>NC_057824.1:32444313-37444313 GCF_910594005.1 Cervus elaphus
CCAAGGAGCAAGCATCTTTTAATGTCATGGCTGCAGTCACCATCTGCAGTGATTTTGGAGCCCAAGAAAATAAAGTCTGTCATTGTTTGCATCGTTTCCCCATCTATTTGCCAAGAAGTGATGGGACTGGATGCCATGATCTTAGTTTTCTGAATGTTGAGCTTTAAGCCAACTTTTTCACTTGCCTATTTCACTTTCATCAAGAGGCTCTTTTGTTCTTCACTTTCTGCCATTATGCTGGTGTCATCTGTATATCTGAGGTTATTGACATTTCTCCTGGCAGTCTTGTTTCCAGCTTGAGCTTCATCCAGCCCGGCATTTCTCATGATGTACTCTGCATATAAGTTAAATAAGCAGGGTGACAATATACAACCTTGATGTACTCCTTTCCCAATTTGGAGCCAGTCCATTGTTCCATGTCTGGTTCTAACTGTTGCTTCTTGACCTGCATACAGATTTCTCAAGAGGCAGGTAAGGTGGTCTGGTATTCCCATCTCTTTAAGAATTTCCCACAGTTTATTGTGATGCACACAGTCAAAGGCTTTGGCAAAGTCAATAAAGCAGAAGTAGATGTTTTTCTGGAACTTTCTTGCTTTTTCTCTGATCCATCCAATCTTGGCAACTTGATCTCTGGTTCCTCTGCCTTTTCTAAATCCAGCTTGAACATCTGGAAGTTCTCAGTTCACATACTGTTTAGGCCTTGCTTGGAGAATTTTGAGCTTTACTTTGCTAGCATATGAGATGAATGCAATTGTGCAGTAGTTTGAGCATTCTTTGACATTGTCTTTCTTTGGGATTGGAATGAAAACTGACCTTTTCCAGTCCTGTGACCACTGCTGAGTTTTCCGAATTTGCTGGCAGATTGAGTGCAGCATTTAACAGCATCATCTTTTAGGACTTGAAATAGCTCAACTGGAATTGCATCACCTCCACTAGCTTTTTTCATAGTGATGCTTCCTAAAGCCCACTTGACTTTGCATTCCAGGATGTCTGGCTCTAGGTGAGTGATCACACCATCATGGTTCTCTGGGTCACTGTATAATCTTATCAGTATCTGTAAGGCCCACTGAGACGAAGGTCACAGTAAAGCTTCCTAAACCAGTTTTTCATTACAAAAAAAAAAAAAAAAGTTATTATTTTAATTTCACTTTTGTTTTATAAATACAACAGAGCAATTGTTTACAATGACAGAGTTCTCGATTTAATAATTTTGGTAGTTTCTCTAATTTTGAAAGGAGTCATCATTTGGCCACCAATAAATTATACCTCCACAGAGATGCAACCAATTGAGATGCAAAAAGTGAGACCTCTTATAGGCCTAAGAGGAACAAACAAACACACAACAGAAAAACATAGAAAGATCAGATAGAACATTTACATCTCAAAGACATGGAGAAATCTGAGCTTCCCCTAGAAGGCCTTGTTTAAGGTTTTAAGGTTTTAACAAGCTGGCTTTTTAATTTTTAACTGTGCACTCATTAAAGAGTCCCCTCAATTTTTAGGGCAAGATTTAATTTCTCCAGTTAACTAGTTACAGGCAAGTATGAGATCTGTTCCTTATGTTTTTCTACAATAGAGTCACCTTGGTGTCTTCCAAAAGAGATATTTCTTGGCAACTTTCAACTGAGCCCCTCCCCACCAGTGCCTTTCAACCAGGTGGGTATTTTCTAGGTGTCTTTCAACCAAGCTCCACTCAGTATCTAGACCCGGGTGGTATGTTCCATTGTCTTTCAACCAGGTCCCCTCCAGTTCTTCAACTGAGAGGGTGTCACTTACCTACTATACCTCACCAAATAAAACTTCAGGATCTCAACCAATATGAGAGATCCAAGGACCAGGAGAGACTTACTCAAATCTGTCCCAAACTCCCAAGGAAGCAGATGGGCACAAGGGGCCTGTGCTGGTACCATAGGTTTGCCTTCTCATAGAGTTCAAGTGGAGGGGAGAAAGCTGCTCTGGATTCCTTTGTGGTTGCCAAAACTGTCAACTAAAAAAATACACTCAACCTAAAAGTGGGAGTTAGGTTTTATTTGGTGGGAATGTTAGGACTCAAGCCCAGGGGACAGTATCTCTGGTGACCCTGAGAAAGCTGACTCCAAGGAGGTAGGGGAGGAGCCAAGCTATATACAAGTTTGCAGCAAGGGGCAGGTAATCTGAATATGAAAAGATTACTTTTGCTTAAGAGAATACTAAATATCTCACATGAAGAGATTTAGTGATCTTCAATGTATGGGAAGATGCAAGCATTCAGCCTTGCTTGAAATCATTTCTTTCACATGTATCTAACTATCTGGGACCAATCCTGCTTTGTTATTGTTCACATATGAATTTCTTGTGTACCAAAAGAGATGGTAAATGTGGCAGATGGCCACCTCTCATATCCTCCAGCTCCTTAGCACTTACCAAAGAGGAAGTAGCTGCTGGCTTCCAAATAGCTGGCTTTGTTTCACCTGGGCTCAGAAATTTGCATCTGGGAAGGCTTGTTTACTAGAAGACCATAGAGCAGAAAATATTTCATTTCACAATACCATCATTATCAGTCACTGTCCGTTCCTCCATATCTCCAAATTTCTCCTACCCCCAGCATCCCCATCCCATTAAAAGTCATCCTCATAACAGTTGTGATCTGTCTGTTTCTAGTTTTCCAATTGCCTTGATCATGATGAATAGCTCTCTAGTGGCCTGTGGTATCTGTCACCCAGCAATCTCTCAATATGTATTTGTGGAATACAATAATTTTGAAACTTGCCTTAAAAGAACACTGTAGGGACTGATGTTACTACTATGAAAAACCTTCCAGAGGGCATGTCACTACAGTTCACTCTAGCTTCCTGGGCCTCCCTTTACAATTTAACAGGCATCACTCAGAATCTGACCCATAGCCTAATCGACAACACAACCCAAACCACAACAAATTGACAGAACTTCAGTTCAGTTCAGTTCAGTTGCTCAGTCGTGTCCGACTCTGCGACCCCATGAACCGCAGCACACCAGGCCTCCCTGTCCAGCACCAATTCCCAGAGTTTACCCAAACTCATGTCCATCTAGTCAGTGGACCATCTCATCCTCTGTCATCCCCTTCTCCTCCTGCCCTCATTCCTTCCTGGCATCAGGGTCTTTTCAAATGAGTCAGCTCTTCGCATGAGGTGGCCAAAGTATTGGAGTTTCAGCTTCAACATCAGTCCTTCCAATGAAGACCCAGGACTGATCTCCTCTGGATGGGCTGGTTGGATCTCCTTGCAGTCCAAGGGGCTCTCAAGAGTCTTCTCCAACACCACAATTCAAAAGCATCAATTCTTCAGCAGAACTTAATTTGACTCAATTTTCAACACATTTTATTTATAAAAATGTTGTTAGAAATCCAACATTTTAATGCAATTTTTTTTTTTTTTTTTTTTAGCTTAAGTCAGGCAACATAGGTCCAGGAATGGAATATAGTCACATTCAGACCATTTATAACTCCTGACTATCCTTGGAAATTAAACCTTATGTTACTATCTTTCTCTAGGTTCCTAGGATATTACATTCTGATTGATTGCTGGAGCAGCCTCCCAAATCTATTCACAAGAGGTCACATTCATGTCCAAAATCATGTATTCAGATAGAAAAGTAAACAACATACACCTCTCCATCATTCCTATTTTGATAGTATGACTCGCCACATCATGTCTCAGGAGAGATGAATACAACATTTATGACACTGACTTCTGTTTATTTGGGCAAAATCATGACAGGAGCAAATTCTTCCTACTAACTCCCGATGCAAAGATATGACTGAGTGACTAAGCACATTGCTCAATAAATATACTCAAATATCTATTAACCACAAAGCTTAAGAAAGCAACAGCTGATTGTCATTGCCACATAATGTCTGACTCTTTATCCTATAATATCTCCCCAAATAAATTAAGTGTTCAAGAACTTTCTAAATTTCTTAATATACCATGGTCAAGTTTGCCTAGTTTTTTGGGGGGCTTTTTTTTGTTTGTTTTTGAGCCAATAGGTCCATGTTTTCTGGCTCTTGAATTTAATTCTGTGTGCAAGCCCCCATACAGCAAGGGAAGAAAAATTTTTTTTAGAGAGGAAAAGGATATTGGGAGGGTTATAGCAAAAAGAGTCCATGGCTTCAGCTGAGTCCTTGTGAAGAAAAAAGAGTCTTTCTTTTCCCTTTTGGACTCTCATATCACTACAACATGTGAGAGCTCCCCTGTTTCATCTCCTACCTGTGTGTATGCTAAATCACTTCAGTCATGTCTGACTCTTTGTGACCCTGTGGGCTGTAGCTCACCAGGCTCCTCTGTCCAAGGATTCTCCAGGCAAGAATACTGGAGTGGGTTGCCATGCCCTCCTGCAGGGGTATCTTCTTGACCCAGGGATGGAACCTGTATCTCATGTCTCCTGCATTGGCAGGTGGGTTCTTTACCACTAGTGCCACCTAGGAAGCCCAAAACCTGGTTTCTTAACTCTATTTAATTGAAGCGCTGTTCATTTTTTTTTTTTTTAACAATACAAAATCTTCATTCCTATATGGCAACAATCATAGAAGTAATGGTTACTGCCTCTTTGGGAGACACATGGCTCTCCAGTTTGTCCCAGAGGAATCTGGCAGACTTATCCCATGTGTAATTTGTTTAGTTTCTATACACTCTAAGTTTACAACTTCTGGGATTAAAAACATGATTGTCTCAGCTTACCTAAATATTACTGGTGTAATACATATTATTTCCAAATTAAACAATGCAAAAAGTTTAAATTCCAGAACTTTAATCTTCTTTTATAAATTAGTTTAAAGTCTGTATATCAATCAATTAGTTAATGCATGTGAAATTGATACTCCATGACTGTGTCTCCTAGTTTGACATATCACATCACATATTGATCATTTGATGAGTCTGTAAGGGGCATACTCATTGCATACCTATTGTCAACAACAATTTACAAAAGCATAACACGGCGCTTAAGATTTTAAATTATACGTAAACCACCTTCTTTGTATATTAAATTACAATCAATCTGATATGTAACAATATTTAAAATTAATAGTTTGCTACAGAAAATTTAATTGCTGTGAAATTTAAAAAATCAAATCATGTTTTATATAAAGAAATAAAGTCTAATCTTATATTTAGATATTATATTGAAGTATAGATGACTTACAATACTATATTAGTTTCAGCTGTACAGCATGGGTGATTTAACATTTTCATACATTACAAAATGATCTCCATGATACGACTAGTTACAACCTGTCACAATACGTAGCTATTTCAATGTTATAGACTATATTCTCTATGCTGCACATTTCATCCCTGTGACTCATTTATCTTATAGCTAGAAGTTAGTGCCCCTTAATCCCCTTCAAGTATTTCATTCATCTCCCCCTACTGGCAACTATCTGTTTTCTTTATCAGTGAGTTTTTTTATGTTTGTTATTTTTTGGCCATTTACTTGTTTTTTTACGATTCCACAAGAGAAATCATATGGTATTTACTTTCTCTGACTACTGTAAGATACCCTAGATATCTATTTTTCAAAAATGTCAAGATTTCATTATTTTTTATAGGTGAGTAATATTCCATGTGTGAGTGTGTGTTTGTGTGTGTGTGTGAATTGTGTGTGTATCCCAGAATAACAGGCAAGTTTGGCCTTGTAGTACAAAATGAAGCTAGGCAAAGTTTAAGAGAATTTTGTCAAGAAAACATGCTACAATCTAGCAAGCACCATTTTCAAAACAACCCAAGAGACTATTCTACACATGGACATCACCAGATGGCCAATACCAAAATCAGAATGATTATGTTCTTTGCATCCAAAGATGGAGAAACTCTATACAGTCAGTAAAACCAAGACCTGGAGCTCATTGTGGCACAGACCATGGCTCTTTATTTCAAAATTCAGGCTTAAATTGAAGAAAGTATTGAAAACCATTAGGCCATTCAGATATGACCTAAGTCAAATCCCTTAATATTACACAGTGGTATTGATGAATAGAATCAAGGGATTAGATATGGTAGAAAGAGGGCCTGAAGAGCTATGGATGGAGGTTTGCAACATTGTACAGAGGCAGTGACAAACCATCCCAAAGAAAAAGAAATGCAAGAAAGCAAAGTGGTAGTCTAAAGAAGCCTTACAAGTAGCTGAGAAGAGAAGTGAAAGGCAAAGGAGAAAGGGAAAGATACACCCAACTGAACGTAGAGTTCCAGAGAATAACATGGAGAGATAAGAAGGTCTTCTTAGATGAACAATGCTAAAGGAAAATAATAGAATAGGAAAGACTAGAGATCTATACATTTCATGCAAGGATAGACATGATAAAGGAGAGAAATAATATGGACAGAAGCATAAAAGATTAAGAAGAGGTGGCAAAAATACACAGAAGAACTATACAAAAAAGATCTTAATGACCTGGATAACCATGATAGTGTGGTCACTCAACTAGAGCCAGATGTCCTGGAGTGTGAAGTCAACTAGGCTTTAGGAATCATTACTTTGAACAAAGCTAGGAGAGGTGATGGAATTTCAAATGCACTATTTCAAATCCTAAAAGATGGTGCTGTTAAAGTGTTGCACTCAAAACATCAGCAAATTTGAAAACTCAGCAATGGCCACAGGACTTGAAAAGATCAGTTTTCATTCCAAACCCAAAGAAAGGCAATGCCAATAAATGTTTAGACTACCATACGCTTGTGCTCATTTCACATGCTAGCAAGTTTAGCATGAACCGAGAACTTCCAGACATATAGCTGGGTTTAAAAAAGGCAGAGGAACCAGAGATCAAATTGTCAACATTCATTGGATCATGGAATCCAATGACAGGCTTCCCTGGTGGCTTAGATGGTAAAGAATTCCCCTGCAATGCGGGAGACCTGGGTTCAAACCCTGGGTTGGAAAGATACCCTGGAGAAGGGAACAGCTACCCAATCCAGTATTCTTGCTTGGAGAATTCCATGACAGAGGAGCCTGGTTGGCTACAGTTCATGGGGTTGCAAAGTGTCGGACATGACTGAGTGACTTTCACTTCACTTATTGGATCATGGAAAAAATCAAGGGAATTCCAGAAAAATATCTACTTCTGCTTTAGTAGATAAAGCCTTTCACTATGTGGATCACAACAAACTGTGAAAAATTCTCAAAGAGATTACAGTACTAGACTACCTTACCTGTCTCCCGAGAAAACTGTATGCAGTACAAGAAGCAGCAGTTAGAACTGGGTATGGAACAATCGACTGGTTCAAAATTGGGAAAGGAGTATGACACCCTGCTTATATTGGCACCCTGCTTATCTAACTTCTATTCAGAATACATCATGTGAAATGCTGTGCTGCATGTATTACAAGCTGGAATTAAGATTTCTGGGAGAAATATCAACAACCTCAGATATGAAGATGGTACCATTCCAATGACAGAAGTGAAGAGGAACTAAAAAAAAGAAAAAAAAAAAAACCTCTTGATGAGGGTGAAAAAGAAGAGTGGGAAGCTAGCTTGAAACTCAACATTAAAAAACTAAGATTATGGCATCCGATCCCATCACTTCATGCCAAATAGAAGAGGGAAAATTGGAAGCGGTGACAGATTTTACTTTCTTGGACTCCAATATCACTGTGGACAGTGACTGAAGCCATGACATTAAAAGATGCTTGCTCCTTGGAAGAAAAGCTATGGCAAACCTAGACAGCATATTAAAAAGCAGAGGCATGACTGTGCCAACAAAGGCACACATAGTCAAAGCTATGATTTTTCCAGGAGTCATGTATGGATGAGAGGGTTGGACCGTAAAGAAGGCTGAGTACCGAGGAACTGATGCTTTTGAACTGTGGTGCTGGTGAAGACTCTTGAGAGTCTCTTGGACAGCAAGGAGATCAAACAAGTCAGTTTTAAAGGAAATCAACCCTGAATATTCATTGAAAGGACTGATGCTGAAGCTGAAGTTCCAATACCTTGGCTATCTGATGCACTCATGGAAAAGACCCTGATGCTGGGAAAGATTGAGGGCAAAAGGAGAAGGGAGTGGCAGAGGATGAGATGATTTGATAACATCACCAACTCAGTGGATATAAATTTGAGCAAACTCTGGGAGATAGGGGAGGACAGAAAAGCCTGGCATGTCCATAGGGCCTCAAAGAATTGGACATGACTTGGTGACTAGATAACAACTATCTCTATTTCTATATCATCTATATATCTATATCTACATATGCACATGAGCTAAGTCGCTTGAGTCATGTCTGACTCTTTGTGACCCTATGGACCATAGCCACCAAGCTCCTCTGTCCATGGGAGTCTCCAGGCGAGAATACTGGAATGGATAGCTGTTCCCTTCTCCAGGGGATCTTCCTGAGGCAGGAATTGAACCCAGGACAATATATATATGTATTTGTCCACTCATCTCTGGATGGACCTCTGGGTGACTCCTTTGTTTTGGCTATTGCTAATAGTGCTGTAATGTACATATCTTTTCAGTGTTTTTTCCTTCAGATAACACTCAGAAATATAACTACTAGATAGTACAGTAATTCTATTTAACTTTCTGAGAAACTTCCATACTGTTTTCCATAGTGATTTCACAAATTTACATTCCCATCAACAGTGCATGAGGGTCCCTTTTTCTCCACATCCTTGCCAACACTTGTTATTTGTTGTTTTCTGATAATATCCATTCTGACAGGTGTGAGTTGATATTTCATTGTGATTTTGATGTTCATTTCCTAGGTGATTACTGATGTGGAGCATCTTTTTATGTATCTATTGATCATCTGTATGTTTTCTTTAAAAATATCTATTCAAGTCATTTGCCCACTTTTAATTATTTTCTTTTTTGTTGTTGAGTTGTACAAGCCCTTTGTATATTTTAGATATCAATCTTTTCAGATTTATCTCTGGCAAAAGTATTTTCCCATTCAATAGGCTGTCCATCTGTTTTGTTAAAAGTTTCTTGCAACATGCAAAAGGTTTTTATTTTGATATAATTCCATTTATTTACTTTTTCTTTTGTTGCCCTGGGCCTAAGGATATTCAAATAAATACTACTCAGATCAATGTCAGAGCATACTGTTCTGTGTTTTCTTCTAGGACTTTTCTGGTTTCAGGCCTTATATGTAAGTCTTAGTTCCATGCTATTTATTTTTGTATATTGCATGAGAAGTTGCTCTAGTTTGATTCTGTGGCACCTAACAGTCCTGTTTTTTCAAACCATGTATTAAACAGATTGTCTTTTCTGCGTTCCATAGTTTTGTCTCTTTTGCTGTGGATTAGTTGACCAAGTAAGTGTGGTTTTGTCTCTGGACTGTATCCTATTCCATTGATCTATGTGTCTGTTTTTGTGCCAGTGTCATATTGTTTTGATTACTATGGCTTTGTAGTATGCTTTTAAATCATAGGAGTATGATACTTACAACTTTGTTCTTTTTTTTTTTTTTTTTTCCCCAAGATTGTTTTGGCTATCTGGAAAATTTTAGAATTTTTTTTTTTTTAAGTTCTGATGTTTTGATAAGAATTGCATTAAATCTATGGATTCTGGGGGGAGTCTGGTCATTTTAACAATGTTAATTCTTCCAATCCATGTTCACAGTTTCTTTCTATTTGTTTTTGTTGTCATCAATTTCTTTCATCAATAAGCCACAGTTTTCAAGATACAAGTCTTTTACCTCTTTGGTTAGATTTATTCCTACAGGTCTTCTTTTTGATGCAGTTGTAAATAGGATTGTTTTCTTAATCTGTCTTTCTGAGAGTTTGTTATTAGTGGATAGAAATGCAACAGGACCCATAGAGTTCAAAGTTGTGTTGCTGAAGGGTCTACTGTATTTGCTTTATGAATTATATATTCTTATGTTGGGTACATATATGTTTATCTTCTTGTTGCATCAATTCCTTAATCATTATGAAATGATGTCTCTTCTTTGTCTCTTGTTACATGTTTTGTTCTAAAGTCTATTTTGCCTGATATGTGTATGGTTATCCCAGCTTTTTTTTCACTTGCATTTATATAGAAAACATTTTTCCATCCCCTTACTTTCAGTCCGTGTGTGACTTTAGATCTGATGTGAGTCTTCTTGTAGGCAGGATATACTCAGTCTTGTGTTTTTCATTTTGCTTTTTTTAAATCCATTTAGCTACTCTATGCCAGTTGATTGGAATATTAATCCATTCATATTTAAAGTAAGTTTTGCTAGGTATGTACTTATTGACATTTTGTTGTTTTCTGCTTGTTTTTGTAATGACTTTTTTGTTCCTTCTTTTTTTGCTCTATTCCCTTATGATTTGATGTATTATGTTTGAATTTCTTTCTCTTTTGTGTGTGCACCTATTGCACGTTTTTGGCTTGTGGTTATCAATATATATAAAGTTGATGATCCCTTAAAGTGAGATGCTTTCTAACCACCCTGCATTTTTACTGTTCCCCCCATGTTTGTTGTTTTTTATGACATATTTTACATATTTTTCTTTTACATATCTCTTAACTGCTTATTGTGAATATAGATGATTTTATTGCTTTTGCCTTTTAACCTTCTTCCTAGCTTTACAAATGGTTTCTGCTCTTGGTGAAGTGACCTAATGTAGGAAACCTATGGGCTCAGCAGCACACTCCCCTCTGGTCGCTAGAGTTATATGTTCTATGGTTCCCCCCTCTGTGAGCTATGTGGGCTCTTCTGTTAAGGCATGGCAAACTACTGTGGGCATGCTGGTAGACAAGGTTGGCCCCTAGACTTGTTGGCTGACATTGTCTGTAACATGTAGTGGTTGCCAGCTGGTGGGCAAGGCTGGTTCCTAGTGGTGTTAGCCATGTGACCTAGTGTGTTCCAGGGCTGATCTTGGCACACTGGTGGGTCAACCTGGATCGTGGGATAGCTCCAGGTACCCAACAGTGGCTATCTAGAGCTGGTGTTGGCCTACTAGTGACTGTGGTCATCTTTAGATTTAATTTAACCCTGTAATTCCTCATTATTAGCTATTTATATTCCAGAATTTTTTAAAATGTATTCATTCAATACATTTGTTTTATGCAAGATGCTCTTCTAAGTGCTTTGATAAAGAATTTAAAAGTTATCACTAATTTTTTTTGTTTTATTGAGATAAGATTGAAATATAATAATCACTGTTTTCTTTAAAAAAACAAAAAGCAGCAGTTTTTCAAGTCAAACTCTTAACACACTAACATGCATAGCAAAATATTTTGCCATAAAATCTGGGATTTTCATTGTAGGAAAGCTTTTGGTAATGGATTTAACTTTTTAAAATAGATGTGAGTTTATAAATATTAATGTCTTGTAAGTATTATAATGTACACTTTTTATTCCTAGTTATTTTGATATTTTTATTGTCTTTCTTTTCTTGACACATCTTGCTAAGAATCTACCAATTTTATTAATCTTTTCAAAACCAGTTTTTGTTTTACTGGTATTCTGTATTGTGTATTTGCTTTCCATTTCATTGATACTTACTCTTGTCTTTATTATTTCTTTTCATGTACATTCCCTTGATATAATTTTCTATTCCTTTTTTCATTTTTTAGCTTATTGAGTTGGAAGATTATGTCCCTACCCTTCAGCCTTCCCCTTTTCTAATATATACATTAAAAATATAAATTTCCCACTAAGCACATTCTTTTGGGGTACAAATTTTGATATGGCATATTTTGTTACCATTAGGTAACTATTTTTATTTGCCTTTTTATTGGCTAGTTTCCTGATAGTTGAGATGAGCTTCTCCTCTTGTTAATGATTTCTAGTTTAATTGTGGCCAAACCACATACTCAAACTTTTGAAATTTCTGGTGGTTAGTAAACATTCCAAAGGCAATTAAGAAAATGTAAAGTATATCATTGTTGGGGAAATGTATTATCTATGTGAATTAGGATTCAAATTCTATGAAATCTATCATATTCCACCATTAATTTATAGAAAATCTACTTTTATTTTATTCTAATTAAAACTGAGGCAAGTCTTTTTATAGTCAGTAAACTCACATGTTTTAACATTCAGAGAGAATCATATCATTCATCAATCACATGAGTAATTGGTCTACCTTTCTAATTTTCGTATTCAAACTATATTCTAGTTAGAGATTAACAAAGAGTAAGTTTTTATTTATTTAAATCAACTCTTTTAATCTATAATTTGCCTATAATATAATTCAAACATTTTTAATGAGATTTTAATAAGTTTTAGAACATTTCTATCACCACCATTTCCTTTTGTACTTTTCTAATCAATATCCACCCACCCCTACCTGGAGCCCCAGGTAGCCATTGATTTTCTGTCACTAGCATTATATTTCTCTTTATTAGGATGTCATAGAAATGGAATAATATAGGAATAATTATATAGGAATAATATAGGAATAAAAATAATATAGGAATAATAATAAAAAATATACTCTTTTGTGTCTGGTTTCTTTTGCTCAGTGTGGTTTTCAGATTCATCTATATTGCTTTGTGTATTTCTTCTTCATTAATTTTTATTGCTGAGTTAGTAGGTTTTTTAAAAATCTATTTCTCAACTTCCCTTGGCTTCATATCTCACTGCATAAAGCTTTAAATCTCATATAAAATTTAAAGGTTGTGTTTTATCTTCTTCATAACATGCTAATCTTAGTATCATATTATCAGATTAATTCTGAGCACAAAAACCTACAACTGTTTAATCAAGATCTTCAAGTTGCTAGAATTCAGTCTGAATTTCTGTCTGAATTAAAGCAACTATTGTTTTCACTTTGATACCCCAGAATTTCTATTATTTTATAAAATCCTACAGAAATGTTACATACTCTGTTCCCCTTATACAGAGAATGCACAACTAGTCATTTATATTTGCTAACATTCCTTAATCCAATGGACAAGAGTGGTTTTTTTTAGCACTGATTTTTCCATATATATATGTGTGTGTGTGTGTGTGTGTGTGTGTGTGTATTGTACATATATGTTACTGCTAAGTTGCTTCAGTCGTGTCTGACTCTGTGCGACCCCATAGACGGCAGCCCACCAGGCTCCCCCATCCCTGGGATTCTCCAGGCAAGAACACTGGAGTGGGTTGCCATTTCCTTCTCCAATGCATGAAAGTGAAAAGTGAAAGTGAAGTCGCTCAGTCGTGCGGACTCTTAGCGACCGCATTGACTGCAGCCTACCTGCCTCCTCCGTCCATGGGATTTTCCAAGCAAGAGTATTGGAGTGGGGTGCCATTTCCTTCTCCATATATATATATATACACACACACACATATTAATTTATATAGGTATGTGTGTATGCATGTATGTATATAAATCGTATATCAGGTGAGCCACACTCTAGTGTTCCAAGTATATGAGGCAAAGCTGATATGATCACGTTTGCACTTATGTGGGAAGAATTGCTGGAAGATTATACATCAAGCAATTTTCAGTGTTGACATTCAGAGACTGAAATTGTGATAAGGAATTTAAAGAAATTTTTCTGTTAGTAAAATTGTGTGTTGCCTGAACTTTTACTCCAAATGTGTTTTCTTTGGGGAATTTAAAAAAACTTAAATCATTTTACTTAGGTAAAATTAAAGATTTGACTTAAATAAGAAAATGAAAATTATCCATAAACACTTAAAACCATTCATTTACATGTGCAGATGGATATCTTGTACACCATTGTATCATGTTGGTTTAAGAACAGTGCCCAAAAAATAATGAGAACTTAGCAGATATATAGTAAATGAATGAATGAATGGATGGATGAATACTATTATAGAACTGAAGACTCAATGTAAATATGATTTTACTTTTCTAAATTGATATTGTATGATTTTTACTGCAGAAACATTCTGAAAGCATTTTTGATTGGTTTTATCATATCCCATTACATAGAAATAACAGTTTTGTCAACAGTATTTAGTTGAATTCTGTTTTTTTATCCAGTTTACCAACCTAGATCTTTTGACTGGGGCATTTCATTCATTACATTTAAAGTAATTATAGATAAAGATGACTTACTATTGTTATATTGTTGTTTCCTTGATATCACAGCTTTCGTGTCCCTCAGTTTATCATTGCTGCCTTCCTCTGTGTTTAGTTGATTTTTTTGTAGTGATATGTTTTGATTTTCATTTCCTTTTGTGTATATTCTGTAGATAATTTATTTATGGTTACCATAGAGATTGTATATAACATTCTAAATTCTAACAATTTATTTTAAACTAATAGCAGCTTAACTTTATTCACATCCAAAACCCTACTCTTTTCCAGTTCTCTTACACCTTCCCATATTATGTTACTGATTTCACAAAAAACATCTTTACATACTGTGCACCCATTAACATAGTTTATAATTATTTTTTATGCTTTTGTGTTTTACATATGGTGAAAGAATAAAAAGTGAAGCTATGAACCAAGATTATAACAATACTTCTTTTATATTTGTCTGTATATCTATATTAAATAATTTTATATTTTTGTATTTAAGTTACTCTCTAAAGTTCTTTCATCTCAACTTAAACTCCTCTTAGCATTACTTATAGGGAAAGTCTAGGGGTAATGAAGTTTAGGGTTGGTTGGATGGCCTCACCAATTCAATGGACATGAACTTGGGCAAACTCTGGGAAATAGTAAAGGACAGGGAGGCCTGGCACCCTGCAGTCCATGGGGTCACAAAGAGTTGGACATAACTTAGTGACTAAACAGAAACAACAAATTTTATTGAGCACATACTATGCGCCAGGCACTTTTCCTTCTAAAATAATTAAATAAACTTTACTATATTCTGGGTAGTATTATTCTACCCTTTCCATAGAAGAGAAAACTGAGGCACAGAAAATAACCTGCTGTCCATGTGGAAAAAAGGCAGACACACAGGAGAATAAAATTTTAAGTCTTCAGTAAGTGACATGAAGGTTATTCATGGTTTTATGTGATTTAAGAGGAGAGGGTTACAGTAGACCAGGAGTTGGCTGGATCACACGTTCCCCCAACTTCTCTTGGCTCTATAAATGTTTTAACATGGGATCTCGGACCTTGAGCTACACTCACAGGAATATGACTGTGCTAGTGGACTGACCAAATTAGTGCCCTTTCCTTTGAAGCAGGACCTAACATGTGGTTTATGATCTTAACCAGGAGGGCAAGAGAAGTCCAAACCCAGCCCTGTGGTGGGTGAATAATCAAGGCGATGAAGTGAAGTGGAGCTTCAAAGAGATGACAGACTTAACCTGTCGCACAGCCAACGTCTTCACACAGGCCTGCGGCCTTCAGACGGGAGACCGTCTAGCCTTGATTTTGCCTCGAGTGCCTGAGTGGTGGCTTGTGTCTGTGGGCTGCATCCGAACAGGTTAGTGACCAAAGAGACCTTAGGATGGGCCTAGAGCTAATTGGTCCTGAAATATTAGGTGCTTCCTCTTCCACTAATTTTTTTTCTTCTTAATAGTCTTTCCTTCTGTCAAATTCCTTTAAATACTAGTTTACTCCTTCTCATTCACTCTTTCCCTTATACTCACACCCATCAAGCACAACGTGATAATTCTCCCTTCCTCTCTCTCTCTCTCTCTCTCTCTCACACACACACACTTTCTCCTACACAGTCTCAGACATTCTTACTTCTTCATAAGATCCATCAGTTATTAACATTTTGCCATATTGGATCCTCTCTCTCCCAGGGAGTCATTTAAGAATCAGTTGCAGACACTGTGACACCCATAAACACCAGATAAATACTGAAATATGTATCTGCTAAGATTCATGACATTTCTTTCTCATAACCACATAAGAAATCTCACTCTGATTCAATATAGTTACCTGATGTACATCCAGAGTCAAAATTCCTCAAATATCCCAGTAATGTCCTTTATAGGATTATTTTTGTGCTTAAATAAAAAACCCAGGATTTCCCCTGGCAATCCAATGGTTAAGATCCCATGCTTCCAATGCAGGGGTCACGGCTTCTAGGAACCAAGATCCCATGTGCCACACTGCACAACCTACTGTTTGGTGTTTTTTTTTAAACAACTGTATAAAATCCAATTGAGGATCATGTGTTGCATTTAGTTGTTGTATCTCCGCAGTCTTCTTTAATATAAAATGTTTCTCTACATTCTATATTGTCTATGTGACAGTGCAATGACAGTTTTGAAATGCCTAAGCCAGTGTTGCAGAATATCCCTCAAAATTTGTATTTCTGTCTCCTTCTTTATGATTATATTCAGGATGAACATTCTTAGCACAAGTACTAGAAGGACTTGTGCCTTTCTTGGTGCACCACATTGGGGATACACACAGTTGGTTTGTCCTAACATCAATGACATTGTTTTATCACTTTTAAAAGGTAGTATCCACCTTTGTAAAGGTGCATTTTCCCTTTGTAGTTAGTAAGTAATCTGTCATGTAATATTATGGGACTGTGTGGAAATCCTTTCCCAAGCTGTCTTTCACTTTATGACTTGAAAATTCATTGATGAGTCTTGACTGAATTAAATATTTTAATGGTGGTTTTATATTAGGTATTTCTATTTATATCATACCCTTCACACTTACTAGCTGACATTCTTCTGTAGAGATTTTCCTTTCCCTTTAATGCTTGTCTATGCATTAACCTATATAAACAGTACGAGACTCATGGATTCTTTTTTGAATCAACTTCAGTTCTGTCATGCATGTTCATACAGTAATTCATGTTCTTGTTCATATATTCTCTCTCATATTTCCTCACAAACAGTTGTTTAATCCATTAAGATCAAGAATTAACAGCAATGGCTGAGTGAGTATGGAGATGCCATGCCTCTGTATCGTTAAGAGATGTTCCATGATTTATATCTAATCCTGTTCACACTCTACACACTGTTCCTTGAACCTAGGGTAGGCAAGGCATGAGCTGAGGCTGGAAGGAGACTCGCGGAGCCATAAGAACTGCAGAAACATTTATTCTCTCCTGGCTGACGCAGCAGCCATAGCATAACCTAACACAACACAACCTCTGTCCTGCCTGGCACAAGCAGCTGTAGCAGCAGACACGTTATTTTCTCTCCTCTCATGGCTGACCCAGCTGGACACAGCCGTGATCCAGCAGGAATGCTGCTGCTTTTTAGGTGGAACTCCTATCTGCGTGCAACTCTGAGCCCCCTGACCAAGCGGGAACCTCGTGACGCGCATGCGCCGTGAGATAAATGCCCTCAGCTGCTACGCAGTCATTATTTACAAAACGTGGGGCGAGAGAGCCTGAACACACCGTCTTGGCTGATTTGTTCTCTCCCCACACATGAGAAATCCAAGACATGAGTTGAGACCTCTGGGATAAAAAGAATGAAAGAAGACTAGACGTAAAGGATGAAAATTTTAAGAAGATACATAGTACATGAAAACAATTCTGAGTCAGGAGTAGCCTAGATGGAGAATGGTCATTTTGAAATAGAGAATAGAGTTGTGTGAGAGAAAGGTGAAGAGTGTGCAGTGCTCACTCCAATGTCAGGATGACGAGAAGAGGGTTTTCCTGGAGAGAGGGCACAGGTGTTAGCAAAACCTGTGCTTTGGGAAGGACACAATTAGAAGAATTTAGACACAATTTAGAAGAATTGTGAAGGAGAAAAAGTCAGTGCACTGTGGAACATAAACAGGCTAGTAATATGGAAGGTGAGTAGTAGGAAGACTCAGAAAAGGGCACCTGGTGGGAAAATTAGAATCCAATAGAAGCACACAAAACTTAAATTAATTGTTGGTGATGGGAGAAGGAAGGTAGGAAAGTTGAAAAGACAGTGTGGTTAACTTAGGGTATGAGGAGCAAAGGAAACAGAAGAAATTCAAGGTGACACAAGAGATGGATAGAGAAGGAAGTGAGAGGAGAAAAAATGGGGGCAGAGATGCAGCAGCAGGGACACTGTCCTACTTGTATCTTTCCCAGATCCCATGGATAGTTGTGTAAAGGACTCTACTGGCTAGATCCATCCACAGTAGAAAAGTTTAGGGTAGGCTTTTCAAACTTTTAATGTGCATAGAAATCACTTGGAGATCTTGTTAGAATGCAGATTGAGTTTGTAAGTTTGGGGTGGGGGGTCAGATTCTGTGTCCTAGGTGGTACTGATGCTCTGGACCGTACTTTGCATAACAGAGGCTAGCGGATTTCTATGCAGATAAACCAGGGCTGAAGCCCATGGTTGTGGAGCTGTGAAACCGAAAGAAAAACAAGCAGTTTCCTTCTCATACCTAGGGGTCATCTACATGCCAGGGACCACCCAGATGAAGGCCAAGGACATTCTCTACCGACTACAAGTGTCTGAAGCCAAAGCCATCGTGACCACAGATACCCTTGCCCCAGAGGTGGATTCTGTGGCACCTGAGTGTCCTTCTCTGAAAACCAAGCTCCTGGTGTCTGACCACAGCCGTGAAGGGTGGCTGGACTTCCGATCGCTGATTAAGTGAGTTTCTGTTCTGACAAGTGTACTTTCTGAAGAATGGCAGAAGGCCACTCACTCCCAAGTGCTGGGAGAGAATCAGCCAGTGGGAGGAAACTCACCAGGTCTGAGCTTCTCTCTCCAGATATGTCACTGATTTGCTAAGCAGTCCTCAGTTAGGTCATTTTCCTCTCTTAGCTGCAAGTGTTTTTATCTATAAAATAGGAAAATTGAGCTTCTATGCCTCTCTCACTAATATATATATATACTAATAATATATACCCTTGTGCAAAGAGATACATAGAGTCAGAGGGTTATTGTATTTCATTTTCCTTATAGGTGGAGAATCTGAAACATTATTTTTATATAAAAATTAACATTTACAGGAGTTGAATGAAAAGTTAAGATGAATTTTTAAGGTGAAACTTGAGACAGTGAAGAATGAGGCTGTGGCTGACAGGCAGCTTTGGGAGCACTTTCCGTCTCTTAGGGTAGGTGCCAAGAGGGACACCTTGAAGGAAAAGTCAGGGAAGTGTTGGAGGTAACAAAGACTCCCTCAAAACTGATTCTGCAAGCCTTCAGGCATTTTTCATATCACACACAAATCATGCTGGATTTGTTTTCTTAAAGTAACTCCACAGTTTTTGAAGCTCTTTACTTCAACTACAAAAGGCAAATATACCAGTGAAATCACATCTTATGCTAGATTACAAAGAAAATTGAATGAAAATCGCTTAAACAAAGAATATTCGTTTGAACTCCCCTAAATTGCCCAAAGTCAGTATGGTATCATTTCTCCACATCAGCCAGTGCTTCCCCCAGCATTACTTGCAGTCTCTCTGATTGAATACTTGCAAGGAAACTTTCATTTACCATCAAAATAGGCTCAAGAAAGAGACCCTCAGTCTAGGAGAAGCTCCCACATATCAAAGCAGCGATATGTGGGATATGAAGGAACCTGGTAGCTCGGCTAGTAAAGAATTCACCTGCAATGCAGGAGACTCCAGTTTGCTTCCTGGGTCAGAAAGGTCCCCTGGAGGAGGACATGGCAACCCACTCCAGTATTCTTGCCTGGAGAATCCCCATGGACAGAGGAGCCTGGCAGGCTACAGTCCATAGGGTTGTAAAGAGTCGGACATTACTGGGCAACTAAACACAGCACAGATTCTGCCTACCTTAAAACTAGCCCTAACCCCAACCACCTCAAACTCATGCCAGGTCATATATATGTATCACTTCCATTCTCCCTAGCTTTTTCTTCCCCACCCCTCAACACCAAGTTTATGAGGTTAAATTCCTATAAAGGTAGTCTGTGGGGCTTTTCAGGTGGCTCAGTGGTAAAGAAATCACCTGCGAAGTAGGAGATGTGGGTTAGATTTCTAGGTCAGGACGATCCCTTGGAGAAGGAAGTGGCATCCGACTTCAATATTCTTGCCTGAGAAATCCCATGGACAGAGGAGCCTGGTGGACTGTAGTCCATGGGGTCACAATAATTAGACACGACTGAGCACACATGGGCCTTAGCGACTAAACAACAACAAAGCTAGTCTGTGTAAAAAACAAGGTTAGCAATTTGACTAAGAGTACAGTATATGGGTCAGACTGAGTTTGAACCCTGGCTCTGCAACTTGCTGGCTATGCGTCTTTAGGTAAGTTACGTAATCACTCTGAGCCTCCTTTTCCTCATCTGCAAAAGGTGCATAAAAGCATCACTTACCTCTTAGGGTTGTTCTGAATATTGAATGAATTCTTACTTGTAAATCATATAGAGCCTTGTCCAGAATCATAGGAAATACTATTTCAATGTTTGTTAAATTAAGAAATAATCCATCATATTTTCCCCATTTTTTAAAAGGAAGAAATGTCAGGTCGCCTATCTGAGCCTCCCATAAACTTTGTTTGATGCCTAATACTGAGAGTTACAAACCCCATTTTTCTAACTCAAAGCCTCATATTGTTTCTTTTGCTGCCCCAGAGAATGAAAAAGTAAGAAACATGACTTCTGTCCTTTTGTATTGAATTCCTTTGCAGATCAGCCTCCCCAGATCACATTTGTATTAAGTCAAAGACCCTGGACCCAATGGCCATCTTCTTCACCAGTGGGACCACAGGCTTCCCCAAGATGGCAAAGCACAGCCACGGATTTGCTTTACGATCCTATTTCCCTGCATGGTAGGAAAGAGGGCACCAACTTAGAAGCTGGGCCACAGATATGGGGTGGAGTGTGCATGTGTATGTGCTGGGAAAGGAACTCTGGGTGGAATTGACCCCATCCTGTTTATTCTTTTTGCTGTCTTTGGTTCAGACCCCTAAGGGTGTGAGTATAGGCTAGGTATAAGTGTTTGCTGACAGAGACCTCTGAATGTCAAAAGAGGAACCTTTGGGTCCTACCTAAGCACCTTCAGAGGAGATGGGTAGAAACAGAAGGCATTCTGAAAACCACACAAATGACAAGCCTCTGTGTCCCTGTCAGTGGCTCCAGGGTTTGGCGGGAAAGAGAAAATGCTCCAGCAGTGTGACCTTACGTGACAGATCCTCTCCCTCCTCAACTGCGGACAAACTGGGCATGGAGTTTCCCAATCATGAGCTCTTAGGGAAAATAATGTCTGAAACTAATCCACACTAAGCCACTTCCCTATCGTGAAACAAACATAGAGCTGAAGCTGGGATAACTGTTTAATCAATGTTAAACCAAACTCTTCTCCCTCTTCTTCCCCTCTTCCAAATAATAATATTCAGACCAAACCATGTTCTATATATTTTCTAACTTTTCAACCAAACCAGGGGAGGAGAAGGCTTTTTGGAGACAGTTGATATCTGTACTAATGATAAAAACTAAGTAGCAAAACCCTGAGGAATGAGGGTGGAAAGAAGGGGAGGATAGTAGTCACAATAGTATCTGAGGCCAACTGTATTTTGGAGATAGCAGGAAATTGTTGCAGCTGAAGACGTCTGATGTCTTCTGGTGCCTGTCAGACACAGGCTGGATTCTGGCTACCTTGGGGTGCCTACTTGAACCATGGACATCGGGGTCTACAGTCTTTGCTCATCATCTGCCTCAGTTTGACCCTAAGGTCATTATAGAGGTAAGAAGATTAACCTTTCAACATCAACAAACTCCCAGAAGAAAGTCATTTCAAGCTCAAAAGTTGGACCCAATTGAGAAATATTTTATTTAGCAAAGAAGTCTCTTAACACAACCCTGGCTCTGGGTTTCTTAAAGTGTGAAGCACTAAACCAATCATTGTATCAGAATTACATCAAGATGTAACCTTGAAGAAAACACACATGGCAAACCTTTCCCTAGACCTATGGATCAGACTTTGTGGACTTGGGAACCAGAATATAATTTCTGAGAAATGAAAGCAAGCTCAGGTCTCATGGATCCTGGCTCTACCAGGGCCAGGTAGCTGGAGTGTAAATGTGTGTGTGTGCATGGGGGTGTGTGGGGGTGTGTGTGTATACTCAATTTAATGATGTGTTTAGAAACAGAGGCCTTGGAATATGGCAGAGCTAGTTACTTATCCCATGTTTGACATTTATTAGTGGCACTCTGAGCTTCAGTTTCCTTATCTGTAAAATGGGAGTTTTAGTGGTTGCTATCTCCAAAATTGTTGGGAGTATTAATGAGATTATGTGTGAAGTGCTTAGCCCTGAAAGTAGCACATAGAAAGTAATAAATGGTAGCAGTTGCTGTTAAGTATACATTATGATAGTAATTGAGGTCACCTGCATGAACACCTTCTCTGTATTTCTCTTCACCTGAAAATTGTGTCTCCACTCACTCCCCTGCTTTAAATCTCAGAGGCAGACATGCCTCTTCACCTCTCAAAGTCCAGCTCCCACTTGACACCTGCTGCCAGTCTTGTTCTTTTCCCTGCCCTCCGTTTGGAGCCCCTCTCTATTACTCTTAAACTCACTAAACCTTTTCTCCTGTATTTTCAATCTTTCACTTTTCATTGATGCTACTCCCTCAGTCAATAAACATATTCAAAGTTCCTCATCCTAAAAATATCTTCCTTTCACCTTGGTACACATTGGACCAGCCCCATCTTTCTTTCCTTAATGTCAAATTGTTCCATAGAACATTCTCCACTTGCGACAGCCACAGCCTCTTTACCCAGCTTACTCCTGAACATTGTACTCTTCCAAGACCCTGCCCTCAACTTTCCCTCCCTTCCAAGTAATTTCCTTCTCTTCAGTTTCTCCAGCAGGTGCATCTACTCAGGTGGCTCTCAAAATTATCTCCTCTTTCCTCTCCCAGATAGTTTCACCACATCTTTCTGCTGGCTGGTTAGGTCTATCTGATCATCCCTTCAACACCTGAAACTACCCCTTCCATTTCTCCTTCCCTGATCCTATATCACTATCTGCCTCTCCTTCTTTATTTCCCCCCTTCATTCTACCAGTCTCTGAGGCATAAAGCTGCACAAACGACCTCAATCTGCTACCTTTCCTCTTCCCCTGCCAGGTCCAACTCTCCTTTCCCTACAAGGGGTGTCCCTAAAGTCTCAGTGTATTTTAGGCTTGAATTATTTCAAAGTATTATCTCTACAAATTTACTCCAAACTGCATTTGAAAGTTTGTTCACTCTATTTTATACTTGTTACTTTCATGAACTTTTAATAGTAAGCTTTTGAATTGACTTATTAATAGTTTCAATCTCTTATTGAAGATGGGAGATAGTGACTAAAATGAAAAGTGTTAAATTAAAAAATTACTATTCAAATTCACAAAACAAAACTTTCCCTCAATCCATTCTCTGACCAACACCTCAACTTAGGCTTTCTTGTGTTCCCCCACTAGTACCTGACACATGCCATGTATTAAATTCATGCTCAGTTTATATATTGAAAGAATTAACAAATGAATAAATGGGCTCCCCTAGAGGAAAGATCAGAATTAAAATGCTAATAACAGATTTGTATTTTAAATCTTCATTGTGAAAATAAGGTTTCTTCTCTCCTCACTTTCTAGACATTGTTCAAATATCCAATTACCCAATGCCTTGCTGCACCCTCTGTATATCGAATGATTTTGCAGCATAATTTCACCAGGTAAGGTAGAAGTGGCTGTGGCTGGTAACAAGAATATTTGGGTACCATTTTAAGTAATCTGATAAACTGAAGTCTGTTTTTAACTATGGTTCTTTGAGGATACTCTGTGTGTGTGTGTGTGTGTGTGTGTGTGTGTGTGTGTGTGTGTATGCTGAGTGTTGGTGGTGATAATTAGCAGCTAATCTTAGTTCTGTACACAAGACTCGGAGAACCAAATGAAACATTCAGTGAACCTTCATCATTTTGTTTATTTTTCAAGCATTTTTGTTGTGAAATAAACATACAGAAAAATGCATAAGATACACATTTACAGATTAATGAGTTGCTGAAAAAAAAACATCTATGTAACTACTCACTGAAGTCACAAAAAGAGAATATTGCCAGCCCCCCAAAGCTCTTCTCATGCCTCTCCATCTCCCCTAAAGGAATCTACTGTCTTGGCTTTTATGGCGTTCATTTCCTCATTTTTCCCTTAGTTTACTTCCTAAGGAAATATCCCCAGAAAAATTGTTCTATTTTACTTGCTTTTGAACTTCATGTAATTATACATTGTTCTATAGTATCTGACCTAGTTTTTCACCTTTATGTTTCTAAGATGTGTCTGCATTGTCACCTGATACTGGAGTCAATTTCCATTACTGTAAAATATCACATTTTATAACAGTACCACATTTTTAATGAATTCTATTAATGGACATTTGGGGGCTATTGATTAATGCTACATCAAATTCTTGTACATGTCTAGTGATGCATAAACACACATTTCTGCAGAACTTCTCTGGGAAAGGAATTGCTAGGTCACACTGACATTGCACCCTACTACTTTGTTTTCCAAAGTATTCAACCAATGTATGCTTCCACTAGGAGGGTAGGAGAATTCCCATTGTTCCATATGTTTGGTAGTATTCAGTTCAGTTCAGTTCAGTTCAGTTCAGTCACTCTGTCGTGTCCGACTCTTTGCAACCCCATGAATCGCTGCATGCCAGGCCTCCGTGTCCATCACCAACTCCCAGAGTTTACTCAAACTCATGTCCATTGAGTTGGTGATGCCATCCAGCCATCTCATCCTGTGTCGTCCCCTTCTCCTCCTGCCCCCAATCCCTCCCAGCATCAGGGTCTTTTCCGTTGAGGCAACTCTTCACATCAGGTGGCCAGAGTATTGGAGTTTCAGCTTTAGCATCAGTCCTTCCAATGAACACCCAGGACTGATCTCCTTCAGGATAGGCTGGTTGGATCTCCTTGGAGTCCAAGGGACTCTCAAGTGTCTTCTCCAACACCACAGTACAAAGCATCAATTCTCTGGCGCTCAGCTTTCTTCACAGTCCAACTCTCACATCTATACATGACCACTGGAAAAACCATAACCTTGACTAAGACGGACCTTTGTTGGCAAAGTAATGTCTCTGCTTTTCAATATGCTATCTAGGTTGGTCATAGGTAGTATTAGTTATTGTCAAAGTTTTAAATTTTGCCAACCTAATATGTTTATATTCTCTGGTTTTGTTTTTGCATTTTCACATGTTTGTGGATTATTTTTTAACTAACTTGAAATCTGTTCTTTGAACCTTATGGTCGATTATATAACTCTTATATAACTTACATAACTCTGAAAGTGAAATGGCTAGTTCAAAATCAGAGCTAATATGTTTTAGACATGAGTTAAAATATTAAGGAGTTCAGTTTATTAAGATAACTGAAATACAGCTTGATTTTATTCAGGAACCCTCAATCTGGTTGAAGTATGTTTCCAACGTTACTTCAAATCTTATATTACAGTCTCTTGTTGTGACAACCCTGAGAAGGTGACCAAGCCTAGTTAAAGTTCAACCAGGGCTTAACTATTGACTCCACTGGACACTCTGCCCATTTTATGTATTTCGGATAAAGCTCAGTAAGAATGAGAAACATGCTCTCAATGAAACCAGTCATCCTGTCCATTACTACTGGCTCTGTTTGTACCAAGAGAGAGTGATAGCTGTCCCAGCTCAGCATCATGCCAACTGCTACTAAGACCTCAATCACATTTACCCACTTCCTTCAGGGAATCCATCATTTTGTGATAGTTTCTGTGTTATTTATGGACATTGTCATGGAGAAATGGATGAGAGGATTTACACACACAATGTACCTGGCAAACTACTGCAAATGTTCACAGCAGACTTTTCTGTTCAGTCCAGAATTCCTTCAGGGCTGCTACCTGTGATCCTTTTCTTTTCTTACAGAAAACTCAATCTTCCTGATGTCCTGAGCAATTCATTTCCAACCCCCAATTCGTGTTCTCCAGCCAGAGAATAAACAAAAACTCTTCAATTCATATAAATCCACTGAAGGCAGTAGAGTTTTATTATCATCCTAGCATAACCTTGGGGTCTTATCCCTCAGTTCTTATGGTTTATGAAATATCCCTTTTAGCTACACAGAATGCTTAGAATGAGTTCTAAGCACACTCCCCACCTCCATTAGATCAACATCCAAATTCAATTCTGATCTCTGTGATTTAACCCTTTAGACTCACCACCACCACCACTTAGCTTCTTCTAGAGGAGTTAACAGGGACCAAAAGGAAATGAGTGACTTCCACCTGGATCTGACCGTTAGTAAAATGCCCAGAAGGCAAAGTAAGAAAGTGAAGAAGCAGAAGCATGAATGATCCAGATGACAGTGCTGTTAACATCCTGGGCCTCAAGTAGAGCACCCAAGCCTAATCTGAGTCTCTGTTGACACCTTGCCTTCCCCTCAGTCTTAGGTTCCCCACTCTGGAACACTGCCTTACTGGTGGGGAAGCCCTGCTGCCCGAGGAGCAAGAACAGTGGAACAGACAGACAGGGGTTCTGCTCCACCAAGCCTACGGACAGTCGGAAACGGTAGGTGAAATGTCCCTTCTGGACCAGTCAAGATGTGCTCATCACTGAGCTCAGGAGATAAGCTGAATCATGCTGAGGACTTGCAGAGGCACCACTGTATGCACAGCATTGCTCAAAGCCAATGGGAGGCCTCAGAGCTCTTAGCTAATTCATCCCAAACAAATTGACAGAAAAGACAATTCGCAGCTCATCCATTTGTCAAAAGACCAACATGCTGAAAACTACTGGGAAAAAAACTTAGAAAAGGGTCTAAGGACATGCCACTGTACCTGTGATAATCGGTTTAAGGGAGCCCAGGAGGGGCAGTGGGATCGACGGCATTCCCCAGAAACATGCAGGCCACCACCCCAGATCCTGTCCACTTCACCATCTCTTCCTAGGCAGCACCTAGAGGAGCAGGCAGGAACTGGTACTAGAAGTTCACTAGTTTATTTCTGCCTGTTTAGAGAACAGACAGCTTTGATTGTGAGACACTAGCACGGGGAGAGACTTCTATATACACCCCCATATACACACAGCGTGATCCCCAAAAGGATCACTGACCAGTCAGCTGGGCAGGGCATTCATAGTATCATGCATGTCTTAACCACAAGGGCTTTATCCATGATATTGTGATCAGGTACTTTTCTTCCAACACTTTCTCAATCCATTTCCCATGCTGGACCAAGCAAGTTTCCCCTACCTCCCTATCATCCCTTTAGGCAACAGAGGGATGACTGTCATCTCAGGACCTGGAGCAAAATAGATGTTCTAGACCCAATTCACTTGTCTGACATTATTTTCCAAAACAAAAATTAAATAATCAGTTTTGGGGTCTGCTTCCAGGTCTGAGAAATGTTAAGACTCTAGGTATGTCCTTGCTGGTTTACAGTTTTTATTCGGACAAGGAGAATGAGGTTAGAACTACACACTACACCCATGACACTTGACCCTTTTTCTCAATGACTCATAACAGAATACTCTCCGATACCTAGATGGTGCTTCATTTCACCAAAAGTTTTCACACCTGTCCACGCATCTGTGCCTATAGTATGAGCAGTGACAGCCGGGGAGAAAGTGCTTCTTCTTCCAGGAGCTCAGACCCCCGTCCAGATCTCAGCCTTCCAGTTATAGGTTTCAAGACTGTAGGCATATTACTGAGTCTTGCACAGTAGAGCTTTCACATCTCTAAAATGGAAATGCAATGCCAATCTTGCCAGGTTGTGATAAGGTAAATGAAAGAAACTATACACATCTCTGGGCACAGTGCCCAACTCTTACTGCATTTATGGTTTTCATTGTTGGTTTTTAGGTAGATATTGTGTTTAGATGCTGGGGGTGCAGAGATGGGTGGGACATCTCTATTCTCTGAATGCTCATTATCTACTGAGGGAAACAGACTAACAACAACAAATATAATGCCCTATTGGCAACAATGGAAGTGTGTGGGAAAATACTACAGAAAGAGAATCTTCCAACTTACTTTTCTTGGGACCTGAATGATAGTTAGAAGTAGTTGTTTATTGAATACTTGGTGTGTGCCTGGCACACACTCAAAAGCACTCAAAGTGATAAATGTTGTAATTATCCTCCTTTGACAGAAGAGGAAATCAAGGGGGATTAATTGGTACATGGCTAGCCAAGGGTGGAGTCAAGATTCATCCTGTGGTCTATCTGGGTATAAAGCTCTTAACTCTAGGAAGAATGATATTTTAGAGAACTGTTAAGAAGGAAAAAGCTTCATCAGGAAGACTGAAGGAGTAGGGCAGTGCAAAGGGAACAACATGAACAATGTGAATAATTGCAACATAACTCTGAAAAGTAGTTGAGGCAGCTCCAAGTAAATGTTTGTTAAATGGATTCATGGCCTTCTCCCGGCACACTGACACATGTCCAGTATACAGTGTGAACTCCACAGCCTACATTACATGCCCCCAGCCTGGAGCTTACTCCTCTGCTTCTTCTTGGCCTCTCCCACTGGACTCAGACCCAGCATCAGGCTCAGTCCCAGTTCATGTCAGATGCAGTGAATGCCTGCTGACTAGAGTTGGGTCAATGCCTTCCAGCTTCCCCACAAGGGCTCTTTGCATAGCATTAAATGACATTTGTGAGCGTGGATGCTGTGTTTGATTCTTGCGGCTTTGTGATCAGCCTAGACTCTTGGCCAACCCCAGTTCTCTTCTTTTGTCAACAGGGAATAGGTTGTGGCACTCTCCGGGGGATGAAGATCAAGCCAGGTTCCATGGGGAAGGCCATCCCACCCTTTGACATTCAGGTTTGATGGGAAAGATATTGGCAGAGAGCAGTTAGTATTTGGCTAAGATTAGACCATCGTGTGGCATGAGATGACAGAACCAGCCATGCCTCCCAGTTGTCCTTTCTACTTTTCTGCCTACATTTCCTCTAATTTCCTGGGGAGGTTTCTGTTGAGAACTGCAATGTCCTGGGCACGAGTGCAGTTTGCCAGGACGCAAGAGGCCTCGCTCACCCAGTCTGGAGAAAGAGTACTTACAGCAGCACTGGAGGCTGTCTCCACTACTGGTGCTATTAGTCTTTCCTGATCCATGTTTTCTAGCTTGAAGACACATTTGGGATGTGTGTTTATCTATGAAACAAATAGATTCACCCATGACTTGGATTTCACCATTTGCTGGCTTCAAAGACTTCTGACAGTTTTATTATTTTCTGAGATGGCTCCTCTATCCCAAACCCTTTCCCCAGTTACCTCTACTGTGTCACATCAATAAGCCAGGCAATATTTGGGTGGGGCAGGAATGTTGGGGATCCTTGCAGGGTGGGATTCATAGATCTCTTGCTCCAGATCATTGATGACAAGGGCAATATCCAGCCTCCCAACACGGAAGGAAACATTGGCATCAGGATCAAGCCCACCAGGCCCATTGGCCTCTTCATGTACTATGAGGTAAGAACACACCATCTGCTGCCAAACAGGCTCCAAGAATCCTCACAGGGAGTTGTGTAGGTGATAACAGACTGGGCTCAACTCTGCATCCTGAAACTTCTTCCGTCTTCCTTTATTCATGCCAAGTCAATGAAATCTGCTTTAATTAATCTCAAAGCTCATAATGTGGTCCTACATCCCTTTTTATCATAACCCATCTGACACTTACAGGATGGCTAATGGAGTAGATAACAGCTTAACTTCAGAACCAACAGACTTGAAGTCCAACTGTCTCTTCTGGTTAAGAATGTTGGCTTTGAATGGGTCCAAATCATACCAACCTACTGCCAACAGAATGCACACGAATCTATTAAATCCTGCTGAGCCTCCAGGGGTGTCATTATCCCCTATTTCAGAGGAAGAAACTGCAGATTGAAAGCTTGACCTGTCTTCCCCAAGACAATTAAATGGCAGGATTAGGGTTCAAAGTGATGTGTTTTAGGCCCCAAACTCTAAATGAGAAATTCAGTGA
This sequence comes from Cervus elaphus, assembly GCF_910594005.1. Classification (NCBI taxonomy): domain Eukaryota; kingdom Metazoa; phylum Chordata; class Mammalia; order Artiodactyla; family Cervidae; genus Cervus; species Cervus elaphus. The sequence goes on from NC_057824.1 coordinate 32,473,977, forward strand.
TTAGAGAAATCTACAATAAAGGAATCTACAAAAAATATAAGGAAACCTGCTATAACTCTTCATCAGACAAACTCTAGCTAGCAGTGGTCACGAAAAGGAAATTCTCAGCTTCCAAGCTTGACTGTGGAAGTGTAGACAAGCCCTGAAACTGATCTCAGACTCCATCCCGTTTCTATAAGGTCACAGCCATTGGTGTCACTGTTGTCCTCACACTGTGGCCTGGAGTGGGAAGGGAATCCTGGTTCTCTTGTGGTGCTATGTTGAGAAGCAATTATGCAAGTCTTAGCCTTCATTCTCAGTAGCACAATTTAAAGGTTGGATAAAAGAGAAATACACACAGAGTAACAGGCATACAGATCATCAGTTCTTAATCCTGCTTACAAGTTAGAATTATTTGAGGAAATATTTTTTTAAATGGTAGGATCCAACCACAGAGATTTTTGTTGAATTGAATTGGGGTAGTCAAGAGAAATGACTTAAAAAAAATTGTACATGACGTATTTTATTTTGCAAAAGTGTCTTCACATATGGCCACATCGATTTCTCCCATTTCACATGCTCTCGTGGCAAAGAGACATCACTGTTCCATTAAGATTTGTTGGTTTATATTCTGTTCTTTCATTTCCTTTTTCTTGAAGTAAAATATATATTTATATATATGTAACATAAAGCTTACTCTTTTCACTATTCTTGAGCATACAATTCAGTAGCACTGAGTAAAATTTATAATATTGCATAACCATCACCACTATGCATCTGCAGAAAAATTTCACCACCCCCGGAAGAAATTCTGTTCCCATTGAACTGTAGCTCCCTACTCCCCTTCCATGGGGTTGTTCCGTCCATTATTGAAAGTAATATATTGAACTCTTCAATTTTTATATAGAACTGTGTATTTCTCCCTTGAATTCTGTCAATGTTTATTTTATATAATTCTGATTTCTCCGTTTAATTCTGTCGGTGTTTGCATCAAATATTTGGTACTAGGCTATTAAATGTGTACTTGCTTCTAAACGTTATATTGTCTTGGTGAGTTAACCCTTTTTTCAATATGTAATATCCTTTTCTTATCACTTGTAACAGATTTAACTTCAAGTTTACTTTGTCTAATGTTATTAGATAGCTACCTCAGCTCTCTTTTGGCTCCTAATTGAAGGGAATATCTTTTTCCACACATATGAGTGCAGATAAAAAACTAGGGAAATCTGAGTAAGATTTGTGGATGGTATCAATGTCAATGTCCTAGTTGTGATATTGAACATTATTTTTGCAAGATGTTACTATGGGGAGAAACTGTGTAAAAGGTAGGTAAGATCGCTCTTATTATTTCATATGAAACTGGAAGTGTTAGTTGCTCCGTCATGTCCAACTCTTTGGGACCCCATAGACTGTAGCCTGCCAGGCTCCTCTGTCCATGGAATTCTTCAGGCAAGAATACTTGAGTTGGTTGCCATTTCCTTCTCCAGAGAATCTTCCCAACCCAGGGATTGAACCTAGGCATTGCAGGCAGATTCTTTATCATCTGAGCCACCAAGGAAACCCATATTCTTTATTATGCTGTGTTTAGTCGTTTATTGTGTCCAACTCTTTGCAACCCCATGTACTGTAGGCCACCAGGCTCCTCTGCTCATGGGGTTTCTCCAGGCAAAAATACTGGAGTTGGTTGCCATTTCCTCCTCCAGGGGATATTCCCAACCCAGGGGTCGAACCCACCTCTCTCACTTCGCAAGGGGATTCTCTACCATCTGAGCCACGAGAGAAGCCCAGTTATTTCTCATAACTGCATGCAAATATACAATTATCTTAAAAGTTTAATTAAAACACCATTTTCATAGTCTTTGTGTGAGGCTCAAATAGGTAATATTTTGAGAAGAAAATTCATTCAGCAAACATTTATTGACACCTCCCATCTGTCCAGGCACTGTGTGAATGCTGAGCTTAGAAGAGAGAATAAAATAAATGGAGTTATACTCTAGTAGAAATTTTATTCTACTGGAGTACCACACAAAATTGAGTTGTTATTTTTTTTTAATGCTCTTAAAATTTGCTTAGTATTGTTCATTATTTTACCAATAGCATGCATTGAGTGCTTGCATGCAATGAAAATAGAGAGAGATAAAAACTGCCCAAGTCAGGTAGAGCAGGATTTGAAGCCAGTATCTGAACCCTGTGTTGAGGCTCATCATCTCTAAACTCACTGCTTTCAACAAGGGAGTGCTGTTCTCTTTGCAGAATAACCCAGAGAAAACAGCTGAAGTGGAATGTGGGGACTTTTATAACACTGGGGACAAAGCAACTATTGATGAAGAGGGCTACTTCTGGTTCCTTGGGAGGAGTGATGATGTCATCAATGCATCCGGGTAGGTGTAGCTGACCCTGAGCCAGAAGGTATCACTCCCATATGCCTAGTGGGATCTAGCTTGCCCAGACATTCCTTCATGCATTGGTGATAGACTCTCAGACTAGATCTGAGCCATGGTAAGACATCATGCAATTTAAAGGGACTGGGAAGGAAAACTTAACTTTGGTCCCTCTTTGTCAAGGGAGCTTATTCTGTGTGCTCCTCTGATGAAGCACACACCACAAAAAAACATAACAATAACATTAATAAAATTCACCTTTATGGAAGATGTATTATGTGACAGCGCTCTGTGCAGTGTTTTATACAATCCACTTCTCAGTGCTAGAAGGTAGATGTGATTATGCCCATTCTATTTTTGTTTTTTTTTTAAATTGTAGGGAAGGGGGCCCACACTGTGCAGCATGAGGGATCTTAGTTCCCTGAGTGGGGATTGAACCCATGCCCTCGGCAGTGGAAGCAGAGTCCTAACCACTGAACCACCAAGGAATTCCCTTGATTATGCCCATTTTACATGAGGAAACAGAGCCAGTGACCAGTGGAAAAAAACTTGCCTGAAGTTTCAAAGGCAGTAGAGGGTGCAGCCCAGATTTTAACAAAAACGGTCTGACTCCAATTCTGTTGTTCCTAACTCTTAAATAATTTATAAAGAAAATAAAATGACACATTACATAGTTTAGGAACAGGACATAAAATTTCAACAAATGTTAAAGAGAAAGAATTTTCATGCCAGAGGAAGCTGCTTGACTTCAGGAATTCACATTTCAGTCCTCTTACACAGCCTTTGCACAAGCCTCTGGCTCCCTGTGACCGTTTCCCTCTGTGCCAGGGGAAGATGTCTCTCCAAAAGGTGAGATCTGAGGGCCTGGGTCACCCTAGCCCTGGAATTTGCTCAGAAGGAACCATTGGTCCTGCAGGTACCGCATTGGGCCAGCAGAAGTAGAGAATGCCCTGGCAGAGCACCCAGCGGTGGCCGAGTCTGCTGTGGTGAGCAGCCCGGACCCGGTTCGAGGAGAGGTGAGGAGGAGGACATGGGGGTCATCGTGGCTGGGTGTGGGACTGGGAAGACTCGTCCATGTATGGTCCAGGCCCATACCGACCCAGCCTTGGGTGGAGGGAGGGCCGTCAGTGTAATGTGCACTTAGACTATGTGGTCAGCAGGGGGCACTGTGGCCGCTTCTGTGACTGAAATGATGCTGATTGGGAATGCCGCGGCTGATGCCATCCAGGAGTTAATGAACGCTTTCTATGCACCAGTTCATTTATCCCTCACAGAGCACAATGAATTAAGGACTCTTTTTATACCTTTTTACAGAGAAGGAAACAGAGGCATGAAGAGGTTAAATAACTTGTCTGGATTACGCCGCTAATGAGTGGTAGAGTCAAAAGGGAAATTGAGGACTCTGGGTCCAGAGGATACATTCATTGATTCAACAAGTGTTCATTGAACACCTTCTGTGTACAATCCCTGTGAAATTAAATGAAGACATAAGTAATAATATGAAACTAATAGATTACCAACATTTATTAAATGCCAAGTTTTAACAATTATTAAATGTCCATAGAACTCTATCTACAATAATAGTGAAAATGGTGGTGATAACAATGATAGGAATGCAGACAAATTTAAACTAGCTTCATGTTTTATATGCATTATCTCATGGCATCTTTACCTAAACCTGATGAAGAATGAACCTCTTCTCTCCCCATTTCACAGGAAAGGAAATTGAGATTAAGGGAAGTTGTGATTTTTTCCGAGGCAAAAAGTGGAAATCAGAAGTATTCGGATTTCTAAAAGCTCAACTGTCAATTTGTTTTTCCATTAATTTAATGAGCATTTACCCTTTATTTTATTTTTGGCCACACAGTGCGGTATGGTATGTGGGATCTTAGTTTCCTGACCAGGGATGGAACAGCGCCCTCTGCTGCAGAGGAGAGTCTTAACCATCGGAAGTGCCAAGCATTTACTTTTGGAACTCTTGCCTGAGTCTCCCCTCTGGTTCATCACTACAGGTAGTGAAGGCATTTATTGTCCTGAACCCAGAATTCTTGTGCCGTGACCAAGATGAGCTCATCAAAGAGCTGCAGCAGCATGTGAAGTCAGTGACGGCCCCTTACAAGTACCCGAGGAAAGTGAGTGAGAGCAGATGGATGGGGTCTGGTCTTTTTGAGTGGTTCTGGGAATTCCAATGCCTGAAGTCCCATAGGATGTAATGTAGCTGGGGTGAAGCATTAGTACCCAAGAGAACTAAAATTTTTGTCTCCAGAAGAAGCTTTTCAGCTTATGGGTGTAGGGGAGCCCACTTAATTGGATAGAACCTCTACCCTGTGTCAGAAACTCATCCATTGCTGGCATGTCAACCTCAAGAAAAAATATTAGTTGTCCAAAGATATCCACGTAAGTTATTTATAATCTTTCAAAATTTGAAAACGACATCCAAATCAGCAACTTCCAAACTTTTAAAAAACATTATTTGCAGTGAGATATACATTTTATTAGGGCTTCCCTGGTGGCTCAGAGGTTAAAGCATCTGCCTGCAATGCGGGAGACCTGGATTCGATCCCTGGGTTGGGAAGATCCCCTGGAAAAGGAAATGGCAACCCACTCCAGTATTCTTGCCTGGAGAATCCCATGGACAGAGGACCCTGGTGAGCTACAGTCCACAGGGTCACAAAGAGTCGGACACGACTGAGTGACTTAACTAACTAATACATTTTATATTGCAATCCAGTATACATATACATACATAACAAACAAAAATTAGCAAAATGATATTTATCCTAACAATGTGTAATACATTCTGATTCTTTTTATTCAACTTCATTTGTTTTAAACTCCATGAATAACTTACAAAAAATGTTCAACAATAGAGAAAGGATTAAATTATTCAAGAAATCTAATATTATTCTGTAACTTAAAATGTGATTTTTATTTTTAACACAAAAATATCATGACAATATATTATTGAGATAATAATGCAGGTTATAAAAGAATATATGTAATACTATACTATTTGTTTAAAACAAAAAGTTAATATTTCCTTCTTTTGTAATAATACTTTGCTGCATTGTCTGAATGCTTATAATCCATACATATTATAAAGCTATATATTTAACATTTATTGAGCATTTACTATGTGTACCAGACCCTAGACTAAATGCTTTACGTGCATTTTTATTTTATTTAATCCTCTCCATAACCTGAGATAATCTTCCCAGTCTACAAAGAGGAAGCTGAGGCTCAAACACTCAAAGTAAATTGCCTGAGATTAGAATAAATAAAAGGTGGAATTTAAAACCATGTGTACCCACTGAAATGTTGTGAAGTAACTAGCCTCCAACTAATAAAAAATAAAAAAAAATTTAAAAAAATAAAAAAGCCATGTGTATCTGACAACAGAGTTCGTGCTACTAAGATTAGGATCTGATGCTTTTTCAAGAGCAGAATATAGGGTGCATAGCAGTTAAGAAGGGTTTGATGTTATTGTGGATAACAAATTTGTAGTGGGTTGTAACAAGGAAGATGTCTTTCTTGCTCATGCCACTTGTCCACCATGGCTTTCCTGGGGCCTTTGTTCCACATCTCCTCACCTTGGGACCAGGATAAAGGAACAACTGCCTTGTAGGTACCTACCAGAGTACTAGAAGAGATGGACAGAGAAGGTGGCCTGTCTCAGTGATTCCCAACTTTTTTATTAGAGGTGGCATACTTCACTCCTCATATTTCATTGGTCAAAGTACATCAAAGGGCTGCATCCAACTTCAGAGGGTAGGAGAAGAATTTAACAAATGGTGGACCCCCAAAATGGTGGCACCAGACTGTCCCATAGTGTCAACCTGTCTGGGGGTCTATGAAGGGGCTAAGGAGGAGAGCTGCTGGGAGTTGATAGAAAATGACGGGGGTCAGGGGAACTCAACTGGAATGGGTTTGCTTTATCTTCATCCAGGTGGAGTTTGTCTCAGAGCTGCCCAAAACCATCACTGGCAAGATAAAAAGAAGTGAGCTTCGGAAGAAGGAGTTTCAGAAGTAGTTGGCAAAAAACTCAGAAGCCGTCCTGCGATCTTGGCCAAATTCCTAACTGCCTCAGTTTCCTCATGATGGTGAGGATGAGGAGAGGAATGTTGAGAGAGATGACTTGAAAGAGAACCAGGAGGGACAACATTCCAGCATTTTGGTACTTTCAAATTAATATCAGTCACTGTCCTTTCTTCAAGTTCCCTGTTCCTCTAAGATTGCCCAGGTGAGTGGGCAGAATGGGGCTAAAGGAAATAAAATATTTGAGTTAGCGTCAACAGTGACTCTGTTGTGTGTTTATTTTGTGAGAGATCTGGTGCTAAATGTTCAGTTCAGTTCAGTTCAGTTGCTCAGTCATGTCCCACTCTTTGCGACCCATGGACGGCAGCACGCCAGGCTCCCCTGTCCAACACCAACTCCCTGAGCTGGCTCAAACTCATGTCCATCAAGTCAGTGATGCCATCCAACCATCTCATCCTCTGTCATCCTGTTCTCCTGCCTTCAATCTTTCCCAGCATCAGGGTCTTTTTCAAGGAGTCAGTTCTTTGCATCAGGTGGCTTCAGCCTCAGCATCAGTCCTTCCAATGAATATTCAGGACTGATTTCCATTAGGATTGACTGGTTTGATCTCCTTGCAGTCCAAGGGACTCAACAAGAGTCTTCTCCAATACCACAGCTAAATGCTGGCCCTCTGTAACTCCCAGAATCCGCATCAAAGATTGCCCCAGGGCCTGATTCTCACTCCTGGTTCCAGAGACTCTGGGTGACCCCTCACACTGGCTCAATGACCAGGAGCTGGAGGTCTAGGAGGACAGTCTGTGGGGCCCCAGGCATCTGGCTTGCCTCTCCCCATCTGGAGGGTGGGCAGGAGGCAGGGCATCTGTGGTGTCTCAGGAATGGAGCAGAGGGGAGGGCAGCCCAGCCTGGTGACCACACTTGCTTGCCAGACCATCTCTCTCCTTCCACCACCCAGTGGATCCACTGCCTCTCCTCCCACTAATAACGCTGATGCTGGTGCTTGCAGGTTCAGCTGGGGTCAGCACAGGTTAGTGAGAGTCCTACCCTCTGGGGACCCAGGAGTCCTGCAGGACTCCACCAGTTCTTCCAAGGGACACAGGAGCTTTGTTCCCCAGCCTCTTCCCAGGGGCCCAGAGTCCTCCCCAGACACTGCTCCTTATTGTGCCATCCAGGGCCCTCTGATCCCCCTGGCCTGTGATTCTGTGAACTAATCCTTCACGTCATTCATCCATGCAGACTGAGATGGAATCACCAGAGACTGGAAGGAGGGGAGGAAGTTCAGTTCAGTCGCTCAGTTGTGTCCAACTCTTTGCGACCCCATGGACTGCAGCACACTAGGCTTCCGTGTCCATCACCAACACATGGAGCTTGCTCAAACTCATGTCCATCAAGTTGGTGATGCCACCCAACCATCTCATCCTCTGTCATCCCCTTCTCCTCCCACCTTCAATCTTTCCCAGCATCAGAATCTTTTCTAATGAGTCAGTTCTTCGCATCAGATGGGCAAAGTATTGGAGTTTCAGCTTCAGGACTGATTTCCTTTAGGGTTGACTGGTTTGATCTCCTTGCAGTCCAAGGGACTCTCAAGAGTTCTCCAACACCACAATTCAAAAGCATCAATTCTTCGCACACAGCTTTCTTTATAGTCCAACTCTCATATCCATACATGACTCCTGGGAAAACCATAGCTTTGACAAGACAGACCTTTGTCGGCAAAGTAATGTCTCTGCTTTTTAATATTCCGTGTAGGTTGGCCATAGCTTTTCTTTCAAGGAGCAAGCAGGAGGCAGAAAAGGTTGAATCTGAGACGGAGAGAAGGACACACTGTCACCCTTCTCACCCATTCCTGGGGGTTACCAATAGGCAGAGGGGGTCCCCTCTGCAGCTGCCCTCTTTTGAGGTGCACAGATAATACAGACTCACGAGGAAATATACAGACACCACAAACATGGAGACACTCAGGCACGGAATCCCCCCAGCCTCCGCTGGGGACTCAGGTGGTGGGCTCATGTACGGGTCACATGCAGATTAACAAAGGCAATGAATGACACTCTGAGGGGAACACACACACACAGGTGCAATACTCAGGGCCATGGGAAACAATCTCATAGGACAGACCCACACATATTTTATGGAGGCACAAACAGAAACATGCAGGCGGAGACAGATGCAAACACAGAACATAGACACATGCAAGTAGATATGAAGAAGACAAATAGATACAAAAAGGAACATCCAAATGAACAACAGCTTCACATACAACACACTCTCATACATATTAAAAACAAACACAACTCCAAGGACACATATGCCCTGAGACACATACACACATATCTAACATGTAAGGCCCGAGTCACAGACACACACAGATTTACACAACCAATGTACACTCAGTTAGTGACAAAGATGCAGACACACAAGTACATAGAGAGAAAAACAGAGAGACACTCAATAATACCTGTGCAGTGGAAAATTCACATTCACAATCAATATCCTCACAGACACAGAAACTCAGACATACAGGTCCATCCATGCAGACTTATATAACCACAGTCACACTCGGGCTGGAATCCATTTTGGTTAAAAGATGTTTGGGCACACTGGGGAGAACCCTGAGTCAGACCAAATATGAGCAAAAAGCACAACAAAGCAAGATGACTGGCTAGAGGGAACTTGGAAAACTGCCCCCATGTAGGCAATTTAAGCCATCTCAAAAATGTGACTCTAGCCTTCCACATGTACTTTTCTTCTAATAAGTTGTACCTGCTTCACCACCTTCTGTCTCTCTGCTGAATTTTTTATACAAAGAAGACAAAGGCCCAGCTCCTGTTTCAAGCCCAGCAGCCCTTATGGTCTAGTGGCTAGGATTCAGTGCTTTCACTGCCACAGCCTGGATTTGATTCCTGGTCAGGAAACTAAGATCCCACTTCAAGCCACTGCACTGTGGAAATCAGCATGACCTGCCCCATCCAAACTGTCATGGAAGGGAAAGTTTGCAGCTATGAACAGTGAGTAATGCTGGGATTCTTGGCCTCCAGAGACGAGGAATTCGGTCCAGGGTCAGTGACGAGGCTTGATCGCTCAGTGCTTTTGCGTAATAAAGTATGAAAGAGATAGAGAAAGCTTCTGACATAGAGCTCAGAAGGGGGCAGAAAGACTGCCCCCTTGCTAGTTTGAAGCAAGAAGTTATTTATCTATCAGTTCAGTTCAGTTCAGTTCAGTTCAGTCGCTCAGTCGTGTCCGACTCTTTGTGACCCCATGAACCACAGCACGCCAGGCCTCCCTGTCCAGCACCAACTGCCGGGGTCTACCCAAACCCATGTCCATTGAGTCGGTAATACCACCCAACCATCTCATCCTCTGTCATCCCCTTTTCCACCTGCCCTCAATCTTTCCCAGCATCAGGGTCTTTTCTAATGAGTCAGCTCTTCGCATCAGGTGGCCAAAATATTGGAGTTTCAGCTTCAACATCAGTCCTTCCAATGAACACCCAGGACTGATCTCCTTTAGGATGGACTGGTTGGATCTCCTTACAGTCCAAGGGACTCTCAAGAGTCTTCTCCAACACCACAGTTCAAAAGCATCAATTCTTCAGCGCTCAGATTTCTTTATAGTCCAACTCTCACATCCATACATGACTACTGGAAAAACCATAGCCTTGACTAGACGGACTTTTGTGGACAAAGTAGTCTCTGCTTTTTAATATGCTGTCTAGATTGGTCATAACTTTCCTTCCAAGGAGCAAGCGTCTTTTAATTTCATGGCTGCAATCACCATCTGCAGTGATTTTGGAGCCCAGAAAAATAAAGTCAGCCACTGTTTCCACTGTTTCCCCATCTATTTGCCATGAAGTGATGGGAACGGATGCCATGATTTTAGTTTTCTGCATGTTAAGCTTTAAGCCAACTTTTCCACTCTCCTCTTTCACTTTCATCAAGAGTCTCTTTAGTTCTTCTTCACTTTCTGCCATAAGGGGGTGTCATCTGCATATCTGAGGTTATTGATATTTCTCCTGGCAATCTTGATTTCTGCTTGTCCTTCCTCCAGCCCAGCATTTCTCATGATGTATTCTGCATATAAGCTAAATAAGCAGGGTGACAATATACAGCCTTGACGTACTCCTTTTCCTATTTGGAACCAGTCTGTTGTTCCATGTCCAGTTCTAACTGTTGCTTCCTGAACTGCATACAGGTTTCTCAAGAGGCAGGTCAGGTGGTCTGGTATTCCCATCTCTTTGAGGATTTTCCACAGTTTATTGATGCTAATTTGAGAAAGGAATAGCCTCAAAACTGAGAAAGTGGCACCAGGCCCCTCACCCACAACATGTCTTTTGAGATAGCATTGGCACAACGTGAGTCATCCCGGGCCATAAAACAATTGACATGAATCTTGAAGAAAGGCAGATTTCCAAACAAATATATAGTTCATTAACATAGCCTAAGAAAAACATTTCCATAAGAAAAATTCATTGGTTAGCTCAAGGTTTGAGAAATGTTAAGTTCAGGTGAAACCAGATGTCATCATGGCAACACAGAATTTTAAAAGCAATCTTTTAATTTTGTATAGAGAAGGAAAAAAAAGTCTGACACTTGTAGTCTGTTCCCTCCTGCCACTTAAGAGAGATATTTTTTAAAAATTCTAACACTTGCAGTCTATTTCCTCCGCTTGGGGACCCCTAGCCTTTCTGCCTGTTACCCGCTCAGAAGTAGGTGTTTTCCTGGCTTCAAACCCTGTGCTAGGCTTCTGTCCCATTGCAAGGTCTTGCAGAGGGCTGTGCCCACGTCCTGAGATGCCAGAGTGGCCAGCATAGGGTGGCTCTGGGGACAGGACATACTCTGGGGACAATGTGCACTTGAAGTGGGGGTGTTGCATGGGGTTTAGCAGATCCCAAGGTCAAGAGAGGGAAAGTAGGGAGCCTCCCCAGAACCTCTGCTGTGTGTCAGAGTGGGCTGTGCTCCTCTACAAAACCACAATAACAGTAAAGGCATCATCAAGACTATTGTATAATAAAATTATGATCACCACAGTGATGGCTGACCATCAGCCCGAGGTGGAAGAGTCGGGTATGACCATGGCCACCTGCTTTGCTTCATCTTCAGAGCAGGGCTGACCCTGAGCAAAGTTGCACTACAGGTAAAACTTCTTTCTGGCCCCTTCTTTCTCTGGAGACTCCAGCCTCAGCTTCTTCCTCTCCCAACATTCCCTCCTAGGCCTAAGTCCCCTCTGACCCTTTTCTCAGCCTGGGTAAAGCACATCTCCCTGACCACTCTGAATCTGATTCTATATCTCTGCAATGAGGATACAGTTGGTATGGACCATAACAAGATGCCTGCAAAGTGCACTGCTTAGCACAGGCTGGTAACAGGAGAGACCTTTAAAGGCTTCATACCTCCTAAGCTGTGAAGCTGCCCCTTTGGAGACAATGATGCTAACACACACAGGTGCTCATCACATGGCCCACCTTTATTCTCATGACAGCTTTTGGATGGAAGAGTGAACACTCCCATTTTAGGGAAGGAAACCTCCCCAGGGCCCCACTGCAGGTAAGCAGCACAGCTGCTTTCTCAAGACCCTTTCTCAAGGGTTTCAAGCCCTAGGCTCCTGGCCCTGTCTCCAGGGGCCAAGGAGGACTCTGCTGGATGAGAGGCTGAACAGGCTTTGGGGATGCCTCCTCGGCTGCACAAATGGTCTCACAGTTTTCAGGCCCCTTAACTCTGCTCACCTCTTACTATCCTCCTTGCTTGAGCTATAACTAGGGTGACTCCCCAGTCCCTTATAGGCCTCCCATTCACTTCTGGCCTAGTCTGACTCCCACCCCCTTCTGTGCCTAGTCTGTCTTTTTATAACTACATAGCCCAACTGTGGAGCTTAGTAGGCAGGCAAATGCATCTAAAGAAAATTAGACACTATTGTTTTGTCATCTCTGTTTTTTGTTTTGCTTTTTTATCGTTTCTTTGTATTTAGGGTAAAATGCATTGATTTTCCATTATAACATTAATAGAATGATTCCTGTTTACAATAAATTTACATAATAATAAAAAGCTATAGATTTAAAGCAACTGTTGTAAAGCTGCCATGGGCCTGAATGAGCTGGGAAAACACTGTGTAGATCATGCTGAAAAGTATTTTTAGGAAGTTTACCTCACAGCGTGGCCCAGAATAGATGATCACCAGTAGGGTTTGTCTAACCACCTGGGTGCTTTGGCCCTTACCCACCTGTTTGGCTCTCCCCACCCAGCACTCCTGGTATTGTTGAGTTGTTTGGGTGTTGTCCTCAGATTCCCCCAGAAGAGACATTGATGAGCTTAGGGTGGATGTTTTTTTACCCCTGTTTAGGTTCATAACCTAAAGCCCATGCTTGTATCTAACCCTGTTTCAGGTATTAAAATGTCTACATTATTTAGGGATGATTTTGAGACCATACCATCTTGTCACACAAAGTGGAATTCTCAGGCCAGAAGGAAAAAAGATTTTATTGTTATATTATCACAACCATGTAGTTCAGTTCAACTGTGGCATCCTTCCCTTAAGAATTGCTTTTTACCCATATTTATTTGTAAGGGTACTTCTCAATTTCCAAACATCAGAAATACTAGTTAACTTTCATCTTTGACTCTTCTAGAACAATTACATTATCAAAAATATGCTCTGTGTGATTTTGTTCCTCTGAAATACATTGAAATTTGCCTTGTGGCCAAAATAAGTAGTGTTCATTTTTGTAGATATACTATATGTGCCTAAAACTAATGCTTCCTTTACAGTTGTTATATGATACTGATGGATATATGGGTACAGTTGTATGATTAAAATGTCTGGTCACTAAGTTGTATCCGACTCTTTTGCAACCCTGTGGACTGTAGCCCACCAGGCTCCTCTGTGCATGGGATTTCCCAGGCAAGAATACTGGAGTGGGAGTACTGGAGTGGGTTGCCATTTCCTCCTCTAGGAGATCCTCCCAACCCAGGGATGGAACCTATGTCTCCTGCATTGACAGGCAGATTCTTTACCACTGAGCCACCAGGGAAACCATCATGATTAAAACGATTTACCTAATAGAAGATCTTAATAGATCTTCTACACCTTACAGATTTCCTGTATGCACATTGTATAACTTTTTGAAGGAGGGGTGTGAAAACCTCCCACTCTGCTTGTGTATTTGATCTTTCTTGCATTTCTGTCATTAATTGATTTATACAGTTGTCAGCCACTGCCCGTGGGAAAACTTGGGAGTTCTCAAAGGAAGCCCAGAAGTGGGGGACAGGGAACCTGGATTCAAGAGGACGAGAAATCATAAGGTTGGAAAAGCTTCCAGAGGACCAGGGTGAAATGGCGCTTGAGGCATCAACAGATAGGGGAGGGGCATTCTAAAACCCGGGTCGCGAGGGATGTTACTATGACGAATCAGAGGCTAAGGCAAGTGATTGGCTGAGAGAAAGTTTAAAGCATCCCTGTTGCTATAGCATCATTCAAATCGGAGAAGACTTGGAGGAAGACGGAGCCCTGTCGTCCACTCCAACTGCTCCTGCGATTCCACTTGAGCTGCTTTTTGTTGCCTCCTGACTTGCTGACCTGCTGGCCTACTGACCTGTCGGAACCCTCCTTTCTCCCCTCTAGGACTTGCTTGACCCCCTGCTACTTTTTCCGGAGCCCCTTCTACTCCTCCCAGGAGGCCACACCTCCTTCCTGCCACACCCCCTCCCCAACCCCCTCCCCAGTTCCAAATCCAACCTCTCTCCGCCCCTCCCCACACCTCCCAGCCTACTTCTTAGCTGGCAACCTCAGAGCCCCTGAGAGGACCAGGGTATGGAGGTGAAGAGACTGCTCTTCTGGATCCTCCTACTCAGGTCTCCACTTTGCCCAAAGATGCATGTGAGTAAACACCAAACACCAGTGGTTTCTTCCTTTTTATTGGGCTTACCTAAATAACTGATTTTTTCATGGCATGCTCAATGGGAACTCAGTCCTTCGTGAAGACCAAGGTCCTCAGGGCAGGTTCCTTGACCAGCCGGAACCAGCTCTTGCCACAGCTGTTCTCATCATTGTCCTGGCCCTGTTCTGCTGCCTGTATCAAACACAGCAGGGTTGACAGGATGAAACCTGAAATAGGAACTTGATTTGGTAAAAGAAGGAAGTGGAAATATACTAAAAGCTGTTGTGTCGTATATCAAAAATGGATGAATTGTATGATATATGAATTATGTCTCAATAGTGTTTTGGTTTGTTTTTTTGTTTGTTTTTTTGTTTTTTTTTTTAAGTAAGGAACTCTTATTTATTAGGAGTCCTGGGCTCAAAATTAGACTGGCTCCTGGAAAGCTTGTCAAGATCCTGCTTCAAGCTACACAAGTGCAGTGTCCTCCTCTGTGAAGTGTGTTTTCCTGTAAGCACACCCTTCATATTTATGAAGTTTGGCAGCCCTGCGAACAGTGGTATTTAAGCTTTGGGTTGGTACTAGTCTGCTAAAAGGGGAATGCCATTTGTGCTCTGTGATTTCTGGTTTGCTGACTTTTATCAACTTCGGAGGCTTCCCTTTCCTTCTGCTTCTGAATGTTGCCTTCGGGGACTCTGTCCAGCCAGATTGATGGGAGCCCTGAGAGCCCAGTCAGTGTGGCTGCATCCTGCTGGGATGTTTAGAACGGGGAAATCCTTAAGAGTGCCATAACCTGGAGGTGAACGAGTCATTGTCCTTCCTTTAATGAAGTGTCTGTGTACAGAGTGCTGATTTACCCAAAACAGAAAGGTCCTTCAAGTCCTTAGAATTGTTCAGATATAAAGAAATGCCAGGTTCACCATACTGTGAAAGTTTTCACTCCCATGAACATGTTCCTCCACACCCAGGAAAGAAAGATAAAAACTGAGAATACCCCAAAGAGATTAACAGATTTGTTCTCTTTGGCATGCACCAGATTCTGAGGGATCTGGAAAGGGCCAGTGCCTGGGACAACCTTTGCATAGAGTCATGCCACCTGAATACCTCCACCTGTTTCTTTTGAGCCTACAAAGGAAGAAATGTCTAGATAATCTTTGTTGGAATTTTTTTTTCCCTCAAAGGGATTGAGACTGTATTCTCATAGATTAGTTAAGTTCTCTTTCCAGTACCTCATCTATGGGCACTCGGATAAGGCAACTTGTCTTGCATTTCCCACCTCCACTCTTGCTTGTGGCCACTGACTTTGAGAACCTCAGTTTATTGACCCCACTGGATCAATTCTAGGTAGGAGGCAGCTGCTGGTGTCAGCATTTAGACAGTTGCCATACAGAACAAGAGTGCCCAGGCTTGAAGATGTTTGACCAGTTACTGACCAGATGGTGTTTGCCTTTTGTGCGCATTTGATCTGTGTTTAACCTTTGTGCTGAGAGCCCCATTTCCCTGTAACAGTGTCTACTCAAAGACAGTGTATGACTCCCAACAGCACACATTTTACTGACCTCAGTCGTGAGGGTTGACAATGAAAATGCTGTTGATTTCAGAAGCTACTTTCTAGAGTAGAGAAATTTTATTTGTACAAAACTGAAACTTGGTATGTAGATTAGTATGAACCACATTGAGTTTTTTTTCTCCTAAAATACTTGTATCGCTAGATTTTGTAAGAAAATATGCTTTCCTCTTGTTTTTATTATTCAGAAACTGATTTTTTTATAATTTAATTTTCATGGTTGCTATCAATTGTTTAGGTGCAGTGTTATGAAAAATGAAAGTGAATTCTTTTTATGGACTGTTTGGAATTGTATTTTTAGCTATTTTCAATTCTTATCATTTTAATCATAATATGTGAGATGATGCTGTTATACAAATCATTATGTACTCAGAAGTCTGACATTATGTGCTCTGGTTCAGAATCAAAGGGCACATAAAAAAACTCAAAGTTTTTAGAAACTTGAGTGAAAGGGAAATTTTTAATTAATTTTGGTTGAAAAAATAATCAGTTTTATTCTAACAGAAGCTGCCCATCTTTCTCACTTATTTCCATATGGATAAATATTTCTCTCTTATTCTCATTTGTATCTTTAATATACATTTTTATTGTTATTTTTCCCATCCTTCTATACATTTTGGAGTTATTTTAGGAAACGTTCTGTAGGGGATTTTCCAGGTACTTCATGAAGATACAACAGAGGATGTAGATTTCCCATCCACTCTGTTTGCATTCACTTATTTTTCAATTTTAAGATGTCTTCTACATTCACAAGTTATTTTCTGTTAACTGTTTTTAAAATACTTGCAATGTGTTTGTTAGCAAAATAAAATCTCTGTTTGTGTATCAGACTTTTATTCTACAGCTTAAGTGTGGTATAATTTACCAGTGATGGCGAGCACTTCGTTAATGAGTACAGTCTATTGATATTTGACATGCGTGTGCAGCAATGAAACAATTACTACATTAAGATTGTAAACACACCCACACTCCCAAAAGTTTCCTCCTGCTCCTTTAGAATCCTTCTGTTCCCTCTCTACTCCATGAGGATATATAAGAGGGATGTAGGGGCCTCCTGGAGGTTGGTTTATGTTTTCTAAAGTTGATTCTTTGTGATGGATATTCTGTAATTGTCTTCAAGTTTCCTCATCATCTCAAATATTATTTCAGCTGGTGCATATTCTGCCTGACCATTTCCATCTTGGGCCTGATGCTTATGAAATCCTTTGGAAGCTTACCATGATTACTGCCTCCTTGGGAATTTCTGCATTTGTCATTTTCTTCTGGAGGACTATCCTTGCTGTGAGTATTACTAAAGCACCTTATAGATATACTTTTAATCATCCATGATGGGAATTTTTATAGTCACAGACATTTTATTTGCATTCAGTTCTACAAATGTCCGTCCAAGCAGTGCTTTCACTGCATCCCACAAATTTTAATGTCTTGGATTTATTTTCAGTTAGATTGACATATTTTCAAATTTCTGTTGAGATGTCCTCCTTGACCCATGTTTTCTTTAGAAGTATGTTGTTTAACCTCCATTTTTCATGTGATTTTCCAGTTATCTTTCTATTACTGATTTCTACTTCAGATCCATTGTGGTCTGAGAATATCTTTCTGTTCCATTGTTTTAAATTTGTTAAGTGTTTCATGGCTCCCAATTATGGTCCTAGTGAATGCTCTGTATGAGTTTGGGAAGAATGTGTATTCTGCTGTCACGGGTTGAAGTCTTCTGTAGATGTCATTAGACCCAGCTGATTGATAATGTTGTTCAGTTCAAGTGTATTCTTACTGAATTTTTATATTCTGGATCCGTCAATGACTGATAAAATGTTTTGATTTCTAACTATAATAATGAGTTCATCTATTTATCCTAGAAATTCTGTCAATTTTTGACACTGTTGTTAACACATACATATGAAGGATTGTTATGTCGTCTTGCAGAATTGACCTCTTTACCATTAAAGTAATGTCCTTCATTATCTCTGACAATTTTCTTTACTCCAGAGTGTGCTTTGAAGGCTAATTTCAGTGTTTGCAGCAGTCTAGGTTGATAATTCTTTCCTTTCAACACTTTTAATATATTTCATTCCACTTTCTTCTTGATTATATGGTTCCTGAGTAGAAGTCTGATGTATTTCTATCTTTGTCCTCCCTGGGTAAGGTGTTATTATTACCCCAATGCCCTTCACACCTGGCTTCTGGGTAAGTTTTACTTTCTCTTGTATATTATATAAATTTATAAACAACATATAAATTTATATGTATGTATTCATTCCCACATGGAAATCTGTGAGCATCCTGAATCTGTGGCTCAGTGATTATCCTTATTATCATTATTTTAGAATTTCTTGGTCATTATTGCTTCAAGTGTTTTTTGCTTTTTTTACTGGTATTGCTATTATGTTCTGGTTATGTCCTATGTAATTGTCCCACTGTCTTCAATCATTTGTGCTTTATTATTATTTTCTTTGCATCTGTTTAAGTGTCTCCTGACATTTTTTTAAGTTCATTGATTCTTTCTCAGCTATGTTGAGTTTGTTAATAAACCCATCAAACGTGTTCCTCATTTCTGTTATAGTGTTCTTGATTCCTCAGTTTTCCTTTGGATCCTTTTTCCTCATCTATTCTGGCATATTGTCCACTTTTTACCATTGGATCCATTACTGTGTTAACCACAGTGGTTTTAAATCCCCAGAGATAATGATTTAATTGTCTCTTCCATATTAAGTGTGATTCAAATATGTGCACATTGACTTCAAGCTGTATGATTTCTTCTTTTAGTATGCCTTGTAAGGATTTGTTGTTAGCTCCATATTGTGCCCTGTCGTGGTGGAACTGAGGGATTATACATAGGCCTTTAATTTAAGATTTTATATTTACCAGGCTAGAGGGTAGGCTGAGTTTAATATAGATGAGACAGGAAGGAGAGAGAGAACGTTGGAATGGGCATTTCCCTTTGCCGATGTCACCCCGTCTTTGGGCCAAAGTTAGGCTCTAGTAAAATTGTTTCTATTGAGGGCTTGACTTCCTTTACTGAGGGATAGTTGATGTACAATATCGTGTAAGCTTCAGGTGAACAGCATAGTGATGCACAATTTTTAAATGGTACACTCCTCCATTTATAAGTATTATCAAAATTATTATAAAAGATCATTAGTCAGTGTTTTTTATGTTTCTCCCCTGGCCACAGTGTACATTCTCCTTGATGAAATTACTCTGTGTGCACATCACAAGGCATGGGGAATTAATTATATTTCACATCTTGGAGAGCTGAACATCTACATAATCATGCAGATTTCATCCTCTAAGGAAAATATTTCCATATGGATTTTTTGAAATGTATTTTCCTTTTTCTAAAATAATGCAATCCTCTTTCATTTTGTCTCTCAAATAGTTCCAGCTTTGGATATTGGGTCACTTTCAGGTGGTTCCCGTGTTCTGTGAGAAATGCCATCGGTATTTTGATAAGGGATTGCATTGATTATATAGATGGCCCTGGGTAGTAGGGTCATTTTAACAATATCAATTCTTCCAATCCATGAACACTGTGTACCTTTCTATGTCTTTGATTTCTTTCATCAGTCTCATAGGTTTCTGAGAACAGATTTTTTTAAACTCATAGGTTTCTGAACACAGGTTTTTTTTTTTTAATACAACTGTAAAAGAGATTGTTTCCTTAATTTCTTTTTTTGATGTTGATTATTATTGTGTAGAAAACCAACAGATTTTTGTATATTAATTTTACCTGCTGCAAATTTACAAAATTTATTAATGAGCTCAAGTTGTTTTTGTGTGGCATCTTTAGGATTTTCTGTGTACAGTATCATGTTATCTGCAAATAGTGACAGTTTTATTTCTTCCTTTCCAATTTGGATTGCTTTTTTCTTTTTCTTCTCTGATTATTGTTGCTGATTTCCAAAACTATTTGAATAAAAGTGATGAGTAGATGTCCTTGTCTTGTTCCTGGTCTTAGAGGAAATTCTTTCAGTGTTTCACTATTGATTATGATGTAAGCTGTGGGTTTGTCATGGATGGACGTTATCATGCTGAGGTAGTTTATATATATACACATAAATGTATGCTGAATTTTTCTCCATCTATTGATGTGATCATATGAATTTCATTCTTCAATTTGTGAATGTGTTGTATTACATTGATTGATTTGTGGATATTGAACCATCCTTGCATCCCTGAAATCAGTCCCATATCACAGTGTATGATCCTTTTAATATACTGTTGGATTTGGTTTGCGAGTATATTGTCGAGGATTTTTGCATGTTTGTTCTTCATTAATATTGGCCTATAATTTCCTTTTTTGTTTGATATTTTGTCTATTTAAAAATAGAAAAGAAAAAAAAATAAATAAAAATAGAAAAGATTACATGTTTACTTTTAAATGACTGTTTTCCCTCTCTCATGTCAACAGCATGTGGAGATTTTCCCCCAATATTTACACATCCTTTAGGATTCCCAAAGATAAAACTGATGAAAGATAGGGGATCCCCTAATACTGGGCAATCTGGAATTGTTAAATTTCATGCTTGTCCACACAGAGCCCCCAGGACTTCATCCATTAGAGTATAGATTTCTCTCCCATGACGTTCCGTTCTGTAGAGAATTCTGACCTTGGGCCTCTGCTCCAGTAAGTGATGATTGCCCATATCTGCAAGTCTGTTTTTCTACTCTAGCAAGAGTTTGCCTTGTGACTTCAGTTCTCTGAGTGATCTATGAAGAGTTTTGGTTTTTTTCCAGTTTTCTGGCTTTTGTCTTGTTTGTGGATGAGTGACAATTTCCAAGTTCCTTACAAGTTGGACCAGAATCCAGGAGTCCAGCTCTCCTCTTTATTTCCTTTTAGAGTATAAACTTTAACAGAAATTAGCTTCGAAATGACAATGCTTTGCAAAATACTCCAATCTTTTTATTAAGGAACTCAGTGAGCAAGATAACTATATTCTCAGTGGAAAAATGGCAGTCTATAAACTGTTCTCTTCATGATGAAAACATAAATATCGAGTATTTGGTGACCCCATCCTTCTTTTCACATGCCCCTGCCTGGGGGAGTAGGTGACAAAGGACAGTAAAGCTCACTGTTTTCCTGTGCAATGTGTAACGTTAATGATATTCTAATATCTTGGTAAATCTTGGGGCTAGCCTCAGAAAGCTTTCTGTCTCAATCTGAATATTGCTTATGGTTTTGAATGAGGAACTATGTTTTAAGGTGAAGAATATGTATCTTTGCATAACATTAAAATGAAGCTCTGCCTGGATTTGGTTGAGCTAAAATTCCTCAGGCTAGAACTGGTATCTGGGAAGCACATTTTCCTTTCTTGAAATGTCAAGTGTCCTTTCTTTTGTTGCTTGTGCTTTTCCTCTAGCCATCTCCCACCTTCTTTCTCGTAGATTACCCTCTGTTTTCGTTGGTCAGGAAAATTCAAACCATGATTTGTTTCATTGTTTATTAGTTCAGCAAATAGCCAACTCCCTGAAAAGATTTCAGAAAAGCTTCTAGTGAGTGAAGAGGCATATCTCAGCATGAAGATCTTGCCTTTTCCTTTTGGAAGCTTTTAAAATAATCCCAGATTCTGAACTGCAATGTACATATTGCATTTAAGAAAATAAATAATAATGCTTTAGTCTATTTATAACATTGTGTTATTAAAAATAAATGGATTGATTATCAAAACAAAATACATTGCATTATCAAAATTAAATAGATAGGTGTTCATTTAACAGAATGCAAAAGATCTTTTGGTCAAAAATAAGTTATTTACCTGTGTTCCTTATCAGAAATTATGTAGGAAGTAGCCTGACTTAAATAATAAAGTCTAATTTTTTTGTTATTTTTAATCATATGGATCATTATCTTGAATCAAAAAGATTATTATAATTTTTTGGATTATTTTGATATTTTATCAGGAACTATTTGTTGTTGTTCAGTCATTCAGTCATGTCCAGTTCTTTGCAGCCCCATGGACTGCAGCACACCAGGCTTCCCTGTCCTTCACCATCTCCCCATTCTTGCTCAAACCTATGTCCATTGAGTGAGTGATACCATCCAACCATCTTGTCCTCTGCCGTTGCCTTCTCCTCCTGCCTTCAATCTTTCCCAGCATCAGGGTCTTCTCTAATGAGTCCACTCTTTGCATCAAGTGGGAAAATTACTGGAGCTATAGATTGTTAAAATAATATGTTTTGATATCAACTTTAATTTTGTTTCTTCCTTTCCTAGGTAAAGCCCCCAGTATATCAAGGTAAGAGTTTAAGCTTTAGATTCCTATCTGATATTTTCTCGGTACTTGTTTGATGTTAGTTTCAATTCAGCTAGAAGTAAATACAGTGACTTTTTGTATTTGTCTAATTGACTTCTTTAAGTATAATTTTTAAATTTATTTTTTTAATTAGAGGATAATTACTTTATAATATTGTGATGGTTACTCTTGAAAAATTTCTTGCTCCTGGGTTGAAGTCTAATGTTATTGTAGAGGGAATTGCCACCCATTGAGATAAAAATTTTAAAAAACATGAGGAAAAGATCACAGGGGTGGGGAGTGGGGAGAATAGGATGAATTTAGTTTTGCATATAAATGTTTAGGAAGCGAGGGATGATGAGACTGAAGTTTGGGATGAGTACCTGTCATGACCTGGTTCTTGGTGAAAGGTAAAGATGATGACACAATACTGAAGAAGCTTCAGGTTTGAGGAAGAATGCAGATATTGCCAGGCATTATGTGTCACAACGAAGGATGAAGCCGTGGGTTATGAGTCTGAAGTGGAGGAAAACATTCATGCCACTGGAGAATGAGTGGAAATGAACATGATGCAAAATAGGAACAGTGAATTTGGTGTGGGCTTTACAGATAGTGGTGATTATTTGGGCTTCTCTGTTAAGAGCAGGGTGGCTGCTGGCATGTGGTAGGCCCTCAGAGGTCGGTGTTCATCACAGTGCATGCAGCAATGGTGGCAGAAATAAAAGTGATCTCCGCATCCGAGCTTTCACCTTGGGCAAACAGAAGATAAGCTTGCACTGTGTGGTCAGATGAGGGAATGAAATGTCTGTTGGGGGAGTCTGGAATTGCAGGCTGTGTTCTTGAGCTTGACACATGTGAAAGTGAAAGTGCTAGTCTCTCAGTCCTGTCCAACTCTTAGCAACGCCATGGACTCTAACCCCCCAGGCTCCTCTGTCCATAGGATTCTC
This sequence comes from Cervus elaphus, assembly GCF_910594005.1. Taxonomy (NCBI): domain Eukaryota; kingdom Metazoa; phylum Chordata; class Mammalia; order Artiodactyla; family Cervidae; genus Cervus; species Cervus elaphus. Next base: position 32,496,983 of record NC_057824.1, read on the forward strand.
CAGGCAAGAATACTGGAGTGGCTTGCCATTCCCTTCCCCAGGGGATCTTCCCAACCCAGGGATGGAACCTGGCTCTCCTGCATTGCAGGAAGATTCTTTACCATCTCAGCCACCAGGGGCTTCATACATGTGTATACACCTGTAATTGGGTGCTTTACCCATTCTGTCTTCCTGAAAAGCGATGGTAACGTTCTCCATCCTGGGGACGAAAATGCTATTTTTTAGGGACCATGAGTTTTCGTGGTTCTCTAGCACCAAGTTAGTGAAGCCCACATTGTATGCAAGTGTGTTCAATTCCAAAGAGAAAGGCAATCTACAGGGCATCAGGAAGACATTGGAACCTTTCAAGAGCCTCTCAGTCAACATTTTGAACTTGCCTTCTGTGGAACTGCAAATAGGGCCTGGATGTGGGTTGAATATGGATGGAATAAGGAGTTTCTTTTTCTTATAGCAACATATATATTCACCTTAGTAATTAGAGGCAAGAATTTTCAGTTGACAGGATGTTTGCTTTTCCTACTTCATCTTTGGTGTCAACACAGCTAGTTGAAGTGACTGAATTTTCTGAGAATGGTACTTATAGATGGGGAAGAATTTAGAAGTAGATTTAATGTTTTTATTCATCTTTGAAAGCATTTTACATAGGAATCTCATTGAACTAATATTTCTTATGTTTTAAATTCTGCTAGCTAAACTTTGCTTGTTTTAGACATAATAGAAAAGAGAAAAGTTATATGAAGAGAAAAGAAAAAGATAATATATGTCTGCTGCTTACACTGAGATAATTCCATTTAAACTGAGTTTTTCTACAAAATCTTAGAAACTGTTTTATCTATCTTTAGTTAATTTGCAGCAAATATCAGCGAAAATCGATAATTTTGTGAAGGAAAACAGACAACTTGCAGAAAATATATCCACTATGGAACAGAAGGTATCATTTCCTTTTGTCATTTTTCATGATTTTACCTTCAACTTCTTCCACCTCTGAGAGTTCAGTTATTTTTCTCTGTTTTATTTCATCCTACTGTCCGATTTCTTATGTTCCATAAGCAGTCCAGGTTCATAGCAAGCTCCATAGATGTAAAGCACTGTTTTCTGTATTTGTGGAAGGACTCACAATGAAAAGATAGATTTGGCTGGCCCTGTAATCAATATTTGTAATGTTGATTTCCTTTTGCACATATTTGCATAGATCAAGGACTCAAAGAAACGTCTTCAAGAAACTAGGAGACAAAATAAGATGCTCTCTCATGAAGCACTAAAATTTAAGGTAAAAATCCCATCTCTACCTGGGATTACATTCTGAAAACAGAAGTAAAAGTAATGAGTAATTCTTACTGATTCAATTTGTTTTGTTAAAGGATAACATCAAAACAATTGAGAGGGCTAATGAACATCTGAATGACCTCCTTCAAAGTTCTCACGCTAGGCTGCGGTCTGTGAGGGGTCAGAATGTCAAGACACCCAACTTGGTAAGAATTTGGCTGCTGAGTTTATCACAGTTAGACTTTTGAGGCTTTCTGTGCACTGGGTGAATTGAGAGCTCCATCTCCTCTTACTATTCACCACCGTAGATTGTGGGTGTTTGGGAGCTGAACCTCCTTCTGAACAGTGATCTGGAATATCACTTACTCATATCTCCATGACTTTTCCAGTTTCAGACACTAGGAAGTTTTTTTTATTTTCCAAGTTTTCTCACTATTTGTCCCTGCCTTCACATAGACAATCCCAGGAAATATATGAGAGGTGATGGAAAATATCTAGCCAAGTTGTATGGGCCCTATCCTTCTTTATGCTGAACAAAGAATTTTCAATGTGAAGTTGGGAACGTTTTCTTTATTTTCCATCAAGAACACCCACTGATGAGCTGTTTGACATGGACAATTTTCCACCCTTGTCATCCGGTCATCTCTGTTGTTATTCAGTAAGCAAGATGTCTTATGAAGCTGTGAAATACTTGTGCCTTAATGGCTTTCTTTGTTCTGCATTTCTTTATGGGCTGAACATTTTTCCTGGGCCCACCCTGGATCTACTATCACATGAAACTTAGGGATCACCCTGTGATGTGCTTGCTTGATATGACCACTTTTCAGCATATCACTGAGTGTGTCCATTGGAATCTCAGTACATTTTTTGTTTCTATCCTATGTGCAGATACAGGAAAAAGAAAATTCTGCAGAGAACATGAAAGATGCTCTTTTAGCGAACACCTCAGGAATTTCAGAGGTAAACTACCTATATTTGCTGCAGGATTTCCACTGTATACATTAGCTTTTACAAAGAACAAGTTTTCACATCTTAGAAGATTAAAATGATATCTGCTTGGAATTGTTTTTCTTGGGAATTAAGTCATTGATGAGAATGTTTTGCTTCAGTTTGAAAGTGCCTTTAATGAAGCTTGTGTCAATAAAGTGGAAGTGAAACCTGAAGAACTGCGTGAACAGAATATTCAGCTCAACACTGAGAAGAATCAGGTAACAAGTTTTACTCCTATAGACTGTTTAATTCAGAGAACTGAAAAATTGTTATTTCCTTTCAATTTTTTTAAAAATTCTATATTGGAATATAACTGATGGAAAATGTGTTAGTTTCAGATGTACAGCAAAATGATTTGGTTATACATAAACATGTATCCTTTTTTCAGATTTTTTCCCATATAAGTTATTACAGAATATTGAGTAGATTTCCCCATGTTATACAGTAGATCCTTGTTCATTATCTATTTGAAATATAGTGTGTATCTATTTAATCTTAAATTCCTAATTAATCCCCCTACCATTCTTCTTTGGTAACCATAAGTTTATCTTTTATGTCTGTGAATCTGTTTCTGGCTTATAAATAAGTTTGTATGTATCATTCTTTTAGATTCCACATATAAGTGATATCATATATTTGTCTTTCTCTGTCTGACTTACCTCATTTAGTATGATAATCTCTAGGTCCATCCATGTTGCTGCAAATGGCATGTTTTGCCAAAAGTTTTTACTTTCATTTTAAATTCAATGGATTCAAACAAAATAAACCACTCATGACACACAAAGTTCCAATTTTCTATAGAAGATTAGTTTAGCTAATTTCAATATACAGTCATTAAAAGATAGGAAATAGAAACAATAGAGAAAAGTAATAGCACACACATCACCAAATTGGACTGACCTACATCCAGACTTGAATGGCATTGGAAAGTCCCTCATTAATATAATTTGAAGTGTGAGTGTGCATGCTAAGCTGCTTCAGTCATGCCCGACTCTTTGAGATTCCATGGACTGTAGCCCACCAGATTCCTCTGTCCAAGGGATTCTCAACCTGAGGATAGAACCCACATCTTTTCATCTCCCCTTGTGACTCAGCTGGTAAAGAATCTGCCTGTAGTGTGGGAGACCTGGGTTTGATCCCTGGGTTGGGAAGATCCCCTGGAGAAGGGAAAGGCTACCCACTCCAGCATTCTGGCCTAGAGAGTTCCATGGACTGTTTAGTCCATGGGGTCACAAAGAGTCAGACGTGACTTAGTGACTTTCACTCACTTACTGTTGGCAGGTGGGTTCTTTACCAGTAGCGCTATCTGGGAAGCCCTACAATGAAGTTCCCACTGGGAAATGATCCTGGGAGGTGCTCCACCCCAAGAATGAGACTTCAAATTGCAGTATGGCAGGCTCCAGCTTATAATCCCAGGCAGCAAATTGATAACATCATCAGTTTGAATGCAAAAAGGCAGCTCTGGTTTAACTTTTACAATGCTGTTTGTTTCTCCTTGTGAGTTGTAGGATTTCACTAGACCCTGTCAGTTCAGTTCAGTTTAGTCACTCAGTCGTGGCAGATTCTTTGCAATCCCACGGGCTGCAGCATGCCAGGCCTCCCTGTCCATCACCAACTCCCGGAGCTTGCTCAAACTCATGTCCATTGAGGCAGTGATGCCATCCAACCATCTCATCCTCTGTTGTGCCCTTCTTCTCCTGCCTTCAATCTTACCCATCATCAGGGTCTTTTCTAATGAGTCAGTTCTTCACAACAGGTGGCCAGAGCATTGGAGCATCAGCTTCAGCATCAGTCCTTCCAATGAACATTCAGGACTGATTTCCCATAGGATTGACTGGCTTGATCTCCTTGCAGTCCAAGCGACTCTCAAGAGTCTTCTCCAACACCACAGTTCGAAAGCATCAATTCTTTGGTGCTCAGCTTTCTTTAGCGTCCAACTCTCACATCCATACACGACTACTGTAAAAACTATAGCTTTGACTAGATGGACCTTTGTTGGCAAAATAATGTCTCTGCTTTTTAATATGCTGTCTAGGTTTACTGTAGCTTTTCTTCCAAGGAGCAAGTGTCTTTTAATTTCATGAGTGCAGTCACCATCTTCAGTGCTTCTGGAGACCAAGAAAATAAACTGTCAGTGTTTCCATTATTTCCCCATCTATTTCCCAGGAAGTGATGGTACTGGATGCATGATCTTTGATTTTTGAATGTTGCGTTTTAAGCCAGCTTTCTCACTTTCCTCTTTCACTTTCATCAAGAGGCTGTTTAGTTCCTCTTTGCTTTCTCCCCAGATCTTCAAAAAAATACCATTGATAGTTTGATAAGGATTGCATTGATTCTTGGGTGGCATGGTCATTTTGACAACATTGATTCTTCCAATCTGAAAACATGGTATATCTTTCCATTTGTTTGTGTCATCTTTGATTTCTTTCACCAGCATCTTACAGTTTTTGGAACGCAATTGTTTTGTCTCCTTAGGTAGGTTTATGTTTAGGATTTTTATTCTTTTTGATGAGATGTTATATGAGATTGCTTCTTTATTTTCTCTTGCTGTTATTTCATTTGTACTGTATACAATACAAAAGATTTCTGTGTATATATTTTGTATCCTATAGCTTCACCCAATTCATTGATGAAATCTAGTAGTTTCCTGTGGCATCGTCAGGATTGTCTATGTATAGTATCATGTCATCTCTAAACAGTGACAGTTTTACTTTTTCCTTTCCAATTTGGACTTATTTTCTTTTTCTTCTCTGATTGCTGTGATTATGACTTCCAAAACTATGTTGAATTAAAGTGGACAGGGTGGACATCTTTGTTGTATCTGATCTTAAAGGAAATGCTTTCAGCTTTTCACCATTGAGGATAATGTTAGCTGTGAGTTTGTCATATATGTTCTCTATTATGTTAAGGTAGATTCCCTCTATTCCCACTTTCTGGAGAGTTGTTTTTTTTTAATAAATTGTGTTGAATTTTGTCACAAGCCTTTTCTCTATCTATTGACATGATTATAATGGCTTTTACTCTTCAATTTGCTCATCAATCTAGTTGATTTTCAAATATTGAAAACTCCTTGCATTCCTGGGATAAATAAATATGATCTTTTAAATGTATTTTTGGATTCAGTTTGCTAACATTTTGTTGAGGATTTTTGTGTGTGTCTATGTTCATAGTTGATATTGACCTGTAATTTTCTCTTTTGTGGTATCTTTTTCTGCTTTTGGTATCAGGGTGATGGTGGCTTCACAGAAGGAACTTATGAGTTTTCCTTTAACTTAAAGTTTGGGAAATAATTTCAGAATGTGTTTAATGTTTGATAGAATTCACCTATGAAGCCATGTAGTCCTGGTCTTTGGTCTGTTGGCGGTATTTTAGTAATGGTTTCAATTTCAGTCCTTGTGATTTGTCTTCATATTTCCTGTTTCTTCCTGGTTCATTCTTCAGAGACTGTACCTTTCTTATAAGAATATATTCCTTTCTTCTAGGTTGTCTGTTTTACTGACATATAGTTGCTTATAGTAGTCATTTACAATTCTTTGTATTTCTTTGATGTCAGTTGTAACTACTTCTTTTCTTTTCTTTTTCATTTCTAACCTGATTGATTCAAGCCCTCTCCTTTTTTTTCTTCATGAGTCTGGCCAAAGTCTTGCGTTTTTGTTTTTTTTTTTTTTCAAAGAACCAGATTTTAGTTCCTTTGATCTTTTTTATTGTTTTCTTCATCTTTATTGAATTTACTTTTTGCTCAGCTCTTTATGATTTCTTTCCTTCTACTAACATTGGGTTTTGTTTCTTCTTCTTTTTCTAGTTGACTTAGGCACATGGTTAGGTAATTAATTTGAGGTTTCCCTTGTTTCCTGAGGTAAGATTGCATTGCCATAAACTTTCTCTTAGAACTGCTTTTACTGTGCCCCATACATTTTGGACCATCATCTTTTCATTTTCATTTGTCTCTAGGTATTTTTTTATTTTATCTTTGATGTTTTTCTTCTCAGTGACCCTTTGTTCAGTACCATATTGCTTAGGCCCCCCTGGGCTTGTTTTTATTTTTTTTCTTGTAGTTGATTTTTTATTTCATGACTTTGCAGTGAGAAAAGATGTTTGATTTGATTTCAATTTTCTTAAATTTACCAAGGCATACTTTCTGGCCCATCATGAGATCTAGAGAATGTCCATGTGCACTTGAAAACAATCCATATTCTACTGCTTTCAGATGGAATGTTCTGTAAGTGCTAAGTTCATCTGGTCTAGCATGTCCTTTAATGTCTGTGGTTCTCTATTGATTTTCTGTCTGGATGATCTGTCCGTTCATGTAAGTGGGGTGTTAAAGTCCCCCACTGCCAATGTCTACTGCCAGTGTCTCCTTTTATGGTGTTAGCACTTGCCTTATATATAGAGGTGCTCCTATTCTGGTTGCATATATATTTACAATTGTTATATCTTCCTCTTTCATTGGTCCCTTGATCATTATGCAGTGTCCATCTTTTTCTCTTATAATGCTCTTCTTTTTTTTTGTTGTTTTAACTGTCTTCATTTTAAAGTCCAATTTGTCTTATATGAGTATTGCTATTCCAGCTTTCTTTTGATTTCCATTTACATGGAATAACTTTTTCCATCTTCTCACTTGCAGTCTGTATGTATCCCTAGACCTGAAGTGGCTCTCTTATAGACAGCATATATACAGGTCTTGTTTTTATATCCTTTCTGCTATTCTGTATCCTTTGTCTCAAGCATTTAATCCAGTTACTTTTAAGGTAATTTTTAATAGGTATGTTTTTATTGCCATTTAGTTAATTGCTTTGATTTGTTTTCATAGGTCTTTTTCTCCCCTTCCTCTTTGTTCTCTTCTATTTTGATTTGATGACTATCTTTAGTGGGTTTTTTTATACCTTTTTCTTTTTTGTGTTTATATCTATTGAAGATTTTTGGTTTACAGTTACCATGAAGTTTTGATATAGCAGTCTGTATATACACAAGATTATTTTCAGTTGGTCATCTCGAAATTTCAAATGCATTTCCAATATCCTGCATTTGTACTCTCTTCTCTTGATTGCTGGGTCTGATATCATATTTGTGTGTGGATGATCTCCTCCCTTTACTATGTTGTTGTTTAGTCTCTAAAGTGTATCCAACTCTTTGCAACCCCATGTTCTGCAGCTTCCTTGTCCTTCACTGTCTCCAGGAGTTTACTAAAATTCATGTCCATTGTATCAGTGATGCTATCGACATATACTTCCCTTTTTTTTTTCTAGTTATTTTTATTAGTTGGAGGCTAATTACTTTACAAGATTGTAGTAGTTTTTGTCATACATTGACATGAATCAGCCATGGATTTACATGTATTCCCCATCCCGATCCCCCCTCCCACCTCCCTCTGCACCAGATTCCTCTGGGTCTTCCCAGTGCACCAGGCCCGATACTTGCCTTTTTTAAAAAAAGAAATTTAGTTTATGTATTTATTTGTCTACTCTGGGTTTTAGTTGCAGCACATAGGATCTTCAGTTTTTGTTTTGGCATTTCCTTGTGGTATGAAGGCCTTTAATTGGAGAATGCAGGATCTAGGTCCCTGACCAGGGATCCACCAAGGCTCCCTGCTTTGAGAACACAGACCTTTTGCCCCTGACCACCAGGGAATTCCCTTGTATGTTTGCCTTTACCAATAAGTTTTCTCATTCATAATTTTCATGTTTCTGGTTGTGGCTTTGTATTTCCTGTTAGAGAATTTCCTTTAGCATTTGTTAAAGCTGGTTTGGTGGTTAGGGCTAGGGTTAGGGTTAGACAGTTTGATTAATATGTGTCTCTGTGTATTCCTCCTTGAGTTTACCCTCTGTGGCACTCTGTACTTCCTGAATGTGAGTGACTGTTTGCTTTCCCTTGTTAGGAAAGTTTTCACCTATTATCTGTTCAAGAATTTTCTCAGGCTCTTTCTCTCTCTCTGTTCTCTCTCTCCCCCATAATGCAAGTGTTGGTGCATTTAATGTTGTCCCAGAGGTCTCTTAGACTGTGTTCATTTCTTTTCATTTTTGCCCTTTTAATCTGCTTCATGGCAGTAATTTCCAATATCCTGTCTTCCAGCTGCTCACTTATCCACTCTACTGGATCATTTATTCTGCTGTTGATTCCTTCTACTGTATTTTTCATTTCAGTTATTGTATCCTCCAGCACTGTTTTCTGTTCTTTGTTTCTTCTAGCTCTTTGTTAAACATTTTTTGTATCTTCTAGGTCTGTGCTTCCATTCTTTTTCTGAGATCTTAGATCGTGTTTACTATCATTACTCTGAATTCTCTTTTGGGTAGATGGCCCACCTCCACTTCACTTAGCTGTTCATCTCTGGTTTTAGCTTATCCCTTTGTCTGGAACATATTCTGTCTCATTTTGTCATCTGACTTTTTGTGTTTGTGGTCTTTTTTCCACAGTTTGCAGGGTTGTACTTCCTCTTGCTTCCTCTTGTAGAAATCTGCCTTCTGTTGGGTGAGGCTGGTCTAGAGGCTTGTGCAGGCCTCATAGTGGGAGTGCCTTGTGCCTATCCACTGGTGGGTGGAGCTGGGTCTTGTTCCTTTGGCATGCAGTGCCAAGGCAAGGAGTGTGTTCAGAGATAGCTCTGGGCTCAGAAAGGTTTTAGGCAGCCTGCCTGTTGATGACTGGGGCTGTGTTCCCACCCTGCTGGTTATTTGGCCTGAGGCATCCCAACATTGGAGCCTACAGTCTCTTGAATGGGACCAGGTCTGAGTGACAAAAGGACAGCCTCCAGGAGAGCTGATGTCAGTGAGTATTTCAAGGAACTTCCATCACCAGTGTCCTTGTCCTCACATTGAGCCATAGCTGCCTCTGCCTCCTAGAGCGCCCTCCAAGACCAGCAGAGAGGTCTGACCCAGGCTCCTATGACATCATCTCATCTTCCCTGGCTCCTACACCTTGATTGTACCTTCAGAGTGTGGAGTGTCTCTTTCTCCTAGTCCTGTGGCCTTTCTGTGATCAAGCCTCACTGACATTCTAAGCCAAATGCTCCAGGGGTTCCTCATCCTAGAGACAGATCCCCAGGCTGGGGAGGCTGACATGGGTCTCAGAACTGCCACTGCTGTGGGAGAACATCTGTGATATAATTACTTTCCAGATTGAGGGTCACCCACCCCAGTGGCTCAGCTGGTAAGGAATCCTCCTGCCAATGCAGGAGACACAAGAAATGCAGGTTCAATCCCTGGGTCAGGAAGATCCCCTGGAGAAGGAAATGGCAACCCACTCCTGTCTCTTGCCTGGAAAATTCCATGGACAGAGGGGCTTGGTGGGCTACAGTCCAGGGAGTTGCAAAGAGTTGGACATGACTGAGAATGCAGGCAGGCAGGCAGGCATCCGGCGGGTATGGGATTTGATTATTTTGCAGTTGCAGCCTTGATGCTGTCTTGTTGTGGCTGCTTCTTTGTCTTTGGATGTAGAATTTTTTTTTTTTTTTTTGCTAAGTTCCAGGAATTTTTTTCTATTATTGTTCAGCAATTAGTTTTGATTCTGATGATTTTGTGAGAGGCGGGGACATCAAAGTCCTTCTCCTCTGCCATCTTACTTCCATACCTTCCTTTCCAATTTTTGATTGTGCTATAATGCACATAAATCAAATGAACCATGTTAAATATTTTGAGTGCACAACCCTCCTGTGTTACGTATATTTACATTGTTGTGGATCATTCCTTCTTAAATGTTTTATGGTTGGTTTTTTTTTCATGTCTGTTTAAAGTTACAAGATGCCAATGCTGAATTTGAGGATTCAGAGCTGAGAGCCTTGAGAAACAAAAACTGTGAACTTGTAGGTATGTTGTTTGTTGGGAAGAAGGCCCCACATAATGGAAATAAGTTTGCTGGGGGAAGGCACAGAATTCTTCTTTCCTTCAGGGTTCTTCCTAACTTTTTTCCCCCACCCCAAACAACTTCTCACACAAAGAAAATGCCTTCCTTCCAGAAGGTGAAAAGAACCTGAAAGACATCTGTGATGCACTGAGGTCTGTGAAAGCAGAGAAGGAAGTGGAATTAAAAATGTTGAAGAGAAATGAAGCGTTCCTCATTGAATTCTATGAACAAAGGAAAATGGCTGCAGAAGAGTAAGATGTCCATATGTTCCAAATACTGTTGTATAAATGAATGTGTCAACTGATATAGATAATCATATTTCTTTTAGAATAGGTTCCAGGGTAGTTTTGCCAAATTCATCCAACACGTTCCTCCTACCTTGATTTCCATAATCCATATTTTTCTTTCTGTTCTAAGTGATCATCACACATTCTTTCTTACAGCTTATCTGGGTAGTAGAGGCATTGTCCCAGTATCAATTAAATTAATCCCTGATCCCCTCTGGATCCATTTACACTGTCCTTTATCTTTCAGTCCCAGCACATTGTCTGGTTCTCCCAACCCTATGTCAAGAAACATTTTATTCTGCACTCAATACCTTACCATACAACCACTACATTATAGCCAGTCTAAAGCATTTGCTTAAAGATTGCCTGGGAGTCCAGACAGAAATACAGGTACCTTTTTTTCCTTAGTCTTTTTATCCTTGTTTCTAGAATTTTTGAATTTTGCATATGAGTCCATAGAAGAGTATCAGATTGAAACCCTATGAACTGGAACCATGAACAAAACAATCTGACAAAAAACACAGCCCATCATCCTTTGTTAAGCCATTGACCTTTACTGTTCTCAATATCAGTGACTCAGTCTTGTGAAAGTGGGTTAATACCCTGAAGTTGTTAGTTTTCCATCTGAAATATGTCTCCTGGAGATAACACCCTGAGTGTGACAGGTCGCATCATTTTAATACAGCACTAAGATTTGCTTTTTTTCTTGGATCTTTTTTTTTCCTTGAAAAAGAGGTAGGGATTCCACTCCTGAACCATAGAAATTTTGGATATTTATTGGAGAGTGTTAATGAAGCCATATCCTGGAAGACTCTCTTTGGCTGATTGTCTGCATCAATACACAGCCTGGATAAAGACTCAGGGCTCCCCATGGAGGCATAAAACTAACTATGGTCCCCTGCTTCATCATAATGTGTTTACTTGGAATGAGTTGGTCAGGTATCATTTTCCACACTGAAATAAATTGAGTCTTTACCTTCTCAAATGCAAGACTGACCCTGGGAGGGCACCCAGTACGTTTTTTATATGACTTTATGATGAATTAATAGGAGTAAAGAGCTGTAAAGAGAAACTTAGATTGCCGAGAGACTTGCTAGCAGGTCAAAGTTTGGTTTTTCTTTAATCCTAGATAGGGGACTTCAGTTCATTCATTGGATTATGTTGTCAATCTACGCACAGATGGGGAGGTTTATTTGAAGCTAGACCTTCAGAATTCTGGGAGATAAGGAAGGCAGAATTTCACACTGGCTACTGGACTTTGTATATATCTTTCTCCATCTTAGGAAACTGAAAAAGAAGCAATGTGAGTGGATGGAAAGGGAGAATCAGCTGTCTGCTGCAGAGGAAAATTTGAAATTAGTTTCGGGAGAAGCACACAATTACAAGTAAGGTTAAATACTAAATACCAGTGGTTCATGAAATTGCTTTTCAGTTTTTGATTTAAATTTTTGTGCAATGTTTGGAACCAATTAGCCCAAAAGTTCACAAGATATATACATAGAGAATGTATGGGGAAAAGGTAAGTATTACAAAGAACAAACAATTTAAGTCACTAATAATATACTGATCCCCAAAGCTGGCCAGATTTTATGGAAACTTAGTAGAAGTTACTTGAGAATGACCCTTGTTTTAGGAAGAACTGCATCCACTGATATAGTAGTGTCACTAATGGACCTAGATTTTGCAACCCTGGAAATTATGGTAAGGATATAAGTACAAAGAGAATAAAAGCTTTATGATCAGTCACTCACCACACAATAAATTAGAGAAATATTGAAAATGTATGGGAATTATATCAACTCAGAACCCTGTAGGCATTATTTAAAATAATAAATAAGAGAAGGATGTTAGAGTAGGTTTGCTCTTGCTGTCACTTTATAATCATGTGAAAAGTGCTTTATATGTATTAATAAATTGTATTTGGAGATAGATATGAGGATAACAGGGACTTGGGCAATTACTAAAATCATGCTCAGTGTTAAGCTTTATGTGATGAAAGCCATTGTGTTATAACTCACAGGCAGCAAATTGAACGAATGCAAGAAGAACTGCAGCAGGAGGAGTTCAGCTTCAGACACCAGGTGACCTGCCTCCACCCAAGGTCCTAAGCACCTCAGGCTGCTGGGGAGGGGGCCTTAGCATTCCTCATCCTGGAGGGTTTATTGATGTGTTGCCTTTTTCAGATTTCTCTTCTTGAGAAGAAGGCTCAGGACAACTGGGTAAGTGTTTTTCTTTCTTTCTCGCCTTCATTTTGTAGTTGCCACAACTGAACTTGGGTGTGCTTCTCCTCCCACAGATCAAGGGTCGGATTTTGGAGAGAGAGATGGCAGAGCAGAGCAGGGAAGCCGCCTACTTGAGACACAAGTATGGGATTTCCTGTTCGGTTTGTAAGGGTGTCTTTGAGGTATTAGGGCTAAGCCATTAGTGTCTAGTCAAGGACTGGTGATGGAATTCTCACTGAAGTCCATTCTTTTTCTGTATTCAAGATTGGCAATCATTGAAAAACAAGGACTGCAAGAGAAATACGGGGTGCCGAAACCGGTGCTGGGAAGACCTGAGACCCAGAGACCCCCTGGGAGAGGTAGGGAGCACATTGTGAAGTGCAACAACTTAACCTGCTGCAAAACCGCACCGTGTCATTCTTCTCCTGTGAGTGATGACTGTGTTGTGTGTTGCCCGGGAACAATAACTAGTGCTTACTGAAGACAAGAAGTTGTCTCAAGGAGTGACAGAAGATGTTTTCCTCAGATGCCTCAGTCAGAATGACTTTCTGGGCCTGTGCCCTGTGATTGGTGGAGCTCAGGCCCCACCACTTACTGAGGACCCTCCCCATCCCCTTAGCCCCCAGCCTTGGTTCCTCTAATTCAAGAGACAGGCCTGAAGGGCAAGTGGGTCCAAGCTTTCTTCCCACCTTGAAAATATAAGAGAGATTTTATTATTTTTATTAGCAAAATGGGCATTTATTTACTGTTTTTGGAGGTTCCTTTATTCTATTTGTTTTATTAATTTACAATGGGTTAGGTATTCCACTCAAAAATTAAATTTCTATGTAATTTTGCTCCTCTAACATCATCACCATGACATGCACTTTCACTGATGAATCTCCACAGCTTTCCTTTTCTCATTACTATAAAATTAGTCTAAGTCTATTTCCCTTTATGAATATTTGTATAATACCTGGTCACATATAGAAGACAACTTATACAGAGACAGGAAAATTGAAAAATTCCCTTGTGGCCAAAAATAAGAACTCCTGCTTTTCATGTTGAGGGTTTGTTAATATTCTACTTACCCAAGGATATTCTCATATCAGTTTCTAATCTGAGATTAAACTGGGATTTCCTCAGACGTATATTGGGAAACGGTTGCTTCAATGTTGATTTCCAGCTAGGTGAGACCTGTCCACAGTGGGTTGATTCATTATGAAAATACATGAACTCTGGCCCTGTCAGGGTCTTGCTCCACTCCTGGGAATCACTTGAGGCATGGGGGAAACCCTTGGCCTCTGGTAATGGACCTGAGAGTGGGAAAGAGTGTAAGATGGTAGAAGAAGGCATGTAGGATTGTTTTTCTTTCTCAGAATCTGTACAAATTGGAATAAACTTCCAATCACTTCTCCTTTATCAGATACAGGACCTGACATGGCTCCCATGAGAAACAGCAATTCTTTCGCTACGAAGGATGTACAAAAGGGCCAGGTAAATGCTGTGGTCATTTATGGTTGTAACTACTTCTGGAAACTTCTTTTTATACAACACCCTTTCTTGACTTCATCTCTAGATTGTGTGGTTGATTGTGCTATATCTACCATGTCATTTTTACTTGGGAAAGCAAACTCCTCCCCAAGGATCTACAGGCTTCTCTGTTTTCAGCTAGTCACATTTGGTATGACTCCCAGAACCGGCGGAAGCATGGGTTGACAGTGGTCTGTCGCGAGGTCAGGGGCACTGCCAGCAGAATTCCTGAGAAGTGGGGCATGTTGGCAAAAGTCCTCCTAGAGGAGGTTGCCATTAGGCTTACCACAGAGACTAAATCTAAAATCACTGCAACTGGTGACTGCAACCGTGAAATTAAGATGCCTGCTCCTTGGAAGAAAAGTTAAGACAAATCTAGACAGTGTCTTAAAAAGCAGAGACATTACTTGGCAAGAAAGGTCCATATAGTCAAAGTTTTTCCAGTAGTCATGTACTGGATGTGAATGTTGGACATAAAAGAGGCTGATTGCCAAAGAATTGATGCTTTTGAACTGTGGTATTGGAGAAGACTTTAAGAGTCCCTTGGACAGCAAGGAGATCAAACCAGTCAACCCTAAAGGAACTCAACTCTGAATATTCATTGGAAGGACTGAAGCTGAAGATGAAGCTCCAGTACTTTGGCCACCTGATGTGAAGAGTCAACTCATGGAAAAGACCCTGATGGTGGGAAAGACTGAGAGTGGGAGGAGAAGGGGGTGACAGAGGATGAGATGGCTGGATGGCAATATTGACTCAATAGACAGGAGTTTGAGCAAACTCTGGGGGGGTAGGGTAGGACAGGGAAGCGTGGCGTGCTGCAGTCCATGGTGTCGCAAAGTGTCGGACACAACTGAGTGACTGAGCAACAACCAGAACCATAAGTGCTTAGAGGCTGAGGCCTGCCCAACTGTCACTGTGTGTTCCTGGAAATAATGTGAGGAAGATGACAGATAGCTCCACACTTAAGTCTCCTGGCACAGTAGAATCCCTCCTGATCTCCTTAATTTGAGAATGTTACTAGATTACTGAAATGTGATTATTACTATTGTTATTTTGTACTTTTGTGTGTTTTGCAAAAATTGAATGTGCTTGGGTAATATAAACTTCGTAATTCATTGCTATCCCATCTCTGTTGGAAAATATGCTAAACAATCCTTCTAGTGACACCTAGGTTTAAAAATCTCGATTTTCAGAAATCTTATATTTTTAGTAGAGCATGTACACTAAACAGAGTAGTGGAGAGTAGAAGGTCAATAATAACCTGCAGGGGTGATTTCCAACAACTCCTTACATTGTGTTCATGTAAGCAGGTTGTGTCGTGTCCTTTAAGATGTTATAGCTGATACCTCTCTCATCTGACATCACAGGATTTATATACCTGAAATCAAAACACGTTTGACTTAGTTCTGTTATTTAGAGTGATCAACTCTTTTTTTTCCATAGTATGCATTTAATCTGCATCCCATAGGGTAGTTGAAGTTCAGAATTTCCTATGTACTAAGATAAATGGAACTGGGCCTGTCTGTTTATAGGTTTAGGATTCCCTGAAATCTTAAAACAGATGTGCGGATCCCCTGCAGAACTCCAGGAATCCCCATCTCCCTGGACATCTTTGTGCCCATGGGCAGCACCTCCAAGGAGGCTAGGTCTCCTTTGTCATTAAGGAAGCACAGAGGATGAGGGCATGGTCTTGCAGGCAGAGCTTTTACCCAGGAGTAGCTATGATTCAATGTGCAGAGAATGGGCTTTTCATTTCCTTTCATTCTCTCTGTTCTTAGTATACAAAGAACAAGCTTCTTTGGTGGTAGTGAAGGAGTGGTGGAGGGTTCTTCTGCACACGGAGGCCTTCCTGTCAGGAATATGCTACTTGGTCACTTTGGTATTTCCTCTGTTCATCATCTGAGACAGTACCCTTGACTTTATACATTTACAGATGCAGGCATTAGCATGTGTTGACAGTGTTTTATACCATTTTACCCACACTGTGAGCAGGACATAGAAAGATGTGTGGAGTTCTCCGGCATTAGGCTGCTCTCTTGGAACCTGGAGAGGGGAGGGTACCAGGTGGTGGCACCTGCTTCACTGGGTTTCGGCTTCTGTTGATATTGGGGCTTTTGTCTGTCATGTCAACACATCTTAAACTTCTGTTCTACAGGTCAGTATGGATGCAAGAGGGCCCTTTCCTTTCCCAGGACCACCCTGCATGCCCTACCCCATGGGCTGCCCTTTATCACCACCCAACGGCTGTGGGCCTCTTCCACCTCCTCCACCCTGGCGTCCTCTGGGACCCCACACAATGCCTCCACATCTTCCAGATGGTAAGATGATCTGAAGAGTATGCTAACTTGTGAAGCGTGTTCATCCATTTTCTTTTGAGTTTTTAGAGGCAATGCAGATATGTATACCGATGGCTCTGTAATGCAAAGACAAACCTCACTGAGGTCTTGTAACATTTATTCCTCAAGTTTCTCAGGTCATACATGTGATGGGCTGGTCTTCACACGTATCAATGGGCTGGTCGCCCAAACTGAGCTGAGCATCAGGTGTTCCTTGCAGAGAAAAAAAGAGACTTTTTAGAAAATGAGAGAAAGACCAGTTTTGCAGATTCACCTCATACAAAAGCCACTTGCTGGGTTCTGTGAAACATAAGACACAGCCCTAATTTCAAGGATTAAAATATTCCTTGAGAGAAACAGAGAGAGAGAGAAATGATGCATAAGTGACCCAGAACTTGTGATCCTCATAACAGAAGCACCAGTTCAAGGCCCTAAAGTGCAAGAGGGATCTGTGAGTCACACAGGAATACATAGAATGTTTTAGAAGAAAAGGTAAAAAGTGAAGTGGTGTCACTTACATGGACCTGGAAGACCATTCCCAGCAGGGCCAACAGTTTGGGCAGGAATCTGAGGCAGTAAGATGTCCACACGGGGCCGCTGTGTGTTGAAATGACACAGCTCTGGCAATCCATTATCCCCTTCAGATGCCATTGTTGCCATAAAGCCCTTAGATAGTAATGTCTCATAAGGGTTATTGTTTTCATTTGATTTCCCAAAGTTCTGCTTATGGGTGAAAGAAGGCTCTGGATATCAGGGAAACAGGGATGTTTACCTTGATTATTTTGTGTGGCTGAAGCTTTTTTTTTTTTTTTTTTGGTCCAATGATTTGAAAATGCAGTCAGGATCTAGATGAGCTGAAGAGTTGCCTTGGCCTTCAGCATAAGGCAGGCTCTTCCCAGGGAATTCAAGGTTGATACAGAGCCACTCCTGCAGGACCCCTGTCACCACATCCCTGCATCCTCTGGTCCCCACCCCTGACTGTCAGCTTTGCATCTCCCACATTTTCCTCACAGTATATTATACCTGATTCTTTGCTTGTATACCTGTTGTTCAGTGCCCAGTACTCAGTGGGACCTAGACAGAGTGTGAGCTTTTTATCATTGAAACAGGGATAATATTGATTTCTGATGTCATCATGAGAAAGATGAGATCAAGTACATATAGAATTTTGCAGACTGGCTGAGACATGTTTACCACTCACTGCTCTTGTAGTTTAAAATAAAATGTCTACACACAGAATCATCAAAGATACTCTGGAAAATACATTAAATTAACCTAATGATATAAGCCCTGAGGCCTAGAGCTTAGCAATCTGCGCTTTAAAAGACAAGGCAAAGACACTCTTTTCCTATAAAAATTCATGTCCTACTAGTTAAAAAAGAAGAGAAGAGAGTGTGTACATTCAGAGATCCGACAAGAATTTTTTTCATTACGTATAGAGTCGTAGATGCAGCCACACAGTAAAGCTTTCATCAGAGATCACAGATGTATTAGAGAAGACAAAATGCGTGTATGGAAAAATCAGATTACATTGAAATAAATCAGAATGTCTTTCCCTTACAGGAGAACCAGTTTAAATTTGAAGAGAGTCTTGAGCCATGGCAAGCAGACTATGGTAATAGGATATTTAGAAAAGGTGTCAGATCTACATTCTGACCCGAATGTTTCCCTGCCCCTTCCACTCCTGTCTCTCCCATTGTCAGCCCTAATAAACCTTCCACAGTTCTACCTCTGTGTCAGTGTCTGCTTCCTGGGGACCAACAGTCACACCCACTGTGTACACAGGGAGTGACTCACTTACACCCAGGTCACAAACAGGCAGAACCTGCAGTGATGCGGCAGAAGCAGGGTCATCCCGTGAGGTAGTGTTGAGTGCAAGGGGGCCCAATAGGTCCTTCCAGGGTGCTGGACACATCCTATGTCTAGACCTAGGGATGGTTGTGTTTATTCAGTCTATAAATACTCACTGAGTACATGGATCCTGTCAGTCACAGGGGTGTCTGGTCATCAGAGAGACAGGCATCTATCCCCAGGAAGTAGCCATTTCTTATTGTGAGGAATGGAGGGTGTGCTAGGAGTGGCTAAAAGAGTCCAGTGCGGGGGTCCTGCCTTAATCCAGGCTTTGTACTCTTCTTCTCCCACTCTGCCAGCTGTCCCCAAGTCCAGGTGGCTCTGAGTGGAGTGGGTAATGGCCAAAGTTTCCTTACTAAGTCCCATGAGCTCCCTTAATCCTCCCACAATCTCTTTATTGAGAAATGTGCAGTGATGGTTGAGACTCCCATCAATGTCAAGAATATCCTGCCCCAGAAGCCCTTGGAGCCTGCAGGGTCCCCCCTCCTTCCATGTGGCAAAGACACCTAGTCCTGCAGCAGCCCTGGGGTCAAGGCTGGGCCACCAACAGATCCAAGGAGTGACTAGGCACCAGGAATAGCTGGGAGCCCAGGGCAGCAGAAAATATTCACGTGAGAAGTCTCTCTAAAACAGATTCTCGCCCATTATGAGCAGAGCCTGGGCCAAATCTTGCCAGTGAGGGTAGGAGGACTGGGAGAATTGGTGCCCTGTGGGCCTCGATAGGAATGGACTGGAGCAGCGTGCCTGAGGGCCTGCGGAGAGACGGGAAGGGATAAGCAGAGTGGTGAGAGAGAGAGGTAAGAGTCAAGTCCCAGAGAGTGACAGAAAGTGACAGAAGGGGACAACTGTAGACAGAATCAGAGTCAAGAGGAAGCAGAAAGGAAGGAGTGGGCCAGGCCAGTGTGTGTGGTGGGGAATGATGGGCCGGAGTTGAAGCCACTCTGTGAAAAGACCCAGAGTGGAGGAGGCAGAAAAGGCAAGATTCCTAGGCATCACAGTTCCTGGAGTTCTGATGCTGCATCCTTCCTGAAGCTGAGCTTCCTAGGGATCAACACACTTGGAAAGATTTGTACATTCTGTTCTGTTTGAAATTGCTGGTTCCAAAGGAGTAGCTTTCAGGAGTAGAGCTTCCCTTTGGCAGTAAATCCTAGAGTCTAACTTGTGGGGAGTTGACCCTGACTCCTCATATACCTAGTCATGCTGCATTTCCCACCACACCAGCTGGGCCTTCATTGCTCAAAACATGACTTCAGGCAATGTGCTGGCCCCAATATCCATAGCCTGGAACTAGCAAAGATGGAATTGAATCCCTTCTGAGGTTATCAGGCTTTGAAGATACTGGGTCTCTTACTGTCAACCCGGCTTCCCTGGTGGCTCAGATGGTAAATTGCCCGCAATGCGGCCTCGCGGGTTCAATCCCTGGGTCGGGAAGATCCCTTGGAGAAGGAAATGGAAACCCACTCCAGTATTCTTGCCTGGAAAATTTCATGGATGGAGGAGCCTGGTGGGCTACACAGTTCACGGGGTGGCAAAGAGTCAGACACGACTGAGCAACTTCACTTTAACTTTACAGTCAGCCAGAATTCCTTCCAAGCTAAGGAGCTGGGACCACCAATAAATTACTGAGTAGTATCAGATAAAATGTATTGTGGGTTCACACTTAGCAGTATAATGTGCAAATTGACCACATTATTTAAGTGCAGTGTTGCATTTACATGACACTCTCAGTAACCCATTTTGTGGATGAGGAGAGACAGAGGGGATGTGAATTTCCCAAGGTCTCATGGGAGGTGGGTACTATAACTTTGCCTTAAGCCAGGGTCTACCTTGGAGAAGGATTCCACCTTTTACAATCTCCTTCCTGTGACCTGCTCCCTGAGGTGTTGAGGAAGATGGTTGACTCTATATTGGGAAATTTCTCTTCCAAAGACATTAAGTCATGCATCACTCAGGACAGACATGGTTATAGTGTGTTCTCTTGTGATTCAGATTCTCAGTGGCTTCCCACAGGAATGTTTAGTTCTCTCACAAACTGCATATTCACAGAAGGTCAACTGTGTTTCTGTTCCACATCATCATCTTGGTGACATTTAGGTTAATAATTTAATTTCCCTTTGGAACATAAACATTCCTGTGACGTTTCAAGGAAGACTTGGTAAAGCACCATTGTCTCAGGAAATTGGCTCCCTACTAGTGTTAAGTCATGTATCATCATGAATAATAGTAAAATCCCTCAATCCAATATGCATATGACTAATACTTAAAATATAAGTAATTTTATGAAATATAAAACACTGCATTGCTTTATTCCATGACAAACAAGACAAAATACTTACAATGAATTGCTGTTTCGAATGGGAAAGTGGTGAAGACAGCCGTGACATTTTTGCAGGGATGCAGGTACTGCAACTCTCTAGAACAAGCTGAGTAAGTTTACAATGCTTTTTTCCATTACCACTCCCTCAGCACATACACCCTTCCTGAAATGAGCATCTACTTCTGATCATAAAAAAGCTAAAAGCCTGTGCACAGATTACCAAGCAACATATCAAATACACAGATCACAGGATTCACACAGACACTGTCAGTATAGTCGCCTTAAGAGACACCTTTCTGTGCAGGTGTGGGTGTCATTATGAATGATCTGACACTTCAGCATCTACACAGAAAATCATGTGGAGAGAGGGAGACATGTGGTAGAGCGATAACACGGGAAAGACGCACAGTTAGTCATATACATGCTTGTCAATTGCCCAGCCACAAACCACCCTGTATATCTTTGATCTTTTTCCTTAGTGACTAGCATAACAGAATGTTTGATGCACAGTCAAAAATACAATCCTGTGCAAAGTGCAGGAACTGTGATCAACAAAAGAAAAATAAAAAAAAAGAAGACTCACATAGATTAACATGTTGGAGTTAGATTAAAAGGAATCCAAAGCAAACACTATATAAAGATTTTTAAAATGAAATTATTAGAAGTAAAAAATAACTTTCATATAGAATGTCAATTTATTAAAAGTCATTGTAAAGTAATTAGCCTCCAACTAAAAAAAATAAATGAAAAAAAAAATCAATTGAACATTTCAGAGCAGATATCCTAAATTGTATTTGAGCTGAAGAACTCAAAAGAGAACTTTGGTAGGTTGAACTTCTAGAAGGTTTAATTTGTAAGCTTTAATACAGGTAGTAGAAAATATCCCAAACAAACAAAAAACTGTGGTTTTTTGCTTCTTCTGTGGTTTTCCCTGGGCAGGAGAGGCTACCCTGGATCTGTTCAAAGTGCTCTGCATGAGCATGTGGTCTGAACTGGGATCTTCTTGATTGGTTGGTTGATGGTTTTGAAAAATACAAATGTCTTGGGTATTTTGGAGAACCTGTATCCTCATGACTCTGTTCTCCCTCCCTGAGCTTTGCCTGCTTACTGCTCTGCCAATCCCAAGAAGAGACCTGAGGAAGAAATGTGGTATTGTGGCCTTTGGCAATGCTACCACGTATGATAGGGATTTCCCCTTTCCCTGATAACTCAGTTGTCAAAGAATCCGCCTGCAATGTAGGAGACACCGGTTGGTTCGATTCCTGGGTCTGGAAGACCCACTGGAGAAGGGATAGGCTACCCACTCCGGTATTCTTGGGCTTCCCTTGTGGCTCTGGTAAAGAATCTGCCTACAATGCAGGAGACCCAGGTTCGATACCTGGGTTGGGAAGATCCCCTGGCGGGGAAAGACTACCTACTCCAGTATTCCGGTCTGGAGAATTCCATGGATTGTACAGTCCATGGGGTTGCAAAGAGTCGAACACAACTGAGTGACTTTCACTTTTCACTTCACTTGCACTGAAATGAGTACATCTTCACTCCTAGAAGATGTAGAGTTTTCTGCCTCTTTTCCATCTCCCAGGCCTAAATCTTCTTGCCCAAACCAGGTCATGTCCATGACTCTAATCTCCAGTTCTGCTCTGCCTAGATCACAGTGATTCTTACTGTGGTCAAAATCTCAGTAAGAAATTACATCCTATCCAACATATACTCAAGGCTTCCCTGGCGGCTCAGATGGTAAAGCATCTGTCTGCAATGTGGGAGACCCAGGTTTGATCCCTGGGTCAGGAAGATCCTCTGGAAAAGGAAATAGCAACCCACTCCAGTACCCTTGCCTGGAAAATCCCATGGACAAAGGAGCCTGGTATGCTACAGTCCATGGGGTTGCAAAGAGCCAGACATGACTGAGCGACTTCACTCACTCACTCATTAATGTTTAAGATTGTTGACATAATAATGTAAACACCTTGAGTCATCAACATATTAGATATAGTATTGCTGCAGGAAGGGAGACCCCTTCCAGGGCCCAAAAGTGGGCTCTTGTCTAACACTTGGAAATGAATCATCCAAGGAGACATGTGTGCTGACAAAGCAAGAGATTTAATTGGGAAAGTGCACCAGGGCAGAGAGCAGTAGGATAAGGGAACCCAGGAGAATTGCTTTGCAATGTGGCCCCCAGTCTCGGGTTTTATGGTGATGGGATTAGTTTCCGGGTTCTCTTTAGCCAATCATTCTGACTCGGAGTCCTTCCTGGTGGTGTATGCCTTGTTCAGCCAAGATGGATACCAGAGAGAAGGATTATGGGAAGTGGTTGGACACGTGGTGTCGCTCTTTGACCTTTCCTGAACTCTCCTGGTTGGAGGTGGCTTATTAGTTCCCCGTTCCTTACCAGGACCTCTTGTCATAAAACAACTCATGCAAATGGTTACTATAGTGCCTGGACAGGGTGGGCAGTTTCAGCCAGTGTGCCTCCCCTAACAATATGAAGTATAATACTTTCATTGTGCCTAAGTTTAACATCAATAAAGTATTGTTCTGTTACAAATTTGTCAGCCCCCCAAAAAAGTACCTCAATATGGAAAAAAACATTTAAAAACTTTAAGGAAACCAAGCTATGTTTTTTGTCATGGTCTCTTCACAGGTTGGAAAAGAATTTCCAGACATGAGACAGAATGAGAAGGAAATAAAGTTTATAATTTGTTAGAACCGTGTGCCAGCTCAAGGGAGAACTGGTGTTGAACAGGGGGTTCTTAGTCCACCTTTATACCCAGGGTCACTGCAAATGGTGACTGCAGCCATGAAATTAAAAGACACTTACTCCTTGGAAGAAAAGTTATGACCAACCTAGATAGCATATTAAAAAGCAGAGACATTACTTTGCCAACAAAGGTCTGTCTAGTCAAGGTTATGGCTTTTCCAGTAGTCATGTATGGATGTGAGAGCTGGACTATAAAGAAAGCTGAGTGCCAAAGAATTGATCCTTTTGAGCTGTGGTATTGGAGAAGACTCTTGAGAGTCCCTTGGACTGCAAGGAGATCCAACCAGTCCATCGTAAAGAAAATCAGTCATGACTGTTCATTGGAAGGACTGATGCTGAAGCTGATGCTCCAATGCTCTGGCCACCTGATGTGAAGAACTGACTCATTTGAAAAGACCCTGATGCTGGGAAAGATTGAAGGCAGGAGGAGAAGGGGACAGAGGATGAGATGGTGGGATGGCATCACCGACTCAACAGACATGAGTTTGAGTAAATTCCAGGAGTTGGTGATGGACAGGGAGGCCTGGCGTGTTGCAGTCCTTGGGGTTGCAAAGAGTCAGACATGACTGAGCGACTCAACTGAACTGAACTGAACTGAACTGAATACCTAGGGTGCAAGGGGTGGGATAGGGGTCTTGTGGGTCATTTGCTAATTGGATGAGGCACGTATACTGGGTGGGGGCAGAGTAAGGCAAATACCTTCTCCCTGTGGGGCAGGTTAAATGCTCAGGGACCTGAATTTTGCTAATAGTTACAACATAGGGGAGGGAAGGATGATAATGGTTTTTCCATTCCTGCATTCCAAGACCCTCGTCGGTTTTATCTGCTCTTTCATCCTTCATTACCACATTTTTCAGTAGATAATATGAGGAAAAAAAAATACTGAAAACCTTTATACATGATCAGGATTTCCTAAGACTGGATTAAATTTTGTTGGGTAAATGACTTATGGGAGTGACCTAAGACTTGGATTTGGCTTTTTTACTTTCTGTTTAGAAAAAAGTTTTCTTGGAATACATTTTTGATAACAGATACCTTTTAAATAATCTGTATTTGCCTTTAAATATTTTATTGTCACTTTGTCTAACTTTCACAGTGATCCATGGTCAGTTGTATTTTAAAATGTTACTTGGTGTTCCTTTGACAAGTCTTCCCAAATCAAACTATAATCAAGTTCCTTTGACCTCTAGCTAACTTTGGGGTGCTTCAAAGTTCCCCTAAGGAACTCCAAAGGGAGATATTAAACTAATCATGTTTATTTGGTATGTTTGGTTTAAGGGAAGTGTTGTGAAATGAATAATAAACTTTGTTATATAATATGGTAAATGATACAGATATTCTAAAGTTTATATGGAGTTCCTAAAAGTCTGATATGTCTTGGTAAAATATTATCAGTAATAATTTTAGTTATCTGAAAATGTTACATGTCACAGCAGTAATCAGATTAATATTTGCCTTTTTTTAAGCCTTTTGTTAATGTAGACACTTATGGTTTTACTCTAATGCCTTTGCAAAATGTCTCATCTTCAAGATTGATAAAAAAGACTTTATAAGTTTCTGACTTTCAAAATATAATACTGAACTGAATAAAAACTTGAAGAGTTCTAATGAGAAACCTGACGACTTCATAAAGCTGTTAACAAAAAGGATTATTTATATAAAGCCTAAGTAAACTGGTAAATATGGTTGTAAGTTTTATGGATTTCAAAGATTACTGGTTTAAATTTATGTTTTCCAGGTGAAAGAAAAACTTCTCCAATTAATTATGACTTCCAACACTTTGGTAGATTTTACCTTTTGGAACATATATCTTTTTCTGTCTACCTGGTCAATTCTGCCAGTAACACACACTCATCTCAGAGATTAGGCTATGCATAAGTATGCATGGCCAGTGCAATGAAACTGCAGATAGCTCATTAAATCAGCTATGGTTCCCTTGGTCACTCGATTATTGCAACTGGATTACAACTAGTTATTCTAATCATCTAATCATTGTTTAAATTTGCTCTTTGGTTTCAAATTGCTTTGTGTCTCCCGACTGCATTGTGTCTTTGTCTACAGTATTTATATCCAGTTTAATTTATAAGATTGTTGTCTCTTGCAGGAACCAATGTGTAATCAGGCCTCCAACAAAACTTCTGTGGCTAAACATTTTGAGAAAATCTCATTTGTAATATCAAATATTTGTAATACTATGATTCTAGGTAAGGGAAGAAGCAACAGGGGAAAATGTCTCCTGGATTATGGTTAGAATCCAGAGAATTGTTAATTATTGATGGGGCCTGATCTAAAACTTAACACCTGGAATGGCATATCAAGAAATTGTGACTGCACTGGGATGAGCCACCTAGTCATGTGGGACAAAAGTTGATCATGAAATGTTTCCCAGATAATGCTCATTCATGACCAAGAGGGGAAGACTTGAAGAATGGAATCAGCAATTGCAGCCCTTCAGTGTGAGCCAGTGAACCCCAAGGAAGGTGAATACATGCCACTTACCAGTCATTAGATTGCAACCATTCCAGCCACTCCCTATGGTGAACCCCGAGGAAACTCTGAGAGTGCAGTATTGCAGGCCCCAGATGGGTGAGGTACATACCAAAGAAATAATTTTAATGAGCCCTGACTTTTGTATCTCCCTATTCAGAAAACTAAGATCATGGCATCTGGTCCCATCACTTCATGGCAAATAGATGGGAAAACAGTGGAAACAGTGTCAGACTTTATTTTTTGGGCCTCCAAAATCACTGCAGGTGGTGATTGCAGCCATGAAATTAAAAGACGTTTACTGCTTGGAAGGAAAGTTATGACCAACCTAGATAACATATTAAAAAGCAGAGACATTACTTTGCCAACAAAGGTCCGTCTAGTCAAGGCTGTGATTTTTCCAGTGGTCATGTATGGATATGAGAGTTGGACTGTGAAGAAAGCTGAGCACCAAAGAATTGATGCTTTGGAACTGTGGTGTTGGAGAAGACTCTTGAGAGTCCCTTGGACTACAAAGAGATCCAACCAGTCCATCCTAAAGAAGATCAGTCCTGGGTTTTCATTGGAAGGACTGATGCTGAAGCTGAAACTCCAGTACTTTGGCCACCTCATGCAAAGAGCTGACTCATTGGAAAAGACCCTGATGCTGGGAGGGATTGGGGGCAGGAGGAGAAGGGGATGACTGAGGATGAGATGGCTGGATGGCATCACCGACTCGATGGACAGGAGTTTGAGTAAACTCCGGGAGTTGGTGATGGACAGGGAGGCCTGGCGTGCTGCGATTCATGGGGTCGCAAAGAGTCGGACACGACTGAGCGACTGAACTGAACTGATACACAGAATGTATGTATTCCCTGGTGGCTCAGCTGATAAAGAATCCGGCTGCAATGCGGGAGACCTGGGTTTGATCCCTGGATTGGGAAGATCCCCTGGAGAAGGGAAGAGCTATCCACTCCATTATTCTGGGCTGGAAATTCCGTGGACTGTATAGTCCATGTGGTCGCAAAGAGTCAGACACAACTGAGCCACTTCACTTTCACTTCATATATAGAAAAGGGCTAAATTTCTTCATTTGAGGTGCTGTCTCATGTATTTGAAGTTCAGTTTTTCTAAGTCCACCAGTGTAAAATAAACACTTTCCAAAAATAAATAAATAAATAAAAGACAAATCTCAACATTTGAAACACTGGCAATGAGAGCAGACACTCCCTGAAAGATCCATCTGACTAAGCAGAAATATCATCACCCCCTTTTCCCACAAGATTGTGGAAAGGACTTTGACAGTGGGGAATTGTTGCACAGAAGAAGCCAATTCTTCCTACATTTTGGAAACTGTTTCTTTGACTTGCTTTTCATTGCTTTTGCTATTATACAGAATGGCCTGCCTCAGAGAATCCTGCCCCTCTGTCTGACCGTTAAACTAAAGTGCCTTGTTCAGAACGCTGTTCACCTGTAGGTGGCAGGAAGGAAGAAATTAATTCATCTCTGCCTCAGGCTTGCCATTCTAGGAGATATTTTCAAGGTTAATAGCCTTTTTACTTTGATTCCTCACCTCCCGCCATATCTCTGACCTATAAAAAACCTGGCATCCAGACCAGATGGTTATTTTGGGGTGCTAGCCTGCCATCTTCTTGGTCAGTTGTCTCCCCAATTAAAGTCTCTTCCTTGCCTCAATCCTTTGTCTCTCAGATTCATTGGCCTGTCATGCGGTGAGCAGAGAGAGCTTGGACTCAGTAACAAATACACTGAATAACCAATATAGAGATCTTCCAAGAAAATAAACTGGTGATCCACTTTCCAAATTATGTTGGGAAAAGAACCCCAGTAACAAGTGAAAATTCATGCCAATGCATATATTCTTTCACTAATTTTTAATGGCTGTTTTCCAACAACTTTGAAGTAGCTGAAAATTATGGAGAACATGACAAGTAAGTATAATAAAACTTACATTAGTTTAAGCTTAAATATTTCATTTATACTCAAGTGAAAATTGCTCAGTCTTGTCCGACTCTTTGCAACCCCATGGACTATACAGTCCCTGGAATTCTCCAGGCCACAATACTGGAGTGGGTAGTCATTCCCTTCTCCAGGATTTATACCCAAAACAGAGTTTATTATAATTTTACTTTACTGCCTTTAATAAAAGTAAAGTCATTAATAATGTTTTAAGAATTTACTTGTTAGCTTATCTCCTTTTCAGCTGAAAGACTTGCTGTGTTTTACAATTTGTCATGATCTATGATGATTTTAAATAATTTTGAGTGATTCAGCTTACTAAAAATCCATTCAACAGATCTCACTGTAGTTATTATCGTTAAATAAAAGGTTAAGACCACATTAGAATTGGTTACAATTGCAGTAAGCAAAGTTCATGCATCAGTTGTCTTTTGTTGCGGTTTGTTGTTTTTTTTTTTTTTTCATGGTAAAGACTGCTTTATTGGTGGCAGTTAGTACAAGTCAATAAATACTGATCTCCAAAGAATTCAGTTATGTATCAGATTACTGGTCCACAGAGTTGGACTCTGTGGACTCTGTGGTCCAACTCTGAATGGAGTTGAACCAACTGATTGCTGGGAGGATAAACTGAAGTCAATCCTATAAACATTGGTATTATTTCTTTATATAGAATAAGTGGCCTATTTTGTTACCAAATCCTTTGAATCTGAGACAAAAGTGAAAAACTAAAGTGAAAACTTTCAACAAAACAATAGCCCCCACTCTTTTTTGGCGGGGAGGTTATTTGTATTTTTGATGAAGCTATAAGAGCTGTTTATGTGTATTACAGACCAATTCATCCTGGGTATCTTTGTCTGCCAATATTCTTCCTATCCTGAGGGTTGTCTTAGTCTTTCCTTTAGGATTTCTTTTGCTGTGCAAATGATGTTGAGATTAATTAGTCCCGTTTTCTTATTTCTGGTTTATTTTCCATTATTTTAAGAAGTGCATGCGATTGATGGCAAGGCATCAATGGCAAAGCACTTTCAAAGTCCTTCGGAAATATTCCTCTGGAATTTCCTAGGATCCATGCTTACACTTGGAACTTTATATTACTTGGAATTTCTTTTGGTGTATGGTGTTATCAAGTCTTCCCATCTCATCCTGTTTTTCACGATTTGAGGAGCCTCCACACTGTTGTCCATCTTTGTTCTTACTAAGGTCCATCCTCAACGTCAATGGAGATGAGTTCACTTTTGTCCACACTCTCTCCACAGGTCACTGTCTGTGCAGTTTCTGACCATGGCCATTCTGACTGGTGTAAGGTGATAGATACCCCGTGGTACTTTGGATTTCCATTTTTCGAACACTTAGCAATGTTGACAACTTTTCATGGGACTTGTTTAGAATGGAGTGATTGAAACTTGCCTGTTCAAATTGGCTTCTTGATGGTCTGCCCAAGTTGGACTTCCTTTTCACTGACCAGCCCTAGGACACTTTGTGAGAGGACGTATTTCCTACTGACTGCCTTGTGGACCTTATGAATATGGAGTGCCCATCCGCACACCTTTGCAAGTGGTTTTATGGCAGAAAGCCAGAAGGTGACCACAGGTCTTCAGGCCTCACACTGATTGTTTTTCTGCTATAATTTCATTGTGACTGTATATTGGAGTAGAGTTAATTTGTGTTGTGTACAAGAACTTGATTCAGTTCCGCTTAGACGTTCATCTATTCTCTTTCGGGTTCTTTTTTCCTATAAGGTGATTACAGCGTGTTCTCTAGCCTTTCCTATGGTATTCAGTAGGTCGTTTTGGCTTCTCCATTTGATGCCTATTAAAGTGTATGTCATGGTCTGTGCGAGGGTTGAAAGAATTTCCAGATGGGAGACAGAATGAGAAGGAATTAAAGTTTATTAGAGTGGGAGACAGTCAGAACAGTGGGTGGGCTCAAGGGAAAACCAACATTGAACAGGGGTCCTTAGTCCACTTTTATACTCAGGGTTCAAGGAGCGAGATAGGGGTCTTGCAGGTCATTTGCCAATTGGATGAGGCACGTATACTGGGTGGGGGAACTGTAAGGCAAATAATTTCTCCCTGTGTGGGGTAGAGGGGGAAATAGGTTATACTGCTCAGGAAGACCTGAAATTCGTTCTGCCTTAACATTTTCTTACTGAGAATCATAAGTTGGTTTTGTAAGTCTGTGACACTATTTCTCTTGTGTAAATGAGTCCCTTTGTATGAATTTTTAGATTCCACCAGTCAGGGTTATCTTATGCTATTTTTCTCTCTCACTTCCTTTAGTATCCCAGTCTCTGGGTCAATTCATGCTGTGGCCACTGGCATTATTCTGTGCTGTTTTATGACAGCAGGATTCTGGTGGAGAGGTACACCTCTTAGACTTCAATTTCTGTTTTTGGACAATTGGTTTGATTCTAATGCCTTGGCTCTTGTAAATCATGCTGCCCTGAAAACAAGAATGTGTGTGTCATCTCAAATTCTGATTTTCTCTGGATCTAAGCCCAGGAGTGGGAGAGTAGGATAGCTCGATCAGAAGTGTCGACTAAAATTTATAGTCACAACCTGAAAGTAGAGAGTTATTTTATTTGGTGGAACGTTTAGGCCTCTGAGCCCAGGAGATAGCATCTCAGTAGCTCTGAGAAACGTGCTGCAAGGAGGCAGGAGGGGAGTCAGGCTATATGCAAGTTTGCCACATAGGCAGCAGGTATTCTGAATATCACAGACCAGGTATCAAATCAAGGAATTTAGCGTTCTATGTTGTCGGGAGTTGCAAGCCTCTGAGCTCACTGAATTCTTCCTTTCATATGCATCTCAGCCATCTGGCCTGAATCCTGTGTCCTTGTTTTCTTTCATTCCCCAGCTCCTCAGCAGTCACCCTGAGGGTCGGAAGCATCTGAAGGATCGCAGTTTGGGGTGCCCTCATTCATATTTGGAGGCCAGAAATCGCTGATGACTGTGACATATCCTGTTTATTAATATGGCAGGAGGTATTTTCACTTCAAAGAAGGTTATCCTATTTTAGTTTTTGTTTTTTTGGTTTTTTTTTTAAAGAAATTCCTATGCTGCTTTGCATATTTCCTGTACTCATTTACATCCCAAAGAAGAGAAAAGGAGGATTCCTTGTTCTCTAAGCCCTTTGTGGGACTTAGTTTCAGTAGATCTTTTTGATCCTGGTCTTTCTGAGCAATATGAGGTGATTCCTCATGATGGGTTTGATTGGCCTCCTTTTAGGAAGTAGTCATGTGTGATAGGGCCCACATGGGGTATCATTGATAAGATGGCTTGTTATGTCGACCTCACAAACAAAGAATAAATCACAGTGATCCTTGAGGCTGACCAAATTGCCCAAATGGCATCCTGTTATCTCACTGGCACCTATCTTCTCAAAGCTGCGAGACCACCAGATTCCAGACCTCCGGCTACATGACCATCCCTTCAGAGAATTTTTCATTGGTGGGGTGTTAGAAGGATTCCGTCAAAAAGGGAGGACGCTGGTTCTGCTTAAGAGCCAGTCACCATCTCTTTTCCCTCTAATAAATTTCCCTTTTCTTGCATGACTGCCTAGCTCACTCTCTTTTTCTTTGCACTCGCCTTACAATGTGGAGTATGTTTCTAAGTGCTTTTGGACTTGGACCCTGCTTTGAATCTTTTTCAATGAATTTTCCCACAGACGTTACTTGAAGGGAAGGAATCATTTACAGCCTCTCAGGCCTTTTGAATAAAATTAGGCTTTCCTGGTGGCTCAGTCAGTAAAGAATCTGCATGCTATGTGAAGACCAGGGTTCAATCCCTGGGTCGGAAGCTCCCCTGGAGAAGAAAATGGCAACTCACTCCAGTTTCTTGCCTGGAGAATCCCATGGATGGAGGAGCCTGGGCTACAGTCCATGGGGTCACAAAGAGTCGGACACGACTGAGCGACTAAATCACCACAGGCCTTTTGAATAGTAAAACTCCTTGAGAATGGGTTTTAAAGCTGTTTTACTGGACACAGTCACAAGGCGGCAGCAGTTCTTCATGCCCAAGTCTGGTTCCTCAGGCAGGCGAGAGCCTCAGGGAAAATCCTGTTCTTGGATTGTCGATTAGAGTGGAGTACTTTGGCCACCTGATGCGAAGAGCTGACTCATTTGAAAAAACCCTGATGTTGGGAAAGATTGAGGGCAGAAGGAGAAGGGGACGACAGAGGATGAGATGGCTGGATGGCATCACCGACTCGATGGACATGGGTTTGGGTAGACTCCGGGAGTTGGTGATGGACAGGGAGGCCTGGCGTGCTGCGGTTCATGGGGTCGCAAAGAGTCGGTCACGACTGAGCAACTGAACTGAACTGAACTGAACAGCTGAACTGTACTGATCAGCCGCTTTCGGTGTTGTTGGTATGGAAACCGGCCACAAGGCGGCAGCATTTTTTCATGTCCCTTTCTTTTTTCTTTTTCTTTCTGTGCAATTTCATTTTGATCTTATATTGGAACAGAGTTGATTTCCAATGTTGTGTTTGTATAACGTGTACAGGGACTTAAATTCAGTCATGCATAAATGCATATCTATGCTTTTTCAGGTTCTTCTTCCCATATACAGAAGATCCTAAAAAGTACTGAGCATCATAAGTCAGAGAAGAGAATAAAAATGCAGCAAGAGGTTGTGAAGGTGTTGGAAACAAATGCAAAATCCAAGAAATGTAATCCAGTAGAAGCAGGGCTCTACAAATTTAAAGCATGGAAACTGGATTCTGGTATTCTTTTACAGGGGGTGCATTTTCCCTAGGAAACTGCCAGAGAAGACACCCACCTTGCCTATTGGCTTTGATTTTGAAACACAGAAAAGAATCAAGCAGCAAGAAGCAAAGAGGGTATTGGAGGATAAACAATTTAAATTTAAGCAAAAACTTGCCCTACGGTATTTTGTTAGGTGTTGTGGGTGTTCCCGATAAGAAAGAAATTCCACTCACTGTCCCCAGGACTCCTACCTTTGTTCAGAAAAAGAGAACCCCCAAACCCACCCAAGATGATGAGGATGAGAAGCAGTCAGCAGCCAACAATTGCCCCATTGTGGAATGCCTTTTAAGCCCAAAATCCCAGCGAGGAAACCGGTGGAAATACACCCTTTCTCTTTTGATTCAGAAAAGTCACTTACAGAAAGAGAAGAAAATAAAACAGCTGCAGAAAAGGGAGGTGCCCAAGTTCTAGGAGCTTTCTTTGCCTCATTTTACCCCCATTAACCTGCAGCAGAAGGTGAAGAACACAACTCAGGTTGAGCCTTCTGCTTGGCGCCTGGCAGAAGAGGAGCCTGAAGGCACAGTCTTGGGTTCTCTCTATACCCTGGTGACGAAGAAGGCTCCTCCTGGTGTGATGGAAAGAGCAGCTCTGGTTCCCAGATGGCGTCTGCAGCCAAGTCTAGCAGTGGAGTCAGCTGGAGAACTTGGGTGGTACCCCCTTAGTCAAGGGCTGCTCACTTACAGGAGTTTGTGTTGCTTCCATCCTTCTCCTCTTTTTTATATAAGCCAGATTATATAGTTAATTTAGTTTGTAATTTATTCACTTAAAGTGTAATTTTTACTGCTTTTATCCTTCACTTTTTATATTTAAATTTAAAAATAAAGATACTTGATTTAGTTTCTAGTTTATGTCTGGTTCTTTCCTCTTCTCAGTGCAAAATGAATTTGGAGTTAAGGAGCACTTTGCTATGAGGAGGGAGCCTTGTTAACCGCCTGACGAGGAAGAGACTGGACTGGTGTGTCCCTCACGGAGGCTGTCTGCCGGCTTCGGATGGAGCTGCTGTTCAGGCACCTTCTTCCCTTTTTGGTTCTGACAATGAGGGAACGCTGAACAGGACATGTTTTAAGTCCTCCTGTGATCTGGGCTGGAATCAATATGTTTGCCTTACTAAAAATTAAAAGAGGCAGTTCCATACTCCTCTCAAAGTGATTATTAGCATTTACATCTCATCAGCACGATAAGTGTTCTCTTTCCTCCATGTCTTCTCCACCATTTACCTTTGTAGACTGAGGATGGCCTTTCAGACAGGTGCAGTGTTCCGTCACTGTGGTTTTGATTTGCACGTCTCTAACAATTCCTGATGTGCAGCACATTTTCATGGGCTTTGATTTAACTAGTGTGTGTGGAATTGACTGTGGAAATTTTCTTCTTCACAGTCTGCCCAGTTTTAATTTATTTTCAATTAGTTACGCATGGAAATTTTTAAAGTGCTAGTATCATTAGAGCCCAGCAGTCCTTGTGAATATGAAGAGTTTATGTGTTGCAGTGAAATAAAAATTAGTTTTCTTTTTCTCTTTTGTCTTTTGAGTCCTTGTCTACTTTAACTGTTCCTGATCTACAATCCAGAGAAGGCAATGGCAACCCACTCCAGTACTCTTGCCTGGAAAATCCCATGGACGGAGGAGCCTGGTAGGCTGCAGTCCATGGGATCGCGAAGAGTCAGACATGACTGAAGAGACTTAGCAGCAGCAGCAGCAGCAGATGTACAGTCTGCATTGATAATCAAGTTTCCTTCTTTTCAGAAGGCTAACCTGTTATGTCGGAGAAGGCAATGGCACCCCACTCCAGTACTCTCGCCTGGAAAATCCCATGGACAGAGGAGCCTGGTAGGCTGCAGTCCATGGGGTCGCTAAGAATCAGACACGACTGAGCGACTTCACTTTCACTTTTCACTTTCATGCATTGGAAAAGGAAATGGCAACCCACTCCAGTGTTCTTGCCTGGAGAATCCCAGGGACGGGGGAGCCTGGTGGGCTGCCATCTATGGGGTCGCACAGAGTCGGACACGACTGAAGCGACTTAGCATCAGCAGCAGCAGCCTGTTATGTAAGCTATATCCGGCACCTGTGTGGGTGTGTGGGTGTGTGTGTGTTAGTTGCTCAGTTGTGTCTGACTCTTTGTGATCCCATTTACTGTAGCCCACCAGGCTCCTCTGTGCATGAAATTCTCCAGGCAAGAATACTGGGATAGGTTGTCATGCCCTTCTCCAGGGATATCCCGCACCTATCACCCTCTAACTCTGCATGAGCCACACTTTGCACCTATTATCTTTTAATTTTACGCTAGTCACATCCTGATGCTTAACTTTATGGTACTCTCTCTACAAACCTTCCCTTATAGTTTGTTTTTCCCTCTTTTGGCATTACAGAAAGAAAGCTGCAGTGCAGTCCACAAAAGACAAAGGACCCAACTCCTGGGACTGCCAGCCAGACCCAAGTTACTGGGCTCTCTGATGCCAGCCTATTGACTGTTTTGAAACAATGCAAAAAGAAAGAATACAGGATCCTTACATGTTTGTTTTTTTCTCCAACCTCTGACTATGAGCCCCAACTGTGTGATCCCCTTCATTCCCCATGGAGGGAGACACAGTTCTTGAGGCACAAGCCTACTGTGTTCTCTCCTCTGCCAGCTTGGGGATTAAAGTCATCTTTCTATTTCCTCCAAAAAAAACATTTATTTCTACAAAAGTATAAGGGTCCTATATTCTTGTTCCTTTTTGCATTGTTTCAAAACAGGTCATAGGTTAATCTTCTGAAAAGAAGGAAACAGTTATCAACGCAGACTACAGATCAGCAACAGCTAAAATAGAGGAGGACTCAAAAGGCCAAAGAGAAAATACTTTTTCTTATTTCACTGAAGCATAAGCGATAGCTTTAAAGTTTCTGTTGCAGGAAATGCAAAAGAGGCAGGATTTCTTCATGCCCTAATCCTGTTACTACAGTAACCAGAGCCTTAGGGTTACTCCTAGTCCATGGTTTCTTCTGGCACATGCCAGAAGCCTGTGTCTCATTAATCCTTGTTTTTTTGTTTCTTTTTTAAGTTAGTGTTTACTTTTTTTGGAGGATAGCCGACTTACAAAGTTGTGTTTGTCGGTGTAGAGATTCTTCGTCAGTTATTCCCGTGCACATATTGATTCATCTGTTTTTTTTCACATATACATTATTACAGAGTGTGTAGCACACCACTCTTTCTAAAAATAGGCCCATGTTGATTCTATAGTCTATACGTATTTGTGAGTATAAATGAATCCCAGCCTCCTAATTTATCTCTTCCACCCCCCACTCCCCTTCGGTAACCATGTTTGTTTCCTAAGACTGTGCGTGCATTTCACTTTTATAAAATAACTCATTGGTATCAGTCTCTCCTTCTGAAGTACTTCACTTACTATGACTGTTCTAGATTAATCTATGATTGTTCTAGACTATCCCTGCAAAAGCCATTATTTTTTTTTCATGGCTGAATCATATTCCATTCTATGCAAGTATGACTTCTTTATTCATTCATCTGCCCACATACACATTGCTTACTTCCATGTCTCAACTGTTGTAAATGCTGCTGCAGTTCACACTTGTGTGCATTATTGTTCAGTCTCTACTTCTAATTTGCAAAACCAAAACAGCCCCCATGAGACACTCAGTCCCCATTCCCCTCCCTCAGCTGCTGGCACCCACCATCCTGCTTTTTGTGTCTATGGAGCCAACT
This sequence comes from Cervus elaphus, assembly GCF_910594005.1. Taxonomy (NCBI): domain Eukaryota; kingdom Metazoa; phylum Chordata; class Mammalia; order Artiodactyla; family Cervidae; genus Cervus; species Cervus elaphus. The sequence goes on from NC_057824.1 coordinate 32,533,268, forward strand.
GCTCTAGGGGCTTTGTTTGAGTGGACGCAAGGATCATTTGTTCTTCCCTGTCTGCCTTATGTCACTGAGCATAATGCCCTCAGGGTTCGTGCACTCTGTAGCCTGTGTCAGAACTGCCTTCCTTTCAGGCTGAACAACATTCATTGTGTGGATGGACCATGGTCTGCTTGTCTGTTCTGTCGAGGGACCCATGGAATATCTACATGTATCTCTCATGTCTTATAATATTTGTGGAATAACTTCAGAAAGTCCCATGATCCAAAAGTCATTCACCATTAGCTACTTCATAAACTTTTTTTATTTTGAAAACCATCAAAGCTCAGAAGAAGCGAAGAATGTATGTGAACCTCACTTGTGTTTAGGAATGAACACTTCAGGGTATTCATTTTATTTAAGCCCCAGTGTGTGTGCCATGCGTGTGTGTGCGCCTGTTTGCAGACATGTGCTGTTCATGTGCACGGTGTGTGTAGGTGTGCACTGCATATGTGTGTGTGAGGGTGGTGGTGGGTCATGAGGTTGGGGCTTGGAGCCCTAGGTAGGCAGGCAAGCGCAGGTGGGAGTTCCCCATGGGTTCTCTGCTCTGATGGCATCTATGCCCTACCTCTGCCCACATTCTCTGCTTGGATGCAACATGGTGCCCTGTGGGCGTCAGCCCCAGCATAAAGTCACCTGACCGGGAGCCTAGGAGGTGTCAGCCCCCTCCCACCCCCACCCCACCACCAACACCCTTCCAGGCTGCGGGGAAGCAAGACCTGAGTGCACTCCACCCAGAACTGACCTTCAGGATGGACGGACCATCTCTCCACACCGGACCGTGAGGGACCGTCCTTCCTGGGCATCAGGGGCAGCACCTCCGCTGGTGAGCCCCCTGTCCGACAGTGAGAGACCCCAGGTATATGACTTGTGCCTCCTGGGAGTGCAGCCCTAAGCTACTTTGAACCTGACCAAGTTCTGTCTTCATGGTAGATTCAGACCTCTCCAAGTCCTGTCTACACTGATTATGTTTAGATGAGACCGTGTGCTTCGACAATGGGAACATTTACACCTGACCGGGTTCTCTGTGCGGTAGGACGTGGAGACCTGGGCAAAGACCCAGCCTGGCCTCCGTCCTGGAAAACTCCATGCCTGCATCTGAATGTCAGTGCTCAGATGTCTGGGGTCTGGATCTGAGGTGAGCTTCTCTGGTTAACCGTGCTCTTCTCTGAGTGGGGTTCCATGGCCCTCCCAGGGGTCAGCATTGAGGAAGGGCTCCTAGGCTTTCCCTCTGACGTGTACACCTTCCCTGGTCTCATCAAGACACCTCAGGTAGGCTCCCTGCTTTTTGTCATTCAGTCTCTAGATCGTGTCCAACTCTTTGTGACCCCATGGACTGCAGCACACCAGACTTCCCTGTCCTCCACTATCTCCTGGTGTTTGCTCAAACTCACGTCCATTGAGTCGGTGATGCCATCCAGCCATCTCATCCTGCATTGGCAGGACATGTCTCCTGCATTGGCAGGTGGATTCTTTACCCCTGAGTCACCAGGGAAGCCCCCAGCCATCTGTATTTAAATAAGCCTCTGGGTGATTCTGTCGTGTCCTAAAGTGTGAGAACCATGGTTACAAGATATCGGTAGAGCTGTGATGAATGGATCTGGGGAGGAGCGTGTGGTAGCGAGATGCCAAAGACAAAAATGGGTTGAAAGAAGAGGGATTTCCTCTTCTAATCAGGGAGCTACCTAACATGTCTCGATAAGCCAGCAATTGGTGGCTCACCAGCCCAGCATCTGGTGTGTTTTCTCAGCACCTCAGCGGGACAACTGCAGGTTCGAGCCTGCAGGAACCAAGGTAGTGTGTTCAACATTTTCATGACAGCTGTAAAAACAGTTAATATCACACAGAAGCAACGGGAAAAGAGGAGGATTTCTCTGGGACAAGTGGGGGGAGGAGAAAGACCCTACACTTCTATCTACCAAGCCAGGAGCTTACAGGAACTCACTCGTTTCCACTGTAGGAGCTCAACCAGCAGAGACCTGGTGTCCTAACCAAGGGTCATGGGAATCGGGGTGCAGGGTCTAGAGAGAGGGGTCACCCTGGAGACTGTGGACATGTGACTCCAGTTTCAGGGTCTGGGGAGGGGGGTCACCCTGGAGACTGTGGACATGGGACCCAAGGTACAAGATCAGGGGAGGGAGTTCACTCTGGAGACTATGGGTTTGTGACCCCAGATGCAGGTCTAGGAGGGAAGTCACCCTGGAGACTGTGGACATGTGACCCCAGGTATAGGATCTGGGGAGGGGGGTCACCCTGGAAACTGTGGACATGTGACCCCATTTTCAAGGTCTGGGAAGGGGGTTCACCCTGGAGACTGTGGGTTTATGACCCCAGATGCAGGTCTGGGAGGGAAGTCACCCTGGAGACTGTGGACATGTGACCCCAGTTTCAAGGTCTGGTGAGGGGGTCACCCTGGAGACTGTGGACGTGTGACCCCAGTTTCAGGGTCTGGGGGTGGAGTCACTTTAGAAGTTGTTGATGTGTGACCCTAGGTGCAGGGTCTGGGGGTTGTGTGGGTCTCACCCCTCTGCACCAGTCAGGACCGTGTGTACCCAGAAACCCCCGTCTCGGCCCTTTTCCTGCAGCGTGTCTTGTTGCCTCTGGGATTTCCAGCATCTGAGTTGAGGGCGTTGCCCTGGTTAGCCTGTGGTCCTCTGTCTCCTCCTGTCACAGTCACATGAAGTCAGGCCCTTGGGGCAGCTGTGCCCCATGGTCTGCGGAGTGACCGATAACCCTTGGTGAGCTCCTTCTGAACCCCACTTGAGTCTGGCCCCAGCACAGTGAAATCTGTCCACTGACCCCAGGCTGTGAACCCCACTTGAGTCTGGCCCAGGCACAGGGACGCCCGTCCATTGACCGCACGTTGTGCCGAAGGAAAGGAAGCGTGTGTTGCAGGTGCTGAGCAAGGAGTCCAGGGCGACCCGTGCTTAAAAGGCTCACATCTCTGAAGGCTTTCATGGGAAGCTTAAAGACAAGGTTAAGGAGGGCGTTATGGAGTGGGTGATGAGCTCAGAGACCTTCTCCTGATTGGCTGGTGGTGAGGTCATCTGGAGTCAGCATCATCACCTTCTGGTTCTAACGGGTCTGGAGTCTGTGTACCTGTGGGCAGCGTGCAGTCAACTTCTCCACCTGGTGGGAGTATCAGCGTGTATACGACAGCTCACAGGGCACGGCTCGGAATTTTATCTACAGCCGTTGAGGAGGAACATAGGTCCTTGACTTTGTTTAATGTCTAGCATTGTTTTATCTTCTTTGAATGTTTTTCTTTCATGTTCTCACTTGAAAGAACCTGCATGTTCTCACTTCTCTGGTTAAATGTGCTTTTTGGAGATCAGAGAAGCCTGGGAGTCTAAAGGTTTTCTACAGACAGAAGGCAGGCAGAGGACATGCTATGTTATTCCTTAAAATTTGATTATTTTTTGGATTAATGGATTAATCAGCGCTTCGTAGGTTCTTCTCTTGTTTTATTCCCACCTCATCCTGGGAAAGTCAGTTTCACTGATTAAAAGACACAGTAGGGATTTCCCTGGTGGTCCCGTGGCTAATAGCACTTATAGTACAGGGTACCCAGGTTCATTCTCTGGTCAGGGAACGAGATCCTACATGCCACAGCTAAAAGATCCCTCTTACCAGACTGGCCCCAGTCAAATATATTATAGTAAATGTATTACACATATAAATAAAAATTCTAATTAAAAGTGAAATACTTGGTAAAACCCATACATAGCCATTCTTGCAAGTCCTTATCCAGAGTTCACAAGGCCGTGCTCCGTGTCCACAGACGGGATCCCATGACAGTTAGAGAGATGTCACTGGACAAGTAGTGCCTCGAATACCAGAACTCCGAGAGGCAGTGTTCTTGATAAACAGGCAGGATTTGTGATTGCTGAGTTCATTCACTTATTTCACTCTTTCCTTAAATGTAAGTCTATGCTTGAAACAGAGCAGGACCCTGTGGTCCACGCACCCCCACCCCCCGGCCCCCACATCATGTCCTCTGCCTGCCTTTTGTCTGTGGAAAATTTCAGTCAAAGAGTAACTTTAATCAGAGAAATGAGAAATGATGAAACAAAGGAGAAGAGTCAAAGGAGACTAAGTAATAAAAATGTAGTCATTAAGCATCGTCAAGGACCTTTTGTTCCTTCTCGAGGTCTGTAAATAATATTCTGAGTCACATCCCGTGAGCTGTCTTATAGATACCAAAACATCAGGTGGAGAAGTTAACTACACGATGATCAGATTGTACCCAGGACATGAGCTGCCACAATCCAGAGAACTGGCCACAAAGAAAACTGAACAAACTGACCCTGGAACTGAAGATTAACTCTACTTTAAACAAGTTAATGCTGGTCAGACTACCGATGACCAATTTCAAGATGACTGTCCCCGCTGACTGTTCTGTTTCTGCCTGTATCCCCACCCCCGCCTCATCTATTAAAGTTCTCACGCCCTGCTTGTGGGGGAGGGAGGGGAGTCAGCCTTTGGACAGAGGTCCAGCACCCCGCTCCCCAAGCTGCTGGCATCTAAAATAAAGCAAACTTTCCTGTCCACCAACCTGGCCTGTTTATTGGCTTTTGAGCAGCGAGCAGCCAGACCCCACGTACTCTTTCACTAATGTGCTGATTAACGATTGTTTTGATAAACAACTAGGTATTGGTTTAGGTTTATTTTACTGTTAACTATCTGTGGGTTTATGCTTTCTGATATAAGCTTTATGCAAGGAGAAGTATTTCTTGTTACTAATGTAAACAGTATTGCTTCTATTAATTAATTAATTCATCTGGTATTAATTCACAGGCATGTGTTTTCTTTTGGTATTTAGGTGATGGTGTGATTGACCTTGAATGCTTTCGTAATTGATGGCAGCTTTTAAGCCAACTGTGGTGTTGTATATGCTTATTCTCTAGAGAGACGTCTATTGTTGTTGTCATTGTTTAGTTGCCAAGTCATGTCTGACTCTTTGCAACCCTATGGACTGTGGCCCGCCAGGCTCCTCTGACCGCGGAGATTCTCCAGGCAAGAATATTGGAGTGTGTAGCCATGCCCTTCTCCAAGGGATCTTCCGCACCCAAGAATCAAACCTACATCTCTTACATCTCCAGCATTGGCAGGCGGATTCTTTACACTGCACTACCAGGGAAGCCCAGAGACATTTGTACCCTGTATCTAAAAATCTGCATCTAAAAACTTGTGTCTTTTAAAATAACACTGAAAGTTATATTAAAAGTTATGTTTTTAAATAATATTTAAAGTTGAACTAAAGTTCTTTTCTGGACAACCAGCTATCACCAGGCTTATAAGACTTACTAGCTCTACTCATAAATCATTGGATGAGTTTGTTCTTGTAACTGCCCATGAGCAGCCCCTCTGGCTCCAGAATATTTAACTTCTTTCATCATCCTTTCTGGTACTTTATCTGTAGCACCAGCTTTTAATTTCTATCTTCTACACATAAATGTTAAGTGAATCTTTCATTTACTTATAAGAGTTGAATCTGGTGGGAAGTTTGGGCTGGTTTTAGCACAAAGTGTTCTGAGGTTTAAAATCTCCTCTAGGCTTCACTTTGATCCATCCAAGCACACTTTCCAGGATGCTCATCTTATCAGGACTTATCTCTTCTTGTATGTTAGGAGCTTATTAATGGGTTATGAAGTTATTGATATTGGAGAAGGTGATTGTGTGTGCTTCATGACTCAATCAAGCTCTCTATTCTTTATTTACCCTAAATTCGCCTTTGGTTTTTTTATTTCATAAAAACTTTTGTATAAGTTATGTTCCTGAGACACAAAATGTAGCCTACATCTTCCTCTCCCATGGGCTATGTCTTGACCAAACATCTGATAATTATGGTAATTATGCTTTCTGCTGTTCCTCACCAGGGTTCCCCAAGGATGGGGTTTCCCGGAGTATGTTGATTATCAAACAGGCTCCTCTAGAGGAGCATGAATCACTGTCAATTTCTCTAACTTTTAGGCTGATGCTCATCCTATTCTGGTGAATAATTTTGTGTTATAATTATGTGAACGTAGGGTTAAGCATAGAGGGATATCTAATCCCAGTGTGGATCTTCGTTGTGGTGTAATCAGAAGTGTTAAAGTCAGCTTCATAGCTTATTTATATTTTTTTATTATTTTTATGTTTTAATTTAAAAGCTTGTCTTCCACTTTTATTGATATGTAATTGACATATAGCACTATACAGTTTTAAAATATATGACATAAGGCAACTTACATACATGATGAAATGATTACCACAAAAAATTTAGTGAACACCCAATCTTATATAAATACAACATTAAATAATTGAGAAATATTTTTTTGTGTTGAGAACTCTTAAAACTCTCTTAACTTTCATATGCAACTTACACAGTGTTAATTTTATTTTGTAGCTTATTTTCTTTTAGCTATGGATTTTTACAGCTTCACTAGGACTTAACTTTATTTTAAGGTAATCTTTAACATGCTTTACACTGGATTTCTACTGATGTGAGTTAATCTTAGGACCAAAGTGGCTGACATACCATGTGCCAACCCAAATTATTAGTTGATATAACTTACTCAGACTTCCTCTTGTGTGTGTTTAGCCTCTCAGTCGTGTCCGACTCTTTGTGACCCCATGGACTATAGCCTGCCAGCTTCCTGTGTCCATGGGATTCTCCAGGCAAGAATACTGGAATGGGTTGCCATTTCCTCCTCCAGGGGATCTTCCCGACCTGGGGATGGAACCTGAGTCTTCTGTGTCTCCTGCATTGCAGACGGGTTTTCCACCTGCTGAGCCTCCTCTTAGGGCTTACCTTTCATTCCAGCCATTTCCCACGGGGCAGGGTTACACAAGGCATAGCTTTTATGCACCTGGTATCTGCTCCTTTTAATCTTCTATGTTTAGAGACCATTTTCACTGGATTCAGATAATTACATGTGTAATTATATCAATATTAGACATTAGTACACTAGAACTTGTGTGTTTATGGGGTTATTAAATCCATCCAGGCATTTACAGGGTTTCATTTTAATTATTAAGCTACATCACCAGGTTGAGTAGGACTTTGCATGGATAAGATTTATGTGTTTAAGCGATATATTGGTATTCAGTGTAGTAGTTTGGGTTGGGTTAAAATTAGAATTGAAATATTTAACATTTTTTTTCTTTTGAAGATTGTTAAAGTATACTTTATTGCTTATTTTGTTTGAGGTACATGGCAGGTCCAGAGGGATGTCTTTTTTTTTTTTTTTTTAACATACATTACCTTTTTTATTGGGGTATAGTTGCTTTACAATGTCGCGTTGGTTTCTGTTGTACAACAAAGTGAATCAGCTAAGGTATAAATATATCCTCTTCCACCTGAGCCTCCCTCCTCCCCATCCCACCCCCCTAAGTCATCACAGAGCACAGCGCTGAGCTCCCTGTGTTTTACGGCAGATTCCCACTAGCTGTCTATTTTACAAATGGTAGTGTATATATATGTCAATGGTACTCTCTCAACTCATCCCACCTTCCCCTTCCCTGACTGTGTCCTCAAGTCTGTTCTCTAAGTCTGTGTGTCTACTGCTGCTCTGCAAGAAGATTCATCAGTACCTTGAATCAGCATTTTACTTCAGTAGGCCAGGACACGGGGGCTCAGACACGGTTCATTAGCTGGGGCACAATTAGCTCCTCATGCTGTCTACTCCTTGCCCAGTGGCCAGAGACAGACTGGTCTGGAGGGGAAGGGGCATGTATTCAGCAAAACTAACTGGAAAATGGGACGGCAGGGGAGACAAAATTGTGATAATTTAAAGTGGCTCTGGGTGGTGGCTTTTGTTAAAAGCACTAAAACAAAAACCCAGTTCCAGGAGCGTCTCCAGGAACCAAGCCTGCAGCTGACTCAGCGCATCGTATTAAACCCAGCCGTGCCACTCTCTGTGTTTCGCCACACGATCATTTATAATAAATCTGTCAATTTATTGGGCTTTCCTGGTGGCTCAGCTGGTAGAGAATCTGCCTACAGTGCAAGAAACCTGGGTTCGATCCCTGGGTTGGGAAGATCCCCTGGAGAAGGGAACAGCTACCCACTCGAGTATTCCGGCCTGGAGAATTCCATGGACTATACACTCCATGGGATTGCAAAGAATAGGACACAACTGAGCAACTTTCACTTTCACTTTGTCAATTTATTACAACTGCTACACTCAACAGCTCTTTAATATACCGTGGGTATCTCTGCAGTTTGCTGTTGTAAAATCATGCAGAATGTATAGTGATACAGCTCAGTTCAATTGTGGGTTTCCATTAAACAGCTTCAGTCTACTCATCCATAAGATAAACTTTTAACCATGGTCAGAGTGCACCTAGCCCAGCTCACTTAAAAACCAAGTGAAGTAATTCATTTATTTATTTGTTTATTTTTGGCTGTGCAGGGTCTTCATTGCTGCTTAGGCCCTTCTCTAGTTGTGGCAAGCGGAGAATACTCTCTAGCTGTGATGTGTGGACTTCTCATTGCAACTTCTCTTGTTGCAGAGCACAAGCTCTAGGGCACAGGCTCAGTAGTTGTGGTTCACAGGCTTAGTTGCTCCACAACATGTTGGATCTTCCTGGACCAGGTATTGAACCCATGTCCCCTGCACTGGCAGGCAGATTCTTCACCACTAGACCTCCAAGGAAGCCCATGAAGTAACTTAAACACAAGAGAATTTTATGGAAGCCATACAGGCAAACAATTCCAGTAGTTGAAATTCTTCAGAAGGAAGTAATGAGCGTATAATTTCAGTTTTATATTTAAAGCTTTGCTTGTGTAATAGTTTGAAATCATTTCTTAAAAACACAGCAATACCCACACCCCCAAACAGGAAACTGATATAGTGGAATGCTGTGGAGAGACAGCAGGGAACTGTGGGTTTATCTACACACACACTAATCAGAAAAATCATTAGTGGCTGTTTTCTCTGGGTAGTGGAATCACAGAAAATATTTAAAACTTTCTGTTTGCTTTGCAGTAAGTTATGAATTTTCCCATATATGTATAACTTTGATAATTTTTTAAAAAGAGAATACTTGAGGGGAAAAAGTCAATGTTTCCCTGTAAAACAGCATTTAAATAGCTCTTTCCAGAATTTTCTTTCTACAGAATTCCATTATTCGAGGCTTGTGGTAGAACAGTAAGTGCAAGGCCATTCCTGAGCATTATCAGAAAAGTCTGTTTAGCAAAATCACTGCCTTTCCAAGTAATCACAGCAGCAAAAGAAAAGGATTTCTTTCCCATTTCCCATCATTATAAGTTTAAATTAAATTCTCTCTTCTCTTGGTTTCTTTGTTCTCACATCTGTGCTGTTTCTCTGTGGCTTAGAAGAGGGCCATTTTGTGATATTGTCTTGTCTCTATGGAAACTCTAAGAAAATACGGAAAGAATTGGCCAAGTTGGAAGGAACACACACAGTGAAATCCATTCCTTTGGTCCTTTTGTGGACTGTGATTGTCCAGGGCGTCTCTGTCTCCTCTGGTTCTGATGCTGAAACACTTCACCTCTCGTTTTGTACAACCTCTGACCCCTCTGAGACACAGTGTCCCTCCAACCTGCGGAGGAAGGCTTTGCTCCCTACCTAACAGCACCAGCAAGAAAGTTGTTCTCATCTGGGCTAACGTGTCTGGGGATCCGAGGTAAAGGAAACAATGCTTTACTTGCTTTATGTACCCTTTTCCTTCTCCTTGATGGAAGCTAAGGCTCTGTAAATGTTATTGTGTTCTCTACAGACTACTTAGCAAAAGGGTTTATCCTTTCTTCTCTGTTGAAACTCAAATGAGAGCCTTTAAAAATGTAACCTCTCTTCAGGTAATGCAACAGTAACACATATATTGATGTGTGTGTAATATAGCATACACTTGGCCCAGATGGACTTGTTAGGGTCCACACAGGGCTCATAGCATATTATTTAAAGATGATCCATTGTGGTGACCTGCCAAACAAGGGATGAAGTCACAGTGGCCACATTGCCCTGTGGCATCCTGTTTTTTCCTTAAAGTGATATCCTGCTTTTCCCTGCTGGTGCCAGTTTCTTGGGACTATGTGACCACCCGACCACGAGACCCCTCTGACTACATGATCACAAGACCCCAGCTGCGGGCTGAAGATAGACAAAGGCCCCCTCCCTTCAGGGCACAGTTTCCCATTGATAGGGTATAAGAAGGGTTGGTTGTGAAGGAAGAGTACTGGTTTCTCTCTAAAGCCAGTCACTTGCTTTCTTCCTATAATAAATCTTTCTCTGCCTGACTGTCTGGCTCATTCTCTTTTTCTCCACACTCACCTTACACTTATAATAGCAAAAATTTCAATGAAATTATTTAATATGTACCATTTTCCAAAATATGCCTTATTGAAGATCAGCTCAGCAGATGAACTGCGTAGAAGCGCCAAAGCACTTCCCAAAGCCATACTTGCAAGAAAAAAATGTCATGGTAAATGTTTGGTTGTCTGCAGTCTGAACTGATCCACTACAGCTTTCTGAATCCCAGTGAAACTATTACACCTGAGAAGTATGCTCAGCAAATCAAAGAGATGCACCAAAACTGCAAGGCTTGCAGCCAGCATTGGTCCACAGAAAGGGCCCAATTCTGCTCCATGACAGTGGCCCACCCCACGTTAGCACAACTAACACTTCAGAAGTTGAACAAATCGGGCTACGACGTTTTGCCTCATCTTCCATATTCACCTGACCTCTCGCCAAATGACTACCACTTCTTCAAGCACCTTGACGACTTATTGCAGGGAAAATGCTTCCACAACCAGCAAGATGCAAAAATTGCTGTCCAAGAGTCTGTCATATCCCGAAGCATAGATTTTTTTTTTTTCTACAGGAATAAACAAACTTATTTATCATTGGCAAAAAATGTGTTGATTCTAATGGTTCCTATTTTGATCAATAAAGATATGTTTGAGCCTAGTTATAATGATTTAAAACTCATAGTTCTAACTCATATTTACATTTGCCCCAAACTAATAGATGGACAACAGGCACATAATAAGATGCTCAGCATCACTAATTATAAGAAATGTAAAACACTTGAAGTACCACCTCACACCAGTTAGAATGGCCATCGTCCAGCCCTCCTCATAGATGGGACACAAATCAGGGGTCTTTATGAATCTTTGTACCTATTTGTGTCTTTCACTCATAAAAATGATTAATAACAGAGAGGCAGAAAGTAGCACGATGTTTTGAAAGGTTCTTAATTCTCATCAAATGAGAATTTCTAGCGAAGTATTTATTTTAGATAAAACTGAAAGATGGTATTAAATGTGAAATTACGAAAAAAAAGGAACTGAAGAAGCTCTGATGCAAACACTGTTTAATTCTTTTGTCAATCACAGGGAGAGGGTACTAAATGTTTAATGGCATTTTAATTATGATAACCTGGGAATTAGATTTCTCCAGCAGTGTTAATGCTGACGGAGGCTATTTGATACATTTTTAAAAGGTCATGTAGGTGGGATTTACATAGACAGGAGCAGTTATATACACATTCAGATAACTAACATTTGCTTTGCTAGTATGTATCACTGTAAATCTAAGACAGGACACAGAACAATAGATTGAAACATTTGTAGAACCAATGAAACAGGCAAATTAGCTAGTTGCCATGGATTTTTAATTGGAAAATTGCTGAGTAGATGCAGGTATGGTATGGTATTTTAACTTAGTATCTTCCTTTATCAGATAATTTCAATAATTTGAGGATGTGAGAAAGAAGCAGCACATCTTCTGTCTTCCATTGTTTGTGATTGCAGGAAAAGGGTGTTTGATATTCTATATCTGAAAGACTAGAAGGCTTTTAGTCCTCAGGGCAACAACCAGTGTGTTGTAACTCTGCTCCCTTGGGCACATGGAGCTTTAGAACTTCCTATAAACCCAAGTTCAACACTGTTCCTTTGCTTAAGTCTCAGCTCTCTGAGTAAGCTAGTATTCATGCTACCCCCAGGAGCGTGGGTAAGCAAGTTTCATCTAGAGAACTAGAGTGCATGCCCATGGAATTTCATGTAGAAAGAAAACAATCCTCCAGCCCAAAGCACAAGATCTTGTCTGTTTAATAAACACAACGTGTGTCTTCTTGCTTAAACCCTTTAGTGTTGCAAGTTATTGTTCTTATCAAAACTCTAATAAAACATCAAGCAAGCCAGTATAATTAGGAGCAACCTTGACTGGAAAAGGAGTCTATGTTCCCTGCCAGGAGAAAGCTCTAGATAATAGTACTTGACCAAGAAATGTGTCCATTCCAGGCTGTGTGACTGCAGCAAATTGTTTCCCTTTTTCTTTCACATATTTATATTTATGGGCTTCCCAGGTGGCTCAGCGGTAAAGAATCCACCTGTCAATGAACGAGGCACAGGAGATGCAGGTTTGATCCCTGATTGGGAAGACCCCTGGAGGAGGAAATGACAACCCACACCAGTATTCTTGCATGGGTAATCCCATGGACAGAGAAGCCTGGCGGATTACAGTCCATGGGGTCACAAAGAGTACAAGTGACACAATCATTTAACAGTTTGCAAAGGACACAGCTCAGCACTATCATTTAATAGTCGCAAAGGTCATGACTGAGCACAATTATATAATAGTTATTTTACTTCTTTTTTTAAAGCAAATTTTATAGAGAGAATAAAGGCTGAGCACAATTGAGTTCTCAGAAGCTAGAATGGATATTCAGCCTATTAAATTGATCATATCACCAAACGTTAGCAAAGTCCTTCATATTCCAGCCTTATCAGCAAACTCGTCCATCTGTATAGGTATTTAAATACTGCAAGACCTGAAACAAAGCAGAAGCTAGGAACACATAGTTTGCTTTGACTTGAAGAATTTTTTTTTTTATCAAAATAGCATTTTCAATGTTAAACAAGGAATGGTGAAGCCCTCTAACTCTTCAGGGCTATAACTGTCAGTTCCTGGTGGTTAGTTTTATTTTCAGTACTCTTTGCAAAGACTGTTTCAGTACAAATAGTTTGTGGGAGAGAGACTTCTCTGAGTGGGGTCTGAGGCCAGATCCAGGGCACTCTCTTACTAACACCATTAAAGAAAAAACTCAAGTGAGCACTCCTGGATGGCAACTTACTCTTGGCCTGTGGATCCATCAGACTGGCTTTTACATGGAAGTTCCTGAGGACAAATGTGTGTGACTTAATCTTCTTCTCAAACCCAGGACACCTGAACACTTGCTCGAGATCCCCAAGGAAAACAGAGATCTTGAGAGGACAAAGCAAACTTCATCACCAACTCCTTTATGATGGTCTCCGGTGATAGACGTAACAACATGGAGAACATGCCTACCATCAGATGGTCCCCAGAGCCCAGGACCCCAGCAGGAGGACCACAACCACAACCATGGGCCACCCAACTTGGAGTATCAGACCTTCACTTCCTACCACATCTCCCAGCATGCAACAAACACTAATTTTGTTGAATGGATGAGAGAGTATCGCCCTCATGACAACGAAAGATGATCTGGAGCAAAGAGCCTGGGTGGAGGGAACTGTGCGTGTCTCATCACCTGTTAAATGTGAGAGTCAGTGGCCTTATTCTGCACAACACACACACCCAGAACACACACACACCATAGGTGTGGGACACACACAGAACACACACACACACAACTCACACACGGAACCTTTTTCATGGGAGCAGAGTAAGAGCAGGGCCTTGGTCTCTTTGGGCTGCTATAACAAAAGACACAGTCTCGGAGGCTTATAAACAATAGATGATTCTGGAGGCTGAAGCCCAAGTGTGGTTCTGGTCAGGGTCAGGGTCCGGTCCACGGGGACCTCACAGGGAGAAAGAATCTAGGGGAGACACAAATGTAGCAGGAGCTGAAGTGAACATCCCTAGGCCAAATTTTGAGTTATTGCTTTTTCTATCTTTTTACTTAACAAGATAAATTTAAAAGCCAGATGTGATTAACCAGGATTATTATTCTTTTTAAAATTAAAATTAATAGAAATGTTGCACCAACTTTGCATACTTGGGATCAACCACCCTTGATTGTGGTGTATAACTATTTTTATACATTGTTGGGTTCTATTTGCTAATATTTTCATGTAGATTTTTCTGTTTATGTTCATGAGAGAGATTGGTGTGTAGTTTCCTTTCACTTTTTAGAATTCACTTTCGGCTGTGCTGGGCCTTCATCGCTGCGTGGGATCTCCTCTAGCTGTGATGAACCGGGGTTTCTCTCCACTTGTGGTGCATGGGCTTCCCTTTGAGGCGGCTTCACTTGTCGTGGAGCATAGGTCTAGAGCACGGGTTCAGGAGGTGTGGTGACAAGCTTAGTCGCTCTGTGGCATGTGGAGTCTTCCCAGGCCAGGGATAAAATCTGTGTCCCCTGCATTGGCACATGGATTCTTATCCACTGTACCAACAGGGAAGTTCATTGCATGACTTCTGTTGTTTTAAATTTCTCAAGGTGTGTCTGTGGCCCAGAATGTGGTATGGTATATCTTTGTGAATCTTCCATGTGAGCATGAGAATAACATGTGTTCTGTTGTGGCCATATTTAAAAGGTGTGAATTGTATCCAGTTGATGAATGTTATTTTTTTGATATTTATTTATTTGGCTGTGTTGGGTCTTTGTTGCGGCACACCGGATCTGCATTGCATCATCTGGAATCTTTTGTTTCCGCTCACACACTCTCTAGTTGCGATGAGGAGGCTCAGTAGTTGGGGGTGTGGGCTCTAAAGCCTGTGGCTTCAGTAGTTGCAGCACACGGGATTAGTTTCTCCATGGCATGTGGGCTCTTAGTTCCTGAACCGGAGTTTGAACTCATGTCCTTTGCATTGCAAGGCAGATTCTTAACCACTGGACCACCAGGAAATTTCTTAGATGTTATTGTTGGGTTTAACTGTGACCTTCCTGATTTTCTGCCTGAAGATCTGTCCATTTCTAACAGACAGGTGTTGAAATCTCCAGTTCAGATAGTGGATTTACCTATGTCTTTTGCAATGCTATTAGTTTCTCCTTCACACAGTTTATCCATTATTAGGTTCATTCACATGAAGGATTGTTATGTCTTCCTGATAACTGATCCCTTTATCATTATTTAATGCCCTCTTTATCCCTGATACCTTTCCTCACTTTGAAGTTTGTTCTCTGTGAAATTAATAGGCTAATCCTGCTTTCTCTTGACTACTGTTTACAAGTGTATTTTCCTTCCTCTGTTTGTCTTTATACACAGCATGAGTTTCCTATAGACAATGTATGACTGAGTCTATTGTTTTGATCCAGCTTACAATCAATTATTGGTCATTTATATCACTGACTTTCAAAGTGATTATTGATGTAGTTGATTAGTATCTGCCATATCTGTTACTGTAGTTTATTTGTTGCCCTTTTCTAATTTTTTTCTACACTTTTCCTGCCTTTGTTGATTTTACCTGAGCATTTTGTATGATGTCATTTTCTCCCTTTTATTAGCATGTCACTTAAATATTCTTTTTAACTTTTTTTAGTGGTTGCTGTAGAGCTTGCATCATACATTTACAGCTAATCAAAGGCCACTTTCAAATAATGTCATAAATCAAAGGTAGTATAAATACTTAAAAACAACAAAATAATCCTAGACCCTTCATTCGATCCCTTGTATCTTTGCTTCATTCAATCCCTTGTATCTTTGTCATTTTTAAAATTTATATACAAGCATGTTGTTGTTGCTTTTTAGTCACTAAGTCATGTTCGACTGTTTGTGACCCATGGACTGTAGCCCTCCAGGCCCTTCTGTCCATGGGATTTCCCAGGCAAGAATACTGGAGCAGGTTGCCATTTCCTTCACCAGGGAATCTTCCTGACCCAGGGATCGAACCTGGATCTCCTGCATTGGCAGGTGGATTCTTTACTGCTGAGCCGCCTGGGAAGCCCATATACAAGCATGCATTAGCATATATAAGTATATAATATATGCTTACATAATTGAATATACTGTTGGTAGTACTATTTAACAAAATGTTATCTGATAGATACATGAGAAATAAGAAAAATAAAAGTTTATTTAGACTTCACTTTTTCATTCTTACTTTATGTAGGCCTGAGTTTCTGACCTTCTCTCTAAACAACTGTTTTTTCCTTTTGTCTAAACAATTTATTATTTTCCTTCTCTAAACAACTGATTTTTACCATTTCTTGCAAGGCAACAAATTCACTCAGTCTTTGTGTGGCTGAGAAAGCCTATATTTCTCCTTCATCTTTGATAGATAATTTTGCAAGATATAGACTTCTAAGTTAGTCATTTTTTCTCAACACTAAATACTGTACTCTCTTCTTACTTTCATGGATTCTGAGAAATCAAATGTAATCCTTAACTTTGTTCCTCTAGGGTGTTAGAGAATGCTCAAAGAAAATTTATGCAATGCAAACTTTAACCCTTCATGAAGCAAACAGTCTCCACTAGGAAAACTGAAAAATGGGGGAGAAAGCAAGAAACTTCTCTAAGAAAGAGTGAAGAACAAGATGGAGACAAATATGAAATTTCTGATTGGCGGGGCAACACAGTCAATATTGTTTAGGATGAGAAGGAGCAAGGTAATAACTATAGAGCCCAGAATGGGGATTGACTGGCTGGATATGCAGTGTTTCTGGTTCAGAGAAGAATTATGCCCAGAGACACAAAAGTCATGTTAAGTTGTTTTTTTTTTTTTTTTGCCTGTCATGACTCTTTTATTGATTCAGTCAGTTTCAGGTTTGGGATGCAGCACTCCGTGTGCAAGGCAGCCGAGAGAAGGGGCAGACATCCATAAAGGAGGGAGATAAGAGAAAGAGAGAGAGAAACTCTTGAGGAACACAGACTGGAAAGATGTTAAGGAGAATCCAAGGCCAAGATAAAGAACTACTCGGGATGCACTTTTGGAGCTGGTCTCCGGAATCCTTCTTCACCATTGCCATCAGCACCAGAGCGCTGACTAGCACAGGTACAGGATGGGCTTCCCCAGCAGGATCTCATAGAGGAGGGTGGCAGACAGGACCCCTTGCTGGTAAGACACGGAGGTGACACCACAGTCTGCTCACACACCCAGGCCTCAGTGCTGGTGTTCTGGGTGACAGGCCTGCCCTGTCCTCCTCCTCCCACTTGTCCTGGTCCGTGAGCCCATGAAACTGGACTTGGCGGAAGTGGTTGCGGGGGTTGTGCCAGAAGGCGGCAGTCACTCTCAGCTGGCTGTTCAGACAGCATCTGGAGTCATCTCGCGTGGGGTCCTCCCTGTAGGGCTCAGGGTCCGTGCTGACCCCAGTCGTGACCTGCTTCCTGTTCATCCACCAGGTCAGCTCCACGTGGTCGGGGTAGAAGCCCGTGGCCAGGCACACGAGTGTGGCCTTCTGGGTCCAGGAGATCTCTGCTTCCGAGGGTTCGAACACAGCCACCTTGGGCGGGTGCACCTAGCTCAGATCGTCTACGACAGTAAGCTTGGTGGCTGGGCCGAAATACTGCTCACATGAGCCTGGAGGAAGAGCCCCGCACTCCGCGTTAAGTTTTAATTTGCTGCCATGGCACCCTAGGCAGGAGCAGCTCAATCTTGGACCTAGAAAGTTATTTCAACACCAGACAAGATGCTTTTCTTGGTTTCCCCCCGCCCCCCCCCCCCCCCCCCGCCTGATGTCCTGATGTCTCTCAAGATTTCTTGTTTATCTTTAGTCTTACATAAATTGAGCATAAAATTCCAGCCAGTATTGTTTCATAACCCTAAAAAAGAAGAAGCCATTAAAGTGCTGCACTCAGTATGCCAGCAAATTTGGAAAACTCAACAGTGGCCATAGGACTGGAAAAGGTCAAATTTTATTCCAATCCCAAAGACGGGCAATGCCAAAGAATGTTCAAACTACCACACAACTGTGCTCATTTCACATGCTAGCAAGGTATTCCTCCAAATCTTTCAAGCTGGGCTTCAGCAGTGTGTGAACTGAGAACTTTCAGATGTACAAACTGGATTTAGAAAAGGCAGAGGAACCGAGGTCAAATCAACAACATCTATTGGATCATAAAAAAAAACAAGAGAATTCCAGAAAAAACATCTACTTCTGTTTCATTAACTACACTAAAGCCTTTGATTGTGTGGATAACAACAAACTGTGGGAAATTCTTAAAGAGATAGAAATACCAGATCATCTTACCTGCCTCCTGAGAGACTTGTATGCACATCAAGAAGCAACAGTTAGAACTGGGCATGGAACAATGAACTGGTTCAAAATTGGGAAAGGAGTACATCAAGGCTGTATATTGTCACCTTGCTTATTTAACTTCTATGCAGAGAACATCATGTGAAATGTGGGACTAGATGAGTCACGGACTGGAATCAAGATTGTCGGGAGAAATGTCAATAACCTCAGTTATGCAGATGATACCACCCTTATGGCAGAAAGCGAAGAGAAACTAAAGAGCCTCTTGATGAGAATGAAAGAAGAGTGAAAAACCTGGCTTAAAACTCAACATTCAAAAAACTAAGATTATGGCATCCCATCTCATCACTTCATGGCAAATAGATGGGGAAATAATGGAAACAGTGACAGACTATTTTGGGGGGGCTCCAAAATCACTGCAGATGGTGACTGCACCATGAAATTAAAAGACACTTGCTCCTTGGAAGAAAACCTATGACAAACCTAGAAAGCATATTAAAAAGTAGAGACTCACTTTGCCAACAGGTGCGTGTCTAGTCAAAGGTATGGTTTTTCCAGTAGGCATGTATAGATGTCAGAGTTGGACCATAAAGAAGGCTGAACACCAAAGAATTGAAGCTTTCAAACTGTGGGGCTGGAGAAGACTCTTAAGAGTCCCTTGGACAGCAAGCAGATCAAACCAGTCAATCCTAAAAGAAATCAACCCTGAGTATTCATTAGAAGGACTGATACTGAAGCTCCAATACTTTGGTCACCTGATGCTAAGAGCCAGCTCATTAGAAAAGACCCTGATGCTGGGAACTATTGAAGGCAGGAGAAGGAACAACAGAGGATGAGATGGTAGATAGCATCACCGACTCAGTGAACATGAGTTTGAGCAAGTTCCAGGAGACCGTGAAAGACAGGGAAGCCTGGAGTGCTGTAGTCCATGGGGTTCCAAAGAGTGGGAAACAACTTAGTGACTGAACAACAACTTGTTTCATATGTTTCATTTGTTTCTCTCTGCTCCTTCAGTTAGACTCTGAAGACCCCCAGGTGGGTCAGGTTTGAGCTCCTATATTTCCCCAAGTGCAGCCTTATTAAGAAGAACAGAGTGCTCTCTCTGTCAGAGTATAAAGGGTTTTCTCACTGATATTTAATGTAAAGACCTGGTTGAGCTCCTCAGGATAAACCCCCAAAAAATAAAGTCTGACGCTCTTTCCACTGTTTCCCCATGTATTTCCCATGAAGTGATGGGACCAGATGCCATGATTTTAGTTTTCTGAATGTTGAGCTTTAAGCCAACTTTTTCACTCTCCTCTTTCACTTTCTTCAAGAGGCTCTTTAGTTCTTCTTCACTTTCTGCCATAAGGGTGGTGTCATCTGCATATCTGAGGTTATTAATATTTCTCCCAGCAATCTTGATTCCAGCTTGTGCTTCAGCGTTTCTTCCAGCCCAGCGTTTCTCATGATGTACTCTGCATATAAGTTAAATAAGCAGGGTGACAATATACAGCCTTGACGTACTCCTTTTCCTATTTGGAACCAGTCTGTTGGTCCATGTCCAGTTCTAACTGTTGCTTCCTGACCTGCATACAAGTTTCTCAAGAGGCAGGTCAGGTGGTCTGGTATGCCCATCTGTTTCAGAATTTTCCACAGTTTATTGTGATCCACCCAGTCAAAGGCTTTGGCATAGTCAATAAAGCAGAAATAGATATTTTTCTGGAACTCTCTTGCTTTTTCAATGGTCCAGCAGATGTTGGCAATTTGATCTCTGGTTCCTCTACCTTTTCTAAAACCAGCTTGAACATCTGGAAGTTCACAATTCACGTATTGCTGAAGCCTGGCTTGGAGAATTTTAAGCATTACTTTACTAGCATGTGAGATGAGTGCAATTGTGTGATAGTTTGTAATAAAATGTTTATAAACAATGTCCACAAGAAAGGCACAGGATCTGTATAAATAAAGCAACTGAGTCATTCTGAAAGAAGTAATGGAAAATGCCAACAAAATGGAAAGTATGAGAAGAATAAAAGTATCAGTTTCTCCCAAATTATCATAGAATTCAAACAGTCTTAAAGGACCGCAATACTTTACAAACATTTTACCATGTTAAACTATTAGCACCATTCTCAAATTGGTAGCTTTAGATGAAATATGTGTGGAGTGTTACATCCGTAATTTATTTCGGCAGCTAAATGATATTAAACTAGATAAACACTAGTCTTATCTTTATAAAAATAAATAAGATTTAATTACATCTTCAAAAGCATTTAAATTCAGCTTAATTTGTCATTCTGATTTCTTTATATTTTTCATTCCAGTTTATCTTTTAGTTTTAAAGATAATGTTGAAGTAATATAATTTTCATTGAACAAATTGAGGTTATCTATTGAAGGGAAAGTAATGTTTAGATGGAAGAAAAAAATGAGTCATATTTTGTAAACTTTTAATGCCTTCATTTTAGCAAAATCACTGTTTTCAGTTATTTATATAAATATCCCTTCCCTTCAACAGAACACCAAAGCCGTGCAGTGATAGTGGTCTTGGATATTTTGTCAAATTTCAGTCACATAGCACTCATAATTTCACACCTGTTAAAGTCTTGTCTTGGAGATTCACATATTATTTGGTAGTTTATTGGTATTTGTAATTTTATCTTGAAAAAGGTAAACAAGACACACTCACCTCACTTGCACCGTGGCTCATGACTCTTAGGAGGGGCTGCAGGGGAGTTCCTGAGTTCATCTGAGAAGCTGGCAGGGCGGTGAGGAAGCGCGGGCGTCCTGAGGAGCCGGAGGGGGGACGGGGCACAGGGGGGGCCTGGAGGAGCTCTAGGTCCAGAGAAACTATGGAGGGGCTTTGACCACGCTTTCTCGACCACAGTACTTATTTATTTTTACTGTGGTATCTTTATGCTTTTATTTGTACCTTTTACTACTGTAATACAGACAAAATGGAAGACCAGTATTGGACTGTAAATTCCACAATGTCATATCACTTAAGACCTATCTAGTTCTTGGTGAGGATTATTCTCAACGTCATGATCTATGAAGCTATAGCACTGATTACTGTAAAACTCTTTTTGCATAAGTATGAAAATATAGTATCATGGGTCTGAAATGTTTCTGAAACAATCTCATAGGAAATAGAAACTTTTATTTGTTTTTTAAATATTTATTTATTTTTCTGTACCTGGTCTTGTTTGTGACATGTGGGATCTAGTTCCCTGACCAGGGAATTGAACCCAGGAGAAAAAAATGCATTGCCTAATTGCATTGGGAGAAAAAAATTTTTTCCCTAATTTTTATTTAGTTGTTAGCTCTGAATATGGCCACTAAGATTCTGTACAGAAAGGTCTGGATATGATGAAGAATTTAAGAATAGAAGACTTAGAGAGGAGTTTTGTGGTGGTAAACAAAGCAAAACAGGGAAAGAGCAAGTAACACTTTGCTTTAAATGTAAGACAAGTGCAAGTTCAAAAACGCGAAACGTGGGAAAGGCCTCTCCAGTATTTATTGAAGAAAATATTGTGTGATGGGCCAGGCAGTTTCCAATCCTGTGAACTGTACATTCTAGCAGGCAGAGGGGACACCCCATTTTCTGAACCCCAAGCATGCCCTTGACGTGTTTTTACCAGAGAGTGTGGTTGAACCTATTTGAGTTGTTGTGTGAAGCAGCAGAATCCGGTGAGTCAAAAATGCACACGTTCTGACGTTCTACAGGTTATGAGGAAGGCCTTACAAACAGGTTTTAGTGAACAGATTTCACTCCTTGTGTTGCTTCCATTAAATATTAACAGTTCTGTGATGAGGCAGAACCAAAGAGGGTCAAAATCATGCATGGATCATTGGAGTCAGACTTTGTAAAAAATGTTTGCCATGCTAAGTCATTTCAGTCGTGTCCAACTCTTTGTGACCCCAAAGATTGTAGCCCACCAGGCTCCGCTGTCTGTGGGATTTTCCAGGCAAGAATACTGGAGTGGGTTGCCATTTCCTTCTCCTTAAAAAAAAAAAAAAAGTTTATTTATGCATGTATTTATTACGGCTGGGTCTTTGTTGCTGCATGGGCTTTCCTCTAGTTGCAGGGAAGGGGCTACTGTCTAGTTGCAGCGCATGGGCTTCTCATTGCAGTGGCTTCTCTTGTTGTGGCGTGCAGGTTTGCTGCTTGTGGCACGTGGACTCAGAACTTGCGGCTCCCGGGTGCTATGATGTGTGTGCTCAGTAGTGGGGGCCCAGGGGCTTAGTTGCCCCGCAGCATGCGGGATCTCTCTGGACCAGGGATGGAACCCAGGTCTCCTGCTCTGGCAGGCCGATCCTGTACCCCTGAGCCACCAGGGAAGCCTTGGAGTTAGTCTTTTAATAAGTGAGCCTCAACAAGAAATAGCTGAGCCTTATGGACGACCATGGTCCTCTTACTTGCATTCATCTCCCTAATAATAATCCCTGGTGTTTATTGAGTGCTCTCTATGTACCACACAATCATAATGCTCTTTAAATGCATTATCCAATTTGTTATGTAATTGTACCAAAGATAGGTTGATGTTTAACGCCCCATTTTCAAGTAAAGTGCATTCACCACCATCTATTAATACTGTTTCCATGAGCTCAGCTTCTCTAGATTAATCCTGTTATGGAAGGCTTGCAAGACACATGTCTCAGCAGGTTATAGTTGAAGGATTTTCTTCTAATGTATTCTTTTATCATTCACATTTAATGTTTTTGTGTTATGCCTACTGGTGTTGTTTCTTACTGAAATTAGTCCATTTCTACCTAAGTACATCTCATAATGTCAGCATATTATTTGTGAATTCCATAATTGTAGCTTAAATCATGGATGATACTTTGGCATGAGTTATGTTTATTTGTTTTTTATGCAAAACCTTCTCCTGATCATCACTTTCTCCTTTCTTAGCTGTCTATGATTTTTATCTGTTTCTTACAACTTAAATTGATTTGTTAAAAAAATCACATCATCCAGGTGGCCTGTAAAATACTTCCTGTTATTTTTAGGTAAGAAAAGGGAGAAAATAATTCCCTGGTAGTCCAGTGGTTAGGGCTCCATGCTTCCACTGCAGGGGCTCAGGTTTGACCCCTGGTCAGGGAACTAAGATCCCACAAGCCACTGGGCCACTAAGCCCATGAGCCACAACTAGAGAAGAGCCGTGTGCTGCAAGGAAGACCCAGCACAGTAAAAATAAAAATGTTCCCTCCCTCCTGTGTCCCACCTCATCCCACGCCTCTAGGCTGATACATATGTATACTCATGGCTGATTCACATTGTTGTAGGCAGAAACCAACAAGACATTGTAAACCAATTATCCTCCAAACAAAAATTTAAAAAAATAATAATAATATCAGGCCTCCCCTCAAAAAATCAGTGGAATATGTAATGAAGGTACATGAGTCAAAATTCAATTATTTGAAAAGAAGTTAAAAATTTATAAATTTAAATGAAAAAAAATTTTTAAGTCATGAACTTTGCTTTATCTTCCTGGCTTATGTATTAACCCTTTCCCTTCCCAGGGGTAGGGGGTGGAAATCTCATGAACTAAAACAGAATATATTTGAGAAAGACAAGTATTTGAGAAGAATTGCAGCAAATTTGCAAATATTTATTGACTTGTGCAGATTCAATAGCTAAATCATTTTATGAATTTTTCCTTTTTCTCTCATGAACACTTTCTAAATGACTCAAGAAGCTGTCATTGGTAACTCACATGGAGCCTGGCTATTTTTAATTATTGGTTCAGAATTCAGAAAGACAAGTAAATACATATGCAAGTGTTTGTGTATTCATTCAAATTTTCGTTTAAAATTTCAGAATCAATAGCAAATGAATACATTAACTCTTTTGCTCTAGGGAGTATATTTCTACTTTCAATATTGGTGGTGGATGCTTAGTCACTAAGTTGTGTCCAACTTTTGTGACCTCATGGACTATATAGCCTGTCAGGCTCCTCTGTCCATGGGACTCTCCAGGCAAGGATACTGGAGTGGGTTGCCATGTCCTCCTCCAGGGGATCTTCCCAACCCAGAGATTGAACCTGCATCTCCTGCATTGGCAGGCAGATTCTTTACCACTGAGCCACCAGAAGTCCATTTTCAATAATAAATTACTACACCTACTGTGCATTTTTGAGCTGAGTAAGGTAACACAGAATCAAATTATGTTATTTTTCTATTCATGAAACAATATTTCATGTGACGAACTAAGGGCAAAGTCATCTTTGAAACTGTGTTATCAGAGAAATAGGTAATTAAATTAACTTTTAACCCAAGAAGGCTCTGCAGTGGTGATCTGACATTGATTAAAGTTATATTAAAACCACAGTGTTTTCACAAACTGTTTCAGAAGAGAGAAGAAGTTGTAACCATGCATCTAGGTATATCTTCCCTTCCTGGAGTTGCAGTGCCTTTCAGAAATGCATGTCTTTACCCCTGTCCCAGAACTGATTTTCAAGTGTGCACAGTTTCAATTATTAATCATTATGGAATCATGGGAAGCAAAACCTTTCTTAGATGCACTCATCTTAACCACTAATATCATCTTGTCTTTAGAACATTCACACATCAGCTTTTCACCTCATCGTCATCTACCTTTGGATCCACATACATTTCTGATATTTTTTGAGACCAGAAAAGCCTAAGGAAGAAGAAAGCCCAGAAAATAAATAATTACGTTGTTTTCTCCATGTGTACTTGAGAATTGTCAGAGATTTCTCATTTTTCCATGACCTGAGGTTAGTTTTCCCTTTGTGACTTTTTCTTCACATCTTTAATATGTGCTGTGTTTTATCACAGAAAATACTGCTTTTCAATGAATTCCAATCTCTCCTTTGAAAGCTGTCAGAAATGTTCAGCCTTGTGTGAACAAAAGAACGAAAGCTGCCTAGAACAAATCTGAAACTGTAATACCTGAATGCTATTCTCCACAAAGAAATAAACAAGTGTTTTAGAACAAGATAATAGTAATATAATAAAAATAAGATTGGGAGTAACAAAAGAATCAAGCAATAAAGTTTGAAGACACATTTTAGCTTGGGAAAGCAAACGTAAGTTGTGGATAATTTGTATGTGCTCAAACAAATTAGTTAGTGCACTTTCAGGGTGAAATGCAGATTGCTCTGTTTAAAGATGTTTCTTTTTATCTAGACAGATATCTTGATGCCGAATCCAAGTGGAAGATATCTAAAAGTCACATTATGTGTGCACTATAATTATATCATGTCCATAGTTTGAATAATTCTGAGTTTGTATATTTGCAAAAAAAGTTTCACTGGAAATCCAGAACCACAACTAAATTTGTTCAAAATGTCAGTGGTATTGACGGGTAAGAAGCAAAGTCAGGTGAATAATCTGGAGAACAGAGCAGAAACTATTTTAAAATAAACACCAGTTTAAACTGTTCTGGCTATGGCATTTGGTTTGCCTGAGTAAATATGATATTGTTTCATAAGACAATTTAAAAATGACATGAAAAAAGAACAGCCTTCCAAATTAACAGCTTAAAGTCCATTTTGTAGTACTGAAATAAAAGGATGAAGTTTGAAAAAAGAGAAGAATCAATAAAAACATATTTGTGAGGAGATGAGAGTACCCACGTTTTGTTTAAATAGTGTGTTGATTGAATGTTGGCTTGGATTACTGCATTCAGCCTTTGAAACAGTTCCATGCACAGCCCTGATGCTAACTTCCAACGTAATGCCAGGGCTGAGTCACCAGAACCGGGTGGTGGGATTTTACCAGTAAGGCTTTGTGCTGTCCCATTTCAGTGTGGACCAGAGGAGAATGTGGGAGTCATTGCAGGGCCTCAGGCAGAATAGGGTTAGGATGAGCACAGTCGCTGCAAGCTGATGTGCTGGTGATAACTTGCATTCGAAGATGCGACTTCAGAGGCAGATATTATTGAATGGTGAAAAAAAAAAAAAAAAAGATATTTCCCTTGATATGAAATTAACCCTCATGCTCATTACTATGTATGAAACAGATAACAAATGAGAACCTACTGTATAGCACAGGGAACTCAGTGCTCTGTGGCGATTTAAAAGGGAAGAAAATCCAGAAAAGAGGGGGTTTATGCACATGTATAGCTGATTTACTTCGCTGTGTGGTAGAAATGAACACAAAATTGTAAAGCATCTATACTCCATTTAAAAAAAAAAAACCTGATTGGATACAAGGCACTTGTGTAGGCTCTAGGGTTTGCAAGCACTGGATAAGCAATCGGAACCTGTCCTCGTGGAGCTCAAGGTCTAGTGGGGAGAAAGAGAAGATGGGGGATTAATAAATCCATAAACAAGGGAAACTGCAGAGATATATGTCGTTAAGTGTTGTGAACAAACAAGAGCGAAGCGATTTAGGGAATTTCTGGCGATGATACGGTGTTTGTAAAGATGGCTAAGGGTATCTCTCTAAGAAGGTAGCATTTGAACAACAGCCTGAGAGTGCGGGAGCTCCGTGTGTGCCAGAGATGAGGGCACACTTGTGGAAGCGTGTTCTCAGGAGAGGGAACAGAACCTGCAAAGACCCTGAGGCGGGGGCGCAGCGAGGAGGCCTGTCTGGGGCCAGTGAGTGGGAGCAGGACTGAGGAGGCGCAGGGCGCGCAGGTTATTTATTGTGACGACTGTGACTCCTGCTCCAAGTGACAGGAAGGCTTTTGAGGGGGTGGTAAAGAGAGGTTTTTGTCGACTTAGTGTGAACAGCCATTAGATTTACATTTAACCTCCAATTCTATCACACTGACGGTTTGTTTTTAAGTTTCCAATATAATATTAAGGCTTCTTAGGTGGTGCAATGGTAAATAATCCACTTGCCAGTGAAGAGATGCAAGAGACACAGGTTCGATTCCTGGGTCAGGAAGATCCCCTGGAGAAGGAAATGGCAACCCACTCCAGTATTCTTGTCTGGAGAATCCCATGGACAGGGGAGCCTGGGGGGCTACGGTCCATGGGGTCGCAAAGAGTCAGACACGACTGAGCATATTGTCAAATGAAAAAAAGCATTAGAAATGCCCAGGGGTCCAGTGGCAGCTGGAGAATGAGATGTTGACTGTCTCCTGAATATGAAACCATCATAGGAGATGATACACACTTTCTCTAGCATATAAACCCTTCTATAACCATAGTATTCTAAAAAAGGCACTTTCCGACTTTCAAATATTTCATGTGTATGTATTCTTTCTGTTGTAAAGAATGTAAGATAGTAACAGCACACTTTATTGATCATTAGAAAATATGTGTTTAACAGAAAGTTGTTTTCAAAAAGCTGATAAACACTCAGCAAAGATCATTAAAATGATTTCTTTTTAAACTCTCTTCTTAGAGTAGGTCACTGCAGTCCATAAATGTGTTTTTCATCCTTTTCAGCACAGTCATAGTCTTGCTATTTAAGACTTACAGCGTGGACCTCTTGTTAGTCTTATTTCTTTGGTTTTGATTTTTGTTTTATTTTTGGCTGTGCTGGGTCTTCTTGATGCACACAGGCTTGGTCTAGCTGCTGCGACAGGGGGCTGCTCTCTAGTTGCCGTGCGTGTGAGGGCTTCTCCTTGCGGTGGCTTCTTCTTTGCTGTTGTGGAGCATGTTGTGGACTCTGGGTGCACGGTTTCAATGGTTATAGCTCTCGGGCTTAGTTGATCGCAGCATGTGGGATCTTCCCAGACCAGGGATTGAACCCCATCCCCTGGATTGACAGGTGGATGCTTACCCAGTGGACCACCAGCGAAGTCCCAGTTGTTAGTCTTGATACATGACGTGGTGCCCCTGGATCTTGGCGTGTTGGTTTTAGGCTCACAAACGCTACAAGTGTGTCTCACTGGAAATAAAGCTGTGATGATCAGTCTACTTACTCCTGAGAAACAGTCATCAGAAACATTAGTCTAGTTTTTATTGATGTAAACACACTGTTTTTCACAGTGAACCATAGTTGGCGCTGGAATGTTTGTGTTGTCCTCGATGCTTGAGGAGAAAAAGTTTTTCTTTTTTTTGTATTGAATTTCTAGTCACAAGTAAGCAAGTCTAATTTTTTTTTTCTTGACACACCTGGGTAAATAATTCAAATGTAATCCTTTCTTTCAAGTCATAAGAAATCACAAATTGTCTAATATGTGCTTAACTGACTTTGTGCTTAAGATCACTAACAGTGAGACTAAAAATGATAATAGTGAAACACAGCCATTATTTCTGCTGATGATGAATTTTTAATAGTAAGTACAGAGCTGAACCTCTACTGTTCTCTTGCCATTTATGTAACATGAACCAAAATATTTCCATTTTAGATCCCATTACATTGTATTTCTTGGTGGCTTAGAGGGTAAAGCGTCCGCCTGCAATGCAGGAGACCTGGGTTCAATCCCTGAGTCAGGAAGATCCCCTGGAGAAGGAAATGGCAACCCACTCCAGTACTCTTGCCTGGAAAATCCCAAGGACGGAGGAGCCTGGGAGGCTGCAGTCCACGGGGTTTCAAAGAGTCAGACACGACTGAGGGACTTCACTTTCACTTTCACATTGTATTATAATTGTGGAAATTGTCACAGTTCCCCACTCTACACTTTAGGAATGTGTTGTAACAAATTTTTATAAGTCAAGATATATAGATCAAGCAAGTTGTTTCCACTTGGAAAAATAACCAGGCTCAGCCTGCTGCAAACCTTCAGGAAGCATCTCAGTGGGCTGTTTAGTTGGCAGAATAACATGACAAAAAGAGAGCCAATTACATGAGAAAAATAAGGGCCACTTTTGTCAGCCATAGCATGCATAGTTTTCTTGCAATAAAATGATGGTTATAGTCCTTGTTTATCTGAAGTTTTTAAATGTGTTACAATAATATTTTCCTTCAGCACATTTCACCGTCTTGTAACATTTCTTTGCAATCATATAACATTACTCAATATTCTTACTTAGTAAAAATGGACTCAGTATTTTTTTTCTAAAAACTTATTTTGAAATTTATTTGGCTGCCCTAGCTCTTAGTTGCAGCATGTGGAATCTTTCATCTTCATTACAGCATGCACACTCTTTAGTTGTGGCATGTGGGATTGAACCCACACCCCCTTCACTGGGAGCATGGAGTCTTAGCCACTGAACCACCAGGGAAGTCCCTGGACTCGGTATTTTTGATTCATCCAATTGCCACTGTCCTTCCTTTTATGATACATTTGGTCTTGTGCTTGAGCATTTACTATTTCAAATAAATTCACTATGGTTCCATTTTTTATGTACTTTTCCCCACTGCAACATGGTATCTTAGATTCCATCTGGTTTGGGTCATGGAGATGAGAGTGAGGGATGAAGTGTGTGTGGAGCTTACAGTACCATCAGTCCCAGTTTTCCCCAAACATGAATTTAGAAACACCCTTCACTCCTCCGTCTCTGAGTCACTCTCTTCTGTGGAACACACCAAGCACTGCTGATCAAATAGAGCTTTACTGTTTTCCTTCGATCTGTCATTGTTAGCGGGCCTACCTGGTGGCTCAGATGGTAAAGAATCTGTCTGCAGTGCAAGAGGCCTGGGTTAGATCCCTGGGTTGGGAAGATCCCCTGGAGGAGGGCATGGCCCTCCTCCGGTATTCTTACCTGGAGAATCCCCATGGACAGGGGAACCTGGTGGGCTACCGTCCCTGGGGTCCCAAAGAGTCAGACACGACCGAGCGACTAAGCACAGCGCAGCACATCACTGTTGATGTAGCAATTACAGGCCTCCCCTAGTGCCTCTGGGGGGTAAAAAATCCACCTGCAATGCAGGAACCACAGGAGATGGGGGTTTGATCCCTGATCAGGAAGATCGCCTGGAGGAGACAATGGCAACCAGTCAGGGAACGTTTCATTTTAAGGAATCCTATATGTTGTTTTCTGTTTCTCAAAGGCCCTCTGTTCTCTATCAGTTCCTGGAAAACAGGAACGAGAAGAGCTGCACGCAGTTCTCAGGACTGAGGTCATGAGACGGAGCGCATACGTGGATTCCTTTCAGTAGCCTTTTACTTTCCTGTAAAACTACGTAGTCATGTTCCTATTTCTCAAGATAGGGATTGTCTTTTGGCCCAGTGACATTGTTATTCCCCTAGTTACTCTTGTTATGGCCCTATGATGATTTTTATTTCCTTAGTTACTGTTCTTATGAGTCTGGTTTTGGTATTTTTGCTCAACCTTATTTTCTGCCTAAAGCTTCCTTGTATAACAATATATAAGCACACGCTGCCTGAAATAAAGCACCCTTGTTTCACTCGAGACTTTGGTCCCCCACGTCCTTCTTTTCATCGCTTTCTCTTCGTTGACTGTCGTCCTGGGTTCCCAGTCTGCAAAGACCACAACAGCAACCCATTCCCGTATTCTCACCTAGAGAATCACAGTCCGTGGGATCACAAAGAGTAGGACATGACTAAAGCACGCACCCATGCATATGACAATTACCCTTCAGTACCTCAATGAAACAGTAACTACCAGTAATATAGATATTTCCATTGTACTTCTATAAAAGTAACAGGAAATACTTTTTTAAAAAATTGGGTCTTATATTCGCTTTGTTTCTGTTCAGTTGCTAAGTTGTATCCAACTCGTTGTGATCCCAGGGACTGCTGCCTTTTCATACCATTCATGGGATTTGCCAGGCAAGAATATTGGAGTGGGTTGCCATTTTCTTCTCCAACAGACCACATTCTATCAGAACTCTTCCCTGTGACCTGTCTGTCTTGGGCAGCCCTGCATGGCATGGCTCATAGCTTCATTGAGTTATTGCAAGCTGTTAAGAATCCACCTGCAATGTGGGAGACATTGTCCTGCCACTTTGCCAGGACAAGGCTTTAATGTATAAAATAGATAACTAACGAGAACCTGCTATATGGCACAGGAAACTCTCTACTCAGTGCTCTGTGGTGACTTAAACGGGAAGGAAATCCAGAAATAAGATGAATGTTAGCTAAGCCTACTGTGGTAATCATTTCACAACACGTATCAATCAAAACTGTCATGCTGTATGCCTTAAACTTAAACAATGATGTATGTCAATTATTTCTCAATAAATCTGGAAAAGTAATAAAATAAACTTGAAAATTAAAAAACAAAAAAATTAGGTCTTATTGGGGCCATTTAGATAAGCCCCCTGAGAAGCCTTCTGTCTTCAAGGGGGTCGTCCTTCAAACACCAACCTCCCCTTCTGAAGTTTCAGTGTTTCTTCAGTTCCTATGTGCGAAATTCAAAGCCTCTGAAATGGTGTACAGAAGTGCTCCTAATCTCAACCTTGTAAATCACCCTCACCTTCTCTTATACCCACACACTTCTTTGTCTTAGGCATACAGAGTCATCTGTGATTATTTCTGTTCATCTTCTCTCCTCACTGCCTGGAAAACTCCCAGCAACCTCTAAGAGGTAACCTAAGTGTTAACGTCTCTAAACTGAATCCTATTCAGGATTGAGCACCTCCCCTGAAAGGTTTTCTTCTGGACCCTGGACCTGCTTTCCTTGTGCTGGGGCTTGGCTCAGCCTGGCGACCCGATACGCTGAAGCCCCACAGTGAGCTGTATGTGCCGTGAATAATTTGTATCATAACATCGGATATCACTGAGTGACTGAACAAGGACTCACAAGCAAATCTTTGACAGTTGCTATTGCAGGGAATGGCCACAAGACTACAGGCCTTTCTCAAGCCCAATTGTGAGTACCTGGGAAATGAAAGCTTTTGAGAATTTTAATTCAGGGTTGTAATTTAGTGTGGAATTACTTGAATGAAAACCCAAAAGCTTTTGTGTTTTTCCTGAGTATTCTTTTTTAAATTAACCTTTAGTTCTTATAGTAACACTGATAGGCAACATGTTGTCAGTGGCAGGTGAACAGAATATATTTTCTATTTTGCTGTTGTTATTTCTGCTTTCTCACCATTGTGCCCTGATTAAATTCTAGAGACATAACTTCTGTTTCTTTTTAATTTGCCGTCTAAGCCACTGGGGAAGCCCCTCATCGCATTAGCAGAACAAAATGTATACCACCAAAGTTAGAAATCTGATTATGAAATAACATGTTCCCAATTATTTGGAAGTAGTTAGGTCTTTCTTTTTGAAAGGAATGACTTTGAAATAACCTAAACTTTGGGCAATCTTGAATTTCTGTGTCAAAATAGCAGAGGTATTTGAAACATTCTTTCCATTTATTTGAACCCTTCTCTGACAAACTAGACCACACAGTTCTTTTGCCCATTAGGCTCAGGCAGTTTGATAAAAAAGAATGAATAAAGCAAGACATCTCAAATGTCCTGAGACAGTCTGGTAAGTGATTTGTCTCACAAGAAACTGCGAGGCTTGAGTTCACTGCTGCTGACACATAATACACCTCGTAAGCATGGACAGGTCACTGAGCATAATCTTCTGTCAACCAGAGACCAAGGGTTTCAGGAAAAGTGACAGTAAGCGCTCACCTCCCACTGACTCTGAATCTGACTTTCTGAGCTTCTTGAAAGTCAAAGTCACTCAGTCGTGTCCGACTCTTTGTGACCCCATGGACTGCATAATCCATGGACTATACAGTCCGTGGGATTCTCCAGGCCAGAATACTGGAGTGGGTAGCCTATCCCTTCTCCAGGGGATCTTCCCAGCCCAGGAATTGAACCAGGATCTCCTGTATTGCAGGTAGATCCTGAGCTCCTTTCTTTAATGAATTCCATCCCCTTGCTTTCCTCCTGAGGACTGATGGCGACAACAGCCCACAGAGCAGAAGGTCTGGTCCAATAGCTGACGACGGGCTCTTCTCTCCCCTTCCCAGTCCTGCCTTTTCACCTCTTTCTCTTTCCTCTGCTCATTGCTCACCTTTGCCATTATCGTTGGGAGGCAGTGGGCAGGCATTATCCTTCATCCAAAACAGAACAAGTGAAAATGCATTGCTATCCCAATAGGAACATTTTAATTTAGACATAAGAGCAGCTCACAATGAATATGGACATGTACGGTTTTCCGTAGATTTGTTATTGTTCAGTCACTCGGTTGTGTCTGACTCTTTGGGACCCCATGGACTGCAGCACACCACACTTCAATGTCTTTCATCATCTCCCGGAGTTTATTGAAGTTCATGTCCATTAAGTCGGTGATTCAATCCAACCATCTCATCCTCTGTCACTCCCTTCTCCTCCTGCCCTCAATCTTTCCCAGCATCAGGGTCTTTTCCAGTGAGTCAGCTCTTTGCATCAGGTGGCCAAAGTATTGCAGTTTCAGCATCAGTCCTTCCAATGAATATTCAAGTTTGATTTCCTTTAGAATTTACTGATTTGATCTGCTTGCAGTCCAAGGGACTTTCAAGGGTCTTCTCCAACACCACAGTTTGAAAGCATCATTTCTTCAGTGCTCAGCCTTCTTTATGGCCCAACTCTCACATCCACACATGACTACTGGAAAAATTGTAGCTTTAACTAGACAGACATTTGTCAGCAAAGTAATGTCTCTGCTTTTCAGTATGCTGTCTAGGTTGGTCATAGCTTTTCTTCCAAGGAGCAAGCATCTTTTAATTTCATGACTGCAATCACCATCTGCAGTGATTTTGGAGCCCCAAAAAATAAAGTCTGTCACTGTTTCCATTGTTTCCCCATCTATTTGCCATGAAGTCATGGGATGGGATGCCATAATCTTCATTTTTTGAACGTTGAATTTTAAGCCAGCTTTTTCACTCACCTGTTTCACCCTTATCAAGGGTGAAACTTTCTGCCATAAGGGTGGTGTCATCTCCATATCTGAGGTTATTGATATTTCTCCTGGCAACCTTGATTCCAGCTTGTGATTCATCCAACCCAGCATTTCAGTGATGTACTCGGCATAGAAGTTAAATAAGCAGGGTGACAATATACAGCCTTGATGTACTCCTTTCCCGATTTGGAACCAATCTGTTATTCCACATCCAGGTCTAACTTGCTTCCTGACCTGCATACAGATTTCTCTGGAGGCAGGTCAGGTGGTCTGGTATTCCCATATTTTAAGAATTTTCCACAGTTTCCTGTTAAAGGCTTTGGTGTAGTCAATAAAGCAGATGGAGATGTACAGCCTTGATGTACTCTTTTCCTGATATGGAACTGGCCGCTTCCTCTGCCTCCCCTTGGGACCCTTGTTGGGCGGAAGTGGCTGCCACGTGATGGGGGACATAGCAGCTCTGGAAAAGCACAGGTGACCTGGAAGTGGGGCCTCCCTCCCACTCTTACCTGTGCAGCTGGACCACACAGAGGCAGACGCCCCAGTTCCGGCCAAGCCTTCCCGCAGCCCCCATGACACTCTGCCTGCATCCTGCAGACACCGATCTCCCAGGTAACCTGCCCCAAGCGTCCCATTAAGAGAGAGAGCAGTGAACAATGGGATACATGTGTCTTTCTCAATTTTGGTGACAATACACAGCCTTGTCCAGTTCTAACTGTTGCTTCTTGACCTGCATACAGATTTCTAAGGAGGTAGGTCAAGTAGTCTGGTATTCCCATCTCTTTAAGAATTTTCCACAGTTTATTGTGTCCAGTTTATTAGAACTGGACATGGAACAACAGAGTGGTTTCAAATTGGGAAAGGAGTACATCAAGGCTGTATATTGTCACCCTGCTTATGTAACTTCTGTGCAGAGTACATTATGTGAAATGCTGGACTGGATGAAGCACAAGCTGGAATCAAGATTGCCGGGATAAATATCAATAACCTCAGATATGCAGATGACACCACCATTATGGCAGAAAGCGAAGAAGAACTAAAGAGCCTCTTGATGAAAGTGAAAGAGGAGAGTAAAAAAGTTAGCTTAAAACTCAACATTCAGAAAACTAAGATCAAGGCATCTGGTCCCATCACTTCATGGCATACAGATGGGGAAACAATGGAAACAGTGACAGACTTTATTTTGGGGGGCTCCAAAATCACTGCAGATGGTGACTGCAGCCATGAAATTAAAAGGCACTTGCTCCTTGGAAAAAAAGCTATGACCAACTTAGACAGCATATTAAAAAGCAGAGACATGGAGAAGGAAATGGCAACCCACTCCAGTGTCCTTGCCTGGAGAATCCCAGGGATGGCGGAGCCTGGTGGACTGCCGTCAAAAAAAAAAAAGCAGAGACATTACTTTGTCAACAAAGGTCCATCTAGTCAAAGCTATGTATGGTTTTTCCAGTAGTCGTGTATGGATGGGAGAGTTGGACTATAAAGAAAACAGCGCTGAGGAACTGATGCTTTGGAACTGTGGTGTTGGAGAAGACTCTTGAGAGTCCCTTGTACAGCTAGGAGATCCAACCAGCCCATCCTAAAGGAAATCAGTCCTGAAGGACTGATTCATTGGAAGGACTGATGCTCAAGTTGAAACTCCAATACTTTGGCCACCTGATGTGAAGAACTGACTCATTAGAAGAGACCCTGGTGCTGGGAAAGAGTGAAGGCGGGAAGAGAAGGGGACGACAGAGGATGAGATGGTTGGATGGCATCACTGACTCAATGGACATGAGTTTGAGTAAGCTCTGGGTGTTGGTGATGGACAGGGAGGCCTGGCATGCTGCGATTCATAGGGTCGCAAAGAGTCCGACATGACTGAGTGACTGAACTGAACTGAACTATTGTGATCCACACAGTCAAAGGCTTTGGCATAGTCAATAAAGCAGAAGTAGATGTTTTTCTGGAACTTTCTTGCTTTTTCTCTGATCCATCCAATCTTGGCAACTTGATCTCTGGTTCCTCTGCCTTTTCTAAATCCAGCTTGAACATCTGGAAGTTCACATTCACCTACTATTGAAGCCTGGCTTGGAAAATTTTGAGCATTACTTTGCTAACATGTGAGATGAGTACAACTGTGTGCTAGTTTGAACATTCTTCGGCATTGCCCTTCTTTAGGATTGGAATGTAAACTGACCTTTTCCAGTCCTGTGGCCACTGCTGAGTTTTCCAAATTTGCTGGCATATTGAGTGTAGCACTTTCACAGCATCATCTTTCAGTATTTGAAATAGCCCAGCTGGAATTCTATCACCTCCCCTAGCTTTGTTCATAGTGATGCTTCCTAAGGCCCATTTGACTTCGCATTCCAGGATGTCTGGCTAAAGGTAAGTGATCACACCATCGTGGTCATCTGGGTCATGAAGATCTTTTTTGTATAGTTCTTCTGTGTATTCTTGCCACCTCTTCTTAATATCCTCTGCTTCTGTTAGGTCCATACCATTTCTGTCCTTTATTGTGCCCATCTTTGCATGAAATATTCCCTTGGTACCTCAAATTTTCTTGAAAAGATCTCTATTTCTTCAAGAAAATTTCTTGAAGAGATCTCTATTTCTTCATGAAGAGATCACGTAGGCCCAATCAGCTCCCAGGAGCCCGATTTCCTCATTTAGTGGTGTTTTGATATGACCGAGTGATAGTCCATCATACACACGGAGCACATCTAGTTGAAGCTTTAATCTGTCGGTGAGGATTTTGCTGTTTCTCGGTGTTGCCTCTTGTAGGCGGTGCTGCAGTGCTCATTGGGGTGCATGTGTCTTTTAAATGATGGATTTCTTGGGATCTAGGACTAGATGGGGTAATGTTAGATCCTAGACCTAGTCTAGTTTATTTTCAGGCATTTGGAGACTGTTAACTATCCTTTGTGTTGCCAGACTACCTTCCCACCTATTGTGTAGGGGGTTCTTTTTACTCAAGGCTCTCTCCTACATTTATTATTTGTAGATTCATGAGGAAGCCCAATCTGAAGGGTGGGTTTTGATTTCTGGTTGTCATTTTTGATTGGCATCCCTGCAGTAATTAGGGATGCAGAGCATCTTGGCCTGTGGTGGAGATTTGGGTTTTGTATTTTTTTTTAAATTCCTTAAAGGGCATGCGGAAAATTTCCCTTTGCTTTTGGCTTCCTAAAAGTCCATTGTGTTTGGAATTCCTCTCTGCAGAGCCCACCCCAGGAAATGGCCTCAGGGTAGCTGTGATTAACAACCCCCCAGGACATTTGAATGTTGGCTTAAAACTCAACATTCAAAAAACGAAGATTATGATATCTTCATAATCTTTATGGCAAATCGATGGGGAAATAATGGAAACAGTGACAGACTTTATTTTCTTGAGCTCCAAAATCACTGTAGATGGTGACTGCAGCCATGAAATTAAAAGACACTTGCTCCTTGCAATAAAAGCTGTAACAAATCTAGACAGCTTATTAAAAAGCAGAGACATTACTTTCCTGACAAAGGCCCGTCTCGTCAAAGCTATGGTTTTTCCAGTAGTCATGTATGGACGTGAGAGTTGGACCATAGAGAAGGCTGAATGCCGAAGAATTGATGTTTTTGAACTACGGTGTTGGAGAAGACTCTTAAGAGTCCCTTGGACTGCAAAGAGATCCAACCAGTCAATCCTAAAGGAAATCAGTCATGAGTATTCATTGGAATATTGATACTGGACTGATGGACTGATGCACTGGACTGATGCTGAAGCTGAAACTCCAATACTTTGGCCACCTGATGCTAAGAGCTGACTCACTGGAAAAGACCCCAATGCTGGGAAAGATTGAAGGCAGGAGATGGAGACGACAGAGGATGAAATGGTTGGATGGCATCACCGACTCAATGGAGATGTGTTTGAGTAAGCTCCGGGAGATACCAAAGGACAAGGAGGCCTGGCGTGCTGCAGTGCATGGGGTCGCAAAGAGTCGGACACAACTTAGCGACTGAACAAGGACATCTGAAGTAGAAGTGCCATTAAGCACAGGTGGGGCTGTTGTCATTACAGGAAGTCTCCACAAGGTGGCGGCAGTACGTTTCCCTGCCGGCCTCTGGTTCCGCAGACAACCAGAGCCTTAGGGAACGTGGGCTTCCTGGGCTGTGAATTGGAGTGGAATGTGCCAGAGCGAAACACCTGCAGCCTTGTGTCTCACGGCTTCTTCCCCCTAAAGCTTCACACACCCGACCCCCAGACTAATCCCAACCGGGACCACGGCACCCAGCTGAGGGTACTTAGGTGCTAGGAGGCTGCACTCTCAGGAGGAAGGCTTGAGCTGGGAACCCCAGCACCAAGAGATGTGCAGGCTAGGTGACTATTGCCTCCACGAGCCTCCAGGCTTTGATCCCCCTCAGGACTCTGGTCCCAGCTGAGACAAGCCAACAGTTGTGATTTTCAAGGGGCTCAGAAATAATAAAATTAACTAAAAAGGGGCTCAATGAAGGTCACCTTGCCAGGCTGTCTGGACTCCACCCCAGTCCAACCTTGGGACTCAAGCCTACTCAGGCTCCTGGGATGCCATAGAAGCCCAAATGAGGGAGGTTGGAAAGAATAAAGTTGGCACTGATTTTCTCTCCTTTCCTTTGACTTCATGTCGATGCTATGTAGGAGTAGAGTCAATCTGCCACCCTGCGCTTGTAGGCAGGGTACAGTCGCCTGATTCAGGCACGACGTATCCATGGAGCATATCCAGTCTTTTTTGGGTTCTTTTGCCACAGAGTTTATTGCAGAAGGCCGAGCAAAGTGCTGAGCATCTGGTCCTTGTGGCTTATCTATCTCACATACACTGTTCTGTGTATATGAGGAAGGAAGGAAGAAAACAGTCTATGTGGAGTATCTCTTAGAGATGCATGTTTCCATGTATATAGATGAGAGATAGAGATTTCTGTATGTGGAAGAGAGGAAGGAAGGAAGCTGGTAATCCTTGTGGATTACTATTACAGACACAGATTTGTGTCTATATTAGTCCCAACCGCCTAATTTATCCCAGGCACTTCACTTTTTTCTTGAACTCTTGGTTTGAATTTGAATTCTCAGTCTGTCTTCAGGTTGTAAATTCTTTCGTTTCACTTTTTTTATTTTGCCTAGAAGGGACATCTTATGTTATTGCCTTCCTTTGTTTGGCTGAGTTCCTTTAGGGTATGATCCTTCTAGATCTATCCCTGTGGCTACCAGTGGCACAACTTCCTCACTTCAGTTCTGGTTTTATGGCTAATAGTCCATCGTATATATGTAGCACATCTTGTTTAAGCTTAATCTGTGAGTGAAGATTTTGCTGTCTCTGTGTCAGCTATTGTGAGTAGTGCTTCAGGGCTAGTTGGGGTGCAGGTGTCTTTTTGAATTATGGATTTCTCGGGATCTAGGCCCAGACGTGGGGATGTCAGATCCTAGACCTAGCCTCTCTCGACGGTGTCTTTTCAGGCATTCAGAGACTGTCCATTATACTGGATGTTGTTAGCGTTCCTTCCCGCCTACTGTGTAGGGGCGTTCCCTTTCCCCAGGCTCTCTTGCCTTTAGTGTAGCCTCCTGAGGATGCTCTGATGGGACTTGATTTCTTGTTTTCATTTTGATTGGCATTCCTGCAGTAGTTAGGAATCCTGAGCATCCTGTCCTGTGTGGACATTTGGGTTTTTGTTTTTTCCATGAACGGTGTGAGGAGAATTTACCTGTGGCAGTTGGCTTCCTGAAAGCCAGTTGTGCTTCGAATTTATTTCTGCAATCCTTGCCCCAGGACTTGTCCTGAGGTCAGCTGTCATTAACAGACCCCAACGCTTGAGAAATAGAGGCGCCAGTAAGCGCCGGAGGTGCAGTTGTAGTTACAGAACGTGTCCACAAGGTGGCAGCACTTTCCCTGGGGCCACCCCTGGTTCCTTGGGCAACCAGAGCCTTAGGGCAACTTGGCTTCCTGGGCTGTGAATTGAAGTGGAAAGTGCCTGAGCAACACTTTAAGAGATTGTGTCTCACTTCTTCCCGCTAAAGCTTCACCCCTCCCCTCCAGACTCATTCCAGCCCGGGCCACAGCACCCTGCTGAGGGGCCTAGGAGGCTGAACTCTCAAAAAGGAAGCTTGAGTTGGGAACCCCAGCACCAGAGGTCCTAGGGGCTAGGTAACATTTCCAAGGTCCTGGAAGATAGAGGGTCGGATCCCCATCCTTGGGGAGCATTAGGGACTCTGGTCTCAGTCAGGGAAACCAAACAGAAGCGGTTTAAGAGGGGTCTCAATTAAGGGCGCGTTGCTCGGCTGTCTCAGCTCCACCTCAATCCAGCAATGGGACCCAAGTCTGCTCAGGCTTCAGGGATGGAATGGCAGTGCAAGTCAGGAAGGTTGGATGGGATAAACAAGGCAATGCTTTTATTTTCCTTAATTTCATGCCTATGCTATGTTGGAGTATATTAATTTTGTGCCTTTCTGTTTGTCATCAGCGTACAGCTGCCTGATTCATTTATGAAATATACAAACAGCACATCTGTTCTATTTGTATTCTTTTGCCATAAAGTTTTTGCAGATGGTCAGCATAGTTCCCTGGGCTGACCATCAGGTCCTTGTGGAGCATCTAGTACAGACACAAATTTCTGTGTATGTGTTATTCCCAACCTCCTAATTAATTCCTTGGCCTTTCCTTTATTTTTCAAAAAATTCTTGTATTTGAAATCTCAGAATCAATTTTTGCGTTGTAATTTGCTTCCTTTGTATCTCTTTTTAAATTTTGCCTAGAAGGGACATCATATATTCTTGTCTCCCCCTGGTTGATTTTGCTTAGAATGTGATCCTCCAGCATCCATTTCTATGGCTACAAGTGGAATAATTTCATAATTTCAGTGCCAGCTTTTCACTGCTGAATAATAGTCCATTGTTGGTAAGTCCCAGGTCCTTTTTGAGCTTTAACCTATCAGTGGACATTTTGCTGGGTCTGTGTCTTAGCTCTTGTAAGTAGTGCTGAAGTGAATGTTGAGGTGCATGTGACTTTTTGAATAATGGCTTTCTCAGGATATAGGCTGAGATGTGGGAATGTCAGATTCTAGGGTTAGCTCTCTTGAAAAAAAATTTTTTTTCTGCCATGCAGAGGCTGTCAGTTCTAGCAGCTGCTGCCAGTGTTCCTTCTGCCGAACATGTGGGTGGCTCCCCATCCCTCCCTGCTCTCTCCCACGTATATTGACTTAAGAGAATGGCCTTTCTGCCTGGTGGGATTTGATTTCTTGTTGCCGTTTTGATTAGCATCCTTCCTGCAATAATTAGGGATGCTGAGCATCTTGTCTTGTGGTGGTTAGGGTATTTTTCCTTTCATTTTTTTCTTTTAGGCATGTGTGGGAAATTTATGTTTCGATTGGCATCTTGCAAGTTGGGTGTGTTTGCAACTTTTTTCTCTAATACTTACCCCAGGACCTTTCTTGAGGCAAGCTGTCATTGACAGCACCCCCCCCCCCCCCCCCCCCCCCCCCCTTTGTGAATTGGAGGTGCCAGTAAACACCTTTGGTCAAGTTGTAGTTTCAAAAAATGTCCGCAAGGTGGCAGCACTTTTGATGACCACTGCGGTTCCTGGGGCAAACGGAGCATTAGGGAAAGTTAGCTAGGGTAATGGAATAGAGTGGAATGTACCTGAGCGAACATTTAAGGGGTTGTGTCTCACTACTTATTCCCCCTAAAGCATCACAGACACGCGCTCACACGGCTTCCAGACTACTCCCAACGGGAGCCACAGCGCCTTGCTGATTGTGCTTCAGTGCCTAAGGAGTCTGCACTCTCAGGAAGGAGTCTCCAGCACCAGGAGACTGGAGGTTAGGTGATTCTTGCCCCCAAGGTCTTTGAGGACTTGATCCCACTCGGGTCTCTGGTCCCAACCAGACCACAGCGGACTGTATAGGCTTAAAAAGGGCTCAACGAACACCCTGACGGGCTGTCTCGAAAACACAGCAGTCTAGGCTGGAGACCCAAGCCTGCACAGGGGCCAGGACGGATCACACCCCAAGTCAGGGAGATCGGAGGGAATAAAGCAAGCCCTGCTTTTCTTTCTTTTTCTTTAACATCGTGCTGATGCCATGTTGGAGGATAGTCGATTGCAGTGTTTGCTTGTCCTCAGTGTACAGTCACGTGATTCGAGTATAACATATCCGTGGTTTATCTCTATTGCAGTTTTGCACTATTTACCATAAAATGTCAAGAAGAGTGCCAGGCATCAGGTCCTTGTGAATTATATGTCTCAGATACACTTTTCTGTGTACATAAAGAAGGAAGTTAGGAGATAATTTTTGTGGATTATCTCTTAGAGATACAGATTTCTGTCTTTAGAGATACGGATTGCTCTCTATATATGGAAGGTAGAAAGGAAGAAATGGGATAATCACTGTAGATTATCTATTACAGTGCAGATTTCTTGTGTATGTATGCCCAGACGTCCTAATTCATTCCTGGGCCATCACTTACATTTCTCTGGAATGCTTCCTTTGAATTCTCAGAGTCTCTTTTTGGGTTGTAAGTTTGTTGCCTTGTATGTCTACTTTTATTTTGCCTGGAAGGTACCTCATAAAGCGTGGTCTTCCTCTGCCTGACAGACTTCCCTTAGTGTATGATCCTTCAAGGACCACCCCTGTGGCTACTACTGTCATAATTACCTGATTGCAGTGATGGTTTTTTATGAGTGAGAAACAGTCTACTGTATATATGTACCGCAGCTTGTTTCAGCTTTAATCCCTCGTTGGAGATTTTGTTGGTAGTGTGTCTCGGCTATTAGAAGCAGTGCTGAAGCTTTGTTGGGCTGTCTGTGCCTTTTGATCAATGGTTTTCTCAGGATATAGACCAAGGTGTGGGAATGTCAGATCCTAGTTTTAATCTCTCTGAGAGTTTTTTTCCAGGCTTTCAGAAACTGTCCATTATACTGACTGTTGCCAATGTATATTTCCAGAGACAGCTTAGGGGGATTCTTTTTCCTCCAGGCTCTCGCCCACATTTTTTGGCTGCAGATTGGTGATGATGACCGCTGTGACTGGTGGGATTTGATTTTCCATTGTCGTTTTGAATGGCACTCCTCCAGCAATTACGGATCCTTAGTATCTTGTCCTGTTGTGGAGGTTTGATTTTGTTTTGGCTTTTTTTTTTCCCCCTAAAAGGTTGTCAGGAGAATTTGCCTTTGACAATTGGGTTATTGAAAGTCGGCTGTGTTTGGAATTTATTTCTCCATTATCCGCCCCAGGACATTTCCTGAGGCGGGTAAAGTTAATTTCTGTCATTAACAGAAATCCAGCCCTCCTGATTTGAGTTGCCATTGAACGCCGGAGAAAATGTTGTAGTTACAGAAAATTTCCACAAGGCGGCAGCATTACTCAGGTCTACCTTTGGTTCTTGGGGTAACAAAAACCTCAGGGAAAGTTTGCTTCTTGGGCTGGGAAATAGGGAGGAGTGTGCCTGAGCTAACCCGAGAGGGCTTGAGTCTCAATAATCTTTCCCCATACAAACAGCCCGCCCCGGCTAATCTTTCCAGGACCACAGCACACCGCTGAGGGTGCTGAGGTGCTATGCTGGGAGGCTGCACTCCCAGGAACAAGGCTTGAGCTGGGATCCGCAGCACCTGGAGAGGTCGAGGCTAGCTGAGCCTTGCCCTCAAATCCCCGGAGGCCCTTGATGCCATTCGGGACTCTGGTCCCAGCCAGAACGTAGGAGACAGTAAACCTTTAAAAGGGTCAACCGAGGGCACCCCCCCAGGCTGTGTCTACCACCCCAGTTCAGTAGTGGGACCCAAGCCTGTCCAGGCTCCAGGGACATGATAGCCTCCCCAGTCAGGGAGGCCAGAGATAAGAGAGGAGGCTCTGCTCTTCTCTGCTTTTCTTAGCATCCTGTCAATGCCGCGGTGCAGTGCACTCGATTTGCAATCTTGTGGTTCTTGTCAGCAAACAGCTTCCTGACTCAGGTATACGTATTTATGGGATGGGGTAGCACTATTTTTTTTTGGCCATAGAAGGATGAGAAGAGTGCTGAACATCAGCTCCTTCTGAATTATCTATCTCCGTGTATACATAGGAACAACTTAGGAGATAATTATTGTGGATTATCTCTTAGAGTTACAGATTTCTGTGTATCTGTGCAAGGAACGAAGTTCCCAAAGACCATGGTCTCAGGCTAATTTCAGGGGTTTAATCTGCTGCACCTGGGGGTGCAAGACCTAATTTCTTTCCCCTTCGTCCACCGCATAGCCCCTGGTGTTCTGCTTTGGTTTCGGACACAGGTCTGCCTGTATGCTGCTCTGGTGTCTGTTCTCTGCCCAGACAAGAGGGGGTGAAGGCCAAGACTTATCAGGGCTCACTTGTTCAGTCAGGCTGGCATATGGTAGCCACAGCTGGGACTTACTGGGGAGTGCCTGCAGCTGTAGAGACCTCCTGGATGTTGCTATAGTCTGAGGTGTGTCATGCACTCTCCCAGAGGAACTGGCCCTGCATCGTGAGTTCCTAGGAAGAGCCAAGCTGCTTAGGCTCCCAGCAAGCGGCGCACAGTAACCTCTGCCTGCTCACAGCTTGGAGGCAACGGCCACCTCTAGAGTCAAGACCACAGGGGCAGTGTTTTGTCCGCCGCCTCATGTGTTTTCCCTGGCTTTGGCAGTGGCTAGTGGCTTACGTTTTCCCCTCTGGAATCATAAACTGAAGTCCTTACATAAGCATAAAGTGAGTGATAACTAATGTAAAATTAATAATGTGCTATTATTCTTCGCAAGAGTTGGACACGACTGAGCAACGTTCACTTCATGATGATCATGATTATTCTTCCTGTTTGATAACTTTGCTTTCAAAGAATTACATTACTACACATTATGCCCTTCTTACTCTCTTTTAACTGGAGAAACCGCGTTTCAGTCTATCATCACAAATAAGCAGGTTTTTTTTAAATATAATGTTACTACTATTGTATTATGAATATGACTGTAATTCTATATGCCGAGAACTTTTATGATTCATTCATTAATGCATAATGTGAAGCA
This sequence comes from Cervus elaphus, assembly GCF_910594005.1. Taxonomy (NCBI): domain Eukaryota; kingdom Metazoa; phylum Chordata; class Mammalia; order Artiodactyla; family Cervidae; genus Cervus; species Cervus elaphus. Next base: position 32,578,039 of record NC_057824.1, read on the forward strand.
ATCATGTGGTTTACTCTAGGCTACCAGAAAGCAATCATATTTCTGCTTCTTCATTATCAATGCATGAATCATTGTACCTGGTAATGATATAAATAAAATTTTCTTTTTCATATCATTTTTTCATTTTTGATGTCTAGCATTAGTAATACATATAACACCTACAGTATTTTGTATCATGTAAGATAATATTGATGTCTGTACTGACAGACCATCTTGTAAACAGATGATATAAACTTAAAGTATTGATTAATACAGCATGGCAACTCACTCCAGTTTTCTTCCCTGGAAAATTCCATGAACAGAAGAGCCGGCAGACTGTGGTCCATGGGGCAGCAAAGAGTCAGACACAACTGAGATAACATCGGACTAACATGCCTGAGATAGCACACATCCACAAAATATACATAAATCTATTTACAACAACAACTGACGGACCATCTTATGAACAGATGATGTAAACTTAGCGTACTGATAAATACAGTATAGTACTATAAATGTATTTCCTTTTCCTTATGCTTTTAATAGCTTCTTTCTCTAGCTTACTTTATTGTAAGAATATAGTATATAGTAAATATAACACACAATATGTTTTAATAGACATTTATGTTATCTTTAAGGTTTCTGGTCAGCGGTAGGCTAATAGTAGTTAAGTTTTAGGGGATTCAAAACTTATATACAGACTTTCAACTGTGCAAGAGTCAAATGTATATTAAAATTCGAGAAGATACATTTTAGAAAGAGAGAACAATGAATGCAAAGGTCCTGAAGTAGGAACACCCTTGGCATGTTTGGTGAACAAAAAGATGGCTGGAGCATGATGACCAAGAGAAAGAAGGGTGGTAGTAGATGAAGCTGGAGAGGTGAGTAAGAGCCAGAATATGTGGAAAATGGTTCTCAGTACTCATTGCTCATTAGAATCAGTAAAAGTGCTTTAAAAAATACACATCACTAGGTCCCCTCTCTTCAAGAAACCGATTTAATTAGACTTAGGTAGGACTGAGACAAAGGTGTTGTGAAAACATCTTTGGGGATACCAATGGATAGCCAAGGTTTGGACATTCTAATACTGAGACTTTCAGAGAAACTGGAGTAGGAAGACACATGTGAAAGATTATGTGTAGAAACAGAGAATTAATGAAGGCTACCCCGGTAAGCTAAAGAATCATTTCCAAAGAATTGCTCTTTCAAGAACATTCCCCCACAGAGAACTCTGAGCAGTCTTAATTGCTAGACCTCCTGAGAACATAAAAGCATCCTCTGCCAAGAAAACTTAGCCCAAGAGACACCAACTAATAAACTGTCAAGACAATCCATCTTTCAAGTAAGCTGATGTGTCTTGAATTTCTATCATGTGTCAGACAGTGTGTGCTTGGCACTTCTTTATAAGATCTCATTTTATCTTCACAACAATTTCATTTTACCTATGAAGTAGATCCATTTTAAAGATGATAATACTCATCTTGGAGAGATTAAGTGTCTCACATAATACCACACGTTAAGTGGCAGAGCTGAAATGTGAACTCATGTCTCTCTGATTCCAAAAATTCTATGATTGTCACCCTGTGCTGTATGCAAGACCTGGTTTGCTAAGGTTGCAAAGCCTTAGCTGGAAGCAAAAGCTAAGAGCCTCGTGATGAAAGTGAAAGAGGAGAGTGAAAAAGTTGGCTTAAAACTCAACATTCAGAAAACTAAGATCATGGCATCTGGCCCCATCACTTCATGGGAAATAGATGGGGAAACAGTGGAAACATTGACAGACTTTATTTTCTTGGGCTCCAAAATCACTGCAGATGGTGACTGCAGCCATGAAATTAAAAGACACTTGCTCCTTGGAAGAAAAGTTATGACCAACCCAGATAGCGTATTAAAAAGCAGAGACATTACTTTGCCAACAAAGGTCCATCTAGTCAAAGCTATGGCTTTTTCAGTAGTCATGTATGGATGTGAGAGCTGGACTACAAAGAAAGCTGAGCACCGAAGAATTGATGCTTTTGAAAGTGGTGTTGGAGAAGACTCTTGAGAGTCCCTTGGACTGCAAGGAGATCCAACCAGTCCATCCTAAAGGAAATCAGTCACCCTAAAGGAAATCTGTCCTGAATATTCATTGGAAGGACTAATGCTGAAGCTGAAACTTTAATACTCTGGCCACCTGATGTGAAAAACTGACTCATTTGAAAAGTCCCTGATGCTGGGAAAGATTGAAGGCGGGAGGAGAAGGGAATGACAGAGGATGAGATGGTTGGATGGCATGACTGATTCAATGGACATGAGTTTGAGTAAACTCTGGGAATTGGTGATGGACAGGGAGGCCTGGCGTGCTGCAGTCCATGGGGTCACAGAGTCGGACACGACTGAGAGACTGAACTGAACTGAAGGTTACAAAAGTCAATCTTTTTTTTTTTTCCAAAACACTGCTTCTCTAGGAAAATTCTCTTGAGTTTCTTATGAAATACCTCCAGATATAGAATGAATCTAAGACACTCTGGTTAAGTGATAATTGTAATAGTCATTACCCAACTATCCGTACCTCCCCATGTAGTGATAGAAAATGCAATCTAGCCAAGTGACAAGTTCTGGCCAATGAATGGGAATGAGTGAGAACAACTTCCATCATTTCTAGGGTAGAGCACATAATTTCTCCCTATACCACATCTGCTAGCAACCCTTCAAATAACAGTTGTTCCATCAGCCAATTCACAGGAGAACCATGATGGACAAGAAGTAAGAGCAAAAAAATAAAGGAATTTTTGTTTTTTTATTGATGACTGAGATCTGTGGGATTGTTATACAGCATAGCACATTTCATCATTTATCCTGATACAGATTTGGTCCCCTGTCTGTGTTTTATAGGGATAACAAATTACCAGTTCTATTTATGTAAGACACATACCCCAAGGCAAGTATGTGTTTTTTATTTTGTTGCCAAATCTATATGAAATTTAAAACTCCAAGTCCTTTAGTGGAAAGCATTCCTTGAGACATTTTTTCAGTATTAAAAAATCAGTTGTCAAGGCAGTTGAGTGGAAGATTAATAAAAGCCATATTCATACCACAAATCCTTCCTTGGACAGAAAACGCACATATGAACCAAACAAGGGTAAAAGGAAAGTCCCCGAAAGAAGAACCTATGTATATTAATGTTCCAGTGGGAGAAATACATCAATTTATTCAGCAAATATTGACAATGTTACTAGATTCCAGGTATTGTTCAGAGTTACAGAGATAGGATAGTGGCCAGAACAGACAAAGATTCTTCTTTTCATGGTGAGGGAAGATAATGGCATGGGTTTGAAAGCATTTAATTGTGCCAGTATAAACTCTCCTTATTTCTCATATGATCTGAATAAATGAGAAATGTGGAAAGCCAACACCTGCATTCTTGCCTCAACATTTAAGGTTAAGTATGAAGCAATACATGTGGTAATGTAACCTACATCATTTGGGGCCCTGAGATGCAGGTCATTAATTTGTCTTAAACTCTTAAATACTGGTTTTTTATTTCCCTTCACAGGAAACAACAGTTCTTTCTTCTTCTAGCTGCACCTGGAGACCTGGCCATTCTCCTGGAGAAAGAAGTAGAATTGATGTTTTGATCCTACGTCTGGCATCTAGGGTTGCCTTCATCCTCTTGGGAACCTCTGAAGCTATAACAGTACGGTTTAAGAGGAGATTCTTCCATGAGAGTCTACTATTGGCTCCCTCTAGTGTATTTTTAATCTAAGTTATAATGTTGTTCATTGCTGATTGTCTATTCTTTATTTCTTCCTGTTGCTATTGTTCAGTTACCAACAACGTCTGACTCTTTGTGACCACATGGACGGCAGGTCACCAGGCTTGCCTGTCTCTCACCATCTCCTGAGTTTCCCAAGTTCATTTCCATTGACCAGGTGATGCCATCGAACCATTTCATCCTCTGTTGCCCTCTTCTTTTGCATCCAATCTTTCCCAGGATCAGGTTCTTTCCCAATGAGTTGGCTGTTTGCATCAGGTGGCCAAAGTATTGGAGCTTCAGCTTCAGCATCAGTTCTTCCAATGAGTATTCAGGGTTGATTTTCTTTATGGTTGACTGGCTTGATCTCCTTGCAGTCCAAGGGACTCTCAAGAGTCTTCTCCAGCACCACAGTTTGAAAGCATCAATTCTTCAGCACTCTGTCATCTTTATTGTCCTGCTCTGACATCCATACATGACTACTGGAAGGACCATAGACATGAATGTATGGACCTTCATTTGAAAAGTGATCTTTGCTTTCTAACACACTGTCTAGGTTTGTGATAGTGTTCCTGCCAAGAAGAATCATCTTCTAATTTCATGGCTGCAGTCACCATCTGCATGATTTTAGAGCCCAAGCAAAGGGCTTTTCCCCTTTTGCTTCTGCCTTTTCCCCTTCTGATTACCATGATGTGATAGGACCAAATGCCCTGATCTTACTTTTCTTAATATTTAGTTTTCAGCCAGCTTTTTCACTCTCCTCCTTCACTCTCATCAAGAGTCTCTTTAGTTCCTCTAAGCTTTCTGCCATTAGAGTGGTATCACCCACATATCTGAGGTTGTTGATATTTCTCCTAGACGTCTTGATTCCATCTTTTAAATAACTTATTTCTTCTAGGCCCTTGTTAAACACTACTTCTGTCTTTTCACTTTGTTTAACTTACTGTGTTTGTGGTCTCCTTTCTGCAGTCTGGAAAGCTCATAGTTTCTCTTATTTGTGGGGTTTGCCCCCCATAGGTAGGATTGGACTAGTGCATTTCAAACAATACTCATTGGGGGAACTTGTGTCTGTATTCTGGTGGATAGAGTTGAATCTTGCCTCTCTGAAAGTCAAGGCTGTGTCCAGTAATGTGTTTTGGGTTGTCTGTGTGCTTGGTATTGTTTGGGCAGTCTATCCGCTAATGGGCAGGGTTGTGTTCCTGTTTTGCTAAAGGATCGGCATCAGGCATCTGGCCCTGAAGCTTGCTGGACGTTGGGTGGCATCTGGTCTTATTGCTGAGCTGGAGGCCTTTGGGACAGCTCTTGCCAATTAATGCTCTATGGGACTGGGAGTTCTCTGGTAGTCCAAAGTCCTGAACTTGGGTTCCCTCACCTCTGCTGTTGAGGCCCAACGCCTTACTGTAGCACTAAGACTTCACAGGCCATATAGCACAGAAGACAAAACCCAAGACTAATGGTGAAAGCAACATTCAACAGCCAAGAACACCCAAAGAAACTCAATGCCTACAAAGAGAAGAGTGAAAAAGGAAAAAAGGATAAAAATGGAGTCAGAAAAGAAGAGAGCACTCAAGCCAATAAACAAAGCCATAAGTCAAAAAGAAAACTAAAAACTAAACTAGAAAAAGTACAAAATCAAAAACACAGGGGAAAATGCAATATAACTAAAGAGTACTGTAAAACTAAGGAAATAAAATAAAATGAATATCTAAAAGTAAGATGTTTTTAAAAGCAATAAGTAGTTTACAAAAAATAAAAATTAAAGGAATAATAAAGAAAGGACAATATTAGAACAATATGCAAAAGAAAAAAATAGAAAATATACAGAGAGGTAGTAGAAGAATGTCCTCATAATTCCTCCATTTTCCACTTCATACAGTGTGCTCCAGACAAACTGCCTACTCAGAAAGTCCTCCAATATTTTTAGGAAGATCTCTGGACCTGTTGTTGGCTGTGTGGGGTCAGCTCACACTCAGATCTTGCCTTACTCCATCTTGAACTTGCTCCCGAAATCCACAATTGCCCCTAAAGTCTCAGGCTAATTGCAGGGATTTAAGCTGCTGCACCTGTAGCTGCAGGTGCTAATTCCCTTCCTCTTCTTTAGTCACACAGCCCCTGGATTTCTACTTTGGTTTTGGGCCAGACTCTGCTTATAGACCACACTCTGGTGTCTGTTCCCCACCCATTCAAAGGCAGGCAAAGGCTGAGGCTTATTAGGGCTCACTTGCTCAGCCAGGCCAGAGAAAGGGCAAGGTATGGCAGCCACAGTTGGGATATATCAGGGAGTGCCTGTCATGGTAGAGACCGGCTGGATGTTGTTACAGTCTGAGGTGGGCTGTGCAGTCTCCTAGAGGAATTGGCCCTGGATCATGAGTCCCTTGGAAGAGCCTGGAAGAAGGTCGGCGGTGGCCTGCTGCAGGGTTGGGGGCACTGAGTGTAACAGTGTGTGCATCGGACCTTTTGAAGGAGGTCGCCATTATCTTCATTCCCTCCACCATAGTTTGGCCTCAGGTCAAATAACAGGGTGGGAACACAGTCCCACCCTACAACAGAAAATTGGATAAAAGATTTACTGAGCATGGCCCCACCCATCAGAACAAGACCCAGTTTCCCCCTCAGTCAGTCTCTCCCATCAGGAAGCTTCCATAAGCCTCTTATCCATCAGAGGGGAGATAGACTGAAAACCTCAATCACAGAAAACTAACCAATCTGATCACATGGACCACAGCCTTGTCTAACTCAATGAAACTATGAGCAATGAGCAATGCCGTGTAGGGCCACCCAAGATGGATGGGTCATGGTGGAGAGTTCTGACAAACCATGGCCCACTGGAGAAGGGAATGGCAAACCACTTCAGTATTCTTGCCTTGAGAACCCCATGAACAGTATGAAAAGGCAAAAAGATAGGATGCTGAAAGATGAACCCAGGTCGGTAGGTGCCCAATATGCTACTGGAGATCAGTGGAGAAATAACTCCAGAAAGAATGAAGAGATGAAGCCAAAGCAAAAACAACACCCAGTTGTGGATGTGACTGGTGATGGAAGTAAAGTCCAATGCTATAAAAAGCAATATTGCATAGGAACCTTGAATGTTCGGTCTATGAATCAAGGTAAATTGGAAGTGGTCAAACAGGAGATGGCAAGAGTGAACATCCACATTTTAGGAATCAGCAAACTGAAATGGACTGGAATGGATGAATGTAATTTAGGTGACCATTATATCTACTACTGCGGGCAAGAATCCCTTAGAAAAAATGGAGTAGCCATCATAGTCAACAAAAGAGTGTGAAATGCAGTATTGGGATGCAATCTCAAAAATGATACAATGATCTCTGTTCATTTCCAAGGCAAGCCATTCAATATCACAGTAATCCAAGTTTATGCCCCAACCAATAATGCTAAAGACACTGAAGTTGAATGGTTCTATGAAGAACTACAAGACCATCTAGAACTAACACCCAAAAAAGATATCCTTTTCATTATAGGGGTCTGGAATACAAAAGTAGAAAGTCAAGAAACACCTGGAGTAACAGGCAAATTTGGCCTTGGAGTACAGAATGAAGCAGGGCAAAGGCTAACAGAGTTTTGCCAAGAGAATGCACTGGTCGTAGCAAACACCCTCTTCCAACAACACAAGAGACGACTCGACACATGGACATCACCAAATGGTCAATACCAAAATCAGATTGATTATATTCTTTGCAGCCAAAGAGGAAGAAGCTCTATACAGTCAGCAAAAACCAGACAGGGAGATGACTGTGGCTCAGATAATGAACTCCTTATTGCCAAATTCAGACTTAAATTGAAGAAAGTAAGGAAAACCACTAGACCATTCAGGTAGGACTTAAATAAAATCCCTTATGACTATACAGTGGAAGTGACAAATAGATTCAAGGGATTAGATCTGATAGGCAGAGTGCCTGAAGAACTGTGGATGGAGGTTCATGACATTGTACAGGAGACAGTGATCAAGACCATCCCCAAGAAAAAGAAATGCAAAAAGGCAAAATGGTTGCCTGAGGAGGTCTTACAAATAGCTGAGAAGGGAAGAGAAATGAAAGGCAAAGGAGAAAAGGAAAGATATGCCCATCTGAATGTAGAGTTCCAAAGATCAGCAAGGAGAGAGAAGAAAGCCTTCCTTGGTGATCAGTGCAAAGAAATAGAGGAAAACAATAGAATGGGAAAGACTAGAGATCTCTTCAAGAAAATTAGAGATACCAAGGGAAATTTTCATGCAAAGATGGGCACAATAAAGGACTGAAATGGTATGGACCTAACAAAGCAGAAGATATTAAGAAGAGGTGGCAAGAATACACAGAAGAACTATACAAAAAAGATCTTCATGACCCAGATAATCATGATGGTATGATCCCTCACCTACAGCTAGACATCCTGGAATGTGAAGTCAAGTGGGCCTTAGGAAGCATCACTACAAACAAAGCTAGTGGAGGTGATGGAATTCCAGTTGAGCTATTTCAAGTCCTAAAAGATGATGCTGTGAAAGTGCTGCACTCTATATGTCAGCAAATTTGGAAAACTCAGCAGTGGCCACAGGACTGGAAAACATCAGTTTTCATTCCAATCCCAAAGAAAGCTAATGCCAAAGAATGCTCAAACTACCACACAATTGCACTCATCTCACACGCTAGCAGAGTAATGCTCAAAATTCTCCAAGCCAGGCTTCAATAGTATGTGAACGTCCAGATGTTCAAGCTGGATTTAGAAAAGGCAGAAGAACCAAAGATCAAATTGCCAACATCCATTGGCTCATTGAAAAAGCAAGAGAGTTCCAGGAAAACATCTCCATCTGCTTTATTGACTACACCAAAGCCTTTAACAGGAAACTGTGGAAAATTCTTAAAATATGGGAATACCAGACCACCTGACCTGCCTCCAGAGAAATCTGTATGCAGGTCAGGAAGCAAGTTAGACCTGGATGTGGAATAACAGACTGGTTCCAAATCGGGAAAGGAGTACATCAAGGCTGTATATTGTCACCCTGCTTATTTAACTTATACGCAGAGTACATCATGAGAAATGCTGGACTGGATGAAGCACAAGCTGGAATCAAGATTGCCAGGAGAAATATCAATAACCTCAGATATGCAGATGATACCACCCTTATGGCAGAAAGTGAAGAAGAATTAAAGAGCCTCTTGATGAAATTGAAAGAGGAGAGTGAAAAAGTTGGCTTAAAGCTCAACATTCAGAAAACTAAGATCATGGCATCAGGTCCCATCACTTCATGGGAAATAGATGGGGAAACAGTGGAAACAGTGACAGATTTTATTTTCTTGGGCTCCAGAATCACTGCAGATGGTGACTGCAGCCATGAAATCAAAAGACGTTTGCTCCTTGGGAAAAAAGTTATGACCAACCTAGACAGCATATTAAAAAGCAGAGACATTACTTTGCCAACAAAGGTCCATCTAGTCAAAGCTATGGTTTCTCCAGCAGTCATATATGGGTGTGAGAGCTGGCCTATAAAGGAGGCTGAGTGCCGAAAAATTGATGCTTTTGAACTGTGGTGTTGGAGAAGACTCTTGAGAGCCCCTTGGACTGCAAGGAGATCCAACCAATCCATACTAAAGAAGTTAGTCCTGAATAATCATTGGAAGGACTGATGCTGAAGCTGAAACTCCAATACTTTGGCCACCTGATGTGAAGAGCTGACTCATTTGGAAAGACCCTGATGCTTGGAAAGATTGAAGGCAGGAGGAGAAGGGGACGACAGAGGATGAGATGGTTGGATGGCATCCTCAACTCAATGGACTTGAGTCTGAGTAAACTCCGGGAGTTGGTGATGGACAGGGAGGCCTGGCGTGCTGCAGTCCATGGGGTTGCAAAGAGTCGGACATGACTGAGCAGCTAATTGAACTGAACTGAACTGGAAGAGCTAAGCTGCTTAGGCTCCCAGCATGGTGCTGCTCACAGTTTGGTGGCAGCTGCCACCTCTGGGTTCGAGACCACAGCAGTGGCATTTTGTTTGCTGCCTCAGGCACTCTCCCTGGCTTTGGCAGTGGCTAGTGACTTACACTTCCCCCTCCGGGATTGTAAACTGTAGTCAGGTCTATCTCCACCGCTGGTACTTCTGCCTGTTTTAGCGGCCTCCACTGGGTATACACCTGCTGTCTGGGAGTGGGCAGAGTTAAAGGGCCCTGATGCCAATGATCTCTTGTCTCTGGGAGGCCCAGTATTTTCCCTGGACTCCCTCAGCTGTCGTATTTGCCCCCTCAAAGTATCCTCATGGCAGTCAACCCCAATCCTCTCCCTGTGGTCCCACCCCCCACCCCCCATCCCTCATGAGCCTGAGCCTCAGCACCCAGCCCCCACTCTCTGTGAAGGGTGTGAGTTCAAGCCGTTTCTTAGCTGGAAAGTGCTATTCAGCAACCATCTCTATGGTGAAGTCTCTCTGTTTTGCCTTCTGAGCAACTGTTGCTGCATTCCCCTCTGAAGTTTTGAAGCTGCCCCCAGCCCCCTACCCCCGCGTCTGAGTGTGCGGAAACTTTTCCTCCACAACACCCTCCCTGGGGTGCAGGTCCCTGTCCCGAAATTCTTTGTATCTTTTTTTAATCTTTATCTTTTGCCCTACCTCATTCTAAGGAGATTGGCTTGCCTTTTTGGAAACCTGGGGTTTTCTGCCAGCATTCAGAAGGTGTTCTGTAGGAGTTGTTCCACATGCAAATTAATTTTTGATGTATTTGTGGGGAGGTAGGTGATCCTCCTGTCTTATTCCTCTGCCATCTTGGAAGTCCCCCACAATGGAGTCTTGTCAAATTTTAATTAAGCATTAAAATAATCCTCAGCCCTCAGCAATAACTTTCAAACCTCTCAAAGTTCCAGTTCTCATTTGTAAAATAATGGTACTACTAGTGCCTACTTTATAAGAGTTTTATAAGGATTACAATGAAATAATAGCACATAGGATCCCAGGAAATTATGAAGTATTGTATTCATGTTAAAATAGCTGGTACTACTATGTGAACCATTTCCAAATGAAAGAAATCTCTGAAGATGAAACAGACTCCTAGCATCTGGATTGGTGTGCTTATCCCTGAGGAGCGATTCAACATTCTTAGCCTTCAATTCAAACAACTTACCTTAGGGGTTAAGTGCATATTTTCTATTCTGATATGATTTGCAATGTCCCCTAGTAACCTATGGGTTACAATTGCTGTATTCCCTCACTCACCAGGGATGGAGTATGTTCCCTAAGGTCTCAGCCAATGGTCCAAGCTGCATGTCCATATACTCCCTGGGGTCTACTGCATAACAAGGTCCCCGATGTTTATCATCACTGGAAGAAATATCGGTCCTTCCAAAAGAATCATTAGAGGGCTGGTGGCAATCTAAATCTAATGATGGTGACTTATTACCTCGCCTTCCTAGTTACTGCAAGAGGCTCCCACAGGACACCTGAATAACCAAGTAAGAAAGCATAGAATACATGCTGCTCCTTGCTGGAGGGAGAATTCAGTTCTTATAATCCAAAAGAAACATTAAAAGGCCTCAGAGAGGCTCAAGGAGCCAAATGGATCCCAAGTCACCATTGGATAACTTTGCCCCAAATTTTGGATGAAAGCACTAACAGGAGGGAACATGTGAGAAGTGGAGTTTGGGAACAGGTTACCCAGGAACTGCTGATTTTTGCAGGGGCAGGGGTATTCCTGAGAGAGAATATTGAATACCATCTCATATCCCCAACTCTGGCCTTGAGGCTGTTATAATAAGAATTTAATAAGCAAGACAGATATCTAAAACTGTCTGTCCAGCAATCATCTTCCTGGAGTAGCTGGAAGACAGTAGCTTCCTGTCTCCTCAACTATAAGTCTGTCAGGATAGCTTTCATGTTTTTCCTTGACCCCATCCCCACCTTGGCTGCTATTAATTTGTTCTTAACCAAACCCAAATCTTTTCTCCAGAGTTTTTCAAACTATAAATAAATAGGCAGTCTCTTGAGTGGCAGAGATCTTAAGATGAAAAACCTTAGAGTTAACAAAGGCCAGTGTCCAGTGTGGAGAAAGCCAGTTTTCGGGGGAATGAAACAATCTCTCCACACAGAGAGGGAATTCTCTGGTGGTCCAGTGGTTTAGGATTCAGAGATCTACTGCCCTGGCCCTATGTTTGATCCCTGGTTGGGGAACTAAGATCCCGCAAGCCAGAAGTGAGGCCAAAAAAATTACACCAAAAACAAACAAAACACACACACACACACAAAACAACAATGAAATGGAACAACAACAACAAAAACCACACAAAAAAATAGAGACAAGAAAAGGAAAGTACAGATTCCTATGACATTCAAGAGTCTCTGGTTTCCCAAGGCCCAGGCGTACTCTGGTCTTTCTATCATTTGATCAATGCACTCTTGATTCAAGAAGCTAACCAGCACTTCCTTTCCAGCAAGCTATGTAGATTTGGGTTCTGTCACTTCCAACCAAAATGGTCTTAACCGATAGATGAAGTTCATATGGGCCAGAAACAGAGTTCAATATCCAGGCAATCTTTCTATTTCACCTCTGGAATGCCTCCAACTCCTGTGTGCCTCTGGAATCTTCACTTCTTCCACATTTTCTAAACACCACCAGAGTAACCATCCTAAATACCTCTTCTTCACAAATATATTCTGATTCCCACATCTCCTTCCGCACCACCACTAGGGCTACCCTGTCTATAAACCTGTCCACATGTCACATGTGCAATAGCTCTTCTCAGCCAGAAGGTAATACCCTCCAAAACAGGTACCACCCACATCTTATTTACCTGTGACACCCTAGTGCCTAGCTCAGGGCATAAAATACTCTAGTGTCCAGTGATTATTTGCTTCCCTGGCCTGTCTCTATGTGGAGTTGATATGGTCCTTACCAGGCTGCTTGACTTTCTGGAAGATACTAATCTAACCCTCATCCCAGCTGATTACCTGCTCTTAACTTCTGTGTTCATTAATACTCTGCTCCCAGACATTCATAGTATTTGCTTTTACTGTATGTTGCTGAAATGTTATGGATTGGGTACAGAAATGAACTAAAGAGAAACCTCTTTGTTGAATTTACTATAGGAATGACAGTAAAGATGACGGTCACAGTAAGATACAGAAGAAAATTCTCCCTCTGGTCTCAGTATCCGGAAAACGTGAGATTTTTCTGCACAACTGGTCGGTATTACCTTTATGGACACTCCGTGTGCCTGACCATATTCCCCTCTAGGGAGAGCTCTTGCCAAGCTGCTGGCACACTTCCAGAAAATGAAATAGGTCTTTGTGGCACGTGTTCTGTGTGTTTCTCTCACTCTGGTTTGTATCTTCCTTTCCTACTCTATTTTTTATTTACCTGTATTTCCTCATCTCTCTTTTTTAACAGAAAAATATTTTGTGCAATTCTCCAATAACCACAATTACTGATGTAGCCACCTGTTGGACACTGCACCACTTCTCAATCCTTGGAATCAGATTGGAAACAATCAACATCATTTTCTCTTCCACATTGATTTTCATACTGTACTTTTTAAGTAAGAGATCTAATACATTCTTTATCCCATTTCCTTGAATATAATTTTTATTTTAGAATAGTTATTTACTTACAGAAAAGTTGCAAAAACAGTACAGAGTTCCCACATACCTGTCACCCAATGTCCCCATTGTTAACATCTAACATTACCCTAGCACATTTGTCTCATTATGAACCAATTTTAGTACATTAGTATTAACTAAACTCCACAGTTTATTATGATCTCACTAGTTTTTCTGTATTGTCCTTTTTCTGTTCGAAGATCACTTTGATGTAGTAATGTGAAACCATATTACATTTAGTCATCATGTCTCTTCATTTCTTTTGGTCTGTAACAGTTTTTCAGACTTTCCTTACTTCTGATGACCTTGACAGTTTTAAGGTGTGATGTGTGCTAGTTGAGTCCTTTGTAGAATGTCTGTCAAATCAGGATTTGTCTGATGTTTATTCCGTGGTCAGACCGGGGTTATTGGTTTTGGGGAGGAAGACTGCAGAGGTAAAGTGCCATTCTCATCGTACCACGTCAAGGGTGCATGCTATTAACTTGGCTTGTCACTGATGATATTAACCTTGATCACCTGGCCAAGGTACCATTTCCAAACTTTCTCCACTATAAAAAAGATACTTTCTGTACTCTACTCTTTAAATCACACTGCTAAGCACAGCCCAAACCCAAGGGGAGGGAAGTTGAGCTCCACCTCCTTCATGTGGCACCTACATAAATTGTTTGGAATACTTTTGCCCTATTTATTTATTGAATTTTTTTTTTGGACAGGAAATAGCATTTATTGGTGAGCGTGATTAAGGAGGGAACAGAGCTGATGCTCAGGAGTGCAGGGCCCACCATTTGTCCAGGGGACCACGATTAGGGATGTATTTGACCCCACAGCCGTCCGGGATGAGTCGCTTTTCTGCCACCATGTTCTCAAATTCATCCGCATTGAACTTGGTAAATCCCCACTTCTTGGAGATGTGGATCTTCTGACGGCCAGGGAACTTGAACTTGGCCCGGCGGAGGGCTTCAATCACATGCTCCTTGTTCTGCAGCTTGGTGCGGATGGACATTATGACCTGGCCAATGTGGACCCTGGCCACTGTGCCCTGGGGCTTTCCAAAGGCACCGCGCATACCTGTCTGGAGTCTAGACTGGGAAACAGGAGGCCAGTCATGAATGCCCACTAGGAAGAGTTGTCTCCAAGGTCCCTTAGGGCTACCTGTACAGGCAACAGGTTGCATATGAATCTTTTTTTTAATAAATATACTCACAGCTATTTTCTTTTTCCTCAGCATCTTTTCAAAGATTGAATTGGATGGAATTTGGAGATATTAAATGAGGTTGTTTTCAGTTCCAAAATGTGTTCAAAACCCTTATCAGCATCAGTAATATTGAAAACAGGTTTTCAACTGAAGAGACAGGCTTTTATAAATCATTGTGCATTTTTTAATAATTCATTGTGGGGTGTGTGTGTGTGTGTCCAGGAGCTTAATTATGCATATGAAGAACTAAAGACTCTGGGTAACTCAGAACATAGGGTGGGAAAAGATGGCAAGAATGTGTAAATACCTTTATTCTTGCCCTGAAGAAGATAAAGGTTAACTAGAAGGTGGGCTGTGTGCCTGCCCACAAAAAGGCTCTCTACCCAGGGACAGAACACCACACACACACACACACACACACACACACATATTCCAATAGTGCATGTTAAGTCTGAGGGAGCATAGCCTGAGAGGTCTTATGACCCATTTCTAGAGAGAAGCTCACAAACTCTATATCTCCATATATAAATGTGCCCCACATGTACAGATGAGTAAAAAGGAAATGGTGGTGTGGAAGAGAAGACCTAGATGTCCCTAGCACCCCAACATGACATAGAAGAGAATCTAAAAGTGTTCCAAGAGGGGTGCTGAGAAGAGGTGGAAGATTTGCAGGCAGGACTATAAAGAGGACCTTTCAACTCTGGTAGCTATAGAGCAAAGCATGCTGGGGACAGTTCACAGTGGATGAAGCAGAAGGGTGCAAGGATTAAAGATCAGTGAGGGTTGCACCTTTCAGCAGGAGTACCATAGATGATGTCAATAACCATGGGCCAGATTCTGTTCTTTGATTCCAGGATGACACATTAGCCCTCTGAATTCTATACTGCATCCTGGGAGATGGAAGGGAAGGTCAGTATGTTGACTGAATTTTAGCTTTAAACTGGACAAAAAAAAAGTTTTTTATTGGAGGATAGCTGATTTAAAATATTGTGTTAGTTTCTGCTGTATAGCAAAATAAATCTGTTACACATATACATATACCCATTCTTTTTTAGATTCTTTGTCCATACAGGCCATTACAGGGTATTGTACATAACTCATCTTTTCAATATTGTCATCCACCATTCCCTAAGAGAAAGCTTTGCTTTAGAAACTTGTCTATTTACCATCCCTGACTAGGCCTGCTTATTATCACCTCTACGTCTTTCTCCATGTCGTAGTCTCCTGACCACCAAAAGCTCTCTCTTCTACCTATAGTCTTGTCATCCTCCAAAGTTCAAGACTCACCTCTTCTAAGAAGCTGCTCAGGCAGCTCAGCCTGCAGTGAGCTGTATTATATCAGAGCTCCCACGGGGAGATGGAAAGAACAAAGGAGAAAGGTGCCTCTTCCTAATGAGCATTGTCATTGTTCACCCCTTGCTACTTGCCAGGCACTGCCTTCCCCTTATAAGGACACTTGCGCTCACCTAGGTCATCTGGATAACTTCCCCATCTCAAAATCCTTAACTTAATCACATCTGCAAAGTCCCTTTTGCCACTTAAGTAACATATTCACCTATTCTCAGGGAGAGGCTTTATTCAGTCTACCACAGTGGAGTTCATTGATTAAAGGAGTTCATTTATTAAAGAACTAAGGCTCATGTCTGAGCCCAAAAGATATACTGCCTTCTGGATATCACGTGAGGTACCAAAGAACACAAGGTGAAAATTGCCACTGTCAGACACCGTCACCACCATTGCCACCAAAAAGCAACATTTAGGCACAGACTTCATGCGATCCAGTCCTTGTTGCTTATAATGGACATTCAAAAAGGCATAGGCAGGCACGGTTTACATTCAAACTATCAATGACATTGTCTCAAAATGGTTTTTAGTGAGGTAACATTAGGACGCGCATCTCATTCTGTGGTAGCACACAGACAGTGCTCAATGAAAGTCAAGAGTCTGGAAGATTTTTCATAATCTCCTCTAATTAGTGAGTTGAGAGTTCCAGTGTGATTTCTCTGGCTCTCCTTGGGCAGGTTTGCCAGGCCAGATCCATTATGCCCCAATACTTCTGGGTTATTCAATAGTCATGTCAAGAAGTCCTGATAATATAGTCCACTTGAGTAGTATGAATCTTGATATTGTCAGTTCAATGGATGATGGTAATCTATTAAGTGGGCTTCCCCCTGGTAGCTCAACTGGTAAAGAATCCGCCTTCAATGCACAAGACCCTGGTTCGATTCCTGGGTCAGGAAGATCCCCTGGAAAAAGGAATGGCTATCCACTCCAATACTTTGGCCTGGAGAATTCCATGGACAGTATAGTCCATGGGGTCATAAAGAGTCAACACGACTGAGCAACTTTCACTTTTCACTTTCCATCTAAGTGGTAGAGTTAAGCCATTGTTTGGCACTGAACCATGAGAGGAGGTTGCTCCTGCATTTCCTCCTTCCTCCTCAAACTGTGTCTTATAAGTTGCTATCCCTTTAACCACAGGTTGTTCAGAGAAATAAGAACTCTCCTCCCAGGGGATTGTGATCCTCCCAGCTACACACCAGAGAATTGGGGCTACAATGGCATAGATACCACCAAGAGAAAAGAAGGAAGAAAGCAAATTTCTGGCAGATACAGTGTGGAGTCTTTGTGAAGGAGCTGAAGGCCTTTCTGGATCAATAAAACCATTTTCTGGTAAGGTAAAAAAATGCATGTGGTATCATGAAAGTGACTTTAGTAAATGAGAAGTTGTGAAAGTGTGTTTAAATCCATAGAAAGCTCTAAAAGTCACATTGTCTTGTCTTAACTGAATAACTGCAGGCCCTGGATAAGAATGTCTCTTTGACAGAAAAATGGGCTGTTCTTCTATTTAATGAAGTTTAGTAGAAATATTACAAAAATATGTGATAGTATTTCCTTTCACTGGTTTTGGAGACAACAAGTGCAAGCTGCTTACTAGATGAATGGCCTTTGGTAAACTGCTCACATCTTAGTGCCTCAGACATCCTGCCTTCTAGGTCTGTCGAGAAAATTAACAAGTTATTGGATAGAAATGCCTAACACAGTGCTCAATACGTGTTTTTCACTGTTCGTTTTCCCTAACACATTGGAAATAACTGAGACTTCAAAAATTGCCTAGTTCAACTCTTTCACTTTTACAGATACCTTCTGGAGAAATTTTGTTAAACACATTTACATACAGATTTCTACAGAGATAATGTCTTGACCCAAAACAGTCAGTAATTCCTCAGATTTGATCCTGGAATCATATTAACTTTCCACAGAATACAAAATCAGAAAATGGGTCTCTTCAATGCAAAATGGCAGCTCTTCAGAGTTTTGTGGTCTCCTTAAAAATTTGTCCATACTAAACCTTTAAGAGAATCAAAAGCAGACAGAGGAGATAGGAAGAAAATTATTGGCAAAAATATTTTAAGTTCAATTAAGAAATCCTACTCTATATATCTTGACTTGTTTTTATCAGTAATGATCATGTTTGCATATGTAAAGCCATTTCACTCTGTTTATCACATAACATATGGAATGCTGAAATATATATTCAGATCCAATCATTTTATGACATGGTTTTAGATTTGTTGGTATGTTAATTTGATGATTTATTAAGACATGGAATATTCACCAATAGAGATATGGAAAATAAAACAACTCATGAAAAATTACTTTTCAATTTGGAGAAGATGGAGAGGAAATTTGCATTAAAAATATTCACTATATTTTCTGGACTACTTTCTCCGGGAAGCAAGAATACTCCTGGTGTCCCATATCTTAAGCGTCTTTCCAATACATCATTAAAATGGAACCAAGAAAGGTCAAAATGATGTATTAATAAGTGAAGGTCAGACTGCTTCAGATGAATTGGAGCTCATTTTAGCCCCAAGAGCCTGTCAGGGCATTAAAAGAGGCGGAAATAGGATAAGGCACCAAGATGCTGGTGGCTCCAAACCAATACTTTTCTAGGGTTTTTGTACATCAAGCAATTAAAGCCTTCTGCCAAAAATAGTTCTGAGGTTTGATTTTTTTTTAATGTGCAGCATCTATTGAGTCCTAGTCATATACCTTGCACTATCCTAAGGCGCTCATTTGAACCCTACAACTAGCCGATGAAGAAGATACAATTATTACTCTCATTGCACAGTTAAAATGAGACTTAGAAATATTAAACACCTTGACAAGGTCATCCAGAGAGGCAAGTGTGGATGCATGATAGTGTGTGATATGTGTGTGTGCATAGGTGTAGTTTATGTGCATGTGTACATGCATGTGTGCATGTGTGTTTTTAGAAGGGGGATGGGTTCTTGCTTTCAGCAGAATGATCCTTCTCCTTCCTACCTGGACATAATAAAGATTTTTTAATATCAATGATATTGCCAGACTTAATTTATGTAACTATGGCTAAATTGGGCTTCCATGGTGGCTCAGATGCTAAAGAATCTGCCTGCCAAGCCAGAAACCCGGGTTTTCCTGGATCGGGAAGATCCCTTGGAGGAAGGCATTGCAACCCACTCCAGTATTTTTGCCTGGAGAATCCCATGGACAGAGAAGCCTGGCAGGCTACAGTCCATAGAGCTGCAAAGAGTTGGACATGACTGGAGCGACTGCTTGCACGGATGCATTGCTAAATTATGCTGATCATTTCTTATAAGTTTTCATATTTTCATACATAAAACTATAAATATTAGCCAAAAAAGAAGAAAACATGATCATTTTGTTGTAGTTCAGTCCCCCATTCTTGTCCGACTCTTTGCAACCCCATGGACTGCAGCACACCAGACTTCCCTGTCCTTCACCATCTCCCAGAGCTTGCTCAAAGTCCTGTCCATTGAGTTGGTGATGCCATCCAATCATCTTGTCTTCTATCGTCCCCTTCTCCTCCTGCCTTCTATCCTTCCAAGCATCAGGGTCTTTTTTCCAATGAGTCAGCTCTTCCCATCAGGTGGCCAAAGTATTGGAGTTTGAGCATCAGTCCTTCTGATGAACATTCAGGGTTGATTTCTTTTAGGATTGACTGGGTTTGATCTTGCAGTCCAAGGGACTCTCAAGAGTCTTTTCCAACACCACAATTGGAAAGCATCAATTCTTTGGTGCTCAGCCATCTTTATGGTCCAACTTTCACATTCATACATGACTACTGGAAAAGCCATAGCTTTGACTATACAGACCTTTGCTGGCAAAGTAATGTCTCTGCTTTTTAGCACACTGTCTAGGTTTGTCATAGCTTCCCTTCCAAGGAGCAAGCACCATTTAATTTCATGGCTGCAGTCACCATCCACAGTGATTTTGCAGCCCAAGAAAATAAAGTCTTTCACTGTTTCCGTTGTTTCCCCATCTACATGCCATGAAGTGATGGTACTGGATGCCATGATCTTAGTTTTTTAAATGTTGAATTTTAAGCCAGCTTTTCACTCTCCTCTTTCACCTTCATCAAGAGGCTCTTTAGTTCCTATTTGCTTTCTACCATAGGGTTGTGTCATCTGCATATGTGAGGTTATTGATATTTCTTCCAGCAATCTTGATTCCAGCTTGAACTTCATCCAGCTCAGCATTTTGCATGATGCATTCTGCATATAAGTTAAACAATATACAGGGTGACAATATACAGCCTTGACGCGCTCCTTTCCAAATTTTGAACCAGTCTGTTGTTCCATGTCCAGTTCTGATTGTTGCTTCTTGACCTGCATACAGGTTTCTCGGGAGGCAGGTAAGGTGGTCTGGTACTCCACTCTCTATTACTGAAGATAGCTGTATGAGATATGTCAAGTGCTAAGGGTGCAAAGCATAGCCTCTACTCACATCATCAAGATAGGTTAGGGGACAAAGTACATACGTTAAAAACAAGAGTTAATGACACAAGGTAGACAACTGTTGCATGAATAGTATAGATGCATGTTATGGAAATTCAAAGGAAGAAATAAATCAGAGAATTAGGAAAGAAAATGTTAGAATACAGATGGCAGTGCAGAAAGGGAAGGTTACTTTACCAATGTCATAAAGCTAGTTTTGAAAGAGTTGAGAGTAAATCACAAGTTTCCCGATTCATTTTGTAAGACTGTTTCATGGAACTGTGCTAATGAAAATGATCTTAACAATAGCATTAATTAACACTTTGAAGACACTTTTTACGTGCTGGGCATTTTACAGACATTATCTTATTAAATTCTCATAATAACCCTAGGACAGAGGTGCTGTATTTTTCCCCATTTCACACATGAGGAAATTGAGGTGTAAGAAAGATAATTTTCCTAAAGCCCTACAGCCGGAAAACAGCTGATCCAATAATTAAACCAAGGTTTCTAAAGAGCTATAATGAGGGCAGGTAGTGTGGCCCAGAAACTAGGGGAATGATGGGTCAAATCTAAGTGGTGGGAACAGACATTTATGAAAAGTGAGTGGGCTGCTTTACTGGAAGAGGAAATTCAAGAGAAGACTTAGCAGATAGAGTTAGAACAGAGTATGAGGCAGACAGAAGGAGCTCTTGAATGTCAATCCAGGCAGCAAATATTCTATTTGTCTATCATGTGTTTGGGAAGAAGGTAGGAACAGAAGATAGGAGCTTGACAACTCTATAGTTGTGGGCTGCTGTTGCTGTTATTTTTAAGATTAACCTGGTCACAAACAGAATGAAGAGGAAGAGTCTAGTAGTAGAGGACTGGTCAGGGGCTAAATCCTCAGCTCTGAAGAAAGATGGGGTGTTTCAGGTGTTCTCCAAACTCCTGAGGGTACACAGCTACAGGTCCATTTCCCAATCTCACCACAGAGCATGGGAAGAGACTAACACTCCTCACCAATCTTTCCCCACAGACTGCAGTATTTCCACATCCACACAAGCTAACAAAGCCCTTTGGAACCATGAAGATTTTTTTCCGCTACCAGACATTCAGATTCGTCTGGCTCACAAAGCCCTCTGGCCAGCGCTTTCACAAAAGTCACCAGCCGGGGGCACCACTGACTCTTGCCGACTTTGAAGCCATAAATCGCTGCGAGAGATCATTGCCTAAGAACTTTAACTTTGCTGGGGATGTGCTGGACCAGTGGTCCCAAAAAGAGAAGGTATATGATGATGAGCTTCCTTTAAATGCTTGGTGTGTACCTATCTCTCAGCCTTCCATTCCTTGTTCTGTGGCCATTTTTAATTCCATTCTTTCATACCTTTTGGTTTTCTTTGTTTTCCAATTGCCCTTCTCTCTCTCCAGGGGAGAACTTTGCACCTCAGCTTTGTATGTCTTTATCCTCAGCCCCCGTCATTACAGTTACTCAAAGAATTATGCCTCTTTCCCCTCATTTTCCCCAAGTTGCACATAGCAGCTCTTTGTTCTCCAATTCTTCTGTTTGGGTTGGGCACAAAAAGCAGTAATTTGAGCTTTGGTTTTATGAATAGTCATTGGTGCAGAAGCAGAGGTTGAGAAGGAAAAAGCAATGAGTTTTATGAACTATTTAGTGTATCCCCGGGTCAAGGTCCCTGCATACTGACCCCTCAACTCCCAGTCAGGCACTAAGCTGAACATTTTACTCATCAATGCTTACCAAAGTGCACTGCAAGGGCCTGTGCTTCAGAATATATACTAGATGTACAGTGTACTGAATATGTGGAATTAATTCTTCCTATTAAGTAGAATGGACAGTCTTCCTTCAAATCTATTGTCTTTAGCAGCTCTCATATTTGATGCACTCACTTTTGAACAGAGAGCGCAGGTAGAAGATGAAAATCTCTAGATAAAATTTAGGGACATATTTTGTTTTCAGTACACATATATATTTTTCAGTAACCCATTTTTAGCAAGTTGTACTGATTTTCCCATTATGGTGGTATTAATAATTAAACATATTTTCCTTCTTAAGTAAAGGATACAAGTAAAAATGAATCAACAACGTAAAGAATACAAAGAACAATAGCACAAGTGTAGACAGATCTGGCAAAATAGTGATACTCAAATAACTAACGATTGAGAAATACTGATCTATATTATTTCATCAAATCCCCGTCACCACCCTGAGATAAGGGGGCTGCAGATAAGGAACTTAACCTGCAGAAGTTAAGCTACTTATCCAAGTTCACCAGTTCAAAGGTAAATGAACCAGCTTCCGATCTTACAGAGCTTTAATCCATTGGATAGGGATGCATCTATGATATCACAAAGTTTAATGGAATAAACGGGAATGTGCATACAAAGCTGCAGGAACATAAAGAAGTCAGAGAGGAGCAGAAGTGGGAGCTAAGAGAGACTTGACCAAAGAAGTGAAATGAGAACTGGGCTTCCAACTAGGGAAGATAAGGGGAGCTTTCCAGATAGGGGAAGAAAAGGGGAGTAATATTTCCCCCAAGTAATACATAAAGCAAAGAGATTTTACAGTATAGACTTCTAGAATCATGTATAAGAAATTTGCTCCAGAAAGCAATCAAGCTCCTTCCACAAAGGCCCTCCATCTTGTTCTCGGTTACCTATGAAACCCATAGCTTGGCCTTTTGGGTAAAAAACGCTAAGTTCCTAATCAGCCTTAGTCCATTCATTTTGGCTTTTGATTGGAAGAGAATCTAACTTAAACCAGAAAAAAAGGAAAGTGAAGTCGCTCAGTTGTGTTCGACTCTTTGCGACCCCATGGACTGTAGCCTATCAGGCTCCTCCGTTCATGGGATTTTCCAGGTAAGAGTACTGGAGTGGGTTGCCATTTCCTTCTCCAGGCGATCTTCCAGACCCAGGGATTGAACCCAGGTTTCCCGCATTATAGGAAAATGCTCCACCGTCTGAGCCACTAGGGAAGTCCTAAACAAGAAAGAAATTTATCAAAGGAATGTGGGAGAGCTCACAAAATTGGGTTGGAAGCTGGAGTTTTCACAAGGACGGGAAGCGGGACAGATGCATAAGCACCAAGCGCCAATAGACAGATTTTGCTCCAACCATTTTTTATCTCTTTGTTCTTCTCAGAAAACTCTAAATTAGGGACAGAAGGTGTGATTGGCCCAACTTGGGTCACAGGCCCACACATTGATCAGGGGAGGATGGGCACCCTGATGGGTTCTCTCAACAAGGCGGGATTTGAGAGAACAGTGGCTCCCCCACAGACAAACTGGGTGCTGTTACTGGACCCCACCAGCACGAGTGCTGAGGGAAAGATGCCGAGGATGTCCCATCTACTTGATGACCACCCATTCAAGCCTTCTCCCCTCTTTCCCATGTACCTATGCATACCTAGACAGGAGAGAGACCAGCCAACCCAGCCCTGTGGTGGGTGAATGGCAAAGGGGATGAGGTGAAATGGAGCTTTGGAGAACTGGGCTGCTTGTCCCGAAAGGCTGCCAATGTGCTCACCAAGCCCTGTGGTTTAGAGAGAGGAGACCGAGTGGCCGTGATTCTTCCCCGAATCCCAGAGTGGTGGCTCATAAGCGTGGCGTGTATGAGAACAGGTCAGTGCCAATATTTAACATTTCTAAATCATGCAGAAAAAGAAAAAGACTGAAAGTAGAGGTTTTTCTGAATTGTTAGTCCTGACTGAAATTATGCTTACAAAGAACAGAAAAGTTGGGTTGAAATTAGAAGCAATCATGATGCAATAATAAAACATGACCTCAAGAGGTAAGTATTATTGATGCCCATTTTGCGAGAAAGGAAATTGATGTTCAGAAAGGTTAAGTTTGCCCAGAGTCACACAGCTAGAAAGCTATGCAACTGAGACTTAAACACAAAACTCTATAAAAGCAAATGTGGGTACCAATACCTCTTTGCAGTGCTGGTTATGATGTGTTCATTCAGATGCTCCAGAATTTACTTCTCTGAATATATTTGTACTCTCCCTGACATAGAAGTACAAAAGGAAGAAAAATGGACTTCATAACAAAATGACTTTTAAGACTAAGGTTGTAGATTCCAGCTGGAAAACCTTTGTCTCTTTCCAGAAAATTAATGTATTAAATGACACATTTTCTCCCACAGTAGTAATGTATAATGTACCCTAGTAAAATTTCTACAGAAATCTTTTCCTTTCTAGGACAGAGTTCAGCAGAAACCATGGCCTAGGAGTTGGCCATTTATTTTTGTAAATAAAGCTTTAAAGTTTTCATGGAATACAGCCATGCTCACTCATTTACATATTGTCTATAGCTCTTTTTGCACTACATCAGCAGAACTGCTCATTGAAACAGAAATGGGACGACTCACAAAGCCTAAAATGTTTACTATCTGGCCTTTTACTGAAAAAGTTTGCACACATAACATAAATGTTTATAAGTCAATCCAAAATAAACAAGAATGCCAAAAGATATACTACTATACAGAACATGAAAACATTTGTTACAATATCATTAATAATAGGAAAAAATGGAAAAAACTATACAGGAACTATTAAATAACTTAAAAACTAGCTGAGAATGAAGTTTAGTGGAGGCGTGGTTATTGCTAATTGAAATTATGATGCCTCAATTTGCTGGAATGTCATTAAAAGAATAATTTTAAGGATTTCATAATAGTGTTGAAAAATGCTATCATTGCCTATATTACATAAAAATAGCAATATATAAAATTATTTTTACATTCACTATAAAAAGGAATTTGCAAATGTGAAACCAACTGTGGGTTGGGAAGAGATTAAAGGTTTTATTTGTCTTAAAAATATACTAATATTACTTAACCTAATGTATGCCATTTGTGAAATGCTGAGATTAAAAACAAACCCACAAGCAGAATGGTCAAAAATGTACAATTAATTAAATGTTAAAGAAGCAGCTGAGGATTATGTTTTCAAGTTCAGAATAATTAAATCTCAGTAAACACTGAGATACTAGTACTATGCACCACATAGCTAAATACTTTGCTTTTGTTGTAAAGCGTAAAAATCTGAAATCCACTAGAAAAGAACTTACTCCTGACCCCCAAGCTATCCATTGAATACATCCACATCACAAATCCACCAAGAGTACTAATAATTTCTGAGCCCCTAAGAACAAGCGGTTTGCAAAATAATCTTTTATTTTTATATTGAGTGAATGATGAGATATTTTCTTGATTAACTTCCTATCACATCAAATATTTATTCATCTTCTCAAGAGGGGATGACATGTAAGAGCTTTTAAAATATATTCAGTAATTAAAGTTTCCTTACTAGGAATTCAACTCCATATCTTCCTATTTAGCCTACTTCAGGGAACTCGCCAAGAAATAAGGAGTCTGGTTCATGACACAGGTCTTGGGAGTCTGGGAAGTGTATCTTTGAATCTTGGTTCTGCCACTTACTTTACAGCCCCTGGGCTAGTTGTCATCTATATGCTGGGATTAATTTTAAGTGAGATACCAGGCATATATTACATAATAAATGGTAGTGGCTGTTTGTCATGCTTTACATACATTCCACTTTCTCGCCATTGATCTGCTTTAGAAAGTGCAAACCACTTCCCCTCTGTTTTTCATGTAATTCTCCCATATATGTTCTTATCACAATGAACTAGTACTTTAAAATCAGGCCCATCACAGGCCAGGGTTTAGAATTATGTGAAAAAGTGGAATAAATTAAACATTGCCAAAGCAATGTAGACATATGTCAATGAACACAGACCACTGAGAAAACCCAGGTTTGAGGGCTGGCTCTGCCACTTGCTTGGCTCATAATCCATCAAATGGAAATAACTTCATTGATTTACACAGTTGCTTAAAACAGTGGTCTCCAAGTTTTTTTGGTTATACAATTTATCAATAAAAATTCTTGGGACACATGTACTCCCACCTGGATGTAGTTATTTAAGTTGTTCTACTTTGCTAATACAGTATATATATTATAAAATATATACAAAAATGAGATAAAGTCATAAACAGAATTCCATATCTCCAATAAACTTTTTAAATTCTAATTTCTTCTCTTATCCCGAATGGATAATCTTGCCAAACTCAATTTGGAAACCATAGGTTCAAATGACTGGATGAGTTGATGTTCATGAAAATGCAAACCTGTAAAGTGCTGTAAAATGTAAAGTACTGTTTAAGTGTTATATAACAAGACTCAAATGTTCCATTAAAAATGGTACATAATAATAGCCCACCATTATGATAGCTCATGGTAAAGAATCATCTGCCAATGCAGGAGATGCGGGTTCCATCCCTGAGTCTGGAAGATCCCCTGGAGAAGGAAATAGCAACCCACTCCAGTATTCTTACCTGGGAAATCCTGTGGACAGAGGAGCCTGGCAGGCTACAGTCCATGGGGTGGCAAAAAGAGTCAGACATGTCTTAGCAACTAAACAACAGCGTACTGCTTACCATATGCCAGAATTACTATTAGTTTCCCCATTTTACAAAGAAGGAAAGGAAGACACAGAGAGATGAAGGAATAAGTTCAAGGTCACAAAGCAAGTATGTTACAAGGATGGGATTAGATCCAGGGACTGTTGGACTCTGAAGCCAGTGCTCTAAGGATCTCTCAGAGACTTCATGGTCCTGTGGGATGTCCCTGGAGACCAAGACAAGGGTAGCTGAAGTTTAGATTTTGCAGCTATTTGCCACGCAGGCACAAAGCCCAAGTCTCCACAGTCCACAGTCTATTCAGAGCCCTGTCTCTTTCCCAGGGCTTGTCTTCATGCCAGGAACAACCCAGCTGACAGCAAAAGACATCCTCTATCGGCTGCGAGCATCTAAAGCCAAGTGCATTGTGGCCAGTGACGAGGTGATCCCAGCAGTGGAATCCATTGTGTCAGAGTGTCCAGACTTGAAGACCAAACTCCTGGTATCTCCACACAGCCAGAATGGGTGGCTCAGCTTCCCAGAGTTATTTCAGTGAGTATTTTCCCCACATCACTTCCAGTGCCAGCAATAACACCAGTCACAACTACATCTCAGAGTCTCCTAGCCTCCCAGGACTCTTGCATACTGTGGGTTGATCCAGGCTCCTTCTCAGGAAAACATCACCTAATAAAAACGTTTTAAGGACAGAGAAAGGATGTAGCTCTGCTTCCATTTCCCTCCTTTTTACCAGGGCCTGAGATGAGTGTCCTACCTGACTTAGCATTTGCCTCAGTCCTGGAGCACATCTCCCACAACTCCCACTGCCTAGACTCTGGCCACCATTTTTTTTCCTTAAATGTGGTCCACCTCAGGGCCTTTGCACTTGCTATTTTTTGTTTTATTTTTCTACCTGGAATTCTCTTCCTCAGTCCTTTTCACAGTTGATGACTTCCTGTCAAATTTGAACTCAAATGTTTTATCCTCAGTGAGACTATCTCTGACCACCATGTCTAGAGTTGAGTTCCAAGCCAGTCTACCACATCATCCTGTTGTTTTCTTCATAGTACTCATCACCCTCTAAATATCATATCCCCTCATTTGTCCCTGTATTTACTGTCTATTTTTCGCCTCTACAGTTGACAAATGAGGACCCAATTCTGGCATGGCACTCACTTTTAGAAAGTTGTGTGGGAACATGACCACACCCATTTGTGTACATATTGTCTAGAGTGGCTCTCATCTTATAAGAACAGAGTTGGGTGGCTACAGCAGAGACTCTATGACCCCCAAAGCCTGAGATATTTATTATCTGGGTCTTTACAGAAAAAAATTTCCATCCCTGTTCTAAACAGTAAGCTCCAAGAAGGGAAAGGCACTATTTGTCTATTTGATCACTCTATTTCTAGTTCCTACCATTTGGTTGGGCCCTAAGAAATGCTTACTGAGGATTGAACAAAACAGCACACTTAACCTCAGTTTTCCTTATATGTAGAATGGGGATGCACATGTCTCAAGTGTTGTTTTGAGGATAAAATAAGCTAATAAGCAAGAAAGTGCTTCCTAAACTGTAAAAAAGGGAGTAAAATGTTTATTAAATGTATTATCCTTCAAAGAGCTGTTAAGTAGCTTATGTTTTTTTAAAAAATATTTTTGATTAGCTTATAAAAAGAAGACATATAAATTCTGTTGAATAAAGGTAGTTTCCATTGCTGGAATAAAATTTTACTAGTAATCAAAACCAAACCCTGTTGATCAAACCCAAAATGTTTTCCCACAGCTATGCCAGAGAATGCTGTTTGTGTCTTTCATAAACTGAGTACCTCTGGTTAAGTCAAATAACATCTCTAAAGCTCTGAGTCTTATCCATAAAATAAGGATATGATAGTATCTACCCCACTGAGTTGTAGAAAAATCACATGTGATGAAGCATGTGAAGTTTTTAGCATAATGCTTGGCACAGAGTAATCACTCTGTAAGATTTATAGTAATTATAATTATTATTAGTCTCAAGTTAATAAAGCCATTCACCTGTGCAATAATTCCCTAAGGTAGTGTTATTCAATTGAATATTCATATTCCTCAGTAAAATATTTTTAACACACTCCCCTAATACATATGTATTTATTTATTTATAAATTATATACACATACTTTTGTGCACCACACAAATATAAAAAAATAATTATTTTAAAGAATGAATTCTAAAATATATATAATTTGAAATTCTATTTTCTTCTCATCCCAGTCATCTTGCATACACTCCTGGGCAGCAAGGTCCCCCACTTTCAAGACTCCTGTCTTAAACAACTCTGCCACATTCTGTTGAGTCCCCAGAAAACCTTTAAAGTGTCACAAAATCCACAGGAGACAGAGAGCTTTGAACTCACATGAATTTCAAATTGAAATTTATACATTTGGGGAGTATTTTTCAAGGTAAAAGAAATCCTCACTCCAAACCAGCAACTTTGGAGTGTCATAACTTGACAACTGCCATGGATTGTTTCTCTAAAAGCTAAGGAAAAAAGAGCCATAAATTGCCAACAACTGGCTGTTCTCTCAGAAAACCACACACAGCCCTAATTAGGACTATTTCACTTGGTTAGAGTCAATCTTCTGGGAGTTCACTTTAAGGTTTCTCACTCTACTTCTGTCTCCCATGGATAGACGTTCATGAACATTTTCCAGAATATTATACTAGAATGGGGAAACAGTTAAAATTATGGGTCTGAATGATATTTCTCTTTTCCTGTCCTAATAAAAAGGACCCTTCCCTTCAGCTCAAGACCCTGGATTCTGATCACAAGGGGCTTAAAACAGTGTTCCAGGAAGAAGAACTGTATGAACAAAAGTATGGAGGCAAAGAAAATCCCAAAATGTGCAAAGAAAGGACTGCAAGCAGTTTGGGGTGGCTGGAAAATAAAATATGAAGTCAGAGTGGAGGCCAGAAGAGCAAGCAGAGGCCAGATAATGGCCTCTCATATAAAGATCTGACTCTTGGTGATTCCATGGACTATACAGTCCTGGAATTCTCCAGGACAGAATACTGGAGTGGGTAGCTGTTCCCTTCTCCAGGGAATCTTACCAACACAGGGAGCAAACCCAGGACTCCCACATTGCAGGCATATTCTTTACCAGCTGAGCCATCAGGAAAGCCCAAGAATACTGGAGTTGGTAGACTATCCATTCTTCAGTGGATCTTCCCAACCCAGGAAGAGAACCAGTGTCTCCTGCATTGCAGGAGGATTCTTTACCAGCTAAACTACAAGGGAAGCCCAAAGATTGAATATGTATGCTAAATTTTTAACTTTACCCTATGAACAAAGGATCTGGAGGGGGAAATGGCAACTCACTCCAGTATTCTTGCCTGGAGAATTCCATGGACAGAGGAGCCTGGTGGGCTGCGGTCCACAGGGTCACAAAGAGTCGGACACGACTAAGCAACTAATACACACATGAACAAGGGAAGCCAATGAAGAGTTTTAAGAAGTGAAGTGTCAAGGTCGGTTTGTAATTTTAAATAGATTTCTCTGGCAACTGCATAAAAAAATAAATTTGAATAGAACCAAACTGGAATCAGAGAGACCATCTGAAAGGCTTATCTAGGGGAGCAATGATGAGATTCTAAGGCCAAGATCTGATGAGTGTACTGAGAGAAGGAGGCACGCTAAAGAAAGAACTAGAAGGATTTGGAGACTGATTGGACATGAAGAACGAAGGCAGGAATCTTCTGCTTTTTAACTCAGATGACTTAGTGGGTGGGATACTATCAGCTGGAGAAAGAGTTTAAAGTTGTGTGCTCAGTCACTCAGTAGTGTCTTACTCTTTGAGACCCCACAGACTGTAGCCTGCCAGGCTTCTCTGTCCATGGGAATTCTCCAGGCAAGCATACTGGAGTGGGTTGTCATGCCCTCCTCCAGGGGATCTTCCCAACCCAGGGATCGAACCCAGGTCCCCCACATTGCAGGCAGATTCTTTACTGTCTGAGCCATGGATTGAGGGGACTAAGAACAAACAAATGTGTAGCAAGTAGTAGATATTTGAGTCTTGGGCTCAAGGAGGTAAAGATATAAATCTGGAATCATCAGCATATAATCAGTTCCAAAAAACTGATTATATATATAACTCAGGTATGCAAAGAAAGATACAAGTCATACAGTGGAAACCCTGCTTGAAAATCTACTTGTCACTCACAGATTATAATGTTTCTTTGTTTTAAAAATCAAAAGCTTTATATCAAAAGTTTTACATACTAGATTAAGAAGCATTCAAAGATGAGTTGGGCTTTTTTGGTTTGTTTTTGTTTGCTTGTTTGTATCAGATACTGTGATGAAATTCCCCTTTCTCCAGTCCAACACATACCAATTTCACCATATATTTTACTGAAAAAGCCAATACAATTGAGTGGTCTATTTTTATTTGGGGAGTTGGGGACGAGGGGTGGGATAGGCAAGTTACCCAGAAAACCACATTAATATTTCATGAAACTATATTTGACAATATAGTATGTGTTTATATCATTAATCCTTACTGTTTTAAATTTTCAGTGGCAATCTTAATCTAATTAGCATGGGTTAAAATGGTATCCTTCAACCTGAGATTTTAAAAATACGGTATGTGAGTTTCAAAAATCCATAGGTGTTCTATTGGGTATCAAATACTGAGTAGCAAACCAACTCAAAAGTTAGTGATGTAAAACAACATTTTATTGCTTAGATTCTGTGGGTTAGAAATTCATGTAGGTCTCAGCAGAAGCAATTTATCTCTGCTCCACATCAGCTCGACTAGAGCTGGAGGATCCAAGTGGGTTCACTCAGAAGTCTGAGACTTTGGTGTTAGCTAAACATTTCCCTTCTCCCACACATGCCCTGTCTCTCCAGCAGGACAGTCTGAACATTTTTATGTGGTGGCTGTGTTCTAGTGAAAAGTGAAACTACAAAACCTTTGTGGCTTAGACTGAGAAGATGCACAACTTCTGTCATGTTCTGTTGGTCAAAGCAAATCTTAAGACCAGCCCAGATTCAAGGAGAGAGGACACAGGCTCCATCCCTCAGTGAGGCATGTTTGGATGGAAGGAATCTGGGGGGCTGTCTATGCAGACAATATTACACAGATATTATTATCAGTTAAAATGCTCTTAGCTTTAGCAATAGAAGACCCAAGTAAGCATGGCTTAAACAATACAAGTTTATTATATTACAAATAAGAAGTACAGAGGTAGAATGGAATGAGAATTGGTTAATTCAATGTTTTTTGAAGATAGCATGGACCTAGATTCATTCATCTTTCCATCATGCCATCCTCAGTGTGGATGATAATCCCTCTTGTGATCCCAACATGGCTAGGCTAGTTCCAGACATCAAGTACTCTTGCAACAATATCCAAAGGTCAAAAAGCAAGATGAATGGGGTAGGGGGAGGCAGTATTCCTCCCTCGTGACTCTTTAGAACAAGGAAATATGTCTCATAAAGCTTTTAAATCCCTTTGACATAATTGCATCTTATGCCCATTCCTAACTCAGTAACTCAGAGAAGGCAATGGCACCCCACTCCAGTACTCTTGCCTGGAAAATCCCATGGATGGAGGAGCCTGGTGGGCTGCAGTCCATGGGGTCACTAAGAGTTGGACACGACTGAGTGACTTCACTTTCACTTTTCACTTTCATGCATTGGAGAAGGAAATGGCAACCCACTCCAGTGTTCTTGCCTGGAGAATCCCAGGGACGGGGGAGCCTGGTGGGCTGCCGTCTATGGGGTCGCACAGAGTCAGACACGACTGAAGCAACTTAGCAGCAGCAGCAGCAACTCAGTAATTACTAAGGGAAGAAATTACCATTACTGACTTAAGCTAATCAAGATTCACCGCCCACCCCCCGTAGGTATATAGAAAACAGCCTCCCCTGAAGCACATGATTGCCTAATACTAGAACAAAATCAGAGTTTTATCAATTTCAGGGAAGAAAAATAGGATGCTATATATGTCTGCCTGCAATATTGAAGATATTGAATAAAACAATTAAACAGTTTAATTCAAATACCAAAAGATCTTCCTATAAATCTTAATAACAATTTACAAAGATTCAATACATATTTTTAATTTTATGAATAAAAAAAAGTGCTTAGGGGAAAATGTTTAAGTAAATGAAATAATATCCTGTTGTTATTGATATTGAAAGGTATCTTGGCTATTTATAGGGAGATGCTGCTACTGCTGCTTACTTTTCACTTTTCACTTTCATGCATTGGAGAAGGAAATGGCAACCCACTCCAGTGTTCTTGCCTGGAGAATCCTAGGGATGGGGGAGCCTGGCGTGCTGCAGTTCATGGGCTCGCAAAGACTCGGACACGACTGAGCAACTGAACTGAACTAGTGGTTAAATGGTTAAGCTTTTATGCCCTCACTTCTGAGGGCACAGGTTCAATCTTTGGATGTAGAACTAAGATCCCACAAGCCCTGCAGCACAGCTGCGAAGTCCCTATAAGTTTTCTTGAGAAATTTCTCTCAGGGAGGCTTTGGATTATGTTCTGGTGTCAAGAAGACATAAGTAGCAAAGCAAAAGAAATATCAGAGCTAAACTGGTCTGCCATGTTCAGTCATCATCTTGGGGCCCATACTTTACAGAACTGCCTCTGCAGACCACAACTGTGTGGAGACAGGAAGTCAAGAACCAATGGCCATTTATTTCACCAGTGGGACCACAGGCTCTCCCAAGATGGCCCAGCACTCTCAGAGCAGCCTGGGAATTGGGTATACCCTCTGTGGAAGGTAAGGAGGAAAACTGTTTTTTTTTTTAATTATCCCCTGAGCTGCCAACATGTATATCCATTTGCCTAGTTGGCATCTCTACTTGTATGGCTATTAGCTATTTCCAATGAAACATCTACAAAATAGAACTCTCAATGTCTTAACTCAGGAAATTGTACCATCTAACCAACTGGTCAAGCCAGAACTTAAGAATGACCTTGATTCAGTCCCCACAATAGCATGTCTGGCTCCTTCTCCTTTTGGCCAAGTAAACCTGCCCACCCAGAAAGGCCTTCCAAGATGTCCTAAAACTATCACATTACCCAATTTTATTTTCCTCATAGCACTTATCACTATTTGAAATTATGATATTTATTTATATACTTATTGACTATCTATATCCCTAAAACAAGGGCAAAAATCTGATCTTTCTTGCCCTCTGCTATAGAACAATGTCTATTATAGAATATTTGCTCAGTAAATAGTTGTCACCTCAATGGACAAACTCAGAAAACCATGCCAAACCCAGACTCCCACTCTACTCTCAGACTACCTAAGATTCTGAAAAGTCCTCTAACAAGAATGAGAGGTAGTGCTGCTCATCCGGCCGTGGGGCTTCTTGTGATCCTTCTCCATAGCCATTGAGGTTCCAAGGCAAGGCCATTCCTTAAGGACACAACTTTGTTTGCTTTCCTGTTTCTTTGTTTTATTTCAGCTTGGTCTGTTTTGTTGCTTCCCCATATCACTTAGGTATTGGCTAGACCTGAAGTCCACAGATATCATATGGAACATGTCTGACACTGGCTGGATCAAGGCTGCCATTGGTAGTATGTTTTCCTCCTGGCTTCATGGAGCCTGTGTCTTTGTGCATCGGATGGCCCAGTTTGACACCGACACTTTCCTGGATGTAAGTCACTACTTCAAATTACATATAGTTAGGTTTCTCTCGTCTTTCCCCAAACCATAGAGACTTAATTCCTCAGAATGCAGGACTTCTTGGGCTTATGAAAATCATTTCTTTTTTAAGAAGTAAAGTCTCCAGAGACTTGGGTTTAGAATGTATTTAACAGAGTGAAGAAGGAACACCCACAACACTCTTAAGCATAAGAACCCCTCTTGTGCTTCAAATTGTTCAGGATTTGCTAGTATCACTAAATCAGTGGCCACCTGAGAGTCTGGTTCTAAATAACAGATTAAGTCTCAAGTCTAAATAAATCTTTGGTTTCTGTTTCAGCAAAACAAAGACAATAGTTGATAAATCCGAACTCCTGTGTAGAGAAGATTGAAGATGGTGTCACCTTTCTCCCAGAGTAGCGCCTTTCATTCTCCCCTCACCCTATGCTTCTCACTTTGCTAATTCTCAGAACCCAATATTCTTCTTGAAACCAAGCACATCCATCCTTCTCAGCCAGCAATAGCTAGAATGAGATATCAGATGGCTCCGGTTTCTTTAGCCTTTAGAAAAATGTGATTGAAGGCCAATTATTTTTCAACCCCATGAATGATCAATCAAGTTTAACAAAATACTTGTTATTAAAAACACCACACCTGTGTGTGACTTAAAGCTATGCTCACCCTGTTATTTTGCCAACTGGTTTGACGAGATGGTTTGTGAGTTTTCACAGAAATTTAGAGTAACATAAGAACTTGGGTCTCTACATCAGATTTGTAAAGTGACTTGAAGTAGATAAGTTAATTTTACAGTTTTAAAACTAACATTTATAAAATAAGAATATTTTATTCTTTATGAAATATTCTTTCATAAAGTATTAAATGTTATGTAAATATAAATATTTAATAATATATTAATATAACATCACATATAACTATATATAACATTACTAGTATTCTTATTTAGTATATTCAATGAGACAAAATGAGAATATTAAAATAAAATATTCTTTTTATAAAATATTAAATGTGTAAGATCTAAATATCTTATGTCATTGACAAATTATATATTAATATAATATTGATATATCTGTTTCATGTAATATTAAATACAAATATTAAAATTGTTCTCATTCAGTTGCTAAATTGTGTCCTAATCTTTGCTATCACACTGACTGCAGCATGTCAGGCTTCCCTGTCCTCCGCTATCTCCCAGAGTTTGCTCAAACTCATGTCCATTGAGTCAGTGATGCTCTCTAACCATCTCTTCCTGTGACACCCTTTTCCCCTTTTGCCTTCCATCTTTCCCAGCATTGAGGTCTTTTCCAATGAGTTTTCTCTTCACATCAAATGGCCAAAGTATTGGCACTTCAGCTTTAGCATCAGTCCTTCCAGTGAAAATTCAAGGTTGATTTCCTTTAGGTTTGACTGGTTTGATCTGTTTGCTGTCCAAGGGACTCTCAAGAGTTCACAATTTGAAAGTATCAGTTTTTCAGCACTCAGCCTTTTATATGGTCCAACTCTCAGATCTGTACATGACTACTGGAAAAACCATAGATTTGACTAAATGGACCTTTGTCAGCAAAGTGATGTCTTAGCTTTTTTAATGTTGTCTAGGTTTGTCATATATTTCCTTCCAAGAAGCAAGTGTCTTTTAATTTCATGGCTGCACCACAATTTGAAGGCATCAGTTTTTCAGTGCTCAGCCTTTTATATGGTCCAACTCTCATATTCATAGATGACTACTGGAAAAACCATAGATTTGACTACATGGACCTTTGTCAGCAAAGCAAGTGTCTTTTAATTTCATGGCTGCAGTCACCATCCACAGTGATTTTGGAGCCCAAGAAAATAAAATCTTTCACTGTTTCCATTGTTTCCCCATCTATTTGCCATCAAGTGATGGGACCAGATGCCATGATCTTAGTTTTTTTAATGTTGAGTTTTAAGCCAGCTTTTTCACTCTCCTCTTTCACTCTCATCAAGAGGCTCTTTAGTTCCTTTTGCTTTCTGCTGTTAGAGTGGTATCATCTGTATATCTGAGGTTATTGGTATTTTTCCATGAGATGATCGCATGTCAATGAAAGAAAAGAAGAGGTTGTAGAATTGCCTTTAATTAACCACTGCTGATATTTTGTCTTTCTCCATCATCCAGACGCTTACCACTTATCCCATCACGACCCTCTGCAGTGCTCCCACCGTGTACCGGATGCTTGTGCAAAAAGACCTTAAGAGGTATTTGGGCAGAAATCTCCATTTGAACCACTAACAAAAGTTATAATCCAGCAACACAGATCTCCCCTTTTCAGTACAAGATAGTTTCTCAGTCTCACCATTACTGACATTTTGAACCAAATAATTCTGTGTCATGGAGTGCTGTCCTTTGCTTTGTAGCATTCTACCTGGCCTCTACCTTCTACTAATCTGTATCAGTAGGACTTCCCTCTCCATCAGTGGTGATGATCAAAAATGTCTCCAGACATTACCAAGAGTCTCCTAGAGGGCAACCTCCCACCTCTGGCCCCCAACATCCCCAGTTTAAGAATCATTGGGAAACCCTCTAGGAGCAACAGAACACTTTTCCAGAGACAAGAGTTCTGTAATCCCAGCGCTTTCATCACCCCTGCCCTAAACACACACACACACACACACACATCTATATTTATACTGCCTTGAAGTTAATAAAGTCTTATGACTTAAAGCTTATATTCAACTTAGCCAAATCACCTGAACGTTAGTTGAAGTTGCAAAGTGTATTTATTTAACTAACACGAATTTAATACATAAGGAGAGAGAAAGGAAGAAACAATTTAAGTCATTATAGTCACCTGCTTCTCCCCTAAACCTGGATCCTTCAAAGACAAAACAAAACAAACAGTAAAAGGGCATCCTTTGTTCCCCCAAGGTGTGGATGTCTAGGAGGGAGATAGCTATGAGACAATAAAGGAGACATGAACTTTCCCGTTTCCTAATCAACTCCTTGTGACCCTCAGAATGTGACATCTTGCTCAAATTTTAAGATTAATTCAAGGACTTCTATTCTGAATAGGCACAATTCATTTTCTACCAAATCCTCCCTCCCATTATGGACCTCACTATGTTAGAATTGGGCTGTTCCAAGCTTTCTCACATGAACCTGGTTGGACAATTGAGTAGGAAGCCACTGGTTAAAAGCTCAAGCTACAAAGTCAAACACGCAAGTCTCTGCTCCTAATAGTGGATCTCAATCACTCAAGAGGACCTTGCTAAGGCTCCCTTAACTCCATCCATAAGAGATATTTAAGAGCTGCCTCACGGATTGTGGTAATAATTCAACAACAGCAGCATGTTTGGTGAATGAGATACTTGACAAGTGATAAATGTAGAGTACAGATTATTCAACTCTGCTCTTTATCATCTGGGAGGGCTTGGGCAAGTTCTTTACATTTTTTCCACCTCAATGTCTTCATCTGTAAAACAGAGTTTGTGAAGATTATGAGAGTGCTCCGCAAGCCCTTGTAATGTCATAAATGTTTGATTAATATTAGCTGCCATATTTCTTGGCTCTTAATAAGTGCTTAATATCATTATTAGCATTTTCTCCAACATTTTCCTCTCTTGAATAACCTGCTAAAATGTAAACTCCACCAAAAAAATGTTTTAATCATAACATACCCCATGTGCCTAGAACAATGTCTGACAAGAGTAGTTGCTCAACGAATATTCTCTGAATGAACTTTCCTAAAACTTGCCCTTCCTCATTCTTTGCTTGTTTCCAATGTCCTAGTTATCTGGCAATGAAAGCCACTCACATTTTGCTCCCCAAAGACCTCAGTGAAACTCTCTCTCCAGATATAAATTCAAGAAGCTGCAGCATTGCTTGACAGGAGGGGAGCCACTCAATCCAGAGGTGCTGGAACAGTGGAAAATGCAAACTGGATTGGAGCTGTATGAGGGCTATGGACAGACAGAAGTGGTATGTTTAATGGACAAAGTTTAGCCTTTCAACCCTAGGACTGACAACCGAGCCCCTGAAGTGTTCCCATCATGCTCTAAATTGTGATGGTATTTCCTAAAACTTCTAAATTGCCCAACTAGGTTTGACTGAAGGGGAATTATGATTATTCTTGGCTTTCCTGCCTCCTCACACAGGATAAGTCTCAGAGGTGTTAGAAATTGAAGAGGTTCAAAATTGAATAGCTCCTCTTTCCAATGCACTGGGAAGGACCCCAGAGAGTCCCAGTGGGGCTTACTAGAACTTAAGGTGCATTTAATGGTACTCAGCCAAAAGGAGTGATTTTCAAAGTGTAGTCCTCAAACCAGCAGTATCAGTAGCACCCAGGAATTTGGTAGAAATACAAATTCTTAAACCATGGCCCCTCCCTGACCTATGAATGAGAAACTGGGTTGGGGCCCCAGCAATGTGTTTTAACTGATACATACTCAAGTTTGAGAACTACTAGTCTCAAATAATATATTTTGGAAGATGAGCTTGAATACTTGGAAAATCAGTCAAAACTAGGTCTTGGATTTCATTGTCATGATATATTAATAGCTACAGAAAATGAATTTTTACATTGTGACATAAAATATATCTTCTTAATAGGGAATAATTTGTGCCAATCAGAAAGGACAAGAAATTAAACCAGGCTCAATGGGGAAAGGAGTACTACCCTACGATGTCCAGGTGGGTAATACCCAACTGGTTCAATAAAGGAGAGAGACTATTTCAGATTTCTGCTATTTGTTACACAACTATTAACAACCCATTTTCATTTTGTGAGAAGAAAGTTTTAGGTACCTAAATTGTTTCTTTCATTCTAGATTATAGATGAAAATGGCAACATCCTACCACCTGGAAAAGAAGGGGAAATCGCCCTCAGGCTAACATCTACACGACCCTTCTGTTTCTTCTCTGAATATGTGGTACAAGAACGTAGAACTTTAATAGACTTTAATAGAAAAGGTAGTATAATAGGGAGTCATACAGACGTGGGTCCAAATTTCATATCCCACGTTTTGCTACCTAACCTTGGACAAGTCACAAAATCCAAGTCTATTTCATCAGCTGTAAAATGAAAAAAAAATTATCTCTCTCCTAAGGATTTTGTAAAGATTAAACTCTATGCGAAAGAAACCAGTTACTTTGGTTGTCCTCAGAAAGGACACCTGGATAGGCTTTAGGGGGTGGGGGGAGGTAGATATGTGGTGAAATGGGTGGCATAGATAATATTTTTTATTATACTCTTGTATTCTTTTGTATTCTTTACCAGGAACTACCTTTTTAAATCTTTTTTTTTAGAAATAGAAAATGAAATGTACTAGTCACTTCATGGGTGCCACACCCCTTCTTCTATTCTGATCAAACTAATCCCCAATATTATATTTGATTCATAGGACAATCCAGAGAAAACTGCTGCCACCATAAGAGGAAATTTTTACGTCACTGGAGACAGAGGAATGATGGACAATGATGGTTATTTCTGGTTTGTTGGCAGAGCTGATGATGTCATCATATCCTCTGGGTATGTACATTTGCTACTTTTAGGAAGTCACGATTTACCAGGGGAAATCTCCTGGTGTAGATATCAAAGGCTTCTTTTCCTCTTCTAGGTACCGTATTGGGCCATTTGAAGTGGAGAGTGCACTAATTGAGCACCCAGCGGTTGTTGAATCAGCTGTCGTCAGCAGTCCCGATCCAGTCAGAGGAGAGGTAGTATGAATGTCACTAATTAAAGTGGCAATCTTGTATTTTCAAGTTGTCCATCTAACCACTTTAAAGAATGAATCATGGAGAAGGAAATGGCAACCCACTCCAGTATACTTGCCTGGAGAATCCCATGGACAGAGGAGCCTGGCAGGCTACAGTTCCATGGGGTCACGAAGAGTGGGACATGACTGAACCAACTGAGGAGGCACACAGCCTTTGTTACATGTAAAATGAATACATTTACTTAACACTAATTTACTGAGACCTATATGTATCGAGCACAGAAGTGAAGAAAACAAATAAAAATCCTTCCCTTAAAAAAAAAAAAAAAGAATGAATCAAAAGTAGTCATGTAATACTCATTATGAGACACACACATGGCAATATATACTAGGCAATCAACTTTACAAGTGAGTTGTGTACCAAAGGGAATGTTTTAAGATTC
Source organism: Cervus elaphus (assembly GCF_910594005.1). Lineage (NCBI taxonomy): Eukaryota > Metazoa > Chordata > Mammalia > Artiodactyla > Cervidae > Cervus > Cervus elaphus. Next base: position 32,618,473 of record NC_057824.1, read on the forward strand.
TTTTAGTAGCAAATGACAGAAACTCAACTCAAACTGACTTATATTTCTTTTAAAAAAAGGAATCTATTGGCTCACACATCCAAGGGTCCATGAGATGTCAGCAAAACTTTGTCTCTATTTCTTGCTCCACTGTTCCTTATGTTGGCGTTATTTGGGCAGATTCTTCCCACCTGATGGTAACAAACTCCAGACACACTTAACAAATTACAGCTTAACAACCCCAGGAAAGGAGACAGCTTTTTGCTGTCTTTGCAAAGACTCTTTGCTATCTGGCTTGACCTGGATCATATGCCAGTCATTGACGTAGGAGTTAGTGTCAACCCCATCAGAGAGGTAAAGTAATCCTCCATAGGCAAATCAGGGTTCTGTTACTGAAAAGGGAAGACCAGATACTGCACAAGCGAAAGCAGAATTTACTATATGTATGATTGTTGTGAAATTCAGACTATACTTTCTCATAGAAACAGTGCAAATAAGAGATTGTGACCAAGTTCCCAAACAAATCCCACAATCCTAATTAGGACCCAATGAAAGGGACTTCAGGGAATGACAAAAAGTAGCCTTAGTTTTTGATGTTCTGTCACTCAGTTGTGTCTGACTCTTTGGGACCCCATGGACTGCAGCACACCAGGTTTCCCTGTCCTTCACTATCTCCCAGAGTTTGCTCAAAATCAGATCCATTGAGTCAATGATGCCATCCAATCATCTCACCCTCTGTCACCCCCTTCTTCTCCTGCCTTCAATCTTTCCCAGCATCAGGGTCTTTTCCAGTGAGCTGGCTCTTCCCATCAAGTGGCCAAAGTATTGGAGTTTCAGCTTCAGCATCAGTCCTTCCAATGAATATTCAGTGTTGATATCTTTTAGCATTGACTGGTTTGATCTCCTTGCCGTCCAAGGGACTCTCAAGAGTCCTCTCCAGCTCCACAACTTGAAAGCATCAGTTTTTCAGCGCTCAGCCTTTTATATGGTCCAACTCTCACATCCATACATGACTACTGGAAAAACCATATTTTTGACTACATGGACCTTTGTTGGCAAAGTGATGTCTTTGTTTTTTAATATGTTCTCTAGGTTTGTCATAGCGTTCCTTCTAAGAAGCAAGTGTTCTTTTAATTTCATGTCTGCAGTCACCATCCACAGTGATTTTGGAGCCCAAGAAAATGAAGTCTTTCATTGTTTCCCCATCTATTTGCCATAAGTGATGGAACCAGAGGCCATGATCTTGGTTTTTTGAATGTTGAGTTTCAAGCCAGCTTTTTCATTCTTCTCTTTCATCTTCATCAAGAAACTCTTTAGTTCCTCTTCACTTTTTGTCATTAGTGTCATCTGCATATCTGGGGTTATTGATATTTTTCCTGGCAATCTTGATTCCAGCTTGAGCTTCATCCAGCCTGGTATTTCCCATGATGTACTCTGCATATAAGTTAAATAAGCAGGGTGACAATATACAGCCTTGACAGACTCCTTTCCCAATTTGGAACCAGTCCATTGCTCCATGTCTGGTTCTAACCATTGCTTATTGGCCTACATACAGGTTCTCAAGAGGTAGGTAAGGTAGTCTAGTATACCCATCTCTTTAAGAATTTTCCACAGCTCAGTTGTGTTCAGCTCTTTGTGACCCCATAGACTGTAGCCCACCAGGCTCCTCTGTCCATGGAATTCTCCAGGCAAGAATTCTGGAGTAGGTTGCCATTTTCTCCTCCAGGGGATCTTCCTGACCCAGAGATCAAACCCAGGTCTCCTGCATTGCAGGCAGATTCTTTACCATCTGAGCCACCAGGGAAACTCTGGCCTTAGATCTAGGAGGAAGTCAAATAGTATGGAAGAGAGAATTTTCCTTTCCTCGTGCAAGTTTCCTATATACTCTATGTTGAAATTTCAGAAACATTTTGCTTATCAGCATCCTCCCACATGTCTTTCTGTATTCCTGGCTCAAATTATACTTGACCTTCTGTGGATCCCATACTCATACCTCCAGTATCACCTCCATGATCAAGGGATCCTGTTGTCCAAAATGCTTTTCTCCTGTCACCAAATTCTCCTTCTCTCAATATAACTAACTTATTTCAGCTGAACATCAGAAGTAAACATGAATTAGAATCAATGTATGAATTGTTAATAATTTATATTCACCTCAGTAATTATTAGTTAGTGGGTTTTAAATAGTATTACAAAGAGAAGCAAAAAATATAGTCAAGAAAGACTTTTTATAGGTCGATCAGTCGTTTCTGAGTCCATCTCTCAACATACACACCTTCTCCATCAGGCCTCCTCAAAACCCTCTCAAAACACATATTCTCTAAACCTCCAATAATCCTCTACTACTTCTTAAGTATGATGGAATAAGTGGCTACCTGTCAATCAAGGACTGCCTATTTAATAAACAGGATTAGTCTGATTGGACTAGTGTGACATGAAAATAAAATGAAGCCTTTAGCTTTACTGAACCACTGCATTCCTCATACTCTCAAACCATTTATATGGAATTAGACCTCAAAACCTCACTGTACAGTTGTATTCAAGCTTTGTTCATAGGTGATCTCCAGCATGCAGATGCATTACTTAACCTACTATTAACAAACAATTAAGTATTGATGTTCAGCATTGGTTCCAAACTCTTTGATGTGCCTGAAAAAGAAATATATTGATATAAACTGATCTTTTTTTCCCCTACAGGTAGTGAAAGCTTTTGTTGTTTTATCTGCACCCTTTAAATCATCCAATCCAGAGAAATTAACTCTTGAACTTCAGGATCATGTAAAAAAATCAACTGCCCCTTACAAGTATCCAAGAAAGGCAAGTATTGTGCCCAAAAGTTAAATGTGTTACCAAATAACTATCTAAACTAGTAAGCACATATATTAGCTTTTGATTTTATAGTAACTCACTATATAAGTAGAAGACATCTGTTTCAAGTTTAGCTCTAAGAATTTTGCTTTAAAATACTTTATATTAGGATATTACAGATGTTTGAAGAAGGAGAATCTTTGGTCATCTCTACAATACTAAGTAACTACTAAAGATCCTTATCAGACTAATCAGTCCCATTTCATATGAGGAAAAATAGTGTCCAATTGTTTTCAAAGACAGCACATGACTTATCTATCATAGTACTTTGGGGCTATTACACCTTTCTAAATTCAAAGCATGTGACTTTAAGTATTAAGGGATCATATTCAAGGGACAGGAAGAAAATATTATCCAAAGAAACTCTGGAATTTTTCCTGAAACCTTCTCCAAAGGAGGGATTTAAGGACAAATCTGTATAAAGACACACAGATGGCACTACAATTTCCTTCTAGTCCTAGAATCCTATTCGTTGATATTGACTGATCCTCTACATGAGAATTGTTTCAGTTGGCATCATTTCAGCTAAAAGGTAGTTAATTTCAACCTAAGCAACCTAATTTCCATTCAGTTCACTTAATCAGTGCCTAGTTTCTTTTCATAAATGTTTGAGGACATTTTAAAATATAGTAGTCATATCTTGAGGGAGAGCAAAAAGGGTATTTTACTGTCAAGTCAGGGCCTCAGTGGAAAATTGTATATACTCAAAATCATCTTCAAAAAGTCTCCCCAGAACTTCCAGGACCCAGTTCTTAAAAGGTCAAAAACCCAAGAATTAACTTGATGTTTCTCTTTGCACTTAGCTGTGGCCTCCATCTGCCTGGGGAAGTAGAGACCTAGGTCTGGTTTGAACTAGAGAAAGCAATAGAACAAAGGGACTGTTCTTCTGTAAAGCAAATGGGCGTTACAGACCAGCATGATGGCACTCCACTGTCGTCCTCATATATAAACAGAACAGTTTCTGGTGACCAAGACATTCAATTAGCTTAACATGACAGACACTGACAGTCAATAGACACTTAATCAGACACTTAAAGTCACATGCTTTACTAGTGGGCACAGCAAACTTGATCAAGTGTCTCATAATATGTTTTTCTGTTAACTAGGTGGAATTCGTTAAAGAACTCCCAAAGACAATCACTGGGAAAATCAAACGCAACGTTTTAAGAGACCATGAATGGGGTCGAACCTAGCCTGACGAGAACACAGTGGCATTAAGCAGTTAACAGGGCTGCTTTCTTTTAGTCCTTGCTTCCCAATAATTCAGTGACTACCCTCTTAAAATGCTTACGATCTTTCCTGGATGAAAAACTCCACTGAGTTTTTGTTTTGCACTTTGCCAAAAAATAAGTAAGTAAAAATCTAAAAATATTTGGGAAGAAAATGATGATGACCAAACAACAAAGGCAATGATAAATGGCTTGTAGTGTTTAAAATAGCAGGAGTCAAATGATTAATTAGAAAAACATAATGGACAATGAATTTATCTTGTGCCTGATTAATTCAAAATAAAGATTAGAAGTATTCTAAGAGAAATGCTCAAGACACAATTTGTTCTACTTAAAATATTTATATGCTACTAATTCTTTAAGGTGAATCAAAACACTTCTGTTAAAGTAAGGACTCTAAAGAATTCAAAAGTCAATAAATGAACTTAATTAAGTACTGTACTATATACTTCATTTTGAAGCAAACTCACTGTAAAATATCTAACACTTGAATTAGACATAAAATGCTTAAAAATTTTTAGTTATTGAAGAGAAACTAATATTTGTATCTTTACTTTTTGGACAATGCACATGACTTGACACATAATTTGACATAAAAACATCTTTTATGATTAAACTACTTTATAATTACTTTATAATTATAAAGCAAGAGCTTTACTAAGAGGCAGAAAGAAAAAGTAGAGATAGAAAACACTAGTCTTCAGGGAACTAATTTATTTTTATTTTTCTGAAAACATTAGGAACTATCAAAAAAAAAAAAGCTGAATATCTGGCCATATCAAAAACAAAATACAAGTAAAAACAATATTCAGAAATCATGTTTAATCATAGAGAAATATGTTTTAAAATATCAAATTTAACACTTTCCTCCATAAAGCAAAACAAGTTTACTAAACCACAACACTTAAGTGGAGTTTAATTTTTTAAAATAAAAATTGAGAAAAAGCACTCCATTCCCACCCTGGATTCCCATCATATATAAAATAATATGCTCAAACATTAGTGGGAATAAACAACTGGTAAACTTGAAAATAAATCTTTCAGTGCATGAACTCAGATTCTAACAGAACAGAATTCAGATTCCAACAGAACACAGTACTACCTTGTATTTACAGAAGAGCTTTTGTCACCCTTAGGCCTTACCAAATACAAATATAAAAGGGGATTAAAAACAAACTACTAAATCAAAATCTTTATGTAGAGTAGCAGCTTTCACAAAATAAAATGAGCTTAGTTCCATACAATTGTATGCATATAGCCAATTTTATTCCCAGAGTCCCAGAGTCTCGTATGATCAAAATAAAAGTATTTTTGTCTTGGAAAAAGTCTGATGAAGGCACCAAAATCCTATTATTCACGTTCCCCCAATGGTACTTAGAATGCTTTTATCATCCTTTCAAGATAACTTCAACTTATTAAGAGCTAACATTCTAAAGATATGTAAGGAAGTGCCAGCCTCATCTGCATTAGCAAGGTCCTTTCTGTTAATATAGCATGGGTTGGCCTGTTCATTCACCTCTGACTCTTTGCAACCCCATGGACCATAGCCCACCTGGCTCCCCAGTCCACGGAACTCTCCAGGCAAGACTACTAGAGTGGTTTGCCATTTCCTTCTCCAAGGGATGGACATTCCCGACCCAGGGACTGAACCTGCGTCTACTGTGCCTCCTGCATTGGCAGGTGGATTCTTTGCCACTGAGCCACCCGGGAAGCTATTCTCTTTGCCCCATCCCAAATTCTTCTGGTCTGGTTAACCAGCAGAATCACTAGCTCAGAAGGATAAAAATTATTTCCACGTTCACTAGCCAATAAACAAATACAGCCACTGGTGCAGGAAGACTTAACATTTATACTGCCAAACTTGTTAAAAAATAAATCCAACTCCAAAAACTAATTTCACAACCCCTCAGTATTCTCAATTCAGATATTTTATTTTGCAATCCTCTTTGTTATCTTTTTTTATTTCAGTTTTACCCAGGAGGAACCCCTGAAAAAACTTGCAAAGTATGTGTGTGTGAGCACCAAGCTGAAGGATACTCATGTTTCAGAAAAATCCACAACCATGAGATTAGGACTCAGTTCTTCCTCTCTCAATGACAAAATCTCAGGCTGAGATTTTGAGAAAGGGTTCCTCACCCAGTCACATAGTGTTGGGAAAAGGAGAGGAACTGCTATTTAATTTGGTTTTGCAATTCTTCAAGGAGAGTTTAAACAAGGCTTGAGACGTTGCTTTCTTCATTCTCAAACCCAAGTGTCTATGGAAATCAAGAGTGCCTTATGCAACATAATTATCCCAAAGAGTCAGTTTCTTTTAATCCAAGACTCCTGTCACTTTTAAGAGAAAAATATTTTTCTCCAGGCCCTCATAAAAACAGCTCATTTGTTCTTGCAATGAAAAAATGTCTAATTAGACCATTCTTCATCTTCAAAGCACTTAGCAAAATCTGGCCTAGTGTTTTCTTGTACTTAGAGAACTTACTGGTAATTCACTTTTCAGCTCAAATATCCTGTGGCTAACTCTTCCTCAGATAAGCATTGGATTTCTGTATGTAAGAGATTTACATGCTCTTTGTTTAGGTTTTAGTTGGTTCTTTTAAGAACATTCTTGCATAAATGTATATTTAATTAAGTTAACCACTTTTGTAGCATTATTTAAAACTTTCATTTCATCTCTACACTTTTTATATCTCCAAGTTTTTTCTTCACACTGTGAAGAAAGCAATGTGCTGTAATTACCAAAGTCAGGATATTCTTTTATTAAAGTGATGCAAAACTTGTCATGGAGCCAGCCACTGATGGGGCACTAGGAGTACAGATGACAGACCACTGAGTTTTCAGATATGAAGACCTACTAAATCTTACTGACCACTGTTTGGAGAGGCTCCTAGCAACTTAGTTTTCTTGAATTTACAAATCATTTTGTATTGAATTTTCTGATCATTTACAAATCTTACAAATGCTACAGCATGACAAATATTCATGAAATCTGTTGATTCATCAGCTCACACAGAGAAGCTGCTGCTTTTATACAAAACCTCTTTAGCATCACATAAGTCAATTTATTATACTGACAGTAAAGTCTTTTCAATTTCTTGTACTCCTTCTTGATCTAGCTAAATGTTGGTATTATTAGATTCTTATCAATTATGTGAATTTTTCTTTTCTGGAAAAAATTCTACCACTAAATAATTTGCTTTCTAAACCTTTTCACTGAATGTGATTTTTCTGAAAGTTTTACTGTCCTGGTATTCCAAAGCCATTAAAATAATCATCTTTATTTGTCAAGGGGCTATGATTTATAGTTACAACTGCTAAAACAAATATTCAGTTTGTAAGTTGCATTTCACAAAGGATATTCCATTCTAATGGAATGGGACAGCTTGGATTATAAATCCCTTTACATTGTAAAGTAGCTTACAGTATAAAGAATTTGAGTCCCTGTTGCACTAGTGGACTGCAGTAACTCAGAAGACACATTCTTTATAACCAACCTTATCAGAAATGTCTGTAATTCTATGCCTAGAAAGGAACATTTTTCTTTCAAACCTTGCCTTCAAAAATTGCACCACTGCACCATCAGATTTGTTTGTAAAAAATGTTATTAAAACATAAAAACGAGCATAACTTCCACTGTAGGGGTTATGGGTAGGATCCCTGGTCTGGGAACTAAGATCCCACATGCTCTATGGTGCTGTCAAAAAAAGGGGGGTGGGGAGTGGGATAAAAGCAAAACAAGAAAAATCCCAAAAAGTAAAAAAAATTCACAAAACAATTCACTTCTAACCTATACAACCCATGTTTGTCCAATGTTTACAACAAAAAGTGGCAGCGGACAACTGAGTTGCAATACACAAAAACTCCTTTCTTAGAATGGAAATTTCCCTCTTGAGTGTTGATTTCACAGAGCCTGTTCACTCCTGTAAGTTGCTGGTAATGCAGAAGGGGAGGGTGGGGAAGGTAATCATGAGGGACAGGCCAACATCATTCCCCTACCACCCTCTGCTCTGTGCAGTAGTGTTCACCAATTTATCCAAAGTCTCTTCTAACCCAACCAAACCCATGTGGGCCTACTGCACACTGCCATATAGGACTGAAAGACCTCTAACAAAACTATTTACACAGCTGCTCCACTACTGTGAGTAAACAATTATGCAGAACTCAGTATCAAAAACAGTATTTTTAGTCACAATTTTATACGGAATCCCAGCAATCTCTCACAAAACTGCAGTTGAAAAATCCACCTCCAACACCGAACAACTTCTTTTCCTATCAGAGATCATTTTCATTTGATGCAGATCCTTCTGTGACTTGACTTGCAAGTTCAGGTTTAGCCACCCCCTCATTCACCACATGTGTCTCAGATATTGATCCTGTTGGACCCAGCTCCTCACTGTTCTCTGGTACCACTTGCTGGTTATTTTTTCCTTCTGCTGGGTCATTTTGACTTGATTTGTCACCAGATTCCAATTTAGCTTCTTTCCCATTTCCTGTTTGTGCTGCCTGCTTTGGGTTAAGCTGTGACAAGTCCTTAGCACTTTTCACCACCTCCTGGAGATTGTATTTTCTGAACAACATGTAATCTTTCACAACACTCAGGCAACAGACAGCTTTAATGATTTCTACTACCACTGTGTACTGTGGATTGGTAAGATCCACTTTATTTTCCGAATTGAGGCTGCCTACTATCCCTGTAACAAAAAGGAAAATAAGATAAAAAAAGATACCATTAAGCTTGGTGGATAGAAAAACAATCTTTCACCTCCCCCTATTTAGAATTTGTTAAATTTATAGCTAACCTTATTAGAAATGTAGTTGTTGAAACACTACATATACTAGTGTGTTATACTATACTATATCTAACTACCAAAAATAATCTCATACCCAACATACTGAAAAGTTAGGCTTGATATTATTTAATGACATTTTAAAACACTTGCTCTCACTCAAAAATATAAGCCCTAAATATTAAAAAAAAAAATCTTAAAAGCAAATATTTACCATGGCACACCTTTGCAAAATCACTAAGAGAAACATACCTGCCAATTCTTTGATAACTTCTTCTCTATTCATATGGCTGTTATTCCGAGATTTGTATACAATCTGAAATGTTCCTTTGTTTGGAGCTTTAAACCATGGTTCCAAAAATGTTTCTGCATATTTTTTCATATCTTCTAAGAAAGCCTTGCATGTGCCTGAGATGGGCAACATTCGTAAAATAACCCGAGTCTTCTTCTTCTTGGTTTTGTATATATCTTGGAGAATATGATGCACCAACTTCTCAGGTTCTAAAAGAAAAAAATGAGCACAAAACAAACAGGTAAGTTTCAAAGTCCTCACACATTTTAAACTCTTCAAACCGTCTAAAAAGAATTTTCATTGGCAGTGACATAAACTGAAGGTAGATTAGAAAAACTTATGATAAAGAATTTTAAGCAAGTTTAACCAATCATTTCTTCCAACTAATATTTCTTTGGTGCACTCTGTATTAATACTGTATCTAATATTTTAACTCCGCTTTTATCAAAAACAACTGTTCATGAAGACTCTGGAGTTAACCTATTCGTGATGTCTGATTTATCTGATGACAATGTCATACTGTTGTTTTCCTCTAACAGCAGCAACAATCAAACTAATAAACATTAAATAGAACATGTTTTACAAAAACAAAACAAAAATCTTCAAGTCACTTAAGATTTAATCAATCCATTAGCTAAGTTTGTACAGAAGTCTAGATTTCAGAGTCGTCTCTGAGCCACAAGATCATAATGTAGTCCTTAGGAAGCATCCTGACTACATACCATTCTATTTGGGGCTGTTCAGTGTTTTCAATATTTTTAAATTAGTTAGCTACATTTAGAAACATATAAACTTCCAGATTTCCAACTTCTTTTGAAAAATCAGAAGATCTGGCTCTCCTGAGACTACATTCCCAAATGTCTGGAGCCATTCCAAATTGGGAGAGCTGAGTAGCACCTGCTCCTTTTAGACAGAACCATGTACTCTTGTTTTGCTTAAAGTTAAATACAAAGGAAGTGGCAAACCTAGATTTCTACTCCTAAGCCCATGCTAGTCCACCACCCCATTTCACCCTTCCACATGCCTAGCGCCAACACAGTACTCACACAGACAGGATGCAATCAAATGATTAACTGAGCCATGCCCATGAAGCCATTTTGTAGGCAGTGTTCTGAGACAGGGTGATGTCCTGATATTATAGGATCAATAATCTTAAAGTATATTAGTCAGACACACCTATCCCAAGTGTCCTGATGAAGACTACATTATTCGCTCCACTCTCCACTGACTGGAATCTTCTTAGCCTCATCTCTGTGGATGCCTTAATGTCACCAACTTCTTTCTTCAAGGCAGCTTCCACATCATCATCTTCTCCCTCACTTCCAGAGGGTTGTTGATCCTTATCTGCAAACTGCTTGCAAAAAATTAATGAGCAGAAATGCCACAACAGCTCAAGTTAAAAGCTCTTAATTAACTATTTATGTAAACTCCGCCCCCAGGGGCAGAAGATGCAATATTAACAATAAAGCTTTTTATTTAGACACCACCTACTCCAAAATGTGGAGAAAGAAGGGAGTTTTCTCAGACTACCATACATATCATTTGAAAATGTTTTCTAAAGCATCTTGACAGTTTGGGACAGAGGGAAATGTGCTCACCAGATGAATCATTTCAGGGTGGACTTTAACCCTATCAACAGATATCTCTGTGCCTGATATAACACTTTCCTAAGATTAAACCAAATAGTTATGAAGTTAAAAATCCTTTACACCTGTACTACTGAAATAGTTGAAGAACTTGCTCAAGGTATCCACATAGACAGGACATGCACTTGTTGCCCAGTTCTCTGCTCCACTAGTGATGAATGTGGTTGCCAATCAGGCAATAATCTTACACATTTATGGAGCTTTTTTTGTTTACAGGGATGTTATATTACATACATATGCAATTTTTTTAGCCAACTTTCCAAAGTCCCATAACATCCTTTTTATGTAGCTCAGCAGAATTAAATAACATGTTCATTCTCTGAGCTAGTAAATGACAATACCTTACCTGAATTTAAATTAAATAACCTTTGTACTATGCTCCTCCATTTAACTCCCTGGGGTGTGCATGTGTGTGTATTGATCCGAATCCTAAACTAATAATATAATTATTTCCAAAATTGAACAACTAGATTTCATACGGTATTGTTATAAATGAAGGAGTCTTTTGGGCCTAGAAAAGAGAACAACAGTCTCAAAGGCCCCTTGCTGAATCATCTAACTTCGGAGAAAACAAAGCATAACTTTAGTTCCATCCTGATGCTCCAGGCCAGCTGCATCTATCTGGGACTTATCACCCCCTGTCCGGAAACCTACCACCCCCTACACCCGCCCAGAAGACTTATCACCCCCTGCCCAACTACAAGTGTCATCTCAACAAAAGAATACTCAAAATATCCCACTTGATTGACGTTTCCCTTATCGCTTCCACAAACCTCCCTATAAGTATGAAGCCTCTCTGATCCCTTTCGGCGCTCAGCCTGGTCATTAGGCCGACTGTCGCCCCTCCTTGCCTGAATAAAGGTAACCTACTTCTGTTGAGGTCGTCTTTCCTTTTCTGCCTCGCCGGAACCATGCCTTACATTTTTGGTGCCGAAACCCGGGAGGGGGCGAGGCACTCGTCTCACTCTCTCTCACTCTCCCTCCCTCTCACTGTTTTCCCCTTTTCCCGGAGTCTGGGAGCGCAAACATCCTCCGAGCTCACTTCTCTGCCAGGGCTCTTAAGTTCCCCTCGGGGACGCCTAGTGCCTTCGTGAGCGGTGCAAGTCTTGTGCTAAGACTTTATTGATGATTTGCGTACCCCCAGGCCTCGGCTTTACCCCCTTTTCTCTCTCTCTCTGACGACCTCCAGAATAGGGACCTCTTGCCATTCGACCGCTCTACATGCAACACTCCACTCCAGCCGGCCCCTAGATTAAGGTAAGATCCGATCCGGACGGAGTTCTAGAGGCGCCCTAGAATTCAGTCCTCTCCGGGTCCCAGGGACCCCCGGCCCAGGGCCACTCTGTGGGCGACGGTGGGGGACGCTCCACCTCGACACAGAGCTCTCTTCTCATAACTCCTATTGCGACTGCGGGTGACGACTCGAGTTCCCAATAGGAGCCTCTGCTTGCCTTTCAATTATGGGGTCTGGCCACTCTGTCCCAAAAGATTCCCCTCTGGCCTGTGTTCTCAAAAATCTCAAACCACTCTCACTCACTGAACTCAAAGCTAACCGCTTAAAGCAACTCTGTACACAGATTTGGCCTCAATATCGATTAGACAATCAAGACCGCTGGCCTGAGGTCGGCACATTTGACTTTAACATTCTCCAAAATCTCACTGACTTCCTTAAACGGAATGGCAAGTGGTCGGAGATCCCCTATGCCCAAGCCTTTTGGGCTCTTCGGAGCAGGCCCTCCCTATGCCAGGCCTGCTCCGCCCACGAAGTCCTTCTATGCACCTTGCCTCCCAAGCAAAAGAGCTCTTCTTCCTCAATTAACCGCAGACCGCAACTTTCTGCACCCCCAGAGTTCGACCCCGCGGACGAGCCCCCTCCCTACCCGCCACCCCGCCGCCCCTCTCCTTCCCCTTCATCCAACTCACCTACTGGCACCGAAACCTCTCCTGACTCCCCCTCCCCCCTTCCTTCCCCCCCTGCCACACGGTCACGTACCCAGCACATGTTTCCTCTAAGAGAGGTCGCAGGACCAGAGGGCCCCACCCGAGTCCATGTGCCATTTTCATTGTCAGATATGAGCCAGATAGAAGAAAAGTTAAGATCATTTTCTGAAAATCCTACCAGATACAGAAAAGAATTCCTGAGACTCTCCCAGGCCTATAACCTCACATGGAGTAACGTATATTATATCCTAAATGCCACTCTCACCCCAGATGAAAAAGACCGTATCTGGCAAGCGGCAAAAGCCCATGCTGATCATTTACATAACCAAGACCGGGACAGCCCAGTTGCTGATGAGGCTGTGCCTCAGTTAGATCCCCACTGGACTTACCAGCCCGGTGACCCAGGTATCAGGAGACTCAATCATATGATCACCTGCATTCTAGAAGGAATGCAAAAAAATACTCATATCCATGTCAATTATGATAGAGTCAGGGAAGTCACCCAAGGGGCAGACAAAAATCCAGCCTTATTCTTGGCACGCCTCACAGAGGCAGTCCAAAAGCATACCAACCTAGATATCACTACCCCTGCTGGGTTACTGTACCTTCATGTTCAGTTCATCAGCCAATCTGCCCCTGACATCAGACGCAAGCTTCGCCAACTAGAAAAGGGCCCTGAGACCCCCCAGAGAGACCTTCTAAAAGTAGCCTTCAAGGTGTTCAATAATAGAGAGGAGGAGGCTAAGAGAGAAAAAGAACGTGAGAGAAAAGCTAAATATGCCCTTTTGGCAGCAGCAATTAAAGAAAGAAATCAGCCTGGCCCAAGTCATCCCAGAACGGGTCTTAAGACTCCCCCCGGACCCTGCTTCCGATACAACCAGTCAGGACACTGGGCAAAGGCATGCCCAAACCCGCGGCCCCCGACAAAAGCATGCCCAACCTGTGGCCAATGGGGACACTGGAAGATGGACTGTCCCCGGGAGTGCCCTGGCACCCCTGGGGAGGTCCCCACCTCCCAGACCTGGAGAGTGGAATGTCCACAGGGACGCCCTGGCGCATCTGAGGAGATCCCCACTTCTCCCCTGAACCCCAGCCCAACTCTACAAGAATTGTTCCAATGATGGGGCCCGGGTTCCAGCCCCCCGGCCCGTGTCTTGAACACGAGCTCGGAACTTAGGGTAGACGGGGTAGTGGCCGGAAAAAAGACCTCTTTTATAATAGACACTGGAGCCACTTTCTCTCTCTTAACTTCCTACTCTGGCCCAACTCAAGACTCAGAAATCACAATCAAGGGGGTCTCTGGAGTTCCCCTAAGGCCAAAAATCAGCCCTCCATTACTCTGTCAATTTAGAAAATCAACCCTTATACACTCATTCCTTATAATGCCTCAGTGCCCAATGGCACTTCTAGGGAGAGATGTGTTATCCAAATTGGGGGTCTTTATTACCATACCCCCCTCGATATAGTCTCTATATTCTGCATGCAAATGGCACCTGGACAGTCCCTATCCCTCACCCCTGACCTTCCCTTAGATCTACCTGCCTTAGACCCCCAAGTCTGGGACACTGATCACCCCTCAATAGCCAAACATCATCCCCCAGTCCACATTACCCTAAAAGACCCCTCGACTATAATCACCCAACAACAGTATTCTCTCACCCCAGAGGCCCACAAGGGACTTAAGCCTATCATAGACTGTCTTCTTCAAGCCTCTATCCTAATTCCTACCCATTCACCACACAACACCCCTATTCTGGCAGTAAAAAAGAGACCAAACTCTTAGAGACTGGTCCAGGACCTGAGAAAAATCAATGAGGCTATTATGCCGACATTCCCAGTAGTCCCTAATCCTTACACTCTTCTGTCTACCATACCCCCGACTGCAACCCACTTCACAGTATTAGATCTCAAAGACGCTTTTTTCACCATCCCCCTCCACCCCCTCTCCCAACCTCTTTTTGCCTTCACCTGGCAAGACCCCGAGACTCACGTTTCCCAACAGCTAACATGGACAGTTTTCCCCCAGGGGTTTAGAGACAGTCCTCACTTTTTTGGACAGGCTTTACAAAAGGACCTACAGACTCTCAACCTAGCCCCGAGTCATCTCCTCCAATACGTAGATGACCTCCTCCTTTGTAGCTCAACCCAAAAACTCTGCCTCCAACATACTGCCAAACTCCTTGGGGCCCTAGGATCCTGGGGTTATCGGGTACCCCAATCTAAGGCCCAAATAGTCCAGACAAAAGTCACCTACCTGGGACTTTCCATATCCCATCAACAAAGAACTATTCCCCCAGATAGAATCCAGGCCTTAATTAACTGTCCACTTCCAAAAACAAAAAGAGAACTCCTGTCTATCCTTGGCCTCCTAAATTTTTTCCGTATCTAGATCCCCAACTTCTCCCTCATTGCAAAGCCGCTCTATGAGACAACTAAAAGATGTCTGGATGAGCCCCTCTTTAATCGTTCCTCGCTGGCCAATCCTCTTCGCCAACTCACCCAGAGCCTCCTCCGAGTGCCAACTCTCCACCTGCCAGATCACACCAGACCATTCTTTCTCTTTGCACATTCCAACCAAGAACAGGCCCTGGGGCTTCTATGTCAGCGGGCTGGAGATAGCTGGACTCCCATAGCCTATCTATCAAAACAGCTGGACATGGTGACCAAGGGGTGGCCTCCCTGCATACAGGCCATGGCTGTTATCGCAGCCCTCGTACCCGAAGCAAATAAACTCTCTAGACATGCCCCTTTAACAGTCTGTTCTCCACACACCTTCCGAGACTTGCTGTCACATGGGGCTTTCCTCTCCCTTCCCCCTTCCAGGGTACAGGTCCTACATGCCTTTCTCCTCGACCCTCAGCTCTCATTCTCCCCCTGCTCTCCCCTTAACCCCGCCAGCTTATTACCCATGTCCCCTACAACAGACTCCCTCTTACATAGCTGCAGCCTAACAGTAGATCTTACCCAAAACCCCTTCCAACATGTAACAGATCAGCCCATCCTAGACCCAGACACCCCACACTGGTTCATTGATGGCAGCTCTCAAAAATCCCCACCGTTTGCAGCAGGATATGCCATCATCCAGGGAGACCTTCGTCACAATCATAAAACACAGACAATTGAAGCTTCACCGCTGCCACCTCACACCACCTCCCAACAGGCAAAACTGATAGCTCTCACCAGAGCTTTAACTCTGGCTAAAAATCTAAGGGTTAACATACACACAGACTCCAAATATGCCTATAACATACTTCACTCAAACATCCTAAAATGGAAAAAAAGAGGTTTCCTAACCCAAAAGAGATCCTCTATTATTAATTCAGACCTGATTCACAAACTTCTAGAAGCAGCACTCTTACCAAACAAAGCCGCTGTCCTCCACTGTAGGGGACATCAAAAGGGAAGTCTCATATCAGCCTACAACAATGCTGCAGACCAGAAGGCAAAGGAGATAGCACTGTCCCATCCTTCCCTCCAGTCCCCTGTCATCTTAGCCCTGACTCCACCCGACCCTCCCACCACCAGAAAAATCCTCTCTTATCTACACTCACTTTTCCATCCCTCATCCAAAACACTCCAGCAGTTCCTCCGTAACCACTTCCCCATATCCAATGCTGACCAACAATATTTAGATAACCTTACCCGCTCCTGTCAAACATGTCAACGTACTAACCCCAATTCCAACCTTAAACCGACATCCTTTCCAACCCATCAAATGCGAGGCAGCCTCCCAGCACAAGATTGGCAGATAGACTTTACTCATATGCCCCGGGTCCGGAGAGTCAGATACCTACTAGTCCTTATAGACACATTTTCGGGATGGGTAGAAGCATTTCCCACTACAAACAAAAGAGCCCACACCGTGGCCCAAATTCTCCTCACAGAAATTATCCCCAGGTTTGGGCTGCCTTCATCCCTACAGTCTGATAATGGCCCAAAATTTACATCCAAGGTCACCCAACAACTTGTCCAATTCTTACAAATACCCTAGAAATTTCACATTCCATACCGTCCCCAGTCCTCAGGAAAAGTAGAAAGGATGAATAGAATAATCAAAGAAACCCTTACCAAACTAACCCTCGAGGTACACCTGGATTGGACTAAACTTTTACCAATTGTTCTCCTCAGAATACGGGCTTTGCCCAAAAAGCCCCTGGGGCTGAGCCCCTTTGAGGTGATGTATAGACGGCCCATGCTCCCTCCTGGACTCCCCTCTGAACCTCCTCCCATACCAAGCTTCCTACACTCCCCTCTGCTGGCGCAACTCCGCAATGCCCTCTGGAGATACGTCAACCACAATCTGCCTGCCCCTGACCCCCAAGCCTCCCTGCCCCCTTTACAAATTGGGGACATGGTCTATCTGTCTGATAATCCCCAGGGTGACCTAACCCCAAAGTGGCAGGGACCATTCAAAGTCATCCTTCTTACCCCAACTGCAGCTAAACTCAAAAAGGTCACCTCCTGGGTACACCTCTCTCATCTAAAATGGGTCACCTCTAATCCTGCGCTGCCCTCCTTAAATGACACCTATCAGGTCTCCCTCACAGGACCCACCTCCTTAAAATTCACCCGGCGACAACCCCTGTCAACCATCGGAGAAGACACTGAATGACCTGGACTCTCTTCAACCTACAACTGTTCCTGACCCAACTACTACAAGACCTCTGGATCAGCGCCCCGACAGGAACCTCCTTCAAAGACCTGACTACACTGGTGTCTCAACTGTGGCTCCAGGGAACCTTCTACAACCTGACTCCAGACAAAATTGATTTCTTTACCCTCATTCTCTACATCATTCTACATCCTAATGAGCACTGTTCCTCCTCAGATTCAAATAACCACCAACTTGGGGCCTTCTGCCCCTCACCCTGACTGGCCTCTCCCTGTCTCTCTAACCATAACTGCACTCCTAATCTTAATCCTTGCTATAGGCCTAGTAACTGTCTCCCCTCAGGACGTTCTCACCGCAAAAAAGAGAGAGACCTGCCTTTTCCTAGGAGAGAACTGCTGCTATTTTGTTAATGAAACGGGCATAGTCCAGGGCCGAGTCAAAAAACTTAGAGACAGAATTGAACGCCGCAGGAAAGAGTTACAAAACCTTTACATTCCCCAAAACCTGTTCCAACAGATACTCCCTTGGTTGCTCCCTTTCCTGAGACCATTGGTACTTATCATTCTATTCCTCTTATTTGGACCCTGTCTCTTTAATCTCTTTCAAAGGTTTCTCCAAGAACGGATTCGGGCCATCTCTCGAGATCAGGTCAAGACCATTCTTCTTCTCGAGAGCCTCACCTCAAGCTCAGAAAAAGGAGACTGTGGGCCCTAGGACGATCCTCCATTCCAGACCCAAAACCGTCGCCCCTATCCAGCAGGAAGTAGCCAGAGAGATACGGCGCCCTTTTCCCCTTTTTCTTATGATTTCAGGGTCTGGAATGAAGGAGTCTTTTGGGCCTAGAAAAGAGAACAACAGTCTCAAAGGCCCCTTGCTGAATCATCTAACTTCGGAGAAAACAAAGCATAACTTTAGTTCCATCCTGATGCTCCAGGCCAGCTGCATCTATCTGGGACTTATCACCCCCTGTCCGGAAACCTACCACCCCCTACACCCGCCCAGAAGACTTATCACCCCCTGCCCAACTACAAGTGTCATCTCAACAAAAGAATACTCAAAATATCCCACTTGATTGACGTTTCCCTTATCGCTTCCACAAACCTCCCTATAAGTATGAAGCCTCTCTGATCCCTTTCGGCGCTCAGCCTGGTCATTAGGCCGACTGTCGCCCCTCCTTGCCTGAATAAAGGTAACCTACTTCTGTTGAGGTCGTCTTTCCTTTTCTGCCTCGCCGGAACCATGCCTTACAATAAAATATTTTTACTGCTTGAAATACATTTTTATATGCATTTGAGAAGAAACTAGCAC
The DNA here is from genome assembly GCF_910594005.1 of Cervus elaphus. Taxonomy (NCBI): domain Eukaryota; kingdom Metazoa; phylum Chordata; class Mammalia; order Artiodactyla; family Cervidae; genus Cervus; species Cervus elaphus. The sequence goes on from NC_057824.1 coordinate 32,637,132, forward strand.
TAGTACCCAAACCACTATTTTAGAGATGTTACTGCTTGGGACAAACACTGCACATTACAGCCATACTTATCAAATGGTGGCAAAAACCTTAAGTACGAACCAGTGTCCTGGTGAGCAATACTTCCCAAAGCTACGATGAGAAACAGATGTTTCTGAAAGAACTGCAGAAACAACGCCTGAACCAAAGGAAGCAATCTATACCTGGAAGCCACCGTGATTAACGATGGGGGTGGAAAACAAAGAGGTGCAAGCATTTCAAGCACAAGACCAGGTAGGGATGGGGGGTGGGGCAGGCGGGGGGGGGAAATATACCTAGGCGTGGCCACGCCTCCTCACCGCCACTCTGGCGGCCAAATTCACGCAACTAGCTTGCCACCCTTCCCTTCTCCCTCAAAGGCCTGCCCTCCCTGGGACTGGTACCTTTTCTGGTCCATACATGTCGTCGCCGTATTCGTTGAGCAGGCTATAGGCCTCCTCCACGCACTTGCGCTCGTTCATGTTACAAGTGATAAGAATGCCCTGTAGCCCGGGCTCCAGCTGGCGGGGCCCACCGCCATCCCAGCGCCGAGCCCGCTTGGCCTGCACATACTGAGCCTTGCCTTTACGCTTCCCGCCGCCAGGCTGAGGAGACTGCTGTATGCGGGCCGCCATGTTAGGTTAGAGTTGAGGCCAGCGAGAAATGTGTTTCTCCACAGCCCTGGCCGCTGCTGGCGCGGGCTGATTACGTCAGCTGTGCGCGAAGACCTCCCCTAGTCCCTCCCCCCGAGCCTCATTCCGTGCTACGCCGGGTCCTAATGCCGGTACTAAAGGGCGGAACGCCGAGGCGCAGTGGCGTGAGGCCCGCCCCTCGCCAGGATTGACAGTCACTCGCCTTAGCCTCACCTCGGGAAGAAGCTGTTTTCCCTGCTGTAGGGGCCGGCCACAGGTGGCAGCAGCTTACTGCATTCAGTATCAGCAAATCGGCAGCCCTTTCAGAAGTGGCGATAGTGGCAGTTTCCAGAATGTTAATGCCAGTTCAAGCCTCCACTGGAAAGCCAGTGCGGAGAAGAAGACAACAAGCCTGGCAGTTAGGCAAAGAAAAGGAGATTTATTAAAGCGAAATGAAAGAGTGACTGGCTCTCGAAAAGAACCCACCCTTCTGGTGAATCCTTCTTATACCCAGTAGAGGGAAACTGGGTCCCCTGAAGTGGGGTGGTTAGTTTATCTTCAGCCTGCAAGTGGAGTTTGGCAGTCACGTAGTCTTGAGAGAGTCAGAGGTGTCCCACGGTAGGGTGATCTTATAGTCTTGGGAAAGTAAGTGCCAGCGGTGAAAATAGGATGTTGCTTGAGCAATGTGATAAGTTTCATGGGTCACTGAGACTTCATCTTTTGTTGGCGAGGTTAGCACAATGAGGCCCCATGCAGACCCTATCACCAAGCATCTTTGGCACCTGTTCCTCCAGCCTTCCCTATAATTCTATCAGCTTTACAAAAGTTTCCAATAAATTCCTTTTTAGCTTGAATTTGCCAGAATATGTTTCTGTATGACTTACAACCAGGAATGGTGGGTTGCATAAATGTTTCACACTGCTTTCTCTGTGATTTTATCCATAGGCTCAGCAACTATCATGTTAATATGTTTATCTTTAAAAATCATTGAAAAGATACCCGTTTTGAGGTATGTGTTCAGGAGGAGTAAGTGTTCCCCACACTCACCCACAGTTACTACTCAGGTACAAAGTTGTTGCAAGATTTGAGTTGCCACAAACCCTAAAGGAGGTAATCTGCAAAAGGTGGACTGAACTTAGAGTCAATAATCTTTTATTATTGGTAAGCAATCTTTTTTAACCCCAGGTTTACCATTATTTCAAGAAACCTTATCACCATCTTACTTTTTGCTTTCACTTTTGCTGCCACCTTTACTTTTCAGAATGTCATCTGTGGAGTTTGCATAGCATATATTTCTGGAGATCCTGAGATGCTTGTGAAAAGCAGTCGCATTACACTGGCCATGCTGTGGTGGTGTACCAGTGGTCCCACATGGGACCTAAGGCATAAGGGGCCTTTCCCTCCCTGGCTCTGGCCTGCATGCTCATTGAGACAGACACCAGCTCTAACAGTCCCATTGAGCAGTGGTCAGGGCACCCCAGTGGGACCGCCCCTCCCACCCAACCAAGTGAGCAACTGTCAGCCAGCAACCAGCTTATAGCCCTGTTTTGCCATTGGTTGGTACCACTGAAAGCCCCTTCCCCCTCCCTATTGTATATAAAAGGACCCTGAACCCTGAGTGAGATGAGATGGTTTTTGGAGACTCTAGTCTACCATCTCCTCAGTCTGGTAGCCTTCTAATTAAAGTCATCATTCATTGCTCCAACAACTTGTCTGTTGATTTATTGACCTGTCATGTGTTGAGCAGAATGAGCTTGGGCTCAGTAACAAATTTTGGTGAGCCAGCCAGGAGCCGTGCTGCTCGTGGTGAGCTGACCCCACTTGGGGAATTTTCAGGTAAGGCCCTAGCAGCTGCCAGTACATTTGTCCTGAGGATCTTCCCTTCAAAATTTCCTGAAGTGGCACGGGATGCCCCAGTGCTTGGCAATTGGAGCAAGGAATTGACATTTGGGAGCTGACTGGCTCAATATAGTAAGGTAAGTTGCTCTGGGGTGTAGAGCTGGGAACATATTCCCCTCTCAATTTGGGCTTTTCCTTTAAAGGAAAAGCCAGCTTTCAGGGTACCCTTTTGAAAGGGGGAATTGTTGAATTTACCTGATTTTGTGAACTGGTTCATTTGCTTTTGTTTTTGTGTCCATTCATAATGGAATCTGTTTGTGCCTTTGGTATTAAATTTCTGTTTTATGATTCTTGAACTTATCAATAGGGGAAATATTCCATCTGTCCCTAAGAAAAGCCCTTTGGGCTGTATCCTAAATAAATAGGCAAGATATAGCTGTGGGCCCATGACTAAGAAAGAGATGATAGCCTGTTGTAATGGTGTGTGGTCCCAGTATACATTAGAATCAGGAAATCAATGGCCCTTAAATGGCTCACTTAATTATATGATCTCACAATTAAAATTGTTTTGTGAAAGGGCAGGTAAAAATGATGAGATTCCATAGGTAGAGGCATTTATGCTATTACATCAGGAAGAAAAGTCAAATGGCTACTGCCTTATGGTGCAGCAATCTGGAAGGAAACATCTATTCTACAAGAGGGAGAGGGAGAAAGAGTGAGGATATTTTGTTTCAGAACTTAAACCCAACTCCTCCACTGGTGGAGCCACCTCCACCTTGTGGAGATCAATTAGGGGTTTCTATGTTAACTCTCAGGGCACAGGAGCCTGGCTTGCCATCATCATCCAAGACCCTGTAGGGAACCCAATTTGGACTGGGAGCCGCTTCTAGAGCAGGGCAATTTCCCTTGCACCAGTATGCCATCGGTTCAGTTCAGTTCAGTTCAGTCGCTCACTCGTGTCCGACTCTTTGCGATCCCATGAATTGCAGCACGCCAGGCCTCCCTGTCCCTCACCAACTCCTGGAGCCTACCCAAACTCATAAAAAAAGCATCCAGCAAGAGGCACTGGAAGGGGAAAGGAGAGAACCCCCACCCCCACCCCCCTTGCTAGTTTTTAGCAAAGTATTATATACTTTTTCAATTGGTTACTAATAATAGATCAAGGTTGTAAAGGTCTTACCAAACCCACTCCCACAACATACATTTTAAGATAGCAAGATTAGCCAGAAGGAACAGGTTTCTGTTAAGGAGGAAAAACATGTCCTCCAGAACAAGATACATTGTTTCATTAACATAGCTTTAGAAGGACATTGGGACATTCTCATTAGCAAGATATATGGGTTTGTCCAGCAATTAGCAGCTCATGGTTTGAAAAAGTTAGTTTCAGGTAGTCGCCATAGCAACACAGGATTAAAGGCGCCTCCTACATGACTAAGGCCCAGTGAAGGAATGTAGAGGAAAAAAACGTGCACCTTTTGCCGGTTCGTCTCTTCTCCTTGTTTGGGGACTCTGGAGGCCTACCTAATCATTAACTCTTTTACCATAAAGACAAAGTTACTCCTAGCTCTGGCCTTAGGACTACCAGACTTAAAGAAACCTTTCAAATTGTATGTCCATGAGAGACAAGGCAAAATCACCGCTGATGGTGATTGCAGCCATGAAACTAAAACATGCTTGCTCCCTGGAAGAAAGGCTATGACCAATCTAGACAGCATATTAAAAGGCAGAGACATTACTTTGCTGACTAAGGTCCATATAGTCAAAGCTATGGTTTTTCCAGTAGTCATGTATGGATGTGAGACTTGGACCATAAAGAAAGATGAGCACCGAAGAAATGATGCTTTTGAACTGTGGTGTTGGAGAAGACCCAACTGTTGTGAGTCCCTTGGACAACAAGGAGAGCCAACCAGTCAATCCTAAAGGAAATCAGTCCTGAATATTCATTGGAAGGACTGATGTTGAAGCTGAAGTTCCAATACTTTGGCCACCTGATGCAAAGAACTGACTCATTGGAAAAGACCCTGATGCTGGGAAAGATTGAAGGCAGGCAGAAAAGGGGACAACAGAGGATGAGATGGTTGGATAGCATCACCAACTTGATGGACATGAGTTTGAGCAAGCTCCGGGAGTCGGTGATGGACAGGGAGGCGTGGTGTGCTGCAGTCCACAGGGTTGCAAATAGTTGGACATGACTGAGCAACTGAACTGAATTGAATGTGGCCGGATGCCATGATCTTTGTTTTCTGTATTTCTTTTTATCTTGTTTTTTTTTTTTTTAATATTTAGTTTTAACTGGCTCTTTCACTCTCCTCCTTCATCTTCATCAAGAGGCTCTTTAGTTCCTCTTTGCTTTCTGCCATTAGAGTGATATCATCTGCATATCTATGGTTGTTGATGTTTCTCCCACCTATCTTGATTTCAACTTGTAATTCATCCAGCCCAACATTTCTCACAATGTGCTCAGCATATAGATTAAATTAACTAGGTGACTCCAGACCGCCTTGTCATACTCCTTTCTCAATTTTGAACCAATCAGTTGTTCCATACAGGGTTCCAGCTGTTGCTTCTTGACCCACATACAGGTTTTGAAGGAGGCAGAAAAGATGGTCTGGTATTCCCATCTCTCTAAGAGCTTTTCAGTTTTTCATGATCCACACATTCAAAGATTTTAGCACAGTCAATGAAACTGAGATAGATATTTTTCTGAAATTACCTTGCTTTCTCTATAATCCAGTGAATGCTGGCAATTTGATCTCTATTCCTCTTTCTTTTCTAAACCCAGCTTGGACATCTGGAAGTTCTTTGTTCACATGATGCTGAAGCCTAGCGTGCAAGATTTTCAGCATGACCTTACTAACATGGGAGATGAGGGCAATTGTCTGATGGTTAGCACATTCTTTGGCACTACCCTTCTTGGGAATTGGGATAACGATTGACCTTTTCCAGTCCTGTGGCCACTGCGGGGTCTTCCAGATTTGCTGACATAATGAATGCAAAACCTTGATGGCATTCTCATTTAGGTATCTGAATAGTTCGGCTGGAATTTCATCGCATTCACTAGCTTTATTAACAGCAGTGTTTCTTATTAACAGCATCCACTAGCTTTATTCACTTGACTTTGCACTCCAGAATGTCTGGCTCTGGGTGACTAACCACAGCATTGTAATAGTCCAGTTCATTAAGATATTTTTTATACAGTTCTTCCAAGTATTCTTTCCATCTCTTCTTGATCTCTTCAGCACCTACTAGATCTACCATTTCTATCCTTTATTGTGCCCATCTTCAGGTGGAATGCTGCCTTGATGTTACTGATTTTCCTGAAGAGATCTCTAATCTTTCACCTTTTGTTGTTTTCTTCTATTATTAAACACTGTTCATTGAAGAAGGCCTTCTTGTCTCTTTTAGCTCTTCTTTGAAACTCTGCATTTCTCCCTTGCTTTTCGCTTTTCACTCTTCTATTCATAAAGCCTCCTCAGATAACCAGTTTGCCTCCTTGCTTTTCCTTTTCTTTAGGATAGTTTTGTTCACTGCCTCCTCTGCCCATAGTTCTTCAGGCACACTGTTAACTAGATCTAGTCCCTTGAATCTGTTCATTACCTCTGCTGTGAATTCATACAGGATTTGATTTAAGTGATACCTGGCTGGCCTAGTTTTTTTTTCTGGTTTTCTTTGGTTTAAGCCTGAATTTTGCCATGAGCTGATGATCTGAGCCACAGTCAGCTCCAGGTCTTGTTTTTGCTGACTGTATACAGCTTCTCTGTCTTCAGCTACAAAGAACAATTTGAGATGATGTCCATGTGTAAAGTAGTCTCTTGTGTTGTTGGAAAAGGGTATTTGCTATGACTAGTGCATTCTCTTGGCAGAATTCAGTTACCTTTTGCCCTGCTTCATTTTGTTCTCCAAGGCCAAACTTGCTTGTTACTTGAGGTATATCTTAACTTCTTAATTTTGCATTCCAATCTCTGATGATGAATAGAACATCGTTTTTAGGTGTTAGTTCCAGGAGGTCTTCTAGGTCTTCATAAAACTGATCAACTTCAACTTCTTCAGCATCAGTGGTAGGGGCATAGACTTGGATTACTATGATGTTGAATGGCTTGTGTTGGAAACAAACCTAGATCATTCTGTTTTTTTTTCTTTGAGGTTGCACACAGTACTGTATTTTGGACTCTTGTTGTTTATGAGGGCTACTCTGTTTCTTCTGTGGGATTTTTGCCCACAGTAGTAGATATAATGGTCATCTGAACTAAATTCACCCATTCCTGTCAATTTTAATTCATGGCTTCCTAGGAGGTCACTGTTTATTCTTACCGTCTCCTGTTTGACCACATCCAATTATCCTTTATTTATGGACCTAACATTCCAGGTTCCAATACTGTTGGTCCTTTAATGGACCAGAACCTGGTGGTCCGGAGTCGACGATAAGAAAGTAAGAGAGACAAAGAGGCTGATATCTCCTGGTTTATGCGGAGAGCCGATAAAGCCCTGTTCTTAGAGCTCCCGCTGCTGCATGTAGGCACCAGGCGCCCTCTCGAGTGGGTGAAGGCACAGTGCGCCTTCTCGAGAGGGTCTTAGAATCCCAGGCAAGAATGTGAGCTCTGCGGGCCTCTGCGCTCCAAGGAATTAGCCTGAAAGAGAGAGAGAAGGAAAGAAAGACATGGGGACCCAAGCTCTTATGGAGCAAAGGTGTTTTAATCAACATGGTGTGGGCATATATACTGTCTTACAAGGTAGTTATTCTCAGCAAAGATAAAGATTAAAATTCCAGATATACAAAACATAACACAATCCCTATCAAAGAGAGAGTTGCAAACAATCACTTTTTACCGTATGGTTCATAAAAAGGAAGAGGGTACTTATCATCGTAATGAGAAATGCCTAGATTCCTCAGCCCTGGGAAAGGCGATTAATAAGGACCAGAGGATTCCTGACAGATCCAAAACAGCACACAGGAAGCCTCTTGTTAAATGCTTCCTGACACAATACCGTTCTTTGCAGCACTGGATTTTACTTTTGTCACCAGAGACATCCACAGCTGAAAATCACGTCCGCTTTGGCCCAGATGCTTCATTCATTCTGAGGCTATTGGTAATTCTCCTCTGCTCTTTCCCAGTAGCATATTGGACAACTTCAGACCTGGGGGATGCATCTTTTGGTGTCATATCTTATTTGCCCTTTATGCAATCCTATATACATATATATAGATATATAGACGTCTGGAGAAGGCAATGGCACCCCACTCCAGTACTCTTGCCTGGAAAATCCCGTGGACAGAGGAGCCTGGTAGGCTGTAGTCCGTGAGGTTGCTAAGAGTCGGACACGACTGAGCAACTTCACTTTCACTTTTCACTTTCATGCATTGGAGAAGGAAATGGCAGCCCACTCCACTGTTCTTGCCTGGAGAATCCCAGGGACGGCGGAGCCTGGTGGGCTGCTGTCTGTAGGGTCGCACAGAGTCGGACACAACTGAAGCGACTTAGCAGCAGCAGCAGCAGAAGCATATAGACGTCATTTATATATCTATATCTATCTATCTATATATATCTCAAAATGATGCTTGGTAAGACTTTTGCTGTTCTCCACATTTCTCAACTAAAGCTCAAAGCTAAGAATTAAGGGGCACTGTCTCAGCCCTTTCCAGTGTAAAAAGAACTGTAAACAAAGACTAAGTTAGGCACGTCTCTCTAAGGTTGGAAAAAGATGGTTTAATTAGCCCTGCTACATCCACACCACTCTGCTTCTCAATTTACATCAAGGCCTGGTGAGAGGAGAGAAGAGAGTTCTTGCACCTCCCTTTCCTACTTCTTATTTCCACTTTAGTCAATGCTGCTAAGAATGTTTTCACCCCCTTCGCAGAGAGGGGCATAAAGGGAATCCCTTATAAAGGTTAAAGGTGTTTGGGAGGAAAAGAAACTGGCATCCTATTCCTGAGTTGATGTCCCCTTCCACCTGGTTAAGTGAGAAAATGAGCCAGGATGGCAAGGAGAGATAGGTGGCAGGATACAGAGAGGGGGAATGGGGAGGGACACAACCACAGAGGAGAGGACTGTCGCCCAAGACAAGGTGTTCTAAAGATGTGTGAGTTATATGTGTCAAGTAGACTCCCGGAAAGTACTCGGGCTTAAACAGGTAGACCCAACAGATAGAGGATTAAAGTCACACTGTCATGGTAACTCCTGTGACCCTAGTATTTTTTCCTTATCCCCAAAAAGAGAGTATTTACAGGTTAGAATTGGGAAGGGAGAAAAAGTGGGAGATCGACAAGACTGCTTGTTTCTATTCCAGGCACTAGACTTGGAGGAGCATCAAAAAGAGTGGTCAGCCCTCCTGTCCACTGCTGGGCCTCAGAAGCACAGAGCAAGTCTGTGCTGAAGGGCGAGGAACAGATACAATGTACATCGTGTTTGAGATTTAAATTTTGAGTGGACAAACTTTTAATAACTGCAAGTGATTGGAAAGTTGTAGGACTATCCCTAGAAGTCTTTCATTTTTCTCAGTTTAATTACTGTGTGTTTTGGTGTGTTCCTCCTTGGGTTTACCTACCTGGGACTCTACACTTCCTAGACATGAGTAACTGTTTCCTTTCCCATGTCAGGGAAGTTTTCAGCTATCATTGCTTCAAATATTTCCTCAGGTCCTTTCTCTCTCACTTTCTTCTCCTTCTAGGACCCCTATAATGTGAATGTTGGTGCATTTAATGTTGTCCCAGAGGTCTCTTAAACTGTCTTCATTTCTTTTCATTCTTTTTTCTTTATTCTGTTCTGGGGCCTTGATTTCTACCATCCTGTTTTCTGGGTCAATTATCTGTTCTTCTGCCTCAGTTACTCTGCTATTGATTCCTTCTAGTGTATTTTTCATTTCAGATATCGTATTGTTCATCTCTGTTTGTTTGTTCTTTAGGATTTGCCGCCATTCTTTTTCCAAGGCCTTGGATCATCTTCATTATCATTATTCTGAATTCGTTTCCCAGCAGGTTTCCTATGTTCATTTCTTCTAGTGTCTTATCTTGTTCTTTCATGTAGGACATATTCTTATGCCATCTCATTTTGTCTAACTTTCTGTGATTGTGGTTTCTGTTCTGAAGACTGCATGATTGTAGTTCTTTTTCTTCTGCTGTCTACCCTCTGTTGGATGAAGCTGTCTAAGAGGCTTGTGCAGGCTTCCTAATGGGAGGGACTCCACGGGTGGGTGAAGCTGAGTCTTGTCCCTCTGAAGGGCAGGGCCATGCTTAGGAAAACTTTAAGCAGCCTGTCTGCTGATGGGTGGGGCTGTATTCCTGTCCTCTTGGTTGTTTGGCCTAAGGCATCCCACCACGAAGTCTACAGGCTGTTGGGTACAGATAATGGCAGCCTCTGGGAGGGCTTATGGCAATGTGTACTCCCTAGAATTACCACCGCCAGTGTCTTTGTCCCCACCATGAGCCACAACCATCCCCTGGCTCTTCAGGAGACCCTCCAGTGCTAACAGCTAGGTCTGACCTGGTGTCTTAGGAGGTCACTAATTTTTTTCTCCTGTGTGCATGGGACCTTGCATGTATCCTCCAAGAGTAGAATCTCTGTTTCCCCTAGTCCTGTGGACTACCTGTAATTAAACCATGCTGGCTTTCAAAGCCAGATTCTTTGGGGTCTCCTTCTCCTATTTGTTGGACGCCCAGCCTGGGAAGTCTGATGTGGGGCTCAGGACTTCCACTCCTGTGGGAGGGCCTCTGTGGTATAATTACTCTCCAGTCTGCAGGTCTCCATCCAGCAGGTATGGGATTTGATCTTATTGTGACTGCACCCCTTCTACAATCTTGTTGTGGCTTCTTCTTTATCTTTGGGTGTAGGGTATCTTTTTTGCTAGATTTCAGTGTCTTTCTGTCAATAAATGTTCAGCAGTTAGTTGTGATTTTTGTGTTTCTGTAAGAAAAGGTGAGCCCATGTCCTTCTATTCCACTATCTTGAGCTCAAACCCCCCTCCAAGAAGTCATTAAGTGATGGAAAAGGGATATTGAATATTGAGGAGGAAAACAGAAATTGAGGAGGAAATAGTTTTGAGTTAAGAGTCATTTGAAAAGCTACATATAAATAGTTACATACATATGTAACTAATTTTATAGATATATAATATATATAGATTTACATATCTATATCTATATATATCTCCCTTGCACTCCCTACAAACACACATGTACACACACACTGTTTCACAACACATTTGGTGACGACTTTATTCTTTATGTCATTCTGTATCTTTTATACCGCGTGTATAATGCATATGTTCTTTTTACAAGTTAAAATAAAGTGCCATTTTCTTGATGTAGACATTCACCAAAGTATTTCTCTTTCCTCCTTGGGTATACAGCTAGACTAATTTTCAGCCCCTTATAGGTAAGACTGGAGAAGCATGGGTAGATGTGATGCATGCTTCTAGGCCTAAATTCTTGAGATCCTCCACAAATGCACTCTTGTGATTTTCCTTTGCTCTGGCTCTTACTCTCCTGCTTGTCAACTTGCTTATTTTAGAGGATCCAATACAGGAATCTTAGGAAGCCTAGGAGAGAGTGAAATCTATGAATATAAGGACTCTGACTACTGTATAGAGGGGAGCCATCTAGGAAAGTCCATCAGCCAGGAACTTCTGCATTAGACTTAAGCCTCTGAGTTTCGGGTTTGTTTCTGCAGCACAGCCTGAAAGAAAGAAAGTGAAGTCGCTCAGTCATGTCCGACTCTATGCGAACCTGTGGACTGTGTCCATGGGATTTTCCAGGCAAGAGTACTGGAGTGGGTTGCTATTTCCTTCTCCAGGGGATCTTCCTGACCCAGGGATCAAACCCAGGTCTCCCGTATTGTAGACAGACGCTTTACCGTCTGAGCCACCAGGGAAGTCTAAGGCTGTGTGCAACACAGCCTAGCACACCTTAACTAATATACTGGGAATCTAAAGTTTGTTCAAAATGTCTGTACTATTCTTGTTAAAGTCTTATTGTCTATAGTGATTATGAACACCGTCTTTCTGATAAATTAAAAGAATAGGCCTCATAAGAAAATGAAGAGAGTGTGGGTTTTGAAATCTGACCTGAGTAGAAAGCCCAGCTCTGTTGTTTCTTTGGTAGTCTCAGAGGGAAACTTTAGCCTGTTAGCCAGGCCTCTCTTTTCTTGCCAAAACACCCACTGTGCTTCTTACTTCTTCCTTACAAAATGCATATGAAGTAGACTTCTGTCTGAAAGTAGATTACAAAATAGTTGAGACAATTCTATAAAAATTTTTCCTTTTTCCTGTAGAACCATTGATGAAAATGTTTTATTTTTGAAGAATTTTTTGGTTATTATTTAAATTGTTTGGGGGATATATTCATAACTTCAGACTAATTTACTAATACATTTTGAGAAAAGATTTAGCCAGCCTTGGCTGGTACGACAGGAATTCAGGACAGATGGAGACTATTCCAGGTAACATTTTCCCCTGTTTGACTTAATTGTGTCAATTCCACAGAGCACACACACCCAGCTCTTTGCAAGTGATGGAAAACCTCAGTGGGGCTTAGAAAAGACCTGCCATTTTCCCTCTGCTTTTGTATACCAGAGTTGGTCTACATAGGAGTCAGGGTCTATTGGGAAGAATAAGAATGGAAAGATGGGATCTAATCACATATTGGTTATATCACCTTGCCTTTTCCTACCTTTTTCCCTTCCCTTGGAAACTTTATGGGTAGGCAACATAAGGGCTGTTTTGACATGTTCATTATCAAAGTCTTTGCTCCAGTCAAGTTGATTCTAAGTGTAATCAAATGACTTGACATTAAAGTGGAAGGATATTACCCTTCTAACAGAGTCACTTTCAAGCTGTATGACTTATTTTAAGGTTACTTGTTCTCTGCTCAACATAATTTCCTCATTTTAAAAAAAAATGGGCATAGTTCTACTTACCTTACAGAGATGCTATATGACATATGAAAAACATTCAAGAAATGGTAATCCTCTTCCACTCCATGTAAGATGTTCTGAGGAAATTAAAGCTTAGTGCCTTTTAAGAAGGAGGTGTTGGAGAAGACTCTTGAGAGTCCCTTGGACTGCAAGGATATCCAACCACTCCATCCTAAAGAAGATCAGTCCTGGGTGTTCATTGGAAGGACTGATGCTGAAGCTGAAACTCCAATACTTTGGCCACCTCATGAGAAGAGTTGACTCATTGGAAAAGACCTGATGCTGGGAGGGATTGGGGGCAGGAGGAGAAGGGGACAACAGAGGATGAGATGGCTGGATGGCACCACCAACTCGATGGACATGAGTTTGAGTAAACTCCGGGAGTTGGTGATGGACAGGGAGGCCTGGCGTGCTGCGATTCATTGGGTCGCAAAGAGTTGGACACGACTGAGCGACTGAACTGAACTGAACTGAAGAAGGAGGTGAGCATTCTTGCTCATGCTTTCCTTGACCCTTGTGCAACAATGTATCTTGCCCAAGAACTGGCCTTTCTTTAGGTCCCCAGCTAATGATCACACAGCACATTACTCATGGAAATACTTTTCTTAGACTCTGTGTTAATTATAACTGTAACAAATATATATATATATATTTATATATATATATATAATAATTATATATTATAAGGGTGGTTATGATAATTGTAACAAATCTTACCTGGGAACCTGTTTCTCAGCAACAACATATCTCACCCAGAAACACATTGCCCAGAACCGGTTCCTTCTGACTAATCTTGTACTGAAGGTATCTCAGCATGTGTGCCTTGGGAAAGGGTCTAATGGAGCTTGAACAACCTTGAAGTGTTCTTTTTATCTATTCTCAGCAGCCAGTTGAGAAGTCTGCAATGCCCTGCTTAGTGAGGCGGCTATTCTACTACCCCCTTCTAATGTCTGTGTCAGTAGCTTTTTCTGTCACTTTCACTTTAAGTAAAAATCTACACAAAGCTCTGAGTGACTGAGACTGTCTTTTGATCCCAGAGTTAAATATTCTTTGGAGACCACGAATCTGGCAGCACCGTTCACTGTAAGATATCAGTTCCAACACTAAACTCATTTTCTTCTTGTTATCTTATGATGGAAAAGAAGGTATGTTAAAAGAATCTCTCAAAAACCTGGTGTTGACTGGGAAGTGCATTTATTTATTCACATTTTTTCTTAAGACAGGTGGGTATAAGAATGATTCCAATCACTTAGGTCAGAATTCTCCAGGAGAATTAGTTTAATAATCTTAGAAGAAGACTCAAGTGCAATGGGTTAGTCTCTGGGATTAAACTTGGAGTGAGGGTGGTTATTATACTTGAGTTGCGTGCTTGAGAAAACCTGATCTACTACTTCCAGGGATAACAGATCTCCCTGTAAAATAAGGGATGTAGGTGTTAACAAAATACACTGGGTAAATCTAAAAGCTCTAATTGGTTTCACTGAACAATTTATGAATTGAAAAGTGTCCCATCTAGCAAACAGAGAGCAACGCCAAAGAACTACAGAGAGGGAAAGGTGTTTAAAAGCAAGACAAGGAAGTCATAGACAAAAACTATTCAGATTTATCTGTGGGGGACAAAGGGGTCTAAGTGGCAGATGACTTTATCCTTCTTTTGAGGATGGAAAGGTTTACCTCATTGGTTCTGATCAATAAATTTCTTATTGACCTATTAGAATTACATTCTTGGAGAATGTTGTGAGCTTTTGAAAGACTACAACGAACCAGGGAGATTATTGTGATCATTATAAGCAGGATAATTCCCAACATTTGGAGTGTACTTTGGAGACATGGTCCCTAAGGACCAAAACAATCAAAATCAAATAAGTTGAAAAAAGACGCTGAAGTAGTCATCTTTTTAAGCCAAGTTGGATCACTTCAGTGGTCTTTCGTAACTGAATTTTAACCTCCCCAGAAGTGTTCATCTACATGCAGTGGGTGGTGTTGGCTACAACACAGACACTTCCTTGTTCAGCTAAAAGGCAATCAAGGGCTAACCTGTTATCAAGAATGACTTTGGCCAAAGAATCTAAAGATTTTGGTAGACAGTTATTGCTAAAGCAGCAGATTCCGCAACATTTTTAAGAGTTAAGGAGAGGCTCCTTGTTTGTAGGGAAGTAAGAATCTATCAAAGGGAGCTAATTTTGAATCTTGAATGCCTCCTGGTAATTTCCATTTGAATCAGTATAGTTTGTAGGCCACACAGGTAGTTTTATTCTGGTACTGTTACTTTATATTCCTTTCTTTGTATAGATCCTGAATGCAAAATTCCCCAAGTTTATGGTAGTTAAGCAGAGATAGGGGTTCTTTGGCAGCCGGGGCAGATATGATCTTTTTTTTTTTTCCCTAATGACAAATCCATCAGTCTGAGAAATTACCTACACCCTCCCTCTCCTTAACAAAGGCCTAGGAGATACAGTCAATGGTGTCATCTTTCCAGGCTAAAGGAAGAAAGAGAGAAAGAGAGGGTTTTATATCTAGTTAACATATCAAGTCCTAATCTGGCATCTTGGGAGGAAGCAGTCTACTTTGATGTCAGCTACTTATCTTCCCAGTCAATTTGATTTGGCATTCTCTGGTGTTTCTATGGAGAAGGCGATGGAACCCCATTCCACTACTCTTGCCTGGAAAATCCAATGGACAGAGGAGCCTGGTAGGCTGCAGTCCATGGGGTCGCTAAGAGTTGGATACAACTGAGTGACTTCACTTTTACTTTTCACTTTCATGCATTGGAGAAGGAAATGGCGACCCACTCCAGCCTTCTTGCCTGGAGAATCCCAGGGGCGGCGGAGCCTGGTGGGCTGCCCTCTATGGGGTTGCACAGAGTCGGACATGACTGAAGCGACTTAGCAGCAGCAGCAGCAGCAGTGTTTCTATTGGATCAGATGTCAGGTAGAGCCTTTAGCTGTGAGGTGTACATACAAAGTTCAAGTCCCTGAAGTTTGGCTGCCATCTGGATAGTGAAGAGGACCTGAAACAGTCTCTTCCAAGGAGATCTAAGAGCAGTCTTGGTTCTTACTATCTCCAAATCAGAAGGATAGGGGAAAAATATGTAAATGTTAGTTTGGAAAGTTGTAGCCAGATTTCAGGAAGCTGGAAGAATTTAAAATCCAGTCCAGGGAATTCCCTGGCAGTCCAGTTAGGACTTAGCACTTTCATTCTGGAGGCCTGGGTTCAATCTCTGGCCAAGGAACTAAGATCCCACAAATGACACAGCCAAAGAAAGGAAGGAAGAAAGAATCCAGTCCAGTTTGCAAGTATAAAAGAAAACCCCAAAGTTGATTAACAGAATTATAATCTAACATCAACAAAAAAAGTGCAAATATAATTTTTCTCTTTCAATTACTAGTTTTTTTTTTTCTTATTTTTCTAGGATAATTAAAGTAAAACTAATCTGTTTACATAAGACTTAGACTAAATATTTACATAAATACAATAAGAATAGTGATTGGCCATATAAATTCCTTTTAAGACTGCTTTGCTAGAACTTTTTATAAATTTAAACTTTCAAGGCCAGGAAACCAAACTAAAGTTCAAGCAAGTCCTTAAAGCTGTCTGATCATATCTGAGTCTATTCATATTTATTTCAAATGTTATTACAGTCAAAGCATTGTTTCTAATTACAATGTTTCTAATTGTCCTGTTACAGGATAGCAGCTTTTTATTGAACTTATGTAAATACCTATGTTGCCAGAAAAGAACACTAAACAGTTTCCATATATTGGAGACACATAGGGAGAAAAAGTAAATGTTTCATCTTTGTTTACAAAGGTATATTTTATCAAATTGATGTAAGTCCAAATAGCTTAGGAGAAAACATTTACTTAAATCTGGAATAGGAAAATATTTGAGAACTGGCAATGTCGCCAAAAAAAAGTCATAAGAACTGTAATTATCTTCCTCAGCTTATTCACTCTGATGTTATTAATTCTTATTCTTGAATCCTCTTTTCCTCCTAGTTCTAGAAGAAACTAGGAAGAAAAGAAAATTACCAGTTCAGTTTTATGATCTTAAAGTTAGCAGAAAACTGCACTTGTCAAAGTTCTTTTCCATGAATTTTCTTTGAGAATGAAGCACTTTTGCAGGAGGGCTTTTGGAAAAGCATCAGAGTAAAACAATAATTCTCTGCAAATGACAGAGTTTAAAATGCCCATTATGACGAGAGTTCATTATAATGAAATTAATAGGGAAATTTGGTTATATCTGTGACAAACAACATTTTAAGATAATAACTAGAATTATGACTGATAGTACCAGGACACATCATATTTCCAGGATAATAGCTAGAATTATAATAATAATTTTAAGATAATAACTAGAATTATGACTGATACTACCAGGGCACATCATATTTCCAGGATAATAGCTAGAATTATAATAATAATTTTAAGATAATAAATAGAATTATGATTGATACTACCAGGACACATCAAATTTCTAGGAATTTCATACAATTTCTGAAGCAAATCTAACCCGTATAAACAAAACAGAAAGAAAGCTTTGTGTTACTTATTTGACACTATTTCCCATGTAATTTTGAGACAGAAAGGCAAGAGTATAGCCATTTTGGAAAAGAACTGGGAAACGGACTTGGGCAAAACAGGCCTTAGAAGCTAATGAACAGAGGCCCTGAGGTCTGAGTCCCAGAGACAAGAATCAGAAATAAATTATTAACTTTATCTCTGTTACACTAAGGAGTGTACCTAGAAATTCAACTATAAACTTTAACTTTATGTCTTTTGGTGTTTTGTTGCAGAAAATTCTCATGCACTCCTTTCCCCTAATAGAACCACTCCCTATTCCTGAAGCCATCTACTACTGATCTAGAAGTCTGATAATTTCCGGAAATTATTAGTGATCATGAGACACACTTTCCCTTTTTTATAAAAGTAACCTGCCCATTCTATCCCTCGAGTTGGCACTTTTGTTCCCACCTTTTCCTTTGAGCACACACTATCTCTTTTAATGAAACCTTTGCTTTTCTTAAAGTCTTATGGAAGCAATATTCATTTCTATGGTATTGCTGTTCAAGAATCAGGAGAGGGCCCCTTAACCTACCAAATAAGCCTAAATAAGCTGTCTACCTTTTTATAAGGAGAGAGAACAAATCTTTTGAAATGTTTTAGAGACCCTTTGGAAATTTTCAAAGTTACTTTGTGGTTAAAAAGGACTACATGTAGAATTTGATTCAGGGAAGTTTGTCACAAGATATAACAAAGGTTTTAAAATACTTGGTTAAATAGGATCATAGGTCACTGTGAAACAGCACTTAGTTACCCATTCAACTAAAGTGACAACAGAAAATGTTAAGGTAAATACAGAAAGTTAAATAGCTTTCTTTTTAACTTTAGCTCTTTTAATGGAGAAGATTAGAATTTCTGAACACAGAAGCTTATTTGACAAAACGCAGAATTCCTGTTTTTAGGAAGATGATTTTAAAAGGTAAGTAAAAACCTTTTGCAATCTGTTATCAAGAGCAAACCAATAGCCCAGAAGACTTTGTTCTTACAGCAGAGAGAAAACCAAATGATAATTTTACAGCAGTTTATTTTTGGTATTAAAACCCTTATACTTAATTAAATTCCAATCTTAGCCAGTTTTGACTACACAAAAATATTCCTTTCCAAAGATTTCTCTGTCATGAATCTTCTTTTACTGAAAACACATATCCTACTTCCCATGCACATGGAAATGTTTAAATCCTTATTATTTCCAATAGCTTTAATCACATATATTAGAATTTTTAACTCTTAGAGATCTTTAATTTTGAATGAAAACTAAAAAGTACATGTTCACAACTATTTTTTTACATTAGCATTCTGTAATTTGCCAAACATAATTTTTAAAATAATTTCTAGAAAAATGTACTTTCTGAAATAAAATTTCTCAGCCTAGAATTAAGCATCAGTTCAGTTCAGCCGCTCAGTCATGACCAACTCCTTGTGACCCCATGGACTGACTCACACCTTGCCTGTCTGTCACCAACTCCCGGAGCTTGCTCAAAACTCATGTCCATCAAGGGGTGATGCCATCCAACCATCTCATCCTCTGTAATCCCCTTCTCTGCCCACCTTCAATCTTTCCCAGCATCAGGGTCTTTTCCAATGAGTCAGTTCTTTGCATCGGGTGGCCAAAGTACTAGAGCTTCAGCTTCAGCATCAGTCCTTCCAATGAATTATTCAGGACTGATTTCCTTGAGGATTGACTGGTTTGATCTCCTTCCAGTCCAAGGGACTCTCAAGAGCCTTCTCCAACTCCACAGTTCAAAAGCATCAATTCTTTGGCGCTTGACTTTCTTCATAGTCCAACTCTTACATCCATATATAACTACTGGAAAAACCATAGCTTTGACTAGATGGACCTTTGTTGGCAAAGTAATGTCTCTGCTTTTCAATATGCTGTCTAGGTTGGTCATAGCTTTTCTTCCAAGGAGCAAGTGTCTTAATTTCATGACTGCATGAAATTAATTAAACATGCTTACTAATAAACTCAAATATCTTTACTCTCTATACAAGAGGGTGCCAAAAATAATATAAACCTATGTTTAGCAAGTAGTATTTCATTATTTTATCTGAGGGGTGGAGATGATCTAGATATTAAATTGAAAACAGCTCTTTGCAAGAAGCAGACCTCTGCAGGAGGCCCTTTGGTCTTGTCATTTTAACAAAGCTATATTGCAACATAACTTTTAAACAAGGTGCCAAGCTTTTGGTCACACAATATCTTGCCTAATCCATTGATTCTTTTCTTATATCAAAAAATAGAAATGAAGAATTGGATAACTAGACCTTTTCCCCCAGGTCTTCTCCTCCAGTAATCTCATGAGCAAACTGTGTGAACAAGATAGACTCTAAAGAAAGATCAACAAGGAGTTGAGAAGTCTGCACACAATGGGAGATAGCAACGAATCTGACCACTTACCTCAATGATTAACTGAGATTATTTTCCCTTTTTCCTTTTAAAAATTTTCATGATTGAGCAGAATCTTCAGAGTTGGTTCTGGGACATGACTCCAACTTCTCCCCAGGTGGTTGGCCTCTTAAACATTTCCAGTCCTATCAGCATTTGTCTCCTGAGTATTGGCTTTTGAGCTGCAAACAGCTGAACCTCAGTTTAGTAACACAATGACTATGCACCACTTAATTTAATGAAGCAAAACTTTAAAGTTTCAGATCACCAAAAAGATTTGATATCTTACTTAGGCCCATGTAATTTGTTTTCAACAGTTTTGTTTAGCTTACTTATAAAAATTTCATTATATCAGCTTCTTTTCTTGTTGAAAAAATTTATAAGAGAGAGAACATCAATTTATTTGACCAATAAACCAAAGATTAAGGAAAGTTGTATGTCTGTATTATTTTCAGTGTTGATAACTCTAAAGACATGCCTATTTTAATTAAACTAACAATCTTAATATTTACTAAAGATTAATCCCGGATCATGTGAACGTAAAAGCATCTGGGATAGTTTCTATTATAATTCATATAAGCACTTGTTTTTAATCAAGTTAAGTAGAGCTTTTTGCAAATCAATTTTATTGATACCATCAGTTAGTTCCGACGCTCAGTCATGTCCAACTCTTTGTGACCCAATGGACTGTAGCACACCAGGATTCCCTGTTCTTCACCAACTCCCAGAGCTTGCTCAAACTCATCTTCATCGAGTCGGTGATGCCATCCAACCATCTCATCCTCTGTCATCCCCTTCTCCGCCCACCTTCAATCTTTCCCAGCGTCAGGGTCTTTTCCAATGAGTCAGTTCTTTGCATCGGGTAGTCAAAGTATTAGAGCTTCAGCTTCAGCATCAGTCCTTCCAATGAATATTCAGGACTGATTTCCTTTAGGATGGACTGGTTGGATCTCTTTGCTGTCCAAGGGACTCTCAAGAGTCTTCTCCAACACCACAGTTCAAAAGCATCAATTCTTCGGTGCTCAGCTGTCTTCATAGTCTGACTCTCACATCCATATGTGACTACTAAAAACCATAGCTTTGACTAGATGGACCTTTGTTGGCAAAGTAATGTCTCTGCTTTTTAATGTGCTGTCTAGGTTGGTCATAGCTTTTCTTCCAAGGACAAGTGTCTTTTAATTTCATGGCTGCAGTCACCATCTGCAGTGATTTTTGAGCCCCCCAAAATAAAGTATGTCACTCTTTCCATTGTTTCCCCATGGATTTGCCATGAAACAATAGAAGCAGATGCCATGATCTTAGTTTTTTGAATGTTGAATTTTAAGCCAGCTTTTTCACTCTCCTCTTTCACTTTCATCAAAAGGCTCTTCAATTCCTCTTCGCTTTCTGCCATAGGGTGGTGTCTTTTGCATATCTGAAGTTATTGATATTTCTCCTGGCAACCTGGATTACAGTTTGTGCTTCATCCAGACACACATTTCACATGATGTACTCTGAATATAAGTTAAATAAGCAGGGTGACATTATACAGCCTTAACATACTCCTTTCCCAATTTGGAACCCGTCTGTTTTTCCATGTCCGGTTATCACTGTTGCTTCTTGACCTGCATACAGGTTTCTCAGGAGACAGGTAAGGTGGTCTGGTATTCCCATCTCTTGAAGAATTTTCCAGTTTGTTGTGATCCACACAGTCAAAGGCTTTGGCATAGTCAATAAAGCAGAAGTAGATGTTTTCCTGGAACTCTCTTGCTTTTCTGATGTTCCAGTGGATGTTGGCAATTTGATCTCTGGTTCTTCTGCCTTTTCTAAATCCAGCTTGAACATCTGGAAGCTCTCAGTTCATATACTGTTGAAGCATGGCTTGGAGAATTTTGAGCATTACTTCGCTAGCATGTGAGATGAGTGCAATGGTGCAGTAGTTTGAACATCCTTTGGCATTGCCTTTTTTGGGGAATGGAATGAAAACTGACCTTTTCCAGTCCTGTGGCCACTGCTGAGTTTTCTAAATTTGCTGTCATACTGAATGCAGCACTTTCACAGCATCATCTTTTAGAATTTGAAATAACTCAGCTGAAATCCCATCACCTCCACTAGCTTTGTTCATAGTGATGCTTTCTAAGGCCCATTTAACTTTGCATTCCAGGATGTCTGGCTCTATGTGAGTGATCACACCTTCGTGGTTTTCTGGGTCATGCAGATCTTTTTTGTATAGTTCTTCCGTGTATTCTTGCCACCTCTTCTTAATATCTTCTGCTTCTGATAGGTCCCTACCATTTCTGTCCTTTATTGTGGCCATCTTTGCATGAAATGTTCCCTTGGTATCTCTAATTTTCTTGAAGAGATCTCTAGACTTTCCCATTCTGTTGTTTTCCTCTATTTCTTTGCATTGATCACTGAGGAAAGCTTTCTTATCTCTCCTTGATATTTTTTGGAACTCTGCATTCAGATGGATATATCTTTCCTTTTCTCCTTTGCCTTTCACTTCTCTTCTTTTCTCAGCCATTTGTAAGGCCTCCTCCAACAACCATTTTGTCTTTTTGCATTTCTTTTTCTTGAGGATGCTTTTGATCACTGCCTCCTATACAATGTTATGAACCTCCATCCATTGTTCTTCAGGCACTCTATCAGATTTAATCCCTTGAATCTATTTGTCACTTCCACTGTATAATCATAAGGGATTTGACTTAGGTCATACCTGAATGGTCTGGTGATTTTCCCTACTTTCTTCTATTTAAGTCTGAATTTTGCAGTAAGGAGTTCATGATCTGAGCCACAGTCAGCTGCCAGTCTTGTTTTTGCTGACTGTAGAGAGCTTCTACATCTTCAACTGCAAAGAACATAATCAATCTGATTTCAGTGTTGACCGTCTGGTGATGTCCATGTGTAGAGTCTTCTCTTGTGTTGTTGCAAGAGGGTGTTTGCTATCACTGGTGTGTTCTCTTGGCAAAACTCTGTTACACTTTGCCCTGCTTCGTTTTGTACTCCAAGGCCGAACTTGCCTGTTACTCCAGGTATCTCTTAATTTCCTACTTTGCATTCTAGTCCTGTGTGATGAAAAAGTGAAAAGGACTTTTTTTTTTTTTTTTTTTTTTAGTGTTAGTTCTAGTTGTTCTTGTAGGTCTTCATAGAATCATTCACCTTCAGCTTCTTCGGCATTAGTGGTTGCAGCATAGACTTGGATTACTGTGATATTGAATGGTTTGCCTTGGAAATGAACAGACATCATTCTGTCATTTTGAGTTTGCATCCAAGTACTGCATGTCAGACTCTTTTGTTGACCCTGAGGGCTACTCCATTTCTTCTAAAGGATTCTTGCCACAGTAGTAAATATAATGGTCTTCTGAATTAAATTCACCCATTCCAGTCCATTTTAGTTCACTGATTCCTAAATATTGATGTTCATCCTTGACATCTCCTGCTTGACCACTTCCAATTTACCTTGATTCATGGACCTAACATTCCAGGTTCCTATGCACTATTGTTCTTTAAGCATCGGAGTTTACTTTCATCTCCAGTCACATCCACAACTGGGTGGTTTTTTCCCTTTGGCTCAGCCTCTTTATTTCTTCTGGAACTATTTCTCCACTCTTCTACAGTAGCATATTGGGCACCTACTGACCTGGGGAGTTCATCTTTCAGTGTCATACCTTTTTGCCTTTTCATACTCTTCATGGGGGTCTCATAGCTCAAAGATTTTGTTGGGTGTATTGTTTGATGGGGAAACAGAGCCTTGCTCCAAGGCTGCTCTTGACTGTTTTACCCAGGTCTCACATCACCTCCTTTCCCTAATTAACAACTGCTTGAATCTCATTGGATCTCAGGGAAGGTCATGGAGGATGAATGAAGGCTCTTTCCTATTACCAAAGAAATAGGGAGACAGAAAGGCCTTGTACCCAGGAACCCTACAGGACTTTGCACAATGTCAATATCAGTTAAGATAGGTGTCCATTTTTCTTTGTTTAATATGGGAGCCCTTGCTTTCAATTCTACTTCTTAAGTAACTGATCTTGTCTAATTGTGATGTTTTCCATAGTGGGCATTGAAATTCTAGGCTGTCTTTAATAACATTTTTGCCATTTTTGTAGATATTTACAATCTTCCAGGACTAGTTCTTAGACATAAAACAAACAAGTGTGCTGAAAGATGGCACACTTGACTTTTTAAAAATTATGGATCCTATCTTTATTATTATTATTACTTTAGCTAAGTCTTTGGTTTTTTCAGAGCCAGATTAATACTTAAGAGGAGTGTGTCATGGGGTTGGGGTTGCATGGTGTTTCACAGTGTACCTCACTACAAGGAAATTTTCTTGAGGTTGGCATGTGGCCTGGTATCAATCTAACTCATTCCATGACCCACTTATCCTGAAACAGGAGTCTTGGAATTAGGTGGAAACACTCTTCACAGCCATTAAATGCTCAACTGTGCCCATCAAGTTTTGAAGCTTATTTTGGCCTCTAAGATTCCAATTAGCAATTAGTCTTTACCTCATGTTCACTTTAACAGAAACCAACAGTAATGAAGGAAATGGAATTGGGGACACAATGAGTAACCAAAGAACTAGGGGGGAAATTGAACCAGAAGATGTCAACTGGGCTTCCCGGGTGGCTCAGATGGTAAAGACTGTGCCCGCAGTGCTGGAGATGCGGGTTCCATTCCTGGGTCCAGAAGATTCCCTGGAGAAGGGAATGGTTACCTACTCCAATATTCTTGCTTGGGAAATCCCATGGACAGAGGAGTCTGGAGGGCAACAGTCCAGGTGGTCACAGAGTCGCAAATGACTGAGCAACTAAGCACATACACAGAGACATCAATTAATGGTGACTGTGGATTGATTCCAAACAAACAAACAAGGAACTGTAGACTAAACCACCAGCAGTTCTCAGCATGGAATCTGAGACAGACCAAGGCCTGGGGTTTGGAAGTTACTGAATACTTTCCAATAGAAGTCCCTGTGAGCACTGCCAACAATTCCCATGGAATCCCGAACTGAGGACAGGGTTGAGCCAACAGACTTCAGAAGTAAATGGGTATTGCAGATGAGGGGCTCCACATGGACATGGGACTGTACTTCTACTGACAGTTGCCGTGTGGATCTTGTGACAAAATTAAGGGCTGGGGTTTCCACTAGAACACCTGGGTATTGTAGACTGAAAGGAGAAACAGACTGGGGGTTTGACACAAAGAGAGCAAGCTCAGAACTTACCCGCAGCCTCAGAAATGGCAGAAAAGACAGTGAACTCAGAGCAAACACCGGTGAATACCAGGTTTTTCTGGTGGCTCAGACAGTAAAGGATCTGCCTGTAATGCGGGAGACCTGGGTTTGACCCCTGGGTTGGGAAGATCCCCTAGAGAAAGAAATGGCAACCCACTCTAATATTCTGGCCTGGGGAATTCCATGGACAAAGGAGACTGACTGGCTACAGTCCACCCGGTGGCAAAGATCAGACACAATTGAGCAACTTTCACTTTCACTCTGAGTTCACGGAGTACAACACTTCTGTTTCTTGTCCCTGTACACCATCGGAAGTTCATTTTGGATTCCACCACTGCCACCAAGTCTGTTAAACAACAAAATTTCAATCAAGTAAATTGTATTATTTTTATTTTTTAATTAATTAATTTTTTTTTTTTTTGGCTGTGCTGGGTCTTCATTGCAGTGCATGGGCTTTCTCTAGTTGCAGTGCATGGACTTCTCTTGTTGCAGAGCATGTGCTCTAGAGCACGTGTGCTCAGTAGTTGTGACTTGCAGGCTTAGTTGCTCTATGGCATGTGGGATCTTAGTTCCCTGACCAAGGATCAAACCCACGTCCATTGCATTGAAGGTGAATTCTTCAATTCACTGATGGACTACCAGGGAAGTCCCCAAGTAAATTCTAAAGATCTAATTGGCTTTACTGAACAATTCTTGGATCAAGCGGCATCACATCTGGCAAGTACAAAGGAATTCCAAACAGCGAAATGGCTCAGTGATAAAGAATCTGCCTGCCAAGCACGACACAGGTTTGATCCAAGGGTCAAGAAGATCCCATAGAGAAGGAAATGGCAACCCACTCCAGTATTCTTTCCTGGGAAATCCCATGGACCAAAGAGCCTGGTGGGCTATAGTCCGTGGATTATAGTCCAAAGACTTGGACGTGACTTAGCAATTAAACAACAACAAAGACAGGGAAAGGTATTTTAAATGCAAGACAAGAAAAAGTGAATGTTTCACTCAGTCTATCTGACTCTTTGCGACCCCATGGACTGCAGTCCACCAGGCTCCTCTGTCTATGGAATTCTCCAGGAAAGAATACTGGAATGGGTTGCCATTTCCTCCTCCAGGAGATCTTCCTAACCCAGAGACTGAATTTGGGTCTCCTGCATCATAGGTAGATTCTTTACTGTCTGAGCCACCGGAGTGGCCAACAAGAAAGTCATAAGCAAAAAAGATCATTTCAGGCTTAGGTAACATAGTTATGGGGGACAGACGGAGTTTGTGACAGATTATCTCATATTTCTTTGAAGGATGGAAAGGATTACCCATCAACGCTGACCATAAAATTACACATTGATGGCTTAGGATAGCGTTCCTGGGGAAAGCTTTACCTACAATTAGGTTAGGTAGTAAGTATTGGTTTTAGCACAAGTGACTCCATTTGGGGCCTTTTTTTTTTTTTTTTTTTCTTTTTCAACATAGATGTTGATAATCAATAGCTGCATTGGATGGATCAGGCTGGTATCTTAATATCATATAAGGTGAGCCTACTAAACATTACATTTCTCCAGATGTCATGCAATAGGAACTATAAAATATTATTTATGTGATCTTTTTGCTAAAAATTGACCTAGCTTCTAGTTCTAACAATCAGCTTACAAAAAATAAAGATAGAAAAACATGTTAAACTTAACCACAGGGATGAATTAGCAAAATCCAGAATTTTGAAAACCCTTCAGGATAATTCCATATCTTCTACAACAAATTATAAGTTAAAAAGATGAGGGATATGGAATTTATGGATAAAAACTTAAAGTATATATCAATAAAATGCAATGTGTGGGCCTTGTTTGGACTCTGAGTGAAAAAAAAACTATAAAACAAGACTTTATGAGTCATCTAATAAAATGTGAAACTTTTTAAATGATTTACCAATATTTGATAATGATAATAAGTGATTATTATGACTTGTTCAAGTGTTATAGTGGTACTTTTAAAAAGAGTCCTTATCACACACAATAAAAGAGTCCTTATCATATAGAGATACATAAAGAAGTATTTATGGATTAAATAATATTATACTTAGGTTTGTTTAAAAGTAATGCAAAGAGAGGAAGGAGGGGGATAAGGCTATAAATGAAACAAGATTGGCCAGTTGACAATTATTCAAGTTGAGTGATAGATTCATGGGGTTCATTATACTCTTGCAGCTATTTTTATATATGTTTGAAATTTTTCCCATAATAAGGGAGAAAAAGACAGAGATTGAGATCCAGACAGCAAGAGAGAGCCAGACAGCCAGACAGAGAACAAAGAAGTAAAAGAAACAAGTATAGATAATATTTTGAGAAGTCATGCTACCAAAAGAAAAGAAATGAAGAGGTGGAGGAAGACAAATGGCCTAAGATATTTTTAGGGAGATTTAATATGGGAGATATTCTCATGTGCTTGTGGTTGGCTACCTTTCTCTACTACAATCCTACTTCAAAAAGAGGAAGAAATTGATCATGTGGGAGAGAGGAGGAGTGATTGAAGTACAGTTCTTGAGTAGTGGACAGAGGATGATGTCAAGTGCACACTGGAGAGATTGGTCTAAGCAAGGAACTTGGACAGCTCATTCACTGGAAGGAATATAGAAAGTGTGGGCAGAGTTGAAAGAGTATCGGTTGATTAAACATTAGGGGGTTGAGGACATTCTTTTCTGGCTACTTTCAAATCTCAGTGAAATAAGAGGAAGGAAGGAGAAGTAGAGGTTTAAAAAAATAGAGGAATGTATGAAATGGTTATCTCCAGTTACAGAAATGTAGTGGGCCTTCCAGGCAGTGAAGAAGGGTTCACTTGCATTTTTAAAGTCCATCATCAAGTATCATCAACTTCCAAAATGTATTTCTCCAGTACTGTGTTAAGCTGCTCTTGCACAGGCACAAGATAGGCAGAGAGCAATCTGGAGCATGGCAGAAAGCTGGGTTTTGCCAGAGTAATATTGTGAGGAAGAGTAGTGCAAAGGAGTTGAGTAGTACATAGAATCTAAGATGGGCGAAATTTAAGTGAGGGCATGAAGAAGCTGATGCTCAAGTTAATGAACTGAATATTTTAGTGGATTCCAGAAATTACTCCCATACTAGTTGCAAGTTGGGGGGGTCCCCACACCCCCAAACCTCTGACTAACTGACTACAAACTTAGAAGGTTTCACAAATACCTCATGCTTGTTCATTCACTAGAATAATTAATATAATTCATAAAAGTATTAATTTATGATTATAATTTTATTATAAAGAATATAGATCAGGACCAGCAAAATGAAGAGAAACATAGGGTAAGGTCTGGGAGGATCCCAACTGCAGAACATCTGTGCCCCTTCTCTGTGGATTCAGAGCATGTCACCCAGCCAGCACATGGATCTGTTCATCATCCAGGAAGGTTCACTAAGTTTTTATTGGGGTTTCATATGTAGGCATTCAATTTAGTTCAGTTCAGTCACTCAGTTGTGTCCAACTCTTTGTGACCCTGTGGACTGCAGTACACCAGGCTTCTCTTTCCTTCACCAACTCCTGGAACTTGCTCAAAACTCATTTCCATCAAGTCGGTGATGCCATCCAACCATCTCATCCTCTGTCATCCCCTTCTCCTCCCACCTTCAATCTTTCCCAGCATCAGAGTCTTTTCCAGTGAGTCAGTTCTTTGCATTAGGTGGCCAAAGTATTGGAGCTTCAGCTTCAGCATCAGTTCTTCCCAAAGAATATTCAGGGTTGATTTCCTTGAGGATTGACTGGTTTGATCTCCTTGCCACTCTCAAGAGTCTTCTCCAATACCACAGTCCAAAATCAATTCTTTGCTGCTCAGCTTTCTTTATGGTTCAACTCTCACATCCATACATGACTACTGGGAAAAACCATAGGTTTGACTAGACGGACCTTTGTCAGCAAAGTAACGTCTCTGCTTTTTAATATGCTGTCTAGGTTTGTCATAGTTTTTCTTCAAAGGAGCAAGTGTCTTTTAATTTCATGGCTGCACTCACCATCTGCGGTGATTTTGGAGCCCAAGAAAATAAAGTCTGTCACTGTTTCCATTGTTTCCCCATCGATTTGCCATGAAGTGATGGGATCAGATGCCATGATCTTCATTTTTTGAATGTTTAGTTTTAAGCCAACTTTTTCACTCTCCTCTTTTTCTTTCAACAAGAGGTTTTTTTAGTTCTTCGCTTTCTGCCTTAAGGGTAGTGTCATCTGCATATCTGAGGTTATAGATATCTCTCCTGGCAATCTTGATTCCAGCTTGTGCTTCATCTAGCCCAGCATTTCACATGATGTACTCTGCATATAAGTTAAATAAGCAGGATGACAATATACAGCCTTGATGTACTCCTTTCCCAATTTGGAACCAATCTGTTGTTCCATGTCCCATTCTAATTGTTGCTTTTTGATCTGCATTCAGGTTTCTCAGGAAGTAGGTTAGGTGGCCTAGTATTCCCATCTCTTCAAGAATTTTCATGACTGGACTCAATCTCCAGTTCCCCCTTCTCTCCCTAGAGACAGGCTAGCTTCAAAACTCCAGCCCTGAAATTGTAACAGAAAGAGTCAATTTTGACTCTTCCGTGCTAGATCTATTTGTTTGTCTTTAACCCTCTTTTTTTTCTACTTTTGTTATTATAATCATACATAATGGCCTGTCACAGAGAATACTGCCCCTCTGCCTGACTGTTAAAGTGCCTTTGTTCAGAACCCTGTCCACCTGAAGATGGTAGGAAGCAAGAAATTAACAGATCTCCTTGCCTGAGGCTTGCCATTCATGAAGATGTTTGCAAGATTAAATGGCCTTTTCTTACTTTGTTTCCTCACCTCTCCTCCATCACTGACCCACAAAAGAACCTGGCATGCAGATTCTGACAAGATAGTTATTTTGAGACATTAGTCTGCCATCTTCTCTGTCAGCTGGCTTTCCAAATAAAGTCATATTCTTTGCTTCAACACTTTGTCTCTCATATTCATTGGCCTCTCTTGTGGTGAGCAGAGGGAGTTTGGACTTGGTAACAAGCTTGTCTTAGCCAGCCAGGAGCCTTGCTGCTCACAGCTAGCTGGCCCCAGTCAGGGAGTATTGACTAGCAGCTAGCAACTGGGACCATTTTCCCTAAGGGCCTTTCCTTCAAAATTCCCTGAAATGGCATTGGTCACCCTGGCATTTGGCAGTTGAAGCAAGGAATCAACAAACTTATTCAAGTCAATGGACTCAATTTTCTAGGGTACAACCCAATTCAATAGTTGGTTCATTTGTTTGTGATTTTGTATGCCCTTTTGTGTTACAAGTTGAGGGACTTGATTTTGTAGGGTAAATCACTCTGGTGTGCACACTGCATTATGCAAATTCCCCCCTCAATTTGGGCTTTTCTTTCACAGGACAAACCAATTTGGTTGGTGTACCCTGTTGGAGGGGGAAGTGTTGTTGGACTACCTGTGTGGGAACTGGTTCACTGGAGAACTAGCTCTTGTTGGGCTAAGTCTACCTAGATGTAATTAGTTCATTTGTTTTGTAGGGTAAGTTTATTTACCTGAGTTGGAACTGCTTCATCTGTGCATTGATGCTGGAATTTGTTTGTGCTGTTTGTATCGAAATTTGCCTATGTCTTTTGTGTTTTGGTGTTATCAAACTTATAAAACTGGGAAATATTCCATCTGTCCCAAAGGAAAGCTCTTTGAGGCATATACTAGGTGTATATTAGGATTAGAAGAGCAACAGACCCTGAATGGCTCACAATATACAATCTTACAGTTAGAAGTGCTTTATAAATGAGAAGGACACTCTGATAAGGAAAAGGCCTGGGGTTTCTCTTGAACTTGAGGCATCTGATTCCAATTTCCCCTATAGGAGCCCCGGGTAACTTTGACAGTGGGGAACTTCAGCTCCAGTTTGGGGACCTCCCCCTGGGAAGGAAAAGTCTGACCTTTTGGTGAAAGGTCACAGGTCTAGTGGGCCTGGGAAGTTACATTAATGTGACTTTCCGGCTGGCTAGGTTTTGGCTTATTCTGGTTACTTTGGTAACACACAGACATCTGGTACTGTTTTCTTTAAGGCTTCCTCTAGTTTTCTTGTTTCTTTCTCCTTGAACCCTCTGTGAACAGGCAAGTGGCTGTGGAAGCAATTTAGGAACTCTGGTCAGGGTTACTCTCCGGTGTGTTCTGAAGGCCCACAGCTCACTGTGCCCCAGTAGCTGCCACCCAAGTGGGTGAGGGCTCTCTTTTCTTCATCCTCCCATAAGCTGAGGGTCAGGTCAGTTTTAATATCATGCAGGCACAGGTCAGGCACTTAAAAGCTATTAGGGTGCCTGCAGCTTGAAGACTCCCATGATAGGATAAGGGGAATATGGAACAAATCAGGCTCTTAGAGCACCTGCCCCCAACAAGACAACTTTCACACATCATGTCAGGCACATATTTGTTCAAGCAGAACACTGAGTCCACCGCCCCTCCCTGCCACCTTCCTGGTAGGATTACAAGACAGATTCCTGAGCCTCCCTTCCCTGTCTTTCCTGTTGCCTTAGCCTCTTTCCCCCTCCATTCAGATTGATTTGTGGGAGCCTGGGTGTTGTCTCTGGGCCTTCCTTGGAGGCCTTCACCCCTAGACTAGAGGAGGAGAGGTGGAGCTTTCCAACATGGGTGGTTGGGTATGTCAGTCTTTCGGCAATCTTGATTTCAGCTTGTGCTTCATCCAGTCCGGCATTTTGCATGATGTACTCTGCATATAAGTTAAATAAGCAGGGTGACAATATACAGCCTTGGTGTACTCCTTTCCCATTTTGGAACCAGTCTGTTGTTCCATGTCTGGTTCTAACTGTTGCTTTTTGACCTGCATACAGATTTCTCAGGAGGCAGGTCAGGTGGTCTGGTATTCCCATTTCTTGAAGAATTTTCCACAGTTTGTTGTGATCCACATTTGGAAGGCAAAGGGCTGCTACAATCTCAGCCCCAGAGATGGCATCTTCCACCAAACTGTGAGCAGGCTCCCAGCTGCTAACCACATCTTCCTGAGATCCTGGATGGTTGACATCTGCCAGGTGGGTTGCAGCCTGAGATCAGCTCTCCAAAGGAGACATATGGCACACCTGAGATGGTGCTCTCATGGCACACCCAGGAAACCAAGTGGCCGGGACTGGGGAGGTGATTAAGATGCACGGTCCACCTGGACAGTGTGCTCACCAAACACATGGTCACCTGAGCTGCTCAGACCTGGGAAGGGCACAAAATGCATGCCCAACCCACAGAGACTGAGCCAGAACTGTGTTGGTATCTCCTGTGAAGGTATGGGTCAGCAGTGGCCCGCCGAAAGGGCTCTGGGTGCAGCAGACCTGGGTACGACATAAGTCCTCTTGTAGGAGGTCACCATTAACCCCACCATAGAACCACCAGAACTTACACAGAACTGGGGAACAGACTCTTGGGGGGCACAAACAAAACCTTGTGTGCAGCAAGACCCAGGAGAAAGGAGCAGTGACCCCACAAGAAACTGACCCAGATATAACCATGAGTGTCCAGGAGTCTTCAGTGGAGGCGTGGCTAAGTGGTGGCCTGCTTCAGGGTCAGAGGCACTGAGTTCAGCAGTGTGTGTATGGGACCTTTTGAAGGAGGCTGTCATTATCTTCATTACCTCCACCATAGTTTGGTCTCAGGTCAAGCAACAGGAAGGGAACACAGCCCCACCCATCAACAGAAAACTGGATTAAAGATTTACTGAACATGGCCCCACCCATCAGAACAAGACCCAATTTCCCCCTCAGTCAGTCCCTCCCATCAGGAAGCTTCCATAAGCCTCTCATCCCTATCCATCAGAGGGCAGACAGAATGAAAACCACAATCACAGAAAAGTAACCAAACTGATCACATGGACCACAGCCTTGTCTAGCTCAGTGAAACTATGAGCCATGCCATGTAGGGCCACTCAAGACAGACAGGTCATGGCAAGAGTTCTAACAAAACAAGGTCCACTGCAGAAAAGTGAAAGTGAAGTTGCTCAGTCGTGTCCCACTCTTTGCAACCCCATGGACTGTAGCCCACCAAGCTCCTCCATCCATGGAATTTCCTAGGCAAGAGTACTGGAGTGGGTTGCCATTTTCTTCTCCAGGGGATCTTCCCGACTGAGGGATGAAACCCAGGTCTCCCACATTGCAGGCGGATTCTCTACCCTGTGAGCCACCATGAATGTGACAGAATGGCAAACCACTTCAGTATTCTTGCCTTAAGAACCCCATGAACAGTATGAAAAGGCAAAAAGGTATGACACTGAAAGATGAACTCCCCAGGTTGGCAGATGCCCAATATGCTACTGGAGAAGAGTGGAGAAATAGCTCCAGAAAGAATGAAGAGACAGAGCTAAAGCAAAACCAGCACTTAGTTGTGAATGTGACAGGTGATGGAAGTAAAGTCCAATGCTATAAAGAGCAATACTGCATAGGAACCTCGAATGTTAGGTCCATGAATCAAGGCAAATTGGAAGTGGTCAAACAGGAAATGGTAATAGTGAACATTGACATTTTAGGAATCAGCAAACTAAAATGGACTGGAATGGGTGAATTTAACTCAGATGACCATTATATCTACTACTGTGGGCAAAAATCTCTTAGAAGAAATGGAGTAGCCATCATAGTCAACAAAAGAGTCCAAAATGCAGTACTTGGATGCAATCTCAAAAACATCAGAATGATCTCTGTTCGTTTCCAAGGCAAACCATTCAATATCACAGTAATCCAAATCTATGCCCTGACCAGTAATGCTAAAGAAACTGAAATTGAACGGTTCTATGAAGACAATACATTAGAATATGTAATGAACCCATGCACCTTTTCCAAAGAAATACTTGAGAAAGAAGTAGCAATAAAGTTATAAATGACAGTCATCAATCAGATGAAATAATTTAGATGAAGTTTGCTTCTCTCAAAGAGATGGGGACTGGGCAAGTGGTCAGGAAGGAAATACAATGTACTTTTAACTTTGTATGAAAAATAATGTTCAGTTTCAAGCTGCTGAACATAGTTCTGTTGTCGCCACATAAATCCTCTACTTCAAATTACTATCCAAATGCTTTATTAAAACTCTACTTCTGGTCTTTGTTTTGAAACCTGTTGCTTTTATTGCCACTTCCTGACCGCTGTCTTCTGAAGCTTCTACTTCTTTCCCACTGTCCCCTGACACCTGACATCTCAGTTGCCCTCATGCTGTCCCCTGAAGCCTTGACTGCCTTTCCGCTGTCCCTGGAAGTTGCGATATCCTTCTGTGGTCCTTACAGCTCTGGTTGCAAAGTCATCTTAGGAAGAATGTGATTTGTTCTATCTGTCAAAAACCCAATTTTTAATCCCTCTTTTGTAGACTGATGGGTTTTACATTGCTGTACCTAACTCAGGATTCAAATTTGGAAGTAAAAACTGAGGCCTCTCTGTGTCCTTGTATGTATCTCTGTCTTTAGATAACATTGTCATGGTTGATTTGTAAAAAGGCTCTATTTAATTGGCTTAAATAAAAGTAAGAGCTTACAAAGCAACAATTCTAAATATAAGAGAAATAAAGCTAAATAAATTTCAGGTTCACATGAACTGGGAAATATTTCATACTAAATTAGTACCTGGTATTTATGTTTAAGTTAATTGACGTAATAGACAGGTCTTGCATCATCAACATTAAGTATAATATTAAGTATAATGCTTAATATTTATACTGGAGGAGGGCATGGTGGCAACCCATTCAGTATTCTTGCCTGGAGAATCCCATGGACAGAGGAGCCTGGAGGGCTCATGGGGTCACAAAGAGTTGGACATCACTAAGCAGCTAAGCACAGCACATAATGCTTTTATTGTGCCTAGGTTTATTGTAAGCTAAGTAAGTTCTTATTATATCTTTTCCAAGCCTGTCAGCAAGGAAAGTAACCCAATGTGAAGGAACTATTGAGGAAAGAAAGTGCAAATGAGAAAAGAGTTTTGAGTGAACATTTAGAAACATGTTTTAGATCTCTCTAGATATTCTACAACTTGAAAGCTAAAATTTTAAAATAAGTTAAGTGATGAAAAGTTTATGCAAAATGGACCCCAAAAGGCTTTTGTACATGATCAGTCAGGAATGACTAAGTTTAAAAGAAGTTTAATTAAATAAATGAACATTTAAAGTAAGCTGGTGTAAAATGTAGATGTGGCTTTTCTGTTAAAACAGACGTATTTTCTGAAGATGCCAAACTGCCTTTGATAACAGATTTTAAGTTTGTTTACCTTCTAAGTAACCTGTATTTGCCTTTGAAATCTTTTATTGTCATTTTGGCTAAGTTTCACAGTGACCTATGATCCCATTGTATTTAAAAAAAATTTTTTTTTGGTATTCCTTTGACAAAGTCTCCCAAATTGAATTATAGTATGTTCCTTTGACCTCCACCTAACTTCAGGGTGTTTCAAAGGGCCCCTGAACTATCCTAAAGGGAGATATTATATTAATTAGTTTCACTTGGTATGTTAAACTATAAGGGAGTTGTCAAATGAGTAATAAATTTTAATTTATATTATATGATAAATGGTACAGGTATTCTAGAGATTATATAGGGTTCTAAGAATCTGATAGACAGAGTGCCTGATGAACTATGGATGGAGGTTTGTGACATTATACAGGAGACAGGAATCAAGACCATCCCCAAGGAAAAGAAATGCAAAAAAACAAAATGGCTGTCTTAGGAGGCCTTACAAATAGCTATGAAAAGAAGGGAAGTGAAAAGCAAATGAGAAAAGGAAAGATATACCCATTTGAATGCAGAGTTCCAAAGATCAGCAAGGAGAGATAAGAAAGCCTTCCTCAGCGATCAATGCAAAGAAATAGAGGAAAACAACAGAATGGGAAAGACTAGAGATCTCTTCAAGAAAATTAGAGATACCAAGGGAATATTTTATGCAAAGATGGGCACAATAAAGGACAGAAATGGTAAGGATCTAACAAAGCAGAAGATATTAAGAAGAGGTGGCAAGAGTGCACAGAAGAACTGTACAAAAAAGATCTTCATGACCCAGATAATCACAATGGTGTGATCACTCACCTAGAGCCAGACATTCTGGAATGTGAAGTCAAGTGGGCCTTAGGAAGCATCACTACAAACAAAGCTAGTGGAGGTGAGGGAATGCCAGTTGAACTGTTTCAAATCCTGATAGGTGATGCTATAAAAGTGCTGCACTCAATATGCCAGCAAATTTGGAAAACTCAGCAGTGGCCACAGGACTGGAAAAGTCAGTTTTCATTCCAATCCCAAAGAAAGCTAATGCCAAAGAATGCTCAAACTACCACACAATTGCACTCATCTCACACGCTAGTAAAGTAATGCTTAAAATTCTCCAAGCCAGGCTTCAGCAATACGTGAACCGTGAACTTCCAGATGTTCAAGCTGGTTTTAGAAAAGGCAGAGGAACCAGAGATCAAATTGCCAACATCTGCTGGATCATCAAAAAAGCAAGAGAGTTCCAGAAAAACATCTATTTCTGTTTTATTGACTATGCCAAAGCCTTTGACTGTGTGGATCACAATAAACTGTGGGAAACTCTGAAAGAGATTGGCATACCAGACCACCTGACTTGCCTCTTGAGAAACCTGTATGCACATCAAAAAGCAACAGTTAGAACTGGACGTGGAACAACAGACTGGTTCCAACTAGGAAAAGGAGTACATCAAGGCTGTATATTGTTATCCTGCTTATTTAACTTATATGCAGAGTATATCATGAGAAACGCTGGGCTGGAGGAAGTACAAGCTGGAATCAAGATTGCCGGGAGAAATATCAATAACCTCAGATACTCAGATGACACCACCCTTATGTCAGAAAGTGAAGAACTAAAGAGCCTCTTGATGAAAGTGAAACAAGAGAGTGAAAAAGTTGGCTTAAAACTCAACATTCAGTGTAAATCTATGGCTGATTCATATCAATGTATGACAAAACCCACTGAAATGTTGTGAAGTAATTAGCCTCCAACTAATAAAAAAATTTAAAAAAAAACAAAAAAAAAACCTCAACATTCAGAAAACTAAGATCATGGCATTCAGTCCTATCACTTCATGGCAAATAGATGGGGAAACAGTGGAAACAGGGGCTGACTTTATTTTTCTGGGCTCCAAAATCACTGCAGATGGTGACTGCAGCCATGAAATTAAAAGACGCTTACTCCTTGGAAGGAAAGTTATGACCAACCTAGATACCATATTAAAAAGCAGAGACATTACTTTGCCAACAAAGGTCTGTCTAGTCAAAGCTATGGTTTTTTCAGTGGTCATGTATGGATGTGAGAGTTAGACTATAAAGAAATCTGAGCACCGAAGAATTGATGCTTTTGAACGGTGGTGTTGGAGAAGACTCTTGAGAGTCCTTGGACTGCAAGGAGATCCAATGTTGCAATGAGATCAGTCCTGGGTGTTCATTGGAGGGACTGATGTTGAAGCTGAAGCTCCAATACTTTGGTCACCTGATGCAAAGAGCTGACTCATTTGAAAAGACCCCGATGCTGGGAAAGATTGAGGACAGAAGGAGAAGGGGACGACAGAGAATGAGATGGTTGGATGGCATCACCGACTCGATGGACATGGGTTTGGGTGGACTCCAGGAGTTGGTGATGGACAGGGAGGCCTGGTGTGCTGCAATTCATGGGGTTGCAAAGAGTCGGACACGACTGAGCGACTGAACTGAACTCAACTGAACTGAACTGAAGAATCTGATATTTCCTTGTAGAATATTATCAATCATAATTCTATAGTTTCACTCTGATGCATTTGCAAAAAGGCCTCCTCTTCAAAATTTATAAAAATGAATTTTGGATAAATACAAGTTTCTGACTGAAATGAAGTGAGTGAAATTTTCTCAGTCATTTCCTACTGTTTGCGAGCCCATGAACTGTATTATACAGTCCATGGAATTCTCTAGGCCAGAATGCTGGAGTGGGTAGCCTTTCCCTTCTCCAGGGGATCTTCCCAACCCAGGGATCTAACACAGGTCTCCCAGACTGCAGGTGGATTCTTTACCAGCTGAGCCACAAGGGAAGCCCAAGAATACTGAAGTTGGTAGCCTATCCCTTCTCCAGTGGATCTTCCTGACCCAAGAATTGAACTGGGGTCTCCTGCATTGCAGGCAGATTCTTTACCAACTGAGGTATCGGGGAAGCCCAAGTTTCTGACTATTAGACCATGATGCTGAACTGAGTAAGAAATTGAAGAATTCTAATGGGAAACCTGGTGACTTCAAAAAGCTGTTAACCAAACGGATTGGTTAGACAGGATTGAGTAACCTGGTAAATATGGTTGTAATGTTAATTGTTTCTATCTAAAAGCATTACTGGTTTAAATCTGTGTTTTCAAAGTGTGATGAAAACATCCTTAAATTAATTATGACTTACAGTAAATTGGTAAATTATACCTTTTGTGAGCAAAACTGAAACATTCGTCTTTTTTCTCTCTACCTGGTTGATTGTGCCAGTAACATACCCTTGTCCCAAAGATTAAGCCATGCATATCTAAGTACACATGGTTGGTACAGTGAAACTGTGAATAGCTTATTAAATCCAGTTATGGCCCCTTGGTCTCTCAATTATTGCAACTGGATTACAACTAATGATACTAATCATTGTTTAAATTTGTTCTTTGTTTTCAAATCATGCTTTGTTGTCTCCCTGCCACACTTTGTCATCATCAATGTTACCCTTGACATTGCAATGTTAATGCAATACTTAAATCCTGCTTAATTTATAAGATCATTATCTCTTACAGTAACCAATGTATAATCAGGCTCCAACAAAACTTCTGTTTTGAGAAAATCACATTTATAACATAAAATAATTGCAACAGTGTGACTCTAGATATGGGAAGAAGCAAACAAGGGAAAACATCTTCTGGATTATAACTAGAATCCAGAGAATCTTTCATTATTGATAGGGCCTGGTCCAAAAGTTAACACCTAGAGTGGCATATCAAGAATTTTTGCATGATCTAGGCTGAGCCTCCCAGTGCAGTGGGACAAAATTTGATCATGAAATGTCTCCCAAACACTGGCCAAATTCCTGACCAAGATGGGAGGATCTAAGAAAAATGGAATATTTTCTGGCATCAGTGGTTACAGTCCTCCAATGTGAGCTTGTGAGCCCCAAGGAAGGGGAATCAGACTGCAGTTGCTTCCTATGGCAAACTCTGAAGAAACTCAGAATACAGGATTACAGGTCCCAGATAGCTGAGGTACATGCCAATGAAATAAATTTAATGGGAAAGCCCTGACTCTTGCATCTCCTTACACATAGAAAAGCACTAAATTTCTTAAGTTGAAATGCTGCCTCCTGGATTCGAAATTCAGTATTTCTAAGTCTACAGGTAAAGTAGACATTTTCCAAAGAGGAACGAAGAAATCTCAAATTTGGAACACTGACACCGATGGCAGACACTCCCAGAAAGATCCTTCTGATGCAACAGTTAGAAGGGTCACTGCCCCTCTTCCCACAATATTGTGGAGTGGAAATTGACAGGGGGGAATTGTAACAGGAAAGAGTCTATTTTGACTCTTCTGTGCTAGATCTGTTTCTCTAACTTTAACCCTTGTTTTTTGCCTCTTTTGTTATTATAATAATACATAATGGCCTGCCTCAGAGTCGCTGATAGCTGTGACATCCTTGTTTATGGATATTCTATTTCACACAATGCACAAGACAGACTCTACAGCAAAGAATTAATTCTCTGATGCCAAACACAGGTGCTGAGTCTGAGAAACCTTGATCAAATGTATAAGTGGACTCAGTACTCACCAATAGTCCTTTTCAAACAGCTTCTCCATAATGTATTCTTCAAAGTTTTTCTTCTTAACTGAATTCAAAATTTAAGGGTATTTTTTTTTTTTTTCCATCATGAGGACTTGTAATGACTGCATTCCCTTGCTTAGTTGACAGTACCTTTCCACTGACTTTACATGGAGACAACTTGGCTGGGTGTAAATTTCTTGTGTTAAATTTTATATCCCTTGGAAAACCATAGACCTAGTTCCACTGTCATGTGGCGCTAAATATTACTATGGAGAAGCTCAAGGTCAACCAAGTTCATTTGTTCTGGTATGTGCCTGTTATATAATAATTTAAAACAATGTATTGGCTTGTCTCTGATTCCTAAGTCCTTGGAAACTTGTGGAATTTCCTGAATAACAGAAATGCCTTTATTATTGATTAATCCCTTAAGTTACACCTGAGTTTATGATACCAAGACTCAGGATGAAAAAAAAAAAAAGACTCAGGATGAAGGGTTTGCTCACCAGAGAAATCACTAATGTGATTTTGTTACTGCATCCAAGCTTGCTCTTCTCTCCACAAGACATGCCAAGAATATGAGAGAAGTGTTGAGGCAAGGAATATTACTGTATTTGGAAAGCCAGCTAACTGAGAAGATGGCAAACTAATGTCTCAAAATACCATCTTTTGGGGGTCTGGATGTCAGGTTCTTCTATAGATCAGAGATGGACACAGGTGAGGAAACAAAGTAAAAAGCCCATTTAATTTTGCAAGTATCTTCTAGAATGACAAGCTTCAGGCAGAGGGATGTATTAATTTCTTCCTTTCCACCATCTAGAAGTGGACAAGGTTCTGAACAAAGGCACTTTGAGTTTAACAGTCAGGCAGAGAATCAGGATTCTCTGAGGGAGGCCATTATGCAAGATTATATTAACAATAGCAATGAAAGCAAGTCAAAGAAAAGTTCCAATATGGAATCAGAATTGATTCTTCCTTGCAACACAAAAGCAAAAACAATGCCCAGTTGTGGATGTGACTGGTGATGGAAGTAAAGTTGAATGCTTAAAGAACAATATTGCATTCCTAACCTGGAATGTTAGGTCCATGAATGAAGGTAAATTGGAAGTGGTCAAACAGGAGATGTCAAGAATGAACATCAACATTTAGGAATTAATGAACTAAAATGGATCAGAATGGGTTAATTTAATTCAGATGACCATATATTTACTACTGTGGCAAGAATCCTTTAGAAGAAATGGAGTAGCCCTCAGGGTCAACAAGAGTCTGAAATGCTGTACATGGGTGCAATCTCAAAAACAACAGAATGATCTCTGTTCATTTCTCAGGCAAACCATTCAATATCACAGTAATTCAAGTCTATGCCCCACCACTAATGCCAAAGAAATTGAAGCTGAATGGTTCTATGAAGATGTACAAGAACTTCTAGAACTAACACCAAAACATAGATGTCTTTTTCATCATTGGGGACTGGAATGCAAAAGTAGGAAGTCAAGAGATACCTAGCCTAACAGGCAGGTTCAGCCTTGGAGTACAAAATGAAGCAGGGTAAAGGTTAACAGAATTTTGCTAAGAGAATGCACTGGTCATAGCAAACACCCTCTTCCAACAACACAAGAGATGACTCTACTCATGGACATCACCAGATAGTCAATAGTGAAATCAGATTGATCATATTCAGTATCAGCTATGTTGCTAATATTGAAGCTGGCAGGTGCCATTTTGAAATTCTCTAACCCTGCTAGCACCTGTAACTGCACTCAGCCAAGAGCTCTGCACACATCTGTGCCTCAGCTGGGCCTCATACTGCCGAGTGATAACTCTGCCCACCAGCACCTGGCAGCAGCCATGTCCTGGCCCTGCAGCTAGGGGCCATCCTCACCCACCAGCATGCCACAGCAGCAGTGGCAACTCTACACAAAGGAAGGTGAACATAGCCTACATAAAAGATACTTCTTGAGCACCTCTCTCTGTGGCCAGGTGGGACAACACTTCTGAACCCCATAGGACATCTCCTATATAAGTCACTCCTTCAAGATTCAGAGAGGTAGATGGATTTATCTACTACATAGAAACAAACATGGAGAATTAGGGAAAATGAGGGGATGAGGGAAGATATTCCAATTGAAAGAACAAGATGAAACCTCAGAAAAAGAACCAAGTGAAACAGGAACAAGTAATCTACCCAATAAAGAGTTTAAGGTAATGGTTCTAAACATGTACATTGAACTTGGAAGATGAGTGGACAAACACAGTGAGAGCTTAAAAAACAGACAGAAAATATCTAAAAATATCAAACAGAAGCTACTATGAACTGAAAAATATTCTAGAGGTGTTGAACAACAGACTGGATAAGATAGAAGAATGAATTAGTGAGCTGGAAGACAAAGTGATGAACTCAGACAAGAGAGAAAAATAAGAGAATTTTAAAAAGTAAAAATAAATTAAGGAACCTTTGTGACAACATCAAAGATATTAATATTCACAATACAGGAGTGACAGGATGGGAGAGAGAAAGAGAAGAGGTCTAGAAAAAATTATTTGAAGAAATAGTGGCTAAACATCTATAATCTGGGGAAAGAAACAGATATCTGGACCCAGGAAGCTCTGGAGTTACAAATAAGATGAATCTCAAGGGGAAAAAAGTTGAATGTAAAGATAAACACATCAAGACACACTATAATTAAAATGTTAAAAGTTAAGAATAAAGAAGAAATCCTAAAATCAGCAAGAGAAAAACAACTAGTTATGTGCAAGGGAAACCCTATAAGGGTATCAGCAGATTTTTCAGCAGAAAGTTTATAGGCCAGAAGGGAGTGGCACGACTTATTCAAAG
Source organism: Cervus elaphus (assembly GCF_910594005.1). Classification (NCBI taxonomy): domain Eukaryota; kingdom Metazoa; phylum Chordata; class Mammalia; order Artiodactyla; family Cervidae; genus Cervus; species Cervus elaphus. The sequence continues at coordinate 32,679,276 of NC_057824.1, forward strand.
TGCTAAAAGGAAAAAACTTCCAACCAAGAATTCTCTACCCAAGAAGTTTATCATTAAAAAGAATAGAAGGATAGATTAAGAATTTCCTAGGTAAACCAAAACTAAAGGATTTAATCACCATTAAACTGACACTACAATAAATAGAAAACACATGAAAATAAAGATCTCACTATAAAATGTAAATGTATAATAAAGGTAGTGAATCAGTTACCTATAAAGCAAGCAAAAAGACAGAGATAAAAGTAGTAAAATAAACCAGTTCAGTTCAGTCACTCAGTCGTGTCCGACTCTTTGCGACCTCATGAACTGCAGCATGCCAGGCCTCCCTATCCATCACCAACTCCTGGAGTCCACCCAAACCCATATCCATCGAGTCGGTGATGCCATCCAACCATCTCATCCTCTGTCGTCCCCTTTTCCTCCTGCCTTCAATCTTTCCCAGCATCAGAGTCTTTTCAAATGAGTCAGCTCTTTGCATCAGGTGGCCAAAGTATTGGAGCTTCAGCTTCAACATCAGTCCTTCCAATGAACACCCAGGACTGATCTCCTTCAGGATGGAGTGGTTGGATCTCCTTGCAGTCCAAGGGACTCTCAAGAGTCTTCTCCAACACCACAGTTCAAAAGCATCAATTCTTCGGTACTCCTAGCTTTCTTTATAGTCCAATTCTCACATCCATACATGACCACTGGAAAAACCATAGCTTTGACTAGACGGACCTTTGTTGGCAAAGTAATGTCTCTGCTTTTTAATATGCTGTCTAGGTTGGTCATAACTTTCCTTCCAAGAGTAAGTGTCTTTTAATTTCATGGCTGCAATCACCATCTGCAGTGATTTTGGAGCCCCCAAAAATAAAGTCAGCTACTGTCTCCCCATCTATTTCCCATGAGATGATGGGACCAGATGCCATGATCTTAGTTTTCTGAATATTGAGTTTTAAGCCTACTTTTTCACTATCCTCTTTCACTTTGATCAAGAGGCTCTTTAGTTCTTCACTTTCTGCCATAAGGGTGGTATCATCTGCATATCTGAGGTTACTGATATTTCTCCAGACAATCTTGATTTCAGCTTGTTCTTCCTCCAGTCCAGCATTTCTCATGATGTACTCTGCATAAAATAAACCAAAATTAAAACAATTAGTTAAGTAATACATCAAATAAAAAGATATGAAATGTATCATCAAAAGAATAAAATGTTGGGGTGGGGGGTGAAAACATAAAGCTTTGGAATGTGCTATAATTTAAGTTGCTATAAAACAGACTGCTTTTCAATAGAATGTTGTGTGTGAATCTTATGGTAACTACAAAGAGTTAACTTACAGTAAATACACAAAAGAATCTAAATATAACACTAAAGAAAACCACCAAAACATAAGGGTAGAGAGAAAGAGAAAAGGGAAAAGAGAGGAAACACAAAAAGAACCAGAAAGCAATCAACACAATGGCAATAAGCAGACATCTATTCATAATTACTTTAAATGTAAATGGACTAAATTCACAAATCAAAAGACACAAAGTAGCTGAATGAATAAAAAAACAAAATACATTGATGTGTTGCCTAAAAGGGACTTATTTCAGAAGTAAGGACACACAGAGACTGAAAGTGAAGAGAGAAAAAGATATTCCATGTAATTGGAAATGAAAAGCTGGAGTACCTATACTCATATCACACAAAATAGACTTTCAAACAAAAATTTTCAAAAAAAGACAAAGAAGAGCATTACATATGATGAAGTGACCAATTCAGCAAGAAGATATAATTTTCATATGCATCCAGCATAGAAACATCAAGATACATAAAACAAATATTAACATCATACATCAGGAAAAAGACAAGGATGCCCTTTTTTCATAATTTTTATTCAACATAGTATTTGAAGTCATAGCCCTGACAATAAGGCAAGTAAAAGGAATGAAAGGTATCCAAATCAGAGAGGAAAAGGTAAAACTATCATTATTTGCAGATGACATGATCCTATAGACCTTAAAGACTCCACCAAAAGAAAACAATGAGGACTAACAAACAATGGCTTATTGCCATTGTGTTGATTGCTTTCTGGTTCTTTTTGTGTTTCCTCTCTTCTTTTTTCTCTTTCTCTCTTCCCTTATGTTTTGGTGGTTTTCTTTAGTGTTATATTTAGATTCTTTTGTGTTTTTACTATAAGTTTATTCTTTGTAGGTACCATAAGATTCACACACAACATTCTATTAAAAAGCAGTAAAACCAAAGAATACAAAACCAATATATAAAAATCAGTGGCATCTATACACTAGTAACAAACTATCAGAAAGATAATTAAAAAAATAATCCCACTTACATTTGCATGAAATAGAATAAAATACCTAGTAATAAATATAATCAAGGAGGTAAAAAACCTGTACACTGAAAACTATAATACATTGTTGAAAGAAATAGAAGATAGAAAGAAATGCAAAGATATACAAAGCTCATGAGATGTAAGAATAATATTGCTAAAATGTTCATATTATTTAAAACAACCTACAGATTCAATGTAATCTCTACCAATATGCCAATGGTATATATTTTTCACATAACTAGAATATATAATTCTAAATTTTACATGGAGCCAGGAAAGATTAATAACCAAAAAATCTTGAGAAAGAAGAAAAAAGTTCAAGGTATCACATTTTCTGATCAAACTATATCACAAAATTATAGTAATAAAAACAGTATGGTACTGACACAGTAACAGACATATAGATCAATGGAACAGAAGTGAGAGCCCAGAAATATACCTACACATATATAGACAATTAATTTGCAACAAAGGAGAGAAGAACATATTATGGAGAAAGGACAGTCTCTTCAATAAGTAGTGCTGGGAAAACTGGACAGCCACATGCAAAAGAATGAAATTAGACTATTACATTTGGGCCCCAAAGTCACTGCAGATGGTGACTGCAGCCATGAAATTAAAAGACGCTTGCTTCTTGGAAGAAAAGCTATGACCAACTTAGCATATTAAAAAGCAGAGACATTACCTTGCCAACAAAGGTCTGTCTAGTCAAAGCTATGGTTTTTCCAGTAGTCATGTATGGACATGAGAGTTGACTATAAAGAAAGCTCAGCACTGAAGAAGTGATGCTTTTGAGCTGTGGTGTTGGAGAAGATTCTTGAGTGTCCCTTGGACTGCAAGGAGATCAAAGCAGTCAATCCTAAAGGAAATCAACCATGAATATCCATTGGAAGGACTGATGATGAAGCTGAAGCTCCAATACTTTGGCCACCTGATGCAAAGAACTGACTCACTGGAAAAGATCCTGATGCTGGGAAAGATTGAAGGCAGGAGGAGAAGGGGACAACAGAGGATGAGATGGTTGGATGGCATCATCGACTTGATGGACATGAGTCTGAGCAAGCTCCCAGAGTTGGTGAAGGACAGGAAAGCCTGGCATACTGCAGTCCATGGGGTTGCAAAGAGTTGGACATGATTGAGCACTGAACTGAGCTGGTACATCATACACAAAAGTTAAAAGGTGATGAAAAGCTTGTAATACCTGTGATAACCAAAATAATAAAATTTCTAGACAAAAAAAAAAAAACAATATCCTCACCCACATGGGTCTTAATGATATTTTTGTGGCTCTAACTCCAAATTAAGGGAAACAAAAGCAAAAATAAACAAATGGACTACATCAAACTAAAAAGCTTCTGCACAGTGAAAGAACCCATTATCAAGATGAAATGGGAGAGGATATTTGTAAATCATATATCTGACAAGTGCTAATATACAAAATATATAAAGAATTCATATAACCCAGTGACAACAACAACAACAAAAACAACTAGGTGAAAAATGGGTACAGAGTCTGAATAGACATTTTCCCAAAGAAGACACAGAGAAGAGGGAAAGATGTTCAATATTGCTGATTATCAGGAAAATTCAAATCAAAACCATAATAAGATCTTCACACCTATGACTATCATCAAAAAGATAAGGAGTAACAAATGTTGGAGAGGATGTGGAGGAAAGGGAACCAACCCTCTTACACACTTTATGGGTACAGTCTTATGGAAAAGAGTATGGAGATTTTTCAAAAAAATATGAATAGAACTACCATATGATTCAGCTATTTTACTTCTGGGTGTTTATCTGAAGAACAAAAACCCCCACTAATTTGAAAAGATATATGCATCCCTATGTTCATTGCAGAATTATTTACAACAGAAAAGATGTGGAAACAACTTAAGTGCTTATTGACAGATAAATGGAAAAAGAAGGTAACAGATAATGGATAAACATATATATGTTCATATATGTGTGTGTGTTTAAATAGAATACCACGCAATCATAGAAAGGAATGTAATCCTGCTATTTGTGACAACATGGATTGACTTTGAGGCATTATGCTAAGTAACGTAAGGCAGACAGAATGAAAAATACCATATGATTTTTATTCATGCATGCGTCGCTTCCGTGGTGGCTCAGATGGTAAAGAATCTGCCTGCAATGCAGAAGACATGGGTTCAATCCCTGGGTCAGGAATATACAACAAATAAAATAAGTGAAAAACTCACAGAGAATAAAACAGTGGTTACCAGAGGGTAAGGGGGTTTAGGGTAGGTGAAATGCAAAATTCAACTGTATGCTGTATGGATGGTAACTAGGCTTGTAGTAGTGATCATTCTGTAGTGTATATAGATGCTGAACTATAATGCTGTATACCTGAAATGCATATAATTAAAAAAGTATCAGGGCCCCAGAGATCTGTGGTATTATCATTAAGAAAAAAAAGTAACATTTGTGTCATCAGAATTTCAGAAGTTGAGAAAACTAGGGCAGGTCTTTATTCAAAGAATGGTTAAAAAGTTCTAAACTTTGGCAAGAAAAATAAACTATAGAATTTGGCAATATATGAAAATAATTATACAAAAGGACCAAGTGAGTTTTATTCCACGGAAGCAAGGCTGTTTAATATTTGAAAATCAATCAACATAATCTACCTTATTGACAGGGTAAAGAAGAAAAATCACATGATGGTATTAATTAATGCATAAAAGACATTTGCCAAAATTCAAGCCTTACTGATGATAAAAACTCTCAGGAAAATAGGAATACACAGAATTTCCTACACTTGATAAAAATTTTTTGTAGATGCTCTTTATCAAGTTAAACATAAAGAACTGAATGTTTTCCCATTAGTATCAGGAACAAGGCAGGGATGTCTGCTCTCAACACTCATAGTCAACATAGGGCTGGAAATTCTAGGCAGTCTAATAAGACAAGAAGGGAAGTAAAAGGCATATAGATCTGAAAGGAAGAAGTAAACCTGTCCCTACTTGCAGATGATATAATTATCTACATGGAAAATCCCAAGAAATCAACAATAACAACAACACACTCCTAGAACTAAAAAGGGACAAATAAATTCCTCATTTTGTTTAAGTGAATTTGGTTTGGTTTTTGTCGTGTGTAACCAAGTCATTTATCTTTTCATTTTCCCATCAAATATTTATTGAATGCCTAAAATTTGCCAACTGTTCTAGACGATAGTGATACATCCATGGAAAAAAGAATTGCTTACTTGTAAGGGTGGTAGTAAGAGATGTAAAAAGTTAAAACAGGGTAAAGAGACAAAAATGAGGGATGCTATTTTAGAAAATGTGGTAAGGGAAGACCTCTTTGAGAGGACATCTCATAAAAGAGGGATTTGGTGAAGGCAATAGTCCAGGGAAGAGTGTTCTAGGCAGTGGGAACTGTTTAAGTTCAGAGATCCAAAAGCTGGAACACGTATGTTACAAGAAAAGTAAGGGGGCTGATGTGGCTGCAAGCAGTGAGGGAGAAAAGGAGAGGGCAGTGGGTCAGAAAGGACACTGTGCCAGATCATGCAGTTTCTTGTAGTCCATGTAAAGACTTGAATTTTTACTTGGCGTGAACTAGAAAGTGTTGAAGGATATAAACAGAAGAGCAAGCTGACACTATTTATTCTTAGTCCTGACCGGTTCAACAGGTCCAAAGATAAACATAGCAAGTGGTTCACTGAGACCTAGAGCAACCTACACTGTAATTTCTTTCCTTTCTATTCAAAACCCCTTTGTTTTCTTTCACCCTTTTTTCTTTCCTTCTGCTGAGAGAAAATTCCCTCAATCCCTTCATGAAACTAACCCCTCCAGCAACTCCATGGACATTTTCCCTCTAACAAATACATTATTTTCCTATTCCTGCAAAAGCCTGTAGTGTGTGTAAATTATTAACTATAAAAGGGATAAGTAACCTCAGGGGATTGTGTAAACTTACAGTGTAAACTTAGCCCAGAAAGTTTGCTCCTCCCTCCAGAACTGTCTTCACCAATCCAAGCAAGACGCTTCTGAGCATAATTTAACCTCTTCCAACTGTCAGGCTATTCTCTTTTGGTTATTACCACCACCAAAGCAGATGCAAGAGTTCAAGTTTCAGATCCTCCTCTAGGAGTTAAGTCTGCCTCTGCCGTCATCTCCAGCTGTGTCGGAATCTGTCACTTTAGTGAGTACCACCTTATCTGTCTTCTAAGTAAGGTTTGCTGGGCTGGCACATGTACTTTTAAACAAAGATAGCAAACAAGACCAACAAATAAAAAATGGTCTCACTGAAATCTTGGGTAGCTGGGGTGTTTCTATCAGAATTTGTCAGTTGTCGTGTAATACTATCAAGTAAGTGACCAGGAGTATGTACACAAAAAAGGCTATAAACATAGCAGCTAAGTTTTTCATTTTAAGCTTTACATGCTATTTAATTTTTTAAAAAACCATGTTCATTTGTTAATTTCTTAAAATGTTTTTTAAAAAAATTCAATTGAGTCCAAGTAGCAGCTGAGTTTTTCACTGTACTACTTAGCTCCCCGCCCTGCTCAGTGGCAAATAAGACTCCATCTTCTGCATCATCCAGGAAGTATGCAAGCTTCTTCTCGGAAATTTTAGGAAACATGCATGCGAACTCAAGGAAATAACCTGGGGGCGGCCACTTTTCTCCGCTACATGGTCAAGCGTAGATCTAAAAACTCTGTATAGAAGTTTTAAGGCAGGATCTTGTTAGGTTGGGGAAAATAGTGGGATTTTACCTTGCTTTCAGGCTATATATGCCAAGCCACCATTATTGCTTGGATTACTTGATAGGAAAGATAGTTATGGAGATGTGGGGTGGTGAAAACTCTCTTGGCACTGCAGCTTATATGGATGTAGAGGCTACACTGCGGATGAGACCCTGAAAAGTTCATCTGGCCAGAAGTAGTATTGTCTTTATTACAAGAGTTTTCTATGGCTCATTATAAAAATCCAGGCCAACACTGGGAAACTTATCTCAGCTCTATCACCTACAAAGAATACTAAAAGCCTAGAAAATGGACATTATGAAAAGTTAAAATTACTGAAAAGACAGGAAAAGAACTTTGTTGGGGGAAAGGTGGTCTTAGTTTTGATGATAAAGATGTTGGGATTTTCTTTTTGGTAGAACAAAATGATTAGGCCATTTTAAGCTCCAAATGCCTGGCCAATTTTCTTTTCAACATATGTTTGAAGGATTCTGAATGCAGTGCAGAAAAGTGTTTGAAATTTTCACCTTAATTGCAAAATAATGAAAACAGTCCAAATGAAGATTGATAGGGGACTGGCTTAAGATATTATATCACAGCTGTTCTGGAATGCCATACAGCTATTTAAAAGAAAAAAGCAAAATAAGGAAGATCTGTGCACAGATATGGAAAACACTCCAAAGTTGTATTACCAAAAAAATAATAATAATAATGGACAAAATTGTGTGTATTCTCGACTACATGTGGTGTAAAAGTGGTGGAGAAAAAAGAAACTATAGTCATTTGCTTGGATATATATAAAGAAACTTTGAAAAAATACATAGAATTAATAATAAGGTTTTCTGAGGGAATAAGGATGGGATGATCAAGACCATCCCTAAGAAAAAGAAATGCAAAAATGCAAAATGGTTGTCTTGAGGAGGCCTTACAAATAGCTGAGAAGAGAAAAGAAGCTAAAGGCAAAGGAGAAAAGGAAAGATATACCCATTTGAATGCAGAGTACCAAAGAATAGCGAGGAGAGATAAGAAAGTCTTCCTCAGTGATCAGTGCAAAGAAATAGAGGAAAACAATAGAATGGGAAAGACTAGAGATCTCTTCAAGAAAATTACAGATACCAAAGGAAGATTTCATGCAAAGATGGGCACAATAAAGGACAGGAATAATATGGACCTAACAGAAGCAGAAGATATTAACAAGAGGTGGCAAGAATACACAGAACTATACAAAAAAGATCTTCATGACCCAGATAATCACAATGGTGTGATCCCTCACCTAGAGCCAGACATCCTGGAATGCAAAGTCAAGTGGGCCTTAGGAAACATCACTATGAACAAAGCTAGTGGAGGTGATGGAATTCCAGTTGAACTATTTCAAATCCTGAAAGATGATGCTGTGAAAGTGCTGCACTCAATATGCCAGCAAATTTGGAAAACTCAGCAGTGGCCAGAGGACTGGAAAAGCCAGTTTTCATTCCAATCCCAAAGAAAGGCAATGCCAAAGAATGTTCAAACTACTGCACAATTGCACTCATCTCACACGCTAGCAGAGTAATGCTCAAAATTCTCCAAGCCTGGCTTCAACAATATGTGGATCAAGAACTTCCAGATGTTCAAGCTGGTTTTAGAAAATGCAGAGGAACCAGAGATCAAATTGCCAACATCCGATGGATCACTGAAAAAGCAAGAGAATTCCAGAAAAACATCTACTTCTGCTTTATTGACTATGCCAAAGCCTTTGACAGTGTGGATAACAACAAACTGGAAAATTCTTCAAGAGATGGGAATATCAGACCATCTGACCTGCCTCCTGAGAAATCTGTATGCAGGTCAAGAAGCAACAGTTAGAACTGGACATGAAACAACAGACTGGATCCAAATAGGGAAAGGAGTACGTCAAGGTTGTCACCCTGTTTATTTAACTTATATGCAGAATATATCATGTGAAATGCTGGGTTGGATGAAGCATAAGCTGGAATTACTGGGAGAAATATCAATAACCTCAGGTATTCAGATGACACCACCCTTATGGCAGTAAGCGAAGAAGAACTAAAGAGCCTCTTGATGAAAGTGAAAGAGTAGAGTGAAAAAGTAGGCTTGAAAGTCAACATTCGGAAAACTAAGATCATGGCATCCAGTCCTGTCACTTCATGGCAAATTGATGGGGAAACAATGGAAGCAGTGAGAGACTTTTTTTTGGGGGGGGGGGGGGGGCTCCAAAATCACTGCAGATGGTAACTGCAGCCATGAAATTAAAAGATGCTTCCTCCTTGGAAGGAAAGTTATGATCAACCTAGAGAGCATATTAAAAAGGAGAGACATTACTTGGTCAACAAAGGCCCATCTAGTCAAAGTTATGATTTTTCCAGTGGTCATATATGGATGTGAGTTGGGCTGTGAAGAAAGCTGAGCGCCGAAGAATTGATGCTTTTGAACTGTGGTGTTGGAGAAGACTTTTAAGAGTCCCTTGGACTGCAAGGAGATTCAACCAGTCTATCCTAAAGGAAATCAATCCTGAGTGTTCACTGGAAGGACTGATGCTGAAACTGAAACTCCAATACTTTGGCCACTTGATGGGAACACGGACTTACTCAGTAGAAAGGACCCTGATGCTGGAAAAGATTGATGGTGGGAGGAGAAGGGGACAACAGAGGATGAGATAGTTGGATGGCATCACCAACTCGATGGACATGATTTTGGGTAAGCTCCGGGAGTTGGTGATGGACAGGGAGGCCTGGCGTGCTGCAGTCCATGAGTTCGCAAAGAGTTGGACACGACGGAGCGACTGAACTGAACTGAAACTGGGCAGCTATGTGATGGGGTGGAAGGCAGATTTTTCACTGTGTACCTTTTATAAATTTTTAAATCATTTGAAGGTATTATCCTCCAAAATTAAAAACAAAGTCATAACAGTAGAAGCAGTGTTTGTTGTGCTCAGTCTCTGTCTGTGGCATAACGGACTGTAGCTGCCAGGTCTCTCTATCCATAGGATTTCTCAGGCAAGAATACTGGAACCAGGTTGCCAAAAACTTAGTGTTGACTACTTAACTGTTTCCTTCCCATTGAAGGAAACATTAATTCTGTAAGAAGGAAGAGAGCTGCAAAATGTGCAGGATGTAACCTGCCAGCAAATCGGAGAGAAGGTTTGTTCCTTCCACTCAACCGTCACTGCCAAACAGAATGATGTTTGAAGATTCAGGGGTTCATTTCTGTTCCAAAATGCAGCCTCTTCTAGAGCCTAAGAGAACTGCCAAGGGATCTCTGGTTAATAGTTAACACTTTTCCTCACACAGCTTCAGACAAGGGGAAAATGATGACTAATAATTTACTAAACCTGAACTTTTAGAAAAATCTTATCCTGGGAACACTTCCTCTCAAGTTTCCTGTATATTAATGTTTCATATCACTCCAGTTCTGAGCTATTATCAATATAGGTTAGCACTATCAACAAGAATTTTCTGCAATGATAGAAATGTTTTGTGACTGCACTGACATATGCATGATAGCCACTGGCCACATGTGGCTATTAGGCACTTGAAATGTAGCTGCTGCTGCTGCTAAGTTGCTTTAGTCGTGTCCGACCCTGTGTGACCCCATAGACGGCAGCCACCAGGCTCCCCCATCCCTGGAATTCTCCAGGCAAGAACACCGGAGTGGGTTGCCATTTCCTTCTCCAATGTGTGAAAGTGAAAAGTGAAAGTGAAGTCGCACAGTTGTGTCTGACTCTTCGTGACCCCATGGACTGCAGCCTACCAGGCTCCTCCAGCCATGGGATTTTCCAGGCAAGAGTACTGGAGTGGGTTGCCAGTGCCTTCTCCATGAAATGTAGTTACTGTGGCTAAAGAACTAATTTTCAAATAATATTTAAATTAATCTAAATTAGCCACATGAACAGTGCTAGTCGTCACACAATTCTGGTTAAAGTAGGAGAGGCACTTCTCAGGCCTACTATAATTCTGCTGTGTTGTATGTGTGTGTGTGTGTGTGTGTGTGTGTGTGCGCGCTCAGTCCTGCCTGACTCTTTGCAACCCATTGGACAGTTTTGAGTTATTGGAAAAAAAAAAAACCAAAAACCCATGGTGTGCAAAGTCTCTGCCTTCTGAAGAAGTCATTTATTCATTCAACAGATATTTATTTAACACTTACTCTGGCCAAACGCTATTATAATTCCCATGAACATAATAGACAATGCCCATACCCTCATAAACTTTACATTCTAGTGCAAAGATTTGCAAACTATGGCCCATGGGCTAAATCCAGCCCTCCACTTGCTTTTGTACAACTTGTGAACCAAGAATAATTTTTGCATTTTTAACTATTTGGAAAAATAAAAAATGGAATAACAATTCATGATGAGACATAATTAGTACTTTTAGTAACACAGTTATGACTTCATTTATGTATTTCAGTGGCTGCTATCTCAACTAGAATTGAGTGGAGCAGTTGAAAGAGAGACCAAATGGTCCACAAAGCCTAAAATATTTATTATTTGACCCTGTACAGAAAAAGTTTGCTGACTCCTGAGCTAAAGGATAGTAATATGCTAGACACCATGATAAGCACTTTGTCTCATTTAATCTTTGGGACAACTCTCTGAGGGTGATCCTACTAGTCTCTTCATTGGTAAAATGTGAAACTGGGGTCTGAAAATGGGTATTTCTAATAAGTTTCCAGGTGATGCTGATATTGATTGTTCATGGATCATAACCTCCAAATCAGTGACTCTCTCTGCCTTGGTTGCACAGCAGAATCCTCTGAGGAAATTTTTAAAAATATGATTCCCAGGCTCTAACCCCAGAGATTCTGATTTAATTAAGACTCAGGCATCCGTACATTTATAAAACTTTCCTCACGATTCAAATATATAACCAGGTTTGACAAGAAAAGGGTGCCCACTGTCACCACTACTATTCAACATAGTGTTGGAAGTTTTGGCCACAGCAATCAGAGCAGAAAAAGAAGTAAAAGGAATCCATATAGGAAAAGAAGAAGTGAAACTCTCGCTGTTTGCAGATGACATGATCCTCTACATAGAAAACCCTAAAGACTCTTCCAGAAAATTACTAGAGCTAATCAATGAATATAGTAAAGTTGCAGAATATAAAATTAACACACAGAAATCCCTTGCATTCCTACATACTAACAATGAAAAAACAGAAAGAGAAATTAAGGAAACAATACCATTCACCATTGCAACAAAAAGAATAAAATACTTAGGAGTATATCTACCTAAAGAAACAAAAGACCTATACATAGAAAACTATAAAACACTGATGAAAGAAATCAAAGAGGACACAAACAGATGGAGAAACATACCGTGTTCATGGATTGGAAGAATCAATATTGTCAAAATGGCTATTCTACCCAAAGCAATCTATAGATTCAATGCAATCCCTATCAAGCTACCAACGGTATTTTTCACAGAACTAGAACAAATAATTTCACAATTTGTATGGAAATACAAAAAACCTCGAATAGCCAAAGTAATCTTGAGAAAGAAGAATGGAACTGGAGGAATCAACCTGCCTGACTTCAGACTCTACTACAAAGCCACAGTCATCAAGACAGTATGGTACTGGCACAAAGACAGAAATATAGATCAGTGGAACAGAATAGAAAGCCCAGAGATAAATCCACGAACCTATGGACACCTTATCTTTGACAAAGGAGGCAAGGATATACAATGGAAAAAAGACAACCTCTTTAACAAGTGGTGCTGGGAAAACTGGTCAACCACTTGTAAAAGAATGAAACTAGAACACTTTCTAACACCATACACAAAAATAAACTCAAAATGGATTAAAGATCTAAATGTAAGACCAGAAACTATAAAACTCCTAGAGGAGAACATAGGCAAAACACTCTCCGACATAAATCACAGCAAGATCCTCTATGACCCACCTCCCAGAATATTGGAAATAAAAGCAAAACTAAACAAATGGGACCTAATGAAACTTAAAAGCTTTTGCACTACAAAGGAAACTATAAGTAAGGTGAAAAGACAGCCCTCAGATTGGGAGAAAATAATAGCAAATGAAGAAACAGACAAAGGATTAATCTCAAAAATATACAAGCAACTCCTGCAGCTCAATTCCAGAAAAATAAATGACCCAATCAAAAAATGGGCCAAAGAACTAAACAGACATTTCTCCAAAGAAGACATACAGATGGCTAACAAACACATGAAAAGATGCTCAACATCACTCATTATTAGAGAAATGCAAATCAAAACTACAATGAGGTACCAATACACCCCAGTCAGAATGGCTGCTATCCAAAAGTCTACAAGCAATAAATGCTGGAGAGGGTGTGGAGAAAAGGGACCCCTCTTACACTGTTGGTGGGAATGCAAACTAGTACAGCCACTATGGAGAACAGTGTGGATATTTCTTAAAAAATGGAAATAGAACTGCCATATGACCCAGCAATCCCACTTCTGGGCATACACACTGAGGAAACCAGATCTGAAAGAGACACGTGCACCCCAGTATTCATCACAGCACTGTTTATAATAGCCAGGACACGGAAGCAACCTAGATGCCCATCAGCAGATGAATGGATAAGGAAGCTGTGGTACATATACACCATGGAATATTACTCAGCCGTTAAAAAGAATTCATTTGAATCAGTTCAAATGAGATGGATGAAACTGGAGCCCATTATACAGAGTGAAGTAAGCCAGAAAGATAAAGAACATTACAGCATACTAACACATATATATGGAATTTAGAAAGATAACGATAACCCTATATGCAAAACAGAAAAAGAGACACAGAAGTACAGAACAGACTTTTGAACTCTGTGGGAGAATGTGAGGGTGGGATGTTTCGAAAGAATAGCATGTATATTATCTATGGTGAAACAGATCACCAGCCCATGTGGGATGCATGAGACAAGTGCTCGGGCCTGGTGCACTGGGAAGACCCAGAGGAATCGGGTGGAGAAGGAGGTGGGAGGGGGGATCGGGATGGGGAATATGTGTAACTCTATGGCTGATTCATATCAATGTATGACAAAACCCACTGAAATGTTGTGAAGTAATTAGCCTCCAACTAAAAAAAAAAAAATACATATATATATATATAACCACGTTTGAGAAACACTACTTGAATGAAATTCCATTGATCTGTAGACCAACATTCTAGTTCTAATTCTCATATCACATTAATGCAAGTTGCTTCCCTTCTGTGGGATCCTGTTTTCTTTGCAGGTGAAAAATGAGGAGGTTTAAATCAGATGATCTCAAAGGGCTTAATCTCATTGCCTTGTCAGGTCTGCCCACAAATAGATCAAAGGGTCAGATGAAGTACCCAGGTCTCCTTGGCTCCTTGGCTTACAGTAAATCTCAGTGAAATATTTGTTGAATTAATATCTTTATTATCATAATAAGTCATTATACTAAGTAACCATGAGGATGCATTGAGTGCAACAATATGATGCCCAATTGCCAGGTCCATTTAGGGTTAAATGTATGGCTGGCATCCATTATTAATCATTGTTTGGAAATATATCAATACATAAATGCTTCCACACAGCTACTCTGCCTTACATACCATAAAGTTAGAATTGAAGCTAAAAATGATGATTTAATGATTGTGAGAGTAGTGTTTCATTGCAGGAAATTTAGAAGATTACATAAAGTATACAGAAGAAAACTCTTAATCCCTAAAACTGTTTTTAAATAGTCTCAATTATGAGACCTCAGCCAAATAAATGACATTGTGATCAAATGATTTCCCACAGAAGGAGGGAGGGCTGGGTGGCCCAGAGAGGCCCCTCCTACAGAAGGCTAAACTATTTTCATATCTCTGGTAAATGCAGCTCCAAGCCTGGAGGTAGTGTGCGCTCCTATCTGGAGCATGGGAATGATAGTCTATAAACTAGAGGACCTTTGACAGTGCTTTCATGAGTAACTGGTACTTTGCTATCTCAGTTTCTTCATCTATGGATTATCCATTGCTAAAAATTCTCAACGTTTCCACACTCCTTGTGAAATCCTTAGATGAAAGAGATTAAAAGCTTAATTATTTGCCTTTATTGAGAGTAACTGGGTGACCCAGATCTTTTCTTTTTTAGAAACGTATATGGGAGGCACTAGCCCTTATTCATCAGAAGAATGGGCTAGAATGAGACAGTTCTAGGTTCAAATCCAATCAATGCCTCTGTTACAGACTGAATGTTTGTATCCCAGTTCAAAACAGTTCTTATGTTAAAGCTTTGACCTCCAATGTGATGGTATTTGGGGATAGGGCCTTTGGTAGGTAATTAGGTTTAGATGAGGTCATGACAGTGAGGCCCCTGATGGGATTAGTATCTTCCAAGAAGAGGAAGAGAGAACAGGGTTCTCTCTCTCTCCATCATGTGAGATCACAGGGGGACAGCAACCATCTGCAAGCTAGGCACAGAGACCTCATGGGATAATTGAACCAGCCAGCACCTTGATCTAGGACTCCCTAGCCTCCAGAACTGTGAAAAATAATTATCTGTTGTTTAAACCAGAGAGGACTGAGACAACCTCTTACTCATCATATTCTCCATCTGCAGAGATGATAATAGCATCCACTTCACAGGGTTACTCTGAAGATTTAATGATAAATTGTATGTAAGTGAAGCATTGAGCACAGTATTTGGGACATAGTGAGTTCTCAGAAAATATACCATTATGATAATTAATAATAATAAAACTTAGCTGCTTGGGGATATGGCTGAAACAAATGTATGTCTTTTTGCTTGTCTTTTAGATGGATTGGTGTCTGTAGAAATCCTGGGTGCTAAAATACTTAGCCAGACTGACGTTAGCCCTTGTCACCATGAAGATATTACTTTGTGCCAAATATTTTCAGTGCCTAGCAATTCCTGGCTCTATGAGAGCATTGCATAAAGATTACAGAACAGTGACCCCTCAGAATTTCTCCAACTATGAATCCATGAAACAGGACTTTAAACTAGAGATCCCAGAGTATTTCAACTTTGCCAAAGATGTCCTGGACCAATGGACCAATATGGAAAAGGTATGGAGCAAGGACCAGTCAGACTGCAGTTTCTTAACTGAGAGTGATTTTTTTTCCCCCAGGGGACATTTGGCAATGTCTGGAGACACTTTTGTTGTTATGAGTTGGGGGAGGGTGTATGCTAATGGGTGGAGGCTAAGGGGTGCTGCTAAATACCCTGTAATGCATAGGACATCTGGTTCACCATCAAGAGTTCCATGGTTGAAAAAGTCTGGGTTATAAAAATGTATGATTATAGGTTAATTTTTTAAAAAGTAAAAAGGAGTAGGGACTTCCCTGTTGGTCCAGTGGTTGGGAATCCACCTTCCAAAGCAGGGAACATGGATCTCACATGTCGTGGGGCAACTAAGCCTGCTGGCCACAGGCCACAACAAAAGATCCCATGTGCTGCAGTGAATATCCTGTGCGCCACAACAAAGACCTGAAGTGGCCCAATAAATAAATAAATATTAAAAATAAATAAATATAAAGGATTAGAATGAAATGTGAACCCAAGAATAAAAAATGGTAGGAAATGAGGCAAAGAGCATTGAGAGAAATATAAAGGGATGCAAGAATTCTACCTTTGTGGAAAGAAAATAATCAGGCTAAATGAGAAATCACATGTACTGAAAGAAGTGACATGGCTCCCAAAATCTAGAAATAATGACCCCAGAGTTACTCCCAAATACTCCAAGTACGTCCTAACTAAAGACCTGTGAATTTTCTTCAGAGAAAATATTACATTAAGTCAGTTGAAATAGAATTTAGCTGCATAACCACCTTTAAATCTGTGACTGGTTTGTCTTTCCTCAGGCTGGGAAGAGACCTTCCAATCCAGCCTTCTGGTGGATAAACGGAAATGGAGAAGAAGTGAGATGGAGTTTTGAGGAACTAGGATCTTTATCAAGGAAATTTGCAAATATACTTAGAGAAGCCTGTGGCCTGCAAAGGGGAGATCGAGTAATTTTGCTTTTGCCCAGGATCCCTGAATGGTGGCTTGCAAATATAGCCTGTCTGCGCACAGGTTAGTAGTTTTGGCGTTGCAATATTTAAAGTATGGTGGGTGAGAGATTTTCCAAAACATCTAAGTAATCATGAGACATTTATTTTGGCCAATTATTTGAAGAACTATACACAACATGGTAATATTCTCAAGAACCTTAGAAATGTGTTGGAAACATGCCATATCTTTTGACCTAACTATGAGTTGGGTTTTTTTTTTTTTAATAATGAAATTCGTTTAAGTTAATACCAATCAACAATCAAACACCTATATACCAACTTCTTCTCTCCTCCTATAGGATCCACAATCATCTGCAACTCAATCAGTCACAAACTCAAGGAACCCATCCTAGTTCTTGCATCAAAACTTTATTCCTCTCATGGTTAATTACCATTCATCTAGTGCCCTAAGCCAGGCATCTGTGACTCCTCCTACCTAATCAGTTCTTACATCTTATAAATTTGACTTCCTATGTGGCTCCAAAGTACCTCCTCTTCTTCTCCAACTTCCCTTTTCTCACTTCATTTTTACCATCTCCTGAGTGGATCTAGAACACACATGTTATCTTTTTATTTTGTTGCTTGATAGTATTTAATAACTGTTTGTTGCCTACCAGATAAAATCTGAGGTGAATTGTGGAAGGTTCTAGCTATCTTCCATTTGTTTTTCTCATTTTCCCACACTCCTACTCTTCAGCCATCTCAAATAGTTTCCTATAAGGTCTGTGATTTTTCTTGTCTCCTTGATTTTGTGCACACTATTTCCTATGCTTAGAAAGTCTTTCATTCACACCTAATCCCCTGGACAACTCCTATTAAACTTAAAAGTCTCAGTTCTAATGTCACCTTCTCAGCAACATCACCCTGATCTCCCAGTCTGTGTGCTTTCTTTCTTGGGCTCCCCTAAAGACATAGTATGTGTTTCTAATTTAACCTGTACTGTATTATCTGGGCATACTATTTGTTTATAAATCTGTCATTCTCATCATTTCACTTCAGTTCAGTCGCTCAGTCGAGTCCTACTCTTTGCGACCCCATGGACTGCAGCACGCCAGGCTTCCCTGTCCATCACTCCTGGAGCGTGCTCAGACTCATGTCCATTGAGTCAGTGATGCCATCCAACCATCTCATCCTCTGTTGTACCCTTCTCCTCCTGCCTTCAATCATTCCAAGCATCAGGGTCTTTTCTAATGAGTCAGTTGTTCCCATCAGGTGGCCAAAGTATTAGAGTTTCAGTTTCAGCATCAGTCTGTCCAATGAATATTCAGGACTGACTTCCCTTAGTATTGACTGATTTGATCTCCTTGCCATCCAAGAGACTCTCAAGAGTCTTCTCCAATGCCATAATTCAAAGTATCAATTCTTCGTCACTCAGCTTTCTTTATGGTCCAACTTTCATATCCATACATGACTACTGGAAAAATCATAGCTTTGACTAGATGGACCTTTGTTAGCAGAGTAATGTCTCTGCTTTTTAATATGCTGTCTAGATTGATCAAAGCTTTTCTTCCAAGGAGCAAATGTCTTTTAATTTCATGGCTGCAGTCACCATCAGCATATGAATTTCTCAAGAGGCAGGTAAGGTGGTCTGGTATTTGGATCTTTTTAAGAATTTTCCACGGTTTGTGGTGATCCACAAAGTCAAAGGCTTTGGCATAGTCAATAGTCTGCTTTATTGACTATGCCAAAGCCTTTGTGTGAATCACAATAAACTGTGGAAAATTCTGAAAGAGATAGGAATAACAGACCACCTGACCTGCCTCTTGAAAAGCCTGTATACAGGTCAGGAAGCAACAGTTAGAACTGGACATGGAACAACAGACTGGTTCCAAATAGGAAAAGGAGTACATCAAGGCTGTATATTGTCACCCTGCTTATTTAACTTATAAGCAGAGTACATCATGAGAAACGCTGGGCTGGAAGCAGCACAAGCTGGAATCAAGATTGTCTGGAGAAATATCAATAACCTCAGATATGCAGATGACACCATCCTTATGGCAGAAAGTGAAGAAGAACTAAACAGCCTCTTGATGAAAATGAAAGAGGAGAGTGAAAAAGTTGGCTTAAAGCTCAACATTCAGAAAACTAAGACCATGGCATCCAGTCCCATCACTTCATGGCAGATAGATGGGGAAACAGTGGAAACAGGGGCTGACTTTATTTTTCTGGGCTCCAAAATCACTGCAGATGGTGACTGCAGCCATGAAATTAAAAGATACTCCTTGGAAGGAAAGTTATGACCAACCTAGATAGCATATTAAAAAGCAGAGACATTACTTTGTTAACAAAGATCCGTCTAGTCAAGGCTATGGTTTTTCCAGTGGTCATGTATGGATGTGGAGTTGGACTATAAAGAAATCTGAGCGCTGAAGAATTGATGCTTTTAAACTGTGGTATTGGAGAAGACTCTTGAGAGTCTCTTGGACTGCAAGGAGATCCAACCATTACATCCTAAAGGAAATCAGTCTTGAATATTCATTGGAAGGACAGATGCTGAAGCTGAAACTCCAATACTTTGGCCACCTGATGCGAAGAGCTGACTCATTTGAAAAGACCCCGATGCTGGGAAAGATTGAGGGCAAGAGGAGAAGGGGACGACAGAGGATGAGATGGTTGGATGGCATCACCGACTCAATGTACATGGGTTTGGGTGGACTCTGGGAGTTGGTGACGGACAGGGAGGCCTGGTGTGCTGTGGTTCATGGGGTCACAAAGAGTCGGACACGACTGAGCGACTGAACTGAACTGAATGGATATTGGCAATTTGATCTCTGGTTCCTCTGCCTTTTCTAAAACCAGCTTGACTATCTGAAAGTTCATGGTTCACATACTGTTGAAGCCTGGCTTAAACAATTTGGGGCATTACTTTGCTGGCGTGTGAGATGAGTGCAATTGTGCAGCAGTTTGAACATTCTTTGGCATTGCCTTTCTTTGGGATTGGAATGAAAACTGATCTTTTCCTGTCCTGTGGCCACTGCTGAGTCTTCCAAATTTGCTGACATATTGAGTGCAGCACTTTGACAGCATCATCTTTTAGGATTTAAAATAGCTCAACTGGAATTCCATCACCTCTACTAGCTTTGTTCATAGTGATGCTTCCTAAGGCCCACTTGACTTCTGGCTCTAGGTGAGTGATCACACCATCATGATTATCTGGGTCATGAAGATCTTTTTTGTATAATTCTTCTGTGTATTCCTGCCACCTCTTCTTAAAATCTTCTGCTCTGTTAGGTCCATACCATTTCTGTCCTTTATTGTGCCCATCTTTGCATGAAATCTTCCCTTGAGAGCTCTCATTTTCTTGAAGAAATCTCTAGTCTTTCCCATTCTGTTGTTTTCCTCTATTTCTTTGCATTGATCACTGAGGAAGGCTTTCTTATCTCTCCTTGCTATTCTTTGGAACTCTGCATTCAAATGGGTTTATATTTCCTTTTCTTTTTGCCTTTAGCTTCTCTTCTTTTCTCAGGTACTTGCAAGGCCTCCTCAGGCAACTATTTTGCCTTTTTGCATTTCTTTTTTTGGGAGGGATGGTCTTGATTACTGCCTCCTGTGTGATGTCATGAACCTCTGTCCATAGTTCTTCAGGCACTCTGTCTATCAGATCTAATCCCTTGAATCTATTTGCCACTTCCACTGTATAGTCCTGAGGGATTTGATTTGGGTCATGCCTGAATGGTCTAGTGGTTTTCCCTACTTTCTTCAATTTAAGTCTGAATTTTGCAATAAGGAGTTCATGATCTGAGTCACAGTCAGCTTCCGGTCTTGTTTTTGCTGACTGTATAGAGCTTCTCCATCTCTGGCTGCAAAGAATATAATCAACATAGTCATTAGTCATTCTCATAGGACTGTGAAAAAGCTTCTAAAAGGCAATGATTAAGATATATTCATCTCTGTGACTCCAAAGATTGGCTTACAGTAAATTTCAGCGAAATATTTGTTGAATTAATATCCTTATTATCATAATAAATCATTATATTAACTTTCTTAATTTACTATAATCATTACTTGCATTTGAGGAAAGCTATATGCTCTAATCTCATGTGTACATGTAAATTATTCACGGGAGTTGCACAGTCCACTTTTACATAGTTTTTCTTTAAAAAATGACTGCTTTCATGAATACTGTTAAGCTCACTCTCTTAATAGGGCTTCCCTGGTGGCTCAGTGGTAACGAATCTACATGTCAATGCAGGAGATGCAGGCTCAGTCTGGGTTGGGAAGATACCCTGGATAAGAAATGGCAATCCACTCCATTATTCTTGCCTGGGAAATCCCATGGACAGAGGAGTCTGGCGGGCTACAATCCATGGGGTCACAGAAGTGTTGGACACAACTTAGCAACTAAAAAACAGCTTAGTAACAGACTAATGTGTTTGTTTTTTTTTAATATTTATTTATTTATGGCTGCAGCAGGTCTCTTTGCTGCACGGACTTTGCAGAGATTGGGGGCTACTCTCTAGTAGTGATATGTGAACTTTCTCATTGTGATGGCTTCTCTTGTTGTGGAGCATGGGTCCTAGGGCAAGAGGTCTTCAGTAGTTGCAGCTCATGAGCTACAGAGTGCAGGCTCAGTAGTTGTGGCACATGGGCCTAGTTGCCCCAAGGCATGTGGGATCCTTGTGTTTACTGGTCACTTGCTATGTTTTAGGAGCTGTCAGACAGAGTCAGGAGTCAAATAAACACAGAGTTGATAAGTGTGACAAGTGCTATAAAGGAAATAGCACAAGAGCCACTGTAATGTATGAGGGGTACTACTATAGACTGAGAGAAGGTCAGGCACATAATTTAAGCTGAAACTGAGGGATGAGGCAGCCAGAGGGAGAAGGTATGGGTGATGGGAACATTCATTCTAAACAAATGGAAAAGTTTCTACAAAGATCCTGAGGCAAGAAATAATTTGTAGATTTGAGAAAATGAAAACAGTGCAGTGTGAATATAGGTACTGGCTAGGAGCCACCTCATCCCAGGGACTATAATATGTAAAATCCCTTAACAGAGACTTCTCCTCCAGACAGGCTTAGATGAGTACTATCAGGATTTCCTCTAGTAAATCTCCTTTTTCTATGTTCTGTGGCTGCAATATCCCTTTCTGAAACCAGTTCTATATTAATATATTATATATAAGGGTATGGCTTAATCTTGCTGCTCTGTGAATCATTAAGTCTGTTTATATTGACTATGAATATTTCTATTCTATTTTATATTGAGTTTACAGTTTAGCTCTTGGAAGGCAATCTATTTCCCTTATTTCCAAGTTCTTAGAGAGATATGCCTATAGTCTCCAGGGCCAACAACAAACTCATCATATTTTCGTTTTCAAACTCTTGCATATGTATTGTAGGTCAAATTCCTTTACAACAGAAATCTCAGTATATAATCATTAAAAAAATAGTAATTGCCAAGAATATGTTCCTTTAAGTGCCATTTACCACAAAAAGCTACTATCCCACCCAATCTCGGCCTACAGGTCTTGAGGAAGTTTATATAATACTTGTGGTCCCTCTGGAATTATAATAAACATTCACTCATTTTGAAAGATTGTTGCTGAGCCATGAAAAGACGCTGGGATTCTTGGCCTCCAGAGGAGAGGAATTCATTTCGAGGCCAGTGACGAGGCTTGATCGCTCAGAGTTTTTGTGGAATAAAGTTTTATTAAAGTATAAAAGAGATAGAGAAAGCTTCGGACATAGACATCAGAAGGGTACAGAAAGAATGCCCCCCTGCAAGCCTTTAGCAGTATACTATATACCTATCAGCAAGCTGTTAATTAGAGAAAGGAGATATCGTAAAACTCAGAGAGGCACCAGGTCCCTCACCCACAACATGTATTTTAAGGTAACACTGGCACCTGCTGAGTCATCCCAGGCCATAAAATGATTGACATGAATCTTGAAGAAAGACAGGTTCCCAAGTAAACATATAGTTTTATTAACATAGATTAGGAGAACAATGTATGAGTAAAACATACAGGTTTTTGAGCCCTTATCATTCTGAATCTTAAGCGAAGTGACTTGAAGAAAGACAGAGTCTAGGGTAAATACATAGTTCATTAACATAGCTTAAGACAAACATTTCCATAAGAAAAAATGCATCAGTTAGCTCAAGATTTGAGAAAAGTTAAGTTCAGGTGGAGCCAGGTGTCATCATGGCAACACAGAATTTTAAGAGAAACCTCCTTTTAATTTTGTATAGAGATGGGGAAAAAAATCTGACATTTGTTTGTTTCCTCCTGCCACTTAAGAGAGAGAGAAAAAATGTCTGACTTGCAGCCTATTTCCTCTGTTTGGAGACCCCTGGGCTTCCTGCCTGTTACTCTCTCAATTTGCTCATTTTATCATCACAAGAGCCTTGTGATTAGGAAGAGAAAATCTCATTTTATAAACAGAGAAGGCAAAGCTTTCATAGTTGGGGAAAAAGGAACATTAAGTCATTTGCCCAAAGGCATTCAGAAATTCAGTGTAGAGCCCAGTACACCCTCTAGAATTTTCTAGACCTTTTTATAAAATTTGAAAGTAAAAACAGTTCTTTAAAAATCAACTATATCTCAATAAATTAAAAAAAAATCATCTAGATGTGGTAATTCAACATCATGGTAGTGTAAGATGTTTCCTTTTCCTCTCCCCTTCAATTTGCAACAAGTAAAACATATGTAACTCTACAAAGGTTCCTCTGCCCAACACACCAGGATACCAGAGAGATCCACACATCTGTACATCTGAAGGTGGATGGAAAAGTCCATAGGAGGTGGAAGCAAGGGAACAAGGTGGGGGAGTGCCCATAATCCTGGCGCTCCGACCACAGTGGATGAACACACATCTGAGAAAGAACTCAGTGGTAGCTGGGGAGGTGGTGTACACAACTCCAGCTTCCCAGCGGCAGCAGTACTTGCAGCTAAAGGGAGCCAGGCAGCAGCGGCAGGGCCTGCAACCCCAGCCCGACCAGCTACAGGGGTGCCTAGGGCTCCAGCAGCCCTGCACAGGGCAGCAGTGCCTGCAAACCTGACAACCCCAACAACCCCAGGTGGAGCAGAGGTGCCTGCCATCACGGTGCATCCAGGGGTGACACGAGCAACGACAGCCACACTTCCAGCAGAAGGCACCAAAGACTCCAAAGGCACAAAGTGACGATGAGGGCTGCAGGCACACCCCTGACAGGGGTAATGAAGGTGGAAAAGACTGATTCCACAGCACTGTCAGAGGCTGGTCAGGTTAGGGAAGACAGAGACTCGTGTTGTAGTGCCACCTGCTGGAGAACAAAAGACGGTCCTCTAATTACCAATGTATTGAATTTTTAGGATCAAAGTAAACAAATCTTCCCAGGTGGCCCCTAGTAGTAAAGAATCTGCCTGCCAATTCAGGAGACACAAGACATGCTGGTTCAGTTCCTGGGTCAGGAAGATCCCCTGGAGTAGGAAATGGCAACCAACTCCAGTATTCTTGCCTAGAAAATTCTATGGACAGAGGAGCCTAGTAGGCAAAGAGTTTGATATGTTTGAGCACACACACACACACACACACACACACAACAACCTTACCTAATAAGAAAGATATTCACTCCTTCAAATGTGTGGGCAGAGGAACAAGATATCAAGCACTGTGAAAAACCACAGTAATAAGCTATCACAAAAAGAAAGTGACAGTTTTCCAGAAACCAAACTTAAACTCATGGAAGGTTGCAATCAGATAGAGAATTCAAAATAGCTGTCAATAAGCACAAGAAAACTCAGAAAGTCATTTCCTTTTTTTTTTTCTTTTTTTTCTTCAGTCATTTCAGTGAGCTCAGGAATAAAATAATGAACAGAAGGAATATTTTACCAAAAGGTTGGATCTCTAAAAGAGATACAAACAGAATTTCTAGAGCCAAAGAACTCAATAAATGATATAAAGAATGCAATAGAAAGCACTGGAAATAGAGCAGACCCTAAAGAAGAAAGAATTAGCAAGCATGACTTCAGAAATCTAGAAATGATCCAGACCAGAAAGGATAACTAAGTTTTATTTTTTTTTAATGCAGAATTTCTAAGAGATCTATTTGATTCCATTAGGAAAGGCAACATAAGGAGGCTTCTGCAGAAAAACTAAAGCCGAGGGAGTCCATCACCTCTACACCTGCCTTAGAGGAAATGTTGAGGGCTTCTTGAAGATGGCAGAGTAAGAGTACATGGCAGTAATATCCTCCACGAACATATCAAAAATACATCTACTTGTGGAAAATTCTCACTGAAAACTAATTGGAAACTGGCAGAAGGACTTCTGTACAACCAAGGCTATAAGAAAGACACACATATAAAAGGGTAGGATGGGAATAAAAGTGATTGAGTTGGGGCCTGTGCCCCTGGGAGGGAACTTAGAGGAAAAAGGAGATTTCTTGGGTGGACACCTGCCCTAGGGAGTGAGTAGGTCAAGTCACAGACTGCGCATCTCAGCCCTGGGGACCCATGTGGAGGAGGCAACACCCACTAGCTGCTTGGAGAACTATTGGTACAGATAGAAAGGTTGGAGAAGCTTAGATTCCTCTCATGAGGAGCACACAGATGCTGGTTTGTCCCTGGGCAGGGCAGAGAGAGGTCTGCCCTAGGGGTTACCAGGTTTTCTGAGACCACCCCATTGTGCACCCTAGTCCAAGGTGACCAGTTCTCCCTCATTCCACACCACAGCATGGCACTAGATATAGGGCAACCACAACCCAGGAAAAGACAATAGGCTACATCTAAGTGGAGCCCCAGACACCTACACAGACAGAGCACTGGACCTCTAGACACAAGCCCTACTTCCTTTATCACTTCCCACCTTTGGGCAAAGGTCCTGGTGCAGGAGGAAGGAAAAACGCACATTCAAATGGAACAGTGCCAGCTCCAAACGGCCAACAGACACGTGAAAAGATACACATTACTGATTATTAGAAAACTATAAAATAAAACTACTAGATATAACCTCATACCTACCAGAATGTCTATCATCAAAAAGCCTACAGATAACAAATGGAGAGGATGTGGAGAAAAGGGAACCTTGCACACTGTTAGTGGGAGCTCAGATTGGTGCAGCCACAGTAGGGAGGTTCCTCAAAAACTAAAAATAGAACTATCAGATGACCCAGCTATTCCACTCCCGGGTATATATCTGGAAAAAATGAAAACACTAATTCAGAAAAAAGATACATGGACCCTAATGTTAATAGCAACACAATTTACAAAGTCATGGAAGATATGGAAGCAACCCAAGTGCCCACCAATAGATAACTGGATAAAGAAGATGTGAGATATATAATGGAATATTATTCAGTCATTAAAAAGAATAAAATTTTGCTATTTGCAGCAACATAGATGGACCTAGAGAATATTATTCTTAGTGAAATAAGTCAGACAGAGAAAAACAAATACTATATGTTATCACTTATATGTGGAATCTAAAAATAACACATGAATGTGTATGCAAAACAGAAACATTCACAGACATAGAAAACAGAGTGTAAGGGAGAGAGGGAAGGACAGATGAGGGGCATGAGATTAACAGATACAAACTACAATGTATAAAATACACAAGCTATAAGGATATACTGTATAGCACAGGGAATTATAGCCATTATCTGTAATAACATAAAGGAGTATAATCTGCAAAAATACTGAATCATTAGGCTGTACACATGAAACTAATGTAATATTGTAAATTAACTAAACTTTAATTTAAAAAAGGAACGTTGAAAGGCTCTTCTACCAAAAACAAAAAGGCAGAAGTACACAAAGCCTTGAGGAAGGTAACAGAATCAGAAAATTGCAACTGTACATCAGAATAGGTTGTTAAACAATTATAGCATAAAGGTTAATGGGGGAAAGCAATAAAAAATAACTATAGTTACTTCAATTTGGTAATGAACTCACAACACAAAAAGATAATTTCGAAACAACAAAATAATTTGAGACAACAGAAACATAAAAGGGGAAGACAGAAAGGAGAGAAACTGTATAACTAAATGAAGAGAAAGTGAAAGTGAAAATCTCTCAGTCATGTCCGATTCTTTGCAACCCTATGGACTATATAGTCCATGGAATTCTTCAGGCCAGAATACTGGAGTGGGTAGCCTATCCCTTTCTCCAGCAGATCTTCCTGACCCAGGGATCAAACCAGGGTCTCCTGCATTGCAGGAGGATTCTTCACCAACTGAGCTATCAGGGAAACCCCCAAGTGAAGACAAGATATTATCGGTAGTAAAAGGACTATTGAGATATAGTGCAACCAGAAAACAAAGATAAAATGGCAGTACTAAATCCTCATTTATCAATAATTACCCTAAACGTAGATTCATTGGTAAAAACTTAAAAAAAATTTTTAATTAAAAAAATTAAGTAAAAAAAAAATTAGTAAAAAAAAAAAGAAAAAAGAGTAGCTGTTTGGATTAAAAATAAGACCCAACTCTATACCTCCTCCAGGAAACTTCTCTCAGCTCTAAGGTCAAAAATAGCCTCAAATTGAAGGGATGTTAGATGATACTCCAAGCAAATGGCAGCCAAAAGAAAGTGGGCATAGTCATACTCATATCAGAGAAAACAGACTTTCAAGCCAGAAGATACAAAGCCAGAGAGCTAAAAGTGGACAGCATATAATGACAAAGGGGACGATCCCTCAAGCAGACACAAATAACTGATATCTATCTATGTATCTATATATCTCTATTTGTCTGTCTGTCTATATATACATGCATGTACCCATACATACATGTATCTATACATATACATACATGTATGTATATACATACACATTTAACACAAGAGTAGTAAAACATATAAAGACCTACATGGAGAAACTGACAGGAGCATGATAATGGAAGGGGATTTTACTGCCTCACTTACATCAATGGACAGATCATTCAGACAGAGTGTCAATAAGAAAACATTGACTTTAAATGAAACATCAGACCAGATAAACTTAATAGATTTATACGAATATAGCATAGCCCATCCAGTGCAACAGAATACACATTTTTCTAAAGTGCACATGGAAGATTCTCCAGGATAGATCACATGTTAGGTCACAAAGAAAGTCTCAATACAATCAAGGAGATTAAAACCATATCAAGCATCTTTTCTGACCACAATAAAATGAAACTAGAAATCAACTATAGGAAATCTGGAAAAATCACATATATGTAAAGACTAAACAACATGCAACTTAAAAACTATTGGCTCAATGAAGAAATCAAAGGAGAAAATTTAAAATACCTAAAGACAAATGAAAAGAAAAAGATGATATGCCAAAATCTATGGGATGTAGCAAAAGTGGTCCTAAGAGTGAAGCATATAGGCCTACCTCATGAAATAAGAAAAACTTCAAATAATCTAAACCTTATATCTAAAGGAGCTAGAAAAAAAAAGAATAAAAAGAAAAAAGAAAGAACAAAGCAAGCACAAAATCTGTATAAGAAAGGAAATGATAATAAAATAATAATAAAAGTTAGAGCAGAGATAAATGAAATAGAGACTTAAAAGACAATGGAAAATACCAATGCAACTAAGAGCTGGTTCTTTGAAAGGATAAACATGACAAACCTTTAGCTAGACTCACCAAAAAAATAGAGAGAAGGCTCAGATAAATAAAATCAGAAACAAAAGAGGATAAATTACAATGGATACAATAGAAATACAAAGGATTATAAGTCTACTATGAAGTCTACTACTATACACCAACAAATCAGACAACCTAAAATAAATGAATAAATCCCTAGAACCCTACAATCTTCCAAGACTGAAGCATGAAGATATAGAAAATCTGAATTGACTGATTACTAGTAAGGAGATTGAAACATTAATCAAAAATCTTCCCCAAAATAAAAGTCCTCCAGCAGACAGCTTCACAGGTGAATTCTATCAAACATTCAGAGATTTAGTAGCTATCCTTCTCAAACTATGGGGCTCCCCAGGAGGCACTAGTGGTAAAGAAACTGCCTGCCAAAGCAGGAGACTTATGAGATGCAGGATTGATTTATGGGTTGGGAAGATCCCCTGGAGGAGGGCATGGAAACCCACTCCAGTATTCTTGCCTAGAGAACCCCATGGACAGAGGAGCCTGGCAGGCTACAGTCCATAGGGTTGCAAAGAGTCGGACATGACTGAAGCAACTTAGCACACACACATGCACTTCTCAAACTATTTCAAAAAAATTGAAAAGGAGGGAATGCTTCCCTAACTCATTTTACAAAGCCATCATTACCCTGATTACAAAATCAAACAATGAAAACACACAAAAAGAAAATTACAGGCCAATGTCTCTGATGAATATACATGCAAAAATCCTCAACAAAACATTAGCAAACCAAATACAAAAATGCATTAAAAGGATCATACATCAGGATCAAGTGGGATTTATTCCAGGTATGCAAGGATGATTCAACATCTGCAAATCAATCAATGTAATACACCACATTAACAAAGTGAAGAATAAAAATCATATAATCAAGAATTCACAGGTGATCGAGGAGTTTGGACTCTGCTTGCTCACTGCCAAGAGCCTAGGTTCAATCCTTGGTCAGGGAACTAAGATCCCATAAGCCACAGGGCACAGCCAAAAAAATTATATATATATATATATATATATATCATATGATCATGTCAATAGATGTAGATGCGGGAAAAGCATTTGATAAAATTCAACACTCATTTATGATAAAAAAAGAAAAACTCTCAAAAAGGGGATAGAACAAATGTACCTCAAAAGGCCATTTATGACAAACCCACAGCTAACACAATACTGGTGAAAACCTGAAAGCTATCCCTCTAAGATCATGAACAAGACAAGAGTACCCAATCTTACCACCCTTATTCAACATAGTGCTAAAACTCCTAGTGACAACAATTAGGCAAAAAAAGAAATAAAACACATCTAAACTGGAAAGAAAGAAATAAAACTGTCATTATTTGTAGATGACATGATTTTATATATTGAAAACCGTAAAGATTCAAACGAGTGAAACTAGACCATTATCTTACACCATTCATAAAAATTAACTCAAAATGGATTAAAGACATGAATGTAAAAAGTAAAACCATAAAGCTCCTAGAAGAAAACATAGACAGTATGCTTGACATTTTTCTTAGCAATATCTTTCTGGGTATGTCTCCTCAGGCAAGGGAAGCAAAAGCTAAATTAAACAAATGAGGCGACATCAAAATAAAAAGCTCTGCCCTGCAAAGAAAACCATCAACAAAACAAGAAAGAAAACCTACCAAATGGGAGATGTTTGCAAATCATATCTGATAAAAGGTTAATATCCAAAATATATTAACTCATGGAACTTCCCTGGTGGTCTATTGTAGGACTCCATGTTTCCATTGCAGGGGGCATGGGTTTGATCCCTGGTTGGGCAACTAAGATCCCCCACGCCACACAACACGGCCAAAACCACACACACACAAAAAAGTTAACTCATGAAACTCAACAACAAACAGTCCAAAAAAAAAAAAAAATGAGCAGAGGATCTGAATAGACATTTTCCCAAAGAATATATATGCTGTTCAACACCTGTATGAAAAGATGTTCATCAGCATGAATTATCAGGTAAATGCAAATCAAAACCACAATATCGCTTCACATCTATTAGAATGACTATTGTAAAAAAAAAAACAAGGAATAACAAATGTTGGAGAGGATGTGAAGAAAAAGGAACCCTCATATACTGTTGGTTAGACTGTAAATTGGTGCAGTCACTGTGGAAAACAGTATGCAAATTCTTCAAAAAATTTAGAACTACCATATGATCCAAATATTCCACTTCTGGTTATTAACCAAAAGAACATAAAAACACTAATTTGAAAGACACACGTACCCCTATGTTCATTGCAACATATGGAAATAACACATGAACCCATCAACAGATGAATGAATATAGGATATAGGGAATGTTTTATACACACATACACACAAACACACACACAATGGAGTACTACTTGGCCATAACGAGGAATGAAATCTTGCCCTGCAACAACATGGATGGACCTTGAGGGTCCATAAGGCAGACAAAGTTGTGAAATAAGGCAGACAGACAAATACAATATGATTTCACTCATATGTAGAATATAAAACAAATAATAAAACAAAATAAACAAAAATAAAATAACAAAAACAAACTCAGAGAACAAAATAGTGGTTACAAAGGGCAAGGGGCTTGGGATGGGAGAAATGGGTAAAGGAGGTAAGATAAGCATGGAAAATAGTCTTTGGTTATAAGTTAAATTATAATGTCAATTTATAAGTCAAATTATAAGTAAATTTACAATTATTAGTCAAATTATAATTTCTAAGTCAAATTAAAATGTGCACACAAAACATGTTATAAACCAATGTTACTGGAATTTAAAAAAATCATCTAATTCACTTTTGCAAACCTTGATATGCATATGAATCACTGGGTTCTTGTTAAAATGCAGATTCCGATCCAAGAAGCCTGGGAGAATCCTGAGATCCTGCATTTCTAACAAGCTCCCAAGTGATGTGGATGCTGCTATTCCAGGGAACACCCTTCAGTTCATTATATTCCCTCAGTCGTGTCCAACTCTTTGCAACCCCATGGACTGCAGCATGCCAGGATTCCCTGTCCATCACCAACTCCCAGAACTTGCTCAACTCATGTCCATCGAGTTGGTGATGCCATCCAACCATCTCATCCTCTGTCATCCCCTTCTCCTCCTGCCTTCAATCATTTCCAGCATCAGGGTCTTTTGAGATGAGCCAATTCTTTGCATCACGTCGCCAGTATTGGCGTTTCAGCTTCAGCACCAGTCCTTACAGTGAATATTCAGGACTGATTTCCTTTAGGATTGACTAGTTAGAAGTCCTTGCAGTCCAAGGGACTCTCAAGAGTCTTCTCCAACACACAGTTCAAAAGCATTAATTCTTTGGCCCTCAGCTTTCTTTATAGTCCAACTCTCACATCCAAACATGACTACTGGAAAAAACCATAGCCTTGACTAGGTAGACCTTTGTCGGCAAAGTAATGGCTCTGTTTTTTAATATGCTGTCTAGATTGGTCATGGTTTTTCTTCCAAGGAGCAAGCATCTTTTGATTTCATGGCTGCAGTCATCGTGTGCAGTGATTCTGGAGGCCGATAAAGTCTGTCACTGTTTCCATTGTTTCCCCATCTATTTGCCATGAAGTGATGGGACCAGATCCATGATCTTAGTTTTTTGAAAGCTGAGTTTTAAGCCAGCTTTTTCATGCTTCTCTTTCACTTTCATCAAAAGGCTCTTTAGTTCCTCTTCACTTTCTGCCATAAGAGTGGTGTCATCTGCATATCTGAAGTTATTGATATTTCTCCTGGAAATCTTCATTCCAGCTTGTGCTTCATCCATCCCTGCATTTCGCATGATGTACTCTGTATATAAGTTAAATAAGCAGGGTGACAATATATAGCCTTGAAGTACTCCTTACTCAATTTGGAACCAGTCTGTTGTTCCATGTCTGGTTCTAACTGTTATTTCTTGACCTGCATACAGATTTCTCAGGAGGCAGGTCAGGTGATCTGGTATGCGAGACAGCAATAGAGACATAGATGTATAGAACAGTCTTTTGGACTCTGTGGGAGAGGGCAAGGGTGGGATGATTTGGGAGAATGGCATTGAAACAATGTATATTATTATATGTGAAAAAAATAGTCAGTCCAGGTTCGAGGCATGATACAGGGTGCTAGGGGCTGGTGCACTGGGATGACCCAGAGGGATGGGATGGGGAGGGAGGTGGGAGGGAGGGTCAGGATGGGGAACACATGTACACTTGTGGTGGATTCAGGTCAATGTATGGCAAAACCAATACAATATTGTAAAGTAATTAGCCTTCAATTAAAATAAATAAATTTATATTAAAAAAAAAAAGGATTTTCCACTGTTTGTGGTGATCCATACAGTCAAAGGTTTTGGCATAGTCAATAAAGCAGAAGTAGATGTTTTTCTGGAACTCTCTTGCTTTTTCAATGATCCAACAGGTTTTGGCAATTTGATCTCTGGTTCCTCTGCATTTTCTAAAACCAGCTTGAACATCTGGAAGTTCATAGTTCACATACTATTGAAGCCTGGCTTGGAGAATTTTGAGCATTACTTTGCTAGTGTGTGAGATGGGTGCAAGTGTGCAGCAGTTTGAACATTCTTTGCCATTGCCTTTCTTTGGAAATGGAATGAAAACTGACCTTTTCCAGTCCTGTGGCCACTGCTGAGTCTTCCAAATTTGCTGGCATATTGAGTGCAGCACTTTCACAACATCATCTTTTAGGATTTAAAATAGCTAACTGGAATTCCATCACCTCCACTAGCTTTGTTCATAGTGATGTTTCTTAAGGCCCACTTGACTTCACATTCCAGGACGTCTGGCTCTAGGTGAGTGATCACTCCATTGTGGTTATCTGGGTCATGAAGATCTTTTTTGTATAGTTCTGTGTATTCTTGCCACCTCTTCTTAATATCTTCAGCTTCTGTTAAGTCCATTCTGTTTCTGTACTTTTATGCCCATCTTTACATGAAATGTTCCTTTGGTATCTCTAATTTTCTTGAAGAGATCTCTAGTCTTTCCCATTCTGTTGTTTTCCTCTATTTCTTTGCACTGATCACTGAGGAAGGCTTTCTTCTCTCTCCTTGCTATTCTTTGGAACTCTGCATTCAAATGGGTTTAACTTTCCTTTTCTTTTTGCCTTTAGTTTCTCTTCTTTTCTCAGCTACTCTTAAGGCCTCTCAGGCAACCATTTTGCCTTTTTGTATTTCTTTTTCTTGGGAATGGTCTTGATCACTGCCTCCTGTACAATGTCACATACCTCCGTCCATAGTTCTTCAGGCACTCTATCAGATCTAATCCACTGAATTGATTTGTCACTTCCACTGTATAATTGTTAAGGGATTTGATTTAGGTTATATGTGAATGGTCTAGTGTTTTTCCCTTCTTTCTGAATTTCAGTCTGAATTTTGCAATAAGGAGTTCATGCTCTGAGCTACAGTCAGGTTCTGGTCTTCTATACAGTCTGGTCTTGACTGTATAGAAATTCTCCATCTTTGGCTGCAAAGAATATAATCAATCTAATTTCAGTATCGACCATCTGGAGATGTCCATGTGTAGAGTCATCTCTTGTGTTGTTGGAAGAGGGTGTTCGCTATGACCAGTGCATTGTCTTGGCAAAACTCTGTTAGCCTTTGCCCTGCTTCATTCTGTTCTCCAAGGCCAAACTTGTCTGTTACTCCAGGTATCTCTTGACTTCCTACCTTTGCATTCTAGTCCCCAATGATGAAATGGCATCTTTTTTTTTGCTGTTAGTTCTAGAAGTTATTGTAGGTCTCCACAGAACCATTCAGCTTCAGCTTTTTTGGCATTAGTGTTTGGGGAACAGACTTGGATGACTGTGATATTGAATGGTTTGCCTGGGAAACAGAGATCATTCTGTCGTTTTTGAGATTGCACCCAAGCTCTGCATTTCAGAGTCTTTTGATGACTCTGAGGGCTATTCCATTTTTGCTAAGGGATTCTTGCCCACAGTAGTAGATATAATGGTCATCTGAATTAAATTCACCCATTCCAGTCCATTTTAGTTCAGTGATTCCTAAAATGTGGATGTTCACTCTTGCCATCTCCTGTTTGACCACTTCCAATTTACCTCATTAAAAAATTTAACTAATTTAATCCTTAATAATCCTATAAAGAAGGTAGTGTTATTATAATCCCCATTCTACAGATGCAGAATCTGAGACTCTCAGAGGTGAAGTAGTCTTGTTCAAGACCAAGCTCTAAGAGTATCTGTCTCTAGGACACGCTGTTGACCACTACACTGTACCTGACTGTACCTTACAGTACAGTTTATAGCAGATGGGAATAGAAGCACAGAAAAGATGAATGCCTCAATCCTTCTCTTTGGAAAGAAGGTATAAAATTAATATATGTTTTAAGAGGCACTTTGGCCACCTGATGCAAAGAGCTGACTCTCTGGAAAAGACCCTGATGCTAGATAAAACTGCGGGCAAGAGGAGAAGGGGGGAGACAGAGGATGAGAAGGTTGGATGGCATCAATGACTCAGTGGACATAAAGTTTGAGCAATCTCAGGGAGATAGTGATGGACAGAAAACCCTGGTGTGCTGCAGTTCATGGGGTCACAAAGAGTTGTACATGACTTAGCAACAGAACAACAACAAAAGAGGCACTGAACAAAGGCGGTTAAATTACAGCTTAAGTCAGGCTGCGGTGATCAGTCCCTGCACTGCCCCTGCTACTTCAGTGATCCAGGCAAATTATTGTTGCCAGCAAACAAAGGATGTTTATGGCCATCAAGACATCAGCTACTACAGCTGCCTCCAGTGATGAGCCCTGAGGGAACTCTGGTTGAGAAAGAACAGAACATTAGCCCTAGATAGTTAAGGTGCATATCAAAGGAATGAGATCAGTGAGCCTAGACTCTTGCATCTTCCCATACACAGAAAAGCACTAAATTGATTAACTTGCCATGTCTGGCTTTCTTTAATTAACAGTAATCTTTTGATGTTCCAACTACCTGGTTTTTGTTGCAAAAACCCCTGTATATCCTGGCTTCTCCCTTCACCCTTCAGAGCAGTCCCTCAGAGCTATCTGAGAAAGCCCTCCGAAAATCCTCCCAATAAAACATAATTCTCAACTTTTATGTTGTGTATTTTCTAGTTAACAATAACATTTGTGTTTTTGGTAGAGATTAAATGTTAAAATATGCAAACACTTACACAGCACCTGAAACTCAAAGTACTCAATAAATGTTGGGTAATATTCTTTTCAATTCAAAACCCTCTTCAAGTTAAATGTTATGAGTGGTCTCTAGGTAGAAAATAATTAATTATCCAGGATTTAACATCCTTTCATGTTAGATCAAAAGGGTCCTGGACTTTGAGATTCCTTTAAATGAAAAAGTATAGTAATGATAGGAAAACAAATAGATACCCTGCCTGGAAAACCGACTAACTCACCCTGAGAAACACTGAATATACATGAGTTACCTATACTACCTTAATTAAGATGATGAAGGAAATCATTTCTAAATACTTTATTTTCTTCTCTTTTAGGGACAGTTCTAATTCCAGGAACCACTCAGATGACCCAAAAAGACATCCTCTACCGACTACAATCTTCAAAAGCAAAGTGCATTATTACCAATGAAGTTTTAGCTCCAGCAGTTGATGCTGTTGCATCTAAATGTGAAAATCTGCACTCCAAACTAATTGTGTCTCAGAGCCCCAGAGAGGGTTGGGAGAACCTAAAGGAGATGATGAAGTGAGTAACCATAATTGTTGTAGAACAGCTTTCCAAAAAGAAACACAACATTGATAAGATAGTCAACCCTGGATTAACCAGAAAAATGAAAATTAAAATAATAGACAAAGGGAACAACTGGTGATTATAGTGCAAAGCTCTGAGGCAAGGAACTGGTGGTGTTTTTCATAGGTTGGGATCTCAAGGAAGCACACCATAAGACAGACATTAGTTGTGTAAGTTTATTAAGAAGTTATCTTAGGACCAATACCTAAGGAAAGGGAACAATGTGGGATTGGGCAGCGGTTGAAATTTATCATCCACGTACTTCAAAAAAGCCATCAGTCAACCTATGGGGATCACTGGAGTTTGGATAGCCCTTCAAAACTATGTCCAGCTAAAGCAAGAGGTCCAATGCTAATAAGTAACTGGGTACAAACTATCTTTACAAGGAGGCATGACCTTAAGCAAGGCAGCTATCTTCAGCCAAGGTAATATCTAAAGAGAGATTTCAGCACCTGAAGGGAAGCATGTTCTAAAATTCTGCAGCAGGATCTAGGAGGTGCATCAACCACAGAGCTATTATCATCTCCCATAGGAACTAATCAGAATCAATCCTTCTGTGGAGGCTGTATTATTCCCTTGCTGACAGCGACATTTCTATCAGGTTATAGTAAGAAGAATACTTAATAGATGCAATTAATAAGACTATTACACAGATATTCAAGTCCTGCTATGGGGTCTTCTAGGGGTCACTTGGAACTCTTTGTCAAGTATTGGTTATCTTAGCTTTAGGGTGGCAGCAAATTCCGTCCCTGGAATGAGCTTCCTACCTTTACTCAACGATTTTGGAGCAAGTTTGCAACTATGGACTTGTTCTTTGTCATTGTTTAGTTGCTAAGTTGTGTCCGACTCTTTGTGATATCATCGACTGTAGCCCACCGGGACTTGTTATGACTCTTAAGCTAACATTTATTGTGTGCATACATGCTCAGTTGTTGTGTCCCACTCTTTGAGACCCCATGGACTGTAGCCCACCATGCTCCTCTGTTCATGGAATTTTCCAAGGAGGAATACTGAAATTGCCATTTCCTATCCCGGGGCTTCTTCCCAACCCAGGGATTGAACCCATGTCTCCTGTGTCTCCTGCACTGGCAGGTGGATTCTCTATTGAGTTCTTACCAAAGGCCAAATTCTGTTATAATAAAACTACTGTTATAATTGTATAATGTCTAACACTTACTTGGCACTGATTATGTGCCAAAAACTGCACTTCAGATATATTGGGTTGGCCAAAAAGTTCATTAGAGTTTTTCAATAAGATATTATGGAAAACCTCAAACAAACTTTTTGGCCAATTCAATATTAACTCATTTAAAAACACAACAAACTATTGGGTAGGAACTGTTAAATATACAGATGCTCATGCTCAGTCGCTTCAGTCGTATCCAACTCTTTGCAACACTATGGATGGGATTTTCTGGGCAAGAATACTGGAGTAGGGTTGCCATTCCCTCCTCCAGGGGTT
This sequence comes from Cervus elaphus, assembly GCF_910594005.1. Classification (NCBI taxonomy): domain Eukaryota; kingdom Metazoa; phylum Chordata; class Mammalia; order Artiodactyla; family Cervidae; genus Cervus; species Cervus elaphus. The sequence goes on from NC_057824.1 coordinate 32,717,053, forward strand.
TTTCCTGACCCAGGGATCAAACCCACATCTTCTGCATTGCAGGTGGATTCTCTGGTTAGACAGATAAATAAGGTCAAAAGTTAGGATCTGGCAGAACTGGGTTTCACACTCAGGCAGTCTAGCTTCTAAGCCCATACTATTACCTGCTAGGTTTACTGCTTCTGAGAGACTGGTACAACAAACCTGCCTTAGGTTTCACGAGCAATAATATCTGTGATAGAAGTGATAGGTACACAGTTATAGGTACTAGCTTCATAACGAAAAAAATTATGGAATCATAGCCTAAACATTTGGTTTAGCTATGTTAGGATTTAAAAATAAAAATAGTTCTCATAGCTGAATATTTCTGATTCATTCATTTTCAGCTCAATATTTCCTAATAAAATTCTGTATGATTCTCAAGCACTCAAATGTACAGAGTTTGCTTCCTCTCAGCTGCCCTGATGTATGTCATATATAAAGGCCCAATTATCCTTTGGAACCAAAATGTTTTCTTTCTTTAACTGAAATCTTTCCTTCCCTAAGTGGATACTTAGATCTTCTTCAGTCTTTTTGCTTACTATATTCAGAACTATGTAGACTCTCTTGTGGGAAACAGAAAAACCATCCTTTTGAGGGGTAAGCAAATGGTTTTTTACAAAAGGGATAGATGATAAATATACAGTATTTGCAGGTCATGTAGTCTCTATCATACCTACTCACTGTCATAGTGTAGAAAGCAGTCATAGGCAATATGTAAAAGAATGAACATAGTTGTGTTGCAATAAAACTTTATCTATGAAAACAAAAGGCAGGCCATATTTGGCCCATAGGCCTATAGTTTAATGATCCCTGCCTTATACCATTACCCAGGACTTCTATTAACATTCTCATTTTTTTTTAAAAATCACATTTTACCTCACATATACATGATTAGAAGATCATAGAATACTCATTCTTTAGAAGGTATGATAAAATTCTTGAGGTTTTTTGTAATGCTTGCACTCTTCTTTATCACACAGTAAAAAGCTATGAAATCAACCTGTTATAAATGGGCTATTGATGGCAAAGTTTAGCTTGTTTCCAGAAAGCACCTTAAAAGATGGAGAGAGATGGCTTTTACCTTGGAATTCAACCTAAGTCTCTGGGGCTTAATCAATGAGATGAAGAGGTCTGAGTAAATCCGTTTCTGTGGTAACAGTCTATGATACTGTGTTTAATGTATACAATCATTGTAATTCTTCCTTCATAGACATGCCAGTGACAACCACACCTGTGTGAAGACAAAACACAATGAGATGATGGCCATTTTCTTTACCAGTGGAACAAGCGGATATCCTAAAATGACTGGACACACCCACAGCAGTTTTGGTTTAGGATTATCTATAAATGGAAGGTATTTTCACAGAACTGTAGTTTGAAGTGTCAATGCTACAAAAATGATGATTTCTTTATTTGTATTTTAAATTTGTTTCCATATATATATATGTATATATAGTTAAGTCTATGTATATATCTCAAGTGTGTGTGTGTATATATATATAAATATATATATATATTTATATCTCAATGTATATATGTTGTTGTTGTTCAGTTGCTAAGTCGTGTCCAATGCTTTGCGACCCCACGAACTGCAGCACGCCATGCTTCCCTGTCCTTCACTATCTCCCGGAGTTTGCTCAGATTCATGTCCATTGAGGTGGTGATGCTATGTAGCCATCTCATCCTCTGCTGCCTTCTTCTCCTTTTGCCTTCAATCTTTCCCAGCATCAGGGTGTTTTCCAGTGAGTCTGCTCTTCGTATCAGGTGGCCAGAGTATTGGAGCTTCAGGTTTAGCATAAATCCTTCCAATGAATATTCAGGGTTGATTTCCTTTAGAATTGACTGGTTTGATCTCCCTGATGTCCAAGGGTCTCTCAAGAGTCTTCTCCAGCACCACAGTTTGAAACCATCAATTCTATGGCACTCTGCCTTCCTTATGGTCCAGCTCTCACATCCATACATGTTACTGGAAAAACAATAGCCTTGACTATATGGACTTTTGTCAGCAAAGTGATGTCTTCTCTTTTACTGTGCTGTCTAGCTTTGAAATAGCTTTCCTTCCAAGGAGCAAGTGTCTTTTAATTTCATGGCTGTAGTCACTGTCCACAGTGATTTTGGAGCCCAAGAAAAGAAAATCTGTCACTGCTTCCACTTTTCTCCACTCTAAGTGATGGGACCGGATGCCATGATTCTAATTTTTTAAATGTTGAGTTTTAAGCCAGCTTTTTCACTCTCCTCTTTTATCCTCATCAAGAGGCTCTTTAGTTCCTCTTCACATTCTGCCATTAGCATGGTTTCATTTACCACGCTGAGGTTGATGATATTTCTCCAGACATTCTTGATTCCAGTTTGTGATTCATCCAGCCTGGCATTTCCAATGATGTACTCTGCATATAAGGCAAATAAGCCGGGTGACAATATACAGCCTTGTCACGCTCCTTTCCCAATTTTGAACCAGTCAGTTGTTCCAAATAAAGTTCTAAATGTTGCTTCTTGACCCACATACAGGTTTCTCAAGAGACAGGTAAGGTGGTCTGGTATTCCCATCTCTTTAAGAATTTTCCACAGTTTGTTGTATATATCAAGTCGATTCTTTGTACAGTCAGTGGCTCAGACAGCAAAGAATCTGCCTGGGTTCAATCCCTGGGTCAGGAAGATTCCCTGGAGAATGAAATGACAACCCACTAGAGTATTCGTGTCAGGAGAATCCCATGGACAGAAGAGCCTGGTGGGCTACAGTCCATGGAGTCACAAAGAGTCAGACGTGACTAAGCACAGCACAGAAAATACAGTCAGCAAAAACAAGACTGGGAGCTGACTGTGGCTCAGATCATGAACTCCTTACTGCAAAATTCAGACTTAAATTGAAGGAAGTATGGAAAACCACTAGACCATTCACATATGACCTAAATCAAATCCCTTACGATTATACAGTGGAATTGGCAAATAGATTCAAAGGATTAGATCTGAAATACAGAGTGCCTGAAGAACTACGGACAGAGGTTCATGACATTGTACAGGAGGCAGTAATCAAGATCATCCCCCCAAAAAAGAAATGCAAAACGACAAAATGGTTGTCTGAGGAGGCCTTACAAATAGTTGAGAAAAGAAGAGAAATTAAAGGCAAAAAGAAAAGGTAAGATATACCCATCGGGATGCAGAGTTCCAAGGAATAGCAAGGAAAGATAAGAAAGCCTTCCTCAGTGATCAATGCAAAGAAATAGAGGAAAACAACAGAATGGGAAAGACTAGAGATCTCTTCAAGAAAATTAGAGATACCAAAGGAACATTTCATGCAAAGATGGGCACAAAAGTACAGAAATGGTATGTACCTAACAGAAGCAGAAGATATTAAGAAAAGGTGGTAAGAATACACAGAAGAACTATAGAAAAAAGATCTTCATGACCCACATAACCACAATGGAGTGATCACTCACCTAGAGCCAGACATTCTGGAATGTGAAGTCAAGTGGGACTTAGGAAGCATCACTACGAACAAAGCTAGTGGAGGTGATGGAATTCCAGTTGAACTATTTCAAATCCTAAAAGATGATCCTGTGAAAGTGCTACACTCATTATGCCAGCAAATTTGGAAAACTCAGCAGTGGCCACAGGACTGGAAAAGGTCAGTTTTCATCCCAATCCCAAAGAAAGGCAATGCCAAAGAATATTCAAACTACTGCACAATTTCACTCATCTCACACACCAGCAGAGTAATGCTCAAAATTCTCCAAGCCTGGCTTCAACAATATGTGGATCAAGAACTTCCAGATGTTCAAGCTGGATTTAGAAAAGGCAGAGGAACCAGAGATCAAATTGCCAACATCCACTGGAACATCGAAAAAGCAAGAGAGTTCCAGAAAAACATCTACTTCTGCTTTATTGACTCTGTCAAAGCCTTTGGCTGTGTGGATCACCACAAACTGTGGAAAATTCTTAAAGAGATCATAATACCAGACCACCTTACCTGCCTCCTGAGAAATCTGTATGCAGGTCAAGAAGCAACAGTTAGAACCAGACATGGAACAACAGACTGGTTCCCAACTGGGAAAGGAGTACATCAAGGCTGTATATTGTCACCCTGCTTATTTAACTTATATGCAGAGTACATCATCTGAAATGCTGGGCTGGATGAAGCACAAGCAGGGATTAAGGTTGTCGGGAGAAATATCAATAAAATCAGATACACAGATGACACCACCTTATGGCAGAAAGTGAAGAACTAAAGAGCCTCTTGATGAAAGTGAAAGAGGAGAGTGAAAAAGCTGGCTTAAAACTCAACATTCAAAAAACTAAGATTATGACATCTGGTCCCATCACTTCATGGCAAATTGATGGGGAAACAATGGAAACAGTGACAGACTTTAATTTCTTGGGTTCCAAAATCACTGCAGATGGTGACTGCAGCCATGAAATCAAAAGAGGCTTACTCCTTGGGAAATAAGTTATGACCATCCCAGACAGCATATTAAAAAGCAGAGACATTACCTTGCCAACAAAGGTCTGTCTAGTCAAGGTTATGGTTTTTCCAGTAGTCATGGATGGATGTGAGAGTTGGACTATAAAGAAAGCTGAATGTCAAAGAATTGATGCTTTTGAAATGTAGAGTTGGAGAAGACTCTTGAGAGTCCGTTGGACTGCAAAGAGATCAAACCAGTCAATCCTGGAGGAAAACAGTCCTGAATATTATTGGAAGGACTGATGTTGAAGCTGAAACTCCAATACTTTGGCCACCCGATTCGAAGAAGGGACTCATTGGAAAAGACCCTGATGCTGGGAAAGATTGAAGGCAGGAGGAGAAGGGGACAACAGAGGAATCGATGATTGGATGAAATCACTGACTTGATGGACATGAATTTGAGCAAGCTCCAGGAGTTGGTGATGGACAGAGAAGCCTGGCATGCTACAGGCTATGGGGTCAGAAAGTGTCGGACACGACTGGGCGACTAAACTGAACTGATTCTTTGTTTCCTAGGTTCTGGCTGGATTTGACCCCTTTGGATGTCATGTGGAATACCTCTGACACAGGCTGGGCAAAATCTGCATGGAGTAGTGTTTATTCTCCATGGATCCAGGGAGCATGTGTATTTGCACATTATTTGCCGCGGTTTGAGCCAACTTCCATCTTGCAAGTAAGGCAGAGCACAAGAGGTCAATATTTAGAAGTGAATTAGCACTATTATTGACAGGACTAGTGAATAAAGTAACTTGTAGACATTAGAGTAGATAACGTTATTTAAGGTATTCCACAATAGAAAATCAGTAAGCCTGAAAAGATATACAGAGGAAAGGTGTGAGAGTGTTTGTGTGTGTGAAAGTCGTTCAGTTGTTTCCAACTCTTTGCGAGTCCATGAACTGTATTATACAGTCCATGGAATTCTCCAGGCCAGAATACTGGAGTGGGTAGCCTTTCCCTTCTCCAGGGGACCTTCCCAAACCAGTGATCGAACCCAGGTCTTCCCCATTGCAGGTGGATTTTTTACTAGCTGAGCCATAAGGGAAGCCCATGAGAGTGTTTACATTAGAATAAATAATGGTCTAAGTTTTACTATGTCTACCATAGGTATTTAAGCACTTATTAAAAATTGTGTAAGACCACTTCTTCTAAATTGCAGACACTTTCCAAGTTTCCCATCACAGTCTTCTGTTCAGCACCAACTGCATATAGAATGCTTGTACAGAATGATAAGGCCAGGTAAGCAAAGTTGCTAAGTGGGCACTTATGGGCAGAGAGGAAAGGAAGAGGAAGATACAAAATAAAAGATCTCTCTGCCTAAAAACATATCTCCAGATCAGTAGGTATGGTATTTAGCAATCTTTTCTCTTCCTTGTCCTTCTTGCTTATATTCTGTACATGATAACTACTATATCCAGTGTGGGTTCCCTCAAGCAGAGAGCGGAAAGATGGTTCAAGCCACAGGTATAGCTCTGAGCCCAGTGTTTATCCTTTGTCTGTTATATGAGCTGAGAAAATATATGTCACCCCTATTCAAAACCCTATCCCAGAAAACAGGAAAGAAAATGAATGTCTTTTACTTTATTACTGATTCCATTTGAAAGTATTACTTGGTCACTACTTTTAAATTGATTTTATTTAATTTTTAAATGGAAATAATTAAATTAAAATTCAGTTCCAAACTATAATTAATAATACTGTATTACATATTCGAAGTCGCTAAGACAGTAGATCTTAAAACTTCTCATCACAGGAAAAAATAGTCTTGTAACTATGTAGGGTAGCAGCAGATGTTAACTAGACTTATTGCGCAATCATTTCACCATATGTACAAATATCAAATCATGACATTATAAACCAAAAAGTAATATAACATTATAGCCTTGGTTACACTAGTCATGTTTCAAGTGCTCAATAGCCACACAGGACTAGAGGATACAGTAGTGGACAGCTCAGTATAGAAATTTCTGTCATAACAAAAAATTCTATTGGATAGTACAACCCAGGAGCATCTTCATTCCATTTTTTTTTTTTAAACAACTGTATACTGTTCTATTGTATAAATGCTCCACAGTCAATTTAACCAATTAGGAAGCTTTTTATCACTGATTTAACATAATATTACGTGGTACCTTCCCTAGGGATGGCATGGTTTTTCTTTGCAACAAGTCACACCACTCCCAATCCTCCCCCCGCTTCCCCCACCCTCTGCCAATAAAATGGAGAAAAAGAAGAAACAAAACTTGATGTTTGGGAGTCATTTCATGATAAAATGCTTTGTTTATTTTGTATCAGAGAAAGTTAGGGGAAAAACTAAAACATTTTGTACTGAAATTTCACTAGAAATAATCCTAATTTCCATTTTTATCCATTTTCCTCCTAAATTTAACTCCTTATCTGTCTTCTGAGAAACTATAAGTTCAAAAGCTTAAAGCACTGTGTAACTGCTGGGGAACCAATCAACCCTGAAGTGACTGAACAATGGAGAAACAGGACAGGTCTGGATATCTACGAAGGATATGGACAGACTGAAACGGTATACAGACTTCACTGAAAAGACATGGCTGAACTCAATTCAGTCAGATAAATAAAAACCAAAGTGCTACGATGTGTAAAATAGCTAGTGGGAAGCTGCTGCTATATAACACAGGGAGTTCAGCCTGGTGCTCTGTGATCACCTAGAGGGGTGGAATGGGGGTGTGTGTTGAGGGAGGTTCAAGAGGGAGGGGAGATATATATGTATATAAATATATAATTATGACTGATTTGCATTGTTGTATGGGAGAAACCAACACAACACTGTAAGGAAATTATCCTCCAATTAAAAAAAATTGTTTATTGTAGCTTTGTGATTGAGGGATAGGGAGGAAATGGAGTGATTAGAAGAAAGAGTTTCTTAAAAAAAATGAGGGAAGATGGTTACAAAAGAGCTCTGTAAGAGATGCAATTGTTTAGATAGTCATTCACTGAGGAAAGCCACTATATAATTGACTAGGACCAGGGCATTAAAAATTTTTAATTCAACAATACTAGATCTATAAAAAGATTTCTCTTTGTATAATAAGGAAATATCTTAGGGCTTTGCTGCAAAAATAGAAAATGCTGAGCTCTTTGTTACTTGAAATATTAAGTCTGCTGGACAATTCCTTGAGAGGAACACTCTAAAAAGGTTTATCTAAAGAGCTCATAGAAATAAGAAGAAATTCTAGAGGAAATGAAATAACAAAAATTGTTATATAGGAAAGAGAGGGATAAGATAGAGCAGATAAGGGAAAGACTGAAATAAATTTTTCATTGTCTTTATATACTGCTTCAATTTATGAACCATGAGAAAGTACTACCTGGTCAAAAATTAAAATACAAAAAATAAAATAAAAACAAAAATCAATGAATTTATTAAATAGAAATAGCATAACAAGTATCATGTGAATATGAGTATAAATGTTTTCATAAATATGGATGTTTCAGTAGTTACAAATTTACTTAATATTTTAACTGTATTAGTGTCTATCTATAATTCTTGAGAGCAGAAAATATGTTTCAATGTGAGCCTGATTCATAGTAAGCTCTGAATAAATATCTATTGAATGAATGCACGGTGGATAAATGAATAAATATGAGTTACTTGTAATGTTACTTTACTCTTTTTTATTCTTAACTAGGTACTAGTCTGTGGAAATTTTAAGGGAATGAAAATTAAGCCTGGCTCAATGGGAAAACCTTCTCCTGCTTTTGATGTTAAGGTTTGTACATCCCTTTCCAGGAAAATATTTAACAACCCAATCTGTTTACCCCTACTCCACTTCTACTCCCTTACACTATTAGTTTTGGTGATGATTATGCTACTTCCATGATATCTTAACTTCCACATAAAGATGGAAAAGGTTTAGAAACATTAGCTTGTCTCTTTTTTTCTCCAAAGCAGTTATTTGTGCCAAATAGTTGTATGCATTTTATAAATATTTATTTCCAGAAGGAATCTATGATAGACATGGCAATATCAGAACCATTTTACAGATGAGGCTGAGAGAGGTTAAAGGACTCACCCAAGGTTACATAGTAGCTGCTAGTTCTAGAATAAGCAGCTTAGGTTCGTACCTAAGCAATCTGGTACGAACATCCATACTCTTAACTGCAACACTACATTACCCCTTCTGGTTAGGGAGCTCCAGATCTTCTAAAAGGGTTGACTAGGACAAAAAAGGCTACAATTCAACAGTGGCTATAGGTTATCCCTCTTCCAGCAGCATGCTTGGCCAGTTCCTTGCAGTCAAGAAACTATTTTCACCACTTGATCCTGAGGGGGCATCCTATTACCCCATTAGCGCACTTTGCTCAGGGTTAGAATTGTTCTCAGATCAACCCAGCCAAAGGTAAGTGTAGACAAAGGAAGTTATATTAATACATAAAACAATACCAACAAAAAAACAAAATGGATGAGTTTACAGAGAACTCAGAATCAAACTTAACTACAACTAACCTTAGTTGTAGATTAGACCAATGTTTCCCCAGCTTATCTGATCATAAAGAATCATATAGGTACATGTTAAAAATACAAATTCTCAGGCTTCTTCTTTAGAGAGTCTGATTCAATAAATTTACTGTAGGATCCTGAAATCCTAAGGTGTTTTAAACAAGCACCTCAGGTAATTCTAACTCTGCTATGAAAACTTGTCTAAAGGTAGGATTGCCTGATGGCTTTTATTCTGGCTCTGCTATTCATTACTGAGTATCTCTGGGTAAGCTGTTATAGTCTGTTTCCTGATATATAAAACAGGGACCAAGGTGAACAACCTGTTCCAGTTTGACTGGAACTTATTTAGCTTTCAGTTCAATTCAGTCACTGTCGTGTCTGCCTCTTTGTGACCCTATGGACAGCAGCACACCAGGCTTCCCTGTCCATCACCAACTCCCGGAGCTTGCTCAAACTCATGTCCATTGAAGTCAGTGACGCCATCCATGTCTCCTCCTGCCTTCAATATTTTCCAGCATCAGGGTCTTTTCAAATGAGTCAGTTCTTCGAATCAGGTGTCCAAAGTATTGGGGTTTCAGCCTTAGCACCAGTCCTTCCAATGAATATTCAGGACTGTTTTCCTTTAGGATTGACTGGTTTGATCTCCTTGCAGTCCAAGGGACTCTCAAGAGTCTTCTCCAACACCACAGTTCAAAACCATCAATTTTTGATGCTCAGCTTTCTTTACAGTCCAACTCTCACGTCCATTCATGATTACTGGACAAACCATAGCTTGGACTAGATGGACATTTGTCAGCAAAGTAATATCTCTGCTTTTTAATATGCTGTCTAGGTTGGTCATAGCTTTTCTTCCAAGGAGCAAGCATCTTTTGATTTCATGGCTGCAGTCACCATCTGCAGTGATTTTGGAGCCTAAGAAAATAAAGTCTGTCACTGTTTCCATTGTTTCCCCATCGATTTGCCATGAAGTGATGGGACCAGATGCCATGATCTTCATTTTTTGAATGCTGAGTTTTAAGCCAGCTTTTTCACTCTCCTCTTTCACTTTCATCAAGAGGCTCTTTAGTTCCTCTTCATTTTCTGCCATAAGGGTGGTATCCTCTGTGTATCTGAGCTTAATGATATTTCTTCCAGCAATCTTGATCCCAGCTTGTGCTTCATCCAGCCCAGCATTTCACATGATGTACTCTGCATATAAGTTAAATAAGCAGGGTGACAATATACAGACTTGATATACTCCTTTCTGTTGGGTCCCTACAATTTATGTCCTTTATTGTGCCTATCTTTGCATGAAATATTCCCTTGGTATCTCTAATTTTCTTGAAGAGATCTCTAGTCTTTCCCATTCTATTGTTTTCCTCTATTTCTTTGCATTGATCACTGAGGAAGGCTTTCTTGTCTCTCTTTGCTATTCTTTGGAACGCTGCATTCAAATGAGTATATCTTTCCGTTTTCTCCTTTTATTTGCTCATCTATTTTATGGCCTCAGACAGCCATTTTACCTTTTTGCATTTCTTTTTCTTGGGGATGGTCTTGATCACTACCTCCTGTACAATGTCATGAACCTCTGTCCATAGTTCTTCAGCCACTCCGTCTATCAAATGTAATCCCTTGAATCTATTTGCCAATTCCACTGTATAATTGTAAGGGATTTGATTTAGGTCATATGTGAATGGTCTAGTGGTTTTCCCTACTTTATTCAATTTAAGTCTGAATTTTGCAGTAAGGAGTTCATGATCTGAGCCACAGTCAGCTCCCAGTCTTGTTTTTGTTGGCAGTATAGAGCTTCTCCATCTTTGGCTGTGAATATGATCAATCTGATTTCAGTATTGACCATCTGGTGATATCCATTTGCAGAGTCTTCTCTTGTGCTGTTGAAAGAGGGTGTTTGCCATGACCCGTGCTTCCCTCATAGCTTAGTTGGTAAAGAATCCACCTGCAATGCAGGAGATCCTGGTTCGATTCCTGGGTCGGGAAGATCCAGTGTTCTTGGGCTTCCCTGGTGGCTCAGCTTGTAATGAACCTGCCTGTAATGTGGGAGACCTGGCTTTGATCCCTGGTTTGGGAAGGTCCGCTGGAGAAAGGAAAGGCTGCCAACTCCAGTATCTTGGCTTGGAGAATTCCATGGACTATATAGTCCATGGGCCGCAAGAGTCAGACACGACCGAGCAACTTTCACTATTTAGCTTTAGGCCTGAAAGTATTGATAGTATGTCCTGAGGATACACCCCTGCCTTAGTCATGGGCAAATCAAGATGGTTAGTAACTATAATAATAAAAGGACAGATTTTATAGGTTTCTAGTGAGGATTAATGCAATAATATTTCTAAAGAGCATAGAAAAGTGCTTGGCACATAATAAAGATCCATAAGATAGGTGTTATTAGAAATATAGACCAATGGAACAAGATATAAAGCCCAGAGATAAACGCACACACCTATGGATACCTTATCCACTAAGGATGCAAGAATATGCAATGGAGAAAAGACAGCCCCTTCAATAAGTGGTGCTGGGGAAACTGGATAACTACGTGTAAAATAATGAAATTAGAACACTTCCTTAACACCATACACAAAAATAAACTCAAAATGGACTAAAGACCTACATGTAAGGCCAGAAACTATAAAAGTCATAGGGGAAAACATAGGCATAACACTCTTTGCCATAAATTGCAGCATCTATTTGATGCATCTCTTAGAGTAATGGAAATAACAAAAATAAACAAATGGTATCTAACTAAACTTAAAAACTTGTGCACAGCAAAGGAAACTATAAACAAGATGGAAAGACAACCCTCAGAATGAGAGAAAATAATTGCAAATGAAACAACTGACAAAGGATTGATCTCCAAAATATATAAGTAGCTCAAGCATTTCAATATCAGAAAAAAAAAAAATAAACTAATCAAAAATGGGCAGAAGATCTAAAAAGACCTTTCTCCAAAGACATATGGCCAACAAACACATGAAAAGATGCTCAAAACTGCTCATTATTTGAGAAAAGGAAATCAAAAAAACAATGAGGTATCACTTCATAATGATCAGAATGGCCAGCATTGAAAAATCTACAAACAATAAATGCTGGAGAGGATGTGGAGAAAAGGGAACCCTCTTGCACTGTTGGTGGGAATATAAATTGGTACAACCACTATGGAGAACAGCATGGAGATTCCTTTAAAAACTAGGAATAAAACCACCACACGACCCAGTAATCCCACTACTGGGCATATACCCTGAGAAAATCATAACTGAAAAAGACACATGTACCCCAAAGTTCATGGCAGCACCATTTACAATAGCTAGAACATGGAAGCAATGTAGATGCTCATCAACAGATGAATGGATAAAGAAGTTGTGGTACATATATACAATGGAATATTACTAAGCCATAAAAAGGAATGAATCTGAGTCAGTGGTAGTCAGGTAGATGAAACTAGAGCCTGTTACACAGAGTGAAGTGAAGTCAGAAAGAGAAAAACAACTATTGTTTATTAACACATATATATGGAATCTTGAAAAATGGTACTGATGAACCTATTTGCAGGGCAGGAATAGGGATGCAGAAGTAAAGAACAGACTTGTAGACACAATGGGGAAGGAAAGGGAGGACAAATTGAGAGAGTAGCATTGACATATATACACTGCCAGGTATAAAACAGATAGGTAGTGGGAAGCTGCTATTAATATACAACACAGAAAGCCCAGTCTGGCACTCCATGATGACATAGAGAGGTGGGAGGGAGGCTCTAGAGGGAGGGATAGTTGTAGTTCTGACTTATTTGGGTTGTTGTATGGCAGAAACCAATGCAACATTGTAGAGCATTTATCTTCCAGTTAAAAATAAAATAATAATGATAATAAAAAGCAAAAGATAGGTGCTATTATTATTATTATTATTCACCCCCCCCCTCCAATTTGTTTCCTTTGAAAAGCTTTTCTAAGAAGAGATGGTAGAGCAGCACGTTACATTCAGTAGAAAGACTTAATAGTTCATTGGCTAATATTAATAGGCTGCCTTAAGTTAGAGAAATATTGATGATTAAGCATTATCTGCAGTACAAGTAATCAAGTTGGCATTTCACACAGATTTTTCTCTTAATGACAATCCCCAACATACATGGCTATCAGGGTCTCACAGGCATAGCTGTAGTCATAGCCATTCCAACTGCAGTGTACCACCAGTTCCCCACTCACTCAAGCCCAGTGATTTATTAGAGCAACTATTTTTGAATGAAAACTTGTGTGGACAAGAGGAACAGTGCACTAGCATCTCTACCTTCATTTGTTTATCCAAATCTTTTTTATTTTGGTAAAAAACATGTAACTTAAAATTGATTATTTGACCATTTTTAAGTGCATCATTCAGTGGTGTTAAATAATACCATATTAAATAATGTTGTGCAGCTGTCACCAGATCCATCTCCATAACTCTTTTCATCTTGGAAAACTAAAACTCTGTATCTACTGAACAATAACTTCTCTTCCCACCTGACCCTCACAATCACCATTCTACTTTCTGCCTCTATGATTTTAACTACTTAAAGTACTATATATAAGTGGAATCATACAGTAGTCATTTTTCGTAAACAGCTTATTACATTTAACATAATGTCCTCAAAGTTCATCCATGTTGTAGCATGTGCCGGGATTTCCTTCCTTTGAAGGCTGAATAATGTTCCATTGCATATATGTACCACATCATGCTTGTTTATTCGTTTATTGATGAGTGCTTGGGTTGCTTCCACACTTTAACCATTGTGAATAATGTTATGATAAACACGGTAAACAAGTAACTCTTTGAAACCTTTTTTTATTCTTTTGAGTATATACCCAGAAGTAAAGTTGCTGGATTATATGGTAATTTTATTTTTAAAATTTTTTATTGGAGTATAGCTGACTTACAATGTTGCATTAACACACAACAAAGGTATACAACAGGTATACAACAAAGTGAATCATTTGTACACGTGGTAATTTTAATTTTTTGAGAAATTGCCATACTGTTTTCCACAGTGGCTGTACCATTTTGCATTCCCACCAATAGTGCACAAACATCTTTACCAACACTTGTTATTTTGTTTTTTTGATAGTAGCCATCCTAATAGGTGTGAGATTGTAGTTTTGATATGCATTTGCCTCATGTGGCCACCTTCATTTTTAACTCTTTCCCATGGTCTTTTGTTATTGTGCCCCTCCTTACCTACTTAGGAGCATCTTTAGTGATATTCTAAAATCTGAGCATGTACTCTAACTAGCTGGATGTCAGACTTTTGCAACTTAAAAGATCAAGTCATAATTTTCATATTTAAACATTCTAAGACCCATTGAACAGGGAGGTATGTGATTCTTCCCAGAGACAGAATATTTTATCTATGTTCCCATCTATTAAATAGAAGTCTGTGTAAAGTAATCAGAACTCTTAACATATCTCTTTTCTATCAATAATACCTTGATACCTGCGGCCAAATATTAGATGACTGGGTGGGAATTTACTTTTCAATTTGCAACAATTTAAAAATAAGTCCTTACACTTAGAATTCCTTTGCCTTTTCAGTTTCTTATTGGGGACATAAGCCCTTTTTGTTCTGGGGGGCCAGATAAAGATATCCTTTGCTAACAAGCGACATCTCAGATTTGAAGGGTGTATATAAAAGCAGCGTAAAGTTTTCATATGTAGAAACAGCTAAAAGAGCAGAATAGGTAAGCAAGCAATCTGAGAAATGCTTAGTTGTATTTTTAGAAAATGAATTGGACTCCCTGGAAAGATTACACAGAGAAGTATAATGATGAAAAGCACAGGCTCTACAGTGTGATTGCTGAGATTTGAATTTCACCTCAGTCATGCACTGCGTGGCACAACTCTCTGCCTCTGTTTCCTTACATGTAAAATGAGCATAATGATACTCCTAACCAGATAGGGTTGTCTAAGGACGAAAGAAGATAGCACATGTCTATCCGTTCTAACGAAACAGAGCATTAAAATTTATTATGTAGGATGTGGTAAGTGCTTAAATAAATGCCAGCTACTATTAGGTACTTCAGAGAACATGAGGGGATAAGAGAGCAAGGCTTCAGCTTACCCACCACTGTCTCAGCCACAAAACAGTCCCCTTTTCCTGATAACTCACATTTGGCTTCTGAGGTAAGATTTTGTTTGTTTCACAAAGTTGGAAAACCAGTAATGAAATACTTATGAAAGAAAAAGACACTAAGATATATGACAAATGATAAAAGCGGGTTGCAAAACACTATATTATAAAGTGATCCTATTTTTTTCTGTCTATATCATCTCAAAGGATATTACTAGAATGTGATTATTGCTGGATGATAGAATTAAAGAAAAATTTTATTCTGTCACATTTTGCTAACCTGTATTTTACAATGTAATTTACAATAAGAATTTAAATAACTATATTTCTCTTAGGAACTTAAAGTTTTTAATTTTAATTTTGCTTAATTTTTTAAACTTAAAATTTTTCTGAAGTTGGCATTCTTAAATGGCAAAACAGAAACAAAAAATGCAATGCAAAGATTTCAGATGTGGCATTAAATAAAAATTTCCTTAAATAAATTACTCTGTTTCATCCTAGATTTTAGATGTAAATGGCAATGTTCTACCACCTGGAAAAGAAGGAGATATTGGCATTCGAGTTCAACCTAACAGACCAGTTGGCCTTTTTACCCATTATATAGTAAGAGACTTATTACTAAATAGCATCTCATTTCCTATTTATTTCTCAGAAGTGCCTGGTAACTATCCCTATTTGCCACAAAATACAACTAGGATAGCTATTTGGCCTTTTCTTGAGAGATTCGTTGTCCTGAACAGTAATCCCTCAGACTGGGAACTGAAGAAACACCCAAATGCTTATGAAAGAAGGGCATGCTAGTCCCCCCAGGCAAGATCACTGCTCCAAGCCCATGAAAGTAAAAGGAAGGGGGCCCTAGAAAGAAGACTGCCCTCTTAACATCATTAATCCACTCCACTGTAAATCAACCCCCAATAATTTTCCTGAAATCTGATTAGTGGTCTCCCTTCATGGAAAGAGTGAGAGAAACAAAGAATGGGGCAGTGGACTTAAGTAAAACCAAACTCCTCACTGTTTGCAAACATACTTTCATCTCTAATTACAATATACAAATTAGAGAAAAGTTTACACCAATATAATCAAAGGCCCAGGTTCTGTCAGTAAATTTTACATAACGTAACAATACTCTTTTGCTTCCTGCCAGATTTACAGAATCAATTTTCTATTTTTGTGTAAGCCAAACCAAATACATAACAAACACACAATAAAACCCTGTTCTTTGACTTATTAGGTATTGGTACTTTAACTCTGTGTATTGACTTCTCTTTTTTCCTATGAGTGTTGAGATATTAACCAATTAGCAAAAGACTTATTTAGCCTACTCCTCTAAGTTCCTGCAATATTTATTTTGTGACCAATCTAAAAAACTTCCCAGCATGACTAGTCTTTGTAGTTAATAGTTTACCTTTCTGATATTGGGCTGGCTCAATGTTAGACTTCCATCTCTATTTCTCATGTTAGCTCCTCTTCATTCTAAGAATTCTTAAAAACACCAAAATTTTTTTTCTCCTTAAATATTTAAAAATCCAACTGGATCAAAGAATAACATTCAAAATAAAATTATTACTTGTTTTACAGGATAATCCTACAAAAACAGCTTCAACTCTACGAGGCAATTTCTACATCACTGGGGACAGGGGCTATATGGATGAGGATGGATATTTCTGGTTTGTTTCAAGAGCAGATGATATCATATTATCTTCTGGGTAATTTTCATCTGTGGATATGTCTGTGTTCTGCTTGTTAGTAGTTTGGAGTGAACTTTTTGCTCACCTTTATAAATTCCTGCCTTATGTTTTATTTCCCAGTTACCGAATTGGTCCGTTTGAGGTAGAAAGTGCCCTGATTGAACATCCTGCAGTTGCAGAGTCAGCTGTTGTCAGCAGTCCAGATCCCATCAGAGGAGAGGTAACTGATTCATCTCTACCTTAGTTTGTTGGCAGTCTAACACATACTTTTAAACAGTAGTTCATTGAAACAGAATTGCCTAAATGATTCATTCACTAATTATGTAACTTAGAGACTCATTATTAAATATGCTAGTCAGATAGAAATATGCTAATCAGAATGAACTGCTACAGAATGAGACTGAAAATATACACAATATAAAGAATTTTAATCCTTTCCATGGAGTATTGGGGCAAAGACAGTGTGAATGCCAACAACCCAGGTTCACACCAGAAGCGACCCCATGGGCTGTAGCCTACCAGGCTCCTCCATCCATGGAATTTTCCAGGCAAGAATACTGGAGTGGGTTGTTATTTCCTTCTCCAGGAGATCTTCCCTACCCAGGGATCGAACCCAGGTCTCCGGCATTGTAAACAGACGCTTTATCATCTGAGCCACCAGGGAAGTCAGAAGCTAATTAGGTAGGTTCAAGTTGTTACTCAGATCTGGAAATTAACATGGCCCCTAGTGTAGCTGAGGATAGGCTGGCATCAGATATCAGGACTAGGAACAAGGTCAGAGATAGGAACTAAGTAACCAGAAGCAAGTTGGGTCAGTCAGTAAGTAGAGGCTTCAGGAAATAATAAACAAGACAGAAGTCCTGAAAGCTTACTTCTGTTGGGGCTGATCACATGGTAGTCTGGATTTAAAGATTCCATGCCACTCTTCAGGTCCTTTTTGCCAGGCATGGTCAATAATATTCCACATTCCAGTAATGCAAGTAGGGAAAAGATTCAGTCATTATTGAAGTTTGTCCCTTTGCTCTGAATTCCATCAGTAGGTGGAATGAGTCTCTCCCCTAACATCAGTCATTTCCTCCTCTGTAAAAGGATTCTGTGAGGGGAATTACACTCCATATTTTGTAATAAATCTATAAGGGAAAAGAAATCTGAAAAAAGCAATATCTTATCTATATCTGAATCACTTTGCTGTACATCTGAAACTAATAAAACAGTTAATCAACTATACTTCAACAAAAAAATTACAAAAAGAGAAGGATACAAAGTTGTAATGTACAGCAGGGTTCCATTTTTAAGTATAAATGTCTTAGGAAAAATAGAAATAATTCACACCACTTTGCTGGTTTTCTCTGGAGAATAAAATTAAAAATGATTTTTAATTTCTTTAAAAAAAGTTTGTGAGGATTAAATAAGTTAACATAGGTATAGGACTTATAACAATACTCAGAACATATTAAGTCATTAAAAATATTTGGTATTAGTTGTAGAAGTATAAGATTTCTTTAACCTAAAATCTGTAAGTGGGCTTCAAAGTTTCTCTGAAATTCTGTGCAAAAGAAATTACTACAACTAATACCTAATATTTTTAATGACTTAGTATGTATGTTCCAGGTATTGTTATAAGCCCTATACCCGTGTTGATTTACTTAATCCTCATAAACTCCTTTCACAGAGAAGGAAATTGAGGCAGAGATGTGTCCTAACTTGCCTGAGATTACAGGCAAAATGTGACTCAAATCCAGGTTGTGTACTTCAGAGTTCATGCCCTTAACCATGTTAGATTGTTCTTTCTTAATTTATCATTTTCTGTCATGGTCTATAAAGAATTCTATAAAGATAAGTTAGATTTTATCCAAGGTGCATGAGTAATCAATATGCAAACCAGTAATTACAAACACTAGTTCTTAAAATAACTTGCCTCTGCACAATTCACTTATAGCAAGGATGAAATTTTTTAATTCATAAACATGTTGATAAGCAATAAAACAAGCATAAATACAAATAAATTTTATGAAATGTCAAATAATGAATAGAATAAAATGATATACATGCATAGACACACATACACAACTGCCTTGCATCAACAGTATGGAATAAAGAGTGGACAGTCTCAGTGAACTGTTTCTTTTAACAAGGATATGGCAAACCCAGTGAGAAGACTGTTTATTAGGACCATACTGAGGGTGGTGACCTAGACTAGATCAGGATGTGTTGTTTTATAAAAGACTGTGCTTAGTTCACTACCAAGTTTCCAAAAGAAAATTTTTTGAAGGGGATAACAGATGAGGCAAGAAGTCAAGACCAGAAATGATCAGAAACAGGTCAGAAAGTAGTTTAAGATGCAGTGAGATGAGACAGTTCAAGTATAGATCAAAATCAAAGTAGGGGTTCCAAAAGCTCTGTTGTATTAAGATCCCCTGGAGTAGGAAATGGCAACCTGCTCCAGTATTCTTGTCTGGAAAATTCCATGGACAGAGGAGCCTGGCAGGCTACAGTCCATGGAGTCAGAGTTGGAGATGACTGAGCAACTGAGCACACACGCACACATTAGATATAAAATCTAGGTGTGGGAGTCAACTGGCTGGCTTAAGAGCATAAAGCTGAGATCAGACCCTAATAAACATTTTGGCTCACCACATGAGGTATTTATTTAGATTCCCAAGTTAAGAGAAAGATACATTGAAACATAAAAATATACAACTCATCATTCAAATATTTATTTTAGGTAGTAAAGGCTTTTATTGTTCTGAATCCTGATTACAAGTCACATGATCAAGAACAACTAAAAAAGGAGATTCAGGAGCATGTAAAAAGAAATACAGCACCTTACAAATATCCCAGAAAGGTAGGTACTCTAATTAAGAACAGTGATTGCTTAGTATTCCGGAAATTTTCAGCTGTTTACTTTTTCCATTTTAATGAACATTCTCTTGAAATGTGCTATACCAAACACTTGAAACTGAACTAATGACATGGATAAGAAACAGAATCTTTGAGATTAAAATGAAACTCTTAACCTAATTTGTAGGGTCATTTGGCTTACTGGACTTATAGTAAATACTAAATATCAAAAAAATATCCTCAACAATATCCCTTCTCCCTTTTTTGGCTGTTACCAAAAAACCCCCCAATTGGTGTCCTGATTCTTTCACCTAGAGTTCATAATGGAACTGTTATATAATTGACTTTGTCTAAAGATGAAAACTTTTGGCCTAATTTTCTTCCCTTGGATATCTACAGGTAGAATTTATTCAAGAGCTGCCAAAGACTATTAGTGGGAAGATAAAAAGAAATGAACTGAGGAAGAAAGAATGGGAAACAACTTAAGTCTATTCCATTAATTATGATGGTCTCTATAAAATAAGACTCTGTAAAATCAAAGATTATGAAAAGGTGGTAAAAAAATGTGATAGTATGCTTATAAACTAATTGATTTAAAATATCCTGTGGTTATAATCTCATAGGCTGGATTCTGAAATAAAACATTCAATAAATTCCTCTGCATCAGTGTCAATGTTTTTATAATTGGTAATATAAAAAGAATACCACCAGTTGTTGAGGAATTTTTAAACACATAGTGTAGAAGCAATTTCTGAACTAAATCTCTGACATGTTGCATTTCAGATCTTAGTTGAGTAATTCTACCAATACACTGACTATAAATCAGAACAAATTTTTAAGGGTTGAAATAAAATGAAACAAGTTATAAAGTTTTTAGAAAAGTCTTAAATAATAGATTACCGTAATTCTCAAAGTACAAGTATCTACCTGAAAATAGTCTAGGGATTTTTTATTGGTCACACTGTTATTCAAACAATTTAAAAACAATTTAAAATTCATTTCAAGGTCTAAGTGTAAAAGGATATCATATATTGTACACCTGAAACTGATATAATATTGTATGACAATTATAATTCAATATAAAGAAATAGGATATCATGTATTAATATTGCTATTATATTTAATCTAATAAATACAGTTTACCAAGTATTTAATTTGTGGTTCTTCAAAAAAGTATGATAAGTTTGGTAACAGTTAATATATGAAATATAAATAAAATAGTATAAGACATTATCAGCATACTCATGTGTGGAAATTCAGGGGACAATCAGGATTCATACATGGAGAGAAGACAAATTAGATAACTGGTGTATGAAATTAGAAGGCTGTGATATTATTGTTTTCTATTTTCAGTGTGTGTGTGTGTGAATGTGCTGAATAGCCCCAGAGTAGCTTACAGAGCTCAGATATGCAAAGTCCTCACAACATGTAGCCCTATACATATTTTTTACTGCACTAAAAGTCATACTGAAGTAAAAACATAGTTTAGACATAAAAAAGGTCAATTTCTCATTGAAGGTCTGAGTCTCAGTGAATTTTTAGTAGAAAAATTTACATTTCTGTCACAAATAAGGTTTGTTTCTAGAGAACTAAAAGTGAGTCCTCCTGGGGAATGAGATAGAACTATACTGTTCGCTCTTTCCTTTTGAAGTGTTTGTTCCCACTTGAAGTAACCACAGCATTTTCTCTTTTCTTGGTACTTCCCAACAGGACAACAATAGAAGACTTTTCCATGGTTTGGTCCATTATTAGAAACAGTAAGTCTCTTAGATCTTCGGCCACACTTGCATAAAGGAGGTGTTATTTTTCCACTCTTCCAAGGCTCTTGCAGATTAACTGTAGAAGTTAAGACAGAAGGGAGAATCTTCCAGGAAGAAATTGCTCCTGGGGAGTCATTAGATGATGCAGGCTTTTCTTCATGAATAGTGAAAGTCTGTTTTTTTGCTGGTGGGAAAAGTGGAGGACTGGATGGATTCCTTTTACTATCATCTAAACAAAGAGGATGTTTCCCCAAAACTAAAGGATGAGACACATTGGAATTAACACTGTTGAGATTACTTGATTTACATTCAGGTAATTTAAAGCCAAAAGTATCTGAACCTGGATCTTTGGCTTCCTTTATATTATAAATAGTGGTATGGGGACTCTTATATACAATAGACTTAGAGGTAACAGATTTTTGAGGAGTTTCTTCTGTGCCTCCAAAGTTTTTATGACTTAACATTTCAGATTCTTCTAAAACCATTACTCTTTCTCCAGAATTAAGTGAAGTGTCTACATTTGAGTCACTAATGGGAGGTATACAATATATATTTTGCTCGGGCTGAGATGCTGGCAGTAAAGCTACATCCTCCCAATCAGCCAACATAGGTAAACAGTCAAGGGCAGAACTGACTTCCATATCAGAAACATCATTAAAAGATGAAATGGTAGTTGAAACAGGTACCAGTTCTGAATCAACTGTTGAAGTCTTAGAATTGATATTAAATGCAAGATGTTGGTTTATTTGCTTCTGCATAGGTGTATTCCAGCTGGAAGACTGCAGCTGCCCCAGAGAAGTCCAGGACTTAGTAGCATTAAAGAGAGAGAAACAGCTTCTGACATTGCAAAGACCTGCTTTTATGCTGTCCTTTTGTTGTAACTGATCCTTTATAGGAGAATTCACACCAACAGACTTCATTTGAATTTTCTTGTAAGATTTTATTGAATTTTTAGGCTCCCTACCATATATGCTGGGATCCTGAGTGTTATTGGTACAGGCTGATGTTTCTTTAACTTGATCCGTATTCAAATTTCTGGTGAAAATGTTAGGATTCCTCTTAGTGGAAACCTATGATTCCACAGACAAAACCAACAACTTTAGAAACTCTGCATTCATAATTTCTTTAGTATACATTATATGAGATGACAAAAAAGAAAAACGTCAGCACTGATTGATCTATAAATGACAGCATACATAACATCAACATTTCAGTTAGCCTATGATTACTTCTGGAGTTTGAAATAACAGAATAAAGAGGCAAGACACCACTAACCTTGTTCAAAGACCTTGTAATCTTCATTAAGCAACCATCCCTGATCATCTTCCAAGCAAGAAGGGCAGTATTCCGAGAATCATCCAACCCTGAGGAAACAGATATCAAAGACTGAATTTAGTGGTACCTATGTAAAGAAATACATACCACCTAAGCAGAAATTGGAACATACAGTTGGTTTTATGATCATCCACTAATTTTCATCATAAAAAATGGTCTTGTGGAAAGCTGTGGCAGCCTCACCAATGAAAGATTTCTCACATTTAGTCATCTGGTCCTGAACTTTTGTTTGTTGGGAGTTTTTTAATCAGTCTTGATTTCAGTACTTGGGATTGGTCTGTTCATAATTATTTTCTATTTCTTACTGGTACCTTTCTAGGAATTTGTTCATTTCTTCCAGGATGTCCATTTTATTGCCACAGAGTGACTGGTAGTAGTCTTTTGTGATCCTTTGTACTTGTGTGATGTCAGCTTTTCTTTTTTGATTTCTAATTTTGTTGATTTGAGTCCTCTCCCTTTTTTTTTCTGGATGAGTCAGGCTAAAGGTTTCTCAATTTTATCTTTTCAAAGAACCAGCTTTTAGGTTCACTGATCTTTGCTATCGTTTTCTTTGTTTCTATTTCATTTATTTCTGATCTTCATGATTTATTTCCTTCTATTAACTTTAGATTTTGTTTGTTCTTCTTTCTCTAGTAGCTTTAGGTGTAGGGATAGGTTGTTTGAGGCTTTCTTGTTTCTTGAAGTAAGACTGTATTGCTACAAACTTCCCTTAGAACTTCTTTGGCTCTAGCCCATACGTTTAAGATCACTGTGCTTTCTTTTTGTCTCTAGGTATCATTCTTCAACATCATACATAAAGATAAGCTCAAAATGAGTTAAAGACATAGATGTGAGACTGGGCACTATAAAATTCTTAGAGAAAAACACACAGCACTCTTTGACATAAATCACAGCAATATCTTTTTTTATCTGTTTCAGAGTAATGGAAATAAAAACAAAAGAAATAAATAGGATCTAATTAAATTCAAAAGCTTTTGCACAGCAAAGGAAACCATAAACAAAATGAAAAGACAATGCACAGAATGGTAGAAAATATTTGCAGATGATGTGACAGACAAGGTATCAGTCTCCAAAATTTACAAACAGTTCATGCAGCTAAATATCATCAAAATAAACAACCCAATCAAAAAATGGGCAGAAGACCTAAATAGACATTTCTCCAAAAACATACAGATGGCTGAGAAGCACATAAAAGATATTCAACATCACTAATTATCAGAGAAATGCACATTAAAACTAGAGATCCCTCACCTCACACCAGTCAGAATGGCTATCACAAAAAAATTCACAAACAGTAAATGCTGGAGAGGGTGTGAAGAGGAAACCCTCCTACATTGTTGGTGGGAATGTAAATTGATACAGCCACTATGGAAAACATATGTAAGTTCCTGAAGAAACTAAAAACAGAGCTACCATATGATCCTGAAATCCCACTCCTGGGCATGTATCTGGAGAAAAACATAGCCCAAAAGGATACATGCACCTCAATGCTCACTGCAGTGCTGTTTACAATAGCCAAGACATCGAAACAATCTAAGTGCCCATTGACAGAACAATGAATAAAGAAGTGGTACATATATACAACAGAATATTGTTTGTAGTAGTTATAGTCACTAAGTCATGTCTGACTCTTTTGTGGCCCAATGGGCTGTAGCTCACCAGGGATTCCCAGGCAAGAGTATTGCTGTGGGTTGTCATTTCCTTCTCCAGGGAATCTTCCTAACATAGGGATCAAACTCATATCTGCATTGCAGGCAGATTCTTTACCATTGAGGCATGAGGGAAGCCCAATGGAATATTACCCAGTCATTAAAAAGAATGAAATAATGCCTTTGCCACAACATGGATGGACTTTCAGATGGTCACAGTGACTGAAGTAAGTCAGACAGAGAAATATCCTGTATCACCTACATGTAGAATTTATCTATCTATATATACAAATGAACTTATTTACAAGAGTAACAGACTCAGAGACTTAGAGAAAGAATTTATGGTAACGGGGAGTGGTGGGGGGAGCCACAGTTAGGAGTTTGGGATTGACAGATACATTCTGCTACATTTAAAATGGATAACCAACACAGACCTACTGTATAGCACATGGAACACTGCTCAGTGTTATGTGGCAGCCTGGGTGGAAGGGGAGTTTGGGGAGAATGGATACATTTACACGTATGGCTGAGTCTCTTCACTATTCACCTGAAACTATCAGAACATAGTCTGTTAGTTGGCTATACTCCAATACAAAATAAAAGTTAAAAAAAAAAGAACAATAAAAATTAAAACAAAAATAAAATGGATGTGGACTTCCCTGGTAGTTCAGTGGCTAACACTCTGTAGGAGGCTGGGGTTCAATCCCTGGTTAGGGAACTACATTCTGCATGCTGGTAACTAAAGATTCTGCATGCTGCGACAAAGACCAAAGACCTCATGTGCCACAGCTAAGACCCAGTATAGCCAAATAAATTTAAAAAATTATTTTTTTAAAAAAGGATAATCAGCAAGGAACCACTGTACAGCACAGGGAACTCAGCTCAATATTATGTAACAACCTAAATGGGAAAAGGATTTGAAAAAGAATAGATACATGTATATGTATATAGCTGAATCACTTTGCTGTATACCTGAAACTAATAACACTGTTAATCAACTATACTCTAAAAGAAAAAGACCAAAAAATAAAACCACATGATTATCTCAATAGATGCAGAAAAAGATTTTGACAAAAATTCAACACCCATTTATGATAAAAGCTCTAAAGAAAGTGGGAATAGAGAGAATTTACCTTAAAATAATAAAGGCCATATAACACAAACCCACAGCTAACATCATTCTCTATGGGGAAAAGCTGAAAGCATTCCCTCTAAGATCAGGAACAAGGCAGGGATGTCCACTCTCACCATTTTTATTCAACATAGTTTTAGAAGTCCTAGCCATGGCAATCAGAAAAGAAAAAAACCAAATAAAAGGAATCCAAATTGGAAAAGAAGTAAAATTGATACTGGATGCTAATGACATGATACTAGTCATAGAAAATACTAAAGATGCTACCAGAAGACTACTAGAGTTATCAACGAATCTGGTAAAATTTCAAGATATAAAATCAACACACAGAAATCTTGCATTCTTATATACCAACAATGAAAGAGCATAAAGAGAAATTAAAGAAACAACTTCATTCACCATTGCATCAAAAAGAATAAAATACCTAGGAATAAACCTACTTCAGGAGACAAAAGGCCTATACTCAGAACACTCCACAATGTTATATGAAATGCAGCATATCTTATGATACTGATGAAAGAAATCAAAGATAACACAAAGAGATGGAAAGATATACTGTATTCTTGGACTGGAAGAACCAATATTGTGAAGTAACTATACTATCCAAAGCAATATACAAATTCAATGCAATTCCTACCAAATTATAAGTGGCATTTTTCACAGAATTAGAACAAAAAAACTTACAATTTGTAGGGAAACATGAAAGACCCAGAATCGCCAAAGCAATCTTGATTAAAAAAAACAAAAAAACATAGCTAGGGGAAGCAGGCTCCCTGACTTCAGACTATACTACAAAGCTATAGTAATCAAAATAGTATTATACTGGCACAAAAACAGATATATAAATCAAGGAAACAAGAAAACCCAGAGATAAATTCATATACCTATGGTCAATTAATCTATGATGGAGGACGCAAGAATATACAATGGAGAAAAAACAGTCTCTTCAATAAGTGATGCTGGGAAAACTGGACAGCTACATGTAAAAGAGCCAAATTAGAACACTCTCTAACAACATACACAAAAATAAACTCAAAATGGATCAAAGACCTAAACGTAAGCCCAGACACCATAAAACTCTTAGAGGGAAATGCAGGCAGAACATTTTCTGACATAAATCACAGCAGTATTTATTTTGATCTACCTGTTAGAGTAATGAAAATGAAAATAAAAATAAACAATTGGGACCCAATTAAATTTAAATGCTTTTGCATAGCAAAGAAAACAATAAAGAAAATGAAAAGACAACTCACAGAATCAGAGAAAATATGTGCAAATGAAGCAACAAGCAAGGGATTAATCTTCAAAATAAACAAACAAAATAATCAGCTCATGCAGCTCTATGCTAAAAAAAAAGCAAATCACCCAATTGAAAAATGGACAGAAGACCCAAACAAACATTTCTCCAAAGACATACAGATGGCCAAAAGCACATGAAAAGATGTTCAACATCACTAATTATCAGAGAATTGCAAATCAAAGCTACAGTGAGGTATCACCTCAGTCAGAATTGCCATCATCAAAAAGTCTACAATCAATAAATGCTGGAGAGGCTGTGGAGAAAAGGGAGCCCTCCTACATTGTCAGTAGGAATGTAAATTGGTACAACCACTACAGAACAGTATGCAGATTCTTTAAAAAACTAAAAATAGAACTACTATTATGATCCAGCATTCCCACTCCTGGGCATATATTCAGGGAAGACCATAATCTAAAGATCTATGCACCCCAATGTTCACTGCAGCACTGTTTATAATAGCCAAGACATGGAAGCAATTTAAATGTTCATCAGCAGAAGAATGGATATAGAAGATGTGGCACATATATACAATTGAACATTACTCATCCATAAAAAGGAATGAAATAATGCCAATTGCAGTCACATGGACTAACCTAAAGATTATCATACTACGTGAAGTATATCAGATAGAAAAAGATAAATGTGATATCACTTATGCGTGGAATCTGATTTTTAAAAAAGATATAAATGAATTTATTTATAAAACAAAAACAGACTTTCAGATATGAGTGGAAAAAGGGGTGAGGTATAAATCAGAAGTAGTGTGAACATACACACACTACCTTATATAAGACAGATAACCAACAAGGACCTACTGTATAGCTCAAGAAATTCTAATTAATATTCTATGATAACTCAAATGAGAAAAGAATCTAAAAAAGAATACATGTATATGTATGTACTGTACACCTGAAATGAACACAACATTGTCAATCAACTACACTTGAATAAAACTAAAATATATATAAAAAATATGACCAACATTCTGTAGGGACCATGTTTTATGCGTAATCTAATAGTCTTGTTCAGATTTTTCACTAGTCTATTATTTGGGCGTTTGTTTATAATCTCTACTTGATATGGCTAATTCTTTTCATTTTTTTTTTTTTAAGAAATTAGAAATCCACTAGGTAACAGTCTTATATAAAACCTTACAATAGTTTAAGGAAGTGGTAATTTGAAAATCTTGAAAACAATCTGAATGTACAGACTAGGGCTTTTTTCAGGCCGAGGATATTCTTTGTTAGTGACATCATTGAAAAATGAGATGCAAATGAAAGACTGTATAAAAATAAAATGACTTACATAATAAAATTAATCTCAAGACATACTAACCAAAATGTTCTCGTCCCAAGAATTGCATTCCCACTTCCTGCAGGGCACCACTGAGTCCTTTTGGTTTTCTTCTATAGAAAATCTAGTCAAATAAAAGACAATATATCTTAAAATATAATTACTATGTGAAAGGCTATACATTTAGCCATTTACTTTTCATGATTTTTATTCTATTATATTTGAAATGTGCTTATTTTTGTGTTGTTTTTATATACTTTAAGAAAAGTATTTATATGGATGCTTCAAAACAAAATATTTTGTTTGTAGAAACCCATACCCATGTGTGAAGTGAAAGTCGCTCAGTCGTGTCTGACTCTTTGTGACCCCATGGACTATACAGTCCTTGGAATTCTCCAAGCCAGAATACTGGAGTGGGTAGCCTTTCCCTTCTCCAGGGGATCCTCCCAACCCAGGGATCTAACCCAGGTCTCCTGCATTGCAGGTGGATCTTTACCAGCTGAACCACAAGAGAAGCCCAAGAATACTGGAGTGGCTAGCCTATCCCTTTTTCAGCAGATCTTTCTGATCCAGGAATCAAACCGGGGTCCCCTGCATTGCAGGTGGATTCTTCACCAATTGAGCTATCAGGGAAGCCTATGTGTAGGATAAAGTTTAATAACTTTTCAATAGAAGGAAAATGAACATGCCCCCTTACCTTGTAAGTTACTCTGAGATCAATCCAAGAATTAAGGAACACAGGTTTTAACAGTTGTTTTCTTTTACATTCATACTCCAGGCAAACCCCCAAGTCCCAGTCTGCATCAAGAATATTAGAACAAAGTCAATGATGCTAACGGTTTTTACTTGTGCCATTTATAAACAAAATGCTGAAAGTCGACATAAAACAGAATAATAGGACTTAGAATAATACATAACAACATACACTATACTATATTTTATATAGAGTATATATAACATATGGTATATATTATATACTATGCAACATATAATAGCAGAGTAAGATTTTGTTGCCCTAATATTTAACAATTATTCATAACTTACTATTAAGAAATTAGATCAGTAACTAAGTTGCAAAATGATTTCTTAAAAGCCCAGTAAAACAAACTGACATTTCAGAAAGAAGAGTAAGGTGTCACATTACAAGGCTTAGATGGAAAAGATCATCTGCATTCAACATTTTATAAAATATTAATGTAACTGAGAAACCAAACATCTTACAGGGACCCTGTTGGGCTGTAACCCAAAGCCATGCAAGCACTGTACTTGCCCAACCTCAAGACCAAAGAAAAGAGCCCAGAGTCAGTGACAGAGACATCAAGGGTTTAATGAACAGGGGGATTGTACATGTCTGAAGCAAGGTCTTGGAGCATACTGCATCATGTGAAGCAGATGGTGGGCAGGACATGGCAGCAGCCTTCGGCAAGGTGTTACCAGTTATAGCGGGAATTGACATCAGTTGGTTCATCAGGTACCAGGGAAAGCAGCTGAGGAGAAAGCCCTTCATGTCCCTTTGATAAGCTATCACAGTGGAGATAAAGATTCTTGTCTAAAGATCTAAAGATTAGAACAATCACTAGCTGGGGCTAGGGGCAAGTATGTATTAAGAGGGGAGGTCAGTCATATGAGTAGGGTGTAGGTCAAGCAGGGGTATACAGAGAACAAGAGAACAGCCATCTTGAGTGGCCTGACCATACAGACCCAAACACAATTATCAACGCTATGCTGTCAATGACAGAGCACTGTTAACAATGACTATTAATGGCAATGCTCTGTCAGGGCATATAAAAGATCTACTTTAAATGGCCCATTTTTTCCCTTGATGTCTACATTAGAAGTGTGAATGTATAAAAGCAAAGATTGCGATATGGATTCTTTTTATCAAAGTTGTAGAAATACCATGATAAAAAAATTTTCACTGGTCTTTGCCCAGATTCAGGAGAATAGAGAAATCTAGAAAGATTCTTAAAAGTTAGAGCTTAACTTTTAAAGGTGTTTAAAATTTTAAAAATATGAATAACATTACTTTTGTTGGTTAACATCATGCTAGACATTTAAGATTTCTTTCTGTGGCCCAGGAAGGTAACAAATATAATTCGTACTACAGATAAAGAATTACCTAGTGCCAATGCTACTCATTAATGATTGCTAAATATAAGTTATTTTTTTTACCTGACCAAGTAACAAACGCACATAATTTTACTTCAGCAGTGGAAATATCTGAAACTGTAGTAGCAAAAATAATTTTCTTCTGTTGCTGAATCTTCTGAATCCATTTACAGAACTGAGATAAACAAATCTTCAGAGGGACTCCTTCATCAACTTGAGCCTAAATAGAGTCATATAATCTGAATTCAATAACTGAATTCCATAATTATTGTGCAAATAATTAGACACTATGAGGAGGATATACAACAAGGAAGAAGAGGTTTTAACTGGCAGTTTATCTAGTGAAAAGATGTTTAAACACACAGGAGAGAGATAATACAACAATTAGAATTCTGCAAGATTAGAAAAATTACATTGACTAATCTAAAATCACACAGAAATACAATAAAGATATCTGATAGGCAGAAATTTGATATCACTTAATTTCCATAAAATATATTTGATATACATTTTCATAACACTATTCTTTCCAATTTTTTTTTGGCTGTACCATGGGGAAATCTTAATTTCTCAACCAGGGATCAACCCCACAACCTCTGCAGTGGGCGTGCAGAGTCATAATCATTGGACCACCGTAGAAGTCCAATTTTTTCTGATTTTTAAAGATTCCAATGGGCTTCTGGAGGGGACAGTATTTCTAACAGTGAATGAATCTAATTCCACATGGCATATAGCTTTTCTTTCTGAAAGTGATTTCTGAATTTCAATATTTACATCTTTCCTGCTTGTGTTTTGTTGTAATGGGAGGATGAGAAGTGGAAAAGAGAGGGCATACCTGCCTTATGCCTGTCAGTTCCATGCAAAATTCAGAAAGAATTGGATGTTCCTGAGGCTGAACGTAAGCATGGAACTCAGATTCAATCTCTCCAGTTGATGTGTTCAGTAATACCGCTGGAAATTCAACTATATGAAAGGATCATCAATTGACAGTTGAATACATAATTGTTAAACTAATGCTGTAATCACTTTAAATTAAGTATATACTGACATTACCTTCACATAGTATTATTAAACAATCATTGTTTTAGTGAAAGCACATTAAAATGACCAAAGCAGTGCAACGTAATGGTTATATAAAATTATGCCAAAGAATAAATCAAACTATTAAAGTTACAGGTATATCTATTTAAAACTCTTGAATGTATTTCCATAATTAGAAGACCATATGAAAGTTGAAACATAGTTCTTTTTGCAAAGGTATTTTTTTATCAGTTTCTATGTAGTTGAGATTTTGAATATAATACCAAAACAATTCTTTTATATGGTGACACACTTAGGTGTTAGGTTTGTGGGGCTTTTTTGTCAAGTCAGATTTCATAGTAAATTACCAATCCACAGATCATTTTGTTTTCTTATTTAGCATTGCATATGCTGTGTGCTATGGAAAAGGAAATGGCAACCCACTCCAGTGCTCTTGCCTGGAGAATCCCAGGGATGGCGGAGCCTGGTGGGCTGCCGTCTATGGGGTCGCACAGAGTTGGACATGGCTGAAACGACTTAGCAGCAGCAGCAGCATGCTGTGTGCTAAGTTGCTTCAGCCATGTCCAACGACTGTAGTCCACCAGGGTCCTCTGTCCATGGGATTTTCCAGGCAAGAATACTGGAGTGGGTTGCTGTGCCCTTCTCCAGGGGATCTTTGGCCATTGGCAGTAAAGTTCAGACTTACTTATTTCCTGACTCCGGTGGTGTTTCCCATCATTCCAACATGTGGACTCAAAATCAAGGACAATTAAGTAGTCAAACAACTGTTCTGCAAAAGATCAGAGTGTCCTTATGTATTACCAGTGTTAAAAGTGCAAGACTACAGAATGTAAAGAAATGAGGCACATTACTTACTAGATTTGCTTCTTCCTAGGTTTCCATTTGCTGGTGGAATTGACTTTCTCCTAATTAATCCAAGCTGCCTAAAAATGTAAAACAATCCAGGTATGTTCAACAAACTCATTCATATTCCTGTTTACATAAGTTAACAAACTGATGGTATAACTCTCATTATTAATGTACTAATGTATCGTGATTGAGAGGAAACTGAACTAGACTTTGAGGGCAAAAGACTTTGGTTCTTTGCATTCTTCTGACTTTAGTAGTCATTCTACCAAAGAATGTTCAAACTACTACACAAACTATTGCACTCATTTCACATGCTAGCAAGGTAATGCTCAAAATTCTTCAAGTGAGGCTTCAAACAGTACATGATCTCAAAATTTCCAGATGTACAAGTTCGATTCAAAAAAGGCAGAGGAACCAGAGATCAAATTGCCAACATCTATTGAATCATAGAAAAAGCAAGAGAATTCCAGAAAAATATCTACTTCTGCTTCAATGACTACACTAAAGCCTTTGACTGTGTAGATCACAACAAACTGTCAAAAATTCTTCAAGAGATGGGAATATCAGACCACCTTACCTGCCTCCTGAGAAACCTGTATGCAGATCAAGAATCAACAGTTAGAACCGGACATGGAACAACAGACTGGTTACCAATTGGGAAAGGAGTACATCAATGCTGTATATTGTCACCCTGCTTATTTAACTTATATGCAAGAGTACATCATGAGAAATGCCGACATGGATGAAGCTCAAGGGGGAATCAAGACTGATGGGAGAAATATCAATAACCTCAGATATGCAGATGACACCACCCTTATGGCAGAAAGTGAAGAGGAACTAAAGAGCCTCTTGATGAATGTGAAAGAAGACAGTGAAAAAACTGGCTCAAAACAACATTCAAAAAACAAAGATCATGGCATCTGGTTCACTTCATGGGAGATAGATGGAGAAATAATGGAAACAGTGACAGACTTTATTTTATTGAGCTCCAAAATCACTGTGGATGATCACTGCAGCCATGAAATCAAAAGATGCTTGCTCCTTGGAAGAAAAGCTATGGCCAACCTAGATAGCATATTAAAAAGCAGAGACATTACTTTGCCGACAAAGGTCCGTCTAGTCAAAACTATGGTTTTTCCAATAGTCAAGTATGGATATGAGAGTTGGACCACAGAAAAGGCTGAATGCTGATGAACTGATGCTTTCAAATTGTGGTGCTGGAGAAGACTCTTGAGAGGTCCTTGGACAGCAAGATCAAACCAGTCAATCCTAAAGGAAATCAACCCTGAATATTCATTGGAAGGACTGATGTTGGAGCTGAAGCTCCAATACTTTGGCCACCTGATGCGAAGAGCTGACTCACTGGAAAAGATCCTGATGCTGGGAAAGATTGAGGGCAGGAGGAGAAGGGGGCAACAGAAGATGAGATGGTTGGATGGCATCATCAACTCAATGGACAAGAGTTTGAGCAAACTCTAGGAGACAGTAAAAGAGAAGCCTGGTGTACTGCAGTCCATGTGGTCACAAAGAGTCAGACATGACTAAGCGACTGAACAACAAGTCATTCTACCTGCATGGGCCTCATAGTGCATATTTGCAAACAGACTGTTTCTCTGTGCTCCTATTATTTTATAGTAATAATGAGGAACTCAAGTGGTTGTAAAGATGCATTGAAAACCCAAGTTAATTTTGCTTTTGTATTTTTCAAGCCTTTGCTATGTAAATAGCACAGTGGAGAGGAGAGAGGGCAGGTCTAGTCTTCTAGGAGTTTAAATTATCTGGGTAAATAAACTAGATATTCATGGAAAACTAGTGTAAGGTAATATATAATAAAGGATCATTATGGGCAATATTCTAAGTCCACAGAAAGGGAAGAGCTTGTTAGCTGAAGCCTCTTGGTAGGTGTCAAGCCAAAAGACCACCAAGGCAAAGAGCAGAAGGAAGGATTTATTACTTGCAGCAAGTAAGTATAACAGCAGGGATCTTTCCTGGTGTTTCCCACACCAGTGTCGCCCCCAAACTGCAAAACTGGGTAAGTTTAAGCTAAGGGTACATGCATATTTCATGTAAGGGCTTAGGTGGTTGAGGTTCCAAACATTAGCTGATTGAAGTCAAGAGAGTCAAAAAGGTCAACATCATCATCCCTTGGGTTCCAGGTGATCAGATGGTTGAGTGCTTCAGGCTAATCTTTACCATTGAAACAGAACTAGGGATTTTTTTTTTTTTTTCTTTTTGGCAGCTTGCAGGATATTGGTTTCCAGAGCAGGGATCAAACTTGTACCCTCTGCAATGGAAGCTGGGAACCCTAACCACAGGACAACCAGGGAACTCCCAGGACTAAGAGTCTTTACTTCTGAGATATTATCTTTGCCATTGCTACTTCTCTTGCCTGGTAACAGTTATTTGTTTCTGCATTCTTTTGTTTCTTTTTTTTTTTAAATTTTTTAATTTAATTTTATTTTTATTTTTTTATTTTATTTTATTTTTTTTTAATTTTAAAGATTAAATTTTAATAAGAAATGCATTCTTCTAAAAAAAAAAAAGAAATGCATTCTTCTTTATGTAATACTTAAGCCAATACTTCAATGCAATGGAACGTCAAATTGCTATATGATCACTTGACGGTGTTTAGGCAATTAACTTCTTATTGAAAAATTGTAATATATTTTCTCTCAAGTCTTTGTTGTCTCTTTCTGAAAGATCTGTCAGTTGTCGACAACAAAGCACACTGTAAAATATAAAGTCTTAAGAAGACACTAGAATTTATTTTCATCAAAATTATCAACTTGGCACTATTTATAAATATTTCTACATTTATTATCGACTGAACTCAAGTCCTAAAGAATATCTCTTTCTTTACACTTACAGGGCACCTACTATGTTCCCTCTTTTGTTTCTTTAATAGCATTAATTTCCAAACTTCTCTGGCAGTCCAGTGATTAGGAATCCACTTGCCAATGCAAGGGACATGGGTTCAATCCCTGCTCCAGGATGACTTCACACGTTGAGGGGCAACTAACCCCACGCAGCACAACTACTGAGCTGGCCCTCCCCAACTACCAAAGCCAGTGCACCCTAGAGCCTGTACTCTGTAACAAGAGTAGCCACCTCAATGAGAAACCTGCAGACCACAACTAGAGAGTAGCCTGTGCTTGCTGCAACTAGAGAAAAGCCTGCGCATAGCAACAAAGACCCAGTGCAGCCAACAACAAAATAAATTAAAAAAAAAAAAAAGATCACTGTGGCCAGCCTCAGACCACAAAATGGCTTATGCCAAACATGGCTTCTCTAATATTGAGAAAGTCATGTCTGGTTGTCTTTCTCCAGTGAATATCTGCTTCCATGCTTATTGAGGTCTTAGGCTTACTGACATCTTAAGTGTCCTGAGACAAAACTATTCAATACTTTGCTAAGTAGTTTAACCAGGCACACACCACTCATTCTAGTTTCCCTGTTTGACCTGTGATGGGAAGTTGAGAATAATGGCTAACATCTTTTGATTGTTTACTATATGATGGTGGTGGTAGTTGAGTCAGTCTTCTGACTCTTGCGATCCTCTGTCCATGGAATTCTCCAGGCCAGAATATTGGAGTGGGTTGCCATTTCCTTCTTCAGGGGAATCTTCCCAATCCAGGGATCAAACCCTGGTCTCCTGAACTGCAGGCGGATTCTTTACGGACATATTACTCACTGAATTAAGATGGTGATCTCCTTTCATCCTCAACAACTGTACAAAATTAAGATGGTGATCTCCTTTCATCCCTTCTGCTACCTACATTTAATCGGTGAGAAATCGAATTCGGCAATTTGCCAGAAAACACGTATTTAGTATGTGAAACCAGGATGATTCAACTGTGAAACCAATGCTTTCACGAATGCATTCCACTGTTTCTATTAATCAGAAATGTGAAAAGCGTGTCCAAGAATCAGGAAAAAGGCCACGATTCACACTACGAATTAAACAGATCACTAGTAAGTGGTGGGGTGAACAGCTTGATAGGTGGAGGGATCTTGATAGCTGCCGGTGACCTCCGAATGGTCCCGTAGGGCCGTTCTTAATGTTCCCGGAGACCTAGAATAGGCAGACACTGGCTCAGGGGCACAGAGTCGAGAGCCCTCCCTGGTCCTTCCACGCTCCTACAAAGAGCTAACTGAGGCTCGAGACTGAAGTGCCAGAAGAGTGGCCTTCCAGTTCAGGCTGGCCAGTGCACGCCCAAACTGCAGAGAATGGAGGCTGAACACGGCAGATACTGACGCGGACGCCAGCGCCGGATCAGGAGCGACCCCCCGCCACCGCCCAGAACCGCCTTGCATACCTTGCGAGTCTCTTGGTCGCCATCCCTGATGTTCCCTTGCCTCAGCCCAACTGCCGGAAGTCGCTGTACCCCCACTTCCGGCCCATTCAAACGCCCCGCGCGGTTGGGGAGGCTGCTGCGGCGGCTTCTCTGCCCGCGGCTGAGGCAGAGGCGGAGGTCATCTTTACCGTCCCTCCCGGTTTCTTTTCGGCGTCTTCGGGGATACGGAGTCTGGGGAGTGGTTTTTGGCAGAGAAGCAGTTCGAAAGTGCCCTCTTCCCTCTTCCTAACTGACGGAGGCGCGTTTGCGCCGTTAGGGGACCGTTTCGAATTCGGCCTCCAGCGTCGACAATAAAGCCGTTTGCCTTGGTGCTGCGTGGTTTTCTGCGTGGAGTAACGGGGAAGACGGTTGGCGCCCTCGCTTTCCGCGGTGGGCGGGGAGCGCTCAGTAAACTGATTTGAGAGGATCTGAGGAAGGTGGTAGGTAGGCTGTCAAAGCCCTTGCTCCTCCCGACTCTGGAGACAGCCCGGGCCATCAGGGCGTCGGGGTTTTCTCAGAGAGCTGAAAAGCGATCTTTCTCAACAGGCTCATGGAGCCAGAGAGGCAAAGGAGCGGGAGGACCCTCAAGAAGGGCAGAAAGAGGAGCCGGATTCCGAGCAAGCTGGTCGGGGCCGCTGAGGCGATGAGATCCCGTTGGGATCTCGAGGAAAAGCAGCAACCTGTAGCCAAGGTGAGCAATGGGGGATCCCGACTGGGCAGCCCTAGGCAGTTTGGAACTCCCAAATGATAATACAATACCACTTACCTTGGGGCTGATATTGGCAGTTTAAAACCGGTATTGTGCCTGGCACACGAGAAGAATATTTGTTCAACAAATATTTTGAAGTCTTCCGTGTGCAGGAATTGTTCTAGGCTCTGCAAATATACCAGTGCATAAAAGCACAAAATTTCCTGCCCCCGTGCAGTTTACATTCCAGTAATGGAATAATAAGGCTGATAATCTATCATTTCTTGAGCATTCTGTGGCATCCATCCCCATAGTCATCAGATTTCTATTGTCTTTCTAGGCACTTGGGGAACATTAGTGAGTAAAGAAAGATCGCTACTACCTTTCTAGTGGAGAGAGAAGATAAACAATAGTAAGGGAATTAGTGCTATGAAGTCTTTTAAAATGCGATTCCTTTTGGGGGAGCCTATCAGATTGGCAAAACAATTTTATTTTTTTTAAGGTTAACGTGGTAGGAAGTTGAAGAAAGTTGACAATCTCATCACTTTATTTTGAAACCCCTTTATTTTGAAACCGTCTCAAACATAAAATTTGTGAGGACAGTATCAGAAACTACCTTCCACCCATATATTTTAGTGTTTACATTATTTTCTAATATCTACATAACTAAAATGCAACCAGCAAAATCAGGAAATAACATGGATATATGCTACCATCTAATTTTCAGATCTCATTCAAGTTTTTCCAGTTCTAATAACATCCTGTTCAGCAATAAGATCTAGTTTAGAATAAATGTGTTACTTTAGTTGTTATGTTTCCTTCAGTGTAAACAATTGTTCAGTCTTTGACATTTGTGGCTTTACTACCTTTGAAGAACCTGTACCAGTTATTTTGTAGAATGTCAGAATGTCTCTCAAGTTAGGTTTGTTTTCTCATTATTAGATTCAGGTTATACATCTTTGACAGGAATGTCACAGAAGTGATACTATGTTCTCTTGTATTTTATGAGGTTATACCCTAATTTGATTTGTCCCAGTACTGATGATATTAACCTTGATAATTTGATTAAGAAAGTATGTGCTAAATTTCTCTAAAGTTGCTCTTTTTCTCTGTTATTTTGTGGGGAGATGCTTCCTCATTAAACTTTCAGTTTATTCATTTTTTTATTAGTATGAATTTGTGGATACTCATTTTATTCAATGAATTATCATCCATTACTATATTTATTTTGGTGCTCAAAATATCCCAGATTTGGTCATTAAGCTAACTTCTGTGTCCCTTTGACATGGACCTGTTCATTCTTGAGCATTTCCTTGTTTTTCTGGCACAAAAAGATATTTCAGACTCTTCTGTGCTTCCCCTGTCTTAGCCTGAAATCAGCCATCTCTCTGAGGAAACTTGGTTCTTTTTAGTGGAGAATGACATTTAGAAATTAAAGATCTGGGTGCTAGATGTGCTGATAGCTGTTGGGAAGTCAATATTCCAAATGAGAGCTAAGAGATATGTGTGTATAGGTTTACACACGTATACATATGTATACATTAAAATACCTTCATATATATAGATATATCTATACATATTGAAAAACTGTCAATTCATATCCCTATCTTTGCTTCCAATCGAATTCCACTGAGTTCATTCTAGTTGTCTCCCTTTTCATATGTATAACTTCCTTATATAGCTGAAAAATTTGACTTTCTTTATCTTCAGATGTATTTGATTTGGTCCCCTCTTCCTGCCATTGCCTCACACCCTCACACCCTCCTCACCCAGCTTAGGCTCTGGTCATTCTGCATAATGTACCAGGTCACTCTCCATTGTGAATGCTTTCATTGCTACTGTGATAAGCTACTCACATGGATGCCTGTACATATCCTTTTCAGGCTCTGAATTCAGTGACACTACTATTTGTCCCTCAGGACTGGTGCCCTCCTTACCCTAAACAATTTCTTACATCTGATGCCAGCTTCACTACTCTCCAATTCCCACTGCATGGATACCCTCCTCATACTGCTCAGGCTTTGACACTTCACACTGGGCCACTGTCCTGCAATGTATATTCTGGTTTCCTAACCCTTGTTCAGTCGCTAAGTCATGTCCAGCTCTTTGTGACCCCATGAACTGCAGCATGCCAGCCGTCTCTGTCCTTTGCTAATTCCTTGAGTTTGCTCAAACTCATGTCCATTGAGTCAGAGATGCCATCCAACCATCTCTTCCTCTGTTGCCCCCTTCTCTTGCCCTCACTCTTGCCCAGCATCAGGGTCTTTTCCAATGAGTTGGTTCTTCGAGTCAGGTGGTTAAAATATTGGAGTTTCAGCATCAGTCCTTCCAGTGAATATTCAGGGTTGATTTCCTTTAGGATTGACTGGATTGATCTTACTGTCCAAGGGTCTCTCAAGAGTCTTCTTCAGCACCACAGTTCGAAAGCATCAACTCTTGGGCACTCAGCCCGCATGCAGCCTTCTTTCTGGTCTAGCTTTCACATGCATACATGACTACTAGAAAAACCATAGCTTAGACTATACAGACCTTTGTTAGCAAAGTGATGTCTCTGCTTTTTAATACACTGTCTAGGTTTGTTACAGCTTTTCTTTCAAGGAGCAAGTGTCTTAATTTCATGGCTGCAGTCACTGTTCACAGTGATTTTGGAGCCCAAGAAAATAACATTTGTCACTGTTTCCATTTTTCCCCATCTATGTGCCATGAAGTGATGGGACTGGATGCCAAGATCTTTGTATTTTGAATGTAGAGTTTTCAGCAAGCTTTTTCACTCTCCTCTTTTACCTTCATCAAGAGGCTCATTAGTTCCTTTTCGCTTTCTGCCATTAAAGTGGTATCATCTGCATATCTGAGGTTGTTGGTATTTCTCCCAGCAGTCTTGATTCCAGCTTGTGAGTCATCCAGGCTG
This sequence comes from Cervus elaphus, assembly GCF_910594005.1. Classification (NCBI taxonomy): domain Eukaryota; kingdom Metazoa; phylum Chordata; class Mammalia; order Artiodactyla; family Cervidae; genus Cervus; species Cervus elaphus. Next base: position 32,757,019 of record NC_057824.1, read on the forward strand.
GCATTTCTCATGATGTACTCTGCATATGAGTTAAATAAGCAGCATAACAACTTACAGCCTTTGATGTACTCCTTTCCCAAGTTTGAACCAGTCTGTTGTTCCATGTCCGATTCTAACTGTTGCTTCTTGTCCTGCATACAGGTTTCTTAGGAGTCAGGTAAGGTGATCTGGTATTCCCATCTCTTGAAGAATTTTCCATAGTTTGTTGTGATCCACACAGTCAAAGGCTTTGGCATAGTCAAAGAAGCAGAAGTAGATGTTTTTCTGGAACTCTCTTGCTTTTTCTGTGATCCAAAGGATGTTGGCAATTTGATCTCTGGTTCCTCTGCCTTTTCTAAATCCAGCTTGTACATCTGGAAGTTGTCAGTTCATGTACTGCTGAGGCCTAGCTTGAAGGATTTTGAGTATAATCTTGCTAGCATGTGAAATGAATGAAACTATGGTAATTTGAACATTCTTTGGCATTGCCTTTGTTTGGAATTTGAATGAAAACTGACCTTTTCCAGTCCTGTGGCCACTGCTGAGTTTTACAGATTTGCTGGCGTATTGAGTGCAGCACTTTAACAGCATCATCATTTAGAGTTTGAAATAGCTCACCTGGAATTCTGTCACCTCCACTAGCTTTGTTCATAATAATGCTTCCTGAGGCCCACTTGACTTCACATTCCTAGGATGTCTGGCTCTAGGTAAGTGACCACACCATTATGGTTATCTGGGTCATCATAACGTCTTTTGTACAGTTTTTTCTGTGTATTCTTGCCACCTCTTCGTAATATCTTCTGCTTCTGTTAGGATCTTACTGTTTCTGTTCTTCATTGTGCCCATCTTTGTATGAAATGTTTCCTTGGTATCTCTGTTACCGAATCCAAGCTTGCTCTGCTTACCACACAACAGGCCAGTGAATCTGAGAGATGAGGTGTTGAGGCAAGGAAGAGCCGGCAGACTGAGAAGATGGCAGATTAGCACCTCAAAGTAACCATTTTATTGGGGTCTGGATGCCAGGTTCTTTTAAAGGTTAGAGAGAAAGAAGCAAAGTAAAAAGGCCATTAATTTTACAAACATCTTCTAGAATGGCAAGCCTCAGGCAGGGGGTGTGTTAATTTTTTTCTTCCTGCCATCCACAGGTGGACAGGGTTCTGAACAAAGACATTTTAGTTTACAGTCAGGCAGAGGGGCAGGATTCTCTGAGGCAAACCATTCTGTATGATTACATATAATAACAAAAGCAATGAAAAGCAAGTCAAAGAAACAGTTCCAACATGGAGTCAGAATTGGTTTCCTCTCTACAACATCTCCTGTTTTCTTGAAGAGTTCTGTAGTTCTTTCCCATTCTATTATTTTCCTCAATTTCTTTTCACTGTTCACTTAAGAAGGCTCTCTTACTGCTCCTTCTGGAACTCTGCCTTCACCTGGACTTTGTCCTGTGTAGTATGCTCTCCCTATCCTACTCAGGCTCTGACATCCCATATTTGGCAACCATGATTACTTAATGCTATATATAGAGTCCTTCATACATTGTCAATATTGTATATTTTTATTTGATAAGTATAAATTTGTATATTCTTTCAGGAGTTAGCAATATTGTCAGAATGTAAGGTATACATGATTATTTGACCAGGAATTTATCCTGAGAAAATAGGTGTGCAAGGATGTCTATACAAGGATCTTCATCATAATATTGTTTATAATTTAAACAAGTGTCATCAGTAGGGAATTTTTTTCAGATAAGCTGTAAGTTTTTAGGTAAATTGAGAGAGTGGACTATTATTAAAATTGACATTTGTTATATTTAACAGATATGGAAAGATATTTACAGATTCTTTTTTCCCCCCATACCAAGCGACTTGCAGGATCTCTTTTTCCCTTACCAGCGATTGAACCCTGAGCTACAGCAATTACAATGTGCCAAATCCTAACCACTAGACTGCCAGGGAACTCCTTCCCTGGGTTTTTCTTTTTTTTTTGGTGGAGGGAGTTGGTTACAAAACAATGTAAACTATAATCCCTTGGGGACAGTATAATATAGAGATAAAAAGAGCTTGAGCTTTGGAGCCTGTTTTCTGATTTTGGTTCTGCACTTATCTGTCATTCCTCCATTTCTTTATTTGTAAAATGGGGATAATAGTAGTGCCCACTTACAAAGAATTAAATGATTTAATAGATGTGGGTAAGAAGTGGGTAAGTGCTCAGCATTAGCTTTAGTCACATGGGAAAATAGCAATAATAATAATATCTGATGTTTACTTATCTTAGGGTATGTTGGGCACTGGCTTCAGTACATTACTCTTGCCTCAGTACATTACCTTGTTGGTTTTCCCAATAATCTCATAAGGTAGAATTATAATTATTCTGTAAATGAAAAAGCCTTAGTCTTAGGTCAAAGTATTTGTCCCTAACCTCTTAACATCTTACGGCACTTAGGATGGTAGAGCTTGGTATTTGACCTTAGGTAGTGATAACTCCGGAGAAGGCAATGGCACCCCACTCCAGTACTCTTGCCTGGAAAATCCCATGGGCAGAGGAGCCTGGTAGGCTGCAGTTCATGGGGTCGCGAAGAGTCTGATATGACTGAGTGACTTCACTTTCACTTTTCACTTTCATGCATTGGAGAAGGAAATGGCAGCCCACTCCAGTGTTCTTGCCTGGAGAATCCCAGGGACAGTGGAGCCCGGTGGGCTGCTGTCTATGGGGTCGCACAGAGTTGAACATGACTGAAGCAACTTAGCAGCAGCAGCAGCACCAGCAGCAGTGGAACTCTAGGGCTTGAACTCTGAGGCCACTCAGACCAAAAGGAAAATGATATGAGTTGTATTTGAATTGTATAAGTACATGAATTGTACAAGTACAGGTGACTTATTTTCACCTACCTCTTGTCAGTTTTACCCTTCTCTGTTACCTGACTCTTTTTTAACAAGCATGAATTACTTTGATAACTTTATGTAAGTACAAAGCTGCTTTAAGGAGAGGCCTAAAGTCTGACTCACTTGCTTAGGCCACACTGATCTATGATCTGACTTCAACTTCACTTTCCTCTCATATCTCCATTGCTCTGCGAAACATGCAGTCTTGACTCCAGCCAAACCAAACTACGTATTTAGGCACAATGTTTCCTCCTACCTGGCTGACTCATTATTTTCAAGGTCCAGTTCCATTATTTTCTTCTCAGTTATGCTATCTCTAAAATTCTCCAACCCCCCGACAGTTAGTTTTAGTCTCTTTGCTCCTTTATCTTTAGAACAGCACCTACATGTTAAACAGGAATTACCTGTTTCTGCATTTTTTCACCCTGGTAGAATGGGCTTCTTAAGAGCATATTTTATTCATCCTGCTATCCCTAGTACATAACAAGTTAGGGATATCTATAATTAAGGTTCTGTATCAGTGTTTATTAAATATCTTATTAATGTCATATCACAGGTTGTTTTAGACCTTCATTTCTAATTAATTAGAACCCTCCTTATGTTTATATTATGGTAAAATAATCAGAAACTAGAATATTTAAAAATTTGCCTTGTTTTTATTGCTGTTATTTATGATCATAATCTGTTATGCCCTGATTTACTTTTGCAGAAAGCTCGATTATCTACCATTTTATTTGCTGAAAACTGTGAAATAACCCATGGCCAGCTATGTGAATTGCTGAAGTATGCAGTTCTGGGCAAATCCAGTTTTCCTAAACCCAGGTATGAGATGAACTTTAAAGATGGATATAGACCTGAGGTTTCAAATTTGTATCTAGGGAACCATATCTGCCTGACATTTTTTATTTGTCATCCAGAATGTCCTAATTTTTTAAACAAAATTACTAACAATTTAAATTGGAAATTCCTTTATAAAAATCCATATTTCTTCAAAAAATTCTGGCAACTGTCCCTATGAATAGTGGCCCCTTATTTTAGATGTATACTTCAATGTCCCACCTGGCCTGCTTCCCTTATTTATAGTATCTGTCTGGCTGCTATAGGTATTTTAGTTTGTAACCTCTGATGGAGACCTGATTGAAATAACATCATATATTAAGAATTCCAATCTTTTTTCTTTTTTATAAATCAAGGGCAAAGAGAATATGACTGTTCTGGTATCCTTAGTGCCATTATTAAATGTCTAATGAAAATTGTGTTCGTGTATGTACCAATAGAGAGGTTTTCAGATGTATACTTCTGTCTGGGGGTGGGGTAGCTAAATATGTCAAAAACCCTCTCTGCGTTAACAGATCCTGCCATTGCTCTGTCACTTTATCTAAAACTGGCTTTCTTGAAGCCAGTCATGTGCTTACTTGTTCAGAAAGGATTGTAGAGCAGATTGGGATGTTGAAGATAAGCCTTTGTAAATTGAGCTTAATTAGTTCCAGTTTAAAACAAATCTTAATAGGATTTTGGATTTGAATTCATTGTGTTTCACTTTGTATTCTACTTGATTTGAATGAAATAAATAATTACCTCAAGAGATCTTTGTTTAAATTCTGTGCTGTAATAGCTGTTCTCCATTTCTAGGCAGTCAGTGAGCAGTGATAAACTCTGATAGCTGTTGCTCAGTGCTTTTTTCCACACTTCCCTTCTGAATGCCTGTAACTGACTTAAAAGTTTCAGTCTTAGCTGTATTTATTGGTTTGATTTTTCAACAGCTGGTGCCAGCTTTTTCACCAAAACCACCTGAACAATGTGGTGGTTTTTATACTGCAGGGATTGAGTCAGCTACACTTTTACAAGTTCTATTTGGAATTTGGATTTCTCCGAAAGGCATTCAAACATGTAAGTCAAGAAAACTTTTTATTTGGACTTGATTCAGGTTCTCACACATCAAGACTAGTGCATATATTTCAAATTGTGCTGCTTGGCAGCCTGATTGAACAAGAAGTAGAAGTTGTAGAAAGCTAAAAAGGTTTCGATTGATACCTTGTGTTGGGATTAGATTTGTCTCTGATAGTTTTCTTTTGGTAATCTAGGCAAAATCTCAGATTGCAATCTATAGTTCCCAGGCTGTAATCTATAGTTCCCAGATTGTAGTTGACATTGTCACATTTTATTTGGGCATTGGTGTTTTTAAAAATTGTAAAATTTACATAAAGTCCATGTTTTTTGGCCTCTCTTGACAATATCACAAGATTGAGTTCCCTTAAAACAGTATCTGGAGCTGAATAGCAGCTCTCCCCTTTAGAAAGGGTATGTACTCTTCATTTTCCCATAGCTTGCTCCATTCTTTATCAGACTGTTTCATCCATTTACCCTTGAGAGCATTTGAATTTGTTAGCCCTAACCTAATTCTCCTTGGGTCTTCATTTTCTTTTCTGCTTTAATTTATTGAATACTACCTATGTGCTCAGCCCTTTATTACTCATACTTAGCATGCATCATCTTTAATTCTCACAATAGTCTTATAAGAGATACTTTTTAAAATTCCCATTTTATTCATAAGGAAATTGAGTAATGCATCCAAGTTACAGCTAGCCAAGTGGTCTATCTGGAATTTAAGCCCAGGTGAGCCTGAGGCTTGAACTCTCGATCACTGCTTTTTCTTTTTTTTCTTGTCATTTTTACCTGGCATGTTATCCACTAAAGTAATGGATATGAAAGTGCTTTGAAAAATAAAGGGTACTTTTCTTTTCTGAGTTACACATTTTTTAAATGTTTGTTTCTTTAGTATAATGTGTAGTCAGGAAAGCAAAGAAAATTGCTAGGGTAGGATAAATGGTGCTTCACTTATTCAGTCACTTTTACACATTAAGGAAACAGTTCTCATCTTACAATGCAAACAGTTAAGGTCCAGATTTTTCATAGCACTGAGCTGATAAAGTCTAGATCTTTGACAGTATTTTAACTGCTTTCAAACATTTTTGTAAAAGCCTGTTATGTATTTTCAGAAATTCCGCTTGCCTCCCCCTTCATCTGATTTCCTAGCTGATATCATCGGGCTGCAAAAGAAACAAATAATTGAGAATCTGCCCAAAGCAATGGAAGGTATGATTATGACTCTGGTTTGATGATCTGCTTATATGGATATGCTTTGTTGTTGTTTAGTCACTAAGTCATGTCCAATTCTTTGCCACTCCATAGACTGTAGCCCACCAGGCTCCTCTGTCCATGGAATTTCTCAGGAACACTGGAGTGGGTTGCCATTTCCTTCTCTAGGGGGATCTTCCCGACCCAGGGATTGAACCCCCCGACTCCTGCCACATCTCATGCATTGCAGGCAGATTCATTGCTGCTAAGCCACCGGAGAAGCCCTTGGATATGCTTACAATTAGGTTTATCAGTCAAGTTTATTTTTGCAAACAACAAAACTCAATTCCAATTAAATTAAGCAGAAAAGCAATTTTGTGTGTGTGTGTTTTTAAGGAAAAAGAAAAGTATATTCCCTGGTTATCACTGACAGTGGACTTCTTATGAATTACTGTGAATCATTTTTAAACTGTCACTAGGTCTTTGTACACACAAGTGTACAAATGGGAAGGAAGAGCTTACCTCTTACTAACGTAGGGGATGCTCACTAATACTACTCACAGTCGGGAATAGGCAAGTTTAGATGCTGGCCAGCTAAAGTATAAACATCGAAAATAGCAGTGTTTTTCAGACTGGGTTGTGTCTCATTAGCAAGTTATAGCTGACCTTGTCTTTTGAGGGACAAGGAGGTGAGTGATGGAATAGACCTTAACAGTTCATTGCAGATAGTAAGGTAAGTATTGTTCAATAATGCTTTTTGTATGTGTATTCAGAAATAATTAAATTATTGAATAGTTGCACTGAGGGAACATGAAAAAGTGGTGAGGAAAAACCAATGATTCCTTTCCATATTCTCCATGACTGTGTTTCTTATTATCTTCTATCTCAAAGCATCTAACTTCTTCCTATCTTTGCATTGTTCCCCTTTCCTTCTTTCCAATAGATGTCCATATCAGACCTGCAACTTCATTTAATTTGACATCCACTGTGTTTTGACATATTTGAGTGAATCACAGAGTAGTCATTATGAGAGTCAAAACTCATGTAAAAGCATTGAGTTGTAAAAGAAAGGATGTAATCTGAAAAAAGAAATTGATGTGACTGAAGAATACGAATTGTTGAGGGTGATTAGGGGTGGAGATGGAATAAGAGGGGATATAGTAGTGAGAGATGAGGCTTAGAGGTAGGTTTAAACTTTGTTTTGCAGGCTGTAAATGCCATGCTAAGAATTTTGGGTTTATTCTGTAAGCATTGAAGAACTAGAGGGTAATAGCTAATTCTCTGTCCTAAAGATTTTGCTTCAGTTTCCCAACTTCAATATCACAGTCCCTAAGTTATAGTCCATTAGACCATAGCACTTTGATCTTTCTTTACTTCAGTCTTTCTTTGAAATATTCATCTATTCTTTTCCAGTTTACCCACCTCTTCTGTGGCTAACTCCTGCATCTTTAGCTTTGATGTCCCAAATTCCAGGCCTACATTTTCTCAGCTGCCTGCTGGTTGTTGGTACCTCGATACTACATTGTACCTTCAATCATAGCATAATTAAAAGCATTTTTTTTCATCCTTAAATAATAGACTTCCACCTTCAAATCCTCTTTTCTGTTAGTATTGTTTTTCTCTAAGACACCAGTTTTGAATTTTAGAATTTCTTTTCTTTTGGCTCCCCATACCCAATCTGCATGACTCATTCCCTTTGCTATTAAGAATCTCTATTCAAATGTTACTTTATAAGAGAGACCTTCCCTGATTATAAAATATATGACATTAACCCTTTTCCTGCCCTAGCACTCCCTTTCCTCCTTTACTTTTCTCCATAGTCCTTATCCTCACTTGATATATTATGTGTTTGTTTATTGTCCATCTTCCCAACTAGAATTTAGGAGAATTTATTGATTTTGTTCATTGGGGAATCTACTGGGTAGAGCAATGCCAGGCATATAATAAGTACTCAGTAAATATTTGGTTGACTGAACTGAATTATTCTGTCACTATGCTTTATCAGTTTTTCTTCTGTAATGTTTCTTCTATCCTTTTTCTTCCATCCCTTCACCATCATAATCCAGACTTTTTTTTTTTTGCCAAAATTATTGCGGAGTCATTTTTCTCTCTACTACATTTTCTATATATCTTTGAGATTGATCTTTCTTAAAGTAGTGTTTGGTTATGCCACTTCCCTTCTCAGGAGCTTTCTGTTGCTCCATAAGTCCAAACTCTTGAGCCTGAAATTCATACTGGTCTACAGTTCACTTTTTTCCTCTTCTTTCAACTTGTTTCTTATACTGCTCTTCTACAAAGACCTTTTTTCCTTCCTGACTTGTCTAGTCATTACCCTACCAAGTTTGATTTGTACATTTCTCTTACTTGGAATGCCCTCTTTTCTTATTTCTGATACTTTGGCTCTGTGGGTTGCCAGGACCAGTTACTCATTTAGGCCACCTTAAGGGAGAGGGTATTATTTGAAGGATGCCTATGGACTAGAAAGACATCAAGAATCTAAGTGCCTCTGGTGAATACCTTTTCTTTATCCCCCTTTTTTTTTCTTTATCCTTTTCATGGCATCTTAGCTTCTTTGTTTTCTGTTCTAACTGATCTGTTCTCTGTATTTCTACTTCAGGTTTGGAAGCAAAAAAGCTGATCAGCTTAGCTAATACCCTTGTCCCTTTTGAGCATGGCAAGGAATATCAAGTTACTGGTCAGTTTATAGTTGGCTCCCTCGTTAGCCAGGTCCCCACTCTTAATCCAATCAGTAACTGCTGCTTCTTAAAGAACAGGCTCGTGTTTGAGCAAGTGGTTAGGGGCGCAGTAGATTTATTAGGAGTAGCAGACACTGTAACAGACTAGTTTCAGTTCAGTTTAGTTGCTCAGTCATGTCTGACTCTTTGCATCCCCATGGACTGCAGTATGCTAGGCTTCCCTGTTTGTCATTAACAGGCTACTTTAATACAGCAAATATCTGAATTTTGCTCTTTAAGACTAGACTCAGCTAGTCTTTTCCTCTCTTGAACCGTTTCTGACTATCTCAGCCAGTGTGTTCTCCCTTTCCATTTTATAGCTTTTATTGTTACAACCCATTTGAGACTTAACTTTTGCTTTGTGCTCCTATAAATATATTAGAGTGCAGATTCCTTTAAAGTTGGGACTGGCCTTATAAACCTTTTGATCTTCACCATGTTTACCCTGTACAGCATTAAAAGACATGTCCTCTGAGGTCTTATAAACACTTCATAACATATATGTGTTTGTCTTTGTTTCAGGGTCTTTACCTTCTGCCAGCTCAAAAGTTAGCATCAACTTGCAGAAAGACCCCATCATTCAAAAGTATGGCTCTAAGAAAGTGGGCTTGACTAGATGCCTTCTCACAAAGGAGGAAATGAAAACATATCACTTTCCATTACAAGGTTGGTATAGATTTTATCCTATGTTAGCAACAATGGAAGAATGTCAGTTTGCTTAAAAATATTACTGTGGAAAGTTCGTTTTTATGGACTGCTTTCCAAGTGACTTATTCCATCCTCTATTAAAGAGGAAATACTTTAAGTGCAGGAGAAGGAAATGGCAACCCACTCCAGTATTCTTGCCTGGAGAATCCCATGGATGGAAGAGCCTGGTGGGCTACAGTCCACGGGGTTGCAAAGAGTCGGACATGACTGAGCGACTTGACTCACTCACTCACTCATTTTAAGTGCAATGTTTCCTAAAGTGTAGGATGTATACTGTGGCTGATCTTAGGTAGTACATGAACATGACCTTAAATAACATTGAAATATTTTGTGGGAATAAAAAAAATTCCTTTTTTATTTTTCTTTCATTCCTTCTTAGTATATTGAAGTCAATATGTCTTTAACATTTTAACACTTCTGTAGTACTTCTGAGAAAGGCAATGCCAAAAAATGCTTGAACTACCGCACAATTGCACTCATCTCACACGCTAGTAAAGTAATGCTCAAAATTCTCCAAGCCAGACTTCAGCAATACGTGAAGTGTGAACTTCCAGATGTTCAAGCTGGTTTTAGAAAAGGCAGAGGAACCAGAGATCAAATTGCCAACATCTGCTGGATCATTGAAAAAGCAAGAGAGTTCCAGAAAAACATCTATTTCTGCTTTATTGACTATGCCAAAGGCTTTGACTGTGTGAATCACAATAAACTGTGGAAAATTCTAAAAGAGATGGGAATACCAGATATCTGACCTGTCTCTTGAGAAACCTGTATGCAGGTCAGGAAGCAACAGTTAGAACTGGACATGGAATAATAGACTGATTCCAAATAGGAAAAGGAGTATGTCAAGGCTGTATATTGTCACCCTGCTTATTTAACTTATATGCAGAGTACATCATGAGGAACGCTGGGTTGGATGAAGTACAAGCTGGAATCAAGATTGCGGGAGAAATATCAATAACCTCAGATATGCAGATGACACCACCCTTAATGGCAGAAAGTGAAGAGGAACTGAAAAGCCTCTTGATGAAAGTGAAGGAGGAGAGTGAAAAAGTTGGCTTAAAGCTCAACATTCAGAAAACTAAGATCATGGCATCTGATTCCATCACTTCATGGCAAATAGATGTGGAAACAGTGTCCAACTTTATTTTTGGGGGCTCCAAAATCACTGCAGATGGTGATTGCAGCCATGAAATTAAAAGACGTTTATTCCTTGGAAGGAAAGTTATGACCAACCTAGAAAGCATATTTAAAAGCAGAGACATTACTTTGCCAACAAAGGTCCATCTAGTCAAGACTATGGTTTTTCTAGTAGTCATGTATGGATGTGAGAGTTGGATGGTGAAGAAAGCTGAACGCAGAAGAATTGATGCTTTTGAACTGTGGTGTTGGAGAAGACTCTTGAGAGTCCCTTGGACTGCAAGGAGATCCAACCAGTCCATCCTAAAGGAGATCAGTTCATTGGAAGGACTGATGCTGAAGCTGAAACTCTAATACTTTGGCCACCTCATGCGAAGACCTGACTCATTGGAAAAGACCCTAATGCTGGGAAGGATTGGGGGCAGGAGAAGGGAACGACAGAGGATGAGATGGCTGGATGGCATCACCAACTCGATGGACATGGGTTTGGGGTAGACTCCGGGAATTGGTGATGGACAGGGAGGCCTGGTGTGCTGTGATTCACGGGGTCCCAAAGAGTTGGACACGACTGAGCGACGGAACTGAACTGAACTGAGTACTTCTAATCTTCCTCCCACCCACCCACACCTCCATTTTCTTTAATAAATAGGTCTAGGCTCAGAGCCTTGGTCAGTTATGTAGTAAGACTTTAATAAAAATTATTTTATTTATTACCTCTTAATCACAGAAGTGATGTTAAAATTCCTTAAAAAAAAAAAAGCCCTATTGAGATATAATTAACCTACCATACAGTGCACCCATTTAAAGTATATAATTTCAATAGTTTTTAGTATGTTTACAGATTTTGTCAACTATTGCCACAGTCAGTTTAGAACACTTTAATCACCCCAGAAGAAACCTTGTACTATCATTTCCTACAATGCCTTTAGCCCAAGGCAACTACTAATTACTCTGTTAATAGATTTACCTATTGTAAATATAAATGGAATCACACAGTATGTGGTCTTTTGTAACTGGCTTTTTTAGCTTAGCATAAAATTTTCATGGTTTATCCATGTTGTAGCATGTATTATTATGTTATTTATTTTTGTTCTAATGATATTCCATGTATTTTTATACATTTTATTTATTCAGTCATCAGTTAATGATATTTGAGTTGTTTATACTTTGGGGCTGTTGTGAATAATGCTACATCCAGATGAAAGTTTTTGCATGGGTATATGTTTTCATTTTTCTTAAGTATGTACCAAAGGGTATATACCTACCAAATCCTATAGTAACTCTATGTTTATCCTTTTAATGAACTACTATACTGTCTTTTTTTTCCTTTTTTGAAAATTTTAAATAATTTACTTATTTATTTATTTAAATTGGAGGCTAATTACTTTACAGTATTGTGGTGGTTTTTGCCAAACATCAACGTGAATCAGCCATGGGTGAACATGTGTTCCCCCCATCCTGAACCCCCCTCACACCTCCCTCCCCACCCCATCACTCTGTGTTGACCCAGCTTTGAGTGCCCTGCTTCTTGCATGGAACTTGCACCGGTGATCTGTTTTATATATGGTAATATACATTTTTCAATGTTATTCTCTCAAATTATCCCACCTTCACCTTCTCCCACATAGTCCAAATGTCTGTTCTTTACATCTGTGTCTCTTTTGCTGTCTTGCAGAGAGGGTCGTCATTACCATCTTTGTAAATTCCATATATATGCCATATAAATTCCATATATACAGTGTTAATATATTGTATTCGTGTTTCTGTTTCTGACTTACTTCACTATAATAGGCTCCAGTTTCATCCACCTCATTAGAACTGACTCAACTGTGTTCTTTTTTTTTAATAGCTGAGTAATATTCCATTGTGTATATGTACCACAACTTCCTTATCCATTCTCTGCCGATGGACATCTAGGTTGCTTCCATGTCCTAGCTATTGTAAACAGTGCTGCAGTGAACATTGGGGTACATGTGTTTCTTTCAGTTCTGGTTTCTTAGGTGTGTATGCCCAGCAGTGGAATTGCTGGGTCATATGGGAGTTCTGTTTCCAGTTTTTTAAGGAAATCTCCACACTGTTCTCCATAGTGGCTGTACTAGTTTGTATTCCCACCAACAGTGTAAAAAGGTTCCCTTTCTCCACACCCTCTCCAGCATTATTGTTTGTAGACTGCCAGGGTCCAGCCCCAGCAGGATCCAGGGGAACCCTCAGAATGAACGGCGTTGGTGAATGAGAGAGAGAGAGAGACCAGACCAGGATATGCAGCAGAGTCTGGCAGTTGCTTTATTTTTCACCATTGCCTTTATACCCTAAGTTGGTACATTTCTAAGGGGCAGATAAGCATACAGACTTAGTTTAACATTACATCAGCTTGTCCTTCACGAAACCAGGTGTTCTCTGTATATTTTTGTTTATGAGAGTCTTTTCCCATAGATTTTTTTGTGCATTATCTTCTGGCCTTGAGCTTAGCAGAAAACAGAAAAGTGGCAGTCTCATGATACAGCAGGTTGCAGCAGCAACATTTTATGTTAACATAAAAGTCAGTCTTTTTGCAGAAGTTCTCAGCTAAATTTATCTAAAAAGTTTAGCACACAAAGACTCTGCGGCTCTGGTGAGGGAGCCCCTGTTTAGCACTCGTGGTTAAAATTAACAATTATCTTATTGTTTTTACACTAGGGCTAAACTCTTATTTTTCTATATCTCCAACTATATTAACAATAGTTTCCACTGCACAACCTCAGCACATTAACATCAATCAAACGTTGATCTAATAACCACTTTTAAAACAATATTTTTTTGTATTCTCTAATAGGGCTTCCTCACCCCACAAAGGGCTCTGTGCCTATTAGGGCCCTTTTTGTGATTAATCTCTATGTATAATATCTTTTGGCTTTCAGGCTTGTTGACAATTTATGGCTTGCACCTGGTATAACTTTAAGCAACTTCAGTAGCCGACCCTGTCTTTTTTGTGGTTAATCTATTTTCTTTCTATTAGGTGTCATCTCCCTGGGAACTAGATAGGATTACATTTTTACAGAACAGAAATGCAAAGGATTGCAAAAACAGATATGGCACAAAACAGGCTCTTAGTCTAAAAGTTAATTACCTGCAAGAAGTCACCAGCTAATCTCTATCTAAAGTATTTTTTATTAGGCACATTTGTGGCTATTTTATTTGTGGAGCTTTTCTCACCCTGCGGAGGGACCTATGCTTAATGGTGTCTTTTGTTAGCGTACTATGCTTAGGACGTTTAGAACAATCATGAGCATTTTTTGCATTGGGAGCACACATTTATCAAACAAGCCAGAATGCCAGCAAAAGGGTTTGAATTGAAGCATTTCCTTCATCCCTGGCCCCTTCATAGCATAGCAGCGTCCAGGAGATTTATTAGTTAGGGTTTTAAGTTGGTCCTCATTCAGTGAAAGAGGAGCAGGAGAGCTCTCGGCAGGCAACACAAGAATGTGCAACAGGGCAAATAAGAACAACAGCAGAAAAGGGGGGAGGATACAGGGTGGGGTAGAGGCCGAGGCCAACCTGGAGTGTCCCTTATCCTAGACAGCCTTGCCTGTCAGGTTTTTTCCTCGTGACCTCATCATGGATGGGGTCCCGGATGGCCTTGCCTGCCCGGTATTTTCTTCATGACCTCGTCACGGGCGGGACCTCCCATAATGGCTCCCGGCAGTAGACTTTTTGATGGCAGCCATTCTGACCCATATAAGATGGTACCTCATTGTGGTTTTGATTTGCATTTCTCTAGTAACGAGTGATGTTGAACATATTTTCATATTTTTATTTTTGTTAGCTATCTGTATGTCTTCTTTGGAGAAATGTCTATTCAGTTCTTTGGCCCACTTTTTGATTGGGTCATTTGTTTTTCTGGTATTGAGCTGGATGAACTGCTTATATGTTTTAAAGATTAATTCTTTGTTGTTTCATTTGCTGTTATTTTCTGCCATTCTGAAGACTGCCTTTTCACCTTGCCTATAGCTTCCTTCATTGTGCAAAAGCATTAAAGTTTAATTAGGTCCCATTTGTTGTTTTTTGTTTTTATTCCCATTATTTTGGGAGGTGGATCATAGAGAATCATGCTGTGATTTATGTCAGTGTTCTGCCTATGTTTTCCTCCCAGAGCTTTATAGTTTCTGGTCTTACATGTAGATCTTTGATCCATTTTGAATTTATCTTTGTGTATGGTGTTAGAAAGTGTTCTAGTTTCATTCTTTTACATGTAGTTGACCAGTTTTCCCAGTACTACTTGTTAAAGAGATTGTCTTTTCTCCATTGTATATTTTGCCTCCTTTATCAAAGATAAGGTGTCCATAGGTGTGTGGATTTATCTCTGGGCTTTCTGTTTTGTTCCATTGGTCTATATTTCTGTCTTTGTGCCAGTACCATACTGTCTTGATGACTATAGCTTTGTAGTATAGTCTGAAGTCAGGCAAGTTGATTCCTCCAGTTCCATTCTTCTTTCTCAAGATTGCTTTGGCTATTTGAAGTTTTTTTGTGTTTCCATACAAATTGTGAGATTATTTGTTTTGGTTCTGTGAAAAATACCATTGGTAGCTTGATAGGGATTGCATTTAATCTGTAGATTAATTTGGGTAGTAAACTCATTTTCACTATATTGATTCTTCCAATCCACGAACATGGTATATTTCTCCATCTATTTGTGTCATCTTTGATTTCTTTCATCATTGTTTTATAGTTTTTTGTATATAGGTCTTTTGTTTCTTTAGGTAGATTTATTCCTAAGTATTTTATTCTTTTCATTGCAGTGGTGAATGGGATTGTTTTCTTAATTTCTCTTTTTGTTTATTCATTGTTAGTGTATAGGAATGCAAGAGATTTTTGTGTGTTAATGTTATATCCTGCAACTTTACTATATCATTGATTAGCTCTAGTAATTTTTTTGGTGGTATCTTCAGGGTTTTCTATGTAGAGGATCATGTCATCTGCAAACAGTGAGTTTTACTTCTTTTCCATTTTGGATTCCTTTTATTTCTTTTTCTTCTCTGATTGCTGTGGCTAGGGCTTCTGAAACTATGTTGAATAGTAGTGGTGAGAGTGGTGAGCAAGACTTGTCTTGCTCCTAATTTTAGAGGAAATGCTTTCAATTTTTGCCATTGAGGATAACATTTACTGTGGGTTTGTCATATATGGCTTTTATTATGTTGAGGTATGTTCCTTCTATGCCTGCTTTCTGGAGAATTTTTATCATAAATGGGTGTTGAATTTTGTCAACAGCTTTCTCTGTGTCTATTGAGATAATCATATGGTTTTTATCTTTCATTTCATTAATATGGTTTATCACATTGATTGATTTGTGAATATTGAAGAATCCTTGCATCTCTGGGATAAAACCCACTTGGTCATGATGAGTGATCTTTTTAATATGTTGTTGGATTCTGTTTGCTAGAATTTTGTTGAGGATTTTTGTATCTATGTTCATCAGTGATATTGAGCTGTAGATTTCTTTTTCTGTGTCATCTTTGTCTGTTTTTGGTATTAGGGTGATGGTGGCCTCATAGAATGAGTTTGGGAATTTACCTTCCTCTGCAATTGTCTGGAAGAGTTTGAGTAGGATAGGTTTTAGCACTTCTGTAATTTTTTGGTGGAATTCACCTGTGAAGCCATCTGGTCCTGGGCTTTTGTTTGTTGGAAGATTTTTTTATTACAGTTTTGATTTCCATGCTTGTGTTGGGTCTGTTAAGATCTCTCTTTCTTCCTGGTTCAGTTTTGGAAGGTTATACTTTTCTAAGAATTTGTCCATCTCTTCCAAGTTGTCCGTTTTATTGGCATATAATTACTCATGGTAGTCTCTTATGATCTTTTGTATTTCTGTGTTGTCTGTTGTGATTCTTCATTTTCATTTCTAAGTTTATTGATTTGATTCTTCTCTTTTTCTTGATGAGTCTGGCTAACGGTCTATTTATCTTCTCAAAGAACCGGCTTTTAGTTTTGTTGATCTTTGCTATAGTCTCCTTTGTTTCTTTTCCATTTATTTCTGCTCTGATTTTTATGATTTCTTTCCTTCTACTAACTTTGGGGTTCTTCTTTTCTTCTTTTTCTAGTTGCTTTAGGTGTAAAGTTAGGTTATTTATTTGATGTTTCTCTTCTTTTTTGTGGTAGGCTTCTATTGCTATGAACCTTCCTCTTAGCACTGCTTTTTCTGAATCCCATAGGTTTTGGGTTGTTGTGTTTTCATTTTCATTTGTTTCTATGCATATTTTGATTTCCTTTTTGATTTCTTCCATGATCTGTTGGTATGCAAAAGTGTGTTGTTTAGCCTCCATATCTTTATATTTTTAATAGTTTTTTCTTGTAGTTGAGATCTAATCCTACTGCATTGTGATCAGAAAAGATGCTTGAAATGATTTCAAGTTTTTAAAATTTATCAAGGCTAGATTTATGGCCCAGGATGTGATCTATCCTGGCGAATGTTCTGTGTGCACTTGAGAAAAAGGTGAAATTCATTATTTTGGGGTGTAATGCCTTATAGATATCAATTAGGTCTAACTGGTCTATTGTATTATTTAAAGCTCGTGTTTCCTGGCTAATTTTCTGTTGGTTGATCTATCCATAGGTGTGAGTGGGGTAGTAAAGTCCCCCACTATTATTGTGTCACTGTTAATTTCCCATTTCATACTCATCATCATTTGTCTTATGTATTGAGGTACTCCTATATTGGTTGCATATATATTTATGATTGTTATATCTTCTTCTTGGATTGATCCTTTGATCATTATGTAGTGTCCTTCTTTGTCTCTTATCATGGTCTTTATTTCAAGGTCTATTTTATCTGATATGAGTATTGCTACTCCTGCTTTCTTTTAGTCTCCACTTGTATGAAATAACTTCTTCCAGCCCTTCACTTTCAGTCTGTATGTGTCCCTTGGTTTGAGGTGGGTTTCTTGTAGACAGCATATATAAGGGGTCTTGTTTTTGTATCCATTTAGCCAGTCTTTGTCTTTTGGTTGGAGCATTTAACCCATTTACATTTAACATAATTATTGATAAGTATGATCCCATTACCATTTACTTTGTTGTTTTGGGTTCATTTTTATAAACCTTTTCTGAGTTTCCTGTCTAGAGAAGATACTTTAACTTTTGTTGAAGAGCTGGTTTGGTGGTGCTGAATTCTCTCAGCTTTTGCTTGTCTGTAAAGCTTTTGATTTCTCCTTTATATCTGAATGAGATCCTTGCTGGGTAGAGTGATCTTGGTTGTAGGTTATTCTCTTTTATAACTTTAAGTATGTCCTGCTGTTCGCTTCTGGCCTGAAGAGTTTCTATTGAAAGATCACCTGTTATCCTTATGGGAGTCCTCTTGTGTGTTATTTGTTGCTTTTTCCCTTGCTACTTTTAATATTTGCTCTTTGTGTTTGATCTTTGTTAGTTTGATTAATATGTGTCTTGGGGTATTATTAATATGTGCCTTGGGTTTATCCTGTTTGGGACTCGCTGGGGTTTTTGGACTTGGGTCGCTCTTTCCTTCCCCATTTTGGGAAGTTTTGACTATTATTGCCTTAAGTGTTATCTTACGCCCTTTCTTTTTGTCTTCTTCTTCTGGGACACCTATGATTCAAATGTTGGGATGTTTAATATTGCCCCAGAGGTCTCTGAGGTTGTCCTCATTTAATTTTTTTTTCCTCTCTGCTTCATTTAATTCCACCGTTCTATCTTTCACCTCACTTATCCTCTCTTCTGCCTGTTATTCTACTGTTTGTTCCCTCCAGAGTGCTTTTAATCTCAGTTACTGCATTGTTCATTATTAATGGACTCTTCCTTATTTCTTCTAGGTCTTTGTTAAACATTTCTCATATCTTCTCAATCCTTGTCTCTAGTCTACTTATCTGTAACTCCATTTTGTTTTCAAGATTTTGGATCATTTTTACTATCATTCTGAATTCTTTTTCAGGTAGACTCCCTATCTCCTCCTCTTTGGTTTGTCATGTTCCTTCACCTGCTGAATATTTCACTGCCTTTTCATTTTGTTTAGATTACTGTGTTTGGGGTGCCCTTTCTGCAGGCTGGAAGTTTGTGGTTCCTCTTAATTGTGAAGTCTGCTCCCTGTGGATGGGGTTGGAATAGTGGCTTGTCAAGTTTTCTTGGTTTGGGGAACTTGCGTCTGTGTTCTGGTGGGTGGAGCTGGATCTCTTCTCTCTGGAGTGCAGTGAAGTGTCCAGTAGTGAATTTTGTGGTGTCTATGGGTTTGGCATGGCTTTGGGCAGCTCGTCTTTTAATGTTCAGGGTTGTGTTCCTGTTTTGCTGGAGAATTAGCATGGTATGTCTTGGACTGGAACTTATTGGCTCTTGGTTGGAACTTGGTTTCAGTTAGTTGTGGAGACTTTTGGGTGAGCTCTTGTCTATTAATATTCCCTGGAGTCAGGAGTTCTCTGATGTTCTAAAGTTTTGGAGGTAAGCCTCCTGCCTCTGGCTTTCAGTCCTTCTCTTACTGTAGCCTCAAGACTTCTCCTTCCATACTGCACAGAAGATAAAACCCTTAGGTTAATGGTGAAACAATTCTCCATAGCCAAGGACACCAGGGAGATTCACAGAGTTATATAGAGAAGAGAAGATGGAGGAAGGAGCTAGAGTTGACCTCGAGGAGAAAAGGGAGAGTCAAAAGGTGAGAGAGCAATCAAGCCAGTAATCAAATCCCTAAGTAAAAATGGATACTGAAGACTAGATTCTTAAAAGTACAAAATTGCTAAAAAATATCAAGAATCAAAGATTAAAAACCTAGAAAAGAGGTTAGACTCTCATAAGTACAATATAAAAAATACAAAACAAAATCAATCACAAAAAT
The DNA here is from genome assembly GCF_910594005.1 of Cervus elaphus. NCBI lineage: Eukaryota > Metazoa > Chordata > Mammalia > Artiodactyla > Cervidae > Cervus > Cervus elaphus. Next base: position 32,776,344 of record NC_057824.1, read on the forward strand.
TAAAAAAAATTATATATATGGAATTTGTTTTTATAAACTAGGTTTTTTTTTGAAAGGTAATAGTAGGCTATAAAAATGGAAGTTAAAGGAGTAATAACTAAAATTTTTTTAAAAATTAAGAAGTGATAATAGTAAAAATATACCTAGGAATTTCTCTGGAACTGTTGTGGGCAGTGTGGGTGGGGTCAGTTCAGGGTCAGATAGTCCCTTGTTCCAGCTTGTACTTGTTCTCAAGGTCTATAGGTGCCCCTCAAATGTTCAGTCTCAGTATTAACTGCCGGGTTTTAGTCTGATGCACCTATCACTTCCAGAGTGGTTCCTCCTTTGTTTATTTTGGCTTCTTCTGTTTGCAGGTCTCTTCAGTGTATAATTTCCGCCCTGACACAGGGGTCAAAGGTGGTTACTTACTTAGGCTCACTCGTTCAGTGTGTTGTGGGGAGGGAGGGACACTGCAAACAAATACTGCTGGCATGTGTGGGGAGTGCTTATGGTGGATGGACCACACTGGGTTTGCCACAGCCCAAGGTGGCATGTACTTCCCGGGTCCACCCTTTTCAGGCTCCAGGGTGCTCTGCAAGGGCGCTGTCCCAAGTGGGCCCTGCATTTCGTGCACTTCCCAGGTCTAAGCTGCTCAGGTTCTTGGTTTCTCCACGGAAGCACAGACCCTGATGGGCTGTGCGTTTTGTGCCCTTCCAAGGTCCAAGCAGCTTATGTGAGACCTGGTGCTTGGTGAGTGCACTGTCCCAGGGGGGCTGTGTGTCTTATTCACCTCCCAGGTCCTGGCTGCTTGGTTTCTCAGGTGTGCAGTGAAAGCACAGTCCCAGATATGCCATGTGTCTCCTCTGGGGAGCTGATCTCAGGCTGTGATGCTCCTGGCAGATGTCAACCGTCCAGGATCCCAGGAAGACATGGTTAGCAACTGGGAACCTGCTCAGTTTGTTGGAAGATGTTGTCTCTGGGGCCAAGATTGCAGCAGCCCCTTGCCTTCCAGCTCTGGCTGTCACATGCCTGTCTCTCCGCCTTCGGGGAGGGACGGCCCTATACAGCAGCTGGCTTGCTGTCCTTGGTATTCTCTCAATCCTTCATTATGTGAGCACACCAGGGATCACCAGGTGGTGTTAGAGCCTTTTGAGGGAAAGGTCTTTTTTTTTTTGTCTCTGGGGAGCCCATGGTTTGGGTTGCTGTCTCACATTAGCTCCCTCAGATTGTCCTCAGGGCATTCAGGCCTGGTCCTTGTCATGAGCCTCTATGCCATTTCTCCATCTCCACTTGTAGTTGCAGTTAGGCACATATTCTGTGGGTTTTGTTTTTTTTTTTCTCCTGGTTGTGTTGCTCTCTGAGATTCCAAAACTCCCCACAGACATGCCTGTGAGAGGGCTTCCTACTGTTTGGAAACTTCTCCTCCTTCATGACTCCGTCCCCAGGCTGGGTCTCCATCCCTAAATCTGTCTCTGTTTCTGTCTTATATTTTATCCTACCTCCTTTCAAAAGAGATTGGACTGCCTTTGTGGGTGCCTGGTGTCCTTTGCCAGTGTTCAAAAGTTGTTTGCTCAACATTCAAATGATCTTTTGATGAATTTGTGGGGGAGAAAGTGGTCGCCCCATCCTATTTCTCCTCTATCTTTGGACCGCCTCCCCCCAAACTGTTTTACAAGGCAGCTGCATAATTTTACATTCCCTCAGCAATGTATAAGGTTTCCAATTTCTGCACATCTTTACCAACACTTGTTATACTCTTTTTGATTATATCCATCCTAGTGTGAATTAGTATCTCATTGTGATTTTGGTTTGTATTTCTCTGATGGCTGATGATATTGAGCATCTCATTATATGCTTATTAGCCATTTGTATATCTTTTCAGATCCTTTGTCCATTTTTTAATTGAGCTGTCTTTTTTAATTAAATTACTGGAGATCTTTTTGTATTCTGCATACATAACTTTCCTTTTAAAATAGATTTACTTAAGTAAAAAAGCTATTTGTAAGATGGAGTTCACAGTTCATATATCATAGAATTGCCATGAAGATTGAGTTAATGTACAGAAAAAGCTTAGCATGGGGCACATAGTGCTTTAAAAAATTATTTTGTGGTATTATTGATACTAATACTACAGATAAGGAGGTCAGCAAGTACAGTGTCTCCAAGATTTGAGAATATTCCTTTTTGGCTAGACTATTTTAATTCTTTTAATTGTAATCAGTTGGAAATTTCAAGGTACTGTGACATAGAAACTGGTCAAAGCTTTTCATACTCCCCTTAGTTTCTTGTCAGATAAAATCTAAGTGTTACCTTTACTGTTTCAGCCTCTATCTGAAGGTAGGAGTCTTCAGTGATTCAGACACTTTTGGGCTTCTGAGATGAATGTGCCTGATTTATTGACTTAGGAAGGGGTATCCTAAGCCTATATCTGAGCCTCTGTAGGGAATTTTCAGGCTGGGAGTTTAGAAAATGTGGCACATTTCTAAAAAGAGATCTCAGAGAAATTTTAAGGGTAAGGTTGAGTACTAGAGTATATATGGTGAATGTTAGTTAAACTTTTAGATCTCTGCTATGGTGGAATTTCATTCCTATTTTTTCTTGTTTTGTTTAGGAAAGAAAAATACCACATACAGTCATTTGCATACTTTATTCATCCTCTGTTAGTGCCTACATGGAAAAGGTCCTGTGACTTGGGATTTAGGTACAATTTGTTATTGCTAATAAGGAGGAAAAAATTGTTACTTGGTAACTGCAAGGAAGTCTAGGCCCTAGTATCCCCAATAACAGCAGCCTACATTATTCTCCCCAAATATAAAAATGAGTAGATGGATTAAAAAATTAAGGACAGAAATTATTTCATTTAATCTTCATATTTCAGGTGTCTAACATAGAGAAGATGCCCCACAAATGTGGAATCTGTTTTCCCTGAATAAATATAGGAGTGATACTTATCATTTCTAGTTCTAAAGGTAAATGTTTTATTCCTTTTCCTCCTAGGTTTTCCTAACTGTGAAAACTTTGTACCTACCAAATGTAATGGTTCTGTAACAGACAACAGTCCTCTCTTTGGCCTTGACTGTGAAATGGTAAGTGCTACTTTTGATTTTCCACTGGAGTGTTGCACACTAGGGTCTAGTTGTCTTGATTGTTTCAGTTCTAGCATTCAGTTTAAATAACTGAAAGTTGACCTATTTCATCACATTTTAGGAAAATTGAATCTTTGCTTCAGGATGAGGAATAAATATCACATAAGTTTTCTAACTTGTTCAATCTAAATTTTGATTATTACTCAAAGTTGTTTGCTTCTGGTTTTTTTTTTTTAATTTTGCTTCACTGGGACTCTGTTGCTGTGCAGGCTTTCTCTGGTTGCAGCGAGCAGGGACTACTCTGTAGTTGCAGTGCAAGGGCTTCTTGCAGTGGCTTACCTTGTTGCAGAACATAGAATTTAGGGCACATGAGCTTCAGCAGTTGGAGTTCTTGGGCTTAGTTACTCCGTAGCAGCGTGTGGAATCTTCCCATTCAGGGACCAAACCGATGTCCCCTGCATTGGCAGGCGAATTCTTAATCACTGGACTACCAGTTGAAGTCTGCTTCTGTCTTTTGCACAGGTTTTTTGTCATTGTTGCCTTGAAGACTTGCCTCAATTACCATTGGTTTGACTTGGTTTTACACATTTAAGATTAGAAGGATTTCCCTGCTTAAGTTTCCTTTGTGTTTTACCTTGTCTAAACCTCCTTTCAAATGCTGTGTATTCCCTCACTTAGTGCTCAAGTTAATAGTTTCTCAACTCTTAACAGTGGATAAGACCTAAGGATTTGGAGTCATATCAGGGTCTGTATCCTGGCCTTGCCTGTCTCCTTGGACAAACTAATTCCCTAATTCTCCCTCTGTGAAGTGAGGATAATGTTAGAGGCTATTTCATGGGGTTATTATGAGATGGTATATAAAATACCTAGTATTGCATTAGATAATAGTGCATGCTAATAAAAATTACTTTGTAGTGATACTTAGCATAATACTGGGTTGTAGTACACAGTAAGTGGTACAATTATAATTGATGTTATTGTGTCTGTCGCTCTTAAGCACATCCTTCCCAGAGAAATTGTACTGTGTTGGTTACCTTTAACTATAATAATGTTCAGCAACCTGCCTAGCTTTAATTTCATACATATTGGATCTTCTAGTCAGCAAACAGCTGTACTGTTGTCTCAGGGACCCCAGTAGATTAGAATAGATGACAACTGATATAGTCTTTAATAATGAGAGAAAGCAAGAGCTTCCACAGTTTAGCAGCCTAACTACATCCTAATCTTTCAGTGCCTTACATCCAAGGGAAGAGAACTAACACGTATCTCACTGGTTGCTGAAGGAGGCAGCTGTGTTATGGATGAACTTGTTAAACCTGACAACAAGATTGTGGACTACCTCACCAGGTATTTTTAACCCTGCCTCCAGCTCTTGATAGATGTCAGACTGGAGTGAATTGAGACTTACCAGGAATAGCCTGTAGCTTCTGTTTAGTTAAGTATTATCTACTTACTATCAAAGAAAAGGCTTGGGTACCACAACTGTAAATTTTAATACTGAAATTGTACAATGTTGGTATATAATGCTCTTATCCTTCTTGCTCTCTAATTTTCCTGTGACTTTAAGTCACCAGAATATTATCTTCCTTTTCATAGAATCTGACAGTTGTAGCAGCTGCCAAATACCTTTGCTCTCTGATAAGACCCCATCAGAAAAATCTATAAATCATCTTTTGGTTGTCAAATGATCTTAGACCTTAATCTCCTTTGGCCCCAGAAACCAAAACAAAACTAAGTTTTCCACAGCAGAAATTTGAAGTTCAAGAATTTTTTTTATCATTCCAAAGATTAGCATGCAATTTCAGAATGTACACAGTACTGTGATTAGGCAAAGAAAAGCCAGGAAATATTACTGTTGTTGCCCATTGTAGTTACATCTATCAGTTCATGCTTACTTAGGCACAGAGAGGCCATGATAATGATGAAGACTGTCCTATTAGTAGACAAGACAATTACATGATATTGTTAGGGAACAGTCATATGTGACAAAGCTGTATGTATAAGCGTGTTTGTCATAGTATTGAAACAATATGGGAATATGAATGTAGGGGGTTGGTTAAAAAGAAAATAGGGGGTTGGTTAAAATGTTCTATCTACTTAATGGAATACTCTAACCATTTAAAAGGGTGTGCTGAAATAAATTTATTGATATGAAAACTTGTTCATGACATATAGAAAATGTTATGTTTATATTACATAGTAATATGCATTATGATTGCCACGTGGCTTGTGGGATCTTAGTTCCCCAATCAGGGATCAAATCTGGGCCCACCGCAGTGAAAGCAGGGAATCTTAACCTCTGAACCACCAGGGTAGTCCCGTGATAATATTTTAAAAATTTTATTTATTTTTTTCATTTTTTTAACTTAAATTTATTTATTTTTAATTGGAGGACAATTGCTTTACAATATTGTGTTGGTTTCTGCCATACATCAACATGAGTCAGCCATAGGCACACATATGTCCATTTCCTCATGAATCTTTCTCCCACCTTCTACCCATCCCATCCTACTAGGTAGTCACAGAGAACTGGATTTGCACTCCCTGTATCATATAGCAAATTCCCATCAGCTGTCTATTTTACATATGGTAATATATATATTTCCATGCTACTCTCTATTCAACCCACCCTCTCCTTTTCACCATGTCCACAAGTCTGTTCTTTATGTCTGTGTCTCCATTGCTGCCCTGCAAATAGGTTCATCAATACCATATATATTCTATATATATAAATTAATATATGATATTTGTTTATCTCTTTCTGACTTACTTTACTCTGTATAATAGACTCTATGTTCATCCACCTCATTAGAACTGACTCAAATGCATTCATTTTTATGGTTGAATAATATTCCATTCTATATATGTACCATAACTTCTGTCCATGGACATCTTAAGTTGCTTCCATGTCCTATCATAAATAGTGCTGCAGTGAACATTTGGGGTACGTGTATCTTTTTCAATTATGGTTTTCTTAGGGTATATGCCTAGTAATGGGATTGTTGAGTCCTATGGTAGTTTTATTCCTAGTTTTTTTAAGGAATCTCCATACTGTCTTCCATAGTGGCTGTATCAATTTATATTACTACCAACAGTACAAAAGTGTTCCTTTTCTCCATACTCTCTCCAGCATTTATTGTTTGTAGATTTTTGGATGATGGCCATTCTGACAGGTACATTTCTCAAATAATGAGCCATATTGAGCATTTATTCATGTGCTTATTAGCCATTGCATTTTTATAAAAATGAAACATACATGAATATATATGTATCAAAAAATATGAAAGGGTATTAAAGTGTAAAAAGTGATCTCTGGGTAGTGGGATCATAGGCAGTTTTTAATTTCTTCTTTGTTTTATTTTCAACCTTATTACACTGAGCATTTATTAATGTTTTTATCAATTTTTTAAAATATTCTTTTCAAAGTGACTTTCCAGGGAGGAAAACTTAGTAATACCCTGGCTTGTCCATTTCTCTGTTTTTTTTTTTGTTGTTGAAAGTTTTTCGGGAATCACAAAGAAGATTCTTAACCCAGTGACAACCAAACTCAAAGATGTACAGAGACAGCTGAAGATGCTTCTTCCTCCTGATGCTGTGTTAGTGGGCCACTCCTTAGATTTAGATCTCAGAGCACTGAAAGTGAGTATCTGATTTAGGACTTAGTTTTTCTAGCATATGTGCCTGTTTTATCTATCTTGGAGCTAAAGCCTTCTGTTCCCCAGTCCACTTATTTTTTCCTTTAGTATAGGATGCTACTCATTCTCTTCTCTTTCCTCCTCAGATGGTACATCCATATGTTATTGATACATCATTGCTTTATGTCAGAGAGCACGGCAGAAGATTTAAGCTCAAGTTCTTAGCTAAAGCTATTTTGGGGTAAGTTTGTTTGAATATTATAATATTATCCTGATAGACTGCATATAAATTAGCATATTGTGTCTTATTTAAAGCATATTGCAAAAGTTCAGCCTCTCTGCTCTTCCTCTTTCTTAGTTTATAAACATTATTAGGAATTCTGAGATCCTAACTTCAGAGAGAAGTATGACTCATAAATGAAAAAACTATGGGAATAAAAAAAGAGTTGCATTCGTAGCTGAAGGTTGATGGATAGAACTGGACAGAAGGGGCAGAAAAGTTACCCAAAACTTTGAAACAACATTCCTATATTGAATGTATCCTAATACGTATAAACACATGTATAATGATGTTCATTATAGTGTGGTTTAAAATAGCGCCCAAACCTTCAGATATTCTACAAGACTAGTTAAGTAAATTATGGTTATCTGTATAACTAATGCTTTGTTATTGAATGTGACAATTATGTGCTAATAGTTGAGTTGCTCAGTCGTGTCCGACTCTTTGTGACCCTGTGGACTGCAGCACACCAGGCCTCCCTGTCCATCACGAGTTCCTAGAGTTTACTCAAACTCATGTCCATTGAGTCGGTGATGGCACCCAACCATCTCATCCTCTGTTGTCCCCTTCTCTTCCTGCCTTCAATCTTTCCCAGCATCAGGGTCTTTTCAAATGAGTTAGTTCTTTGTAGCAGGTGGCCAAAGTATTGGAATTTCACCTTCAGCATTACTCCTTCCAATAAATATTCAGGACTGATTTCCTTTAGGATGAATTGGTTGGAATGCCTTGCTGTCCAAGGGACTCTCAAGAATCTTCAACACCACAGTTCAAAAGCATCAATTCTTTGGTGCTCAGCTTTCTTTATAGTCCAACTCTCACATCCATACATGACTATTAGAAAAACCATAGCTTTGACTAGACGGACCTTTGTTGGCAAAGTAATGTCTCTGCTTGTTAATACACTGTCTGCGTTGGTCATAGCTTTTCTTCCAAGGAGCAAGCATCTTTTAATTTCGTGGCTGCAGTCACCATCTGCAGTCATTTTGACTGTGACTGGTGATGGAAGTAAAGTCCAATGCTATGAAGAGCAATATTGCATAGGAAGCTGGAATGTTAGGTCCATGAATCAAGGTAAATTGGAAGTGGTCAAACAGGAGATGGCAAGAGTGAACATTGACATTTTAGGAATCAGTGAACTAAAATGGACTGGAATGGGTGAATTTAACTCAGATGACCATTATATCTACTACTGTGGGCAAGAATCCATTAGAAAAAATGGAGTAGCCATCATAGTCAAGAAAAGAGTCTGAAATGCAGTACTTGGATGCAATTTCAAAAATGACAGAATGATCTCAGTTCATTTCCAAGGCAAACCATTCAGTATCACAGTAATTAATCCCAAGTCTAGCCCTGACCAGTAATGCTGAAGAAGCTGAAGTTGAATGGTTCTGTGAAGACCTATAAGACCTTCTAGAACTAACACCCAAAAAAGATGTCCTTTTCATTATAGGGGACTGTAATGCAAAAGTAGGAAGTCAAGAAATACCTGGAGTAAAGGCAAATTTGGCCTTGGAATACAGAATGAAGCAGGGCAAAGGCTGATAGAGTTTTGCCAAGAGAATGCACTGGTCATAGCAAACAGCCTCTTCCAACAACTCAAGAGAAGACTCTGCGCATGGACATCACCAGATGGTCAATACTGAAATCAGATTGATTATATTCTTTGCAGCCAAAGAAGGAGAAGCTCTATACAGTCAGCAAAAACAAGACTGGCAGCTGACTGTGGCTCAGATCATGAATTCCTTACTGTAAAATTCAGACTTCAATTGAAGAAAGTAGGGAAAACCACTAGACCATTCAGGTATGACCTAAATCAAATCCCTTATGATTATACAGTGGAAGTGACAAATAGATTCAAGGGATTAGATCTGACAGAGTGCCTGAAGAACTGTGGCCAGAGGTTCTTGACATTGTATAGGAGGCAGTGATCAAAAGCATCCCCAAGAAAAATAAATGAAAAAAGGCAGAATGGTTGTCTGAGGAGGCCTTATAAATAGCTATGAAAAGAAGAGAAGTGAAAGGCAAAGGAGAAAAGGAAAGGTATACGCATCTGAATGCAGAGTTCCAAAGAATAGCAAGGAGAGATAAGAAAGCCTTCCTCAGGGATTAATGCAAAGAAATAGAGGAAAACAATAGAATGAGAAAGACTAGAGATCTCTTCAAGAAAATTAGAGATACCAGGGGAAAATTTCATGCAAAGATGGGCACAATAAAGGACAGAAATGGTATGGATCTCTCAGAAGCAGAAGATATTAAGAAGAGGTAGCAAGAATGCACTGAAGAACTATACAAAGAAGATCTTCATGACCCAGATAATCACGATGGTGTGATCACTCACCTAGAGCCAGACATCCTGGAATGCGAAGTCAAGTGGGCCTTAGGAAGCATCACTAGGAACAAAGCTAGTGGAGGTGATGGAATCCCAGTTGAGCTATTTCAAATCCTAAAAGATGATGCTGTGAAAGTGCTGCACTCAATATGTCAGCAAATTTGGAAAACTCAGCAGTGGCCACAGGACTGGAAAAGGTCAGTTTTCATTCCAATCCCAAAGAAAGGCAATGCAAAAGAACGCTACCACACAATTATACTCATCTCACACACTAGCAAAGTAATGCTCAAAATTCTCCAAGCCAGGCTTCAACAGTACACGAACCATGAACTTCCATACGTTCAAGCTGGTTTTAGAAAAGTCAGAGGAACCAAAGATCAAATTGCCAACATCCACCAGATTGTCAAAAAAGCAAATGAGTTCCAGAAAAACATCTACTTCTGCTTTATTGACTATTCCAAAGCATTTGACTGTGTGGATCACAATAAACTGTGGAAAATTCTAAAAGAGATGGGAATACCAGACCATCTGACCTGCCTCTTGAGAAATATATATGCAGGTCAAGAAGCAACAGTTAGAACTGGACATGGAACAACAGACTGATTCCAAATTGGGAAAGGAGTACATCAAGGCTGTATATTGTCACCCTGCTTATTTAACTTATATGCAGAGTACATCATGTGAAATGCGGGACTGGATGAAGCACAAGCTGGAAACAAGATTGCTGGGAGAAATATCAATAACCTCAGACGTGCAGATGACACCACACTTATGATGGAAAGTGAAGAAGAACTAGAGAGCCTCTTGATGAAAGAGGAGAGTGAAAAAGTAGGCTTAAAGCTCAACATTCAGAAAACTAAGATCTTGGCATCTGGTCCCATCACTTCATGGCAAATAGATGGGGAAATGGTGGAAACAGTGACAGACTTTATTTTTTTGCGCTCTAAAATCACTGCAGATGGTGGCTCCACCCATGAAATGTGCAATAAGGGAACGTCTAAGATGTTACTGAGAAAAAACCTGGGGATTATTCTCCAATTTATAGGTTAATCTCCATAAAATGGAGATTCAGAAGAAGATTCAAAGATTTTGAGATATTGATATGATATAGATTAGATTTAGATATATCTGTAGACAGAAGTATATGTATTTAAAAAATTTTAAAAAATAATGAGACTTCTCTGGCGTTTCAGTGCTTCCAGTGGAGGGGGCACAGGCACTATCCTTGGTCAGCGAACTAAGACCCATATGCCACACAGTGCAGTCAAAAAATTTAAAAAAAAAAAATAGAAAACTTTTAAGTATATAATGGATATGCATGCATGCATGCAAAGTTGCTTCAGCTGTGTCCAACTCTTTGTGACCCTGTGGACCACAGCCTACCTGGGTCCTCTATCCATGGCATTCTCCTGGCAAGAATACTGAAGTGAGTTGCCATGCCCTTTTCCAGGGGATCTTCCCAACCCAGGGTTTGAACCTATGTCAGTTAACTCTACCTGCATTGTCAGGAGGGTTCTTTACCACTAACCCCACCTGGGAAGCCTGTATATTAGACACTTGTATACAAATAGAAAATTTCTGGAAGATAACTTTAAAACCACAGCTACATCTAAGAAATGAGACAAGGGATTGACTAGGGAGTGAACCAGAGACTTTTTATTAAATAGCCATTGATGATGTGCTTACTGTAGACAAAGCCATTCCTGATCATTCTATATTCTCAGTACCTCTCAGATCTTGGCACTAAGGAATAAACAAATCTTGATTGTTGTGATTCAAATCTAATTACTGGGATGCTAAAATTTTACATGTAGCTAGAACTTTGGGGCAGTTGAAAGAATCTGTTATTAAAGATGCTCTCAGGACTTTCCTGGCCTTCCAGTGGTTAAAACTCCATGCTTGCAATGTAGGGGGTGTGGGTTCAATCCCTGGTTGAGGAATCCCACATGCCGCACCTCACAGCCACAGAATTTAAAAAAAAAAAGGATGCTCCCAGGTACCTCAATTTTACCTTGACTTTCCAGGAAGGATATACAGTGTCCAGATAGGCTTGGTCATGATGCCACAGAAGATGCTAGAACAACCCTTGAATTGGCTCGGTATTTCCTCAAGTATGGCCCAAAGAAGGTTAGTATCTTTGCTTTCTTTAAAATTATGAGACTAGAACAGTGTCACAAACCACCATATCCTATTTCTTTACAAAAATGGGAGTGTAATTCAAGGTGAACATATATTTGATATTAAGATGTGTATCACTAGCATAAATATAGTGGTTAAATGTCTCTGAAGTTAGACTTAACCTGTTTTTCAATAGATGAAATGGTATGTGTTATAGATGAAGTGATATATGTTATAGGTGAAATGATATGTGATATCTAAGGCAATTTCTCTGAAGAACTTTAGTTTCTAATTTTTAGTTTCTAGATCTGTAAAATGGGAACACACTTCTCTGGGATATTGGTGAGGGTAAATGAGATATTGTATAGTATAAATGCTCTTAGCACAGTGCCATGAATTTATTAAGCACCATAAAGTGGTATTAATCATTATAGCTGATAGAATTCCAGTGGTTAAGACTCTGTGCTTCCATTGCAGGGGGCATGGGTTTTATCCCTGGTTAGGGAACTAAAGATCCTGCATGCTACTTTTAAGTCACTGTAACTGATGTTAATAATTGTGATAATTATAAATATCTACATAGATTTTTGCTCTCTTGGGGTAGCACTGTTTCAACAGCAGTTGCCACTTGATTTCTAGGAAGAACTGCATATTGCTTGAGTAAAATCTAAGGAAATCTGAATTAAGCATGGGCTTTAGTTAATAACACACTGGAAAAGAATTTATAAAAGAGTGTATATGTGTAACTGATTCACTTTGGTATAAGTAGAAACTAACACAACATTGTAAATCAACTATACTCAAATAAAAATTAAAAAAAAATAACATCAATAATTGTTTCAAATATATAATACTAATCTAAGATATTAGTAATAGTTGAAAATGGCAGTTGAATATGCTTGGGAACTCTATACTCTCTTTATAATTTTTCTCCAAATCTAAAATGATTCTGAGTAAGAAAACTTGTATTTCTATACACGAAAACTCCCAAAGGGCTCTCACTTTATACAAAGAGAATAAACTAGAATATTTTTAATAATTTTGTATTAATATAATAAAGTCTTTTTTCTTTATATTGCCATGAAAACCATTCTTTTATAATTTCAAAAGGTTGTATGTTTACAGAGAAGTAAGTTTTAAGTGACTTTGGAATGAATGAATGGTCACTGCTTTTCACTTAGCCCTGCTTGATCCTTTCCCATATTCATGTCACATCGGCAGCTGGTAACAGATTGCCATTCTTGGCTAAGCAGCCAGAAGCGATCTGCTAAGTACTGAACCCAGTCTAGGACTGTGGCATCAGCAAAGTTCACTGTCTACAGAAGCAAAGAACACCACTTGAGTAGGTTTTTCAGGTTTGAGCATTTTGTTTGTTTTGTTTTTTAGCCTCAGATACTTTGAGTTCAGTTCAGTCACTCAGTCATGTCCGACTCTTTGCGACCCCATGGACTGCAACACACCAGGCCTCCCTGTCCATCACCAACTCCTGGAGTTTACTCAAACTTATGTCCATTGAGTCGGTGATGCCATCCAACCATTTCATCCTCTGTCATCCCCTTCTCCTCCTGCCTTCAATCTTTCCCTGCCTTCAATCTTTTGAAATGTGTCAGTTTTTCACATCAGGTGGTCAAAGTATTGAAGTTTCAGCTTCAACATCAGTCCTTCCAATGAATATTCAGGACTGATTTCCTTTAGAATGGACTGGTTGGATCTCCTTGTATTCTAAGGGACTCTCCAAGAGTCTTCTCCAACACCACAGTTCAAAAGCATCAATTCTTCAGCGCTTAGCTTGACTAGATGGACCTTTGTTGGCAAAGTAATGTCTCTGCTTTTTAATATGCTGTCTAGGTTGGTCACAGCTTTTCTCAATCACTATCTGCAGTGATTTTGGAGCCCCCCAAAAAAAAAAGTCTGCCACTGTTTCCACCGTTTCCCCATCTATTTGCCATCAAATACTTTATAAGATATTAAATGATTTTTACCACTTTATTTTCCTTTAAGATTGCAGAACTAAATCTGGAGGCACTGTCTAGTCACCAGGAAAGCCAAGAGCCAAGAAATACAGCAGAATTAGTTCAGCAGCTAAACACAAGGTAATATTTTTCAGTTCTAAATATTTACAAAGATAAATGGAGTATCTGATTGCTTATTTAACAACAAAACCTGGCAATTTCTTTTCTCCTTTTGAGTCTATTGAGAAATGTTTACTAATAATATGAGTAACATTCTTCCATTACAAAAACTATGGAGGGAAAACTACCATGTACTTCCCTGAATAGCATGTTTTTCTAATTTTCTGAATATATTGACTTGTCTTAAAATAACTCATTTTATACAAAAAGTGAGATTGAAATACATTGAACTAAGTAGCATGAGAGGAGATATAGACTAGTGAGTATTTTGATTAAAGGAGTCGGCTATAGCCTGATGTCTTGCCCAGATTGGGGAAAATACAAACAAAAAACAGATTCAGAAGGGGTTTGTCTCTGCAGCATAGTAAATATATCAGATCCTTAGAATCTAGCCTAAACTTTGATAAAGAGCTTTGAATATATTTTTGTTTATTCTTCCTCTCCCTAAATTGAGAGCAGCAATGACAAATAAAATGTCTATAATGGTGGACATGTTCTGTATCTGTGCTTTCCACATATGTGAACCTTATAGTACATGTGACTACTGCGATTAAGGGACTGAATTTTCATTTTATTTAATTTTAATTAAAATAACCACATGTTGTTAATTGCTACCATGTTAGACAGTAGAAGTATAAAGAAGTAACTCTTGGGTTAGGGAAAACTGTTATTCCTACCTTAACCTCCTTCTTTACAGTGTTTTAGAATGCCTGGACTCAGTGGGCCAGAAGCTCCTTTTCTTGACCCGGGAGGCAGATGCCAGTGCACTTTCTTCTTCCCAAAACTGTCAAACTATTAAGTGCCTTTCAAATAAAGAGGTGAGTGACCCACTGTGTCTCTGAAGGTTGTATTCAGAGTAGAGGGTAATGTAACCCTTTGTAACCTACGCCAGTATCAGCCTGTTTTTCATCAGCAACCTTGTGTACCATTAGCCAGTCTTGCTTCTGTCTCAAATTTTGTATGGAGCACTTTTAGTCTTAATTACCCAATAGGAGCAGAACTGTCAGCTGCCAGTGTCTTTTTCCAGATTCCAGCAGGCCTGTGGCTTTGGCCTTTGAATTTCTGTCTCTCATGATATTGGTAATTTCATTTTGCATTTCCTTATAATTAGATTCAGGTTATGCAGACTATATTTTTTAGCCAGATCATACATAAGTAGTATGTCCTTCTCTGGGTACCACATCAAGAGGCATATTTGTCCATCTGTCCCTCTCTTGTTTTTATTTTGATGATCTTAACAAGATGTTGTCTGCTTTCTCTGTTAGAGAGTTACTGCTTTTTTCCCTTACATCAAATAAGTACTATGTGAGAATATACTTTAAGTAAAGCAGATACCCTGCTTTTCATCAAAATCCCCTCCTGCTCCTATATTTAGCAAAAACTGATGATTCTTAGCTGAACCAATTTTACTGTGATTGTTGTACAAGGATGAGTTTCCAACTCTATATACTTCCTCCATATTTACTAGTTGTTACTCAGCATTCTATGAGCAAGAGTCCTCCCATTACCTTATTTATTTGTTCATTCATTCATTAATTTCATGTGGACCTGTTTTATTTCAGTATGCTCAGTTGTGTCTGACTCTTAGTGACCCGTTGGACTCTAGCCCACCAGGCTTCTCTGTCTGTGGAATTTTCCAGGCAAGAATACTGGAGTGGGTTCCAATTTCCTACTCCAGGGGATCTTCCGGACCCAGGGATTGAATTCACATCTCTTGCGCCTCCTGCACTGGCAGTCAGATTCATTACCACTGCAGCTTCTGGGAAACCCTATTGATGTCTATACATTTATGCAGAATAACTACTATGAAGCCGAAATGGGCATTTCATTTCTGGACAATTTGAACTTTTTTTTATATATGAAACTTAAATATTAGTAGGTATCCTCCTCAGAGGATATTTTATTACTCTGGTTAGGACTCTCAATACTATGTTGAATGGAGGTGGCAGGAGCAGGCATCCTTGTTCCTGATCTTAGAGAAAAAGTTTTTAGTCTTTCACCTTTGAGTATGATGTTATCTGTGGGCTTTTCATATAAGGCCTTTATTGTGTTGGGGAAGTTTCCTCCTATTTTTAGTTTTTTATTGTGTTTATGAACTAATGTTGAATCTTGTCAAATGCTTATTCTGCAGTTGAATGAGCATATGGTTTTGTCTTTCATTCTGTTAATGTGATATATTACATGGAATTGTTTTCATACACTGAAACATCCTTGCATTCCAGGAATAAATTTCACTGGGTCATGGTGTCTAATGCTTTCAATGTGTTGTTGAATTCAGTTTGCTAATAACATTTTGCTGTCTAAAGTAATCATTGGATTGGAAGGATTATTTACATTTTGTTGTTTTCTGTGTCTTTTACAGCTTTTGTCCCTCTTGTCTTTTCTGCTGTCTTCCTTTGAGTTTCATTGATTGTATGTATGTGTGGGTGTGTAGAAACAGACTTTGATACCCTTCTCATTTCCTTTTGAGTATGTTCTGTAGATATTTTCTTTGTAGTCATCATTGCAGTTACCTTAAAGTTAAAACATTGTATTTTAAACTGATAACAAAAATTAAACTGATACAAAAATTCTACTCCTATAAGCTCCACACCACTCAACTTTATGTTACTGATATCATAAATTGCATTTTTATATATTATATACATATTAACAATCTCAGATATGTGGATGATACAACTCGAATGGGAGAAAGTGAAGAGGAACTAAAGAGCCTCTTGATGAGGGTGAAGAGGAGAGTGAAGAAGCCGGCTTAAAATTCAGTATTAAAAAACTTAAGACCATGGCATGTGGTCCCATCATTTCATGGCAAATAGAAGAGGAAAAGGTGGAAGCAGTGACAGATTTCCTCTTCTTAGGCTCTAAAATCACTGAGGATGGTGACTGCAGCCATGAAATTAGACAGCAGTTGCTTCTTGTCAGGAAAGCTGTATCAAACCTAGTTGTTGTTCAGTGGCTCAGTCATGTGCGACTCCTTGCAACCGCATGCACTGTACCATGCCAGGCATCCCTATCCATCACCATCTCTGGAAGCTTGCTCAAACTCATGTCCATTGAGTTGGTGATGCCATCCAACCATCTCATCCTCTGTCGTCCCCTTTTCCTGCCTTCATCCTTTCCCAGCATCCAGGTCTTTTCCAATGAGTCAGCTCTTCTCATAAGGTGGCCAGAGTATTGAAGCTTCAGCTCCAGTCCTCCCAATGAATATTCAGGACTGATTTCCTTTAGGATGGACTGGTTGAATCTCTTGCAGTCCAAGGGACTCTCAAGAGTCTTCTCCAACACCACAGTTCAAAAGCATCAATTCTTCAGTGCTCAGCTTTCTTTATGGTCCAACTCTCACATCCGTACATGACTATGGGAAAAATCATAGCTTTGACTAGATGAACCTTTTTGGCAAAATAATGTCTCTGCTTTTTAATGTGCTGTCTAGGTTTGTCATAGCTTTTCTTCCAAGGAGCAAGCGTCTTTTAATTTCGTGGCTGCAGTCACCATCTGCAGTGATTTTGGAGTTGAAGAAAATAAAGTCTGTCACTGTTTCCATTGTTCCCCATTTATTTGCCATAAAATTTTTCACTCTCCTCTTTCACTTTCTTCAAGAAGCTCTTTGGTTCCTCTTTGCTTCCTGCCATAAGGGTCATGCCATCTGCTATCTTAGGTTATTGATATTTCTCCTGGCAATCTTGATTCTAGCTTGAGCTTCATCTACCCTGGCATTTTGCATGATGTACTCTGTATGTAAGTAAATAAACAGGGGGACAGTATATAGCCTTGATGTACTCCTTTCCCAATTTGGAACCAGTCTGTTGTTCCATATCCGAACAACAATTAACATAGGCATGTAGTTATTTTTTCCATGTTTTTGTCAATTTAAGTTCTGGATAGTTAAAAGTGAATTTACGCACCAAAATAACATCAGTACAGTGTATTATGTGTGTGTGTGTTCATGTACTTACCTTAATTGGAATACTTTCATGTTGTTGTCTAGTATCATTTCATCTTAGGGACCTCCCCCCCTTTAGCATTTCTCATAAGAGCAAGCCTAGAGATGATAAACTTCCTCAAGTGTTTTTTGTTTTTGTTTTTTTTAACCTTCATTTTTAAAGCATAGTTTTGCTGGATATAGTTTTCTTGGTTGATGGGGTTTGTTTGTTTTTTAGCTCTTTGAACTTTTCACTCTCTTCTGATTTGCAAGGTTTCTATAAAGAAATCCACTGATAATCTTATGAAAGCTTCCTTGTATGTGATGAATTGCTTTTCTCTTGCTGCTCTCAAGATTCTCTCTTTAATTTTGTCTTTTAACAAATTTGATTGTAATGTACCTTTGTGTTGGTCTCTTTGGATTTATCCTGCTTGGAGTCCTTTGAAAGTTTATTGAATTTGTATGTTCTTTCCTTTGCTCAGATATGGGGGTTTTTCAGCCATTATTTCTTCAGATAAGCTCTGTATCCCTTTTTCTCTTCTTCTGGGATGCCTGTATTTTTGTATATTAGTCCTCTAGATGATGTTTCATAGCCTCTTAGACTCTATTTGCTTTTCTTTATTCTTTTTGCTCTAACTTAATGATTTCAAAGATATATTTTCAAGTTTGCCTAATCAAGTCTGATGTTGAAACCCTCTAGTGAATTTTACAGTTCACTTAATGTATTTGTCAGCTCCAGAGTTTATTTAGTTCTTTTTTATATAGTTGCTGTCTCTTTAATGAAATTCTCATTTTGTTCCTGATTTCACTAGTTGTCTGTCTTTGTTCTCTTTTTAGTTCATTCTGTATTTCTCTAGGTAAGGTACCTCTCCCATTGTTAGAGTCTGGCATTGTGGAAAGGAAAGCTTTCACTGGTCAGCTCAGCGTGAGGTTGCAGGGCCTCTCAAACCTATTTTGAGGATGTGTTGTCACTGAGCTTGTACAGGTGCTTTTAGTTGTCTCATACTCGCTGAGCAGCTTGTCCCTGTTTCCTTTCAGAATTTGTAATCTGTTGCTCCTCCTGACATCTGCCTTTGGAACTGCAGCTCTAATGTGCAGTGATTACAAGTTCATTATTAAGCTGTGATTGCATCTGTTTTCAGTGGCTTCCAAACAAGGCTGCCAGTCCTATCAGTGCTTTGAGTCAAATGAGACAGAAACTAGTCTCTCAGGCAATGCCCAGTCTAACCATGACATTGAATGCATGGTCCACTCTTGTTTCTGACCAGAGGGAAGATCCCCAGTATGGGAAGTTTCCTCCGTGTTGAGCTCTTCTAGGTCAGATAGTGCAGGCATAGATTGGTATACAAAACTGCATATTTTCCTTTTCCTTTTGCTGGGATCCCTTGTTGTTGTGTCTGGGTGCTGTAGTTCTCCACTGGTCTCTTACATTCTTGCAAAGGTATTTTGGCCTACATAGTATTAAAGTGGTATGTGTGGGAAACTGAGGGCCTAAAGCTTCCTTGTACTCTTATCTTGCTGATGTCATGTTCTCTTTTTTCTTTTTTTAAAGTGTTGATGAGAAAGATGTGCTAGGAAGAGTAAGTTTATAATGCTCTTGGGAGGGATTGGTATTTATCTTTTCCTATCTTTTATTTCTCTTTTTTCCTTAATTTATCTTTTTTCTGTCCTGATTTCTTTCTTTCTTTTTTTTCCTTCACTGCAGTGGCTCCAGTAGGGTATTGCCTCTTCTCTATATATCTGATTATTCCCCAGAAACACTGCTTCTCTGATGCTGTCAAGTCTCTTCCTTGTAGTCAAGGGGTTGAACCTTCAAAGTTGTGACCTGTGTTCATTGTTTTGGCATTTAGTTGTACTTTTTTCTGGGACTGATTTTGTTTGTTTCACCCAAGCCTTATGTGCCCCTTGGTTCCCTGCCCCCCAAAGTCTCTTGTACCTCTTCTCCCTCTTTATTCAAAGGCTTGCAACAGTGTGGGGTGATGGTAGCTCTCTTGGAATTTAACTTGTTTCTTTACTTAGAGGTAATTTGAAGGTTGTAATAGTCTGCTTCTTAGTAATGCTAAAGATCTGGGTCATATGTGATTCTGTTCTTTTTACTGATTAGATGGTTTTTTACAAGGCTGTGTGGTTATCACCATTTTCCCCCCAGATCTTGAAGTCAGTCTCATATTGCTTTTTAATATGGGTAAAAAGACAACCATTGTTTATATTACTGTGGCTCACCTCCACAAGCCACAATAGACTACTAGACTCCTGCCTCATCCAGGCTGTGTGTGCTGTTTTCTACAGGTTCTTGAGCAGGCTAGAGTGGAAATCCCCCTGTTTCCCTTCAGCATCGTGCAGTTCTCTTTTGAACCCTTTTCACCCAACCTCACTGAAGAGATGAAAAAAAGGGTAAGTGAATGGGTTCTACTAGATGATTTATTTAATGACATTGTAATCTCCTCCAATTAAGGAAAGTAATACATACTTATATTGTTTACTATATATTTATCTAAATTTTTTCTATAGGTAAATTGCCATTTACATTTTTATGATGGAAATCAGACTATATATTCTATTTTGCAATTCACTTAACACTGTATCTTATACATCTGTTCATAACACTGTATAATCTTTGTGCTGCATAGTTTTCTGTTGTAGGACATACCTATTATTTTCAGCATTTGGATTTGATAAATTTTTGCTATTCCAAATAATGATCCCATGAAATCCCTGTATACAAATCCTTGTACATTTGACAGGTATTTGTGTTGAGAAATTCCTTGAAAGGATTTGTCCCATGTTTCAACTTATGATTTCTTTAGATTTGACTTGATTCTCTTTCCACATCCATCTCCTCACTGTATTCTGTTGTTTTTCTTGTAGATAAAGATCAAGTGGACAGAGATGTCAACTGTCTATGCTGGGCCATTTAACAAAAATTGTAACCTCAGGGCTCTGAAGAGGCTCTTTAAGAGTTTTGGTCCAGTCCGGTCAATGACTTTTGTTCTTGAAACACATCAGGTAATGAGACAAGAAAACTTAGATTTTTGACCTTCTAATCTATTATGGTAAATTCAGATGCCTTTTAGGGTCATTCAGATATTAGTGATTTGAGCTTGATTGTCACCAACTGGAATGTGAGACATGCTCTGTTTCATGGGAACAGTGTTGACCCACAAGAATGTGTGCCCAGTACTGACAAGATCTGATTTTTTTGAGAATCAAGAAATCTGCCAATACTCATATTGCCTCCAGTTTTCTTAACTATCATGTAGGCCAGACAAAAATTGTATCTACTGGTTTAAGGTACCTTATGTACCTTAATGTACCTCAGCTTTAAATGATAAAATGCCCTTTCAAAAAGAGCAGCAGCTTCCATGTGTTGGAAGTCTGTAGGGCTTAAAATCGAAAGTATGCTCATAACTGGGTTAAGATACTGGAGGAACACAACCTTTTTGTTGCTATTAGCTCTCTAATCTCTTGGAGTTAAGGTTTGTTTATTAGTTTGTTGCATGTGTGAGTGCATGTTCAGTCACTCCAGTTGTGTCTGACTCTCTGTGCCCATATGGACTGTAGCCCACCAGGCTCCTCAGTCCATGGGATTCTCCACTCAGGAATACTGGAATGAGTTGCCCTGCCCTCCTTCAGGGGATATTCCCGACTCAGGGATCAAATCCACATCTCTTGTATCTCCTGCATTGCAGGCAGATTCTTTACTACTGAACCATTGGGGAAAAAACCTGATAGTTTAATTACTTTTACTTTTTTTAAGAAATAATATTATACATGGTTTTTAAAACTCCTACTTTTTTAGAAGGACGTAATGAGCAAGCCTCCATCTTCATGGTCATAGAAGAAGTTGAATAAAGACTAAAGTTGTTATATGAAGCAATAATAACATTATAAGCACAGTACCTAGAGACAGAAAGTCATGAAAAGAATTGAAAATAAAAACTTAGAATATCTGTAGAATGATATACAATAACTGGTAACAATGAGGGCCTCCAGGGAGAGAGGAACTAGGTGATTGGAAACAGGTTAGGGGAAGAATGTTCACTATAAATTTTTAGTACCTTATAATTTTGACACAGGCAACTGTTATCTGGTGCAATAAACTATTACATGTAATAGCTACTCAATATAACATTATAATAACTATTAAGTTTAGTAACTATTAAAATGAAGCAAAAATTAAAGTATCCATAGTGATCTAAGTACAGAATCCTAGGTGTTTAAAATGTTCTTTCCACAAATATTTTATGTTTATGTTTATATTTTATTTTATGTTTAAAATGTTCTTTCCTGCACCTAAAAATAGAAATAAAAAGATCATCCCTGAGAAGATAGACTGAGGGATGGAAAGGGACTGTAACTCATTCCTATAAGTCTTGTCTTTTTATTCTTTCTTTATGCATAATACACATACAATTTGCCTTTTTAACCATTTTTAAATATAGTCCAGTGTTATTTAAGTACATTGTCTCCAGAACTTCTTCATCATCTCATACTGAAACTCGGTACCCATTAAATAGTAACTCCCCAGTCCCCTTTCCCCCAGTCCTGTTAAATACTATCATATATCCTATCTTATAAATTTGACTACTCTGTGTTATCATGTAAGTGGAATCCTACAATATTTGCCCTTTTGTGTCTGGCTTGTTTCACTTAGCATAATATTTTTAGGGTTCACCCATGATGTAGTATATATCAGAGTTCTTTTCAAGGCTGAATTATATTCCATTATGATTATACCACAGTTTGTTTATCCATTCATCCATTGATGAATATTTGAATTGTTTCCACCTTTTAGCCATTCTGAATAGTGCTACTATGAAATGAGCATGGATATAAAAGTATCTAAGTCCCTGTTTTCAGTTCTTTTGGGTATATACACGAAAATAGAAATTCTGGGTTAAATGATAATTCTATTTCATTTTTTGAGGAACTGCCATACTGTTTTCTATAGCAGATGCACCATTTTACATTTGCACTGCAGTGCCAAGGGTTTCAGCTTCTCCATATTCCAGCTGACACTTGGTGTTTGTTTTTTTTGGGGGTGGGGGGGTGGGAACCCCTTGTGGGATCTTAGTTCCCTGACCAGGGATTGAACTTGTCCGCCCAGCACTGGCAGCACAGAATCCTAACCACTAGACCACAAGGGAATTCCCCAACACTTGGTTATTTTTGTTGTTTTTGGATTGGGGGGCATTTTTTGTTTTGATCCATCCTAATGGGTGTGAAGTAATATCTTATGGTTTTTCTTGACTTCCATCTCCCTAATGATTAGTGATGTTGAGTATCTCCATGTTTATTGGCCATTTGTATATCTTTGGAGAAATGCCTCTCCAAGTCCTTTGCCTACTTTTTAATTGGGTTGTTTGATGTTTTTGTTGTTGAGTCTTAGTAGTTCCCTATATATTTTATTTTTTAAATGCTTATTTATTTGGCTGTGCCAGGTCTTACTTGCAGTTTGATCTTTTTTGGGACATGCAGACTTTTTAGTTGCAGCATATGGGATCTAGTTCCCTGACCAGGGATCAAACCCAGCTCTCCTGCATTGGGAGCATGGAGTCTTAGCCACTGGACCACCAGGGAAGTCCCCTATATATTTTGACTCCTTCAGTAGATACGTGATTTGCAAATATTTTCTCCCATTCTTTCTGTTGGCTTTTGACATTGTTGATAGTTCTTCCTTGAGGCACATTTTAATTTTGATTAAGTTCTCTCTCTCCTTTTTTTATTTTGTTGCCTGTGTCTTTGGTGTCATATTCAAGAAATCATTGTCAAATTCAATAAAATGAAGCTTTTCTATGGGAGCACTTTAATCTCTATGATGATGTTTTGGCTCAGACTATCACATTGATTTAGCTATTCTGGTTAATCAAATGGAAAAGAAGTAAATTTGAAGATACAAATCCAGTGGAAGAACTTAACCTCCAGAAGTTTGTGGGAAAGCTGCTTATTTAAAAAACTAAGCTAATAAGACAAATGGGAATTTCTGCCTGTGACTTACAGTGATAACTTTAGTGATTAATAATAAATAATATGAAAAGCAATTTGGGCAGTAAATAATTTTGTTACTTACCCCATAGCACCCAGAGAGAGAAGGGCTTCAATTTTAAGTGACAAATTTAGGTTACTTTCTGAGAAACCAGGTCCTGCATGTGGTGATTCTACTTAAAATGACAGTTTGTGATCACTGTCTAGCCCAGCACAGCGGGGACATCCATTCTGGTGACTTTGGCCACTGTAGTTTAGGGGGACTCTATTCCCAGCCCCTTCTCTGGCAGTTTGAGCTTGCAAAGCCAAAGTAAGAAAATCTTGGTGTTCCTGCAGCCACATCTCTGTATACAATATGAAGTCCTGGAAGCTGCCCAGCTGGCCATAGAGTCTTTGGATGACATCCTGGTAGAGGGTTCCTGCATCAAGGTAAGGTCAAGAAAGAGAAAGCATAAAGTAGTACCTTTCACTCAACCCTGTATTTTCCATATCCGTATTTACTCAACCTTATATTTACAGTGCTGTAAGACATAACAGCTTAGACAAGCACCCTTCAGAAGCTTAAACATGAGACTTTGTTATGGAAAGTCTTCATCCAAGCCTGGTATTCTTATAGTGGTGACCGGGCACATGATAACTTTCATTTTTGTCAAAATCAACCTGGGCTGCATTGGCATCTTCCTTGTACTCTTTATCACTACTTAGATCCAAATAGTTTGTTTTATGGTTGCCCTTTAGCTTTCAGGGGAATCAAGGGTATCTTGATGTTTCTTATGTAATTAAACAGAATTTCATTGGTGTAGAAGGCAGAGAACTGATTTCCATTGCAGGTGGTGGAGTGAGAAGGAAAGGGAAGAGTATTATTTACACAAAAATATTTACATTTTGTATTTATTTATCTATTATGTAAGTTTCTACCATAGTCCTTTGGAGCAGTTATCATTAGCCTCTGTATATAGATAAGGAAACTGAAAAATTAAGTTACTTGCTAGTATGTAACAGGCCTGGGGATTGAAGTAGTGACTTAGCACTAATGCCATGTTTCCTTGGTTAGGTGCAGAGGCCTGTGACAGAACTCACCCTTGATTGTGACACGCTTGTGAAGGAGCTGGAACAAGATTCTGAGAACCGAGGTACTATATACCTGTCTGGAGTGAGTGAAACCTTCAAAGAACACCTGTTCCAACAGTCTAGCCTCTTCCTGGGCCTGGAAGCTGTGATCTTGCCTAAAGATCTTAAAAGTGGAAAGCAGAAAAGATATTGTTTCTTGAGTAAGTCTATGCCACCAAATATAGCCTTGGGGAAGGAGATTACAGATGGTAATAACATGAGGTCAGAGAGAGGAAGTGGTCACCAAATAGGCTCTCCTGGGCTGGATCAGATCAGCATCTCCTGATTTTGTCCTTCTTCCTTGGCTTTGGGTGAGCTTCAACTTGGATGGTGATCAGTTTTGTTTTTGGTTTTTGTTTTTTTTTTTGGTCCTTAATAACAGAACAGAGTATTCTTGTTTTCAGGATTCAAAACATTTAGCAGTGCCCAGCGAGCCCTCAGCATTCTCACGGGCAAGGACTGGAAGCTGAAAGGCAGGCATGCCCTAACCCCCAGGCACCTCCATGCCTGGCTCAGGGGCTTACCTCGTGAATCAAGGCTACCAGGGGTTCGTGTCATACCTCCCCCTTTGGAGCAGGAGGCCTTGCAGGTGAGTGAGTTAATGTATCCTGGGGTTTGAGGGGAAAAGGTAGCTAGATACTTCAGTTTGCTTCGTCTTAGTGTTGGCCTTCTGACGTTTATGGAAATTAGTCATGAGAGTCCTGGCACTAGTCTTCACTCTCCAGCTTCTTCCAGCCCTGGACACACCTTTCCTTCTCCAAGATATCTCATACTTTGTCTCCTCCAAGCTTGCTAAAATCAAGTTTTCTAGGTGGCTCTCCAAGGCATTTTGAGGGGTTGATACAGGAAGTTGGAGAGCTGGACAAGTCTTAAGTGATCTAAGGTTTCCTGTAGTGTATACACCAAGATGATTTTTGGTGGTCATAGGTGGACCTCTTTTTTCACTTTTTTTTTAAGTTATGAACTTTTCCCCCTAACATTTATTTAAGGTAACAACCACCACAATGAACCTATGATTTCATGGATAGTATTATTTTAAAAGTGAAAGTGAAGTCCCTCAGTCATGTCCAGCTCTTGCGACCAATGGTATGTAGCTTGCCAGGCTCCTGTATCCATGGGATTTTCCAGGCAAGAATACTGGAGTGGGTTGCCATCTCTAGGGGATCTTCCTGACCCAGGGATTGAACCTGTGTCTCCTGCATTGCAGGCAGACTCTACCATCTGAGCCACCAGGGATCCCTAGTATTACTTAGATGAAGCTAAGGAAGAAATTGATTCATTTTAAAGAAAACCATTAGGGAATATCCAACAGGAGGTTGGATAGGAGGTGAGTGGCTTAAGTTTGGGAACCCTGCCCTAGTCTCATGTCCCACATTTAGCAGTTGAGAAATAGAGATGAGAGCTAGTGAATGACTTGCCCAGGTTACAAATATACTTAATAGAAGAGGCCAGGCTAGAGCTCTCCTTAGTGATTTGGTTCCCCTAACCCAGGGCCCTGGAATATCCATCTGGAGGAATGGACAGCAGCTGTCCTAAACTGACTTGAAAGCCTGGGGATGCTGGGATGGACCGGGAACTCTACAGTATAGATTCTGGCTTCACACTGAGGATTTGAACAGAGCCTTTCCTGGGATCCTGAGGAGGAATGTTGCCATCTGTCCAAAAGTGAGCAGTGGGTACCCTGGCTGAGTGTCTATATCTGGCTTTGATCCTAGATGCTGAAGGTGGACCACCCAAAGATAGCTGCCTGGCACTGGGGCCGGAAGATAGGAAAGCTCTACCACAACCTGTGCTCAGGCACCCTCTGCCTGATCTTGCTGCCAGGAACCAAGAGGTAAGAATTGAAGGGTTGTTCCTTCATGATTCTGACCTCTGGACTTAAGCTTTTCTTGGAGAAAGGCCTTTTGTTGATATCCAGGCGCATAAATGAAGACTGAAATGAATCATTTCTTTAACTCTCACAGTTCTAAGAGATAGGTTATCGTATTCCAATTTTACATGTATTTGCTCTTCTATAACTACACTTTGTTATAGCCTCAAGGAGATGGCTTATCCCGGTTTAAAGGCAGAGTTCTTAGATCCTGCAGCCTCTCTAGAACAAGAAGCACTTGAGTAAAAATGGTCAAGAAGTTCTAGGCAAGGCATAGGCTCAGATGCAACCAGAGCCTACCTTTCCCACATATAAGGAATGTGTTCCTGTCTTCCCTACCCTTTTCCCCTTTACCAGTTCTGTTAACTTTTAAGAGATAGGGCCTGTTTTGTTGATTCTAAGCCTGAGGAATAGTGGAGCAGGACTCTGGGTCTAGTCCCAGCTGTACCACTTAACTTTTCTGACAAGTAGTGGCCAAGCCACCTTCCTATTATGGATCTGTTTCCCTTTGGTAAGATGAGGGATTTAGAATAAATCAGTAATTTTCAAATACTTTAAACTATGAAAGTGAAAGTGTTAATAGCTCAGTCATGTCTGACTCTTTGCAACCCCATGGACTGTAGCCTACCAGGCTCCATGGAATTTCCCAGGCAAGAATACTGGAGTGGGTTGCCATTCCCTTCTCAAGGGGATCTTCCTGACCCGGGGAGCAAACCCGTGTCTCCTGCATTCCAAGCAGATTCTTTACCACTGAGCCACCAGGGATCAGTTCTTTAAACTATAAAACCCTTTATTAAAGAGAAAAATTTTGATGTTAAATCTTTACTGAGGCATAAAGCTGTGAGCAGTTCTGAAATGGGTGAGTAGGTATATGAATGAATATGTGTATTGGGGGAGGAGGGAAAGAAGGCAGTGGCTCTTTTGACATAAGCAGTTTAAAACTCACTGGATTGTATTATTTCTAATGAGTCCCTTAAAATTCTGACATTCTAGGATTATTTCATAGGCCCAGGGTTCCAGGTGGTGAAACATGAATGCCTCAGGCCTTGAATCCTGGATCAGAAGTTAATTTCCTGTCATAAAATTCTTATAACATGTATTAGGGCTACTAGTGAAACAGGGTACCTGCTGGGGAGCTTATGAGAATTAAATCTCTGAGAAACAGAAATAATTACTAGGTGTTTACAGCAAAAAAAAGTTCTTCCCTGGTGGCTCAGAGGTTAAAGCATCTGCCTCCAATGTGAGAGACCCAGGTTCAATTCCTGGGTCAGGAAAATCCCCTGTAGAAGGAAATGGCACCCCACTCCAGTACTCTTGCCTGGAGAATCCCATGGATGGAGGAGCCTGGTAGGCTACAGTCCATGGGGTCGCAAAGAGTCAGACAGGACTGAGTGACTTCACTTTTACTTTCACTTTTTCACAGCTAAAAATAAAACAAAACAAAACAAACCTGGACTGATACACTTTAAACAGGCTTATAAATAGACTTAACAGTAAGACGTTAAAAAGCGACCCAAAATTGCCAAAGAAGATAAAAAAAGCTTTTTGGTTAACAGTGTGGTCTCTAAAGGGGGCAAACTTGAACTTGCCTGGACAAAACTTCTCAGAGCCAGTGCTATGGAGGCTGAGGTAAAATAGGCAAGTCTTCATGTACCAAGTAGAATACTTAGCTTGTAGTTCCCCATCGTGTAGGTAAACTAAGCCAAGAGAGGGTCAAAGCTTTCTTCTTCTAGAAGTGGTTGGGATGATCTCTGGGGATGAGGGCTTAGAGGTGGCAACATTGGGTCAAGAAGCAAAAAGGCTTAAGTTCTGACTGAGGCAAAGGTCCCAAAGGCATGTTTGACAAGTTAGAAGAAAACTGGAAACAGCAAATCCTGTAGTAACAAAACCTGATGTTAGTCCTTTGTTTCAAAAGTTACACTCTCATTTCTGTAGTCATAATGATCTGTAGCCAGCAGCAGGAGCATGTTATTTCCCCAAGCTATAAGCCTGCTGTGTGACTAACTTCTTTTGGCCTCTTCTGTGCAGTGTCTCCATGATGCCAACAGATAACATTTGGGAAACAGTAAAAGTGGCTCAGGAAGGAGTAGCAAGGAGAATAGAAAGTTTTCCCTCATGCTGGGAGCTTGACTCAGCTCCTAATAATTGCTGTAATTCATCAAACCCTTAATAAATGTCAAGTAATGCTAAGTGTTTTATATGCAGTTTTGGTTAAGGTTATTGAATCTTCACTTTAATAAGATGAGGAAAAGGCTCATCAAGTTACGCAACCTGCCTAAGGTCACACAGCTAGTAAGTGCACAATTAATACTTGAATTATGAAGTGTGAACTGTTACTCACTCACGTCTGACTCTTTGTGACCCCATGAACTGTAGCCCACCAGGCTCCTCTGTCTATGGAATTCTCCAAGTAAGATTACTGGAGTGGGTTGCCATTCCGTTCTCCAGGGAATCTTCCCGACCCAGGGATTGAACTCAGGTCTCCTGCATTGTAGGCGGATTCTCTACTGTATTTGAATTATGATTGTGTCTAATTCCAGAGCCACTCTCCAGCACTCAGAACTCCAGTTCTCCATACCCAACAGGCCTGTGGCTTGTTAGCTTAAGTTCAGACATCAGGTGGAGGCAGATTGTGTGTTTGTCTTTGCTCATTTCTGCCTCCTCTGCCTTGGAGAGCACTTCAGCCCTCTCACCCAATTCCATGAGTATTCACTGTGAGGTTGTAGGAAACTAAAATATATCAGGTGACTCCTAAATTCTAAGCAATGTGCTAGGTGTTTCACAATATAATTAAAAGTTAACATAAAGTTTTTAAACAGTGCCTGGCATGTGATAGGTGCTACAGAAGTATTTTTAGCAAAACAACATTCTAACAGCAGTTTAAAAGGATTCTGATGACAGACTGTTGTTATCTACAGCAGTACCTACTCAAGGTACATAAGCTGTTTGGGAGGAGTAAATGAGGACACATAAAGTTCACTGCTTGACTTGCAGTAAGTGCTCCATCTACATTAATATGTTAGCTGTTACAGTCTACAGTCCTTCCCAAAGCCCTGCAAGATAAGTAATTTAAATATTTAATATTTCTTTATCGTTGAAGAAACTGAGTTTGAGATCATTCACCCTTAGTTGAGATATGCCTCACATCTGTTAAGTGGCAGAGCGGTGATTTGATTCTGGGCATCAGGGACTAGTCAGTATTCTTTCCATTGAACTATTTTCAGCAGGCAGCTTTCCAAAGGCTGTCTACCTACCTGGCCCTCACCCCCATGGCACATACACATACCAAAAAACCCCTTTCTCCTTTACCTTACTTTTTGTCAACAGGGTTGAATGAATAGTTAACTGTCTTTACTCATCCTCCATTACAGCACTCATGGATCGCTCTCTGGCCTGGGACTGATGGGAATAAAAGACGAAGAGGAAGGCACCACTCCAAACACGTGTTTGTGAGTCTGCCCACCACTTTCCAGGTGTCAATTCTTAATCCCTTGTGGGCAATGGCAGAAAATGTGGTCAGGCTGCCAGACCTCTCTATATAGCAGACAGTTTGTGGAAATATTGTATTCACTTGAGTCTAGTCCATTTATATGGCATGTACAAATTTTCAATAAATACCTAAAATTCAAACCTCATCTTAGAGCGAGGGAAGGATACCAGTGTGTACTTTCTTTGGTGTCAGTGGGTTTATATACAAGTATTCTAGCAGGTGCTCATTTCATGTAGCACTCCTGTATATAAGTAAGGAAACCAGGAAGAGAAAACCCAGACAGTATGTAGTCTTGTCAAAGTTGTAACATCTCTGAAGCGATTTCTGTAAGGCAAACTACTTTCTATTGAATGACTGTTATAAAATTGAAAGAAAAATGCTGACTGAAAATCTGGCAGGTCCACAGAGGAAAATAGAAGACTCTTAGCTTTTAACCAACCCAGGAAATCCTCTTTCAGTTCAATTTTTAGGAATACTTCCTTCCAGAGTAACTGCAGTGTTACCCTTTACCAGTAGGTGCCTCCAATACCAGCTGTCCTAACTTAGAAGCTTCAATTTCAGTAAAAAAAAAAACCTTTGCTTTTTTAAAAATTAACTTTCAAATTATCAACATTCTGTGTTGGAAAGGACATGGGCACAGGCACACACAGTTCCAAAACTGATAGAGATACTAGCTGCCCTACTGAAAAGATGAACTAATCTGTCAAGCAGTATGTATCATTCCAAAAAACCTTGTTCAATTGCTCCCTACCCTGGGACCCAGCAGTTCTACTCCTAGAGTATTATCCTACAGTAACAAGATAGTTTCTCAAAAACATGTCAATGGAGGAGATGGTATGGGGTTATTTGGTGGAATTCTATTCTTTAAAAATTATGTGTGTGTAAATAAAATCTAGTGAAAGATCTACAAGCAGCAGCAGTAGACCTCTGGATCCAGACTACCTGACTCTGAATTCCAGCGTTCCTACTTTTAGTTGTGTGAACCTTATTTAACACCTCTGTGCTTGGTACATAAGAGTGGCATACATCTTACAGGATTGTTGTGAAGATGAGATTATGCATTCATAGTATATCATAGGTTGTATAATGCATGGAGGGTTGCAGAATAGTCTGTGTAGTTGACTAGAAAAAAAGATATGCACAGGCTTGGAACAAAACCTGGAAGGCTATATGGCAAAATATGAAGAGTTTTTATCTCTGGCTGATGGGATGGGCAGATTCAATTTACCAGATGCTTTTCTGAAAGTAGGCTGGTTTGTTTTTTAAAATCAGCACATATTTGTTTTATAATCAGAAAAAAATAATTTACTTAAAATTAACTCTCAAGGTTGGGCATTTGAGTCTGTGTTTAATCCTTTAAATGCAACTTCCACAAGATCTGGAAGTTGGGAACCAGAAGCCAGAACTGAAGAGCTGCTTGATTTTGGATTGAGATACTACCATTTGAAGTTCCCTTGTAAATTCCCTAGGTGGACTGCTGACCTCAGCTGCAAGGCCTTGAGAACATCTTGAAACAGTGTTGCTGGATTCTTTCCTACTGCAGAACTCCAAAGCTGTGGGAGTTTAGCTGCTGTTTACCTCTTGAGACTCCAGTCCTGAGACACAAAATAAATGTCTGCCTGAAGGTTGGCACTTCAGCTCTGCTGCTGGGCCAGTTACTTAACCTTGTTTGAGCCCATTCCCACAGCTCTGTAAAATGAGGATGTATCTACTTTTAAGGATATGAATATTCAAAGATTCAGTTTGTGAAAAATGACTGAGTAGTGGAATGTGTTATGAATTAGTTTCCCTCTCTGAGCCTCAGTTTCCTCCTTTAAAATTTTTTTCATTTTGGCCACAGCACGCAGCTTGCCAGTTCCCTAAACGGGGTCGACCAGGGACTGAACCCAGGATACAGCAGTGAAAGTGCAGAATCTTAACCACTAGACCACCAGGGAACTCTCTAGGTTTCATTTTAAAGATGGCAACATAAATTACCTACTTCATAAGGTGGTCATGAGAATTAAATTGGGAAAGCCTACATTTTGTTGAGGATCATCTTTGAACTGCAGACTCACAGAGTAGATCAAGGCTCCCTGTGCCAAGAGCACTCCCTTTGCTCCTAGGGACAGCCAAGGCTATTCCTTTTTCTCGATGGGTGGGGTGAAGTTTTCCCTTGGGCCCCCAACTCCAGAACTCTGCAGAGATAGGCCCAGACCATAAAGTCTCTTGAGGCTCCAGTCTGCACACATTGTTCTTTCTGATGCTCCCACCTTTTGGAAGCCAAAGCTGCCAACTTGGCCTCTTGCAAAACACATTCCATTCATAAGTGCGTTTGTGCATTTTTCCTCCCACACCCTTCTAGGCAGCCACTGCTGAGCTGCCAAGGCAGCTGCTAGAGAAGCAACTTCTCATTTGGGGGAAAAAAGCAACTTGAAGGATTTTCACAGAATACTTGGTTTAGGCTTTGAAAGTACTACTCCCAAACTTCCTAGCCTCCTCACCCATAATGGGGTTGTTTAGTAAAACACTCAGTCATGTTATTTTCATTTCCTTTTGTCCCCCTTTTTGTAAATTCTCTTCTCTATTATAAAAGAAACCCATTAATGGAAACTTGAAAAATCCAGAAAAGTTAAAATCATACCTAATCCCACCAGAGTCAGTAACTACCACTATTTTATAATCTTCTATCATACATTTTCCACTATTCAAAAGCAGTTTTTAATAGCTGCATAATATTCCAACATGTTGATGTGTGCCATAATTTCTAAACCAGTCCCAAGTTGTCCCCAAATGATGCTGCCAATCATATCCTTGCACATCTTTGGCAGATAATTATTTCTTGAGGAAAAAACTCCTAGAAGTGAATTTAATTGGGCTGGAGTATGAACCACTGAAGGTTTTTTTAAATTCCAGAAAAGTTTTTACCTTGTTTGCTAGCATTTTTTCAAATCTTTGTCAATTTGATAGATTTAAAAGTTTTTCATTATAGGTTTAATTTAGGATTTAAAAATTATTTATTCGAATACCCTTTAGATTTGTCATCTATTTTTTCCAGAAGCTTTTGGCCAATTGTTTTTCTTTAGTTGTCCATATCCATTGCCCATGTTTCTGTTGTCTTTTCCATAATGAATTTTCCATTCTGTTTTTAAGTTCTCTTTACAAATGTGTTCATTTCTCAATTATTGCAAAAATGTTTCTAGTTTTTTAAGTTTTAGAAGTCTGTTCTTGTCTATAATGATTTTTTTCTATTTGCTTTTATGTGTAAAGTCTTGACTGATCCAGAGATAATTTAATATCCCCTGATTATATTATGTATATTTTTTAAATGACTTAATTTTTTACACATATACCTTTATTCCTCCTAGAACTTATTTTGGCATAGGTAACTTCACCAAATATTTAGATTTTATCCAATTACCTATCTTTACTTACACAGTAAAGGAGGCTGCATTGTAGTCTGTGTATTCAAGAGCCTTGTCTGTGTCTTCTTCTGTCTTGTCTCACACTAGTACCATATTATTTTGTAGCTCTGCATTGTAACATACTCGAATTCTCAGCAGCAACACCGCATATAAACATGGGCCCAGCATGGATTACAAAACATTATAGAGTTAGATGCTCTGCTGCTGACCGCATTGCTGCCATATTTCACTAACTTTCTCAGCATCCCACAAGGTAAGAGAATCAAGGAATATTACATGGGAAGAATGTTAAACCCACATAAGAGACTTATAGCTTTCATAAGAGAGGGCATCCTTGGAAGTCATAGCAAAGGAGGTAGGAGAGGTTAGACTGGCTCCCTTGCCTTAACTTCCCAGGCAGAATAACCCTTTACGGTCTAGGTCAAAATCCAGAGTTAGAGAATGACTTCCAAAGCTAACCCAGCCATGTACTTTGGCAGCTGGATTTGAGAGGAAGGAGGCAGCCAGTGCTGAGGTGACTACAGTACTCTGAACCCTCAGAACTACTTTCAGTATACCATTCCACATACTTATCTGGTAGTGTTAGTTGCTTATCCCTCATCTAGTCAAAAATTGGTTTTTAGCCATATAGCACCATGATGACACTTTTAATAAATGGCCCCATATTCTATACAAGCACCCAAATCAGTAATCTTCACTTTATTATTTCCCATACCTCTATTTGTAAAGCCCTGGCTGGGCTCAGTAGCTCAAAAAGCCAAAGACAAGCCCAAGAGCCAACTGGGAAAACAAGTACATATTTTTTAAGTGAGGAAAAAGTCACCCCCTAGATTTCCTGATGGCTCAATGGTCAAGAATCCACCTGTCAATGCAGGAGATGCAGTTTCAATCCCTGGGTTGGGAAGATCCGCTGGAGAAGAAAATGGCAACCCGTTCTAGTATTCTTGCCTCAGAAATCCCATGGACAGAGGGGCCTGGCAGGCTACAGTCCATGGGGTCACAAAAGAGTCAGACATGACTTAGTGACTAAAGAAGGTCTACCACAGTTAGACTTCTAGAATGCAAAAGCCAGAGGGAGGCATCAGGGACCATGTTACTCTAAGCCCACCATCCTCCCAATTTGGCATAGGGAAGTTGAGTCCCCAAGAGAGGCAGTGATTTTGAAAGGTCTTATGTGACCATTCCAATCCTCCTATTATCTGGATTCCCTGCATTACCTACCAGCCTTTGGAAACCTTAAACTTTTGTGTCTTTGGTGCTTTATAAATCATGGGTGTTCTTTTAAATCCTAACGTTGATAGAAATAACAGTCTCTCTTGATTTTACAGATGACTAAAAGGAAACTCAGAGTTTCACTAACTTGCCAAAGATCACAGAACAGTAGCACCTGACAGTTTTCAGCTTGCCTCCTTTCCCTTAGTCACTGCCAACCTAGGAGATATAGCAGCCAACTACTAAGAGAGTTCTAATTCACTTTTTATTCTTCATGGGAATCCACATCAGTTGATAAGACTGTTTAGGTAGTGGCCCTGTGAGAATGCATTTGCTTCTTGCCTAAAAGTACTGGGACTTGAAAAGCTGTTAAGCTTGGTGAGTGGGAGATCAACATCCGTATTTGTAGCTGGGGATCCTGTAAGATCTGGACGGTTTTCCAAAGCACAGGATTTGCCATCCATTATGTTGGAAGAGGCTCCTGGTGGGTAAAGCTCACCCCAGAATGAAGTCACAGGTATTTTTTTTGTTGGGGGGGGGGGGTGGTTTTTTGTTTCTTGCAGAACTGTCATTAGTCAAGTAAACAAATTTATTAAGTCCAACAGCAGGTTACCTTCCAAATAAAAAAGTAGACAATAATGTGTGTAACAAGTTAATAAAAATATTCAAGGAGCCATTTGGAGAGTGCAACAGTGCAGAGAATACAAATCAAAGTATTGACTTTTGTCAACAAGTTTGTACAACTTCAAGAAACAGATACGCTGGTCACAAACCAAGAGGAATCCACAAAGGTGGAGGGTCACATGAGTAGTGGACTCATCACCTCAGCGGGATAAGGCAGGGTATCTTATTTGTAGGACCAATTTATCCAAGCCCCATTTGCCTATTGCTTCAAATCCCTCCTTTGAAACCTAGTATCATATTCATTAGTGCAACAGGTAAGAACAATTAATAACAGACTCAAGGGGCTAGAACCAGGGTCAGAAGGAAGACACTTCTCCCAGAATAAATGTGTTGGGGAAAAAACCACAGCAGCTGCTGGATGGCTTCCTTTGGCAATATGCAAGATTTATGCTGAAAGTTGTAGGGAAGGTGGGTGGTGGAAGAGCAGGCTCAGTTTTCAAAGAAAGGAATAGGGAGAAGGATGTGATAACTCCAGCACCTGAATCAGAAACAGAATCTGATGGTTACTCAATATTGTTTTTCAGTGAGGAAAAACACCTGCAGATTCTCAATGTAAGGCAGTGCTAGTCAAGGTTAACCTGGATAAATGCTAATGATTACAACTTAACAAAGGTGTAAACTCTGAATGGGGAGTGGGTGGGAAACCCCTCTATAATATGATTCAGAAAACTGTGGAGTAAGAGGAGGATCAATGTTACATTTCTCAAATGAGTCCCAATTAACACTTTAATGACTTAATAGTCCCTTTAGTCCATCTTGTTTAAACAAGGGCTTCCCAGGTGGTGCTAGTGGTAAAGAATCCACCTGCCAATGCAGGAGACAGATGCCGGTTCAATCCCTGGGTTGGGAAGATCTCCTGGATGAGGGCATGGCAACCCACTCCAGTATTCTTGCCTGGAGAATCCTGTGGACAGAGGAGCCTGGTGGGCTATATAGTCCACAGGTCACACAGTGTCGGATATGACTGAAGTGAATTAGCACACACGCACACATTTAAACAAGATACTGCTGAGTCCCCCAGGGAAGACCTTTGTTAGCTACCCAGTTACCAAGGCGTTCAGGTCATGACTAACCAGACACACAAGAAGAGTGGCAAAGTGGGCTACTGCAGCAAAGAAACCTAGCAGCAGCTTTCTTCCAGGCTTTGTAACTGTCTGACTGGGTCTACCTTTGGGCTTCACGGCACTGAAGACTGACTGACTTTAAATGCAAACCAAACATGGCCCCAAATACAGATGTTTTGGTTTTTAAACTTTTATACCAGGTCTTTATCTAAGTAATTTC
Source organism: Cervus elaphus (assembly GCF_910594005.1). Taxonomy (NCBI): domain Eukaryota; kingdom Metazoa; phylum Chordata; class Mammalia; order Artiodactyla; family Cervidae; genus Cervus; species Cervus elaphus. The sequence continues at coordinate 32,812,864 of NC_057824.1, forward strand.
CCATCACTATTTAATACAGTTTGGCGTAGTATACTATATGTGGCCATCACATGAACTATGGAGTCCCACACCCTACAAGATCCATCACTGACTGAATTTTGCCACCAGTCCTTGGGAGATCTGTACTATTTTAAGACCCACTAATAAATGTGTGGCTTAATCCTTTCTTCCTCTCCAAGAAGGCTAGTCTGTGCCTTCCTTAGGGAAGTTTAATATTGAAAACACTGCCTTGTACATTTTCTGTTGGATTCCCTTGAGCCTGAGGGCTTGGCTGAAATTTGGATCTTTACCTAGCTCTAGATTTTTTTTCTTACCAGAAGGGTAGAAATGGAATCTTGAACCACTCAACACATGTGAGCACATCTGGCAGGGAGAACTGCTAGTTGCTGAGTCAACTAGCCTAAGTATAGCAAAGTGTCATTACAGGATGCAGGGTTAAGAATGATACATTCACATTTGGCAGGTATAGGGGAAGAGCAAGGCAGTGAAGCACACTTCATCTCATATTGCTTTCTAATCAATTGCTAAAGAAATACCATAGAAGCTCACAAAACTGCCAAAAAACAACTTCCCAACATACTCAGTTTGTTGTGGTCACTCTGGTATTTGCCTATTTTCAAAATGGCATCCACATCCTGCCCCTGACCACACCACCACACCACTCTGGTGTCCTTTTGTTTAAAGTGAAGTGTGCACTGGCTTACCTGAGGGGCATGCATTGACCTCTTCAACACAATTACTGCTCACTCATTAAGCAGCAAACCTATCTGTAGGTGAAGAGGAACAGGAACCTCTCACTTCCCAGAAGTGTAACGGCAAACCCTACACACACACTCCATCTTGGATCCCTCTGCAGAGAACTGCTTTTCCTATAGTCACGAGAAAGTCAAGCATTGGTCCATGTGACTGCATAAGCTTGAATTCCTTGCATCAAAGACTCAAACCTAGAAGGAAACTAAGTCCCTCCCTAACCGTTCCCTTTTCAGGCTTTAATTTGCATTTGTGTAACAAATAGGCCATTAAATATATAACCAAAAATATTTTAAATGGCTCTTTTGTTGAAGAGGAAGCTGAGTGTTTTTTAAAAAATCCGTTATAGCACACCTAATGCATGGAATGCTTTCTTGTAGGCTGGGGAAGGAATCCAGTTCCTCCAGTCCTTAGGATAACTCAGCCTTTTGTGTCCTCTCCATACCCCCTTCTGATCTGAGACAGAAACAGTCTTACCTGGCTAGAAGCAGCTTGCTGGGTTAAGGTTTTAACCTTAACCTCTGCGCAACCCAGAACTGAGGAAAAATGGGGCTGTAAATTGACTGGATGAGATGGCAGTCTCAATACCTCAGTCTAGGTACCTTGACTTCAACTGAGCCCACAGAACCTGCCAGGACCCTTAGAAACTGTCCACAAGGATCTTGTGTCTTAGGCTAGAACAAAGCCAGATATCTGGACTGGGGCCCATCAGCTTTCCAACAGTAGTGCTAACTACTGTGGCTAACTTTAGTTTCTCATCCACTCCTGTAAAAGGGGCAACTCTCAGGGTTCAGATTAAAAAATATATATATGTTCCCTATGTCAATACCAATTATACAAAAACATTGACTGCAGAAACTCCTTAAATCATCTTTGTAAAGATGGGAGCCCAGAGCCATAGATAAGTAATAAAAGAAATAAAACAACTCAAAATAAGCAATTCCTGCCCAGGCTGAGAAACATACCTGGGAGGGAGATGGGTAAGTTGAGGGAGAAAACTCCAAATATTTAATAGACAAACTCTCACTGCCTCAAGAGTATAAATATTTTTATAAATTTTTATTTAAAAATTCCCTTTTCAATCTGTTCCAAAGTATTGGAAGCTGAACGGTACAAGTTCCTGCCATCCATCCTTCCAGTACAGTTTTATGAGGACATTTTTTTTTTTTTAATGGAAAAATAAGAGGACCCTCTACTAAAACCAGGTAGGACCAGTCAGCTCCTGTGTGGCAGTTTAACCAAAGCTGGCCTTACAAAGCAAGCACGTGGAGGTGTGTCTAGGGAATTGGGACTCCCTCTTGTGAGGAAAAGACAGAAAATTCATCTTTAATGAAAATGATCTAAATTCATATTCAAAAGCCTTCATTATGATGCTCCCTGACACTCTTATACTTTGTATATTGAAGGCAGCTCCCTTTTATAGCTAGTTTTAGCAGGCAAAGAAACAAAGGAATATAGATACATATATGTGTATATATATATATATATATATATAATATAGGTAAAATATATACATATATATGTATATATACATATTTGGGGGTAGGAAAAGGTGAGGAGGGTCATGTAAACCTAAATAGTCATCACATTACCCCAAATGAGCCTGACATTAACAAAGAAGAAAATAAATAACTCTGGGGGTTAAGTGACAACACGGGTGCAGCAAGAAGGGACAGGGCCCGCGTTTAACCATTAAATACACTATGTATTTGTTTGGCAGAGTTCAGGCCAACCCCAGGCTCCTGCACTTGCCAGACAAGTAAGCTGATGATACTCAATTAAGAAAAAAAAAAAAATTCAAGCAGAGCTCCATACCACAGTTTTCCTTCAAGTCAGTTGGCCGGCAGGCACAGTTTTCCGACCACCAGGAACAGAAACTTTGGCTCCAAAGCAAATGAAAAAAAAAAAAAAGTATTTCCACTTACAACATGAAAATACAGAAAATTCATCAAAGAAAGAAAACTATCAAAGTCTACTTCCAGCAAAACTGAGGTAGCACTGCTTTCTCTGCATTCAATGCTTAAGTGGTTCTCAGTACAATGTGTTCTAACAAAACTGCTCACTTGACTGACAGGTGCAGCATGTTGATGGATAAACTCAACATGAAATGAAATAGGTCAAAGAAGGAATGAGCAAGAAGTGAGAAAAATAAAGAGTTTCAGATAAATTAGCTTAAAAGGGGGTCATCACCAGACTACAAATGCTCTTGGCTGGCCTTGGCTCTCCAAGAGCTTTAAATTGCCTGGGAATTAATGCAATGTGGTTAACAGTTAACACTGCTAATTCAAAATTCAACTCTGTGTAAATCTTTAAAAGTAATTATTACAACCTAAATTCAACCATGTAAACAGCACTACACACAGTACAGACCTGCCCTGAAAAACAAGAATATGCAAAACTGAGATCTGGCACTGTATCATTTTATAACGATAATTCAACCTAACTGTCCCATTCCCCACTACCTGCTCTACACCCTCCCCCACCAAAAAAAAAAAAATCTAATTTGTGCAAGAAGTGGCAGGCTTATTCTATCTGAAGGCTTCAAAAAAAAAAAAAAAAGATATACAACATGTAGCCAGGTTCAAATATTTGGGGGACCCCTCCCCAAAAAAGGGAAATAACCAAAATAACCAAAAGTGAAGAAAGTGCCTAAAACATGATACAGCATTTTAGAGCCCTTTCAGATACAAGGCAGAGAAAGGTGTAAAGTAGAAAATATCCGGATCTTCAGTAATTTCCAGAAAGGTCCAATTCCTTGGTTGACTGCAGGGCAGCAGGCAGACCCTTGCTGCTGCTCCTGAGACAGAGCCACTAAGTCTGCTCCTCGGGACACAAGCCCTCGGGCCCTGAGCTGAGTGCACCTCTCCCTTCCCCTTCTCTTTTCCTTCGCTCCATTTCCCACTCCACAAAGGTATCGAAGAGACTTGGCCAGGCCTCATCTTCGCTGTAGTTGCTGAGGTCAGGGCCAATCACCTGAGTGAAGTTAAGGAACATATTCCAAGTGTCCCTGGAGATGCCCTTGATCCCCGAGGGGTTCTCTGTTAGGAAGTTTAGCCATTGGTCCAATACCGGGGGATTGTTCTGGGTAAAGACGAGTTTCCACAGGGCAATGGCTATTTCTCGATGCAGTGACCGCTGCCCTTCTTCAGAGTCCAGGCCAAACTGAAATGTAAACCGGTAGAGATCCTTGAATTTATCCTCTTGTTTGGCTTCTGTTAAGAGGCTAGGGAACCGTGCACAGATCCCATCAATGCTGTCTGCACTTATTGCTTTGCAGCCGTCAAAAAATTCCTTCCTGCAATAGGGAGGGGCATAATTAATCATTGTAAATGATATCATTTACTGAGAGGCGATATAGTATAATTAAGAGCATAACCATGAGGCTGTCGGGATTTGAACTCCAACTCCTCTACTAATTGCAATCCTACTTCATCTGCCAAATGGTAAGAATACTACCTTACTTCATAGGGTTTAACTAAACAAGTTATGTCAAATTCTAATAGTGCCAGGCACATGGTAGGCAGCTGATATCATTCATTCATCTATTCATCTTTCCAAAGTCTCCTGCTCCATGCAGTTTCTCATTCTGCAATAGTGATTAAGCTGTAGACTTTCCTTGGAGATGGGGAGGGAGTCTTCCTGTTTTCCTTTTGATTCTATAGGGGTTGTTTGTTTTTGGAATAGTTTTGGTTACTGCCAAGGAAAATTTTTGGAGTCCAAAGATTCTGGATGAACCTGGGGAAACTGCCACCAGAGATCAAAATTCTGTTAGTAAAAAGCAAACATTGTATGTGTATTTTTTAACATCTATATATAATACTTCTGGCTTACAACATGGTCTCACACCAATCATGTTCTTTGAGATTCTGTATGTTCTGAAGATAGAACATCTGAGGTCTGCTGAGTAACTTACCCAGGGACTAAAAGTTTTGTCGAGGGGTTCTCAAAGTCAATTCTTCTTACTTATAATCCAGTGCTCTGCAAACCACACCTTGTGACCCTGCCATGCTGTTTCCCACAAATAATCTCTGTAGGGATGGATGCGTGATCATAACAAAGCACTTAACTACTGGCTGACAGGACTTCCCAGGTGGCTCAGTGGTAAAGAATCAGCCTGCCAGCACAGGAGATACGGGTTCGATCCCTGGGCTGGGAATATCCCCTGGAGGAGGAAATGGCAACCCACTCCAGTATTCTTACCCAGAAAATACCACAGACAGAAGAGCCTGGCAGGCTATGGTCCACAGGGTCACAAAGAGCTGGGCATGACTGACTGCACGCACGCACTAGTTGATAACTGGGGCCAGCTGTCCTTACTGGAACACAGGGTGGCTAAGCGTATTGTTCGGAGAGCTGAAAGGGGCAACAAGCTTCCTACAGTGACTAAAGCACATCCCCAGTGGCACTCGATGCCTGACACATGAGAGGTGCACATAAACACTGAGTAAGGAAGTAAGTGAACTGACAAAGGAGCGGAAGAAAAGACAGAAGTCTGAAATAGCAGTGGGGTGGGACAGCAACTTGGCAACATGGATTATTCACTTAACTTCAGGCAAGGACTGTTGATGCCCACTTCTATCCTAGCTGCGCACCACTGCTCAATGGTGCTCTTTTTCCTCCTCTGTTCACCTGGTGACACCAAGTATTTGTGACTAACCTGGTGAATTTGCACATGGTAGCAGCCTGGAACTTCCAAGCCAAAAGCAGCACTCGAAATTCCGTGGGGTCCACACATAGATCATTGCAAAAGCGCTCCATGCCTTCCTCCAAAATTGCATCCTCCCGTTCATCCTTATAGCGCCTGAACAGTTCTTCCAGCCTCTGCAGAGACGACTCCTCGGCATTTGACTTGGGCTCCCTCCCAGCATCTCCGGAGGATGTTGGCAGCTGGCAGGCCTCAGGAGCAGCCTCTGCCTTCTTGGTCCCATTGACAAGGATATCTCCACCTGGCTTGCCACAGGCGGGCAGCTGTTCCTCACGGTGGCTTGCACTCCGCCTACCATGTGACTTGCTGCTGGGGTCACGGTCTCCATTCTTGCTACCCAGAGTTGATGAGGGATTCTTACACTTGGTGACACACTGGCCCATGATGCTGGTGGCCTGGCCTCTAGAGCGGCCCTCTCTGGATTAGATGCCCTCGTTGCCACTGGCCCATGTGCCTCAACATGCCATCAGTCAGAGGAGCCAGCCAACCTAGAAGAAAATTAAAGAGCAATCACCACTGAACAGGAAGACAGAGTATGCAAGCTCTTCTCCAGGGACTGCACAGTGCAACACCATTCTTGCAATGAGCCAACCATGAACTAGCGGAAATACCCCAAGTTCACCATCACCTTCCTCACAAGCCTATACCTTCACCTTGGAAATGCAGTGGCTAGGACACATATGGAGAACCAATAATGGAAATTCCTAAAATTATTAAGGTAACATAGATCACAAAGAATTCATGTGCAGAATGCATCAGGAAGACTATGGGTTTGCCAGAAATATTCCAAAGGAAATTTGTCTTGCCAATTCGCCATCACATAAGAAAGTTATTTGAGCCTGTGTTAACACCAAAGGTACAAATAAAAGGTTCATCTTCTAGTCTCTAATGTCAAAATTCTCAGATTTTCTTTTTAAGTAGGATGAACAAGGAGAAAGAGTGGTCACATCCAAAATAACTATATATAGTTTCATAATGCCCTAAAGATGAAGTAAAGAATTTGCAAGCCCTTTCTCCACCCTTACCCTATCCACCTATGGGAGCCATCCACCAGGACTATATTCCATGCCAAGGGTCCCAGTTGCTGAGCTTCTCTTCTAAAAACCCCTCTCAGAAAGGTAGTATGTAGAAGGAAAGTCAAGTTCACACTAAATGTGAATGTCCTATAGGGCCTGCAGGCTTATTAGTCTTCTAAGAAGGTGTCTCCATTTTAAAAGAAGGGCTGATTTACCCAAATACAATCTCTAAATGATAGGATAACAGCTAGATGAAAAAGAAAAATCTGCACTAATACGTAACATCATAGTGATTTACTTATTACTTAACTAAAAAGTGTTTTATAGGAAGATTGCTAGAAATTTCTTGGCCAGGAAGGAGGTGATTTCTCTGGAGACACTTTACCTACTTAGACTCATTCTTACCTTCAACTAGTCTACCAGAAGATCCATCTAAAATTTAGTGCTTGTAAAATTTTGCTACCTAAAGAATCTGCCTGCAATGCAGGAGACCCCAGTTCAATTCCTGGCTCAGGAAGATCCCCTGGAGAAGGGACAGGCTACCTACTCTGGCATTCTTGGGCTTCCCCTGGTGGCTCAGACAGTAAAGAATCCATCTGCAATGTGGGATACCTGGGTTCAATTTCTGGGTTGGGAAGATCCCTTGGAGAAGGGCATGGCAACCCACTCCAGTATTCTTGCCTGGAGAATCCCCATGGACAGAGGAGCCTGGCAGGCTACAGTCCATGGGGTTGCAAAGAGTTGGACACGACTGAGTGACTAAGCACAGCACAGCAGAGCGTAATAGCTGTAGCCTCTGAAATTATGTTAATAGAAACTTGGAAGTATAGCAGGGAAAGTGGACCAAATCAACGTCAGACCCATGTCTCACCAGCTCTAGAGTCATGGACCTTCACAATCCAAATTCAAAGCTCTAATGAGACTGGCAGTAGGGTAAAAGGGTGCTTTTAATGTAAAGTTGGAGCTTTAAACTTTAGCTAAAGAACTTTACTTCCTCCAAATAGTACTTGCATAAATTCAGAGTTATCTTCAAAAGGAATTCTAAGGGTATGTTCTCACTGTACAAGTTTAAAATGAAGACCATAATCATTCCTGTGTTCACTGGAATCACATAGTATCAGGGTGTGTCCCATTCTCCACCTTCAAAAAGAATAAATGACAGACATGACTATACATGCCTTTTTTGGATTTGCAGTTTCACTTAGGTTTCAAAACCACACTGAAGCCCCTTTAGAAGGTTTTTGGTGTGGAAAATGACAGACCCAAGTAAGTTTTCTGAAACCTTTTTATGGTTTTAGAGTATAGCTAATAAGCCATAGCACAACTTATTAAAATTGTAAAAGCCAAGGGGGTTAATTCTTGGAAGACCAGAATACATGAGAAGCAACCTGTTCAAGCTAAATTATCCAAAACAAACAGCACTATACCACATGGACGGTCTGGTTTCCAGATCTGTGTTTCTACGACTGAAATGCTGAAAGAAACAAAAGGCCTAAACTTAAAAATTCCACATGCTCACAGACTGGCAACTCTAATTCCCAGACATGCTGACTCACCAGATTTTGCTGCTCAGTTCTTGCTGCTGAGGAAAGCCCAGGTATCTGGCACGATAAGAGGATTTCCTGGTTTCTGACTGACTCACCTACCCTAGGCCACTCACCTCTGCTCCCATTGGACAGATGCTATATTACACCAGCTTCCTCCAAATCCTGGTGCCAAGGCCTTCAAGTAGGGACAGAACAGATGGACCTCTCAAAGAGGTTCTAATCCATTTACCCATTTACAAGCCCTCCACATGAGAGCATCTTTGATGACCTGACATAGCAGAACCAGCTGAAACCTGAGGCATTTTATACCCAAGAGATAAAAAAAAAAAAAGGAGTGGGAAATCAGTTTAGACAGATGATCAGTCAAAGTGACAGCAGGCTGGGTCCCTTCCTTCCATTCTGGTCCTTTCCTTTGAGGTAAGTGATGGTCTCAAGCCAGAAGGAAGTATTTACAGATCTGATGGTGAGTGTGGTCCCCTGATTAGCTAATGGGCTCCCTTCTTTACTGTCTACCTCTTTCTTTGGGAAAACAGTTCTGCACCAAGAGATTTCTCAGGTTCAATCAGGGGCTCAGCCCTATGTCACAGGATGGCCACACTTCAAGTGTTTTAAAGTTGCAAGCTTCCCTGGACACACTAGCTGTTTGCTAATTCCTAATAAGAGCAATTTTCAATTACTTAGCACTGGATAGCACATCATGCATGATACAAAGCACTTTATGGACAATAAAACTCATATATGCTTACCATAACTCCATTCAAAGACAGGAAAGTTGGGGTGCAAAGAAGATTACCCAGGATCACAAGCAGAACCTGATATGTCTGACTTGAAAAACCCCTGATAGCTCAGCTGGTAAAGAATCTGTTAGCGATGCAGGAGACCCCAGTTCGATTCCTGGGTTGGAAATATCCATTGGAGAAGGGATAGCCTACCCACTCCAGTATTCTTGAGCTTCCCTTGTGGCTCAGATGGTAAAGAATTCACGCACAATGCGGGAGACCTGGGTTCAATCCCTGGGTTGGGAAGATCCCCTGCAGAAGGGAAAGGCTACCCACTACAGTACTCTGGCCTGGAGAATTCCATGGATTTCTACTGTATAGTCCATGGGGTTGCAAACAGACAAGACTGAGTCAACTTTCACTTTCAATTTAACCACTAAGCTAGACTGCTTAACACACCTATATCAGAAGCCCCTTCATAGATCACAGCATGGTTTGGTAAAGGGGCTTTGTAATGCAATGAAGCTATAAGCCATACTGTGCAGGGCCACCCAAGATGGGTGGGTCATAGTGAAGTGTACTGACAAAATGTGGCCCATTGGAGGAGGGAATGGCAAAACACACCAGTATTCTTGCCGTGAGAACCCCATGAGCAGTATGAAAGAGCAAAAACACATTAACACTGGAAGATGAGTCCCCCAGGTTGGAAGGTGTCCAATATGCTATGGGGGAAGAGCAGAGGGCAATTACTAATATCTCCAGAAAGAATGAACTGGCTGAGCCAAACTGGAAACAACACTCAACTGTGGATGTGTCTGGTGGTGAAAGTCAAGTCCAATGCTGTAAACAATACTGCATAGAAATCTGGAATGTTAGGTCTATGAATCAAGGAAATTGGATGTGGTCAAGCAGGAGATGGCAAGAGTGAATATCATTTTAGGAATCAGTGAACTAAAGTGGACAGGAGTGGATGAATTTAATTCAGGTAACCATTATATCTCCTACTGTGGCCAAGAATCCCTTAGAAGAAATGGAGTAGCCCTCATAGTCAACAAAACAGTGACATCGGTTCATTTCCAAGGCAAACCATTCAACATCACTTTGCCTTAACCACCGATGCTAAAGAAGCTAAAGTTGGGTATGAAGATCTATAAGACCTTGTAGAACTAACAGCAAAAATGATGTCCTTTTCATCATGGGAACTGGAATGCAAAAGTTGGAAATCAAGAGAAACCTGCAGTAGAAAGCAAGTTTGGCCTTGGAGTACAAAATGAAGCAGGGCAAAGGCTAACAGAGTTTTGCCAAAAGAACACACTGGTCATAGCAAACACTCTTTTCCAACAACACAAGAGATGACTCTACACATGGACACCACCAAATGATCACTATTGAAATCAGAGTGATTATATTCTCTGCAGCCAAAGATGGAGAAGCTCTATACAGTCAGCAAAAACAAGACTGGGAGCTGACCGTGGCTCAGATCGTGAGCTCCTTATTGCAAAATTTAGTCTTAAATTGAAGAAAAGTAGGGAAAACTACTAGACCATTTAGGTATGGCCTAAATCAAATCCCTTATGATTATAAGGTGGAGGTGATGAATAGGTTCAAAGGATTAGATCTGGCAGAGTGCATAAAGAACTATATATGGAGGTTTATAACACTGTACAGGAGGCAGTGACCAAAACCACCCCAAGGAAAAAGAAATGCAAGAAGGCAAAGTGGTTGTCTGAGGAGGCTTTACAAATAGCTGAAAAGGGAGAAAGGGAAAAATATACCCAACTGAATGCAGAGTTCGAGAAAAAAGCAAAGAGAGATAAGAAGGCCTTCTGAAATGAAGTGTAAAGAAATACAGGAAAACAACAGGATGGGAAAGATTCTCTAAGAAAGAGAACTTCTCTTCAAAAAAAATTGGAGATAGCAGAGGAAACATTTCATCCAAGAATGGGAGTGAGTAAGGACCTAACAGAAGAGATTAAGAGGTGGACAGAATACACAGAACTATACAAGAAAGGTCTTAATGATTCAGATAACTATGATGATAGGAGTGTAGTCACTCACCTAGAGCCAGACATCCTGGAGTGTGAAGTCAAGTGGACTTTAGGAAGCATTACTAAGAACAAAGCTAATGGAGGTGATGGAATTCCAGCAGACCTATGTAAAATCCTAAAAGATGATGCTGTTAAAGTGCTACAGTCAATATGTCAGCAAATTTGGAAAACTCAGCAAGGGCACAGGACTGGAAAAGGTCAATCTTCATTCCAATCCCAAAGAAGGGCAATGCCAAAGAATTTTCAAACTACGGCACAACTGCATTCATTTCACCTACCAGCAAGGTAGGCTCAAAATTCTCCAAGCCAGGCTTCAGCAGTATGTGAACCGAGAAATTCCAGATACATAAACTGGATTTAGAAAAGGCAGAGGACCCAGAGATCAAATTGCCAACATCTGCTGGATCACAGGAAAAGCAAGGGATTTCCAGAAAAACATTTACTTCTGCTTCATTGACTACGCTAAAGCCTTTGACTGTGGGGATCACAACAAACTGGAAAATTCCTAAGAAATGGGAGTACCAGACCACCTTACCTGTCTCCTAAGAAACATATGCAAGTCAAGAAGCAACAGCTAGAACTGGACATGGACAACGAACTGGTTCCAAATTGGGAAAGAAGTATGTCAAGGCTATTTACTGTCATGCTGCTTATTTAACTTATATGCAGAGTACATCATGCAAAATGCCAAAGTGAATGAATCACAAGCTGGAATCAAGATTTCTGGGAGAAATACCAACAACATCAGATACGCAGATGATACCACCCTAATGACAGAAAGTGGAAAGAAACTAAAGAGCTTCTTGATGAGGGTGAAAGAAAAGTGAAAAGGTTGGCTTAAAACTCAACATTCAAAAACTAAGATCATGGCATCTAGTCACACCACTGCATGGCAAATAGATTGGGAAAAAATGGAAATAGTGATAGATTTTATTTTTGTGGGCTCCAAAATCACTGTGGACAGTGACTGCAGCCATGAAATTAAAAGACACTTGCTTCTTGGATGGAAAGCTATGACAAACCTAGAAAGCATATTAAAAAGCAGAAACATCATTTTGCTGACAAAGATCCATATAGTCAAAGTTATGGTTTTCCAGTAGTCATGTACATATATGAGAACTGGACCATAAAGAAGGCTGAGTGCCAAAGAATTAATGCTTTTGAATTGTGGTGCTGAAGAAGACTCTTGAGAATCCCTTGGACTGCAGGGAGGTCAAACTAGTCAATCCTAAAGGAAACCAATCCTGAATATTCATTGGAAGGATTGAGACTTAAGCACTAATACATTGGCCACCAGATGCAAAAGAGCTGAGTCACTGGAAAAGACCCTGCTGCTGGGATAGATTGAGAGCAGGAGGAAAAGGGGGCGGCAGAGGATGAGATGGTTAGATAGCATCACTGACTCAATGTACATAGATTTGAGCAAACTGTGGGAGACAGTGAAGGACAGAAGAACCTGGCCTGCTGCACTCCATGGGGACTGCAAAGAGTCAGACATGACTTAGGGACTAAACAACAACGACTGGAAAAAGAACAGCACACGGTCTGTGCCCACTGCTAAGAATGGCGTCCTAGCCACTGCTCTCTCCCCCGCAAGTCTTACCACCATGAAGCAGGCAGGCAAGATGCCCTTAGGCTCAGCCTCACCAGAGGATGGGGCTACAATTAGTCCAGAGTCCTTAAACCTGTGATGTTTCAGGACCCCATCATGGCTAAAAACTCTAGCTCTTTAAGTCCAACTCTGCTACTGGCTATTTGACCCTGATCAAAAACCTGAATTTCATCAACCTGAAAAGCAGTACCTACTTCATAGAGCAGTTGTAAGGATTCAGTCAGGATACACTAATAAAGAGTACCTGGCACACAATGACTTCCACAGATGAAAGCTGTTATTAAAAGCCAAGTAGTATCTGCTTACCCTGATGGAAATCCCAGCTTGTCCCATTTGAACAACGGGTCTAGGCTTTGACTTCCCCAGGCCCAGACAGGACAGGATGCCTATGCTTGACTTGAGTCACACACATGAGTATTGCTCAAAAACAGTCTCTTGAACTACAGAAGTAACCCTGCTCAAATTCACCACCAATCAGAAATACACAGGGGATCAGATTCTCCAAAGGATAAGACTTGTGAATAATCCTGAATAAAATCAAGCTGGCTATTTGCTGTGCCCTCTGGATATCTGAATTATTGCTCACTTTCTGTCCCTAACTGCAGAACAATTATATCAAAGAAATTCTTGCACTGTTAAGAAAGTTCTAGTACCCACAACAGATTTCCCCACTTGGGGAAAGGGAAAGGGACTAAGAACCCCCAAAGAATTTGACTTTGGAGACCAGTGGGATTTGATTACAGAACTTTAACAGGAATGGGGAAACAGACTCTTGGAGGGCACAAACAAAACCTTGTGCACATCAAGAGCCAGGAGAAAGGAGTTTCCTGTGAAGGCATGGGTCAACAACAGTTTGCCCTCAGTCCAGACAACAGGGAGGGAACAGCCCTACCCATCAACAGAAAATTGGATTAAAGATTTACTTAGCATGGCCCCACCCATCAGAACAAGATTCCCCCCGTCAGTCTTTCCCATGAGGAACCTTCCATAAGCTGTTATCCTTATTCATCAGAGGGCAGACAGAATGAAAACCACAATCACAGAAAACTAACCAAACTGATCACATGGACCACAGCCATGTCTAACTCAATGAAACTATGAGCCATGCCATGTAGAGCCACCCAAGATGGATGGGTCATGGTGGCGAGTTCTAACAAAACGTGGTCCACTGGAGAAGGGAATGGCAAACCAATTCATTATTCGTGCCTTGGGAACCCCATGAACAGTATGAAAAGGCAGAAAGATAGGACACTGAAAGATGAACTCCCCAGGTCAGTAGGTGCCCAATATGCTACTGGAGAAGAGTAGAGAAGTAACTCCAGAAAGAATGAAAAGACGAAGCCAAAGTGAAAACAGTGTCCAGCTGTGGATGTGACTGGTGATGGAAGTAAAGTCCGATGCTGGGAAGAACAGTATTGCATAGGAACCTGGAATATTAGGTCCTTGAATCAAGGTAAATTGGAAGTGGTCAAACAGGAGAGGGCAAGGGTTTGAACATCGAAATTTTAGTAATCAGTGAGCTAAAATGGACAGGAATGGGCGAATTTAATTCAAATGACCATTACATCTACTATTGTGGGCAAAAATCCCTTAGAAGAAATGGAGTAGTCCTCACAGTCAACAAAAGGGTCCGAAATGCAGTACTTGGGTGCAATCTAAAAAACAACAGAATGACCTCGGTTCGTTTCCAAGGCAAACCATTCAATATCACAGTAATCCAAATCTATGCCCCAACCACTAATGCTGAAGAAGCTAAAGTTGAACGGTTCTATGATGACCTACAAGACCTTCTAGAACTAACACCAGAAAAAGATGTCCTTTTCATAATAGGGGACTGGAATGCAAAAGTAGTAAGTCAGGATTTCCCTGGAGAAACAGGCAAGTTTGGCCTTGGAGTACAAAATGAAGCAGGCCAAAGGCTAACAGAGTTTCACCAAGAGAACACACTGTTTGTAGCAAGCACCCTCTTTCAACACCACAAGAGATGACTCTACTCATTGACCATATGGTCAATACCGAAATCAGACATATTATATTCTTTGCAGTTGAAGATGGAGAAGCTCTATACACTCAGCAAAAACAAGACCAGGAGCTGACTGTAGCTCAGATCATGAACCCCTTATTGCCAAATTCAGACTTAAATTGAAGAAAGTGGGGAAAACCACTAGACCATTCAGGTATGACCTAAATCAAATCCCTTATGATTATACAGTGGAAGTGAGAAATAGATTAAAGGGACTAGATCTGATAGACAGAGTGCCTGATGAACTATGGACGGAGGCTCATGACATTGTATAGGAGACAGGGATCAAGATCAACCCCAAGAAAAAGAAATGCAAAAAGGCAAAATGGCTGTCTGAAGAGGCCTTACAAATAGCTGAGAAAAGAAGAGAAGCAAAAGGCAAAGGAGAAAAGGAAAGATATACCCATTTGAATACAGAGTTCCTAACAATAGCAAGGACAGATAAGAAAGCCTTCCTCAGTGATCAATGCAAACAAATAGAAGAAAACAATAAAATGGGAAAGACTAGAGATCTCTTCAAGAAAATTAGAGATACTAAGGGAACATTTCATGCAAAGATGGGCACAATAAAGGACAGAATGGTATGGACATAACAGTGGCAGAAGATATTAAGAAAAGGTGGCAAGAATATACAGAAGAACTATACAAAAAAGATCTTAATGACCCAGATAGCCATGCTGATGTGATCACTAACATAGAGCCAGACATCCTGGAATGTGAAGTCAAGTGGGCCTTAGGAAGCATCACTACAAACAAAGCAAGTGGAGGTGATGAAATTGCAGCTGAGCTATTTCAAGTCCTAAAAGATGATGCTATGAAAGTGCTGCACTCAATATGCCAGCAAATGTAGAAAACTCAGCAGTGGCCACAAAACTAGAAAAGGTCAATTTTCATTCCAATTCCAAAGAAAGGCAATGCCAAAGAATGTTCAAATTACTGTACAGTTGCACTCATCTCACACACCAGCAAAGTAATACTGAAAATTCTCTAAGCTAGGCTTCAACAGTATGTGAACTGTGAACTTCCAGATGTTCAACCTGGATTTAGAAAATGCAGAGGAACAAAAGATCAAATTGCCAACGTCCGTTGGGTCATTGAAAAAGCAAAAGAGTTCCAGAAAAACATCTACTTGTGCTTTATTGACTACACCAAAGCCTTGACTGTGTGGATCAGAATAAACTGTGAAAAATTCTTCAAGAGATGGGCATACCAGACCACCTTACCTGCCTCCTGAGAAATCTGTATGCAGGTCAGGAAGCAACAGTTAGAACTGGACATGGAACAATGGACTGGTTCCAAATTGGGGAAGGAGTACATCAATGCTGCATATTGTCACCCTGCTCATTTAACTTATAAGGCAGAGAACATCATGTAAAATGCAGGGCTGGATGAAGTACAAGCTAGAATCAAGATTGCCAGGAGAAATATCAATAACCTCAGACATGTAGATGACACCACCCTTATGGCAGAAAGTGAAGAGGAAATGAAGATCCTCTTGATGAAAGTGAAAGAAGAGAGTGAAAAAGCTGGTTTAAAACTCAATATCAAAAAACTAAGATCATGCCATCAGGTCCCATCACTTCATGGCAAACAGATGGGCAAACAATGGAAACAGTGACAGACTTTATTTTCTTGGGTTCCAAAAATCACTGCAGACAGTGACTGCAGCCATGAAATAAAAGACACTTGCTCCTTGAAAGAAAAGCTATGGCAAACCTAGACAGCATATTAAAAAGCTGAGACATTACTTTGCTGACAAAGGTTTGTCTAGTCAAAGCTATGGTTTTTCCAGCAGTCACATATGGATGTGAGAGTTGGACCATAAAGAATGCTGAGTGCCGAAGAATTGATGCTTTTGAACAGTGGTGCTGGAGAGTCCCTTGGACTGCAAGGAGATCAAGCCAGTCAATCCTAAAGGAAACCATTCCTAAATATTCATTGGAAGGAGTAATGTTGAAGCTGAAGCTCCAATACTTTGGCCACTGATGCGAAGAACTGACTCACTGGAAAAGACCTTGCTGTTGGGAAAGAATGAAGGCAGGAGGAGAAGGGGACAACAGAGGATGAGATGGTTGGATGGCATCAGTGACTTGATGGACATGAATTTGAGCAATCTCTGGTGAGGGACAGAGAAGGCTGGCATGCTGCAGTCCATGGGGTCACAAAGAGTCAGGCACGATTGAGCAACTGAACTGAACTAACTTCTGTCCCTAATCTGGGGCAATCTTCCAGTCAGTTCCGAATTTCATTCCCTTTCCACTAGGTTCCAGGTGTGCAGATCTGGAAAAAGCCAGGATTTCTAACTTGGTACTGATTTACACTCATCTAATGGGACTACCTTCCCAGTGGTCCTCCTGCTATCCCTCTGAAATGGATAGACTCAGCACAATCTGGGCACCCCAGAACCAAATTTAATTACTAACAGAACATCATTATTAATTAATCCCACTTTTCATTGTTAGTACATTGTAAGAGCTACATTGAAGTGTAACTCAAGGAAATAATTACTGCCACTTTGTAGGAAAATAAATATAAGTACACAGAGGTCAAGGAGCTATCTAGGAAAGGAGAAACTGGAGCGGAGTAACTAATAGGACGAGCTCTGCAAGCAGACGAACCTGTATCTGAATCACGGTGATGCACCAGGTTTGTGACCATCAATATATAATTTTTAAATGGGACAGTTGTACCTCATGGACTGGTGGATAGAGGAAATGAGATGTCCCATGTAAAATGCTCTGCCCTAATACCTGGCTCATAAAAAGTATTTGGTAAGTGTTAGCCTTTATTGTAACTGTTATTATCAGAAAGTTGGTGACAGGATCAAGTTCCTCTTTTCCTAGAAAAGTGCTCTTGTCAGCAGCCAGGCCAGGTCTCCTGGGGCACTTCAGGAATGCTGATGCCCCAAATGCCCACAGAAGCTCTCCTGTTCTTGCAGTAAGTGACTCTGGTCTCCTGTTTCAGCTAAGTGGCATACACTGAAATGGAGTGACAGACAAGAAGGGGTGGGAAGAAAGGAAGAAGAAAAAAGGGAGAAAAAAAACTACAAACCAGGACATATACTTCTAGGCATAGCTTTGGGGGTTTACTTGAAAGATTAAAGGCAGTAACTGCTTAGTTTATGCTGGCCCAAGATAAGCCTCCAGCTTTTCTCCTCCAATCTCAGCTCTAACTGCTTCTGCCTCTCTCTCTCCCTCCTCCTCCAAATCAGCTTCCAGCCTTCCTCCTCTCCTGTGGCAGACCCAGCTGCTATTCCTGGGGATGGGCTTGGTTGCTTGCTTGGCCCCAGGTCTGGAGGTGGCACTGCTGGGCTAAGGGCAGTCCTAGAGATCACGGTCCCAGTGGATGCCTGCCTCCACAGATAGCCAGAGAAGGGAGATCAGAAAAGTGTTTCTAATTCTTAGGCAGCTCCATGAAGTGACAATCAGGCAAGTCCCCATATTCTAGGGCTTACAGTCTACCTTTCAAACAGAATCACCCCTTATGGACAGAAAGACCATGAAGGGCAAAACCACAAAAAGACGAATGGAGACAGGAAAGGAGAGAGGAGTGTGAACCAGTGTTATGGAAAGGAAGGTGGCGGGACTGATGAATAGGAATTGGTATTTGTTATACGCTTCATATACATCATCATCTTCACAACAACCTATGATGTCAGACATCTTACAGATTAGGAAACTGAGGTTTCTTAACCACTAAGCAATGGGACTAGGAAATAAAATCAGTTTGTCAGACTCCAAAATCTACTCAATGGGAAAGTTTCACAGAGATGATGAGTCTTGTTCTGGTCCTTCAGTGATTGGGAGCATAAAGTGGAAAGGAAAGAGGCAAACGGTCAATCTGGTTGGTCCAGGCTGAGAGGGGATTTTAAAATGTTTATTAACAGCAATATCTTTTAAGTCAGTTGCATGTACTGAGGAGACTGACATGAATTATCACTTTTAACCAACTTCAACTCTATGAGGAAGAAAATATAATCTTCACTTCACAGTGGGATAAACTGAACAGAGTTTAAGGGATTTGGCCTGAGGTCACACAGCCAATCTATAAAGGAAAAAGGATCCAAACCTAGGAGTCTGATTCTAAACTCATCACATTACATCACTGGTCTCACTACTTATTGTTCTTGGCTATGCTGTTCGAGGTGGCACAGTGGTAAAG
Source organism: Cervus elaphus (assembly GCF_910594005.1). Taxonomy (NCBI): domain Eukaryota; kingdom Metazoa; phylum Chordata; class Mammalia; order Artiodactyla; family Cervidae; genus Cervus; species Cervus elaphus. The sequence continues at coordinate 32,831,445 of NC_057824.1, forward strand.
AATCTGCCTGCCAACGCAGCAGACACGAGACACAAGTTCAGTACTGGGTCGAGAAGATTCCCTTGAGTAGAAAATGGCAACCCACTTGAGTATGCTTGCCTGGAAAATTTCATGAACAGAAGAGACTGGCGGGCTACAATCCATGGTCGCAAAGAGTCAGACGCAACTGAGCATTACACACACATGCCAGGATATACTGTTCCCCTAAGGAGATGATGATGGCCCAAGAAGAAAAAATACATTATCAACACGTGATTGTACTCCAGGGGTACTGAGTCAGTAAGATCAGAGTAAAGTCTCAGGAAGTCTTCAGTTCTGGTCTGGGATGTCCCTAAGTGACTTATGCCCTTGCACAAGTTTCTTAACCTCTCTGAGTTTCTATATTCCCAACATTGAAATCCTTTGAAGTCTAACATTCTGGGACAACCTTTATTTTTCGACATGCAAAGAGGCTGAAGTTCTAAATTTGCAAGCCTTCTGAGGACAGGGTTTTTGCCTCCTCAGTGAACAGCTTTCATACTTCTTGCCCAAGCCTACTAGAGTCAAAGGAAAATGGGAAAGTCAGTCTATTCCAATCTGAACAAGAGGTGAAAGGTTTTTGCAGGCTTCCCTCTCCTGATCATCTTAGTTTGATCTCTGCAGGCTAAGAAAAAGGCCCTGACATATAACATATGGGCTCTCCAGGTGGCGTTAGTGGTCAAGAAACTGCCTGCCAATGCAGGAGACGCAAGAGACGTAGGTTCAAACTCTGAGTGTGGAAGATCCGCTAGAATAGGAAATGGCACCCCAGTCCATCATTCTGTCTGGAAAATTCCATGGGCAGAGGAGCCTGGCAAGCTAGTCTAGGGAGTCACAAAGAGTCAAACACGAGACTAAGAATGAGCACAGGTGATATGGAAAATAGAGCAAGCTGGCTTATTGTTGTACCTGGTTGGGAGCTTAAAAAAAACGAGGCAAATGCTGCTACCAAAAGCCAATGTCAGCAAGGCACCTGAGGTCTACTCTGATGACTTCTTTGAAAGAAGGAAATGATCCAATCCACCTCTCTCATCTGTTCCCACCTAGGGTCTATTCAGAAGCAAGAAGCCACTAGCAAATGTTAGTGCTTTTACATATGACAGCAGTAAGAAACCCATCTTTCCAACTTTCATCCAAACAATCTGTATAGCTAATTGGGCACATGTTTTTACTTCTTACTATATATGACACCCAGCTGCCAGGGGCTGAAGCAGCTATAGTGGCAAAAGCCATCCCCCTGAGGAGTCTCAAAGCAAGACCACAAGAGTCTCTTGATGCAAACTGGCAGATGTTGATGCTAAATGACCTGAGAAACAGTCAGGAAATGGGCAGTATCCATTTCTAAACTACCTCTTAGAAAGTAAACTTGCAAAAATAACAAACAAGGAGGAAAGAATGGAGGGAGTACTTTATTATTTTCTTTTTTTTTGGAGGGAGTACTTTAAAATACAAGGTATTCTGCTTTCTGTCATTTGGAACTTGGGACTTACAAGATCACCTTTGGAGATTAGGTCTTACCTAGAGCTACTTGGGAGAAAAAGCTGTTCCCTCTGCCAAAGCAAATGAGGTGTGTCTGCTATTTTCACGCTTCTAAGACTTTTTGTCCTAAAATTTACTGCACGCAGCAAGCTAAGACAGCAGTTCCAGTTAGCGATGGGTAGGAACACATGACTTTCTATATCCACCAATCTCAAAACTACAAAAAGAAGTGGGGGATGGGGGAAAACAGGGAAGAAGGAAGGGAAGATAAATTTTTTTTTAAAAAGAAAATAAACCAATTGGTTATATTTCTGTAAAATAATCATTTTACAGAAATAATAATCACTGGTCATTAAGACCAGTCAGTTTTGTACAAAATAATTACTCTCTTCTTTTTGAAGGATTCGTATGTTCCTTACCTAGTATACTTCAAATATACTGAGAATATATATGCAATTGAGGTCTGAGGACTGAGGCCACTGTGGGCTGGCCAGAACAAATACTACTTGCCAAATTCAACAAAGTCAATACATACATACTATAAAGTTCCCAAATACCAAAGAATCAAGCATTTTTGGTCTCTGGGTTCCAGAGCTGCTACATATTTAATCCCACATGACTCAAAATAACCAAGAAAGAGCTGAATTATTTTACTGACCCACACTTCGAATATTTTCGCTGTTACTATTGATCCAGACAAGTCTGACTGCATACTTTGTGCAAAGTGGACATCATAAGGGGCATCAGATTTCTAGGCTGGTTACTCTTTGTGTTTCTGCACCAGCTTTTTCATTAGCTAACTTTACTGTTTACAAACAGAGGGCCGTCTTGGGTTTATGCTCCATCAGTTCAGTTCAGTCGCTCAGTACTTTCCCCATGGACTTTGTGACCCCATGGACTGCAACACACCAGACGTCCCTGTCCATCACTGACTCCCAGAGCTTACTCAAACTCATGTCCATCGAGTCAGTGATGCCATCCAACCATCTCATCCTCTGTCATCTCCTTCTCTTCCCACCTTCAATCTTTCCCAGCCTCAGGGTCTTTTCTAATGAGTCAGTTCTTCGCATAATGTGGCCAAAGTATTGGAGTTTCAGCTTCAGTATCAGTCCTTCCAATGAATATTCAGGACTGATTTCCTTTAGGATAGACAGGTTGGATCTCCTTGCAGTCCAAGGGACTCTCAAGAGTTTTCTCCAACACCACAGTCCAAAAGCATCAATTCTTTGGATCTCCTTGCAGTCCAGGGGACTCTCAAAGTCTTCTCCAACACCACAGTTCAAAAGCATCAATTCTTCAACTTTCTTTACAGTACAACTCTCACATCCATACACAACTGCTGGAAAAACCATAGCTTTGACTAGACAGACCATTGTTGGCAAAGTAATGTCTCTGCTTTTTAATATGCTGTCTAGGTTGATCATAGCTTTCCTTCCAAGGAGCAAGTGTCTTTTAATTTCATGGCTGCAGTCACCATCTGCAGTGATTCTAGAGCTCAAAGAAATAGTCTGTCACTGTTTCCATTGTTTCCCCATCTCTTTGCCATGAAATGATGAGACCAGATGTCATGATCTTCGTTTTCTGAATGTTGAGCTTTAAGCCAACTTTTTCACTTTCCTCTTTCACTTTCATCACAGGTTCTTTAGTTCTTTTTTGCTTTCTGCCCTAAGGGTGGTGTCATCTGCATATCTGAGGTTATTGAAATTTCTCCTGGCATTCTTGATTCCAGCTTGTGCTTCATCCAGCCCCACATTTCACATTATGTACTCTGCATATAAGTTAAATAAGCAAGGTGAAAATATGTAGCCTTGACATACTCCTTTCCCAATTTGGAACCAGTTTGTTGTTCCATGTCCAGTTCTAACTGTTGCTTCCTGACCTGATGTTGCTCCATGGTACCACAATAAAAATAGCCTGACCGCTATACTCTTTAACTCTGGCTTTAGCTTGGAGCTCATCCTCAGAATACAGGCCTCATTAGGTCACACTGAAGGTAAAACCACTGGTTAGGCACTGCTTCCAACTGGCATATGGTACCAGCCATCCCAGACATCTATCAGATAATTTACATTTACTAGATAATCATTCCTCAAACACCCAATCACCACATCAACTGTTCGCTTTTCAGTCACCTGTGGAATTCAGTAGTTACTGATGAAAAATAGTTAACTGGAGTTGAGATATGGTCTTTGTATCTAAGAAAGGCAAGAAAGGAAACTATGAAATGAGTCAAAAGATGAGAACGGAATCCAGTATAAAGATGATAAACGACTGCATGCAAATGTCTTCTTAGAGGGGCATCTGAATGACCACAAATGTACAGATGTAGTTTCCAGAGCCACATTTCTTCTAAACAGCTCTCGGGTTCATCACATGGTAACAAATGTGATGTTTGCTAACATTTAAATGTTTGCTAATTCTTAAGGAAAAAAAAAAATCCAAATTTATTAAGGCCACATTTATCCTTTTTTTCCAGAGATCCAAGATGGAAGCTGACTGCTAAAGCTTAGTAGATAAGAAAAGGAAGAGGGACAGAAGAAAGATCTGTATAATAAAATAATATCTTTTTTCAATCACATCAGTAAGTTGGTCAGAGAAGTAAGACCACCAAGGCTTTCCTTCCCACTGCCAAATTCAAAAACATTGTTACACAGTTATTCTGTAAAGTTCAGAAACTACGGAGTAGCATAAAGAGAAAAAGTCCCCTAGTGCCCCACCACCTGCCGCTTCCCAGGTGGCTCAGTGGTAAAAAAATCCTCCGGCCAATGTAAGAGACTCTGGTTCGACCCATCTTAAGATCTCCTGGAAAGAGAAACGGCAACCCACTCCAGTATTCTTGCCAGGGAAATGGCATGGACAGAGAAGCCTGGGAGGCTACAGTTCATGAGTGTCCCAAAAGAGCTGAACACAATTTAGTGACACAATCCCTCCACCTAAATTAGTATTTTGGAATATATCCTTTCAGTGGTCTATATAAGCATATAGGTGGCACACATAAATAAATACATGCATGTTCATAGTACACATATCCAACTTTTAAACAAAACTGAGTCATTATGTACATTCTGTTTTGCAACACTTTTTCATATAAATCTTCCCTCATCAAATGCTTTAAAAGGGCCACAAATCAACAGCCGTACTACCAATACTGTGGCAGTATTACCACTGACACACCAGCCATTTCACATAACCCATAAACTATTTATTGCCTACGACTTCAATATGTCAAAAATTTGGTGCTACGTTGCAGAAGGGTTGCAGAAAGGTTGAGACTCTCTGTTAAATATATTTAATTGCCAGATATGTCTTTCATTGATAATTTGTCAGTTTAAACACTCATGGTTGGACATTTAGTTTGCTTCCAACAGTTCAGTATTATAAACAATATTGGGATAATAAACAGAATATGCAGCTAAAATTCAGCTCCTGAGAATAAACTCCCACAAGTGGAACAACAGATCAAAGACTATGCAAAAAGATATTATACGTGTATGTGTATGAAAAGTGAAAGTATTAGTCACTTAGCGTCTGCCTCTTTGCAACCCCATGGACTGCAGCCCAAGAGCCTCTGTCCACGGAGCTCTCCAGGCAAGAATACTGGAGTGGGTTGCCATGCCCTTCTCCAGGGGATCTTCCTGACTCAGGGATTGAACCCGGTTCTCTGGAACTGCAGAAAGGTTGTTTATCAGCTCAGTCACCACATAAAATCAATCTGAATTCAAAAAAAGTAGGGTCAACTTACATAATGGGAGTGTACTGGAAGTGTGTATTTCTCCCAACACCACCTGGTAATATCTGTCAACTAATTCAATTTCTTAAAAAAAAAAAAAAAAAAAACCCAACACCTTACCAAAAGTACTTTTAGACATTATATTTTAGGAAAAATATCAAACTGCCAAAGGAGGATGGAAAACATGAGACCATTTGTTTCATTATAAACTGCATCAAAAGATTGACAAATCCAACAATTTTGGCTCCAAGGATTTCAAGACAGTACTGTTAAATGATGGGGGTGGGGTGCAGAGCAGGGAACAGAAAAAGATTAATCATGTTCCAATAATATCTAAATTCCCCTGATTTATTCTTTCAAAAGAAAATGAACCTTTCCCCATGTCCCATACACACACACAAAAGATAAAGCTCATCTAATGACTAACAGTCTAATGATAATAATAGATCTAATAAATAATAGTCCCCTTATCATAAGTTTAGCATTGGGGGTAGAAGGGTCTGACCCATGGACTTGAACCTGAGTGAATCACATGCCCAGGGAGCAAGAATTTCATTCAAAATGGAACTATGGTGCACTTGAAATGGTTAATAGTCTGGATTCAGACCACAGACTTAATATATGGCCTTTTAGCTTCAGACTGGACCAAAGGCTTGCAACAGAGACTCATCTGCTCCCCCAGCATCCAGGTTCTCCATCAGGTGACCACTCAATTTTTCTTCACTAGGAGATCCAACTTCCTCACTCTTAGTCATGTATGTTGGGTAGGGCTGATAATGAACTATGTGAGTCAAGTCCACCAAAGTCTCCCTATGCCCTTGGCTTTCAACAACTAGGTCAGGAATATGCAGGAGACCTAAGTGAGACAAAGTGAATCAGCACTAAAAGCAAGGGAGGTTGGAGCTGCTTTGGTCTTCTTATCAGAAAGAACACCAAAGAAAATAATAATGCCTATCCAAGGGTCACTGTGAAGGTTAAACTATCTCTTCTTATCAGATGGATTTCAATTTAAATGCGTGTAAGACACAAGAATAAAATCAGTGCCAAGAGACAAAATCAGTTTTAAAGGCATTATTTGAACCCAGAATCCAACTACACCTAAAGTCAGATCAAGGCCTGAACCTCACAGTTGTATGAGCCAATTAATTCTCCATTGGCATAAGCCAGATGCCAGTTTTCCTGTCACAACAGAGACAGTCCCGACCAAGACATGACTGTGTCATTCAGATCTACTTACAGAGCAAAGAAACAGAAGATCTGATACCATGGTCAGAGGCCAACTTAGCAGGCCACAATTTCAACCAAATATATCAGGAGACTTCTTAGCTGAACACTAGGACCAATGATCCCAAACTTGAGAAAATCTAAAATCTCACAACAACTGGGTGGACCATGAGGATGCTATTTGAAAGATGATATGACTAAGAGAAAAAGAATCTTTCTTGCAATTCTTACCATCTTAAGCCTCCTTCAAGCAAAAGTACCACAGAGCACTTTCAGCTGCTTTATCCTACTGTGTATACTTCTGTCAGCTTCACGTTTCCAAGGAAGAACCTCCTCCCAGCACTCAGACAACACGTGAATGACTGCAAAGTAAAAACTCCTGCAAGTCTTTCCCTATGCAATAACACGATCAATCTTCTGACTAACACAGGCTACTGGATCTAAACCACATCCTATGAAACTAAAGACCAGACCTGACCAGAACTTTGCTACTCTCTTGGTTTCAATTACTATTATGGAAATAATTTCTCTTCGGTGTCAAGTACTAAAAAGTCTATTTAGAAAGCATTTAGGTTTTGAAGACAGTGATAGGAAATGCTCACGTCAGTGTGTCTTTATTGGAAATATATTCCCTGTAGGTTGAAACCTGAGGCCCCAATGTTTGGACCTTTTTTTTTTTCGGTCAAGTTACTTATTTCACAAATGTGCACTCATATAGCATGAGACCAAAGGGTACATTAATGAGGGTAAAGATAAGCAGATAATTAAATTTTAAAATATAGGGGACTGGAATGTGAAAGTAGGAAGTCAAGAGATCCCTGGAGTAATAGGAAAGTTTGTTCTTGGAGTACAAAATGAAGCAGGGCAAAGGCTAACAGAGTTTTGCTAGAGAAGGCACTGGTCATGGCAAACACCCTCTTCCAACAACACAAGAGACGATTCTACATATGGACATCACCAGATGATCAATATCGAAATCAGACTGATTACATTCTTTGCAGCCGAAGATGGAGAAGCTCTATACACTCAGCAAAAACAAGACCGGGAGCCGACTGTGGCTCAGATCAAGAACTCCTTCAGGCTCTACTACAAAGCCACAGTCATCAAGACAGTATGGTACTGGCACAAAGACAGAAATATAGATCAATGGAACAGAATAGAAAGCCCAGAGATAAATCCACGAACCTACGGGCACCTTATCTTCGACAAAGGAGGCAAGGATATACAATGGAAAAAAGACAACCTCTTTAACAAGTGGTGCTGGGAAAACTGGTCAACCACTTGTAAAAGAATGAAACTAGGACACTTTCTAACACCACACACAAAAATAAACTCAAAATGGATTAAAGATCTAAATGTAAGACCAGAAACTATAAAACTCCTAGAGGAGAGCATAGGCAAAACACTCTCTGACATAAATCACAGCAGGATCCTCTATGACCCACCTCCCAGAATATTGGAAATAAAAGCAAAAATAAACAAATGGGACCTAATGAAACTTAAAAGCTTTTGCACAACTAAGGAAACTAAGAGCAAGGTGAAAAGACAGCCGTCAGATTGGGAGAAAATAATAGCAAATGAAGCAACAGACAAAGGATTAATCTCAAAAATATACAAGCAACTCCAGCAGCCCAATTCCAGAAAAATCAATGACCCAATCAAAAAATGGGCCAAAGAACTAAACAGACATTTCTCCAAAGACGACATACAGATGGTTAATAAACACATGAAAAGATGCTCAACATCACTCATTATCAGAGAAATGCAAATCAAACCCACAATGAGGTACCATTACACGCCAGTCAGGATGGCTGCTATCCAAAAGTCTACAAGCAATAAATGCTGGAGAGGGTGTGGAGAAAAGGGAACCCTCTTACACTGTTGGTGGGAATGCAAACTAGTACAGCCACTATGGAGAACAGTGTGGAGATTCCTTAAAAAACTGGAAATAGAACTGCCATATGACCCAGCAATCCCACTCCTGGCCATACACACCGAGGAAACTAGATCTGAAAGAGACACATGCACCCCAATGTTCATCACAGCACTGTTTATAATTGCCAGGACATGGAAGCAACCTAGATGCCCATCAGTCCACGAACGGATAAGGAAGCTATGGTACATATACACAATGGAATGTCACTCAGCCATTAAAAAGAATTCATTTGAATCAGTTCTAACGAGATGGATGAAAGTGGAGCCCATTATACAGAGTGAAGTAAGCCAGAAAGATAAAGACCAATACAGTATACTAACGCATATATATGGAGTTTAAAAAGATGGTATGATAACGCATATAGCAAAACAGAAAAAGACACAGATGTACAGAACAGACTTTGGGACTCTGTGGGAGAAGGCGAGGGTGGGATGTTCTGAGAGAATAGCATTGAAACAAGTATACTATCAAGGGTGAAACAGATCACCAGCCCAGGCTGGATGCATGAGACAAGTGCTCAGGGCTGGTGCACTGGGAAGACCCAGAGGGATGGGATGGGGAGGGAGGCGGGAGGGGGGATCGGGATGGGGAACACATGTAAATCCATGGCTGATTCATGTCAATGTATGGCAAAAACCACTACAATATTGTAAAGTAATTAGCCTCCAACTAACAAAAATAAATGAAAAAAAAAAAAAAGAACTCCTTATTGCCAAATTCAGACTTGAAGAAAGTAGGGAAAACCACTAGACCATTCAGGTATGACCTAAATCAAATCCATTATGATTATACAGTGGAAGTGACAAATAGATTCAAGGGTTTAGATCTGATAGACACACTGCCTATAGAACTATGGACAGAGGTTCCTAACATTGCACAGGAGGCGGTGATCAACACCATCCCCTAGAAGAAGAAATGCAAAAGGCAAAATGGTTGTCTGAGGAGGCCTTACAAATAGCTGAGAAAAGAAGGGAAGTGAAAGGCAAAGGAGAAAAGGAAAGATATATCCATTTGAATGCAGAGTTTCTAAGAAAAGCAAGGAGATAAGATAAGGCTTCCTAAGTGAACAATGCAAAGAAATAGAGGACAATAGGATGGGAAAGACTAGAGATCTCTTGTTCAAGAAAATTAGAGATACCAAGGGAACATTTCATACAAAAACGGGCACAATAAAGGACAGAAATGGTATGGCCCTAACAGAAGCAGAAGATATTAAGAAGCAGCGGCAAGAATACACAGAACTGTACGAAAAAGATCTTCATAACCCAGACAACCATGCTAATGTGATCACTAACCCAGAGCCAGACATCCTGGAATGTGAAGTCAAGGGGGCCTTAGGAAGCATCACTACAAACAAAGCGAGTGGAGGTGATGGAATTACAGCTGAGCTATGTAAAATCATAAAAGATGATGCTATTAAAGTGCTACACTCAATATGCCAGCAAATTTGGAAAGCTCAGCAGTGGCCACAGGACTGGAAAAGGTCAGTTTTCATTCCAATCCCAAAGAAGCACAATGCCAAAGAATGTTCACACTACTCCATGATTGCATTCATTTCACATGCTAGTAAGGTAATGCTAGGGGAGATCATGGACACTGTCAAGGAGAGTCTCGAAAAGTCAGTAAAAGTGACCTTGGCAGAAATATCAAGGAGGGTGTGGAAGAAGCAGCCAGGACTGCCAAGCAGTCAGCCGAGTCAGTGTCCAAACGCGGGGAGAAGCTTGGCTGGACCAATGCCTTCAAAGCCCTCTCCCAGGGCATGGAGTCTGTCAAGGAGATTAACGAGAGCATCCTGGGACAAACCTGGCCCTACCGCTGGCCTGAGCAGCCCTGGAAAAGGAAGGAGTTCGATGGAGAGAAATTCAAGGAAGAGAAAATGTTTGAGGGCAACGAGGAGGCGCTGGGGGTCATGCTACACAAGGACTCCAAGTGGTATCAGCAGTGGAAGGACTTCAGGGACAACAATGTGCTGTTCAATCGGTTCTTCGAGATGAAGGTGAAATGTGACGAGAGCAACACCACCTTCATCCGGGCATCCCGCATGTTGACAGACAAGATCACAGACTTGATGGGGGGCCTATTCTCAAAGACAGACATGTAAAGAGTTGCTCACAGAGATCCTGCGTGTAGAAATAGACCCTGCCATCGATAAGGACCGCTTCCTGCAGCACTGTGAGAACGACATCATCCCCAACATCCTGGAGGCCATGATTTCCCAGGAGCTTGACATTCTCAAAGACGGGTGCTATAAAGCTATCTACAGCCAACTGGCCAACCCGATCCAGCAGGCCAAGGGTCTGGGCCTCCAGTTCCACTCCCACATTGTGGACATTGACAACATCGATATAGCAAGTAGGCCTTACTTTCCAAAAAAACAATATGAAAAACATCCTAAAAGAAAGCAGTGGTGCACAAGCTGTTTTTGTCATCACCTTTGAAAAGGTGAAGATAGCTTTGGATTCTGGAATAAAATGTACCCACATACACACACTCATACTCATATTTTGCATCCCAGGATTGAGAGGTCCATGAAATGACAACTTTTCTGAATTGCCTGAGGGTTTTACCTGCACTGCAACCTTCATTTCTTTTACTCAAAACCAACTGCATACATTTTAACTCCTACAGCTGCCCTTCTGGGAAGGACATGATGTGCTTTGGACGCAGAATGATAGGGTTTGTACAGCCCAGCTGTATTCCCTTTCCACACATACCTAGTCACCCTGCATCTCTGTCTCCTCACCTGAAAATTGGGACAAAGGATCACTGTGAAGAATAAACGGCTCCTTCGTATCAGAGGGTTTCAGTTCAAATGCTGAGATGTATTCCTTGTCCAACCAACCTAAAGTACCATCTCCCTCTACCAGAAAACTATTTTATTTCTTTAGCACATAACACTCTGAAATTCTTGTTAACTTATTTATTGTCCACTCCCCCTACAAGAAAGCAATTTCCGGAAGAGTGGAAATTATTTTATTCAACATTTTGTCCTGGGCACCTAAGCTTTATCATGTAAGTAAATGTTTTGATAATATCTATTGAATAATAATTTCTGATATTTATTGAGCACTCTGTACAAGGTACTAGTCTATGCACTTAAATGTATTAACTCACTATTGAATGACATGCTTAGCACTGTCCCTAGCACAGTTAGTTATCAATAGATGATAGCTATTTATACCAATTCTATGATGTTATCAAATACTCAACAGTCAAGGAACTTGAGCCCTAAGGATGTAGAGTAGGCCTTAATTTCACCACTCAAGAGCTGGTTCCTAAGATCCAATTCCTGGACACCTCGCCTCTCAACACCCCACTACCCTCAAAGAGAAAACAGGAAATTGTCTCATTGTTCCAAATTATTCCCTACCTCATCAGTTAACCGGATAATGTGATACAAACACAGCTTCTCAGTCAGCAGTATATAGTCCCATCTCTCCTTACTCCACAAATTAATTTTCACCTCAAACACAGCAAAAGCCAAAATTTGAAGCTAAAATTGGGAGATATTCACCCTGTAGTACCTCTTTTTGACCTTCAACTTAGTCCCCTGGAAAAAATCTACATAATAATGGAAATCACTCCTGCCTGTCCTTCAAGCAAGGGTGAAAGTCCAGATAGTTTATTCAAGCCATAGCCATGTGTCACTGTAGGAAGCTCCAAGGGTTCTCCAAGCAATGAAAAACCTTCTGGTGCTGGTCCGAACTGCTTCTTCTCTATCACAATAAACAAAGGAATGACTTCTAAGGTGTCTAGAGATTTAAGGGCAAAAGGCAGCAGCTTGTTTGCATGCTATATAGTAAACATGAAGAACTCACAGCAAGTTTTACACTTCTTAAGATATTTTTTCCACTGTAGTATTCTTAAAAATTTGCTTGATGACAGATTGGCTTTTAATTCTGAGGGATGAAGCACATTCCCTGCAAAGAGGCTAAGGGATGTGGACCATCAAGGCCCTGCATCTCTTCAGAACCACTGGAGACAATAGACTATGTTTCATGTAACTGCCAAGAAAAGGCCAAAACCTAAAGTCCTAATCAGGGCCTTCACAGCCAGATGTACCTGCCAAGAAAGCAAAGGGCAGCTTCCACCTCTGCTGGCTGGCAGACCAGCCCACACATTCTGCTTAGCCATGTGAAACAGTCAGCTCTTGCTCTCCCCACCCTTAGGCCTAGTATTTGGGGTAGCGACACCAGTGACTTTTCTAGGAGAGTATTTTCTAAAAATAGAACTTCCACCTTTAGGTTTAAAACTGAAAAGAAAAATATCCAGGATTAGAAGTCTGTTTTAACACAATACATTGAAAACTATAACTTAAGTGCTGGTAGCTGGGGACAGGGATCACACTAGCACACGACTTCTCAGCAAGTCATAAAAAATAGCACAGGCCTGTTTAACAGCAGGCACCTACCAGTCACGGAGTTAAGAAGTCCATGTGCCAGGCGAGGGAAAACTAAACTGACACTCCTCCTGCATCTGTTTCAGCAGTGACGGGACTGACACAAATGAACTGCAGCAGCAATTTAAGAGACAGAATCATTAATAAACTGTTTTTGGAGGCTAGCTGAAGAAGAAATGTTTGAAACCCTGAACTGACTCATTTTTCAGAAGTTAAATCAGTTTAACGGGGGGAAGGGGGGAACCCTCTAAACGACAATAAATCACTAATTGAAACATTACAGGATTTCTAACAGCCATTCTTGATTAGCATACCTTTGTGTCAAAAGCAAAAGCCAAGTGCCAGCATTTAACAGCAAGTTGCTGTTAAATCAGTCTGGTGGAACTAGATGAGAACAACAAAAATTAATCTTCAGGCCTAGGTGGATACTGTCCGGATAATAAGATGATAAAGACCTCCTCAAAGGGCTTCTGGGTACCATAAATTTTATAACAAATCTACTTCTGCCAGGCAGCCAGGATTAACTCCTATTCACTCAGCATGGGCTAATCAAAATGGAAGCATTATTATCCACCACTGCTCTGAAAAAGACACAGCATGTCGCTCACTGCACATCAGTTTGCTGACATCACTACTCACTGTAAGAGAAGTCACTTAAATACTTTGTTAAACTTAAATACAACTTTCCTACTTGTTTCTTACAGGTCAAAAAGAGAAAAAACAGAAAATATTTCATTAACTCCTTCCTCAGTAAGTTCTTCTGACTGAACATTTTTTATTGTCTATGATGACCCCCTATTATAATAAACAATTATTTCTACTATGCATTCAAGGCTTGAATGCATTATGCATTTTACCCCTATGGAACATATTCATGGCTCTCAAGGAGATAGCAAAAAATGACAAGTACAAAAAAGATGTTACTGTTTTAGTGACTACATCTTGGATTAAAGTTCCAAGAAGGCAGGAAGTGTACATGGTAAAATGAAAAGGGCTAACTGGCAGCTAACAAACACTTTCTAAATTCAAATCCATGTTCTACTCTTTCTCAAAGTTAAGGATAATGTTACTCAAGACTACTTTTTAAAAATATGGACTTCCCTGGTGGTACAGTGGATAGACGTCTGCCTGCCAATGCAGGGGACATGGGTTTGGTCCTTGATATTGGTAGATTCCACATGCTGTGGAGCAACTAAAGCCTGTTGCCCCACAACTACCGAGCCAGTATGCACAACCGCTGGCGCCACACGCTTTAGGGCCCGTGAGCCACAACTACCGAGTCCGTGTGCCGCAATTACTGTAGCCCAGGCACCTAGGCGCTTCACAAGAGAAGCCACTGCAATGAGGGGCCAGCGCACCGCAACAGAGAGCAGCCACAACTAGCGAAAGTCTGCGCACAGCAACAAAGACCCAGGGCAACCAAAAATACGTACACACATTAATGCAATTTAAACTGCCTCTTTCAAAAAAGTATAGTAGAATATAGTCACTTTTTCGTTTAGTATATTTAAGTCTTTCAGTCACTGTAAAATGAGAGCTTGAACTTAATCAGTGTTCTTTGCAACTGGAACTGCAACAATCAGTGAGAAGCAAGTTACATCCTGACCGAATGCACACACATATATACACACACACACATACAACCAATGAAGCAATATTTACTCTCACTTCGATGATGAACTCTAATTTACGCTGCTTCTTTTTTAACTTGGTTTTTAATTGTTGGTTATAATCCACTACATAAATAATCACAGGTGGCTCAGTAGTCTTTACCCCTGCCAATGAAGGAGATTCAGGAGACTCAGGTTTGACTCCTGTGTTGGAATAATCCCCTGGAGAAGGAATTGGCACTCCACTCCAGTATTCTTGCCTGGGAAATCCCATGGACAGAGAAGGCCTGGCAGGCTACAGTCCATGGGGTCGCAAAAGAGTTGAAGATTACCGAGGACACCCACCTAGAGCACATAAGAAGAAAAGTCCAAGATCAAACTGAGTCCCTCTAATATCTTTATTGTGCCAGACACAATGCTAGGCATTTTAGAGTTGTGACAGCAGTTAATCCCTAAAGCTGCTCAATGAGGTTGGTACTTTTTTTAACTGAAAAATTTAAAAATATTGTATTAATTCATTTAAAACATCACTGCTATATTTAAAATAGATAACCAACAAGGACCTACAACAAGCACCCCCAGAGAACTCTGCCCAATACTCTGTAATAATTAAATGGGAAAAGAATTTGAAAAAGAATAGATACATGTGTTTGGATAATCACTTTGCTATCTGAAACTAACACAACACTGTTAATATAAGATAAAAATTTTAAAAATAAAAATAAATACACATCATGTGTTACCATATATGTATGCATTTTAAGCAAGGTTATCGAAGTATGTAGTATAGTACAAAGAATAAAAATATTGAAGAATTAGGGAAAGGGGAAGTCTGCATAAGAAAATAGTAGATTCTAAAAAATAAATATCAATAATAAATCATTATATGTTAACATAAATGACAATTTTATGAAAAATAACTATTTCCAAAAACTTAATAAGAACAGCAACACTGTTTTACATTTTTGCAAATGTCTCTAAGATCTGGCTTAGAAGACAGCTAATTTCCCATGTGCTTCTCATTCAATCTTTTGTGATATAACACACCATGTAGACTCTATAAAATTCATGAGAGATGAAAGTATAAAGGACAAATGATGTCAGTATTACTAAGAGAGAATCTGGTCTTTCAGATCCTATGAAAAGTGTCTTGGGGATCCTCTAAAAGAGACTCCGGGAATGAGGCTGGTACTCTTGATATTCCTATTTTACAAATGAGGGAATACACTCAGAAATAAAGCACCTTACTCAAGACCCTACACTGTAGCAGAGCCCTACACTGTAGCAGAGACAGGAGAAGCTCATTCAACATTCCATCAGTTCCCCCAGTTTCCCAGCCTCTTCAGTTAGACGAGGAAATGTGTCCATTTCTGGCCAAACAGGTACAGGCAGAAATGACAGGATGAGCTGTAGGCAGACTGATACTTATCATCTCCAAGCCCAAGCCTAAAGGTGGCACAAGACACCTCAGCCATCTTTTCCCTGGCCATGGTGACCAAGACAACACAGATGGTGCCACACATGATGGTGGAACCCACATCAGCTTGGGTCTCTGAGCAACTTCTGGAGCTGAGCACCTTTTAGCCTGAAACCCACCTGGGACATGCAAGCAATAAACTTTTCAACAGATTATGCCAAACTTTGTTAAGCTCTAACTCCTGAATATCCATCCCTCCCTCAGTAATTTTACAGTTCAGGCCTCTGCCATCTTTACTGCAGTATTCTCTCAGTTTACCTGCTTCTGGGATTGCTCCCTTCAATCTATCTTCCAAACTGCCACTGGGGTGATCTTTATAACACATTTAGCCCATGTGAATATGCCATGCCTCTACTCAAAATTATTTAATAGCTCCCCTTCCCCTACAAATCCAACTTTGATAAGGTATACAAGGTTCTTTTGAATTTGGCCTCAATTACTGCCATGCTCCTGTTCTCACTCCACATCCCTCGGGCATACTGAAACATCTGCCGCTTCCCAAGATGCTGTGGCCTCTCAACCCGCTGCAGCTTTATACATACTGTTCCTTGTGTCTGGAATGCCCCCTCACTCTCCAGTCTTGGTATTTCGATGCCAGCTCAGATTTTGCTTCTTATAGGACTCCTCTCCTGACCCCTTCAAGTTGACCTACAGCCTCTCTGTCTCTTCATACCTTCACTTGTTTTTCTATCTGTTTTCTTACCATAAAGCTTTTAAAAACAAGGTCGACAAAAGACACTCAAATTTACTAGAATGAAAATCTGGCAGCATATAAACACATTTATTTTTCATGAAGCACTATGCACCCAATCCTAGGGTTGACCCTTAAGAAAAATTCAGACTACACATACTTCACTTTGAATATAACGGTGAAAGAATCAAGTTTGGAGGCCAAGACTTAACAAGACTAGTTTTCAGCTTCACAAGTTCTCTATGAAAGGCCCATATTCCATCTGGGAAACCTGGTTCCCTGCTCATGTATGTCTAAGTTCAAAACCACATGGACTAGCTCTTCTTAGAAAACAGTTTGTATTTGTTTGGAAATCTTGAGTAAAAAACAACCTTCAAGTGTGTTTTTAAAGGTTTTGTTCTGTTAAACCACTATTATAATCTTTTGCTTAAGCTGCCAGAGTCAAAGGTACTAATGCTGGAGACATTCAGAACTTGGTGTTGAGTCAATCAATTTAAGCACTGTACGAAAACAGTAAAGTTTCAAATCAGAACAAGGAGGAGCTTAGAGGCCAAACTGCCCAGAGGGAAGGGAAAACTCTGCTTCCAACTGGGGAAAAGGCAACTATAAATATTTTTACCTGTTGCTTAATTTTTTATTATTTCTTTCTGCTAGGCCATGGAATGGTTGTGAGCTGAAAACTTAGAAAAGCAAATGCTCTAATAAATTAAGCAATTCTGGTTCGCTAACAGGAAGGTTTAAAGTCAAGAGTTAGAAAGTCTCTGAGTATACTTTTTTTTTTTTTACTTTAACTTACCATGAAAGTTCAAGTTTCAGCATCCTAAAAGGGCTTTATTTTAGAAGTGAAAAGGCTCCCAATGAATAAAAGGTTAGTCTACCAACAGAAAACCAAAGTGGCGCTGGAAACATGTAAGAATGGCCTGAAAAGGTTTTGAACTCTACCACTATGTTTGCACATCTTTCATTCTGACTCAGTATTAAATTTATCTTTTTAAATGTGTGGTCCTGAGTACTTACACTCCATAGATGGAAATTATACTATCATGGAGATAACTATTTGTATGATTGGGAAAGAAGAGATTTTGATGTGCCTTTCATCTTTAAAAGCCTAACTATTCAGCTGCCCACAAGAGACCTGAACCAAGACTGACTGATCCAATGGCAATTTCCCAAGAAGAGAAGGTATTAAACCACCTCACTCTAGGTTTGCCAATTCTAGTCTATAGACCAAGGGTGAAAGTCACAATCCCTACATATTCCCTTTCAGAATTTCTCCAGACTCATCAGCAATTATCTGTAAATAATGATTAGCCTTTGCACCTAGGGAAATAGTTGTTATTCAGTTGCTAAGTCGTGACTGACTCTTTGTGACCCCATGGACTGCAGCGTGCCAGGAGTTCACTATCTCCCAGGGTTTGCTCAAATTCATGTTCATTGAGTTGGTGATGGCATCCAACCATCTCATCCCGCTGCCACCCCTTTCTCCTCTGTCTTCAATCTTTTTCAGCATCAAGCTCTTCTCCAACGAGTCAGCTCTTTGCATCACATGGCCAAAATACTGGAGTTTCAGCTTCAGCATCATTCCTTGCAAAGAATATTCAGGGTTAATTTCCTTTACAATTGACTGGTTTCATCTCCTCGCAGTAGAAGGGACTCTCAGGAACCTTCTCTCCAGCACCACAATTCAAAAGAATCAATTCTTCAGTGCTCAAGTCTTCTTTATGATCCAACTGTCACATATATATGTGACTATTGGAAAAATCATAGATCTGACTATACGGACCTTTGTCAGCAAAGTAATGTCTCTGCTTTTTAATATGCTATCTAGGTTTGTCATAGCTTTTCTTCCAAGGAGCAAGCGTCTTTTAATTTCATGGCTGCAGTCACCATCCACAGTGATTTTGGAGCCCCAGAAAAGAAAATTTGCCACTGCTTCTACTTTCTCTCCTTCTATTTGCTATGAAGTGATGGGACCGGATACCATGATCTTAGTTTTTTGAATGGTGAGTTTTAAGTCAGCTTTTTCACTCTCCTCTTTCACCTTCATCAAGAGGCTCTTTGTGAAAGTAACTCAGTCATATCTGACTCTTTGTGACCCCATGGACTATACAGTTCATGGTACTCTCCAGGTCAGAAGACTGGAGTGGGTAGCCTTTCCCTTCTCCAGGGGATCTTCCCAACCCAGGGATCAAACCCAGGTCTCCTGCATTGCAGGCGAATTCTTTACCAGCTGAGCCACAAGGGAAGCCCAAGAGGCTCTTTCCTTTCTGCCATTAGAGTGGTGTCATCTGCATATCCAAAGTTATTGATATTTCTCCCAGCAATCTTAATTCCAGTTTGTGCTTCATGCAGCATGGTATTTCACATGATGTACTCTACATATAAGTTAAATAAGCAAAATGACAACACACAGCCTTGTCTCACTCCTTTCCCCAAATTCGGAAACAGTCAGTTGTTTCACGTTCAGGTCTAACTGTTGCTTCATACAGGTTTCTCAGGAGACAGCAAAGGAGGAA
Source organism: Cervus elaphus (assembly GCF_910594005.1). Lineage (NCBI taxonomy): Eukaryota > Metazoa > Chordata > Mammalia > Artiodactyla > Cervidae > Cervus > Cervus elaphus. Next base: position 32,850,525 of record NC_057824.1, read on the forward strand.
GATACTGGAGTGAGGTGCCATTTCCTTCTCCAGAGGATCTTCCCAACCCAGGGATAGATTCTACACCTCTCGCATTGCAGGTGGATTCTTTACCACTGAGCCATCAGGGAAGCCCTAAGCGAAACAGACTGTCAAAAACCTGACATCTACCCTGAGCAAGGTGGGTCTTGTGAATGTGTACAAAGGATGAGTATTGTGCATGCCATGAGACAGATTTTAATAAGAAAATAGATTTTTTTAATCCTGCAAAATATAGTCTTGAATACAGGTTTGTCCAATATGCTAAGTAATACAGTTTACTACTTCTTCTCAGGAGACAAGATAGTATGGTTGACAAAACCAAAATTTACAAAATTTGAGAGCTTGTGGCTTGGAACATTAGATGCTACCCTAATTGGGGAACATCTGAGAGTTTCTCATTATGAAATCATGTAGAAACTTTGTATTAAACCAATGACAGAGAAAAAATGAAGGAAGAAAAGAATCTTAAGTTACAGCACTGTCACCATTTTGTAGTATTTTAACCTAATCTTGACTAGATAACTAAAAGATCCTAAAAGATGATGCTGTTAAAGTGCTGCATTCAATATGCCAGCAAATTTGGAAAACTCAGCAGTGGCCACAGGCCTGGAAAAGGTCAGTTTTCATTCCAACCCCAAAGAAAAGCAATGCCAAAGAATGTTTGAACTACCACACAATTGCACTCATCTCACATGCAGTAAAGTAATGCTCAAAATTCTCCAAGCCAGGCTTCAACAGTACATGAACTGAGAACCTCCAGATGTACAAGCTGGATTTAGAAAAGGCAGAGGAACCAAAGATCAAATTGCCAACATCCATTGGATCACAGAAAAAGCATGAGAGTTACAGAAAAACATCTACCTCTGCTTCACTGACTATACCAAAGCCTTTGACTGTGTGGATCACAACAAACTGTGGAAAATTCTTCCAGAGATGGGACTACCAGACCACCTTACCTGCCTCCTGAGAAATCTGTATGCAGGTCAGGAAGCAACAGTTAGAACTGGACATGGAACAACAGACTGGTTCCAAATTGGGAAAGGAGTACATCAAGGCTGTATATTGTCACCCTGCTTATTTAACTTATATGCACAGTACATCATGCGAAATGCGGGGTTGGATGAAGCACAAGCTGGAATCAAGATTGCTGGGAGAAATATCAATAACCTCAGACAAGCACCCTTATGGCAGAAAACGAAGAGGAACTGAAGTGAAGATCATGGCATCTCGTCCCATCCTTCATGGCAAACAGATGGGGAAACAATGGAAACAGTGACAGACTTTAGTTTCTTGGGCTCCAAAATCACTGTAGGTGGTGACTTTAGCCAGGATATTAAAAGACGCTTGCTCCCTGGAAGAAAAGCTATGACCAACCTAGATAGCATATTAACAAGCAAGAGACATTACTTTGCTGACAAAGGTCTTTTTAGTCACAGCTGTGATTTTTCCAGTAGTCATGTATGGATGTGAGAGTTGGCCCATAAAGAATGCTGTGTGCAGAATAATAGATGCCTCTGAACTATGATGCTGGAGAAGACTCTTGACAGTCCCTTGGACTGCAAGGAGGTCAAACCAGTCAATCCTAAAAGAGATCCGTCCTGAATATTCATTGGAAGGAGTGATGCTAAAGCTCTGGCCACCTGATGCAAAGATCTGACTCACTGGAACAGATCCTGATGCTGGAAAAGATTGAAGGCCGGAGGAAAAGGGGATGACAGAGGATGAGATGGTTGGATGACATCACCGACTCAATGGACATGAGTCTGAGCAAGCTACAGGAGTTGATGATTGACAGGGAAGCCTGGCATGCTGCAATCCATGGGGTTGCAGAGTCGGACACAACTGAGCGACTGAACTGACTAGATAATACATGGCTCAGAAAAATAAAAGACTTCAAACCACCTTTATAGCAATTTTTAAAAACTAGTTTGAAACATGCAACAGTTTATTACAAGGTGCTATATCAGATGCATGGCCCTTTACGTTGAGAACAAAATAGAACAATATCATTTACAGAAGAGAGGACAACAACTAAATGTAGATAATGAATGATGACAGTGTTAAGATATACAGAAAATGTCAAGGTAACACAAATAATTAATGCTTAAAAAAAAAAACAACTCTAAACCATAGACTACATCTGAAAGCAGATTTCTTGGCTCCTACTACACAATCAAGATTGCACTATTTTTTCTGGGTTTTGCTTAAAAACAAAGTACCTCCCACAAGTTTATTTCATTTCTACCACTGCTCGTTTTACTTCTCAAGATTCCCACTATGTGAAAACCAATACAACAAAAAGTGATAGGAAATTTTCAAAAACCTTGCCTCAGAATTTATGTTCATTTTAGGGTACACCTTTAAAGTGGCTACCAGGAAGAAGTAAGGTAGAGATCATTAGGATGGGGCAGCCTCAGCATTCCAGAACAGAGAAAGCCTGCACAGGCATGCATTCAAGAGATGGGGGTGGCTTTTTCTTCCTCCCCAACAGAACAAATGGGAACCCTAACTCCTGTCTTAGGGAGTTCCAACTACAAGGAGTGAAAAGAACTAAAGATCAATCCAGGTTTTGAGGAATCTGCTAAAAGTGAGAGGAAGCAACATTACTCATTTTTTGTTATTCAAAAAAAAAGCTACCACTTCTAAAGTATATGCTAATTTAAATTCTACACAACCAACTTAGGGGCATTTTCACCATGAATGCATAAAAAAAATTTGTCAATTTGCTTAAGTTAGGCAAGTTTTTTAAAGTCACTCAAATTTAGACCTATTGAGTCCATCACCACAAAGCTTTATGAAAGTATGGCACTGCACTAGAATTACTTTGTCTTAGAACTTATAAACACATCAGCTATTCCTACATAACCTTTATGATCATCTACATCTGTTTACCATCCCAACTATCGTTCCTCAAAGGTTTTTCTTGAAAGGGTAAAAAAAATCCACTTTAGTATCACCCTAAGTAACATTATCCATGAAGTCATAGGTCTAATATGCTAGTTACACTTTCATTAATACACGTTAATGAAAATATAGGATAAAAAATATTCATCAGGCAAAACTCATCTCATGTACCATCAATAGTATAAAAAAACACCCCTTTGTACACTCATTTCAGCAGCACACACACTAACAATGTAACCAAAGCCACACTTTGGGGAACAGTGATTTAGTACCAAATCCTTCATTGCAGCTAAGGAAACAGGCTCAATGAAGGGGTGTAACTTGCCCAAGGACACACAGAACTAGTGGCAGACTCTAGACTAGAACTTAGTCCAACGGTGGTCAACTAAAGTAGAATGTACAGATGGGTAAGATACAGGGAGAATTAGTCCTTGGGGACTTCCCCAAGAAGTGAACTTCAAGCAGTTGCTAAGCCCTTTGACAGCAGATCCAGGTTTTTCATTTTCTCTGAGAAGCCACACACGTAACATGGTATTTGCTGGTGGACTCTCAGAGTGTCTGGATGGGCTGGAATAAATCTGTTGCTTCCTTCCTGAACTCTCATGTGGTTCTCCCAACCTCACTGAAGACCAAGGCATGCTGCCAATGATAAAAATGTCTCCTGGATCAGTTTCCCACTTTTTGATCCAACAATATCCTAGCCACTGAGCTCCTGTCCCCATTGCTAGATTCATGCATGCTCTATATGGTTTCAGGAGGAAGATTTTCCATCTCTGGGTTTTAGGCTAGCTTTGGAAACAGGCTGGAAGTTTCCATTACAGAGTTACTCCAGTATTTCCCAGATACCCAGACCAGGTTTTATTTTCAAGTGATAGATAACTTGTGTCTATTATGTGCCCAGCAATGTTTTATACACTGTCCCATACTTCCCATATAAAAGAAGGCAAAATGATATAGTTCCTGGCCTGTTGGGAGCTGCCAATCCATGTGAGTTTCACTGTACATGCAGGCAGTTAACAATAACTAACATTATTAAATGTTTATCTATATGCCAGGCATTGTACCATGTCCTGCAAATGTCTTATTGACTCCTCACAACAATTTACTGTGATTATTTTCACTTAATACATGAAGGAAACAAGGCTTACAGATGCTAAGTGGCTCATCCAAGGTTAAGTGACAAGTAGATGGTAAAGTTCAGATGCAAACCCAGACTCTACACAGATGCTCTTACCTGTGCACTATGTACACTTGAATCTTTAAATTCACAGTGAAAGGAAACATGACTTCTGTATATCTAATTTCCTAAAAGTGAGCTTCTTTATTGCATTAGGGGATGCATTTATTAAATTAAAAAATATATATAACACATTCTGAGAGTGCCATTTCATACTGATTGAGGGAAGAGTTTGCTCCTTGTAATCTGAAACTATGCAATTTGCACTCTCTCGACCAAAAAAAAAAAAAAAAAGCCATCAAATTAAAACTAAATGAATATTGTCACTTATCACCTAAATCAACTTTGGAATGTTAGTTGTTCAGTCATGCCCGACTCTTTGCGACCCCATGGACTGCAGCCCACCAGGCTCCTCTGTCCATGAGATTTTCCAGGCAATGATACTGGAGTGGGTCGCCATTTCCTTCTCCAGGGGACCTTCCCAACCCAGGTATGGAACTGGGGTCTCCTGCACTACAGGCAGATTCTTTACTGACTGAGCTTATTCGTGGTGGCTCAGTGGTAAAGAATTTGTCTGCCAATGCAAGGAGATGAGATTCAGTCCCTGGGTGGGGAAGACCCCCTCGAGGAGGAAGTAGCAACCCACTCCAATATTCTTGGCTGGAGAACTCCATGGAGAGAGGAGACTGGGTTATAGTTCATGGGATCACAAACAGTTGCAAAGAGTTGGACAGGACTGAGCGATTGAGCACACTCGCAACCTTATTCCTACTTTGGGGATACAACTGGAGTACTAATGTGGTATAATAAAAAATATACTTGGTCTTTATCCCCAGTTACTACCAGAGGTCCTAAAACCCCTGGAATTCCTTTACAGATAAGACTTCTTGTTATTCATTAAGGAGCAGGGTTTAGACCACACCTGAGTTTCTCTTTGATAGTTTGAAAAGAAGCTACCTTTGTCAGAAAGCCCAGGCATATGACTGGAACTTTCAGTCCCACCTTTAGCCCCAAGGAAGGGAAGGGTGGCTGAAGTTTCATCAACAAAGGTCAATGATTTAATAAATTATGCCTACATAAAGGAACCACAACTGAAAGTCAAACAAGGCTAGGGGTGCTTCCGTCTAGTCAAAGCCATGGTTTTTCCAGTGGTCATGTATGGATGTGAGAGTCGGGCCATGAAGAAAGCTGAGCGCCAAAGAACTGATGCCTTTGAACTGTGATGTTGGAGAAGACTCTTGAGAGTCCCTTGGACTGCAAGGAGATCCAACCAGTCCAACCTAAAAAAGATCAGTCCTGAATATTCATTGGAAGGATGGATGCTGAAGCTGAAACTCCAATACTTTGGTCACCTGATGCAAAGGTCTAAATCACTGGAAAAGACCCCGATGCTGGGAAAGACTGAAGGCAGGAGGAGAAGGGGATGACAGAGGATGAGACGGCTGGACGGCATCACCAACTCGATGGACATGAGTTTGAGCAAGCTCCAGGAGTTGCTGATGGACAGGGAAGCCTAGTGTGTTGCAGTCCACAGTGTTGCAAAGAGTTGGACATGACTGAGTGACTGAACTGAACTGAGGGGAGCTTATGGCTTCCCAGGTGGCACTAGTGGTAAAGAACCTGCTTGCCAATACAGGTAGATATAAGGGATGCAGGTTTGATCCCTGGGTTGGGAAGATTCCCTGGAGAAGGGCATGGCAACCCACTTCAGTATTCTTGCCTAGAGAATCCCATGGACAGAGGACCCTGACAGGCTAGTCCATAGGGTTGCAAAGAGTCAGACATGACTGAAGCAACTTAGCACGCAAGGGAGCTTCAGGGTTGGTGAATACACTGATGTGCTGGGAGGCTGGCATGCCCAGAGGGGACATGGAAGCTCTGTGCCCCTAATTCAAATCTTGCCCTATCCAGGTCTTCCATTTGGCTGTTTCTGAGTTGTAGCCTTTATAATGAAACAGAATTCATACATATCATGTTTTAGCAGCTAAATGAGTCATATGTACTAGCAAATTATCCATCGTGGGGGAGGGTGCTCATGGGAACCCCTAAATTTGAGGTCTACCAGGCAAAAGTGCAAGGAGGAATTTGAGACAACCTGATACTTGCGGCTGGCACTTGAAGTGGGGCAGTCTCCTGAGACTGAGTCATTAACCTGTGGGATCTGCACAAACTCCAGGCAGTTTGTGTCAGAAGTGAACTGTTGGATACTCAGTGATGTCAGAGAATTGTTGAAGGGACGGCATAATTAACCTCAGGAGAAGAAGTCCATGTTACAACCAATTTGAAGTGAAGTGAAGTGAAGTGAAGTGAAGTGGCTCAGTCGTGTCCGACTCTTTGTGACCCCATGGACTGGAGCCTACCAGGCTTCTCCCATGGGATTTTCCAGGCAAAAGTACTGGAGTGGGTTGCCATTTCCTTCTCCAGAGGATCTTCCCCATCCAGGGATCGAACCCAGGTCTCCCGCATTGTAGGCAGACGCTGATACTTATTTAATTGAAGCCACCTTCCTTGATCTCATCATTAAATCTGTAGCTGTCACCAATTCAGAGTAGTACTTGCCATTTTCAGCACTAGAAGAAAATCTGGCCTTATGTCAGATTCACAAGTACCTGGTAGAATAAAATTTCTTTTAAAAGACTAACGATTTAATTTGATCTGCTAAAGAGACCATGTAATGTTACAAAAATATGAAGTCAAAATATATTTTCTTTAATTATTTTAGTTGCGGTTTAACTCACATTTAATCCCCATGAAAGAATCATGAATTACCTCAATAGTTTACATGTAACTGTTCCCTTTGGGTAACAGACATTGTTAAATGACAATCGCCACCACACAGTATTATATACTTAACTCAAACTCTAATGGACCCATGAACAATACGTTCCCTCTGTTTGCCAACTTCTTATTTGTCAAAAACAAAAGTCAAAAGAGAGATCTCAAAGAAGTTAGGCTTAAGCAGTCAATCATGACCAACTAGTCAATCTTGAAGACCAATCTGGTCAAACCAGACACTGCATCAATGCACTCATCCCTTCCCATCAGGAATATACTTTTCAATCAGGGGAGAGAATACTGTCATCAGAGACCTGGTCAGGGGCACTGGATTACCCAACTCCAAAGGTCCCCATTCCCCTCCTTGTAAATGGTGTTGTCTAGCACCGGGCAACTGTGTGGGCCTGTTCCTTCCTGAGCCACTCTTCTCCTATCAAGTGCCACTGTTAGCAATTTCCACCTTTTCTCAGCTGGACAATTTTTTCTTCACCCTATGCATATGGCCCACAATATCACCACTGCCACCACTCTGCACTCCCAAAGGCCTGCTTCCTGAAATGTTCTCCTCCCGAGCAACTGAACCCACATAACTAAATGCCTCTGGAAAGGTCTTTAGACTTTTCTCTTTCATATAATGTTAGTAAACCCCCAAGCAAAATTCTCCTACCATTGACATCAGCTATAACCAACTGTTTTGAGTAAATGACTGGACAAGTGACTAGTTATTTCAAAGAAAAACTAATTTACTTGGAGAAAAAGAATCACAGAAATATCCTTTAAAATGAACACATCACTCCTTACTTTTGAACTGTACTCACTTAGAATAAAGAAAACGTCACCACTCTGAGAACCTGGAACTTCTAGCATGTCTATAATCCTGCCACCCAGAACATATGCTGCCAGAGTCCCAGCACCCTCACTGGAGGGGTATTCCTTGCCTTCCCTTCCTGTTTAAAGGCAGCCACTAGGTAGTCATTAAGTAGATATAAAGTAAATGTTTAATTGGAAACAAATTTGTTTCACAGATTTTTTTAAGAATAAAGCAATTGTAGATATTTTCACAGAGCCATTCTAAAAATGTTTTGTCCATGCATATACCTGGGTTTTCCTGTTCATATTCCAAGGCAGGTCACTGGAAATGGGAATATGCAGGTCAGCATTTTGCATAGGCATTCTGGACAGCATATAGAAGAGACCAAACACCAAGGATTCAATTAAACTCAAACAAACTCTACTCAGTGCCTACAAGGATATATTTAAGGCAGTGCAAATAAGAAAACAAAATCAGTGCAGAGAAGTCCTATACCTGCCAGTACCTTCTCTGTAACTTTAAGCAAGTTTACTAACCTTTAGAGAGTTCCATTTACCTTCTGCTTTTTTATCTGTTTTCAGCCTCAAAACATTTTGATCGACTGAAATCTTATGGGGAAACTCAATATAACAGCAACTATAGCAAAGTCAAACATGGGTGTGGTGGTGGGGAGCAGGAGCAGTGACATGGAAGCTAGACAGCAAGATGAGGGGGTTTTCCATGTCTACCACAGATATACTCCAGAAATGACCCCTGAGAGGGCTCTACATAGCCCAGTTTGAAAAATTATCATGTCAGATATTCTAAGATTCTTGGAGGGTCTTCTTCCTGCCTTATTCTTAGCTGGACAAAGAATTAAATGCATTCAATACAGTAAATGCTATGATTTGAGTCTTGTTCAGAATCAAAGTTATAGGTCACACACCAACCCACTTTTAGGCAAACGCTGCAGAATCCAAATACTTCATCAACCAGAAAGAGCTAAAAGCTATAACCAAACTCTGTGATCTTGATATGGTGGAAGTGATCTACTTTTAAAATAATGAAAGCAAGTTTTTCCAAAACACTGTATCCTAGACTGACCAGCAGAGATTAAGGCAAAAATGAGAAGTCCTACACTATGCAGTGATGCTGCCCAAGATCCTTGGTCAGTCATCGTATCTGGTCTGGATCTTCAGGCCATGGTGACAAAATCATTTTCAGTCCCCAGGTCCTGAGACTGAATCCTCCAGCAGAGCAGGGAGAACAGGAACAAGGATTATGCATCGCAGCAGTATGCAACCTAAGCTTCCATGATGCAATCCAGCCCAAAACCCAACAACACACCTTGGTCAAAGGACACTGCTGAGCAAGAACAGGCCCTCAGGAAGTCAGTAGTTATCAACATGAAGCCTACTTTTTTCATATAATCAGGTTGGTATCAGGGCACTCACTGACCATGATGATTTATTTTGGTACAAGGGCTATTCACCACCTCAAGATCCCTTTACTGAGCTTCCCTATTCTGATGTATGGTATTTAAATAGTTTCACCTGCACACATCTTAAAGAAGAGAATTTGGCATTTCTCCCCTCCCATTTTCTCCTTTCTACATATCACAACTTCAAAAGATTAGTTTGAGCCACTTCAGATAATTAAAAGGCTAAGTTCTTACTTGTAATCATCCACTAATTGAACAAGTCAGGTGCTACAGTAATCTCCTTTTTCCCCCAAAATAAGTAGGTTCCTCCATCACCAAGAAAAACAGATATAAGAACTGGTAAAACTAGATGTGAATTGAAAGACACTAACTCAATGAAACACTCTGGTCCATTGTGCAGAGAGCTTCAGAACACTGTTCCAACATTTAGGGAGAATTGATCCTGGTTCACTGGTATCAACATCTGTAAATAGACACAAAGAGGTAACTGTAAGTAATCAAGAGCTGGGGGAATAGGAGTCACCACGTAATTACCATTGTTTCATTCAGAGTTACCACATCTTCACCTTAAAACAACTGGCAGCCAGTGTACAATTAACTCTTCTTACTGCAGCACAAAATAGTAGCAAAATCAGATTAATTTTAAGTCATCTAATGCAATGCAAACACACAACTCCAAAAGTAAGTGGTATCAACTCTTCTTTCAGAAGAGTTTGTCCAAAAGCCCCAGGAGTTTAACAAACCCACTGGTACTCTAGATTAAAAGGCCAGTTCATTAAAAGGCCAGTTCAGCTCTGAGAATCTAAATTCATTTAGGTTTGTAGATTCTTTCCCCAAACACAATTAGTGGCCAATGCAGGAGTCAGTGGCTTCTCCCTGTATTCAAGTTCCCCTCCTACCCATCCGACCCATTTCACAAATTAGAAAAGAGCCACCACTCTCCAAACTGACTGATGAAATTTCAGCCTACAGGGTATTTTCATACTTGAGTTATAAGTGAAGATGAATATGGACAGCTTAATAATCCATTAGCTAGATTAAAATCCAACATTAGGATACAACCTAGACCAAAGCCACATGTGTGCATGTGTGCACATGTGCACTGTCGCTTCAGTCCTGTCCAACTATTTGCAAACTGCTGGACTGTAGCCCACCAGGGTCCTCTGTCCATGGGATTCTCCAGGCAAGAATACTGGAGTGGGTTGTTATGCCCTCCTCCAAGGGGATCCAGGGGAGGAATCTGACCCAGGGATCGAACCCGAGACTCTTGCATCTTCTGCGCTGGCAGTCAGGTTGTTTACCACTAGAGCCCCTTGGGAAGCCTGTGTGTGTGTGCGTGTGTGTGTGTCTAAGTGAAAGTGTTACTCAGTCATGTCTGATTCTTTACAATCCCATGGACTGTATAGTCCATCAGGCTCCTCTATTCATGGAATTCTCGAGGCAAGAATACTGGAGTGGGTAGCCATTCCCTCCTCCAGGGGATCTTCTTGATGCAGGGATTGAATCCAGTCTCCTGCATTGCAGGCAGATTCTTTACCGTCTGAGCTACCAGGGAAGCCCCCATATGTAATCAATTCTCAGTTCTTTGAGTTACTCTGCAGTATAAAGGGTAGAGTCTATTGTTTGCCTAATTCTAGCTGTTCACTTGCTTGCTAACCAAAGACTTCCTATTTACATTCAAGTTGGGATTCAGTAAGTCAGTTCAAGCTCAACTCCAACCCCTTCATTACCCCAGGACTGCCCAGGACTATTCAAGTTACTTTTGATAATCCATCTACCCATGCTAGAACTTAAAACAGGTGACAACTCCAAAATTTCTGATTCATTTTTCACAAACACGAAAAAGTTTTACTTACAATTTCTGATACTAACTTTACTACAAACAGCCCAAGCAACATTTAAGTCTCTCAACTGCCTAGCTCAAAGAGCCAATTCACTCAAAGAACACACTAGTCACTGTTGTGGTGTTCAAAAGAAGAAAACAGCATATTCTAACTGTTTCAGCCCACTGAAACATTTGACTCTACAGGGCCAAATCAAGGAGGAGTTCTGATTGGGCCTCTCAAGTGGACAATCTGGTCAAGGTGAGGCTGAGAAGCAACTGGCTACTAGAGATGAACGCCCCCAACAGAAGGCAAAAGTAGGTTACATCACTTGGCTACATGCCAGCCCAAAGATGCCAACAGAGTGGGATTATGCCCACAATGGTCATTTATCTAATGTAATCCAGAGTGAACTTTTAGCACCAACCTACGTACACACCTCAGCTGAATGTTATTAGTCATCAGGCAGACCAGACAAAAGTGGAAATAGTGCAACATAAAATCTGCCTTCCTACAAAAAACAACTTCAAACTTAGATTGTAATGGTCATCTTGTAGACCAACAGGGGCATGTTATTATCATTTGCCCAATCTTCAGCCCTAAATTCACAGCTAGAAGCAAAAGAGGATTCATATACTAGAACACATTTGGGGTACCCAATATGCAATTTTAAAAAGCATAGAAGACAAAATCCTGTAAGGAAAAAGGCAACCTCTCAATTGAACATCCCACTGAATTCTTAACTCATGCCTTGAGATTCATCTGCCAGAAAAGACCCAGATGACCACTGCCTCCTCCTCTCCCACTCTCAGCAGGGTGACCTTTTTTCCCTACAATACTCTAAGTAAAGTGAAAGTCACTCAGTCGTGTCCAACTATACAGTCCATGGAATTCTCCAGGCCAGAATACTTGAGTGGGTAGCTGTTCCCTTCTCCAGACAATACTCTTAAGAGTATCCTTAAAATAGTATGTGGCAAGACTAGGAAAAGCAACAGAATTAAAAGGAACATCATTTTCTTTATCCTTCTTGCTCTTATTTTGCCCACCTATTCTGAGCCCAGCCTCCATCTCTCTGACCTAGACTCTCTTCACTCTTCTCTTTGATCACTAGGCTCTAGCCATTACAGCCTCTCCTACCCCTAATCCTCCCCTACCTCCTCTACACCATCCCTTTCTTCCCACTCCTTGGAACTTGCCACACTCCAGCCCAGTTTTTGCACTAGCTAGTCCCTAAACCTGGAAGGTTCCTCCCGTATTTTTGCAAGGCTGGCTCCTTTTTATTTAAAGTACAACTTCAGTGTTGCCTTCTCAGAAAGCTTTAGACTGTACCCCAGTCAGACACTTCCTATCACAACACTCACAATCACAGATAAGAGATGATTTTCTTCAGCTCTTATCAAAACCCAATTTGCTTATTTATCTGTCCCCACCCCGCTCCAACGAAGGCTCCATGAGAGCATGGACCTTACTGCTATGTTCCTCTTTGTATGCCCACTGCCTAAAATACTGGCTAGCAACTAGTAGCTTGTCAATAAATGTTTGTTGAATGAATGAATTTTGGACTTTTTATTCAATGATTCCAAATCAGTTAAGGTGAGAACAGTAGTCATTTTTTCCTTTTGTTGCATTTCTGTGAAACATCCAAACATGCTGTTACTTGTACAATGAAAGCACTAAATATTGTTTTATCAGGCCTGAAAGCCCTGATGAGTAGGATGGAACCCATTACGATAATTCTAGCAATATGCACATAAACTCAGTTACAGAGGAAGAGGATTTACAGACACCTTCTAATCATCAAAGGATCCCTAAAATTTGGGAACCATCTCTTAAAGTTCTTTAGAAAACAGCTCCAGACTCAAGAGGATTTCCAAAGAAAATATCAACACCAAAGTAGGAATCATTACACTTCACTCTGAAATCCCTACCACAGGCTAAAGCAGCACTACTTTTTCCCCCCTTAAACCAACAAAACATCAACGAAGAGACCTTCTTTTCGAATCATTCTCTGCTAAATAATTTTTCCACATCCGTTACTGGTTTGTATTCTTCCCTGAAAGAAAACTAAGCAAACCACGCTGTCTCATGTAAGACCACCTATACACAAAGAATAAGCTAAATAAATAAGATGGAAATCTGCACAAGCCAAATGTGTCACTGAAGACTTGTGTGCCAGACACACAAAAGAAAAAATAAGAGAGCTATTGTCCAATTGTAGAAACAAAAGAGTAACACGGGCTTTTCTGTTCTCCAAAGTGCATCATGAAGTGTGGGTGGAGAGAAACAAGAAATCTAGAATTAGCCTAACATCAAATCATTTTGGAAAGAGTTGACAACATTTAAATTCCTCACACATAAAGTATTTAGAGCAAGAGACCTTGATTCCTGGGCTATGATGCCATTTAGGAATCCTTGCAAGGGCTTTGGAATTCCAGTATTCAGAGGATAAAACGCTCATTTTAATCGGGAGCGACCGGGGATTGAGAGGTACTCCCAAAGAGAGACAGCTTGTAACTGAAGTATTACAAAGCTTGCAGTTAAGACCTGGGATGGAGGCGGAACACCAAATTCAAAAGAGGTAACCAAGATACCAAGTGCTATAAAGGAAAAAAAAAAAACAAAAAACACCAGAGTTACCACCTAGTCACGGAGAATTAAAGTGGAAAGGAGGGCTATGCACGGGAGAAGATGGGGGGGGGGGGGGAATGGAAAAAAAACCCCAATACATTTGTCACTCTGTCCCACTTCCTATACAGGATACGGGCAAAGCTTCCAGCCCCATCACCTCAGGCACAGATGGTTATCGTATATAGCAAAGGTGCATAGGAAGGACTTCAGGTCTGAGCCCCTTAATTCCAGGGCTGTTAATGATTAAAGAGGAAGATGGGGGTGGGGAGGTAGATAAGGGCGGAGGGAGCTGGAGATTCACCCACCACCTCTCGTTTGGGCTCCTACCTCACGGCGCTTACAAGGCGCAGAGGACCAGAGTCTGTACCCCCTCCAGGGCAGCTCCGGCCCCCAGAGCCCCAGGCCCTGGGTTGAGGGGTGCTGGCGGTGAGGAGGCAGGGACAGTAGGTAAGTTTTCTGAGCCCTGCGGCTGACACGCCACAGGCTCCCCTCACAGCCTCTCCTTCCAGCGGGACCAGTCCAGACAAGGAGCTGATTTCCACGCCTCCCCTTCCACCCCCCCTCCCTTTCTCGAAGGTACCCAACCCCCGCCCCTTCATCTCCCAAAGCCTCCCCTTCTCCTCAACACCCCCCCCAAACTCACAGCTGCTCCAGAGGTTCCTCCAGTCAAACCCTTTCTGGAAACGACGGCGGCCCGGCGGGTCCAAAACACCTACCATCCCCGCTCGCGTTTCCAGGTTCCCTACCCCCTCCGCCGCCGCCGCCGCCGCCTCTTCTCCCACCACTGCCGCCGCCTCCCCTTCATCTGCCGCCCACCAGCGGCGGCCGCCCCGAAGCCCCGCCCCCTCCATCGCCTCCTGCATCATCACTTCCGGTAACCCCGCAGGCCGCCCGCTCCGGCAGGCGGAATAGGAAAGGAGAGAGGAGGGAACGAGTGGCAGTTAGCGTCACGACGTACGCAAAGGCGTACGAAGCTGTCGCCAAGTAAGGGCAAGGACTTAGCAACGCAACGCGGAGGGAAGGCTAGGAAGAGATGGAGTGGACCATTTTTGTCGCTGGAATGGGGTGGCGAGAGGAAAACGAACGGGGGAAAAGGGAAATAAGGAAAGGATGAGCTTGGCTATCTTGTTGGTTATACGGCGGAGCGTGATCTAGAGTTTGAAGCTGAACGAAGGGTCGAGCCTACCCTCGACTTGGGACTAATGCTCCCACAGAGGTCCGTCCGGTGGTTTGGTCCGGTCTGGCCTACCAGACCTGCTAGAGAGCTCGGTCCGCCGCCGCTCAGCTGCGCTCCCGGCGCCGACTCCTCCCAGCCTGCCGGAGGCTGCGGTGCTTCTGTGGGTGGGGGAAGGCTGGACTGACGCAGAGTGAGTGTTGAGGATGGAGACGCCGACTCCTGGCGCGGGAAACTGGGGGAAGGGGTGGACTCCTCAGGGGCAGGGATGGGGTGGGGGTGGGGGGTACGACGTTGCTAGGAGACGAGCCTGTGTGACCCCAGCCTCGCGAGGGCTGCTTCTTGTCACCCCGCTCGCCTCAGGAACCTGCTGAGGGAAGCCGCTTGAGGGCCAGGAAGGGGAGGCCTGGTTTGGGAACCCTGAAATGCCGATTTGGGGCCCATCTCTGAATGCTTTGAATTCCCCCAATGTATTGGTGAATGGGAGATTAATAGGGGCAAATCCGGAGGCGAGGCGTCTAGCCGAGGAAGGTTGACACAAGTACCCTGCACGATACTGAGATTTTCTAAGATAATGAGAACTAGCTTCTTAAATCCTTTGGTCCACAAAAGACATTGCTACGTGATTTTTTCGAGTCCGGGAGTAACTTAAAAAGTAAAGCAATAGGGTAGATATCAGCAAGAAATGTCCCAAAGGAAGTAATATCTGGTGAAGTGGTAGAAGATGAGGGGGAAATGAAAGTCGCTCAGTCGCGTCCGACTCTTTCAGACCCCATGGAGTCGGTAGCCGTTCCCTTCGCCAGGGGCTCTTCCCAACCCAGGGATCGAACTCAGGTCTCCTGCATTGCAGGCAGATTCTTTACCAGCTGAGCCACAAGGGAAGCCCAGAAGATGAGTGGAGTGCCACTCTAAATCGAATAGGGCTGTTCAAAGGAGGCCGGGTTTGCAAAAGTCCCAGAAAAGAGGGAAGATAGGGAATAAGTTTTCTAGGTGGAGAAAAGAACCAACGGGAAAGAAACGGCGAGAAGGTCAGGTGCTTGGATCAGAAAGGGAAAAACAAGAGCCAGAGCGGTCTGTGATGGAGAAGTGGCATGACCTGATCAAGCATAGCTTAGCCCAAGGTGAGAGCTTGACTGTTGGGTTACGGAGGGTTTAAGGAGTGGCAGATCTCATTTACTGTTTTAGAAAATCATTCTTGGCTCCTGGATAGAGAAAGATACACGTGGTCAGACCTGTTTGGCAGCTGTTGCAGTAGGCTGAAGGAGAGGTGACAGTGAAATGAAAGAATTAAATTCAGAATGTATTCTGAAACTAGAACTTGCAGAACTTGTTGCCAAATTGGATGTGAAGTATATGTGAAAGGATGGAACCAAGGATGACTCCTCAGAGAAAATAGTTTGAAAGGCACGCTCTTCTTTTAAACATACTAGTTTTGATAAGTTTGTTAACTGTCCAGGTATAGACTTTGAGAAGTTAAATATGAAAATCAAGGGAAAGCTCAAGAGAGATAATAAATGTAGTGGTTTATTCCTAAATCACCTAAGAAGAGAGTGCAGATAGAGAGGACGTTCTCTTGGAAGCCCTATTTTTCTTTGTTAATCAAGGAATAAAAAGTAACTTTGAGAATGCAGGTGAAGTTTTGAAATTGGGCAATTTTGGCTTAGCTATTGTGCTGTTAAATATTTATGTATTAAAACATAGTCTTGGTGGGGTGGGGAAGAGGAAGGCCACTAAAATCCTTGGGGCTCTTTACATTTAGAGATGATCCAGAGAAGGAAAAGCCAGCAGAGGAGACTGTACATATAAAGCCTCAAAGATAAAAGGAGGCCCTGTAATATTCTTGAATAATGGGACCCACCCTCATAATCATTGAGACTCAGTCTGGAAGTTCTGGCTCAAATCTCTTTCTTCCTTTCTTCTGCCAGCTGTCAGTGCTTTTGGACTCCTGCTTAGGTGATTTGTGTTCACTGTAACAAACCTTACTTTGCTTATTGTTTATGGGTCTGACTATCCTGTGAACTATTTCTTCTTTGTGCCCTGTTGGCCTCTAGTTCAGAGCTTTGCCCATCGAGCCCAGTGTATAGGAACTCTGTGTCCTTAATGTATAAACCATGAATTTCAACACCTTCTGATGAAGGAGCATTTGTCCCTGATGTTGCTGCTGCCTCCATCACTAGATATGGTATGGCTGATTTCATAAAATGTAGAAAGAGTATCAAAAGAATAATCAGAAAGGGCTTCTCTGGCTGTCCAGCGTTTAAGACTCTGTGCTTCCACTGCAGGGATTGCTGGTTCGATCCCTGATTTGGGAACTAAAATGCCATATACCAAAAAAACAAGAGTCAGAAGGCTTGGATTTCAATCTTAGGTCACTACTGACCAGCAGAATGGCCCTGTTCTTTGAGTTTAAGGGGTTACAGATTGGCCTAGATTACAGATTACAAACTGCCTGAAAACATGGTTTGGCCCATAAATTGATCTAAATTATTTTTTTAAAATTTACTTGCCAAATTAAAAAATTCAATTTTCAGCTTCATTTGAAAAAGTGACAATCTGGCAACACCAGCCTGAGTTTCCTGCACAGCAACAGTCAGCTGGAGCCAGTGAGATTCTTTTCCCTTCCTCTACCTGCCTGACCCCTATGGACATTTGATTTGCAGTTCTTGGTTTAGAGCTCTGCTGTCTTGTCTGTAGGCACAAGCTACATGTACCTATTTCGATTTAGATGAAGTAAAATTAAAAATGCGGTTCCTCAGATGTACTCACCGTATTTCAGACACCCAGTGCCAGTGGCCACCCTGTTGGACAGCAAAGATAGAAAATATTTCCAACATTGGAGAAAATTCTGTTGGTCAGTGTTGGACTGGAGGAACTTAAAGATGCTCAGGTCTAATCATTCTGCACACTAAAGATGGATAGTGTGGATATCCATGGATAGTAAAGTCATTGCTCCTACTCTGAAGGAAATTTGTCTAGTAAGGAGCTCCTGTGCCTCTGCGGATGGGGAGAGCAGTTCATTAAATAGTTGGCGGGTACTTGGAAACTGTCATGAAGGCGGAGACCCCCTCTGCAGAGTAAGGGCTATATATCAGGTGGTTGGATCAGGGGTCAGGTGTATCTAAGAGCCCTTTTGTCTGCTTCTTAATCCAATTCCTTAGGACATTATCACAAAGAAGGGGTTTGAATGTCTTAAATGTTTCGTGTTCTCTGACTTACCTAGTTCCTTTGAAGGGTTCAAATCTTGGATAGTTAGTTATGAATGAATGACTGGGGTTGATCTTTAGCATTGACCAAGTTCCCTGATGGCTCAGATGGTAAGGAATCTGCCTGAAATACAAGAAACTTGGGTTCAGTCCCGGGGTCAGGGAGATCCCCTGGAGGAGGGAATGGCTACTCACTCTAGTATTTTTGCCTGGAGAATTCCATGGACAGAGGAGCCTGGCAGTTGCAAAGAGTCAGACACGGCAGCAAATAACTCAACGCCTAGGGCCCGCACGTACAACACACTTCCACACACACCTCCTACTTCTGGTAACTTGTTCTCATTTCCCTGATTGACCTTGTCTTTGTCTCTTAAAATATGATGATAAGAAAGCAGTTACTTCCACTTCTTTTTAATTGAGAAACTGAAACTTGGTGTCCATTTAGAGTTTCTATCCCTGAGGGGGCAAATAGCTGAACATCTCAATGGTTACTATAGCCTGATTGGAGTTCCCCTTACAAGTATAATCCTGTGTGTGCTCCTGTGCATTCTGTATTTAGAATGAATATATGTGCTTTATATGATCTTGTTTGGGATAGTTTAAAAACCTTCCAGACATAAATATTTTTAGTTTTTCCTTGTGTTCTAAAGATTTCCTGTGTTATAGAGCCTAACTTAATTTCTCTTCCTTTAGGTAAGATAAAATATAATCCATCCTCTCCCCCATGACCCTTAACTCTGACATACCATATTGTCAATTTCTTGTAAAAAGGTGCTGTTTCAGAGAATAGCTGTAGTATGATTAAGTACACCACACAGGCATATCCTGAGATATGCAAAACAGTGTGTGGCATTACACTTCCCTGCTTGGATACTAGTAACCAAAAACTGAATCCCAGTCAGGAAATAAGTCCATGGCATATGTGTGGGGCAATGAGATGAGGCCCATAGTTTATCTTGAAAGTTATTCAGTTTAGATAAGATGATACTGTATAGGATATCAGAAAGTAGGGAAGGATAACAGATCTAGGAGAAAAGTGCACTGAAGGGTAAGCAAGGAGTAAGAGATAAAGGAAGAAAAATAGGAAGGGAAGCTTGGACATGCTCTTGATATTGGCACCTGCATTGTATTTCCAGTAAGCAGTATGTGCTGTGGTCTGAAGATAAGCAATGCCTCCAGCAGGGTTGGTTAGTCATACTGAAGAACAATAGCTTTTTACTGTACATGGATTATTAATAATCAGAGGGAAACAGCTTTAGGAAAATCCATTACTACCACAAAGCAATAAATTCACCAACAGACAACACATTTCTTTTCCCTCCTCTGCAGACAAAGTTTAGCATAGATAAAAGAGGCCTCACTGTTCCTCCTTTATTTCCTATTTCAGGTAACATTTTGCCTTTGTTAATTCCCAATGCTAAGTAATTTACGTGGATAATTATGAACAGTCCTTACAGCAACTCTTTGAAGAAGGTTCTGTTGTTACCCCATTTTAAGAAATTGAGGCTCTGGAAGATTAATATCTTGCCTGATGTGGTGAAGTCAGTATTCAAACTCCAATTAGTTCATTATTTGTATTATATCTCTCTTCTTTACATGTGTGGAAAATTTTTGAATGCCTGAAATCAAGGTAGTCATTCTCTATTCTGCTATCCTGGGCAAGAAAATCTGATTGCTTTGACATTGTAAGAACACTTCAATTCCCTGCAAGTTGTCCAGATGACTAAAGCTTTATATTATAATCTGGGGAGTTGGTTTTGAGCCCTGATCATTTGCGTGCCATGGACCTTATTCCCCCAAAGGATTGTTTTTATGAAAAAAAAAAAAAAAAGTACCAGAACCTCATTTTTCTATGTGTTTGTTTCTGTCAACTACAAATACATTCACAACCTGAAAGTAGAATGTTTTACTTGGAAATGTTAGGACTCCAAGCCCGGGAGACAGAATTTCAGGTAGCCCCAAGAAACTGCTCTGAGGAAGCAGAAGAGAGAGTCAGGCTATATACAAGCTTGCAACAAAGCTGGCAGGCAGACTGAACATCAATTATTGTTAAGTAAGGAAAACCAGATACTGAGTTAAAGGAATTTAGCATTCTTCTACATATGGGAAGATGCAAGAATCTGAGATTACTGAAGTCATTTCTTCATATGCATCTCAGCTATCTGGGGCCAGCATCCTGCTTTTCTTTTCTTTTTTCTCACTCTTCCCTCCTCCCTCTACCCCCCCACCCCACAGCTCCTCAGCAATCACCATGGGGAGTTGGGGGGCATGTGATCTACTAGATCACAGGCATTGTGTCCCTTTTTGGAAACCCTCAGTCACATTTGGAGGCCTGAAATCGCTGATGGCTTTTACATCCTTGTTTATTGATATGGCAGGAAATATTCAGTTTCACAGTTCTAAGCTTCATGGAAACATAGTATATCATTTTAGTCCTATAGACAAACCCTAAGTGGCCTTAAAAGAACTTAAGAGTGAGGGTTAGGTAATAGCTCTGTAGACTGCTCTAGATGGAAGTAATAAGACTGCTTTCCCAAATAACACTTAAATCTTCAGTTCTTCATCCTGATACCCACAGTGCCACTCTTGAAAACATCATTGTGAGGGTTAATTAGTATTTTTAAATGTGTTAGGGTCTTCTGTTGTGAAACCTGGCCCAAATACCAGTGCATATATCTCAGGATGAGAATGAAAATTACTGGTGATTATTTTGTGTGGGTAATTTTTTTTCTTCTAACAAAAGTATTTTAAGCTCCAACTCTGCCAGGCATGGGAGTATAATGGGTAAGACAAGGTCCTAACCTTATTCTCTCTCCCCCTCCCAAAACACAGTGAAGGAAGAAATGCAGGTCAAACAGAAAATTACAATAGAGTAGGAAGAACCTAGTGTGAAGACGTTGGCCTAGTGTGAAGAAGACAGCCTATTAAAAGTGATGAAAGCCAAAGGCTGAGAATCAGCAGTTAAGCAAAAAATAAAAGAATATTTCGGTTGTATGAGTTGGAATGTTCCATTTGGCAAAAAGGAGGAGTCCCAGGTCTAAGGAGATAAGGCAGCAGGACACAGGATAGGTAACAATTGGTGTATGGTGAACATAAAAATGGATTTCTCTGGGTGAGTTTCACTATCACCCTCCCCCCCACACAAATCATAAAGTAGTTGGGAGAGAAATTTGGCTACATTATATTCATTGGTTATGATTTTTAAAATTTTATACATAGGGACAGATCTTGAAAGAATAGATGGAAAGAGTCTCCTTCCATCTGGGGTTTGAAAGTCAGTTAACCCCGTTGCCTTTCTGTCCCTTGTTTGTACTGCAACACTTTTTCTTCAGTAGATGGCAAAGCCTCCTGGGAGTGCAACATTTGAAATTTTGACATTCCTGAGACCAGAGTCATTCTTCTATAAATTTCATCTGAGGAAAGGGAATTTTCATCTCTGATCTTAATTCTTCAATGTTCATGCAGTGATGTCTTTCCAAAGGTGAAAAAAAGTGTTCCAGGGGTGGGGAAAATGGTAAAGTGGATAAAGCCCATAGTCCTAGCAAATTTTCCCATGCGTGCATGCTTGCTAAGTGGCTTCAGTCATGTTCAACCCTTGGCCACCCTATGGACTGTAGCCTGCCAGGCTCCTCTGTCCATGAGATTCTCCAGGCAAGAATACTGGAGTGAGTTGTTACGCCCTCCTCCAGGGGATCTTCCCAACCCAGGGATTGAACCCGCATCTCTTCTGTCTCCTGCTTTGGCAGGCAGGTTCTTTAGCAGTAGCACCATCTGGGAAGACCAATCTTCCCATAGGCCTCCTGCAAAACTATATCTAGACATGCCAAGTGCTTAGCATGTATTTTCATTCTCAATAGCAAGTGGAAGAGTGAGTGGGTGGTGCTTTTTTTTTTTTTTTTTAAAAGGAAATTGATCACTGCTCCTCTCAAGTCCCCATTACTGACTCCAAAATGAAAACAGGGGAAAAGTTGCAGCTAGAAAAATAACCATCTAGCTTTTTTGGCTCTTAATACCAGCTTTCCTGTCAATTAGGTAGCATTAGGCAAGACTCTTCACCATCTGCAAGGTTGGTAGAATCACAAATACTTATGGTATAGTTTGAAATACAGCATGTTTTTAAAAATGTAAATCAGGTCAGACCAGTATATTGTTACTTGCCTAAAACCTACCAGTGGCTTCTTTTGCTCTTAGACTACAAATCAAACTCCTTTCCAAGGCCTGCTTTCCCAACCTGTGTTGGATTCTGTACACCTATCGCCTCACTTCCCCCATAGACTCTCGATTGTGTTAACACAGAGATTGGTTCCCACTTCATAGCCTTTGTCCCTACTTTTCTTTCTTCCTGCATCTTCTTCCCCTGAACTCTTACCATTTATAGGTTCCTTAACACCATTCAAGACCCAACTCAAATATCACTGACTACCCAAAATAATCCCCACCTCTTCCCATCCATATCATATTATTGTTTCATTCTTTGAGAATATGTATCACCAAGAAAAATTGTTTTTCTTGTATATCATCTGCCTCTGCCACTTGGATATAAACTCTAGGTCAGGGACCGTGGCTGCTTGTTTATCACTGTATGCCTAGAACTGCATGTACCTGGCACATGGCACTGAATAAATGTTAGATGGTTGGATGGATAGATTCTTGGGAGGGAAGAGTAAGACCTGCAGGGTAGTAGCATTGTAATGAGTGCCGCCGGTATCTCTTCTGTGATGTCAGCTCCCTTTGAAGTGTCAGGAACAGTGTTGCTACCGGGAACAGAAGATTAAAGCAGTCCAGTCAAGTGCACGGCCTCCTCTAAACGTGCTGACGTGTAACATCATTCCTGAGGAAGGCCAGTTGCAGGGGAGGGGTGGATAACACATTTATAAGGTGGAGACCTTATAAAAGGGTAATTGCAATTCATATCTAGGTGCAAAAAGAATGGTTTTTTGCTCTTTGTAGGAAGGGAATAGAATTTAGTTCCCATTGTCACAACTGGCTAAGTTCTTTAAAGCAATCAGCAAACATTCAACTATATTTACTTAGATTGAGCAGCCTCTTTAGTGATTAAAAGTTGGTGCTCTGACTCCAGACTTTGATTTTGAATCCTGGCTCCACCTCTTCCTTTCCTTGTGTCTGTACTCAAGTTACTTAACCTCTTTTTGCATCAGGATCCTCTTTTATAAAATAGGATAATGTGTTTACCTTATAGAAGGGTGATGAGTATGGGAATTAATATATATGTATGTAAAGTACCTAGAAAGCCTGGCACAGAGTAATTACAAAGTAAGTGTTTTTGTTGTTTAGTCGCTTAAGCCGTGTCTGATTCTTTGTGAAGCACGCCAGGCTTCTCTGTCCTTCACTATCTCCCAAAGTTTGCTCGAATTAATGTCTAATGAGTTAGTGATAGCTATTACTATTATTTTTATTCCTTTAGTGAGAAAAATGCAGTCCCTGCCCTCCAGAAGAAGGGAGAAAAGGAAGAAAAAGACACAGTGAAACTGGATGTGATAAAAGCAGAGAAAGAGGTGCTCCAAAAAAAGCTTGAGAGTAAACTAGTGTCTACAAGTTGGTATGGCCAGCCAAAACAGGCATCCTAAGTGAAAAGGTTAGCCAGAACAAACACCACAGTAGTGCCTTAGAGCTCCATTTCCCAAATTTGCTTTTTTGGGGGACTCCACATCATAATTTTTACTATTATATTCCTATATTTTAAACCTGCTTAAAAATTTCTGTAATATGTGTAAAGATAGAACTACAAAATAGAAATCACTTTAAGTCATGGGTTTCAGTTCTGTTCAGTTCATTTCAGTCAATCAGTCATGTCCAACTCTTTGCGACCCCATGTACCGCAGCACGCCAGGCCTCCCTGTTGATCAGCAACTCCTGGAGTTTACTCAATCAAACTCATGTCCATTGAGTCGGTGATGCCATCCAACCATATCATCGTCTGTCGTCCCCTTCTCTTCCTGCCCTCAATATTTCCCAGCATCAGGGTCTTTTCAAATGAGTCAGCTCTTCGTATCAGGTGGCCCAGGTATTGGAGTTTCAGCTTCAACATCAGTCCCTCCAATGAACACTCAGGACTGACCTCCTTTAGGATGGACTGGTTGGATCTCCTTGCAGTCCAAGGGACTCTCAAGAGTCTTCTCCAACACCACAGTTCAAAAGCATCAATTCTTCGGTGCTCCGCTTTCTTTATAGTCAAACTCTCACATCCATACATGACTACTGGAAAAACCATAGCCTTGACTATACGGACCTTTGTTGGCAAAGTAATGTCTGTGCTTTTTAATATGCTGTCTAGGTTGGTCATAACTTTCCTTCCAAGGAATAAGCTTTTAATTTCATGGCTGCAGTCACCATCTGCAGTGATTTTGGAGCCCCCAAAAATAAAGTCAGCCACTGTTTCCAATGTTTCCCCATCTATTTACCATGAAGTGATAGGACCGGATGCCATGGTCTTAGTTTTCTGAATGTTGAGCTTTAAGCCAACTTTTTCACTCTCCTCTTTCACTTTCATCAAGAGGCTCTTTAGTTCTTCACTTTCAGCCATAAGGGTGGCATCATATGCATATCTGAGGTTATTAATATTTCTCCCAGAAATCTTGATTCCAGCTTGTGCTTCATCCAGCCCAGCGTTTCTCATGATATACTCTGCATATAAGTTAAATAAGCAGGGTGACAATACACAGCCTTGATGTACTCCTTTTCCTATTTGGAACCAGTCTGTTGTTCCATGTCCAGTTCTAACTGTTGCTTCCTTACCTGCATACAGATATCTGAAGAGGCAGGTCAGGTGGTCTGGTATTCTCATCTCTTTAAAAATTTTCCATGTTTGTTGTGATCCACACAGTCAAAGGCTTTGGCATACTCAATAAAGCAGAAATAGATGTTTTTGTGGAGCTCTCTTGCTTTTTTGATGATTGAGCGGATGTTGGCAATTTGATCTCTGGTTGGCAATTTGACCTCTGCCTTTTCTAAATCCAACTTGAACATCTGGAAGTTCATGGTTCACGTATTGCTGAAGCCTGGTTTGGAGAATTGTGAGCATTACTAGCATGTGAGATGAGTGCAATTGTGCTGTAGTTTGAGCATTCTTTGCCATTGCCTTTCTTTGGGATTGGAATGAAAACTGACTTTCTAGTCCTTTGGCCACTGCTGAGTTTTCCAAATTTGCTGGCATATTGAGTTCAGCACTTTCACACCATCATTTTTTAGGATTTGAAATAGCTCAACTGGTATTCCATCACCTCCACTACCTTTGTTTGTAGTGATGCTTCCTAAGGCCCATTTGACTTCACATTCCAGGATGTTTGGCTCTAGGTGAGTGATCACACCATCATGATTATCTGGGTCGTGGGTTTGGTGGGCTATTAAAACACATTAAGAGAATCACAGTAAGAAAATAAATATTCTATTATACATCAAAAATTGCCTCATCAACCAGTCTTTGGGACACTTGCTTTAGGGGAAAGTTCTGACTATGTCCTGAGGCCAAAATGTACTAGCAGGGACATTTATCAGCCTTTTCTTAATAGTACAGGCTGCACATGGTAGGTGCTTGATAACAAGTTTTATCCTGGCACTGTGTTTATACATGAATTATGACTTGAAGAAAAGAGCCCAATTTCCAGTCACAGTTCCTCCCAGGCACACTTCCTATCTCTTATCTTCCCTCATTCTGGGATTTGAGGGTTAAGGAAATGAAAAGCAGAATTTGAGGAACTGTTAGTCTCAGGATAAAAGTTACAAAACTTTAAAAAGTTCTAAATATAAGAATTGATTTCACAGGCAGTTGTGACTGCAGTTCAGTTGTGGTCCTCTAAACAATATTCCTTATATCGCGCATGGGAGAATCCCAGCAGACTGCTGCATCAGATCAACCTCTGATACTAGTGAAGAAGGATAAGGGCTGACTCAGCCCTGCATCAATAGTGAGAGATAATTGATAATTAGAGGAGTAAATGTTGGTTTCAAGCCATTAAATCCAAAAGGAGGAAAACTCTTAGGAAAAAGGCACTTTTCCTAAATACGTTGCTTCCTAGGAAGAGAAATATAAACCAAAAGGAAAATAGCTTTAAAATTTTTTTTTTTTTTTTTTTTTTTACTTACGTGGCTGATTTTGTTTCTAGAATCACAAACTTTGTAACACCCACTTGTTAATAGTACGTAATACAGCTTAGGCTGTCTGTGGCAATCTTTTAGACTTGAGTTTTCTAGGTCACCTAGTGTTGGAAAGGGAGACATCACTTATTTCCCTTTCGGGATTAGGTTTTTTTGCAGCATGTGAGCCTCTCTTGTAGAGTACAGGCTCTAGAGCACAAGGGCTCAGCAGTTGCCTCAAGGCATGTGGGATTTTAGTTCCCTGACCAGGGATCAAACCAGCTTCCCCTGCATTGGGAGGCAGATTCTCAATCACTGTATCACCAGGGAAGTACCAGGATTAGTTTTCAAAACACTTAAACATTAAAGTGTTTTGAAAATGGTCCTATTAAATACGAGTTGTTAGTTCTGCTGGTTACCTCAAGTATTGTAATGGCAAAGCTTGTGTATCAGATATATATAGTATGATCAGTTAAAGTGTGAAGCTGTGGTTCTTAGAGTAGTAGAAAGAAAGAAATGAAAGTCAGACTTTGGAGAAGGTTGCTGCTGTTTTAATATGCCAGATCGCCTTCACCTTCCTCTTTTGGTATTGTGTGGTCAAGGAAGTTTAATCTGTTAATGACAGGGAAGTGAAGCAGTTGTGAATAGAAGTTTATTGCAGACTCTGCTCCTCACAGGAACTGACTCATGTATTTTCATATGAAACCATGGTGTTCTAGGGATAGCCAGAAACTCAGAAACCTGTTTCTTTACCAGGAAAAACATCATCAATTCTATGAGTTTTCATTATGATTAGCCATAATGCATGATGATCTCTCTTAATTTGTATGAATTCCTTTTAAGTATTTTTTCCTGTGAGGTGTAACGGACATTGGGCTTCCCGGGTAGCTCAGCTGGTAAAGAATCCGCCTGCGATGTGGGAGACCTGGGTTTGATCTCTGGGTTGGGAAGATCCCCAGGAGGAGGGCATGGCAACGCACTCCAGTATTCTTCTTGCCCGGAGAATCCCCATGGACAGAGGAACCTGGCGGGTACAGTGCATGGGGTCCTAAAGAGGCGGACACAACTGAGCGACTAAGCATAGCACAGCATAGTCCATGTCAAAATGAATATCAGGTATAATGGATATAACTTTAGCCCTTTTAACTTTTGGATTTGGGTGAAGTAGTGATTTCTTAACCATTTTAAGAAATGGTTAAGCCATGGTTTATTCCTCATTGCTTAAGAAAGGTCATCAGTGTCAGGATAAGTAGGAGATACAGCCATACAGACATTCTCTCTCAGGTGAATTCCTTGAATTCCTTCAGAATTTCTAGATAACACAGCTCTTTCCAGCTCCCATCTGCTTTATTTAGCTGCCTAAATCCTCATAAGCTTAGGACCAACCTAAAGTGTGGAATCTCCATGTATTACCCCTCCAGCTTGGGTTGGAAATTGGTCTTGTTCTCAAAGGGCAATGAGCAGCATATTTCTCAACAGATGACCTGTTTGAGAAAAGTCCTAGACTCATAATGAGGTGTACCACTCCCTGGTCTTCCTACTCACTTGCCAAATCCTCATCTTCCCAGCCTGCTAATTTGTTTTAAAGGCAAATACAGTATTCATTCTCCAAATCTGACTAATCACAGTCCTCCAGTAGTGAGCTTTCTTTTCCTGTCTTCTTTGAATTTCTTTTTTAAATCATTTTTTAAATGAGGTATTGTTGATTTATATTAGTTTCTGATGTTCAACATAGTGATTCAAAATTATTATAGATTGTACTGTTTAAAATTGTTATGAAATATTTACTCTAACACCTGTGCTATATAATATATGCTGGTAGCTTATTGATTTTACACTTCGTATTTCATGCTTTTAATCCCGTACCTCTCTATTGCCCCACTGCCTCCCCACTGGTAACCAGTAGTTCATTCTCTATATCTGTGAGTCTGTTTTGTTTAATTCATTCATTTCTTTTATTTTTTAGATTCCATATATAAGTGATAACATAGAGTATTTCTCTTTCTCTGTCTGATTTATCTCACTAAGCACAATACCCTCCAGGTCCATTCATGTTGTTGCAAATGGCAGAATTTCATTTTTTTTATGGCTGAGTAGTATTACATTGTGTATACATATTACATCTTCCTTATCCATTCATCTGTTGATAGACACTTAGGTTACTTCCCTATCTTGTCTTGTAAATACTGATGTTATGAATATTGGATGCACTTATCTTTTTGAACTAGTGTTTTTCCCAGATACATACCCAGAAGTAGAATTGCTGGATCCTAGGGCAAGAATACACAGAACTATACAGAAAAGATCTTTGTGACCCAGATAACCACGATGGTGTAATCACTCACCTAGAGTCAGACATCCTGGAGTCTGAAGTCAAGTGGGCCTTAGGAGACATCACTGCAAACAAAGGTAGTGGAGGTGATGGAATTTCAGTTGAGCTATTTCAAATCCTAAAAGATGATGCTGTGAAAGTGCTGCACTCAGTATGCCAGCAAATTTGGAAAACTCAGCAGTGGCCACAGGACTGGAAAAGGTCAGTTTTCATTCTAATCGCAAAGAAAGGCAATGGCAAAGAATGCTCAAACTACGGCACAATTGCACTTATCTCACACACTAGCAAAGTAATGCTCAAAATTCTCCAAGCCAGGCTTAAACAGTATGCACACTGTGAACTTCCAGATGTTCAAGCTGGATTTAGAAAAGGCAGAGGGACCAGAGATCAGATTGCCAACATCCATTAGATCATCAAAAAAGCAAAAAGCAAGAGACTTCCAGAAAAACATCTACTTCTGCTTTATTGACTACGCCAAAGCCTTTGTGTGGATCACAACAAACTGTGGAAAGTTCTGAAAGAGATGGGAATACCAGACCACCTTACCTGCCTCCCTAGAAACTGGTATGCAGGTCAAGAAGCAACATTTAGAACCAGACATAGAACAACAGATTGGTTCCTAATTGGGAAAAGAGTACATCGAGGCTGTATATTGTCACCCTGTTTATTTAACTTATATGCAGAGTATATCATGAGAAATGCCAGGCTGGATGAAGCACAAGCTGGAATCAAGATTGCTGGGAGAAATGTCAATAACCTCAGATACACAGATGACACCACCCTTATGGCAGAAAGCGAAGAGGAACTAAAGAGCGTCTTGATGAAGTGAAAGAGAAGAGTGAAAAACTTGGCTTAAAAGTCAACATTCAGAAAACTAATATCATGGCATCCAGTCTCATCACTTCTTGCAAATAAGTGGGGAAACAATGGAAACAGTGACAGATTTTATTTTGTTGGGCTCCAAAATCACTGCAGATGGTGACTGCAACCATGAAATTAAAAAACGCTTGCTCCTTGGAAGAAAAACTATGACCAACCTAGACAACAGCATTATTAAAAAGCAGAGACGTTACTTTGCCAACAAAAGTCCGTCTAGTCAAAGCTATGGTTTTTCTAGTAGTCATATATGGATGTGAGAGTTGGACTATAAAGAAAGCTGAGCACTGAAAAATTGATGCTTTTGAACTATAGTGTTGGAGAAGACTCCTGAGAGTCCCTTGGACTACAAAGAGATCCAACCAGTCAACCCTAAAGGAAATCAGTCCTGAATATTCATTGGAATATTGATACTGAAGCTGAAACTCTAATACTTTGGCCACCTGATATGAAGAACTGACTCATTGGAAAAGACCCCGAGGCTGGGAAAGATTGAAGGGAGGAGTAGAAGGGGACAACAGAGGATGAGATGGCTGAATGGCATCACTGACTCAATGGCATCACTGACTCAATGGACATGAGTTTGAGCAAGCTCCAGGAGATGGTGAAGGACAGGGAAGTCTGGCGTGCTGCAGTCCATGGGGTTGCAAAGAGTCGGACACAACTGTGTAACTGAACTGAACCGATGGTAGTTCCATTTTTAGCTTTCGAGGAACCTCCATACTATTTTCCATAGTGGCTACACCAGGTTAGATCCCCACCAACTGTTCCCTTTCCTCCATGTCCTCACCAATATTTATTATTTATGTTCCTTTTGATGATAGCCGTCTGACAGGTGTGAAGTAATATCTCATTATGGTTTTGATTTGCATATTTCTGATGATTAGGATAAGTGTTAATCACTCAGTCACATCTGACTCTTTGCAACCCTGTGGACTGTAGACTGCCAAGCTCATCTGTCCATGGAGTTCTCTAGGCAAGAATACTAGAGTGGGTACCCGTTTCCTTCTCCAGAGGATCTTCCTGACCCAGGGATCGAACCTGCGTTTCCTGCATTGCAGGCAGATTCTGTACCATGTGAGCTACCAGGGATTACTGATGATTACTGATGCTGAGTGTCTTTTCATGTGACAGTGGCCGTGTGTATGTCTTCATCAGAAAAACATCTAGTTAGGTCTTCTGCCCATTTTTTAATCAGGTTGTTTTTATTGATATTTAATTGTATGAACTCTCTATATATTTTTGGATATTAACCTCTTATCAGTCATAGTATTTACAAATATTTTCTCCCACTCAGTAGGTTTTTTCATTTTGTCAATGGTTTCATTTGTTGTAAAAATGCTTTTAAGTTTAATTAGGCCCCATTTTGTTTAGTTTTGCTTTTGTTTCCTTTGTCTTAGAAGACAAGTCAAGCAAAATTGCGACAATTTATGTCAGAGTGTTCTATCTGTGTTTTCTAGGAGTATTATGGCTTTCAGTCTTTTAGTTCTTTAATCTGTTTTAAGTTTATCTTCATAAGTGATGTATGATACTGTTATGATAAGCATAACTTTATAGTATAGTCTGAAGTCAGGGAGTGTGTTACCGCCAGCTCTGTTCTTTCTGAAGATGTTTTGGCTATTCAGGGTCTTGTGTTTCTATACAAATTTTTAAATATTTGTCCTAGTTCTATGAACAATGCCATCAATATTTTGACAGGGATTGCATTGTATTTGTAGATTGCCTTAGGTAGTATGATAATTTTAGCAATATTAATTCTTCTAATCCAAGATATCTTCTACCTCATTAATAGGTTTATTTTGAGATATTTTATTTTTTTGACATGATGATGAATAGAATTATTTAATTGATTTCTCTGTCTGATAGTTTGTTGTTAGCAGAGACAAATGCAGCAAGTTTCTATATATTAATTTTGTATCCTGCAACTCTACTGAATTTATTGATAAGCTCTAGTAGTTTTCTGGTGGGATCTTTAGAATTTTTTATGTATGGTATCATGCCATACATAATACATCGCAGACAGTGACAGTTTTACTTCTTCCTTTAAAATTTGGATTCCTTTTATTTTTCTTCTCTGATTGCTGTGGCTAGGACTGCCAAAACTATGTTGAGAGCATGGGCATCCTTGTCTTGTTCCTCATCTTAGAGGCAGTGCTTTCAGCTTTTCACTATTGAATATGTTATTTTGTCATATATGGTGTTTATTATTTTGAAGGATATTTCCTCTGTGCCCACTTTCTGGGAAGTTTTTATCATAAGTGGATGTTGAATTTTGTCAAAAACTTTTTCTGCATCTATTGAGATGATCCTTTGGTTTTTAATTTTTCAATTTGTTAATGTAGGGTATCACATTGATTTGCAGATATTGATAAATCCCACTTGATCGTGGTGTATTACCCTTCTAGTGTATCATTGGATTTTGTTTGCTAATAATTTGTTGAGGATTTTTGCATCTATGTTCATCAGTGATGTAGGCCTGTAATTTTCTATTTTTGTTATGTCTTTGTTTGGTTTTGGATCAAGGTGATGCTAGGAGCCTCATAAAATGAGTTAGGAAGTGTTCCTTCCTCCAGAATTTTTTGGAATAGCTTGAGAAAGATAGGTGTTAACTCTTCTCTAAATGTTTGGTAGAATTCACCTGTGAAGCCCTCTGATCCTAGACTTTTGTTTATTGGGAATTTTAAAATTATGATTCAATTTCATTACTGGTAATTGGACTGTTCATATTTTCTGGTTTTTTCCTGGTTCAGTCTTGGCATATTGTACATTTCTAGGATTTTGTCCATTTTTTTTCTGTTGTCCATTTTACTGGCATATAGTCATTCCTAGTAATCACTTATGATTCTTTGTATTTCTGTGCTGTTGACTGTAACTTTTCCTTTTTAATTTCTGATTTTATTGATTTGGGCCTTTTCTTTTTCTCTTCATGAGTCTGGCTAAAGATTTATCAATTTTGTTTTTCTTTAAAAAAAACCTGTTGGTTTCATTGGCTTTTCTATTTTTTTTTTTTAATTTCTGCTCGCTTTTTTTTTCAGATTTATTTATTTATTTTTGGCCATGCTGGGTCTTTGTTGCTGCCCATGGGTTTTCTCTAGGTGTGGGAAGCAGGGACTACTCTCTAATCACTGTGCATGGGCTCTCTAGTTGCTGTGTGCAGGCTTCTCATTGTGGTGGCTTCTCTTGTTGCAGCGTATGGGCTCTAGGCACATGGGCTTCCGTAGTTGCAGCTCATAGGCTCAGTAGTTGGGACTCACAGGCTCTAGAGTGCTGACTCAGTAGTTGTGGCACATGAGCTTAGTTGCTACACTGCATGTGGGATCTCCTCGGAGCAGAGATCAAACCTGTGTCCCCTACATTGGCAGGCAGATTCTTAACCACTGAACCATCAGGGAAACTACCTGCTCTGATCTTTATTATCTCTTTCCTTCTACTAACTTTGGGGTTTGTTTGTTCTTTCTCTAATTCCTTGCTTTAGGTATAAGATTGAAAGTGAAAAGTGAAAAGTGAAAGTGAAAGTGAAGTCGCTCAGTTGTGTCCAACTCTTTGCGACCCCCTGGACTGTAGCCCACCGGGCTTCTCCGTCCATGGGATTCTCCAGGCAAGAATACTGGAGTGGGTTGCCAGTTCCTTCTCCAGGGGATCTTCCCCGACCCAGGGATCGAACCCAGGTCTCCCGCATTGCAGGTAGATGCTTTAACCTCTGAGCCACCAGGGAAGCCCAGGTATAAGATTAGGTTGTTTGATGTTATTCTTGTTTCCTGAGGTAAGCTTGTATCACTATAAACTTCCCTCTTACAGCTGCTTTTGCCGCCTCCCATAGATTTTGGATCTTTGTGTATTTGTTTTCAGTTATCTCTGGGTATTAAAAAATTTTTTATTGTTGTTTCAGTTACTCATTGATTGTTTAGTAGCATATTATTGATATTCAGCCTCCACATATTTGTGTCTTTTGCAGCTTTTTGTTGTAGTTGATTTCTAGTCTCATAGCATTGTGATCAGAAAAGATGCTTGATATGATTTCACTTTTCTTAAGTTTACTGAGACTTGTTTTATGGCCTAGCATGTGATCTATCCTGGAGAAAATGCACTTATAAAGAATGTACATCCTGCTGCTTTTGGAGAGAATGTTCTTTATAGATCTTTTAAGTCAATTTGGCCTAATGTGTCATTAAAGGCCAGTGTTTCCTTATTGATTTTCTGTCTGGATGATTTTTTCTGTTGATACAAATGAAGTGTTAAAGTTCCATAATATTGTTGTGTTGCTGTCAGTTTCTCCTTTTCTGTCTGTTATTATTTGCTTTATGTATGTAGATGCTCCTATGTTGGGTACATACATATTTACAATTTTTATACTTTCTTCTTGGATTGGTCCCTTGATCATTATGTAATGTCCTTCCCTGTCTCTTGTTACAGTCTTTGGTTTAAAGTCTGTTGTCTGATATACAGATTGATATCCCAGCTTCCTTCTGATTTCCTTTTGCATGGAATACCTATTTTCATCATTTCACTTTCAGTCTGTGTATGTATTTAGATCTGAAGTTAGTCATTTGTATGCAGCATATATGTGGGTTTTGGCTTTGTATCCTTTCAGCCTCTGTATGTCTCTTGATTGGTACATTTAGTCTATTTACATTTAACATAATCATCATAGGTAAGTACTTGTTGTCGGGCTTCCCAGGTGGCTTAGAATCTGCCTGCCAAAGCAGGAGATGTGGGTTCGACCCCTGGGTCAGGAAGATCTGCTGGAGGAGGAAATGGCAATCTACTCCAGTATTCTTGCCTGGAAAATCCCATGGACAGAGGAGCCTGGCGGGCTACAGTCCATGGGGTCACAAAGAGTCAAACACAACTGGGTGACTTAGCATGCATAAACACATGTACTTGTTGTCATTTTGTTCATTGTTTTGGGATTGTTTATGTAGTTTTTGTTGTTCCTTTCTTCTTCTTTTGTTTTCTTC
The DNA here is from genome assembly GCF_910594005.1 of Cervus elaphus. Lineage (NCBI taxonomy): Eukaryota > Metazoa > Chordata > Mammalia > Artiodactyla > Cervidae > Cervus > Cervus elaphus. Next base: position 32,884,721 of record NC_057824.1, read on the forward strand.
TTTGTGATTTGATGAGTATTTTTAGTGTTATGTTTGGCTTACTTTCTCTTTCTTGTGTATTATTATAGATTTTTGGATTGTGGTTACTATGAGATATATGTGTAGCTATATATATTTATATACACACACACACTTACGTATAGCAATATAGGTTTATGTATAGCCATAAATATATGTGTATATATGTGTGTGTGTGTGTGTGTATACACACATGATTATTTTAAATTGCTGATCTTTGGATTAAAGATCTAAATGTAAGACCAGAAACTATAAAACTCCTAGAGGAAAACATAGGCAGAACACTCTCTGACATAAATCACAGCAGGATCCTCTATGACCCACCCCCCAGAGTAAAGGAAATAAAAGCAAAAATAAACAAATGGGACCCAATTAAATGTAAAAGCTTTTGTACAATGAAGGAAACTATAAGCAAGGTGAAAAGACAGCCCTCAGAATGGGAGAAAATAATAGCAAATGAAGCAACAGACCGAGAATTAATCTCAAAAATATACAAACAGCTCCTGCAGCTCAATTCCAGAAAAATAAACGACCCAATCAAAAAATGGGCCAAAGAACTAAACAGACACTTCTCCAAAGAAGACATACAGATGGCTAACAAACACATGAAAAGATGCTCAACATCACTCATTATCAGAGAAGTGCAAATCAAAACCACAATGAGGTACAATTTCATACCGGTCAGAATGGCTGCTATCAAAAATTCTACAAACAATAAGTGCTGGAGTGGGTGCAGAGAAAAGGGAACCCTGTTACACTGTTGGTGAGAATGCAAACTAGTACAGCCACTATGGAGAACAGTGTGGCGATTCCTTAAAAAACTGGAAAAAAAAAAAAAAAACTGGAAATAGAACTGCCATACAACCCAGCAATCCCACTGCTGAGCATACACAATGAGGAAACCAGAATTGAAATAGACACATGTACCCCAATGTTCATTGCAGCACTGTTTACAATAGCCAGGACATAGAAGCAACCTAAATGTCCATTGGCAGACGAACAGATAAGAAAGCTGTGGTACATATACACAATGGAATATTACTCAGCTATTATAAAGAAGGCATTTGAATCAGCTCTAATGAGGTGGATGAAACTGGAGCCTATTATACAGAGTGAAGTAAGTCAGAAAGAAAAATACCAATACAGTATATTAATGCATATATATGGAATTTAGAAATATGCTAACGATGACCCTATATATGAGACAGCAAAAGAGACACAGATGTACAGAACAGACTTTTTGACTCTGTAGGAGAAGGCAAGGGTGGGATGATTTGAGAGAAGAGCATTGAAACATGTATATTATCATTTGTGGAATAGATTACCAGTCCAGGTTTGATACATGAGACAGGGTACTCAGGGCTGGTACACTGGGATGACCCTGAGGGATGGGATGGGGAGGGGGGTTCAGGATGTAGAACACATGTACACCCTTGGCTGATTCATGTCAGTGTATGGCAAAACCACAACAATATTGTAATTAGCCTCCAATTAAAATAAATTAATTAATTTTAGAAAATTGCTGATCTTTTAATTTCAGATGCAGTTAATAACCCTGCATTTTTACTTCCCTCCCCAATGATTACTGTTTTTGACATCATATTTTACAACTTTTTGTTTTGTATATCCCTTATGTACTTATTGCAAACATAGATGAGTTTATTCCTTTTGTCTTTTAACCTTCTTACTAGCTTTGTATGTAGTTGATTTACTACCTTTACTATATATTTGCCTTTACCAGTGAGCTTTTTACCTTTTGTAATTTTTATGTTTCTAGTTGTGGCCTTATTTTTCACTTAGAGAAGTTCTCTTAACATCTTCTAAACTATTTTGGGTGGTGCTGAACCCTTTTAGCTTTTGCTTCTTTATAAAATTTTTGATCTTTCCAGCAAATCTGAATGAAAATCTTTCCAGGTAGAATATTCTTGGCTGTAGGTTTTTCCCATTCATCCCTCTAAATACTAACATATTATGCCACTCCTTTCTGGCCTGCAGAGTTTCTGCTGAAAAGTCAGCCAATAGCCTTATGGGCATTCCCTTGTAGGTAACTTGTTAGTTTTCCCTTGCTGCTTTTAATATTCTCTTTGTCTTTAATTTTTGCCATTTTAATTGCAGTGTGTCTTTGTGTGGCCTTCCTCAGGTTGATCCTATTTGGGACTCTGCTTCCTGGACCTGTCCATCTGGTTCCTTGCCCATGCAAGAGGAATTTTCAGTTATTATATCTTCAGATACGTTCTCTGCCCCTTTCTCTCTCTCTCTTTCTCTCTTCTTCTAGGACCCTTTTATTGTGAATGTTAGTGTGCTTGTTGTTTTCCTAAATGTCTCCTAGATTTCTTTTTATTCTTAATTCTTTTTCTGTTCACCTTCAGTGATTTACATTACTGTGTCTTTTATTTCAGTTATTACACTCTGTCTCTATTTGGTTTTCTTTATATTTTCTAACTCTTTCTTTATATTTTCTCTTTGTTAAAAACGTCTAACTTCTCACTCTGTTTATCCATTCTTCTCCCATGTTCTTTGATCATGTTTATGTTTATTACCTTGAACTCTTTATTGGGTAAATGCCTATTTCTACTTCACTGAGTTTTTCTTCTAGGGTTTTATCTTATCCCTTCATTTGGAACATGTTCCTCTATCATCTAATTTTGCCTAATTTGCCATTTTTACATCTATATATCTGGTAGATTGATTTCATTTCCCAACCTTGGAAAAATGGTCTTTTGTAGGAAACATTCTGTGCATCCTGCCACCATACCCTTATCTTGTCATGAGAACTATATGCTCAAGGGGTACCCCCTAGGTGAACTGCATGGGTCCTTCAGTTATGGTGGGCTGACTACTGTGGGCAGTCTGGTAGGCATGGCTGACCCCTTATCTAACTGCTTCTTAGGCCCTAACTTGTTCTGATACTGCCCACTGCTGACTGGTGGGACTGGGTCATGAGACCGCTGGCTATAAAATCATGAGGGGCCGCAGGGCTGATGCTGGCTCACTGGTGGGTAGAGCCAGGTTCTGGGGTGGGTGTTTGCAGCGTCATGGTTCCCCAGCCTAGCATCTGCCTGCTGATGGGTGCAGCTGATTCCTGACACAGCTGGTTACAGGGCACAGGGTGTCCCAGAACTTGTGTTGGCTGCTGGTAGATGAGGCCTGATCCTGGGGCAGCTGGCTCTAAAGGTCCCAAAATGTCTCAGAGCTGATACTGGCTTGGTGGTGGTGGCCTAGGGATTCTGCGCCTGATGCCAGCCTGATGGTAGGTGGGTTGGGCCCTGCCATGGCAGGCTTCAGAGCTATAGTGGCCCTGAGGCTGGTGTTGCCCCACTGGTAGGCAGAGCTAAGTCCAAATGTCCCTTCAGGGTTGGCCGCAGGGTCTTGGAAGTCCTGGGGCTAGTGTGTGCAGTGTGTGGGGCAAGTTCCTGGCCCTTTTGTGGATAGAACCATGTCCTGAGATGGCTGTGGGTTCAGGGAGTCTTCAGCAGCTTGTTTGGTGGTTGGTGGGGTGTGTCTTTGCTCAGCTAGCTACTTGGCCTGAGGCATCCCAGACAGGTTGGTGATGTCTGGTTGATGTCGAATAAGCTAGAGGAAGAATTTCAAAGTGATGCTTGCCAGCAATAGGTCCACGTAGTGAAACAAGCCCCCCAAAACACTTGCCATCAGTTTCTATAACTCCAGGACGAGCTCCAGTTGCCTCTTGTCTCTCCAGAAGACTCTTCAAGATCAGCATGTGGGTCTGACCTAGGCTTCTTCACATTACTGCTTCTGCCCATGTGATAGTCTGTATGTACCCTTTAAGAATAATCTCCATATCCCACCACTCTCTGGATCTCTAAAAAGTAAGCCTCTGTGACTTTCAAAGCCAATCATTCTAGGGGCTTGTCTTCCTTGTGCCAGACTCCCAACCTGAGGAACCTGATGTGGAGCTTGGAGCTATTGCTTCTTGAGAACTTCTGCAATTGTAATTATTCTTCTGTTTGTGGGTCATCCACTTAGGGGTATGGATCTTGACTATACCACAGTTCCACCCCTCCTACCCATTTCACTGTGATTCCTTCTTTATATATTTAGCTGTAGGAGATCTTTTCTGTTATATTCCAGGCTTTCTCATCAATAGTTGCAATTTTGGTGTGCCTGTAGAGGTGAGCTCAGGGTCTTCCCACTGTGCCATCTTGCTCAAGATCCCTGAATTTCTTTTAGATGTAGAAGTTAACAGTCAGGAAATAGGCTGAGGCTTCCCTGGTGGCTCAGTGGTAGAGTCCACCTGCCAATGCAGGAGATACGGGTTTGATCCCTGGTCCAGGAAGATCCTACATGCCGTAGAGCAGCTCAGCCTGTGCACCAGAACTGTTGAGACATTCTCAAGAGCCCGGGAGCTGAAACTACTGAGCCCACAGGTGGCAGCTATTGAAGACTGTGTGCCCTAGAGCCAGTGCTCCAGAACAAGAGAAGCCACGCGATGAGAAGCTCATGAATCACAACTAAGGAGCAGCCCCCATTTGCCAGTCTAGAGAAAAGCCCACACAGCAACAAAGACCCAGCACAACCATAAGTAAATAAATAAAATTATTTTTTAAAAAAACAGGCTGAAGTTTTTGCATAAGTAACACCGAGAGGGAAGGGGAAAAAATTCAATGTCCATCAGTAGGAGAATAGACAAGTATGTTGGGATAGCTTCATGCAGTGGACTGAATTGCAGTAGTTAGAATATATGAACCACAGCTACAGAATATGGATGAATTGTACAAGTATGAGCAAAAAAGGCAAGTGGAAGTATATAATATCTCATATATATAAAAATTTTAACTGGCTAAGCAATATTATGTTAAGCATAAAGCTATATGTGAGAAGTGAAGTGAAAGTCACTCAGTCGTGTCTGACTCTTTGTGACCCCGTGGACTATACAGTCCATGGAATTCTCTAGGCCAGGATACTGGAGTGGGTAGCCTGTCCCTTCTCCAGCAGATCTTCCTGACCCAGGAATCAAACCAGGGTCTCCTGCATTGCAGGCGGATTCTTTTACCAACTGAGCTATCGGGGAAGCCCAAAATGTGAGAAAAGTAAACAAATTCAGGATAGTGATTCCTTCTAGGGGAGACGAGAGGAAATTTGATTTGGAAGGGGTACAGTGGAGTTTTGACTATATATACAATTTATTCTTTAAGGTTCTTTATGAACATATGACTGTTAATTATGTTATTAACTATATATTTTGTATATCTGAAATATTTTATAATAAAAATGACTTTAACAGGAATTTAATTTTTAAAAATGCTGCTAACTTTCAGGAATATACTTGGGTTGGTTCCCTTAGCCAAATCCTCTGAAATTAAAACTGATGTATTTCAGAGTGAAAACTCAGAGGGGCCACAAGATTTTCAGTCATCAGAAAGATTTTCAGTTGTACTTATTATACAGTTCTTATGTGGACAAGGAAGGAGGGAAGTAGACCAACAATTTTGAGAAATATTTTCAACAAGATTATGATGAACTAAAAAAGATTGCAACCTGACAAGTGGAATTGAGCCTGCAGACTCATTTTATTTGGCCCTCTTGGTACTTGCATTTTCAAAAATAAATACTGTGTTTTTTGAAATTTCTTATTTTAAACATCTTGACTGCCACCTATTGTGAAGCTGTCAGGAAATCTGGCACCCTTAGGCCCTCAATTCTACATGAGAATAGCTGGCCGGGACTGAGTAGCAACTGTTCTGTTTCAAGGGGGCGCATCTTCTCTAGTTGGCCACTGTCCCCACTAGCCAAATTTCCTCATTTTGTTGCCTGCTTGGCCCCAGAGGCACTTCAGTTTACAACCCTGCATTAAATTCAAGTTCTCACATAACTAGAAAATTCAGTTATTCAAAATGTGCCTTCTCCTGTGCACTCAAGTTAGTAATGTAATTTTACCAGTATATACACTAAAAGCACCATTTCTAAGATATTCTGGGAAAGAATGTACTGGTTTAAAGAACATTAAATGTGCATTTTTGTTTTGTCATATTCATAAAAATAGTCATCATGGCAAACAGCAAGGTTAAACAACCTTCAACTAAGGGATGATGTACAAGGCTGTCTAAGAGATTGTGATATTCATACAGCACCATTCTGGTAATGTTACCAAACATATCTGTTGAGAAAGAGCAGTTATTTTCTAGACTAATTAAAGAGCTTGATTTTTTTAAATGTACAGCTGCTGTACTGCCTACTGTCAAACTGAATTTTTATGCAAATTATCCTCCCTTCTATTTTGGTGGGTCGGAAGATGACAATGGCAACACGACAAGAAGTTCTTGGCCTCTACCGCAGAATTTTCAGGCTTGCGAGGAAATGGCAGGCTGCATCAGGGCAGATGGAAGACACCATTAAAGAAAAACAGTACATATTAAATGAAGCCAGAACGCTGTTCCAAAAAAACAAAAATGTGAGTAGGCCCCGTTGGAGATTGCAAGGAGGAGAGCAATTCTTGTGGCGTTTGTTCATTTCTTTGCTATCCTATAGTTGAGAGGACTGAGGAGCACAAATTAGAGGGGCAGAATGTGGAGCAAGAAGGGGCCAGAGGCACAACCTCGCTGGCTTACCAACCACTGGAAAACAGAGCCCAGCCTGGGTTCTCTCTTCACTTTCTTCAAGTCTCAGTCCAGCTGGTAAGTGGCTCAGCATCCTGAGAAGACTGCGTGAGCCAGGTGACCTACATCAGTCCAGTGAGAATTTTCGGAGTAGGATTGGTTCCTCACACACTGTGCCTGTTGTCGGTCACTCCCACAGGAAGTGCTCAGAGTTGTGTTTGGCTTTTTCAATTCATAAGCTATTCAGAGCTTCCAAATATAAACCCATTCAGAGGAAAGAGAATAGGATTAAGGCAAAGGTTCCCTTCATAACTTAGCTTTGAACTCAAGCCTCTTTGGCTAGCAGAGAGGCTTTGCCCTTTGGGACCTCAGAATTGGGTAAAATAGTGCCTCCATTAGCTAGCTGAACCCAAATACCAGGGAGCCAAAAACCATTCTAAGAGGCTTGATTTGACAAACCATAAAGTATTATCTGTCAGCTTCTTGGGAATACTGTTTGGCTCTAAGCGTGGAAAGATGTTTTCAGCTCCTGACTTTTCTTGCCTCTTTCTTGTTGATCTCATGGATTCAGTGTTGTCACTGTTCACTTTGTGAAACTTCCTGACAATCTACTGTCTTTACTTTTCCCTCTCTTACCCTGTCTCAGTCTCCTTTCTGCCCTGTCTTTTTCACACACTTTCCCACCAGCTATAAGGGTCCTCTGAAGGTCATCCCTCCATACAGAGGCCCAAAGACCATGACTCCAGATCCCATATCTTGGTCTCTCATCAGCCCCTGTAGGAACTCACCACAAGAATAATAGCCCAAAGCAGAATTCATCTTTCCACAAGAACACCTCACTTTCCCATTTTGCCCATTTCTGCTATAGCTTCTGCCACTACTTCGTGATCCTTTGCTCTCATTCTTTTATTCAACAAGTAGCTAAGTGTCTACCATGTTCCAAACGTCAGACTAGACATCAGGGATATAACTGAGCAAAACCAAGACAGGGTCCCTGAAAGATGTTTCAGAGTTAGATGGAAAGAAGTGTAAAATTACCACTGGGGTTAAGTGCTACCTGAGAAACCCTCCCAATCTATAACATCCTCCCCTTCTCATAATCCCTGAAGCCTGCATGCTTTTAATACCAACCTGCTTGTGAAACTGCTTTCCTCTCTTCTGACCATCCTCCAACTTCCCCAAACTTTTTCTGCTTTTAGCATAGACCATGCATACCACATCAGTGTGTGTGTACCCCCTGAGGTCCTGAATAGTCCTTTGAGAAATAGAAATAAAATATTATAAGTGCTGTTTATTTTTATTGCTCCTTTAAAAATGTCTATTACATATATATATAATTGAATTATTAATAGTTTAATAAATTTATAAATACACATATGGAAGCTATGGACTCAGGATTTTTTTTTTTTTTTGCCACACTGTATGGCTTGTAGTACCTTAGTTTCCTGGGACACGGCAGTGAAAGTCCTAACCACTGAAGCACCATGGAATTCTCAGGGCTCAGAAGTTTTTTAATTGAAAGAAGTAGATGATCAAAAACTTGGTAGACCACTGACCTATACCCTTCCCTAATTAGACAGTCATAATTTTTTTTTCTTATTTGTTTCATTTATGTTGGTATGGTCTGCTTAACCAGATTGTCAGTTCCTTGAGCACATAGACAGTTTCTTATACCTTTGTAGTATATCTCATGGCCCTGTCTGTGGTTGTCACTAAATTTATGAGCACTTACAAATACTTTGCTTCAATTGATCTTCTCTAGGAAGTCTTCCTCAAGTCCTCTGCCCTCAACCAACCCCATGATGACCACCTACTCTGAATTCCTGTATAGCAGTCTGCAGTCATTGCCCTGCTGACTATGTACCACTGTGCCTTTTCTGTAGCTTCATGTATCAGATTTGTTCTGCCCAGGTAACATCCTTGATAGCTGAAGGCAGGTACCATGGCCTCACGGTGTCTAACCTGGGAAAGGGGCTATCATAGTAGTATATGACCAGTAAAGCTTTGCAGGTTCAGTCACCTAAGGACTACTCAATACCCTTTGAGATTTCAGTTAAGGCAATAATAATCCTTCATTTGCCTCTGCTTGAATTGGCCCAGTGTGGTACAAGCCAGAGAGAGGTGTATGTGCCAGTACATGAGTGAGATAATATTGTTGTGTTGGGGGATGTACATGGGTTTTTTATTTTAAAATATGTACTGTTTTTACCATGTTTTAGAAAGGAAACATAATAGCAGATAATTTTGCAAGTACTGTACTTACAGAGGCCATTTAAAGAGAAAGTTTAATATTAGTATAGGTACTTGTGGAGATGACAAAATCACGCAGACAGCCTCTGAATGACTGAATTTGGAGAACTCTAATCCAGCTTGTTTAGATGGACAGTCGGAGCCCTAGAAGCCCTCAGTCCCCATATCTTTATTAGGGGCTTCTTTCTCCCTAATCCCTCATGTAGACCTAAGTAGTCTCCTGTAACCTCACTTGCTATAAGAGCTTAATAATAACCCAAATGTATTTCATTAATTGCTCTGAATCCCAATAGGCAAATGAGAACATGGAAATCTTTCCCCAAGGTAGACAATCAGAAGAATAGCTTCTGAGAAATACAGCGGTCAGAAAGCTGAGCCTCTGTCCCAAGGGACTCAGCTGTGGTTCTTTTTATGCATTGCAGGTCCTAGAACTTTTCTGTGCTCCAAGAGGACCACAGGACAGGAACACCCTTGGAATTTGCAAGCCATGGTAGCCCAGGCTTCACTGTGGGTGTCATCTGGGTCTCATGCAACCCAGCTCTGCTTTGAAGCCCACTTTCAGACTGTTGGTAGAGTCATGTGTTGACTCATTTTCCATCCTCGATACATTGTCTCCTCATCTACTTCCTGGCTTTCTGTTTTCAGAATGAACTTGTTATTCCTTTACTTGAAATTGGACTACCACAGTTTAACTGTTTGGAAATTTCAAAGGTCATTTCTTCTCCTTAGTAATGAGCAAACAGTTTACAGTTCAAAATAGAAGGTGGATCATTTTCCAATATCTTACTCAGGGGGTGTCTCGACAGCAGTTGCTGAAACACTTGATCAACACGGGGAGGGTATGAAGAAGCACTCTCGTTCTTTGTTGGTAGGAATATAATTTATGGATTGTTCATAGGAATATAAATTGGTACAGCCTCTTAGAGGGTAATTTGAATCTGCAGGGACTATCGGTAAGAGTTAAAAATACGAGATCCATTGTTTAAAATGGCGAAAGATTGAAAATAACCTAAATGTCCATTGGTGGAAGATTGGTTAAATTATAATGCAGTCATATGTTGGTATTTTGTGCAGCTGTTAAAAAGAATGAAGCAGTTCTATACGTGTAAATATAGAAGGAACTTCAAGTTGTTTGTGAAAAAGCAGGGTTCAGAGGTTTCATTTTTGTAAGAAAAACTACTAGGTATTATAGAATTATACTTATATATGCATAGAATATCCCTGGAAAAACAAACTTCTAATTATTGTCTCTGAGAAGGGGAATTGAGAAACAGGAAGAAGAAGAAGATTTTGTTTTACATTATACCCTTTTGTATTATTTGAATTATTTTTACTATGTGCTTATAGTAGCTAAATGATTTTTTAAAGTTTAATCCACAGGAAATCTTAAATTGTTTTTGATTTTTCAAATGACCAATATTTAATTTAGTGGCTGATGAACTGAAAAGTTTAAGAAAATGTGTACCTCTACTTTATGTAGCATTGGAAAGACGCTAACAATCTCACCTCTTTTTCCCTTTTAATAGCTCACAGACACAGACCTGATTAAACAGTGTATAGATGAATGCACAGCCAGGATTGAAATTGGACTACATTACCAGATTCCTTATCCAAGGCCAGTAAGTGTGACTTCAGTTAACATGTGGTGTGTACCTATCCTTGTCCACCCAGTTATTTCCAAGAATATATACCAAGAGGGCTTGTGTTTGCCGAAAAGCCTAGAACCCCTGTAGGAGGCATGTTGGAAATAAGTTATGCTTGCATGGCCACCAACCCGTTACAACAAGCTAAAATGTCAGTGAATGCCTGACTTCTCCTACTTGTACAACTTTCCCCTAAATGGAAAGGAAATCCAGCTGACGTTTATATAGTTTTCTAACTTTTACCTTTTTTATGGAAAGATTTTTATTTCTATTATTTTAAAAAACAGGTTTATTGTTAATAAAAAAATAAAATTCAGGATTTCCCTGGTTGCCCAGTGGTTAAGAATCCACCTGCCAATGTGGGGGACATGGGTTCAATCCCTGATCCAGGAATATTCTACATGCCACAAGGCAACTAAGCTCGTACATCACAACTACTGAGCCCTCACTCTAGAGCCTTCAAGCTGCAACTACTACACCTGGGTGCCCTAGAGCCCGTGCTCTGCAAGTGGAGATGCCGCCACAGTGAGAAGCCCGTGCATAACTAGAGAGTAGCCCACATGCAGCACTGAAGACCCAGCACAGACAGATTTAAATAAATAATTTTTTAAAAAGAATAAATAAAATTCAAACTTTAAAGGAATGCATAAGACAGTGAAAATTGTCAAAAATTCTCACCCTGTGGGAGTGACCACTACAACTTTTAAGTTGGACTGTATGAAATTGCCAATATTCTACTCTTGACCTACAAAAACAGCAATTTTATATTTCATTGACTCAGCCTAATAGTTTGGTAATATATCCTTTTAGTCTTTTTTTCTATACTCGTGTACATACATTTTCTTAAAGTACATGGGAACCTAGGCATACTGTTACTGCCTATTTTACTTCCCTTTTTTTGCATATCTCTGCTTCCATCTTTTAAAATGGATGCATTGTATCCTTTTGTAGGAATATGCCATAATTTAACTAGTACCCTTTCACTGGACATTTATGTTGGTCCAGTTTTTCACTCTGCACAGAACAAGTTTGTATACACACTTTTCCCTCACCTTCTTTGGACTCTCATTTCACTAATATGATCTGTGGTTTTTCCTCTCCATGCAGGAAATAGGGCAAAGAAGAGCACAAGCTTTGGAGTCAGACAGATCAGGATTCAAATCCTGGTTCTACCACTTAATATATAATCATGAGCAAGTTATTCAACTTTTTGAGCCTCCATTTTCTCATCTGTGAATATTAGAATAATACTTTTTGTGAGATTATATTGAGAATTAATGTATATAAGGACTATAAGGAATAATGAATCAGTACAGAGTTACAAGCTGGATGTACCAACTGGATTTAGAAATAGCAGAGGAATCAGAGATCAAATTGCCAACACTCATGCTTCATTGACTATGTTAAAGCCTTTGACTAGTGTGGATCACAACAAACTGGAAAATTCCTCAAGAGATGGGAATAACAGACCACCTTAAAACAGTTAGAACCAGACATTGAACAGCAGACTGATTCAAAATTGGGAAAGGAGTACATCAAGGCTGTATATTGTCACCCTGCTTATTTAACTTATATGCAGAGTACATCATCTGAAATGCCAGCAGGATCAGTCACAAGCTGGAACCAAGATTGCTTCGAGAAATATCAACAACCTCAGATATACAGATGATACTACCATAATGACAGAAAGCAAAGAGGAACTAAAGAGCCTCTTGATGAAGGTGAAACAGAAGAGTGAAAAAGCTGACTTAAAACTCCGCATTCAAAAAACTAAGATCATGGCATCTGATTCCATCACTTCATGGCAAATAGAACGGGAAAAAAATGGAAACAGTGGCAGATTTTATTTTCTTAGGCTCTAAAATCACTATGGATGGTGACTGCAGCCATGAAATTAAAAGATGCTTGCTCCTTGGGAAGAAAAGCTATGACAAACCTAGATAGCGTATTAAAAAGCAGAGACATCACTTTACTGACAAAGGTCCATATAGTCAAAGCTATGTTTTTTCTAGTAGTCATGTATGGATATGTGAGTTGGACTATAAAGAAGGCTGAGCGCCAAAGAATTATTGCTTTTGAGCTGTGGTGCTGGAGAAGACTCTTGAAAGTCCCTTGGACTGCAAGGAGATCCAACCAGTCAATCCTAAGAGAAATCAACACTGAATATTCATTGGAAGTACTGATGCTGAAGCTGAAGCTCCAATACTTTGACCCTGATGCAAAGAGCTGACTCATTGGAAAATAGCCTGATGCTGGGAAGGATTGAGGGCAGGAGAAGTGGGTGACAGAGGACAAGATGGTTGGATGGCGTCATGAGTCAATGAACATGAGTTTGAGCCAACTCTGGGAGATAGTGAAGGACAGGGAAGCCTGATATGCTTTCCTGTCCTTCACTATCTCCCAGAGTTCATGGGGTTGCAAAGAGTTGGAGATGACTTAACAACTGAAAAACAACATAGAGTTAGCACTTAGCAGAGAGCATAGTACCTAGTAAATCTTTGGTGAATATAAGCTGCTGCAATGATTGTAATTCTTTTATTAGCTTTATTTATTTGTTTGTTTTTGGTTGTGCTGGGTCTTCATTGCTTTTTTGTGGGCTTTCTCTATTGCAGCAAGCAGTGGCTACTCTTCGTTGCAGTGCATGGGCTTCTCATTGCAGTGACTTCTCTTGTTGTGAAACACAGACTCTAGGGAGCTGGGGCTACCGTAGTTGCAGCACACAGGCTCCGTATTTGTGGTGTGAGGGCTGCTAGGGCACACAGCTTCAGTTGCTGTGGCACACAGGCTTAGCTGCTCCCGGACCAGGGATCAAACCCATGTCCCCTGCATTGGCAGGCAGATTCTTATGCACTGTGCCACCAGGGAAGTCCTGTAATTTTTAATATTGTCATTATTCTTATTATTCAGATTCATCTGCCTCCCATGGGCCTTGCCCCACTACGAGGCCGGGGACTTCGAAGCCAGGAGAAACTGAGGAAATTTTCCAAACCAATATATCTCAAATCTCATGATGAAGTTTCCTAACTCAGAATAAAGTTTTTTTTTTTTCTGAGAATGATAAGCCAACTAGGCCTTGACTGTAAACTAGTTAACAAAATTCTTCTTGATTAGGAGCAAAAATCCAATTATCTTCTTAAAACCTCTGAAATATTGGTACTGTCCGAATAATGCATGCTCGCACATCACTACAGTTTTCAGGATCTTGCTGCCTGATGAGATAAACACTAACCTTAGAGATCATGGACCTCATATCCTCACTGAAGCACCACTTGGAAACAAAACTAAGGCCTGTGGGCAGAAGACTGAAGGGTGACAAAAGCTTTCAAGGGAATGCCAATCACCAGACATGCCAGCTGATATGAAGAAATTAGCCAGTTGATGGAAGTTCTCATGGCTAGTTTAGAATTATACACTACCCCTCAGAATATTTTTAGGCCTTTTTTTTTTTTTCCCAAGTTATAGATTTACTTAAAAGTGGACTTTTTGTGTGTGCTTTGTTGTCTTTTGGAACTTCCCATTTCCAGATAAAATTCCCTTAAAAAGTGCATCTTTGGATCAATCATGGTTTTTCACTGAAATTTTATGAGACACATCTCTGCCCCAGATGTACACATACACAAAAGTGCATATCTTAGGTAAATGCATATATTTAGTTTATCTTAAAGCCTGTGATTACTTTGGATACACCTAAGACCTGAAAGGCTCACTAGAAATTCATACTGCATTCATTGAGAATTTTATCATAATATAATTAGGAAGTACAAGAGCTAAGCTGGCTTTCAAATTATGTCCAAACAGAAATGGAACAAGTAGAGATCAAAACACAAAGTACTTATTCCCTTGCATGTGTGGATACAGGTGAGATTCCCATGGCAGGTCATTTGTATATCAGTGTCTCATTCCCTCTTACCTCCAGAGGGGATGGGTAATCACCAATAAAGAAAAATCTCTATTTATTTTGGTCTCTCTGTACCATTTACCAAAATGGCCTTGTGACCCTCAGAAGCAGTAGTTGATAACTTCCTGCCCATACCTAGTTTAGGATTACCTAGTCACACAGAGTCTCTAATTTAAAGTATATGTATTTCAGCTTCAAATATATTCCTGTGAGCAGGAGCATACTTTTTCATGCTCAGGTTAAGTAAATATTGCAGGGTTTGTCAATAACATTGAGAGCAAATATAATACTGTGTCAATATATATATATTGATATATATATATCATGCTATAAGATATAGCATGTACATATTTAATAAAAATATAGCTATAGGCCTTTGATGAAGAGAGAGAAATGTAAATATGTTGGTTGGCGTGTTGGCCACTCCACATTCAGTGAGCACATACCCCAGCCCAACTTGACTTCAGAGACATCAATATGCTGTTCCATCAGTCAGTCTCTTTCTGTCTCATCTCACTGTGGAAGTATTTCCCTACCAAGAGGTGGTTCTAATGTTTAAAGTTAAGTGTTTCTAAAACAATATAAAGCCTGTGAACTCAAGCCAGCTACTTTATCTGGTGGTCAGTCAATGAAACAATGACCTGTTCTTGGGGTGGAGGAAAAACTAGCTGTGCTGAACTTAGTGAAACATGACTTGCTGTCCCCATCATGATCCCTTTCTAAGTAATTCAAGGTGATTTTGAATATGCAATTTTTATCTTACTCTATGAGAAGTAGAAATCATCCTTCCTCCAAAATGGAAGGACTCCTCCAAAATGAAAGTCCATCGAATTGCTAGTTAACCTCTAAGTACCTTCCGTGTACCAGGAATCTTAAGCTAAATGTGAATTATATATGCCTACCTGCCTTTGCAAAGATGCATACTCTGTTACACAAAATCATAATTTCCTCTCCAACTTTCCATGAAACCTACTTGTTTATAATAACTTTTTCACTTTCTCTTCTACCCCCTATTAAATCTCCTTCTTTGGTCTTTTGGAAGCATCCCCTACACTGCCTCTTTTAATGACATTTTCTTCCAAGGCTGACAAGGACTGAAAACTATTTACTCAAGAGCCATATTTTTAGAGAGAAAGAACTAGCTTGGTGACAAGGTTTGTCTGATGTCATCTGCTGAGCTATTTATAGACAGGGCCTACAGCTTCTCACGGAGCTGATCTCTGGCCGTTTCTGCTCCAGAGTTCCAGCCTCTAATTCACCAGGACTTTTGAAGAACCTACTGCACTTTCCCAGAGGGAAATTTTTTTAAATTACAAAAATTTAATCCATCACATACAAACATTCTGTCCCTTGACCGCTGAGGAATGAAACAGTCCCTGCCTCCATCAGCTTTTTGCTGCTGAAGCTGGAGTTAGATAACTATAATTGAATTTCAGTTGTCCTTTTAGCAACCTCTTTGCTGCCTTATAGTTTGCAGTCTGACTTACCTCAACCAGTCCAAGATTCCAGGGATTTGGGTTCCTGACCACCTTTCCATCTCATATGACTTAACAATCTATTTGGAATAATAGACAATACGGCAGTTCTAGCTATCTGTTAATTCCGATTTTTTTTCCCTCCATTGGAAAAAGTTACTTTTCTTTAAAAAAATATCTTTTGAACCACATACTTAGAGCTGAGAAAAAGTATCTTCTCCTCACTCTTTATTGCCCACTGGCAAGATTTGGAGAACCACACCACCCCCCCACCCAGCCCCACCCTGCTTTTGCACTTAGGATCAATTAGATGATTTGCTGACCTCAGAATTCAGAATCCTCAATCATAATTTGATTGACTCCACGTTCCCATGAAGAAACAAGTTTTCTGAAATATGTTTATGTGGTTCTCAGAAGCTTTGTTCAAGAAAAACAGTCCAAGTCAGAACGTTTCTTCTAGTGTAGAAGCTGGGGAGCCAGGCCAGACACATTAAGACTCAAGAAGTCTTATGTCTTTGCTCATCTATGAGCTGACCAACGGAATGCCTTAGAAGTAGCTATTTAGAGCCAAAGAGCTACATGAGAGTTAGTTGAGAATACATCAAGAATTTTGTTTTTATCTCCTTTGGGATTCTCTTCCAGCTGGCCCTGGGAAGAAACAGCAATAAACTAGAAATTTCTTGGACATGGTTGTTGGAACTACACATCTCTAAAATTCCACATCACAATATACCCAAGTCCTCAATAAGGAGGCAGCATGAAGCAGTGAAAAATGAATGGGTTCTAGAGCCAGAAAGATCTTGGCTCAAAATCTGGCTCTTCAGGGTGAAAGAACTGGGTGATCATAGGCAAGATACTTAGTTTTCCTGATCTTCTACAGGGGAAAACAATCATAGGAACAGGCAAGATATCTAAAAGCCCAAGGATAAACCATGTTAGTCGCTCAGTCATGCCCAATTCTTTGCGACCCCATGGACTGCAGTCCACCAGGCTCCTCTGTCCATGAGATTTTCCAGGCAAGGATACTGGAGTGGGTTGCCATTTCCTTCTCCAGGGGATCTTCCCAACCCAGGGATCGAACCTGGGTCTGCCTGCACTGAAGGCAGTTTCTTTACCAACAGAGCTACAAGGGAAGCCCATGGCAAGCAACAAATAATGGTTCTCCCATGTCTCCTTTCTTCCTGAAATTTCTACCCATCTGTGTAAGCTAGTGAAGAAGAATTGGGGGTCCAGTTCTACCACTGGCTAGCTGTAAAATTGAACTAGTTACTTTTCTAAGCCTCCATTTTTGCATCACTGGAATGGAGACAACAGTGATTATAATTCAGTCACTAAGTCATGTCTGACTCTTTGCAACACCATGGACTGCAGCACACCAGGCTTCCCTGTCCTCCACTATCTCCAGAGTTTGATCAAATTCGTGTCCACTGAGTTGGTGATGCTATCTAACAGATTAAGAGAGAAGCAATTAAAATTCAGTGACAGTTATAGCAAAATAATAGGAAAAAAAAAAATCAGGGAGCTTAGCCACATGACTCAAGGTCTAGGCTAAAGAATCCTATTGCCTGTATTCAAAACTAGGCTCCACTATTTTAGTAACTACCTGACTTGGAGAAATATTACTTTCTCTATATCTTGGTTTCTGCACCCATAAAGTAAGGATAATAACCTACTTTATAGGACTGCTCTAAAATACTAGATCATAGCAAGTGCTCCATTAATATAATTGTCACCATCATTGGGGCTTCCCTGGTGATCATCATCATACCATGTGACTCTCAAGAAAGGAAAGCTATATTTCAGTCAAGAATGATACTCTTTATTTTGCGTTGAAACACATGCCATCAATTATCTAGCTGGCACAGAGAGGCTACTCCTCGGTTTATCCAGTGCTTCTGAGGCCTGTCAGTTGGGAGTTCAATGGATAGGACATAGTTGGTGGAGTGCCCTGTTGTGGAGAGGGTACCTCTCCGGGCACTTGTTTTATAGACTGGACACACATAAATGTTCTGATGCAGAAACACTGCACTTTCCCCAGGTTTCAGCCAAATGATGGGCAATGGATCATAGAGGATTTTTGGGAAAGACTCCCCGATCTGCATCTTTTTCCTGTCCCAACGGGCACCTTCTAAGAAGAGTCCTTTTATGTAGGCCCCATCTTCTGGGTTACTCTCCATAACTGTTTCTTGTGTGGTTACCTGAAAGACAGGAAGCTGTGAGTTCCATTGTTACCTGCCATTTTCCTAAATGAGGCAGCATTAAGAAACCGAAAAGGTAAAAACTGGCTTTACTGTCTGTCTCCCAGGACACTGAGACTTCTCTGATAATATTCCTACATGCTACGTGGGCCATGTCTGATTTCCAGTCAGCAAGAACCAGGAGGCCACCTTAACTATTACCTAGCTTAGTGACCTTGTATAATCTTTCCCCTTTCTGAATATGGATCTGTAAAGTGAGGGGTTAGATTCAGCTGCATGCTGGTAAAATAGTTCTCTAGTAGAAGAAGTAAAACTTTGATTTTTAGTTTCTGTCAATTTCTGTGGTATAAAGAGCCCCACCATGATCAATTTCAGTGTATCCATTATTTAACAACCACCTGTAACTGGCTCTGGTAAGTTAGTATAAGCCAGCCCCAGCATATCATTGTTTAGATTCAGAGCTGATAAACTTCTTTAAGGTTGCGAAGTAGAAGGACATGTGCTCATCTTCTCTTGTAAGAACACCAAAATCATAACTAGCTGCTGAACAACCATTGACAGGAGAATGTAGTATCCCACCAAAAAAAAAAAAAACCAAAAACAAAACACGCCACATCCAAGGGCAAAGAAGCCCTGACAAGCTGGTAGAAGGGGCAAAATCACATTTAGAATCAAACCCCAGACCTGCCAGAGATCCTTGGAGGTACAAACAACCCTGTACACATCAGGACCAAGGGAAAGGAGCAGTGACCCCCACAAGAGACTGAGCCAGACCTGCCTTTGAGTGTCTGCGTGTTCTCCTGCGGAGGCACAGGTCAGCAGTGGCCTGCTGTGGGGACAGGGGCTCTGGCAGCAGCAAACCTGGGAGGCGTGGTATGTGGCATAAGTCCTTTTGGAGGAAGTCACCATTAGCTCCACTATAGAGTCATCGAACAGACGACCCACAAACTGGAGAACAGTTACACCAAAGAAGTTCTCACACTGTTGTAAAAGTTCTAGGGCCCACAACAGATTTCCCAACCTGGGGATCCAGCAAAAGGACTGAGAACCCCCAGGAATTCGACTTTGAAGGCTGGTGGATTTGATTACAGAAATTCCACGGGACTGGGGAAACAGACACTTGGAGGGCACAAACAAAACCTTGTGTGCACCCAAACCCAGGAGAAAGGAGCAGTTACCTCACAAGAGACTGAGCCAAACATGCCTGTGAGTGTCCAGGAGTCTCCAGCAGAGGCGTGAGTTGACCGTGGCCTGCCATGAGGTCAAGGGCACTGACTACAACAGTCCTGGGAGCTGTGGTGTGCTGGCAATAAGTCCTTTTGAAGGAGGTCACCATTACCGCCATTACCCCTACCATGGTGTGGCCTCAGGCCAAACCACAGGGAGGGAACACACTGTGTTGTCCCCGCCCCCCCATCAGCAGAAAATCAGATTAAAGATTTACTGAGCATGGCCCCACCTACCAAAGCAAGACCCAGTTTTCCCCACAGCCAGCCCCTCCCATTAGGAAGCTTCCATAAGCCTGTTACCCTCATTCATCAGAGGGCAGACAGAATGAAAACCACAATCACAGAAAACTAACCAAACTGATCACATGGATCACAGCCTTGTCTAACTCAATGAAACTATGAGTCATGCCTTGTAGGGCCACCCAAGACGGATGGGTCATGGTGGGGAGTTCTGACAAAACATGGTCCACTGGAGAAGGGAATGGTAAACCACTTCAGTATTCTTGCCTTGAGAACCTGAGGGTGGTAACAGCCTCCATAAGAGGTCCCCAAGCTGTAGGAGAAAATAAACTGCGAGCGGCAGACTTCTTTCCCTTCTCTGTTGACAATACCTGAAATAACTTTTCTCAGACCTTGAGCTAACCATTTCTTTATTATGGAAATGTTTTTCTTAAGCTATGTTAATGAAACTATGTTTTTGCTTTGGAATTTGCCTTTCTTCAAATTGGTTCCACCTAAGACTAACCTTTTTTTTTTCTTCAAAGCTTGGGCTGATAATGACTCAACAAACCAGTACTCATGTCAGTTACTTTATGGCTGGGGGATGACTCACCTTGAGCCATTCTATCTCAAAATGTATATTGTGGGAGAGGGGCCTGGTGAAACTCCCTCAGACTTGAGGTGTCTCTCTTCAGATTAGAAACTTGCTAACAGACATAAATGCCTTGCTAAAAACTAGCAAGCAGGCACTCTTTCTGTCCCCTTCTGATGTCTATGTCAGAAGCTTTCCCTATCTCTATTATACTTTAATGAAACTTTGCCACACAAAAAGCTCCGAGTAGTCAAGACTTGTCTCTGGCCCTGGATTGAAATCCTCTCCAATGTCATGAATCCCAGGGTAACACATGGCTCGCAGCCACAACCTTTCAAACACCATAAGTGTATCAAAAGGCAAAAAGATATAACACTGAAAGATGAAATCCCCAGGTCGGTAGGTGCCCAATAGGCTACTGAAGAAGATCAGAGAAACAGCTCCATAAGGAGTGAAGAGTTTGAGCCAAAATGGAAAAAATGCCCAGTTGTGCATGTGTCTGGTGTTCAAAGTAAAGTCTGATGCTGTAAAGAACAATACTGTATAGGAACCTGGAATGTTAGGTCCATGAATCAAGGTAAATTGGAGATGGCAAGAGTGAACACTGACATTTTAGGAATCAGTGAACTAAAATGGACTGGAATGGGCAAATTTAATTCAGATGACCATTATATCTACTACTGTGGGCAAGAATTCCTCAGAAGAAGTAGAGTAGCCTGCATAGTCAATGAAAGAGTACGAAATGCAGTACTTGGGTGCAGTCTCAAGAATGAAAGAATGATTTCTGTTTGTTTCCAAGGCAAAACCATTCAGTATCACAGTAATCCAAGTCTATGCACCAACCACCAGTGCCAAAGAAGCTGAAGTTGAATGGTTCTGTGAAGACCTATAAGACCTTTTGGAACTAACACCAAAAAAAAAAAAAAAAAAAAGATGTCCTTTTCATCATACAGGACTGGAATGCAAAAGTATAAAGTCAAGAGATATCTGGGGGAACAGGCAAGTTTGGCCTTGGAGTACAAAATAAAGCAGGGCAAGGCTAATAGTTTTGCCAAGAGAATGCACTGGTCATAGGAAGCACCCTCTTTCAGCAACACAAGAAATGACTTAACACATAGACATCACCAGATGATCAATACTGAAATCAGATTGGTTATATTCTTTGCAGCCAAAGATGGAGAGGCTCTATACAGTCAGCAAAAACAAAACTGAGAGCTGACAGTGGCTCAGATCATGAACTTATTGCAAAATTCAGGCTTAAATTGAAGAAAGTAAGGGAAAACCACAGGGCCATTCAAGTATGACCTAAATCAAATCCCTTACGATTATACAGTGGAAGTGACAAATAGATTCAAGATATAGATTCAAGAATAGATCAAATAGATTCAAGAATAGATCTGATAGAGTGCTTGAAGAACTATGGACAGAGGTTTGTAACACTGTACAGGAGGTGGTGATCAAAGTCATCCCCAAGAAGAAGAAATGCAAAAAGGCAAAATGGTTGTCTAAGGAGGCCTTACGGATAGCTGAGAAAAGAAGGGAAGTGAAAGGCAAAGGAGAAAAGGAAAGATATACCATCTGAATGCAGAGTTCCAAAGAATAGCAAGGAGAGATTAAAAAAAAAAAAAGGCTTCCTCAGTGATCAGTGCAAAGAAATAGAGGAAAACAATAGAATGAGAAAGACTAGAGATCTCTTCAAGAAAATTAGAGATACCAAGGGAACAGTTCATGCAAAGATGGGCACAATAAAGGACAGAAATGGTATAGACCTAACTAAAGCAGAAGATACTAAGAAGTGGTGGCAAGAATACACAGAAGAACTAGACAAAAATGATCATGACCCACATAACCACGATGGTGTGATCATTCACCTAGAGCCAGACATCTTGGGAGTGTATAGTCAAGTGGACATTAGGAAGCATCACTATGAAGCAAGCTAGAGAAGGTGATGGAATTCCAGCTGAGCTGTTTCAAATCCTAAAAGATGATGCTGTGAAAGTGCTACACTGAATATGTCAGCAAATTTGGATAACTAAACAGTGGCTACAGAATTGGAAAAGGTCAATTTTCATTCCAATCCCAAAGAAGTGCAATGCCAAATAATGTTCAAACTACCACATATTTGCACTCGTCTCACACGCTAGCAAAGTAATGCTCAAAATTCTCCAGGGTAGGCTTCAACAGTACGTGAACTAAGAACTTACAGATGTTCAAGCTGGATTTAGAAATGGCAGAGGAGCCAGAGATCAAATAGCCAGCATCTATTGGATCATCAAAAAAGCAAGAAAGATTCAGAAAAACATCTGCTTCATTGACTATGCTAAAGCCTTTGTGTGGATCACAACAAACAGTGGAACATTCTTAAAGAGATGATAATGCCAGACCCGCTTACCTGCTTCCGGAGAAACCTATGTAGGTCAAGAAGACCCGGACATGGAACAACAAACTGGTTCAAAATAGGGAAAGGAGTATGTCAAGACTGTGTATTGTCACCCTGCTTATTTAACATATATGTAGAGTTCATCATGCAAAGTGCCAGACTGGATGAAGCACAAGCTGGAATCAAGATTGCCAGGAGAAATATCAATAACCTCAGATGTGCAGATGACACCACCCTTATGGTAGAAAGCAAAGAGGAACTGAAGAGCCTCTTGATGAAAGTGAAAGAGGGGAGCAAAAAACCTGGCTTAAAATTCAGTATTCAAAAAAGTAAGATCATGGCTTTTGGTCCTATCACTTCATGGCAAATAGTTGGGGAAACAATGGAAACAGTGACAGACTTTATTTTCTTGGGCTCCAAACTCAATGCAGATGGTGACAGCAGCCATGAAATTAAAAGACGCTTGCTCCTTGGAAGAAAGATTTGACAAACCTAAACAGCATATTAAAAAGCAGAGACATTACCTTTCCAACAAAGGTCCACATAGTCAGAGCTATGGTTTTTCCAGTATTCATGTATGGATGTGAGAGTTGGACCATAAAGAAGGCTGAGCACCAAAGAATTGATGCTTTTGAACTGTGGTGTTGGAGAAGACGCTTGAGACTCCCTTGGACTGCAAGGAGATCAAATCAGTGAATCCTAAAGGAAATTAACCCTGAATATTCAATGGAAGGACTGATGCTGAAGCTGAAGCTCCAATACTTTGGCCACCTGATACAAAGAACAGACTCATTACAAAAGACCTTGATGGTGGGAAAGATTGAAGGCAGGAGAAGGGGACGACAGAGGACGAGATGGTTGGATGGCATCACTGACTTAATGGACATGAGTTTGAGCAAGCTCTGGGAGGTGATGAAGGACAGGAAAACCAGATGTGCATCCATGGGGTCCCTAAGAGTCAGACACAACTTAGTGACTGAACGACAACAACAACAAAGGCCAATCAAGTTCATTTATAAACTAAATTAATATCTAAGGCAATTATTTTGTGACGTCTGGATGAAATGATCTCAAAGGATCTTTCCATAAAATTTAAAATTCTACAATGCTCTATTAAAGTCTGTCTTACTCCTTTCTCTCCAAACATGGATTGGGTGATTCTTGACTATTGGCATCCTTTGACTTTAAGCAAAGCCCTACACAAGACCTTTAACATCTTTCCAAATGAAAAGTCCACCATGTTGAATAGACAGTATAGAATATGCTTTCATTATTCTTGGTACAGCTGTGGCAGAGTTCTCCTCTGGAAAGATTCTTTTTTTATATACACAAGAGACAAAGCATTGGGAATCCTCTGATTCTGTTGGGGATAACTTGGAGCTACTTTGCTGCTGCTGCTACTGCTGCTAAGTCACTTCAGTCGTGTCTGACTCTGTGCGACCCCTTAGACGGCAGCCCACCAGGCTCCTCCGTCCCTAGGATTCTCCAGGTTAAAATACTGGAGTGGGTTGCCATTTCCTTCTCCTTGGAGCTACTTTAAGTCATGCTAAATACTTTATTTGCATCATCTCAGAAGTATTTGAACCTTAACACATCTAAATGTTTGGACTCAAGGAAATGGACAACACTGCTTTCTCTGGTTGCCCCTTTGAGCTGTTGTACTGTAAAATGCCCCTACCTCAAACTCAAATCCAATGTGGTCAATGGGGATGGTGTATTTCCGAGCATAATTCTGAGAGACACCTGTCAAAAAGGACTGTGTAAAGTAGAATCCAGAGATCCAGAAGACCACAGGAGGTCCATTGTCAATCCAATCCTGGAGAACCACAGAAATAAAAATGCAAAATCAATAATACATCAAAGATAGTTCAAAGGCAATAATAAAAATGAGTCCCATAAAGAAATAGGCTTTTTCTCATTTTTCTGGAAACAGGCAGACTTTGTAGTTTATCTTATATTTTCCCACTTTGAAGTAAAAAGCACTGGTGCAAGCTGGTGTCAGGGATACAGTAGAGAGTGGGAGGGACTATAGCAGTAGAGAATATATGTCTTGTCTAAACTAAGCAGCAGCTACTCAATTCCAGCAGTAGTTGCCAAGCAGGTATGCAGGTCCATTGATTCAGGTCTTCCTTTTTTTGCAGGACAAACATCTGTATTTTTATATGTAATAATCCAGTATTTATATGCTAGCTCAAAGTTTTCTTTTTTTTAATAATTTAAAATTTGTATTCATTTTCATTGCTGCACAAACTTTCCTCTAGTTGCAGCAAGCAGGTGCTACTCTGTAATTGAGGAGCACAGGCTCTAGGGTGCTTGAGCATCAGTAGTTGTGGTGCATGGGTTTAGTTGCTCCAACTGCATGTGGGCTCTTCCTGGATCAGGGATCATCCACTGTCTTCTTTATTGACAGGCAGATTCTTTACCTCTGAGCCACCAGGGAAGCCCTCAGATTTTTAAATTACCAGGTAGCCAAACCAAGTCTATCTGTTGGCCCATGAGCTGTATGTAGCCCATGAGACACCGGTTTGTAGCATTTATTCTTGTTCCTATTCCTGCCTTTATAGGCTATAAACTTTTCAAGGACTTTGAAAGCCTCCCTCCTGTCCTCAACCCCAGTAAGAGTTTCCAGTAGGTAGGTGCTCAATCCAGGATGCCCTGTGGCTACCCTATCCCCTTCCACCTCTAATCTGTCATATTGTAGAATGTCCTCTCCACCTGAATGAGAATCCCAGGTGCCCAGTTGCCCTGACTCCGAGGTACCTGGAAGAAGGCCAGGCGGGCCAGCAGGTCAGCCACATAGCCTCCCAGGGGCTTCAGTGATGGGTAGGACTTTGCCATCCACATGGCCGGCACTTTACCCACAAGCATGCTACTGAAGACATCCTCCAGCTCTGAGGACATCAGAACCTGCCCTTTAATTGCTCGGCCCAGATCGATGAGGCTTCTGTGGACCACTTCTGTCAATCTGCAAGAACAAAGAAGACTCAGCCTGGCTCTCATTGACCTAATTCTACCCCAAGTGCACTGCCTCCAAGCCTCCTTTTACTTCTCCTCCCTTTAAAAAGTCAGATATATACATTCATGAGAGAAGAATTGTAAAGATGAGAAAAAATTAAATCACCCACTCTCTCACCACCCAAAGATAACTCTGATGTATAGCTTTCTAGATTTTTTTATATGTAAACACAAATTATTTTTAATGGGATCATATATATATATGTAATTTGTTTTTCTCTCTTAGCATAAAGGGAACATCTTCCCTAGTCAATAGAGACCTACCTAAAATCATCCTTTTTAATGACTGCAAGGTGTTCCATTTTATCTAATTATTCCTCTTGCTGAAACATATTATTTCTAGACTGTTGTTACTGTAAATAACATTACTAGGGACATCCATCTATATCAAACTTTGCAGAGACTTATAATGATATTCTTAGTAAAAGTAGAACTTCTGGGTCAAAGGGTAATGCAATTTTAAGGCTTCTTCTTTGTTTTAAAAACAAAATTCTTTTTATAGACTGTGAGGTTCATGCCTACCTGAGAAAAGGCAGCTGAAGAGCCTAAAAGATTCTAAGATCATCTGCCTTTGTCTCTGGCCTCTATTATGGGGAGTCACCAAGTCCAGGGGGGCCTGAGACTGCCAAAGAATCTGCTACCAGAGAGAGCTTGTCATGTCCAAAGATTTATGGAATCCCAGCCAAATGGACATGAGAATGCTTAAACCCGAGAAACAGATTCCTGAATGTGTAACCATTAAACATTTATATTAAGAGGAATTTAAGGTTCAAACACATCATTGGTGTATATATTTGGCCGAGGAGTTAAGAGCAAAACTACCCTCTAAGGGATTATACCACAGACCTCTATTACACCTAAAGACCTACTTGCAAAAGTTCTATTTCTATTCTTGCAACTATGAGACCTGCTGGTTTCAAGATTTTTAGTACTCAAGGAGGAAAGTTTGCCCTAGAAGATGCAATAATGGTTCCCCTGAACTGGAAGCTGAACTGTCATTCTGGGCTTCTCATACCACTAGGTGAATAGGCAAAAAAAAAAAAAAGAGAGTAATGGGAAGGTATGTTACAGTATTGCCCAATGTAATTAATCCTGAGCATCACTGAAATATAAGTGCTGTTACCCTCTTCTCTTATATTATAATGGCCAGTGGTAAAGGCTAGTGAAAGTCACTCAGTTGTGTCTGAGTCTTTGCGACCCCCATGGACAACACAGTCCATGGAATCCTCCAGGCCAGAATACTGGAGTGGGTAGCCTGTTCCCTTCTCCAGGGGATCTTCCCAACCCAGGGATCAACCCCAGGTCTCCTGCATTGCAGGTGGAGTCTTTACCAGCTGAGCCACCAGGAAGCCCAAGAATACGTGAGTGGGTAGCCTAGCCCTTCTCCAGGGGATCTCCCTGACTCAGGAATTGAAGCGGGGTCTCCTGCGTTGCAGGTGGATTCTTTACCAACTGAGCTACTAGGAAAGCCCAAAGGCTAGTGAAGGTGACTGTAATCACCAAGAGCTCCAATGACCTTAGGCGCAAATGAGTGGCGGAGGAGGAAAGTCATTGGCCTGGTGTCTGGATGAACAAGGACTGCATCCTATCATACCAAGGTATTGACTCAAGTAGTCAGCAACTTTGACTCTGTATTTTGCTTGGTCACCCATATGGCCAACTGACTACTGACTCTAGAGAGTAACACTAAAACTAAGGGGGTCTATCAATTCTTAGATGAAATTCTTCCAGTTCCCTTGTCTTTCAGAGTCAGGGCTGTCCCTATAACTAAGAAATGACCATTGAGCAAAAACGGAGACAATAGCATTTAGAGTCTGTGGTCGCAGGCTCAGACATTTGGTGTATGTGCTTGGCTGAGGAGCCAATGGGGCGAAGTTACCACCTGTGGGATTATGACTGAGTGCCTCTAAGTCAGAATCTCGCCCAGACGGAAGGATCTGGCAGTGCCATGGGCGCATCGGCTGTCCTCGGATAGCCGGTCCCCCACCGTCCCTGCCAGCAGGCTGCCACCAGCATCCCTGGGGGCATGGTGTGGTGCGCCCTGCTGTGCACCAGGACTGGGGTCCGGTACAGAGAGTCCTTCGTCCTGGGACACGGGGCATGGCTGGAAAGGCGGGCGCCCCCTCGCCCACCACACGTTCTTGGGGAACCTGGTGCTAAACCATTCCCTGATGACCTGCTTCTGGTTCTGGGTTTATTACACAGCAGAGCAGCTCCCTCACTGCAGTCTATTGAAAGTCAGCCCTTGACACAAGGGTTTGTAGTAAATGAATAAAATTAGAGGAAAACAATGAGGATAAAATATTTATTAATTAAAACATTTAAAAAAAAATAAAAATAAGAGTATGTGGAGCAACAAGAACCTTGACTTGAAGGTGGAAGAGATGAGGTCTCATCTCTCCTAGATGGTGTTTTGAAATGCTTTCAGTTTTGACTAGAAATCAAATCAAGGTGATCCCACTGGGTTCTGTGCTCTGGAGAAGTGAGGGGGGACTAGAATAGAAGGCCAGAGACCCTTAGCCCCATGCCATCTTATAATAGCCATTCCTTGCCCCTGGAGTAGAGGCAATGGGTTGAACTTCTCCCCACCCTTTATAAGTTTACCCTGATTTCACATACTGGCTAAGTGCAGGGGCTTTGGAATCAGTCTGAGTTCAAACTCAGTTCAGTCACTGAATCACTGTGTCACCTGGAGCAAACTACTTAGCCCTTCTGGGTATCAGTTTTCTCATCCGTAAAACAATAGTAGAGGGATTACCAATTGTGCGTATTCTAAAAGACTATTGTGTGGTTTGAATGCACAGGCTTGAGTGGTACTTGGAGCCATATCTGGTAATAAAGCTTCAATAAAAGTGGCTTTAATGATTACTTTCACTATTAGCCTATTGGTTTTAACCCTACTTTACAGATGTCTCTGACACTGGGAGGGATTGAGGGCAGGAGGAGAAAGGGACGACAGAGGATGAGATGGCTGGATGGCATCACTGACTCGATGGGCATGAGTTTGAGTCAACTCCAGGAGTTTGTGATGGACAGGGAGGCCTGGTGTGCTGCGATTCATGGGGTCGCAAAGAGTCGGACACGACTGAGTGAACTGAACTGAACAGATGTCACATGAGTGAATAAGAGCAAATGAATAGAAGGAATGATTTAACCCTGGACCGACACATGCTGGGATGCCCCTATTTATAGGCCTTCCTGCAGGTAGGGCAAACCAACTCTGCACAGCAACCTTTATCAAGTGTCCTTTCTAGTTACTGCCTACTAGACCCTTCCCCTCACACTCTAACTCCCAGGATCCAAGTAAGACCATACAGCCCACCTGTTGAATCTGATGAGCTCTTGCCTTAGGACAGTGTTCATGGATTCTTCATAGACCACAGGGTACAACTTCATGACCAACTCCAAGTCAAAGGCATTGGGAAGCTTGGAGAGTATGTCCTGGGCCAGCTCCTCAACCACTTCCTTAAAGTGTAAGCATTAGAGAGGTGAATGAGAAACAAGACCTCTGGGCTGTGACTTTTTCCAAGTAAACCTAAGGCAGAGAGCATTTGTCTTTTTAAACTTAGTCTATAGGAGCTTCTTGGGAGCTCTCCTACAGAAACCAATTCTGCCTTGAAGGTAAGGAGGCTACCCATGCTGGCCCCAGACTTAGGGAGGACATTGCCTCTAAGCCAAACAGTGACAGTCCTGGCCAGAACGAAGGCCTGAGGGTTGGGCGAGGAATTCCGGCTCAGCCAGCCTGGTAGCCTCAGGGAAGTGCTGAACCCTGCAGAACTCCTCCAGTCTTTAAGGTCACTCCTGGAAGGATGCAAAACCTGCAGATATGCAAAGCCAACTATATGCAAAATCCACAGCTGAGAAAAGTTGAACATGGGGTGGCTTAGAAGTTGGAGAAGAGAAGAGAAGGAAAAGAGAGAACAGGCCAGAGTCAGGAGATGTGCTTTTGGGTCTGGCGCTGCCTCTGGGTTTATGAGTGCCAGGAAGTGGGTCACTTCTTGTATGGCTCATTTTGCCCTCATCTGTAGACCAAGTGAAATGATCATAAGAGGCACCCAAAATGATTCCAGGTGTCCCCAGGACTTGGAGAAATAATATTGAATCACGTGGTGAGAAAGTCACTCTCTTGTCAAGTTTTAGCCACCTTTTTCTTTTCATTCCCTTCAAGGAAAAAGTCTCAGGTCAGGTCAGGACTAATTAAATGCTCTGTAACACTTGTTGATCCTCCTCTTTTCCCAAGGAGCCAGCAAGACCTCAGCAGCAGCAGCCGGAAGAACCTAATAATGTTTAACCTTCATTTTCTTTTTGTGGCTGTCATGACTTTATCGAAATGGTACTGGATTTGTTTTCACTTACGATCCTGATGTGCAGTTTTTAAAATGTTTTTAAGCAAAAGAGGTTTGGTTTAAAATATTATGTAAATGGAGTATAGATGATATGTGGATATAACAATGAATCATGAAGGTTATATAGGAATGACTGACATTTTAAGAAACCAGCTCAGTATTTAAGGGCTCTCAACAGTAAGACCAGAGCACCCATGCCCTTCCTCAGGGGTCTGCCACGCCTCCGCTTTTCTTCCTTCTTGGTCATCACCCATAATCCTGCAAGCCCACTACAGGGAAGATTGCCTAGGAAATTGAATTCAAGGCTGGTTACCTGAGGGGACTTGCCACTCCCTCCTGATTGCCTAGGGAGAGTCAGGAGCACTCCTTGAAATAGCTGGTTGGTTTCCTGGTTGTCTTTGGTGATGTCAGCATTCTCATGGAGGCCAAACACTTCTGGGTGGGCTGTGATAGGGAGGGTCCTGAGATAGTCGATATACGACTGGAAAGAAAATCTTCAGTTAATGTAAGTTCAGGTTCTTGGGGTCCCACAGATCATCCAGGGTTTGGCCAGACCAGACTCACATAGAAATCACACTGTTTTGGTAGCACAGGCCACACACACACACACATGCACACACCACCAGGGCCAAGACATCACAGGCTTTCCCTCCTACAGGTTTCTGAACAGTGAGTATGAATATGAAGGTAGATGGGTTATCTCCCCTCCCACCTCTGCTGGCTTCCTTCCTGCTCCACCAGCAGTCTTGGCTTTGGAGACAAAATTGGATTTGGATTCAGACAGAACTGGATTTGGGTCCTAGCTCCATCTTAAACTAATTGTGTAACCTTGAGCTAGTCACCTGAAAGCCCAGTTTCCGTATCTGCAAATGGGAAGACAAATGAGGTTATGAAGGAATAAGGCCTTGGTATATAACAGGTGCTTGATAAAAAGCAAGCCCTTTTCATCCTTCAGATCTCTTGTTTTTTTCTTCCGTTTATCATTCTCCCATCCAGTTCTTCTGTCCCTCCCTGTGCCACCTTATGAACCGTTGTTTTCAAGTAGCAATTTGAACCTGTTCACCAGCAAAGCTTCACCTTAACCATCCCTTCCTTTTTCCCGCAGATGGACCCCATATTTGGAAAGATCTTGTCTACCAAATGCCTAGGATTCACTAAATAGTAATAATGTCTATCTTGTAGGCTTTTTGGAAGATTTGAAATAGCTTATGGACCCAAGTCAGGAAACCCAAGCTATCCCTGGGCCCTCCTTGGATACAACTGCAATCCTAACCACATGGAGACTGGCAAGCTCCTCCTGTCCCTTACCTGGTAGGAGCCATGAGGAGGGATGTAGTAAGTGTCTCCAGGAGCAAGAAAGTAATGGTCCTGCTCGATTTCCTTACAGTAGAAGGTGGACAGAAGGGATAGCAGGAGCCTCCTATCTTTGTCATCCGTCACTCTGCCTCCATAATTACATTCCCCTGGGGACAGCCAACAGAAGAAGTTGAATCCATAATGAACTTGGTCATTAATCTAAAACAGGATTCCTCCAGCCAACAATGGGACACAGGGTTGCTAAAAACCACGCTCAGCTTAGTTTAAGACCAGGCCTTTTTGGTATTATGGTTGCTACAAAAATAGTACATGTTCCTATATTAGAATTTAGAAAACAGCAGTAAACTGAAATAAAAGCAATACTGTCACCAATTATTTCAACTAAGGTAACTGTTAACATTTAGGCGTCTTCCAGATATTTGTCTGGACGTTTGTGTATATGTGTACATATATGTGAAAAGCAGTATAGAAATGTGGTTCAGGGTAAGAACTGTGGCATGAGACAGCACTGAGTTCCAATTTCAGCCAATTTCTAGGCTCCAACTTTTGCCACTTATTAGCAGTTTCTCATCTGTCAGTAAGAGATAACTGCATACCCATCTTACATGGTTGTGGTTAACAATACTTACAATATAACAATATACAATATACAATATAACAATAAAATGTTATAAAACATTTAGCACAATGCTTGGCATATGGAAGACATTCAATTACCGCTTTCACAAATTTAGAGAATTGAGATTATCCATAGACACTGCTTTGGGATATGACTCTCCTACCCCAATCCCCATCATCAACATCATTCTCTGCAACTCAGGTTTCTACACTCAGATTTCTACAAAAAGAATTAGGTAATTCTTTTGAGGAGACAGCAACCCAGGATGCATTTTCTAGCTGGATCAGATTCAATAGTATGTGTGTTACCTGATATTTGGAAGTTGGGACATTAGTCTGAAAGGAAAAGACACATCTGTGTGTGTGTGTGTGTGCATGCACACACATACAAAGCCTCTCCTGAAGGGTGGGTTCATTTCCAATTCCAACCATGCTAGGAAGGGGCAGGGCTATGGACATGAAGCAGGAAGTATGATAAGTTGAAGAGGCCTCAGCTTCTCTTGGCACTGGAGGGGTCTAAATGACTAAGAGGAACATCTTGGTGGCTCATAACAGGAGAAGTAAGAGACTAAGGGGGCGTTCATACCTACTGAGTAATAATTTGAGCCCTGCGGAAACTGTTTTACCTTAAACCACCGCCTAGATCTCTCTCTGTTGACTTCTCAGGTCTTCAGCAAAATTGAGTGTGAACATTATAGTTTGTCCCAGCCGTAAATAGGTTTATGATGACACTAGAACTGCAGTATTAAAGGGAGAGTGGTCCCCCCCTGAAGTCAGCGTGGCAGTGCTAGAAGGAACCAAAGAGGGACTACAGGCGAAGGTAAACCTGAGGTGCAGAGTCATGGTTCAGGATGCCACCACCCCTCCCTCATCAGCAAATTTTACTTCAGGGGATACCCTTAAGGCCCTGGGTTTTATGTTTATGAAGGAAGGTGCATTTCTTTCCTTACATAGCTCTTCTTTACAGCAAGAACACAAGTTTCTACAGAGACAGGATATGTCTTATATCTCTTCAAGAATTCCCATTGGCTCTGCCACAGGGCTGGGGGTACCAGATTAAGAATGTATTCAACTTCAGTCCATCTATTTAGATCACCACTCTCCAAACAAGACCTATCTCTTTGGTTAGTTTGTCTCTTGGTCTCGGAGCTCTAACAGTGTTCTCTATCTAGTTCTTTCCTTCCAGGCGCATAGGAAGGTTACCCTTCCCTTCTCCTACACTTCCCTCACTACACTTCTTGCAGTGAGGTGTGGCCAGGTGACAACTTCTTGCATATTTAATTCCCAACATGAGCTCTTCAGTGCTACCCCTGTGGCAGTGACCACACAAGTCTATGTTGAGATGGTGGCATCAAAAATTGGTAGAGCCTTTGCCAACTGTGCCTCGATAGACAATTACAATGAACAGAGACCCTCACCAATTCACACCAGACATGTATAACAGGATGGGCAAGAAATAGACCTTTGGTGTCTGACATCCTTGAGATTTGGAGATTGCTTGTCATCTCAGCCTAACTAGTCCATCCTGATTAGTACAGTTGGGAAGTGACTATCCTCAGGCCAGCTGACACAACTGGGGTGGGTTGGTTTATGAGCTGCAGGCAGTCCAACACTAAGACCACATCCCAGGACACTAATGCACTCATTCTGTGACCTGAAGAAGAGCTCTGGGATGTGCTTCTGTGTGGCCTGGAATAATGGGAATATGGCTCACTCATTTGGAAAAGTTCTTTCACCAAACTATAATCCACTGAACTTATGTTGTGCAAGTTGCTTGGGGTTTTGTTTTAGGGGACACTATGCTGAAGTAAGGTCTGTGTCACCTTTTACTTTAAACTGAATTTAATCACTCTAAAGCAGAGTTTCTCAATCTTGGCATGATTGACGTGCTGTACACTGGTAGTTCTGTGTTGCAGGGGGCTGTCCTGTGTATTGGAGGATGTTTAGCAGCATCCTGGCCTCTACCCAGTAGCACATCCATTTAGTTGTGACAACAAAAAATGTCTCTTCAATTTGTCAAATGTCCCTTAGGAGGCAAAAATCACCCTTAGCTGAGAACCCCTGTGCTAAGATCTTGGTTTTGCCAGCTGTAAAACAGGGTCACTAACATGAAGCTTATAAGATTTTACTGTGAAAACTGAATGATGTAGACAGCGCACCTGCCATTTGACTGGGGAAAGGATCCAGAGTTGAGGGAGGAACTTGTATGTGACCTTGAAGATGCCCAGGTTTTTCTTTTGAGCTGCACTTTGACTTTTGGCCATAGTAATCCACTCATTTAGACCATCTATATTTTATCTCCTCTCTCTAGGATTACATGGTATTTTTCTTGAGGGCAGTGACCAAGTTTCATATATTTACATTCTTCCATATTATGTACCAGTATATATTGGATGGTTAATAAAAGACTGCTGATGAATTGCTTTAATACAAAGCAGCAAGTGTCATTTTCACCTCAGGGTATCTCTGCTGGGAGCACTAGCCTTCCTTTTTTTCACCACCCACTCCCACTTCTTCTTCCAGTTGTAAAACTCCTACTTATCCCTCAAAATCATCTGTAATGCCTTAAGGAAGTTATCCCTAATCATCCCCACCCTATATCTGAAATTTAATCACTGTGCTGCCTTTCTACTTTATAAATGTTTCTCTTATTGAACTTACCACTGTATTGTCATTTATTTTGTTATATTTCTCTCCCTTTGTAAACTGTGCACCACGTAAGGGGAAGGATCTTAATTTTTTTTTTTTTTTACAATATCCAGCATGGTGACCAGCATCAGTAAGAGATCAATGTTTGTTGAAAGCATAAGTGAGTAAACGAATGGAGATGGGAGCAGAGAAGCATGAAGGTGGAGCATAATTGTGGAGGTTTATGGTTGCTAAAGCCTCCTCCCATAAATACCTGTCAGGTAGGTCAGAGCATCAAATGGCACCTCCTTGTAATCATTCAGAAACATCTGGATCTGCCGCATACTAATCCTCAGGTCAGATTCGTTGAATTCATAAGGAATATTCCAACCTGCATGAGGCAAAGATGAATTAGATGCTTCAGGGATGAGAGCTCTTAATTCCCACCCAGAGATTGGGCTGGCGAAGTTAAACATCATTATGGATCAAGAGCCTCTTTTCAGTCCCATGAATATTAAGCACCTTGCCAACTATTAGCTTTGACATTTACTGCCAGCGTGGGAGACATTCTGCCTGAAAAAAACATCCATTCTAAAGTCAATTTCCTTATGGATCTCCCCATTTGTTAAGGAAGACGTTACCATCCTGGGATTTGTGGAATGAGGATTATTCACCCTGGCTGGAATACCATGGTAATGCATAGAATGCCAAAAATAACACTAAAGCATAGGTAGAGAGCAGTATCTGTGATTGGGCAATACTGAGTTAGCTTTGAGAATTCTCCTCCTTGCACCGTATTTCCAAAGTTTATGATGATAAACGCCCAGTGGGGCTATACAAGTAACATAAATGTATGAAGCAGGCCTGATGTAAGACAGTAGGGTGTGGTGGGACCTGCATTCAATGGAGATGTTTAATTTCCTCCTAAACATTCACATTCAAATTAAACACAACAAAAACTTGGACTTCCCTGGTGGTCTAGTGATTAAGAACCTGCCTGCCAATGCAGGGGACACAGGTCTGATCCCTGGTCCAGGAAGATTCCACATGCAGCAGGGCAGCTAAGCCTGTGTGCCGCAACTACTGAGCCCATTCCTTAGAGCTGGTGCTCTGCAGTGAGAGAAGCCACTGCAATGAAGAGTAGCCCTCACTCGCTGGAACTAGAGAAAACCCTCAGGCAGCAATGAAGAGCCAGTGCAGCCAACAATTAATTATTTATTATTAACAAATAAATTAATAAATTAAGAAAAACCCCAAAGACTTGTGTTCTGGCAAACAAAACACAACAGGGCAGTTGACTATAAGCCAAATTGTTGTATGGATTTTTGGAGGTTAGGCATGGACGGAAGAAATTGGTGTGTGAGATGCAAGTGTAGAGGGAGTGTCCACTTTGGCTGTCTCATCCCTGAAACCCGTGGAAGAGTCAGGTGGTGTGGTGCTAACTGGGACAAGTAGAAGGAAAGAAAATGTTCTGAGAGAATCACCAAGAAGACAATTTGCCTCTTTTGGTAACCCCCCAAAATTGCTAAGAATATCTTGAGGTGGGTCATTTCAAGAAAAGAATTGGAGGTAGCCCATGGGATTAATAATGAGAAAAATGATCCATGAGAAATGATATAGGTATCCATCCATTCTCCATGAGAAAAAGAATCCATCCTTAAAACCATGGTGACTTGGGATCTGTATTTAGTTTGATGATCTGCTCCAACAAGAATACTAAATCACTTAAGTTAGGCCATGGATAGGTTACATTAATAAAGAAATTTATGTTTATTTTTTTCAAGGAGAAGCACAGACAGCTTTCCCAGTTGTATTTCTTTCATTGTTATGCACATGAAAAGAGAGCGACCTAAACTGTTATAAATTACCTGGTGAAAATTCCCTGGAAAATGGCCATTGTACCCAAGCTAGGCAAATACACACTAAAAGGAAGGGCTTTCGATCTTCTCATTATCACATAACTTCAGTAATTAGGAGACCTCTGATTCTGGAGCATCACCTCTTTCCCTGACCCTGATCCTAATCTGGTTATAAGGTTGCCAGACTTATTGAAGAAAAATACACGGACACTCAGTGAAATTAATTTCAGATAAACAACAAATCATATTTAGTATAAATATGTCCCAAATATTACATGGAACATATTTATACCTTATCTTTTTTCTTACACCTTATTTTACTGGCAACCCTGAGTACAAACTTGAATGCATTTCTGCATCTGTCTGTGATCCTTCCCCCAGCAATCCAGGTACACTGTCATCTCTCACCTAGGGGTCCAAAGTTTCTCCTCTCTTGAACGATGGCATGGAAGAAGCAAAGGCCAAACAATAGCTTTTGCCACATCACTGCTTTGGTACAGCTTTGGAAGAACACGGGGTCTGAGATGGGGTCATTGAGGTAAGAGCGCAAAAGATTGGCCCGGAGCCCTTTAGGGGGCTCATTGGTCATTTTAATCCCATTCTGGAGGATGCTGACTGGAAACTTCTCTGATGGATAGCTGGTTAACCAGAGTCTAGAAGAGCAACAGATCCAATTATTTAGAGCAATGTAATACATATATTTAAAAACAGTAACAAAAAAATAACTATCATTTTTTTTTTTAATACTCTGATAGATGTTGAACCCAATGCTAAGAATTTATGTCCCTTCATTTACTTTAATCCTCACAGCCAACCTCTGATTTACCACCCCCTTTACCAGTGAGGAAACAGAGGTATAGCAAGGTCAAGTGAGGTCTTCAAGGACACACCTTGTTTCTTGCTTCCAGATCACTTTGAGTCTTGCTGCTGGGGGTGTCAGGGGCGGGGTGGGGGGTGCGGAGGAGGGGAAGGGAAATGGGAGCTGAGGAGAGGAGAAAAGACAAGCAAACAATGCCAAGAAGTTTTAAAATCAAGACTGCAGGGAGGGAGGGAAGTAATAGGCTGTGGGGATACATGGGGTGGGGAAAGCAAATGTCTGCAAACTACTGCCAGGGAGTCAAATCTAGCCTTAACCTATTTTTATAAATAAAGTTTTATTGGACTATGGCCACACCCCTTTATTTACAAATTATTTAGGGATGCTTTCATGCTACAACAGCAGAGTTGAATAGTTGCATTTGACAATACGGCTTGTAAAGTCTAAAATATTCACTATCTGGCCCCTTACAGGAAAAGTTTGCTGACTTCTGTCATAGAGGCCAGTGGCATTTGAAATGGGTCTTGAGAATATGGAAGATTTTTTTCTTAAATAATAAAATTTTATCTATGTCCATAAAAAAATGAGAACATAGGTAAAAGTAGTTATATATATATATATATATATATATATATATATAAAATTTTACCATCTACAAGTTAACATGTTGGCATATTGTCTTTCATTTGCTTTTCTTACTCAGACTCAAGCTACATACGTACTGTGGCATCCTGTTTTGTTTCATTTTTGTGGGGTTTTTTTGCTAGACATTAGAAAGGTTTCCAACAGGCAGATTTGGGGGATGAAAAGTCATTAAAGACACAGGCTGAGCAACTACATGAAGGAGGAAAAGTTAGGGATGTGGTCAGGGCTGGTGGGCAGCCTTCTATGGTCCAGGCACAGGGCTCAGAGGGGAAGGAGAGGCCATAAGCTGGTGGCCTATGACCTGACCTCAGTTTGCAGCTGGCTGATGTTTAACTCTCACCATGCAAACCAATACAATGCTGCAACATATTTTTGAAGTAGTTGCCAACTTTTACAAATCTAGGGCTTTCTTTTAAAATTCTAGTTTCCCATCTTCCCTTTATAATAATCAGAAAATCTGGACACAAGAGGCCTTCATGCCTGCTTGGCAACAGTTAGCTGTCATTAGACAGTAGGAGCTCATCTCTACAGGGCATGTGCTCTAGTTTACCACAGTCCCCACCACTCATATTCAACCGAGGCTGACTGCCCATGATGATAGCTACTGCAGTGTGGAAAGTGGAATATTTCTTGTGCCCAATCCTCTTCAGTCATTTATGTTACATCACTGGCTTGCATAAGTACTTAAGCTTGTGACTTTGGGGTTAAGTTAAAAGTGAAAGTGAAGTCGCTCACTTGTGTCCGACTCTTTGCGATCCCATGGACTGTAGCCTACTAGGCTTCTCCATTCATGGAATTTTCCAGACAAGAGAACTGGAGTGGGTTGCTGTTTCCTTCTCCAACTTTGGGGTCAAGAAGTCTTAGATGTCAACATGAATAATTTTTCTTCATTGAGTATGTAACTGATAATAAATGAAACAACTCAGCATCCCATACAAAATAGAATTCTTGAAATTAATGGATTCCCTCTTAAACTTCTACATTAATTTTATATAAGCCTTACATGAATACAATCAACTATGGCCTAATCCGGCTTTGTAAATAAACACCAAACACTTTTCTATTTTCAGGCAGACATAACTAAAATAAAAATAACTAGCAAACTTGCTTGCCTGGTACAAGATTTGGCAACCTTTTCCTATGAAGGATCAAACAGTAAGTGGTTTAGACTTTGCATGCCATATGGTCTCTGTCACAACTACTTGAAGCATAGAAGCAGTTGTAGACAATATGTGAGTGAATATGATTATATTTCAATAAAACTTTATAACTCTATTTATAGACACTGAAATTTAATTTTATATAATTTTCACATGTCATGAAGTATTATTCTTCTTTCAGTTTTTTTCAACCATAAAAAAATGTAAAGCTATTCTTAGATTGCAAACTGTACAAATATAGGCAGCAGACTGGATTTGGCCATAGTTTGCTCTCCCCTGGTCCAGAATAAGAAGATCACTGAAAATCTAAGTTAAAAGACTTCAAAGCCTATCTGGTTCATCTCATCATTCTCTAAATGCAAAAATTTAGGCCTAGTCTTGCTGGACTTTAAAGTTCATAGAAAACAAATGGCTGCTTCCAATATTGATTAAAATTCCATGGATCTCCAGAAATAGAAGATAGAGCAAGTAGCTAGACTACAGGTGGGATTTTTTTTTTTTTTGACCAATAAGTTTTAAAACTAATTTGTTGGTATTAAATCTATCTTTTCAGACATATCATATCACCTCCCTACAACAGTTTCTCACAGCATATACCCCAGAATCACAAGATAACTGCTTGGTGTTTCCTTTGCTTTTACAAATGTTGTCCCTTTTGTATGGAATGGCCTTCCTGGAAAATTCCTATTTATCTTTCAACACTCAAGGCCTTCCTCAACTTTTCCTTCCTTTTCCATTCCTGTTTAAACAAATATAGCAGGTACTTCATGGTATCAACATTATTCATATATGGTCTGCCTTCTACTAGACTGAGAGCTTCTTAAGGGTTGAACTGTATCTTGTTTGGATTCCCAGTCATTACCATGACATCTGGAGCTCAAGATTGGGTCCCAGAGACACACTGGTGGGACAACCTCTCACCTAAATCCCATGTTGGTGCTCTCAGGAACAATCACCTCCTCACAGATCTTCTCCAGAGCAGGCATCCAGCTTGTGGCCAGATGACAATTCTGTAAGACCACCCAGGTCCCATCTTTGATGGCACTGTTGATCATTTTGGCAGCAATAGGGCCTTGGCCTTGGCCAAGGGAAATGGTCTGTGTTTTGGTACCTCCCATGCCAAGATCATCAGCAAATTTCAGCAGGCCTGAGATCAGGAAGAAAAAGGACGTTTGAAAGAAAACAGGCTACTTAAGACCATATTAACAATAACAACACAGAAGAGGGGGGTTTACATTTCATTTTTAGTGGAGTATAGTTGATTTACAATGCTGTGTTAGCTTCAAGTGTACCACAAAGTGAATCAATTATACAATACATGTATCCACTCTTTTTTAGATTCTTTTCCCATATAGGTCATTACAGAATATTAAAAAGAGTTCCCTGTGGTATACAGTAGGTCCTTGTTGGTTATATATTTTATATATAGTAATGTGTATGTGTCAATCCCAATCTCCCAGTTTACCCCTACCCTCCTTGCTCGCTGGTGACTATATTTGTTTTCTACATCTATGACTCTATTTCTGCTTTGTAAGTAAGTTAATTTAGGAACTGGGCTTTTACAAACTTACTAGGAAAACTGGTATTTGGACAGTGAAATTTCGAGTAGGTCTCTTTCACATCTCTCTTCCTCAGAGGGAGCCAGTGTTATTTTTTTTTGTGAGTTTTTCTTCTTTGATGATTTTTAAGTGTGTTTCTTTTATGGTCTGTCCCAGAGACAATATTAATCTGCTAGGATTGCCATAACAGGTAACTAAAGATTGGATGACTTAAACAACAGAAATTTATTTTCTTTCTGTTCTGGAGGCTAGAAATAAAAAATCAAAGTGCTGGAAGGCTTGGTTTCCTCTGAGGCTTCTTTTCCTGGCTTGTTTGTGGCCATTTTCTCCTCACATCATCTTCTCGTTGTGTCCTTGCATGGACTTCTCCCTGTCAGTGTATCTGTGTTCTAATCTTCCAGTTATATTGGATTAGGACCTACCCTAATGACCTCACAATTAACTAGTGAAAGACCTTATCTCCAAATACAGTCACATTCTGAGGTATTAGGAATTATGTCTTTAACATACAGACTTGGGAGGGACAAATTCAGTCCATAATATCCCCATAATCCTGGGGGGTATTAATTCTCTTAATTGTTTAATGTGCTGATTATCCCTTATAGTGATGTGTTTCCTCATGTAGATATAATTTTTTTTATTGTCAGTTCACAATCAGCAAGTTTGTTATTCTGTGGGAGTCTGACATACCGTGGGTTTAAGGGGTGCCCTCACATAACAATTTTGCATATACAAACACTAGTGTCCCCAGGGTTTCCCCATTCTGGATCAGTTTTACAGGAAATTTCTCAGCTTGAGAATCACATACCACAGGGTACTATAACTCTAAAACCCTCAGCTGCAAGTAGCCTAGGCTTGGTATTTTAATTTCTCACCGAAGAATTGTAGCTTTTTTGTTTTTACCCAGGCTCTAGGCCAGTGACAAGCTTCTGCATTGCTTCCTGAGTCAGTAGCCTAAATTTCGGACTTCTATGGGAAAAAAAATACATGAATTTGGAACAAAAAAAAAAAAATAAAACTTCTAGAAATGGAAAGCATTGTTACTGAAGATAAAAATTCAACATGGAAGTGTTAGTCTCTCCCATCATGTCTGATTCTTTGTGACCCTATGGATTGTAGCCCATCAGGCTCCTCTGTCCATGGGATTCTCCAGGCAAGAATACTAGAGAGGGTAGCCATTCCCTTCTCCTGGGGATCTTCCTGACCCAGGGATCAAACCTGGGTCTTCCGCATTGCAGGTGTATTCTTTACCATCTGAGCCACCAGGGAAACCTAAAGATCACATGAAGTCCTTCGAGCCATGGGTTCTAGCCTTGGTCTGGGAAGACTGTCACAGAGCAACACTAAGCCTGTGCGTCACAACTACTGAGCCTCATGCACTGCAACTACTGAAGCCCATGTGCAAGAGACTGTGCTCCGCAACAACAGAAGCCTCCTCAATGCACTGCAATGAAGAGTAGCCCCCGCTCGCTACAACTAGAGAAAGCCCATGTGCAGCAATGAAGACCCATTGCAACCAAAAAGAAATACATTTTAAAAATTAGTATTAAAATAAAAGCAGTTTGGATGTAGCCAAAAAGAGAATGAGTGGAAAGTAAGGTCTGCAATCAATGATGTACTCAGTAGTGACAGGAACCCTAGGTTTCCAAATACCATGACCCAATAAAGGAATTGGAGTTCCTTGGAGAAACGTTTGTTCAAGATAAGCCTGAAAGATATATGGTAGTTCTACACAGCAAGAAAGTTATCAAAACCACTGGGGTTATGTGAAAAGCATATAGCCATGGAGGTACTCCTATCCTAATAGGCCAAAGGATGAATAATCTGAACATCTAAAAGAAGGATGACAGGAGTGGAGTAAAACACTACTATATGTGAAACATCCACTATGTTAAAACCCAAGCACTAATAAATGTACCAGAAAACCACCTTCTTATTGCTTTCATTACTCTGAAAGCTGGTAAATAGAGTATGAGCCAAGAACCTTTCCTGCCTGAGTAAATCAAAGAGTTGATAAAGAAAAATTCTTCTTTATGGAAGAATTCCAGCTAATTTATGGGGGAGGAATGATAGAATTAAATTCTCATCATTTTGCATTATTTCCTAATGAAATAATGCATCTGGGTAATGATTTTCTAAGGCCAATAAAACCATTAAGTCATTGGTTCCCAACATTGGCTGCATGTTGAAATTACCTGAAAAGCTTTATAAAACACAATGCCTGGGTCTAACCTACAAAGATTTTAATTTAATTGGTAGAAGGCAAGGCCTGCACATGAAGATTTTCCTTCTTTTTTTTTCGGTTTTTAATTAAGAGTTCTCTTTATTTCATTCTCATTCTTGAAAGATAGATTTTATGTTTGCGTATTTTCCTTTAGCACCATGATGGCATTATTCCACAAACTGCATTGTTGCTATTGAAACACTGGTTGCTAGTCTAACTGCTGTTCTTTATAGGTTATCTTGTTTTTCT
The DNA here is from genome assembly GCF_910594005.1 of Cervus elaphus. NCBI lineage: Eukaryota > Metazoa > Chordata > Mammalia > Artiodactyla > Cervidae > Cervus > Cervus elaphus. The sequence continues at coordinate 32,927,617 of NC_057824.1, forward strand.
CACTGGCTGCTTTTAATATATTTTTATCAAAGCATATAGTTGATTTACAGTGTAGTGTTAGTTTCTGCTATACCGCAAACTGATTCAGTTATATATGCATTCTTTTTTATATTCTTTTCCATTATGGTTTATCCTCGGATACTGAGTATATTTCTCTGTGCTATATAGTAGGACCTTATTATTTATCCATTCTATATATAATAATTTTCATCTACTAACCCCAAACTTCCAAGCCTTCCCTCTCCAACCCCTCCTTGGCAATCACAAGTATTTTCTCTATGTCTGTGAGTCTGGTTTTGTTTCATAGATAGGTTCATTTGTGCCATATTTTAGATTCTACATATAAGTGATACCATACAGTATTTGTTTTTTCGCGGAGCTTTTCTTAAAGTTCTTTAGGTGATTTCAATGTGCAGCCAAGAGTGAGAGCCACCACATTAGGTGAAAGGCTGATGGGAAATTTTATAAAGGAGGCAGTAGAGGAGTATTGACGTGAATCACACTGACAACTCCTGAACCCAGTGATCAATCTTAATGATAAAGGACAACCAGACGCAGCATCTGTGGATGCCTGGGACATCATCCAAGCTGAATCTGATGAAGCCTCTAGTATAGAGGGACAGGATTCCCTCTATTCCCTCTATAAATGGTGTATAAGCTATATACACCATTAGATTTTACAGGCCTGTTCTCTCCCAACACATCATCACTTTACAGAGCATATTCTACTCTTTCCTCCATTTCTTTTCTCTCCTTTTCCTAGTTTCCCCTCATTTTTCCTATATAAGCCTACCACAGAAACAACACAGGGGAAGAAGCAAGATGCTAGTAAGGGGTCATGAATTGAGCTTTGACAATAACAATAATTTAAGTGTTGGAACCTGGAAAAGTACCAGTTCATTTCAGCTCCTTCTTCTGATTTTCTTTGAAGAGCAGGCTTTCTAACAAGGTCAGAATACACGTCAAATTTCTCAGTTTTCACAGGAGAACTGCCAATCTTGTCACTTACATTTCTGGTATTCTTTTTTCATTCAACAACAGAGAAAACTAAAGCTTTAAGATCCCCTAACAGAATAGAAAACTAATCTATTTCTATCAATAATTCATATCTCTTTACATGCACACACACTTTCTGGAAAATTATGCAAACTACTAGTAGCAGTTGTTTCTGAGAGAGTTAGGAGGAAGATGTACCCTTCACTCTTCTAAACCCCAGTACTATTTACATTCTGGCCTGGATAATCCTTTGTCGTGGGGGCTGTCCTGGGCATTGTAGGCTATTTAGCAGCATCCTTTACTTCTACCTACTAGATGCCAGTAGTACCCCCTCTTTGTGAGAACAAAAATGTCCTCCCACTTTGCCAAATGTCTGTTGAGGTAACAAAATGGTCCTAATGGAACCATAATCCTATGCTTTTTGCATTTTCTTTTTTTTTTTTTTTTACTACATGAGGCATTAATTACTCAAAAAATTTAAAGATTCAAAAAAGAGAGAAAAGCATAGCTGAGAGAAACAATGGTCTGAGAAAATGGTCTAAGACAAAGGTGATAAACTAGCAGTCACCAGGCTAAATCTAGCCCTGGCTAGCCCTCTTAAAGTTTTTAAGAAAAAAATTGAATGAGTTATCAAGATTTAAAAATGGGTGATTTCTGGACTTCCCTGGTGGTCCAGTGGTTAAGAGTCTGCCTTGCAGTGCAGGGGACACAAGTTCAATGCCTGGTCAGGGAACGGAGATCCCACATGCCACTGAGTAACTAAGCCAGTACACCATAATGAAAGATCCCACAAGATGCAAGGAAGATGCCATATGCTGCAACTAAGACCTGACGAAGCCAAATAAATAAATATTTTTTTAAAATGGGTGATTTCTACCTTTCTTGTTTCTTTTGAAGAAGCAGATAATCTGGTCATCCTAAGATCACATTATCAAATGGTACAATACAAATGAGCTGCCCTCTTTAGGCCAGAAAAGAAGTCTTATGTTATTCCAGCCCTGCCTTAGTCTGTTAACCAGATTGCCCTTCAAAGCCATTTGAGTTTGAGATTCCTGCTCAATAGGGACAAGCTATTGTTATCCATCTATTAATATTCCTCATACAACATTCTACCCTTACCTGCCATTGGGTCTGCACCTGGAGACAACACGAATATCAATGGTGCACAGCAATTGGAATCATTGTAGGACCCCTGGAGATCAAATGTAGGGGCTTCAATGTATACATTTCCCATGTGTTCAGCAATGAACTCCCGAATGGCTGGAATCATTTTGTCAGGCCGCAAACATCGGAGGATCACCATCCTCTCCAAACCTTCAAGAAACTTCCAAGATCCAGGGAATGTTTCCTCATGGGGCCAGGCTGAGTCATAGATGAGCTTCCATTCATTACCATTTTGTTCCAAATGTTCCATAAGGCCTTTCAGGTTTGGCAATGCAGATGCACGGACCACTTCTGCCCATGCCTTCTCAGACAGCCACTCAGAAACTGGGTTTGGGAAAGGGTTGTCCAGGGCAATGCCTCCAGTTAGAAGAAAGTACCAAATTTCCTCATTAATTTGCTTTTTCTCTTTCATGATTCCTATTGTCAAGAGGAGGGAGAAAAGCAGCTTGTCCTTCTCAAACAGAGAGCGGCAGATGTTGTTGTAGATACTGAGGGTAAAATGATCAATGATGTACTCAATTCGTAGCTCCAGTTCCTCGCTCTTCTTGCTATGGGCCAGAGACTGCATGTAGAGGTTTATGAACCATGTCAGGGAGTACTGGTACATGGGTTCAATGTGGGCCAGGTCAGAGATACAAAAGAAGATGGTGGCAGAATGAACAGCCACTGGCTTGTAGCCCATACGGGTCTCATCGATCTGTGTTTCTGTCACTGAAGCAATTTCCTGTTTCTCAGAGATTTCTTCAGACAGCACTTTGGAAGAAGACAAAATTTTGATGGCAGTCTCATCCTCAAGTATATTGCCCTCAGAAAGGGAAAGGACCTCCAATATCTTATCTTCAATTTCCTTTAACTGTTTCTTGTTCTTGGCACTTTCCACAATCAACTTGTTCTTTTTCTCTTCAAGTTCTGGCTTCTCCTTGGCAGCCACAATGCCAAGGAGTTGATCTTGGAGGCCCAAGGGAGTGATCATAAAGTTGAGGAGACAGACTTTCACGGCCACCTCAGGGAGATAATGTGGGTTCCTCAAACGGGTTGTGATATATAATTTAAAATCTCTGGAGTATTCGATGATGTTTTCACCAAGCCTCATGTACTCAACCCCTTGCTGTTTGAATGTGGACTTGAGCAAGATGGGCTCAATAAAGGCATCCAACTCTTCCCCAACATTTTCTAGTAAGACCGGAGCACCAAACTGCAGAGCGTGTTCTAGCGTCCTCACATAGTTGGTATCCGAGAACTTGATGACTGACAGCTTATTTGCTTTCTCCATATTCTTGATCCACTTATTGGCCTGCCCCTGAGGGTCAATCATTAAAGCCCAGCGTCTGGAATTGGATACAATGATGCCATTGTCGATGGAGAAGGAGTCAATGGGAAGCCCAGCAATCTGCCAGGCACGAATTTTTACAGGATCTCCTAATGTGTTGCTAAGACTGAAGTCAGTGGAGCCAGGGATGACCCTGTCCTTACACTGGGCCAGCCACTGCTTCTGGCACTCAGCCCGATAATCCACAGTAAAGGCCCCCAGGTAAGCCACGGTCCCAGAGGACAACAACACATCCCCCGTCAGATTAGTGTAACGGATACCCAGCTGCCGAGCGGCTTCTGTCCATCTGTCTTTCTCTCCTCCAAGACCACTAATCAGTTTTTCTGCCCTGATCAGCTTTTGGGAACAGATTTCAATGTTTCCCTCCAATGTCTTTTTCTTGGTATTCATCTCCTCAAAGTCGTCGTTCAGGGCCTGAAGGCGGTCTTCCACCAGCTTCAGCTCTGCTCGCTTCTGGTTCAGTTTCTGCATCTGTGTGTCCAGTTTCCCCTCAGCCTCCTTCAGCCGCTCCCGTTTGGGAGCTACCACTTTGGCCACACGGTCATACACCTCCATGGCCCTCACCCACTTGCACAGACCCTCACAAGCAGATGATACATTTTTAATTACAGCAGGCTGGAAATCTGGGTGATCGATAAACCTTTCCCGGATCCGCTTCATGATCACTGGGGGAATGTTGTCTTTGTCATATGTCTTGAGACTTTCCAAGAATTTCAGATCTCCGAGAATCTTTCTCGATACCCCCCAGTAATCTTCTATCATTTTACCTGTTTGAGGAAAGAAGTAGAGATAAAGCTATTTTTTTAAAATTTTTATTGGAGGATAATTACAGTGTTGTGTTGGCTACTGCCATACAACAACATGAATCAATCAGAACTACATATCCCCTCCTTCTTGAGCCTCCCTCCAAGCCTCCCCATCCTACCCCTCTGGGTTGTCACAGAGCCCTGGGATGAGCTCCTTGTGTTATGTAGCAACTTTCTATTAGCTAAGAGATAAGACTACTATTAAGGCATATTGGCAGCCCTGCAGCCACTACTCATATTTAGCAAAACAAAACAAAAAACAAAAAACACCAACAAAAAACCCAAGATCTTACAGAGGAATTTTAGGGAAAGAGAATATACATGTCATTACATGTTTATTCAAGCTCATAGAATGTATAACACCAAGAGTGAACCCTAATGTAATCTACGGACTTTGGATGATAAGATGTGTCCATGTAGGTTCATCAACCATAACAAATATACCATTCTGGTGGGAGATATTAATAATAAGGGAGGCTACGCATGTGTCTGTGACAAAGGTCTGTATATTCAAAGTTATGGTTTTTACAGTTGCCATGTACGGATGTGAGAGCTGGACCATAAAGAAGGCTAAGTGCCAAAGAATTGATGCTTTCAAACCATGGTGTTGAAGAAGACTCTTGACAGTCCTTTGGACGGCAAGGAGCTTAAACTAGTCAATCCTAAAGGAAATCAACCCTGAATATGAAAGACTGATGCTGAAGTTGAAGCTCCAATACTTTGGTCACCTGATGTGAAGAGCCTACTCATTGGAACAGACCCCAATGCTGGGAAAGATTGAAGGGAGGAGGAGAAGGGGATGGCAGAGGACAAGATGGTTGGAAGGCATCACCGGCTCAATGGACTGAGTTTGAGCAAGTTCTGGGAGATGGTGATGGACAGGGAAGCCTGGTAAGCGAAGTCCATGGGGTCTTAAAGAGTTGGACATGGTTGAGTGACTGAACAACATGCATGTGTGGGAGCAGGGGGTATATGAGAAATTTCTGTATCTTCAACTCAATTTTTCTGTGAACTTAAAACCACTCTGAAAAAAGAAAAAGATCTCAAATCCCAAACTGCTTGCCATCTTTGCCTCATCTTTGGCTTGCTCCCTGGTCTTTAATTAAAAGAAGCTTCCTTCAAATTCCTGATGATCCCAAGTGCTTCCCTAACATAAGCTCTTCACCTAGGTTGTAAATGGCATCTAGCTGGCTACTGAACAAACTTCAGGCTTACTTTAAAAGACACCTCTCTATGGAATGGGTGAATTTAACTCAGATGACCATTATATCTACTACTGTGGGCAAGAATCCCTTAGAAGAAATGGAGTAGCCATCATAGTCAACAGAAGAGTCTGAAATGCAGTACTTGGATGAAATCTCAAAAACGACAGAATGATCTCTGTTCGTTTCCAAGGCAAACCATTCAATATAACAGTAATCCAAGTCTATGCCCCGACCAGTAACACTGAAGAAACTGAAGTTGAATGGTTCTATGAAGACCTACAAGACCTTTTAGAACTAACACCCAAAAAAGATGTGCTTTTCATTATAGGGGACTGGAATGCAAAAGTAGGAGGTCAAGAAACACCTGGAGTAATAGGCAAATTTGGCCTTGGAGTACAGAATGAAGCAGGGCAAAGGCTAATAGAATTTGCCAAGAGAATGCACTGGTCATAGCAAACACCCTCTTCCAACAACACAAGAGACGACTCTACACATGGACAACACCAGATGGTCAACACCAAAATCAGATTGATTATATTCTTTGTAGCCAAAGATGGAGAAGCTGTATACAGTCAGCAAAAACAAGACTGGGAGCTGACTGTGGCTCAGATCATGAACTCCTTATTGCCAAATTCAGACGGAAATTGAAGAAAGTGGGGAAAACCACTAGACCATTCAGGTATGACCTAAATCAAATCCCTTATGATTATATAATGGAAGTGAGAAATAGATTTAAGGGACTAGATCTGATAGAGTGCCTGATGAACTATGGACGGAGGTTTATGACGTTGTACAGGAGACAGGATCAAGACCATCCCCAAGAAATAGAAATGGAAAAAGCAAAATGGCTTTCTGAGGAGGCCTTACAAATAAAAGAAGAGAAGTGAAAAGCAAAGGAGAAAAGGAAAGATATACCCATTTGAAGCAGAGTTCCAAAGAATAGCCAGGAGAGATAAGAAACCCTTCCTCAGTGGTCAGTGCAAAGAAATAGAGGAAAACAACAGAATGGGAAAGACTAGAGATCTCTTGAAGAAAATTAGAGATACCAAGGGAACATTTCATGCAAAGATGGGCTCAATAAAGGACAGAAATGGTATGGACCTAACAGAAGCAGAAGATATTAAGAAGAGGTGGCAAGAATACAGAGAAGAACTGTACAAAAAAGATCTTCATGCCCCAGATAATCATGATGATGTAATCACTCACCTAGAGCCAGACATCCTGGAATGTGAAGTCAAGTGGGCCTTAGGAAGCATCACTACAAACAAAGCTAGTGGAGGTGATGGAATTCCAGTTGAACTATTTCAAATCCTAAAAGATGATGCTGTGAAAGTGCTGCACTCAATATGTCAGCAAATTTGGAAAACTCAGCTGTGGCTGCAGGACTGGAAAAGGTCAGTTTTCATTACAATCCCAAAGAAAGGCAATGCCAAAGAATGCTCAAACTACCACACAATAGCACTCATCTCATACACTAGTAAAGTAATGCTCAAAATTCTCCAAGTCAGGCTTCAGCAATATGTGAACTGTGAACTTCCAGATGTTCAAGCTGGATTTACAAAAGGCAGAGGAACCAGAGATGAAGTTGCCCACATCTGCTGGATCACTGAAAAAGCAAGAGAGTTCCAGAAAAACATCTATTTCTCTTTATTAACTATGCCAACGCCTTGGACTGTGTGGATCACAATAAACTGTGGAAAATTCTGAAAGAGATGGGAATACCAGACCATCTGACCTGCCTCTTGAGAAACCTGTATGCAGATCAGGAAGCAAGTTAGAACTGGACATGGAACAACAGACTGGTTCCAAACAGGAAAAGGAGTACATCAAGGCTGTATATTGTCACCCTGCTTATTTAACTTATACGCAGAGTACATCATGAGAAACGCTGGGCTGGATGAAGCACTAGCTGGAATCAAGATTTCTGGGAGAAATATCAATAACCTCAGATATGCAGATGACACCACCCTCAGGACAGAAAGCAAAGAAGAACTAAAGGGCCTCTTGATGAAAGTGAAAGAGGAGAGTGAAAAAGTTGGCTTAAAGCTCAACATTCAGAAAACTAAGATCATGGCATCCATGACTCATTTGAAAAGACTGTGATGCTGGGAAAGATTGAGGGCAGGAAGAGAAGTGGTTGACAGAGGATGAGATGGTTGGGTGACATCACTGACTCAATGGACATGAGTTTGGGTACATTCTGGGAGTTGGTGATGGACGGGGAGGCCTGGTGTGCTGTGGTTCATGGGGTCATAAAGAGTCGGACACGACTGAGTGACTGAACTGAACTATGGAGGATTTTCTTTCATCTCAGAGGCTAGAATATCCATAAATGCTTTATATATTGCCAGAAATGGCAATTTGTGATTTTTTTTTTTTGGTTTAGTTTTAGCTGTGTGCTTCTCCCTCAAAGTTGTAACCTTCTGGGGGAGGGCACAAGATTGCAGAGTAATATGATACTGAGCTTACTTCCCCCCATGAACATATGAAAAATACATCTACATGTGGAGCAAATTTCTTTGAAAACCAACTGGAGACTGGCAGGAAGACTCTTTGACAATCAAGGCTGTAAACAAAGATCCACATGGAGTTGTGTAGGAAGGGAGGAGAAGCAATCAGGTTGGGACATGTGCCCCTAGGAGGTGATACAGAGGTATCATAATTGTAATGGCAAAAACTTAAAGATAGAATTCTAAAAGCAGCAAAAGAAAGACAGAGTCACATACAAGGGAACTCCCATAAGGGTATCAGGTGATTTTTCTGCTGCAATTTTGCAAGCCAGAAGGCAGTGAAATTACATATTTAAAGTCCTGAAAGGAAAAACCCTACAACCTAGGATATTCTACTAGCAATACTATCATTCATAATTGAAGCAGAGATAAAAACTTCTCAGACAAGCAAAACCTAAGATTTCATCAATACTAGCCAAATCTAAAAGAAGTGTTAAAGAGTCTTCTCTAAGTGGAAAGAAAAGGCTATAACAAGAAGTAAGAATTTATAAGAAAGGGAAAATCCCACTAGTAAAGGCAGGAGGAGAAGGGGCAACAGAGGATGAGATGCCTGGATGGCATCACTGACTCGATGGGCATGAGTTTGAGTAAACTCCAGGAGTTGGTGATGGACAGGGAGGCCCGGTGTGCTGCGATTCATGGGATCACAAAGAGTCGGACACGACTGAGTGACTGAACTGAACTGAAAGGCAAATATATAGTAAAGGCTGTGGATCAATCACTTAAATAAGCTAGTATGAGGATTAAAAGGCAAAAATTGTTTAATCAACTATAACTACCATAAACAGTTAAGGGATAAGCATGAAGATGTACAATAGGACATCAAAAGTACAAAACATGGAGGAGGGGAGTGAAAATATAAATATTTTAGAATGTGTTTGAATTTACATGACTATCAGATTTAAACAAGTAGATACACTTTATAGGTCAACACATACTACCCCCATGGTAACCACAAATGAAAAATCTATGATAGATACAACAATAAATAGAAAGGAACAGGGTATAAGGATAAAAGAAAATGATCAAACCATAAGGGAAGAGGCTAAAAGAATAAAATTACTGAGAAAAACTACAAGCACAACCAGAAAAGAAGTAACAAAATGTCAATAAGTTTATGCTTATCAATAATCATTTTAAATATCAATGGACTAAATTCTCCAATAAAAAGACATAGAATGACTGATTGGATTAAAAAAAAAAAAACAAAAAACCCCAAGACTGCTCCTAATCAGAGATTCTTCATAGAGCTAAAGACACACAGACTGAAAATGAGAGGATGATAAAGGTATTTCACAAAATGAAAATGAAAAGAAATGAGCAACACTCATATCAGATAAAATAGACTTTAAAACAAAGTCTATAGCAAAAGAAAAACAAGACCATTGTATAATGATAAAGGGATCCATACAAGAAGAAAATATAACATCTGTTAACATATATGCACCTAATATAGGAGCATACAGATATATAAAGCAAATATTAACAGACATAGGGGAGAAATTGACATTAATACACTAATAGGAGGGGACTTCAGTAACACTTTACTTACATAATTAGATCATCCAGAGAGAAAATCAATAAAGAAACAGAGGTCTTAAATGACACATTAGACCAATTGGACTTAACAATATCTAGAAGAAATTCCAACCCAAACCAGAAGAATACACATTCCTTTCAAGTGCTCATGGAATGTTTTCCAGGATAGATCACACACTAGGCAACAAAACAAGTCTTGACAAATTTAAGAAGCTAGAAATTATATCAAACTTTTTTTTTTTCCTGATCACAACAATATGAAACTAGAAAAATGATTACAGGAGAAAAATAGTAAAAGCACAAAAACATACTACTAAAAGTGGATCAGTGAAGAAATCAAAGAAGAAATCAGAAAATACTTTGAGACAAGTGAAAAGAAAAATACAACTTTCCAAAATCTATGGGACAAAACAAAAGCAGCTCCAAGAGGGAAGTTTATAGTGATATAGGCATACCTCAAGAAACAAGAAAAGTCTCAGATAAACAACCTAACCTGCCAACTAAAGGAATCAGAAAAAGAACAAAGCCCAAAGTTAGCAGAGGGAAGGAAACAATAAAGATCAAAGAAAGAGAAATAAAATAAAGATAAAAATAGAAAAGATCAAAGAAAAAAGTCCTAGCCACAGCAATCAGGCAAGGAAAAGAAACAAAAGGCATCCAAATTAGCAGGGGAAAAGGAAAACTGTCACTATTTCCAGATGACACATATTATATATAGAAAACCCTAAAGTCTCCATGAAAAATTATTGGAACTGAAAAATAAATTCAGTAATGTTGCAGGATACGAGATTAATATACAGAAATCTGTTGTTTTTCTATACATTAATAGTGAAAGAGAAAGCAAGAAATCAATCTCCTTAAAATCTTCAAAAAGAATAAAATACCTAGAAATAAACTTAACTGAGGAGGTGAAAGACCTATACCATGAAAACTATAAAACACTGTGTACTCAGCTGTTAAAAAGAATTCATTTGAATCAGTTCTAATGAGATGGATGAAACTGGAACCCATTATACAGAGTGAAGTAAGCCAGAAAGATAAAGACCAATACAGTATACTAACACATATATATGGAATTTGGAAAGATGGTAACGATAACCGTATATGCAAAACAGAAAAAGAGACACAGATGTACAGAACAGACTTTTGGACTCTGTGGGAGAAGGCGAGGGTGGGATGTTTCTAGAGAACAGCATCGAAACATGTATATTATCTAGGGTGAAACAGATCAGCAGCCCAGGTTGGATGCATGAGACAAGTGCTCGGGCCTGGTGCACTGGGAAGACCCAGAGGGATCAGGTGGAGAGGGAGGTGGGAGGGGGGATCGGGATGGGGAATACATGTAACTCCATGGCTGATTCATGTCAATGTATGACAAAAACCACTACAATATTGTAAAGTAATTAGTCTCCAACTAATAAAAATAAATGGAAAAAAAAGAAAACCACTGTGGAAGGAAATTGAAGATGGTACAAATAAATGGAAAGATATCCCATGCTCATGAATTGAAAGAATTAACATTAAAATGTCCACATACCCAAAGCAATCTAATGTAAAAACCTTTCAAAATATTAAAAACAGAACTAGAAAAAATAATCTTAAAATGTACATAGAACAACAAAAGACCCTGAGTAGCCAAAACAATATTGAGAAAAAAAGAACAAAGCTGAAGTTATCTCAGTCCCTGACTTCAGACACTATTACAAAGCTACAGTAATCAAAGCAGTATAGGACTGATACAGCAAAACAGATGCAAAGATCAATGGACCAAAATAGACAGCCCGGAAATAAACATACTCACTTATGGTCAATTAATCCATGATATAGGAGATAAAAAGGGCTTCCCTGGTGACTCAGATGGTAAAGAATCCACCTGCAATGTAGGAGACCTGGGTTGGGAAGATCCCCTGGAGGAGGGCATGGCAACCCACTCCAGTACTCTTGCCCGGAGAATCCCCATGGACAGAGGAGCCTGGTGGGCTACAGTCCATGGGGTCACCAAGAGTCAGACATGTCTGAGCAACTGAGCATAGCACAGGAGATAAGAATAAACAACAGGGAAAAGATAGTCTCTTCAATAAATGGTGCTGGGAAAACTGGACAGCTACATGTAAAAGAATGAAATCAGAACACTTCCTAACACCATACACAAAGATAAACTCAAAATGGATTTAAAACTAAATATAAAACTAAATATAAGACTAGAAACCATAAAACTCCTAGAAGAAAATATAGGCAGAACACTCTTTGATATAAACATAGCAATATTTTTTGTATTCTTCTCCCAAGGCAAAAGAAACAAAAGCAAAACAAAACTAAACAAATGGGATCTAATTAAGTTTAAAAGCTTTTGCACAGAAAAGGAAATGATGAACAAAACAAAAAGACAACCTACTGAAATGGGAGAAATTATTTGCAAATTGTATGACCAGTAAGAGGCTAATACCCATCTATGAACAGCTCATACAACTCCACATTTAAAACAACAATCCAATCAAAAAATGGGCAGAGGACTTGAATAGACATTTCTCCTGAGTAGACATACAGATAGCTAACACACACTGAAAAGATGCCTAACATCACTAATTATTAGAGAAATGCAAATTGAAACCACAATGAGGTATCATGTCACACCTGTCAGAATGGTTATCATCAAAAAGACCACAAATAACAAATGTTGGAGAGGATGTGGAGAAAAGGGAACTCTCAAATACTGTTAGTGGGAATGTAAATTGGTGCAGGTACTATGGAAAACAGTATGGAGGCTCCTCAAAAACCTAAAAATCAATCCAGCAATTCCACTCCTGGATACATATCTGGAAAAAAGCAAAAACAGTAATTCAAAAAGATATATGCACCCCAGTGTTCATGGACCATTACTTACAATAGCCAAGATATGGGAACAACCCAAGTGCCCATCAAGAGGTAATGGGATTAAGAAGATATTGAATACAAAGGAATATTACTGAGCTATAAGAAAGAATGAAATACTGCCATGTAGCAACATGCATGGACTTGGAGGACATTGCTTAGTGAAATAAATCTAGAAGAGAAAGACAAGTACTATATGTTATCACTTATATGTGGAATCTAAAAAATAAAACAAATGAATGAATACAACAAAACAGAAACAGATTCACAGATATAGAGAACAAAGTTAGTGGTTATCAGTGGGGAGATGGAAGGGAGAGTAGCAATATAAAGACAGGGGATTATGCAGTACAAACTGCTATGATTAAGTAAGCTAAAGAATATATTGTACAACATAGGGAATATAGTCAGTATTTTATAATAACTTTATGTAATCTATATAAATAGATTATATCTATAATCTAGATAACCTATAATAATCTATAACCTAATCTATAATCTATAATAATTTTGAGCCACTAGTTATATATTTAAAACTAATATAGTAAATCAATTATATTTTAAAAAATTGTTTGCTCCTTCTGTGTTTATTACAATCTGGCACAGTGCGTGATTATCAGTTTTTAACATGAATTTAATGAATGTTGCCCATTTCCCCAGTCATACATGAAGAGGGCAACTGGATCCATAAGCATGTATTAATGCTTTGAATATTCTTTTCCAAATATGGGAGGTGGGTCTGATAGAGCATGTTTTGTCATCCCTGGGGTGAATCAGTCCTTCTAGTGAGTGAGTGAGTGACTGAGTATCTCCAGAGAAAGAGTGAGGGTGGGGTAAGCAACTTGCAGACTTGCAACCAGACGGAGGGCTGCCCTCAGCCTGCCCTGAAACGAAACAGGGCCTTTGTTCACCTTAGCACCCCTCATGATGACTAATAAATGAGTGAGCCCTCATCCCTGATCCCATCCCAGGAAGTGCTCCTTTTGTCAATGTGTTAGAAAAAAGTCACTCTTTTTGACGATAAACCCTTGCCAAGCTCCACTCATCAAAAAATATCTGCTCAATGTTATGTGGCAGTCTGGATGGGAGGGGAGCTTGGGGTACAAAGGATACCTGTATATGTATGGCTTAGTCACTTCACTGTTCACCTTAAACTATCACAATATTGATCAGCTAAACCCCGCTACAAAATAAAAAGTTAAAAAAAAAGAGTTGTACTTGAGATATTGTATTAGATACAACAGGTCAAATATATCCTATTTCTAAAGCAAGCTTAGACACCAAACAAATATTTCCAATGAAAGTTTTTGTTTCTATCCTAGGAAATGATCTGCTTTGTTTAAATTTAAGGTATCTAAAACTAATTTGGGCTTCCCTGGTGGCCCAGACAGTAAAGAATCTGCCTGCAATGCCGGAGACCTGGGTTTGGAAGATCCCCTGGAAGAGGATATGGCAACCCACTCCAGTATTCTTGTCTGGAAAATCCCCATGGACAAAGGAGCCTGGCGGGCTACAGTCAGGGGTCCCAAAGAGTCAGACACAACTGAGCGACTAAGTACAAAATTTATGTGCTTTTGCTCCATTCCAATATACTGGCTAAATTCTGTGAGTTATTTTGTGAATAATACACAAAATTCACTTCAATTTTAAAATAAGAAAAGTGGATGATGCATCCTGTGGCCAACATCAATGATCGAAGAAGAGAACTGGTTTTTGAGACCTGACCCTGCTTTGCATATTTCAGTAGTTCTCAATCTTGGTTGTACCTTAGAATCACCTGGGAGCTTTAAGAAAAATACTAATGCTCAGGCCACACCCTAGGCTAAAGGAATAAGAATCTCTAGGAGTGGGGGCAGGGGCTTTAGCATTCTTTAAGTTCCCAGGTATACCAGGGTACAGTCAGAGTGGAAAAGCACTGGCTAGCTCATCTTTACTCAGACTAACTTATTACACCTCAGGTGCTTCCCTAGAGGAGTCTCCTGTAGCATCCTCTCCGTATTTGTCCATTTCTGATCACCTCTGCATTTCTTCATGTGGTTTTTGTCCTGAAACCAGCCAAGGAAGAGGGAATGCTATTCACTGGGAAGCAGAAGCTAGAGTCTTCCAAAGGAGGGATCAGGCATTTCTAACATTTCAGAAGCAATGGGGGAATAGCGGGACTGTTTGAAGGATACAAGGATTCAAAAGGCAAGAAATATCACGGGAGATGATTTTTAAAGTCCTTGTTCAGTTTTAAGACACTGATTTTAGTGCAAGCTTCTACATCTAATTTAAATTTTAAGAATGAATTTTCACTTATTCATGCTTCTAGGCTCTATTATATAAACTTTCCTCTCTCTCTCCCCTATTCCTTTTCTCCCATCTTCTGAGTTTCTGTATCCTGGTCTTCCTCAGGCCTGTCAGTTTCACTCTCTGCCTCCTTTATCCCTGTCTTTCTTCCTCTAATCCTTCACCAGCAGCTCATGCTCCACCTCATCTCCTACCACCATTCTCTGTGTGTGTCTTTGTTTCCCTGTCTCTATTTCTCTTCTTTCTGGTCTATTTTCTTCCCACTCACTCTCTATTTTTGTATGTCTCTGTATCTCTTGGCAGGAGGAGGCGGGGGTCCTCCATTGTTCACTTTCAGCTTTTCTGTGTCTTAGCTTATTTCTGCTTTTCTCTCTTGCCAATATCTTTCTCTGTGATCGGTATCTGACACTAAGAGTCTCACTCCCCCATTCACCCCTCCCTGTGTTTGTCTTTCTTCCTCCAGATTTCTTTTCACCCCGACCTCTCTCTCTGTTTATGATCTCTTCATGCTCATGTGCGTGTATCTAGGTGTCCAGGTCTCTCTATTTCTCCCTCAGTCTCACTATCCTTCTCTCCATTTCTCGGTCTCTGTCTCCTTTTTCCTCTGGCTATCTCTTTCAGGGTCTCTCTCTTTTTCTCAGTTTCTCCTTTATCTTTCTCTCTCTAGCTCTTTTTCTCTCCCTCTCTCTCACCCACCTACTACTCTGTGTGTCTGCTCCCCATCAGTCCTCTTGTCTGCATGACCTTCATTTTTGTAACAATTTGTAGGCAGGGGCCTGGACTGAGTTTGGCTTCACCTTAAGATGCCTGCGTTTTCCTTACTGACTGAGAGGAGAGAGGATGGTGAAGAAACACAGGTGACCACACAGAAATCCTGGGGCCCATCTTATTTCCCCTAAGACACCACGGTAAGGCCTGCAGGCCTGGGGCGGGATGAGTGGGGATGCTGGCACCCTCCCTGTCAGGAGAGAGCAGCCTGTGTACGCCTCGGGGTTGGGAAGGGTGCTGGAAGGGGTTACCGCTGCCACTGGGGTCCGGCTTCCTCTCTGGTCTCAGCCCTTTCATCACACAGATGCTCTCCATGACCAGCTTGACAGGACCAGGTGGGTTCTGCATCGACTTCACCAGTGAGATGTCTGCTGGGTTCAGAGTGTCCAGCGCAGCGAGTGCAGCCTCCAGTGCCGGCATCGCCTCTGCCAGGTCCCCTTCACATTCGTTCTGCAGAAGCACGGGGACAGAAGGGTGAGGGCCTGGCGCCTGGTATACTGAGGGTGAAGTAAGTTCTGCCCCCGGAAGAAGCAGCAGAAGTGGGAAGAGGTGCTTCCTGCCCCAGTGTCCTTCCAGGACAGTGTCTTCTCCTGGAGGTTTGCATGCAAGGTTGGCTCCGAAAGGCTGCAGGGAAGCATGCATGCATTTGGGAGCTGTGGTTTGGATGCCTTGGACATTTGAGAATTTACCTGGCCTATAATCTTTTACAAAATCAAGCTTTTGGTTTTTAACTAATTCCCAAGGGGTATATGCCATGAGTGACTTCATACCAACTGATCAACGATGGGTTGAGAGATTAAGTAAAAAATGAAGCCTATTTGTGAGTGACAGATGGGAAGGGGGTTACGGCAAGCTTGGGGAGGAATAAGGCACGAGGGGTGGGAGAATGTCAGAGATAGGGTGAGAGTCTGGGATGCAGTGTAGCTCAGAGATGGGATAGGGGTGAACCTGGAGACAGGGTGATGTTTAAGGCCAGAGTTTAAGGAGGAGGAATGGGGATAAAGACTGGAGCTGGGTAGTGAGTCCTGGGAAAAAGAGAACAGAATATGTTTTGTCCATTATTTCTTTGTTTAAAAACAAAACTAATATAATGGAATATTATTCAGCCATAAAAAGAAATGAAGTAATGATTCATGCAACAACATGGATAAACCTTGAGAACATTAAGCTAAGTGAAACCAGCCAGATAGACACAAAGTGGCACCTGTTATATGATTCCATTTATATAAAATGTGTATAAAAGGAAAACCCATATAGGCAGAAAGTAGGTTAGTGGTTGACAGGGGCTGGGAAGAAGAAACGGCTAGTGATTACTAATGGATATAGGTTTCTTTTTGGGTGATGAAGATGTTCTAAAATTACATAGTGGTTATGACTGTATAACTTTGTGAATATACTAAAAAAAACCCTCTGAATTGCATGATTTTAAAAGGTGACTATTAGTGGTATGTGAATTATATCTCAATTTTTTTTAAAAGAGGAAATCTCAACATTATAAAATTCTGTATAGATTACAGTTGGCCCTCTCTAACTGTGGATTCGGAACCACAGATCCAGAAGGCAGGGGCTTAAGCATCTGAGCATTTTGGTATCTGTGGGGCCAGAGGTGGGGATGGGGTGGGGAAGGCTGGACCCAATCTCCTGTAAATGCAACTGTATTTAGCAGTCCAATCCTTCTCCTTCAACAACAACAACAACAACAACAACAAAACAATGAGGTCTTGGGAGAAAAAATGAGTTAACCAAGGCCACAAAACCGGTTAGTCATTGAGCCAAGTTCCAACTTTGGGCCCCCGGCTCCCCACTCAGTAAATTTTCTGATAGTCTCCCAGCCCAGGGAGTGATAACACAGTCATGATTGAAGTGAAATTTCACGAGAATGTCAAAAGCAGCGCGTGTCAAAATCTATGTCCTGCAGGTTTATTTTGATAAGCAAACAAAATAAAGGAAGTTCCACCTTCTTACATGTATGTGTGTATTGGAGCTTCAGCTTTAGCATTAGTTCTTCCAATGAAGATTCAGGGTTGATTTCCTTTAGGATTGATTGGTTTGTTCCTCTTGCTGTCCAAGGGACTTTCGGGAGTCTTCTCCAGCACTACAATTTGAAGTATCAATTCTTGGCACTCAGCCTTCTTTATGGCCCACTGTCACATTATGCCTCCCAATGTTGTGATGGCTCCACTTCTTTCCTAAGGAGTAAGGCCTGGGTTCCAGCAAGGTTGTTCATCAAATGACTCAAAAGGCCTCTTTTGTTGTTCAATCACTAAGTTGTGTTCAACTCTTTGCAACCGTGTGAACTGCAGCATGCGAGGTTCCCCTGTCCTTCACTATGTTCTGGAGTTTGATCAACTTCATGCCCATTAAGTCGAGGATGCTATCTAACCATATCATCCTCTGCTGTCCCCTTGTCCTTTGGCATTCAATCTTTCCCAGCATGAGGATCTTTCCAATGAGTCGGCTCTTCACATCAGATGGTCAAAGTATTGGAGCTTCAGCTTCAGCATCAGTCCTTCCAATGAATATTCAGGGTTGATTTCCTTTAGGATTGACTGGTTTGATCTCCCTGCAGTCCAAGGGGATCTCAAGAGTCTTCTCCAGCACCTCAGTTCAAAAGCATCAGTTCTTCGGTACTCAGCCTTCTTTATGGTCCAACTCTCACATCCATACATGACTACTGGAAAAGTCATAGCTTTGACTACATGGACCTTTGTTGGAAAAGTGATATCTCTGCTTTATAATATGCTATCTAGGTTTGCCGTAGCTTTCCTTATAAGGAGCAAGCATCTTTTAATTTCATGGCTGCAGTCATTGTCTGCAGTGATTTTAAGACCCCCAAAATAAAATCTGTCACTGCTTCCCGTTTTCCCCCTTCTATTTGCCATGAAGTGACTGGACCAGATGCCATGATCTTAGTTTTTTGTTTTAATGTTGAGTTTAAAGCCAGCATTTTTTTTAACTTTAAACTTTTTATTTTGTATTGATGTATAGCCAATTAGGCTTCCCTGGTGGCTCAGACAGGAAAGAATCTGCTTGTAATGTGGGAGACCCAGGTTTGATCCTTGGGTCGGGAAGGTCCCATGGAGAAGGGAATGGCAACCCACTCCAGTATCAAACCAGTTAATCCTAAAGGAAATCAACCCTCAATATGGTTGGAAGGACTGATGCTGAAGCTGAAGCGCCAATACTTTGGCCACCTTATGCGAAGAGCCAACTCACTGGAAAATATCCTGATGCTGGGAAAGATTGAGGGCAGGAGGAGAAGTGGGTGACAAAGGATGAGATGGTTGGATGGCATCATTGACTCAATGAACATGAGTTTGAGCAAACTCCAGAAGATAGTGAAGAACAGTGAAGCCTGGCATGCTGCAGTCCATGGGGTTGGAAACAGTTGGACACAACTTAGCAACTGAACAACAACTCTGCATTAAAGTTAAATAAGCAAGGTGACAATATATAGTCTTGACATACTCCTTTCCCAATTTTGAACCAGTCTGTTGTTCCATGTAAAGTTCTAACTGTTGGTTCTTGACCTGCATACAGGTTTCTCAGGAGACAGATAAGATGGCCTGGTATTCCCATCTCTTGAAGAATTTTCCACAGTTTGTTTTCATCCACACAAAGGCTTTAGTATAGTCAATGAAGCAGAAGCAGATGTTTTTCTGGAATTCCCTTGCTTTCTTTGTGATCCAATGGACGTTGGCAATTTGATCTCTGGTTCCTCTGCCTTTTCTAAACCCAGCTTGTACCTCTGGAAGTTCTCAGTTCACATACTGCTAAAACATAGCTTGAAGGATTTTGAGTATAAGCTTACTAGTATGTGAAATGAGCACAACTGTATGGTAGTTGAAACATTTTTTGGCATTCCCCTTCTTTGGGATTGGAATGAAAACTGACCTTATTCTGTTCTGTGGCCACTGTTGAACTTTCCAAATTTGCTGACATATTGATGGCCACATTTTAACAGCATCATCTTTTAAGATTTGAAATAGCTCAGCTGGAATCCCATCACCTCCATTAGCTTTGCTTGTAGTAATGCTTCCTAAGGCCCACTTAACTTCACACTCCAGGATGTCCAGCTCTCAGTGAGTTTCCACACTATCATGGTTTTCCAGGTCACTAAGACTTTTTTAAAATAGTTCTTCTGTGTATTCTTGTCACTTCTCCTTAATCTCTTTTCTTTCTGTTAGCTCCTTACTGTTTCTGTCCTTTATCATGCCCATCTTTGCATGAAATATTCCCCTGTTATCTCCAATTTTCTTGAAGAGATCTCTAGTTTTTTCCATTCAATTGTTTTCCTCTACATCTTTGCATTGTTCATTTCAGAAGGTCTTCTTATCTCTCCTTGCTATTCTCTGGAACTCTGCATTCAGTTGTATATATCTTTCCCCTTCTCCCTTGCCTTTCACTTCTCTTCTTTCCTCAGCTATTTTTACAGCATCTCAGACAACCATTTTGCTTTCTAGCATTTCTTTTTCTTTGGAATGGTTTTTGTCACTGCCTTCAGTACAATGTTATGAACTTCTGTCCATAGTTCTTCAGGCACTCTGTCTACCAGATCTAATTCCTTGGATCTATTTGTCACCTTCACTGTATAATCATAAGGGATTTGATTTAAGTCATACCTGAATGCCCTAATAGCTTTCCCTACTTTCCTTAATTTAAGGCTGAATTTGCAATAAGGAGCTTGTGATCTAAGCCAAAGTCAGCTCCAGGTCTTTTTTTTTTTTTTTTTTTTTGCTGACTGTATAGAGCTTTTGCATCTTCAGCTGCAAAAAATATAATCAAGCTGATTTCGGTATTGACCATCAGGTGATGTCCATGTATACAGTCGTCTCCTGTGTTGTTGGAAGATGTTTGCTATGACCAGTGTGTTCTCTTGGCAAAACTGTTAGCATTTGCCCTGCTTCATTTTGTACTCCAAAGCCAAAGTTGTCTGTTACTCCAGTATCTCTTGACTTACTACTTTTGCATTTCAATCCTCTGTGATGAAAAGGACATGCTTTTGGTGTTAGTTATAGAAGGTCTTGTAGACTGTGTGGATCATAATAAACTGTGGAAAATTCTGAAAGAGAAGGGAATAGCAGACTACCTGACCTGCCTCTTGAGAAACCTATATGCAGGTCAGGAAGCAACAGTTAGAACTGGACATGGACCAACAGACTGGTTCCCAATAGGAAAAGCAGTATGTCAAGGCTGTATATTGTCACCCTGCTTATTTAACTTATATGCAGAGTACATCATGAGAAATGCTGGGCTGGAAGAAGCACAAGCTGGAATCAAAACTGCTGGGGGAAATATCAATAACCTCAGATATGCAGATGACACCACCCTTATGGCAGAAAGTGAAGAAGAACTAAAGAGTGTCATGATGAAAGTGAAAGAGAAGAGTGAAAAAGTTGGCTTAAAGCTCAACATTCAGAAAACTAAGATCATGGCATCTGGTCCCATCACTTCATGGGAAATAGATGGGGAAACAGTGGAAACAGTGTCAGACTTTATTTTGGGGGGCTCCAAAATCACTGCAGATGATGATTGCAGCCATGAAATTAAAAGATGCTTACCCCTTGGAAGGAAAGTTATGACCAACCTAGACAGCATATTAAAAAGCAGAGACATTACTTTGCCAACAAAGGTCCGTCTAGTCAAGGCTATGGTTTTTCCAGTAGTCATGTATGGATGTGAGAGTTGGATAAAGAAATCTGAGCGCTGAAGAATTGATGCTTTTGAACTGTGGTATAAGAGAAGACTCTTGAGAGTCCCTTGAACTGCAAGGAGATCCAACCAGTCCATCCTAAAGGAGATCAGACCCGGTGTTCATTGGAAGGGCTGATGTTGAAGCTGAAACTCTAATACTTTGGCCACCTGATTCAAAGAGCTGACTCACTGGAAAAGACCCTGATGCTGGGAAAAATTGAGGGCAGGAGGGGAAGGGGACGACAGAGGATGAGATGGCTGGATGGCATCACTGACTCAATGGACATGAGTTTGTGTAAACTCTGGGAGTTGGTGATGGACAGGGAGGCCTGGCGTGCTGCCGTTCATGGAGTCGAAAACAGTCAGACATGACTGAGTGACTGAACTGAACTAGAAGGTCTTGTAGGTCTTCATAGAACCATTTGACTTCAGTTTCTTTAGCATTAATGATTGGGGCATAGACTTGGATTACTGTGATGCTGAATGGTTTGCCTTGGAAATAAACCGAGATCATTCTGTCTTTTTTGAGATTACACTCAAGTACTGCATTTTGGACTCTTGTTGACTGTGAGGGTTACTTCATTTCTTCTAAGGGATTCTTGCCCACAGTAGTTGATATAATGGTTACCTGAATTAAATTCACCCACTCCTGTCCATTTTAGTTGACTGATTCCTAAAATGTCGATGTTCACTTTTGCCATCGCCTGCTTGACCGTGTCCAATTTACCTTGATTCTTGGATCTAACATTTCAGGTTTCTATGCAATACTGTTCTTTACAGCATTGGACCTAACTTTCACCTCCAGACACATCCACAACTGAGTGTCATTTCAGCTTTGGCCCAGCATCTTCTTTCCTCTTGAAGCTATTTCCCTGCTCTTTCCCAGTAGCATATTGGACACCTTCTGGCCTGGGGGGCTCATTTGGTGTCATATCTTATTGCCTTTTCATATGTTCATGGGGTTTTCTTGGCAGGAATACCGGAGTGATTTGCCATTTCATCCCCCAGTGGCCTATGTTTTGTCAGAACTCTTCACTATGGATGACCTGTCTGTCTTGCATAGCATGGTTCATAGCTTCATGGCTTTACACAGCAAGCTCCTTTGCCATGACAAGGGCTGTGATCCATGAAGGGGCAAACGGCCTCTAGTTGTAACATATCTCTAACAGTGATTCTCAACATTGTGCATCAGAGTCACTGAGGGGCATTTTGAGCATCCACATCATCAAGTTCCATACCCAGAGGTTCTGATTCATTCAGTCTGGTGTGGGGTAAGGGGTCTGGGCATCTGCATTTTTAAAACTCCAGAGGTGATTCTGGCACACAGCTCTGTTGAGACTCAAGCTGATACTCTGGAAACACTGAAAATAAGGCAGGAAATAATAGACTTCAATGCCCAGGGGAATAGCTACTCGATGGGTGAAGCACCTACTTAAAATGGTCATTAAAATGATTATATAACATTTTGGAAAAACATTTGTGATAAGCTGTTAAGGAAACAAAACCATAAAACAAGTCACAATTATGCTATGGTTGCAATAATAAACCTATCCACGTGTATAGACAGGAACTAGAGGAAAGCCTGGAAAAGTGGAAAAGTGTTAAAGCTGAGCTCTTAAAAGTCATTTTGTATGTGTTATTACTGTTACATCATTTGCTTCCATGATAAGAAATTATAATTAAAAATGACCCCTGTAGCTTAGCAGTGCATGGAGCAGCAGGGCTGTTCGAGGCTTGTGAATCACAGTGCTTACTGACAAAATGTAATCAGCTCTGCAGTACTTCTGGCATTAATTATTATTCTCATTATGGGGGAAAGAAATGACACATTAGCTTAAAAAGAATCGACCAATTTAAGCAAGCCATTTTTCTTGGGAGCAAAGTGTTTGAGCACTGACTCTTTTCTTGCAAATCTCCTGATCCTCCTAGTATGAATCCCATTCCATTGCAGGACCTCTGAACTTCATTAAGTACCACACTGGGTGCTCTCCCATGTTCTCTTATTTCTAGGGGTGTGAAGAGTTTAAAGAAAATCATCCATCCTTGTGTGGAAAAGGACTGTAACCATGAGAGGTTCAGGAGGGGTTTCTGGTCCTTACAAAAAAAAGCCTTAGAGTAAGCACAGGTTTTCTTCTCCTCCTTGGATAGTTTCTTCCACTTCCTGACTCACCTCCAGGTTGTCGCTCCCAGTACTTGGGGATGGGATGGCAGAGCATTAGACCTTACCCTTCACACCAAAACCATAGGTGGCAGTTTATTGCCCAGGAATGGGTGTGGTGGGCCATCTCCTTATAAACCTGACGTCACCTCTTGCCTCCCTCCTGTTCCAGCAAGTCACTGTTTTCCCCTGACACTGTACAACAGAACCCTATATGTGAGAATACTTGATATGGTGACAGACTGGTCCTCATAAAACAGGCAAGTCCACTTGGTACAGGGTCAAGAATGACGATTTTGGAGGACACTTAACATGGGCTGTTAAGCTCTGATTGTACGCTGGACACATGCCATAAGCTTCACATGTTTTCCTCTCAGCATCTCCATTTCATAGGTTAGGAAACTGGTTAGAAATGGACAGAGCAAAGTTGAGCCCTGACATGGCTGATTCTAGTATAGAACCATGGAAGGGTTGCAAATTCACATGCTCTAGGGGCCAGCCACCTGGCTTCCCTGGTGGCTTGACAGTAAAGAATCCATCTGCAATGCAAGAGACCTGGGTTCGATCCCTGGGTTGGGAAGATCCCCTGCAGGAGGACATGGCAACCCACTCCAGAATTCTTGCCTGGAGAATCCCCTGGACAGAGGAGCCTGGCGGGCTTGAAAAGAGCTGGACATGACTGAGCGACTAAGCACTCAGCACAGGGGCCAGGCTAGTGATATGAGTGTGGCAGGTAAGCTGACTGGGACTTTGATGAGCTGGAACACACAAAGGACAGCATCTATTTAATGCTGCCAACGGATGCAACCCAGGAATGCAGGTCCCGTGTTACCCAAGAGCCCGATTTTTTTCTAAGGAAAGCTGAAATTTTAGAATTTTTATTTGAAATCTTTCAACTATTTCAAATTAAAAGAAATACTGTATGTGTCATAGCTTATTATATTGCCCAGCTGCTAATTTTTGTTAAATCCTGGAATAATGGTCACATGCAAGGGCTTTGGAATCAGAGAGATGTGGATTTTAATCCCGATTCAATCACATTGTCACTCTGTGATCTTAGGCAAATCATTTTAGTTCTTGAACCATGATTTTCTCATTTGTAAACTAGGGATGATACCATTTGCCTTGCAGGGCTGTTAGGATGATGAAAGTTAATGTAAATCAAGTCGAGGAGAGAAGAGAGAAGAAACTCTCTTATTCACTCCCATTTCCCCACTGCCTAGAAAAGTGCCAGCAAAAAGTAAGTGTTCAATAAATATTTGTTAAATAAAGGAATACCAAATACACCATGGGCTTCCCTGGTAGCTTGGTTGGTAAAAAAATCCACTTGCAATGCAGGAGACCCCAGTTCGTTTCCTGGGTCGGGAAGATCTGCTGGAGAAGAGATGGGCTACCCACTCCATTATTCTTGGGCTTCCCTTGTGGCTCAGCTGGTAAAGAATCTGCCTGTAATGGGGAAGATCTGGGTTCGATCCCTGGGTTGGGAAGATTCCCTGGAGAAAGGAAAGGCTACCCACTCCAGTATTCTGGCCTGGAGAATTCCATGGACTGACAAAGAGTCAGACATGACTGAATGACTTTCACCTCGCTTTCAAATACACCATAATGGTGCTGGTAAGTAGTAGCTCTTATTATCGTCTTGTTATAGAATGGTAAATTACTTGCTACATTATGTGGCCAGTGGTCAATGTCTTTTATGGTTTTTCATGGTTCCGCTCGCATAGTCCTACCAGTAGGACTATGAGTGAGCATGCCTCTCTTATCCAGGGCATGTATTGTGGAACTCTGAGACCAGGGACTGGACCCAAGTGAATCTCAGGACTCACTGGAGAAAAGGTCTATTCTTTTGAAAAAAGTGCCCCATGATCTAGAAGTGAGACACAAACTAATTCTTGTTCAAGCTCTTGTTTGAAGAATGGTCAAAAGAGTTTTTCTAATTGCTATGTGGGGCACAAGGACCAGTATCTTCAGCTAAGTGCCATGAGTCTTGGAGTTGGATTCTACCAACAGGCCGTACAAAGTCAGTTTACCACTGAACTCCAGTGTTGTTGGCTTCCAGACCTTGATGGCTTGTCATTACTATAAGTCCAAAGTCATTGTGATACTCAAATGGAATTGTATACTTGAAAGTGCTTGGAGAAATATATAACATGAGCGTTAATCAGATTTTCTTCTAATATCTGAATACAGGTGCCCTTCCCAGGACTTTTCTTCTTTGGTACAAAAATTATCTTCAAATGGGGTCCTCTAGATTCAACATTCTGTCATTTGACAAATATTTACTCCACACCTTACACTAGCCACATTTGAGCAAAAACATGACTGAGGTGAAGGAGATAGTCAGAGGAAACAGCCAGTGC
The DNA here is from genome assembly GCF_910594005.1 of Cervus elaphus. Taxonomy (NCBI): domain Eukaryota; kingdom Metazoa; phylum Chordata; class Mammalia; order Artiodactyla; family Cervidae; genus Cervus; species Cervus elaphus. The sequence goes on from NC_057824.1 coordinate 32,953,307, forward strand.
AAGGGCCCTGAGGTGGGACATGCCTTGTGTTTGTTTAGTGAATAGCTAGGAGGCCACTGTGGCCAGAAAAGAGTCAATGAGAAGAAAGAAATATGAGATAGGGTTAGATCCTGCTGGAGCTTATACGACTTTGAGTGAGATGGAGAGCATTTGTAAAACAATAATTCTTCCTGGAGAGAACCAGGTCGTTTACTAGCTATGTGATGCTGGGAAACTAATCATTCGAGTCTCATTTTCTCCCTCTGCAAGATAGGCATGACCATGTATATTCTGTGAGACTCTATTAGGCTCTAGTGAGATAACAGATGAATGCTGAAAATGCTGGCTCCCTTTCTTTACTCTCAGCAAGTTATACCTTGATTCCTTGAGCAATGGCAGCAGCAGCATTGGCTTCCTTTTCATCTGCTTGCACTAGAAGTTTCTTGGCATCAGCTTCTCGAGTCTCTGCTTCGATTTTCACCATCATCTTAGCGGTCTCCTCAGAGGTCTGAATGAGTTGGGGTTGGAGGGCCGTCAGTTCTACTTGCATGACGGCCACCTAGCAAGGAGAGAGGATGGGTGGGGTGCCAGGTCAGCTATATAAATGCCAAAAATGGAACAGTTGGCAAAAGTTGAAATAATTCTCTAACTGATAATACATGCAGAAAATACAAATGATGTTAATGGCACTGGGTACATATTTGTTGGCTGGAGTTTCTCTCTTTGATCTTGTAATATTTCATTATTTAGTTCATGCTATGTGTTGTAAATTATCAAGCTCCATGATAGGCACTAGACATTCAATAGTAATCTTAAATTTTTTTAAAAAAGATACAACATTTAAAAAAGGTATTCTTGTATTGAGCCTACACTACACTTTAGTATTGGGGGCAGGGAAAGACAGAAGTAAGTTAGGGGAAAAACCCCTACATTTTTTTAAGGAATATACATGGCTGAGATAGCTGGGAAGGACAGAACTTTAAAGGTCATATTTTTTCCCCAACAGTCTGATGCCCTCTACAACATTCCTGTCTAGTAGTTTTCTGGCCACTGTTTGAACACTTCTACTGATAGGGAGGTCACCACCTCTCAGGGGAGTTGACCATTTTTCAGACAACTTAACACATTAGATTTTCAATGTTTATTTGAAGAAAGTCTCATAACCTTGAACCAACTGCCCACAGAAAGCCCATGTGAGAAAGGAAGCATAGCAAGCTGGTTGATTAGGAACACAGACTGTGGAGTCACTCAGACTTAAGTTTCAGTTTTCACATCATCACTTGCACCAGCTACTCATGAGGCTGTGTGATCATGGGCAAGTTGCCTGTCCTCTCTGGGACCTTGATCTCTTTGTGTGTGATGTGATGATAACTGTACTTTCCTCATATAGAGCACCAGACACGTGGGAGGGGTCAAGGGAAGTGAACTGGCACCATCATTCCCTCTCCTGGTCTAGACTGTCTCAAGTCATTTTGCTGCTCTTCAAATAACACAGTTTGCTCACCCTTATGTGGATAGACTCCAATTTTCAACATCTCTCTAAAAGCTTAAGGACCTTGAGTTGGACCCAGCAACTAAAGGAAGAGAGCAACAGAGGCCACTTCTGATGTTCTTCCCCACCCCGTGTGCTGCATGTTGGTGGATCTGCTCTGTATTCAGTGCCAGGCTAACCCACTGAAAACCATTCGGTTGCCCTAGTTCTTTATGGGTGCTGAAAATTCATGTCTTAATATGGTTTTGTCAAGTGGCTCAAGCACAAATGAATTACTAAATCATATGTCAGGCATTTCGCTAAGGGTTACACTTGGGTTAGATCACTTAATCTTCATAATAGTCCTATGAAGTGAAGACATATTATCATTTTTTTATAGAAGAGAATCTTCAAGGTTCTATACCTGATAAGCTATAAAGCTGGAATTTGAGCCTAGGCCTTGTTCTTAACCACTGCCTTATTCTGCCCAGTTCTCCATTGAGAATATCCAGGGCTGGGGCAAAGGTGAGGTAAGTGAGGGACTTACATTGGGCACAAAATTTAAGAGGGATCCAAAAAACTCAGTCTATTTATATATACTATTGTATTTTTATATACTATTAATGTTGTCCTTTATATATGTGTATATATATATATTCATATATGGTGGTGGTGGTGGTTCAGTCAGTAGTTGTGTCCAACTCTTGCTACCCCGTGACTCCTCTGTACATGGGATTTCCCAGGCAAGAATACTGGAGTGGGTTGCCATTTCCTTCTCCAGGTGATCTTCCAGACCAATGGATGGAAACTGTGTCTCTTTCATCTCCTGCCTTGCAGGTGGATTTTTTTACTGACTGAGCCACCATAGAAGAGAAACAAAAGGCAAAAGAGAAAAGGAAAGATATACCCATTTGAATGCAGGGTTCCAAGAATAACAAGGAGAGATAAGAAAGCCTTCCTCAAGGATCAACGCAAAGAAACAGAGGAAAACAATAGAATGGGAAAGTCTAGAGATCTCTTCAAGAAAATTTGATATACCAAGGGAACAGGTCATGCAAAGATAGGCACAAGAAAGGACAGAAATGGTATAGACCTATCAGAAGCAGAAGATATTAAGAAGAGATGGCAGGAATACACAGAAGAACTATACAAAAAAGATCTTCACGACCTAGATGAACACAATGGTGTGATCACTCACCTAGAGCAAGACATCCTGGAATGTGAAGTCAAGTGGGCCTTAGGAAGCATCACCAATAACAAAGCTAGTGGAGGTGATGGAATTCCAGTTGAGCTATTTCAAATCCTAAAAGATGATGCTGTGAAAGTGCTGCACTCAACATGCCAGAAAAACTGGAAACCTCAGCAGTGGCCACAAGACTGGAAAAGGTCAGTTTTCATTCCAATCCCAAAGAAAAGCAATGTCAAAGAATACTCAAATGACTGCACAATTGCACACATTTCACACGCTAGTAAAGTAATGCTCAAAATTCTCCCAGCCAGGCTTCAGCAATATGTGAACCGTGAACTTCCAGATGTTCAGCTGCATTTAGAAAAGGCAGAGGAACCAGAGATCAAATTGCCAACATCTGTTGGATCATCAAAAAAGCAAGAGAGTTTCAGAAAACACCTACTTCTGCTTTATTGACTATGCCAAAGCCTTTGACTGTGTGGACCACGACAAACTCTGGAAAATTCTTAAAGAGATGGGAATACCAGACCACCTGACCTGCCTCTTGAGAAATCTGTACTCAGGTCAGGAAGCAACAGTTAGGAAGGTAAGGAAGCAACAGTTAGAACTGGACATGGAACAACAGACTGGTTCCAAATTAGGAAATGAGTACGTCAAGGCTGTACATTGTCACCCTGCTTATTTAACTTAAAAGCAGAGTACATCATGAGAAACGCTGGGCGGGATGAAGCACAAGCTGGAATCAAGAATGACAGGAGAAATATCAATAACCTCAGATACGCAGATGACACCACCCTTAGGGCAGAAAGCGAAGAACTAAAGAGCCTCTTGATGAAAGTGAAAGAGGAGAGTGAACAAATTGACTTAAAACTCAACATTCAGAAAACTAAGATCATGGCATCTGTTCCCATCACTTCATGGCAAATAGATGGGGAAACAATGGAAACAGTGAGAGACTATTTTTTGGGGCTCCAAAATCACCACAGATGGTGATTGTAGCCTTGAAATTAAAAGATGCTTGGTCCTTGGAAGAAAAGTTATGACCAACCTACACAGCATATTAAAAAGTGGAGACATTACTTTGCCAACAAAGGTCCATATAGTCAAATCTATGGTTTTTCCAGTAGTCATGTATGGATGTGAGAGTTGGAATATAAAGAAAGCTGACTGCTGAAAAATTTATACTTTTGAACTGTGGTTGTTGAAGAAGATTCTAGAGAGTCCCTTGGACTTCGAGGAGATCCAAGCAGTCCATCCTAGAAGAACTCAGTCCTGAATATTCATTGGAAGGACTGATGCTGAAGCTGAAACTCCAATACTTTGGTTACCTGCTGTGAAGAACTGACTCATTAGAAAAGACCCTGATGCTGGGAAAGATTGAAGGCAGGAGGAGAAGGGGATGGCAGAGGATGAGATGGTTATATGGCATCACCGACTCAATAGACATGAGTTTGAGCAAACTCTGGGAGTTGGTGATGGACAGGGAGGCCTGGCATGCTGCAGTCCACGGGGTCGCAAAGAGTTGGATATGACTGAGTGACTGAACTGAACTGAACTGAGTCACCATATACCATCTGAGCCACCAGGGAAGCCTCATATTTTACATATATTATTGTATTTTTTGTATGTACTATTGTATTTTATTGTAATGGAGTAGGTCAAGCAAGTGAGGTGAGCGCAGGGTCAGATGCTGTCTTTATTTTTTTGCACTCTTTTGACTTCTGCAACTGAACAAGTGCTTCACTGCATCCAATTAATTCTGGACCTCTTTGTCCCAATACTATTTTGTCTGTGCTTACCTGTGAAGCTGCAAATTCAAGTTTCTGCAGGCCTGTCAGATATCGGTTCCTCATCATATCAACCTCTTGCCTCTTCTTATTCAGGAGTGTCTTGAATGTTAGGATCAGTTCGAGGTAGGAGGTGGGGGTAACATAGTTGTGTCTGCGAAGGATGTTGTAATAATCAAGTGACAGCTTTTTCACACTCTCCTGGAAATATTTGCACATGAAGATGACCCTGTAGAGGACACAAAGGTGGTCAGACAGGCCCAACTTGCTCCAGAGAGATCTAGCACAGCTTTGGTTCACAGAAGTAAGGATATGAGAAAGCCACCCACAGTGGCCAGCTAGAACCCCCAATTCTTTGAAGCACATCAACAGAGCCTCAAGAAGGATTGGGGAGGTATGTATTCTTACTAGAATGAACTTTGATCAGGCAATTTCTAGCTTTAATCACTTTTGTGAATCATCAGGTTTTAAGCAGGAGGTTTTTTTTTTTCCATGAATTATGTTTATTTATTTATTTTTCATTTATTTTTATTAGTTGGAGGCTAATTACTTTACAATATTGAAGTGGGTTTTGTCATACATTGACATGAATCAGCCATGGAGTTACATGTATTCCCCATCCTGAACCCCCCTTCCACCTCCCTCTCCACCCGATTCCTCTGGGTCTTCCCAGTGCACCAGCCCCGAGCACTTGTCTCATGCATCCAACCTGGGCTGGTGATCTGTTTCACTCTAGATAATATACACGTTTCAATGCTGTTCTCTCGAAACATCCCACCCTCACCTTCTCCCACAGAGTCCAAAAGTCTGTTCTGTACATCTGTGTCTCTTTTTCTGTTTTGCATATATGGTTATCATTACCATCTTTCTAAATTCCATATATATGTGTTAGTATGCTGTAATGTTATCTTTCTGGCTTACTTCACTCTGTATAATGGGCTCCAGTTTCATCCATCTCATTAGAACTGATTCAAATGAATTCTTTTTAATGGCTGAGTAATATTCCATGGTGTATATGTACCACAGCTTCCTTATCCATTCGTCTGCTGATGGGCATCTAGGTTGCTTCCATGTCCTGGCTATTATAAACAGTGCTGCAATGAATACTGGGGTGCATGTGTCTCTTTCAGATCTGGTTTCCTCGGTGTGTATGCCCAGAAGTGGTATTGCTGGGTCATATGGCAGTTCTATTTCCAGTTTTTTAAGAAATCTCCACACTGTTCTCCATAGCGGCTGTACTAGTTTGCATTCCCACCAACAGTGTAAGAGGGTTCCCTTTTCTCCACACCCTCTCCAGCATTTATTGCTTGTAGACTTTCGGGTAGCAGCCATCCTGACTGGCGTGTAATGGTACCTCGTTGTGGTTTTGATTTGCATTTCTCTGATAATGAGTGATGTTGAGCATCTTTTCATGTGTTTGTTAGCCATCTGTATGTCTTCTCTGGAGAAATGTCTGTTTAGTTCTTTGGCCCATTTTTTGACTGGGTCATTTATTTTTCTGGAATTGAGCTGCAGGAGTTGCTTGTATATTTTTGAGATTAATCCTTTGTCTGTTGCTTCGTTTGCTATTATTTTCTCCCATTCTGAGGGCTGTCTTTTCACCTTTAAGCGGGAGTTTTTAATCTTTGGAAATCTGATGAAGCCTCTGGATTTTTCAGAATAATATTTTAATGCATAAAATAATACATTACAGAATTACAAAAGAAGCCAATTATGTTAAAGAGTTTTCTAAATATTTTAAACACCAAATTTATGATATAGTAATGTGTGTGTGTGTGTTTGGCTGCACCTCGTGGCATGTAGGATTTTAGTTTCCTGACCTGGATCGAAGCCACACACCCTGCAGTGGTTAAGAATCCACTGGAAGCATGGATTCTTAACTACTGCAGGTAAGTCTCAATATGTGTGATCTTATTTACAAGTTAAATCAGGGGTCAGCAGACTTTTTCTGGTTAGGACCAGATAGTAAATATTTTAGGCTTTGTGAGCCACATGGTCTCAAGTAGCAACTATTCAACTCTGCCACTGCAGTGTGCATGGCAGTTTTCCAATAAAGCATATTTGAAAATTAAAGTTGTGAACTGGACTCAGCCATGGATCATAGTTTGCCAACTACAGCATTAAATAGTAAGATTGGACAATAGGTCTGAAAACTACCATCATTGTGAAGAGGATGACATATTGGTGCATCTGTAATGACTGAACAAGTTATGAAAATAACTGTGATTCCTACTGGTAACAAAGTCACAGGTCCTACACAACCCTATGGGGGTTTATTGCCTATGTTCATCATTGAAAGAAATGCAAAGTACCAGTTAGATGTCAATGAAAACGAAGATGTACTTTTCCCCCACTCACATTCACTGACCCTCTGAGTTCTGGTCATGAGCCTATCAGTTCAATTCAGTCGCTCAGTCGTGTCCGACTCTTTGAGACCCCATGAATCGCAGCATGCCAGGCCTCCCTGGCCATCACCAACTCCCGGAGTTTACTCAGACTCATGTCCATCGAGTCAGTGATGCCATCCAGCCATCTCATCCTCTGTCGTCCCCTTCTCCCCTGCCTCCAATCCCTCCCAGCATCAGGGTCTTTTCCAATGAGTCAACTCTTTGCATGAGGTGGCCAAAGTATTGGAGTTTCAGCTTCAACATCAGTCCTTCCAATGAACATGCAGGACTGATCTCCTTTAGGATAGACTTGTTGGATCTCCTTGCAGTCCAAGGGACTCTCAAGAGTCTTCAATACCACAGTTCAAAAGCATCAATTTTTCGGCACTCAGCTTTCTTCACAGTCCAACTCTCACATCCATACATGACCACTGGAAAAACCATAGCCTTGACTAGACGGACCTTTGTTGGCAAAGTAATGTCTCTGCTTTTTAATATGCTATCTTGGTTTGTCATAACTTTCCTTCCAAGGAGTAAGCGTCTTTTAATTTCATGGCTGCAATCACCATCTACAGTGATTTTGGAGCCCCCAAAAATAAAGTCTGACACTGGTCCACTGTTTCCCCATTTATTTCCCATGAAGTGATGGGGCCAGATGCCATGATCTTAGTTTTCTGAATGTTGAGCTTTAAGCAAACTTTTTCACTTTCCTCTTTCACTTTCATCAAGAGGCTTTTTAGTTCCTCTTCACTTTCTGCCATAAGGGTGGTGTCATCTGCATATCTGAGGTTATTGATATTTCTCCCGGCAATCTTCATTCCAGCTTGTGCTTCATCCAGCCCTGCGTTTCTCATGATGTACTCTGCATATAAGTTAAATAAGCAGGGTGACAATATACAGCCTTGACGTACTCCTTTTCCTATTTGGAACCAGTCTGTTGTTCCATGTCCAATTCTAACTGTTGCTTCCTGACCTGTATATGGTTTCTATAGACCCAGGTTAAACATTCCTGGGCCTAGAGAACAAAATTCAAAGATCTTAAAATGGAATTTAAAGCAATGAACATTCTGACCACTACCTGTTTCTTCATTTTGTATTTACTCACTTAGTAAGCAGTATTCAAACCTACTATGTACTAGGTACTAAGGATATAAAACTATACAAGGCAGGTGACATGACCCTTACCTTCATAGGACACTTAGAATGGTCAACAATCTTATCCTTTGTCTTACTCTAGCCAAAATTCAGTGCTTTATTTTGTTTATCTGTGCTTTACACACAAAATATTTTTTTTCACAACAAAATCCCTCCCAAGTACCAGTTTTCCATCCCCTAGGCAGCAATATCTCCCCTGTTGAGAATGCATGCTCTAAGATTATTGAAATCCAGGTTCTCATAGCTATGACAACAGTACATCTCTAGAACAATTCTGAACAAGGAAATGTTCTTTTTCAGCAAAGGTGTTTTATTAAATATCTAAATGGTATTTATTATTTATAATTTATTTCTCATTGGAAAAGACCTTGATTCTGGGAAAGATTGAAGGCAAAAGGAGAAGGGGGTGGCAGAGGATGAGATGGTTAGATAGCATCCCCAACTCAATGGACACTCTGGGAGATAGTGAAGGACAGGGAAGTCTAGCATGCAGCAGTCCATGTGGTCACAGAGAGTCAGACACATGACTTAGTGACTGAACAGAACAGAACATACATAAATTGATAAATCTTAAAACAGCAAAAAGAATAGAGCCAATGTCTTGATTTTCATTTGAAATATTTGTTTGGGGTACTAAAATGCAGCTAGCACTCACTCTGTCCGAATATCGTCATCGAGCTCTACATCTTCTAGAAATTTGTTGGCCACCAACTCCAGGGCATCTGTGGGCCAAGACTGGAACCAGTCAATTGTGCAGCAATTGATTAGAGAAGGGAACATTCGCAGGCGGTTCCGGAAGGCGTCCCCAATTGGACTCATGGCTAATGAAAAGCAGATTTCATTAGTTCTCTTTCTCCCAGTCAAGGAGGCCAAAGGGGACAGACAGGTCATTCCAAGGATTCTGATGGGGATAAGGGAGCAGTCATGTTTCCTGTTGGCACTCCAGAGTATAACTGGGAATAGTCAGGATGAGTGCCTGGAAAGCATAGGGGATCATGGGATATTTTCATGCAACTTTGTGATGGGAAGTCAGTTTATTACAATACTCTTCTGTCTGGTTTTCAGTATTCACATTATCCTATATTATCCATTCCAGATCTTTAGGATCATATAGCCAGAGTGTTTTAAGCCATTTGACCCACTTGCTCCATTTGTCCTGACTCACAGACCTCAGGGAACCACTGATGCCCTATACATAGCTACTTATGGAGGCTGCTGGGGGGGGCCCTATCAGCTTGTTTCTGACCTCATCTCCATCTAACCACAAATTTTGGATTATATGCCCCAAATTTTGTTAATTGTTTATTTAGATTCAATGTGTACCAGGCACTTGCTAGGAGGAAGCATAATGCATAGGTGGAAGTGTGAGAAAGTCAATGTGGCTAAAAAAGGAAGGGGAAGCATGGTTTGAGATGAGAGTGGAGAGGATGCAGGGGACAGTCCGGCAGGTGTTCTTATAAAACTATAGGGATTTTGGTCTATATCTGAATAGAAAGTAATTCAGGTGTTTTAATTTGTGTATGTGTATGTTAATATACAATGAACAGATCTGCAATACAAGAAAAACAAATCCTGACAGTGGAAAACATCCTGATTCAGTGGAACATAAATATCTGGAATGGAGAGAGTGGACATAGAACAGTTAGAAGGTTATAGAGGCGAGGTCTGGGTGAGATGATATTCGTAGCAGCTTAGCTAATTTGAAGGTGGCAGAGATAGAGATAAGTGGGTTGATATGAGCACAAGAAGGCAAAAATTGACAGGACATGGTAATGAAGAGAAGTATTAAACAAGACCCCTAAGCTTCTGGACAGATTGGAGATGATATTCACAGAGAGAAAAACTCCATATGTTATTTTGTAAGGCTGCCAGGGTAATGTACTAAAAGGAAGGAGAGGGTTCACAGCAGAATCCAGAGAACTGAAGAGAACGAAACAGGTTTAAAATAGTTTTTCAGGAGAATGGAAGTTTGCACAGGAATTCCAGGCACTGACCATTGGGCAAGTTAGGTGCCTTGGTTGGATCAATTTTGGCACCATTGTAAGAGGACTGGGCTTAGGGCAAGGAGATCCTGAAACATCCAAGGAAAAGGGCAAAATGGATTTTCTCATTCTTACCAAGGACAATGTGAAGGTTCTTTTTCACTCTCTCAATGAAGAAGTTATACATAGAAAGAGGAGTGACTTCGATCTTTTCTCCTTCTGTCCTGGCTGCCATTTGCATCTTCTCCACAATGTCAGCCTTCTCATCAGCAGGGAAGATGTTGGGCACATCACCGGTGTTCAGAAGCATGTTGATATCCTCAACGAATGACTCATCCTTGATCTGATTATCAGCGAAGAGAAACACAGTACTCTTGGTGGCCACACCAACCTGGAGCATGATCTTCTTCAGGTCCTCTCGCCAATCGTTGCCTGAGTAGCTTTTTGTGATCTCGATCTGGTATAGCTCGTATGAGTTCATGAATGTGGACAGTTTGCTGGCACTTTGCCGCCCACTGCCCCCAATGCCCACCAGGAGCAAGTGGCCTTTGTCCTGCTTCAGGACCCTGCAGATCCTAGAGATGTGCTCAATGGCGAACCGGAACATCACCAAGGACATGGGGGCCTTGCTGATGTTGTTGAACTCTTCCAGGTAATACTCCATGACCACTGTGAGCTGTTTTAAGTCAGTGATCTCATCATATATCTTTTGGTCACTTTCTGGCTTGAAGAAATCTCCAAAGAAGAGGCTACGGATATTATCATCAACTATCTTTCCAGTGGGTGATAGGTGGATGAGGACCTGTGGAAAAGATAAGTCTCAGCCAGGCATTCACTCCAACTACCATGGTGGTGGGAGCTAGAAGGAGGGAACAGCAGATGTGTTTGTTTCCTCTGAGCACATTTTTCAAAGTCATGGTTCACAACAGTTTTGTTTTTTTAAACAAAGTAAGTGTATTTGATGGTTGTAAAGACTATGATGAAAGGACAGCTGAGAAAAGAGTGTGAAAGCAAGGGTCAGTGGGTTTGCTAAGTGATTAAAACATTTGTGGACAGATTATAAGATCCCAGGAGGAGGTGGTCAAAAGGTGAGATCATTTTTAATGTACTTGCTTCTTCACCAAACAGAGGTGCAGGCCTTACCCCTGTTCCCCACTCTGTACCTAGAGTAGAAATGTTTTAGTTGCTTCTTCTTTCTGATATTAGAAACTAGCAGTGTTTCTGTACATGGCCTCTGGATGAAATATGAAACACTTGCACTTTTTCTATGGAGAAATCACAGCTTCTTAAAAGTAGAGGTAGAACTAGATGATGCAAACATATAGGGTTTAAACTTTTCTTATATCAAAATGGGAAAGAGAAAATATTTAAAATAGGAAACCAAGACAATCTTTCACTTGGGCTTTACACAGGGCATCAATCAAACAATAAAAATTCATGGTAATTTTATTTCTTAACTCAAAAGTTAATTGACCTTGAAAATGCATTTTACATTAATTATAAACAAAACATCTTTTCCTAAATAACAAGTTTGAATGGATCCAAACTTACATGTTACCTGGAAAGCCAAGTGAAATTGGGCCAAGTATTATATTACTTGGGACAGGGAAGCCTGGTGGACTGCAGTCCACGGGGTTGCAAAGAGTTGGACAGGACTTGGTGACTGAACAACAAAAAACAACAGTATATCACCAAATCAAGTGACTAATTGGTTCAATACACTGTTTCTTGAGATTCAGAAAGCAGAGCTAAAAGTCTCTATTTGGGCTTTCCTGGTGGCTCAGTGGTAAAGAATCCACCTGCCAATGCAACAAACCTGGGTTCGATTCTTGGGTCAGGAAGATCCCCTGGAGAAGGAAATGGCAACCCATTCCAGTATTCTTGCCTGGAAAATCCCATAGACAGAGGAGCTGGTGGGCTACAGTCCAGGGGGTTGCAAAAGAGTTGGACACGACTGAGTGACTGAATAACAACAATAAAGTCTCTACTAGGAAGGGAGCCTGAAATCTGAGACTAGCATGATCACATATTTGGGGCAATTTCTGAGGTCAAAAGATCACAGGGTCTTGCTTACCTTTTCCACAGACTGCTTGAAGCAATTGGAGGTGGTCTCCCTTACCATGTTAAAAAAGACCTGTCTATCTTCATGATCAATCAGACGGTCATAGAAGACCCGGTAAACCTCATGAATCCAAAGCCGGATAAACTTCTCTACATCCTGAAAATTCAGTCAGTTATTTGAGTGAATGGCACATGGTGGCTGAGGCAGTAGTTGTCAAACAGTTCCTAAGTCCTGGGTTGTTGTGAGGATTAAATGAGATAATGCTTACAAAATACTTAGCACAATGCCTAGCACAGATTAAATGCTTAATAAAAGTTAGCTATTACTATTATCATTATATAGTCCACATAGCCAAGGATATCAGTGAATGAACTTGATAACAGAAATGCCAGCGGCTCACCTGCAGGTGGGTGTGAGGGCAGAGCAATACCCCTTGGATCACCCGTGAGAAATCCCTCAGGTTAAAGACATAGTGTGACTTGGAGGGAGTTGGCAAGAAATTCTCCACTGCAGCTTTATAAATTGTCATTGTTGCTTGTACCATCATCTTTCCATACCTTGGGAGGAAGGAGAAGGCAGACCAGTTAAGGAAGGGCCAGACATGAGGACCCCAGGCCAATCATACAGGAACTGCCTACCTTAAAAACACCACATCAAACCCTTTTCCAAAGTGCCAGTCAGCAATTGAACTGAAAATCTTGGTTAATATGTCATCCTCGAAGGCATTGATGGAAATGATATTCAGATGGCGAGTGAATCGTCCTGGAAAACATGCACAGGTGTGAATGTGCACACACACTCACACTTAACCTCCTGGGCGGAGCAATCCTAAGATATAGAACGGTTTTTCCTCTGCCTTTAAGTTCTAGAGCTGTGCTATTCAACATGGCAGCCTCTAGCCATATGTGGCTATTTAAATTTATATTAAAATTAAGTAACATTAAAATATATTTCCTCAGTCTCATTAACCACATATCAACTTCTCAAAGATAAACATGTGACTAGTGGATGTTGTATTGCACAGTATAGATATAGAACATCTCCATGACTGCAGAAGTCCTGGTAATAGTGCTAGTCCAGCGCTCAAGACTGTTACTAGATAATGGCAATATGTTATTTTTGTAAAATAATCAAATAATTCAGAAATACTTTTACAGAAAGTAACCCTTGCCTCCTACACACCAAATCCATTCTCTCGTCCCTCCCAAATTAATCACTGTTAGTTTGGTATTCTTACAGCTCTACATCTATATCTATGTATCTAATATTAGATACCCATATATTTATATCTACAAAATTCATCCATTTAAAGTACACAATTCAATAAATATTTAGTACTTTAGTTGTGCAACCATTATCACAATTAATAACAAAATAATCACTCCAAAAAGAAATCCTTTACCTTTACCACTTTCTACTTCCTTGCAGCCCTTGGCAACTAATAATCGATTTTCTGTCTCTATGATTTGCCTGCACTATCTTTTTAAAAAATATTTTACTGTATAAAGTAAAGCACAGATACAGAAAATCGCCAAAATTATAAAGTGAATCATTATAAAGTTAACATCCTTCCATCTACCATCCACATCAAGAAATACAACTTTGCCAGCCTTCCATAGAATCCCCTCCATATATCCCATCCCAGTCATAGCCCTTTCCCTGTCTCCCTCCAAAGCTTACCACTATCCTGATTTTAAAGTAACTACTATCTTGCATTTCTTTATGTTTTTTTTTAATTTTATTTTTTTTATTTTTATATATATATATTTATTTATTTATTTATTTTTATCACCCATATGTACTGACATATGTAGGTTTACCTTTTTTTAAAAAAATGCTGGAATAATGTTTTACACATTGATTGTGAAATATGGAGAGGAAGTCATGTATTGAACTTGAGGAACTTGAGGAAGTCATGTATTCTTTTGATAATAAGCATACTAATAGTACTTAATGTGTGCTAATGCTTGTTACACGTTACCAAAACCCAGATCAGTCTTCTGCCAAGCCATGCTCTCCACTACCATATGATAATGCCTTGAGCCTCAGTTTTCCCATATGAGCCCTAACAGCGGGCAGCTGGTCTGACAATTGTCAGATAGTCTGTTGGTTCTTCAATGAACACAGTCTCTTTAAATATCACCATCAAATGAGGTTATTCCCTAGCTATGATGGAACAAGACAGAAACAAGTTTGCTTTGAAATCATGAAAACTGAGGAGCTAAGATGGCGGAGGAACAGGATGGGGAGACCACTTTCTCCCCTACAAATTCGTCGAAAGAACATTTGAACGCTGAGCAAACTTCACAAAACAATTTCTGACCGCTAGCAGAAGACATCAGGTGCCCAGAAAAGCAGCCCATCGTCTTTGAAAGGAGGTAGGACAAAATATAAAAGATAAAAAGAGAGACAAAAGAGCTAGGGAGGAGACCTATCTCAGGAAGGGAGTCATAATAGAGGAAGTTTCCAAACACCAGGAAACCCTCTCACTGGTGGGTCTGGGGGAAGTTTTCAAATCTCAGAGGGCAACCTAACTGGGAGGAAAAATAAATAAAACCCACAGATTACATGCCTAAAAGCAACTCCCAGCAGAAAAGTACCCCAGATGCCCACATCTGCCACCAGCAAGTGGGGGCGGAACGGAGAGGAGCAGGTGACATTGCTTAGGGTAAGGACCGGGCCTGAATGCCCTGAGGGCAGTCGGAGGGAGCTAACATGAGATAGCAACTGTGGGATAGCAAGAGAGAGAGTGAAATCATGAAAACTTCCCCCCAAACTAATATGAGTGACTCTAGTTGTTTACTAAGTACAGAAAAAAATTAATATACCTACTCTTCAAATTGTCCCCACTGCATGAGATTACCCAATCTAGAACAGAGTACCTGGTTTCTTAAGCCTTTCTCACATCACCCAGCACAAGCCCATTTAACACCCTTTCACCAGGCATCCTCATGGTTCTCCATGCTATATAGACACCCTTGCTGCAGCAAATTAACAGACTCAATTTCACTTGACCACAGATGTGTTCCTGGCAGTTTTGGGCATTGGTCTTTAAGATCTTTTCAATATGTCATATTTTGTGACATAGCTTGAAAACTGTCAACTGCTGTGCAAATGTTAGCAATTACTATTTCCTTGATATGTACAGGAAACAGACATTCCCTTTTGAATAGATCTCTCCTGCCCCACTGGTTTTAGTGAGAATTAATTGACATAAAATATATAAACTGAAGGTTTACCACATGATGATTTAATGCATATAAGATATTGCAAAATGCTTGCATACTAAGGTTAAGTAACAATTCTGTTGCTGCTGCTGTTGTTAATTGGAGTCACCATATTGTACATCAGACCCCCAAAACTAGTTCATTTTATAACTGGAAATTTGTACCCTCTAACCAACATCTCCCCATTTCCCCCACCCCTTAGCTCCTGGCAACTATCATTCTACTGTTCCTGTGAGTTTGGCTTTTTTAGATTCCACATGTAAATGATATCATATAGTATTTATTTTTCTCTGACTTATTTCACTTAGCTTAATGTTCTCAAGGTCCATTCATGTTGTCACAGAGTAGAATTTCATTATTTTTATAGCCAAATAATATCCCAGGGTGTGTGTGTGTATACATTTTCTTTATCCATTCATCCATAAATAGACACTTTGGATGTTTCAATGACTTGGCTATTGTGAATAATGTTGCAATATGGGACTGGGCTTCCCTGGTGGCTCAGCAGTAAAGAACCTGCCTACAATGCAGGAGACACAGGAGATGAGGGTTCAGTTTCTGGATTAGGAAGATCCACTGGAGGGGGGCATGGCAACCCACTCTAGTATTCTTGCCTGGAGAATCCCATGGACTGAGGAACCTGGTGGACTACAGTCCATAGGGCTGCAAAGAGTTGGACACGACTGAAGTGACTGGGCATGCAGTGTGAACATGGGACTATAGATATCTCTCCAAGACAATGATTTAATTTCCTCCAGATATACACCCAGAATTGGCATTAGCAGATCATGTGGTAGTGCTATTTTTAATTTTTTGAGGGACGTCCTACTGTTTTTCATAGTGGCTGCATGAACTTATATTCCCACCAACAATGCACAAGAGCAGTTATTATCTCTTGACTTTTGTTAATAGCCATTCTATCAGGTGTGAGGTGATATCTCATTGTGATTCTGATTTTCATTTCTCTAATAATCAGCAATGTTGAACATCTTTTCATGTGTCTGTTAGCCACTGTATGTCTTTAGAAAAATGTCTATTCGAATTCTCTATCCATTTTCAAGTCAGATTGTTGTTTTGCTACTGAGCTGTATGAACTCCTTACACATTTTGTATTTCAACACTTTATCAGATAGTTTGCAAATATTTTCCCCATTGAATGAGTAGGTCTTAGAGAAAAGTAATATACCAAGTTCCTTTCCCTCTAAGTAGTTAGAGAAGTGTTGAATTTATAGATGCTAAGTGCCTGAGATCCTGCTATATTCAAACCCAAGGCAAAGGTACCCTTGGACTCTGTACTTGAAGTGGAGGGTGATGGTTTGTATACTCAAGTAAAAGCACCCTGTTTATCTTCCTTATTTTACAAATGAGAAAGATATACGCCACAGGGGAAAGCAAGGTCACAGAATGTTAAGTCTGAAAATAGCATTAGGATTCTTAACCAAGGATGTATCTCAGAATAAAAGTATGGAAATCTGTAGACCTGGATTGATGAAGTTGCACATGAAGCAAAATATACTCCTAAAGTGTCAGATGATGGGGGAAAATCTTATATGCTTATTATTATTATTTTATTTAGGCTCCAAAATATACTCCTAAAGTGTCAGATGATGGGGGAAAATCTTATATGCTTATTATTATTATTTTATTTAGGCTCCAAAAAATTGTAAGAAACATAACAGGTGAATCTGTCATTCACCTTTAGTTGAGAACCTCTCGTCTAGCCTTGCTCCTAGAACACAAGCTGACCACACAGAACTTACCTCTTCATGAGACTCTCTGTTCCTCTATGCCTAGCCAAAGACTCCTCAAATCCTCTTTTCATCTTCTCATCCTATTTCATACAACTTTCAACATGGCATATTCAAATGCCACTCCTTGAATCTAACTCAAGTGTCTCTTGCCTAAATTCACCTTTCTCTATCTTCCATCAGGACAGACTGCCTTGCACTAGCCCTCCATCCACAAAGATGGTCTGGTTCTGCAGGGGGTGGGGCAAAAAGTAATGAACTCTCTCCTTCACATACCAGTAATGTCATTCCTTCCTCCCCCAGGAGGGCCCATGGCTGTCACAAGTAGCACATCAGTGATGTCCAGCTTATTGGTATCCTTCTTGTCAAACCAGTAACCATGGTCAATCCATTGCCGTAGGAGCTCAATGGGGGGCTGGGCTCCATATACCTCTTTGGCTGGCATGTTGAGGTCATCTGGGGAAAGAAGTGATGGCCACAGATTGTAAGTCTATGGGATCCTTTGCTCTTTTAGGAGGTAGCAGATGACTATCCTTCCATGGGAGAATCCATACTCAATTGTTATACCCTCACTCTAGGTAGGGCTCAGCCAGTGGACATTTTCACCATAATGGAAGAGACTTTTTAGGGTTCTGGCTTTCCTGGTTTATTGAGATCTCTGTGCATTTATTGAGATCTCTGTGTGTGAGATCCTCTGTGGAAGAATGCATAGACTGGCATTAACAAATAGATATTTAAATTTTTCCCATTCCTTCATCCAAAATATATAGATTGTCTACTATGTGCTAGACACTTTGTTAATTTCTAGGGATATGATGGTGAGAAAGACAGTCATGCTTCTAGTTGACAGAGTATTTAATTTACCACCAGGTAACAGTGGGAACTCCAGTAGCAGAAAGGCTTCAGGCTACGATTTTTGAAGAGCAAAATCAAAAAGGCAAGGATAAATTGTGATTTCCTCCAGGGTAGGGATTGATTTTCTCCAATAGTACATTGTTCAGTCCTGGCACATAGAAGGCACTCAATACATTCCAATGAGCACTGACTAAATGCCCAGTTTTGTGTCATGTAACATTTTAGGAATTTTATACATATTATATCATCTACTCAAGATGATGACTTTATAAGGAAGATAGTATTACCTTTATGTTAAGAGGTGAGGAACTGAAGGTAATGGAATAATATGCTTAGGGTTAAAAAGTGAGATTTGGACCTAGGTGTGTTTGACTGCAAAGCGTAAATTGCTTTTGGATATGCCATTAAAAAAGGAAGGGAGAACAGATGAGAGGAAAGGACAAAGGAGGGAGGGAGGACAAGAAAGGGAAAAGAAAATATGATCCCTGCCTTTAAGGAGCTGTTGTTAATTGGCAAGAATATAAATACATGCAACATTTACTATCAATACCTTAATTTTGAAGACAGAACATGAGATAATTCAGAAGAGCAGGGAATTATTATTACTAAATGAGAATTCTATGAATTAGCAGTAAGAGAGTAGAAAACATAATGTATTTGGCACCAAGAAACCTGGTTTTGGCTCGTGGTTCCAGAATTTTCTAGACATTTGGCCCTGAACAGGGAATTTAACCTTCAGAGCCTCATTTAAACTAGTAAAGTGATTGTTTTAAAAAAGTCAATTTTCATTCCAATCCCAAAGAAGGGCTATGCCAAAGAATGTTCAAACAAACAGACAATTGTGCTCATTTCCTATGCTAGTAAAGTTACTCAAAATCCTTCAAGATAGGCTTCAGCAGTACATGTACCGAGAACTTCCAGATTTACAGGCTGAGTTTAGAAAAGGTGGAGGAGCCAGAGATCAAATTGCCAACATTTGTCGGAGCATAGAGAAAGCAAGGGAATTCCAGAAAAACTGCTGCTTCAATGACTACAAGGAAACCTTTGACTGTGTGGATCACAACAAACTGGAAAATTCTTAAAGAGATGGGAATACCAGACCACTCTACATGTGTCCTAAGAAACTTGTATGCATATCAGGAAGCAACAGTTAGGACCTTATATGGAACAACTTACTGGTTCAAACTTGGTTCAAATTTTATGGTTCAAAATTGGGAAAGCAGTATGACAAGGCTGTTTATTGTTACCCTGTTTATTTAACTTATATGTAGAGTACATCATGTGAAATGCCAAGCTGGATGAGTCACAAGCTGGAATCAAGATTGTCAGGAGAAATACCAACAACCTCAGATATGCAAATGATACCACTCTAATGGAAGAAAATGAAGAGGTGCCAAGAGCCTCTTGATGAGGCCAAAAGAGCAAAGTGAAAAAGCTAACTTAAAATCCAACATTCAGAATACCAAGATCACAGCACCCAGTCCCATCACTTCATGGCAAATAGAAGGGGAAAAAGTAGAAGCAATGATGGATTTTCCTTTCTTGGGCTCCAAAATCACTGAGGACAGTGACTGCAGCCATGAAATTAAAAGATGCTTGCTCCTTGGAAGGAAAGCTGTGATAAACCTAGACAGTGTATTAAAAAGCAAAGACTTCACTTTGCTGACAAAAGTCCATATAGTCAAAGCTATGGTTTTTCCAGTAGTTGTGTATGGATGTGAGAGTTGGACCATAAAAAAGGTTGAGCACTGGAAAACTGATGCTTTCAAACTGTGGTTCTGGAGAAGACTTGAGATTCCCTTGGACTGCAAAGAAATTAACCCTGAATATTCATTGGAAAGACTGATGCTGAAAGTAAAGCTCTAATACTTTGGCCACCTGATGCAAAGAGCCAACTCATTGGAAAAGACCCTGATGCTGGGAAAGATTGAAGGCAAAAGGAGAAGTGGGTGGCAGAGGATGAGATGATTAGAAAGCATCATCGACTGAATGAACAGAACTTGAGCAAACTCTGGGAGGACAGGGAAGCCTGGCTTGCTGCAGTCCATAGGGTTGCAAAGAGTTGAACATGACCTAGCGACTGAATAACAACAACAAAGTGATCTTGATGGCCAATAAACTCAAGGGGTTGTGAGGCTCAAAAGAAATAAATGAGGAAGTGCTTTGTAGACAGATAAAATTCTGGAAAAATTCAATGTGCTTATTTTGCAACTATTAGATTTCTTTCTACGCTGATAACATATTTATCTGGCACTTAGTGGAATAGAAGCTTATCACAGTGTGTGAGTTGCTTCTGGAGACACAAGAGAGCAAACACTACAATCCCCTTCTGAACCTAACTACTGTCACTCCATGGGCTCAACTTCATCCCAGGAGAAACTGGGATCCTCCCTTAGGCAAAAAGGCCTGGACCACCATGCCACAACATGGAAAATTTTGCATATAGTACATAGTTAAAAATACTTGGAAATGAATGAAGGAAAGGACAAGGAACAAAAAACGAAAGAAGCAAGAAAGGGAGGGAAGGAGAGAAGAAGGGATGGAAAGATGGAAGAAAAGAAGGAAGGAAAACAGGAGGGGTGGGAAGGAATGTGGAATTATATTAACCAGAAATAGTTTATCTTCCACAGACAGTAAAATGAATATACAGCAGTCCTACAAAGGGAGATTCAGTTGTACTGCAACTTAAAATAGAAGAATTTGGTGTGTCCAGATCCAGGCCAGTGCCTTACCCACAAATACCACTGCTTTCTTCCCTATGGGAGGCCCAAAAAGGCCTTTCCGCCGGCGATCCAGCTTGGACATGATGATATCCTGCGTCTGATTAGCTGAAGTTCTGGCAGAGAAATTGATGCAATTGGGCAGATAAGTATTTTTGGGAAGGCGAAGAAGGAAGTTGTTGGTGATGACTGATTTGCCTGTCCCGGTGGGTCCTACGAACAGCATTGGAATCTCATGGTCCAAGTAGGTTTTCAAGAAGAACGATTGTCGGGCTGTCTCCATGGTGGGGATGATGAGCTCTGAGACCTGTGCCACAAAGACATGGTGAGTCTTGATACTGGGACCAGGAGATTGGGTCTTGGTATTCAAGAGACTTGAGTTTTACCTTACTATCCATTCAGCTCTGTCTCTTATTTATCTTTATAATTTTGAGTATTTTACCTCTTTAGCAGCCTACTTTCTTCATCTGTGAAACGGAGATAAAAATGGCATCTAGTTCACTGAGCTGTTTTGAGGGTTAAATGAGATCTTGTATATAAATATAGACAATAACTGTCTATTGTCCCTGTTTCAGAGATGAGGAAACAGATCCACAGCTCACTAACACAGCAAATAAACAGAAATGCAAAAATTTTAATCCCAGCTTGTCTGATTCCAAGGACTGTATTCTTAATTACTGAAGTGTCATATTATAAACACCAAATATAGTAAGGCTGGGTCTACAGCTGCTGCCCTCTGAGACCTTTTCTTTGAACCAAGCTGACTGTCTTGCCCTAGGAAAGATCCACCTCCCAAATGCCATCTATACTGTCCAAGAAGGGTTAGGTATGACCCTGGACCCCCATTTCTTGTGCTTATTCCTCATCTGCTTTTCCTAAGGCTCATATTCTTGATTCCTCTTATTGATCCCTTTAGTAATATGGAAATTGCAACACTTTTCCTGGTATTCAGACTCCAACTGGGCTCTAAGGGCTTGGTCTTGGATTCCTAGAATCTCTATTACTTTGAGTAGAAAGCATTGCTTTAGATTGGCTTTCCTGAGCTTGAACCCTATCATCAACCATCTGGCTGCTTTTGGTCCCTCCAATGATGGGTAGAGGAAGGGGTTTGCTGTTGTTTAGTCACTAAATTGTGTCCATTTCTTTTGTGACCCCATGGTATTTAGCCTGCTAGGCTCCTCTGCCCATGGGATTTCCCAGGCAGGAGTACTGGAGTGGGTTACCATTTCTTTCTTCAGGGTATCTTCCCAACCCAGGGACTGAACCTGCATCTCCTGCATTGGCAGGCAAATTCTTTACCACTGAGCCAGGAGTGTAGCCACAGAGGAGGGGGTAGTAAGATCTAAATCATATGCTGAAGTCTACTTATACGTCTAGACTGGAAGAGGCTAGTGAACATGGAGCCTCTGTGTTGTGTAACTCTAGGGAGCGCCACCCACACTGGTCTATGTAAACGGTGCCCCTAAAGCAAAACTAGACCATAAGCAAATGGCACCAATAGGGACTGTACAGTGTGGTAGCTATGTGTATTCTGTTGGACTAAGCTTGACTGATTTTGATTAATAATTTGATCAATGTAAAAGGAGCAGATAGAACAAAGAAATTGAAGTGGCAAGGAAGAGAATTAACAGGTATTGAGCTATGGATGTTCTGCTGTGTTATTCCCTGCAGTTTTCCCAACAGCCCTCTGAGGCAGATGTATTATTAGCTCACTTTTTCAGATGAAAAAATTGAGACTGGAGGATGGCCAACTTGGCCAAAGTCACATAGCCAGTAAGTGATACTGAATGTTAAACCAAGTATCGAGACTGGGAATTTAAAGCAAGTTGGATTTCACAGATTTTTATTTTCAGGGGCTAGAACAGTTTTTTGACAAGTGAAAAATTCCCAGCATAACTAAAATATTTTCTGCATTTGACTCATTTGTAGGAATCTAGCAAGGTTTCACACCCCTGGAGCTCAGGTGATGAAGCTCTTTTAAGGAGAAGGAAGGTTTAGAACCTCAGTGCTGAGGGGTTCTTTACAGTCTTTTCGGTCTCCAATGTGTGTCCTGAACTCATCACACATTCACTCCTGCCTGGGGCACCCTTTTCACAAGCAGCTGTGGTCCTGTCTGGTGTCTGATTTTGTTTTCAGTATTTCCACATTTCCATCCACCATCTACTACTCTACCTAGGGCCTAAAGAAACTACAATTACCCCAAGAAAGATAAATTTTGTCCACCAGATACTGCAAGTAGAGGCGTGAAAGTGCACATCTGGAAAAAATTTCCACAAGAAAATGAGTAGGAGTTGTAAGTGAATCTTCTGCTAACCAGAAAATCTATTAATCAGTATCAATTTTTCTGAGAATTCTGATTAAAGAAATCTTTCTCTGGGGATTTTAAAGAAAAGGCAAGGATCTTTTTGGCTGAGATATCTGAGAGGGGGACTGATGACCACCTGGCATTGTTCATACTGACAATAATTAGACTAGCAACAGTATGATCTAGCACAATGTGAATGCCACAAATTCATGTATATTGTCTTCAATCTTTGCAACCATTCTTTAGGTATTTTTTCTTCTATTGTGTAGTTGAGTAAACTGAGGCAGAGAGGGTGAAGACTGAATAAGAAATCTGGGACTCTCTGATTCTAAAGTCCATGCTTTTGAAGGCTCAATTCAGTTCATGTTCAAACATTTTTCTAAAGTAAATTCTTTCACTTTTTCTAAAGTAAGTTCTTCAACTAACCCAGATCTGATGTTAACGTCTCTACTTTGCTGAATATCAGGTCATTACTGAGGTTCTATGACCAATAACTCTCTTTTACCTTTGCATTTGCAGAGATATTTTCCTCCTCTTTGGTGATATACTCTGTCCATGTGTACCAATGTCCACTAGCTTGCTTGAGGAAATAAAAATCATAGATGCTTCCTGGACCCAAAGAAATAGAACAAGTTATTAGTGCATCAGAGATTTACATTTCATATTTGAGATATTTAACTACCTCAGCCATGGGCATCTGAAATGTATGACTATCAGTATTGGTAACTGTATAAACTATAAAAACATCTTTTAAAGAATAATGACTTCATTATATGAGTAAAATTAGTAGGTGTTGATTATACAAATAATGATAATATAAATAATATATATATAATATATATTATAATATAAACAGGAAGCATTGAAAAGAACAAAAAAGGGAGAAAACAAATGGCTCTAAATCTCACAGTCAGAGATTACTTTTGACAGCAATCCTTCCAGGCCTCTCTTGAGGCATACAAACATATTGAAGGTGGAAGTATAGGTAAATGAAAGAAAGAATTTTATTAGGATAGAATCATTTAATATTATATATCATATAGATATATGCACAAATATATATGAATTATATTAATGTAATACAATAACATAATAATGTTATTATGTAATAACAATTACATAATATGTAATTGTAACATAATAAAATAGAATATATTTTTATATATCATACTATTGAAAAATGAAAACATTAAATCTATTTTTATTTATTTATTTTACTTTACAACATTGTATTGGTTTTGCCATACATTGACTTGAAATGTTTTCAGCTTTTCATCATTGAATGTGATGTTACCTATAGTTCTGTCTCATATTCTTTTATTATGAGGCATGTCCCCTGTATGTCCACTTTCTGGAGAGTTTTTAATCATAAATGGATGTGGATTTTTATCAGAAGCATTTTCTTCTGCATCTATTGAGATGATCATATGCTTTTTATTCTTCAATTTAATGTGTTATTTCACATTGATTTGTGGAAATTGTTAAATCCTACTTGATTGTGGTGTATAAGCCTTTTAATGTATTGTTGGATTCAATTTGCTAGTATTTTGTTGATGAGTTTTGCATCTATGTTCCAAAACAAATCTATTTGAGTCCAAAGTCTGTGGTCTTTCTGATGCCCCAAGCTGAGGTTGGAGACCATGAAAGTCATGTTAAGCCTTCTGCATATATGACTTTCTCCTGTACTGTTCAACAGTATAAGTGGAAAAAAAAAAAGAGA
The DNA here is from genome assembly GCF_910594005.1 of Cervus elaphus. NCBI lineage: Eukaryota > Metazoa > Chordata > Mammalia > Artiodactyla > Cervidae > Cervus > Cervus elaphus. The sequence continues at coordinate 32,977,894 of NC_057824.1, forward strand.
GAGGTGGTGTATTGACCCAAGGTTGGGGTTTTGCTAGCTTTGTATGGCAGGAGGAAAAGGGAAGGAGGGAGAGAATGTGCTGATGAGAGAAAAACGTGGAACATGTGGGCCTTGGGGGCCGAGCTGGAGGGGTGGATTGGAGGTACTGGTAATTAAGGAGACAGCAGAAAGGAGGGAACAGAAGCTAGTTGTAGCAGAGCTGGAGAGTTACAGGACTACGAGGTAGTTTGTGAGAAGTCAGGATGATTGAACTTGGATTTGCAGAGGTGGAGCAGCTCATGGTCAAGCTGGGGTCACAGACCTGGACATGCCTTTGTGCTGCACAGACCTGAGTGTCTGAGGAGTCCAGCAGGGACTCCCCGCTCTGGGGACATTTGTGCGAACCTGATCCCAGAAGTCATGGAAGAAGAGCAGTGTCTTCCACTGGGCAACACTGAAGGAGCTGTTGAGTCTCTGGGGCCTCCTAAGACTGAAACCTCAGGCTCCCCAGGTTTGGAGGCCTATGGTCCAGCACCAGGTAGCAGTAGCAAAGTGTAAATTATGGGGCAACATGTGCCCCTTGCTGATCTTGTGACCTTGGGTAAGTCATGGAATCTCTGGGCATTTTCAGGGGCTCCCTCAGTGTGGGCTGGAGATAACCTGTTCTGCATGTTGCTCCTGCTGACTTTCCAGTGTCCCCTTAATATACACTGTGTGAAGCAGGCTACTCACCTACTTTACTGCAGCATCTTCTTTCTGATCTTCAAACATACCACATGCACTCTCACCTCAGGGCTTTGCATCAGCTTTTCTTTCTGCCTGGCAGCTCTTCCCCCTGCTCTCTACTTGGCTTGTTCCTTACCTTTCAGATCTCAGCTCACATGTCACCTCTTCTGGGAGACCTTCCCTGAACACTTCAGGGAGAGCCCCTGTGAGTCTCTATCAACATGCCAGTGTTTTTCCATCCTTGCAGTTAGTATATCTCCAATTATCTTATTCTATGAGCCTACTTATTTACTGTCTGTCTTCCTCAACTAGAATGTGAGCTCTGTGAGAGCAAGGGGATTATATCTTTTTTGTTCACTGTTGTATCTGCAACAACTAGCATAGTACCTAGAACTCAGTAAGTGTTAGTCACTCAGTCATGTCCAACTCTTTGCGACTCCATGAACTGTAGCCTGCCAGGCTCCTCTGTCCATGGAATTCTAGAGGCAAGAATACTGGAGTGGGTAGTCAAGTCCTTCTCCAGGGGATCTTCCCGACCCAGGTATTGAACCCAGGTCTCCTGCATTGCAGGCAAATTTTTTTACCATCTGAGCTACCAGGGAAGTACATAGTAGGTGCTTAGTAAAAAGTACCAAGTAGGTGCTTATTGAACAAATGCCTGACCAGACATGCAGCAAGCACATTGTAGGCCCTCAATATCTATTGTGTAAGGTAAGAACAACTGAACTGCTGCCCTCCAGATCCTCTTGGTATGGGAGGAAGTAGCTGGGCAGCATCAAGGCCCCTGGTCTCTGATTAATACACAGTGGTGATTCTGAATCACCTTCTCACCCCACCCGTTCTCCCAAATACAATCACAATACTCATCCAAAATCACTCCCTACTTCCCTCACAAAAGTAACACAAAATTCCTATGGTCCTTTTCCCCAGTGAAGCCCCACCTCTGTAATTGTTGGAAGTCTTTTTCTTTTTTGCACTTCAAGATGAGGAGTGGGAATAAGAAGAGTGTCAGGGAAGTACCTGGCTTCCCATCCAACCATTCCTCACTGACTCACTGTGGGGCCCTGGATGAGTGACACCCTTTCTGAGCTGCAATTTCCTCATCTAGAGAATGTTATAAGGAGTATTTGAGATACTGGTTGCAAAGCCTGCTGAATGATAAAGAATAATAAAGTTTCTTTTTTTCTTTTTTTTTTTTTAACGTGAGAGAAACCTGAAGAGGACATGGAAGAAATACCCAGGCCTCAGTGAGACAAGTGTTGGGCCGTGTGATTCACAGGAGCTCTGGGCACGAGAGGCTTTCCAGTTCCATTGCCTAGCCAACCCAGTAGCAGGCACAAGTGACTTGCTTCTCTCTCCACAGGACTCATCTATAATTGACCCAAAGAGGACAGCATTGGTGGTTGTAGGGTGTATGTGTGTGTGTGTGACAGAGAGTCTTGAGCTTCAGTTAAAGGGCTAAAACATTCCAATAAAAAAAAAATTTTTTTCTTGTGATGAAAACTTTTAATATCTACCCCAATAGCAGGAGATGCTTCATTAGGGCTTAAAGTCATTATAATTTAAAAAATAATTTAATCCAACTTTGCTATTATATTTTAACTTTTCATTGTGAAAAAAAATTTAAAATACACAATGCTGACTTGAAAAAATGCACAACATGAGAACTGCAAGTTAAATTTTATTTGGGACAAAATGAGGGCTATAGACCAGGGAACAGCATTTCATATAGCTCTGAGAAATTGCTCCAAAGAGGTTGGGGGTAAGGTCAGTATATATGTGATTTTGGTGAACAGGGAGTACATGCAATTAAGCATTTTATTTTTTTGCAGAATGTTTCTGCTAGTCACTAGGAGCAGTCATCACTATGAAGGATTTTAGTGTTTTTCTAGATATGAGGAAATACAAGAATTGGGCTTATAAAGTTGGCTCCTGAAAATATCTATCTGAAGACCCATTCTGCTAGTTTTTCCCAGAGCACAGAGTACCTCATTTCTGCTCTCCACCCCCTGAATTCCTTTCAGGGGTGTTTAAAATCAGCAGTAACAGCAGCATGTGATTTAATCCTTGTAGAGGTAGATGGCAAGTGCCAGTATGTAGTTGACAACAAAAAAAGGAGGCTAGTATAATAAACTGCCATGTACCCATTATGTAGCTTCCATAAACTTTAACATTTTGCAACTGTTTCATGCATTTCCACAACGCCAACAACCATCATATTCATTTTCCTTCCCTCCTTACTTCCTCCTTTTCTTTCTTCCTTCTTTCTTAGACTGGAATATTTTGAAGCAAATCCTGATGTCACATTTCATTTGAAAATACATGTGACTCAATGTTAGGCCAATTTCATTGATTCCTTTATGAACTATGATGTGATTAGCTCTCATTCTTCCATTTCCTCTCCGTTGGTTCTTTTTGTTGTTCTGATACTGTTATTGCTCGGTCACTAAGTTGTGTCCAACTCTTTATGACCCCATGGAATGCAACACACCAGGCTCCTCTGTTCATCACTGTCTCCCTAAGTTTGCTCAGACTCATGTCTATTGAGTCAGTGACTCTATCTAACCATCTCATCCTCTGCAACCCCCTTCTCCTTTTGCCATCAATCTTTCCCAGCATCAAGGTCTTTTTCCAGTGAACCAGCTGTTCACATTAGGTGGCCAAAGTATTAGAGCTTCAGCCTCAGCATCAGTCCTTCCAATGAATTATTCAAGGTTGATTTCCTTTAGGATTGACTGGTTTGATCTTTCAGTCCAAGGGACTCTCAAAGTCTTCTCAAGCACCACAATTCAAAAGCATCAATTCTCTGGCGTTCAGTTTACTTTATGGTCCAACTCACATCTGTACACGACTACTAGAAAAGCAACAGCTTTGACAATATGGACCTTTGTTGGCAAAGTGATGTCTTTGCTTTTTACTACACTGGATAGGTTGTCATAGCTTTCCTTCCAAGGAGCAAGTGTCTTTTAACTTTTACTTTTTCAGGGATTATAACACTGACATTTTGTTTTGCAACTATAATTCTCTCATACCTTAGTCTTAGGTCTATATTTAAATAGCTTCAACACTCAAACTTGGGGCTTTTAACACAAGACTACTTAAGTTCTTTATCTTGATTGATTAGTTGGCTGATTTAATTTTTTATTCCCAAGAAGGGACTTAAGAGGGCTCAGTTCTCTCAGATCTTGCATGTTCGAGAATGTCTGCCACTTTGTATTTGAACAGTGACAGCTGAGAATAGTATTCTAATGTCACATTTTCTTTCCCTTAGAGTTTTGCAGACCATTGCTCCAATGTTTCTTTCAGTCTAGTTTGCTGTGTAGAAGTTTGAGGCCCATCAGATACTTCCATTTTCACTGATTTTTCTTTCCTATCCAGATGCCTGATGGAATCTCTTTTATACTGGAAGTCCAATAATTTAATCAGATTATTTTTTAATCAATTATCCTGTATCAGTTTTTCTTGGAACATAGAATACTCTTAAAATTTGCAAAAAACACTTCTTCATTTTAGGAAAAATTTCTTCACTTGTTTCTTGGAATATTTTGTCTACATTATTTATTGGGATAGCAATTCAAGGAATTAACACTGTAAGGTCTCCATATCAATCATATTCTTAGACTGTCTTCAATAGCAAGTGCAGTTATCTCAAACCTTTCCTCTAAGCCATTTGTTAGATGTCTAGATTTATATGCTTTATTCCTTGCTGGTTCTAATTTATCAGATCATTACTAATATTGTTTAGTTCTCAATTTGTTTCTTTGGTTTTTCAATTCCTCTTTTTCTCTGATTCTGTGGTTTTAACACTTCATTTACAAATTTTAAAATGATAGATTTATTAAGATATAATTCACATATGCTATAATTCACCCATTTAAATTGTATAATTCATTGGTTTACTAAATATACATGCATATATGAATATATTATTATTCACAGAGGGGTGTACGGTCATTACCATAATCAATTTTAGAACACGTCATTACACCAAAAAGAAACCTCATACCTCTTAGATGTCACTTTCCAAATTCTCTTCCCATCTCTCACCAGCCTGTTTGCCCTCAAGACAACCACTAATGTACTTTTTGTTTCTATGGATTTGCTCTTCTGGACTTTCCACATAAATGAAATCATCCAATAGATATTCTTATGTGATTGGTTTCTTTTACTCATCAGAATGTTTTTAAGATTCATGCATGTTGTAGTATACACTATTACTTCATTTCTTTTTATTGTTGAATAGTATTTAATTGTATGGATATGCTATATTTTCCCCTTCACAGATCACTGCTTTGTCATGGTGAAGGGGCTTCATAACTCAATGAAGCTATGAGCTATGCCATGTAGGGCCACCCAAGACAGATACATCATAGTGGAGAGTTCTGACAAAATGTGAGCCACTGGAGGAGGGAATGGCAAACCACCCCAGTATACTTGCTGTGAGAACCTCATGAACTGTATAAAAGGACAGAAAGATATGACACCAAAAAATGAGACCCCTGGGTGTGAAGGTGTCCAACATGCTACTGGGGAAGAGTGGGAGAGAACTACTAATAGCCCCGGAAAGAATGAAGTGGCTGGGCCTAAGTGTAAATGATGCTCAGTTGTGGATGTGTCCCATCTCTTTAAGAGCTGTGAAAAGTTCTTAAAGAGATGGGAATACCAGACCATCTCAACTGTCTCCTGAGAAACCTGTATGTGAGTCAAGAAGCAATAGTTAGAACCCTGCATGTAATAACTGATTGGTTCAAGATTGAGAAAGGAGTATGACAGGGCTGTCTGCTGTCATCCTGCTTGTTTAACCTATATGCTGAGCACATCATGAGAAATGCTGGCCTGGATGAGTTACAAGCTGGAGTCAAGATAGGTGGGAGAAACATCAACAACCTCAGACATGTGGATTATACCACTTGAATGGCTGAAAGTGAAGAGGAGCTAAAGAGCCTCTTCATGAGGGTGAAGGAGGATAGTGAAAGAGCCAGCTTAAAACTAAATATTAAAAAAACTAAGATCATGGCATCTAGCCTCATTACTTCATGGCAAATAAAAGGGGAAAATATGGAAGTAGTGATAGATTTCCTATTCTCGGGCTCTGAAATCACTGCGGATGGTGACTGCAGCCATGAAATCAGAAGATGACTGCTTCTTGGCAGGAAAGCTATGACAAACCTAGACACTGTGTTGAAAAGCAGAGACACTACTCTGCCGACAAAGGTCCATATAGTCAAGGCTGTGGTCTTCCCAGTGGTCACATATGGTTGTGAGAGCTGGACCATAAAGAAGACAGTATGCTAGAGAATTAATGCCTTCGAACTGTGGTGCTGGAGAAGACTCCTGAAAGTCCCTTGGGCAGCAAGGAGATCAAACCAATCAATCTTAAGGGAAATCAACCCTGAATACTTATTGGAAGGACTGATACTGAAGCCGAAGCTCCAGTATTTTGGTCATCTGATGCAAACAGCTGACTCATTGGGAAAGTCCCTGATGCTGGGAAAGACTGAGGGCAGGAGAAGAGGGCATCAGAAGATGAGATGCCTGGATGGCATCACCAATGCAATGGACAAGAACTTGGGAAAACTTTGGGTGATGGTGAGGGACAGGGAGGCCTAGTGTGCTGCAGTCCATGGGGTCAAAGAGTCAGACACGACCAGGTGACTGAACAACAACATACTACATTTTATTTATTCACTCATCAGTTGACGGTCATTTGGACTGTCTTCACTTTTTGGCCATTATGAATTATGCTGTTATGAACATTTGTGTATAAGTATTTGTGTGGACATATTTTTGTTTCTCTTGGGCATATATCTGGGAGTGAAATGGCTTGCTCATATGGTACGTCTGTTTTTAACTTTGTTTGTTTGTTTAACTTTTGAGGAACACCAAATGTTGTTTTCCAAACCTGCTGTACAATTTTACTTTTCCACTATAATATGTGAGGGTTTCAATTTTCCCACATTCTCACACTTGTTCTTCATCTTTTTTATTTTCTCATTGTAGTTGTGAAGTGGCATCTTGTATTTTTGATTTGCATTTTCCTGATGGCTAATAATGATAATAATGTTGAGTTATTGTCATGTACTTATTGGCCCTTTAAATATCTTCTTTGGAAAAATGTTTATTCAGTTACTTTGCCTATTTTAAAATTGTATTATATCTTTGTATTATTGAATAATAATACTTCTTTATACTTTCTAGATACAAGTTTCTTATCACATATTTGATGTGCAAAATATTTCAACCATTCTGTAGGTTGTGTTTTCACTTTCTTCATGTTGTCCTTTGAAGCACAAAAGTTTTTAATTTTGATGAAGTTCAGCTTAATTATTTTTTCTTTAGTTGCTTGTATTTTTGTTGTCCTAAGATATTGTTGCCTAGTCCAAGATCATGACCATTTATCTGCACCTTTGTTTTCTTCTAAGCTTTTATCATTTTAACTCTTGAATTTAGATGTTTTATCTGAGTTAATTTTTGACTATGGTATAGAGGCCAAATTCATTATTTTATATGAATATATTCACTTAATCCATGACCATGTGCTGAAGGGATTTTTCTTTTCCCATAAAATTATCTTTATACCTTTGCCAAAAATCAAATCACTATAAATATGAGGAGCTTATTTCTGGACCCTCAATTCTATATATATATTAATACATCCCTTGCCAGTAGCATGCTGTTCATCTATAAATTTTAAAATTAAATTTATATATTACATATTATACTATACATTTATAAGTGCTTGTAATACAAATATTTCATATTTCTTATGTCATGTTTTTCTTTTTTGTATAAAAATATTTATTTTTATTTATTTGGCTGCACTGGGTCTTAGTTGTGGCATGTGGGATCTAATTCCCTGACCAGGGATCAAACCTTGGCCCCCTGCATTGGGAGAGTGGAGTCTTAGCCACTGGACCACCAGGGAAGCCCCAGTCATGTTTTTCTTTTAGACTCTCATTCTCTGTCTCTCTGTCTCTGTCTTCCTCTTTGTGATATTCTTGCTCTGCTATAATCAGGTAAATTCTCCTCGACATTTTCCCCAACACTATTTGGAGTGAGTTTATTTCCCCCAATTTTGGTCATGATTCAGGGAATGGTTTGTGGATTTCTTTTTTGTAGCCTGAGGGTACAGGGGCTGGGTAAAGGAAATACTCAGTTGCCTTTGCCAGGAAACCTGGGCTTTGCAGTCTCTTTCTAAAATTTGGTCAATTTTCCTGAACCATGGGTCCATCCCACTTCCACCCCAGCTAGAAACATGCTGCACTCTGGAAAAATTCAGTTCACATCCCCCACCCAGCATGGAGTTGCAAACCCTGGTAGTTTCCTCCCACTCCTGATAAGATCTTACCAAATTATGGAAGTTTCATGCTCAAAGATTTCTGCTAGGCATTTTTCTGCAGCTGCCCAGTTACCACTGCAGTCTGCTTTTTTCTACACTGGTGATTACCAGTGAGAACTCTCAGAATTTTGTCAACTAACTTCCTTTCCACCCAGCATCGCTTTCAGGACAGTTGGGTTGTGGGTTGAGAGATACAACATGAAGGATCTTTTGTTTCTCTCCCTGTCCACTACCTTTTAATGTTCAAAGAATCAGCCTGTAACTTTTATTTTTGAAGTTATTGCTGGGAAATGTTTAGGCTTAAACTTAAAAAAAAAAAAACATTTTTAGGCTTAATATATCACATTATGTATTAAAGGAGAGCTTATCCTATGTTACTGTGCAATTCTACCTAGAAGTCAATCTGGTACATTTTTAGAAAGCAATCTGGCACTATGCTTACAAAAATGTTCTCTAGCTCAAGTCAGAAATCTCATTCTGGGAATTCATCATAAGGAAATAATTCACAATGAAAATAATCTCCATCCATGAATATATAGCACTATTTGTGATAACAAAAACTGAAAATAATTTACATGCTCCACATTAGAATACCAGTCAAAATTATGTCTTATAAGATAAATGGACTATTTTGCAGTCATTAAAATGATTACACTATTTACAAAACAAAAAGACACGCAAAGAAAACAAACGTGGTTACCAAAGGGCAGTGGGGAGGATAAATCAGGAATTTGGGATGAACAGATATAGCTATATCTAAAACAGATAAACAATAAGAACATACTGTATAGCCTGTCAAACTATATTCAATATCTTATAATAACCTATAATGGTCTTTCCTGGTGGCTCAGCAGTAAAGAATCTGCCTGCAATGCAGGAGAATCAGTTTCAAACCCCGGGCTGGGAAGATTCCCTGGAGAAGGAAATGGCAGCCTATACAGTATTCCTGCCTGGAAAATGCCATGGACAGTGAAGCCTGGAGGGCTACAATCCATGGGGTCTCAAAGAGTTGGACATGACTTAGTGACTTAACAATAACAACAATAATCTAAAACAGAAAAGAATGTGCAAAAGAATATCTACCTATATATATGAAAGCTGAATCACTTTGCTGTACATCTGAAGCATTGTAAATCAACTATACTTCAATTTAAAAAAAAGAACTAGGGGCATTTCAAGAGAGATGAATTGACTGTAAGAAGAGAATTCACATTTCCCTTCATAAACAAAAGGGAAAATCATGTGATATATGCAATTAATACTTAAATAAAATAGAAAATTTAAAAATTAAGTTTTGGAATAAACTATCTATTAAATACTTAAAAATGATAGTTACAAAGCCTAAGTATTAACATAGAAAAATGCTTTCAAAAAACAATGACAGATAAAATAGAAGAATAAAAAATAGAATATATAGCCTTATGGCAACTATGTAAAGAGATGAAGGCAGATAGACAAGAGAGAGAAAGGTTTTTTTGAAAGGGAAATACTTAACAATAGTATGGTATGAACAAAAATGTTTTTTGATCATTTTTACTTAATAGAATTGAATTATTTTTACAATAAGAAAGGAGACACAAAAAGCATAATTCAGAAAGCATTTGTCCCGTCTCTTGTTGATATTATCAGCTGGAGCTAATTTGTGGCTTGAAACAAACATTTGGAACATTTTGGCCAAAGGGAAAAGGTCCAACTGAATAAAAGTGGATTTATGGCCGTGTGACTTTGGCCAAGGTTACCATTTGTATATCTGTAAAATGGCCCTGGTTTTATATCAAGCTTAGAAAAATCCCTGTGGAAGGCAAATGAGGTATATGTGTCAGACATTAGCATAGCTGTGGGCACACAGAGAGGCACTTGAGGTTGTTTGGTTCTCATCAGAGTAGGGCTTTTGTTTGCTCTGTACTGAGATTTAAACTCAAATTCTGATGCAAGTGCAGGGGCAGAATGGAGGGAATAGTAGTAGAAATCCAGGAAGATGAATTAATTCTATCACCTTTTCCCACCCCATGCCCCACCTCTGTTTTCTTGTCCTTCACTTGGGAGAATAAGATAAACTTTAACAGAGACGTGAGTGGGTTTTCAAAGGACACACAATGAATGGGTAAATAAAGAGAAATTTAGCACTTTCTGGACAAATAAAGATAAATGTCAGTTGATGATAATGCAACCTTGAGAGAATTCCCCAAAGGCCTGCTGGCTGTCCTTAGTGTGTACTCCCCAACAGAGTTCCTTCAGCACTCATTTGAGAGGTCCATGTACCCCAAAGGCTCCTAAATCATGAAAAGTCTATATCTCATGAGGTCAGAGAAGGCCTCCCTGGAGCTCTCACCATGAGAATTTTAAACCCTGCGAAAAGGTTACAAAGGTATTTTAAGCTTTGTTAAGATGGTAATAAGTATAACCAAAACCAGATCAAGATGCCATATATTACACCATCCCGTAAATCTGAAATGTCCAGAAATGGCAAATCTATAGACAGCAGATGAATAGCTGCCTGGGACTGAGAATGGGAACAAAGATTCCTTCAGAATGGGAATGAAGGATCTTATTGTGGTGATGAATGTTTTAAATTTGTTCTAATGTTCCAGTGTTCTAAATTGGATTAAACAGTTGCACAACTAGGCAAATTTACTAAAAACCACTGATTGCTTACTTAAATGAGTGAATCTTATGATATGTAAATTATACGTCAATAGCTGTTGTATAAAAAGGAATTTACACTTGGCACTTAAAACACATTTTTGGATTCCAATGGGTTCTGGCTAGGAGCTTGGTAATTTCCTACTAAAATACTCAGGAAGGCACAAGAGAAAGGAATGGAATAATGTCAATGAAAACAAGACTAAAAGGAGCTAGGGGACTTCCTTGGTAGTCTAGTTGTTAAAGACTTTGCACTCCTAATGCAGAGGGCCCAAGTTCAATCCCTGGTCAGGGAACTAGATCCCACATGCTGCAAATAGGAGTTCACGTGCCACAAGACCCAGTGCACCACAACTAAGACCCAGCACAGCCAAATAAATATTAAAAAAAAACAAAAAACAAAAAAAAAAACAAAGACTAAAAGAAGTTAGGTAGAATCTCCTCTAACTAGATATCAAATGGGCTGGACTGAGAAATTTTACAAGAGACTGCATGCGAAACTGCAACAGGCCCACTGGTATACTTTTAATTTCCCGCGTCCTTGCAACTCACGATATACAGAGATGTTGTGAAAGGTGAAACCCAAACGACTCCATTTTACGATAGCACCGCCATTTTGAGTAAAACGCCCTCCCGAGGAGAGAAAGAAACTCAACGAGCCAATCAGGGGAGGACAGGAAAGTCCCTCACCCCCCCTTACTCTAACCCACCAATCAATAGCTAACAAGACATCCTTAGTTGAAGAATTAACCAATCCCCTTAAGCTTCCCTCCCCGCTTCCCCTGCTATACAGTATAAAAATGATTCGCCGCTTTCACTCGGGGCTCCTTTGCCGTTGTGTGAAGAGAGTTCCTGCTCGAGCTTGTAATAAAGTTCCTCACTGTTTTTGCATCCATCGCGGCTGCTGTGGTGTTTGGTGGGATTCCGCGATCCGGGTACAACAATGTAAGTGACAACCCATATAGAAAATTAGACAGCTGTTCCTCTGTCCTGCCACGACTACTCTGGGAGAATTGTCTTATTTTTGTTTTGTCACCCTTGCCTTGCCAGGCCATCTTTCTACAGCTGATAGGGGTAGTAGGGTCCCAGACCGCAACGAGGAAAAAGGAAAATAGTTGTGGCGCCTTAAATTCAGTGAGGTAGGTCTTCCAAAGTGAAAAACCACAATCACTCTTCTGTTGGGAAATGTCCTCTTTTAGAATGTTCATATGAAACAAATAAAAAGGCTGCCTCCAACAGATGGCATTAGTTGATCATACATGGTCTTTGGATCTTGGCCATCCCATTGTTTCTGACTCTAAAGGAGAGTTTACAGCATTTGGGTTTGTTTTTAAGGGGGTTTATGAATACCATTTACCCTGATCATGTCCAAAAGTAGCAAGAGTTTTGAAAACCAGTAGAAAGAGAAGTGTATGATTACCATGGAGACAAGAGTAAAGCTCAACTTTCCATGGATATATTCATATTGATCACTTGTAAGGTGTCATTTTGCTCTTAGAGACAGCTTTTTCAGAACCAAACCTACTTTCAAGTAGAGTAGTTGTAAGAGAAGATATATGAAGAAAGCAGTTTGCATTACATTATGGAAATTATAGTTTTTCTTACACTGCATCAGCTGAACAGGACATGGAGGAGATGAATCACCGTAGACAGGAGATGTTGTAGGGCAAAGTTACCTAGAAAACTTGGAAGCTGCGCACATAACTAGCTGTCAGCAGCAGAAGAGAAGGAAAGATGTTGTCACAAAGTGGACCAAGAATCGGGTCAAGGGTACTTTATGGACCAATTTGCTGGCACAGAGCATAGACTGACCTTGAATGATGGGGAAGCAGAAAACAACATATGGAACCTATGGAAAAAATACTGCTACATAAAGGAATATAATATGGAGATTATACCTTGACAGTATACCTCTGCACCTTGTTTAATGCAGGACTCATAATCAAATTTGAGGAAACTGTTTGGTATCTTACATAAGGTACAAAAAGACAATTTTTTCATGAAATAAGAACAGAAAGTCATAAAGAGAAAATAGGCTTAGATGAAAAGGCAAAATGAGATAAAAAAAGGGGGGTAGATGAGTGAGCTAATAGAGATGATGATAAGGAGGAAGCAATAAAAGTTACTAACATTGATTTTACATTTTATATGCATCATACTTAATTATAAATGTTTTATATATGTTAACACATTTAATTCTTATAAGAGCACCATGAATGCCTAGTGCTATTGTTGTCCTCATTTCATAACTGAGGAAATTGAGAGATGTTAAGGAACTTTCTCAAGGGCACCCATCCAGTAAATACTAGAGCCAGGATTTAACCTCTGAAAATATGACTTCATGGCCTGTGCTTTTAATCATACACTAAGGAAGGACAGCAAGGAAACAAAAGATACAACAGCAGAATTAAAATCACTCAAGACAGGAAAAGCAAAATTGAAGTTGTGGGTGAATCATATTAAAATGAAAAATCTAAATAAAAAAAGCAAAAATATAATAATAAGGAAGATGATAAATATGGAAGCCAGAGAATAAAACTTTCCTTTGATGACTGAAAGGACCATGTTCTAGGAAAAGTAAACAAAAGAAGACCTACATCTTGACATAGTCTGTTAAAAAAGAAAACTACGATAGAACATTACAAGAAAGGAAATCAATAAGCCAGTAAGAATCTGTGAAAAATAACTGCTATATATATATAATTCAGTCTCACCTTAATTAAAAAGAGAAGAAGTTTATGTTAGTACTATTTTCAAACTTCAAACATGAACAGAACATCAATATACCTGAGGCAAAACTGATGGAAACACAGGAGAAACAGAAAAATACACTATTATAGTTGGAGACTTCTATACCCCTTCATCAGTAATTGACAGGTAGCAGGCAGAAAATGAGTAAAGATATATCAATAGTTAATCATCAGTCAACTGGAACTAAATGACATCTATAGACTACTTCATCTAACAAGAGCAGAATATATTCTTCTCAAGCTTACATGGAACATTCACCAAGATAGATCATATTCTGGGCCAAAAAACACAATTTAAAAGTTTTTAATTAATAGAAATCACACAGTGTATACTCTCAGACAAGAACACAGTTAAACTAGAAAGAACTCTGTACTTTCTGTTCAATTTTTCTGCAAACCAAAAACTGCTCTAAAACTAAAGTCTATTGATATTCTTTTAAAAAGAAAAAAAAAGAAATTTGGGCTTCAGCCACAATGGCAGAATAGAAAGACCCTGAGCTCAATTCTCAAGAATACACCCCAAATCACAACTATTTGCAGAACAATCATCAATGAAAAAGACTGAAACCTACCAGAAAATATCTTCTACAACTAAAGACATAAAGAAGGAACCACAATGAGACAGATAAGAGGGATGGACTGGCAATATAGTCAAGTCTCATACCCATAGGGTGGAGGCAATCCATAAACTGGACAATAATTACAGTATAGAGGTTCTCCCACAGGAGTGAGAGTTCTGAGACCCATATATAGCTGCTCAGCCTGGCGGTCCTGCACTGGGAGGACAATATCCCTCAGAGCATTTGACTTTGAAGGCCAGTGGACTTAATTTTGGGAGTTCCAAAGGACTGGAGGAAATAGAGACTTCCCTCTGCAAGGGCACACACAAAATCTCACATGCACTAGGACCCAGGGCAAAAGCAGTAATTTGATAGCAGCCTGGGCCAGACCTACCGGCTGGTCTTGGAGAATCTTGAGGAGAGGCTGGGATTGCAGCATGGCAGTGGCTTGCCGTGGGGACATAGGCACTGGCAGAAGCCATATATGTACCATGTAGATACTACTACTATGAGCAGTCACAGTGGAATCCTACCTGTAGCTGATTAAGACAAGATCCGGCCCCACCCAATAACCTGCAGGCACTAGTGCTGGAAGGTCTTGGGCCTAACTGGGTGGAGACACATCTTCATTTATCAGCAGACAGGCTGCCTAAGGACTTCCTGAGCCCACAGCCCCTCTAGACACAGGCCTTTCCACCAGTGAACAAGCACTAGCTTGGCCCTCTAGGAAACCTAGACTAGCCTCAAGACTAGCCTCATCCTACGACAGACATATTAGACAGCATATTAAAAAGCAGAGACATAACTTTGCCAAAAAAGATCTGTATAGTCAAAGCTATGATTTTTCCAGCAGTCATGTACAGATGTGAGAGGTGTATCATAAAAAGGCTGAGCACCAAAAAATTGATGCTTTTGAATTGTGGTGCTGGAGAAGACTCTTGATAGTCCCTTGGAGATCAAACCAGTCAATCCTAAAGGAAAACAACCCTGAATATTCATTGGAAGGACTGATACTGAAGCTGAAGCTCCAGTATTTTGGCCACCTGAAATGGAAAGCCAACTCACTGGAAAAGACCCTGATGCTGGGGAAGATTGAGGGCAAGAGGAGAAGGGGATGACAGAGGACGAGATGGTTGGATGGCATCATTGACTCAATGAATATGAGTTTGAGAAAGCTCTGGAAGATGGTGAAGGACAGGGAAGCTTGGGGTACTATGATCCATGGGGTTGCAAAGAGTCAGACATGACTGAGAGACTGAACATCAACAAGAAGGAGCAGAGAAAGGGCCTGAGAACATATTTAAAAACACAGTAGCTGAAAACTTCCCTGACATGGGAAAGGACAGTTACCCAAGTCCAGGAGGTGCAGAGAGCCTGATATAGAAGGAAGCAGAGAGGAACACACCAAGACATATTGTAGTAAAAATGACAAAAATTCAAGAGAGAATATAAAAGCAACAAGGGAAAAGCAACATATAACACACAAGGAAACTCTCATAAGGCTATCAGCTGATTTATCAGCAGAAACTCTGCAGGCCAGAAAGGAGTGGTGCCATATTTTTAAAGTGGTGAGAAGAAAAAACCTACAACCAATAATATTCTACCTAGCAAGGCTTTCGTTCATATTTGATGGAGAGATAAAAAGCTATACAGACAAACAAAAGCTAAAAGAGTTCAACACCACCAAATGAGCTTTATGACAAATGTTAAAGGGAACTTTTCAAAACAAAAAAGAAAAAGCCACACCTAGAAATAAGAAAATTACAAACCAAAAAAACTCACCAGTAAAGGCAAACCAACAGTAAAGGCAGGAAATCATCTACACACAAAACTAGCAGAGAGGTTGAAAGTCAAAAGTAAAAAAAAAAAAAAAAGTCAAAAGTAATCAACTCTAAAACAGAAGTATAGTCCAATGGAACAAGATAGAAAGCCCAGAGGTAAACCCATACACCCATGGATACTTTGATAAAGGAGGCAAGAATACACAGTGGGGCAAAGACAGTCTCTTCAGTGGTGCTGGGAAAACTGGACAGCCATGTATAAAAGAATGAAATTAGAACACTTCCTAACACCATACAGCAATATAAACTCAAAATGGATTAAAGGCTTAAATGTAAGTCCAGAAACTATAAAACACCTAGAGGAAAACAGGCAGAATACAACATAAACCACAGCAAGATCCTCTATGACCCACCTACTGGAGTAATGGAAATAAAAGCAAAAATAAAAAAGGGAGACCTAATTAAACTTAAAAACTTTTGCACAGTAAAGGAAAGTATAAACAAGGTGAAAAGACACTAGCAAATGAAATAACTGACAAAGGATTAATTTTAAAAATATACAAGTAGCTCATACAAATCAATAGCAGAGAAACAACCAACCAATCAAAAAAGGGGGGAAAGACCTAAACAGACATTTCTCCAAAGAAGACATATAGATGGCTAATAAACACATGAGAAGATGCTCAACATCACTCATTATTAGAGACAAGCAAATAAAAACTAACAATGAGATATCACCTCACACCAGTAAGAATCAGTTCAGTTCAGTTCAGTCGCTCAGTAGTGTCTGACTCTTTGCGACCCCATGAATTGCAGCACGCCAGGCCTCCCTGTCCATCACCAACTCCCAGAGTCAATGGCCATCATCAAAAAATTTATAAGCAATAAATGCTGGAGAGGGTGTGGAGAAAGGGAACCCTCTTACACTTTTGGTGGGAATGCAAACTGATACAGCTGCTATGAAGAACAATATGTGAAGTGAAGTGAAGTAAAAGAGGTCCAGTTGTATCCAGCTCTTTGTGACCCCATGGACTATACAGTCCATGGAATTCTCCAGGCCAGAATATGGGAGTGGGTAGCCTTTCCCTTCTCTAGGGGATCTTCCCAACCCAGGGATCAAACCCATGTCTCCTGCATTGCAGGCGGATTCTTTATCAACTGAGCCACAAGGGAAACCCAAGAATACTGGAGTGGGTAGTCTATCCCTTCTCCAGTGGATCTTCCCAACCCAGGCATCAAACTGGGGTCTCCTGCATTGTAGGTGAATTCTTCACATTGCATCCTGCATTGCAGGCAGAGAGCAGTATGGGGATTCCTTTAAAAACTAGGAATAAAATGACCATATATCCCAGCAATCTGACTACTAGGCACATACCCTGAGAAAACCAAAATTGAAAAAGACACATGTTAACCAATGTTCATTACAGCTCTATTTACAATAGCTAGGACATGGAAGCAACCTAGACATCCATCGAATGGATAAAGAAGCTATTGTACATACATACAATGGAATATTACTCAGTCATAAAAAGGAATGTGTTTGAGTCAGTCCTAATGAAGTGGATGAAACTAGAGCCTATTACAGAGTGAAGTTAAGTCAGAAAGAGAAATACAGTTATCATATACTAATGCATATATATGGAATCTAGAAAGATAGTACTAATGAACCTATTTGCACAGCAGCAGTGGAGACACAGATATTGAGAACAGATTTATAGACATGGCTGGGTGTGTGTGTGGGAAGTACGGAGAGAGTAACATGGAAATAAACATTACCATGTGTAAAATAAACAGCCAATGGGAATTTGCTATATATGACTCAGGAAACTCAAACAAGTGCTCATTAACAACCGAGAGGGGTGAGATGGGGACAGAGGTGGGAGGGATGTTCAAGTGGGAGGGCACATGGGTAAACTTAAGGCTGATTCATGTTGCTGCTTTGTAGAAACCAATGCAATACTAAAGCAATTAACCTTCAATTAAAAATAAATTTAAAGAAAAAAAAGTAGTAAAATCTATACCCATGATAAGCATTTAAGAGACACAGAATACAATTATATGTAAACTATGATAACAAAACTAGTAATAGTGAGGGGAGGAGAGTACAAATGCAGTATTTTTAAAATGTACATGAAGAACTCAGCAACTTATACACACACACACACACACACAAACATACAGACTGCCATATAACTTCATGGTTTCCATATACCAAACATCTATAATATACACACACACAAAAAAAGTAAAAGGAATTCAACTGTAACACTAAAGATAGTCATCAAATCTTAAGAGAACAAAAAAAGAAAGAAAGAAAGATCACAGAAACAACTCCAAAACAATGAACAAACTGACAAGAATATACATCTCAATAATTACCTTAAATGTAAATGGATTAAATGTTCCAACCAAAAGACAGAGTGGCTCAATGGATACAAGAGATTGACTACAGACCTAGGGACACACATAGACTGAAAGTGAGAGGATTCAAAAGGCTATTTCATATAAATGGAAATCAAAAGACAGCCAAAGTAGTAACACTTTTATCAGACAAAACAGACTTTAAAATAAAGAGTGTTACAAGAGACAAAGAAGGACCCTACATAATGATCAAGGGATCAATCCAAGAAGATGGCTGTAAATATCTATGCACCAAACACAGGAACACCTAAATATATAAGACAAAATACATGAGACATAAAAGGAGTAACTAGTAACACAATAATAACAGGGAATTTTAACACCCCACTTACATCACTGGACAGATCATCCAGACAGAAAATACATTAGGAAATGCTGGTCTTTAATGACACTTTTGATCAGACAGGCTTAATTGACATTCACAGAGCATTCTGGCCAAAAGTAGCATGATACACATTATTTCAAGTGCATGTGGAACATTCTCCAGGAGAGATCACATGCTAGGCCACAAAAAAGCCTCAGTAAATTCAAGAAAACTGAAATCATATCAAGTATCTTTTTCAACAACAAGCTATGAGACTAAAAGTCAACTATAAGGAAAAAATACTGCAAAAGACACAAATAAGTGGAGGCTAAACAAGCATTCGGTTACTGAATAAATCAAAGAGAAAAACAAGCAAAAATACCAAGAAACAAATGAAAAGTGAAAACATGACAATCCAAAGCCTATGGGAAATAGCAAAACAGTTCTAAGAGGGAAATTTATAGCATTATAAGCTTACTACCTCAGCAAACAAGAAAAAATCTCAAATAAGCAACCTAACTTTACACCTATATGAAACAGAAAAAAGAATAACAAATAAAACCCAAAGTTAGTAGAAAGAAAAAAATAATAAAGGTCAGAGGATAAATAAATAAAATTGAGTCTAAAAACAAATAGAAAAGATCAGTGAAGCTAACAGCTGGTTCTAGGAAAAGATAAACAAAATTTATAAAACTGTAGCATGATTCATCAAAAACATAAAGTCAGTCACTTTTTCCCCATCTATTTGCCATGAAGTGATGGGACTGGATGCCATGATCTTAGTTTTCTGAATATTGAGCTTTAAGCCAACTTTTTTCACTCTCCTCTTTCACTTTCATCAAGAGGCTCTTTAGTTCTTCTTCACTTTTTGTCATAAGGGTGGTGTCATCTGCATATCTGAGGTTATTGATATTTCTCCCAGCAATCTTGATTCCAGCTTGTGCTTCATCCAGCCCAGCATTTCTCATGATGTACTCTGCATATAAGTTAAATAAGCAGGATGACAATATACAGCCCTGACGTACGGCAAACAGATGGGGAAACAGTGGCTGACTTTATTTTTGGGGGCTCCAAAATCACTGCAGGTGGTGATTGCAGCCATGAAATTAAAAGATGCTTACTCCTTGGAAGGAAAGTTATGACCAACCTAGACAGCATATTACAAAGCAGAGACATTACTTTGCCAACAAAGATCCGTCTAGTCAAGGCTATGGTTTTTCCAGTGGTCATGTATGGATGTGAGAGTTGGACTATAAAGAAAGCTGAGCGCCAAAGAATTGATGCTTTTGAACTGTGGTGTTGGAGAAGACTCTTGAGAGTCCCTTGGACTGCAAGGAGATCCAACCAGTCCATCCTAAAGGAGATCAGTCCTGGGTGTTCATTGGAAGGACTGATGTTGAAGCTGAAACTCCAATACTTTGGCCACCTCATGTGAAGAGTTGACTCTTTTGAAAAGACCCTGATGCTGGGAAAGATTGAGGGCAGGAGAAAAAGGGGACAACAGAGGATGAGATGGTTGGATGGCATCACCGACTCAATGGACATGAGTTTGGGTAAACTCCGGAGTTGGTGATGGAAAGGGAGGCCTGGCATGCTGTGGTTCATCAGGTCGCAAAGAGTCAGACATGACTGAGCAACTGAACTGAACTGAACACATAGAACATTAATACATGACTAAAGTGATCATTTTGAAGATAATGTATGTAGGAAAACTATAAACATTTCAATATTAGATTATAATGAAAATATTAAAGGAAATGTTAAAACCATAATCACCATGATATGACATGTGTAAATACAGAGAACAGGACTAGAAGGGAGTAAGAAAAACAGAAGTGGTTGTATTTCTCATGTTGTTCCCTGGGGCCTATTATACTGCTGAGATTATAGATAATTTTAAAAAGTCATATTGACTTTTTCTAAGTTAACAATTAGTAGTTAAATTAACTCATAAGACCTGACTTCAGGGTCACCCATCTGTACATACATGGGCCAGCTCTGAAGAAGTGTACCTGCTCAGGCAACCCACAAAATCTTTCCTGGCTTTTGTAAAGGTCCTACATGATCTCACATTTTGACTTGGTTTGGAACATATGCTCCAAACACTACAGGGAGACAAAACAAACAGGTACCAAGTTACCTCTTTCTGGAAATATGTTGTTTTTGGTGAGTTTGACGCTTTTGGGTCTTGGGTTGTTATTATCCATACCCATGATCAGGTTACGGAAAAACAGATCAAATTTCTTTCTGCTGTCTGCGTTGATGGTGCCGGCCACCGTCCATACCAAGGCAAAAAGGAACAGACCTTGTAGCCAGAGGAAGATCTGTTGGCTTGTCAGGCCTTCAAATAATTCACTTTCCTCCTCTTCTGCTTCCCTGATTTCATCTAAAAGCAAGAATAAGAATCAGAAAAAAGTGCACAGTACAATAGATATGAATTGGGTAGTTCTGTCCTTGAAGGGCCTGGGGAGGGGACTGATATTGAATGAGAGGCCCTATTCTTTTTCTACTTATATTAAAATAAATTTTTTTATTGTAGTAAGATATGCATTAACATATAGATTACTGATCTTAACCATTTTAAAGTTCAGTGGTATTAAATTCATCCATGTTTTTGTGCAACCATCACCACTATTCACATCTGGGACTATTTTCATCCTGCAAAACTGAAACTCTATACTCATTTAACATTAATTCATTATCTTCTTCCCCATAGCTTGACAAATAGCATTCTACTTTTCATCTTCATAAATTTGACTAATCTGGATATGTCTTCAGTTCAGTCGCTCAGTCGTGTCCTACTCTTTGTGACCGCATGAATCACAGCACGCCAGGCCTCCCTGTCCATCACCAACTCCTGGAGTATACTCAAACTCATGCCCATTGAGTCGGTGATGCCATCCAGCCATCTCATCCTCTGTTGTCCCCTTCTCCTCCTGCCCCCAATCCCTCCCAGCATCAGGGTCTTTTCCAGTGAGTAAACTCTTCGCATGAGGTGGCCAAAGTATTGGAGTTTCAGCTTCAGCATCAGTCCTTCCAATGAACACCCAGGACTGATCTCCTTTAGGATGGACTGGTTGGATCTCCTTGCAGTCCAAGGGACTCTCAAGAGTCGTCTCCAACACCATAGTTCAAAAGCATCAATTTTTCGGTGCTCAGCTTTCCTCACAGTCCAACTCTCACATCCATACATGGATATATCTTAGAGGTGAAATAATATTGTCTTTTTCTGACTGGCTTATTTCTCTTAGCACAGTGTTCTCAAGCTCCATTTGTATTGTAGCATGTATCAGAATATGTATCAGAAGTTTTGACTGTGCCTCATGGCTTGAAGGATCTCCGTTTCCTGACCAAGAATTTAACCCTGTCAGGGAAGTGAAAGCACTGAATCCTAACCACTAGACCACCAGGGAACTCCCCATAATTTCCTTCATTTTTTTTTTTTTAATTTCCTTCATTTTTAAGGTGAATAATATTTCACTGTATGTATATATTACATTTTATTTATCCATTCATTGATTGATGGACACTTGGGCTGCTTTCATCTTTGGTTACTATGAATAATGCTGCTATGAACACAGTTCTATGTTCAAAAATAATATTGCTATGAATAAAATATCTGTCTATGTCCCTATTTTGAATTTCTTTATATATATACCCAGAGTGGAAGTGCTAAGTCATATGGCAATTATATTTTTAATTTTGAGGAACTGAGAAACTATTTTCCATAGCAACTGTACCATTTTACATTTCATCAATGGTGCACAAGGGTTCCAGTTTCTCCACATCCTTGTCAATACTTGTTCTTTTTGATTGTTAATATTGTTAATACTGTTGTTGTTTGGATAGTATCCAACCTAATAGGTATGAGATGGTATCTCACTGTGGTTTTGATTTGCATTTTCCTAATAATTAGTGGTGTTGAGCATCTTTCCATGCGCTTATAAACAATTTGTGCATCTACTTTGGAGAAATGTCTATTTAGGACCTTTGACTATTATTTATTCAGTTTGTTTTTGTGTTGTTAACTTTTAGAAATTCTCTATATATTCTGGATATTCATCCTTTATCATATGTGATTTGTAAAGATTTTCCCCCATTTGTGAGTCATCCTTTTAGTCTGTTAAGAGTCTTTTGATATTCATCCTTTATCATTTATATGATTTATAAAGATTTTCTGCCACTTGTCAGTTGTCTTTTTACTCTGTTTATAGAGTCTTTTGAAAACAGTAGTTTTCAATTTTCATGCACCCTATTTGTCTTTTTTCTCTTTTGTTGCTGTGCCTTTGGTGTCATATCCAAGAAATAATTTCCAAATAGCTCTCTACCTTAGATTTTCTTCTAGAAACTTTAAAGGTTTAGGGCTTCCCCAGTGGCTCAGCAGCAAAGAATCCATCTGTGATGAAGGAGACGTGGGAGACCCTGGGTTCAATTCCTGGTTTGGGAAGATCTGCTCAAGGAGAGCATGGCAATCCACTCCAGTGTTTTTGCCTGGAGAATCCCATGGACAAGAAGCCTGGCAGGCTACAGTCCATAGGGTTGGAAAGAGTCAGATACGACTGAAGTGACTGAACACACACAGTTCTTATGTTTAGGTCTTCCATTTGTTTTGAGTTAATTTTTGTACATAGCATTAAGTAAAGGTCCAACTTCATTTATTTCTAAGTGGATATCCAGGTTTCCTGTCATCACTTGTTAGAAAGACTGTGCTAGGGACTTTCCTGGCAGTCCAGTCGTTAAGAATCAGTGCTTTCACTGCAGAGGGCATGGGTTAGATCCCTAGTGGAGGAGCTAAAAGTCCTGCATGCCACATGGTGCAGGCAAAAACAAAAAAAAAAAAAAGAGAGAGAGAAAAAAAAGAATGTCCTTTCCCCATTGAATGGTCTTAGCATCCTCATGGAAAATCATTTGACAATATATGCATGAATTTATATCTGGACTTTCTACTCCATTCCATTGGTGTATATATCTGTCCTTATGTGAGCACTATACAGTTTTATTATTCTGGCTTTGTAGTAAGTTTTTAAATCAGAAAGTGTTCTTTGTTCTCCAACTATGTTCTTCTTTTTCATGATTGTTTGGCTATTTAGAGTCTTTGAAATTCCATATGAATTTCAGGATGGATTTTTGTATTTCTGTAAAATATGTAATTGAAATTTTGATAGAAATTGCACTGAATAGATTATTTTGGGTTGTACTGACATCTTAACAATATTTAGTCTTCTATCCCATGAACTTAGAATGTTTTTCTATCTTAAATGTCCTTTAATTTCATTCAGCATGTTCTATAATTTTATTGCGGAAGTCTATCACCTTCTTGGTTAATTTCTATGTATTTTATTCTTCGTCAGGCTATTTTAAATGACACTGTTTTTTTAATTCAGGTTTCAGACTGTTTATTGTCAGTGTACAGAAATGCAACAGAAATGCATCAGTTTTGTGTTTGATTTTGTATCCTGCCACTTTGTTGAATTTGTTTATAACAGTTTTGCCTGTGTGTGTGTAGTGTTCAGGATTTAGTACATATTAGATCAAACATCTGCAAACAGATAAATTTACTTTTTCATTTCTAATGTGAATACATAATATTATTTCTTTTCCTTGCCTAATTACCCTGGCTAGGACTTCCAGTACTATGTTGAATAGAAGTAGTGAAAGCAAGCATCCATTCCTTATTGTAGTTAAAATGGTAAAGTGTTTCACCATTGAGTATGATGTTCATTGTGAAGTTTTTGTATTTTACTTTTATTATGTTGAGGTAGTATCATTTTATTCCTACTTTGTTCAATGTTGTTTATCATGATTTCATGAATTTTGTTGTATGATTTTCTGCATTTTTTCCTTTATTCTGCTAATTACATTTGTATGACATGTATCACAAATTGATTAATTTTCATACATTGAGGCATCCTTGTACCACAGAAATAAATCATAGTTGGTCACAGTGTAGAATCTTTTTAATATGCTGATAAACTTGCCTTTCTGCTCTTTGGGGAAAATTTTTACAGTAATGTTTATAAAGGATATTGGTCTATAATTTTCTTGTAGTGTCTCTGGCTGGCTTTGGTTTCAGGGTAATGCTGGCTTTATAGAATGAGTTAGGAAATGTTCTCTTTTAAACATTTTGGAAAAGTTTGAGCATGATTGATATTAATTCTTCCCTAAATGTTTGGTAGAATTCACCAGTGAAGTGGTTAGATCCAGGATTTTTCTTTGTTGTGAGATTTTTGATAACTGACCAATACCAGTCACTGATCTATTCAGATTTCTTTGTGCTGCAGTTGGTAGATTTTGTGTCTTGGTAGGCATTGTTTTTCCATTTCATTTAAGTTATCAAATTTGTTGCCATAACATTTTTCATAGTGCTCTCTTATAATCCTTTTTCTTTCTGTACAGTGAGTAGTAACGTCTGCATTTTCATTTCTGATCTTAGCAATTTGAGGATAAAAACATGTTAAATGACCACAGGAACCAACTTGAAGGTGTCCCCAGTTATCAAAGCCATTTGAACAATAAAATAAATAATTATAGCATTGGATTATAATTCATAGAACAAAATGAATATCCATGAATTCATATTTGATCACTAAATAATTGAATAAGTAAGTAGGGAAGCATAGTTCTTCTTTACAGAATAATTCTAATCCTTAAAAGAAATATAAATTTAAATAGAAAATTTACATTAGGAAATGCCACCCTAGTAACTGCTGTAGATAAGATCTACCAATGGATGTTAAAATCAGTACACAAAAGTCTGAGGAGAAATAGGATATTTGTATAGTTTGAATTATCTCCCCTGATGTAATTATTAATCCCAAAGGAAAAAAACAGTAACATTATAGTGGAGAAATATAACTATGAACAAAGATAATTTTGACCAGAGCCTTCACCAGGAATAAGATATGTTCACATTATGTACCTGCTGAAGGTTTACTGAGGATACATCATCACTTCTGTGATATTGTTACTAAAAAGGCAAATCTTGATTTTGCTTATCTTTTCAAAAAACCAGCTCTAAGTTTCATTGATCTTTTCTATTTTTTAAGTCTCTATTTCATTTCTTTCTCTTCTGATCTTTAAGATTTCTTTGCTTCTAATAACTTTGGATTTTGTTATTTTTTTCCTGTTTCCTTTAGGTATAAGGTTAAGTTGTTTGAGACTGTTCTTGCTGCTGGTTCTTGAGGTTGGTATCACTGTAAACTTCCCTCTTAGAACTGCTTCTGCTGCATCCCACAGATTTTGTATTGTTGTGTTTGTTTTCAATTCCCTCTAGGTATTTTGTGATTTCCTCTTTAATTCTGTTATTCATTGTTTGTTTAACAGCATATTGTTTAGCCTCTGTATTTTTTGCAGGTTTTTTTTTTTTTTTGTAGCTGATTTCTAGTCTCATAGCATTGTGGTTGGAAAAGATATTTGATATGATTTTAATTTTCTTAAATTTACCAAGGCTTGTTTTGTGGCCTCAAATGTGATCTATCCCAGAGAATGCTTTGTGTGCAGCTGAAAATAATGTGTATTCTGCTGCTTTGGGGTGGAATGTTCTATATATATCTATTAGGTCCATATAGCCTAATGTCATTTAAAACCAGTCATTTAAATCTTGGGCCAGACTCATTAAGAAAAAAAGATAGAAAGCTCAAATCAATAAAGTCAAGAATAAAAAAGGAGAAATTATAACCAACATCATGAAATACAAAGTAATTGTAGAGATTACGATGGACAAGTATATACCAATAAGATGAACAATCTAGAAGAAATGAACAAATTTTTAGAGAGGTAGAATCTCTGAAGACTGAACCTTGAGGAAATACAAAATATGAACAGACCAGTAATGAAACTAAATCAGTAATTTAAAAACTCCCAGAAAACAAAAGTCCAAGACCACAGGGCTTCACAGGTGAGTTCTACCAAACATTTACAGAAGAGATAATACCTACCTTCTCAAATTATTCCAAACAACTGCAGAGCAAGGAATACTTCTGAGCTCATTCTATGAGGCCAGCATCACCATGATACCAAAACCAGACAAAAATATCACACAAAAACAGACACATAGCTCAATGGAACAGGATAGGAAGCCCAGAAGTAATCTATGCACTTCCGGTCAATTAATCTATGACAAAAGAGGTAAAAATACACAGCGGAGAAAATACAGTCTCTTTAGTAATTAGTGCTGGGAAAACAGGACAACTACATGTAAATGAATAAAATCAGAACATTTCCTCACACTATAATACAAACAATAAACTCAAAATGAATTAAAGACCTAAATGTGAGACTATAAACCATAAAACCCCTAGAAGAAAACAACAGAACACCCTTTGACATAAATCATAGCAATATTATTTTGATTTTTCTCCTAAGGCAAAGGAAACAAAACCAAAGCTAAACAGCTGGGACCTAATTAACCTTAAAATCTTTTCCGTATCAAGGGAAGCCATGGAGAAAATGATAGACAACCTACTGAACTGGAGAAAACATTGGCAAATGATATGACTAATAAGGGAGTTAATATCTAAAATATATAAACAAGTCATACAACTCAACATTAATAAACAACCTGATTAAAAATGGGCAGAAGACCTGAATAGACATTTTTTCAAATAATACATTCATATGACCAACAGGCACATGAAAAGATACTCAGTATAGTTAATCATCAAAGAAATGTAAATCAAAACTACAATTAGTTATCACCTCACACCTATCAGAGTGGTTATCATCAAAAAGACCAAGTATCTAATGTGGCAAGGATTAGATGGAGATTAGTGGGAATTAGTGGAGATTAGAGGGATTTAGTGGTAGCTCAGACAGGTAAAGCCTCTGCCTGCAATGTGGAAGACCTGGGTTCAATCCCTGGGTTGGGAAGATTCCCTGGAGAAGGAAATGGCAATCCACTCCAGTACTCTTGCCTGGAAAATTCCATGGATGGAGGAGCCTGGTAGGTTATAGTCCATAGGATTACAAAG
Organism: Cervus elaphus; assembly: GCF_910594005.1. Classification (NCBI taxonomy): domain Eukaryota; kingdom Metazoa; phylum Chordata; class Mammalia; order Artiodactyla; family Cervidae; genus Cervus; species Cervus elaphus. The sequence continues at coordinate 33,005,366 of NC_057824.1, forward strand.
AGTCAGACATGACTGAGCAACTTCACTGGTGATCAGCTAACTGGTACTCCAGGTGAGCCTTACTCACTATGCACCAAAACCACTTTCCAATATAGGTTGCTGTATTTGGAATAAAAATTAAAAGATGAATGCAAGGCAATTTCTGTGTAGAACCCTGTAGTAGAGATTAGTGGGATTAGTGGAGAAAAGGGAAACTTTGTACACTGTTAGTGGGTATGTTTATTGGTGCAGCCACTATGGCAAATAGTATGGAGGTTCCTCAAAAAACTAAAAATAGAACTACCATATGATCCAGGGTTTACTCCTGGGCATATATCTGAGAAAAATGAAACACTAATTCAAAATGACACATGCCCTCAATGTTCATAGCAGCATTACTTACAATAGCCAAGATACGGAAGCAACCTAAGTGTTTATCCACAGATGAACTGCTAAATAAGACTGTATACACATACACACACACACACACACACACACAATGGAATACTACTCTGTCATAAAAATGAATGAAATTTTGTCATTTACAGCAACATGGATGGGCTTGGAGGTTATTATTCTTAGTAGAATAAGTCAGATGAGAAGACAAATACTTTATGTTATCACTTATCTAAAACTACAACAAACTAGTGAAAAGATACAGACTTATAGATACAGAAAACAAACTAGTGGTTGCCAGTGGGAAGAGGGACAGGGGAGGGCCACGACAGTGGCTGGTGATTAAGAGGTTTGGACTACTACATATAAAACAGATAAATTACAAGGATATATTGTACAACACAGGAAATATAGCCAATGTTTTAAAAAACTTTAAATGAAATGTAATCTTTAAAAATTGTGAATCACTAAGCTGTACACCTGAAAAATATAATAATGCAAATCAACTACACTTCAATTTTTTTTAAAAAAGCACAATCTTAGTCTAATTATGATAAAACTAGGCAAACTGGCAAGGTCACTGGGAGAAATATCAATAACCTCATATGCAGATAACACCACGCTTATGGCAGAAAGTTAGAGGAACTAAAGAGCCTGTTGATGAAGGTGAAAAAGGAGAGTGAAAAAGCTGGCTTAAAACAACATTCAAAACACTAGGATCATGGCATCTGGTCCCATCACTTCACGGCAGATAGATGGGGAAACAATGGAATCAGTGACAGACTTAGTTTTATTGGGCTCCAAAATCACTGCAGATGATAACTGCAGCCATGAAATTAAAAGACACTTACTCCTTGAAAGAAAAGCGATGACCAACCTAGACAGCATATTTAAAAGCAGAGACATTACTTTGCCAATAAAGGTCTGTCTGGTCAAAACTATGGTTTTTGCAGTAGTCATGTATGGATGTGAGAGTTGGACCATAAAGAACGCTGAGCATTGAAGAACTGATGCTTTTGAACTGTGGTGTTGGAGAAGACTCTTGAGAGTCCCTTGGACTGCAAGGAGATCCAACCAGTTAATCCTAGAGGAAATCAATCCTGAATATGCATTGGAAGGACTGATGCTGAAGCTGAAGCTCCAACACTTTGGCCACCTTATGTGAAGAGCTGACCCATTGGAAAAGACCTTGATGCTAGGAAAGACTGAAGGCAGGAGAATGGAATGATAAAGGACCAGATGGTTGGATGGCATCACTGACTTAATGGACATGAGTTTGAGCAAGCTTAGGGAGATGGTGAAGGGCAGGGAAGCCTGGCATGTTGCAGTCTGTGGGGCTGCAAAGAGTCGGACATGAGTGCGTACTGAACAACAACAACAGGCAAACGTAAATTGAGAAGCATTCAGAAACATAACTGGGCAGTATTCACCAAGTGACAAGGTTATGAAATATCAGGAAAGGCAGAAGAACTGTCATAGCTTGTAGGAGACCAAAGAGATACAACAATTAAGTACAACGTGGCATTTTGAATTGGATCTTGGAACAGAAAAAATCGTGGAAAAATGTGAAATTCAGATAAAATGCAGTTAATAGTATAGTACCAATGTTAATTTCCTTATTACAGTAATTGTTCCTTGGTTATATAAGATGTTAACACTAAAGAAATCTAAGTAAAGAGTATATGTAACTCTACATTCTTTTAGTAAGTTTTCTTTAAATCTAAAATTATTTAAAAATAAAAGCTAAAAGTGTATTCAGTGTTCCTCATCTCAAGTTATTGCTAATCGTAGCTACCATGTTCTTGCATTTTAACATTGACAGTATTAAATGTTATAGCTCCAAAATCAAATTTAAGCCTATGTCCCAGTTTTTTGTTTTTTGTTTTTTTTGGCAGCATCAAGAACTTTGTTTGGCATTTGAATCTAGTTCTCTGACCAGGGATGGAATCTGGGCCCTCTGCACAGGGAATGCGAATTCTCAACCACTGGACCACTAGCGAAATCCCTATTCCCCAGTTTTTAGCAGTTGTATGTATTTCAACACCCCCGAGAGGATTCACAGTTATAGATTCAGGAAGCTAAGAGTTGAGGCTTCACAGGACTGTAAACAATAAATCCATTTCTCATGCTGGTGACTTCTTTCCTGGAGGAAATACTATATAAGGAGAGTGAAAGGAGCTTGGGAAAGTATGAAAAATTTACAAATAAAAATATAAATATATAATGTATGTAATTCATGTGTTTCTGCAAATACTGTCTGTAATTTTAATTTTAATACTTTAAAGAGAGTCTCTGATCAACTATTTCCAATTTACTTTTTTCTAAAAAATCTACACCTATATGCCTCTGGAAGAAATGGGCTGAGAAAATATGTTCGTAGAGCAAAAGCTGTAAGAAGATTCACCATCATTTTGAATTATGTGTTATCTTGAGAAAGAAATGGCATCCAATTGAATGCAGAGTTCCAAAGAATAGCAAGGAGAGATAAGAAAGCCTTCCTCAGTGATCAGTGCTAAGAAATAGAGGAAAACAGTAGAATGGGAAAGACTAGAGATCTCTTCAAGAAAATTAGAGATACCAAGGGAACATTTCATGCAAAGATGGGCAAAATAAGGGAGAGAAATGGTATGAACCTAACAGAAGCAGAAGATATTAAGAAGAGGTGGCAAAAGAAGAACTGTACAAGAAAGATCTTCATGACCCAGATAATCACAATGGTGTGATCACTCACCTAGAGCCAGACATCCTGGAATGTGAAGTCAAGTGGGCCTTAGGAAGCATCACTACAAACAAAGCTGGTGGAGGTGATAGAATTCCAGCTGAGCTATTTCCAATCCTAAAAGATGATGCCGTGAAAGTGCTACACTCAATATGCCAGCAAATTTGGAAACCTCAGCAGTGGCCACAAGACTGGAAAAGGTCAGTTTTCATTACAATCCCAAAGAAAGGTAATGCCAAAGAATGCTCAAACTACCACACAATTGCACTCATCTCACACACTTGTAAAGTAATGCTCAAAATTCTCCAAGCCAGGCTTCAGCAATACATGAATTGTGAACTTTCAGATGTTCAAGCTGGTTTTAGAAAAGGCAGAGGAACCAGAGATCAAATTGCCAATATCCGTTGGATGATCGAAAAAGCAAAAGAGTTCCAGAAAAACATCTATTTCTGCTTTATTGACTATGTCAAAGCCATTGGTTGTGTGGGTCACAACTAACTGTGGAAATTCTGAAAGATATGGGAATACCAGACCACCTGCCTGACCTGCCTCTTGAGAAATCTGTATGCAGGTCAGGAAGCAACAGTTAGAACTGGACATGGAACAACAGACTCGTTTCAAATAGGAAAATGAGTATGTCAAGGCTGTATATTGTCACCCTGCTTATTTAACTTCTATGCAGAGTACATCATGAGAAATGCTGGGCTGGGTAAAGCACAATCTGGAATCAAGATTGCCAGGAGAAACATATCAATAACCTCAGATATGCAGATGATACCACCATTATGGCAGAAAGTGAAGAAGAATTAAAGAGCCTCTTGATGAAAGTGAAAGAGGAGAGTGAAAAAGTTGGCTTAAAACTCAACATTCAGAAAACTAACATCATGGCATCTGGTCCCATCACTTCATGGCAAATAGATGGGGAAACGGTGGAAACAGTGAAAGACTTTATTTTGTTGGGTTCCAAAATCACTGCAGATGGTGACTGTAGCCGGGAAATTAAAAGATGCTTGGTCCTTGGAAGAAAAGTCATGACCAAGCTAGACAGCATATTAAAAAGCAGAGACATTACTTTGTCAACAAAGGTCTACCTAGTCAAATCTATGGCTTTTCCAGTAGTCATGTATGGATGTGAAAGTTGGACTATAAAGAAAGCTGAGCATTGAAGAATTGATGCTTTTGAACGGGTGGTGTTGGAGAAGACTCTTGAGAGTCCCTTGGACTGCAAGATCAAACCAGTCCATCCTAAAGGAAATCAGTCCTGAATATTCATTGGAAGGACTGATACTGAAGCTGAAACTCTCATACTTTGGCGACCAGATGTGAAGACCTGACTCACTGGAAAAGACCCTGATGCTGGGAAAGATTGAAGGTGGGAGGAGAAGGGGATGATAGATGATGAGATGGTTGGATGGCATCACCAACTTGGTGGACATGAGTTTGAGCAAGCTGGGAGTTGATGATAGACAGGGAAGCCCGACATATTGCAGTCTATGTGGTCGCAAAGGATCAGACACGACTGAGCAGCTAAACTGACTGATGACCCAGTAGTTCCACTCCTAGATATATACTGAAAAAAAAAATAAAAACACTAATTCAAAAAGATACATGTACCCAATGTTCATAGCAGCATTATTCATAATAGCCAAGATATAAAAGCAACCTAAGTGTTCATCAAAAGATGAACGGATGAGGATGTGGCATACATACACAATGGAGTAATATACAACCATAAGCAAGAATGAAATTCTGCCATTTGCAGCATCATGGATGGACTAGGAAGGCATTATGCTAAAGTGAAATAAGTTGACAGAGAAAGACAATACTGTATGATATCACTTATATGTGGACACTAAGGTGGGAGGAGAAGGGGACGACAGAGGATGAGATGGTTGGATCGCATCAATGACTCAATGGACATGAGTTTGAGTAAACTCCAGGAGTTGGTGATGGACAGCGAGGCCTGGCGTGCTGCAGTTCATGGGGTCACAAAGAGTCAGACATGACTTAGCAAATGAACTGAACTGAAAAGTTATTGAAATTAACATATATTCTGTCATTTCCAGTAGAATTCTGTGAAATTTGATGTGTGTGAGAAAACTATAGAGAACTTCTCCAGGACATTTAAAATAATGATTCATTTAAACCAGTGGTTCTCCATGTCCTGGAGTAGTTCCATAGTTTTGGAGACTAAAGTGATCAGTTTTCCTATAGTGTATTCATGTGCTTTGTGAATTCAGATTTTCTTTAATGTAAATTTTTTCACAGAGGGAAAACTTCCTATCTTACTCTTTTCAGAATCTTTTTTCTGACATACATTTACACATGCCATCTAAATTCATTTTCCTCCAGGATGTCCCTGATAGATAAAGAGGAACAGGAATTATTATTCCCATTGTCTGGAGGAATCTAAGCCTGAGGAAAAATGGGCTAATTTGCACAAGAATACCCAGGAAGTCAATGAAAGATTAAGCCAAAATATATGGACTCTTTCCAGCAAACTCTATTATGTAAACTCAAAAGGCTTGTTTGTTCTTGACCAAAATGCTGGTCTCATTGTAACTTATGGGGGGACTAGCAGGGGTGGGGGCATAAAAATAGCCAAGGCATACCCTTGTTTGGCTTAAGAATTGTAGGGAAGTACTTACCAAGAAGAGAGGAGTACAGTCTCATCATTGAGAAGGCAAGGTGGATGGGAGATGTTTGGACTACAAATTTACAATGAAGGCGAGTAAAGTCAAGGCAGGGCTGGACAAGCCACATGAACATGTCATTGACCTAAGAGTAAAAGTAAAATTTGATATTAACAAGTGTGTTTAAGAATTTGGTACACCTCAAGGAGGCTGAAGATAAGACTACTGGTGACTTTTGAGTCTAGGTATATTGAAGAAAGTCCATAGGCAACAACACCTGTGCCCCCAGCTTCCTATTTAATGTGAAGTCCACTGACTATGCCCACTCCTCCCATTCTACTGAGCTGAATACGGAAGAAAAGCTTGGAGCCACTATGGGTCATCTACAGGATGCAAGAAACAGGTTCCAGGAGCCACTGTATCTGACTTTTCTATAGAAAAATGTTAGGAATTCTAAACAACTGATGTGGAAATGACTGACTGGCATTTATGAGGCAGGACTCCTGTAGAAAGTGGACACTGAGAGGTCCGGGCTTGTTTTCAGTAATTCCCCACATATATGTATGTATGTACACACTTACTGGTGGGTATGATGATTCTTATCTCTTGGCTCTGCTCCTACCCACTTACTCTTTAGAAAGAAATTACTTGATTTTCTCCTCTTATTTTAGTGTTTTTTTCATTTTTCTTAAACTTTGTGACTCTTACTGAAAATTACTTTGTTATTTTTTTGTAAGTAGGTAGGTCATCACTAAATAAATATACTCATAGGTGATTATATGTGGATATGTGTGCATATATAAATGTATAGGTGCTTTTATATGTATAATCCCAAAGAAGGGCAATGCTAAAGAATGTACAAACTATGGCACAGTTGCACTCATCTCACTTGCTAGGAAGTAATGCTCAAAATCCTTCAAGCTAGGCTTCAGCAGCACATGAACCGAGAACTTCCAGATGTACAAGCTCGATTTAGAAAAGCCAGAGGAACCAGAGATCAGATTGGCAATATTTGCTGGATCATGGGAAAAGCAAGAGAATTCCAGAAAAACTTCTGCTTCACTGACTATGCTAAAATCTTTGACTGTGTGGATCACAACAAACTGGAAAATTCTTAAAGAGATAGGAATACCAGACCACCTTACCTGTCTCCTGAGAAACCTGCATGCAGGTCAAGAAGCAACAGTTAGAACTGGACATGAAACAATGGACTGGTTTAAAATTGGCAAAGGAGTACATCAAGGTTGTATATTGTCACTCTGCTTATTTAACATCTACAGAGTACATCATGAGAAATGCTGGGCTGGATGAATCATAAGCTGGAATCAAGATTGTCGGGAGAAGTATTATCAACCTTAGATATGGAGATAACACCATCCTAATGGTAGAAAGTGAGGAGGAACTAAAGAGCCTCATGATGAAGGTGAAAGAGGAGAGTGAAAAGCTGCCTTAAAACTCAACATGCGATGGGAGAGAAAGTTCAAAAGGGAGAGGATATACGTATACCTATGGCTGATTCAGGTTGAGGTTTGACAGAAAACAAAATTCTGTAAAACAGTTATCCTTCAATTAAAAAAATTAATGTAAAAATCCTCAACATTCAAAAAACTAAGATCATGGCACCTGGTCTCATCACTTCACGGCAAATAGATGGGGAAACAATGACAGACTTTATTTTCTTGGGCTCCAAAATCACTGCGGATGGTAATTGCAGCCATGAAATTAAAAGATGCTTGCTCCTTGAGAGGAAAGCTATGACAAACCTAGACAGTGTATTAAAAAGCAGAGACAGTACTTTGCTGACAAAGGTCCATATAGTCAAAGCTATGGTTTTTCCAGCAGTCATGTACAGATGTGAGAGTTGGACCATAGTGAAGACTGAGTGCCGAAGAAGTGATGCTTTAGAACTGTGGTGTTGGAGAAGACTCTTCAGAGTCCCTAGGACAGCAAGGAGATCAAACCAGTTAATCCTAAAGGAAATCTCCTGAATATTCATTGGAAGGACTGATGCTAAAGCTGAAGTTGCAATACTTTGGCCACCTGATGTGAAGAGCTGACTCATTAGAAAAGACCCTGATGCTGGGAAGGATTGAGGGCCAGAGGAGAAGGGGATGACATAGGATGAGATGGTTGGATGGCATTACTGAGTCAATGGACATGAGTTTGAGTAAACTCTAGGATATAGTGAAGGACAGGGAAGCCTGGTGTGCTACAGTCCATGGGGTTGCAAAGAGCTGGATACAATTAAGTGACTAAACAACAACAATGACTATGTATGAGTACATGGATATGTAGTACTCAGTCAGCAAATATTTATTGTGCATCTATTAAATGCAGTGTAATAGGTGCTAAGGATAAATGATGAACAAGATAGACAAGGTCTCTGTTCTCATGGTCCACAGTCTTAGGGGCAGGGGAGACAATAAATAATTAAACAAGCAAGGAAATGACTTAAGTATTTACAAATCCTGGAATGTACTAGCAGGAAACAAATAAATGATTTACAATTGGAAAAAACAAGAATGGTTTAATAGGGTGGTCAGAGAAGACTTCTTGGAGAAGGGGGCCTTTATGATCACTTGGGTGACAAAGGTGACTCAATCCTTATGAGACTAAATGGGGCAAGCTTTCCAGAAAGAGGAATAAAAGGTGCAAAAGTCTTGAGGAGGTAAAATCTGGGGTTTTCCAAGAATGGAAAGAAGACCCTAGGGCTGGAAGGTAATAAGCTGAGCCTTAGAGGAGTGTAGGTGATGAGGCTAGAGGGGCAGGCTGGGTGGAATCACAATCTCAGAAGTCCTGGTAAGAAGTTAGACTACTCAGGACACTGGGAAGTCTGTGAAGGCTTCCTGTGCATGTGTAGACTGACTTCTGACTATGCATCTGGACATGTGTCTGTAAATAAACATTATATATATATATATATAATATGTATATTATATCTATGTATATAGTACATGTATACAATACATACATGTATATACTGACATGTATATGGTACATGTATACAAATGCGATAGGAAAGGGGCCATCCTATGCAGATCCCCAGAGCATTTCTACAATGAGAGGAGAACCTAACTCAAATCCTTCTTGTCTTCTTCTGTGGGAAACTTTACCAGGGAACCCTGTTAATGCAGCAGAAGGCAAGAAGTACCATAAGCACTCATTCTCCCTTCCTACTTCCATCATCTGTGTGTGTTCTAATCTAACCTGAGCATTCACACCTCTTTTAGGAAGGGAAGAAGAAAACGGGCACTCTTACTAGCTACACTAAGAGAATTTCTCACTGGTTTTAGCCCCCTAGATTTAGGAGGTATGGAGTCTAGGTTACAGGGATGGGAAGTGGCAGGAAAAAGAAGAACACAGATCTTGCTAACCTGATACACCTCTAGAGCAACTCCCAAAGGCATTTCTGCTGGTGGGCAAAGGGTCAAGGGGTGACATCCCAGCAATCATATAGAACATTTCTCAAGCACCAGAATTCTCCACTGAGGAGTCAAAAAGTAATGGAGAAGATGGAAGAGAAAGCAGAAATTGACTACACAATTCCAGCTCCACATGCAAAATAAAATAAAATAATAATGGAAAGAAGCCAGGAAGCAAGGTAATTGGGGATAGTCAGGGAACTTCCTTCCCCTCCTTGCCTTCCATAATTATGAACATGAAAACAATCCTAGAAGGCCTTTGAGATGAGGAGTCGGGAGACAGGGAAGGACAGAAAGGAAAGGGACCAGAGGGTCTCACCAATTCCTTGTGTTCCTCAGTGAGACTGGAAGGCAGGGTATCCATGTATGAATCCTTCAAGGGCTTCCAGCCTAGCTGATGGGGTTCCATGTAGATCATCCCACACCTGGCAAGCACAAACAGAGGACCATCCTGGTTCACATTGGGCTCCCAAGCATGTAGGGGTGAGGTAAATAGGCTGGAGCTTGGGTTGGAGCACAGACCTTCACCAGCTCCAAGCCAAAGGAAAGATGCACAGATTTTTGTCAGGAAAGGGTAGAGACCAGTGCTAAGAGTGGGGTCTTGAGAATCAGAGACCTGTATTCAAATCTCAGCCCCAGATCCTACTAATTGAGTGACTTCGGAAAAATTTCTTTTCTGTCTCTGAATTTGTGTCCTTGTCTGTAAATTGAAGAATATAAAAAATAAGTAGCTTATAAGATTATAATGGTTAAATGAAAGGCCAATAAAGAATTTGGCACTATGTCTAGCATACAGAACACTTTTAATCAATGAAACTACTATTATAATTTTCATAATGTTAGTACATTACCATGTACTGACATGTAACATTGTATTTAGCAATTTTTTTCCCATTCTGTTGTATCTAGGCACACTCCTCTTTGTTACTAACACTGGCTACCATTTATTCAGCACCTACTATGCGTCTGCCACTCTGCTAAGTCTTAATGGCCTTCATTTCTAAATATTCCTCTTTATGGTTTACATTTTAGACATGAGGAGACAGTAGCTCAGAGAGGCTAATTGACTTGGAAGAGGTCACACAAGCTAGCAAGTGGTGTGTTCAAGGTGGGAGCCCAGGCTAGTCTAACTTGCCATGTGCTCTTTCTACTCCCTTATGTTGCCTTTGGGAATGTAGGCTTATTTTTATTTTATTATTTGTTATGGACTGGGAGGTACATGATTGGATTAATTATTATCCTCGGCACACTCATCATTAGCCCATGCATGGCCTTTCTTAGTTAATTGTTTTCAATAATGTAATCTGTGTCCATGAACCCAACACCCAGGCAGAAGTTATGGTTTTGACAATAACCTTTATCTAATTATAAAGTCTCCCTTATCCTATCCCCCTGGCTTTCCCCACCTGAGATTACACAGTATCTTGAAGCTCACATTCACTGGTCCTTTGATTTCTTACCTCCTTATCGTTTTATATACATATACATATTTAGTTGTTTAGTTGGTTTTAATAACTTAAAAGGGGATACTAAGCTGCACGTAATATTACAGGCTTACTTTTCTTGCATTTTAAAAAATATCTACTTATTATTTATTTTTGGTTGGGTTAGGTCTTCGTTGCTGTGAAGGCTTTTCTTTAGTTGTGGCGAGTGGGGGGTTACTCTCTAGCTGCAGTGCACGAGCTTCTCATTGCAGTGACCCCCCTTGCTGTGGAGCGTGGGCTCAAGGCATGCGGGCTTCAGTAGTTGTGGCTCCTGGGCTCTAGAGCACAGGCTTAGTAGCTGTAGCACAAGGGCTTAGTTGCCCTGGGGCATGTGGGATCTTCCCAGATCAGGGTTCAATGTCTCCTGCATTGGCAGGTGGATTCTTTACTACTAAGCCACCAGGAAAGCCCTACAGGCTTACTTTTATATATAATACTGCTAAGATTTTATCTTTGATTTTATTATGATTTATCTATATAGTTACTTATCAGTACAGTTCACTTATTTTGAATGACATACAAATACTACAATCTGTGATTTTATTATACTTTCCAATTCTCTCCTATTAATGGGCATTTGGGTCATTTCTAAGTGTTACTGTGAATCGTGCTACTCTGAAAATTCTGGTACATGTCTCCTGTTGTACATGGGCACAAGTTTATTTTCAGTATATACTCAGAAGCAGAATTGCTCAACCATGAGGCATATGAAGGTTCAACTTTAGGAGGTAGTTAAGTTCAGTCATTCAGCCGTGTCCGACTCTTTGCGACCCCATGGACTGCAGCATGCCAGGCTTCCCTGTCCATCACCAACTCTTCAAGCCTTCTCAAACTCTTGTCCATCACATTGGTGATGCCATCCAACTATCTCATCCTCTGTTGTCCCCTTCTCTTCCCACCTTCAATCTTTCTTGGCATCAGGGTCTTTTCCAATGAGTCAGGTCTTCCCATCAGGTGGCCAAAGTATTGGAGTTTCAGCCTCAGCATCAGTCCTTCCAGTGAATACCCAGGACTGATCTCCTTTAGGATGGACTGGTTGGATCTCCTTGCAGTCCAAGGGACTCTCAAGAGTCTTCTCCAACACCACAGTTCAAAAGCATCTTATCCAAAGTGTTTGCCTGATTTTGTATTCTTACCAGCAGTGTGGATTGAGGACTGATTTTATGACGAAGTCTGGCAAAAGGTAATATAGGTGATCTGCTAGAATTTAATCATATTTGTGGATTTTTAGAGCTTTTCCTCCTGCTTAGGGTTAGTGAGGCTTCGCCTTCCCTCAGGGGGCCCATGCAAGCTGACTCACCTGCTCACAGTGGCTGGGGAGGCCTGTTCCAGGTCAGCTGGCTCGAAGATCAGACTCATCTTGGGGCTCATCTGGATAATCTCTCCACTCATTAAACACAGCTGAAAGTACAAAGCAGAGGGGTAGAGGGCAGCAAGTGGGCTGGATTCTGTCTGCAAGTAAAAGGCCTCAGTGGAGACAGAGATGGCTTGAATTCATTCAACAAATGTTCCTTGAGCACCTACTCTGTGCCAGGCACGATGCTAGCTGCACCGAATAAAACAAGCAAAAAAATTCCTGTCCTCTTGAGGTCTGCATTCTGCCGGGAGGAAACAGATGATAAGCAAAATATATAGGCTATACAAGGATGAAAATGCTTTGGAGACAAAGTAGAAGAGGGTTGGAGAATGTCACGTCTGGTGAGATGTAATGTTAATTAGGAAAGTCAGAGAACCACTGAATGGAAGCCTTAGATGAAGAATCTAGAAATTATCAGATTACAGCTAGTCTCATGGTTCCTTCCTCAGTGTTGAACACAGAACTTAACTGCACACTGGCATCCTATTTTATTTTCTCAAGTTTTCCACAAAGACTCCTTCTGGAATCCCTCAGGGTCTGGTCCAGGGTTAGAGTGACAAGAATACCTCCATATCATTTTTGAAATGGAAAGATTAGAAGCCCTAGTGTTTAGCAGGTATATCCCCACAGAAAGTAGTGCAAATATACAGGACAGCCTCTGAGTATATAACACTAAGTCTGTGGCACTGCTTCTCATTTCCCAACATGGGTTAAAGTGAGATGTTTAACTCTTAAGATGGCTTGAGGCTTTGGTCTCTCAGGGCAAAAGAAGAAATTCCATTGCTCCATGCTTTTCCTCCTAAGTTGGGGTTTAAAGAGCTTCTTGCAAATTACCTGACCCACATCAAATATGTCTGTAATCAGGTCATTACTTGCAAACCCCAGAAAGGTCATAGCTGTTATGGGACTAACACCACTATCAGTGTCATCTCTGAATATCAAGAAAAGTAAAATAGACCCAAAGCTGTGACAGTAGTTTGATTTCATTCCGAGCCGAGAAGAGCCATCAGGAATTTCACTGACTCTTTATACTTCTGATCTCAAGACCAACCCATACATGTGTACAATTAGTTTATATAATATAGTCCATATCATGGAATAAAATGCACTTCTACATTTATATGTTATATAATCAAAATTATGAACATGCTATTATTAGTGTATGTGTGTAATTTGGATAATTAGGCTTTCCATTGTTGAGCATGACTCATTTTTAGTCTTGCAAAATGTAAATGCTGCTGGAAAATATATTTTGATTTGATAAGGAAATACAGTCAATGTAAGAACTCTTCCTTGAAATGGTGATAAATATTATTTTTTTATTTTAACCCTTATATAGTACTTGCTCTATGCCAGGCACTATTATAAGCAGTTTGTAAATATTAATTTATCTAATCTTGCTAACAATATTATAACACAGACACAACACAAACACTATTATCCTCATTTTACAGATGATGCACTGAGGTATAGGTATAGTTTTCTTGAGGTTACATGACTGCTGAGTGGTAAGATAGGATCTGAACCCAGGCTGTCCAGCTCCAGAGAGTAAGCTCTTTGCCACTACGCTTACTGCAGTAGGCAGAATGTATCTTCCAAAGACAGCTGTGATGTCTCCTAACCCACGTGTACTTTTGCAGTGTGATCTCCCCCACCTCCATCAAGAGGTGGCATCTATTTCTCTACTTCCTTGAATCTGGAAAGGTTCTGTGACTTCTTTGACTTAACAAAATTCAGAGAAAGTAATGTTGTGCCAGTTCCAAGCAGAGATTTTAATTTCCTGCCTCTTCCAAATCAACCACCAGGTAAGGAGTGCCACTACTGCAAGACCACCAAATGATAAGACCAAGTCATGTGGACAGGCCTGGAGGGTAAGATGCTATTTAAGAGAAAGAGAGACAGAGACAGAGAGTCATGGAGAGAGAGACAAGTCAAGGAGGAAAGAGCCCCAAAAACTGAGTGAAGAAGCTACCATGGATGTGGCTGCTCTAGCCCTAGCCACCCCAGATGATGTCATGAGGATTAGCCTAGCCCTTTTGAGCCTTTTCAAAATTTATAATCCACAGTATCATGAGCAAAGCTAAGCCACTAAGTATTAAGATAGTTTGCATCTTTAATTATACAGCAATGGATACCCAAAATATATCCCATGTATCACGGACTTTGTATGGACTATCTTACTTAATTATCAACACCCGTATTTTATTACTACCTTTTTTTACAAATGAAGAAATTGGTTCAGAGAAGTTAAGTGATTTGCCCAACTTCCTCAATTGTAGAGCCAGTAGTCCAATTTAATGCCAGAACCAAGGCTTTTAACCATTATACAACAGTATCTCAAAACACAACTTACCCACTACAAGTACAAACAACAGTATAATTCATGAATTGATAACTGTTACTTTCTTATGTGGCATTTATTCTCAGTGTAAATAAGTGTATACATTATATAGTCTTGATCAATCACTCACTTCAGTAAAAGAGTTTATTCCCCAACCATGTAAAAGTGATATCAGACAGGTACCTTTTTATTGTCATCCAGAACAGTGTTCATATTTTCAATCCAAACAGCATCCACTGGCCCATCAAATATAATCCATTTGCGGTCATCAGACAAAGAAGATGCTTGCTCTCGGAAAGCATTGGCAAGGACACCATCTGTCCATTCATGGCTCACTTGGTCAAAGCACCCATACAGTTGCCCCATGGTGATAGCTTTGGGATTAATGATCTTATACTCCACAGCAAACTCTTCCATCTGGTTGGCTGGACAAGAAGGTTAACACAAGTTACAGTTTCTGGTGAGACCAGAACATTAGACAAGAGTCAATGCCATCTAAAAGGTCAAACAAATTTATCAGCGTGCCATCCAAGGAGAGTCCTTATAAAATTTATACTGTCTGTATAAAAATCGGGATAACTGGATAGGCAATGCCTTAAATTGTTAGGCTATTATAGCTATTAGTTTCTTAACATATTGTCTTCTGACGCTCATTTCAAACAAGTCAAATGAGCCAGTCAGATCTAAATAAAGTCTGGGTCTAAAATAACTCAGGCAGTAAAGGAGAGAGATGCCATATAATCAGGTCTCTTTATGTATCTGGCTTTCATGGCTACCCTAGAACCTTGGCTTTGACTTGAGTTGAGGAAACAATGGACAGTAAAAGATGGTTACTTTCCTTTTTCTCTATCCGAAGGGCGAGCTAAGCCCTGAAACCTATTCTTTCGTTGCTCAATAAGTGTTCCCTAAGAATAGAGCACCAGGACCTAACTGGAATACACAGGCTGATGGATGGTACATCACATGTATTTAATAACAGAAAATAACCACACTTTTACATGATCCTTCAAAGTAAGGAAAAGCTGGAGTGCATGAACCAAGAACTAAATAGAGAATTGTTCCTGCAGAATCCTGAGGCAAAGACAATGGGGTAGCCTCCTTCCTCTTCATTTAGTTTCCTAAACTATACTCAACACCTAAATTACTATTTAAGTTTGAAATGCCCAAATTAGTTTTTAATGTCAAGTCAGTGCTGAAAACAAAAATCTCAAAAATCCAACAGTAACTCAATGTTATTACAAAAAATATCAAAACAAAGCATACTGGAAGGGATTGTGTAAATACAGGCAGAGCAAGGCACCGCTTTTCAAAATCACAGCATTGTGTTTTATAAAAGGAAAAACCTCCAAACTGTTTCTCTGGCAATAGACATAGCTTTTATTTGTTGAGTAGACACTGTGCTAGGTTATTTCCCTGTATAATCTCATTTAATTATCACAATGATCCCATTATCACAATGATGCCTCTGGGAAAACAGAGGCAAAGAGAGGTTTAGTAACTTGCCCAAGGTCTGTGTCTGATTCAAAAGTCTGAGGCCTTATATTCTACATTAAAAGAAAGGAAGGGTAGAAGGAAAGGAGGAGGGAGGGAGGGAAGCAGAGGGGATAGGAGGGAGGGAGAATGGGAGGAAGAAAGAAAGGGAAAGGGAAGACAAAGAAAGAGAGGCAAAGAAGGGGTGGAAAGAAAACAGAAACCATGCAGTGATGTTTTTAGAACAGTTTTGTTTAGGCAAGTGGCAGGAGTTTCCCTCTCACTGGGAAGCTTTTGGAGAAACCACAGTTCAGTATTTGAGAAAATTTCTCCAGCCTTATGATGCACATAAAACCCCCTGTTAGATGCTCTCCCTCTCTTTATTTTCTGCCTACAGACCCCTGTGTGCCATGTTCTATTTCTGCTAGATTGTGACTCTAATGTCACAATCCAGGGATGGCAAAGCTAACAACCTAGCATCAATTTCTATGGAACCAGTCAACTAAGTGGGGACACCTGTTCTCCCTGGAAGTCAGGGATGTGAGTTTTACCTTCGTATAAATCACCCAGAGCTGCAGCCAACACTTTATAAGCACAGGTCTTGCCACCCATGGGATCTCCAACAATCATATAGCCATGTCTTACCAGCATCATCTCATAGATCTGGGAGGAAACATCACGTAAGAAGTTAATCATTGCAAACTTCCCAGAATTGCAATTAGTCAGAAGTCAACAAGGAATGAGGTCTACAGTCTTTTTTTCCATCTATTGTTTAAATATCTTTTGGATGAATAATAATATATGTGTGCATTTCAGATTATTTAAGGGATGAGAAATACTATTTACTCTGCACCTCTCCATGTGCTAAACATGAAATGATTCACCTAAGTCATTTCATTTAATCCACTCAGGCATCATCTTGTGCTGTGTGTGCTGTGCTTAGTCACTCAGTCGTGTCTGACTCTTTGTGACCCCGTGGAATGCAGCCCACCAGGCTCCTCTGTACATGAGGATTCTCCAGGCAAGATTACTGGAGTGGGTTGCCATGCCCTCCTCCAGGGTATCTTCCCAACCCGGGGATTGAACCCAGGTCTCCTGCATTGCAGACGGATTCTTTACCAAGTGAGCCACCAGGCATCATTAACTACTTTCAAATGGTGGAAACACTGAGCCTAAGAGAGGTTAACTAACTTGCCCAAGCTCATCAGTGGTAGGACCAGGATTTGAGCCCGGGGCCTCTGATTTCAATGCTGCTAATCTTTTCATTACACCATTTCTACTTGCTTTTAAAGAGGAAAAGGAAACAGTGGTCATTTTAGCAAATTGTATTTCTATTGGAAATTTCCTTTCTCAAGGCCTAAATGCTATTCTGACTTAATTTGAATTCTCAATAGATTAAAATGTATTTTATGAGCCAGGAGAGATGCTGTTAAATACAAATGACCTTCCATGTAATTTTAGCCCTTACCCTTGAGAATCAAGAGCGAAGTGGAAGCTCATTTTTTGAATTTTCTAATTGTTTTGTCTGTCTGTGACGAGTAGTCTATGATAATCGAAATGGAAATGCTTTGGTCATTTATATTAATGTGACATGTTTTCTCTCTCCTTCTAAACTGTGAATCTCTCAGAAAAAGGGAGTACGTGAAGCTTTTTATTTTAAAGATTATGTTCTCATTATTTTTCACCTTCCCTGGAGGAGGAAATGGCAATCCACTCCAGTATTCTTGCCTGGAAAATCCCATGGATAGAGGAGACTGCGGGGCTACAGTCCATATGGTTGCAAAGAGTCAGACATGACTGAACAACTAACACACATTTTTCACCTTGGAAGTGAGTTATACAGAGGGTCTAAATGAAGACAATAGGGGTGGTACAGGTACTGATAAAAGCGAGTCAGCAAATATTTGTTAAACACCTACTATGTGCCAGACACTCTTCTAGATGCTATAGGCACAGAGGATAAAACAAAAAAATCCTCAACCATCCAGTAAGGTTTACATTCAAGTAGGAAAGACATTTCAGATAGAATAAAGATAAGTGAGTTGACTGTGCATTAGAAAGAAGAAAGGCACTTATGCTTCAATAGCCTCTCACCTTCCTCCTCACACATTTTTAAATGGATTACTGAAAGTGAAAACCTCTCAGTCATGTCCTACTCTTTGCAACCCCATGGACTATACAGGAGGGATTCCTGTGGGATTCTCCAGGCCAGAATACTGGAGTGGGTAGCTCTTCCCTTCTCCAGGGGAGCTTCCCAACCCAAGGATCAAACCCAGGTCTCCCATATTGCAGGCAGATTCTTTACCAGAAGAGCCACCAGGGAAGCCCAAGAATACTGGAGTGGGTAGCCTATCCCTTCTCCAGAGGATCTTCCCGACCCAGGAATTGAACCAGGGTCTCCCACATTACAGGTGGATTCTTTAGCAACTGAGCTGTCAGCGAAGCCCAAAATGAATTATTAAGGTATCAATATAACAGAAGGGATGGTAACTCCATACATATATTTTTGGCTGTGCTGGGTCTTCATTGCATTATGCATTGTGAAGCACAGGCTTAGGTGCCCTGTAGCATGTAGGATTTTAGTTTCCCACCCAGGGATTCGACCTGAGTCCCCTGTATTGGAAGGTGAATTTTTAACTACTAGATCACCAGGGATCTCCCCATATGTTTTGTTTTTGAAAACTGGTACTACAATATTTAAACTATATAAAAGTTTACCTGTAGGTCAGTTTACCTGTATTTCAATTACTTTGAAATACATAAAAAGTAAGATAAGTGGATTATGGATGTACAGATAAGTGATAAAGCAAGTGTTATAAAATGTTCAATATAAAATCTCAGGTGGGTACATAGGTATTCTCAGCAAAATACTTTCAATTTTTCTGCATGTTTAAAATATTCATAATAAAATATTGAAAATAAAGACTCATGTTTAGTTAAAAAATAATCTATAAATAGTGCCATTATCTTCATTACCATAGTTTGGCCTCAGGGCAAACAAGAGGGAGGGAGCACAGCCCCATTCATCATCAGAAAATTGGATTAAAGGTTTACTGAGTATGGCCCTACCCATCAGAACAAGATCCAGTTTCCCCCTCAGTCAGTCTCTCCCATCAGAAAGCTTCCATAAGCCTCTTATCTTTTTCCATCAGAGGGCAGACAAAATGAAAAACACAAAAAACTAACCAACATGATCCCACGGACCACAGCCTTGTCGAACTGAATGAAACTGAATGAAATGAGTCAAGCCATGTAGGACCACCGAAGATGGACAGGTCATGGTGGAGAGTTCTGACAACATATGGTCCACTGGAGAAGGGAATGACAAACCACTTCAGTATTCTTGCCTTGAGAACCCCATGAACAGTGTGAAAAGGCAAAAAGATAGGACACTGAAAGATGAACTCCCTAGGTTGCTGGGTGCCCAAAATGCTACTGGAGATCAGTGGAGAAATAACTCCAGAAGGAATAAAGAGATGGAGCCAAAGCAAAAACAACACCCAGTTGTTGATGTGACTGGTGATGGAAGTAAAGTCCGATGCTGTGAAAAGCAATATTGTGTAGGAACCTGGAATGGTAAGCCTATGAATCAAGACAAATTGGAAGTGGTCAAACAGGAGATGGCAAGAGTAAACATCAACATTTTAGGAATCAGCAAACTAAAATGGACTGGAATGGATGAATGTAACTCAGATGGCCATTATATCTACTGCTGTGGGCAAGAATCCTTAGAAGAAATGGAGTAGCCATCATAGTCAACAAAAGAGTCTGAAATGCAGTATTTGGATGCAATCTCAAAAATGACAGAATGAGCTTTGTTCATTTCCAAGGCAAATCTTTCAATATCACAGTAATCCAAGTTTATGCCCTGAGCAATAATGCCGAAGAAGCTGAAGTTGAATGTTTCTATGAAGACCTACAAGACCTTTTAGAACTAACACCCAAAAAGATGTCCTTTTCATTATAGGGGGCTGGAATGAAAAAGTAGAAAGTCAGGAAACACCTTCAATAACAGGAATTTGGCCTTGGAGTACAGAATGAAGCAGGGCAAAGGCTAATAGAGTTTTGCCAAGAGAACACACTGGTCATAGCAAACACCCTCTTCCAACAACACAAGAGAAGACTCTTCACAGGGACATCACCAGATGATCAATACCGAAATCAGACTGATTATATTCTTTACAGCCAAAGATGGAGAAACTCTATACAGTCAGCAAAAACAAGACTGGGAGATGATTGTGGCTCAGATCATGAACTCCTTATTGCCAAATTCAGACTTAAATTGAAGAAAGCAGGGAAAACCACTAGACCATTCAGATACGACCTAAATCCAATCCCTTATGATTATACAGTGGAAGTGACAAATAGATTCAAGGGATTAGATCTTATAGAGTGCCTGAAGAACTATGGACAGAGGTTCATGATATTGTACAGGAGGCAGTGATCAAGACCATCCCCAAGAAATAGAAATGCAAAAAGGCAAAATGGTTGTCTGAGGAGGTCTTACAAACAGCTGAAAAAAGAAAAGACGTGAAACGCAAAGGAGAAAAAGAAAGTTACACCCATTCGAATGCAGAGTTCCAGAGAATAGCAGGAAGTGATAAGAAAGCCTTCCTCAGTGATTAATGCAAAGAAATAGAGGAAAACAATAGAATGGGAAAGACTAGAGATCTCTTCAAGAAAATTAGAGATACCAAGGGAACATTTCATGCAAAGATGGGCTCAGTAAAGGACAGAAATGGTATGGACCTAACAGAAGCAGAAGATATTAAGAAGAGGTGGCAAGAGTACACAGAAAAACTATACAAACAAGATCTTCATGACCCAGATAACCACGATGGTGTGATAACTTACCTAGAGCCAGATATCCTGGAATGCGAAGTCAAGTGGGCCTTAGGAAGTATCACTAGGAACAAAGCTAGTGAAGGTGATGGAATTCTAGTTGAGCTATTTCAAATCTTAAATGATGATGCTGTGAAAATGCTACTCAATATGCCAGCAAATTTGGAAAACTCAGCAGTGGCCACAGTACTGGTAAAGGTCAGTTGTCATTCCAATCCCAAAGAAGTGCAATGCCAAAGAATGTTCAAACTACTGCTCAAATTGCACTCATCTCACACGCTAGCAAAGTAATTCTCAATATTCACCAAGCCAGGCTTCAACAGTACGTGAACCGTGAACTTGCATATGTTCAAGCTGGTTTTAGAAAAGGCAGAGGAGCCAGAGATCAAATAGCCAACATCTGTTGGGTCATCGAAAAAGCAAGAGAGTTCCAGAAAAACATCTACTTCTGCTTTATTGACTATGCCAAAACTACACCAAAGCCTTTGACTATGTGGATCACAGTAAACTGTGGAAAATTCTTAATGAGATAGGAATACCAGACCACCTGACCTGCCTCCTGAGAAATGTGCATGCAGGTCTAGAAGCAACAGTCAGAACTGGACATGGAACAACAAACTGGTTCCAATTCGGGAAAGGAGTACTTCAAGGCTGTATATTGTCACCCTGCTTATTTCAGTTATATGCAGAGTATATCATCCAGCTGGGCTGGATGAAGCACAAGCTGGAATCAAGGTTGCTGGAAGAAATAACAATAACCTCAGATATGCAGATGACCCCACCCTTATGGCAGAAAATGAAGAGGAACTGAAGAGCCTCTTGATGAAAGTGAAAGAGGAGAGTGAAAAAGTTGGCTTAAAACTCAACATTCAGAAAACTAAGATCATGGCATCCAGTCCCATCACTTCCTGGCAAAGAGATGGGGAAACAATGGGAACAGTGAGAGACTTTATTTTCTTGGGCTCCAAAATCACTGCAGATGGTGACTGTAGCCATGAAATTAAAAGACACTTGCTCCTTGAAAGAAAAGTTATGACCAACTTTGACAGCATATTAAAAAGGTGGTGTTAATATTACTTTGCCAACAAAGGTCTGTCTAGTCACAGCTATGGTTTTTACAGTAGTCATGTATGGATGTGAGAGTTGGACTATAAAGAAAGCTGAGCACCAAAGAATTGATGCTTTGGAACCGTGGTGTTGGAGAAGACTCTTGACAGTCCCTTGGACTTCAAGGAGATCCAACCATCCATCCTAAAGAAATCAGTCCTGAATATTTATTGGAAGGATTGATGCTGAAGCTGAAACTCCAATACTTTGGCCACCTGTTGCAAAGAACTGACTCATTTGAAAAGACCCTGATGATGGAAGGCAGGAGGAGAAGGGGATGACAGGGGATAGATGTTGGATGGCATCACTGACTTGATGGACATAAGTTTGAGTGAGCTCCAAGAGTTGGTGATGGACAGGGAAGCCTGAAGTGCTGCGGTCCATGGGTTTGCAAAGAGTTGGACACAACTGAGTGACTGAACTCACTGAACTGAACTGATATATGGTGCATCTATAAAATCCCAGTGAATATTTGGGATTCAATATTGGGTTAAATGAATTGTGTCAAAACTACCACACTTGATGACATAGTAGGGGAAAATATTATTCTTAAAGAGAATTTTTTTAGTAATTTTAAAAAATTAATTAATTTATTTTTGGCTGTGCTGGGTCTTTGTTGCTGCATGGGCTTTTCTCTAGTTGTGGCAAGCAGGGGCTACTCTCTAGTTGTGGTGTGTGGGCTGCTCATTGCAATGACTTTTGTTATTGAGGAGCATAGGCTCTAGAGCTTGTGGGCTTCAGTAGTTGCGGCACATGGGCTCAGTAGTTTTGGCTCCTGGGTCCTAGAACACAAGCTCAATAGTTACTGTTCATGGGCTTAACTGCCCTGCAGCATGTGGGATCTTCCTGGATCAGGGATTGAATCTGTGTCTCCTGCGTTGACAGGTGGATTCTTTACCACTGAGCCACCAAGAAAGCCCTGGGAAAAATTTTTATTCCTAGAAATTTTATTCTGATTTGGAATCTGGAGACCTGGGTCCTAACCTTGATCTTTGATTCTAAATAACAACATGATTTTGTGAAATGATGATGCTTCGCGTGTCTGTGGAAATGGCGGGGTTGACAGTGATACAGTAATCAGGCACTATATCTGGCAATTTACATATTTCTTGTCTCAGTATTACTCTGTGGGAAAGGTTTTACTGTCTTTATTTTATAGATGAGGAAATGGGCTCAGAATGGTGAACTAACTTGCCTAAAATCTCACAGCAAAAAACAGAAGGGGGTGAGATTTGAAACTAGGTCTATATGAATCCAAATCTGTTCCCTCTCTGGATGCCAGTGTTCTTATGGGGCCAAACGCCAGATGGCATTTAAGGTCCCTTGTAATTCTGTCCTATGATTCTGCAGAAAAAGTGCATTTGAGACTTACATTATTCAGTTTATATCTTTAAGGTAGTTTTACATAGAAAGCGATCATAGGGAAGGAAACCTGAAATTAGGTGAAGTTTCACTAAGGTTCTCCAGGATTGAGACTGTAGAGACGTTTCTTTCATGTATTAATAACAGCACCTTGATTTTCCCTGAGGAACCACCACTTTATGTTTCAGTCCATATGACTTGACTTGGGTAGCTCTGACTCCTGACTCCATCTCCACTTCTGGCAGAGGTGGGGTTTTATTGTCTCCTTCTTATCTTTGTAATTGGTTCAGGGATGGTCGTGTGACTTTATCAACACCATTCAAAGCAAATTTTGAGACTTTTTGCTGAGGACACTCTGAGAGTGATGTTCTTTTTCCTTCTGGACTTGAACATGAGACAATTTAAGTCTGAGGTTACTGGGGGCCTAACTGAGAATGAGTTTTTCATGTAGAGAGAAGCAGAATCCAGACATGAAGAGAGATGGATTCCTGATGACATTATCTAAATAAAATCTGTATCCCACTATGCCTGAGGCCAACATATTTCTGGACTTTTTCAAGTTAGGTGAGTAAATTCCCTTTTATTGACTAAGACAGTTTAAATTGAATTTCTGTCATTGGGAGGGTGCTTCCCTCATAGCTCAGTTTGTAAAGAATCTGCCTGCAATGCAGAAGACCCCGGTTTGATTCCTGGGTTGGGAAGCTCCCCTGGAGAAGGGATAGGCTACCCACTCCAGTATTCTGGCCTGGAGAATTCCATGGACTGTATAGTCCATGGGGTTGCAAAGAGTCAGACACAAGTGAGCGACTTTCACGCTCACATTCTAACATTGGGAACCACTGCTTTGACTAATTCAAACCACAATGCCCAGAAAGGTTCTATTTCATCCCTAAATTAAAAAAAAAGAAACCAGGGAAGATGGTGATAGGAAAAATATTGGATTTTAAATATCAACTCCTGGAAATGAAAATTGAAGGTACAATGGATTATTAAGTGTCTTCATTTCTACCTCAAGCTCTAATGAGGCATTTCCAATTACAATCAGTTCAGTTCTAATCTACCATAGTTCTTTCTGATTTCTGACCTCAGCAAACAATAAACAGGTACATTTCCACATAGGTACATGGAACCAACCTGGATAATTTTCCCAATAAACCAAGGTACTGGCTGAAGTTTCATCTTTTTGATGTTCGCATTTAGTACTTCCATAAAAACTTCATAGTCTGGCTGTGGAAGAATAACTCCAGGAAACAAATCTGATATAATTCCCTGTTAACAGAAATTCAAGATGTGAAAAGGATGAATTATCAGATATATAACCTCAACATTGTTTTAAAATGGAATCTACAAATAGCAGGAATCCTTGGAAAATTGCAAACCTCAGTTTTCCTGTACCAAAATCATGTACCTTATCCACAATTACAAATTCCGACAATATTTGTTAAACATGATGTTTCTTCCCAATAATTTAAAAAGTCAGCAAATAGCTAATGTCTGTGCTATTTCAGTCATTACACTAGGAGTGAACAAAATAGCCATGATTTCTGTCTTTAAGAGCTTACAGTCTAGTAAGGAAGATAGGTGTTAAAATAGTTACAAAACTAATTATATTTGATATAAACAACTAACTACTCACCCTCAACAGCAAATATTATCCTATCAGTGAAACTATTTTTATTAAAAATCAAGAATTAGGGATATTGCTATTACCATTATTACTTAATATTTGGGGGAGGGTATCTGGCAATAGGGATGCTGGCCAGAGAATGGAAAGGCTGTAAGGAGTGCAAGAAAATTTTTTTCATCTTGGGAAGTAGAATCTCAGTGTTTAGTCAAGGTCCCAAACCATTGCATACCTGAAACAGAGGGACATCTTGAGCCAAGAACTTGGCCAGGTTGACATCAAGCAAGGCCCGGAGCAGCAGGACACTCTCATTCTCCTCTGGGTACTTGAGTTTCAGGTTGCCAGCAGCAGTGAGCACAGACTTGACAGCACGCATGCCATAGTCATAGTGATGCTGGGAGGAGAGTTGCTCTGAACACAGGCGGTAGGTTGCAACAATCTTCTGAGCAAGACTGGGAGGGCAAAGACATGTCTGCAGACCCTCCAGTAAGGACCATGTCCCGCTCAGCAGACATTCCCAATGTGTTGTGCCCTGTCCCTTCAGAAGCCAGGCTTGCCCATGAACATGATGGAAAAATCTTATCATTTGAAGATTTCTTCATAGAGTTACCATAATGAGCTAAGGAAGCAGTATAACTCTCTTTCAAAGGTAGGATGAAAAATAGCAAGCACATATATAACTAATATGTACTGTATAAGAAATTGTATGTGTTTATACTTTTTTGTGTATATATGAGTGTATGTGTATGCCACACATATACACATTTGGGAAGATTACAATGAATGATTAACAATGTTAGTGCCTGTAGAGTGGGACTACTAAGGGACACAATGGGGACACTCAATTTTGCACTTCTGTAACATGACAATTTTTTTCAATATCCATCTTTTAAGAAAACCAACTCAAAAATTAATATACTCAGCACATAACACATGTGTGCTCATGTGCACTACCATGTCTTATTCTTCCTGAGCACATGTGTGTGTATGTTGTGTGTGTTAGCCGTTCAGGTGTGCCTGACTCTTTGTGACGCCATGGACTGTAGCCCACCAGGCTCCTCTGTCCATGAGATTTTCCAGGCAAGGATACTGGAGCGGGTTGCCATTTCCTTCTCCAGGGGATCTTCCCAACCCAGGAATCGAACCCGGGTCTCCTGCGCTGCAGGCAGATTCTTTACCGACTGAGCTACAAGGCATAGGGGACCACATTTCCCAGCCTTCCCCACAGGGGTGGCCACATCACTGACTCCTAGCCAGTGGCATATGAATGAAGTGGAAGTATGCCACTTTGAGGGCTGGTCCATAAAAACCTCCTCCATAAGCTTCTCCATGCTCATGTGTTATAGCTGTGAGATATGTTACTTGGGTTCCTTGGGGAAGAACTCCCCCGATCACAGACACCCATTTTGGATTTCCAGGGAGTGAAAAATAAAACTTTTACTATGCTAAGCCACTGGAATTTGGAGATCAGGTTTACCCTAACTAATGTACTGATGTGTGTTTTCCTTGTAGGACTCCTGTCTAACAAGACTGATTTACTTTTAAAGCAAAGACTGTGTTGCTCACTAGCACCTAGGACTGGGCAGGGCATGAGGTAGGTGGCTCAATGAAGGTTTGCCAATTGAATAAATGAATTGAACAGGCAAATCAATGTAAGCCAAGTCTCCTATAGAAGACAATAAATTAAACCTCTTATGACCGAGGCAGCCTCTTAGCCTAGGAAGGATGACACACTCCATTGAGAACATCTATAGCCCCGTGCATTAACAGCAATGACCTCCAGACCACAAAGACACTTTGGGCCTTGTGGAAATATCTGTGGTAACAAAAAAATCAATTGATTATGGCCAAGCAATGTGAAAAGACAAATGTAAAATTTGAAATAGATCAATAAAAGCCATTTTACAGTGAATATTCACAATTCTGGTTATATGTGAAAAAGACACTGATGCCTGTGTATGCCTGCATCTCAGAAAACTGGGTAATACTTGAATGAGAGATAATCAAGTTGATTGGAGTAAATAAATATTATATTGATAACGAAGTTAATTCTAAATTATATTAATTTTTCCCCTTCAATCTTGGTCAATAACAACTCAATCTTGAAATAATTTCATGTCTTTCAGTCATTTAGGAATGTGTGTGTGTGTGTTAACAGTGAGGGATAGAGGAGAAATGAGTGAGTCTTCTTTAGAAGTAGTCCAGGTATATATAAAGGGAGTGGAGGGCTCTTTCTTGGGAATCTTGGCTATTTCCTAGTCAGAGAAGGGGTCAAGACCAAGACCAGGGCTATGTGCATTCAGAAAAACTTGTGAGTAAAAGCATATACCTCAAGTTTCTCTTTTCTGTTTTCCAATGGACAATTTACGTTGAATACACCCTACAAAAAGTCATTCCATCACTCTGGAAAGCCAATATAACGTACCTTCTGGAGTCTAGAAATCCCATAGAGTAGAGGGAGATTTCTCCAATGAGGGCATAATCTGGCACCATCATGGCCACTGTCCGAAATAAGGCCTGGAAAAGAAATGCCATTCAGAACCTAAATGTGTAAGGTGAAAACTGGGGAAGGCACATCTAAAGAGGCAAAGAGAAATAACATGATCATTCAGACCACCCAGTGATAATTAAGGAAAGGAGGGCTGGAGGACAAATCAGTGCAGAGAGACTGTCTTTACCAGATGGATCCACAGCTCCACGAACCTCCCCACTAGCCTTGTTCAAATACATTGTGTCCCTCAGTGGTTGTGTGGAAGGCCTTAGGTGCTGGTATCCTAGCAACACTTCATCCTCCTATGCCAAATGGAGTTTCAATAGTTTCATTCAACTCTTGGAGCTTGCTGGTATTCAATGTAGACAGCAGAAGTCATTCAGGGATGCAGGGTAATTACATATCAGAAGAATCCTGAAGTTAGACAGATCTTGATTTAAAAAATCAAGTCCTTGTTCTGCTACATACCAACTGTAGGTAAGTTAGGTAACCCCTGTAGACCTCAGGTCTTTCACCTCAAAACGGTCTAACAACTACGCCCTCTGCATAGTTATCATGAGACAAATAATATTATATAAGTCAAGTGCTTAAAAAAAAAGTGTGTAGCACATAGTAAGGGCTCAGAAAACAGCAGGTATTGTTATTAATGGGGCTTTCCAGGTGACGCTACTGTTAAAGAACCCACCTGCCAATGCAGGGGACATAAGAGACATGGGTTCAATCCCTGGGGTGGGGGGGCTGGAGATTCCCTGGAGGAGGCCATGGCAACCCACTCCAGTATTCTTGCCTGGAGAATCCCATGGACAGAGGAGCCTGGTGGGCTATAGACCACAGGGTTGCAAAGAGTCAGACATGACTGAAGCGACTTTGTAACTTAGAGGAGAAGAGACTTGCCTAAGTCATGCAGTTAGAGGTAGAGCCAAGACTAGAATTCAGACTTCCTGACACCAACCCTGAGTGCTTTCTACTAGGCCAAACTGTCTCATGAATGTTGTTTATGCAGATCTAGCATGGTTGTTAGCTGGGAGGGATGTAGGAGGGACTTAAAACAATTGTGCATTATAAAATGAGAAATGTGGTTTGAAATTCTACTTTGGTGTCCACTGGTCTATGTTGACCTAGAGAGAAGGGATCACTCTTACGCATTTCCTTGACTTCTTTTCTATTCCCAGGGAGGAGGAGGGGTGGTATGTTTGAATTAGATTCCAGGAACTAACCAGAATGCATTTCCAGCAGATGGAGCATCATGTGCTAATGTGAATTTGGGTTTTTGTCCAGGTCTCTCTTGCATCTTTCACTTGAAGGAAAGAAGCAATAATTTGAAAGAAAATCCATAAAGAAGTGGGTCTTGAAGTCTCCCTTTCTTCATGTAGTTGGGGTGCTAGATACTCCAAAGGTGGAGACCCAGGCACTTTGCAATTTGGTTTTTTTTCATTTATGAGAGCAGCATGCTAAGGTCATTTAGTGCCTGTCCCCTTGAAGATGGCCTGGCTGGCATTCTCTCTTCCCTACTTCAGAGGCACTTGCCTTTTCTCATAGCAGCAGGGACAATGCTTATTGCCATGGTTGTAGCTCAGGCCAGTTCAGCAGTAGGTCTCGAGGACATATTCTCTCTCGTGTTATCTCTCTAGCTGGTTGGAACATCCTGCTTTGGTGTGGACACCGCTTGGGCCTAACTAGCTGAGCTCCATGTGCTCTAGAGTCTTGGTTTGCCAGCATATTCTGTGTTGAACTCTGATGCTCTCTTATATGCTGATCTGTTTTATTTGGTCTACAATGATTTTATTTTGCCTATGATGATTTTAGTTTTTGCATTAAGCCAGGATCTAAAAATAAGATTTTATGTAACAATCCAAATTTCTGTTTTTTCCTGAAAAAATGAGAAGGTCCCACAATTCCCGCTTGGCCAGAGTAGGCTGGGGATAAGTAGGGCCTGCTGCCTCTAGGTAGGAGATCTGTCAGAGTCTCTATCAGGCCTATTTGGCTTTTCTCATTTATATGAACTGTCTGACCCTTGTAGACAACAGAAATAGTGACACTTATTCCAGTGTTCATTGTTTCCTCTTTGCCATTGGTTATTATGGTGTATATTTTCTCCCACCTCATGAAAGTTAGAGTTAGGGAAATGATTTGAGTTCTGAAGCCAAGTAACATCTTCACTTCTCATAGTTGAAAAATGTCACATGGTCTACTATTTGGCTTCTCTGTGAGATGCCTGGATACTTCCAAAGGTTTCTATATGATAAAGTACACCCAGTATTTCCCACTCTGATGTTTACCTTGAGGTTATCTGGCAGCTCAGCCCTGCCAGCATACCCAGGGTTCATGGTGATGAAGACGGCACAAGTTGGGTTTAGCGAGAGCTCAGTGCCTTCAAAGATGAATGTCTTTAGCTTCCGGATAATGGCTTGTTGAATGCTGAGAATCTGTTGAGCTACCACAGACAGTACTTCTACCTGGAGTGAGAATGGCTGGTTGATTTAAGCTCCTGCTTCTGATGGCCACCCACCCCACTCTGCCGCAGTATCCTTCACCTAGTGAAGAAAGAACCCCATCACCTGAGAATAAGACCTTCACATTCAAAGTTAGGAGCATGATTTAGAATTTTGGGAAAAGAACAGAAAACTGGTGTGTATATGCATGCATATGTGTGTGTGTATGCGTGTGTGTTTGTGTGTATGTAAGTAGTTTCCATAGTATTTTATCTTTGTTCCTGTACCTAGCATAATACTTCACCCATAGTATGCATGTATGGTGTTTATTGGTTCAAATTGCATGTTTACATTCCCTAATCTCAACAGCTACCCAAATAGAATTAACCACTCATTCATTTGTGATGACTCCTTTGTACCACTGGTATAGACTTCGCTCATATTCTACTTGTATCATTTAATTTTTATCTCCCTTGGCTGAACTATAACAGTCTAGAGGGCAAAACTGTTTCTTGCTCATCTCTGTATTATGAACACATACACAATATCTGACATAGGGTAGTTGCTCAATAAATTTTTGAATGAGCAAGTGAGTGAATGAATTTGGTGAGAATGCTTATGTATACCCTAGGCATTTTGTCTGCTTAGGGCTGTTTTTGTTTGGTTCATGGAGTACTTACTTTGTGCAAGGGGCCATAGAGGAGACATAAGCCCTGTCACTGAGGAACTGAAAGCCCAGGAAAAAAGCCCCTGCATGTCCAAACCCTTTATTCAGCAGCTTAGTAGCAGGGTTACCTCAATCCTGTTGAACTCATCAAAGCAGGCCCATGCTCCAGCCTGGGCTAGTCCTTTGAAAAATTTCCCCATGGCTTTGTAATCCAGACCATCAGAGCAGTTGAAGACCACACACTAGGGAGAGAGAGGATGTTGGCTCCATTTAGGATGGGATTCTTCCCATCTGAATCACCCTGCACCTTGAAACAGAGGTGGGACTCCCCTCTTCTCATTCTACTGGAGGAGCTGGGGCCCCACTCTGCCTGGTACTCTAAGCCATCTTGAGCTTCATGCCAACTTCCCTGGATACAGCTCCACAGAGGGACGGGAAAGGAGTGTGAGGATGGACAGCATTTCCCTACCTGCTTGGCCAAAGCTTTGGCCAGATCTTTGGTGGTTTCTGTCTTGCCTGTCCCAGCTGGACCCTCTGGGGCTCCTCCAAGGTTCAGCTTCAAAGCCCCCATCAGCGTCCTAAGGGGAAGAAAATAAGAACTCAATGCCATGTCCTAAGGTACAAGAAATAAACTGGCTTTTGGTTTATTTCGTTTTGACTCAAATAATTAAACATGATTTCCCCTGATTACATGGGCAATACATCATCATCATAAAAAATTCTATTTTACTCAGTGTTGTAACCTTGGTGCCTGGTATACGGGTGGCACCTATAAGCATTTGTTTGAATGAATGATTAAATGGATAAATGAATATATACATACTAAATGACAACCTAGACAGCATATTAAAAGGAGAGACATTACTTTGTCAACAAAGGTCCATCTAGTCAAAGCTATGGTTTTTCCAGTAGTCATGTGTGGATGTGAGAGTTGGACTATAAAGAAAGCTGAGTGCCGAAGAATTGATCCTTTTGAACCGTGGTTCTGGAGAAGACTCTTGAGAGTCCCTTGAACAGCAAGGAGATCCAACCAGTCCATCCTAAAGGAAATCCGTTCTGAATTTTTTTTGGAAGGACTGATGCTGAAGCTGAAACTACAATATTTTGGCCACCTGATGTGAAGAACTGACTCACTAGAAAAGACCCTGATGCTGGGAAAGATTGAAGGCAGAGGAGAAGGGAGGGACAGAGGATGACATGGTTGGATGGCATCACTGACTGGATGAACATGAGTTTAAGTAAGCTCTGGGAGTTGGTGATGGACAGGGAAGCCTGACGTGCTGCAGTCCATGGGGTTGCAGAGAGTTAGACATGACTGAGCGACTGAACTGAACTGATACTAAATGAATCAAATGAAAGCGAAAAACCCTCTGCATTCCAAAGATCACCGATGCTAATGGAATAATGAAAAATAAATATATTTCTCCCACTAGATTATGAATTCTTGTGTTCTGAACCCACTGTTCAGTTCCATTTGGGAGGCACAAGATAAATATTAGAAATGAATGATATGTCAACTGTGGTTCCACAGCCCTATGTATGAGCCTCTATAATTTCAGTTAACGCACTTTCTTATAATCACTCTCTTATAATATAACGCACTCTCTTATAAGAGAGAGTGTGTCTCTCTCCCCTTCCCCATTAGGTTGAGGATTCCTAGAGGTCACACATCATGCACAGTAAAGTTCAAGAAATGGTTGTTGAATAGTGAGTAGAATAGATAAATGATTGAAGAAGTCATAGAACATAGAAAACAAGTGATTGAGGACTTTGAAAGAAAAAAAAATACTCAAGTACTACCTTTATAATTCAAAAGTTGCACTCTAACAATATATACAATCAAAGAAAAATCTAAACATCACAGAACTGACAAATTCACAAAGTCCAAGTTTCTAAAGTTATGAATTCCAAGGAAAGTGGCAAAGCAATTTGCTGAGCACAGAAGGGCCCAATCTCTTCATCAGACTGGGTGGCAGAGCTCAGAGACTCCTTGCCTGGGTCCTTTACCTGGCCCCTTTTCTATCTCTTGGCCATGGGATCTCCTGGCACCTTTTTGATTTCTGCCAATGGAGAGCTTTCTTTCTTAAGCACTGTGCCATTTTCAAGGATAGGCATCAACGTTCTAATTGTTGGTTTGAACACAATACTTTGCTTTAGGACTCCTACTGGGTTCTCATGTATTCCTAAGGCCTAAAATGCCCATCTGAGAGACCACAGTGACTAAGGTAAAAATTCTAAAATCTGAGGCTCTAGAATACAGAAGGTAAAGGTAGCAAATTCAAGCTGCTCCAAACTTCTTTCTCAGATTTTCCTTTTGGAATTCCCTATTCACCCTTCAGATCTGGGGAGGCCCAGAGTTTACCTGTAGCAGCGGTCAGTGAGGGGTGTGATCACCAGCCGGGGGGAGTTTCCCAGGTACTCATAGCCGTATAAGGCTTCTGTAGTAATCATCTGCACCTGTACATCCTTGGAGTCCCAGTAATAGCGCAGTTGGGAGATCCACTGGAAATCATTCAGATCACAGACGTTATCCTCAGATAACTTGGCTACCACATCACGAGCTGTGTGGACACAGACATGGAAACACACTTGCAGAGTCATTGGCATCCTCCCATCTTCACGGATTCCTCAGAAGGGTCTGAGGATGTCATCAAGACCACTCTATCTCAACAATTTTAGGTTCAACTACCCTCTCTGCCCATCTCTAAACTTCAAGCAACATCTTTATTTATATACTATATAAATTTATAGTATTGGGTTGGCCAAAAAGTTCCTTCAGTTTTAAATTAAAAAAAAAAAAGACACATTTTTTAAAATTTTCACCAAGAACTTTATTGAACAACATATTCATCATTTTGTTCCACTACCTTCTGTAAATCTTCAGGCAACTTCATAATTCCATCTTCCCTCAAATTTTTGTCTTTTTGAGAAAAAAGTTGTTCCAGGTGGCTTTTAGTCTTCCAAGGAATTGAAATTTTTTCCATTAAGAGAATTTTGTAAAGACTGAAATAAATGGACATTTGAGGGTGCAATGTCTGGTGAATATGGCAGACAAATCAGATCTCCCAGTTTGATGACCAGTTTTTGACCAGCTTTGCTTGGTCATTGAAGAAACATGTGGGCTTGCATCATCCTGATGAAAGGTTATATGTTTTTTTCTGCTGACTGATTCTCGATGCTCTTAGTCAAGGGCTGCTTTCAGCTGGTCTAATTGGGAGTATTTGTTGGAATAAATTGTTTAGTTTTTAGGAAGAAACTCATAATAGAGGACTCCTTTCCAATCCCACCATATACACAACATCACACTCTTTGGGCGAAAACTGGCCTTTGGTGTGATTGGCGATAGTTCATTTCACTTGCCCGATGATCTCTTCCATACCACATTATTGTACAGTACCACTTTTCATTGCCTGTCACAATTTGTTTTAAAAATGAAACATTTTCAATACATTTAAGAGAATCGCTGGGGAATATGGTCAAGGAGGTTTTTTTGCTTAACTTATGTGGAACCCAAATATCAAAGGGATTATCACAACCAAGCTGGGACAAATGATTTTCAATGCTTGATTTGAATATTTGCATATGTCAGCTATCTCCTGCGTGGTATAATGTTGATTGTACTCAATTAATGTCTTGATTTCATCACTCTCAACTTCAGCAGGTCTACCCAACCATGGAGCATCATCAAGCAAGAAATCTCTAGCATTAAATTTCACAAACGACTATGACACATTCAATCAGTCACAGCACCTTCTCCATACGCTGCAGAGACCTTTTTTATTTTTTTGTTTTGCATTTCAGTTGTGTTTTTACCTTTCTTGAGTTAGTAAAGCAGCATATGCTGAAAATGTTGCTTTTTCTTCCATCTTCAATATTAAAATGGCTACGCAGAAATTCCCCTTCACTTCATGGCAAATAGATGGGGAAACAATGGAAACAGTGACAGATTTTACTTTCTTGGCTCCAAAATCACTGCAGATGGTGACTGTAGCCATGATTTAAAAGACGCTTGCTCTTTGGATGAAAAGCTATGACAAACCTAGACAGCATATTAAAAAGCAGAAACATTATTTTGCTGACAAAAGTTTGTAACAGTGAAAGCTATGGTTTTTCCAGCAGTCATGTATGGATGTGAGAGCTGAACCATAAAGAAGGCTGAGTGCTGAAAAAATGATGTTTTTGAACTGTGGTTCTGGAGAAGACTCCTGAGAGTTCCTTGGACTGCAAGGAGATCCAACCTGTCAATCCTAAAGGAAATCAATCCTGAATATTCACTGGAAGGACTGATGTATTGAAGCAAAAGCTCCAATACTTTGGCTACCTGATGAGAAGAGCCAACTCATTAGAAATGATCCTGATGCTGGGAAAGATTGAAGGCAGGAGGAGAAGGGGATGACAGAGGATGAGATGGTTGGATGACATCACCAACTCAATGGACATGAGTTTGAGCAAGCTCCAGGAGATGGTGAAGGACAGGGAGGCCTGGCGTGCTGCAGTCCGTGGGGTCACAGAGAGTCAGACACGACTGAGTGATTGAAAAACAACAACACAGAAATTCACCAAATTGGTAAGTTTTTTAAAATGCATGCTGATATGAAGAGGTGGCAAGAATATGCAGAAGAACTATACAAAAAAGATCTTCATGACCCAGATAACCACTATGGTGTGATCACTCACGTAGAGTCAGACATTCTGGAATGCAAAGTCAAGTGGACCTTAGGAAGCATCATGATGAACAAAGCTAGTGGAGGTGATGGAGTTCCAGTTGTGTTATTTCAAATCCTAAAAGATGATGCTGTGAAAGTGCTGCACCCAATATGCCAGCAAATTTGGAAAACTCAGCAGTGGCCACAGGACTGGAAAAGGTCAGTTTTCATTCCAATCCCAAAGAAGTGCAATGCCAAAGAATGTTCAAACTACTGTACAGTTGCACTCATCTCATACGCTAGCAAAGTAATGCTCAAAATTCTCCAAGCCAGGCTTCAACAGTATGTGAACTGTGAACTTCCAGATGTTCAAGGTGGATTTAGAAAAGGAAGAAGAACCAGAGATCAAATTGCCAACATCCATTGGATCATCAAAAATGCAAAAGAGTTAAAGAAAAACATCTGCTTCTGCTTTATTGATGATGCCAAAGCCTTTGACTGTGTGGATCACAATAAACTGTGGAAAATTCTTAAAGAGATGGGAATACCAGAACATCTTACCTGCCTCCTGAGAAACCTGTATGCAGGTTAAGAAGCAACAGTTAGAACTGGACATGGAACAACAGACTGGTTCCAAATCAGGAAAGGAGTACATCAAGGCTGCATATTGTCACCCTGCTTATTTAACTTATATGCAGAGTACATCATGTGACATGCCGGGCTGGATGCAGCACAAACTGGAATCAAGATTGCTGGGAAAAATATCAATAACCTCACTTATGCAGATTACAGGAATGGCAACCCACTCCAGTACTCTTGCCTGGAAAATCCCATGGACGGAGGAGCCTGGTAGGCTACAGCCCATGGGGTTGCAAAGAGTTGGATACGGCTGAGCGACTTCACTTTCACTTTCACTTTATGGTAGAAAGTGAAGAAAAACTAAAGAGCCTCATGGTGAAAGTGATAAAGGAGAGTGAAAAAGCTGACTTAAAACTCAGCATTCAGAAAACTAAGATCACAGCATCCAGTCCCATTATTTCATGGCAAAGAGATGGGGAAACAATGGAAACAGTGAGAGACTTTATTTTCTTGGGCTCCAAAATCACTGCAGATGGTGAATGTGGCCACAAAATTAAAAGGCTCTTGCTCCTTGAAAGAAAAGTTATGACCAACATATATGACAGGATATTAAAAAGCAGAGACATTACTTTGCCAACAAAGGTCGTCTAGTCAAAGCTATGGTTTTTCCAGTAGTCATATATGGATGTGAAAGTTGGACTATAAAGAAAGCCGAGCACTGAAGAATTGATGATTTTGAACTGTGGTGTTGGAGAAAACTCTTGAGTATCCCTTGGACTTCAAGGAGATCCAACCAGTCCATCCTAAAGGAAATCAGTTCTGAATATTCATTGAAAGGACTGATGCTGAAGCTGAAACTACAATATTTTGACCACCTGATGCAAAGAACTGACTCATTTGAAAAGACCCTGATGCTGGGAAAGATTGAAGGTGGGAGGAGAAGGGGATGACAGAGGATGAGATGGTTGGATGGCATCACAGACTCGATGGACATGAGTTTGAGTAAGCTCTGGGTGTTGGTGATGGAGAGGGAGGCCTGGCGTGCTGTAATACTTGGGGTCACAATGAGTCAGACACGACTGAGCGACTGAACTAAACTGAGCTTATAGACAGCTGTGACAATACCATCTAAGAAAAATGTTTCAAACAAAGTTCAAGACAACTACATGCTACTAGAGGTATCTTATGGAAAATAATGAAAAGTCTTTGGCCAACCCAATATTAACTACTATTATCATTCCCAAACTCTTGGGAAAGTGACCCAGAGTGCTTTGCAATATGTAGTTACCACAAATGCCATCTCATCGTCAGTGCTATCTTTCTAGCCCTGTTCCAGTCCTCTAGGATATCCTAGGAGAATGCAATTAGCCTGGTCTGATATACTTAGCAAGCGAAGGGCTCTCATGAACCCATGTTAGGTGTAGTCTTTCCATGGAAGTAAGGTGTTGAGAAACTAAGAGATATATTTCTAGCTTTTATCCTTTCTGTAATAGAATTGTGAGCTTAATTTAATATTTTCACAGTGATGGGGGCCCTGAAGTTGATGAGTGGACATAGTTTATGAGAATCATTATTTTTTAGGTAATTCACAAGGCAACTGTTATTTCAACCTCAGAACTAATATAGTGCTTGAAATCAGGATCTCAGAAATAATGCAAAGGGACACTTCTGTAAGCCTACTCCCTCCCTGTGAGATAAATCTTTATTACAGTAAAATCCAAAATCCTGAAGAGTCCTTGCAGAAGATTACACCAAAATTACACTCCTTCATTCTTCCTGAGGAATTTAATTCCAATCCAGGTCCCTGGGAGGACCCAGAAAACAGGTGAGTATGAGAGATCCAAGAGCAAGTTGAATCTCAAGGTTGGGGATGCCTTTCCAAGGCAGTGTATGTTCATGTGTTCATGCATGAATGTGTATGTGGATGTATGTGTGTAAACTCAACCTCTCTGAGGCATCCTGGGCAGTAACCATGCCTTCACTTATTACTCCTACAAGTTAAATATGTAGCCAGATGAAGAGCACCTTCTCCCTCTCTCCTCCATATTTTATGCTAGTCTATCCAAATGAAATCAGATTGAAATGAGCATCAGGAAGCTCCCGGGTGCCTTTAGTGGTTAAGATTCCAGACTTTCACTGCCGTGGCCTGGGTTCAATCCCTGGTCGGGGAACTGAGATCCCACAAGCCATGCGGCCGAAAGAAAAGAAAAAAAGGAAAAGAAATGAACATCCACTTTATGGAGAGTAAGATGCATGCCTGTAGGAAGCTGGGTGTGTGAGCAAAAGAGACATTGTTACCAGGCAACCAGTTTGGTTCAGCCCTAGTTTCCTTGGTGATGATGGAGTGAGGGTGTGAGGGTGGTCTGTTTTATATAAAGACTCCAGTTCTTCCTCCTCCTTCCCTCCTTCCCTCTTTCTCCTTCTTAGGAAAAGTTGGAATGCATCTTCTCTTAGCCATTCTCTCCTTGCATCACTGCCCATTTTCCAGTCTTTGGGTTTGGAATCAGACACAGGTTCAAATTACAAAAGAGCCTCTGCTACTTACTAGCTGTGTGCCTCTCAGCAAGTTATTTGCCTCTATAAACTACAGGCTCTTAATCTCCGAAATGTATATAAAAATGAGACAATGTATGTCACCCACTTAGCACAAAGTTTGACAAAAAATTATTAGTTAAGATCAGTAGAAGCAAATTGCTTCGAGTTGGTAAGTCTCAGAAATGGCTGTGGCCATCATTTTCTCAGAGCACTGTTTGGTGCTGGTGGTGAGGTTCTTGGAAATAAGGTTGAGGATGGGAGGGAAAACATAAGATGGAGATACACAGAAGCATTGATTTCTCTTCCTTACCCCCTCATTTATTCTCAGTTGGAGAAGCCTTTCCCTATTGAAAAAAGGAACCTGAATCATCCCATCCAGGAGGGAGAGAGGCAAGCTTGGCAGCTATTACTAAACAGTCACTAATGCTAGGAAAACCTCCTTGCTTACCGTGGACATCAATGACTGTGAGGGCCCCGAGGGTGAGCCGAGCTCCACTGCTCAGCTTCCCTCGCACCAGCTGAACAATCTGTGCAATCTGATCATTGCTCTTCTTCAGAAAATCCTGGCAGGGGCACAGGAGGGAACAACATGTTAAGCTGTATTCTCCTGGTAATCCCTTTTCTGGAATGACACCATCCACACTCCATGGTCCAAACCAGACTCCTAGATGTCATCCCTCAATCTCCCTTTCCCTCAGCCCCAGTCATTAACCTCCAGACAAATTTCAAAAGCATAATGCTAACTGAAAGAAGTCAGATTTGAAAGTCTAGACACTGTATGGTTTTACTTTTATAAAGTTGTGGACAAGATAAAACTATAGGGGCATAAAACAGAAGGGTACTTGCCGAAGGCTCAGAATAGTGACTACAAAGGGCAAGAGGAAAATTTTAGGGTGTGTGGAACTGTTCTGTATCTTGACTGTGATGATGACTACACAAATGTATGTGTTTGTCAAAACTCAGAAATACACACTAAAAAGGATGAATTTTACAATATATATAAATTTGGCAGTAAGCCAGAATTAACAAAAATAACTGAAACTCTTTTAGATTAGACAAAGGAAACATGAAAACTAAATGTAATTCTGGATTGGATCCTAAACCAGACAAAAAGATGAGTTTAAAAGGTTAAATAATAATATTGTATCAAGGTTGTTGGATATTGTACTGTGGTTATGTAAGATGTTAGTATGTTAATACACCTGGATGAAGGGTGTATGGGAATTCTTTGTATTATTTTTGCAGCCTTATTTGCCAGTCTGACATTATTTCAAAACAAGTTAAACAATAAAAATGAATGGAGAACATATGAGACCACCCTACGCTCATCTCACCTTCCTTCCTTTTTTGTTATGTGCTTCTGGGCAAATTATTTTAACCCTCTGTGCCTCAGTCTCCTCATCTGTCACATCTAGATAATTAAAGCTATTCTTCAAGTGATTTTGAGGAGTAAGACCCTGATGCTGGGAAAGATTAAAGGCAGAAGAAGAGGGTGACAGATGATGAGATGGTCGAATGGCATCACTGACTCAGTGGTCACGAGTTTTAGCAAACTCCAGAAGATTGTGAAGGGCAGGGAAGCCTGGCGTGCTGCAGTCCACGAGGTCACAAAGAGTTGGACAGGACTTAGCAACTGAATGACAACAAATGTAAAGCACTTGGCACAATGTCTGGTATGAATAAAGTGTCCAGTAAATAGTGGTGGTTATTATTAATTATAATATTCTTAACACATAGCAAAAAAAAGTCTTTTAAAAATATTTATTTGTTTGGCTGCACAAGGTCTTAGTTGAAGCATGTGGGTACTTTAGTTGCAGGATGTGGGATCTTTAGTTGCAGCATGCGAGATCTAGGTCCTTAACCAGGGATTGAACCTGGGCCTCCTGCATTGGAGGCATAGAGTCTTAACCACTGGACCACTAGGGAATTTTTGATGTATCCCTGTTGCCCTTGGTATGTCTGCAGTCCACTGGGGATAGAACTGTCCTCCACATCTCTGTTAACCACACACATCACACAGCAATTCTGGACCAAATTTCCCTTAGTTGCTGGAACGCACCGTGCTTTTCGTTGTCAGATTTTTGCACATTTTGGTCTCTCTCTCTCTCATGCTCTTCCTCCTAATCTGTGCTTGACAACTCCGTATTTATATTCTATGTCTCCTCTTAGACTCTGTTTTTCTGGGACATCTTACCCTCTCTTACTTTTAGTTTTCTCCTTCCTTTCCATGATTTCTGGATCCATGTACTTTCCTTATCACAGTTTGATAAAAGAGCCTTTTTAAAAAAATCTTTCTCACTTGACTGTAAATCCATGTCAAGGACAATGACTGTTTGATTCACTTCTAATTCCCTTTCCCTAGCAAAGTTCCAGTTGCAGATGTCAAACAAATATTTGTTAAATGAACAATGGATCGGTGATAGATGGAGGGACAGAAATTCTGTACCAACAACTTTAGGATGCCACAGCACATCATTCAGCATGCATGGTACTCCAGAGCTTGAGTGTGTGATGGGAAGCATTCTATTCTGTACAGGTAGGAAATTGTAGCACACAGACACAGTCGCAAAAGTCAGAATTTTCAGTGTTTCTAAGGTTTTAAAAATTTACATGAAAGCAGTTTTCAAGTGTAAAGTGCAACACATCTATTAGGAATTATGAACAATAAATCTGTAAAAAGTGCAGCTGCTTGTTGTTCAGTCACTCAGTCATGTCCGACTCTTTGTGACCCCGTGGACTGCAGCACACCAGGTTTCCCTGTCCTTCACTATCTCCCTGAGTTTGCTCAAACTCATGGCCATTGAGTCAGTGAAGTCATCCAACCATCTCATCCTCTGTCACCCCTTCTTTTCTTGCCCTCAATCTTTCCCAACATCAGGGTCTTTTCCAATGAGTTAGCTCTTTGCATTAGGTGGCCAAAGTACTGGAGTTTCAGCTTCAGCATCAGTCCTTCCAAAGAATATTCAGGGTTAATTTCCTTCAGGGTTGACTGGTTTGATCTCCTTCCAGTTCAACAGACTCTCAAGAGTCTTCTCCAACACCACAATTTGAAAGCACCAATTCTTTGGTGCTCAGTCTTCTTTATGGTCCAACTCTCACATCCGTACATGACCAGTGGAAAAACCATAGCTTTGATATGCAGACCTTTGCTGGCAAAGTGATGTCTGTTTTTTAATATGCTATGTCTAATTTGCCATAGCTTTACTTCCAAGAAGCAAGTGTCTTTTAATTTCATGACTACAGTCACTGTCTGCAGTGATTTTGGAGTCCCAAAAAATAAAGTCTGTCACTCTTTCCATTTTTTCCCCATCTATTTGCCATGAAGTGAAGGGACAGATGTCATGATCTTAGTTTCTTGAATGTTGAGTTTTAAGCCAGCTTTTTCACTCTGGTCTTTCACCTTCATCAAGAGGCTTTTTAGTTCCTATTCACTTTCTGCAGTTAAAGTAGTATCTGCATATCTGAGGGCTGGTGATATTTCTCCTGGAAATCTTGATTCCAGCTAGATTCCAGTTGTCTAGCCAGGGATTTCATATGATGTACTCTGCATATAAGTTAACTAAGCAGGGTGACAATATACAGCCTTGACAGACTCCTTTCTCAATTTTGAACCAGTTCGTTGTCCCATGTCCTGTTTTAAGTGTTGCTCCCTGACCTGCACACAGGTTTCTCAGGAGACAGGTAAAGTGGCCTGGTATTCCCATCTCTTTAAGAATTTTCCACAGTTT
Source organism: Cervus elaphus (assembly GCF_910594005.1). Lineage (NCBI taxonomy): Eukaryota > Metazoa > Chordata > Mammalia > Artiodactyla > Cervidae > Cervus > Cervus elaphus. Next base: position 33,047,180 of record NC_057824.1, read on the forward strand.
GTTGTGATCCACATAGTCAAAAGCTTTAGCATAATCAGTGATGCAGAAGTAGATATTGCTTTCGGAACTGCATTGCTTTTTCTATGATCCAGCAGATATTGGCAATTTCATCTCTGGTTCCTTTGCCTTTTTTAAACCCTGCTTGTACATCTGGAAGTTCTGATTTCATGTACTGCTGAAGCCTAGGTTGAAGAATTTTGTGCATAATCCTACTAGTATGTGAAATGAGTGCAACTATACAGTAATTTGAACATTCTTTGGCATCACCTTTCTTTTGGATTTGAATGAAAACTGATCTTTTTCAGTCCTGTGGCCACTGCTGAGTTTTCCAAATTTGCTGGCATATTGAGTGCAGTACTTCAACACCATCATCTTTCAGGATTTGAACTAGCTCAGCTGGAATTCCATCACCTCCATTAGCTTTGCTGGTAGCAATGCTTCCCAAGGCCCACCTGAATTCACACTCCAGGATGTCTGGATCTAGTTGAGTGGCCATACCACTGTGGTTATCTGAGTCATTAAAATCTTTTTTGTACAGTTCTGTGTATTCTTGCCACTTCTTCTTAATCTCTTCTCCTTCTCTTAGGTCCTTGCTGTTTCTGTCCTTTATTGTGCCCATCTTTGCATGAAATTTCCCCTTGGTATCTCCAATTTTCTTGGGGAGATCTTTACTCTTCCCCATTCTGCTGCTTTCCGCTATTTCTTTTCATGGTTTACCTAAGAAGGCTTTCTTACCTCTCCTTGCTATTGTCTAGAACTCTGTATCTTTCCTTTTCTCCTTTGCCATTCCCTTCTCTTCTTTCTCAGCTATTTGTAAGGCCTTCTCAGACAACTACTTTGCCTTCTTGCATTTCTTTTTCTTGGGGATGGTTTTGGTCACCACCTCCTATACAATGTTATGAACCTCCGTCCATAGTTCTTCAGGCACTATGTCTGCCAGAACTAATTCCTTGATTTATTTGTCACCTCCACTGTATAATTGTAAGGGATTTGATCTAGGTTATACCTGAATGGCTAGTGGTTTTCTCTACTTTCTTCAATTTAAGCCTGAATTTGGCAATAAGGAGTTCAATCCAAGCCACAGTTAGCTCCCGGTCGTGTTTTTGCTGACTATACAGAGCTTCTCCATCTTCAACTACAAAGAATATAATCAATCTGATTTTGGTATTGACCATCTGGTGATGTCCATGTGTAGAGTCATTTCTTGTGTTGTTGGAAGACAGTGTTTGCTATGACCAGTGTGTTCTCTTGGCAAAACTCTGTTAGCTTTGCCCTGCTTCATTTTGTACTCCAAGGTCAAACTTGCCTGTTAGTCCAGGTATCTCTTGACTTCCTACTTCTGCATTCCAGTCCCCTATGATGCAAAGGACATCTTTTTTTTGGTGTTAGTCTTGTAGGTCTTCATAGAACTTTTTAACGTAGCTTCTTTGGCATCAGTGGTTGGTGCATAAACTTGCATTACTATAATGTTAAATGGTTTGTTGAAAATGAACCGAGGTCATTCTGTCATTTTTGAGACTGCATCCAAATACTGCATTTTGGACTTTTTTGTTGACTATGAGGGGTATTCCATTTCTTCTAAGGAATTCTTTCCCACCGTAGTAGATATAAAGGTCATCTGAATTAAATTCATGCATTCCCATCCATTTTAGTTCACTGATTCCTGAAATGTTGATGTTCACTCTTGCCATCTCCCTCTTGACGAAATCCACTTTACCTTGATTCATGGACCTAACATTCCAGGTCCTTTGCAATATTGTTCTTTACAGCATGGGACTTTACTTTCACCCCCAGACACATCCACAATTGAATGAAATTTCTACTTTGGCCCAGCCTCTTCCTTCTTTTATGGAGTTGTTTTTCCACTCTTCCCTAGTAGCATATTGGACACCTACTGACCTGGGGGAGGTGGGGTGCTTATCTTCCAGAGTCATCTTTTTGCCTTTTCATTTTGTTCATGGGGTTCTCAAGGCAAGAATACTGAAGTGGTTTGCCATTCCTTTCTTCAAGGTACCATATTTTATCAGGCCTTGACTAGCAAGGACATGCCCTTCAGCCACTCCATGGAGCTGGATGATGCCTGGTGTCCTGGTTGTCCCACCGCTGGTCCATGTTTAGTGTGTAGACCTGCACAGGCTGGAGGGTGTCTATTGATGTGCTGCCAGGGGGGCGGAGCCAAGGACCTGCTGGAGTTGCTAGGAGTGGGCTAGAGCTTTCTACAGAAGGCTAGAGCCAAGGTTGGAGGATGCCCAGGAGTGGAGGGCTCCCTGGCCTTGCTTCTGCTGCTGGCCAACCTGGGGACAATCTGCTGCCTGCATGGCCCACAGCTGGCCAAGCTCTGGCCCCTCCTTTCCTCCCCTCCAGTTCCTCGACATTATTATCCAGGCTCAGCAAGCCTGGCTGCCCAGAGGGGTGTGCGCATTGCTTCTTGGACTCCTGCCCCATCGTGCTAGGAATTTGGGGCGCTGGTTACTACCCTGCTCCTGCCTTGACTTCCCCCATGATCCCTCCCCCATGATCCCATGCTTCCCTTGCCAAAAGTTGCAACTTGGTCAAATACTAATGTTCTAATTTTAATGTATAAAGCAAAATATAGCAAATTAAAATATATTCTGGCTCCCAGATAATCATATATAGCAGGAATAACAGGAAATCTGATGTGATAATCATAGAAAATTACACCATGGTAAAAATGTTGGGAATGGGGTTACCATTTACTCAGTCAAAAAATATTTATCAAGCAACTACTTGGCAGTGCAATAACCCCCTGAGATATAATAATGAGCAAACCAGACATGGCCTTTTCCCTGTGGGGTTTATAACCTATGATCTTAATACTGAATAACTTACCAGCATCTCACTTAACCCAACAGTAGTAAGGTGTGGTGGTATAATTCCTTTCATTTTATAGACAAGGAGACTGAGACTCAGGTTAGGCAACTTGCCCATGGTCACATAGCTAACAGGTGAAGGTATCAGAAGTTGAACTTAAGTCCATCTAGGTCCTGAACTCTCAAGTATAGGCATTAGTGGCAGAGTTAAGGGGAAATATGTGTGTCTGGATCTGAAGATAAGCAGGACCTGAGTATTCATGGTTTCAAGAGAAAGCTGAAGAAAAAGCTAGAGGTGGGTGAGTGTTGGACTGGGGGTGGTAAAAAGGGATATGGTGGAGGAAGAAGAGAGGAAAACAGGGTCAGGTGGCTTCTTGGCACAGGAAAAAGATGAAGAGGTCTCTGTTGGTAGAAATTCTGCCAGGTTGGCACTTGGAAGGAAAGGCTGATAACAGTTAAGATCCTTTAGCCTAAAATTTCTGTCTAGGAAGAAATGTGAGAGTTCCTGCACTACAGAACTTGAGGATAGTCCTAATTCCAGACATGTGTCCTGAAGAAAACCCTGACTTCTGTGACACCAAGGGCTTGTTTATTTTTTCTTTAGAAAAATGGCACTCTAATTATATGTCATTCAAATAATAATCTAGCTTAAATCTCCTCTATAAGCTTCATGACAGGCTCACTTACCGGTAGGGTTTTTTCAATCAGGGCTTGGGAAACTTCCTTGGTCCAAAAGATGGAGGAGACACAGATAACCACCTGGCCAGGCCACTGCAAGACCCACTGATTACGCGGGACCTGGGAAAGTGCAGGAGGGCAGTTTGCAGGGTCAGTTCATCTTGTGTGATTTAAACTGACTTCCTAAAATATCCACCACGATCTTATCCCCTCAACAAAACCAAAAGTCATCCCCAGCCTCAAAGGTTACATACAAGTCTTAACATTTCTGGGATTATTGATTTATGTCTTCTTCCCTGAATTTGATAAAAAAGAAAAGGATCCTCACCAACAATTTCATTAATTCCATCACCTACAAATTGGTACTTGCCATCTATATCTACAAAGATTAATTATGAGCTGCAGCAGCTGCTGACCTTCAACACTGTTCCAAAAGGAGCTCACGGTGGAGATCAGGAATAAGTCACTCTATGCTCTGGGAAAAACTGGCAGAATAGGTCTTTAGATAGATATTTTCAGAAGATGATTTTATGAGCCGAATTCTTGCAAAGCCTCTTATCTAGAAAAACACTAAAATCCTTCATGGTGGTATCTGCTCCTTGTGATTAGCAGTCACCTTCATGAGACTAGAAAAAACCTTCTGTAAATAATGTGCTTGATTGTGCATACTCCCCCTTCACCAAAATCACATATACACTGACCTTCCCTCCTTTACCTCTTTGGAGCAGTTTCTCAGAGGTGTCTGAAATGCTGTCTTCTGGCTATAGTCTTCATTTTGCCCCTAAGAAAACTTAGCTCACAACTCTCACAGTAACAGGGATAGAGTACAGGGAGAAGGTAGGTGATTAAATAGTTAATCCCACTAGGGGATTGTAAGTAGAATAAATATGGGAGACCCCTGTAAGTTAGTGAGTATGCAAGAAAGCAGGTTCGCTTCACTACAAGAGGAAGCAGCTTGTTTAGCAACAAAACCATGCAACAGAAGCATGAGACATGACCCCAGACAATAAAACAATGGGGGCATGAGAGCCACATCTTTCCCAGTGAACTCAGTGCGTTAACGACCCCTAGGCCATGCTCTCTGCATGCATAAAAAACAATAATTTGTGGGGCTAGCTTGGTCACGTAGGGACAAGAAAACTCTCCCTGCCCAACTTGAAGGAGAAGCTCATGATGGAAGCACAATGTCTACTTGAAAAAGACAAAGAAATTCTTCCTTAACCCACTTTTTCTTTGATTATGACACTAGCCCTGTAGGTTCTTGGGGCATGGTATCCTCTTGCCCGCCCACTTGTAAGCCTCACAAGCATCTTATTCTAATAAATCACTTTTTACCTATCACTTTGCTTCTTGCTAAGTTTTTTTCCTATGCTGAGACAGAAAGGACTATGGAAATGGAGCTCTTTTCAATGTTGTGCATTTTTTTCAATCAATAACTCTTTTTTTTTTTTTTAATGCTCCCATCTAGGGATTTTACATAGTTATAATCAAGGTGTTGTTCAAAAAGTATTTATATAACTACTCTTTTTGATAGCTACATAATATTGCAATACTGCCCCACAATTTTCATAGCCATGACATCCCCCAACTTTTTTAAACTTCTCTGTAGATAGATAGAAATTATCCACAGATAGGCAAGTTATGGCTTGAGAGCCATGTCTGAAGTTAGGTTGTAACACAGTCAGGCCATTGTTGAACCTATCATCTAAGCATGCTTTTGCACTACAAAGGCAAGGATAAATAGTTGTGACTGGTGTATACTGCAGAGTGAAAATCATTTGCCATCTGGCCCTTTACAGAAAAAACTTGTCTGGCTATAGATGCAACTGCGTGAAATAACTTCATGCAGGTAGCCATTTTTCTTTAACTTAATTTTTGATTTATAATGTATCAGGGGACAAAGGACTTGGTTTTCCATTTACAATACAAATACTACTGAGAGAGGCAACAGTGTCAGTCCTGGGTACATCAGTGGGAAGGTGTTAATTGAATATTCCTTTCTTTAATGGAAAAAGTCCTGGGGGTAGGGGTGGGGGCCTCAAAGTGAGAAACACTTAAAATAGAGGAGACTAAAGATCTAGTTAACTTTTTCACTCTCCTCTGTCAACTTTCATCAAGAGGCTCTTCAGTTCTTCTTCGCTTTCTGCCATAAGGGTTCACGGGGTTCTAAAGGCAAGAATAATGAAGTGGTTTACCATTTCCTTCTCCAGTGGACCATGTTTTGTCAGAACTCTCCACTGTGACCCATCTGTCTTGGGTGGCCCTACATGGCATGGCTCATAGTTTCATTGTTAGACAAGGCTATGGTCTGTGTGATCTGTTTGATTAGTTTTCTGTGATTGTGGTTTTCATTCTGTCTGCCCTCTGATGGATAAGGATAAGAGGCTTACAGAAGGTTCCTGCTGGGAGGCTCCTTGGAAGAAGTGCTATGACCAACCTAGACGCAATCTAAAAAGCAGAGACATTACTTTGCCAACAAAGGTCCATCTAGTCAAAGCTATGGTTTTTCCAGTAGTCATGTATGGATATGAGAGTTGGACTATAAAGAAAGCTGAGCTCTGAAGAATTAATGCTTTTGAACTGTGCTGTTAGAGAAGACTCTTGAGAGTCCCTTGGACTGCAAGGAGATCAAACCACTAAATCCTAAAGGAAATCACTCCTAAATATTCACTGGAAGGACTGATGCTGAAGCTGAAGCTCCAACACTTTGGCTATCTGATATGAAGAACTGACTCACTGGAAAAGACCCTGATACTGGGTGAGGTTGAAGGAAGGAGGAGAAGGGGACGACAGAAGGTGAGATGGTTGGATGGCATCACCGACTGGATGGACATGAGTTTGAGCAAGCTCCAGGAGTTGGTGATAGACAGGGAAGCCTGCATGCTGCAGTCCATGGGATCACAAAGAGTCAGACACGACTGAGCAACTGAACTGAAAGATCCAGTCTGCCAACATTAAACTTAACAGTAATTGTGACAGGCTCTTTTCCCTTATGCCTTCTGTTACACAAGTCACCTAAAGTTTTGGGAGCTAAATGAGTTGTGCCCTTTGGAGTGTCAACTACAAATTGCCATTTGCCATCTACCTCTATATGGATTAAATCATGTGCTGCTGCAGTTGCTGATTTTCAACATCCCCTAAAAGGAGTTCAGGGTGGAGAGCAGAAATGAGGGACTCTGTGCTCTGAGAAGAACTTGCAGCACAGGTTTTCAGACAGACATTTTCAGAAGCCATTTTTATTAGCTCAATTCTTACATCTCCTTACATCTAGAAAAGCACTAATACCCTTCATGGTGACGAGTGCTCCTTGTGACTAGCAGAAACCTGAAAAAATATGTGCTTGATTGCATGCATTCCCCCTTCACCAAAATTACATGTATATTGACCTGCCCCCTACCTCTATGGCGCAATTTCTCAGAGCTATCTGAAGTGTTGTTTCCCAGACTATAGTCTTCTTGTTGCCCCAAATAAAACTTAACTTGCAATTTTCACATTATGCAATTTTTTTAAAGTAAACAGGGCATGTGTAATGTTAATGAAAAACCTAGGGGAGGGGATGCCTAATTAGGAAGGGGCTCTAAATAAACCTCTTGCCATCAATTATTTTCACAGAAAGGACTGGCCCACAGCAATCAAAGGGTTCCGGCTCATAGGATATACTGGTATGGGCTGCTTATAACTGTAAACCTTTTGTGTTCAGAACTATATATACTGCCCCAGGATTTATAGGGAAAAAAAAAAGAGGCACAGAGGGGTCAGGTGTTACTTATCAGGAGAGGGATGGGTTTTAGTGGAAGACAGGCTTCCATTTAACCTTGTCCCCCAAATTTTTCTTGGTGTACCAACACCCTGGCTTGTGTATCTCAGTTTGCATTTACCTGGACATATGCTTCAATCCCAAGTTTAATAACTTCCTGCATACTGGCAAGCATCATCTGTTCCACCTGCTGGAGCCATTTTTCCACCATGCCCTGCAGGTTGAGACAGACAGAGAGGCAGTGACAGTTAAACAAGCCTGGCAGGAGGGACCATGGGCAGAAGCCAGCTTTCTCTCAGCAAAGGGCTGGAGGGAGGCCAAAGGTTTGTACACCTTCAAGCCAATATTCTTTAACTATTGGTTACACTTATTTACTGTATTCTCAGAAGTGTATGTTTCAAAACAGGGACAACAGAGACTTTTTAACACACATTTCTTTCACATCTTCTGAAAGACAACTTCTTAGGAGACAACTGACACATTTATACTTCAGACTGAGAAATAAGACATTGCCTGTCATGTCACTAAATAAAAGAAGTTGCAGCCACCACCAATGGCAGCCACGCCGTGTCCGCTGAAGGTGAGCCCTGAGGGAACTCAGGAAGGAGGCAAAGAATACCTGCCTATAAGCTGCAGTCACCTCCAAGGGTGCAGCTTGAGGGAACTCAGGATGTGAAAACACAGGATACTGGCCCCAGACAGCTGAGGTGGATATCAAAAGACTGATTTCAGTGAGCACAGACTCTTGCATCTTCTCATACACAGAAAAGCACTAAATTCCTTAACTTGTGATATCTGGTTTTCTTTCATTAACAATAATTTTTTGACATTCAGAAGTTGCAAAACTCCTAAATATCTTGGCTCCCCTCCAACCTCCAGCAGTTTTCTCAGGCTTACTTGAGATGCTGTCTCTCTAACTTGACGTCCTAAGAATGTACGCTGAATAAAACAGAACTCAACTTTTAGGTGGTACTTTTTTTTTTAGTCGACAAGTTCATAAAATAAATTGTTCATTTCTAATTGAACAGTTTTAATTCTTGCATTATTCCAGCAGTCCTCAAACTTTGCTGAGCACTGGAATCATCTGGAGTTCTTTAAAAATTATGGATTCCTGAACCCCACTCCCAGACATTCTGATTTGATTGGTATGGGACGCAACCAGGGCAAATGGATTTTTTTAAACCTCTACAAGTAATTAGAATGTGCAGCATATTATTCAGTGTTAGAATTTCAGGTAACTCTACCTGCTGACTTCAAGCACTTGTAAGCTAGCCAGTGTTTGATTCTAAGGTGCGATTCCTAGTTGCTGAAACTTAAATGTGTGGGTGGCAAAAATGGTCTACCAAGCAAGGCCAAGAATGCTAGTCTGTTTCTACTGTGAGGTGCTGTCAAGTTCAGCAAGAGTGGAAGTAACTTACATTTTACTCGTTATATAAGGGCATATGTATGAAAAATGTGAGTTAAATGGCATTAAATCCATGATGTATTATTGACCTTTAAAAACACCTGCCCCTACTGAACAGTTTATTGATCTGATTGGATCTCTTTGAATTTGGATCTGTTCATGGGGATTTAAACAGTATTAGTTGTTTGGATCTGGCTCCTGCTACTGTCTCCACATCAAGTTTTGTTGAAATGTTTCCACAAATTTAGGGTGCCATGTGACTTGCAGTATAATCTCCATCTTAGAGATGAACAAGCAGACCCAGAAAGGTTAGTTCCCCAAAGTCTGCTGTGCTGTGTGCTTAGTCACTCAGTCAAGTCTGACTCTGAGACCCATTGGCCTGTAGCCCGCCAGGCTCCTCTGCCCAGGGGATTTTTCAGGCAAGAATACTGGATTGGTTGCCATTTCCTTCTCCAGAGGATCTTCCTGATCCAGGGATCGAACCCACATCTCCTGGGTCTCTTGTATTGCTGGCAGATTCATTATCTGCTGAACCATCAGGGAAGCCCCAAAGGTACCCCATCATCAAGCTGTGGAATCTAAATGTTCCACACTCAGTCTGAAACCAGAGTCTAAATGCTTAACAAACATATAATCTGCTTCTCTCTGTTTTGCTGTTATAAAGAAAAGAAATTAAAAAATGGGTAAATGGAATTACTTTGGCTTGAACTGGGTAGATTTTCTGTTTGAATGGAACGATTTCTTTTTCTGAGCTGATCATGCCCACAATCTCCAGACTGTCTGTAAACTCCAGCTTGGCAATTCCTTCAAAGCACTTCTTCAAGTGTGGCTGCACCCGGAGAGGGTCCTTTGTCTCTGACAATATCTCCAGCAGCTCATCATTTGATAGGAAGAAGAACCTATTTCAAAGCAAAGCAAGATGGCTACTGGAATCTCTTCTAAGAGCTTCCCAACAAATTCCCAACAAAAATGATACTCCCCAACAGGTAGATGACACTCTAGTGAACACCAGCTACTTCTAGGTGCTTATCTAAGGCCAACTCCCCTTCACCATTTTTCATCTAGGGCATAGAGACTGGAGACCATTTTGACTCAGAGAAAAAAAAAAAAAGATGAAAATTGGTATATGTGGGTTTTATATGGCTGTGTGTGAGGAGTTGGTATCAGCTGAAAGACATCTCAACAGAGCAGTGGTTCTTAACCTTGTCTACAGCTTAGAATCATCTGCAGAGTTTAGGGAAAAAAAGTTTCAATGCCAAGGTTCCACTGCCCAGAGATTCCAATACTGATCTGGGATCTTACATTTTTAAAAACCCCTGCTGATTCTAATGTGCAATCAGTGTTGAGAACTACTAGGCAGGAGGAAAGAAAACTTCCTTATCTTTCCTTATTCTCAGAAAATGTTACAGGTGGAAAAATAAGTGCACATTAATAATGAGCCTATTTATGTGCAGAGAGGGCTTTATCATGTTTTATATTAGAGATAAGATAGCTTCACTCTCTTGCTTAGACCTTAAAGGCAGGGACAGCAAACTTTCAGAAAATGTGCTAGGGATAAACCTCTACAGTAACCACTAGGTTTTAAGTTCAGTAATGGAAAGGTCATATAATGACAGTTTTCACTGTATGTATTGTTGTTCAGTTGCTACGTCATGTCCAACCCTTTGTGACCCTATGGGCTGCAGCATACCAGGCTTTTCTGTCCTTCACTATCTACAAAAAGGCCACAATATTTGTAACTTCTCCGTTCAAGAGGTGAAGTCTGTTTTCACATCTCTTGAAACTTGGCTGGCTGAGTCCTGCTTTGGCCAATAGATTTTGAAAGATGTGAATTTGCACTAGTTTCAAGCTTAGACATCAAGAGGCCTTGAAGTTTCAACTCTTGCTGCTCTTGGGAACACTGCAACCATCACCATATGAATAAACCCAGGCTAGCCTTCTGGAGGTTGAAAGACATTTGGCCCAATTATCCTTGCTGCCCTGGCCAACAGGAAGCTAACCACCAGACAAATGATTGAGGCCACAGACTGCCAGTTGACTGCGGTCAACATGAGTGAGCTCTGATGAGGCCAGAGGAACTACCCAGCTGAGCTCTGCCTAGTTTTCCAACGCACAGAATTGTGAGCTCTGTAAACAGTTGCTGTTTTAAACTTCTAAGTTTGGAGGTGCTTGTTACGCAGCAAAGCAAATTAACACACTGTAACTGTAATATTGAATGGATAATTGAATTGATTGAAGTCGCTCAGTCATGTCCAACTCTTTGCGACCCCATGGACTATAGCCTACCAGGCTCCTCAGTCCATGGGATTTTCCAGGCAAGAGTACTGGAGTGGGTTGCCATTTCCTTCTCCAGGAGATCTTCCTGATCCAGGGATCGAACCTGGATCTCCCACATTGTAGGCAGACGCTTTACCGTCTGAGCTACCAGTGAAGCCCTTGAATGGACAGGAATAACTCAATAATTATTTGTTGGCTGGTTGACTAACTGTGATCTAATTAGGATGTCAATTTCTCCCACTCCCAAGTGAAATTCAAATAGGTGATCTCTATGGATTCATCATGTGTGATAATGAATAAGGCTCAATGGCCATAAGAGTAATAATTAGTATATTTGTATAATTTAAAACTAAAAATATTATTTAGCACTCTGTATTTTCAAGATAAAATTCATTTAAAACATGTGACTATCAAGAGCATTTTTAAAGTCTTTTCTGAGAGTGCTTACTTTTATTCCACAAAAATACACAAAGAAATACTGATACTTTGTGTATGTAGTTAATTAACTTAGGGAGAAGATGAAGCTCAGAGAATTTAAATAACTGAGTGTCTTATCCAGACTACTTGAATTTGTCCATTTACCAGTCTTATGTTTTTCAGCAAGTTTTGTTTCCTCATTTGTAAAATTGGGGTAAAAACAATGTTAGCAACTTCATAGGATGATTGTAAGGGCTACATCAGGTAATATGTGTAAGCACTTAAAGTGGTGACCAGGCATATGGTAAATACAGTATTAATGTTGGCTATTATTCATATTTTTATTAGGAAAAACAGTGGGTATATGATTGGAAGCTCATATTTCAGAGGTTTCCTCTTAACAAAGTTTTGTGCTTCCAAGTCAAGGTTTTTTTCACTATCTGTGCTATATTTATGTTATCCAACACTAAAGCCCTTAGCCAAATGTGGCTATTTACCTTTAAAAAATTAATACTAAATAAACTAAAATTTTACTGTCTAAGTTACACTAGCCGCATTTCAAGTGCTGGATAGCCATATGTGGCTAATGACTCAAACTGAGGTCTGCTTAACTCCCAAGTCCAGGCTTTTGAGTACTATATCCCCCTAGTTGGGTGTATGACCAAATGGCTCCACTGGTGTCCATTCAAAAGTGAAGTCGCTCAGTCGTGTCCAACTCTTTGCGACCCCATGGACTGTAGCCCACCAGGCTCCTCCATCCATGAAATTTTCTAGCCAAGAGTACTGGAGTGGGTTGCCATTTCCTTCTCCAGGGGATCTTCCCAACCTGGGGATCGAACCCGGGTCTCCCACATTACAGGCAGATGCTTTACCATCTGAGCCACCAGGGAATCCCGGTGTCCATCCAACCTCACTTTAAATAGTGACTATGAAGACATGCCTTACCCCTGAGAGCTGTCTCTTGGGGAATGGAAAACCTCTAGAGAATATGAAATAGATCTGTGTGTATGCTTAGTCGCTCAGTTGTATCCAACTCTTTGCAACACTATGGATGGTAGTAGCCAGGCAGGTTCCTCTATCCATGGGATTCTCCAGGCAAGAATACTGAAGTGAGTTGCCATGCCCTCCTCCAGGAGATCTTCCCAACCCAGAGATTGAACCCAGGTCTCCACACTGCAGGTGGTTTCTTTACCGACTGAGCCATCAAAGAAGCTCATGGAATAGATGAGTAGAAGCCAACTCTCAGTATAAAAAAAATGTAATTCTACCAATATATGGGTCAAGAGGGCAAATTCAAACAAGAGAATATTAGATACCTGGGAAAAAATAGTCTCTTCTTCTCCAAGTAATCATTCAGCCCTTTCTGGATGTCCTCCAACAGAAGGTTGGCTTCTTGAAGTCTCTCAGCCATCCGCGGCTGGTCCGCTGCCATCAAAACCCTGGTATCTTTCACCTGGGTTCCATAAAAAGGTGATAATCATCAAGGGGTTCCCAGATTCTGAGACTGATTACTGTAACGAGTGTGTGACTAGTGCATCAATTAATGACCCTCCTAGCCTAATCACCTCCTAACCCCACAAAGGTGACCGCTCATAACAATATCCTTTTGCTCTGGTCATGACTGACTGGGGTGGGGTTGAGCACCTAAAAGCAACAAAGACAATTATATTTTTATTACTGGGATTGTGGAATTCAGACCATGATATTCTATACTAGTCTGCTCCGGCCCCTTGAACATTTGTTAAATAACTGAGTAACTGAATATAGCGAATTATTTGAATTCTAAAATTATTCTCGATTTATAAGTTTTATTACATTATCCTGTAACAAATAAAGTCTTATATCTCATGAGGAATGGGAGCTAAATTATCCAAATTTCAATAGTTAACTCTACAAATTTGGGACTTCAAAAGGTCACTAATTTTAATATTTCCTATTCCCATGTTTGAATTTTTAATAACAACCAGAAATTAAAAAATTATAAAGATATTGAATTTGCAAAAATCAGCTTAGGTAAAATCCAGTTTACTTCTAGATTTCAAGGGACATGGTAGGATTGTATAATGAGGAACATCTACATGGCATCCCACATTCCCAATGGTGAGATGTGCTAGGGAGTGAAAACTCACAGCTTGGGACATAAGTGATTTCCAGTAATTATCAACGATGGCAAATTTCCTGCCCTCTTCTGGCATCTGGGCTATGATGTCCTCTGAACTGAAGATTGGTTCCAGGTACAGCCAAGTGACTTGGCACTTTAACCAGGCATCCAAAATTTCCTGCACACGAACTAGCTTTTCTTCCCATTTCTGCAAATTTAGCATTTCACATCTGAATCATTAACATGCCCCTATGCATCACAGACCCACTGGCTAAACAAATGGATGCATTCATTAACTTATTCAGTCATTTGTTCCACAAATACTTACTGAGTGACCCCTATGTCCTGGTCACTCTTCTAGGCAAAGTGGATACAGCAATGAAAGAGAAAACAAGATTCCTTATCCTTACAGAGTTCCTAGTGGAATAATCACAACAACAACAACAATGCTGCTAATTAACTGAGAGCATCAGCTCTGCTACAAGCTTGTTTAAAAACTTTACACTGGAAAGCATCCTGAAAGAGATAGTTAAAAAGTTAAGATTCACCTTAACTTTTTAAGGAATAATTTAAAAAAACAGGAATAATGGAATAATAAAAAAAAAAAAAACAAGGAATAATAAAAAAAAACAAGGAATAATTTTTTAAAAAGTCTAAAAAGGAATAATAATAATAATAAAAGCCTAAAAAGGAATTAAAAAAATCATGATTTTGAGGGTCATCTTAAAAAACAACAATAACAATAATAGTTTTAAGGCTTACTCCATGCCAAATGATGGTCCGAGTGTTTTATGTATGTGAAAACCAATTTAATCCAACAGATTCAAGAGGGAGACATTATTATAAAGCTTCCTTTACAGATGCAGAAACTGACATATTCAAGTAACTGGTCCAAAGTCACACAACCAGTAAGAGACAGAGTCAGAATTTGAACACAGACAGTCTGGCTCCAGTCTATGTCCTTAGCCTATTCCACTTCTACAAACAATGATCAAAGGAGGCTAACCTCCAGTAGTGTACATTCTAGATTTCTAAAACCGATAAGATACTTTCCAAAAGTATTTTTGTTTGGTGCACTCAAAACACTTATCTTCTCTTTTAGCTGACTGTCGAAAAAGCTCAGACTGCCAGATTGTTACAAAGGCTTACTTGGTTATTGCTTTCAGTCTTTATAAGCTTCCCTGGTGGCTTACTTGGTAAAGAGCCTGCCTATAACGTGAGAGACCCAGGTTCAATCCCTGGGTGGGGAATATTCCCTGGAGAAGGAAATGGCAACTCACTCCAGTATTCTTGTCTAGAGAATTCCATGGACAGAGGAGCCTGGTTGGGCTACAGTCCATGGGATCACAAGTCGGACATGACTGAATGGCTAATACTTTCAGTCTTTTGTTGTTGCTGCTTTTTATCAAGAGAAAGTGGGTTTTCTTTTTAATTGAACTTAAACATCTTCTAGGACTTCCTTGCAGTCCAGTGGTTAAGACTCCACGCTTCCACTACAGGGGGCATGGGTTAGATCCCTGGTTGGGGAGCTAACATTCTACATGCCTCATGGTATGGTCAAAAAGTAAAAACAAAAATGTTCTGCTCCTCTAAGAAACCCAGAGCTAATGGGCCATCACAAAACATTCAATCTCATTTCTTCTTACCCGGCATTCAGTTTCTATTGGTTTGACAAATGGAGAGCCACACATGGTCTGGGTTTTTATCACGTGATCATCAAGTAACAGTTGAATGTCATCAACTGCACACAGGATGCTTGTATCCTGCAAATAAAAATGACCCACCCTGTTAAAATCACAAGACCTCTTTCCCACAACTTTTCATACTGATCCCCAAAGGACTCACAGCTCAGATCTCCACCTTTCTGGGACACTATGTCTTACAGGAGAGACAGTTTTCTATTTTCTACTTTGAAAATATTCTTAAAGACTTTTCTACCTCCTTTGCAGAAATCAAATATGGTCCAAACTTAGATCTGCAACTAGTATCAGCTGTCTGGGGGAGAAAAAGTTCTGTCTTCTTCTCTGTGTTTCTGATTTTCTGTTCACTTGTTTTCCTGGCTCCCCCAGGTAGAATCAACTGCTAATCTGCTTAGATTAGGTTTGATTCCCAAACCATGTGCCCCAGGGCACTACAGCAAACAACTTCAGTTATTTTCAAGTAAAATACAAATATTTTATTTTAATTTATATGTACTTTTTTCAGTTATTAAGTTGATGGGGCACAAATATTTAAGTTGTCTGAAGTCAGTTACTTCATAAGCAAAGCTGTTAAGTATTTCTTTTGGACTGGGGAAGGGAACCATTTTAAAAGTATTCGGATACCAACAGCACCATGAACCAAGAAAGTTTGGGAACCTCTGACTAAATAATTATTTGGCATATTTTGCTAGTAGTTAGGGTTACTATATTTTAAAAGTTAGCCCTTGTACATGGACTTTTCTTCTTGGGCCATGTGGCAAGCAAGCTGATAGGGGCTGTCCCCCTGTGGTAGGTCTGGTCTTTCTTACTGTTTTCACTTCCTTCAGGCTTACATCTGGGTGGTTAATTTGGAGCTAGAATATATTCTCTCATCCACCTTTTACCAGTAGCTCTGTAGTGGGAGGTGTGTCCAGCTATTTAATAAAGTGGTACCTTGATTCTCATTTTGCTGTTGACCATTGTCTATATTCAATCAAAAACTCTGAAGACTGGCCAGAAGTAACTGAGCTATTATCAGGTTCCTCAGCTTAACTCAACTCAGCCCCAAAGCCTCTAACTATCTAATCCAATCAGATCACGTAACACCTTTTGGCCTGGTCTTGCTGGGAGAGGCCCCCAGTTCTCCTCCCTTCCATTGACTTGTCTACAGTTGTTAATCAAGTGAAATCAAGGCATTGAGAGAAAGAGGAAAAGAAGTCACAAAGGATGACATGCAGCCTGGAGAGGGGGAAGTATGAGAGCCTTTAGGGTTTTAGTTCTCAACCCACACTGCACTTTAGAAAAGTCAGGGGTGCCTTAAAAATACAGAATCCCAGGCCAGAGTGACACTGTGATTTTTAGTAAGACAGATATTTGGCCTCTGTCCCTGTTGTTGGCACAGCTCCTAAAACCCTTGGAATTTCCTAAGGGATGACAGAGATTTTGTTTTCTTAATGAGGTGGCTTTTGTACCACATCTAAGGTGAGGAGTTGGTTGTCAGGAGAGTCATCCAACCCCTGTGATGAGAGGGTTGGAACTTTTAGTCCACCAACCTGTCTCCTGGCAGGGGAACGGGGATGGAGACTGAGTTCAATTACCAGTGGCCAATGATTTGGTCAATTATGCCAAAGTAAAGAAGCCTTTATAAAAACTCAAAAGGAGAGGGGTCAGAGAGCTTCTGAATTGGTGAACATGAGATCTGGGTGAGTGGCATGCTCAGAAAGAACATGGAAGTGCCACACCACCTCCCCATACCTTGCCTTAGTTATTCCATCTAGCTGTTTCTGGGTCCTATATCCTTTTATAATAATCCAGTAAACTATTAAGTAAACTATCTCTGAGTTCTAACAAATTAAATGAACCCAAGGAGGGACCTCCAATCTATAGCTGGTCAGTCAGAAGCATGATAACCTGGGCTTCAGACTGGCATCTGAAGTCAGGGGTGAGGGGAATTGACACTCTTGTAGTCTTAACCTATAGAATCTCTGGGTAGATAGTGTCTACTTACAATTGAATTGAATTGTAAAGCACCCAGCTGGTGTCATATACTGCATGGTAGTATGGGAACCCTCCCCAGCCACTCCCAACACACGCACATTGGAACTGAGTGACCAGAAAGAGTACCAGGTTTGAGAAGCACTGCTTAAAGAGTCGATGGCCTGCAGTGTATGAGTTTCTGCCTGTTGCCTCACCTAAGCAGCAAGCCTTCCTTCCCACGGCTCACCCCAAGAGCAAGCCAGCCTCTGAAGATGGCTGAGCATACCCTTCAGGTTTATGCACTCTATGAACTTATATATTTTCTAGAAGCGCCAGTGAAAATAAAGTGTACAGCCTTGCTCTTCAAAATGTGGTCCAGAGACCACAGCTTCAGAATTACCTGGGAGCTTGCTGGAATTGCAGAACCTCGGGACCCAGCTTAAACTTGCTGGATCAGAACCTGCACTTTAGAAAGACTCTCAAGTGACTCCTGCACTTAATAACACTTGAGAATGGCTGAGCACTGTCTACCTCAGTTATATTTCTGAGGGAACTGGGGTGCCTTCCCTGGGAGATGCTAATTCAGGAGGCTGTTCAGCTCCTTTTCAACAGAAAGCTTGTTGCTCTGAATTAAAAGGTCTTTCTCATTTGAAAATGCATCCCTCCATGGTGTCTGGAATGAAGGCTGACTGGCACAGGAAGGCAGATAGGAGGAAACAATCTAATGCAACAGCATAGTGGTTATAGACGACAATACTGTATTAAAAACTTCAAAGCTGCTAAGACTAGACCTTAATTATCCTACCACAAAAAGGAAAGGATAGGTATGTGACATGATAGGGGTGTTAATGGTAATCATATTGGATGGTAATCAGTGCAATACATAAAAGTATTAAATCAACACATTGTATACTTTAAACTTACAAGTGTTATATGTCAATTATGTATCAATAAAAAATTTTAAGACAGATTAGAGATCCTTCTTCCTTGAGTTCTCTTGCAATTTTGAAATGAATCCCTTCTGTAATTTACTACATAATAAATGGGCTGCTCTCAGGGGGCTGAACTGTTGGACTGAGACTCACAGTGTCCCTGTACTTCACAAAGTTGAACGTCATGTTAACCCAGTCTAACTTCATTTTCTCCAAGTTTTTCTCCAGGGAGTACTCCTTACTGGCAGCTGCACCGATGGGCTCCAGTCTAAAGAGAAGACAGAGTGGTAGTAACATCAACAGAGGAGGCATCAAAAATACATCAAAGGAGGAATTTCAAGCTCAGCCATTAGAGAGATTTAAAAAGCCTTTAATTTTAACAAAAAGTTTACCATCCTACTCGAATATTTACCAGTTATCTCCAATGTTTTGCAGGGTATCTTTACCCTTGGCACTATTGACTGTTGGGGCTATATTAAAGGCTGAATTGTATCTCTCCAAAAATCATATTAAAGTCTTAACCTCCAGTACCTCATAATGTAAGTTATCCCGTTTGGACATAAATAGTTCTTTGTGTGCTAAGTCACTTCAGTTGTGTTTGACTCTGTGTGACCCTATAGATTGCAGCCTGCCAGGCTCCTCTGTCCATGGGATTCTCCAGGCAAGAATACTGGAGTGGGTTGCCATGCCCTCCTCCAGGAAATCCTCCTGACCAGTGACTGAACCCACGTCTCTTATGTCTTCTGCATTGGCAGGTGGGTTCTTTACCACTAGTGCCACCTGGGAAGCCCAAATAAGTCTTTAAAGATGTAGTTAAATTAAAATAAGGTCATTAAGGTGGGTCCAATCCAATATGACTGGTATCATTTTTTAAAAAATTATTTATTTAGCTGGGTCAGGTCTTTAGTTGTGGCATGTTGGATCTTGGTTCTCCAACCATGGATTGAACCTGGGCCTCTTGCATTGGGAGCGTGAAGTGTTAGCCACTGGACCAATGACTGGTATCTTTATTAGAAGAGGAGATTAAGATATATACATAGAGGGAAGATCATGTGAAGACACAGGGAGAAAGCAGTCATTTGCAAGTCAAGGAGAGAGGCCTCAGAAGAAACCAAATCCCAGCCCTCAGTCCCTATCCTCAGCCCTTCCCCCCACCAAAATAAAAAAAAAAAAAAACCCTTTGATCTTAGACTTCAAACCTACAATTGTGAGAAAGTAAATTTGTGTTGTTTACCAAACCAATCGGACTATGGTATTTGTTATAGCAGCACTAGAAAACTAGTACAGGGAGATATTCTTTGTTGTGAGTGGCTGTCCGGTGCACTGCAGGCTGTTTAGTAGCATCCTTGGCCTCAACCCACTAGATACCAGTAGCTGACTGCCCTAGTCCTCACCCCTAGCCAGTTGCACCAACCAAAAATGTCTCCAGGTATTGCCAAGTATCCCCTGGGGGTGGGCATCCCCAGTTGAGAACCACTAGTTTAAGCATTAAAACAAGACCTTTATCCCATTGTCATTTACTCCTTATTATTCCTGTTTACTTCAGAATTATTGGGCTTCCCAGGTGGTACTAATGGTAAAGAACCTGCCTGCCAGTGCAGGAGACTTAAGAGACACAGGTTCGATTTATTATTGACTTCTTATTCAGATCTTAGAACTTCTGTTAATTTATACAATGGCTTTGTCTCCACTTTCTGTCCATACTTTTTGAAAACCTATCTGCTATTTTCCTGATGCATTGGGCCCATCCATGGAACAGCCCCTCTGTTCCATAGAAAGAGGGACATAGTGAGAGAAGGAGAAGATAAATTCCTTTCTTCTTCTTTCTGCAGGAGAGCTAAATCCAGGTGTGACTGAAGAACTGGGAAACAAAGTTTTTGGAGGGAAAAGGAGGGATTATTCTTTCTGCCTCAGCACTGTCTTTCATTGTATGCATCTGGTCTTTACTTACACTTCAGCAAACTGAAGCCCAGAGGAAGCAAGTGACATGTCCAAAGCCACATACACAGCTGCGGAGTGCCAGAACCAGGTCTAGACACAGTTCCTCTGACTCCTAATCCAGTGTTTCTTCCTCCCCAACTGTGTGCTTTCTGCCCTCTCTATCAGAGGAGCAACAGAACTGCTAACATGTGGTCAGCCAAACAGGGCAACTGAATTGAGCTGAAAACCCAAATTTAGCCTCATATACGGAAGTAGAAGAGGCATGGATAATGCCAGAGGAACACCTCAGCAGCACGGTCACCATCCTAAATGTGACCTTCTCAGGACACAACTAAAATGAGTGAGCATATGGAGAATAATAAAGGCAGGTGTCAACCCAGATGAGTATGGGACAAATAGGCTGGAAGTATGGCTGTGACCAAGTCACTTGACAGGCCTTCAGTCCCCATTTGCCCATATCAAGGGTTTTGGTATAATTAAATAAGGCAAAATGCTAGGAAATGTGCCTTATGACTTATGATTATGCAGATAATTGCAGGAAGGGATTAATAAGGTTGGCAGTCCATGAAGTATATCAAATTGACCTTATCCAAATGCACTGTTAGTCACTCAGTCATGTCTGACTCTTTGTGACCCCATGGACTGTAGCCTCCTCTGTTCATGGAATTCTCCAGGCAAGAATACTGGAGTGGGTAGCCATTCCCTTCTCCAGGAGATCTTCCCGACTCAGAGATCAAATCTGGGTCTCCGGCATTGCAGATTCTTATATTGTCTGAGCCACCAGGGAAGCCCCCTAACTGTGGGCTGTGATAAAAGTACCTTAACTACAGAGAGTGGGATATAGAGGGCACCACACCTCACTAATAGGTGGTAGCTGAGAACTTAGACATTAAGTCAGTTCAGGTTACATGCCTTATCTCATAAGCCTCACATTAACTCTTGATCACCTAGCTACTATTATTATTTCTATTTTACAGATAAGGAGACCGGGCACAGAGAGGTTAACAACTTGACCAAGGCATTACCACTTCTGGATTTGTCACAAATGAGCACGGTGGCAAGAAGCGTGGTAGAATGCTGTGTATTAGCTCAGTCTCTGCCTCGGGAGGAGGGTTTATGTTTTCGGGCAGTAAAGAGAAACATTAAGGCTCTGAAGTCAGGTAGCCTGGGCTCAGGTCTTGGTTCTTATGACCTCTGGATCATTACTTTATTTCTCTAATCAATTCATTTTCTCATCTGTAAAACATGACTAAAATTAGCTAGAATATTAGGTTGTTGTGATGGATAAGTTGGCTAATGCATATAAAATACTCAGTGCAGCATAATTGCTCTAGAGCTGCTATTTCTTGGGAACATCTTACTGGGGAAAATGAGGTCCTTTGATAAAATTACATAAACCTGGTAAAAATGCATGTGTCCAATCCCAAAGAAAGGCAATGCCAAAGAATGCTCAAACTACTGCACAACTGCACTCATCTCACATGCTAGTAAAGTAATGCTCAAAATTCTCCATGCCAGGCTTCAGCAATACATGAACCATGAACTTCCAAATGTTCAAGCTGGTTTTAGAAAAGGCACAGGAATCAGAGATCAAATTGCCAACATCCGCTGGATCATCAAAAAAGCAAGAGTTTCAGAAAAACATCTATTTCTGCTCTATTGACTATGCCAAAGCCTTTGACTGTGTGGATCACAATAAGATGTGGAAAATTCTGAAGGAGATGGGAATACCAGACCACCTGACCTACCTCTTGAGAAGCCTGTATGCAGGTCAGCAAGCAACAGTTAGAACTGGATATCGAACAACAGACTGGTTCCAAATAGGAAAAGGAGTACGTCAAGGCTGTATATTGTCACCCTGCTTATTTAACTTATATGCAGAGTACATCATAAGAAATGCTGAGCTGGGCAGATGAATGGATAAGGAAGCTGTGGTACATATACACCATGGAATATTACTCAGCCATTAAAAAGAATTCATTTGAATCAGTCCTAATGAGATGGATGAAACTGGAGCCCCTTATACAGAGTGAAGTAAGCCAGAAAGATAAAGAACATTACAGCATACTAACACATATATATGGAATTTAGAAAGATGGTAACGATAACCCTATATGCAAAACAGAAAAAGAGACACAGAAATACAGAACAGACTTTTGAACTCTGTGGGAGAAGGTGAGGGTGGGATGTTTCAAAAGAACAGCATGTATACTATCTATGGTGAAACAGATCACCAGCCCAGGTGGGATGCATGAGACAAGTGCTCGGGCCTGGTGCACTGGGAAGACCCAGAGGAATCGGGTGGAGAGGGAGGTGGGAGGGGGGATCGGGATGGGGAATAAGTGTAAATCTATGGCTGATTCATATCAATGTATGACAAAACCCACTGAAATGTTGTGAAGTAATTAGCCTCCAACTAATAAAAAAATTTAAAAAAAAAAAAAAGAAATGCTGAGCTGGAAGAAGCACAAGCTGGAATCAAGATTGCCAGAAGAAATATCAATAACCTCAGATATGCAGATGACACCACCCTTATGGCAGAAAGTGAAGAACTAAAGAGCCTCTTGATGAAAGTGAAAGAGGAGAGTGAAAAAGTTGGCTTAAAGCTCAACATTCATAAAACTAAGATCATGGCATCTGGTCCCATCACTTCATGGCAAATAGATGGGGAAACAGTGGCTGACTATTTTTCGGGGCTCTAAAATCACTGCAGATGGTGATTGCAACCATGAAATTAAAAGACTCTTACCCCTTGGAAGGAAAGTTATGACCAATCTAGACAGCATATTAAAAAGCAGAGACATTACTTTGTCCACAAAGGTCCGTCTAGTCAAGGGTATGGTTTTTCCAGTAGTCATGTATGGATGTGAGAGTTGGCCTATAAAGAAAGCTGAGCACCGAAGAATTGATGCTTTTGAACTGTGGTGTTGGAGAAGACTCTTGAGTCCCTTGGACTGCAAGGAGATCCAACCAGTCCATCCTAAAGGAGATCAGTCCTGGGTGTTCACTGGAAGGACTGATGTTGAAGCTGAAACTCCAATACTTTGGCCACCTGATGTGAAGAGCTAACTCATTTGAAAAGACCCTGATGCTGGGAAAGATTGAGGGCGGGAGGAGAAGGGGACGACAGAGGATGAGATGATTGGATGGCATTACCAACTCAAAGGACATGGGTTTGGTGGACTCTGGCAGTTGGTGATGGACAGGGAGGCCTGGCGTGCTGTGGTCATGGGGTCACAAAGAGTTGGACATGACTGAGTGACTAAACTGAACTGAACTGAACTTGTATGATATTGCTTATATTGGTGATATTGCTTATATATATTCCACATTGCTTATATGTGGAATCTAAAACAATAATACAAGTGAACTTACTTACAAAACAGAAACAGAGTCACAGATTTAGAAAACAATCTTATGATTACCAGAGGGAAAAGGGAATAAATTGGGAGATTGGGATATACACACTATTATATGTAAAATAACTAGTAAGAACCTACTGTATAGCACAGGAAACTCAATATTCTGTAATTACCTATATGGGAAAAGAATCTAGAACACAGTGGATGTATGTGTATTATAACTGATTCACTTTGCTGAATCAGAAAGTACTACAGCAGAAAGTAACACAACATTGTAAATCAACTATTCTACAATAAAAACATAAAAAACAAAGCATGTGTCTCTAGGCTTGCTCCTTACAAAGGGATAGTAGTGGTGGTATTGGGGAGTTATCAGAGCATTCAGCGGCAGATAGATTTGGGGGCCTGGAAGGACCTTAGATTAGACTTGTTCTGACCCATTCTGAAGGAGGAGCTTTCAAATTTTAGCAAGCATCATTATCGCTAGAGCAGCACTGTCCATTTGAAATATAACATGAGCCACATAAGTTATTTCAAAGTTTCTGGTACCCAATTTAACACAAGTTAAAAAGAAACTATTTTATTTAACTCAAGAAATCAAGATTGCCAGGAGAAATATCAATAATCTCAGATATGCAGATGAGACCACCTTAAAGGCAGAAAGTGAAGATGAACTAAAAGCCTCTTGATGAAAGTGAAAGAGGAGAGTGAAAAATCTGGCTTAAAACTCAACATTCAAAAAACTAAGATCATGGCATCCGGTCCCATCACTTCATGGCAAATAGGTGGGGAAACAGTGGAAACAGTGACAGGCTTTATTTTCATGGGCTCCAAAATCACTGCAGATGGTGACTCAGCCATGAAATTAAGAGACATTTGCTCCTTGGAAGAAAAGCTATGATGAACCTGGACAGAAATTTAAAAAGCAGAGACATAACTTTGCTGACAAAGGTCTGTCTAGTCAAAGCTAAGATTTTTCCAGTAGTCCTGTATGGATGTGAGAGTTGGACCATACAAAAGGCTGAGCATCAAAGAATTGATGCTTTCGAGCTGTGGTGCTGGAGAAGACTCTGGAGGGTCCCTTGGACAGCAAGGAGATCAAACAAGTCAATCCTGAAGGAAATCAGTCCTGAATATTCATTGGAAGGATTGATGCTAAAGCTGAAGCTCCAATACTTTGGTTACTTGATGCAAAGAGCTGACTCATTGGAAAAGATCCTGATGCTGGGAAAGATGGAAGGCAAGAGAAGAAGCAGGTGACAGAGGATGAGATAGTTGGATGGCATCACTGACTCAATGGACGTGGGTTTGAGCAAACTCTGGGAGACAATGGAGGACAGGGAAGCCTGGCTTGCTGCAGTCCATGGGGTCGCAAAGAGTCAGACATGACTGAGCAACTGAACAACAACAACAATAAACCCCAAATATTATAATTTCAACATATAATCACTATTTAAAATAGGTATTTTGCTTTTTTTTCTTAATAAATCTTTGGAGTCCAGCCTATATTTACACACTCAGTGCATCAAATTCAGAATAGCTACATTTCAAAGGATGAGAGGCCACATGTTGCAAGCTGCTCCTGTACTGCACAGTGCTGACCTGGAGGATTTGTTAAAACACAGATTGAAAAAAAAAAAAAAAGCACAGATTGCAGTGCTTGTCCCCTGAATTTCTGATTGAACAAATTGGGGTGGTGCCTGAGAATGTGCATTTCTAACAAGTTCACTGGTGACGCTGATGCAGCTGGACTGGGGTCACAGTCTGAGAACCATGTGTGTTGAGTGAGCCCAAACCCAGTTGCATAACAGGGTCTTTAGTCTCAGGAGCACATCACCCCACCCATCACCCTGAAGGAAGTATGGAAAAACAAACAGGGTTCTGAGACCCTCTGGTCATAAAAACAGCAGTTCCAATAGTACAAATTCTCCCATGCAAACTCCAGGGGCATTTGGAGAAGGAGAGAAAGCAAGTGAAGAGATCTCTCATTTGACCATATTTCATTTAGCTCAGAAAGCCCCTCCTGTTTGTTGCTGTTGTTTGTTTAACAAGGAGAAAACTGAGGCCCAGAAAGGTTCTATGGTCTTGCCCAAAGTCTAGCTGGACTTGGAGCTCAGGTCAAAGAACTCTTTAAAAAATTTTATTTTTGAAATAGAATCTCTAACTCAATTTTCTAGTCATAATCTGACATCAACTCTGCAACTGGAGGGACTTCCCTAGGTGGTCCGGTGGCTAAGACTCTGCGCTTCCAATGCAAGGGGCTGGGTTCAATGTCTGGTCAGGGAACTAGATCCCACATGATGCAACTAAGAGTGTGCATGCTGCAACTAAAGATCCCACATGCCACAACAAAGATCAAAGATCCTGCAACTAAGACCCTGCACAGCCAAATAAACAAATATTACAAATATTAAACAAAAAACAGAAACTCCACAGGTGGAGATGAAAGTTTCACCAGCTGCTAGTCAGCTGAAATAGAGGTTATCCTAAACCAGAATGAGAAATGTAGCCTGCTATATGGCCATTGAGTCACACAACTGTAGGAAATTATAGATAGCTTGACCAAAAAACTTTCTGAAAGGAGAAGTCTTACTTTTCAATGAATTTGCCAAATCCAAATTCCAGCATATTTGAGAGACAAGTCGTTTCAGTGGGCTTTATTTCATAGCCAACAATCTCACTGATCTGCAAAGAGAAAAAAACAAGTGTGTATTGCCCAAATTAGTGATGTTCAGTAGACTTCTTGTGATGACTGAAATGTTCTATAGCTGTGCTGTCTAGCACAGGAGCCACCAGTCACATTCAGCTGGTGAACCCTGAGATGGTGGCTAATGTCACTGAGGAACTGATTTTCAAATTTTATTTAATTTTACTCATTTATGTTTAAATAGCTGAGTGTAGCAAGTGGCTATCGAATTGGATGGTGCAGGTACAAGGATCTGGGAGGCAGCCTAGGGCCCCGCCTGCATTGTGTCTGGTCTACTGGGGGTTGTTCTCCCACCAGAACCTGGCATAATGCAAACATGTGGGCACCTTACAGGTCCCACACTACCTAACAGTCCTCACAACTAGGTCTGGTTTTGGGCTCCCAGGCAGTGAACCAGGGCAAAATGTGGTTCATGCTCAGAAGCTGCTGGATGTGCTGAATAAAAGGAGGAAGTCATGAGGACATGGGACGGGCAGATTCCCAAATTCTGTGATCTGAGGTTGCTGGGAAAGAGGAAAATCTTCCTTCCAACTCTGTGTACTAACTGATTGGAAATGTTAGCACTTGTTATGCCCATTCCTTTGTTGTAAATATTGCCCAACCTTATCTTTTAAGTGAAAATATCCCTGTGAACAGTCTTTGGTGAAGTCTCTGATGGCTTTTGAACACTTTTATAGGGATTGAGAGATCTGGGCAGCATGAGGGTTATGTGTGCTCAAGAAGAACATGTGGGTTGGGGAAATGAAGCTCTGTAAAAAACCTTCCCTATTGCCCAGTTTTGTATCTGTCCAGCTCCAGTAGGACTAAAGAATATCAGAGCAGGAAGGGATATGAAAGTTGCATCAGGTTCTGTCTTATTCAGCCCTGTGTCCCTGGGGCCTGGAATGTAGCATCAATAAGCACTTGTGGAATGAAAGCATGAGTGAATCACCCAATTCAAACAGCTTCCAATCTGGGTTCTGAGATCACCTGAAGGACCACTGAGGTAACGGAAATAACAAAAGCACCATTACTGAGGGCTTACTATGTGATAGGCACTGTTGTAAGAGCTTTATGTACTTCCTTCATTCACCCAACAAAGTGAGGAAGGTACTAATACATTATTATTCCCATTTTACATAAAAGGAAACCGAGACAAAGAAATTAAGTATCTTGTTTATGACCATTTAGCTAATAGATCAAAATAGCCATTTCAGAATTGGGACTTGGATCTAATTCTGATGCCAAATCTCTCATCCACCACACATCAGTGTTTCCTATAGGTCTTCTAGGTATAGTTGTACAGATTATATACTGCATAACTCTAGAAAGTACAATTCAAACTGCAGGACACAAATATAGCATTCCCTCAAGAACAAATTGCACAATTGTTTCTGGTGACTCTGGGCTCTCATTTATTCTCTAATTCTGCAAGTATGATCTTAGAACAATACATTATCTCTAGGGTTAAATGACATAACTGTGTAAAGCACTAGGCATAGCACTTGGCCTATGAAAGACTCAGAGATTCGTAGTTTTATTTTTAAATTGCTTTTGTTAATTATATAGATTAAAAAGGCATCTGGTTTCCTAATTCTAAGAGCCTGAAGTTAAACTATCGAATATGTAGCCACTAACCCCCTGTAGTTATTGAGAACTTGAAATGCAACTAATTCATATCAAAATGTGCTGGAGTTTTATAAAAGCATGCCATATTTCAAAGAGAGATCACATTAACATTTTTATATTGATTATCTATTGAACTAATGATGTTTTACACATGTTTGGTTAAACATATTCACAATTTATTTCACCTGTTTATACTTTTAAAAATGTGCCTACTAGAAACTTCAAAATTAAATGCATGCTTATTATTTCCATTGCGCAGCAGCATCCTAGAGAGTCAGCTTTGGTACATATCAGAGCAGCGTTACCTGTTCTATCCTGTTTTAAACCCCAGTAGCAATAAAGTCTACGTTTCAAACATGGACACTAGCCTTTCTTGCTTAAGTTCTGGGAAATGGTCAGAAATCTCAAAACCACCACCTCACAGCCCTAGAAAATCCATTTTGCAGCCTTGAGAGCTACAGATGGTAAAGCCTACAGAACCCCTGCCAGAGCCAAATCTGTGAACAAGGATCTCCTGAGTTGGCACTGAGAATTAGAACTGAGAATGCTTCCTCCACTGACCATGGAGAAATTTATTGTTCTTCAGAGGATTGTTGGGAAGATGAAATGAGAGAATCCACATAAAGTATATAACAGTACTCAGTACATAGTTGGTACTCAGTACACTTTAGCTATTATTGTTATTATTTTAATTCCAGGGAATTTCTCCCCCAATCTGTCCATCTAAGTGGCTTATAAGTGAGAATTAGTAATGTCTAGGAATGGTTGGGGTTTTTAAAGTGCCCAACTATGAGAATACTATCATCACAGGGGAAGCAGCAGATGGAGAGAGGAGGCTTTCTGAGCCTCCCATGTAGCACTGTTTAAATGCCACTGATGAGGATACTTTCTATAATGCCATCTCATGGAGAGGCCTAGCACTGCTGGAGGGCATCTGGCTACCTCACTCTCTAAATGGGTCAAAGTTCTAGGCAGGTTAGACCCACAGGGAGAGGCACCCATGAGTACCTAGTGAAGCAGCTGTCCTGTAAAGATCCCTCTGCTGAGGCAGTTCAAGACCCAAAGTCTACCAGATGTCTTCGCTCTGTTCTTTATGTCCTATGCTTATGTCTTGAATTTCAGTATTCCTAGTAAGGGTGCTCTCAGACTGCTTCTAGAGACACTGTCCCTGGTCTTGTGCATGGTTTTCAGAGAGAGAATTTCAGGCCCAGTCAGGGAGGGATCTGTGTAGGGAGAGCCAGTCTCCTCTCCGCCTCCACACAGAGCAACTCCCTGGTAGAAGATGTTTCAAGGCTATTGCTAGGTCTTGAATGTGATGATTATTTTAGAAACACAGTGAATTTCCTTTTTTCTTAGTATTCATACTACTTTTGTCACCCTCACACTTGATTGCTTGTAAAAATCCCATCGTTTTCAGGGAGAATATTTATTATTCTCATTTATGGACTCAAAAGGGCTGAAGGAAACAGTGCAAAATTATCTCTGAACATAGCCTGCTGGATGATGAAGCTGAAGTAGGAATCATTTGGCATCGTTAGAATCCCCCAGAGACAGACTTTCTCTTTTGTGTAGCCTAGGTCAAGGAACAAATCCAGGCCCCTCTCATTGTAATTCAAGACCCTTATCATCTTTTGGGGATTCCCAGGTGGTGCTAGTGGTAAAGAATTTGCCTGCCAATGCAGGAGACAAAAGAGACATGAATGAACCCAGGGTTCGACTCCTGGGTCAGAAAGATCTCCTGGAGTAGGAAATGGCAACCCACTTCAGTATTCTTGCATGGAAAATTCCATGGACGAGGGAGCCTGGTAGGTTATAGTCCATTGGGCCCCAAAGAGTCGGACACAACTGAGCAACTAAGCATTATTGTCTTTAGGACCCTGAGCAGCCATGTGCTTAGGAAAGCAGATAAGGAGAGCTTTTGTGGCCACTAGCTGGACTAGCTAGACTACTCAACCACCAGCAATGGGGTCCCCAAAGAAAAGGATCAGCCTGTTCATGTGGAGAGACAGGAAGGGTATCACCGCCTTTACTACTCTCTTGGCCTTAAGTAGATAGATTCTCCTTTCAGAAAGAAGAATCTTGCCCCATTAATGGTTCCTGCCTTCCAAAGGGCTATCGGGACCAGAAATGGGCTGGTGGAGGGGGCAGTGACAAGGACCTGCTGCCAGTGCCGGTCTTTCATTCCTGGGTTGCAGGAAATGGTGAGGATAGGGATGTGCTGCTTGAATTTATCAATCTTGATTTTCACATTCTCTGCTAAGCGCCTCGGTGCAGGCATGTCTGCTAAGGTCTTGGTCAATTTGTATATTGTCCTCCACATATTCCCTATTTCTTCTGCAATTTCCTCAGCATTCAGTAGAAAGAGGGGTCCTGAAATAGAAAAGATGGGGTGGGAGAAAGGTCAGAGCACCAAATAGTGTTAATCACATGTACCTTAATCCTCTGAATTTAGACTTGTGTTTATGGTATGACTTTGTTAATAAGCACAAGCTTTGGAGTTGGTCTGAAACCTCTACCTAGCCAGTGAAGCCTTGGGCATACTGATTGAACTTTTCTAAGCCTCGGTAGCCAGACCTGGGACACAGGGATAATAATGGGTACCTTGGAGGTACCTTGGAGGGTAGCTGTAACAATTATATGAGACAAGTAAAGTGGCTAATATAATGCCTGGCATAGAATGTTAGTATGGAAGCAATTATTAGTGTAAGTTGTAGGTCCTATTATAGAAGTATCAAAAGGTGTTCCACAAATGCTGTGAAATATTAACAACTGGAGAATGTGGGTGAATAGGGACATGGGAGTTAACTGTACAGTTCTGACAGATTTTATGTAAGGTTAAAATTATTTAAAAATAGATATTATTTAAAGCAGAAAATGACATCTCTTTAAAAAAAAAACTTTGCCAAAATATTCACTTTCTTCTCCTTTTCTTTCACAGGTATCTTTTAACATTTGGGTTTCACATTCAGTCTTTCCACGCTGCTGCTTTCTTCTCCTTTGATATTTCAAATTAGTATTAACTCATATTATGATGTTGCTAATTAACTCAAAAACACTTTCCTTTCAGGGCTGCTGAGACTAAAAATAGATTCATTCATATAACTTCATTAATAAATAACACTTTATCAGCCCACATAATTTTGTTAAGTAATAGAATATTAAAATTTTTTAAAAGAAGGAAAAATGCATATTTCTTTATATATATATATATATATATAAAGATGCAATATATAAAAAGAATCATACACCATGTTTAAGTGAAGTTTATCAGCAGAATGCAAGGTTGATTTAACATTTGAAAATCAAGCAATGTAATATATGACATTAACAGTTGAAAGAAGGAAAATCACACGATAATGTAAATTGAAGCAGAAAAAGCATTTGACAAAGTCCAATATCCATTCATGATAAAAATCTCTAAACAAACTAGGAATAGAAGGGAATGTCCATAGCCTGATACAGAGCATCTATGAAAATCTACACTATCATTACATTTTTATACACATTAAGTATATACAGCTTTTTATATGTCATTCATACTACAAAAAAGTGGTTCAAAAAAATAAAAGCAAAAAACCCATTTCAATTAATGGTGAAAGATGGAATACTTTCTCCCTTACATTGGAAATGAGGCAAGAATTTTTATTCTCATAACTTAATAACAGAAAAGATAGTTGGAAAAATCCCCAAATACTTGGGAAATTAAACTACATACTTCTAAATAACACGTGGCCAAAAAAGAAATATCAACAGAAGTTTTAAAATATTTTGAGGTAAATGAAAATAAAAATTAACATCAAAAGTTGTGAGATGTCACAGCCATTATAATATTCAGTGAAAAGCCTTCCCACTAAAATCTGGAACAAGACAAAGATGTCCATTTTTACCACTTTTATGCAACATACTATTAGAAGTCCTAGGCATAGCAATCAGACAAGAAAAATAAAAATAAAAGGTATCCAGATTGGAAGGGAAGAGGTCAAACTGTCATTATATGTAGATGACATGATACTCTATATAGAAAAGCCTAAAGATTCCACACAAAAGCTACTAGAACTGAAAAATGAATTCAGCAAGGTAGCAGGATACAAGATTAACATACAGAAATTGGCTGCATTTCTTTATACTAAAAATGAAATATCAGGAAAGGAATGTTAAAATCTTTTAAAATCTCATCCAGAAAAAATAAGATATGTAGGAATAAATCTTACCAAGAAGGTGAAAGACTAAGAACTACAAAACATTCATAAAGGAAACTGAAGATGATTCAAAGAAATGGAAATTTATCCCATGCTTTTGGACTAAAAGAAGCTAAAATGGCCATATTATCCAAAGTAATCTATAGATTAAACATGATTTCTATCAAATTACCCATGACCTTTTATCCCCACAAAACTACAACAAATAATACTAAAATTTATATAGAACCACAAAAGACTCAGAATTGGCAAAGAAATCCTGAGGAAAAGGAGTAAGGTGGGACACAACCCTTCCAGACTACAGACAATACTACAAAGTTACTGTAATGAAAACAGCATGATTCTTGGCACAGAAATGACATGGATCAATGGAACATAACAGAGAACTCAGAAATAAACCCATACACATACGGTCAATTAATCTTCAACAAAGGAGGCAAGAATACACAATGGAAAAAAGACAATCTCTTCAGCAAGTGCCGTTGGGAAAGTTGGAGGGCCACATGTAAACAAATGAAGTTAGAAAACACCTTCACACCATACACAAAAATAAACTCAAAATGGCTTAAAGACTTAGATATATGACACTATAAAATTCCCAAAAGAGAACATAGGCAAAATGTTCTCTAACATAAATTGTACAGAAGTTTTATTTGTCTCCCAAGGCAATAGAAATATTAGTAAAAGCAACAATAAACAAATGGAGCCTAATCAAACTTACAAGCTTTTGTATAGCAAAGGAAACCATAACAAATTATTGACAAGGGCTTAATTTCCAAAGCATACATACAGTTCATACAACTCAACAACAAAAAGCCAAACAACCCAATCAAAAAATGGACAGAAGAACTAAATAGGTATTTCTCCAAAGAAGACATACAGATGTCCAAAATGTACATGAAAAGCAGCTCAATATCGCTAATTATTAGAGAAATGCAAATCAAAACTATAATAAGGTACCACCTCAACTGTCAGAATGTCCATCATTAAAAATCTACAAATAATAAATACTGGAGAGGGTATGGAGAAAAGGGAACCCTCCTACATGTCCATCAACAGATGAGTGGATAAAGAAGATATGGTACACATACATAATACAATATTACTCAGCCATAAAAAGGAATGAAATAGTGCATTTTGTAGCAACATGATGGACATACAGATTATCATATTAAATGAAGTAAGTCAGAAAGAGAAAGACATTTAGGTTTTTTCCATTGCTTGGCTATTGTGAATAGTGCTGCTATGAATACATGGATTACAGGAGTACATGGATCATTTCAAATTATAGTTTTGTCTGGATATACACTCAGGAGTAGAATTGTTCAACCATATGACAACACTTTTTTTTCTTTATAACTTTGCCAACAAAGGTCCGTCTAGTCAAAGCCATGGTTTTTCCAGTAATCATGTATGGATGTGAGAGCTGGACTATAAAGAACACTGAGCACTGAAGAATTGATGATTTTGAACTGTGGTGTTGGAGAAGACTCTTGAGAGTCCCCTGGACTGCAAGGAGCTCCAACCAGTCGATCCTAAAGGAGATCAGTCCTGAATATTCATTGGAAGGACTGATGCTGAAGCTGAAACTCCAATGCTTTGGCTACCTGATGGGAAGAACTGACTCAGTGGAAAAGACTCTGATCTGAGAAAGATTGAGGGCAGGAGGAGAAGGGGACAACAGAGGAAGAGATGGTTGGATGGCATCACTGACTCAATGGACATAAGTTTGAGTAAACTCCGGGAGTTGATGGACAGGGAGGCCTGGTGTGCTGCAGTCCATAGGGTTGCAAAGAGTTGGACATGACTGAGCGACTGAACTGACTGACTGATGACAACTCTAGTTTTCATTTTTTGAGGAATCTCCACGCTGTTTTCCATAATGGCTGTACCAATATACATTCCCACCAACAAAGCAGGATCAGTTCAGTTCAGTTGCTCAGTCGTGTCCGACTCTTTGTGATGCCATGGACTGTAGCACGCCAGGCTTCTCTATCCATCACCAACTCCCATAGCTTGCTCAAACTCATGTCCAT
The DNA here is from genome assembly GCF_910594005.1 of Cervus elaphus. NCBI lineage: Eukaryota > Metazoa > Chordata > Mammalia > Artiodactyla > Cervidae > Cervus > Cervus elaphus. Next base: position 33,081,087 of record NC_057824.1, read on the forward strand.
TGAGTCAATGATGCCATCTAACCTCCAACCATCTCATTCTCTGTCGTCCCCTTCTCCTCCTGCCTTCAATCTTTCCCAGCATCAGAGTCTTTTCCAATGAGTCAGTTCTTTGCATCAGGTGGCCAAAGTATTGCAGCTTCAGCTTCAGCATCAGTCCTTCCAATATTCAGGGCTGATTTCCTTTATGATTGACTGGTTTGATCTCCTTGCAGTCCAAAGGACTCTTAATAGTCTTATGCAACACCACAGTTCAAAAGCATCAATTCTTCAGTGCTCAGCTTTCTTTATGGTCCAACTCTCACATCCTTACATGACTACTGGAAAAACCACAGCTTTGACTAGATGGACCTTTGTTGGCAAAGTAAGGTCTCTGCTTTTTAATTTGCTGTCTAGGCTGGCCATAGCTTTTCTTCCAAGGAGCAAGCATCTTTTAATTTCATGCCTGTCATCACCATCTGCAGTGATTTTGGAACCCAAGAAAATAAAGTCTGTCACTGTTTCCACTGTTTCCCCATCTATTTGCCATGAAGTGATGGGACCGGATGCCATGATCTTAGTTTTTTGAATGTTGAGTTTTAAGCCAGATTTTTCACTCTCCTCTTTCACTTTCATCAAGAGGCTCCTCTTTGTTTTCTGCCATAAGAGTGGTGTCATCTGCATATCTGAGGTTTATTTCCTCCTGCAATCTTGATTCCAGCTTGTGCTTCATACAGTCTGGCATTTCACATGATGTACTCTATATATAAGTTAAATAAGCAGTGTGACAATATACAGCCTTGACGTACTCCTTTCCCAATTTGGAACCAATCCTTTGTTCCATGTCCGGTTCTAACTGTTGCTTCTTGACTTGCATACAGATTTCTCAGGAGGCAGGTAAGGTGTTCTGGTATTCCCATCTCTTTAAGAATTTTCCACACAGTGGAAAGCTTTGACTTGTGATACACACAGTCAAAGGCTTTAGTATAGCAGAAGTGGATGTTTTTCTGGAATTCTCTTGCTTTTTCTACGATCCAACGGATGTTGGCAATTTGATCTCTGGTGCCTCTGCCTTTTCTAAATCCATTTTCCCCACAATCTCTTCCAGAAGACAGAAGCAGAAATACTTCCTAACTCATTCTATAAAGCCAGCACTACTTTAATACCAAAAGCAGACAGAGGTGTTACAAGAAAACTAAAGACCAATATCTCTCATGAACACACATGCAAGAATCCTCAACGAAATGTTAGCAAACTGAATCCAACTCATATATGTGTGAGTGTGTGTGTGTGTATAAAATTATACACCACAATCATTTAGGACTTCTTCCTGGTGTGTAAAATTGTTTTCACATTCAAGTTAATATAATTCATCACATCAATAGGCAATTGAAGAAAAGTCACATGACCATCTCAATAGATTCATAAAAAGCATTTGAAGAAATCTAATACCCCATTCATATAAAAACTCTCAGCAAATGAGGAATAGAGGAGAACTTCCTCAACTTGACAAAGAACATCTACCAAAAAACCTACAACTAACATCATACCTAATGGTAAGAAACTAGAATCTTTTCTGCTAAAATCAGGAACACAGCAAGAATGTCCCCTCTCACCACTCCTTTTTCAACATCATTATGTGGTAGTTACAGATAATGCAGTAAGACAAGACAGGAAATAAAAGTATACAGACTGGGAAAGAAGACACAAAACTTTATGCAATGACACTATCATCTACATAGAAAATAGGAAAGAACCAACAACAAACAGAAACCTCCTGAAAATAATTCATAGCTACAGCAAAGTTGCAGGGTATGGTTAATACACAAAAGTTAATTGCTTTCCTATATATTATTAATGAACAGTAGACTTGAAATTAAAAACATATCCATTTACATTAGCACTCTCCAAAACTGAAACACTCAGGCATAAATCTAACAAAATATGTACATTGTCTGTACAAGGAAAACTACAGAACTCTAATGAAAGAAACTACAGAATAAGGAAATAAGTACAGAAAAAATTAATGTTCGTGGATAGGAAAATTCAATGTCATCAAGATGTCAGTTCTTCCCAGCTTGATCTATAGATTCAGCACAATCCCAATCAAAATCCCAACAAGTTTTTTTCTAGATACTGACAAAACTGATTCTAAAGTTTATGTGGAGACAGCAAAGACTCAGAATAGCCAATATAATATTAAAGGAGAAGTGTAAAGTTGGAGGACTGTCATTATCCAGCTTCAAAACTTACCATACAGCTATGATAATCAAGAGTATTATTGGTAAAAGAAGAGACAAATAGGTCAGTGGAACAGAATAGAGAGCCCAGAAATAAGACCCACGATAGTCAACTGATCTTTCACAAAGAAGCAAAGGTAATAAAAAAAAGAATGAAACTTTTCAGCAAATAGTTTTAGAATAACTAGATATCCACATGCAAAAACAAATGAATGTAGATGCAAACTGTACAGCCTTGACACAAATTAATCAAAATGGATCATGGACTTAAATGTAAAATGCAGAACTATAAAAATTCTAGGAGATACACAGCAGAGATACATAGCAGAAAAATCTAGATGACCTTGGGTTTGGTGCTAACTTCTTAGATACAAAACTAAAGGCATGATCTATGAAAGAAATGATAAACTAAACTTTATTAAAATTAAAATCTTCTGCTTTGTGAAAGACACTGTCAAAAGATTGAAAAGATAAGCCAAAGATTAGTAGAAAAAAACTGCAAAACACATATCTGATAAATGATTGCTGTCTGAAATAGACAAAGAACTCTAAAACTCAACAGTGAGAAAACAAAATTAATTTAAACATAGGTAAAAAAAATGCTCTCAAACCCCAATTGTTTTAATATACACAATGAAATTTAAAAACATGTAACATAGCTTTATATAAAGATATATAAAATATACATCATAACTCTTAAATGGGAATACCGGACTACCTTACTTGTCTCTTGAGAAACTTGTATGCAGGAAAAGAAGCAACAGTTAAAGCCAGACATGGAACAATGGACTGGTTCAAAATTAAGAAAGGAGTATGTCAAGGCTATATATTGTCACCCTGTTTAGTACATCATGTGAAACCCCAGGCTGGATAAAGCTGGAATCAGGATCGCCAGGAGAAGTATAACCTCAAATATGTAGATGATACTACTCTAATGGCAGAAAGTGAAGAGGAACTAAAGAGCTTCGTGATGAGGGTGAAAGAGGAGCATGAAAAAGGCTTAAAACTCAACATTCAAAAACCTAAAATCATGGCATCCAGTCTCATCACTTCATGGCAAATAGATGGGGAAAAAGTAGAAACAGTGACAGATTTTATTTTCTTGGACTCCAGAAATCACTGCAGATGGTGACTACAGTTGTGAACTTAAAAAATGCTGGCTCCTTCAAAGAAAAGCTATGACAAACCTAGACAGTGTATGAAAAAGCAGAGACATCATTTTGCTGACAAAGGTCCAAATAGCCAAAACTATGGTTTTTCCAGTGGTCACGTACAGATGTTAGAGTTGAACCATAAAGAAGGCTGAGCACTGAAGAATTAATGCCTTTGAACTGTGGTGCTAGAGAAGACTCTTGAGAGTCCCTTGGACTACAAGGAGATCAAATCAGTCAATCCTAAAGGAAATCAATCCTAAATATTCATTGGAAGGACTGATGCTGAAGCTCTAATATTTCGTCACCTAATGTGAAGAGCTGACTCATTGGAAAAGAACCTGATGCTGGGAAAGATTGAGGGCAGGAGGAGAAATGGGTGATAGAGGATGAGATGGTTGAATGGCATCACCAACTCAATGGACATGAGTTTGAACAACTCTGGGAGATAATGAAGGACAGAAGTCTGGTGTGTCCCAGTTCATGCAGTCACAAAGAGTCAGACATGACTTAGCAATTGAACAACAACAAATAAAAAGAAATACATGTAAATTTAACAAAACATGTATAGAATTTATATTTGGAAACCTACAAAACATTGGCAAAATGAAGTCAAAGAAGATCAAAATAATTAAATATGCAGTGTCCATGGATTGGAAGATTTCGTGGTAAGGATGTCAATTCTTTTCCAAATTGATCTCTAGATGTAATACATTTCCAATTAAAATTCCAGCAGATTTCATATATAAATGAATAAGATGAATCTCAAATTTTATACAAAAGATATAAAGACAAAGGTACTGCAAAAGTTGTAATAAAATTTGAAAAAGAAAATGGAATTTATATGACAGTCTCAAAAAGACAAAGCCGTAGTAACAATGAAGAGATCAATAGTTGCTAGGTGTTAAGGCTGTAGAGAGTGTGATTATGAAGGAGTAGTACAAGGAAGCTTATTGAAGTCATTGGAACTGATAAACAAAATATAAAAATTTTAAATATATTATCTCTAACAAAAAGACATGCTAAATTAAAAATACTTCCTTAACACCATAAATATTTTGTGCCTCAAATCAACAAAAAGCATCATGCTTAAAGGTGACATTCTAGAAGAATTCCATTAGAATCAGGAATAAGACAAAGGTGTTCATTATAACTACTGCTTAATTTGGAAGTGCTAGTTAATATAGAAAAGTGAAATTTAAAACAGGTGAAAGTGATAAATAAGGTAAAATATTCTAAATGTGTAGATATGATTGAGTACTTGAAAAACTAAAATGCATCCATAAAAATATTATTCAAAACTGAAAATTATTTAAATAAGGTGGTTTACTAATAGAAAAAAGTGAGAGAGCACATAAATAGACTTTAATATTAAACAAGGAATTCAACTGACCAATAAACATTCAACTTCTATTAAAGGAAAAAACACTTTTTTGAGCAAAAAGTAAAGCTCTTACTTCTCATGTTCGTTGAAGGTATGAGGAATGGGCACTCAAATACTGCTAGAAGAATATTAAATTAAAACATAACTTTTCTGGGAAGCAATACCAATAATAAAAGTAAATTCTAAAATCCTTATATTTTTATTACAACCCTTTCTTTGATCTAGCCATTTCACTTCCAGTAATTTATCCTAAGAAAATTTTCATTATTGAATCCAGAAAATTGGCAACAAAGGTGTTCTTCATTGTTGTGTTTATTACATTGAAGCACTGGCATAAAGCATCAGTTTAATAGGGGAACTGCCATCTTATCCTCCCACCACTTGCCTCTCTGAGTCACTACCCAATCCATGGCTTTGAGTGGTTGCCTATTGTATTTTATCCTAGCTACAGGTCTGGCTTTTTGATCCCCACCTTCCATCGTTATCACATCAGAAAAATTTAACTACGGTTGCCTTAATCCACAGTATGAGAATATGATAATATCTGAAGTCCCAGTCTTATTTCAAAACTGCCTGGGTTGATTCTGCTACCCTACTCCCATCCTGCCCGAGTAGAGTGAAACCGCGGCATACCATTCATCCATTCCTCTGACTTGGTGCTAAACTCGTAGGCTGTCACCCACAGCTGCTCATAAGGCACTTTGTTGGCCATCACAGTTTGCAGAAGAGGGAAGGTACTCTTCTCCTTTTCCAACAGCTCCTCCTCCTTATTGATGAGCTGCAGGGCAAAAGGGGATGCTGTTTATTGGCTGGGTGGTTCTCCTGAACCCTCGAAGCCACCATGGCAAATTCCTCAGTGCTTTGAAAACCAAGTTGAGGAAGATGTATGTTTATCTGGAGAGTAAGACTGGAAAATAAGGTATGAACTCAAGCAAGAAGGTATCTCTGTTACCTCTGAGGGTCATGGCACCTGAGATCAGTGAGTGAAACTTTACAATAATTGGCCACTTGCCCCATCATCTTTGCTTCCACTGTAACACATACATATTCCCATTTTCATGAATTTTTATATGTACTTTAACTGTTAACACAAGGTTACCTTCTTGTGCTGAATTGCCTCAAAGGTAAGAACTTTAAGGATTAAAAAAAAAAAAAAAAGAACTTTAAGGATTAAAGAACTTACTACTGTAGACAACGTCAGGGCAAGTTACTTAGCGTCTCCAAGACTTAGTTCTCCCATTTTAAATAGAGATAAATGAATATATAGTACCTACCCCAAAGATTTATTATGGATATTAAGTGATATATCACATATGAAGTCCTTTGCACATTGTGTACATAATACATGCTTGATACATGTCAGCAATTATTCCATTATATTAATAACTCTTCTTTATGTACTCAGTGACTAACAAAGCTGATATAATGTAGGGAGGTATGGGAAAAGGTAGTTGAAAGTACCAGAGAAAGAACTGGTCAATCAATCAACTAATACTATCCACCTGACAGGTGATGTTAGGAAAACACATAACCAAGGACCAGAACTAACAGAGCAGTATAGTCATAAGTGCCCATCCCAAGACCCCAAACCTCAAATTCCACCAGTGCTTGTTCCAGGTTCTTTGAAAGTTCATTAAGCTTTTCAACATTGTTCTTCATTTCTTCTGTAGTCATTACTTCACGTTTCCTAAAACCTTCCAGTTCTTTGCTGTAGCCCTCAAGTTTCACTTCAAATTCTGAGCACCTGAAAGTAAAGACAGTCCAATCATATTTGGATTTTCCATTTATCAGCACTGCTCAGCCATATTCAAGCCTGGGGAGAATACGATCTTCTGATACAATAGATGTAAAACTTACAAATATATGCTATTATATATAATTTGTAATCCTACCTCCCAGAGACAGCTGCTATGAATCTATCAGTGGTTAAATATTTCCAGATGTTTCTCATACAGGTAAATGTATATAAAATATGTATTATAATATATATGCTATATAATATATGTTGTTGTTTAGTTGCTAAGACATACCTGACTCTTTTGTCACCACAAGGACTGTAGCATGCCAGGCTACTGTTGTCCACGGGATTTCCCAGGCAAGAATACTGGTGTAGGTTGCCATTTCCTACTCCAGTAGATCTTTCTGATCCAGGGATCAAACCTGTGTCTCCTGCATTGGCAGCTGGATTCTTTACCATTGAGCCACCAGAGAAGCCCTGGTGTATATATATATGTATATGTATATATATATACATGTATAAAATTTATGCATATACATATTATTTATCTATTAGATATTTATTATTAAATGCCTAATTCCAAGAACTGCTCTAGGCATCAGAAATATATTTGTGAAGTACACCCTTAAGCTCCCTACCTTTATGGAGCTTGTATTTTAGTTGGGGAAACCCAAACAGTAAACATATATGAATGGATGAATGAATGGATGGATAGATAAAATCATACATAGATAAATATGAAATAAAATATTTCTGATAGTGATAAATGCTCTGAAGAAAACAGAACAGAGCAGAATGCCTAGTGGACAGAAGTGAGGAGCTACTTTAGTTAGAGTGATCAGGGAAGACTATTCCAGAGATTTATCTACTTCATTCATACTATCAACAAAGCAGTTCTCAAATTTACTTCTCCCTTTTCCTCGGAGGTAGATCAGCACAGTGGATAGGTTCTAGAGCTGGACTGACTAGTTCAAGTCCTCACATTGCTACACAGTAGTTATGTGACCTTGTTCAAGTCCTTTAAACTCTTTAGGCCTCAAATAAAACAGGGATGGGTAAAGTACCTACTCTAGTAGTCAATAAGCTAACATATACAAAATGCTCAAATTGAGCCTGGTACATAATAATCACTATAAAAGTGTTCAGTCTCATTCACTAGAATTTAAACTCTACCAATGCAGTTTTAATCTCCTTAATTCCTATTGAATCTCCAGCACTTAGAAGAAGCATCTGGCATAATACCATCAATATTCATTGAATGAATAAGGGGAATTTGCCATGGAGAACAACTATAGTAACATAAATGTGGCTATTATCTTAAAAATACTTAATTTTGTTATGGCAGTTTTGATGTTCTTTTTTTTCTTAAAAATAATTTAAAAGAGTTAATTTTCAATGGTTTGATTTGAATTTATTTCTAACTATACTGTGTGGTAAGTAGCCTCTGGTAAGGTCCTCAAAGAGCCACACCTCCTGGTATTTATATCCTTGTTTAACCATCCTCTTGAGTTTGGGCTAGAGCTAGTAACTCACTTCTAACAAAGAATATGGCAAAATTGACGGGATGTTACTCCCTCATTTTATAGGCAAAGGTAGTCTCAAACTGGAGCCATTGGTCATGCTTGATACCTGCAATAGAATAGGACATCCTTCTATTCTCTCCCTCCCATCTTGCCTTATCAGGCTCCTTCTCATCCTTCAAGTCTCATTTACATGAGCCCTTCCCGGATTTGCCCTTTGAATGCAACCACTGTGCTCCATTTTCCCATTCTTTTCCTTCATAGAGCTTCTATCTTATCAGCTTTATCTTCCACCTCCCATGCCCCTTTTCTTCTCTGTATCCTCAGGGAATAGAAATGGATACAGGAGCCCAAGAGGAAGGAAGGCAAGGTGGCTACTGCCTCTCGTGCTTGTTTTTCACTAAAGTTTTAAGGATTCAGAGATAGAAAACATTAGTGCAACGAGACACGTAGCACTACGTTTTTGCTTTTGTTTTGTGATTTTATACTCTGATAGGTATTAATTTCAGAGAATATCCTAATTAGGAAAAAGTCTCATTCATTCACTCACTCATTCATTCATCAAAAGAGTGAGAACTTGCTATTTGCAAAGCACTATGTTCTCCCTGGACCCCGGAACACAATCTGGGTACTCTCCCTAAGATACCTTTCTTTCTGTTCACAAGATGCACTCTCATGGCAAAGAGCAGCTCACATTCCTGAGATGTTTGTCATGTATATTCCAGGTTACTTTTAGGCCCTTGGAACCTACCACTGAGTGGAACAAAATGGGAGGAAAGCTGATTCTCCTGTTGTCCACACAATTATGTGCTGCTGACTGCTTTTTCACATCATTAAGATTCTTTTTAGATGTCAAATACAGACTTACACACAAAAATAAATCTCTGATAAAAGCACTTTTGAATTCTTCCCAGAGGGAAGTAGTATACAAACTCAGTGATTATTGTAAAATATTACTGTTAACTATGCTTTACATTTCTCTTTTACAAATTTTATTGAAGTACAGTTGACTTGCAATATTATATTGGTCTCAGTTGTGTAACACAGTGATTTGATATCTTTATAGATCACACATTAGACAAAGTTATTATAAAATATTGACTATGTTCCCTATGTTGTGCATTACATCACTGTAAAATATTTTTTATAACTAACAGTTTATACTGTTTTAAATTTTTTATAATTGCTTAGCACATTACAATTTCTAAAGTGCTTTCAAATCCATAGTATATACATACATATAAGTATGTCATTAGTAAATAGTAGGTACTCGGGAAATTTGGTTAAGTAAATTGAGTTCTATTCCTAGGACCACCTGAAGTCTGTGGGAGAATATTGCAATAATTTTAAAATGTTATATTGGTGAGAATTCTGGCAAGAAACATAATTTACTCTGATGCTCAAAGAAAGAGACTTCAATGAAGGGACTACTTACAGAGGTGAAATGTGGGTAGGGTTAAAGGAACAAAGAGAGGAGAATGAAGCATCCAGAGACTAGTAACCTCAGAGGGAAGTCACTATGATCCCTAGGCCTGAGGGGACAGTGAGAACTGGAAACAGGAGGAGAAAGAATTGTCATCCAGGAGGGAAGCAGCTACTGGCCAGAAACCCAGGAACAAGGAGAGAGGGAGAGGAGAAGCAGCAAAGCAGCCACTCTCCAACCTCGAGAGGGCTTTCCACTGGCCCTGCCCGTCTGGATCCAACAGACACAGGAGCTGAAGGCTAGAGGCGGCAGGAATCAGCCAACCAGGCAGGGAGTGGACAGAGGAAGGCGGATAGAAATTGGGAGAGGGGGTGGGGACAACAAATGGAAATTGGCATTGAAGTAAAAAAAACTACTGTGACCTGGGAAAATAAGGTCAAGTCTCTTAGAAAGGGAAGGGGATTGTTCTCATAGAAGATGAATAACTGAGTATTTCTAAGCCCCCCTCGCAGGTTTTCTCAGGATTTATGCAAAAATGATGGACAGGAAGTTTAAGAGTTCACTAAAGAGAGGGCTGAGCCCAGGGTTGCAGGTGTCCCTAGAGCTGCTTCTCTGCTGAGCTCTGTGATTGAGAGCTCAGGTACCAAGTGATGGGTCACGCTTGCATTGCCACTCCAAGAAGAAGTCTGGCACTCTCCTCTCACCATAAATGACACGTGTTCCAATTTCTTCCAGAGCCACCCCTCAGCCCTATTAACTGCAACAGTTACTGTGAATCGTCTTAGAGTAATGTTCTAGAAGTCCGCTCACAGGTAGTGGTTTGAAAGTTAAGCAGTTAAGACTTCTTTAACTTAAAGAAGTCATTGTTAATGTGCAAAAGAAGCTGACTGCTCCTAATGCCTGCCATGTGCTGGATATCACTTAGGCACCATCTCAGACCATCTGATTTCATCCTTTAACACAATGACACCTCTCACAAAATCAGATGATCTAAGATTGGTTCTACTATCCCCAGTTTCCAGATGAGGACACTGAGGCTCAAAAAAGATGAAGAAATTTGCTCCTGTTCATCTAGCTTTTAAAATGGTTCTGCTTCTTGGTGAGGCATCAAAACCCAGTTCCACTGAAGGGGGAGGCTATGTGTAAGGGGTGAGGGGGCATAGGAGGACCCTATACTTTCTGCTCAATTTTCCTGTGAACCTAAAACTATTCTAAAAAGGAAAAAAGATGCTTGCTCCTTGGAAGGAAAGCTATGACAAACCTAGGCAGCATATTAAAAAGCAGAGACATCACTTTGCTGACAAAGGTCCGTATAATCAAAGCTATGGTTTCTCCAGTAGTCATGTACAGATGTGAGAATTGGACCATAAAGAAGGCTGAGCATTGAAGAACTGATGCTTTCAAATTGTGGTACTGGAGAACACTCTTGAGAGTCCCTTGGACTGATTTACTTTAGTCAGTCCTAAAGGAAATCAACCCTGGATATTCACTGGAAGGACTGATGCAGAAGTTGAAACTTCAGTACTTTCGCCACCTGATGTGAAGAACTGACTCATTGGAAAAGACCTTGATGTTGAGAAAGATCAAGGGCACAAAGGGAAGGGGATGACAGAGGATGAGATGGTTGAATAGCATCACAGACTCAATGGACATGAGTTGGAGCAAATTCTGGGAGATAGTGAAAGACAGGGAAGCCTGGCATGCTGCAATGCATGGGGTTGCAAAGAGACACACCTTAGCAACTGAACAACAACAAAAACATTAGTTAAAAAAATAAGTTCTATTCATTGGGCTAAATTCTGGGTTCTGGGGACAGTAGCCATTTAGGCAGAGGGAAGAGAAGGCTGTAGGTAGAAACAAACATACACATCTCTTTTGTTGTTTTTCTGGGCAAAAGTTGTTGTAAAGAGAGCAACTTCCTCTCTTGGGATTATCCTTCAGTGCAATCTCCCATTCTGTGTAGAAATCCCTGCTTTATCTGCCCCTTTCCTTTCTCCTGAGTATTAGCAAGGATTATGGAATCTAAAGTTGGGTACTGGGGGTTTCATGTGTGATGGAGATGGTAACTGGTATGAATTTGCTGTCCCTAAACAAAGTGCTTATAAATTGGTATGTTTATGTGTGAGTGTGTGTGCATGCATGCGCACATGCATATGTACACAAGCATGTCTTTACCAGATACGTGATACTTGGCCCACTTCACTTGACATCATCTGACTTCTTCAGTATGTGATATTTTGTCACTGCATTAAAATCTTTATTTAGCAGTCAAACACACTTATGTGTCCAGAATAGAGCACAACACGTAGTAAAAAGCCATAATACTCAATGAAAAAATGATTACAGGCACATTAGTACTGAATGAGATCAGCTTCAAAACAGGCAATTTCTCGGCTACCAACCATGCTTTATTATCCCTGCCTTGATATCTCACAGATCCATGGTCTTAAATGTAAGGCTGACAATTTTGCTATTATTATTGTAAGGCTGCTCTTATATGCTACTATTTTTGCCTTTTTCTCTCTGCAGCACTAGGTTTCAATTGTTCAAGGCAGGGAGGGAAGGCATTGGTTGGAGTTACTACAGTGAAGCAGGCTTCAAGAGAATATCCCTTAGCAGGAAACAAAAGGAAATTCCTTCTCCACCAACTGTCATGAGCCTTCACCCACGCATTGCTGGATCAGGGGTGGACCTAGACAGAACCAGGAACATGTAGCATATTATAAAGCTGGATATCATTTCTTAAACATCAGAGTTTTCCTATACCTTTTAATGAGGTCCATCTCTGCCTGATCCCTCTTGCTAAGGAGAAGGTTCCGGCTGTTTTCAAAGATATCTTCAATCTGGTCTGGCCAGAGGAACAGAGTGCTGTTCAGTTTGATATCCTCTTCTGCAAAACACACACAGTCTGCTCAAGGACACTGCTCAGTTTGTAACAAATTAATGCAGCAGAATAAGAGGTCAACAGAAGTGAGTATGGGGTGGCAATTAATGAATGGGCCCATTATTGATGAATGTTACCCAACATTTACTGAGCACTTACCAAGGGCCAGGCTAGAAGGTAGATGGCATGATCATCTTTGTTTTTATAGATGGGAAACAAAGTTAAGCCAAGTGATCGGGGTCACACTGCTAGGAGACAGCAGAGCATATTTCAAACCCAGGACTAACCAACTCCAAAGCCTATGTTCTAACCATTATGCACTTCATTATCTTCCTAGGCTAGGTCTGAGTACAATCCTAGCTAAAGTTTGGTACTATTCTTTAAACTATTTCACCTCATCTGAATTTCAGTCTGGGTTAAAGGTCAGTGGTAATATCAACATCAGATACCCTACCCATTTTATGGCTCTGGTCAGTGAAAATGCGCTGGGTTCCCTATGTACCCTTGGGAATTTAGCGGGTAGAGATCACAGTGAGGGATTCCAGTGTGTGTTCACACGGTCAAGAGCACAGCTTATGAATGTGCAGGTGGATGGTTATGGGACCAATTTTTCACTCCTACTCCCTATCTCTCCCTCCCATAACCATTCCTCCCTAACCATGGTGAACACCAGATAATTCACAGGTATTTCCAGATGGAAAAAGGTCCTGAAATATGACTTGTAGAGGTGATATTAGCTTTTCCTTCAGAACCTGGTCCTTACAAAGTTAGGTCCTTATTGAGTCCTTACTTGGCTCAATAAGCCATGAAGGGGCCCTGACTATTTCTTTCCTCTTAAAATATGCAGGAGCATGAAGGAAAGTGCCCTAGCTTCCTCAAAGGTAGGATTGTATTAAGATTATAGATGAATGAAATCTACCCATTTATAAAAGGACTCTGCATTTGAAAGAGACTTTTTTAGGAACACCATGCATAAGATGCAAAGACAGGCATCTAAGAAACAGACAAGCCCCTAGATATTTCTTTTTGTCTACCAATAAGATTCTCTTCATTTGATTCAAATTCCTCTGGATAAGAGTGTGGAATTAGTGTCTCTAATATAGAGACACACTTAAAAAGCAGCTCTTCTGATACAGATATTTAGTGGGAGGATTGTGAACTCTTCTTTCCCAGCTCCTTATATCTAAACATGTAAATATATACATACATTTGCATGTACACACATGACATTGGACTTACGGGGCAAGTCTGCATAGTCCATCAAGAACTCCAGCCGTTCAGCTGCATCTCTAAGTTGTCTCCTGAGTTTGAACACGGTGACATCGCTGGATTTCTTTAAGAATTCAATGAGGAATACTAGCTCCCCAGTGTTGATAGGAATCTCACTGACTTTATCGGCAATGAGGCTGTACTGATTACAGATGCTACAGGGAAAGTAATAGCCGTCATCAACATCTAAAATAACTTTCTTATAAAACCCATTATACTAAGCAGACATGATTACTATTTGGAGATTAGAACAAGTTTTTCCCAATTTTCTCTACCTGCAAATTCTTGATGGATAATACTCACATGTATACCATATTTAGAAATAATAACAATAGAAATGGTAATAATATATGACATGTACTATGCCCTTTACCATGCCCATTCTAATCACTGAATGAGTATTAACTCATTTAATTTTCACAAAATTTTTAAGAGTTATGAACTATTAATATTATTAACATTTTATAATGGAAGAAATGAGGCTGAGTAACTTTATCCAAAGCAACACTATGTTTAGGCATCAGAGCCAGGATTTGAACCTGGTTTAACCGATTCCAAACCTTATACTTTTAACAAATAAGAGTTAAGTCTTATTTGGTTCAGTCTTGGAAGACTGAACTTTTCTAAGAATCTGTCCATTTCTTCCAGGTTACCCATTTTATTCAACATAGTTTTGAAGTCCTAGTTACAGCAATCAGAGAAGAAAAAGAAATAAAAGGAATTCAGATTGGAAAAGAAGCAAAGCTCTCACTGTGTGAAGATGACATGATACTATACATAGAAAACCCTAAAGATACTATCAGAAAATTACTAATAAGTGAATTTAGCAAAGTCAGGATACAAAATCAACACACAGACATCACTTGCATTCCTATATACTAACAATGAAAAATCAGAAAGAAATTAAGGAATCAATCCCATTTACCCTTGCAACAAAAAGAATAAAATATCTAGGAATAAATCTACTTAAGGAGACAAAATAACTATATACAGAAAATTATAAGACATTGATGAAAGAAATCAAAGATTACATAAACAGATGTGGAGAGATATTCCATGTTCCTAGGTAATAAGAATCAATATTGTGAAAATGACTATACTACCAAATGCAATCTACATATTCAATGTGATCCCTATCCAATTAACAATGGCATTTTTCATGGAAAAATTTCACAGTTCATATGGAAACACAAAAGACCCTGAATAACCAAAGCAGTCTTGAAAAAGAAAAATAGAGCTGAAGGAATCAACCTTCCTGACTTCAGATTATACTACAAAGCTACAGTCATCAAAACCTATGATACTGGCACAAAAACAGAAATATGGAATAATGGAATAAGATTGAAAACCCAAAAATAAACCCACACACTCATGGGTACCTTATTTTTGACAAAGTAGATAAGAATATACAATGGGGCAAAGACAGCCTCTTCAATAAGCGGTGCTGGGAAAATTGGACAGCTACGTGTAAAAGAATGAAATTACACTTCCTAACACCATACACAAAGATAAACTTAAAATGGATGAAAGACCTAAATGTAAGACCAG
The DNA here is from genome assembly GCF_910594005.1 of Cervus elaphus. NCBI lineage: Eukaryota > Metazoa > Chordata > Mammalia > Artiodactyla > Cervidae > Cervus > Cervus elaphus. Next base: position 33,096,220 of record NC_057824.1, read on the forward strand.
AAACTATAATAGAGGAAAACATAGGCAGAACACACGATGACATAAATCAAAGCAAGATCCTCTATAACCCACCTCCTAGAGTAATGGAAATAAAAACAAAAGTAAACAAGTGATATCTGATCAAACTTAAAAGCTTTTGCACAGTAAAGGAAACTATAAGCAAGGTGAAAAGAGAACCCTCAGAATGGGAGAAAATAATAGCGAATGAAACAACTGACAAAGGATTAATTTCCAAAATATATAAGCAGCTCATACAACTCAAAACCAGAAAAACAAACAACCCAACCAAAAAATGGGGAAAAGACCTAAACAGAAATCTCTCCAAAGACACACAAATGGCTAGCAAACACATGAGCAAACACATGCTCAATATAGTTCATTATTAGAGAAATGCAAATCAAAACTACAGTGAGATATCACCTCACACCAGTCAGAATGGCCATCATCAAAAAGTCTACAAACAATAAATGCTTGAGAGGGTGTGGAGAAAAGGGAAAGCTCTTGCAATGTTCGTGGGAATGTAAATCGATACAGCCACTATGGAAGACAATATGGAAATTCCATAGAAAACTAGGAATAAAACCACCATATGACCCAGCAATCCCACTCCTAGCCATATACTTCGAGGAAAGCAAAATCGAAAAAGACACATGCACCCAATGTTCACTGCAGCACTATTTACAATAGCTAGAACATGGAAGCAACCTACATGTCCATCAACAGATAAATGGATAAAGAAGCAGTGGTACATATATACAATAGAATATCACACAGCCCTAAAAAGGAATGCATCTGAGTCAGTTCTAATGAGGTGGATGAACCTAGAGCCAATTATACAGAGTGAAGTAAGTCAGAAAGAGAAAAACAGTTATCATATATTAACGCATATGTACAGAATCTAGAAAGATGGTACTGAAGAATTTATTTGCAGGGCAGCAGGAGGAGAAGGGGACAACAGAGGATGAGATGGCTGGATGGCATCACCAACACGATGGACATGTGTTTGGGTAAACTCCGAGAGTTTGTGATGGACAGGGAGGCCTGGCATGCTGCGATTCATGGGGTCGCAAAGAGTCGGACACAACTGAGCGACTGAACTGAACTGAACTGATCTGAATGGAGAAACAGACATAGAGAACAGACTTACGGACACTGGGAGGGGGGAGGAGAGGGTGCAACCTATGGAGAGAGTAACAAGTAAACTTAATTACCATATGTAAAATAGTCAATGGGAATTTGCTGCAAGCCGCAGGGAACTCAAACAGGGGCTCTGTATCAACCTAGAGGGGTGGGAAGGGACGGGAGATGGGAGGGAGGGGACATATGTACCTACGGCTGATTCATGTTGAGGTTTGACAGAAAACAACAAAATTCTGTAAAGCAATTATCCTTCAATTAAAAAGTAAATAAAAATTAAAAAAATAAGCTATCATAGTGTTGCCCTCGCCGTGAGGAGGAGGTGGAGGAGATGGAGCATCGAGCTGGAGCACGGAGCCTGAGTGAGGGAGCCTAGCCGCCTGCCCGCCCGACGCCGCCCCCTGCCCTCCATAAATCCGAGCCCAGGCCAGGCCGGCAGGCCGCCCCAGCGCCTCCGTCGTAGTCAGGCCGCGAGGGCAGCTGCGCCAGCCAGGAGGAGGGACAGAGAGCGAGCGAAAGCGCGCCGGGAGGGGGCGGCCGGACCAAGTGAGCGCCCGCGTGTGGCGAAGCTGCCCGGCCCCTTCGCCTTCCCTTCTCTCCCCTTCCCCGCTCCCCGCCCCACCCCGAAAGCGGCACCAGGTCTGCCCGGCGGCCAAAAATGTCAGTAAAAACGAGCTCAACTCCAACCACGATGGCGCCGATGAAACCTCAGAAAAAGAACAGCAAGAAGACATACAGATGGCTAACAAACACATGAAAAGATGCTCAACATCACTCATTATCAGAGAAATGCAAATCAAAACCACAATGAGGTACCATTACACGCCAGTCAGGATGGCTGCTATCCAAAAGTCTACAAGCAATAAATGCTGGAGAGGGTGTGGAGAAAAGGGAACCCTCTTACACTGTTGGTGGGAATGCAAACTAGTACAGCCGCTATGGAAAACAGTGTGGAGATTTCTTAAAAAACTGGAAATAGAACTGCCATATGACCCAGCAATCCCACTTCTGGGCATACACACTGAGGAAACCAGATCTGAAAGAGACATGTGCACCCCAGTGTTCATCACAGCACTGTTTATAATAGCCAGGACATGGAAGCAACCTAGATGCCCATCAACAGATGAATGGATAAGGAAGCTGTGGTACATATACACCATGGAATATTACTCAGCCGTTAAAAAGAATACATTTGAACCAGTTCTAATGAGATGGATGAAACTGGAGCCCATTATACAGAGTGAAGTAAGCCAGAAAGATAAAGAACATTACAGCATACTAACACATATATATGGAATTTAGAAAGATGGTAACAATAACCCTATATGCAAAACAGAAAAAGAGACACAGAAGTACAGAACAGACTTTTGGACTCTGTGGGAGAAGGTGAGGGTGGGATGTTTTGAAAGAACAGCATGTATATTATCTATGGTGAAATAGGTCACCAGCCCAGGTGGGATGCATGAGACAAGTGCTCGGGGCTGGTGCACTGGGAAGACCCAGAGGAATCGGGTGGAGAGGGAGGTGGGAGGGGGGATCGGGATGGGGAATACGTGTAAATCTATTGCTGATTCATGTCAATGTATGACAAAACCCACTGAAAAAAATAAATTAATTAATTAAAAAAAAAAAAAAGAAGCAATGGAACATATTGATGAAGTACAAAATGAAATAGACAAGACTTAATGAACAAGCCAGTGAGGAGATTTTGAAGGTAGAACAGAAGTATAACAAACTCCGCCAACCATTTTTTCAAAAGAGGTCAGAATTGGTCGCCAAAATCCCAAATTCTGGGGTAACAACACTGGGGAGGAGGATGAAGAGGTGCTGCATTATTTGACAAGAGTTGAAGTGACAGAATTTGAAGACATTAAATAGGTTACAGAATAGATTTTTATTTTTGATGAAAACCCTTACTTCGAGAATAAAATTCTCTCCAAATAATTTCATCTGAATGAGAGTGGTGATCCATCTTCAAAGTCCACTGAAATCAAATGGAAATCTGGAAAGGATTTGACGAAACGATCAAGTCAAACACAGAATAAAGCCAGCAGGAAGAGACAGCATGAGGAACCAGAAAGCTTCTTCACCTGGTTTACTGATCATTCTGATGCAGGTGCAGATGAGTTCAGTTCAGTTCAGCCGCTCAGTCATGTCCAACTCCTTGAGACCCCGTGGACTGCAGCACGCCAGGCCTCCCTGTCCCTCACTAACTCCCGGAGTTTACTCAAACTCATGTCCATTAAGTCAGTGATGCCACCCAACCATCTCATCCTCTGTCATCCCCTTCTCCTCCTGCCTTTAATCTTTCTCAGCATCAGGATCTTTTCAAATGAGTCAGCTCTTCACATCAGGTGGCCAAAGTATTGGAGTTTCAGCTTCAACATCAGTCCTTCCAATGAACATTCAAGACTGATTTTCTTTAGGATAGACTGGTTGGATCTCCTTGCAGTCCAAGGGACTCAGATGAGTTAGGAGAGGTCATCAAAGATGCTATTTGGCCACATCCATTACAGTACTACTTGGTTCCTGACATGGATGATGAGGAAGAGGAAGGAGAAGAGGAAGATGATGAGGAGGAGGAGGAAGAAGGATTGGAAGATATTGATGAAGAAGGGGATGAGGATGAGGTGAAGAAGATGAAGATGATGATGAGGGGGAGGAAGGAGAGGAAGATGAAGGAAAAGATGACTAATGGAACACTGATGGATTCCAATCTTTTTTGATTTTCTCCAGTCCCTGGGAGCAAGTTGCAGTCTTTTTATTTTTCCTCCTCTTGTGCTCAGTCACTGTTTTTGAGGTCTCTTTTTTCCTTTATATGATGGTTCACAACTTATTTGCAGGGGGGTGGAATACCTTGAGCAGAATTCAGTGGGAAAAGAATCTCTACCCCTTTCTGTTCCAAATTCATTTTTATCCCTTCCTGTCTCAACAAAAAATATATATTGGTCTCTGCCCCCAGTTCCTAGCATCAAGCCCATGAAAATCATGTAATTTTATGGGTGATAAGAGTATCTTTCATTCTAGTGAGGTGACTCAGGGTGACTCCTGGATGAGGAGCTGGTCACTGGAAAGACTAAGCCATGATTAGAAGCTTGGAATAAATTAATGAAACCCAAGAAAAGGGTCACAAGAACCTTCAATTTACAGCTGGCTGGTCAGAAGCGCAGAAGCACAACTCAACTTGTGACTGGTGTCTGAAATTATGAAAGACAGTCTTATAGGACTGAGTCCTTAACCTGTGGAAGCTGATGCTACCTCTGGGAAGACAGTGTCAGAATTAAGTTGAATTGCAGGGCACCCAGCTGCATTGATTTGTGTGGGGAAAGTCCTCTACACATTTGGTGACCAGCAGTGACAAGAATGAAGATTTCTATATAAAAGTAAAGGAGACACACAGAACACACACAGTAGGGAAGATGTGGATTTTTGCTACTCACGAGTTAGACTGAGTCAAGTCTTTCTTTTACACCCATTAACTACTAGACCCTCTAAAAGTCCTGAATATGGGTTGATGATATCAGAAATCTGACCAAAATAACACCTGAGCAATATCCAGGGATAAGTTAAGCACAACAAACACTGTTTTCTACATGCACTGACAATATCATTTAAAATAAAGATCCAGGGGTCCTGTAAGCACAGGGCTATTCTCTGTCTGGTGTAGTGATGGCATAAGGGAGACCAATATATTTTGCATCAATTTATGGCCTCTCTACCTTGTTGTCACTTTTTGGACAAGATATTCCACCCCGAGGGGAACATACATTCAAACCAGAGGGATAATTTCTTATATCTCTACTCAGGGCCATGGAATTTCTGATCAATATTTCAAGTCATTGTTTTAGCAACTTCAGACCAATGCACCTATAGTGGAAATGGATGGCATGTCCACTTTATTACTAATGTACTTCAAGGTGCCTCCTGCCTTTATGGCCAGAGCATCCCCTTCCAGGGCACACCTATCACTGGAGACAGGAAGTTACTTCACTCAGCAATCACAGGACAAAAAAGTAGCAAGGCTGGGATGTGGGTTCAGAAGATTCAAACTCACCTAATTGGGCAAGTGAGTTTGTTTTTTTTTCTTTTTTTCTGGGCCTCTTCTCCATTCAGTAGGGTGTTTTATATGTTTTACCTACCTCCTTGGATGGCTGAGAACAAATGAGTCAGAGTCACTATTTTCAAGGTAGAAAGAAACTTCAAAACTCAATCACTGACCAGGAGTTTCTGTTTCTGGGCTCTTAGAAATCCCCAGGTTTGTAATGAGACACTTACTTTCATTTATATTAAAAAGACCAAGGGAAATTATACATTTATTTTGATGGGGAAGAAAGCATGGACCAACCAAGGCACGATGTTGCTTGATTTGACAGGAAGTGAAAGTGAAAGTCAGTCATGTCCAACTCTTTGCAAATCCATGGACTATACAGTCTAAGGAATTCTCCAGGCCAGAATACTGGAGTGGGCAGCCTTTCCCTCCTCCAGGGGATCTTCCCAACCCAGGGATCAAACCCAGGTCTTCCCCATTGCAGGCAGGATTCTTTACCAGTTGAGCCACCGGGAAGCTCTGATTTGACAGGAACAAATACTTAAGAAAAAACAAACAAACAACAACTACCTCATGCTCAAACTTTCCAGAAGGAAGTGTCCTAGTAGTTTGAAGGCTGAAAATGTTTTACTGTCCTAGTCCCAAATATTTATTCTACAACAAAGGAATTGAAGATCCAAGAGGTGAAGCCAGAGAACACAAACAAGTAAATGGAAGGCCTTGGATTCAAAAATCAAGACTTTTGGCTCCCAAAACAGGAATCCCACCATTTCATTACTCAGTCAGAAAGTTGAATGCAATGGTGGAGAGTGTGGATTTGGAGTCAAAATGAACTAGGTTAAGCCGTGGATGTGCCACTTGAGGATCTCTTGGAGGCTCAGTTTCTTTATCAACATAAAGGAGAACAACTTCTTAGGGTTGGTGTAAAGACTGATTAGATATTGAATGTTCAGAACACTTACACAGTGCCTGGACTACAATGTGTGCTGGAAAAATGGTAACTATTATCATCATTAATTTGCTGATGAGTTTCTGATATGTAGTTTATAAATCTTAAAAGTGCCATAAAATGCTAAATTTATACTTATCTACAAATGAATGATATATAAAATGATATTAATAATGATTATTAGTGTTAAATCATTTTAGTCTATCATTTGAAGCTGTCTGAGAAAGAGAGCTAAAAATAACACACATTTTGTAACATTTAAATAGCAGAGTAGCAGATATTTACTGTCCCAGCATCTTAGCATCATTTCTTTTTCTAGTAACCACAGCTTACGTCTTCTCGGGGTACCCTCTCTTTCCTTTTCTTGGTTCTCATGGGTTAGGTAAGGCTGACATCCACTCCAGAGATGAGAATAGTACCCAGATCTAAACCATCCTCTTGACTATGGTGTTTGCCTCGGTGTTGGCCAAACAACCCAAGTCAGGCCAGTGCCACCCCTGCCCAGTGGCACAGCATTGGAAAAAAGGGAAATCTTTTTTCCCCTGTGAATGAGAACCTGGGAGGATTAAATCTGGAGCTGCTGGGGTCCACAAACTGGAGAGAATCTGTCCAAGAATGAAGCTGACACAGCAGACAGCAAGCAGAGGGAGGGAGATTACATCCTAATTCGTAGTATTGAGGGCCTGAGGCTAGCAACTCCTATACTTTTCAACATGCAGACTCCAAATTTCTTTTTTACATTAGCCAGTCTCACCTCCTACCCCTTACAACCAAAAACATATTGAATAACATATGGCACGTGGCAATCCATGGGATCACAAAGAGTCAGACATGACTGAGCGACTGAACAACAACAACTCTTAAGTCCCAGATAGTTTTCTCCTTATTGTTTATCATCTCGCCTGAGCCTAGAGTCCCTGCAACCCTCACTTTGGGGGCAGAAACAAGTTGAATTGGAAGTTCAGCCTGGTCACTGCTGGAAGGTGCAAGTTCAGTCCACTTTTTCATTCTCCCATTTGTGCCAATTATCATTGCTATTTCCCTGCATGCAACAATAATACCTGGTGTTGGTGTCCCGGTTTACATCCACTTGGAATTGAATCAGACGGTCTTTAAGATTTTGGGCTCGCTCACAGAGATCATAATTTAGGGTCATGGTGTCAAGGCAGAACATGGCCAAAGGCACAGTTATGTGCATGGATGCAATTTCATTTCTCCGCTTTTTAATGTTATTGATCCTCTGTAGAAAAGAGTAGATTCAGTAGTTTAATTTGTCTTTAGCCTCTATGCATTTGCCCCTAGCCTCATCCCCAGCCAATATAGTACAATGTTGAGCACAGTATATGTACTAATGAAACAAACTGACTACTCATTGGACTGTCTGTTGTACATGGAACCAAGATAGAAAAAAAATGTCAAGTGGCATCTCCTACCATCACAAAATCCTCAATTTCATGATTTTCTTTCAGGAATGCAGTGATGTTTTGTTCTGCTGTGTTATCCAATAAGTCATCATACTTTTTGTATACATTTAAGTATCTTCCATATTGAAGAGCATAAAATCAAACATACAAATACAGGTCACCAAATCAGATTAGTCAGAGTGGCAAACAAAGAGATAATATAAAAACTAGTCCAAACTATGAAAGAAACATAACATGGCAAAAGGCACAGTGAACTGGGAATTCAGAACTTTGCCTTCAAGTTCCAATTTTGCCACTTCTGAGCTACATGAACTTAGACAAAATATTTCTATTTTTCAAAGGTCAGTGTCCTTAATTTTAAGTGGAAACAACACCTCATTGGATTGTTGTAAAGCTATAATATAAAGCAATTAATACTATGCCTAACATACAGTAAATGTGCAATAAATAATATTTCCTATTCCTCCTTCTAGTTCTAAAATTCTATGTCTAAATTTTAAGATGAGTATCTGGAACTAATGAACCTAAAGTCTATTGAACAGAATTAAGTTTCTCTCTGTCTGTTGTCAGATGATGTAAAAATGGCTGGACAGATTTTCCCCAAATTGGAGGATGTTCTGGGATGCTCTGACTTAAAATATGTTCGAAATAAAATAAAGATGACATGGAGTAGGCAGAATTAACTTTGCAGAGCCCAGTGGCATACTTCCAAGAGTTGGCCAACACTTCAGAGACTGAAACTGAGATACAGAGAAGCTTCTGGAACTGTCAGTCCAGAAAAACAAACTATATATATAAGAATAAACAGGGAAAACAGAGGTTTCTAACAGAAGATCCTAGGTTGAATTCATGAGGGCAGAGCTTCCAAATCTGAGGCCATGATTTTCAGAATAGACAAGCAGCTGTTCTCAATTGGAGGTGAGTTTGTCCCCAGGGGACATTTGGCCATGTCTGAACACATTTTTTGTTTTCAAAAGTGGGGAGGGTCCTACTCACAGGAAGAAGCCAGGGATGTTGCTAAACACCCTACCATATAAAGGACAGCCTCTCGTAATACAGAATTTTTTGGTCTAGTCTTTTTTGCTTCCCTTCCTTTTGTTCTCTTCTCTTGTGATTTGATGACTATCTTTAGGGTTGTGTTTGGATTGCATTTTCTTTTCTGTGTGCCCATCTATTGCAGATTTTTGATTTAGTTTCCATGAGGTTTTGACACAGCAGCCTACACATATATACACACACACAAACTCACACAAGGCTGTTTTAAGTTGCTGGTATCTTAGTTTCAAATGCATTTCCAATATCCTGCAGTTGAATTCTCCTCCTCTCACGATTGCTGATTTTCATATATTTGTGTGTGGATGATTTTCCTTCTTTAGTGTATGTTTGCCTTTACTGGTAAGATTTCCCTTTTGTAAATTTCTTTTTTTCTATTTGTGGGCTTTTTGTTTTTGCCTAGAGAAGTTCCTTTAGTATTTGTTGTAAAGCTGATTTGGTGGTGCTGAATTCTCTTAGCTTTTGCTTGTCTATAAAGCTTTTGATTTCTCTGTCAAGTCTGAATGAGAGCCTTGCTGTGTAGAGTATTCTTGGTTGTAGGTTTTTCCTTTTTATCACTTTAAATATACTGTGTCACTGCTTTCTGGTCTGCAGAGTTTCTGCTGAAAAATCAACTGATAACCATATGGGGTCCCTTGTATATTATTTGTTGCTTTTCCCTTGCTGCTTTTAATATATTCTATGTCCTTAATTTATGTCAGTTTGATTAATATGTGTCTCAGCATGTTCCTTCTTGAGTTTATCCTGTATGGGACTCTCTGCACTTCCTGGACCTGAGTGTTTCCTTTTCATGTTAGGTAAGTTATTGGCTATTATCTCTTCAAGTATCTTCCCATGTCCATTTTTCTCTCTTTTCTCCTTCCTGGACCACTATAATGTGAGTGTTGGTGTGTTTAATGTTATGCCAGAGGTCTTTGAGGCAGTCCTTACTTCTTTTCATTCTTTTTCCTTTATTCTGTTCTGTGGCAGTGATTTCCACCAATCAATCTGTTTTCCAGCTCACTTACTCATTCTTCTGCCTCATTTACTCTGCTATTGATTCCTTCCAGGGATTTTTCATTTTAGTTACTGTATTTTTCATCTGCTTACTTGTTCTTTAAATCTTCTAGCTCTTTGCTAAACATTTCTTTTATCTTCTCAGTCTGTATATCCATTCTGTTTCTGTTTCTGAGATCTTGGATCATCTTCACTATCATTATTCTGAATTCTTTTCTGGAAGATTGTCTATCTCTGCTTCACTCAGTTGTTCTTCTGGGGTTCTGCCTTCTTTGTCTAGAACATATGCCATATAGAACATATGCCATCTCATTTTGTCAGACTTTCTGTGTTTGTGGTCTCTGTTCTGCAGGCTGCAGGACTATAGTTCTTCTTATTTCTGGTATCTGCCACCTGGTGAGTGAGGTTGGTCCAGAGGTTTTTCAAGGCTTCCTGGTAGGACTAGTGCCTGACCACTGGTTAAAATTCAGGAATTTCTAAATTCCAGAATCTATCTGGTGCCAAGGCTTTCAGATAATAGGGGTAAACCTGTAATTTGAATTCTGGCTCTCCTATATATTTGCTGTATAACATTGGGAAAGTTATGGTTTCCTCATCTGCAAATAGGGATAAATAGTAATCCCTATGTAAGTAAGTATTGGCTACTTATTATGTATTGTTTCAGGTCTGTGGGAATAGGGATTATTTATTTGATGATAAATAACGCCAAACTCTAAACCAATGCCAAAATGGCTAAGTTACAACTAAACCAACTTACTTGTAGGGACCAACTTGATTTTTCTGAAATACCTCGAAAGTTTGATCCACAAAGTCAGAAACCAGTTTTTCATCAGCATTAACAGTTCCAAGTATCAGATTATATCCTTTCAACTCTGGGAACAGGATAGATTCCACCTAAAGAGTAGAAACCACTTTTAAATGTCATGAGATCCACAAGACACAAGGAGGAAGACGGCATCAAACTAAAATCTCTAGCAGTGTACACATTTCCAGGGACAACAGCTGCATTTCACCTCTATGTTCCCTTAGATGGTGCTGGAATCACTCCACGGCTCCCTTTAATTGTATTCTCTCTCTTCTTCCTCTTACTGGATTACTCATGTTTCAGATCCCTACTTTTTAAACTTTCATTTCCTTAAAGTGTCCCCCTTGGCCCCCAGTGGATGTTAGGTTTCCCTGCTTAAAGCTCACACTCTAAATTTATCCCTCTTGACACTCATCATAATTGTAGTTAGATGAATGTGTAATGAGCTGTTCTAGGTTTGTTCTGGGATATCGATGCCATAAAGACCTGGATCATATCTGACTTCTTCACTATGGTGAGCGGCCTGACGAGCTTGGCACACAGTAAGTGCTCAATAAACATTGTGTGACTAAATAAATATTACAGTGGTACTCCGTCCCCCTACCAAACACTTTTCCTCTCTAATGAAAAGCTACTAGAAGCATGCTTTCTAATTTAAACCCTTCCACTAGCTGACTATGTGACCTTAGGTAAGCTACTTTCTCTGGACTTTCATTTTCTCATCTGAAGAAAGGGAGAGAGATACTAGATTCTTCTCTCAGTTCAGGGAAAAAAGCTGTGTCTTTATGATCTGAAGCACAAAATAAATTTTTCCTGAGAATTCAACTCTCTAACTTCTTAATGGCACATGTGTACTTCTAAGAATGTTCTCAGTTGCATGGCTCATGCAGGCTACAAGTCCTTGTTGGGGGTCCATTGCTTTCCACTGCTCTCTCTGCTAAGGAGGCTTTTAGTGATCTGTCTCAGAAAAGAGTCTTCTGAGTGCTTTACTGAGTTACATGGGTTATATGCAGCTGATGAGAATGCATCAATTTAGAAAGTGGCAAAAGCAAGTGCAACTGAATTTTCTCTTCCCTCTTTGGACAACCCAAAGGTTTTAAAACCAGTGAAGGAGCAACTTCTTTGCTATAGCCATACCATAGACATTGTTTGAAAGCAAGGATGTGAATGAAATGGTTTAGGGCAGCATGACTGGAGTATTCAGGCAATGCAATAGATCACAGGTGAGCAGGATAAAAAGACTGCCTCTTGGGGGAAGTCTTCAATTGAAAAATGACTTTTAATGTGGCTGATTTTCACTAGGGAGAACAATATGGAGGTTCCTTAAACACTAAAAATTGAGTTACCTTATGATCCAGAAATCTCACTCATAAGAGATATATCCAGGGAAAAGTCTAATTCAAAAGGATCCATGCACCTTATAATAGCCACACTACTTATAATAGCCAACACATGTCCACTGACAGATGAATGGATAAAGAAAGTGTGGCATATATATATATATATATATATATATATATATACACACACACACACACACATATGGCATATACACATATATACACACACAGTGGACTATTACTCAGTCACAATAAAGAATGAAATAATGCCATTTGCAGCAACATGAATGGATCTAGACATTATCAAACTAAGTAAGGTATTAATAAGTCAGAAAGAGAAAGACAAATGCCATATGATATCACTTATATGTAGAATCTAAAATATGACATAAATGAACTTATTTACAAAACAGAAACAGACTCGCAGACATAGAAAACAAGCTTATGGTTACCAAAGGGGAAAGGAGAGGGAGGGATAAATTTGAAATTTGGGATTAATAGATATGCACGACTATATATAAAATAGATAAACAACAAAGAGCCATGGTTTAGCACAGGAAACTATACTCAATATCTTGTAATATCCTATAGTGAAAAAGAATCTGAAAAAGCATATGTATATACATTGGACACAACTTAGCAACTGAACAACAACATATATACATGTATATGTATAACTGAATCATTTTACTGTAAACGTGAAACATTGTAAATCAACTATACTTCAATTTAAAAAACACACCTTTAAAAAAGTGGCTGGCTCTCTTATACCCTGCAGAGCAGAGTCTGTAAAACTGAGCCAAGAACAACAGTGCTCTTTCCAGGTAATCACTGTTACTATCTGCTTATCTCCCTGGCTCTCTGACTCCAGACTTCTTGGTTTTGTCATCACCTTCAGTATTTTCCCCTGTGTACTTCTCCAACTTTGGCATTTCTCTGGCACTTTGAGTTCGAAAATTCTACCATGAGGAGAGACTGACCCAAGCAATCTTATTTCACAATTATGAAAGTAATGCATCAACTGCTAATGCTGTTTTAAATTCTAATTATTGCAATTTTATAAAATCCTTCCCTTATCTCATCCAGCTTCCTTTTATTTATGCCTCTTTTCATTTCAGTCAGTATTACAGATTTATATTTTTCTCAACTTTTGGTTACAACAAATATTTTCTAATATTTACTTTTGTTTCTTTAGTAACTTTCTCACAAATACACTTTTCTTCTGCACCTTGAGTACTGTTTTCAAACATCTCATGCTGATGTTTTTTCTAACTTTTAAAATTCGTGTTTACATATAAGGCAGGACTGAGAGGAGATAGGGTACTGTCCACCTGTTGCTGTTCTCAGGTATTCTTCTTAGATATTCAATCTGAAGGGTTATTCTTTTAAAATGTCACTAGCCAGATCAGAGACAGCACAGTATGAGGGGTTTAGGGAGGGAGATTGTGCCATGGGCATCTTTAGATGGAGAACTCAGATCCTGGGCCGCTTTTTCTTAGTCTAGAAGAGTCATCAGCATGTACTTGGGTCTGGCTTTCAAACCTCGTACAAACTGTGACCTATGACTGTGTCTTCTTGGCATTACAGTTCACTAAATCTACTACCAGCTCCTGCTGGGCTATCTTGCAGCAGCAGCCACATAAACCCTGGGTTCTCCCAACCCAGCTGCTTGTAAACATTGCTGATCAACAGCAGTGAAGGGGAACTTGAGTGGTGTGTACTTTATCTGTCTCCAAGCCCCACACTTATCCTTCCAAATTACAGGGTCTTCTCTTTCATTTCCTTCCTAGGGATATTGATTGTAGGAGAGCTGCCCATGCTTCTTCCCTCTCTGCACATCCAGTTTTCCTGTTAGTCTGACTTGGCTGGGTTAAAACCCTCAATTTAGAGTTCTCTGGTGAAACCAACTGGAACATGTGGCTTCACATGCTTTCCTAAAAACTCCAACTCTAATCATGAGATCTCAGAACCCTCTAAGTACAGGACTGCAAAGAGAAGAGTGCTTAGGGGTACCTGAGCATCATACATAAAGCATGGGGAGGAAAGGAGAGTGGGAGGCAGAGGTGAGGTGGGTAGAAGCATCTCACAAGTCCCTTCCCTATGTGGGGCTGGACACTGGCCTCTCGCCACATCAACCACCCAGAAGGAGGCAGAAGATGGAATGCAAAAGAGTCACACTCATGTGGGTGATCCTGCCCAGTTCTAAAAGTCTGCTAATAACTGAAATCTCATTAGTAAAGTCACCCTGGAAAGGAAACTTGGAAAAAGGTTTCCTTTTCTAAGTTCCCTAGGCCAGGAAGGGAAGGTTTACTCTCTCCCCTAGAAGTTAAACAAACTAATAAACAAATAAACATATGGAGCTTCAAGAGCTAAATGAGATACATAGTCTTATGAAAATGCTTGGCAAAGTGCATAGCAACTGATCCACCACGAATTATTAATCCAAGATGGATATGGCTTGGGACACATCTGCCCTTTTGAGGTTGACATCATGCAGATAACTCTGCTTGCTCACAAAGTAGATCTCAGTGTCTTTGTTAATGGGATGCATGGAAATTTCTTTAAGGCCCAAATTCTCTTTCATACTCAGGCTATATCTCCCATAGTAAAACCCTACTTTGCACAAGCAGCCATTTAAACATAAGTTTTACTCAATATGTGAATACAAATATGAACAAATAATTGAGTACTATACCTTGGGAATCCCTTTAGAGTTCTTAATAATTTCTAAGAAAGAGTTATGTATTAATTCCCAGCAGTCATCAAAAGATGGATTAAAGACAATAATTGGCTCATTGACTTCAAGCTTGATAATAATCAGCTGAGGTATAAAAAACTCCATTTCTTGGTAGGGCTCCTCAAAATCATTTCCATCCTTCAGGAGACATAAGATATGGTGATTATTACAAAATGGAACCTTTTAGAATCAAAGAAGTGACTTTTACCTGTTCATAGCACTACATGGGCACCAGAAAAGGAATGAAAGGTACCATGTACTGTTCATATTTAAAATAACGGCTAAGTATGGCTTAGCCCACCTGAGTTCACTCTCTCCCCCTTCTTCAAAGTATGTTTACATTGCTTGGAAATTATTTTATTGGTATTTCCAAATCCTCTCCATCTGTTAAAATTCCAACCAAAATCTCCTCCTTTGGGAAGCCTCCTTGTTCTCCATCAAGAAATAATCTACCTCTGAACTTTCTTATTTCCACTTCCGTGTGGTATTTTATCTTTCTCTCATGAGATTTACATCCACAGGATCTGTGTCTGAACCATCTATGTCCTCCAAAATATCCAAGATAGCATTTAGTACATCATAAGAGAGATGGCACAAGGGGTAAAGAACCTGCCTATCAATGCAGGAGATATAACAGACAGAGGTTTAATCCCTGGGTCGGGAAGATCCCCTGGAGGAGGAAATGGCAACCTACTCCAGTATTCTTGCCTGGAGAATCCCATGGACAGAGGAGCCTGGCGGGCTACAGTCCACAGGGTCACGAAGAATTGAACACAACTCAAGTGACTTAGCACACATGCACAAGGGCTCAATAAAAATTTGTTGACTGAATCCAAAAGTATAAGAGTTTATCCGAAAAAAAAAGTTTATCTGTACATCCCACATGGAGTTTCTAATTAGCATATAATATATTTTAGACACTCAAAATGTCAACCTTTCTTCAGTAGAGATACTAATATGGAAGTTTAGTGAAGTGAAAGTTGCTCAGTAGTGTCCAACTCTTTGTGATCCCATGGACTATACAGTTCATGGAATTCTCCAGGCCAGAATATTGGAGTGGGTAGCCTATCCTTTCTTCAGGGGATCTTCCTGACCCAGGAATCGAACCGGGGTCTCCTACATTGCAGGCAGATTCTTTACCAGCTGAGCTACCAGGGAGGCCGTAGCTCAGCTGGTAAAAAACTGATGTGGAGACATTTCTAATTCCTAACACAGGCTAGTAACACAAGATAACCTTTCATAAAAGGCATAGTGCCTAATAAAATTGGCATGAGGCAGTTGTAAAGTATTTGCTCAAATAATTGATTCTAAAGATTCAATTTAGAATCTAGAAATTCTAGATTTGTCTAAGGATTATTGATAAGCATTAGGTGAATGTCTACTATGTATCAAATACCCATACATTTCTTTCTTTAAGACATATGCAAATTTTAGTTTTCCCTTTGTTTGGAATTTTGGAATGAAACTTGGTTGAGTTTGAGTCTCTTCTGCTTAGCCAAATAGATGACTACATTGATAAGTACAGATTAGTCCACTGTAGGATGCGAACAGTGCAGCCTAAATTTGACAGCACTGGTTCTATATTTTTTTTAATAAAAGGTCAACTGTTCATTTTTACTTTATTTGGCAAAATGCTTAGAACTTAACCTTTTCTAACCAGACAATTTAAAATTTTATCACTCTTTTTAAATTAAAATGGCACATAGTTTAAAATACAAAAAAATCTTCCTTGATTTCCCATGTTATCTAAATTTAAGGGTGTCTATGATGCTTTGAAAACTATCACAGTGTTTTAGTTTTTATCTTAGTGCTTTAGTTTTTATCTAGACTTCACTTAAGTAGTGTCATGAAAGATGTTATTAATTAGTTCAATGAAGTCTTTTGTTTTTAGAGGTATCCATTCCAAAACCAAAGAATAAAAGCCGGTATCTGCAATGAACATGCACAACACTTCCTAAATAGCAAGCCAAAAGATTGGTAACAAACCCTTTTCAATCCCTTTTTTTTAAACAGAGAGGATGAAAAAGTGACCACTCCTCTACAGTAGGAGGTAGACATTCCATTTTATTCATTCTTTCTTTAAATTAATTTCTATAGTTCTGTAGATTTTTACTATATAGAAGTAGGTAATTATCTTGGGAAAACTTGTGTGTATTTAAATAAATCATTTTTATAAACTAATAATCACCACATATGTGTTCAAGTCAAGAATTTTACTTTTTGGCCTGGCTTACAGCTGAGGACCTTACATGATTAAATACTGAGTCTTGATTCCACTCCGAAGAGTCTACTGCTGATCCCCTACATACCTTGTGTATCATGAAGAAGGAAACGAGGTCCTTAAGAGAGTTAATGACCAACTCCCTGAGCTGGAGGGACATGAAGGATGCAACAGAAGCAAAATATTCTTCAATGTTACGAGAGGAGTCATAGTCACTCTTGGGAGCAAAATGGATCCACTGCTCCTTCCGGGAGACAAATAGCTGGGCACAGGTGGGGATCCATCTGTAAAGAAAGCAGGGCATCTGACTGAGAATCTCTTCCAAGTTCCAAGATGTCCTCTCAGCCACTCCCAACTCTCCACCACAAGGCAGATGGCTCCTTTCCCACTAAACAGCTCCGCAAGTTGGTACTCTCACATTCCTGGCCACTTCACCTGCCATCACCCCTTTCTGGGGAAGAAAGTAATAAGATTTGGATTGAGAGACTGTTTTCCCATTTAGCAATACCCAAACAGACAGTCCTGCTGAAAGATGAAGGTGTCTATAGTTTATTATATTCAGAGATTGGGGTAAAAGGGCATAAGGAACTGCAATGTTCTGTCCAATTTCTCTCCCTGGAAGACGTCTGTTTTCTAACTGAAACTTTACAGGGGAAAAGAAAAAGGAGAAAAGGAAGAAAACTTGGGAGGAGAAACTCCAGTGTGGAGGTGGCTGCTCAGAAGTTGAGCAGAAATTAGAAAACCAAAAGAAGAAATGGATGCCTCATTTTTCCTTTCATCCTATTCCCCCAATTTCTAATTCCCAACGGGAACTACTGGCATTTGCATCTTATCAAGTCTTTTTTCTGACTGCTAGAAAAGTATTACTCTAACAATCAGGGAAGTACTGGTAATAGTCATAGTTGTAGAGGTAACAATTACACTTAAGAGCTACTATACGCCAGCTATTGCATAAACATTTTCTCTGATAATAAAAACCGCTTAGTAGATATTATCACCATCATGTCACATAAGGGAATTTCTCTGGCTCTGGACACAGTCCTGTACGCATTTGCAAAGGAAAAAAGAATTAAGTGACTAAAAACTCCCATCCCTAGAAATTTACAGGTGTCTATCTAGGCCACCTGAATACAAGTCATTCAAATGCATTATCCTTCCCTGGTGGCTCAGATGGTAAAGAATCTGCCTGCAATGCAGGAGACCCAGGTTCAATCCCTGGGTTGGGAAGATCTCCTGGAGAAGGAAATGGCAACCCACTCCAGTATTCTTGCCTGGAAGATCCCATGGACAGAGAAGCCTGGCGGGCTACAGTCCATGGGGTCACAAAAAGTTGGAACAACTGAGCGACTAACACTGTGTGTGTAACCCAGCAAGGCCTAAAGGAGTTCAGAGGGAGGGAATGGAAGTGCTCAGCAAGCAATGGTAATGAGGAGGCTTCAGAAGGGCAAAGGAAGACTAGGAGTGAGGGTCAAAGAGCAGTGTATATGAGGCACAGAGGCTCTCAGGGATGGAAACGTGGAAGGATGAGGACAGAGGAAGGTGTCAGAGAGAAGTTAGCAAAATCTGCGCACCACCCGCCCCCCGCCCCCAGGTTGGAGACCAGTTTTCACTTCAGAGAACTTTTGATTTTTATGATACTGTGACACAGCACCGTTCTGAGGCCAGATACTGACTTGTTGAGAAGAATTTGGCGTGTTTCCATGCAGTGTTTCTGAATGACATCCTGATATTCATGAGGCTGCAGAGGTAATTTTCCCGCCAGTAATTCTGCTGTTCGAACAAACCTGAGGTCTTTAAATCTGCCAAAAGAGAGGGCAAAACACCCTAAGCCAAGAAGATGCTTAATAAAAAACTTTGTATGACGGATTCAGAGGAAATATATTTTTCATTTTTTCAATGAGAGGAGATTTAAACAGATTAAAACTAATTATATCTGAAAAATCTGAGTCAGAGGAGGGAGTAGATAGTCCACAAGAACTCTTGCAAGGAGTAGAGAAACTCAGGAGCTGTTATGAGCCTTCCTATGTGTCCTTCTCTGGGTAACCCATGGGGAGTGGGATTTTGACACTGACTCGGCATTTGGCTGACTGGAAACTAGGATATGACAAGTCAAAGCTCTTTCCGATACAGGGTAAGACAGGTGAAGACACAAGAGGACAGGGCAAGCAAAGCATCACCTTCATGATTAAGTGGGTTCTACGCAGTCTTCAATGTGGCCCCTTGGTGAGCTACTCAAGACAAATTGGAGGACCACTTTGATCTGGACCCAAAAACCCTATAAACCTGCCTCTTACAGGTGGCAGGCTCACCAAGACATTTCTGGGATGTTGCCTTACAGTGTAGGAACTCAGTAAATATTTGTTAAATGAACACTTGGATCTCTTCCTGCCCTCTCTGATGATCTTATTTTCTCCTATTTCTCTCAGGTTAATGGAGGTGCTGCCCTTTACCACACTCCCCAAGGCCTTTTTTTTTTTTTTTTTAGCTCACAGGGCCAGCATTTCTCTTCCTGACACATATTCATTCATTTATTAATCACTCTTTGAAACCATCAGTGCCTACAACTTCCCCAACCAGATCTCTGCTCACTTTCTTAGCTTGCCCCAGTTCTCACTTCTCATTTTCATCATCCACTGTAATGACCCACTAGGCACTTTCCCTCATACTCCTAAAATCCTACAGCCTACATTTCTATTCTTTTTTTGACGGAGGTGATGAACTTAGGCTTCATCTTGTCTGGCCAGTCACAAAGCACTGCTGGGGAGGACAGAATTCGAGAACCTCACTCTCCTTGTATGTTTGATATCCAACATTAGCATGGCCCTGGTCACCATCTGATAATTATGTCACTCATCTTTAGTTCAATCGTAATAAACTTCCCACATTGGCCAGAAAAATTCTATTTTTTGTTCAGACCACCCTCATTCTGGCCCTTAAACACTTCCCTTCACTGGTCATTAGGTGACCTCTTGTTTAAAGCTAAATATTACAAGTCACATAAGAACATTTCTCCATAGCATTTCCTTAACAAATCTTTCTCATTGCTATTTTTTTGGTTCAGCTGACAAAAACCTAAATGATTTTGGTTCACTCTTGTACAGTCAATTGATACAGCCAATATGGAAGTCAATGTGGAGATTCCTTAAAAAACAAGGAATATAACCACCATACAACCCAGAAATACCACTTCTAGATATATACCCTGAAGAGACCAAAACTGAAAAAGACACATTCCAAGAGGATGTACACATGAATTTAACTTGATCATAAAAAGAAAATGACAAATTATTAAATGTATAGCTTTTACTGTAAGAAGGATTCTTTATCACTTGCTTTTTTTTTTCTAATCTAGTCCTTCTTCATATTTATTTGTTTTTAATTGATTGCTTTACAATATTGGTTTGATTTCAGTTATATGTCAACATGAATTAACCATAGGTGTACATATGTCCCCTCCCTCTTGAATTCCTCTCCCACCTTCTGCACTTTCCTACCCCTCTGGGTTATTACAGAGCCCAATGTAAGCTCTATTCACTGCAGTTCTATTTACAACAGCTAGGACATGGAGGCAACCTAGATGTCCATTAACAGATGAATGGATAAAGAAGCTGTGGTACATACATACAAGGGAATACTACTCAGCCATAAAAAGGAACGCATTTGAGTCAGTTCTAATGAGGTGGATGAACCTAAAGCCTATTATACAGAGTGAAGTAAGTCAGAAAGAAAAAAACAAATATTGTCTATTAACATATATATATGAAATCTAGAAAGATGGTACTGATGAACCTATTTGCAGAACAGAAAAAGAGTTGGACACAACTGGGCGACTGAGCTGAACTGAAGTGAATGGAGGTGCAGATATGGAGGACAGACTTACGGACAAGGGTGAGAAGAGGAAGGAGAGGGTGAGATGAATGGAGAGAGTAGCCTGGAAGCACATACACTGCTGCTGCTGCTGCTGAGTCACTTCAGTCGTGTCCGGCTCTGTGTGACCCTATGGACTGCAGCCTGCCAGGTCCCTCTGTCCCTGGGGATTTTCTGGGCAGTTGTACTGGAGTAGGTTGCCATGCCCTCCTCCAGGGGATCTTCCAGCCCCAGGGATTGAATCCAGGTCTCTTGCACTGCAGGTGGATTCTTTACTGTCTGAGTCATCAGAGAAGCCCGAGCATATACACTAACACACGTAAACAGAGAGCCAATGGAAATTTGCTATATGACTCAGGGAACTCAAACTGGGGCTCTGTAACAACCACCCATTTCCCTGGGTGGGAAGTGGAAGGAGGTGGAAGAGAGATTGCAGAGGGAGGGGACATATGTACACCTATGGTTAATTCATGTTGATGTATGACAGAAATCAAACCAATATTGTAAAGCAATCAATTAAAAATAAATAAAGAAGAAGGAATAGATTAGGAAAAAAGCAAGTGATAAGAATTCTTCTTATAGCAAAAGCTAATAATAATGTGTCATTTTCTTTATGTGATCAAATTAAATTCATGTGTACATTCTCTTGGCACTGAACTTCTGGCAATTTTATCAGCCTTGTGGCTGACTTTCTTGTTAATTTCTAGGTTAATTTTTTTTTTTGAGGCTATAAACATGCTTCTACTTAAAGCAGAACTTATTGAACAACTACTGTATGCCAAGCACTGTTCTAAGCACTTCACCCAACAATCCCATTTTGCATATAAAGAAATAGGGGACCAGAGAGATTAACTTCCCCAAATCACACAGTTCATCAGGGACAGAGCAAGAATGAGAACCTAGGCTGGTTAGTTTCAGAGCCTACTCTATCTATACATTATTACTTTTCTATAAATTATTATTACATACTTCTATCTCATTAGAAAACTACTTTTTTCTCATGTCCTGACTAGCACCCCTAATGCCTTAGAATTCAGTTCAAGGAAAGGAATGTGCTTACTTCTTATGATTGATGGGCTCTATCCTAGGTTGACTCTACCTGCAATTATTTTTTAAAATACAGGTAAAACTAAGAATGTGAAAAACAAGTAAGTTATCCAAGTAATAAGGTTCCCCAAAGACGAAACATACAAAGCTATAGATCCTTCTCAAACAAAATATTTGAGCTACTGATTAAGTTTAACCAATCACAATTACACACATATATCTGCCTCCAATTTTTCTAATAAAAAACCCACATGGTAGTAGCACATCATTTCATTAACCTGACCTTTTGGTGAACTCTGGTGGCCTCATTCTCCCACCAGGATTCACACTCATTCTTGAGGGGCTCATAAGAAAAAATCAGTCTTTATTATTCCCAGTGCAATTGATTAATGGATAAATAAAATGTGGTATAACAATAAAATGGAATATTATTCAGCCATAAAAATGAATGAAGTACTGATAATGCTTCAATATGGATGAATCTTGAAAACATGAATCTTGCTAACGTAATGCAGCCAGACATGAAAGGCCACATATTGTATGATTCCATTTATGTAAAATATTGAGAATAGGTAAATCCACGGAGACAGGAAGCAGATTAATGTTCTGCCAGGGGCTGAGTGGAAGGGAGAAGTGGGGTAACTACTAATGACTACAGAATTTCTTTAGGGGATAATGAAAACATTCCCAATATTTTCAGGAAAGTTGTACACATTTGTGAGTATACTCAAAATTACTGTATTGCACACTTCCAGAGGGTGAATTTTAAAGTATGTGAATAACATCTTAATTTAGAAAAATGAAAGAGAGAAAAAGTGACTCCTGCCTCCTCTGGACTTCTACAATATCTGTGGCCAATTTAGTCACTGATAAATATAAGTGAGACTATTGTATGCCAACTCTGCACTGGCCCTGAGTTACATAAAAGAATTAGCTTAAAAAACTAAAAATAGATTGTTATATGATTCAGCAATCCCACTCCTGGGCATATACTCACACAAAAACTATAATTTGAAAAGATATATGCAGCAGGACTGCCCTGGCGGCTCAAATAGTAAAGAATCTGCCTGCAGTATGGAAGACCTGGGTTAGATTTTTGGGTCTGGAAGATCCCCTGGAGGAGGGCATGGCAGCCCACTCCAGTATTCTTGCCTGGAGAATCCCCACTATCAGAGGAATCTAGTGGGCTGTAGTCCATGGGGTCACACAGAGTCAGACACAACTGAAGCAGCTAAGCAGCAGCAGCAAGTGCCCCTTCGTTCATAGCAGCGCTATTTACAACCGCTGAGACATGGAAACAGCCTAAATGTCCACTGAGCAACGAATGGATACAGAAGATGTGGTACATATATACAATGAAATACTACTCAGCCAGAAAAAAGCATGAAATAATGCCTTAACATCATGGATGGACCTAGAGACTATCATACTAAATGATGTAAGTCAGAAAGAGAAAGATGAATACCACCTAATGCCACCTGTATGTGGATTCTAAAATAAGACACAAATGAACTTATCTATGAAGCAGACTCACAGACCGAGACCACAGACTTGTGATTGCCAAGAGGGAGTGAGCATAGGAGAGGGACAGAATGGGAGTTTGGGTTAGTGGAAACTAACTAGTATATACAGAATAGTATATATACAATAGATAAACAACAAACTAGTATACACAGAATAGATAAACAACGAGGTCCTCCTATATAGCACAGGGAACTATATTCAATATCCTGTAATAAACCATAATGGAAAAGAACACGAAAAAGAATGTATGTATACAATCACTTTGCTATACAGCAAAAATTAACATAACATTGTAAATTAACTGTACTTCAACTAAACAAATTTAAATAAAGAATTGGGAAAGGAACAGAAATAAGAAGACGCAAGCCCCAATCCCATACATTTCATAGGCTAGAGAGAGGCAAGCTAGTAAAGGTACAATTATAATTCAGTATTATAGACCTCATAGTGGAGGTCTAATTAACACCTACTGGATACTTGTATCAGGCATTGTTCTAAGTACTCTAAATTATGTATCCCTCCTACCAGCGCTATGAAGTAGGAAGTCTTATCCCAAATTTAGAGGTAAGGATGTTACTTATGAAGCGGCATAGGTAGAGGTGGACCCGAGCAAGCTGGCCCCATGCGAGTGCTCTTAACCAGTATGTTCCAGGGCCCACACACAGACACGGGTGCTGTGGAGGCACTAAGGAGGGCCACTTAGCTCTGCACAGAGGTATCCCTTACCATATGCAACCTGGGTCTAGGATTTCCGTCATTTTACTTCAAAGGCAAGGCTACTCCCACATGAGATGATCTCTTACGTGTGGAAGCAATAAAGGGAAAAAAGGGGCAGCAGGCATTTCTTACTCCGAAAACCACAGCTGCTTCAGGCTGAGCATCATGGGGTTCACCGTGTGCAGGTGCTCTTCGTTCCACTTCTTGGCATTCCTGTAGACACTGTGCCAGGGCACGGGGGCCCGGATCACTCTTTGAGGAAATGCTCGGGGGATGCTCTGAATGAAGAGTCTTTTCCTCTCCATGGGGTCCATGAGGATGTAATCAACTATAACCAAGAGGGCAAATGCTTGTTATTAACCAGGGGCCTTGAGCACTTTGTGCTCTTAAGTTTCAACACTAAGAAGGTAAATAAGCTTCTGTCCATTTATGCTTGGAAATGTTCCCTCATTTACAAGGTCATTGGCAATCCCCTGGGTATAACTTAACTGAGTAGGTTTCACCCTGTTGGTATGTGAGACATGTGGGGGGAAGCAGAATATAACTTCAGAGTCTGGAGCACTTAGAATCTGGAGTTTAGTCCTAGTAGGATATCTAGCATCATGCATATCAAAGAACTAGTATTTGCTGAAACGTCATTACGACACAGCACACCAACATAGCTACATAAAAAAATAAACACAATACATGACACCAGATACCTATGAACAGAAATTTAGAGGCCAAATATTTCACATGATATGGACGGGCAAAAGCCTCATAGAGGAAGTAACATTTAAGCTGGGTCATAGAAAATGAGTAGGATTTTGTCTGACAGGATAAGTGCAATTCCATGGTTTTTGTATAACATGCTCAAGAAGCTGTGGGTCATGCTGTGGCAGAAATATCAGGTACAAGCAGTAGAGTTCAAGGTGATAAGACTGGAGAAGTAGGTTGAGGCTGAAATTGGAAGGGCTTTAGATGTTTAATCTGAAAAGTTTGATTCTAGCCTATAGCAGACAAGGAGCCATTACACTGTACCACTAGAAGATTGATTAGGAAATTTTTAAAAACCCATTAATTTAGTAAGTACAGCTGTTTTCCAGATAAATGGGAAGGTGGGGAGCTAATATGATCACCTCTCCCCTTTGATGTGTTTCTCACATTATTCTCACATTATTATGGGCTTCCCTGGTGGCTCAGTGCTCAACTGGTAAAGAATCCACCTGCAATGCAGGAGATCTGGGTTTGATCTCTGGGTTGGGAAGATCCCCTGGAGAAGGGAAAGGCTACCCACTCCAGCATTCTGCCCTGGAGAATTTGGAGTAGGGCACGACTGAGAGACTTTCACTTTCATTTTTCACATTACTCGCTATCATCAAACATTTCCCAATGCCCTACAGTGTGCACAAGACATGCAGCTGAACATGAAAGGGAGTGAGGACTGATGATATATCAGTAAATGTCTAATAAGGGAGCTGAGACCCATGAGAAAGACAAGGCCAGTGTTAAAGGCCATAGAGAAACAATGGCACAGGAGAAGTTCCAAAATGGTATGAGTTGAAAGAAGAAGCGAGAAGTGGTATGAATGCACAAGATGGAGTGATCACTGAGGGTTGCAGAGATCAAAATACTTGAAGGAAGAGGTCTTGAGCTACATTTTAAATGTCTATGGGCGCCTGCTACTTATGCTGTTGCCCAGGGTGAGAAGCACCTGCATCACCTGGGAGTTAGCTGGAGGTGCAGGATCGTGGGCCCCTCTCAAACTCTACTGAATCAGAATCTGCACTTTAATAAGATCCTTAGGTTACACACATGCACAGTGAAATGTGATAAGCACTGGTATGGACATGAGTGATGGTGGCAGTGTGGGGGAGCAACTGAATGAAAAGTTACACAAAGTTTTTGGCATTTTTCTGAGAAAACAGAGAGAAGAACTGACACTGAAAGGAAAGAAGGTGCCCTCCACATAGGAACCCTGCCCCGTTTATGCACAGCCTTACCAATGCTCTTCATGAGGCTGCTATAATAGTCATTTTCCTTCTCCTCCACAAGGGCAGCCATCAGGGGTTCCAGGAAGGGACTTGTCAGCAGTGTGTTTGAAATCAGCTTTGAAATCCGAACCATCACTTTGTCCTCCTCAGGGGCAATCATGTCTTTTCGGATTCCACTGGTCAAATAGTAGTAGTATCTCTTCCATAAACAAACCACCAGCAACAAAATGATCATAATCAATTGGTTAACTGTGCCCACTTGTTCACACCCATCGGCTGCTAAAGTACCCTGTTCATACAGCATTGATCTCCTTCCTTCACTCACTTCTTGGTCCATGACATCACACTCATTGTAATAAACTGTTGGTGAGTATTCCTCATGGCTCTGGAGGAGTCAACCAAAGCCAGAGAGATCTCAGTGCTGTATAAGGAAGGATTTGTCAAATGCCATGCGAATAGGAGCAGTGGGAAGAGGACTAAGCCCTGGGGTTGAAGATAACATATCTGGTGAGTTTTCATGAGGAATGACAAGCTCCTCAAATGGACTCAAATTCACCCTCCTTTATAACAACGACCCTATATGAAGAAAGTACTTGATCCTATGGCTTATGGGAAAACCCCCAAGTCTGAGTGAGACTTATGATAATTACTCTAATTCAACCATGGGACTTTTGAGTTTAGAAAAGCAACACAAACACATGAACTGAACAGGCCCAATGTGACCTGGTGACATTAGGAAGTTTGGTTTATTTAGGGTTTGCCTCTAAGCTGCTAGATGGCTGAATGGTTCTAGAAATGAACAGTTGCAGATAAAAGAGAAGCACAAAGTATAGGAAAGGGTTTGAAATCAGCTTTGACCTTCTTTGCCAATTGTCTGTGGTCAGAAAAGGCTGGACTTGCATCTCTCCAAACTTAATAAAGGACAAATTTCCAAAGTTCTCTCATTATAAGAACTGCCTGGGGTGAGGAGAGAGGCTCCTTTTAAAATGCAGATTCACAGGCCCCTCCCTCCTAGGGCATTTAGGATATGTTAACAAGAAGCCCAGGCGATTCTTATTTTCAGGCAAGTTTGAGAAATGTTGTTGTTCAGAATGTTAGTATCAGTCAGACTGGTCTAAATTCTAGTTTTGCCTCTTACTGACTGTTTATCTTGGGGCAAGTTGGTTAAGCAGTCCCCACCCCAATTTCCACAACTTGACAACAGGAATAATCAAAATCCCCAGGTCCTGAATGGGGTCAAGCATCTAGAGGGTTTAGTATGGAATTTTGCTAATAGCATATTCTCAGTCACTATTAGTTTTTATTGTTAATCATTTTACTATACACTCTAAATTCAAAAGCTCTTTGCTCTACAGCTTTGCAGGTCTTTCAGGTTAGGGGTTAGAGGCTCAAAAGTCTATCTGGGACCGAGCAGGTAATGTTAATAACTGAAAGTTGGCTGGACATAATAAAACAATAAGGAATTGTGGAGACTGACAAACCAGAGAATGTATTTCTCATCTAAAGGAGGTAGCTATTGTTCAGTTTCAAATGTATTAATTTTTTCAAGAGAGGTTAGAAATCCAGCTTATGTGAGATTTCTTTCATTTTTCCAAACACATTTGTAGGCCATGTTTAACTTATGGTCAGGCTGCTGGATAAAATACGGGATGCACTGGAATATACTAAAAATTATTCATCATTTATCTGAAATTTAAACAGAGTGCCACGTTTTTTGTTTTGTTTTTCAAAATCTGGCAACCCCAGCCTATGTTCTAGGCAGCCATTTTGCAACCTATGTTCTAAGAGGACCTGAAGGCACCGATTTCTAAGACTTGCTAAAGCAGAAGACTCACGCATGCAGACCTTTATTCAGTAGTCTGCACGGGGTCTGGACTTCAGTATCTTTATTTATTTATTTTTAAAAATAATTTATTTCATTGGAGGCTAATTACTTTACAATATTGTGGCAGTTTTTGCCATACATTGACATGAATCAGCCACAGGTGTACCTGTGTTCCCCCATCCTGAAACCCCCTCCCAAAGCCCTCCCCACCCCATCCCTCTGGGTTGCCCCAGAGCACCAGCTTCACAAGTGCCCTGCTTCATGCATTGAACTTGCACTGGTCATCTATTTTACATATGGTAATATACATGCTTCAGTGCTATTCTCTCATATCGTCCCACCTTTGCCTTCTCCCACATAGTCCAAAAGTCTGTTCTTTACATCTGTGTCTTTTTTGCTGTTTTGCATACAGGGTCGTCATTATCATCTATCTAAATTCCATATATATGTGTTAATACACTGTATTGGTGTTTCTCTTTCTGACTTACTTCACCTTGAATAGCCATAGCAATGTTGAGAAAGAAGAAGGGAAATCAACCTGCCTGTCTTTGGACTTCAGTATTTTTAAAACATTCCTCAGGTGACTACCGCTTTTCTCCAGTTTAGAATCACTGATACGTCAAGAATAACAATTAGCAAATTGAGAGAAAGGAGGCAATAAGAATGTACCTCCAAGTCTGATTCGGATGGTTTGGTTTCTTTACTTTCTATTTCCATCTCCTGCTGTAACATCACATCAATCTGTTCTTCTGGGCTCATTGGTCTGCTTCCTGGGAAAGTCAAAGATGTCACAACCTCCTTCTTCACAGGTAAGGAGGTTGAGGCTGACTTCATCCTGAAAAGCAGACACAGCTTAGCGCCTGGTTCCATGAACACTTCATTCTTCATAAGTTTGTAAGCACTGGTTTTGCTTAGTTAGCTAATTTATTTTTATTTAGGGCCTTAATAAATTGGATTAAGAGGTACTGGTGGGAAAAAACACAAGTAACTAGGTATCCAGGAATGCTTTAAAGTCAAGAAGCAGAGTGTGCCTCTCATGAGACCATACCTTCTTCAGTTCATTCTAGTGTCCTGCAATCCCCTGTGCCCATAGAAACACCTTACCCAGTGAGATCCTCTTTGTCTTTGGGGGAGAACTTCATTTTCTTCTTGTTAGGCTCTGATGAGCTTTTATTTGCTAGAACAGTGGAGACGAAAGATATCAGTGATGGGCAGTGACCTTGGGCCACCTTCTGCCCACAGGAATGCAAGTCTTAGGGCAGTCCAAGAGAACACTAAGAGGGGTGGACTTGGTGTGGTGGGATGAAGCAGGTGATGCAGACCCTGGTCCCACTTGTACCCCTAATTGCCTGTGTGACCCTGAAGAAGTGACCATCACTCCAAGCCTCAGCTTCCTCAATTGTGAAATGGGGATGAGCATACCTTCTGTTTTCTCATACCCTGGACAAATATTAATATATCCTCAATTCACCACCCCCAATCCTATGTGCTCTATTTTCTAAACATGTGGTGTATTATTGCTAAATATTTTTCTTTAAATAGATTCAGACTTTTAAACTTAAGCTATTTATTTTAAAGCAAATATTATATGAGTATCACAAATAGAAAAATCAGTATCATTTTCAATAAATATAATTATTGCAAATAGAAAAAATGATGTAATTTGCCACAAATAGAAGGCATTGCAATAAGTATCATTTGTGATAAATAAATTTAGTAAATAAAATATAAAACTCTACTAAGAGGACTTCCCTGGTGGCCTAGTGGTTGAGAATCTGACTTCCAGTGTAAGGAATTCGGGTTTGATCCTTGCTTGGGGAACTAAGATCCCACATGTTTTGGGGCAACTAAGCCCATGTGCTGTAACTACTGATCCTGCACACTCTAGGGCCTATATGCCACAACTAGAGAGAAGCCCACACCCAGCAACAAAGAGCCTGCACACAACAACAAAAGATCCCTGATGCCACAACTGAGGCCTGACACAGGCAAAAATAAACAAATAAATATTTTAAAATAAAAAATGTATATACATACAAAATGTATATATCATTCTATTACTAAACCTTAACTGGATACTTGCTTAAGAGTCTAGTGTAGGAAATTAACATGTCATTTTAGACACGTTGAATACATACTAATAGGAAATTGATATTTTTATAGAACCAGAGGATTGAAGACTCTTAACCAAGATGTATTCTGAGTTCATACTTTGATTTCCTCAATCTACTCCAAATATCAGTCCTAAAGGAAATCAGCCCTGAATATAAACCGGAAGGGCTGATGCTGAAGCTAAGCTCCAATACTCTGGCCACCTGATGTGAAGAGCTGACTCCTTGGAAAATACCCTGATGCTTGGAAAGGTTGAAGGCAGGAGGGGAAGGGGCAGCAGAGGTTGAATGGCATCACTGACTCAACAGACATGATTCTGAGTAAACTCTAGGAGACAGTGAAGGACAGCGAAGCCTGGTACGCTACAGTTCAGGGTTGCAAAGAGAAGAACATGACTTAGCAACTGAACAACAACAACCGCAAATATATAACAGTAACAGAAAAAATTCTTTAAAATTAAAAAGACGATGCATTGTTCAAAAAGATGCTCTTCTGTGTGAACTCAAACACAGTGTGAAGTAAAAATCTTAAACTTGGCTTCTGGCACCAAAGCAGGCAGAAATAATTAGGTGATTGACACCTGAGGGAATAATGAAATCCAAAACACACCATGACTGTGGGAACTGAAGCTAGGTTCACAGTATAAAGCCCTGGCTGCCCTACCCATGAAGACAGGCTGAAAAGCCAGCAACACTGTCATGCAGATAAAGCACCTGTATCCTCAATTCACACAGTGACCGCAGATAGCAAAGAAAAGCTGGTAATAACTAGGCCAAGCCTAACATAACCTCAGGGACCAGATCTACAACATCCCTAAAACAGCACCTTAGGATGGAAGTTCTAAGCCATCAATAATAAGATCTGGTACTAATTTGGGGTCCTAAGATGCCAGATGAAGGCATAAGGAAGAAAGGCAAGATTTTAAAAGGTATGTCAAAAGAATACACTGAGTACATTTATAAGCATGAACAACCAAAACTAACTTATGGTGACAGAAATAAGAAACGGGGCAGCATGGTACTGGGGAAAGGAAGGACCTGATGGGAAAGGTGCACAGGAGAACTTCCTCTAGTGATGGAAATGCCCTAAATCTTATGTGGGTGGTGGCTAATACAAATATGGTATAAGCAACTGACAAAACTCACTGAACTGAACACTAAGATCTGTGCATTTTATTGTGTGTGAATTAAACAACAAATGGGAAATTCATGTAGCAAGAAGGGGAAAAGCTCTCAACATAAGCCTGCAAGCTAAAATCCCATAACACATGAGAAAAACCAATATAAGAAAGATAGCAAATAAACTCAACAACTGAGGGAAATATTTACAAAATGGAAATAATACAGCAACACTAATATTGCTGCAAAATAAATGTTTAAGATCCTCCAAGTGATACAGAAAATGTTATGTCCATGAGAATAGAATAAGAAACTGGCAACACTCATAAGTAGAACCAATTAAGAAATCTGAAAATGAAAGACAGTGTTATTAAAATTAAAAAAAAACAAAAAAAATAAAAATAAAATAAAAAAAACATTTATTATACAGGATAAACTCAAGACTGAACAGAGTTGAAGAGCAAATTACTGAGCTGGAAGATAAATTTGAGGAATTCACCCAGACACAGCACAGAAAGAATAAAGAAAAACATGAAAATGAGTTTGAGACAGCAGGCAGATTGCAAATCTCCAACATATCTCTAACAAAAACTACTAATGGATATCCTTAAGCAGACATATGTGTACCCAGTGGGACTAAACAAATTAATACATAAAAAGTACTATGGTACTTTTGGCCACCAACATGGCCACCAAGGATCCCCACTTCCTGTAATAATCGTGCTCTTGTATAGTCCTCTTGAGTGTGGGACTTAGCAACTTGATTCTAACACAGAGAAAATGGCAAAAACCATAGGATGTCACATTCAAAATTAAGCTCCCAAAAGATGGTGGTTTCTGTCTTACTGGTTCTCTTCTATTGCATTTCCTCCAAGGGAAACTAGAAGTCATGTGAGTTGCCTGGTGGATAGGCCCATTCAGTAAGAAACCGATGTCTACGGCCAACAGGAAGTGGGGGAGGTGAGTAAGCTTGGAAGAGGATCCTTCCTTGGTTGCCTTTAGATGACTGTGCCCTTGGATACGTTGATTGTACACTTGTAAGAGACTCTAAGCCAGTTAAGCCATTCCCAGATTCTTGACAAATAACAAATGGATAACATTTGTTGACATATAACATATATGTCAACAAGATATAACATATCTTGACAGATAACAAATGGAGCTTATTTTAAACTATTGAGTTTGGGAGTAATTTGTTATGCAGCAATCAACAAGCTGCATTTAGAAAAGTCAGAGGAACCAGAGATCAAATTGCCAACATCCGTTGGATCATAGAAAAAGCAAGAGGGTTCCAGAAAAACATCTACTTCTGCCTTATTGACTACGTCAAAGACTTTGACTGTGTGGATCACAATAAACTGTGGAAAATTCTCAAAGAGATGGGAATACCAGACCACCTGACCTGCCTCCTGAGAAACCTGTATGTAGGTCAAGAAGCAACAGTTAGAACTGGACATGGAACAACAGACGGGTTCCAATTCGGGAAAGGAGTACGTCAAGGCTGTATATTGTCACCCTGCTTATTTAACTTATATGCAGAGTACATCATGCAAAATGCTGGGCTGGATGAAGCACAAGCTGGAATCAAGATTGCTGGGAGAAGTAAGAATAACCTCAGATACTCAGTTGACACCACCCTTATGGCAGAAAATGAAGAAGAACTAAAGAGCCTCTTGATGAAAGTGAAAGAGGAGAATAATAAAAAAGTTGGCTTAAAACTCAACATTCAGAAAACTACATCATGGCATCCAGTCCCATCACTTCATAACAAATAGATGGGGAAACAATGGAAACAGCAACAGATTTTATTTTGTTGGGTTCAAAAATCACTGCAGATGGTGACTGCAGCCATGAAATTAAAAGACACTTGGCTCCTTGAAAGAAAAGCTATAACCAACCTAGACAGCATTATTAAAAAGCAGAGACATTACTTTGCCAACAAAGGTCTGTCTAGTCAAAGCTATGGCTTTTCCAGTAGTCATTTATGGATGTGAGAGTTGGACTATAAAGAAAGCTGAGTGCTGAAGAATTGATGCTTTTGAACTGTGGTATTGGAGAAGACTCTTGAGAGTCCTTTGGACTGCAAGGAGATCAAGCCAGTCAATCCTAAAGGAGATCAGTCCTGAATATTCATTGGAAGGACTGATGCTGAAGCGGAAACTCCAATACTTTGGCCACCTGATGCAAAGAGCTGACTCATTTGAAAAGCCCCTGATACTGGGAAAGATTGAAGGCAGAAGAAGGGGATGACAGAGGATGAGATGGTTGGAGGTTAGATGGCATAATCAACTCAATGGACATGAGTTTGAGCAAGCTCCGGTAGTTGGTGATGGACAGGGAGGCCTGGTGTGCTGCCGTCCATGGGGTTGCAAAGAGTCAGACATGACTGAGCGACTGAACTGAACTGAACTGAACGGAGCAGTCAACAAGAAGCTTGGTATATGTTAAACATCATGCTAGCCATTACAATCATTCTCATTTCATAGATGAGGAAACTGAGGCTTCATGAGGTTGCCCAAAGTTATCTATAGTAAAGGTGGAGCCAGGACTAGAACCCGGATTAGAAATCTCCCAAAGCCCCATTCTAAGTAGGTATGACACACTGCAGGAAATACCTGATGGCAGCCCCTGAACGATCTTTTCCCTGGGGACACTGATGGTGACGGGCTGGTAGACTTTCAGCAGGTCCTTCAGCTTCAGGTCCCGAGCTGTCAAGGAGTAGTTGTTGGCAATGGAATCACTGGGTCCACAGTGGTGCTGCTGCTCTTTGAAGGGTGCAGCCAGGGTCCATGATGTGCGTTGCATCAAGGGGGGATAAAAGCTGTGCGACATGACTGTCTACAAGGGGAGAAATGCAGAGTGAGTCATGTGAGGGACATCATGCAGGGAGCCTGGGCTCCTCTCGGCCAGGCTCCACTCACATTGAGACTCATGGCATCCCACATGCCTAATATTCTGCACACTGAGTGCAAATACTTTTGGAATGGACACCAATTTTACCTCTCTGACCACCGTGAGCATGCTTTCTGATGGCAAGGATAAAAGCTGATTTTCAACATGCAGTAAATTTGTGATCAGGTAATTTACATCTATTGTCTTTACTGTTATGTACATGGCTATCAGGTAGAAATAATTGTTCTCATTTTATAGTTGAATATGCAGAAGTTCAGAGCATTTAAATAATGCAGCAGGTAAGTGAGAAGGCTAGATTTGTGCTACTACATAGCTCTTTTTCCCACTGTGCTATAGCCTCTTCCAGTGGCAGAAATGACTGAGGCCTCTAATCCTACCTGTCAAGTCCATTTGACCCCCAACCGTTACCAGCAGAATAGCAGCACCCAGGTGAACATACCCGATAGAGTTCAGATGGTTCTTCGTTAGCAGAAGCAGGCAGAGGGGGCAACTCTGGCCGCATCTGGGAGTGGCTCATGTAATATATGGAGTCACTTTTGGGGATCTGTGGGAAACAAATACAAAGCCACTCTTCAGGAATTAGGAAAGATTTCCAAGCCTCTGCAGTGCATAATGAGTAAAAAGTTCCTCAGAAAAGGACTTAAGCACAAATGTCTGCCATAAACACCCTTCTCACCACTATCCATTGGTTTCAATTCTTAAGAGTTAAAGTCTCTTCTCTAGCATCTCCTCATGGCTACCCTTCTATGAGCAAATTCATGTATTTTTCCCCTGGGAGGAACCCAAATCTGAGGGCACTCCCAGCTTCCCTACCCTGGGTTGTAATTAAAGGGGTTGACTTAAAAAAAATTGACTCTTGCATTTCACATGGGCAAAATTCCAAACAGAAACTCGCTTATGTAGTGGTATAAATAACTCTGTGCTTCCTGTGAAAAGAAAAGAATATATTTAAAGAGTGTGGGTGTTTGAGTCCACCATTCCAATCAGGGAGTGTGTTCTTGGGAGTGAGCCTCAGACAGAGGTGAACCTGTGGCCCCCATGGCCACGCTCAGTTCCCAGTGCTTCTTCACCTCAGAGCTGGCTTCCGTGTTGAGAGGTGCCCTGAGTTTCTTTCCTACACCCAACCCCTAAAAGCAAGACAACTATTCATCTGGGGCTGCGGAGGGAAACCTCTGGGCTGGATTTACTGAGAGATGTTGCTATACAGTACTTTAAAGGTAGTTTAAAGAGAGCCGCCAGTGCAATTTTGGCTCTGTGGTTTTTCACCTCAAGCAATGACTGTGGACTGAA
The DNA here is from genome assembly GCF_910594005.1 of Cervus elaphus. Taxonomy (NCBI): domain Eukaryota; kingdom Metazoa; phylum Chordata; class Mammalia; order Artiodactyla; family Cervidae; genus Cervus; species Cervus elaphus. The sequence goes on from NC_057824.1 coordinate 33,131,316, forward strand.
CTCTTGTGTAAGATGAGACATTATTAGATAGATTTATTTGGGTCAGCAAATTAAGTCATGCAGGGTAACTGGCAGAAGGTAGACATGTAGGGGGTAAATGAGTCAGACGTTTGTCATCCCCATGCCCCAACCAACTCCTCACTGATGACTCAACCTCATAAAATAATCACATTAACAATAACATCTGCCATTATTCCAAACATTATGTGCCAGGCATGTATGAGATTTTTTATATCCAGTTCTAGCTGAAACTAAGGTTCATAGGGGATAGGTAGGATATTTTGTTATTCTTGCTGTTGTTCAGTCACTAAGTTATGTCTGACTCTTTACAACCCCATGGACTACAGCCACCAAGTTTCCCTGTCCCTCACCATCCCCTGGAGTTCACCCAAGTTCCTGTGAATCAGTGATGTTATCCAACCATCTTATCCTCTGCCATCCTCTTCTTCTTTTGCCTTCAATCTTTCCTAGCATCAGGGACTTTTCCAATGAGTCTGCTCTTCTCATCAGGTGGCCAAAGTATTGGTGCTTCAGCTTCAGCATCAGTCCTTTCAATGAATATTCTGAGTTGATTTCCTTTAGGATTGACTGGCTTGATCTCCTTGCTGTCCAAGGGACTCTCAAGAGTCTTCTCCAGCACCACAATTTGAAAACATCATTTCTTCTGTGCTCAGCCTTCTTTATGGTCCAATTCTCATATCCATCCATGACTACTAGAAAAACCAGAGCTTTGCCTATATGGACCTATGTCAGCAAAGTGATGTCTTTGCTTTTTAATACGCTGTCTAGGTTTGTCATAGCTTTCCTTCCAAGAAGCAAGCGTCTTCTAATTTCATGGCTGCAGCAATCATCCACAGTGATTTTGGAGCTCAAGAAGAAAAAAAAATCTGTCACTGATTTCACTTTTTCCCCTTCTGTTTGCCATGGAGTGATGGGACCATATGGTAAGGTAAGACATACTAGCCATGAAGAGGTGCTTTTAAAAACACACTAGTTTGCATCCCAACACATTGGAAATGGCAATTATTTTGAGAATGTGTTGATTTTAAAATTAAAAGAAAACTTGCAAACTCTTAAAAAAATGCATACTGAGCCTGGGAATTTTAAAAAATATAATAGGTTCACTGATCTAATGGCCTAATTCAGTGGTTTCAAAAATTGTGGTGCATTAGACCCACTAACAGAATCATGCTGCTTAGGCTCCACCTTAAACAAGATGACCCTATTGTTTTCTGCTTAGAGAACTTGCTTTGTCTATTTAAATCACTGTGTCTGTCTCTCAGCTCTTGACCTCAGTTTCAAGGATCTAAGAATCAACCAACCACATCCAAGAGCCTGCTCTTTCACTACTGAAGTTAGTATTAAGATCTGCACTTAAGAGGTGAACAAAATGAAAAAATTCAGCATCAACTTGAACGGAATCTGGTCATCCAAGGTAGATATCTGCAATAGTATTTTCCGGGAAATGAAGTTGTTCATGATTTCCTTCAGGAGTTCAGATGTACAACATATACTGATTGATAAGTCAGGGCTGCCTGCATTTTGTCTTGGCAAGCAAGAGGGTTTTATGGTCAGTGGTAATATTTCCCTTGGCCTAGCTTTTAAATCTGTTTCAAATAAAAGTCTTCATTAAAAAACAATGAACAGAAACAGATTTTGGACATCTTAAGTTACAAGAGAGGGAACGAGTAGTTAAACCAAGAAGCCCTGACCTTTTGCAGTTGAGGAGAATACTAATATTATTCAGGAGGTGTCTTGGCATTCATGCTTCTGTTTATGGTTAGGATAAACCTGATTTCAGCCCTCAGACATATTGGAAAGTTACTCTTACTAGCAAAGCAGGCAGAATATAGCCCTAGTGGACATAACTGGCTCTACTCCAATTTCAGTCCACTTTGTACAGTGTCCAAGCACCTGTATCCAGGCCAGAGTATGTGATACAGGTCTGGCCAATCAGAATACTCTCTCCTCCAGATGCTATGATTGGTTCAGGGATAGACATGTGACCCAAGGTGGGCTGATCATAGTTGTTCCTGATACTTTTGCTAGAGCCATTGGGAAAGAGGTAGTCTAAACAACCATCTTTGCTTTATGTGGGGAAAAAAAAAGCCTTCCTTAGACTAAAACCATCATAAAGCAGAGCACCAGAATGAGAAAGACTCTTAGTGACATCATCTGGGCCCCAGGACCCAGCTTGGACTTCTCAGTTACTTAAGCCCATAGATTCCTTTTTGGATTTGAGTCGGACACATTTATGCCCCTCTATATTGAGAGTTGGTCAGCCAAGAGATAGACACAGAGGCAGCTGAGTCATCATACAAGGAGAAAAGCCATTCTTGGGATAATAAAGGAAGTGCTAGTGTTAGTGCTAAGTCGCTTTCAGTCATGCCCGACTCTTTTCGACCCCATGGACTGTAGCCCACGAGGCTCCTCTGTCCATGGGATTCTCCAGACAAGAATACTGCAGTGGAAGCAAAACATTTTCCAAGAAAACAAACTAACCTTGAGCATTTTGCAGAACATAATGGAGAGAAGCAGAACCTCTGAAAAACAAATTAAACTTTGAGCTGGTTCACAGGCACAGACTAAGACTTATACATACAGAACTGTAAAAACAGATAGCAGAAAACAGCTCAGTTCATGGAACAGGCACACATGGGACACATACAAGACCAGCAGATCTAGAAGTCAATTCACAGAACAAAAAGAGTTTTCTTAAACATACTTGGTTAAGAACTCTCTGTGATGAAAAGGTGCTCAACATCACTCATTATTAGAGAAATGCAAATCAAAACCACAATGAGGTACCATTACACACCAGTCAGGATGGCTGCTATCCAAAAGTCTACAAGCAATAAATGCTGGAGAGGCTGTGGAGAAAAGGGAACCCTCTTACACTGTTGGTGGGAATGCAAACTAGTACAGCCACTATGGAAAACAGTGTGGAGATTCCTTAAAAAACTGGAAATAGAACTGCCATATGACCCAGCAATACCACTTCTGGGCATACACACTGAGGAAACCAGATCTGAAAGAGACACGTGCACCCCAATGTTCATCGCAGCACTGTTTATAATAGCCAGGACATGGAAGCAACCTAGATGCCCATCAGCAGACGAATGGATAAGGAAGCTGTGGTACATATACACCATGGAATATTACTCAGCCATCAAAAAGAATTCATTTGAACCAGTCCTAATGAGATGGATGAAACTGGAGCCCCTTATACAGAGTGAAGTAAGCCAGAAAGATAAAGAACATTACAGCATACTAACACATATATATGGAATTTAGAAAGATGGTAACGATAACCCTATATGCAAAACAGAAAAAGAGACACAGAAATACAGAACAGACTTTTGAACTCTGTGGGAGAAGGTGAGGATGGGATGTTTCAAGAGAACAGCATGTATACTATCTATGGTGAAACAGATCACCAGCCCAGGTGGGATGCATGAGACAAGTGCTTGGGCCTGGTGCACTGGGAAGACCCAGAGGAATCGGGTGGAGAGGGAGATGGGAGGGGGGATCGGGATGGGGAATAAGTGTAAATCTATGGCTGATTCATGTCAATGTATGACAAAACCCACTGAAATGTTGTGAAGTAATTAGCCTCCAACTAATAAAAAAATTAATAAAAAAAAAAAAAAAGAACTCTCTGTGGCCCCTTCAAGGTGAAAGAGATGGAGATTTGTAAGACCTACTTGGGTACCCAGAACAATTTGTTAAAAATATTAATGCTTAAGTGTTCTCTCTGGTAAATAGCAGCGTGTTTTCACTTCAGGGGTAGGCTCAGTAATTGTCAACAAATTTACTTTTTTCCCCTCAACAAATCCACTTTAATTTTACAAAATTTTGATTTAAAATGCTCCTCTGGACACCTCAATATATGGCAACTTAATGGATCTTAGCTTTTCCACCAAGATTCTGCCATGTAGATTGGGTAGAACTGTTCCTTTCAGGTGCCTTATTTCTAACTGTACATGATGTTTGTAAGTCTTTCATGGAAACAGTTCCCAAATGCTCACTTGAGGACCTGGAACAGCAGAATCACTAGGATCTTAGCTAAAAATACAGATTGCAGGGCTCTACTTCAGACCTTCTGAATCAGAATCTTTGGGAGTGAGGCCAAGTCTCCATATTTTCAAGAGTCTCCCAGTATATTCTTACATACATCCAGTGTTGGGAGCTGTCGGATGGAAAATACGATCTAATGGCCTTGGAAAGGAAGGGAAAGAGAGGTGTCTATTCCTGAAATTTTCTCAACAAAACCTAAAGATGTCCAAAAGCCTAATGCATCACAAAGCATAATTCAAGGACACAACAAAATATAATTAATATACATGCTTAGTCAGGGGCATCCCAGGCAGCTCAGTGGGTAAAGAATCTGCCTGCAATGCAGGAGATGCAGGAGACACGGGTTGGGAATATCCCCGGAGGCGGGCATGGCAACGCATTCTAGTATATTCGCTTAGAGAATCCCATGGACAGAGGAGACTGGTGGGGACAGTCCATAGGGTTGAAAAGAGTCAGACATGAGTGAAGGGATGGAGCATGCAGGCATGCACATGCTTGGTCAAGGAGATCTAACACGGCTATTGGTTTGTGATTGAAATGCCTCCTTCCTGCCCACTTTCAAATTCCCTACATGCTGAAAATATTACAGGTATAAAGAAAGCTGAGCACCAAATAATTGATGCTTTTGAACTGTGGTGTTGCAGAAGACTCTTGAGAGTCCTTTGGATTGCAAGGAGATCCAACCAGTCCATCTTCAAGGAAATTAGTCCTGAATATTCATTGGAAGGACTGATGTTGAGGCTGAAACTCCAATACTTTGGCCACCTGATGTGAAGAGCTGACTCATTTGAAAAGACCCTGATGCTGGGAAAGATTGAAGGCAGAAGAAAAAGGGGATGACAGAGGCTGAGGTGGTTAGATGGCATCACCGATGCGATGGACATGAGTATGAGTAAACTCCAGCAGTTAGTGATGGACAGGGAAGCCTGTTGTGCTGCAGTCCATGGGGTTGCAAAGAGTTGGACACAACTGAGCGACTGAACTGAACAAAAAAAGAAACACACTTTAAAATTCACGCCTACCTTCTGAGATGAGCAATCCGTGTCATTCATGTTGTCCATTCTAACTGGACCTATTAAAAAAAGGAACAACGAGCTCTCTCAGCTTCTTCCTCTTCTATCAGTGGCTCTGAGATTCACACTTCCTTATAGCATAATGGGGATGTCACAGATGATGGAACTTTGCAGATGTTCTGAAAGCTCTGTTCACGGGGCTGCCTCTCTGAGGTCATAGACTTCAGCCCACTGAGCAGTTTCTTGGTAGAAGAGGAGAGAGGGGAAAGCTGGAGAATGAAACAGCAGCCTTGGGGTTCTCCCGGCTCTGTGCTGTGGCTTCCTGCAAAGGCCACACTTCCCTTCCACTGAGTGGCCCTTCTCTTGGAACTTTTCCAGGAACACACTGAGTTCACAGCAGAGAAAAATCTGAAGCAGAGTCACATGCTAACACAGAGAAGGGGGAGGCAGCGACTCACCAAACTATCCCTCTGGGGCCTGAATCCTTCTCTCCTCCTCCTCTCGGGTTATTTTAACACTGGAGGAGCTTGTACCCAGGTCCTGGAGCCAGTCACCAGGCTTCAGCGTCTGTTGCTAGGGAAGGAGGGGCCTCTGCTGTGCCCCGATACAAGACTGGGCTTGACTCAGCTCTGTGTCCAGGTCTCTCCCTTTGCTGGAGGCCATCTAGGCAGCAGGAAGTTTTGGTGACAGAAAGGAAGGTGGGAAGGTGTTTAGCAATGATCCAGGTGGTGACAGGCAATTAGAGGCTGTGCTTTTGGAGGAGTCTAAAAGCACACATTTTGAACTATGGTGTTGGAGAAGACTCTTGAGAGTCCCTTGGACTGCAAGGAGATCCAACCAGTCCATCCTAAAGGAGATCAGTCCTGGGTGTTCATTGGAAGGACTGATGCTGTAGCTGAAACTCCAATACTTTGGCCACCTCATGCGAAGAGTTGACTCATTGGAAAAGACCGTGATGCTGGGAGGGATTGGGGGCAGGAGGAGAAGGGGACGACAGAGGATGAGATGGCTGGATGGCATCACCGACTCGATGGGCATGAGTTTGAGTAAACCCTGGGAGTTCGTGATGGACAGGGAGGCCTGGCGTGCTGCGATTCATGGGGTCGCAAAGAGTCGGATACGACTGAGCTACTGAACTGAACTGAACTGAAAAGCACACAGAAAACTGAAAGTTGCTCAGTCGTGTCCGACTCTTTGCAACCCCATGGATTATACAGTCTATGGAATTCTCCAGGCCAGAATACTGGAGTGGGTAGCTGTTCCCTTCTCCAGGGAATCTTCCCAAGCAAGGGATCAAACCCAGGTCTCCCACATTGCAGGCAGATTCTTTACAAGCTGAGCCACAAGGGAAGCCCAATGCACACAGAGTGGCGGTTAAATTCTTGGGTCCAAGAGTCATACAGGTCTGGGTTCAGATTCTGCCCCTCCCATTAATTAGCTATGTGGCTTGAGTAAACTGCTTGATCTCTCCAAGTGTCCTTTACAATGTAAAATGCCAATAATGTGACAACCTACCTCATAGGTGGGTTTGAGAGTTTAATGAGATAATGCCTGTAAAGCAATTTGCACATAGTAGAAGGATGACCAACTTGTCCCAGTTTCCTGGAAACTCCCTTAGTCCTGGACAGACTGGGGCAGTTTGGTCACTCAACACAGTAGGCAGTCTATAAATGTGGCTAAACATCATTCTCATGATAAACACAGAAACACATGCACATATATGCTCACACATGAAAGACATGATTAACTGCTATGCCATTCAATCCCTGGATTGGGAAGATCCCCTGGAGGAAGGCATGGAAACCCACTTCATATTCTTGCCTGGAGAATCCCCATGGACAGAGGAGCCTGGTGGGCTACAGTCCCTGGTTGAAAAGAGTCAGATACAACTGAATAACTAAGCACAGCACACAGACATTCAAAGCACATGTTAAGTGGTCACTTTCAAAATTCTTTTAAAATCAAATTCGATTTACTGAGCTCTTTTTGGGAGACATGCTTCTATATCTGTTTTTCATTCAATTTCCCCCCGAACTCCATGATGTTGCCATTTTATGATTGATGAAACAAACACTGAGAAAGGTATACAACTTATCCAAGTTGCCAGGACTCACAAGTCGTGCTGACACAATTTGAACCCTGTCCTTATGACTCCAGAGTTCAGTGTTCTTTCCATAAAGTGCCTGCCCAGAACACAAACATTTCTAGATCTTACGATGAGCATCATATAGTAATAAGTACTTCTATTTCTCCTTCTTACCTCTTCCTCAAAGTTTGGCTTTCCATACCTAGAAAATAACCTTGAGGCTCCTCATTCCTTACACTTGCATTCTCTACCATAAAGTATACATAACAGTTTCAAATAGTGTTTAGAACAAATGAACCAGTGACAGGGTTTGAGACTTTAGACAGAAATGGGGTTAATACTAGGCCTTCTATAATAGGATATGAAACCCCATGTCTCACAAAAAAACCCAGCAGCTGTAACCCAACAAAGTAAAGTACTTTAGAAAGGGCCTGGTAGGGAGCCCATGAACCTCATGACCTTGTGGGTGAGTAGAGAACATGCCTCCTTCTGAAATTGTGCTTTAAGGCTTTAAGTCTATGTGTATACAAAAACATCAAAGTAATAATCATAGCTTTCATTTCTCGATATATATCAGCTGCTGGCACTGTGGAAAGCACTTAATGAGCATCATGTTTCCAAATCTTCTCAACAATTTGAGAATATAAATACAATTATCCCAAGTTTTATAACTGAGGAAACTGAGAAACAGGGAGGTTAATTTGCCCATAGCCACTCAGCTAGGCCAATGGCAAAGCTGGAACTTGATTATGGTATCTGCTCCATGGTTTTAACTAAAAGCCCACATGTAGTCTGAAGGAAGATAGAAAATAAATAAAATATCTGCCAAAGAGAATGAAAATTCCATCACCCCTCCTCTAACCCAGACCACCTCACTAGCACCAGAATTGTTTGCTGACTTAATCTACTGATCAGTAATTTCCAAGTGAGGATGCAGGCCTTAAATCCCTTAACCTCAAGCATACAGTGTTGCCAGATAAAATACAGGATGTCCATACATACTCATATGAAAAAGTTATCTGTTGCTCACCTGAAATTCAAACTGAACTGGGTGTCCTGTATTCGCTAAATCTGGCAACATGGGAGAAGAGGTCAGCTCGGTTCTAGGTTGTCTTCATCTTTGTTAACAGTTTAGAGTCTCAATCTATTGCCGGAATTTTTCACACATTTCTAATTCAGGGTCCAGTGCTTCTGGCAGGTCATTACTGAGTCTGAAAATAGTTGCTAGCCAGGGTAAGTAACTCTGGAAAGGTGTAGAAGAAGCTGCACATGGATTTATTTGATTGACCCATAACAGCAAGAGCCAAGTCCTTGTGTTACAAATAGATGCTAAGATTCCCACCATCAGGGAATATATAGTGTTGTACAGGAGTCAGCCAACAAACAGGGAAAAGCAAAATCTATCTGTCTGGGCAAAAATGGGAGTGGAAGGAATTAGAAGATTCACAGAGACACCCCTAGATGGCATCCTTGAACAAAATTTCCAATGGAGGCCTGACTTCAGCTTTCCAAAGCAACACCCACCAGGGAAGGAGGGGTTCAGTTATGTTCTAAAAGAAAAAAACCCTTTTAAAAAATATATATATAACCGACCCTTTCCTGGGTGGGGCAACATCACACCTCAGCTGAACAAAAGGCATGAAACCAGACAGAACTGCTTGAAACGTAAAAATTTAGGGACACATCTGTTGGTCCTCCTATCACCTCCTATCTTCACCTAGCTTCTCCCTTTCTTAGGCTCTTGCAGAGTTAGGAGTTAGAGCAGGATCCTTTAGGTTATTATTATATACCCTAAGTCTATTTCTCAATCCACTAGCCTGACTATTTCTAGAAATATTAGTTGGTAGAACTAATACATCCTTGATGGATGGGCAAAATCAGTGAAAGAAGTAAAAACTATATCACCTATTTAAAGTTGCTAATAGAGTAAATCTTCAAAGCTCTCATCACAAGAAAAAAATTCTGTCACTGTATATGGTGACAGATGTTAACTATGCTTATTGTGATGGTTATTTTGCAATATAAACAAACACTGAATCATTGTCATACACCTGAAACTAATACTTATATGTCATATGTTATATGCTAATTATACTGCAATAAAAAAAAGAAAAAAGAAAAAAAAGAAACCAAATAACCTTGAAAAAACATAGGTTTAAAAAAGCACAATACATTAAATATTTTTGGGCTCCTCCCATGTTAGGTGGGAGCACCATGATAGGTGCTAAGTTCTTTACAGCCATTATTGCACCAGTCCTCACGACAACCCTGTGATTGCTTTTCTCTTTCTTAAAGAGCTATTCTCCAGATGGCTACTGACACAAGTCACAGATGAAAATATACCAGTACATGTCCCTGGATGGACGGAACCTGAGAACTGTGCAGTAGCAGACCAATTACTCGAGTCTATCCTTCTCTCCAAGTAAGGGTCTGACTTGGGACCGGAGTCTGGGATTGTTGGGCCCGGTTCACTGTCTTCACCAGTATGTTCTACCGCAGTTGTTCCCAACCTAGACAACTATGCAGGGAACATTAGCTGATGTTCGGTGACATTTTTGGTTGTTTGCAGGGAAGAAAAGTATTACTGGCATCTACTGGTTGGAGGTCAGGTATGCTGCTAAACATCCTACAACGCATAGGATAGTCCCCTCAACACAACTTTTCTGCCCAAAATGTCAACAGCGCTGCCCCTTGAAAAACCCTGCTATAGGGCTGGATTTCAGGTCAGGGAACATGCGTTCCGGCTCTGGATTAGACGTTTTCATGTATAAAATGGAGATACTAACCTAACAGAGTTTTTAAGGATCTCATTGGCTCATGATATTTGCATTTGAGAAGTAATAATGAAAACGTTTCAGTCAAGGAACCGTCTCATCACTTGTCTGTCCTGAGCTCCAGAGATACTTCCAGAAGAGGTAGCTCAGGGTTTTTAGTCAGAAGCCCTAAGACCCTGTAAAAACCCATTCATATCTGCCAGTTCACCTGTCTCAGAGATGGCCGGGGCACCCTCACTACAAGCCAAGAGTGTAGGAACGGCAACTCTCTCTGAGCCTTAGTTTCCTCACGTGCTCCTCGCTCGGGTTTCTCACGGAAGCTCCAAAACGCTGAAGCAGGCAGCCCTGGGAGGGCGGCAGGAGGCTGGAGCCGAGCGAAGGGGAGGGGCGGGGAAAGGAAGGGGAAGAGCGGGGCGGGGCCACGCGGCGGAGGGGCGTGGCTGGCTGGGGCGCGGGCGAGGGCGGAGGCTCACGCGCCCGCCCGCGGCTCCGTCAGCTCTCCTTTGCTCCGCCTGCACCGCGGCCCCGGGGACCAGGTGAGGACTCGGGCGTGGGGGACCGAGGGCCCCGGCTGGCTAGACCCCTGGGCCGGGCTGGACAAATGGAGGAGCGCGGCGGCGGTGGGTTGAAAGGGGAGTCGGTGACATATACACACACACGGAGTCTCATCCTTCCCGGCCCCCGCTAGACAACCCTCCCCCCCCCCCCAACTAAGGGAAGTCTCATCCCTCCCCAGCCCTGCGACACACACACACACTCCTACACCTGCTACTACTTTCGGTAAAGGGTTGCCACCCCATCCCACCTCGAAGACCCCGCCCTTTCTTGGGAAACCTGGTTGGGAAGTCTCCACACCTCCTCTTCAGGAATCATCAAAACGGATGCCCTCATCCCTACCGGGCCCCCCTGCCCCGTCACTGCAGGGTGTACCCAAGGTGGATTATCCTCCCCAAATTAATGACTGGGTTCTCGGTGCGACTTCTCTCCATCCCGGCTGGAACGTTCAGGCTTTCCGTTTGTCCCAGGAGGGGCGGGCGAGGAAGAGAGGGGGGCTTTTAGCGGGTGGGCCGTGGAAGGGAAAGGGCGGGTTGGCTTGTTTTCCTGGCTCAGCCCGGAAGGCGCGGAGATCGCAGAAGGCGGGGAACTGTGCGCTGCGTCGGATTAAGGGGTTGCCCCCTTCCCTCCTCCTGAGACCTGTCTTTGCTTGAGGAGGCCCCTCCGAGGAGTGAGTGAGAGGGATTGCGTGACCAGCTGATTGCATTCTACGGCTATGGCCGATGGCTTTCTACCCACGCTATTCACATTGAACTTCCCAAACCTGTCCGGATGGCCCCTAGGTTTCTAAGGCCCTGGGAACCAGTGACGGGAGCTGGGCTTGTTCCTGCCCGTTGCAGATTTGAGATTAGGGGAGCTGAGTGCTGGGAACATGGCCAATTCTAATCTATGCCAGCTGCAGCTTTCAGAGACAGAATATAGGAATGAAGGGTCTAGTCCTGTCCAGTCCAGGGGATTCCTGTTTCACAAAAGGGATTGTAGGAGAGAATCTCTAGCTGGGTGATTAAAATGTGCTTTAATTTGCTACTAGACCCTATTGGAGAAGGAAATGGCAACCCACTCCAGTCCAGTCTTCTTGCCTGGAGAATCCCATGGACAGAGGAGCCTGGTGGGCTGCAGTCCATGGAGTCACAAAAAATCAGACACGACTTAGCAACTAAACAACAACAACAACAGACCCTATAGATATTAGGTGATAAGTCATCCCTGGTGGCTCAGTGGTGAAGAATCTGCCTGCAGTGTGGGAGATGCGGGTTCCCTCCCTGGGTTAGGAAGACCCCCTGGAGAAGAACTCCAGTATTCTTGCCTGGGAAATCCCATGGACAGAGAAGCCTGGCAGGCTACAGGCCATGGGGTCCCAAGATTCCACACAATTTAGCAATTAAACCACCATCATCACTTCCCATCTCACATAATTACCATGTGGGATGTTGAGTATGGTAAATAAATGTGAACATCTCCAGTTAATTTTGTCCACTGTGATAGAATCTTTTAGCATTTGTGCTATAGGTCAGGAGATAAGTTGTAAGGAATAATGGAAAAGATATCTCTGTGACAGCCCAGCCTTACAGTGTTGTTCTGGGAAATATAAAATAATAATGTATTTGTTTATATAAAAATTAAAAAGGGTTTAAAAGATAGATATATAATTTAACAAACAGCTTTTACTATTGGGACAGTCCTGGAAATTCCAGGCCATTGAGTCACAGAGTATAATTGTGGCAAAGTTTGTCCCTCTCTTGTTATGGAAATGAGACTTAAAAGTAAATAGAGAGTAATTTATGGCACAGTGTAATTGGGAGCCAACCTGTTTAGTGTGGGTAGTAAATAAAGAAATTGGCCACTGTCATTTGTTTGAGAAAGGCTTTCTGGCAAAAAAAAAGGCAGTGGGGTTTGAAATAGTGTCTTCACCCTTGCTTTCTTCTGTATTCTTTTTAGCATTTTATCAGGCTAAGAAAATAAACATAAGCTCTCAGAGATAATACTATTAACATCTTGTTATATGTCCATCTAGATCTTTTATTTTACTGTGGATATATATATTTTATATTATGGATATATACATAAAATTTTTTCACATCATAGACATATTTTCATTAAATAAATATCAACATCATCTTAATGGCTATACAATACTCCATTGTATGAATTTATCATTATTTAACCTAGTTCTTATCAGTAGACAACTTTTTCCTGTTGTTTTACTGTTAAGTATGTATTATAAACAGGGATAATCGCACATCCTTTTGGCATGTTTTGATATAACTGATTGTTTCCTTCAGGTTCCTGGAAAATAAATTTTTGGATCAAGGTGTGTACAGTTTGATATTTTGATGGATATTGCCTGGTTACCCTTCATCTCTATGCCCATCATTAGTGTGTGAGGACAGTAGAAGCCCTCGTTGGGTCAATTGAGTGAAGACCACTAATGTTTAAGATACTTTTCACTTCTTCCAGTGACAACAAGAGACAAAGTGACATGAGAGATTTGACTGTGCCCTGCATTGAAGAGCTTCCTGGTCGAATTAATCCTTAAAGAGACTGAAGTGGGTTTCAGCATGGCGAAAGAGGAGCCCCCGAGTACTTCAAAGGACTTGCGGGACCTGCAGAGGAAGCTATCTTTGCTGATAGCGTCTGTCCAGAGTAACTCAAAGGTCAGTTTCTAATCAGAGCACATAATGGAAAATTCCAAAATAACACTAGCTTAAGACCATAGAAAATTATTTCTCCCTTAAGTAGGAAAAATTTGGAGATAGATCAGAATCTTTCTAACTCCCCACCATGTCATGTTTAAGTTATGACCTTCAAACTCACTGACCAAGATGACTGCTAGAGTATCAGCCATTGAATCCACATTCTAAGCGGTAAGATGTTGAGGTGAGAAAAAGACATGCAAGCCACCTCCAATTTAAGGAGACGTCCTAAAAGTCACACACACACAAAACTTCCAGTTGCCTCTCACAGATACCAGAATTTAGTTTTCTGATCATCCCTTGTAGCAAGTATAATTCTTTAGCTGGAGACAGAGGCAACTCTCAGTCTGTACCACAGATACCATCCTTTTGTTATAATTTTGACCTGTTACCCTAAAAATGAGAGACTACTAGTGTTTCACTAGAAACCCAGTGTCCAATGTAAATATGACATAGAACACATATGTAACTTAAAATTACCTAGTAGCCACATTTTAAAAGTAAAAAAAAGCAGGTGAAATTAATTTTAATAGTTATTTTACTAAATCTGATATATCTAAAATGTATCATTTTAACATGTAATCATTATAAAAATATTTTAAAAGTTATTGAGATGTTTTACATTCTTTTTATACTAAGTCTTTGAAATCAGTGTGTATTTTACACCTACAGCACATTTCCGTTTGAACTAGCCACTTAACAAGTGCTCAGGAGCCATTCGATGGCAGTGGGACTTGAGACAGTATATTTTGGTTTCTTGAACTTTTATATCTATTGTTTTCTTCTATATGTCTTTCAGCATTTTTTCGGGGGGAAAAACAGCTCTCAGAGATTAATATTATTAACATTTTGTTGAATGCCCTTCTAGACTTTTTTCTATGCAATACATATATGTATGTAACAAAGTGAGCTGGTTGATGATCTGATTTTTGTATTCGATGGCACAATTCTACTAGGATCTCTGAGGACCCACCCCTTTGTAGTCTAGAGCAGTGTACTCTATAGGAAACTTTTCTGAACTCATCCCAAAATGCCTCTGGCACTCTGTGCATCTAGCAAGCTATTTTTAGATTAGACAAGTAACTTTCTAGTCAGCAGACTGAGATTCTTGTTACTAATGTTAGTGAGAAAGGTGCTCATACTTATCTACATTTTCAGTTGATTCTCATTATCTGTGTTCGTTCTGTTGACTCACCTCAGACACTGAACCATTCCAATTGCATCTCACAGATCAGTTGAACCATTGCTCAAATGGGAAATAGGTTCTGGCAGACTTCTGGTGCCAATGTTTTCATCAGCCAATAAAACCATAGCCTGTTTTGTGTGTCTTTGTTTAAAGGCACCTTTATCCTATACATGCTGTTGATTTATTAAGATTGAGCTCCAGGCCAACAGCCTATACTATATAGGCAGCTGTATCTCTTGCCTGAATGAAGTTTGTCTAGTATTTGCATTTTCTCTATAAGGCACATCATAGCCTTCTTATTCCTAGGAATACAAGCCAGTACTGCTACACATTTTAAATGGGAAAATCACCACCACCAATAAAAAACCCCATAAAAATGCAGAAAGAGGTGGCAGTAAATATACCATGAAAAGGACAGTTGTATAAAGAGCTGAAACAAGAAGGCAGAGTGTTAACCTAGTTTGACCTCAGATGCAAACATGTGCCTCAGGTGGTTCATGTTTTTCACTGCTGTGCGCATGCCCATGAAAGCACCTTAAAGTGTTGATTTTAGGGTTACGAATCAGTTTTAGTGAGTAGGCAAGTTCACAGATAAGGATTCTGCAAATAATAGGAATTGACTATACACTAATTAACCTTGGTTGAGCACTTACTATATGCCAGGCACTGTGCTAGGCACTTGGCATCTCTTAACTTATTTAATATTCACATCTACCTTCTAAGGTAGGCATTTCGAAGCATTGGAACTCCGACTTCTTGGCATTTCTTCATTTTTTTGCCTTAGATCCTCAGCCACGGTCAGTGGAGTGGGTTTGAACTAGATAACTTCCAGGGCAGTTGACTGTCAGAATGAGGGATGGATCACCAGTTTGCTCAGCCTTGATATTCTTCAGATAGTCCTGAGGTAGAGTAGTTTCTTTTAAATTTTTAAATTATATTAATTGAATTGAAAAGAAAGTGAAAGTGAAGTCGCTCAGTCGTGTCTGACTCTTTGTTACCCTGTGGACTGTAGCCCACCAGGCTCCTCCATCCATGGGATTCTCCAGGCAAGAATACTGGAGTGGGTTTCCATTTCCTTCTCCAGGGGATCTACCCAACCCAGGGATCGAACCCAGGTCTCCCGCATTGCAGGCAGACACTTTAACCTCTGAGCCACCAGGGAAGCCTATATTAATTGATTAATTAGTATTAACTGTGTCTGAATAGAGTAATATTGGCAGACAAAGGAAGGGAAATCATCTGTAAACCCATCACTGATAAATCTAGTGGTGGTATTATCCTTTTGTTTTTGTTATTATTGGGCCTCTGCAGTATGTAATTTTTAGATACAGTGTTTTTAATTATGGCAGATGTAGTTCTGTATTTTTGTTTGATATTGTATATTGGTGTTTTTCCATATTGAAGCATAGGTCTTCCTACCCATTGCTTTTTTGGTGGTAGAAACTCCCCTCAGATTGATATACCATAATTTATATAGTCATCCCCTTGCTTCAATGATATTTAGGTGATTTTTTTTGTCCTAAGTAATTTATATCCTTAGAATTCATAAGCCCTTTGAGTTCCAGATAAGAAGAGATGGTTTCCAGATCGAGTGTTTGTGAAACAACTCCATCATCTCTTTTAGGAAACCTCTTGAACATAAAGTCTTAATGTCTTACTTTTAGGCTGACAGAGTCAGAAACCTGCCAAAAATAGCTTAAACAAACAAACGGTGGAACCTGCCAGAACTTTGGGGAAATGTAAAGCTGTCACAGAAGCCAAAGGCAAGAAATAGCAGGGTGGAGCCTCAGGAGGGGTTAAAATGGTCAGACAGGTCACTGGGGTCAGAGGTAACTCTCAATACTCTCTCTTGAACCGTATTGCTCCTCATTATAACTTTTCCTTGTGTATCAGCTTCATCCTCCTCTCGCTGCCGCCTGGCTTCCTTTGCTGTTCTCTTCACTTGGGCAGACACGCTTGCCCAAGACAGTACCTTTAACTCCCCATGTTTCCTCCAGTTTCCTGCTGACACCTTCTGTGGAACTTGGTCTTGGGGGTGCTTGATTCCTAGGAGCAAGAATCTGCTTGACCAACTCACCTCTAACCAGGGAGATGGCAGCTGGGCTGGGACTTTTCATTTCATGGGTATAAACATGGCTTCAGGGTTATACCCCTGCTGGGGAGGGGGCAGTTTTCAGAGAGGAGAGAGAGAGAGCATGGGCTGGGCAGATACTGCTCCCCCACCCCGCCTTGTCAGTGATATCTCCATGTGGATTACCTGTGACAAAATCGTTTTGCTCTCATGCTGGCCCTTTCCTTCCACAAAGGATGTTTTTGAGTTACCTCCTTTGCACCTGAGTCCCAATCCTGAATTATAGGACCATAATCTAGAAGAAACTATCACATAGAACCTTGGATTTGTCATTACCAGTGATTTTAAATAATCCTGATCCCTCTGCCCTCCAGAGCCCTTCTGGTAGCAAAGGACAGTGGATACTGATTCTTTTTTTTCGTTCTCAGACCAGGGAATTAGCCTGTCTTCTAAATAGTTCCGGATGGAGGCTTCATGTCCTTAAACACTGGCCACATCATCCCTACTTTGGAACCTCTCACACTCATGTGTGCATTTTAAAATAAGTCATCTTTGTCTGACCTTGGGCAAGTTGCTCAGGCTCACTGACTCTACATCTCATCTTCTCTAAAATAAGCAACGCCAGGCTCATAGATTTGTTGTGAGGATGATCTCAGATGCTATTTGAGAAGGCCTTAGCACAGAGTCTGGCACTTAATGGTGCCAGTCTGTTCCAACGTTGCATTCCTGGGTTATTCAGCACTGCCCTATGCCTGTAAAATCTTGATTAGAATACCTGGATCTATTTCAGGGTAGGGATGGAAAATGTTCCTGAGTGATAAGCTCTCCCACTTTCTGTCCTTCCATTGTGTCACCCTGTTGCCTGGGAGAATGAAAAGTTAATTGCTATATTCTAATTCCCAAATTTAAATAATGTTAAATTTTCCCTTGTTATCTATCTCTTAGCATTGTAGATAGAAGTAAGAAGTTTATTGAAAGTCCTTAAAATAGTACTTGGCACTTGAGCATTTAATGAATATTCTCTATTATTATTAGGCATAACTGAATCATATCTTCCCCTTCTGAGACAGACTGTCAGAGCAGGGCTATCCTCCCTAAGGGAAGACAATTGCTGGGCTTAATTGTGTGCATCTCAAATTGGTCTCTCTGCATATCTGAATGACTTTCTATTTTTCGGTTGTAGGCCCCAGATTTAGAAGAGGTTAAGAAAGAATTAGATTTCTTAAGGACTGTAAGTAGTCCCTTCCTGCATTTCTCCTCTTGGATCCCCATGCCAGACGGTCCTGTTGATTTTTCATTTTTCATTCCTCTTTCATATAGCATCTCTTCCTCCTCTGCCATCAACCTAGTTTTGGCCATCATTATCTCTTGCTAGTTTCCCTGCAAATCTTCCTTGTTGCCTCTTCCACAGAACTGCCAGGTTCATCTTTTTTAAAAATTTGAATCTAATTCAAAATCCTTTGAGTCTAAAAAAATGGTACATATGAACTTGTTTGCAGGGCATGGTTACAGATGCAGACATAGAGAATGGACATATGGACATAGGGGAAGGGGAGAGTGGGACAAATTGAGAGAGTAGCCTTGACATATCTATGCTCAGTCAGTTCAGTTGCTCAGTTGTGTCAAACTCTTTGGACCCCATGGACTGCAGCACGCCAGGCTTCCCTGTCCATCACCAACTCCCAGAGCCTACTCAAACTCATGTCTATTGTGTCGGTGATGCCATCCAACCATCTCATCCTCTGTTATCCCCTTCTCCCACCTTCAATCTTTCCCAGCATCAGGGTCTTTTTCAGTGAGTCAGCTCTTCACATCAGGTGGCCAAAGTATTGGAGTTTCAGCTTCAACATCAGTCCTTCCAGTGAACATTCAGGACTCATTTCCTTTAGGATGGACTGGTTGGATCTACCTGCTAGGATGTGTAAAATCATGTTGGATATATATGCTACTATGTGTAAAATAGCTAATGGGAAGCTGCCCTATAGCACAGGAAGCTCAGCTCAGTGGTCTGTGATGGCCTGGAGGAGTGGGATGGAAGAGTGGGAAGGAGGCTCAGGTGGGACCCGATATTTTTATACTTATGGCTGATTCATGTTGTATAGCAGAAACTAGCGCAACATTGTAAAGCAATTATAAGCCAATAAAAAATATTAAAATGTTTACATTTGTTAAAAAAATTATTCCTTTGGTTGTATGACAGTCTTGCCCAAAAGCCAGCAGTTTGCTTCTTATTTTTTTCTAGATAAAGTTTGAGTGAGCACTTTCCAATATAAATAGGATGTGAGCCACATATATAGTTTAAAATTTTCAAGTAGTCATATTAAGAAACATAAAAAGAACTGTGTAAAATTAATTTTTAATAATGTATTTTATATAACCCAATATATGCACAACAATATAATTTCAACATATAATCAATATTAAAAAATCATTGATGAGATATCTTACATTTTAAAAAAATTTTATCTATTTTGTAATTGGTGGAAAACTGCCTTACAAGTTTGTGTTTCTGCCATACAACAATGCATATAGGTCATAAATATACATATATATATATATGTATACCTTCCCTCCTGAGCCTCCCTCACCTGCTCCCATCTCACCCTCTTAGGTCATGAAGCATTCTTTTTTTAATACACGCAGTGCACCTCTCAATTCACATGCTAATTTTCCACTGGAAATACTGGGTCTCTATTCAGATTTCATAAAATTTATATTTGAAAAACTACTTGAAACATACCCAACTTTTTTGAAATATAATTAACTTTTTTCAATGACTGAATCAAATAGCAATTTTTAAATTTAGATTAAAAATCTAGTTTATTGGTCACACTAGCCATGTATCAGGTGCTCAGGGCCACATGTGGCTACTGTACTGGACAGTCTGGGTATGAAGTCCTAAGCCTGGAATTCTGGTGTTTCAGCCTTATCTGCTCCTCCCCACTGTGATTACTGGGTCTCTTGTTTATGAGGATCAGAGAGAACAGTTTATTCTGCCAGATGACATCTGGGGCTTTACTCAGGGTGTCTGTGGACTAGAACTGGAAAGCAACCAAGATCTGAGGCAGCTCCAAGGACTAGCCCCACTCTCTCTCACCTCTAACGGCCCTAACCAGAAGATCTCACTGGGTTCTGATGCTGGAGTATCCACACTGTGTATTTCTAGCTCAGAGGTGATTTTTGGCACAGTCAGCCTCTGACAAGAGAAGCTGAATAGCAAAGTCTTAGATAGCTTTTGTCAGAAAGGAGTAGCTGGAGGTGTTGTAGCCAGTGTACATTATGCCATTTTTGTGGCTGGGCAGGAAGTAAAGTTTGTCAATACTGAAGCCCCAAGACCAATTGCTGTGGCTTCTTGAAACAGCCTTTTCTAGTTAAACAGAGTGAGTCATCAACTTGAACTACAGAACCCTCATGCCTTCCAGCTTGCCTCCAACTTCTGCATTTTAATCACTTGGGTGAACAAGTCATTTAGAAGCATGTGTTTTGATTAGTGGCACCCATGATCACTGTAGCTTAAATTACGTCTTCAATTTACCTGCTGGCCTACACAGCCCAAAGGAAGGACTACGTTTGATGGGGAAGAGTTCTGGAATGATGGAGGCTTTCAAGGGAATGGGAACTAGCATGCCAGCACTGAGGAGAAAGATGGCATGGAGCCTAAGAAGATGAGGGAAGCCTGTCCTTGTGAGGATGCTGTAAGGAAAGAGCAGGTTAGCTAAGGTGGCGTGGTCAGGCTGTCTCGCCCCGTGTCCTCTCTTTCTTGCCCCGTGTTTTGTAAATAGTGATTATGTAATAGCTGAGATCACTTATAGCCCTGCGCATGTGCCTCACGAGGTACTTGTTTGACCATGGGCTACTTTTGTTCTGTAATCATATTTAAGCTCCACCTGGCAAGCCCTTGCGGCTGTGCTGTGTTGTGTTGTAATGGGGTGCGTATTATGATGTGTTGTGTTGTGGTTATGTTATGCTATGTCTGCTACTATGGCTCCCGTGCCAGCCTGGAGAGCATAAACATGTCTGCAGTTCCCACAGCTCTTTGAGTTTTCTTCCAGCTTCCCCGCTCTCCCCTGGCCTAACCCTGGGTTCAGCGAACAGTGAGATACAGTGAGACAGATGCTGAGGGCCTGCTCTGTATTAAAGCGGCCCTCCCCCACTGAACCAGCTCCAGAAACCCTTTTGCTTGGTGGCGGAAGATAACCTACCTATTAACACAGCATAAGCTCGCAGCAGTCATCAGGCTGTGGCCTGACTGGTATCAGGTTGATGATATAACTATTTTCTCCTAATGAAATGGCAGCCATTGCAAACATGTGACATCCAGAGTGAAAGATTTAGCTTTGAATGCCTAGATTTTGCCACTTGGAAGCCATGTGACTCTAGGTGAGTCATTTCATCCCCACTGTTTCTCAGACTTTAATGTGTGTACAAATCACCTGGTACTCTTGTTAAAAAACAGAATCTGATTAGTCATATCTGGGTCAGGGCCCAAGATGCTGCATTTCTAACAAACTTCCAGGAATTTCTCTGATGATCTAGTGGTGAAGACTTCACCTTCCAATGCAGGTGTGGGTTTGGTCACTGGTTGGGGAGCCAAGATTTCCGCATGCCTCCTAGCCAAACTAAATAAATAAAACAGAAGCAATATTATAACAACAGACTGGTTCCAAATAGGAAAAGGAGTACGTCAAGGCTGTATATTGTCACCCTGCTTATTTAACTTATGTGCAGAGTACATAATGAGAAATGTTGGGCTGGAGGAAGCTCAAGCTGGAATGAAGATTGCCAGGAGAAATACCAATAACCTCAGATATGCAGACGACACCACCCTTATGGCAGAAAGTGAAGAGGAACTAAAGAGCCTCTTGATGAAAGTGGAGGAGGAGAGTGAAGAAGTTGGCTTAAAGCTCAACATTCAGAAAATTAAGATCATGGCATCTGGTGCCATCACTTCATGGGAAGTAGATGGGGAGACAGTGGAAACAGTGTCAGACTTTATTTTTTTGGGCTCCAAAATGACTGCAGATGGTGATTGCAGCCGTGAAATTAAAAGATGCTTACTCCTTGGAAGGAAAGTTATGACCAACCTAGATAGCATATTAAAAAGCAGAGACATTACTTTGCCAACAAAGGTCCATCTAGTCAAGGCTATGGTTTTTCCAGTGGTCATGTATGGATGTGAGAGTTGGACAGTGAAGCTGAGCACCGAAGAATTGATGCTTTTGAACTGTGGTGTTGGAGAAGACTCTTGAGAGTCCCTTGGACTACAAGGAGATCCAACCAGTCCATCCTAAAGGAGATCAGTCCTGGGTGTTCATTGGAGGGACTGATGTTGAAGCTGCAACTCCAATACTCTGGCCACCTGATACAAAGAGTTGACTCATTGGAAAAGACCTAATGCTAGGAAGGATTGGGGGCAGGAGGAGGAGGGGACGACAGAGGATGAGATGGCTGGATGGCATCACCAACTCGATGAACATGGGTTTGGGTAGATTCCAGGAGTTGGTGGACAGGGAGGCCTGGCGTGCTGTGATTCATGGGGTTGCAAAGAATCGGACATGACTGAGCGACTGAACTGAACTGAATATTGTAACAAATTCATTAAAGACCCCCCCAAAAAAACCCCCAAAACAAGCTCCCAGGTGATGCCAAGTAGCCAGGACTTAACCTCCCTCAGTAGCCTCAGCTGTGAGGTCAGCAGCCAGTTGTATGTTGAAGTGAAGTGTTAGTCACTCAGTCGTCCGACTCTTTGCAGCCCCATGGACTGTAGCCCTCCAGGTTCCTCTGTCCATGGAATTCACCAGGCAAGAATACTGGAGTGGGTTGCCATTCCCTTCTCCAGGGGATCTCCCCAACCCAGGGATCGAACCCCTGTCTCCCCGCATAGTGGGCAGATTCTTTACCATCTGAGCCACCACATCAGAGCATATGCTGAGCATGTCTTCTGAGAGGGTGTGTGTGAAGCAGTAGAGCAGTAATACCTGGGTCTTTCCTTCTTTCACAAGACTTGAGGTTGGGCGGGCCCTCAAACTTAACCCCTGTCCACAGCTGCCTTAAGTTGTTGCTGGGGCAGCTCATGTCTTGGAAGGATTATTATTGTTGACTTCTTACCAGTAGGCCTTCCAACTTTTTGACCTTGGCTTATACTTCCTGCAGCTCGGGCAAACTCATCAACCTGGGATTCAGACATGGCTTTCACACCTGCTCTTCCCCTTTGTCCACAGGTGGTTTCCTTTATGAAGTCTCCAGTGGGTCAGTACCTGGACCGGCATCCTTTTCTGACCCTCACCTTGCTGGTATTTGTTGCTGTGTCAGCCGTTCCTGTCGGCTTCTTCCTGCTCCTCGTGGTGCTTACCTCCCTGGCTGCTTTTGTGGGAGTCATATTACTGGAAGGTATCGTACTCATTTACCTACCCTCTTGGAAAATGACTCACTCCTGTCAAATGTTCCTGTTCTTGTCAAAATCACATCAACCAAGGCAGCTTGTCGGAGTAGTTAAAACATGGACTCTGGAGTCTGTTAGAATCCCACCTCCCCCAGTGTGATTTTGGACACTTTGTTTACTCTCTCTGAGCCTCAAATTCCTCATATGTAAAATAGGGATGTAATAATACTGTCTCAGAGAATTCTGAGGATTGAATCCTACAGTTCTGTAAAGTCCTTAGCACAGTCCTTGACACAGAGTAGCTTCTCCATGAATGCTAACTGTTGTCATTGAACAGAGAAGCCATTCACTCAACAGACAGTTATTGAGCACCTGTCGCATGCCAGGTGCCTTGCTGTGTATTGAGGGTCCCCCTTCACCTTTCCTCCTGAAGTCCCACTGCCTGTTGCCAGCTTCTCCCTGAGTTGCTAAGTTAAAAGTACTGAGAAAGTAAATCTGATTGGCTCAGTTTGCCTTTTCAAACCAGATCATAATCCACAAAGATATGTCTTCCATTTCTTTGTGGTTGTTAGCCATCCTTTGAAAAATACTGATCTAGGATTTTGTGAATCTTTATGAAAAGGCAGCACATTTGTTTACTTTCTCTATTTTCCTTTCTTTCTATGGTCCATCCCTGAAACTGTCACCGTGAAGTACCGGGTGGGCTATTTGACCACTTGTGAGGCAAGGGGAAGGAGGTCTGCCATGCAGCATTTGCCATGTCATTAATTCTACATTGAAAGGGGAAATTTGGCTATGAGGGAGGCAAGAGAAAGTGTGCTGAGCAGACAGAAACTACCACAGACTGTTATGTGTGTGATAGTCATTTAATCATCATGCCATCACTTAGAGGTAGTTATTATTATATTCCTTTTACAGATGAGTGAAACTAGAACTCTAAGGAGGCCCAGGAAGTCATACTACAAATGCCTTAACTAGGGTCAGACTCAATCATGTCAACTATAAAAACCATGCTCTTTCTGTGGTACCTTTTACTATTTTCCCCCATATATCCCATATTATAAAAATGTATTTGCTCTGCACTTATTAGATGCTAACTCATTAATATTCCCATTAAAAATAATGATGGGTAAAATGATCATTCAGACCTTATGGTTACTGCATAATGGTTGCCAGGTGGGGTTGTAAAAGATGTAATCAAAAGTTATGTTTAGATTTTACTTTACTTAGCCTGCATAGCCTTTATTTCCGTAAGTTGTAGGTAAGTGCAAGTTATAGTATTTGTTAGGCACTTTGAAACATTGGACCTAATTTACCACCCCTATTACTGCCTTGGCTAACTCCTTCTAGAGGATTCTATTGGGAGTCCATCCCTGACCTTGAGGGTGAGGGAGTTTCAAATTCAAATACCCATGGGCCAGGCAGATAACAAAAGTGAGCAAAGCAGTCCAAGAACGATACAGGTGGGTACACTGGGGCCTGGAGGAAACTGGAAGGCCAGTCAATTGGTGCCATGCAACGATGCTCATGTGGGTACTGAGACTGCCTCCCTTTTTAAGCAATGCCAGAAGTCTGGATTTTTATGGGAGATCTGCTCACTTCAGTTCAGTTCAGTCGCTTAGTCATGTCCGACTCTTTGCGACCCCATGAACCGCAGCCCGCCAGGCCTCCCTGTCCATCACCAACTCCCGGAGTCCATCCAAACCCATGTCCATTGAGTCGGTGATGCCATCCAACCATCTCATCCTCTGTCATCCCCTTCTTCTCCTGCCCTCAGTCTTTCCCAGCATCAGGGTCTTTTCAAATGAGTCAGCTCTCCACATCAGGTGGCCAAAGTATTGGAGTTTCAGCTTCAACATCAGTCCTCCCAATGAACACCCAGGGCTGATCTCCTTTAGGTTGGACTGGTTGGATCTCCTCGCAGTCCAAGGGACTCTCAAGAGTCTTCTCCAACACCACAGTACAAAAGCATCAATTTTTCTGCGCTCAGCTTTCTTCACAGTCCAACTCTCACATCCATACATGACCACTGGAAAACCATAGCCTTGACTGGATGGACCTTTCTGAATTAACTGTTGTTTTAAACCCATTGGTACAGGGTTTGGCATTTTCAGTCTGTTTTCGATGAGTGATTCTTTTGACATGCTCTCCTCCAGGACTGGTCATCTCTGTGGGCGGCCTCTCACTGCTTTGTGTCCTGTGTGGCTTGGGCTTTGTGTCCCTCGTCATATCAGGGACAATCATGGTGTCCTACATGGTAGTCTCCAGCCTCATCAACTACTGGTTTTCTCTTAGGTGAGTACATGTCAGTGCAATAATTCAGTCTTTACCATTTGGGGAGATTCTCACAAATAACACCCTAACCCTGGTCACATCACACTCAGTCTCCAAAGCTAGGAGGTGCCTAGATGTGAGGAGATCCTCACATCTCTTCTTATGGAGGAGTAAAGTTTCCGTCTCAATTTTTTTTTTTTAATTATCAGGTAGTAAGGTAGTAATGCTTTGGTAATGAAAAACCTAAAGAGATACTAGCTTAAAGAAATAGGAATTTATTTTTATTGCATAGCAAAAAGCTAGAGATAGCTCAGTATGGCACAGAGCCAGCCTAGTGTCCTCAAGGTATCAGGCGCCTTCTGCTTTTCTGTGTTGCCCCATTGACCTGTCACCTCATGACCACAAGAAAGCTGCTGTGGCCCGGGCTACACCAACCACATTCAAGGCAGGATGAAGGGAGAAATAAATGAGTCCTCCCTCACCAACTGAGTATGATCTTTTTTATCAAGTAAATGAAATCTTTCCTAGAACCTCCCCCTTTCTTACCCCAAGCAACCTCATTGGCTAGAATTTTGGCAGATGGCCATGCTAAACTGGAAGGGAGGCTGGGAAGTAGAGTACAAACCCACAAGGAAAAAAACCTTAAGAATGTGTGTTAGTCAGCCAAGCTCTGGTGTGTGCCATAGTTCCCCACCATGCATTATCAGTGTTAGGAAGGCTACTTGAAATTCAGAAAGAATCCATGGAGCCAGTTAAGTTAATACCAATAGTGTTACCTCCGCTCTCACTTCCCTCTGAAACCTATCATCACTGGGATGAAAAAAGACAGACCTATTTCTCTCCCCCTACTACATCTCCCTTCTGTTAATGATGTAAAGAAATGGTCAGTTAATTAGGATTTGGTGATAGGGGTCTGAATCCCAGCTATGCCATTTTTTATGTGTGATCTTGAACTAGGTATCCAACATCTCTGTTCTCAGTTTTCTTTCATGGGTTAAACAGAGCTACTCCTTGCTCTGCCTCTCTCACTGGATTGTTGTAAGGGCACAAACAGTAATTGGAGAAAATGTAATATCCAAATTAGAACAGGGAAAAGGATCAGGGAAAACGCCCTAACTCAGGTGTTTTAACCTCTTGTGTCCCCCGTTTCCTCATCTGTAAAGTTAGTGTAGCCCCAAATCTGGTGTGGTTACAAGAAGCGGCCAAAAATAAACCAACAAAGAATGTCATTTATTCAGTCGTGTACACTCAACATTGCTCTTTAAAGAGGCCTTAGAACTAATCATTTCCTCTTGTTACCAAACAGGCTATTGCCACAACACAACTCCAGTGGTGACTGTCCGCTGGCCATGAAGTCTGCACACGTAGAGGGGCTCTACCAGGAATGACCAGCTGAATGGAACCAAAGGTTTTATTCAAGCACCTCTGGAACACTGTTGGATCATCTTTGCTCGTTGGAATTATGACTTAGAAGGGACTGGGTAGTTAAAACACTTCCTGGAGGTGTCCTCTAGCTTTTTCACTTATTTGTTGGGTCCTACAATAGACAGTTTTGGAGATCTTGTTGCTCTGGGTCAGTTCCATCAGCTGACCCACCCTCACTAGGAGAATCAGCAAAGAATCCCATTGGCTTGGCGGCTCTTTGAGCCTCTCATCTTCTCCCCAGAGATGCAGACCTGACCTTGGCAAGGTCCTGAGCCTCTACAGGCCAGTGACCTGATTCCCAAAGGCTCAGATCTTGTATCTGAAGTCCAGTTTGGGTAACCATAGATTGTTTTTCCTTTTTCTTTCTTTTTAATGAGAGGTGCTTATTTCTTCACTCATTTGAAAAAAGAGGTAGGGGGAAAAATCCAAAATAGAACAAGCTATTCTGCCTTATGAGCCTTTTATCAGAAAGATAAACAGCATTTGGGAATAATGTCCTCTCAGACAAAGTTAGAAAATAGAGTCCAAACTTATCCTTATGGCCAAGAGCTTTTTTTCTAAGTCTAAAGGTATCGTTTCCACCATTGAATACTGTTCAGTGATGTTACTCTTTAAAATATTTGCACTTGACACTTTTGTATTGTATTAAGGAAGTTGTCTTGTTAAGCCATTTCTTCAAAAAGTCCTATGCAAATGCTAAACAACTACAAAATTTTTTTAAATCCTATGGGATTTCTACTTCAGTAGTTTATTTGCTATGGTACTTTATTAAATCAATATTTATTTAGATGAGCTCTTTTTATTTACTCTTTATTTCAGAATTCTCTCTAGACATCATACCCATTTATTCCTTCTGTGCCAATTTAATGGCAGATCCTGGGTAATAAGGCTTTTCTAGTTGCTAGTGGTAGACGCTCAACTCAAAATGCTTTTAAAAAATGGAAGTAGAGGGGGAAGAGATTCATTTTACTGAAATAAAAAGCCAAGAGGTGAGTCTTTAGGCACTGCTGGATCCAGGGACTCAAGTGATGTCATTAAACATCTCTCTCTCTTCATCTCTCAGCACCACTTTTCTCAGTGTTAAATGACTTTTACACAGTCCCTCCTCCTGTGGAGGTCCCAGCAGCTCTTAATTTTACATCAGCCTCATAGTTAGCACTCCATAATGGGCAAAGAGACTGCTCTTTTCCAATAATACATTCAGATTTTCTGAGTTTGGCTCTGATTGGACAGACTTGGGTCAAGTGGGCAACCCTGAACGAAGTGCAGGGGAAAGTGGGGGATGGAAAACGCTGACGGATCAGGGCTGGGACATATGCGCATTCAGGAACCAGGAGAGGGAGTGGGTAAGCCCCCTCTGACTCTGCATAGGTGGGAGTGATAGGGTATTAGAGATGGGAGGACGATCTGGCCCCAAAGGAAAAAGGGCAGACAGAAGCAAATACTTGCTATTTGATTCAGGAGAACATGAAACCCTTAATTAATTTGATACTTTTCTGTATCCCGTGAGAGTCAGCCACACCTGTCCCTAAAGGTGCCTTCAACTCTATTAGAGAACAGGAACTGCATATTCCTGCCAATACATGGGAGTATAATATTAATATTAACAGTTACTGTTTATTGAATGTTTCCTACTTAAATGCAAGTGTCTGCTACTAGCTGTCTAAACTAAATACCCTGCTGGGTTCTGAGCTTCAGAAATGAAGAGTGAACTTCAGACTCTACTACAAAGCCACAGTCATCAAGACAGTATGGTACTGGCACAAAGACAGAAATATAGATCAATGGAACAGAATAGAAAGCCCAGAGATAAATCCACGAACCTATGGACACCTTATCTTTGACAAAGGAGGCAAGGATATACAATGGAAAAAAGACAACCTCTTTAACAAGTGGTGCTGGGAAAACTGGTCAACCACTTGTAAAAGAATGAAACTAGAACACTTTCTAACATCATACACAAAAATAAACTCAAAATGGATTAAAGATCTAAATGTAAGACCAGAAACTATAAAACTCCTAGAGGAGAACATAGGCAAAACACTCTCCGACATAAATCACAGCAAGATCCTCTATGACCCACCTCCCACAATATTGGAAATAAAAGCAAAACTAAACAAATGGGACCTAAGGAAACTTAAAAGCTTTTGCACTACAAAGGAAACTATAAGTAAGGTGAAAAGACAGCCCTCAGATTGGGAGAAAATAATAGCAAATGAAGAAACAGACAAAGGATTAATCTCAAAAATATACAAGCAACTCCTGAAGCTCAATTCCAGAAAAATAAATGACCCAATCAAAAAATGGGCCAAAGAACTAAACAGACATTTCTCCAAAGAAGACATACAGATGGCTAACAAACACATGAAAAGATGCTCAACATCACTCATTATCAGAGAAATGCAAATCAAAACCACAATGAGGTACCATTACACGCCAGTCAGGGTGGCTGCTATCCAAAAGTCTACAAGCAATAAATGCTGGAGAGGGTGTGGAGAAAAGGGAACCCTCTTACACTGTTGGTGGGAATGCAAACTAGTACAGCCGCTATGGAAAACAGTGTGGAGATTTCTTAAAAAACTGGAAATAGAACTGCCATATGACCCAGCAATCCCACTTCTGGGCATACACACTGAGGAAACCAGATCTGAAAGAGACACGTGCACCCCAATGTTCATCGCAGCACTGTTTATAATAGCCAGGACATGGAAGCAACCTAGATGCCCATCAGCAGATGAATGGATAAGGAAGCTGTGGTACATATACACCATGGAATATTACTCAGCCATTAAAAAGAATTCATTTGAACCAGTCCTAATGAGATGGATGAAGCTGGAGCCCATTATACAGAGTGAAGTAAGCCAGAAAGATAAAGAACATTACAGCATACTAACACATATATATGGAATTTAGAAAGGTGATAACGATAACCCTATATGCAAAACAGAAAAAGAGACACAGAAATACAGAACAGACTTTTGAACTTTGTGGGAGAATGTGAGGGTGGGATATTTCAAAAGAACAGCATGTATACTATCTATGGTGAAACAGATCACCAGCCCAGGTGGGATGCATGAGACAAGTACTCCGGCCTGGTGCACTGGGAAGACCCAGAGGAATCGGGTGGAGAGGGAGGTGGGAGGGGGGATCGGGATTGGGAATACATGTAAATCCATGGCTGATTCATATCAATGTATGACAAAACCCACTGGAAAAAATAAATAAATAAATAAATAAAAAAGAAATGAAGAGTGAAAAGGCCCTTGTCCTCCTGAAGTTTACTTTCTAACGTAGGAGTCACTTAAGTGTATTAATTATCTCTTGTTGCATAACAGTTTACAAAGAGCATGTTTGTTTTCCCACATTTTTGGTATGTTAGAAATACAGGTCTGGCTTAGCTGAGTCCTTTGTTATTTAATCACTGAGTTATGTCCGACTCTTTGTGACCCCATGGACTATAGCCTGCCAGGCTCTTCTGTTCATGGAATTTTCCAGACAAGAATACTGGAGTGGGTTGCCACTGCCTTCTCTAAGCTGAGTTCTTTGCACGACAGCAATTAACAGTGATGTCAGGGCTGGGTTCTCCTTTGAGGCTCAACAGGGAAAAGACCCACATCCAAGCTCACATAGTCATTGGCAGCATCCATTTCCTTGTAGGCTTTGGGGCTGAGTTCCTCAATCCCTGTCATAAAGAAGCTCATAACCTGGCAGCCTGCTTCTTCAAAACTACCAGGGAAGAGGGTCTCTTAGCAAGATGGGCATTACAGTCTATAGCACATAATCATGTACACATAATCACATACAGCCTGTCACTTTCATTACATTCTGTGGGTTAGAAGCAATCGGGTCCCACCACACTAAGAAGAGGGATCATACAAGGGAACACATATCCCGGATGGGAATTATGGGCCCCATCTTACAGGGTACCTGCTACAAGTAAACAAAATATCAGATTATGATAAGTGAGTTAAAGAAAGTCAAAGCGGCAGGCCATGTCAGCCACAGCAATCTTCTCTTTGAACCACAGAATGAGAATTTGTCACCATGCCAAGAGCTGGGGGTATTCCCTGCAGAGGGCACAGGAACACAAAGCCCCAAGACTGAAGGAGCTTAAGGAAAAGAAATGATATCAGTGTGACTGGACTTGGTGAGCAAAGGGTAAATGGAGGAGAGACGGGAGCCCATCATGCAGGACCTCATAGGGTAAGAAATTTACAGCAAAGAGCAAAGGGAAGATGATAAGGAATTTCACACTTTGCATTAAGAGAAACATAGATTAGACTTAAACTTTTAAAGATCACTTGTGGCTGATGGATTGGGAGTCAAAAGGCCACTTAGGAGGTCTGCAGAGGTCCAGAGCAGAGGATGGTTTATGCTAGCATAGAGAGCTAGCAGCATTTGGTGATGAATTGCATGTAGGTAGTGAAGGAAAGAGGGACACAGGATGGCACCTAAATTTTTAATTTGAGCCAGTGGGTAGTCTGATACTATTTTCTGAGATGGCATCTGAGCTTTTCTCATATTAAGTCAAATACGCCTTTTTGACACCAAGAGAATGTCAAATGAACAATGGCTTAGAGAGTAGGTCTGGGCCGGGGATACAAGATTCAGAAGTATTTTAAGTGCTGACGGAGCCTTCTTATGGAGCCTTCTTATGGAATATTATCTGGAGAGTAGGCAAGAGATCATTTTAAGACATTTTTCTGATCACATAAACAGCCTTGCTTCAAACTCTGCAAGGTACAAGGTGCTTTCCCATTGCACTTAAAAGTGCTAAGTCCTTTATAACATAAGCTCTATCTGCTGGCTTCTCATTCTTCATATTCCCTTAGCCTCTGGATTTTAGCATGAATGAAACTAGGGTTCAGGGTTAAATGATTCACCAATTCTGCCAAGAAGTGACATACAAATCAAAGTTTGCAATTCAGGATCTGTCTGGCACACTACCTGGAGCCTGAGGCCTTGGCGAACAAATGAAGTAAAATAATATACAGAACCCAGCAGAGTGCCTGTCACAGAATAGGCCCATAAAGAATAGTTGTCAAAGTGCATGGTTCACTGTCATTCGAAACTGAGTGGAATGGAAACACATAGGTAACCTATAGTTAATAGCCCAGAGATAAACCCACACACCTTTGGGTACCTTGTCTTTGACAAAAGGAGGCAAGAATATACAATGGAGAAAAGATAGCCCCTTCAATAAGTGGTGCTGGGAAAACTGGACAGCTATGTCCTGGATGTTCATTGGAAGGACTGATGCTGAAGCTGAAACTCCAATACTTTGGCCACCTCATGCGAAGAGTTGACTCATTGGAAAAGACCCTGGTGCTGGGAGGGATTGGGGGCAGGAGGAGAAGGGGATGACAGAGGATGAGATGGTTGGATGGCATCACCGACTCGATGGACATGAGTTTGAGTAAACTCTGGGAGCTGGTGATGGACAGGGAGGCCTGGCGTGCTGCGATTCATGGGGTCGCAAAGAGTCGGACACAACTGAGCGACTGAACTGAACTGAACTGATGTGTAAAAGAATGAAATTAGAATACTTCCTAACGCCTTACACAAAAATAAACTCAAATGGATTTAAAGACCTAATGTAAGAGCAAAGCCTGTAAAATTCTTAAGAGGAAAACATAGGCAGAATACTCTTTGACATGAATCATAGCAAGATCCTCTATGACCCACCTCCCAGAGAAATGAAAAAAAAGCAAAAATAAATGTGACACAATTAAACTTAAAATTTTTTGTACAGGAAAGGAAACTATGAGCAAGGTGAACAGACAACCCTCAGAATAGGAGAAAATAATAACAAATGAAACAACTGACAAAAGATTAATCTCCAAAATATACAAGCAGCTCATTCAGCTCAATACCAGATAAACAACCCAATCAAAAAGTGGGCAGGAGACCTAAACTGACATTTCTCCAAAGAAGACATTCAGTTCAGTTCAGTTGCTCAGTCGTGTCCGACTCTTTCTGACCCCATGAACCGCAGCACACCAGGCCTCCCTGTCCGTCACCAACGCCTGGAGTCCACCCAAACCCATGTCCATTGTGTCAGTGATGCCATCCAACCATCTCATCCTCTGTCGTCCCCTTCTCCTCCTGCCCTCAATCTTTCCCAGCATCAGGCTCTTTTCAAATGAGTCAGCTCTCCACATCAGGTGGCCAAAGTATTGGAGTTTCAGCTTCAACATCAGTCCTTCCAATGAACACCCAGGACTGATCTCCTTTAGGATGGACTGGTTGGATCCCCTTGCAGTCCAAGGGACTCTCAAGAGTCTTCTCCAACACAACAGTTCAAAAGCATCAATTTTTCTGCACTCAGCTTTCTTTATAGTCCAACTCTCACATCCATACATGACCACTGGAAAAACCATAGCCTTGACTAGACAGACCTTTGTTGGCAAAGGAGTGTCTCTGCTTTTTAATATGCTGTCTAGGTTGATCATACAGATGACTAATAAACATATGAAAATATGCTCAACTTCACTCATTATTAGAGAAAAGCAAATCAAAACTACAATAAGGTATTACACCAGTCAGAATGGCTATCATCAAAAAATCTACAAACAATAAATGCTAGAGAGATGTTGTGGAGAAAAGGGAACCCTTTTGCACTGTTGATGGAAATGTAAATTGATAAAGCCACTGTGGAGAACAGTATGGAGATTCCTTAAAAAAAATAAGAATAAAACTACCATTTAAAAAAATCTTCCATGTTTTTTTCAGTCACCAAGTCATGTCTGATTGTGACATCATGGACTGCAGCATGCCAAGCTTCCCTGTCCTCCACAGTTGCCCGGAGTTTTCTCAGAATCATGTCCACTGAATCAGTGATGCCATCCAACCACCTCATCCTCTGTTGTCCCCTTCTCCTCCCGCCTTCAATCTTTCCCAGCATCAAGGTTTTTTTCCAGTGAGTTAGCTCTTCACATCTGATAGCCAAAGTATTGGAGCTTCAGCTTCAGCATCAGTCTTTCAGGTATCATCACAGTTGATTTCCTTCAGGATTGACTGGTTTGAGCTCCATGCAGTCCAAGGGACTTGCAAGTCTTCTCCAGCACCACTATTTGAAAGCATCAATTCTTCAACATTCAGCCTTCTTTACGATCCAGTTTTCACATCCATACATGACTACTGGAAAAACCATAGCTTTGACTATACAGACCTTTGTTGGCAAAGTGATATCTCTGCTTTGAATATGCTATGTAGGTTTGTCATAGCTTTACTTCCAAGGAGCAAGCATCTTTTAATTTCATGTCTGCAGTCACCATTTACAGTGATTTTGGAGCCAAAGAAAACAAAATCTGTCATTGTTTCCACTTTTTCCCCTTCTAATTTGCCATGAAGTGATGGGACAAATGTCATGATCTTCAATCAGTTCAGTTCAGTCACTCGGTTGTGTCTGACTCTTTGTGACCCCATGGACTGCAGCATGCCAGGCTTCCCTATCAATTGCCAACTCCTGTAGTTTGCTCAAACTTATGTCCATTGAGTCAGTGATGCCATCTAACCATCTCATCCTCTGTCTTCTCCTTCTCCTCCTGCCTTCAGTCTTTCCCAGTATCAGGGTCTTTTCTAATGAGTCAACTCTTCGCATCAGGTGGTCAAAGTATTGGAGCTTCAGCTTCAGTATCAGTCCTTCCAGTGAACATTCAGGGCGGATTGCCTTTAGGATGGACTGGTTTCATCTCCTTGCAGTCCAAGGGACTCTCAAGAATCTTCTTCAGCACCACAGTTCAAAAGCATCAATTCTTCAGCACTCAGCTTTCTTTATGGTCCAACTCTCACATCCATAAATGACTACTGGAAAAACCATAGCTTTGATTAGACAGACCTCTGTTGGCAAAGTAATGTCTCTGCTTTTCGATATGCTGTCTAGGTTGGTTATAGCTTTTCTTCCAAAGAGCAAGCATCTTTTAATTTCATGGCTGTAGTCAGTATCTGCAGTGATTTTGAAGCCCAAGAAAATAAAGTCCATCACTGTTTCCATTGTTTCCCCACCTATTTGCCATGAAGTGATGGGACTGGATGCCATGATCTTCCTTTTTTGAATGTTGAATTTTAAGCAGCTTTTTCACTCTCCTTCACCTTCAAGAGGCTCTTTAATTCCTCTTCACTTTCTGCCATAAGGGTAGTATCATCTGCATACCTGATTTTATTGGTATTTCTCCCCGCAATCTTTCTGCTTCATCCAGCCTGACATTTCTCATGATGTACTCTGCATATAAGCTAAATAAGCAGGGTGATACACAGCCTTGACATACTCCTTTCCCATTTTGGAACCAGTCCATTTTCCATGTCTGGTTTAGTTGTTGCTTCTTGACCTGCATACAGATATCTGAGGAAGCAGGTAAGGTGGTCTGGTATTCCCACCTCTTGAAGAATTTTCCACAGTTTGCTGTGATCTACACAGTCAAAGGCTTTATGTAGTCAGTGAAGCAGAAGTAGATGTTTTTCTGGAATTCTCTTGCTTTTTCCATGATCCAATGGATGATGGTGAGTTTTAAGCCAGTTTTTGCAATCTTCTCTTTCACCCTCATCAAGGCTTTTTGCTACTAGAGTGCTATCGTCTGCATATCTAAGGTTGTTGATATTTCTCCCAGCAATCTTGCATGTAGCTTGTGCTTCATCCAGCTTGGCATTTCAGATGATGTACTCTGCATATGTATTAAATAAGCAGAGGGACAATAAACACCCCTGTCGTACTCCATTCCCAATTTTGAACCAGTCCGTTGTTCCAAGTCTGTTTCTAATTGTTGCTTCTTAATCTACATACAGTTTCTCAGAAGGCAGATAAGGTGTTCTGGTATTCCCTTCTCCTTAAGAATTTTCCAGTTTGCTGTGATCCACACAGCACACAGCCAAAGGCTTTAGCATTGTTAATGAAGCAGAAGTAGATGTTTTTCTGGAACTCCCTTGCTTTCTTCAGGGTCCAGTGAATGTTGACAATTTGATCTCTGGTTACTCTGCCTCTTTGAAACCCAGCTTGTACATCTGGAAGTTTTCAGTTCATGTACTTCAGAAGCCTAGCTTGAAGGATTTTGAACATTACCTTACTAGCTTGTGAAATGAGTGCAACTGTGTGTTAGTGAGGACAGTCTTTGGCACTGCCCTTCTTTGGAACTGGAATGTAAACTGACCTTTTCCAGTCTTGTGGCCACTGCTGAGTTTTGCAAATTTCCTGGCATATTGAATATAGCACTTTAACAGCATCATCTCTCAGGATTTTAAATAGCTCAGCTGAAATTCCATCACCTCCACTAGCTTTGTTTGTAGTAATGCTTCCTCAGGCCCCCTTGACTTCACACTCCAGGATGTCTGGCTCTAGGAGTCACTACACTATCATGTTTATTTGGGTCATTGAAACCTTTTTGGTATAGTTCTCGTGTGTATTCTTGCCTCCTCTTCTTAATTTCTTCTCTTTCTGTTAGATCCTTACAGTTTCTGTCCTTTATTGTGCCCATATATATAAATATTATATTTATAAATATATATTCCCTTTATAGCTCCAGTTTTCTTGAATACATCTCTAGTCTTTACCATTCTATTGTTTTCCTCCATTTCTTTGCATTTTCATTTAAGAAGGCCTTCTTATCTCTCCTTGCTATTCTCTGGAACTCTGCATTCAGTTGCATATATCTTTCCCTTTCTCCCTTGCCTTTCACTTTTCTTCTTTCCTCAGCTGTTTGTAAAGCCTCGTCAATCACCTTGCCTTCTTGCATTTCTTTTTATCTGGGATAGTTTTGATCACTGCCTCCTGTACGGTGTTGTGAACCTCTATCAATAGTTCCTCAGGCACTCTGTCTACCAGATCTAATCCCTTAAATCTATTCATCAACTTCCACTGTATAATCATAAGGGATCTCATTTAGGTCACATCTGAATGCCCTAATGGTTTTCCCTACTTTCTTCAATTTAAGCCTAAATTTTGCAAAAAGGAGCTCTTGATCCAAGCCACAGTCAGCTCCAGGTCTTGTTTTTGCTGACTGCATAGAACTTCTCCATCTTTGGGTTCAAAGAATATAATCAATCTGATTTTGGTATTGACCATCTGGTGATGTCCATGTGTAGAGTCTTCCCTCGTGTTGTTGGAAAAAGGTGTTTGCCATGACCAGGGTGCTCCTTTGACAAAACCATGTTAGCCTTTGCCCTGCTTCATTTTGGGCTCCAAGGCCAAACTTGCCTGTTACCCCAGTTATCTCTTGACTTTCTACTTTTGCATCCAAATCCCCTAGATGAAAAGGATATGTTTTT
Source organism: Cervus elaphus (assembly GCF_910594005.1). Taxonomy (NCBI): domain Eukaryota; kingdom Metazoa; phylum Chordata; class Mammalia; order Artiodactyla; family Cervidae; genus Cervus; species Cervus elaphus. Next base: position 33,168,112 of record NC_057824.1, read on the forward strand.
TTTTGGTGTTAGATCTAGAAAGTCTTATAGGTCTTCATAGAACTGGTCAACTTCAGCATCTTCAGCATTAGTGGTTGGGGCATAGACTTGAATTACTTTGATGTTGAGTGGTTTGCCTTGGAAAATGAACCAAGATCATTCTTTTGTTTTTGAGATTGTACCCAAAAACTGCATTTTGGACTCTTTTATTGACTATGAGAGCTACTCTATTGCTTCTAAGGGATTCTTGCCCACAGTAGTAGACATAATGGTCATCTGAATTAAACTTGCCCATTCCTATCCATTTTAGTTCACTGATTTCTAATATGTCGATATTCACTCTTGCCATCTCCTGCTTGACCACATCTAATTTACCTTGATTCATGGACCTAACATTCCAGGTTCCTATACAATGTTGTTCTTTACATCAGACTTTACTTTCGCCATCAGACATATCCACAACTGAGCATCTTTTCCACTTTGACCCAGGTGCTTCCTTCTTTCTGGAGTTAGTGATCACTGTACCCTTTTCCCCAGTAGCATAGTGAATACCTTCCGACCTGGGGGGCTCATCTTTTGGTGTTATCTTTTTTTTTTTTTTTTTTGCCTTTTTGTATTGTTCGTGGGGTTCTCAATGCAAGAATATTGGAGTGGTTTGCCATTCCCTCATCCAGTGGACCATGTTTTGTCATAAATCTTACTATGACCCGTCCATCTTGGGTGGTCCTGCAAAGCATGGCTCATAGCTTCACTGAGTTATGCAAGCCCCTGTACCACAACAAGGCTGTGATCCATGAAAGGGAAAACTACCGTATGACCCAACAATCCCTCTCCTGGGCATATACCCTGAGAAAACCATAATCGAAAAAGACACATGTACCCGTGTTCATTGCAGCATTGTTTACTATATCTAGGACATAGAAGCAGTCTAGATGTCCATTGATGGATGGATAAAAAAGTTGTGGTACATATACACAATGGGCTATTACTCAGCTGTAAAAAGGAATGCCCTTGAGTGAGCTCTAAAGAGGTGGATGAACCTAGTGTCTATTATACAGAGTGTAGAAAGTCAGAAAGAGAAAAACAACTATCATGTATTAACACATGTATATGGAATTTAGAAAGATGGTATTGATGAACCTATCTGCAGCAATGGAGACACAGACATAGAGAACCAACTTGTGGACATGGAAAGGAAGGAGAGGGTGGGACAAATTGAGACAGTAGCATTTGAACATGTACATTACCATATGTAAAATTAGATAGCCAGTGGAAATTTGCTGTATGATGCAGGGAGCTCAAGTCTGGTGCTCTGTGACAACCTAGAGGGGTGGGATGGGATGGGAGGTGGGAGGAACATTCGAGACAGAGGAGACATATGTATACCTATGGCTGATTCATGTTGCTATATGGCAGAAACCAACACAATATTGTAAAGCAATTATCCTCATGTGGTTGTTAAGTTGCTCAGTCATGACCAACTCTTTGTGACCTGATGGACTGCAGCACACCAGGCCTCCCTATCCTTCACTGTCTCCTGGAGTTTGCGCAAACTCATGTCCATTGAGTCAGTGATGCCATCACCATCTCATCCTCTGTCATCCCCTTCTACTCCTGCCTTCAATCTTTCCCAGCATCAGGGTCTTTTCCAATGAGTCAGACCTTCTCATTAGGTGGCCAAAGTATTAGAGCTTCAGCTTCAGTATCAGTCCTTCCAATGAATATTCAGGACTGATTTCCTTTAGGATTGATTGGTTTGATTTCCTTGCAGTCCAAGGGACTCTCAAGAGTCTTCTCAGCACCACAGTTTGAAGGCATCAATTCTTCAGCATGCAGCCTTTTTTATTGTCCAGCTCTCACATTCATACATGACTACTGGAAAAAACATAGCTTTGACTATATGGACATTTTTCAGCAAAATAATATCACTACTTTTTAATATGCTGTCTAGGTTTGTCATTACTTTTCTTCCAAGGAGCAAGCATCTTTTAATTTCATGGCTGCAGTCACCATCTGCAGTAATTTTGGAGCCCAAGAAAATAAAGTCTGTCACTGTTTCCCCATCTATTTGCCATGAAGTGATGGGACCAGATGCCATGATCTTTGTTTTTTGAATGTTGAGTTTTAAGCCAGATTTTTCACTCTCCTCTTTCGCCTTCATCAAGGGGCTCTTTAGTTCCTCTTCGCTTTCTGCCATAAGGGTGGTGTCATCATCATATCTGAGTTTATTGATATTTCTCCCCACAATCTTGATTCCAGTATGTGTTTCATCTAGCCCTGCATTTCCATGAATTCTCTGCATATAAGTTAAATAAGCAGGGTGACAATATATAGCTTTGACATCCTCCTTTCCCAATTTTGAACCAGTCTGTTGTTTCATGTCCAGTTCTAATTCTTGCTTCTTGACCTGCATACAAGTTTCTCAGGAGGCAGGTAACATGGTGTGGTATTCCCATCTCTTTAAGAATTTTCCATATTTTCTTGTGATCCACATAGTCAAAGGATTTAGCATAGTCAATGAAGCAGAAGTAGATATTTTTATGGTATTCCCTTGCTTTTTCTATGATCCAACATATATTGGCAATTTGATCTCTGATTCCTCTGCTTTTTTAAATCTACCATGTACATCTGGAAGCTCTTGATTCATTAAGAAAATTAGGGACACCAAGGGAATATTTCATGCAAAGATGGGTACAATGAAAGACAGAAACCTTCTGTTAGGTATGGACCTAACAGAAGCAGAAAAGAGACTAAGAAGAGGTGGCAAGGATACACAGAAGAACTGTACAAAAAAGGTCTTAATGAACTGGATAACCACGATGGTGTGATCACTCATCTAGGCCAGACATCCTGGGTTGTGAAGTCAAGTGGGCCTTAGGAGGCCTTACTACCTATAAAACTAACGGAAGTGATGGAATTTCAGCTGAGCTATTTCAAATCCTAAAAGATGATGCTGTTAAAGTGCTGCCTTCAATATGGCAGCAAATTTGGAAAACTCAGCAGTGGCCACAGTTCTGGAAAAGTTCAGTTTTTATTCCAATCCTCTAGTGGAAGGGCAATTATCCTCTAGTTAAAAACAAATGAAAATTTAAAAACCCTATTGGTAGCCAAGCTTGGAAGAATGGTAGGACTCCCTGGTTACTCCAAATGTATCGTTCATGGAGATGTAAGGTTAACCATTGAGAAGATAGTCAGGAATACTGAATTAGCTTCGTATGTTATAGATGGTAACAGACTTATGGTGATAATCATTTTATAATTCACAAAGACATTGACTTAGTGATTTATACCCCAAAATAATATAATGTTGTATATAAATTATACTTAGGTAAAAATGGTACTGTTGACTTTTTAGGTGCAGTTCAATATGTTCTTATTTGGAAAGGTAAATCAATTAAAATTAAAAAGGTAATTAATCCCCAGAGGGCGAAAACTGATGTTATACAGACAAGATGCTAATTTATCAGTGTAATTATAGGTGTTTGTTTTTACCATATGTCAGTGCTATCTTCAGCCCTCTACACTTCAGTACATGTTTTCAGTCAGTCCTCACTACTGCCAACTTTAGAAATGAGGAAGCTGAAAAATTGAGTTGTTAAATTGTTTAAGGTACATAGAAGCAGAAGTAGGATTCATGCCCAGCTTGCCTGACTCAAGAGCCCACCTTTGTAACCATTGTGCTGTTAGGTATTAAGGCCTCCACCTGCCTTCAGTCCTGGGATCTGTATCCATGCTGTCATAGACGTTGTTTGTCAGTTCCTATAACCTTTGCTGCTGTATCAGGGAACTTCGGGGATCCCTGTTCTCATAAAGAATATAAACAGTGGTTCCCTCTAGAGTTGTACACATAGAAGTACTATTTCCACCATCACCTCTGCATGGCTTCTACTGTCTGCTCTGAAGAGAACAGGAGTTGCATCGAGATGTTGTGACGCATGGCAAGGTATGATCAGGTGTGAGTTGTCACAACATTGAGGATGACTAATGGTACTTCATTAGAAACGGGATGGAACTTGAGAATAACTTGCTTTCTCTTACCTATGCCTCAACACCCCTCAAAACACATGAGTGTGTGTGAGCACATATATATCATAAGTGATTTATTACGTGTGTGCACACACATGTATACTGGAGTAATTAAGCATGTGTGCCAAAGTACACACACACACACACACACACACACACACACACACCATGGCTGGTAAGAGTTCTGACAATTACGAATTATTGAAGTTCTTTCTTTATCTTCTTGGGGAAGAGGTAGGAGGTGAGGATTACACCCAAATCTGGCATGCCTCTTGGATATGTCTTTATGGTGAATTATCTATTTTCTATTTTGTGTGTGGTAGAAGTCTAAGATCAATGATGTTGGAGTATCCCACTCCACACCTCCTGTTTCCAAACATTTCCACCTTCCACGATCCAGCTCAAGGCTCATCCCCCAGTGAAGTCATGTCTCACTTATATACATGTTACAACACTTACAGTTCTCATGGACCAGGCATGGTAAGCGAATGATAACTTCTCTGGTCATTGATTTTCTCAGTCTGTAACAAGAATTCTGCCCAGTGTGTGTCATTGGGAAACTGATGCAAGTGATCTCTAAATTATAAAAGTCCTACAAAACACTAGAAAAATCAAAATGACTAGATTGTCTCTTGTCTGTTGCCATTCCCTTATCTTTTTTTTTCTTCCTCACACCTGCCCTACTTGCCCCTTTTCTGCTAGTGCTCTGGGAATGGAAATAGTATCTATCTTTCCCCGGGATATCCTCTGGGATATCTTGGGTATCCCAGAACGTTCTATATAGAAACTCTTGCACAATATTTTGCTTTGACTAGAAAGACTGAGTAGACTGAATCGAGAGCAGTTACCTATTTGGGATGACTTTTCCCACCCCTACTCCAGGACATTTGGCAATGTCTGGAGATATTTTTGATTGTCATGACTGTGTGTGTGTTTGGGGGGAATTCCGCTGGCATCTAGTGGGTCAGAGCCATGGATGCTGCTCAACATTCTACAATGTGCAGAACAGCCCTTTACAACAAAGAACAACTGGGTCCACATGTCAGTGCCAAGGTTGAGAATCCCTGATCTAGACAAATAACGAGAATTATATAAAGAGCATTAGGCCACGTAACAGCAGCTCTGGATTGGGGTGGGGCCGGAGTTTGCTAGTTCTGCACCAGAGCAGCTGGTTACACTAGTAGTTTCAGGGATATATATACCTTCACATTTGTGAAATATTTCAGGTTTTCTAAGTGTTTTCACATCTGTCATGATCTCTGACTTTTCATAAGAGTTCTGAGAGATCCTTCTCTTCTCATTTCCATGCCTTACTAGTCAACGGGCAGCAGAAGAAACTGGGTGAGCAAGCAAGTCATTTTCTGAAGGTCTCAGAGATATCTAGTGATTAAGCCAGGAATCCACCATCACCTGAATCCCTCAGGCACTCTTCATTTGTTCCCTGCTTTTGCTTAAAGCAGAAGTGGCAAGGATGAAATATCAGGAAGGCAGACTACTCGGTAATTGGGGAATCAGAGCCATCTGAGCCAGAGAGGGTCTGGCTATAGACGTTGATCAGCTTTCCAAAACTCGGAAGGGGACTCAAGCCTCATACATATGCTCTAGTAGTCCTTATGGCCCTGTTTAGGAGCTTCAAGCCCCATTTGAAAACCCTAAAAAACCAGCAGAGGGAAATGCAACAGAAGTGTTTCCTAAAGGACGTGCTTAATTTCTAAGCCAGTAGAGGGCACTCACATCAGGCAGTCTGAAGGTGGCTCAACTGAGAAGCAACTATACCTTGAGGACTGGAAGAAGTTTTAGACTGTGTGTTTTTTTTTTTTTTTTTTTTTTTCATTTTTTTGCAAGCAAAAGTGAAGTTGCTCAGTCATGTCTGACTCTTTGCAACCCCAGGGACTGTAGCCTACTAGGCTCCTCCGTCCATGGGATTTTCTGGGCAAGAGTTCTGCCTTCTCCAGGGGATCTTCCTGACCCAGGGATCAAACCCAGTTCTCCTACATTGAAGGCAGACACTTTACCGTCTGAGCCACCAAGGAATCAAGACAGGCTGTTATTCATAGGACAGAATGGAGAAGGGGAGCTCAATCTCTAAAGGCACCTTCTCTCAGAAGGAAGGAGAGGGCTTAAGGAAGAGGGCAGAGATTTCCAGGGCAGCCATAAACTGTGCTTCTTAAATGTTAACATGCATGTGTTCAAGGGGTTAAAAGGTAGACTCTGAGTCTGTAGGCATGGAGCAGAACTTGAATTTCTGTGTTGCTCACCGGTTTCTGGCAAAGTTGTTACTGAACTGGTTTTGTTTGCCCAACAAGTACTGAGACACTGAAGTTTACAGCAGAGAAAGGGTTTATTCACAAGGCAACCAAGCAAGGAGACAGAAGAACAAGTCTCAGGTCCTGTCTCCTCAAAGGCAAGAGGCTTGGGGTATTGATGTGTGGAGAGTATGGGGTGGTCGAAGGTACAGGATAAGGTGACAGGAGGCAGGAAAAAGGTGAGATAATCAATGCTCTGCACAGGCATGTTGGAGTCACAAGATTCTTCATGGGACACATACTCAGAAAATGGTGGCACTAACATGATCTGAAAATGGAGTTTCTAGCCTTCTGACATCAGAAGGTCACCCATCAGATACTTGCACAGGCCTGGCTGAATGGTTGGTGGTCTCAACCAGTTTTAACTGGGCAAGAGTAGCTTCATGCTTCTTATAGACAAGTTAAGTAAATGTTACTATAGAGACCCACACATCGAGAGATTTTTTTAAATTAATTTATTTTAATTGGAGGCTTATTGCTTTGTAACATTGTGTTGGTTTCTGCCATACATCAACACGAATCAGCCATAGGTATGCATATGCCCCTCCTTCTTGAACCTCCCTCCCACCTCCCATCCTATCCCACCCTTCTTGGTTGTCACAGAGCACTGGATTTGAGTTCCCTGCATTACACAGCAAATTCCCACTGGCTATTTATTCTACATATGGTAATGTATATGTTTCAATGCTACTCTTTCAACTTGTCCCACCGTCTCCTTCCACCACTGTGTCCACCAGTCTGTTCTTTATGTCTGTGTCTCCATTGCTACCCTACAAATAGGTTCATCAGTACTATCTTTCAAAATTCCATATATGTGAGTTAATATACAATATTTGTTTTCCTCTGACTTACTTCACTCCATGTAATAGGCTCAAATGTGTTCCTTTCTATGGCTGAGTACTATTCCATTGTATATATGTTTCACAACTTCTTTATCCATTCTTCTGTTGATGGGCATCTAGGTTGGTTCCATGTCCTGCCTATTCTAAATAGTGCTGCAGTGAACACTGGGGTACATGTGTCTTTTTCAGTTATGGTTTCTTCTGGGTATAGGCCCATTGGTGGGATTGCTGGGTCATATCGTAGATTTATTCCTAGATTTTTAAGGAATCTTCACTGTTCTCCATAGTGGTTGTTATCGATTTATGTTCCCACCAACAGTCCAAGAAGGTTCGCTTTTCTCCACATTCTCTCCAACATTTATTGTTTGTAGATTTTGGATGATGGTCATTCTGACTGGTATGAGGTGATACTTCCTTATAGTTTTGATTTGCATTTCTTTAATAAAAGGAGACGTTGAGCATCTTTTTATGTGTTTATTAACTATCTGCATGTCTTCTTTGGAGAAATGTCTGCTTTAGGTCTTCTGCCCACTTTTTGATTGGATTGTTTGTTTTTCTGGTATTGAGCTTGTATGGGTTGCTTTGGAGATTAATCCTTTGTCAGTTGTTTCATTTGCTATTATTTTCTCCCATTTGGAGGGCTGTCTTTTCACCATGTTTATACTTTCCTTCACTGTGAAGTTATTGAGTTTAGTTAGATCCCATTTGTTTCTTTTCTTTTTATTTCAATTAGTCTGAGAATTAGGTCATAGAGAATCTTGCTGTGGTTTATGTCAAAGAATGTTCTGCCTATGTTTTCCTCTACGAGTTTATAGTTTCTGGTCTTATATTTAGGTCTTTAGTCCATTTTGAATTTATCTTTGAGTATGGTGTTAGGAAGTGTTCTAATTTCATTCTTTTACACAGTTTTCCTAACACCACTTATTGAAGAGACTTCAATATTTTCTCCATTGAATATTGTTGCCTCCTTTGTCAAAGATTTTGCTCATAGGTGTGTGGGTTTATTGCTAGGCTTTGTTATCTTGTTCTATTGGTCTATATTTCTGTTTCTGTGCCAGGACCATACTGTTTTTGATGATTGCAGCTTTATAGTATACACTGAAGTCAGGAAGGTTAATTCCTTTAGCTCAATTCTTCTTTCTCAAGATTGCTTTGGTTATTCAGGGTCTTTTGTGTTTCCATACATTATGAAATTTTTAGTTCTAGTTCTGTGAACAATACCGTTGGTAGTTTGGTAGAGATTCCATTGAATCTGTAGATTTCTTTCGGTACTAAAGTCATTTTCACAATATTGATTCTTCCAATCCAGGAAACATGGTATGTCTCTCCATCTGTTTTTGTCATCTTTCTTTCATCAGTGTCTTATATTTTCTGCATACAGGTCTTTTGTCTCTTAAAGTAGGTTTATTCCTAGGTATTTTATTCTTTTGGTCACAATGGTGAGTGGCATTATTTTCTTAATTACTCTTTCTGATTTTTTATTGCTAATATGTAGGAATGCAAAGGATTTCTGTGTGTTAATTTTATATCCTGTGTACTGTTTTCATTGATTAGCTCTAGTAATTTTCTGGTGGCATCTCTAGGGTTTTCTATGTATAGTATCATGTCATCTGCAAACAGTAAGAGTTTTACTTCTTTCCCAATATGGATTCCTTTTATTTCTTTTTCTTCGCTGATTGCTGTGACTAGTACTTCCAAAACTGTGTTGAATAATAGTGGTGATGGGCACCCTTGTTTTGTTCCTGATCTTAAAGGAAATGCTTACAGTTTTTTCCCACTGAGAATAATGTTTGCTGTGGGTTTGTTGTATATGGCCTTTTCTATGTTGAGGTATATTCCTTCTGAGCCTACTTTCTGGAGAGTTTTTATCATAAATGGGTGTTGAATTTTGTCAAAAGCTTTCTCTGCATCTACTGAGATGATCATATGGTTGTTATCTTTCAATTTTTTAATACAGTGTATCACATTGATTGATTTGCATATGTTGAAGTATCCTTGCATTCCTGGGATAAAGCCCACTTGATCACGATGTTGTCATTGTTGTTCAGTCACTGTTGTGTCTGACTCTTTGTGATGTCGTGATTTGTAGCACACCACCCTTCCCCATACTCTATATCTCAAACTTTGCCCAAACTCATGTCCATTGAGTTGGTTATGCCATACAATCATCTCATCCTCTGCTGCCCCTTTCTCCTCCTGCCCTAAATCTTACCCAACATCAGGGTCTTTTTCCAATGAGTTGGCTCTTCACATCAGTTGGCCAAAGTACTGAAGCATCAGCTTGAGAATCAGTTCTTCCAGTGAATATTCCAGTGAATATTCAGAGTTCCTTTAGAATTGACTGGTTTGAGTTCCTTGCTGTCTAAGGGACTCTCAAGAGTCTTCTTGAACACCACAATTGGAAAGCATCGATTCTTCAAAAGTCAGCCTTATTTATGGTCCAACTGTCACATTTGTACATGATTGCTGGAAAAATCATAGCTTTGACTAGATAAATCTTTGTTGGAAAAATGATGTCTCTGCTTTTTAATACACTGTCTAGGTTTTTCATAGCTTTTCTTCCAAGGAACAATTTCTTTTAGTTTTGTGGTTGCTGTCACTGTCCACAGTGATTTTGGAGCCCAGGAAAATAAAATCTGCTACTGTTTCCACTTTTTCACCATCTATTTGCCATGAAGTGACGGGACTGGATGCCATGACCTCAGTTTTCTGAGCGTTAAGTTTTAAGCCAGCTTTTTCACTCTCCTCTTTCACCTTAATTAAGAGGCTCTTTAGTTCTTCTTTGCTTTCTGCTCTAAGTGTGGTGTCATCTGCATATCTGAGGTTGTTGGTATTTCTCCTGGCAATCGTGATTCCAGCTTGTGATTCATCCAGCCCAGCGTTTCACATGATGTACTCTGCATAGAAGTTAAATAAGCAGTATTTGACAGTATACAATCTTGATGTGATCCTTTCCCAATTTTGAACCAGTCCATTGTTCTATGTCTGATTCCAACTGCTGCTTTGTGACCTGCATACAGGTTTCTCAGGAGACAGGTCAGGTGGTCTGGTATTCCCATCTCTTTAAGAATTTTCCATAGTTTGTTAGAATCTACACAGTCACCTAGAGTCAGACATCCTGGAATGTGAAGTCAAGTGGGCCTTAGGAAGCATTATGTGAACAAAGTGAGTGGAGGTGATGGAATTCCAGTTGAACTATTTCAAATCCTAAAAGACGATGCTGTGAAAGTGCTGCACTCAATATGCCAGCAAATTTGGAAAACTCAGCAGTGGCCACAGGACTGGAAAAGGTCAGTTTTCATTCCAATCCCAAAGAAAGGCACTGCCAAAGAATGCTCAAACTACCACACAATTGCACTCATTTCACACGCTAGTAAAGTAATGCTCAAAATTCTCCAAGCCAGGCTTCAGTAATATGTGAACAACCGTGAACTTCCAGATGTTCAAGCTGGTTTTAGAAAAGGCAGAGAAACAAGAGATCAAATTGCCAACATCTGCTGAATCATCGAAAAAGCAAGAGAGTTCCAGAAAAACATCTACTTCTGCTTTATTGACTATGCCAAAGCCTTTGACTGTGTGGATTACAATAAAATGTGGAAAATTCTGAAAGAGATGCAACTACCAGACCACCTGACCTGCCCCTTGAGAAATCTGTATGCAGGTCAGGAAGCAAAAGTTAGAACTGGACATGGAATAGCAGACTGGTTCCTAATAGGAAAAGGAGTATATCAAGGCTGTATATTGTCACCCTGCTTATTTAACTTATATGCAGAGTACATCATGAGAAATGCTGAACTGGATGAAGCACAAGCTGGAATCAAGATTGCCGGGAGAAATATCAATAACCTCAGATATGCAGATGACACCACCCTTATGGCAGAGAGTGAAGAGGAACTAAAGAGCCTCTTGATGAAAGTGAAAGAGGAGAGTGAAAAAGTTGGCTTAAAGCTCAACATTCAGAAGACTAAGATCATGGCATCTGGTCCCATTACTTCATGGGAAATACATGGGGAAACAGTAGCTGACTTTATTTTTGGGGGCTCCAAAATCACTGCAGATGGTGATTGCAGCCATGAAATTAAAAGATGCCTACTCCTTAGAAGAAAAGTTATGACCAACCTAGACAGCATATTAAAAAGTAGAGACATTATTTTGCCAACAAAGGTCCGTATAGTCAAGGCTATGGTTTTTCCAGTAGTCATGTATGGGTGTGAGAGTTGGACTATAAAGAAAGCCGAGTGCCGATGAATTGATGCTTTTGAACTGTGGTGTTGGAGAAGACTCTTGAGAGTCCCTTGGACTGCAAGGAGATCTAATCAGTTCATCCTAAAGGATATCAGTCCTAAATATTCATTGGAAGGACTGATGTTGAAGTTGAAACTCCAATACTTTGGTCACCTGTTGCAAAGAGCTGACTCATTAGAAAAGACCCTGATGCTGGGAAAGATTGAAGGGGACAATAGATGATGAGATGGTTGGATGGTATCACTGATTCAATGGAGATGAGTTTGAGTAAACTCCGGGAGTTTGTGATGGACAGGGAGGCCTGGCGTGCTGTGTTCCATGGGGTCGCGAAGAGTTGGACACGACTGGGTAACTGATCTGAACTGAACAGAGTCAAAGGCTTTTACATAGTCAATGAAGCAGAAGTAGATGATTTTTTTAGAGTTCCCTTGCTTTTTCTATGATTCAATGCATGTTGGCAATTTGATCTCTGGTTCCTCTTCTTTTTCTAAATCCAGTGTGTACATCTGGAAGTTCTTGGTATGCACATACTGCTGAAGCCTATCTTGAAGGATTTTGAGCATTTCCTTGCCAGCATGTGAAATGAATGCAATGTACAGTAGTTTAAACATTTGTTGGCATTGCCTTTCTTTGGGATTGGGATAAAAACTGATCTTTTCAAGTCCTGTGACTACTGCCAAGTTTTCCAAATTTGCTGGTTTATGAGTGCCGCACTTTAACAGCATCATTTTTTAGGATCTGAATTAGCTCAGCTGGAGTTCCATCACCTTCACTAGCTTTTTTGATCATGATATACAATCCTTTTAATCTGTTCTTGGATTCTATTTGCTAGAATTTTGTTGAGGATTTTTGCATCTGTGTTCATCAGTGATATTGGCCTATAATTTTCTTTTCCTGTGACATCTTTTTCTGGTGTTTGTATCAGGGTGATAGTGGCCTTGTAGAATGAGTTCAGAAGTTTTCCTTCTTCTGAAACTTTCTGGAAGAGTTTGAGCAGGATAGGTGTTAGCTTTTCTCTAAACTTTTAGTAGAATTTGCCTGTGAAACCATCTGACTCTGGGTTTTTGTTTGGAAAATTTTTTATTACAGTTTTGATTTCTGTGCTTTTGATTGGTCTGTTCTTATTTTCTTTCTTCCTGTTTGCATTTGGAAGTTTATGCTTTTCTAAGAAGTTGTTCATTTCTTCCAGGTTGTCCATTTTATTGGCGTAGTTGCTCATGGTAGTCTCTGGTGATCCTTTGTACTTCTGTTTTCTGTTGTAACTTCTCCTTTTTCGTTTCTAATTTTATTGATTTGAGTCTTCTCTTTTTCTTGATGACTCTGGCTAATGATTTGTCATTTTGTTTAACTTCTCAAAGAACTAACTTTTGGTTTTATTGATCTTTGTTATTGTCTCCTTCCTCTCTTTTTCATTTGCTTCTCTCTGATCTTTATGCTTTGCTTCTACTAACTCTGGGTTTTTTTTTATGAGAACACGACTTTAAGCAACTGTTCATTACACTTGTTTCAGGCTACCATGGCAACACGTGTTCATTCCAGCAGCTGCTCTATAGCCTGCTTGGCTTTCTTCTCTCAGATTTCTGCCTTTGCAAAAATATCAGAACCAACCTGCCCTGGGGCAGCCTTCAGGCCCAGATAATTTTTTTTCTGGCCTGTGACACAAATAGGCCATCTTGGGGATGTGAGGCTCCTGTTCCATTATCAACATACTCTGATATCTTAGACAAATTTGTTAGGGCTCAAGTTGCTCATCTGTAAAATGTGCATTTCTAGCAAAGTGTTTTACAAGTTTTAAGTAGCAGCTTCTTAGAAGGTGCATTAGTTTCCTGTTGTTGCTGTAACAAATTAATACAAAGTAATGGTTTGAGTTATTTTATATCCTTGGGATTCACAGTCCAAAATGGGGCAATAGGCCTGTGATCTTCTGGAGATTCTAGGGGAGAATCCATTTGTCATTCCCAGCTATTTTAGGCATCTCACCTTCCTTGGTTTGTGGACAACCTCCTTCTAATTTCTGCTTCCACTGGTACATCTTTTCTGACGCTAATGTCTGTTTTACAGGGGACCTTGTGATTGAGCGCCCTGGGATAACCTTCCTATGTCAAGACTCTTAACCACACCTGCAAAGTCCTTTTGGGACCATGACTAGGTAACAACATTCAGTTTCTGGCGATTAGGATGTGGACATGTTGGGGGGTGGTCATTATTCAGCCTACCATATGAGATCTGGAAGCCATTTAAGTAGCCAACAGTTTTTAAACCATTTTAAGATGTGCATGCAGCGCATGCAATATGTCTGATTCTAATATGCAACACTAACATGATGTAGCCACAGGGAAGTTTGAATCCAAGACCATTTATTTTTATCAGTGACAGACTAATGCCTTATTCTCTTATAAAGAACTGTCCAAAAAATAGTCTTCATGAGAACCTGAATTTTGACCTTATTACTCTAGGAAGACAAGTTTTTTGTACACTATCAGTGTAGTTGTTTCCTTCCCTATATCAGGGTTGAATTTTATCATCTAATTCTTAAAAGTTAGAATCAAAGGCTCTGTTGTGCAAAAGGCAGAGGATTCATCATTAAAGACCTACAAGATGACCAAGTATATATAATATTCTTTCAAGGTTTTGAAAAACTCAGGAGTATGACAAGTCACAATTGAAGGGTAAAGTTCAAACACTAAAGATGTTCATATTTCTATTTACCTCCACTATATACAGAGATTCAGAGGCTGTACAGCTTTTCATAGCACAGTTCTGGCTTAGATCCAGAGTTTTTTCTAGTTGAAGGATACAAGTTAATGTCTATATTAGATATCTTGAATATGGTTTGTTAGAGCTACAGTTTGAGGCAGACTAGTCATTTTGGCATAATTACAGCCTAGTTAAGAGGGGGTAGCCTTAGGAGGAAGTAATAATTGAGTACTGGGTAGTGGGAAAGCAGCTCTCCAGGCTCAGCTATGAGGCTCATGTTGAGCTGTTTAGTTTTAATGAGACCAGGAATGTTGTAATTGCTCTTAATGAAACTAGAATCTTCCTTTCCATCCCCTAAAGAGAGTGCAGGTCTTTAATTAGATTAGGAATGCATGGGAGAATAACTGAATCCCTTACGTTCTCAAGGAAGTTGTCTACTCATTGGAATGATTAGGAGTGACTTGCCCTCATCTTGTATATATGAATGGAGAGGGTAAAAGACATTAAAGTCACCTAGATGTACCCCTAGAGGTGGACTGTCACTAAGTCCCATTATTGGATTCTCTGGCACTGCCAGTTTTGGGGGTAGAGGGCAGAAAAAGCTGGTGACAGGAAGGAATTAAGTCAGGAATACCCTTATTCACATCCACACAGAACAAAGCCTTTCAAAAGGACTGTGGAAAGGTACTATAGTCTCTAAAGAAGAATGATTGCAAGAAAGAGTCCTTGAACTCCATCTAAACTTAAGAAGCAAGAGGCTTACTTCCACATTTTATTTGAAAGTACAATTAGTGGTTTAGCATTGTGATTCTTTTCTTGCGCAGGTAGCTGATTAGGCTTAGAGTTGCCACAACACCTGCTAAGGCAACCACAGCAACCATAGTTTTAAAAGCAACATATCCAGGAGTCCCACGCCCTTTAGAACCCACAGCATCTGGAAAGGAAACAGACATTCAAGTCTTAAGATCACTTACACTTGGTTTAAGTTGAAGCTGAAGCTTTACAATTAAAAGTTACCCAGAGAAGGAAGTGAAAATAAGCTTCAGAGGGCTCACTTGGGAGCTTGCAAAAGAGTATAGTCTTTCCCCTGAAGCAAGCCTCCTCGCCTTACTCCACTCCCACGGTTGTTCCCACTTCCTACTTGCTTTCACGCAGATCATATGGGCTGACACCTGGAAGGATCTCACTCCCAGCTTGTTTAACATTCTGGCACTGATATATACGGTTAGTTGTCCCAAGTGCATGATTTCTTGCAGTTAGTTGCTAGTGATTTAAGTGAGTTTAATTTCAAGTTCTAGGCCTAAAATTAAAGACTATCTGGGATGAAGATATATTAACATAAAGACTAAAGTTTTGTAATAGCAAACACATGTTTTCTGGCCTATTAGTCTTTTTAAAGAAACATAGCTTGAAATTCTTCTATAGTAGGCCGAATATTTGAGGACCAAGATTTAAGGATTCTAATGTGGCATTAGTGACAAAACAATGAGAGGTCCCTGTATAGTAGGTAGACTAAATGATCCTTCTTGTGGGAAAGGGATTTGGGAAGGGTACACTTGACAGAACCTGTTGCTGGGGAGAGATGCCTTCTCTTGTTTAATCATAAGCCCTTGATATCTGTGGACTCCCCTGGTGGCCATTAATAGTAAAGTATCCACCTGCCAGTGCAGGAGACACAAGAGAAGCAGGTTCGATCCCTGGGTCAGGAAGATCCCCTGGAGTTGGAAATGGCACCCCTCTCCAGTATTCTTGCCTGAAATATTCCATGGGCAGAGGAGCCTGATGGGCTACAGTCCATGAGGCCACAAAGAATTGAACATTACTGAGCACACACGTATGTTATCTATGTACACTTAAGTTTGACATAAAACCAAGAGCTTCAGTTAAAAACGTACCTAAGGCTTTAATTCCATACCTCTGAATGAAGAGCCATCTGACAACAGGAGGATGGGGCCTGGGAGACTCACTATCATCTTCTCTTCCTCAGTGGCCCCTGTGGCTGAAGACAGACAGTTTGACCTCTGGGATAACGAGTAGTGGTAAGGAGTGTTTTGAGGCAACACCTTGAGCTACTCTGTATGGAGTCCCTGCTCTATGTAATCTTGCCTCCTTTCACAGGAGAGAGCATACACCTTACTGTAAAAACAGGATGAACTATCAAAGAATAACAGAAGACAAAGTTCAGAGTCTACCTAGACTCAGGAAGAATAACGTTTGGGGGGTCTCAAAAGATCAGGCTAAAAAAAAAAAGAGATCAGGCTACAAGTTCATGTGCAAACACAAACTTGTCCATGAGACTGATTGCAAACCTGTCCATCATAGACTCCTAGGTGTCTTGGGCTCCTGGAGTAGATGAAAAACAAAGCACTCATTCCTAAATTCTAAAAGGAAGAGACCTGCTTTAAGTAAACTCACATTAAGTGAAGACATGAAAATTTTACCTCGCCTGCTTCTGGATGACACAAGGCAAGAGGCAGAACACAGGGGGAGGTTAGAAGAAAGCTGATTGCAGATTAAGGTGCTGCAGTGGAAGTAGACCTGGAGAGGAGACAAGAGTTGAGTGGAACTGATGTCTTAGTCAACCTGTCCCAGGTAACTAGTTAATCACTTACCAAGTGAGGGAACACCGGGGCCTCTGACACAAAGGCAAAGGTCTTCACATCGAACCTCTGATAGTGATTAGGATAGGTCACCGAGGAGCCAACTGGATGGAAGGTGGTTCTGTGGTTGTCCAGGTTGTATTCACAGCTGGAAGGTACATTTCAGGGTGGGACATCAGCTTAATTCACCTCGGGCTCAAACTCAGCATTTGCTCAAATTCAGTCACGTGTAACACTTTCAAGACTATTGCTGTACCTTCTACCTGTGCTGTGCTGTGTTTAGTCGCTCAGTCATGTTCAAGTCTGTGACCTCATGGACTGTAGCCCAGCAGGCTCCTCTGTCCATGGGGATTCTCCAGGCAAGAGTACTGAAGTGGGTTGCCATGCCTTCCTTTAGACCCTCTGCCTGTACTTTTAGTTTATTACATATACCTCTGATTTGACCAACCAACAGTATCCATGAAGTTGTAAGTTACTTATGCTGTTTTCTTCTACTTTGCGTTATAGTGTCAATACCTATTTGTATGCCAACTAAACTCATCAAGAATTATGTAACTCTTCAGATGACAATGGCTTATTTCTTATGAATCTGAGTATTATGTCCCAGGCAGTTAGTACATGTTGCTGATAAAAAGAGGTAGAGAACTGCCATTTTTTATTTTAAATGCTAACAGAGGGTTGTAGCCTCAGTCGTGTCCAACTCTTTGCAACCCTATGGACTGTAGCCCACCAGGCTCCTCTGTCTATGTAATTCTTCAGGCAAGAGAACTGGATTGGGTTGCCATTCCCTCCTTCAGGGGATCTTCCCCAACCCAGGGATCGAACCCAGGTCTCCTGCGGATCATACATTGCAGGTGGATTCCTTACAACTGAGCAACTGGGGAAGTCCATTCATGTCCTGTCACTTACTAAATATTACTTTGGGCTAGTTATTTAAGTAGTAAGCTTGGGTTTCTTTATGAAGTGAGGGGGCTAGTGTCCCTCACGGAGTGTTGTGGTTTAAATAATGCATCTGGAGTACATAGCACTGTTTTTTTGGCATGTGGTAGTTATTCAATGTGCTTCCCTGGTGGCTCAGACGGTAAAGAATCTGTCTGCAATGTGGGAGACCTGGGTTTGATGCCTAGGTTGGGAAGATCCCCTGGAGAAGGGAATGGCAACCCACTCCAGTATTCTAACCTGGAGAACTCCATGGACAGAGGAGCCTGGCAGGCTATGTACCCCATGGGATCACAAACAGTCAGACACGATTAAGTGACACACACACATGCATTAAATGCACCCTCCCCAGTGGTAAAGAATCTGCCTGGCAATGCAACTGGGAAGATCCCCTGGAGGAAGAAATGGCAACCCACTCCAGTATTCTTGCCTGGAAAATCCCATGGGCAGAAGAGCCTGATAGGTTACAGTCCAGGGGGACACAAAGAATTAGACATGACTTAATGAGCAAAAAAGTTATTCAATAAATGAATAGGAACTATAAATCTATTCTCTTCCCAGACGTTAGAGTATTAAAGTCATTGTTTCCTTGGGAGGGATCCTTCTAGATTCAAGGGTAATAGGAAAGACTTGAGTCAACTTAGACTGAGGACTGGTTGGTAAGAAATAAGAACAAAAATCAGGGCCTTTGATATAGTGCTCCTCCCAAGCCCCAGAGCATTTTATTATTTTTTTTTTTCATTTTATTATTTTTTTACTGGCAGTTTGATTAGCTGGACTACCTTATGTGGAGAATACATACCCATCCACGATAATATTCCACTGAGGGAGAGAGGCTGGGTCCTTGGTGGATGTTGCCCAGCAATCATCTAAGACCAACTTGATGTTGGGGTCAGTCCTGTTTAGGACTCTCACTTCTAAGTAAATTGGTTGGCGGAGGTATCTCACCACAGGGTAGTCCTTGTCCCCGTACGGTCGCAGGTAGGAATTATCTGAAATGGAGTAGAAGCCACTCTGGTATTCAAGTAGTTGATGGTTGCAACAGAAGCTTAAGCATCGCTACTACTCTAGTCTGGTGCAAAGTTCATTTTAGGAAAGAGTCCCCTGAAAGTATTTAAGCAGATTTTTTAGGTTATGATGTCTCACCTGGGTAGGTTTGCAGGGTCAAGGCAAGTGGACCTGGCTTCACTGAGGCTACTGGAGGAGGAAGGCTTTCGACGTTGGTATTTATTAGCATGTTACTGCTGCTATAATAGCACCTCACCGTCATTCTACAAGAGTGGGTAGGTGGGGGTATTGAGAATTTTAGGTTAAAAGACTGCTCGAGTTTATTCTGGCACTTAAAAAAGTTAAGTAGCAATTGTGTCACACCTGAACTCACTATCTCTGGAAATTGTGCTTGGAGGAAGATCCGCCCAGAGAGCATGTATTTCATTTTCATAGATGACTTTGTCATTCTCAAACTTAAGAGTAAGGTTAGAGAAAGTGGTTAGTTATCTCAAAGGTAAGTCTTAATCTCTTGCTATGCGCCAATACTAATCTTATACTAACCTTATGTCTTGTTCCACATCCATTCAGGGGTATGTGAAACTTTACCAGTCCTTGAAATGGAGCTTTAAAGGTTGGCTGGCAGGAGGAATCTCCCACTCTAATGGTGTCCAAGTTGAGAGCTGGTTTTGTTTGATGGCGGTAGACCTCGACATCCATAAACCCATCTTGAGTACATAGCTCACCTGAAACTATATAGTGGAGGGAGTTTAAAAAATGTCTGCCATGTGACTATTGTCATTACCAACTTGACATGTAGTGAAGTTTGGATTTTCGTCAGGAGACAACAGAATTTGTCTTAAGTCTATTTGGGAAAATAACTTGACAAGCAGCTTGCATTACAAGGGGAGGCCCTAAGGTACCTAGACAGCAGTGAGGCTTGCTCTATCCGAGAAGGATTTTTCATCCAAAGGAAGAAGGAGCAGGAGACATGGCAAGAGGCACCAAGTGGGGTAAGAAACCCATGATGAAACCCTGATGCGGCTTGAAGTGTAGTGCCTTGTGTCCTAATGTTCCTTCTTTCAAGACTCACAGATCTTAGTGGTTTGAGGGGAAGTTGAAGCAGCAACTAATTTTTCCTATTTGACTTGACCTGATACAAATAAAGGAACACAGAGGCAATAGTAAACAAGAGCAAATACCTATATTCTTTGAGGAATTTAAGAGTTTGGGGAAATACTCATAGTCCCTCTAGTTTCAGATTTAAAGAAATCTTACTTAGATGGTGGGCTCAGACTTCTAACATGAAGCACACCCAGGTTGCTTAAAAACATTAGACAGTTGTGAAACCTTCCTGTATGTGTATTTTGGAAGTGTTCTCTTACTTAGATTCCTATCATAGCAGCTTAGACTGCTATTTGTGGTCTAACCAGTCTTCTGTTTCTCCTTAAAGTATAAGCAGTATAGAGTTTGAACTCCTGTACACTTTCACCCATGTAAGAGCTAAGAGAGAATGTAGAATGTAGGAACCATTCAAGAAAATGATCTTTACCTATAGAAACTGTTGACTCGCAGACACACTCAGGATAAATCACCATGGATACCGTCTCCAGTTGAGTATAAAATGTCAGCTTGAGTGAAGATAAGTAGAACTGATAGGGTAGGCATTTTTCAGAGAACTGAAATGAAAGAATGTCAGTTAGCAGCCACAGCCTGTTGAGCAGGCACAGGAGATATGAAGGAAGTATGCTGAAATCTGCAAGGCACACTCCAGACTGAATATGGTTTTCCTTTAAACCAGAGCAAGAGATCCCATCACTTCTCCAGACTGGATTCTTCCTGAGGCAGGAAATTTCTCTAAGTTCATGCCCTAAAGTACCCAGCACTGCATGCTCTTTGTACTAGGAATTTGATCTGTTAATTCAACCTCTAAAGAGCTGAGTACCCTGCAAATCCAGGAGTTATAAAATGTTGTTGCAACATATACACCAACATAAGATTTTTCTGTGTCCCTGGCAATTGCATCATTCAAGACTAGCTTCATGAGGATAGCAGGGGACACTTGTTTGGCTCAAATTGTCCTGTTTTAATGGGCCATGAGAGGTTCATCATTAGATGCTTAATAGCAGTTTGTACTCGTCAATGAATGAAGACACTTAAGGAGAACTTCCATTGAAGTTGAAAGACTTGGTGTTTGAGAGTGTATTTCAGTTACTTGAGAATTACTTATGCAAGCTGTTCAAATGAGGCCTCCCAAGTTTTAGAATTTTTTTTTTAACACTAGCAATTAGCATTATGGATAAGTCAGCAGCCAAATCACAATGGCCTAAAAGGCTACGGTTCAATGGAACGTACTTTTGTTTTGAGGAGAGTTTTGCTGAAATGCAACCTGAGGCCATTTGCTATTTCCATAACAATCCCGCTGTTGTGCAACTGGTTGACAGCAATATTCTTATTTTCAAAGCTCACAGATTTTAACTTCCCAGGAAATTCTGGTATGGTGAGAGTCATGTGTGTGGCATTACAGGTCACAGGATCTAGAAGGAATGACACAATGGTCAGCTTTGGTTAAGCCCTTAGAACAATGGCTCACAACTGGACTTGCCCTTTCCTAGGCCTTACCTGAAACACAAATGAGTCGTGATGACAAGATGATCGTCTGCCCAGGAGATACATGTGTAAGCTTCAGAGGCACCATGTAGAGATGGCTGTTACCTTGCTGAAGAGAGGCATTTTCAAAGACATTGGTTTACTTGAGTTACTTGAATTTTTAATCAATGCTAGAAATAGTCAGGGCAAACATACTCAACTATTGGGCACCATCTTGGCCCAAGTAAGTTCAGGTATTTCACCCTATAGTTGTTCTTCAGGTGCTCTAGTTTTAAAATCTTATACTTTATAACATCTGGCAAGGTGATTTCTACTCATGACCTGTAGCTGATCATTTCTCAGCAGTAAGAGCTCTTGTTTTATGACTCTTTTACGGTATCAGTATTCAGAGTGAAAGTTTAAGATTCAGCAGTTTATACTCAATGTACAACAGTATTGTTAAGATGGCTGATATTTGAACATGTAGGTGCCAAGATCTGTTCTAAGTACTTTTGGCACATTAACTGATTTAATGTAGTATCTTGATTGTTGGTCCCCAAAATGCCAGTACCTTCTGTAAACACTAAATGTGGCAATGATAGAACACCTCCATTAGTTTAGTACTACTAGAGCTCCACATTGTTTAGTGAATTTAGATCTACGGAGAAGAAAAACTGATTGAAGTAAGAAACATTTTTTTGTTCACCATTGTATCTCATCTTTAGTACTTATTACAGCGCTTGGCTGTTGAATGAGTTATAACCTCAATTTGAGGAAATGGTAGAGGTTATGCTTGCATTTAGAAATACTGGTCTGAGCCTGGATGGTGGTGCGAACAGATTTCACACCTACCGAGTAGCGAGTCACTCCAGTGGCATGAAATAACACTTGGATGCTCATCTTCTGGTTCTCAATCAGGATATTATACCCTTGTGTCAGAGCCTCTTGAAGGGTCAGATTTTGGGCTCTTTCACCATCACCGACTGTAATGGTCCATCCCATCTCAGGTCTGGGACCCTAAAGGCAAAAGTTTCATTTAGAGGGCTGGTGCTCACCTTAACTCCAAGACTATTTAGTATTTTAACCAGGATTGAAGTTATGTCACCTTTAGAACTAAAGGTAATTTAGGCTTGTAATTTAAAAAATAGCTTTCATACCTCAGTGTCGTCAGCCATGCCAGGAAAAAAGTGAAAGGTAAACTGGAAGAAAGAAAAAGGATGATGTGAAGCTTTGATTTGGAGAAGATCTCTGAAGTCATGTTATCTGATGGTACATGGAAAACACCCAGAGCAACTGCTGTGTGGTTCTTACAGTGTGAGGGCTGGTGTGGGATATAGTAGAATCACAGGACCAGTCAAGAATCCTATAAGTACCCTTAGACATCATTTCCCCATTGAGCTTTCGAGACCTAAATGTGATTGGAAGACCTAAAGCTCCCTTCCAGTTGTACGTTGAGACACTAAGTCCTGTCAAGCCATGCAGTCCCATCATTGTTATAATAAAGTATGAATATTTTTGTCCACTGTTGCTATTAGCCATGTGAGACTATAAAGTCCACAAGTATGTGATTGGGCTGTTTTTATCATTTACTATTTCCTAGCATCTGGTATAGGGCCTGGTACATAAATATCCAGTTTGTCAAGCTACCGACTGAATCCTTTTTCTTGCTAAACATGATGTGTTGAGCGCTTATATCTACCTTCTCAGTCAGTATTTAAAGTCACCTTATGTTGGTGTTACTGTCCCCCACTTCAGATTTTAAAAAGGTCTCATTGCAGTTAAGAAATCAATCCAATACTACATAGCAAGTCAGTAGTGAAATACACATCTTGTTCTGAAGTCCAGCTCTCTCTAGACCACATTCCCCCTGGAGTAGCTGGATGAGAAGCAGTCAGCCTGCTTCACTCACAGACATGAAATCCTTCGAGCAGATTGTGGATCCCGAATGCTGTTCATGTCTTCCTGCTTGCATAACCGGACAGCTGACGTGATACAGGACATTCCCTTGTCTAAAGGCAGCATTGTCATTCATGAATGTGATGGTCATCTGGTGCTGGCCAAGCTGTATGAAAATGGCATAGTAAGGACAGAGTGCTAGAACTTCGACGAGAAAGGGGATTCTGAAATACCATCTGACTCAGCTGATTAGCAAAACCCTTAAAAGTCATCAGTACCACAGTTCTAGAAAGTCCCTCATTCCTAAACCAGGAGATTCTTTAGCCTCTTTAGATATCCCAGGAAAGACATTCACTGGCAGAGAACAGGTCCTTGAGTTTCAGGGCTCAGAGTCCAGTTTTTATTTGCCCTTTACATTCACCCTATGTCTGAGTAACAAGGTCCTATTGGGTTTGCTGCCTCTATCAAGAGATAGAAATACTTGCTGAGCACCTACTTTAGCAGCCATTGTGCTGGGTGCTGGACAGAGCCATCTTTGCCATTTCCCCTGGCCCAGGGAACTCTGTCTAAAGCAGTGATCAACTAACAGTTTTCTGTAAAGTATTAGTAAATATTTAGACTTTGTAACATTTTTAAAGTGCTTAAAAAAACTAAAGCCATTCTTAGCTTGATGACCATCACACACATAGATCATGGACTGGCTGTGGCCACACACAGGTCATCTTCTGTGTACCTTTGGTCTAAAGAAATGCAACCCTAAGCCCCCTAAAGTTGGGAAAGGTCATTTCAGAAGGGAAAGTTTTAATTACTGGAAATCTTCAGTAGAATCAGTTAAACCTAAGACTTGTAGGATGTACCCCAGACCTATTAAGTCAACTAAATGAATTCAGTACTTTGGAAGTTCCCTAAGTGATTGTTGGCACATAAAGCTTGAAAAGGACTTAGGCTTCTTTTACCGCTCCTAATAACCCTGATAGGGTAGCACTATTGCTTGACAGTAGAAAATCCTATTTTTTAGCTGCTGCTTGCCTTCCAGCATAGAGGTACCAGCACTCCATTTGCCAGCACCAAAATAGCATCCCCTTTTCCATGAGGGTTGTAGGTCAAAATGGCTCACGTCTGATCATTTGCTGTCACGCCTAGTCCTTCATTTGTGTCACTCATCTTTAGATACCTTATGGAAGGATATCATAATCCATTTTCCAGTGAGCAAGTAGAGGCTTAGAAAGGTTAGCTAACATTTCAAATCACATATAGATAGTGGCAGAGCCAGAAATAAAGCCCAAAGCCTCAATTCAAGGCTTTTGTAAGCTCAGCATTGGAGTTTTGAGCCTAATATATCTTTATTGAGAGTTCCTGTATGCAATGGAGGTTATTTGGCAATATCCTTGGCTTGTACCCACTAAATAACCAGAAGCTGCTCTTTCCCTCCTCCCCTACCAGCTGTGGTAAATGTCTCCAAACATTGCAGGATGTTCTCTGGGATGACCAGAGAAAGATCACCCTGATTGAGAACCACTGCTCTACTGCAAAGCTTTAACTCCAAGGTTACTGCTTTCCAAATTACTCCTCAACTACTTACCACTCTTTTGGTACAGCTTTCATATGGGGCCTTCAGGGTGAGCTTTTCTGGGTCCAGAACATAAGTGCAGTTCAGCATTTTACGACCAAGGGAATCTACAGAAAAAAGAGCAGCTTAGATAGGAGATGGCCAAGATGTATTTACATCTTATATTTCAGTGACACAGCCAACCAAAACTACATAACCAAGACTGCAAATCCATTTCTAAGGTACTTCAATCACTTCTTACTTTTTATTTTCCCAACTGGGATATAACCCAAGCTCTGAGATATGCTGTGACTTGAAGATAGACTTTTCTTAGGGGATTCCTGAAATAATTAAGACAGATTTCCAAAGACAGACAATGTCTTCCATTCTTAGGAGTCACCATGCAGTTCAAGGACCCTGTGACATCGTGGGATTTGAGCACCAACTGCTCCAGAGTCTGTGTACTCTGTTCACCGGGAAATGGTGATGATCTTGAGCCAAGGGCTTCCTACTAAGTAAGACTTAAATGAGACAATACACATTACTTACCCACCACAGATGCATGCTGAATCTTGTTGCCAAGAGTTCTTTTAAACTCTACTACCATTCTATCTTCATAGCAAGTGACAGTACCTGAAAAGCAAAGAAAGTACATGGGGCATCTTTGAACACAGGAGGCATGATTTCCTACAGAAGTGTATTGAGGAAACTTCCACTCTCTAATAGGCATCAGGGAGGATACCAGTTGAGAGAGGCAAAGCTTATTCTCCATCCTGGGGAGCTTACAAGTTGATGGGAATACATAACTACAGTGTAAGATACCAAGAACTATAATGAAGATATCAATGAAATGCCTAGGGCTTTCTGAAGTATTCCAGGATAAACCTGGATTCAGATTAATAAGTATGCATGCGGGAACCAGCCTGGACCCCTGATGGAAAAGGAGATGGTAGGTCTGTGAAGAATTGGGGAAAAGTTTTGTCTAAAGATCTTTCAATTTGAAGTTTAAAGATTCCCTAGGTAACTCCAAGAACATATTCTTAAAGACTGAATAATCTGCCAATAGCTTGACACTTTGCATCCTCAGGCTCAGGTGAAAATCTTGAGAAACTCCTCATACAAGTGATTTTGCCTGTTACTGTTGATGCTTTCCTTAAGCATGAGTATGTGTTTGAAGATGACTGCTCCCATAGATGAGGACTGAGTGTGTGGGGTGCTGTAAAGCTGGAGGCAGTGAGGAAATAGAAAGTAGTGCAGGTGTTTTTCCAAGCTTTTCCATTTAGCTGTAGAGTAAGCTATAGGTAAGCTATGGGAAAACTGAAGTGACTTGATCAAGATAGGCAGAAGAATGACTGGAGATCATCTAACTCACGTTTGCGTTTTCTGGCCATAATGGGTAAGCTCCGGGAGTTGGTGATGGACAGGGAGGCCTGGCGTACTGCGGCCCATGGGGTCGCAAAGAGTCAGACACGACTGAGCGACTGAACTGAACTGAGACACCCTAGTTACAGTCCATTTGAGAGATGCTTAAGGGCATTTTCCTCACCCAAGAGGCCTACCTGGGAAGGCAGGATCCACCAGTTGATTAACATCTATTGAGTTCACCGAAGTCAAAAGGACGAAGAATAGAAAAAATGACCTGTAGGTGCAGGAAGGCATGGGGGAGAAAGTTAAAGAAGAGTGAACTTCAGCAGACAAGGCATTATGTCCCCTTCCTTCTGCCCCCGGCATTACCTCCAGTCTGCATGGAACCAGCTTGAAGGTCTCCTACTGTCTCCTCTCTGTCTGCATGCCATGACCGAAGATACCACCAAATCAACCAGGCAGAGGGGCGTGCTGCGCTGGCTTTTATAGCAGGAAGCAGGGCTGCTCCCCGCCCTCTCCCCATTGGAGTCACCTGAATCTTCTCTAGCCCTCCCAGCTGAGAGGAAGGGATTTGGGAAGAAGAGCCTTTCCAGAAGGCTTAAAATAAGCAGAGTTTTGCCCTTCCTGACACTTGCCTTGGTTTCCCACCAGCTGCTCTGCAGTCAATTTAGTTCCTTGAAATGGGCTCAGGTGAATGAATTGGTGCATTTTTAGGATCTTTTGGACAAACTCTTTACAACTCAAATGTAGAGTGAAAGTGGGGTGGGATTTTTTTGGAAGAAAGAACATGTCTTGTTTACACTGTCTTTAAATTGCAAACCTTTCCTGTAAGTTACTTCTGGTCTCCTGGTTATTGTGGATATCACCCTGGCAATGTGCATGAAGAAGTACCTTTTCAAAAGGGATGAAACATAATTTTCCTCCAAGTATAGATTTTAAATTTACTTCAAAAAATACAGACAATTACAGAAGGATATAGAGAAAGGAAAAAATCATCCACTCCTTGTACTTAGGTGTGTAACTCTATGGTCTTTTTCTACAAACATAGCACTTAAAAAAACAATAGCAACCTGGGATTGAAGTTTAAGTTATGTTTGTAACCTGCTTTTACTACTTTATATGTCATGGACATTTTCCATATCAAACATAAAGATCTCTATTACCATTTTTAATGTTGCATAGTATTCAATGTCTAGATAAATCAATGTTTAGCTGTTCTCATTATTTAGCTGTTTTCATTATTATAAACAATCTGCTGGACTTGTACATTTCCCTGGTTACCTCTCAGGATAGATTACTAGAAGTAGAAATTCTGGGTCAAAAGGAATAGTGATCTAAATAAGAATGTCATACTGTGTAGGAACTGGGAGTTTATAGGTGGGGAGACTGAGGAAAACAACTTGCTCAAGCTTTAACAACTGGGTGTCAGGGCCAGGACCAGACTGAGACACCTTGATGTCTGCAGACCACATTCCATGACAGGTGATAATGCTCAAATTCTGTACAAGTTAGTGGGGTAGCATTTACAATTATTTATTTATGTGTTGCTTTTTATGTCTTTATGTGTTAATGATGTTTCTTGAGGACTAATCTTCATTCCCTGTTACAGGTGTCTGAAATACTGTTCATCAGAGTAGTGGTTTCCCTAACTTCCTTGATCAAAACATTCACAGCTGGTACTGATGAACCTATCTTCAGGGAGGGAATGAAGACACAAATGTCGAGAATGGACTTGAGCACACAGCAACAGGAGAGGGTGGGACTATTGTGAAAGTAGCATTGACATATTTACACTACCATGTGTAAAATAGTGGGGAACTGCTATATGACACAGGGAGCTCTGCCTGACACTCTGATGACCCAAAGGGATGGGATGGGGGAGCCGGAGGGAGACTCAAGAGGGAGGGGATATGTGTATAGTTATTATTGATTCGCTTTGTTGTATGGCAGAAACCAACAAAGCGTTGTAAAGTAATCATCCTCCAATTAAAAATTTTAAAATGATCACATGGGGCTCTTTGTTAATATAACAGATTCCTGTGTCCCACCCAAAAGCTGCTGACTCAGAGTCTCCAGGGGAGGAAACTGGGGTACTGTATATTTAAGAAATCAGGTGAGTCTTATGATCAGGAAAACTTGGGAAATATCTGAAGGGAAGTAGACAAGAAAATGAATGATTGCTGGTGATTAATTTAACTTCTTTATGGGAATCAGTTGATTATACACCCGTGGAATGGAGGAGAGGGAGAAAAATTCAGGATAAGCAGGATTTTGAGGATAGAGGTGGTGAAAGGATTTAGATTCTGAGCAGAGGCATGATAACAATAATTACTCCTGAGCATATTTTCCAAAAAGTGGTACTTTTTCTACAACTGTGAAGGTAATTTGTTACCACGATGGTTAAGACTATGATAAGAAGACTGTTGGAGAGATATGAAGACCATTCCATCCATTAGAGGGTGCAATGTAGGGGCAAGATTCAGAGGGACCTATTAAGAAGGTAGTCAGGTAGTAGATTAATGTGTTCCACCTTCCCAGGCCCCACCCCGGGCTTGCTTCTCCCAAAGCTATACCTTTTTCTCAAGAATGTGAGGTGTTGCCTTGGAAAGGGAAGCTCTGCTCAGATCCCTAAACTGGGGGTTCTGCATGATGAAGGGGCAGCACAAAAGCCCTGAGCAGGAGGCATAGAGGTAAGGAGGACCACTCTGAGAACTGGCGAGGGTGATGAGGGTGGTGAGTGTGCCAGAGATTCATTTCATTTGCCTTGCCCAACCCTGCCAATGCTGCACTTGGGACAGTCACTGAACAGCTAGCTCCAGACCCCTAAGAATCAATTCTGCCTAAGTGCACAAGGATACAAATGTGTTGTGGTTAACTTTGAGAATGAGGAAGGCATGGCTCTCTACAATCAAGTAGTGTCTCATTTCACTAATTAGGAAAACAAATCTTTCCAAAGTGATAGATACTTAATCTTTTACTAAATAAGCAGTAGGATCTCTTTCAAAAATATGTTTTCCACATTCTTTTCAATGAGACATTTTAAGTGTGTTTATAACTATAAGGTGTTCCTTCTCCTCTTTTGTGAATGCCATGGTCTCTACTTGACGGGAGGCCTCGTCTCACCTGCTAATCACTAGGCATTTCTTGAGGAGACTTTTAGGTTGTCATGCACAACAACAATGCGGTATTGTTGCCTCCTTTGGGCAGAAGCTCTCTTTCCTTTCTGAAATGCTGTTCTTTTAAACGATAGTTCATAATTCTTAATTTCCAATTCTGTTGCCTTACTTTTCACAACTGTAAAAACTTTAGTTGAAGATGCCCTAATTGCTATCATCAGGAGGTGGTTAGATAAACTCTGAAATAATCTTCAAATACTAAAATATATTAATTCAATGATATCTGTGAATATTGATACTAAAGACATCCACAATAAACTGAACTATTGGAGCTGTTAGTATGTTTTCATATTTTACTTAAAAAAAGAAAAATGAGAAACACATGTGTTTCCTATCCATTTATGTGTTTATGTGTGGGTATGTACGTGTGTGTCCGCATTTATTTACCAGGGAGCCAATGAGTCACCTGAGGGAGGAGACAGTGCAGATATCCAGGCAGTCTGCACCAATCCAGCTATGCTGGACATTCACAACTGTTTTCTGTTTTGCTTTGTTTGAGCTCTTGCTGTACTGGCTATAAATATACATAAATATACATAATATACATAATAAATAAACATACATATCATTCTTGGAACAGGAATAGGGAGATAGGAGTGGTACTTTTTCTTAAATTTCCTTCAGTTGATTGAATTGTCTTGCTGATAAATAACAAGGTAAAGTAATTTAAAATTGATAATAGTAAATCTGATTTGTATATAAGTGATCTGTAAAGGCTGTAGGATGAAAGGCCCATGAATTCAAACTTCATGATATAAAGAAATATTGCCCAAGTGAGTGGATTTGATTCATACAACTTTCAAAGTCCAACTCTTCAATATAAAATGAAGAAAATAAGCCTAAGAGGTTTTTGTGACTTCCCCAAGGTCATACAGAAAGTTAGCGGAGCTCCAGGGAGAAACCAAGTCTTCTGATACCTACTTCCAGGCTTATTCTAATTCATTATGGTTCTGTGTGTGTGTGTGTGTGTGTGTGTGTGAGGGAGTGTTCTAAAACTCCATGCTTCTCTTGCAGTTCACGTAGCTTTAAAAATACAAGATGGCACTAATTATAATTTAGCTTCGGAAGGTTGTGAAAGTCACTCAGTTGTGTCCAACTCTTTGCAACCTCATGGACCATACAGTCCATGGAATTCTCCTGGCCAGAATGCTGGAGTGGGTAGCTGTTCCCTCCTCCAGGGGATCTTCTCAACCCAGAGATCGAATCCAGGTCTCCCGCATTGTGGGTGGATTCTTTACCAGTTGAGCCACAAGGAAGCAAATACTGGAGTGAGTAGCCTTTCCCTTCTCCAGGGGATCTTCCCGGCCCAGAAATCGAACTGGGATCTCCTGCATTGCAGGTGAATTCTTTAACAACTGAACTATCAGGGAAGTCCCATATAAGTTAGTGATATTAGATAAATAAGAAATATAGAATCTTCTATCAGGTAGGCTAATATAGCTTAACATAGCTTTCAAATATAAAATACGAATTTAACTTGTAAACATAAGATAGACTATGTTGATGAGAATGTTCTTGAACAACATATGGTAGCTCCTTTAACTATATAGTGTTAATGTCATTTTCACCCTTTGGATTGTTAGCTAAATTGAAATTTAATGAGCTTTGTAACAGAAATGGATTCATAAAGAAATTGGACAAGGGCATATAAAAGGCTTCATTGATCTATTAATAGAAAGATAGGGCATCTTAAATGAATGACAGAGAAGGCTCAGGAGTTCTAAATTAAAACTTATTTACATACAAATATTTCAGGTTACTCTATACCTAGTAGCTAGGACAATGGTCACCACAGAGATAAAGATTTCCTTGGCAATACTGCATAGTCCCTCCAGTTGATAGAACATAAAATGTTTAAGCTCTTAAGATGATGTGGTAGATCAGTTGTAAAGGTCCCAGTCTTCCACCCCTTCATGGACTCCCATTCTTTGCAGTGTGCTTTGGCAGTTAGCCTGGTCCTCCTCACTCCTCCTCCTGTCTGAATCTTAACTGACTCTGTGACTTGTTTTGGCCAACAGAATGTGGTGGAAATGATGGTGCGCCAGTTCTGAGGCTAGGTCTTTTGAGGCCCATATACATACACACTCTCTCTTAGCATTCTTCATTCACTGTAGAGCAAACCCAGAGTAGCCTGCCAGATGATAAAGTCACAAGGAGCAGAGACAGGTCATCTAAGCTGTTCAGTTCAGTTCAGTTCAGTCGCTCAGTCGTGCCTGACTCTTTGCGACCCCATGGACTGCAACACGCCAGGCCTCCCTGTCCATCACCAACTACCGGAGTTTACTCAAATTCATGTCCATTGAGTTGGTGATGCCATCCAACCATCTCATCCTCTGCCATCTCCTTCTCCTCTTGCCTTCAGTCTTTCCCAGAATCAGGGTCTTTTCAAATGAGTCAGCTCTTTGTATCAGGTGGCCAAAGTATTGGAGTTTCAGCTTCAACCTCAGTCCTTCCAATGAATATTCAGGACTGATCTTCTTTAGGATGGACTGGTTGGATCTTCTTGTAGTTCAAGGGACTCTCAAGCGTCTTCTGCAACACCACAGTTCAAAAGCATCAATTCTTCAGGGCTCAGCTTTCTTTATAGTCCAACTCTCACATCCATACATGACTACTAGAAAAACCATAGCCTTGACATCTAGGCTGGGGCCATGCTAAAGCAACCAGTTCCCAGCTGACCTGCCAGTTGACTGCTGATGAATAAGTGAGCCACGCCGAGGTCAGCTGAGCACAGAGGCATTGACCAGTTAACTGGAGATTTGTGAGTCAAATCAGTGCTTGTTCTTTTAAGCCACTCAATTTTGGATGGTTTGTTAAGCAGCATGATTGTGGCAACAGTTGTGTGTGACTACTATTTAGAATTCCTATCTCAAAATGAGCCCAGTTTTACATTATGGAAGTGCAGGTATTTTTTGAGGGAGCATGTACTGAGCAACCATAAAATTGTGGAGTCTCAAAAGAAGCAACACACACATTTGTACAAGTGCAGACAAAGACAGGCTTTAAGGCTATGCTTTCTGATGGGAGAGACCAAATGACTACGTATGTGACAAATAAAACCTAAGTATAATTAAGTAAACTTAAATACACAGACGTATGTTCTTTTCCATCCAGTATCCTTGTCTCTGGTTTCCCAGGTGGCACAGTGGTAAAGAATCTGTCCGCCAATGCAGGAGACACAAGAGACAGGGGTTCGATCCCTTGGTTAGGAAGATCCCCTGGAGTAGGAAATGGCAATCCACTCCAGCATTCTTGCCTGAAAAAGTCCATGGGCAGAGGAGCCTGGTGGGCTACAGTCCATGGGGATGCAAAGAGTTGGACATGAACAAGCATGAGCACAAATGATCTTTTTCTTTTGGTAGCAATATCATGATGGGCTTCAGGGAGCTCTCCCATTAGATACAATCTTGGTGAGACTTCCAGTCAAGCTGCTTCCATCACCTTTTGGACAAGGGGAGGCACAGGACTGAAGCTATCAAACAAGCTGTCTATAGAATTTGGGTCTTGATTAGGGTAACACGGGTTGAAGCTCCACCTATTTCCTGAAGGGTTGTCTATTCAAGTAGCCCTTAATTCTGTTAAATCTCCTTTCACTAAATTTCTAATCTACTCCTTCCTCTTCTGGTTCTTAGGGGGTGTTTTATAAACCCATGCCTTTATCATTCACATTTCACACAGAATACTGGGAAAGAATAGATGGTCCTCAGAAACCCTGATAAGTCTCTGTAGGAAGGAGGGAAGGGCATTTTCCCCCTTTGTGTATAGGTCCTATGCTGGACACTGATGGATACCCTTCAAGATAGGAATAAGAAAAGGAAATAAAGGCTCCTTAAGTGAATTTCCCCCAAGTTGATTAACTACTAAGTAGAAAGCTTAGTTATGGGATGAATTTGCCTCCCACAATTTTAAAAATATTTTATTGACGTATGATATGACAGGGCTGTCTGTTGTTACACTGCTTATTTAACCTACATACTGAGCACACCATGAAAAAGGCCAGGCTGAATGAGAAATGCCGAGCTGGAATCAAGATAGGCAGAAGTATCAACAACCTCAGATATGTGGATGATACCACTTTAATGGCAGAAAGTGAAGAAGGACTAAAGAGCCTCTTGATGGGGGTGAAGGGAGAGAGTGAAAGAGCCAGCTTAAAACCAAATATTAAAAAAACTAAGATCTGACCCCACTACTTCATGACAAATAGAAGGGGAAAATGTGGAAGTAGTAACTGATTTCCTCTTCTTGGGCTCTAAAATCACTGTGGATGGTGACTGTAGCCATGAAATCAGAAGATGATTGATGCTTGGCAGGAAAGCTATGACAAACCTAGACGGGGTCTTGAAAAACAGAGACATTACTCTGCTGACAAAGGTCTGTAGTCAAATGGTCTACAAATGGGAAGACAAGTGGTCTTCCCAGTGGTCTAGTATGTTTGTGAGAGCTGCACCATGAAGAAGGCAGAGCGCCAAAGAATTGATGCCTTTGGACTGGGGTGCTGGAGAAGACTCCCGAGAGTCCCGTGGACAGCAAGGAGATCAAACCAGTCGATCTTAAGGGAAATCAACCCTGAATACTCATTGGAAGGACTAATACTGAAGCTGAAGCTCCAGCATTTTGATCACCTGATGCAAACAGCTAACTCATTGGAAAAGTCCCTGATGCTGGGAAAGATTGAGGGCAGAAGGAGAAGAGGGCATCAGAGGATGAGATGGTTGGATAGCATCACCAATGCAATGGATATGAACTTGGGCAATCTTCGGGAGATGGTGAGGGACAGGGAGGTCTGGTGTGCTGCAGTCCATGGGGCTGCAAAGAGTCAAAAATAACTCGGTAACTGAACAACAACAACATAATTCATTTACAATGTTGTGTTAATTTCTGCTGTACAGAAAAGTGATTCATTACACACACACACACACACACACACACATATATATATATATTTTTTCATATTCTTTTCCATTGTCATTTATCACAGGATATTGAGTATAGTTCCCTATGCTAAACAGTAGGATCTTATTGTTTATCCATCCTATATACACTAGTTTGCATCTGCTAATCCCAAACTCCCAATCCTTCCCTTCCCACCCTCTTCCCCCTTGACAACCACAAGTCTGTTCTCTGTGTCTGTGAGTTTGCTTCTGTTTTGTAGATACATTTTTTGTATCATATTTTATATTTCACACATAGGTAATGTTGTATGGTATTTGTCTTTCTCTTTTTGACTTACTTTGCTTAGTATGATAATCTCTAGGTCCATCCATGTTCCTGCAAAAGACATTATTTCATTTTTTATGACTGAGTATTATATATCTCACATCTTCTTTATCCATTCCTTGGATATTTAGGTTGTTTTCATGTCTTGGCTATTGTAAACAGTGCTGCTATGAGTATTGTTTTTTGTTGTTGTTGTTTTGTTTTTGGTCATTAAATCATGTACGACTCTTTTGCAACTCCATGGACTGTGGCCCACCAGGCTCCTCTGTTCACGGGTGTAGGATGCATGTATCTTTTCATTTTTAATTGATAGTTAATTTTTTTTTTATATTGGAGTATAGTTGATCTGCACTATTGTGTTAGTTTCAGCTGTACAGCAAAGTGATTCAGTTATACATATACGCATGTTGTTTCTTTTTCAGATTCTTTTCCATATAGGTTATTATACAATATTGAGTACAGTTCTCTGTGCTCTACAGTAGGTCTTTGTTGATTATCTAGTTTATATATAGTAGTATGTGTATGTCAATTCCAAATTCCTCATTTATGCACCCCCCGCTTTTCCCCTTTTGTAACCATAAGTTTGTTTTCAAAGTCTGTGAGTCTATTTATCTTTTGTAAAGAAGTTCATTTGTATATTTTTTTAGATTCCACATATAAGTGATATCACATGATATTTGTCTTTTTCTGATTTACTTTTACTTAGTATAATAATGTCTAGGTTCATCCACGTTGCTGTAAGTGGCATTTCATTCTTTTCAATGGCTGAGTAATACTCCATTGTATATATGTATCATATCTTCTTTATCCATTCCTCTGTTGATGATATTTAGGTTCCTTCCATGTCTGGCTATTGTAAATAGTGCTGCAATGAACACTGAGGTGCATGTATCTTACTGAATTATGGTTTTCTCTGGATATATGCCAAGAAGAGTTATTGCTGGATCATATTTTCATCAGAGATATTGGCCTGTGGCTTTATTTTTTGTGTGTGATATCTTTGTCTGGTTTTGGTATTAGGGTGATGGTGGCCTCATAGAAGGAGTTTGAAAGTGTTTCTTTCTCTGAAATTTTTTCAGAGTTTCAGAATAATAGGTATAAACTCTTAATGTTTGATATAATTTGCATGTGAAGCTATCTGGTCATAGACTTTTGCCTGTTGGATGTTTTTAATCACCATTTCAATTTTAGTACTTGTTATCAGTCTGGTCATATTTTCTATTTCTTCCTGGCTCAGTCTTGGAAGATTGTACCTTTCTAAGAATTTCTCCATTTCTTCTAGGCTCTCCATTATATTGGCATATAGTTGCTTGTAGTGGTCTCTTCTGATTCTTTGTATTTCTGTGGTGTCCATTGTAACTTCTCCTTTTCTACTTTTCCTTTTATTAATTTGAGTCCTCTTCCTTTTTTTCCCCATGATGAGTCTGGATAAGCACATATCAATTTTGTTCATCTTTTCAAAGAACTGTTTTTAGTTTCATTATTCTTTTATACCATTTTCTTCATCTCTATTTCATTTGTTTCCACTCTGATCTTTATGATTTCTTTCCTTCTGCTAACTTTGAGTTTTGTTTGTTCTTCTTTCTCTAGTTGCTTTAGAATAGGATTAGGTTGTTTGTTTGAGATTTTTCTTGTTTCCTGAAACATAGTTATAGTGCTGTAAACTTCCTTCTTATAATTGCTTTTCCAGTGTCCCATAGTTTTTAGTCATTTTTTGTTTGTTTGTTTGTTTTGTTTTCATTTTCCTCTAGATACTATCTGATTTCCATTTTGTTTTCTTCACTGATCCATTGTCTGCTTAGTAGCACATTGTTTAGCCTCCAAGTGTTTGTGCTTTTTATATTTTTTCTTGTAGTTAATTTCTAACCTCATAGTGTTGTGGCTGGAAAAGATGCTTGAAGCGATTTCAATGTTCTTAAATTTACCAAGGTTTGCCTTGTGACCTACCTTGTGATCTATCTTGAAGACTGTTCCATACCCTTGAGAAAAATGTGCATTCTGCTGATTTCAGATTAAATGTTCTATAAATAGCAATTACGTCCATCTGGTTTAATGTGGCATTTAAGGCCTGTGCTTCCTTATTGCTTTTCTGCTGGATGATCTGTCCACCTATGTCAGAGGGGTGCTAAAGTTCCTTACTATTATTGTGTTACTGCCAATTTCCCCTTTGAAGTTTGTTAACATTTGCCTTATATATCAAGGTGCTCCTAGGCTGGGTGCATATACATTTACAGTTGCTATATCTTCTTCTTGGATCGATCCCTTGATCTTCATGGAAAGTCCCTTATCTCTTGTGTGTGCATGCATACTTAGTCACTTCAGTCATGTCTGACTCTTCGTGCTTCAGTCGTGCCTGACTCTTTGTTCCTCTGTCCAAGGGATTCTCAAGGCAAGAACACTAGAGTGGACTGACATGCTCTCCTCCAAGGAATCTTCCCGACCCAGGGATTGAACCTGCATCTCTTATGTCTCTTGCATTGGCAGGCAGGTTCTTTACCACTAGCACTACCTGGGAAACTCTTATCTCTTGTAACAGTCTTTATTTTAAAATCTGTTTTGCCTGATAAGAGTATTGCTACTCCAGCTTTCTTTTGATTTTCATTTGCATGGAATATCTTTTTCCAAACACTCACTTTCAGCCTGTATGTGTCCCTAGGTCTGAAGGTGGTTCTCTTATAGACAGTATGTAGATGGATCTTGTTTTGGTATCCATTCAGCTAGTTTATATCTCTTGGTTGAAGCATTTAATCCATTTACATCAAATTGGTGGACTAGAAGTATTTGAATCTCATCTCCTCCACAAATACATCAAAAATACATCTACAAATGGAACAATTCCCACAGAACCCCTCTAGAACACTGGTAGAAGACTTCAAATACCTGAAAAGGGCAAGAAAGATCTCCATGTAACTGGGGTAGGATGAAAGGGAAAAAAAGAGGAAGTGGGATGGGAACTGTGGCCATGGAAGGGAACTTAAAAAAGGAAAGGTTCCTGTACCCTAGGAAGCCCCCTCACTTGCAGGGAGATCTGTACAGAAAGTGTGCTTCAGAGGCTCAGAGAAGGGCACAGCAACTGGTTTGTGGCAGACAGAAGAGCGAGAGACCTATCTAAACATTCGTGCCAACACCCTGCTCATTGTAGCCTTAGACACATGTTGCCAGGCTGCATGAGGGCTGGGTGCTAAAACTTGGGGTTTAGAGGACAGTCCTGGAGAGGGAAGTGCTGTTGGCTGCATGGAGATGCCTGAAGGCGCTGGAGTGTGCCATGGCTGCAACTGAGATTGTGTGGAGAAGGAAACCCAGGCCACTATAGAATTGAAGTGCCATTGTTGAGTGATACAAAAAGGGAGAGATGGGGCTGCCTTGGCAGCGTTTTTCTCCACTTGCTACCCCCTGCCTCCAGGGGCTCTGGAAGAGCCACTTGCCCCAGCAAACACCTCGGTGGGCTCTCAGAACACAGCCACCATCTCAGCAGGCCTCTGTACCACAGCTGCCACCTCAGGGCGTCCCACAGCCCACAGCTGCCTCAGGAGGCTCTGGGATCAGATGCCAGTGGGTTGCCCACAGGCAGTCAGGGCTAAAAACCACAGCTGAGTCCCAGGGCCTTCATGGCTTAGGAAGCAAGGATGAAAGCTCTCCCCTTGGCTGCACGAGCTGCAGATTTACACCTCCACGGCTGGTTTTGTAAATTCAGTGCCTGCAGGACATCTGAGTGGACAACAGGTGCCCCCATGGCTGAGACAGCTCTGGCCTTAGCAGCTGTGGACTTTGTGGGCACTCGCACTTGGGGCCTGGACTGGGCCAGGGTCTAAGCTGTCTCCATTGTGTTTCTAGCAGTTTCAGGTGCACAACTTCTGCAGTTATTGAACCTGACTTCAGTGAATCTCTGCTGGTGGCCTTGTAAAAACAATGTCTGATAGACACCAGAGCTCATTGCCAGCATTTCCAAAGATGAGCTGGGGCCAAGGGCAGTGCCAACCACAGTGTACTTCATAAGCCTGCAAAATGCATGCCAGATAACACAACAGAGCACTGTCACTGGTTAACAGTCTGGCAGAGGAATACTCAGCAGCTCCTCTTCCAGGGGGAGCACTGCAATTCCACCTACCTCACACTGCAGCTCAGAATCACGGCTCAGAAATGGATCTGAAGGCTTCTACCCCAACAACTAGGGAACATACCTGGCCCATGACAGGTAGTGACAGCCACATAGCAAAGAGGAGCCGCTGCTCAATGTCCAGTGCAGGCTCTGGTCACCAAAACACCAGTCACACCTCCTATCAAGGGGTAATGGCCAGCATACTCTGAGGAAAGAGGCAGGAGGCAGACACACTAAAAATAACATTCACACCAAAAAATAAATCCATACAAATGACACAGGGACTCTCCCTAGAAAAAAGCCCCTCCAAGACCACAGTATATAATTGTTTCTCCTACACTCATGGAACAAGAGACATAACTAAAAGAAGCAGAGGAGCCACTCCCGATAAAAAGATCAAGAGAATTTTCCTGCAAAAACAAATGATGTGTAATAGATCTCTTCAGTCTAATAGACATGAGTTCAAAAAAAGAGATAATGAAAATACTGAAGGAATTAGAAATGCTGATCACTATAAAAAGAAACTAGGAAGTGTAAAAGGAAAAAATTAGGGAACTCATTCACCAAGGTTAAAGCTAAGCTAAAGGCAAT
Organism: Cervus elaphus; assembly: GCF_910594005.1. Taxonomy (NCBI): domain Eukaryota; kingdom Metazoa; phylum Chordata; class Mammalia; order Artiodactyla; family Cervidae; genus Cervus; species Cervus elaphus. The sequence goes on from NC_057824.1 coordinate 33,207,215, forward strand.
GATAGCAGAATGAATAATGCAGAAGAATGAAAAATGATATGAAAGATAGAATAATGGAAATCACCCAGTCAGAACAACAGACTGAAAAATCAAATGAAAAAAATGAAAACAAAATAAGAGACCTATGGGAGAATATAAAGTGTGCCAATCTACATACAATAGGGATCCAAGAAGGAAAAGAAAGTAAAAAGCAAATTGAAAATGTATTTGAAGAAATGATGGATGATAACTTCTCAAATTCAACAGATATCCAGGTACAGGAAGCAGAGAAGGTTAATATACTTGAATAACAGGGTAATTGGAAATCAAAAACATACAATAGATTCATGAAAACCAAAAGAAAAAGAACATAAGCATAATATAATACAAAAGAAAATTATCAAATCACAAAAGGGAAAACAGAAAAGCAAAGGGATAAAGAAAAAATCAACAGGAAAACAACATTGAAAATGGAAATAAATGCATATCTATCAATACCTTAAAAGCCAATGGACTAAAGGCTCCAATCAAAAGACCCAGAGTAGCATATTGGATTAAAAAAAACAGGAGTCTACAATATACTGCCCATAAGAGACCCACTTTAGGCCAAAGACACAAATAGATTGAAAGTAAAGGGATGGAAAAATATATTTCATACAAATGACAATGACAAGAATTAAAGTTGAAGCTCCCCTGCCCCCCTCCAAAAAAGCCTAGGTACCTCAGAATGTGATTGTATTTGGAACTAGGGTCTTTACAGAGGTGATTAAGTTAAAATGAGGTCTTTAGGGTAGGCCCGAATACAATATGATTTGTGTCCTTGTGAGAAGAAGGAATTTGGGCATAGACTTATACAGAGGGAAGACAAGACATGGGGAAGGTGACCTTTTATAAGTCAAGGACAGAGGCCTGGGACAAATCTTTCCCTCATTGCCCTCAGAAGAAACCAATCCTGCCAACACGTTGATCTCAGATTTCTGTCTTCCAGAACTCTAAGAAAAAATTCTGATGTTTAAGCCACCCAGTTTGAGATACTATTTATAGCAGCCTTTGTTGATGCTGTTGCTAAGTTGTGTCCGACTCTTTGTGACCCCATGGACTACAGCACGCCAGACCTCCCTGTCCCTCCCTATATCCTGGAGTTTGCTCAAACTCACGTCCTTTGAGTTGGTGATACTATCCAACCATCTTATCCTCTGCCACCCTCTTCTCCTTTTGCCTTCGATCTTTCCCAGCATCAGGATCTTTTCCAATGACTTGACTGTTCACATCAGATGGCAGCCTTAGAGAACCAATATAAACTCTCAGATTGAAATACAGCTCTGTGTGACTATAAGATATATATTCTTTCTACTGTATTGTAAGATATGTTGTTGTTGTTTAGTTGGTAAGTGGTGTATGACTCTTTTGCGATCCCATGGGCTGTAGCCCACCATGCTCCTCTGTTCATGAAATTTCCAAGGCAAGATTATTGGAGTGGGTTGCCATTTTCTTCTCCAGGGAATCTTCCTGACCCAGGGATCAAACCTGCATCTCCTGCTTGGTGGGCGTTCTTTATCACTGAGCCACTTGGGTACAGGATGATGAAAACTCCAGATCCCAGTTGTTGTTCTTATTTTTGAAAAGAAAAATGCAGATGAAAAAGAAAAAAAATTTAAGAAAATGAAGAGTTTACTTTATGACTTAAGAATCTAATTCTTAACCATTACTGTACTCTGGCTTTATTTCAGTACAATGCTTGACATTCACATTTTCCTGTCTTCCCAGTTCAACTGTCAGCTTTGAGAAATGGTTTTAACGTCATTTAATAATCTGCTTTAAGAGTGCTATAATACACTTCCCCTGTGTCATAATCCTGCTATCTTGAAACAAAATGGCAGCTAATGTAGGTTTCCCAGTGATCACTGTTTCTGAAGTTTTTATAGAACTTAAACTTTGGGTGAGGAATCAGGTAATATGATTTATGTTGATTGAGCTTTTCAGTTCTTAAAACCACAATTAATTAAGGGAAAAGGCATAAAATAAAAGGAAATTTGTTCAGCTAACAAAGTCAGTTAATCCAAGAATGGAATTTAAATTCATAACCCCTGCTTAGGGTATCTAATATTCACATTTTAAAGAATTTGTTTTTTGGAAACCTTTATAAAGCTCTCCACTGTTACAATGTATTGCCATCTGGAGTTTAGCATTTATAAAATGTGCAGTTAAGGGATGCCAAGATATGCCTCATGCAGACCAGATGGTACAATAACAGCTCTGTCTGTTTTTCTGGCAAAAAAAAAAATAGGACTTTGAATGTCTTGAAACTTATGTGAATAAATTAAACCCCATCAATACTTCAGGGACATTATAATTTCAATACTCTATTTATCCACCTAAATATTTTCATAAATGCTTTCATTTGAAGAAGAAAAAGCAAGAGGGAAGACAATGGTTCTTTTGATTGCTTCATGTTTGTGTTTAACGATGTTTCAAAGGAAAACACCACCAATGATCTTCAGTGTGGGAAAGGAAGTTTCTCTGTACTTTGAGTTACCTATGAGTTTAAATGAAAAGCGGGGTTGTTGAAATCTCTTTTTAATAGAAAAAGTCCACATCAAATAGGTTGAACAGTTTTAGTACTGTGACGAAGAGAAAAAATACACACATAAGTGATGTTTCTTAATAATCCATATGAAAATGTCTCTACTGCAACAGATATATTTATATCATAAACCCATTCAACACATATAGTTGTGTGTTAACAGGGCCTGGTTCTGCCCTTGCCTGATTCATCTAAGTTTTCTGGGTAACAACAGGGCTTTTGTAATCCCCTTTATTTTCATTTACTTTCTGTTATTGCTTTTATTTTCAATAGAATTTATAATCAGATACTCATTAGATGAAGTAATCTTGTTAAAAGTAAATTTTCTGCTTGGATCTCTCCATTTTCCTTACTACATAAAAATTGTGCTTCCCTACCAGACAAGGGAATTTCCTCTGTAATTAGATGTGAATAGCTTTGAAGAACAAACAATGTGTGCTTTTGAAAGCCAGATCCCTTGAGGTTCAGGGGGCAATCTCATTAATAAAAACATGGGTTGCACAAGCTGTTGAATTTCTTTCCCAAAGAGCAGCGAATGGTTTTTCAGAACAAAGAGAAGATTGTTTTCCACTTTGCTGGCATGGTTTTTCTTGCGGTGGACTGGAAGTATTACCTACACTAATCTTTGTCTCTTCTTTTCCTCTCCCTGAGCAAAGGATCATATACAACTCTCTTATATAGATAGATCAGAATCCCGAATAAATCCTCCATCCAAAGGCTACTTGGCCAGGATTGCCTTCATGGTACATGGGACTCCTGTTCAGACCACTCAGCTATCAGGTAACTGCTATTAAACAAGAGAGGTCACAAAATTATAAACACAACAATGAAGAGTTGAAAATGGCATTGCTCTGTGGGGAAAAGGAGACCCATTGGTGAGAGAATCTCTGCAAACACTGTCCCTGGAAGCTCATTAACTGTGTTTTCCTGAGTCTTTGGCAAAAAGAAGTGGTATCTAGGCAGAAGGGCTCTCAGAATTACATTCTTGGGGGTCCTGGTAATAGGTTGAGTTTCTGGAGTTTTAGAAAAACAAAGAAGGAAATAGAGCCTGCTCCTCTGAACCTAAGCAGCAACCAGTGACACGGAAGTCACTTGCAGGATGTTTCACTAAAGTTATACTAATACTGCAGGGGTGTAGGAAGATGTGGGTAGCAGGGTTGGTTGCAACAGGAAGGTTGATGAGAGCCTTAAGTAGCTAGTTAGAAAAACAATACAAGGAATGGTCATCACCACTTAAGTCTAATCCTCAAAATCTCTGTATGTATGGCAGGTCTTCTCTGACCTTCCTAGAGAATAGCAGCATACTGTTGGAATAGACTCAAACACTTATTTACATAAGAAAAATATAGTCAAAAGTCACAATTGCTACACAATTATCCAACCCCTCATAAGGAATTGATGATAGGGTCATGAGCAATTCCCTCCAACTTTATCTACAAAGAAAGAGAGACTCAAATAGATGGAATAACTTGCATTAGACCATATGGACTCTATCCAGCTCCAAGTTCAACCCTCTTTCTCAACCTCCTCTTTAAGGAATGAGGTAAAGAGGAGCTTCAAGTTCATAAATATTTATTTCTATTTTCCTTCTCCCTCTGCATCCAATCTTCTCTAGGAAGTTTTCTTAGGGAAATGCCAAAGGGTACCAAGGGAAGCTTATATATATAGGGGGTGGGCTCGGTGGTAAAGAATATCTTGCTAATGCAGGAAAACCGAGTTATGTCCCTGGATCAGGAAGATGCCCTGGAGAAGGAAATGGCAACCCACACCAGTATTCTTGCCTGAGAAATCCCAAGGAAAGAGGGCCTGGCAGGCTCTAATCCATGGAGTTGCAAAGAGTTGGACATGACTGAGTGACTAAACAACAACAAATATACATGAGTGTGTGTATCTCAGTTGCTTTACCATTTCATAGGAAGAGTTTAAGTCCAAGTCATAAGTACCACTGGAGTTGAGAAACTCTTCTTTCTCCTGTTTGTCTCCCATTTGCAGTCCTTATTCCTCTCCTTTATAATTGCTCTGACTTCCTTTTCCTTTGCTTCCACCCTAATTCTTACTCTTCTCTTCTCATCATCCTTACCATTGTCATTATTTTCACCATCATGATCTTTATCTGTTAGCAGACTCCTTCTATGATTGGCACTTAGCATTTATTACTGTAGAATAGAATAGAATACAATACTGTATAGTAGAAAAGAATATTCTATTAATCCATTTATCTTTAAGAAGCCCTTTCTCAGGTTACATATGATTTTCTATTTTAGAGTACATTAATGAATACAATTGTGTCTAAATTTTAGTGGCTCAGGCAAAAATGATAGAAAAACAATGTTACCTTGTTCTGAAAGGGTCCACAGTCATGTTTGGGTATTTCACTTTTTCTAGGATAAAAAAGATTCCTTTTTTAGAAAAGCAAATAAATAATGTTGCAATAATGTTGCCTCCCAGGTTTTGCTTCTACAGCTTCCTCTGTTCTCATAGAAACCAAAAAAAAAAAAAAAAGAAACAAATATTGACCTTTAGCGCTAACTATTCTAAGGATTTGCAGATGAAAGCTTTTGCTTTTTCAGAGTGGGTTTTATCTTAGAATAAAGACTTGAACAAAATAGACGAGGAATAAACAGTTACAGGCTTCAAATATATACCTTTCTCACATCAATACCATGAACTATTATCCAAGCATATTAGCTATTTTGAACAATGTGGGAAATATTTATAGTGCATCAAAGAAAGGAAAAAACACAATGCAAGATGATGACAATGATGCAAAGTTTATATCACAAAAAACATATAAACAGTTAATCAATTGTATAAGGATGATGGGTTCTAATTGTATTGCAATGTTTTCAGAGAATATGATCTGCATGAAACCTACAATTTGATGTTTGTTGAGGCCTGCATGGGTTCTATTAGGTTCTATTTATATAACAGAATGTTACAAATATTCTTAGTGTGCTTTTAAAGAACATGCATTTTCTATTGAATACAGTGTTCTATATAGGGTTGTTAGATAAAACTTTTAAATTGTATTCAGATTTTTTATACCTTTCCTAATCTTTAGTCTGATTGATATATAATATTAAGGGAGTGTGTTAAAATCCCTTGCTATGATAGCAGATTTGTTCTTTCTCTTTAAATTCTATTAATATTTGTTTTTTTCAATTTTGAGGCTATATTACTTGGTACATACCAAGTTTAGTATGAACTATCATATTTGCTTGATAAATTTTTCCTTTCATCACTATCTCTTTATCCTTGGTAATTGTTTGGCTTAAACTACATTTTTGTCTGATACAAATATAGCTACACCAATTTGTTGTTAGTATCTTCTTGATATAAATTTTCCTTTTTTGCTTTCACTTTTTTTTTCAATTTTATGTTTTAAGTGTGTCTATTACAAATAAGACATGGCTGAGTCTTCTAACTGGTGAATTTGGCCTGTTTACATTTACTTTGATTACAGATAAATTTGAACCATGTTTTGGTTTTATATTGTGCTCTTTATTTACACTAATTTTTCTGTTCTCTCCCTTCTTTCCATAAGGCAAAAGTTTAAGTTAATGATTTGAGATTTTTCTTCTTTTCGATTAGTAACATAAGCATTAAAAACTGCAAAATTCCCCCAGTTCTGTGCTAATTGTGTCCTGTAAATTTTGATATGTTTCTTTCCATTTTCATTAAGTTCAAACTATATCTGATAAAGGATTTTTATCTAGGACATATAAAGAACTCTTATAATTCAATAATAATAAGACAACCTAATAAAATTTTTAAAGACAAAATGTAAGAATAGCTAATAAGCACTTAAAACAGTATCAACATTGTTACTCATTAGGAAAAAGAAATTTAAACAACAGTGGTACCACTTCACATCCACTAAGATAACTTTAAATGAAAAGGCAAATAATAAAGGCTGCAAGGATATGAAAAAGTTTGAAGCCTGTTTTGCCAAAAGTTTCACTTTCATTTTAGAGTCAAAGGATTTGTTAACAAAAGAAACCACTCATTACACACAAATGAACAATTTGAATTTTTGTTGAAGATTATTTGACTTAACTTCAATATACAGTCATTAAAATAAAAGAAATAGAAACAATAGAGAGAATTAACAGCACATACATCACCAAATTGCACAGACCAACATCCAGAATTAAACAGCACTGGGAAGTCCCTTGTAAACAGCAATGTGGAGTCCCAGTTAGGAAATGACCCCGGGCAGTGTGTCCACTCCACTGGTGAGACTTCAGATTGCATTTTCAGGGGCTCCAGCTTATAATCCCAGATTGCAAACTGATATCATCATCAGTTTGCTCACTAAAATGCAGCTCCCGTTTTACTTTAACATTTTTATGGTATTATTTATCTTGTGAGTCAAAGGGTTTCTTTAGACCGCAAGTGGTTGGCCAGACCTCCAGTGGCTCAAGAATTCCAAGAGCCACTTACTTTCTTATCTAAAGGGCTGCCTGACTTTCTGTGCTTGCAGGCAGGCATGGAATCTGAGTAGTGTACAGGCAGGTCAGCAGCAAGGCCAGAAGCCTGCTCTCCTGCTTCTGAAGACTGAACAAGACTTTCTCCATTTCAATTTCCCTAACAGTCTCACACACCAAAGCCTTTGGCTGTGTAGATCACAATAAACTGTGGGAAATTCTTCAAGAGATGGGAATACCAGACCACCTTACCTCCTCCTGAGAAATCTACATGCAGGTCAAGAAGCAATAGTTAGAATCGAACATGGAACAACAGACTGATTCCAAACAGGAAAAGGAGTACGTCAAGGCTGTATATTGTCACCCTGCTTATTTAACTTATATGCAGAGTACATCATGCAAAATCCCAGGCTGGATGAAGCACAAGCTGGGATCAAGATTGCTAGGAGAAATAGCAATAACCTCAGACATGCAGATGACACCACCCTTATAGCAAAAAGCAAATAGGAACTAAAAAGCCTCTTGATGAAGGTGAAAGAGGAGAGTGAAAAAGCTGTCTTAAAACTTAACATTCAAAAAACTAAGATCATAGCATCCAGAACCATCACTTCATGGCAAATAGGTGGGGAAACAATGAAAACAGTGATAGACTTTATTTTTTGGGGCTCCAAAGTCACTGCAGATGGTGACTGCAGCCATGAAATTAAAAGATACCTGCTCCTTGGAATAAAAACTATGACCAACCTCAACAGCATATTGAAAAGCAGAGACATACATACTTTGCTGACAAATGTCTGCATAGTCAAAGCTATGGTTTTTCCAGTAGTCATTTACGGATGTGAGAGTTGGACTATAAAGAAAGCTGAGTGCCGAAGAATTGATGCTTTTGAACTGGGATGTTGGAGAAGACTCTTGAGAGTCCCTTGGACTGCAAGGAGATCCAACCAGTCCATCCTAAAGGAGATAAGTCCTGGGTGTTCACTGGAAGGACTGATGTTGAAGCTGAAACTCCAATACTTTGGCCACCTGATGCGAAGAGCTAACTCATTTGAAAAGACCCTGATGCTGGGAAAGATTGAAGGCAGGAGGAGAAAGGAATGACAGAGGATGAGATGGTTGGATGGCATCACTGACTTCATGGACATGAGTTTGAGCAAGCTCCAGGAGTTGGTGATGGACAGGGAAGCCTGATAAGCTGCAGTCTATGGGATCACAAAGAGTCGGACATGACTGAGTGACTGAACTGAACAGTTACATACATTGCTGATGGAAATGAAAATCTATACAGTCACTTTGGAAAACAATTTGTCAGTTTCTTAAAAAGTTAAATATAAATTGCCATATAATTGAGCAATTTCATTTGTTGATTTATACCTTAGATATGTGAAAGTGTATGTCCACACAAAAACTTGTATATTCATGGTAGCGGTATTCATAAAAACAAAATGTGGAAACAGTTCAAATGTCTATCAACTGTTGGAAGAATAAAGAAAATTTGATGTATTAGTATAGTAGAATATTATTCAGAAATAAAAGGGAAAGAAATAATGTTACATGCTGTAAAATGCATACACCTCAAAAATTTAGGTGAAGCTACAAAAGGCTATACATTGTATGATTCCATTTACATGAAATACCTACCAATAGCAAATCTGTAGAGACAGAAAACAGATTTGTGATTTCCTGAGGCTGGGAGTGGAAAAGAGGAGTGATTACAAATTAGCATTAGGGATATTTCAGGGGATACAGATATGTTATAAAACTGGATTATGGTTGTTACCAAACAGAAGTTGGGTTTGCTCACTACTCGTGTGGCAAAGCCAATCTACTGGTATAAGGTTGTGGTGAAGGAAAATGCAGCATTTATTGCAGGGTGCCAAGCAAAAGCTTTTATTTGAAAGACCCAAACTCACCAGTGGCTTTCAGGGAAGGGTTTTTAAAGACAGTGTATGGGAAAGTGTCACAGGGTTTGTGACCAGCTCATCCACAGTTCTTGATTGGTTGATGATAAAGTAACAGGGTGATATTTTGAAAATCTCAATCATCAACCTTCTGGTTCCAACTGGTTTGGAGTCTATGTGTTGATGGTTAGCATGCAGTTAACTTTTTCCACCTGGTGAGGGGTTTAGTGTCTGCAAAATAGCTCAAGCATGTTGTTTAGGATATTATCTATAAGCATTAAGGAGGAACTAAATGCCCTTGACTTTGTTTTATGGCTAAACAATTAATATTTTGTTTTGCTTGACTTTTTCTTTGTTTCTACCTTTTCTCTCTTCTCTGATTAAATTTGCTCTTTAGAACTTGGAAAGGGCCTAGAAAGCTACAGCTTTTGTACAAACAAGGGGTAATAGACTGGTAAGGAGGGGGTCTGTCTCTGGGAAGTTCCTACAGGGGCCTGCTTGGTTTCACGGTGACAGTTACACAGCTCAAATTTGGTAACAATCACTGAATTTTGCACTTTAGATGGATGAATTTCATAATATGTAAATTATACCCCAATGTATTGTAAAGTGTATGTATGCACTTTAGAAAAATGGACCACTCCAATGAGCTAGCCTAGTTCTGAGTTGTTTTGAAATTATTTTCTTCATTCTGTGCCTAGATGACCAATATTATATTCAAAACTTGTTAAGAGACAAGAAAAATGTGCCTCTTTTAAGACATTCAAGATGAACACAGCAGTCTTCAATTTTCAATGTCATGGCCATTTCAGAGAGAAAAGGTCTAAGTTCAGTGCTGTGAATTGTTCTGGCTGCTTTCCATGGAGGGAGGCTGGAGTGAGCTTTGCCCTGGGCTGACACTGTTCCTTGTCACTGATTAACCAGCTTTGTAGGAAGGCTGCTTCACTGCCATCCTGTTCGGCCTGGAGAGTGATACTTGGCAAATCTTCGGAGAGCAGAAAAATGTCCACTCGCTATCACCAAGCTGCTAGTGATAGCTACCTGGAACTTCTGAAGGAGGCCACCAAGAGAGATCTGAATCTTTCTGATGAAGATGGCATGACCCCCACACTCCTAGCAGCCTACCATGGGAACTTGGAAGCCCTAGAAATAATCTGCAGCAGAGGGTAAGTTCAACCCAATGGTTTTGACTGGAAACTGTTTATGGGAGGATATTGCAGATAGGAGCAAAGGCAGGGAATTAGTGAAAATACTTTGCTCTCATTCTAGTCTGTGTAAAAACTGTCTTTTTAGAGGAAATGAGAAAAGTTCCCAGCGATATTCTCTTTCCACCCTGAGAACTGGCACCATGGGGTGGCCGATCCCTTATGAGCCACACACACAGAAATCCTGAACTCTAAGTCACCATTATTTCCCTTCGGGGTAAGATATTTGAATTCTGTAGCTTTAAAACTCCTTTCCATGACATGTAAATGCTAGACTCTTTAAAAAAGATCAGTGATCTACCTGGTTTTAAGATGTGAAGTATACTTGGAACAAATGATGTGTTTCTTCTTTTTTTCATCTGTGCCATTAAAATCCCATAGCCTTAAAAAAAAGAGTCAATGCAAGTGCAAGTTTATGGTTCTTAGATGAAATTTCTGGCTTTATAAGCTATAAAAGGGAACTTCAACCTATCTTAATTACCACTCTGGCTGTCAAATACATACATGTACATATACTCTCCCTTCAAATTCTAAAGCAGAAATTAGCTACCTCCTGTCTTCTACTTGTTGCTGGAGGGGCTAGTCACCATTGACAACTATAACTCCAAGTAGACTAAAGAAAGAAAAAAAGAAAATGTGAGTAAACGAGACAAGTGAATTTATACATATTAATATATAACATATGTATTTATTAATACCTGTATCTGCTCTGTGTCAACCATTTTGCTAGATCAACAAGAGAAATATGATTCTTCCCATCTTCAAATGGTGATCAAATTTGAGAGAGGAAATGTTATGAATGTGTTATAAAGGGATAAAGAGAGAACACTAAATAAATAAGACAGGTATCCCAATCTAGGTAGTGAGGGAAGGCTTTCTTGAGCATCTAAACTAGAGTTTGAACGATAAGGAGTTGGCCAGATGAAGGTGGAAGGAAGAATGTTTCTCCTGAGGAAGAGTACTGTATTCTAGGCACTGAAGAGGTCAAGTGTGGCTGGATATGGCTTGAGTGGGGAGAGGCCAAGTTGTAAGCGAGGAGACCAGACACAAGAGTCTTGTAGACTCTTTTAAGGAATTGAACTTTTCCCCAAGGACATGGAAAGGCACTGTGGTGGGTTTGTGCAGGGGAGCCACCTGGTAACTTTTTGTTTACAAAATTTTCCTCAGGCGGTTGTATAGCAGTTAAAGAAAATGTTCAGGGACTGTTTTAATGGTTGAGATGAGGGGTGAACTGGACTAGGAAAGTGGCAGTGGGAACAGAGAGACGTGGATGAATGGCAATTTGGATGTGGAATTGATTATAATTGACTGAACGTTGAGTGGGTAGAAGGAAGAGGAGGATCAAGTTTGAGCTTGGACAGGATGTTGGATGTTGGCAACCTTTATTGAAGTGAGAGTTACTTTAAGGAGTTAGAAGAACCAAAGGTGGAGAGAATTCCTGAGTTGAAGACTAAATGAGGAAGTGAGTGGAGTTGATGTACTCCATTCCTTTTAACTTCCATTTTCCAGGTTTTCCAGACATCACCCTCTACCTGGACCCTTTCAGCCAAGCTCTTTCAGATTGGAACACTGTATCATCTTTCCTCTTCTCCCAAACTTTCTTCATCTACTCAAAGTATATAACCTCTGCAGGAAGTGCAAGAGGTCAGTTACCATTTCACAACCAGTGCTGAAAACCCTTTCCCATTTTAAGGTCCAATTTAAATGAGAGGGCCTAGATGTTCTCCTATGCTCGCTCTCTCTCTTTGTAAGCCTGAAACATTTTCTTATACAAATTGTTCTACTGGTCTTTACTTATGACAAAATTAACATAAACTAAGCTCCCCAAATTAAACTATATATATGCACACAGATTATAAAGAATAAAATACCTTGTTATGTCATATATATATTGTGCGTATAAAATATATATAGAACCTACAAATATATGCACACATATATTAAAATGTATATATTATATATAAATAATTACACATGCCTATTTGTACATATACATGAAATAGTATACTAAGTAAACACTTTTTGTGTGGTATGCAGTTTTTTTTTAATGACTCAATATATCATAAACATTTTTTCCATGTCAGCATATGTTCTTTTACAGTTTAATTTCCAGGAACTTCTTAGTATTCTAGTTAATGAATATAATATATAAATATATTTTTTAGTCAGTCTCTCTTTTGAACAAATAACTTGTTTACCATGGTTTAAATAGTGCTGTGATGATTATCCTTGTACATAAATCTTTACTCATGTTTTCTTGAGAACAAATTCTTCAAAGTGAAATTTCTGGATCAGTAGGCACATATACCATTTAAAGACTTTTTTGGTGTCTATTGACAAATTGCTCTTCAGAAAGTGAGCACCTGTTTCTGTCAATATTGTAGGTTTGAAATGATATATCAATGTGCCTTTAATGTTCTTTGGTTACTGGCAGGGTTGAAAATTTTTTTATATTTTGAAGTCATTGTATTTCCACTTTTGTCAGCTAAGTATTTATAACCTTGTCCTACTTATATATTGGAATCTTCAACATTTCTCATTGATTTTTTTAAAGTTAGAATATCAGCCTTTTGTCACTGTATTTCCAAATATTTTCACAAATCATAATTCATATTTTTGACATCAGATATTTAATATCAGTGAAAACATAAATTTAAATACATATATTTATGTACTTAAATCTATCAATTTTACTATGTAATTCCAACTTTGAGGTCATGCCTAAATATTGACAGATATTTTCTTTAGTACTTTAGTTTTTTTTATTTTAAATAACTCATATTTTATTTCTTTGATTTAAGATTTGAGATTGTGATCTAACTATGTCTTCTCCAAGTGGCTAGTCATTTGTCCCTAAGCATTTTGTCATATAATCCACTCTTTATGTATTTATTTGGCATGGTAATTTCTCTCAATGTAATTGTTTGATATTTATTAAAAACTGATTATGAACATCAACATTCTAACCCTGGTTAGTCCTTCCTTCTCAACTCTTGTCTTCTGAATCAGTTCTAATACATCCCAGATTTTTTTCCTTCTCTCCAGGAGCATTTGAGATCTGTTAAGTTGGCCTGGTATAAACTTATAAAAATGTCTTATAAGCGTTTTCACAGGTCACCACCTATTTTGATCATTGAGTATGTGTGCTATTCACTCGGTTGTGTCTGACTTTTTGCGACCCCATAGGCTGTAACCCACCAGACTCCTGTGTCCATAGAATTCTCCAGGAAAGAATACTGGAGTGAGTTGCCATTTCGGAATCTTCCCAACTCAGGGATCAAAACTGGGTCTCCTGCATTGCAGGCAGATTTTGATCATAGCCAATCTTTAAGCACTTGTGTGAGAACAAAATGCCCATACATTTAAGGGGGCTAAAAAGTAAAACCAATCAAAAATTGAATTTAGATGTAAATCACTTATTGAAGTCTACTGCAGTCTGATGATTTTAGTGTCTTTCTGTGACTACCTGATTGAACTATGGATCATGTGGCAAGCAATAATATCCAAACTCTGGCTTTGTTAAAAACTGTTTTTCTTCCTATTTTACTTTTAAAGATGGAAAGCAATAATTACCTGTCTTACATTGGGAAGATGGCCTCAGTTATACAGAATTTGATTTTGCTTTTAAAACATGCAAGGGTTTTTTAAAGCAATTTGGTTCTATTTTCTAAAATGAAAATAATTTTTTTCCTTTCTGATTCTCAAAGGAATACAAACTTCTTGTAACATTTCATGTCATATTGGAAAAATATACTTAATAAAGCAAAAATCACATGAATTCTCACAGTGATTAACATTTGGGTATATATTCCTTCAGATGTTTCCCTTTAAGAACATACACTTAAATGTACCTACGTTCAGCCCTTAAAAAGGCAATCACAGTATACAAACTCTTCTGGATTATTCTTCTAATTATTTAATAATGGAGTATTGACCATCTGCAGTTAAAAGGAAGATTCATGACATTATTTTCAGTGGCTATATAGTATCCTGCTTTATAGTTTCATTACAATTTATTTAATCAGTTATTTGTTCATGACATTTAATTTGAACCCAGTTTTTGTATAAGATGGGATGAGCATCCTTGATCACTCATCTTTGCACAAATGTCTGATATTTCCTCAGGATAAATTCCTTAAAGCAGAATTGTTGATTCAAAGGAGCACTATGTTTTACAGTCTTTTGGCACATACTATGCCAGGAAATTTGAACCACTCTATGCTTCCTCCAGCATTCTTCATTTCCTCACACTCCTGCCAAAACTGAGTATTATTATTCTTTTTATTTGTTGCCTATCTGATAGGCAAATAGATGGTGGTGTATTACTTTCAATTGCATTTATTTGATTACTAATGAGTCTAAATATTCCTTCTTTGTAGAAAAACAGTTTTTGAAAAAGTGATCTTCTTTTCTGAGATCAACTCCAGAAAAAATCAAATCAACTTCAAAAGGAGAAATTGAAATGGAACAGATGCTCAGAGTAATTTAATATAAGAAAATTGCCTATTTTGCAACAATAATAAAAATTATTTCCAAAATGTACTAATCTACTAAAAAGCAAGGGCAAAATATGATTACTTAAAATCTTTTCATTGAGTTTCTCTTTTGGGAAAAAAATGATAGAAAAAAAAACCAAATAAAAATTTTATGAATTTAGACCACAGAAACAATATGGCGTCAATATTGGATTCAGATCAACAAATGAGGGGGATGAGTTTTTGAATATCTGGACAGGAATGTGTAATGGTTCTATCAAAAAATGTGAAAGACACCAGAGATTGAAAGACAGAGTTAAGAAGAACCCCCAAATTGTCAATAGAAAAAATTTTAATTTAAGTAGTACATCAATTTGGAAAGTTGTCTGTAAATAGAATTTCTGCAAGTGGAAATAACTTAAATGTTCCAGGGCAACTCATGAATCAGCTTACTGACAGTTTCATCTTTAAATTTGGAATTTTGTGTTTCTTAGGAGAGCAACAATCTTTAAGGGTCACCTCAGGTTTTCTTCATGTTCTTCCTACTTTTGAAGGATCATTTAAGTTCCCTTGGGTGGGGAAAATTCCCCTGTTTTATGACCTGAAGCATGTGGATTTAATCCAACCTTTTAACACTTGTAACATCCTCACCCAAACTCACTCCTCTCAATAATTTCTTTTTTAACTTACCCAATCTAATGTCAGGCAAATTTAATCCATATGTTTATATTTGCAGTAATGTCTTAGATGTTTTACAACCTCTCTTTGAAGTCTTTTGAACGTGGTGTTTGGTTAAAATAAATAAAAAGTGAAATGCCATCTTTGAGGCTACTGTGCTTCCCTAAGATGCACAACTGTTTTAAGGTTGAAAGAGTCTTTGATCCAAGACAACTAAATCAGGCAGACTGACTAGACCTCTTTTGAAAATGGTTGTGCAACAGAATCATGTTATTTAATACTTGCTTTCCTTATATTCAATTTCATTTTCTTTCCTTCCTCTTTGAACTTATTTCCCTTCCTCTATCTCTGGCCACACTGAATATATTCCTGGTGTCCCAAATATGTAACGTCACCTATATGTGCATCTGCTTACACTCACTGTTCTCTCTCTTCAGAAGGAAGTTGCCAGCTGTCACCTTATGGCTGGATCTAGCCCACAAGCATGTTTAATTTGGACCTCACTGTAATTTTCTCTTAAATTTAAGCTAACACTTAAAAATCAAAAAGCTTCACCTGAGATTCTGGATTTCTGGTTTTGTTTGGAAAATGGAAGCTCTGGCAATATCGTGTCTGCTTTTATTCAGGATAGCAATTAGCCACAGCTGAACAGTGCCTGTTCTTTTAGATGGAGCTTAAACTTAACTATGACTTTGTTGAAAAAAAAAAAAATGTGGCCCCATTAAGTTACTTACATCACATCTTGGCTTCTTTAGGTTGTGTTTGAGACATCTGCTAGGAGATATGGAAGATATCATACAAAGGACAAAAAACACAGGTTTTGCCCTCTGAGACGTATTATCTAAACAGGGCAGGGTGTATTTGACGAATTAAGATTGTAAGTGTTGAAAGGCCAGAAGGGTTATTGTAGTGTTGCAGGAATTTACCAGATGGGTACAAGAAAAAAATATATGAAATTAAGTATTTTGAGTTTAGAGTCAAGGGAAATGATAACAGGTAAAATTTATTGAGTATTCACTATGCGCCAAGCACTTTTCTAATGCTTTATGTATGTTGACTTTATTCACATTATAGTTCTATGAGTAGGTAATATTATCCTCAATTTATAGACAAGGACAATGAGTCCTAGAAAAGTTGAACTTGAGGCCTCATTGCAGGTAAAAGGTAAAGCGGAGGGGAGTTAAGGTAAGACCACATTGTGTTGGAGACCATGAGACATGGAGGCAGGCCTCAGCCAAAGTGTACTGCGTTGAACTGGTGGGCAAATCAGTTGAGTGCTTGGTCTTATTTACCCCTCTGAGAGTTGTTCTTCTCTTTCATTTTTTTTTTTTTTAATTTTTTTATTAGTTGGAGGCTAATTACTTCACAACATTTCAGTGGGTTTTGTCATACATTGATATGAATCAGCCATAGATTTACACGTATTCCCCATCCCGATCCCCCCTCCCACCTCCCTCTCCACCCGATTCCTCTGGGTCTTCCCAGTGCACCAGCCCCGAGCACTTGTCTCATGCATCCCACCTGGGCTGGTGATCTGTTTCACCATAGATATTATACATGCTGTTCTTTCGAAACATCCCACCCTCACCTTCTCCCACAGAGTTCAAAAGTCTGTTCTGTACTTCTGTGTCTCTTTTCCTGTTTTGCATATAGGGTTATCGTTACCATTTTTCTAAATTCCATATATATGTGTTAGTATGCTGTAATGTTCTTTATCTTTCTGGCTTACTTTGTATAATGGGCTCCAGTTTCATCCATCTCATTAGGACTGATTCAAATGAATTCTTTTTAACGCCTAGTAATATTCCATGGTGTATATGTACCACAGCTTCCTTATCCATTCATCTGCTGATGGGCATCTAGGTTGCTTCCATGTCCTGGCTATTATAAACAGTGCTGTGATGAACATTGGGGTGCACGTGTCTCTTTCAGATCTGGTTTCCTTGGTGTGTATGCCCAGAAGTGGGATTGCTGGGTCATATGGCAGTTCTATTTCCAGTTTTTTAAGGAATCTCCACACTGTTTTCCATAGCGGTTGTACTAGTTTGCATTCCCACCAACAGTGTAAGAGGGTTCCCTTTTCTCCACACCCTCTCCAGCATTTATTGCTTGTAGACTTTTGGATAGCAGCCATCCTGACTGGCGTGTAATGGTACCTCATTGTGGGTTTGATTTACATTTCTCTGATAATGAGTGATGTTGAGCACCTTTTCATGTGTTTGTTAGCCATCTGTATGTCTTCTTTGGAGAAATGTCTGATTAGTTCTTTGGCCCATTTTTTGATTGGGTCATTTATTTTTCTGGAATTGAGCTTCAGGAGTTGCTTGTATATTTTTGAGATTAATCCTTTGTCTGTTTCTTCATTTGCTATTATTTTCTCCCAATCTGAGGGCTGTCTTTTCACCTTACTTATAGTTTCCTTTGTTGTGCAAAAGCTTTTAAGTTTCCTTAGGTCCCATTTGTTTAGTTTTGCTTTTATTTCCAATATTCTGGGAGGTGGGTCATAGAGGATCTTGCTGTGATTTATGTCAGAGAGTGTTTTGCCTATGTTCTCCTCTAGGAGTTTTATAGTTTCTGGTCTGACATTTAGATCTTTAATCCATTTTGAGTTTATTTTTGTGTATGGTGTTAGAAAGTGTTCTAGTTTCATTCTTTTACAAGTGGTTGACCAGTTTTCCCAGCACCACTTGTTAAAGAGGTTGTCTTTTTTCCATTGTATATCCTTGCCTCCTTTGTCGAAGATAAGGTGTCCATAGGTTCGTGGATTTATCTCTGGGCTTTCTATTCTGTTCCACTGATCTATATTTCTGTCTTTGTGCCAGTACCATACTGTCTTGATGACTGTGGCGTTGTAGTAGGGTCTGAAGTCAGGCAGGTTGATTCCTCCAGTTCCATTCTTCTTTCTCAAGATTACTTTGGCTATTCGAGGTTTTTTGTATTTCCATACAAATTGTGAAATTCTTTGTTCTAGTTCTGTGGAAAATACCGTTGGTAGCTTGATAGGGATTGCATTGAATCTATAGATTGCTTTGGGTAGAATAGCCACTTTGACAATATTGATTCTTCCAATCCATGAACACGGTATATTTCTCCATCTGTTTGTGTCCTCTTTGATTTCTTTCATCAGTGTTTTATAGTTTTCTATGTATAGGTCTTTTGTTTCTTTAGGTAGATATACTCCTAAGTATTTTATTCTTTTTGTTGCAATGGTGAATGGTATTGTTTCCTTAATTTCTCTTTCTGTTTTTTCATTGTTAGTATATAGGAATGCAAGGGATTTCTGTGTGTTAATTTTATATCCTGCAACTTTACTATATTCATTGATTAGCTCTAGTAATTTTCTGGAAGAGTCTTTAGGGTTTTCTATGTAGAGGATCATGTCATCTGCAAACAGTGAGAGTTTCACTTCTTCTTTTCCTATCTGGATTCCTTTTACTTCTTTTTCTGCTCTGATTGCTGTGGCCAAAACTTCCAACACTATGTTGAATAGTAGTGGTGAGAGTGGGCACCCTTTTCTTGTTCCTGATTTCAGGGGAAATGCTTTCAATTTTTCACCATTGAGGGTGATGCTTGCTGTGGGTTTGTCATATATAGCTTTAATTATGTTGAGGTATGTTCCTTCTATTCCTGCTTTTTGGAGAGTCTTAATCATAAATGAGTGTTGAATTTTGTCAAAGGCTTTTTCTGCATCTATTGAGATAATCATATGGTTTTTATCTTTCAATTTGTTAATGTGGTGTATTACATTGATTGATTTGCGGATATTAAAGAATCCTTGCATTCCTGGGATAAAGCCCACTTGGTCATGGTGTATGATCTCTTTAATATGTTGTTGGATTCTGTTTGCTAGAATTTTGTTAAGGATTTTGGCATCTATGTTCATCAGTGATATTGGCCTGTAGTTTTCTTTTTTTGTGGCATCTTTGTCTGGTTTTGGAATTAGGGTGATGGTGGCCTCATAGAATGAGTTTGGAAGCTTACCTTCATCTGCAATTTTCTGGAAGAGTTTGAGTAAGATAGGTGTTAGCTCTTCTCTAAATTTTTGGTAGAATTCAGCTGTGAAGCCATCTGGTCCTGGGCTTTTGTTTGCTGGAAGATTTTTGATTACAGTTTCGATTTCCTTGCCTGTGATGGGTCTGTTAAGATCTTCTATTTCTTCCTGGTTCAGTTTTGGAAAGTTATACTTTTCTAAGAATTTGTCCATTTCATCCAAGTTGTCCATTTTATTGGCATAGAGCTGCTGGTAGTAGTCTCTTATGATCCTTTGTATTTCAGTGTTGTCTGTTGTGATCTCTCCATTTTCATTTCTAATTTTGTTAATCTGGTTCTTCTCTCTTTGTTTCTTAATGAGTCTTGCTAATGGTTTGTCAATTTTGTTTATCTTTTCAAAAAACCTGCTTTTAGCTTTGTTGATTTTTGCTATGGTCTCTTTAGTTTCTTTTGCATTTATTTCTGCCTTAATTTTTAAGATTTATTTCCTTCTGCTAACCCTGGAGTTCTTCATTTCTTCCTTCTCTAATTGCTTTAGGTGTAGAGTTAGGTTATTTATTTGGCTTTTTTCTTGTTTCTTGATGTAAGCCTGTAATGCTATGAACCTTCCCCTTAGCACTGCTTTTACAGTGTCCCATAGGTTTTGGGTTGTTGTGTTTTCATTTTCATTCATTTCTATGCATATTTTTATTTCTTTTTTGATTTCTTCTATGATTTGTTGGTTATTCAGAAGCATGTTATTTAGCCTCCATGTGTTTGAATTTTTAACAATTTTTTTCCTGTAATTGAGATCTAACCTTACTGCACTGTGGTCAGAAAAGATGACTGGAATGATTTCAATTTTTTTGAATTTTCCAAGACCAGATTTATGGCCCAGGATGTGCTCTATTCTGGAGAAGGTTCCGTGTGCACTTGAGAAAAAGGTGAAGTTGATTGTTTTGGGGTGAAATGTCCTATAGATATCAATTAGGTCTAGCTGGTCCATTGTGTCATTTAAGGTTTGTGTTTCCTTGTTAATTTTCTGTTTAGTTGATCTATCCATAGTTGTGAGTGGGGTATTAAAGTCTCCCACTATTATTGTGTTACTGTTAATTTCCTCTTTCATACTCGTTAGTGTTTGCCGTACATATTGCGGTGCTCCTATGTTGGGTGCATATATATTTATAATTGTTATATCTTCTTCTTGGATTGATTCTTTGATCATTATGTAGTGTCCTTCTTTGTCTCTTTTCACATCCTTTATTTTAAAGTCTATTTTATCTGATATGAGTATTGCGCTCCTGCTTTCTTTTGGTCTCCATTTGCATGAAATATTTTTTTCCAGCCCTTCACTTTTAGTCTGTATGTGTCTCTTGTTTTGAGGTGGGTCTCTTGTAGACAGCATATATAGGGGTCTTGTTTTTGTATCCATTCAGCCAATCTTTGTCTTTTGGTTGGGGCATTCAACCCATTTACACTTAAGGTAATTATTGATAGGTGTGGTCCCGTTGCCATTTACTTTGTTGTTTTGGGTTCACGTTCATACAACCTTTCTGCATTTCCTGTCTAGAGAAGATCCTTTAGCATTTGTTGAAGAGCTGGTTTGGTGGTGCTGAATTCTCTCAGCTTTTGCTTATCTGTAAAGCTTTTGAATTCTCCTTCATATCTGAATGAGATCCTTGCTGGATACAGTAATCTAGGTTGTAGGTTATTCTCTTTCATTACTTTCAGTACGTCCTGCCATTCCCTTCTGGCCTGGAGGGTTTCTATTGATAGATCAGCTGTTATCCTTATGGGAATCCCTTTGTGTGTTATTTGATGTTTCTCCCTTGCTGCTTTTAATATTTGTTCTTTGTGTTTGATCTTGTTAATTTGATTAATATGTGTCTTGGGGTGTTTCGCCTTGGGTTTATCCTGTTTGGGACTCTCTGGGTTTCTTGGACTTGGGTGGCTATTTCCTTCCCCATTTTAGGGAAGTTTTCAGCTATTATCTCCTCGAGTATTTTCTCATGGCCTTTCTTTTTGTCTTCTTCTTCTGGAACTCCTATGATTCGAATGTTGGGGCGTTTCACAGTGTCCCAGAGGTCCCTGAGGTTGTCCTCATTTCTTTTGATCCTTTTTTCTTTTTTCCTCTCTGCTTCATTTATTTCCACCATTTTATCTTCTACCTCACTTATCCTATCTTCTGCCTCCGTTATTCTACTCTTGGTTCCCTCCAAAGTGTTTTTGATCTCATTCATTGCATTGTTCATTTTTAATTGACTCTTTTTTATTTCTTCTAGGTCTTTATTAAACATTTCTTGTATCTTTTCAATCTTTGTCTCCAGGCTATTTATCTGCAACTCCATTTTGTTTTCAAGATTTTGGATCATTTTTATTATCATTATTCTAAATTCTTTTTCAGGTAGATTCCCTGTCTCCTCCTCTTTTGTTTGACTTGGTGGGCATTTTTCATGTTCCTTTACCTGTTGGGTATTTCTCTGCCTTTTCATCTTGTTTAGATTGCTGTATCTGGAGTGGGCTTTCTGTATTCTGGAGGTCTGTGGTTCCTTTTTATTGTGGAGGATTAACCCAGTGGGTGGGGTTAGACGATTGGCTTGTCAAGGTTTCCTGGTTAGGGAAGCTTGCGTCAGTGTTCTGGTGCGTGGAACTTGATTTCTTCTCTCTGCAGTGCAATGGAGTGCCCAGTAATGAGTTTTGAGATGGGTCTATGTGTTAGGTGTGACCTTGGGCAGCCTGTATGTTGAAGTTCAGGGCTATGTTCCTGCATTGCTGGAGAATTTGCGTGGTATGTCTTGCTCTAAAACTTATTGGCTCTTGGGTGGTGGTTGGTTTCAGTGTAGGTATGGAGGCTTTTGGATGGTCACTTATTACTTAAAGTTCCATGTAGTCAGGAGTTTTCTGGTGTTCTCAGGTTTTGGGGCTTAGGTCTCCTGCCTCTGGATTTCAGTTTTATTTTTCCTGTAGTCTCAGGACTTCTCCAACTATACAGCACTGATAATAAAACTTCTAGGTTAATGGCGAAAAGATTCTCCCCCGTTAGGGACACCCAGAGAGGTTCACAGAGTTACATGAAGAGGAGAAAAGGGAGGAGGGAGATAGAGATGAGCAGGAGGAGCAAAAGGGGGACTCAAGAGGAGAGAGACAGATCTACGCAGCTGTCTGTTCCCAGAGTGTTCTCCGTATCCCAGACACCTACAAAGATTCACAGAATTGGATTGGGAAGAGAAGGGGAAAGGAGGAAATAGAGGTGTTCTGAGGTAGAAAACAGAGAGTCAAGATTGGGAGAGAATAATCTTCAGTTTAAAAACAGGGCTTCTCTTCTTTTTTTTTTGTAAGGTTATAGTGTATTGAAAATGAAAATTAAGGAGTAGTAGAGGAGTACTAGAGGACTTTAAAAGAAATAAGAGAAAAAGAAAAATAGAAAATAGAAGAGAAAAAGGAAAGAAAAAAAAAAGAAGTAAAAAGAAAAAAAAAGAAAGAAAAAAATTTTTTTTCCCTAATTAAAAAAATCGTAAAAATCTATGAAAATGAAAGTTAAGGAGTAATGGGGGAGTAATAGGGAATTTTAAAGGAAAATAAAAGAGAAAAAATAAAAAGAGGAAAAAAAATTTTTTTTTTCTTACTTTAAAAAAAAAAAAAGTAAAAATATATCTAGGAATTTCTCTGGAGCTGTTGCGGTCAGTGTGGGTTCGGCTCAGTTTCAGATAGCTCCTCGTTCCAGCTTACACTTCTCGATATCTACAGGCCCCTTCCGGTGTAACCGGTGTTTTCTACAGGGATTTTAATCTGTTGCACCAGTCCCTTCTGAAGCGGTTCCCTTTGTTTATTTGGCTTCTGTTTGCCGGTCTCTTCAGAGCCTCATTTCCGCCCTGACACAGGCGGGCGGAGGTGGACTCTTATTCAGGTAGCTAGTTCCGTTGCTCTGCGGGGAGGGGCTGGAGCTGCGGGGAGGGGCTGACGCTGCGGGGAGGGGCTGGCGCTGCGGGGGCGGGGCTGACGCTGCGGGGAGGGGCTGGCCCTGCGGGGGCGGGCTGGCGCTGCCGGGAGGGGCTGGCGCTGCTTTCTCCGTCTGCGCTGCTCAGGCTCCCGGCTCCTCTATATGGAGCGCGCCCCGCGCTGCGCGAGGTTCCAGCCCTCGGGTGTTCCACAAAAGCGCGGAAGGAAAAGCTGCGCCTGCTCTCTGTGCCTTCCCCGTCAGAGCGGTCCAGGCAGCCAGGGGCTTGGTGGGCGCACTCTCCCCAGGTGTGGCGCGCCCACTCCCTTCCGCGGACCCAGACTCAGTTTCCGCTGGCGCCAGTCGGGTGTGTGCGCCTTCTGCCCTCCGCGTCCCCAGCCCCAGTCCCCGCCCGCGCCGGTCGGGTGCCTGCGCCCTGTGTCTCGCAGCGACCTTCCCCTCCCCCCTGCCTCCTGCCTCCGGCGGGGCTGGGCTGGTCCGCAGCCTGCGAGCTCTTCTCTGGACTGTCTCGGTCTCTTTGTTCTGCGAACGGCCGGCAGTGAGTTCGCGCCGGTTAATTTTCTCTCTCTCTTTTGGTCTCCCACAGTTCAAGTTGGCAACTCACAGAAGCTCCCTCCGATTGTCCTCAGGGCACTCAGGCCCGGACCCTACCCCAAGCAATGCCACCTAAGACTCCCTTCCCGGGACGGGTCTCCATCCTTAGCTCTTTTGTCTCACTTTTTATCTTTTATATTTTGTCCTACCTCCTTTCGAAGACAATGGGCTGCTTTTCTGGGCGCCTGATGACCTCAGCTAGCGATCAGAAGTTGTTTTGTGAAGTTTGCTCTGCATTCAGTTATTCTTTTGATGAATTTGTAGGAGAGAGAGTGGTCTCCCCATCCTACTCCTCCGCCATCTTGGCTCCTCCTCCTTCTCTTTCATTTTTAAGAGAAAGATTGTGATTTGTGGTAGTGGTGGTGGGGGCAGTGAATGTGTAAGTGCTTTATAACAAAAAAGCATGAAGAAACCAAAGTTTCCCATGGAGGAATTATAATACAAATCTGATTCACTAAATTATAGGACACTGCTTGGGTCACCTTAACTAGTGCAGGTCTTAACTTGCAGTGAACTTAACCGGGATCTTGTTAAACTTCAGATTCTGATTCAGGAAGTCTGGGATGAGGTCCAAGATTCTGCATTTCCAACAAAATTGAAGGTGATGTTACTGCTGCTGGTCTATGGACCAGACTTTAAATAGCAAGGAACAGAAGGATCACAGTGCATTAACATGTCAGTTGCAAGGGCATGGACCTTTTCTCCTGTTTCACCTGCTGCTTACCAGGAATGTTAAGACACTTTCTCAGACTCTCTCTCCTGCCATCCCATGGGGCTAGCCTGGCCAAAGGCTGCAGAGATCCTGATTTTGGAGTCTGGACTAGGGCAAGGGAAGGTGCCCTTTAGTACCTGTATTATCAGCGTTCTCAACAGTGGCTTGGGGTCAGAGCCATAATTAACAGTAAGTTATTACTTTTCATTTATGCTTGTTTGTAACTTAAGGCCTCACAGGAGAAGGGCAAGGGGTGGGGATTTAGTCTGGGGCAGGATTCTAGTAGATATTCATTCCACAAATCTTCTTTACCTACCCTGTACCCTTAATGCTATCTAATACTGCCCCCAATTCTACCTTGAACTATTATAGTGTTAGTTGCTCAGTCATGTCCAACTCTGCAACCCCATGGACTGTAGCCCACCAGGCTCCTCTGTCCATGGGATTCTCCAGGCAAGAATACTGGAATGGGTAGCCATTCCCTTCTCCAGGGGATCTTCCCAACTCAAGGATCAAACCAGGGTCTCCTGCGTTATAGGCAGATTCTTTTACATCTGAGCCATTAGGGAAGCCCAAACCACTCGTTATAATGGGAAAGTAAAGTGAGGAATCAATAGACCCTTTGTACAAATATTAGTTGTATTAGACACTGCTTCCTGCCCAGCATCCATTCCTCTTTTCTTTCTTGCTGTTGGGAAACCAGTTTTGTTATTATTTATTTCCTTACCTGTGACTCAGATTAGCTAAGACTGTAACTGAGCTGGAACTGTAACTGAGCAAGCGGGCTTGTTGCCCACCGTGCAATGGAAAGAGCAAGGCAATGGTCTTGGCAGAGAGAAAAGGCTTTACTGAAGGGTGGAAACAAGGAGACAAGAGGCACTGCTTTAGATTCATCTCTTTGATTGGCTTTTGAATGGAGTATTTACTGTGGAAAAGGTAAAAGAGGGGGAGGCTGCTTAGAAACACATGATGGAAAGTAAGTGTAAGTTTCAAGAGTGAAGGCGGGACAGTCCTTCATGCCTCTTCATGGGTTACATGTGCAGTTTTAGAGGTGAAAGGGTCCAGTATGTAATATGTAATGGATTTTCAGCCTGTGATATCCAAAGTGCACTCTCAGTCATTCGAGTCTCTCAGGGCGTCTGTGTGATGCACATGCTCAGTTGGAGGAGCTGTCAGCAAGCTGTTTCCATATCTGTGGTTTCCCTGATACTCTGAAACAGGTTTGGTGTTCTTGATGTTATCATTTTTGTTTCTATCTTGTTTCTACCTTATGAACCTTGATCCTTTAAAGGTACAGGATATGGTTTCAGAACCAGCTCTATCTAACAAGCTCAGGAGAGATGATTGCTAAGTTTTAGGAAGTGTGAATCAGATAAACAATTCATTATTAAAAATAAAATTATATAAACTTAAATGTAATAAATTATATCAAAAAGGTAATACTCAAAACTTATTCCTAATTATTTTACCACATTTTACTATATTATCTTTGCTCTTAAGATTGTGTACATCTATTAAATATCTATGTGGTGGGAATAATTTATAATCAATTGCTACTATGCCTCTCTTCCAAATTCTGTGTCCAGTAATGTCATATTAGTGCGTAAAATGTGTTGTGGTGGTATACCCGACAGAAATTGGCACATGCTATATAAATCAGTGTTTGATTCTTTTCCCTTAATGAGATGGTTGTTAACATTTAGCAGCATAGCATGGGGTAATCCTATCTAGGGGAAAAGTCTAATCTCACATAAAGAAGGTAGCTCTATTTCCTTTCTCCTAGGATGTGATCTGATTCTGGCCAATGAGACATGAAAGTTACTCATTTTGGGAGTTTCTTAGAAAGCTTTGTTGCTTCTAAAAACAAGATACAGGGTAGATATGGATTGTTTCTGGTCACGTGATGCCTAAATGTGACATATCTGGACTTTTAAAGTTATCTTGTAACAATGTCAAGGCAAGATTAACTTGCATTTTGTTCTTTAATTTTTTATTTCTTAGACCTCATCTTCAGAGAAAAAAATTAGTATGTATTTTTTATATTTTCTCTTCTAGAGGGGATCCTAATAAATGTGACATCTGGGGAAATACTCCTTTACATTATGCAGCCTCCAATGGTCATGCCCACTGCGTCTCGTTCCTGATCAACTTTGGTGCCAACATCTTTGCTCTGGACAATGACTTACAGTCTCCGCTGGATGCTGCTGCCAGCAGAGAGCGGAATGAATGTGTCGCTCTTCTGGATAAGGCTGCCACCTCCCAGAACATCATGAACCCCAAGAAAGTCACCAGGCAGAAGGAGCAGGCTCAGAAGAATGTCAAGAAGCAGATCAAAGAGTGTGAAAGGCTCCAGGAGAAGCACCAAAATAAGATGGCCCGCACATACAGCAAGGAGGAATCTGGGACCCTTTCTTCTTCCAAGGGAACTTTCTCTAGGTCACCCCTTTCAAATGCTTCTGCTTCTAACACATTTGGGTCACTGTCTAAGGGTATTAAAGATACCCTGAAGCTTAAGTTCAAGAAGAACAAAGATACAGCAGAGCAGTTAGGGCATGAGAGCAAAAGTGGGCAGAAGAATGTGATGGAAGTGTTCAGAGAGGATGAGGAAGACGAATTCTCAGGGGACTTCATAGAGAAGCTCCAGTTATCTGCAGAGGGGGACAGCTGTATGCAACACGAATCCATTCTCAACCGTCCAGGTCTAGGAAATGTTGTTTTTGGAAGGAATAGAATATTCAGCCCTGAAGACATCTCAGACAGCAGGAGGGAGCTGGGGTTTACAATGCCGAGTGAATTGCTTCAGAGACAAGGAGAAGCTGAGGCTGATGAAGAGGGAGAGGAAAACAACCATGAAGATGATCTGCCTTGGGATGAGGATGAAGTGGACTGGGAGGAAGATGTGGTTGATGCTACTCCCCTGGAAGTGTTCTTGCAGTCCCACTACTTGGAAGAATTCCTTCCTATTTTCATGAGAGAGCAGATTGATCTGGAAGCTCTGCTGCTTTGCTCTGATGAGGACCTTCAGAGCATCCAAATGCAGCTGGGTCCCAGGAAGAAAGTTCTTAATGCCATAAATAGAAGGAAGCAGGTGCTACAACAGCCTGGGCAGTTGGTTGACACCAATCTCTGATGGAGTGTTGGGTCAACAGGGTGAGTCTATAGAGGTGGGGGTGATGCCGTGGAGATATTCCAGGCAATACCTACTCTGTACCCAATACCAGACTACTGGGTTTCTACGGTTTTGGAGGTGTCCACCTAAGAAAGAAGGCCAAATTCTACTCTGAGAAATACTCTGTACCTAAATTCATATAAACCACTAGTGAGAAACTCAAGGAGGTAAGAAACGGGAATAAGGAAATGACATTTCTCTTCAATTATCTTTTTGATATTTTTGAATATAGAAAGGATTAAATGGATGACAGAGAACAGAAAAGACTTTACTTCCTAACTCTGAACTTAAAATTATAGTCTCCTATCACACTGCTTCTGCTGCTGCTAAGTCGCTTCAGTTGTGTCCAACCCTGTGCGACCCCATAGATGGCAGCCCACCAGGCTCCTCCATCCCTGGGATTCTCCAGGCAAGAGTACCAGAGTGGGTTGCCATTTCCTTCTCCAATGCATGCATGCATGCTCAGTCACTTCAGTCGTGTCTGACTCTGTGCGACCCTGTGGACAGCAGCCCACCAGGCTCTTCTGTCCACGGGATTCTCTAGGCAAGAATACTGGAGTGGGTGGCCACTTCCTTCTCCGCTCCTATTACACTAGCTGCTGCCTAATTTCTGATCCTTAGCTCCATGACTTTACCTGTTGATGGAAACTAAAATTCCTCCATTGGCCTGTGGCTTGATGCCCAACTTGAATGTGTCTAACCCTAATCAGTAGATGTTTACATGTTTACAAGTAATAGAAATGGGTCTGTAACATTCCTTCTTGGGAACAGAGACAGAATGGCAGGTAGAGAGAGAGATGAAATAAAATGTACAGTACCTGTATGGATTAAATTTTGTCCTTCCAAAATTTATATGCTTAATTTTTGATCTTGAGTCTAGGGATTCTAACTCCAGTCATCCTGTGAAGAGGTAGATACACTGGTGATGTGCTTGCATCGCCATGTGAAGAGAAAGAATAGGCCATGTGAAGATAAAGCAAGAAGGCAGTTATCTGAAAGCCACAGAAGGAAGCCTCAGGAGAAACCAAACCTTTTATCACTTTTATCTTGGACTTCCAGCCTCCAGAGCTATAAGAAAATAAAGTTCTGTTCTTTAAGCCACCCAGTCTGTGGTCTTTTGTTACAGCAGTCCTAGCAGAATAAGATTTTCCTTAAGACAAGAGAGGCAGGGAGGGGAAAATAAGAATACAGAAAAGAAGATTAGATGATTTTTAGATGATGAGATGATTTTTAGATGGTTAGATGATATTTTCCTAAGCATAAATGCCTCCTGAAATTTAAAAAAGGAAAAAGAAATCTAGGTTCTTTTTTGGGAAAATTCAATTGTAAAAGGTGAATCTTTGTATGCTTATTATATACATATCTTATTTACTGTTGTCTATCACCATTTCTGCACATCTGAATACATGTAGGTTCTACAATATAAACTATCAACACTAACACTGCTGCTCATATTTCAATGGTAATCTCAAATTCAAGATGAAACCCTACTTGAATAGTTAAACTTCACTGGATTTTTATAGCCAGACATGCATTAAATAGAATTTACCACTGACTATGTGTATAACATAGAAATAGCTTCAGCATGCTTCCTGATTCACAGCTGTTTGTGTTACTTCAGAAGGAACCTTGGAGGATACAAATGCTTAAATCTGATGAGCAACTGGCACATTCTTCTTCAATCAATGGGCTGAAAGTTGTCAGTCACTGAATATGTTTTACTATAGGATTATTATGTTTACAAATATCACATTGCATTGTTCTGGAATAAATTACAACTGTACACGAAATAATGTACACGAAAGCAGTAGTTTTAGAAGGCATTTAAAAAAGTAGTAGTGTCTGAGTCCTTCTCTATTGGTATTTCATTATTGTAGAGGCCAGGATCCTCTCTCCGGGTAGATGCCAGAATCTACGTGATGAGACACTGCTAGGATACAGGAGAAATATAAGCCACTAGGAGAGTTCTACTGTTAACAAAAAGGATGCTTTGCAGCAGTGCTTTGTATATCACTCTCAGAGGTTAAAAATAATATAGAAAGCTTGGTGATGTATTATAGCAAATGAGAGGTGGCATGGGGGTGGTACAAAGAATTTTGAGCTGGACATCAGCTCTGATACTTGGAAGACAGAATAGGAAATAGAAAAGTACTCTGAGGGAAAATGAGAAAAGATAGGCCAGCAAAAATGTTACTGGAATTCAGCATCATAGCATTTAGTCTTGCTTCATGGCATTTGATTGTTTCTAATTGGAATTTTTCCATGTTGCCCTACTGGAGAGGTAACAGTTTGCTAAGAAATATGGGAAGGGGATGTTTGCCCAGCAGGACTGGAAGCGCTCACCAGGACAATTCCATTGGAGTTTACATGAATTCTGTGATGAGATAAAGCGATATGAATTTGGAGAGCATGCAGATTTTAAAACCTCACATAAAACTTCAATCAAATTGCTGAATTAAAAAAAAGGAGCAAACATAATCCTTTTATGTAATAATAGTGAATAACATAAAACAGTGAGGCCAGCATGGGTTGTTAGCTATTTTTTTCCCCCAAATGGTTGCATTATATTTTCATTAAAGTATTCCAGCTTATAGACTCCATAGGTTCATCTACCTTTCTATGAATAACTCCTGTTCCATTTAAAGGGTAAATTCTATATCGGTGATTATTGCAAAATTGGTTTAAAGTGTATGAACCAAACAAAATTACTTTGGCTCTTATATATGAGGGCTTCCCTCATGGCTCAGACAGTAAAGAATCTGCCTGCAAGACAGGAGACCTGAGTTCAATCCCTGGGCTGGGAAGATCCCCTGGAGAAGAGGATGGCAACCTACTCCAGTATTCTTCCTGGGAAACCCCATGGACAGAGGAGCCAGGTGGGCCACTGACCATGGGGTTGCAAAGAGTTGGACATGACTTAGTAACTAAACAAAACCAACAACTTAACATATGAAGGCGCAAAGGAGGCAAATTAAAGAGTTCTAGCTCCTGGGAATTCTCCTCTGCCCACTTCCCTAGCAGAGAAGCTAGGTTCTGCCCTACTACAACATAAGGTCCCTTAGGACAGGGAATTTTCTCTGTCTTTTATTCACTGATATCCCTTGTACCAAATGCCCATCCGTCACACAGCACATAATCAATAAACATTGCTAAACAACTGGATGTGATGCCTAGGCTGGAGGTAGGATGCAGATTACTCTGGTCTGTTGATTCCTAGGATTTTTGTCGACCTCGGTAGTTCACAAAGCAAGCATTTGAGGTGGATGGGCAATGTGAAATGGAAAAGAATAACCTTGAAAGGCAAAAAACTTCTTATTGCATAAGCTATTCTAGATCCATTTCCTGCCCTAACTCTAAATAGCTGGAGAGAGTTATCTGTGCTCTTTGGGGTGAGGACTATTTCTTTTCTGTTAGCAGCCTAGCACGAATTATTGCAGGGACTCTTAAAAATGAAATAAGAAATCTATGAATGCATTAAGGTGCTTTTAGTAACCTCATTATCACATACCCTCTTTTACACATTCCTTAGAGTTGTGACCATTAAGATCCCCCCAAAGATTCCATAGTCACTTGAGGTGTGCAGAGTAGATCATGTGGGTATTTTGTTTTAGCGCAAAGGCTAGACAACCTGGCTGACATGACAAACTTTTGGCTAAGCTACATAGAGCATGAAGAGGACCTGCCAGGAGGAATCTGGGTAAGAAAACAAAGCAAAATAACATGCTTTTCTTTCTGCTGACTTAGCACCAGCCTAGGAGAGCCTTGGAGAGGGAGAATTTGAATGGGTCTTTGGCAGGACATGGACAACACAGCTCTGTTAGTGATTCAGGGGACCCGAGAAAAGCACCCCTGCACCTCAGCTTCCCCATCTGTAAGCTGAAAAGGCTGGACTAGATGATTCTCAACAGCCTTTTCAGTACTGACACTGCAGTGGATATCTACAAATTTTGCCTACTTGGTATATAGCCCTCCTCTTTTTGGTAAAAGACTCCTTTCCTTTTGTCAGCTTATGTGGTCAGATGGGCTGATTGTACTGCTGAATTCAAAGTGGGGGCATGTGACCCAGGCCTGGATAATAGGGGAAGCAGATCCCCCAGGTGATGATAGTCACCTGGATCTGACCTGGCCAGAGTATTTCATTTCCTTTCGCCACTATGTCATGCATATGGGCATAGGCCCTAGATGGTCCAGTGTGTCTCCATTCTGAGACTTTCAACTGTTAAGGAAGAGAATTTCTGCTAGGATTGCTGAAGAGGACAGGCTATGCTTCAAGAGCTGTTGGTACCTATCCTGCCACTATCAGGGGAGAGCTTGCTTGATACTGGAGCCAACACTGAAGAAAACAGAGGCAAGGAACAGAGGAGCAAGACTGGGTCCTGATCCTGATAACAACTGGAACCCCTGGATACAGCTATAGCTGAAATCAGTTACCTGTATACTTCTTAATTACAAGAGCCGATAAATTCTATCCCTCACTCATTCATTCAATTTAAGGTAATTTGAGTTGCATTCTCTATCGATTGTGACCAAAGGAGTTCTGAGCAATAGAGAAAGCTCTGTGTTGCTTGAAATCTCAATAATAAGAAGCCATAAGCAAAAGACTACATGATATATGATTCCTTGTATACGAAAGTTCAGAAAAGGCAAATCCACAAAAGCAGAAAGTAGATTAGTAGATTGCCAGAAGCTGAGACGAATGGGAAGCGACTGCTAATGGGTACTGGGTTTCTTTTTGAAGTAATGAAAATGTTCTGAAATTAGTGGTGATGGTTGCATGACTCTGTGAATATACTGATAACACTGAATTATATTCACCACTTCAAAATGTGGATTTTATGGTATGTAAATTGTATCTTAATTAATAAAATATAAAAAAATTAACTACAGCCATTGGCGAGCCTTCAGGGAGTGAACACGAACACTTGATCCCCTCACTTCCCTTGCTGTGAAGGATGGAAGTTACCAAAACAAGAACTGCAGAATTGGAAAAAGCTTTATTTCAGGGAATTACAAAAGGCAGTGAAATACAGGGCAAAGGGAGCGCTAGTATAATCTGGTATGACACAGAACGGCCACTTAGTTTTGTTTTCAAACTACAAACACAAAAGAGGATCTCACTGTTTAAGGTAAGACACAGTACTCATAAAACTACAGATCACTGGGCTAGAACCTTTCTTTTAAACTAGAGATTATGAAAAGATTGTGAGACAACTAGTGTTAACACCCTTTGAGCTGTAGCATCCACTTGACACAAAGTTCCTTTGTTTTATTTACCAGATGACCAGGAATCATACACTAATTTGGCTGCAACCATGTCTTCCACCGCCATTCCTGGAATGGACAGAAATTTGGTTTAACTTTTGTCAGAACAACTTTTCCCCAAACAGCCCAGGTCCCAGAACTGGCCGTTCCTTAATACAGTGTCCACCAGGGTAACAAGGGCTAACCACCCAGAGGTGAGTCCAGGCTTGAAGAGTCTGTGAAGGGTAAATCAAGGCAAGCAATGCTCACCAAAGTTCAGGGGTCAGAAAACTTTCTGTAAACAGCCAGATAATAAATATTTAAGACTTTGCATGCCAATTACTTGCAGTTACTCACCTCTGCTGTGGTACAAGTGTGGCTTTAGACATCAGGTAAACAGATGAGTCTGATTGTGCTCCAAGAAAACTTTCCTTATGGACACTTTAGTTTGAATTTCTTGTAATTTTTATGTGTCATGAAATATTACTTTCCCCCCCAATCATTTGAAAATGTAGAAACCATTTCATTGTGGGCTGTACGAAAACAGATGGTAGGTTGGGTTTGGCCTATGCTCTGTAGTTTGTAGGACCTTCGGTCTAGTCCAAACCCTAAGTCCTTTAGCAATTCCCCCTTTATCTTATAGTTTTGGGCAAATATCCTTAACCTGGAATGGGAATATGTTCTTAGAGGCCGGGGGCTGGCTTT
The DNA here is from genome assembly GCF_910594005.1 of Cervus elaphus. NCBI lineage: Eukaryota > Metazoa > Chordata > Mammalia > Artiodactyla > Cervidae > Cervus > Cervus elaphus. The sequence continues at coordinate 33,240,812 of NC_057824.1, forward strand.
TATTTTTGTAACTACTACTGTACACAGTATGGAGCTTGATACACAGTAGGTATTAAATATGCATCTGTTAGATGAAGGGATGTGCCAGTAAACCAACCCCAAAAGTGAGAAAGTAAAAATTGCTCAGGAGTGTAGATCAGGTTTCCAGGGCTGTGTCTCCTGAAGGGGGCCAGCTGACCTCTGATCTGCTAAGGAACAGTGAAACTCTTTCAGACTCAACTGGATCAGTGTGATGTCTCTGAACCAGGCTCTAAATAAAGCTTATACTGTGTTTGCCTGTCTTTCTATGCATGAAAAATTAAAATATATATTTAACAGATGGTAAGGCATAGATACACTTTGACTGGCATTGGTGCTGGGTGCGCAGAGTACTCTCAATACTCTGCCAAGCAATAGCGCTTTGGTTGCTTGATCATTAAAAAATATGTAAGGTCTGGCAAGGTTGAGGGGCTCAGGCAGCAACTATTTACCAACTATTTTGAGAGTACTTCAATATTTTAGATGTAGGATCTGAATATTAGCTCTGTTACCATATGTGTCCATTTCCTTAAAATGGGAGAGCTGGGCTGAGAGGCAAACCAGCCAAAGAAGGGAGCCCCTTCTTTGATGGGCTTCTGCCTGTGCTAACTCAAGGTGGTAATGGTGCTCCCCATTGAAGACCTTCTTAAATCAGCAAGCAGAAAGTTAGGGAAGGAGAGGGAAAAAAGGTCAGGCTGTACTTCCTGTCTGGGTTGCCCTTAGGTTGGGTCTCCCTGTTATTTCTCTTAAGCTCCCTGTTTTTAAACACCTTTTTCTCCTGCCCTTCCACCTTTGAAGGATATCTTCCTCTGAGTTTCATTTAGATCAAAGTCTAAATGTTTTAATGCTGACACTTGTTATGGGCAAATCATTTTATACACACATCTCATTTAATTCTCACAAAAACTCTAGGTAACAGGTGGGGAGAAAACTGTGACTTAAAGAGGTGAGATCACTTGCCCAAGGATGCATGTCCAAGGAATAGCATAGCGGGGAAGCCAACCCAGGACTGCCCAGTTCCAGAGTTCACGGACTTCACCACTAGGCCAAGACGTAAATGATTTACCTAAGTGATAGACTGCACAATGATTCAGTTACAGAGCCTGCTGACTCATTCCTCTTCCCACCAATGGGTAAACCTACCTTGTGTCTGGTTAAGTTTGTGCCCTGGGAGCAATGACTCTTACCCAGAGACTTGAACACGGTAGTCTTCTCACAGTGGGCTGGTTTCACTCCCTTCACCACTTCTCCCAGCTCAGCGAAGATCTCAGCCTGTCAAATGAATACACACTGACCCAGGTCATGGAGCTAATATGGCTTAGGACCAGCTTCTGAAGCCAGGACAGGGTGTCCCTGACCTGGATAAGGGATAACTTGATAAAATGACCTTCTGTAAACGGAATGATGTCAGGGAGGATGCCTCTCTCTTAAATCTTTTTCTGGGGATGAGAAGTGGGTACATCTGCTTTTGTGATACCATGATTGCAGAAATACAAATCTGCAGCCAGGGGAATGTCCAGCCAGGACACTGTATCAGTGAAGAAACAGGCTTGTTCTTATCTGAACACTCATTTTGGCAGCCCCGTTCTTACTGCCATGCCCTGGTTATGAAAAAAGGTCAGAAAGCGGTCAACACTAGTCCTGATTTGTTGGCCATACTGGGGAAGTTTCCAGAGGCTCCTATCTTTCAATCCTATTGCTTTATAGGAAGCCCAATTCAATGGAAAAGGCCATCAAGCTGATCTCTTAAGGCAAAGGGAACAGGAAAACACATGTCACCACACAATGGCCACATTACTCTGGAAGGGAATTAGAAAGGATGGAAAGATATTTGAGAGTTATAACCCCCCAAAGAGGTGGGAGTTACGGAGATCTGCAGCAGGCCAGACAGAAGGGGGTATTAATGAAACCCGGGGATCCAGGTGAGGATAGTCAGACATCAGCAACAGAAAGATGGCTCACCCCTGACAAGAGGACATCTCCAGACTCTTTCAGGGCGGCCTCCTGGGAATCCACATACAGCACAGCCTGTTTCATGAGCTCGTCATCCAGCTCTCTCCAGTCAGGTCTGCTGGCGCCGATGGCTAAATGACAGCAAAACAGACCCTGAGCCTTGAAGTAGTCACAGGGGATACTGCAGGCTCCAAAGAATGAAAGGGGTGGGGAAAAGGAAGTGACAGAGGACACGTGGGAACAACTGTGGCATGCCTCATCTCCCCAAGCCTACTCCCTCCCAAACAACAAGACTGAGCTCTCTAACAAGAATGACACTTGGCATTTTCTCCTTTCCATTTCATGCCCATTCTCATTAATCAAAAATATTTTGAGGCAGCTTAGCCCTTGTAGCTCAGTCGGTAAAGAATCTGCCTGCAGTGCAGGAGACCCAGGTTCGATCCCTGGGTTGGGAAGATCCCCTGGAGAAGGAAATAGCAATCCACTCCCGTATCCTTGCCTGGAAAATCTCATGGACAGAGGAGCCTGGTGGGCTACAGTCCATGGGGTCGCAAAGAGTCGGGCACGACTGAGCGACTAACACACACAGCATTCATGTACTGTGTGCCTACTATCGCTGGGATGTTTCACACATACTATTTCAAGTCTTCACAAGTACATTACATGTCTGATTCCCATTTAAAAGGTACACAAACTGGGCTCAAAGAAGAGGTATGTGCCAAGGTTATATATCCAATAAATGCATCTATGACTCTAAAAGAACACATGCCTTTTCATGTTTCTTCTGCTTATCAGCAGCAGCGACTTCCTTACACAAACCCTAAAACAGACATCACTTGCAGCTTACTCATACCCCACAATCCTCTGTCTTCTGTCTGTCTGCTTGCTCTTCGATCATTCCCATTCCTTATTCCCAACCACTTCTCTTACCTCATGAGAAAAAAAAAGCCCAGTGTCAGGGACACAGAGAAGCCCCAGTAAACAGGAAACTGGTTGCACCCCAGCACCAAGGTTTCACATCCTCTGCAGAGCCCAGAACCATAATGATGAATCCAAGGAATCATGCCTCCTGGCATTGGGACATAGGATAATGCTGAGACTGAATCAAATGCTTGCAGGACCAGGAAGGTAGTGAAAATGAGTGGCACTGGTCTGAAGAACTGGATTAGAAATGGTGGAGACCTCAGTACAGAGAAGAAAGCAGGCCCTTCTAAAGGGGACACTAACTATTCTGCTCAAGCAGAACTGTTGCCATGTAAGAATGCAGGGCCACTCTTAGATAGCCCTCCCCCGGCCCCCTGCTCTTTTTGTAAAAAGAGAAGCAGGAAATCTATTTGCATGTGTAATTTCTTGGTTTTCAGAACACTTAACACTCTATGGCCTAAACAAAACACATCTGCTGGCTGGATTCAGCCCACAGCGGCCAGTCTTTGGAAACGGCTATGAAGCTTTATACAAATATAAGGCAGCATTTGTAAGCCTTCTCTCACTGCCATCCAGTTTTCTCTACTTGTTCCCTCTCCTGTTGTTCTCCCTCACTCTAATTGTCAAAGACAGTGATGCAAAATGTCCATCTTGAAGGTTGTTTGTGTGAGGAGTTCTATAGAACAGAAGCACCAACTAATGAAGCTTGTAAATAAATCATAAGCTGGTGGGAAAAACCCTAGCTTCTCAAGCCCCCTCTTCTGATTGCACTTGTTCCCCCTAATTTGGAGCATGGCGAATGCTCAAAGGGTTGCATAAGGCCACTCAAGCCAGTGGAGGTGGTCCAGGAAGCAAAGGGAGGGGCCTGACTCAGGCTGGGCTTTGGCCTTCCTTCAGCGGGGCTACACTGGGTGAGGGTCAGACCCTGGCTGGTGGGATGCCGAGAAAGAATGAGGGGCACGGAGGGAAGGTTGGAATTGGGCCTAACTCTCAGCCAAGCTGTAAAGTAAGTAAAATCTGTTGTTGGTGTTTCCCCGTCAACCGCACTTGTAACATACTTTTCTTAAGTATATTTACTGCCTCTAAACACACAAACCAGTTTTGTCTTTAGACCAGGGAAAGATAGAGACTCCTCGACTCAAAATCAAGTTAGCTCTTCCGAGAGAGACATTCGAAGTGTGAGAGGTATACAACATGAGGGAGATTCTCTGTTGCTGTCTTTGAAGGTAGAGTGTCCACAGGAAAATAAATGTGGACAGCCTCCTGGAGCTGAGAGCAGCCCCAAGGAAACTTGCATCCTTGTCCTACAATACAAAGAACTGCCACAACCACGTGAGCTGGGAAGAAGACTCCAAGCTCTAGAAGATATTGCAGCCTGGAAAACACCTTGCTTCCATCCTGCACGCGCAGAGGACTTAGCTAACCCATGTCTAGACTCCTAACCACAGAATCTAAGATATCAAATATGTTCTGCTTTAAGCCAAAAAAAAAAAAAAAAAACTGAAAAAAAAAAATCAACTCAGTCTTATTGAAGATTCAGCTCTTGTCCATTTTACCCAGAACTGACTTCTCTTGAAGTTCCAAGTCCTTCTAGAAATGGCCTTACTGTTCGAGTATGGCTTTAAGAACAATAAGACCTATCCCCCGGATTCACATTCATAATATCAGTCCCATACAGGCTGAAACCTTCAATTTTCTATGGCCTATTCCTCAATCATACATGTTTTGTTTCCTTCAGGGAACTTAACCTTTAGCTGGAACTATCTAGCTCATCTATTTGTTTACTTGTTTATTGTCAACCTCCCTACTCTAGAATGTAAACAGCAGGAAAGCAGTGACCTTGATGACTGGTTTACTTTGGCTTCCCCAGCATGTAGAACAGTGTCTGAACCATGGTAGGGATTCAATACACATTTGTGAAAGAACAAATAATCATGATACTTGGCTCTTGCACATGCGTGCAGAGATCTTAGAGTTCATACTATGTGCCTGTCACTAAAACATGAGGCATTGATACTGTGTTTAAATTCTCTAGCCTTCAATTGCTTGCTAATCAGACTCCAGTTTTCTTACTGAAAGATAACATAGGGTATCATTTAAGATCTTAGGCTTTGAGGGTATATTGCCTCAGTTCAAATCCCAGCTTCACCTCTAAAAACCTTTGACTTTGGGCAAGTTACTTAATCTTTCCATGCCTTGGTTTACCTACCATACAGAGGTCATGATAATAATAGTTCCTACTTCATAAGGTTGTTTTCAAGATTCAGTGATATAGTACATAACAAAGAATTTAGAACAGCACCTGCTATAATAAGTATTTAATATAGACCAGATCTTGCTATAGCCCCCAGGGTCATTTAAGGATCTTCAGGAGCCCAAGGAACTCTTATGTTTTAAGTCCCAATTATCCTACCCCACATATGAAAAAGCATTCACATAAATACATTTAGTCACATAAAATGTATTTTGTGCTGTAATTAAAAAAAAATTAATCCCAAGTGTTGGTGAGTTCCCATGAACAAGTGAGTCATTTGGCTTTTGTAATTAAATTTCATGACATTTAAGAACGAGTTATAGTTGATCATTTGCCATAATATTATACTTTATAAAATTTTAATTAAATTTATTAGTTTTGAGTTTGTGATTTTTGTTTCATATTTTGGAGTGCATACTGTTTCTTTAAGGTTCAAATGTTTCTGAGGCCATTAAAAAGCTCAGGCATTCTCCATGAGTAAAACAACTCTGCAGATGCAGGCCCTTGGTCCAGTCAAGGGAGAGTCTGGCCACCCAATGTTCATGGAGCCACTCTGCTTACCATTGATGTGAGCCCCAGGCTTGACCCATTCACCAAACAAAATGGGTTCTGTTGCCATGGTGACTGTGATGATCACATCTGCCCCTGTCACAGCCTCCTGGACCGATGAACAGACCCGCACCTCTCCTGGCACTGAGTTCACAAACTTCTCTGCATTTTCTTTGGTGCGGTTCCATATTCTCACCTTCATTCAGGGGAATAAAAGAGACATTGGTGCTGTGATTATTTGACTGTTTATGTTTCATCAAACCTAGGAGTTACAAGGAAAAGTTGAACTACTCTAGGCTTAAGGCTGCAGTTATTTAAATCATTCGTTATGGTGAATGAATATTTGTCTGGGCCAGATGTGAAAATGACCTTTCTCTACTCCATTTTCCTGTCAGGAAGAGGGGAGATTTTTCAATTCTAGCTTGAGACACGCAGCCTCAGTAGTGTAATAGCTATTATATAGCTTAGTGATTAGCAGAGCAAATTCTGGAGCTAGACAGGTTTAGAATCAGACTTTGCTCTGTCACTTACTGTTTCTGAAGCTATTTAACCTCATTCAGCCTAAGTTTACATGTATGTAAATGCAAATCATAACTGACAAGGTCAGCATCAAATTCACAGTTTATGTTTGGGACTCTGTAAGGGAGTCATAACAGGTGTGAGATTAACAAACAGGATGTGCAGTGCTGTGCATGGAACAGCTTGATCTCTGAAGGATACGTAAGGAATTAAAAATTGGAAGGGTTTCAGGAGTAAATTGGGACTTCCCTGGTGGCTCAGATGGTAAAGAATCTTCCTGCAATGCAGAAGACCCAGGTTCAATCCTTGGGTCCGGAAGATACCCTGGAGAAGGGAATGACTACCCACTCTAGTATTCTTGTCTGGAGAATTCATGGACAGAGAAGCCTGGTGGGCTACAGTCCACAGGGTTACAAAGAGTTGGGCACAGCTGAGCAACTAACACTTACTTACACTTACAGGAGTGAATGGTGAGGCGGAGAAGAAGGTCAAGAATAGTAGCTACAACTAGATTCCTAGGAAGTGCTTGCAGGGAGAAGGTGGTCATTGGCATCACCAGGAAGTGGGGACTTGCTAGCTTGTTTAACATATTTTAATGTCTGTGGTGGCAGTTGCCAGCCTTCAGTTGAAACTAAGGCCTAAAGAAGCCCTCATAAGGAAATATAATAAATATAGAAATAAATGTTATATGTGAATAAGTTCATTAATAAAGGTGAAAACAGTATAATAAGCCCAGTTATAAGAAAATGGTTAACCACACTACCGTTCTTGATAGAAAACTATGAAATACTATACAAATATGAGGTAATCAGGAAAACTGATGTTACAACATTCAGTGGAAACTATTAAAACTATGGTTAAAAGATTAATGATTAAAACTATGTTATAAGAAGTTAATATTAAAAAAATAGAAAGAACTTACAAAACTTAATATAAAAATAAACAACCTTATTTAAAAATGGGCAGAGGCCCTGAGTAAATATTTTTCCAAAGAAACTATTAAGTCCACCATTCACATCACTATGAGATTAGAAATCAACTACATGTTTGTGCAAAAAACACAAACATGTGATGGCTAAATGATATGTTACTAAACAACCAATGAATCACTGAAGAAATCAAAGAGGAAGGAAAAAAAATACCTAGTGATAAATAAAAAATGAAAACATGATGATCCAAACCCTCTGGGATGCAGCAAAAGCAATTCTAAGAGGGAAATTTATAGCAATACAAGTTTACCTCAGAAAACAAGAAAAATCTCAAATAAATAACCTAACCTTATACCTAAAGCAACTAGAGAAAGAGGAACAAACAAAACCCAAAGTTAGTATAGGGAAATAAGTTGTAAAGATCAGAACAGAAATAAATTAAACAGAGACAAAGAAAACAACAGCAAATATCAATGAAACTAAAAGCTGGTTCTTTGAAAAGATAAACAGAATTGAGAACCCATTAGCCAAACTCATTAAGAAAAAACAGAGAAGACTCAAGGTAATAAAATTAGAAGTGGAAAAGGAAAAGTCACAACTGACACCACATAAATACAAAGGATCATAAGAGACTACTATAAGCAACTATATGCCAATAAATGGACAACTTAGGAGAAGATAACAAATCTTCCAAAACTGAATCAGAAAGAAGTAGAAAATACGAACAGATCAATCATAAGCACTGAAATTGAAACTGTGATTAAAAAACTCCCAACATACAAAAGTCTATAACCAGACAACCTTATGGGTGAATTTCATCAAACATTTAGAGAAAAGCTAACATGATCCCTCTGAAACTATTTCAAAAATTGCAGAGGAAGGAATACTCCTAAACTCATTCTATGAGGCTGTCATCACCCTGATTTCAAAACCAGACAAAGATACCACAAAGCAAGAAAATTACAGGCTAATATCACTGATCACCATACATGCAAAAATACTCAACAAACTACTAGCAAACTGAACCCAATAATATATTAAAAGATCAAACTCCATGATCGAGCAGGACTGATCCCTGGGATGCAAGAAGTTTTCAATATTCGCAAATCAATCAGTGTGATACACCACATTAACAAACTGAAGAGTAAAATCACATGAGCATCTTGGCAAAAAAAGCTTTTGACAAAATTCAACACCCATTTATGATAAAAACTCTCCAAAAGTGAGCATAGAGGTAGCATACCTCAACCTAATAAAGGACATATATGACAAACCCACAGATAGCCCAATTTTGAAAAGCTGAAAGCTTATCTTCTAAGAACAAGAAGAAGACAAGGATGCTTACTCTCACTACTTTTATTCAACATGGTTTTAGAAGTCCTAGCCATGCAATCAGAGAAGAAAAAGAAGTAAAGGGAATCCAAATTGGAAAAGAAGAGGTAAAACTGTCACTTTGCAGGTGATACAGAAAATTCTAAAGATGCTACAAGAAAACCACTAGAGCTCATCAATGAATTCAGTAAAGTTGCAGGATACAAAATTAACACACAGGAATCTATCACATTTCCATGGGCTAACAACAAAAGATCAGAAAAAGAAATGAAGGCAACAATCCCATTTACCATCACATCAAAGGGAATAAAATATGTAGGAATAAACCTACCAAAAGAGGCAAAGCCTGTACTCCAAAAACTATAAGATGCTGGTGAAAGAAATAAAAGATGATGCAAACAGATGGAAAGATATACCATGTTCTTGGATTAGAAGCAATATTGTCAAAATGACTATACTACTCAAAATAATTTACAAATTACTCATGGCATTTTTTATTGAACTGGAACAAAAAATTAAAAAATTTGTATAGAAACACCAAAGAACCTGAATATACAAAGCAATCCTGAGAAAGAAAAATGGTGCTCAAGGAGTTAGGGCCACTGAATTCTGACTATACTAATCAAAACAGAATGGTACTGGCTCAAAAACAGACATAGAGATCAATGCAACAAGATAGACAGCCCAGAAATAAGTGCACACATTTATGGTTAATTGCTCTCTAGCATAGGAGGTAAGATGATGCAATGGAGAAAAGATAGTGCCTTCAGTAAGTGGTGCTGGGAAAACTGGACAGCTACTTAGGGCTTCCCTGATAGCTCAGTTGGTAAAGAATCCACCTGCAATGCAGGAGACCCCGGTTTGATTCCTGGGTTGGGAAGACCCCCTGCAGAAGGGATAGGCTACCCACTCTAGTATTCTTGGGCTTCCCTTGTGACTCAGCTGGTAAAGAATCTGCTTTCAATGTGGGAGACCTGGGTTCGATCCCTGGGTTGGGATGATCCCCTGGAGAAGGGAAAGGCTACCCACTCCAGTATTCTTGCCTGGAGAATTCCATGGTCTGTATAGTGTGTGGGGTCACAAAGAGTCGGACACAGCTGAGTGACTTTCACTTTCACTTTTCACATTTAAAAAATTAAATTAGAACATTTTCTAACATTACACACAAAAATAAACTAAAAATGGATTAAAAACCTAAATGTAAGCTTAGATACTATAAAACTCTTAGAGGAAAACATTGGCAGAACACTCTTTGACATAAATCATAACAGTAACTTTTTGGGTCTACTTCCTAGGGTAATGGAAGTGAAAACAAAAATAAACAGATAGGACCTAATTAAACTTAAAAGCTTTTGTACAGCAAAGGAAACCATAACAAAATGAAAAGATAACCCACAAAATGGGTGAAAATATTTCCAAGTGAAGTGACCAACAAGGGATTATTCTCCAAAATATTCGAACAGCCCATGCAGCTTAATTTAAAAAGAATCCTATTAAAAAAATAGGTGGAAGGTCTAAATAGACATTTCTCCAAAGAAGACATATAGATGGCCAAAAAGCCAATATGAAAAGATGCTCAATATCGCTCATTACTAGAGAAAGGCAAATCAAAACTACAATGAGGTATCACTTCACTTTGGTCAGAATGGCCATAATCAAAAAATCTACAAACAACAAATATTGGAGGAAAGTGGGCAGAAAATGGAACCCTCCTACACCGTGGGAATGTAAATTGGCAAAGTCAATATGGAAAACAGTATGGAAGTTCCTTTAAAAAGTAAAAATAGAGTTACCATATGATCCAGCAATCCTACTCCTGGGCATATATCCAGAGAAAATCATAAATTGAAAAGATACATGCACCCCAATGTTCATTATAGCACTATTTATAACAGCCAAGACATGGAAGCAACCTAAATGTCTACAGACAGATGAATGAATATAGAAGATGTGGTACATACATAAAATGGAATATTACTCAGCCATAAAAAGAATGCAATAATGCCATCTGCAGCAACATGGATGACCTATAGATTACCATACTAAGTGAAGTAAATCAAAGAAAGATAAATATCACATGATATCACTCATATGTGGAATCTAAAAAAATGATACAATTGAGCTTATTTATGAAACAGAAACAGACTCAAAGACTTCAAAAGCAAATTTATAGTTACCATAGGGGAACGGCTGAGGGTGAGGGATAAATTTGGAGGTTGGGATTAGCATATACACACTACTATATATAAAGCAGATAATCAACAATGACCAACTGTATTACATGGGAAACTCTACTCAATATTCTGTAATAATTTGTATGGGAAAAGAATCAGAAAAAGAATAGATAAATATACATATATATGAATCATGTTTCTGTATACCTAAAACTAACACACCATTGTGAATCAACTATACTCCAATAAGCAACTCATACAGCTCAATATTAGGAAAACAAACAGCCCAATCACAAAATGGACAGAAGACCTAAAGACACTTCTCCAAAGAAGACATACAGATGGCAAAGACAAAAGATGTTCAACATCACTAACTTTTAGAGAAATGAAAACCAAAACTACAATTAGGTATCACCTCATACCAGTCAAAATGGCCATCATCAAAAAATCTACAAATAATAAATGCTGGAGAGGATGTGGAGAAAAGGGAACCCTCCTACACTGTTGGTGGGAATGTAAACTGATACAGCCATTATGGAGATTCCTTAACAATCTAGGAATAAAACTACCATATGACCCAGCAACCCCACTACTGGGCATATACCCTGAGAAAAAAATAATCGAAAAGATACATGTAGCCCAGTGTTCATATACCCATCACATGGAAGCAACCTAGGTGTTCATCAATTGATGAATGGATAAGGAAGATGTGGTACATATACACAATGGAATATTACTCAGCCATAAAAATGAATAAATTTGAATCAGGTCAGTTCTAATGAGGTGGATGAACCTAAATCCTGTTATAAAGAGTGAAGCACATCAGAAAGAGAAAAACAAATATAGTATGTTAACACATATATATGGAATCTAGAAAAATGATGCTAATGAAACTATTTTCAGGGAAGGAATGGAGATGCAGATGTAGAGAATGGACTTGTGGACACCGTGTGGGAGGGAGAGAATGGCATGAGTTGAGAAAGTAGCATCAACATACATACACTATCAGGAGTAAGAATAGCTGGTGAGAAGTTGCTATGTAGCACAGGGAGCCCAGTCTGGCTCTCTGTGATGCCCTGGAGGGATGGGATGGGGGCAGGGGAGGGAGGCTAGTGACAGAGGGGATGTATGTATAATTTACACTGTTGTATGGCAGAAACCAACATGACATTGTAACAGATTTTTTTAATTTAAATAAAAAATAGAGAACAAAAAACTACCATATGATCCAATAATTCCAGTTCTGGGTATTTATCTGAAGAAAACAAAACAGTAAGGCAAAAAGCTGTAGGTACCCCCCTGTTCACTGCACCATTATTTACAATACCCAGGATATGGAAACAACCTAAGTGTCCATCAGTGAATAAATGGATAAAGCAATTGTCATGTGTGTATACACACACACAAAATGAAATATTGCTCATTCATAAAAACAATGAAATCTTGTGATCTGAGACAAAAATGTGTGGATCTTGAGGGTCTTATGCTATGCCAAATAAGTCAGACAGAGAAAGGCAAATAGTATATGATCTCACTTATATGTGGAATCAGAAAAACCTCAAATGAATGAACAAACAAAATAATTGAGAAACTGATATATACACACAGAGAACAAGTTAAAGAAACCTCTTGTGGTGATTGCCGGAAGGGTGATGGAGGAGCTGGGGATGAGGGAAACAGATGAAGGGGATTAAGAAGTACACACTTCTGGTTATAAAATAATTAAGTCATGGGGATACAATGTGAAGCATAGAGAATATAGTCAATAATGCTATAATAACTTTGTATGGTGACAAGGGGTAACCAGATTTATCATGGTGACCACTTTGAAATGCCTATAAATATCCAATCACTATGATGTACACCTGAAATTAATATGATATTGCATGTCAATTAAACCTTGGTGAAAAGCATAAAAAACCATAAAAAGCAGATGAGAGAAGACTAGAAATGTCAACTACTTGTATTTGAAAACAGATTAAAGGGAATTTTTCTTTTTTTTCCTTCCTTATATTTTCATTTCTCAAAGCAGAGGTACTAGTTCTATCATAAAAAATCACACCTTAAATCTGCCCCACCCCTCTCACACACATAGAAAAAAAAATCAAATATAAGCAGTATCAAGTGTATCAAAAATAACGTGAGCCAGGCAGAATGGGGAAAGGTGGACTGATGTCTAGACTTTGAAGGGGCACGCTGTGGCCTCCTGCTCTCCAGACCTGGATTCCTAACCCTTGAATACTTAAGGACCCCAGATTCTGCTAAGAGAAGCAACAGAAAGGGGCCAAAAGAAAAACTGAATGTATGCAATGGATATGATACAATCCTTTAAGTAACTGAGTAGGCTCTGTGTACCGAAGTGTACTCTACAAACTTAGAAACTGGAAGAAGTGACTCAGGCCTTTCCCCCAACTCTTCATCTCCAATGGGACTTTCACACAAGCCATTAAAAGAATGGTCTAGATGGTGGTACTCCCAACCTGACGATTGCAGCATAACTTATATCTTAACAAAGGAGTACAGAGAAATGTCACTGCTGCTTCCTCTCCACATCCCCCACCTCCCTCCCTGGACTTACCTCCTTAAAGAAGAACTGTTCTGTGAAGATCTCATAATGGCTGTAAGCCTGGACCCCAGCTCCAAGGATACACAGCACTTCACTGTTGGGAGGTTTCAAAAACTATTTGAGAGAAAGGAGATAGAAAAGATCAAGACAGACTCTTGAAGTCAGGAGAGGATCAAGTACAGTTTGAGAATCAGGGACCTTCATTCAGAACCTCTCAGGCAATCAAGGAATATAATTTTGTATTTCCATTTCCACTCTGTATGGTGTGGGCGGGAGAGAAAAGCCTTCACTGAGTACTTAAAATATACCAATGCTTAACCTTCATGATCTCTTTTAGTCCAGACAATTGACCCCATGTGCTAGATGCTCCCACAGTTATCCTCTTCTTACAGATAAAGAAATTGAGGTCCAAAGAAGTTATGTATCTTGCTCAGAGCCCTGTAATTATTAAATGGCACAGTAGGGCTCCAAAACCTCATCTTTCATTCTCCAACACCCACATGCTTTCTCCTCTGCTACCTCATCTCAGGGACACAATAAGCCAACCTACTTCTCAGAGCAGTTGAGTTGCTTTTGGAATCCATGAATCCATGTGAACCGAGGTTCTCAAACTACATTTGCTGTGCCTACTCTCTTTTGATCCTGTCTCAGCCTGTCTTCCTTTAAAGAGGAATGTAGAGATGGCATTTGTGGGACCTCCTCAGGGTACATGTGTGTCTTTATTTGGGAGTGACGTTGTGTGATCAGCTCTCCAGTAAAGCCTTTCTGACCTCTCTGATAGAATTTACCACTTCATAGCACTTGTTTGTTTACAAATTTATTTTCCTGTACTGGTGTGTAAGTCCCATTAAAACAGAGACAGTCTTATTTGCACAGAATTGGCATGTATCTACTATTACCTAAGAGAAATAGAGCAGGGTTTCTTGACCTCAGCACTACTGATATTTGGGCTGGATAATTCTTTGTTGGCAGGGTTTGGGTGGCTGGCAGGTGGGAGGGCTGTACTCTGCACTGCAGGAAGCTTGGCAGCATCCCTGGCCTCTGTCCATTAGCACCCCCTATGCCCTCAGCTATGACAACCAAAAATGTCTTCAAACATTGCTAATTGTCTCTGGGGCAGTTGGGCTCTGGAAACAGTTGGTCTTAACTGCTTCCAGTTAAGAACTACTGGCATTGAGAAAGGACATCACTTGCGCCTCAAATCATCCATGTTAAATAAGACCATCTTCTGTCTTTTCTCTATTTCATTTAACAAAAGTTGATCTTGATCTGCTCTGTATCAATAATTACCATGATTGAGATTCTGGAGTGCAACCTTAAAAACAAAAGTGTTTTTAATCATTAATCACTAGCAAAAAGGAGTCTTAAATATTAGCAGATGCTTAGAGATTCTCTCTCCTGCAGCTGCACAGGAGATACCATTTTCTGCTATCAACTACAGTTCAAAGAAACTTGATTTGAAAAGGTTTCAAAATGACAATAACTTATATTCCCACTCAGTAAGGAGAATTAGGTAATTTTTCTTTAACTAAATAATTTTTTTTTCTGTTCTCAGTTAATATAAATCTATTCTTGGAAGTACATGTGGGCTTCAGAAATTGTTGCAGTATCCTGTAAAAGTAACCTTTAACCTCCGAGAGTAAATGTGTAGTTCTGCTTGCCTGTCTTGCTTGACACGTTGCTGCCCTGATAATAATGTTATAAGTGACATCTCTGTTCCTAAATGGTATAACATTTATGATATTTATTAAATCATAATAGGATTGGTGCCACTTCATTGTTTTCCTAGAGCATGCAGATAATTAAAAACATATATATGAATCTGCTAGGTTTCTTAAAAGAGTTTGAAAGACTATGTTTCATTTGCATTCACTAAGGCCTTGTGTGGTCTGGCCCTCTGGGCAGCCCAGGTTCCCCTCTGGACACACTCTCTGCACCTCTGGTCTTTCAGGCAAGAAGCCTCCTTGCTGCTCCCCAAGCACACATGACTTTATCAACAACAGGGCTTTGCTCTCCACAGGTTCTTTCCTCTGCCTGGAGTACTTTCCCCTCTGCTTCTCACAAGTAAGTCCTATTATTATTCTAATGCAAGCTCAGATATTTTGGATCTCGGTTCCAAATCGAGAAAGGAGTATGTCAAGGCTGTGTACTGTCACCCTGCTTATGTAACTTCTATGCAGAGTACATTATGTGAAATGCTGGGCTGGATGAAGCACAAGCTCGAATTAAGATTGCCGGGAGAAATATCAACAACCTCAGATATTCAGATGACACCACCCTTATGGCAGAAAGCAAAGAAGAACTAAAGAGCCTCTTGATAAAAGTGAAAGAGGAGAGTGAAAAAGTTGGCTTAAAGCTCAACATTCAGAAAACTAAGATCATGGCATCTGGTCCCATCACTTCATGGCAAATAGATGGGGAAACAATGGAAACAGTGGCAGACTTTATTTTCTTGGGCTCCAAAATCACTGCAGATGGTGACTGCAGCCATGAAATTAAAAGACGCTTGTTCTTTGGAAGAAAAGCTATGACCAACCTAGAGAGCATATTAAAAAGCAGAGACATTACTTTGCCAACAAAGGTCCATCTAGTCAAAGCTATGGTTTTTCGAGTAGTCATGTGTGGATGTGAGAGTTGGACTATAAAGAAAGTTGAGTGCTGAAGAATTGATGCTTTTGAACTGTTGTGTTGAAGGAGACTCTTGAGAGTCCCTGACTGCAAGGAGATCAAACCAGTCCATCGTAAAGGAAATTAGTCCTGAATGTTCATTGGAAGGACTGATGCTGAAGCTGAAACTCCAATACTTTGGCCACCTGATGTGAAGAACTGAGTCATTTGAAAAGACCCTGACACTGGGAAAGATTGAAGGCAGGAGGAGAAGGAGGAGGAAGGGACAACAGAAGATGAGATGGTTGGATGGCATCACTGACTCGATGGACAAGAGTTTGAGTAACCTCTGGGAGTTGGCGATGGACAGGGAAGCCTGGTGTGCTGCAGTCCATGGGGTTGCATAGAGTCAGACATGACTGAGCAACTGAGCTGAACTGAAGCTCAGCTAACCCTCACAAAAGAAGTGAAAGTCTCTCAGTCGTGTCTGACTCTGCGACCTCATGGATCATACAGTCCATGGAATTCTCCAGCAAGAATACTGGAGTGGATAACTGTCCCCTTCTTCAGGGAATCTTCCCAATCCAGGGATTGAACCCAAGTCTCCTGCATTGCAGGCAGATTCTTTACCAGCTGAGCCACTGGGGAAGTACATAAGCCTTGGCAAATCCCACAGCCTGGAGCAAGACACTCCCCCCACCTCACTTTTTGTTTTGCTCCCCTTTCATTCAATGTATCTGTCAGGATTGTAATTTTCACATTAACTGGTGCGATCTTTAGATTAATATCTGCCTCCCCAAATGCACTCTGTGCTCCGTGACTGCAGGTTCTGTATTTGGTTTTAGTCACCATTCCATGTCCCATGCTGAGTACAGGACATGGAGCCTGGTGGGCACCTAGGTATTTGTTGAATAATTGCATGTCAAGAATAAACCCTGATACATATCGTGACCCTGAGAAAGCATGCCAGAGTCCCCAGGTCAGGGTATGTGCAACCCAGACACCAAGTTACAGTGTCCATCAAACCCAAGAACTTCCTAATATTCGTCCTTCTCCCGAAAGCCCTAAATAAAACAGAAGTGATGGAAAAGAAAACATTCTACTCCTATAGCACAAAAAGTAAAATAAATCTTTGCTCCTTATTGAAAAAGCCCAACCAAGTCCCTAGGAAAAAAGTGGTGTAGTTTAAGCCTAAACTCTGAAGCATCAACTCAATGATTCTGAACATTTCTTGGAGTGCATATTTTTATCCATGCAAAAAAGCATAGTGTAACTGAGAGCTGGTCTAGAAGAATTAACCTGGTTGATCATCAGAATTAACTAGAAACCATAAAAAACTAAAACACCTAGCTTCTTTGGCCTTGTCCTCAGCAATTTTAATTCAATGGTTTTCGGAACCTGAATTAAAAAAAAAAAAAAAAAAAAACAACTCCAGAGGCTGCTGCTGTATAGCCTGGGTTGGAAACTATTGACCTGGGACAAGAAGACCTACAGCTACCTGTGCTGACTTCAGGAAATCCTAGTCTCCATTTCTTTCTGCACAAAACGAGGCCAGTAATTCTTGCTCTGCCTTCCTCACACAAACCCAAAAATAAGTTGAGACAATGGGTTGAAAATTATTTTGGAAAAAATCAAAGTCCTTTTCAAATGTAGGGCAATATTGTTAGAGTCCCTCTAAGTTACCAGGGAACATACCTTAGAGTCCCTTGATTACTTCAATCTGAGTTGGGTCTGGATATAATTAAACAAACAAACAAACAAACAAAAAACATTTCCTCAAGGTGAGTACTGCAGTCTAATCCCTTGCTACATAATTACCAGATTTATCCCCACATTCTTCCCTTATCATGTGTTTAGAAGACCTTAAAATACTCACAATCTGAACATCTGGTCTTTGCTGCTCCAACCCTCCACTGGACTCCACATTTCCTTTATGCTTAGGTCTCATAAGTCAGCACTCCCAGATCTTTAACGTGAAAGATTCCAGACTCTTAACTGTTCCTATTGATACCTCTTCTTCTTCACCCTAACCTCTAAAAATACTGTTCTTCTTGTAGGATGACCTTGCACTGCTTAGAAAAACATTATCACCTGTATCACTTGCTTCCTTCCGCCTCAAGGGCTCCTCCCTTCCTCCTGTTTCAATCACTCACTTTTTTTTCGGTCTTTACTCAAATGTCACTTCAGTGAGGTCTTTCCTTTATAATTTTAAATGCCACTGCTTCCCAATACTCTCGATTCTGCTTTATTTTCATCCTTCTAACTGGTGGTGTGGGGTGTGGTTTAGGAGCAAATCCTAGCCTATTATTAAACTCAAAAAGGGTTTGTTGTTGGTTAATTTTCTTTTTTTTAAGTAAATCATACTATGTATTTCACTTTTTATTTTATTTATTGTCTTGCCAGGTCTGTGTATGTCACCCTCTGTCTTGTTCACTACCACATCTCTGACATTTACAACAGTGCCCGATAGATGATAGGATCTCAGTCAACATTTGCTGAATGAATACATTTGTCTGGCTTGGATATGTTGTCCCCTCTACTTTTTGTGCAGTCCTGACTCTGGCCTATGGGGCAACCACACTGCCAGGAACAGTGTGGATCAGGGGCAAGAAAGCAGTCTGGGAGTCAGAGGGGTCAAGTTTTAAATTCCTGCTCTGCCACTTATTAGCTGTGTGATCCTGATAAACTTGCAAGACCTCTCTGAGTCATATTCCCTATACTTGGCAAATGGAGATAAACATCAAGGCTGGTGTGATGATCAGAAAGAGCACATGTAAGGTACCCAGAATCTTGGGCTCATTATGGTAGCCAATCATTTCATGAATCACTGTGCTCACCTGACATCCTACATTTGGCATATGATGTTTCAGCTATGCCCATAGAAAATAAAAATGTTCCTCACTTCTTAGATGTTCAAATTTGAGATACTCTATCCCACCCACCAGCTTGCACTAATCTTACCTTGGTGGCAATGGCAGACACTGCAGCTGTTCTCTTTGCAGTTATGACATTTCCATCCATGACCTTGGAGGAAAGGAGAGACAGTGAGCAAGGGGCACCTGCATTCACCACTTAAGCAGAGAGAAGATGCTCTAAAAGAGTTAGCCCTAGAAAGCATTGTGTGTGTGTATGTGTGTGTGTGGGTTCAGTTGTGTCTGACTCCTTGCGACCCCATGGACTGTAGCCCACTAGACTCCTCTGTCTATGGAATTTTCCAGGCAGGAATACTGGCTAGAGTGGATTGCCATATCCACTCTGGGGAATCTTCCTGATCCAGGGATTGAACCTGTGTCTCCTGTGTCTCTTGTGTCTCTTGTATTGACAGGTGGATCCTTAACCACTAGTACCTGGGAAGCACCAGAAAACATCTAACAGTCTGCAAGGAGAGTGTTTTGCCTGGAACCAATTCCTCCACTTTTAAGAAATGCAACTTTGAACAAATATTTTAATCTATAGGCACTTTGTTTTTCCTACCTGTAAAAACAAAGATAATGGCAACCATTCAGAGGGTTTTTGTGAGGGTTAAAAGCATTGGCATAAATGAAGCCATCTAACATATGGCCAGCCCTCAAGAAATGCCCATTTGCTTTATTTGCCCCCAGATTCTCAAAGTCACCTGTTATCTGTGCAAAGGCCCTGAAACTCTACCTCAATGGCTCTCAACTCCTCCTGCACACATGGGTAGGTTTGTGAAGATACTGAAGCTCAGGTATATCCTTAGGCTAACTGAATCTGGATCACTAGGGATAGGACCCAGACATCACTGCTTTTAAAATCTCCCCAGGTGGTTCTGAATTACACCTGGCTAGTAATAACCACCATCCTTTGCTCTGCTGTCCTCTGTTTATATTCTTCATCTCAATTCATCCTCATCAAGTACTATCAGTATTCTCATTTTATGAACAAGGAAGTCAGATTCAGAAAGAATTTCAGGCCTTGTCATTTAGTTCCAAAGCCTGAGGTGGTACCAATTTCCTGGGTAAGCACTCTTGGTGAGTAGTATGGATGTCATTTCCATTGGGTGAGCAGAAATTGTCAAGAACTAAATACTCTTTTCGGAGGAGTAATACATGGCCAGCTTCCTTGGGGAGCCTGAAATTCTGAGAAAATTTTAGAGGAAAGTTGTCAGAATTGAATGAGATCAATTTCTCTTGCCTGGCACATAATAAGTGCCCAGTAAGTGGCAATTAGAAAGGCGGAAGAGGATAGGCTACTATGCTAAGACAGTATAGGCCCTGGGCTTACACAGAGTAGGTATGAAGTCCATCCATGCCCCTGTTAGCTATGTAAACTTGGCGATGTTTTGCATAGTGGCTCTATGACTCAATTTCCTCATCTACAAAATGGGGTAATAAAATTACCTCACAGAGTGGTTTTAAGAATTAAAAGCATTAATACATATGAAGTATTTAGAACAGTGTCTGACATACACAAAGTAATTCACAAGTACAGACCACTACTATTTTTTTGATATTATCATTAAATGTTAAAACAGGTCACTGTGTACCCCTTAGAAAAAACTCCCAGGTATTAGAGAGCGCCCCTAATCTGTAACTCACGTAACTTCATGTTACAGATTCACTAAATAAAAGTTTCCTTAGCTACTGGATTTGTGCAAGCTGTATATTTGCAGTAACTGGTATGGGACAAGATCAGGACAAGAATGACAAGATCATTACTTCCACAAGTTCACACACTGGAAGCAGCAGTGGTCTCTGATGCTGGGCTACATCCTCAGGCAGTCCTAGAAACAGATACACAGTCATAGGTAACCTTCACAGTCACTGGCATCCAGTCATTCAGGGAGGGGCATATGTGGTCACATTCAGTACTCCCCCTTGCCTGAATTCTGAGCCTAGCTTTGTGCACACGGCCGGGAGTTGCTCACCGCCAGAAGGGAGCCATTGTTCGGCTGGAAGAGCAGCACTGTAGCCTGATGGGAGGGGACAGCGGAGGTGTTGCTGTGACCCTCATAGAAGGTGACCAGCTTGGTGGTCAGGGCGTCCTCTGCGGCACTGTAGGCGGGCATGACCCCCAGGAAACTACAAGAAGAGAGGGAGCAGTTTCAACCCCTTCCCGTCAATGCTGAGACATCCTATCAAGTCCCTACGTCCCTGACTCATTGCCCTACTGGCCTTCTCCCTCCTTTGTCCCCAACCCCTCTGCCGTTCCCGTTAGCAGTGTGCAGAGCACGTTCAAGAGTCTGCCTCTGGGTGAGAAAAACCACCCCGTTCTGCCACTTACTAGCTGCCATCACCTTGGGTCCTTCGCTTCACCTCTTGAGTTTCGGTTTTTCCAAATAGCTGCATCAATAGCCACGTACATATGGAGTGTATTGAATGAAACCAGCTAACGGCTTTAAAGCGCCCACAGTGGGTTGCACAAATTAGGTGAAAGGTGTTATTAGTAGGGGTTAGGGAAGCCCTCCTTTCTTTTCTCCTGCTGTTTCCCTTCTCACCCCTCCCTTTCCTCCTTTCCAGCGTCTCCGGCCCCGGCCCCGGCCCTCCTCACTTACCCGCTGTGCTTGGCGACTGGCACCACGGTGCGCACGGGCTGCACGACCCCTCCGTCGGGGCCGCTGGAGAAGTTGGCCAGAGCGGTCTCCAGAGGCGCGATGAGCAGGCTGGAGCTGCGGAGGTGGTCCTGTACATCGGCCGCGCTCAGGAACACCGGCCTCGAGCTCATGTCGCCGCCGGACTTCTAACCTCAGAGCGCTCACAGCGATCCCCGTTTCCAGTGCTGCGCCCTAAATGAGAGCCGGGGAAAGCGGGGAGCGCTGCCGCCTACAGGTCACCGCCCAGCTCGGAGGGCGGAGCAGAGCCGTTTTCCTCCCACCCCCATCTGCAGGATTGGGAGAATTGGGTCCGCTCCAGTCGCGGTTTCTCTTAGGTTGGAGTTGAGGCAGCGGGCGGGCTGGGAGTTGGTATCTTTGGGTCCACTTTCTCAATTCCTGTAGTTAGCTGTGGTCACATTCCTTGCAAAACGTGTTTGGCGCCCCACTTTCGTCTCCACCAACTCCATTATTTGCTGTCTAGGCCCTGCTGCCAGGGAAAGATGAGACAGAGGAGATGAGGGTAAACAGTGACAGGCTCCCCTATTTCTTACATTATTGCCTACATCTTAGGAGGTCTTGGATGTAAGGCGATAGAAGGTTATTAAAAACCATTTTCCTTTCAATTCTGTCTCCATCTGGAGTCTCTTACCCCAAACTCCTTCCCACTCCCATTCCCATCCCCACCCTCAGTTGCCTGCCTGTTGCACAGTTTTCTCTTGGGGTTAACTAATTCAAGTAATTAATTCACCTTTAGAAAAGGGGAAAGTTCCCAGGACAAGATATAATGACCTTAGTTACAAATTGCTTAATGCATCAGATGTCATATCAGCAGAGGAGTTGGGATCTGCCCTTGAAGTGAGACTCCAAAACTCCAAAAGGCTACATTGGCAGAGAGGTTGGGAGATGGCATTTCGAGCCAGGTGAAACCCAGGAGTGGAAGGAATGTGGTCTCCTTGAAAACAGTATCTTGCAAGACTGGAACCAGGAACTAGCTCTATCTAGGAGCAGCAGGCATAAGACTGGGATGCTTCTTGAAGAGGCTAAGGAGGGTGATTCTTTGGAAGGGAATTACATGGTTAAAGAGATTAAATATTTAGAAAGATGGATCTTATGCCAATACAGAGGATGAAAGAAATGAGCAGGAGTGTAGCTTGGGATACCGGTGAGGAGACTTCAGTGCTTAAGTTGTGTTCCCTTGATATTTTCATTGGGAGCTACTTAGGGCATTTCTTAGGAAATTGTCACCTCATAATGAAAGACAGTGTAGTGAAAAAAAAGCTTATTTTAGTTATACAATTCTGTTTCTTCAGTTCACCATCTCTAGAAGTTCATGCTCAGGGCTGCTGGGATTACAGAAGTGTTTATGACTCATTATTTGTGTTGTTATAATTATGATGATATAACATTTATTGGATTTAGAAAACAACAGGGGTATAAAGAAAACAGCAGTTTGGCTCATTATTCTGAGGGAGAAAAAGCCAAACTGAATACCAACTAAAAGAGAAATGAAATAGGAAAGCCAGATGCCTTTTTTTCCCTTCGCTGTTGTAAGTTGAGCCATGGGACTTCCCTGGCGGTTTAATGGGTAAGACTTCACCCTTCAATGCAGGGGGTGCCAGTTCAATCCCTGGTCAGGGAACTAAGATCCCACACGCCTCGTGGCCAAAAAACCAAAACAGAAAACAGGAGCAATATGGTAACAAATTCAATAGAGACTTTAAAAACAGTCCACATTAAAAAAAAAAAAAAAAACAACAACTTAAAAAAAGAATAAAAGTTGAGCCCTGGTCAAGGTGAAATCTTTTGTATTTGTTTTTAGCAAATCTTATAGGAACAGGACTAGTCTGTAAATTACCTCAAATCATGTTACAGCTTTGTGTAACATCAGCCAGGTCCTCAGTAAAGTAGCACTGGGAAAATTGGTCTTGACTGAATTAGTTCTGTTGGGACTGGAGTCTCAGGCAACTAGCTGGTCCCAAGAATCCAAAGCCTTTTCAAAACTAATGTTATGCAATATGCAGTATCTCGTTAGGATCAGCATTTGTACAACCTGGGCAGATAGAATAGAGTTCTTGGGTGGTCACATATGCTAGGAGTCTAACTGCCAAGTTCTGTGGATGCTCTAATAGCCTCTGAGAGCTCTTTTATTATTTACTTTAAATATATTGTGTTAAGACTTTTACTATTCTTTTTAGCATCACTAGAAACAAAATTAACCTGTTATTGTAGTTTAATATACTATTTCAATCATTTTCAATTTGCATCAAAATGTTTTAAATCATACATTTATTTTGATGCAAATTCAAAATGATTGAAATAGTATATTAAACTACAATAGCAGGCTAATTTTGTTTCTACTGATGCTAAAACTAAAAGCATGCTTGGGCTTCCCTGGTGGCTCAGCTGGTAAAGAATCTGCCTGCAATGAAGGAGACCTGGGTTTGATCCCTGGGTTGGGGAGATCCCCTGGAGGAGGGCATGGCAATCCAGTATTCTTGCCTGGAGAATCCCCAAGGACAGAGGAGCCCGGCAGGTGACAGGGTCACAAAGAGTTGGACATGACTGAGCGACTAAGCACAACTGCATGATTATTCAAAAGACAATAATCAAAAGATTATTCAAAAGGTCTCTGAATCACCTCAAATCATCTTCCTTATGTGGCTTTGGGTAATATCACCCAGGTCTTAATTTTAGCTGCCAAACATGGTCTGGTTTTAACTCAAGAGTCTGGAAAGAAGTCATCATAAAAGGGGAGGACAGCCTTCTTTCTTCTCCCCAGCCTGCTGGTAGCAGCAGTGTTTCTGAGGAAGCTGGTTGGAATGCCAGGGGACCAGCACAGGTCTGGTGGCCAACTATAGAGAAATAATTTGGAATATAGGTCAGAAGCTGGTTTTGCAGCGTGGACTGACAGCAGATCAATCAGTGTACAACAAACACTGGCCCCAAATGCTGCAGAGGGAGAGGGGATTGCTGGTGTCACACCACTTGGCTGAGCTAGGAGTTAGCATACTTTTGTATAATAATAAAATACCTTTCTAGGATTAGTTTACAAGGAGTTTCCATGGAAATCATATTGTTTCTTTCCTCATAGATGTGATTCATTGTATGAACAGATATTCTAACATCTCAATTTGTTTCTAAGTTTTTTTAATGGAGTTTTAAGACTTTTTTAGCTGAAATCCCCACCAAATCACTTGCTGGTAGAGTATAATGCATTTTGTGATTCCTAAGTAAGGGTTCTGGGTGGGGTTAGCCAGTTTGGATTTGAATTCTAGTTCTGCCACTGCACATGCTGGATAACCTTAAACAAGACTTAACCACTCTGATCCTGTTACTTGCACTGTAAAATCAGATAGTAATATCAGCACCAATCTCCCAGAGTTATGGTGAGGCAGAAAGGAACTCATTTTGTAAAATGTTTAGCTGGCAGGCAGGCTTCCCTAGTAGCTTAGCTGGTAAAGAATCTGTCTGCAATGCAGGACACCCTGGTTCAATTCCTGGGTCGGGAAGATCCCCTCCAGAGGGGATAGGCTACCCACTCCAGTATTCTGGCCTGGAGAATTCCATGGACAGAGAAGCCTGGGAGGCAGTCCATGGGGTCATAAAGAGTCAGATATGATAGAGTGACTTTCATCTTCACTTAGCTGTCAGGGTTTATTATGTAAGTATTCTTCATGCTTTTTAGTTTGTATCATTAAAATAATGAAAACACTGTTAGTAGGAATGACTTACTAGAAAGAATATTAATAAACTTATTAGTTTTGTAGCGGCCAGTAGCCAGAATGCTCGTTAACTCTCCTGTCCCTGCCCTCCACTGAGACCTTGTGCTGGGACACATCTAGAGGGTCTGCAGTTCTGGAAGTTTCTTGCTAGCCCCCCACAGACTCTGAGGAGAAGGTGGCCACTTGCACTTTCCTAGCCTTTCTGCCACTACCACACTGAAGCTGACAGTAGTTAGGGACATACTCAGAACTCAAAATACTCAGTACTGAAGATTAAGAACAACAACAACAACAAAAATTTAATGCAATATTGAAAAAAAACACCAAAAAATTCCATAAGAAAAATAACAGATTTTTAAATAAAGATAGTCAAGATTGCTGACTCTTCCTTTTGTTTTATCTCCCCTATAGTACCTCACAGTACTTTTAGGTTTTTATTTTGAAAAAAATTTTAAATGTCACATGAAAGTATTTATCTTGATTATTCAGTTGGTTTCCCCTTAAATATCATAGCCAGGGCAAATGTCTCACTCCTAGTCTCTATTCGGGGAAGTAGGGGACCGTGAGGTTGGCCAGGAGGAGCAAGTGGTGAAATATTTGGGAAGCCTGAGAAAAGTGGATTGGGCGCCCCCGGAGCATGCAGGCTGCCAGGAATGGACAAGCTGGGAAGTGGGGCTCCAGGGCCCGTAGGCGGGGAAGGGGCCACGGCAGCGCTCACTGGGTCTTCCTGCCTGCCTGATACAGGGGTCGGACTGCGCCTTTGCGAGCTCTGCACGCGGCGGAGGCTGTAAACCTGTCCGCGGGCCGCTGGCGGGGCGGTTGGGGAAAGCGTTGGAAGGAGGCGCGGTGCTCGGTTGATTAGCGCCCCTCTGCGTCGAGGAGGAGGCAGTTGCCGAGGCCCCAGCGGTGAGCACACGGACCTTCTCGTCCTTTCTTCTCTTCCCTAAACCCTCTTACTCCCTAAGCTCTGCTTGCTCGGTAGACCTCCCAGAGCGCTCTCCCGCTGCGCGACACCCCTCCTCAAAAACGCCACAAATGCACAAAAACCCAACTAGGAAATTAGAGTTAACTTTTAATTTTTTATTTTGGTTGTAACTTAGTGATTAGGAGGAAAGTTTTAGGAGGTTCAGTCAGCTTTGATTTTAATTTGACTTCAGTCAAGTGACTTAACCTCTAAATCTCAGCTATAATGTAGGGATATCATTTTATTAATCCTATAGGATTTTTGCTTTTTAAGAAAATCAAGATAAAAGTCACCAGTTTCACTATTTTAAATTATTGGAATTCAGTGACTTTAATTACATTCATTATGTTGTGAAACTGTCACCACTAATTGTGGAACATTTTAATCTTCCCTAAAATAAACCCTGTACTCAGGAACAGTCATTCCTCAGGCTCCCCATTTCCACCCTCTGGCACCACAAATTGACTTTCTGTCTGTATGCATTTGCCAGTTCTGGACATTTCTTATGTCAGTGGAAATAATCAATAAGCCAGTTGAGAATAGGAAAAGGAAACAGTTTCAACTGAATCAACCTGAGGACTGCAGCCTGGGAGACTGGCTTCCAGATAACTGAGGAACTGCTCCAGGGAAGCCATGGTGGTTTTCTGCATAGTTTTATATCTCAGCAGAGCAAATGTTAGTGGAGGAGTGTCTGGAGGCCTCTCCTCCTGTGGCCCTCATTCTTGGTAAGGATGCAAAGAAGAGTCTAAGGTCCTACCTGTTGCAAGCAAGTTTCTTAACAATAAGGAAAGAAAGAACAGGTTGGTAAGTGGTGGGACGCCACTGAACAACTGAGCACACACGAAGAACAGAGAGAATACCTTGAGAGAGGCGGGCCATTCTAAGGGAGGCAATGGCCCTGGAAGGCTGGGGAACAGAGATTTTAAGGCAAGGTCATTTGCATAATCCAGGGGATTATGGATTTACAGACTTGATTGACAGCTGCGGGTTATATAACCAGATGCTCTACTGCACATGTCCTTTTCATAATTCAGTCTGTTATAATTAGATGTGTATATTCATGAAATATTTGTAAGTAGTTAATGAGTCCAATGGGCACCAAAAGATTACTTTAGTACATGATGGTGTGAGGTGTGTGTGTGTGCCAGAGTAGGGAAAGTTGGCCGTGTCCCACTAGTTGGCTGGTGGGTGATTTTTCTGGCCCCTTGACTATTTTGGAGTATTGATGGGGGCATATTTGGTGGGGGTGGTAAATTGCTTGGTGGGATTAGGCAACCACTGGATGTTTAGCTGAAGGGAGCCACCTTTCCTTGCTCTTGGCTAACTTCCTGCCTAACAGAAAGAACACCAAACAAGTAGGGATACATTCCTTTAAGATTTCACAAAAACAAACACACAAAAATAGGTAGAAATGTATACAATGTGTCAGTATGGCCTTGGTACCTGAGAAAAGAAGTCTTACCTCCAAGGAGTATCAGCACTGACATCTCAGGAAGGGAGGCATTTAATCTTTATTTTTAACAGGGACTTTTTTACTTTAGATCAATGTACATTTTTCTTTGGTGATTAAAGCAGATGCACAAGGTTATGTTTGATAGGCTACAAACAGGCTGTTTTAGCTAGTGTTAAATTCAAATTAAATCATGTATAAGCGAGAATGACTTCTTCATAACTCAGTTTGTGAAAATTTCTTCCTTTACATGTATGTAAATATAGAATCATATAATATGTGGTCTTTTGTGTTTGGTTTCTTCCACTTGACATGTTTTCAAGGTTCCTGAGTTTTGTGTTGTGTAACTGCATTTTGGATAATACCGCATTCTGTTTATCCATTCTCAGAGACTTTCAGATTGTTTCAACTTTTTGAGTATTATGAATAATGCTACCATGAACTTTAGTGAACATGTTTTTGCATTGGTGTTTGATTTCTATTCCTAGAAACTTAGGAATAAACTTGCAAGGTCATATGATAATTATATGTTTAACTTTTTGAGGAATGGCCAAACATTTCCACAGCTGCTATACTACTTTACATTCCCACTAGCAGTGTGTGAGGGCTCCAGTTTTCTACATTCTTGCCAATATTTATTTTCTGTTTAAAAATTAAAATATTTTAAGTTATAGCTCTTAGTGGGTGTTTGCACATGGTGGTTTTGATTTAAATTTCCCTAATGACTATATTGAGCATCCTTTCATGTACTTGTTAGCCATTTGTATAAATTTCTTTTGGAGAAATGTCTGTAGCTCCTTTTGCATGTTATTTTACTAGTGTGTCATTTTGTTGTTGAATTGTAAGAGTTCTTTATATGTTCATAATATGAAATCCTTATCAGATATATGATTTGAAAATATTCCTTTCTATGACTTGTCTTTTCACATTCTTGTTCTTCGATGCTCAAAAGTTTTTGCCTTGGTGAAGCTCAATTAATGTGTTTTCTTCTGGTGTCATATCTGAGAATGCATTGCTGAATCCAAGTTATGAAGATTTCCTATGTTTCCTTCTAAAATTTTATTGTTTTAGCTCTTACTTTTGGGTGTTTGATCCATTTTAAAATAATTTTTGTATATATTGTGAGGTTAGAGTCCAACTTTATTCATTTGCATTTGCCTGTTATCAGGCCCTCTCCACATTCTTGGGCAGCAATACCATAGAAATGAATATTCCTACCACAAGGCTCTTAAGCAAGCAAAGTTTTTTATTTGTGTGATATTTTGTCCACAAGGGAGAAGGCAGAAAAGACTGCCTAATAACTCCACGATACGTTTTGAGGAACAGATTTAAAAGACAAAGTGAGGGAGGTTGCTGCAAGGTACCTGATCAGCTTGTGTTTGATTTTTGAATTGGTTGGCATCAAGGTTAAATTTCAAGCATCATCAACCTTCTGGTTTCAACCAGTGTGGGGTCTACATGCTTGCAGTCAGCAGTTTTCATCTGGTGGGGATCTGTGTCCTGCAAAAAAATCTTGGGAATGTCTGTCAGGTCTTTGGGCTTCCCTGGTGGCTCAGTGATAAAGAATCCTCCTGCAATGCAGGAGCCACAGGAGACATGGGTTTGATCCCTGGGTCAGGAAGGTCACTTGGAAGAGGGCACAACAACCCACTGCAGTATTCTTGCCTGGAGAATCCTGTGGACAGAGGAGCCAGGCAGGCTACAGTCCTTGGGGTCACAAGGAGTTGGACACAACTGAAGCGGCTTAGCAGCAGCAGCCGTCAGAGAACTTGGAGTTCAGTGATTCTGCTAGGTGTCAATAAAAAAATTTTATTGGAGGATAATTGCTTTATAATGTTGTATTGATTTCTGCCTTACAATAATGTGAATCAGTCATAACTATATATATATATAATACATTAACATATATATACATATATATATATACACCCTCCCTCTTGGGCCTCCCTACTACCCACTCATCCCACTCCTCTTGGTCATCACAGAGTGCCAGGCAAGGCTGGGCTCCCTGTATTATATAGCAGCTTCCCACATACTATCTATTTTACACTTGGTGGTGTGTACATGTCAATGCTACTTTCTCAATTCATTCCACCCTCACCATGCCCCATGGTGTTCACAAGTCCCTTCTCTATGTCTTTTCGCCATTCCTTCTCTGCAGATAGGTTCATCAGTACCATTGTTCTAGATTCCCATATATATGTGTTAATATATGATATTTGTTTTTCTCTTTCTGACTTCATTCTGATTAACAGGCTCTGGGTTCATCAACCTCACTATAACTCATTCTAGTTTGTTCCTTTTTATGGCTGAGTGGTATTCTATTGTATATATGTACAGGACTTCTTTATCCATTCATCTATTGATGGATATCTAGATTGCTTCCGTGTGCTGGCTATTGTAAAATAGTGCTGCAGTGACCATTGGGGTACATGTGTCTTTTGAGTTATGATTATCTCAGGGTATATGCCCAGTAATGGAATTGCTGGGTCATATGGTAATTTTATTCCTACGTTTTTAACGAATCTCCATGCTATTCTCCACAATGGCTATATAATTTACATTCCCACCAACAGTGTAAGAGAGGGCTCCTTTTTCTTCACATCCTCTCCAGCATTTATTGTTTGTAGATTTTTTTGATGATGACCATCTGACTCATGGTAGTTTTGATTTGCATTTTTCTAATAATGAGTGATGTTAAGCACCTTTTCATGTGTTTATTAGCCATCTGTATGTCTTCTTTGGAAAAATGTCTGTCTAGGTCTTCTGCTCATTTTTTGATTGGGTTGTTTGTTTTTCTGATATCCAACTGCATGAACTGGTTATATATTTTGGAAATTAATCCTTTTCAGTTGTTTTGTTTGCAATTAGTTTTTCCCATTCTGTGCATTATCTTTTCACTTTGTTTATAGTTTACTTTGCTGTGCAAAAGCTTCCAAGTTTAACTAGGTCTTATTTGTTTATTTTTATTTTTATTTCCCTTACCTCTAGGAAGTAGGTCAAAGAGAATGTTGCTGTGATTTATGTCAGAGTGTTCTGCTTATGTTTTGCTCTAAGAGTTTTATACGTTCTGTCTTTATATTTAAGTCCTTAATCCATTTGAGTTTATTTTTGTAGATGGTGTTTGGAAGCATTCTAATTTCTTTTACATGCAGCTGTCCAGTTTTCCCAGCACCACTTATTGAAGAGGCTGTCCTTTCTCCATTATATATTCTTGCCTCTTTTGTCAAAGATATTGTCTATAGGTGCACGGGTTTATCTTTGGGCTTTCTATCTTGTTCCATGGGTATATATTTCTGTTTTGTGCCAGTGCCCTACTGTCTTGATGAATGAGGCTTTGTAGTATAGTCTGAAGTCAGGAAGGTTGATTCCTCTAGCTCCATTTTTCTTTCTCAAGACTGGTTTAGCTATTCAGGGTCTTTTGTGTCTCCATACAAATTGCAAACATTTTTGTTCCAGTTTTGCCAAAAATGCCATTGTTAATTTGATAGGAAGTGCATTGAATCTGTATATTTCTTTGGATAGTATAGTCATTTTCACAATATTGATTCTTCCAATCCAAGAAAATGGTATTAGGTTGGTGCAAAAGTAATTGCAGTTTTACATTGTTGAATATCACTTCCATTTGATATTAGAGTACATTCTTAAATAAGTGTGGCTATTTTATACATCATCTTAATGTGTATTTCTCTCTTTATATTTTTTTGCTAGTGTCTTATTACTTCTCTGCATCTATTGAGATCATATGATTTTTATCTTTCAATTTATTAATATGGTTTATCATGTTGATTTATTTGCATATATTGAAGACTACTTGCATCCCTGGGATAAAGTCTAATTGATCATGGTGTATGAGTCTTTTAATGTGTTGGAGAAAATTCTGTTTCCTAGAATTTTGTTGAGGATTTTTGCATCTATTTTTATCAGTGATACTGGCTTGTAATTTTCTTTATTGGTGGTATCTTCATCTGGTTTTGGTGTCAGGATGATAGTGGCCTCATAGAATGAGTTTGAGAGCTTTCCTCCCTCTGCAATTTTCTGGAAGAGTTTGAGCAGGATAGGTATTAGCACTTCACTAAACATTTGATAGAATTCACCTGTGAAGCCATCTGACCCTGGACTTTTGGAAGATTTTATCACAGTTTCGATTTCAGTGCTTGTGATTCGTCTGTTCATATTTTCTGTTTCTTGCTGGTTCATTCTTAGAAAGTTGTATGTTTCTAAGAATTTGTCCATTTCTTCCAGGTTGTCCATTTTATTGGCATACAGTTGCTCACAGTAGTCTCTTATGATCCTTTGTATTTCTGCACTGTCTGTTGTAACTTCTTTTTCATTTCTAATTTAATTGATTTATCTTCTTCCTTTTTGTCTTAATGAATCTAGCTATCAGTTTGTTGATTTTGTTTGTCTACTAAAAAGACCAGCTTTTAGTTTTATTGATCCTTGATACTGGACCCTCCATTTATTTTTTATTTGTTTCTGCTCTGATATTAATCGTTTTTTTCCTTCTAACTTTGGATCTTTTTGTTCTTTCTTTTCTAGTTGTTTTAGGTGTAAGGTTAGGTTGTTAATCTGATGTTTTTCTCATTTCTTAAGGTAAGTTTGCATTACTATAAACTTCCTTCTTTTTAAAATTAATTTATTCATTTTAATTGGAGGCTAATTATTTCACAATATTGTGGTAGTTTTACCATACATCAACATGAATCAGCCATAGGTGTACATGTGTCCCACCATCCTGAACCCCACTTCCATCTCACGCCCCCCCCCCCCCCATCCCTCTGGGTTGTCCCAGAGCACCAGCTTTGAGTGCCCTGCTTCATGCATCAAACTTGCACTGGTCATCTATTTTACATATGGTAATATACGTGTTTCAGTGCTATTCTCTCATGTCGTCACACCCTCGCCTTCTCCCACATAGTCCAAAAGTCTGTTCTTTACATCTGTGTCTCTTTTTCTATCCTGAATATAGGGTTGTAGTTGTTACTGTCTTTCTAAATTCCATATATATGCATTAATATAATGTATTGATGTTTCTCTTTCTGGCTTACTTCACTCTGTGTTATAGGTTCCAGTTTCATCCACCTCATCAGAACTGACTCAAATGTGTTCTTTTTTTTATAGTTGAGTAATATTGCATTGTGTATATGTACCACAACTTCCTTATCCATTCATCTGCCGAAGGACATCTAAGTTGCTTCCATGTCCTAGCTATTATAAACAGTGCTGCAATGAACACTGGGGTACATGTGTCTCTTTCAATTCTGGTTTCCTCAGTGTGTATGCCCAGCAGTAGAATTGCTGGGTCATATATATAGTTCAATTTCCAGTTTTTTAAGGAATCTCCACACTGTTCTCCATAGTGGTTGTACTAGTTTGCATTCCCAATAATAGTGAAAGAGGGTTCCCTTTTCTCCAAACCCTCTCCAGCATTTATTGTTTGTAGACTTTTTTGATGGCAACCATTCTGACTGACCTGAGATGGTACCTCATTGTGGTTTTGATTTGCTTTTCTTTGATAATGAGTCTTGTTGAGCATCTTTTCATGTATTTGTTAGCCATCTGTATATCTTTAGAGAAATGTCTATTTAGTTCTTTGGCCCATTTTTGGATTTAGTCATTTATTTTTCTGGTATTGAGCCACATGAGCTGCTTAAATATTTCAGAGATTAAATTTTTGTCAGTTGCTTCATTTGCTATTATTTCCCCCTACTCTGAAGGTTGCCTTTTCATGTTGCTTATAGTTTGCTTCGTTGTGCAAAAGCTTTTAAGTTTAATTAGGTCCCATTTATTTATTTTTGTTTTTATTTTCATTAATCTGGGAGGTGGGTCATAGAGGATCTTGCTGTGATTTATGTCAGAGAGTGTTCTGCCTTTGTTTTCTTCTAAGAGTTTTACAGTTTCTGGACTTATACGTAGATATTTAATCCATTTGAGTTTATTTTTGTGTATGGTGTTAGAAAGTGTTCTAGTTTCATTCTTTTACAGGTGGTTGAGCAGTTTTCCCAGCACCACTTGTTAAAGAGATTGTCTTTTCTGCATTGTATATTTTTGGCTCCTTTGTCAAAGATAAGGTGTCCATAGATGCATGGATTTATCTCTGGGCTTTCTATTTTGTTCCATTGATCTATATTTCTGTCTTTGTGCCGTACCATACTGCCTTGATGACTGTAGCTTTGTGGTATAGTCTGAAGTCAGGCAGGTTGACGCCTTCCAATTCCATTCTTCTTTCTCAAGATTACTTTGGCTATTCGAGGTTTTTTGTATTTCCATATAAATTGTGAAATTATTTGTTCTAGTTCTGTGAAAAATACCATTGGTAGCTTGATAGGGTTTGCATTGAATCTATATATTGCTTTGCTTAGTATACTTATTTTCATTATATTGATTCTTCCAGTCCACGAACATGGTATATTTCTCCATCTATTTGTGTCCTCTTTGATTTCTTTCATCAGTGTTTTATAGTTTTCTATATATAGGTCTTTTGTTTCTTTGGGTAAATTTATTCCTAAGTATAGACTTCCTTTGTAACAATTCTTTGGCTGCATCTTATAGGTTTTGAGTTGTGTTGTTGTTGTTGTTTATTTTAGGTGTTTTTTAATTGCAGTTTTGATTTCTTCAGTGGCCTCTTGGTTATTCAGAAGTGTATTGTTTAGCTTCTGTATATTTGTGTTTTAACAATTTTTTTCCCTGTAATTGATATCTAATCTTACAGCATTGTAGTCAGAAAAAATGCTTGATGCAATTTCAGTTTTCTTAAATATATTGAGGCTTGATTTGGGACCCAAGATGTGATCTATCCTCGAGAATGTTCTGTGTGCACTTGAGGTAAAAGTGTATTATCCTGCTTTTAGATGGAATGTCCTATAGATATCAATTAGATCCATTGGCCTAATGTGTCATTTAAGGCTTGTGTTTCCTTACTAATTTTCTGTCTGGGTGATCTTTCTACTGGTATGAGCGGTGTGTTAAGTCCCCCACATTATTGTGTTGCCTTATATATTAAGGTGCCACTATGTTTGGTGCATATATAATTATAATTGTTATATCTTCTTCCTGTATTTGTCACTTAACCATTGTGTATGTCCTTCCTCTTCTCTTGTAACAGTCTTACTTTAAGGTCTGTTTTATCTGATATGAGTAGTGCTACTTCAGCTTTCTTCTGATTTTCATTTACATGAACTGTCTTTTTCCATACCCACACTTTCAGTTGTATGTGTCTCTAGGTCTGAAATGTGTCTCTTATAGACAGCATATATGTGGGTCTTGTTCTTGTATCCATTCACCTAGCCTGTGTGTTTTGGTTGGAGCATTGAATCTATTTACACTTAAGGTAATTATTGATATGTATGATCCTATTGTCATTTATTTTATTAATTTTCCTTTGTTTTTGTAGGTCTTTCTCTTGTGTTTCCTCTCTAGAGAAGTTCCTTTAGCATTAGTTGTAAAGCCGGCTTGGTGGTGTTGAATTCTCTTTACCTTTGCTTATCTGTAGAACTTTTGACTTCCTTGTTGAATCTGAATGAGTCCCTTGCTGGATAGAATAATCTTGGTTGTAGGTTTTTCCTTTCTTCACTTTAGGTATATCCTGCCACTCCCTTCTGGCTTGCATAGTTTCTGCTGAAAGATCAGCTATTAACCTTATGGGGATTCCATTGTATATTGTTTCTTGCTGTTCCCTCACTGTGTTTAATATTTTTATGTTTAACTTTTGTTAGCTTAATGTGTGTCTTGGAATGTTTCTCCTTGCGTGTATCCTGTGTGCACCTCTCTGGGCTTCCTGGACTTGGGTGGGTGTTTCCTTTCCCATGTTAGGAAATTTTTTACTGTAATCTCCTCAAATATTTTCTTATACATTTTCTTTTTTTATTCTTCTTGGACTCCTATTTTTCAAATGTTCATGTGATTATTGTTGTCCTGAAGGCCTCTGAGACTGTTATCTTATTTCTTTTCATTCTTTTTTCTTTATTCTGCTATGCTCCAGTTATTTCCACTTTTCTACCTTCCAGCCTCACTTATCCATTCTTCTGCTTCAGTTATTTTGCTGTTGGTTCCCTTTATTATGTTTTTTTTTATTTCAATTATCATGTTGTTCATTGCTAATTGTTTTTTATTTCTTCTAGGTACTTAAACATTTCTCGTATCTTCTCAATCTGTGTCTCCATTCTATTTTTCTGTGCCCCCATCTTATTTCTGAGATTTTGGATCACCTTTACTATCCTTACTCTGAATTCTTTTTCAGGTAAACTGCCTAATTCCTCTTTATTTGTTTAGTCTTGTGTGTGTATTTTAATCATGATCCTTCATCTGCTACTGTTTCCTCTTAAATTTTGTTTAATTTACTCTCTTTGGGGTCTCCTTTCCACAAGATCATAGTTCCTCTTACCTGTGGAGCTTGCCCCCAGGGACTGAGGTTGGATTAGTATCTTTTGAAGGTTTCCTGGTAGGGAAGACTGGTGCCTGAGTTCTGGTGGGTAGAGCTGGGTCTTGTCTCTCTGAAGGGCAGTGCTGCAGTGCCTTAACACTGCAGACACCTGGGGTATCTCGAGCATAGTATGGCTTTGGGTAGCCTGTCTGCTAACGGGTAGTATTGTGTTCCTCCTTTGCTAGCTGCTTGGCATGAGGCATCTGGCACTGGAGTTTGCTGGCCTTTGGGTGGGGTCAAATCTTATTGTTGAAATGAAGGCCTTTGAGAATCTTCTCACCAATTACTGTTCCATGTGGTTGGAGTTCTCTGTTGGTCCAACATCCTGAACTTGGGTCTCCAACCTTGGCGTTTGAGGCTTGATCCCTGGCTGTAGCACTCAGACTTGACAGGCCACACAGCACAGGGGTGAAAGAGAAAGAAAAAAAAAAAAAAAAAAAAGAGTCAGACATATAAACTAAAAAAAAAGAATGGACTGATAAAACCCAGGGACTGATGGTAAAGGTAAAACTTAACAGAGAAAACACACAAGAACTTCACATACTCACACTTAGAAAAAGAAAAGAAGAGGAAAAAAATACAAAGCAGAACAACAACAACAAAAAAAGAGAGCAATCAAACCATAAACAGACCCATAAATGAAAACAAACACTAAAAACTAGACTAGTAAAAAATACAAAATGAAAAACGTGGGCAAAAAAGTTTGTAATGAAAAAGTGCTGTAGAAATAGGAAAAAATAAATTTATTTAAATATAAAAGCATAAATAAGGAAAAAGTAAGTAAAAATAAAAATTAAGGGAGTAATAAAAAATGAAAAATGATAGAACAAAACAAAAAAGATAAAGACAAATATATATATAGAGAGAGTGGCAGTAAGAAGAATGTTTTCCTGTGGTCTCAGTTGTCAGTGTCCTCTCTGCTACAGTGAGCTCCAGTCGATCTGCCTACTCAGGAGGCCCTCCAGTATTTCTAGGAAGGTCTCTGGATCTGCTATGGGCACTGTGTTGTCAGCTCAGACTTAGATCTGGCCTTATTCTAGCTTGTACTTGCTTCCAAAGTCCACAAGTTACCTCAAAGTCCACAATCTCAAGCCAATTACAGGGATTTAATCTGCTACTCCTATGACTGCCAGAGTGAATTTCCTTCCTCTTCTTTGGTCATAGAGCCCCTGGTGCTCAATTTTGGTTTTGCCCCCTGTTTTGTTTGTAGGCCATTCTCTGGCATCTCTTCCCCTCCCAGACCAGCATGGGTGAGAGCCACTGCTCAGGGGAGAGGGAGGGATATGGCAGACACAATTGGGATGTGCAAGGGGTGCCTGCAGCAGCAGAAGCCCCATAAGTTGCTACAGCCTAAGATCGGTCATGCACTCTCCTAGGGGAATTGGCCCCAGGGCGTGGATTCCTTGGCGGTACCGGGCTCCACAGGCTCCCAGGAAGGTGTGGGCAGTGACCTGCACCTGTTCACAGTTTGATGGAAGCTGTGATGGCCATCACGCCCACCTCTGGGGTTGGAGACTTCAACCACATCTCGCCCCACCTCTGACACTTGTGAAAGTGTTGTCTCGCTGTCTGAGAGTGCACAGAGTTAGAGGGTCCCCCTGACAGTGATCTCTTTCTCTGGCAGGCTCAGGGCTTTTCCTGGATTCCTCAGCTGTGTTATACTGGCCCCCTCAGACTGTCTTCATGGCAATCAACCCCATTCCTCTCCCTGGAGTCTCTGAACCTCAGCACTCAGTGGCCCCAAACCCCAGTGGGCTTGCAGGCAAGCATTTCAGACTGGGGAGTGCTGGTAGGCATTGATCTGTGTGCAGAAGTCTCTCCAATTTGCCTTCCACACACCTGTTGCTGCACTCTCCTTTGAGGTTCTGAAGTGCCCACCCACCCTCCCCATCCTTGAGATGTTTACAAATGTGCAGAAACTTTTCTTCCTTCAGAGCTCCCTCCCTGAGGCACAGGTTCCTTCATGATTCCTTTGTCTCCCTCTCTCATTTTTTCCCCATTATACTTGTTGCCCTATCCCATTATATGGAGATTAGCTTGATGTTTTGGAAGTCTGAGGTCTTTTGCCAGCATTCAGTAGGTGTTCTGTAGGAGCTATCCGCATGCAGATCTCCACATTTTACTCTTCTGCCATCTTGAAGGTTTCTAGGTGGCAAATTTATAGTCTCAATTTTGTTCTTTGGAAACTATGTGCATATGGAACAGAGATAGAGTTTATCTTTTACTCTTGTGGGTCTTTGGGTATTGTCTCAGAGACCTA
This sequence comes from Cervus elaphus, assembly GCF_910594005.1. Taxonomy (NCBI): domain Eukaryota; kingdom Metazoa; phylum Chordata; class Mammalia; order Artiodactyla; family Cervidae; genus Cervus; species Cervus elaphus. The sequence continues at coordinate 33,279,012 of NC_057824.1, forward strand.
AGCTTTTAGTACTTTATTTTAAGGGGTCTGTGAAGCCTGCTTGTGCAAGGCTGTTCCCTTGGTCCTTTAAAAAAATGGCTTTACTCCTGTCTTCCAGTCTCATGCCTATTTGGTTGTTTAAGCACTGTTTGTTCTAAAGACTATTATATATTGTTGAAAATCAACTGATCATAGATGCATGGGTTTATTTCTGGATTCTCAATTCTATTTCATTAGATTTATTTATCTATTTTATGCCAGTATCATACTGTTTTGATTATTGCCATTTTGTAGAAAGTATTGAAATCAAGAAATGTGAGATCTCATAATTTGTTCTTCTGTTGTAAGGAAAGTTTTGTTTATCCAGGGTTCCCTGCAATTCTGTATGAATTTTAGGATGAGTGTGTTCATTTCTGCAAAAAGACAGTTGGGTGTTGTATGACTCTGTAGATGAATTTGGAGAGTACTGCCATATTGATGGGCTTTGCAGATGGCGCTAGTGATAAAGAAACCACCTGCCAATGCAGGAAACATAAGAAATGTGGGTTTGATCCCTGGGTCAGGAAGATCTCCTGGAAGAGGGCATGGTAACCCACTTTAGTATGCTTTCCTAGCGAATCTCATGGACAGAGGAGCCTGGAAAGCTCCACAGGGTTGCAAAGTGTTGGACACAACTGAAGTGACTTAGCGCGCAGGTGCGTCGTATTAACCATATTGAATTTAACATGAACGGCGGATGTCTTCATTTACTTTGTTGTTGTTGTTCAGTCCCTGCGTTGTGTACAACTCTGTACCCCTGTGGAGTGCAGCTTGCCAAACTCCTTTGTCCTCTACTATCTCCCAGAGTTTGTGCAAATTCATGTCCATTGAGTCAGTAATGCCGTCCAACCATCCCATCCTCTGCTGCCCCCATCTCCTTTTGCCTCTGTTTTTCCCAAGATCAGGGTCTTTTCCAATTCCAGTGAGTCTGCTCTTTCCATCAGGTGGCCAGAGTATTGGAGCTTCAGCTGCACATCATAACTTCCAATGAATATTCAGGGTTGATTTCCTTAAGAATTGACTGATTTGATTTTTTTGTAGTCCAAGGGACTCTCAAGAGGCTTCTCCAGCACCACAGTTTGAAAACATCATTTCCTCAGTGCTCAGCCTTTTTTGTGGTCCAACTCTCACATCTGTACATGATTACTGGAAGAACCATAGCTTTGATTATGCAGAACTTTGTAGGCAAAATCTTGTCTCTGCTTTTTAATATGCTTTCTAGGTTTGTCAAAGCTTTCCTTCCAAGGAGCGAGCATCTTCAGTCACTACCCACAGTGATTTTGCAGCCCAAGAAAATAAAGTCAGTCACTGCTTCCACTTTTTTCCCTTCCATTTGCCATGAAGTGATAGGACCAGATGCTGTGATATTTAGGTTTTCTTTTTCTTAATTAATTTATTTTTTATTGAAGGATAATTGCTTTACAGAATTTTGCTGTTTTCTGTCAAACTTCAACATGAATCAGCCATAGGTATACATACATCCCCTCTCTTTTGAAGCTCCCTCCCATCTCCCTCCCCATCCCACCCCTCTGGGTTGATACAGAGCCCCTGTTTGAGTTTCCTGAGCCACACAGCAAATTCCCTTTGGCTATCTATTTTACATATGGTAATGTAAGCTTCCATGTTATTCTTTCCACACATCTCACCCTCTCCTCCCCTCTCCCCATGTCCATAAGTCTGTTCTGTATGTTTGTTTTTCCACTGTTGCCCTGTAAATAAAATGTTGAGTCTCAAGCCAGCTTTTTCACTCTCCTCTTTCACCTTCATCAAGAGGCTCTTTAGTTCCTCTTTGCTTTCTGCCTTTAGAGTGGTATCATCTGCATATCTGAGGTTGTTGACATATCTCCTGGCAATCTTGATTCCAACTTATGAGTTATCCAGCCCAGCATTGCGCATGATGTACTATGCATATGAGTTAAATAAACAGGGTGACAATATACAGCCTTGTTTGTACTCCTTTCCCAATTTGGAACCAGTTAGTTATTCTTTGTCTGGTTCTAAATGTTGCTTCTTGACCCACATACTGGTTTTTCAGGAGACAAGTAAGGTGGTCTGGCACTCCCATCTCTTTAAGTACTTTCCAGTTTGTTGTGATCCACAGAGTCAAAGGCTTCAGCGTAGTCAATGAAGCAGAAGCAGATTTTTTTTGGAAGTCCCTTGCTTTCTTAATGATCCAACAAATGTTGGCAATTTGATTTCTGTTTTCTCTGCCTCTCTGAAACCAGCTGGAAGTTCTCAGTTCATATACTGCTGAAGCCTAGCATGAAGGATTTTGAGCATAACCTTGCTATCATGTGAAATGAACACAATTGTACATACTTTGAACATTCTTTGGCATTGCCCTTCTTTGGGATTGAAATGAAAACTGACCTCTTCCAGTCCTGCTGAGTTTTCCAAATTTGCTGGCATGCTGAGTGCATCATCTTTTAGGATATTAAATAGCTCAGCTGGAATTCTGTCACCTCCACTAGCTTTGTTTGTAGTAATGCTTCCTAAGGCCCACTTCACACTCCAGGATGTGCAGCTGTAGGTATGTGACCACACCATTATCATTATCTGAGTCATGAAGACCTTTCTTGTATAGTTCTTCTGTGTATTTTTGCCACTGCTTCTTAATTGCTTCTGCTTTGTTAGGTCTTTACCATTTATATCCTTTATTGTGCCAATCCTTGCGTGAATTTTTTCTGCGCTATCTCTATTTTTTTTTTTTAAGAGATCTCTAGCCTTTCCCGTTCTGTTGTTTTCCTCTATTTCTTTTCACTGTTCATTTAAGAAGTCCTTCTTATCTCTCCTTGCTATTCTTCATTTATTTAGAAGTATACATCATGATGATTTACATATACCTTGTGAAAGAATTCCTATATTCAATGTTATTAACATATCAATCACCTCACAAAGTTGCTCTCTTTTTTTTTGGCAAGAACACTTACATTTTACTCTCTTTGCAAATTGCAGTTATACAGTATAGTATTATCAGCTATAGTCACCATGTTTTACATTAGATCCTCTAAACTTATTCATCTTATAACTAAAGTTTGTACTCTTTTGCCAACTACTCTCCATCTCCCTTATCCCTTGGCTATGGAAACCTAGAGATTGCATTTCTTATATAGATGACTTTGGGCAGTAGGAGCATTTTAACAATAACTTTTCTTATCTATGAACATGGGCTAGCTTTCCATTTATTTGTATATTCATATTCTTTCCTTAGTGTCTTAGAGTTTCCAATGAATAGATCTTTCACTTCCTTATATTTATTCCTTAAATATTTTATTATTTTTGATGCTTTTGTAAATGGGATTGTTTTTTGTCTCCATACTGAACCTATCATTTTATTCCTGTATTGTTTTCCTAATTTTCTTATATTGTTTATTTGTGTTCTCTTGAGAATCTTTAGAATAATTATTTTGAATCCTTTGTTGGACAATTAAATTATCTCCATTTGTTTGTGGTCAGTTACTGGAAGTTTGATATGTTCCTTTGGTGGCGTCATGATTCCCCAATCCTTTGTGACTCTGGTAGTCTTGTGTAGGTGTTTGCACAACTGAAGAAATGGTCACTTCTTGCAGACTTTATGGACTGACTCTGGTAATGAAAGATCTTCGGTGCATGGGAGTGTGTTGTGATTCTCTATCTAGTGTCACAGACTGCCAAGTGCAGGGGCATGTGGCAGCTCTGGGTCCAGGGCAGGGGTTGGGGCATGATATCTCTTTGGGTCAGGCCACAGGAGTCCATAGGATTGACAACTATGTGGTTCTTGGTGAGCAGAGCAGGGTATCTGCAATGGCTACAAGGGCTGTTGGGATCCTTAGTGGTGTCTCTAGGTCTAGAGGCTACATACAAGGGCAAGCAGCAGTTGTGTGGAGCTGGTGGTGGTGTGTGCACCAACTGGTGCCTATATAGTGGCAGAGGCTGGTTGCAGATACACATGTAGTGGCAGGAACCAGTGTCAGTAACAAGGGCCAAGGACAACAGAGGTCCTGACTGTTGGCATACATGTTGTAGCTGTAGGATCTCACATCAGACATGCTCGCAATGGAGGCTTAATGGGGACCTGGCTAGATGAATACAGGTGTACAATTGGTAGGGACAGCTGCAGGTGAGTTTGGTGGTACAGGCCAGTGACAGGAGATATCACCAGAGCTGGGCCCACAAGCATTTGTGTGGGCCCTAGCTGTCAGTGTGTGGTTCCATGACTGCGGGATATTTTCACAGGTATACACACTGCCTTAGAGACTGGTGACGGGAATCTACTATTATTGTATGGCTGTCTGCTTCTTCCCTCAGTTCTTTAAATATTTGCCTTATATAGTTAGGTGCTCTGAGGTTGGGTACATGAATATTAATAAATGTTGTATCTTTTTAGTTACTTGATCCCTGTATCATAATATACACCTTCTTCATCTCTTGTTACATTTTTGGACTTAAAGTCTATTTAATCTGATGTACTTACAGCGTTCCAGTGGTAAAGAATCTGCTTACCAAGCAGGAAACTCAGGTTCAATCCCTGGGTTTGGAAGATCCCCTGGAGCAGGAAATGGCAACCCACTCTAATATTCTTGCCTGGGAAATCCCATGGACAGAGGACGCTGGTGGGCTAGTGCATGAGGTCCCAAAGAGTTGGACATAACTTAGTGACTACACAATAGCAATGACTTATAGTTACCAGTGCTCTCTTTTGGCTTCTGTTTGCCTGGGATATGTTTTTTCTATCCCTTGATTTGAGCCTATGTGTGTCCTTAAAGCTGAAGTGAATCTTTTTATCCATTCAGCCACTCTTTGTCTTTTCATTGGAGAATTTAATCAATTTACATTTAAAGTAATTATTGGTAAAAATAGATTTAATCTTTCCATTTTGTTAATTGCTTTTTCTGGCTGTTTTATAGTTCTTTGTTCTTTTCTTCCTCTCTTGCTCTTTTCCTTTGTGACTTGGTAGTTTTCCATAGTAGTATGTTTTGAGTTCTGTACCTCTTGTGTATCTACTATAGGTTTCTGTTTTGCAGTCATTATGAGGTTTACATAAAACATCTTTTAGTTATAACAATCAATTTTAAGCTGATAACAACCTAACTTTGATACATATACAAGTTCTAGATTTTTTTAAAAGTTCTAGATTTTTATACTCTCTTTTGTACTTTTTATTTTTTTAATGTCACAATTTACATCTTTTTATTTTGTGTATCTATTAACAAATTATTTTAGCTGTTATTTTTAATACCTTTGTCTTTTAACCATTATGCTAGAGTTATAAATGATTTAGACACCACCATTACAATATTAGAGTACTCAATGGATGCACTGAGGTAATTCCCTTCTATTCTGAGTTCATTGAGTGTTTTTATTATGTAAAGATGCTGGATTTTGTCAAATGCTTTTTCTGTATCATTTGAGGTCATGTGGGATTTTTCTTCATTCTCTTGATACGTGCATTATTCTTCATATGTTCACATGAGAAACAACCTTGTATTCCTGGAATAAATCTCACTTGGTATAGTCCTTTTGATTTTCTGCTGGATTCAGTTAGCTAGCAGAGGTTTTTGCATTTATATCTACAAGAGATATTGCTATATAGTTATCTTTTTTTTCCAGAAAGTAATTTTTTTCTTCCAGGTTTGTTGAGAAATAATTGACATATAATACTATGTAAGTTGTATTGCACAAAGATTTGACATACGTATATACTGTAAAATGATCGCCACAATAACATTAGGTAATATCCGTCATTTCACATAGTTATAAACTTTTTTTCCTTATGATAAGAACTTATAGAATTGACTCTCTTAGTTAACTTTCAAATATACCATACAGTGGTATTAACTAGTCAGCATGTTGCACATTACATCCCCAGTATTTATTTATTACTGGAAGTTTGTCCCTTTTGACCACCTTCATCCAATTACCCCACCTCCATCCCCTGCTTCTGGTAACCATGAATCTGTTCTGTGTCTATGAGATTTTTCTTTAAGATTTCACATGTAAATGAGATCATAAAGTATTTGTTTTTCTATGTTTGAAATTTTACTTAGCATAACACCCTCAAGATCTATTTGTATTGCAACAATGGCAAAATTTCCTTTCTCTCTCTCTCTGTGTATATATACATACCACATTTTCCTTATTCATTCATCCATTGGTGGACACTTTGGTTGTTTCCATGTCTTGGCTATTGTAAATAATGGAGCTATGAACATGGGGGTGCAGATATCTCTTTGACCTAGTGATTTAATTTCTTTCAGATATATGCCTGGAAGTAGAATTGTTGCATCATATAATAGTCATATTTTAATTTTTTGAGGAACTTTCATACTATTTTCTGTAATGGCTGTAACCAATTTACATTCCCACCAACAGTGTACAAAGGTTCCCTATCTCCACATCATCAACACTTACTTTTGTCTTACTGATAATAGTTATCCTAACAGGTGTAAGATAATAGCTCATTGTGGTTTTGATTTGCATTTCCCCAATGGCAGTGATGTCTAGCACTGTTTTATGTACCTTTTGGCCATTTGAATATCTTCTTCAGAAAAAATCTAGTCAGATTCTGGGTTGGTGAAGATATCAGTTTGCTGGCATACCAGAGAAGGCATAGAAGCACTATGTCTCCCACTGCTTCTCCTATGTACCTATTCATCTGACTGTTTATTTGGAATAAACTGTATTTGTAAGTATAGCACTTTCTTGAGTTCTGAGTCAGTCTAGCGAATTATTGAGCTTGAGGGGGTATGGCGGGAACTCCTGAATGTGTGGTTAGCCTGGCAGAAGTGTGGGTAACCTGAGAAACCTAATTGTGGCTGGAGTCTGAAGTGAGGGTAGGCTTGTTGGACTGTGCCTTTAACCTTTAGGGTCTGTGCTAACTCTAGGTAATTAGTTTCAAAATTGAATTGAATCGCAGGACACTCCGTTGGTGTGCCAAAGAATTTAGAAATTAGTTGTTGTTTGGAAAATCAAACAGAAGGATTTGTGTAAATTATTCTTTAGACATGAATAGAAGTCTCCATTCAGGCCATCTGACTCTAGCATTTTCTTTGCTGGCAGGTTTTTGATTACAGATTCAATCTCTTATTATAAGTCATTCATATTTTCTACTTGTTCTTGAGTTGCCTTGGTTTCTATGAGTTAGTCACTTCATCTAGATTATGACATTTGTCTCACAGTTGTTTATACTATCCTCTTTTTTAAAATTAATTTTTATTGGATGGAGTGTAGTTGATTTGCAATGTTGTGTAAGTTTCTGCTGTATAGCAAAGTGAAGCAGTTGTATATACATCTTCTCTTTTTAGAATCTTTCCCCATATAGGTCATTGCAGAGCATTGAAAAGAGTTACCTGTGCTATACAGTAGGTTCTTATTGGTTACCTATTTTACATATAGTAATGTGTATATGTCAATCCCAATCTCCCAATTTATTGCCTCTCCCTTTTCCCCATGGTAACCATAAGTTTGTCTTCTATATTTGTGACTATCATTTCTGTTTTGTAAAAAAGTTTATTTGTACCATTTTTTGATTCCACGTGTCAAGTCAGTTCAGTTGCTCAGTCATGTCCAACTCTTTGAGACCCCATGGACTGCAGCATGCACGTCCTCCTTGTCCATCACCAACTCCCAAAGTTCACTCAAACTCATGTCCACTGAGTCAGTGATGCCATCCATCCATCTCATCCTCCGTTGTCCCCTTCTCCCACCTTCAGTCTTTCCCAGCATCAGGGTATCTTCAAATGAGTCAGCTCTTTGCATCAGGTGGCCAAAGTGTTGGAATTTCAGCTTCAGCATCAGTCCATCCAATGAATATTCAGGACTGATTTCCTGAATACGATGGACTACTTTGATCTCCTTGCACTCCAAGGGACTCTCAAGAGTCTTCTCCAACACCACAGTTCAAAAGCATCAATTCTTCAGCGCTCAGCTTTCTTTACAGTCCAACTCTCACATCCATACATGACCATTGGAAAAATCATAGCATTGACTAGACAGAACCTTGTTGTCAAAGTAATGTCTCTGCTTTATAATATGCTGTCTAGGTTGGTCACAGCTTTTCTTCCAAGGAGTAAGCGTCTTTTAATTTCATGGCTGCAGTCACCATCTGCAGTGATTTTGGAGCCCAGAAAAATAAAGTCTTGCCACTGTTTCCATTGTTTTCCCATCTATTTGCCATGCGGTGATAAGACTGAGTGCCATGATCTTAGTTTTATAACGTTGAGCTTTAAGCCAGCTTTTTCACTCTCCTCTTTCATTTACATCAAGAGGCTCTTTAGTTCTTCACTTTCTGTCATAAGGGTGGTGTCATCTGCATATCTGAGGTTATTGATATTTCTCCTGGAAATCTTGATTTCAGCTTATGCTTCCTCCAGCCCAGCGTTTCTCATGGTGTACTCTGCATGTAAATTGAATAAGCAGGGTGACAATATACAGCCTTGACATACTGCTTTTCCTATTTGGAACTAGTGTGTTGTTCCATTACCAGTTCTAACTGTTGTTTCCTGACCTGCCTACAGATTTCTCTGGAGGCAGGTCAGGTGGTCTGGTATTTTCATCTCTTTCAGAATTTTTGACAGTTTGGTGTGTTCCACACAGTCAAAGGCTTTGGCATAGTCAATCAAGAGGAAATAGATGTTTTTCTGGAACTCTCTTGCTCTTTTGATGATTCAGCAGATGTTGGCAATTTGATCTCTGGTTCCTCTGCCTTTTCTAAAATCAGCTTGAACATCTGGAAGTTCACGGTTCACATATTGCTGAAGCCTGGCTTGGAGAATTTTGAGCATTACTTTACTAGCATTACTTTACTAGTGAGATGAATGCAATTGTGCGGTAGTTTGAACAACCTTTGGCATTGCCTTTCTTTGGGATTGGAAGGAAAAGTGACCTTTTCCAGTCCTGTGGCCACTGCTGTGTTTTCCAAATTTGCTGGCATATTGAGTGCAGCACTTTCACAGCATCATCTTTTAGAATTTGAAATAGCTCAACTGGAACTTTGTCACCTCCACTAGCTTTATTTGTAGTCATGCTTCCTATGGTCCACTTGACTTCACATTCCAGGATGTCTGGCTCTAAGTGAGTGATCACACTATCATGATTATCTGGGTTGTGAAGATCTTTTTTTTAATAGTTCTCCTGTGTATTCTTGCCACTTTTTCTTAATATCTTCTGCTTCTGTTAGGTCCATACCATTTCTGTCCTTTATTGAGCCCTTCTTTGCATAAGAAATGTTTGCTTCATATCTCTAATTTTCTTGAAGAGATCTCTAGTCTTTCCCATTCTGTTGTTTTCCTCTATTTCTTTGCATTGATCACTGAGGAAGGCTTTCTTATCTCTCCTTGCTATTCTTTGGAACTCTGCATTCAAATAGGTATATCTTTCCCTTTCTCCTTTGCTTTTTGCTTCTCTTCTTTTCACAGCTATTTGTAAGGCCTCCTGAGACAGCAATTTTGCATTTTTGCATTTCTTTTTCTTGTGAATGATCTTAATCTCTGTCTCCTGTACAATGTCATGAACCTCCATCCATAGTTCATCAGGCACTCTGTCTATCAGATATAGTCCCTTAAATCTATTTCTCACTTCCACTGTATAATTGTAAGGGATTTGATTTAAGTCATGCCTGAAGGGTCTAGAGGCTTTCCCTACTTTGTTCAATTTAAGTTTGAGTTTGGCAATAAGGAGTTCATGATCTGAGCCACAGTCAGCTCCCGGTCTTGGTTTTCTTGATTGTATAGAACTTCTCCATCTTTGGCTGCAAATAATGTAGTCAATCTGATTTTGGTGTTGACCATCTGGTGTTGTCCATGTGTAGAGTCTTCTCTTGTGTTGTTGGAAGAGGGCGTTTGCTATGACCAGTGCATTCTCTTGGCAAAACTCTTAGCCTTTGCCCTGCTTCATTCTGTACTCCAAGGCCAAATTTGCCTGTTACTCCAGGTGTTTCTTGACTTCCTACTTTTGCATTCCAGTCCCCTATAATGAAAAGGACATCATTTTTGAGTGTTAGTTCTAGAAGATCTTGTAAGTCTTCATAGAACTGTTCGACTTCAGCTTCTTCAGCATTACTGGTTGGGGCATAGACTTGGGATACCGTGATATTGAATGGTTTGCCTTGGAAACAGAGATCATTCTGTCGTTTTTGAGATTGTATCCAAAACTATTGCTTATAGTTTCCTTCGTTGTGCAAAAGCTGTTAAGTTTAATTAGGTCCCATTTGTTTATTTTTGCTTTTATTTCCAATATTCTGGGAGGTGGGTCATAGAGGATGTTGCTATGATTTATGTCAGAGACATATTTCACAATATTGATTCTTCCAATCCATAACGTGGTATATTTCTCCATCTATTTGTGTCCTCTTTGATTTCTTTCATCAGTGTTTTATAGTTTTTTATGTATAAGTCTTTTGTTTCTAAATGTTTTTTATTTTTTATTAGTTGGAGGCTAATTACTTCACAACATTTCAGTGGGTTTTGTCATACATTGATATGAATCAGCCATAGAGTTACACGTATTCCCCATCCCGATCCCCCCTCCCACCTCCCTCTCCACCCAATTCCTCTGGGTCTTCCCGGTGCACCAGGCCCGAGCACTTGTCTCATGCATCCCACCTGGGCTGGTGATCTGTTTCACCATAGATAATATACATGCTGTTCTTTCGAAACATCCCACCCTCACCTTCTCCCACAGAGTTCAAAAGTCTGTTCTGTACTTCTGTGTCTCTTTTTCTGTTTTGCATATAGGGTTATCATTACCATCTTTCTAAATTCCATATATATGTGTCAGGTAGGTATACTCCTAAGTATTTTATTCTTTTTGTTGCAATGGTGAATGGTATTGTTTCCTTAATTTCTCTTTCTGTTTTCTCATTGTTAGTGTATAGGAATGCAAGGGATTTCTCTGTGTTAATTTTATATCCTGCAACTTTACTATATTCACTGATTAACTCTAGTAATTTTCTGGTAGAGGCTTTAGGGTTTTCTATGTAGAGGATCATGTCATCTGCAAACAGTGAGAGTTTCACTTCTTCTTTTCCTATCTGGATTCCTTTTACTTCTTCTTCTGCTCTGATTGCTGTCGCCAAAACTTCCAAAACTATGTTGAATAGTAGTGGTGAGAGTGGGCACCCTTGTCTTGTTCCTGATTTTAGGGGAAATGCTTTAATTTTTCACCATTGAAGGTAATGCTTGCTGTGGGTTTGTCATATATAGCTTTTATTATGTTGAGGTTTGTTCCTTCTTTTCCTGCTTTCTGGAGAGGTTTTTTTTTTTTTATGATAAATGGATGTTGAATTTTGTCAAAGGCTTTTTCTGCATCTATTGAGATAATCATATGGTTTTTATCTTTCAATTTGTTAATGTGGTGTATTACATTGATTGATTTGCAGATATTAAAGAATCCTTGTATTCCTGGGATAAAGCCCACTGGTCATGATGTATGATCTTTTTAATATGTTGTTGGATTCTGTTTGCTAGAATTTTGTTAAGGATTTTGGCATCTATGTCCATCAGTGATATTGGCCTGTAGTTTTCTTTTTTTGTGGCATCTTTGTTTGGTTTTGGAATTAGGGTGATAGTGGCCTCATAGAATGAGTTTGGAAGATTACCTTCTTCTTCTGCAATTTTCTGGAAGAGTTTGAGTAAGATAGGTGTTAGCTCTTCTCTAAATTTTTGGTAGAATTCAGCTGTGAAGCCATCTGGTCCTGGGCTTTTGTTTGCTGGAAGATTTCTGATTACAGTTTCGATTTCTGTGCATGTGATGGGTTCTGTTAATATCTTCTATTTCTTCCTGGTTCAGTTTTGGAAAGTTATAGTTTTCTAAGAATTTGTCCATTTCATCCAAGTTGTCCATTTTATTGGCAGAGAGCTGCTGGTAGTAGTCTCTTATGATCCTTTGTATTTCAGTGTTGTCTGTTGTGATCTCTCCATTTTCATTTCTAATTTTGTTAATTTGGTTCTTCTCCCTTTGTTTCTTAATGAGTCTGGCTAACAGTTTGTCAATTTTGCTTATCTTTTCAAAAAAACAGCTTTTAGCTTTGTTGATTTTTGCTATGGTCTCTTTAGTTTCTTTTGCATTTATTTCTGCCCTAATTTTTAAGATTTCTTTCCTTCTACTAACCCTGGGGTTCTTCATTTCTTCCTTCTCTGGTTGCTTTAGGTGTAGAGTTAGTTTATTTATTTGACTTTTTTCTTGTTTCTTGAGGTATACCTGTATTGCTATGAACCTTCCCCTTAGCACTGCTTTTACAGTGTCCCATAGGTTTTTCGGTTGTTGTGTTTTCATTTTCATTTGTTTCTATGCATATTTTTATTTCTTTTTTGATTTCTTCTATGATTTGTTGGTTATTCAGAAGCATGTTATTTAGCCTCCATATGTTTGAATTTTTAATAGTTTTTTCCCCTGTAATGGAGATCTAATCTTACTGCATTGTGGTCAGAAAAGATGACTGGAATGATTTCAATTTTTTTGAATTTACCAAGGCTAGATTTATGGCCCAGGATGTGCTCTATTCTGGAGAAGGTTCTGTGTGCACTTGAGAAAAAGGTGAAATTGATTGTTTTGGGGTGAAATGTCCTATAGATATCAATTAGGTCTAGCTGGTCTATTGTGTCATTTAAAGTTTGTGTTTCCTTGTTAATTTTCTGTTTAGTTGATCTATCCATAGGTATGAGTGGGGTATTAAAGTCTCCCACTATTATTGTGTTATTGTTAGTTTCCCCTTTTATACTTATTAGCATTTGACTTACATATTGCAGTGCTCCTATGTTGGGTGCATATATATTTATAATTGTTATATCTTCTTCTTGGATTGCTCCTTTGCTGATTATGTAGTGTCCTTCTTTGTCTCTTTTCACAGTCTTTATTTTAAAGTCTATTTTATCTGATATGGGTATTGCGACTCCTGCTTTCTTTTGGTCTCCGTTTGCATGAAATATTTTTTTCCAGCCCTTCACTTTTAGTCTGTATCCCCTCCCTTTTGAACCTCCCTCCAAACCCACCCTCCCACCCCACCCCTCTAGGTCATTACAGAGCACCAAGCTGAGCTCCTTGTTCTATACAGCAGCTTCCCACTAGCTATCTATTTTGTATGTAATCGTGTATGTATAGCAATGCTACTCTTTCAGTTCATTCTCCCCTCCTTTTAATAACTAGTATTTTGCTTTTACAGTTTACATTTTTCTTTGTGAACATGGAGTTGCAACTTACTGATCTTTGCATCTCTATTGTCTAATATTTTCACACATATTAGAAGATCATTAGGTGTGAATTTAATGAATTAATATAAAACAAGAACAGACAAGTATTTATTGCAAGCTTTTTAAAAGATTATCTTTCAAGATTGATGAAAAGAGTAGAACAGTGAAGTAATCATTTTACTTGACTAAACTTAACATTTTGGCAGGTAATCTAAATTTTAAAAATTTCTTCTTTTTTAGTGTTGGACTTTCATTCTTTGTGGTAAAATGGATACCTTGTGGCTTAACCAGTTTGCCGTCCTCCTCTGGAAAAATTTCATATTAAAGGTAAGTGGAGGTATCTTTGAGAAATGGCTGTAAAGGCTAATGAATTTGAAAAGAAAAATTTAATAATTCCTTCATTTCATTTCAGTTTATGGGTATTTCCCCCCTTTTGTTCCATGACTGAAGGTAGATTTCTAAATCTGAAGAGCATCAATAGGGCAAACCAATAAAATCAATAGTGAAATGAGAAAAGGGTGAAAAAGACATTCCAGAGAACCATTCATTTAATAGAATGAAGTTGGATGATATATATATGTATTGTATACATGTATGTACATGAGTGTAAATACACACATACACACATGTAATACTCTAAAGTTAATTAGTATAATTTTGTTTCTCTTGTAGAAACGGAAGATGGGTTCTTTAATTGTGGAAATTATCATGACAACGCTGTTCTGTGCAATGATTTTGGCTCTACGCAAAGCAACCAAAAGGGAATTTAAACAACGTACTTTTTTCCCGCCTCTTCCCTTGGATGAACTTCCCACTTACCTTACTGATAAGAAAAATGAATATGAATTGGTTTACGTGCCTTCTGGAAGTGATGTGGCAAAAAGTATTACCGAGAAAGTGAAAGACGATTTAAATGCCAACCTTAAAGGTTAGAAATCGTGATGTTTAAAATATTTTTGTAGAATAATTAATAATTTGTTGTACAGAAGTCATGTTTCAGTGACCCTTATAACTTGTACATTAATCTCAAATATAATGTTATGAACTTTGTCAAAAAATATCAAAAACACCTAAACAAAATATACTATTTAGAATTAGATGACAAGTTACATAATTCGAAATCTTCTTTGTCTCTGATGGTACTTCTTAAATTAGGGTAAATTACTGAGTATGTCAAAAGGACACAAAGCCTCACAATGAATTTGGTAGTTTTTTCCTGGATGCATAAACTTTACTTGAGGTCACTGATTTTACATTTTGTAAAATACATTACTTAAGTGTGATATAGGATTGTTTACAGAGAGAATTAAAACAATGTAGAATTATAGAAAATTTATATAATTCTTATGTCCTTACACTCTCCTTACTCTGCACCCAATTTCTCTTCTTTGTCCCCCACAGTCAGAAATTTGATAAGAATACATCCAGTCTTGTCTCATGCTTTTACATATGTGTGTTCATGGATTTATCCTGTTATATGTTTTTAAAATTATACATTTTTTTTTTCATTTTAAAGGTTTTGAGATGGGGGGAAGGGTAGATGCTATATACTTTGTCATCTAAGTGACCATCTTTAAAAATTAAAGTGTTATATTTATGTAACTTAATGTGAAATTCCCATCAATTTTTTAAATATAAACCATGACTCTCCAAAGAACTTCAGTGCTTATTATGGGCTGGTTTAATTTACCTTTCAAGTACCCCTGTTTGTGGAGGTAGAGGACAGAGAACAGATTGCTACTTCTTATCTTTTCCTATTATGGGTCTGTCAGTGAAAAAGTTTAAGACAAATTGTCATTCAGTCACATTGAGGCCATCATGAGAGAGTGTTGCTGAAGACTGGAATAGAGATCTGATGAGTTGAAGGTACATGGTGGCATAGCTTAATACATGTCTCATTATAAACTGCTAACTTAAAGGAAAGGAAGCTGAGAAACTTTCCTCCTCCTGATTATTTCTGATACATTCTTTTATTTTCAGTTGAACTAACTCCTTAGCAAAATAGCCTAATGACTATAAGGAGATAGATGTAGAAATCTTTATTTGGAAAACTTCCACATTCAGTTTTTACTGCTATTCTGAAGAATTTTAACTTAAGAAAAACACCTTACTAGGGGCTCCAATCAAGATGGTGGAGTAGAAGGACATGGAGCTCACCTCATGCCACAGATACATTAAAAATACACCTACTGGACTTCCCTGGTAGTCCAGTGGTTAAGAATTTGCCTGCCAATGCAGGCAACATGGGTTTGATCCCTGGTTTGGGAAGATATCATATGCTGTGGGACAACTAGGCCTATGTGCCGCAACTACTCAGCCCTCACACCCTAGAGCCTGCAAGCCACAACTACTGAGCTCATGCACTGCAACTACTGAAGTCCACGTACCCTTGAGCCCATGCTCCACAATAAGAGGAGCCACTGCAACAAGAGAAGCCCACACATTACAACTAGAAAGTAGCTCCTGCTCACCACAACTAGAGAATGCCCACATGCAGCAATGAAGGACCTGTGCTCCTGATAGGTGGCTGAAAAACAGGAAAGATTCTCATACCAAGGGACGCCCCCTCACTGGTGGGGAGATTAGCTGGGGCAGAAAGGGAGCATCAGAGTCTCAGAGGAGAGCACCAGAACCAGCTTGTGGTAGGTGGGCAGAGCAGAGAGAGACCTGAACAGATGGGTTGTGACATTGTCCTGAACTCTTCAGCTTGGGACACATGTCTATGGTACAGACAAGGGCTGGGTGCTGAACATGGTGTTTAGAGGACAGACTCAGGGAGAGGATTTCTATTGGATGCACAGAGACAGCCAAAAGGGGCTGGAGTGTGGTAAGGCAGCAACCAGGGGTGTTTGAGGAAAAAGTCTGGGCCTACTATAGAAGCCTGGTCAACAAGCCATTGTTAAGTGGCACTTGAAGGAAGGGGTAGAGTTGCCATTACAGCTTCTTTCTCCACGTACTGGCCCTAGTCTTTATGGGCGCTGGGCTCCCACACCCCAGCCACCTCCTCGGCAGGCTCTGGGAACAGACTTCAGTGGTTTACCCACTGCAGAGGCAAGGCTGAAACCACAGCTGAGCTGCAGGGACAGTGGGACCTAGGAAGCAAGGCTGAAATCTCTCCCCAAAGCTGTGCAAGTCTCAGATTTACATATCTGTCCATCACCAGTTTGTAAACTCAGCAGCTATAGGACATCTGAGTGGACAATGGGTGCTCCTATGGATAGGATGGGTCTGGCCTTAGCAGCTGTGTATTTGTGGGCACATACATATAGGGGCAGGGGCAGGATAGTCTGGGCTGGCTGCATAGCTCCCACAAGCAGGTCTAGGTGCATGACCACTGTAGTCTTAGAACTGCAGCGTATCTGCCTTCAGCGTATCTGCATTGATGGCCTTGTGAAAACAACATGTGAGGGACACCAGGGCCGATTGCCAGCATTCCCAAGGTTGAGATGGGGCCAAGGGCAGTGCCAGAAACAGTTTACTTTGTGAGCCCACACAGTGGGTGACCGGTGACACAACAGAGTGTATTCATCTAGTGAACGGCCCTGGCAGAATACTCAGTGGTTCTATCCTAGTGGGAGAGCCCTAATCCAGCATACCTCATACTGCAGAAACAGCTCAGAAATGAATCTGGGGGCTTCTACTCCAACAACTAGGGGACAGAACCAGCCTTGACAGGGCAGTGACAACCACAGGGTAAAAGAAGAGAAAAGGGAACCCTCGTACACTGTTGGTGGGAGTGCAAACTAGTACAGCCACTATGGAGAACAGTGTGGAGATTTCTTAAAAAACTGGAATTAGAACTGCCATATGACCCAGCAATCCCACTTCTGGGCATACACACTGAGGAAACCAGATCTGAAAGAGACACGTGCACCCCAGTGTTCATTGCAGCACTGTTTATTATAGCCAGGACATAGAAGCAACCTGGATGCCCATCAGCAGATGAATGAATAAGGAAGCTGTGGTACGTATACACCATGGAATATTACTCAGCCTTTAAAAAGAATTCATTTGAATCAGTTCTAATGAGATGGATGAAACTGGAGCCCATTATACAGAGTGAAGTAAGCCAGAAAGATAAAGACCAATACAGTATACTAATGCATATATATGGAATTTAGAAAGATGGTAACAATAACCCTATATGCAAAACAGAAAAAGAGACACAGATGTACAGAACAGAATTTTGGACTCTGTGGGAGAAGGCGAGGGTAGGATGTTTTGAGAGAACAGCATCGAAACATATATATTATCTAGAGTGAAACAGATCACCAGCCCAGGCTGGATGCATGAGACAAGTGCTCGGGGCTGGTGCACTGGGAAGACCCAGAGGGATCAGGTGGAGAGGGAGGTGGGAGGGGGGATTGGGATGGGGAATACATGTAAATCCATGGCTGATTCATGTCAATGTATGACAAAAACCACTACAATATTATAAAGTAATCAGCCTCCAACTAATAAAAGTAAATGGGGGGGATAAAAAAAAAGAAGATAACCTGGTCAGTATCCAGCGTAGTCTCTAGTCACCACAATGTCAGTCACACTTTCTACCAGGAGGATACTGGCCAGCACACACTGAAGAAAGAGGTGGCAGACAGCTACACCAAATGATTCTCACACCAAAAATGGTTAAATCCACACAGGTTATGCCGAGAGACTCCCACATAAAAATAGCCCTCTAAGACCACAGGACTTAATTGTTTCTCCTAAACTCATTGAGCAAGAGAAGTATAAGTAAAATGAAGAGGCAGAGGACCCACTCCCAGTTGAAAGATCAAGAGAACTCCTCTGAAAGGAAGAACAATAGACCTCTTTTAAAACAATAGACCTCTCTAGTCTAATAGACACTGAGTTCAAAAAGGAGATAATAAAAACTCTGAAGGAATTAAGAAAAATTATTGATAGAAATGCAGATTACTGTAAAAAGGAAATAGAAACTATAAAAAGGACACAAGAAAAATTAGACAACTCATTCGCCAAGATGAAAGCTGAGCTAAAGGCAATGAATAGCAGAATAAATAATGCAGAAGAATGCATAAGTGATCCGGAAGATACAATAATGGAAATCACCCAGTCAGAACAGCAGACAAAAAGTCAAATTTTGAAAAGAATGAAAATATTACAAGAGACTTATGGGATAGTATATAGCGTGCCAATCTACACATAATAGGAACCACAGAAGAAAAAGAAAAAGAGGATTGAAAATATATTTGAAGAAATTATGGCTGAAAGCTTCCCAAACCTAAAGAAGGAAGGTTTATTTTTTATTTAGTCTTCTCTAAATAAAAAAGAAATAAAAATCTATAGGAAATAGGAAATCATAATTGGAAAGCAAATCACTTAAATAAGCCAGTACATAGTGAAAGTGTTAGTTGTTCAGTTGTGTCTGATTCTTTGCAACCCCGTGGATATAGCCTGCCAGGCTCCTCTGTCCACGGAATTCTCCAGGCAAGAATACTGGAGTGAGTTACCATTTCCTTCTCCAGGAGGTCTTCCCAACCCAAGGACTGAACCCAGGTCTCTGCTTTGCAGGCGAATTCTGTACCATCTGAACTACCAGGGAAGCCGTGAAATAAGCCAGTATGTAGATTTAAAAATCAAAACATTTCTATAGAAGCAATAATGAACAAAAATAACCATAGGAACAGCAAAAGGATGGACATGAAGATGTAAAAGAGGATATCAGAATCATAAAATGTGGGGGAAGAGAGTAAGAAAATGTAGATTTTTTTCCCCCTAGAATATCTTTACGCCTATGACTACCAGTCTAAAGAAAGTAGATGTAGGAAAGGTTTAATATACTTGAAAAAATTACCCTTAACCACAAATCAAAAGCATACAATAGGTTCATAAAAACAAAAAAGAAGAGAATGTAAGCCTAATACAAAAAAAAATCACCAAAGCATAAAAGGAAAAACAAAAGAGAAAGATATAAGAAGAAATATAAAATCAATGAGAAAACAAGGCTTAAAACAGCAATAAATATATGCTGCTGTGTGCTTAGTCACTCAGTCTTTTCCGACTCTTGTGATCTCATAGACTGTAGCCTGCCAGACTCCTCTGTCCACAGGATGCTCTAGGCAAGAATACTGGGGTGGTTTGTCATTTCCTTCTCCATGGGATCTATCCATATGTCATTGTATATATACATATATAATGCAAAATTACTCAGTCTTAAAAAAGAATGAAATAATGTCATTTGAAGCAACATGGGTGGACTTAGACCTCATCATACTAAGAGAAGTAAGTTAGAGAGAGAAAGACAAATACCATATGCTATAACATGTGGAATCTAAAACACAACACAAAGAAATATATCTATGAAACCCAGACTCACAAACAGAGAATGAACTTGTCATTGCCAAGGGGGAGGAGGGCGGAGGATGGAAGGGTTGGGAATTGGGGATTAGCAGATGCAAACTAGTATATACAGAATGTATAATGAATAAGGACCTGCCATATAGCTCAGGAAAACATACTCAGTGTACTGTGATATACAATAATGGAAAAGAATCAATTCAGTTTAGTTCAGCTGCTCCAATCTTGTCCAGCTCTTTGCAATCCTATGGACTGCAGCATGCCAGCCTTTCCTGTCTATCACCAGCTCCCAGAGCTTGTTCAAACTCATGTCCATCACGTTGGTGATGCCATCCAACGGTCTCATCCTCTGTCCTCCCCTTCTCCTTCTGCCTTCAATCTTTCCCAGCATCAGGGTCTTTTCCAATGAGTCAGTTCTTCGCATCAGGTGGCCAAAGTATTGGAGTTTCAGCTTCAGCATCAGTGCTTCCAGTGAATATTTAGGACTGGATTGGGAATACTGGATTGAGTTGCCATGCCCTCCTCCAGGGAATCTTTCTGACCCAGAGATCAAACCTACATCTCTTATGTCTCCTGCATTGGCAGGCCAGTTCTTTACCACTGGTGCCACCTTATAGCAATTCTTAATTTTAAAAAGCCTGATATATCAATCTTTTCCTTTGAGTTTATTGTTTTTTGTGTTCTGTTTGGAAAACTTACCCTCCCTGACATGGGTATTGCAGGGATTTTTTTGTTTTGCTTAGGTATCTACAATATATAAGGAACTTTTTTTTTTTTTTTGAATGATAGGAGATTTCATTTATTCCCATTTGGATATTCATTTGACTTCTTACTTTTTAATGGAAAAGACCACTCTACCTACTACTCTGTATTTCCACTTTTATCATAAATTAATTTTCTGTATATTCATGTATGTACTTATGAGTTCTATTGGTCTATTTGTATATCCAGTGTCAGTCTGATTCTATCTTAATCACTATAATTTTATCATGTTCTGATAACCTGTAGGGGAAGCCTTCTCACCTTGTTCTTCACCCTTGTATTTCTATACGAGTTTAAGAATCAGCTTCTAACATTACATAAAAATTCTGTTTGGAATTTTATCAGAGTTGCATTGGCTCTATATGTCAATTTTTACGTTTTCACAATGTGGCTTTCTTTAAATCCTTGAATATAGGTATAAATTTTTAAAAACTTATTTCTTAGCATGCTACTTATGTTTCTTGATATAGAGGCTATCAAAGACTTTAATAAATGTCTTTTTTACATTGATGTTGTTCAGTTGCTAAGTTGCCACTGACTCTTTGCAACCCCATGGACTGCAGCATGCCAGGTTTCCCTGTCCTTCACTATTTCCCCGAGTTTTCTCAAACTCCTATCCATTGAAGTGGTGATGCCACCCAACCATATCATCCTCTGTTGTCCCATTTTCTGCCTGCTCTCAATCTTTCCAGTATCAGGGTCTTTTCCAGTGAATCAGCACTTCACATTAGGGGGCCAAAGTATTGGAGCTTCAGCTTCAGCATCAGTCATTCCAATGAAAATCCAGGGTTGATTTCCTGTAGGATTGACTGGGCTTGATCTCCTTTCAGTCTTAAGGACCCTCAAGAGTCTTCTCCAGCACCACAGTTCAAAAGCATCAATTCTTCAGCACACAGTCTTCTTTATGTTCCAACTCGCACATCCCTACATGATTATTGGAAAAATCATAGCTTTGACTGTGTATAGCCATTTGTCAGCAAAGT
Organism: Cervus elaphus; assembly: GCF_910594005.1. Classification (NCBI taxonomy): domain Eukaryota; kingdom Metazoa; phylum Chordata; class Mammalia; order Artiodactyla; family Cervidae; genus Cervus; species Cervus elaphus. The sequence continues at coordinate 33,300,259 of NC_057824.1, forward strand.
GATGTCTCTTCTTTTTAATATGCTGTATAGGTTTTTCATAGCTTTCCTTCTAAGGAGCAAGCATCTTTTAATTTCATGGCTGCAGTCACCATCCACAGTGATTTTGGAGCCCCTCAAAATAAAATCCATCACTGCTTAATCTTTTCCCCCACCTATTTGCCATGAAGTAATGGAATCGGATGCCAAGATGGTAGTTTTTTGAATGTTGAGTTTTAAGCCAGCTTTTTCACTCCCCTCTTTCACCTTCCTCAGGAAGCTTTAGTTCCTCTTTGCTTTCAGCCATTAAAGTGGTATCATCTGCATATCTGAAGCTGTTGGTATTTTTCCCAGCGATCTTGGTTCCAGCTTGTAATCCATCCAGCCTGGCATTTTGCATGATGTCAGTCAGTTCATTTGGTCAGTCATGTCCAACTCTGCAACCCCCTGAACTGTGGCACACCAGGCTTCTCTATCACCAACTCCTGGAGCTTGCTCAGACTCACGTCCATGGAGTTGGTGATGCCATCCAACCAACTTGTCCTCTGTCGTCCCCTTCTCCTCCCGCCTTCAATCTTCAATCAAGCATCAGGGTCTTTTCCAATGAGATAGTTCTTCCCATCAGGTGGCCAAAGTATTGGAGCTTCAGCATCAATCCTTCCAATGAATATTCACGGTTGATTTCCTTTAGGATGGACTGGTTGGATCTCCTTGCAGTCCAAGGGACTCTCATGAATCTTTTCCAACACCACAGTTCAAAAGCATCAATTCTTTGGTGCTTAGCTTTCATTATGGTCCAACTCTCACATCCATACATGACTCTGGAAAAACCGTAGCTTTGACTAGAAGAACCTTTGTTGGCAAAGTAATGTCTCTGCTTTTTAATATGCTGTCTAGGTTTGTCATAGCTTTTCTTTTTTTTTTTTTCCTTTTCTTTTATTTATTTATTTATTTATTTTTTTGGGGGGGTTTTTGTCATACATTGATATGAATCAGCCATAGATTTACACGTATTCCCCATCCCGATCCCCCCTCCCACCTCTCTCTCCACCCGATTCCTCTGGGTCTTCCCAGTGCACCAGGCCCGAGCACTTGTCTCATGCATCCAACCTGGGCTGGTGATCTGTTTCACCATAGATAGTATACATGCTGTTCTTTCGAAACATCCCACCCTCACCTTCTCCCACAGAGTTCAAAAGTCTGTTCTGTATTTCTGTGTCTCTTTTTCTGTTTTGCATATAGGGTTATTGTTACCATCTTTCTAAATTCCATATATATGTGTTCGTATGCTGTAATGTTCTTTATCTTTCTGGCTTACTTCACTCTGTATAATGGGCTCCAGTTTCATCCATCTCATTAGGACTGATTTAAATGAATTCTTTTTAATGGCTGAGTAATATTCCATGGTGTATATGTACCACAGCTTCCTTATCCATTCATCTGCTGATGGGCATCTAGGTTGCTTCCATGTCCTGGCTATTATAAACAGTGCTGCGATGAACATTGGGGTGCACGTGTCTCTTTCAGATCTGGTTTCCTCAGTGTGTATGCCCAGAAGTGGGATTGCTGGGTCATATGGCAGTTCTAATTCCAGTTTTTTAAGAAATCTCCACACTGTTCTCCATAGTGGCTGTACTAGTTTGCATTCCCACCAACAGTGTAAGAGGGTTCCCTTTTCTCCACACCCTCTCCAGCATTTATTGCTTATAGACTTTTGGATAGCAGCCATCCTGACTGGCGTGTAATGGTACCTCATTGTGGTTTTGATTTGCATTTCTCTAATAATGAGTGATGTTGAGCATCTTTTCATGTGTTTGTTAGCCATCTGTATGTCTTCTTTGGAGAAATGTCTGTTTAGTTCTTTGGCCCATTTTTTGATTGGGTCATTTATTTTTCTGGAATTGAGCTTCAAGAGTTGCTTATATATTTTTGAGATTAATCCTTTGTCTGTTTCTTCATTTGCTATTATTTTCTCCCAATCTGAGGGCTGTCTTTTCACCTTACTTATAGTTTCCTTTGTAGTGCAAAAGCTTTTAAGTTTCATTAGGTCCCATTTGTTTAGTTTTGCTTTTATTTCCAATATTCTGGGAGGTGGGTCATAGAGGATCTTGCTGTGATTTATGTCGGAGAGTGTTTTGCCTATGTTCTCCTCTAGGAGTTGTATAGTTTCTGGTCTTACATTTAGATCTTTAATCCATTTTGAGTTTATTTTTGTGTATGGTGTTAGAAAGTGTTCTAGTTTCATTCTTTTACAAGTGGTTGACCAGTTTTCCCAGCACCACTTGTTAAAGAGGTTGTCTTTTTTCCATTGTATATCCTTGCCTCCTTTGTCAAAGATAAGGTGTCCATAGGTTCGTGGATTTATCTCTGGGCTTTCTATTCTGTTCCATTGATCTATCTTTTCTTCCAAGGAGCAAGCATCTTTTAATTCCATGGCAGCAGTCACCATCTGCAGTGATTTTGGAGCCCCCAAAAATAAAGTCTGCCACTGTTTCCACTGTTTCCCCATCTATTTGCCATGAAGTGATGGGATCAGATGCCATGATCTTAGTCTTTGAATGCTGAGTTTTAAGCCAACTTTTTCACTCTCCTCTTTCACCCTCATCAAGAAGCTCTTTAGTTCCTCTTCACTTTCTGCCATAAGGGTGGTGTCATCTGCATATCTGAGGTTATTGATATTTCTCCTGGCAATCTTGATCCCAGCCTGTGCTTCATTGAGCCTGGCGTTTTGCATGATGTACTCTGTGTAAGTTATATAAGCAGAGTGATATTCTACAGCCTGGATTTACTGCTTTCTCAATCTTGAACCAATCCATTGTTCCATATTCGGTTCTAACTGTTTCTTCTTGACCTGCATACAGGTTTCTCAGGAGGCAGGTAAGGTGGTCCAGTATTCCCACCCCCATAAGAACTTTCCAGTTTGTTGTGATCCACACAGTCAAAGGCTTTGGTGTTGTCAGTGAAGCACAGGTAGATGTTCTTCTAGAATTCCTTTGCTTTTCTATTATCCAATGAATAATGGCAATTTGATCTCTGATTTCTCTTCCTTTTCTAAATCCAGCTTGTACATCTGGAAGTTCTCTGCCTACATACTGTTGAAGCCTGGCTTGAAGGATTTTGAGCATTACCTTGAGAGCATGTAACATGAGCATTATTGTGTGGTAGTTTGAACATTCTTTGGCATTGGGTGCCTTTGGAATTAGAATGAAAACTGACCTTTTTCAGTCCTGTGGCCACTGCTGAGTTTCCCAACTTTGCTGGCATATTGAGTGCAGAACTTACCTGCATCATCTTTTAGAATTTGAAATAGCTCAGCTGTAATTCTATCACCTCCACTAGCTTTATTCATAGTAATTCTTCCTAAGACCCACTTGACTTCACATTCCAGGGTGTCTGACTCTTGGTGAGTGAGCACACCATTGTGGTTTTCCAGGTCATTATGACCTTTTTTTACATAGTTCTTCTGTGTATTCTTGCCAACTTTTCTCAATCTCTTCTTCTTCTCTTAGGCCCTTGCCATTTATGTCCTTTATTGTGCCCATCTTTGCATGAAATATTCCTTTGGTATCTCCAATTTTCTTGAAGAGAACTTTAGTCTTTCCCATTCTGTTGTTTTCCTTTATTTCTTTACACCGATCACTTAAGAAGGCTATCTTATCTCTCCTTGCTATTCTCTGCAATGCTGCATTCAGTTATGCACTTTTTTCCTCCTCTCTTTTCATTTTTATTCTTTTCTCAGCTATTTTTAAGGCCTCCTCAGACAACCACTTTGCCTTCTTGAATTTCTTCTTCTTTGGGATGGTTTTGATCACCACCTCATGTACAATGTTATGAACCTCCTTCCATAGTTCTTCAAGCACTCTATCTACCAGACCTAATCCCTTGAATGTATTTGTCACTTCCACTGTATAATCATAAGGGATTTGATTTAGGTCATACCTGAATGGCCTAATGTTTTTCCATACTTTCCTCAAGTTAAGCCTGAATTTTGCAGTAAGGAGCCCATGATTTGAGCCACATTCATCTCAAGGTCTTGTTTCTGATGACTGTATAAATCTTCTCCATATTTGCGTGCAAAGAATATAATCAATATGATTTCAGTTTTGACCATCTCATGATGTCTATGTGTAGAGTCGTCTCTTGTGTTTTTGGAAGAGAGCGTTTGCGATGACCAGTGTGTTATCTCAGAAAACTCTGTTAGCCTTTGCCCTGCTTCATTTTGTACTCCAAGGCCAAACTTGTCTGTTACCCCAGGTATCTCTTTACTTCTTACTTTGTATTCTAGTCCCCTGTGAGGGAAAGGCCATCTTTTTTTCTTGTTAGTTCTAGAACATCTTGTTGGTCTTAATAGAACTGTTTAACTTCAGCTTCTTTGGCATTATTGGTTGGACATAGACTTGGACTACTGTGAGGTTGAAAAGTTTGTCTTGGGAACTAACCGAGATCATTCTGTCCTTTCTGAGATTGCACCCTCTTTTGTTGACTGTGAGAGCTACTCCCTTTCTTCTAAGGGATTCTTACCCACAATTAGGAATAATGATTATCTGAATCAAATTAATTGACTACTGTCCATTTTTTTTTCACTGATTTCCTAAAATGTCGATGTTCACTCTTGCCATCTCTTCCTTGACATCATCTGATTTACCTTGATTCATGGACCTAACATTCCAGGTTCCTATGCAATACTGTTGTTTATAGCATCAGACTTATTTTCATCACTAGACACATCCACAACTGAGAGTCATTTCCACTGTGGCCCAGCTTCTTCATTCTTTCTGGAGTCATTTCTCCAGTCTTCTTCAGTAGCATATTGGGCACCTACCGACTTGTGGGGATCATCTTCCAGTATCATTTCTTTTTGCCTTTTCATACTGTTCATGGGGTTTTCAAGGCAATGAAACTGGAGTGGTTTGCCATTCCCTTCTTCAGCAGACCATGTTTTGTCAGAACTCCCCACCATGACCCATCCATCTTGGATGGCCATGCACAGCTTGGCTCACAGCTTCATTGTACCCAAGGCTGTGATCCATGTGATCATTTTGGTTAGCAGTGATTGTGGTTTTTAATTCCTATGAAAATTCTTCAGTCAGTTAAGTTACTTGTGTGTGTGTGATTGTGTATGAGTGGTTTTGTGAGAGTGTATTTCCAAATTTCATACAGATTCATTTGTGAATGAGAAATATAATTGAAAATATAGTTTTATTCTACAACTTAAGGTTAGTTTCTGAAATATCATACTTCCACAGAAATAAGTGTCATTTCTCTTCACCTTTTTTCTTTAAATCACTAGATTTCAAAACACAATAGAAAATTCTCCTGTCCCAGTTTATGTTAATATACAGTTATTGTAATGATTAAACATTATTCAAAATATCATATACAGTTTATAATATGTAATAATTTTGTGTACCCCAGATATTCATGAGGACATCTGTGATGGCAATATTTGAGTAATAATGTTCTAAATTTTATAATACTATGACAGGATTATGGTATTTATGGTCATGATAGGAGGATAGGAATAATCATTAGACATTTTGCATTTGTATGATGCTTGTTTTTCTCTGTACAGTTCGAGGCTTTCCTTCAGAAGAAGATTTTGAAAAGTATATTAAGTATGAAAATCAGTCTGTTCTTGTGCTGGCTGCTATCGTATTTGATCATGACTTCAAAAACAGTAATGACAGATTGCCACTTAAGGTGGGAAAGTTTTATCTAAAGACTTTATATTTCAAAGCTTCAAGGGTTTAATGAAATGAAGGTAACATCATGATTTTATAAATGGCAAAAGTTATAACTTGCTCAAGATAATAACTGCTGTATATAAGAGCAGGAATTTGAATCTATTAATAGTTCCAACTTATTTTAATACCTATGCTTTTAGTCATTACATTATGCTGATGAGAATAAAACTGTACCTTAAGGTCTTATGGCTTCTCTGGTACCTCAATTGGTAAAGAATCTGCCTGCAATGCAGGAGACCCCTGTTTGTTTGATCCCTGGGTCTGAAGATCCACTGGAGAAGGGATAGGCTACCCACTCCACTATTCTTGGGTTTCCCTGGTGGCTCAGCTGGTAAAGAATCTGCCTGCAATGCGGGAGACCTGGGTTCTATCCCTGGGTTGAGAAGATCCCCTGGAAGAGATCATGGCAACCCACTCCAGTATTCTAGCCTGGAGAATTCCATGGACTGTATAGTCCATGGGGTCGCGAAGAGTCGGGCACGACTGAGCGACTCTCACCCACTCTTAAGGTCTCGTATTCAGAAAAATGAAGTAATAGGAACTTTAGTAAGGATATTTATTTTGCCAATCTACCTGGCGAGGTAGATGTTTCTAGTCCTGCAAATTGTGGTGAAGAAAATAATAATATAGATACATAAAAAATATGGGCAGCAATATCTGTTACCTGTTTATATATCTCTGGAATTTCAGATAGTACATACCTATATATGATATTTAAACTTTTTAGTGTGTTGATTTTAAGTGTAATTCCCATTCTGACTTTGCATGTGAAGTCAAGTTTATAATAAAGCTGTTACTATGTGAACATTAAATAAACGCAAAAGCAGCCCAACTCATGTCTGGAACTTTTTTGGCTGTGGCAGCTTTAATTACTGGGATTGTGAGCTTTAGAAGGAGTTTCTCTGCCCTCTTGTTAGGACAATTGCCTGCTAAATACCTCTTTCTTTTTGCACTTGGTGTCATGCTTTAATATATTGTTGCTACATATCCAAAGAGGTAATTGCTTTAACTTTGAGAATTCTTGATTCTCTGGTGGCCATGGAAGCTTCCGTAATGCCACTAATAGCTAACTTGCATGTCCTTTAAATATTTTAAGTTTGATTTTTAAAATAAAAGCAGATACATATACACTACCAAGGGCTTTCCACTGGCTCAGCGGTGAAGAGTCTGCCTGCAATGCAATAGTCACAGGAGCTGCAGGTTCGATCCCTGGGTGGGGAAGATCCCCTCCAGGAGGACATGGCAACCCACTCCAGTATTCTTACCTGGACAATTCCATGGACAGAGGAGTCTGGTGGACTACAGTTCATTGGGCCACAAAGAGCCAGACACAACTGAAGCTACTTAGCATGCATGCATACACTGGCAGAGATTCCAACAGGAAAGACTTCTTTCTTTTGAACAAATTACTTAATTTCTCTTCTAAGTCTCTAGTAACAGCTCTTAGGCTTTAGCCAGGTTGCATCAGAATTAAGACACCTGCAGCCACTGAAGAAGACTCTCATAACATTGCTCAAGGTGGAGTGTTTTGAACCTGGTAACTTGGTGTGTCTCTTTACCAGAGAGAGACGTTCTACGTAGGGTTGAGGCAAATGATCAAACTATAGTATCTATGCATAGAGCCAGATCCAGCATTTAAGAGGCAAGTATTTGCCAGGAGAAGGGAAGAAACTCATGTTATTCTTTTCATATATGTAAAGAATTCTTTTCACAGATGAAAAGAAATATGTCTACTTTATCCTAATTACTGCCTCATAAAAAAAAAATGCTTGTGCTTATATAACTTCATTGGTATATGTGGCCCAAATATCAAGTAACTTTGGTACAGTTGCAAGCCTCATTTTTGTTGTTGATTCTCTGTGTCTAGCATTTGAAATGTATTCCTGACGATTTTTCCCCCAGGTTATTTTCCCAGATACCTGTTCTCTTTTTCTACACTTTACCAAACAATTTTTCTTATCTCTGATTTCTGACTTCATGGGTAATGTAGACCTACTATACTCTCCTTCTGTCCTCAACCTGTGGCTCTTATGTAGCTGAACTTTATATGTTAGCTGAATTTCCCAGGCAAGACTTAATCTATCCACATGGATACCACAACAATTCATTAAGGACACAGAAAAGATCAGGTTGCTCTGCTATGTTAAAGACATCAGGGGTACTCCACTGACTAGAGAAGTTTCTTTGCACAGGATACAAGGCCATCAGTGACCTCTTTCTGAATACCCTTCCAGCCCCCCCCCAACCTTTTTATTTCAAATGTATTTGTTGTTAAAATTTTTTTTATTTATTTTTATTAGTTGAAGGCTAATTACTTTACGATATTGTAGTGGTTTTTGCCATACACTGACATGAATCAGCCATGGATTTACATGTGTTCCCCATCCTGAACCCCCCTCCCACCTCCCTCCCCATCCCATCCCTTTGGGTCACCCCAGTGTACCAGCCCCGAGCACTTGTCTCATGCATCCAACCTGGCCTGGCGATCTGTTTCACCATAGATAATATACACGTTTTGATGCTGTTCTCTCAGATCATCCCACCCTCGCCTTCTCCCATAGAGTCCAAAAGTCTGTTCTGTACTTCTGTGTCTCTTTTTCTGTTTTGCATATAGGGTTATCGTTACCATCTTTCTAAATTCCATATATATGTGTTAGTATACTGTATTGGTCTTTATCTTTCTAGCTTACTTCACTCTGTATAATGGGCTCCAGTTTTATCCATCTCATTAGAACTGATTCAAATGTATTCTTTTTAATGGCTGAGTAATATTCCATTGTGTATATGTACCACAGCTTTCTTATCCATTCGTCTGCTGATGGGCATCTAGGTCGTTTCCATGTCCTGGCTATTATAAACAGTGCTGCGATAAACATTGGGGTGCACGCTCTTTCAGATCTGGTTTCCTCGGTTTGCATGCCCAGGAGTGGGATTGCTGGCTCATATGGCAGTTCTATTTCCAGTTTTTTAAGGAATCTCCACACTGTTCTCCACAGCGGCTGTACTAGTTTGCATTCCCACCAACAGTGTAAGAGGGTTCCCTTTTCTCCATACATTCTCCAACATTTATTGCTTGTAGACTTTTGGATAGCAGCCATCCTGACTGGCGTGTAATGGTACCTCATTGTGGTTTTGATTTGCATTTCTCTGGTAATGAGTGATGTTGAGCATCTTTTCATGTGTTTGTTAGCCATCTGTATGTCTTCTTTGGAGAAATGTCTGATTAGATCTTTGGCCCAGTTTTTGATTGCCAGCCCCATTTTTGTCTCTTCTTTCTTTGAACTTTATGTTATAGCAATATTGAACCGGTAGCAGTTCTTTGCATGTACTATGTTGTCTCTTGCTCCTCTGCCTTTGGTCACATTATCCTCTTTTTGGGAGGGAATGTGTTCTCTAGAGGTCCCTCATTTTCTTTGGATAGTTGTCATTCATTCTAGAAAACTCTTGTAAGTGCAAAGTGTCCTCGTCCCTCCTCTGTGCTCCCTTAATACCTTCTGAGTTCTCTGAGATCAAGGATTGTGTATTAAGACATTTAAGCATGCTGTAGTTACTTAAAACTTTGTTTATAAATGACTGAATTATGTAAATTTTTACTTAGACATAGTGCATGTGCCTGTTCCTTCTCACTTTCTCTGTTCTGCTTCCTTGATCATTGGTGATGGTAATCTTTTGTCTTATTAAGCTACTCAGATTCTATGATAATTTACCCTTTTAGTTTACTTAGCTCTTCGGACATAGTGAATCATTATTTTTTCATTTAATACTTAAAATAGGCAACATTCAACATTTAAATGTTATCATCCCTCCTCTTCTTCATTTGGGTTTTTCCTTTTGTGTCATTCATTTTTTTGAAGAGAGTGGTATTTTTTTTGCCCTACCATATTTGGCTAACATTATGGGAAATGAAATAATAGAACTTTCTGAATTTTCACCAGTTGTTACTGTTGTTTAGTTGCTAAGTGGTGACCGACTTTTTAAGACCCCATGGACTATAGCCCACCAGGCTCCTCTGTCTATGGGATTTCCCAGGCAAGAATACTGGAGTGAGTTGAAATTTCCTTCTCCAGGGGATCTTCCAACCCAGGGAACATACCCGCGTCTCCTACATTAGCAGGTGGATTCTTTACCACTGAGCTACCAGGGAAGACACCAGAGAAGCTGTTGTTTAATCACTGAGTCATATCCAACACTTTGTGACCCCATGGACTGTAGTCTGCCAGACTTCTCTGTCTGTGGGCTTTCCCAGGCAAGAATACTGAAGTGGGTTGCCATTTCTTTCTCCCACTAGGGAAGTAGGCAGGTCAGTTCTCCATGAGGAAAATTCATTCATAATGATCAAAGAAGGTACCACTACTGTGTCTTTGAAACTCAAAGGCAAAATGCCATGGAGATGAAAGAGGAAACATATAAATTTAGTCAATTTTAAATTATGACTGTGGTTATAGGATGTGAGTCCTGCTACCTGTTCCCTGTTGACAGTGATACTGTCATTCCTCCTCATTTAGAATTCCGAGTTGCTCACTTGTCCTCAAAACACAACTTTTAACTTTGTATTTTATGTACCTTTCATGGCTAGTATTTGCCTTTTGATGTTTATTGACTGAAAATATTTGTTTTCTGTTATTGTTCATTCTAGGTAAAATATCGTCTGCGTTTCCGTTCTGAAAAAAACACTCCATGGTTTACAGAACTTCTCTTTCCAATACCTCCCTCTTCAGGACCCAGGAACCCGATCTCCCCACAAGGAGGAAATCCTGGTGAGCATATCCTTAAGCACATTTAATTATTATTTTGGTTGTGCAATCTGGCAGTCATTTAACATTTTTTTTTTCAACATGTGAGAAATGTGTTTCTTTGTGAATTGTGACAGTAAGTTTTTAAAATTTAGTTTTTATGATAAAACAAACATATAAAAAACCTTATGTTTGGAAAACTCAACAGTGGCCATAGGACTGGAAAAGGTCAGTTTTCATTCCAATCCCAAACAAAGGCAATGCTAAAGAATGCTCAAACTCCCGCACAATTGCACTCATGTCACACGCTAGTAAAATAATGCTTAAAATTCTCCAAGCCAGCCTTCAACAGTATGTGAACTGTGAACTTCCAGAAATTCAAGTTGAATTTAGAAAAGGTAGAGGAACCAGAGGTCAAATTGCCAACATCCGTTGGATCATTGAAAAAGCAAGAGAGTTCCAGAAAAACATCTACTTTTACTTTATTGACTATGCCAAAGCCTTTGACTGTGTGGATCACAACAAACTCTGGAAAATTCTTCAAGAGATAAGAATACCAGACCACCTTACCTGCCTCTTGAGAAACCTGTATGCAGGTCAGGAAGCAACAGCTAGAACTGGACATGGAACAACAGACTGGTTCCAAATAGGGAAAGGAGTACATCAAGGCTGTATATTGTCACTGTGCTCATTTAACTTATATGCAGAGTACATCATTGGAAACACTGGGCTGGAAGAAGCACAAGCTGGAATCAAGATTGCTGGGAGAAATATCAATAACCTCAGATACACAGATGACACCACTCTTATGGCAGAAAGTGAAGAAGAACTAAAGAGCCTCTTGATGAAAGTGAAAGAGGAGAGTGAAAAAGTTGGCTTAAAGCTCAACATTCAGAAAACTAAGACCATGGCATCTAGTCCCATCATTTCATGGCAAATAGATGGGGAAAAAGTGAAAAACAGTGACAGACTTTATTTTCTTGGGCTCCAAAAATCACTGCAGATGGTGATTGCAGTCATGAAATTGAAAGACGCTTACTCCTTGGAAGGAAAGTTATGACAAAGCTAGATAGCATATTAAAAAGCAGAGACATTACTTTGCCAACAAAGGTCCATCTAGTCGAAGCTATGGTTTTTCCAGTGGTCATGTATGGATGTGAGAGTTGGACTATAAAGAAAGCTGAGTGTCAAAGAATTGATGCTTTTGAACTGTAATGTTGGAGAAGACTCTTGAGAGTTCCTTGGACTGCAAGGAGATTCAACCAGTCCATCCTAAAGGAGATTAGTCCTGAATATTCATTGGAAAGACTGATGCTGAAGCTTAAGCTCCAATACTTTGGCCACCTGATGGGAAGAACTGACTCATTTGAAAAGACCCTGATGCTGGGAAAGATTGAAGGCGGAAAGAGAAGGGGAGGACAGAGGATGAGATGGTTGGATGGCATAACCAACTCAATGGACATGAGTTTGAGTGAACTCCGGGAGCTGGGGATGGACAGGAAGGCCTGGCGTGCTGCAGTCCATGGGGTCGCAAAGAGTCAGACATGACTGAGCAACTGAACTGAACTGATACACTTGAAAAGTATCTTTGTATCACCTTTGATAATTTCCTGAACTTTTACATTACAAATTACATAGGTTAACTTTAGGGATAAAAAACAATAGAAAGTGAAAGTGAAGTCACTCAGTAGTGTCCGACTCTTTGTGACCCCATGGACTGTAGCCTACAGGCTCCTCAGTCCATGGAATTTTCCAGGCAAGAGTACTGGAGTGGGTTGCCATTTCCTTCTCCAGGGGATCTTCCCAACCCAGGAATGGAACCCGGGTCTCCTGCACTGCAGGCAGATGCTTTACCATCTGAGCCACCAGGGAAGCCCCCACCTCCCAAAAAACAAACAAACAAACAATAGAGGACTTGAATTAACTAACAATCCTGAGAATTTGTCTTTACTAAATTATTCAGCAGAAGACAAAAGCTATGTGTAGTTTACTATTATCAAGAACATGATGATGTATCAGTTTGACAGACTACTGTGTAGTGATGAAAACTAATCATTATCAAACCTGATAAACACAGAGCCATATGGATAGAATTATGAAAATGTATAATGGTCTGTATAAAAATTAGAATGGCTGTCTGAAAATAAAGAAAGTTAGAGTGGTGGGATTGTGTAGTGTCTGGTCATTTTTATCAAAAACATTGTGTATTTCTCTAATCAAAAGTGGCCTCTTTTAAAATTAGTGTGCTGCATCCTAAGTATAGTTGTGAGAGTAAGTTAATTGAAAAATGCATGATCTTAGTGGAAAAATAGTAGTTTAAAACCAAAAAGAAGCTTTGGTCCCATAAAAACATTTAAATATATAAACAGTGCTGCGATGAACATTGGGGTGCATGTTTCTCTTTCAGATCTGGTTTCTTCAGTGTGTATGCCCAGAAGTGGGACTGCTGGGTCATATGGCAGTTCTATTTCCAGTTTTTTAAGGAATCGGGTGGAGAGGGAGGTGGGAGGGGGATCGGGATGGGGAATATGTGTAAATCTATGGCTGATTCATATCAATGTATGACAAAACCCACTGAGAAAAAAAAAAAAATAAAGATACTGTAGACATTCACAAAAAAAAAAAGAAAATGTGACTGAAACTACTAATGCAATATTTAATCAGTATAGTGTCTGTTAAAACAATATAAACATTTTAACTGAAAAAATATATATATATGCTATTCCTCAAGGGAGGCTTTCCTTAAAAAACCTACTATAAAGAAATAAAAATTAGACAGATTTCACCTATTGAATGATACTGCATAGCAAGTTAATATTAAAAACTGGTATGAAGAGATACTCTCCTTGTAAATGACATTATAGTATAGTGACTGGGAGTCAAGTGATTTGATGTTTCTTTCTCAGACTCTGTTAGTCAGTACCTTTATGATCTTAAACACTCTGGACCAAGTTTCTTAAGGTGCAAAATGAGTATTTGGAGTAAGTGACCTTTTAAATCCCCATCAACAGTAAAAATCTATGGTATTAATTATTAGGACCTGGACCAGTTAAATCAGCTAAGTGGTAGAAGAGATGATCAGAATTAGTTCAGTGAAATTTGAAAGTGATATTTACAAAAATTATAATAAGAATACTTAAACATGAGATCCATTTTCTTAAGTGCACAACAAAGGTATATTATTGTGTAGCAGATCTCCAGAACTATGTAATCTTGCAAAACTAAAACCCTGCACCAATTAAACAACAACAACTCATTTTCCCCTCCTTCCAGCCCTTGGAGACCACCATTCTATTTTATGTTTCTATGAGTTTGACTACTCTAGATACTTCATTTAAGTGACATCACACATTAATTGTCTTTTTGTGCATAATGTCCTCAAGATTTATCCATCTTGTAGCATATACCAGAATTTTCTTCTTTTTCAAGGCTGAATAATATTGCATTATAGGTCATTTCAGTTCAGTTGCTCAGTCGTGTCTGACTCTTTGTGACCCCATGGGCTGCAGTATGCCAGACTTCCCTGTCCATCACCAACTCCTGGAGCTTGCTCAAACTCATGTCCAGAAAGTCAGTGATGTCATTCAACCATCTCATCCTCCATCATCTCCTTCTCCTCCTGCCTTCAGTCTTTCCCAACATCAGGGTCTTTCAAATGAATCAGTTCTTCCCATCAAGTGGCCAAAATATTGGGGCTTCAGCTTCAGCATCAGTCCTTCCAACGAATATTCAGGACTGATTTCCTTTAGGATTGACTGGCTTGATCTCCTTGCAGTCCAAGGAACTCTCAAGAGTCTTCTCCAACACCACAGTTCAATAGCATCAGTTCTTCAGCACTCAGCTTTCTTTATAGTCCAACTCTGACATCCATACATGACTACTGGGAAAACCATAGCTTTGACTAGCTAGACCTTTGTTGGCAAAGTAACGTCTCTGCTTTTTAATATGCTGTCTAGTTTGGTCACAGCTTTTCTTCCAAGGAGCAAGCATCTTTTAATTTCATGGCTGTTGTTGCCATCTGCAGTGAATTTGGAGCCCGAGAAAATAAAATAAAGTCTGTCATTGTTTCCATTGTTTCCCCACCTATTTGCCATGAAGTGAGTTCAGATGCCATGATCTTAGTCTTTTCAATGCTGGGTTTTAAGCCAGCTTTTTCATTCGCCTCTTTCACTTTCATCAAGAGGCTCTTTAGTTCCTCTTTGCTTTCTGCCATAAGGGTGGTATCATCTGCATATCTGAGATTATTAATATTTCTCCTGGCAATCTTGATTCCAGCTTTGCTTCATCCAGCCTGGCATTTTGCATGATTCACTCTGTATAGAAGCTAAAAAAGTCTGGTGACAATATACAGCCTTGACATACTCCTTTTCCAATTTGGAACCAGTTTATTGTTTCATGTACTGTTCTAGCTAATGCTTCTTGACTGAATACAGATTCCTCTGGAGGCAGGTCAAGTGGTCTGGTATTCCCATCTCTTGAAGAATTTTCCACAGTTTGTTGTGATCCACATAGTCAAAGGCTTTGGCATAGTCAATAAAGCAGAATTAGATATTTTTTCTGGAACTCTCTTGCTTTTTCGATGACCCAACAGATGTTGGCAATTTGATCTCTGGTTTCTCTGTCTTTTCTAAATCCAGCTTGAACTTTTGGAAGTTCATAGTTCACCTACTGTTGAAGCCTGACTTGGAGAATTTTAAGCATTACTTTGTTGGCGTGTGAGATGGGTGCAATTGTGCGGTAGTTTGAACATTCTTATGCATTTCCTTTCTTTGGGATTGGAATGAAAATTGACCTTTTCTAGTCCTGTGGCCCCTGCTGAGTTTTCCAAATTTGCTGGCATATTGAGTGCAGCACTTTCACAGCATCATCTTTTAGAATTTGAAATAGCTCAACTGGAATTCCGTCACCTGCACTAGCTTTGTTTGTAGTGATGCTTCCTAAGGCCCACTTGACTTCACAAACCAGGATGTCTGACTCTAGGTAAGTGATCACACCATTGTGCTTATATGGGTCAAGATCTTTTTTGTATAGTTTTCTTCTGTGTATTCTTGCCACCTTTTCTTAATATCTTCTGCTTCTTTTGTGTCTATACCTTTTCTGTCCTTTATTGTGCCCATCTTTGCATGAAATGTTTCCTTGGTGTCTCTAATTTTCTTGAAGAGATCTCTAGTCTTTCCCTTTCTATTGTTTTCCTCTGTTTCTTTGCACTGATCACTCAGGAAGGTTTTCTTATCTCTCCTTGCTATTCTTTGGAACTTTGCATTCAGATGGGATTGTCTTTCCTTTTCTCCTTTGCCTTTCACTTCTCTTTTTTCTCAGCTATTTTTAAGGCCTCCTCAGACAACCATTTTGCCTTTTTGCATTTCTTTTTCCTGGGGATGGTATTACGCCACCACCTCCTGTACAATATCCATCCATAGTTCTTTAGGCACTCTGTCTATCAGATCTAATCCCTTGAATCTATTTGTCACTTCCACTGTATAATCGTAAGGGATTTGATTTAGGTCATACCCTAATGGTCTAGTGGTTTTCCCTCTGTTATTCAATTTACATCTGAATTTTGCAATAAGAATTTCATGATCTGAGCCACAGTCCGCTCCCGGTCTTGCTTTTGCTGACTCTATAGAACTTCTCCATCTGTGGCTGCAAAGAATATAATTAATCTGATTGAGGTGTTGACTGTCTGGTAATCTCCATGTGTAGAGTTGTCTCTTGTGTTGTTGGAAGAGGATTTTTGCTATTATCAGTACATTCTCTTGGCAAAACTCTGTTAGCCTTTGCCGTGCTTCATTTTGTACTCTGAGGCCAAATTTGCCTGTTACTCCAGGTATCTCTTGACTTCCTACTTTTGCATTCCAGTCTCCTATGATGAAAAGGACATCTTTTTTTGGTGTCAGTTCTAGAAGGTCTTGTAGGTCATCATAGAACCATTCAACTTCAGCCTCTTTGGCATTGGTGTATACACACACACACACACACACACACACACACACACACACACACACACACACCACAGTTGGTTTATCTGTTCATCTATCAAAGAACATTTAGGTTGCTTTCATCTCTTGGCTATTGTGAATAAAGCTGCAATGAATATGTCTGTGCAGATATTTAATTGAGATCCTATTTTCAACTCTTTATTCCAAAAAATGTAATTATTGGATTTTATGGCAATTACTTGTAATATTATGAGAAACCTCCATCCTGTTTTCCATTGCAAGTGCACCATTTTATATTTCCACCAGTAGTTCACAAGGATTTCAATTTCCTTACATCTTCACCAAAATTTGTTAGTTTCTCTGTTTTGGTAGTGGCCATCCTGACAGGTGTGAGGTGGCATCTTGTAGTTTTGATATGCATTTCCCTGATGACTAGTGAATTTGATTATTTTTTTCATTTGCTTTTTGTCCCCTTGTATATTTTTTTTTAAAGAAATGTCTGTTCAGGTCATTCATATTTTTTAATATGGTTGTTTAGTTGTTGTTGAGTTTTACCAGTTCTTTATATATTCTGAATATTAGCCCTTTATAAATTTTATGGTTTATAAATATTTTCTCCCATTTCATTGGTTGTCTTTTCATTCTGTTGATTGTTTCCTTTGCTGTGGAAACAGTTTTAAGTGTGATGTAGTCTACTTTGTTTATTTTTGCTTGTCCCATGTGCTTTTGATGTCATGTCTGAGAAATCATCACCAAATCCAACATCATGAATGATTTGCCCATTGTTTTCTTCTAAGAGTTTTACAATGTCAGGTCTTGTGTTTAGATATTCAATCCATTTTCATTTTATTTTTGATTATGGTATAAGGTAAGGATCCAAATTCATTCTTTTGCATGTGGACTTCCAGTTTATCCAACACCGTTTCTTTTGAAGAGACTGTATTTTTTTGCCCAATACCCTTAGCAAAGATCATTTGACCATATATGAGAGTTTATTTCTGGATCATCTGTTGTTTTCCATTTGTCTCTATGTCTGTCTTTATGCCAGTACCATAGTCTTTTGATTACTGTAACTTCCTAATATATTTTAAAATCAGGACATGTGAGTCCTCCAGCTTAGAATAACAAGTGTTTTTCTTGTTCAGGATTATTTTGGCTACTCAGAATCTTTTGCAATTTCATATGGATTTTAGGATTTTTGTCTATTTCTACAAAAAATGCATTTGGGGTTTTGATAGAGATTATATTGAATCTGTAGATAACTTTTGATTAGTATGAATATTGTCTTCCAGTTCATGTCTTTTAATTTATTTGTGTCTTCTTTATTAATTTCAGGAATGCTTTGTAGTTTTCAGTGTACAAGTAATTTACCTCTTTGGTTAAGTTTCTTCCTATGTATTTTATTCTTTTCAATGCTATTGTAAATGGAGTTATGTCATATCTTGTTTTAAGTTTCATTTCTATGCATGTGTCCAGTATAGAAAAGTATATCTGGTATTTCCTTGAATTCTCATTTCTTTTGACTGATAATATTTCATAAACCAACTATAACATTTGGATGCAAGTATTTTAGTTTGGGGAAGGTAGTAATGCAATTCCATGCTATTTATTATCTCTTTATATTCCAAACTATTAAAAGTTTTGTGAATTTGCTTTGTTTTATGAGTTTAAAAGTTAGAATTACCTCAATTGCCTTCTGTGTTTGCCTTGCTGTTTCCTAATATACTGAACTTGGCAATCTTTGTTTTTTCACTTAGCGTACTACAAAGACGGATTCCTTCTTGTGCAGCATGCCTTGGATAAGGCCATCATTGTGTACCATAATGGCAGAGCTGCGGAAATGCTATTTGAAAATGTCACCATTTTTGTTACCAGATTTCCATACCCTGCTTATTATAAAGATGATTTTTTTCTCTCTTTTATATCTCTCTTCCCTTTAGAAGTTTTACTTATATTTTCTCTAACTGAATTTACTCTTATCAGGACCATTGTTATGGAAAAGGAAACCAGACTGAAGGTAAATTCACTTTCTTTGTTTCATTTTGGGTTTGTGGAACAGACTTATGCACAGAATTAGACTATGTCTATACATTTGTTACTAGTGAATGATTATAACACAATAGCAATATACAAATATAGATTGGGCATAGAATTTATATACTATGTTATTTGTCAATTTGCTGGTGTTTTTCTTTAATCTAAATTCTTGATCTGGCTTGTAATTTTATTGACTATTTGATAAAAATGCTGTGAAGAGAAGTCATATATTAAATGTCTTGAATCTTCTTTGGAATAAAATGAACAAAAAAGAACTAATCATAATAAGCTTATAAATTATATGACCCTAATATGTACTTCAATTCCAAGATTTGAGAATCTTTTTAATATCAGGTCAAATCAAGATCATATTATAAAGAGCAGTGGCTCTAAGGTCAGAGAGAAAGCCATTAATTTATCCATCTATCCATTGATTTGTGATCCTGTACTGTAGCCCACCATGCTGCTCTGTCCATGGGATTCTCCAGGCAAGTATACTGGAGTGGATTGCCATGTATTACCCTCTAAATCACCCAGGCTTGAAACCTAAGTCTTATCAGTATAGTATAGTATGTGTAGCACCTGAGTACTGCCATTTCCTACCCCTATAACTTTGGGGTAACTTTCTTAACTTCTCTGGGCCTCATTTGCAAAATGGAGGTAAAATACTCTTACCACATAGAGTTGTGTGATAATTAAAGAGATCTTAATTGTTAGTACATAGGGAATATTATGTAGCTATCAACACTTAGCTATCTTTCCATTCCCTTTGTTCCCTGTGTGCAGCATATGTCAGCCAGCATATATTCTGTTCCTTTCTCTCCATTTTTGGAAATGTCATTTTGTCTTTCAAGCTCTTGTTAATTTTTCATCATCTAGCCATGTCTCTGACTACCACATATTTTTCTCTTTTTTCCTACTTAGTGAATAATCTCCTTGAAATCTATTTTCAACTTTAAACTTCAGCTTACTAATTTTCTCTCTGTGTCTCCAGGACCTATTACACAAATGTTGATCATGTAGTTTAAATTATTTGTTATTTAATTTTTCATTAAAAAACTTGAATTAAAATAAATACATACCAATGTGTACAGATGTTTGAAACATGAATACACAACTACTGTTCCAGCCAAGAAATAGAATATTGCCTGTAATCTGGGCATTCCTTGGCATCCCATCTAAATAACTACATCTCTCTTCTCTAAAAATAGTTACTATTTAAATTCTAAAATCATATATGAGTGTTGCCTGGTTTAAAAACTTTATTTAAATAGAATCATACAATAGCAATTCTTTTGTTTCAGTGGGAGCTATTGATATTTTCTGTATAGATGCAATTTGGCCATTTTCATTGTTGTTCATTTCATTTCATTTATGACTATACCACAATTTGTCACTGTTGCTGATGAGTATTTAGTTGTTCAAGTATTGGCCGATTATAGTAAGCCAATGTGAATATTTTTTTTAATGAAGCTGTAGGTTTATTCAATAACAGTTGAGAGGCCCCCAATATAATGTTAAATGAAAAAGAGCATATCCTGAAACGATGCAGGAATCATCCCATTTTTGCAAAAAGCATGTGTATCAGAGGAAAACAAAACAGATATGTGCTAATATATTAGCAATAGTGAAATAGTGAAATATTCCCTTTTATTCTTTTTTAATTTTAAATTTATTTATTTTTTATTGAAGGATGTATTTTGGTGAAGATGTACACATTTTTCTGTTGGATATATACCTAAGATTAAGATTGGTAGAGTATAAAGTATACATATTTTCAACCTTGTTAAATAAAGTGAAATTTTTTTCTAAAGTTCGTGCCAATTCATTCTCTTATCAATAGTTGAAGAGAGTTCCTCTTGTTCCGTAAGTATGCCAACAACTGGTGGCATTAGCCTTTTAAACTTTCAATCATTCTGGAAATAGTGGTAAACTCATTGTGGTTTTAATTTAATTTTCTTTGTCAACCAATGATGTTGAACCCCTTTTCACATCCTTTTTGGCTACATGGATATTCTCTTTTGTGAAGTGTGTATTCAAAAGTCTTTTCCCCACTTTTCTGTTGGGCTGTGTGTCTTGTCTCATTGATTTTCATTGATTCTTTATATATTTTGGATACAAGTTCTTTGTGTGATGTATGTATTGCAAGTATGTTCTCCCAACCTGTAACTTGCTTTAATGTGTCTTTCACTTATAAAAGTTCTGAATTTTAATGTAATAAAGTCTTTTCCTTTATGATTCCTGCATTCTGTGGCCAGTCTTTGCTGGCTGAGTATCCCCACATTCTCTTCCTTGTTCTTTACACCTTCTTTTTTCCTAATCTTTGCATATAAGCCTCCGAATTTAAGTCAAATCAACTTTTGTTATGACCTGTAAGTTGAAATACAATGTTTTCTTTATCGTATATTTCATAATAGTTTCTAATTTTTTTGCTAATTTTTTCTTTGACCCATAGGACATTTATAAAACTTCAAGGACCATTATAAATTTAAAACAGTGTTACAAGTTTTTTTTTTTTTTTTTTAAGGATCAAAAGTTAGCAGTTCATTAAGATCCTTATGTATCTTCATAACAGCAATAGAAGTCATCACTACTAGTTGATGTGGTTGAAATAAACAAATGTTCACAGATATCAGTGTAGGGTATAGGTACTCTTTCTCTAAAGAGGACATACAATTAACGTACATCCACATTTACTAAATCATTAACCTCTGTTTTGGAAGCCAGAGAAAATACAATTCTCAGACCATTATATGAGAAGGATGAAAATGTTTCTTGAATGTTTGTAATCTGTATTTGATCAAGGATCATTCAGCAGATTTTGAAGCTCACAATTGTGAACTTAATAGAACAGAATGGTTTTTAATGTGTTTAAAAAACACAACAACATACTAGGTGCCAGTCTTTTATTTCAGTTTTTTAAAATTTTCTTGAAACATGCTTTATGGACTAGAATATAGCCAATTTTAACAAATGTTCTGTTATCACATGTGCACTGAAAAACAATGTGTGCTGAGCATTAAAAGGGTGCAGTTTTCTGTACATGTTACATCAATTTTGTTATTTACATTGTTCATATTCATGTTTTATCTATTAGTTGTTATCAGTTATTGTGAGAAGTATATTACATATCTACCTTTATGTTTATTGATTTTTTAAAATATTTATGTATTTTTAATTGATGATTGGTTTACAATATTGGCTTGTTTTCTGTCTTACATCAACATAAATTAACCATAGGTGTACATATGTCCCCTCCCTCTTGAATCTCCCTCCAACCTCCCACCCATTCCCACCCCTCTAAGTTGAGTTGTCTAATTTTTCCTTTTAATTGTCAGTTTTAGCTTTATACATGTTGATGTTACGTGTAGGGGACCCAGTACATGGGATTTGCTTATTTTTACCTGTTTTGCATGACTTGACTTATTTCTTCATGGAGAGCCTGTCCACCATTGCCATCACGTTGTCTTCTATGAATAACATTGCTGGTGCTGGTTGTTTTAAACTCCCTTCTAAGGAACAGGGTTTGGAATGGCAAATATTATTCCTGCATTGGGAGCTAGTTCTATTCATTTCTGGGCTCAAAGAAAGAGCTTGTGTCATGGAGTGAGGGATCTTTCATCCACAGTGGCTTCATGGAATCTTCAGGTCACCGAACTCAGAAACTCAGGGAAGTTGTCAACCAGCCTACTGAACTTTGACCATGGAGTGAAGAGGTAGTAAAGAGTTGACATAAATCTCTTTGTCTTTCTCCCTACAGTGGACCATCTTAAGGCTTGATGCTTCCATTTGACTTAATGGAATAATAGCATTTGAATACATTTCTTTTTATCAGCCTGTGGCCAGTGTGCTCACATTACATTCAATTTGTTTTCTCTCAGTCACATCTTAATTTTCTCGTTCTTGCTGTTCTATGAATGAACCTCCTGATAAAGTCTTAGCATGTAAGCTTTGCTTAGGCTGTATTTTTCGGTCCTTCCAGGCTGAAGTACTTTTTGTTAGGTGCGTGTGGATTTCTAATGGTTATCTCTTCCAACTTGTTTAAAAATTTTGTTGTTGTTGTTCAGTTGATCAATTGTGTCTGACTGTTTGTGACGCAATAGACTGCAATATGCCAGGCTTCCCTGTCCTTCATCATCTCCCAGAGTTTGCTCAAACACATAGCCATTGAATCGGTGATGCCATCCAACCATCTTGTCCTCTGCCATCCACTTCTCCTTATGCCTTCAATTTCTCCCAGCATCAGGGTCTTTTCCAATGAGTCAGTTTTTCCCATCAGGTGGCCAGAGCATTGGAGCTTCAGCTCCAGCATTAGTCCTTTCAGTGAATATTCACAGTTGCTTTCCTTTAGGATTGACTGGTTCGATCTCCTTACTGTGCAAGGAACTCTGAAGTGTCTTTTCCAACACCACAGTTCAAAAGCATCAATTTTTTGGCCCTAAGCCTTTTTTATTGTCCAGCTCTCACATCTGTACATGATTACTGGAAAAACCATAGCTTTGACTATACACAACTTGGTCAGCAGAGTAATGTCTCTGCTTTTTAATATGCTGTCCAGGTTTGTCATAGCTTTTTTTCCAAGGAGCAAGTGCCTTTTAATTTTATGGCTGCAGGCACTGTCCACAGTGATTTTGGAGCCCAAGAGAAAAAAGTCTGTCACTGTTTCATTGCTTCCCCATTTATTTGCTATGAAGTGATGGGACAGGATGTCATGATCTTCATTTTGAATGTTGAGTTTTAAGCAAGCTCTTTCACTCTCTTCTTTCACTTTCATCATAAGGCTCTTTATTCCCTCTTTGCTTTCTGCCATAAGGGTGGTGTCATCTGCATATCTGAAGTTATTGATATTTCTCCCCACAATCTTGATTCCAGCTTGTGCTTCATCCAGCCTGCCTATTCTCATGATGTACTCTGCATATAAATTAAATAAGCTGGCTGACAATATATAGTCTTGACGTACTCCTTTCCCAATTTGGAACCAGTCTGTTGTTCCTTGTCTGATTCCAACTGTTGCCTCTTGACCTGCATAGAGGTTTCTCAGGAATCAGGTCAGGTGGTCTGGTATTCTCACCTCTTTTAAGAATTTTCCACAGTTTGTTGTGATCGACACAATCAAGGACTTTAGTGTAGTAGATGTTCTTCTGGAATTCTCTTCCTTTTTCTATGATCCAGTGGATGTTTGCAATTTGATCTCTGGTTCCTTTGCCTTTTTAAATCCAGCTTGTACATCTGGATGTTCTGGGCTCATATACTGTTGAAGTAGCTGGAAGAATTTTGAACAATACTTTGCTACCATGTGAAATGAGTGCAGTTGTGCAGTAATTTGAACATTCTTTGACATTTCCTTTATTTGGTATTGAAATAAAAAATGACCTTTTCCAGTCCTGTGGGTACTGCTGAGTTTTCCAAATTTGCTGGCATATTGAGCAGCACTTTAACAGCATCATCTTTCAGGATTTGAAATAGCTCAGGTGGAATTTCATCACCTCCACTAGCTTTGTTGACAGTGATGCTTCTTCAGGCCCACTTGACTTCACACTCCAGGATGTTTGGTTCTAGTTGAGTGATCATACCATCGTGGTTATCTGGGTCATTAGTATCTCTTTTGTATAGTTATTCTATATAATCTTAACACCTATTTTATTATCTTCTGCTTCTCTTAGGCCCATACAGTTTCTGTCCTTTATAGTGCATCTCTTTGCATGAAATGTTCCCTTGGTATCTCTAATATTCTTTAAGAGCTCTCTAGTCATTCCCATTCTATTGTTTTCCTCTATTTCTTTGCATTGTTCACTTAAAAAGGCTTTCTTATCTCTCCTTGCTATTCTTTGGAACTCTTCATTCAGATGGTTATATCTTTCCTTTTCTCCTTTGTCTTTCAATTCTTTTTTCATTTCTTTGTAAGGCCTCCTTGGACAACCATTTTGCCTTTTTACATTTGTTTTTCTTGGGGATGATTTTGATCACTGCATCCTGTATAATGTTATGAACCTCCATCCATAGTTCTTCAGGCACTCTATCAAATC
Source organism: Cervus elaphus (assembly GCF_910594005.1). Classification (NCBI taxonomy): domain Eukaryota; kingdom Metazoa; phylum Chordata; class Mammalia; order Artiodactyla; family Cervidae; genus Cervus; species Cervus elaphus. The sequence goes on from NC_057824.1 coordinate 33,324,714, forward strand.
TAATCCCTTGAATCTATTTGTTACTTTCACTGTATAATCACAAGCAATTTGATTTAGGTCATACCTGACAGGCCTGGTGGTTTTCTCTATGTTCTTCAATTTAAGTCTGCATTTTGCAATAAGGAGTTAATGATCTGACAAACAAGTCAGCTCTTGGTCTTGTTTTTACTAACTGTAAAGATCATCATCTTCAGCTACAAAAAATATAATCAATTTGATTTTGGTATTGACCATCTGGTGATGTCCATGTATAGAGTCACCTCTTGTGTTGTTGGAAGAAGGTATTTGCTATGACCAGTGCATTTTCTTGGGAAAATTCTGTTAGCCTTTGCCTTGCTTCATTTTGTACTCTAAGGCCAAGCTTGCCTGTTACTCCAGGTATTTCTTGATGGCCTACTTTTGCATTCCAGTCCCCTATAATTAAAAGGACATCTTTTTAGATGTTAGTTCTAGAAGTTCTTGTACGTCTTCATAAAACCATTCAACTTCTTCTTCATCATTAATGGTTGGGTCATAGACTTGGATTACTGTGATATTACATGGTTTTCCTTGGAAACAAACAGAGATCATTCTGTTGTTTTTGAGATTGCACACAAGTATGATTACTATTTATTCAATTTAACTTTGGTTTCTTATTAGTTGTAATTCTCTGGTAATAAGTAGTGTAATTTTCACGGTTGGTTTGGGTTTATATTATTCACATTTGCCATTTTGTTATATATTTTGCTTCTTCACAATATATTGCTAGGATTTTTGGTTAAAAAAAATAATTACATGTCTAAAGATATTTGAATAGTAAGGTAAAAGATGTTAAGATTTAAAGAGTAAGGAAAAAGGTTTTATACTTTCTTCAAAATTGGGAAAGAAGTATGTCAAGGCTGTATGTTGTCACCCTGCTTATGTAACTTACATGCAGAGTACATCATGTAAAATGCTCTGCTGGATGAATCACAAGCAGGAACCAAGATTGCCAGAAGAAATAACAATCTCAAATATGCAGATGTGTGGCTTAGTCACCTCAGTCATGTCCGACTCTCTGCGACCCCATGGACCATGGTCTGCCAGGCTCCTCTGTCCATGGGGTTCTCCAGGCAAGAATACTGGAGTGGGTTGCCATTTCCTTCTCCAGAAAAATATACAGATAATACCCCTCTACAGGCAAAATGTGAAGAGGAACTAGAGTCTCTTGTTGAGGATGAGAGAGGAGAGTGAAACAGCTGGCTTAAAACTCAAGATTCACAAAACTAAGATCATGGCATCCAGTCCCATCACTTCATGGCAAATAGATGGGGAAAAAGTGGAAACAGTGGCAGATTTAATTTTCTTGGACTCTAAAATCACTACAAGCAGTGACTGCAGCCATGAAATTAAAATACACTTGCTCCTTGCAAGGAAAGCTATAACAAACCTAGATAGTATATTGAAAAGCAGAGACATCACTTTACCAACAAAGGTCTGTATAGTCTAAGCTATGGTTTTTCCAGTAGTCGTGTACAAATGTGAGAGTTGGACCATAAATATGGCTGAGCACTGAAGAACTGATGCTTTCGAACTGTGATGTTGGAGAAGACTCTTGGACTATCAAACCAGCTGTTCCTAAAGGAAATCAACCCTGAATATTCATTGGAAGGACTGATACTGAAGCTGAAGCTCCAATAGTTTGGCCTCCTGATGCAAAGAGAAAACTCATTTGAAAATATCCTGATAGTGTGAAAGATTGAGCGCAGGAGGAGTCAGGAGCAACAGAGGATGAGATGGTTGGTTGGCATCACTGACTCAATGGACATGAGTTTGAGAAAACTCCAGGAAACAGTGAAGGAGAGGGAAACCTGTTGTGCTGCAGTTCATGGGGTCACAAAGAGTTGGACACAACTTAGCTACTGAACAACAAATATGTCATTCTCATTTCTTGTCTTGTTTTTCCCTTGAGCAGGTCCAGATTCATCCTATATCTTCTTATATATTCCTTCTGCCTGATGGATTTCCTTTTTTATTTTTGGTAATGCTGTTCCTCTGTTGATTTATTATTTCAGTTTTTGCATGTTTGGCAAGGTCTTTATTTTGCTATCATTTTTGAAAGATACTTAAGTTTGTTAAGAATTCTAAGGTAATGTTTTTGCTTGAGTACTTTAATATCTGACCTATTGCCTTGTTGCTTCAAATAAGATGGCTGTTTCTGCCCATCTGTACATAATGTATCATTTTTTAATCTCCTTTTTAAGATTTCTTCTTTTTCTTTTTTCCCCCCAGTTTTCAGGAATTTGACTATGGTATGCTTTGGTCTGTTTTTTTCATGTTTCCTGTGCTTGGATTTCCTGGAACTTTTTGGGTTAGATTTTAAACTTTTTAGTCTAGATTTATAGATTTTAATGTTTTTATTGCTGTTTAACAGTATTACACAAGTTAATAGTTTCTAACAGCACACATTTTTTATTTCACACTTTTTGTGTGTTGAAGTCAAGGAAGGCTTAGCTGGGTTTTCTGCAAGATTGCAATCAAGGTATTACCCAAGGATATAGACTCACTGGGGCTTTCCAAGTGGCACAGTGGTAAGGAATCTGCCTGCCAATGCAGAAGATGCAAGAGATGTGAGTTCAATCCCTGGGTCGGGAAGATTCCCTGGAGAAGGAAATGGCAACCCACTCCAGTATTCTTGTCTGGAAAATTCCATGGACAGAGGAGCCTGGTGAGCTATACAGTCCACGGGATTGCAAAGAGTTGGACACAACTGAGCACACACACATGTAAACTCACTGAACCTCAACTAGGAGAAGAATCACTTTTAAGCTTATGTAGTTGTTGGTAGAATTTAATTCCTTATGGTTGTAGGACTGAATATTTTAGTTTCTTTTCGGCTGTTGGCCAGATACTACCCTCAATAATTTGCCTCAATAACTTTAGGTCCTTCCAAAGTGGCCAACAGCATCATCAAATTTAGCAAGGGAGAGAGCCTCAGAGTGGGACAAGTGCCATAATCCTATGTAACATAATCACATAAGTGACATTTAATCACTCTTGCCACATTCTGTTGGTTAAAACAAGTTGCATGACCCATTCATAAAAGGGGAGTTCACATAGAATTGTGAACAACAAAGGGTAGAGACAATAGGCCCAACTCTGAAACTGTATGTCATACCTGGTAAGTTTTTAATTGGAGGTCAGACATTGTAAATATTTCTTTGTTGAGACTTGGATTTTTCTGTATTCTATATTCCTCAATTTTATTTTGAGACTGAGTTAAGTAATCTGGAGATAATATTGTTCTTTGGGGTCTTGCTTTTAAATTTCTAATAGGTAGAACCAGACAGGCATTTATTCCAGGACAGCAAGCAAGTTTTCTGGGGGCAAGTTTTCTCCCAGAGGACATTTGGTAATGTCTAAAGACATTAATACACTGAGAACTATTGCTACTGGCACCTAATAAGCTGAGGCCAAGGATTCTGTTAAACATTCTATATTGTACAATGAGGAGTTACTCCAAAATAGAAATACCACTAAGTGAGAAATCCCAATGTATATGAGGCAGTTAGGACAATATTTTGCACTGAATATGTTTTCAGTAGTACTGAGGTTAAGAAATGCAGGTCTACAGCTAAATCTGGCTCAATTTAACACAAAATCCTTACAGATAGTCTACCTATGGCCTATAAATTACATGGTTTTATTCTTTGGGGAAAACAAGAAATATTTCTAGGCAAATGTGAGCTCTAGATATTTTTCTCTCTAATCCTTAAAATGGTCCTTTTCACGACCCTGGGACATTCCTCACACGTATATGCTGGTGAATACTAAGAAGTCTATAAGAGCACCTTCCAAAGATCTCTGGAAATCTGTCTCTGGTTAACCCTGTTATTTGGCTGTGCAAACTTTGTCCTCCCTGGATTCGCAGCCCTGTCTTCTCCTGTCAGGGACATTTCTGGGTTCTCACTCCAGTCAGCCAGGCAACTAGTTAGCAGCTAGCTGGGTGAGTGTAGGGCTTATCTCAATGTTTCTCTCCTCTAAGGAATTACTGTCCTTTATTGCCAGGTCTTGGAAATCAAGATGTCTTAAAAATTAACTGTCACTTTACATCAATCATTTTTATTTTTAATTGAAATGTAATATAACATTTATATTTGTTTTGGGTATACAACATAATGATTTAATATACGCATGCCTTGTGAAATGATTACCACAATAAATTTAGGTAATATCCCTCACCACATATTAATACAATTTGTGTGTGTGTGGTGAGAACTTTTTGAGATTGCTTTCTTAGCAACTTTCAATATACAATACTGTATTGTTAACTGTTATCATTGTGCTATGCATTAATTCCCAAAACATATTTATCTTGTAACTGGAAATTTGTAACTATTAACCACCTTCACCCATCCCCCACCACAAACCTCTGGCAAACACCAATCTGTTCTTGATATTTAATATAAGATTTTTTCTTAGATTTCACATGCAAGTGATATCACACAGTGTTTAACTTTCTCTGACTCATTTCCCTAGGCATAACACCCTCAAAGTCCATTCATGTTGTAAATGCAAGAGTTCCTTCTTTTCTATGGCTGTATTATTCCATTCTCTCTCTCTCTCGTTGTTTCTAGCTGGAGGGTGAATCTGGTCCCATTTGCCCCATCTAGGTCAGAAGGGGAAGCATTGCATTTCTCTGAACTTTTTGTTTTGTATTAGATGTCTTGTATGAGGGAGCAGCAGAGACAGTGTCCTCCTATCTAAGGGTCTTGGCTATTGTTGCCTTAGATGCTACTTTGTTGTTTTTTAGTCACTAAGTTGTGTTTGACTCTTTTGTGACCCCATAGACTGTAGCCCACCAGTCTCCTCTGTCCATGGGATTTCCCAGGCAAGAATACTGGATTGGATTGCCATTTCCTTCTCCAGGGGATCTTCCCAACCCAGGGATCAAACCCACATCTCCTGCACTGGCAGGCAGATTCTTTACCGCTGTGTCACCAGGGAAGCCCAGCTGCTATTTTAGTCAGTTTCAATTCCTTACTGGTTGAAAATACAGGCACTGAATTCCAAATTATTTTACTTTTAAAATATCATGGCTATTACAGTGCGTGTTTAATAGAAAACAAAATGGACATATAAAACATGACTCTCTGTCATAAATCCCTCAGTTACTCACCCAGATGCAAAATCTTTTAAGATTTAGTGTATTTTTCTCCTTCTTTTTCTTTCTCTCAGTGTGTGCATGTGGACACTACACATCTCCACATTAAAGTTTGGCTACCTGTGAGTTTTTGGTGTCATGTGAATTACTTCACTGTCAACTTTCTCATTTTGATTTTTTGTTGAAACTTGCTTCAAAGGACTATCTTGTCACCAATTCTTAGTAAATCTGTTATTTTAAAGTTTTCCAATCTCTTAATTAATACTTTATTTCCTTATATGGTTCCTTTGCATAATAAAATGTACCTTAATTCATTGCAAGGACATTGGAAAGCAATCAAATCCAGTAGGAAACATCTATTTTTAATCACCTCTAGAAACTAGTACCACTAATTTTGCTTTGTTAAATAGCTTTTTAAATTAAAATGATCATCTTGTAACTAAATTTTGATCTGCCTTTGTTAAAACTTGAAAGATCAAATGTCTGTATCCATTGACTTCTGATGAATTATAGTTTATGAAGCTCATTACTAAAACTGTGAACTCTTTCTTGCTCATAGTTTTATTCAAATCTTAGTATTCATAAATGAGGACACTGAGGCAGAGAGAGGTAAAGGAGCTGGCTTAAGGTCTTCTTATTGCCAAGTGGCAAGTCAGGATTAAAACAGGGACTCTGTCTCCAGTCTGTGCTCCTCCAGGGAAAAGTGCCTCTGAAATAAGGAAAAGCAGCATGATAGAACAGGAGGAGCCCAGAACAGGGAGTTTACTGCTTTTTAAATGTGTAAAGGCAACTTACCCTCTCTGGGTCTGGTTTTCTCATCTGTAAAATTGGAGAGGTTTGGTTTAAATTAGAGATTTGCAAACTTTTCCTGTATAAGACAGTATAATATTTTAGGTCCTGCAGATCATTTCACAACTATCAACTCTACGGTTATAGGAGGAAAGCAGCCACAGACAATACAGAAGTAAATGAGCATGGCTATGTGTCAACAAAACTTTATTTACAAAAAATATGAGGCAGACTGGATTTGGCCCATGGGCTGTAGTTTTCCCTACTCTCATCTATAATAATATTAAAAGTTATTTACTTTCTTCCAATGTGTCCTGAGGCAGAACATCATAACAAGAAAAGTGATCCTAGATTTTATGTTTTAAATTTCCAATTAACTGTTTTTTAGATTAGAACCATAACTGGTAAGTTACTCAAAATTCCGGTTTGGAAATCACAGCATTGTCATTCACTAGGTTACATGATTCTGATCGGGTCATTTGACTATTCTGAGACTGGGTTTCTTTGCAGAATGGCAATGATGATATTTAACCTATGTAAGTTTTTGTGGGGATTAAGTCGGATAATATTTGTGAGTGTGTTTTGAAAATAGCACTTTCACAGTATTTGTTCTGTGTTGACTCTCCCACAGGAGTACCAGTTCATGATAGGGCTCAGTAATGGTATGCTCTGGGCATCTTATTTTGTCACGTTCCTTCTGATGTTTTCAATCATCGTCTGTATACTGTGCGTGGTTTTATGTGCCAAGGCAAGTATCTGTTTGAATACATCACGCTGCAGCTACACTTTGAGAGGGATAAAATAATTGTGGGTGGGAGCTGCATGGGTTTTAGGTTGCAAAATAATAGATGTGTTTATCATTGACCCTCTGGGGAATTCAGAAGCTGCTCAGTCTATCAGCAGACACAAACCATTGATCCCTTCTGTGGGAAATGAGTTATTTAGTTAAGTTTTGCCATTTCACTTGGGGTTATGGAAATGTTTTAAGGCTGTTTTATTTCACCTCGTTTTCCTGTGACACCACTTCGAGTGTGACTAAACTGGCTTCACAATTGTATTGTAGATTGCACCTATAGTTGTCCTCAAAAACAGCGACCCATCCCTCATCTTTGTCTTTTTCCTGTGTTTTGTCATGGCCACCATAACCTTCGGCTTTCTGATTAGCGCATTCTTCAGTAAAAGTGAGTACAAGACTCCTTCCGTGAAACATTTTAACTGTTTCAACTGACTAAAAGAGGATTTTATATGGTAGTTTCTTTTAAGCTTTAGTTGCCACTTCATATAGAGCCTCTGCTTGCATTCTAAATTTGTCTAAAAACATACATGTCATATAAACGTGAAATGATTTGAGAGGAGGGGCAAAAATTAGTGAAAATTAATATATTAATAGCATAGGATGCATGGGAAAAGAGAATAAAAATCAACATAAGATCACATGTGACAAGAGGATATAAACTAAAATAGGGTCATGTGAAAACATTTATTTATTCATTTACTCACTCAGTGAAGTCTTTGGATCATTTATCACATACCTGGAACATTATCAAATATACCAAAAACAAATGAGAATTTTCTGCCCTGTTCTCACTTACAAGGGGGATGTGTGACTGAATAAATTCAAACTGGCCTAGTTAGGGAATTTGTAGAATTGCTTCTCCTGTGGTCATTTTCTATTATTTATTTTAAAAATAAGTAAATTTTGTTTTTCAGAAAACAAACCTTCACCATTTTTTGGCTTTTATATCTATTTTATCTGCTAAGCAATTAAAATATTGCCTTCTTTCAACCATGTAGGGCGCAAGTACCATGAAGCAAATGTATTATGGTAGAGAAATTTGTATTTTTATTGTTTTCAGCAGCAACACTGCTATTGGCTTGTTCTTACAAAATAGAGCAAAATAACTACCCTCTACCACAGAGCACAGGAAAGCTATGGGTGGAGAGAATTATGTCAAAGTAAGCCTGAAGATAGTGGCAGTGGTTCAGTCACTAAGTTCTCTGACTTTGCCACCCCATGCTCTGTAGCCTGCCAGGAGTCTCTGTCCATGGGATTTCCCAGGTAGGAATACTGGTGTGTGTTGCTTGAAGGTGACATGCCAAAGAGTAACATAAAGTAGGCAAATATCAATGAATGACTTACTTGCCTAAAACAAGCATACCCCTGAGTCGAAAAGATCCCCTGGAGAAGGAAATGGCAAGTCATTCCAGTACTCTTCCCTGGGGAATTCCATGGACAGAGGAGCCGGGCAGACTAGAGTCCATGGGATCGTAGAGTCAGACACGACTGAGCAACTAGCTTTCACTTTTCACCATACAAATCACTGTAACCCAGATGACTCTCTTTGATGATTTTGTTATCAGCCTTTTTAATGTATTTTTATAAAATATAATAAATAAATTTTTGAAATATAAGACTGAGTATTTAGAAAGTGACTAAAGCTTTTCAGTTTCAAAAGTTTCAAAATAAATGGTAATCAGGTAGGTATATTCTTATGATGTGATGAGGGATGCTGTACTTCTAGAGGTTATTAAGCTAAGTGGCCATAAATAAAAAATTAAAAGGCAGGATTTTATAAACGTAAGGATCAATTCTTCTTTAAATAAGTAAGTATCCACATTATTGTATAAGAAAGGGCAAATTCCAGAAAATTTCCTTCCTCATGTTACTCATCCATTCATTTAAGCAAGCAAAGTATTTATTAAACAACTACTTTCTGTTAAACACTGCTTAAATGCTGATGATACAGTAGTGAACAACACTGGTAACACAATGGTGAACAGGGCAGACAGTTTCTCTTCTAGAGTTTACATTTTAGAGCTCTTTTGTAGTAAAATAGGGGTATTTCTACTTCAAGATTTTGTATGTTATGTACTGACTATGTTTTCCATCTTACATTTCAGCTACACTGGCTGTTTCTATTGGAGGTTTCCTCTTTTATCTTACCTTCTTTCCATTTGTAATAGTCATCACCATGTATGGAATGTTGAGCCACACGGGGAAGCTGGCTTCCTGTCTCATTTCAAATATTGCAGTAGCTTTGGGGATTACTACTATAAGCAAGATGGAAATGAAGGGTGGGTTTTTTCTTTATAAAAAATTTACTTTGATGATTTAATTCCTAGGAAGAAAATGTAGGTGATCTGGGATTGGCAGTATAGTAAGTGGAAAGTGGGTAAAAGGAAACTTTAGTGCCTCTTAAATATTTTTCCTGGTTTGTACTATTTTTATCATAAAAATGATATTTATATACTATATATGTATACAGTATAAATTTATACATGAAATATGTACATGTAAATATATACAAATGTTCATTTGTTTGTTTTCATGCCTTTATATCAGTGGCCTATCTGGGGGAAAAATTGGCTACCTAGGGAACGTTGACAATGTCTAGAGATATTTCTGGTTTCTAATTGTCATAACTGGTGGAGGAGTGCTACCGATATCTAGTGGGTAGCAGTCAGAGATGTTATTAAACATCCCACAAAGTACAGGACTGCCGCTGATATAATTATCTAGCTCCAAATGTCAATAGCACCAAAGCTGAAGACATTCTGTTCAATATATATTAAAATATATGAGTTCACACTGTTTAATCTAGTTTCAATTTAATATCAATTTCCTGGCAATCCAGTGGTATGGACTCTGCGTTTTCACTGCTGAGGGCCTGATTAGATACCTAGCTGGGGAACTAATACCCCACAAGTCATGGAGTTCTTCCTACAAAAATAAGTTCTTCCTACCTTTTTCAGTTTCTTATATTCATTTCCCTTTCCAACCATGAGAAATCTGACCCCCACCATTGTTAAAATAACTATTAAATTGCTCAATTTTGCAATACTCATAAATGCTTACAGAAATGTGTTTATCTACTCCACTGTAAAGAACTAACATTTTAAGTATAACGATTGCTTGCAAATCTTTTTACATTTAATCTGAGTCTAGGTAGTCAAAGTACTGTGTTCAGAAATTATTTAGATTAGTACTTCTTATTACTTTCAGTGACTCAGTTGTGTCTGACTCTTTGCAACCCCATGTACCGTAGCCCACCAGGCTCCTTTGTTCATGGGATTCTCCAGGCAAGAATCCTGGAATGGGTTGCCATTTCCTTCTCCAGGTGACCTTCCCAACCCAGGGATTGAACCTGGGTCTCCTGCATTGCAGGCAGATTCTTTACCATCTGAGTTACGAGGAAAGTATTACTTTTAGTGTGGTTATGTTATTCTTTTGAAATATGGATATGTACATCTGTTTCTGCCACATTTTTAATCTCCCATCATTGCTTATTTAATATAAATTTCTAAATATGTAGATATTAACACAGATTTTTAAAAGTAAAATCGTAGAAAATAAAGTATACTCAGATAAAAATCATTCCCTCCCTGTACCAGTACTTTGCTCCCTTGTGGTTAGTCTTATTTATTTCTGTTTTATCTTCTATGTGATTTATATTCTAAGAAGATCAACAATACTGTATATTTTCATATTTATCTCACTTTTAAGTAAAATTATTGGTGTAATGTATACACATTTACAATGTGCTTTTTTTCAGCCAAAAATATATTCTAGAAATCTTTCCCTATGAGTACAGATATATTTATTATTTTTTACAGATACATTATTTTTTACAGATACATTGTGTGGATGTTCATTCAAACAATCAACTATGCATGAGCATTTAGGGGATTTACAATATTTTTAAAAATTAATTAATTTATTTTAATTGGAGGAAAGCTACAATATTGTGATGGTTTTTGACGTATTTCAACATAAGTTGGCCATGGGTATATGTGTGTCCCCCCATTGTGAACCCCCTCCCAATTCCCTCCCCAACCTATCCATCTGAGTAGTTGCAGAGCTCTGACTTTGGGTACCCTGCCTCATGCATTGAATGTCTTTGGTCCTCTGTTTTACATATGGTAAAATACATGTTTCAATGCTAGTCTCTCAAATTATTCCACCCTCACTTTCTCCCACTGAGATCAAGAGTCTGTTCTTTATATCTGTATCTGCTTTGCTGCTCTGCACATTGGGTCATTGGTACCATTATTATAAATTCCATATATATGTATTAATATACAGTATTTGTATTTCTCTTTCTGACTTGCTTCACTCTGTATAACAGGCTACAGTTTCATCAACCTCATTAGAACTGACTCAAATGTGTTCTTTTTTATAGCCGAGTAATGTTTCACTGTGTGTATGTACCATGACTTCCTTATCCATTCATCTGTCAATGGACATCTAGGTTGCTTCCATGTCCTAGTTATTGTAAATAGTGCTGCAATGAACATTGGGGTACATGTGTCTCTTTTACTTCTGGTTTCCTCAAGGTGTCTGCCCAGCAGTGAGATTGCTAGGTCACATTACAGTTCTATTCCCAGTTTTTAAAGGAATCTCCACACTGTTCTCCATAGTGGCTGTACTAGTTTGCATTCCCACCAACAGTGCAAGAGGGTTCCCTTTTCTCAGCACTCTCTCCAGAATTTATTTTTTATAGACTCTTTGATGATAGCCATTCTGACCAGCATAAGATGATACCTCATTGTGGTTCTGATTTGAATTTCTCTTGAGAAACCTGTAAAAAGGTCAGGAAGCAACAGTTAGAACTGGACATGGAACAACAGACTGATTCCAAATAGGAAAAGGAGTACGTCAAGGCTGTATATTGTCACCCTGCTTATTTAACTTATATGCAGAGTACATCATGAGAAACGCTGGGCTGGAAGAAGCACAAGCTGGAATTAAGATTGCCGGGAGAAATATCAATAACCTCAGATATGCAGATGACACCACCCTTATGGCAGAGAGTGAAGAGGAACTAAAAAGCCTCTTGATGAAAGTGAAAGAGGAGAGTGAAAAAGCTGGCTTAAAGCTCAACATTCAGAAAACTAAGATCATGGCATCTGGTCCCAACACCTCATGGGAAATAGATGGGGAGACAGTGGAAACAGTGGCAGACTTTATTTTTTTGGGGCTCCAAAATCACTGCAGATGGTGACTGCAGCCATGAAATTGAAAGACGCTTACTCCTTGGAAGGAAAGTTATGACCAACCTAGATAGCATATTAAAAAGCAGAGACATTACTTTGCCAACAAAGGTCCATCTAGTGAAGGCTATGGTTTTTCCAGTGGTCATGTATGGATGTGAGAGTTGGACTGTGAAGAAAGCTGAGCACTGAAGAATTGATGCTTTTGAACTGTAATGTTGGAGAAGACTCTTGAGAGTCCCTTGGACTGCAAAGAGATCCAACCAGTCTATCCTGAAGGAGATCAGTCCTGAGTGTTCATTGGAAGGACTGATGCTGAAGCTGAAACTCCAGTACTTTGACCACCTCATACGAAGAGTTGACTCATTGGAAAAGACCCTGATGCTGGGAGGGATTGGGGGCAGGAGGAGAAGGGGATGACAGAGGATGAGATGGCTGGATGGCATCACCGATTTGATGGGCGTGAGTTTGAGTAAACTCTGGGAGTTTGTGATGGACAGGGAGGCCTGGAGTGCTGAGATTCATGGGGTCGCAAAGAGTCGGACACAACTGAGTGACTGAACTGAGCTGAAACATGAGTGAAGTTGAGCATCTTTTCATGTGCTTTTTAGCCATCTGTGTGTCTTCTTTGGAGAAATGTCTGTTTAGTTCTTTTGCCAGTTTTTCATTGGGTGGTTCATTTTTCTAATATTGAGCTTCATGAGCTGCTTGTATATTCTGGAAATGATTTTTTTGTTATTTGTTTCATTTGCTATTATTTTCTCCCATTCTGAACTCATTCTATGAAGCCACCATCACCCTGATACCAAAATCAAAGATGCCATGAAAAAAGAAAAAAAAAAAAAAAAACAAGAACAACTGCCCAGCAATATCATTGATGAACATAGATGCAAAAAGTCCTCAACAAAATTCTAGCAAACAGAATCCAACAACATATTAAAAAGACTATACATCATGATCAAGTGTGCTTTATTCCAGGGATGCAAGGATTCTTCAATATTCATAAATCAATCAACATGAAACACCATATTAATAAATTGAAAGATAAAAGCCATATGATTATCTCAATTGAAGCAGATGAAGCCTTTGACAAAATTCAACACCCATTTATGACATACCAGAAAGCAGGCAGAAAAGGGACACACCTCAACATAATAAAAGCCACAAACGACAGATCCACAGCAAACATTATCCTCAATGGCGAAAAACTGAAAGCGTTTCCTCTACAATCAGGAACAAGACAAGGGTATCCACTCTCACCACTACTATTCAACATATTTCTGGAAGCCTTAGTCACAGCAATTAGAGAAAAAAGGGAAATAAAAGGAATCCAGATTGGAAAAGAAGAATCTCTTATTGTTTGCAGATGACATGATCCTCTACATAGAAAACTCTAAAGATGCCACCAGAAAATTACTAGACCTAAACAATGAATATAGTAAAGTTGCAGGATATAAAAGTAATACACAGAAATCCCTTGCATTCCTATACATTAACAATGAAAAATATAAAGAAAAACTAAGGAATGAATCCCATTCAACACTGCAATGAATAGAATAAAATATTTAGGAATAAATCTACCTAAAGGAACAAAAGACCTGTATACAGAGAACTATAAAACACTGATTATGTTATATGAAAAAATCAAAGGTGACACAAGTAGATGGAAAAATACACCATGTTCATGGGTTGGAATAATCAATATAATGAAAATGAGTATAACACCCAAAGCAATCATAGATTCAATGCAAAACCTATCAAACTAACAATGGCATTTTACACAGAACTAGAACAAATAATTTCACAATTTATATAAAAGCACAAAAGAGCCTGAATAGTCAAAGCAATCTTGAGAATTAAGAATGGAACTAGAGGAATCAACCTTCCTGACTTCAGACTATACTACAAAGCTACAGTCATCAAGACAGTATGGTATTGGCAGAAAGACAGAAATATAGATCAGTGGAACAAAATCGAAAGCCCAGAGATAAATCCACACACCTATGGACAACTTATATTTGAAAGGAGGCAAAAATATACAACGGAGAAAAGACAGTCTCTTCAACAAGTGGTGCTGGGAAAACTGGTCAACTACCTGTGAGAGAATGAAACTAGAACACTTTCTAATACCATACACAAAAATAAATTCAAAATGGATTAAAGACCTAAATGTAAGACCAGAAAATATGAAACTCTTAGAGGAGAACATAAGCAGAACACTTTCTGACATAAATTACAGCAAGATCCTCTATGACCACCTCCCAGAGTAATGGAAATAAAAACAAAAACAAATAGGACCTAATTAAACTAAAATATTTTGTACAATGAAGAAACTTTAAGCAAGGTGAAAAGACAACCCTCAGAAAGGGAGAAAATAATAGCAAATGAAACAACTGACAAAGACTTAATCTCCAAACTATACAAGGAGCTCAAGCAGCTCAATACCAGAAAAACAAACAACCCAATCAAAACATGGGCAAAAGAACTAAACAAACATTTCTCCAAAGAAGATATACAGATGGCTAACAAACATATGAAAGGAGGCTCAACATCAGTCATTATTAGAGAAATGCGAATAAAAACTGCAATGAGGTATCATCTCACATGAGTCAGAATGGCCATCATCAAAAAGTCTATAAACAACAAATACTGGAGAGGGTGCAGAAAGGGGAATCCTCTTATGCTGTTGGTGGAATGCAAACTGGCACAGCCACTGTGGAGAACAGTGTGAACATTCCTTAAAAAACTGGGACTAGAACTGCCATACAACCCACTAATTCCACTGCTGGGCATACACCCTGAGGAAACCAGAATTGAAAGAGACACGTGTACCCCAGTGGTCATTGCAGCACTATTTACAATACTATTTACAATAGCTAGGGCATGGAAGCAACCTAGATATCCATTGGCAAATGGATGGATAAGGAAGTTGTGGTACATATACACAGTGGACTATCACCCAGCTATAAAAAGCAATTTCAGCTCTAATGAGGTGATGAACCTGGGGTCTATTATACAGAGTGAAGTAAGTCTGAAAGAGAAATACAAATACTGTATTTTAATGCATATGTATAGAATTTAATAAGATGGTAATGACTATCCTACAAACAGGGCAGCAAAGGAGACACAGATGTAAAGAACAGACTTTTGGACTCAATGGGAGAAGGTGAGGGTGAGATGATTTGTGAGAATAACATTGAAACATGTATATTGCCATATGTAAAATAGATGACCAGTGCACATTAGCTGCATTAAGCAGGGCCCCCAATGCTGGTCCTCTGGGACAACGTAGAGGGATAGTGTGGGGAGGGAGACAGGAGAGGAGTTCAAAATTGGGATGAGCACATGTATACCTGTGACTGATTCATGTTGCTGTATGGCAAATACCATCACAATATTGTAAAGGAATTATCCTCCACCTAAGATAAATTAATTGAAAAAAATATAATTATTGACATATAGTTGACTTAAGTCCCCATTTTTTACCTTTACTACAATAAATCATTTAAAATTAATGTTTTAAAAGTTGAAGGATACTTGATTTACATTATTTTGTTACTACCTTGTGTAGAGTGCAGCCATTCAGATATATGTATGGATGTATGTGTGTATTCATATATATATATATACTTTTCAGGTAGTTTTCCTTTATATGTTATTGTAAAATATTGAGTATAGTTCTCTATGCTATATAGTAGGACTTTGTTGGTTATCTCTTTCATATATAGAAATGTGTATATATTAATCACAACCTACTAATTTATCCCCCCTTTCCCCTTTGTTAACCATAAGTTTCTTTTCTATGTCTGTGAGTTTCTGTTTTGGAAATAGGTTCATGTATTGTTGTTGTTTAGTTGCTAAACTCTTTTGCGACTTGATGAACTGTAGCTGCCAGCTTCCTCCATCCACTGAATTTCCCAAGCAAGAATACTAGAGTGGGTTGCCATTTCCTTCTCCAGGGGATCTTCCAGACCTAGAGGTTGAATCCTCATCTCCTGTACTGAAGGAGAATTCTTTATCAGTGAGCCACCTGAGAAGCCCAAGTTTGTGTGTGCTAAGTCACTTCAGCCGTGTCTGACTCTTTTCAATCCTATGGACTGTAGCCCTCCAGGTTCCTCTGTCCATGGGATTCTCCAGGCAAGAATACTGGAGTGCACTGCCATGCTCTCCTCCAGGGGATGATCTTCTTGACACAGGGCTTGAACCTGGGTCTCTTGCATCTCCTTATCAGCAGGTGGGTTCTTTACCACTAGTGCCACCTGGGAAGCCCAGCCCAAGTTCACATGTATCTGATTTTTTATTCCATGTATAAGTGATATGATATGTGTCTTTCTCTGTCTAGCTTATTTCATGTAGTATGATAATTTCTAGGTCCATCCATATTGCTACAAGTGGCATTATTTCATTCTTTTTTATGGCTGAGTAATATTCTGTGTGTGTGTGTGTGTGTATGCCACATCTTCTTTATCCACTTATCTGTCGATGGATATCTAGCATCCATGTCTTGATTATTGTAAATAGTGCTGCAATGGACATTGTGTTGCATGTATCTTTTCAAAGTGTGATTTTCTCCAGATATGTAACCAGGAGTGGGATTGCAGGACCATATGGTAGTTTTAATTTTAGTTTTTTAAGGAACCTCCGTACTATTTTCTGTAGGGGCTGTACCAACTTACATTCCCACCAACAGTGTAACTTTTATTTGCAAATATCTTGATGATGGCCATTCTGGTTGGTGGGGCTCCCCCCATAGCTCAGCTGGTAAAGAATACAGCTGCAATGCAGGAGACCCTGGTTCAATTCCTGGGTCAGGAAGATCCGGTGGAGAAGGGATAGGCTACCCACTCCAGTATTTTGGGGGCTTCCCTTGTGGCTCAGCTGGTAAAGAATCTGCCTGCAATGCAGGATACCTGGATTGGGAAGATCCCTTGGAGAAGGGAAAGGCTACTCCAGTATACCCACTCCAGTATTCTGACCTGGAGAATTCCATGGGCTGTCTAGTCCAATTTCACCAACTGTATAGTCTGTAGGGTTGCAAAGAGACAGGACTGAGTGACTTTTTACTTTCACTTTCATTCTGATTGGTGTGAGGTGATATACCTCATTTCAGCTTTTTTTTTCTCATTTTGATTTGTGTTTCTGTAGTGAGTAGCAACGTTGAGCATCTTTTTATGTGCCTTTTTGCAATCTGTATGTCTGTTTAGATGTTCTGCCCATTTTCTTTGAGCAGATTGTTTTTGATATTGAGCTGTATGTATTGTTTTTATATTTTGAAGATTAATTCCTTGTAGAATGCATCATTTACACATATTTTCTCCAATTTTGTAGGTTGTCTTTTCATTTATTTGTGATCTCTTTGCTGTGCAGAAGTTTTAAATTTAGTTTATTTTTAGTTCCATTACTGTAGGAGATGGATGCAAAAAGATATTATTATAATTTATGTCAAAGAATGCCCTTCATATGTTTTCCTCTAAAAGTTTTATAGTATTATATTTAGATCTTTGATGCATTTTGAGTTTATTTCATATATAGTATTAGACAATGATCTAAAATCATTTTTTATTTGTAACTGTCCATTTTTACCAGCACCAGTTATTGAAGATACTGTCTTTGCTCCATTGTATCTTCTTATATCTTTTGTCATATATTAATTGACCGTAGTGTTTGGGTTTATTTTTTGGATCATTATGCAGTCTTATTGATATATATGTCTGTTTTGTACCAGTACCATACTGTTTTGATGACTGTAGCTTTGTAATATAGCCTGAAGTCAGGGAGCCTGATTTTTCCAGGTCTGTTTTTCATTCTGAAGATTGCTTTTGCTTTTGGGGGTCTTCTTCGTTTCCATACAAATTTAAAATATTTTTGGTCTACTTCTGTGAAAAATACCATTGGTAATTGCATTGAATTTGTAGAGTGCTTTGAGTAGTACAGCCATTTTGAAAACATAAATTCTTCCAAACCAGAACAAGGTGTATCTTTCTATCTGTTTGTACTATCTTTGATTTCTTCCATCAATGTCTTCTAGCTTTCAGAGTACAGGTCTTTGGTTTCCATAGGTAGATTTATTCCTAGGTATTTTATTCTTTTGGATGCAGTGATAAATGGGATTATTTCCTTAATTTCTCTTCCTGGTGTTTCATTTTTAAAATTTATTTATTTATTTGAAGGATAATTGCTTTAAAGAATTCTGCACTTTTCTGCCAAATATCAACATGAATCAGCCGTAGGTATACACATGTCCCCTCCCTCTTGAACCTCCCTCCCATCTCCCTGCCCATCCCACCCCTCTAGATTGTTACAGAGCCCCTTTTTGAGTTCCCTGAGTCAATACAGCAAATTCCCGTTGGCTATCTATTTTACATATGGTAATGTAAGTTTCCATGTTACTCTGTCCTTTCTCCCCTCCCCCCATGTCCATAAGTCTGTTCTCCATGTCTTTTTCTCTATTTCTGCTCTGCGAATAAATTCATCAGTACCATCTTTCTAGATTCCATATATATGCATTAGTATACAATATTTATCTTTCTCGTTCTGTCTTAGTTCACTGTGTAATAGGCTCTAAGTTCATCCACCTCATTAAAATTGAGTCAAATGCATTCCTTTTTAGGGCTGTGTGATATTCCAATATATATATGTGCCACTGCTGCTTTATCCATTCATCTATTGATGGACATCTAGGTTGCTTTCATGCTCTAGTTATTGTATATTTTGCTGCAATGAACATTGGGGTACTTGCGTCTTTTTCAATTTTGGTTTCCTCAAGGTATATGGCTAGTAGTGGGATCGCTGAGTCGTATGGTGGTTTTATTCCTAGTTTTTCGAGGACTCTCAATACTGTGGCTGCATCGTGGCTGCATCAGTTTACTCCCCCACCAACAGTGCAAGAGCATTCTCTTTTCTCCACATGCTCTCCAGCGTTTATTGTTTGTAGATTTTTTTGATGATGGCCATTCTGACTGGTGTGAGATGGTATCTCATTATAGTTTTGATTTGCATTTCTCTAATAATGAGTGATGTTGAGCCTCTTTTCATGTGCTTGTTAGCCATCTGTATGTCATCTTTGGAGAAATGTCTGTTTAGGCCTTTCCCCCACATTTTGATTGGGTCATTTATTTTTCTGGTATTGAGTTGTATAAGCTGCTTGTATAAAATATGGAAATTAATCCTTTTTCAATTGTTTCCTTTGCTATTGTTTTCTCTCAATCTCAGGGTTTGTTTTTTTTTTTTTTTTTTTTTTTACCTTGCTTATAGTTTCTTTTGTTGTGCAAAAGTTTTTAAGTTTAATTAGGTCCCACTTGTTTGTTTTTATTTCCATTACTGTAGGAAGTAGATCATAGAGGATCTTGCTTTGATTTATGTCATCAAGTGTTCTGCCTATGTTTTCCTCTCAGAGTTTTATAGTTTCTGGTCTTACATTTAAGTCTCTTTTCCCCATGTTTCCTTTTCCCATATTTTTTCCCATATTTCCTTTCCCATGTTGGGGAAATTTTGAACTATAATCTCTTCAAAAATTTTCTCATACCCTTTCTTTTTCTCTTCATCTTCTGGAATCCCTATAATTCAAATGTTTGTGCATTTAATATTGTCCCAAAAAAAAAAAAAAAAAAAAATATTGTCCCAGAAGTCTCTGAGACTATCCTCAGTTTTTTTTCATTCTTTTTACTTTATTCTGCTCTTCAGCAGTTATTTCCAGCATTCTATCTTCCAGCTCACTTATCCATTCTGCCTCGGATATTCTGCTATTGATTCCTTCTAGAGTATTTTTAATTTCAGTTTTGTCTCTGTATGTTTATGCTTTATTTCTTCTAGGTCTTTGTTAATTGATTCTTGCATTTTCTTTATCCTACTTTTGGGGTTTTGGATAAACTTTACTATGATTATTCTGAATTCTTTTTCAGATAGCTTGCTTATTGCCACTTTATTCATTTGGACTTGTGTATTTCTAGGTTCCTTCCTTTGCATGGTATTTCTCTGCCTTTTCATTATTTTTTTAACTTGTGTTTGAGGTCTCCTCTTCCCAAGCTTCGAGGTCAAATTCTTTCTTCCTCTTTGTTTCTGCCCTCACAGGGTTGGTCCAGTGATTTCGGTAAGCTTCATGTAGGGTATGACTTGTCCTGGTGGGAGGAGGTGAGGCTGTTCCCACCCCACCCCCCACCTCTGATAGGGCTGAATGAAGTGATAATCCTGTCTGCTGATGACTGGTTTTGTATTTTTGTCTTGTTTGTTTTTTGGATAAGGCAGCCTGCACAGGGTGTTACTGGCAATTGGGTGATGCTGGGTCTTGTATACAAGTGGTTGCCTTTGTGGGAGTTCTGATTATTTGATAATCTCTAGGGTTCGGAGTTATCTGGTAGTCTAGGGAATTGGAGTCAGCTCTCCAACTCCAAAGGCTCAGGGCCTGATATGTGGTCAGAAATGGAGACTCCACAGGTGGTTGTTATGGCATTAAACGGGGTTAAAACAAATACACAAAAACAAGAAACAAATGCCACACCCCAGGCAAATGACAATTACAAAATTAGGCAAATAATAACTAAAATAATGGAATATACACACATACATATGTGCCCATAAGCAAAACCAAAGCTGTCCAAAATAAAAATAAAGTACAATAGATTGACCCAAACAAAGGAAACAAAAAATGATATCCACCAGTTAAGAATAAAACTAACTAAAGCACAAACTGGAAAAGAAAACTAAAGCAAGGTGCCAACTAGGGAATAAAGCAATGAAAACAAAGCAAGCTAACAAATATTGTGAGAAAAAGAAAAGAAAGAAGATAGAAATGCAAAGTTAAACAGAGGTCAATAAAGAAGATTTATATATATTAAAGATTAACTGCAGCAGGAAAAGAACAGTAGGCAAAGCAAACAAAGGAATAAATGTAGGAAAAATAATAATTAAAAATTTTTTTAATTTAAATTAAAAAAAAATAGAGAAAAAAGGAAAAAAGAAACAACAACAAAAAAAGGAAAACCCCATAGAACTACAAGAGGCCAATGTAGAGGCAGAGGTAGATAACAGAAATAAAAAGTGTGATTTAAAAAAAAACAGTTCTCAAAATCTTTAAAAAATCGACAACTACAACAACAGAGGGAGAAAAGGCAGAAAAGGGTGTGTGTGTGGGGGGCGGGATTAAAAAAGTCCAGAAGCAGCTACAGAATATGTCAAAATACAGGAATAATTAATGTTTTTCTTGTGTCTCTGCTGTCAGCGTCCTTTCGCTAGGAGTCTCAGTCCATCTCTCCTCCCTAAAATGCATTTTCCTTGGAAGGAAAGTTATGACCAACCTAGATAGCATTTTAAAAAGCAGAGACATTACTTTGCCAACAAAGGTCCGTCTGGTCAAGGCTATGGTTTCTCCAGTGGTCATGTATGGATGTGAGAGTTGGACTGTGAAGAAAGCTGAGCACTGAAGAATTGATGCTTTTGAACTGTGGTGTTGGAGAAGACTCTTGAGAGTCGCTTGGACTGCAAGGAGATCCAACCAGTCCATCCTGAAGGAGATCATTCCTGGGTGTTCATTGGAAGGACTGATGCTGAAGCTGCAACTCCAATACTTTGGCCACCTGATTCGAAGAGCCAACTCATTTGAAAAGACCCTGATGATGGGAAAGATTGAGGAGGGGAGGAGAAGGGGATGACAGAGGGTGAGATGGTTGGGTGGCGTCACCGACTCAATGGACATGGGTTTGGGTGGACTCCGGGAGTTGGTGGTGGACAGGGAGGCCTGGCGTGCCGCAGTTCATGGGGTCACAAAGAGTCGGACATGATTGAGCCACTGAACTGAACTAAACCTTGATTCCAGCTTGTGGTTCACCCATCCTGGCATTTCCCATAATGTAATCTACATATAAGACAAAAAAGCAAGGTGGGAAAATATACAGCCTTGTTGTACTCCTTTTCCATTTTTGAACCAGTCAGTTATAGAATTCTAATTGTTGCCTCTTGACCTGCATACAGATTTCTCAAGATGTGGTCTGGTACTCCCACCTCTTTAAGAATTTTTCACAGTTTGTTGTGATCCATGGAACCAAAGCTTTAATGTAGTCAGTGAAGCAGAAAGAGATGTTTTTCCGTTGCTTTTTATATGATCCAGTGGATGTTGGTTATTTGATCTCTGGCTCCTCTTCCTTTTCTAAACACAGCTTGTATATAAATTGAGATCTGGAATTTCTCAATTACTATGCTGCTGAAGTCTAGCTTGAAGGATTTTGAGCATAACATTTATAGCATGTGAAATGAGCACAATTGTATGGTAGTTTGAACATTCTTTGGCATTACTCTTCTTTGGTGCTGGAATGAAAACTGACCATTTCCAGTCTTGTAGCCATTGCTGACTTTTCCAAATTTGCTGACATATTGAGTGCAGCACTTTAACAGCATCAAGAAACATCAACGTTCCTTAACTCCAAAGTTTTGTGACTTTTTTTTTAAAGCTCAATAAACTTCTCAGAGAATCTATCAGAAATGTACCAGAGAATTAACATTAATACTTCAAGCCCTAGTTCCTGAATGCCTCTTACTAAATTGTTTAAGCCTTGATTTCCTCAACTGTAAAATAGAGATGACATTACCATTTCACCACTTTAAATATCTCTATTCTGGCCTTTAGAGTTTCTGCTGAAAAATCATCTGATATCCTTAAGAATATTCTCTCGTATGTTACTTGTTGCTTTTCCCTTGTTACCTTTAACATTTTCTCCTTGTTTTAATTTTTGTCAACTTGATTACTGTCTTGGTAAGTTTCCTCCTTGGCATACCCTGTTTGGGACTCCCAGCACTTCCTCATCCTTGAATATTTTCTTTCCCATGTTAGTGAGGTTTTTGACTATTATCTCTTCAAATATTTCTCAGTTCCTTTCTCTCCTGCATTGGCAGGAGCCACCATTGAGCCACCTGGGAAGGTGAGGAAGGGCTTAATGACTCAAATAACTATGATATTGTGGTCACTCACCTCGGCCAGACATCCTGGAGTGTGAAGTCAAGTGAACCTTAAGAAGCATTCCTACAAACAAAGCTAGTGGAGGTGATGGAATTCCAGCTGAACTGTTTAAAATCCAAAAGATGATGCTGTTAAAGTGCTGTACTCAATATGTCAGCAAATTTGGAAACTCAGGAATGGCCACAGGACTGGAATAGGTCAGTTTTCATTTCAATCCCCAAAAAGGGCAATGCCAAAAAAGATTATTCCAACTGCTGTACATTTGCACTCATTTACAGATTAGCAAGGTTAGGCTCAAATCTTTCAAGCTAGGCTTCAGTAGTACGTGCACTGAGAACTTCCAGATGTACAGAGTTTCAAAGAGGCAGAGGAACTAGAGATCAAATTGCCAACATTCATTGGATCATGAAGGGAGTTTCAAAAAAACATCTGCTTCTGCTTCATTGACCACACTAAGCCTTGACTGTGTAGATCACAAAATGCTGTGGAAAATTCTTAAAGAGATAGCAATACCAAACCACCTTACCTGACTCCTGAGAAATCTGTATGCAGGTCAAGAAGCAATAGAACTGGACATGGAACAACTGACTGGTTCCAAATTGGGAAAGGAGCACGTCAAGCCTGTATATTGTCACCCTGCTTATTCAACTTCTATGCAGAGAGCATCATGCAAAAATGCCAGGCTGGATGAATCACAACCTGGAATCAAGTTTTCAGGGAGAAATATCAACAACCTCAGATATGCAGATGATACCACTCTAATAGTAGAAAGAGAAAAGGAACTTAACAGCCTCTTGATGGAGGTAAAAGAGGAGAATGAAAAGACTGGCTTGAAACTCTGTATTAAAAATTATGGCATCCAGTCCCATCGCTTCATTGCAAATAGAAGGGGAGAAAGTGGGAGCAGTGACAGATTTTATTTTCTTGGGCTCTAAAATCACTGCGGATGCTCACTGCAGCCATGAAACTAAAATATGCTTGCTCCTTGGAAGGAAAGCTATGAAATTAAAAACCTAGACAGCGTATTGGGATTCCCAGGTGGCGCTAGTGATAAAGAACCCTCCTGCCAATGCAGAAGACATAAGAGATGGCAGTTCAGTCCCTGGGCTGGGAAGATTCCCTGAAGGAGGACATGACAACCCACTCCAGTATTCTTGTCTGGAGAATCCCATGGACAGAGGAGCTTTGTGGGCTACAGTCCAGGTCGCAAAGAGTCAGACAAGACTGAAGCAATTTAGCACACACACAGGCAGCATATTAAAAAGCAGAGACATCATTTTGCCGACAAAGGTCAGTATAGTCAAAGCTATGGTTTTCCCAGTAGTCATGTACAGATGTGAGAGTTAGACCATAAAGAAGCATGAGGGCCAAAGAATTGATGCTTTTGAATTGTGCTGTGGAGGACTCTTGAGATTCCCTTGGACTAAAAGAAATCAACTCTGAATATTCATTGGAAGGACTGTTGCTGAAGCTGAAGCTCCAATTCTTTAGCCACCTGATTTGAACAGCCAACTCATTGCAAAATACCCTGATGTTGGGGAATATTGAAGGCAAAAAGAGAAAGGTGCTGTGGAGGATAAGATGGTTAGTTAGCATAATTGACTTGATGGGCATGTGTCTGAACAAACTCTGGAAGATAGTTGAGGACAGAGGAGCCTGGCATGCTATAGCCCATGAGGTCACAAAGAGTTGGACGTGACTTAGTGACTGAACAGCAAAAATGACAGTGACTAATGATACTGAGCATCTTTTCTTGTGGTTATTGCACATTGGTACAACTTCTTTGGAGAATTATTGCACATTGGTACAACTCCTTTACCCATTTTTAAGTCAGTTGTTTATTTTGTTCAGTTGTAAGCATTTTATATATCCTAGATACAAGCCCTTTATTATATATATGATATTTTCATCTATTTTGTAGGTTGTATTTTCACTTTCGTGATAGTACTTTTTCATAGACAAAGGTTTATATTTTTGATCACATTCAATTTATCTCTTCTTTCATTGTTTATGTTTTGGTATTGTCTGTTTGCCAAATTGAAAGTAATGAGTATCTGCTCCTGTGTCTTTTGTAACAGTTTTTAAAAAATAGTTTTAGCTATTAGATTGAGTTTTTCAATCTAAGTTACTTTTATTGCAAGTTGAGTTCAACTTGCATGTGAATATCCAGTTATCTCAACAGTACTAATGGAAAAGAGACTTTGTTCCCAATTTGTCATAGAATTCTTGTCAAAAATAAATTTACCAGTACCCACAATTGTATTATATTCTTCTACATATCTATCCTTTGCTAGTACCACACAATTTGGCAGTTTTGAAATTGAGAAGTATAAGTCTTCTAATCTAGTTCTTTATCAAGACTGTTTTGGCTATGCAAGGTCCTTTGCAATTCTATGTAAATTTTACAGTTTAGCTTTTTTATTTCTGCAAGCAGTGCTATTGATATTTCAAAAATGTTAGAGCCAGTAAAGAGATTCAACAAAGTTTCAGGATACAAAGCCAACATACAATAATCAGTGGTATATCTACAAATCAGTAATAAACAATCAAAAAGGAAATGAAGAAAACCATTCCATTTACATTAGAATTAAAAGAATAAAATGCTTATGAATATATTTAAACAAGAAATGCAACAGGTACATTGACTGTTACAAAACATTGCTGAAAGAAATTAAAAAAGACATAGGTAAGTAGGAAAACATCCTGTGTTTAGGTATTGAAAGAGTAGTTTGTTAATACCTAAAAGAGTCTGTAGGTTCAATGCAATAGTGAAAGTGTAAGTTGCTCAGTCATGTTCCATGCTTTGCAACCCCATGGGCTATACAATCCATGGAATTCTCCAGGCCAGAATACTGGAGTGAGTAGCCTTTGCCTTCTCCAAGGGCTCTTCCCAACCCAGGGATCGAACGGGGGTCTCCTACATTGCAGGCGGATATATATACATATATATATAATATATATATATGTATATTTCCCAGCATCAGCATCAGTGTCTTGTCTGATTTTGGAGTGCTTTTTGGTTTTTGGAGGTATTCCTTGGTTTTCTTCATTTCCTTTTTGATTATTTATTACTGATTTGTAGATATGCCACTGATTATTGTATGTTGGATTTGTATCCTGAAACTTTGTTGAATGCTTATTAGCTCTAACATTTCTTTTTTTCATAGGATCTTTTGGATTTTCTGTACATAAAATCTGTGAGTAAAGATAGTTTTTCTTCTTCCTATCCAATTTGGTTGCCTTTTATTTCTTTATCTTGACTAATTTTCATGAATATAACATCAAACACAGTGTTGAATAGAAGTGGGAGAGTGGACATGCTTATTTTGTTCTTGATCACTAAGGAAAACTTTCTATCCTTCACCACTGAGTGTGATTTTTAGTTGTGGGTTTTTTTTTAATAGATGATCTTTTATAGGGGATTTTTTTTATTAAGAAAGTGCCCCCCCCCTTTTTTACAATTTTGTTGAGATTTTAAACTTTTCAATATTGAAATTGAATTGTTGGATATTATCAAGTACTCTTTCTACATCAGTTAAAATAAACATGCCACTTTTTAAATTCTGTTTTTTGTTTTGTAGAAGTATGAGTCACAAAAATATATATTTTGAAAGTGTGCAACAGTACAACTTGATGATTTTATATCCGTACGTGAAATAATCATCATATTCAAGCTAATTAACACATACAACACCATGTGTTGTGCTATGCTTAGTCGCTCAGTTTTGTCCAACTCTTTGCAATCCCATGGGCTGTAGCCCACCAGGCTCCTCTGTCCATGGGGATTCTCCAGGCCAGAATACTAGAGTGGGTAGCCATGCCCTCCTCCAGCAGATCTTCCCAACCCATGGATTGAACCCAGGTCTCCCACAATGCAGGTGGATTCTTTACCATCTGAGCCACCAGGGAAGCCCATGAATACTGGAGTGGGTAGCCTATCCCTTCTCCAGGGGAACTTCCTGACCCAAGAATTGAACTGGGGTCTCCTGCATTGTAGGCTGAATATTTACCAGCTAAGCTACCATAGTTACTTAGTGTATGTGTGTTAAGAACACTTAGAGCAAAAACCACCACAGTATTGTAAAATAATTAGCCTCCAATTAAAATAAATTAATTAATTTAAACAAAAAGAATAAAATACTTAGGAGTATATCTACCTAAAGAAACAAAAGACCTATACATAGAAAACTATAAAACACTGATGAAAGAAATAAAAGAGGACACAAACAGATGGAGAAACATACCGTGTTCATGGATTGGAAGAATCAATATTGTCAAAATGGCTATTCTACCCAAAGCAATCTATAGATTCAATGCAATCCCTATCAAACTACCAACGGTATTTTTCACAGAACTAGAACAAAGAATTTCACAATTTGTATGGAAATACAAAAAACCTCGAATAGCCAAAGTAATCTTGAGAAAGAAGAATGGAACTGGAGGAATCAACCTGCCTGACTTCAGACTCTACTACAAAGCCACAGTCATCAAGACAGTATGGTACTGGCACAAAGACAGAAATATAGATCAGTGGAACAGAATAGAAAGCCCAGAGATAAATCCACGAACCTATGGACACCTTATCTTTGACAAAGGAGGCAAGGATATACAATGGAAAAAAGACCACCTCTTTAACAAGTGGTGCTGGGATAACTGGTCAACCACTTGTAAAAGAATGAAACTAGAACACTTTCTAACACCATACACAAAAATAAACTCAAAATGGATTAAAGATCTAAATGTAAGACCAGAAACTATAAAACTCCTAGAGGAGAACATAGGCAAAACACTCTCCGACATAAATCACAGCAAGATCCTCTATGACCCACCTCCCAGAATATTGGAAATAAAAGCAAAACTAAACAAATGGGACCTAATGAAACTTAAAAGCTTTTGCACTACAAAGGAAACTATAAGTAAGGTGAAAAGACAGCCCTCAGATTGGGAGAAAATAATAGCAAATGAAGAAACAGACAAAGGATTAATCTCAAAAATATACAAGCAACTCCTGAAGCTCAATTCTAGAAAAATAAATGACCCAATCAAAAAATGGGCCAAAGAACTAAACAGACATTTCTCCAAAGAAGACATACAGATGGCTAACAAACACATGAAAAGATGCTCAACATCACTCATTATCAGAGAAATGCAAATCAAAACCACAATGAGGTACCATTACACGCCAGTCAGGATGGCTGCTATCCAAAAGTCTACAAGCAATAAATGCTGGAGAGGGTGTGGAGAAAAGGGAACCCTCTTACACTGTTGGTGGGAATGCAAACTAGTACAGTCACTATGGAGAACAGTGTGGAGATTTCTTAAAAAACTGGAAATAGAACTGCCATATGACCCAGCAATCCCACTTCTGGGCATACACACTGAGGAAACCAGATCTGAAAGAGACACGTGCACCCCAATGTTCATCGCAGCACTGTTTATAATAGCCAGGACATGGAAGCAACCTAGATGCCCATCAGCAGATGAATGGATAAGGAAGCTGTGGTACATATACACCATGGAATATTACTCAGCCATTAAAAAGAATTCATTTGAATCAGTTCTAATGAGATGGATGAAACTGGAGCCCATTATACAGAGTGAAGCAAGCCAGAAATACAAAGAACATTACAGCATACTAACACATATATATGGAATTTAGAAAGATGGTAATGATAACCCTATATGCAAAACAGAAAAAGAGACACAGAAATACAGAACAGACTTTTGAACTCTGTGGGAGAAGGTGAGGGTGGGATGTTTCCAAAGAACAGCATGTATATTATCTATGGTGAAACAGATCACCAGCCCAGGTTGGATGCATGAGACAAGTGCTCCGGCCTGGTGCACTGGGAAGACCCAGAGGAATCAGGTAGAGAGGGAGGTGGGAGGGGGGATCGGGATGGGGAATACGTGTAACTCTATGGCTGATTCATATCAATGTATGACAAAACCCACTGAAATGTTGTGAAGTAATTAGCCTCCAAGTCATAAAAAAAAAAAAAGAAAAAGCACATAGATGAGAAGTGGATGATAAAGAAGCAGGCCTGAGCTAAATGGCCAACCACATATTTCCACTAATAAATTGTTACAGTAAAAAAGAAAAAAAATAAAAAATAAAAAAATAAAATTAATTAATTTAAATTTTAAAATAAATAATTACATTAGGAAGAAAAGAACTACCTTCTCAGCAAATTTCAAGCATATTTAAATTATTAACTATATTCACTATACTGTACATTAGCTACACAGAATTTATTCATCTTATAGCTGGAAGCTTGAATCCTTTGACAAGCATCTTTCCATTTCCCCCAAAGCACAGCCCTTGGCAAATACTGTTAACATGCAAGTGAGTTCACACAATATTTCTCTTTCTGTGTCTGACTTATTTAACTTAATATAATGTATCCTTCAGATTTATCCATGTTGTTGCAAATGGCAAGATTTCTTTATCTTTGTGGCTGAATAATATTTCATTGTGAATATATATACCACATTTTCTTTATTTGTCTATTGATAGATACTTAGATAGTTTTTATGTCGGCTATTTTGAAAAATGCTACAGTGAACATAGGAGTGCAGATACCTCTTAAAAGTCCTGTTTTCTTTTTCTGTATATATATATATGTGTGTGTGTACATATATATATATATATATGTATGTATGTATGTATATGTATATACTTAGTTGGATCACTGGAACATATGTTTTAAATTTTTGAGAGACTTTATACTATTATTCATAGTTGCTGTACCAGTTTGTATTCCCACCAACAGTGCACCATGGTCAAGAAAACAATATTTAGGAAAGAAATGTTATTTTAACACAAACAGTAAAATGGACTAAAATGGATAGTGTGTCTACATTAAAATAAGTTCAAGTTCAGTTTATGTATCCTGATATAATTAAATCATGTAAGTAGGAACTAATAGTTTCATATATATTTCCATTGTTTTACTTTGAGTTATTTAGGATAATTATATATAAGAGCATATAATACAATATACTGAATCTGCTTCTCTGACATAATTACCTATTAAAAGGGTTCAGCAAGTAGTTTTCACCAATAGAATAGTCTAAAGCTGCCTCCAAATTAAACACTGTAGGAGTTTTCAAGGAAATTGTTAGTATGAATGAAGAAACAGCATAAAGCATGTTTCCCTTGTATTTGACTATACATTTAACCAGCACATTAAAATGTTTACATATAACTCAAAAATACAAAAACAAACAACTTCAAACCACCGTATGACACACAGATCTAACAAAGTATATGTGGTCAGAGATTCCGTAAAATATTTAAAGATGGACTTACTTTCCTTTTATGGAAAATGTAGAAAGTGTTCTGAAAGGCCATTGTTTTCAGAGGCTGTTGTTCAATGTATACATTTAAGATACAATATTATAGTGTTATAATAAGAAATCCTGTATTAAGATCAACTCAAATTGGATTTCACGTTAGTAAATGCTTTTACAAATGCTTTGACAATGTTATAGAAAGTGCATCTTTTTACTTTCCATTTCTATGCAATGTAATTATTTGGTGTTTATACAGTTAAAAATTAAAAGCAGCCAAATATTAAACAATATACATATTAAAATTTGGGGTTGTAGTTTGTATTTTAAAATTAACAGCTTCCTATTGTTTGCTTCAAGCTCTAATAACAGCATAAAAAGAGGCACATTCAAAATACTGATTTACTTTGATAGTGAAGGATTGTTCTTTGAAGATTAATGAAAGTAGCTGCTGCTGCTAAGTCACATCAGTTCTGTCCAACTCTGTGCGATCCCATAAACTGCAGCCTACCAGGCTCCTCTGTCCCTGGGATTCTCCAGGCAAGAATACTGGAGTGGGTTTCTACTTCCTTCTCCAATGCATGAAAGTGAAAAGTGAAGTCCTTCAGTCATGTCCAACTCTTCGCTACCCCATGGACTGTAGCCTACCAGGCTCCTCCATCCATGGGATTTTCCAGGCAAGAGTACTGGAGTGGGTTGCCATTGTCTTCTCCAATGAAAGTAGACATGATCCATTAAGTTGAAGTGTACTATTTAAAATACTTAATAGTTTACATAAAATTTTAAAATATATTTTTGTTATTTTATTTTTTCTCTACTGTCTCTTCTTTGTGGAGCATGGGCCTTCTCTAGTAGCAGAGCACAGGCTCTAGAGCATGGGGGCTTCAACAATTGTGGCAAGTGGGCTCAGGTCCTCCCCGCCACACCCCGCAAAACTGGTGTACCCTGCATAGTATGGCAGATTCTTAACTACTGGACCGCCAGGAAAGTCTTAAAATATATTTTTTTAAAGAGCTAAACAGCTGTCTTCACTGATAGCAATGCTATCATTGCTAACCTACTTGATGATGACTTGAAACAAAACAAATGCCCATAAGGAAAAAATGCTGTAGTTATTTTTATCTAAATTTACTTTTAGTCCATGGTCTAGTAGCATTTTCCTCTTAATACAATACTCGTTTTCTATAAGGCAGTTCCTGGGAGCTAGACTGCTCTAGGTAATGAGAGAGTTAAGGTAAAGAGTAATTGCTTGCTGT
The DNA here is from genome assembly GCF_910594005.1 of Cervus elaphus. Lineage (NCBI taxonomy): Eukaryota > Metazoa > Chordata > Mammalia > Artiodactyla > Cervidae > Cervus > Cervus elaphus. Next base: position 33,356,113 of record NC_057824.1, read on the forward strand.
TTAAATAGATAGTAACTTTTGCTCTGGTTTAGTGAACTAGTCTAATCAGTTATATCTAAAAAGGGGCAATTCTTTAAAAGGTTCTAATTTCTTTATTATCTGCAGTCTTTGGAAGTTAATAGTATGAAACTAAAAAAATTAGCAAATGTATTGAAATCTGTGTAAAAATTACTTCTAATTTCAAGCTCTCACGTGATAGTGTTTTTTTTTTAAAGTGGCTCCAAAGATTGTTATATACAATTTTATTTTTTAAAAGGAAACTGCTCATTTTAAATTACATCTGCATCATACCTTGATTTCATACTAGTTTATTTAACAGGTCTTAGTCATGGACTTTTCCAAGATGACATTTTATATTTCCCTCCCTTAGCTCCTGGTTGTCAGAAAACCCATGTTTTCCTTTATTGAAGGAGTTTGGTCCTGCTGATGTTAGTGTTTGTCTAATATTTCCCCCCATCTTTATTTTTAGGAGGCATTTCCTCTGGTTGGCTCTCTTCATCTTCTTTAAAAGCTGCTGCTACTGAAAGGATTTATTGGAGCAAAAGCTGAAACAGCTTTATTAGTTCAGACATACTTGATACAAGTCTCATAAACAAGTTAATGCTTTCTGTTGTCTGACTACCAAATCCAAACTTGCAGATCTTTATAAGCATTGTTGAGAAATGAAGTTTCTCCTTCAGCTCATTGCTTCTCAGCACCTCTCAACTGGCACTTCGTCCCATTACTCCAGAGGCTTTAGCTAGCTGTGGGTTCTCAGGCTTTTCTCCCTCCTTCCTGCCCATCGTTTTCCCCACCACAGCCATGCCAAGAACTCTAGCATTTCTTTTTGATTCTTTCTTATCCATCTCTCTGCATTATCAGTCTATTCTTGCATGCTGTGTACTTTTTCCATTAAAGGCCTTATCATGTTAATCATGATTTTAAATAGTCCTGGTTTGTTTATTTATTAATTAATTTTAATCAGAGGCTAATTACTTTACAATATTGTAGTGGTTTTTGCCATACATTGATATGAATCAGCCATGGGTGTACATGTGTTCCCCATCCTGGACCCCCCTCCCAACTCCCTCCCCATCCCATCCCTCAGGGTCATCCCAGTGTACCAGCCCTGAGCACCCTGTCTCATGCATTGAACCTGGACTGGCGATCTGTTTCACATATGATAATATACATGTTTCAATGCTATAATAGACCTGGTTTAATATTTCCAACATTTTGCATATCAGAGTCTGATTCTGATGCTGCTTTAGTTTCTTCAAACTGTGTTTTTTTCCCTTTAGAATGCTGTGTAAATTTTTGTTAAAATGTGTACATGAGGGTCTAGGGAAAAGGAAATATAGTAAACAGGACATTAGTGACGTAGAGGTAAGGTGTAGTGGGGAGAGAAAGGATTCCATAGTACTATGATTGGGCTATAGTCTTTCGATAAGCTTATGTTGCTGATCTATGAAATCATCAGTGCTTCTTGGTTTTTTCCTCTTTAGAAGAGACAAGATGATTAGAGCAGGTTGGAATTTTCCTTCCCCTAGGTAGGTTATGCTCTGGTAAAATACTTTCTCATGAATCAGGCCTAATTAAGAATAGAATGCTCTGGCACATTTCAAAATGGTTCCTTCTTCCCTTCTTCCATAATTCCTGGAAGCATGAGGGGAATTTTCTCCTATATTTGCTGTGAGAAACTGATAAGGATCTTGGAGGTAAATTGACAAAAACATGAATTCACAAGTTCCTTATGACTTGAACACCCCTGGACTTTTTAATTCTTTAGACTTGTCCTAGAAAGGCCCCAGCAATTTGTTAACTATAGTTTAGGATTTTCTACTCTAGTACTGGATCTTTTAGAGATTCTGTTTTTTACTCCATTAAATTATATTCTCTGTATTTGCCTATCTGCCTCTCCAGTTTTAGGGACAATGTATTGCCCTGTGACCTCACTTATCTGATTGATCTAAGAAGAGTTATAGACTTTTCAGTTCAGCTTCCTACTTGTTAGAATGGAGTGGTGACTTTTAAGTTCTTTTTGCAAACCAGAAACTGGAATATTTTTTTATACTGATGAATACCTTTCCAATTTTATATACCCTGCTGGTTATTTTGATGGAAATCAGCATGAGAGAGAATGGAGAGATAGGACCACCATCTTAAGCAATAGGTCTGCTTATTGCTTTGAGTCTTATTTTACGGACTTCTGATGATTGCTTGTTTTTGTTTCAGTCACCTACCAACATTTTAATCGACATGTCTGGCTCTCGGCAGAGACCCCTTTCACTATTACTTCATTATCTCTTTGAGCAACCTAAAATTTAAAGTATCAGAAAGTAGTAAGTAGTATCTATAGCTAGAGAATATCACTGCACTTTCTTCATTGTTTAATTATAAAGCTGATAGGTAATTTTGTTTTAATCACATTTGGGCACCTGAAGTAACTATTTCCTATTATATTTCAGAGGACGGTGCTAAGTGGAATAACTTCTTGTCACAAGTGAGTCCAGATGATGAACTCACTCTTGCTCAAATTATGGGAATGCTTTTATTTGATGCCTTCTTATATGGCCTTCTGACCTGGTATATAGATGCTGTCTTTCCAGGAAAGTATGGTGTGCCCAAGCCATGGTATTTTTTTATGCAAGTAAGTTCTAATTATTTCTGTTATTGAGAGAAACTCCAGTTCTTATATACTGAGTTTGTTGAAGAGTGAAAATTATTTAATTTTAACACCCTCCACACAGTCTTATGACATTAATACAGCTTTAATTCCTTCTCAACTAAAACCATTATGAGTTAACTTTGTAACATGTATAATAGAATTAAATGGTTTTCTATTAAAAAATCTGTATCTGAAGGAATGTGTGGTAAGGTCCTTAAGACCTTAGTGAGGAGATTATAAATTATGTCAGATATCTGGTTACCATTATATGCTTTTTTTCTACTATTAGTCCAAATTACTTAGAATTAAAGCCATAGCCACTGATGCAAAGAACTGACTCATTTGAAAAGACTCTGATGTTGGGAATGATTGAAGGCAGGAGGAGAAGGGGATGACAGAGGATGAGATGATTGGACGGCATCGCCGACTCAATGGAGAAGAGTTCGAGTAAACTCCGGGAGTTGGTGATGGACAGGAAACCTGGCATACTGCAGTCCATGGGTCGCAAAAAGTCATACACGACTGAGCGACTGAACTGAACTGAACTGAAAGCCATAGAAAAATGGGGAACATTTCTATCTGTCCTCCATCTTCAGTCCTCTTCTTTATGAGTCTGTGGTTTAAAGCAAGTGATTCTCAGAACACCTCTGCATTTTTTTCTTTTTTTTAATTAATTTATTCAGTTGGAGGATAATTACAATATTGTGGTGGTTTTTGCCATATCAACATGAATCAACCACGGGTACACATGTGTTCTCCCATCCTGAAACTCACTCCCACCTCCCTCCCTACCCTGTCCCTCTGGGTTGTCCCAGAGCACCAGCTTTGAATGCCCTGCTTCATGTATCTGCATTTTTAAAAATTATTGAGCTCCCCAAGGAACTTCAGGTTCAATTACATCTATTAGTATTTATCATATTTGGAAATTAAAACTGAAGAATTTAGAAAATATTTATCAACTTATTTAAATATATCACTGATAAACCCATTATATATTGAACTATGTAACATATTGGTGGAAAAAACTATTTTCAAAATTAAAAAAAATTAGTGAGAATAGTGTCATGTTTTATATTTTTCAAGTATCTTTCATGTTTGCTTAATTGAAGATAACTGGATTCTCATTGGATAGTGAGTATCTGACTCTGCATTCAATCTGTTGCATTATTGTTTTGTTTAAAATATTTGAAAAAAAATGCAGCCTTACATAGGCATGGAGTTTTTGAAAGGTGGCATATTTTGGAAGCTTTAAGTTTATGTATGGTTGTTCACTAAAACTTAACTCATGATCATTTACTAGCTATTGATTAAAGTTTGGAATCTGAAAACGTATTACTGAACATTTCTTAATCTGTTAAAATAATATCCATCAGTATATCTTTCAAATTGAATAAATATTTAACCAAGCATAAATTTGTCATAATTTATCTTGATTATTTGGAAAAGATTCATTCACTAATACATATCTTCTAAGTGATGACACATTTCTTTATTACATCATCAAAGGTTCACCTTTATTAGTATGAATATGAGTCATCAAGGTATTTTGCCAAAATTGGAAATATGTTACACAAGAGTGGATAAAAATTTTTAAAAATTTAACTTTTCAACAGAAACCTCAATTTTTTTCATTGGTGATAAATATTGTCAGTTCTTTTTCTTGAAATGAAGCACTGCTTTGTTAATTTGTAAGAAAGATGTCTATTAGATAGCCAAGTCTTGATTAACTATAATTTTTATGTCTATCATCCTCTCAGGTAAAAATGCCTTTCTATTTTAAAAAGTGGCTAGTTGACCCCACAACACAATGAGAAATAATTTAGGGCTCCCCTTATATTTTGATCTGCTACAGAAATGCATTGTGCATATTTCTCCTTTCATTACACAGAATAATAAAAATTCATATTCAGGGAGTAAGACTTAGAAAATTACTTTTACTCCTTCCTCAATGATGCAATTAAATTAAACAATTGTTTTTACTGTGTTTGTCTAGTTGTGAAAAATTACATTTAGTACAGTTTTATACTACCATTTAAGTCATCACAATTTTTCTCAATATTGTTTTTACACCATCAATAAAAATACCAACAGTGTAAACAGGGAAATAATCTATTTTACTTTATATTTGTTTTACTTTTTATGGAGTTATAATTAATGTATAATATTATATAAATTTCAGATATACAACATAGTGATTCACAGTTTTAGAGGTTATACTCCATTTATAGTTATAGAATATTGGTCTTATTCCCTATGCTACACAATATATCTTGTAGATTGTTTTATAACCTAAAGGTGTGTTCCACTTATTCCCTTGCCCCTATATTGCCCCTTTCCACTTGCCTTTACCCACTAGTAACCACTAGCTTGTTCTCTATATTTGTGAGTCTGCTTCTTTTATGTTATATTCACTAGTTTGTTGTATTTTTTATAGTCCACATATAAGTGATATCAGAGTGTTTATATTTCTCTTTCTGACTTGTTCCACTTAACATAGTGTCCTCCAAGTCCGTTAGTATTGATACAAATGACAAATTTTCATATTCATATATATGTTTATATATAGGAATACTTCATCTATACTTTAGGGCTTCTCTGATAGCTCAGCTGGTAAAGAATCTGCCTGCAATGCAGGAGACCCCAGTTCAATTCCTGAGTTGGGAAGATTCCCTGGAGAAGGGATAGGCTACCCACTCCAGTGTTCTTGGGCTTCCCTTGTTGCTCAGCTGGTAAAGAATCTGCCTGCAATGCAGTAGACCTGGGTTCAGTCCTGGAGTTGGGGAGATCCCCTGGAGAAGGGAAAGGCTACCCACTCCAGTATTCTGGCCTGGAGAATTCCATGGACAGTCCCTGGGGTCACAAAGAGTCGGACACAACTGAGCGACTTTCACTTCACTATCTATACCTTATCCATCATGTTGATGAATACTTAGGTTGTTTCCATATCTTGGCATTTGCAAATCATGCTGTTATGAACATTGGCGGGGGGGTGGGGGGGTGTGTGTGTGCGTGTATATTTTCAAATTAGTGCTTTTCTTTTGTGGGGATATATACCCAGGAGTGGAATGCTGGGTTGTAGTTAGTTGTATTTTTAGTTTTGGGAGAAACCTTTATAGTGTTTTCCATAGTGGCTGCACCAAGTTACATTCCTACCAACAGAATAGGAAGGTTCCCTTTTCTCCACATTCTTACCAACATTTGTTATTTGCGTTCTTTTTAATGATAGCTATTCTGGTCGTAAAGAGTCAGACATGACTGAACTGAACTGATTCTGACAGATGTAAGGTGGTACCTCATTGTGGTTCTGGTTTGCATTTCCCTGATGATTAACAATGTTGAACATCTTTTCATGTGCCTGTTGGCCATCTGTATATCTTGTATGAAAAACTATCCAGTTCTTCTGCCCATTTTTTATTTGGGCTACTTGTTTTTCTGATGTTGAGTAATATGAGCTGGCTTTTTTTGGGGGGGAGGATATTAACCCTTTATTAGTTACATCATTTGCAAGTATTTTCTCCCATTCAGTGGGTTGTCTTTTTGCTTTGTTGATAGTTTCCTTTGCTCTACAAAAATTTTTAAGTGATTATGTCCCACTTGTTTACTGTTGCTTTTGTTTCTTCTGGCTTGGGAAAGAGATCCCAAAAATATTGTTATCATTTATGTTAGAGTGTTCTTCCTATGTTTTCTACTAGGCGTTTTATGGTTTCCAGTCTTATATTTAGGTATTTAATCCATTTTGAGTTTTTTTTTGTATGTAGTGTTAGAAAGCATTCTAATCTCATGTATTTTATGTATAGCTCACCAGTTTTCCCAGTACCATTTATTGAAGAGACTTCTCTCTAGTACAGTCTTAACCTCCTTTGTCATAGATTAATTGACCATAACTGTGTGGGTTTATTTCTAGGCTCTCTTTTCTGTTTGATTGATTTATATGGCTGTTTTTGTGTCAGTACTATACTGTCTTGATAACTGTAGTTTCGTGGCATAGTCTAAAGTGAGGGAATATGATAGTTCTAGCTCTGTTCTTTCTCAAATTGTATTGGCTCTTTGGGGTTTTTGTGTTTCTATGCAGATTTGAAATTTATTTTTCTAGTTTTGTGAAAAATGTCATTGGTATTTTAATAGAGATTCCATTGGATCTGTACATTGCCCTGGGGAGTATGGTCATTTTAAAAATATTAATTCTTCTAACTCATGAACAAAGGATATCTTTCCATTTATTTGTGTTGTTTTTAATCTTTTAATGGTATATTATAGTTTTATTAGGATAGATCTTTTACCTCCTTACATTAGTTTATTCCTAGGTACTTTATTGCCTTTGATGCAGCTGTAAATGGGTTGATTTTCTTAATTTATTTTTCTGAGCATTGATTGCAACAGGTTTCTATATGCTAGTTTTGTAACAGGCAACTTTACGTAATTTATTAATGAGCCTTAGTAGCTTTCTGATAGCAACTTTAGGAATTTTCTATGTATAGTATGTAATCTGAAAATAGTGAATTTTCTTTCTTTTCAACTTGTATTCTTTTCATTTCTTTTTATTCTCTGATTGCTGTGGCTTGGACTTTCAATACTACGTAGAATAAAAGTGGTTATAGTGGAATCCTTGTCTTGTTCCTGCTTTCAGCTTTTCATTGTTGAGTATGATGTCAGCTTTTTATATATGGCATGGATTATTGTTGAGATATGTTGCCTCTATACCCATTTTCTAGAGAGTTTTTTTTTTTATCATAAATGGAATTCTAATTTTGTCAAAATATTTTCTCCATTTATTGAGATTATATGTTTTTTCTTTTTCAGTTTGTTAATGGAGTATATCGTATCTATTGATATGTGGAAATAGAACCATACCTATGTCCCTAGGATAAATCCCACTTGATCATTGTGTATAATCTTTTTAATGTATGGTTAGCTTCAGGGTCTGGGAGGATGGGAAATTGAGGAGGTGGTGGCTAAAACCATCAACTAGATAGAAGTAACGTTGTTGTTCAGTTGCTAAGTTGTATCTGACTCTTTGTGACCCCATGAACTGCAGCACACCAGTTTGCTCAAATTCATGTCCATTGAGTCGGTGATGCCATCTAACCTTCTCATCCTCTACTGCCCCCTTCTCCTTTTGCCTTCAACCTTTTTCAGCATCAGGGTCTTTTCTAATGAGTTGGCTCTTTGCGTCAGGTGGCCAAAGTATTGGAGCTTCAGCTTCAGCAACGTTGGGTGCACAGACGTTTAAAATTATTATATCTTCTTTGATTGATTTCTTGATCACTATGTAGTATCTTTCTTCGTCTCATAACACTCTTCATTATAGAGACTGTTTTGTGTGATAAAATGTCACTACTCTTGCTTTCTTTTGATACCTATTTGCATGGAGCACCTTTTTTCTATTCCTTCGCTTTCAGCCTATGTGTGTGTCTACATCTGAAACGAGTCTTGTAAGAAGATATACAGGTCTTGTTCCATGTTCGTGTTACCATTCAGCCACTCTGTGTCTTTTGGTTAGAGCATCTAGTCTATTTACATTGAAGGTAATTATTGATATGTATGTTCTTATTGCTATTTTGTTAATGTTTTGGGTTTGTTTTTGAAGTTCTTCTTTTTTTCCTTTCTTCTTCTATGATAGATTTTTGGTTCGTGGTTACCGTGAGGTTACTATCTGCTGCTGCTGCTGCTAAGTCACTTCAGTTGCGTCCAACTCGGCAATCCCATAGACGGCAGCCCACCAGGCTCCTCTGTCCCTGGGATTCTCCAGGCAAGAACACTGGAGTGGGTTGCCATTTCCTTCTCCAATGCATGAAAGTGAAAAGTTAAAGTGAAGTCGCTCAGTCATGTCCAACTCTTCGCGACCCCATGGACTGCAGCCTTACCAGGCTTCTCTGCCCATGGGATTTTCCAGGCAAGAGTTCTGGAGTGGGGTGCCATTGCCTTCTCCGAGGTTAACATCTACATAAATATGTATATATTTATGTAGATGTATGATAAATATATATATATATAATTCGGATGGAAGAGCCTGGTAGGCTACAGTTCATGGGGTTGCAAAGAGTTGGGACACGACTGAGAGACTTCACTATCACTATGTATAATTCCAAGGACAGAGGACCTGGTAGGGTCACAAAGAGTTGGACAAGACTGAGCTAATAACTTTCGCTTTCATACACACACACACACACACACAAACACGTAATTGCTGATCTCTTAATTTCAAATGCATTTTAAAAATCCTGCATTGTACTCTGCTCCCCTCATGATTACTGTTTTTGATATTATATTTTACATCTAATTATTTTCTGTATCTCTTATCTGCTTATTGTGGATAATCTTATGTGAGTTTTCTTGAGTGTTATGCATTGCTTTTCCTATGCTGCTTTTAGTACTCTCTACCTTTAATTTTGTCATTTTAATTACAATGTGTTTTGGTGTGTTCCTCTTTGAATTCATCCTGTATGAGATTCTCTGCACTTACTGGTTTTGGATACCTGTTTCTTTTCCCAGGTTAGGGAATTTTTTAGCTATTATGTCTCCGGATATGTTTATACCCTTTCTCTCTCTCTTCTCCTTCAGGGACCCCTATAATGTGAATACTGGTATGCTTGATATCGTCTCAGAAGCATCGTTAACTGTCTGCATTGCCTTTCATTCTTTTCTTTTTTTAAGCATCAATGATTTCTGATACTCTGTCTTACTGATACTCAGCTTATCGATCTTTTTCTTCATATTATTTAGTCTACTGTTGATTCTTTCTAGTGTATTTTTCACTTCAGTTATTGTGTTCTTCATCTCTGTTTGCTAGCTCTTTATATTTTCTAATTCTTTGTTGAAAGTTTCTAACTTCTCTGTGCATCTATTCTTCTCGTTAGTTTTTTGATGATCTTTATGGTCATTACTCTAAAATTTTTCTCAAGTAGATTGTCTATTGCCCCTTCACCTAGTTCTTCTGGGTTTTTATATTGTTTCTTCATTTGGAACATATTCTTCTGTCACATAATTTTCCCTAACTTGCTGTTTTTATGTCTGTGTACTTGATATATTAGTTACATTTCTCAACATTGGAGAAGTGGCCTTGAAGGGGAAGTCTAATGCATCCCAGCAGCACACTCACCTTTCATTACCAGAGCTATATGTTCTAGGTGTGCCCCCTATTTAGGCTATGTGGGTCCTTCTGTTGTGGTGGGCTGATTACCGTGGGTAATCTGGCAGGCTTTGTTAGCCTTGGTCTGGTTGGTTGCCAGGCCCTTCCTTGGGTAAGGGCTGCTGAACACTAGTTTCTGGGGCCAGGTCACGAGGTGGCTGGATTCTGAACCCTGTGGAGCCCTGGGCCTGTTACTGGTTCGTTGATAAGTGGAGTTGGGGTCCAGGAGATCCTGGGGCTGTTGCCCCCACACTGGTGGATAAGGCCAGGCCCTAGACCTAGTGATGGTTCACTGGTAGCCAGAGTTAGGTCCTATGGTTTGGCTGTGGGACCCAGGGATCCCAGAGTTATTATTGGACTGTTGGTGCCTGGGACTGGCTCCTGACACAGCTGCCTGTGGGATCTGGCATGTCTCAAAGCTTTGTTGACCTGTTGCTGGGCACAGGGCCCAGCCAGTCCTAGGGCAGGTGCTGGCCTGCTGGTAGTTGGGCTCAGACCACAGGCTGTGGGGCTTTGGTTGTCTTGTGGTTAGTATGCACCCACTGCCCTGTGAGACTATTTCCAAGGCTAGAGCAGGATCACTGGTGGGCAGAGCTAGGGATTCTGGGGCTGATGCCTACCCACCTGTGATGCAACAGGGCCCAGCTGCATGGTTCTGGGGGTCCTGCTTGTAATGCCTGCACATTGATGTGTGGGGCCAGGTCCTGGGCCCCTAGCTGGGCAGAGACATACTGCTGGTGCTGTGAGCTCAGAAAGTCTGGAGGTAGACCATCTGCTGCCTAGCTGATTCTTACAGGCTGTTGGGCAAGGGCATTGCTGGGCCCTAAGGCTAATCAGCTAGAAGGAGGATTCCAAAATGGTGCTTGCCCGCAAGTGTCCATGTGGTACAATAAGCTCTCCCAAATGGCTGCCACCAGTGTCTGTATCCACACGGTGAGCTGTAGTGGCCTCATGCCTTTCCAGGGGTCTCTCCAAGATTAGCAGACCCAACAGCATTACCCAGGCTTCTTTCAAATTACTGCTTCTTCTCTGGGTCCTGGAGAATGTGATATTTTTTGTGTGCCCTCTGAAAGTGAAGTGTCTATTTCCCCTAGCCTCCTAAGACTTCTGAAAGTAAGCCCCACTGGCCTTCAAAACCAAACATTCTAGGAGTTATTTTCTAGGAGAATACCATAATGGAACAGAATATGAAAAAGAATACATATATTAAAGTGCTTTTATGAAAGCAGTTTTGAACTCACAAATTCATTGAAAGGGTCTTAGCAATCTTTAAGGATCTTTAGGTCACATGTCCAAATAAAGAGACTGACTCAGAATGATAGGATGCTTTTTGCTGAACCATATTAAAGTGACATTTTAAATAGCATATTTTGTAGTTATTCTGTAGGAATTAAAATTATAGGCTATTTGCTTCCAAATTTCCTTTCAAGTTATCTGCTGCAAGCCATCTCAAAACTTAAGTGAAATGAGTCAAAATGTTTTCAAGTTTAGGAACATTTTATTTTTCTGTCACATGATAGATTCTGTTTTTCTTCTTTTCTTAGAAAGGCTACTGGCTTGGAAGGCCTACAAGCATTAGGAAAAAGGAAGATATGCATGTTGTTAGTACAGTTCAAAGTGCTTATTTTGAAGAAGAACCTGTTGGTTTGACGGCTGGTATCAGGATTCAACATTTGTACAAGGTATTTTTAACAGGTCTCTTTTCCCCTGTACTATTGAAAAGTAATTTACAACACATAGTAAATTAATTATCTGATGCAAAGAGCTAACTCATTGGAAAAAACTCTGATGCTGGGAAGGATTGAAGGCAAAAGGAGCAGATGGTGGCAGAGGATAAGATGTTTAGATAGCATCACCAACTCAATGGGCATGAATTTGAGCAGACTCTGGGAGACAGTGAAGGAGAGGGAAGCCTGGCATGCTGTAGTCCATGTGGTTGCAGAGTCAGACACAATTTAGCAACTGAACAATAAAAATAACAAATGTTTGTCACTGGCCATAAGCCTACTCCCATATGATGTTAATAAAAGGTTATAGTCAGCAGGCTTATTATTTAATGAGACAAAATGAAATTTATGCAAATAAAATAAAAATCCATGTTTTCCTCTATTTACTTCTGAATAGAATTCGTCTTTGTATAGATGATGACTGTGTCTGCTACAAGTCTTCTGTCATAGGAGTTAATTTTTCATTGGAACTGTGAAGACTTCTTATGTAAATACAAATTTCTGTTCACCACTCTGGCTTTACTTATTCTACAAGTTATATATTAGGCCATTTGTTTACACTATCCTCTTTTGAAGTGTTCTGCAAGGACATGTTCTGAGACATATCAGTTTATCTGGATTAACTGCAGGCATGTATCATTCAGGTAACCCATATATCTGCTGGCATTCTCTTGGGCCTCAAGGTGATACTTCATGTATGTATCATTCAGGTAACCCGTATGTCTAATGGCATTCTCTTGGGCCTCAAGGAGATACTTCAGCTTAACTTGAACCGCTAATCTCACAATTTGTGGAAACTCATATATCTCTTCAAAATTTCTGCTAATCATTTGTGGGTATTAGGAAGAGGATAGGATTTTTTATTCTATTATGGTTTTCTCTGCCTCCAGCATATTGCGTTATGATTCTGTCTTTATCACATCACTGTAGATGTAGCACTGTATTTTCATTGTATTTTCTCAGGAAGTCCATTCAAATCACAGTTTTGTGATTTATGATAGGGTTATATTAACAGCCACATGAGCCATTTCACCACCCATATCCTTTCTCATCTCTGTTTTCACTTTTTCACCAGCATTGTCCCTGAGAGCTTCCTCTAATTTGTGTAGTAGTTCATATTTTCCTAGCTCTTTCCCCCAGACTTGCATATCCAGACTTACGAGTACTTAGCAGAACCAAGGACTTTTTTATGTACTATTTATTTATTCAGAAGTTCAACAAACAGTTCCTTAGCACCTTTTATGTTGTAGAAACTGATTGGTATTGGAAATATAGTTGTAAAATATTCAGATAAAATCTCCCTTTTAAAGGAAATGTAAGCAAACAGTTTGGGGTACTCCTGCCTCCAAGTAGGATGGGGAAGTTCTTGGTAGTCTGACACTCAAACTTAAAACAGTTGAAGAAAGCAGATAAATTATATTTATCAGACAACTGCAGAAGCTCTAAGGACTAGATTATTTTCAGTTCTGAAAAATAAGCAATCCTTTTAAACTGACCTTAGAAATACTGGCCATTTTCTCTCTTGTAGCTATTTTCTCACTAGGGACTGAGAATCAATCCCTGCACCCTCTACTCCAAATAAGAACTCTACTGAAATAAAGAGGCGCTTGAGCATTTTGGTGGTTATAGTTGGCTGGCATGACATTTTGGAAACATGAAGCGGTCCCATGTGATCAAGTTTCCCTTTGAGATATTTAAACTGATGTAGAGAGCTTTAAGTGGGATTCTGGGAAACTAGATCAAGGATTCTAAAAGGCAGCATGAAATCTGTAAACCTGTGAAGCTCAGAAGCCAAAGTCACACTGGAGGAAAAGCACACAATTGACCTCCCCACCCCAGACACCTGGTATATTTGGAGTTGTAACAAGTAGAAAGCTAAAGAACTATATTCAAAACTATAAAGGACAGAATAGAATCTCCTTTGGGCTTACTGGACTGAAGATATATAGACCTGCAAGATATTCCATCACAAGTTTAAGAGGACCGTTCTTACAGAGTAAGAATGAACTAGGATAGCTCAAATCTTTCTAAACTTCCAATTGTTTTTTCACTCCACTGAATTCCAGGTTAGATGTAACTGATGACCTCTTTCCCTTATCTATTTAATCAAGAAAAGGGGTTACTTTCAGATGGAAGATGGCTGGAGCCTCCTTGGTTATTTTATACAAAATGCATAGCACAAATAAAGAATTATTAGACATGTGAAGAGGTGCAAGATAGTGACCAGTAACTAAGAATAGGAACATACCATGGAAGCAGACACGCAGCTTTTCTAGAAATAGGAGTTAGCAGAGAAAGATTTTACAAGAACTATGAATGCTGAAATAAAGAACATATTAAAAGATTGATATTCTCATCTGAATGGCTAAAATAAAAACATTTGACAATAGTATTTGTAGCAAGGATATGGAAAAAGGTTATATTTCTAGCAATACAAATCAATATAACAACTGCGGAAACCTGTGTGTCAGTGTATCATTCAAAGTTGAGCTTGGAAACAGAAATTATTCCCCAGTAATACAGAAATTTTAGTGCAAAGAACTTAGTAATAAAAACAGGTAAAAATACTGATAGGAATAAATCAAACTTTAAAGAATATAGACATAGTAGATTAGAGAATAGGCACTACCTCTAAGACTCAGGAGGCAGTACTCACTGGAAGAACAAACTTGGAAACATTTCTTCCTCTCTACCAAGGATGAGGTCAAACTTACTTTACTGAAGGCTGTGGTTCTGTAGCTGCGAGAATGGTAAGAAGTTTGCTGAGGTACCATAGGCTGTGTCTGGCAACTGGAAAAACCTCGTGACAGAGAAACATGACAGGAAACTTCTTGCTTGGGTCCTGGAAAGAGAAGCCACCGGATGTGGTAATGATGAGGCTTGCTGAGGTGCTAGTGCTACCTTCTATGAAGCCACCACTGAGTAAATGATGAAGTCTGACTGGAAATCTGCCTGAAGGGATAATGGTAAGACTCCAAAAAAGATGATTATATTATGTATTATAGGATGTATTACATCATGAGGGAAACAAGATGATTGGATAATAACTTGGACATACAACAAGAATGAGAAGTAATTTTGATGGAATAGTGAAGGAAAGCCTCTCTGTGAAGGTGATCTTTGTGTTGAAATCTGAAAGATGTGGATAAATCAGGGAGTTGAAAAATGAGAGATAAAAGATTAAAACAGAACATTAAATCCAAGTTCTGAGGTGGAAAAAACATTGTCATGTATTTGAAGAAGCAAACAGAGAAGAAATGGTTGAAACAAGTTTGAAGAGATAGAAGCCAGATCAGGTAGGAACCATTAGGTCACAGTAAAGTTCAATAAACTTTGGATTTGAAAAATATTTGAAAGTCACTAAAGGAGTATGATTGCTATAAGAACATAATCTGATTTATGCTTTGCAAATATTCTCTGACTGTGGTGTGGAGAATTACTGAGAGGAAGATGAATAAGAAAGTTTCTGTAATCATAACAGCTTGGACTAGGGTGGTGTCAGTGAATTTGAGAGAGAAGTGAACAGTTTAAGGCTGTTTTCTGTAATTAGTACTGTAAAGAGTGCAGCAGGTTGAGGGAAAAGGAGGAAACTCATTTGACTTGGGTTTCTGACTTGAGAAATTGAGTGGATAGTGGTGGTATTTACTGATATGGAAAAGACTGGAGAAGAATTAGTTTTGTTTTTTTTTTAATTTAAAACTGGAGGCTTGAGGAAATAACAGATCTCTTTTGGATATAAGTTTGAAGTACCATTTAAACAAACATCCAGGTTTAGAAGTCTAGAGTTTAGGCAAATTTAAAGCCTGATATGCATTTGAAATTTATCAGCAGAGAGATGGCATTTAAAACAAATATCAAGATGAAGACTTAAGGAGAAAATGTAGATACGATGCACTTTAATTATAATGTAGTATTTTCTATTACTCTCTATATTCGTCCTTTTCTCAGCATCTGTTCAAGTTAGCAGAAAGGGTTTAAGAGATGAATTCTAAGACAAATATGTTTGATTCCCACCTCTTCCATGTATTTTTTATTTCTTAAAATATCTGAGCTTAATTTTCTTCCTTTGCAATGTGGAGAATTGTAGCTACCATATAGGTTTGCTTTATGGTTTAATTGTGAGATGTGGTATATAAAACCAAACAGTGCTTGGCACATAGTAGATATTTTGAAGAGTTCGTCCTCTTCCTTTACTGACTACTTCTCCCTCTCTACCATCACTTGTACCTACTGGTCTTTGAAAAATAACCAATTTTTGTCTCTGTGGCTTCGAACATATTTCTCTAAAAAATATTTAATCTTACTGTTTCTATTATTTTATCCTTACCTAACTCCCTGGATAATTTAATTTTATCCTCCACCATGGTCCTGGGAAGACTGAATTTCCTATTATCAATAAGTGAAATGATGTTATCTTAATTTTACCTACCTGCTTTCACTCTACTTGATATCCTAATCTGCAAAGGTCAAGGAGGCAAGTAGATATGTTTTTTCTCACTCGTGAAAGTTGATGATTTTTTTTTCCATTACAGATAGACTTTAAATATATTTTATTTTTAGAACAGTCTTATATTTATAGAAAATGAGAAGATAGTACAGGTCCCCATATATTTGTGTATGTTCAGTATTTTCTGTTATTAACATATTAATATGGTACACATGTCACAATTAAAAACAAATGTGAAATGATCGGATGGTGTCAGCATCATAGCAGCATATGTTGCTTTGTCTTTCTCCTTCAGTCTACAACCAGTAAAATATCCATAACTCAGCAAAGTTGCGTCTCTGCAACAGACACGGTTGCCAGAGAATTCCATACATCTGTGCAACTACATAGAGTGGACTAGGAACACACGGAGGCAGTGGCTCTTGAGAGTCCCTTGGACTGCAAGGAGATCCAAGCAGTCCATCCTAAAAGAAGTAAGTCCAGAATATTCTTTGAAAGGACTGATGTTGAAGCTGAAACTCCAATATTTTGGCCACCTGATGCGAAGAACTGACTCATTTGAAAAGACCCTGATGCTTGGAAAGATTGAAGGTGGGAGGAGAAGGGGACGACAGAGGATGAGATGGTTGGATGGCATCACCGACTCAATGGACATGAATTTGAGGAAACTCTGGGAGTTGGTGATGGACAGGGAGGCCTGGAGTGCTGCCATCCATGGGGTCACAAAGAGTTGGACACAACTGAGTAACTGAACTGAACTGAACTGAACTGGGGGTCTGTTTCTGTTTTGTAGGCACTTTTGTCTCATAATTTAGATTCCAAATATAGGTGATATCATATATTTGTCTTTCTCTTCAGTTAGTATGATTATCTCTAGATCCATCCTTGTTGTTTCAAATGGCATTATTTCATTCTTTTTATGGTTTAGTAATATTCTATAGTGTATGTGTACCACATCATCTTTATCTATTCATATGTTGATGGGCATTTATGTTGTTTCCATGTCTTGGCTAGATAGGGTTGCATGCAACTTTTTGAATTACATACTGTGTTGAATAGAAGTAGTGAGAGTGGAATTTTAACAAAAAGGTTTTCAGTTTTCACAACTCAGTATCATATTGGATGTTGGTGTGCCATAAATAACTTTTATTATGTTGAGACATGTTCCCTCAATACCTACTTTGGTAAGAGTTTTTTTTTAATCATGAACAGATGTTGA
The DNA here is from genome assembly GCF_910594005.1 of Cervus elaphus. Taxonomy (NCBI): domain Eukaryota; kingdom Metazoa; phylum Chordata; class Mammalia; order Artiodactyla; family Cervidae; genus Cervus; species Cervus elaphus. The sequence continues at coordinate 33,373,282 of NC_057824.1, forward strand.
ATTTTATTGAATGCCTTTTTTCTGCAGCTATTGAGATCATCTTGTGGTTTTTGATTTATCTTGATGTGGTGATTCACACTGATGAATTTGCATGTGTTGAACCATCCTTGTGAACTAGCCATGACTTCAACTTGGTTGTGGTATGTGATCTTTTTAAAAATGTGCTGTTGAACTCAATTGCCAACACTTTGACAATTTTCACATCAATATTTATCAAAGATATTGTTCTGTAATCTTTTCTGGTAATGTCTTTGTTTGGTTTTGGTATCAGGGTAATGGTGGCTTCACAGAATGTCTTTGAAAGTATTTTCTCTTCTTCAGTCTTTTGGAAGAGTTTGAGAAAAATTGGTACAAGTTCTTTGTATGTTTGGAGGAATTTGCCTGTGAAGCCATCAGGCTCTGGACTTTTGTTTGTAGGGAGTTTTTTTTTTTTTTTATGGATACTATTTTTTTTAGTGATTGACCCATCCAAGTTATCTAATTCTTCTTGATTCAGCCCTTCAGTTTTGAACAGCTGCATGTTTCTAAAAAGTCTATTTCTTCTAGGCTGTTGAATTTATTGGCATATAATTTTTCATATTATTATTATGGTATTTTTTGTATTTCCGTGATATCAGTTGTGATTTCTTTTCTTTAATTTCTAATTATATTTACTGGATATTCTCTTTTCCTTTCTTGATGAGACTGTACAGAGATTTATCAATTTTGTTTACCCTTTCAAAGAATCAACTCTTGGTTTTATTGAATTTCTTCTAGTGTTTTTTTAAAATTAATTAATTTATTTTAATTGGAGGATAATTAGTTAACAATATTGTGATGGTTTTTGCCATACATCAATATGAATCAGCCATAGGTATACATGTGTCTCCTCCATCTAAACACCCTCCCACGTCCCTCCTCACCCTGTTCCTCCAAGTTGTCACAGAGCACCAGATCTGGGTGCCCTGCTTCATATATCAAACTTGCATTGCTTATCTATTTTATATATGGTAATGTATGTGTTTCAATGCTATTTTCTCAAATCATCCCTCCCTCTCCTTCTCCCACTGAGTCCAAAAGTCTGTTCTTTACATCTGTGTCTCCTTTGCTGCCCTGTACATAGGATCATTGGGACCATTTTTCTAGATTCCATGTATATGTGCCAATATATGGCATTTTTCTTTCTCTTTCTGACTTAAAACTGACTCAAATGCATTCTTTTTTGTAGCTGAGTAATATTCCATTGTGTATATGTATCCACAACTTCTTTATCCATTCATCTGCCAATGGACATCTAGATTGCTTCCATGCCCTAGCTATTGTAAATAGTGCTGCAATGGACATTGGGGTATGTGTGGTTTTTTTCCAATTCTGGTTTCCTTGGGGTATATGCCCAGTAGTGGGATTGCTGGGTCGTGTGGCAGTTTTATTTCTAGTATTTTAAGGAATCTCCATCCCATTCACCGTAGTGGTTGTACCAGCTTTTATTCCCACCAACAGTGTAAGAGGTTTTCCTTTTCACCATACCCTCTCCAGCATTTACTGTTTGTAGACTTTTTGGTGATGGCCATTCTGACTGGTGAGATACCTCATTTTGATTTCCATTTGCATTTCTATATTAATGAGTGACATTGAGCATCTTTTGATGTGTTTATTAGGCATCTGTATGTCTTCTTTGGAGAAGTGTCTGTTTAGGTCTTCTGCTCACTTTTTGATTGAATTGTTCATTTTTATAGTATTGAGCTGCATGGAACACTTGTATATTTTGGAGGTTAATTCTTTGTCAGTTATCTTTTTTGCTGTCATTTTCTCCCATTCCCGACTTCAGCCTATACCTCAAAGCTACAGTCATCAAGACAGTATGGTACTGGCACAAAAATAGAAATATAGATCAATGGAACAAAATAGAAATCCCAGAGATAAATCCAAACAGCTATGGACACCTTATCTTTGACAAAGGAGACAAAAATATACAGTGGAAAAAAGACAATCTCTTCAACAAGTGGTGACAGGAAAACTGAACTGGTCAATTGCATGTAAAAGAATGAAATTGCAATTCTTTGTAACACCATACACAAAAATAAACTTAAAGTAGATTAAAGACCTAAATGTAGGTCAGAAACTATAAAACTCTTAGAGGAAAACATAGACAGAATACTTTCTGACATAAATCGCAACAAGATCCTCTATGACCCACCTCCCAGAGTAATGAAAATAAAAACAAAATAAGCAACTGGACCTAATTTAAATCAAAAGTTTCCAGTGTTTTTTAAATCTCTATTTGTTTTCTTTCTGATCTTTATTATCATCTTCCTTCTGCTGACTTTACATTTGTTTGTTCTTTTTCTAATTCTTCTAGGTGGTGGGTTAGGTTGTTTATTTGAGATTTTTATTATTGTTTTAGAAAGGCTTGTATCACTATAAACATCTCTCTAAGAACTACTTTTGCTGCATCCCATTGATTCTGTATGACTGTTCTTCATTGCCATTTGTCTCAAGGTATTTTTAAGTTTGCTCTTGTATTTCATCACTGACTCACTTTTAAAAACATTTTCGGATACCTTTTATTTACTAAAATGTCCATATTTTCAAGGAGACAGTTCAGTACTTTAGAAACTGCAGCAAAGCCTTATCTATGTATTTATACATATCTAATAGCCTCCCTAGAGGAGATTTTTCCAGTGGTTACATATGGTTGTGAGAGATGGACTGTAAAGAAGACAGGATGCCAAAGAATTGATGTCTTTGAACTGTGGTGCTGAAGAAGACTTCTGAAAGTCTCTTGGACAGCAAGGAGATCAGTGAATCTTGAGAGATCAACCCTGAATATTCACTGGAAGGACTGATGCTGAAGCTTAAGCTCCAGTATTTTGGTCATCTGATGTGAACAGACAATTCGTTGGAAAAGTCCCTGATACTGGGAAAGATTGAGGGCAGAAGGAGAAACGGGTGTCAGAGGAAGAGATGGCTGGATGGCATCACCAGTGCAATGAACATGAACTTGGGCAAACTCTGAGAGATGGTGAGGGACAGGGAGGCCTGGTGTGCTGCAGTCCATGTAGTCGCAATGAGTTGGATGTGACTGGGCGACTGAACAACAACAATGGCCTCTCTGATTCAGCCAGAGGTCTTTACATACATGCAAAGATATTTTTCCTGGCTTAATAGCATTCATGTATTTGTTATGTCTAATGTACCTCCTTCTAAAAAAAATTGAAGTGCTCTCTATATAATAATGTGTGTGCATGTGTGTGTGTGTGTGTGTGTGTGTGTATTTAATTACTATCTATATGATAGAATCTCAAATTTATCCAATTCAAATCTCTCCTTTGGGCTCTAAACTGTAGACTCCCAAGTATCCAAACAGGATGCTGGGAAATTCTCAGAGATAAATTGATACAATTCATCCAGTACAAATCTAAAGACTACCTGTCTGTATTATTACATCAATATTATATGCTATTTTAAAATAAAACTCTGATGTACATTCTTTCACTATAATGCAAAAAAGCCAATAAGTATTATTTTGTAATTATCTCCAGTTCCTCAGTTAGAGAATTCATTTCTTTAACAATTTTTATTTCTTTAGTGTTATAAATGTATTTAAAAAGTAATGCTAAATCTAGTAAAAGAATATGAATTATAAAAGTATTTTGAGGTACTTGTTTTTTATCATATATTTTTGTTTTTAGATTAATAATAACCAAAACACACTTCTTCACTGTATTTTGCAAATGTGCATCATTGTAAATAAAGCTGATACATGGAAATAGGAATTTATACATAATGCATGTTAATATTTAAATATTTTATTTACAGAAGGATTGTTTATTTTGAAAGTAACTCATAATAATCTAATTGCAAGTGAAAGTTTTCAAACATATAAAAAATGCTTTTTATTTGATTATATTAAAGTAGACAATGACACAGAAAAATGGAAAGATATACCATGTTCTTGGATTGGAAGAGTCAATATTGTCAAAATGACTATGCTACCCAAAGCAATCTACAGATTCAATGAAGTCCCTATCAAATTACAATGACATTATTCACAATTTAAAAAAAAATCTTCAAATTTGTATGGTAACATAAAAGATCATGAATAGCTAAAGTAATCTTGAAAAAGGAAAACATCTGGAAGAAACTGGCTCCCTGACTTCAGACTATACTACAAAGCTATAGTCTTCAAAATAATATGCTACTGGCACAAAACAGAAACGTAGATTAATGGAACAGGGCAGAAAGCCTATAAATAAACCCACACACACTATGGTCAATTAATCTATAATAAATGAGGCAAGACTATACAATGAAGGAACTCTACAGCTACATGTAAAACAAATGAACTTAGAACATTTTTTAACACCATACACAAAAATAAACCCCAAAAGTATTAAAGATAAATGTAAAACTATAAAACTCTTAGAGGAAAACAGGCAGAACACTCTTTGACAAAAATGCAGTTATATCTCTTCTGAGCTGTATCCTAGAATAATGGAAATAAAAATAAAAATAAACAAATGAGCCTAATTAAACTCAAAAGCTTTTGCACTGCAAAGGAAACCATAAAAAGTGGAAAACAACCCACAGAATGGGCAAAAATAATTGCAAATGATATGACCAAAGTGATTAGTCTCCAAAATCTACAATGAAGCTCAAGATTAAAACAGTGGGCAGAAAACCCAACTAGAAATTGCTGTAAAGAAAACATAGATGGCCAAGAGTCATATGGAAAAATGCTCAACCTTGCTAATAATTAGAGAAATGGAAATCAAAATTATAATGAGGTATCACTTCACACCTGTTGGAATGGCTATCATCAAAATATCAGCAAAAAATAAACATTAAAGAGGGTGTGGAGAAAAGAGAACTTTTCTACAATGTTGAAAGGAATGTAAATTGGTAGGGCCACTATAGAGAACAATATGGGGAGATTCCTTAGAGATGGAGCTGCAATGTGGTCCAGAGGCAAAACTCCTGGGCATATATCCAGAGTAAAACATGGTTCAAAAAGATACATACACCCCTAATGTTCATTGCATTGCTGTTTACAATAGCCAAGATATGGAAACAACCTAAATATCCATTAACAGAGGAATGATGAAAGAAATGGTAGTACATATATACAATGGAATATTGCTCAGCCATTAAAAAGAATGAAATAATGTCATTGGCAGCAACATGGATGGACCTAGAGATGATCATACTCAGTTCAGTTCAGTTCAGTTGCTCAGTTGTGTCCGACTCTTTGTGACCTCATGGACTGCAGCACGCCAGGCCTCTGTGTCCATCGCCACCTCCCAGAGTTTACTCAAACTCATGTCCATTGAGTCAGTGATGCCATCCAACCATTTCATCCTCTGTTGTCTCCTTCTCCTCCTGGCTTCAATCTTTCCCAGCATCAGGGTCTTTTCCAAATGAGTCAGTTCTTTGCATCAGGTGGCCAAAATATTGGAGCTTAAGCTTCACCATCAGTCCTTCCAATGAATATTCAGGACTGATTTCCTTTAGGATGGACTGGTTGAATCTCCTTGCAATCCAAGGGACTCTCAAGAATCTTCTCCACAGTTCAAAAGCATCAATTCTTCAGTGCTCACCTTTCTTTAGAGTCCAACTCTCACATCCATACATGATTACTGGAAAAGCCATAGCTTTGACTAGACGGACCTTTGTTGACACAGTGAAGCTAAGTGAAACAAGTCAGGAGAAGACACATATAATATGATAGTATTTATATGCAGAATCTTAAAACATGATACAAATAAGCTTATTTACAAAACAGAACAGATTCACAGACTTAGAGAATGAACTTATGGTTACTGGGGAAAGGATTGGCAGGAGGGCTAGACTGAGAGTTTGGGATTGATGTGTATATACTATAACCAAGAAAGAGCTACTGTATAGCACATGGGATGCTGCTCAATATTCTGTAATAAACGGGAAAAGAATTAGAAAATGAATAGATATATGTGTGTGTGTGTGTGTGTATATATATATATATAAAAACTGAATCACTTTGCTGTACACCTGAATTTAACACAGTATTGTTAATCAACTATGCTCCAATATAAAATAGAAACTAAAAAATCTACAGAAAAATAATTAACAATCTCTATCAATAAACTTAAATAAATATATTTTAATCCTTTGATTAATGTTTCAATTTTTAAAATCTATTTTGGAGATATAATTTAAAAACACAGGGATTTATACACAAAAAAATCACTGTGATGCTATCAAATAAAAATTAAAAAAACAGAATTATCAAGTAAATTAAGATTATTACTATATTATATTATAATTTTTAAAAGCTAAATACACATATAAAGAATATATGGAGAAATGAGAAAATTCTAAAAGTTTAGAGAAAATACAGAATAGAAAATTGTGTGTGTGTATGTGTGTAGTCTCATTGAGGAAAATTGCAATACTGTGAACAAAAATTGTTAAAAGAGCCCATAGGTGGAATACAGGCGACTTTTATTTCCTTATTTATAAGATTCACTGATTTTTTAGTAACATGTTGTTTAGTCTTCATGTAATCTTTTTTTTTTTCCTTATTTCTTTTCTGTGGTGGGTTTCTAGTTTCATGACATTGTGGTCTGAAAAGATAGCTGAAGTAACTTCTGTATTCTTAAATTTGTTGAGATTCATCTTGTGTCCTTGTATGTGGTCAGTCCTAGAGACTGTTCCATATGCACTTGGACATGATTGAGCAACTAACACTTTCACTTTCTTTCTTTGCCAGTTTATAGTATGTCTGGTGTAAGTCTGTTTGTGTTCATATGGTCTGGGGCTCTCTATGCTTCCATATCTCTTTCCTTCTTTTTTTTTTTTTTTTTGCTTTTCTTGTTTTTTTGCTTCCCTAGTAGTTCAACTGGTAAAGAATCTGCCTGCAATACAGTAGACCTGGGTTCAATCCTGGAGTTGGGGAGATCCCCTGGAGAAGGGAAAGGCTACCCACTCCAGTATTCTGGCCTGGAGAATCCCATGGACTATACAGTCCATGGGGGTTGCAAAGAGTCGGACATGGTTGAGCAACTTTCACTTCACTTCACTTCTTTAGGTTTGGAAAGTTTTCAGTCATAATTTCTTCAAGTACCTTTTTTGATCTTCCTTTACTTTTTCTTCTTTTGTTGGAATTTATTCATCACTTATTCATTTTGTATTATTCAATCTTCTGTTCATTGTTTCTAGCTCAGCTTTTGCCTCAGCAAATGAGATTTCTATTTTTTCTTGGTTCTTTATAGTTTCTAGTTTCTTTATATAATAATCTGAATTTTTATTGATAGCCTTTCATTGTCTCCTTTTTGCACTCTGTCTATCAGGCTGGAGAGGTCTGTTTCATCGTTTGTTCTTTTAGGGGAGTTGTCTTGGTCTTTTATCTGGGAGTTGTTCCTCTACTTCTTTTTATCTATGTTTCTCTTACTTTGTGAGTTTAGGAGAAACAATTATCTACCATGGTCTTAGAGGGCTATTTTATGTGGTAGCATCCCTGTGTAGCCTGAATGGCTTTGATATTGTTGATGCCAATGCTGTTTTTAGTATGGATGACTGCTGCTTCTTTCCTCAATGTGTCCTGGCTTTTATCCCCTTGATATGTGGTGTGACTGGTTTTAACGGTGATCAGAATCTGCCCTGCATGTTAAGCAGTGCCTCCTCTTTTCCCTGTGGTTGTCACAGCCTTATCAGGGGCAGGATCTGCACCTTACTTGTTGGAGTAGGAACCCCTCATCTTTCTGAGCTGCACTGTGAAGTAGGTGGTATTGCAGTGCTCCCATTGGGAGAGGAACCACCAACTATTCCTCCACTAGAGCTGTCCGTCAGGGATTGCGCTCTGTTGTGTCATTGGTCACCCATTGCGCAGGGTCACACAGTACACTGTTTCGACACTGCTCTCAGCCCTACCTCAACCATGGAAAAGCTGACAATTTGCTCCAGTGTCCTTCAGGCATTATTTTTAACAAGGCAACCAGTGTGGACTCACTGGATACGTGACTGATAAATTTTAGTAGATGAGGCAGAGGGGGCTATGGGTAAGGAAATCCCAAGCTTCTGCCTTGTACATCCAGATAGATAACGGTGTAACTTACTCAGAAAAGGAATATAGCAGGAGGAATACATTTTCAGATGAGTGAAAGTGAAAGTCAGTCAATGGTGTCCAACTCTTTGTGACCCCATGAGCTATAGAGTCCACGGAATGCTGCAGGCCAGAATACTGGAGTGGATAGCCTTTCCCTTCTCCAGGGGATCTTCCCAACCCAGGGATCGAACCCAGGGCTCCTACATCACAGGCAAATTCTTCACCAGCAGAGCCACAAGAAGCTGAAGTTCTATGAAGACATACAAGACCTTCTGGAACTAACACTCAAAAAAAAGATGTCCTTTTCATCATAGGGGACTGGAATGCAAAAGTAGGAAGTCAAGAGATATCTGGAGTAACAGGCAAGTTTGGCCTTGCAGTACAAAATGAAGCAGAGCAAAGGCTAATAGAGTTTTGCCAAGACAACACACTGGTCATAGCAAACACCCTCTTCCAACAACACGAGAGACGACTCTACACATGGACATCACCAGATAGTCAATACCAAAATAAGATGGATTATATTCTTTTCAGCTGAAAAAGGAGAAGCTTTATAGAATCAGCATTGCAAAATTCAGACTTAAACTGAAAAAAGTAGGGAAAACCACTAGATGATTCAGGTATGACCTAAATCAAATCCTTTACAATTATACAGCGGAAATGACAAATAGATTCAAGGGATTTCATCTGATAGATAGAGTGCCTAAAGAATTATGGACGGAGGTTCATAACGTTGTACAGGAGGCAGTGATCAAGACCATTTCCAAGAAACAAAAATGAGAAAAGGCAAAATGGTTGTCTGAGGAGGCCTTACAAATAGCTGAGAAAAGAAGGCAGAGTTCCAAAGAAAAGCAAGGAGAGATAAGAAAGCCTTCCTTGTAATCAGGGCAAAGAAATAGAGGAAAACAATAGAATGAGAAAGAATAGAGATCTCTTCAAGAACGTTAGAGATACCAAGGAAATATTTCATGCAAAGATGAGCACAATTAAGAACAGAAATGGAATGACTCCAACAGAAGCAGAAGATACTAAGAACAGGTGGCAAGAATGCACAGAAGAACTATACAAAAGGGATCTTAATGACCTGGACAGCCACAGTGGTGTGATCACTCACCTAGAGCTAGATATCCTGGAATGTGAAATCAGGTGGGCCTTAGGAAGCATCACTACAAACAAAGCTACTGGAGGTGACGGAATTGTAGTTGAGCTATTTCAAATCCTAAAAGATGATGCTGTGAAAGTGCTGCACTCAATATGTCAGCAAATTTGGAAAACTCAGCAGTGGCCACAGGACTGAAAAAGGTCAGTTTTCATCCCAATCCCAAAGAAAGGCAACGCCAAAGAATGTTCAAACTACTGCACAATGGCACTCATCTCACATGCCAGCAAAGTAATGCTCAAAATTCTCCAAGCAAGACTTCAACAGTATGTGAAGCGAGAACTTCAAGATGTTCAAGCGATTTAGAAAAGGCAGAGGAACCAGATATCAAATTGCCAGCATCTGTTGGATCATAGAAAAAGCAAGAGCATTCCAGAAAAACCTCTGCTTTATTGACTATGCCAACGCCTTTGACTGTGTGGATCACAACAAACTATGGAACGTTCTTAAAGAGATGAGAATACCAGACCACCTTACCTGCCTCCTGAGAAATCTGTATGTAGGTCAAGAAGCAACAGTTAGAACTGGACGTGAATCTGTATGTAGGTCAAGAAGCAACAGTTAGAACTGGACGTGGAACAGCAGACTGGTTCCAAATTGAGAAAGGAGTATATCAAGACTGTATATTGTCATCCTGCTTATTTAACTTATATGCAGAGTACATCATAGTAAATGCTGGGCTGGGTGAAGCACAAGCTGGAATCAAGATTGCCAGGAGAAATATCAATAACCTCAGTTACAGATGACGCCATCCTTATGGCAGAAAGCAAAGAAGAATTAAAGAGCCTCTTGATAAAAGTGAAAGAAGAGAGTGAAAAGGCTGGCTTAAAACTCAACATTCAAAAAACTAAGATCATGGCATCCAGTCCCATCACTTCATGGCAAATAGATGGGGAAACAATGGAAACAGTGAAAGACTTTATTTTCTTGGACTCCAAAATCACTGCAGATAGTGACTGCAGCCATGAAATTGAAAGAAGCTTGCTCCTTGGAAGAAAAGCTATGACCAACCTAGACAGCATATTAAGAAGCAGACATTAGTTTGCAGACAAAGATCTGTCTAGTCAAAGCTATGGTTTTTCCAGTAGTCATGCGTGGATGTGAGAGTTGGACCATAAAGATAACTGAGTGCCAAAGAATTGATGCTTTTGAACTGTGGTTTTGGAGAAGACTCTTGAGAGTCCCTTGGACTGCAAGGAGATCCAACCAGTCCATCCTGAAGGAGATCAGTCCTGGGTGTTCATTGGAAGGACTGATGTTGAAGCAGAAACTCCAATACTTTGGCCACATGATGCAAAGAGTTGACTCACTGGAAAAGACCCTGATGCTGGGAGGGATTGGGGGCAGGAGAAGAAGGGAACAACAGAGAATGAGATGATTGGATGGCATCACTGATTCGATGGACATGAGTTTGAGCAAGCTCTGGGAGTTGGTGATGGACAGGGAAGCCTGGCGTGCTGTAGTCCATGGGGTTGCAAAGAATTGGACACAACTGAGTGACTGAACTAACTAATTAGTAGAGTTTGAAGTGCTTATAGGACAACCACATATAGTGAGTTTTTGCATTAGATTCAGGAATTTAGCAGAAAGACATTGACTGGAGCAGATTGTAATATATCAGCTTCATGACAGTGAATGGATCAAAGTGGGACTCCATGAAATTGTTCAGAAAAAGTCTTATGGACCTACTTTGAACTTCTATCCACATTTTGCTTCCAGATATAATTGTTCATGATTTTTTTCTTTTATACTTTGATTTTACTTTTTGAGATTAATTGTCTCTTATTTTCTTATTCTATAGATAATTGATATAAATGCATGCCCTTTATAAGTAATAGTAATACATATAAATTTTGGGTTTTTTTTTTCTTTTCACAGGAATTCACAATGCAAAATATGACAGTACTAGCAGTTCAAGACTTGTCTTTGAATTTATATGAGGGGCAAATCACTGTTCTTCTTGGTCATAATGGAGCAGGGAAGACTACTACCTTATCTATCCTCACAGGTAAATATTCATGGTTACTTTGGCGCAGATACTGTGGATTAAGCTTTGAAGCTTTTGTGTACTCTTCTTGATATTGACATTGTTATTTAAATGATACATATGGCTGTTTATTAATCTGCTCTCTTTACAAAGTGTAAATCATTTATTATTAAGCTTAAAAATCAATGTTTATTTTTGTTTCTCAGGTGCATCCCACTTCTCACTTTGTAGTGCACCATCTTCATAGGTCAATGCAAAGACTAGAGAACCTTTCTACTTTCACTTATTTATTCCTTTAAATATCCTTTTATATTACTTTCTTCTGTTTCCCTGCTCCCTTTATAGGAAACCATTATAATTTGTTTGATGTACATTGTTTAATGTGTATTATATATTCTTATGAATATACTTTTATATTTAATAAGAAAATTTCTACTTACATCCAATTGAAAGAGTTTTAGTGACCACACTTACACCCACTGCCTAGATTTTACCATTTTATATATTTGTCACAGATCTATTGATCCCATTTTTAGGCATCTGAAAATTAATTTTAGACATTAAGATGCTTCCTAATAAATAATTTAGAATGCATATCATTAACTAGAATTTTTCTTTTGGAATAAAATTTTAATTAAAAAATGCTTAAATTTTAAGTATTCATTTGCTGCATTTTGACATATGCATATCTCTGAATAATCCTGTTGTCTATTAAGATAGATGACTTCACTATTATCCCAGAAAGTGTTCTCATTACTCAAATGATTCACTAAATTATAGATTAGATAACACTTTACTCATCATTGGTATACATTAATATGCCAGATATGTGGGTGAAAACTAAGAATGCAGTGTTGAGCAGAAAGTCCTTCCCTTCAGAGATCTTATAGTTGAGCAAGGATTTGATGAGCAAATAGGAACTTTATAATATCTCGAGAAGTAAAAAATAATGCTTGAGTGTTGGGAGTTGTCCTCTCACCTTGATCTAATACTGCTGGTAAGGTCTATGAGCAAAGGGGAAGTAAAATCTAATTTGAGATTGGTACAAGGTGTAATGAATCATGAAAGAAAGGGGAGATGCATATTCTAAGGATATTCAGGGCTAGGAAGTAAGAAAATAGGGAATATTGTATGGCTAGAGAACAGAGAGAGAGAGAATAGGAGTGACCAAAATGATACCAGAGTGTCAAGTGAAAGGTTGGAACAAGGCTGAATTTCCCAGTTTAGGTCAACTATAAGTAACCTTATCTTTGAGGAAAGAAATGATGGAAAACAATTATTTGTTAACTTCTATCTTTGAAATACTTCTGAAACTTAGTAAAAGCTCTTAATCATTCAGTTCAGTTCAGCTCTCAGTCAATTGCTCAGTCGTGTCTGACTCTTTGCGACCCCATGAATTGCAGCACGCCAGGCCTCCCTGTCCATCACCAACTCCCGGAGTTTACTCAAACTCATGTCCATCGAGTCGGTAATGCCATCCAGCCATCTCATCCTCTGTCGTCCCCTTCTCCTCCTGCCCCCAATCCCTCCCAGCATCAGGGTCTTTTCCAATGAGTCAGCTCTTCGCATGAGGTGGCCAAAGTATTGGAGTTTCAGCTTCAGCATCAGTCCTTCCAGTGAACACCCAGGACTGATCTCCTTCAGGATGGACTGGTTGGATCTCCTTGCAGTCCAAGGGACTCTCAAGAGTCTTCTCCAACACCACAGTTCAAAAGCATCAATTTTTCAGTGCTCAGTTTTCTTCACAGTCCAACTTTCACATCCATACATGACCACTGGAAAAGCCATAGCCTTGATCAGACAGACCTTTGTTGACAAAGTAATGTCTCTGCTTTTTAATATGCTATCTAGGTTGGTCATAACTTTCCTTCCAAGGAGTAAGCGTCTTTTAATTTCATGGCTGCAGTCACCATCTGCAGTGATTTTGGAGCCCAAGAAAATAAAGTCTGACACTGTTTCCACTGTTTCCCCATCTATTTCCTATGAAGTGATGGGACCAGATGCCATGATCTTAGTTTTCTTAATCATTACTTCCTAATTAATTCCACATAATTATTAGTGAATATTGTTATTGTTGTATTCAGCATAATAGCAACTGCCACTTATTAAATATTTTTATATATTTCATCTTAGAACATATTCCATGCTTTAATATTTTGTGACAGTGGTCCCTGAAGATAATGGTCTCCTTGCCATGTCTTCTGGCCAGGTCTCTGCCCAACATGTAGTGTGGAGAAGCTGATATATTGGGCACAGACCTGGCCAGAAAGACAACAACAAATCCTTGGGGTCTGCTTGGTGTGGTGGGCTGCTCCAGCCAAGGTGGCTTCCACTTTCTGCCTGGGAGGAAAAAGGTGGGGCCCTGACCTTTGTAAGGAGGCAGGGCAGTGAAGTGGTCTGTCTCTTCCTCACTGAAAAGTCAAACGTGGTTCAATTCACAACTTCAACAGACCTTGTTTAATTAGTTTTTGTTTACTTACCAAAAAAAAAGACCCACAGAACCAAATACTAAATGACTAAATAAATCCTAAATAAAAGTGGGTTTGCTCCACAATATTTCTTAGGAAGATAAAAAACCAGCAATCCAGATACCCTGAAGGTCCCAAGTGTCATGGGCAAGTAGGGTTTTTCCTGGTAAGACAGATCCCTGCATGGGGTTGGATAGTTCTGTGCCAAGAAGCTTGTTGGGGGGGGGGGGTGTGACACCCAGGCTATATATATAATGAGATAACCCTGGATTATCTGGGTTTACTCAATGAAATCTAAATGAAATCTCTAGTGTCCTCATAAGTGAAAGACAGAGGGAGATTGTAGATAGGCAGAAGAATAGAAGACAAGAAGAGAGTAGGCAATGTGATGTTGGACCCAGATAACCAGAGTGTTGCTTCATAGCATAAGAATTATTAGCAGCCACCACAATCTGAAAAAGACAAGAAATGGATTTTTCCCTCAGAGTCTCTGTTGAGGGTGAGTCCCTGCTGACACCTCAGTTTCACCCCAGTGATACTGATTTCAGACTTCCAGTCTCCAGAACTGTAATGGAATAAATTTCTTTTGTTTTAACACTAACTCTGTGGTAATTTGCTACAGCAGCCATTGGAAACCAATGCATTTGATATCTCAGAACATGTATTATGCACTTCCTAATACGTATGTGTGCATTCCCTTTTCCTTACCAGGAATGCTTAAACCACCACTTCCCTTTTGAAATTTTCAACTCATTCATGAAGATTCAGCTCAAAAGCTACTTCCTGATCCCATCAACCAGAATTAACCACCCTTACCTCTGTTTGGTAACTGTGTCCCAAGGGATTAGAGTAATTTCTTACACAGTAAGTTTTCAATAAATACTTGCAGAATGAATTAATTGTATCATGTATCACAGTTGTTGAGACACCTGTTTCCTCAATTAAAAGTAGCTTGAAGCCCAAGGGTTATGTCTTGTAATTTTTTGAATGATAATTTTTAGTTGAGGCAAAGTCATATAACATAAAATTATTCAATTCAAAGTTTCCAGCTTAGTAGCATGTGGTACTTTTACAATATTATGCAACTACACAGTGGAGTGGCAAGTATATTCAAGGGATTAGATTTGGTAGGCAAAGAGCCTGAAGAATTATGGATGGACATTCATAGAATTGTACAGGATGCAGTGACCAAAATCATTCCAAAGAAAAAGAAATGCAAGAAAGCAAAGTGGTTGTCTGAAGAAGTTTTAAAAATAGCTGAGGAAAGAAGAGAAGCAAAGATAAAGGGAAAAGGGAAAGACACACCCAACTAAATACAGAGATCCAGAGAATAGCAAGGAGAGATAACAAGGTCTTCTGAAATGAACAATGCAAAGAAGTGGAGGAAAACAATAGAATTGGAAAGACTAAAGATCTGTTGAAGAAAATTGGAGGTATCAAGGGAACATTTCATGCAAGGATGGGCATGATAAAGGACATAAATGGTGAGGACCCAACAAGAGCAGAAGAGGTTAAGAAGAGTTGGCAAGAACACGCAGAGGAACTCTACAAGAAAGGTCTTAATGATCCTGATAACCATAGTGGTGTGGTTAATCACCTAGAGTCAGACATCCTGGAGTGTGAAGTGGACCTTAGGAAGCATTACCATGAATAAACCAATGGAAGTGATGGAATTCCACCTGAGCTATTTAAAATCCTAAAAGATGATGCTGTTCAAGTGCTGCTTTCAATATGCCAGCAAATTTGGAAAACTCAGCAGTGATCACAGGACTGAAAAAGGTCAGTCTCATTCCAATCCCAACGAAAGACAATGCCAAAGAATGTTCAAACTACCATACAATTGTGCTCATTTCATAGGCTAGTAAAGTTATGCTCAAAATCCTTCCAGTTAGACTTCAGCAATACATGAATTGAGAACTTCCACATATGCAAGCTGGGTTTCAAAGAAGCAGAGGAACCAGAGATCAGATTGCCAACATTCGTTGGATCATGGAGAAAGTAAAAGGGTTCAAGAAAAACATCTACTTCTGCTACAGTGACTATGCTAAAGACTTTGTGTGGATCACAACAAACTGAGGAAAGTTCTTAAAGAGATGCAAGTATTATCACATTATCTTTCTCCTGAGAATCTTGCATGTGGGTCAAGAAGCAACAGTTAGAACTGGACATAGAACAAATGACTGGTTCAAAGTTGGGAAGGGAATATAACAAGGCTGTATATTGCTACCCTACTTATTTAACTTCTATGAAGAGTACATCATGCGAAATTCCAGGTTGGGTGAATCACAAGTTGGTAAGATTATACTGTGGTTCGCATATGTTGTCAAATAGACAGTAGCATAGACCACTGAAACAGAAAATTCTTCAAAGTATTTTTTATTACTCAAGTAATTAATATTTTTATACTCATTAGAAACCAGAATATATAGATTTAAAAAAAAATTTTCCCCATTACCAGAAGGTACCAAGTCACTTTCTTTGTAAGAGGTACTCATAATTCTTTCAAGTAGTCTACAAACAGACTATTAAGGAGGTGCTAATGAACAGTGTGATGAAACTAACAGTAATGAAACTAAGATCATGGCATCTGGTCCCATCACCTCATGGGAAATAGATGGGGAGACACTGGAAACAGTGTCAGACTTTATTTTTTGGGGCTCCAAAATCACTGCAGATGGTGACTGCAGCCATGAAATTAAAAGACGCTTACTCCTTGGAAGGAAAGTTATGACCAACCTAGATAACATATTAAAAAGCAGAGACATTACTTTGCCAACAAAGTTCCGTCTAGTCAAGGCTATGGTTTTTTAGGTAGTCAGGTATGAATGTGAGAGTTGGAGTATAAAGAAAGCTGAGCACCAAAGAATTGATGCTTTTGAACTGTGGTGTTGGAGAAGACTCTTGAGAGTCCCTTGGACTGCAAGGAGATCCAACCAGTCCATCCTGAAGGAGATCAGTCCTGGGTGTTCATTGGAAGGACTGATGCTGAAGCTGAAACTCCAGTACTTTGGCCACCTCATGCGAAGAGTTGACTCATTGGAAAAGACCGTGATGCTGGGAGGGATTGGGGGCAGGAGGAGAAGGGGACAACAGTGGATGAGATAGCTGGATGGCATCACCGACTCGATGGGCATGAGTTTGAGTAAACTCTGGGAGTTTGTGATGGACAGGGAGGCCTGGCGTGCTGCGATTCATGGGGTCGCAAAGAGTCAGACACGACTGAGCGACTGAACTGAACTGAACTGAATGAACAGTGTATTGTCAGGTTCTCTCACTGAAACTAAGTTTCTGTCATATCTTATGCTTAATTCTAGGTCTCTATCGTCCTACCAGTGGAAAGGTGTATATTCGTGGATATGATATCTCAAAAGATATAATTCAAGCCAGGAGAAACTTGGGCTTGTGCCCCCAGGAAGACATATTGTTCCGTCACTTGACAGTCTCAGAACATCTCTATTTCTACTGTGTGGTGAGCCAGAGATATATTCTTTTTTCCCACTCTTTTCATATGCTTCAGGCAGTGTGACAAAGAACCAATATCTTTATCCTTATTTAGTGGAAATTTCTTTTTTTTTTTTTTTTGGAGACATTGTTCTTTTACTATAAAGGAGGGCAAAAAGAAGAAAAAGCTCATGTCTAAATAGCTCTGTAAGAAAAATCTTGATGAAAGAATTTTCTAAGGATAAAGTTGGAAGCACCATGTAATCTCTGGCTTCTTTTTTTAGATAAAAGGAGTACCTCCAGAAATACGTTCTAAAGAAATTAACAAAATGCTGATATCTTTTGACCTGATAGAAAAGCGTGATGCCCTTTCAAAGTCACTGAGTGGAGGAATGAAGCGTAAACTCTCCATTATTATAGCACTTATAGGAGGCTCCAAGGTAAAGAACCACTAACATGGGTCCCTACCCCAGCTAATATATAAAACTGAGCTGACACAAACCTATGAGCTGATATGAATCTAACTCTCTAGAAGGAACTTCCCAAATGATAATCAGAGGGTATTTCCATCATTGATCCAGTTGATATAATATGGTTATGGGGTTTTAATTTATTGTTAATTTTGCAAAGTTCTTACTATAGTCTAGATTATAGACTTTTATTTATTTTAATTATAGCTTGCATATGTCCCCCATGTAAAATAGTTAGTTATCACATAAAGAGCATAACATGAATTAAATGTGATCATGGAATTGTTTTTCTGATCTGTAGGTGGTGATACTTGATGAGCCAACATCTGGCATGGACCCAGTCTCAAGGAGATTCACCTGGGATGTCCTTCAGAAGCATAAAGAGAATCGTACCATCTTATTGACAACCCACCACATGGATGAAGCTGATATTCTGGGCGATCGAATAGCTATCATGACGAAGGGTACTCTGCAGTGCTGTGGCTCTACAATTTTCCTGAAAAAAGTTTATGGTCTGTCTCCCTTTGATCACTGTCTGGATCCTAATGCCTGAATAACATTCTCTAACATGATTTTATTATCATTTTTGTTCCTCTACACAGAACTTCTTGTGTCCTATTGCATTAAATCTAAACTATTTAAATTGACTATTTGTAATTTATCTATCTATTCCTATTATTTTTCATTATGATACAATGAGTATATTCTAACTTAGAAAACTCATTCTTTTGGGGGGGGTTTGTAGATACATATTTTTATTTATTTAATTTTTTGGGGGGGTTGTAGATACATATTTTTTCCCTTTATTTTTATTAGTTGGAGGCTAATTACAATATTGTAGTGGTTTTTGTCATACATTGACATGAATCAGCCATGGATTTACATGTATTCCCCATCCCGATCCCCCCTCCCACCTCCCTCTCCACCCGATTCCTTTGGGTCTTCCCAGTGCACCAGGCCCGAGCTCTTGTCTCATGCATCCAGCCTGGGCTGGTGATCTGTCTCACCCTAGATAACATACATGTTTCGATGCTGTTCTCTCGAAACATCCCACCCTCGCCTTCTCCCACAGAGTCCAAAAGTCTGTTCTATACATCTGTGTCTCTTTTTCTGTTTTGCATATAGGGTTATCATTACCATCTTTCTAAATTCCATATATATGCGTTAGTATACTCTATTGGTCTTTATCTTTCTGGCTTACTTCACTCTGTATAATGGGCTCCAGTTTCATCCATCTCATTAGAACTGATTCAAATGAATTCTTTTTAATGGCTGAGTAATATTCCATTGTGTATATGTACCACAGCTTCCTTATCCATTCGTCTGCTGATGGGCATCTAGGTTGCTTCCATGTCCTGGCTATTATAAACAGTGCTGCGATGAACATTGGGGTGCACGTGTCTCTTTCAGATCTGGTTTCCTCAGTGTGTATGCCCAGGAGTGGTATTGCTGGGTCATGTGGCAGTTCTATTTCCAGTTTTTAAAGAAATCTCCGCACTGTTCTCCATAGCGGCTGTACTAGTTTGCATTCCCACCAACAGTATAAGAGGGTTCCCTTTTCTCCACACCCTCTCCAGCATTTATTGCTTGTAGACTTTTGGATAGCAGCCATCCTGACTGGCGTGTAATGGTACCTCATTGTGGTTTTGATTTGCATTTCTCTGATAATGAGTGATGTTGAGCATCTTTTCATGTGTTTGTTAGCCATCTGTATGTCTTCTTTGGAGAAATGTCTGTTTAGTTCTTTGGCCCATTTTTTGATTGGGTCATTTATTTTTCTGGAATTGAGCTTCAAGAGTTGCTTGTATATTTTTGAGATTAATCCTTTGTCTGTTTCTTCGTTTGCTATTATTTTCTCCCAATCTGACGGCTGTCTTTTCACCTTGTGTATAGTTTCCTTTGTTGTACAAAAGCTTTTAAGCTTCATTAGGTCCCATTTGTTTAGTTTTGCTTTTATTTCCAATATTGTGGGAGGTGGGTCATAGAGGATCCTGCTGTGATTTATGTCGGAGAGTGTTTTGCCTATGTTCTCCTCTAGGAGTTTTATAGTTTCTGGTCTTACATTTAGATCTTTAATCCATTTTGAGTTTATTTTTGTGTATGGTGTTAGAAAGTGTTCTAGTTTCATTCTTTTACAAGTGGTTGACCAGTGAAAACTCATTCTTTTATTGACCTCAAAAAGTCATGTTTCTTTCTCTCACCTGGCTTCCACTGAAGTTAGTTTTTGTTGGAATGAAGTAATGCTTCCAAGGTATTTGGTTCATAGACTGATAACTCGTAGGGGAGAAAATGAGTGACTCAATATCTCTGACCCTTTTTTCTCTATTGCCAAATCAGCATCACTCCCCTCTGGTGTAATTAGCTAAATACTTTCTAGTTTATTTTCATGAAATCACCTTGAAATGTGGTAGTTGATCAATAGGAATTTATTGAACAGGATATGAATGAATAGTGAAATAAAACAATCTTGATTTTAATAAGAATATAGTCTGATTAGTCAGTAAGACTAGTATATTAAAAATGAGCCATATATCATATATAATTGAGTTCTGAAATTACAAGTTTCAAACCAGTAAGTATATCAGGGCTTCAGAATTGGAGCATACAAATCAATGAGAATAGTTAAGACTGACATTATCCCATTAATCATTAATTTGGTGTTTGAATTCATTCATTCAAGTTACATTTATTTTGGGTGAGTTACATTTAATGTTTATACACATTTATCTCATCTCCTCTTCATAACCTCACTATTTTTATGGAGCAGAAAACTGCCGCTTATTCTTAAAGTCTGAGTCAATCATGCAGTTAAGTGGCAGAGTTTTGGACCTGGGTTCTTTGGACAACAAAGCCCTTGTTTTGCACTCTAACATGCTGCCATTTTCCCTTTACTCTGTCTCAAAGAGGATATTGAGTTGAGTTTTAAGCAGTATATTTTGTGAATATCAGAAATAAAGGGACTCATACTTTTGAATGTTTTTTCACTTACAGATGGGAATATATAAGTTGATATTCCTATATCAGTTTAGTTGTAGGCACAAAATTATTACCTAAGTATATTAGTGCTTTTAGTTATTGACCTTATAAAGGCAATGAAGGAAAGAACACCTCTATTTTAGAAGACTATATAAGTAAGTAATAAAAGTATGAGCATAAAAATGCACCTTTTTTCCCCCTGAAACAAAGAAGTAGTCAGCCGGCATCAGGAGTCTTTGGGGGAGAATCAGTGAGAAATTAAGTTTGATGGACAGGACATTGAAAACAGCAAGAGTGGTTTGCATCTGATGTGTGAATGCATGTATAAGACAGATTTAGAAATATGAAATTCAGAAGCCCCATTCAAGAATATAACAGAAAGATAGCCTAAAGTGATGAATGCTAAAATAAGAGTATGACAGGGAAAATAATTATGTGTGTCTATATACATAAATGTGTGTGTGGATGTATGTGTGTATATATAAAATCCTAAAAGGGTCAGAGACACTTGGTGACAATAGTCCATGTAGCCCACTGTCACATGATGAAGGGAAGACTTCCTAGTACAGTGAGGTGAAATTTTGAAGTTTTCATTCATTAATATGGTGAAGTAAAAGTTTCCACTTTAATGGCATGTACCTGAAATGTGATCATTGAACATTAAGTATGGAAAGAATGACAGAAGGAAGGAAATTTTAAAATATATAAAACAATAGAAAAATGTTTAAACTTTTTCTTTTGTATTGGAGTATAAGCAATTAACAATGTTATGATACTTTCAAGTGAACAACAAAGGGATTCAGCCATACATATGCATGAATCCATTCTCCTCCAAACTCTCTTCCCATAAAAATTAACAGGTTTAAATTTTGGTAAAAATATGAAATCAGTAAATCTCAAAGATTAAAGATCACTTGCTCTTAAAGACAGTATTGATGCCTTGTAAAAATGAACTTTTAAATAAGCAAGATCCTGTGCTTTCTGGTGGTAGAGTATATTTATGTGTTTGATTGGGGCAGATTGCATTCTAAAAATTTTGACCTTTTAAATGGACTTTTTCAGGTGTGGGATACCACTTAATTATGGTAAAGGATCGTCATTGTGATGTTAAAGAAATCTCCAAAATGATTAAATATCACGTACCAGAAGCCAGATTGGAGAGCAATGTTGCAGCTGAATTATCATTTATCCTACCCAAGGAGTACGCAAACAGGTATGGATCCAGAGAATGTTAGATAATAGTTTGGGGTTATAAGAAATCAATATTACTCTTTAAAGCTTGTGTGCAACTGTCATTTGACAAATAATGATTTTTTTAAAAAATTCCTAAAGAGTTCACTGTCTGCACAGAGGGAAGTCATATAACTTAGCTTTCATTTAGTTTGTCTTGGGTATTTTTATTTCTATTTCTTACAGTCTGGTGTTAAGTAGTGACAAGAAATGATAGGCTATTTGCACAAATTTTGTTCAACTGATTTGCTGACTTAATAAGAAAAAAGTGGCCTATATGGTAGATCTTGCATTCAGAAGCCCTAGAAACTACAGGAAACAGGCAGTTTGACCGTAACAGTTAACCAAGTTAGTTACTAGAAGGAGAAAGAAAATATTAATTGTACTTGGGATGTTTATCTTGATTAAGGGAAGAGGAAAATAAGAATACTTATGATAAACTTCCAGGGGCTGTGCCAATTTCATTTTCTTTCAAGTTGTAGTTAGCAGCTTGATATTCTCTTGAAGCAAACTAATTGGCATTCTCAAAAGAAGATGAATAGAGGGGAACTTCTTCAACTTTCTAATGAACAAAATCCCGACAGCCTACATCATGCATAATGGTGAGAAACTCAAAGCCTTCCCACTAAGATCAGGAACAAGAAAAGCAAGTCCTTTCCACTGCTTCCAACATCATGCTGGAAGTCCTAGCTAATGCAATAACACAAGACAAATAAATGTACATACATTGGAAAGAAAGGAATGAAACTCTGCAGATAACACAATCATCTTTTGCATACTGTCCAAAAGAATTTACCAAAACAAAAAAACAAACAAAAAACCCTTCTGGAACTAGTAAGTGATTATAACAAGGTCGCAGGATACAAATTTGATGTAAAAGTCAATAGCTTTTCTATGTATCAACAATTAGCAAATATAGTTTAAAATTACAAGCACAATGCTATTACATTAGTATTGCCAAAAGCAAAATACCTAGGTATAAAACTAATAAAATACATACAAGTTCTATATGAGGAAAACTCCCAAATTCTAATGAATGAAGTAAAGATACTAAATAAATATGAAGATAGTCCACTTTTATGAATAGGAGGACTCAATACTGTCAAGGTGTCAGTTCTTTCCAACTTGATCTATAGGTTCAATGTAATTCTAGTCAAGATCTCTGTAAGTTATTTTGTGGGTATCAACAAAATGATCCCAAAGTTTATAAAAAAGTTTATTCAAATTAATCAACACAATATTGAAAGAAAAGAATAGAAGACTGACAGAAACGAACTATAAAACTACTATAATCAAGATGGTGTAGTATAGAAAGAATAGAAAAATAGAACAATGGAACAAAGTGGAGAACCTAGAAATACATATATATATATATGTATATATATATATATAGTCACCTGGTCTTTGACAGGGAAGGAAAAGCAACAGAGAAAAGATACTTTTCAACAAATGGTGATGGAATGAACAATCAGACATCCACAGACAAAGAAAATAACCTAGATGCTTAAAATGGGTGATAAGCCTAAAATTCAAACAAAAAAACTATGAATCTCCTAGAAGATAACATAGGAGGAAAACTAGATGACCTTAGGTATGGCAATGACATTTAAATTACAGCACCAACAGCACTTTTCATGACAGGAATAACTGAAAAGCTGGACTTCAATGAAATTAAATTTTTGTTCTGTGTTTGGCAATATCAAGAGAATTAGAAGACAAGACACAGAATGGAAGAAAATATTTGCAAAAGACACATTTAATAAAAAGTTACACAGCATATACGAAAAACTAGAAAAAGCAAGGGAATTCCTGTTTTTCACTTCTGCTTTATTGACTACACCAAACCCTTTGACTGTGTGGATCACAATAAACTGTGGAACAATGTTAAAGAGACGGGAATACCAGACCATCTTACCTGCCTATTGAGAAATCTGTATGCAGGTCAAGAAACAACAGTTAGAACCTGACATAGGACAGCAGACTGGTTCCAAATAGGAAAAGGAGTACGTCAAGGCTGTATATTGTCACCCTGCTTATTTAACTTATATGCAGAGTACACCATGAGAAATGCTGGGCCGGAAGAAGCACAAGCTGGGATCAAGAGTGCCGGGAGAAATATCAATAACCTCAGGGATGCAGATGACACCACCCTTATGGCAGAAAGTGAAGAACTAAAGAGCTTCTTAATGAAAGTGAAAGAGGAGAGTGAAAAAATTGGCTAAAGCTCAACATTCAGAAAACTAAGATCATGGCATCTGGTCCCATCACTTCATGGGAAATAGATGGGGAGACAGTGGAAACAGTGTCAGACTTTATTTTTTAGGCTCCAAAATCACTGCAGATGGTGATTGCAGCCGTGAAATTAAATGACACTCCTTGGAAGGAAAGTTATGACCAACCTAGACAGCATTTTAAAAAGCAGAGACATTACTTTGTCAAAAAAGGTCTGTCTAGTCAAGGCTGTGGTTTTTCCAGTGGTCATGTATGGATGTGAGAGTTGGACTGTGAAGAAAGCTGAGCGCCAAAGAATTGATGCTTTTGAACTGTGGTGTTGGAGAAGACTCTTGAGAGTCCCTTGGACTGCAAGGAGATCCAACCAGTCCATCCTGAAGGAGATCAGTCCTGGGTGTTCATTGGAAGGACTGATGCTGAAGCTGAAACTCCAGTACTTTGGCCACCTCATGCGAAGAGTTGACTCATTGGAAAAGACCGTGATGCTGGGAGGGATTGGGGGCAGGAGGAGAAGGGGATGACAGAGGATGAGATGGCTGGATGGCATCACCAACTCAATGGACGTGAGTTTGAGTAAGCTCCGGGAGTTGGTGATGGACGGGGAAGCCTGGTGTGCTGCAGTCCATGGGGTCTCAAAGAGTCCGACATGACAGTGGCTGAACTGAACTGGCAGCATGGATGAACTTTGATATTACTACAATAAGTGAAAAAAGCTAGACTGAAAAGGTCACATCCTTAGAGAACAGATTTGTGGACCCAACAGGAGAAGGAGAGGGTGGGACAAATTGAGAAAATAGCATTGACATAGATACATTTACACTATCATGTGTAAAATAGATAGCTAGTGGGAATTTGCTATATAACACAAGAAGCCCAGCCTGGTTGTCTGTGATGACCTAGAGGGGTGGGATGGGGGAAGGGGAGAGAGGCTGAAGGTGGAGGGTATCTGTATATAATTATGACTGATTGACATTATTGTACAACAGAAACCAACACAACATTATAAAACATTTTCTTCCATTAAAAAGGGCTATACCTTGTATATTCCATTTATATGACATGTTCAGAATAGGCAAATCCAAACCAGGATTTGGGGGAGGGGTTTATAAATAACAGAAATGTATTTCTTGCAGTTTGAAAGCTGAGAAATCCAAGAAAATTGTATTGGCAGATTTGGTGTTTGATGAGGCTTGTTTCCTAATTCAGAGACAGTCATCTTCTTGCTGTATCCTCACAGGGCAGAAGGAGTTTGGGCAATCTCTGGGCCTCCTGTTTTTTCTTTTTTTTAATTCAAATTTAGTTGATTTACAACATTGTGTCAGTTTCAAGTGTATGGCACAGTGATGAAGTTATACATATATATGTTTATGGGGCTTCCCTGGTAGCTTAGCTGGTAAAGTATCAGCCTGCAATGTGGGAGACTTGGTTCAATCCCTGGGTTTGGAAAGATCCCCTGGAGAAGGGAAAGGCTACCCACTCCAGTGTTCTAGCCTGGAGAATTCCATGGACTGTATAGACCATGGGGTCGCAAAGAGGCGGACACAACTGAGCAACTTACACTACTATGTATGTATATATGTATGTATATTCTTTTTCAGATTCTTTTCCCTTATAGCTTACTAGAAAATATTAGGTATAGTTCCCTGTGCTACAGTAGGCCACAGTCGGTTATCTGTTTTCCAAATAGGAGTATATATATGCTAATTCGAAACTCCTAATTTATCCCTTCCCCCTTTTCACTTTGGGAACCAAAAGTTTGTTTTCTATCTTTTGGTCTGTTTCTGTTTTGTACATAGGTTTATTTGTATAATTTTTTAGATTCCACATATAAGTAATATATGATATTTGTCTTTCCTTGCCTGGCTATTTAGTATGATAAATTCTAGTTTCATCCATGCTTCTGCAAATAGAATTATTTCTTTCTTTTTATGACTGAGTAGTACTCCATTGTGTCGGGTTGCCCAAAATATTCATTTAGGTCTTACCATAACATCTTACAGAAAAAAATCTGAATGAAGCTTTTGGCCTACCCAATATATATGTATCGCATCTTTTTTGTCCATTCATATGTTAATGGACGGTTAAGTTATTTCCATGTCTTGGCAATTGTAAATAGTGCTGCAATGAACATTGGGGTGCATATGTCTTTTTAAATTAGAGCTTTCTCTGGATACATGCCCAGAAATGAAATTGCTGTACCATATGGTAATTC
Source organism: Cervus elaphus (assembly GCF_910594005.1). NCBI lineage: Eukaryota > Metazoa > Chordata > Mammalia > Artiodactyla > Cervidae > Cervus > Cervus elaphus. The sequence goes on from NC_057824.1 coordinate 33,399,519, forward strand.
TGATCTTGAAGGGAGAGCAGCGAGAGGTCCTGAAGAGAGATCTTAGTTGCCTGCTCAGGAATTAAACCTGGGTAACGTGGATGCGATTCATGGGGTCGCAAAGAGTCGGACACGACTGAGCGACTGGACTGAACTGAACCTGGATGAAAACCAAGAGTCCTAGTCACTAGGCCACCAGGGTTGGAGTCTAGAAGCAAAGAGGCCCTGGATCTTGCCCCTGTTTGAAATCAAGAATGTTTCAAAGGGGCAAAAACTAAAAACAAGTACAAAGTTTTTTGTTAGTGATATAGCACAATGTATGGGAGAGCACACAGGGAAACAGTTTGTTTATCCAACATAGAAACAGAGCAGAGATACACACGCAGAGAGAAAGAATATGGGCATCCCCTCGAAGGAGGAGGAGCACAGTACCCAGAAACTAGGCGGAGATACACATCCAGAGAGGAGCGCAGGTGTCCTGAGTGGCAGGGGCGCAGTAAGGTGGTGAAATAAGTCACTTATATAGGATAGTCCTTGTGGGTCTTTGTCTGCCTTTGGCCAATTATCTTGTTTGGTTCTTCACACCTGAACCCTGGATCTTCCACACTATGGACCTTCTCTAAGATGCGGGTGCACCCTTTAAAGATGGATCCCACCGCGGAAGGATCCATGCATCCACTATGGATGCGTGTTCATGCTTACTATGGGGTGGAGCCCCCTCTCTTTTTGACCTCCAAGAAGCTTTCCTGTGCAGTGCCAACAAGGAAGTCTGCCTTGACCTCAGGAGTGGACACCGTATTTCTTTACTTTAGCAGAGCTCAGCTATTACCACTAACTTTGTCCTTTGAGTATCTAGGTTAGAACAAAGCTTGAGTTTTACTCCACTTGACAAATACCAGGTTTCTGGCCCAGAGGCCAGAGGTAGGTATCTCCTACCTCAATTCCACTTTTAGTTTTAAAGGGACCTCAATATAGTTCTCCATAGTGGCTGTACTGATTTACATTCCCACCAGAAGTATAGGAGGGTTATTTTTTTCTAATCAGCCTCTCTAACATTTGTTATTTGTAGACTTTTTGACTGTAGCCATTCTGATTAAGGTAAGTTGATAACTCATTGTGGTTTTGATTTATATTTTTCTGATAATTAGCAATGTTGAGCATTTTTTCCATGTTCCTATTGGCCATCTGAATGCCTTCTTTGAGAAATGTCTATTTAGATCTTTTGCACATTTTTTATTGGCTTGTTTGGGTTTTTTTTTTCTTCTTCTTATTTTAAGTTGTATGAGATGTTTGTATATTTTGGAAATTATTCTCTTTGTCAGTCGCATCATTTGTAAATATTTTCTCCCATTCTGTAGGTTGTCTTTTCATTTTTTAATGGTTTTCTTTGCTTTGCAAAAGGTTCTAATTTTATTTATGTCCCATTTGTTTAGTTTTGCTTTTGATTCCATTACTCTAGGAGATGAATTCAAAAAAATATTGCTGTGATTTATGTCAAAAAGAGTTACACGCATGTTTTCCTGTAAGACTTTAATAGTATCCAGTCTTAAATTTAAGTCTTTCATTCGAGTTTATTTTTGTATATGGTGTTAGGGAAGGTTCTAATTTCATTATTATACAAGTAGCTGTCCAGGTTTCCCAGCACCATTTATTGCTTTACCGTCTTTTCTCCATTGTGTATTCTTTCCTCTTTGTCATAGATTAAGCAACTGTAAGTGTATGGGTTTATTGCTGGGATTTCCACCCTGTTCTGTTGACTTATGTGTCTGTATGTGCCAGTTCCATACTGTTTTGATGCTTATCTGAAGTCAGGGAGTCTGATTTTTACAATTCTGTTCTTTCTTGAGATGGTTTTGGCTACTAGGGGGTCTTTTGTGTTTCCATACAAGTTTAAAATTTTTTTGTTCTAGTTCTGTGAAAAATGCCATTGAATATTTGGTAGAGATTGCATTGGATAGTGTGGTTATTTTAACAGTATTGATTCTTCCAATCCAAGAACACAGTGTATCTTTCCATTTGTGTCAATTTCTTTCATCAGTGTCATAGTTTTCAAAGTGCAGTTCTTTTTCTTCCTTATGTAGATTTATTCCTAGGTATTTTATACTTTTTGAGGCAATGCTAATTTGGATTATTTCCTTAATGTCTCTTTTTGCTAGCTCATTGCTGGTATATAGAAATGCAGCAGATTTCTGTATATAAATTTGGATCCTGCAATTTTGAAGAAATGTGTTGATGAGTTCTAGTGGTTTTCTGGTGGGGTCTTTTTCTTCTTCTGGGAACATTTCTTTTCAATGTTCACTTAAGAAGGCTTTCTTATCTCTCCTTGCTATTCTCTGAAACTCTGCATTCAGATGGGTATATCTTTCCCTTTCACCCTTGTCTTTCACTTCTCTTCTTTTCTCAACTATTTGTAAAGACTCCTCAGACAGCCACTTTGCCTTCTTGCATTTCTTTTTCTTTGGGATGGTTTTGGTAGTTGCCTCATGTACAATGTTAAGAACCTCTGTCCATAGTTCTTCAGGCACTCTGTCTACCAGATCTAATCCCTTGAAACTATTTGTCATTTCTACTGTATAATCATAAGAGATCTGATTTAGATCATATCTGAATAGCCCAGTGGTTTTCTTCGTGTTCTTTAAGTCTGAATTTTGCAATAAGGCGCTCATGATCTGAACCACCATCAGCTCCCAGTCTTGTTTTTGCTGACTGTTCAAGCTTCTCCATCTTTGTCTGCAAAGAATATAATCAATCTGATTTCAGTATTGACTGTCTGGTGATGTCCATGTGTTGTTGGAAGAGGGTGTTTGCTATGACCAGTGCATTTTCTTGGCAAAACTCTGTTGAAAGGTTGTTGCTGAACGATAAGACGCGGGATTCTTGGCCTCCGGAGGAGACGAATTCAATCCGGGGCCAGAGACGAGGCTGGATCGCTCAGAGCTTTTGTGTAATAAAGTTTTATTAAAGTATAGAGAAAGCTTCTGACATAGGCATCAGAAGGGGGCAAAAGAGTACCCCCCTCCTAGTCTTTAGCTGTATGTTATATAGTCACTCACAGTCTGTTAATGAAATGAAAGGAATGTCATAAAATTTAGAATGGCATCAGATAATTCATCCCAGGCCATAAAACGATTGACTTGAATCTTGTAGAAGGGCAGAATACCAACAAATAGTTCCGTTTACATAGATTAGGGGAACAATACCTGAGTAAGTAAGTTAGGCCGTTTGGCGGAACCAACTTGAAGATAGAGTCTGGGGTTCATTAACATAGCTTAAGACAACATTTCCATACGAAAAAGGAATGTATTGGTTAACTCAAAGTTTGAGAGTAGTTAGCTTTAGGTGAGACCAGGTGTCATGGCAACACAGAATGTTAAGAGAAACCTCCTTTTAAATTTGTATAGAGAAGGAAAAACAGATTGCTGGTTTGTTTCTTCCTGCCGTTTAAGAGAGATAAAAATGTCTGGCACTTACAGCCTCTTTCCTCCATTTGGAGACCCCTGGCCTTCCTGCCTGTTACCCTCTCACTGTTAGCCATTGTACTGCTTCATTTTGTACTCCAAGGCCAAACTTGCCCGTTACTCTAGGTAGCTCTTGACTTCCTACTTTTGCATTTCAGTCCCCTATGATGAAAAGGATATCTTTTTTGGTGTTAGTTCTAGGAGTGTTTTAAGTCTTCGTAGAACCACTCAACTTCAGCTTCTTCAGCTAAAGTGGTTGGGGCAGAAACTTGGATTACTGTGATACTGAATGGTTTACCTTAAGTTTAATTAGCTCCCATTTGCTCATTTTGTTTCTATTTATTTTGTCTTTGGAGACAGACTAAGAATATATTGCTATGATTTATGTCAGAAAAAATTTTATAACATTCTTGAAGTTTTATGATGCCATGTCTTATATTTATGTCTGAACCATTTCAAGTTTATTTTTGTATATGATGTGAAGGAGTGTTCTGATTTTATTGATTTGCATGTAGCTGTCCAGTATTCTCAACAACATTTGTTGATGAAACTCTCTTTTCTCCATTGTATATTCTTTCCCCTTATCATAATTGACTCTATTCTATTGCATTAATCTAAATGTCTGTTATTGTGTCAATACCATGCTGTTTTGATTACTGTAGCTTAATTATGTCTGAAGTCTAGAAGGGTTACACCTTCAGCTCTGTTCTTATTTTCTCGGGATTTCTTTATCAATTTTGGATGTTTTGTGGTTGCATACAAATGTTAAGATTATTCTGGCTGTTAAAAGTATCATCAGCATTTTGATAGGGATTGCATTAATCTGTAGATTCCTTTGGGTAGTATGGCCATTTTAAGAATATTAATTCTTCAAATTAAAAAAACATGTAATAGTTTTCCATTTTTTGGAATCTCCTTGAATTTCCTTTATCAATATTTTATAGTTTTCAGTGTATAGATCTTTCACAGTCTTTATTAAGCTACTTCCTAGATTTTGGGGTTAGTTAGACTTTTAAATGGATTGGCTTTTTCCTCTTCTTTCTGATATTTACTTATTAGCGTAATGAAATCAAAGGACTTCTGTGTATTAATCTTGTATCCTGCTACCTTGCTGAATTATTTTATTACTTCTAATAGATTTTATGTGGAGACTCTATGTTTCTCTGTATAGTGTATCATGTCATCTACCAATCGTTCCATTTTACTTCTCCCCTCCAATGGGGTTGTCTTTCATTTTCTTTTCCTGTCTGATTGCTGCAGCTACTACTTCTAATACCGTGTTGAATAGAATGGTGAGAATGGGCATCCTTGTCTTTTCCCCGAATTTAGTGAAGAAACTTTCTGCTTTTTACTGTAGAGTATTATGTTGACAGTGGGTGTGTCATAAATGGCTTTTATTTTCCCTCTATACATGTTCCCTCTATATCCACTTTGGTGAGAGTTCTTATCTTGAATGGATGCTAAATTTTATGAAAAGCTCTTTATGAGTCTACTGAGATGGCCATGTATTTTTGTCTTTCCTTTTGTTAATGTGGTATATCACATTGGTTTGTGTGTGTTGAACCATCCTTGTGAACCTTGGAATTGTCCAATTGATCATTATGTTTGATTTTTTTTATGTACTGTTGCATTCAGTTTGCAATATTTTGTTGAGGATATTTGCATTTATATTCATCAAAGATATTGACTTGTACTTGTCAAATGTGTAGGTATAGTGTCTTCATCTCTTTTGGGTAATAGAGTGACAGTGGCTTCATGGAAATAGTTTTGCAGTGTTCCTTCCTCTTCAATTTTTTGGAATAATTAAAGCAGGATAGGTGTAAGCTCTTTTTTTATATGTTTTGTGGAGTTCTGCCATGAAAGCATCTGGTCCTGGACCATTGTTTTTAAATTACATATTCAGTTTTATTTCTAATGATTGGTCTGCTCAAATTTTCTGTTTCCTCTTGACTCAGTTTTGGCAGGCTGTGTATTGCTACAAGGGCTTCCAAGGTGGCTCAGTGGTAAAGAATTCACCTGCCAATGCACGAGATGCAGGCTTGATCCCTAGATTGGGAAGGTCCCCTGGAGAAGGAGATGGCATCCCACTGGTATTCTTGTCTGGAAAATCCCATGGACAGAGGAACTTGGAGGGCTGCAGTCCATGGGGTTGTAAAAGAGTTGGATATGACTTAGCAGCTATGCAACAAGACCAACATATTTCTATAAACTTGTCCCTTTGTTCTAGATCATCTAATTTGTTGCCAAATAACTGTTCGTAATATTCTTTTAAAAATGTTTTTATATTTCTATGGTATCAGTTTTTACTTCTCCTCTTTCATTTCTTATTTTATTTATTTCAGTCCTCTCTCTTTTCTTCTTGGTGAGGCCTGCCAGAAGTTTCTCAATTTTGTTTATCTTTTCAAACAAGCAATTCTTGGATTTATTGACTTTTTTCTACTTTTAATCCCTATTCTATTTCCTTTCTCATCTTTATTATTTCCTCACTTCTGCCAACTTTAGGTTTTGTTTGTTTTTCTTTTTCTAATTCCATTAGGTGGTGGGTAATACTGTTTATTTGAAATGTTTCTTCTTGAGAAGGGCCTTAATCACTATAAAATTCCTCATTAGAAGTGCTTTTGCTACATCCCATAGATGTTGCAAGGTTGTATTTTCATTTCCTTGAGTTTTTATTTTTTCTGGTATCTTCTTTGATTTTACCATTGACTTTCTTGGTTTTTTTAGTAGCATGTTTGATCTCCAGCTGTTTGTTCTACTCCTGTTTTACTTTCTGGGGTTGGTTTCTAGTTTCACACCACAGTGGTCATAAAAAATGCTTGAAATAATTTCTATCCTTTTAAATTTGTTGAAGCTTGTTTTGTGATGTTGTATGTGATTTATCCTAGATCATTCCTTTGCACTTGAAAAGGATTTGTATCCTGGTTTTTGTTATATTTTGGGGGGATTGTGTAGTGCCCTGTAGATATCAACTCCAATGGATCTATTTTGTCATTTAGGACCTCTGTTGCCTTATTACTTTTCTGTCTAGATTATCTGTCCATTGATATCAACGAAGTATTAAACTCTCCTACTATTATTGTACTATTGTCCACCTCTCTTTATGTCTGTTAGTGTTTATTATACTTATTTTAAATATTTAAGGTGCACCTATATGCATGTATGTTGGTGAGTGTACTATCTTCTTGTATTGGCTTCTTCATCATTATATAATGCTCTTTTTGTCTTTCTTCATGTCCTTTGTGTTAATGTCTATTTTTTGATATGTGTATTGCTATCCCTGCTTTCCTGTAATTTCCATTTGCTTGAAACATCTTTTTCTATCCCCTCACTTTCAGCAAGTGTGTTTTTGCCCTGAAGTGAATCTCTTCTAGGCAGCATATTCTAAGTTCTTGGTTTTTATCCCATCTATTACACTATATCATTTGATAAGAGGATTTAGTCCGTTGACTTTAAATTAATTATTGATAGGTATGTGCTTACAGCCATTTAAATCCTTCTTTTCCAGTTGTTTTTATAGTTTTTCTTTGTTCATCTTGTCTTCTTTTTGTTTTTCTCTTTTTTGGCTTGATAATTTTCTTCTGTAATATGATCGAGTTCCTTTCTTTTTGGTTTTTGTGAATCTAATGCATATCATTGATTTGTTGTTACCATGAAAATCAAGTATGTTGATCTGCAATTGTATCTACTTGCTTTAAAAAGATTGTCATTCAAAATAAAATGCATTCTAAAAGATATGTTTTTCTACTCCCCTCCTCCAGATTTTATCATTTATGTCTTATTTTCATATTTGTCTTTTTATTGTTAATTGTAGTTATAATTTATTTGAAATTTTTTGAATTTTGTTTTATTTTTTAATCTATACTTTGGTTTACTTTAGTAATCTTCATTCTTTTTATTTGTTTGCCTTTCTTATTGTGATTGTTTTTTCCTGTAGATTCTTGTTTATCTTTATTTACAGAAGACTTTTCAATATTTCTTTTATTGTAGGTTTAGTATTGCTGAATTCTTTTAGTTTCTGACTGTCTGAGGAATTTTTTATCTTTTCTTCTATTATAAATGATCATCTTTTTGGGTATCTTAGGTTGCAGGGTTTTCTCTTTCAGGCCTTCTCTTTCTCTTTCAGGCCTTTGACTATATCCGTTCTGGTCTGCAAAGTTTCCATAGAAATATCAACCAATAGCTTCATGGAGCTTCCCTTGTAGATGATTCTTAATTTTCTCTTGCTGCCTTTAGAATTTAGAATTTTCTCTTTATCTTTTTCTTTTGCCATTTTAAATATGATATGTCTCAGTGTGAGTCTATTTGGGTTCATCTTTTTGCAACACTGTGCTTCCTGTACCTTTATGTCTGTTTCTTATTTAGGTTTGAGAAGTTTTTAACCATAATTTCTTCAAGTACATTTTTAGTACCCATGTCTCTCTTTTCTTCTTCTGGAACCCCTATTATGCACAGGTTGGCATAATTTTTATTATTCCATAGATATATGTTGCTTTAACATTTTTTATTAGTCTGTCTTCTGTTCTGATTGGGTGACTTCAATCATTGTCTCTCCTGAATCATGTATTCATTCTTCTATGTTATTTTGTGAATATTCATTGCTTCTAGATTGGTTTTTATCTAAGCAGTTGAATTGTCTATTTTTGATTGGTTCAGCTTTGTATTTTCCAGTTCCTTTTTTATAGTGATCTGCATTTGTATCAATAGTTTTTCTTAATTTGGTTAGCATTTTTATTACTTCTTTTTGGTTTTAGTTGACTGGTGAACACTGTTTCATTATTTGTTCTTTCAGGGTATTTCTCATTTTCTTTTTAATTGGGAGCAGTTCCTCTGACTTTATTTTATTTGACTTTCTCTGTCTCTATGAATTTATGAGAAACAGTTACCTACTGTGAACTTGAGGTACTCTTGCTAGAAAAATCCCATAGACATAGGGGTCAGGTGGGCTATGATCCATGGGGTCACAAAGAGCTGAATATGACTGAAGCATAGCACATACAGCACCCTTTGAACTTCAAGGGTTGCTCTTATATGGAAGTATACCTGGGCAAACTGTGTGTGTTTACTGGTTTTGGTATGGACACTGAGCCCAGTGTACTGGCCTTTATCTCCTTAATATGGGGTGTGGTTGGTGTTGGGATATTTAAAGTCTGTGCAAGATGTAAAGTGGGGTTTCCTCTTTGCTCTGTGGCTATTGCTACCCTATCAGGGGCAGAGTCTGCTCCTCAGTTGTTGTATTTGAAGTCCTGAGGGTCAGGTTTGATATGGCTCCATTGCCCTTGAGTGTGAGCTCTGCCCTAAACAGGGTGGTTGTTGAAGCATATGAGGCCCATGAAATCAGAGAGGCTGTATGTGATGCCTATCCATTTCTCTGTTGTGTTCATCTCAGATCTAGTACAAGGCTGTGACTGGGTGTTGGGACATTGTGGCTGTCTGAATTGAGGTGGCCATGCTTTCACCTGGTCTGGACTGCCTCTCGGCACACTTTTCTCAGGACCTCTCTGCCCCATGTCTCATGCTAAGCTGAACTGGAGTGCCCTCACTGGGAGACAAACTACTATGTACTCCTAGGCAATGACAGTGTTCATTGCGATTTCACTTGATTCACACCCCCAGGCTTTCTGGGCTGTCTCTGCAGAGCTATATTAGCTCCTCTCCCAGGGCCTGTCTGCCTGAGATTTAGCACTTATCACTGCAAGCTCCTGTGGTACTGCCCTCTGTGCACATTGACAACATCCCCCATTGCTACATCTGCTGACGAAGACCTCCACAGCTTGGCCTGTTTCACACCCCAAGCACCCTGGTCAGTTTCTGCAGAGCTAGGCTGGGTCTCTGCCCAGAACTTGAACAAGGCTGTGGTGTGGAGTGAGCAGGGTCAGTTGTTTCTCCCTTCAAATTGTAAAGTGCAGTGAGGCAGCAGCCTCCAGTGCAAGGCTATTTCTGCCTTGATTGTCAGCAAGCCAACATGTATACACTCTTAGGGAGCTAGGCATCTCTAGCCCATTTATCTGTCTTAGCAGTTTTCCCAGCTGGTAAGGGGGCCCATTTCCTCCACAGGACTGATATGCCTAGACTCTTTACTCCTCAGGGAAAGGGTCTGGCTGTGTTGATTTTCTCCTTATAGATTGCTCCCAGGGGCAAATACCCTGACTTAATGCCTTTTTTCCATCCTACCTGGTTATGTGGAGATCTTTCTTGCAGCTTTAGTTGCAAGCCTTTGTTGACTAGCTAGTTTTTATGAGAATTGTTTCACATGTACGTATATTTTTGATGTGTTTGTGGGGAAATGTGAGTGCCACATCCTCCTACCCTGCCTTCTCAATATCCCAATTGAATTTTCTCGTTGTTGTTCAGTTGCTAAGTTGTGTCTGACTCTGCAGCCCCACAGACTGTCACACACCAACCTCCTCTGTCCCGCACTATTTCCTGGAGTTTGCTCAAATTCATGTCCATTGACCTGGTGATGCTGTCTAACCATCCCATCCTCTGCTTCCCCCTTCTTTTGCCTTCAGTCTTTCCCACAATCAGGGTCTTTTCCAATGAGTTGGCACTTCACATCAAGTAGCCAAAATATTGGAGCTTCAAACATTTGAATTTACTACATTTTAAATCATAAAAAGTATAATGCTAATAATAAAGCTTGACTGATTCACTATACATTTTTGTTTTCTTACTTCCTCAGACTTATGGGGGCTTGAGTCTGCTGTTATATCTATGTGAACAAATGTACAAACACCACAATACTGTTCTCATAATCTTTCTCTATATAATTACTTTTAAGAGTTGCATTTACTATGTATTCCTTACGATTTTGCTGTGTGGGAAAAAACCATGGAGATTTCTCAAAAAGTGAAAAATAAAACTACCGTACATGATCCAACAAGCTCATTTCTGGGTATTTATTAAAAAGAATTGAAATCAGGATCTCAGAGGGAACACCTGTATTCCCATGCTCCCTGCAGCATTATTCACAATAGGCAAGATATGAAAACAACCTAAGTGTCCACCTACAAATGAATAAAGAAAAAATAAATGTATATACATTGGAATATAATTCAACTTTAAAACAGAAGTAAATCCTATCTTTTGTGACAGCATGAATGGATGGACCTAGAGGACATTATACTAAGTAATATAAAACAGACACAGAACAACAAACACTGTATGATCTCACTTGTATCATGGAATCTAAAATGGTCAAATTCTTAACAGCAGAGAGTAGAATTGTGGTTACCAGAGCTGATGAATGGAGGAGGGGAGAAGAGGGAGCTGACGTTCAGTTTATCCAAAATTTCGGTTTATGCAAGATAAATAAATTTTGGAGATCAACTATACAGCATAGTGCCTACATATAACCATACTGCATACTTAATATTTACTAAGAGGATGGCTCTCAGATTATGCATTTTTACCACAAAAATAAAAAATAATAAAAGGGATGGGAGGAAATTATGGGAAGTGATGGGTATGTCTATGACTTTGGTGGTGATAGTTTCATACGTGTATATTCCAGGAATATTCCACATTCCTGATTTATCACCAGCCATGGAAAATATGATAAGCATTGCAGCGAAGAATAAGCTACATATTTCCCCAATGTGTAACAAAAATATTAATGTGAAAATCACCTTCCGAGTACTAGCTCCTTCTACTTCTTCTCCTAGGTTTAAAGATCTACTTACTGAAATGACAGACAGACAGGAAGAGCTGGGTATTGCTAGTTTTGGTATCTCCATCACTACCATGGAAGAGGTTTTCATTAAGTAAGTAATGATGCATGGGAGCAAGAGAGCAGAAAAAAAATTTTTCTTTAAAATCAGATTTCATTTTGAAAGCAAGACCCATCATGTGTGGAGCTAAAATAATTGAAGTAGTAATGGATTGTTAGCTATGGTTATCTTCTATGAATCACGAACATATCAGTTTACGTACCTTGCTCGCCTTATGCGCTAAGGCTGCTGTGACTCATGGAACTAGAGTGAGAATATCAGTTCAGAGAGTTAGGAGGCAGGATACGCAATGCAAAAAATGAGACTATGAAACTGCACAAAAAACTAAATCCAGGTGCTGAATACCCAGAGCAGAGGAATATTTCATAAGAAGATTATTTGAAACTTTGGGATTACAATTGAATATCTGTGTATTTTGTGGGTAGAATTGTTAGAACTGGCCTAGAGCAAAGAGAGAAGACAGAAGAAGCAAGAACTGCAATCTCATAGCTTCCTGAATGAAAACCACAATCACAGAAAACTAACGAAAATGACCACATGGATTTTTGATCATAGGGGACTGAAATGTAAAAGCAGGAATTCAAGAAGTACCTGGAGTAACAAGCAAGTTTGGCCTTGGAGTACAAAATGAAGTAGGGCAAAGGCTAACAGAATTTTGCCAAAAGAACAAACTGGTCACAGCAAACACTCTCTTCCAACAACACAAGAGATGACTCCACACATGGATAGCACCAGGTGGTTAATATTGAAATCAGATGGATTATCTACTTTGCAGCAGAAGATGGAGAAATTATATACAGTCAGCAAAACTAAGACTGGGAGCTGACTCTGGCTCATATCATTATTGCAAAATTCAAGCTTAAATTGAAGAAAGTATGGAAAAACAAAGACTGTTCAGGTATGACTTAAATCACTTATGATTACAGTGAAGGTGACAAATAGATTCAAGGGATTAGATCTGGTAGGCAGAGTACCTGAAGAACAATGGACGGAGGTTTGTGACATTGTACAGCAGGAGATGACCAAAACCATCCCAAAGAAAAAGAAATGCAAGAAGGCAAAGTGGTTTTCTGAGGAAGGCTTATAAATAGCTGAGAAAAGAATAGAAATGAAAGACAAAGGATAAAGGGAAAGACACCTAATTGAATGCAGTAATCCAAAGAATTGCAAGCAGAGATAAGAAAGCCTTCTTAAGTGAACATTGCAAAGATAGAGAGGAAAACAATAGAATGGAAAAGACTGGAGTTCTCTTCAGAAAATTAGAGATACCAAGGGAAAAATTTCATGCAAAAATGGTCACAATAAAAGACAGAAACTAACAGAAGCAGAACAGATTAAGAAGAGGTGGCAAGAATACACAGTAAATATACAAATAAGGTCTTAATGACTTGAATAACCATTTTGGTGTGGTCACTCACCTAGAGTCAGACATCCTGGAGTGTGAAGTAAAGTCGATCTTAGGAAGCATTAGCTTGAACAAAGCTAGTGGAACTGATGGAAAATCCTAAAAGATGGTGCTGTTATAGTGCTGCACTCAATATGCCAGCAAATCTGGAAAACTCAGCAGTAGCCACAGGACTGGAAAAGGTCAGTTTTCATTCCAGTCCCAAAGAAAGGCAAGGCCAAAGGATTTTCAAACTACAGCACAATTACACTCATCTCACATGCTAGCAAAGTAATGCTCAAAATCCTCCAAGCCAGACTTCAACAGTATGTGAACCGTGAACTTCCAGATGTTCAAGCTGGATTTACAAAAGGCAGAGGAAACAGAGATCAAATTGCCAACATCCATTGGATCCTAGAAAAAGCAGGAGAGTTCCAGAGAAACATCTACTTCTGCTTTATTGACTATGCCAAAACCTTTGACTGTGTGGATCACAACAAACTATGGAAAATTCTTAAAGAGGTGGGAATACCAGACCACCTTACCTGTCTCCTGAAAAATCTGTATGCAGCTCAAGAAGCAACAGTTAGAACAAGACATGAAAAAACAGGCTGGTTCCAAATTGGGAAAGGAGTACATCAAGGCTGTATATTGTCACTCTGTTTGTATAACTTAAATGCAGAGTACATGATGCAAAATGCTGGGCTGGATGAAGCACAAGCTGGAATCAAGATTGCTGGGAGAAATATCAGTAACCACCCTCACGGCAGAAAGTGAAGAACTAAAGAGCCTCTTTAGTTTAATTTTTCTGAAATAAGCTTAGAAACATTATGAAAATAAAACTGTTGTATATTATCAATATCAGTTTTTACAGATTTAACAACTTTTAGCCAGTGATTTTTTTTTTTTTTAATTTTGACTCAATTTTTGAAATTTTTATGATGAACTATGTATTTAGAAACCACCATTCTGGTTAAAATAATTTTCTTTTTCTGTGTGTGTAGGGTCAGTCAATTGCATAATCCGACTTTGCAGGCCCTACCAAATGAAGATGAAAGTGAAGACACAAATCAGAATATGAATGTCCCTAGAAATTTTGAGAGACCATATTCTTCCTCCAACTTGAGTAAACGCTCTAATATTACATTTAATACTGGGGTGAGCAACTTCACTAAGAATATAATATTTGTATATATTTGTATGGGATAAAAGTTATAATATTTCATTTTAATATTGAATTAAAAGTAGAGTTTGAGTTCTTAGCCAAAGAAATCCAGGTAAGGAGTAGTATGTAAAACAATTCACTTAGTTTTTAAATTCAAAAGTAAAATATGATAGTAGAAATTAGATTTTTACTCTTCCCATTATTATTCCTCAGAGTCACTTATCACAGTTTTGAATTGTTAGTCCATTCAGAGTTGAGAAAGTTTCTTATAAAAGTTAACACTATTCGTGTACATAAAACTATTTAAATGTATGAATTGAAATGAATTGATACTTCCTAGTGAACTATTTACTCCCAATTCAGTATCTTTCTTCATTACCATGGGAAATTCCACTGGACTGACAAGCATTTCTTTCCTTGTTCTCTTAACTAAATACTCCCTATAGTCTTCCCCCAAAACATTAGGGATTCTGATGTGGAAGATATATTTCTCAGAGTTGCCCATGAGCATACTTCCATTGAGGGGACTGATGAGTCAGTTGTGAAGCAGAGTTGATATTGTACAACTAACGTGTGGAATTTTGAACCAGAGAGAAGTGGAATTCCTGCTCTATTCAATAGTTATTTGACTTTAAACAAATTATTTGACATATCTGTGCTTTAATTTAATTCTCTGTGAGACATTTTAATGAGTTAACACCAAGTAAAATATGGCCTTTGGAATGTTTGCCATGAATTGGATACTTTAAAATGTAATTTTCCTCTTCTCCTTGCTTGCACATTTCTGCTATATCACTCTTCTTTATTTCCCCCTTCTTATAAAGATGCAGACAATGAAAGATTTGCAGAATAGTCTAGAAAAATTGATTCTTGTATTAATATATGCTGTCATCCTAGAAATATATCTAAATATATCTAAAAGTCAGAAAACAATGTGAGAAAGAATCCTTCTAAACTACCTTATTTCCAATCAGTGACAACATCTAAATGCTAATTGTTTCATTCAGAAAATACTGATTGATGGGGCTTCCCTGGTGGTCAGAGGCTAAGAATTTGGAAATATTATGATTTAATATTGGCTAAGAAAGATAGATGTGATGTTGCCCTGGTCAGAGACACTATGAATGTGTTAGTGATCCTTTTGAGGTTTTCAGTGTAATTAGATGGAAGCCTTAATCCTTGCATTCAACACATTATGTAAATAAGAAGTCTTGTTTGTCACCTAGTCTGTGAACTATGGTTATGTTCTGTTCAAGGGTATATTTATAAAATTGTATACATCCTCTATCATAAGATTAAAATATTAATGAAGTTCATTAAATGTTGTGACCATTGTGATGCTGTAATGCCATCTTCTGTCTTGTCAGTGGACTCTTTACAGTCAGCAGTTCTTTGCCATGTTCATAAAAAGAGCAATGTTCACGTGGCGCAACTGGAATTTGATCTTGCTGCAGATACTAGCATTCGTGGGTATTTTTTATTTTTTGATGAGCGATGTGGAGATTTCAATAAGTGGAGAAAAACTTGACAGAGAAATGGATTTGGAACAATATGGTCAAACAATTGTGCCCTTCTCAGTTTCTGGAAATTCTGAGTTTACCATGAATTTCACAAAAAATCTTGAGATCTTGCTAAAGGCTAAGAAACAGAAACTTCATAAAGTAAACGGTAAGCCTCTTTCAAAAAAAAAAAAAAAAAAAAGACTGCTAGTAGATAAAGACCTGTTTGTGTTCTTTCAAAAAAGGTCTTAACTGGAATATTTAGTTACTTGCTATTTTTTTTTCTTGATAGTCTCATAAAGACAACTAAACTAGATGCAAGAACAATCAGTTGAAATTACTGGCTACAATACTGTAAAGTAATTAGCCTCCAACTAATAAAAATAAGTGAAAAAAATAATAAAATTTAAAAAATTTAAAAAGATTACAATCAAACAGAAAAAAAAAAAAAGAAATTACTGGCTACAAAAGTTAATTATTAATGGAGGTGCTGGAGTATGGGTCATCTACCAGCCATTTCCTACATCTTCTAAGTGAAAGTGAGTGAGAGTCACTCAGTCGTGTCCAACTTTTTGTGACCCTATGGACTGTACAGTTCATGGAATTCTCTAGGCCAGAATACTGTAGTGGATAGCCTTTCCCTTCTCCATGGGATCTTCCCAACTCAGGGATCAAACCCAGGTCTCCTGCATTGCAGGCAGATTCTTTACCAACTGAGCTATCAAAGAAGCCCTCACCTTCTAAGGAATGGACTCAAGTACCAGAATATTTTCTTTTGTGAAATGTAGCAGAGAATTTCACATAAAACCAGTCTTACAGTGTGGTATGATGGTCCTAAATCCTGAAAGACTCCTCATAACATATGTATCTAGATTGGCCATATCTAAAAATGGGTAAACAGGTATGGCTGGAAGCTTTATGGGCAGGCTGCTCAGAACTTATTTACTTGTAAAGTAGTAATAGTAACTGATTATATGTACTGAACACGTACTTTTGGCAAGAACTTTTCTAAGTATTTGCATTGTCTATTTCTATAACAATAACATTTGCTAAAGTTTGGGACACTAAGGTTTGGAGATGTTAAGTGAGCCACCCCAATTCATGCACCTAGTATGTATTAGAGGAGGGATTAGATTTTAAGAGATTGCAGTATTAACTCACACTACGCTAGATCATCCCAGTAAGAGGCAAGTCTGTCCTTGTACAAGACTGACCATTTCCTTCCAGGTACTTCATTTGTATTTCCTTCAGCTGCTATCTGGTTAACTGTGTTACTTCATATTAACATATAACCTATGCAGTTTAGCAAGTTTATCTTTTAGGTTCTATTGTGAGAGGTGAAAGTGCATTCAGAGATGTTGGTGAAGTCTACCATTATCTTGACTGTATGTTGATAAACATCATAGGTTTGGTGTCATAAAGCCTGTCAGTAAATCATACATTTTTTCTCCTCCATTACTGGATGACTAAGTGAACATTTATTAATCAAAAATGACACAGTTGTTTAGAAGAGAAGAGGAAAGAGAGAGAGAAAATGAATTTACCTGATTCAAAATGTCGTTCTTTTTCACTACATTATATTGTTGATACAAAAATTAAAAGACTATATTTCAGAGATATGTTAATAATAAGACAATCAAATTAAATCTTCCTTCTTGTTAGTTCTTTTAGCATCTTGCTGTGCTGTGCTTAGTCGCTCAGTCATGTCCGACTCTTTGTGACCCCATGGACTGGACTGAGCCCACCATGCTCCTCTGTCCATGGGGATTCTCCAGGCAAGAATACTGAAGTGGATTGCCATGCCCTTCTCCAGGGGATCTTCCCAACCCAGGGATTGAACCCAGGTCTCCTATACTGCAGGCAGATTCTTTACTGCCTGAGTCACTGGAGAAGCCCTAGCATCTTGCTGTTGTCTTAATTAAAAATTATTCGAGCAGCTCTTTGAGAAAATTAGTAGGCTAAGAAGCCTCAAATTGTTCTATAGAAATAGCTAGTTAAAAAAAAAAAAACACACAGATTAGCTAAAATAGCTTCATATAGAAACTGGTAAAGGGTCTGCAACAATCAAGTGAATGCCCAGTCAAAAAAGCCACATGCAAACTGTAAGGGTATCTGTGGTGTTTTCGCTTATCTTTACACCATCACCCTCTCTGGGACAGTACACTGAGTTGGTAGAAAGCTATGCATTTACTGGTTGCTCCTTTGGGATGAAAAGAGTAGAATTTTTTCAACATTCAGGCCAATTTGAGAACTGTGCAAAGAACTGAATTTGTTTTACTTGACTCAGAGCTCAAGTGAGAACAGTGCCATAGTTTGGATATTATATTAAAGTTGCTGAAAGTACTGACAGATGCCAAGGTATGAAAACTACAAGGGGGACTGCAGACATGCGGGCACCAGGGACAAGATATTATGGGTATCACGACACAGTAGAACATCTAAGGTCCCAAAAGAGAACAAAGGTAAAATTCATAGGGATATTAATACATTTAAAAGCAGCCATATATAGTGAAGAGATGAAGGAAAAACATATACATAGGCCCAGGGTATATATATGCCCAGAAATGTTCTGAGAAAAATGGAACCTTTATGCCAGACAGATTAGTAAATTCTCTCTATGCTGAGATACAATCTGCAAAGACTAGGATAGCAACTTTTTTCAAATCCCAAATGTCAAAAAAAAAAAAAAAAAAAATCACATGCTATACAAATAAACAGGAACACGCTCCATTCAACCAACTCTAAAGAAACACAAGCTTTGGATTTATGGGACAAAGACTTTAACTCTTAAATATGTTCACTAAGTTAAAGGAAACATGAGCAAAATACTGAAGTAAGTAAAGAAAACCATATATGGTAAGAATATCAGCAAAGACAGAAAATTTTTTTCAAATCCCAAATGTCAAAAAAAAAAAAATCACATGCTATACAAATAAACAGGAACACACTCCATTCAACCAACTCTAAAGAAACACAAGCTTTGGATTTATGGGACAAAGACTTTAACTCTTAAATATGTTTACTAAGTTAAAGGAAACATGAGCAAAATACTGAAGTAAGTCAAGAAAACCATATATGGTAAGAATATCAGCAAAGACAGAAAATTTTAAAAGAATCAAACAAAAATTCTGAAGCTAAAAAATACAAAACTGAATTGAAAACTACACCATAGGAATTCATCAGCAGACTTGACCAGGAAGAAGAAAAGTCAGCAAATGTGAAGACATACTATTTGAAGCTATTGAGTTTGAGGAACAGAAAAAAGGGGGGGGGGGAGGGAGAAAACTGAACAGAATCTAATGGAATTATGATACAATATAAAACAGACCAAGCTACACATTCTGGAAATCCTAGAAGGCAACAAAGAAAGGGACATAGAACTTACTTGAAAAAGCAAAGCTGAAAATTTTCCAAATTTGAGGAAAGACTTGGATATGCTAATACAAGAAGCTCAATAGACTCCATGTAGGACAACCAGAGAGAGATCCACAGTGAGACACATTATAATCAAACTGTTGATAGACAAAGAATTTTGAAAGCAACAAGAGAGAAACAACCATGTACAAGAGATCCTTAATGAGATTATCAGAAATTTTCTGCTAAAACCTTGCGGGTCAGAAGGCAGTGGGATAATATATTTAATGAAAGCTTTAAAATTGGTCAACCAAGAAGTCTATATTTAGCAAAACTGCACTTCAAAAATTGAGATATTCAGAGATAAAAACTGAGGGAGTTCATTATGAAATCTACCCTAAAAGAAAATTTAAAGATTCTTCTTCAAAGTGATATGAAAGGACACTGGACAGTAACTCAAAGCCATATGAAAATAAAAATTCTAGAGTAAAGCTAAATACATGGATAAAAGTAAAAACCAATATTATTACAATTTTGGTTTATAATCCTACTTTTTTATAGGATTTGAAAGACAAAAGAATAAAAAGTAACTGTAAATCGCTAAAATCTGGTGTTAAAAGTAAAGTTCAATGCTGCAAAAAATAATATTGCATAGGAACCTGGAATGTTAGGTCCATGAATCAAGTTAAACTGGATGTTGTCAAGCAGGAGATGGCAAAAGTGAACATCCACATCTTAGGAATCAGTCAACTAAAATGGACGTGAATGGGTAAATTTGATTCAGTTGACTGTTATATCTACTATTGTGGCAAGAATCCCTAAGAAATGGAGGAGCCCTCATAGCCAACAAAAGAGTCCAAAATGCAGTACTTTGGTGCAGTCTCAAAGACATCAGAATGATCTTGGTTTTGTTTCCAAGACAAACCATTCAATATCACAGTAATCCAAATATATGCCCCAACAACTAATGTCGAAGAAGCTGAAGTCGAATGATGCTATGAAGAACTAAAAGACCTTCTAGAATTAACACAAAAAAGGATGCCTTTCATCATAGGGGATTGGGATGCAAAATGAACAAGTTAAGAGATAACTGGACTAACAGGTAAGTTTGGCCTTGGAATACAAAATGAGGTAGAGCAAAGTCTGACAGAGTTTTGTGAAGAGAACTGCTCTGGTCATAGCAAGCACTCTCTTTCAACAAAACAAGAGACAACTCTACATATGGACATCATCAGATGGTCAATACTGAAATTAGATTGATTATATTCTCTGCCCTGAAGATGGAGAAGCTCTATGCAGTCAGCGAAAACAAGACCTGGAGCTGACTGTGGCTCAGATCATCAGCTACTTATTGAAAAATTCAGACTTAAATTGAAGAAAGTAGGGAAAACCACTAATCCATTCATGTATGACCTAAATCAGATCCCTCTGGTTATACAGTGAAGGTGATGAATACATTCAACAAATTAGAAATGGTAGACAGAGTACCTTAAGAACTATGGGTGAAGGTTTGCAACACTATACAGAAGCTGGTGACACCACCAAGGTAAAGAAATTCAGCAAGGCACAATGGTTGTCTGAGGAGGCTTTACAAATAGCTGAGAAAAGAAGAGAAGTGAAGCAAAGGAGAAAAGGAAAGATATGCCCAACTGAATGCAGAGTTCCAGAGGATAGCAAGAAGAGATAAGAAAGCCTTCTTAAGTGAACAATGCAAAGAAATAGAGGAAAACAATAGAATGGGAAGGACTAGAGATCTCTTTAAGTAAATTGGAGATATCAATGGAGCATTTCATGCAAAGATGAACACAATAAAAGACAGAAATGGCAAGGACCTAAGAGAAGCAGAAGAAATTAAGAAGAAGTGAGAAGAATACACAGAAGAACTATATATATATTGAAAAAAAAAAAAAAAGGTCTTAAAAAATTGGATAACCATGATGGCTCACTAACCTAGAGCCAGACATCCTGGAGTGTGAAGTCAAGTGGACCTTAGGAAGCATCACTATGAACAAAGTTAGTGGACGTGATGGAATTCTAGCTGAGCTATTTAAAATCCTAAAAGATGATGGTGTTAAAGTGTTGCACTCAATATGTCAGAAAATTTGGAAAACTCAGCAACGGCCAAAGGACTGGAAAAGGTCAGTTTTCATTCCAATCCTGAAGGCAATGCCAAAGAATATTCAAACTATGATACAATTGTGCTCATTTCACATTCTATAAGCTAATGCTCAAAATCCTTCAAGCTGGGCTTCAACAGTACGTGGACCAGGAAATTCCAGATGTACAAGCTGGATTTAGAAAAGGCAAAGGAATCAAAGATTAAATTGCCAACATCCATTGGATCATAGGAAAAGCAAGGGAATTCCAAAAAACATCTACTTCTGCTTCATTGACTACACTAAGCCTTTGACTGTGTGGATCACAATAAAATGTGAAAAATTCTTAAAGAGATAGGAATACCATACCACTTACCTGTCTCTTGAGAAACCTGTATGCAGGAAAGAAGCAACAGTTAGAACCAGACATGAAACAATACAGTGATTCAAATTTAGAAAAGGTATACATCAAAGCTGTATATTGTCGCCCTGCTTATTTAACTTACATGCAGAGTACATTGTGCAAAATGCTAAACTTGATTCCACAAGCTGGATTCAAGATTACTGGGAGAAATATCAACAACCTCAGACATGCATATGATACCACTCTAATTGCAGAAAGTTAAGAGGAACTAAGGGTGAAAGAGGAGAGTGAAAAAACTGGTTTAAAATTAAGCATTCAACTAAGATCGTGGCATCCTGCCCCATCACAATATGGCAAATAGAGGGAGAAAAAGTGGAAGCAGTGGCGGGTTTTAATTTCTTGGGCAAGGACACATATATGTTGTAAGTGAGAGGATAAGAAAAGATACTCCATGAAAATAATAAGCAAAAGAGAGCAGAATGAACTATACCAATATCAGGCAAAGTAGACTCTAAACCAAAAAGTGTTATAAGACTAAGTCACAAAGAGGATGTAATCTAAAAGGGTATCTATAGCAATTATAAACGTAGCACCAAATATCCTAAATATGTGAGGCAAACATTGACACAATGGAGAAATAAACACTATACAATAATAATCAGAAACTTCAGTATCATATTTTTAAACAGTAAATAGAACATAAGACAGAAGATCCACAAGGACAGAGAGACCATGAACAATGCCATAAATCAACTAGACTTAACATACATAAAAGGACACTTCCCTCAACAAACAGCAGAATACACATTTTTCTTGCATGCACAAGAGAGATTCTTTAGGATAGACCATATGCTAGGCCACAGAGTAAATCTTAATAAACTTAAAAAATGGAAATCCTACAAAGTGTACTTTCTGATCATAACTGAATGAAGCTAGATAAGAATAGTGGGAAGAAAACTGGAAAATAACAAATGTGGAAATGCAAAAAAACAACTATCATTAGGTCAAATAAGAAATAACAAGAGAAATTAGAAAATATTAATACTTTGAGACAAATGAAAATGAAAATATATCATATTAAGGAATGTGACAAAAGCAGTGTGTGATGTTTATATTAAAAGAAGAAAACTGACAACCTAGAAGGGTGGGATGGAGCTGGGGGTAGGAGGGAGGCTCGCAAGGGAGGGGACATATGTATACATTTTGCTGATTTGCATTGTACATTGTACATGCTGCATTATACAGCAGAAACCAACAGAACATTGTCAAGTAATTATCTTTGAATTAAAAGTAAATTAAAAAAAAAAAAACACTACCAAAGCAACCACCTAACTTTACAACTTAAGAAACTAGAAAACAAAGAATAACTAAACCCAAGGCTAACAGGAAGAAGGAATAATAAAAACTAGGGCAGATATGAACAAAATAAAGAATAGAAACACAATAGAGAAAATGAACAAAATTGAGTTGTTTCTTTGAAAAGATCAATATATTCGAGAAAAATTTACAAAGTGACAAGGAGGAAAGAGAAGACTCAAATTACTAAACCAGAAATGAAAGAGGGAATACTATTGCTGATTTTACATAGGAGAACCTAGACGAAATCGACAAAGTCCAAGAAATGCACAAAACTGAATCATGAAGAAATATAAAATCAAATAAGTCCTATAAAAAGTAAGGTAATTGAATCAGTAATTTTGAAAAAACTCCCAGCAAAGAGCAGTCAGGGCCAGATGACTTCACAGGTGAATTTTTCCAAATATTCAGAAAAGAATTAATACCAAGTTTTCTCAACCTCTCTTCTAAAATATTGTAAAAGACAGAACAATTTCAAATGCATTCAGTAAGGCCAGCATTACCCTGACACTAAAGCCAGACAAAGACATTATAAGAAAACTGCAGACCAATATCCCTAGTAAATGTAATGCAAAACTCAGTATCAAAATACTATCAAATAAGGCAAATGCACCTTAAAAGGATTATTCACAATGACCAAGTGGGATTTATTCCTAGAATGGAAGGATGGTTGAACACATGAAAATCAGTCCATGTAATATGTTGCATTAACAGAATGAAAGAAAAAAAAACCTGCATGATTATTTCAATTGATGAGAAAATATAATTCACAAAATGATAATTATTTTATGATAGAAAATGCTCAATGAATCAGAAGGAAACTACCTTAACATAATAAATAAATTTGTATCAAAAGCCCACAGCTAAAATCATGGTCAATATTGAAGCACTGAGAGATTTTCATCTAAGATCAGAACAAAATAAAGATATTTGCTTTTACATTTCTGTTCAACATTATACTTGGAGTCCTAGCTACAGAATTTAAGCAGGAAAGAGACAAAAAGACATCAAAATTGGAAAGTGATAAGTTCAAATTACCTCTGTTCTCAACATGATCTTATATACAAAATATCCTAAATTCCCACAAAAAAACCACAAGTTTATCAATTTAGAAAAGTTGCAAAATACAAAATCAACACACAATTAGTTGCATTTCTATACATAACAGTGAACAATCCAAAAACAAAATTAAGAAAAACATTTCACTTATAATAGCATCAGAAGAATAAAACACTATAAGCAAGGCAAAAAGACAACCCTCAGAATGGGAGAAAATAATAGCAAATGAAACAACTGACAAAGGATTAATTTCCAAAATATACAAGCAGCTCATATAACTCAATGCCAGAAAAACAAACAACCCAGTCAAAAAGTGGGGAAAAGACCTAAACAGACATTTCTCCAAAGAGGACACAGATGGCTAACAAACACATGAAAAGATGCTCAACATTGCTCGTTATTAGAGAAAAGCAAATCAAAACTAAAATGAGATATCACCTCACAATGGTCAGAATGGCCACCAACAAAAAGTCTGCAAACAATAAATACTGGAGAGGGTATTGAGAAAAGGGAACCTTTTGCACTGTTGGTAGGAATGCTAATTGATACAGCCACTATGGAAGACGGTATGGAGATTCCTTTAAAAACTAGGAATAAAACCACCATATGACCCAGCAATCCCACTCCTAGGCACATACCCTGAGGAAACCAAAATTGAAAAAGACACATGTATCCCATTGTTCACTGCAGCACTATTTACATTAGCTAGAACATGGAAGCAAGCTAGATGTCCATCAACAGATGAATGGATAAAGAAGTTGTGGTACATATACACAATGGAATATTACTCGGCCATAAAAAGGAACACATTTGAATTATTTCTAATGGGGTGGATGAACCTAGAGCCTATTACACAGAGTGAAGTATGTCAGAAAGAGAAAGATAAATATCGTATACTAACACATATATGCAGAATCTAGAAAGAAGATACCGAAGAATTTATTTGCAGGCCAGGAATGGAGAAACAGACATAGAGAACAGACTTACAGACATGGGGAGAGGGTTAGATGTATGGAGAGAGTAACATGGAAACTTACATTATCATATGTAAAATAGAGAGCCAATGGGAATTTGCTTATGTCTCAGGAAACTCACAGGGGCTCTGTATCAACCTAGAAGGGTAGGATGGGGAGGAAGATGGGAGGGAGGGAATATATGTATACCTATGGTTATTCATGTTGTGTTTTGACAGAAAACAACAAAATTCTGTAAAGCAATTATCCTTCAATTTAAAAAATAAATAAATAAAATACATTTTCTTACCAAAAAAGGAATAAAATACGTAAGAATAAACTTAACCCAGGAGATGAAAGACATGTATAATGACAAACCTTGCTGAAAGAAATTAAAGAAGATACAAATAAATGAAAAGATACTCTATATTCATAGGTCAGCAGATTTAATATTGCTAAGGTGTCAATACTCCCCCAAAAACATTCAGATTCAGTGCTGGCCCTATCAAATCCTAATGATTTGGAGAAAGAAAAAGAATAGAAAAATCAATCCTAAAATTCTTATTGAATCTCAAGAGACCTGAACACAAAGTTTATTTTTCCCATAGTTATTGAGATATAACTGACAAATGATGTTTGTATGTTCAAAGTATACAATGTGATGATTTAATATACATACATATTGCAAAATTACTGCTGCAAAAGGTTTGTTAACAAATCCATAACCTCAGCGAGTTACAGTTTTTCATTGCATGGTTATAGCTTTAAAGGTTGGCTCTCATAATAGTATACAACAGGCTATTGTTAACTATAGTCACTATGCTGTGCATTGGATTCCAGAACTTATAACAGAAAATATGTGCCCTGTGACATACATATCCCCATTTCTCCCACCTCCCAGCCCAGGACCAGGAAACTACCGTTTCTCTCTATAAATAATAGATAGACATAAATCTTTATTCATTAATCTGTTGATACACAATTAGGTTGTTTCCATGTCTTGCATATTGTTAATAATGCTGTGGTGAACATGGGGAGGGGTGCAGATATTTCTTCAAGACAGTGATTTTATTTCCTTTGGATATATACTCAGAAGTGTATATATCTACCATAGTAATAATCATATGGTAGTTATCTTTTTAACTTTTTGAGGAACTTCCATAGTGTTTTACATAGTGGCTATACCACTTTATATTGCTACCAATGGTATACAAGTGTTCTCTTTTTTTCACATTCTTGTCAGGACTTATCTCTTGACTTTTATATGATAGCCATTCTAACAGATGTTAGGTGATAGTTTACTGTGATTTTGATTTATATCTCCCTGATGACTAGCGATGTTGAGCACAGTTTCATATACCTGTTGGCCGTGTATGCCTTCTTTCGAAAACTATCTGTTTCAGTACTTTGCATATTTTTAAACTGAATTAGTATTATTTTTCTATTGAGTTGTATGAATTCCTTTATATTTTGTATTTTAGCTTTTCATCAGATACATAGTTTGTGAAAATTTTCTCCCATTCCTTAGATTGCTTTTTGTTTTTTTGATTGTTTTCTTTGCTGTGTAGGAGTTTTTTTAGTTTGATGTATTCTCACTTGTTTATTTTTAGTTTTGTTAATTGTGATTATGGTGTCATATCCAAAGTACCAATATAAAGAAGAATGTTAGGGAGGTTTCTCCTGTTTTCTTCTAGGCATTTTATAACTTCAACTTATTTTTAAATCCTTAATCAGTTTTGAGTTAATTTTGTGAATGTTGTAAAATAGGGGTCCAGATTCATTCTGCATGTGGATATCTAGTTTTCCCAACACTGTTTATTGAGGGCCTTTTTCCCATTGAATATTCTTGGCTTCCTTGTTAATTATTACTTGAACATTTATTCAAAGGTTTACATTTTTATGAAACACACAAGTTTTCAACCTTTCATTGTTGAGTATGATGAAGTCTTGGATTTGTGTTATTAAAATATGCCCTTTATTGTGGTGGTATATTCCTTCTACAAAATTGCTGAACATTTCATCATAAAAGGATGCTGTATTTCATTAAATGTTTTTTCTTCCATCTGTTTAGTCCTTGGCAAACACTGTGTGTGTGTGTGTGTGTTGGGGGTACTCAGTGGTTGTAATGGTTGTTGGTGTCCTAAGCAGTGCCTCCTGTGAAACAACTAGGAATCAGATCAGGCAGCCGTGGAGTCTAGAGCATACACTTGGCTGTAGGTGCCACCTGCAACTGCCTATGTGGTGAAGGACAGTTGTGGACACGTGCAGAGTGATGGTGGCCAAGGAAGGTAGCAGGGGATGTGAACAACTATGGGCTCATTGGATCCTGTGGAATCCCTAGCTGTCAGCATGTTCTCCTATGGTGGCACACTCTCAACTTGGATATGGAGTCTACAGTGGAAGCTGGTGACAGGGGTTGAATTAAGGGCATGCAAGTGCATTGCTGGAGAGACTAGCTACAAGTGGGTTTGGTGATACTGGCCTGTGACAGACAGCAGGGCCTGATCAACAAGAAGCAAAAGGGGCCTTGACTGTCCAATTTGTTGTTCAGTGAGTCAGTCATGTCTGACTCTTTGTGACCTCATGGGCTGCAGCACAACAGGCTTCCCTGTCCTTCAGTCTCTCCCAGAGTTTTCTCAAAGGCATGTTCGTTGAATTGGTGATGCCATCCAACCATCTCACCCGCTGTCATCCCCTTCTCCTCCTGCCTTCAATCTTTCCCAGTATCAGAGTCTTCTCTAATGAGTCTGCTCTTTGCATCAGATGGCCAAGGTATTGGCACTTCAGCTTCAACATCAGTCCATACAAAAAAATTTCAGGATTGATCTGCTTTAGGATCAGCTGGTTTGGTCTCCCTGCTGTCCAAGGAACTCTCAACTGTCTTCTCTAGCGCCACAGTTAAAAAACATCAATTTTTCAGCACTTAGCCTCCTTTGTGGTTCAACTCTCACACCCGTAAATGACTACTAGAAAAGTCATAGCCTTGACTATACAGACATTTGTTAGCAAAGTAATGTCTCAGCTTTTTAATTGTTTAAGTATGCCATAGTTTTTCTTCAATAGCAAATGTCTTAGTTTCATGGCTACAGTTTCTGTCTGTGGTGATTTTGGAGCTCAAGAAAATAAAGTCTGTCACTGTTTCCATTTTTCCCCATCTATTTGATGGGACTGGATGCCATGATCTTAGGTTTTTTTGTTGTTTTTTTTTTTGATCTTAGGTTTTTGAATGTTGATTTTTAAGCTAGCCTTTTAAGCCACCCATGAATAAGAAATGCAACAAGGCATGGTGGATTTCTGAGGAGGCCTTATAAATAGGTGCGAACAGAAGAGAAGCAAAAGGCAAAGGAGAACAAAAGGATGTACCCAACTGAATGCAAACTTCCAGAGGATAGCAAGGAGAGATAAGAAAGCCTTTTTAAGTGAACAATGTAAAGAATTTGAGCAAAAAAATAGAATGGGAAAGGCTGAAGATCTCCTCAAGAAAATTAGAGATACCAAGGAAACATTTCATGCAAATATGGGCACAATTATGGACAGAAATGGTATGGACCTAACAGAAGATATTAAAGAGAGGTGGCAAGAATACACAGAAGAACTGTCAACAAAAGGTTTTATGACTCAGATAACCACAATGGTGTGGTCACTCACCTAGAGTCAGATATCTTGGAGTATGAAGTTAAGTGGAACTTAGGAAGCATTACTATGAACAAAGCTAGTGGAGGTGATGGAATTCTAGATGAACTATTTAAAATCCTAAAGTGTTGCTGCACTCAATATGTCAGGAAATTTGGAAAACTCAGCAGTGGCCAAAGGACTGGAAAAGGTCATTTTTCTTTCCAATCCCCAAAGAAGGGCAATGCCAAAGAATTTGCACACTACTGCACAATTGCTCTCATTTCATATGCTAGCAAGGCCATGCTCAACATCCTTCAAGCTGGGCTTCAACAGTACATAAACTGAGATCTTTCAGATGTACAAGCTAGATTTCAACAAGGCAGAGGAACCAGAGATCAAATTGCCAACATCCGTTGGATCATAAAATAAACAAGATATTAAAAAAAAAAAAAAACAACTACTCCTGCTTCATTGACTATGCTTAAGCTTTTGACTGTATGGATCACAACAAACTGTGGAAAATTCTCAAAGAGTTGGGAACACCAGACCACCTTACCTGACTCCTGAGAAACCTGTACTCAGGTCAAGAAGCAAAAGTTAGAAATGAATGTGAAACAGTGAACTGGTTCAACACTGGGAAAGGAGTACATTAAGGCTGTATGTTGTCACCCTGCTTATTTAACTTCTATGCAGAGTATGTCATGTGAAGTGCTGGACTGGATGAATCTCACACTGGAATCAAGATTGTGGGGAAAAATATTGATAACCTCAGATATGCAGACGAGACCACCCTTATGGCAGAAAGGGCAGAGGAACTGAAGAGCCTCTTAATTAGTATGAAAACAGAGAGTGAAAAGGATGGCTTAAAACTCAACATTCAAAACTCTAAGATCATGTCATCCAGTACTATCACTTGATGGCAAATAGATGGGAAAACAATGGAAACAGCGACAGACTTTATTTTTTGGGGCTCCAAAATCACTGCAGTCGGTGACTCCAGCTATGTAATTAAAAGACGTTTGTTTTTTGTAAGAAAAGTTCTGAAAAAGTGGAGACATCCCTTTGCCCACAAAGGTCCATGTAGTGAAAGCTATGGTTTTTCCAATCGTCATGTACAGATGTAAGAGTTGGACCATAAAAAAGACTGAGCACCAAAGAATTGATGCTTTTGAACTGTGGTGCTGGAGAAAACTCTTGAGAGTTGCCTGAACAGCAAGGAGATCAAACCAGTCAATCCTAAAGGAAGGTAACCCTGCATATCTATTGGAAGGACTGATGCTGAAGCTCCAGTACTTTGGCCACCTGATGTGAAGACTCATTGAAAAAGACCTTGATGCTGGGAAAGACTGAGGGCCGAAGGTGAAGGGGACAACAGAGGATGAGGTGGTTGGATGGCATCATCGACTTAATAGACATGATTTGGGCAAACTCTGTGAGATAGTGAAGGACGGGGAAGCCTGGCGTGCTGCAGACCATGGGGTGGCCAAGAGTTGGACATGACTGTAAGAACGAACAACAACAGGAACAAAATATGGCTGTTGAGTTGCCAGTGGCAAAAGCCGCTCTTTTCTGCCTAGCAGTTCTCGGAACCACAGTGGCTTTGAAGCACGTGCTTTTCTTCCTTGTCTGCTCAATAAGTCTCAGCTTTACTGAGTCTGTGTGAAGTGAAACTGAAGTGGTAATTTCACCCAGTGTGATACAAGTCTGGAGGAGCTGGTCCTTCACCCTACTCTTCCTTGCCTGCCAGGAGGAACTCCTACTAGCTGGGGTTTTCCTTTCTGCTTCTGAATAATATCAGCTTGTGGGGTGTAATAATGTAGGCAAAATGAAATGTCTTCCTCTGTTCTTGTGTAATTATTCTCAGATTTTTGTTATACGGTGTTCTTAAGTGGGGGCTATTGTTCACCTGGACCTGCTTTTATTCATAGGTGATTATACATTAATCTTTGTGAAGTGACAGGGAAGGTGGATTTTCCTAAGTTGCCATATTTTTTTTTCTAATACACTGCTTTCTTTTTTGAACAAAATGTTCACTGTTTATACAGTTCTTAGTTAACAGTTTTTCTTCCTTCTTCATCCCTTTGAAGATATTATCACATTCATTTCTGGGCCCCACAGAAGTTTGTGGTTATTCATATTCTTGTTTCCACCGAAAGTATTGTCATTTTCCTTTGATATTTTTTAAGAAGTCCCCTTTATATTTGCTGTTCAATCCTTAGATTTGATATATTTTTAAATGGTTTGTTATCTTTATCATGCATGGAAATTGATAAAGCTTTTTCAAAAACTTACAAGTTTCTCTTTCATCAAGTTCAAGAAATTATCACACGTTATTTTTTGAAATACATTTCCTATTGCATTTTAGTTCTCATTTTTTTTAAAGAAGCTCAGTTACATGTGTGTTAGGGTTTTTATATTGTCTAACAAGTCCCCAGGGCCCAATTTATTTAAATTTCTTTTCCTTCTTTTCTTTGATTAATTCTATTGGTGTGGCTTAAGGTTGTTGTACAGTGTATTAAGGGCTTCCCCGGTAGCTCAGTTGGTAAAGAATCTGCCTGCAGTGCAGGAGACCCCAGTTCAATTCCTGGGCCAGGAAGATCTGCTGGAGAAGGGATAGGCTACCCACTCCAGTATTCTTGGGCTTCCCTGGTGACTCAGATGGTAAAGAATTTGTCTGCAGTGTGGGAGACCTGAGTTTGATCCCTGGGTTGGGAAGATCCCCTGGAGAAGGGAAAGGCTACCTACTCCAGTATTCTGGCCTGGAGAATTCCGTGGACTATACAATTCATGGGATCACAAAGAGTGGGACACAACTGAACGACTTTCACTTTCACAGAGTATTCAAAAGCAGAGACATCACTTTGCCTAAAAGAAAAACTTGAATGGGCAAAGCTATGATTTTTCCAGTTGTCATGTACATATGTGATAGTTGGACCATAAAGAAGGCTGAGTACTGAAGAATTTCAAATTGTGGTGTTGGAGAAGATTTTTGAGAGTCCCTTGGACAGCAAGAAGATAAAACCAGTCAAACCTAAAGAAAATCAACCCTGAATATTCATTGGAAGGACTGATGCTGAAGCTGATACTCCAATAACTTTGGCCACTGATGCAAAGAGCCGACTCATTGGAAAAACCTTGATGCTGAGAAAGATTGAGGCCAAGAGGAGAAGGGGGTGACAGAGGATGAGATGGTTCAGTGGCATCACCACCTCAAGGGACATGAGTTTGAGCAAACTCTGGGAGATAATGAAGGACAGGGGAGCCTGATGTGCTGCAGTTCATGGGGTTCCAAAGAGTTGGACACCACTGAGTGACTGAACAACAAGATTGTTGTTTCTCTCTTTTGTCGTCTCCGTTTCTCTAACAGCATCCAATAAAAGGTTCCTCCCCCCACCATATATTATATTATTTCCTTTAGTTCTAGAATTCCCTAATTTTTCATCTAATTTTTAATATATTTTATGTATTACAAACATTTATCATCAAGAATATTTACAGGTGTTTTAAAATCTCACTGTGCTAATTCCAACATCTGGATAATCTTAGGTTTAGTTTCTGTTAATTGTCTTTTCTTTCAACAGTGGTTCTTTTTTCCCCATTGATTGTTTTGTCTTAACTTTCTAAAATAAAATTTAATTGGAGGATAATTGCTTTACAATGCTGTGCTGTTTTCTGCTGCACAACAACATGAGTAAATCATAATTATATATCTATATTTCCTCCCTTTTGAAAAACCCCTCCCTGCTCCCATCCCACTCCTTTTAGGTCATCACAGAGTGCTCGTTGGGATACCTATTTTACGCGATAATGTTTATATATCAATGCTACTTACTCAATTCGTTCTACTCCCTCCTTCTCATGCTGTGTACACAAACTGTTGCCTATGTCTGCATCTCAATTTCTTCTCTTCAAATATGTTTACTAAGACTATTTTTCTAGATTTCATATATATCTGTTAATATATGATGTTTGTTTTTCTCTTTCTGACTTACTTCACTCGTATAATAGGTTCTAGGTTCATCCACTTCACTACAGCTGGCTCTGATATATTTCTTTTTATAGCTGAATAATATTCCATAGTGTGTGTGTGTGTGTGTATATATGTATACATACATATATACTGCATCTTTTTATTCATTCATCTGTTGATGGATATCTAGGTTGCTTCCATGTCCTGGCTATTGCAAAGAGTGCTGCAATGAACACTGGGGTACGTGTGTGTTTTTGAATTATGGTTTTCTCAGGGTGTATGCCCAGTAATGGGATTGCTGAGTCATGGTAGTTTTATTCCTAGTTTGTTGAGGAGTCTCCATACTGTTCTCCCTAGTAATTG
Organism: Cervus elaphus; assembly: GCF_910594005.1. Classification (NCBI taxonomy): domain Eukaryota; kingdom Metazoa; phylum Chordata; class Mammalia; order Artiodactyla; family Cervidae; genus Cervus; species Cervus elaphus. The sequence continues at coordinate 33,431,861 of NC_057824.1, forward strand.
TATCAATTTACATTTCCACCAATAGTGTAGTAGGATTCTCTTTTCTCCACATCCTCTCCAGCATTTTGCACAGCAAAGGAAACAATAAGCGAGATGAAAAAGACAACCCTCAGAATGGGAGAAAATAAGCTGCAAATGAAGCAATAGACAAAGGATTAATCTCCAAACTATATAAGTAGCTCATACAGCTCAATATTACAAAAACAGCCCAATCAACTGAACAGAGGACCTAAGCAGACATTTCTCCAAAGAAGACTTACATATGGTCAATAAACATATAAAGGATGCTCAAAATCACTCATTATTGTGGTTTTTGTTGTTCAGAAGATAAGTTGTGTCTGATTCTTTGAGACCACGTGAACTGCAGCATGCCAGAGTCTTCTGTCCTCCACTATCTCCTGAAGTTTTCTCATATTCATGTCCATTGAGTGGTTGTTGCTATCTAACCATCTCATCCTCTGTCTCTCCTTTCTCCTTTTCCCTTCAATCTTTCCCAGCATCAGGGTCTTCTCTAATGAGTCGGTTCTTAGCATCAGGTGGCCAAAGTATTGGAGCTTCAGCTTCAGCAACAGTCCTTCCCAATGAATATTCAGAATCGTTTTCCTTTAGGGCTGACTGATTTTATCTCTTTGCAGTCTAACAGACTCTCAAGAGTCTTCTCTAGCACCACAATTAGAAAGCATCTATTCTTCAGTGTTCAACTTTCTTTATGGTCCAACTCTCACATTCCTACATGACTACTGGAAAAACCATAGTTTTGAGTATACAGACTTTTGTTTCAAAGTTATGTCTTTGCTTTTTAATACACAAGGTTTATTATAGCTTTCTTCCAGTGAGCAAGTGTCTTTTAATTTCATGGCTGCAGTTCCCATCCACATTGATTTTGAAGACCAAGAAAATAAAATCTGTCCCTGCTTCCATTTTTTCCCTTTCTACTTACCTTTTAGTAATAGGACCAGATGCCATAATCTCAGGTTTTTAATGGTGAGTCTCTAGTCAATTTTTTCTCTCTTCTCTTTCACCCTCATCAAGAGGCTCTTTAGTTCCTCTTCACTTTCTGCCATTAGAGTGGCATCATCTGCATACCTGAGGTTGATATTTCTCCTGGCAATCTTGATTCATTTGTGATTCAACCCAGTCCAGTACATCACATGATGTACTCTACATATGATTTAAATAAGCAGGGTGGCAATGTACAGACTTGAAATTCTCCTTTCCCAGTTTGGAACAGTCAGTTTTCCCATGTCTGGTTCTGTTGCTTCTTGACCAGCATACAAGTTTCTTCAGTTCAGTTCAGTCACTCAGTCCTGTCTGACTCTTTGTGACCCCATGGAGTGCAGCATGCCAGGCCTCCCTGTCCATCGCCAACTCCCGGAGTTCACTCAAACTCATGTCTATTGAGTGGTGATGCCTTCCAACCATCTCATCCTCTGTGGTCCCCTTCTCTTCCTGCCCTCAATCTTTCCCAGCATCAGGGTCTTTTCTAATGAGTCAGCTCTTCTCATCAGGTGGCCAAAGTATTGGAGTTTCAACTTCAACATCAGTCCTTACAGTGAACACCCAGGACTGATCTCCTTTAGGATGGACTGGATGGATCTCCTTGCAGTCCAAGGGACTCTCAAGAGTCTTCTCCAACACCACAGTTCAAAAGCATCAATTCTTTTGTGCTCGGCTTTCTTCACAGTCCAACTCTCACATCCATATATGACCACTGGAAAAAACATAGCCTTGATTAGACGGGCCTTTGTTGTCAAAGTAATGTCTCTGCTTTTCAATATGCTCTCTAGGTTGGTCATAACTTTCCTTCCAAGGAGTAAGCGTCTTTTAATTTCATAGCTGCAATCACCATCTGCAGTGATTTTGGAGCCCAAAAAAACAAAATCTGACACTGTTTCCACTGTTTCCCTATCTATTTGCCATCAAGTGATGAGACCAGATACCATGATCTTAATTTTCTGAATGTTGAGCTTTAAGCCAACTTTTTCACTCTCCTCTTTCACTTTCATCAGGAGGGTGTTTAGTTCTTCTTCACTTTCTGCCATAAGGGTGGTGTCGTCTGTATATCTGAAGTTATTGATATTTCTCCCAGCAATCTTGATTCCAGCTTGAGCTTCATCCAGCCCAGTGTTTCTCATGATGTACTCTGCATATAAGTTAAATAAGCAGGGTGACAGTATACAGCCTTGATGTATTCCTTTTCCTATTTGGAACCAGAACCATGTTCCATTTGGACATGTTCCATGTCCAGTTCTACCTGCATACAGATTTCTCAAGAGGCAGGTCAGGTGGCCTGGTATTCCCAGGAGACAAGTAAGGTGGTCTGGTACTCCCATTTCTTTAAGAATTTCCCACTGTTTGTTGTGATCCACAGAGTCAAAAGCTTTAGTGTAGTCAATGAAGCAGAAGTTGGTGTTTTTCTGTAACTCCCCCACATTCTCCATGATTCAACAAAAGTTGGCAATTTGATCTCCGGTTCTTCTCACTAAGCTCTGCCCCAGGAAAAAAGAAGTAAAATGAAAATCTTATCCTGTTTTACTTCCCTCTTCAAAGGATCAGAAACTTTCTAACAACTGAATGCTTCTTTTCACTCTAGGGTTCTATCAGGTAACTGGTTTTGCATTTTGACCAGTTTACAGCTGTTATCTGCATACTGGTCAGTCTGGTAAAATGTCACTTGCCCACTAATTACACTGTGTCAAGAATATGCACTGAATGTTTTCTATACTTTGTAATCTTTTGACATTTGTTTCATTGCCTAATATTATATTATTTTTGTAAATGCTTCATTTACCCAACTCCAAAAAAAAAAATTCTGAAATTTTTGGATGACAAATTCTGTCTCAATTGCATTATTTTATTTGTTGTATTCTACATTTTTTTTAACTAGTACTGACCTGTCCACTACTGAAATATGCATTAGAATCCTTCATCATAATTTGGGTTTAAGTCTTCACCTTTAATTCCATGATTTGATTTGTGTATTTTGTCTGTATGTTACTGGTTCTTAGAAATTTGAATTGATATGCTTTGTAAATGATAGATTATTTTATCATTTTGAAAATTTTCTCTTTATTCTGGCATGCATTGTTGTCTTAAAATTTATTTTATATAACATTATATGAGTTACTATATATAACATTTATATAACTTTATGTAAGAGATACTCCAGCTTTCATTTTGTTGGTGTTTGCATAGTGAATCTTCCAGTTATTCATTCTTCAACTGAAATTTATTTCTTTAATGTTATATTTAAAGACGAATGTCTCCTTTAAATAGCTTACAACTGAGTTTATTGAGATTTAGTCTGGTGATTTTTACAATTAAAATGGTAAGATGGTTTATCTGTGTTATTCCTATTTTTCTCTATTTTTTTTGTTATTCTCTCTCTTACTACTCTTTCAGTGTTTACCCCAAGATTTCAACATGTATTCTTAACTTACTAGAGTCTGCTGTAAATAAGTACTTTTATCCAGACACTATGAATGCAATGTCTTAGAGTATTTTAGTTAAAATTTGCATTCTCACCAACAGCACACTGGAGTTTCCTTTTCTCCACCTCCTTGCCAACTCCTGTTATTTGTTGCCTTCCTAATAATAATGAATCTGGCAGGTGTGAGGTGAGAACTCATTTTGACTTTAATTTTAACCTCTGATAATTAGTGATGTAGAGTACCTTTTCATGACTCCATTGGCCATATACATGTGTCTATATGTCTTCTTTGGGAAAATGTGTATTCAGATCCTCTGCCCATTTTTAATGTTTGTTTGTTTTGCTTTGATGCTGGATTGTATGAATTCTTTGTATATTTTGGATATTACTCCTTATCAGATATAATTTTCAAATATATTCTCCTAAATATATTCAATAGGCAACATTTCATTTTATTGACAGTTTTCTTCTCTGCACAAAAGCTTTTTAGTTTTATGTAGTTCCATTTGCTTATTTTTAGTTTATTTTCCTTGCATGGGGTAACATAACCCACCCCACCCCCCGCCTCCCGCCCAAATATGGCTAAGACCAATGTCAAAAAGGTTTCTGCCTGCATTTTCTTCTAGGAGTTTTATGGTTTTAGGTCTTACACTTAAATCTTAAAACATTTGAGTTTACTTTTGTGCATGGTGTGATAAATGGTGCAGTTTGATTCTTTTTGCATATAGCTTTCTAGTTTTCCCTACATCAGTTATTAAAGAAGGTTTCTTTTCTCCATTGTTTACTCTTGTCCCTTTATTGTAGATTAATTGACCAGAGAAGCAAGGGTTCATTTCTGGGCTACATTGATCTGTGTGTTTCTTACTGTGCTAGTACCATAATGTTTTGATTAGCTGCAGTATAATTTGAAACCAGGGAGCATGATGCCTCCAGCCTTTTTGTTCTTTCTCAAGATTGTATTGGTTACTAGGGGTCTTGTATGTTTCCATGCAAATTGCAGAATTATATATCTTAATTCTGTGAAAAATGATACTGGTATTTTGATGCAAACTATATTGAATCTGTAGATCATCTTGGGTAATATGGTCTTTATACAATGTTAATTCTTTCAATCTATGAGCATGGTATATCTTCACATTTATTTATGTAGTCTTCATTTTTTTAAAAAAAAATTTGCATTGAAGTATAGTTGATTTACAGTGTTCTGTTACTTTCAGGTATAATGCTTCAAGTGTTAGTTTCAGAAAAGTGATTTAGTTATACATATACATATATATGAGGAGGGCATGAAAACCTGCTCCAGTATTCTTGCCTGGAGAATTCCATGGACAGAAAAGCCTGGTGGGCTACAGTCCATAGGATCACAAAGTCGGTATGACAGAAGTGATTTAGCACAGCATACACATATCTATTCTTTTTCATATTCTTTTCCCATATTACAGAGAATTGAGTATAGTTCCCTATGACATGCAGTAGGTCCTTGTTGATTATCTATTGTATTTACAGTAGTATGCATAAGCTAATCCCAGCGTCCTTATTCATCCCACCCTCCCCACATGTTTCTCCTTTGGTAACCATAAATTTGTTTTTTAAGTGTGTGTCCATTTCTGGTATTCCCAAGTGGCACTAGTGGTAAAGACCTGCCTGCCAATGCAGGAGACATGAGAGGCACAGGTTTGATCCCTGAGTCAGGAAGATCCCGTGGAGGAGGGCATGGAAATACACTCCAATATTCTTGTCTGAAGCATTCCATGGACAGAGGAGCCTGGCAGACTATGGTCCGTAGGGTCCCAAAGAGTCAGACATGGCTGAGGTGACTTAGCATGCACGCACACTCGAGTATATTTCTGTTTTCTTCATATGTTCATTTGTATAATTCATTTCATTTCATTTCATTTCAGTTCAGTTCAGTTCAGTTCAGTCGCTCAGTAGTCTACGACTCTTTGAGACCCCATGAATTGCTGCACGCCAGGCCTCCCTGTCCATCACAAACTCCCGGAGCTTACTCGAACTCATGTCCATCGAGTCGGTGATGCCATCCAGCCATCTCATCCTCTGTCGTCCCCTTCTCCTCCTGCCCCCAATCCCTCCCAGCATCAGGGTCTTTTCCAATGAGTCAACTCTTCGCATGAGGTGGCCAAAGTACTGGAGTTTTGGCTTCAGCATCAGTTCTTCCAATGAACACCCAGGACTGATCTCCTTCAGGATGGACTGGTTGGATCTCCTTGCAGTCCAAGGGACTCTGAAGAGTCTTCTCCAACACCACAGTTCAAAAGCATAAGATTTTGCACATCAAAAGAAACTATAAACAAGGTTAAAAGACAGCCCTCAGAATGGGAGAAAATAATAGGAAATGAAATAACTGACAAAAGATTAATCTTCAAAATATACAGGCAGCTCATTCAGCTCAATACCAGAAAAACAAATAAAACTCAATCAAAAAGTGGGCAGAAGACCTAAACAGACATACAGATGGCTAATAAACACACGAAAAGATGCTCAACATCACTTATTATTAGGGAAATACAAATCAAAACTACAATGAGGTATCACCTCACATTCATTTGAATGGCCATCATAAAAAAATCTATTAAAAAAAATGCTGGAGAGGGTGTGGAGAACAGGGAACTTTCTTGCACTATTGGTGGAAATGTAAATTGATATACTTACTACAGAGAACAGTATAGACAGTCCTTAAAAACTAGAAATAATACTATGTATATTGGAGATTAAGTGTATACATTGGAGATTAATCATTTGTCAGTTGCTTCATTTGTAATTATTTTCTCCCATTCTGATGGCTTTGTTTCATCTTGTTTATGGTTTCCTTTGCTGTGCAAAAGCTTTTAAGTGTAACTAGGTCTCATTTGTGTATTTTTATTTCCTTTACTCTGGGAGGTGGGTCAAAGAGAATCTTGCTGTCATTTATGTCAAATTGTGTTTTTCCTATGTTTTCCTCTAAGAGTTTTAGAGTTTCTGATCTTACACTTAGGTCTTTAATCCATTTTGAGTTTAATTTTTGAATATGATGTTAGGAAATGTTATAATTCCATTCTTTTACATATACCTGTCCAGTTTTCCCAGCACTACTGATTGAAGAGGCTGTCTTTTCTGCCTTGTATATTCTGCCTCCATTGTCAAAGATAAGGTGCCATATGTGCATGGGTTTTGCTCTGGGCTTTCTATCCTATTCCATTGATCTATATTTCTGTTTTGTGCCAGGTCTTTTGCCTGCTTAGGCAGACTTTTTCCCTAGGTATTTTATTCTTTTTGATGCAATATTGGATAGGACTGTTTCCTTAATTTCTCTTTCTGATCTTTCATTGTTAGTGTATAGGAATGCAAGAGATTTCTAGATAGTACTCTTGTGACCTTACTAAATTCATTGATTAGCTCTAGCATTTTTCTGGTGGCACCTTTAGGGTTCTCTGTGTATAGTATTGTGTTATCTGCAGTGACAGCTCAACTTCTTTTCCAATTTGGATTCCTTTTACTTATTTTTCTTCTCTGATTGCAATGGCTAGGACTTCCAGAACTATGTTGAATAGTAGTGACAAGAGTGGACACCCTTGTCTTGTTCCAGATCTTAATGGAAATGCCTCCAGTTTTTCACCATTGAGAATGACATCTGCTGTGGATTTGTCTTATATGGCCTTTATTATGGTGAGGTAGATTCTTTCTATGCACACTTTCTGGAGAGTTTTTATCATTAATGTGTGTTGAACTTTGGCAAAATATTTTTTCTTCATCTATTAAGATTATCTTATGGTTTTTATTCTTCAATTTGTTAATATGTTGTATTACATTGATTGATTTGCATGTATTGAGGAATCCTCGCATCCCTAGGATGAACTCCCTTTGATCATGCTGTATGATTCTTTTGATGTGTTGTTGGTGAAAGGTTGATGCTGAACCATGAAAGACACTGGGATTCTTGGCCTCTGGAGGAGAATTCAATCTGGGGCCAGTGATGAGGCTTAATTGTTCCGAGCTTTTGTGTAATAAAGTTTTACTAAAGTATAAAAGAGGTAGAGAAAGCTTCTGACATAAATATCAGAAGAGGGCAGAAAGAGTGCTCACCTGCTAGCCTTCAGCAGTATGTTATATACCTATCAGCAAGCTGTTAATTAGAGAAAAATTAGTCTCAAAACTCAGAGACTGGCACCAGGCCCCTCAGCCACAACATGCATTTTGAGATAACATTGGCACAAAGTGAGCTGTCCTGGACCATAAAATGATTAACATGAATCTTGAAGAAAGGCAGGTTTCCAAGCAAATACAGTCTCATTTTGAATAGCTTAAGAGAACATTTGCCTGAGTAAAACATACCGGTTTGTCAAGTTGGTGACTTGGAGACAGAGTCTAGGGTAAATTCATAGTTCATTAACATAGCTTAAGACAAACATTTCCATAAGAAAAAAGCATTGGTTAGTTCAAGGTTTGAGAAAAGTTAAGTTCAGATGGAACCAGGTGTCATCATGGCAACACCTCTTTAAGAAGAAACCTCTTCTTAAATTTGTATAGAGAAGGGGAAAAAATCTAACACTTATAGTTTGTTTCCTCCTGCAGCTTAAGAGAGAAGTAAAAAATGTCTGACCCTTGCAGCCTATTTCCTCCATTTGGAGACCCCTGATCTTCCTGCCTGTTACCCTCTCACTGAATTCTGTTTGCTAGTGTTTTCTTGAGAATTTCTGCCTCTATGTTCATCAGTGATATTGGTGTGTAATTTTATTTTTGTGTGGTACTTTGTGTGGTTTTGGTATCAGGGTGATAGTGGCCTCATAGAATGAGTTTGGGAGGGTTCTTCCATCTGCAATTTTTTTCGAAGAGTTTTAGCAGGATAAGTATTATCTCTTCTCTAAATATTTGATAGAATTAGCCTATGAATGCATCTATTCCTGGGCTTTTGTTGGTTTTCTTGTTTGAGGATTTTTTAATCACAGTTTCCATTTCAGTGCTTTGATTGGTCTGTATATATTTTCTTTTCTTCCTAGTTCAATCTTGGAAGATTGTGTCTTTGTAAGAATTTGTCCATTTCTTCCAAGTTGTCCCTTTTATAGGAATATTATTACTTATAATAGTCTTTCATGATCCTTTGTATTTCCGTGGTATCAATTTTAAGTTCTCTTTTCATTTCTATTTTATTGATGTGAGACTTTTTTTTTTCTTGATGAGTCTGAATAACAGTTTATCAATTTTGTTTATCTTCTCAAAGAATCAACTTTTAGTTTTATTAATCTTCGCTATTTTTTTCTTCAGCAGTTCTTTTTCCATTTATTTCTGCTCTGTATATTATTTATTTCCTTCTATTAACTTTGTGTTTTGTTTGCTCTTCTTTCTCTGATTGCTTTTGTTGTAAGGTTAGGTTGTTTATTTGAGATTTTTCTTATTTCTTCAAGAGAGACTGTAATACTATAAACATCTCTCTTTTCTTATATCCCATAGGATTGGGTTCATCATATTTTTGTTGTCACTTGTTTCTAGGTACTTTTTGTATTTTCTCTTTGACTTCTTCAGTGATCTGTTTGTTATTTACTAGTATATTTTTTTAGTCCTCATGTGTTTGTGTTTTTAAGGCTTTTTCTTCTGTAATTGATGTATAATCTCATAGTGTTGTGGTCAGAAAAGATGACTGATATGATTTCAATGTTCTTAAATTGACCAAGGCTCACCTTGTGGCTCAGCATGTGGTCAGTTTTGGAGAATGTTCCATTTGCACTTGAGAAGAAAGTGTATTCTCCTTTTGGATGGAATGTCTTATAGATATGAATTAAGTCCCTCTAGGCTCACCCTTATGGCAGAAAGTGAAGAAGAACTAAAGAGCCTCTTGATGAAAGTGAAAGAGGAGAGTGAAAAAGTTGTTGCTTTTAAAGCTTCACATTCAGAAAACTAAGGTCATGGCATTTGGTCCCATCACTTCATGGCAAATAGATGGGGAAACAGTGGAAACAGTGGCTGACTTTATTTTTCTGGGCTCCAAAATCACTGAAGATGGTGATTGCAGCCATGAAATTAAAAGACGCTTGCTCCTTGGAAGGAAAGTTATGACCAACCTAGACAGCATATTAAAAAACAGAGACATTGTCCACAAAGGTCCATCTAGTTAAGGCTATGGTTTTTCCAGTAGTCATGTATGGATGTGAGAGTTGGACTGTGAAGAAAGCTGAGGGCCAAAAAATTGATGTTTTTGAACTATGGTGTTGGAGAAGACTCTTGAGAGTCCCTTGGACTGCAAGGAGATCCAACCAGTCCATCCTGAAGGAGATAAGTCCTGGGTGTTCATTGGAAGGACTGATGCTGAAGCTGCAACTCCAATACTTTGGCCACCTGATGCAAAGAGCTGAGTCATTTGAAAAGACCCTGATGCTGGGAAAGAGTGAGGGCAGGAGGAGAAGGGGACGACGGAGGATGAGATGGTTGGATGGCATCACTGACTCAATGGACATGGCCTTGGTGGACACCAGGAGTTGGTGATGGACAGGGAGGCCTGGCGTGCTGTGGTTCATGGGGTTGCAAAGAGTTGAACACGACTGAGTGACTGAACTGAACTGAACTGAGGCTTATCTATCATTTTAAGGCTTGTGTTTTCCTATCCATTTTCTGTCTGAATGATCTGTTCCTTGATGAAAGTGGGGTGTTAATGCTCCCCACTATTATCATATTACTGTTAACTTCTCCCTTTATGTTTGTTAATATTTGCCTTACATATTGAGGTGCTCATATGTTGGGTGCATATATATTTATAATTATATCTTCTTGAATTGATCCTACAATCATTGTCCTTCTTTGTCTCTTATAATAGTCTTTGATTTAAAGTCTATTTTGTCTCATATGAGTATAGCTATTCCAAGTTTCTTTTGATTTCCATTTGCATGGTATACCATCTCCTACCCCCTTACTTTCAGTCTGTATGTGTCCCAACGTGTGAAGTGGGTTTCATGTAGACAGGATATATATGGGCCTTGATTTTATATCCACCCAGCCAGTCTATGTCTTTTGGTTGGTGCATTTAATTTATTTACATTTAAGGTAATTATCAGTATATATATTCCTATGCCCATTTTCTTCATTGTTTTGGGTTTGTTTTTTAGATCTTTTCTTTCTCTTGTGTTTCCTGCCTAGAGAAGTTCCTTTAGCATTTGTTGTAAAGCTGGGTTGGTGGTGCTGAATTCTCTTAGCTTTTGCTTGCCTGTAAAGTTTTTATTTCTCTGTCAAATCTGAATGAGAGCCTCCCTGGGCACAGTATTCTTGGTTGTAGGTTTATCTATTGCATCACTCTAAGTGTATCATGCTCCTCACTTATGGCCTGCAGAGTTTCTGCTGAGAAATGAGCTGATGACCTCATGGGAGTTTCTTGTATGTTATTTGTCATTTTTCTCTTATTGTTTTAAATATTTTATCTTTGTCTTTAATTTTTGTCAGTTGGATTTCTACGTGTCTCTGTGTATTCCTCCTTGGCTTTATCCAGCCTGGAACTTTTTGCCTTCCTGGACTTGGATGATTGTTCCTTTTCCCATGTTACGAAATTTTTCAGCTATTATCTTTTCAAATATTTTCTTGGGTTTTTTTCACTCACTCTTTTCCTTCTAGGATCCCTATAATGTGAATATTGGTTCATTTACTACTGTCCCAGAAGTTTCTTAGGCTATCTTCATTTTTTTTTTTTCATTCTTTTTTCTTTATTGTGTTTCATGGTAGTGATTTCCACCTTCTGTTTTCCAGTTCAGTTATTCATTCTTCTGCCTTGGTTATTCTGTTATTGATTCTTTCTAGTGCATTTTTCATTTCAGTTATTGTATTTTCCATCTCTGTTTGTTTGCTATTTAGTTCTTTTAGGTTTCTGGTAAACATTTCTTGCATCTTCTCCATTATTTTTCCAAGGTCCTGAATCATCTTCACTATCGTTATTCTGAATCCTCTTTTCTGGGAGTTTGCCTATCTCCACTTTATTTAGTCATTTTTCTGGGCTTTTATCTTGTACCTTCAACTGGGACATGATTCTCTGTCTTTTCATTTTGTGATTGCAGTTTTGATTCTGGAGGCTGCTGGATTGCAGGTCTTCTTGCTTCTGCCATCTACCCTTTGGTGGATGATGTTATTTAAGAGGCTTGTGCAAACTTCCTGATGGGAGAGACTGGTGGTGGGTAGAACTGGGTCTTTCTCTGGTCAGCAGGGCCATGCTCAATAAAACTTTAATCAATTTATTTTCTGATGGGTGGGGCTGCACTCCTCCCCTGTTTGTGTGGGCTGTGGTGAACCAGCTCTGGAGTCTACAGGTTCTATGGAAGGGCTAATGGAAACTTCCAGGGTGCTCACATGAAGCACGTCTTAGAAGTGCTGCTGCCAGTACCTTTGCCCCCACAGTAAACCACTACTGTCCCATATCTCTGCAAGAGACCCTGCAACTGTAGTGGGTAGGTCTGGTTCAGCCACCTGTGGAGTCACTGCTCCTTTCCTCTGTGTCCTGGTGTGCATGAGATTTTTGTGTCTGCCCTCCAAAACTGGGGCCTCTGTAGAAGTCTTGCAATGAAATCTTGCTGGCCTTCAAAGTCAGATTCTCTGGGGATTTCTAGTCCCTTTGCTGGATCTCCAGGCTGGGAAGCTTGATAGGGGGCTCAGAACCTTCACAATAGTGGGAGACCATCTGTGGTATTACTGTTCTCCAGTTTATGGGTTGCCTATCCAGCAGGTATATGATTTCATTCTATCATGATTGCACTCCTCCTACCATTTTGTTGTGGCTTCTTTGTCTTTGGATGTGAAGTATCTTTATTCTGTTGTTGGGTTCCAGCATATTCCTGTCTATGGTTGTTCAACACTTAGTTGCAATTTCAGTGCTCTTGCAGGAGGAGATGAGTGCACATGGGTCGACTTCACCGTCTTGAACCAGTCCTCAAAAAGGGATGTTCTTGAATCTCGTCTTGTTTTTATAGAATTATTTTATAGGCTGATATCCTCCCTCATTGTCAGGGCATTTATCACAGCCATCAGCCTGCTTTCTAAATAAAGCCCTCCAGGTCCTGCTAATTGACTGATTGACATTTCAGGTCATTGTTCTCCATGTCAGGGAACTTTCCCCAACCCAGGGCAGAGGTCCTGCTCCAAATTATGATTATTTTAACCCTTATAGTTGGTGTGTTTTGACTACTTTTTTCTCTTGATCACATTTATGATATCTGGTGATTTTTAGTGAATGCTGGACACTATGTTAAAATACTAAAGTCTATACAGGATTAAGCTAATATTATCCTCCTGAGTGGCTTTATTTATTTACTCAGTCAGTTATATTCTGGATAGCTGACTTTAATAAGATTGAAGGGATATAATATTGGTTTAGCCTTGTAAGACCTGATCTATTGTATTTATCTTTACTCTTGGCATATAACTCCTCAAATATATCTGTTGAAAGGCTGAGAGTATTTCCCAGATCTCTCTGTTCCTAGTGAGCCTTGAATTCTAGTTTTTCTCCCTGAATGAGATTTTTTCTCCCTGATTCTTTACTTATTTCCCTCAACATTTTAAGGATCATTTTTATCTTCAGTTTGTTAACCTTTCACCTGTTACTCTTAGGAATCAAGAAATGATTTTTTGTGGAAGCAGCATAAAGCAAGCTTCTCATTTTCTTTTCAGCTACTAAAACAAGAGCCACCCAGCATGTTCTGTACAAAAGCCACATGGTATATATTTTAGACTTTATAGTCCACATACAGTCTCTGTGTTCTCCTTCTTCCTTCTCCTCTTTCTTCTTCTTCCTCCTTGTCCTCCTCCCTTCATCTCCATCTCTTCCTTCCCTCCACATCCCTCTTCTTTTTTTCCCTCTCTCTCTTCTTTCTTCTTCTCCACCTTCATCTTTTTTACATTATTTTTCATCAATTAAAAATATAAAAATAATTCTTAGCTTGTGAACCATAAAAAATAAGCTTCATGTCTGATATGGCCCATGATCTGAGATTGAGTATAAGGCTCACTACTATCAGCTTCTCTATCTTGGATTTTTATACTGTGACTTCTTGGATAAGCTTGAAACTTCTGTTTTTTATTCTAAGCATCATGAAACATCTGTATGTTCTTATTAACTGTAGTCTTTTACTCAACTTTCTGCTATGCTTCTCGACTATTTCTACAACTGTACAGAAGGAGAAAGTAGTATAAAATTTTTGACTAGGTGAGTTTTCCTTTTCTCTCAGGTCTTTGTATTTCCAAAACTAGTTGCTTTGCTAATTTTCTGATTCATTCAACCACATTTTTTTTTAATAAACACAAAATTATTCAGGTTTTCTAGTTTTTCTTAATAATGATTTGTTTTTCTTAATCGTCAATGTTAGAAGCAGAAGTCCCTGCAAATAAGACATACAGATGGAGAAAAGGCACATGAAAATCACTTAATATCACTGATTATTAGAGAAATGCAAATCAAAACTGCCATGAGATATCACCTCACACCAGTCAAAATGGCCATCATCAAAAAATTCACAAGCAGTAAATGCTAGAGAGGGTGTAGAGAGAAGGGAACCCTTCCAGACGGTTGGTGGGAATGTTAATTGGTACTGCCAATAAAGGACAGAAATGATGTGGAGATAACAGAAGCCAAAGTTATTAAGAAGAGGTGGCAAGAATACACAGAAAAACTGTACAAAAGGAAGATCTTAATTACCCAGATAACCATGATGGTGTGATTACTTGCCTAGGGTCAAACATTCTGGGGTATGAAGTCAAGTGGATCTTAGGAAGCATCACTATGAACAAAGCTAGTGGACATGATGGAATGACAGCTGAGTTATTTCAAATTCTAAAAGATGATGCTGTTAAAGTATTGCACTCAATACACTAGCAAATTTGGAAAACTCAGAAGTGGACACAGGACTGGAAAAGTCTGTTTTCACTCCAATGTCACAGAAAAGCAATGCAAAAGAATGTTCAAACTACCACACAATTGGACATATTTCACATGCTAGGAAGGTCATGCTCAAAATTCTCCAATCTAGGCTTCAACAGTACACAAACCAAGAACTTCCAGATTTACAAGCTGGATTTAGAAAAGGCAGAAGAGCCAGAGATCAAATTGCCAACATCTGTTGGATCATAGAAAAAGCAAGAGAATTCTAGAAAACCGTCGACTTTTGCTTCATTGAGTAAGCTAAAGCCTTTGACTGTGTGGATCAAAACAAACTGTGGAAAATTCTTAAAGAGATGGGAATACTGGACCACCTTACCTGCCTCCCGAGAAAACTGTATGCAGGTCAAGAAGCAACAGTTAGAATTGGACATGGAACAATGGACTGATTCAAAATTGGGAAAAGAGTACATCGAGGCTGTATATTATCACCCTGCTTATTTAACTTATATGCAGAGTGCATCATGAGAAATGCTCACCTGGATGAAGCACAGGGGGGAATCAAGATTGCTGGGAGAAATATCTATAACCTCAGATATGCAGATGGCACCACCCTTATGGCAAAAAGAAAGAGGAACTAAAGAGCCTTTTGATGAAAATGAAAGAGGAGAGTGAAAAAGCTGGCTTAAAACTCAACATTCAAAAAAACAAAGATCGTGGCATCCAGTCCCATCACTTCATGGCAAATAGATGAGAAAACAATGGAAACAGTGAAAGACTTTATTTTCTTAGATTCCAAAATCACTGCAGATGGTGACTGCAACCATGAAATTAAAAGATGCTTGCTCTTTGGAAGGAAAGCTATGACAAACCTAGAGAGCATATTCAAAAGCAGAGACATCACTTTGTGGACAAACATCCATATAGTGAAAGCTATGATTTTTCCAGTAGCCATGCACGGATGTGAGAGTTGAACCATAAAAATGGCTGAGCACCAAAGAACTGATGGTTTTGAACTGTGGTGCTGGAGAAGACTCTTGAGAGTCTCTTGGACTGCAAGGATATCAAACCAGTCAATCATAAAGGAAATCAACCCTCCATATTTATTGAAAGGACTGATGCTGAAACTCCAATATTTTGGTCACCTGATGCGAAGAGCTGACTCACTGGAAAAGACCCTGATGCCGGGAAAGATTGAAGGCAGGAGGAGAAGGGGACGACAGAGAATAAGACGGTTGGATGGCATCACCTACTCAATGGAGATGAGTTTGAGCAAACTCCAGGAGATGGTGAAGGACAGAGAAGCCTGGCATGCTACAATCCATGAGGTTGCAAAGAGATGGACACAACTGAGTGACTGAACAACAACAACAGCCACTATGGGAGAACAGTACAGAGGTTCCTTAAAACCCTAAAAGTAGAGCTACCATTTGACCCTGCAATCCCACTCTTGGGCATATACTAAAAGAAAAACATGTTTCAAAAGGATACATGCACCCCTATATTCGTTGCAGCACTATTTACAATGGCCAAGATACGGAAGCAACCTAAATATTGCTTCAGCAGAGGAATGGATAAAGAAGATGTGGTGGATATATACAGCCGGATATTACTCAACCATTAAAAAGTATGAAATAATTCCATTTGCAGCAACCTGGATGAATCTAGAGATTGTCATACTGAGTGAAGTCAGAGAAAGAGAAATATCGTATAACATCCTTTATATGCAGAATCTACAAAGAAATTATATAAGTGAATTTATTTACAAAACAGAAACAGACTCATAGACTTAGAGAATGAACTTATTCCTCCATGGGGAGGAATGGGGAGAAGAGATAGTTAGGGAGTTTAGGACTGACATGTACACTCTGCTATATTTAAAATGGATAAACCAGCAACATCCTACTGTAGATCACAGGGAATTCTGCTCATTGCTATGTGGCAGTCTGGACGGGAAGAGAGTTTGGGGGAGAATGTATACATGTATATGTATGGCTGAATCCCTTTGTTGTCCACCTGAAATTGTCACAACATTGTTAATAGGATACATTCCAATATAAAATAAAAAGTTTAAAATTCAAAAAATAAAGAAGTGGAAGTCCTTACAAATCAGTTTGGGGACTGACAGTTTGAAGGAGGAAAAGAAGTTTGAGAGAACTAATACCGAGTGCAATATATTTTCTCAGTGAAATTTAGCTAAAATGTGTGAGGTGTATGTGGATTGTTAACAGAATAAAGATTTTTCCATGTATTTTTATTTTTTAATTAAATGCAGTTGATTTACAATATTGTGTTAGGTTCAGGTGTGCAGCAAAGTGATTCTTTTCTGTTATAGGTTATTGCATGATAGTGGGTATATTTTTCTGTTCCATATATTTGTTTTTTGTTTATTTAATATTTCATAGTGTGTATCTCTTAATCACATACTCCTAGTTTATTCCTCCCCTTTTCTTCTTTGGTAGCTTTTTTTTTTTTTCTTTTGGTCTCTGTGTCTGTTTCTGTTTTGCAAGATCATTTGTAGTATTTTTTAGATTTTGTCTATAAGTGATATCATAATGTTTACTTTTGTCTGACTTCATTTAGTATGATAATCACTAGGTCCGTCCATGTTGCTGTAAATGGCATTATCTCATTCTTTTTATGGCTGAATAATAAAGGATTAATATTCTTTATCCACTTATTTGTTGATGGGCGCTTAGGTTTCTTCTGTGCCTTGGCTATTCTGAATAGCACTGCTATTTATGTTCAGTTCAGTTCAGTCGCTCAGTCATGTCCGACTCTTTGCGACCCCATGAACCACAGCACACCAGGCCTCCCTGTCCATCACCAACTCCTGGAGTCCACCCAAATCCATGTCCATTGAGTCGATGATGCCATCCAACCATCTCATTCTCTGTCGTCCCCTTCTCCTCCTGCCCTCAATCTTCCCCAGCATCAGGGTCTTTTCCAATGAGTCAGTTCTTCACATCAGGTGGCCAAAGTATTGGAGTTGCAGCTTCAGCATCAGTCCTTCCAATGAACACCCAAGACTGATCTCCTTTAGGGTGAACTGGTTGGATCTCCTTGCAGTCCAAGGGTCTCTCAAGAGTCTTCTCCAACACCACAGTTCAAAAGGATGAATTCTTCGGCGCTCAGCTTTCTTTATAGTCCAACTCTCACATCCATACATGACCACTGGAAAAACCATAGCCTTGACCAGACGGACCTTTGTTGGCAAAGTAATATCTCTGTTTTTTAATTGTCTAGTTTGGTCATAACTTTCCTTCCAAGGAGTAAGCATCTTTTAATTTCATGGCTGAAATCACCATCTGCAGTGATTTTGGAGTCCAGAAAAATAAAGTCAGCCACTGTTTCCACTGTTTCCCCATCTATCTGCCATGAAGTGATGGGACTGGATGCCATGATCTTAGTTTCCTGAACATTGGGGTGCGTTTATCTTTTTCAAATAGAGTTTTCATCTTTTCTGAATATATGCCTAGAAGTGGAATTGCTGGATCATATGGCAACTCTATTTTTAATTTTTAAAGGAACTTCCTTACTATATTCCATAGTGGCTACATCAATCTCCTTTCCCACCAACAGTCTAAGAGGGTTCCCTTTTATCCATACCCTCTCCAGCATTTATTGGAGAAGGAAATGGCAACCCACTCCAGGATTCTTGCCTGGAGAATCCCATGGACAGAGGAGCCTGGCCAGCTATAATCCATGGGGTCACAAAGAGTTGGACATGACTTAGCGATTAAACCACCACCACCTCCAGTATTTACTATTTGTTGACTTTTTGAAGAATAAAATATTTAAGTTAAATGGTCAAAGCTTGTCAGAGCTATTGAGGGAATGGTAAAAAAAAAAATTGGGCAAGTAAAATTATTTGGTTCGCCCTCTCTAAAATACATAGTTAATGATCTGTATTGCATGCTGAGCCCATGATCAGTATTATGTTCTCATTCCAGGCAATCTGATGGCCTATTTGGCGAATAGTCAAGAATGCATTTACTCATGCATTATTGCATTTTCCATTGAGGTTAATGGAAGTGAAAATATAGTTAACTTTTGGTTCAACAATCAGGCATATCATTCATCACCATTATCTCTGGCTGTATTAGACAACATTATTTTTATGTCACTTTCTGGCCCTGATGCTTCCATTACAATCACCAACAGACCTCAGCCTACACGTTCTTCTTCTGGTGGACATGAAAATCGGTATGTATACTTTTTTTCATTGAACTTGAACTTTAAGCTTTAAATAGATCCCTTCTTCCCTTTCCAACCCTGTATTTAATTAAAAGTTAACTTTAGAAGTTAATTAAGATAATAAGATGGCTGCTGATAATAAATAAAATTTATAATAAATTAATAATTAAAGTTATTGTTAGAAATTAATGTTTCCCACTTTATTGCTTTACCAATGTGTCCTCTTTATTCATTCTTTTGTAGAGCATTGACAGGATTACAATTAGCCCTTAATTTGTATTTTGGTGTGAGTATTCTTGTTAGTGGCTTTTGTCTCCTGACAGTAAATGAGAGAGTCACTAAGGCGAAGCACATTCAGTTTTTGAGTGGGGTTTATGCTGTTAATTTCTGGCTCTCTGCTCTGCTATGGGACTTTCTCATCTTCTTCACTTCCTGCTGCTTACTATTGGTGAGTGTCAGACCAAGTATTTTAAGAGTTCATTCTCTGTTAAACACCAGAGACGTCTTATATGGCTAATATTAACTTAAATATACATCTCTCAAGAAAGATAAAAGTTCTTTGGCTCATTATGTCAGAGAATACTTTGTAGAATGCATCTCATAGTGAAATTTTTCTATTTTCTATTATTTTTTAATAAAATATTGTCTGCTGAAACATAAAGGAGTCTCTTGATCTGGCTTATGTGCTTGCTCTCCCATATGTAGTCAGCCCAAAGCTTCTACAACTATTGAAGGATATAATATGCACACTAGAAGACCAGTCCCATATTGAACAAAACAAATACTTTAAAATTATTTTCCTTCTGGTCCTGGTGTTTTCCCATCTTATTATCTGTTGTAGTTATTTGTTATAAAAGAGATCCTTATGCTTAATTTTTACAGTTTCCCTCGAGATTTTTAAATTTTATGCCATCAACTGTTTAAATTTTATGTTTCTGTTTTTGAATATTTGAATGTTGAATAGATAATGAAGAGCTATTGAAACTTTTATTACTAAAAGCAAAATTAGGAGGGTTTTTGGTCTGTTTATGCTTGTTGCTTTTCTCTCTTTATACCTGGCGTCTTCTCCACAGCAATATTTCTATCCTATGAGAAGGTCAATGAGCCACTGCTGTGAATGTTAGAACAAACTTGTTTGTTTCTTTTAAGAGAGATGTACTGGCTGTAGAGCTGGAATGTTGTCACTTTTAGTTCTGAGGAAGAGCTAGGCTACTACATGTTAAAAAGTAAAAGGATTAGAGGCTTAAGTTGGTATGGAGAGCTCCAGGGTAGAGAGGAAAACCTGATGTTTTTCTCTTTGTCATATGCACTACTGTAGCCAAGGAGCTCAATGCGACCTTCCTCTCCTGGTTTGCCAGATAGCCACTTACCAACTTTTTGAGGCCACTAGTTATTTTTGTTACTACGTGAACTAACTGGGGGAGCTAATGCAGATATTACCTCATGCTCCATGATTTCCCTCCTCCATTCGCTACCAATACTTACTCCTCACCCTATGCATACTTTGCACAAATTCTAAAACTTATTTATTTATTTATTTATTTATTTATTTATTTTTTTATTAGTTGGAGGCTAATTGCTTCACAACATTTCAGTGGGTTTTGTCATACATTGATATGAATCAGCCATAGATTTACACTTATTCCCCATCCCGATCCCCCCTCCCAAAATTTCTGATTACTTTAGCTACATTCCACAGCTATAATATATTATTTTATAAATCACTAATTTCCAAATATTTTCTAGTTTCTAAAATACCTTTGAACTGTGTTTTCTAGACATGTATGATTTGATTTCTAAGCAGTTTGAAAATATATTCCCAGCTTAATACCACTTTTCTTGGAGATTATATGAATATTTTCAATCATTTGAAATATATTGAGTCATATTTCATGATCCAGCATGTGGTAAAATTTTATAAATATTTTATGTGTATTTGATAAGATTTGATTTCCAAAGGGGAGAGATAAGAAGGGAAGGAAAAATTAAGATTTTAACAGATACAAACCACTACTCACAAATGAGATAAGCAACAAGGATATACTATAGAGCATAGGGAATTATAGGCATGGTAATAACCTGTAATGGGGTACAATCTGCAAAAATACTGAATCACTATGCTGTACATTTGAAACTAACTTAATATTGTAAATGAACTACACTTCAATAAAAAGACTTTGTCTCCTGCTGTTATTGAGGGCATTATTTCATGTAGTCAATTTTGCTCATTGAGCTGCTCTTCTCACTACTGTTACTGACATTTTCAGTCAGTTCAGTTCAGTCGCTCAGTCATGTCCGACTCTTTGCGACCCCATGGACTGCAGCATGCCAGGCCTCCCTGTCCATCACCAACTCCTGGAGTTTACTCAGACTCATGTCCATTGAGTCAGGGATGCCATCCAACCGTCTCATCGTCTGTTGTCCCCTTCTCCTCCTGCCTTCAATCCTTCCCAGCATCAAGGTCTATTTTTGAGTCAGCTCTTCGCATCAGGTGGCCAAAGTATTGGAGTTTCAGCCTCAACAATAGTCCCTCCAAAGAATATTTAGGACTGATTTCCTTTAGGATTGAATGGTTGGATCTCCAAGAGATTCTCAAAAGTCTTCTCCAAAACCATAGTTCATTTGACTACTTGTTTTTATTTTCTTTAACATTTTGATATAGTTTGAAATTTTGCTTCATATAATTTTCTTTGTGGAATGGGTATACTGATGTGTGCATACAAATTTAGATTTGTATTTTCCTGGTGGGTTGACCCCTTTATCACTGTCATTTCCCCCTTTTCAATGTACTGATATTCTAGCCTTAAATTATACTTTTTTGACAATAGCATAGCTACTTTGATCATTGTTTTTTTGGTATATTTTTTTCCATCTTTTTATATTCAAATTTTCTGGGTCTTTATATTTAAAGTATTTATATAAAGTTTCTGTTTTTTTTTTCAGGCTAGCAATCTAGCTTGGTGCATTCTAAGAAGTTTGGGCTTATGGCATCATCTTATTTTTTTCCTATTTAAATAATCTATTTTTGTTTCCTCTTTCTCCCTTTTTTCTGCTATTAAGTTGTGTTAATGCTTCTTTTAGCGACTGCCTTAAAATTAACACACACTTCCGGTTAATTACAACCTATTGCTTTTACTACTTCCCTAACAGTGGTAAGATCTTGTAGCCTTATCATTTCAATGACTCCCTCTGACTTTTTGCATTACTATGATAAGACATTTTCATTTCTACATACCCAAAAGGTATTATCACTTTTTTTTTCATTTATTTTTATTAATTGGAGGCTATTTACTTTACAATATTGTAGTGGGTTTTGTCATACATTGACATGAATCAGCCATGGAGTTACATGTATTCCCCATCCCGATTATCACTTTTAATGCAATAAATAGTCATGCTTATTCATAGAGTTTTTTTTGATTGCTCTGCATTTTTATTCTGAAATTTTATATGACATCAGTTTCCTCTTCCTGAAGAACTTCTTATGATAGTTTCTTTAGGAAAGTTATGGTGACAAAAAAGCTTAGATTTTATCTGCATGGAAATTATTTCATTTTCTTTACCTTTTGAAGAATGTTTTCCTGAATTTCCCCCTCCTATATTTTAATAATATTCCAATGTCTCATGGTTTGCTTCCATCAGTTTTAAAGAAGTCAGTTTTGGTATTTTTACTACTACTACTTTTTGGAATGTAATATATCTTCTTTTATCCCCACTGATTTTTAAAAAGATTTCTCATTTTTACTTAGATTTTTATCCTTATTACTATATTATCCTTATTACTATACTGGGGGGGGGGGGGGGGTTGGCATTTACCCTGTTTGGAGTGTTCAGAGCTTCCTGAATCGGAAGTTTGGTGAGAATTAACTGTTTAAATTAACCTTACACAACCTCTGAGAAACAGTCTTAGACCTATAGCAGTTGCTCTTTAGGAGAATGCCCAAAACAGGAAAAGTCACATTCAAAATAGTAGGAAATTTTTTTGCATTTTGACTGGCCCTTGACTCAGCCCCTTCTTCCTGCAGCATCATCTTGGTCTATAGGAGATGGCAATCCAGTTGCTAGTTATCTCCCTCAAAGTGAAGGAAGTAGAACATACTTTATTTACAACATTCTGACCTGTCTTGAGAATGTTAAAAGAATTGGTCTCTGCCTAGCCTAACTTGGATCTCAGATGGAAAGGGATGAAGGAGGGATGGATTGGGAGTTTGGAATTAGCAGATGCAGACTATTATATGTAGAATGGATAAACAACAAAATCCTACTGTATAGCACAGGGAACTATATTCAATATCTTGTAATAAACCATAATGAAAAAGAATATTGAAAAGTACATATATTTATGAATAACTGAATTACTCTGCTGTATAGCAGAAACTAACACAACATTGTAAATCAATTATATTTCAGTTTTTAAAAATTTATTGGGATTTCCCTGGTGGTCCAGTGATTAAGAACCTGCCTTGCAATCCAGGGGATGCAGGTTCAATCCCTGGTTGGGGAACTAAGATCCCACATGCTGTGGAACAACTACGTATGTGCTGCAACTACTGAACCCATGCACAACTAGAGAGTCTGTGCACCACAACAAAAGTATCTGCATGACATAACAGAGCCAAATAAATAATAAGTATTAAAAACTGTATTAAGTATGCTCAAAGAGCTAAAGGAAAATACAAAGAACCAAAGAAAATTAGGAAAGTGTTATATGAGCAAAATAAGAATAATAACAAACAGAAACTGTAATAATAAACCAAACAAATTCTGGAGCTAAAATATATAATAACTGGTTGAGAAAAAGCCTGAAGGATTTCAACAGAAGATTGAACAGGCAGGATAAAGAATTAGTAAGCTTTAAGAAAATTGAAATGACCAAGTCGAAAGAGCAGGAGGAAAAAATAATGGCAAAAAGTAAAACAGGCCTCAGAGAATTGTGGAGTTCCATCAACTGGATCAATTACACATTATGGGAGTCCCAGGGGGAAGAGAGAAAGAACAGGTGAAAAGATATTATTTAAAGAAATAATGTCTGAAAACTTCCCAAATTTGATGAAGGACATGAATCCAAAACCCCAAGAATCCCAAAAAATAGCATGTAAGAAATAACCAAACAAGACCTATACTGAGAAACATGATAATTAAACTGCTGAAATTCAAAGACAAGGAGAGGATATTCCAAGTGAGAAGTAATTCCCTGTGTGTAAATAATCCTGAGTAATATTAAGAAATAATATTACTAATCAATTTCTTAGTAAAGATTTTAGAGGCCAGAAAGCAGTGGGATGACCTCTTGAAAATACTGAAAGAGAAAAACTGTCACTGAAGAATTCTGTATCCAGCAAGCTGTTTTTCTAAAACAAGGACGAAATTAAAACATTTTCAGATAAATGAAAGCTGAAGGACAACTAGGAACTCCAAGATCAAGGTACTGATTGACTTGTTTCCTAGTGAGAACTCTCTTCATGGCTTGCAGATGGCCACCTTCTCACTACGTCCATACATGGGAGGGAGAGAGAGAGCAGTCTCTCATCTTTCTTCTTCTTCTAAGGACACTATCCATCATGGAAGCCTCACACTCATGACCTCATCTAAATCTAATTACATCCCAAATACAATCACATTGGGACTTAGGGCTTCAAGATATAAGCTGGCAATATGAAGTGGGGAGATGTAGCATTCATCCATAACACAATGAAATTTTTGTTTGCCGCTCCACTTTTCCACAGGTTTTAAAAGACAAATGTATAAAAATAGTTACAAATCCATATTAGTGGCTTACAATGTATAAAAATGTAAGTTGTAATATGAATAACAAAGAGTTGGAAGGAGTTGTATAGTAGAACTTTTATATGTTTTTAAAGTTAGGATGGTATTAATTCAAATTGGATTATTATAACTTTAGTATGTTATATGTAACCCATGATACAAAGGAAATAGCTATAGAATACACACAAAAGTAAAAGACAAGGGATTCAAAACAGGTCAACAGAAGAAAACTGAATAAAAAAGAAGACAGTAACAGAGAAACTGTGGAACAAAAATGAGTTACTTAAAAAATAGCAAAATGACAAAAGTAAGCCCTTATCATAATTAAATTTAGATGGATTAAACTGCCCAATCAAAAATGTTGTCTATAAAAGACTCATTTAGATCTAATGAATAAAAGGAAGAAAAAGCTGAAAGTGAAAAAGTAGAAAAAGATATTACATGTAAATAGTAAACAAAAGGGAGCTGAAGTAGCTATACTAATATCAGACAAAACAGACTTTATGTTCGACGGTGTTGAAAGAGATAAAGAAGGGTAGTATCTAGTGATAAAAGGAGAAAATCACCCTAAATAGCTAAAACAATTTTGAAAAAGAAGAACAAAGTTGTAGTACTCACTCTTCCTAATTTCAAAACTTACTACAAAACTACTGTAATCAAAAGAATCTGGTACTGGTATATAAACCAATGGGACAGAAAAAAATCCAGAAATAAACTCTTTCATATGTGATCAAATGATTTCTGATAAGAGTTCCAAGATTATTCAATGAGTGCAGAAGAGCCTTTCAACAAATGATGGTGGGAAAACTGCATATTCACGTATATAAGAATGAAATTGGATCCTTATCTTAAACTGTATACAAAACTTAAGTTAAAATTCATATCAATGTATGACAAAACCCACTGAAAAAAAAATAAATAAATAAAGGAAAAAAAAATAAAATGGATAATGTTCTAAATGTAAGAGCTAATACTGTAAGATTTTTTAAAGAAAACGAAGGGGAAAAATTTTTATAACATTGGATTGGCAGTGGTTTCTTGGATGTGATAGCAAAAGCACAAGCAGAAGAAAGAAAAAGATAAATTAATTGGACTTCATGAAAACTAAAAAAAACACATAAATCAAAGGGCATTGTCAACAGAATGAAAAGGCAATCCACAATTTGGAAGAAAACATTTAACATTTTATGCCTGCTAAGGAATTAATACCCAGAATATATAAGGAATTCCCAAAAATTAACAATAACTCCAACAAACCCAATTCAAAAATGAGCTACAGCTTGAGTAGACATTTCTCCAAAGAAGGCCAATAAGAGCATGTAAAGATGCTTGACATCAGTAATCTTTAAGGGAATGCAAACCAAAAACAGTAATAAGATACTCCTTTATACCTATTCAGATGACTACTATCAAAAAGAGAAAATGACAAGTGTTAGGAAGGATGTGGAGAAACTGGAACACTGTGCACTAATTGGAATCTAAAATGGTGAAGCTGCTGTGGAAAACAGCTTGTCACTTCCTCAAGAAAATAAACAGCATTACCTTATGAGTTAGCATTTCCACTAACAGTGGAATTCCAAAAGAATTGGAAGCAAGAATTTGAAAACATTTGTACATCATTGTTCATAGCAACATTATTCACAATAGCCAACTGGTGGAACCAACTCAAGTGTCCACTGATGAAAACATGGATAAATAAATATGATATATACATACAATGGAATATTATTCAATCTTTAAAAGTACTGAAATTATCATACATGCCACAACATGTGCAAGCAATTGAATTCATTCTATTTCTCGTCTGCTCTGATAGAAATAAAGTAGTCGTGTCCATAATACCCAAATATTTTCACTAATGTTATATTCGCTTTTTGTTGCTTTTTCTATTACCATTGAAAACTTGCTACCAATCACATAGTAGATCTTATCAACATAACACTGATATTCACTTCTCAAGTATCCTGCTACATGATCATTTATAGTTCAAAATAGGTAACCCTAGAATATTTGGCAAAACCACAATTAATAACTTACACAATGCAGACCTCTGGAAACTTATTTTCCTTAATAATTCTGTGGGTTCTCTCTTTCCTTAATTAGGTCCCTTATAACTTTGGGCTTCCTTGTTTGCCTCTCAACTGAGTGGCTGAGATAGGAAGAGACAGATTAGGAATACAGTAGAGTCAAGAGGCAGAATCTAAAAATAGAGAATTGTGAAAAGTAGGCCCCTTAACATCACAGCTTACAGCGCCAGAATGAAAACCTTAACAAAAGTTTTCTTACTAGGAATATAATTTCTGGAAATATTGAGTGAGTTTTTTGGGGGTTAGGTGAAGAGGCAGAAAGAATATACTTTGATCTTTTTCAAAGAACAAAGTGAAACTGTTCCAAATAGATAAAAACAAGTAGAAAGTAAAGTAAAGGGGTTCTTCTCACTGATAAGGAAAACGTGGAAGTACCTCATAGCCATGATCACAGATCAAATTATATGATTCATAAATAGCTCTGTATTCTAACAAAGAAAGATTTATCCTTCTCTGAGTTTATTGACTTGTGTTCTCATGTATTATATTGCATAGTTTTCTTCAGTTTGACTTTATTTCTGTATTCTGTATCTCAGGTGGTGTTCACGTTCTCTGACTTGAAAATATTGATCACGAATTACCACTTTCTGGATACAATGCTCATCTTCATGGTGTTTGGCTGGTCTGTCATTCCCTTCACGTACCTGATAAGTTTCCTGTTTTCTAGTCACACCAGTGCCTACACCAAGCTCGTCATATTTAACTACTGTGCAGGGATTTTTGGTGCAACAGCAGATTTAGTTATATCTGCAATTCAGGGTAAGGACTTAAAACAATTTCCCCTTTTCCACAGGAATAGTTAAAGAGCAATTGGCTTGAAGAATGGAACATTGCAAAGTTGTTTGCTTGGGGGTTTCTAGGGAAGTTTTATGCTAGTGTTAATAACCATATTATGTGTCGCTAAAATTATAAGAATCATGTTGTGTACAATGCAAAACAAATTACGACACTGATATTTTCGCTAACCCAATCCTCTTCCTTCAGGCTTATTTTGCATAGCATTTGCAGAATATTTATCTCTTTATTTTCCTCTTGATTTTGAGATTAAGGACAAATTGACTGGACTGGCAAAGATATCAAATAGGAATTTCTTAAGAGACAGACTGTTGGCATGCCTTTATTAAATCACTTTACAAACATTATTGTGATCTGTTTTAAGTAATCCAGCTATCCTTGGATTTGCAGAGACTGGGAAAAATAAGCTTCCAACCCATTATTGACCTTAGATCTTGCCCTCCCATGAAATAATTAATTCCCTGAGCTAGCTGAAGATCTATTATAATACTTATTGCACACCTATTCAAGGGGGAATATTAAGCCATATGAGAAATTATTGATTTCTGAATAGCAGACTAAGCAACATATATGAGGATACTTAATCACATTGCTATTAATTCGTCTGTATTTGTTTTGTATTGCCACTGTAGTAAGTTACCACAAAATTAGTGAATTGTGCAGATTTATTATCTTATAGCTTTTAAACAAATAAGTCTCATTGGGTAAAATCAAACTATCTGCAAGGCTGTATCCACTTTTGGAAGGTTTCGGGGAGAATTTGTTTCCTTGTTTATTTGAGTTGTTGGCAGAAATTCAGTTCCTTTATATTATAGCCCTGAAAATGGATTTTTTTCTAAAATGGATATTTTCCCTTTCTTAAGGAAAGAAGAGGTCACCAATGAAAGGTCTCATCTCACACTTGGAGTTTTCTTTGTGGGAAGTTTTGTTGTTAATTATAAATTTATTTTCTTCCTGAGACAGGGCTATTAAGATTTCTTATACCTCCTTGTGGAACTTTTGAGGCATTTATCAAAGAACTTTTGCATTTCATCTAAGTATCTAAAACTATTGGCATAAAGTTATTCATAACATTTCCTTATGATTCTTTAAGGTCTATTTGTAAGTATTGATAACTGCTCATTCATTCCTGGTATACTGTATTCACTCACACTCTCCCACCCTTTCTTTCCAATCAATATTTGCCACTTTTTTTGTCTTTTCAAAGTGCTATCTTTTGGTTTTATTAATGTTGTGTGTTTTTATGTCCTGCTTTATGAACTTCTGTTCTTATATTTATTTTCCTTTTTTTCTGTTACCTTGGATTAAATTGGCTACGCTTATTCTACCTTTGTAAGATCAGTTATTGCATGATTTTAAACCTCTCTCCTTTGGAATACATGAGCACTTAAATCTATAAAGTTTCTTCTAAGTACTAATTTAGTTGTATCCCACACATTTAGATATGTTGTATTTTCAGTATCATTGAGTTAGGAATATTTTATAATTTTTCTTGTAATTTCTACTTTAACCAAATGTTTGATGACTTTCTAGGATTTTTTGTGATCATTTTTTTATAATTTATTTTGTACTAAAACTGATCTCAGTTCATAGTTCAGTCTTTTAAATGTAATTATACTCTAGTACAACTACTCTGCTTAATCACTACTGGTATGAAGTACAGAATATGTTCATGTCCCATTCAAAGCAGTTCTAAAAGTTTCTAAAATATTAGATTTTTATTGGAATACCCTCGTGAAATATCTAAGAGCTCTTACTCAGTTTGCCTACATATGACATGTGATACAAAATGATTATAAAATAGATACTAACCTGACTTCCTGTAGTAATAAGGTGTACTCTAAGAAATATTTCTAGGATAGTTGGTTTAGCATGATTTCTATTCAGTTTCATTGTAAGAATAGCACTATAACTTTATAGGGTCATTTGTTTTCTCAGAGACAATGACCTGCTTATTAATATTCTCTGAGGAGAGTTATACACAATTTAAAGAGTGCCAAAATGCAAAATAATATTCAGTCATTATAAATTCAGTATTCTGATACTCAAAGTCTTATTATACATTTGCTTAAAATGAGAGGAGATTAAGAGGTAGTGTTTGAGCAAAATAAGAAGAAATTATGGTGAACCAAACAAATTAAAATCATAATAAATGAAATGAAAAAAATTCACTGGAAGGTTTCAAAACAGATTTAATCAGGCCAATTCTGTGAACTTGGAGACAGGACAACTGAGTCTAAGGAAAAGAGAAAAAATAGTGAAGAAAAGTGAATAACGTCTAAGGGATCGCTGGGACTCCATCAGGGAGACCATATATATATATATATATATATATATATATATATAGTCCCAGAGAAGAAAAAAGAGAAAAGGAGGCAAAAACAATATTTTGAGAAATAATAGTCAAAAACATCCCAAATTCGATAAAAGATATGAACCTACAAAACACAAGAAATTCAGCAGACTCCATCTAGAATGAATTTAGAGATCCTCATGAAGACACATTATAATAAGTCTAGAAAGACAAAAAGGAGAACCTTGAAAACATCATGAAAGAATTATCTCACCAAGTTCAAAGAGTTATTGATAAAATTAATAGTGGATTTCCCATTAAAAACCGTGGAAAACAGAAAACTGTGGAATTAAAAAAAACAAAAACAAAACCAGAAACCTTATCTATCAAGAATTCTATATCCAGCAAATCTGTTCTTTAAAAATGTAGAGAAAATTAGAGCCTCCCAGATTTAAAAAAAAAGACAGGTAGGTACACTACCACTCAACTTGTATTACAAGAAATTTTAAAAGGAGTCATTCTGGATGAAATAAAACTATGCTATAATATAACTTGAAGTTGTATGAAGAAATAAAGATCTTCAGTAAAGGTAACTAGGTAAAGAAATATGAAATCAAGATTATTCTATTTTTCTTTTGTAACTTTGCACCTTGAGAAATGAGTAAAATAAGAGAAAACTAAAGTCAAAGGAAGCAGAAGGAAGAAAATGATAAAGATTAGAGGTAAAAGAAACAGTGAAACTAAAAGGAAATTCTTTGAAAAGAGCAACAAAATTTAAGAACTTCAGCTAGATTGTCTAAGGAAAACGAGAGAAGGAAATAACTACAATCAGAAATGAATGTGAGGAATTTATGTCTGATTTTCCAGAAATAAAAAGTTGTACAAGACTGAATGATTGCACATCAAAAATTAGATAACTGAGATGAAATGGACAAACTCAAAAGAGCACAAAAATAATCTAAACTTACTGGACAAATTCATAGGAGCACAAAAATAACTTAAACTGACTGAAGAAGAATTAGAAAATCTCAGTAGACCTCTAACAAATAAAGAGATTAAAAGAAGAATGAAAAATCTCACAACAAAGAGAAACCCAGGATCAGATGATTTAACTGGTAAGTTCTATCAAACTTTATAAGTAACATAAATTTTCCTAAAACTCTTTAAAAATAGAATATGAGAGAACAAGTCCTTACTCATTTTGAGGAAACCATTTCCCTATAGCAAAGGCAGATAAAGATATCACAAGAAAAGATAATTAGAAACAAATACCTTTTGTGAATATATGTGCGAAAGTCTCTGGCAAAGCAGTAGCAAACAAGACCAACAGCAATTTAAATGCTTACACCATGACCAAGTGGAATTATACCAGAAATGCAAGGAAATTTCAACAAAACAAAATCAAATCATTCATTGTCAAAATAACGGGGAAAAAATCCCACATGATCATCCCAACTGATTCATAAAAGACATTTGACAAAATTCAGTGTGCTTTTATGGTAATACACCCAGATAATTAGGATTTTTTCAGAATGATAAAGGGTATTTATGTAAAAACTACAGGTATACTCAATGGTGAAAGACTGAAAGTTTTCCTTCTAAAATCATAAATAAGACAAGAATGCCCCCTTTCACCATGGCTATTCAACGTTGAATTGCAATTGTAGCCAGAGAAATTGGATGAGAAATAAAAATTTTAAAACATTTAAGTTGGAAAGAACTAAAACTATCTCTTTTCACAGATAGAATGATTTATATAGGGAAAAGCCCAAAGAACCATCAAGATGGTTACTATAGCTAATGAAAAAACTAGCAAACTTTCAGATTACAGGATTAACACATAAAAATCAACTTTGTTTCTATACACCAGCGATAAAAAATTTGAAAATGAGTTAAAGAAAGCAATTTCACTTGTAATAGCATCTGAAATAATTAAATACTTACGAAAAATTCCAACCAAGTATATGAAAACTTGTGCTGAGAACCGTAAAACTTTGCTGGGAAAAATTAAACAAAACCTAAATAAATGCGAAAATATCTATCTTCATAGATTAGAAGACTTAACAATGTTAAGATAATACTACCTAAAACAGTCTACAGATTCAACACAAACTCTACACAATTCCAACATCTTTTTTCACAGAAATGAAAAATATCCTAAAATTCTTAAGGAATTAGAATGGGCTCAGGGCTTTCCTGGTGGTTCACATGGTAAATAATCTGCCAGCAATGTTGGAGACCTAGGTTTAGTCCCTGAGTCAGGAAGATCCCCTGGAGAAGGCAACTCACTTCAGTATTCTTGCCTGGAGAATCCCATGGACAGAGGAGCCTAACCGGCTACATACAGTCCATAGGGCCACAAAGAGTTGGACACAACTGAAACGACTTAGCACAGAAAATGAAGAGAACAATGTAGAAAAAGAATAAAGTTGGAATTCTATGTTTCTTGATCTTGAAACTTTCTACAAAGTTACAGAGGATTTGGGGTTAAGATGGCAAAATAGGATCTGGAGTTCGCCTCTCTCCACAAATACATCAAGAATACATCTACAAGTGAAATAATTTGCACAGAGTATACTGAACATTATTAGAGGACCTCAGACACCTAATAACTGGGAAAGATCCTCTAATAACCTGGTAGGATGAAAAAGAGGAAAACAAGGTAAAGAGGAAATAAAATGGGACATGCACCCCTTGGGGTTGCTGAAGGAGATGAGGTTACTGCCATAGGAACACCCCCTCACTAGTGGCAAGATCAGATGAAATAGAAGAGGAGATTCAGGGCCTACCAGAGGAAAGTGCAGCAGCAAGCCCATGTCAGACAGGTCAGAGTGAGACTCACTCAGATGGTATGTGCCACAGCCCTTCACGCCCCAGCCTGAGACAGGTATCCACCGGTGCTGGTGGGGGGAATGGATGCTGAAGCATGGAATCTGGAGAGCAGATCTAGGGAGAGGACTGCTGTTGGCTGCATGGAGACAGTCTGAGGGGATTGGAGTGAGGACCTATGCAGCTGGGAATGCTTCTGGAGGAAGCACAGACTGCCATGGAAGCAAGGCACCATTGTTGAAAGTGGCACATGCAGAAAGGGCAGCCATTGTGGCTTCTCTCCCCATACACCAGTCCCTACCTCTGCAGGCACTGAGAGCGGCTCCTGCCAGAGTGAGCACATGCCCCGGGGATTGCTACAATGTCACTCTCAGGCTTGAGCAAGCCCCCGTGCTCCAGTCCACCACCACCTCTTGCCAGACCCTGCCACTGTAGGCAGTAGAGGGGGCTCTGACCTAAGCAAGAAAGCAAGCAAGCCTCAGTTAGTCACAGCCTTCATCACCCCCTCTCACCTGGGTGGGGAGCAGACGTTGGAGGGTAACCCACATGCAGAGGTGTGACCAAAACCAAAGCTGAGCTCTTGGGACTGTGTGACTAAGGAAGCAGAATTAGAATCTCTCCATACAGCTGTGAAAGTCACAGATTTAAACACCCATGATTGGGTTTTTTTTTTTTTTTTAAATACAACACCTGTGGAACATCTGAATGGAAAATAAGTGCTCTCACATCAGACATGGGTCTAGCTTTAGTAGCTGTGGTCTTTGTGGACACATACATGTGGGAGTTGGTCTAGGTCAGAGTCTGAGCTGCCCCAAATAGCAGCAGTCCCCAAACTTTTTGGAAGCAGAGAACAGTATTGAGAAAGACAATGTTTTGGGGGTAGGAGGATGGCGCAGGCAGTAATGCAAGTAATGGGGAGTTGAAGATGAAGCTTCACATACACTCACCCACCTCTTACCTATTTCTATGCATCCTGCTTCCTAACAGGTCACAGACTGATACCAATCCATGTCTGGACCTAAAAAGAGGTCTTGGAGGGCCTCTTAGGAGGGTAAAGTTTGGCTGTGGCTCGCTCACCTGGCTCAAAGTTGGGAAAGGAGTATATCAAGGCTTTATACTGTCACCCTGCTAATTAAACTTATATGCAGTGTACATCATGCAAAATACCTGACTGGATGAAGCACAAGCTGGAATCAAGATTGCTGGGAGAAATACCAATAACCTCAGATATGCAGATGACACCACCCTTATGGCAGAAAGCAAAGAGGAACTAAAGAGCCTCTTGATGAAGGTGAAAAAAGAAAGTGAAAGGCTGGCTTAAAACTCAACATTCAAAGAACTAAGATTATGGCAACTGGTCCCATTACTTCATGGCAAATAGATGGGAAACAATGGAAACAGTGACAGACTATTTTCTTCAGCTCCAAAATCACTGTGGACAGTGACTACAGCCATGAAATTAAAAGACACTTGCTCCTTGGAAGAAAAGCTATGACCAACCTAGACAGTGTATTAAAAAGTAGAGACATTACATTGCCAACAAAGGTCCATATAGTCAAAGCTATTGTTTTTCCAGTACTCATGTATGGATGTGAGAGTTGGACCATAAAGAAAGCTGAGCATTGAAAAATTGATACTTTTGAACTGTAGTGCTGGAGAAAACTCTTGAGCGTCCCTTGAACAGTAAGGAGATCAAATCAGTCAATCCTAAAAGAAATCAACTCTGAATATTCCTTGGAAGGACTGATGCTGAAGCTGAAGCTCCAATACTTTGGCCACTGATGTGAAGACCTGACTCATTGGAAAAGACTCTGATGCTAGGGAAGATTAAAGGGAAAGGAGAAGGGGATGACAGAAGATGAGATGGTTGGATGGCATCACCAGTTCAATGGACCTGAGTTTGAGTGAACTCTGGGAGATAGTGAAGGACAGGGAAGCCTGGCGTGTTGCAGTCCAAGGGTGGCAAAGAGTCAGACATGACTAGGGACTGAACAACAACAACCCTTTGGGGGCAAGGGCATTGATAGCAGAGGCCCCGAGGAATGGTTGCTCTTGTTGTTATTGTGCTATTTATTTTTTACTTTTACTTATTTCTATTTTTTCATATATTTTGTGTTTCTATTTTATTTTGCTTTTTGTTCTGTTTCTGTCTTTTGTTTCTTTGTGTTTTGGGGTTTTTTTGTTTGTTTGTTTGTTTTGGGTTTTTTTCCTGGGTTTTTGTTGTTTGTTTGGATTTTGTTTTTTGCGTTTGTTGGTTTTATTCTGCTTTGGTCTCATGGTTTTAGTATGTTTGGTTGTTTTCCTGTTTCTTTGTGGTCTTTGTTTTTATTTGGCTTTATTTTTATTGCTTGTCTTGATTTATATTTGTTTCCTTTTGCTGGCTCAGCATGACTTGCAGGGTCTTGGTTACCCATTGAGGGGTTTAACCTGAGGCTCTGTGGTGAAGTGCCAAGTCCTGGCTGCAGGACCACCAGGTAATTCATGGCTCTAGAGAGTATTGATTGGCATGACCTCTCTCAGAGGTCCTCATCTTGGCATCAAGATCTGGTTGCACCCAACTGTCTGCAAACTCCAGGGCCAGAACACCTAAGGCCAAACAACCAGCATAACAGGAACACAGCCCCACCTTCAGCATACAAGCTGGCTAAAGTAGTACTAAGCTCACAAACATCCCAAAACGCATCCCCTGACATGGCCCTGCCCACCAGAGAAATAAGACCCAGCTCTACCTACCAGAAGGCAAGCACTAGTTCCTTCCAATAGGAAGCCTACACAAACCCCTCGATTGCGCTCATTGACTAGGGGACAGACAGTAGAAACTGGAGCAACTATGACCCTGCAGACTGCAGAAAAGAAGCAAAAAACACAATAAGTCAGACAAAATGAGATGGCGAAGAAATACATGGCAGACAAAGGAGCAAGGTACAAATCCACAAGACCAACTAAATGAAAAGGAGCTAGGAAATCTACTTGAAAAATAATTCACAGTGATGATAGTAAATTTGATCTAAGATGTTGAAAATAGAATAGAGGCACAGATGGAGGAGATACAAGAAATGATTAACAAGGACCTGGAAAAGCTACAGAACTCCAATTAAAAAACAAACTGTGATGAACAATACAATAAGATAAAAAATACTCTAAAAAGAATCAACTGAATAACTGGATCAGAAGAATGGATATGTGAGCTGGCAAATAGAATGGTGGAAATTACTGCATGGAACTAAACAAAGAAGAAAGAATATAATGAAAACAGGACAGTCTTAGAGACCTCTGGAATACTACTAAAAGCAGGAACATTCAAACTATGGGGGTCTCGAAAGAAGAAGAGTAAGAGAAAGGAGCAGACAGAATATTTGAAAAATTATAGTAAAAAACTTGCCTGACATGGAAAAGAAAATTAGCACCCACCTCCAGGAAGCACAGAGAGTACCAAACAGGATAAACCCAAGGAGAAACACACTGAGATGCATATTAAACTAACAAAAATTAAATATAAAGAAATTAAAATCAGCAAGGGAAAAGCAACAAATAACATACAAGGGAAGCCTCATAATATTATCAGCTGATATTTCAGCAGAAATTTTGCAGGCCAGAAGGGAATGAGATATACCTAAAATGATAAAAGCGTAAAACTTAAAACCAAGAATATTCTACTTAGCAAGGCTCTAGGAGATTTGGATTTGATGGAGAAATCAAAAACTTCATAGACAAGCAAAAGCTAACAGAATTCGGCATCATCAAACCAGTTTTACAACAAATGCTAAATGGACTTACCTAGGTAGAAAACATAAGTCAGTCAGTCAGTCAGTTCAGTCGCTCGATCATGTCTGACTCTTTGCGACCCATGGGCTGCAATGCACCAGGCCTCCCTGTCTGTCACCAACTCCCAGAGTTTACTCAAACTCATGTCCATTGAGTTGGTGATGCTGTCCAACTATCTCATCCTCTGCCGTCCCCTTCTCCTCCTGCCTTCAATCTTTCCCAGCATCAGGGTCTTTTCAAATGAGTCAGTTCTTCGCATGAGGTGGCCAGAGTATTGGAGTTTCAGCTTCAGCGTCAGTCCTTCCAATGAATGTTCAGAACTGATTTCCTTGAGGATGGACTGGTTGGATCTCAGACCATGAACTCGTTATTGCCAAATTCAGACTTAAATTGAAGAAAGTAGGGAAAACCACTAGACCATTCAGGTATGACCTAAATCAAATCCACAGTGGAAGTGACAAATAGGTTCAAGGGATTAGATCTGATAGAGTGCCTGAAGAACTATGGACGGAAGTTTGTGACATTGTACAGGAGGCAGGGATCAAGACCATCCCCAAGAAAAAGAAATGCAGAAAGGCAAAATGGTTGTCTAAGGAGGACTTACAAATAGCTGTGGAAAGAAGAGAAGTGAAAGGCAAAGGAGAAAAGGAAAGATATACCCATTTGAATGCAGGGTTCCAGTTCCAGCCTTTCTCAGTGATCAGTGCAAAGAAATGGAGTAAAACAATAGAATGGGAAAGACTAGAGATCTTTTCAAGAAAATTAGAGATACCAAGGGAACATTTCATGCAAAGATAGGCACAATAAAGGAAAACCTAAGAGAAGAACACAAATAGGAAAGGAAGAGAAAAGACCTACAAAAACAAACCCAAAACAATTGAGAAAATGGTAATAGGAACTTGCATATCAATAATTACCTTAAATGTGAATGAATCAAGTATCCCAACCAAATGACAGAGACTAGCTGAATGGATACAAAAGCAAAAGCTGTGTACATGCTGTCTAGAAGAGAGCTACTTCAGTTTTAGGGACACATACAGACTGAAAGTGAGGGGACAGGTAAAGATATTCCATGAAATTGGAAATAAAAAAAAAAAAGCTGGAGCAACATTACTCATATCAGACAAAAGAAACTTTAAGATAAAGACTGTTACCAGAGAAAAGGATTGACACTATATAATGAGCAAGGGAACATAAGAAGAAGATACAGCAATTGTAAATAAATATGCAGCTCATTGTTAAAGAATCTATCCGCTGATGCAGGAGACATAGGTTCGATCCCTGTGTAGGGAAGATCCCCTAGAGAAGAAAATGGCAACCTGTTCCAGTATCCTTGCCTGGAAAATCCCATGGACAGAGGAACCTGGCGGGTTATAGACCATAGGGTTACAAAAGAGTTGGACATAACTTAGTAACTGAAGAGCAACAACAAATATACATGCATCCAACATGAATCAAGTGGACTAGATCTTAGGAATGCAAGTATTCTTTAATATATGCAAATGAATCAACATATGCAAATGAACACACCATATTAACAAATTGAAAAATAAAAAAACCATTCAATAGATGCAGAAAAAGCTTTTGACAAAATTCAAAGCCCATTAATGATAAAATCTCTCCAGGAAGTGGGTTTGGAGGGAACTTACTTAAACATAATAAGGGATATACGGGACAAATGCAGAGAAAACATCATTCCCCATGGTGAAAAACTGAAAGTATTTTCTCTAACATCAGGAATAAGACAAGGATGTTCACTCTCAGCACTATATTCAACATAGTACTGGAAGTCCTAGACAAAGCAATCAAAGAAGAAAAATAAATAAAAGCAATACAAATTAGAAAAGAAGTATTTGTCTTTATCATTCTGACTTACCTCACTCCGTGAAATAGGTTCCATGTTCATCCACCTCATTAGAACTGACTCAAATGTGTTCTTTTTTAATAGCTGAGTAATATTTCATTGTGTATATGTACCACAACTTCCTTATCCATTCATCAGCCAATGGACATCTAGATTGCTTCCATGTCTTTGGTATTATAAATAGTGCTCTGATGAACATTGGGGTACATGTCTCTTTCAATTCTGGTTTCCTCACGTTGTATGCCCCACAGTGGGACTGCTGGGTTGTATGGAAGTTCCAAAGAATAGCAAGGAGAGATAAGAAAGCCTTCCTCAGTGATCAATGAAAAGAAAGAGAGGAAAACAATAGAATGGAAAAGAATAGAGATCTATTCTTCAAGAAAATTAGAGATACCAAGGAAACATTTCATGCAAAGATGGGCACAATAAAGGACAGAAACGGTATGGGCCAGACAGAAGCAGAAGATATTAAGAAGAGGTGGAAAGAATACACAGAAGAACTATACAAAAAAGATCTTCATGACCCAGATAACCACGATGGTGTGATTACTCACCTAGAGCCAGACATCCTGGAATGGGAAGTCAAGTGGGCCTTAGGAAACATCACTATGAACAAAGCTAGTGGAGGTGATGGAATTCCAGCTGAGCTATTTCAAATCCTAAAAGATGATGCTGTTAAAGGGCTGCCCTCAATATGCCAGAAAATTTGGAAAACTCAGCAGTGGCCACAGGACTGGAAAATGTCAATTTTCATTCCAATCCCAAAGAAAAGCAATACCAAAGAAAGTTCAAGCTCCTGTCCAATTGCACTCATCTCACAAGCTAGAAAAGTAATGCTCAAAATTCTCCAAGCCAGGCTTCAAAAGTACATGAACTGAGAACTTCCAGATGTTCAGTCTGGATTTAGAAAAGGCAGAGGAACCAGAGATCGAATTGCCAACAATCATTGGATCATCAAAAAAGCAAAAGAGTTCCAAAAAATATCTACTTCTGTTTTATTGACTGCATCAAAGCCTTTGACTGTGTGGATCACACAAACTGTGGAAAATCCTTAAAGGGATGGGAATACCAGACAACCTTACTTGCCTCCTGAGAAATTTGTATGCAGCTCAAGAAGCAACAGTTAGAACTGGACATGGTTCAATGGACTGGTTGCAAGTTGGAAAGGAGTACATCAAGGCTATATATTGTCACTATGCTTATATAACTTATGTGCAGAGTACATGATGTGAAATGCTGGGCTGGATGAAGCACAAGCTGGAATCAAGATTGCCAGGAGAAATATCAATAACCTCAGATATACAGATGACACCACCCTTATGGCAAAAAGTGAATAGGAACTAAAGAGCCTCCTGATGAAAATGAAAGAGGAGAGTGAAAAAACCGGCTTAAAACTCAACATTCAAAAAACTAAGATCATGGCATCCAGTCCCATCACTTCATGACAAATATATGGGGTAACAATGGAAACAGTGACAAACTTTAGTTTCTTGGCTCCAAAATCACTACAGATGGTGACTGCAGCCATGAAATTAAAAAATGCTTGCTCCTTGAAAGAAAAGTTATGACCAACCTAGACAGCATATTAAAAAGCACACATATTACTTTGCCAACAAATATCCGCCTAATCAAAGCTATGGTTTTCCAGTAGTCATGTATGGATGTGAGAGTTGGACCATAAAGAAAGCTGAGTGCCAAAGAATTGATGCTTTTGAGCGGCGTTGGAGAAGACTTTTGAGAGTCCCTTAGACTGCAAGGAGATCTAACCAATCAGTCCTAAAGGAAATCAGTCCTGAATATTCATTGGAAGGACTGATGCTGAAGCTGAAACTCCATTACTTTGGCCACCTCATGCGAAGAACTGACTCATTGGAAAAGACCCTGATTCTGGGAAAGATTGAAGGCAGGAGGAGAAGGTGATAACAGAGGATTAGATGATTGGATGGCATCACTGACTCGATGGACATGAGCTTGAGCAAGCTCCAGGAGTCGGTGATGGACAAGGAATCCTGGTGTGCTGCAATCCATGGGGTCACAAAGAGTCGGACACCACTGAGCAACTGAACTGAACTGATGGCAGTTCTATATCCATTTTTTTAAAAAGGAATCTCCACACTGTTCTCCATAGTAGCTGTACCAGTTTGCATTCCCACCAACAGTTTCAGAGGGTTCCCTTTTCTCCACACCCTTTGTAGCATTTGTAGACTTTTTGATTATGGCCATTCTAACTGGTGTGAGATGATACCTCATTGTGGTTTTCATTTGCATTTCTCTAATGAGTGATCGTCTTTTCAGCCTGTATGTCTTCTTTGGAGAAATGTTTGTTTAGGTCTTTTGCTCACTTTTTGATTGGATTTTTCATTTTTTCTACTATTGAGCTGCATGAGCTGCTTGTATATTTTGGAGATTAATTATTTGTCAGTTGTTTCATTTGCTATTATTTTCTCCCATTCTGATGGTTGTCTTTTCATTTTCACCTTCCTTATAGTTTCCTTCATTGTGCAAAAGTTTTAAGTTTATTTAGGTCCCATTTGTTTATTTTTGTTTTTATTTCCATTACTCCAAGAGGGGGGTTTAGAGGATCTTGCTGTGATTTATGTCAGAGAATGTTCTGCCTGTGTTTTCCTCTAAGTGTTTTATAGTTTCTGGCCTTCCATTTTGATCTTTAATTCATTTTGATTTTTTTTGTGTGTGAATGTTATTAGAAAGTGCTCTAACTTCATTATTTTTCATGTTAGTTGACCAGTTTTCCCAGCACCACTAATACTGTATATTAACATATTATATGGAATTTGGAAACATGGTACTGATGACCCTACATGCAGGGCAGCAAAGGGGACACAGATGTAAAGAACAGGCTTTTGGACTCAGTGGGAGAAGGCAAGGATGGGATGATTTTAGAGAATAGCATTGAAACATGTATATTACCATATGTAAAACAGATGATCAGTGCACGTTTGATGCATGAAGCAGGGCACCCAAAGCTGGTGCTCTGGGACAACCCAAGGGGTCAGGGTGGGGAAGGAGGTGGGAGGGGGGTTCAGGTTGGGAGGGCACATGTATACTTGTGGCCAATTCATGTTGATGTATGGCCAAAGCCATCACAATATTGTAAAGCAATTATCTTCCAATTAAAATAAATAATTTTTTTTTAAAAAAAGAAGTAAAACTGTCACTGCAGATAACAACATACTATACATAGAAAACCCTAAAGAGACCACCATGAAACTACTAGATCTTATCAATGAACTTGGTATATTTGCAATATACAAAATTAATACACATAAATCTCTTGCATTCCTATACACTAAAAATGAAAGACCAGAAAGAGAAATCAAGGAACCAATTCCATTTACCATAGCATTAAAAAGAATAAAAAATCTAAATAAATAACTTATCTAAGGAGATAAAAGACCAGTATGCATGACACTGTGACACTGATGAAAGAAATAAAAGATGACACAAACCGATGGAGAGATATACCATGTTCTTGGATTGAAAGAGCCAATATTGTGAATATAACTATAATACCCAAAGCAATCTGCAGATACAATACAATCCCTAGCATATTTCCAGGGGTTTTTGGCACAAAATAAGTTAAAAAATTTTTACAATTTGTATGGAAAAACAACAAACAAATAGCTAAAGCAATCCTGAGAAAGAAAAATGGAGCTGGAGGAATCACATCCCTTGACTTCAGATTGTACTGCAAAGTTATGGTCATCAAAACGGCATGCTGGTTTGATCTTGCTGTCCAAGGGATTCTCAAGAGTCTTCCTCAGCACCACAGTTCAAAAGCATCAATTCTTTGGCACTCAGCCTTCTTTATGGTCCAACTCTAACATCTGTACATGAACACTGGGAAAACTATAGTTTTGACTATACAGACCTTTGACAGCAAAGCGATGTCTCTGCTTTTAATACACTGTCTACATTTGTCATAGTTTTTCTTCCAAGAAGCAAGCATCTTTTAATTTCATGGCTGCAGTCCACCATCGACAGTGATTTTGGAGCCCAAGAAAATAAAATCTGTCACGGTTTTCATTTTTTCCCCATCTATTTGCCATGAAGTGATGGGACTGGATGCCATTGACCTTAACTTTTTGAATGTTGAATTTTAAGCCAACTTTTTTACTCTCGTCTTTCATTCTCATCAAGAGGCTCTTTAGTTCCTCTTCACTTCCTTCCATTAAAGTGGTATCATCTGCACATCTGAGGTTATTATAAAATGTAAATTGTCCCATAAACCATTCAGAAATTAAGTTATTAATTAAAAGTCTTCCTACAAGGAAAATATTAGGCCCATATTGAAGTTTTATGAAACATTCAAAAATGGAATTCTAATTTAATACAGACCCTTCTAGAGAATAAAGAGGGGGAAAACAGCTTTTCTACCTATTATATGAAAATAGTATAAGTTTGACAACATAAATGGAAAAGAATAGAAGAAAGGAACATTATAAGGTAAAATTACTCATAAATACAGGTGCAATATTTTGAACAAAATGCTGGAAACTGAATTCAGTAAACTATAGAAAAGATAACTCACTTTGATCAAACTAGATATTTCCTAGTAAGGACAGCAAGGAGATTAAACCAGCCAATCCTAAGGAATATCACCCTTGAGTATTCATTGGAAGGACTGATACTGAAGCTCCTGATGCTGATACTTTGGCTACCTGGTCTGAAGACCCGACTCACTGGAAAGACCCTGATGCTTGGGAAGATTGAAGGCAGGAGACGGGGATGAGAGAGGATGAGATGGTTGGATGGCATCACTGATCCAGTGGACATGAGTTTGAGCAAACTCTGGGAGATAGTGAAGGACAGGGAAGCCTGGTGTTCTGCAACTGAGGATATGAACAACAACAAAAACAGTGCAAATGATATACTCATTAAATGATAGACTCAGAAAGTGTATTAATATAATTCACAATATTAACAAATTAATGAACAAAATATAGATATATGCAAAAATATCATTAAAACATCCAACAATGATTCATTATAACTTTTCTTAATAGCAAAGTAAATATTTCCATAACCTCATAAAAGGCATTTACAAAAAACAATGAATATCATACTCAATGCTAAATCTTTTAAAATGATCCCTGAAAATCAACATGACATCTAATGTCTTAATTAGTAATAGAAATTAGTCTTAATTAGTAATAGAAATAGATAGTAATTAGTAATAGATAAAAATTAAAAAAAATTTTTTTTAAATAGAAAGAAATTAAATTGTCATTACTCAGACATGACATAAAAGTCAAGGTATTGTTATTAGTGACACTGAGAATGTATAAAGAGGAAAACCAAAACTGCAGACAGCAATTCTGCTTTTCTCTAAATCCTAGAAAAGGTCTGTTCAGTCATAATGCACAGGGATAGCTACAGTGATTATTTATTATTTGTTCCCAATCTGGTTGGTTGATATTCTGCTCTTGCTGATTAGTACACATGCTGAGCTGGAAGATTAAATATTTTAAAACATTATTCATTACAGCATATTTTTCTCAGCTTTTATTTCTTCTCTCACCTGCCTCAAATGGCATCTTTCAACAGT
Organism: Cervus elaphus; assembly: GCF_910594005.1. Taxonomy (NCBI): domain Eukaryota; kingdom Metazoa; phylum Chordata; class Mammalia; order Artiodactyla; family Cervidae; genus Cervus; species Cervus elaphus. Next base: position 33,475,287 of record NC_057824.1, read on the forward strand.
TAATGGGGTGAGGAATCATACTACTCTTCTTTATCTGGGAAGATTTTCCTCTGCTCCTTAAAGGTGAGGGGCTATTTATGTACTATACAGAGCGAGACTAATAGTTTAATCTACTGCATTAGCCACTTATATTTTTATTGAAGAATAAGTGATTTGCAGTATTATGTTGGTAACAGGTGAACAGCATAGTGATTCAGTATTTTTGCAGATCATACTCCATTATAGGTTATTAGAAGATAATGGGTATAATTCTCTGTGCTCTGGAGTATGTTACTGTTGCTTGTCTCTTATATATATAGTAGTTGGTATTTGCTAATACCATAAACCTCGTTTGTCTCTCCTCTTTTCCTCCTGCACTTTGGTAACTACGTTTTTTTTCTGTATCCATGAATCTGTTTCTCTTTTGCATATACATTAATTTGTGTTATTTTTCAGATTCCACATATGAGATATATACTGTAGTATTTGTTTTTCTCTGACATTTCACTAACATAATATTATCAAGGTCCATTCACGTTGCTGCAAATGGCAGAATTCCATTCCTTCTGTGGCTGAGATGTATAACAATTCCTCTGTTGATGGGTGTTTGGGTTGCCTCTATATCTTGGTTATTGTAACTACTGTTGTCTTGAATGTTGGGGTGCATGCATCTTTTTGAATTAGTGTTTTCTTTTTTTTCTGGATATATACCAGAGACAGGAATTACTGGATCATGCAATAGTTTCATTTGAAGTTTCTTGAGAAACTTCTACACTGTTTTCCACAGTGACTGCACCAATTTACATTCCCTCCAACAGGGTACAAGGGTTCCCTTCTTCCATATTATCACCACCATTTGTTATTTGTAGACCTTGATGACAGTCATTCTGACCCATGTGAGGTGATATCTCATTGTTGTTTAGGTCTGAATTTCTCTAGTTATTAGCAATGTTGAGCATCTTTTCAAGTGTCTGTTACCATCTGTATGTCTTCTTTGGAGAAATGTCTATTCAGATCTCTGCCCTTTTTTTTTAAATTGAGTTGCTTGTTTTGGGGGATACTGAGTTGAATGAGCTGCTTTTTATATTTTGGATACTAACCCCTGTCTGTCACATCATTTGTAAATATTTTCTCCCATTCCATAGGCTGTATTTCCACTTTGTTGATGGTTTCCTTTTCTGTGAAAAATATTTTAGTTTAACTAGATCTTATTTGTTTTTTTTTTTTTTTCATTTTATTTCTTTTGCCTCAGGAGTCTGATCCAAGAAAGTACCACCATGATTCATGTTATAATTTTCAGCCCATGTTCTCTTCTAACAGTTTTATGATTTCAGATCTTGCATTTAGGTCTTTAAACCATTTTGGGTTTTATTTTTGTATATTGTGTGAGGGAATGTTTTAATCTCACTGTTTAATTTGTGGTTGTCCAGTTTTCTCAGTAACACTTATTGAAGAAACTATCTTTTCTCTTTTATTCATTTTTGCCTCCTTTGTTGCAGATTAATTGACTGTATGTGCATGGGCTTATTTCTGGTCTTCTTGCCTGTTTTTGTGCCAATACCACACTGTTTTGATTAGTGTAATTTTGTGGTATAGTCTGAAGTCTGGGAGGGTTATATCTCCAGATTTATTCTTTTATCTCAAAATTGGTCAGGCAACTTGGGATCTTTAATGGTTCCATATGAATTTTAGAATTATTTGTTCTAGTTTTGTGAAAATTGACATTTGATAGGGATTGCACTAAATCTGTAGATTGTTTTGGGTAGTATAACTGTATTAATAATATTAATTATTCTAATCCCAGAGCAGGGGATGTCTTTTCATTTCTTTTTTTTTTCTTTTTCGTGTATTTGCTTACCATCTATGTATCTCTCTTTATTAAATATCCGTTAAAATATTTCCCCATTTCTTTTTTTTTTTCATTTATTTTTATTAGTTGGAGGCTAATTACTTCACAACATTGCAGTGAGTTTTGTCATACATTGACATGAATTAACCATGGAGTTACATGTATTCCCCATCCCGATCCCCCCTCCCACCTCCCTCTCCACCCGATTCCTCTGGGTCTTCCCAGTGCACCAGGCCCGAGCACTTGTCTCATGCATCCCACCTGGGCTGGTGATCTGTTTCACTATAGACAATATACATGCTGTTCTCTCGAAACATCCCACCCTCGCCTTCTCCCACAGAGTCCAAAAGTCTGCTATGTACATCTGTGTCTCTTTTTCTGTTTTGCATGTAGGGTTATCATTACCATCTTTCTAAATTCCATATATATGTGTTAGTATGCTGTAATGTTCTTTATCTTTCTGGCTTACTTCACTCTGTATAATGGGTTCCAGTTCCATCCATCTCATTAGAACTGATTCAAATGAATTCTTTTTAATGGCTGAGTAATATTCCATGGTGTATATGTACCACAGCTTCCTTATCTATTCATCTGCTGATGGGCATCTAGGTTGCTTCCATGTCCTGGCTATTATAAACAATGCTGCGATGAACACTGGGGTGCACGTGTCTCTTTCAAATCTGGTTTCCTCGGTGTGTATGCCCAGAAGTGGGATTGCTGGGTCATATGGCAATTCTATTTCCAGTTTTTTAAGAAATCTCCACACTGTTCTCCATAGTGGCTGTACTAGTTTGCATTCCCACCAACAGTGTAAGAGGGTTCCCTTTTCTCCACACCCTCTCCAGCATTTATTGCTTGTAGACTTTTGGATAGCAGCCATCCTGACTGGCGTGTAATGGTACCTCATTGTGGGTTTTTGATTTGCATTTCTCTGATAATGAGTGATGTTGAGCATCTTTTCATGTGTTTGTTAGCCATCTGTATGTCTTCTTTGGAGAAATGTCTGTTTAGTTCTTTGGCCCATTTTTTGATTGGGTCATTTATTTTTCTGGAATTGAGCTTCAGGAGTTGCTTGTATATTTTTGAGATTAATCCTTTGTCTGTCTTTTCATTTCTTTAAATAATTTTTGATTCCCTTTATCAATGTTTTATAGTTTTCAGAGTATCCTGTTTAAAATCACATTAAAAAATTATAAGGAGTAAATGTAACCAAGGAGACGAAATGACACTACTTTTAGCATGCTTTCTTGCTTGGAGAATTTCATGGACAGAGGAGCCTGGAAGGCTACATTCCATGGGGTTGCAAAGAGTCAGACACAACTGAGTGATTAACACTTTCCCTTTTTTCAGTACTAAAGTGGCCAATCAATGTCCAGAATTATTATTTCTGGCCACCATATTATGTGGGTCTAAACTAATTTTTATCCTCTTTGAACATGCTTGGTGTGACTTAACCACTTGGAAAATTTACATCCTAAGAACCTCATTTATCCTCTATCATCTTTGCTCATCACCTCTCTTTTGTCAGTAACTCACAAATACTTTTTGCTCAGACATATTATTCCCAATTAAATCAATCTTGAAGTCTTAATATCTTAACCTATAACTACTTTTATATTTACTCATGTATGTTCATCAACTATTATATATATGGGCTTCCCTGGTAGCTCAGCTGGTAAAGAATCCACCTGCAATGCAGGATATCCTGGTTTGATTCCTGGGCAGGAAGATCCCTTGGAGAAGGATAGGCTACCCACTCCAGTATTCTTGGCCTTCCCTGGTGGCTCAGTCAATAAAGAATCTGCCTGCAATTGCAGGAGATCTGGGTTCAATCCCTGGATTGGGAAGATACCCTGGAGAAAGGCACACCTACCCACTTCAGTATTCTTGCCTGGAGAATCCCCATGGACAGAGGAGCCTGGTGGGCTGCAGTCCATGGGGTTGCAGAGTGGTGACTTAGCACATAGCACATTATACATATTAATTTAATATTTAGAGAAACCTCAGTTTTAGGGCTTCCCTTGTGGCTCAGATGTTAAGGAATCTGTCTGCAATGCAGGAGATCTGGTTTGATCCCTGAGTTGGAAAGATCCCCTGGAGAAGAGAATTGCTATGCACTCCAGTGTTCTTGCCTGGAGAATCCCAGGGACGGGGGAGCCTGGTGGGCTGCCGTCTATGGGGTCTCACAGAGTCAGCCACAACTGAAGTGACTTAGCAACAACCAATATTCTTGCCTGGAGAATTCCATGGACAGAGGAGCCTGCTGGGCTCCAGTCCACAGGATCACAAAGACTTGGACATGACTGAGCAACTAAGCATGCACACACAGTTAGCTTTAAGTTTGGTTCTTTAAAAATATACCTTCTTTCAACTTTTAAAATGTTCCTCTATCTCTTTCTCACTGTTGAGTATGAGGCTAATTTCTCATTATGACTATTTTTATTGATCACATAAGATAAGAAATATGAGAAATAATCAGTATGAGTTTACTGTTCACATCAAGTGACAGGAAGAGAGATAATATGGACGTCAACTTTCCCAAAAGGATTTTCCAGTTTTGTAATTATCAACACAAACTACACTACAAGATATCAGAAACAGTATACTTAGCGGCAAGAGATTTACAAGGATAATATTATGGCTTTGTAATTTTCTCAGTTTAGTTTGGTCAACTTAGGGAGATTTTGCTTTCCTGGGATAGTTCATTTCATATAAATCACGCTAATGTTATTATCTTTTTAAACACAGGTGAAAAGGCTGCTTCTAAAAACATCCTGCTTAAAGCAATGATGGTGTTACCTATACATAATTTTGGGATGAGCATCAGTCGGTATTATGATATCGAGTACACAAAATTTGCATGTGCTTCACCGGAAAAGGTTTCTCCCTTAATGAATTGTAGTAAAGCAGGTAAGTATCTTGGGCTACCCAAGGCTCATCAGAGTTAAAACTAGTCAATTAATTATTGCATGTGAATAGCTACATTATTCTGAATCTTCACAGTTATTCAAGTTTTGTGCTATTCTCTCTTTGAACTAAAGCTTATACAAAATTGAATAACTTATTCTGTTATACAGCTTGTACAAGTTAGAGCTAAGATTCACCACTCATATGCATAGTGCTTTTTCTCATGAGAAATGATAGCCATGGATGAATGGATAAAGAAAACAGGGTGTATATGTAATGGAATATTACTTATCCATAAATGAGGAGGAAATCTTGCCATTTGAGACATTACAGATATACCTTGAGAGCATTATGCCTAGTGAAATAAGTCAAACAGAGAAAGATGAATATCATATTGTTTCACTTACAAGTGGAATCTTTAAAAGAAACTCATGGATAACAAACTGATGGTTGCAAGAGGCGGGGGATGTGAGGTTGGGCAAAATCGGAGAAGGGATTTAAAAGGTACAAACTTCCAGTTATAAAATAAGTAACTCACGGGGATGTAATGTACAGAATGGTAACTATAGATACTTATACTGAATTGTATAATTGAAAGTTGCTAAGAGAGTATATATTAAAAGTTCTCATCACACACAAAAAAACACAAGTATGTGTGGTGATGGATATTAATAAGACGTATTGTGGTGATCATTTCTCAACATATACAAATATCAAGTTATTATGTTATATACCTGAAACTAATGTTATATATTAATTATATCTCAATTCTAAAAAGACTGAAGAAATTCATGCTAAGAGATATCATAATTAAACTTTGAAAGCTAAAGAAAAGCAGCTACAGAAAAAAATGATACCTTATCCATAAAGGCAAAACAATTCCTCTAATTTTTGGATTTCTCACCAGAGAGCATAAACACTAAAAGAAGCAGCACATTATCTTCAAGTAAATAAAAAAACTGTCTACTCAAAACTTCATATAGATAGGAAATAACTTTCAAGAATGAAGGGGAAATCAAGACATTTTCAGATGAAGAATATCTACATAAAGTTGTCACCTCTAGAAGACCTGAAAGATTGGCTCTAGAGATTCTGTAAACATAAATGATTGAAGAAAGAATTCTGAAGCATCAAAAATAAAACAATGAAAAAAATAAAAATATGAGTGGACACTATATACTTTCTCCTCTTGAGTTTTCTCAAATTTGGTTGTTAAAGCAAAAGTGGTAACAGTGTATGATAATGTTCTCAGTGTATATAGTGGGGATATTTAAGACAGTAATAAATGGGGATGTTAAAGAGATATAAACCATGGAAAAGATTTTTACACTTCACTCAGACTGGTAAAAGGAAGAACATCATGATTCTGTAAGTTATGTATGCATAATGTAATGTCTCGAGTGATAACTACAAAAAGTACGTCCAGTGATAAATGGGCTTCCCATGTGGCGCTAGTGATAGAGAACCCACCTGCCAATGCATGAGACATAAGAGATTCAGGTTTGATCCCTGGGTCAGGAAAATCTCCTGGGTGAGGACATGGCAACCCACTCCAGTATTCTTGCCTGGAGAATCTTCATGGACAGAGGAGCGTGGCGGGCTACACTCCACAAGATCACAAAGAGTCAGGCATGATTGAAATGACTCAGCAGACATGCATGCATGCACAATTATAAATTAGAAGGAAAGAGTGAAAGAAAGGAAGAAAGTAAAAGAGAAAAGAAATAATATGATGCAGTTGAAGTTTAAAACTGGGTGAAAAATATTGCTCCTTATATAGATATTTTCAGTTTCTAAAAATTCAGTGAGTCCTGTACTTAGGTGGATTTCCATGTATGTATATCATATTTTAATATGAAGTTTTTTAGAAGTAAAAAAGAAATTTAATATTTACTACTTTTATGAATCTACTGCTTTCACGAATTCAAAACCTTGTAATTATTAAGTTTTCTCATAAGTAATTGGGAAAGTACCAGCTCTTAGGCATTTACAACTTAAGTTTAAATGTTAAGTTACAACTAACTTCTAAACTTTAACCTTTAACTCTTATAGGTTAAAGTGTATATGTAGCACACTACCAGGTGATTCTTCTGCTCCTGCTCCAATTTTCAAAACCTCTATCTAAAGTATTTTCAGAGAAAACAATATTTGAGGGCAAGGAGAGTCTCTTATTTGATAACCATTCCTTAGTACTTCCTATTTGTTGACTTTTTAAAGTTTGTTCATTGAGTTAACTCTTAAAGTAAGTCCATATCTTATTTGTTGTTGTCATCAGTAACTGAGCGTAGTATATATACCTTGGAACATGATGCAGTTGGAAGATACTTACTTGCAATGGCTGTCACAGGACTTCTTTTCTTCCTCTTGATATTCCTTCTGGAGACCACCTTGTGGAAAGTGAAAACCTTTGTGTTTCGCTACATTTTGTTTGGTATCTTCAAAAAATTATTTAAGGTAAGTATCTTATTGAATCAGAGATATTTCTAAGACCAAAAGCCTGTCTCTATCTGCCTAACTTCATCACTAAGATATAGGAATATAAATCACTCCATGTTGCCTGGGATCAATATGAATCAAAGATGTTTATCATAATTTTAATTTTGGTTTCTAAACATTATGGCCTCTACCAGTCAGAACATGATACTGTAAAATATTTTGATCATAATAGAAAGCTTTCCCTTGAACATCTCCTGTGTCAGAAAACCATTCCCTCCCAAAATTGCTCATTCACCCTAACTTGATCCCTGTGTAGTTCTAATAAACTCCCAAGTGATATTGATTCTGTTGGCCTACAGAATGCATATTTAATAACACATCTCTACTGCAGTTGTTTTCAAATGTTGGTATTTGTCAAAATCTCCTGGACTCTTTCTTAAAGTTCAAAGTTTTGGTCTCTGTTCTACTGCTAAATAAAAAGTCTACATAGAAAAATCAATTGTATATCTATATATAAGCCACAAACAAAAAGTTAAATATAACATTATGTCATTTGAATAGCATAAAAACATTCAAATGGTGTTACTTGAATTTAAAAAAAAAAAAAACAGGAATAAATCTAACAGAAGTTATATAAGACATCTTCATGGAATATTACAAAAAAACAATTGAAATACTAAAGAAGACCTATATAAATGAAGAAATATAACATGTTCTTACCTTGGAAAACCCAATCATGGGGAGATGACAATTTTCCCTAAACTAATCTAAAGATTTAATGCAATCCCAATCAAAATCCTGTGTGTGTATCTCTATAGAATGATCATCTGATCAGTTGATTCTAAAGTTTACATGGAAATGTAAAGTGATTTAAAAATGTACACAGAAATGCAAAGTGTTAATAATCTCCAAGGAAATATTGAGAAAGAACAAATATGGTAGACATATACTACCATATATGTGTTTTTTAAACTATAGTAATTAAGGCAGAGAAATGGAGCAATGTAACAGAAAGAATAATTTTTTCTTAAAGTGTGGTTATCTGCATAAGCTCAGATTTTTAGAAATGCAACTTTTCAGGCCCCATCCCTGACCTACTGAACCAGAAGATTTGGAGTTGGAAGCCATTATTCTTTTTTTTTTTTTTTCATTTATTTTTATTAGTTGGAGGCTAATTACTTTACAAGACTGTAGGGGTTTTTGCCGTGCATTGACATGAATCAGCCATGGATTTACATGTGTTCCCCATCCGGATCCCCCCTCCCACCTCCCTCTCCATCCCATCCCTCTGCGTCTTCCCAGTGCACCAGCCCTGAGCACTTGTCTCATGCATCCAGTCTGGGCTGGTGATCTGTTTCACCCTTGATAGTATACTTGTTTCAATGCTGTTCTCTCAGAGCATCCCACCCTCACCTTCTCCCACAGAGTCTAAAAGTCTGTTATGTACATCTGTGTCTCTTTTTCTGTTTTGCATATAGGGTTATCGTTACCATCTTTCTAAATTCCATATATATGCGTTAGTATACTGTATTGGTCTTTATCTTTCTGGCTTACTTCACTCTGTATGATGGGCTCCAGTTTCATCCATCTCATTAAAACTGATTCAAATGAATTCTTTTTAATGGCTAAGTAATATTCCATTGTGTATATGTACCATAGCTTCCTTATCCATTCGTCTGCTGATGGGCATCTAGGTTGCTTCCATGTCCTGGCTATTATAAACAGTGCTGTGACGAACACTGGGGTGCACGTGTCTCTTTCAGATCTGGTTTCCTCGGTGTGTATGCTCAGAAGTGGGATTGCTGGGTCATATGGCAGCCATTATTCTTGCTTTAACGAGCCACTCAAGTAAATCTGTGCATGTTAAAGTTTGACAACAGTGGAATAAAATGTCTAGAAATAGATGCACAAATATGACAGAACTGACACAAAATGCAGTGAAGAGAGGATGTTCATCTCAATTAATGATGCCGATTCAAATGGATTTCCATAAGCACATAATGAACTTTGATTCCCATCTTACTTCATACAGGTTGGTTTTAGCTTTCAACTTTTCTACATCTATGTGTGCAAGATAAAGCAATATAGCTTTCAGAACAAAAACATAGCAAATATAACCATGACAGTGAAGCTGTAATCATCAAAAGACATCATTAAATGAGTCAAAAGGCAAGTCACACAGAGGAAAAATATTTTGAATTGAAAATCACTAATAAAATTGACAGAAAATCCAATTTTAAAATGAGCAAAAGACTTGAACACTGACTTTACAAAAATGAACATACAAATATCCAGCCAGTTAGTTCAGTCGCTCAGTCGTGTCCGACTCTTTGCGACCTCATGAACTGCAGCACGCCAGGCCTCCCTGTCCGTCACCAACTCCCAGAGTTTACTCAGACCCATGTCCATCGAGTCGGTGATGCCATCCAGCCATTTCATCCTCTGTCATCCCCTTCTCCTCCTGCCCCCAATCCCTCCCAGCATCAGGGTCTTTTCCAATGAGTCAACTCTTCGCATGAGGTGGTCAAAGTATTGGAGTTTCAGCTTCAGCCTCAGTCCTTCCAATGAACACCCAGGACTGATCTCCTTCAGGATGGACTGGTTGGATCTCCTTGCAGTCCAAGGGACTCTCAAGAGTCTTCTCCAACACCACAGTTCAAAGCATCAAATTTTCAGCGCTCAGCTTTCTTCACAGTCCAACTCTCATATCCGTACATGACCACTGGAAAAACCATAGCCTTGACTAGATGGACCGTTGTTGGCAAAGTAATGTCTCTGCTTTTTAATATGCTTTCTAGGTTGGTCATAACTTTCCTTCCAAGGAGTAAGCGTCTTTTAATTTCATGGCTGCAATCACCATCTGCAGTGATTTTGGAGCCAAAAAAATAAAGTCTGACACTGTTTCCACTGTTTCCCCATCTATTTCCCGTGAAGTTATGGGACCAGATGCCTTGATCTTAGTTTTCTGAATGTTGAGCTTTAAGCCAACTTTTTCACTCTCCTCTTTCACTTTCATCAGGAGGGTGTTTAGTTCTTCTTCACTTTCTGCCATAAGGGTGCTGTCATCTGCATATCTGAGGTTATTGATGTTTCTCCTGGCAATCTTGATTCCAGCTTGTGCTTCTTTCAGCCCAGCATTTCTCATGATGTACTCTGCATATAAGTTAAATAAGCAGGGTGACAATATACAGCCTCGATGTACTCCTTTTCCTATTTGGAACCAGTCTGTTGTTTCATGTCCAGTTCTAGCTGTTGCTTCCTGACCTGCATGTAGGTTTCTCAAGAGGCAGGTCAGGAGGTCTGGTATTCCCATCTCTTTCAGAATTTTCCGCATTTTATTGTGACCCACATAGCCAAAGGCTTTGGCATAGTCAATAAAGCAGAAACAGATGTTTTTCTGGAACTCTCTTGCTTTTTCAATGATCCAGCGGATGTTGGCAATTTGATCTCTGGTTCCTCTGCCTTTTCTAAAAGCAGCTTGAACATCCGGAAGTTCACGGTTCATATATTGCTGAAGGCTGGCTTGGAGAATTTTGAGCATTGCTTTATTAGCGTGTGCATATGTAAATGAACAACAACAGTTATTGGTAAGCGCAAAGAACGCCACTGAGAGATACCCCAATATACACATAAATATACCAAGTGTTGAAGAAACAGTACAACTGGAACCATCAAACACTGGTTTTGGGAATATAAACTGATACTCCGTTAGAAAATTGTCTGGCATTATCTTCAGGAGTCAGATAAAGATAGCAGAATAGGAGTTTACTTGTTCCCAGAGAAATGCCAAAACCACAACTACAACTGTCTCCAATAGTAACCTAAAGACTAGCAGAACAAAATTCATATAGTTAAGGATATATAGAAAAGGCCACATCAAGATGGGTAGGAGGGGCAGAGATGTGGGCTAGCCAGAACCCACGGGAGGAATATTACCCCAAGAAGTAATATTCAAGGATGGAGGGATTCAAGCTCCACATCAGGCTCACCAGCCCAAAAGACCTGCACTGGGAAGATACGTCCCCATAATGTCTGGCTTTGAGAATTGGTGGGGTTTATAACCAGGAGAACCAGTTGGCTGTGGGAAATCAAAACTCCCCTTGTGAAGAGCTTGTATACAAACTCAACTTTATCCATGTCCCAGCACAAGGACTTGCAAAGCACCTGAATCATATAAGAAGAAAATTAATTGATTAATTTTAGGGCATATGCCAGAAGGGTAGGATCTGGTGGAACTCTCTCAAAGAATAGAAGTGCTAGTGGATGTCATATATTTTTAGGCTCCTTCTACCTAGCTGATCCACTGTTGGAGGGGGATCATTTCTGTAATTCTCCAGATATATAACTAACATTGTGTTGCACACCCCAGCCTTATGCTAAGTGCCAGCCCCGCCCAACCCAGTTCCCCTGCTCAGTCCTCAAAGTGGCTCTCACTCCACCCCATCTGGCACCCCTCCAAATCATCTCCCTTTCCTGGACGCCAGCCCTACACACCAGCAGACCTACAGTGGTCACAGCTGGGCCTCACAACCAGCCATGCTGAGGGGCCATCCTGCCCACGAGCACACCTACAGTAGTTGTGACCAGGTCTCAGACAGTTGGGATGGGGACCAACCAGTCTGCAAGGGCATTGCAGCAGCTACCAAGCCATGCAGCATGCCTGCAGGAATTGTGACCCAATCACAACAGGAAGGCACGCTAGTATACATAAAGTTACCCCTAGCACCTGGCTCTGATGACCAGGGGGAGTTGTTCCACTGGGATTCACTGGACACCAGTGATCTACATAACACCACTCTTTCAAGACCTAGAGCTATATCTGATATACCCAATGCATAGAAACAAACAGAGAGTGAGGCAAAATGCAGAGACAACATGGCAAAACCTCATAAAACAAAAGTAATAAAAGAGCGAGGAAAAATCCTCATAAAAAGAATAGATGAAACAAAAATAAACAATTATTAGATAAAGAATTCAAAGAAATAGTCATAAAAATCCTCATCAAACTCAGAGGAATGGATGAAATCAGTAAACTTCAACAAAGAGTTAGAAAATATAAAAAAGAAGCAGTCAGAACTCCAGGATACAATAACAAATGAAAATACACTTGAGTAACTTAACAGCACATTAGAGGATGCAGAAGAATGGATTAGCAATCTAGAAGACAGGGTTGTAGAAATCACCCAATTGGAATGGCAAAAAAGAAAAAACAATTTTTAAAAAATGAAAACAGTTTAAGGGGCCTCTGAGAAAATATTAAGCATAATAATATTTGCATTATAGGGATTACAGGAGGAGAATTAGGGGGCAGAAACTCTATCTGAAGAAATAATTGCTGAAAATGTTTCTAAATTATTGAAGGAAACAGGCATTCAAGTGCAAGAATCACAGAGTCCCAAACAAGATGAACTGAAAGACATTCATACCAAAATACATTTTACTTAAAATAACAAAAATTAAAACAAAAGAGTCTTAAAAGCAGCAAGGGGGAAAAAAACTAGTTACATATAAGGGAACCACCATAAGATTATCAACTGATTTTTCAGCAGAATCTTTACAGGTAGGTAGAGACTGATGCCATATATTCAAAGTACTGAAAGAAAAAGATAACCAATAATACTCTACCTGGAAAGGATTCATTCAGAATTCAAGGAAAGAGAGTTTCCCAAAGAAGCAAAAATTAAAGGAGTTTATCACCACTAAACTAGCCTTACAAGAAATAGTAAAGAGACCTCTTTAGGTCGAAAAAACAGAAAATGCCATAACTAGAAAAGGAAATTATGAAAGGAAAAATGTCACTAGTAAAATAAAACATATAGTAAAGACAGTGGATCAACCACCTATAACAATAGCATGAATGTTAAAAGACAAAAGTAGTAAAATGGTATCTAAAACAATTAATTATGCAATATACAAAATTAAAAGATGCAAAATGTGACATCAAAAACATAAAATGTGGGATATGACTGTACTTTGAAAACATGTTTGAACTCAAGTGATCATCAACTTAGGCTGCTATATACATAGGTTGTTACATACAAACCTCGTGGTAAACACAAACAAAAAAAGTTGTAATAGATAACAAAATTTAAAAGAAGAAATATAAACATAGCACTAAAGAAAGTCATTAAATTACAAGGAAAGAGAACAAGAAAGAATCAGAGAACTAAACAGAAAACAACTAACAAAACAGCAATAAGTAAATACTATCAATAATTACTTTGAATGTAAATGGAATAAATATTACAATCAAAAGACACAGAGTAGTTGACTGGATTTTTCTTTAAAGACCCATGTGTATGCAACCCTCAAAAACTTACTTCAGAGGTAAAGACATATACATACTGAAAGAGAATTGATGGAAAAGATTTTCCACACAAATGAAAAGAAAGCTGTGGTAGCAATGATTATATATTTTTAAATTTTACTTTAAAACAAACACTGTACTGAGACGAAAGGGTCATTGCATAATTATAGAGTGATCAATACAATAAAAAGATATAACATTTGCAAATATCTATGTACCTAACAAAGGAATACAGGTATAAAGCAAGATAGTGCCAGTTGTATAAAACTAGAAGAGGACTTGTTTTAATAGATAGGCCATCCAGAAAGAGAAAACATTCTATTGGGTTGGCCAAAAATGTTCCTTTGGGTTTTCCCATAGCATCTTATGGAAAAACATGAGTGAAATTTTTGGCCAACACAATACTTAAACAACAGGCAAGTTTGGCCTTGGAGTACAAAATGAAGCAGGGAAAAGGCTAGAGGAGTTTTGCCAAGAGCGCCCACTGGTCACAGCAAACATTCTCTTCCAACAACACAAGAGACGACTACACGTGGACATCACCCATCTGGTCAATACTGAAATCAGATTGATTGTATTCTTTGCTGCCAAAGATGGAGAAGCTCTATACAGTCAGCAAAAACAAGACCAGGAGCAGACTATGGCTCAGATCATGAACTCTTTATTACAAAGTTCACACCAAATTAAAGAAAGTAGGGAAAGCCACTAGGCCCTTTAGGTATGACCTAAACTAAATTCCTTACAATTATACAGTGTAAGTGACAAATAGATTCAAGGGATTAGATCCTATAGAGTGCCTGGAGAACTATGGATGGAGTTTCGTAATGTTGCTCAGGAGGCAGTGATCAAAATCACCCCCAAGAAAAAGAAATTCAACATGGCAAAATGGTTATCTGAGGAGGCCTTACAAATAGCTGAGAAAAGAAGAGAAGTGAAAGGCAAAGAGGAAAGGAAAGATATACCCAACTGAATCCAGATTTCCAAAGAATAGATATGAGAGATAAGAAAACCTTCCTAAGTGAACAATGCAAAGAAATAGAGGAAAACAATAGAATGTGAAAGACTAGACATCTCTTCAAGAATATGACAGATACCAAGGGCAATTTCATGCAAAGATGGGTACAATAAGACAGAAATGGTGTGGGCCTAACAGAAGCAGAAGTTGGGTGATGCCAAAGAATGTTCAACTGCAGAAGTGCACTCATTTCATGTGCTAGCAACGTCATGCTCAAAACCCTCCAAGCTAGGCTTCAACAGTATGTAAACCTAAAATTTCCAGATGTACAAGCTGGATTTAGAAAAGGCAGAGGAATCAGAGACCAAACTGCCAATATCTGCTGGATCATAGAAAAAGCAAGAGAATTCCAGAAAAACATCTACTACTGCTTCGTTGACTATGCTAAAGCCTTTGACTATGTGGATCACTACAAACTGGAAAATTCTTAAAAATATGGGAATACCAGACCACCTTACCTGCCTCCTGAGAAACCCGTATCATGTCAAGAAGCAACAGTTAGAACTGGACATGGAACAGAAGTCTAACTCAAAATTGGAAAAGGAATATGTCAAGGCTGTATATTGTCACCCTGCTTATTTAACTTATATGCAGAATACATCAAGCGAAATGCCAGACTGGATGAAGCACAAGCTGGAATCAAGTTTGCCAGGAAGAATATCAGTAACCTCAGATATGCAGATGACACCACCCTTACGGCAGAAAGTGAAGATGAACTAAAGAGCCTCTGGATGAAAGTGATAAAGGAGAGTGAAAAAGATGGCTTAAAAGTCAGCATTCAAAAAACTAACATCGTGGCATCTGGTCCTATCACTTCATGGCAAATAGATGGGGAAACAATGGAAACAGTGATAGACTTTAGTTTCTTGAGCTCAAAAATCACTGCAGATGGTGACTGCAGCCATGAAATTAAAAGACGTTTGCTCCTTGGAAAATAAGCGATGACAAACCTAGACAGTGTATTTAAGAGCAGAGACATTACTTTGCTGACAAAAGTCTCTATAGTCAAAGCTATGGTTTTTCCAGTAGTCATGTACAGATGTACAAGTTGGGCCATCAAGAAGATTGAGTGCCAAAGAATTGATGCTTTTAAGCTGTGGTGTTCAAAGCAATCTATAGATGCAATGCAATCCCTATCAAGCTACCAACGGTATTCTTCACAGAACTAGAACAAATAATTTCACAATTTGTATGGAAATACAAAAAACCTCGAATAGCCAAAGTAATCTTGAGAAAGAAGAATGGAACTGGAGGAATCAACCTGCCTGACTTCAGGCTCTACTACAAAGCCACAGTCATCAAGACAGTATGGTACTGGCACAAAGACAGAAATATAGATCAATGGAACAGAATAGAAAGCCCAGAGATAAATTCACGTACCTATGGACACCTTTATCTTTGACAAAGGAGGCAAGAATATACAATGGAGAAAAGACAATCTCTTTAACAAGTGGTGCTGGGAAAACTGGTCAACCACTTGTGAAAGAATGAAACTAGAATACTTTCTAACACCATACACAAAAATAAAAATAAACTCAAAATGGATTAAAGATCTAATGTAAGACCAGAAACTATAAAACTCCTAGAGGAGAACATAGGCAAAACACTCTCCGACATGAATCACAGCAGGATCCTCTATGACCCACCTCCCAGAATATTGGAAATAAAAGCAAAACTAAACAAATGGGACCTAATGAAACTTAAAAGCTTTTGCACTACAAAGGAAACTATAAGCAAGGTGAAAAGAGAGCCTTCAGAATGGGAGAAAATAATAGCAAATGAAGAAACAGACAAAGGATTAATCTCAAAAATATACAAGCAACTCCTGAAGCTCAATTCCAGAAAAATAAATGACCCAATCAAAAAATGGGCCAAAGAACTAAACAGACATTTCTCCAAAGAAGACATACAGATGGCTAACAAACACATGAAAAGATGCTCAACATCACTCATTATTAGAGAAATGCAAATCAAAACCACAATGAGGTACCATTACACGCCAGTCAGGATGGCTGCTATCCAAAAGTCTACAAGCAATAAATGCTGGAGAGGGTGCGGAGAAAAAGGAACCCTCTTAGACTGTTGGTGGGAATGCAAACTAGTACAGCCACTATGGAGAACAGTGTGGAGATTCCTTAAAAAACTGGAATTAGAACTGCCATATGACCCAGCAATCCCACTGCTGGGCATACACACCGAGGAAACCAGAATTGAAAGAGACACGTGTACCCCAATGTTCATCGCAGCACTGTTTATAATAGCCAGGACATGGAAGCAACCTAGATGCCCATCAGCAGATGAATGGATAAGAAAGCTGTGGTACATATACACAATGGAATATTATTCAGCCATTAAAAAGAATACATTTGAATCAGTTCTAATGAGATGGATGAAACTGGAGCCCATTATACAGAGTGAAATTAGCCAGAAAGAAAAACACCAATACAGTATACTAACACATATAAGTGGAATTTAGAAAGATGGTAATGATAACCCTATATGCAAGGCAGAAAAAGAGTCACAGGTATATAGAACACACTTTTGGACTCTGTGGGAGAAGGCGAGGGGGGATGATCTGACAGAATAGCATTGAAACATGTATATTATCAATTGTGAAACAGATTGCCAGTCCAGGTTTGATGCATGGGACAAGTGCTCAGGGCTGGGGCACTAGGATGACCCAGAGGGACAGAATGGGGAGAGCGGTGGGAGCAGGGTTCAGGATGCGGAACACATGTAAATCCATGGCTGAGTCCTATCAATGTATGGCAAAAACCACTACAACATTGTAAAGTAATTAGCCTCCAACTAATATAAATAAATGGAAAAATAAATACATAAACTGTGGTGTTGGAGAATACTCTTGAGAGTTGCTTGGTCTGTGAGGAGATCAAACCTAAAGAAAATCAACCCTCAATATTCACTGAAAGGACTGAAGCTGAAGCTCCAATACTTTGGCCACCTGATGCAAAGGTCCGAATCACTGGGAAAGACCTTGATGCTGGGAAAGATAGAATGCAGGGGGAGAAGAGGACAAAAGAGGATGAGATGGTTGGATGGCACCAACTCAATGGACATGAGTTTGAGCAAGCTCCAAGAGATGGTGGACAAGGAGCCTGGCATGCTGCTGTCCATGGGGTTGCAAAGTGTCGGACACAACTGAGCAACCGAACAACAACAAATACTTAAAAGACAGCCTAGATCAGGTTGATTTAACAGATATATGTGAAATATTCCACCCCAACAGAATTCCCCTTCTTTTCAGGTGCACATAGGACTTTCTCACATTAGGCCACAAAACAAATCTCAGTGAATTTAAGAAGACTGAAATCATGTCAAGCATCTTTTCTGACCATTATAGTATGAAAATTAAAATGAATTACAAGAAGAAAATTATAAAAACCACAAGCATGTGGAAGCTAACCAATATGTTACTAGACATCCAATGGATCAGTGAAGATATCAAAGATGAAATAAAATGAAAATGGAAACACAATGCTCCCAAATATATGGATTGCAGCAAAAGCAGTTCTAAGAAACTTTTTAGTGAAATATGTCTACATCAGTAAACAAGAAAAATCTGAAGTAAACAATCCCACCTCACACCTAAAAGAACCAGAAAAAGAACAAATGAAGCCCCAAGTTAGTAGAAGAAATGAAATAATAAAGATCAGAGTCAAAATAAATAGAAACTTTAAAAAAGTAGAAGTCAATGAAACAGGAAGCTGGTCCTTTGAAAAGATAAACAAAAATGGTAAACATTTAGCCAGATTCATTTTTAAAAACAGAGAGATAAAGTCCAAATGAAATCATAAATAAAAGAAGGCTTACAACTGACACTACAGATACAAAGGTTCATGAGTTTACTATGAACAATTACATAGCAGCAAATTGGACAACTTATAAGAAAGAGATAAATTTCTAGAAACACACAATCCCCCAAGACTCAATCAGGAAGATACATAAAATCTTAGCAGATCAACACTAGTAATGAAATCAAATCAGTATTCAAAATACTCCTAATAAACTAAAGTCTAAAAACTAGAGGGAATCACAGGTGAATTCTACCAAATATTTAAAGAAGAGTTAATGCCTACTATTCTCAAACTAGTTCAAATAATTGAAAAGAATACTTCCAAACATAATCCATGAGGCCAGTATTCCCCTGATAGCAAAACCAAAAACACTACAAAAAAAGAAATTCCAGGCCAATATCCCTGAAGAATATAGATACAAAAATCCTCAACAAAATATTAGCAAACTGAATTCAACAATGCATTGAAAGGATTTTACACATGATTCTTCATGTGTAAGAATGAATGATGAATTTGGATAGTTCATTACTCATTGAATGAATGAATGACCCATCATTCATTTGTTCAGTATCTGCAAATCAATCAATATTATGCACATGTTAACAAAACCATGGATAGAAGGCCTTCAATAAATGCAGAAGAGTCATTTGACAAAATCCAATATCTATTTATGATAAAAACACTCGACAAAGTGGGTATAAAGGAGACATGTCTCAAATAATAAAGACATTTTATGATAAACACACAGCTAATATCAAACTCAATAATGAAACACCGAAAGCTTTTCCTCAAAAATCAGGAATAAGAAAAGGATGTCCACTCTCACTTCTTGTATTTAACACAGTATTGGAAGTCCTAGCCACAACAATCAGACAAGAAAGAGAAATAAAAGCTATCCAAATTGGAAGGGAAATGTGAAACTGTTAGTATCCACAGACACTAACTCTACATATGCCACTCTATATACAGAAAATCCAAAACACTATTAAAACTATAATAGACCAAAAACTGTCATAACTAATAAATGAATTCAGTAAAGTTGCAGGATAAAGATGAATACACAGAAATCTGATGCATTTCTATACATTATAATAATGAACTAACAGAAAGAGAGATTAAGATGGCCAGCAGAAACACAAAATGATGCTCAACATCACTAATTTTCATGGAAATGCAAACCAAAATCACATAGCAATATCACTTCATACCAGGTAGGTTGGCAAGTGATGATGTGGAGAAAGGGAACCCTCAGGTCCACTGTTGGTGGGAATGTAAATTGGTACAGTCAATATAGAAAACAGTATAGAAGTTCCTAAAAAAATTAAAAATAGAATTACCATATGATCCAGCAGTTTCACTTTCAAATATTTATCTGAAGAAAATGAAAGCACTAATTCTGAAACATACTTGCACCACTATGTTCACTGCTGCATTATTTATAATAGCCAAGACTTAGAAGCCGTCCAAGTGTCCATCAATAAATGAATGGATAAAAGATATGATATACATGTACATATGTCTTCCCAGGCCACGCTAGTGGCAAAGAGCCTGCATACCAATGCAAGAAACATAAAAGATGTGAGTTCAATACTTAGGTAAGGAAGATCCCCTGGAGGAGGGCATAATAACGTATTCCAGTATTCTTGCCTGGAGAATCCCTTGGACAGAGGAGCCTGGCAGGCTACAATCCATAGGGACGCAAGGAGTCTGACCCAGTTGAAGTGACTTAATACACACACACACACACAATATATTACTCAGCCATAAAAAAGGAATGAAAGTGTCCTATTTATAGCAAGGTAGATAGTCCTGGAGGTTATTATGCTAAGGAAATGTCAGATTGTCAATGTTGTTGAGTCGCTAAGTCATGTCTGACTCTGTGACTGCAAAGACTACAGCACGCCAGGCTCCTCCATACTCCGCTGTCTCCTGGAGTGTGCTCAAATTCATGTCCATTGAGTCAGTGATGCTATGTAACCATTTTATCCTCTGCTACCCCTGACAAGAGGAGCCAGACAGAGCAGCCTGGCATGATACAGTCAGTAAATCACAAAAAGGAGAACCTTTGCCTCCAATCTTTCCCAACATCAGTCTTTTCCAATGAATTGACTTTCCACATCACGTAGCCAAAATATTGGAGCTTCAGCTTTAGCATCAGTCTTTCAAATGAATATTCAGGGTTTATTACCTTATTACCTTTAGGATTGATGGGTTTGAGCTCCTTGCAGTTCAAAGGACTCTCAAGAGAAAACCATAGCTTTGACTATATGGATCTTCATCAGCAAAGTAATGTCTCTGTTTTTTAATATGCTGTCTCGGTTTGTCACAGCTTTTCTTCCAGGGAGCAAGCATCTTTTAATTTCATGGCTATAGTCAGCATCTGCAGTGATTTTGGAATCTAAGGAAAGAAAATTGGTCACTGCTTCCACTTTATCCCCGTCTATTTGCCATGAAGTGGTGGGACTGAATGCCATAATCTTAAATTTTTGATGTTGAGTTTCAAGTCAGCTTTTTCATTCGCCTCTTGCACCCTCATCAAGAAGTTCTTTAGTTTCTCTTCACTCTCCTATTAGAGTGGCATCAACTGCATATTTGAAGTTGTTGATATTTCTCCTGGCAATCTTGATTCCAGCTTGTGATGGAGACAATTACTATGACCTCACTTATATGTGGGGTTTCATGGTGGATCAGTAGTAAAGAGCCTGCCTGCCAAGGCAGGAGATGCGGGTTTTGTCCCTGGGTCAGGATGATGCCCTGGCAAAGGAAATGGCAACCCACTCCAATATTATTGCCTGGAAAATCCCAAGGACAGAGGAACCTGGCATGATACAGTCAATAGACCACAAAAAGTCAGACACAAATTAGTGACTAAACAATATACTTATATGTGGAGTCTATAAAACCAAATGACAGAGACTCAACACAACAGAAACAGACTCATAGAGGCAGAGAACAAACTGGTGACCACAAGAGGCAATGGTGATCATTGCATGGCAGGGTTCAGAGAAAAAGACAAAGACAAAAAGATTGAGATACAAAATTCCAGTTTAAAATAAATGTCATAGGTCATAATGTACACTATTGTGAATACTGTCAATAGTATTCCAAATACTTTGTATGATGACAGATGGTTACTAGATGTTGTGGTGATTAATTTGTAGTGTATATTAATGTGAAATTACTATGTTGTAGGGGGCTTTCCTTGTAGCTAATGTGAAGCTAAAAGGAAGCTAATATAATATTTTATAACTATGCTTTAAAAAAATAAAACATTATTTTATATGCATATGAAGTGTGCATAACTAAGTCCTACAAGCTTCCCTTCTAAGTATAAATCCAACAGAGAGACATAGTCATGTTCACTGAAAGACATTTGAAAGAATGTGCACAAAACATTATTTATATAAGGCAAAGTTTAAGAAGGAAGCAAACCACATGTCTCTCAATAGCATAATGGATTTTAAAATGTCTATTCACACAATAGCATATAGCAATCAGAAG
The DNA here is from genome assembly GCF_910594005.1 of Cervus elaphus. Classification (NCBI taxonomy): domain Eukaryota; kingdom Metazoa; phylum Chordata; class Mammalia; order Artiodactyla; family Cervidae; genus Cervus; species Cervus elaphus. The sequence continues at coordinate 33,497,096 of NC_057824.1, forward strand.
GAAGGGCCTATAACTTATGCAACAGCATAGAATAATCTCAGATACAAATTGCCACCAAATAAGTTAGATATAAAAGAATATGTAAAGTAGAATTTCATTTATATAAAACAAAATTAATGTATAACAATACATAGTGAGTTACATGTCCTATTTCTTGTTATTGAGGGGTAATGTTCTGTTTACTTTATTGAGACTGGTTACAATAAAACTTATTAAGATGTTGATTTATGACTTATATACATATCTAGATATATGTTCTGACAAAATATAGTCCACTGGAAAAAGGAATGGCAAACCATAGCAGTATTCTTGCCTTGAGAATCCCATGAACAGTATGAAAGGGCAGAAAGATGTGAAACTGGAAGATGAGCCCACCAGATCAGTAGGTGTCCAATATGCTACTGGAGAAGAGGAGAGAAATAGCTCCAAAAAGAATGAAGAGGCTAAGCCAAAGCAGAAACAACCTCTAGTTGTGGATATGTCTGGTGGTGAAAGTAAAGTCCAATGCTGTAAAGAACAATATTGTGTAGGAAACTGGAATGTTAGGTCCATAAATCACGGTAAATTGAAAGTGATCAAACAGGTGTTGGCAAGAGTGAACATCAACATTTTAGGAATCAGTGAAATAAAATGGGTGGGACTGGGTGAATTTAATTCAGATGACCATTATATCTACTATTGTGAACAAGAATCCCTTAGAAGAAATGGAGTAGCCCCGAGTCAACAAAAGAGTCTGAAATGCAGTACTTGGCTGCAATCTATGGTGAAACAGATCACCAGCCCAGGTTGGATGCATGAGACAAGTGCTCGGGCCTGGTGCGCTGGGAAGACCCAGAGGGATCAGGTAGAGAGGGAGGTGGGAGGGGGGATTGGGATGGGGAATACATGTAAATCCATGACTGATTCATATCAATGTATGACAAAAACCACTACAATATTGTAAAGTAATTAGCCTCCAACTAATAAAAATAAATGAAAAAAAAAAAAGACAGAGTGATCTTTGTTCATTTTCAAGACAAACCACTCAAATTCACAGTAATCCAAGTCTACATCCCAACAAATAGCACTGATAAAGGTGAAGTCAAACAGTTCTATGAAGACCTACAAGATGTAATAGAACTAAGACCAAAAAGCATGTCTTTGTCATCACAGGGGATTGGAATGCAAAAGTAGGAAGTCAAGAGATATATAGAATCACAGGCAGGCAAATTTGGCCTTGGAGTACAAAATGAAGCAAGGAAAAGGCTATCAGAGTTTTGCCAAGAGAGCATACTGGTCATAGCAAACACTCTTTAAACAGCACAAGAGATGACCACACACAAACATCACCCATATGGTCAATACTGAAATCAGATTGATTATATTTTTTGCAGCCAAAGATGGAAAAGCTCTATATAGTCAGCAAAAACAAGACTAGGAGCTGACTGTGGCTCAGATCATGAACTCTGTATCCCAAAATTCATACTTAAATTGAAGAAAGTAAGGAAAACCACTATGCCTTTCAGGTATGACCTAAACCAAATCCCTTACCATTATACAGTGTAAGAAACAAATAGATTCAAAGGATTAGGTTTGATAGAGTGCCTGAAGAACTATGGACAGGGTTTCATAACATTGTACAGGAGCTAATGACCAAAATCAACCCCAAGAAAAAGAAATGCAAGAAGGCAAAGTGATTGCATGAAGAGGCCTTACAAGTCGCTGAGAAAAGAAGTGAGGAGAAAGGGAAAGATAACCAACTGAATGCAGAATTCCAGAGAATAGCAAGGAGAGATAAGAAAGCCTTCTTAAGTAAATAATGTACAGAAATGAAGGAAAACAATTGAATGGGAAAGACTAGAGAGCTCTTCAAGAAAATTAGAGATACCAAGGGAACATTTCATGTAAGGATTGGCACAATACAGGACAGAAACAGTAAGGACCTAACAGAAGTAGAAGAGATTAAGAAGAGATTGCAAGAATACACTGAAGAACTCTCCAAAAGACTTCTTCATGACCCACATAACACTATGATGTGATCACTCACTTAGAGTCAGATTTCCCAGAGTGTGAAGTCAGTTGGCCCTAGGAAGAATTACTAGGAACAAAGCTAATGGAGGTGATGGAATTCCAGCTGAGCTAGTTCAATTCCTACAAGATGACACTCTTAAAGTTTCAGCAATATGTCAGCAAGTTTGGAACACTCTGACGACTGAAAAAGATCAGTTTTCATTCCAACTCCAAATAAGGGAAATGCCAAAGAATGTTCAAACTATCACACAAGTGCACTAATTTTACATGCTATTAAGGTAATGCTCAAAATAATTCAAGCTAGGCTTCAACACTATTTTAGCCGAGAACTTCTAGATGTGCAAGTTGAATTTAGGAAAGGCAGAAGAACCAGAGACCAAATTGCCAACATCCATTGGATCACAGAAAAAACAAGAGAATTCCAGAAAAACATCTACTTCTGCTTCATTGACTATGCTAAAGCCTTTGACTATGTGAATCACAACAAACTATGGAAAATACAGAGATGGGAATACCAGACCACCTTACCTGCCTCCTGAGAAACCTGTATGCCGGTCAAGAAGCACGGTTAGAACAAGACATGGAAAAATGGACTGGTTCAACATTAAGAAAGGAGTACGTCAAGGCTGTATATGGCCATCCTGATTATTTAGCTTATAGGCAGAGTACATCATGTGAAATATCAGGCCAGAATCACAAGCTGGAATCAAGATTGCCAAGAGAAACATCAACAACCTCAGATATGCAAATGATACCATTCTAATGGCAGAAAGCAAAGAGGAACTAACTCTTTTTAACATTAAGAGCTGGCTTAAATCTCAACATTCAAAAAACTGATATCATGGCATCTGATCCCATCACTTCATGGCAAATAGATGGGGAAACAATGGAAACAGTGACAGACTTAATTTTTTTAGTCTCCAAAATCACTGAAAACTGTGAATGCAGCCATGAAATGAAAGGACACTTGCTCCTTGAAAGCAAAGCTATGACAAACCTAGACAGCATATTAAAAAGCAGAGACATCACTTTCCCTGTAAAGGTCCACATAGTCAAGGTTACGATTTTTCCAGTAGTCATGTACAGATGTGAAAGCTGAACCATAAAGGAAAGCTGAGCACCAGAGAACTGATGCTTTTGAACGGTGGTGCTGGAGAAGACATTTGAAGGTCCCTTGGACAGCAAGGAGATCAAACCAGTTAATCCTAAAGAAATCAATCCTGAAAATTCACTGGAAGAACCAATGCTGAAGCTGAAGCTCCAATACTTTGGCCATCTGATGTGAAGAGCCAGTTCATTGGAAAACACCCTGATGCTGAGAAATATTAAAGTCAGGAGGGAAAGTGGGCAACAGAAGATGAAGTAGTTGGATGGAATCACTAACTCAATGGACATGAGTTTGAGCAAACTAAGTGAAATATTGAAGGACAGGGAAGCCTGATGTGCTGCCATTCATGAGGTCACAAAATGTTGAACATGACTTGGTGACTGAATAGCAGCAACAAAGATATATATTATGCTTAAATAAATAGTTTATACTAAAAATAGTGTTAAAGCATTCAAAATATTTTGCAGTAAACGTCAGTAAGATCTGTAGTTAATAGAACTGAACCAATGTTAATTTCTTAGTTTTGATCAATGTATCATTACTATATGATGTCATTAGGCAAAGTTAAAATGTATACTAGAGCTGTCCTGTCCTTCTGTACATCTAAATTCTTTCAAAATAAAAAGAATGACAAACAAGTCATAGAGTATTCTTCCATATTATTTTCCCTCTGTGGGATGTCTTACCTATTCTTTTTTTTCCATCATAAGTTGCCTAATGAGCTCCTATTTTATTTAAATTCATCTTAAACATTTCTTATGTGAGTCTGTTCTTGGATTCCACTCTTCTTCTCTGAAAGAAAAGTGTTACTCTTTCCCTACTCTCAACTCTTCTGATATCTTATAATTTATACATTTATTATTAAACATAACTTTATATTTAATAAAAATAAAAAATAAATTATTTAAAAATAACTATTAGTTATAGTTAATAGTTTTGTTGTGATTGCAGTTTTTTGTGAAGTGACCATTTTGTTAAGAACTTGCTACTTGCTCATGGTATAGGTTTTAAACTTTGGATGTAGGAAATATGTGAGATCTGAGTTGATATGCAGGAAATCATTTGGAAATGAGTAAAAACTTCTGTTTTGACATTCTTGAGATTATCTCAGTTTAGCCTTCCTGAAGCCAACCAGTGTAGACCAGATGTCTAAAGTGCATCTATATCTATGGTCTTATTTTTAAAATATAGGATAGAGTATCCAAGGAATTATCTGGGGAATCTGAAGATGAAGATGTACAAAATGAAAGAAATAGAATCCTGGAGCACTCTCAGGAGTCACTGAATGCTACAGTGCTTATTAAGGAACTCACAAAGGTAATATAATTTGATGAACAACTTATAATGGTTTAATTTCTATTAAAGAGTATGTCATTAATGTTAAGGGCTTACTGTGGTTCTTTGAATCTATGTGTATTCTCTCAAGAGAATAGAAGGACTCTTGTGAAACTATCTGAGGTGGTCCATGGGAGTCTGAAGTATTGTTTGTATGTGACCTGTAAGTATTCTTTACTATATTATGTTTTCTGTATTTTTTTAAGGTGTATTTTTCAAGTCCAATCGTTTTAGCTGTGAGAAATATCTCTGTTACAATCCAAAAGCAGGAGTGCTTTGGGTTGCTTGGATTAAATGGAGCTGGGAAAACTACTACCTTCGAAATTTTGACTGGAGAGGAGGTTGCTTCCTCTGGGGATGTGTTCGTTGAGCGCCTCAGCATCACCAAAAATATCCTAAAGGTAAGACATCATTACTGCCTGAGGTGTGAGAAACATGATTTGTGGGTGAAGGTCAGAAAGCAACTTGTGGGAAATGATAGACATGAATCATGGTAGACATTGATATCACTACTGTTGACTTAGCCCATGGATTCTAGAGAGAAATGAGAATTTTGGTCAGAGATGGTGAGGCAATTAGAACAGCCTTACCAAGAGAATCTAAGAGTGTCTTTAATTTTCTTTAAAACTATCGGAGAGCAAGATGGTAAAATAGGACCCTTGACTTTCCCTCCTTGGATGCACCAAATAAACAGTTAAACTGGGGTCCATTCCCTCTGAGATGAATCCAAAACTAGTTGAAAGACTCCTACATATCACACAACTGAGAAAATATCCACATCAAGATGGGTAGGATAAGCTGAGACATACTTGCACCATAAAACCCACCCACAAAATAATGCATTACAACCAGAATGGAACTCCCAACTCCCAGCTTCACACATTTAGCTCCTCAATTTTTTGTCTACCATCCGAAAGACTGTTTCTCAAACCACCTAGTTCTGAGGGCAAACAGGATGGGGCATTCATGAACCCCCCTGGAATGTGGAGAGTTGAAAGGCAGTTTCAACAAGTGCGTAAGAACTAGTAGTCTTCTAGGAGCCTGAATTGATCATTTCCTCAGCCTTCAGGGCACTGTCAGGACTTGTTACACCCTCATCTCCTAAGGCCACTAACACACACAATGGTTTAGACAAGCACAGAAGTTTAGGAGGATCTAAGAATCCCTGGCAAGGCTGGAGAGATAAGAGATAGAAGTGGAGTGCTATTGCATGCTAATGAACTTAAGTTGGTATTAGCTTTAAAAAGCCTCTTGGTAACTACAAAGAAATATCTTTAGATGTTTCACTCATAAAAGGAGAAATAAATCAAAATCTATCAAAAAAAGAAAACAAAACAAAAAGGAAGACAAGAAGAAAAAGAGGAACAAAAGAACTATAAGATTAAATAAAACACTTAAAAATGACAATAGTAAATCCTTCCCTATCAATAAATCTAAATGGATTAAATTCATTATACTCACAGAAAATAAAAAAGAAACAGAGGGGCTGAATAGATGAATAACAAAGATCCAACTATGTGCTATTTACAAGAAACTTACTGTAGATTCAAGGGTATAAATTGACTAAAATGAAGACATCAGTTCAGTTCAGTCGCTCAGTCATGTCAGACTCTTTGCGGCCCCATGGACTGCAGCTTGTCAGGCTTCCCTGTCCATTACCAACTCATGGAGCTTGCTCAAACTCATGTCCTTCAAGTCGTTGATGCCATCCAACCATCTCATCCTCTGTCATCCCCTTCTCCTGCCTTCAATCTTTCCCAGCATCAGGGTCTTTTCCAATGAGTCAGTTCTTCACATCAGGTGGCCAAAGTATTGGAGTTTCAGCTTCAGCATCAGTCCTTCCAATGAATATTCAGGACTGATTTCCTTTAGGATTGACTGGTTTGATCTCCTGCAGTCCAAGAGACTCTCAAGAGTCTTCTCCAACACCACAGTTCAGAGCATCAATTCTTTGGCACTCAGGTATCCTTATAGTCCAACTCTCACATGCACACATGACTACTGGAAAAACCATAGTTTTGACTAGACGGGCCTTTGTTGGCAAAGTAATGTCTCTGCTTTTTAATATGCTGTCTAGGTTGGTCATAGCTTTTCTTCCAAGGTGCAAGCCTCTTTTAATTTTATGGCTGCAGTCACCATCTACAGTGATTTTGGAGCCAAGAAGCCAAAGTCTGTCACTGTTTCCATTGTTTCCCAATCTATTTGCCATGAAGTGATGAGACCAGATGCCATGATCTTAGTTTTCTGTATGCTGAGCTTTAGGCCAACTTTTTCACTCTCCTCTTTCACTTTCATCAAGAGGCTCTTTACTTTCTTTCATAAGGGTGGTGTCATCTGCATATCTGAGGTTATTGATATTTCTCCTGGCAGTCTTAATTCCAGCTTGTGCTTCATCTAGCCTGGCATTTCACATGATGTACTCTGCATATAAGTGACAATATGTACTCTGCATCTAAGCAGTATGTGACATATAAGCAGTATGTACTCTGCATAAAAGTAGCATGTAACCCTGCATATAAGCAGTAAGGTGACAGTATGTACTCACATGATGTACTCTGCATATAAGTAGGGTGACAGTATACAGCCTTGACGTACTCCTTGCCCAATTTAGAACCAGTCCATTGTTCCATGTCCAGTTCTACCTGTTGCTTCCTGACCTGCATTCAGATTTCTCAGGAGGCAAGTAAGGTGGTCTGGTATTCCCATCTCTTGAAGAATTTTCCACAGTTTGTTGTGATCCACACAGTCAAAGACTTTGGTGTACTCAATACAGCAGATGTTTTTCTGGAACTCTCTTGCTTTTTCTATGATCCAAAGGATGTTGGCAATTTGAAGACACAGGAAAAGATATTTCATGTTAATTGTAAGGAAAAAAAGCAGGAGGGGCTATACTTACATCAGAGAAAGTATACATTGATTTAAAATGTTTTTAGAAACAAAGAAGATTACACAATGATAAAGAGGGTCAATTCAACATGATCACATAACAATTGTAAATGCACGTAAATCTAACATCAAAACATCTAAGTATATAAACAAATATTGATAGATCTAAAAGAAGAAATCAATGCAGTAGTAATAAGATAGAAAATGGATAAAACATTCAGACAGTTTCATCCTGTTTGTTTATTTTTGCTTTTATGTCCAATATTCTAGGAGGTATGCGAGACAGCAAAAGAGACACAGATATATAGGACAGTGTTTTGGACTCTGTGGGAGAGGGCGAGAGTGGGATGATTTGGGAGAATGGCACTGAAACATATATATTATCATATGTGACACAGATTGCCAGTCCAGGCAATCGATGCATGATACAGGGTGCTTGGGGCTGGTGCACTGGGATGACCCAGAGGGATGGGATGGGGAGGGAGGTGGGAGGGGGGTTCAGGATGGGGAACACATGTACACCCATGGTGGATTCATGTCAGTGTATGACAAAACCAATACAATGTCTACAAGCAATAAATGCTGGAGAGGGTGTGGAGAAAAGGGAACCCTCTTACACTGTTGGTAGGAATGCAAACTAGTACAGCCACTATGGAAAACAGTGTGGAGATTCCTTAAAAAACTGCAAATAGAACTGCCATATGACCCAGCAATCCCACTCTTGGGCATACACACTGAGGAAACCAGATCTGAAAGAGGCATGTGCACCCCAATGTTCATCGCAGCACTGTTTATAATAGCCAGGACATGGAAGCAACCTAGATGCCCATCAGCAGACGAATGGATAAGGAAGCTGTGGTACATATACACCATGGAATATTACTCAGCCGTTAAAAAGAATTCATTTGAATCAGTTCTAATGAGATGGATGAAACTGGAGCCCATTATACAAAGTGAAGTAAGCCAGAAAGATAAAGATCATTACAGCATACTAACACATATATATGGAATTTAGAAAGATGGTAACGATAACCCTATATGCAAAACAGAAAAAGAGACACAGATGTACAGAACAGACTTTTGGACTCTGTGGGAGAAGGTGAGGGTGGGATGTTTCGAGAGAACAGCATGTATATTATCTATGGTGAAACAGACCACCGGCCCAGGTGGGATGCATGAGACAGGTGCTCGGGCCAGGTGTACTGGGAGGACCCAGGGGAATCGGGTGGGGGGGGAGGTGGGAGGGGGGATCGGGATGGGGAATACATGTAACTCCATGGCTGATTCATGTCAATGTATGACAAAACCCACTGCAATGTTGCAAAGTAATTAGCCTCCAACTAATAAAAATAATTGAAAAAAAAATAAAGTAATTAGCCTCTAAAAAATTAATTAATTATTAAAAAAAAACAACCATTCAGACAGAAAATCAATAAAGAGTGAAACTGATCAACACTAGAAACTAAATGACCTAACAGACATATTTAGAACTTTTAACCCCGAAGCAGAAGGATACACATTCTTCCCAAACACACACAGAACATTCTCCAGTTTGGATGATATGTTAGGTGACAAAACATACTATAACAATTTTTTAAAGATCAAAATAATGCCAGTTGTTTTTTCTGACTAAAATGGAATGAAACTAGAAATCAGTAATAGCATGAAAGTGAGAAAGTGCACAAATATTGTAAACACTTATCCTTGAACAGTGAGTCATAGAAGAAATCAAAAGGGAATTTTAAAAATATTTAATGACATATGAAAATGAAAAAATACAACATACCAAAACTTAAGGAGTGTAACAAAAGCAGTACTAAGAGTGAAGTTCATATTAATAAATGCCTACATTAAAAAAGAAAATAAATATCAGATAAACAGTCTAACTATACTTCTAACTAGATGGGGGTATAGGAGAGAGACTTGTGAAAATTATATAATTAGAAATAAAAGAGATGACATTAAAATATACCTTTAAAATAAAAAGGATTTTGTGAATCAAGAAAAAGAAGCCCCACAACTTATGTCATCAAGAAAATGCAAATTTAAACAACATGACATACCACTAAACACCTATCAGAATGGCCAAAACCAAACACTGATGATACCAAATGCTGGTGTATTTATGGAGCAACAGAAATATTCTTTACTGGTGCAAATAGAAAATGCCAAAGTGATTTTTGAAAAATTTGGTAGCTTTTTGCAAAACTAAATATACCATACAATCCAGCAACTGTACCCTTGGTTGTTTCCCAAAGAAGTTGAAAACTTACGTCCATGCAAAACCCTGCATACAAATTATTATGGTTGCTTTATTCATAATTACCAAAATTTGGAAGCAACCAAGAAGTCCTTCAATAGGTGCATTAATATATACACTGAGGTACGTACATACAATGGAGTACATACAGCACTGAAAAGAAGTGGGCAATCAAGTTGCGAAAAGATAACATGAACCTTAAATGCATATTACTAAGTTAAAGATGCTAGTCTTTATTAAAACAAGTAACCAATATAACCACTGTGGCTAATTTTATTCTTAAGTATTTTATTATCCTTGATGCTATTGTAAATAGGATAATTTTATTTCTTTTTTAGATAGCTCATTGTTTGTATATAGAAATAGTATATATGCTGCCAAAGCGAGCACATGTATATAGAAATAGAAGTGGTCTTCTATTTTGATTTTGTAACCTGCAACTTCACTGAGTTCATTTATTGTTTATAACAGATTCTTTTCCTTTGGTGTTTATATGTACAAGTTCTTCTCTGGAAACAATTTTACTTCTTCCATTTTGCTTTGGATGTCTTATATTTCTTTTTTTAAGTTTTTTAAAATTAATTTAACTGGAGGAAAATTACAATATTGTGATGGTTTTTGCCATACATCAATATGAATCAGCCATAGGCATACATGTATTCCCTCTATCTTGAACCCCTCTCCCACCTCCCTCCTCACCCCATTCCCTCCAGGTTTTCACAGAGCACCAGCTTTGGGTACCCTGTGTCATACATTAAACTCCCACTGGTATCTATTTTACATATGGTAATGCATATGTTTCAATCCTATTCTCTCAACTCATCCCACCCTCACCTTCTCCCTCAGAGTCCAAAAGTCTGTTCTTTATATCTGTGTCTCTTTTGCTGCCCTGCATTTAGGATTGACCGTGCCATCTTTCTATATTCCACATACATGTGTGTGTATTCATATACAATATTTATCTTTCTCTTTCTGACTTACTTCATTCTGTATAATAGGCTCCAGGTTCATCCATCTCATTAAAACTGACTTAAATGTGTTCCTTTTTATAGCTGAATAATATTCCATTGGGTATATGTACCACAACTTCCTTATCCATTCACCTGCCAATGGACATCTAGGTTGCTTCCATATCCTAACTATTGTAAATAGTGCTGCAATGAATATTGGGATACATATATCTTTTTCAATTCCAGTTTCCTCAGGATATATGCCTAGTAGTGGGATGTCTTCTATTTCTTTGTCTTGATTATTGCTCTGACTAGGACTTCCAATATTATGTTGAGTAGGAGTGCTGAGAATAGGCACCCGTGTCTTATACCTGATCTTAAATGAAAAGCTTGCAGTTCTTCACTGCTGAGTGTAATGTTAACTTTGAGCTTGTTACATATAGGCTTTATTATGTTGAAATATGTTCCTTCTGTACTAAAGTTTTCAGAGTTTTCATTTATCATTTATCAGGATGCTGAATTTACCAAATGATTTTTCAGCATTTTTTGAAAAGATCATGTGATTTTTAACCTTTCATTTTATTAACTTGGTGCATCACATTTTTTGTGTTTGGTGAATTATTCTTGCATCACAGATATAAATCCCACTTGTTCTTGGTGTACAATAATACTTTTATTGCCATGTTGAATTCACTGTAGTAGTATTTTGTGCCATATGTATGTGAAAATGCTGTGCTCATTAATTCTGCTTTTATTTTTATTTTTGGAATTGCCATAAAGTCTTCCGTGGTTTTTAGCTATACTGTATTACATTCTCACCAACATGGCTCAGGGTTCAATTTTCTATAATCTAGATAGCAGCTATTACTTTCTCCTTTTAATAGTTGCTATCCTGATTGATGTGAAATTGTTTCTCATTGTAGTATCAATTTATATTTCTCTAATGATCACTGATAGTCAGCATTTTTATATACTTAATGTCCAATTACATATAGTCTTTGAAGAAATGTTTATTCAAGTCCTTGCCAATTTTTGGAATAAGTTGTTCTTATTGAATTTCCAATATTTTCTATAAAACCTGGCTATTAATACCTAATCAGATAGATGATTTTCAAATATTTTTTCCATTCAGTGGGTTGCCTTTTAACTTAGTTGATAGTGTGCTTATATGTACATAATTTAAAATTTTTTTATAAAATCCATTTTGTCCATTTTTTCTTTTATTTGCTGAGCAATTGGTGTAATGCCCAAGAAATTGTTGCCAAATATTGTGAAACATCTGACCTATGTTTTATTCTATAGTTTCAGGTCTGAAATTTAGGTCTTTGATTATTTTCATTGAAGTACAGTTGATTTTCAATATTATATTAGTTTTAGGTACACAGCATAATAATTCAGTATTTTGAGAGATTATACTCCATTAAAAGTTATTACAAGAAAATGGCTATAGTTTTCTGTGCTATACAACATATCCTTGTTGCTTATTATTTTATTAGTAGTTTGTATCTCTTAATCTCACATCCCTAATTTCCTGCAGCCCATTTCTCCCTCCCATTTGGTAACCACTAGTTGCCAGGCTTCTCTGTCCATGGGGATTCTCCAGGCAAGAGTACTGGAGTCAGTTACTATGCCCTCCTCCGGGGGATCTTCCCAACCCAGGGATCAAACCCAGGTCTCCCGCATTGCAGGCAGGTTCTTTATATCTGAGCCACCAGGGAAGGCCAAGAATACTTGTGGTGATTTCACGCTGAATAATTCTCACAAACACACAGGATTTTGAAAGACAGCACAGGGAGAGTTCTCAGAGAAGCAACTCCCTGAGAACATACTGAGAGCATATTTTATTGGTAACTTATCTTGTAATCTTTAACTAAGAGCAGTAAAGCAAGACAGAGACGAGAACTCAGGGATTAAGAAGACTTCCTCCTGAAGGTATGGAGTTAATCACATGAGAGGTGTAAAGAAAAGTCTTTAAAGATAAGAGGGTTGCTCTGTGTGCAGAACAGCATCTAACTAAATCTGATCTGTCAGCCAGAACGTCTAGCTTTAGGACAGGGTGTTGTGGTTGGGGAGGGGGGGAGGGTGGGAAGAGCAACCAAGGAAATAGAAATGAGTAAAATTAAATTCTAGGAGGCATTTCCAAGAAAGCAGTAAAACATGGTTCCCACAAATACTGGAGTGGGTAACCTATCCTTTCTCCAGGGGATCTTCCCAACCCAGCAATCAATCCAGAGTCTCCTGCATTGCAGGCATATTCTTTACCACCTGAGCTACTAGGGAAACTCACAGTTTGTTTTCTATATAAGTAAGTATCTTTCTGTTTTTTACATACATTGATTGACATTACTTTTTAGATTCCTCATATTAGGGATATCATATAGTATTTGCCGTTCTCTGTCGCACTTATTTCACTAATCATAATTTATCAATGTTCATCCGCATTGCTGCAAATGGAAGAGCAATATTCCATTGTGTGAGAGAGTGTGTATTTGGGTTGCTTCAATATCTTGGCTATTGTAATTAGTGCTGCTATGAATATTGGCGTGCATATATCTTTTTGAATTAGAATTTTAATTTTTTTTCCAAACATATTCCCATGGGATGGATTTGCTGGATCATATGGCAATTCTTTTTAATTTTCCACACTGGCTGCACCAATTACATTTCCACTAACAATGTACAAAGATTCCCCTTCTTCACATCTTCACCAACATCTGTTATTTGTAGACTTTTTGATGTTGGCCATTCTGACAAGTGTGAGTTGATAGGTTATTGTTGTTTCAGTTTGAGTTTCTATAATAATTATTGATGTTGAGTATCTTTTCATGTGTCTGTGACCATCTCTATGTCTTCTTTGGAGAAATGTCTACTCAAGTCTTCTGCCCATTTTTCGATTGGGTTGTTTATTTTTTGTATTCAGTTTAATATTTTGAATATGAACCTTTTGTCAGTTCCATCATTTGGAAATACAGGTATTGCATTCAGTTCAGTTCAGTTGCTCAGTAATGTTCAACTCTTCGCGACCCCATGGACTGCAACACGACAGGCTTCCCTGTCCATCACCAACTCCCAGAACTTGTTCAAACTCATGTCCATCAAGTCGGTAATGCCATCCAACCATCTCATCCTCTGTTGTCCCCTCCTTCTCCCACCTTCAATCTTTCCCAGCATCAGGGTCTTTTCCAATGAGTCAGTTCTTCACATCAGGTGGCCAAAGTATTGGAGTTTCAGCTTCAGAATCACTCTTCCCAATGAATATTCAGGACTGATTTCCTTTAGGAGGGACTGGTTTGATCTCCTTAAAGTCCAGGGGACTCTCAGGAGTCTTCTCCAACACCACAGTTCAAAAACATCAGTTCATCGGCACTCAGCTTTCTTTATAGTCCAACTCTCACATCCATACATGACTACTGGAAAAACCATAGCTTTGAGTAGACAGACCTTTGTTGGCAAAGTAATGTCTCTGCTTTTTAATATGCTGTCTAGGTTGGTCATAGCTTTTCTTCCAAGGAGCAAGCGTCTTCTAATTTCATGCCTGCAGTCACCATCTGCAGTGATTTTGGAGCCCAAGAAAATAAAGTCTGTCACTGTTTCCATTGTTTCCCCATCTATTTGCCATAGTGATGGGACCAGATGCCATGATCTTAGTTTTCTGAATGTTGAGTTTTAAGCCAACTATTTCACTCTCCTCTTTCACTTTCATCAAGAGGCTCTTCAGTTCTTCTGCACTTTCTGCCATAAGGGTGGTGTCATCTGCATATCTGAGGTTATTGACATTTCTCCTGGCAATCTTGATTCCATCTTGTGCTTCGTCCAGCCAGGCATTTCGCATGATGTACTCTGCAGATAAGTTAAATAAGCAGGGTGACAATACACAGTCTTGATGTACTCCTTTCCCAAATTTTAACAAGTCCTTTGTTCCATGTCCAATTTCATGTTCCATGTTGCTTATTGTCCTGCATACAGATTTCTGAGGAGGCAGGTAATGTACTGGTACTCCCACCTCTTTAAGAGTATTCTATAGTCTGTTGTGATCTACACAGTCAAAGGCTTTAGAGTAGTCAATGAAGCAAAAGTAGATTTTTATGGAATTCCCTTGCTTTTTCAATGATACAATAGATGTTGGCAATTTGATCTCTGGTTCCTCTACCTTTTCTAAATCCAGCTTGTAAATCAGGAATTTCTCTATTCATGTACTACTGAAGCTGAGCTTGATAGATTTTCAGCATAATATTGCTAGTATGTGAAATGAGTGCAACTGTACAGCAATTTCAACCTTCTTTGGCATTGCCTTTCTTTGGTATTAGAATGAAAACTGACCTTTTCCCTTCCTGCGGCCAATTCCTGCAGAATTTTCCAAGTTTGCTGCCATAATGAATGTGGCACTTTAACAGCATCATCTTTTAGGATATGTAATAACTGATCTGGAATTCCATTACATCCACTAGCTTTGTTCATAGTAATGTTTCCTAAGGCACTTGACTTCACACTCCAGGATGTCTGACTTGACATGAGTGACCACACCATCATGGTTATCTGGGTCATTAAGAGCTGTTTTTGTACAGTTCTTCTGCGTATTCTTGCCACCATTTCTTTTTTTTTTTTTTTAATTTTTTTATTAGTTGGAGGCTAATTACTTCACAACATTTCAGTGGGTTTTGTCATACATTGATATGAATCAGCCATAGATTTACACTTATTCCCCATCCCGATCCCCCCTCCCACCTCCCTCTCCACCCGATTCCTCTGGGTCTTCCCAGTGCACCAGGCCGGAGCACTTGTCTCATGCATCCCACCTGGGCTGGTGATCTGTTTCACCATAGATACTATACATGCTGTTCTTTTGAAACATCCCACCCTCACCTTCTCCCACAGAGTTCAAAAGTCTGTTCTGTATTTCTGTGTCTCTTTTTCTGTTTTGCATATAGGGTTATCGTTACCATCTTTCTAAATTCCATATATATGTGTTAGTATGCTGTAATGTTCTTTATCTTTCTGGCTTACTTCACTCTGTATAAGGGGCTCCAGTTTCATCCATCTCATTAGAACTGGTTCAAATGAATTCTTTTTAACGGCTGAGTAAAATTCCATGGTATATATGTACCACAGCTTCCTTATCCATTCATCTGCTGATGGGCATCTAGGTTGCTTCCATGTCCTGGCTATTATAAACAGTGCTGCGATGAACATTGGGGTGCATGTGTCTCTTTCAGATCTGGTTTCCTCAGTGTGTATGCCCAGAAGTGGTATTGCTGGGTCATATGGCAGTTCTATTTCCAGTTTTTTAAGGAATCTCCACACTGTTTTCCATAGTGGCTGTACTAGTTTGCATTCCCACCAACAGTGTAAGAGGGTTCCCTTTTCTCCACAGCCTCTCCAGCATTTATTGCTTGTAGACTTTTGGATAGCAGCCATCCTGACTGGTGTGTAATGGTACCTCATTGTGGTTTTGATTTGCATTTCTCTAATAATGAGTGATGTTGAGCACCTTTTCATGTGTTTGTTAGCCATCTGTATGTCTTCTTTGGAGAAATGTCTGTTTAGTTCTTTGGCCCACTTTTTGATTGGGTCATTTATTTTTCTGGAATTGAGCTGCAGGAGTTGCTTGTATATTTTTGAGATTAATCCTTTGTCTGTTTCTTCATTTGCTATTATTTTCTCCCAATCTGACGGCTGTCTTTTCACCTTACTTATAGTTTCTTTTGTAGTGCAAAAGCTTTTAAGTTTCATTAGATCCCATTTGTTTAGTTTTGCTTTTATTTCCAATATTCTGGGAGGTGGGTCATAGAGGATCTTGCTGTGATTTATGTCGGAGAGTGTTTTGCCTATGTTCTCCTCTAGGAGTTTTATAGTTTCTGGTCTTACATTTAGATCTTTAATCCATTTTGAGTTTATTTTTGTGTATGGTGTTAGAAAGTGTTCTAGTTTCATTCTTTTGCAAGTGGTTGACCAGTTTTCCCAGCACCACTTGTTAAAGAGGTTGTCTTTTTTCCATTGTATATCCTTGCCTCCTTTGTCAAAGATAAGGTGTCCATAGGTTCGTGGATTTATCTCTGGGCTTTCTATTCTGTTCCATTGGTCTGTATTTCTGTCTTTGTGCCAGTACCACACTGTCTTGATGACTGTTGCCACCATTTCTTAATCTCTTCTGCTTCCATTACTTCCTTGCTTTTTTTGTCCTTTATTGAGCCTGTCTCTGCATGAAATATTCCCTTGGTGTTTCTAATTTTCTTAAAGTGATTTCTAGTCTTTCTCATTCTATTTTTCCTCTATTTGTTTTCATTGTTCATTTAAGAAAGCTTTCTGATATCCAAAAGTCTACAAGCAATACATGCTGGAGAGGGTGTGGAGAAAAGGGAACCCTCTTACACTGTTGGTAGGAATGCAAACTAGTACAGCCACTATGGAAAACAGTGTGGATATTCCTTAAAAAACTGGAAATAGAACTGCGATATGACCAAGCAATCCCACTTCTGGGCATACACACCGAGGAAACCAGATCTGAGAGACACGTGCACCCCAGTGTTCATCGCAGCACTGTTTATAATAGCCAGGACATGGAAGCAACCTAGATGCCCATCAGCAGACGAATGGATAAGGAAGCTGTGGTACATATACACCATGGAATATTACTCAGCCATTAAAAAGAATTCATTTGAATCAGTTCTAATGAGATGGATGAAACTGGAGCCCATTATACAGAGTGAAGTAAGCCAGAAAGATAGACCAATACAATATACTAATGCATATATATGGGATTTAGAAAGATGGTAATGACAATCCTATATGCAAAACAGAAAAAGAGACACAGATGTACAGAACAGACTTTTGGACTCTGTGGGAGAAGGCGGGGGTGGGATGTTTTGAGAGAACAGCATCGAAACATGTATATTATCAAGGGTGAAACCATCCACCAGTGCAGGTTGGATGCATGAGACAAATGCTCGGGGCTGGTGTACTGGGAAGACCCAGAGGGGTGGGGTGGGGAGGGAGGTGGGAAGGGGGATCGGGATGGGCAATACATGTAAACCCAAGGCTGATTCATGTCAATGTATGGCAAAAACGACTGCAATATTGTAAAGTAATTAGCCTCCAACTAATAAAAATAAATGGGAAAAAAAAGAAAATAAAAAAAGATGGTAACGATAACCCTATATGCAAAACAGAAAAAGAGACACAGATGTACAGAACAGAATTTTGGACTCTGTGGGAGAAGGCGAGGGTGGGGTATTCTGAGAGAATAACATTGAAACAAGTATAGTATCAAGGGTGAAACAGATCACCAGCCCAGGTTGGATGCATGAGACAAGTGCTCAGGGCTGATGCACTGGGAAGACCCAGAGGGATGGGATTGGGAGGGAGGTGGGAGGGGGAATCGGGATGGGGAACACATGTAAATCCATGGCTGATTCATGTCAATGTATGGCAAAAACCACAAATAAATAAATAAATAAAATAAAATGGAAAGAAAAAAAAAGAAGGAGCCATCATTTGGCCACTAATAAATTATAAAAAGACCTCTTACAGGCCTAACATGAACAAACACACAATAGAATGATTTAGGAAGATCAGATAGAACATTTACATCTCAGAAACATGGAGAAATGTAAGTTTCCCCCTAGGAGGTTTTTGTATAAAGTTACTAAGCCAGGTTTTTTTATTTTCTCATCACCTTAGTTAATTACATAATGTATGCAACAACAACAGAAAAAGAGCTACCTGGAAAAAATAACTTTTTTGTGTGATCACCTTTAACTTCCAATTAAGTAAATACTTGCATAATTATAGGCCGGCCAGTCACCTAGGAATTTTCCTCAGGGGACTCTGAGATGAAACTTTATAGGAAGTGCTTCCCATTCTAGCTAAAGAAGTTAGTGTCAGAAGTCTGTGTGCACAAACCAAAGTAGACAAACCAAACCAAACCATGTTAGTGGAAATTCACTGGAAAAAAAAGGAAATGACAGAGATGCCCAGAAATCCAAAACCAAATGGCAGGTCTGTCCGAAATGTCACTTCCAAGTCCCACTAAGCCTGTGACAATTCTTCAAAGTAGCACCTTACAAACAGGGCTCCCCTCCCATAGGGAGAAACCCCCAAAAGGGAACTGCATTACTTCCCCAAAAGGAAAGCATCAGGAGGCCTCAAGGTGCACCTCAGGGATTTACCAAATGCTAGTGGGTATCATGCCATACTAGATGCCCTCTTTCTGATCCCCCAATATTTAGCGTTTCTCAGAGTGGAAGTTCAGGTTGATGCAGACAAGAGAAGAAAAAATGTGTCCTCAAGGCAAAAGAGACCTTGGCAGCTGCAAAGGGCAAACTCACTCCCATTCTCTTCTACAGCCTGGAGTCCCAGTAGAGTCAGTGGGTTGGGTGTGATCCGGGCACGGCCCTATGGCAGGGAATCTGTGACCTCAGAAAAAGCCTTCAACCCTCTGCTCTTTCAAAGGAGGGAGAGATCCTGAGTTTTTGACCCAGCTTTCGACCCCTTGCAGGGCCACCTGCCCATGATCAGATCCTGGTGCATGCTAAGTTGCTTCAGTCGTAGCTGACTCTTTGTGATCCTATGGACTCTAGTCCACCAGGCTTGCCTGTCCATGGGATTCTCCTGGCAAGAACACTGGAGTGAATTGACATTTCCTCCTCCAGGGTATCTTCCCAACTGAAGGATCTAACCTGCGTTCCTTAAGTCCCTTGCATTGGCAGGCAGGCTCTTTACCACTAGCACTACCCGGGAAGCCCTCAGATCCTGGAGGAGCCCCCAGAATTGTTGCTGGCCAAAATCTTGGCCTTCTCTGCCCACTGAAGCTGAATAAAAAAATACAGAAATAGAGTTTGGAGGAAAGAGAAAGGTGGCTTTAATTCTCAGCCAGCAGAGAGGGGAGGGCTCATGCCTTAAGAACTGTGCCCCCAGGTTACAGGTTTTCATCTTTTCAGCAATCTGAATATGTCATCCAATGTTTCTGCAGTACTGTGATGTTTTGATTAGTGTAAATTTTTAGTAAGTTTTGAAATCAAAAGTGTAAATCCTCTAACTTTGTTCTTCTTCAGGACTGGTTTGGTTACTCAGAGAACTGTGAATTTCCATTTTAATTTTACGATGATTTTTTTTTTTTCTATTTCTGGGGAAAAATCCTTTGAGGTTTTGATAGAGATGGTATAAATCTGTAGATTACTTTGGGTAGTACTGACTCCATAACAGTATTGTCTTTCAATTCACAAACATTTGCTGCTTCTATTTATCTATGTCTTCTTTCTTTCAGCAACTGCTTTTCACTGTACAAAAATTTCTCCACCTTTGATAATTGCTAAGCATTTTACTTTATTTGATGCTACTGTAAAATTGCTTTGTAATTTCCTTTCAAATTGTTTATTGGTATCATCAGTTCAGTCAGTTCAGTCGCTCAGTCGTGTCCGACTCTTTGTGACCCCATGAATCGCAGCACGCCAGGCCTCCCTGTCCATCTCAAACTCCCAGAGTTTACTCAAACTCATGCCCATTGAGTCAGTGATGCCATCCAGCCATCTCATCCTCTGTCGTCCCCTTCTCCTCCTGCCCCCAATCCCTCCAACATCAGGGTCTTTTCCAATGAGTCAACTCTTCGCATGAGGTAGCCAAAGTATTGGAGTTTCAGCTTCAGCATCAGTCCTTCGAATGAACACCCAGGACTGATCTCCTTTAGGATGGACTGGTTGGATCTCCTTGCAGTCCAAGGGACTCTCAAGAGTCTTCTCCAACACCACAGTTCAAAAGCATCAGATTTTCAGCGCTCAGCTTTCTTCACAGTCCGACTCTCATATAGAAATACAAATGATTTTTGCATGAAAACTTCTTGATATTTTGCTGAATTAATTTATTCTAATAGCTTTTTTGTGAAATCTTTAGGGTTTTCTACATGTAATAACCCCCTAATTTTTTTTTAACTTCTTTTGTTTTGACATGGTGTTTTTTCCTTTGTCTTGCCTAATTGATTTCAATATGATCTCTTATACTATGTGTTGAATAGGAGAGTTGACAATGGGCACCTTTGTCTTATTCCTGATTTTAGAGGAAATACTTTCAGCCTTTTACTACTGAGTGTTTGTTGTGCGTTTTTCACATACGGTTTTATTATGCTGAGGCAGTTTCCTTCTATTTCTATTTTGCTGTTTTAATCATGAAAGAGTGTAGAATTTTGTCAAATCCTTTTTAGCACTGACTTAAAAATACAATAACCAACTAAATTTAACAGACATATACAGAACACTCTAGATTTAGCAGATATATACGAACATATACACAAGAGCAACAGCATAGATACTGTTTTAACATTCACATTGGACATTTTCCAGAATAGAAAATATATTAAGCCATGAATTGTTTCCATAAGGTTTAAAATGATAAACATCATCCCAATTACCATCTCAACCACAATGAGGTAAAGTTAGAACTCAAAGTAGCTTACTTCTACAAGAGTAAAAGAGAAAAATTCACTAATTTTTGGAAATTAAACAATACACTCTCTTAAATGATGACTAAAAGAAGAAATCATGGAGGATGTTGAAAAATATTTAGAGGTGAATTAAAATCAAAACAAAATATTTCAAAAATTATAATACCCAATTAAAGAATTCTACAGGATAAATTATAGTCTTGAAATTAATATGACCTGTTACATTGATTGATGTTAATATATTGAATAATTCTTGCATTCCAGGGATTATTCTCAATTTGTCATGGGGTTCCATTCCCAGGTGGTACTAGTGGTAAAGAACCTGCATGCTAATGCAGGAGACACAAGAGATGCACATTCGATCCCTGGGCTAGGAAGACCCCCTGGAGGAGGGCATGTCAACCCACTCCAGTATTCTTGCCTGGAAAGTCCCATAGATGGAGTAGCCTGGCAGGCTACAGTCCATAGGGTTGCAAAGAGTCAGACATGACTGAAGTGACTTATCACACACAATCATGGTATATAATTGTTTAAATATGCTGGTGAACTTGGTTCACTACTCTTTTGTTTAAAAATTTTATGTCAAAGTTCATAAGGTCTGTAGTTTTTTTTTTTTTTTTTCCCCATTATATCATCTTTTCCTAGCTTTAGTATCAAGATAATGCGATCTTATAGAAAGAACTAGAAACTGTTCCCTTCTCTTCAATTTTTAGAAGAGTTTGAGAGGGCTGATACTTGTTCTTCCTGAAATGCTCAGTAGTATTTGCCAGTAAAGCTGTTGTGTCTAAAGCTTTCTTGTCAGATTTTTTAAAATTACTTTTCAGTCTACTTACCTAGTTATAAGTGCTTTCAGATTTTCTGTTTCTTTAGGCTTTAGTTTTGGTAGGTCTTATGTTTCTAGTTATTTGTACATTTCTTCCATTTCTTTCATAGGACTTTTTACAGTTCTTTTTACTTCTGTCAGAGAGGGCAATGGCACCCCACTCCAGTACTCTTGCCTGGAAAACCCCATGGACCAAGGAGCCTGGTGGGCTGCAGTCCATGGGGTTACTAAGAGTCGGACACGACTGAGCAACTTCACTTTCACTTTTCACTTTCATGCATTGGAGAAGGAAATGGCAACCCACTCCAGTGTTCTTGCCTGGAGAACCCCAGGGACAGGGGAGCCTGCTGGGCTGCTGTCTATATGGGGTCTCACAGAGTCGGACACGACTGAAGTGACTTAGCAGTAGCAGCAGCAGCAATTACTTCTATAGTAATATTCTCACTTTTATTCTTGATTTTAGTAATTTGAGTCCTCTTTCTTTTTTCAGTTTATTTAGCTAGAAGTTTGTTAATTTTGTTGAACTGTTCAAGTAATTAAATTCTGGTTTCATTGATTTTTCTCTATTGTTTTTCTGTTGTCTATGCATGTATTTCTGCTCTAATCTTTATTACTTCCTTCCTTCTGTTTGTTTTGTGTTTAGTTTACCCTTGTTCTATTTTTTTGAATTATAAATTTAAATTGTGGATTTGGGATTTTTCTTGGTGTTTAACATAAGTGTTCAAGGCTCTAATTTATCCTGTAGCATTCTTTAACTGGGTCCTTTAAGTTTTGGTATATTTTGTTTTGATTTTAATTCACCTCTAAGTATTTTTCAACATCTTCCATGATTTCTTCTTTTGTCCATCATTTGAAAGAGTGTATTGTTTAATTTCCAAAAATTAGTGAATTTTTCCATTTTACTCTTGCAAAAGTAAAGTACTTTGAGTTCTAAATTTGTCTCCTTGTGGTTGAGAAGGTAAAATCATGGCTGTCATTTTGAATCTATGGAAATAATTCATGGCTTAATATATTTTCTATTATGGAAAATGTCCCATGTGAATGTTAAAACAGTATCTATGCTGTTGTTATGTATGTGTCTGTAAATCTGTTAAATCTAGAATGTTCTGTATATGTCTGTTAAATCTAGTTGACTTGTGGTGTTTTAATATCCTCTATTTCTTTACTTATGTTCCACCTCATCATTCTATCCATTAATGAGTGCAATACTGAAGTATTCCACTATTATTATAGAACTGTTCATTTCTCCCTTCAATTTTGTCAGTTTTGCTTTTAATATATTTTATGGTCTGTTGTTAGGTGATAGCTATTTATAATTATTACATTTTTTGCTTCACTGAAACCCTTATAAATATATCATGTCCTTTGTATTTTGTAATCTTTTTTATATTTTAAGTCTCTTTTGTCTGATATAAGCATAACTACCCTGCTATTTGGTGTCGTGTTCTGTGCACAGGTTGGAAAAGAATTTCCAGACATGAGACAGAATGAGAGGGAAATAAAGGTTATTAGGTTGGGCAACGCTGTTAGAACAGTGGGCCAGCTTAAGGGAGAATCGACATTGAACAGGGGTCTTTAGTCCACTTTTATACCCAGGGTACAAGGAATGGGATAGGGGTCTTGTGAGTCATTTGCTGATTGGATGAGGCATGTATACTGGGTGGGGAGAAGAGTAAGGCAAATACCTTCTCCCTATGGGGAGATAGGAGGGGAGATAGGTTATACTGATCAGAAGGACTTGAAATCCACTAATAGTTACAACATGGGGGAGGGAAGGATGATAAGGGTCTGGTTTTTCCATTCTTACATTCCAAGACCCTCCTCGGTTTTATCTGCTCTTTCTTGGGTCACCACATTTTGGTTACTATTTGCATGGAATGTCTTTTTTCCATCCTTTCACTCTCATTGTATTTGTGTCCTGGATTTAAAGTGAGTCTCTTATAACACAACAACATATAATTAGATTGTGAGTTTTAACCATTTTGCCAATCTCTGCCTTTGAATTGGAAAGTTTAATTTATACATTTAAAGTAATTGTTGGTAAGACATGACTTATTTCTGACATTTTGCTGTTAGTTTTCTATATGCCTTATTGCTTTTTTATTCTTCCTTTTTTGTTTAATTTATACATTTAAAGTAATTGTTGGTAAGACATGACTTATTTCTGACATTTTGCTGTTAGTTTTCTATATGCCTTATTGCTTTTTTGTCCTTCCTTTCTTGTTCTTTGTACTTCCTACATTATGTTCTTCTCTTGTGTTAAGTCACTTATTTTTTGCAGTAACATATTTAAATTCCTTTCTTATATCCTTTTGTGCATATTCTATAGCTATTTTTCATTGTGGTTACTGTGTTGATTATATTTAACATCTAAAGTTATAACCCTAATTGTATTTATAGCAACATAACTTCAATAACAATTATTTTGCTTCTTTATAGTTCTGTCTCTATCCATTTTTTGCTGATGTCACAAAATTATATCTTTATACATTGTGTGAACAATGAATTAGTCTTTCATGTGTGTGCATGCTAAGTTGCTTCAGTTGTGTCTGACTCTTTGCGACCCCATGGACTATAGCCCACCAGGCTCCTCTATCCATGGAATTGCCCAGGCAAGAATACTGGAGTGGGTTGCCATGCCCTTCTTCAGGGGATCATTCCAACCCAGAGTCTTTTATAATGATATGTAGAAAATAAAATGTGAATTTACAAAACAAAGTTTTGTAATTATAGTTATAATTACTATTAGACTAGTAATTTAAATATATATTGACCTTTTAAATCATGTAGAAAAAAAATGAGTTATAAATTTGTGTTGTATTAGCTATTGTCAATAGTAATTGCTCATATATTTACATTAATTGAAATATTTATTCTTTCATATTGCCTCGAGTTACACCTTGGTGTCCTTTAATTTTACCCTGCAAAACTCCCTGTAACATTTCTTGGAGGGCAGATCTAACAGTAACAAATTTCCTCAGTCTTTGTTAATCTGTGAATGCTTCAATTTCTCCCTTACTTTTGAAAGGCAGTTTTGTGTCCTCTTTGATTTCTTTCATCAGTGTTTTATAGTTTTCTATGTATAGGTCTTTTGTTTCTTTAGGTAGATATACTCCTAAGTATTTTATTCTTTTTGTTGCAATGGTGAATGGTATTGTTTCCTTAATTTCTCTTTCTGTTTTTTCATTGTTAGTATGTAGGAATGCAAGGGATTTCTGTGTGTTAATTTTATATCCTGCAACTTTACTATATTCATTGATTAGTTCTAGTAATTTTCTGGTAGAGTCTTTAGGGTTTTCTATGTAGAGGATCATATCATCTGCAAACAGCGAGAGTTTCACTTCTTCTTTTCCTATCTGGATTCCTTTTACTTCTTTTTCTGCTCTGATTGCTGTGGCCAAAACTTCCAACACTATGTTGGACAGTAGTGGTGAGAGTGGGCACCCTTGTCTTGTTCCTGATTTCAGGGGAAATGCTTTCAATTTTTCACCATTGAGGGTGATGCTTGCTGTGGGTTTGTCATCAAAGAGGACACAGATGGAGACACATACCATGTTCATGGATTGGAAGAATCAATATTGTCAAAATGGCTATTCTACCCAAAGCAATCTATAGATTCAATGCAATCCCTATCAAGCTACCAACGGTATTTTTCACAGAACTAGACCAAATAATTTCACAATTTGTATGGAAATACAAAAAACCTCGAATAGCCAAAGTAATCTTGAGAAAGAAGAATGGAACTGGAGGAATCAACCTGCCTGACTTCAGACTCTACTACAAAGCCACAGTCATCAAGACAGTGTGGTACTGGCACAAAGACAGAAATATAGACCAATGGAACAGAATAGAAAGCCCAGAGATAAATCCACGAACCTATGGACACCTTATCTTTGACAAAGGAGGCAAGGATATACAATGGAAAAAAGACCACCTCTTTAACAAGTGGTGCTGGGAAAACTGGTCAACCACTTGCAAAAGAATGAAACTAGAACACTTTCTAACACCATACACAAAAATAAACTCAAAATGGATTAAAGATCTAAATGTAAGACCAGAAACTATAAAACTCCTAGAGGAGAACATAGGCAAAACACTCTCCGACATAAATCACAGCAAGATCCTCTATGACCCACCTCCCAGAATATTGGAAATAAAAGCAAAACTAAACAAATGGGATCTAATGAAACTTAAAAGCTTTTGCACTACAAAAGAAACTATAAGTAAGGTGAAAAGAGAGCCGTCAGATTGGGAGAAAATAATAGCAAATGAAGAAACAGACAAAGGATTAATCTCAAAAATATACAAGCAACTCCTGCAGCTCAATTCCAGAAAAATAAATGACCCAATCAAAAAATGGGCCAGAGAACTAAACAGACATTTCTCCAAAGAAGACATACAGATGGCTAACAAACACATGAAAAGGTGCTCAACATCACTCATTATTAGAGAAATGCAAATCAAAACCACAATGAGGTACCATTACACACCAGTCAGGATGGCTGCTATCCAAAAGTCTACAAGCAATAAATGCTGGAGAGGGTGTGGAGAAAAGGGAACCCTCTTACACTGTTGGTGGGAATGCAAACTAGTACAGCCACTATGGAAAACAGTGTGGAGATTTCTTAAAAAACTGGAAATAGAACTGCCACATGACCCAGCAATACCACTTCTGGGCATACACACTGAGGAAACCAGATCTGAAAGAGACACGTGCACCCCAATGTTCATCACAGCACTGTTTATAATAGCCAGGACATGGAAGCAACCTAGATGCCCATCAGCAGATGAATGGATAAGGAAGCTGTGGTACATATACACCATGGAATATTACTCAGCCGTCAAAAAGAATTCATTTGAACCAGTCCTAATGAGATGGATGAAACTGGAGCCCCTTATACAGAGTGAAGTAAGCCAGAAAGATAAAGAACATTACAGCATACTAACACATATATATGGAATTTAGAAAGATGGTAACGATAACCCTATATGCAAAACAGAAAAAGAGACACAGAAATACAGAACAGACTTTTGAACTCTGTGGGAGAAGGTGAGGGTGGGATGTTTCAAAAGAATAGCATGTATACTATCTATGGTGAAACAGATCACCAGCCCAGGTGGGATGCATGAGACAAGTGCTCGGGCCTGGTACACTGGGAAGACCCAGAGGAATCGGGTGGAGAGGGAGGTGGGAGGGGGGATCGGGATGGGGAATATTTGTAACTCCATGGCTGATTCATATCAATGTATGACAAAACCCACTGAAATGTTGTGAAGTAATTAGCCTCCAACTAATAAAAAAATTAAAAAAAAAAAAAAAAAAAAAGAAAGGCAGTTTTGCCAGATATAGGATTTCTGTTGACAGTTTTTTTTAAAGCACTTTGAGTACTTTTGGCCCACTGCCTTCCGACCTCCAAAATTTCTGATGGGAAACATGCTCATGATCTTATCGAGGATTCCATGTATATGATTGGTCTCATTTCTTTTACAGGTTTCAAGATTCTTTTTTTGTCTATGGTTTTGGAAACCTTGATTTTAATGTGTCTTGGTGTGGTTCTCTTTGAATTCATCTCCTTTGAATCTTTGATCTTCTTGGATGTTTGTATTCAAATGTGAGAAGTTTTAGTATCATTTATCCAAATATTCTCTCTGTCCTTTTCTTACTCTCTTCTTCAGGACACCTACAGTGCGTATGTTCATCCACTTAATGGCTTCAAATGTCCCTTAGGCTCAATCTACTGTTCTTTAATTCTTTTTGCTTTCTTTTCCATGTTGCATTGTCATATCTTTGTCTGCTGATTATTCTGCCTACTCTAATCTGCCTTTGAATCCTTTTAGTGAATTTTTCATTTCAATTAGTTGTTGCGCTTAACAAATCCAAAATTTATTTTAGTTTCTCTTTATAGTTTCTGTCTCTTTATTGTACTTCCATTTTGTTCATAATTTTCTTGACTTTCTCCACATCTTTTTTTAATTCCTTGAACACCTTTAAGATAGTCACTTTAAAGTATCTGTCTAGAAGATTTACATCAGTTGTTTTTTTTTTTGGTTTGTTTGTTTGTTTGTTTTTAGGGGTAGTGCCTGATTATTTAGTTTTAGTTGGCTCATGCTTTCTTGTTGGTCTGTACCTCTACAATCAGAAGCAGCAATAAGCAATTAGAGCACAGATGCCCTTTATTTGGAGGACAGGATCTTGTTTGCTCATCCTATCTCCTCCTAGCTGTGTAAAAGCTGCTTCAAGAATTTATGCACAAATGTGACTTGGTGTGCGGATGGAGGATGGTAGACGCTAGTATGCTAACAACTGAAATTGACTGCAATTAACCACAATTTACAGTCCAAATCTTCCCCTAGAGCTTTCAGTAGACTATAGAGTCCCAAAATAATTTTATTAGACAGAGATAAATTCTTGGTGCTCCCTACTCAGCTATCTTCCCAGAATCCTTTGAATCTGATTTTTACAAATATGTTATTATGTTAATAGTTTAATCATTGACTTAAACTCATTTGTTACTCTGTTGTTTAAAGTGGCCTATATCCCATAGGTTCAAAATATTTTGCAAGGTAAATTGAGCTTTTCAGCTCATGAATTAAGGATGTAGTCTTAGAAATTCATTTTGAAATATGAAAAATATTGAAGTTTCTAAAATATTTGCTTTATTATTGATTTTTAATTTAATTCCATGTTGTCAGATATTTTCTCTGAATATTATAAAATTTTTATAATATGTTCAGACTTCTTTCATGACTAATATGTGACTGAAATAAGAGCTAGGATCCCAATTCTGCTCATTAGATGATTCTCACAAACTAATATTGCATATAACAGAGAGATGGAGGACCCTACTTGTAGTCCATTTACCATCACTACCAAAAAGTAGGATATCACTGAGTCTAGCCTAGGTATAACTGCCCAGGCTCTCCTTCTATGGCAGTCTTTGATTATGAAATCCTGAAATCTCTTGGGGCTAAACTAATGAAGATTTATTAGAGAAAATAAGATACCAAAGTTCACAAATAGCCATCCAGTTATCAATACTGGACATCACAATTGATTTAGATCTCTTTTACTTTTTAGGGTTGTCAAAGTTTTAATTTTAATACATGACAATAGCTTATAACAGCAATGACTCTGTAATCACTGAGAAAGAAATTATTTACTAAAACTCTGGCTTATAACCTTCTTAGAGGCATGGGCTGGAAAGTGTCAGGTCTTCTATGTTATTTGTGTATACTATATGCTCAGTGAGATATAGTTGACTTATGTCCATTGTTGTTCTTTTATTTTAGGTAAGATCAAAAATTGGTTACTGCCCACAGTTTGACGCCTTACTGGATTACATGACTGCTCGAGAAATAATGATCATGTATGCCAGATTGTGGGGGATTCCTGAGACCAAAATTAACAATTATATAAAGAAGTCAATGCAAGCACTGAATCTGGAATCCTATGCTGACAAGTATATTTACACTTACAGGTGAGATATCATACTGATGCTCTCATTTCAGCTAATATTGAGGAGCCTTCTACTGATTCCAATCTTTGGAATCAGTGCCCACAATCTAGCCAGAGTTCCACTGACAAACAGAAGCAATGACTAGGAAATAATCTAATGCCTTGCCAGTACTGGGATATCAGCAATAAAGCAGACCTAATTAGTATCACAATTTTCCCTTGCAGAGATGAAACACAATCCTGGTTCAATTGCAAATGTAGTCATTGAATTATAAATGAAAGCATCTCTCTCCCTTATTCTCTGTTCTTTGTCTCTCAAGGACCATGTAAAATTCTTTGTATTGGCCTGGTAAATATATTGTTTATATGTCTGGGAATCTAAAGGAACTCTGGTATACAAAAGTCACCTTTCTACATTTCAAATGAAAATGACTTGATTTATATATTTGCATTTGGATCTGATGCCTTGGTTTGCATGCATGTGTGTTCCACTCGTTGTTACCCTATTGACTATAGCCCACCAGACTCCTCTGTCAATGAGGTTCTTCAGGCGAGAATACTGGAGTGGGTTGCCATGTCCTCCTCCAAGGGATCTTCCCGACCCAGGGATCAAACTCATGTCTCTTAAATCTCTTGCATTGGCAAGCAGTTCTTTATCACTAGTGCCACATGGGAAGTGCAATGCCTTGGTTGAATGATATGCAATCAGCATTTTTAATATCTTGAATGTTTCCTATGACTCAGCATTTTGGAAATAATTTAATTGTTTCCTGTAAATAATGGATATATATTAAATATATGTTTTTGATGTATTAAACTGCTGTCGCATATACCCATCTCTGTTTCTGCTTTCTCTCTCCTTCCTTAACTATGAAGTGGAGGAAACAAGCGTAGACTGAGTACTGCTATTGCCCTCATGGGAAACCCCTCAGTCGTCTTCCTGGATGAGCCATCAACTGGTATGGACCCAGTAGCCCGGCGCCTTCTCTGGAATGCAGTGACACAGACACGTGAAAGTGGCAAAGCAATCATCATAACATCTCACAGGTGCAGCTGACTGGGAGGCTTGGTTAAGGGTTAGAAGAGTTATAACGGTATGACCTATGGGAAGGAGTTTTCATTGAGATGAGAAGGCAGGAAGTTCAGGAACTGTTCCATTTGAGGATCTGGTCTTTTACTACTTTTTAAAAAATTAAAGTGCAGTTGATTTACAATATTATATTAGTTTCAAGTGTGCAACTTCGTGATTCAATATTTTTATAGATTATACTCCATTTGAAGTTATTAAAAATATTGGCTATATTCCATGTGCTGTACATTATATCCTGTAGATGATCTTACTACTTTGAATTTTAAAATATGCCATGATGTTGATGAGGGGCAGATGAAACTTCCATTTTCAAAGAGGGTCACAAAATACTGGATATTTGAACTATAGAATATCTTCTGATAGAGATGTTTTAAAGCTTCACATCATTTTGGTGTTTTGTTCTACTAGTATGGAGGAATGCGATGCTCTTTGTACTAAGTTGGCCATCATGGTGAAGGGAAAGTTCATGTGCCTGGGCAGCCCTCAGCATCTCAAGAACAAATTTGGCAATGTCTACATCCTAAAAGTCAAGATCAATACTGATGAAAAAGAGAACAAATTAGAGGATTTTAAAACTTTTATGGAAACAACTTTCCCAGGTAAACTTGGTTGGTTGGGTTAGCTTTGATATAGATGTGTTAAATCATATTTATTGTTCTCACCATCCATGTGCTGCATATCTCCAGTAACTATTTCTTGTGAATTATTGATATTAATTGCCCTTCCATGTTGAATTATTTTTGGAATGCTTGTTCTTTTAAACTTTTTATGTTTGGTTGTGCTAAGAAGTTTGCACAAAGAACAGAAGTATTCACCAATATCTTGGTGTATATTAACTAGTAAGGTAGTTGTGACATTAGAGCTGTCCATATGACCTATATACCTAAAATCATGTTTGAACATAATTCTCAATTTTTAGTAAATATAATCTGTATTAGTCCAGTAGGGCTGCTATAATAAGATACCACAGACTGACTGGCATAATGGCAGAAATTTATTTTCTCACAGTTTTGAGATTAGAAGTTCAGTATCAAGATTTCAGGAGATCTGGTTTCTCCTGAGGCCTCTCTTTTTGGCCCACAGATGGCCTCCTTCTCTCACTGTGTCATCAGACAGCTTTTTTTTTTTCTGTGTGTATCCATGCCTGGTGTCTCTTACTCTTCTTATAAAGACATCAGCCATAGTGGATCCAGGTACCACCCTTATGACCTCATTTATCATTAGTTACTTCCTTAAAGGACAGATGACCAAACACAATCAACTGGGGTTAGGGCTTCAGCAAATGAATTTGGTGGGGGTGGAAGTGGGGGGTGGGAAATGACACAATTCTTTCCATAATATCACTCATGAAAAGTTTTAAGGTTTTTTACCTCACACTGAAAAATATAGCTATGGTCTTTTGCTGTCCCAATCAAGTTATGAAACTGAAATTCAAACAAGAACCACTAAACTTTTTTTTCTTTGCAAGACTAGCACTTCTTCATGCTATATTCAATAAACATTTTTTTGACTATATGGTACAATGCCAGAGACAGCAATTATTTTTTTCTATCTCTTATCTTTCCTTCCTAAATATGAAGAAGAAACATGATAAGACTTTTATTAATTCTGCTTTTTCATCTTAGTTTCCATTCTGCTATGCTGAGCAAGATATCACAGACATCCCCATTGTGTGTCAGGCTGAGGAGTTGGAAGTTTATCTTCCAAGCAATAGAAAATAGCCTGATTGATTACACAGTAAGAATGGAGAGCAGAAAAAAAAAAAAAAGAATGGAGAGCAGAAAATAAAAAGAAATAGAAGATAGAGCAGATCTGGGGAACAGATGTATGGGAAATAGAATTACCTCAGTGTTGTTATTAATAGTCTATTAAGTTTAATACTCATTTATGCATTCATTCAGCAAATATTTCTGAGATATAGTGCCTAAATCACTACAAAGAAAAGCTGTGAACAGAAAGTCTCATTTACTGTATGCTGTCCTAGAAACTTTCTCTAAGACAAGTCTTAAAGAAGAGACACTAAACATCAGAGACCTATCCTTGAGGATGTGGACACAAAAACTTTAATAGAAATGTGATTTGAGGAACATTTTCAACTGAAGGTGGCTGTTCCTTATGTTATTATACTTGCATCCACCTGTGCCATGAGATAAATAAAATATTTAAATCAATGATATTCACATTATACCTGCCAGCAGTTGAATGGAAAATAAGTTATGGAATAATCGTATACCAGATTACCACTGTGAAGAAGTGGAGATGAATGAATAACTATATGTAACAGCATGAGTCAAACTTATAATATTGAGAGTGATATAAAGATGGCAACGTAGGTCATTCCCAACATCAGTTGGGAAGATCATATTCATAAGAAGACCAACTAGTAACTATCTGTAGACAAGATACCATTATGAAAATCCCAGAACCTGGTGGTAAGGTTGAAGCAACCTCCTGGGCAATAGAAACCAAGAGAGATATGAGAAGAGTAAGAGGAGGAGCTATACACTGACTGTATCAACCCTCCCTTAGACCTGCAGTTTCTCCACTTGGGAAAAGAGAGTCAGTGGTGTTCATCAGGTCCCCCAGTTGCAGAATGCTTCTTTGGAGGCCCACTTGGGTCTTAACTCTCAAGAATCACTGGGTGAACCTGTGAGACTTTACCACTTGAGACTATATAAAGACAGAGAAGAGGGCCAGTGCCTCAAGCACTGAGCACTCAGATCTTAGCAAAACCACATTCTTCCTTGCAACAGCATTGGAGTAGAGTTCCAGGCCAATGGCTCTGCTCATCTGCAAAGCAGAACTGGTGGCCATGTCTGGTGTGAGAGCTTGGAGGGTACTTCTACCAGATTTGAGTCCCTAGCCAATTAGCTGTATCAGGTGTAGAGTCATTCTATAGCCCTGCTGACTAGAGAAGTAGATTCAAAGCCCCTGACCATCTGCTGAGTATAGCCTCTAGTTTCCTCTAACCAGTAAGCCTGGCCAGAAAATTTAGGAAGAACCATGAGACCAACCTATAGCTGCACTTCAGCCTTATCTGACCAAAGAGCTCAAAGGGCAGGTCTGCCTGATTTGGGTCCCCAGCCAACAAACCCTATCAGCTATGGAGCCTGTTCCATGGCCCTGTCTGGGAAGAGAAGCAAATTCACAGCTCTACCCAACTTCTGAGTATAGCTTCCAACCCACCTGACCAAAAAGCCTGGCCAGTGAATTTGAGCATCTGTTAAGCCCATTCTACAGACATGCCTGGTTGGGAGCCAAACCAACAGTCTTGCCCAACTGTTAAGTATAGCCTCTGGCCATACATCACCAGGATGGCCTTGGATGGCCTTGGAATCTAGCCTATGATATTGCCCACCTGCAGAGCCCAGAATTATAGCTTTGCTCAATTGCAGAACACAGCATATGGATTTGCTCGTGTAAAAAATCCAGTCAGTGACTCTGCCCATTCATGGAGCATAGCCTAGGGCCTGACTTGAAGACAGAGCCCAGACAGTGACCCTGTCTGACCACAGAGTACAGCCTCGAGCCCATACAACTGTGGAATATAACTGGCGGCCCTCTTCAAAGTAGCCCAGCCTGTAGCCTTAGCCAGCAATGAAGCACAACCAACAGCCTACTAGATTGTGAAGGCTGGCCTGCTGTCCTACCCAACTTTGAGTGCAGTTAATTTTCCAGTATAATCATGAGCACAGCCTGAGGCCTCATCTAAAGATAAAGCCCTGTCTGTGGTCCCACCTGAACATAGAGACCAGAAATTGGCACCATCCAGTCAGGGAGCACAATATGAACCCCTTCCCCAAGAGCAATTGTGTCCAGCCTTGCCCAATCATGGAGTCAAAGAGTGGTCTTACCCTTCCCGGGAGCACAGCCTGTACCTCAACAGGCCAGAGGTGATTATAGATCTCAGTTAATGTCACCACTAGACTGTGAAGTGGTAGCCTGTAGTCATGAGTCTTGCCCATCCAGGGAGCCTATCCAGCCACTATGCTTGAACAGCTCAGCTGGAAGGTCAGTTCAGCCACAGAAATCAGACAATAGCCCTACCCACCCACCCACCTTCAACCTCAGATCACAAGCAGTGTACTTGCCCAAGCCAAGACCCTGTTAGCAAGACTGCCTGCCCCTGGACGCTGCCACACAAACAGTCCAAACCTCTAGCTGAGCTGATGAGTGAAGGTGTGTCCCTGCTGAAGTGAGTCTGTAAACTCGACAAGAGGAGACTACTTATCAAAAGTGGATACAAACTCAAGGAATCAAGGACCACAGAGAGTCAGGTATACATAACACTACCCAAAGAAACTAATGAAACTCCTTAAAGAAATGGAGATCTGTGGGCTGTCTGACAAGGAATTTAGAACAATCCTTTTAAAGATATTTAATGAACTACATGAACACACAGAAAGACAACCAAGTGAAATTAGTTGTACAATGCAAAAAGAAAATGAAAAATACAATAACAACAACAAAAAAACAGGCACCATAAAAAAGCCCAAACAGAAATCCTAGAACTGAAAATATGACTAAACTGAAAAATTCAGCAGATTCAACCAATCAGAAGAAAGAAGTAGTGAACTATGAGATAGGTCATTTGAAATTATCCAATCAGAGATGCAAAAAGAATGAAGAGTGATTAAAAGATGAAGAAAGCTGACAAAATTTACAGGGCACCATAACAGAAACAATTTATATTTTATGGAAATCCCAGAAGGAGAAGAGAAAAGGACTGAAGGTCTATTTAAAGAAATAATAGCTGAAAAGTTCCCAAACTTTGGGAGGGATATGGATTTTCAGATTCATGAAGCCCAAAGAACTCCAAATAGTTGAACTAGAAAAGGGCTAAAGCATACTGTAATAAATTTGTCAAAAGTCAAAGGTAAAAAGCAGGAGAGAAGTAATTTGTCAAACAAGGGAACCCCATAAACCTATCAGCAGAAAATTTTCAAGCCGAGAGAAACTGAAAATATATATTCAACATATTGAAAGAAAAAATGTCAACCAACAATAATATAACTGGAAGAGCTATCCTTCAGATGAAGCCCAGGAAAAGATGAAGCCCATTTAAAGTTTATTAAACTCTCCAATCAAAAGACAGACATTAGTCGAATGGATAAAAACACATGGACCCATAAATTGTGTCCATTATAGTTAGCTGGAGTCCCAAACTCTCTGAATATGGAGGAAGTCATTTTCTTCTTTCCTTTCATTAAGAAAATGTTTTCCAGAGGCCTCACACTGAACCCAGTCCAGTTTAAGTTAGACCTAGGCTGACTCTGAACCCAGTTTGGTTGTAGACAGAGAGCTAATGATGTTTAAGTCAGACCCAGTCCAACTCCATACCCAGTCAGGTTAAAAAACAACAACAAAAAAAAAAAAACCTCAAATCAAGTTACAGAGCTCTTGACAGAAAAGCTAGGAGCTCAGGTATCCAAGAGGGACTTACTTAAGACCTTCAGGGGCAGTGAGAAAGTAGTGAAAACAAAGGGCTCAGTGAGAACCTACATCTGGTTGCACTTTGCTCATAGAGCTATTGGGCATCCTCTTGGATCCCACTTTACTTCTCTGGTGGCTCAGAGAGTAAAGAATCTGCCTGCAATGCAGGAGACCCAGACTGATCCCTGTGTCAGGGAGATCCCCTGGAGAAGGGAATGGCAACTCATTCCAGTATTCTTGCCTGGAGAATTCCATGGATAGAGGAGCCCGGCAGGCTACAATTTGAGGGGTCACAAAGAATCAGACATGTCTGAGCAACTAACATTTTCACTTTTTTCACTTTCACTTTGATGTCAGAACTACTCATCTGATGCGTATCAAAAATTTTCAAGAGTTTATCAGAGTGTACATTGATTCTAATTGGGCATCACCAAACCAAAGGTGGTTAGGTGGTCTCCACAGACAGGAATTAGGGGAGAGATATTTATCGAGAAGACATGGGAAAAAGCAAGGAGATATTTGATTTGCTAGATCTTAAGCAGTCACCTTATTTGGGGAAACGTAGTTGGCTCTTTGTGATTGGCTGTTCTTAGAGTCAATTTCCTGAGATTCAAGTACTTTTGCTCTGGCTTAGGTTTTTATTTCCTTACATAGACTGTCAAGGGATTAGAGCCACCTCAGTCTAATGACTTCCTAGTTTGATTATATTAACATATTTTAAAATATTTAAAATCTCAATTAATTTGCTGTTGCTGCTGCTAAGTCGCTTCAGTCGTGTCTGATTCTGTGCGACCCCATAGACAGCAGCCCACCAGGCTCCTCTAAATTGTAATAATTTACAAAATACTATGATAAGCATAAACAAATATGTTTGTTCTAAATCTGGAAAGTATACCACTTCTTCTCCCAACTTGCACCAGAGGATTCTTATTCACTTGAAAAAGAACATACAGCCTGACTTTGTTGGTTTATATGTATGATTTCCTCTTTAACCTAGCATAGGATCATGAGAATAGCAAGAAAGCCTCTTCTCAAAAAAAAAAAAAAGAAAGAAAGAAAGAAGGAAAGCCTCTTCTCTCTTCCCCAGGAAACATGCTGTACATTCATACATGTTCATAAAGCCGGAATGAAAATCCCACCCATTTATATTCTCAGCCCTATGTTTAGGAATTACATCTTACAGCATTAGAATTTTAGAAGGCTCAAGTTTCATCCTTTAGACATGTGAGTTGACAACATTTTGTGCCTGTAAGTCTGTCCTCAATAATTCCTATAAACCCATAAAACAAAGCCTACTACACCAGGAATAAATCTGCTGAAGAAATTAACTGTATCATGTATACTAAAGAGGTAGACTTTTGGATTATACGCCTTTTTTACTAGCCATATCTATTTACCCCTCTGTTACACATATAATTAAGCTGATGTATCAGTATTTTGACATTTAAAAAGAAATATGCAAAATTATGTGTCTAATCCTATCTTTTCTTTCTTAGGTAGTGAATTAAAAGATGAGAATCAAGGGATCATTAACTACTATGTTCCCAGCAAGAACAATAGCTGGGGAGAGGTGAATGTAGAAACCATGCCCTTCTAATATTATTATATGTTAAGAGAGCACTAAAGCATTTGGGATTTAGTCTTATGAAATGGGCTATAAGAGGAGCAGAGACTTTAGGTTACTTTCAATAGTCCAAGGAATTAGTTTTAATTAAGTCAGATTTCCACCTTTAAGTCCCACTTTTTGTCTATATCCATCAAGAGAATGGGGACAGAGACCTGCTTCTTCTCAAATTCTCATCCCCACCTTTTGTATCGTTTGTCCTCCACCATTAACTTGGCAGCAGCTGGAGGAAGTGTAGGAGAGGCTCATCTGGGTGGTGGGCTGGAAAGCAGGACTGCAATGGTAACTGTACTTTATGTTGTTGCTGTTAAAGATGTTTGGTATTTTGGAGGAAGCTAAAGAAGAATTCAATTTAGAAGACTATTCCATCAGTCAGATAACTCTGGAAGAAGTCTTCCTGACTTTTGCGGGCCAGCAGAACCCAGAAGCTGAGAATAAAGCATCTTGAGACTCACTTGCAACTAGTGATCCTACGCGTTCCTTAGACTACTCTCTACTATACTTGGATACAGAGAAGGGCATCCCTGTGAGTGTATATCTTGGTATAAATATATTTATGTAATAAAGAGTCTTTCAAAGGAAACATATGTTCCTTCTTCATAGTGGCTTGTGATTCCAGCATGTGCAAATCTAAAGATATTTAGTGAAATTTCTATTTTCTCTCCTAGAAATATGAAACAACATCATTTATCAGAGTGGGGACAGGGCTTTGTCCTGAGTATTTTGGATATCTGAAAGGAAACATTCAGAAATGATGGAGCTCTCAGAATGGTACAGCCTAGAGAGCAATGACTTTACATTTTAGCAGTTGAGTTATAGATAAGAAGAATATAAAGCCTGGAACAAAAATTACCTTTTTCATAGATAAACACACACACAAATAGACACACCAATTTTTTGCCAAAAGAGTCCATTTAAATTAATATCAAAGTTTATAGGGATAAATTGTGTATTTCCAAAACTCAAGCCAACATTCTACATTTGTAAAAGGATATTTGCACTAAGGGGCTTTCCAGGTTGCCCTAGAGATAAAGAACCTCCCAAAAAATCCCTTGGAGGAAGATACAGCAACCCACTTCAGTATTCATGCCTGGAGAATCCTGTGGACAGAGGACCCTTGTGGGCTATGGTCCATAGTGTCGCAAAGAGTGGAACACGACTGAAGGGACTGAGGACTCATATATTCATTTGCACTAAGAACATTTTGAGTTCAAGAAAGGAAGCAGACCATTCTTTAAGAAGTGTCCTTTCTTTTCTATTCTTGGCATAGCTCTTATTAAGAAAGAAAGAAGGAGAAATGAGTTGTAGAGAGAGGGAGATAGCATATTCTAATTCATGTTTAGGCAGTTGAAGTTCCCCCATAAGCAACGTGAGAAATCTAATCACTTCTGCAGAATCACAGGCAGATGAATAGACAAGTAGGATGATCCTCCTCAAACTGCGAGATAAATTCAGTGAAGCTGTTCTATTGCAGGGTGCATGGAGGTGCAGGGCTTTTTTTTTTTTTTTTTAGTCTTCAGTTGAATTTGTGACTGTATTGTTTCTGTTTTATGTTTTGGTTTTTTGACCTCAGGCATGTGGGATCTTAGCTCCCAGACCAGTGATCAAACTTGAACCCCCTGTACTAGAAGGTGAAGTCTTAACCACTTGACTGCCAGGGAAGTCCCCCAGGTATAGGTTTTTATATCCTCAATTAGATATTGTAATTAATATCTAGAAGCTATTCTCTGTACTGTTTTTAAAATTGATAGAACTTTCTCTGGGTTTCATTCCAATACCTGCCATCAATCTCTGACAAGTGACTTCAGTAATTACAAAATTTGTTTCCCAGACTGGCCATCTTTAGAAGAGAAAGGGAACTCATTGTTTTAACCTTTTACTTACATCTTGGCTTCAAGTTAGCTTCACTAATGACTCTTTAAAATATTCTTCTAGTCTAATAGGAAAAGAGAGGCTTTATCACCTATCCTATCTCTTCATCCTTCAACAAGAAGCAAACAAACAAACAAACAAAAAATGTGTCAGTTCCTCTACTAAGCACTTTACATACATTGGATCATTTAATCCCATGACACCCTCTGAGATAGGAAGTGCTATTATTGTCCTCATTGGTAGGTTCAGAAGGGTTATCAGTGTCCCTAGTAAGAATCAGGAAACCATGCAACAATTTGAACAGCGATAATTAAAAGAATCATTAACCATAATGGGGATTAGCTATAAGGAAATAAAGAGAACCCCCGACTCTGTCCTATGGCTAAGGTAAAATGTTCTGTGTGCTTAGTTGGTGAGTCGTATCTGACTATTTGCGACCCCAAGGACTGTAGCCCGCCAGCCTCCTCTGTCCATGGGATTCTCCAGGCAAGAATACTGGAGTGGGTTGCCATGCCCTCCTCCAGGGGATCTTCCCAACCCAGGTATCAAACCCAGGTCTCCCACATTGTGGGCGAATTATTTACCATCTGAGCTACCAAGGAAGCACAAGAGATCCTGGAGTGGGTAGCCTATCCCTTCTCCAGGGGAACTTCTCAACTCAGGAATCCAACTAGGGTCTCCTGCATTGCAGGCAGATTCTTTATCCATCTGAACCACCAGGGAAGCACAAGCATAAAACAAACTTGGAAAATGGTTCCTCCTCCCCAAGGAAAGGTTTAGTTGTGGCTCAACTGATGCGGTGAGGAAGTTCGCTGTCCCTGGACCAGGGCTATTCCACACCTGCTTAGCAAGCAGGAAATACTGCTCCCAGTCCAGGCAGCTGAGGCTGGCCAACAGGAACCATGGCTAGATCTGGCAAGCAGGAAACTCTCCTCTGGGTTGCTGGCAGGCTGGTGCCAAGAAGGTAACCTCCGTGAATCGCTGGGAATTCACACTTAATACCATGGCTGTGGTGGGGTGGGGTGAGTGTCACGAAATGTCCTCCACATCCACTGCTGGCAGCGACAAGGTAAGGGCAAGAAGAATCTAAGAGAAAACAATCATGAACAGAAGTCCCTTCTCCTGCAGTATTTCTCCAGCGCCCTCTCCTGACAAAGTTAACCCGTCAATTCAAGAACCCAGATCTATTTGGCGCTTGAGAGGCAGTACATTGATACCTGGCGCCGCAGGAGAGAGACAGAGGGTTTGCCCTCCAACAGTCAGAATTCAAACCTATGATTCGCTATGCTACACTGGAGCTGGGCATTCAGGTGGGATCAGCCAAAGAAGCAAGCATGAGTGAAACGTGGGAGCAGGAGAAAGGTTTTGAGGTGGGGTAAACCCAACGCCTAGAGGGTCAGGGCATAGTTGAATGTGCGGAAGGTGGAGGGGAGGGCTGGGCTGGGCTGTGCACTCTGGAAAAAGGGCCCCTTGGCGGCCTGTCCTGCACCCGCTGCACGATGTTACGGACTGGGGTGCTTTTGGGTGGCCAACCGCGGGGGTTTTAGGACTTTGTGCCTGTGCCTTGTCTCTGGAAATTACCTGTTTAACTCCCACAGAGCCAGGGGTGGCGGGGGACTGTCAGCGACAGACTCTCCTTCACCTCCCTGCCTTAAGCCACCGGTTACGCTGAGGGTGACTTTGATGAGGGAGCGGGGAGCCCGCGAGTTACAAGATTGTGGGCTTGTCCAGTAGGGTCCAGAGGCGAGGAACCTGGAAGAGCAAGCGAAAGGGTGCAGAGATAGGGCCTTCAGGGTCTGGGAGGTGTGCGCGAGATGTTGGGGGGACAGGGTGCAGTGCTCAGAGAGTGGAGGAAGGGGAAGGCTGGCGGGTGCTGGGGAGGTGGACAGATCAAGGGGGTCGCTCTCCGGCTGCGGGTCTGGGCAAGCTGGGGTCTAGGGTGTGTGGGGGCTTGCACTGGGAAGGAGCGGGGACAGCACACACAGGGTCCTCGGATCAGCCAGGTCCTCAACCGGCAGTGGCAACGAGCCTGAGCCAGGGAGATTGCCGAGGGCGTTGGGAGGAGGTTCTGCAGGTTCAGCTTGCGACCGGGTGTGGCAGAGACGCTTCTGAGTTCCAAGCGGTGAGTGCCCAGGACCTCCCTTTCTTTCTTTCCCTCTCCAAGTCCCATCGCTTGGGCAAAGCTGTCCAGCTACCCCACCCCCACCTCCACCCTGCGCCCAACAAAAACACGACAGACAAGCGCCCAAAGTAAAAGACTTGCTCCTACCCTCCAAACACACACAAGAGCTCACCAAGACAAATTAAACAAAAACATACTCAGGAATTTTCTTTTGGTTGTGCTAAGTATTTGAAAGAAAAGGCTTTGGAAGCAGATGTTTTGGTGCCAATCTGGACTAATCCAAAATTTATTTGCAGATTGTTTTAGTCAGTTGGTGTTGCTGTAATAGAATAACATAGACTGGGGGACTTCTGAACAACAGAAATTTATTTATCACAGTTATGAATGCTCAAGACCCTGTGAAGATCCTTGTCTGGTGAGCGCCCAGTTCCTAGACAAGGTGTCTGCTTGATGTATCCTCACATGGTTGGAGGGGCCTGTTTCATAAAAGCACTAATCCATATTTCCCACCTCCGGATGGGATCACAGTGGGATCAGGATTTCAACATAAGAGTGTTGGGAGTACACAAACATTCAGTTTACCTAATAACCTAAGGAAAATTATTTGATTTTTGTAGGCATCAGTTTCCTCATCTATAGGAGAAAGAATACTACTTGTACCCATCTTAGAGGGTTATTACAATAAATTGCCAGAACATACTTCAGTAAACAGCAGAAAGGAGAGTGGGAGTTAAATACAGTGGGAATTCCTAATGATGTACTTGGGTTGGTGGTGGCCTACTGCAGGGTTGGGGGCATGGACTGACAGCCTTGAGAAATTTCACAGAAATTGCACCTGGAAAAACAGCATATATTAAGAAACTGTGTTTTTCTTGAGAATAATCTCCTTATTACAAACCCCAAAGCCAGACCCAGAAGGAAGTATGACTGGGATCATGAAATCATGGACCTTGGAATGCCATGTCGGCATCAGGAATAAATGCTGCCTGCATACTTGGTGATTGTCCCCAAAACTAGCCTAAAAGGGAATGGCCTGGGGTAAAAACAAGGACTATGTCAGTGTAGTGTATTGGGAAAGATAATATCAAAAAAGTCGTAGTCTACAATCAAGAGTAAAAGCTGGACGCAGAGTGGACTCTGCACCTCAGTCCTTTTGAGGCTGCAGGTCCCCTGACCCGTTGCACCAGATTTCGTGTTCTTTCTTCATTCTTGTCACTTGCTCCCAGATGATTAAGGCAACAGTTAAGTGCTACAAGTAGCTTCATTTATCTTAGTTTTCCTATGTGAAATAAAAATTGCACAGAACAAAGTTAAAACAGACAAGGAAGACTCTATGCAAAGTTACTGGAATAGGGACGTGAGGGCAGATCTCAGTGTGAGCTCAACTCTGCTGAAACAAAAGGGTTGGAAAAGGCTGGAATGAAATAGTGGGAAAGGGCTGGAGGACTTCAGGGAGAAGATTTTCAAGAGAAAGTGGTTAGGCCGTCTGTACCAACTGAAACTGGCTCACACCCTCCTGGGAATAGGGGTGCTATCTTTCTTGACTGCATTTTAAAGGATGACTCCTAGGTCCTTAAGAAAGACACTTTGGGGTTGTAAAATAGGAAAGAGTTTCATTTTTAAGAGTTACATATATCTTAAAGAGATAGAAAGAATTTATAATTACAAGTTTTCTAAAGAAAATGCTTTTTTTTAAAAAAAAAAAAAAAAAAAAAAGGAAGGACAGACTGTAGAGCCAGGAGAGCCTGATTAAATATTAGTCGAGCTCACAGGCCACCTGATGCAAACACCTGACTCATTGGGAAAGACCCTGATGCTGGTTAAAAATTGAAGGCAGAAGGAGAAGAGGGTGACAGAGGATGAGATGGCTGGATGGCATCACCAATGCAACAGATAGGAACTTAGGCAAACTCCAAAAGATGGTAAGGGACAGGGAAGCCTGGTGTGCTGCAGTCCATGGGGTCACAAAGAGTCAGACATGACTTGGCTTGCATTCCAGTCCCCTATAATGAAAAGGACATCTTTTTTGGGTGTTAGTTCTAAAAGTTCCCTGCTATTTACCTGGGGCCAAACTATGGTGGGCTTCCCTGGTGGTTCAGATGGTAAAGAGTCTGCCTGCAGTGTGGGGGACCAGGGTTCGATCCTTGAGTTGGGAAGACCCCCTGGAGAAGGAAATGGAAACCCACTCCAGTATTCTTGCCTGGAAAATCCCATAGGTGGAGGGGCCTAGCAGGCAACAGTCCATGGGGAAGCAAAGAGTTGGACGAGACTGAGTGACTTCACCTTCACTTTCAAACTATAGTGAAGATAATGGTGACCTCCCTCAAAAGATCCCATGCATGTATTGCTACAGTCCATGCCCCCAACCCTGCAGTAGGCCACCACCAACCCACGCCTTCGCTGGAGACTCCTGGACACCCATAGGCAAGACAGGTCATGGCGGAAAGTTCTGACAAAATGTGACCCACTGGAGAAGGGAATGGCAAATCACCTCAGTATTCCTGCCTTGAGAACCCCATGAACAGTATGAGAAGGCAAAATGATAGGATACTGAAAGAGGAACTCCCTAGGTTGTTAGGTGACCAATATGCTACTGGAGATCAATGGAGAAATAACTCCAGAAAGAATGAAGAGATGGAGCCAAGGCAAAAACAACACCCAGTTGTGGATGTGACTGGTGATGGAAGCAAGGTCCCAAGC
This sequence comes from Cervus elaphus, assembly GCF_910594005.1. Classification (NCBI taxonomy): domain Eukaryota; kingdom Metazoa; phylum Chordata; class Mammalia; order Artiodactyla; family Cervidae; genus Cervus; species Cervus elaphus. Next base: position 33,541,197 of record NC_057824.1, read on the forward strand.
TGAAAAGAGCAATATTGCATAGGAACCTGAAATGTTAGGTCCACAAATCAAGGCAAATTGGAAGTGATCAAACAGGAGATGGCAAGAGTGAACGTCAACATTCTAGGAATCAGTGAACTAAAATGGACTGGAATGGGTGAACTTAACTCAGATGACCATTATATCTACTACTGTGGGCAAGAATCCCTTAGAAGAAATGGAGTAGCCATCATAGTCAGCAAAAGGATCCAAAACGCAATATTTGGATGCAGTCTCAAAAATGACAGAATGATCTCTGTTTTTTTCCAGGGCAAACCATTCAATATCACTGTAATCCAAGTCTATGCCCCAACCAGTAATGCTGAAGAAGCTGAAGCTGAATGATTCAATGAAGACGTACAAGACCTCTAGAACTAACATCCAAAAAAGATGTCCTTTTCATTATAGGGGACTGGAATGCAAAAGTAGGAAGTCAGGAAACACCTGGATTAACAGGTAAATTTAGCCTTGGAGCACAGAATGAAGCAGGGCAAAGGATAATAGAGTTCTGCCAAGAAAATGCACTGCTCATAGCAAACACCCTCTTCCAACAACACAAGAGAAGACTACACATGGACATCACCAGATGGTCAACACTGGAATCAGATTGATTATATTCTTTGCAGCCAAAGATGAAGAAGGTTTATACAGTCAGCAAAAACAAGACTGAGAGCTGACTGTGACTCAGATCATGAACTCCTTATTGCCAAATTCAAACTTAAATTGAAGAAAGTAGGGAAAACCACTACACCATTCAGGTATGACCTAAATCAAATCCCTTATGATTATACAGTGTAAGTGAGAAATAGATTTAAGGGACTAGATCTGATAGACAGAGTGCCTGATGAACTATGAACAGAGGTTCATGACACTGTATAGGAGACAGGGAGCAAGACCATCCCCAAGAAAAAGAAATACAAAAAAGCAAAATGTCTGACTGAGGAGGCCTTCCAAATAGCTGTGAAAAGAAGAGAAGCAAAAAGCAAAGGGGAAAAGGAAAGATATACCCATTTGAATGCAGAGTTCCAAAGAATAGCAAAGAGAGATAAGAAAGCCTTACTAGTGATCAATGCAAAGAAATAGAGGAAAACAACAGAATGGGAAAGACCAGAGATCTCTTCAAGAAAGTTAGAGATACCAAGGGAACATTTCATGCAAAGATTGGCTCATTAAAGGACAGAAATGGTATGGACCTAACTGAAGCAGGACACATATTAATCAAACTAATGAAGAGCAAACACAAAGAGCAAATGTTAAAAGCAGCAAGGGAAAACAACAAATAACTCACAAGAGGATCCCCATAAGGATAATAGCTGATCTTTCAATAGAAACTCTTCAGGCCAGAAGGGAATGGTAGGACATACTTAAAGTGAAGAAAGAGGAAAACCTACAACCCAGATTACTATACCCAGCAAGGATCACATTCAAATATGAAGGAGAAATCAAAAGCTTTACAGACAAGCAAAAGGTGAGAGAATTCAGCACCACCAAATAAGCTCTTCAACAAATGATAAAGGATCTTCTCTAGACAGGAAACACAGAAAAGGTTTCTAAACTCGAACCCAAAACAACAAAGTAAATGGCATACTTATCAATAATTACCTTAAAGGTAAATGGGTTGAATGCCCCAACCAAAAGACAAAGACTGGCTGAATGGCTACAAAAGCAAGACCCCTATTATGCTGTCTACAAGAGACCCACCTCAAACCAAGGGACATATACAGGCTGAAAGTGAAGGGCTGGAAAGAGATATTTCATGCAAATGGAGACCAAAACAAAGCAGGAGTAGCAATAATCATATAAGATAAAATAGACTTTGAAATAAAGGCCATGAAAAGAGACAAGGACACTACATAATGATCAAAGGATCAATCCAAGAAGAAGATATAACAATTATAAATATATGTGCACCCAACATAGGAGCACTGAAATACATAAGGCAAATGCTAACAAGTGTGAAAGGGGAAATTAACAATAACACAATAATAGTGGGAGGCTTTAATACCCCAGTCACATCTATGGATAGATCAACTAAACAGAAAATTAGCAAGGAAACACGAACTATAAATGATACAATGAACCAGTTAGACCTAATTGATAGCTATAGGACATTTCACCCCAAAACAACGAATTTCACCTTTTTCTCAAGTGCACACTGAACATTCTCCAGGATAGATCACATCCTGGGCCATAAATCGAGCTTTAGTAAATTCAAAAAAATTAAAATCATTTCAAGCATCTTTTCTAATCACAATGTGGTAAGATTAGATGTCAACTACATGGGAAAAAAACTATTAAAAATACTAACATATTGAGGCTAAATGATACGCTTCTGAATAACCAACAAATCATGGAAGAAATCAAAAAGGAAATCAAAATATGCATAGAAACAAATGAAAATGAAAACATGACGACCCTATGGGATTCAGTAAAAGCAGTGCTAAGGGAAAGGTTCATAGCATTACCAACTTACCTCAAGAAACAAGAGAAAAAATCAGATAAATAACCTAATTTTATACCTAAAGCAACTAGAAAAAGAAGAAATTAAGAACTCCAGGGTTAGAAGAAGGAAAGAAATCATAAAAATTAGGACAGAAATAAAAGAAAAAGAAGCAAAGGAGACTATAGCAAAAATCAACAAAACTTAAAGCTGGTTCTTTGAGAAGATAAATAAAATAGACAAACTGTTAGCCAAACTCATCAAGAAAAAAAAGGAGAAAAATCAAATCAACAAAATTAGAAATGAAAATGGAGAAATCACAACAGACAACACAGAAATACAAAGGATCATAAGAGACTATTATCAGCAACTTTGTGCCAATAAAATGGACAACTTGGAAGAAATGGACAAATTCTTAGAAAACTATAACTTTCCAAAACTGAACCAGGAAGAAATAGAAAATTTTAACAGACCCATCACAAGCATGGAAATAGAAACTGTAATCAAAATTCTTTCAACAAACAAAAGCCCAGGACCACATGGCTTCACAGGTGAATTCTACCACAAATTTAGAGAAGAGCTAACACCTATTCTAATCAAATTCCTCCAGAAAGTTTCAGAGGAAGGTAAACTCCCAAACTCATTCTATGAGGCCACCATCACCCTGATACCAAAACCAAACAAAGATGTCACAAAAAAAGAAAACTACAGGCCAATATCACTGATGAATATAGATGCAAAAATCCTTAACAAAATTCTAGCAAATGGAATCCAGCAACATATTAAAAAGATCATACATCAAAACCAAGTGGCCTTTATCCCAGGGATGCAAGGATTCTTCAATATTTGCAAATCAATCAATGTGATACACCTCATTAATAAATTGAAGGATAAAAACCACGATTATCTCAATAGATGCAGAGAAAGCCTTTGACAAAATTCAATACCCATTTATGATAAAACTCTTCAGAAAGCAGGCACAGAAGGAACATCAGTCAGTCAGTTCAGTCGCTCAGTCGTGTCCAACACTTTGCAACCCGTGAATCGCAGCACGCCAGCCCTCCCTGTCCATCACCAACTCCCGGGGCTTACTCAAACCCATGTCCATCAAGTCAGTGATGCCATCCAACCATATCATCCTCTGTCGTCCCCTTCTCCTCCTGCCCCCAATCCCTCCCAGCATCACGGTCTTTTCCAATGAGTCAGCTCTTCGCATGAGGTGACCAAAGTATTGGAGTTTCATATTCAGCATCAGTCCTTCCAATGAACCCAGGACTTATCTCCTTCAGGATGGACTGGTTGGATCTCCTTGCAGTTCAAGGGACTCTCAAGAGTCTTCTCCAACACCATAGTTCAAAAGCATCAATTTTTCGGTGCTCAGCTTTCTTCACAGTCCAACTCTCACATCCATACATGACCACCGGAAAAACCATAGCCTTGACCAGACGAACATTTGTTGGCAAAGTAATGTCTCTGCTTTTCAATATGCTATCTAGGTTGGTCATAACTTTCCTTCCAAGGAGTAAGCGTCTTTTAATGTCATGGCTACAATCACCATCTGTCGTGATTTTGGAGCCTAAAAAAATAAAGTCTGACACTGTTTCCACTGTCTCCCCATCTATTTCCTATGAAGTGATGGGACAAGATGCCATGATCTTAGTTTTCTCAATGTTAAGCTTTAAGCCAACTTTTTCAGACAGAAGGAACATACCTCAATATAATAAAAACCATATATGACAAACCCACAGCAAATGTTATCCTCAATGGCAAAAAATTGAAAGCATTTCCCCTAAAGTCGGGAATAAGACAAGGGTGTCCACTCCCACCACTACTGTTCAGCATAGTTTTGAAAGTTTTAGCCATAACAATCAGAGAAGAAAAAGAAATAAAAGGAATCCATATTGGAAAAGAAGAAGTAAAACTCTCACTGTTTGCAGATGACATGATCCTCTACATAGAAAACCCTAAAGATACCACCAGAAAATTACTAGAGCTAATCAATGAATATAGTAAAGTTGCAGGATATAAAGTTGATATCAGAAATCCCTTGCATTCCTATACACTAAGAATGAGAAAATAGAAAGAGAAATTAAGGAAACAATCCCATTCACCAATGTGATGAAGAAAATAAAATACTTAGGAATATATCTACCTAAAGAAACAAAAGACCTATATATCAGTCAGTCAGTCAGTTCAGTCGCTCAGTCGTGTCTGACTCTTTGCAACCCCATGAATCACAGCACGCCAGGCCTCCCTGTCCATCACCAACTCCTGGAGTTTACTCAAACTCATGTCCATCGAGTCAGTGATGCCATCCAGCCATCTCATCCTCTGCCATCCCCTTCTCCTCCTGCCCCCAGTCCCTCCCAGAATCAGGGTCTTTTCCAACGATTCAACTCTTCACATGAGGTGGCCAAAGTATTGGAGTTTCAGCCTCAGCATCAATCCTTCCAATGAACACCCAGGACTGATTTGCTTTAGGATGGACTGGTTGGATCTCCTTGCAGTCCAAGGGACTGTCAAGAGTCTTCTCCAACACCACAGTTCAAAAGCATCAATTTTTCGACCTATATATAGAAAACTATAAAACACTGATGAAAGAAATCAAAGGTGACACAAATAGATGGAGAAATATACGAAGTTCATGGCTCAGAAGAATCAATATAGTGAAAATGAGTATACTACCAAAAGCAATCTATAGATTAAATGCAATCCCTATCAAGCTACCAATGGCATTTTTCACAGAACTAGAACAAATAATTTCACAATTTGTATGGAAATACAGAAAAATCTCGAATAGTCTCAACAATCTTGAGAAAGAAGAATGGAACTGGAAGAATCAACCTGCCTGACTTCAGACTATATTACAAAGCTACAGTTATCAAGACAGTATGGTACTGGCACAAAGACAGAATTATAGATCAATGGAACAAAATAGAAAGCCCATAGATAAACCCACATGCCTATGGACAACTTAACTTTGACAAAAGAGGCAAAAATACACAATGGAGAAAAGAGAATCTCTTTAACAAGTGGTGGTGGGAAATCTGGTCAACCGCCTGTGAAAGACTGAAACTAGAACACTTTCTAACACCATACACAAAAATAAACTCAAAATGGATTAAAGCTTAAGTAAGACCAGAAACTCTAAAACTCCTAGAGAAAAACATAGGCAGAACACTCTCTGACATAAATCACAGCAAGACCCTCTATGACCCACCTCCCAGAATATTGGAAATAAAAGCAAAAATAAACAAATGGGACCTAATTAAGCTTAAAAGCTTTTGCACAATGAAGGAAACTATAAGCAAGGTGAAAAGACAGCCTTCAGAATGGGAGAAAATAATAACAAATGAAGCAACAGACAAAGAATTAATCTCAAAAATATGCAAACAGTTCAGGCATCTCAATACCAGAAAAATAAATGACCCAATCAAAAACGGGCCAAAGAACAAAACAGACATTTATCCAAAGAAGACATACAGATGGCTAACAAACACATGAAAAGATGCTCAACATCACTCATTATCAGAGAAATGCAAATCAAAACCACAGTGAGGTACCATCTCACATCAGTCAGAATGGCTGCTATCAAAAAGTCTACAAACAATAAATGCTGGAAAGGGTGCAGAGAAAAGGGAACCCTCTTACACTGTTGGTGGGAATGCAAACTAGTACAGCCACTATGGAGAACAGTGTGGAAATTCCTTAAAAGTTGAAAATAGATCTGCCATACGACCCAGCAATCCCACTGCTGGGCATACACACTGAGGAAACCAGAATTGAAAGAGACATGTACACCCCAGTGTTCATCACAGCACTGTTCAAAATAGCTAGGACATGGAAGCAACCTAGATATCCATTGGCAGACAAATGCATAAGGAAGTTGTGATACATATACATAATGGAATATTACTCAGCAATAAAAGAAGAAGAGATTTGAGTCAGTTCTAATGAGATGGATGAAACTGGAGCCTATTATGCAGACTGAAGTAAGTCAGAAAGAAAAACACCAATACAGTATATTAATGCATATATATGGAATTTAGAAAGATGGTAATGATGACCTTATACACAAGACAGCAGAAGAAACACAGATATAAAGAACGGACTTTTAGACTCTGTGCAAGAAGGTGAGGGTAGGATGATTTGGGAAAATAGCATTGAAACATGTATATAACCATATGTGAAATAGATCACCAGCCCAAGTTTGATGCATGAAACAGGGCACTCAAAGCCAGTGCACTGGGACAACCCAGATGTATGAAATGGGGAGGTAAGTAGGAGGGGGTTCAGGATGGGGGACACATGTACACCAGCATGTCAGTGTATGGCAAAAACCACAATATTGTAAAGTAATTAGCCTCCAATTAAGATAAATAAATTAATTTTTAAAAACAGAGAGATGAAAATACCAGACCACCTTACCTGCCTCCTGAGAAACCTTATGCAGGTCAAGAAGAAACATTTAGAATCGGACATGGAACAACAGACTGGTTCAAAATTAGGAAAGGAGTACAAGAAGCCTGTATATTGTTACCCTGCTTATTTAGCTTATACGCAGAGTGCATCATATGAAATGCCAGGCTGGATGAAGCACAAGCTGGAATCAAGATTGTCGGAAGAAATATTAATAACTTCAGATACTCAGATGACACCACCCTTAAGGCAGAAAGTGAAGAGGAACTAAAGAGCCTCTTGACAAAAGTCAAAGAGGAGAGTGAAAAAAACGTGTTTAAAACTAAGTATTCAAAACATGAAGATTATGGCATCCAATCCCATCACTTCATGGCAAATAGATGGGGAAACAAGGGAAACAGTGACAGACTTTATTTTCTTGGGCTCCAAAATTACTGTAGATGGTGACAAGCAATGAAATTAAAAGACACTTGCTCCTTGCAAGAAAAGCTATGACAAACCTAGACACCACATTAAAAGCAGAGACATTACTTTGCCGACAATGTCCATATGGTCAAAGCTATGGTTTTTCCAGTAGTCATGTATGGATGTGAGGGTTGGACCATAAAGAAAGCTGAGCACCAAAGAATTAATGCTTTTGAACTGTGGTGTTGGAGAAGATTCTTAAGAGTCCCTCAGACTGCAGAGATCAAACTAGTGAACCCTGAAGGAAATCAATCCTGAATATTCAATGGAAGGACTGATGCTGAAGGTATAGCTCCAATACTTTGGCCAACTGATGCAGAACCGGCTCGTTAGGAAAGACCCTGATGCTGGGAGGGATTGGGGGCAGGAGGAGAAGGGGACGGCAGAGGATGAGATGGTTCGATGGCATCACTGACTCGATGGACATGAGTTTGAACAAAGTCCAGGAGATGCTTGAAGGACAGGGAAGCCTGACTTGCTGCAGTCCAGAGGGTCTCAAAGAGTTGAACATGACTGAGCAACTTAACAACAACCACGTGCCCACAATCCTCTTTGTGTGGGTTCTGGTGGAAGACTGGGTGTCTGTGGATGGTTCACCAGATAGCATTGGAAAGACATTACAGGTGGTGAGTTCCTTTTTGCTGAATAAGGCCACGTGGACTGCTGCTGGCACTGCAGGGTGAATTTTCCTTACTGTCCCTGAAAGTGAATATGAATAGTGGTCTCCTTGATGGTGCACCCGTGTCCAAAATGCAGAGATGCTTGGAAGAACTAGAGCAATGCATATTGACAATAGGACAAGAACCCAGCATCTCTGAAAGGGAGGCAGTAAATGATGGTGATGATGAACATTATGAGACTATAGGTCTCCACTTGGCAGCGAGGCCCACTGTGAAGTAGAAAGTGAAGCATGAGCAGCCTGTGGCCCACGGGTGACTTCCTCAAGGGGCCCCCAATGTGACTGAGTTCACGACGTATCAATCACATACTCAGGTAGAGTTGATTGACTTAGGTAAGCAGTTTTGGTAAAAGCAAGAGGAACCCTGGAAGCTTGATTTTGTGACTCTGGGACACATGGCTGAGCCCAGCACCTGTGTATGGGCTGGGGGTATGGGTTGGAGGTGCAGGGTGGGGGGGGTCGTTACTGAGAGAAATAGAGGGACAGCATGTGAGACAACATTTTGAAAGTGTGAAGACCTGAAGGGAGCCCAAGCTGGCAGCGGCCCCATGCAGTTTACACAGACACAACTGTGGGCTGATTTGTGTGGATGTGTACTGTAAAGCCTGTGTCCTATGTAAAACACTGTACTGTAAAGGCTGTGTCCTATGTTGTATATTTAGTAGAACAGTGTATAAAGGCTGTGTCCTCAGATTTAGAAAAATGCAATCATATGGGTGGACTGTGAATACTGGGGAAAAAAAAAAAATCCCTCCTTGTAGGGGTGGGCCCGGGGCCTGTTGGGGTTTTTGTGTATTCTTAATGAGAAACCTCGCAGGGGTGGAGTTGACCCTGTGGAGGCTTCCCTGCAATCTCACAAGGACAGATGGTGGACCGGATTTGGCCATGGAAGGTAAAGGAACTCCACATGCAGTGGGTGCCTCTTCTAACCCCATGAGGGCAAGGACTGCAACATGAGTTCCAGGTGACACCTGGTGTTGGGTTTTGCTATATATTGGGGATGTAACTGTTTGTTGTTGTAGCCACTGCTGTTGCAAGATGTAAATCCAGGAGTCAGTGTTACTCACCAAGGGAGTATCACAGAAGATGGACTGCACATGGAATGTGCGGTGAGAGACCTTGAAGGGGTGGAGTTTGGGGAGAGAACAAATTAGCCAAGATGGTGTGTTCAGGCTGTCTCACACCATATTTTGTAAATAATGATTATGTAGCAGCAGAGATCATTTGTAGTACTGTGCATGCATGTCACGAGGTGCTCACTTGGTCGCGGGTTGTGTGTGGTATGATATGTGAGCTCCACCTAAAGAAGCAGTGACATTATTGCTGTGTCACGGCTGTGTACGCTGGGTCAGCCATGAGAGGGGAGAATATAGCATGTTTATTGCTCTGGCTGCTGCGTCAGCCAGGAGAGAAGACTGTTATGGCTGCTGTGCCAGGCAGGAGAGAGGTTGTGTTGTGTTAGCTTATGCTATGGCTGCTGCATCAGTGAGGAGAGAATAAGCATGTCTGTATTCTTACAGTTCTTTGAGTTCTCTTCCAGCCTCTGAGCTCATGCCTTGCCTACCCTGAGTTCAGTGAACAGTGTGGACAGTGAAATACAGCAAGACAATTAGCACTGTGTGCAGGATCAGCACTACACTAGAGAACAGCTGACATGAAAATACAGCTGACAGTATTAGAATTTTTAAATGAACATCTTAGAAATACTTAACTATCAAGAATAAACAAACATAGAAGGTACAAGAGAAATGAAATTTTCAAGAGAAAAGCATAAAACCATCCAACAGAAATACAGACAAGCATTCGAGAAAGAAAATGAGAGAGAGGTAAGGTAGACAATCCAACACAACTATGAAAGTAGTCCACAAAGATGAAAAGCTATAAAATAGAAAAAATACTGAAAACTCATTCAAGAACATTTCCTGAGATCATACAAACCTACTTATTCAAAGAACAACCTGAAAAATTGGCCCAGTGTCATTCAACAAAAGGAATATTCCAATATAACTGCATGCAAAGTTGCTTCTGTCGTATCGGATTCCTTGTGACCCTATGGACTAGAGAGGCCTGCCAGGCTTCTCTGTCCATGGGATTCTCCAGGTAAGAATACTAGAATGGGTTGTCATGCCCTCTTTTAGGGTACCTTCCAAACCTGTCTCTTATGTCTCCTGCATTGGCAGGTGGGTTTTTTTTTTTTACCACTAGCACCACCTGGGAAGCCCCTGATTAAAATATTGTGTTTCAATAATAAAGGTTGTGGGACCTTTGGATATCCAGATTAAAAGACAAGGAAAAGAAAAAAAATTTATAAGGGAAAGAAACAGACTGACCTAAAACTTTGTGACAAAATATTTTATGCTAAGAAAAATGCAAGGCAGAGTTTCTTCAGCCAAAATGAACTTCAAGAATGAAATTCACATAGAGTCATGAATACATGAGAATTCAGTGAATATTATTCACAGTGGTTCTCCCTGAAGACTATACATACAAAAATTGCACCCTACTAAAAAAGGCTGGAGAAGCTTCTGCGTAAGAATTATCAGTAAACTTTGAATGTTTTTCAACTCTAGACTGAGGCCTAAATGAAGAGGATCTAGGTGATAGATTATTATGTAAATGAAATATGGTTTAGAACTGTGTATAAAATACAAAATAGTGGGGAAGAAGTCAGAGACTATATGGAAACTAGTTTGCTTACTGAGTGCCATTTAAAGGTTAAGTGGGAATAAAAAGTTACTTTTTTTTTTTTATCTACATTTTGGTTTATTTATTTGCAATATTTCTTTCCTGTGAATTCTTTTCTTTTTTTTTTTCATTTATTTCTACTAGTTGGAGGCCAATTACTTCACAACATTGCAGTGGGTTTTGTCATACATTGACATGAATCATGAATTAGATGCTAGGGAAGGGAGCTAAGAGATTACTAGTATATCCAATGTCATCTTAATAGGGATACAAAAGACGGTATCTTAAAAAAAGGGACTATTTATGGGTATTAGCATAAAGATATTTGCATGGAGTTAACCATTAGAACAAAATAAATGTATATTATTCTATATCATGAATGTAAAAATTGAAGAATAAAAAATCAATTACATAGTAGAGATGCAAACACATGTATTTTATATGTTTATATCTATGTTTATAATCATGCATGTATATATGTGTAATTTTTAAAAATATAGGATTATAATTGAATATACTGTTACTTTCAATAAATGTAAATAGGCTAATTCCCACATTAAATGAAAAAAAATTCAGATTGGCTAAAAAGGAAAATCCAGTATAAGAAATACTACTGGAAAAAATTAAATCAGAGAAGTTAAAAATAAAAGAATAAAAGGGTTTCATATTGTCTTGCTAGTCAACACTCTACCTTTAGCAATATGTTAAAATTTTTAAGCTAAATATTCTCACCAGCTTGTATGTCATCCAGCAGAGTCTGCCTTGTATAAGCAAATGCTCTCATCCTGATTCTCTCTGCAGATGCCTATCTCTCCCCAAATATTGCGTCAGTTATTTACCCTGAGTTTGCCTCATCAGAAAAACTGATGGGTTTAAGAAAAGCCATTAATTTGGAATTTGTTCAGCCTTCTTGTGGGGGTGACATTCTTTCCAATTCACCAAATCTCAGGGTGAAATTGAAGTTGGTATAATCACTTTTAAAAAGAGTAATGCCCAACAATTCTACCACAGGTATCTTATTTACTTGCATCCACCTGTGGCAAGGAGACAAGTAAAATAATATTTAACTCAGCAATATTCACAGCAGTCAGGCAACCCATATGTCTATCAGTAGCTGAATGGAAAATAAATTATGAAATATTCATACACAGATTACTATTTAAAAAGAAAATGAATGAACTATAGCTATATGCAAAGACATGAATGAATCTTATAAGCACTGAGTGGAAGAAGATAAAAAAGAATATATACACTAGATGATTCCATTCACACAAACTTCAAAGTGGGAACATTCCACCTAAACTTGTAGGGGTACATGCAGAAAGACATTAAAATAGGAAATGTACACAATAACAATGAAGGTATTGGTTATTATTTTTTTTTTGAGGGATAGAGACAGGAAAGTGGCACATAGGATCATTATCATTTGAACTAAATGGGAGGGAGGCAGGTTCATCAGTGTTTGCTGTGAATAATTTATTAAAGTCAATATTTAAAGTTTCACACAAAAAAAGAGCTTTGTGTCAATACAGAGACAATAGGTGCATTAAAATTCATATTAAGAAAATCCACTCAGCATTGCAAATATATATGCTTTACTTTAAAATATTTTAATGCAGTTAATCCAATTTATAATATACAAATGAGCATTGATAAACGTAAAATATCTGTTCCAAGTTAGAAATGAATACCACCCTCTTCGCCTTCACCACACCAGTGTGCTCTTCCTCACCTGTAAAAGAAACCAGGACACAAGGCCTGACTTTGGTGATTTATGTGTATGATTTCCTCTTCCACATGGTGTGTAATAATGCAAATAGTGAGGAGGCCTTGTTCTGCTCTCCTTCTCCCCGAACATTACATCTGCATACATGCTCACACAAGAAGAGTGAAAATCTTCCCCTGTCAGCACTGCATTCAGAAATTAAATCTTATAATATCATTAGAATTTTAGAAGGCTCGGGTTTTTTGTATTGGACGTTGAGCTGACAATTTTTTTGTGCCCAAAAGACCGCCCTCAATAATAAAGTCCACATGAGATTATCTTATCAGGAATAAATGTGCTGAAAAAAATTAACCGTGTCACGCCTACATACCAAAAACAGTGGGATATTCAAATGTGTCCCTTTTCTATTAGTCATATCTATTTACTTTTCTATTATATATAATTTGGTAGATAAAGCAATATTTGGCAACTTAAAAAGAAAACTGTAAGATTATTCACACATCCTATCTTTCTTTTCTTAGATAGTGTTTTAAAGGAGCAGAATCAAGGGATCCTTACCTACTACATTCCCAGCAAGGACAATACGTGGGGAAACGTGATTGCTGAAACATGCCTTTGTAATATTACATGTTAAGAAAGCACTAATGATGGGAGAAGTATTTGATAATCAGGCATATACAATGGAATTCTGGCATTGCAGGAGAAGCAGAGAGGTTACTTTCAAATACCCCTAGATATTTGAAGTTTGAAATGCTCCCTAAATCCTGTTGTTAGTCCAGGTCCATCAAGAGAATAAGGACAGAAAACTGCCTTCTTTTAGTTTCTCAATTATCTATTTGTGCATTTTCTCATCTCCCTCTTCTGTACCTTTTGTCTTCCACCATTAACTTGGCAGTGGTTGAAAGAAGTGGAGAGGCTCATATGGGTTGGAGGCTGGAAGGGAAGACTGCATTGGTAACTGCATTTTTTGTTGTTGTTAAAGGTGTTCGGAATTTTGGAGGAAGCTAAAGATCAATTCAATTTAGAAGATTATTCCATCAGTCAGATAACACTGGAACAAGTCTTCCTGACCTTTGCTAACCTACAGAACACAGACACTTATTTTTAAAAGGTACCATGAGATTCAGTTCCAACCAGAAGTCATTATGTCTTCTTTAGACTACTCTCTACTGTATCTGGATACATGGAGGGGCATTCCTATGTGTGTATCTTAGTGTAAATATGTCTATGTAATAAAGAAACCCCAAAAGAAAACACATGTCCCTTCTTTGTAGATTTACATGGGCAGCCTGTGTATCCAGCATGTGCAAGTCTAAAGACAGTTGGTGAAATTTCTGTTTTCTCTCCTGGAAATATGAAAGAGCAGCATTTATCAGTGTGGGGTCAAGAACCTATTCCTGAGTATTCTGATTGTTTGAACAGAAACATCCAGAAATGATGAAACTAGGACAGCTTGAAGAGATAGAGGTTTATGTTCTTACTAACAAAATATTTAAAAAGCTGAGGTATTGATAAAAGGAGGATAAAGACTAGAGCAAATCATCTTTCCCATAAGTACACACACAGAGATATGTACATAAACATCTAAACACACACACACACACCAATTGTTTACCAAAAATAATCTCATTAAAATAAATAACCAAAGTTTAAGGGCTTCCCTGTGGCTCAGTAGTAGAAAATCCTCCTGCAATGCAGGAGATGCAGGTTCAATCATTGGGTCAGGAAGATTCTCTGGAGAACAAAATGGCAGCCCACTCCAATATCCTTGCCTGGGAAATCGCATGGACAGAGGAGCCAAGCAGGCTACAGTCCATCGGTTGGTAAAGTCTGACACGACTTAGTGACTAAACCACCACAACCACCAACATTTAAGGGGCAAATTGGGTTATTATCTCCAAAACTTAAGCCCAGATTTTACATTCATAAGAGAATCTTTTTACCAAGCACATTTAGAATCCAAGGATAGAAAGCAGAAACAGTCTTTTTAAAATAGTGTATTTTCTTTTCTATCCTTACCTCACCTCTAACTAAGAAGGAATGAAGGAGAAATGAGACAGGAACGAAGGAACAAGAGACAGGGAGCTCTTTTCATTCTTGTTTGGGCAGATGGAGTTCTTCCTTAAGCAGCACGAGAAATCTAAACACCTCCAGAATCATGGAGATAAGCAGACAAGTATGATGAGCCTTGTTGAATGGCAAAATGTAAATAGTCCATGAAGCTGCTATTTGGGGATGGTTCCAGGTTTTAAATCCTCAATTGGATATTGTGAGTAAAAATAAAGTGATATCCAGAAGCTATTTTCTATTCTATTGGGAGGTTTTGGTTGTTGGTTTTTTTTTTTTTTTTAACTGTAATATAACTTCCTCTGGGTTCCATTACCTTACCTGCCATAGATCTTTGACAAATGATTTCAGTAATGGCAAATTTTGTCTCCCAGGTTGATCATCTTCAAAAAAGGGAGACAACTCATTTTATTAAGCTCTTACTTGTATCCAGTCTCCCATCTGGCTTCGCTAATGACCCTTTTAAACATTCCTTTAGTCTGGTTGTCTTTTTCACTGTCCCTCTCTCTCTCCCCCTTCATCTTCCAGCAAGCACTTTAACAACAAGGATTATCTATACAGAAGTGAAGAGAATGCTGAGGGAAAATTCTCAAGGCCAAAACAAACTTGAAAGATGAATCCTCCGTAAGGCTGGGATTCAGATCTTCTTGCAGAAGGTTTAATTGTGGTTCACTTCATCATGGGGAAGTTCACTGTCCCTGGACCAGAGCTGTCCCATACCTGCTGAGCAAGCAGGAATTATTCCTCCGTATAGGCTGCCTAGGCTGACCAACAATGGTTGGATCTGGCAAGCAGGAAACTCTTCTCTAGGGTTGTCAGCAGGGTAGTGCTAAGAAGTGGTCACCTCCGTGAATCACTGGAAATTCACACTTAATGGTGGGGCGGGAGGAGCGGGGCGCGGGGGGCGGCCAGTGCCACGAAATGTGCTCCACATCTACTGCTGGCAGCAGGAAGGTAAAAGCAAGAAGAATCTAAAGCACTCTTAATGAACAGAAGCTCCTTGTCCTGCAGTGTTCCCCCAGCTTTGTTAATCTTCGTTCCCTTTGTTAATCTTTGTTCCCTCCTGACAAAGATTAACCTGTCAATCAGTTCAAGAACAAAAGTCTATTTGGCCCCTTGAGAGGCAACAAATTGATACTTGGCTTTCCTGGAGGCTCCAATGGTAAAGAATCTGCTTCCAATTCAGGAGACCTGGGTTCGATCCGTGGTACGGGAAGATGCCCTGAAGAAGGGAATGGCAACCGACTCCATTTTTCTTGCCTGGAGAAATCCATGGACAGAGGAGCCTGGCGGGCTACAATCCACGGATTCTTAGAGTCGGACACGACTAACAGTTAGTCGGAGCGACTAACACTTTCACAAAGCAGCGGAGAGAGGATTAGACCTCGGACAGTCAGAATTCACAACCTGTGATTCGCTAAGTTACACTGGAACTGGGCAATCGGGTGGGGTCTGCCAAGGGGAGAAAGCACCAACGAAACTGGGGAGCAGGAGAAAGGTTTGCTGGTGGGTGAACCGGAAACCTGGTGGGACAGGGCAGAGCGCCACGCGCCGACGGGTGGTAGGGTTAGGGTAGGGGTAGGCTGGGCAGGCTGGAGAAAAGGGCTGCGCGCCTTACGCCCGCGAGGCGATGGGGCTGGGGGGAAGCTTTTGGGTGGCCAGCCTCTGGGGGGTTGCAGGGCCCTGTACCTGCACCTCGCCTCTGAAAGTTGTCTGTTTACCCTCGACCGACTCTCCTTAAACTTCCTGCCATCAGCCACTGGTTCCGCTGAAGATGACCTTGACATATTAAAGAGAAGGGGGCCCGCGAGTTGTGGAGGATTGTGGGGTCATCCAGTAGGGTCCATTGGCAAGGAACCTGGAGAGCAAGCGACAGGGTGCCAAGGTAGGGCCTTGAGGACAGCGGGGTTGATGGGGTGAAGTAGGCTGAAAAGGGAGGAAGGAGAGGGCTGACGGATGCTGAGGAGATATGAAGAGCGGGGGCGGGGGGGGGGGGGGCGCTCGGCTGGTTGAGGCTAGCTTGAGACCGGGATGGGTATGCGCCTGCGCGGGGAAGGGGCTGAGGCGGTGCCCCTTTGCTGAAAGCGGCGCATGCCCGCGCGGCAGCTGCCGGCGCAAACCTGAGGGGGCGGGGGGAGAGGGCCGGAGGGCCGGTTGCGAGTAGGGCGTTGGGCGGAGCAGCTTCTGAGGCAGAGGTGGAGGTGGTGGCGGTTGAGAGGCTTGAACGGTGAGTGTCAGAACCTCCCAGACCTTGGTCTTTCTTCCCAAGTTCCCCTGCTCAGGGGAATGCTCCCAAGACTCCCGGGAGGCCGACCTCATTGCCAGCACTCAGAACTTCCAGCCCGAAAGTGCATTCTCCCGCTTACCCCGATGTCCCCCCTCAAAGAAAAAGGGAAAAAAAAAAACAAAAAAACGTCCACAACTCTCTATGCTCCCCTCCAAAAGAAAGCTAAACCAGAAAAAACAACTCCAAAATAGCCCATGTATATTACTTTTTATATATTATATAAGAATTATATATATAAGAATTATATATATGTATTGTATATTATACATATATGTATATATTATACATATTTATATTATATGGTGGTCCAGTGTCATACTGCCTCCTTGTTCTGTGTTGCCTCTTTACCATGATGTATTGCTGTTACTATTAGTTTAACTTTGTATGATTTCACATATAAATCTCTCTGCCTCTGAGTTATTTCATTTACCATAATGCTCTCATGTTCTAATACATTCAGGACTATGTAAGTTGATCATATATAGCCTTTATTATGTTGAGTTACATCCCTACTGTACCCAATTTGTTGAGAGTTTTTAATCATGAAAGAAAAATTTTTGCAATGCCTTTTCTGCATCCATTGAGAATTTTGTCTTTCAGCCTATTAATAGTGTGTCACTTTTATTGATTTCCATATATTAAACCATTCTTGCACCCAGGGATAAATCTCAGTTAATCATAGTCTGTAATCCTTTTAATATGCTATTGAATTTGTTTTGCTAGTATTTAGTTGAAACTGTTTGCATCTATAATTATCAAAGATATTAACCTCTGGTTTTCTTTTCTTGTAGTGTATCTGTCAGTCTTTGATGTCCTTGTAAAAGTTTAGGAATGTTCTCTCCTCTTCATTTTTTGGGAAGACTTTGAAAATGATTGGTGTTAATTCTTCTTTAAATGTGTGGTGGCTGAAGGAGGTTGGTAGAATTCACCAGTGAAACCACATGGTCCTGGACATTTTTCTTGTTGTTCGGGAGATTTTTTTTTTAAATACTAATCTAATCTCCTTATTCATTATTGGTTTGTACAAATTTTCTATTTCTTTGTAGTTCCATCATAGTAGGTTGTATGTTTCTAGAAACTTAACGATTTCTTCTAGGTTCATGGTATTCCCTTATCCTTGGTGTTACTGTGGTGTCGATTGCAAAGTCACCTATTCTGTTTTTGATTTAGTTTTGAGTCTCCTTTCCTTTTATTAGTGTAATAAAGCTTTGTCAGTTTATCTTTTTTTAAAAAATTCTTATTTTTGTTAACCTTTTCTGTGGTATTCATGGACCCTATTTCGGTTATTTCTGCTTTTGACCTTTGTTATTTCCTTCCTTCTTCTAACTTTGGGCTTAGTTTGCTCTAATTCCTTGAGGTTTACAGTCAGGTTGTCTGTCTGAGATTGTTTCTCTCAGTGTATTCATTGATATTATAACCTTCCCTGTTAGAAATGCTTTGGCTGCATCCCATAAGTGTTGGTGTGCTGTGTTTCCTTTTTCCTTTGTTTCAAGATATATTTTTAATTCCCTCTCTTCTTTGATTCATTGAATGTTCAGAAATGTATTGTTCAATTTTCACACATTTGTAAATTTTTCAGTTTACTTCCCATTATTGATTTCTATTTCTTACCATTGTGGTCAGGAAAGATATTTGGTATGATTTCAGTCTTCTTATATTTCCTAAGGCTTGTCAAGTGACCTATATATAATCTCTTCTGGAGAAAGTTCCATGTGCACTATAGAATATGCTGCTGTTGAGTGGAATATTCTTCATATTTCTGCTACGTCAATTTGCTCTAAGGTAGAGTTCAATTATAATGTTTCCTAATTAAATTTCTCTCTGGATGATATATATGTTTTTGAAAGTCAGATATTGAAGTCCTCTACTATTATTGTATTGTCTCTTTATCCTTTCATATCTGTTAGTATTCAAGTGATGTATTTAGGTATTTCAAACTTGGGTAAATACTTTTGTTTTTAACTTATTCTTTAATTGGAGGAAAATTGTTTTACAGTATTATGTAATTCAACCATAATTTTATATATATATATATATATATATCACCTCCCTCTCTTGAGCCTCCCTCTGCTCGCCCCCACCCCTCTAGGTAATTACAGAGCCCTGGACTAGGCTCCCTGTGTTATACAGCAACTTCTCATTAGCTATCTGTTTTACATATGGTAGTGTATATATGTCAATGCTACTTTCACCATTCATACTACTTTCTCCTTCCCTAACCATGTCCACAAGTTCATTCTCTATATTTGCATGTTCATTCCTTCCCTGCAAATAGGTTCATCAATACCTTTATTCTAGATTCCCTATATATGCATTAATATACAATGTTTTTCTCTTTCTGAATTACTTCACTATGTAAAACAGGCTTTAAATTCATTCACCTCACTAAAACTGAGTTAATTCTTTTTTATGGCTGAATAGTATTCCATTGTATATATGTATCAAAACTTATTTATTCATCCATCCATCCATGAACAGTTAGGTTGCTTCCATGTCTGAGCTATTGTAAATAGTGCTGGTACTTTAGGGTACATGTGTCTTCTTCAGTTGTGGGTTTCTCAGGGTATATGCCCAGTAGTGGGATTGCTGGGTCATATGGTAGATTTTTTTTTTTTTTAAAGAAATTTCCATACTAAAATGGCTGTATCAATTAAATTCCCACCAGCAGTGCAAGAGGGTTGCCTTATCTCCATATCTTCTCCAGCATTTATTGTTTGTAGATTTTTTTGATGATGGTCATTCTGACTGGTGTGAATTGATGCCTCACTGTATTTTGATTTGCATTTCTCTGCTTCCCTGGTGGCTCAGATGGTAAAGAATCTGCCTGCAGTGTGGGAGACCTGGGTTCAATTCCTGGGTTGGGAAGATCCCCTGGAGGAGGGCATGGCAACCCACTTCAGTATTCTTGCCTGGATAATCTGCCTGGACAGAGGAGCCTGGCAGGCTACAGTCCATGGGGTTGCAAAGAGTTGGACATGACTGAGCGACTGCACACACATGCACAATAATAAGTGAAACTGAGCATCTTTTCATGTGTTTATTGGCCATCTGTATGTCTTCACTGGAGAAATATCTGTTTAGGATTTAGGTCTTCTGCCATTTTTTGATTGGGCTGTTTGTTTTTCTGATATTGAGCTCTGTGGTGAAATTAAGACACTTACTCCTTGGAAGGAAAGTTATCACCAACGTAGGCAGCATGTTAAAAAGCAGAGACATTACTTTGTAAACAAAGATCCATCTAGTCAAGGCTATGGTTTTTCCAGTAGTCATGTATGGATGTAAGAATTGGACTATAAAGAAAGCTGAGCACGGAAGAATTGATGCTTTTGAACTATGGTGTTGGAGAAGACTCTGGAGAGTCCCTTGGACTGCAAGGAGATCCAACCTGTCCATCCTAAAGGAGATCAGTTCTGGGTGTTCATTGGAAGGACTGATGTTGAAGCTGAAACTCCAATACTTTGGCCATCTGATGCGAAGAGCTGACTCATTTGAAAAGACCCAGATACTGGGAAAGATTGAGGGCAGGAAGAGAAGGGAACGACAGAGGATAAGATGGTTGGGTGGCATCACCGACTCAATGGACGTGAATTTGGGTAAACTCCGGGAGTTGGTGATGGATAGGGAGGCCTGGTGTGCTGTGGTTCATGGGGTCACAGAGTCGGACACGACTGAGCAACTGAACTGAACTGAAGCTGCGTGTATGTTTTGGAGATTAGTCCTTTGTCAGTTATTTTGTTCTAATTATTTTCCCCCATTCTAAGGGTTATCTTTTAATCTTGTTTATTCTTTCCTTTGCTGTACAAAAGCTTTTAAGTTTAATTAGACCCCATTTTTTTATTTCTGTTTTTATTTCTGTTACTCTAGAAGGTGGGTCATAGAGGATCTTGCTGGATTTATGTCAAGAGTGTACTGACTATGTTTTTCTCTAAGAGCTTCATAGTTTCTGGTCTTACATTTAAGTCTTTAATCCGTTTTGAGTTTATTTTTGTGTATGGTGCTAGGAAGTGTTCTAGTTTCATTCTTTGTTCTTTTGTTTTGAATGAAAAGTGTTCTTTTTGTACTGTCCATTTTTCCCAGCATGACTTATTGAAGAGGCTGTCTTTTCTCCATTGTATATTCTTGCCTCCTTTGTCAAAGATAAGGTGTCCATAGGTGTGTGGGCTTATCTCTGGCTTCCTATCTTGTTCCACTGGTCTATATTTCTGTTTTTGTGCCAGAACCATACTGTCTTGATGACTGTAACTTTGGAGTAGAGTCTGAAATCAGGGAGGTTGATTCTTCCAGCTCCATTTTTTTCTCAAGGTTGCTTTGGATATTTGGTGTTTTTTGTGTGAACATACAAATTGTGTATTTTTGTTCTGGTTCTGTGAAAAATACCATTGTTAGTTTGAAAGGGATTGCACTGAATGTGTAAATTGTTTTGGGTAGTATGGTCATTTTCACAATATTCTTTCAATCCAAGAACATGGTATATCTCTCCATCTGTTTGTGTCATCTTTGATTTCTTTCTAGTGTCTTATAGTTTTCTGCATACAGGTCTTTTGTCTCTTTAGGTAGATTCATTTCTAGATATTTTATTATTTTTTTGCAGTGGTGAATGGGATTGTTTTCTTAATTTCACTTTATGTATATATTTCTGTTAATGTATAGAAATACAAGGGATTTCTGTGTATTAATTTTATATCCTGAAGCTTTACAATATTTATTCATTGATTAGTCATAGGAATTTTCTGGTGGCATCTTACACATACTTCTATGTAGAGTATCATGTCATCTGTAAACAGTGAAAGTTTTACTTCTTTTCCAGCCTGGATTCTTTAAATTTCTTTTTCTTCTCTTACTGCTACGGCTAGGACATCCAAAAGTATATTGAATAATTGTGGCAAGAGTGGACACCCCTGTCTTGTTCCTAATATTAGGGGAAATGCCTTCAGTTTTTCACCACTGAGAATAATGTTTGCTGTGGGTTTGTTGTATATGGCTTTTATTTTGTTGGGGTATGTTCCTTCTGTGCCTACTTTCTGGAGAGATTTTATAAATGGGTGTTGAATTTTGTCAAAAGCTTTCTCTGCATCTATTGAGATGATCATATGGTTTTTATCTTTCAATTTGTTAATATAGTATATCACATTGAATAATTTGCATATTTTGAACAATCCTTGCATCCTTGGTTTACAGCCTACTTGATAATGATGTATGATCCTGTTAACATGTTGGATTCTGTTTGCTAGAATTTTGTCAAGGATTTTTGCATCTATATTCATTAGTGATATTGGCCTGTAATTTTCTTTTTTGATAGTATGTTGTCTGGTTTTGGTATCAGGATGATGGTGGCCACCTAGAATGAGTTTGGGAGTTTTCCTTCTTCTGAAATTTTCTGGAAGTTTGAGCAGGATAGGTGTGACCTCTTCAGTACACTTTTGGTAGAATTTGCATGGGAAACCATCTGGCCCTGGGCTTTTGTTTTTTTTAATCACAGTTTCGATTTTCCTGCTTGTGATTGGTGTTAATGGTTTTCATTTCTTTCTGGCTCTATTTTGGAAGGCTGTGCTTTTCTTAGAATTTGTCCATTTCTTTGAGGTTGTCCATTTTATTGGCATATAGTTGCTCATAGTAATCTTTTATGATCCTTTGTATTTCTGCATTTTTTGTTGTAAATTTTCCTTTTTCATTTTTAATTTGATTGATTTGAGTCATCTCCCTTGATTTCTGGATGTTCTAGCTAATGGTTTGTCAATTTTGTTTATCTTATCAAAGAACCAGCTTTTAGTTTTATTGGTTTTTGCTCTTATCTCTTTCATTTCTTTTTCATTTATTAACTGCTCTGATCTTTATGATTTGCTCCTACTAACTTTGTGGGGGTTTTGTTCTCTTTTAGTTGCTTTAGGTGTAGGGTTAGGTTGTTTATTTGATGTGTCTTTTGTTTCTGAGATAGGCACGTATTACCATAAACTACCCTCTTTGTACTACTGCTGTTGCATTTCATAGGTTTTGTATTGTTGTGTTTTCGTGGTCATTTGCTTTTAGGTATTTCTTGTTTTCTTCCTTAGTTTCTTTGGTGACCTCTGGGTTGACCAGAAGCGTACTGTTTAGCCTCCATGTGTTTGTGTTTTGTATAGTTTTCCCCCCTGTAGTAGACATCTAATCTTACAGTGCTGTGGTTAGAAAAGATGCTTGAAATAATTTCATTTTTTAAAAATTTACCAAGGCTTGGCTTGTGACCCAAGATGTGATCTATCCTAGAGAATGTTCCATGTGCACTTATGGAGAAAGTGAAATCTACTGTTTTTGGATGAAATGCCCTGTAGATATGGAGAAGGCAATGGCACCCCACTCCAGTACTCTTGCCTGGAAAATCCCATGGACGGAGGAGCCTAGTAGGCTGCAGTCCATGGGGTCGCGAAGAGTCAGACACAACTGAGCAACTTCACTTTCACTTTTCACTTTCATGCATTGGAGAAGGAAGTGGCAACCCACTCCAGTGTTCTTGCCTGGAGAATCCCAGGGACAGTGGAGCCTGGTGGGCTGCCATCTATGGGGTTGCACAGAGTCAGACACGACTGAAGTGACTTAGCAGCAGCAGCAGCCCTGTAGATATCAGTTAGGTCAAACTGGTCCAATGTATGATTTAAAGTTTGTGTTTCCTTCTTAATTTTCTACCTGAATGATCTGTCCGTTGGTAAAGGGGTATTAAAGTCTCCCACTATTACTGTGTTGCTGTCTGCTTTCCCCTTTAATACCTGTTAGCATTTTCTTTATGTATTGATGTGCTCCTCTGCTGGGTGCATATGTATTTATAATTGTTATATCTTCTCGGATTGATCCCTTGATCATTATGTAGTGTCTTTCCTTGTCTTTTGTAACAGTCTTTATTTTAAAGTCTGTTTCTCTGATACGACTATTGCTATTTCCACTTTCTTTTTATTTCCATTTGCATGGAATATTTTTTTACAGCCCCTCACTTTCAGTCTGTGTGTCTCCCTAGGTGTGGGTTGGGTCTTTTGTAGACAGCATATATACGGGTCTTGTTTTTGTATCCATTCAGCCAATGCCAATCTATGTCTCTTGTTTGGAGCCTTTAATCCATTTTGGCTTCCTGGATTAGGAAGCCAAAATGTATTAAAGGAAGCTGATTAGGAAGCTCAGTTGGTAAAGTATCTGCCTTCAATCCACCTGCAGGAGACTCTGGTTCAATTCCTGGGTTGGGAAGATCTGGTGGAAAAGGATAAACTACCCACTCCAGTATTCTTGGGCTTCCCCCCTTGTGGCTCAGCTCATAAAGAATCTGCCTGCAACATGGGAGACTGGGTTTGATCCCTGGGTCAGGAAGATCCCCTGGAGAAGGGAAAGGCTATCCACTCCAGTGTTCTGGCCTGGAGAATTTCATGGACAAATAGACTGAGTGACTTTCAATTTAATCCATTTACATTTAAGGTAATTATTGATATTGATAATTATTGATCCTGTTACCATTTAGTTTATTGTTTTGGGTTTGTTCTTACAATCCTTTTCTGTGTTTCCTGTCTGGATAAGATCCTTTAGCATTTGTTGAAGAGCTGGTTTGGTGTTGCTGAATTCTCTTAGCTTTTACTTGTATTTTGTAAATCTTTTGATTTCTCCTTCGAATCTGAATGAGATCCTTGCTGGGCACTGTAATCTTTGTACATTTTTTGCTTTCATCACTTTAAGTATATTCTACTACTATCTTCTCACTTGCAGAGTTTCTGTTGAAAGATCAGCTGTTAGCCTTATGTGGATCACTTTTATGTTATTGTTTCTTTTCCTTTGATGCTTTTACTAATTTGTTCTTTGTGTTTAAATTTCGTTAGTTTGGTAAATATACACTTTGGTGTGTTTCTCTTTGGGCTTATCTTGTATGTGACTCTCTAGGTTTCCTGTACTTGAGTGATTATTTCCATTCACATGTTAGAAATTTTTTGACTAAAATCTCAAATATTTTCTTATACCCTTTATTGTTCTCTTCTTCTTTCGGATCCCTATAATTTGAATGTTGGTGCACTGATGTTTTCCCATAGGTCTCTGAGAGTGTCTTCATTTATTTTAATTCTTTTTTCTTTACTCTCCTCTGTTTCACTTTGACCATTCTCTCTTCCAGCTCACTTACCATTTTTCTGTCTCAATTATTCTGGTATTGGTTCGCTCTAGTGTATTTTTAATCTTATGTATTGTGTTGTTCATTGCTGGTTATCTATTCTTTATTTCTTCCAGGTCCTTTTAAAATATTTCTTACATCTTCTCAGTCTGTGCCTCCAGAGTATTTGTCTGTGCCTCCATTTTATTTCCAAGATTTTGAGTCACCTTTACTGTGATTACTTTGAATTCTTTGTTTGGTAAACTGCATATTTCCTCTTCATTTCTTTGATCTTGTGGGGTTTTACCATGTTCCTTCATCTGCTACATGTTTCTCTGTATTTCCATTTTTTTAATGTATTTGGGGTCTCCTTTCTGAAAGCAGAAAGGTTGTTGTTCCTCTTAATTGTGGAGTCTGCCCCCGTGGGTGGGATTTTCTGTCTATATAATCTGTCCATAGATGTAAGTGAGGTGTTTAGAGTCCCCCTCTGTCACTGCGTCACCATAAATGTCTCCTTTTATAGCTATAAGCAGTGACAAATTTTATTTTCTTGTGCTCCAAAATCACTGCAAATGGTGACTGCAGCTGTGAAATGAAAAGATGCTTCCTCCTTGGAAGGAAAGCTATGACAAACCTAGACAGCATATTAAAAAGACATCACTTTGCCAACGAAAGTCCGTATAGTCATAGCTATGATTTCCCAGTAGTCATGTATGGATGTGAAAGTAGGACCATAAAGAAGGATATGTTCATGCTAAGTCGCTTCAGTTGTGTCCGACTCTTTGCGACCCCATAAACTCTTTGCAACCCTCTTTGTAACCCGACAGGTCACTCTGTCCATGGGATTCTCCAGGCAAGACTACTGGAGTGGGTTGCCATTTCCTTCTCCAAAAGAAGGCTGAGCACTGAGGAACTGATGCTTTCAAACTGTGCTGGAGAAGACTCTTGAAAGTATCTTGGACTGCAAGATCAAATCAGTCAATCCTATAGGAAATCAACCCTGAATATTCATTGGAAGGACTGATGCTGAGGTGGAAGCTCCAGTATTTTGGCCACATGATGCAAAGAACTGACTCACTGTAAAAGATCCCGTTTCTGGGAATGATTGAAGGCATAAGGAGAAGAGGGTGGCAGAGGAGATAGATAGCATCACTGACTCAATGAACATGAATTTGAGCAAACCCGGGGAGATGGCGACAGACAGGGAAGCCTTGGGTGCTGCAGTCCACGGAGTCGCAAAGAGTTGGACAGACCTAGCAACTGAACAACAAATAGCTATTACCATTTGCTTTATGTTTTCAGGTACTCCTAAGTTGGGTGCCTATGTACTTAAAATTGTAATATTTTCTTCTTGGTTTGGTCCCTTGAACATTGTGTAGTATCCTTTTTTCTTCTCTTGTAATAGTCTTTATTTTAAAGTCTACTTCATCTGATACTAGTATTGCTACTCCAGCTTTCTTTTGATTTTCATTTGCCTGGAATACCTTCCTTTTCCCATGCCCTTTCTTTCATTCTGTATGTGTCCCTAGGTCTCAGTGGGTCCCCTGTAGACACCATATATAGAGGTCTTATTTTTGTATCCATTCAGCCAGTCTGTGCCTTTTGATTGGACTGTTTAATCTATTTACATTTAGGATACCTACAGATATGTACGTTCTTATTGCCACTTTGTTCATCATTTTGGTTTTGTAGGTCTTTTTTCTTTCCTTCCTCTTTTGTTCTCTTGCAATATGCTGACTATCTTGTTGTGTTTTGGATTGTTTTTTCTTTTTGTGTATGTGTATCTATTGTAGATACTTGATTTGAAGTTATCATGAGGTTTTGATATAGCAGTCTATATAGGTACAAGATTGTTTTAAGTTGCTGTTCTCTTAATTTCAAATGTATTTCTAATATCCTACATTTGTATTCTCTTCTCATTTTTGCTTGTTTTGATGTCATATTTGTGTGTGATTTATTTCCTGCCCTTATTATATGTCTGCCTTTACCAGTGAGCTTCCTCATGCATTATTTTCTTGTTTCTTAGTTGTAGCCTTCTCTTTTCTGCCTAGAAATATTTCCTTAGAATTTTTGTGAAGCTGGTTTGGTGGTGCTGAATTCTCTTAGTCTTTCCTTCTCTCTGAAACATCTGATTCCTTCATTAAATCTGAATAAGAGTTGTATTAGGTACAATATCCTTCTTGGTTGTACATTTTCCCTTTTCATCACCAAATATATAATGCCACTACCTTGCAGTACATGAACCAAGAACTTTCAGATGTACAAGCTGGATTTTAAAAAGGCAGAGGAACCAGAGATCAAATCACCAGCATCTGTTGGATCATAGAAAAAGCAAGGGAATTCCAGAAAAACATGTACTTCTGCTTCATTGACTGTGCTAAAGCCTTTCACTCTATGGATCACAACAAACTGGAAAATTCTTAAACAGATGAGAATACCAGACCTGTATGCAGGTCAGGAAGCAACATTTAGAACCAAACATGAAACAATGGACTGGTTGAAAATTGGGAAAGGAGTACTTCAAGGCTATATATTGTCACCCTGCTTATTTAACTTATATGCAGAGTACATCATGCACAATCCTGGGCTGGATGAATCACATGCTGGAATCAAGATTTCCAGGGGAAATATTAACAACCTCAGATATTTGGATGCTACCACCCTAATGGCAGAAAGTGAAAAGGAACTAAAGAGTCTCTTGATGAAGGTGAAAGAGGAGAGTGAAAAGCTGGCTTAAAACTCAGCATTCAAAAAACAAAGATCATGGCATCCTAGCCCATCACTTCATGGCAAATAGGTAGGGAAAATATGAAAACAGTGGCAGATTTTGTTTTCTTGGGCTTCAAAATCACTGTGGATGGTGACCACAGCTGCAAAATTAAAAGACAATTGCTTCTTGGAAGAAAACCTATGACAAACCTAGATGGTGTATTAAAAAGCAGTGACATCACTTTGCTAACAAAGGTTCCTATAGTCAAAGCTATGGTTTTTCCAGTAGTCATGTATAGATGTGAGAGTTGGACTGTAAAGAAGGCTGAGTGCCAAAGAATTGATGCTGTCGAACTGAAAGAGTTAATTTAGGTAGGTTGCTAAGGAGTCCACGGCCCTCGAGGAGGGGAAAGGAGTACAAGGCCCTCGAAGAGGAGAAAGGCGTTCAGGGCTCTTGAGCAGGAGAAACGGACAAACTTTTTTTCTTCTACATTGCTTTGACTTAATCACATAAGTTGTTTTTTTTCTTAAACTCTGAGTTATTATGGCAAGAATCTATTTCTTCTAAGACTAACTTTCTTTAAGCCTGGAGATAATTTTTACACAACAAAACAATTCACCTTGCTGAAGGGTATGTTTTTCCTTAAACGATGTACTAATGATTATATAACAACAATGTATCTTGCTTCTTTTAATTTATTTATTTTTTTATTATTATTTTTTATTAGTTGGAGGCTAATTACTTCACAACATTTCAGTGGGTTTTGTCATACATTGACATGAATCAGCCATGGAGTTACAAATATTCCCCATCCCGATCCCCCCTCCCACCTCCCTCTCCACCCGATTCCTCTGGGTCTTACCAGTGCACCAGGCCCGAGCACTTGTCTCATGCGTCCCACCTGGGCTGGTGATCTGTTTCACCCTAGATAATATACATGCTGTTCTTTCGAAACATCCCACCCTCACCTTCTCCCACAGAGTTCAAAAGTCTGTTCTGTACTTGTGTGTCTCTTTTTATGTTTTGCATATAGGGTTATCGTTGCCATCTTTCTAAATTCCATATATATGTGTTAGTATGCTGTAATGTTCTTTATCTTTCTGGCTTACTTCACTCTGTATAATGGGCTCCAGTTTCATCCATCTCATTAGGACTGATTCAAATGAATTCTTTTTAACAGCTGAGTAATCTTCCATGGTATATATGTACCACAGCTTCCTTATCCATTCGTTTGCTGATGGGCATGTAGGTTGCTTGCATGTCCTGGCTATAATAAACAGTGCTGCGATGAACATTGGGGTTCACGTGTCTCTTTCAGATCTGGTTTCCTCAGTGTGTATGCCCAGGAGTGGTATTCTGGGTCATGTGGCAGTTCTATTTGCAGTTTTTTAAGAAATCTCCACACTGTTTTCCATAGTGGCTGTACTAGTTTGCATTCCCACCAACAGTGTAAGAGGGTTCCCTTTTCTCCACACCCTCTCCAGCATTTATTGCTTGTAGACTTTTGGATAGCAGCCATCCTGACTGGCGTGTAATGGTACCTCATTGTGGTTTTGATTTGCATTTCTCTGATAATGAGTGATGTTGAGCACCTTTTCATGTGTTTGTTAGCCATCTGTATGTCTTCTTTGGAGAAATGTCTGTTTAGTTCTTTGGCCCATTTTTTGATTGGGTCATTTATTTTTCTGGAATTGAGCTGCAGGAGTTGCTTGTATATTTTTGAGATTAATTCTTTGTCTGTTGCTTCATTTGCTATTATTTTCTCCCATTCTGAGGGCTGTCTTTTCACCTTACTTATAGTTTCCTTTGTTGCGCAAAAGCTTTTAAGCTTCATTAGGTCCCATTTGTTTATTTTTGCTTTTATTTCCAATATTCTGGGAGGTGGGTCATAGAGGATCCTGCTGTGATTTATGTCGGGGAGTATTTTGCCTATGTTCTCCTCTAGGAGTTTTATAGTTTCTGGCCTTACATTTAGATCTTTAATCCATTTTGAGTTTATTTTTGTGTATGGTGTTAGAAAGTGTTCTAGTTTCATTCTTTTACAAGTGGTTGACCAGCTTTCCCAGCACCACTTGTTAAAGAGGTTGTCTTTTTTCCATTGTGTATCCTTGCCTCCTTTGTCAAAGATAAGGTGTCCATAGGTTCGTGGATTTATCTCTGGGCTTTCTATTCTGTTCCATTGATCTATATTTCTGTCTTTGTGCCAGTACCATACTGTCTTGATGACTGTGGCTTTGTAGTAGAGTCTGAAGTCAGGCAGGTTGATTCCTCCAGTTCCATTCTTCTTTCTCAAGATTACTTTGGCTATTCGAGGTTTTTTGTATTTCCATACAAATTGTGAAATTATTTGTTCTAGTTCTGTGAAGAATACCGTTGGTAGCTTGATAGGGATTGCATTGAATCTATAGATTGCTTTGGATAGAATAGCCATTTTGACAGTACTGATTCTTCCAATCCATGAACATGGTATGTTTCTCCATCTGTTTGTGTCCTCTTTGATTTCTTTCGTCAGTGTTTTATAGTTTTCTATGTATAGGTCTTTTGTTTCTTTAGGTAGATATACTCCTAATTATTTTATTCTTTTTGTTGCGATGGTGAATGGTATTGTTTCCTTAATTTCTCTTTCTGTTTTTTCATTGTTAGTATATAGGAATGCAAGGGATTTCTGTGTGTTAATTTTATATCCTGCAACTTTACTATATTCATTGATTAGCTCTAGTAATTTTCTGGTAGAGTCTTTGGGGTTTTCTATGTAGAGGATCATATCATCTGCAAACAGCGAGAGTTTCACTTCTTCTTTTCCTATCTGGATTCTTTTTACTTCTTTTTCTGCTCTGATTGCTGTGGCCAAAACTTCCAACACTATGTTGAATAGTAGTGGTGAGAGTGGGCACCCTTGTCTTATTCCTGATTTCAGGGGAAATGCTTTCAATTTTTCACCATTGAGGGTGATGCTTGCTGTGGGTTTGTCATATATAGCTTTTATTATGTTGAGGTATGTTCCTTCTATTCCTGCTTTCTGGAGAGTTTTAATCATAAATGGGTGTTGAATTTTGTCAAAGGCTTTCTCTGCATCTATTGAGATAATCATATGGTTTTTATCTTTCAATTTGTTAATGTGGTGTATTACATTGATTGATTTGCGGATATTAAAGAATCCTTGCATTCCTGGGATAAAGCCCACTTGGTCGTGGTGTATGATTTTTTTAATATGTTGTTGGATTCTGTTTGCTAGAATTTTGTTAAGGAATTTTGCATCTATGTTCATCAGTGATATTGGCCTGTAGTTTTCTTTTTTTGTGGCATGTTTGTCTGGTTTTGGAATTAGGGTGATGGTGGCCTCATAGAATGAGTTTGGAAGTTTACCTTCTTCTGCAATTTTCTGGAAGAGTTTGAGTAAGATAGGTGTTACTCTTCTCTAAATTTTTGGTAGAATTCAGCTGTGAAGCCATCTGGTCCTGGGCTTTTGTTTGCTGGAAGATTTCTGATTACAGTTTCGATTTCCTTGCTTGTGATGGGTCTGTGAAGATCTTCTATTTCTTCCTGGTTCAGTTTTGGAAAGTTATAGTTTTCTAAGAATTTGTCCATTTCATCCAAGTTGTCCATTTTATTGGCATAGAGCTGCTGGTAGTAGTCTCTTATGATCCTTTGTATTTCAGTGTTGTCTGTTGTGATCTCTCCATTTTCATTTCTAATTTTGTTAATCTGGTTCTTCTCTCTTTGTTTCTTAATGAGTCTTGCTAATGGTTTGTCAATTTTGTTTATTTTTTCAAAAAACCAGCTTCTAGCTTTGTTGATTTTTGCTATGGTCTCTTTAGTTTCTTTTGAATTTATTTCTGCCCTAATTTTTAAGATTTCTTTCCTTCTGCTAACTCTGGGGTTCTTCATTTCTTCCTTCTCTAATTGCTTTAGGTGTAGAGTTAGGTTATTTATTTGGCTTTTTTCTTGTTTCTTGATGTAAGCCTGTAATGCTATGAACCTTCCCCTTAGCACTGCTTTTACAGTGTCCCATAGGTTTTGGGTTGTTGTGTTTTCATTTTCATTCATTTCTATGCATATTTTGATTTCTTTTTTGATTTCTTCTATGATTTGTTGGTTATTCAGAAACGTGTTATTTAGCCTCCATATATTTGAATTTTTAACAGTTTTTTT
The DNA here is from genome assembly GCF_910594005.1 of Cervus elaphus. NCBI lineage: Eukaryota > Metazoa > Chordata > Mammalia > Artiodactyla > Cervidae > Cervus > Cervus elaphus. The sequence goes on from NC_057824.1 coordinate 33,572,937, forward strand.
CCTGTAATTGAGATCTAATCTTACTGCACTGTGGTCAGAAAAGATGACTGGAATGATTTCAATTTTTTTGAATTTTCCAAGACTAGATTTATGGCCCAGGATGTGATCTATTCTGGAGAATGTTCCGTGTGCACTTGAGAAAAAGGTGAAGTTGATTGTTTTGGGGTGAAATGTCCTATAGATATCAATTAGGTCTAGCTGGTCCATTGTGTCATTTAAGGTTTGTGTTTCCTTGTTAATTTTCTGTTTAGTTGATCTATCCATAGTTGTGAATGAGGTATTAAAGTCTCCCACTATTACTGTGTTACTATTAATTTCCTCTTTCATATTCGTTAGCGTTTGCCATACATATTGCGGTGCTCCTATGTTGGGTGCATATATATTTATAATTGTTATATCTTCTTCTTGGATTGATCCTTTGATCATTATGTAGTGTCCTTCTTTGTCTCTTTTCACATCCTTTGTTTGAAAGTCTATTTTATCTGATATGAGTATTGCGACTCCTGCTTTCTTTTGGTCTCCGTTTGCGTGAAATATTTTTTTCCAGCCCTTCACTTTTAGTCTGTATGTGTCTCTTGTTTTGAGGTGGGTCTCTTGTAGACAGCATATATAGGGGTCTTGTTTTTGTATCCATTCAGCCAATCTTTGTCTTTTGGTTGGGGCATTCAACCCATTTACATTTAGGGTAATTATTGATAGGTGTGGTCCCGTTGCCATTTACTTTGTTGTTTTGGGTTCACGTTTATACAACCTTTCTGCATTTCCTGTCTAGAGAAGATCCTTTAGCATTTGTTGAAGAGCTGGTTTGGTGGTGCTGAATTCTCTCAGCTTTTGCTTGTCTGTAAAGCTTTTGAATTCTCCTTCATATCTGAATGAGATCCTTGCTGGGTACAGTAATCTAGGTTGTAGGTTATTCTCTTTCATTACCTTAAGTATGTCCTGCCATTCCCTTCTGGCCTGGAAGGTTTCTATTGATAGATCAGCTGTTATCCTTAAGGGAATCCCTTTGTGTGTTATTTGTTGTTTTTCCCTTGCTGCTTTTAATATTTGTTCTTTGTATTTGATCTTTGTTAATTTGATTAATATGTGTCTTGGGGTGTTTCGCCTTGGGTTTATCCTGTTTGGAACTCCCTGGGTTTCTTGGACTTGGGTGGCTATTTCCTTCCCCATTTTAGGGAAATTTTCAGCTATTATCTCCTTGAGTATTTTCTCATGGCCTTTCTTTTTGCCTTCTTCTTCTGGGACTCCTATGATTCGAATGTTGGGGCGTTTCACATTGTCCCAGAGGTCCCTGAGGTTGTCCTCATTTCTTTTGATCCTTTTTTCTTTTTTCCTCTCTGCTTCATTTATTTCTACCATTTTATCTTCTACCTCACTTATCCTATCTTCTGTCTCCGTTATTCTACTCTTGGTTCCCTCCAAAGTGTTTTTGATCTCATTCATTGCATTATTCATTTTTAATTGACTCTTTTTTATTTCTTCTAGGTCTTTATTAAACACTTCTTGCATCTTTTCAATCTTTGTCTCCAGGCTATTTATCTGTAACTCCATTTTGTTTTCAAGATTTTGGATCATTTTTATTATCATTATTCTAAATTCTTTTTCAGGTAGATTCCCTGTCTCCTCCTCTTTTGTTTGACTTGTTGGGCATTTTTCATGTTCCTTTACCTGTTGGGTATTTCTCTGCCTTTTCATCTTGTTTAGATTGCTGTGTCTGGAGTGGGCTTTCTGTCTTCTGGAGGTCTGTGGTTCCTTTTTATTGTGGAGGTTTTACCCAGTGGGTGGGGTTGGATGATTGGCTTGTCAAGGTTTCCTGGTTAGGGAAGCTTGCGTCGGTGTTCTGGTGCGTGGAACTTGATTTCTTCTCTCTGAGCAATGGAGTGCCCAGTAATGAGTTTTGAGATGGGTCTATGTGTTAGGTGTGACCTTGGGCAGCCTGTATGTTGACGTTCACGGCTATGTTCCTGTGTTGCTGGAGAATTTGCGTGATATGTCTTGCTCTAAAACTTATTGGCTCTTGGGTGGTGGTTGGTTTCAGTGTAGATATGGAGGCTTTTGGACGATCTCTTATTACTTAAAGTTCCATGTAGTCAGGAGTTTTCTGGTGTTCTTAGGTTTTTGGGCTTAAGTCTCCTGCCTCTGGATTTCAGTTTTATTCTTTCAGTAGTCTCAGGACTTCTCCAACTATACAGCACTCCTTTCGAAGACAATGGGTTGCTTTTCTGGGCGCCTGATGACCTCAGCTAGCGATCAGAAGTTGTTTTGTGAAGTTTGCTCTGTGTTCAGTTATTCTTTTGATGAATTTGTAGGAGAGAAAGTGGTCTCCCCGTCCTATTCCTCCGCCATCTTGGCTCCTCCCCCTGTACCTTGCTTTAGGACATGTTTCTCTTTCTTAACAAGAACCTTCTGACTAATTCTGTTATCTTATGTGGAAGTGGGTCTGGTAACACCTTTCTATTGTTAGTTCTAACCCTGTTATATTAAGATGGATGCTGTGGGAGTGGGTCTTGTTCTGTCCAGTTCAGCTCAGTGTCCGACTCTTTGCGACCCCATGAACCGTAGCACTCCAGGCCTCCCTGTCCATCACCAACTCCCTGAGTTTACTCACACTCATGTCCATTGAGTCGGTGATGCCATCCAGCCATCTCATCCTCTGTCATCCCCTTCTCTTCCTGCCCCGAATCCCTCCCAGCATCAGGGTTTTTTCCAATGAGTCAACTCTTCGCATGAGGTGGCCAAAGTGTTGGAGTTTCAGCTTCAGCCTCAGTCCTTCCAATGAACACCCAAGACTGATCTCCTTTAGGATGGACTGGCTGGATCTCCTTGCAGTCCAAGGGACTCTCAAGAGTCTTCTCCAACACCACAGTTCAGAAGCATCAATTCTTCAGTGCTCAGCTTTCTTCACAGTCCAACTCTCACATCTATACATGACCACTGGAAAAACCATAACCTTGACCAGACGGACCTCTGTTGGCAAAGTAATGTCTCTGCTTTTTAATATGCTCTCTAGGTTGGTCATAACTCTTCTTTGAAGGAGTAAGCATCTTTTAATTTCATGGCTGCAATCACCATCTGCAGTGATTTTGGAGCCCAAAAAAATAAAGTCTGACACTGTTTCCACTATTTCCCCATCTATTTGCCATGAAGTGATGGGACCAGATGCCTTGATCTTAGTTTTCTGAATGTTGAGCTTTACGCCAACTTTTTCACTCTCCTCTTTCACTTTCATCAAGAGGCTTTTTAGTTCCTCTTCACTTTCTGCCATAAGGGTGCTGTCATCTGCATATCTGAGGTTATTGATGTTTCTCCCAGCAATCTTGATTCCAGCTAGTGCTTCTTCCAGCCCAGCATTTCCCATGATGTACTCTGCATATAAGTTAAATAAGCAGGGTGACAATATACAGCCTTGATGTACTCCTTTTCCTATCTGGAGCCAGTCTGTTGTTCTGTGTCCACTTCTAACTGTTGCTTCCTGACCTGCATGTAGGTTTCTCAAGAGGCAGGTCAGGTGGTCTGGTATTCCCATCTCTTTCAGAATTATCTACAGTTTATTGTGATCTACACAGTGAAAGGCTTTGGCATAGTCAATAAAGCAGAAATAGATGTTTTTCTGGAACTCTCTTGCTTTTTTGATGGTCCAGCAGATGTTGGCAATTTGATCTCTGCTTCCTCTGCCTTTTCTAAAACCAGCTTGAACATCTGGAAGTTCACGGTTTACGTATTGCTGAAGCCTGGCTTGGAGAATTTTGAGCATTACTTTACTAGCATGTGAGATGAGTGCAATTGTGTGGTAGTTTGAGCATTCTTTGAGATTGCCTTTCTTTGGGATTGGAATGAAAACTGACCTTTTCCAGTCCTGTGGCCACTGCTGAGTTTTCCAAATTTGCTGGCATAATGAGTGCAGCACTTTCACAGCATCATCTTTCAGGATTTGAAATAGCTCAAATGGAATTCCATCACCTCCACTAGCTTTGTTTGTAATATGCTTTCTAAGGCCCAGTTGACTTCCCATTCCAGGATGTCTGGCTCTAGGTGAGTGATCACACCTTTGTGATTATCTTGTTCGTGAAGATCTTTTTTGTACAGTTCTTCTGTGTATTCTTGCCACCTCTTCTTAATATCTTCTGCTTCTGTTAGGTCCATACCATTTCTGTCCTTTATCGAACCCATCTTTGCATGAAATGTTCCCTTGGTATCTCTAATTTTTTTGAGGTGATATCTAGTCTTTCCCATTCTGTTGTTTTCCTCTATTTCTTTGCATTGATCACTGAGGAAGGCTTTCTTACCTCTCCTTGCTATTCTTTGGAACTCTGCATTCAAATGGAAATATCTTTCCTTTTCTCCCTTGCTTTTTGCTTCTCTTCTTTTCACAGCTATTTGTAAGACCTCCTGAGACAGCCATTTTGCTTTTTTGCATTTCTTTTCCATGGGGATGGTCTTGATCCCTGTCTCCTGTACAGTGTCATGAACCTCCGTCCATAGTTCGTCAGGCACTCTGTCTATCAGATCTAGTCCCTGAAATCTATTTCTATTACTAGTAACCAACTGAAAAAGTGTATAAGGCCTTGATAAGACTAGCATGGTGGTCACTCTCCATACCCCTTCTGATGTCTGTGTCAGAAGCTTTCTCTGTCCCTTTTTCACTGTAATAAAACTTCTGCCACACAAAAGCTCTGAGTGATCAGGCCTCGTCTCTGGCCCTTAAAGGAAATCAAGCCTGAATTTTCACTGGAAGGACTGATGCTGAAGCTGAAGCTCCAATACCTTGGCCACCTCATGTGAAGTGCTGACTCATTGGAAAAGTCCCTGATACTGGGAAACATTGAGGGCAGGAGATGAAGGAGGTGACAGAAGATGAGATGAATGGATGGTATCTCCAACTCAGTGGACATGAGTTTGAGGAAACCCTGGGAGATAGTGAAGGACAGGGATACCTGGCATGCTGCTGTCCATGGGGTTGCAAAGAACTGGACACAACTATTTAACTGAACAGCAACAACCTTGTGTGCAGAATTCTGCTGAAAAATCAGCTGATAACCTTATGGGATTTCCCTTGTGTGTTTTTTGTTGCTTTCCCCTTGTTGCTTTTAATGTTTTTTCATTGTATTTAATTTTTATCAATTTGATTAGTATGTGTCTTGGCATTTTCCTCCTTGGGTTTATCCTGTTTGGGACTCTCTGCACTTTATGGACTTGGGTGACTGTTTCCTTTCCCATGTTATAGAAGATTTTAGTGCTTATATCTTTAAATTTTTGCTTAGGCCCTTTCTTTCTCTCTTCAACTTTTGGGGCCCCTATAATGCAAGCATCCCAAATGTTTAATGTTGGGACTAATGTTGTGTTAACGTTGCCACAGAAGTTTCTTAAACTGTCCTCAGTTCTTTTATTCTTTTGTTTTATTCTGTTCTGTGGCAATGATTGCCACCATTCTGTCTTCAAGCTAACTTATCTGTTCTGTCTCATTTTCTACTATTGATTCCTTTTAGTGTGTTTCATTTTAGTTATTGTATTCTCCAACTCTTTTGTTGTTCTTTGTTTCTTTTAGCTCTTTTTTAAAGATTTCTTGTATCTTTTTGGTCTGTTCCTCAATTCTTTTTCTGAGATTTTGGGTCATCTTTACTATCATCACTATGAGTTATTTTTGGGGTAGATTGTAGCCTATCTTCTCTTCACTTAGTTGTTCTTTTGGAGTTTTATTAATATCCTCTTCCTTCATCTGCAGCATATTCCTCTGCTACTTCATTTTGTCTAACTTTCTGTTTGCAGTCTTCATTCCACCAAGTGCAGGATTGCAGTTACTCTTCTGTTGTATCCCCTCTGGTGTGTAAGATTGGTCTGAGAATCTTGTGCAGGCTTCCTGGTGGGAGGCACTGGTTCCTGCCCACTGGTGGAGAGAGCTGGGTCTTGTCCCTCCAGTGGACAGGGCTGTATTAGGGGTTTGTTTAGAGGTGACTCTCGCCTTGGGAAGACTGTAGGCAGCCTGTCTCCTGATGAGTGGGGCTGTGTTCCCACCCTCTTGTTGTTGGCCTGAGACATCCCAGAAACTATTGGATGGAATGAGTCTTGGTGTCAGTGTGGTGGCCTACAGGAGAGCTCCCACCAGTGAGTATTTCCTAGAACCTCTGCCACCAGTGTCCTTGTTTCCCCAGCGAGCCACAGCTGTCCTCTGCCTCCCCAGGAAGCCCTGTAAGATCAACATGTTGGTCTGGAGCAGGTTCCTATGAAGTTACTACTTTTTCCTTGGGTCCTGGCATAGATACGTAAGACCCTGTGTGCTCTCCAAGAGTGGAGTTTGTGCTTCTCACAGTGCTACGGAGTTCCCCCAATCATGCCCCACTGTTCTTCAACGTCAGATGTTCTGGGGACTTCTTCTGAAACCAGACCCTCAGTCTGGGGAGCCTGATATGGGGTTCTGTCTCAGTTCTTGTGAGACAGTCTCTGTAATATATGTTCCAGTTTGTGGGTTGCCCATCTGGGTGGGATGGGATTTTATTGTGAATGCATGCTTCATATTGTCTTGTTGTGGCTTCTTTGTTTTTGGATATAGAGTATCTTTTTTGGTAGGTTCTAGTCATTTTTGTTGATGATTGTTCAGCAGTTAAGTATGATTTGGGTGTTTTCATGAGAGGAGGCAACTCATGTCCTTCTACTCTGGCATCCTGTTTCCAGCGTCCTAAGTATGTTATTCTTTAATGCTAGTGTAAGTGAGACTTGTTTCCTTAACTTCCTTTTTGGATGGCTTGTTATTAGTCTGTAGGAACATATCTGATTTTGTATGTTTATTTTTGTGTTCTGCAGCATTCCTGGATTCATATGATTACTTTCATTAGTTTGATCCAAAGGGTTTTTTTTTGTGTGTGGAATCCTTTGGATTTTCTCTGTATAAGATCATGCTATCTGTAAATATAGACTGTTTCACTTCTTCCCTTATGATTTAGATATGTTTCATAATTGTCCTGGCTAAAACGTCCATTACTGTGTTGAATACAAGTGGCAATAATGGGTATCCTTGTCTTGCTCTAGATTTTAAGAGAAAACACTTTCAGTTTTTCAGTGTTATGTATGATGTCAGCTGTGGACATTTCATATATGGCCTTTATTATGTTAAAGTACCTTGTTTGTGTACACAATTTGTTGAGTTTCTGTTATTGAAGAGTGTTGAATTTTGTTACTCTTTCTGTGTTGAGATTATTATATGATTTTTATCTTTTATTTTAGCAATTAGTGTATTACATTTATTGATTTGCATATACTGAACCATCCTTGCCTTACAAGGATAATTCCCCTTGATCATGATCTGTGGTGCTTTAATTGTGCTATTGGATTTGGTTTGCTCAAGTATTTTCAGGAGTTTTGCATCTTTATTTATCAGGAATATTTGCATGTAGTTTTCTCATAGTGTCCTTATGTGGCTTTGATATCAGCATAATTCTGGCCTCCTAAAATGAATCTGGACATGTTCCCCTACCCTTCCATTTTTTGAAAAGCTTGAGAAAGATTGGTGTTAGTAGAATTTACTTGTGAAGCCATCAGGTCTTGGAAAGTAGCATAAGAATATCAGATCCTGTTTACTTATGCCATCTTGAGAAATGGAACCACATCTTACTGTTTGTTTAGCTACTTCTTTGTTTTCTGACCACATTAGAACATTATTATATATTAAGGAAATTATTGAACAGAAAAATACCAGCAATTTAATTTTCTTTATTTCAAATACAAAATCATTTTTGCTATCAAACCTTGAGACTGATTAAGGAGAAAATTAGGAGAAGTAATATTGTTATTTGCTTGATGTTCACATTATTAGGTAACTTAACATTAAAAAAAAAAAACCTTTTTCTCCATTGCTGGAATTGAACATACACTTTTTGTAGAAGAATGGATTTGTTGACACTCAACCAGTTGACAGTGCTTCTCTGGAAAAATTTTACCTTAAAGGTATGTAAAGGTATCCTTGGAAAATGTCCATAAATGCCCATGTGGTGCAGTTTGGATTTTGGGTGTGGGTGGGGGTGAGTTTATATACATGCACACACTTGAAAAATCAATTCCAGAGCTGAAAGTAGCTCTTTCAAATGTATGAAACTGCATTAATCAATAGTATAGTCTGACCTGTAAGAAAACTGGTTAGGGGAGTTGGATGGATGATATGAAACTTATCTGTTCCAGGGTGAAATTGGCAGAGACTTAATATAATAGAACTATCTATTTGCTTTGAATGTGTACTCATAAGTTAATTAACACAATCTTTTTGTTCCTCTTCTAGAGGAGGCAGTTCTTTAATTTAATACTGGAAGTCCTAACTACACTGGTGTTTCCAGTGATGCTTTTGCTCTTACGTGCTGTTATTCATATAACTGTTGCTGGACCTTACAGTTTTACTTCTCAACCCATCAGTACTCTGCCTTCATTCCTCCAAAATGATGAAACATGGGAATTGATTTATGTGCCTTCTAATATTGATGTGGTAAAAGAGATCACTGAGAATGTGAAGAGGAATCTAAACATCAGTATAAAAGGTTAGAAATTAAGGTTTACTGTAAAGCTTATCATTAGCGTTTTTGATGGAGCTGAAACAGTGTAGAGAAAAGAATAAGAATAAAGTTGGACGAATCACACTGCCCAATTTGAACGTTTCTCTCTGGCTGCTTTCAAGATATTTTCTGTCTTTATTTTTCAAAAGTTTGATTATGATGTGTCTGTGGCTATCTTTTGGCTTTTTTCTTTGGGGTTCACTGAGCATTTTGAATCTGTAAGTTGCACAAAGTTGGGGGACTTTACAATAATTATTTTTAAAATTGTTTTTTAACACGGCCATCTTTCTCCTCCTCTAAGACTATGATGATACATTTTGTATTGTCCCACAGGTTGTTTAGGCTCTGTTCAACTTTTGTCTAATCTTTTGTTTCCTCTCTTGTTCAGATTAGAAAATTTCTATCTTGAATGACTCCTTCCTGTATTATAACTATACAGGTATTGAGCCATCAAATGAGTTGTTTTTTAAAGCACAGAGTGATCACCTCCTGATTTGTTTCCCTTAATTAAGTAACTTTTTTGAGATATAATGCACATTCCATACTTTCACCCATTTGAAGTGTGTAATTCAGTGGCTTCAGTATATTCACAGAGGTGTGCAACCACTGCCACAATTAATTTTAAAGCATTTTTATCACCAAAAATAAATTCCAGAATCTTTAGTCATAGCCCCACAATTATCCATCCCTATCAAGATAAGAAAAACAGTAATCTCCTTTTACGTCTACAGATTTGCATATTATAAATCTTTTATATAAATAAATGGTTTACATATGAACCTTTAATATAAATTGTTTACATGTAAACCTTTTATATCAACTTTATAAAATGCAATATGTGGTCTTTCATGACTCTCTTCTTATACTTAAAATGTTTTCAGGGTTTACTCATGTTGCATGCATCAGTTCTTTATTCCTTTTCATTGTCAGATAGTATTCCATTGTATGGATACACTGCATTTAATTGGTACAATATATCTTTCATCAGTTGAAGGACATTTGGGTTGTTTTTACCTTTTGGCTACTATAAATAATACTGCTGCAAACATTCATCTATAGGTTTTATGTAGACATAAGTTTTCATTTCTGTTGGTTATATAACAAGAGCAGAATAAATGTGTCATATGTTTACTCTATTTTTAACTTTTCAAGGAAATGCCAGACTGTTATCTAAAGTTGTTACACCATTTTACATTCTGATTAGCAGTGAATGAAGGTTCCACATCCTCTCCAGCACTTGTTATCTTCTGTCTTTTTGATTATAGTCATCTCAGTGGTTTATAGTCATTTCACTGAGTGAAATCACTCAGTAAAGTGATTTCATTGTGATTTCAATTTGCATTTCCCTCACCACTAATGACTTATCTTTGTATGTGCTTTATAATGATTATTTAAAATTGCAATAAAATCTTATAAAATTTTTATCAAAATATTTTGAACCCCAAATATCCATTAAGTAGTTGTGATACCAGTATTTAAGAAACAGTGTTTTCAAATTTGCATATTTGGATAGAAGGTTTTTGTCCATATAAATTTATATGTTTTCTTTCAGAAGGGATTATCATATGTCTTTATTTAAGTGAACAATTTTACTTCTCTATAGTTCAAGGTTTTTCTTCAGAAATTGAGTTTGAGAAGTACATTAAGTATGACTATCGAGCTCATAAAGTGCTGGCTGCCATTGTTTTTGACTGTGACTTCAAAGATAGGCATGATCCATTGCCACTTCAGGTGAGAAAGTTGTATTTAGAGTTTTGTAAATAGTTTTCTTATAACTGGATTTTTAGTTTCTATGATTTTAATGAATTTTGTATTATCTACCCTATTTTATCAGTGAAGAACCTAATTTTCCCAAGATCAAACTACTTGTATAAAATAAAGCAAGAATATGAATCCAGATTTGAGTAGCTTTAATGTCTGTGTTTGTAGCTTTTGAAGTATGCTAAGGGAAGAACTGTATCTTTCAGGCACAGGACTTCTGATTCATGGGACTCTTGGACTACTCATATAGTGCTTCTAGTTCTGCAAAAGGTAGTGAAACACAATCATGCAAAGAGCCTTTTCTTTAAATGAGACATAGAATTTAAGTCTTTCCATAAATCTCTAGAGAAAACTCTAAGGCTTACCCACATTGATCCAGATTAGAGTATAGCATAACCCAAGAGAAGGAAAGAAAAAGACTGTGCTTGGAAGTTGGTGCCTCCTTAGCAGATCTTATAAGCATTGTATCCTGGTGGTGACGAAAACAAAGGGCAATCTGTAACAGCTCCACATGGAGCCAAATTCTGTATTTAGAAAACAGATGCTTGTCAGTAGAAGGCAAGATTAATAAAACCACTCGTAGAACAATACATATTCTTTCTGTGTGTCCTATTCTTCCATGACTTTTCTTTTGTGCCAACTTCTATTTACCAAGTCAGAATTATCCATATACAGATATAGGTGTAGGCTCAACAATAAACATTGGCTCAAAGTGTCGTCAGTGCTATTTTAAGTTTCAGTATTATTGCTGAATAATAAGGCTTCCCTGGTGGCTCAGACAGTAAAGCATCTGCCTGCAGTGCGGGAGACCTGGGTTCGATCCCTGGGTTGGGAAAATCCCCTGGAGAAGGAATTGAATGGCAACCCACTCCAGTACTCTTGCCTGGAAAATTTCATGGACTGAGGAGCCCGGTAGGCTACAGTCCATGGGACCGCAAAGAGTTGGACACGACTGAGCGACTTCACTTTCTTCCTTATTTCTGATTGACTGCGCTTGTGTCACCAAATGTTTGAACTAGGTTTATGACATCAGATTGTGTACTCAGGCACTTGGTCTGTTTGTTTGTTTTTTCTGGCTTTATTGAGATATAATTCACGTATAGAACTTCCCTGGTGGCTCAGACGGTAATGCGTCTGCCTGCAATACGGGAGACCTGGGTTCAATCCCTGGGTCAGGAAGATCCCCTGGAGAAGGAAATGGCAACCCACTCCAGTACTCTTGCCTGGAAAATCCCATGGACGGAGGAGCCTGGTAGGCTACAGTCCATGGGGTCGCGAAGAGTTGGACACAACTGAGCGACTTCACTTTCACTTTCTTTTCACGTATAACACTGTTAAATTTAGGTTATTCAGTGTGATGATTTGAAATGTGTATGTTGCAAAATGATTACCACAGTAAGGTTAGCTGATATATTCCTCACCTCACAGAATTACGAGTTTTGCGTGTGGTGAGAATATTTAAGATGAGTAAGATCTGTGGATCTAATGTATTGCATTCTGCTTGGTCTGTTTTGATGGTTTTTCTAAAACCTTCTGATCTCTATTGATGATTTCATGTGTAGCATAGACCATCTAATAATATCTACCAGCTTTCCCACATCTTATGTGACTTTCTCTTTTTAAATTTTATTTATTATTACTATTTTGACTATGCTGAGTCTTGATTATGGCCTTCAGGCTCTTCTTTGCATTGCGAAGGCTTCTCTAGTTGTGGTATGTAGCCTGCGGGCTTAGTTGCCCTGCAGCATATAGGATCTTAGTTCCCTGACCAGGGTTCAAACCCACATCCCCTGCATTGAAAGGTGGATTCTTTACCACTGGGCCACCAGGGAAGTCCCTCATGTGACTATCTTGACAGATCTTTTGTTCATCTACAAGGATCCACAAGGAAATCAAACTAAATCTCAGATATGATCAGGTCACTGTCCTGATGAAAAGACTTTGGTGACTTACAATGTCCAGAGTCCTTTGTACAAATATATGGCTATCAATATCCTAGTACTTGGCTATCTCTGATATGCCTTACCAAACTTTTTATGCTCCAGCAGTACTTAACTTCCAGAAATTACCTGGAAACACTGTATTGCTTTTTGTTTCGGGGTCTTTGGTCATATTTTCTCTACTGTACAAATGCTACTGTGAATTCCCATTCAAACTCCCACTCAGCTTCCACACCTGTCCCTTTCTTTTCTGTCTTCATCACAACCTGCACATGTTTCTGTTAGTCAGAATTCGTATGGGAACAGACACTACTGAATGCATTTCAACAAAAGGGTTTTTATATAAGGAACTATTTACAGATTCACATTCTAGATTTTAGTCACTCTTGACAAACACTTCAGAGGATCTAGCTTACCTGTTTAGATGAACCATACCCTTCTTGAGCCTTTAGTTATCAGGTCATAGCTGCTGCAAATGGTCTTAACTGTTTTCTGTGGAAAAGTAAGCACCAAGAGGTGCCCCCATGTACCTCACTGTTTTCATTATGTAACAGTAACCTTAATCATGATTAATTGCTTCCTCTCATATCATAATTTGTTTATTTACCAGTGTACCAGTGTGAGTAGCTCAGTAATACTAGGGGATAATCGTACAGCTATTTGGTGGAAGCTTTACTGTATCTCCTCTTGAAAGTCTGCTACCCCAGGAAACAAGGCCTTTAATGCAGCAGAACTTGAGCTTGTAAGGATGGGATGTATAAATTCCACAAGTAGGTCTCTGGGAGTGATTAGAAGGGCCAGTTCTAATTCCAAGCCTTGGTTCCCCTACCCTTATGTTTTACCGAGAACATAGAGCCATATACCAATTATTGTTACATAGGCCACATCCTATAGCACCGTGTCCCAGATTAACAGAGCATTATCCTTACCTGAAATGTAATAGGCGTTTTCAGTTTCTTCTCTCAGGTCTGCTGCTTCTGACTCATAATGGCATATAGTAAGAACTATAGATCCCGTGGTTCCAGTGCCCATTATTGTATCTCCTTAACTACAAAACAGGTCCCCTGCTAGAGGCATATTGTGTGCCTTTACCCCTATTGCAGACCCATTTCTTTTTCTGAACTCCACTGAAAATTTTTACATCATAAATAGATCTGACCAGTTCTCTCAAATGTGGTATATGCCATCACCAAAATTTTGAAAAAGAGGCTCATCAAAAAAGAGACCCACCACTTTTTGCAGTGTTTTTTTTTTTTTTTTTTTTGAGTGGTTATGAGTACAGCAAAGCTACTCTTTGAGGATATATCCTGGCATACCTCAGAGACCATTGGACCCATAAAAAGCTCGCCAGTTAGCAAGGTCCTGAATCTTTATAGGCTTTATTTCTCAACATGTGGTAAGCAAATGTCTTACTAAGGCATTTAGAATGCTTGTCACTTCCTGTTTATCAGGTCTAAATGCAAATGCAAATTCATGGGACTTAAAATATATAGACCATTTTGTAAAATAATAACAAAGTTGGAAGACTTATATAAAACATATAAAACTACAGTAATCATTGAAGTGTATTAGTGGCATATGATCAACAAATGTATCTATGACACAGAACAGAAAGCCCAGAAGTAAGCTTTCTTTAATATAGTCATTTGGGACTTCATTGTGGTTTAGTGGCTAGGATTCTGATCCCAATGCAAGGGCCTGGGTTCAATCCTTGGTCATGGAACTGGGTCGCACATGCCACAACTAAGAGATCACATGCTGCAACTGAAGATCCTGCATGCAGCAGCCAAAGATTCCACATGCCACAGCTAAAGATTCCTCATTTGACTAAAAGATGCTGCATACCACAACTGAAGGATAACACATACCATGACAAAGATCGAAGATACCACATGCCACAACTAGACCGGGTGCAGCCAAATTAATTCATTCATTCATTTTTCAAAATAGAAAAGGCACTAAAGAAATCTTATGGGGAAAGAAAGATGTTTTCAGTAAATAGTGCTGTAATGATTTGATATGTATATGGAAAAAATGAACCTTGAACTGACCTCATACTACACACAAAAAAATTAGCTCATGAATTTTAGATTTAAATGTCAAAGCTAAACCCAGTGCTTTTAGAGTAAAGCAAAGACAAGTATCATCTTTACTTGGGAGTTTTTCAGATCACAGAAAGCGATAACCATTAAAGAAAACATTAATAGATTAACTTTTATCAAACTTTTAGGAACTTCTTATCATCAAAAGACACTGTTGACTTCTGGTCTGGACAAGATGGTGGGGACTCATTTCTCTCTGTCATTCCTCACTGAGCACAGCTGGATGTAATGCAAAGGCAAAGCAGAACTCTGAAAAGTGATAAGAACCCTGCAGGTTGTTTTAAGACCTCATGCCTAGAGGAGTAGCACAGGGGCACACATCTTAATGTATCACACCCAACAGACGACAGCCAAGACCCAGCATTATCTGATTTCCAACCTGGCAATAGAAGACAGCAAGTAGGCTCATGCCACTCCACATCAAATGCAAGCATTTCTAACATTAGACAGTTCTGACACATCTAGCCTGAGGAATGGATAGGGAACCCTGATAACAATTAGTGGCCAGGAAAAACACTCTCCTTCCTTACCAAGCCCTTCCCCTGCTAATATATACTGAAACACGTGAGCAAGAGGTACTCAGCCACAAGTATCCCAGTCTGGAAGCCTCTTCATTACCTCCAGCCTAAGACATCCCTCAATGCAAGACTCTGGAGTGGGTGGGCCAGTGGAATCCACATCAAGAGGGTCCCAGCTACAAAAAAAGTGGCAATGCCTATGGGCCAGAGACTCTTTTTTCCTGTTCAGATCCATGAGGGCAGTCAAGGAACAGTGGGAGGGAAACTCCACTACAAGAAGTCCCACATTCAGAAAGAATTGTCTGTCCCATACAGGCAGGTCCCTGCCACGTGTGCCCAACCAGGAAAGCCTCTTCCTTCTTGTGGGCTGAATATCCTGTCTTATATAGGGAGCCTGCAGAGCAAAACAGGCAGAATTGACATGAGGAACTCAGCCACAGAAGAGGTCTAGCCTGGGGAGGTCTTTATGCCTTGTGCCTCCTCTGCCCCTAGAAGGAAAACTCGAATTCCTTTAGGCAGAAATAGCAGGGACCAGTGTGAGCCCCAGTGGAACCACATAAACTGTGAGACCGAAATTAATATTTAAAGGGCTCTGGAAATTGAAGTGTCATTGAAATTAAGCCAGTGCTGCATAAAATAGGCTGACTGTCTGATAAAATAAAGTATTTAAATAGTATCCAGAGTCTCCTAAAATTATAGACAAAATTAACAAAATAAAATAGAAAATCATCTGTCAAACCAAGAACCAATTTACTGATAAGAGAACTAAGATGAATTAGAGGTTAGAATTATCTGAGAAAGATTTTAAAGCAACCATCATAAAACATGTTGCAACAGCAATTAAAAACAAGCTACCAACGGTATTTTTCACAGAACTAGAACAAATAATTTCACAATTTGTATGGAAATACAAAAAACCTCGAATAGCCAAAGTAATCTTGAGAAAGAAGAATGGAACTGGAGGAATCAACCTGCCTGACTTCAGACTCTACTACAAAGCCACAGTCATCAAGACAGTATGGTACTGGCACAAAGACAGAAATATAGATCAATGGAACAGAATAGAAAGCCCAGAGATAAATCCACGAACCTATGGACACCTTATCTTCGACAAAGGAGGCAAGGATACACAATGGAAAAAAGACAACCTCTTTAACAAGTGGTGCTGGGAAAACTGGTCAACCACTTGCAAAAGAATGAAACTAGAACACTTTCTAACACCATACACAAAAATAAACTCAAAAGGGATTAAAGATCTAAATGTAAGGCCAGAAACTATAAAACTCCTAGAGGAGAACATAGGCAAAACACTCTCCGACATAAATCACAGCAAGATCCTCTATGACCCACCTCCCAGAATATTGGAAATAAAAGCAAAAATAAACAAATGGGACCTAATGAAACTTAAAAGCTTTTGCACTACAAAGGAAACTATAAGCAAGGTGAAAAGACAGCCCTCAGATTGGGAGAAAATAATAGCAAATGAAGAAACAAAGGATTAATCTCAAAAATATACAAGCAACTCCTGAAGCTCAATTCCAGAAAAATAAATGACCCAATCAAAAAATGGGCCAAAGAACTAAACAGACATTTCTCCAAAGAAGACATACAGATGGCTAACAAACACATGAAAAGATGCTCAACATCACTCATTATCAGAGAAATGCAAATCAAAACCACAATGAGGTACCATTACACGCCAGTCAGGATGGCTGCTATCCAAAAGTCTATAAGCAATAAATGCTGGAGAGGGTGTGGAGAAAAGGGAACCCTCTTACACTGTTGGTGGGAATGCAAACTAGTACAGCCGCTATGGAAAACAGTGTGGAGATTTCTTAAAAAACTGCAAGTAGAACTGCCATATGACCCAGCAATCCCACTTCTGGGCATACACACTGAGGAAACCAGATCTGAAAGACACACGTGCACCCCAATGTTCATCGCAGCACTGTTTATAATAGCCAGGACATGGAAGCAACCTAGATGCCCATCAGCAGATGAATGGATAAGGAAGCTGTGGTACATATACACCGTGGAATATTACTCAGCCGTTAAAAAGAGTTCATTTGAATCAGTCCTAATGAGATGGATGAAACTGGAGCCCCTTATACAGAGTGAAGTAAGCCAGAAAGATAAAGAACATTACAGCATACTAACACATATATATGGAATCTAGAAAGATGGCAACGATAACCCTATATGCAAAACAGAAAAAGAGACACACAAGTACAGAACAGACTTTTGAACTCTGTGGGAGAATGTGAGGGTGGGATATTTCAAAAGAACAGCATGTATACTATCTATGGTGAAACAGATCACCAGCCCAGGTGGGATGCATGAGACAAGTGCTCCGGCCTGGTGCACTGGGAAGACCCAGAGGAATCGGGTGGAGAGGGAGGTGGGAGGGGGGATCAGGATGGGGAATACGTGTAAATCTATGGCTGATTCATATCAGTGTATGACAAAACCCACTGAAATGTTGTGAAGTAATTAGCCTCCAACTAATAAAAAAAAAAACTGTTTTGAAACAAATGAAAATATAGGAAATATAAGCAGAGAAATAAAAGTTATAACAAGAAGTTATAAACATTAAATTCAGTAACAAATAATAACCTGGTGGGAAAAACTTGGCTTAAAGCTCAACATTCAGAAAACTAAGATCATGGCATCTGGTCCCATCACTTCATGGCAAATAAATGGGGAAACAGTGGCAGACTTTATTTTTGGGGGCTCCAAAATCACTGCAGATGGTGATTGCAGCCATGAAATTAAAAGATGCCTACTCCTTAGAAGAAAAGTTATGACCAACCTAGACAGCATATTAAAAAGTAGAGACATTATTTTGCCAACAAAGGTCCATCTAGTCAAGGCTGTGGTTTTTACAGTAGTCATGTATGGATGTGAGAGTTGGACTATAAAGAAAGCTGAGTGCTGAAGAATTGATGCTTTTGGACTGTGGTTTTGGAGAAGACTCTTGAGAGTCCCTTGGACTGCAAGGAGATCCAACCAGTCCATCCTAAAGGAAATCAGTTCTGAATATTCATTGGAAGGACTGATGTTGAAGCTGAAACTCCAATACTTTGGCCACCTGATGTGAAGAGCTGACTCATTGGGAAAGACCCTGATACTGGGAAAGATTGATAGCGGTAGGAGAAGGGGATGGCAGAGGATGAGATGGTTGGATGGCATCACCAACTCAATGGACATGAGTTTGAGTAAACTCCTGGAGTTGGTGATGGACAGGGAAACCCGGCGTGCTGCAGTCCATAGGGTCACAAAGAGTCAGACACGACTGAGAGATTGAACTGAACTGAACTGGAATGGGCTTAATCATAGAGTAGGCAGAGAAGAGGATATAACACTGAGGAATAAATTTATCCAAGGAGGTGCAAAGAATATGCACTGAAAACTACAAAACATTGCTGAAAGAAATTAAAGAAGACCAAAATAAATGGAAAGACAGCCCGAGTTCATGGGTGTGCACATGCATGCTAAATTGCTTCAGTCATGTCCGATTCTTTGTGACGCTATGGACTGTAGCCCACTAGGCTCCTCTGTCCACGGAGTTCTCTGTCCATGGAGTCCATGGAGGCAAGAATACTGGAGTGGGTTGCTGTGGCCTCCTCCAGGGGATCTTCCCAACTGAGGGATCAAACCTGCATCTCTTATGTCTCGTGCATTATCCATCAGATTCTTTATCACTAGCGACATCTGGGAAGCCCTAAGTTCATGGGTAGGAAGACATAATTTGTTAAATCATACTACCAGTAGCTACCTAGATTCATCACACTCCTTATCAAAATTCCAATGCCCTTTTTTATTGAGATGTTTTTATTTACAATAGTAGTTTTAGGTATACAACATGGAGTTTCAAAATTTTTATAGATTTTACACCATTTAAAGTTATAAAATTTGTTTATATTCCCTGTGCTGTACAATATGTCCTTGTGGCTCATTATTTTAAAACTAATAGTTTGTATTCCTTAATCCCTACTCCTATATGCCCCTCCTTCTTTCCCTCTCTCCCACTGATAACTACTAGTTTGTTCTCTGTATCTATGAGTCTGTGTCTGCTTTGTTATAGTCATTTGTTTTGTTTTTAGATCCCACAGTTAAGTGATAGCAAGCAGTATTTGTCTTTCTCTATCTTTTCTCTAAGCAACATGTCTATCTATGATGTTGCAAATGGCAAATTTTCATTCTTTTGTGTCTTAGTAATATTCCCGTGTATGATATCTTCTTTATCCATCTAACTGTGGATAGACATTAATGTTGCTTCCACATTGGCTATTGTAAATAATACAACTGTGAACACTGGGTGCATGTATATTTTTAAAATGAGTATTTTCTAAATTCCATATATATGCGTTAGTATACTGTATTGGTCTTTATCTTTCTGGCTTACTTCACTCTGTATAATGGGTTCCAGTTTCATCCACCTGATTAGAACTGATTCAAATTAATTCTTTTTAATGGCTGAGTAATATTCCATGGTATATATGTACCACAGCTTCCTTATCCATTCGTCTGCTGATGGGCATCTAAGTTACTTCCATGTCCTGGCTATTACAAACAGTGCTGCGATGAACATTGGGGTGCACGTGTGTCTTTCAGATCTGGTTTCCTTGGTGTGTATGCCCAGAAGTGGGATTGCTGGGTCATATGGCAGTTCTATTTCCAGTTTTTTAAGAAATCTCCACACTGTTCTCCATAGCAGCTGTACTAGTTTGCATTCCCACCAACAGTGTAAGAGGGTTCCCTTTTCTCCACACCCTCTCCAGCACTTATTGCTTGTAGACTTTTGGATAGCAGCCATCCTGACTGGCGTGTAATGGTACCTCATTGTGGTTTTGATTTGCATTTCTCTGATAATGAGTGATGTTGAGCATCTTTTCATGTGTTTATTAGCCATCTGTATGTCTTCTTTGAAAGATGGTAACAATAACCTTATATGCAAAACAGAAAAAGAGACACAGATGTGCAGAACAGACTTTTGGACTCTGTGGGAGAAGGTGAGGGTGGGATGTTTTGAGAGAACAACATTGAAACATGTATATTATCAAGGATGAAACCATCCACCAGCCCAGGTTGGATGCATGAGACAAGTGCTCGGGGCTGGTGCACTGGAAAGACCCAGAGGGATGGGGTGGGGAGGGAGGTGGGAGGGGGGATCGGGATGGGGAACACATGTAAATCCATGGCTGATTCATGTCAATGTATGGCAAAAACCACTACAATATTGTAAAATAATTAGCCTCCAACTAATAAAAATAAATGGGAAAAAAAATAAAGCCACATGATTAATTGTAATTTAAAAAAAATAAATAAAATGAGTATTTTGCTCTTTGAAAAAGACTCAGGAATAGAACTGCTGGATCATATGGTAGCCCTATTTTAATTTTTTAAGGAAACTCCATACTGTTTTCCACAGTGGTGTTGGTGGTGTTCAGTCACTCAGTCCTATTCAGCTCTTTGCAAATCCATAGACTGCAGCATGCCAGACTTCCCTGTCCTTCACTATCTCCCAGAGTTTGTTCTAACTCATGTCCACTGAGTCAATGATGCCATCCAACCATCTCATTCTCTGTCACCCCCTTCTCCTCTTGCCCTCAGTCTTTCCCAGGAACAGGATCTTTTCCAGTGAGTCGGCTCTTCACATCACATGACCAAAGTATAGGAGCTTCAGCTTCAGCATCAGTCCTTCCAGTGAATATTCAGGGTTGATTTCCTTTACGATTGGCTGGTTTGATCTCCTTGCTGTCCAGCGGACTTTCGAGAGTCTTCTCCAACACCACAATTCAAAAGCATCAATTCTTTGGCACTCACTTTCTTTATGGTCCAGCTCTCACATCCATACATGACTACAGGAAATACCATAGCTTTGACTGTGCAGAACTTTGTCAGCAAAGTGATGTCTCTGCTTTTTAATATGGAGTATAGGTTTGTCACAGTTTTATGTCCAAGGAGCAAATGTCTTTTAATTTCGTGGCTGCAATTACCATCTGCAGTGATTTTGGAGCCCAAGAAAATAAAGCCTGTCACCATTTCCATTTTTTTCCCCTGTTTGTCATGAATGATGGGACCAGATGCCATGATCTTAGTTTGTTGAATGTTGAATTTTGAGCCAGTTTTTCAGCTTTTTAATCTCAATTGATGCAGAAAAAGTTTTGAGAAAATTCAGCAACCATTCATAATAAACTTAATGAGCTCTGTTATAGGCATACTATGGAATATTACTCTATTCCTGCATGCTTAGTCATGTCTGACTTCTTGTGACCTGGTGGACTGTAGCCTGCCAGGCTCCATGTAGCCTGCAGGCTCCATGGGATTCTCTAGGCAGATTACTGGAGTGAATTCGACCCAGGAATCGAACCCGAATCTCCTGCAGCTCTTGAATTGGCAGGTGTATTCTTTACCACTGAGCATCAGGGAAGCCCCCTATGGAATACTGCTCAGTGATGAAAAGGAGTTAATTACTGAAAATAGCAATTATATTAATGAATTTCAAAACATACGGAGTAAAAGAAGTCTTCTATCAAAGAGTACAATATTATATTTAATGCCATTTATATGAAATTTTATAATGGGCAGAATTAATCTATAGTGAAATTAGAAAAATTATACCTCTGACTGTGGTCAGGATCAATGGGCAAAGGGCATTACGAAAACTTTCTGGAATGAGGGTAATGTTTATCTTGATAGTAGTTGAGTTAGAATAGCTATGCATTTGTTAAAACTTACATAGTTAAGGAAATGTACAGTTAAGATTTGTACATTTTATTGTGTGTAAATTTTACCTCAAATAAAAACTATAGGCAATGTATAGGTCCTTACATAGAAAACTATAAAACACTGATGAAAGAAATCAAAGAGGACACAAACAGATGGAGAAACATACCGTGTTCATGGATTGGAAGAATCAATATTGTCAAAATGGCTATTCTACCCAAAGCAGTCTATAGATTCAATGCAATCCCTATCAAGCTACCAACGGTATTTTTCACAGAACTAGACCAAAGAATTTCACAATTTGTATGGAAATACAAAAAACCTCGAATAGCCAAAGTAATCTTGAGAAAGAAGAATGGAACTGGAGGAATCAACCTGCCTGACTTCAGACTCTACTACAAAGCCACAGTCATCAAGACAGTATGGTACTGGCACAAAGACAGAAATATAGATCAATGGAACAGAATAGAAAGCCCAGAGATAAATCCACGAACCTATGGACACCTTATCTTCGACAAAGGAGGCAAGGATATACAATGGAAAAAAGACAACCTCTTTAACAAGTGGTGCTGGGAAAACTGGTCAACCACTTGTAAAAGAATGAAACTAGAACACTTTCTAACACCATACACAAAAATAAACTCAAAATGGATTAAAGATCTAAATGTAAGGCCAGAAACTATAAAACTCCTAGAGGAGAACATAGGCAAAACACTCTCCGACATAAATCACAGCAAGATCCTCTATGACCCACCTCCCAGAATATTGGAAATAAAAGCAAAACTAAACAAATGGGACCTAATGAAACTTAAAAGCTTTTGCACAACAAAGGAAACTATAAGCAAGGTGAAAAGACAGCCCTCAGATTGGGAGAAAATAATAGCAAATGAAGAAACAGACAAAGGATTAATCTCAAAAATATACAAGCAACTCCTGCAGCTCAATTCCAGAAAAATAAATGACCCAATCAAAAAATGGGCCAAAGAACTAAACAGACATTTCTCCAAAGAAGACATACAGATGGCTAACAAACACATGAAAAGATGCTCAACATCACTCATTATCAGAGAAATGCAAATCAAAACCACAATGAGGTACCATTACACGCCAGTCAGGATGGCTGCTATCCAAAAGTCTATAAGCAATAAATGCTGGAGAGGGTGTGGAGAAAAGGGAACCCTCTTACACTGTTGGTGGGAATGCAAACTAGTACAGCCGCTATGGAAAACAGTGTGGAGATTTCTTAAGAAACTGGAAATAGAACTGCCATATGACCCAGCAATCCCACTTCTGGGCATACACACTGAGGAAACCAGATCTGAAAGAGACACGTGCACCCCAATGTTCATTGCAGCACTGTTTATAATAGCCAGGACATGGAAGCAACCTAGATGCCCATCAGCAGATGAATGGATAAGGAAGCTGTGGTACATATACACCATGGAATATTACTCAGCTGTCAAAAAGAATTCATTTGAATCAGTCCTAATGAGATGGATGAAGCTGGAGCCCATTATACAGAGTGAAGTAAGCCAGAAAGATAAAGAACATTACAGCATACTAACACATATATATGGAATTTAGAAAGGTGATAACGATAACCCTATATGCAAAACAGAAAAAGACACAGAAATACAGAACAGACTTTTGAACTTTGTGGGAGAATGTGAGGGTGGGATATTTCAAAAGAACAGCATGTATACTATCTATGGTGAAACAGATCACCAGCCCAGGTGGGATGCATGAGACAAGTGCTCCGGCCTGGTGCACTGGGAAGACCCAGAGGAATCGGGTGGAGAGGGAGGTGGGAGGGGGGATCGGGATTGGGAATACATGTAAATCCATGGCTGATTCATATCAATGTATGACAAAACCCACTGGAAAAAAAAAAAAAAAAACTATAGGCAAATATTAAAATCTAGTAAATGGTGAACTATTTGGCTGAAAGTGTGCTGAAGTCTAACTTTCTTTGCAGTGCATCCAAAACTTAAGTATATTGATAGATAAAGTATATAGATATTACATATATACAAGTTTATATAGATATATATATATTTAAGCTTACCCCTGATGTATAATATAAATCATATATGCACACCTGATTTTGCCTTTTTTATGGAAAAGGTAGCATACTTGTCAGTAATTTTTTTTCTTTTTTCTTTTTGAGCCATAAATCCATTCTTCTACTTTGCTTTTTGATGCTACAGCTTTTTTCAGCCACCTATGGGACTCAGCTAATAAAAGACATTAGAAGCCAGACTTGGAGAAAAAAAAGTAGTTTGAACTTTTCTGTTGGCTTTCTGGCTGCTTGTAGTTGCTGTGAATGACACCCCAGAAATATCTCTCTTTTTTGTCAGTAGCATTTTCTTTCTCATAGCGGCAGACAAATGCAGTTTGAAGATTGCTCAACGCTTTTCAATATCAACCTTGTCACACCCTCTCAAAGATACCCAGCACTAGGCAACTGGAGCTCCTTTTCAGAAGTCAAGGTCCCTGTCCAAAGTCCCCTCTTTCAAGCTCTATAACCCAGTACTAGCTGATATATGCCCCTCCTTTGAGGCTTGATTTTTCATCCCTACATGACCTCTCATTTAAGTTCGCAATTTTTAATAATTGCAAACCCTTGGTTTAGTTTCCTTAGTCCTAGGGCCAATGACTAGTTCCTTCTGTCTCTATCTGATATCTTAGAGTTCTCCTATTCATTAGGTTATCTAGTATAGATAGTATAACCTATCCATTAGGTTATCTAGTTTCTGTTTTCTGACTATACCTTGAGCAGATACAGAACTCTGTATTGTAATTTGTGCAGTCTTTTATGTATGAGCAGTTGGGTTGATTCCAGTATGCTGTATTTCCACAACAAATAATGTTACAACAAATAATCTTGTGCATGTAGTTTTTTTCCCATACTGTTTGAGGTTTATATTCCAAGTCTGTTATTGAAAGTAAGATTGCTGAATTAAACAATGCATGCATATATAGTTTTGTGGAACATTGTCAGATTCTCCATTATTATTGTGCCATTTTGCATACTACAAGCAATGTATTAAAGTGCCCGTTGACTGCTTTGTCAACGCAGTATGTTAACACAGCATGTTTTGACTTTTCCAGTGTGACAGGTAAGAAAGATATCAATGTAGTTTTAATTTGTATTTATTCCATTCTGTGACATTGAGAAGCTTTTTATATATTTGTGGGCCACCTGTATATCTTCTTTTTGTGAACTGTCTGCATTGGGAGAGGACTTAAAATATAAATATGATTGGATTATATTTGTTGTGCTTGGAGTCACTGTCACTTGCAGGCATTCAGAACCACTTTCATATGAGATGAGTCTCAATTTCAAATCACATGGTTTCGTATGTGGATTTAACTTTGCTTTATTTTCTAATATTTGCTTTTCAGTTTAGTTTGGTTTTAAACATTGTTTGTTTTCTGCTGCTACTTCTAGGTAAAGTATCGTCTCCGTTTTGCTGCTATACAGAGGACTATCATATGGCCAGACGAGATAGGCTGGAAAACAACCTTACTTTTTCCTAGTAGGCCCTCTGTAGGACCCAGGAATCCAGATCATCATGATGGAGGAGGTCCTGGTGAGCAGATTCTTAATGCATATACATACTTAACTTTTATTACACTTGCATAATAATATATATGTTATTTATATTGTGTGTATATATGTGTGTATGTGTATATGTGTATGTACACATATATGTATCTATATAATTATATGAAATAAATCACTTTATTCTTGTAATTTTTAAATTAAATGTATATTATATAAAAATTACTAAATCTTATACATTTGGTAAACTAACATATATATATAGAGAGAGATATATAATACATGTATGTATATTATGCTTTGTTCTTATTTAATCTCTAATTCATGTCAGAATCTTTTGTGACCCTGTGGACAGTAGCCTGCAAGGCTCCTCTGTTCATGGGATTTCCCAGGCAAGAATACTGGAGTAGGTTTCCATTTCCTTCTCCAGAGGAACTTCCCAACCCAGGAATCAAACCCATGTCTCCTTTGGCAGGTGGATTCTTTATCACTGAGCCACCAGGGCAACTCTTTCAATTCTTATACCAATACGCTTATCTTTATTTAATTGTGGTTTAGTGTTCTGCTTTCCAAATACATATATTTTAATTTATTGGTATTATTTGAATATTCATGTCTATGTATAATTCTGTTGATTTGATCTAAAACTTTAAAACTTGTGATGATAATTTTTAATTCAAATTTTCATATTGCATATTTTCTTGAAAAGCCCTTAATGTGTAATATGAGTTTACCAACTATACCTGAGATTTATATGCAAAGTGAAAGTGAAAGTCACTCAGTCATGTCCGACTCTTTGTGACCCCATGGACGATACAGCCATGGAATTCTCCAGGTCAGAATTCTGAAGTGGGTAGCTGTTCCCTTCTCCAGGGGGTCTTCCCAACCCAGGAATCAAACCCAGGTCTTCCACACTGCAGGCAGATTCTATACCAGCTGAGCTACCAGGAAAACCCAAGAATACTGGAGTGGGTAGCCTATGCCTTCTCCAGCAGATATTCCCAACCCAGGAATCAAACCGGGGTCTGCTGCATTGCAGGTGGATTCTTCCCTGAGCTACCAGGGAAGCCCTTGAGCTTTTAATATTTAGCAAATATTCAGTAGAAGAAAAAAATCTATGCACATTTTAGCATTAGCAACAAAAATTGGAAACGCCATAACCAGTAAGAGAATAGATGAACATATTAGACAGTCATTAAAAATAATCTTTATGTAGTCTGTTGAGAAAGAATTTAAGCTGAGTCTACAAGTAACTATATGAATTAGCTAGATGGAGATAAATGAGTACTATTCCACATAGTGCAAGTAAGATCATGAACACATCAAGATAGGATGCCACATTCAGAGGACTACATGGTATTTTGTTTTCTTTTTTATAGCGAGAATAGAGACTTATACAGGAGGCTATTCGAGGTGAAGCTGAGAGGCAAATAGATCATTAAATATCTAATGTGTAAAGTGAAGGAATATGAAATCTCTTCCTGGAAGTTATGAGAGACAAAATCATAGCAATATTTAGTTTGAATAGGAGAAATGATATGGTAGTGGATGCATCTCTTCAAGTAATGACACTCTCCAAGTAATGACACTCATGTTCATCTTTGGTATTTGTTTAAATCTAACACAAACTTTTGTTTCTATTGATGAATAAAGATGACTGTGACCTATATTTCACAATTTGTATAATTGATTGCAATGTTTCAGAGAATGACCCTTTTTTTGCATTGGACATCTGAATTTTGTTTTGTTATTTCACTTCTTGATTTTGAGTATTATATTACTTGACACCAGGCAGTATGTGCTTGGGTTTCCTTAATACCATACTATTAGTGGGAATATGTTATGAAAAGAAGGGTGGATGAAGCATGTTTGGTAATATTTAAATTAAGGAAGAGTAAAGAAAAGAAGACAAGGATACAGAGATTAAGAAGGATTGACAAATAGGTGAGCAGAATATTAAGACAGCTACTGCTTCGTGCTAATTCACTTCAGTTATATCTGACTCTTTGAGACCATATGGACTGCAAACTATCAGGCTCCTCTGTCCATGGGATTCTCTAGGCAAGAATACTGAAGTGGGTTGCTATGTCCTCCTCAGGGGGACCTTCCTTGGATAGGTACTAAATATATCAAAGAAGGAATGAGAAACCTCAATGCTTGATATTTCAATTTTATAACCACACAAGAATCTCTTGAAGCCCAAAAACAGCAATTCCTTCATAGAAAAAAGTTTCTATTTTTTAAAAAAAACAAAGCTATACAACATTGATGAAGGAAATTAAAGATGACTCAAAGAAAGGGAAAGATGGTCCATGCTGCTGAATTAGCAAGTTAATATTGCTAAGATGGCCATACTGAAAGCAATCTACAGATTTAATACAATCTCTTTCAAAATACCTATGAGATTTTTCACAGAACTAGAGCAAACAATCCTAAAATTTATATGGAACCAGAAGACTCCAAATTGCCGAAGCAAGCTTGATAAAAAAAGAACAAAGCTGAAGCTAGCTATCATATTCCCTGCCTTCAGACTACACTACAAATACACAGTAATCAAAACAGAATGGTGCAGCACAAAAACAGGTACATAGGCCAGTGGAACAGAGTAGAGATCCCAGAAATAAATCCGCAGACCTATAGTCGGTTTATATAGGTAAGAATATACAATGAAGAAAAAACAGTCTTTTTAATAAGTTACGCTGAAAAAAATGGGCAGCTACATGTAAAACAATGAGATTAGAACATTCCCTCATAATGCCATGTACTAAAATAAACTGTATAATTAACATCCTTCAGAAATAGAAGAGGGCAGAAAAAAATATGTGTAGCAAAATGGTGGGAAACAGGTCAGTACTCCCCCCAGTTTCTGCCTTTAACCCCTTTTTGGCTGGGCAAGAAGCAGACACCTGTGGGTGAACCAAATACAGAGATGCAGCCAAAACCAAAGCAGAGCCCTAGGGCTGTGAGACTGAGCAAGAACTGACATCTTTCCTTCAAGCTTCACAAACCATAGATTAATCCCACACAGGGGGCTTGGTGAACTTAGCGCCTAGAGAACATTTTAATGGAAAATTGCTGAGCCTGCAGCTGAGCCAGGTCTGCCTTTAGCAGCTGTGGACTTGTGGCCACGTACACAGGGTAGGGAATGGGATGGGCCATGTCAAAATTTGAGCTGACTCCACACTACCCATAGTGGGTCCAGTGACCTAACTAGAGGTCTTGGAGGATCTCCTGGGGAGGTGGGAGTTGGCTATAGCTCACCGTGGCGATAAGGACACTAACAACAGAGGCCCCAGGGAATTTTGTTGTTGTTGTTCCTGTTTTATTTTTTTTTTAATTTTGTCTTTTTTAATTTTCATTTATTCTATTTTTATTTTCTTCGGAGAATATCTTTTTGGTTTTATGCGGTTGTTTGTTGTTTTTTTTTTTTCTTGTTTTGTTGTTGTTTTGGTTTTGTTTTGGTTTTTGGTTTGTTGTTTTCTTGTTTTTTTCTTTGTTTTGTTTTGTTTTATTTTTGCTATTTGTTTTGATTTTTGTTTGTCTGTTTTGTTTATTTCGTTTTTGGACAGGCCACATGGCTTGCCAGGATCTTGGATCCTTGACTGGGGGTTGAACCCAGACTCCCCAAGTGGGAGTGCTGAGTCCTCGCCGCTGGACTGCCAGGGAATTCCCAACCCCAGGGAGTTTTCCTGAAGGAAGAAAAAAAGAAACAGGTGGGACTCACACCCCTGGGTGGAAGCTGAAGGAGGGGAGAAGTTATCATATCCAGGGAAGTCCCCTCACTCTTCCTCAAGATCAGATGAAACAGGAGAGCTTTGAGGGCTATCAGGAAGGAGTGCGGCAGCTGGTCTGTGGCAAGCAGGGCAGAGCAAGATTTACAGGATGGTCCATGCCTCAGTCTTAGATGGTGTCTGCCAGTGCTGGCAGGGACTGGGCGCTAAAGCATGGGGTTTGGAGAGCGCAACTAAGAAGACTTCTGTCGGCTGCATGGAGACAACCTCAAGGGACATAATTGAGGCGCTCTGCAGCCTGGTTGCTCCCAGAGGAAACATTGTCTCCCCTCAGAGGGATGCACCCTGAGTGGTACCCAAAGGGTGGGGCCACCATCAAGGCCTCTGTACCCACACACCAGCCTCTCTCCCTCCCACCTAAGCAATCAAACACGCCCTCACCCCGTTTCATCTGAACAGGGAGCAGATGCCTGAGGGTGGCCCACATGCAAATTTTGTGCCCAAACTTAAGCTGAGTCTCAGAGGCTGTGTGACTAAGGAAGAACTGAAACCGCTTCTTGCAGCTGCACAAGGTGTGGGTTAAATCCCTGTGATGGACTTAGTAAACCCAGCACCTGTGGAACATCTAAATGGACAGTGAGTGTCCCACAACTGAGATAGGTTTGACTTTAGCAGCTGTGGACTTTGTGGGCACACACATGCAGAAGTTGGGCCAGGTCAGAATCTGAGCTCCCACCACAGTGCCCACAGGAGGTCTCATGACCTACCTAGAGGTCTTGGAGGGCCTCTTGAGGAGGTGGTAGTTGACTGTGGTTCACAAGGATGGCAATGACACTGATAGCAGAGGCCACAGGGAATTGTAATGTTATTTTTTGTTTGTTTTAAACATACTTTGTATTTTTCTTTTTTGTTTTACTTTAATTTTTGTTTTGTTTTTCTGTTTTTTGTTTTTTTGTATTATTATCTTTGCTTCTCGGGGGCTTTGTTTTGTTTTTATTCTTTGTTTTGGTTTGGAATTTTTTCTTTGGTTGTTTTCCTTCTTTTTTTGGGGGGGGGTTGTTTTTATGGTTTGTCTTGGTTTTGTCTGTCTGTTCATTTATCATTTGTTTCTTTTGTTTTCTTGCCCATGCCATGTAACTTGTGGGGTTTTGGTTTCCCAGCCAGGGGTGGAACCTGAGCTCTTACTGTGGGGGCACCAAGTCCTACCTACTGGACCACTGGAGAATTTCCAGCCCCAGAATATTAATCAGCATGAGCTTTGCCAGAGTTGCCCATCTTGGCCCCAATATTGAACCCCACCCAACAGCCTGCAAGCTCCAGTGCTGGAATGACTCAGGCCAAACAACCAAAAAAACAGGAACACAGCCCCACCCATTAGTAGACAGGGGGAACTAACTAAACTTTAGAATAACTAAAGTTGAACTAACCTCACAGACACCCCAAAACACGCCCATTGACACAGCCCTGCCCACCAGAAGAACAAGACTCATCTCCCTCCCACCAGGAAAGCTGCACAAACCCCTGGATTGAACCTTCCCACCAAGGGACAGGCACCAGAAGCAAGAGGAAGTACAATCCTACAGCCTTCAGAGTGGAGACCACAAACACAGTAAGTTAGACAAAATGAAATAACAGAAATGTGTTACAGAAAGGAGAAATGTAAAACCCTACAAGACCAACTAAATAAAGAGGAGATAGGCAATCTACCTGAAAAATATCAGAGCAATGATAATAAAGATGATGCAAGATCTTGGGATATAGAGGTACAGATAGAGAAAGTACAAGAAATGTATAACAAAGATCTAGAAGAACTAAAGAATGGATGAACAGTGATGATGAATGATCTAATAACTGAAATGAAAAAGACAGTGGAAGGAATAAAGTACAGAAGAGCTGAGGCAGTAGAATGGATAAAGTGAGCTGGAAGATAGAATGGTGGAAATCACTGCTGCAGAACAGAATAAAGAAAAAAGAATGAAAAGAAATGCAGACAGTCTTAGAGACCTTTGGGACAACATTAAACTCATCTGCAGTCAAAGTATAGTGATCGCTGAAGGAGAAGAGAAAGAGACTGATAAAATACTTGAAGAGATTATAGTAAAAAAAAATTCCCTACCATAGGAAAGGAAATAGTTATCTGAATCTAGGAAGTGTAAAGGGTGTTTTTCTCCCAAAAAATAACATGTTAAGTTTCAGGAGAAAAATTAGGAGGATACAGCTAAAGAAAAGCAATGCTTAGAAATAACTCTATAATGTTTATATGTTGATACGAGAAAAACTGAAAAGTATAAAATTAATTCTGATTCCCAGCCTTAAAAAATTAGTAACTAGGCTTCCCTGGTGGCTCAGAGGTTAAAGTGTCTGCCTGCAATGCAGGAGACCTGGGTTCAATCCCTGGGTCGGGAAGATCCCCTAGAGAAGGAAATGGCAACTCACTCCAATATTCTTGCCTGGAGAATCCCATGGGCGGAGGAGCCTGGTGGGCTACTGTCCACGGGGTCACAAAGAGTCGGACACAACTGAGCAACTTCACTTTCATTTTCATACATAAAATGCAGTATGCAACTACAGCTAGCAGAAGGCATATGCAAGCAGCTTCTTAGACCAAGGGCATCACAGAAGAGGCAGGGCAAGCCAAGCTTGCACCCCATAGCCTGGAGTGCCGCTTCAGCAGTGAGAACCATAGCTCCGTTTCCAAAAGGTTCCATACTTGAGGGAATGACTGTGGAGGCTCTAAACCAAGTGTCTTGGACTTGAGGATGTTTCTGGGGAGAAACCTCAGCATGAATTCAGAAGAAAAGGAGATGCTTTGAGTGGAATGCGAATATGTTGTGGAGAAGAAGCCAATGCTGACTCCATGTCGGAAACTGTTTCTTTGACTTGCTTTTCATTGCTTTTGTTACTATAATCATACAGAATGCTCTGCCTCAGAGAGTCCTACCCATCTGCCTGACTGTTAAACTAAAGTGCCTTTGTTCAGAACTCTGTCCACCTGTCAATGGCGGGAAGAAATGAACACATCCCCTGCCTGAGGCTTGCCATTCTAGGAGATGTTTGCAAGATTAATGGCCTTTTTACTTTGCTTCCTCACCTCCCCCTGATCTCTGATCTATAAAAGAACCTGGCATCCAGACCCAGATAATATGGTTACTTTGAGATGTTAGCCCTCCATCTTCTCGGTCAGATGGCTCCCTGATTAAAGTCTCATCCTTGCCTTAAACTGATTAACTTCTAAGATACTGGAGTAGAAGGATGTGTGCTTATCTTCTCCTGCAAGAATACCAAAATCACAACTAGTTGCTAAACAACCATCAACAGGAGAATGTTGGATCCTAGCAGAAAGAGATAGCCAGCATCCAAGGGCAAAGGAAAAATCCCAACAAGACAGTAGTAGGGGTGCAATCATGTTTAAAATCAAGTCTCAGACCTGCCAGATGCTGAGGGGATGCAAAAATAATTGTGCGCACCAGGACCCAGGGAAAGGAATAGTGACCTCCACAAGGGACTGAGCCAGACCGACCTTGGGGTGTCTGTCTCCTGCAGAGGCACGAGTCAGCAGTTACCTACCACGGGGACAGGGGCTCTGGCTGCATCAGACCTGGGTGGCGCGGTGTGAGGCATAAGTCCTCTTGGAGGAGGTCACCATTAGCTCCACTATAGAGCCACTGAGCAGATGACCCATGAAATGGAGAACAATTATACCAAACAAGTTCTTGCACTGTTGCAGAAGTTCTAGGGCCCACAAGAGAGTTCCTAAACTGGGGATCCAGCAAAGGGACTGAGAACCCCCTGGGAATTTGACTTTGAAAGCCAGTGGTATTTGATTACAGAACTTCCACAGGACTGGGGAAAAAAACTTGGAGGGCACAAACAAAACCTTGTGCCCACCAAGACCCAGGGGAAAGGAGCAGTCTCCCCACAAGAGACTGAGCCAGACTTGCCTGTGAGTCCTTAAGTCTCCGGCGGAGGCGTGAGTCAACGTTGGCCTGCTGTGGGGCCAGGGGCACTGACTACAACAGTCTTGAGAAGCCCGGCAGGCTCCATAGTCCTTTTGAAGGACGTCACCATTACCCTTACCACAGTTTGGCCTCTGGCCAAACTAAAGGGAGGGAACACAGTCCCATCCATCAGCAGAAACTTGGATTAAATATTTCCTCAGCATGGCCTTGCCCACCAGAGCAAGACCAAATTTTCCACACAGCCAGTCCCTCCCATCAGGGAAGGTGCCACAAGCCTCTTATCCTCATACATCAGAGGGCACACAAAATGAAAACCACAGTCACAGGAAACTAAACAAACTGATGACATGGATCACTTGTCTAACTCAATGAAATTATGAGCCGTGCCATGTAGAGTCCCCCCAAACGGAAAACTCGGCGGTGGCCACAGGACTGCAAAATGTTAGTTTTCATTCCAATCCCAAAGAAAGGCAATACCAAAGAATGCTCAGACTACCACACAATTGCACTCATTTCAAATGCTAGCAAAGTAGTGCTCAAAATTCTCCAAGCTAGGCTTCAACAGTGTGTGAACTGAGAACTTCCAGATGTTCAAGCTGGATTTAGAAACGGCAGAGGAACCAGAGATCAAATTGCCAACATCTGTTGGATCATAGAAAAAGCAAGAGAATTCCATAAAAACACATACTTCTGCTTCATTGACTGTGCTAAAGCTTTTGACTGTGTGCATCACAACAAATTGTGGGAAATTCTTGAAGAGATTGGTATACCAGACCACCTTATCTGCCTCCTGTGAAACTTGTATGCAAGTCAAGAAGCAACATTTAGAATCGGACATGGAACTACAGACTGGTTCCAAATTGGAAAAGGAGTACGTCAAAGCTGTATACCGTCACCCTGCTTATTTAAATTATGTGCAGAGTACATCATGCAAAATTCCAGGCTGGATGAAGCACAAGCTGCAATCAAGATTTCCGGGAGAAATACAAATAACTTCAGATATGCAGGTGACACCACCCTTACGGCAGAAAGTGAAGAGGAACTAAAGAACCTCTTGATGAATGTGAAAGTGCAGAGTGAAAAAGCTGGCTTAAAACTCAACATTCAAAAAACTAAGATCATGGCATCCGGTCCCATCATTTCATTGTATATAGATGGGGAAGCAATGGAAACAGTGATAGAATTTATTTTCTTGGGCTCTGAAATCACTGAAGATGGTGACTGCAGCCATGAAATTAAAAGACACTTGTTCCTTGAAAGAAAAGCTATGACCAACCTACACAGCTTATTAAAAAACAGAAACATCACTTTGCTGACTAAAGTCCATATAGTCAAAGTTATGGCTTTTCCAGTATTCGTGTATGGATCTGAGAGTTGGACCATAAAAGTAACTGAGCACCAAAGAATTGATGCTTTTGAGCCATGGTGTTGGAGGAGACTTTTGAAAATCCCTTGGACTGAAAGGAGATCCAACCAGTCAATCCTAAATGAAATCAACCCTGAATGTTGATTGGAAGTGATGTGGAAGCTGAAGCTCCAATACTTTGGCCACCTGATGTGAAGAACTGAGTCATTAGAAAAGACCCTGATGCTGGGAAAGATTGAAGGCAGGTGGAGAAGGGGACAACAGACGACGAGATGGTTGGATGGCATCACCAACTCATTGGGTATGAGTTTGAGCAAGCTCTGGGAGATGGTTAAGGACAGGAAAGCCTGGTATGCTGCAGTCTATGGTGTCACAAAGAGTCGGACATGACTGAGCAACTAAACAACTACAAAATACATAAAATAGATAAACAATAAGAGTTTACTGTATATGGAATTATATTCAGTTTCTTATACTAACCTGTAGTCGAATATAATCTGAAAAAATGTGCTTGAGTTACTATGCTGTATACTTGATGCTATCACATTATTGTAAATCAACTATTCTTCAGTTTTTAAAAAAGCAGTTTGAGTCTATCCCAAGTGTAATCATTTTTTTTTTAGTCTCACCTAATTTACCAATGCATAAGACTCTAGATTTGTAAATTAAAAGCACATTCCAAGTAGAAAAAATAAGTAAAAGAAAAGCAAGTTAAATCCTAAACTGCCTTTTAGCTTTATGGATAACTTGGTTTCAGTGAAACAATTTTCCTTGGGGTCCAAACTGTATTATTCACTTTATATATCTGTCAATCTGACTTTCACGTTTTATTTTACATTTCCAAGTCTTCATCTCACCAGTGTTTAAAGTTGCATTTTTTGTAAATATGAATTACATTTACCAAATCTACCACTTTTATTAAATATATTTAATTTTTAGAAGATGTGAATTAGATTCAATCTGAAGAAGTAACCCTTGTTTCTGTGTGAGAACTATAATAGGTTCTCAGAGCTATTATGTTCAGTTAGCCCTGATGCAACACTAAGTTTAGGTTCTATATGTGATAAGCTGTGACTGACTTGAATTACCTTGCTTTTTGCATGTGTCTGATTAGATGTTCCTTAGCATGTTTTACTTGATGATGTTTATTTTATCATATAGGGTACATCAGAGAAGGATTCCTGGCTATACAGCATGCCTTAGATAAGGCCATCATTGTGTATCATGAGAGCAGTGCTAAACAGTTGTTTGACAATGTCAGCATCTTTGTACAGAGATTTCCATATCCAGCTTATCCTGATGACGGAGTACTTTTACTCACTGGTAGTTTCCTTCCTTTGATGTTCATACTCATGTTCTCTCCAACTATACTTTCCATCATTCGATCTATTGTATGGGAAAAGGAGAAAAGATTGAAGGTAATCCAAATTATTTTCTTATAAAGTTTCTTTAAAGGATTTGTAAGCATGTAGAGTTGTGTTACACAGAGGATTGGATTATTTCTGCATGTTCAGCATTGTGGATGGTTGTTGCATCCCATAGAAGTAGATTATATCCCAGTAACAACAAATACAGAGCAGGAAGAGTGAATACCAAGCTGGCCGATTTCCAGAAGCAAACTGTGTGGAGCAGCAGAAAGGTAAAGTAAAACCTGATGGCAAGAAGGGACACAGTGAAAGGTCACTAGAGGAATTTGATGTTTCTAGTACCTAGAGTTAAAATTTCAAACAACTCAGGTCCTAGCTAATCTAATATGAAGTCTCACACTATAGGCCTATTTACCTTCATATATGCTCCCCTAGCTAACATGTCTGATTTTCAACAAAGGATTGCAAGCCACACCAAAAATTAAGAAGAAAACGTTTCAAAGAGACAAATCTGTAATCGATGTTGGCAGTTTGACCTCTGCTTTGCCTGCCTTTTATTTATCCAACTTGAGCATCTGGAAGTTCCTGGTTCACGTACTATTGAAGCCTGGCTTGGATAATTTTGAGCATTACTTTGCTAGTGTGTGAGATGAGTGCAATTGTGCAATAGTTTGAACATTCTTTGGCATTGCCTTTCTTTGGGATTGGAATGAAAACTGACCTTTTCCAGTCCTGTGGCCACTGCTGAGTTTTCCAGATTTGCTGGCATATTGAGTGCAGCACTTTCACAGCATCATCTTTTAGCATTTGAAATAGCTCAACTGGAATTCCATCACCTCCACTAGCTTTGTTCATAGTGACACTTCCTAAGGCCCACTTGACTTTGCATTCCAGGATGTTTGGCTCCAGGTGAATGATTACCCCATCATGATTATATGGGTCATGAAGATCTTTTTTGTACAGTTCTGTGTATTCTTGCCACCTCTTCTTAATATCTTCTGCTTCTGTTAGGTCCATGCCATTTCTGTCCTTTATTGTGCCCATCTTTGCATGAAATATTTTCTTGGTATCTCTGATTTTCTTGAAGAGATCTCTAGTCTTTCCCATTCTATTGTTGTCGTCTATTTGTATGCATTGATCACTGAGGAACGCTTTTTTATCTTTCCTTGCTATTCTTTGGAACTCTGTGTTCAAATGGGTGTATCTTTCCTTTTCTCCTTTGCCTTTAGCATCTCTTGTTTTCTCAGCTATTTATAAGGCCTCCTCAGACAACCATTTTGCCTTTTTGCACTTCTTTTTCTTGGGGATGGTCTTGATCACTGCCTCCTGTACAATATCACGAACCTCTGTCCATAATTCTTCAGGTACTCTATCAGATCTAATTCCTTGAATCTATTTGTCACTTCCACTGTATAATCATCAGGGATTTGATTTAGGTCAAAGCTGGATGGTCTAGTGGTTTTTCCTACTTTCTTCAATTTTGCAAAAGTCTGAATTTTGCAAGAAGGAGTTCATGATCTGGGTAACAGTCAGCTCCTGGTCTTGTTTTTGTTGACTGTATAGAGCTTCTTCATCTTTGCTGCAAGGAATATAATCAATCTGAGTTCAGTATTGACCATCTGGTGATGTCCATGTGTAGAGTCATCTCTTGTGTTGTTGCAAGAGGGTATTTGCCATGATCAGTAAATTCTCTTGACAGAACTGTTAGCCTTTGCCCTGCTTCATTTTGTACTCTAAGGCCAAATTTGCCTGTTACTCCGAGTATCTCTCAACTTCCTGTGCTTACATTCCAGTCCCATATAATGAAAAGGACATCTTTTTTGGGTGTTAGTTTTAGAAGATCTTGTGGGTCTTCATAGAATCATTCAACTTCAGCTTCCTCAGTATTACTGGTTGGGCATATACTTGGATTACTGTGATGTTGAATGGCTTCCTTGGAAATGAACAGAGTTCATTCTGTTATTTTTGAGACAGCACCCAAGGACTGCATTTTAGACTCTTTTGCTGACTATGAGGGCTACTCCATTTCTTCTAAGGGATTGTTGCCCACAGTAGCAGATATAATGGTCATCTGAATTTAATTCACCCATTCCAATCCATTTTAGTTCACTGATTCTTAAAATATCGATGTTCACTCTTGCCATCTCCTGTTTGACCACCTCCTATTTGCCTTAATTCATGGACCTAACATCCCAGGTTTCTATTCAATATTGTTCTTTACAACATCAGACTTTACTTCCATCACTGGTCACATCTGCAACTGGGTGTTGTTTTTGCTTTGGCTCCATCTCTTCATTCTTTCTGGAGTTATTTCTCCACTGTACAGTTCAGTTCAGTCACTCATTCGTATCTGACTCTTTGCGACCCCATGGACTGCAGCACGCCAGGCCTCCCTGTCCTTCACCAACTCCCGGAGTTTACCCAAATTCATGTCCACTGAGTCGGTGATGCCATTCAACCATCTCATCTTCTGTTGTCCCCTTCTCCTCCTGCCTTCAGTCTTTCCCAATATCAGGTCTTTTCCAATGAGTCAGTTCTTCACATCAGGTGGCCAAAGTATTGGAGTTTCAGCTTCAACATCAGTCCTTCCAGTGAACACTCAGGACTGACCTTTAGGATGCACTGGTTGGATCTCCTTGCAGTCCAAGCGAGTCTTCTCCAACACCACAGTTCAAAAGCATCAATTCTTCAGCACTCAGCTTTCCTCACAGTCCAACTCTCACATCCATACATGACCACTGGAAAAACCACAGCCTTGACTAGACGGACCTTTGTTGGCAAAGTAATGTCTCTGCTTTTTAATATACTCTCTAGGTTGGTCATAACTTTCCTTCTAAGGATCAAGCGTCTTATAATTTCATGACTGCAATCACCATCTGCAGTGATTTTGGAGCCCAAAAAAATAAAGTCTGCCACTGTTTCCATTGTTTCCCCATCTATTTCCCATGAAGTGATGGGACCAGATGCCATGATCTTAGTTTTCTGAATGTTGAGCTTTAAGCCAACTTTTTCACTCTCCTCTTTCACTTTCATCAAGAGGCTCTTCAGTTCTTCTTCACTTTCTGCCATAAGCGTGGTATCATCTGCATATCTGAGATTATTATATTTCTCCTGGCAATCTTGATTCCAGCTTGTGCTTCATCCAGCCCAGTGTTTCTCATGATGTACTCTGCAGATAAGTTAAATAAGCAGGGTGACAATATACAACCTTGACGTACTCCTTTTCCTGTTTGGAACCAGTCTGTTATTCCATGTCCAGTTCTAACTATTGCTTTCTGACCTGCATACAGATTTCTCAAGAGGCAGGTCAGGTGGTCTGGTATTCCCATCTCTTTCAGAATTTTCCACTCTTCTCCAGTAGCATATTGAGCACCTACCAACCTGGGGAGTTCATCTTTCAGTGTCCTATCTTTTTGCCTTTTCAAAGTGTTCTTGGGGTTCTCAAGGCAAGAATACTGAAGTGGTTTGCCATTCCCTTCTCTCGTAGACCATGTTTTGTCAAAACTCTCCATCATGACCCATCCATCTTGGGTGGCCCTAAATGGCATGGCTCATAGTTTCGTTGAGTTAGACAAGACTGTGGTCCATGTGATCAGTTTGATTATTTTTCTGTGATTGTGGTTTTCGTTCTGTCTGCCCTTTGATGGATAAGTGTAAGAGGCTTATGGTAACTTCCTGATGGGAGAGACTGACTGAGTGGGAAACTGGGTCTTATTCTGATGGGTGGGGCAATGCTCAGTAAATCTTTAGTCCAATTTCATATTGATGGGCGGGACTGTGTTCCCTCCCTCTTGTTTTACCTGAGGCCAGACTGGTGAAGGTAATGAAGATAATTTAAGGACCTCTTTCAAAAGGTCCTGTGCAGCACTGGGGCATTCAATGCCCCTGGCCCTGCCACAGTCCACCGCCGACCCATGCCTCACAGTTTAAATTACTGTGATTAATAATTTAAGGCACTAAAGGAAAAGATAGAGGTGTCCAGGATCCTTAAGACCATCCCTATTTTCTGAAATTCACTTGAAGGATTCATGTGACTCAGCATGTAGATATGCTAACAGCTAAGGTTTATTTTAATGGTAGAGTAAGTATAGGTGATAGCTGAATCATAAGAGAAAATGACACAGGCAAAGCCTAGAGGAATTAACCTGTAGGCTTCCACAAGTAATTTCACAAGAGATCACATAGGGCATACTCTTGCACCAGTGATGAAAATCCAGCAACATATTTGTGATGTTCTTGTCCAGAGAAATCCATTAGAGACTTATCATCCAAGGTTTTGATTGGCATGCTGGTTATATTATATAAGCACCTTTGACCTACCACATACCAAAATTCCAAACTCCTAGACAGCAGATATCCAGCATACACCATATTATTTGTACAAACAGTTTAGGCACAGTCAGCCACACTTATCATTTAGAAAATGTTTTATATCAGTGAAGGGAGTGGTTTATCAGCCAAATTTCCATATACCAACCAAAAGCCAATCTTGCAAACATGCCTTCTTTAAAAATAGTAGTGTCAAGCTTTCTCTTTTCAGCGCAACAGATAACATGCATGATCAGATAGGTAATGCTATCAGAAACAGCTGAGCACCAAAGAATTGATGCTTTTGAACTGTGGTGTTAGAGAAGACTCTTGAGAGTCCCTTGGACTGCAAGGAGATCCAACCAAAGGAAGATTCCAACCTAAAGGAAATTAGTCCTGAATGTTCATTGGAAGGACTGATGTGGAACCTGAAACTCCAATACTTTGGCCACCTGATGCAAAGAACTGACTCATTTGAAAAGACCCTGATGGCTGGGAAAGATTGAAGGTGGGAGGAGAAGGGGATGACAGGATGGCATCACTGACTCAATGGACATGAGTTTGAGTCAACTCCGGGAGTTGGTGATGGACAGGGAGGCCTGGTGTGCTGCAGTTCATGGGGTTGCAAAGAGTCAGACACCACTGAGCAACTGAACTGAACTGAACTGATTGGAAACAGCAAGCTATAAGGAGTCAAATGGAATTGCTGGAAATTAAAAACAGCGTGCTGACAAAAATGAAGTCTGCCTTTGACAGACTCATAAGTAGACTTGACCTTGCTGAGGAAAGAATCAAAAATTGAATACAAGAAAGTTGAAATTACACAAATTTAAGTGCAAAAAGAAAACACTATGTAAAGATCCAGAAGAAAACATTGAAAAGCTATAGGACACCATCAATGATATAGCATGTATATAATTGGAATTCAAAAAGGAAATGTGAAAATAAAGTTAAAGAAATAATGGCAGAGACTTTTACAAAATTAATGGTAGACATCAAACCACAGTTCCAAAAAGCTCAGAGATAAGCTAGAGGGAAGGAAAAGACTCATTGCCTAAAAAGAACAAGTATAAGAAGTACTGCTGACTTCTAATTTACAATTGAATTTTTAAAAAAGGAAAGAAACCATAAACACATTTATCTAATATCCCTGGAAGTGGATGTAATGGAAAAGAGATCTTAATCTCGATATTTCAAAGTTTAATTTTAAATGCTCTCCATTTTGGTTTAATACTAGGTGTAATGTTGACGAAAGATTTCTGAACTCAAGAGGAAAAGATTTGAATGTCAGTACTGCCCTTACTAACTGCATAAATGTAATCAACTCACATGACTTTCTGAGCCTTGATTTTTCTCACTCATAAAATGAACATATTATCCATTTAAATGTGTCTTTATGAGAATTTAGTTTTTAAATGTATGTGAAAATGTTATGAATTGCTGATATATTTAATATTTGATTTGTTTTTAATTTCCTACAGGAGTACCAGCTTACAGTTGGACTTAGAAGTTGGATGATCTGGGCTGCGTATTTCTTCACGTTCTTCTTTTTTTATATCTTTATTGTCTCCTTGATATGTGTGTTAGTTTTTGCCAAGGCAAGTGTTAGTTTCATTCAACAGAGATGAGTCATACATGTACTATTAGGATTTTAGTAGCTACTAGAAATTTTAAAAAGGAAAAGTTGAAATTATTTTCATAATGTATATGATTTAGCCAATATATACAAAATATTATTTCAGTATGCAACCAATTTAAAAATTTAGATATTTTACATTCTTTTCTGTACTAAATACTTATAACTCCAGTGTATGTTTCATATTTAGAGCACATCTCAATTTATGCACTGTATTTTCATTAGAAATACTTCATCTGTATTTGACACTGCTTTATCTTTTGAGTTTAAGTTAAAAATAACTAAAATTCAATGAAAACAAAAAGTCAACTCCTCAGTCACACTCACTACTTTCCAGGTGCTTAATGTATCAAGTGTTTAATAGTTACATGCTGTATATGGCTGTTACATCTAACATTTTATTTCCAGTGGATTGCAACCTACTGCAACTATCCTTTGAGAAGGAAAAAGTAATCATAGTATGGACTGGTTAGTCTCAGGTTTTCAAGAGAATGAAAAATGGCTTTTATGGAAATTCGGAGACTGCCAAATCTCTGAGAAAAACATTAATCCTTCTGTAAGAAATAAGTCAATTAGTTAACTTGGCATCTCATTGAGTTTCAGTCACTGGGCAGTGTGATCTGTTTCTTTAGGGCCATAGTTTTCTCCCTCTTCCCTTGTGTTTATATGGTACTGCTTACTGCATATTTTACATGATGTCATAATTGTTTTATTGTAGATTTTCAATGATCCAGTCTTCTGCTACAGTGACTATAGTTTCATCTTTGTCTTTCTTATGTGTTATGCCACTGCTTCAATATTCTTTGGCTTTATGGTTAGCACATTCTTCGATAAAGGTAAGTCTAAGACTTCTTCTGTAACAGAATTACCATTTTAATTGACCAAAATAAGGCCATATTTGGGAGCTCCATGTAGCTATCTCACATACAGTCTTGGTATACATTCTAATATAGAAGATGAATTGCACATGAAATGATTTTACAGGAGGTAGAGGGTGCACTGAAATTTAATACTGCCCAATGCATGTGTAAAAACAGTATATAAAATAAGATTGTTACCAGTTGGAACTTAGGATAGATTAAACAGTGCTTCCTGCAGAAGTTGATTTCAAATCACTTCCGAAAGCAAATCAAGGGAAGGAGATATTCATTCATTCATTTATTCAGCATGTGCTTTATGTACTTAACATGTGGTAAGACTTTGTATCACATACATAGACAAAGGAAAATGATTCTTCTTGAAAGCCCACATGAGAAAGATATATATCATCAGATAACCCCAGATTGGCCTACTACAGATCTTATAGAAATAATTTTCTATTGACAATTTTTAATAACTTCCCCCCAAATTAAGGAATATTTCTTTTTTATACCAC
Source organism: Cervus elaphus (assembly GCF_910594005.1). NCBI lineage: Eukaryota > Metazoa > Chordata > Mammalia > Artiodactyla > Cervidae > Cervus > Cervus elaphus. The sequence continues at coordinate 33,615,828 of NC_057824.1, forward strand.
ACCTATTAAGCATTATTTCTCCTGTATTTTCTGTATTGAACAAGTATAGTCCCTATTAAATAATTTTAGTGTATAAATATATTTTTGCAGTAAGAATTTTAAGTATCAAAATATAACCTTTAATCACTTCAGTTCAGTTCAGTCACTCAGTCATATCTGACTCTTTGCGACCTCATGGACTGCAGCACGCCAGGCCTCCCTGTCCTTCACCAACTCCCGGAGTTTACCCAAATTCGTGTCCACTGAGTCGGTGATGCCATCCAACCACCTCATCTTCTGTCGTCCCCTTCTCCTCCTGCCTTCAGTCTTTCCCAGCGTCAGGTCTTTTCCAATGAATCAGTTCTTCACATCAGGTGGACAAAGTATTGGAGTTTCAGCTTCAAAATCAGTCCTTCCAGTGAACACTCAGGACTGATCTCCTTCAGGATGGACTGGTCGGATCTCCTTGCAGTCCAAGGGACTCTCAAGAGTCTTCTCCAACACCACAGGTCAAAGGCATCAATTCTTCAGCGCTCAGCTTTCTTTATACTCCAACTCTCACATCCATACGTGACCACCTAAAAAACCATAGCCTTGACTAGACGGACCTTTGTTGGCAAAGTGATGTCTCTGCTTTTTAATATGCTCTCTAGGTTGACCATAACTTTCCTTCCAAGGAGCAAGCCTCTTTTAATTTCATGCCTGCAGTCACCATCTGCAGTGATTTTGGAGCCCAAAAAAAATAAAGTCTGCCACTGTTTCCCCATCTATTTGCCATGAAGTGATGGGACCAGATGCCATGATCTTAGTTTTCTGAATGTTGAGCTTTAAGCCAACTTTTTCACTCTCCTCTTTCACTTTCATCAAGAGGCTCTTCAGTTCTTCTTCACTTTCTGCCATAAGGGTGGTGTCATCTGCTTATCTGAGGTTATTGATATTTCTCCCAGCAATCTTGATTCCAGCTTGTGCTTCATCCAGCCCAGTGTTTCTCATGATGTACTCTGCAGATAAGTTAAATAAGCAGGGTGACAATATACAGCCTTGATGTACTCCTTTTCCTATTTGGAACCAGTCTGTTATTCCATGTCCAGTTCTAACTGTTGCTTCCTGACCTGCATATTATCACAAATATCGCCGATTGGTTTTCAGAATTCACAATTAGTATTTGGAATTGTGATGAAAGGAATTAACATAGCAGTCCTGAAACTCATTTCCTTAGAAAGCCTTCCTAGAAAGGTTTGCCTTTGCTTGGCATCTAAGAACTTAAATTTTTAGAAGATTCTCCCCATTCTCTTAATAGTAAGAGTGGCTCATGGTTCCTAAAGTGCTTGTGCAAGCAGTTTTTATAATAAACACAGGTTTGCTTTCTGGGAGTCTAGAGTCTTGATATATGTTAGGTACACCTGTGTGACAAGCTCCCAACAAAAACCTTAGTCCTTCAATCTCTAATCAATATCTGGCCTATACATGTTGTCACAGTTCCTTGCTAGAGGAATTAAGCATAACCTGTGTGATTGCACTAAGAGAGAACTCTTGTAAACTTGTGCCTGTTTCCATCTGCACTTTGCCACATGCTCCTTTTCCCTTCAATGATTGTGCTTTGTATCCTTACATTGTTATTATAGCATCATTATTTATTCATCATAACTCTTGAGTATGACTATATGCTATATCCTTGAATTGTCCTAGAAAGTGACTGAATCCAGAGTGGTCTTGAGGACCTCAACAAAACAATTAACAAAATTGTGGATAAAGAAAAATAGTATGTTGAGCTAAAACAGAAAGTGATGTGTTGAAAATCAAAATAAGATTGTCAGACAGGAGTCAATGTATTTATATAAACAAGAAAAAGGACTTTTATTTCTGGTGGTATAATAGACTAAATTAGAATGACTCTTCCCATCTAAAACAATTGAAATATTAGTTAATATTTTTAAACTTATTTTTCAGTTCAGTTCAGTTGCTCAGTCATGTCCAACTCTTTGTGACCCCATGGACTGCAGCACGCCAGGCTTCCCTGTCCTGGAGCTTACTCAAGATCATGTCCATCAAGTCGGTGATGCCATCCAACCATCTCATCCTCTGTCATCCCCTTCTTCTCCCGCTTTCAATCTTTCCCAGCATCAGGGTCTTTTCCAGTGAGTCAGTTCTTCACATTAGGTGGCCAAAGTATTTGAGTTTCAGCTTCAGTCTTTCCAATGAATATTCAGAACTGATTTCCTTTAGGATTGACTGGTTTGACTGTGCTTTATTGACTACACCAAAGCCTTTGACTGTGTGGATCTCACCAAACTGTGGGAAATTCTTAAAGAGATGGGACTGCCAGACCACCTTACCTGCCTCCTGAGAAATCTTCATGCAGGTCAAGAAGCAACAGTTAGAACTGGACATGGAACAACAGACTGGCTCCAAATGGGGAAAGGAGTACATCAAGGCTGTATATTATCACCCTACTTAGTTAACTTATATGCAGTATGCATCATGCGAAATGCCGGGCTGGATGAAACACAAACTGGAATCAAAATTGCCAGAATAAATATCAATAACCTCAGATAAGCAGATGACACCACCTTTATGGCAGAAAGTGAAGAAGAACTAAACAGCCTCTTGTTGAAAGTGAAAGAGGAGAGTGAAAAAACTGACTTAAGACTCAACATTCAGAAAACTAAGATCATGGCATCTGGTCCCATCACTTCATGGCAAATAGATGGGTAAACAATGGAAACAGTGACAGATTTTATTTTGGGGGGCTCCAAAATCATGCAAAAGGTGACTGCCATCATGAAATTGAAAGACACTTGCTCCTTGGAAGAAAAGCTATGACAAACCTAGACAGCATATTAAAAAGCAGAGACATTGCTTTGCCAACAAAGGTCCATCTACTCAAAGCTGTGGTTTTTCCAGTAGTCATATATGGATGTGAGAGTTGGACTATAAAGAAAGCTGAACACCAAAGAGTTGATGCCTCTGGACTGTGGTGTTGGAGAAGACTCTGAGAGTCCCTCGGACTGCAAGGAGATCAAACTTATTTTTAATTCAGCCCAAGTTCTCAAAATTAAAAATCTTGGATATAACAATGAATAAGAATAGAAAGTCCCTGAAAGTTATAAAGAAGAAGAAAGGCTGCTTAGAAACCTTGAAACTTGAGGAATTGACTTGACCTTTACTTCCTTGGGATTTCTTACCGCTACTCATATATCTTTGAAAAAGCACTTCAGAAGTGCCTAGTCTATAACTAACAGCATACAAAAAGTTCCACACAAAGCCTGTTTTCCCGCACCAAAAGACTAGGAAATTTGTGCCCTAACAATAGCAAAGATTTTGGCAATACTTGCCCTATTCCAGCCCAACACTAAGTGAAAAACCGCTGCACCTCTATATTCATGGCTGAGTCAGTCAAGAAAGAAGTTGATCCTCCATCTCAATCCCATCTTTCCAGAGTCAGGCACTATTCAATTAATAATTCCCTTGCCAGTTTACTGCCATCAGTGTCCAGTAGTGAGTTGAGTTTCCATCCACATACAGTATCAGTAATACTTGAGGTAGTACAAATTGGTTCTAATAAGCATCCTTTGCCATCAGCTAACCTTCCACATCTACCAAACAGCAATAAGAAGCTGAACAAGTGTGGTGCCAAACTAGTCAGCACTCCTTCCACGTCTCCTGTTGCGTAGCATCAGTGAAGCCCAGTAGAGAGCTAAGCTTCCTCAGTCAGAGGTTAAAAGGTGGTATGCATCAGTGCCCCACTTTCATAAAGGTGTTAGCAAGGCCAGAGAGAGGTCTGAACTTCCACCTCATCTGTCTGCAGTGAGGAGGTGTATATCAGTACCCTGCTTTTCCCAGGGAAGTGTCAGCAGGGAAGAGGAACAGCCACACCCATCTGACCTTTGTGTGCTGCCCGCTTTTAAAAAAGATTAGAATTCATAGTCTCATTTTACCTAAAATGCTTAGGACATGATAGAAAATAACTCATACAAAGAACCAGGAAAATCACAATATTAATGAGAAATGACATTCATGGCAAAAGACACAGCACTAAGATGAAGCAGGTATTATAATTGTAGGCAAGCAATATAAGCAGCCATCATAAAAATGGCTTCAGCAAGAAATTATGAAAACAAATGGGAAAATAGAAATCTCAGCAAAGAAATAGAAATTATTTAAAAAACAAATGGAAATCATAGAAAAATATAATAGCAAGTTTAAAGCTTAAGTAGAATAAAGATAAGATAGAATAAGTCAAATTGAAGACAGATTCAGTAGAATCACATTCTGAATAAAGAGAAAATACACTGCAAAATTTATAGAATCTCAAAGACATGTAGGACAATAACCACATATCTAACACTTATTTGTATCAATGGAGTTTCTAAAGAAGAGTAGGAAAAATGTGGGACTGAAAAAGTTTTCAAAATAAAAAAGTATTCAAAAAAATAATGGCTGAAATTTTATCAAGTCTGGTGAAAGACAGACATACACTGTCTCAAGGAACTGGGTAACACCAAATTGGATAAATACGAAAAAATTCATGCCAAGACACATCATAATTAAACTTCTGAAAACTAAAGACCATGAAAAAAACCTAACAAGCACACAGAAAAAATAATGCATTATTTATAGAAGAATGTCAATTTGAATAACCACACTTCTCATCTAAACTAGAAGGAAACAGCATGTGTCTCCAAGTGTTGAAGAAAAGAAATACCAACAGTGAACTCTGTATCCAGGAAAACTATCCTCCAGGAATGAATAGGAAATAAATCCTTAGAAGAAGGAAGACAAAGATTTGTTGTTTACAAAACTACCATTAAAGAATCGCTAAAGGAAGTTTCCTGAGCAGAAGGGAGATAACAGAAATCTCTGAACTCCACAAAGAAAAGAACATGTAAATGGGTAAAAATAGGCATAAGTATAATAGACCATTCTACTTCTCCTGTGTTTATTAGATCAGATTTATAGATGAAGCAAAATTATAACATCATCCATCAAATGTGGTGTTCAATTTAAGTAAAGAAAATAGTTAAAGACAGTTAAAAGAGTTTTAAAGTGAATAGCCCTGCTTATTTAACTTATATGCAGGGTACATCATGCGAAACGCCAGCCTGGATGAAGCCACAAGCTGGAATCAAGATTGTCAGGAGAAATATCAATAACCTCAGATACACAGATGACACCACCCTTATGGCAGAAAGTGAAGAAGAACTAAGGAGCCTTTTGATGAAGGTGAAAAAGGAGAGTGAAAAAGCGGGCTTAAAACTCAACATTCAAAAAGCGATGATCATGGCATCTGGTCCCATCACTTCATGGCAAATAGATGGGGAAACAATGGAAAGTGACAAACTTTATTTTTTGGGGTTCCAAAATCACTGCAGATGGTGACTGCAGGCATGAAATTAAAAGAGGCTTGCTCCTGGGAAGTAGAGCTATGACCAACCTAGAGAGCATATTAAAAAGCAGAGACATTACTTTCCTGACAAAGGTCCATCTAGTCAAGGCCATGGTTTTTCCAGTAGTCACGTATGGATGTGAGAGTTGGAGTATAAAGAAAGCTGAGCGCCGAAGAGTTGATGCCTTTGACCTGTGGTGTTGGAGAAGACTCTTGAGAGTCCCTTGGACCTCAAGGAGATCAAATCAGTCCATCCTAAAGGAAATCAGTCCTGAATATTCATTGGAAGGACTGGTGCTGAAGCTGAAACTCCAATACTTTGGCCACCTGATGCAGAGAACTGACTCATTTGAAAAGACCCTGATCCTGGGAAAGATTGAGGCAGGAGGAGCAGGGCTGGACAGAGGATGAGATGGTTGAATGGCATCACTGTCTCAATGGACATGAGTTTCAGCAAGCTCCAGGAGTTGGTGATGGACAGAGAAGCCTGGCATGCTGTTGTCTGTGGGGTCACAAAGAGTCGTATATGTCTGAGCGACTGAACTGAACTGAGTGTAGAGAAGCCTAAGTGGAAGTAGGATTTATGTAACTTAGAATTGTAAAATGCAGAATTTGGAGTTCTGTGAAGGAATGCTGGCAGCCACCAGGAGCTGGAAGAGGTAAGGAGTGCCATCTTCCCTAGAGTCTTCAGAATGTGTGTAGTCCTGCTGACACCATGCTCTTCTGCATATCTGCATTCCTGGCCTTTATTACTAGGTCTATATTGAGGGCCTTTGGCTGAGGTCTTTGCAGTTACCTCTGCAGAGACTTCTTTGATGTGTGAAATCTTGAAGACACTTCTCTTCACTCTGACTTAGCACTCAGAACTTTTCTACTCCTAGTCAAGTCCATAAAATTTAAGAAGCCTTTTATTCAGGGCTTCCTCAACAGTTAGTTGAGTAAGCCCCCTCCCCCGCCACCTCTGTGATGACCCATGTGACTCTCAACCACTGTTTGAATCCATGGATAAAATGGAATAAGAAAGCTTGTGCTTTCTCCAGTGTTAGGTTTTTGCATATACTATTGCAGTAAGTGATTAAAGGCTTCACTGTTTGGTTTCTTGCTTTAATTGACTACTCCTACTCCTACACCTGGTATTCACTGACAGTAGCCACAGGTAAGTAGATGAGAGCAATTTTGTTTTACTGCATTAGCCCCTCTTCCAAGCTCTTTCAGCTCAGACATGAGAGATAACCTCAGCCCATGACTTGTCCCTGAAGGAGGGCCAGGGTAAGAGAAAGTGGGACAAACATCTGACATTCCTGGCCATTTTCTGTTACCTGAAGAACTAGTTTCTCTCTTGCAACACATGGAGTGCTGAAAAAACTGGAACAGAACAGAAGCCTGGAGCAGTTAGAAATGAAGAAAAAAGATGAGCAGTTTCCTGTGATCCACATGACTCTCTGAGAGTTAGAGAACACACAGAACTGAAGGCACAGGCTCCTCCCCAAGAAGGGAGAGAGGAGTTGAGAATAGCTGTAATTCCTCTGCCTTTCAGTACAGTCCCTGAGGGGCTTGTTTCAGAGCATGCAGGGAGCACTGCAGAAGTTGACACAGTCCTGGTGAACAGGGCAGCTAAGAACAAAGGAATTGGGGCAGGCAGCATCTTACAACCAGAACAGATCTGCAAGATTTACGGAAGGTGTAGAACAGGATTTTTCTCCAGGAGGAAGAGAATCTAGTGGATTGTGGCTCCCAACATCTCTAGCCTTCCAGGGCACAGTGCGAGGGTCTGGTTTCTGTCTTGCCTCACATGGAGCACTGACTAAACTGTCATAGACTATAGAGGGAGTGAAATAATATGAGCTCCTTAAGGGAAATATATATATACTGGACATGGGGCAGCTAAGAACAAATGCCCAGAATCTAACTGGATTGAATGGTAGTCTTTCACAATCAGAGCCGGTCCTTAAAGACTGAGAGAAGTAGAAGTTTCTTAAAATGTGCATACACTAATGGAAAGCAACAAAGAACAGGAAGAACCATGAAAACATGACAAAATAATACGCAAACTCACATGAGACACACACACAGAAATAAATATTTAGTAACCTACCATGAGAAAGGATATCTTAACTGCATGGGGTGAGATTCAAAATAGTTATTTTAAACTCAAGTTACAAAAGGACAAAAACATAACTGAATTAATTCAGAAAAATGATACATAAACTGAGAATGCCAACAGGAATGGTTTTTTAAGAATAACCAAATAGAAATATTTAGTCAAAGAGTTTAATAATTGAACTGAAATGTTTGCTGCTGCTGCTAAGTCACTTCAGTCGTGTCTGACTCTATGTGACCCCATAGACGGCAACCCACCAGGCTCCGCCGTCCCTGGGATTCTCCAGGCAAGAACAATGGAGTGGGTTGCCATTTCCTTCTCCAATGCATGAAAGTGAAAAGTGAAAGTGAAGTCACTCAGTCGTGTCCGACTCTTCGCGACCCCATGGACTGCAGCCCACCAGGCTCCTCTGTCCATGGGATTTTCCGGGCAAGAGTACTGGAGTGGGGTGCCATTGCCTTCTCTGGAAATGTTTGCTAAGATGATTCAAAAACAGGCTTTATCAAGCAGAAGAAATTATCAGCAAATTTCAATATAGGACATTTGAAATTATCAATTTAGAAGCTCGAAAAAAATGAAAGTCTAAGAGATTAAGGGGCACATAAAAATGAATATATATATATATGTAATGAGAACTTCAGAAGGAGAAAAGAAAAGGAAATAGAAAATTTATTGAATGAAATATGGTAACAGTTTCTCTCATCTGGAGAGATAAGTGAACATCCAGACTCATGAAGCCTCAAAATAAACACCAGACATGATGAACCAAAAGAAGTCTACATTGTCTCAATGTCTCAGTTATAATCAAATGGTCAGAACTAAAAGAAAAACATACAGTTTTGAAAGCAGGAAAAGAAAAGCGAATGATCATGTTCAAGGAACTCCTTGTAAGCAGAAACCATGAAAGCCAGGAAGGAATGAGATGATACATTTGAAGTGCTAAAAGAAACCTGCCAACCAAGAATGCTATCCTGAGCAAAACTGTACTTTAAAACTGAAGGAATAGACAAAATTGGAGGGAATTTATCACCACTATATCTGCATTAAAAGAAATTCTACAGGATCTTCTTTAAGTTGAAACAGAAGGATGATAAAGAAGAGTGCAAAGCATGTGAAAGCACAGACTCACTGATAAAGGCAAATGTCTAGACAAATACAGTATTATAATGTTGTAATGATAGTAAATAAATCCTTTTTAATTGTACTGTAAAAGTTAAAGTATTAAGAATAAAAAATTTTAAATTCTTGATACATAACAATATAAAAGATGGAATTAGCAAACTTTGAGGGGGAGAATTGAAAGTGTAGACTTATGCACTTGAAATTGTTATTGGTGTAAATGAGATAGTTACATTTTAAGTAAAATCTAAAATATATACATACGGAAAAGAGAGACAAAACATCTCACTACAAAAGATCAACAAATCATAAAGGAAGATAGCAAGAGAGTAAAAGACACAAAGAATGACAGATCCGACAGAAACAAGTAGCAAAATGGGAATAGTAGTCCTTGTTTGTCCATAATAACTAAAACATAAATGGATTAAACATGCCAATCAGAAAACAAAGAATGAACACACACACAAAAAGATATAATGATTTATTGTCTACAAAGACTTACTTTAGAATTAAAGGCACACTTAGTTTCACAATGAAGGGATGCAAATATACATTACATAAAAATATTGACCAAAAAATAGAGATGGTAGCTACACTTAGAACATAAAAATAGATTTTAAGTTAAAAATTCACAAGGAACAAAAAAGGACATTACATGATGACAAAAAGTTCAATGCATCAAGAAGAAATAACTTATATATGGACCAACCATCAGAATACCTAAGCATATAAAGCATATATTGAAATACATTAAGGGAGAAATAGCAATACAGTTGGAGGAGAAAACTTCAATATCCCCACTTTCAAAAATGGGTAGATCATCTAGAGAGAAAAATCAGTAAGGAAACAAGATTTGAGCACCATTGACCAAATGAACTCAATAGACATACACAGTACGTTTCACCCAATAACAGAATATAGTCTTCTGAAGTGTACGTGGAGTATAGTCTAGAGCCTAACACATTAGGTCAGAAAACAAGTCATTAAAAACTTAAGAAGATTGAAATTCCATTTACTTTTCAATCACAATGGAATAAAACCAAAAAAAGAAAAAAAAACTTAAAATTTGTGATTTTTAAAAAAACACAGCCAGTTTTTGGTCAAAGAAGGAGTCAAAATAAGAAAATATCTTCAGGGAAATGAAAACAAATAGAATCATACCAAAACTTTTGGGATGCAGGAAAAGCAGGACTGAGAGAAAGTTTATAGCAATAAACATTCATTTAAAAAGGTTAGAAAGGTCAAACAGGTAACCTAATTTTACGTATAGTATTGGAATTTCTAGTCAAACGATTGGGCAAGAAGAAGAAGTAAAAGTTATCCAGATAAGAAAAAGTAAAAATATCTCTCTTTGCTGACTATATAATCTGATATGTGGAAAATCCTAAAGACCACACACAGTTGCTACTAATAAATTCACTGTCAAGCAGAATGCCTACACAGACATTTATCCAAAGAAGACAGACAGATGGCTAATAAATACATGAATATATGCTCAATATCACTTAGTATAAGAGAAATGCAAACCAAAATCACCATGAAGTATCATCTCACACCGATCAGAATCGCTGTCATCAAAAAGTCAACAATAAATGCTGAGAGGATGTAGAGAAAAGGGAACCCTATTAAAGTGTTGGTGGGAATGCAAATTAATACAACCACCATGGAGAACAGTATGGAGATGCCCTTAAAATCTAGGAATAAAACTACCATATAACAGAAATCCCACTACTAGGCATATACCCTGAGAAAGCTAGAATTTGAAAGACATATGTATCCCTCCAAAAATCACTGTGGACAGTGACTGCAGTCATGAAATTAAAAGATGCTTGCTTCTTGGAAGAAAAGCTATGACAAACCTAGAGAGCATATTAAAAAGCAGAGACATCACTTTGCCAACAAAGTTCCATATAGCCAAAACTATGGATTTTCCAGTAGTCAGGCACAGATGTGAGAGTTGGACCTTAAGTCTGGCTGAGCACCAAAGGATTGATGCTTTCAAACTGTGGTGCTGGAGAACACTCTTGAGAGTCCCCTGGACAGCACAGAGATCAAATAAGTCAATCCTAAAGGAAGTTAACCCTGGATATTCATTAGAAGGATTGATGTTGAAGCTAAAGCTCCAATACTTTGGTCACCTGATCTAAAGAGCCAACCCATTGGAAAAGACCCTGATGCTGGGAAAGACTGAGGGCAGGAGGAGAAGTGGGCAATAGGGGGTGAGATGGTTGGATGGCATCATTGACTCAATGGAAATGAGTTTGAGCAAACTCTGGGAGATAGTGAAGGACAGGGAAGCCTGGTGTGCTATACAGCCCATGGGGTCACAAAGAGTTGGACACGAGTGAGTGAACAACAACAAAACCTCAGTGTTCATTGCAGCACTATTTACAACAGCTAGGACATGGAAGCAACCTAGATGTCTATCAGCAGATGAATGGATAAAGAAGTTGTGGTATATATGCACAATGGAATATTACTCAGCTATAAAAAGGAATACATTTGAGGCAGTTCTAATGAGGTGCATGAACCTAGAGCCTGTTATACAGAGGGAAGTAAGTCAGAAAGAGAAAGACAAGTACCATATGATCTATGGAATCCAGAAAGATGTACTAAGGACCGTATGTGCAAGGCAGCAAAGGAGACACAGGCATAAAGAACAGACTTTTGGATTCAGTGGGAGAAGGAGTAGGTGAGATGATTTGAGAGAATAGCATTGAAACATATTCATTACCATATGTAAAATAGATAGTCGTTGGGAGTTTGATGTATGCCAGAGGGCAACCAAAGCTAGTGCTCTGTGAAAACCTGGAGGGATGGATTGAGGAGGGAGGTGGGTACAGGATGGAGGGGACAAATGTATGCCCTATGTCTGATTCATATTAATGTAAGGCAAAAACCATCACAATATTGTAAACAATTATCCTCCAATTTAAATAAATTTTTAAAAATAAATTCACTAAAGTAAATGATACAAAAATCAATTACATTTTTATATGTTAACAATGAACTACTCAAAAAAGAAGTTAAGGAAATCTTCCCTCTTACAATAGCATCAAAAAGAATAAAATTAACCAAGGAGGTGAAAGACTTGCTCACTTGAAACTGTAAGTCATTGACCAGAAATTAAAGCAAATACAAATAAAAGGAAAGATATCCTGTGCTTATGGATTGAAAGTTTTAGTGCTTTTTCTTGTGTTTTTTTAAATATTTTAGTTTTATTAGTGTATAGTTTATTTGCAATATTGTGTTTCAGGTGTACAACAAAGTAATTCTGTTATGCATATTAATATATGTATACCCACTCTCTTTAAGATTCTTTTCTCAGGTTATCACAGAATATTGAATAGAATTCCCTGTGCTATACAATATATCCTTGTTGGTTGTCTATCTTGTGTATATAGTGTGTGTTTGTTCATCCCACGTTCCTGATTTATCCCTTACCCTAACCTTTTCCCCTGGTAGCCATAGCTTCATATTCTAATGCTGTAAGTCACTTTTGCTTTGCAAGTAACTTCATCAGTCCCATTTTTCTAAGTTCCACATATAAGTATTTATTTTCTCTACTATTTTTTAATTCTCTATTTTATTTATTTCTGCCATAATCTTTATTATTAGCATTTCCTTCTTTATTCCAGCTTTCAATTTTTTATTGATAGTTTTCAATTTTGTTTGTTTTTGTCAAGCTCCTTAAGTTGTGAAGTTAATTTACTGATTGGAGATCCTACCTCTTTTTCAAAGTAAGCAGTTATAGCTATAATTTGGCCCCTTAGTACTGCTTTTAGTTCATTTAATGTTATGTTTTCATTTTCATTTATCTCTATATACCTTTTAATTTCTCTTGCTATTTCTTTTTTGATCCATTGGTTGTCCAGAAGTATACTGTTTAACTTCCACAAAATTGTAAATTTTTCAATTTTCTTTCCAGTATTCTAGTTCTGTTGTAGTTGAAGAAGATCATTTATATGATATTTATCTTAACTCAAAAGTTTTGTGATTTGATTTGTGGCCTAACAAATGCTCTATCCTGAAGACTATCCTGTGTGCAGTTGGCTAAAAGAAGCACTACTGTATTCCTTTGGAGCCTATAGTGAAGAATACATTTTCTTGCTTTTTTCCCATTTTTGAAAACAGTCAACATTTCTTGGCTTATGAACTCTTTTGGCTATTGCATCATTCCAACCTCTACTTTGATCATCACATAATCTCTGACTCAGACTCTCCTGCATTCCTCTTTTTAAGTTGAGGTATAGTTGATACAGTAATACTAGCTTTAATAATTGTACATGAATTTACTTTTACTGGAGATCTTTGCTTGTTCATATAGTCTCAACTATATTTCTTTCAATCTAAAAGACTCCAGGACAGGTAATTTTTTTTTATTTGTTACTCATTTCTCCTTCGTCTTAAAAGAACAACTTGAAGCATTAAGAATTCTTGGTTTTTACTGGTTTTTTTTTTTTCTTGAGAAATCTGAATATATTCACTCACAGCCTCCTGACCTTCAAGCTTTCTGTTTAGAAATTCTTCCAATAATCATATGAGGATCTTTGCATGTGATCCTCTTCTCTTGCTCCTTTCCAAACTCTGTCTTTAGATTTTAACAATTTGATTACAGTGAGTCTCAGTGTCAGTCTTCTGAAGGTCGTGCTACTTAGAGTTTGTTAAGCTTCTTGATAAGCTTCTTGAATCATATTTGTGTTTTCATCAAGTTTGGGAAAGTTTCATCCACTCTTGCTTCAAATAATTCCTCCTTTATTCTGTCTTCTTTTCCTTGCACTCTGACAGTGCTTATGTTGGTCCAGTTAATGTTATCCCACAGATCCCTACACTGTTTGCTTTTCTTCTATCTTATTACCTTATATTACTCATAACTGAACTTTTCAATTGTATTGTCTTAAAGTTCACTGAGTCTCCTGCCTGTGAAAACTCTTGCTTTTATTGTATTATTCAGCTTCAGAATTTCTTTATTCCTTTCTATGTTTTTCACCTCTTTATTGATATTTTGTTTTGTTCATACATCATTTTCTTGAGTTTATCCTCATCTTTCTTTAGCTGTGTGAGCATCTTAGAACATTTGTCTAAATCTGTTTATCTAGAAAGTCCACCATCTGGTCTTTCTCAGGGATAACTGCTGTTGATTTATTTTCTCCTTTCTTGTTTTTCTGTATTCCTTGTCAATTTTTTCAAAACTTGACATTTAAATTTAAATTTCATAATGTGGTAATCTGGAATTCAGATTCAATTATCACAATTGAATTATCACAATTGTCACAATTGAATTATCACAATTGTGTTAGGTTGGCTATTACCAAGATTACAAAATATAGCATGTGTTGGTGAGGATATGGAGAATAAAGAACCTTTATATACAGTTGGTGGAATATACATTGTTGTAGCCACTCTGTAGAACAGTTTTGAGGCTTCTCAAAAAATTACAAATAGAGTTACCATAAGATAACAGCAATCCCACTTCTAGGTATACATCCAAAGGAACTGAAATTACTTCTCAAAGAGATATCTGTACCCCAGTATTCATTACAGCATCATTTAAAATAACCAAGACATGGAAGCAACCTAGTTATACCTCAAAAGATGGATTTTTTATTTATTTTTAACTGTTTTTGGTGATGAGGTATAGCTGATTAACAGGCTTCCCTGGTGGCTCAGATGGTAAATAATCTGCCTGCAATGCAGGAGACGTAAGAGACTCGGGTTCAATCCCTGGGTCGGGAAGATGCCCCTGGAGAAGGAAATGGCAACCCACTTCAGTATTCTTGCCTGGAGAATTCCATGGACAAAGGAACCTAGTGGGCTACGATTAATCCATGGGGTTGCAAAGAGTCAGACATGACTGAGCGACTAATACTGTCATAGCTGATTAACAAGTTTGTGATAGTTTCAGGTTACAGTTAAGGACTCATCCATACATATACAGGTATCCATTCTCCCCCAAACTCCCTTCCCATCCAGTTTGCCACATAACATTGAGCAGAGTTCCCTGTGATATACACTAGGTCCTTATTGGTTATCCACTTTAAATATAGCATTGTGTACAGGCTGATCCTAAACTCCTTAATTATCCCTTCCTCCCATCCTTCGCACTTCAATAAGTTCATTCTCTAAGTGTGTGAGTCTGTTTCTCTTCTATAAATTAGTTCATTTTTATCATTTCTTTTTAGATTCTGTATGTAAGGGATGTCATACAATATTTATCTTTCTCTGTCCAACTTTAATAACTCCTTATGACATTCTCTAGGCCCATCTATGTTGCTGCAAATAATATTATTTCATTCCTTTTAATGGCTGAGTGATATTCCATTGTATATATGTACTACATTTTCTTTATCCATTCCTCTGTTGATGGACATTTAGGTTGCTTCCTGTCTTGGCTATTGTAAACAATGCTTCAATGAGCAGTGCAGTGCATGTATCCTTTTGGACCATGTTTTTTTCTCCAGGTATATGCCCAACGTTGGGATTGAAGGGTCATATGGTAGCTCTACTTTTAGTTTTTTAAGGAACATCCATACTGTTCATAGCATCTGCACCAATACCCTGTTAACAGTGTAGGAGGGTTCCCTTCTTTCCACAACCTCTCCAATATATATTGTTTGTGGATTTTTTGATAATAGCCACTTGCCTAGTTTGTGGTGATACCTGATTATAGTTTTGATTTGCATTTATCTAATAATTAGTGATGTTGAGCCTCTTTTCATGTGCCTCCTGACCATCTGTATATCTTTTTTGGAGAATTGTCTACTTAGATGTTCTGTCCATTTTTTAATTGTATTGTATTGTTTTGATGATGTTAAGCCTCATGAACTGTTTGTAGTTTTTGCAGGCTAATGTTGGTCAAGTCATTTGCAAATATTGTCTCCCAGTCTCTGGGTTGTCTTTTCATTTTGTATATTGTATCCTTTGCTGTGCAAAAGCAATTGAGATTAAGTAGGTCCCATTTGTTTGTTTTTGTTTTTATTTCCATTATTGTGGGAGATGGTTTGAAAAGGATGTTGCAATTTATGTCAGAGAATGCTCTGCCTGTGTTTTCCTCTAGGAGTTTTGTAGTGTGCAGTCTCACATTTAGGTCTTTAATCTATTTTGAGCTTACTTTTGTGTATGGTGTTAATGAATGATCTAATTTCATTTTTTACATATAACGGTCTAGTTTTCCCAGCACCATTTGTTAAAGAGAGTGTCTTTCCAGCATCATGTAGTCTTGCCTCCCTTGTTATAGATTAATTGACCATAGGTGTGTGGGTTTATTTCTGGGCCTTCTATCCTTTTCCATTGGTCTATATTTCTGTTTTTGTGGCAGTACCATACTGTTTTGATGACTGTAGCTTTGTAATATAATATGAAGTCAGGGAGCCTGATCTTCCAGCTCTGTTTTCTCTCTTGAGATTGCTTTCACTACATGGAGGCTTTTGCTTCTCCATACAAGGTTTTGGATATTTTGTTCCAATTCTGTGAAAAAATGCCTTTGGTAATTTGATAGGGATTGCATTCAGTCTTTAGATTTCCTTGTTTGACTATGTTGATTCTTCCAACCCATGACCATGGCATGTCTTTCATCTGTTTGTGTCTTCTTTGGTTGCTTTCATCAGCATCTTGTAGTTTTCAGAGTACAAGTGTTTTGTTTCCTTAGGTAAGCTTATTCCTAGGTTTGTTACTCTTTTTGATACAGTGGTAAATGAAATTGCTTCTTGAATTTCTTTCTGATCTTCTGTTGTTAGTGTGTAGAAATGCAATAGATTTCTCTGTTAATTTTGTTACCTGCAACTTTACCAAATTCATTGATGAGCCCTAGTGGTTTTCTGGTAGCATCTTTAGGATCTTCTATTTATAGTATCACATCATCTGCAAACAGTGAAAGTTTTACTTCTTCTTTTCCAATTTTTATTCCCTTTATTTCTTTTTCTTCTCTGATTGCTATAGCAAAATTATGTTGAATAAAATTGGTGAGAGTGGACATCCTTGTTATGTTCATGATCTTAGAAAAAAATATTCTCAGCTTCCCACCATTGTGTAGGATGTTTGCCAGAGGTTTGTCATAAATGGTCATTACAATGTTTAGTTATGTTCCCTTTATGCTGCTTTCCGGAGAGTTTTTACCATAAATAGATGCTTTGTTGTTCAGTCACTCAGTCATGTCTGAATTTTTTGCGACCCTATGGACTGCAGCATGTGAGGTTTCCCTGTCCTTAAACATCCCCTGGAGTTTGCTCAAACTCATGTCCATTGAGTTGGTGATGCTGTCCAAGCATCTTGTCCTCTGTTGTCCCCTTCTCCTGCATTCAATCTTTCCCAGCATCAGGGTCTTTTCCAATGAGTCAGCTCTTCACATCAGGTGGCCAAAGTATTGGAGCTTCAGCTTCAGCATCAGTCCTTTTTTACTCTCCCCTTTCACCTTCACCAAGAGGCTCTTTCTGCCATGAGGGTGGTGTCATCTGCATAGCTGATGTTGTTGATCAGATAAATAAGAAGGGTGACAATATAATTGTAACCTTTTCACTTTACAAGGTCCTTACCAGGACTTTTGCCTCAAAGGAGGGGTATGCTGAAGCAAGTGGGCACATGCACCTAAAAGGAGTCCAGTTTTTGCCTGTGTGGGCATCTGCCACTCTGCTCAGATGCAGCTGATAATCACATCTCTTCCCTGGTCATGACTGTCCTAGATCTAGTGCCACACTATGTGTGCTGTGAGTGGGGCCAGAGAGTTTTTCCAGCTTGGACAAGGGCACACAGGCAATTGTGGGAAGCCCAGCAGCCGTGCTGGCGTCAAAGGTCTGGGTTGCTTCTAGAACGTCACTTAAGGTGCCAAAAATGGCCACCACCCACGTGGGCTCATCCCTGGGACTGGGTCGTCTCTGCATCCCAAGTTTGAGTCTTTAAATCCTGACCACCCTAGCTCCAGTGCCACACTGTAGTGTGGAGTGAGCAGTGCTAGTATTTTTGCTTGGCTTGGGCTGGGGAGTGTAGGGAGGTGGTCTCAGGAAACCCTGCCGCTGCTGGAAAAGATCTTTCTCAGCCTTGCCTGGGGCAAGCGAGCACCTGAACATTCCTCACAAGTGGAGTCCAGGCATCTCCAACATTTTATTCTGTCTCCATGGTTCTCCAACCAGCCAAGGGGCTTGTCTTCTCCATATAGGACCCGAGGGCTGGGACACCCAGTCTGTGGCTCAGCCTGCTCAGTCGCCATGGCAAATGTCCACCCATGCAATCTCTGATTCCCCTCCCAAGGGCACAGGTTCCACAACCTGATTGTTTTTCTTCCCATCCTATCATAGTCTGTGAGAATCTTTCTTAGAGCTTTGATTTTACAATAATCTTTATACCTGTTTGCAGTTAGTTTTCAGTGAGAATTATTCTACATGTGTATGTATTTTTTTTATGTGTTCATGAAAGGAGGTGAGCACCACGTCCTCTTACTCCACCATCTTGATCTCCTGTCTCAATGATAATCTTGACAAAAATTCTTCTTCTAGCTTACAGGAGCCTGTATTTATGGACCTAATCATATCCAACTCTCAATAATTAACTATTCATTTAACTATTCTCTTTTAACTATCATGATTTAGAGTGAAAGCATGTGTTAAAAACTTCATCCATGGCTTATTATTCTACCCATAATTTCAAACTCTAGAAACACAAAGATATTAAATTTATGTTAATACTAATGGTGTGCATTTATAATTCTCCAGACCAAGTAATAATGAATAAATAAGTTTTAGAATGGAGAAAGGAACAAATGTAAGGGTCATTCTTTGTTTAAATGACTGCACATTTTTATCGTACGTGGTAAATATCCTATACATTGTCATCCTATACATTAATTCATTCATTTAATAAATGTTTACTGAACACATACTGTGTTCCAGACATCGATGATATGAGGGCGAAAAAGATAAATTCTCTTCCCTCATAGAGTTTAAATTCTTATCCTTTAGTGTATTCTTATGAATTTATTTATAATTTATTTATAATTCATTATTTTGTATATTGCTTTAACCTGACCTTATAATTTCCTTCTAATTTGCAGCCCGTTTGGCTGCTTCTGCTGGAAGCCTCATATATTTTGCCAGTTTCTTTCCATTTAACTCCATTGCTCAACACTATGGACGGATAAACCTCGCCATGAAGGTAGCTGCTTGTCTTAGCCCAAATATTGCCTTGGCACTGGGGATTAAACTCCTTGTCAAGTTCGAAACAAAACGTAAGCGTTTGCCTTGCAAGTTTTGCCTTTTCTATTTGATTCCTAGAAATGTAGAAAGAGGCAGTGTGGGTGGGACAGTGGGTAAAGAGGTAAGAACATACTATAAAAATTATTTCCGGATTTGTTTTTTTACTATGAAGGCAATTGTGTGAACTAACCTTCTATTCTACAACTTTCCTTATTTACCTAATAATATATGTTAGACCTCTTCCCACATAGAGATAGACTCTTTTCTTTTACAAAGTTGTTTAGTATTCCATTGCAAAGAGGTATTATAATTAATTAACCATTCTTTATCAATGTATGCTTAAGAATTTTCCAGCTTTTTGCTACTGCCCTCAATTGTATTCATGTATTTTCTCATACGGCATGAATAATAATATATAAATAAATAAATTCCTAAATATAATATCTAATATGGTATTCATAGCTTGATTTAATTAATATTATGATAATCTTCAAAAAGGTTAGATCAGTTTATTCTCCCACCAGTAATACATGAGTTTTTCTACATCTGTTCCAATAATACATTATACTACTTTCATGTCAAAAGCATATATAAGGTCTTTATTTCCTGTAACTAATTTTCCTCCAAACTCAGCACTACTCTGCTGAAGAAAATAAGTGTAAGTCTAATTTAATGATTTACTCAGGTTCTTCTGAATGAGTCAGTTTTTCAGACATCTCTTTCTTTCTTATATTCTTCAAAATACTATGGAAGGGAAGGAAATTTATGAGATCTCTTATGAGGGAAGGACATGGTGGCCTCAAATACATGTGGCATCTTCTGGATCTTTTATATCTGTAGTAGAGTACCTAGCCTGAGCTGCTTTATGGACTCTCACAGACTGAAGTGTGACTCTTTATGTTTGGCCCGCATCTGGTAGAAACACGGTGCTGGCTAGATCTAGCCTTAAAAGTCCTCATTCAGTTCTCTGCCTTCCTCTGGCCCTCTCTGAGACTCTTTGGCCTTTATAAACACTTGGAAAGTTATACAGGCTCTGAATGCGACTTTTAAGGTATGAGGGGCCAGGAACATCACTTCAGGTTTATTTATCTAGCTGCCTTACTCTGCCAGTAACAATGCCACCAATCATGCAATGTTGGATATTCTACATGATCCCACCTGAACATTTCACCACGGTTTCCCTGAAATAGGAAAACCTAGGATCCATGTACCTGTCCTCTGTACCTTATTTTCCTTCTTTTCTTATGTGAAGTGAGGGGCTGCCTTTCCTACCTGTCTTCATTTTTAGAAGGGACATCCTTTTCAAACGGATATTTGCATTGCTGCTTCCCAGGACACAAAACGCCAGAACATTAGAAGATAAGGAGAAATGGATGGTAAATTGGGGAGTATTTCAAAATTTTATATCCTTTATACCATGGAATTATTTTATCTTTTATGCTAAGTAAAAAATAGCATCTAAATCTATCAGTTTTAAGGGAGAAAAGGAAGGCTTTCTTGCTACATAAAAGTATTTGAATTGTCTAAATGTTGTTAAGTTGTTGTTCAGTTGCTCAGTCATGTCTGACTCTTTGCTATCCCATGGACTGCAGCACACCAGGCTTCTTTGTCCTACATTATCTCCCAGAGTTTTCTCAAACTCATGTCCATTCAGTCGGCTATGCCATCCAACCATCTCATCCTCTGTCACCCCCTTCTCCTCCTGACCTCAATCTTTCCCAGCATCAGGGTCTTTTCCAGTGAGTCCGTTCTTCATATCAGGTGGCCAGAGTATTGCAGCTTCAGCATCAGCCTTTCCAATGAATATTCAATGTTGATTTCCTTTAGGATTGACTGGTTTGATCTCCTTGCTGTCCATGGCACTCTCAAGAGTCTTCTCCAACACCACAGTTCAAAAACATCAATTCTTCAGTGCTTAGCCTTCTTTGTGGTTCAACTCTCACATCTATACATGACTGCTGGAAAACCCATGGCTTTGACTATACAGACCTTTGTCTGCAAAGTGATGTCTCTGCTTTTTAATATGCTGTCTAGGTTTGTCATAGCTTTTCTTCCAAGGAGCAAGCATCTTTTAATTTCATGGCTACAGTTATCCACAATGTAAATAACTATCCTTAGACTGTGATTCATTTAACTTGTGTTCATGGTATCTTTTTTCCAAAAAAAATACTATAATGTAATCAGGTTTGTCAGTCTTTTCCTTTAATTTATACATTTGTGTAATCTTCAAGAAATCCTTCAATACCCAGAGTCATAAAGATAATCCTATATTTTCTTTTAAATTTTGTCTTTTTAAATTTTTACATCTGAATTTTCAATATGCATAGAATTGCTGTATCTATTTTATATAAGAACCTAATTTTATTTATTTTTCACATGAAAATCAAGCTTTTACAATAATTTATTGGAGTGTCTATTGTTCTCTATTGCTTTTTCATTTCGCCTACTTCACATCACGTTTCAATACATGCATGGATCTGGTTCTAGTGATATTAATAGTTTCCATTCTTTTTTAGTCAGTTTTTGTGTCAATGCCATGGTGGTTTTACTCATTATAGCTTTATAATAAGTCTTAATATCTGTTGGTCTTGTCTTCATACCTGTTGCTCTTCAGTCATTATTATCATTTTGCTTACCTCTTGAACTTTAGGATAACTTTGCTAAATTCTATGAAAAATCTTGTTAATCTTTAGTGGGAATTTCATTGCATTTATTGATTAATGAGGATTGAAGATAGTTTTCTCATCTGTGAACAACAGTCTAATCCAAATGAGTAGCCAATCACAGGAATATATATAAGATTTCTTTGTGGACACTTAGATCATTCTTACTTTATACATGAAGCATTAGAAAATTTACTAAGTTTAATTAATTAATTTAATCGGCTTAATTGCAACAGAATTAAAACTAAAACAGTTTTACTGTTCTGAGTTACTTTTGTGAAGTTATTTTATTAATCATTTGCTCTTTCTTTTTTTGTATTACTTTTGTTTTTCAGGAACTCCTATTTTATTTTCAGTAGCAGAATTTCTCAAGTTATGATAGACTTCCCGAAGTTTGTATTCTGCATTCTTTTTTTTCCTACATTTTCTAATGTACTCTTCATTGCCTCTCATTTTGATAATCACCTTTAATTGACCAAATTCTTTTTTCTCAGGCTAGTGCCTTTGCTTATACAGCTTTCTCAAAGACACCGTGTTTATGAATATTCTTCTCATGGTGCTGAGCTATAGGAGAAGGGCTAAAGTTGAAGGCAGGATGGGTTTCATGGGCCATTGTGTTTAATATCTTTCTTATTTGCATTAGGAGTTCATCGCAGACCCTGATGCTTTTTCAGTTGTGCTGCTTGTCATCTTTTGGTGACATGCTTTTCCCTTTCCATCAGTACTGTCAGCAAAACTTCTTTTTCTCGTCTACTTGGTAATCATCCTTCTCTAGTGATATTAAATGTTTTTCCAAATGTGTATATATACTAATGGTTATTTCAGTGGGAACTTAACATTAGAGGAAAAGTAGAGGGATAGTTTCTAATAGGTATGTTTTTTTCTTGGCTGTCTTTGTTACTCTTTATTTTTGTTTTAGTCATTGACATTATCTCAGTCATTCCTATTATTTTTGTAGATTTTCACGGGAGGAGGAAAGAAATCAGTGTTATTATATATTCCATCATTTTCTTGGATGAACTAATTACTAAGGGTATCAACATATAAATAATTCACCTTCGTAAAATTTAGAGTATCAACTGTTTCTTTTTTGTTTTGTTTTGCCTTTTGCTGTTTCAATCACAGAGCTGTCATCTATGGTATATATCTCCTTTTATTTCAGAAAATGGTGTTAACTGGAATAACATTTGGACACCAGCCAGCCTTGAGGATACACTCACCTTTGGCTATATGATGGGAATGCTTGTAATTGATGCTTTCTTGTATGGCCTTGTGACCTGGTACATAGAAGCTGTCTTTCCAGGGCAGTATGGCATTCCCCAACCATGGTACTTTTTTCTTATGGTAAGTTCTAATGCCGCTATTGTTGTGAAAACCATAGTCCTTATGAGCAAGGGCATGTACAGAATCATTCGCATGCCATCCATACTGAAATACTAGCCATTTCTTGATATACTTTAAAGGCCTTCCACATATGCACAGTATGAATAAGATACTGAAACACTGTACATTAAAACATTGTGAGTAATGTAGCTGTTCTTCAGTCAAGTAGTACTTAGTTTGGAGAATAAAGAAATGTAAAAGTGTCTGTAAACTATGATGTTCCCTGTTAAGTTCATATGTGATAGTTTCTTAGGTCCTGGTGAGTGGAGGGTTCAGTTCAGTTCAGTTGCTCAGCCCAACTGTGTGACCCCATGGACTGCAGGTCACCAGTCTTCCCTGTCCATCACCAACTCTCAGAGCTTGGTCAAACTCATGTCCATTGAGTCAGTGATACCATCCATCTCATCCTCTGTCGTCCCCTTCTCCTCCTGCCTTCAATCTTCCCCAGCACCAAGGTCTCTTCTAATGAGTCAGTTCTTTGCATCAGGTGGCCAAAGTATTGGAGCTTCAGCTTCAACATCAGTCCTTCCAATGAATATTCAGGGCTGATTTCCTTTAGGATTGACTGGTTGGATCTCTTTGCAGTCCGAGGG
Source organism: Cervus elaphus (assembly GCF_910594005.1). Lineage (NCBI taxonomy): Eukaryota > Metazoa > Chordata > Mammalia > Artiodactyla > Cervidae > Cervus > Cervus elaphus. Next base: position 33,639,236 of record NC_057824.1, read on the forward strand.
ACTCTGAAGAGTCTTCTCCAACACCACAGTTCAGAAGCATCAATTTTTTGAAAGTTGATGCGCCACTTCTTTACAGTGCAACTCACATCCAGACATGATTACTGGAAAAACCATAGCTTTGACTAGATGGACCTTTGTCAGCTAAGTAATGTCTCTTCTTTTTAATATGCTGTCTAGGTTTGTCATAGCTTTTCTTCCAAGGAACATCTTTTAATTTCATGGCTGCAGTCACCATCAGCAGTGGTTTTGGAGCCCAAGAGAGTGATGTCTGTCGCTATCTCTCAGTTTACATACCTCTGAAGCCTGACTTGAAGGATTTTGAGCTTAACGTTACTAGTATGTGAAATATGCACAATTGTATGGTAGTTTGAACATTCTTTAGTATTGTGAGAGGTACGTGAACTGAGACCTTCCAGATGTATAAGCAGGGTTTAGAAAAGGCAGAGGAACCAGAGATCAATTTGCCAACAAACATTGGCTCACTGGAGAAAGCAAGGGAGTTCCAGAAAAACATCTACTTCTGCTTCATTGACCATGCTAAAGCCTTTGAGTGTGTGAATCACAAAACTCTGTGGAAAATTCTTAAAGAGATGGGAGTACCATACCACCTTACCTGTCTCCTGAAAAAGCTGTATGCAGGTCAAGAAGCAGCATTTAGAACCAGACATGAAACAACCGACTGGTTCAAAACTGGGAAAGGAGTATGACACGGCCGTATATTGTTGCCCTGCTTATTTAACCTAATATGCAGAATACATCATGCAACATGCAAGACTGGATGAATCACAAGATGGAATAAGGATTACAGGGAAAAATATCAGCAACCTCAGATATGAAGATGATACTGCTCTGATAGCAGAAGGTGAAGAGGACTAAAGAGCCTCTTGATGAGGGTGAAAGAGTAGAGTTAAAAAGTGGCTTAACACTCAGCATTCAAAAAACTAAGATCATAGCATCTGGTCCCATCACTTCATGGCAAATAGAAGGGGGGAAATGGAAGCAGTGACAGATTTTTATTGTGTTGGGCTCCAAAATCACTGTGGATGGTGACAGCAGCCATGAAATTAAAAGACGCTTTCTCTTTGGAAGGAAAGCATAGTTAGCATAGTAAAAGCAGAGACATTATTTTGCTGAGGTCTGTATAGTCAAAGATCCATATAGTCAAAGATATAATTTTTCCAGTAGTCATGTACACATGTGAGAATTGGACCATAAAGAAGGCTGAGCTTCTTTATGGAGAACTGATGCTTTCAAGCTGTGGTACTGGAGAAGACTCTTGAGAGTCCCTCGGACTGCAAGGAGATCAAACCAGTCAATCTTAAAGGAAATTAATGCTGAATAGTCATTGGAGGAACTGTTGCTGAAGCTTAAGCTCCAATACTTTGCCACCTGGTACAAAGAGCCAACTTATTGGAAAAAACCCTGAGGCTGGGAAAAATTGAAGGCAAAAGGAGAAGGAGGTGGCTAAGGATGAGATGGTTAGATAACATCACTGACTCTATGGACATGAATTTCAGCCAACTCCAGGAGATAGTGAAGGACCGAGGAGCCTGCCATGCTACAGTCCATGGTGTCGCAAAGAGTCAGACTAAACTTAGGGACCAAACAACAGCAAAATAACCCCTGAAAGTATGTAGCAGATTTCCTGTATCTCAGAAAGTAAACCAAGCTACAGTGTTTTTAATTTTATAGTGCCTGATTTTTTTCACATTTAATGTTTTAATTTAGGTGAAATTCATATAAGTTAAAAGTAACCATTTTATACATTTACAATATACATGCATATGTGGTATGCTCAGTTGCTCGGTCGTGTCCAACTCTTTACAACCCAGTGGAGTATAGCCTGCCAGAGACAGAATCCTGGACAATATCCCTCTGTCCATGGGATTATCCAGGCAATAATACTGGAGTGGCTTTCCAGTTCCTCCTCCAGGGGATCTTCCTGGAGATAAAACCCACATCTTCTGTTGTCTCCTGCATTAGCAGCTGGATTCTTTATCACTAAGCCACCCAGGAAACCCCATACACGCATATATCTAGTTCCAAAATGTTTTCATCACCCAAAAGTAAAATTATTTACTCATTAAGAAGTCATATCCCATTTTCCCCTATCCCAAGTCCCTAGTAATTACTAATCAGCTTTCTTTTTCAATGGATTTACCAATTCTGGATGTTTCAAAGAAATAGAGTCAGTCAATATGTGATCATTTGTGTCTGACTTCTTTTGCTTACCATGTTTTTGAGGTTTATCCATGTTATAGTATGTATCAGTACTTCAGTCTTTTTGATTGCTGAATAATATTCTATTGTATATATACAGAGGTTAAGCATTTCCTTTATCTATTCATTCTTAGTCGGAAGTACAGGACATCCTATGACTATTGAGTAGTGATGCTATGAACATTTATGTATAAGTGTTTGTTTGAATACCTGTTTCAGGTCTTTTGGAACTATATCTATGAGTGGAATTTGGGACTGCACCTAGGCGTGGTAATTCTATGTTTAATGTTTTCAGTTTGGTGGTTTTTGGTAATTCTATGTTTAATGAAACCACTGAACTGTTTCTTTCCTTTTTTTTTTTTTTTTTGCTTTTATTGTACCCTTGAGGATATAAGGTGTATCTTGTTTTGGCTTGCATTTCCCTAATGACTAATCATGCTGAGGTCTTTTAATGTACTTATTGACCATTTGTATATATTATTTAGAAAAATGTCTATGCAAGTTCTGTGCCAGTTTTAAAATTGGGTTGCTTGTCTTCGTATATATTCTGGACACTAGACTCTTACCAGATACATGGTTTGCAAATGTTTTCTTCCATCCCGTGGGTTGTCTTTTCACTATCTTGACAGTGTCTTTTCATGCATAAAAGCTTTAAGTGTTGATTAATCCAATTTACCAATTTTTCTTTTGTTGCTGTGAATTTGGTGTCATATCTTAGTAGCCATTGTGAAATATAAAGTCTTGACAATGACAAATATAAAGTGTCTATTTTTCCTTCTAAGAGTTTGGTGATTTTTATCATTTATATTTAGATCATTGGTCAATTTTTATTTAATTTCTGTACAGTGTGAGGTAGGGATCCAACTTCAGTCTTTTGCATGTGGATATCCTGTTGTCTTGACAACGCTATTTGAAAAGACTATTCTTTCCCATTAAATGGACTTAGCACACTTGATGGAAAAGATTGACCACAGATGTACTGGTTTATTTCTGGACCTTTAATTTTGTTCCTTTGACCTATATACATATCCTTATAACAGTACCATACTGTTTAGATTATTGTATATTTATAGTAAACTTTGAAATTTGAAAGTGTGAGTACTCCAACCTAGTTCTTATTTGCCAAGGTTGTTTTGGCTGTTAGGGGCCTCTTGCAAGTCCATATGAACTTAATGCTCAGTTTTTGTATTTCTCCAAAAATGTTCATCTAAATTTTTATAAGAATTACATTGAATTTGTTGATTGTCTTAACTAACATTGCCATATTTAAAATATTATTTGTAGGTCTTATTTAAATTCTTTCAGCAAAGTTTTATAGTTTTCAGTGTACAAGTCTTTCACTTTTTGTTAACTCTATTCCCAAGTATTTTACTCTTTTGGACTCTATTGTAACTGGAATTGTTAGTTTTCTTTTTGTATTGTTTGTTGCTAGTATATAAAACTACAACTTATTTTTGCATATTGTTCATATACCTTGCACCTTTGCTGAATTTGTTTATCTCTACTAGTTTGATGGTGTATTCTTTGGGGTTTTTTTAATAAGTAGGATCATGTCATTTTCCTTTCCAATTTGAGTGCCTTTTATTTCTTTTTCTGCCTCATTGTTCTGACTGAATCTCCCAGTACAGTGGTGAGTAGCAAAAGTGAAAGTAGGCCTCGTTATCTTGTTCCTGATATTAGGGGGAAAGATTTTCAGTATTTCACCATTGAGTATGATATTATCTATGAATTTTTTTCATAAAAATTCATATCATTTTGATATCATTTTGTTATGATTTATCATTTTGATATAGTTTTCTTCTTTATCTTGAAACACTTTGTCAAAGGCTTTATTTCCATCAATTGAGGTGACCACGTGTGTTTTTTCCATTTGTTCTATTAAAGTGATATATTACATTGATTGACTTTCTTTTGTTGAAACACCCCTGCATTCCTGGGATAAATCACACTTTATCATGATGTATACTTCTTTTGATATGCTTATTAGATTCAGTTTGCTAGTAGTTGATTTTTGCATCTATAGTCATAAGATATATTGGATTATAGTTACTTTCTTTGTGATCTCTTTATCTGGATTTGGTGTCAGGGTAACACTGACCTTATAAGAATGAATTATGGAATGTTTCCTCCTCTTATACTTTTTGGAAGACTTGGAGAAGGACTGCTGTTAACTCTTATTTAAATGATCTGTAGAATTCATCAGCGAAGTTTCCTGATCCTGGACTTTTCTTCATTTCACCTATTTTTTGACAATGACTCAGTTGATTTACTTGTTATAAGACTGTTCAGATAGAGTGCTTCATTTCTTAATGTTCGCTTTGGTAATTTCACTTTGGCTTTCTTTGTAGCACTCGTACTGGTTCAAACCAAGCAAACCAAGAATTAAAATTAAAAAAGAAAAAATGAAAGATTCTGGGATAACTCAAAACAAGTATTTTGAGGCTGAACCTACTGGTTTGGTGACAGGTATCAAGATCAAACACTTGTACAAGGTATTGTTTCAAAAGTCTCTTTTTCCTACAAAGACTGAATACTACATACTACTATTAGGATTATTCGTAGCTAGCTATTCCAAGAAATCAAATGAGATGCTTAATAAATAATCATAGTTAATATAGTTTTCATCTGAAGCATTCATAGAACATATAAATATATGTTCTGTATGTGATCTTATTTGCTCTACCCATTGTGCTTATTTTTAATCTCCTCTAATGGATTTGACAGCAAGTGATATTTGAATTTTGTAATAAAATTCTCTAAAGAAAATAAACTTGATAATGCAATAAGAACATTTGGGTGTGTGGTTGGAGAGGATAACATTAAAGGTAGTTAAAGCAAAACCTCTCTGAAGGGATAACCTTTGAACTAGAGAATGAGAAGAGTCAATTATTTGAAAAGCTAAAGGAAAAACACTTAGGAAAGTCACAAATTTGAAAACCCTGAGGTGAGAAAGACTTTCATGTTGAAAGATTGCTGCTCTGAGCCGTGAGCTCTGCCGGGATTCATGACCTCCAGAGAGAGGATTTTGATCTGGGGTCAGAGATGAGGCTCAATCACTAGGAGCTTTTGTGTAGCAAAGTTTTATTAAAGTATAAAAGTGATAGTAAAACCTTCCAACATAGACATCAGAAGGGGACAGAAAGAGTGCCCCCTTGCTAGTTTTTTAGCAAGGAGTTATATATCTGTTAGCAAGTTGCTAATTAGATAAAAGAAACACCTCAAAACTGAGAGAGCTGCACCTGGCCCCTCTCCCTCAGCATGCATTTTGAGATAGCATTGGCACAAGGTCGGTCATCCCCAGCCATAAAATAGTTGATATGAATCTTGAAGAAAGGCAGATTTCCAAGCAAATACATAGTTTCATTAACAGAGCTTAAGAGAACATTTCCATGAGTAAGACATGCTGGTTTGTAGAGCCATTAGCAGTTCAAGTTTTGAGAAAAAGGTTAGTCTTGGTGGAAATGGATTTGAAGAAAGGCAGATTCCAAGGCAAGTACATAGTTTCATTAAGATAGCTTAAGAAAAACATTTCCATAGAAAAACACATTGGTTAGCTCAAGGTTTGAGAAAAGCTAAGTTCAAGTGGAACCAGGAATTGTCATGACAGCATAGGATTAGGGGGAAAAGTCTGCCACTTGCAGTTATTTCCTCCTGCCTCTTGGGGACCCCTAGTCTTCTTAACTGTTACCCTCTCAATGTGTTTGAGGATCAGAAAAAAAAAAAAAAAAACAGTATTTGGAGGCATAGGAATGTTAGTAAATGGCTTCATTGGGAAGTCATTATTTGGCTAGAGGAATATATATATATATTTAAGATCATTTTATCTTTCTGGCTTACTTCACTCTGTATAATGGGCTCCAGCTTCATCCATCTCATTAGGACTGGTTCAAATGAATTCTTTTTAACGGCTGAGTAATATTCCATGGTGTATATGTACCACAGCTTCCTTATCCATTCATCTGCTATTGGGCATCTAGGTTGCTTCCATGTCCTGGCTATTATAAACAGTGCTGCGATGAACATTGGGGTGCACGTGTCTCTTTCAGATCTGGTTTCCTCAGTGTGTATGCCCAGAAGTGGGATTGCTGGGTCATATGGCAGTTCTATTTCCAGTTTTTTAAGAAATCTCCACACTGTTTTCCATAGCGGCTGTACTAGTTTGCATTCCCACCAACAGTGTAAGAAGCTGGAGCCCATTATACAGAGTGAAGTAAGCCAGAAAGATAAAGAACATTACAGCATACTAACACATATATATGGAATTTAGAAAGGTGATAACAATAACCCTATATGCAAAACAGAAAAAGAGACACAGAAATACAGAACAGACTTTTGAACTTTGTGGGAGAATGTGAGGGTGGGATATTTCAAAAGAACAGCATGTATACTATCTATGGTGAAACAGATCACCAGCCCAGGTGGGATGCATGAGACAAGTGCTCCGGCCTGGTGCACTGGGAAGACCCAGAGGAATCGGGTGGAGAGGGAGGTGGGAGGGGGGATCGGGATTGGGAATACATGTAAATCCATGGCTGATTCATATCAATGTATGACAAAACCCACTGGAAAAAAAAAATAATAAAAAAAAATAAAAATAAAAATAAATAAATAAATAAATAAACAGACCCTGTGTACTAACAGAAAAAAAAAAAAAAAAAAGATCATTTTGACTACATTGTGGGAAATGGGATGTTGGAAATTGAGGAGTTAAAAAGAAGTGTAGGAAACAAAGACCAGTGGTACTTTGCCTAAGAAATAATGATAATTGAACAAAGGTCATAGCAATACATATTAAAAGAAATAGACAAATCCAAGATATTTTCCACAGAGTGGAGACTATTGGGGAATAAGTGGGCACTGAAGGAGAAGAAGGAAACTAGATAACAAACTATTAATAGGGCAATTAAATGTTAAATAACATAGACCTTTGCTGTTCTTACCAAGTTATAGTAGATTTTCTTAAATGTTTCTCCACTTGCTGTATTTTCTCAGATCAGTTTCTGGAAGCTTTAAGTGGTTGTTTTTTGTTTGTTTGTTTGTTTGTTTTTCAGCTCTGAACTTCTTTTATTATTATTATTTTTTAACTGAAGGATAATTGCTTATAGAATTTTATAGTTTTCTGTCAAACCTCAACATGAAACATGTTTTTTTAATTTTTATCAGAATTTCTTGTTCCACTGTGGAGTGGGTCTATGGAGCTCTTCATGCTTACTTCCCAGAAATGAATCTTTTTATGTCTTTTTTAATGGGTTCAATTTTCTTAAGTTTTGTTTATAGTCTTTTTAATTAGGTTTTTTTATGATAGATATTGGTCTCTTTTCATTTGTTGTAAGGTATTTTCTCATTTTGATACCAGGATAATGATAGCTTCATATAGTGAGTTGGGAAGTATTTCCTCTTTTTCAATTTTCCAGAAGAGATTTTGTACATGTATTATTTTGTATCTAATTACTTGGGGAATTTTCCTGAGATTTTTTTTGTAATTAATTTCTAATTTAACTCTGATTATGGTCAAAGAAAGACACTTGTATGACTTCAGTTCTTTTAAATGTATTGATTCTTATTTGTTTCAGTCAATCATCTGTCTAAATAAATTTTATAAGTACTTGAAAATAATGTGTAATCTGCTGCTGTTAAGTGAATTGATACAAAAATGTCAATTAAGACAAGTTAGTTGTTAGCTCTTCAAGTATTCTATATCCTTACTGATTCTACATATTCTGACAATTATTAAGAGGAAAGGATCAAAGTCTTTGAAAATAACTGCATTTTTCTATTTCTCTTTGTAGTTCTATTGATTGTTGCCTCATGTATTTTGAATTCTGTTATTGGGTATATAAACATTCAGTAATATTATGTCTTCTTGTAAATTGAAATATTTAGTAATATTATGTCTTCTTGACTGCAGCACACCAGCCTGCCCTGCCCATCACCAACTCCCGGAGCTTGCTAAATAAACATTTAGTAATATTATGTCTTCTTGAAACATTTAGTAATATTATGATCTCTTTATGATTATAAAGTGACATTCTTATCTTTGGCAATATTTTTCTCTCTTAAATCTACTCTAATTGTTGTTTATGTAGCCACACCACTTACCTTTTATGATTATTATTGGATTCTGTTTTACTATAATAACACTAAGACTTTCAGGTTATTGGTTTTAATTTGCAAATTAAAATATTTTCTGAATGTCTGTATAATTTATTGTATTTGAAAAGAACAGCATCGTCTAGGCCATATCCATGTGTTTTTAAAACCAAACTGTTGAGGTTTGATTAACATCCAAAACGCTAATTATCCCACTTAAACGTTGCCTGATTAACATATGTGTATACTATGGGGGCTTCCCAGGTGACATCAGAGGTAAAGAACCCACCTGCCAATACAAGAGACATGAGATGCGCATTCGATCCCTGACTTGGGATGATCCCCTTGAGGAGGGCATAGCAACTCACTCCAGTATTCTTGCCTGGAAAATCCCATGGACAGAGGAGCCTAGCTGCTTCAGTCCGTGAGGTCACAAAGAGTCAGACACAACTGAAGTGACTTAGCACACATGTATAAATGTACATGTCAGTTCAGTTCAGTTCAGTCCCTCAGTCTTGTCCAACTCTTTGCGACCCCATGGACTGCAGCACACCAGGCTTCCCTGTCCATCACCAACTCCCAGAGCTTGCTAAAACTCATGTCCATCAAGTCGGTGATGCTATCCAACCATTTCATCCTCTGTTGTCCTCTTCTCCTCCTGCCTTCAATCTTTCCCAGCATCAGAGTCTTTTCCAGTGAGTGAGTTCTTCGCATCAGGCAGCCAAAGTATTGGAGTTTCAGCTTCAGCATCAGTCCTTCCAATGAATATTCAGGACTGATTTCCTTAAGGATTGACTGGTTTGATCTCCTTGTAGTCCAAGGGACTCTCAAAAGTCTTCTCCAACACCACAGTTCAAAAGCTTCAATTCTTGGGTACTCAACTTTCTTTATAGTCCAACTCTCACATCTATACACGACTACTGGAAAAACCATAGCTTTGACTAGATGGACCTTTGTTGGCAAAGTAATGTCTTTACTTTTTAATATGCTGTCTAGGTTGGTCACAGTTTTTCTTCCAAGGAGCAAGCTTCATTTAATTTCATGGTTTCAGTCACCATCTGCAGTGACTTTGGAGCCCCCAAAAATAAAGTCTCTCACTGTTTCCACTGTTTCCCTATCTATTTGCCATGACATGATGGGACCAGATGCCATGGTCTTTGTTTTTTAAATGTTGAGTTTTAAGCCAGATTTTTCACTCACCTCTTTCATTTCCATAAAGAGGCTCTTTAGTTTCTCTTCACTTTCTGCCATAAAAGTGCTGTCATCTACATATATGAGGTTATTGATATTTCTCCTGGTAATCTTGATTCCAGTTTGTGCTTCATCCAGCCTGGCATTTCACATGATGTACTCTGCATATAAGTTAAATCAGCAGGGTGTCAATATACAGTCTTGATGTAGTCGTCTCCCAATTTGGAACCAATTGATTGTTCCATGTCCGGTTCTAACTGTTGCTTCTTGACCTGCATACAGGTTTCTCAGGAGGCAGGTAAGGTGGTCTGGTATTCCCATCGGTTGAAGAATTTTCCACATTTTGTTGTGATCTACACAATCTAAGGCTTTGGCATAATCAATAAAGCAGGAGTAGATGTTTTCCTGGTATTCTCTTGCTTTTTTGATGATCCAGTGGATGTTGGAAATTTGATTTCTGGTTCCTCTGCCTTTTGTAAATCCAGCTTGAACATCTGGAAATTCACGGTTCATGTACTGTTGAAGCCTGGCTTAGAGAATTTTGAGCATTACTTTGCTAGCATGTGAATGAATGTAATTGTGCGATAGTTTGAAAAGTCTTTGGCATAGCCTTTCTTTGGGATTGGAATGAAAACTGACCTTTTCCAGTCCTGTGACCACTGCTGAGTTTTGCAAATTTGCTGGCACATGGAGTGCAGCACTTTCACAGCATCATCTTTTAGGGTTTGAAATCCTAAAACAACAATCCTTCCAATGAATATTCAGAGTTGACTTCCTTTACAATTGACTGGTTTGATCTCCTTGCTGCCCAAGGGACTCTCAAGAACTTTCTCCAGCACCACATTTCAAAAGCATCAATTCTTCAGTGCTCAGCCTTCTTTGTGGCTTAACTCTCACATCCGTATATGACTATTAGAAAAACCATAGCTTTGACTATACAAGACTTTGTGGCAAAGTGATGTCTGTGCTTTTTATTATGCTATCTAGATTTGTCATAGCTTTTCTTCCAAAAAGCAAGCATCTTTTAGTTTCGTGGCTGCAGTCATTGTCCACAGGGATTTTGGAGCCCAAGAAAATAAAGCCTGTCACTGTTTCCACTTCTATTTGCCATGAAATGATGGGACTGGATGCCATGGTCTTAGTTTGTTGAATGTTGAGTATTTAGCAGCTTTTTCACTCTCCTCTTTCACCTTCACCAAGAGATTCTAGTTCCTCTTCACTTTCTGCCATTAGTGTGGTATCATCTGCATATCTGAGGTTGTTGATATTTCTCCAGCAGTCTTGACTCCAGCTTGTGTTTCATCCAGTCCAGCATTTCACATGATGTACTCTGCATATAAGTTAAATAAGCAGAGCAACAATATACGGCTTTGATGTACTCCTTTCCCAATTTTGAACCAGTCCGTTGTTCCATGTCCGGTTCTAACTGTTGCTTCTTGACCTGGATACAGGTTTCTCAGGAGACAGGTAAGGTGATCTGGTAGTCCCATCTCTTGAAGAATTTTCCAAAGTTTGTTGTGATCCACACAGTCAAAGGCTTTAGTGTAGTCAATGAAGCAGAAGTAGATGTTTTTTCTGGAATTCTCTTGTTTCTTCTATAATCCAGCAGATGTTGACAATTTGATCTCTGGTTCCTCTGCCTTTTCTAAACCCAACTTGTACATCAGGAAGTTCTCAGTTCATATACTGTTGAAGCCTAGCTTGAAGGATTCTGGGCATTATCTTGCTAGCATGTGAAATGAGTGCATTTGTGTGGTAGTTTGAACATGATTTGACATTGCCCTTCTTTGGGATTAAAATGAAAACCATCCTTTTCCAGTCCTGAGGCCAATTCTGAGTTTTCCAAATTTGCTGGCATACTGAGGGTGGCACTTTGACAGCATCTTTTAGGATTTGAAATAGCTCAGCTGTAATTCCATCACCTCTGTTAGCTTTATTTGTAATGATGCTCTCTAAGGCCCTCTTGACTTTGCACTCCAAGATGTCTGGTTCTAGGTGAGTGATCACACCATTGTGGTTATATGGGTCATTAAGATGTTTTTTGTATAGTTCTGTGTATTCTTGCCACCTCTTAATATCTTCTGCTTCTGTTAGGTCCATACCATTTCTGTCCTTTATTGTGTCCATCTGTGCATGAAATGTTCCCTTGGTATCTCTGATTTTCTTGAACTGGAGGATAATTGCGCTACAATATTGTGTTGGTTTTTGCCATACATCAACCTCTTCTATGTGGATATTTTTCAGAAGTAAATACTGTAGTACTACACAGTCTATGGTTCGTTGAATCAGTCAATATGCAGGAAGTACAGATATGGAAGACCAACTATAAATTATATGTGAATTAACCCCCACATTGTCCAAAAGTCAACTATAGTGGGAATTTTCAAAAGACCCTTCTGAAAGGTTGTCAAGCATGTTTTATAAAGGATCAAATAAATATTTTAGGCTCCATGATCCACATAGAGTGTCTGTCACGTATTCTTTTTGTATTTTTTACCAAGTCTTTAAAAGTATAAAAAGCTGTTCCTAGTTTTTTTGCCATACAAAAATAGATAATGGGCCATATTTGAGCTGCTGTTTGGAATCTTAAGAATTTCTGGACATGCTTTTGAAGTGAAGTGAAAGTTGCTCAGTCATGTCTGACTCTTTGTGATCCCTTGGACTATACAGTCCATGGAATTCTCCAAGCCAGAATACTGGAGTGGGTAGCCTTTCCCTTCTCCAGAGGATCTTCCCAACTCAAGGATTGAACCCAGGTCTTCCGCATTGCAGACAGTTTCTTTACCAGCTGAGCCATCAGGCTTTTATCAATAACTAAACTTCTGGCTGAAATCATGGCATCAACTTTTCCAATCATTGGTGGCAGTTTCTGTGAGTTTTCCTAGATCCTGCTACAGTTTAATAAACCCACAATTACAATATGATATTCTTTATACATAAAATATAAAGAAGTCTCCATTTTCCTTACCAAGTATAAATAGATATACATGCCACCAAGACTTCATATTTATTTTGACTAGTATACAAACTCAATGCACCTACATGTATTGTTCCTTGTTCACAGTATCATCTTCTTTATACAATGTGAGTTTGATGATATGATGTTTCTTCTAAGGATAGGATGTAAGTGTCTTTCATAAGTGATAAGTGATAAATATCAAGTTATTCTTTTCTTTATTCCACAGGAATTAGGTGACAAAGTAGTAATAAACAATATGTCTTTGAATTTATATAAGGGGCAGATCACTATTCTCCTAGGACAAAATGGGACAGGAAAAACCACAGCCTTGTCTATTCTCACAGGTATGTATTTGGCTCTATCCAAAGCAGCAGTCAGGTTCCTTCTAAACTATAAATCAGTCAACAACTTTTAGTGTTAAAGTATGTTGTCATTTCAGTGTTGTAGTTATTATTACAGTTTTAATTATTTAAAATGAAGATGCTCACATGATATAATACATTAATTTAACCAGTTAAAAATGTGCCTGCTCTTTTTATAGGAATAGATATCACAGTGGTGATTTCAAAGTTGTTACATTCAGTTTTATACTCTGGTAGAGATACAGACAAAAATGTGAAACATACAACACACCATAAATGAAAAGGAAGATGTAGAATCCAAAAGAATGACACCTAACCTGTTTTGGGCATGATGAATAGGATAGTGACATCAATATGAGGCAAATAGGAGATATAAAGAGCTATGATGGAAGGTAAAGAAGAACATTATATAAGCAAAGACTAGAAAACTGAAGAGCAGGGAACAGACACATGACTAGACTATGAAAGGAATGTAAATAATGGCAAAAGATGAAGATGGATGAATAATCAAAAAGTCAAATCATAAAAGAATTGGGGGAAGCCATGCATTAAAGTTTAGAATTTATTCTGAGAGCAATGAAAAGTCATAAAAGGATATTTTATGAAGGTTTATACTTTAGAAATATTGCATTCACTAAAAAGAAAGAATGGATAAAGAATACTAGGGACCATTAGAACAATGAACTGTATATTGAGTATATGTCCTAGAGGCTAGAGCAGGGCTGAGCCCAATACTCAAGATAAAAACAGCTTCTGTTTGTTACAAAAGTGATGCCAAAACTAACAGGAGGGGCAGACACTACTCATATTCTCTGCTGTTTTGTGTACTTGAACTGACTCCCTCTATGTCTGTTAAAACTTTTCTTAAAAGAATGACTGCCTAGCTAACACAAGGTCATGATTCAAGTTATCATTACCTTCATTATAATATTAATTTATGCATAATATATATAGTTAATATGCTTTATATAATTTGTCCTGTAATACACGCCATGCTTTATTTTTCTTTTATTGTGGTTAGAACATTTTTTTTCTACAAAATATTATTTTAGTTTCAGTCATATGACATAGTGATTTATTTTTCCACAAACTGTGAAAAATTCTTAAAGAGATGGGACTACCAGACCACCATACCTGCCTCCTGAGAAACCTGTATCCAGGTCAAGAAGCAGTAGTTCAAACTGGACATGGAACAACCGACTGGTTCCAAATTGGGAAAGCAGTACATCAAGGCTGTATATTGTCACCCTGCTTATTTAACTTATATGCAGAGTACATCATGAGAAATGCTGGGCTGGAGGAAGCACAAGCTGGAATCAAGATTGCCGGGAGAAATATCAGTAACCTCAGATATGCAGATGACACCACCCATATGGCAGAAAGAGAAGAGGAATTAAGGAGCCACGTGATGAAGGTGAAAGAGGAGAGTGAAAAAACTGGCTTGAAACTCAACATTCAAATAACTGAGGTTGTTATAGAAACCGTGGCGAAGGAAAGAGACAAGTGGCATTCAAAGATGCAGAACAGCAGGGTTTATTCAGCAGTGGTGCCGGCTCTGTGGGGTCGCCTCCAAAGGCTGAGCACCCAGGCTGTGTTCTGGGTATCTTTTATACATCATAAGCTTCCCACTCAAACAGCTCAGATCTCTCCCCTCCCCAGGTGGTCCAAGTTCCCACGGATATAAGGAGCAAGCTGTTAACACAAAATAACGGAAGGGAAAGCAAAAGGTTGTTACTTAATTGGGGGCTTTATCTTGCTCCCATCTCATGCCCATCTCTTGATGTTTAGGGTGCATCTGCAGCCATCACAGAACACCATCTTCTGGCCCCTGCTGGTATCCCTTTAAAAGCAGCAACTGGATGGCCATCCTCCATTCGACAGCTGTCTCTGTGAAACCTGTTACAACTCTGATTAGGAGGGGTATGAAACCGGGAAGGAGCAGACATCCAGAGAGTATGACTACGACCATCCCCATCATTTTTTTAAGCCAACCTAGTGAGGGAGCCTGGTGGGCTGCCAGGCTCTATGGGGTCTATGGGGTCGCACAGAGTTGGACACGACTGAAGTGACTTAGCAGCAGCAGCAGCTAAGAGAACCATCCTCCAAAGAGGCCTTTCACTCTGAGGGCTCTAATTTTTCCCTTCCAGTGATTTTCCCTTCCCTAGTGCATGGGGAAGCTGAACTGTAACATGCAGCCAGTTGGTATATATAGTAAGTGAATCCTCGGACCCATTTCCTTTCATGGTAGAAAGATTCCATACATTCAGAACAATCATCCTGACTCTCAGATGAGGAGGGGATTTTACAACTTAACAGAACTATAAGGCAAAAATATGCTGTTTTCATATTTAAGCTGATCACAGTAGGAGGAGATGCCCAAAAACAAGAACTATGAAGAAGTAGGCAAAGCAGAGGGAAAGTTTTAGGATACAAGTCTACTCTTGGGGAAAAACAGAGTAAAGCCCAATTCTGAATAAGATGAATAGGGGGAGTCCCAGTCCAATTAATAATCAATATGGCCTTTTGTCCATCCTGTTCGTTCCTCAAGCTTCAGCCTTGTGTTGACTGACCAGCTTCTGATGTGGCCAGATCAGGGCTTCAGGGTGGTTGTTTCCTTCTTCACAAAGTCAGGCACAGGGATTGCTCTAGACTGTGGGCCATTTCCCACTTCTCTCAGCTAGCAGACAGACTTGCAGGTTTGACTCTGGAGTAATGGATCCAAGTTGTCTATTCCTGCACCTTGAGAGCAGTGGGAGGAGTTAAGATTACAGAATAGGGCCCTTTCCACATGGGTTTTAAAGGCTCTATTTTCCAATCCTTTACCCATACTTGATCTCCTGGTTGGTGGGGATGTACTGTTATGCCTAATTATATGGATATTATATCAATTTTCCATTCATGTATTTGAGAGATTGTGTATCCTAACCCTTGTAGCTGCCTATATAAGTCCAAGTTCCCCAGTTCTCTGGTGTACCCCCTTAAGTTGACTAGTGAGAGTGGCCGTCCATACAGGATTTCAAATGGTGAAAACCCTATCCCTGCCTGGGCTGAACACCTCACCTTTAAGAGGGCCACAGGTAACATGTCTACTGTAAGCTGGTCAACATGTCAACATGTAAGCTGGTCTCCTGGCAGTTTTGCTAGGGTTTGTTTGAGAGTTTGATTCATGCTTTCCACTTTCCCTGAGCTCTGGGGATGGTAGGCAGTATGCAGTTTCCACTGGATTTTCAAAGCCTTTGCCACCTGTTGAACTGTCTCAGCTACAAATGCTGGTCCATTGTCCGACCCTGTGATCAGAGACATTCCATATCTGAGGACAATGTCTTTCAGGAGTGTCTTGGTTACTTCTCTAGCTTTTTCAGTTTGGGTAGGAAAGGCTTTCCCACCCAGCCTGAAAAGGTGCAGATAAAAACTAAAAGGTATCTAAATCCTCAACTTGGGGTGATATCAGTGAAATCTACTTCCATATCCTCAGAGGGGGATAGTCCACAATGTTGTGCCCCTGCTGGCCTACTCGGCCCCTGGCAGGCATTATTTTGTAAGCTGGTTACACATTGCTGGGAGACAGAAGAACAGAGTGTGGGGAGGTGAGCACTGAGATAGTACCAGCCTAGCAAAGTCTCTAAGGTGACCTTGCCTATATGAATCAGTTTATGTTGCTGGTGGACCAGCTTGTAGGCTAGCTGTTCTGGAACATAGACTTGGTGGTCCTGTGTGATCCACCATTCCATCTTGGCCTTGGTTCCCCCTTCCTTTTTTATCCATTTTTCCTCCTCAGGAGAGTACCTAGGGGCAACTCGTATCTTCAGGGCCAGCAGGACGTTCGGTTTGTCTGGCGGCTGTCCCCAGGCAGCCTCCTTGGTGTCTGCATCAGCGTGGCGGTTCCCTTTGGCCACCGGGTCACCTCCCTTCTGGTGGCCTTCGCAGTGGACAACTGCCACTTCTTTTGGTTCTCATACTACTTCCAGAAGCTTCAGGATTTTTGGTTTGGTTTTTAATCCCTTTTCCTTCTGCTCTAAGGAGTCCTCTTTCCTTGGATAAGGCTCCGTGGACATGTAGAGTGGACATGTAGAGTAACACAAGCATACCACAAGTCAGTATAGATGTTGACTCCCTGGTCTCAGCTGAGTTACAGTGCCCTGATTAATGCCCATAACTCTGCTCTCTGCACTGACCATCCTTGAGGAAGCACCTCTGCTTCTGCCACTTCAGAATCAGACACCACAGCATACCCAGCCATCCTGTCCCCATTTTCCATGAAGCTGCTACCATCAGTCTATAGGACCAGGTCTGGGTTGTTGAGTGTCTTGTCAGTCAGGTCTGGTCTACTAGGAAATACTTCATCTAGCATTTCCAAGCAGTCATGGTCCAAGGGTCCTGCTTCATCTGGTAGGAAGGCAGCTGGGTTTAGAGTCCGTACAACTTCCAGTTTTACCCACGAATTTTCACATAGTAACCCTTGATACTGAGTCATCTGTGCATGCATGAGCCAATGGTGGCCTCTGCTATATCCATCAGGGTTACAACTGAATGTGGGACTTTAACATTTAGGTTTTGTTAAACCTAACGTTTATCTGTCAACCTCCCTCACTAGCAAGGTAGTGGCTGCTGGTGCTTGGAGGCAGGGTGGCCATTCGGCCACAACCGAATTGATCTGTTTAGACAAGTAGGCCACCAGCCTTTGCCAGGGTCCGAATTCTTGGGTCAAGACTCCCAAGTCCATTTTGTTCTTGTTATGAACAGAGATTGAACTCTGGTTACATCAGGAAGCTTTCAGAGATTTTTGCCTTAACTGTTTGAAATGCCACCTCTTGGCTTGGTCCCCATTCAAGGGGAGCCTTTTCCTCCCCTTTCAGAGCTTGATATAGGCGCCTGACCAGGTCTGAAAATCCAGGAATCCATATCCTGCAGAATCCTGCTGCTCCCAACAACTTGTGGATCTGCCGGCAAGTGGTAGGGGTAGGGATGGCGCAAACTGCTTCTTTCAGTTTCGAGCATTCGCCGGCCCCACGTGATGTTGAAACCTAGATATTTGACTCATCTTTTACAGATTTGTGCCTTTTTCTTTGATACCTGGTGCCCAGCTTCCATTAACAAGGAGAGGGGAGCCTTTGTTCCTTCTAAGCATCAAGCCTGTGTTGTACTGGCCAGCAGAAGGTCATCGACGTATTGCAACAGGACACAGTGTAATTTATCCAAGTCGGCGGCCAAAGCTTCGCTGAAGAGAGTAGGGGAGTTCTTGAGCCCCTGAGGAAGCCTCGTCCAAGTGAGCTGTTCCTTGTTTCCCCGTGTGTGGTTTTTCCCATTCAAAGGCAAATAGTGGTTGGCTGACAGGTGCAACCCAGAGGCGGAAGAAGGCATCTTTCAAGTTCAAGCAAGTAAACCATTCGGCTCTGGAAGGGATCAGTCCTAGTAGAGTGCACAGAGCAGACACTGCCAGGTGCAGACTAGCTGTTGGCTTGATTACAGCTCTCAAATCCTGAACCGGATGGTAGTCACGCGTCCCTGTCTTCTTCACGGGTAGTAATGGGGTGTTCCAGGGTGATTGGCATTTCATCAGAAGTCCGTGTTGGAGTAGTCTGTCTGAATGAGCCTGGATTCCCAATCAGGCCTCCCAGGGCATTGGATACTGTCACAGTTTTACAGGCTGAACTCCCAGTTTCAGATAAATCAGGATAGGAGCATAGTGTTTTGCCAGACCTAGAGGATTTTTCTTGGCCCAAAGTAGTGGGTACTCAGTCTCTAATTCAGGAGGAATGGTCCTTTCTTCTGGAGGGGAAGAGGTGCCATTCTTCTTCTCTCCTTACAGCCAGAGTCATAATCAAGGAGGAGGGCAGTCCTGCTAGCTTTAGCTGAGTTGACCTGTCAACAGAAAAGGAAATCTGGGCCCCCATCTTAACAAGCAGGTCTCTTCCCATCAAGGGAATAGGACAGTTGGGCAGGTATAAAGATTCATGCACTACCTCATGGTCACCCAGTCGGCATAGTCGAGGGTTGCAAAATGGCCTATGGGTCTGGGCACCTGCGGCCCTGATGATGGTAGTTTCTTTTCCCAGGAAGGGGCCTATCTACTGGGTGACCACTGAATGTTCAGTGCCTGTATCCACCATAAAGTTCGTTGGATGGCCCCCTACTTTAATTCTGATCATGGGCTCTTGGGGGAACAGTTGAAGAGAGCCCAGTCCCCTGTACTCGGATTCTGCTCCAGCTAGCCCAATCAGATTAGTGCTGGGTGGCTCAGGTTGATATCGGCTTGGGGGGCCGGCAGCTTTGGTTTTCTTTTCAGGGCAACTGGGGCACTCACTTTTCCAGTGTTTCTTTTCCTTGGAATAGGCACACTGATCTTGGCTGAGGGGAACTCTCCTTTTTGGATCTGGACCTCTTGCCTTATGGGGTGGTCCTGCCAGGGGGTGCAGGCTTTGACAGGGCACCTGCCAAGAGTGTCTTGCTTCATCTTCTTTTCTGCTTCTCAGCATGCTGTTTGGTCACAATTGACAAAGACTTTGATGGCTATTTCTAGCAGTTCTGTAGCATTTTGACCTGCAAACCCTTCTAACTCTGTAATTTTTTTCAGATGTCCAATTGGGCCAGTCCCACAAAGACTGCATTTATCATCCACTGATTTTCAGGGGCTTCAGGAACAAAGGGATGAAGACCCAAAAGACCTCACACAGCCTTTCATAGAAAGCGGCTGGGCTTTCACCTGGCTTTTGCAGCACCTCAGTAATCTTAGCCATGTTAGTAGGCTTCTTAGCCCCCGCTTTTACCCTCTGTAGGAGGGCCTGTCGATACGTCTCCAACTGGTTTCTTACCCTCTCAGTGTTGGGGTACCAGGGAGGCTCTTCCTTCAGGAAGTTCTCCCGAGCCCAGTTGTCCATGTCTAACCGACCCCCTGGGGCATTGGCCTGGAGCCATTTTCTTACTCGTTGGTGCTCCTCTGTATTGAATAGGGTGAGGAGAAGCTGCTGGTAGTCTACGCAGGTTGTGCGGTGGGTCTGGAAGATGGATTCTAAAAGATCAACCATTGCTTGGGGCTTTTCAGAGTACAAGGAGGTGTGATGTTTCCATTTAAGGAGATCAGTCATGGAAAAAGGCTGGTATTAAAAAAAAATGGGTCCTCCCTCATGTAGGGCCCGTCGGCGGCAAAGTGCTGCAGCCCTTGAGTCTCTCATAAGGACATATGTAGTGCTGCTAAGGTAGACTGGAGGCATCTACCCATTGGTTTTGGAGTGGCATGTCATGGGGACACAGTGGCTTCAGAGGCATTAGGAGGAAGAGGTGGAACGGAAGGCAGTGGACTGTCTGGTAAATGCAGATCTACTGCTCTTGGCGAGGGAGCCATGAGGATTTAAGGTGGGGGCATTGGAGGCATTTCTTCAGCCTCAGCCTGGAGGATAGGTGGTTCCTTCTCAGTGCAAGGTCCTTTTCTTTGGTTGAGCTACTAGGACCTTACACTGTCTTTGACCTGTGGCATAGAATTGAACCCAAAGGGGCCTTAACTGGGCAATATCCGAACATTGATTGATATATGGGAATTGGTCCAGGTGGCCAGGGTTTCCCATTATGACTATGCACTGCTCAGACTATGGGCACATCTAAGGTCCCTCCTGAGGGCCATACAACCCTGAAGGAGGGCCACTCCAAGGTACTAAGAGTATGCAGTTTTTCAGGACTCAATTTTACACCATAATCCCCAGAGAAAAGTGAAAGTGAAGGTCACTCAGTCGTGTCCAATTCTCTGTGACCCCATGGACTATACAAGTCCATGGAATTCTCCAGGCCAGGATACTGGAGTGAGTAGCCTTTCCCTTCTCCAGGAGATCTTCCCAACCCAGGGATCGAAGCCAGGTCTCCTACATTGCAGGTGGATTCTTTACCACCTGAGCCACATGGGAAGTCCAAGAACACTGGAGTGGGTGGCCTATCCCTTCTCCAGCGGATCTTCGCGACCCAGGAATTGAACAGGGGTCTCCTGCATTGCAGGCGGATTCTTTTTTTTTTTTTTCTTTTTATTTCATTGATATGAATCAGCCATGGATTTACATGTATTCCCAATCCCGATCCCCCCTCCCACCTCCCTCTCCACCCGATTCCTCTGGGTCTTCCCAGTGCACCAGGCTGGAGCACTTGTCTCATGCATCCCACCTGGGCTGGTGATCTGTTTCACCATAGATAGTATACATGCTGTTCTTTTGAAATATCCCACCCTCACATTCTCCCACAAAGTTCAAAAGTCTGTTCTGTATTTCTGTGTCTCTTTTTCTGTTTTGCATATAGGGTTATCGTTATCACCTTTCTAAATTCCATATATATGTGTTAGTATGCTGTAATGTTCTTTATCTTTCTGGCTTACTTCACTCTGTATAATGGGCTCCAGCTTCATCCATCTCATTAGGACTGGTTCAAATGAATTCTTTTTAATGGCTGAGTAATATTCCATGGTGTATATGTACCACAGCTTCCTTATCCATTCATCTGCTGATGGGCATCTAGGTTGCTTCCATGTCCTGGCTATTATAAACAGTGCTGCGATGAACATTGGGGTGCATGTGTCTCTTTCAGATCTGGTTTCCTCAGTGTGTATGCCCAGAAGTGGGATTGCTGGGTCATATGGCAGTTCTATTTCCAGTTTCTTAAGAAATCTCCACACTGTTTTCCATAGTGGCTGTACTAGTTTGCATTCCCACCAACAGTGTAAGAGGGTTCCCTTTTCTCCACACCCTCTCCAGCATTTATTGCTTATAGACTTTTGGATAGCAGCCATCCTGACTGGCGTGTAATGGTACCTCATTGTGGTTTTGATTTGCATTTCTCTGATAATGAGTGATGTTGAGCATCTTTTCATGTGTTTGTTAGCCATCTGTATGTCTTCTTTGGAGAAATGTCTGTTTAGTTCTTTGGCCCATTTTTTGATTGGGTCATTTATTTTTCTGGAATTGAGCTGCAGGAGTTGCTTGTATATTTTTGAGATTAATCCTTTGTCTGTTTCTTCATTTGCTATTATTTTCTCCCAATCTGAGGGCTGTCTTTTCACCTTGCTTATAGTTTCCTTTGTAGTGCAAAAGCTTTTAAGTTTCATTAGGTCCCATTTGTTTAGTTTTGCTTTTATTTCCAATATTCTGGGAGGTGGGTCATAGAGGATCTTGCTGTGATTTATGTCGGAGAGTGTTTTGCCTATGTTCTCCTCTAGGAGTTTTATAGTTTCTGGTCTTACATTTAGATCTTTAATCCATTTTGAGTTTATTTTTGTGTATGGTGTTAGAAAGTGTTCTAGTTTCATTCTTTTGCAAGTGGTTGACCAGTTTTCCCAGCACCACTTGTTAAAGAGGTTGTCTTTTTTCCATTGTATATCCTTGTGCAGGCGGATTCTTTACCAGCTGAGCTATGAGGGAAGCCCCAATAATCCTTTCTTAAAATTCTTCACCATATACTCTAAGACAGTGGGTTTAGAAGTCAAGTTGCCCTTTATGTGAACGTTCCCACCCTGAGGCAGTGTTGCACAACAAAACAAAGGGAGACACTCACTTTCACCCACCTGGCTGCTACCCTTACGGAGATTTAGGCACCTCTTAGCATTGGCAGATCAATATTAACACCAGACCGGACCAGCTTCACAGGGAGGGATTAGATCCCCCAGAGGCTGGCACTGCCCTGAGCCATATGAGGTCACCATAGAAGCGCAGGTTAGGATCCACTCAGGCTCCGTAGTTGGAAGATGGTGGAGAACTGGCTCTCAGCTCAGTCACTCTCCCCCACACACCAGAGTTGACAGACCACCCAAGGGAACAAACCCTATTCTGAATTACTCTCCTGTCACTAGGAGGTGATCAGGCCCCCCTTCCACCATACAGTGAGTCCTAACTCTGTCAGATATCCCCAGGACAATTATTTGTCTGACGTCCTGTCCTGGAACCCGCTTCTGCTCTCCTGAGTCAGTTCAGGAAGCGGCATGGGCCGAGGCTGGCGCATCTCGAGTGAGTTGGGATCTGGCAAATGGCCTGGGCAGCATCTATTCATCTGTCAACAGGCAGCAGCCCCAGCTTTCTCCAGTTCCCCGACAATGGTAGTGCAAGGGGCCAACTCAGTTGTCAGCTTCCCGGCCAATGCACCAGAAAATGTTACAGAAACCGTGGCGACACAAAGAGACAAGCAGCACCCAAAGATGCAGAGCAGCAAGGTTTATTCAGCACTGGTGCAGGCTCAGTGGAGTCACCTCCAAAAGCTGAGTGCCCTGGCTTTGTTCTGAGTGTCTTTTATGCAGGGTAAATTTCCCTCTCAGACAGCTCAGATCCCTCTCCTCCGCAGGTAGTCCAAGTTCCCATGGATGTAAACCGCAGGCAGGATCACAGAAGTGGAAGCAGTGATTGATGAGCAGCAGCTGTTAACACAAACTAACAGAAGGGAAAGCAAAAGGTTGTTACTATAATTGGGGACTTTGATCTCGCTCCCATTTCAAGATCATGGCATCCAGTCCCATCATTTCATGGCAAATAGATGGGGAAACAGTGAAAACAGTGGCAGACTTTATTTTGTTGGGCTCCAAAAATCACTGCAGATGATGACTGCAACCATGAAATTAAAAGACGCTTGCTCCTTGGAAGAAAAACTATGACAAACCTAGATAGCGTTTTAAAAAGCAGAGATATTACTCTGCCAACAAAGGTTTGTATAGTGAAAGCTATGGTTTTTCCAGTAGTCATGTATGGAGGTGAGAGTTGGACCATGAAGAAGGCTGAGTGTGGAAGAATTGATGCTTTGAACTGTGGTGTTTGAGAAGACTCTTGAGAGTCACTTGGCCTGCAAAGAGATCAAACCAGTCAATCCTAAAGGAAATCAGTCCTGAATATTCGTTGGAAGGATTGATGCTGAAGCTGAAACTCCAATACTTTGGCCACCTGATATGAAGGACTGACTCATTGGACCCTGACGCTGGGAAAGATTGAAGGCAGGAGGAGAAGGAGATGACAGAGGATGAGATGTTTGGATGGCATCACTGACTTTATGGACAATGAGTTTGAGCAAGCTCTGGGAGCTGGTGATGGACAAGGAAGCCTGGCATGCTGCAGTCCATGGTGTCATAAAGAGTTGGACACGACTGAGCAACTGAACTGAACCGATTGTGTAACATGGCAGTTTGTGTTCTGCTTTTTAGAACATAATCTCACATTAAAATTCTCTTATATCGCCATAGTCCATATACTTATCTTTTCCAAGGTGACATGGTATTTCTAATTGTTATATAATGTTCCTCTTAATAGCTGTATGGTAATATGCTGCAATTAGTCATTTTCTTTTCTTCTTTTGAGTCTTCAGTCAAATAGCCTTATTTAGATGCCTTTGAATATAATTTTCCATTTTGGAGCACATATTTTTAATCATCCAAATAGATGAAGAAAAATCATTGAGCATCCATTTATGATATAGGCTCAACAAAGTGGGTAAGAGGGAAATGACCTCAACATAATAAAGTCCACATATTGCAAACCTACACATCATATCATCATCACCAGTGAAAAGCTGAAAGTTTTTCCTTTAATGTCAGGAACAAGACAAGGATACCCACTTTGCCACTCTTATTCAGAACAATACTGGAAGTGCTACCTACAGCAATTAGGCAAGAAAAAGAAATTTAAAAGCATCCAAATCATGAAAGAGGAAGTAAATTTGTCACTATTTGCAGACAACATGGTTATATACATAAAACTCTAGAGACACCTCAAAAAACTATTAGTACTGATAAACAAATTTAGTTAAGTTTTAAGGTGCAAAATCAATGTATAAAAATCTTTTCTGGAACTTCCCTGGTAGTCCAGTGGCTAAGATCCACACACCCGATGCAAGGGGCCTGGATTGGATCCCTGGTTCGGGAACTAGAGCCCACATGCTGCAACTAAGAATTTGCATGCAGCAATGAAGACCTGGCACAGTCAAATAAATTTTTTTTTAATCTGTTCTGTTTCTATACACTAATAACAGACTATCAGAAAGGGAAATGTAGAAAAAAAGACAATTACATCAAAAAGAATAAAATACTGTGGAATACATTTAACAAAGAAGTTAGGGGAAAAAAAGAAGTTAGAACACTTGTACAATGAAAAGTATAAGACGTGATTAAAACAGATTGAAGAAGACACAAATAAATGAAAGATATTTCATGCTCATGGATTGGAAGAATTAGTACCATTAAAATAACCATATTAACAAAAGCAATCTACAGATTAACTGCAATTTTATCAAAATTCCAGTGACACTTTTAACAGCAACAAAACAATCCTAAAAATTGTGTGGAACCACAAAGGATCGCAAATATCCAAAGACGTCTTGAGAAAGAACAAAGCTGGAGACATCAAGCTTCCTGATTTCAAACAATATTACAAAAATATAGTCATCAAATCAGGATGGTATTGGCATAAAAACGGACACATAAATCAAAGGAACAGAATAGGGAGCCCATAAATAAGCCCACATTTATATGACCAACTAATTTATGACAAAGGAGCCAACAATAAACTAAGGAGAAAGTGCAATCTCTTCAATAAATCATGTTGGAAAAACTGGACAGCCACAGGTAAGAGGATGAAAAAAACCACTATTTTACATCATACACTAAAATCAACTCAAAATCATTAAAGACATGAACATAAGACCTGAAACCGTAAAACTTCCAGAATATAGAAGAGGCAACAAGTTCCTTGACATTAGTCTTGGCTATAATTTTTCAATTTGACACCAAAAGCAAAGGTGACAAAATAAAAAATAAGTGGATCTATGTCAAACTAAAAAACTTTTGCATAGTAAAGTGAAAAGGAACTTGCCAAATGAAAATATTTGCAAAATATATTTCTGACAAACTTAATATCCAAAATATATAAAGAATTCATATAATTCATTAGCAAAAAAAAGCAATTAAAAACGGACAAAGGATCTGAAGAGACATTTTTTCATAAAGACATACAGATGGCCAACAGGTACATGAAAATATACCTGACAAGTGAAACATCACTTGTCATCAGGGAAACGCAAACCAAAACCACGATGACATCACTATACATCTGTTAGAATGGCTATTATTAAAAATAAATAACAAGTATTGCCAGAGATGTGGAGAAAAAGGAACCTTCAGGGTGGAAATGTAAATTGCTGCAGCCACTATGGAAAATAGTATGGAGGATCCTCATAAAATAAAAATAGAACAACCATATCATTCAGCCATTCCAATTTTCATATATGTCTGAAGGAAATGAAAACACTAACGCAAAAAGATGCACACCCCCCACATCAATGTTTGTTGCAGCATTATTTACTATAGCCAAGACATAGATGAAAAACCTACATATTCTTTGATGGATGATTAGATAAGGAAAATGTGGAGTTGGTCTTCCTACCAACTTGAATAATTCATCTTGGAATTATCATATGAATGCAAAATTTCTGTCTTATTTAAGCTTTTTTTATGTCTCATGTCTCAATTGTTTAGTCATGTCTGACTCTTTGTGACCCCATGGACTATAGTGCACCAGGCTCCTCTGCCCATAGAATTTTCCAGGCAAAAATGTTGGAGTGGTGTACCATTTCCTACTCCAGGGGATCTTCCTGAGCCGGGCTTCAAACCCATGTGTCTTGTGTCTCCTGCATTGGCAGGCAGATTCTTTACCACTAGTGCCACCTGGGAAGCCTTTAAAATTCTTTGCAGCCTCTTTTATAAAGCAAGTTAACCTTTACCCTAATTTACTGTCTCATACAGTAAAAGCATCTGCCTACAATACAGGAGACTCAGGTTCGATCCCTGGATGGGGAAGATCCCCTGGAGAAGGAAATGGCAACCCACTCCAGTACTCTTGCCTGAAAATCCCATGGAGAGAGGAGGCTACAGTCCCTGGGATTGTAAATGGTCGGACACAACTGAGCGACTTCACTTTTCACTTTAATTTACTGTCTGGTCCTCTGACCGGCAGCATCACCAGCATTACCTGGGAATGTGTTCAAAGTGTGAATAGATGAATGAAGAAGTAGTACATTATACAATGCTATATTATTCAGATATAAAAAAAATCTGACCATTTGTGATAGCATGGATGGACCTCAAGGGCATTATACCAAGCAAAATAAATGAGATAAAGACAAATGCCACATAGTCTCACTTCTATGTGGAATCTTAAAAAAAAAAAAAAAAAAACTTAAGCCACTCATAAATACAGAAAACATAAATACAGAAAAAAATATTGGTAGTTCTCAGAGACAGGGGATGGAGACTAGGCTGAATGGATGAAAGGGGTCAATAGGTACAAACTTCCAGTTATAAAATGAACAAGTCATGGGATTGTAATGTATAGCATGATGACTACAGTTACTAATACTGTTCTGTAAATTTGAAGGTTGCTAAGAGAGTAAACCTTAAAGTTCTAACAATAAGAAAAAAATTTGTAACTGTATGGTGCTGGATGTTAACTCTAGTTAACGCTAGTTTTTTTCTTCATTTCACACTATATACAAATGTCAAATCATGTTGTACACTTGAAATTACTATGTTATATGTCAGTATCTCAGTAAAAAAGAATATATTCTTAAATAGGATAAATGATTCAAGTGTTTTAAATGGTTTTATAGTTTCATTTCTTACATATTATCAAATAATTTCCCACAAGATCTGAACTAATTGTTATTAATATTTAAATTTCTTCAGGGCAAAAGTTACATATTCCAGATCTTATGTTTTCCTTAGCATCTACACAGTACCTAATATGGATCACATATATAGTAACTGACTGACTGCAATGCAAATACATTGAAATATAGCAAATTATTTAAATGTTTTTATTACCAATATAACCCAATCCATTGTAGAAAATTAATAATTTAAGCAAAAATGAAAAGAAAAAATTAAGACAGCTAATCCTGCCATTGAGGTGTAACTATTGATACTTTCCTGTAACTATTCTCTTAGAAGAGACAGTGTTAATTCTTTTGAGTAATTCACAAATAGACTGGATTTGAGATGCTAACTTGCAACATCATATGCTTTCTTACCAAAGTTCAGTTCTGTCATGTCTTTGGCTTGTTTGTAGGTCATTACCCTCCTACCAGAGGAGAGGTCTTTATTGATGGATATGACATCACAAAGAATATAACTGAAATTCGAGAAAATTTGGGCTTTTGCCCACAGGGTGATTTATTGTTTAATGACTTGACATTATCAGAACACCTTTTCTTCTACTCTATGGTGAGTCAAATTTTTAAAAATTATACAGTAAATTTACCTTTTAAAATATACAGATATGTGATTTTAACTCATTTAACCATCAGCACAATCACGATACAAGAAGTTTCATCACCCCAAAACACTCCCTCACACTATTCCTTTGTAGTCATCCCTCTCACACTCCCCCGCGCTGCCCCCACCACCCCCGCCACCGATAACTACTGGGAAAATCTACTGGTCTATTCTTTATCATTGTTGTTGTTTTGTCATGTTGAGAGTATTATATAAATGGAATCAAGTAGTATATAACCTTTAGAGATTATCTACTTACACAGTTCAGTCACTCAGTCGTGTCTGACTCTTTGCGACCCCATGAATCGTA
This sequence comes from Cervus elaphus, assembly GCF_910594005.1. Lineage (NCBI taxonomy): Eukaryota > Metazoa > Chordata > Mammalia > Artiodactyla > Cervidae > Cervus > Cervus elaphus. Next base: position 33,667,639 of record NC_057824.1, read on the forward strand.
GCACACCGGGCCTCCCTGTCCATCACCAACTCCTGGAGTTTACTCAGACTCATGTCCATCGAGTCGGTGATGCCATCCAGCCATCTCATCCTCTGTCATCCCCTTCTCCTCCTGCCCCCAATCCCTCCCAGCATCAGGGTCTTTTCCAATGAGTCAGCTCTTCACATCAGGTGGCCAAAGTACTGGAGTTTCAGCTTCAGCATCAGTCCTTCCAATGAACACCTAGGACTGATCTTTAGGATGGACTGGTTGGATCTCCTTGCACAGAGCATAGTGCCTTTGGGATCTATCTATGCTGTTGCATGTTCAGCAGTGTGTTTCTTTTAATTCCTTAATAATATTTCATGTTTGGAGATAACACAGTATACCAACTGAAGGACACTGGGGTTGTTTCCAAGCATAATGAATATAAATAAATGTGTTCTGAGTTTCATGTACAAACATGGGTTTTATTTCTCTCAGAATAGGATTAATGCATCATATTTTAAGTGTTTAACTTTATAAGAAACCTAAACAGCTCTCCAGACTGGCTGTACCATTTTGCACTCCCACCAGCAAAGAGAATTTCAGTTGCTCCACATAATTGCCAGAATTTGATATTAATACTTTTAAAAAATTAACCATTCTAATAGATGTGTAGTTTAATCATGGTGTCAACTGTCATTTCATGGATAGCTAATGATGCTGATCATTTTCATGTGCTTAGCTGCATTTTTACAGTCTTTTTGATAACGTTTGTTCAGACCCTCTACCCTCTTTTTAAAATATGAGTTGTTTGTTTCCTTATTATTTAATTTTTGAGAATTCTTTATATATTCTGGATAAATGTCTTTGATGGATATTCTTTGCAAATGTTTTTCCCAAACTGTAACTAGTCTTTTCATTTTCTTGACAATGTCTTTGGCAGAGCAGAAGATTTTAAATATTAAAATTAAATTTATCATATCTTTCTTAATGTTCCTGCCCTTGCTATCTTTTCTGGAACTCTGTGCCTGACCCCAAGACATGATTTTATTTTATATTTTCTTCTAAACTTTTGTAATTTTACATATTACACATACCTATGATCCATTTTGAGTTACGCTTTGTATAAAGATGTAAAGTTTAGATCTATATTAACTTTTGCATATAGATGACTAATGTTCTAACAGCATTTTTTGAAAATACTACTCTGTCATCAGTTAGAACTGGACATGGAACAACAAACCAGTTACAAATAGAAAAAGGAGTACGTCAAGGCTGAATATTGTCACCCTGCTTATTTAACTTATATGCAGAGTACATCATGGGAAATGCTGGGCTGGAAGAAGCACAGGCTGGAATCAAGATTGCTGGGAGAAATGTCAATAACCTCAGCTATGCAGATGACACCACCCTTATAGCAGAAAGTGAAGAGGAACTAAAAAGCCTTTTGATGAAAGTGAAAGAGGAGAGTGAAAAAGTTGGCTTAAAGCTCAACATTCAGAAAACTAAGATCATGACATCTGGTCCCATCACTTCATGGCAAATAGATGGGGAAACAGTGGAAACAGTGGCTGACTTTATTTTTTGAGGCTCCAAAATCACTGCAGATGGTGACTGCAGCCATGAAATTAAAAGACGCTTACTCCTAGGAAGGAAAGTTATGACCAACCTCGATAGCATATTGAAAAGCAGAGACATTACTTTGCCAACAAAGGTCCATCTAGTCAAGGCTATGGTTTTTCCAGTGGTCATGTATGGATGTGAGAGTTGGACTGTGAAGAAGGTTGAGCGCTGAAAAATGGATGCTTTTGAACTGTGGTGTTGGAGAAGACTCTTGAGAGTCCCTTGGACTGCAAGGAGATCCAACCAGTCCATCCAAAAGGAGATCAATCCTCAGTGTTCACTGGAAGGACTGATGCTGAAGCTGAAACTCCAATACTTTGGCCACTTCATGCAAAGAGCTGACTCATTGGAAAAAGACCTTGATGCTGGGAGGAATTGAGGGCAGGAGGAGAAGAGGACAACAGAGGATGAGATGGCTGGATGGCATCACCGACTCGATGGACATGAGTTTGAGTAAACTCCAGGAGTTGGTGATGGACAGGGAGGCCTGGTGTGCTGCAATTCATAGGGTTGCAAAGAGTCAGACACAACTGAGCGACTGAACTGAACTGACTCTTTCATCTTTCAATTGCCTTTTGTGCATTTGTCAAAGGTCAAGTGGTCATACTTCTGTAGGTTTATATCTGAACTCTTTTCTGTCCCATTGATATGTGTATATCTCTTTATGAAAGAACTCAATATGGATAGTGCTATTCATCCAACTATATTCTTCTCCAAAAGCATTTTATCTATTAAGCTGTTTGGTCTTTCCTGAAAATCTTTTGTATTATATTTTATACATCTACAAAATTTTGCTGTGATTTTTATCAATATTACATTAAATCTACATATCACTTTGGAGAGAATTAACATTGTTATTATGCTGAGATTTCAAATACTTAAACACAGTATCTCTTTCCATTAAATGAGAGCTTTGATTTTTCCTAGTGTAGTATAATTGCATTACAATGTTATGTTAGATCTCATGGACAGAGGAGCCTGGCGGGCTACAGTCCATGGGTTTGCAAATAGTAGGACACAACATAGTGACTGAGCACATACAGATTCGATACCTATTTAAATGGGTGTGTGTGTGTGTGTTTCATTTCATGATTTGGAACTTTAAGGAATTTTTATTTCTAGTTGTTTATTAATTGTACATAGAAAAATGATTGATATTTGTGTGTTGACCTATTATCCTCTGACCCTGCTAAGCTCACTTGTTAGGTTTAGGAGTGTTTTGTAGATTCCTTGGTTTTATACATAGACAATCAGGTCATCAGAGAATATGGACGGTTTCTTTTATGAGTGCCAATCTGTATGCCCTTTATTTCTTTTTCTTAGCATGTTTCGCTGGTTAGGAAGAATATGATACCAGATATGATTATTGAGTATGGGCATTCTTGATTTGTTCCTGATCTCATAGGGAAAGCATTTGGTCTTTCTTCATTAAGATTTTTTACATATATAATCTTTATCACCTTGAAGAATTTGTTTCTATTTTGATTTTGTGGAGAGTTTTTATTGTTTGATCAGAGTTTCTTCCTGCATCTATTAATGAGTATGTAGTTTTTCTTCTTTTAGACTATTTTTACACATGGTGGATTGATTGATTTTCAAATATTGAGCCAGCCTTACATTCATTGGATAAATTTCACATGGTCATGCATTTTTAAATATATAATTCAATTGGATTGATAATATTTTGTTCAGAACTAAGTTTATGAGGGATGTTCACCTATAGTACCCTCTTTTTGATTTGCCTTTGTCTGTTTCGGTATCAGAGTAGTACTGACTTTGTAAAATGAGTTGAGAAGTGTTCCTTCCCCTTCTATTATATGGAAGAAATTATGTAGAATTTTTTATTTTTATTTAATTAAATAACTAATTTTAATTTATTTCTTCTTTAAATGTTAGGTAAAGTTTAGTAGTAAAATCATCTGAACCTGAAGATTTACTTTTTGATGTTTTAAACTATAGATACAATTTATTTAAGAACTAATTGGTGATCCAACAGTTACACTTTCGGGTGTATATCCAAAGGATACAAAATCAGGATGTTGAAGAGATACCTGCACTCTTATTCATGATAACCAAGATAGAAACAACCGAAATGTCCATCAGCAGATAAATGGATAGAGAAAATGTGATGTATCTACAGGTGGTGGTGGTTTAGTCACTAAGTCGTGTCCGACTCTTGCGATCCTATGGACTGTAGCCCGCCAGGCTCCTCTGTTCATGGGATTCTCCAGGCAAGAATACTGGAGTGGGTAACCATTTCCTTCTCCAGAGGATCTTCCTGACCCAGGAACTGAACCCGGGTCTCCTGCATTGCAGGCATATTCTTTATTGACTGAGCCATTAGGGAAGACAGCCTTTTAAAAAAAGAAAGTCCTGACATTTGTGACAACATAAATTAACCTAAAGGACATCATGCTAAGTAAAATAAGCTAGATACAGGATGACAAATACTGCATGATCTCACTTATATGTGGAATTTAAAGTTGTCAAACTCATAGGAGCAGAAAATAGAATGGTAATTACCAGAGGCTGGGGATGGAAGGGGCAGTGCAGAGATGTTGGTCAATTGATTGAACAAAGTATCAGTTAAGGACAAAGAATAATTTCTGGAGATCTCCAACCAGTCCATCCTAAAAGAGATCAGTCCTGGGTGTTCATTGGAAGGACTGATGCTGAAGCTGAAACTCCAATACTTTGGCCACCTTATGCGAAGAGCTGACTCATTGGAAAAGACTGTGATGCTGGGAGGGGTTGGGGGCAGGAGGAGAGGAGGACGACAGAGGATGAGATGGCTGGATGGCATCACCAACTCGATGGACATGAGTCTGAGTAAACTCCAGGAGTTGGTGATGGACAGGGAGGCCTGGCATGCTGCGATTCGTGGGGTCGCAAAGAGTCGGACGCTACTGAGCGACTGAACTGAACTGAATGCACAGCAATGAGATTATAGTTAACAATACTGTGTTGTATACTGAAATTTTCTAAGATATTTGATCTTAACTGTTTCTCACTACAGGGAGAAGAAAGGAAGAAAATGGAAATTATGTGAGGTGATGGATGTGTTATTAGCTTGATTGTGGTGATAATTTCTACATAGTATACATGTAAAATTATACACCTTAAATGCTTACAGATTTAACTTATCAATTGTATCTCCATAAAACTGGAAAAAAACAAATTAATTTACTTAATATTTACAGGACTATTCAGAGGTTATCTATTTCAAATTAGGCAAGCTATGGTACTTTGTGAGTTTTGAGAAATTGATGTATTTCTTCTAAATTGAAATCTTACGAACATTTGCAGGATTCCCTTGTTACCCTTTTAATGTCTCTCTTCTTCCTGATATTGACAGGTTATAATTGTCTTTTTTTCTGTAATTCTGACTAAAATTTTATTCCTTTTAACTTTTCAAAGAACCTGCTTTTATTTTACTTTTCTCTATTACATTTTGCTTTTTATTTCATTTATTAATGTTTATATGCTGATTATATTCACACTTCAACTTCATTTGGGGTTTTTACTCTTTTTTGGTTTTTTTTTTATGTCAGTGCATAGGTATTAATAATGGATTTGAGAGTAATTAAATGCTTAATAATGTAAACATTTATTGCTGTGATTTTTTTTTTCCTTCAAGCTCTCCTTTAGCTACATCCCACAAATTTTGATATGATTTGTTATATTTTCACTTACATTCAGTTCAAAATATTTTCTGTTTCTTGAGACTTCTTCTATGGCATAGATCATCTACATGCATATTCTTTAATATCAAATAATGAGAAGTTCTGTTTTCTTTCTGTTTTAGTTTCATTCTCTTCTGGTCAGAGATCATACTTTTTGTGGTTTCAAATGTTTTTAAATTGCTATATTTTTATGACCCAAGAAAAGATCTATCTTAGTGACTGTCATGTGTACTTGAGAAGAATGTTTTCTATTTGGTTGAAATTCCCTATAAACATAAATTAGATTCAGTAACTTAAGATTAACATTGGGTAACAATGGAAACAGTGACAGACTTCACTTACTTGGGCTCCAAAATCACTGCAGATGATGACTGCAGCCATGAAAATAAAAAAAGATCACTTCTTAGAAGAAAATTTTGACAAACTTAGAGAGCATATTAAAAAGCAAAGACATCACTTTGCCAACAAAGTTTCATGTGGTCAAAGCTATGGTTTTTCCAGTAGTCATGTATGAATATGAGAGTTGAACCATAAAGAAAGCTGAGCGCTAGAGAATTTATGCTTTCAAACTGTGGTGTTGGAGAAGACTCTTAAGAGTCCCTTGGGCTCCAGTTTCATCCATCTCATTAGGACTGATTCAAATGAATTCTTTTTAACGGCTGAGTAATATTCCATGGTGTATATGTACCCTATATGCAAAACGGAAAAAGAGACACAGAAATACAGAACAGACTTTTGAACTCTGTGGGAGAAGGTGAGGGTGGGATGTTTCGAAAGAACAGCATGTATATTATCTAGGGTGAAACAGATCACCAGCCCAGGTGGGATGCCTGAGACAAGTGCTCGGGCCTGGTGCACTGGGAAGACCCAGAGGAATCGGGTGGAGAGGGAGATGGGAGGGGGGATCGGGATGGGGAATACGTGTAAATCTATGGCTGATTCATATCAATGTATGACAAAACCCACTGAAATGTTGTGAAGTAATTAGCGTCCAACTAATCAATTAATTAATTAAAAATTAAAAAAAAAAGAGTCCCTTGGACTTCAAGGAGATCAAACCATTCAATCCTAAAGGAAACCAACCCTGAATATTCATTGGAAGGACTGAAGCTGAAGCTCCAATACTTTGGCCACCTGATGCAAAGAGTTGACTCATTGACAAAGACCCTGATGCTGGGAAAGATTGAAGGCTGGAGGAGAAGGGGAGGACAGAGGTTGATGGCATCAACCTCTGGTTGGATGGCATCACTGACTCAATGGACATTAGCAAGCTCTGAGAGATGGTGAAGGACAGGTAATCCTGGTGTGCTGCAGTCCATGGAGTCGCAAAGCATTGGACATGACCCAGTGACTGAACAGCAACAGACTTGAAATTGTTGTCTAGTTCTGCTGTATATTTGCTGATTTCCACTTAGTAGTTCTGTTATTGAGTGAGAAATGTTGAAATTTTCAACTATAGTTATATATTCCCTATTCATGTTTAAATTGGTCATTTTTGTTTTCTCTGATTTAAGTTCTGTTGTTAGGTATATGCACATTTAGGATTGTTAAGTCTTCTTTGTGAAATGATTCTTTGATAACATTGTTACAAAAATCCAAGCTCACTTTGCTTGCTGCACAGCCAGCCAATAAAATCAAAGATCAGGTGTTAAGACAACGAATACAACTTTACTTGGAAATCCAGATGACAGAGAAGGTAGCAGACTAATGTCCTAAAATAACCGTCTTGTCAGGGTCTGGATACCAGTTTCTTTTACAGAACAGAGAAAGAGAGGCGGTAAAAAAAGAAAAGTAAAAAGGCGATTTATCTTGAAAAATATGTGAGATGGGTTTGTCTCACTGTGAGCTGAACAAAGGCATTTTACCAGTCAGACAGAGGGGCAGGGTCCCCGAGGCAGCCCATTGTATATGATTGTAACAAAAACAACAAAAAACAAAGGTTAAATTCAAAGAAACAGATCCAGGATGGAGTCAGAATTGGCTCTTCCCTGTAAGAATGTAATGTCCCTCTTTTATTTCTGCTAATTTTTGCTTTGAAGTCAACGCTATCTGATATTGGGTCTTCCCAGGTGGCTCAGCAGTAAACCGTCCACCTGCAATAGAGGAGATTGGCTGCAAGGCAGTGCAGGAGATGCAGGTTGATCCCTGGGTCAGAAAGATCCCCTGGAGAAGGAAATGGCAACCCACTCCAGTATTCTTGCCTGGGAAATGCAATGGACAGGGGAGCTTGGCAGACTACAGTCCATGGGGTCACAAAAGAGTTGGACACGACTTACGACTAAGCAACAACAACTATCTGACATTAATATAACCATGCCAACTTTCATTTTAAATATTTATTTGGCTGCACTGGATCTTAGATGTGACACATGGGTTCTTTGATCTTCATTGTCCAATTGGGATCTTTTAGTTGTGGCATGCAAACTGTCAGTCACAGCATGCGGGATCAAGTTCCCTGGCCAGGGATTGACCCCAAACCACCTGCATTGTGGAGGGTAGTGTCTTACCCACTGCACCATCAGGGAAGTCCCTCACCTTTCTTTTGATTTCTGTTTGCATGGTATTTCTTCTTCAAATACTTCCCTTTAAACCTACTTATATAATTAAAATTAAAGTGAGTTTCTGCATTGTATAGCTAGGTCATGTTTTTTTAATACAATCTGCCAATCTCTACCTTTTCATTGATGCGTTTAGAGCATTTATTTTTTATGTTTGTATTTAAATCTGCCATTTTATTAATTGTTTCCTGTTTGTTCTCACTGCATTTTTCCCCCTGTTTCCCCTTTCCAGTCTTATTCTGGGTTATTTGAACATTTTTAATATTATAATTCAAATTGTCTATTGTTGTTTTTACTATATCTCTTTGTACATTTTTACTGGTTGCTCTAGGGACTTACAAAATATAGACTTAGTTTTCATAGTTATGTAGAAACAATATTCTCCAACTTTTATGTGGAATGTAGAAACCTTACCACCTTATAGGTATTTTATCCTCCTTCCTTTTTGCTATAGTTGTCATATATTACACCTACATATATTGAAAACATCATTAAACAGTGTTGTATTTTTTCCTTAAAACCATGTAGCATATTTAAAGAACCTTGAGAGAATAATAGTTTTTTTATTATTTACCATTTCTGTTGTATTTTTACCATTTATGATGTTCCAAGTTTTCAGTATCATTTCTTTCATGTTTGAAAAACACTCCTAATCAGTTGTTTTAGATCAGTACTGTTAGCTATGAATTCTCGTAGCCTTCCTTCACCTGAGAGTATCTTTAATTCACCACATTCCTAAAGCATATTTTTGTTTGACACAGAAATCTGGGTTGACAGTGCTTTTCCTTCAAGACTTAAAATGTTTCACTGCTTTCTGGACACCATGGTTTCTGATGAGTAATCTACAGTCATCTGAATTTTTTCCCTGTAGGTAATTAGGTTGTTCTCTGGGTTTTCTTTTTTTCTGGATGATCTCAATACTTAAAGAAGTATTGCTTTTACATTTTAAGAATTTGTTTGTGATTTGTCTGGCTTGGATTTCTTTTTATCTTTCTAGATGGGATTTGGTCAGCTTCTTCAATCTGTAGCCTTGTGTGTCTCATCAAACTTAGGAAGTTTTCAGTCATTATTTCTTCATGATACTTTTTTGTCTCCTTCTGGAACTTCAAAGACATGAACATTAGACATTTTGTTGTCCATCCCCAAAATCCTTTGGGCTTTATTTTTCTTATATCATTTATTCTGTCAGTTGTTCAGATTGAATAATGCCTATTGATCTGTCTTCAAGTTCACTAACTCTTTATTATATTTATTCTACTATTGAGTATATCTTCTTTATTTTGATGGCACTTTCTTTTTTAACATTTTATTAAGGTCAGCTACCTGCCAGGACCAGGACTACAAAGATTGTTATAACAATCTATTCCCTTAAGAAGTGGAAATGTAGAGAATAAAAGATATAAATGCATAATTAAAACACCAAGGAGTATTACTTAACAGCAGTTGAGATGTATGAACAGTGTGAAGTGTATGCCCAACAGAGTTTAGGGGAAATTAGAAAATATTTCCTGAAGAAGCAAAATCTTGAAGTATAGTTAATTTGTAATGTTGTGCTAGTTTCAGGTATGCAGCAAAGTAGTTTATAGGTTAATAAAAGATTGTGAATATAACTTCCTGTGCTATATAGTAGGTCCTTGTTTTTATTCTATTTTTTATACAATAGTGTGTACATGCTAATTGCAAACTTTTTATTTATCTCCCCCTCCACTATCCCCTTTTATAACTAGAAGTTTGTCTTCTATGTCTGTGAGTCTGTTTCTATTTTGTAAATAAGTTCATTCATATCTTACTTTTAGATTCCACATATAAGTGATATTGCTTATTTTTCTTTCTGTGGCTTACTTCACTTAATATGATAATCTCTATTATATCCATCCATGTTGTTGCAAATGGCATTATTTCATTCTTTTTGTGGCTAATATTTCATTGTGTATATATGCCACATCTTCATTTATCTGTCAGTGGACATGAAACTTGGGGTTCATGTATCTTTTCAAATTAGAGTTTTCTCTGAATATATGCCCAGCAGTGGGCTTGCAGGATTATATGGTAACTCTATTTTTAGTTTTGTAAGGAACCTCCATACTTTTTCCATAGTGAAGTGGAAGTCGCTCAGTCATGTCTGACTCTGCGACCCCATGGACTATACAGTCCATGGAATTCTCCAGGCCAGAATAGTGGAGTGGGTAGCCTTTCCCTTCTCCAGAGGATCTTCCCAACCCAGGGGTAGAACCCAGGTCTCCCGTATTGCAGGCGGATTCTTTACCAGCTGAACCACAAGGGAAGCTGCACCAATTTACATTCCCACCAGCAGTGTAGAAGTGTTCTTTTTCTCCACACATTCTCTATCATTTATTATTGGTAGACATTTTAATGATGGTTATCCTGATCTGCATGAGGTGATATCTCATTGTAGTTTTTATTTACATTCCTCTAATAATTAGTGACATAGAGCATCTTCTCATGTGGCTGTTAGCCATCTGTATATCTTCTTTGGAGAAATGTCTATTTAGATCTTCTGCTTATTTTTTGATTGGGTTTTTTCTTATTATTAAGGACATGAGGTGTTTTTATATTTTGTAAATTATTAATAATCTCTTGTCAGTAACAAAGTTTACTAATATTTATCCCCATCTGTATGTTGTCTTTTCTTTTTGTTGATGTTTTCCTTTGTTGAGTGAAAGCCTTTAAGTTTAATTGGGTCTGATTTGTTTATTTTTGTTTTTATTTCCATTACTCTAGGTAATGGATTCAAAAAAATATTGCTGTAATTTATGTCAAAGTGTGTTCTGCCTCTGTTTTCCTCTAGGAGTTTGACAGTATATGGTCTTGTGTTTGACAGTATATGGTCTTACATTTCAGTCTCCAATCCATTTTGAGTTTATCTTAGTATGTGGTGTTAGAGAGGGTTCTAATTTCATTCTTTTAAATGTACCTGTTCTGTATTCTCAACACCACTTATAGAAGAGACTCTTTTTCCATTTTGTATTCTTGCCTCCTTCATCATAGGTTAATTGATAATAAGTGTCTGGTTGGTTTCTGGGCTTTCTGTCCTGTTCCATTGATCTATGTGTCTGTTTTTGTACCAGTACCATAGTGGCTTAATTATTGTAGCTTTGTAGTATAGTCTCCTTTGAAGTCAAGGAGCATGATTTATCCAGCTTCACTCTTCTTTCTCAAGATTGTTTTGACTACTCAGGATCTTTTGTGTCTCCATACAAATTATGAATTTTTTTTTCTAGTTCTGTGAAAGATGAAAGATGTAGTTGGTAATTTGATAGGGCTGCCTTTGAATCTGTAGATTGCATTGGGTTGTATGGTCATTTTAACAACACTGATTCTTTCAATCCAAGAGCAAGATATATATTTTCATCTGTTTATGTCCTCTTAAGTTTCTTTCATCACCATCTTGTAGTTCCTGGAGTACGGGTCTTTTGCTTCATTAGATAGGTTTATTTCTAGGTTTTTTGTTTATTTGTTTTTTTTTTGATGTGATGATAAATGGGATGATCTCTATACTTTCTGTTTCTGATCTTTCACTGTTAATGTGTAGAAATGCAACAGGTATCTGTATATTAATTTTGTATCTGGCAACTTTAGCAAGTTCATTAATGAGCTCTAGTAGTTTTCTGGGAGTATCTTTAGAATTTTCTATGTATAGCATCATGTCATCTGCAAAGTGACAGTTTTACTTCTGTTCCAATTTGGATTGCTTTTATTTCTCTCTCTCCTTTGATTGCTGGAAGAGTGACCATCCTGTCTTGTTCCTGATCTTAGAGGAAATGCTTTCAACATTTTGCCACTGAATATGATGTTAGCTGTGGGTTTGTCATATATGTCCTTTATTGTGCTGAGTTATGTTCCCTCTATGGCCACTTTCTGAAGAGTTTTTATCATAAATGTATGTTGCATTTTATCAGAAGTTTTTCTGCATCTATTGAGGTGACCACATGGTTTTTTATACTTAAATTTGTTAATATAGTGTATCACATTGATGGACTAGTGGATATTGAAGAATCCTTGCATTCTTGGGATAAATCCCATTTGATCCTGGTGTATGATCCTTTTAATGTATTGTTGCATTCATTTTGCTAGTATTTTGTTGAATATTTTTGCATCTGTTTATCAGTGATACTGCCTTGTAATTTTTTGTGATATCTTCATCTGCTTTTGATACCAGATGGCTTCATAGAGGGGCTTCTCCAGTGGCTCAGTGATGAAGAATCCACCTGCAATGCAGGAGGCACAGGAGACACAGGTTCAATCCCCGAGTTGGGAAGATCCCCTGGAGAAGGGCATGGCAACCCACTCCGGTATTCTTGCCCGGAGAGTCCCTTGGACAGTAGAGCCTGGTGGGCTACAGTCCACAGGGTTGCAAATAGTCAGACATGACTGAAACAATTTAGCACATGCACAGCCTCATAAAATGAATTCAGAAGTGTTCCTTCCTCTGCAATTTTTTGGAATAGTTTCAGAAGGGTAGGTGCTAACTTTTCTCTAAATGTTTGGTACAAATCACTTGTGAAGAGATCTGGTCCTGGACTTTTGTTTATTAGGAGTTTTAAAATTATGGATTCAGTTCTGGTAGCTGGTCTGTTCATATTTTCTATTTATTCCTTGTTCAGTCTTGGGAGATTGTTCATTTCTAATAATTTATCCATTTCTTCTAGGCTGTCCATTTTATTGACATATAGTTGCTTGAACTAGTTTTTTTATGATCCTTTGTATCTTTATGGTATCTGTTGTAACTTCTCATTTTTCATTTCTGATTTTATTAATTTGGGCCCCCTCCCATTTTTTCTTGATAAGCCTGGCTAAAGGTTTATCAATTATGTTTATCTTTTCAAAGAACATGCCTTTAGTTTTGCTTATCTTTTCTATTTTTTTCTTAGACTCTATCTCATTTATATCTTCTCTGATCTTTATGAATTCTTTCCTTCAACAAACTTTGGGTTTTGTTCTCCTTTCTCTAGTTGCTTTAGGCATAAGTTTAAGTTGTTTACTTGAGATTTTTCTTGTTTCCCAAGGTAAGCCAAAAACTCCCCTCTTTAGAACTGCTTTTGCGGCATCCCATAGGGTATGGGGGCTTCACTGGTGGCTCAGACAGTAAAAAAACCTGCCTGTAATGCAGCAGACCTGGGTTCAGTCCCTGAGTCAGAAAGATCCCTTGGAGAAGGAATGGCTACCCACTGCAGTATTCTTGCCTGGAAAATCCCATGGACAGGGGAAACTGGCAGGCTAAAGTACAAGGGGTCACAAAGAGTTGGACACAACTGAGCAACTAACACACACACATAGGGTTTGGGTTGTCATGTTTTCACTGTCATTTGTCTCTAGGTATTTTTTATTTCCTGCTTAACCTTTTTAGTGATCCATTCGTTATTTACTAGCCTATTGGGTAGCCTCCAAGTATTTGTGGGGTTTTGCAGTTTTTCTCTTTTAGTTTATTTCTGGCCTCATATTTTCAGACAAGATGCTTGACATAATTTAAGTTTTCTTAAAATTTACCGAGGCTTGCTTTGTGGCTCATGTGATCTATCCTGGAGAATGTCCCACGTGTACTTAAAAAGAATGTGCATTCCACTGCTCTTGGATAGAATGCTCTGTAACTATCACTAAAGTCAATCTGATCTAATATGTCATTTAAGGCCTGTGATTCCTTGTTGATTTTCTATTTGGATGATCTGTTCATTAATGTAAATGAGGTGTTAAAGTCTCCCACTATAACAGGGCTGCCCTGGTGGCTCAGTTGATAAAGAATCCGCCTGCAATGTGGAACCCTGGATTTGATTCCTGGATTGGGAAGATCCCCTGGAGAAGGGAACAGCTATCCACTCCAGTATTCTGGCCTGGAGAATTCCATGGACAGAAGAATCTGGCAGGCTACAGTCCACAGGGTCTCAAAGAGTCAGACACGACTGAGTGACTTTCACTACTACTACAGATAACTGTGTTACTGTCAGTTTCTCTGTTTATATCTGTTAATATGTACCTTATGTGTTGCGATGCTATGTTAGATGCATATATATTTTAAATTCTCATATCTTTTTCTTGATCCTTTGATCATTATACAGTGTCCTTCTTGTTCTCTTGGGACAGTCTTTGTTTTAAAGTCTATTTGTCCAATATAAACATTGCTACTCCAGCTTTCTTTTGATTTCCATTTGTATGCAATACATTTTTCCATTCCCTCATTTTTTTCTTTTTAATTTAGATCAGGGTTATTTTTTTTTATCCCTTGTTGGTTTAAAATGGCTAATCAGGATAAAAATTATAAGTCTGTCTAGAGGTTTGGGTCTCCCTATTTATAAAGGTTAGAACTCAGTTATCCCCTCTACCCATCACCATACTGAAAGAACACCTGGGGGGGCCTAGGCCTACCACTCCTTCTCTACCCCATTTTTGGCATGTGTCCATCCCCTCACTTTCAGCCCATATGTGTCTCTAGATCTGAAGTGAGTTTCTTATTTCTGTTTCTTACGTGTCTCTAGATCTGAAGTGACTTTCCTGTTTTTGTATCTGTTAAGTCACTTATGTGTTTTGTTTGGAGCATTTAGTCTGTTCACATTTAAGCTAATTATTGCTATGTGTGTTCCTATTGCCATTTTGTTAATTGTTTTGAATTTGCTTTTCTTGTTCTTTTCTCCCCTTCTTTTGTTCTCTTCTCTTGTGATTTGATGACTATCTATAGTGTATGTTTGGATTCCTTTTACTCTTTTGTGTGTATATCTATTACTGATTTTTGTTCTGTTTTTACCATGAGGCTTTTGTATAGCAGTGTGTATATAGATGTGTGTATATATACAGACATCTTTTCTTGTGGCTCAGTTGGTAAATAATCCGCCTGCAATGTGGGAGACCTGGGTTCGATCCCTGGGTTGGGAAGATCCCCTGGAGAAGGGAAAGGCTACCCACTCCAGTATTCTGGCCTGGAGAATTCCATGGACTATAGCCCATGGGATCACAAAGACTCAGACACGGCTAAACCACTTTCACTTTCATTTCACTTCATATATATGTATATATGTGTGTGTGTGTGTGTGTATATATATATGTATGTATATATATATATATATACACTTGTTGTAGGTGTCTGCTCTCTTCATTTCAAGTGCATTTTAGATACCCTACATTTGTACTCTTGTCCCCTCATGATTACTGTTTTTGATAATCTGTTTTGTGTATCCCTTAACTGCTTATTGTGGATATAAATGATTTTACTACATTTGTCTTTTAGCCCCCCTGTTAGCTTTGTGTATGGATGACTTCCTACTTTTAGTGTATGTTTGCCTTTACCAGTGAGCTTTCCATTCATAATTTTCTTGTTTCTAGTTGTGGCCTCTTCTTTTCTGCCTAGAGAATATTCTTTAGTGTTTCTTGTAAAGTTGATTTAGTGGTGCTGAATTGTTTTAGCTTTTGCTTGTCTGTAAAGCATTTGATTTCACCATCAAATCTGAATGAGAGCCTTCCTGGGTAGAATATTCTAGATTGTATGTTTTTTACTTTGAGTATGTCAAGCCACTCCCTTCTAGCCTGCAGAGTTTATGCTAAAAAATCAGTTGATAGCTTTATGGGAGTTCCCTTGTATGTTATTTGTTTCTTTTCTCTTGTTGCTTTTAATATTCTCTCTTTATTTTCTGCTCTTGTCAGTTTGCTTACTATATGTCTTGGTGTGTTCCTCTGCAGGTTAAACCTGTATGGGACTCTCTGGTCTTTTGGAGTTGGGTGACTGTTTCCTTGCCCAGTTGGGCAACGTTTCAGCTATTACTTCTTCAGATATTTTCTCAGGGCCTTTGTCTCTCTCTTCTCCTTCTGGGACCCCTATAATATGAATATGATCACTCTTGATGTTG
The DNA here is from genome assembly GCF_910594005.1 of Cervus elaphus. NCBI lineage: Eukaryota > Metazoa > Chordata > Mammalia > Artiodactyla > Cervidae > Cervus > Cervus elaphus. The sequence continues at coordinate 33,683,320 of NC_057824.1, forward strand.
TCCCAGAGGTCTCTTAAACTGTCTTCATTTCTTTTCACTTTTTTTTCCTTTTTCTGTTCAGCCATAGTGATTTCCACTACTCTGTCTTCCAGCTCAGTTATCCATTCTTCCTCATTTAGTCTACTACTGATTCCTTCTAGTGTACTTTTCATTTCAATTATTGTATTCTTCAATTCTATTTCATTGTTCTTTATATTTTCTAGTTCTTTGTTTAAAAAAAACTGATTTCTCACTGTGTGCATACATTCTCCACCTGAGTTCTTGGAACATCTTTATAATCAATTAGCTGAACTCTTTCCCAAGTAGATTGCCTATATCCATGTCACTTAGTTTTTCTTCCAGGTTTTTGTATTGTTCCTAATCTGAAACATATTCCTCTTTCACCTAGTTTTGTCAAAATTGATATTTGTATGTTTATGTATGTGAAAGATTAGTTATGTTTCTCAACCTTGCTGGCCTTCTGTCCCAGCACTGCACTTTTCAAGGGCCAGGAGCCAGCTGTTCCAAGGGTAGTGCCTGGCCGGGATTCACAGATTCATTTTGTAGACTTCAAGACCATAATTTTCTTGCTTCTGATATCTGCCTCCTGGTAGGTGAGACTGGTCCAGAGGCTCGTGCAAACTTCCTGGTGGGAGGGGCTCTTGCCTGCCCACTGGTGGGTGGAGCTGAGTCTTGGCCCTCTGCTGGGCAGAGCTGTCCAAGTGCTTGTTTATAGTTGTCTGTATGCTTAGAGAATCTTTAGGCAGCCCATCTGCTGATGAATGGGAATATAGCCCCAACGACTTAGTTGTTTAGACTGAGGCATTTTAGCTGAGGCATTTTAGCACTGGAGCCTATTGACTTTTGGGTGGGGCCTGATCTTGGTGCTGATGACCCAAGCAAGATGTCAGCCTCCAAGAGAATTCATACAGAAGAATACTCTCCCCTATGTGTCCGTAACCAGTGTCTGTGTCCCCAGAGTGAGCCATGTCCAACCCCTGCTTCCCCAGGAGACCTTGCAAGGCTAGCAGGTAGTTGTGGCCCAAGCTCTTATGAAATTACAGCTTTTGTCCTTGTTCCTGGTGCATGTGAGTTTTTTGTATGCCCTTTGAGAGTAAAGTCTCTTTTCCCTCTATCCTGTGGAGCTCTTGCAGTCAAGGCCTGCCAGCCTTCCAAGTCAACTGCCCTGGGGGCTCCTCTTCCCTGTGCCAGATCCCCTGGCTGGGGGGCTTGACATGGGGTTCTGAACTCTCACTTCTGTGGAAGAACCTCTGTGGTACAATTTTCTCCAGCCTTTGGGTTGCTCACTGAGGGATATGGGGTTTGATTATATTGCAAGGCCATCCCTCATACCTGTCTCACTGTGTTTCCGTCTTTATGTCTTTAGTTGTAAAAGACCTTTTTTGGTAGGTTTCAGACTTTTCCACCAATGATTGTTCTGCAGATTGTTGTGATTTTGGTGTGCTCATGAGAGGAGGTGAGCTTGGGATCCTTCTATTTCACCATCTTAACCTACTTTAGGTTAAATTTGGAGCCAGAGTCCAGCAGCGGGGACCTCAGCAAAGACAGCAAAGCCAGGAAGCCATCACAGCATGACTGGCAGGCAGGTCAGCTCCCAGCTGCTCTCTCTGATGATACTTTCTATGTTAATCCCAACATCTGTGCCACCTAATCACTAATGTCTGTTGACTATATGAGTTGAGACTTTTGTGATTCTTTGTGTGCCTGTTAGTTTTTATTTTTATCCTTGATATTTTCAACAATGCTTCATGAGATTCTCCATCTTATTTATATCGTCTCTGTGGGTTGTGGGTCCAATGTCATGTGTAAAGTCTTCGCAGTACTATTCCAGTCTCTCTGTGTATATATTATCATATACACAGCTCACACCTGGTTAGGAATTTACTCATCAGCATGGTAAAGAACCTGCCTGCCAATGCAGGAGACATAAAGAGATGCAGGTTGAATCCCTAGGTCAGGAAGATTCTCTGGAGGAGGGCACAGCAACCAGAATTCTTGCCTGGAGAATCCCTTGGACAGACGAACGTGGCAGGCTACAATCCACAGTGTCACAAAGAGTCAAACGTGACTGAAGCGACTTAGACTTCACCTATGCACGTACTAATGAGATCCATATGTGCAAACAATGGGATAAACACAAGAGTTCATGAACAACTTTATGGTATCACTTTCTTGCTCCTCTCTGTTATTATCTCCCAAGCATTCTGGTTCCCCAGGATTCCAATTTCTAGTCCTCCTGCCAGAAATCACCCACTTTCGTGACTGAGCCACAACCAAGTGGCAGGAAGACAGAGTGGTAAAAAGCAAGTAAATTTGGTTATGTCTTTTCTGAAGCATGAATCAATTGAATTGAGAAGTTTCCCCTCCTCAGAGGAAAAACTAGGATTGCCTCTTCTACACTTTCTCAGAGCTTTAGGGGTTTTCTCTTTTCCACTCTTCAAGCCAAAACTGGAAAGTTTTTCCTTAATCTTATTCTGTCTGCTCTGCAGTGCTCAGATGAATGCTTTGGATTGCTTTTCAGTTCAGACTATGGGATACATAAGTGAAAACGGTAAACTCAACCAATTAAAATTCAATGGCACTTTAAATTATGGTGTTCTTCCTGTTCCAAATGCTGCTGTTTACCTTTTAGTAGTTTTACAGGTTTAATAATTGAGTTCAGTAGGAGATAAGGGGTGTGTGGGCTTACTTCATCATATCTGGAAGCTACAGATGTGTTTCTTTTTTCGCTCTGTTCATGAGCTTCAGGTGTGTCTATTAATTATGAAAAAACATTTTTTTTAAATTTAGGAACTCTAGACATAAAAGGAGGCAATGGGAAGAAGATACTATATAGCTAACGTCAGAACAGAGGTAGTATAAAATGTTTTAAAGATATAGTTACCAGAAACTTTATTTATCTGTATAGATATATAAGAAAACTTAAGATCTAAGAAATTTCTAAGGATAAGGCTAAATGCATAGTGTAAATTCTGACTCCTCTTTCTAGGTAAAAAGTATACATCAAAAGATGTCTCCTAATGAAATTAACCATATGCTGTCTGCTTTTGACATGCTAGAAAAGCGTGATACATTTTCAAAGTCTCTGAGTGGAGGAATGAAGCGCAAACTCTCCATCATTATAGCACTTTTAGGGGGCTCCAAGGTATTAAGGAAGAGAGAATGGAGGAGGGCAGGGAGAGGGGACACTAAAAATGGATTTCTGATAACCAGTCTAGAAAGCTGACAAAAACCTGAGAGTTGATATGAATCTTAAGGGAACATTGGCACTAATGATCAGAGGAAATTGGCAGTATTGGCTCAATTGTTTAGTTTGGGATTGCTTTTACTACTGTTTTTAGTCTAGATTCTCAGTCTTCACTTAAAAGTGTTCCCCTCAAATAGTAAATTATCAGACGTGTACTATAGCATCAATTTTCAGTGGTTATGAAACTGTTCTTCCGGCTTTTAGGTAGTGATACTTGATGAGCCATCGTCTGGAATGGACCCGGTCTCAAGGAGAGCCACTTGGGACGTCCTTCAGCAGTTTAAACGTGATCGCACAATCTTACTGACCACTCACTACATGGATGAAGCGGACATCCTGGGCGACCGAATTGCCATCATGGTCAAGGGGACCCTGCAGTGCTGTGGCTCTTCAATCTTCCTGAAAAAAACATACGGTCTCTCCCCCTTTGATTATTCTTAGGATATTGATTGCTTAAAAATATTTCTCTAATGAGATTTCAATGATATTTTTTTCTAAATACCAAAAACTTCAATGACTCCCTCTGTCTTATTAATTAGGTGGCAACTATTCTAGTTAGTTTTTAAGGCCCTTTACAATCTACATATTCCTTATACGTTCTTACTTTTTCCTCAAAGACATAGCTTTAGACTCAGGAAATGCTTTTATCAACCTATAAAGGCCATACTTATTTCTCCCATTTTGCATGTACTAACAGTTTTCTTTGTCTTTGGAATGCAATTGTGCGCTCAGATGTATTTATTTTATTGAGTGATTGATTGGCTCAGGGGAGAAACTAGAGCAATCAATTGTTTATGAGCCTAGTTTCTCCTTTGCCAAACCGATATCAAATCCCCAGTGTGACGAGATAACTCTGGATGTAGTGTAGAATGAAAGAATCATGTCAGTGTAATAATACAGTCCTTGACTTTGATAAAACTTTTTTAGGAGATAAAATTGATAATGAAGGCTAAAATTACAGTCCTAGGAATTCAAAATTGTAGGGTATAAATGTAAATGAAAGTAATTAGGGATGAATTCCTTCTTCATTTATTCACTATTTTAATTCATTTTAACTAACCTTAACTATTTCTTCTACACTGGTTATTATGGTATCCACTTTATGCAGCATATTTAATACTCAAAACAACAACTTCATTTTATAGAATAAAAAACTGTGGCCCAGATAAGTCATAGTTATATATCCATTTAGTTCAAAGTTTATGATCACATTATAGGTTTGAGTTCTATAGGGATTTCTATACCTAGGGCTTCCCTGGTGGCTCAGATGGTAAAGAATCTACCTGCCAAGCAGGACACCCAGGTTCAGTCCCTGGGTTGGGAAGATCCCCTGGAGAAGGAAATGGCAAATCCACTCCAGTATTCTTGCCTGGAGAATTCCATGGATAGAGGACCCTGGCAGGATACAGTTTATGGGGTCACAAAGAGACAGACACAGCTAAGCAAATAACACTAGGGACCTTTATCACAAATAGGGGGAGGGAAGCTATCTAATATTAGATTTATGCCATTTGAATTGGGGATGCCTGAGTTAAGATCCACATGATTTAAACAGTATGCTTTTGATAATTTATAATGCTTTCTAATAGCATTCACTAATTGTACTTATATTATTATTGTAAAATAATACATAGTATGTAACTAGATATTTTAAAGGTAGAATACTTTGAGACATTCAGGTCCCTTCTTATAATTAGTGAAGTGAAATGAAATGAGAGTCATTCAGTTGTGTCTGACTCTTTGCAACCCCGTGGACTATACAGTCCATGGAATTCTCCAAGCTAGAATACTGGAGTGGGTAACCTTTCCCTTCTCCAGGGGATCTTCCCAATCCAGGGATCAAACCCAGGTCTCCCACAGGTCTCCCGCATTGCAGGCGGATTCTTTACCAGCTGAGTCACAAGGGAAGCCCAAGAATACTGGAGTGGGTAGCCAATCCCTTCTCCAGCAGATCTTCCTGACCCAGGAATTGAACCAGGGAATCCTACATTGCAGGCAGATTCTTTACCAACTGAGCTACCAGGGAAGCCCCTTCTTATAGTTGCTAAGCCTTAAATAAACTTAAACTGAACTTACATTTTACTCAAAAGCCTAGAATTTGTGTTCAGTTCTTTGATAGAATAGGAAATTCCATCAAAAATCAGCATTCAGCTCTCACTAATTACCTTGCATCTCTTCAAAAGAAGACACTTTCTGTTGATTCAGGTCGTAAGAGGACAAGACAGTTGAGAAATTTATTGTGTCATGATTCCTGAGAAGTGAAAAATAATATTATTTATGTATTATTTTTGTAATAGTTTTGGTTTCTAAAGCTAGTAAATAATGGATAAGTCCCTTCATTCTCTGAGGTTGCCTCATTTGTAAAATGAAATAGTGTCTTTCCTACTAACAGCTAGATAAATAAGTCAGATTTCAGCTAAGAGATCTATGCTGAAAAGTGTTATTCTTTTTTAAAATCTTAATAAGAAATATAAATGCAAATACAATGACCATTTGAAATGCATACATTTATTTTTTTTATTCTAAATGCAACCTTTCATCTGTTTTATTTAACTTTTTATTTTGTATTGGGGTATAATTGGAGAAGGAATGGCAACCCACTCCAGTACTCTTGCCTGGAGAATCCCATGGAGGGAGGAGCCTGGTAGGCTACGGTCCATGGGGTCGCAAAGAGTCGGACACGACTGAGCGACTTCACTCACTCACTCATAGTTGATTAACAATGTTGTGATGGTTTCAGGTGAACAGAGAAGGTACTCAGCCATACATGTATCCATTCTCCCCAAACTCCTTTCCCACTGAACAGAGTTCCATGTATTAAACAGTAGGTCCTTGTCGGTTATCCATTTTAAATATAGCAGCGTGTACATGTCCATCCCAAACTCCCTAACTATCCCTTCCCCTTAGCAATCATAGGTTCATTCTCTAAGTCTGTGAGTCTCTGTTTTGTAAGTAAGTTCATTTGTATCATGAAATGTATACATACAAAAGTGATAGTATTTTCCTCAAATTCCAAAAAATAGTTTTTCTATATAGGCAATGCACTAATTAAGAATAATAGTTCTCTGATTTTTTAAGGTCTTCTCAGGCTTTCCATGGATCTCTGTCTACAATTTAACAACATTCCTTCAATGTTTCATATCTTCCTCTCTGTTTAATTTTTTATAATACAGTATATATTTCAACTTAATCCTCTTAATTATTACCTGTCTCCTTCGACTAGGCAGGAATTTTTACCTGCTTTTTCACTGCTCTATCCCCAGGTTCAAGATTAGTGCTTAATACATGATGGACAGCCAGTGATAATAAAAGAATATTTATCAAGATAACAGTTTCAAAACTAAGTAGCCACATAACAGGGGCCTTTCTTCATATATCTACTATATCTGGTTGTATACACTAGATTATTATTATTCACTGAGAAAGTGATTGAAATTACAGAGGAAGTTGCTGTTTATTCAGTGTCTTAGTTCTTAGAATAACATTTAGAAGTTTTAGGTGTGAGACTCTTCAGAGTCCTAGCAGAATGTCTGTGACATATCCTGTCTTCTTCCTTGTGGACCTAGGTAACTGAATCAAGGAGAGCAAAATTTGCTCTTAAAGGGAGATGGAAAAGTATAAAACTGCTTCATTTGGTCTTCTAAATGGTTTCTCTCAGGTGCTGGATATCATATATTCATGGAGAAGGAACCATATTGTGATCTTGAAAAGATCTGTGCAATTATTCAGTCTCATATTCCAGATGCCATTTTGGAGAGCTGTCTTGGAGCTGAATTATCATTTATCCTACCCAAAAAGCATGCACACAGGTATAGTTTCAGAGAGTCCTAGATGAATGGTTTGGGTGACCAGAAATCATTTTAATTTTTAGGGTTTAGTAAGTTTAGTGAATCAGGCTACAGTTCATGGAGTCGCAAAGAGTCAGACAGTACTTAGCGTCTACACAACAACAAAAGCTTCATCGGTAGTATTTTACTAACAAACCAAGTATCGAGTTTATAGCTGTCATTTGCTAACTACAGTTGATTTCACAGCTGAAGATTTCTCTCACTGTACAAAAAATTGCCTTGTAAGTTCAAGTTCATTCAAGACATTAATATTTTTCTTTCCATTTTTCTTTTGCGGGTGGCAGAGTCGGAGGAAGGTTTACAACCTAATATTTATAACTTCCTGGTTAATAAGGGGTAACTAATGGTATGGTCCTTATGGTATATAAATTTTATGTGTGGTGAATAAAGTCTAGGGAAATATAAGGTGATAAAAAAAAAGCAGCTTAAACAAGCAAATCTTGGAGCAAGGGTGACAATAACACAGAGAAAACTAGGAATTTGATCTCAGTAGTTAGCCAAACTAATTATACAGGAGAGACACACTGATGATAATTCTACTTGGGATTCCCATCTGTGTGTCTCTCCTCTATAATTAATTTGGTTAGCAACTGGGAAATGAACAACTAGTCACACAGATTAATATCAACATATATGATGCAGGTTTCTGGGCCATGGGCAGTGAGTTTATCTAACATAGCATAAAATATGTATCATGAAGTTAGGAAAGACTGTTCACAATGAAGTTTTTTGTAACAGGATATTTATAGACCAACTAATGAAAGAGAAAAAACTACCAGAATTAGATGTCAATAACCTGTGTAATTCACAGAATAGGTCACTATAGTAGGAAAAGAATAAAAATGACAAGGAGTCACATGACAAATTGTCATAGGAAGCAGGGTCAGACTGAACTGAAAGGCGAGAATAGAACCAATATCCAAGCTGGATAAAGTTAGACGGAAATGGAATTTAACTAAAATACAGAGGAAATTTAGCAGATGGAGAGTGTTTAGTCCACCACCTCCAAGGCTGATCATTTATATTCTTGATAGTCCCTCACTGGGAATGAGAGTGTTTAAGAAGTCAATGGGTTTCTGGAGATCTTTTGAACCTAAAGAAAGTGAAAGTGAAGTGGTGTCTGACTCTTGGCGACCCCATGGACTGTAGCCTACCAGCTTCCTCCGCCCATGGGATTTTTCAGGCAAGAATACTGGAGTGGGTTGCCATTTCCTTCTCCAGGAGATCTTCCCAACCCAGGGACTGAACCCGGGTCTCCCACATTGTAAGCAGACACTCTACCATCTGAGCCACCAGGGAAGTCTTTGAACCTAAAACAGTGTTCATTCTTCCTTGGTAATACTGTTCTTTAGGATCCTTGATATAACTACACAAGTAGCAAAGGTGCCATACAATTCACCTACCTATTTGATTAAATCTTTCTTTCTTGATATGCAGTTTGTACTTCAGTAACTACATTTTTTGTCATTTAGTGATTTACACCTCCTGTAATTTGAACTCTTTTCCCATTTGATGCAGGAACCACATGGGAATAAATTAACTTTTATTAACTAGCTATAGTCCTTAACACTTACAGAAAATATGTTGATTATTTTTTAAAAGGACAAAAGAATTCATATCAAAGATCAAGTTTTAGTGGGGAGAAATTTGGTAAAGTAAATATCTCTTTGTTATTTCCATTTGTTTCACAATAAGCATTACAGAATAAAGAGCTACAAAGTATCTTTCCCATGGCCAACCAGAAATTATTATGGAACAAAACAATATTGAAATCACATCTAAAAACAAAAAGCTCTAATATCCTAATTTTAAAATGGGCAAAAGATTTGAATAAACATTTATCCAAGGGAAGTATACAATTTGCCAATAAGCACATGAAAAGATGCTTGACATAACTACTCATTCAGTTCAGTTCACTTCAGTTCAGTCGCTCAGTCGTGTCTGACTCTTTGCGACCCCATGAATCGCAGCACGCCAGGCCTCCCTGTCCATTACCAATTCCTGAAGATTACTCAAACTCTTGTCCATTGAGTCAGTGATGCCATCCAGCCATTTCATCCTCTGTTGTCCCCTTCTCCTCCTGCTCCCAATCCCTCCCAGCATCAGGGTCTTTTCCAATGAGTCAACTCTTCACATCAGGTGGTCAAAGTATTGGAGTTTCAGCTTCAGCATCAGTCCTTCCAATGAACAGCCAGGACTGATCTCCTTTAGTTAGGGAAAGGCAAATAAAAAACAAACAAAAATAAATAAATATTGGTAGCAGTGTGGAAAATTGAAAACTCGTGTGTTCCTATTAGGTATATAAAATGGTATGTCTGGTATGGAAAACAGTATACTAGTTCCTCAAAAAGTTAAACATAGACTTACCATGTGATCACAGCAATTCCATTTCTAGAGTATACCCAAAATATTTGAAAGCAGGAACTCAAGCAGACATTTGTACACCAATGTTCACATCATTATTCACAAAATCCAAAAAGTAGAAACAACCCAAATGCCCACTTACGAATGAATGGATAAGCAGCATATGAAGTTATGTCTTCATACAACAATTATTCAGCCTTAAAAAGAAATTAAATTCTGATACATGCTACAACATGGATGAACCTAGAAAAAAATGATGCTAGGTGAAATAAGCCAGACACAGAAAGACAAGCAGTGTATGATTCTAACTTATGTGAGGCACATAAAATAGGCAAATTAATAGAAACAGAAAATAATGTGAAGTTGAGAAAATGGAGGAAGGGGTGTATTTTAGGATTATAAAATTGTTCTGGAAATGCATGGTGGTAATAATTGTGCAACATTGTGAGTGTATTTAATGCTGCTTGGATTTAAACTTAAATGAATTTAACACTTAAAATGGTGAAACGGTAAGTTTAATGTTTTATACATTTTACCACATTAAAAAATTTTTTAAAAAATAGGGAAGAATACAATTGGACATAAAGTTATATATTAATTGGGAAAAAAGTAAGTGCTCATATTTTTTTCTCCTGATTCCATTTAATAGGAGCTGTGCTAGTATTTTCTAGACTTGTACTAGTATTTTCCTTTCCTCTTCCTTCTCTCTTTCCAGGTTCGAAGCTCTGTTTAATGTTCTGGAAATGAAAAAAGAAGAGCTGGGCATTGCCAACTTTGGTGCTTCAATCACTACCATGGAAGAAGTCTTCCTTAAGTGAGTGATAATGACCTTAAAAAAACTTACAAAACTTCTACCTCTAAAATCTTGCATCAGTTAGAGAGCAAACCCCACCCAGTTGGCATTGGAATAAAGTCATTGCAGTTATGGCTTTTTAAATATATATATATATATATATAATGCTATTGAATTTCTATATTTTCAGGTGAGCCTATATGAAGATGTTGAGCTTGGGCCCTATTGTTTGTGGTAAAAGATTTAGGAGTTAGTCAAGAAAAAAAGTCTTCCCCTACAGTTCAGTCAGTAAAGCATCTGGCACGCAATACAGTAGTCTGCCGGTAATGCAAAAGTCCACCCACAATGCAGGAGACCTGGGTTGATTCCTGGGTGGGGATGATCCCCTGGAGAAGGAAATGGCAATCCACTCCAGCATTCTTGCCTGGGAAATCCCATGGACAGAGGAACCTGGTGGGCTACACTCCATGGGGTCACAATAGTCAGACATGACATCACAGATAAACCACCACCACCAAGAAAAATAAAGGATTAATATGTCTATGTCACCATAGGAGAAGTTCTAGTTTTAACTTTAAATGACTTTAAAATTAACTAGAAATGAGTTTAAAATTTTGACCTAAGTGTGTTTCTGTTGGGGAGGAAGAAATTTTCCTCTACCTTTCTAAGTGCTTCTGACTGGTCTAAGAATTAACTTGATGCGAGATAGAGCAGGAGGAAATCAAACAAAAGTTTAGTAACATATATACATGGGAGAGACCCAGGAGCACTAAGTAACTAACTAAAATGGCTGAAACCCTCACCTTAAATACCATCTTCAGCTCAAGACAAAAGATGTTGGGAGTAGAGGTTTTGGAATTCAAAAGGGAGGAAGACAATTCAAATGGAGCTGAAAAAAACAAATGTTTGGTAAAAATACATTTGCTGGGCCAGGCAGAAACTATGGGACACAGAATAGACTTTAATCTATAGTCCCTGCCTGAGTTTCCTCCACACAGCTAACCTATATTCTTAGCAGATACCTCTCATAATAGCTCTATTCCTAGAAAAGGCCCTTTTCCAAAATATTTCAGGCAGCTTCAGTTCAGTTCAGTTCAGCTCTCAGTCATGTCCAGCTTTTTGTGACCCCATGAATCGCAGCATGCCAGGCCTCCCTGTCCATCACCAACTCCTGGAGTTTACTCAAACTCATGTCCATCGAGTCGGTAATGCCATCCAGACATCTCATCCTCTGTCGTCCCCTTCTCCTCCTGCCCCTAATCCCTCCCAGCATCAGGGTCTTTTCCAATGAGTCAACTCTTCGCATGAGGTGGCCAAAGTATTAGAGTTTCAGCTTCAGCATCAGTCCTTCCAATGAACACCCAGGACTGATCTCCTTTAGGATGGACTGGTTGGATCTCCTTGCAGTCCAAGGGACTCTCAAGAGCCTTCTCCAACACCACAGTTCAAAAGCATCAATTCTTCAGTGCTCAGCTTTCTTCACAGTCCAACTCTCACATCCATACATGACCACTGGAAAAACCATAGCCTTGACCAAACGGACCTCTGTTGGCAAAGTAATGTCTCTGCTTTTTAATATGCTCTCTAGGTTGGTCATAACTTTTCTTCCAAGGAGTAAGCATCTTTTAATTTCATGGCTGCAATCACCATCTGCAGTGATTTTGGAGCCCAAAAAAATAAAGTCTGACACTGTTTCCACTGTTTCCCCATCTATTTGCCATGAAGTGATGAGACCAGATGCCATGATCTTAGTTTTCTGAATGTTAAGCTTTAAGCCAACTTTTTCACTCTCCTCTTTCACTTTCATCAGGAGGCTTTTTAGTTCCTCTTCACTTTCTGCCATAAGGGTGGTGTCATCTGCATAGCTGAGGTTATTGATATTTCTCCCAGCAATCTTGATTCCAGCCTGTGCTTCTTCCAGCCCAGCGTTTCTCATGATGTAATCTGCATATAAGTTAAATAAGCAAGTGACAATATACAGCCTTGACGTACTCCTTTTCCTATCTGGAACCAGTCTGTTGTTCTGTGTTCACTTCTAACTGTTGCTTCCTGACCTGCATATAGGTTTCTCAAGAGACAGGTCAGGTGGTCTGGTATTCCCATCTCTTTAAGAATTTTCCACAGTTTATTGTGATCCACACAGTCAAAGGCTTAAATGGAAGTAAAAAGAAAGACTTTCCTGAGTCCTCTAGGCTCAATTGTTTTCAGCTTGCCCACATGGAAAGAGACATTTGGGGGTGGCAAATTTTCCTCCCCTACATTTCTATAATTTATTTAATTTGTACACAGTTTGTTTCTTGCACTGTGCAGAAGTGCAAAATGAAAATGCTCAGAGAATTCAGGCTGTTACCTAGCAAAGTCAGATGGTTACCAATCAAAGGTTTTACAAAATGCCCTTTTTTTGATAGGGTAATGACATAATTACATCTAGATTTCATTCTCTCAGACTCAGGGATTTAAAATTGTCAGTGTCTCAGAGCTGACTTAGGGTAAATAAGTTCACAGACTAATATATATAAATTAAAGGCTGCTTCATTAATTTATAATGAACTATAATAAGAATGATTTATAATGATTATGGCCTCTTTGCCATTTAATGTCATCTTGTGTGTCTCTAGGCAAGTTGCATAGGGAGCAAAATGATAATAAGAAATTTATTTTGTAAGCCTAATTAGATCAAGCATCATAAGGGCAGAGACCATGTCTGTTTTGTTCACTAGCTATTCTTGGGGCCCCAAACAATACCTGCCACAGAATTTGATACTGCTCTTGAATGAATAAATGAATTAATTAATGTCATTTAAAACCATTATCTCCACAATAGATGCTCTACCACCTTCTGGGAATTTCAAATTAAAACCTTGGGCCATGACACCTAGGTTGTCTCTTCTATGGGTTAATGTCATAGTCTGTTACAGAGTCTCCTTTCCAACCTTTTTTATTTTCATTTTTTTTATCATGCTAAAATATACGTGCATTTCACATTTTGAATATTTTTACATATACAGTTCAGTGGTATTTTCATTGTTGTGCAACCATCACCAATATTCATCACCATAACTCTTTTCATCTTGTAAAACTGAATATCTGGGTATGAAACACTATGAAACAATAACTCTCCCTTCTTTCCTACCCCTACCCTGGAAACAACCATTATACTTTCTGTCTTTATGATTTTTACTACTCTAAGTGGAACCATACAGTATTTTTCATTTTCTCACTGGTATCTTTCACTTGGCTTAATGTCCTCAAGGTTTATACATAATGTAGCATATTGAAGAATTTCCTTCCTTTTGGAAATTGAATAGTATCCCATTGTATTATATACCACACTTTGCTCATCCATTCATTGGTCAGTGGATGCTTATGTTGCTTCCAAATTTTGGGTATTATGAATAAATGCTGCTTTGAATGTCATATAAAATAATCCTGCTTCTAATTCCTTTTGGAATATGCCCAGAAGCAGAAATGCTGGATCATACAGTAATTCTATTTTTTTCACAGTAGGGAGCAAAGTTATTTCTTTTGATACAATAAAATTCAAATAAGGCTGCTATCCAAAAGTCTACAAGCAATAAATGCTGGAGAGGGTGTGGAGAAAAGGGAACCCTCTTACACTGTTGGTGGGAATGCAAACTAGTACAGCCACTATGGAGAACAGTGTGGAGATTTCTTAAAAAACCGGAAATAGAACTGCCACATGACCCAGCAATCCCACTTCTGGGCATACACACTGAGGAAACCAGATCTGAAAGAGACACGTGCACCCCAGTGTTCATCACAGCACTGTTTATAATAGCCAGGACATGGAAGCAACCTAGATGCCCATCAACAGACGAATGGATAAGGAAGCTGTGGTACATATACACCATGGAATATTACTCAGCCATTAAAAAGAATTCATTTGAATCAGTTCTAATGAGATGGATGAAACTGGAGCCCATTATACAGAGTGAAGTAAGCCAGAAAGATAAAGACCAATACAGTATACTAACACATATATATGGAATTTAGAAAGATGGTAATGATAACCCTATATGCAAAACAGAAAAAGAGACACAGATGTACAGAACAGACTTTTGGACTCTGTGGGAGAAGGCGAGGGTGGGATGTTTCGAGAGAACAGCATCGAAACATGTATATTATCTAGGGTGAAACAGATCACCAGCCCAGGTTGGATGCATGAGACAAGTGTTCGGGCCTGGTGCACTGGGAAGACCCAGAGGGATCGGGTAGAGTGGGAGGTGGGAGGGGGGATCGGGATGGGGAATACATGTAAATCCATGGCTGATTCATGTCGATGTATGATGGGAACCACTGCAATGTTGTGGAGTGATTGGCCTCCAACTAGTAGAAATGAATGAAAAAATAACAAGAAACAAAGAAAAAAAATTCAAATAAATCAGTTCAGTTCAGTTCAGTCACTCAGTCGTGTCTGACTCTTTGCGAACCCATGGGATTCAGCATACCAGGCTTCCCTGTCCAGCACCAACTCCCAGGGCTTTTCAAACTCATGTCCATCGAGTCGGTGACACCATCCAACCATCTCATCCTCTGTTGTCCCCTTCTCCTCCTGCCTTCAGTCTTTGCCAGCATCAGGGTCTTTTCCAATGAGTCAGTTCTTTGCATCAGGTGGCCAAAATGTTGGAGTGTGAGCATCAGTCCTTCCAATGAATAATCAGGACTGATTTCCTTTAGGATTAACTGGATTGATCTCCTTGAAGTCCAGGGAACTCTCAAGAGTCTTCTCCAACACCACAGTTCAAAAGCATCAATTCTTCAACTCTCAGCTTTCTTTATGGTCCAACTCTCACATCCATACATGACTACTGGAAAAACTATAGCCTTGACTAGACAGACCTTTGTTGGCAAAGTAATGTCTCTGCTTTTTAATATGCTGTTTAGGTTGGTCATAACTTTTCTTCCAAGAGCAAGCATCTTTTAATTTTATGGCAGCAGTCACCATCTGCAGTGATTTTGGAGTCCAATAAACAGTCTGTCACTGTTTCAACTGTTTCCCCATCTATTTGCCATGAAGTGATGGGACCAGGTGCCATGATCTTTGTGTTTTGAGTGTTGAGTTTTAAGCCAGCTTTGTTTGTTTGTTTGTTTTTGTTTTTGTTTTTTTTCATTCATTTCTACTAGTTGGAGGCCAATCACTCCACAACATTGCAGTGGTTCCCATCATACATCGACATGAATCAGCCATGGATTTACATGTATTCCCCATCCCGATCCCCCCTCCCACCTCCCACTCTACCCGATCCCTCTGGGTCTTCCCAGTGCACCAGGCCCGAACACTTGTCTCATGCATCCAACCTGGGCTGGTGATCTGTTTCACCCTAGATAATATACATGTTTCGATGCTGTTCTCTCGAAACATCCCACCCTCACCTTCTCCCACAGAGTCCAAAAGTCTGTTCTGTACATCTGTGTCTCTTTTTCTGTTTTGCATATAGGGTTATCATTACCATCTTTCTAAATTCCATATATATGTGTTAGTATACTGTATTGGTCTTTATCTTTCTGGCTTACTTCACTCTGTATAATGGGCTCCAGTTTCATCCATCTCATTAGAACTGATTCAAATGAATTCTTTTTAATGGCTGAGTAATATTCCATGGTGTATATGTACCACAGCTTCCTTATCCATTCGTCTGTTGATGGGCATCTAGGTTGCTTCCATGTCCTGGCTATTATAAACAGTGCTGTGATGAACACTGGGGTGCACGTGTCTCTTTCAGATCTGGTTTCCTCAGTGTGTATGCCCAGAAGTGGGATTGCTGGGTCATGTGGCAGTTCTATTTCCAGTTTTTTAAGGAATCTCCACACTGTTCTCCATAGTGGCTGTACTAGTTTGCATTCCCACCAACAGTGTAAGAGGGTTCCCTTTTCTCCACACCCTCTCCAGCATTTATTGCTTGTAGACTTTTGGATAGCAGCCATCCTGACTGGCGCATAATGGTACCTTATTGTGGGTTTGATTTGCATTTCTCTGATAATGAGTGATGTTGAGCATCTTTTCATGTGTTTGTTAGCCATCTGTATGTCTTCTTTGGAGAAATGTCTGTTTAGTTCTTTGGCCCATTTTTTGATTGAGTCGTTTATTTTTCTAGAATTGAGCTTCAGGAGTTGCTTGTATATTTTTGAGATTAATCCTTTGTCTGTTGCTTCATTTGCTATTATTTCCTCCCAATCTGAGGGCTGTCTTTTCACCTTGCTTATAGTTTCCTTTGTAGTGCAAAAACTTTTAAGTTTCATTAGGTCCCATTTGTTTATTTTTGCTTTTATTTCCAATATTGTGGGAGGTGGGTCATAGAGGATCCTGCTGTGATTTATGTCAGAGAGTGTTTTGCCTATGTTCTCCTCTAGGAGTTGTATAGTTTCTGGTCTTACATTTAGATCTTTAATCCATTTTGAGTTTATTTTTGTGTATGGTGTTAGAAAGTGTTCTAGTTTCATTCTTTTACAAGTGGTTGACCAGTTTTCCCAGCACCACTTGTTAAAGAGGTTGTCTTTTTTTTTTTTCCTTTATTTATTTTTTTTTCCCAGTAGGTTTTGTCATACATTGATATGAATCAGCCATAGAGTTACACGTATTCCCCATCCCGAGGTTGTCTTTTTTCCATCGTATATCCTTGCCTCCTTTGTCGAAGATAAGGTGCCCATAGGTTCATGGATTTATCTCTGGGCTTTCTATTCTGTTCCATTGATCTATATTTCTGTCTTTGTGCCAGTACCATACTGTCTTGATGACTGTGTAAGCCAGCTTTTTTACTCTCTTTCACTTTCATCACAAGACTCTTCAGTTCCTCATCACTTTCTGTCATAAGGGTGGTATTATCTGCATATCTGAGGTTATTGATATTTCTTCTGGCGATTTTGATTCCAGCTTGTGCTTCATCCAGCCCAGCATTTCACATGATGTACTCTGCATATAAGTTAAATAAATAATGTGACAATATTCAAACAAATAAGGGGAAATTATATTAATAACTTGGATCATATTATGTTATATAAGGAGTTCAGTTCAGCTCACTTCCGTCGCTCATTCATGTCTGACTCTTTGTGACCCCATGGACTGCAGTACGCCTGTCCATCGTGAGCTCCTGGAGCTTACTCAAACTCATATCCATTGAGTCGGTGATGCCATCCAACCATCTCATCCTCTGTTGTTCCCTTCTCCTCCTGCCTTCAATCTTTCCTAGCATCAGGGTCTTTACAAATGAGTCATTTCTTCCCATCAGGTGGCCAAAGTATTGGAGTTTCAGCTTCAGAAGTAGATGTTTTTCTGGAACTCTCTTGCTTCTTCGATGATCCAACATATGTTGGCAATTTGATCTCTGGTTCCTCTGCCTTTTCTAAATCCAGCTTGAACATGTGAAAGTTCATGGTTCAAGTACTGTTGAAGCCTGGCTTGGAGAATTCTGAGCATTACTTTGCTAGTGTGTGAGGTGAGCACAATTGTGCAGTAGTTTGAGCATTCTTTGGCATTGCCTTTCTTTGGGATTGGAGTGAAAACTGACCTTTTCCAGTCCTGTGGCCACTGTTGAGTTTTTCAAATTTGCTGGCATATTGAGTGCCGCACTTTCACAGCATCATCTTTTAGGATTTGAAATAGCTCAATTGAAGTTTCATCACCATTAGCTTTGTTTGTAGTAATGTTTCCTAAGGCCCACTTAACTTCACATTCCAGGATGTCTGGCTATGTGAGTGATCACACCATCGTGATTATCTGGGTCATGAAGACCTTTTTTGTATAGTTCTGTGTATTCTTGCCACTTCTTCTTAATATCTTCTGCTTCTGTTAGGTCCATACTATTTCTGTCCTTTATTGTGCCCATCTTTGCATGAAAAGTTCTCTTGATATCTCTAATTTTCTTGAAGAGATCTCTAATCTTTCCCATTCTATTGTTTTCCTCTATTTCTTTGCACTGATCACTGAGGAAGGCTTTCTTATCTCTCCTTGCTGTTCTTTGGAACTCTGCCTTCAAATGGATATATCTTTCCTGTTCTCCTTTACCTTTCGCTTCTCTTCTTTTCATAGCTATTTGTTAAGACCTACTCAGACAACCATTTTGCCTTTTTCCATTTCTTTTTCTTGGGTATGATCTTGATCACTGCCTCCTGTACAATGTCACGAACCACCGTCATGGACAGTAGCCTGCACCAAGCTCTTCTGTCCATGGGATTTTCTAGGCAAGAATACTGGAGTGGGTTGCCGTTTCCTTCTACAGGGAATCTTCCCAACCCAGGGACCGAATCCAGGTCTCCTGCATTGTAGACAGACACTTTACTGTCTGAGCCATGAGGGAAGTCCTATGTAAGGAGTTAGTATTTACCAAAATTCTCCAGAAGGACTGAGGGCATGCAAAACCTGAATGGGTGAAGAGATTTTAATTACATACATCTGGTAAAGTACATTAAGCTAAAATATGTGTAGATACAATCATACTCTCCAATGAGACAAAATACTGAATACCCACTAGAAAAATGAGTCAAATGCTAGAATAGGCACTCCATAAGAAAGGATAAAGTGTTACTCTGTGAATCTTCTTTTACAACTGTAAATCTTATGAAGTCTCAATTCAGACCAAGATAATGGATCAAAATTAACTTTTGCATTAATTCTATTTTTATTATTTAAGGAATGCCATTTCTCTGCAGTGGCTCTACCATTTTATATTCCTACCAAGAGAGCACAAAAATTCCAATTTCTTCACTTCTAACCCACATTTTTTTTTCTGTTGATTTGATAGTAGCCATGTAATGGCTGTAAAGTGGACTCTGATTACAGTTCTGATTTACATTTCACATCTTTTCATGTGCTTATTGCCCATTCACACATCTTCTTTGGAGAAATGTCTATTCAAATCCTTTGCCCATTTTTTAAAACTTTTTATTTTTGTATTGGGGATAGTCAAATAACAATGTTGTGATAGTTTCAGGTGAACAATGAAGGGACTCAGTCACACATATACATGTATCCATTCTACCCCAAAGCCCCCTTCTATCCAGGCTACCAATGACATTGAGCGGAGTTCCGTGTGTTATGCAATAGTTCCTTGTTGGTTATCCATTTTTAAATATAGCAGTGTGTACATGACCATCTCAAACTCCTTAATTGTCCCTTCTTCCTGGCAACCATAAGTTTGTTTTCTATGAGACTCTTTCTGTTTTGTAAGTATATTTATTTGTTTCATTTCTTTTTAGATTCCACATATAAGGGATTTCATACAATATTTCTCCTTCTCTATCTGACTTACTTCACTCAGTATGACACTCTAAGGTCCATCCATGTTGCTTCAAATGCATTATTTCATTCTTCTTAATGGCTGAGTAATATTCCATTATATAGATGAAAGGTTGTTGCTGACCCACGAAAAGACGCTGGGATTCTTGGCCTCCGGAGGAGAAGAATTCAATCCGGGGCCAGAGACGAGGCTTGATCACTCAGAGCTTTTGTGTAATAAAGTTTTATTAAAGTATAAAAGAGATAGAGAAAGCTTCTGACATAGGCATCAGACGGGGACAGAAAGAGTACCCCCTGCTAGTTTTTAGCTGGATGTTAGATAGTTACTAGCAGTCTGTTAATGAAAGAAAGGAATGTCTTAAAACTCAGAATGGCACCAGGCCCCTCATCCATAAAATGTATTTTGGGATAATCCTGGCACCAGACGAGTCATCCCGGGCCATAAAAAGATTGACTTGAATCTTGTAGAAGGGCAGATTACCATACAAATAGTTTTATTTACATAGATTAAGGGAACAATGTCTGAGTATAACATAGTGGTTTGTCAAGTCGGTTCTGAGCCATTAGGTGGAACTGACTTGAAGACAGTCTGGGGTAAATGCATAGTACATTAACATAGCTTAAGACAAACATTTCCATAAGAAGAATGCATTGGTTAACTCAAGGTTTGAGAATAGTTAACTTCAGGTGGAACCAGGTGTCATTATGGCAACACAGTATTTTAAGAGAAACCTCCTTTTAAATTTGTATAGAGAAGGGGAAAAAATATATATATATATATGACTAGTTTGTTTCCTCCTGCTGTTTAAGAGAGAGATGAAAAATGTCTGACACTTGCAGCCTATTTCCTCTATTTGGAGAC
This sequence comes from Cervus elaphus, assembly GCF_910594005.1. Taxonomy (NCBI): domain Eukaryota; kingdom Metazoa; phylum Chordata; class Mammalia; order Artiodactyla; family Cervidae; genus Cervus; species Cervus elaphus. Next base: position 33,703,687 of record NC_057824.1, read on the forward strand.
CCCTGGCCTTCCTGCCTGTTACCCTCTCATATGTGTACCACATCTTCTTTATCCTTATCTCAGTCGATGGACATTTACTTTCATGTCTTGGCTGTTGTAAACAGTGCTTCAGTGAATATTGGGATGAATGTATCTTTTCAGATCATGTTATTCTCTGGATATATGCCCAGGAATGGGATTGTAGGGTCATATGGTAGCTCTATTTTTAGTTTTTTTTAAGGAACTCCATGCTGTTCTCCATAATGACTCTACCAATTTACATTCCCACCAGCAGTGTAGAAAGGTTTCCTTCTCTCCACACCCTCTCCAGCATTTATTGTTTGTGGATTTTTTGATGATAGTCATTCTGACTGATGTGAGGTGATATCTCATTGTAGTTTTGATTTGCATTTCTCTCATAATTAGCAATGTTGACCATCTTTTTTGGTACCTACTGGCCATCTGTATGTCTCTTTTGGAGAAAAGTCTATTAAAGTCTTCTGCCCATTTTTTGAGTGGGTTGTTTGTTTTTATGCTGTTCATGAGCTGTTTGCAAATTTTGGAGACTAATCCTTTGTCAGTCACATCATTTGCAAATATTTTCTCCCAATCTGTGGGTTGTCTTTTCATTTTGTTTATCGTTTCCTTTGCTGAGCAAAAACTTTGAGTTTAAATAGGTCTGATTTATTTTGTTTTTATTTCCATTATTATAGGAGCTGGATTAAAAAAAACTGTTGCTGTGGTTTATGTCAGTGAATGTTCACCTATGTTTTCCTCTAGGAGTTTTATAGTGTCTGATCTCATATTTAAGCCTCTAATCCATTTTATTTTTGTGTCTGGAGTTAAATAATGATCTATTTTCATTTTTACATATGGCTGTCCAGTTTGTCCAGCAATATTTGTTGAAGAGACTGTCTTTCCAACATTGTGCAATCTTGCTTCCTTTGTCAAGATTAATTGGTCATCAGTGCATGGGCTTATTTCTGGATTTTCTATCCTATTTCATTGATCTATTTTCTATTTTTGTGCCAGTATCATACTGTTTTGATGACTGTAGCTTTGTAGTATAGTCTGAAGTCAAGGAGCCTGATTCCTACAGCTGTTTTTATTTTTCAAGATTGCTTTGGCTATATGAGAGTTCCAGAAAAACATCTGCTTCTGCTTTATTGACTATGCCAAAGGCTTTGACTGTGTGGATCACAATAAACTGTGGAAAATTCTTTAAGAGATGGGAATACCAGACCACCTGACCTGCCTTCTGAGAAATCTGTATGCAGGTCAAGAAGCAACAGTTAGAACTGGACATGGAACAACAGACTGGTTCCAAATTGGGAAAGGAGTACGTCAAGGCTGTATATTGTCACCCTGCTTATTTAACTTATATGCAGAGTACATCATGAGAAATGCTGGACTGGATGAAGCACAAGCTGGAATCAAGATTTCCAGGAGAAATATAAATAACCACAAATATGCAGATGACACCACCATTATGACACAAAGTGAATAAGAACTAAAGAGCCTCTTGATGAAAGTGAAAGAGGAGAGTGAAAAAGTTGGCTTAAAACTCAATATTCAAAAAACAAAGATCATGGCATCTGGTCCCATCACTTCATGGCAAATAGATGGGGAAACAGTGGAAACAGTTACAGACTCTATTTTGTTGGGCTCCAAAATCACTGCAGATGGTGGCTGCAGCCATGAAATTAAAAGTTGCTTGCTCCTTGGAAGAAAAGTTTTGACCAACCTAGACAGTATATTAAAAAGCAGACACATTACTTTGCCAACAGTGGTCTCTCTAGTCAAGGCTACAGTTTTTCCAGTGGTCATGTATGGATGTGAGAGTTGGACTGTAAAGAAAACTGAGTGCTGAAGAACTGATGCTTTTGAACTGTGATGTTAGAGAAGACTCTTGAGAGTCCGTTGGACAGCAAGGAGATCCAAATCAGTCCATCCTAAAGGAAATCAGTCCTGAATATTCATTGGAAGGACTGATGCTGAAGCTGAAACTCCAATACTTTGCCCACCTGATGGGAAGAACTGACTCATTTGAAAAGACCCTGATTCTGGGAAAGATTGAAGGCAGGAGAAGAAGGGGGCGACAGAGGATGATATGGTTGGCTGGCATCACTGACTCAATGCACATGAGTTTGAGTAAACTCCAGGAGTTGGTGATGGACAGGGAGGCCTGGTGTGCTGCACTCTATGGGGTCGCAAAGAGTCGGACACGACTGAGTGACTGAACTTTGAACTTGGCTATATGGGGTCTTGTGTGTCTCCATACAAATTTTGAGATTTTTTTTGTTCTAGTTCTGTGAAAATTGCCATTAGTAATTTGATAGGAATTGTACTGAATTTGTAGATTGCCTTGGATAATATAGTTTTTGACAATATTGATTCTTCCAATCCACAAACATGGTATATCTTTTCATATGCTTATACCTCCTTCGATTTCTTTCATCAGCATCTTATAGTTTTGGAGTTACAGGTCTTTGTTTTGTCTCCTTAGGTAGATTTATGCCTAGGTATTTAATTATTTTTGATCTTTGCCCATTTTTGAGTCAGATTCTTTTTTGTTGTTGAATTTTAGAATTTATATATATTAGGCTGGTGCAAACGTAATTTTGGTTTCAGACCATGAATTTTAAATTATTATAACTAGACTCAAACACATCCTTTATAAATCAAAATAGGAACCATTACAATCAACACACTTTTGCAAATGAGAAATAAGTTTGTTTATTCCTGTAGCATAAAAATCCACGCTTCGGGATTCAGTGAACTCTTGGAAAGCATTTTCTGCATCCTGCTTGTTGTGCAAGTGTTTTCTCTGCAAAAAGTTGTTGAGATGCTTGAAAAAGTGGTAGTCAGTTGGCAAGAGGTCAGGTGAATATGGCGGATGAGGCAAGACTTTGTAGCCCAATTCCTTCAACTTTTGAAGTGTTGGTCATGCAATGTGCGGTTGGGCATTGCCACGGAGAAGAATTAAGATCCTTTCTGTTGACCAATGCCGTTTGTAGGCATTGCAGTTTTCAGTGCTTCACATCAATTTGCTGAGCATACTTCTCAGATGTAATGGTTTCATCGAAATTCAGGAAGCTGTAGTGGATCAGATGGGCAGCAGACCACCAAACAGTGAACATGAACTTCTTTGGGGGCAAGTTTTCTTTGGGAAGTGCTTTGGAACTTCTTCTTGGTCCAACCCCTGAGTTGGTCATCACTGGTTGTCTTACACAATCCACTTTTTGTTGCACATCACAATCTGATCAAGAAATGTTCATTGCTCTTGCATAGATCAAGAGAAGACAACACTTCAAAACAACATTTTTTTTTTTTGGTCAGCACTTGAGGCACTCCACTTATTGAGCTTTTTCCTTTCCAATTGCTTCAAATGCCAAATGACTATAGAATGGTCAGTGTTGAGTTCCTGGGCAACTTTTTTTGTAGTTGTAAGAGGATCAGCTTCAGTGATGGCTCTCAGTTTGTTGCTGTCAACTTCTAATGGCTGGCCACTATGCTTCTCATCTTCAAGGCTCTCATCTCCTTTGCAAGACTTCTTGAACCACAACTGCACTATACATTCATTATCTGTTTGTGGGTCAAATGCACTGTTGATGTTGTGAGTTGTCTCTGCTGCTTTTATGACCCATTTTCAACTCAAATTAAAAAAGCTCTTGAATTTAATTTTTGTCTAACATCACTCCCATAGTCCAAAATAAATATAAAATAAACAGTAAGGAGTAAGTCATTAGCAAAAAAGCATATAGTGAGAAATGTGCATTAAAATGATGGGTAACATAACCACATTTATTTAGAATGTATTCTAATATCAAACAGCAAATTTCAACAATGCAAAACCACAATTCCTTTTGCACCACCCTAGTATATTCTTGACATTAATTCTTTACTAGATATATGACTGGCAGATACTTTCTGCTTTTCTGTAAATTGTATTTTCACTCTGTGGAGATTGTCTTTGATGCATGAAAGTTTTTTCATTTTTGTGAAGTACAATTTGCCTATTTTGCCTTTTGTTGCTTATGCCTTTGATATCATAAACAAGAAATCATTAACAAATCCAATGTTATGACTCTTTTGTCCTATGTTTTCTTCTATAATAGTTTTTGGTCTTTGACCCATTTTGAGTGGTGTTAAGTAAGGGTCCAAATAACTATATATCCCTCTCTTTTGGACCTCCTTCCATCTAGGTCACCACAGTGCATTAAGTAGAATTCCCTGTGCTATACAGTATAGAACATGATGTTTGATATGTGTATACATTATGAAATAGTAACCACAGTAAAGCTAATTAACATATCCATGTCCATCACCTCATACAGTTACCATTTTCTTTTTTGGTGATGAGAACACTTGAGATCTACTATTCTACAACATTTCAAATTTACAATACATTATTATTAATTATAGTCACCATAGTGTACTTGTGGAAAACTGTAGAACTTAGTTAACACCATTCTAACTGGATCAAAGACCTAAATGTAAGAACTAAAGCTATAGGTTATGTTTTTATTCTGTGGATATTGTCTTTTGATACATGAAAGTTTTTAATTTTCATGAAGTACAATTTGCCTGTTTTGCCTTTTGCTACTTCTGTATATGTATAATCTATTCATTTTGCTATACAGTAGAAACTAGCACAACATTGTAAAGCTACTGTGAAAGTGAAAGTGGCTCAGTCATGTCTGAATCTTTGCGACCCCGTAAACTATATAGTCCATGAAATTCTCTAGGCCAGAATACTGGAATGGATAGTCTTTCCCTTCTATAAGGGAATCTTCCCAACCCAGGGATCGAACCCAGGTCTCCCTCACTGCAGGCAGATTGTTTACAAGCTGAGCAACAAAGCTAACATACTCAAGTAAAAATTTTTTGAAAATCATATTTTGTACCTTTAATATTTATAATTTTCACTTGTCAGTCACACCTAAATTGGAAAATAAAAAGAAGATAAATCGAAAGCAAATGGCAAGATGTTAGATACAAACTCAAATATATCACTAATTACACTACATGTAAATAGCCTAAAAACAATTCACATGCTTGTAAGAGAGTATGTGTATGTGTGTGGGAGATTTTTTCATCAGGGTTATCTCTAGGTATTGGAACTATTTTCCTTTCATTTTTTTATATTTTGTAGTGTTTTCCTAATGGAAATTATTACCAATAAATAAAATATGAAGAATAAAAATTTTAGAAAAATGACAGAGAATTTTTCTTCCTTAGGTTATAATTACTTGTGTATATTTTTTTCATTCTTCTTAAGCATCCATACCAAAAGACACAGCTTCAGACATAGGCACTAAATGGAAAATGTAAAGATTTAAAACAAAACCTACTATCCAAAGTCCCTATCATTTTATAACATAAAGAACACCTTAACATCCAAAGAAGAGTTATTATCTTTGATTTAAGATAAGCGCTTTAACTTGAATAAATTCAGCTTAATGAAGCACAATATGTTATCATTGTTTTTCTCATCTTACCACAGAATGGTAGAAACTTTACCATGGATTGGCATCAGTCTTCTGACTGGTGTATTGAGAGCCATCATTATCATACGTGGTCTTCCCTGGTGGTTCAAATGGTAAAGAATCTGCCTGCAATGTGGGAGACCAGGGTTCAATCCCTGGTTCAGGAAGATCCCCTGAAGAAGGGAATGGCAACCCACTCCAGTATTCTTGCTGGAAAACCCCATGGACAGAGGAGACTAGAGGGCTACTGTCCATGGGGTCACATAGAATCGGACAGGACTGAGTGACTAATACTTTCACTTTCACATTATCATACTGCTTTTATACAATATACTTAACAATCAGTAAGAAAGATCAAGGAGTCCTTCAAATTTGGAAATTTGTTTGCTATTTGACAAATAAAATAGATTGAAGGTATGGTCAAGTAAAATATTTTGTGCTTTTTGTGTGTATATGTGTGTATTTAGGGTAAATAAGCTGGCAGATTCTGAAGTGGAGAGTCAATCTATCCAGTCTCTTCATTTGATGAGCCAAAGAAGTCAAAACAGGAATCGGAGTAAGAGAGTGTTCAGAAATTATGAAAGACCAGTTATTACCAGATTAAATGAAATTGCTAACATTAAATTTAATACTGGGGTGAGTATATTCACTAAGAATGTAAAACTAGTATATTTGGCTTGGGTGTATATACTATCTGAACTTAAAAGATGTTTGGAGTATGGCCATAGGAGAGTCAAGCAGATATGGAACAGTCTGTACTACAACTCCATTAATTTCCTGATGCAAGAGAAATGGGTTTTAGATAAAGATCACAGCTATGCCACTCTCACCATTGTTATTTCTCAGAATCACTGAGAAGTTCTCTTCATTTTCTAATAAATTTTCCCTTTGCTTGGTTCTAGCAAGACCCAAGAGTTACTTTTAGAAGATATTGGTTTATCAGATTAGGGGCATTTTCTCACTATGAACCATTGTTAATATACTAAATAAAGTAAAAGATAGTAGTTGTATACAAGTTTTATGGGGATATTTCCCTTAAAAAAGAGAGATGGAAAGATTATGGTTTGATGTTAAATAAAATAAATAAATATAATTTTTTCCAATCAGAAATAATACAAATATATTATTGAATAAAATCACCTTGACAAGATTTTCAGTGTAGTTAGGTAAGAAACCATATGTTAAGTCTTTCCCCTTAATACCTTATACAAATAAACTTTTCCATACCATTTTGTTTTCTTTGGTTAAATTCAAGAATATATTTGTATAATGTGTATAATTTGTATAATATATTTGTATAATAATCTTTTGCTATAAAAATTTTAAGCATTGAATTTCAATTTGAATATCTTCTTTGGATCACGAGTAATTCTGACGCCATCTTCTTCTCCTCTTTTTAGTTTCCACTTTACCGCCAGCAGTTTCATTCCATGTTTTTAAAGAGAGCACTATTCAACTGGCGCAGTTGGAAGTTGACATTGCTACATATATCAATAATTTTGTTTGTCACTACTTACCTCTTAACAACTCTAAACTTGTATTATACTATGCCTGCCAGAGAAATGGACTTAAGTCAATATGGTCGAACAATTGTGCCTTACTCAATTTCTGGGAATTCCGTTTTGGCTCTAAATCTCATAAAGAACCTTGAGATTTTTTTAAAGCTTAAGAATCAAGAACTTCGGGAAGTACAAGGTAAGACCTTTAGGGAAAAAGAGACTGCTGCTATATGAAGACCTATATGTATCACTTGCAAAGAAGAAAGTTAACTATGCTATCTAGCTACCCATTTCTTTCTTTTCCTACTAACTACCAGTATCTTAGAGGCAGCTAAATCAAAGATCAAAAATGTACACTTTACGGCAGCTGGGCACAAAAGTTAATAATTAACGGAAGCATTCTCGCTGCAGTGGTCTTTCAGCTAATTGTATCACCTTTCAAAGGATGAATAAAAGAGCCAAAATACTATGTTGTTGTGAAATTTAGCATACAAATTTGTATTCTGACCAGAATATAAAAATGTTTCTCTAAGCTCTCACAGGGTAAAATAGTTCCAAGATCTGAAGGTTCTTCTTTACAATATTGATCTTTCTAAAAACAGGTGGCTGAAGACTTAATAGATTGATTTTTCAGAACTACTATTTTGAAGATAGTACAAATAGCTGTACTTATTTGTTCAGTGTTTACTTTTGGTCAGAACTGTGAATATACTGAACAATTCTTCTGCATTATGTTTCTAAATGCTAAAAGCAACCCTTTTTATGTAGCTTTTTTTTTCTGTCCATTTATGTGTAAAGCATGTGTGCTCAGTCATGTCCAATTCTTTATGACCCCATGGACTGTAGTGTGCCAGGCTCCTGTGTCCATGGAATTTTCCAGGCAAGAACACTATAGTGGGTTACCATTTCTTATTCCAGGGACTCTTCCCAACCCAGAGATCAAACTGTAAGCCGAGTGTGGAGAAAAAGAGAATGAGCCAGGCAGTCAGGCAGAGAACGATTTATTATAGAAAGAAAGCAAGTGACTGGCTTTAGAGAGAAACCAGTACTCTCCCTTTACAGCCAACCCTTCTTATACCCTATCAATGGGAAATTGTGCCCTGAAGGGAGGGGGCCTTTGTTTATCTTCAGCCTGCAGCTGGGGTCTTGTGATCATGTAGTCAGAGGGGTCTCGTGGTTGGGTGGTCACATAGTCTTGAGAAACTGGCACCAGCAGGGAAAAACAGGATATCACCTTAAGGAAAAAACAGTGTGCCACCAGGGCAATGTGGCCACTGTGACTTCATCCCTTGTTTGTCAGGTAACCATAATGGGCTATTTTTAAACAATATGCTATGAGCCAGCCCCTTGTGAACCCTAACACAAACCTGCATCTCTTGCATCTCCTACATTGACAGGAAAACATTTCTTTTTTAACCACAGGACCACCTGGGAAGCCCATAAATTAGCCCAAAACCTAGTGGATGGAGAATTTTGAATTCTTTGTATGTCCACTCTTCCACAAAAGCAACATAAATACTTTGAAAATAATTCTTAAAAATCAACCAACTTACAATATTGAAAATTAAGCAAAAGCACAGAACAAGCTAAAAAGTGTCTATTTTTAAAACTACTGAACATCTATTTAAAAAAATAATAGCAAAATCTGTGGCATTTTAACTTAGAACTATTCCTAGCTATGGATTTTCTAGCAGTTATGTACTGATGTAAGAATTAGACCACAAATAAGACTGAAGAATTGATGCTTTCAAACTACAGTGCTGGAGAATCCTCTTGAGAGTCCATTGGACAGCAGCAAGGAGATCAAACAGTCAGTCCTAAAGGAAATCAACCTTGAATATTCATTGGAAGGACTGTTGTTGAAGCTAAAGCTCTAATACTTTGGCCACATGATATGAAGAGCCGACTCACTGGGAAAGACCCTGATGCTGGAAAAGACTGAGGGGAAGAGGAGATGAGGACAACAGATGATAAGATGGTTGGATGGCATCAATAACTCAATGGACATGAGTTTGAGCAAACTCTGGAAGATAATGAAGGACAGGAAATCCTGGCATGCTGCAGTTCATGGGGTTACAAAGGGTTGGACACAGCTTAGTGACTGAATAACAACAGTTCCTATGGGTCTCCCTCCCCTCAGTGGTGTGGTATCCATGAAAGCCAGAACCTCACAGTTGATGGAAAGAGCTAATCTCTTCAGAGCCCTGTTAAAAGTCCCATTTATGAGGATTGCCAACACTTTGACTGAAATAGAAGCTCTTTGAAAAACTCTATTCCCAAGGCATTATTCCTATTGAATTTAAATTAGGGCTCAACTCTTTAGGAAAATCCCTAACCCAAGGGAATTATTTAAAGCAATAGAAATCCAAAAAACTAAAATAAAATAAAAAATAGAAATCCACTGGTAATAGCATCACAGGTAGCTAAGGCTGTGCTTTCAGTTGGGCCAAATAAGAGCTTACCCAGAAAGCAATTTTAAAGGAATACCTGGGGAGCTAGATGACCACAGTGGACTTTAAAGTTCTGATATTCCTGCAGACCTAGAAAGCTCAGAATGGTAGTATGCATGGCCAGAAATAACCTAGGAAATGAGAAGGATCCAGTCACTTACTTCTAGTTGATGTTGAGGCCCTACCCAAGCAAGCAATGAAAGCTGAGGCTGACTTGTAAGCTGCCTGAAATTTGAAGGTGTGCCTTTGTTCAAAGATCTCTTTGGCCAAGGGTAGTAGACTTACTGGCTCTAGACATTTAAAAGAATCTTTTAGCTAATTGCTAAGTTATATTGATTTAAGACTGACCCCTAGAAGCCAGGCTTAAAGGTCAGAATTTTTTTTAAGTTCATCAAAGAAATAAGTGGCTGCATACTGTAGAGAATACAAAATCTACCTACAGAACTGTCCATAGAAATCATTAAGCAAATGAGTAGCAGCAACAACAACAAAATTAACAGTAACAACACACAGGGAAGTTCAGATACCAGAGTTGATACACTATCCTATATGCCCAGTTTTCAACAACAGCAGAATGATAAGAGAAAGAGTAATGGGCTGAATTGTGTCCCTTCAAAATTAATATGCTAAACCCTACCTCCAATATCTCAAAATGTGACTGTATTTGGATATTAGATCTTTAAAAAAGTAATTAATTTAAAAGTCTTCAAGAGTGGTTCCAATGTGCAGATGAGGTTAGAACCATAGAATCAGAGGAACTCCGGGCTCAGGGATGCCAGGCATAGATGTGGGAGGAAGTAAGGGGCTCCTCTAAAAACAGGGAGATTAAGAAAAATGTGGGCTTCTGGTTCAAGATTTCAGAGTAGAAGGATGTGCACTTCTCTCCTCCTTTAAGAGGACCAGAATCACAACTAGTTGTTGACAGGAGGGCATGGGAACCACCAGAAAAAGTCACCCATGTCCAAAGACAAGAAGCCACGAGATAATAGGAGGGGCACAATCACAATAAAATCAAATCCCTGTGGGTGGGTGACCCACAAACTGGAGAACAATAATCCCAAAGAAGTTTTCCCACTGTTGCAAAGGTTCTGAGCCCCACATCAGCCTTCACAGCCTGGGAATCTGACAAAGGAACTGGGAATCAACAGGGAATTTGGTACGTTGGAGGCCAGAAGAATTTGGTTATAGGACTTCCACAGGACTGGAAGAAATAGAGACTTCACTCTTGGAGGGACAAAACCATCTTGCTGTAACCAAGACCCAGGGGAAAGGAGCAGCGACCCCACAGGAGACTGACCCAGACCTGCCTGCTAGTGTTGTAGGGTCTCCTGTGGAGGCATGGGTCAGCAAGTGCTCACCACAAGGAGAGAGGCACTGGCAACAGCAGTCCTTTAAGGTCCTGCTTGGTATAAGAACTCCTGGAGATCACCATTAACCCTACCACAGAGCCCATAGACCCAGGGCTGGGTCACCCCAGGTTAAACAACTAACAGGGAACACAACCACACCCATCAGCAGATAATTGTGTTAAAGCTTTATTGAGCAACACCCACCAGAGCAACACTCAGTTTTTCCTACCACCAGTCCCTCCCATCAAGAAGCTTACACAAGCTTCTTGGCCTCATCCACCAAAGGGCAGACAGAAGAAGCCAGAAGAACCACAATTCCACAGTGTTAGAACAAAAGCCACATGACAGAAGGTTAATCAGGATGAAAAAGCAGAGTTATGTCCCAGATGAAGGGATAAGATAAAACCCCAGAATAACAATTAAATGAAGTGGCGATAAACAACCTTACAGGAAAAGAATTCAGAATCGTGATAGTGAAGATGACCCAGGATCTCAGAAACAGAATGGAGAAGATGCAAGAAATGTTTATCAAAGACCTTCAAGAGCTAAAGAACAAACAAATAGAGATGAACAATACGTTAGAAGGAATCAATAGCAGAATAACTGAGACAGAAGAATGGAGAAGTGACCTGGAGGACGAAATGGTGGAAAACACTGCCACGGAACAGAATATGGCGGGGGGGGGGGGGGGGGGGGGGGGCGGGGAGGCGGGGAATGAAAAGAAATGAAGATAGCTTATGAGATGACTGGGACAACATTAACTGCACCAACAATCACATTATAGGGGTCCCAGAAGGAGAAGAGAGAGAGAAAGGACTTGAGAAAATATTTGAAGGCATAGTAGCTGAACACTTTCCTAACATGGGAAAGGAAATTGTTAACCAAGTCCAGGAAGCGCACACAGTCCCAGGCAAGATAAAACCATGGAGGGAAACACTGACACATAGTAGTCAAACTGACAAAATATAAATACAAAGATAATATATTAAAAGCAACAAGGGAAAAATGATAAATAGCATACAATGGAACTCCCATCAGGTTAATAGCTGATTTCTCAACAGAATCTCTACAAGCCAGAAGTGCATGACATGATATATTAAAGTGATGAAAGTGAAGAAACTACAACCAACAATATTCTACCCAGCAAAACTCTTATTCAGATTTGATGGAGAAATCAAAAGCTTTCCAGACAAGCAAAAGTTAAGAGAATTCAGCGTCACCAAACCTGTTTTACAGCAAATGCTAAAGGAACTTCTCTAGGCAGAAAACACGAGAGAAGGAAAAAACTTACACAAAATAAATGCAAAACAATTAAGAAAAGTGTAATAGGATGATACTTATCAATAATTAGGGCTTCCAATGTTGTGCTAGTTGTAAAGAACCCACCTGCCACTGCAGGAGGCGTAAGAGAAATGGATTTGATCCCTGGGTCAGGAAGATCCCCGGGAGTAGGAAATGGCAACCCACTCCAGTGTTCTTGTCTGGAGACTCCCAGAGACAGAGGAGCCTGGTGGGCTACAGTCCATGGGGTTGCTAAGAGTTGGACACAATTGAAGCAGCTTAGCACATACCACATCACTCTACTCAATCCTGCAAATTGTGTGTAATTATTCTATATCATTAGGTTAATCATGTTCCCATTATGACTTGCAATATAATTATCTTTTATTTTTTTGGTTTGGCTATTGATTGTGAAAGCTGATAAACATCTTCTATTATTGTGATTATGTCACTATTAGTATTATTTACTTAATACAACTGTATCATGATTGGTCAATAGAGAATAATAGAATTGTATATCACTAAAACTAACATTTAATAGAAAAACCTGTAATCACTTCTTAAAATCCAGATGCATGTCAGAATTACCTTGGAATTTTTTGAAAAATACAAATGTCCAGATATTGCTTTTGTCTTCAGAGATCCTAATGTGTTTCTATTACAGTGGAAGTAGGAAATATTCTGTACAGTCAGAAATAAGACCTAGAGTTGACTGTGGCTCAGACTATGAGCTTCTTACTGCAAAATTCAGACTTAAATTGAAGAAGGTAGGAAAAACCACTAAGTCATTCAGGTATGACCTAAATCAAATCCATTGTGATTACACAGTGGAGGTGATGAATTCGATTTAAAGGATTGGATCTGGTAGACAGAGTGCCTGAAGAACTATGGATGGAGGTTCATAACATTGTACATGAGGCAGTGATCAAAACCATCCCAAAGGAAAAGAAATGCAAGAAATCAAAGTGGTTGATTGAGGAGGCTTTACAAATAGCTGAGGAAAGGAAAGAAGAGAAGTGAAAGGCAAGGGAGAATGGGAAAAATAACTCAACTGAATGAAGAGTTCCAGAGAATAGCAAGGAGAGATTTAAAAAAGGTTTTCTTAAATGAACAATGGAAAGAAATAAAGGAAAACAAGAGAATGGGAAAGACTATAGATCTATTCAAGAAAATTAGAGATATCAAGGGAATATTTCATGCAAAGATGGGCATGATAAAAGACAGAAATGGTAAGAATCAAACAGAAGCAGAAGAGATTAAGAAGAGGTGGCAAAACTACACAAAAGAACTATACAAAAAAGATCTTAATGACCCAGATAACCATGATGGTGTGGTCACTCCCCTAGAGCCAGATATCTTGGAGTGTGAAGTCAAGTGGGCCTTAGGAAGAATTTCTACAAACAAAGTTAGGGGAGTGATAGAATTCCAGCTGAGCTATTTCAAAGCCTAAAAGATGATGCTGTTGAAATGCTAAACTCAATATGTCAGCAAATTTAGAAAACTCAACAGTGGCCACAGGACTGGAAACCATCAGCTTTCATTCCAATCCCAAAGAAGAACAATGTCAAAGAATGTTCAAACTACCACAAAATTGCACTCATCTCACATGAGACCAAGGTAATGCTCAAAATCCTTTAATCTAGGCTTCAGCAGTACATGAACCAAGAACTTCCAGGTGAACAAGCTGGGTTTAGAAAGGGCAGAGGAACCAGAGATCAAATTGCCAACATTCGTTTGATCAGAGAGAAAGCAAGGGAATTCCAGAAAAACATCTACTTCTGGTTCATTGACTATGCTGAAGCCTTTGACTGTGGATCACAACAAACTTTGGAAAATTCTTAAATAGACTGGAGTACCAGACCACCTTACCTGTCTCCTAAGATACCTGTATGCAGGTCAAGAAGTAACAGTTAGAACCAGACATAGAACAACTGACTGGCTCACAATGGGAAAGGAGTATGTTAGGTCTGTATATTGTCACCCTGCTTGTTAAACTTCTATACAGAATACACCATGTGAAATTCCAAGCTGGCTGAATCACAAACTGGAATCAGGATTGCTAGGAGAAATATCAGCAACTCAGATATGTAGATGATACCACTCTAATGGTAGAAATTGAGAGGTGCTAAAGAACCTCTTGAAGAGGGTAAAAGAGGAGAGTGAAAAAACTGGCTTGAATTCAACATTCAAAAGAATATGATCATGGCATCTCTCTCATCACTTCACAGCAAATAGGAAAAGTGAAATAGTAAAACAAAACAGAAAAAGTGGAAGCAGTGACAGATTTTATTTTCTTGGGCTCCAAAGTCACTGTGGATGGTGACTGCAGCATTGAAATTAAAAGACATTTGCTCCTTGGAAGGAAAGCTATGATAAACCTAGACAGTATATTAAAAAGCAGTGACATCACTTTGCTGACAATGGTCCATTTATTATTGATACCAACAACTGGTACACTATAAAATATATATTTAACACAAAATGCATACTTGCATAATAGAAGAACAAAAAGGAGATAAGACATATAGAAAACACAAAGCAAAATGTCAGTTATAAATACTAGAATATCAGTAATTATATTAAATATAAATGCATTAAACAATCCAATCAAAAGGCAGAGGTTTTTCAGACTGGAATTTTTAAAATCTAATTTAAATGAAAGATTAAAGGGGTGGGGTGAGGACACAGATTACCAAAACTCACAACAGCATCAAAAAGAATAATGTACATACAAATAAATGTAAGAAGAAGTGCAAGACTTGTACACTGAAAGTTATAAATACTTCTGAGGAAAATTAATCTTCTAGATACATGAAGAGATATTCCATATCATGGATTGGAATACTGAATATCATTAAGATAGAAAATTTCCCCAAGTGGATCTATACAGTCAACACAATTCTTATCAAAATTTCAGCAGACTTTTTTGCTGAAATGGACAAGTCAATCCTCAAATGTATGAGGAAATGTAAATGACCTAGAAGAACCAAAACAATTTTGAAAAAAAAAAAAAACTATGTTTGTTTTAGACAAGAATAGGCCAAGAAATTCTTAGTAGTTTACTGTTTTTTCAAGTTGTAAACTTATAGTAGGGATTACTGATGGTGCAGAATTCTTGAGGAAATTTGAAGTAGCCATTGTGGGAATTGAAAAGGGAAGAGACAATGGGAAAAAGTTTTGGTCTTTCCACTTTGACATAAGTAGTAGGTGACTTATTACATACTGACTAATCAATTTCTTTCTTTATTCTAGGTAATGTAATGAAATACATAAAGGAAAGTAAAGAGTATCGTGACTTCTCCCTGATTGCATTTTCCATTGAGGTTGAGAAAAACAATACAGTATTTACTATTTTTTTCAATAATGAGGCATACCATTCAGCTGCAACATCCCTAGCGGTGTTCGACAATGTTCTTTTCATGTCAGTTTCTGGCCCCAATGCCTCCATTAAAGTCTCCAACAAGCCTCAACCTCTCCCTCGTTACGGTTCTAACACAGTGTATGTATGATTGACTTTCCTTTTACTGGAATTGAGCCTTAATATATATCCTTGTTAAGTAGCAATGTATATTTGAAAATAACTACTGAAATTAGCATTTTATACTTTTATTTCATTATTTATTCCATCTTTTATTTCATTTTCCATAGGCCTACAAGTGGATCACAAGTAGTATTATGTTTGGCTTTTGGCCTGGCTGTTGTGATTGGTAGTTTTTGCGTTCAGACAGTGACCGAGAGAACCACTAAGGCAAAGCACATCCAGTTTGTGAGTGGAGTCTATTTACTGACTTACTGGCTCTCTGCTTTGCTCTGGGATCTCATCTACTTCTCCATTACCTGCTGCTTCCTACTGGTGAGTGTTAGCTGAATTTGCACAAAGGCTTATTTTTTTATGTCTCCCACAGGAAATTTCTACTCAATTAATTGTATCCTGAAATAAAACTTGAAGAAATTTGAAACTACTTTGGCTTATTATGCCAGAGAATATATTGTGAAAACCTCATTATGGAAGTGTACTACCTTATGTTCTTTCAATTGGAAAAAAATTACTTTTCTTTGAAAAGTCTCTCTTGAATTGGCTTCCCATGTAATTGCTCAGCATAATGCCCAGGGCCCAAAACTAAAGGGAAAAGGGCTATTACTTGTTACTTATCCCTCACTAATCATATAGATAATTCACTGCCACTAATTCCCAATGCTGAGCTCTCTGGTAAAACTGGACTGTAGCAATTTAGAATCATGACTTAAGCGAGGCTTTCTGTTACTATTCACAGTAGTCTCCCATTCATGCCCCAAATCCAAAATGGCTAGATCTGCAAAGCAGAACTAACTTTGACTCAGACACCCAATTTTAGATATTGAGACTAAAGAGCAAGCTTGTAAGGATGTTACAGTGTCCTTTAATGTAATGATTTTCTCATTAGTGAACTTAGCAATGTCTTTTACTTTGTATGCATATCTGAGGCTGAGGTAGATGTGAAGTTGTATAGTTACTAAAGGGATAGACACATGAGTAAAGGAAGTAAGGTTTTTTTATGTACAAAAGTTATAAAAGAAAGTGAAAGTGTTGGTCACTCAGTTGTGTCTGACTCTTTCCGACCCTATGGACTGTAGCTCACCAGGCTCCTCTGTCCATGGAATTCTGCAGACAAGATACTGGAGTGGGTTGCCATTTTCTCCTCCAGGAGATCTTCTCTACCCAAGGATTGAACCCGGGCCTCTTGCACCTCAGGCAGATAATTTACTATCTGAGCCACCATAGCAAGTGGCTATCAGAGGTATGGTGGACTTAAATACGAGTAGGACAATGTCTCAGCCCTCAAATAGTTCACTGTTCAACAATGGACATATAACATAGGTGGCTAATTCTACTATAAAGAATGAGCTACCAAGTCCTAATTCAAACTATACATACCATGGAAAGGTAAAATTAGTTTTTTGAGGAAAAAGGAGAAACTTTTGATCAGTTTGGAGCCCTAGGCTTAGTTATGAAGGAGAGCTGCATCCCACCAGGTGTAGCAGCTCCTTAGCAGGGACCAGAGGCTGGAACAGTTGAGGCATAGATGGGAGCGGTGAGCAAATAGTGTGTACAGAGGTGCCCCAAAGCTGAAAGAGCGGAGCAGCACTTTCTTGTCACAGTGCAAGACTCTGGCCGGCGTTCTCAGTGCCAGTTTCTTCTCACAGCTAACTAGCCAACTAGCATAACTAGGGGAGACCACCATCCTTTTTGAGGGCCCCAGTTCTCATCTTTTGCCACAAGAATAGGGGAGTTGATCTAAGCACAATCTCTTTACTATCTCCCCTCTATGTAATGCAGTATTGAAATCAATAAGAAAAACCTCTGCATCTTCTCATCTCCATGCCAAGGATCCATTCTTTCTCTGGTTCTTTAAACTTGACTGGCACACCCAGCTGCCATTTCCTGGTTAATAGATCTATAAATAAGACCATCCATTATTAATACTTAGAGCAATATTGCCATTTATAGCTCATGAGAAGTTATTTGCCATATGTTTGTGTGTGTGTGTGTGTGTGTGTGTGTTATATCATTCAAAAACATTCAAGTCTGAAGTAATTTTAATTCACCATATTTACAGTCAAGGAAATTAAGACTCACAGATCTAATTTACTTACCCAATTTCACCCAATTTCATAACCCTAGTTAGCCTTACTTCAGTGTATTGTAATTTATATATTCAAAGTCATCCTGAATAATGTACTTTAAACTTATTTCTACTCTCATATATGCAGTTCTGTCTGTCTTAACATCATACTTCACTTTATATCTTCTGTATCCTTTTTGCCTGGTAGTGCTTGTTCTGCATGTGTGTGTGTGTATATGGGTTTCTCTCTCTCCTCTTCTCTTTCTGTCTTGCTCTCCCCCTCCCAAAATTCCCTTTCATGGTTCTCAGATGGAGTTCTCCATGGGTTCTTAGCTTTGCTTATTTATCTGACTTGGCTATCCCTTTGTTGTTTTAAATGAGACACTCCCTCACTCTGCTCTGGTTCTGTAAAATGCCACCAGCTAGATTTATTCTTGGACCCAACAAGAGGAGGCAAGATCCTATAATTTAACAATATTAAGTATCTTAGGGCTTCCCTTGTGGCTCAGCTGGTAAAGAATCCGCCTGCAATGTAGGAGTTCTGAGTTCAATCCCTAGGTTGGGAAGATTCCACTGGAAAAGGGAAAGGCTACCCTCTCCAGTATTCTGGCCTGGAGAATTCCATGGGCTGTATAAACCATCAGGTCACCGAGAGTCAGATACACAACTGAGCGACTTTCAGTTTCACTCTCACTTTGTATTCTTTACTATATTCCATTGATGTGTCTATAATATGCCTCTACGAATCTGTTTTAATTATGGTAGTTTTATAATATATTTAATTATTTTTATGGATTGACCTTCCTCACTTGCCTCATTAACCTTCTTCTGCAGAATTTCCTGGCTATCTTGATATGTTTTGTTTGTTTACATGTAATCTGTAAAATCAGCTTATCTAATTTTTTTAAATCTTGTTGCTTTTTTATGTAGAGTAATTTGGGGAGAATTTACTTTCTTACTATGTTGGGTCAGATTCTATCTAAAAGTAGGGTGTGTCTTCATATTTCCAAGTAGAAATTTAAATTTTCTTTGGAATAGTTCTAATTTAAGACATCCCTAAGCATTATAAACCTTGGAATGAAGCTGCTTCTAGGTTACCTGTGGTTTCCTGCTGACTATACTCTTTTTACTTCTCTTACTTGGATTAGGGGAAAACCAACTATAGTTAAAGCTGGTTTTCACCCAAGATTGCTGATCCTCTTCATATATTTTCTTTAAACATTATTGCTTAAGTATAAACTACTTCCAAGAGCATCACAGTGTTGTAATGTGGCTATTCTTAGTTAACTCTTTCTGTTTATTAGTGGCCCTGATAAATAATTTTGTAAATTATTTTAAAAGGTGAAACTTAAAAGGGCCAAACTTGCTATCTTTAGAGAAATTATAGTTACCAACAATTACCATATAGGTTATTAGAAAATTATCTTCTTAATAGTTCTAGAGGTTCCCTTTTTCCTAATCTGCCCACTCTAAATTTATGCTTCCCTGTCTGATTCTCAAATGGAAGGAGAAGTGATTGAAAGAGGATGTCCTTGAGTTCCTGAGATAGATGTGAAAGGCCTGGGGTAGAGAGTGGAGCCAGGAGACAGTGTGAATGTGAGGTGTGATGCAAAGCGATTGCATAAAACTACAGCAGTCACAGAGAAAATCTTTTTTTAATATATTTATATATTATGATTGTAATGTAATATGTTATACATGTTTTTATATATGTATACAAAAGCTTTTCTACTACACTTGATAAAGGCTGAGAAAGAACATCAAAAAAAAAAAGAGATGGAGAAACTGGAGTACATAAACTAAATGAAATGGGAGCACTGAATATGAAATAGAGAAAGTAAAACAAACTACATAAAAGTAAAAGATCATCATATAGTCCAGTTGGTTTTAAATATGACTGCTCATGAGAAACATATCTGGAGTTCTGGAGAAAAAAAACAATACCTGAGTATTTATATTTTTCTAAAAATTTAAAGATAATTCTGCTTTGCATCTGGATTTTAAAAAGTAATTACAGGTTTTTCTAGTAGATACTAGTTCTGGTGATACAGAGTTCTATTATTTTTCTGTTGACCATTCATACAATGGTATTAAGTGAGTAATAATTACATAATCACAATAGCAAAAGAGGTTTATCAGTTTCCACAATCAACAGTCAGACAAAAAATAAAAGATAATTGCAATTGCAAGCCATAATGGGAACGTGATTAACTTAACAATATAAAATAGTTACATACAATTTGGGAGGGGGGGCGTATCAAGCAGAGTGATGTGGTAGGGTGAAAGTGCATACATGCACATGCTTTCATCCAAAGAAAATCTCTAGAGAAATCATCTATGCACTAGATCACTTTTTTTCTGGGAAAATTCAGGGTTGGGCTTCCTGTAGACATAGTTAATTTAATTTTAATCATGAGAGTGCTACAAAGTGATGCTCTTCCAAAAGAAAAAAAAGAGAAAGGAAATATAGTCATTCTGTTCATGAGAGTCCTCTATTGAAAACGAGATTGCTCACTTCAGGCTTATTTTTAATGGGTAAAATTGCTTAAGTAATGAATCTATGCACTACTGAAGGCCGTGCTTGCTGTTTTCCAAGTTCTCTGGCTTGACAACTTGTTATACGGTGTCCTTCACCTTGCTCTTTGCCTCTGCACTCTGTCTCAGGGAGTGTTCGTATACTGTGGAGTGGATGCCTTTGTTGCAAACTTCCATTTTCTGGACACAATGATGATCTTTATGCTGTATGGCTGGTCCGTTGTTCCCCTCATGTACCTTGGAAGCCTCCTGTTCTCTAGCAGTACTGCTGCCTACATCAAGCTCACCCTCTTTAACTACTTTTCAACTGTGTTCAGTATCGTCATTCACATCATAATGAAATTCTATGGTAAGGACTTCACACAATTTTTCCTTTCTCCAGGAAAAGCATTAAATAAATGATGATGAAAGAGCTGGAGGATAAAAATATTAATTGCTGAACACTTACTTTCCAGGAAGCTGAAAACTTGTGCTCTTTGGAGTCAGCAAATGCTTATTGAACATATATGTGAGAAACAGAGGTTGAGAGAGAGGGGAAGGGAAAGAGAAAGTGGGCGAGAGGACGAGAGAGACACTAAGCCCTCTGAAGGCGATGGATTCAGTATCATTCTAGCCTCATGACCAAAAAAAAAAAAGTTAGAAAATTAAAGATTAAAAGATTAAAGCACACCTGTGCCAAATTTTATGTCCTTTGAAAGATCACCCCCCCACACACACCATGCTCTTGAGACTTGATCCTTCAGTTTTAACATCTTAAGAGCACTTTGGAGCAAGGTGGTGAGACTGGAGAGTGGAAGGTGCTATGGTATAACTCCTCCTAATTTAATGAAGCACATAATCTTGAACCTCCTAATGAGTGTTTTTCAGAAGGAAACAAATAGACAACTAATGTAGTCATCATTAAACCAGTTTCTCTGATTTCAAAAGAGTATCAGGAGTAGGTTCTCCCTTTTCTGGTTATGAAATTTAAAGACATGCTGTTGCTGGTGGTGACTATCACCAATAAGATTTGTTTTGTTTGCATCTAGAATATCCCTTTGTTGAATTTCTCTATAACCATGAATTTTGAGCTATATTAGTCAACTCAGCCCTCTCCGATAATATGGGTTTTACGAATTCCAGTTTCTAATAATGAAGACTCTTCTCCTGGAGTATGATTTTGTGGACTGTCCCTGTTACTTATTGTAGTAATGGTTCCTACCTTGCTTCTAATAGTTAAGTTCTGCCACCTGACTTCTACTTTGTAGAATTCCATTATTCCCAAAGGTGTCAGGGAACCACATTCTATTGTAACATACTCTATCATTATATTCACCCTACAGAGGACTGTAAGCACAGAGCTCTTCAAGAATGTATTTCTCATATTTACTTTTTATTGACATATAACTTGCATTCAGAAAAATGCAGAGACCGTAAATGTATAGCTTAATAAATTTTCACAAAGTTAACATACTAGTGAAACCTTCCTCTCTCTAGTCAGGGCTTGCTATGGGCCTTGCTTAGGCCAACTAAGAGCCAGAGAGCAAAGAAGTCCTTTGATTTATTCTACACAGATAATCCTCCCAGGGCAGAAAGTACAGTGGAAAAGGGTAGAGTATTGGTTCAAAGTGAAAAATAAAAGAAATATGACAAAGAGGCTATTGAACTTGGCAATGAGAAATTCAGTGGAGACTGCCATGTCCAGAAGAATGGAGGATTCTGGAAGGCAAATTGCCCTCCTACTTAAAATAACAATGTATGTTGGACAAAAAATTACTCAAACTTTTTAAACACATCATTTACCTCTCAAGAAATTTCAGAGGCCAACAACAAAGTAATATTCACAGTCCCATGATTTTCCATTTTTCAGGCTGGACAGGGAACAAAGGGAAAATCTAAGGCCAAGCCAAGGTAGGGATTTTAATAGCAGACCCACCCATAAAGATGGTGGAAGACAGACCCTAGGGAAATACTGTTAGCAAAAGTCTTCTTTTAAAATCTGTAACTGACAAATCCTTACTACAAACTATGAAGATGAAGAAGCTTCATGACTTAGTAACTAGTGTTTTCTCAAAGATGATCTGCTAGACTGGTAATCCTCTGATCATCTTAGGAAATCCTCTGATCATCTTTGTTGTTATGGGAGAGTCACTGCTTTCTAACTGAAAGCTAATCTATCATCTTTTTAATCATAGATGATGACATTTCTGATTTCACAAGAACCTTAATGAATAATGCATTAATGGTGCTTCCTAGTTACAACTTTGCAATGAGTATCAGCAAATTCTTTGATGACCATGAGGTGAAAAAACTGTGTGCCAACCAATTTCAAAACATCTATGTGGACTGCAGTGATTCATGTGAGTATATGCAGTTCTCCCAAGTCCTTAAAAATCTTTCTAGATTTCCACATTCAAGCCTGGATTGTGGAAGATAAAGAGAAACTTGTCCTTTTTTTTCAACAGAGACAGTAAGACTTGCTGATTTGAGTGCTTTTCTGTACCAAAGTTATTTTCACTGCTTGGGGGGGTGGGGTAGGAAATGAAGCCTCAAAATAAAATCCACAATAAATTTCATGAAGCCATCACCAGATGTAACTTAGAATGAGTTACTACTCACCTATGATGTGAAAGTAGCTTTACATACATTATCTTGAATCTTCACAGTACCCTACAAGTCAGCTACTATTATCCCAATTTTATAATGAGGAAACTGAATGCTTTACTTAAAATGAAAATTAAGTAGTTCCTTGGGACTCTAGGTTTTAAGTATCAAGATAAAGGTAAATGCACAGCCAGATCAAAATCAGGAAAAAATAAAAGTATTATATTAAATTTTCCATATTTTAGGCTGATTTCATATTTCAGATTAATTCTAAGAACTGACAAATAATGAGTACATTTACTATTTACTCTAAAAATTGAGTAGTAATTAGCATATTTCCTGTTCGTAAATTTGTTTACTGTGTGTGTGTGTGTGTGTGCAGTTTGTTCTGGAACCAAATAACTTATATGCAGCCACAAAAAGGGAAATGTAATGGTATTTGACTAAATCAGTGCAAGATTAAATATAATTATTAAAATCACTGTGGACAGTGACTGCAGTCATGAAATTAAAAGATGCTTGCTCCTTGGAAGGAAAGCTATGGCAAACCTAGACAGTGTATTAAAAAGTAGAGACATCACTTTGCCAACAAAGGTCTGTAGGGTCAAAACTATGGTTTTTCCAGTAATCATATATGGATGTGAGAGTTGGACCATAAAGAAGGCTGAGAGCCAAAGAACTGATGTTTTTGCATTGTGGTGCTAGAGAATACTCTTGAGAGTCTCTTGAACTGCAAAGAGATCAAACCAGTCACTCTAAAGGAAATCAACCCTGAATATTCATCAGAAGGACTGATGCTGAAGCTCAAGCTCCAACGCTTTGTCATCTAATGCGAGGAGCCAACTCATTGGAAAAGACCCTGATGCTGGGAAAGATTGAGGGCAGGAGGAGAAAGGGACAATAGAGGATAAGATGGTTGGATGGCATCATTGACTCAATGAACATGAGTTTGAGCAAACTCCAGGGAATAGTGAAAGAGAGAAGCCTGGCATGCTCCAGTCCAGGGAGTCACAAAGAGTCGGACTTGACCTAGCTACTGAACAATAACAACAAAGACAAATTGATTATATTTTCTTACAATTTCTGAATAACAAAAATTATGTCACATTTTAGTTTTTATCATATTTGCACTATAAATTTCTCTCTCTGCTTTTTAAAAACAGCTCTATTGAGCTATTATTTACTTACCAGTCATCAGATTTAATTCATTAATTAATTTCATATTCATTGCTTTTAAAAAGTCTATAAAGTTGTGCAATCATTATCACAGTCTAACATTAGAATATTTCCATCATCTGAAAAAGACCCCTTATGCCTGTTTACAGTCAAGCCTCATTTCCATGTCCAGCCCAATATCCACTAATAAACCTACTGCCTCAAAATATTTGGTATTTCTGAATATTTCATATATTTATATCATTATATATTAATTTATATCATTAGAGTTATTTTGTGTCTTTGTTCTTTCATTTATGATACTGTTTTTGAGGTTTATCCAGGTTATAGCATATCTCAGTATCCTTTGCTGTTGCTGAATAGTATTCCATTGTATTGATATACCACATTTATTTATCTGTTCATTAGTTGATGGACATTTGTTTGGACACAAGTTGTTAATGGTGTCTTTGAAGCTTGAAAGTTTTAAACGTTGATGGAATCCAGTTTATCAACATTTTCTTCTATCAATGGTGTTTTTTTGTATCATATTTTAAAAGTCGTCTAAACCAGGGTCAAGAAGATTTTCTCTATGCCTTCTACATGACTAGGTCTATATTCAGGTTATAACGTGATTTGTCCCAGGACAGTTTGTCAAAAAGGATATCATTTCCCCATCAAATTAACACTTTTATTAAAAATGAATTCACCTGAGTTTATTTCTGGAGTATAAATTCTGTTCCCTTGATTGGTATTTCTATCCTATACCAGTACCACACTATTCTGGTTACTTTTGCATTTTAGTAAGTTTTAAATTGAGAAATATAATCCTCCATCCTTGGTCTTTTTTAAATTTAACCATTTATTTTGTCTGCGTTGAGTCTTTTTTTTAATTTCTTTTTTTTTTCATTTATTTTTTATTAGTTGGAGGCTAATTGCTTTACAATATTGTAGTGGGTTTTGTCATACATTGACATGAATCAGCCATGGAGTTACATGTATTCCCCATCCCGATCCCATCTCCCACTTCCCTCTCCACCCGATTCCTCTAGTTGTGGCATGTAGGATCTTCTGTTGCAGCATGCAGGGTCTTCTTTGTGGAGCACAGGCTTTTCTCTAGATGAGGCACACAGGCTTAGTTGCTCCATGACAGGTGGGATCTTAGTTCCCCAACCATGAGTCAAATCCATGTCCCTTGCTTTGAAAAGTGGACTCTACTAGACCACCAGGGAAGTCCCCATCCTTGATCTTTTTAACACTGTTTTGGCTCTTGTGGATCCTATGGATTTCTCTACAAATTTTTGGTATTGGCATGTCATTTACTGGGGGAAAAAAAGACTCCTGGAATCTGAATAGATGTTGCATTGATACTACTGATCAATCTGGGAAAATGAGTAATCTTAAAAATATTGAGCCGTACAATCCATGAAAAGGAATGGCTGTCTGTTTATTTAGATCTTTCATTTCCCTCAGCAATGCTGTATAGCTTTCAGTTTACAGGTCTTGCATTTCTCTGGTAAATTTATTTCTAAGATGTTTTTGCTACTATTGAAAATGGGATATGTTAACTTTCTGCTGTTCATTGCTAAAATATAGAAATCCAGTGACTTTTTGTATATTATATACTATGAACTTATATGATTTTTTATCTTCTATCTTATGAACTTAACTCATTTATTCATTCCAATAGTTTTTATGTGGATTTCTTAAGATTTTCTATTTGCAATATTATGTTGTTTGTGAATACTCTTCTATTCAAAAATCAAGATTTCTTTTTTTCTTAAACATTTTTATTTCATTTCACTGACTAGAATTTCCAGTACTGAATAGTAGCCATGGCAGTAAACACATTTGCTTGTTCCCAGCCTTAAGAGGAAGGTATTCAGTTATTCTCCATTAAATATGATTTTTAGCTATAAGTGTTTTTTTAGTTCCTCTTTATTGGTTTGAGGAAGTTCCATTCTATTCCAAGTTCATTGACAATTTTTGTAAATGAATGAGATTAAATTCTTTTTCTCTGCCTTTGAGATCACGTGGAGATTTTGTCATTTATTCTTTTAATATGGTATATTAAGTTTATTTCTGATGTTAAATTATACTGGTTAAGAGGACTCATGTTAATCTGATTTTGATTTGTTTGCAGATAGCCTCTTTATTACTCTAAAAACTTCTGTCTTGCAAAAATTGTTATCCTTAGTGTTGTGAAATTTTTCCATGAGCTGTCTAGACAGATTTTTCTCTTCTTTATTCTGTTTATCGTTTGATGGCAATTTCAACCTAAAGGCTCTTGTCTTTATTTAGTGGCAGGAAAACATCTATAATTTCACTTTTTATCACTTTTCCTGATCCCTTCTGTTTTCTCTTTCTTGAACTCTTACTCTATGACTGCTGTACTTCCTACACTTGTCTATAGAAAAAGATAGACAAGGTCCCTGGTTTCATGGAGTTTATAATGTGAGTTGTGGCAAGTGGGAAAAATTTTGAAAGTAAGTAAATAGACACAATAGTTACCGTTTGAAGTAAGACAGTAAGAGAAATAAAGGAGGTAGTAACTTACGTCACTTCAGATAGAATACTTACGGAGGTCATTACTGCAGAGTGTGATTAGATGACTAAAAGAATGAGATTGATCTAGCCAGTGAAGAATGAGAGGAATAATATTTCACATTGATGGAAGACCAAGAGAAAAGTCTTAAATCAGGGAAGGATCTTAAATATTTAAAGACTAGAATGGAGGCTTGTTTGGAGCATATGAGTCCTAAGTCACTTCAGTTCAGTTCAGTTCAGTTCAGTTGCTCAGTTGTGTCCAACTCTTTGCGACCCCATGGACTATAGCTTGGGGTCCTATGTCCATAGAATTCTCCAGGTAAGAATACTGTAGTGGGTTGATATATATCAAGATATATATATCTAATTAAGTTATTTACATGTAATTTAATATTTTGGTTTAAGGTTTAAGTTTTCTACTTTGTTAATTTCAGATATTCTGTTTATAATTTGCTTTTGCTTTACTTAGTCTTATTGGATATGGTCACAGTATTTGGCATTTAACTATACTGGAGCTATTTATTAAGGTTTTCTTTATGACCATAAACATGGTGATCTCATTATTGTTGTTCTTTAGTCACTAAGTCCTGTCTGACTCTTTTGTGATCCCATGGACTGTAGCCCTCCAGGCTCCTCTGTCCATGTTATTACCCAGGCAAGAAAAATGAAGTGGGTTGCCATTTCCTACTGCAGGGGATCTTCCTGATCGAGGGACTGAACCTGTGTTTCCTGCTCTAGCAATCAGATTCTTTACCACTGAGCCACCAAGGAAGCCCTCGTTGTAACTGGTGTTGTTGATCTCGCACTAATTTACTATTATGTTTATATAAAGGCAGTATAGTAAGAGGATGGCCTGGAGTCATATGACATGAGTTGAATCCTGGCTCTGCAACTTGTTGGCTCTACACCTCAGTAATTTCACTGTTGATTATGATGCTTGAATATTTGTTATGTTCCCTTTTTAGGTTAGAGAGTGCTATGTATGAGGCGTTTTACTTTAAATAGGTTTTATGACTATATGAGATCACCATGTGGCTTTGGCCATTAGTGTATCGATGTGGTGGTGGTGGTGGTGGTTTAGTTGCTAAGTCGTGTCCAACTCTTGCGACCCCATGAACTGTAGCCTGCCAGGCTCCTCTGTCAATGGGATTCTCCAGGCAAGAACACTGGAGTGGGTTGCCATTTCCTTCTCCAGGGGATCGTCTCGACCTAGGAATCAAACCTGGGTCTTCTGCATCACAGGCAGATTCTTAACCGACTGAGCTGTGAGGGAAGCCATACAACTATATTAATATATTTTTAAAATATTAAACACTTTGCATTCCTTAAATAAACACAATTGTCTGTGTATCTGTCTATTCCATTTGTTAATATTTCATGAGTTTTTATCTTTATTTTACAAAATTAAAAACATAAATAATATTTACAAGCATCTTAAATACCAGCTTATTATACTTGACAGTTTTTAATCGTTTCAAATTGAGTTTTCCATAAGCTTTTAAAATGCAAGATTATTCATCACTGAAGTAGATGAATAGTCCTATGAGTTTTTTAATCCATGTTTATGAGAAAGATTGACCTGCTATTTTGTTTTTTCATAGTGTCCATGTTTGCACTGTATATGGAGTTTATACTAGTAACAGATAATGAACTGTGGAGTATTTTCTAGTTTTTTTATTCAGCAGACTAGCTTATGTAAAACATCTCTTTGCTCAATATTTAGTAAAACTTACTTTTAAAACAAGGCTTGATATTTTCTTGATAGGTGCCTTCTCAGGTATTGGTTCAATTCCCTAAGATTTGAAATGCAAATATTTGTAAACATAATGACTTATAAGACATATAGAGATAGAAGTAAATGGACAATTATATTAAAAGGGAGCCCTCAATTATGCCAAGGCATGTATGGAATTTTGATGTATAGAGGAGATGGCATCATATATTATTGGGCAGAAATACACCATTTAATAAATGCTAGTAAGTGTATTAACCAAAAAGGGAAAAACAGGTGGATCCATATTCTGTACAGTTCAGTTCAGTGCAGTAGCTCAGTCATGTCCAACTCTTTGCGACCCCAGGGACTGCAGCACACCAGGCTTCGCTTACTCAAACTCATGTCCATCAAGTCAGCGATACCATCCAACCATCTCATCCTCCCTTATCCTCCCGCCTACAATCTTTCCCAGCCTCAGGGTCTTTTCCAATGAGCCGGTTCATTGCATCAGATGGCCAAAGTACTGGAGTTTCAGCTTCAGCATCAGTCCTTCCAATGCATATTCAGGACTGATTTCCTTCAGGATAGACTGGTTGGATCTCCTTGCAGTCCAAGGGACTCTCAAGAGTCTTCTCCAACATCACAGTTCAAAAGCATCATTTCTTCAGCATTCAGCTTTCTTTATAGTCCAACTCTCACATCCATACATGACCACTGGAAAAACTATAGCTTTGACTAGACGGACCTTTGTTGGCAAAGTAATGTGTTTGTTTTTTAATATGCTCTCTAGGTTTGTCACAGCTTTTCTTCCAACGTGCAATTGTCTTTTAATTTCATGGCTGCAGTCACCATCTGCAGTGATTTTGGAGCTCAACAAAATAAAGTTTGCCACTGTTTCCACTGTTTCCTCATTTATGTGCCATAAAATGATGGGACCGAGTGCCATGATCTTAGTTTTTTGACTGTTGAGTATTTTTTTCCCCCCTGTGGCTGGCCTACACACCTCTCTAGCACCACTCACCTGAAGAAGCTACTATGGATGCCAGCTACTGCTTTTTCTCCCTTCCTAAACAGATACAACTTGGTCTAGAGCTGCACTGCCCCATAAGAAGGAGAATTGAATGTTGAGTCTTAAGCCAACTTTTTCACTCTCCTCTTTCACTTTCAACAAGAGGCTCTTTAGTTCTTCGCTTTCTGCCACAGGGGTGGTGTCATCTGCGTATCTGAAATTGTTGATATTTCTCCCAGCAATCTTGATTCCAGCTTGTGTTTCATCCAGCCCAGCATTTCTCATGATGTACTCTGCATATAAGTTAAATAAGTAGGGTGACAACATACAGCCTTGACATACTCCTTTCCCAATTTGGAACCAATCTGTTGTTCCATGTCCAGTTCTAACTGTTGCTTCTTAACCTGCATACCGGTTTCTCAGGAGGCAGGTAAGGTGGTCTGGTATTCCAATCTCTTTAAGAATTTTCCACAGTTTCTTGTGATCCACACAGTCAAGGGCTTTGGCATAGTCAATAAAGCAGAAGTAGATATTTTTCTGGAACTCACTTGCTTTTTCAATGATCCAGTGGATGTTGGCAATTTGATCTCTGGTTCCTCTGCCTTTTCTAAATCCAACTTGAACATCTGGAAGTTAAGTTCACAGTTCATGTACTGTTGAAGCCTGTACAGCCACACACACACAAAATCTAGGTGGACATAGGAAATAGAGAGGATAAAGTTCAAGAATTTTATAAGAAAATATGTTAAAATAGTTTTATGACATCAAGTACAAACTAAGAAAATAAGTACAAAATCCCTGAATTATAAAGAAAGGATTTATAAATTTGACTACATTAAAATTTAAAACTGTTAATTTAGAGGCATTCTAAAGAAATAAAAGCCTCAGAAGCAAATATATTTTTTAACACATATATAATGAACAAAGCATTACTATCTGGAATAAGAATGATAAATTAAGACAAATTATGCTATCTAGAATAAAATAGGAGAATAAATACATGAAGAAGAATTTCACAGAAATAAAGAATAAAATATGGTCCAAAAATGGCCTATATGGAGTTATCATAAACCTCATGAGTGATCAAAGAACTATGAACTTGGACCACAATGAACTATCACTAAACAAAAATTTAAAAGTCTGAGGTCAAGAAGCATTACAATGTAGAGAAATGAAAATACGCACATATTGTGAGTGAAAATAATTTCCTACTTTGAAAATGAGTTGCACTAATTCTGTGAAAAATACCGTTGGTAGCTTGATAGGGATTGCATTGAATCTATAGATTGCTTTGGGTAGAATAGCCATTTTGACAATATTGATTCTTCCAATCCATGAACACGGTATGTTTCTCCATCTGTTTGTGTCCTCTTTGATTTCTTTCATCAGTGTTTTATAGTTTTCTATGTATAGGTCTTTTGTTTCTTTAGGTAGATATACTCCTAAGTATTTTATTCTTTTTGTTGCAATGGTGAATGGTATTGTTTCCTTAATTTCTCTTTCTGTTTTTTCATTGTTAGTATATAGGAATGCAAGGGATTTCTGTGTGTTAATTTTATATCCTGCAACTTTACTATATTCATTGATTATCTCTAGTAATTTTCTGAAAGAGTCTTTAGGGTTTTCTATGTAGAGGATCATGTCATCTGCAAACAGCGAGAGTTTCACTTCTTCTTTTCCTATCTGGATTCCTTTTACTTCTTTTTCTGCCCTGATTGCTGTGGCCAAAACTTCCAACACTATGTTGAATAGTAGTGGTGAGAGTGGGCACCCTTGTCTTGTTCCTGATTTCAGGGGAAATGCTTTCAATTTTTCACCATTGAGGGTGATGCTTGCTGTGGGTTTGTCATATATAGCTTTTGTTATGTTGAGGTATGTTCCTTCTATTCCTGCTTTCTGGAGAATCATAAATGAGTGTTGAATTTTGTCAAAGGCTTTCTCTGCATCTATTGAGATAATCATATGGTTTTTATCTTTCAATTTGTTAATGTGGTGTATTACATTGATTGATTTGCAGATATTAAAGAATCCTTGCATTCCTGGGATAAAGCCCACTTGGTCATAGTGTATGATTTTTTTAATATGTTGTTGGATTCTGTTTGCTAAAATTTTGTTAATCAGTTCTAATGAGATGGATGAAACTGGAGCCCATTATACAGAGTGAAGTAAGCCAGAAAGATAAAGAACATTACAGCATACTAACACATATATATGGAATCTAGAAAGATGATAATGATAACCCTATATACAAAACAGAAAAAGAGACACAGAAGTACAGAACAGACTTTTGAACTCTGTGGGAGAAGGTGAGGGTGGGATGTTTCGAAAGAACAGCATGTATATTATCTAGGGTGAAACAGATCACCAGCCCAGGTGGGATGCATGAGACAAGTGCTCGGGCCTGGTGCACTGGGAAGACCCAGAGGAATTGGGTGGAGAGGGAGGTGGGAGGGGGGATCGGGATGGGGAGTACATGTAACTCCATGGCTGATTCATGTCAATGTATGACAAAACCCACTGAAATGTTATGAAGTAATTAGCCTCCAACTAATAAAAAATAAAAAAAAAAGAAAGAAAATGAGTTAGCACTAACCAAGTTTGACATGCCAATTACCAATATTTTTACTCCAAGATGGAAAACCTTAATAAATATTTTCTTCAGCAATATCTGTAATTGCAAAAAGAAATGGAAATAGCTTATGTCTATTAACAGCAGAATGTAATGATAAATTAAGGCTTTTCTTCCTACATAATGGAGTATCATAGAGGAGTGGAAATGTATGAACTTCAGCTGCAAACAATATGAATAAATCTTAGAAACACAATGAATATTTTGTAAACCTTGCTGCTATAACTACAAACAACATGATGCTATTTTTATAAACCTCATAAACAGACTATTACAAACAACATAATATTTATAGAAATGCATTTCTCTGGTCAAATTATATTAGAAAATTTCCAAAGAAATAAGACAATTATATCTGGAATATAGATAGTAGGGGTAAAATCAAGGAGAACATAGCTAGAAGGAAGCTATTAATAATGTTTTGGTTATTTTGTTAAGTGGGAGGCTCCTGAGAGCTTATTTTATGTTACATTTTTAAATAATTTTCAAGTATGAACACTGATATAAAGTAATATTTGAAATTCTTTTTTTTCTTTTTTTTCCATTTATTTTTATTAGTTGGAGGCTAATTACTTTAGAATACTGTAGTGGTTTTTGCCATACATTGACATGAATCAGCCATGGAATTCTTTTTATATATGGCATGAGCTATTTAAAACTCTACAGATAAAATACTAGAATATTTAGAATCTTTAGCTAGATTGCTGAATTAAAACCAAAAATCAGTATATAAAATAAATTGAAACTGAAAGTGACAGAGTAGGTATCTCCAAGGATCTATCCCTCCCTTGAAACAAGGATTAAGGTGGCAGAAACTGTCAGAATCAATTTTCTGGAACTCTGAAATTCAATCAAAAACTTATAAAAAGCAAGGAAGTAGAAAATGAAGGAAGAAGCTGCTCAATTTTGTCAAGAAATCAATGTAGAGTTTTAACTTACCTGCCTACCTTCCCATTTTCCAGCTAGGCAGCAGTAACTGTAATGATAGTAACCTGCATTCCTGGTGTGTTTTCTTACACCAGAAGGGGCAAAGAACAATTCTTGTTCTCAAAGAATTGTGGTTATGTTTTTGGATCTGTCTGGCAATGACCCAGTGAATCAGTTCAGGAGGTGCACTGTTTAGCTCTTCTTGGAACTTTCTGAGGGCTGGAGCAACCTCCTGGGCAGCTTTGTCAAAAATATTTAAAGGGATATGCTAACCACAGCCACCTAGGGCAAGTGACGAGAAACGGAAAGCAAGTGGCAAGAAAGAAAAGCCTAAGAAGTAAGAGGCTGGGGAAAGTGATTGAGTGTGAGGGGAATAATCAATTACAAAAACCACCATTTGCAATGGATAATTCAGAGTGCCACATGCAGATTCGAGGCTGAAACCTGATAAGACTTTATGAATGAACTCTCTGATCTTTAGGCCCTGCATAAGCAAGATATGTGGACTAAATAAAAATTGTACATGGACTGGTTAATTATTTTAAGAGAGCCCCAACTCACAGCTAATCTAAAAAGGATAGGAGAAGTTTGGTTTGTGTGTATGTGTGTTTTGCTCCAAACATTTAAAGATATTTCCATCAAATCGTAGCTAATAGCTAAGTTAGCAGAACAGAAACTCCACTGATCAAAAACAACAAAATACAGTCTTTACAAAAACAGTTTACAAAAGTTACTAAACAAATAAGTACAACCGACAAAAATAAAAAACAACAGAATTCTTGGCAATTAAATAAAACAAACAGGTATTTATGGTATCTTTAGCTATTATTGTAGGTCATGCCTACTGTCCATAAAGTCCTTCAGGGTGAGAAGACATTTTCTTCTATAAGTGGGAAAAGAGTATTGCTGGAAACACTGGTGAGGAAGAAAAGAACAAAGTTTAGATGTAAGTAGGTAATAATTGATATTTCCTGATTTTACTACACAGAAAATTAGCTAACACAAACATCTAAATTCTAGATACGCAAATAGGAGGCATCTTTGAGATGTGAAGATAATACAATCACTCTTTTTTCAGTAAGAATTGCATTTTCTGTGCCAGTATGCACAAACACTAATTTTATTGTAATAAAATACACATAACATAAAGTTTACATTTTAAAGTATACATTTCAGTGGTAGTGAGTACATTCATAATGTTGTGCAATCATCATCACCATCTAGATCCATGATAATTCTGTTTACAAAGGCTCAGCCTTTGAAACTCACTGAGTATGTAGTAAGATTTTTGCCTATCAAAACTGGTTAAAAAAAAAGAGAGAGAAAAAAAGTGTTTGCAGGGGAACTGTTATAATAATCATAAATATCAGTGAAGATTAAATAAGAAACAAATAAAATGTTGACAATTGCTTATTTTTCATATCTATACTTCTCTAAAATAACTTAACATTCATTTTATCCTATATTTCTTAATATTTGGTGTCATCTTAGACTTTGTATAAGTTTTTAAAATAAGGCTATCTCTTTTATCACCCCCAGTTAAGAATAACAATGTCTACAGTTTTGGAGAACATGGGATTGCAAACTTTTTGATTTCATCAGCTGCCTTGGGCTTAATTTTTCTGCTTTTGCTTTTTTGTCTGGAAAGTACATTCTGGAACCTGAGAAACTTTGTCTTTCATAAAATTGTATTTAATGTCTATAAGATATTTATGAACAACAAGAAGGTGAGTAACTAATACAGACTCTAGATACAACTCAAAGAAAGCTCAGCATTAGGTCAGAATGTATAAATTAATATATCCCTACCTTTGTTACTTAATAAAGAAGATATCATTCAATTATACCAAGATCTAACTGGGACTAATTTGAATCACAGGTCTTTCATCTTAGTTTGAATTTTCAGTTCTGAATTTTGAATCCTCTGCCTACAAGAAAATAATCCATAATAATGAACTGACTATGATAGAAAGTGCTGCCTCGTGCCTGTACAGATTTTGAGGTGTATTTGGTTGTAATTATAGAATTGACTTCTTTAAAGCTGGGTAGAATTATAGAGTTTCATGGTCTCTACCAGTCAGGACTTTTTCCTATTGCCTAGGATTAAACATATAAATATTGTGTTAAGATTTTTTTTCCTGGTCTTTCTTAGTTTCAAACTTTAACATTCTTAGGCTGAGATGGGTCTCTACCAGTCAGATTACTAACTATTGCTTTACATAGGTCTCATAGTTCACACAATCTCCAAGTTTTGCCTTGGGATTTTTTAATTGTTCATTCATTCAGTGATTGAACTTTCACTGATCTACACTTGAATAGAACCAAAAATAAATAAATAAATCTTTTTAAAAAAAAGAATATAGGAATAAATGGAAGAAATGAACAAGTAGGATTTATTCCATGAATATAAAATTAGTTTAATATTTGAAAATAAATCAATGTTACAATATTGATCATCTCAGGAAGAAAAATCACATGTTCATGTCAATTATTGCAGGAAAATCATGTGACATTTAACAACCTTCTATGATTTTTTTAAAACTACACCACTAGGGAAAGAAAGGAACTACCTTAACCTAATGAGTGGCATCTGTTTACATGTAACTGCTGCTGCTGCTAAGTCACTTCAGTCGTGTTTATATGTAAAGCCTACAGTAAACATAAAGAGAAGGACTAAATGTTTTCCCTCTAAGATTGAAAATTGGGTGAGGATATTCACTCTTAGCACTTGCATTCTATCAATTTTGAGATTGGAAAAGAAAAAAGCAATTAAAGCAGCTCTCTTCTCGTGATTAGCATGTTTACTGAATTAGCATGTGAGCTGAATATATTCTCCTGATCCATTCCTCAACCATTACCATTAAATGAGTACTTGAATTAAACATGAGCAGTTCAAAACAACAAAACTTTGCTCAAGCAGTAACAAATTACTGTTCACAAGACACACCATGTTTCATTCTCACACAACTTTCTTTAAGCTCCCACTACTAATGGCAACCTTTCTTCCATCCCCAACCTACCTTCATTCTCTCAATATATTTTTGTTTATTCTCCAAACTCAGCTCAAACTTCACCAATAAGGGGCCCTAATCAAAAAAAGTAGCTCATTCTTCTCTCTTAAACCTAATGCTCTCTTGAATATATTTTGGTTGTAGCAGATCACACTAAGTAATAAGTGATAGTATCATTGTTGCTTTTGTTCTCCACAAAATGTCCACATCACTGGCAAGGACATACTGCTTACTCATGCTTGTAAGAAAATTTGTTCATGACTACAATTTCAAAAATAAGCAAGTCATGGGAATTCCCTGGCAGTCTAGTGGTTAAGACTCCAGGCTTTCACTGAAGGGAGCACGGGTTCGGTCCCTAGTTGAAGAACTAAGATCCTGCACGCCACATGACAAAGAA
The DNA here is from genome assembly GCF_910594005.1 of Cervus elaphus. Lineage (NCBI taxonomy): Eukaryota > Metazoa > Chordata > Mammalia > Artiodactyla > Cervidae > Cervus > Cervus elaphus. The sequence goes on from NC_057824.1 coordinate 33,739,844, forward strand.
AAAAATAAGCAAGTCAGGAATAAATTTGTGCATAAGAGTTCAGGAAATTGGTGCTGTGCTTAGTCATTCAGCCGTGTACAACTCTTCGTGACCCTATGGACTGTAGGTTGCCAGGTCCTTTGTCCATGGCGATTCTCCAGGCAAGAAGACTGGAGTGGGTTGCCATGCCCTCCTCAGGAAATTGGTAGAGAGGCTCATTAATAGAAATTACTCAAATATTTTGTGACATCTTTGAAATTACTCCCTCAGGTCAGCTTTCCAAAAAGCCACCCAGTTTAAGCCAAAATGTCTAACGTGTATTCAAATCTGTGATCTTTGTCTTGAAAATACAGGCTACAGTTTCCATCCAAGTAATCAAGGAATACGGAGATAAAGATGTAATAAATGAAAGAAAGAGAGTCCAGAAACTGTTACCTAGGTTGACGGCTGCCCCTTTGCTTTTCAATGAACTTTCAAAGGTAAAGTCATTCAGTGTCCAACCTTGCACCAAGATTTAGCCCACCTTCCCTGCCACGAATTTGTTGGTAGTATTACTAATTCATTGGAGTTCTATGGGATCTATGTACATTCTGGTAAAATAGAGGACTGAAAGGGGAAAGACTTTTCGGAAACTGTCCATACGTAACAGTCCACAGGGTCTGAGGTTATGGTTGTGGTTGACCCATTATCAGTGCTTCAGTACACTGTGGTTCTCTTTTAATTTTCTCAGATTTACTATAAGTGTCCAGTTGTAAAGGCTGTGAGAAATATCTCCCTTTTAGTCTCAAAGTATGAGTGCTTTGGATTACTTGGATTAAATGGAGCCGGAAAAACCACTACATTCAAAATGTTGACTGGAGAGGAGATCACAACCTCTGGAGTTGTGTTAATTGATGGCATTAACATCACTGAAAATATCAGAAAGGTATTTCTAGACCTAATCACTGAATTCGTGCCCTAAGGTAACCAGAGAAATGGGTGGAGGGCATGGAAGAAAGCATTGAGATATATATATATATATACACACATACACATTATTTTCTCAAATGTAACAGAGTGCAGGGACAGTAATAGTCATGATAACATCCCAAGTTTGGGAAAAGGCAAATACTCTTTCTGGCTGAAAAAAATCTGATTACCTGTAAATGAATCAAATGAAAAACAGGAAGAATGATTATTTCACATAACCTGCTCTTACATAATTGGAGTTTGATATAAAACAGTGATTTTAAAAAGTGATTATGAAAGATACTGAGAAAGTAAAATTTGTCCAGGTTTGGGCTCCATTTGGATGTGGGTTATAAGAAAAGAAAGGAACCTAAGATATTGCCCAGGAACCTATCTTGAGCCAATGAATGAGTGAAAGTTCTGTTTATCCAGATAGTAAAGACAAGAGATGAGTATATTTGGAGAAGAATATGTTGAATGTTAGATGTTTATGACACATTTAAATGGGAAAATATCCAGTAGACAGTTGAAATCTATGATAGTGAATTGATATGGAGATATAAATCCCTCAGAATTCATCAAAGTACAAGTGAAATTTAAACTGTGGAAGTGAGACAATCTATTTGGAGTATGTATAACAATGAGAAGAAAGATATGGGCTGAGTCCCGAGGATCAACATTTCTAAGACATGGAGTGAGAGAGAGAATAATTGGAGAAAAACTTGAGGAATATTAGAGAGTTAGGAAGAAAATCTGGATAAATATTTTTTAATTGGGGTATTGTTGCTTTACAAGTTTCTGCTGTACAACAGAGCAAATCAGCTATATGCGTCCATGTATTCCGTCCCTCTTAGACCTCTCTCCAACCCATCCCACCCATCTAGGTCCTCACAGAACACTGAGCTGAGCCCCCTGTGCTACAGAGAAGGTTCCCAATAGTTATTTATTTAACACATGATAGTGTATATATTTCAATCCTAATTTCCCAATTCATTCCACTCTCCTTCCCCCGACTCTGTGTCCACACGTCTGTTCTCTATATCTGCATCACTATTCCTGCCCAGCAAGTAGGCTCATCTGTACCATTTTCTAGATTCCACATATATGAGTTAATATACAATGTTTTCCTCTCTCTGACTTACTTCACTCTGTGTGACAGAGCCTAGGTCCATTCACTTCTCTAGAAATTATCCAATTTCAGTCCTCTTTATGACTGAGAATATTCCATTGTATAAAAGTACCACATTTTCTTTATCCATTCATAGGTTAATGAATGTTTAGGCTGCTTCCATGTCCTGGTTACTGTAAATAGTGCTGCAGTGAACATTGAAGTGCATGTGTCTTTTTTAATTACAGTTTTCTCAGGGTATATGCCCAGTAGAGGGATTTCTAGATCATATGGTTCTATTTTTAGTTTTTTAAAGTAATCTCTATACTGTTCTCCATAGTGGCTGTAACAGTTCACATCCCCATCACAGTACAAGATGGTGCCTTTTTCTCCACACCCTCTCCAGCATTTAGTCTTTGCAGATTTTTTGATGATGGTCATTCTGACCAGAGTGAGGTGACACCTCATTGAAGTTTTAGTCTGCATTTCTCTAACAGTTAGTAATATTGAACATCCTTTCATGTGCCTCTTGGTCATTTGTATGTCTTCTTTGGAGAATTGTCTGTTTAGGTCTTCTGCCCATTTGTTGATTGGGTTTTTGCTTTTATGCTGTTAAATATCATGAGCTGTTTGTGTATTTTGGAGATTAATCCCAGTTGCTTCATTTGCAAACATTTTCTTCCATTCTGAAGGTGGTCTTTTCATCTCATTTATGGTTTTCTTTCTTGTACAAAACCTTTTGTGCTGTGCTCAGTTGCTTCACTGATGTCTGACTCTTTGTGACCCCATCGACATTATCCCACTAGGTTTCTCTGTCCATGGGATATTCCCAGCAAGAATACTGGAGTGGGTTGCCATGCCTTCGTCCAGAGGATCTTCCCAACCCAGAGATCAAACCCACATCTCCTGTGTCTCCTGCATTGCAGGCACATTCTTTACCACTAAGCCAGCTGGGGAAGCCTGTGCAAGACGTTTTAAATGTAATTAAATCCATTTTTTTACTTTTGTTTTTATTTTTATTACTCTAGGAAGTGGGTCAAAAAAGATCTTGCTGTGATTTATGTCAGAGTGTTCTTCCTGTTTTCCTCTAAAGTTTCATAGTGTTTGGTGTTACATTTAGGTCTTTAATCCATTTTGGGTTTATTTTTGTGTATGGAGTTAAGGAGTGTTCTGATTTCATTCTTTTACATGTAGATGTTCAGAGTTCCCAGCACTGGATAAAATTTTATCACAAAATCCACAAGAAGGAAAAATGTCAAGAAGAAAATGAAACAGAGATATTAGGCAAGATAGGCCTTAACAGTGTCCACTGGACATCACTGAAATAGGAATGCAGTGGAATGACAAATAAACAGTGAGGATAGGGAAATAATGAATGTGGATCAACCCTAGAAGAAAAAAAAGATGTCAAAAAAAATGGAGAAAAGAATGACATCCAGAACTTAACGAGTTGGTAAAGACAGAATTGTAATTTTTAGCAACCAGAACATATTTGTATAAATGGGGGTTGGGGGAGCAATTTTAAAAGTTGTTTAAAAAGAAAATTTTAAATATATAGTGATAGGTGTGTGTGTGTTAGTCGTTCAGTCATGTCCAACTCTGTGCAACCTCATGGATTCTTGCCTGCCAGGCTCCTCTGTCCATGGAGGCAAGAATACTGGAGTGGGTTGCTATTCCGTTCTCCAAGAGATCTTACAGACCCAGAGACTGAATCTGGGTCTCCTGCATTGCAGGCAGATTCTTTACCGTCTGAGCCACTAAGGAAGTCCCATAGTAATAGGAGCTATCTGAAAGAGCAAGTATTCCTCCATACAAATTATAAATCAAAGCAATATAAAATGGTTTCAAGTAGCAAGTTATTTTCACCCCTACCCACCATTTGCCTCATTCCATCCCAAGTCTTACAAGTCTTACAAGAAGGAAACCATTTTTCTTATTCTATAGTTTTTTTTATATACAATCAATTATAAAGATCTATTTTTCCATTTATTGCACAAAATGTAGTATGCGGCATACAATGTTTTGGACATTGCCAAATTGTTTTCCAAATGTGGATATATAAATTTGCACTAAATCAGCAATGTTTGAGAGTGGCTATTATCCTACACTGATCACAACAGAGCCTATCATCAGTTTTTTGGGCGTTAGCCAGTCTGATCATGGTACCAAGCAGTCGGGCTCATTACCCACTGTGCAGCCTATTACAAGAAAAGACTTTACTGCAAGGGAGCCAAGCAAAGGTGCAACCGCAAAAATGATAGAATGATCTTGGTTCCTTTCCAAAGCAAACAATTCAACATCACAGTAATTCAAATCTACACCCCAACCACTGATGCCAAAGAAGCTAACGTTGACCTATTATGTGAAGACCTACAAAACCTTCTAGAACTAACAGCAAAAAAAAGATGTCCTTTTCATCACAGGGGATTGGAATGCTGAAGCCAAGAAATACTGAAATAACAGGCAAGTTTGGCCTTGGAGTACAAAATGAAGCAAAGCAAAGGCTAACAGAGTTTGGTCAAGAGAACACACTTGTCATGACAAGCACCCTTTCCCAACAACACAGGAGACTCTACAAATGGACATCACCAGGTGGTCAATGCTAAAATCAGATCTATTATGTTCTTTGCAGCCAAAGATGGAGAACTATCTTTTACTTGTCAGTAAAAACAAGACCGGGAGCTGACTGTGGCTCAGATCATGAACTCCTTATTGCAAAATTCAGGCTTAAATTGAAGAAAGTAGGAAAAACTTCTAGGCTATTCAGGTATGACCTAAATCAGTCCCTTGTGATTACATAGTAGAGGTGATTAATGTATTCAAGAGATTAGACCTGATAGAAGGAGTACCTGAAGAACTATAATGGAGGTTCATAGCATTGTACAGGAGGCAGTGATGAAAACCATCCCCCCAAAAAAGAAATGTCAGAAGGCAAAGTGGTTGTCTGAGGAAGCTTTACAGGTAGCTGAGGTCAAAGAGAAGTAAAAGGCAAAGGAGAAAGGAAAATATATATTCAACTGAATGCTGAGTTCCAGAGAACAGCAAGGAGAGATAAGAAGGCTTTCTTAAATGCAAAGAAATAGAGGAAAATCACAGAATGGGAAAGACTACAGATTTCTTCAAGAAAATTGGAGATATCAAGGAAACATTTCATGCAAGGATGGACACGATAAAGCACAGAAACAGTAAGGACCTAACACAAGAGGAAGAGATTAAGAAGAAGTGGCAAGAATGCACAGAAGAACTATACCAAAAAGGTCTTAATGACTGGGATAACCATAATGGTGTGGTCACTCATTTAGAGCCAGACATCGTGCAGTGTGAAGTCAAGTGGGCCTTAAAAAGCATTAGTACAAACAAAGTTAGTGGAGGTGATGAAATTTCACCTGAGCTATTTAAAATTCTAAAAGATGATGGTGTTAAAATGCTGCACTTAGTACGTCAACAAATTTGGAAAACTTAGCAGTGGCCACAGGACTGGAAAAATTCAGCTTTCATCCCAATCTCAAAGAAGGGTAATGCCAAAAAAATGTTCAAACTACCATACAACTGTGCTCACTTCACATGCTAGTAAGGTTATGCTCAAAATCCTTCCAGTTAGGCTTTAGCAGTATGTGAACCTAGAACTTCCAGATGTACAAGCCGGGTTTCAAAGAGGCAGAGGAATCAGAGATCAAATCGCTAACATTTGTTGAATCATGGAGAAAGCAAGGGAGTTCCAGAAAAACATCTTCTTCTGCTTCATTGACTACACTAAAGCTTTTGACTGTGTGGATCATGACAAACTTTGGAAAATTCTTCAAGAGATGGGACTACCAGATTGCCTTACCTGCCTCCTGAGAAACCTGTATGCAGATCAAGAAGCAACAAGTTCTGTTGGACTGTATGCAGTCCAAGAACCAGACATGGAACAATGGACTGGTTCAAAATTGGGAAAGGAGTGCATCAAGGCTGTATATTGTCACCCTGCTTATTTAACTTATATGCAGAGTACATCATGTGAAATACTGGGCTGGATGAAACAAGCTGGAGTCAAGACTGCTGGAGAAATATCAACAACCTCAGATATGCAGATGATACCACACTAATGGCAGAAAGTGAAGAGGAACTAGAGCCTCTTGGTGAAGGTGAAAGAGGAGAGTGGAAAAGCTGCTAAAGACTCAACATTCAAAAAACCAAGATCATGGCATCCAGTCCCATCATTTCATGGCAAATAGAACTGGAAACAGTGACAGGCTTTATTTTCTTGGGCTCCAAAATGACTGCAGAAAGTGACTGCAGCCATGAATTTAAAAGACGCTTGCTCCTTGGAAGGAAACCTATGACAAACCTAGACAGTGTATTAAAAAGCAGAGACATCACTTTGCTAACAAAGGTCCATATAGTCAAAGCTACTGTTTTTCCAGTAGTCATGTAAGTATGTGAGAGTTGGACCACAAAGAAGGCTGAGCACTGATGCTTTCCAACTGTGGTGGTGGAGAAGTCCTTTGGACTACAAGGAAATCGAACCAATCAATCCTAAAGGAAGTCAACTCTGAATAGTCATTGGAAGGACTGATGCTTAAGCTCCAATACTTGATGCAAAGTGCCAACTCTCACTGCAAAAGACCCTGATGCTTGGAAAGACTGAAGGCAAAAGAAGGAGGTGGCAGAGTCTAGAAAAGGACTCTGATAAGGCCATAGTTCCTACATCTGAAGCAGCCCGTGTCCCGGCACACTTGGCGCTGCCAAGGTCCCGGCAACCCAAGAAGCTGCACCACCTTCATGCTCAGTCATCACTGGGGCAGAGCTGCCACAGGCTAGAAAAAGCCCTAGTAGCACCATATCTCCAGTGACAATAGCTGCCGGTGCTCCTGCATAGCCAGCATTGCCAGGGTCCCCATGATCTAAGCAACTGCACCACTTCCATGCATGCTCTTCACTGGGACAGAGCTGCCAGAGGCTAGAAAAAGTCCTACATCTGTGCACATAGGGTCACTTTGATCATATCCAACTCTGAGATCCTGTGGACTGTGGCCTGCCAAGCTTCTCTGTCTGGGGGATTCTCCAGGCAGGAATACTGGAGTGGGTTGCCATGCCCTTCTAAGAGCATGATATTTCCTGCTGCCCTAACCACTGGCTCCTCTGAGTACCTGGTGATGCCAGGGCCACTGCCACCCAAGCATCTGTGCCACCTCCACACCTGGCCCCCACTGTGTCAGACCCAAGTCCTCCAGAGCAGCCTCAGCAGCAAACTCCAGTGGACAATCCACAGGCAGAGGTGAAGATAAAACCACAAGTGAAACCCAGGGGCAGTGTGGCTAAGGAAGAAGACCCAAAACCTTCCCACCAGCTGTACAAGCTGCAGATTAAATCCGCCTGATCAACCAGGCAGACTCTGTGACTATGGAATGTATAAAAGGACAATGAGAGCTCTCACAAAAGAAAACGCACTAGTTCTGACAGCTGTGAAAATTGGAGACAAGAACACACGGGAGCAGGACCAGATTAGAGACTGAGCTGCCCCCACAGCAGGTCCAGAGACCAGCCCAGTTACTGGAGGGCATCCTAGAGAGTCAAGGTGGACTGTGACTCCCAGCGAGGGAAAGGATGCTGACAGCAGACTCAAGAAAAACATTTATTATTCTTCTATTTTGACTTGTTCTGTGGTTGCTTCTGGATATTTTTTTCTTTTTTCCCTTTCCCTTTTTTCCCCCTCTGTTGTTGTAGTTGTCAATTTCATTAGTACTATTAAATCTATTTAAGCTTTTGAGAATTTTTTTAATCACACTTTTTATTTCTGTTATATACTTCTGCCTCTATGTTAGCCTTATAAGATTCTGTGAGATTTTCTTTTTTTTCTCTTCTCTTTTAAATTTTAATTTTAAATTTAAATTTTTTAATCTTCTAGATTTATTATTATTTTTCCTACATTTATTCCCTTATTTGCTTTTCCTACTGTTCTTTTCTCATTGCAGTTAACCTTTAATATATATAAATCTTCTTTATCTACCTCTATTTAACTTTACACTTCTTTCTTTTTCTCACTATATTTTCATTATTTTCATTGCTTTATTCCCCAGTTGGCACCTTGCTTTAGTTTTGTTTTTCAGTTTGTGCTTTAGTTAGTTTTGCTCTTAACTGATGGATATCATTTTAGATTTCCTTTGTTCACCGGGTCAATCAATTGTACTTTTTTTTTTTCTTTTGGACTGTTTTGCTTTTGCTTATGGGTATATATGTATGTGTGTATATTCCATTATTTTAGCTATTGTTTGCTTGATTTTGCAATTGCCACTTGTCTAGGGTGTGACTTTTGTTTCTCATTTTGGGGTATTTGTTTTAATCCCATTTAATGCCATAACAAACCACCTGTGGAATCTCCATTCCCAGCCAGAGATCAGGCCCTGAGCCTTTGGAGTGAAAGCACTGACTCCAAGACCCTAAGCTGCCTAAGAACTCCTAACACTAGGGAGTATCAAATAGTAAGAACTCCCACAAAGGCAACCACTTTTATACAAGACCCAGCATAGCCCACCTGCCAGTAGCACCCTGTGCAGGACACCTCATCAGAACAAGAAACAAGACAAAAACACAAACCCAATCATCAGCAGACAGGGTTACCACCTCATTCAGTCCTGCCCATAAGAGGAAAAAGAAAAAAAAAAAAACAACTCACTTCCTCCCACCAGAGCACAAGTACAAATCACACCCTACATGAAATTTACACAAACCACTGGACCAAACTTACAGGGGCAGAAACCAAAAAGAAGAAAGAATTCAAACTCAAAGCCTGGGAAAAGGAGACCTCAAACACAATAAGTTAAAAAATATATATTGAAAAGGCAGAGAAATACTGCACAATGAAGGAACAACCTAAAAGCATACAAGTCCAAGTAAATGAAGAAGAAATAGGCAAACTACCTGAAAAAGAATTCAGAATAATAGTCAAGATGATCCAAAACCTCAAAAATACAATGGAGAAAATGCAAGAATCAATTAACAAAGACCTAGAAGAAATAAGGAATGAACATACAGAGACAAACAGCACAATTTTTGAAATTAATAATACTCAGGAAGGAATCAATACCAGAGAACAATACAGAGGTTACTTTAAAAACTAAAAATAGAGCTACCATGTGATGCAATTTTAAAGGGATTTTTTAAAAAATTTGCTTTCTGATATTTCATTGTGAGTGCAAAGAAATAGAACCAATTTCTGTATGTTAATCTTATATCCTGCTACCTTGCTGAAATTGTTCATCAGTTCTAGTAGTTTTTCTGTGGAGTCTTTAGGGTTTTCTATATATAGTATTCTGTCATCTGCATATCCTTCATGGCAAATAGATGGGGAAACAGTGGAAACAGTGGCTGACTATTTTTCTGGGCTCCAAAGTCACTGCAGATGGTGATTGCAGCCATGAAATTAAAAGACGCTTGCTCCTTGGAAGGAAAGTTATGATCAGCCTAGACAGCATATTAAAAAGCAGAGACATTACTTTGCCAACAAAGGTCCATCTAGTCAAGGCTATGGTTTTTCCAGTGGTCATGTATGAATGTGACATTTGGACTTTAAAGAAAACTGAGCACCGAAGAATTGATGCTTTTGAACTCTGGTGCTGGAGAAGACTCTTGAGAGTCCCTTGGACTGCAAGGAGATCCAACCAGTCCATCCTAAAGGAGATCAGTCCTGGGTGTTCATTGGAAGGACTGATGCTGAAGCTGAAATTCCAATACTTTGGCCACCTGGTGCGAAGAGCTGACTCATTTGAAAAGACCCTGATGCTGGGAGGGATTGGGGGCAAGAGGAGAAGGGGACGACAGAGGATGAGATGATTGGATGGCATCACTGACACAATGGACATGGGTTTGGGTGAACTCCAGGAGTTGGTGATGGACAGGGAGGCCTGGCGTGCTGCAGTTCATGGGGTCGCAAAGAGTCAAACACGACTGAGCCACTTAACTAAACTGAACTGATCTGAACATCTGCATATAATGACAATTTTACCTCTTCCCTTCCAATTTGGATACATGTTATTTCCTTTTCTTTTCTGATTGCTATGACTAGGGTTTCTAATACTATATTGAACAGAAGTGGTGAGAGTGAACATCCTTCTTCCAGATTTTAGCAGAATGACCTTCTGCTTTTCACTGTTGAGTATTGTCTGTGAGTTTGTCATAGATTGTTTTCATTATGTTGAAATATATTCCCTCTATACTCACTTTATAAAAAGTTTTTATCATAAATAAATATTGAATTTGGTCCAGTGCTTTTTCTGCATCCATTCAGATGATTATGTGGTTTTTGTCTTATTTTGTTGATGAGGTGTATCATGTTGATTGATTTGCAATGTTGAACCATCCTTGTCAACTTGGGGTGAATCCCACTTGGTCATGGTGTATGATTTTTCTTTTTAATGTGTTGTGTTTGGTTTGCTAGTATTTTGTTCAGAATATGTCTTTGGGAGTGTCCGCTCCTCTTCAATCTTTTTTTTTTTTTTTTTTTCGTTTATTTTTATTAGTTGGAGGCTAATTACTTCACAACATTGCAGTGGGTTTTGTCATACATTGACATGAATCAGCCATGGAGTTACATGTATTCCCCATCCCGATCCCCCCTCCCACCTCCCTCTTCAATCTTATGGAAGAGTTTGAGAAGGATAAGTAAAACCTCTTCCTTGTATGCTTGATAGAATTCCATAGTGAAGCCACCTAGTCCTAGAATTGTGTTTGCAGGGAATTTTTTTTTTACTAAAAATTATACTTCACTTCTAGGTCTGTTCAAATTATCTATTTCTTCTTGGTTCAGTTTTGGTACACTGTATGTTTCTAGAAACTTTCCCATTTCTTCCAAGTTGTTGACTTCATTGGCATGTAATTGTTCATAGTATTCTCTTATGGTTTTGTGTTTCTGTGGGATCAGTTGTTATTTCTCCTTTGTCACTTATTTTGTTTACTTGGGTCCTCCCTCTTTTTTCTTGGTAAGCCTGGCTATAAGTTTGTCAATTTCGTTTACCTTTTCATAAAACAAGCTCTTGGTTTTATCATGTCTCAGGCTGGGGAGTGCATCAAAGTGGCCAGAAACATTTGTGCTGGTCTCTCTGCACTCCTGCTGCATTTTGGCTAATTGCACTCTCCTTTGAGCCTCTGAAGCTCTCTTCCTGTCCTGGCTGATCTTCCACTCAGTAAAGTTTGTTCAAATGGTGAGAGACTCTTTCCTCTTTCACAACTCCCTCCCAAGGGTGCAGATCCTATCTCAATTCCTGTTTTATTTTTCCTTCATCCTACCCAGTTATGTGGTGGTCTTTCTTGCAGATTTGTTTGTATGGGCTCTTCTGCCAGTGTTCAGAATGTACATTGTTAGAATTGTTCTACAAGTACGGCGTATTTGATGTATGTAGGAGAAGGTGAACTTCATTTCCTTCTATTCTGCCATCTTGATCTAAGTCTTTATTTTATTTTTTGCATTTTATTAATTTTTTTAAATTTAGTTTTAATTGGAAGATAGTCACTTTACAATATTATGTTGGTTTCTGCTATACAACGTGAATCAGTCATAAGTATACATATATCTCCTTCCTCTTGAACCTCACTATCCCCACCCCATCCTACCCCTCTAGGTTGTCAGTAGCACCAGGCTGAGTTCCCTGTGTTACACAGCAACTTCCCTAGCTATATATTTTACATATGTCTACCTAGGTCTTAAAGGTTTACAAACTTCTTTCTCAATTTCTATTTTAGATTTTCTGTACTTTCTGAGTGGTGAAAGTTTTGAACCCATGTGTAAACCCAGTTTATTTTGTATTTCTAGAGGATTTTATTTCTGCCCATGACCTGGACATTTTAAACTCTGAGCTATAATTCCTCTTCAAATTTTCTGCTGTGTTCAAGTCCAAAGGCTTTTATTATTTAGTGTACTTTATTTCAACTTGAAGAATTTCCTTTAACATTTCTAGTAATGATAAATTAGTTCAGCTTTTGTTTTTCTGAGAATGTCTTTATCTCCCTTTCATTTTAGGACAGATTTGCCCAATATAGTATTCTTGGTTGGCAGGTTTTTCTTTTTCTTCTTTCAAGACTTCTCTTTAACGTTTGACAATTTGATTATAATGTATCTTGGTCTGGATCTCTTTGGTTTATCTTTTTGGCTTTCTTTCAGCTTCCTTGATTTAGTTTTCCTTCCTCCAGTTTGGGACATCCTCAGACTTTTTTTTTTCTTTCTTTTCTTTTCTTTTTTTGAAATTGTTTATTTTCCAACATCCTTATTCCATTTTCTATTAAAGAGACTATGGGAGAATAGCTTCAGTGGTAGTTCCTACCCATTCAGTGACCTGAGCATTGGGAGTTGCAGACCGGTCTGCAATGCAGGCTGAGTGTCCCAGTTTTCAATAGGAAGCTTCTGAGTAAGCATAGAGGGCACCTTCAGACTAGTCTGCAACCTAGGGCTGAGTAGCAATAAATTTGGAAGCTGAAGCAATCCATTCGTCTTGAAATTTCTCCATGCTTACATCCATTTCAGAAGTGTCCTGCTTTTGCTTTTCAAAATTTTGAAAAGTAGAGATCAGACATGATCTTCATGCCTTCAAGTTTTCATAGGAGATGATACGTGCATGCACAGAACTTCCTGGGACAGCATCCACAGAGTGAACTCCCTTGTTACATAGATGGTAATATCTGCAGAGTGGGAAGGAGAGTCTGTGTTACACAGAGCAATAGTAAGTAGGCTAACATGAGATACCTCTGGAGAAGCTGGTGGTAAGCCCTGGGATTAGCAACCACCAGAAGTCATAGCTCCTTGCAGGCTGCCTGAATCTGGTTAGGGAATGTTCCAGGAGTGAAACAGCCAGCAATAGGAGTGGATGCAGTGGCAGCAACTTTACCACATCTTGCTGACCAGTATTCCTGGAGGATATGACTCTGATATCAGCCAGGTTTTCAAGGCAACAGTGGCATGAGCTGTCAGCAGAAACGTCTCCCAGGTTCTCTTCAGATTTATGATGTAGATGTTACCACTTTTTCTTTGTAGATTAACTGTTCCATTTGAAAGTTAAGGTTGATGCCACCTAAGTAGGTTCCTGCTGCAAGGAATTTGAGGTCATACACCTCTTTCATTTGCTGGGCATCAAAGGCTCCAGACGTAGTGGAGGTTTTCCTTTAATTTATGACAAGAACTCAGAACAATGCACCCCTCTCTGGGTAGCAAAGAATGGCCAACCATTATTCCTCTGAGTGAACTTTCTGTCCCTTTCTTTCTCTCTTAGCTTTTTCAGACTCCCATAATACAGACATTGGTACACTAGATTGTAACCCGTAAGTTCCTTAAACTACCTTCTCTCTTTTTTATTCTTTTTTAAACATTTTGCTCTTCTTGATTGAATGATTTCCTTTTCCTGTCTTTGAATTAACTGATACTTTTTTCCACTCGATCTAGTCTGCTGTTTATTTTCTCTATTGAAATATTCAGTTCAGTTGTTGTATTCTTCACCACTATAAAGAGATTTTTGCTTAGTTGTTGTTATTGTTGTTCAGTTGCTAAGTCATGTCTGACTCTTTGAGATGCCATGGACTGCAGCATGCCAGGCTTCCCTGTTCTTTACTGTCTCCTGGAGTTTGTTCAAACTCATGTCCATTGAGTTGGTGATGCCATCCAACCTTCCGATCCTTTGTTTCCTCCTTCTCCTCCTGCCTTCAATCTTCCCCAGCATCAGGGTCTTTTCCAATGAATCAGCTCTTCACATCAGGTGGCCAAAGTATTGGAGATTCAGCTTCAGCATCAGTCGCTCCAATGAATATTTGGGATTGATTTTATATTTTACAGTGCTTTTACATATTTTTTCCTCTTTGTTGAAATTCTCACTTTCTTCAAACATTGCTCTCCTGACCTCTTTGGGCATCTTTATGACCACAATTTTGAATTCTCTGTCACATAAACTATTTATCTCCATCCCATTAGGGTCAGTTTTCTGGATATTTATCTTATTCTTTTGTTTGTTCTTTTATTTCTCTCTTCATTTTCCTCGAATGTTCATATTGGTTTTTATACTTTAAATAAAACAGCCATCTCTCCTAGTCTTGACAGACTGGCCTCATGTAGGAGATGATTCTTGCCCATCAGTCTGATTAAAGATTCTTAAGTGCCTCTCAAATCTTTCTTTTTGTCCAAATTGCCATCTTTGTTCTTAGTGGCCCCTGGGAGATTATGCTTTGCCAAGTTTCATCGGTGCCCTGAAGGAAAGGAAATGTGGACATGCTTCTAGAAAACTACTAAATTGCCTGCCCTGTCAGCTCCTAGATGAAACCTAATTGAAAGCCCAAACTTCAGGCAACAGCTGGGAAAGATGTGGCATTGTATACACTGTGTTCCTAAAATTCTGCTAATTTCCTGCACAGTCACCTCCCAGGTGCAGACTAGGTAGAAACATGATTCTCAGGCAGTAGCTTGAAAAATATTCAGTCTAACCCTTTCCAGGAAGAATCTGAAGTACTTTCACCTGCTCCTTCTACAGTGAGCCTGGTGAGCAAGTGTTTATAACCAGAGCAAGTGCTTACACATCAGTTTAGAATGACTTCTTTGCCTCATATGGTCCTGGGGACACACAAATGCCAAGCTCCTTTCAGTCTCATAGCTGGGTGATTTGGGAGCTGGATTTTCATTTGGAAGCCGTAGAAGTTGGGACATTAGGTGTGTGGTCCAAAATCTTCACTCCTCAGGAAGAAATTGGGATTTGGAGTACATCCAAGTTGTAATCCAGGGATGGAGTTTATTTCATTAATGTGACTCAGCTTTTCCAACCTATTGTGTTGTGAGTATTTCCTGTCACTCAGAGTATAAGAATCTCTCAACTATGTAGCTGTTTATTCAGTGCATCTGTGAAGAGAGAGAAAGTCAGAATCCTCCTATTTCTTTCTGACATCACTTTCTGTCACCATCTTTCTGACATCACTTCAACATTTTATATTTTTAAAAGTCATTTCCTTTCCTGTGATGTCTTTTCATATTCTTTATACATTTTAAATTATTGACATTTCTATTTCTTTTGTTTCCTCATATGTTATTAATCTCTGTAATATGAGTTCCAAATATATTTTATTTGCCTCTTGACTTTGCTTACATTGTTTTGTCCCACAGAAACTTCTAAGTAGGTAAATATATATCAATTTTCTTTCATGGCCACTTGAATATGTCATTGGTACAGTAAAACTCTTTAGCTAAAATCAGTAGAAACATACCTGTAGTCAAACAAATTTAGGTTTATTTACCTTGCTGCAGCAAAGGGAAATGCACAACAGAAGAATTGAAGGGCTCTAAGTAAGAGGGGAAGGGATTGTTACAGGATTTGAGTTTCTGCTGGAGATTAGAAAGAAATAGAGATTAGAAGCTGCAGGAACTAGGAGAAATCTTGTATTTTCAAACAGAGGTAAGAAGATTAAAGCAAGATAACAGATGTCATTGTCAAAATAAAAGCACCGGTTACATATGCTAGTCAGAGAGAAAG
This sequence comes from Cervus elaphus, assembly GCF_910594005.1. Lineage (NCBI taxonomy): Eukaryota > Metazoa > Chordata > Mammalia > Artiodactyla > Cervidae > Cervus > Cervus elaphus. Next base: position 33,755,354 of record NC_057824.1, read on the forward strand.
TTGTTCAGTTATTTTTGTGATTGGAGACTATATCCTTGTCTCTGTCTTATTTCAGACATAGTCATGGAGCGGCAATTCTATCTTGTTCCACAACAGTTAAGGAGTTGCCTTGTCTAATTGTTATTTATGATCTATGAGAATTGTTTATGTTGTGCCTAGGATATTGTGTATCCAACATAGATTTCTTTTTAGATGAGTCATGTAAATAAATTAGCCATTTATTTTCATTTTTGAGTGTTTTTAAGAAGAACGACTATTAAATTTTATCAAATGATTTTTCAGTATCCATGGAGAAGGTCTTACTATTTTCTCCTTATATCTGTTAATAGGATAAATTGTATATATATATATATATATATATATATATATATATATACACACATATATATACATATCTTCTAATATTAATTCATTATTGCATCCTAGAGTAAACTCTAGTTGCTCAAAAGGCATCAGGTTTCAGGAGGCTGCTGGATTTTATGTGTTTTTTTAGGAGTTTGCATTAATATTCAGAAGTGAGATTAAAACTTTTATATCCAGCAAAAATATCCTTTAAAACTGAAGGCATTTTTATTGGTAATATCCCCCAAACTGGAAACAATCCAAATGTCCCTTCATAGGTGAATGGATAAACAAATTGTGATATAAGAATGCAATGGAATACTACCCAGCAGTACAATGAACTAACTACTGATGCATACAACAATATGGATGAATCTCAAAACAATTATGCCAAGTGAAAGAAGTTGGATTAAAGATATATATACTATATGATTCCTTTTACATGAAGCTCTTTTTAAACTTTAATTCATAGTGACAGAAAGTACATCAGTCATTATCTGAAGAGTAGGGGGTAAGGAGGAGTGGGAGGCAGGGATTACAAAGGGATACAAAAAATTGTTGGGGTGTTGGATACACTGACTATCTTGACTATGGTGATGGTTTCACAGTTTGTATATTTATCAAAGTTATCACATTGTTTAATATGTGCAATGTATTTTACATCAATTATACATTAACAAAACTGATAACAGAATATGGTGGTGAGTGGTAACAGAATAAAACCTTTTTCAGAGAAAACAATATATGATTTCTTACTACCTGCACACTCTTGCTATAGGAAATACTAAAGCATTTACAGAGTAGGAAATGGCAACTGACTCCAATATTCTTGCCTGGAAAATCCCATGGACAGAGGAGCCTGGCGGGCTATAGTCCACGAGGTCGCAAGAGTCAGACACGACTGAACGACTAAGCACAAAGCATTTACACTTCAAGAATACAAAAACTGATCCATGACAAAAGGCATTCAACTTAAAAAAAGGAATGAAAATGAAAAGAAAATAAAAGTTATAAACATATTAATAAATGTCAGTGTACATTGATTTTTAAAATAATATTAATAAGAATTATAATAGAATTGATACATATGGCAATGCCCAGATACAAGTTCCAAATGTTGTAAATGAAGTTAAAATGTTCTTATTTGTATAGTCTAGAAGTAAACTAGGTGATTCATTTTTCTTTTGATTTATTAATTTGACTATGTTGTAATATATGACTTTATGTTATAATAATGTGACTATTTTATGCTATAATATTAAACAAAACTTTAAGGCAATGACTATTAGAAGAATGTAACTACATGGTTTTCATCAGAAAAAACATAGTTTTAAATTTTAGGTGTTTAAGAATACAGCCTCAAAATTTATAAAACATAAAAAAGAAGGGGAATTCAAGGAGAAACTGATACTTATATGATTATAGTAGTTAATTTTAACATACTTCTTTCTTACCATGATAGAACAAAGACATTAAAAATAATTTATATAGACTATTTTAAAAGAAAAATTAACAGGCTTAATCTAAAGAAATATATAAACATTGTACCCAACAAATGAAAAATAATGCTATTTTTTCATTCAAAGAATATTTATTTAGATGAACTGATTATATGTTAGATTAAAACAAGACTCAATAAATTTTGAACATTTTTAAAGACATGTGAATGTATATTTATAAAAGATATCATTCGTACAACATAATATTGGTAAATACCAGGAAAAAAATAAAAGGAGAATCAGCCTTAATTATAAAACAAGATGGAATGATGGCCTAAAAGCATCACAGATGACAAAAGGGGCACTAATGCTAAAAGGTAACATTTATAAGAGAAATGGAAAAGTTACAAATATTTTTTGCACCAAATGACACAGAAACAACCTCCCTAAAACAGAAACTATAGGAGATCTGAAAAGAAAAACAAGTAATATTGGATGGGTGAAAAGGTTCATTGGGCTACTAAGATGGCTCTAGTAGTGCTTAGTTGTCTTTAACTTCATTCAAAAAACTTTTATTAGATTGTACTGTGACAGCTATCATATCAGTGTGCATTTTATTTTTTAAATTTATTTATTTATTTTAATTGGAGGCTAATTTCTTTACAATATTGTGGTGGTTTTGCCATACATTGACATGAATCAGCCATGGGTGTATATGTGTCCCACCATCCTGACCCCCTCTCTCACCCCATCCCTCTGGGTTGTCCCAGAGCACCAGCTTTGGGTGCCCTGCCTCATGCATTGAATTTTCACTGGTTATCAGTTTTACATATGGTAATATACATATTTCAATGCTATTCTCTCATATCGTCCCACCCTCGCCTTCTCCCACAGAGTCCAAAAGTCTGTTCTTTACATCTGTGTCTCTTTTGCTGTCTTGCATATAGGGTTGGCATTACCATCTTTCTAAATTTCATATATATGCATTAATACACTGTATTGATGTTTCTCTTTCTGGCTTACTTCACTCTGTATAATAGGCTCCAGTTTCATCCACTTTATTAGAACTGACTCAAATGTGTTCTTTTTTATAGCTGAGTAATATTCCATCATGTATATGTACCATAACTTCCTTATCCATTTGTCTGCTGATGGACAGCTAGGTTGCTTCCATGTCCTAGGTATTGGAAACAGTGCTGCAATGAACTTTGAGGTACATGTGTCTCTTTCAATTCTAGTTTCCTCAGTGTGTATGCCCAGCGTGGGATTGCTGGATCATATGGCACTTCTATTTCCGGTTTTTTAAGGAATCTCCACACTGTTCTCCATAGCAGCTGTGCTAATTTGCATATCCACCAACAGTGTAAGAGAGTTCCCTTTTATCCACACCCTCTCCAATATTTATTGCTTGTACACTTTGTGATGGCAGCCATTTTGGCTAGCCTGAGATGGTACCTCATTGTGGTTTTGATTTGCATTTCTCTGAGAGTTCCAACACACTCTAGATAATGACTGATGTTGAACATCTTTTCATGTGTTTGTTAGCCATCTGTATGTCTTCTTTGGAGAAATGTCTGTTTAATTTTTTGGCCCATTTTTTGATTGGGTCGTTTATTTTTCTGGTATTGAGCTGCGTGAGTTGCTTGTATTTTAGAGATTAATTCTTTGTCAGTTGCTTCATTTGCTACTTTTTTCTCCAATTCTGAAGGCTGCTTTTTCACCTTGCTTATAGAGTCCTTCATTATGCAAAAGATTTTAAGTTTAATTAGGTCCCATTTGTTTATTTTTATTTTTATTTCCATTACTCTGGCAGGTGGATCATAAAGGATCTTGCTGTGATTTATGTCAGAGAGTGTTTTGCCTATGTTTTCCTCTAAGAGTTTTATAATTTCTGGTCTTGCATGTAGATCTTTAATACATTTTGAGTTTATTTTTGTGTATGGTGTTAGAAAGTGTTCTAGTTTCATTCTTCTACAGGTGGTTGACCAGTTTTCCCAGCACCAGTTGTTAAAGAGATTGTCTTTCCTCCATTGCATATTTTTGCCTCCTTTGTCAAAGATGAGGTGTCCATAGGTGCGTGGGCTTATCTCTAGACTTTTCTTTTTTTTTTTTTTTTTAGTTGGAGGCTAATTACTTCACAACATTTCAGTGGGTTTTGTCATACATTGATATGAATCAGCCATAGATTTACACGTATTCCCCATCCTGATCCCCCCTCCCACCTCCCTCCCCACCCGATTCCTCTGGGTTTTCCCAGTGCACCAGGCCGGAGCACTTGTCTCATGCATCCCACCTGGGCTGGTGATCTGTTTCACCATAGATAGTATACATGCTGTTCTTTTGAAATATCCCACCCTCATATTCTCCCACAGAGATCAAAAGTCTGTTCTGTATTTCTGTGTCTCTTTTTCTGTTTTGCATATAGGGTTATCGTTGCCATCTTTCTAGATTCCATATATATGTGTTAGTATGCTGTAATGTTCTTTATCTTTCTGGCTTACTTCACTCTGTATAAGGGGCTCCAGTTTCATCCATCTCATTAGGACTGGTTCAAATGAATTCTTTTTAATGGCTGAGTAATATTCCATGGTGTATATGTACCACAGCTTCCTTATACATTCATCTGCTGATGGGCATCTAGGTTGCTTCCATGTCCTGGATATTATAAACAGTGCTGCGATGAACATTGGGGTGCATGTGTGTCTTTCAGATCTGGTTTCCTCAGTGTGTATGCCCAGAAGTGGGATTGCTGGGTCATATGGCAGTTCTATTTCCAGTGTTTTAAGAAATCTCCACACTGTTTTCCATAGCGGCTGTACTAGTTTGCATTCCCACCAACAGTATAAGAGGGTTCCCTTTTCTCCACACCCTCTCCAGCAGTTATTTCTTGTAGACTTTTGGATAGCAGCCATCCTGACTGGTGTGTAATGGTACCTCATTGTGGTTTTGATTTGCATTTCTCTGATAATGAGTGATGTTGAGCATCTTTTCATGTGTCTGTTAGCCATCTGTATGTCTTCTTTGGAGAAATGTCTGTTTAGTTCTTTGGCCCATTTTTTGATTGGGTCATTTATTTTTCTGGAATTGAGCTTCAGGAGTTGCTTGTATATTTTTGAGATTAATCCTTTGTCTGTTTCTTCATTTGCTATTATTTTCTCCCAATCTGAGGGCTGTCTTTTCACCTTACTTATAGTTTCCTTTGTAGTGCAAAAGCTTTTAAGTTTCCTTAGGTCCCATTTGTTTAGTTTTGCTTTTATTTCCAATATTCTGGGAGGTGGGTCATAGAGGATCTTGCTGTGATTTATGTCGGAGAGTGTTTTGCCGATGTTCTCCTCTAGGAGTTTTATAGTTTCTGGTCTTACATTTAGATCTTTAATCCATTTTGAGTTTATTTTTGTGTGTGGTGTTAGAAAGTGTTCTAGTTTCATTCTTTTACAAGTGGTTGACCAGTTTTCCCAGCACCACTTGTTAAAGAGGTTGTCTTTTTTCCATTGTATATCCTTGCCTCCTTTGTCAAAGATAAGGTGTCCATAGGTTCGTGGATTTATCTCTGGGCTTTCTATTCTGTTCCATTGATCTATATTTCTGTCTTTGTGCCAGTACCATACTGTCTTGATGACTGTGGCTTTGTAGTAGAGTCTGAAGTCAGGCAGGTTGATTCCTCCAGTTCCATTCTTCTTTCTCAAGATTACTTTGGCTATTCGAGGTTTTTTGTATTTCCATACAAATTGTGAAATTATTTGTTCTAGTTCTGTGAAGAATACCGTTGGTAGCTTGATAGGGATTGCATTGAATCTATAGATTGCTTTGGGTAGGATGGCCATTTTGACAATATTGATTCTTCCAATCCATGAACACGGTATATTTCTCCATCTGTTTGTGTCCTCTTTGATTTCTTTCATCAGTGTTTTATAGTTTTCTATGTATAGGTCTTTTGTTTCTTTAGGTAGATATATTCCTAAGTATTTTATTCTTTTTGTTGCAATGGTGAATGGTATTGTTTCCTTAATTTCTCTTTCTGTTTTTTCATTGTTAGTATATAGGAATGCAAGGGATTTCTGTGTGTTAATTTTATATCCTGCAACTTTACTATATTCATTGATTATCTCTAGTAATTTTCTGAAAGAGTCTTTAGGGTTTTCTATGTAGAGGATCATGTCATCTGCAAACAGCAAGAGTTTCACTTCTTCTTTTCCTATCTGGATTCCTTTTACTTCTTTTTCTGCCCTGATTGCTGTGGCCAAAACTTCCAACACTATGTTGAATAGTAGTGGTGAGAGTGGGCACCCTTGTCTTGTTCCTGATTTCAGGGGAAATGCTTTCAATTTTTCACCATTGAGGGTGATGCTTGCTGTGGGTTTGTCATATATAGCTTTTGTTATGTTGAGGTATGTTCCTTCTATTCCTGCTTTCTGGAGAATCATAAATGAGTGTTGAATTTTGTCAAAGGCTTTCTCTGCATCTATTGAGATAATCATATGGTTTTTATCTTTCAATTTGTTAATGTGGTGTATTACATTGATTGATTTGCAGATATTAAAGAATCCTTGTAATCCTGGGATAAAGCCCACTTGGTCATGATGTATGATTTTTTTAATATGTTGTTGGATTCCGTTTGCTAGAATTTTGTTGAGGATTTTTGCATCTATGTTCATCAGTGATATTGGCCTGTAGTTTTCTCTTTTTGTGGCATGTTTGTCTGGTTTTGGAATTAGGGTGATGGTGGCCTCATAGAATGAGTTTGGAAGCTTACCTTCATCTGCAATTTTCTGGAAGAGTTTGAGTAAGATAGGTGTTAGCTCTTCTCTAAATTTTTGGTAGAATTCAGCTGTGAAGCCATCTGGTCCTGGGCTTTTGTTTGCTGGAAGATTTTTGATTACAGTTTCGATTTCCTTGCTTGTGATGGGTCTGTTAAGATCTTCTATTTCTTCCTGGTTCAGTTTTGGAAAGTTATACTTTTCTAAGAATTTGTCCATTTCTTCCAAGTTGTCCATTTTATTGGCATAGAGCTGTTGGTAGTAGTCTCTTATGATCCTTTGTATTACAGTGTTGTCTGTTGTGATCTCTCCATTTTCATTTCTAATTTTGTTAATCTGGTTCTTCTCTCTTTGTTTCTTAATGAGTCTTGCTAATGGTTTGTCAATTTTGTTTATTTTTTCAAAAAACCAGCTTTTAGCTTTGTTGATTTTTGCTATGGTCTCTTTAGTTTCTTTTGCATTTATTTCTGCCCTGATTTTTAAGATTTCTTTCCTTCTACTAACCTTGGGTTTCTTCATTTCTTCTTTCTCTAATTGCTTTAGGTGTAGAGTTAGATTATTTATTTGGCTTTTTTCTTGTTTCTTGAGGTAAACCTATAATGCTATGAACCTTCCCCTTAGCACTGCTTTTACAGTGTCCCATAGGTTTTGGGTTGTTGTGTTTTCATTTTCATTCATTTCTATACATATTTTGATTTCTTTTTTGATTTCTTCTATGGTTTGTTGGTTATTCAGAAGCTTGTTATTTAGCCTCCATATGTTTGAATTTTTAACAATTTTTTTCCTGTAATTGAGATCTAATCTTACTGCACTGTGGTCAGAAAAGATGACTGGAATGATTTCAATTTTTTTGAATTTTCCAAGACCAGATTTATGGCCCAGGATGTGATCTATTCTGGAGAAGGTTCCGTGTGCACTTGAGAAAAAGGTGACGTTGATTGTTTTGGGGTGAAATGTCCTATAGATATCAATTAGGTCTAGCTGGTCCATTGTGTCATTTAAGGTTTGTGTTTCCTTGTTAATTTTCTGTTTAGTTGATCTATCCATAGTTGTGAGTGGGGTATTAAAGCCTCCCACTATTATTGTGTTACTATTAATTTCCTCTTTCATACTCGTTAGTGTTTGCCGTACATATTGCGGTGCTCCTATGTTGGGTGCATATATACTTATAATTGTTATATCTTTTTGGATTGATCCTTTGATCATTATGTAGTGTCCTTCTTTGTCTCTTTTCACATCCTTTGTTTGAAAGTCTATTTTATCTGATATGAGTATTGCGACTCCTGCTTTCTTTTGGTCTCCGTTTGCATGAAATATTTTTTTCCAGCCCTTCACTTTTAGTCTGTATGTGTCCCTTGTTTTGAGGTGGGTCTCTTGTAGACAGCATATATAGGGGTCTTGTTTTTGTATCCATTCAGCCAATCTTTGTCTTTTGGTTGGGGCATTCAACCCATTTACATTTAGGGTAATTATTGATAGGTGTGGTCCCGTTGCCATTTACTTTGTTGTTTTGGGTTCACGTTTATACAACCTTTCTGCATTTCCTGTCTAGAGAAGATCCTTTAGCATTTGTTGAAGAGCTGGTTTGGTGGTGCTGAATTCTCTCAGCTTTTGCTTGTCTGTAAAGCTTTTGAATTCTCCTTCATATCTGAATGAGATCCTTGCTGGATACAGTAATCTAGGTTGTAGGTTATTCTCTTTCATTACTTTCAGTACGTCCTGCCATTCCCTTCTGGCCTGGAAGGTTTCTATTGATAGATCAGCTGTTATCCTTATGGGAATCCCTTTGTGTGTTATTTGTTGTTTCTCCCTTGCTGCTTTTAATATTTGTTCTTTGTGTTTGATCTTTGTTAATTTGATTAATATGTGTCTTGGGGTGTTTCGCCTTAGGTTTATCCTGTTTGGGACTCTCTGGGTTTCTTGGACTTGGGTGGCTATTTCCTTCCCCACTTTAGGGAAGCTTTCAGCTATTATCTCCTCGAGTATTTTCTCATGGCCTTTCTTTTTGTCTTCTTCTTCTGGAACTCCTATGATTCGAATGTTGGGGCATTTCACATTGTCCCAGAGGTCTCTGAGGTTGTCCTCATTTCTTTCGATCCTTTTTTCTTTTTTCCTCTCTGCTTCATTTATTTCCACCATTTTATCTTCTACCTCACTTATCCTATCTTCTGCCTCTGTTATTCTACTCTTGGTTCCCTCCAAAGTGTTTTTGATCTCATTCATTGCATGATTTATTTTTAGTTGACTCTTTTTTATTTCTTCTAGGTCTTTATTAAAACATTTCTTGTATCTTTTCAATCTTTGTTTCCAGGCTATTTATCTGTAACTCCATTTTGTTTTCAAGATTTTGGATCATTTTTATTATCATTATTCTAAATTCTTTTTCAGGTAGATTCCCTATCTCCTCCTCTTTTGTTTGACTTGGTGGGCATTTTTCATGTTCCTTTACCTGTTGGGTATTTCTTTGCCTTTTCATCATTTAGATTGCTGTGTCTGGAGTGGGCTTTCTGTCTTCTGGAGGTCTGTGGTTCCTTTTTATTGTGGAGGATTTACCCAGTGGGTGGGGTTAGACGATTGGCTTGTCAAGGTTTCCTGGTTAGGGAAGCTTGCGTCAGTGTTCTGGTGCGTGGAACTTGATTTCTTCTCTTTGGAGAGCAATGGAGTGCCCAGTAATGAGTTTGAGATGGGTCTATGTGTTAGGTGTGACCTTGGGCAGCCTGTATGTTGACATTCAGGGCTATGTTCCTGTGTTGCTGGAGAATTTGCGTGGTATGTCTTGCTCTAAAACTTATTGGCTCTTGGGTGGTGGTTGGTTTCAGTGTAGGTATGGAGGCTTTTGGACAGTCACTTATTGCTTAAAGTTCCATGTAGTCAGGAGTTTTCTGGTGTTCTCAGGTTTTGGGCTTAAGTCTCCTGCCTCTGGATTTCAGTTTTATTCTCCCTGTAGTCTCAGGACTTCTCCAACTATACAGCACTGATAATAAAACTTCTAGGTTAATGGCGAAAAGATTCTCCCCTGTTAGGGACACCCAGAGAGGTTCACAGAGTTACATGAAGAAGAGGAGAGGGAGGAGGGAGATAGAGATGAGCAGGAGGAGAAAAAGGGGGACTCAAGAGGAGAGAGACAGATCTACGCAGCTGTCTGTTCCCAGAGTGTTCTCCGTAGCCGAGTCACCTACAAAGATTCACAGAATTGGATTGGGAAGAGAAGGGGAAAGGAGGAAATAGAGGTGTTCTGAGGTAGAAAACAGAGAGTCAAGATTGGGAGAGGATAATCTTCGGTTTAAAAATAGGGCTTCTCTTCTTTTTTTTTTTTTTTTTTTGTAAGGTTATAGTGTATTGAAAATGAAAATTAAGGAGTAGTAGAGGAGTACTAGAGGACTTTAAAAGAAATAAGAGAAAAAGAAAAATAGAAAATAGAAGAGAAAAAGGAAAGAAAAAAAAGAAGAAAAAAAAAAGAGAAAAAAAAATTTTTTTTTCCCTAATTAAAAAAACCATAAAAATCTATGAAAATGAAAGTTAAGGAGTAATGGGGAAGTAATAGGAAATTTTAAAGGAAAATAAAAGAGAAAAAAAAAAGTAAAAATATATCTAGGAGTTTCTCTGGAGCTGTTGCAGTCAGTGTGGGTTTGACTCAGTTTCAGATAGCTCCTCGTTCCAGCTTACACTTCTCGATATCTACAGGCCCCTTCCGGTGTAGTCGGTGTTTTCTACAGGGATTTTAATCTGTTGCACCAGTCCCTTCTGAAGCAGTTCCCTTTGTTTATTTGGCTTCTGTTTGCCAGTCTCTTCAGAGCCTCATTTCCGCCCTGACACAGGCGGGCGGAGGTGGACTCTTATTCAGGTAGCTAGTTCCCTCGCTCTGCGGGGAGGGGCTGGCGCTGCAGGGAGGGGCTGGCGCTGCAGGGAGGGGCTGGCGTTGCGGGGAGGGGCTGGTGCTGGGGGTGGGGGGCTGACGCTGTGGGGACAGGCTGGCGCTGCGGGGACGGGCTGGCGCTGCCGGGAGGGGCTGACGCTGCTTTCTCCGTCTGCGCTGCTCAGGCTCCCGGCTGTTCTATATGGAGCGCGCCCCGCGCTGCGTGAGGTTCCAGCCCTCCGGTGTTCCACAAAAGCGCGGAACGAAAAGCTGCGCCTGCTCTCTGTGCCTTCCCCGTCAGAGCGGTCCAGGCAGCCAGGGGCTTGGTGGGCGCACTCTACCCAGGTGTGGCGTGCCCACTCCCTTCCACGGACCCAGTTTCAGTTTCCGCTGGCGCCAGTCGGGTGCGTGCGCCTTCTGCCCTCCGCGTCCCCAGCCCCAGTCCCCGCCCGTGCCGGTCGGGTGCCTGCGCCCTGTGTCTCGCCACGACCTTCCCCTCCCCCCTGCCCCCTGCCTCCGGCGGGGCTGGGCCCAGTCCGCAGCCTGCGAGCTCTTCTCTGGACTTTCTCTGTCTCTTTGTTCTGCGAACGGCCGGCAGTGTGTTCCGGCCGGTTAATTTTCTCTCTCTCTTTTGGTCTCCCACAGTTCAAGTTGGCAACTCACAGAAGCTCCCTCCGATTGTCCTCAGGGCACTCAGGCCCGGACCCTACCCCAAGCAATGCCGCCTAAGACTCCCTTCCCAGGACGGATATCCGTCCTTAGCTCTTTTGTCTCACTTTTTATCTTTTATATTTTGTCCTACCTCCTTTCGAAGACAATGGGCTGCTTTTCTGGGCGCCTGATGACCTCAGCTAGTGATCAGAAGTTGTTTTGTGAAGTTTGCTCTGCGTTCAGTTATTCTTTTGATGAATTTGTAGGAGAGAAAGTGGTCTCCCCGTCCTACTCCTCTGCCATCTTGGCTCCTCTAGACTTTCTATTTTGTTCCATTGATCTATATTTCTGTCTTTGTGCCCGTACCATACTGTCTTGATGACTGTAGTTTTCTAGTATAGTCTGAAGTCAGGCAGGTTGATTCCTCCAGTTCCATTCATCTTTCTTAAGACTGCTTTGGCTATTTGAGGTTTTTTGTGTTTCCATATGAATTTTTAAATTATTTGTTCTAGTTCTACGAAAAATACCATTGGTAGCTTGATAGGGATTGCAGTGAATCTATTGGTTGCTTTGTATGGTATACTCATTTTCACTATCTTGATTTTTCCAACACATGAACATGGTATATTTCTCCATCTATTTGTGTCATCTTTGATTTCTCTCACCAATGTTTTATAGTTTTATATATATATATAGGTTTTTTTGTCTCTTTAGATAAATTTATTCCTAAGAATTTTATTCTTTTCATTGCAATAGTGAATGGGATTGTTTCCTTAATTTCTCTTCCTGTTTCTCATCGCTAGTGTATAGGAATGCAAAGGATTTCTGTGTATTAATTTTATATCCTGAAACTTTACTATATTCATTGATTGCTGCTGCTGCTACTTAGTCACTTCAGTCATGTCTGACTCTGTGTGACCCCATGGACTGCAGCCTTCCAGGCTCCTCTATCCATGGGATTCTCCAGGCAAGAATACTAAAGTGGGTTGCCATTTCCTTCTCTATATGCATTGATTAGCTCTAGTAATTTTTTGGTGGTGTCTTTAGGATTTTCCATGTAGAGGATCATGTCATCTGCAAACAGTGAAAGTTTTACTTCTTTTCCGATCTGGATTCCTTTTATTTCTTTTTCTTCTCAGTGCATTTTAAAAACAGAAACTTTTCAAAATTGGTGAATTTTTGTATAGCTACTTTAATATTGAAGAAGGAAGAAAAAAAGGAATATTTTCAGCATAATATGCTTTATTATTTCTAGAAAGGTAAAAACACTACTGAAATACAAGAAAAGATTTGTGCAGTGTATGAAGTGTTATGATCGATCAAATGTGTCAGGGCTTCTGGTTCATTATGGCAGAGTGAAAGGAAGTGCACTCATCTTCCCCTGCCAGAGCACAAAAAAAAAAAAAAAAAAACTAGCTGTTGAACAACCATCGACGGGAGAATGCTTTGTTGTTATTCAGCCACTCAGTCATGTCTGACTCTGCCACCCCCATGGACTGCAGTATGCCAGACTTCCCTGCCCTTCACTATCTCCTGGAGTTTGCTCAAACTCATGTCCATTCAATTGGTGATGTCATCCAAATATCTCATCATCTGTCACCACCTTCTCCTCCTTCCTTCAGTCTTTCCCAGCATCAGGGTCTTTTCCAAAGAGTCAGCTCTTCGTATCATGTGGCCAAAGTATTTGAGCTTCATCTGAAGCATCAATCTCACCAATGAATATTCAGGGTTGATTTCCTTTAGGACTGACTAGTTTGACCTCCTTATTGTCTAAGGGACTCTCAAAAGTCTTCTCCAACACCACAGTTCAAAAGAATCAATCGTTTGGCACTTAGCCTTCTTTATGGTCCAACTCTCACATCATTACATGACTACTGGAAAAACCACAGCTTTCACTACACGGATCTTTGTCAGAAAAGTGATGTCTCTGCTTTTTAATATTCTGTCTAAGTTTGTCATAGTTTTTCTTCCAAAGAGAAAGAGTCTTTTAATTTCATGGCTGCAGTCATGCCTGCAGTGATTTGGAGCCTGAGAAAAACTAAAGTCTGTCACTGTTTGCACTTTTTCCCCATCTATTTGACTTGAAATGATGTGACCAGATGCCATGATCTTAGGTTTTTAATGTTGAGTTTCAAGCCAGCTTTTTCAGGCTCCTTTTTCACCTTCATCAAGAGGTTCTTTAGTTCCTCTTCACTTTTTGCCATTAGGGTGGTATCATCTGCATGTCTGAGGTTATTCATATTTCTCCCAACAATCTTGATTCCAGCTTGTAATTAATCCAGCCGGCATTTTGCATGATGTACTCTTCATATAAATTAAATAAGCACAGTGACAATATACAGCCTTGACATATTCTTTTCCCAGTTTTGAGCCAGACTGCTGTTCCATGTCCACATCTCACCACTGCCTCTTGACCTGCATACAGGTTTCTTAGGAGGCAGGTAAGGTAGTCTGGTATTCCTATCTCTTTATGAATTTACCACAGCTTGTTGTGATCCATGGTCAAAGGCTTTAGCATAGTCAATGAAGCAGAAGTAGCTGTTTTTCCAGAACTCTCTTGCATTTTCTAATATCCAATGGATGTTGGCAATTTCATCTCTGGTTCCTCTGTCTTTTCTATACACAGCTTGTACCTCTGGAAGTTCTTAGTTCACCTACTGCTGAACCCTAGCTTGAAGGATTTTGAGCATTACCTTGCTAGCTTGTGAGATGAGTGCAATTGTGGGGTAGTTTGAACATTCTTTGGCATTGCCCTTCTTTGGGATTAGAATGAAAACTGACCTTTTCCAGTCCCATGGCCACTGCTGAGTTTTCCAAATTTGCTGGCATATTGAGTACAGCACTTTCACAGCATCATCTTTTCAGATTTGAAGCAGCTCAGCTGGAATCCCATCACCTCCACTAGCTTTGTTAATAGTAATGCTTCCAAAGGCCCACTTGACTTTGCACCCCAGGATGTCTGGTTCTAGGTAAATGACAGCACCATAATGGTTATCTGGGTCATTAAGACCTTTTTTGTATAGTTCTTCTGTGTGTTCTTGCCACCTCTTCTTAATCTCTTCTGCTTCTGTTAGTTCCTTACTGTTTCTGTCCTTTATTGTGCCCATCTTTGCATGAAAGTTTCCCTTAGTATCTCTAATTTTCTTGAAGAGATCGCTGGTCTTTCCCATTCTATTGTTTTCCTCTATTTTTTTGCATTGTTCACTTAAGAAGGCTTTCTTGTCTCTCCTTGCTATTCTTTTGCACTCTGCATTCAGATGCATATATCTTTCCTTTTCTCCTTTGCCTTTTGCTTCTCTTCTTTTCACAGATTTTTCTAAGGCATTCTCAGACAACCATTGTGCCTTCTTGCATTTCTTTTTCTTAGAGATGGTTTTGGCTACCACCTCCTATACAATATTATGAACCTCCGTCCATAGTTCTTCAGGCACTCTGTTTATCAGATCTAACCCCTTGAATGCTTTTGTCACTTCCACAGTGTAGTCATAAGAGATTTGATTTATGTCATACCTGAATGACCTAATGGTTTTCCCAACTTTCTTCAATGTAAGTCTGAATTTTGCAATAAGGAGCTCATGATCTAGACCACAGTCAGCTTCCAGTCTTGTTATGGCTGACCATAGAAATCTCCATTATCAGCAGCAAATAATATAATCAATCTGATTTTTGTATTGGCCATCTGATGTCCATGTGTAGAGACATCTCTTATATAGTTGTAAGTGGGTATTTGCTATGATGATGGTGTTCTCTTGGAAAAACTCGTTAGCCTTTGGTTTGCTTCATTTTGTACTCCAAGGCCAAACTTGCCTGTTACTCCAGGTGTCTCTTGACTTCCTATTTTTGCATTCCAGTCCCCTATGATGAAAAGGACATCTTTTTTGCTGTTAGTTCTAGAATGTCTTGTAGATCTTCATAGAACTGTTCAACTTCAACTTCTTTGACATTAGTGGTGGGGCATACACTTGGGTTACTGTGATGTTGAGTGGTTTGCCTTGGAAATGAACCAAGATCATTCTGTCCTTTTTTGAGATTGCACCCAAACACTGTGTTTTGGACTCTTGTTGACCATGAGGGCTGCTCCATTTCTTCTAAGGGATTCTTGCCTACAGTAGTAGATATAATGGTCATTTGAATTTAAATCACCCATTCCCATCCGTTTTAGTTCACTGATTTCTAAAATGTCAATGTTACACTTGCCATCTCTTTGACCACATCCAGTTTACTTTCATTCATGGACCTAATATTCCAGGCTCCTATGCAATACTGTTCTTTACAGCATCGTATTTACCTTTACCACCAGACGTATCTAAAACTGGGTTTCGTTTCCTCTTTGGTTCAAAGCCTCTTCATTCTTTTTGGAGATATTTCTCAGTTCTGCCCCAGTAACATGTTGGACACCTACTGACCTGCAGGCTTATCGTTCAGTGTCCTATCTTTTTGCCTTTTCACACTGTTCATGGGGTTCTCAAGGCAAGAATGCTGAAGGGGGTTGCCAATCCCTTCTCCAGTTGACCACATTTTGTCAGAACTCTCCACCATGACCTTTCCATCTTGAGTGGCCTTGCATGGTATGGCTCATAGTTTCTTTCGGTTACACATTGAGTTATTTCACCTGTTCTGGCTCCAGCATGGTGCATTGCTCAGTCGTGTCTACTCTTTGTGGTCAGATGGACTGTAGCCTGGCATGGTGTCCTCTGTGCATGGGATTTTACAGGCAAAATTACTGGAGTGGGGTGCCATTCCCTTCTCCAGGTGATCTTCCTGACCCAGGGATCTAACCAGAATCACCCAAGTCTCTCGTGTCTCCTGCATTGACAGGTGGATTCTTTACAACTAGCACTACCTGGGAAGCTCCAGTAGGATGATGGAACCCACCAAAAAATATACACTACATCCAAAGACAAAGAAGAGGCCACCGCAGGTTGGTAGGAAGGGCACAATCACAATAAAATTCAAATCCCATACCCACTGGGTGGGTAACCCACAAACCAGAGAACATTAATACAAAAGAAGTTCTCCCACTGTTGCGAAGTTTCTGAGCCCTACATCAGGCTTCCCAGCCTGGGGTTTTGACAAAGGGACTGGGAATCCCAGGGAATCTGACTATGAAAGCCAGTGGGATTTGAATATAGGACTTCCATTGGACTGGGGGAAATAAGACTCCAGTCTTAAATGAAGAGCACAGACATAATCTTGCATGCACCAAGGCCCAGAGGAAAGGAGCAGTGACTCCATAAGGGACTAAAACAAAACTACCTTGTTGAAGGGTCTCCTGTGGAGGCATGGGTCAGCAGGGGCTCACCACAGGGACAGGCGCACTGGTGGCAGCACTCTGGAAGGGTCCCCTTGGCATAAACCCTCTTGGAGTTCACCATTAACCTGACCATAGAGCCCTAGACCCAAGGGCTGGGTCGCCTCAGGCCTAAAAACTACCAGAGAGGGAGAACAACCCCACCAATCAGCAGATAATTGAATTAAAGTTTCACTGGCCAACCCCTGTTCACCAGAGCAAGACCAGTTTTTACCACTGCCAGTCCCTCCCATCAGGAAGCTTACACAACTCTCTTAGCCTCCTCCATCAGAGGGCAGACAGAAGAAGCAGAAGAACCATCATCCCACAGAGGCTAGAACAAAAACCATATTACAGAACGTTAATCTGGATGAAAAAGCAGAAAGTTACATCCCAGATGGAAGGACAAGATAAAATCCAAGAAAAATAAATAAATGAAGAGAAGATAGGCAATCTTCCAGAAAAAAAAAAATTCAGAATAACGGTGTTGAAGATGATCCAGGTCGCAAGAAAACAATGGAGAAGATGCAAGAAATGTTTACCAAATACCTACAAGGACTAAAGAACAAACAGAGATGAATGATACACTCAAAGGAATCAATAACTCAATAACTGAGGCAAAATGGATAAGTGACCTGGAGGACAGAATAGTGGAAATCAATTCTGCAGAATAGAATTTTTTTTTAAGTGAAAAGAAGTGAAGACAGCCTAAGGGACTTCTGGAACAACATTAAATGCACCAACATTGGCATTATAGAGGTCCCAGAAGGAAAAGAGAGAGAAAGGGCCTGAGAAAATATTTGAAGAGATAATAATAGCTGAAAACTTCCCTAACATGGGAAAGGAAATAATCAACCAAGTCCAGGAAGCACAGAGAGTCCCAGGAAAGATAAATCCAAGGAGGACCATACCAAGACACATGGTAATCAAACTGACAAAAATTAGGGACAAAGATAAAATATTGAAAGGAACAAGGGGAAAACAACAAATAACATACAAGGGAACTCCCATCAGATTACAAGCTAATTTCTTGACAGAAACTCTACAAGCCAGAAGGGAATAGCATGATATATTTAAACTGATGAATGGGAAGAACCAACAACCAAGAATACTCTACCCAGCAAGACTGTCATTCAGATTTGATGGAGAAATCAACAGCTGTTCAGAAAAGCAAAAGTTAAGAGAATTCAGCACCACACTGAGAAAGATTGAAGACAGGAGTAGAAGGGGATGACAGAGGATGAGATGGCTGATAGCATCACTGACTCAATGGACAAAAGTTTGAGCAGGCTCCAGGAGTTGGTGATGGACAGGGAAGCCTGGCATGCTGCTGTCCATGGGGTCACAAAGAGTCGGACATGACTGACGGACTGAACTGAACTGAAACCAGCTTTGCAACCAATGCTGAAGGAACTTCTCTAGGCAGGAAGCACAAAAGAAGGAAAAGATCTACAGAAAATAAATCCAAAACAAGAGGGGGAATGCATGTAACTCTATGGCTGATTCATATCAATGTATGACAAAACCCACTGAAATGTTGTGAAGTAATTAGCCTCCAACTAATAAAAAAAAAAAAAAAAAAACAGTAATAGGGTCATACACATGGATAATTACCTTAAATGTAAATGGATTAGATGCACCAACCAAAAGACATATGTACATGAAAACATGTGCATGTATGCATTTCCACTTAGCAGATCACTGCTTGACACCCCCCCAAATTGTATGTAATTATTTTATATTCTTAGGTTAATCATGTTCCTATTGTGGTTTGCAATTATAGTTGTCTTTTATTTTTCGTCTGGCTATTGATTGTGAAAACTGATAAACATTTTTTACTATTGTGATTGTGCTACTATTACTCACTTACCATTGTATCATGACTGGTCAATAGAAAAAATAGTAGAATGTTATATAAACCAAAACTACGATTTAATAGAAAAACCTATAATCACTTCTTGAAATCCAGATGCATATCAAAATTATCTTGGAACTTTTTGAAAAATACAAATTTTTTTTCTCCAAATCTTCAGATATGTTTCTAATTAGTAATCATATTGAAAAACAACTGAACTATATGATGATCATTTACTTTTATCTAGTTTGTTTCACTTTTTCTATTTCATATTCTGTTTCGTTTAGTTTGTTTTCCAATTTCTTCATCTCTTCTCTTTTTTTTTTAATGTTCTTTCTCAAACTTTTACCAAGTGTAGTAGAAAAGCTTTTGTTTACATGTATATAAATAGTATGTATAATATACATATATTTTAGAAAACTTACAAATTTTTGACTAACTAAAAAATTTTGACATTTGACATCACTTGTTTGACTTAGTATAAATAGAATGCTAGATTTCTAATTTAAAAAATAGACAAGCAACAAAATTTACTGTATAGCACAGGGAAATATAGTCAGTATCTTCTAGTAGCCTATAATGGAGAAAATCTGGAAAATAATAAATGTGTATATATCTGGCTGAATCACCTTGCTGTGTACTTGAAACATTGTAAGTCAACTATACTTCAATGAAATATGTATATTAAGGAAAAATAAAGATTGAAGAGAGAAAAAACAACCAGGAAAAATTGTGAAAATTACAAAAACTATGTTGCAACATGGAAACATGATTGCGGTAAAAATCTTAAATGAAAATAAATTATATCTCCTGGTAAATTAGCAAAACTATAGAATTTTGCACCAAACGTAATCTGATATCTTTGCCTCCTGTGACAAAACAACTTAATTTTAATGGGAATCTTCCCCTTTACAGAAAATAATTAAGTCCTTTCTATCTCCCTGGGCAGAGATAATAAAAGCCTTCTAGAATTTTTTTTTTTTAAGTGTCAGAAGTGGTTTGCAAAGTTTCATACTGAAGATCTCTCATGGACAATGGTCCATAGTCGGGTAGGCCAGTTGAAGTTGATAGCAATCAAATCAAGACATTAATTGAGAACAATCAATGTTGTACCATGGGGGATATAGCCAACATACTCAAAATAGCCAAATTAAGTGTTGAAAATCATTCCCACCAGCTTGATTATATTAATTGCTTTGATGTTTGGGTTACATGTAAGTTAAGCAAAAAAAAAAAAAAACTTCTTGATCATATTTCTGCATGTGATTCTCTAGCAAAATGTAATGAAGATGTTTTGCTTTTAAAACAAATTCTGGCAGATGATGAAAAATGGATACTGTACAATAATGTGGACTAGAAGAGATCTGGGGCAAGTGAAATAAACCACCACCAACCTCACCAAAGGCTGGTCTTGATGTAAAGAAGGTGATGTGTGTATGGTGGGATTGGAAGGGAGTCCTCTATTATGAGCTCCTTTTGGAAAACCAAGTGATTAATTCCAAAAAATTCTTTTTCCAATTAGACCAACTGAAGGCAGAACTCCATGAAAGACATCCAGAATTAGGCAACAGAAAATGCATAACCTTCCATCAGGATAATGCAAGACCACACGTTTCTTTGATAACCAGGCAAAAACTAGTGGTTATAGCTTGGCTGGGAAGTTCTGATTCACCCATGGTATTCGCTAGACTTTGCACTTTCAGATTTTCATTTATTTCAGTCTTTACAAAATTCTTTTAATGGAAAAAATTTCAAGTCCCTGGGAGACTGTAAAAGGCACCTGGAAAGGTTCTTTGCTCAAAAAAATTAAAAGTTTTGGGAAGATGGAATTATGAAGTTGCTTGAAAAATAACAGAAGGTAGTGGAACAAATTGGTGAATACATTGTCCAATAAAGTTCTTGGTAAAAATGAAAAATATTTTTACTTTAAAAAAAAGAAGGAACTTTTTGGCCAACCCAATATATGAAATGTTTAATTCTTTTCTTTTAGTCTAAGACAGACCATGTCAGTAGAAACTAAATACAGACAAAAAATACATAAGCAACATAGTCAATAGTCAATATGGTAAACATGATTGATACATATCAAATTCTACATCTTTCAAAAATAATTCATTTATGAGCATGAATATTTTTATGCCATACATTTGAAAAACAGTATTTCCAAGTATAAAAATATATATTCTCTGATTACAATTGAATAAAAAATAATCTTATATATTATGCATTTAAATTTTAAAAAGAATAAAAACAAACAGCTTATAAACGCCTGTCTCAGAAAAAAATTAATGGAAGGAAAGCATATAAAAGTATAAATGCAGACAAGTATATAAATTAATATATAAAAACATACAGCCAACTAACCAATAAGTCAAAACAACTAGAACTTTGTAAAAATAAAGAACTGGATGAACTTATTAAAAAAGAGAGGGAACACAAATACATTGAAATTATAAGAAACACAAAGTACTTGATTCAACTCCATGCAAATGAAATTTAAATCTTTAATAAAACTAATTTTCTAGTTTTATACAAATTATTAAAACTGACCTCAGAAGAAATAGAATAGAAAAAACTGAAACAATCATAATTTCTGAGAAAGGTTCAAAGATTTATTCTTCAATGAAGTAAAGTAAAATAAGATTCTTTTATGGCTAAAGTAATATTTCATTGTATAGATATACCACACCTTCTTTATCCATTCATCTATCAACAGACAGGTTGTTTCTATGTCTTGGCTATTGTAAATAATGCTGCATTGAACGTAGGGGTACAGATATCTTTTTGAGTTAGGGAGGATTTTTATTTCCTTCCTTCATTTTTTCCCTACCCAGAAGTGGAACTGCTGAGTCATATGATACTTCTATTTTTTAATCTCCATGCTGTTTTCAATAGTGGCTATACCAGTTCACATTTCACCAACACTGCACAAGAGTTCCTTTTTCTCCACATCCTCACCAGCATTTGTTATCTCTTATCTTTTGGATAATAGCCATTTTAACAGGTGTGAGGTGAAAACTCATTGTGGTTTTAATTTGCATTTCCCTAAATGATTAATGATGTTGAGAACCTTTTCAGGTACCTGTTGGCCATCCACACGTCTCCTTTGGAAAAATGTCTATTCAGGTCCTATGCCCTTTTTTTTTTTTTTTTCATTTATTTTTATTAGTTGAAGGCTAATTACTTTACAGTATTGTAGTGGTTTTTGCCATACATTGACATGAATCAGCCATGGATTTACATGTGTTTCCCATCCTGATCCCCCCTCCCGCCTCCCTCCCCATCCCATCCCTCTGGGTCTTCCCAGTGCACCAGCCCTGAGCACTTGTCTCATGCATCCAACCTGCTATGCCCATTTTTAAAATCAGATTGTTTGTCTTTTTGATGTTGAGTTGTATGAGTTCTTTTATATGTTGGACATTAACCCCTTATCAGGTATATAATTTGCAAATATTTTATTCCATTTGGTAGGTTGCCCTTTCATTTTATTGATGGTTTCCTTTGTTGTATAGCAGCATTTTAGTTTAATATAGCTAAATTATTTATTCTTGTTTTTATATATATTGAGTTGGTCAAAAAGTTTGTTTGGGTTTTCCTGTAAGATGGTATGGAAAAACCTGAATGAACATTTTGGCCAACTCAATATATAAGGATATGTGTTAGTCGCTCAGTCATGTCTGACTCTTTGTGACCCCATGGACAGTAGCCCACCAGGCTTCTTTGTCCATGGAATTCTCCAGGCAAGAACACTGGAGTGGGTAGCCATTTCCTTCTCCATAGGATCTTCCCAACCCAGGGATTGAACCTGGATCTCCCACATTGCAGGCAGATTCTTTACCATCTGAGCCACCATAGAAGCCCATAGAAGATATTTATAATGTAGATGATAATTTTCATCTGTGGGATAGTTGGCTTAATAGAAGTTACTGGCTACTGCTGGAAGTGAAATTCTATACATTATTTTAATAGACTTAATAGAATGGCTCTTTCCTGGTGATATTTGAATAGGCAATTTCATCTAACAAAGAGTTATCTTGGGGGCATTGTAGTGCACAATAGATATGTACTGAAAATTCCAGTGAGGTATATTAGTATTCCATTTTACTACAGTGGGGTCCAGGTGTAAAGTTTCTTTAGACTGAAAAAGAAATAATTCTTACTCGGAGTTCTATGGGTATCACATCTTCTTGCTAGCATGGGCTAGAAACTTCAGGTTTTCTCCCTCATCCGTGTTACTGTATGTTCAATGGAATAGTCGACTTAGGTTTATTGCTTGTGAATTACCCTCTTGATTCAGATTAGGTCCAGAATTGGCTATTGTCCTCAATCTGACCCCATGTTGAGCCACATGACAGGTCGGGAAATGCTGATCATGTACGCCAGGCTGCGGGGTGTTCCTGAGCCAGACATCGGCATGTATGTGGAAACCTTTCTGCATTCAATGCACATGGAAACCCATGCTGACAAGCTGGTCTGCACATACAGGTGAGACATTATGCTGCTTATTTATTAAGCTGCCTACTGCCCATCTGTATTTCTGCTGTTTAGCATGAATGCCTGAAAACTCAACCTGACAACTCTGTCACACGGAAGCAATGACTGTGACATAGCCTTACTTCCTGTCAGGGTTCAGATATCAGAAATAAGGCAGATCACATTTGTATGAAGTTAATCTTTTGCAGACATGATCTGTAGCTTTTGCATTTCAAAAAGAACACATTCATTCCTGTATCCCTGTGGTTATTTATCTCCTCAAAACAAAAATATTTTACCAGTAATGATGCTAAAAAGCATACCCCCCCCAAAGTCATTTCAATGAAAATGAGTTGGTGTATACACAGCATTGTGGATATATGAGCTAATTCTGTTGAATTAACGATAATCTTATTTCTTCTTTCTCCTCCACTTTCTCTCTCCTTCTTTGACAATAAAGTGGAGGAAACAAACGTAAATTGAATACTGCTATTGCCCTAATGGGAAAGTCCTCAGTTATTTTCCTGGATGAACCATCTACTGGCATGGACCCAGTAGCCAGGCGCCATATGTGGGACACAGTTACATGGATATGTAATAGTGGCAAAGCTATCGTCATATCTTCCCACAGGTATGACCCATTAGGAGACTTGGGTGAGAGTTAGAAGTGTATAAGAGAGAATTAGTTTGAGTCAAGGATATGTCAGTGAACTTGTCTAAGTACGTGAAGTACATAAAAGGGACTGCAAGCAAATGCTGATTCCTGGGGAACTTCTAGAATACTCAGTTAAGTTCTGAAATCCAGACTTGGTAGAAGATAGGAAGTCAGGGAAGTGTTTCTCTTGTAAATTTAGAAATCAACTGCTTTGAATTTTTTAATCTCTTCTTTCCAAATATGGTCGTAGTAACGATCACTTGCAATATAAAGCCTTCTTACTATGAGTGTTACCTTATAATCATAGCTCTGTTTTGAAATATAAAGTTTTGCTTCTGAGAGGGAGTCTCTTCATCCATATATCCTTTGTGCCTCTAGCATGGAAGAATGTGAGGCCCTTTGTACCAGGCTGGCCATCATGGTAAAGGGGCAGTTCAGGTGCCTAGGCAGCCCACGTCACCTCAAGAACAAGTTTGGTAATATATATACTCTGACAGCAAAGATTAACATTGATGATAATGAAGATAAACTAGAGGAGTTCAAAGAATTCATTGAGATAAATTTCCCAGGTAATGTAGATAGGGCTTACTTGTGAAAATTGTTTTAAGTCACATATGTTGTTCTGCTGCATGTACTCAATAACTTTTTTCCATGAGTAATTGATGTTTATTGAGCTTTTATATTAGGCCCCTTTAGAAATAATTTTTCTATGAATTTATCCCTGATTATGCTAAGAAGCTTTCTCAAAATAACAGAGGTTCTCACCAGTCTCTTGTAGGAATTAGCCAGTAAGATAAATCCATTCAAGTTTATTCGTTTAGAGTTAAATTATTTAAGTTAAGGCTCTATTTTTTATCCTTGATAATTTTTAAAGTCTCCCTTTGAGCATCGTCCCTCTGCCATTCCCTGGTTTCTGAGTCAGGCAATGCTTATGAAATGCAAATCTCCTTTTCTTCTTTGAAGGAAATGAACTGGATGTTTGACATAAAAATTTATTCAGCCTTTGTGTGCTAATTTCAGCAAGTGCCTCTCTGTGCCCATGACAAACAAATTTATAGCCAGCTTCTATTTATTTGTACTCTCAGTATTTTATTTGTAGTCTTTAACTTGAATGATCACTCTATCAACAGTGTGGTAGCCAGATGGTTAGGATACATGTTTAAAAGCACGGAGTCTATAACAATGATAAAGCAATAAATGGTATTGGCCTGCACTAAGGAAGTGACAGTAAGCATGGAGAGGAAGAAATTATAGGAAATGAATATATATATATATATATAGAGAGAGAGAGGAGAGAAGGCAATGGCACCCCACTCCCGTACTCTTGCCTGGAAAATCCCATGGACGGAGGAGCCTGGTAGGCTGCAGTCCATGGGGTCGCTAAGAGTTGGACACGACTGAAGCGACTCAGCATGCATGCATGCATTGGAGAAGGAAATGGCAACCCACTCCAGGGTTCTTGCCTGGAGAATCCCAGGGACGAGGAAGCCTGGTGGGCTGCCGTCTCTGGGGTCGCACAGAGTCGGACACGACTGAAGCGACTTAGCAGCAGCAGCAGCATATATATATGTATATATATATATATAGAGAGAGAGAGAGAGAGAAAGAGGTAGGTGGAGGGGGGATGATCAATTAGAGAGGAAGAACCATAATGTAGGAAAGATCATTAATTTAGTATTAATTATATTAGAATATTCTAATAAGTATGTCCATCAGGCCAGCTGGATGTTCATTTAGCCTTTCATTCATATGGAAAGATTTGTGGAGCACTTTTTGTATGCTGTGTTGATGATAATTAACCACACAGAAGCATATATTTATATATACTATGAGCCATTCCAATATCCTATTTAACTTTAAAGTGAGAGAGGACACAAAACACTAAGGCCAAACTTGTCTTAAAGAAGGTGAGGAACACAATAGCTTGGATGTGAAACTACATATAGAAAGTTACTGAATTGGCAACCTTTCCCCATGCTATCCTTGAGCAAATTAGCTATTTCAAATAAAACTTCCCCGTTTAAAGATAACAAAATCAAAAGGATGGTCCCTTTATGTATGGGACCTATGCATAAAGATTATCCAGAAAAGGAAAAAACAAAGAACTGTAACATGTGAAAGGCAACTTAAATATATATTTCAGCCTAAAATTATCTCTAGAAATTAGAGGATTATTTCAATTAAATGCTTCCCTTTAGTGGCAAAGAATTTAAGACATCATTCATTTTTTTAAAAGGCCACAAAGAAAATAGTTCCTCTTTCTACAGCATGACAGATTATTCTCTCAGAAATGTACCACTATTAAAATAAAAATACATACTGGAAAACATAGAGTAAATATGCCTTTAATTATTTGCTTAGACTCAGAAAAAAGGGAGAAGAAATATTCAAAGAACCAAAACAGAACAGAAAAAAATTATCAAGCTAAAACCTGATAGAGACAATCATAAAATGCAAAAATTGGTTTTCCCTGAAACAAATTCCAGTACCAGTACTAATATAACTTTTGACCCACTGCAGTGTGAGAAGCTTAATCTAAGATTCCCACTAAGCAAGGACCTTCAAAAATGAACAAATGCTTTAGTTGCCAGCCCAGAATGTAAGAAGGTTAAAAATTGACATTCTGTCCTAATAACAAGTAAAAAGTTGAACACACTGAAAAATCAGCAAATCCTCTAGAATCTGAAAAAGAAGTAAGGGCAAACCACTGCAGCCAGTATTGGACAGATAGGCAAATACAGGGAATCACGGATTACCATATCAGAAAATGTCTAGCAGAAAGTCCAAGGGCAACCAGTGCCAAGCTGGAAAAACCTGAATTGCAATTGAATTCCTGCAAGGACTGTGTGGACACCTGCAAAGGGTAACCACTCCAGAGGGGCCATTTATGGAGATTTCCTACATATTGTGATATTTACCTCGAGGACCTTGACAAGGTTCTAGAGTATTATCAGAGCCTAAATGACCTCAGAGAGGTTCCAGCCAACTCTTAGCCATCTTGCTCCACAAAAGAGAGGAGAAAGAACTGAAAAACACTTGTAAAGTTCACAGTGCAGAAGCATGGGCTCACTGAATTGAGATATACACAGCCTATAGCACACTTCCTCTCCCCAACAATTCATCACCAGATTTGTTGTTGTTGTTTAATCACTAAGTTGTGTCCAACTCTTTGCAAACCCATGGACTGTAGCTTGCCATACTTCTCTGTCTATGGGATTCCCCACGCAAGAATACTGGAGTGGATTGCCATTTCCTTCTCCAGGGGATATTCCAGACCCAGGGATAGAACCCATGTCTGCTGCTTTGGCATGCAGATTTTTTACCACTAAGCCATCAGGGAAGCCCTCATCACCACATTAAAAAAGGCCTATTTACAGCCATCCTCCTTCCCAGGAAGTCTGGCTACCAAAAAAAAAAAAAAATTACAAAGCACACCAAAAAAGCAGAAAACACAATTTGAAGACATAGAGCAATGTTAGAACCAGGTATGACAAGGATGTTTGAATTATCAGTCCTGTAATTGAAAACAACTATAACTGATATACCAAGGGCTATAATGGACAAAGTAGACAGCATTCAGGAACAAATGAGCAATGTAGGCAGACAAGTGCAAATCCTAAGAAAGGACCAAGAAGAAATGCTAGAGATCAAAAATCTAACAGAAATGAAGAATGCCTTTGATGGA
Source organism: Cervus elaphus (assembly GCF_910594005.1). Lineage (NCBI taxonomy): Eukaryota > Metazoa > Chordata > Mammalia > Artiodactyla > Cervidae > Cervus > Cervus elaphus. The sequence goes on from NC_057824.1 coordinate 33,782,357, forward strand.
TTTCAGTAGACTGGTTACAGCTGAGGAAAGAACCACTGAGCTAGAGGGGAAAACATGGTCCACTGTAGAAGGAAAGGGCAAACCATTTCAGTATTCTTGCCTTGAGAACCGCATGAATAGTATGAAAAGGCAAAAAGATAGGACACTGAAAGATGAACTCCCCGGGTTGGTAGGTGCCCAATATGCTCCTGGGGATCAGTGGAGAAATAACCCCAGAAAGAATGAAGACATGAAGGCAAAGCAAAAACAACACCCAGTTGTGGATGTGACTGGTGATGCTGACTGGATTTGATTAGTAAAGTCCAATGCTGTAACAAGCAATATTGCATAGGAACCTGGAATGTTAGGTCCATGAATCAAGGTAAATTGGAAGTGGTCAAACAGGAGATGGCAAGAATGAACATTGATATTTTAGGGATCAGCAAACTAAAATGGACTGGAATGGGTGAATTTAACTCAGATGACCATTATATCTACTACTGTGGGCAAGAATCCCTTAGAAGAAATGAACTAGCCCTCATAGTCAACAAGAGAGTCCCAAATGCAGTAGTTGGATGCAATCTCAAAAATGACAGGATGATCTCTGTTTGTTTCCAAGGCAAACCATTCAATATTACAGTAATCGAAGTCTCCACCCTGGGCAATAATGCTGAAGAAGCTGAAGTTGAACGGTTTGTGAAGACCGACAAGACCTTCTAGAACTAACACCCAAAAAAAATGTCTTTTTCATTATAGGGAACTGAAATGCAAAAATAGGAAGTCAAGAAATAACTGGAGTAACAGGCAAATTTGGCCTTGGAGTACAGAATGAAGCAGGACAAAGGCTAACAAAGTTTGGCCATGAGAACGCACTGGTCATAGCAAACACCTTCTTCCAACAATGCAAGAGAAGACGCTACACATGGACATCACCAGATGGTCAATACCAAAATCAGATTGATTATATTCTTTGCAGCCAAAATGGAGAAGCTCTATACAGTCAGCAAAAACAAGACCGGGAGCTGACTGTGGCTCAGATCATTAACTCTTTATTGCCAAATTCAGACTTAAAGTGAAAAAGTATGGAAAAACCACTAGGCCATTCAGGTATGACCTAAATCAAATCCCTTATGATTATACAGTGGAAGTGACAACTAGATTCAAGGGATTAGATCTGATACACAGAGTGCCTGAAGAACTATGGACGGACGTTCATGACATTGTACAGGAGGCAGTGATCAAGACCATCCCCCAAAATAAGAATGCATAAAGGCAAAATGGTTGTCTGAGGAGGCCTTACAAATAGCTGAGAAGAGAAGAGAAGTGAAAGGTAAAGAAGAAAAGGACAGATATACTCATTGGAATGCAGAGTTCCAAAGAATAGCAAGGAAAGATAACAAAGCCTTCCTCAATGATCAATGCAAAGAAATAAAGGAAAACAATAGATTGGGAAAGAGATCACTTCGAGAAAATTAGAGATAGCAAAGGAACATTTCATGCAAAGATGGGCACAATAAAGAACAGAAATGGTATGAACCTAACAGAAGCAGAAGATATTAAGAAGAGGTGGCAAAAATACACAGAAGAACTATACAAAAAAAGATCTTCATGACCCAGATAGTCATGATGGAGTGATCACTCCCCTAGAGCCAGACATCCTGTAGTGCAAAGTCAAGTGGGCCCTAGAAAGCATCACTACGGACAAATCTAGTGGAGGTGATGGAATTCCAGTTGAGCTATTTCAAATCCCAAAAGATGATGCTGTGAAAGTGCTGCACTCAATATGCCAGCAAATTTGGAAAACAGCAGTGGCCACAGGGCTGGAAAAGGTCTGTTTTCATTCCAATCCCAAAGAAAGGCAATGCCAAAGAATGTTCAAACTACCACACAATTGTACTCATCTCACACACTAGCAGAGTAATGCTCAAAATTCTCCAAGCCAGGCTTCAACAGTATGTGAATTGAGAACTTCCAGATGTTCAGGCTGGATTTAGAAAAGGCAGAGGAAGCAGAGATCAAATTACCAACATCCATTGGATCATCGACAAAGGAAGAGAGTTCCAGAAAAACATCTATTCCTGCTTTAGTGACTATGCCAAAGCTTTTGACTGTGTGGATCACAACAAACTGTGGAAAATTCTGAAAGAGATGGGAATACCAGACCACCTGACCTGCCTCCTGAGAAATCTGTATGCAGGTCAAGAAGCAACAGTTAGAACTGGACATTGAACAACAGACTGGTTCCAAATTGTGTAAGAAGTACATCAAGGCTATATCTTGTCACCCTGCTTATTTAACTTATATTCAGAGTACATCATGAGAAATGCTGTACTGGATGAAGCCCAAGCTGGAATCAAGACTACCAGGAGAAATATCAATAACCTCAGATATGCAGATGACACCACACTTATGGCAGAAAGTGAAGAAGAACTAAAGAGCCTCTTGATGAAAATGAAAGAGGAGAGTGAAAAAGTTGGCTTAAAACTCAACATTCAGGAAACTAAGATCATGGCATATGGTCCCATCACTTCATGGCAAATAGATGGGGAAACAATGGAAACAGTGACAGACTTTATTTTGGGGGACTCCAAAATCACTACAGATGCTGACTGCAGCCATGAAATTAAAAGATGCTTGCTCCTTGGAAGAAAAGTTATAACCAACCTAGACAGGATATTAAAAAGCAGAGACATTACTTTGCCAATAAAGGTCCTTCTTGTCAAAGCTATGGTTTTTCCAGTAGTCATGTATGGATGTGAAAGTTGAACTATAAAGAAAACTGAGCACCAAAGAATTGATGCTTTTGAACTGTGGTGTTCTGTTTATAATAGCCAGGACATGGAAGCAACCTAGATGCCCATCAGCAGACAAGTGGATAAGGAAGCTGTGGTACATATACACCATGGAATATTACTCAGCCATTGAAAAGAATTTATTTGAATCAGTTCTAATGAGATGGATGAAACTGGAGCCCATTATACAGAATGAAGTAAGCCAGAAAGATAAAGACCAATACAGTATACTAACGCATATATATGGAATTTAGAAAGATGGTAACGATAACCCTATATGCAAAACAGAAAAAGAGACACAGATGTACAGAACAGACTTTTAAACTACCATACAGTTTCACTCATTTCACATGCTAGCAAAGTAATGCTCAAAATCCTTCAAGCTAGGCTTCAATAGTATGTGAAATGAGAATTTCCAGATGTTCAAGCTGGATTTAGAAAAGGCAGAAGAACCAGAGATGAAATTGCCAACATACATTGGATCATAGAAAAAGCTAGAAAGTTCCAGAAAAACATCTACTTCTGCTTCATTAACTATACTAAAACCCTTTGACTGTGTAGATCACCACAAACTGTGGAAAATTCTTAAAGTGATGGGAATACCAGACCACCTTACCTGCCTCCTGCAAAACCTGTATGTAGGTCAAGAAGCAACAGTTAAAACCAGACATGGAACAATGGACTGGTTAAAAATTGAGAAAGGAGTACATCAAGGCTGTATATTGTCACCCTGCTTATTTAAATTCTATGCAGAGTACATCATGCAAAATGCCAGGTGGATGAAGCACAAGCTGGAATCAACATTGCAGGGAGAAATATCAATAACCTTAGATACAAAGCTAGCACCACCCTTATGGCACAGAATGAAGAGGAACTAAAGAGCTTCTTGATGAGGGTGAAAGAGGAGAGTGGAAAAGCTGGCTTAAAACTCAGCATTCAAAAAACCAAGATCGAGAACAAGATGGCAGAGGAGTAGGTGGACATGGAGTACATCTCTCTCTCTATGAATACATCAGGAATACACCTTCAGACACAAAAGTGCATGCAGAACAGCAGCTGAGAGCAGACAGGAGTACCTGACCAGAGGGAAAGAATATATAAGAGCCACTCAAAACTCAGTAGGATGAGGAAACTAGGGGGAGAAACAGATGTGTTAATAGGATTGGACCTGCCCTGGGTGGGTGGGGGAACTGAAACAGGGGTCCGATCCCCACATCAGTGCAATTGTCTGAGTCAGAGGATAAACATTTAAGGCTGAGAGTGAAAGCTTATCAGTGGCAGCCTAAATGCAATGAGAATCAGACAGCCCCTGCCACAGCAGTACATACCAGGACAGGGACGAGGGTCCCCTGGAAGGCGCAGCAGCTGGGCGCTAGTTTGGGGAGTGTGGAGCAATCCCAGGGCAAGGACTGCTGTTGACTTGGAGAGACATATCAAGGGGAGGTGAGGGAGGAGATTGTGGTGGGAAATGCCTGTGCAGGAAAGCCAGGCAGCCATGGAAGCAAGGCGATACTGCTGAGTCACCCGTAGTGGGTGGAGCCATCACTATTGCCTCTCTCTCCCCACACGCTAGCATCGGCAGCTGAACAACAGAGAGAGGCTGGCCCGTCAAATGCCTGATGCACTGAACTACAGAGTAGGGCTCCACCCAGGGTGTCCCGTTAAGGGCCTGACATGCCAATCTCCAGAGTAGGACCCCAGTCAGGGGCGCCCCTCTATGTGCCTGATGCACTGAAGAACAGAGAAGGACCCCAGGCAAGGGCGCCCTCTAAGTGCCTAAATGGGTGGAACTGCTGACAAAGACTGGCCAAAGAGGCTTTCTGATCACCAGCTACAAGAAGCTAGAAAAAAAGACTCTGATAGTGCCGTGACTCCTGAGGCAGAGGCAGTCCGTGTCCCTGCACACTTGGCGCCGCCAGGATCCTCACAAGCCAAGCAGCTGCGCCACCTTTAAGCTCAACTCTCTCTGGGACAGAGCTGCCACAGGCCAAAAAGTCCTGCACGTATGCGCGCAGGGTCACTTCAGTAGTGTCCGACTCTTTGTGACCCTGTAGACTGTGGCCTGCCAGGCTTCTCTGTCAGGGAGGGCGGTTCTCCAGGCAAGAATACTGGAGTGTATTGGCCAATACTGTTTGCCATACCCTTCTAGAGCACTGTATATCCCGCTGCCCTAGCTACCAAGCCCCCTCGGTACTGGGTGCTGCCAGAACCCCTGAGACCCAAGCAGCTACACCACCTCCACACCTGGCCCTCACTGGGGCAAACCCAAGTCCTCCAGGGCAGCCTCAGGAGCAAACCCCAGTGGACAACCTACATGCAGAGGTGGAAATAAAACCACAAGTGAAACCCAGGGGCAGTGTGGCTAAGGAAGAAGACCCAGAACCTTCCCACCAGCTGTACAAGCTGCAGATTAAATCCACACGACCAACGAGGCAGAGTCTGTGTCTATGGAATATATAAAAGGTCATTGAGAGCTCCCACCAAAGAAAACACACTAGTTCTGACAGCTGTGGACATTGGAGGAAAGAACACACAGGAGAAGGACCAGATTAGAGTCTGAGATGCCCCCACAGCAGGTCCAGAGGTCAGCACAGTGTTGGAGGGCATCCTAGGGAGGGGAGGTGGACTGTGACTCCCAGGGAGGGAATGGACTCTGACAGCAGTGACTCAAGAAAAACATTTATTATTCTTATGTTTTGACTTGCTCTGTAGTCTTTTGGCTTTTTTTTTTTTTTTTGCTTTATTTTTTCTCCCCCCAACCCTGTTGTAGTTGTCGATTTTATTGGCACTATGAAATCTAATTAAGCTTTTGAGCTGTTTTTCCCCTCAGCCACACTTTATTGCTGTTATAAACCTCTGCCTCTGCATTGGGCTTTTGCAGTTCTGTGGAGTTTTCCTTTTTCTATTTTTTTACTTTTAATTTTTAATTTTTAAACCCATTGTTATTTTTTCTACATTTATTCCTTTGGCTGCTTTTCCTACTGTTCTTCTCCCCTTGCAGTTAATCTTTAATGTATATAAATCTTCTTTATCTACCTCTATTTAACTTTGCATATCTATTCTACTTTTCTTTTCTCTCTTTCCTTTCTGCTTAACACTTTGTTAGTTTTATTTCCATTGCTTTATTTCCCAATTGGCCCCTTGCTTTAGTTTTGTTTTCCAGTTTGTGCTTTAGTTAGTTTTGTTCTGGTAGATATAATTTTTGTTTTCCTTTGTTCACCAGGTCGATCTATTGTACTTTATTTTTGTTGGACTGTTTTGATTTTGCTTATGGGTGTATATGTATACGTGTATATTCAGTCACACTATTTATTGTTGCTATAAACCTCTGCCTCTACGTTGGGCTTTTGCAGTTCTGTGGAGTTTTCCTTTTTTTTTTTTTTCCTTCTATTTTTTCTCTTTTCTCTTTTTTAGAATTTTAATTTTTAAATTTTTAAAAGCCTATTATATATTTTCTACACTTATTCCTTTGTTTGGCTTTCCTACTGTTCTTTTCCCCATGCAGTTAATCTTTGATATATATAAATCTTCTTCATCTACCTCTATTTAACTTTGCATGTCTATGCTTTCTTTCTTTTCTTCCTTTCCTTTCCTCTCAACATGTTTGCTAGCTTTGTTTTCATTGCTTTATTCCCCACTTGGCACTTTGCTTTAGTTTTGGTTTCCAGTTTGTGCTTTAGTTAGTTCTGTTCTTAACTGGTAAATGTAATTTTTGATTTACTTTGTTTGCTGGGTCAATCTACTGTACTTTATTTTTGTTGGACTGTTTTCACTTTGTTCATGGGTGCATATGTATATGTGCATATTCCATTATTTTAATTATTATTTGCCTGATTTTGTAACTGCCATTTGTCTGTGGTTCATCTTTGGTTTCTCATCTTTGGATATTGTTTTAATCTCATTTAATGCCATAACAAACCACTTGTGGAATCTTTGTTCCTGACCAGAGGTCAAACCCTGAGCCTTTGGAGTAGGAGCCCTGACTCCAAGACCCTAGACTACCAGAGAACTAACCCTAGGGAGTATCAAATAGTGAGAACTCACACAAAGGAAACCACTTGGATACAAGACCCAGCATCACCCAACCACCAGTAGCACCCTGTGCAGGATGCCTCATCTAAACAACAAACAAAACAAAAATCAAGAAATACAAATCATCAGCAGACAGGAGTACCACCTCACTCAGCCTTGTCCATCAGAGGAAAAACACACACAAAAAAACCAAAAACTCAGCACAAATCTCACCCTATACGTAGCTCACTCAAACCACTGGACCAAACTTAGGGTGGCAGAAACCAAAAGGAAGAAAGAATTCAACCTTGAAGACTGGGAAAAGGAGACATCAAACACAACAAGTTTAAAAAATAATGAAAAGGCAGAGAAATGCTACACAAATGAAGGAACAAACTTGACACACAGAAGTCCAAATAAATGAAGAGGAAACGGGCAAACTACCTGAAAAAGAATCCAGAATAATGAGAGTAAGGATGATCAAAAACCTTGAAAACAAAATGGAGAAAATGCAAGAATCAATTAACAAAGACCTAGAGGAATTAAAGAATAAACATACAGAGATAAACAACACAATTACTGAAATTAAAAATACTCTAGAAGGAATCAATAGCAGCATATCAGAAGCAGAAGAACGAATCAGTGAGCTGGAACATAAAATGTTAGAAATCACTTCTGAAGGGCAGAATAAAGTAAAAAGAATGAAAAGAACTGAGGATAGTCTCAGAGACCTCTGGGACAATATCAAATGCACCAACATTTGAATTATAGGGGTCCCAGAAGAAGAAGAGAAAAAGAAAGGATATGAGAAAATTTTTGAAGAGATTATAGTTGAAAATTTCCCCAACAAGGAAAAGGAAATAGTCAATCAAGTCCAAAAGGCACAAAGAGTGCCATACAGAGTAAACCCAAGGATAAACATGCCAAGACACACACTAATCAAACTAACAAAGACCAAACACAAAGAAAGAATATTAAAAACAGCAAGGGAGAAGCGACAAGTAACACATGAGGGAAACACTATATGCCTAACAGCTGATCTTTCAGCAGGAACTCTGCAGGCCAGAAGGGAATAGTAGTATATATTTAAAGCACTGAAAGGGAAAAATCTACAACCAAGATTACTGTACCCAACAAGGATCTCATTCAAAATTGGTGGCGAAATAAAAAGCTTTTCAGACAAGCAAAAGTTAAGAGAATTCAGTACCACCAAACCAGCTTTACAACAAATGTTAAACGGACTTATATGGTCAAGAAATACAAGAGAAGAAAAAAGATCTACAAAATCAACCTCAAAGAATTGAGAAAATGGCAATAGGAACATATATATCAACAATTACTTTCATTGTAAATGGATTAAATGCTCCAACCAAAAGACACAGGCTGGCTGAATGGATACAAAAACAAGACCCATATATATGCTGTCTACAAGAAAGCCACTTCAGACCTAAAGACACATATAAACTAAAACTGAGAGGATGGAAAAATATATTCAATGCAAACAGAAAGCAAAAGAAAGCTGGAGTAGCAATCCTCATATCAGACAAAATAGATCTTAAAATAAAGATTACAAGAGATAAGGAAGGGCACTACATAATGATCAAGGGACCAATCCAAGAAGAAGATGTAACAAAGGTAAATAAATACGCACCCAACATAGTAGCACCTCAATATATAAGACAAACACTAACAGACATAAAAGGAGAAATTGACAATAACACAATAATAGTAGGAGACTTTAATACCCTACTCACACCAAAGGATAGATCATCAAATCAGAAAATTAATAAGGAAACACAAGTCTTAAGTGATATATTAGTTGAGATGGATCTCATTGATATCTTCAGGACATTCCACCCAAATGCAGAAGAATGCACCTTCTCAAGAGCACATGGGACATTCTCCAGGATAGACCACATCTTGGGTCACACAAATCAAACCTCAATAAATTTAAGAAAATTGAAATTGTATCAAGCATCTTCTCTGACCACAATGCTATGAGACCAGATATCAACTACAAGGAAAAAACTGTAAGAAACACAAACACGTGGAGATTAAACAACACGTTTCTAAATAACCAACAGGTTACTGAAGAAATCAAAAGGGAAATCAAAAAAAATCTAGAAACAAACTACAATGAAAATACAACAACTCAAAACCCATGGGATGCAGCAAAAGCAGTTCTAAGAGAGAAGTTTATAGCAATACAGTCCTACCTCAAGAAACAAGAAAAACATTGACTAGACAACCTAACTTTACACCTGGAAACTTTACAACTGGAAAAAGAAGAACAAAAAAAGTCCAAAATTAGTAGAAGGAAATAAACATACGAGAAGAAAAAAATGAAAAGAAATGAAAGAAGCAATAGTAAAGATTAACAAAACTAAAAGCTGTTTCTTTGAGAAGATAAACAAAATTGACAACCCTTTAGCCAGACTTATCAAGAAAAAAAGAGAAGAATCAAACCAACAAAATTAGAAATGAAAAAGGAGAGGTTACAACAGACAATGCAGAAATACAAAGGATTATAAGAGATTATTGCAAACTGTATGGCAATAAAATGGATAACCTGATAGAAATGGACAGATTCTTAGAAAAGTTCAATCTTCCAAGACTGAACCAGGAAGAAATAGAAATTATGAACAACCCAATTACAAGCACTGAAATTGAAGCTGTGATCAAAAATCTCCCAAAAAACAAAAGCCCAGGACCAGATGGCTTCACAGGAAAATTCTATCAAACATTAGAGAAGAGTGAATGCCTATCCTTCTAAAACTCTTTCCAAAAATTGCAGAGGAAGGAACACTTCCAAACTCATTCTACAAGGCCACCATCACCCTGATACCAAAACCAGACCAAAACAACACTAAAAAAGAAAACTACAGGCCAATATCACTGATGAACATAGATGCAAAAATACTCAACAGAATTTTAGCAAACAGAATTCAGCAACACATCAAAAAGCTTATATACCATGATCAAGTTGGGTTTATTTCAGGAATGCAAGGATTCCTCAGTACATGCAATCAATCAATGTGACACACTATATTAACAAACTGAAATATAAAAACCATATGATAATCTCAATAAATGCAGAAAAAGCCTTTGACAAAATTCAGCACCCATTTATGATTAAAACTCTTCAAAAAATGGGCATAGAAGGAACCTACCTCAATATAGTAAAGGCCATATATGATAAGCCTACAGGAAACATTATTCTCAAAGGTGAAAAACTGAAAGCATTCCCCCTAAGATCAGGAACAAGACAAGGGTGTTCACTTTCACCAATATTATTCAACATAGTTCTGGAAGTCCTAGCTACAACTATCAGAGAAGAAAAAGAAATAAAAGGAATCCAGATCAGAAAAGAAGAAGTAAATCTCTCACTGTTTACAAATGACATGATACTGTACATAAAAAACCCTAAAGATAGTATCAGAAAATTATTAGAGCTAATCAGTGAATTTAGCAAAGTAGCAGGATACAAAATCAATACGCAGAAATCACTTGCATTTCTATATACTAACAATGAAAAATCAGAAAGAGAAATTAAGAAATCAATCACATTCACCATTGCAACAAAAAGAATTAAATATCTAGGAATAAACTTACCTAAGGAGACAAAAGAACTATACACTGATAATTATAAGACAGTCCGTCTGGTCAAGGCTATGGTTTTTCCAGTGGTCATGTATGGATGTGAGAGTTGGACTGTGAAGAAAGCTGAGTGCCAGAAAATTGATGCTTTTGAACTGTGGTGTTGGGGAAGACTCTTGAGAGTCCCTTGGACTTCAAGGAGATCCAACCAGTCCATCCTGAAGCAGATAAGTCCTGGGTGTTCATTGGAAGGACTGATGCTGAAGTTGAAACTCCAATACTTTGGCCACCTCATGTGAAGAGTTGACTCATTGGAAAAGACCCTATTGCTGGGACGGATTGGGGGCAGGAGTAGAAGGGGACGACAGAGGAGGAGATGGCTGGATGGCATCACTGACTCGATGGGCATGAGTTTGAGTAAACTCCGGGAGTTTGTGATGGACAGGGAGGCCTGGTGTGCTGCGATTCATGGGGTCTCAGAGTCGGACACGACTGAGCGACTGAACTGAACTGAACTGAACTGAACTGAATGAAAGAAATCGAAGATGACATAAACAGATGGAGAGATATTCCATGTTCCTGTGTAGGAAGAATCAATATTGTGAAAATGACTACACTACCAAATGCAGTCTACAGATTCAATGTGATCCCTGTCAAATTACCAATGGCATTTTTCACAGAAGTAAAACAAAAAATTTCACAATTCATATGGAAACATAAAAGACCCTGAAAAGCCAAAGCAGTCCTAAGAAAGAAGAATGGAGCTGGAGGAATCAACCTTCCTGACTTCAGATTATACTACCAAGCTACACTCATCAAGACAGCATGGTATTGACACAAAAACAGAAATATAGACCAATGGAACAAGATAGAAAGTCCAGAAATAAACCCATGAACCTATGGGTACCTTATTTTTGACAAAGGAGGCAAAAACATACAATGGGGTAAAAACAGACTCTTCAATAAATGGTGCTGGGAAAACTGGACAGCCACATGTAAAAGAATGAAATTGGAACACTTCCTAACACCATACATAAAGATAAACTCAAAATGGATTAAAGACCTAAGTGTAAGACCAGAAACTATAAAACTGTTAGAAGAAAACATAGGCAGAACACTCGATGACATAAATCAAAGGAAGATCTTCTATGACCCACCTCCTAGAGTAATGGAAATAAAAACAAAAGTAAACTAGTGGAACCTGATTAAACTTAAAAGTTTTTGCACAGCAAAGGAAACTATAAGCAAGGTGAAAAGACAACCCTCAGAATGGGAGGAAATGATAGCAAATGAAACAACTAACAAAGGATTAATTTCCAAAATATACAAGCAGCTCATACAACTGAATACCAGAACAATAAACAACCCAATCAAAAAGTGGGGAAAAGACTTAAACAGACATTTCTCTGAAGAAGACATACAGGTGGCTAACAAACACATGAAAAGATGCTCAACATCATTCGTTATTAGAGAAATGCAAATCAAAACTACAATGAGATACCATCTCACACCAGTCAGAATGGCCATCATCAAAAAGTCTACAAACAATAAATGCTGGAGAGGGTGTGGAGAAAAGGGAATGCTCTTGCACTCTTGGTGGGAATAAAATTCATACAGCCACTATGGAAGACGGTATGGAGGTTCCTTAAAAAACTAGGAATAAAACCACCATATGACCCAGCAATCCCACTCTTAGGCATATACCCTGAGGAAACCAAAATTGAAGAAGACATATGTATCCCATTGTTCACTGCAGCACTATTTACAATAGCTAGAACATGGAAGCAATCTAGATGTCCATTGACAGATGAATGGATAAAGAAGTTATGGTACATATACACAAAAGAATATTATTCAGCCATAAAAAGGAACACATTTGAGTCAGTTCTGATGAGGTGGATGAACCCTGAACCTATTATACAGAGTGAAGTGAGTCAGAAAGAGAAAGATAAATATCGTATTCTAATGCATATACATGTAATATAGAAAAGTGGGACTGAAGAATTTATTTACAGGACAGCAGTGGAGAAACAGACATAGACAATAGACTTATGGACCTGGGGAGAGGGGAAGAGATGGTGAGATGTATGGAAAGAGTAACGTGGAAATTTACATTATGATATGTAAAATAGATAGCCAATGGGAATTTGCTGTATGGCTGAGGAAACTCAAACAGGGACTCTGTATCAATCTAGAGGGGTGTGATGGGGAGGGAGATAGGAGGGAGGTTCAAAAGGAATGTCATAATGAAAGAGATTAAGCAGAGACACAAACATTAATTTTAGACTTTAAAGGACATCAGATATTTAAGGTAATGGTGTGTAATATATAATAAATGTGGAAGTTCCACTTCCAGAATGGCAATATAAAGTCTCTGCAGACCTGTTGCTCAGCATAACAGATGAAATTTATTTTTGAAACAACCATAATAAGTCTCTGGAAATAATCCTAAGGACATACAGCAACTGAAGAAACATTTATTCAAGAAAATCTATTAAAACTGTAAGAACAGAAAGATCCTTTGATGTGTGAAATAAAACTTGCTTCTTCCCAACTCTTCCCAGCCCAATTCAATGAAAACTCCACTGCAAGTAGGCGCAACCAAGAACAGAGGGCTTCCTCTCCTATCAGCTTCAAGTTGACCACTATGGTATCTTCCTGGGAGGAGCAAGATGTCAACATTTCTCATTCTGTCCCCATCTACCTGTGGCAGAGGCTAATTTTCAGGCAATTACAAGCCAAGAGATCAGGGACTCCCTTTTCTATTTAGCCCTCCTTTATGGAACAGAGACTCTATCTCATCCACGCTGTGCTGAGAATATGGGGGTTCAAATTACCCATGACCTGACTCATTTTCAGGTCAGAGCTTCTGCAGCATGAGTACAACCTGCTGATACCACCTTCTTCCCAGTTCCTCAAGCAAGGATGTCATGCAGAAGTGGACTACTATCCCACTTCTCAGTTCCAGAGCCATGGCTCAGAGATTTTTCCCATGAGAAAGCAAAGCATAAAACAAAGAGCTCTGAAGCTCTTTCCCAAGACTGACTTTATTTGAAAGAGAATGCGGGGAAATTTAAGCTCAAAAGTATTCTCAAAAGCAATGACAGTTTTAGTGGAAAGCAATTAAGAGGAGACTAGATGTCTTATTAATAAGTATAAACTAAATCAGATCAACTAGTTTACCAGAGAAAACCGGCTAGTTTACCACTAAGAATAGTGCTTCTGGGATCAGAGCAAACTGCAAACATTTGATTCAAAAACTATCCCTGCAAAGAACTTAAATGAAATTGAAACTATCTGTGGGATAATGTATGCCCTAGGATATTGATGAAAACAAGAGAGCTAGCGATTTTTAACAGAAGAATTTAGCATTTGGCTATACTCAGGGCAAGTGACAGAGAGAGCCCTGCTAAAGAAACTGTCATCCCTGGGTGACCGTGCACATGCCTGAAGCAGTGCCCTCTAGGGAGCAACGTCAGAGGTTTTATACCACAGCGGGGAGGGCAAGTAGACTTCACTAAAATACTTCAGCCAGTCAAAAAATAAATGAAAAATCAAACCACAAGTTTTAAATTACTAGTTGATAGCTCAGTTCATAAAGAACCGCCTGCAATGCAGGAGACCCCAGTTTGATTCCTCGGTCGGGAAGATCCGCTGGAGAAGGGATAGGCTACCCACTCCAGTATTCTTAGGCTTCCCTTGTGGCTCAGCTGGTAAAGAATCTGCCAGCAATGCAGGCCTGGGTTCGATCCCTGGGTTGGGAAGTTTCCCTGGAAAATGGAAAGGCTACCCACTCCAGTATTCTGGCCTGGAGAATGCCATGGACTGTATAGTCCATTGGGTCGCAGAGTCAGACACGACTGAGCGAATTTCACTTCACTTCACAACAGAATAACTTATATGCCCAGTTTTCCAGGGACTATTGTATAGCACATGAAACTCTGCTCAATGTCATGTGGCAGCCTGGATGGAAGGGTAGTTTGGGGACGGGGGCAATGAATACATATATATGTATAGCTGAGTCCCTTCATTGTTCACCTGAGACTATCACAACACTGTTATTTGGCTATACACCCATACAAAATTAAAAGTTTTTTTAAATGTCCAGTTTTCAACAAAAACTTATGAGACATGCAAAAAACAAAACGTGACCCATACCGGGGAAAGGAGGTGGCAGGAAGCTAGCAATGGAATCTGAAAGCAACCAGATTTCAGTCTTAGGAAAGACTACAAAGCTATAATAAATACATTCAATAGGCAAAGTTAATGCTTCAGGAAGTAAAGGAAGGCATACCAAAAAATCTCAACAAATAAAACATATTGCCAAAGAGTTAAAAATTATTTTTAATGAACCAAAAGCATATTCTGTTATGGAAAAGTATAATATCTAAAATGAAAATTTTGCCAGTAGAGATCAACAATAGATTAGAACTACCAGAATTAGCAAAATTGAAGATAGATCAGTAGAGATAATGTGATCCAAAGAACAAAATTAAAAAGTAAGAAGAAAATTAACAGAGCCTCAAAAACCTGTAGGGAACCATTAAGTACATCTATATATGCAAAATGGGAGCACCAGAAGAAAAAGAAAGGGCAGAAGATATATTCCAAAAACTAGCCCCTGAAGACTTCTCAAATTTAATGAAAAACATTAATGTCTAGATCTGAGATGTTCAGTAAATATAAATATAAAGAGATAAATACCCAGAGAGCTACACACAGAAACATCAGGGTAAAAAATGCTAGAAGCCAAAGGGAAGAATCTTGACACCAATAAAATAACTTTGCATGAAATAAAAGAGAAAATCAAAAATTAGCAAAAAGTGACATCAGGGAAGATGACAGAGTAGAAAGCTCCAGGAACATATCTCTTCACCTAGACAATAATTAGTCTGGCAGAAATTGTCTGATGTAATTATTCTGGAACTCTTAATGTCTGTTTGAAAATTTGCAGGTTCTAGGGGAAGTATGACCCTAGAAATTAATTGTGATTAATTTCAATCACTTTAATATAGCGCAGTAGTGGTTACCCATCTTCTAATTTCCAGCCCCATGAAAGGTATCCAAACCAGTGTTCCTATAGTAGCTTGAAGAGTAATAGTAGGCAATAAGGACCTTGCCCTCCAAATATCAAGGCTCTATATTCTGGTTACAGATTAATCCTTTGAATCAAGGACCTAAAGACACAAAGGCAGGTCACCATTAATGCAACCACCATCAGCTGAAAGAGCGTGCAGGGAATTTAGAGAGAAAGTACTTTTTTTCATTTTTCCTTCATTTTTCCTTTTCCTGCCTCTCAGAAGTGAGACATGTAGGGATTATGATATTCAAAACTCACAATATATGCAAAAAAAAATTAGAAAACCACTGCATATGCCAGAGAAAGATGTAGGCACAAAAAAAGTACACCTGAGGAGATCTCACACTTAAACCTCAAGCTTATCTCCAGCAGACACATCCTCCAACAATTTTAAGCTTTTTTAAACAGCAAACACTGGAGAAAAGGGAGAATCTGATTCCCAGAGTTATCGTATTTTAAGATTCAAGTTCACTTTCACATGAAAAAATTACAAAACAAAGTAATAGGAAAGTTTGGCCCACTCAAAAGAAAAAATAATCAAAAGAAACCATCTCTGAAGAAGAACAGATGGAAGACTTACTAGACAAAGACTCAAACAAGTGTCTTGAAAATGCTCAAAGAGCTAAAAGAAGACATTGACAAATTTAAGAAAACAGTGTATGAGTGAAATT
Source organism: Cervus elaphus (assembly GCF_910594005.1). NCBI lineage: Eukaryota > Metazoa > Chordata > Mammalia > Artiodactyla > Cervidae > Cervus > Cervus elaphus. The sequence continues at coordinate 33,798,487 of NC_057824.1, forward strand.
GGAAACTCAATAAAAAGGATAGAAAGTATTAAAAGGAGCCAAAAGAAATTCTGAGATGAAAAGTACAATTACTGAAAAGAAAAATACACTACATGGATTTAAAGGCATATTTGAACATAGAGAAAAATCAGCAAGCTTGAAGATAGCACAATTGAAATTGTCAAGTCTGAGGAACAGAAAGAAAGAGGGTTTAAGAAAATTGAACAGCACCTAACAGACTTGTTGAACAATACCAAGATCAACATATGCAGTTTGGGAGTCCCAGAGGAAAAGAGAGAGAAAGAAAAGGGTAAAAAAGAACATTTGGGGAAAAAAAAAAGAACATTTGAAGATACAATGGCTGAAAACTCATATTTGATGTAAGCTTTGAATCTACAAATCTAAAATCATTGTTTAGAATAGGATAAACTCAGAGAGATCCACACCAAGATACATTACAATCAAATTGTCAACAGCCAAAAAGAGAGTTTTGTTTATACATTCATCAAAATGACTTAATAATCTTTGCCCTTTTTTCTATTAGTGTGGTGAATTACATTGGTTGAGTTTTTAAAGTAAGCCAACATTGTATTCCTGTAATAACTCTCACTTGGTTGTAGTGTATTCCCTTTTTTATGTAATGTTAGATTCAATTTACTAGTATTTGCTAAGTGTATTTTCTCCTATGCTTAGAAGATATGCTGGTCTATAATTTTCTTTCCTTGTAGTTTGTGGTGTCTAATTACTTATAGCATTAAGGTTATACTGTCTCATAAAATGAACTGTGAAGGATACTGCCTTTTTCTACTTCTAAGGTACATAGTAGTAATGAATTCATATGTTCACTATGTTCACTAAAAAATGTGTACATAATTGTTTATTAATGCACTACACATAATGGCTAAAACTTCACATAATGGCTAAAACTACACGTAATGGCTAACACTTCCATCCGTCAATGGAATGGATAAATAAATTATGGCATATTCATAATATGATGGAATATGATTCAGTCTACTGAAGTGGAATACTGTACATATACATTAGAATAGTATTCATCAATGAGAATGCACAAACTACAACTACATAGCATACAACCCAAACACAATATGGAAGGAGAAAGCCAAACACAAAAGATGTAATGAACTTTTTGAAAATTCATTGAGCAGTATAATTATGATTTGTTTACTTTTTTTGATTGGAGGAAAATTGCTTTACAATGTTGTATTGGTTTCTGCTGTACAACAATGCAAATCAGTCATTACTATATATGTATATCACCTCCCTCTTGAGCCTCCCTCCACCCCTCTATCTCACCCCTTTAGGTCATAACAGAGGGCCAGGCTGGGCTCCCTGTGTTATATAGAAATTTCTCACCAGATATCTCTTTTATGCATGGTACTATATATATATGTCAATACTACTTTCTCCATTCATCCCACTCTTTCCTTCCCCCCACTGTGTCCACAGTCTGTTCTCTATATCTCCATCTCCATTTTTTCTCTGCAGATAGGTTCTTGATACCATTTTTCTAGATTTCACATGTATGCATTAATATACAGTATTTATTTGTCTCTTTGTGACTTACTTCACTCTGTATCACAGGCTCTAGGTTCATCCACCTCTCTAGAACTGATTCAGATTCATTCCCTTTATAGCTGAGTAATATTCCATTGTGTGTATATATATATATATACATATATATATATATATATCACATCTTCTTTATCCATTTATCTGTTGATGGACATCTAGGATGTTTCCATGTCCTAGCTATTGTAAATAGTGCTGCTATGAACATTAGGTTACATGTGTGTTTTTCAATTATGGTTTTATTTGTTTGCTGTATGTGTGATACTTCAGAATTTTCTTTAAAAATAAACAAAGCAAAATTGAAAAAAGGCAAACAAAATGCTCACATACAAGAATTATAATTACTGAAATTAAAACCAAATGAGCAGTTTTGAATTTTCCCAAATTTCTTACCAAAATGGAAGAAATAGAATGATACAAGCAAAAACTCGTGAAAACATTTTTAACAAAAACTAGGTGGCAGAGTATTTCCCCAAGAACCCTAGAATACAAACAGGCCAAAATCTCTGACAGCAGTAAGACACAGGTGCAATCAGCAGTTATGCTGCACATAGCCAGAGAAAGAGTTAATTTTGTTGTTCCTAGCAGCTAGAGAAAACAGAAATTTACAAGTTTCAGAGAGAGAAATTTTCAATATTGAAAAAATAATCAAAATAAGCAGGAAACATATAAAAAGGTGTTCAGAATCATTAGGCATCTGGTAAATGCAAATTTAAACTGGCATGAGATATCACTACACACACATCAAAATGGCTAAAATTTTTTAATTGACCATACCAAGAGTTGGTACAGAGAGGAAAAAAGGAGATCTCATACATGGCTGGGGGAAACATAAGATATTTGGAAAACTTTGGCAGTGTCCACTAATGTTAATGATACTCAGACCTCTGTACCCCAGGAAAATGATTTCATATAAGTACCAGGAGGTAGGTAAAGAATGTTCAAAATAAAGTTGAATGTAATAGCCCCAAACCAGAAACTGTATTAGTTACCTCTCAACTTAGCGACTAAACAGCAGTAGCAGCAGCTGCAAATTACCAAAACTTAACTTAGTGATCTAATATTTTAGTGGCCTAAAACAACAATAAACACTCATCACAGGTATATGGGTTAGAAATTGAGAAGAGGCTTAGGTGGGTTATTCTGTCTCAGAGTCCCTCATGAGGCTGCAATAAAGCTATCGGCAGGAGCTTCAATTGTATGAAGGCTCTCTGAGGCTGGAGGATCTACTTCCAAGATGATTCACTCACATGGCTGATGACAGTTCGTCACCGCACAGAATTCTCCATAGGACTGCTTGAGTGTTCTCACAACATAGTTGCTGGCTTCCCTCACATCAAATGATCCTAGAGAGAACAAGATAAAAACCACAGTGTCTTTTATAAACTAAGCTCAGAAGTCACACTGTTATTTCTGCAATAACCTATAGATTGCACCTGTCAGCCCCATTCACTGTGGGAGGAGACTAGACAATTTTGTCATCACCAGGAGGCAGAGATCATTTGGGGGCATCTAGAAGGCAATGGACATGAGTTTGAGTCGGCTCCAGGAGTTGTTGATGGACAGAGCAGCCTGGTGTGCTGCAGTCCATAGGGTCGCAAAGAGTCAGACATGACTGAGCAACTGGACTGAACTGAACTGAATTGAGAAGGCTGGAAAGCACACCATATGTCCACCAATAGTAGTGGTATAGTTGCACACGGGAAACTTTACAGTAATGAAAATAAATGAGGTATAGCTATTCACAACAACATGCTGCTGCTGCTGCTGCTAAGTCGCTTCAGTCATGTCCGACCCTGTGCGACCCCATAGAGGGCAGCCCACCAGGCTCCCCCATCCCTAGGATTCTCCAGGCAAGAACACTGGAGTGGGTTGCCATTTCCTTCTCCAGTGCGTGAAAGTGAAAGTGAAGTCGCATCTGACTCTTAGACCCCATGGACTGCAGCCTACCAGGCTCCTCTGCCCATGGGATTTTCCAGGCAAGAGTACTGGAGTGGGTTGCCATTGCCTTCTCCCACAACGACATGGATGAATCCTAAAAATATGTTGAATGAAAGAAGCCAGATAAAAAATAATATATACTGTATGATTGCATTCATATGAAGTACAAAAAAGGCAAAATGAAACTATAATATTTAGGGTTACATACTTAGATAATAAAATTATAAATAAGAAATGTTTACCATAAAAAGTCAAGATAGTAGTTTTCTTTAAGGGATAGGAAGTAAGTCTTGGTAGTGGCATAGGTTTCTTCCAGTGTGTTAGTCGCTCACTTCTATTCTTTAGAAGGGCTGATGCTGAAGCTGAAGCTTCAATATTTTGGCCTCCTGATGTGAAGAGCTGACTCATTAGAGAAGTCCCTGATGCTGGGAAAGATTGAAGGCAGGAGGAGAAGTGGACAACAGAGGATGAGATGTTTGGGTGGCATCACTGACTCAATGGACATGAGTTTGAGCAAGCTCCAGGAAATGGTGAAAGACAGGGAAGTCTGGCGTGCTGCAGTCCATGGGGCCACAGAGAGTGACTGAACGACAACAACAAAGTTGCTCAGTCATGTCCAACTCTTTGCGACCCCGTGGACTGTGGCCCGCCAGTCTCCTCTGTCCATGGGATTCTCCAGGCAAGAATATTGGAGTGGGTTGCCATTTCCTTCTCCATGGACATGTTTGTTAACTTTATTGTAATTCACTAAACTGTACATTTATTTCCATATACTTTTATATGCTTCGTATAGTTTACAGTTTTTAAAGTTTAATAATTTTTTCCTTATTTATGGAGGTTATGCAGGGATTTATTAAAAAAGAAAATCCCTTATTGTAATTGACATAGAGATTATTTATTTTAAATATTTTAATCCCAACTTATTCCACTTGCAGTAGTCTTCAACTGTGTAACAATAAATACAAATACATCCTCTTAGGAGCAGCTACATTATTACTACCTCAATTTCATTTCTGCAGTGAATGCCTTCACATTTGTGTTATATAGACATGAATTTCCTCTTTCCTTTAGGATGAAGATTGCCTACTCATAAGAGTACTATAGAGATCCTACACTACACACACACACACCACACAAATACCACACACACACACAGATACACACAACAGGAAAAAGAAACTATACCCAATTTTTATGAACATAGTTTCAGGACAATGTTTAGAAACTGAGTCCTATAGAACATTAGAGTTCATGTAATTCCACTTTAGCAAAGAGCATGTGAGTTATTTTTTCCATGTCTAAAAGTGATTATCTTACCCTCTGCAATTTTTACAAACTGTGAGCAATAAAACCATATTTCATGTGGAAGTAAATCTATTGAAATACTTAACATGGTCATATATAGTAAAAATGGAATTATGTTATCTTTGTTTTAACTGCATATATCATTTCTCTATTGGTGGTATAACTGGAAAGGGAATTATTGGGGAATTTTGTAAACAGGGCCCTCTCTATTACTCACTTGTCAAATCTTTCCTTTCTTAGGTAACATCATAAACCAGGATCATCAAGGAATCATTGGCTACTACATTCCCAGCAAGGGAATTTGTTGGGGAAAGGTGATTGTTGAAATCATACATTTCTAACATTATGTGTTAATGGAGACCAGTGGGAAGCACAGAGATTCAAGCATGTGGAATGGGAACATGATATTTGCAGAGGAGGAGAACTTTTTAAGCTGCTTTCCAAAGGCCCCTGTAGTTTGACTGATACTTCTGACCCTAACCTCTAATATTCCATACCTGTCAAGAGAATAGAAATAAAGAACTGTCTCCTCTTCTCTATTTTTCAACCATCTTTTCCTTCTTCTTTCTAACTTCCCCCTTCCATATCTTTTTGTTCCTAACCATAAACCTGGCAGGAATTAGGAAGTGATTGGGTGGGTAAAAGGCTCATCTGAGGATACAGCAATAGTAACACCATGATTTTTTTTTCTGTTAAAGGTGTTTCGTATTATGGAGGAAGCTAAAACACTATTCAATCTAGTAGACTATTTCATCAGTCAGATAACGTTGGAACAAATCTTCCTGACTTTTGCTAATATTGATAAGAAATAAAGCTGCTATGAGATTCATTTCTGATGCCGAAAGCTCAGCTTCTCTGTACACCAGTGCCAAATTGAATCTTGGAGACAGAGTTTTGGGTGAAGTAGAATAGTTTTATTGCTTTGCCAGGTAAAGGGGGCCACAGCAGGCTAATGCCCTCAGATTTCCCAACTTGAAGAAGATAGTAAGTTTTATAGTAATTATTCAAGGAGGTTATGATCAGTACATAGACAGTCTTCTGATGGATTAGTGTTAAGGTAAGTAGAAGTCAGCAGCATCAACCTTCAGCTCCAACTGGTCTGAGGTTCTACATGCTTGTGAGCAGCATACTGTCATTAACTGTTAACTTTTCCCACCTGGAGGAGGCAAAGATATCGTTGTGTGTACCCGCTTATGGGGAAACAGGACCCTGCCCCAAGGCTACCCTTGACTGTTCCTCCCTGGTCTCACAAGATCCCCTCCCTTCCCCAATTAACAACTGCTTGAATCTGCCCACTGGAACTCAGGGAAGGTCATGGAGGCTGAATGAAGGCTGTTTCCTGTAATCAAAGAAATGGGGGACACACAAAATCTTTGTTCTCAGGAGACCCACAGGGCCTTGCTCAGCATCATTTCCAACCAGTGACAACTATGCCTTTCTAGGCTGCTGCCTACAACTAGATGCATAGAAGCATCTCTCTCCCTCTCTCTGTCTTTCTCGATCTCACTCTCCCTCCCCTCCCCTCTCTCCTCTCTTCTTTTCTCTTTCTCCCTCCTCCTTCTCCTCCTTCTTCTCTCTCTTCTCTTCCCCTCTTCTTCCCTCTCTCTCCGTGTCTCTGTCTGTCTCTCTCTGTGTGTGTCTCTATCACTCTGTGTGTGTGTACACAAACTGAAACCCCAAAGAAGAAAGTTTGCAACCTTTGATGATTAGCGTAAATGACCTGTTGTTAAGAACTGAACTGTGAAGGGTCTGAGATTTTACCCTACCTGTAAACTGTCAAGTTAGCTTACCACAGTTCCTTGAATACTGGCAGAAGACACTGGAATCCTAGGTCAAGGACACAAGACTTGAGACTTCCCTGCTGGTACAGTGGATAAGAATATATCTGCCAATGCAGGGGACACAGGTTCGACCCCTGGTCCGGGAAGATTCCACATGCCACAGAGCAACTAAGCCTGTGTACCACAACTACTGATCCTGCACTCTAGAGTCTACAAATCACTACTATTGAGCCTACATGCTGCAACGACTGAAACCTGTGTGCCTAGAGCCTTTACTCCGCAAGAGAAGCCACCACAATGAGAAGCCCTCACACTGCAACCAAGAGTAATCCCCACTCACAACTAGAGAAAGCCCACACATAACAACAAAGACCCTATGCAAGCCAAAAAAAAAAGACACTAGACTTTGTTACTCATGGCAGAGATCATATTTGTGTCAGTTCCCCAATCCTACCTGTTTATTCAAAGGGTTGTGTTACAGGAGAGGAACCCTGAGCTTCTGGAACTCAAATCTTCATAATGGGCAGTCAGTAAACCTGCCCAACATGTGCTCTGGAAGTAAACATTTTATTATGCTGAACATTAAGTAAACCTTTCCTCTGGTCCAGAGGGAGATGTTGTCTCTTGTCAAAAGCCATTTGCTCTATAATCATCCTTGCAAAATCCTTGCAAAAAAATCCTTGCAAAACAAAAAGGCAGTTAATACATTTTCTTGAAAATCATACAGAAATGCAAAATACCCATGAAAAATTGTCTCCCAATAATATCTACCATCTTGACTTCTAGTATATTTCCCGTTGTGTATACTACCCCATCAGCTACTCTGGTTAATCTGAGATTTGGGCCAAATTTATTTGGTTCATATTTATTTAATTCACCCATACAGTTGTTAAGACTACTATCAGTAGAACTTTAAGCAACATGATGAGGCTAACCTACAGTATTTGACCTAATCCATGCCTCCCGGCATGGATATTGGATATTGGATAACCAATTTAGTTAACCTTAGAAAATCAAGTGGCTTTCTCACATTTCTGTATTCACCATTTCACTTGTACTGAGGCACTGATTCATGAATAGCCCAATATAATAGTAATTACACTGACTCCATGCTGGCCTGAAAAAAGAGAATCTCAGGAAAGTTCTACCACTCTAAACCACCTTGGTCATGAGATTCTGATTTAACTGCCTTCCTAAATGCCTGCTCTCTTACGACCATCTCAAAGGAGGGAGGCAATGTTTTCTGAAGGGAAGCAAGTTGATGGCTCGATTTCATACAGTAATACAATTATGTGGGTACAACTGGTACCCCTGGAAAGTTTTTCGATTGTTCATGCCCGCAGTGGGACCCATCTCAGTCAGACATCACACAGGTTCACAGTGCCTCAAACATATCCTTCTGGCCAGTTTATAAACATCAAGATTCTCAGTTTGGTATAAATAATTGAATCTAGCCTTTGCCTTTTGAGAGACTATTTGAGGACTATGAATGCAACCCATTCACTTGTCTATACCAACAATAGAAGGCATTTACCTGTCCCCATGGAAAGATAGAACAATGGCTACAAAAGAAGGGATGGGTAAGACCTGGGTGTTGACAAGTGTACTACATGGGAAGTGGAGCCATCCACTGGTATTTCCAGTATGCTTATCATTAATGTTAAGGAGTTACTGTTGTTCAGTTGTTCAGTCATGTCCGACTCTTTGTGACCCCCATGGACTGCAGCATGCCAGGCTTTCCTGTCCTTCACTATCTCCTGGAGTTTGCTCAAACTCATGTCCATTGAGTAAATGATGCCATCCAACCAGCTCATCCTCTGTTATCTTCTTCTCATGCCCTCAATCTTTCCCAGCATCAAGGTCTTTTCCAATGAGTCAGCTCTTTGCATCAGGTGACCAAAGAATTGGAGCTTCACATTCAGCATCAGCCCTTCAAATGAATATTCAGTGTTGATTACCTGAATATCGACTGGTTTAATCTCCTTGCTGCCATAGGGACTCTAAAGAGTCTTCTCTAGCACCACAATTCAAAAGCATCAGTTTTTCAGTGCTCTAGCCTTCTTTATGGTCCAACTGTCACATCCATACATGACTACAGAAAAAAACATAGCTTTAACTATATGGACCTTTGTCAGCAAAGTGATGTCTCTGCTTTTTACTATTCTGTTCAAGTTTGTCACAGCTTTCTTCCAAGGAGCAAGTGTCTTTTAATCTCATGGTTGCAGTCAACATCTGCAGTTATTTTGGAGCCCAAGAAAATAAAGTCTGTCATGGTTTCCATTGTTTCCCCATATATTTGCCATGAAGTGATGGGACTGGATGCCATGATCTTGGTTTCTTGAATGCTGAGTTTTCAGTCAGCTTTTCACTCTCCTCTTTCACCTTCATCAAGAGGCTCTTTAGTTCCTCTTTACTTTGTGCCAAAAGGGTGGTGTTAGCTACATATCTAGGGTTATTGATATTTCTCCAAGCACTCTTGATTCCAGCTGGTGCTTCCTGGAAAAAATCCACCTGGCATTTCATATGATGTACTCTGCATATAAGTTAAATAGGCAGAGTGACATTATACAGCCATGATATACTCCTTTCCCAATTTGGAACCAGTCTGTTGTTCCATGTCTGGTTCTAACTGCTGCTTCTTGATCTGCATACAGGTTTTGCAGGAGGCAGGTAAGGTGGTCTGGTAGTCCCATCTCTTTAAGAATTTTCCACAGTTTGTTGTGATCCACACACTCAAAGGCTTTAGTGTAGTCAGTGAAGCAGAAGTAGATGTTTTTTCTGGAATTCTCTTGCTTTCTCTATGATCCAACAACTGTTGGTATTTCATCTCTGGTTCCTCTGCCTTTTCTAAATCCAGCTTATACAACTGGAATTTCTCAATTCACGGACTGCTGAAGACTAGCTTGAAGGATTTTGAGCATTACTTTGCTAGCATGTGAAATACGCACATTTGTGCAGTAGTTTGAACTTTCTTTGGCATTGCCCTTCTTTAGGATATGAATGAAAACTGATCTTTTCCAGTCCTGTAGTTACTGCTGAGTTTTCCAAATTTTCTGGCACATTGAGTGCAGCACTTTATGTTTTTTCTCCCCATTTACTTTTATTACTTGGAGGCTAATTACTTTACAGTATTGTAGTGGTTTTTGCCATACATTGACATGAATCAGCCATGGATTTACATGTATTCCCCATCCCGATCCCCCCTCCCACCTCCCTCTCCACCTGATCCCTCTGGGTCTTCCCAGTGCACCAGCCCTGAGCACTTGTCTCATGCATCCAACCTGGGCTGGTGATCTGTTTCACCCTTGATAGTATACTTATTTCAATGCTATTCTCTCAGAACATCCCACCCTCGCTTTCTCCCACAGAGTCCAAAAGTCTGTTCTGTACATCTGTGTCTCTTTTTCTGTTTTACATATAGGGTTATCATTACCATCTTTTTAAATTCCATATATATGCGTTAGTATACTGTATTGGTCTTTATCTTTCTGGCTTACTTCACTCTGTATAATGGGCTCCAGTTTCATCCATCTCATTAGAACTGATTCAAATGAATTCTTTTTAATGGCTGAGTAATATTCCATGGTGTATATGTACCACAGCTTCCTTATCCATTCATCTGCTGATGGGCATCTAGGTTGCTTCCATGTCCTGGATATTATAAACAGTGCTGCAATGAACATTGGGGTGCACGTGTCTCTTTCAGATCTGGTTTCCTCAGTGTCTATGCTCAGAAGGGGGATTGCTGGGTCATGTGGCAGTTCTATTTCCAGTTTTTTAAGAAATCTCCACACTGTTCTCCCTAACAGCTGTACTAGGTTGCATTCCCACCAACAGTGTAAGAGGGTTCCCTTTTCTCCACACCCTCTCCAGCATTTATTTCTTGTAGACTTTTGGATAGCAGCCATCCTGACTGGCGTGTAATGGTACCTCATTGTGGGTTTGATTTGCACTTCTCTGATAATGAGTGATGTTGAGCATCTTTTCATGTGTCTGTTAGCCATCTGTATGTCTTCTTTGGAGAAATGTCTGTTTAGTTCTTTGGCCCATTTTTTGATTGGGTCATTTATTTTTCTGGAATTAAGCTGCAGGAGTTGCTTGTATATTTTTTAGATTAATCCTTTGTCTGTTGCTTCGTTTGCTATTCATTTCTCCCAATCTGAGGGCTGTCTTTTCACCTTGCTTATAGTTTCCTTTGTTGTGCAAAAGCTTTTAAGTTTCATTAGGTCCCATTTGTTTACTTTTGCTTTTATTTCCAATATTCTGGGAGGTGGGTCATAGAGGATCTTGCTGTGATTTATGTCGGAGAGTGTTTTGCCTATGTTCTCCTCTAGGAGTTTTATAGTTTCTGGTCTTACATTTAGATCTTTACTCCATTTTGAGTTTATTTTTGTGTATGGTGTTAGAAAGTGTTCTAGTTTCATTCTTTTACAAGTGGTTGACCAGTTTTCCCAGCACCACTTGTTAAAGAGGTTGTCTTTTTTCCATTGTATGTCCTTGCCTCCTTTGTCGAAGATAAGGTGTCCATAGGTTCGTGGATTTATCTCTGGGCTTTCTATTTTGTTCCATTGATCTATATTTCTGTCTTTGTGCCAGGACTATACTGTCTTGATGACTGTGGCTTTGTAGTATAGTCTGAAGTCAGGCAGGTTGATTCCTCCAGTTCCATTCTTCTTTCTCGAGATTACTTTGGCTATTCGAGGTTTTTTGTATTTCCATACAAATTGTGAAATTATTTGTTCTAGTTCTGTGAAAAATACCGTTGGTAGCTTGATAGGGATTGCATTGAATCTATAGATTGCTTTGGGTAGAATAGCCATTTTGACAGTATTGATTCTTCCAATCCATGAACATGGTATATTTCTCCATCTGTTTATGTCCTCTTTGATTTCTTTCATCAGTTTTATAGTTTTCTATGTATAGGTCTTTTGTTTCTTTAGGTAGATATACTCCTAAGTATTTTATTCTTTTTGTTGCAATGGTGAATGGTATTGTTTCCTTAATTTCTCTGTTTTCTCATTGTTAGTGTATAGGAATGCAAGGGTTTCTATGTGTTAATTTTATATCCTGCAACTTTACTATATTCATTGATTAGCTCTAGTAATTTTCTGGTAGAGTCTTTGGGGTTTTCTATGTAGAGGATCATATCATCTGCAAACAGCGAGAATTTCACTTCTTCTTTTCCTATCTAGATTCCTTTTATTTCTTTTTCTGCTCTGATTGCTGTGGCCAAAACTTCCAACACTATGTTGAATAGTAGTGGTGAGAGTGGGCACCCTTGTCTTGTTCCTGATTTTAGGGGAAATGCTTTCAATTTTGCACCATTGAGGGTGATGCTTGCTGTGGGTTTGTCATATATAGCTTTTATTATGTTGAGGTATGTTCCTTCTATTCCTGCTTTCTGGAGGGTTTTTATCATAAATGAGTGTTGAATTTTGTCAAAGGCTTTTTCTGCATCTATTGAGATAATTATATGGTTTTTATCTTTCAATTTGTTAATGTGGTGTATTACATTGATTGATTTGCAGATATTAAAGAATCCTTGTAATCCTGGGATAAAGCCCACTTGGTCATGATGTATGATTTTTTTAATATGTTGTTGGATTCTGTTTGCTAGAATTTTGTTAAGGATTTTTGCATCTATGTTCATCAGTGATATTTGCCTGTAGTTTTCTTTTTTTGTGGCATCTTTGTCTGGTTTTGGAATTAGGGTGATGGTGGCCTCATAGAATGAGTTTGGAAGTTTACCTTCTTCTGCAATTTTCTGGAAGAGTTTGAGTAAGATAGGTGTTAGCTCTTCTCTAAATTTTTGGTAGAATTCAGCTGTGGAGCCATCTGGTCCTGGGCTTTTGTTTGCTGGAAGATTTCTGATTACAGTTTTGATTTCCTTGCTTGTGATGGGTCTGTTAAGATCTTCTATTTCTTCCTGGTTCAGTTTTGGAAAGTTATACTTTTCTAAGAATTTGTCCATTTCTTCCAAGTTGTCCATTTTATTGGCATAGAGCTGCTGGTAGTAGTCTCTTATGATCCTTTGTATTACAGTGTTGTCTGTTGTGATCTCTCCATTTTCATTTCTAATTTTGTTAATCTGGTTCTTCTCTCTTTGTTTCTTAATGAGTCTTGCTAATGGTTTGTCAATTTTGTTTATTTTTTCAAAAAACCAGCTTTTAGCTTTGTTGATTTTTGCTATGGTCTCTTCAGTTTCTTTTGCATTTATTTCTGCCCTAATTTTTAAGATTTCTTTCCTTCTACTAACCCTGGGGTCCTTCATTTCTTCCTTCTCTAGTTGCTTTAGGTGTAGAGTTAGGTTATTTATTTGACTTTTTTCTTGTTTCTTGAGGTAAACCTATAATGCTATGAACCTTCCCCTTAGCACTGCTTTTACAGTGTCCCATAGGTTTTGGGTTGTTGTGTGTTCATTTTCATTCATTTCTATGCATATTTTGATTTCATCTATGATTTGTTGGTTATTCAGAAGCATGTTATTTAGCCTCCATATGTTTGAATTTTTAATAATTTTTTTCCTGTAACTGAGATCTAATCTTACTGCACTGTGGTCAGAAAAGATGACTGGAATGATTTCAATTTTTTTGAATTTACCAAGGCTAGATTTATGGCCCAGGATGTGATCTATTCTGGAGAAGGTTCCATGTGAGTGCAGCACTTTAATAGCATCATCTTTTAGGGCTCAAAATAACTCAGCTGGAGTTCCATCACCTCCACTAGCTTTATTCATGGTAGTGCTTCCTAAGGCCCACCTGACTTCACACTCCAGGATGTCTGGCTCTTGGTTAGTGACCACACCATCATGGTTATCTGGGTCATTAAGACTTCTTTGTACAGTTCTTCTGTGTATTCTTATGGTTTTTCCAGTAGTCATGTATGGACAAGAGAGTATGACTATAAAGAAAGCTGAGAGCCAAAAAATTGATGCTTCTGAACTCTGCTGTTGGAGAAGACTCTTGAGAGTCCCTTGGACTGCAAGGAGATCAAACCAGTCAATCCTAAAGGAAATCAGTCCTGAATATTCATTGGAAGGACTGATGCTAAAGCTGAAGCTCAATACTTTGGCCACCTGATGTGAAGAACTGACTCATTGGAAAAGACTCTCATGCTTGGAAAGATTGAAGGCAGGAGGAGAAGGGGATGACAGAGGATGTGATGGTTGGATGGCATCATCAATGCAATGGATGTGAGTCTGAGCAAGCTCCAGGAGTTGGTGGTAGACAGGGAAGCCTGGCATGCTGCAGTCCATGGGGTCGCAAAGAGTCAGACATGACTGAACTGAACTCTGTGTATTCCTACCACTATTCTTGCCTTGTTAAGGGGAATGGTGATTAAATTGTGATCAGAACCATCTGATAAAAGATGGAAGACTTTTAAAAGATGGTCAAGTTTAGTATGCATGGAATGGTTTGGGAGAATTGCATCATAGCATTTTCCTTCACAAGGCATACTCCACCAGTGGTTCTGAATGACAAAAGATCATTAATGTCCTCCTTTCCCTCAGTCTCTTCAGGGTCTAAGATGTTCCTTTCCCAAGCTTCCTGGCTGTTGGTCTCCCTCCACTACAACAAAGTTGGTGTGTGTCATTCCAGTAACTGTAACTTCACCTTCATTTCATTCATCTCCTATTCACAGTCAGACCTCTCATTTGGAAGGGACAGGTACAAGAAGGACATGTTTCGAAATAAGACTTAACAGAGAAGCCTAAAGAGACTTGAAGGCTAAATGTAATATGCTATTCTTGTTGGGATCCTGGAACAGAAAAACATTAGGTAAAAACTTAGGAAATCTGAATGAAATATGAACTTTAGCTAATGCAACAACATTAGTTCACTAATTGTGAAAAAGTTACCACGCTACTGTAACTTGTTAATAACAGAGGAAATTGGATATGAAGTGATGAGAACTCTTTTTACTATTTTTCTTATTTTTCTATGAAATTATAACTATTCTTTAAAAGAGGTTTTTATTTGATAGATCATAGACCTAAGTATGAAACCCAAAATTGTAAGATGTGTGGAGAAAAAAGGAGAAAATTTTTATGGCCTTGTCTTAGTCAAAGATTTCTTGGCTATGACAAAAAACCATAACCCATGAAAGAAAAAAAAACTGATAAATTGGACTTCAACAAAATTAAATTTTATGCTGTTAATAAACATTGTTAAGGAAATGAAAATACAAGCCACACACTGGGAGAAAATATTTGCACTGAGTGAAAATATATCCAACAAGGTATTTGTATCTAGTATACAATGGTCTGAATGTGTTCACCCAAAATTTGTATGCTGAAGCCTAACAAAGGTGAGATGTTAGGAGGATGGGCCTTTGGGAAGTGATTAGATTATGAGGGTGAGGACCTCATGAATGGGATAAGTGTTCTTACAAAAGAGACTCCAAACTTCCCTGGTGATAAGTGTATAAGTACTGTGGATAAGTGGTAAGTGGATAATCCACCTGCAAAAGCAGGCAACACAGGTTTGATCCCTAGTCCAGGAAGATTCTACGTACCACAGAGCAACTAAGCCCATGAGTTACAATTACTGAATCCAGTGCTCTAGAGCCCTCAAGCTGCAACTCCTGAAGCCTGCGTGCCTAGAGCCTATGCTCTGCAACAAGAGAAGCCACCTCAATGTGAAGCCTGTGCAACACGACGAAGAGTAGCCCCCATTCACTGAAACTAGAGAAGGCCCACATGCAGCAACAAAGATGCAGCATAACCAAATAAATAAAGATTTCAAAAATATATTCATAAGAGACCTCACAGAGATCTCTTGCCCCTTTTATCAAGCGAGGACAGAAAAACATACTGGCTATGAACTAGAAAGATAGCCTTCATCCTATCATGCTAGCGCTGTGATCTCAGACTCCAGCCTCCAGAATGATAAGCAATAAATTTCTACTATTTATAGAACTTATATTATTTATAAATATTATTTATAAACTACCCAGTCCACGGTATTTCATTACAGCTTAAGATCTGAACAGACCGAAGAAGATATACAGATGGCAGATAAGGACAAGAAATGTTGTTCAACATTGTTAGTCATTGGAAAAATGAAATAAGAACCACAATGAGATATCACTACACTCCTATTATAAGAGTGAAAATAAAAATAACAATAACAATTGTTGATAAAGATGTGGAACAACTGGAATTTTCATACATTGTTGGTGGAAATGCAAAATTATACAGCCACTTTGGAAAACAGCTTGACAGTTTCTTATAAAAGTAAACACACACTTGCTATATGTCTCCACAATTCTACTCCTAGGTTTTAACTCAAAAGAAACAAAACCTTATGTTCACACACAAAAAAAAACAGATTAAATCTTTAAAGTGACTTTTTAATAACTGCCAAAACCTGAAAACAATCCAAACATCATTCAACTGGTTAATGAATGAAGAATCAGTACATACATTGAAAGAGTGGAATACTAGTCAGCAATAAAAAAAAAAGAACAATTGATACACTCAACAAAATGCTTGGCTCTTAAAGGCTTCTTAAAGACTCTTAAAGGCTTAGAAGTTTCACTCTTCTACTGAGTGAAATAAGCCAGACTCCAAAGGCAACTAATTCTGTTTGCATGACATTCTGGAAGAAGCAAAACTTAAGAGACAGAAAACAGATCAACAGTTGCTAGGATCTAAAAATAGGGGAATGGGTTGACTACAACATACCAGCATATAAGGATTTTGGGGGTAATACAATTGTTCTATATATTGATTGCACACACTTCTCAAAATTTGACAGTGTGTAAGTTATACATCAGTTTTCTCAAATCCTAAAAAAAAAGACTATCTCTGAAAACTGTAAGTAAATATGTCCAAGAAAAAAACTAGAAAACTTGAACTGATGCATAACTACCTACTTTTACAAAATGGAAATGTTAATCAAAAGTCATCCACTCCATTCCCCCCCAAAAATACCCAGGTGAGTTTTAACTATTTGCAAAGAATCTCGATTTATTACAAAGTTTTCCAGAAAATATAAAAACTGCAAAATTTGTCAAAATCATTTTATTAAAGCAAATAACTTTTATATCAAAGCTAGATAAGAATAATCTATCTAATTTATGAGCAGAGATTTGGACAGATGGTTTTCTAAGCCTTCTATGCAACTATATTTTGGCTTTTCACTATAGCACACTTGGGTTAGTTCCACTTTTTCTGGTATACTGAATCTTCCAACTGAAAACCAATTTCTTGGCTTTTATCCTCATTTTGCTGGAGTAAACCACAAGTAACTTTCTGGGCAAGAGAAGAAAGTAAAGTTTCTGAGTAATTGCCTGGCTGAAAATGTTTCTTTTTTATTCACACTGTAGATAGAAAATCTCCTTTGAATAGTGTATTTCCTCAGAATATTGAAGATATTGTTCCACTGTTTCCTAGCATCCAGGGTTGCTGACCAGCATTATTTTGTAGGTAAATGGTTTCCACTTGAAATATAAACAAACCCACCTCTCCCCACCCAACAAGATTTTTTTCTGTTTATCATTGGGGTTCATACATTTTACAAAGAGGAATCTTGAAAAGACTCACACACTCCAGTGTTCATCAGCATTATTTACAACACCCAAGATAAGAAAGCTAAGTGCTCCCCCACTGGAAGAATGGTAAAGAAGATATGTATATACGTACATGTGTATATACACAATGGAATACTACTCATTAAAAAAAGAATGAAATTTTGCCATTTGCAACAACATGGATGGACCTGGTGGGTATCAAGCTTAGTGAAACAAGTCAGACAGACAACACAAATACTTTATATGTAGAATCTAAAAAATAAAACAAATGAGTGACTATAACAAAACAGAAATAGACTTACAAATATAGAGACCAAACCAGTCCTTACCACTGGGAGAGGGAAGGAGGAAGAGAAAGAGAGGAGGGAATTAAGAGGTACAAACTACTATTTATAAAATAAATAGCTACCAGGAAATGTTGTACTGCTCAGAGAACATAGCCAATATTTTATAATGATCTTAAATGGAGTACCACCTATAAAATTTTTGAATCACTGTTATACACTTCAAACAAACTAAAGTTGTAAATAAACTATACCTCAATAAAAATAAATTTTCCCTATACTTTTAACGTCTCCAAATCTCACTCATCTCCAAACCCTAGGCTTCACCAAGATTCCACCGAGAAAACACGACCAGATCTAGCACATGCCCTGCTGCATGCATGTTAGGCAGTTGATTTGTTTTCATTTGTCAACACACTTCCACTTGCTTTCTGACTTCCAATCTTTCATGGCTCTTATCTATTAACAACCCTAGCCTTTTCTTCTCTTTTTGGTTCAATTCAGTTCAGTTCAGTCGCTCAGTGGTATCCAACTCTCTGCAACCCCATGAACCACAGCACCCCAGGCCTCCCTGTCCATCACCAACTGCCAGAGTTTACCCAAACTCATGTCCATCGAGTCAGTGATGCCATCCAGCCATCTCCTCCTCTGTCGTCCCCTTCTCCTCCCGCCGTCAATCCTTCCCAGCATCAGGGTCTTTTCAAATGAGTCAGCTCTTCCCATCTGGTGGCCAAAGTATTGGAGTTTCAGCTTCAACATCAGTCCTTCCAATGAACACTCAGGACTGAACTTCTTTAGGATGGACTGGTTGGATCTCCTTGCAATCCAAGGGTCTTTCAAGAGTCTTCTCCAACACCACACTTCAAAAGCATCAATTCTTCTGTGCTCAGCTTTCTTTATGGTCCAATTCTCAACATCCATACATGACTACTGGAAAAACCATAGCTTTGACTATATGGATTCTTTGTTGGCAAAGTGATGTCTCTGCTTTTTAACATGCTGTCTAGGTTGTTCATAGCTTTTCTTCCAAGGAGCAAGCGTCTTTTAATTTCATGGCTGCAGTCACCATCTGCAGTGATTTTTGGAGCCCAAGAAAATAAATTCTTCCACTGTTTCCATTGTTTCCCCATCTCTTTGCCATGAAGTGATGGGATGGGATGCAATGATCTTAGTTTTTGATGTTGAGTTTTAAGCCAACTTTTTCACTCTCTTTCACTTTCATCAAGAGGCTCTTTAGTCCTTCTTCACTTTCTTTCATAAAGGTGGTGTCATCTGCGTATCTGAGATGATTGCTATTTCTCCCAGCAGGCTTGATTCCAGCTTGTGCTTCATCCAGCCCAGCATTTAGCATGATGTACTCTGCATATAAATTAAACAAGCAGGGTGACAATATACAGCCTTAATATACTCCTTTCCCAATTTGGAACCAGTCTATTGTTCTATGTCCAGCTCTAACTGTTGCTTCTTGACCTGCATACAGATTTCTCAGGAGGCAGGTCAGGTGGTCTGGTATTCCCATCTCTTTAAGAATTTTCCTCAGTTCATTGTGATCCACACAGTCAAAGGCTTTGGCTTAGTCAATAAAGCAGAAGTTGATGTTTTTCTGTAATTCTCTGGATTTTTTTATGATCCAACAGACATTGGCAATTTGATCTCTGGTTCCTCTGCCTTTTCTTAATCCAGCCTGAACATCTGGAAGTTCACGGTTCACGTGCTATTGAAGTTTGGCTTGGAGAATTTTGAGCATTACTTTGCTAGTGTGTGAGATGAGTGCAACTGTATGGTAGTTTAAACATTCTTTGGCATTGCCTTTCTTTGAGATTGGAATGAAAACTGACCTTTTCCAGTCCTGTGGCCACTGCTGAGCTTTCTAAATTTGCTGGCATATTGAGTGCAGCACTTTCACAGCATCATCTTTTAGGATTTGAAATAGCTCAACTGGATTTCCATCACCTCCACTAGCTTTGTTCATAGTGATGCTTCCTAAGGCCCACTTGACTTCACCTTCCAGGATGTCTGGCTCTAGGTGAGTGATCACACCATCGTGGTTTATCTGGGTCATTAAGATCTTTTTTGTATAGTTTTTCTGTGTATTCTTGTTGCCTCTTCTTAATATCTTCTGCTTCTGTTAGGTCCAAACCATTTATGTCCTTTATTGTGCCCATCTTTGCATGAAATGTTCCTTTGATATCATTAACTTTTTTGAAGAGATCTCTAGTCTTTCCCATTCTACTGTTTTCCTCTATTTGTTTGCATTCATCACTGAGGAAGGCTTTCTTATCTCTCCTTGCTATTCTTTGGATCTTTACATTCAGATGGGTATATCTTTCCTTTTCTCCTTTGCCTTTTGCTTCTCTTTTCTCAGGTATTTGTAAGGCCTCCTCAGACAACCATTTTGCCTTTTTGCACTTCTCTTTCTTGGGGATGGTCTTGATCACTGCCTCCTGTACAATGTCACAAACCTCCATCCATAATTCTTCAGGTATTCTGTCTATCTGATCTAATCCCTTGAATCTGTTTGTCACGTCCACTATATAATTAGAGGTGATTCTATTTAGCTCATACCTGAATGGCCTAGTGGTTTTCCCTACTTTCCTCAATTTAAGTCTGAATTTGGCAATAAGGAGTTCATGATCTGAGCCACAGTCAGCTCCCAGTCTTGTTTTTGTTGCCTGTATAGAGCTTCTCCATCTTTGGCTGCAAAGAATATAATCAATCTGATTTGGGTATTGACCATCTCGGTGATGTTCATGTGTAGTCATCTCTTGTGTTGCTTGAAGAGGGTGTTTGCTATGACCAGTGCATTCTCTTGACAAAACTCTGTTAGCCTTTGCCCTGCTTCATTTTATACTACAAGGCCGAACTTGCCTGTTACTCCAGGTATTTCTTGACTTCCTACTTTTGCATTCCAGTCCCCTATGATGAAAAGGACATCTCTTTTGGGTGTTAGTTCTAGAAGGTCTTGTAGGTCTTCATAGAACCATTCAACTTCAGCTTCTTCAGCATTAGTGGTTGGGGCATAGACTTGGTTACAGTAATATTGAATGGTTTGCCTTGGAAATGAACAGAGATCATTCTGTCATTTTTGAGATTGCAACCAAGTACCGCATTTTGGATTCTTTTGTTGACTATGAGGGCTATTCCATTTCTTCTAAGGGATTCTTGGCCACAGTAGTAGATATAATGGTATAATGGTCATCTGAATTAAATTCACCCATTCCAGCCAGTTTTAGTTCACTGACTCCTAAAATGTCGATGTTCACTCTTGCCATCTCCTGTTTAACCGCTTCCAGTTTACCTTCATTCATGGACTTAACATTCCAGGTCCCTACGCAATATTGTTCTTTACAGCATTGGACTTTACTTCCATCACCAGTCACATCCACAACTGGGCATTGTTTTTGCTTTGGCTCTATCTCTTCACTCTTTCTGGAGTTATTTCTACACTCTTCTCCAGTAGCATATTGGGCATCTACTGATCTCTGGAGTTCATCTTTCAGTGTCCTATCTTTTTGCCTTTTCATACTGTTCATGGGGTTCTCAAGGCAAGAATACTGAAGTGGTTTGCCATTCCCTTCTCCAGTGGACCGTGATTTGTCAGAACTCTCCACTATGACCTGTCCATCTTGGGTGGCCCTACACAGCATGGCTCATAGTTTCATTGAGTTAAAAAAGGCTGTGGTCCATGTGATCAGCTTGATCAGCTTTCTGTGACTGTGGTCCTCATTCCGTCTACCCTCCAATGGACAAGGAAAAGAGGCCTTGGAAATCCATGGAAGCTTCCCAATGGGAGAGAATTAAGTGGTGCTTCAATAAGTTGTGCTGGGAAAACTGAACAGCTACGTGAAAAAGAATGAAATTAGAATACTACCTAACACCATACACAAAGATAAACTCAAAATGGATTAAAGACCTAAATGTAAGACCAGAAACTACTAAACTCTTACAGGAAAACATAGGCAGGACACTCGACTACATAAATCAAAGTAAGCTCTTCTATGACCCACCTCCTAGAGTTATGGAAATAAAAACAAACAAGTGGGACCCAATTAAACTTAAAAGCTTTTGCACAGCAAAGGAAACTACAAACAAGGTGAGAAGACAGCCCTCAGAATGGGAGAAAATAATAGCAAAGGAAAAAACTAACAAAGAATTAATTTCCAAAATATACAAGCAGCTCATACAACTCAATATCAGAAAAGCAAACAACTCAATCAGAAAGTGGGAAAGGGACCTGAAGAGACATTTCTCCAAAGAAGACATACAAATGGCTAACAAGCACACGAAAAGATGCTCGACATCAATCATTATTAGAGATATGCAAATCGAAAGTACAATGAAATTTACCACCTCACACCAGTCAGAATGGCCATCATCAAAAAATCTACAAACAATAAATGCTGGGGAAGGTGTGGAGAAAAGGGAACACTCCTGCATTGCTGGTGGGAATGTAAACTGATGCAGCCACTATGGAAGACAGTACGGAGATTCCCTAAAATGGTAGGAATAAAGCCACCATATGACCCATCAATCCCACTCCTAGGCATATACCCTAAGGAGACCAAAATTGAAAAAGACACATGTATCCCAGTGTTCATTGCAGCACTATTTACAATAGCTAGAACATGGAAGCAACCTAAATGTCCATTGACAGAAAGAAGCTGTGGTACATATATACAATGGAATACTACTCAGCCATAAAAAGGAATGCATTTGAATCCATTTTAATGAGATAGACGAAACTAGAGCCTATTATACAAGTGAAGCAAGTCAGAAAGAGAACTATAAATATCGTATACTGACACATGTATATGGAATCTAAAAAGATGGTGATGGTTTAGTCGCTACTCTTGCAACCCCATGCACTGTAGCCTGCAAGGTCCCTCTATCCATGGGATTTTCCAGGAAAGAATACTAGAGTGGGTTGCCATTTCCTTCTCCAGAGGATCTTCTGGACCTGGGAATTGAACCTGGGTGTCCTGCATTGCAGGCAGATTCTTTACCAATTGAGCTACAAAGGAAGCATGTTCCAAAAAGATGGCACTGATGAATCTATTTTCAGGGCAGCAGTGGAGAAACGGACAAAGAGGACAGACCTATGGACATGGGGGGAGGAGAGGAGGGAGAAGGGGAGATGTATGGAAACAGAAACATAGAAATGTACAATACCATATGTAAAATAGATAGCCAATGGGAATTTGTTGTATGACTCAGGGAACTCAAACAGGGGCTCTGTGACAGGCTGAAGGGTGGGATGGGGAGGGAGATGGGAGGGACATCAGGGAGGGAGGGGATGTGGGTGTGCCTATGGCTGATTTTTGTTGGGCAGATTTCTGTATGACAGAAAACCACAAAATTCTGTAAAGCAACTATCCTTCAATTTAAAAAGTTTTTTTAATCTTTTAAAAAGTGCATTAAAGATCTAAACATGAGACAGGACACTATAAAATACCTGGAGGAAAACATAGGCAGAACACACTCGGACATAAATCACAGCAATTTCTTTTTTGATCCACCTTCCAGAATAATGGAAATAAAAATAAACAAATAGGACTGACTCAAACTCAAAAGCTTTTGCATAATGAAGAAAACAATAAACAAAATGGAAAAACAACCCACAGATTGGGAGAAAATATTGGCAAACGATGTGACTAACAAAGGATTAGTTTCCAAAATTTACAAACAGCTCATGATGCTTAACAGGATCAAAACAGACAACCCAATCACGAAATGGCAGAGGATGTAAGTAGACATTTCTCCAAAGAAGACATGCAGATGGCCAAGAGGCAAGTGAAAAGATGTTCAATATTGCTAGTTATTAGATAAATGCAAATCAAAACTACAATGAGATATTACCTCACTCCAGTCATAATGGCTATCATCAAAAAATCCACAAACAATAAATGCTGGAGAGGGTGTGGAGAAAAGGGAAACATCCTACACTGTTGGCAGGAATGTAAATTGGTACAGCTACTATGGAGAACAGTATGGAGGTTATTTAAAGAATTAAAAATGGAGCTACCATATGACCCTGCAATCCAACTCCTGGGCACATATCTGGATAAAAACATGATCTGAAAGGATACATGCACCCCAATGTTTATTGATGCATTGTTTACAATAGCCAAGACACGGAAGCAACCTAAATATCCATCGACAGAGGAATGGATGAAGAAGATATGGTGTATATTTACAGTGGAATATTACTCAACCACCAAAAAGAATGAAATAATGCCATTTGCAACAACATGGATGGATGTAGAGATTGTCATACTTAGTGACAGATAAGGAGATAAGGAGAAATATCATATGACATCCCTTATATGTGGAATCTATAAAGAAATGATACAAATGAACTTACTTATAAAACATAAAGACTCACAGAGAACAAATTTACAGTTGCCAGAGGGAAGAATGGGGGAAAGGGATAGTTAGGGACTTTGGAATGGACAAGTACACACTGCTATATTTAAAATGGATAACGAAGAAGGACCTAGTGAATAGCACATGGAACTCTGCTCAACATTATGTGGCAGCCTGGATGGAAGGGGAGTTTCAGGGAGAATGGATATATGTATGGCGGACTCTCTTCTGTTC
Source organism: Cervus elaphus (assembly GCF_910594005.1). Taxonomy (NCBI): domain Eukaryota; kingdom Metazoa; phylum Chordata; class Mammalia; order Artiodactyla; family Cervidae; genus Cervus; species Cervus elaphus. The sequence goes on from NC_057824.1 coordinate 33,822,500, forward strand.
ACTTGAAACTGTGACAATATTGTTAATTTGCTATATTCCAACACAATATAAAAAAATTTAAGTCTATTTTTGCCTCAATATTAATGGAGCTGCCCCTGGTTTCTTTTGGTTATTGTTTGCATGGAGTATCTTTTTCCATTTCTTTCACTTTCAACCCATTGTATTTAAGGTCTAAAGTTAGTCTCTGGTAAGCAGCATATAGTTGAAATATGTTTTTATCAATTCAGCTAATCTGTCTTTTGATTACATTTAAAGTAATTACTAACAAGGACTTACTTCTGTCATTTTGCTCTTTCATTTCTATATGCCTTACAACTTTATTTTGGTCCCTTATTTCCTACATTAATGCTTTCTTTTGTCTTTAGTTGAATTTTGTAGTAAAATCCTTAAATTCCTTTCTCTTTTCCGTTTGTGTATACTCTACAGCTATTTTCTTTGTGGCCACCATTGGGACCATATTTAAATTGTAAAGTTAAAACATTCTAATTTGAATTTGTACTAGTTTATCAGAGTACATCATGAGAAACACTGGCTGGATGAAGCACAAGTTGGAATCAAGATTTCTGGGAGAAATATCAATAACCTCAGATATGCAGATGACACCACCCTAATGTAGAAAGCAAAGAGGAACCAAAGAGCTTCTTGATGAAGGTGAAAAGAGGAGAGTAAAAAAGTTGACTTAAAACTTAACATTCAAAAAACGAGAATCATGGCATCCGGTTCCATCACTTCATGGCAAATAGATGGGGATAAAATAGGAACAGTGACAGACTTTATTTTATTGGGCTCTAAAATCACTGTGGATGGTGACTGCAGCCATGGAATTAAAAGACGCTTACTCCTTGGAAGAAAAGCTATGACAAACCTAGACAGTGTATTAAAAATCAGAGACATCACTTTGCCAACAACGATCCATATAGTCAAAGCTATGATTTTTCCAGTAGTCATGTACAGATGTGAGAGTTAGACCACAAAGAAGGCTGAGCACTGAAGAATTGATGTTTTCAAACTGTGGTGCTAGAGAAGACCCTAGAATGAGTCCCTTGGACTGCAAGAGGATCAAACCAGGGAAATCAACCCTGAATATTCAATGGAAGAACTGTTGCTGAAGCTGAAACTCCAATACTTTGCAAAGACTCCTGATGCTAAAAGCTGGCTCACTGTTAAAGACTGAAGGTAAGAGGAGAAGCAGGCGGCAGAGGATGAAATGGTTAAAGAGCATCACTGACTCAATGAACATAAATGTGAGCAAACTGTGGGAGATAGTGAAGGAAAGGGGAGCCTGTCTTGCTGCAGTCCCATGAGTCAGAGTCAGACATGACTCAGCAACTGCACAACAATAAATGATTAGTGGTGTTGAGCATTTTTGACTGCTTACTAAATAAATACGTATCGTATGCAAAGAGCCGACTCATTGGAAAAGACCTTGATGCTGGGAAAGAATGAGGGCAAGGGGAGATGGGGACAACAGAGGATGAGGTGGTTGGCTGGCATCACCAATTCAATGGACATGAAGTCGGGCAAACTCCGGAGGTGGAGAGGGACAGGGAGGCCTGGTATGCTGCAGTCTATGGGGTCACAAAGAGTCAGATATGACTGAGCAACTAAACAGCTAGCTTATCTTCAATAGCATACAAAAACTCTACTCTTCGCACCTCTATCCCCAGCCCTTTCAGTTGTTGATGTCCCCAAATTATATCCTTATATATTCTAAGTGAGAATTGGAGCTCATGGAGCCAGCCTCTTCTTTCTCTATAATTATATAATTATATAATTAGCCTTACAAGGCTGATTGGGAGCTGAAAAAAATTGTGAGGTGGAAAATGCACACCACCAACCAATGTCACAAATACATGTTAACAATGATATCCCATCTGAACTACACACACACACACCCTTCCTCCACATACAAACAGCTGTCACTGAGTTAGGTAGGTGGTGGTAGTAGATATTTCCACAAGATGGCAGTCTTTCTTCATACTGTAAAACTTAACAGGCAATATTGCGATGTTGCAAAATACTTAATAAACAGTATTTTATTATTTACGTAGCTGTTAGCGTGAATTGTATTTCATACACTACCACATTTTGAACAGATTTTTTAATTTGGGTCACAATTATGGTTTGATGCATTGGTGGTGTTATAACTGAAGAAGGAAACATTCTAAATAGCAGTGTGTTCATGGACGTGTGCATTTGTGTACCCCACCTAACCTCAACTGGATGATGAAGTTCCAATGGTTGGACGCTCAGGGGTGCAGTTAATTTGAGAGTAGTGATTAAAAAGTACTGGAGACGAGGTTTGTATATCCTGTTAATCAATGTGAACTTTATCCTGAAAAACATGGGAAATCATTGAAAAATTTTAACCAGGTGGGAGTCTGGATGAGCGAAATGTTTCTCAAATTTTACTCCTTGTTAACACCTTCATTATTTTTTCCATATGTCCATATCTGCTGCTAACTGCTAAGTCGCTTCAGTCGTGTCCGACCCTGTGTGACCCCATAGATGGCAGCCCACCAGGCGCCCCTGTCCCTGGGATTCTCAAGGCAAGAACACTGGAGTGGGTTGCCATTTCTTTCTCCAATGTGTGAAAGTGAAAAGTGAAAGTGAAGTCGCTTATTCGGTGTCCCACTCATAGTGACCCCATGGACTGCAGCCTACCAGGCTGCTCCCATCCATGGGATTTTCCAGGCAGGAGTACTGGAGTGGGGTGCCATTGCCTTCTCCAATATCACCTATAGTTAATTTATTTAATGTTGTTTACATCAATCTTTTATTCTTTTATAAACATATACCAAAAGGAAACTCATTACCAGCATTGCTTGCCACAATATTCAAAATAATATATAACCATTAAAATAGAACAATTGTTCATTTATGTACCAACTTTATTTTTTAATTTATTTCAGTTTTTGGTTGTGCTGGGTGTCTGTTACTATGCATACACTTTCTCTAGTTGCTGCAATGGCGGGGGCGGGCGGGGGGGGGGGGGGGGGGGGGGGGGCGGGCCGCAGTGGGGAGGCGTTGTGGGGAAGGGTAGGGGCGTGGGGAGTTACTCCCTAGTTGTAGTGCACGGCCTTCTCCTTGCAGTGGTTTCCCTTGCTGAGCACAGGCTCTAGGCACAGGGGCTTCAGTAGTTGCCATGTGAGGCTCTAGAGCAGGATCATTAGCTGTGGCAGGGGCTTAGTTGCTCCACTGCATGTGGAATATTCCTGGACCAGGGATCGAACCTGTGTCCTCTGCATTGGGAGGGGGCAGTTTCCTATCCACTGTACCACCAGGGAAGTCTTATGTACCAACTTTAAATCATCTCATGCACCGCTATGTAAGCCTACCACAGTTTTTGTGCCAGATTCTTTTTCGCATTTTTAAAAATATTTTTTGGCTGTACCTCCCGGTAGTTTACAGGCTTTCAGTTCCCAACCAGGGATCGAACCTGGGCCACAGTAGCGACAGCACCATATCCTAACCACTAGGCAGCAAGGAACTCCTGCCATATTCTCCATTACCGGGTCTTAGGTGTCCCCTGTAATCTATTACAGAGTTGTGAGTGTAGAGAAACTCAGACACGAGCTGAGGATTAGTTTCTCTGCTCTGTAACGCCTTATGAAATTTTCATGTGCATACCAATCACCTCGAGATCTTGTAAAAATGCAGATTTTGATCCAGTATGGGATCTGAAAATTCTTCACTTGTAACAGACTCCTAAGTGATGTTAATGTTAGTTACCCAACCATGCAACGCAGCAAGGTACAAGGCTATAAGTCCCTGAAGGGCAGGGACCATGCCTTAATCTTCAGCATAGTGTCTGGCACGGACAACTTCTTAGTTAATACTTGTGGAAAAGAGCACAGAATTTTCTTTCCTCAGCAGTCACGTGAGGCTTCCCTGATAGCTCAGTTGGTAAGAATCTGCCTGCAATGCAGGAGACCTCGGTTCCACTCCTGGCTTGGGAAGATGCCCTGGAGAAGGGAAAGGCTACCCACTCCAGGATTCTGGCCTGGAGAATTCCATGGACTGCACAGTCCATGGGGTCGGACACGACTAAGACAAAGAGTCGGACACGACTGAGCGACTTTCACTTCACTGTCTCAGCAGTCACGTGACTCTCCATATGCAAGCTTCACCTTAGAAGTTCCACTTCTCACCCACTCACACCACTACTATTCAAAACATTTTAATTTTTCTAAAACAAAACTATAGTACAGTTTTTATTTTCTAAGTAACCCCAGCCTAAACTATTAACTCCAGGACAGCAGAGACCTTAGTTGTACTGATTTCCTAAGCTTCCGTCTCACCCAGGTGTATCCCTGGCGTGGTCTGGCAGTTAAAGAAGCGAATTGATTGGACAAGGCCTATGTCCTCACGGAGCTAATGATCTAACGACGACTTCACCAAGCAACAGGCGATCACACCCGGTTTCGAAGCCTAAGTCTCTGCAGAAGGGCAGACAGACGAAGGTTTTCTAAAGCCGCTGGCTTCCACGGAGCGGGAAGTCCTGGAGTTCAGATGGCTTGAGCCCAGACGCCGCGGGTGAAAACCGGGGAAACCGACTCTTTCATTGGACAGTCCGGACCGGGAGAATCCAAAGTGGCGGGGGGGGGGGAGAGAGGCTGCGATGTGCTGTCGCAGGAGTAGTCAGAAGATTACAGAGTGGATATCAAGGCCAGGAAGAGAACTAAAAAAGCGGTAACTTAAATTATCTTCTAAATACTCCCTTACGAAATCATGCGTCTCCCTATCCTATGTCTTGGAGGAATTAGACTGGCCCAACCTCCAAGGAGCAGTAGAGCGCAGCCGGTCGTCTAGAGAGTCCCTCACGTAAGAGACGTGGGAAAGAGTGTCGCAGGGAAAGCTGGGCCACTGCCGCTGTCCGCCACCATCTTGCTTTTTCTAAGGCGGCAGTGACCGAGGCTCAGAACAATCTTGAGCAATGAAGCTGTTAACCAGAGCCGGGCCCCTCTCGGTGAGCACAGCTGGCGGGCTTGGGGAAGGGTTGGAGAGCAGATGGTCAGCAAGGTCATACGGACCGGAGTTGCCTGGTTTGGGGCCCCTGGGCGCTGGGCTTCGTTCTGCCCTTCAGCTGAACCCTGCGGGCCAACTGGGCTCCAGGCTGGGTGGGTCAGGCGTTGGAAGGCCCGCTCATGCTCTGAGCAGAGGAGACCTAGTGCAGGAAAACGTGCAGAGAGAGGGGGGGGCCTTGAGAGCAGAGGTGAAGCGATTCGGTGGCGACACCTTTGAAGGTCATTGCTGCTCTTGTGTGCAGGTGAAGGAGACCGCGAAATTTGTGTCGCGGGAGGCCGGTGTAGACCTAGGCCCCCATCCCTACCCTATCAGCTGCTGCCTGTGTTTCTTGGCATATCATGTAGCATCAGCTTCTCCAACTGTTAAGCGGCTTATGAGTAAAATTATAAGAAAGAAATGAGCTAATACCTGTATAGCGTTTTTCAGTGAACCTTGAACTTGATTGTTACTGTCGTGTCCTGGCTGCATAAAGTGTGCTTTTCTTGATCTCGTTTTAATATTTATCCAGGAGGGGTTCTTGGCCTTTCCTTTGGAGCTTCTTAAGGCTCCTCCTCCATGTCCGAGTGACACATAGCTGTCACTTGGGGAAAACTCCTGTTATCAGTGTTATATCATTGTGGACTGGTGGTTATCAAGAGGGAACAGTCTCAACCTCTGAGATTAAAACAACTCTTCGAGGCCAGTTTTGCCCCCAGGGGACATTTGGCAACATCTAGAGACATTTTTTGGAGAAGGAAATGGCAACCCACTCCAGTATTCTTGCCTGGAAAATCCCATGGCGGGAGGAACCTGATAGGCTACAGTCCATGGGGTCGCAAAGAGTCGGACACGACTGAGCGACTTCACTTTAGAGACATTTTTGGTTGTGACAACCTGAGGGGCGGGGGACTGCTACTGCTGGACATCCTTCAGTGCTCAAAGCCACCCACAACAGAATTATCCAGCTCAAAATACCAAGAGAGCCTGGGTTGCTAAGAAACGTAGTAATCTACTAGAAGAAGGTTCGAAAAACCAGGGAATGGAGTTCCCTGGTACTTAATATTTAAATAGATAAACTATGAATTATACAAATGACCTTGATTTAGACTGTAATTCTCTTAGCCTTCTTAGCACCCCTAAATTAACCGATGATTTTAATAACCCTTAGAGGGAAGTCCAGTTGGACTGGCAAAAAACCTCAAAACCATCTCCTCATTCATTCCATCCTCACCTTTCAGTAGAAAAAAGAACTCAAAGATAACAGAGTTGAAGAGGACCAATGTAAACAAATTGCAGTAAGCTTGAAAGCAATTGTTGGTTCTACTTACAGCACTTACTTTAAGAATAAATTTATACATCTTTTGTTATTAAAACAAAATAGTAATTGTATGGACAGTTACTAGGATAATTCGTTGCAACAGGTTTGAATGGAACAAATTACAGAGAGTACATTATGACGAAGTGTCACTGCTCAGGCGCATTTGAGAGGAGAGCACCTAAATCTACCTTAGCAACTGATGTGCCCACATATCTTAAATTTTTTACTTTCTGGAAAAATCAAAAGCTAGAATCACTAGTAGAGTTAACTGTACCACACCCAGCGAATGAAATTGATGATGATAAAGTAAAGCTATTTGTAACTTATAATTTGAAAGCACTAAGGAAGGTTATGGCCAACCTAGACAGCATATTAAAAAGCAGAGACATTATTTTGTCAACAGAGGTCTGTCTAGTCAAGGCTATGTTTTTTCCATTAGTCATGTGTGCACTTGAGAGTTGGAGTATAAAGAAAGCTGAGCACAGAAGAATTGATGCTTTTGAACTGTGGTGTTGGAGAAGGCTCTTGAGAGTCCCTTGGACTGCAAGGAGATCCAACCAGTCCATCCTAAAGGAGATCAGTCCTGGGTGTTCATTGGAAGGACTGATGTTGAAGCCGAAACTCCAGTATTTTGGTCACCTGATGGGAAGAGCTGATTCATTTGAAAAGACCCTGACGCTGGGAAAGATTGAGGGCAGGAGGAGAAGGGGACGACAGAGGGTGAGATGGTTAGATGGCATCACCAACTCAATGGACATGAGTTTGGGTAAACTCCGGCAGTTGGTGATGGACAGGGAGGCCTGGCGTGCTGCAGTTCATGGGGTCGCGAAGAGTCGGACACAACTGAGCGACTGAACTGAACTGAACAGCAAATGAAAACGAGGAACCAACTTTTCAATAGTACAGCATTGAAGCTGAATGCACAACCAGCAGCCCTCCTGCACAACATGAAGTAGGGACATTGCAGCCTCTGAGGGGCTTCTTGGGAAACTCAGGCAGCATGTTCGTTTAATCCTGGGCGTACTAAGGTTTAATTCTCAGCATCTCCACTAGTAACCTTATGATCCTTAAACATAATCAGAATTAATTCTGTGGCATTGTATATCATTCGCCAAGAAGAAAGCTGAATAAAATTACACATTTTGGATCCATTATCTGACGTTTAAGAGGATCCCTTCCCATGGCTGCATATTACATTCTGAGAATCTGCTGTGAATGAAGCTGTTGTTAATCTCAGGGTATATTAGTCAAAGAAGATTAAAAAAAAAAAAAACCCTTTAATTGTGTAGTCTTAATGTAGCACAAAAGAGAGTGAAGATACTCTGGGAAATATTTGGGGGCTTGGATGAAGTTTTCTTTGATATGCTTTTTAAAGGTTACTAAAATGATTAAGGAAATGAAGTCATATTGGAAAGTAGACTAAAAAGATGAGACTCTTTAGGCAGATAAGAGAAGCAGTAATGCTAAAACCTATAAAAAGGTCTGAATGTGGCTATTCCACACTTCTTTTAAAAGTTCCAAAGCATTAGAGCCTAGAAAGGACCACTTGGAGCTCTAATAAGGTAGTTAAAAGAAAATGTAGTGAATCTTTATATAAGAAATGAACATGTTCAACTCAGCGTTCCTTCAAGCCCTGCAGATCACAAATAGAGATTTAAGAGTGGCATGGGTAAACTGGTGGGTTAGTTAATAGGTTAATCAGCTGAATCCTCCCATGGAGTTTTTTACCACTGAACACCCTCTATTGCTTGGGCCAACTCAGATACAATGCACTATTCTTTTGAGAAATATGGTAACCTGTCTTTTTTTGTGTTTAGAGATTTTATTCCCTGAAAGTCGCTCCTAAAGCTAAAGCCGCAGCAGCCCCTGCAGGAGTGCCTCTACATCCTCAGGACCTTGAGGTTAGTCCCCCTGAGGTACTCACTGGACACATACACGCCTCACTGTTCTTGGTAACATAAAGACATTAATCACATCCCTACTTTATTTTATACACAGTTTACCAGGTTACCAAATGGTTTAGTGATTGCGTCTCTCGAAAACTATGCTCCTGCATCAAGAATTGGTTTATTCATTAAAGCAGGCAGCAGATATGAGAACTCCAACAATTTAGGAACGTCTCATCTGCTTCGTCTTGCATCCAGTTTGGTAAGCATCTTTACTACTTTTGTGTGTTTAGAAATCTGTGGTGTCTTGGTCCTACAGAAGAGAAAAACTAAAAGCAACACCCCTGTGTTGGTTTCGTGGAGCTGCCATAACAAGTTACTTCAAACCTTGTGGCTTAAACAACAGGAGTTTATCCTGTCGCAGTTCTAGAGGCTAGAAGTCAAAGTCATGGTGTCAGTAGAGCCATGCTTCCTCTGAAGGCTCTAGGAAGAATCATGCTTTTATCTCCCACAGCTTCTGGTGGTTGCCAGCAGTCTTTTTCATTCCTTGGCTTGCAGCTGCATCATTCCAGTATCTGCCCCTGATTTCACGTGGCCCTGTCTGTCTGTGTTTCTGTATCCAAACATCCCTCTTACTGAAGGGCACACTCTTATCCAGCATGACCTCATTTTAAATATTTACATCTGCAAAGGCTGTTTCCAAACAGGGTCACTTTTGTAGGTTCTTGGGTGGACATGAATTTTGGGGATCAGTTTTCAGCCCAGTACAGTCCCCTAATATAATGTGAAAAATCACAGGATACTTATCGCAGAGAAGCAGTAAATTAGTGTCCATCCGGATGTTCATGCTGGAGCATAAGAAATCAGTAAAAAGATAACATTTTTAGGATGGTGAGACACATGTACATCCATGATTGATTCATGTCAGTGTATGGCAAAAACCACCACAATGTTGTAATTAGCTTCCAATTAAAATAAATAAATTAATTTTTTAAAAAATAAAAGAATCATGTACCAAAAAAGGACATTTTTAATTTTTAAAAAGTGCCAGAAATTGAAAGAAAATTATTTTTTTCCCATATGCAAATCTCTTTCACAGTAGATTGATGAATCCAACAAGCATGTATTTGATAATTGAATTTTTATCTAAATGTGCTTTATATAAAAATCTATACTTGTGCTTTTGGGTTAACTTCGTTGGGTATTTCTTAAAAGGAGGTAGTATTTTTAGTTAGTGTTCCTTTTGAATTTAATGACAAACATTAGATTTTGACATAAAGTGATGTTTGGCAAACTCAGGCATTAAAAATTACCAAAAATTGTTGTTTTTTTCTTTTCCAAGACTACAAAAGGAGCTTCATCTTTCAAGATAACCCGTGGAATTGAAGCAGTTGGTGGTAAATTAAGGTTTGTTAAAAATAAATAATCAGAAATATTGAAAACACCAGAAGATGATCAGTTGTAAAGGAACTTTTCTCTGTTATCAAGGTGGTTAACAGTTTCTTAAGGCTCAAGAAGGAAAAGACTGATGAATTTGACTGCATAAATGTAAAACATCTTTATGCCTTAAAGTAAAAATCTAAGTAACTAAAAGTAGGTATTTGCAACATATGTAATATGGAGAGGATTATTTGGAAAAATAAAGAACTACAAATTAGGAAAACAACCAAAGAGTAAATGGATAGGAACAAAGATAGGAATAGGCTGTTCCCAGAAGAAGAGGCCAGAAACAATGATCTTCACTTATAATCAACAGTTCAGTACCATTTTATACTGCTGGTGGGAGTATGAGTTGATACAGCTACTTAGGAAAGAATCTTCCTAAGAAATACCAGTTAACATTAAAAATGAGCATATTCTACAACCTAACAATTTTTAATCCACATGCACAAAGGAGTTCTTTATTGTGACTGGAAACAATCTAAATGCCTGTCTTTAAAGGGTGGATAAGTAAAGTATGATACAATAATATGCTGGGACTACTACAGTTAGGAATGAATAGCAGTTAAGAAATGAATTCAGAAAAAAAAAAGAAATGAATTCAGTCTGTATCAACATGGCAGACTTAACAAAATGTTTTGTGGAAAACAAGTTTTAAGATTTTTTGAAGGTAGGAGGTTTTTAACAAAATAATATGTAATGCTTATTATTATGTTTGTCTCAAGTGGGAGAAAGTGTGAGAACCTGGGAAGGATACAAAGAGATCTTCAACTTTAAACTTGCCTTTTCTTTTTTAAGTTGTGGTAAAATACACATAAGATAAAATTTACCACCTTTAAAATGTGTAGTTCTATAACAATAAGTGTCATTGAGCAACCATCACCACCACCCATCTCCAGAACGTTTTCCTCTTCCCCAGCCCAAACTCTGTAGCTATTAAACACTACCTTCCCTTCCCCCAGCCCCAGGCCAGCACCATTCTGTGTTGTTTCCATGATTCTGACTACTCCAGGTACCTCATATCAGTGGAATCACACAGTATTTGTTACCTTTTTATGACTGACTGACTTCACTGAGAAGAATGTTTTCAAGGTTTATCCAAGTGTGATATGCCAGGACTTTCTTCCTTTTTGTCAAGTTGAAATACTTAACTGTTTTCTTATTTAAGATTTTTTTAAATAGTTAAAAGCTTTAGTTGAGTGTGCATATTTTTCTTCACTATTACTTATACTTTTTATACTTCAAAATATTTTTTTCCAAAAGATTGATTTAATGAAGATATAAGAGAAAGCTTATTCTTCTGATTTAGATAATTCACTGTAATTTATTTTTGACTCAGCGTGACTTCAACAAGGGAAAACATGGCCTATACTGTGGAATGCCTGCGGGATGATGTGTGAGTACCTGTGTGTGTTTATTTAGAAGATCTGCTTTTAAAGAAATACTTAGTCGCTCAGTTCTGCTCTTATGTTTTTTTATGTGGCATGACCTCTGATGTTGGTTTTGGATTATCACTCACAAGCTGCCTGAAGTTTAATAAAAAGAGCATTAGAGTTGTGTAGAATGGATGTTCGTTTTACATTTTTGACTGGTAACTCTGAGCTTCATGTCTTCTGTAGTGATATTCTAATGGAGTTCCTGCTCAATGTCACCACAGCACCAGAATTTCGACGCTGGGAGGTGGCTGCCCTTCAGTCTCAGCTAAGGATTGACAAAGCTGTGGCTTTTCAGAATCCACAGGCTCGTAAGTGCACTTTCAGATTATATTCCGTTGTTTCTAAGATACTGGGATTTCGAGAAAATCAATTTGTAGAGGAATAAAATTGCTGTTGACATTCTTTTTCGCCTTGGGTTTGAAAATAACACTTTCCAAAAATGTGTCCACTTTTTAAAACATTGTTCATTTCTAAACATTTGTATTGTTGATTATTTTTCATCATGTTAATATGTAAATTTATTACAGAATCCTAGGCCTTTCACCTGTGTTTTATGCCCGTCCTCCCACCGCTGATTTTTTTTTGTTTTATTTAGTTAGTTAGTTAGTTATTGGTCGCACTGGATCTTCAGTGCTGTGCACAGATTTTATCTAGTTTGGGGGAGCAGGTTTCTCTTGCTGTGGAGCGTGGGCTCTAGGCCCGCAGGTTCAGTAGTTATGGAGCACAGGCTTAGTTGCTCCTCGGCATGTGGAATCTTCCCAGACCACGGATCAAACCCATGGACCCTGCATTGGCAGATGGATGCTTAGCACTATACCACCTGGGAAGTTCCCTGGTGTTTTTTGTTTTTTAACAGTCTTTTATTTTTAATTGGAGGATAATTACTTTACAGTATTGTGGTGGTTTCTGCCTTAAATCAACATGAATCAGCCATATGTATATATATGTTTCCTCCCTCTTAAATCTCTCTCCCACCTCCCTCCCTATCCACACCTCTAGGTTGTGTCAGAGCACCCCCTGGTGTTTTTTAATGATTGTTCTACTTATACCAAATCTGGCAGCAGTTTATTGCTGCTGCTGCTGCTGCTACTTTTACTATTATATATTGCTATTATTGTTTAGCCAACTCCTTTTTATTGGGTTTTTCCAAAGCAATCAACTTAATTTAAAAAAACCTTTTTTATATTCATGTTTGTGTTTATAGAATGTTTGGTTATATAATCTTGACAAGCATATCTGGCAGAACAAATCTGTAAGATAAAAAAAGCACCACTGACTCTCAGAAGTCAAAGAACTTCTGGTAGGAGCAGAAATGTGCAGGTAGACCACTGAGGTATAAGCGGGTGACCAACTGCAGGGGCTCAGAACGGCGTGGACTTCATTCATATGCAGGCCTGCCAAGTGTCTGGAACATAGTGAGTGCTTGACTCCTGTTTGCTCATATTATATTTCATGGTGATAACTTTGTCACTCCAGACTTTTGATAAAAGAGATAGAATAGTAAAATTGTGGAAAAGATGACTTCTGTGTCCTGAGTAGCTTCCTTCCCCACTGGTAGCAGTGAGGCTCCAGCCCTCATCCTTTGTGCATGAGCAGTTGTTATAGTCTGCTGACTGGTGTCTCTCTGCTCAGGCATACCTCTTCAGTCCATCTTCCATGTTTCCATGATAGTTGATCATTCTGACATGAAAATCCAGTGAAAATCCTTTAAAGGCTTCTTATTATCCATGAGATGAGGCCCAGCGTCTTTTAACTTCGCATATATGTTAACTCCAATGATCTGGCACCTGCCTAGCTCCCTTGTTTCTTGCTCTATCTTTTTCTCTCCTAGCTGCAGTTCCTCTTTGAATCAAACTGTTGTCATACTTCATGCCTTTGTCTGTTTCCTCTGTCTGAAATGTTTTTCCCAGATCTTTCACCTGGGACACACCTACTCATCCCAGATTTTACTTCTCTTAACTCCTTTCCAGTTCTCAGTGCCCTTCCCTAGTAATATACTACTAACATCACACCCTAATACTTTTATAGTGTTTCCCCCTCAACATTTTGAGGGGAGGTGTGTGTCTTAACTCATCTCTGTATTTCCAACTCAGTGCTTGGCATAGAGGGACTGCCCAAATAATAAGCAGATAAAAGACAAACACCTCAAGCAAAGACACTGAACCAGAGAAGTAGGAACAGTGCCAGGGAGGAGTGCAGCTTGGCAGTAGCATTTGACCCCTGGAAGCTAGCAATGTGACCTAACACTAACACTTTCATATCTTCTCTTATCCTGACAACTCCCTCATTACCTAGAGAGGGAACCTAGAAGTGAACAAAATCCAGATTAGCTGATTTAATCAAGGTGACACAGCAAGTCGATTGCAGAACTGTAATTAGGCCCAGACTTCTGAATCTGAAGCCCAGGCCATTCTGCTTTCCAGATGATGCTAGGTAGATTAAAGTTTGAGAAATGTTTAGGTGGATTCTGACATTTACAGGCTGCTATCAGAGAATCTTATTTTTCTCAGCACATTCGACTGGCAGAATTTTAGAAGTTGCTAGAGGTTAAATGATAGTAAAGTTTCAATGCTTGAATGCAATGACCAAAGTTGTATAGTTGTTTTCAAGGCTCTTTACATGGTGTTGTCTTTATTTAAATAATGTTTCTGTAACTGCTTCTTTACTTATTTTACAGACATCATTGAAAATTTACATGCTACTGCTTACAGAAATGCCTTGGCTAATTCCTTATATTGTCCTGATTATAGGATTGGAAAAGTGACACCAGATGAGGTACTGATAAAACACCTAACATTTTTAAATGTGCTCATTTTCACATTAATTTGAATGTTCATCTCCCATTCAGTTTTGTTTGCTAATTTTCTTATCCTCTAATTTAAGAGATTCTCTTGCTTGCTTTTTTTTCTATCACTTGGCTGCCTTTTTTTTTTTTTTTTTTTTTTTTTTTAAGGCTATACTATGCAGCTTGTGGGATCCCAGTTCCCCTACCAGGGATCAAACCCATGTCCCCTGCAGTAAAGAGCAAAGAGTCCTGATCCACCAGGGGATTGCCCATTCATCAGCTTGCTTTTTAACTAAAATTCTGTCTGAACAGTTTTTGTGTATCTTTCAACTAAAAAAAAAGTGTTTATTATGAAAGGGGCACGTTCATTACAGAAATTTCAGAAAATAAAGACAGGCAAAATAAAGACAAAAAAAAAATCTCAGCTGTCTGAAGGCACTCATTGTTAGCACCTAGGTATATTTTTCTTCTAAACTCTTTTCTTTGTATATGTATCTTGTAAATAGTATATAAGTATTTAAATACCATAGTCTTGTGACTGACCACTCACTCCACACCCTTGCCTCCCATTCCGCCATCAGCCAGCTCACCAGCCCGTTTACTTCTCCTGTATACCTGCCTCGCTTCGCTGACAGTACAGATTTGTCACGTCACAGTCATGTATATATCATAGAACTTGGCTTCCAAAATACGGAACATTAAGCATTAAATCTGCAAGTGTAGACTTGTGTATATAATCTTAATTTCCTACTCCTACCACTCTCAGCCCCCCTCCCCTATAATTTTTTTAGCAAAAGACATTAAGAGAAAAACTGGGAATTATCAACACTTCCAAAGTACATGTGACTCGGAAATTAAGGGTTTTTTTAATTCTCATTTCTTGTTATCCACTATAGAAAACTGAATTTTGTTTCCCTTTCCCCTTCTGACTTATTTCCTGGTTAAGAAAACTATTCAGTTATCAATTTAATGCCTATCATTCATATGGCACTTTTTAAAAAAATTAGAACTGGTATCATCCAACTTGGAACAGCCAGTATGTTTCATAAGACTGACCTCTAGTGAGTTTCTGAAGCTTTTCAGAAATCAGATTCACTCTGTGAAGATATGTTACTGAGGTAGCTAAAAGAATGCACATAAGAGAACATTCACCTACAAGGATGTCTATTGTAGCATTGTATATAATTGTGAAAAATTAGAAACAAGTTTAATATCCAATATTGGAGAACTAGTTAAAGAACATATTAAATATCTGTAGAATGGAATACGATTCAACTATTCAAGAATAATGATTGATGGTGAAAATTTCATAGCATATTATCAAAATAATTTATGAATAGGATGTATTAAGGGGTCCCACTTTTCAAAAAGTAAGGTGTGTGTATCATAGACAAATACCAAGATATTAACCATGATTATCAAAGTTACTAGCATTTTTAAAATGTATCCCTAGGCTAAAGGAAATTCTAAGGAAATTGGTGATGGAACACTTTGACCAAAAGCAGCATTCAGTAGAAAAACATCACCAGGAAAAAAATAAAATATGACTTTCCAAGATGGCTCCATAGATGGAGACAGCATTCATTTTAGGGCACAAATTCTACATAAACTGAGCTTCAGCAAGTCTAAACATTAGTCTAAACCTTTTTAGCCACCACCACCCGCGCCCCCCCCCCGCCCCGTGAATTTTTAACACCACAGATATACTGTATATCTGCATATGCACTGTATGTATATTTGTAGTTTATATATAAAGGATTTTTTTTTCTTCCCCCAAGAAGTAATTTTCACTTTCTTGGGAGCAGTAGTATAGTTGAGAATGCATGTTTTTAGCCCTACTTTATTTATATAAAGATTCCAAGATTTCACATTGAATCTACTGTATTAGCTTATATTAGTAGGGAGACATTGACGAATTTTTTTTAAGCTCCCAAAATAATTCTGTAATCATCCAGGTTGGAAACCCTGGTATAGACAGTAACTTAGTAGCAAAAAAATCTTCAAAGACAGGCAAGAGGAACATAGTGATATAACTATTAGCTCTACTATAGAATGTTAACAACAGTGTTTTATTACTACTTGTATAAAGACGAACCTGATGTACTACTTAAATCACATTATAATAAAAATCACAAACTTAGTCCCATTTCTTCAAGTTCAAGCCAATATGTGCTCTAATTTTTGTTGTGTTTTTTTTTTTCATTAACAGCTTCATTGAGATGTCATTTACATAGCATACAGTTCACCATTTAAAATGCACAATTCAGGTTTTTATTCTGTTCACAGAGTTACATAACCATCACCAATTCAGTTCTAGCAATGGAATTTAAAAGCTCAATTTAATTCAGTACTAGGTAGTCCCTTATAGTTCATTACAGCAGCTTTTAAGCCTGACTGTTTATTTTCTGCTAAACTGCACTTTGATGTTTTTATAGTTCTTTATATTTCTACCAGTATAACCTGATAAATGTTTTCACTTTCTCAGTTACATGACTTTGTACAGAATCATTTTACAAGTGCAAGAATGGCTTTGATTGGACTTGGTAAGTTGGCAATTACCTGCGTGTCAGTTTGCTGCTTTTAAGAGTAGTTCTTTTAACTCACAAACATAGAAGACAGACGTACGGTTGCCAAGGGGGAGCGCGGGAAAGGGTTGGTTTGGGAAGAGCAGATGCAGCTGTTATGTATGGAGTGGATAAGCAACAAGATCCTATGTCATAGCACAGGAAACTATATTCCATGAGAAGGCAGAATCATCCTTGAAACTGTAAAATCAGATACTGTCATATGTATATATGTATCATATATACATGTTTTACAGTTATATCAATATCTAGATAACTTACAGTTCATGGTTCTTGGCTCCCAGAGAAAGTGGTAGATAGTCAGGAAATTCCCTGAGGTTGCTGACTTTTCCTTTTGTAATTGTTGCGGTAGTGAAGGGGACACCTTTCCAGTGCATTGTAATTCTATCACTATATTGGTAACCAGCCTCAATTTATAACATACTCACTTGCATATTTTCTTAAATTCTGATTACACAAGTCTCCATTCTGTCTCATTTTAGAAAGCGGTTAATTGAAAAAAGAAAAACTAAGGTGCACTGCTAGTAGATGTTGCACTTACAGTTAAGAATAAAGATACTGTTTCACTGTCTCTGTATGAGTTACTTAAAAAAATAGTCCCTTAAGCTATAATTATGTGAATACTGGATTGAACAAAATTTGAGAACTTCCCCTGTGTTATGTCAGAAAGTCAGTATGTGATAGGATTTTTATATACATAATTTTTTAAATTTCTTTGGCTGTGCTGGATCTTTGTTGCCGCACAGGCTTTTCTCTGGTTGCAGAGAGCGGGCGCTACTCTCGTTGCCGTGCACAGGCTTCTCACTGTGGTGACTCCTCTTGTTGCAGAGCACAGCCTGTAAGTCTTCAGTAGTTCTGGCGCACAGGCTTAGGTGCCCCACAGCGTTTGGGATCTTCCCGGATCGAGGATCGATCCCAGACCTGTGTCTCCTGCATTCGCAGGCAGATTCTTTATCACTGAGCCACCAGGGAAGCCCTGATAGGATTTTAATAGCTAGTCTTTAATGGAAACAACCTGAATGTCTGCTGATGAATGGATAAGGAAGATACGGTACATACATACAATAGAATATTATTCAGCCATTAGAAAGAACGAAATAATGCCACTTGGCAGCAACATGACTGGATGTAAACATTATCATACGAAGTGAAGTAAGTCAGAAAGAGAAAGAAGTACCACATGATATCACTTATACATGGAATCTAAAATACAACACTAATGAACATATCTGTGAAACAGAAACAGACTCATAGAGAACAGGACTGTGGTTGCTGAGGGTTGTCGGGGAGGGAAGATTGCGAGTTTGGGATTAGTAGATGCAAACTAGTATAGATAGAATGTATAAGCAACAAGGTCCTACTATATAAGGTACAGAGGACTATATTCAATTTCCTGTGATAAATCATAATGAAAAAGTATATGTATAACTGAATCACTTTACTGTACAACAGAAATTAACACATCATTGTAAATCAGCTGTACATCAATAAAATGTTTAAAATATCCCCAACAGTTTTATAGCATGTAAATAAATCCTCCACAACTGTGAAAAGAAAAAAGCTAGTCAATTTTTTTTTAAGTACTAACTTTTAAATTCATTACAGTATTTGCAAAACCTATGACAAAGGGCAAATTTCTCTGAACAAAGAGCTTTTAAGTACAGTTTAATAGAAAAATCGACAAAAGGAAGAACAAACAGTTCATGCAGAAAGTGTGTTATATGTGTGTATACAACTATTGTAAAAGATGTAATAACTAAGAAATTTTTAATCTGTGAAGTTGGCAAAAGTTAAAAGGTTGACACTACCCAGTATTAACCAAGGTATGGAGAAATAGGCACTCAAAAATTATTGGCAGGAGTGTAAACTGGTAGATTTTTGGAGGTCTGTTTTAAGAATTTACCCTTCAGAAATATTTTGGCAAGTTTACAAAATACTTGCATGAGAATATTGTTTGCAGTAGTTGGATTTTGCTCATTTGTTTTGTAAATAATAACAGGTATAATTCGCATTGTGTCAAATCCACCTTTTAAAGTGTGCAGTTTGTGGTTTCAGCACACTCAGAGCTGTGCAGCTATTGCCACTATCTAATCTTAGAGCGTTTCCATCATCCCCGAAAGAAACCCCACACTCATTAGCAGTCACTCCTCATTCCACCACCTTGCATCTGGCAACCGGCAACCTACTTTCTATCTGTAGAGAGCTGACTGTTCTGGACATTTCAAAGAGAATTATACAGTAATAGCCTCTGTAACTAACTTCTTTCACTTAGTCACTTAGCATAATGTTTTTAAGGTAAATCCATATTATAGCATGTACCAATGTTCCAGTCCCTTTTCTGGCTGAAAAATATTTCATTACCCCATTTTGTTCATTCACCAGTTGGACATTTGAGTTGTTCCTGCATGTTTTAGCTATTAAGAATATAAACATTCATGTGTAAATTTTCAACAAAATATCTTTTTCATTCTTTTGGGTGTATACCTAGGAGTAGAATTGCTAGGATTAGGATATAGGATATCTCTCTATTTAACCATTTGAAGAACTATCAGACTGTTTTCCAAAGCAGTTGAACCATTTTATTTTCCCACCAACAGTGTATAAGGATTCCAACTTCTCCACATCCTCACCAATATGTACTATCATATGTCTTTGATTATGGCCATCCTAATGGGTATGAAGTGGTATCTCATTGTGGTTTTTGATTTTAGTGATTGATAACATTGAACATCTTTTTTTTGTGCTTTTTGGCAGTTTATGTGTCTCCTTTGGAGAAATGTTCATTCAAGTGCTTTGGCCATTTTTAATTGGGTTGTTTGTTCTTACCAGATACATGATTTGCAAATATTTTTCCCATTTTGTGGAGTATCTCTTCGTTCCTTTTGAAAATGCCTCTTGATGCATATTGCAGTATTGTTTTAATAGCCAGTTATTAGAAATATACTGATGTCTATCAGGAAGAGATTGATCAAATAATGGTACATCGGTATAATAGAATTCTTTATAACCATTAAATGTTTGGTGTAGTCCACTCAGAAGTAAATTACAAAAGACAAGTTAGAAACAGTATCAGTAGAAGATACCATTTTAAAAATAAGAAGGATAATATTAATATTTACATAGAAAAAAGGTTCTAGATGAATATATAATAAAACTGTAAATGCATATCTCTGTAAGAGTAGCATTATAATATTTTACTTATATTAAAATAGTAGGTATTCTACAATTGTGTTTTAGAAATTCTGGTTCTATAGTTTTTTTTTGTTTGTTTCTACTGAAATAGGTGTGAGTCATCCTGTCCTAAAGCAAGTTGCTGAACAGTTTCTTAACATAAGGGGTGGCCTTGGTTTATCTGGTGCAAAAGCCAAGTACCATGGAGGTAAGCATTTTGTTCTGTTAAGGTTAATTTACCAGGAAGCCGCCTCTCCCCCACAATAGCATATTGGAGTATAATAGGCCTGATTGTTTACTTCCAAACAGTGTCAATGTGGAAAGAGATCGTATCATTGTGGAAAGTATCAGTTGCTTGGGTATTATGTGTTAAGTATGTTTGTGAATGTGTTGGGGGAAGGGAAGGATATCTAGGAGAGCACCAGGCCAGAGAAAAGCTTCATCTTAATGCAGTAATACTGTCTCGTAGAGAATATTGAAGAATAAAACCAAAACCTGCTTTCTTCTTTGCTCTTTGTTTACGTGGCCCCAGGTGAAATTCGAGAACAGAACGGAGACAGTCTCGTCCATGCTGCTCTCGTAGCAGAGAGTGCAGCCATCGGAAGTGCGGAAGCAAACGCGTTCAGTGTTCTGCAGCACGTCCTCGGTGCTGGACCGCACGTTAAGAGGGGCAGCAATGCCACCAGCTGTCTGTACCAGGCTGTTGCCAAGGGAGTTCACCAGCCGTTTGATGTGAGTCTGAACCGTGAACATCTTGCCTTTTGTTTTCAAAGGCCTAGTGTTTGCAGTGTTGTCCTGGGAACTTGCTCTTAATGTTAATCTGCTTTTAAAATTTAAGATGACATAAAGAAAATCTTTGTAAAATTGAAGACCTTAGTGGGTCTATCAGAAATTTACTGTTATTCTAATATAAAAAGAAGAATTGAATGCTTAAAAAATCCAAAATCCCCACTCTCTCTTGGAGTTTGCTCAACTTCATGTCCATTAACTTCATGTTCATGAACTTCATGTTCATGTCACCCTGCTTATTTAACTTACATGCAGAGCACATCATGAGAAACACTGGGCTGGAAGAGAAGCACAAGCTGGAAGGTTTCAAGATTGCTAGGAGAAATATTAATAACCTCAGATATGCAGGTGACACCACCCTTATGGAAGAAAGTGAAGAAGAACTAAAGAGCCTCTTGATGAAAGTGAAAAAGAAGAGTGAAAAAAATGGCTTAAAGCTCAACATTCAGAAAACTAAGATCATGGTATCTGGTCCCTTCACTTCCCATCACTTCATGGGAAATAGATGGGGAAACAGTGGAAACAGTGTCAGACTTTATTTTTCTGGGCTCCAAAATCACTGCAGATGGTGATTGCAGCCATGAAATTAAAAGACGCTTACCCCTTGGAAGGAAAGTTATGACCAACCTAGACAGCATCTTAAAAAGCAGGGACATTACTTTGTCAACAAATGTCCGTCTAGTCAAGGCTATGGTTTTTCCAGTGGTCATGTGTGGATGTGACAGTTGGACTGTGAAGAAAGCTGAACACAGAAGAATTGATGTTTTTGCACTGTGGTGTTGGAGAAGACTCTTGAGAGTCCCTTGGACTGCAAGGAGATCCAACCAGTCCATCCTAAAGGAGATCAGTCCTGGGTGTTCATTGGAAGGACTGATGTTGAAGCTGAAACTCTAATACTTTGGCCACCTGATGCTAAGAGCCGACTCATTTGAGAAGACCCTGATGCTGGGAAAGATTGAGGGCGGGAGGAGAAGGGGACGACAGAGGATGAGATGGTTGGATGGCATCACCGACCCAACAGACATGGGTTTGGGTGAACTCCGGGAGTTGGTAATGGACAGGGAGGCCTGGCGTGCTGCAGTTCATGGGGTCGCAAAGAGTTGGATGCGACTGAGCGACTGAACTGAACTGAATGTCCATTAAGTCAGTGGTTCTGCCTAACAGACTCATCCTCTGCTGCCCCCTTCTCCTTTTGCCTTCAATCTTTCCAAGCATCAGAATCTTTTCCACTGAGTCAGTTGTTCTCATTAGGTGGCCAAAGTATTGGAGCTTCAGTTCAGTTCAGTGAACTTAATTGGAGCTTAAACTTCAGCAATAGTTTAGGGTTGACTGATTTGATCTCCTTGCAGTCCAAGGGACTCTCAGAGTCTTCTCCAGCACCACAATTCAAAAGCATCAATTCTTTGGCACTCAGCCTTCTTTATGGTCCAACTCTCATATCCGTCCGTACATGACTACAGGAAAAACCATAGCTTTGACTATATGGACCTTTGTCAGCAAAGTGATGTCTCCACTTTTTAATAGCTGTCTAGGTTTGTCTTAGTTTTCCTGCCCTGGGGCAAGCGTCTTACTTTCATGGCTGCAGTCACCGTCCACAGTGATTTAGGAGCCCAAGAAAATAAAGTCTGTCACTGCTTCTACTTTTTCCACTTCTATTTGCCATGAAGTGATGGGACTGGATCCTATGATCTCAGTTTTCTGGACGTTGCGTTTTAAGCCAGTTTTTTCATCCTCCTCTTTCACCCTCATTCTGTTTGCTTTCTACCATTACGGTGGTATCATCAGCTTGTGATACATCCAGCCTGGCATTTTGCATGATGCACTCTGCATATAAGTAAAATAAGCAGGGTGACAAGATATAGCCTTGGTTGCACTCCTTTCCCAATTTTGAACTAACACCAAAAAACAGTGTCCTTTTCATCATAGGGGACTGGAATGCAAAGGTAGGAAGTCAAGAGCTACCTAGAATAACAGGCAAGTTTGGCCTTGGAGTACAGGGCAAAGGTAACAGTTTCGTCAAGAGAATACTTTAGTCATAGCAAACACCCTTTCCAACAATACAAGAGAAGGCTCTTCACATGGACATCACCAGATGGTCAATACCAAAATCAGATTGATTATATTCTTTGCAGGCAAAGATGAAACAGCTCTGTACAGTCAGCAAAAACAAGACCTAGAGCTGACTATGGCTCAAATTATGAGCTCCTTATTGCAAAATTCAGGCTTAAATTGAAGAAAATAGGGAAAACCACTAGGCCATTCAGGTATGACCTAAATCAAATCCCCTATGATTACACAGTAGAGGTGATGAATAGATTGAGAGGATTATATCTGGTAGACAGAGTGCCTGAAAAACTATGGATGTAGCTTCGTAATATTGTATAGGAGGCAGTGACCAAAACCGTCCCAAAGAAAAAGAAATGCAGGAATGCAGCGTGGTTGAGGAGGCTTTACAGATAGCTCAGGGAAGAAGAGAAGTGAAAGGCAAGGGAGAAAGGGAAAGGTGTACCCAAACCTGAATGCAGAGTTCCAGAGAAGACTAGGAGAGAGATGAGAAGGCCTTCTTAAATGAACAATGAAATAGAGGAAAACACTAGAATGGAAAAGACCAGCAAGCTCTTCAAGAAAATTGGAGATACTAACTGAACATTTCATGCAAGGATGGACACCATAAAGGACAGAAACAGTAAGGACCTAACAGAAGCAGACGAGATTAAGAAGGGGTGGAAAGAATACACAGAAGAACTATACAAGAAAGGTCTTAATGACTGGATAATCGTGATGGTGTGGTCACTCACCTAGAGCTGTACATCCTGGAATGTGAAGTCAGGTGGGCTTTAGGAGGCATTACTACTACGAACAAAGGTAGTAGAGATGAAGGAACTCGACTGAGCTATTTAAAATCCTAAAAGATGATGCTGTTAAAGTGCTGTACTCAATGATATCTTTAAAAAGTAACACAAAATTGTAGAGCTAAATATTGTTCATAATTTCAGCAATAGCTCATGGCACAGGTAGGTTATGCTTTAGTAAGTCTTTGGCCATTTGACCTTTAACAGTGGAAATTAAAATCAGTCTTCTTTTTTTATCCTTCCTTTTAATACTTGAGTGGTTGCATCAGACTTTTTTTAAGCAGAGGAGCCTTTTTTAATCCAATACCATTTCCCAGCTGCAATGCCCAACACAAAAGCTTTTGCTTTTAAAAAAGTAGAAGTCTTACTTGACAGTGGAACCCTTGGAATCTTCTAAACAGAGCCTTAGGGTTCCATGGAGCACAGTTTTCAAACCATTATCTTAAATTAGTCCTAAATTAGAGTTCCTCCAAATGGTCTTTCTTCGGGTCTGTGGTCTACTCTGTTTTCTTTTTTTCATGCTTCCTTACTCTTTTCCATTGAACCTTAATGATGCTTTGGATAGTTGGAGTTTAATCTAGTGACATAGTTTAACAGAAATTCCTACTTTAGAATTTGGCCAGAAATTTGGAGAATGACTAGGTTAGTCTCAGAATTGTAATTAAAGTTCAAGTGATTGAAGTGCATATCTTTGTGTGCTTCATATGGACCAAACCCATGGTTTTCAAATTTCACCTGGAATATAGTTTAAAATTCGGGCTTCATCTGTAGTGATCTGAGTGAGTGGATCGGTTGTGAGAATCTGAAAGTGTGTTTTTTATAACAACTCAAGTGATCCTTGGACTTCCCAGGTATTGCTACTGGTAAAGAACCCACCTCCAGACGCAGGAGATGCAAGAGATGTGGTTTCAATCCCTGGGTCCAGAAGATCCCCTGGAATAGGAAATGGCAACCCACTCCAGTGTTCTTGCCTAGAAAATGTCCATGGACAGAGGAGCCTGGCAGGCTACAATCCATGAGGTTGCAAAGAGTCAGATACAGCTGAGCACATAGTGCTCAGACACACGAGTGACCCTTAGGTTACCAGTCTACATAAACACTGAGAAGCACTTCACTAGGATGTCATATCCACCTCAGGGAGCTTACACTCTACTCAGACTACACACAGAAATAGCCCTGCTTTCCAGAGGCTAAAGTTCTTGCTCCCCTGGACACCTGCTTCTAAGCAGAAAAAATTTTCTAACCGTTTGACTTTGGTCTGTAGAAAAAGTAAAAGTGAATTGGTGAAAAGGAAGTCACCACCAACAGCAGAGGGAAGAAAGCAGGTTTGTCTAATGTCAAGGACCATGATCTGCATCACTCAGCTGTATTGAATCTATACTAGTAATGTAGTAATGTTTACAGGTTACTGTTTGCATTAACCCTTAATCATCAAAAGGTTAGAAAATACCAAGGAAAGTGAGCAATCCATTTTAGAAAGAGTTAAATGAGAAAAGTTAAAACCATTATAGTTCTGAAAAAGGTAACCTGTGTACACTTCAGTCCTTAATAGAACCAGTTAAGTGAAATATTAATTCATCTCTTTGCTTATACTGTGAAGGTACATATTTTCTCTAGACAACCTTAGGGAAACTGTACCCTGTTTTACCTGGTAGAATGACGTACAGTAAAGTTTCATTATATTTCAGGTTTCTGCTTTTAATGCCAGTTACTCAGATTCTGGACTCTTTGGGTTCTACACTATCTCACAAGCTGCATCTGCTGGAGATGTAAGTTGCAAACTGAAAAATTATCACAAGATTTTTTTCTCCTGTTAACATTTTTTTACTGAAAATATAGAATGTTTGAATACTGTGATTTATCAGCTCTCTGTCTAGTATAATATCATTAAAGTGTTACCTGCTATGCAGGAAAATTAAAAATGGAAAATGTATATATTAATCCTTCCAGGAAAGAGGGAGGAAACACCTCCTTGGTATTTTGGTTCTGTGTGGACATGTGGCATTAAGTTGCGTCTAGGGCATCTAAATGGAGAACTCAAGTGAGGTCAAGGCCAAAATGTATACTGGGAGTCCTCAACAGAAAAGTGTGTTGAAATCAGGGTTACATACAAAAGTTTGTAGGAGAAGAAAACTGAAGGTCAAGCTAGGGGAAATGGCCAAGAAAACAAAAAGAAGAGAAACTGGTATATTTGAAGACCAAGAAAGAGAGACTTGTTAACAATTTTTTGATCTACTCTGTATTAACATCCCTTTAGTTACCACAGGGAAGTCTGGTAGTTTTAGCAAACTTGGGCAATTATCAGTTTTTACAAGACACTGGAAGTGAACTAAAATGTATTTTAATATTAAGAAATGAATGAGAAGAAAGAAATGCAAAGTTGGTGTAGGTGTAGGGGAGTGGGTGGGATTTTAGTAGAGTTTACACTGAGAGATTAAGTAGGAAGAGACAGACATTCATACTGAAAGGAAAGAAATTGGAGTGAATATAGGAGATAGGAAAGTATAGGTGAATTAAATCTGTAAAAGCAAGAGCAAGCAGGATCCAAAGTATAAATAGACATTTTATCCTTGGACATAAAGGCTGATGGGAGAACAGGATATCGGAGATGAGGAAGTACATCCCTGGTGAGGCAGGAAGCTAAATCATGTTTTGAGAATAAGAGAAAGAAGGAGAGTTTAAAGAAAGTTAAGAGGTTGGGGACAGAGGAGTGCCTGGATGCACACAGAATGAGCAGAGCAGCGGATTCATAGTCAGATGTCTAGCCTAATGGAAAAATGGAGGAGGCAAGCTGTAGGGTTGATCCCAGGTTGCAGTCTTGCAAAGTAGGCTGGTCAGAAGTATGAAGAGGTGGCAGGAGTTGGAAACACTCGTAGGAGTGGCTGAAAGAATAATTCATGGGTTTAGGCTAAAGAAGTAAAGCCAGAGGGACACAGATTGAAAGTGGACAAATCAAGGAACTAGAGATGTTGGCAAAAATGGAAGATATGGATAGCATGATTAAAAACAGGCCAGAGGTCTTGGAATTGAGGATTTCAGTGTTCAAGTCTGGGGTATGGCTATGGAAATAGGCAGCTGACTTGGAGGGTAAAGTAAGTTAACAGACCCCGAATGATGCCAAGGTTGGGATGGAGCAAATCATGGGCCAGGTTTATTATACCCACTCACATCATTAGAACTTGATTCCTTCATGACTCCAGCATTCCAGGCATGGACAGTCTTTACAGATTGGCTCTGTATGGTTTACTGCTTTCTTCTTAGTGAATAGTAAGAGATAGCAGTATCAATTACATGATACTTTGAGAGCCTGGGGAAATTTAAAAGACGCTTATTCTTCATAAGCAATTATAAATCCCTGAGTTTTCTTTTCCTAAACCCTACTGCCATCCTCTGCCCTCTGCCCCTTAATGTTTATAAGAAGCTTGGCTACTTGGATATTGTACAAACAGCTACTTTATTGGAAGTACAAGCAGCACGTAGTGACTTACAAATTCCAATGGACACAGCTGTTTCCATCTTGTTTCTGCCTCATGGAGGAGCATCTGGAGTACCGCAGGAGACTCTGGCACTGGTCAAAGATGACCAGCTTTTACTTTTCTGTCCTAGGTTATCAAGGCTGCTTATAACCAAGTAAAAACAATTGCTCAAGGAAACCTTTCTAATGCAGATGTCCAAGCTGCCAAGTAAGTCTCAGTATTAACTTTCAATTATTTGAAAGTTGTATTTTTTTCTAGTTAAAATACTATTGTAATAAAGGTACAATAGGATTGAAAAGTACAAAAAAGTGTTTAAAGGAGAGGGAAATATATTCCTACCACCCGGAGATATAATTGTTAACATTTTGAATATTTTCTTCACCATTTTTAAACATAATTGCTAATACTGCATATATAGTTGTTAATAAATAATTAACATATATAGTTGTTAATAAATAATTATCTATCATTACCAACCTCTTTATAAAGCTCTTTTCATTTATTCAGATTATTGAAGTAATTGGTATGTCAGAATATACTTGTTGGCAGTTGGAAATTGTCAACTATAAAGGATATCTTTGGGCTTAAAAAAATTTCATATTTCACATTACTTTTTGGTATAGATTTGCAACTGGGCCAAGAGTTATAAATATTATAATGAAAGGCTCTGCATTAAAATATATGTTTGTGTTTATATATTTTGCAGTCACAGTATTAAAAGGTTGTACCAGTTTATAATCACATCATCAGGAGTGCCTGTTCCACCATAACCACTAGCAGCTTTTTTTTTTCCTCTTTACTGATTTGATAGACAATAAAAGACACCTGTTTAAAAAATTGCAACATCCATCTATTTGGTGATTTTTTAAATCCCACTGTCCTCACTGTGCTAACAGCAAGTGCTAACAACAAACACCTGTTAACTCAGTAGTTCTGGGAGTCTCTCTAAAAGAGACTGTGGACAGAGTTACAAAGCAGCTTGCATTTTCATACAGAAGATTAAAACATTTTTAATTGTAGAATTTTGGTTGTTAATGTCAAGTTCTGTTTATTTCCTGCTACTTTGATGGAGTTGATAGGTTTTTAGTTCAAAAACATTTTGGTTCTTAGTCTTCCTGTATTGAAAGAGAAAGTGAGGTGCCATTGCTGAAGGGACAAACTAATAATCTCTTGGTAAAGTTTACTGCAGGTAAATCTTTTTTTCAGTTAAGCTGACAGTGTGGTAAAATTGCTACATTAAATTATAATTTTGTTTAAATGGATGTCTTGCTACTGAGTTTGAGTTAAATAACTCAAGTACCTTATTGAACACCAGTTTCTTTCTGGGATAATTATGAATTGGATTTTATTTCAAATTGATGCTTTTGTGCCCATATTTAAGCTATAGGCACTTATAAAGACCTATATTCTCCTTCCCCACTTGTTCTGTCCTCAATGAGACAAATCCCAGTCCACAGCATTCTGCTAAAAGGGACAATGAGAAGAGACTTCACAGGTATTTTCTTTAGTAGAGATGTCTAATATTATCACCAAAAGTGTATCAGGAGGCTAGAATTCCTTCAGTAATCAAGACTTCACACTAAAATATTTTTAACTAGATCTGAGTTCTAGTCTAAAACTAAAATGCATTCTGTTGGGTTTTTAGTATAATCTTATAATGACAGCTTTCAAAATGATAATGTAAATAATAAAATAGTTGGTAAACTGAAGAAATGGAATGGAGACCTTTAGCACACTTAAAATTTCAAAGCTGTTAGTTTGCATATTTATTCAAACATGTTTAAGGATTTGGGAACATACTTTAACTTGCTCCATAAAACTGCCTTCTGCCTTACTTACACACCTTTCATGGACAGGAACAAGCTGAAAGCTGGGTACCTGATGTCATTGGAGTCTTCTGAGGGTTTCCTGGATGAAGTTGGTTCTCAGGCTCTAGCTGCTGGTTCATACACTCCGCCATCCACAGTCCTTCAGCAGATTGATGCAGTAGCTGACGCTGATGTCATAAATGTAAGCAAATGAAAATCTGTTTAACATCACATAACTTGTCCTTAATGATGCCATTTCAGAAGGAATGCATAAAGAGTGTATATGCTATTCTCAGGGTATTTGTTATCTTATCTGCCTGGTGTGGAGGCAGAGGCTCAATCCCATCAGACCTGCAGATAGCTTCCTTGTCAACTCAGGAAGTCTGTGTATCTTCCTCATTCAACTAACTTACCATTAGGTTAAACTATTTTAAATATTTTTAAGGGTCAAGAAGAATCAAATATTGGCAGTTTCATATGATTCATTAATTGTCAAGTTTGGTGTTTTTCCTCCTCACTCCAAAATAAACTTTCTATCCTGCCAATCCTTCACAGTCCACCATCTCAAGATTTTCTTTAGTTTTCTCAGCCTAAGACATTCTCCTGCCCTTGTTCTTTTTTTTTTTCTTCACATATTGTTTCCTATAAAATTGACTGGTTTTGAGGGCAAGGACTATGTGTTATACCTCTTTGTATTCCCTACTATGCCTAACAAGTACATGAACTACAAAATGAACCCTAAATCAGTCCTTTCCGTATTAAAAATGCCAACTCCCCTTTCATGTCACAGTCTCAACCATCTTCTCACCAAGGGGTCTATCCTTGTGGGTAGAAAAAAAATGCAGACTATTGGAAGATAGCAATCCTGACTTGATTTCACTTGGCGCCTAAGTTCATCATCGACGTTGTAGTTCAGTCACTCAGTTGTGTCCGACTCTTTGTGACCCCATGAACTGCAACACGCCAGGCCTCTCTGTCCTTCACCATCTCCTGGAGGTTGCTCAAACTCATGTCCATTGAGTCAGTGATGCCATCCAACCATCTCATCCTCTGCTGTCCCCTTCTCCTCCTGCCTTCAATCTCTGCCGGCATCAGGGTTTTTTCAAATGAGTCGGCTCTTTGCATCAGATGGCCAAAGTAATTGGAGCTTCAGCTTCAGCATCAGTCCTTCCGATGAATATTCAGGACTGATTTCTTTTAGGATTGACTGGTTTGATCTCCTTGCAGTCCAAGGGACTCTCAAAAGTCTTCTCCAGTACCACAGTTCTAAAGCATCAGCTCTTCAGCACTCAGGCTTCTTTATGGTCCAACTCTCATATCCATCCGTGAATACTGGAAAAACTATAGCTTTGACTACACAAACCTTTGTTGGCAAAGTAATGTCTCTGCTTTTTAATACACTGTCTAAATTTGTCATAGTTTTTCTTTCAAGGAGCAAACGTCTTTTAATGTCATGTCTGTAGTCATCATCTGCAGAGATGTTGGAGCCCAAGAAAATAAAATCTGTCACTGTTTTCGTTGTCTGCCCATCTGTCTGCCATTAGTGATAGGATGGGACCAGATGCCATAATCTTCGTATTTTGAATGTTGAATTTTAAGCCAGCTTTTTCACTCTTCTCTTTCACTTTCATCAAGAGGCTCTTTAGTTCTTCCCTTTCTGCCATAAGGGTGATGTCATCTGCATACCTGAGATTATTGATATTTCTGCCGGCAGTCTTGATTCCAGCTTGTGCTTCATACAGCCTATGTACTCCTTTCCCAATCTGGAACCAGTCCATTGTTCCATGTCCAGTTCTAACTGTTGCTTCTTGACCTGCATACAGGTTTCGAAGGAGGCAGGTAAGGTGGCCTGGTATTCCCATCTCTTTAAGAATTTTCCACAGTTTGTTGTGCCCACACAGTCAAAGGCTCTGGCGTAGTATAATGAAGCAGAAGTAGATATTTTTCTGGAATTCTCTGGCTTTTTCTGTGATCCAACAGATGTTGGCAATTTGATCTCTGGTTACTCTGCCTTTTCTAAATCCAGCTTGAACATCTGAAAGTTCTCAGTTCACATACTGTTGAAGCCTAGCTTGGAAAATTTTGAGCATTACTTGGTAGCGTGTGAGATGAGTGCAATTGTGTGATAGTTTGAACATTCTTTGGCATTTCTTTTCTTTGGGAGTAGAATGAAAACTGACCTTTTCCAGTCCTGTGGCCACTGCTGAGTTTTCCACATTTGCTGGCATATTGAGTGCAGCAGTTTCACAGCATCATCTTTTAGGATTTGAAATAGCTCAACTGGAATTCCATCATCTCCACTAGCTTTGCTCATAGTAATACTTCCTAAGGCCTACTTGACTTTGCACTCCAGGATATCTGGCTCTAGCTGAGTGATTACACCATCGTGGGTTATCTGAGTCATTAAGATCTTTTTTGTATAGTTCTGTGTATTCTTGCCACCTCTTCTTAATATCTTCTGCTTCTGTTAGGTCCATACCATCTCTGTCCTTTATTGTGCCTGTCTTTGCATGAAATGTTCCCTTGTTATCTCTAATTTTCTTGAAGAGAGCTCTAATCTTTCCCATTCTATTGTTTTCCTCTCTTTCTTTGCATTAATCATTGAGGAAGGCTTTCTTACCTCTCCTTCCTATTCTTTGGAGCTCTACATTCAGATGGGTATATCTTTCCTTTTCTCCTTTGCCTTTCCTTTCTCAGCTGTTTGTAAGGCCTCAGACAACCACTTTGCTGTTTTGCATTTCTTTTTCTTGGGGATGGTTTTCATCACCGCCTCCCGTGCAGTGTTACAAACCTCCGTCCATAGTTCTTCAGGCACTGTGTGTATCAGATCTAATCCCTTGAATCTATTTGTCACTTCCACTGTATAATTGTAAGGGATTTGATTTAGGTCATACCTGAATGGCCTAGTGGTTTTCCCTACTTTCTTCAGTTTAAGTCTGAATTTTGCAGTAAGGAGTTCATGGTCTGAGCCTCAGTCAGCTCCAAGTCTTGTTTTTGCTGGCTGTACAGAGGCTTCATCACTGTACACTCTTCCGAATGGTTGTCCTTGTCTCATGTACTGTACTGTCACGAGTCCAAGCCAGCTGCCTCCAACACCATCTTTATTTAAAAAGCTGGTCTAAGCACCGCTGCTCATGGTACTGCACTTGACGTGAACGAACAGACTGAACTCTAAAGTAGTGGCATAAAGAACACCAGGCTGTGGTGTAACTTTGACAAGTTAACAGTCGGTGTATTCTCATTGACTCGGACTACCTGCCATCGCAATACAGACCCAGAGGCGGACAGCCCTGCTGCAGGAGACTGCCCCATTTTGCAGTGTCAGAAATTCCTTTCGCTCTTTAACAGCTACTGTCATCGTTAGAGCATCACGCTTGCTCAGTCACACAAAGGATGAAATATTCAGAGTAACAGAAGTTTGTCTATTTGCTTATTTGTATTAACTTTCTGTCTTTGTTTCTATCTTAAAGGCTGCAAAGAAGTTTGTTTCTGGCCGGAAGTCAATGGCAACAAGTGGAAATTTGGGGCATACACCTTTCATTGATGACCTTTAATACTGAATCCCATATTGCAGGAAAGAACTGAACATTTTGTCAACCCAGAGCAGCAAATACATGAAAGTGAAAAGTCTCTAATGTAACATTTATCTTTTTTTCCAATGAGATGAAATACCATAAAGCATAAATGTAGGTAATTGTTCCCAACTAACCTAAAGTCAATAAAGCATTCTATTTAAATGTTTTTCTTGCATCTTTCCTAATAAGTTAATCATCAGGTATTTGTTTTATGTTGAGTTTTTGCTTTAGATGCTTTTAAGGAGAACAGGAATATAATTATAAAGTACAGAAGCATGAGAAACTTAAAATTAAGGCTTAAGTGGCTATCAGAGTAACTATCTCCAGATTATTATTGGCTTTTAAAGATAAAAGCAGTTAAAAGTGTGTATTCTTAGGTAAGAACAGTTAAATGATCTGGGTTTTACCCCCTCTTGCCTTTTTTCCAAAAGAGTTATCTATGCGAAATATATATTACCTGTTAGCTATAGCCTATATTTGCACTGCTTCGTTTTTTATGTTTATCTTCACTGTGGCACAATTTTGGTGTGGTTTTTTTTTTTTCCCCCTCATCTTCTCCCTCTTCTGTTTCTAGTCTGTCTCTTTCAAGTATTTATCAACCTAACACTCAAAAGTGCACCAAAAAAATGGGTGTTTTCAAGATAAATGCTTCTGTGGTCACAGATTTGAAAACTGCTGCCTAACCAACTCGTGATACTGGTTCACCACTGCCCTTTTCAACAGGGATACAGTCTTCCAGCCAAAATGCATCTGAGGTGGAGGAAGCTGATGAGGAGGAGGAGATTTCATTGTCTTGCTTCACCATGGTCCAGTAGGGAGAAGGGGCCCTGACTTCTTTCTTCTGATCTCTGTGAATCATCACATCACAGTTAATGTCTTTTCCTACACGCATTACATGGTTCTTCTTTTTATATCCATGCCATTCTCTGGAGATAGACATTGGTCGCCTTACAGGGTAATGTCCAGTGGACCGTGGATATTTATAGTACTTAAGTCTTGTATCAAAAGCTTCATCATCATCAGTGCTTGTGACAGATCCATCTTTTGCCTCCTCAGTTTTCTTTGTTGTGCTGAAATGGAAAGACTAGTGAATGAAATGGATTCTTAATGTCTACACATTCATTATCAAAAGATGTCTTAAAACCTGCTTTGGATCATAAAAGAAAAAATACAGTTTAGCTTTAGCACTACCTGTCTGTGTTATTGAAAATCTTCTCTTAATAATTACCTTTATGGAATTCCCTGGCAGTCCAGTGGTTAGAACTCCATACTTTCACTGCCAAGGGCTCAGGTTCAGTGCCTGGTAGAACTAAGATCCTCTTTAAATTTGTTTAAATTACCTTTAAATTTGTTTACATTCCTAAATGGAAATCAAATTCTGCCCTAAATTATTTCACATTACTTTAAAAAGCTTTGCACAGACTTAAGAGACTACTGACCAGAAGCAGACCTTAAAGGGTGGGTTGATTTCCCCTCACACAGAATAACAGGTCAGTGTAGCCATCTTACCCACAGAATCAGTTTTCATGGGTCTCATGGGATCTGAAATAATAGAAAATTACTGATTTCCAAGGAGGTGTCCAGAAATAATGGGCCTCAAAGATTTTCAATATGCTTATCATTGGTTATTCCTTTGAATCTTTATTTTTGCTCCTGAGCATCATTCTTTGCTTCTCAATTGGGTTTACAAATGTGGATCTGTAGAATACCCTTCCACCCAGATGTTTCATCATGCACTGTTCCACCTTGCTGTTGCCATCCAAAAACTTGTGAAGATTCTATTTTTTTTTTAGTTTGCCAACAGAGTTCTTGAACTTTTCTAATTCCTGTAGCACCTGCACCTGCTATTATTTTCCTGAGCAAATGCTGTCATGCGCTACCCCTCATTCTGGTGCTATTAGCCAGCAGATCCAAAACTAGATCTTTGTAATTAAGAACCTCCGTTACCTTCTGTCCTGCTAATAGGAAATGGTTCTTGCCTACCCCAGTCCCTCCAACCTATCAGACTTACTAGTGTTTTCCCTAACATCCTTGGAGGCCTGCTTGTGGGGTTTTTTGGTTTGTTTGCTTGCTCCTAAGGATCTGAACAGATCTTCCCTAAAGTTTGTCTCTTCTGGTAATAGCATTTGGTATTGAGTCATTTTTTTCTGAAAGCCACTAGTCTTAAATTGTACGATTTTCTGTAATCCTTGATGTAGTGCCATGCAAGGAGATTCAGCAGATCTCAGGACTAGAACAGTTTGCCTTCAGACTCAAAGGACCTTCTTTGTAGCTCTATTAGATCACCATAAAGACAGGTGGCAGAGCCAGGTTCTTATTTAACTGGCATTAGATAGAAATGCCACAAGCCAGCATAGGTCAGGGTTCGCTGGAAACAGTTTTTAATATCACTAGGCCTGCCCAGAGCATCACATGGCCAATTGTGCACTCAGTGCTATCTGCTCCTGAAAGAAGCCTTAGAACTTTGCAAAATAAACCTTTTCGTTCCCCTTCTGCCCCTTCCTCACCCTTTTCCACATAAGGTGCTAACATGCCTTAGCTTTAAGCCCTTTGCTTAATTAAGGGATTCAGAACATGATTGGTGGTGTTCTAAGTTTGTGGATTTTAGCCTCATAACTTAAATTGTGGTATTCTGTGTTTGCTTTTGAATGGTCAACCTGCCATGCCTAGATTTTTAATATTCTGAATCTCAAACTCTACTTAGAATGTAGTTGTTCCATAAGCAAATGGTGAAGAGCTCAGTTTCGGGAGCTGAACTCTCCAATACAGGGTCCACCAGCTATGTGTGGCTGCTAAATTTAAAACTGATTAAACTTGAATTAATTTAAAATTCCTCAGTTACAAGTCTTCACATTTCAGGAGTTTAGTAGCCACCTGTGGCTAATGGTTACCACACGGGATGGCACAAATACAGATCATTTCCACTAGCATAGAGAATTCTTATTGGATGTTGCTGCTCTGAAAACAGACATATACTACTTAGCCCTGTGGCCTCTGGCAAGTTTACATACTCCTCTGTTGGCTTCAGTTTTCTTATCTGTAAAACGAGGATAAATAGAACTGTCATGAGGATTAAGTGGTACAACGCTTGTAAAGCGGTGTCCATCACATAGTAAACAATAAGTTCAGTATTATCATTAATGATTTTTAATCAAAGCAGGATTGGTTTAGTTATTGGGAGAAAAATTTTCCCCATTCTGTATCTGATCTGAAGGGAACAACTGCTATCCAGCTCTAGTCCACTGTTACCATGTTGGGGACGCGAGCCCATCTTTTGTTTTTCAGGAGAAACCAGAGATGATGATTCTTTCCATGAAATCTTAGATTTGTAAATTTAGCAATTCAATTTTTTTTCATTAAAAATTTTTTGAAACAGAAAAATGCAAATAAGTTGAATGAAAAAAAATTCTAAACACCTTGGTAGCTACCACGCAGGTCAAGTAATAGAGTATTACTGGCCCCTGGAAAAAGCTCTCCTATATATCCTCCTTGCTCTCAACACTGTCTGAAACAGTGAGGGAGATAAGCAAAGTCCCCGTGGCCACAAGCTGGACTCTGAAGTAATATGGGCCATTTTTTAATCTTAGTAAAGAGCCCCTAGCCATACTTCTTTGAGCACATCCCAATAAGCAAAGGTACACAGCTGTACAGTTAGTGCTTAGGGATCTGGTCAGAATTAATAACAATAACTCTTGGATCAGAACACTAAATGTGCCACTTAAAGAAAAAGGAGATAGAGAAATCAAGCCAGCCCTTAAATTTCTGACTTGTTTGACTAAGCAAATGCTCTCCCACTAAGACAGTGGCAAACTGGCTTTTTATTTTAGGCATAATGAGTTTAAGGGGTTTATGATACAGATATCAAGTGGGTGTTTATACAAGTTTAGAGATAATACAATTTGGAAATTATTAATGTATAAATACTAATAGAAACCAAGGAGTTTGCTTAGCAGATTGAGAGAAGAAAGCCAAAGACAAGGCTTGGTAAAAGGCAATCACGAGGAAGTGACAAAAGGAGATAAGGGAATATGGTATTCCAGAAGTCTGGGGAAATTATATTTCAACAAGAGTTGAGGTGGGAGGTTGTAAAGTGCCTGCTGCTGCTCAGAAGCCAGGCAAAATTAGAGGCTGAGAGGAGTCCACTGAAATCAGCAGTATGAAGGTTGCAGGTGACCTTGGGGTAAAGGGCTCTCAACCAAGGTCTGCACCAAGGTGGGATGTGGTGTCTCCTGGGGAACTGGTAATGTCTAATACAACTCTTTCAACAGCTTTGGAGTCAAGGGACAGGACAGTGGCAGGTAAGGAAAGGAGAGGGGAGTGGAATTAAAGTGGGCTTTGCTAAGATGGAAGAGTTTTAAACAGGCTTAACGGTTATTGAGAAGGATCCAGAGAGAGAATTGAATATGCTGGAAACAAATGAGGAAAGGGATTCACAGCACATGTTTAAGGGCTAACTTTGGAAAAGGGGGAGTCACGTATCTGGGTTTGAAGGCAGAGTTGCCACTATGTAGTTTGGTCCTTTTTAAACTCCATGTCCAAGGCTCTTTCTTGCCTTTATCATTCTGCCTCATATTAGGTCCTACAGATTGTAAAAGGATTTAGAAACCCACTGCACAGTGACAGTGTCATTAATTCCTCCTACAAGGTCCAATTGATAATTCTCACATTTAAGTAAGACTCTGTGCTTCATAGACCCCAAGGAATTCTGTAGTATAACAAAGATTTCCTAAACTTAACTACTTACCGTGTGATCGGGAATTTGGTCTCAGGGATTAAATCATATATTTCTTGCCATTCTTGGGGTATGTCTATAAAATCTCGGTAAACTTTTATTTGTAGTATTGTTCCTATGGTGGTATGTTGCAGAAGCTTTAAAAATTCTCGAAGAGTATAACCTAACACATTTGCATAGCCAACACTAATCAAAACATCACCTGAAAAAGGGAAAAAATTCAGTAAAATTAAGATGATGGTTTAAAAAAGATCATGCCATTTCTGTCTTCAATGTGCAATGTTTCTTCCTGTGGGTTTTTTTTTTTTTTTTTTTGGTGAGGTATTTCATTTTATAGGTTCATATTGTTGGTTCATTTTGAACCAAAACCAGGCTTCAAACTTTATTTAATAAAAAAAAAAAAAATGATCCTCTCAGTGAATAATGAATACATGCAAGATATTTCTTAATAGTCAGTGTAACGGTAGATATTATAGCATGTTTTTAGAACATTTCAGAAGTCCTTGGTGTGACAGAGGCTAAAAATGATTTATAATCTGAACCATCCTTGAAGATTCTAAAAATGTGCTTGTTTCAAGTAAAATAAATGGCTACTACTGTTAAAGGAAAAAATCACTTACACTAAGTGAACAAATTACCTACTTTCTATTATACCTGCCTGGCCATCGCCAATGCCCTCCACAGTAAGCAGACCATATTAAACATCAAGCCTTTCAGTTTAATATTCTTTCCTTATGCAGTATTCATTGAGCAAGTAATTCTACATATAACACTGGACATTTAGCACGCTTTAATTAAGTTGAAGATGTGTATGCAGAGAGTATGGAAGTTCAAAGGGATTTGACACCTAGGTCCCCTATCGTAGGACAGAGTTGAAGAGGGAGGGGAGTATGATGGCCAGCCATGCAGCTTCTGAGCCCCCAATAGATGGAAAGAGAACCACATCTTGACAGTCACGTCCCTGGACCTCCCAACTGGATGTTAAATAGACCCAATTTATTCATTTATACCCAGCAGCTAAGGCCTGGACATGCAGACTAGGTCCAGCTATTGGTCAGTCCCCCTGGGTCACTAAACCTGAAGCAGGCGATACAGAGAAGAGACAGGAGCATCCAGTTTCCATGGCCTTTTGTTCTCTCGTCATTTTCCAAACCTGGTTCTCAAGGCTTTCCAGGAATTCTGTCAGATTAAATGTTCTAAATTCAGTGCCTTTATAGAACTTGAAGTAAGTTCTTTAAACTTCAAGGGAGAGCTTGAAGAAAGTAGGAAAAACCATTAGGCCATTCAGGTATGACCTAAATCAAATCCCTTATGATTATACAGTGGAAATGACAAATAGATTCAAGGGATTAGATCTGATACAGAGTGCCTGAAGAACTGTGGACGGAGGTTCATTACATTGTACAGGAGGCAGCAACCAAAACCATCCCCAAGAAAAATAAATGCAAAACGGCAAAATGGTTGTCTGAGGAGGCCTTATAAATAGCTGAGAAAAGAAGCAAAACAAAAGGAAAAGGAGAAAAGGAAAGATATAACCATCTGAATGCAGAGTTCCAAAGAACAGCAAGGAGAGATAACAAAGCCTTCTTAAGTGAACAATGCAAAGAAATAGAGGAAAACAATAGAAGGGGAAAGACTAGAGCTCTCTTCAAGAAAATTAGAGATAACAAGGGAACATTTCATGCAAAGACAGGCACAATAAAGGACAGAAACAGTATGGACCTAACAGAAGCAGAAGAGATTCAGAAGAGGTGACAAAAATACACAAAACTATATAAAAAAGATCTTAATGACCCAGATAACCCACGATGGTGTAATCATTCAGCTAGAGCCAGACATCCTGGAGTGCAAAGTCAAGTGGGCCTTAGGAAGCATTACTATGAGCAAAGCTAGTGGAGGTGATGGAATTCCAGCTAAGCTATTTCAGAGCCTAAAAGATGATGCTGTGAAAGTGCTGCACTCAATATGCCAGCAAATTTGGAAAACTCAGCAGTGGCCACAGGACTGGAAAAGGTCAGTTTTCATTCCACTCCCAAAGATAAAAAATGCCAAAGAATGTTCAAACTATCACACAATTGCACTCATCTCACACGCTAGCAACGTAATGCTCAAAATTTTCCAAGCTAGGCTTCAACAGTATGTGAACCTAGAACTTTCAGATGTTCAAGCTGGATTTAGAAAAGGCAGAGTAACCAGAGATCAAATTGCCAACATCCTCAATATTCATTTGAAGGACTGATGCTGGAAGGGCAATACTTTGGCCACCTGATGCAAAGAGTCAATTCATTTGAAAAGACCCTGATGCTGGGAAAGATTGAAGGCAGGAGGAGACAACAGAGGATGAGATGTTTGGATGGCATCACTGACTCAAAGGATATGAGTTTGAGCAAACTCTGAGAGATGGTAAATGACAGGGAAGCCTGGTGTGCTACAGTCCATGGGGTTGCAAAGAGTTGGACATGACATTTTAAAGAGACTGAACAACAACAACAACAGAACTTCTTTATTGATTGCAGTTAAGACCCCTGACTGGTATAAGGGCATCTAGCAAGAGAAGAAGGAATACAGGGAAATTGATTTTTAAGGACAGAGTCACATTGGGTAAATAAAATCTTAGTTATCAGCTCGTACAAGTACTATCATCCTGCCAAATGGTCATGGAGACTTCAGAGCTAACATCAGATAAAGTGACCCTAATAAGTCCCAAAGAATGTTTACCCTGCTGTGCGTGGGAAGCTAGGGATCCCTCAATCACCTCATTCTAAGACAGCTGAGGTCTAACCTCAGAGTAGAAGAGAGTCAAGATGAAGTATTTTCTCTATTACTACTTCCCAACTCTTTGTGACCCCATGGACTGTAGTCCACCAGGCTTCTCTGTCCATGGAATTTTCCAGGCAAGAATCCTGGAGTGGGTTGCCATTTCCTCCTCCAGGGGTTTTTCCCAACCCAGGTGTCAAACCTGCATCTCCCGTGTCTCCTGCATCGGCAGGTGGATTCTTTACCACTGAGTCTCACCTGGGAAGCACTATTCCTTACTCTGCTATAATTGGAAATTATGCTGATCCTAAAGGAAGCCTCCAAGGAACACCAAAGACAAATTTCCATAGTGCTTGATTCTATCAGAAACAAAGGTCACAGTTTTAAAGAAAATGAATACTGAGATGGGTGGAGAAAAGCTTCTACTTTGGTCTTTAAAGACAGCTGTGGCTAATTTCAGAATGAAACAGGGCTTCTCCCAGCTACCTGCAGATTGTGTAATCTGAAACAGCTGTTCACCCTATAGAGGTTAATTAAAATGTAAAAAAAAAAAGAAACCCTCATGGGATAAGCTTACTTGCCTAATGTTAAAAGGGGTGTTTAGAGCTGAAACCTATGGCTTGACATGCTACTTAATTATGTTGTTAAAAACGTGACGTATCGAGAGGGCAGAAAATAAACAGCTTAATTGCCTGACCATCCTGGCTATAAACCAAAGGTGTCATTGTATGAATGTGATTATTCTAGCAAGAGACATTAACACTGTCTTTCATAAAGAAGCACCAATTTGTCATTCATAAATATTAATATTATACACTTTTTGTTTTAATGGGCTGAAGGAACCACATTGTATAAACTGTCCCAGTTATCTATATTTAATCAACTTTTCAGCAGCCAAGCCACTACCAAAAAGTAGCTTTTATTTTTCTCCCATTTCTCTCAACTAGGCTGTAAATTCCATAAGCTCTGTGTGACTCGAGGCCACGTATGACTGGCTCACCATTACACCACAGTGCCTGATGCCTGCACACAGCAGGCATTCAGGAAATGCTTATTGAATTAATGTGGCCTAGTAAGGCTGGTGACCAGTACATAATTTTTACCTTCAAATCTATATTAATTTCTCCAAGAAAAGAAAAATGCTATATTAACTTCTTAAGATTCTGGATATCAGAGTTTGCTAAAAACTATGCTGGCCAAAAGGATTTTAAAGTTTAGCCAAAATAAATTAGGAAATCAAGATGAACCCCTATTAAGAAACACCAAAAGAAGAGAAATTCAAAGCACGTAAGAAATAATGGGGCTGGGAGGTAACGGGGTTAAAAAAAAAAAAAATCAGGTTTCTAGGACCATCAGCCCTAAAAATCTCATAATCATTGTCAAAGGGACTGAGTTACAGAACCTTTGAATCCCAGACCTTGAAGAGAAGTGCCTGACTTGTCATGAAGAGATCTGGGGCTCTGGACTTACTCTATATTGCAATCTCTTTTCTAGTCAAAGGTATGGGCTTTCTAAGCAGACAGGGGTTCAAATCAGCTTAGACCACCCACTTAGCTCTGTACTAAACATTTACTTCATCTCTCTGAGCCTCTGTATTTTGTTATCTACCTTCTAGGAGTGTTGCAAAGATTAGATAATAGATGTGGAAACACCTTGCAAAATGCCTAGAACAAATGCTCACTTACTCTTCATTTATCAAGCACAGACATAATAAATGCACCAGTGCTAATGGTAAGTCCCCTGAATTCATTAAAAGATGAATTCAAGACTGCCTCTGACCTCCAGGAGCCCACTAACTATGACCCCACCAGGAGATTCTGTTTCATGAAAGCATACGCCCATCCCACTCCAGTGAGTGTGCACTCTGCTTATCAACCAGCGTCTGTCCCCTGACTCCAGAAAATCTAAGGAAAACAGGAAGAAGAGGCCCATGGGGCCTGGCCTAGAGTTCTGTTGGATGGAAAGTCCAGAACTTTCTTTCTAGCAGGTTGTTCCCCAGCACCAAATAGTGATATGTGGAGAAAATGCTTTGGATTTTAAGGTGAGGTAAACTTTCATAACAGCATCATTGATCCACTTAATTCTTTAATCCACCGCCTTTAACCCTAACTACAATTAGAATAACCTGAGAAGCTTTTAAACCATGAACTGCCCTGTCCCCAAACCAACTGAATCAGAACCTCTGGGGAGATGGGACCAAACCATTTTTATTTTAAAAGGTCTCCAGGTGATTCGAGTAAGTAACCAGAGTAGCAAACCAGTGGTTTAATCCACTAGGGCTGTGGTACTACAATCATTTTTATTGTTGTTGTTCAGTCACTAAGTCATGTCCCACTCTTTGCAACCCTATGGACTGCAGCATGCCAGGCTTCCCTGCCCCTCACCATTTCCTGGAGGTTGCTCAAGCTCATGTCCATTGAGTCGATGATGCCATCCTATTATCTCATCCTCTGTCATCCCCTTCTCCTCCTGCCCTCAATCTTTCTCAGCATCAGGGTCCTTTTCAATGAGTCGGCTCTTTGCATCAGGTGACCTGATGCAAAAATATTAGCCAATACTTTGACCAATACACAATCATTTTTGGTTAACAACAAAACAAGATACAAGTCTGGAGAATCTCTAAGAACAGCCTTAGAGAAAGGACTGCCAATATTTCCATAGCACTGTGGCTCTCCAAGCATTTTCATAAAGATTATCTCATCAAATACTAGCAACTTCTGACAAAGGTGGTGTTATCCCAATTTAGAGATGAGGTGAGTGAGGCCAGGAAAGTTAAAGGACCCAAAAGAGGTACAGCCTGGGCCTGAATTCAGGCCAGCTCGCACTGAATGGTTTTTCCTTCCACCACCTTTCCATCCCATTGTGTGTCCCTGACTCCTGAGCACAGCCCAGAGAAGGCACTGGGAAAATGTCTTGAATTGGATGGAAAATTCATTCATCTACAGACAAGAGAAGCAGGGCAATACTGACAAAGACAGCGTTCAAATCTTCACTCCTTGGTGTGACAACGTACAAGTTACTAAATATCTGATTCCTCATCTGTATATCAGTTTAATGTAGAATCTACCTTGGGGATTGTCAGCCGGGTGAAATGAGGTCACACATCTAAACGTTAATGATGATTCACACTGCCTACGAAAGAAGAAAGCCTTATCCATACAGAGCCATAAGTGCTGGAGTGACACTATTCCTGAATATGAATCCCTTCTAGATGGGGGGAACCTGGACAAGAAACTGAGTCTCACTGAGCCTTAGTTTCCTCATCTGTAAAAGCTGGATGATAACCACAGTTCCTATCTTAAGGGTTATTATAAGAATTCAATAAATAGGGCTTCCCTGACAGCTCAGTGGTAAAGAATCCGCCTACCAAAGCAGGAGTCCTGGGTTCAATTCCTGAGCTGCGAAGATTCCATGTGCCGTGAAGCACCTAAGTTCGTGTGCCGCAGCTACTGAGCCCGAGCTCTAGA
The DNA here is from genome assembly GCF_910594005.1 of Cervus elaphus. Classification (NCBI taxonomy): domain Eukaryota; kingdom Metazoa; phylum Chordata; class Mammalia; order Artiodactyla; family Cervidae; genus Cervus; species Cervus elaphus. Next base: position 33,865,584 of record NC_057824.1, read on the forward strand.
GCCCGGAAGCCACGACTGAAGCATGTGCGCCCTAGAGCCCATGCTTCACAACAAGAGAAGCCACCACCAGTGAGAAGCTCAAGCACTGCGACAGGAGAGGAGCCCCTGCTCACCACTACAGAAAAGCCCACACAGCAACAGAGCAGCCAAAAATAAATAAATAAAAGAATTCAACGAATAAATACAGGGAGGGTTATACAAGTAGTAGCAGCTGGCTTGCCCACTGAAAGCTCTCAAACAATGTCACCATCATCACTGTTACACTGGAACCTAACAACCTGAGTCTCCCTGCAGGCAGATGAAAGGGAGGTAGAGTAGACGGGTCGGGAGGGGCCTGGGGAAATCACAGTCACCTGGCTGGAGTGTTCCATCCCTGGCTGCAGCTCCCTTTGTAATGAGGTGGGTGATCTGAAGGTAGGGCCCATGCTGGATGATGATCAGGCCTAATCCCAGACTACCCACAGTGAGTTTGGTCTGAAGAGTTTTGCTCAAGTCGTGTACAGATGGCTTGACCTTGAGGTTGACTTGTTTTCCTAAAAATGGAGAGATTTGTTTTAGTCTTTCTGCTAGATAGCAGCATGACAGTAGTAACTGGGGTTCTAACTCCAGAATCTTAGGGCCTTGACTTAACCTCTCTCTTCCTTAGTTTCCGCATCAGTAAAGTGAGGATAATAAAAATACCCATTCAGAGGGTTGTTATGAGAATTAAAGGAGACAGTTAAAGGGCTTTTTCCCAGTGCCTAGCACACTGTGAATGTTTGATTAAAGTTAGTTATTATTATCCATTCACTTAACAAATATTTATTGATACAGGCAGTGTGCTCAGAAACTGAAGTGTTTCTTGCCCTCATGAATCTTCCAGCCAAGTGAAGGAGACAAATATCAATGAGCTGTGTAAACATATGTTGGACAACAAACTGTAACACATGCAGGAAAAATACAGAGAGCTCTGAGGGTGACCAACAGGTTAAGTCTCCTGTGAGGAAGACGGGTCAAGGCTTCACAGAGGAGGTAAAATTTGAATTGAGGTCGAAAGGCCCAATATGAGAGCTTTAAGCAAAGTATGGTGGAAGAGAACAACTAAGATTCTGAGACAGGAAAGAACATAAAAGGAGACCAGTAGGGGACAGACAGGAGGAGCAAAGCCGTCGCAGACAGCCTGCTCAGCCATTTTACCTCACTGGAAAAGCTTAGACATGTACACCGATGGCGGATTCAAGTCAATGTATGGCAAAACCAATACAATATTGTAAAGTGAAATAAATAAATAAATTTTAAAAAAGCTTAGAAATGATCTTGGCAGGACAAGCTAAGATCGCCTTCAAAGAAAGAAACAAACACCTCAGGCTGCTGTATGGATTGTGGGGTCCAGACTGGAAGAGAAAGTGTTACTGCATTCACCCAAGCATGTCATGACAATGTCAATGGAAATGGACAGTAGAAAATAAGCATTTGGGAGGAAAATCCAGGAAAATGGGTAGTGAGGAATTGAAATATGTTTTATACAGAACTAAATCTCATAAGAAAAGTTTCAAAGACTGAGGAGTGATTTAGAACAACAAGTTACTTTTCCAAGAGGATGCTTCTGAGATTCATTTTCAGTTCACAGGAAGCTTCTGGGGAATCCTGTTTTCAGCACACTCTTCCAGCCTTTCACACAGCCAGCACTTTTCCTTAAGAAGTGACAAACCGCTACTTGCCAAACCTTTGCCAAATCCATGTGACTGTAGTGTTTGGGGGTGGGGGAGTGGGTCCAGGAGTCCTCCCCACTGTTGGGGGTGGGGCTTCCCACATCTCCAGGGGTTTCACAGTCCTTTCAACTTCAAGCAAGTGTCCTTGCCTGTCTCCAACCTCACCCTCCTCACAACCACAGATGCTCTCTGACTGGAAGGAAAATTAAGTGTGTGCTAAATCGCTCAGTCATTTCTGACTCTTTGCAAACCCCGTGGACTATAGCCCGCCAGGCTCCTCTGTCCATGGCGATTCTCCAGGCAAGAATCCTAGTATAAAGAAGGCACCATCTTTGAGACTTTTCAGGATTACGGGAGCCATCTGGAACAGGTCATTCCCTCCTCAAGTCTATGGCTCCTGAGCAAACAGAGAACTGGCATCATAGACAGGGTCTGAGTTCCAACCTCAGCTTGCAAATTAAACATGCTCCTGATATAATCTATGAAGCCCAGTCACAAAAGACAGCAGGGTTAAGTGAAAGAAGCCAGATTCAAAAGACTCCATACTGTATGCTTCCGTTTTTGTGACATTCTCAGTAGAAAGGGCAAAACTATAGAAAACAGATCAGAAGTGTCGGGAGCTGGGGTGGAAAAGGAGTTGGCATTAAAAGGGCATCACAAGGTAAATTTAGGGGTTGTGGAAGCGCCGCGTCCTGACTGTAGGGGGTTAAATGCGGATATGTGATTATCAAAATTCACAGAGCTGTACACTAAAAAAAAAGGGGGGGGGGGGGGCTCTTCCTGTATGTAAATTATAGTTTGGTAAACAAAAGATGGTGAGACGCTATCTCAGAAGCCAAGAGTGTGATGTCCCCATTTTACAGATGAGGAAAAGTGAAGGAGTCTTGGTCTCCAGAACATACCCAGTTACCTTTAACTTTTTTCGGGACGGACTTCTTCATGGCCCTGGGAGGCCAGGCCGCTCAGGAGGGCCTCCCTGAGCGGAAGCTGGAGTCAGTCCATCTCCCAACTGTTTCGAACCAGGAGCCGGCGCACTGCGGATCGATAGCCGGTGGCGAGATCTCGAGCTGGCCCCCAGGGGGCGCTGCGACGCCGCCTCCCAGACGTTGCGCGGCAGTGCGGTCACCACAATGCTTCAGCAGACCCTGGAGAATGCAGTATGTGGAAATTTTGGTGCAGAAAAACAAAACTTCTGCAGGACTAACACAGTGCCTGGCTCACAGTGGGTTCATCACCCATTCTTGGGAAACTACTGAAATGGAGAGGGTGGAGGAAACCTAGAGGAGGGGGCCTCAGAGATGTGAATGGTCTGCAGAATATCATGACTAGTTCATAGATGAGCACAGATGTCCTGCTGAGCTCCCAATAATGGTATTTTCAAACACTGTTACATCAACAGCGCCAACTGCTTTGGAACTGCACTTTATTCATGAATGTTTTGAATGAGAAAAGGCCAAGGGTGGCCTGAAAAAAATGAGTCACGATTAGGAGAGGAATTAATTCTTCCTTCTTTTTTTCCAAAATAGTCCATTCCCCCCCCGCCCACACACACATTCACTCACACAACAAATATTTACTGGAAGCCTGCTCCATGGTTTTTGCTGATGCAAAGGACACAACAATAGAGAAAACAAACATAGGCTCTATCCTCCTGGAACTTAAATTTAAAAAACAGATGAAGTGAACAATTTTAGGAAAGTATAAATTATCAAAAATAAATTCTATAAGAAATAGAAAACAATGTAATAATGCAGTACTACTGTCATCCCTGGGCTTCCCGGGTGGCACTAATGGTAAAGAACTCTCCTGCCAATGCAGATAGATGCTGGAGACAAGGGTTCAATCCCTGGGTTGGGAAGATCCCTGGGAACCCACTCCAGCATCCTTGTCTGGAGAATCCCATGGACAGAGAAACCTGGTGAGTTACAGTCCACAGGGTTGCAGAGTCAGACACAACTGAAGTGACTTAACACGCACGCATGCACTGTCATCTGGACTCTGATAAAACTAAAAGGCAAAGTCTCTTGTGTTCATGCCTTCAACAAACAGTAATCAAGCACCTGTGAGGTGTAGCACTGTCCAAAGATTTCCATGGTAAACTGGGAGGTCCCAGCTTATTCAGCTGCTTCTGTGGCTTTACCCAGTTAACCACGGAAGACTTCTTGTTGGATAAATTTTGTGCTCAGGTGGCTTATTCAGAAGGAAATGTCATCCTGTTCCCTGTTATTCTCAGCCTCAAGGCATCTCCTGCAGGTAGCTCCTTGTGATAGATTGCCTGATTCCTCCTTCAGTCTGGCGAGGCTTCTGTCCAGACACTAAATTAATTCTATCATAAAATGCATCCTTTCCCTCCATCTTCCTATCAGTAAAGAATGGTGAGCATTTGCAGGAATCAAGTACATCAGCCTTCAAGGTCCTGTGAGGGACCTGGCGCACGGGGTCCCTGGACCCTCCCTCCATCCCAGACTGAAAACTCTTTATAGTGAATGCCAAGATCACACTGACTGGTAGAACTGAAAGGTACCAACTGTTGTGGATGCTATGCTGTGCTGCCCAGATCCCCCTTCAGGACTGAAGGATCTATTCCTTCTCTTCCACCTCATACCTGCCACTAGCTGAAGAGAGCCCTTGCCCGAGATCACACCTACCCAGGGCAGCTAGCAACCAGTGACCGATCGATGCAGGGTAAAAAACCTGGCTCCCTCAGCCCAACTTGAACAACTGTAAAGGGCCATCTCAGCTTCAGAGTTCCCTAAGGACCTGCTGAGGTCCTTCTATCACTGCTCGGCAACCGGACTTCTCCCTCTGCCAAGACTTGCTTCCTTCTGTCCACAGATGGAGAGTACTCCCCAGTAAATGCCCTGCATCTCAGCGTATTCCCAGAGAACCCAACCTGCAACAGCTTATGCCAGGGACAGCACGAACGAGTAGATGCCAAGACGGGATTCTGGAGCTGGACCTGCTGCCCAGGTAATAATGAGGACCCCATCCCCTGTAGAGGAGGAGCATACATAGCCTTGGGCACAGGGAAGCACTATGATTGTTCAGTTTTTCACCGGCAGTAAAATGGCTTGGCACCCACATGATCTACCTGGGTGCCTCAGTTCTCCTTTGCCCTATTTTACAGTAAACAGACAAATTCAGCAGCCACAGCCTCAGAGGTACATGGCAACCAGAGGCTCAACCCCCTCAGGGATGGAGGTCTGGGCCATGCCACCATGTAAGCCACCTAGAGGTGCTGAGGGTGAGAGGAATCTAGGATGGATGGGAGAGGCAGGAAATGATGAGTATGTCAGTCATACATTAAGGTGAGCTACAGCAACGGCAGCAAGAGTTCTATTTTGTCCCATTAACCTTCCTATTGTAAGCTTCCCACAGGAAAAGACTTCACTGGGTCCTGAAGGTGCTGCCCTCAGAACTAAGAAGAAGCAAGTGGATCTATGCGGCACCGTGGGTGCACTGTTGCAAATGCCGCACTGTCCTACCTAGTCCCCCTTCAGGACTGGAGGACTGATGCCCCAGTTACTGGGAAGGTTGTAGGTTGACAGCTCTCAGCTGTCAGCCCTCTCAAGGAATTGTCTTTGGCTGAAGAGCCACATTATCCAAGGTCATGCCCCGTGACTAGCATCCAATGACTAGTCCAAGCAGAGATATCAAGGCTTTGTTGGCCCTTTAACCCCAGCTCAGAACAACTCAGAACAGCCGTCACCACTTCAGAGCTCCCTGTGGGCTCAAAGCCTCCTGTGACTGTATCAAACTGCTTCCTCTGCCCAGTCCTGTTTCCTTCCCTTCCTCCACAGGAGTTGATCCTAAGAGCACTCCCTAAACTTCTTGCACTGTCATCATTAAATCAGTAAACTTCTTGCACTGTAATCAATAATCTGTCTCTAAGTCAGCTTCCACAGAACCCAATCCAAGAGACTAAATGATATTTGAACCCCCCGCACAAGTTACTAGCCTCTGGATTTAGCTCTTTCATTTCATCTAATCCCAGAAATCCCAGATGAACATGTATGGTGCTTTCACCACATCGTTAGCCTGCATGGTAAACCTGATCCCCAGGGAGGCAGTGCGTTCTTTACCCTGTCAGGCCAAAGATCCTCCTTAAAGAGAAGAGTGATTGCACTGTCCCTTCCACAGCTTTCCTTGAGGGCTCCTCTGGATTCAGCCTCTGCTGGGCTGAAGACTAACATCGATCACGACAAGGCCTGCTATGTCCAGAGCCCTTTAAAAACCACAGAATGACTATTTGTGATTTTGGGCTGCTAGCATAGCTCCCTCCTGGGCACCTTCTGTTTTCCTGGGTCCTTAAGGATTTTCTGTCTTTTGGAGACTCATGGCTCATCTTCTCTCTGGATACAAAAGTTCTAGCTGCTCTGCATAGAGGTGAGAGGATGGGGAGGTTCTATCACTGAAACAGAGTGCCTGACTCTGGGAGTCTATTAGTCAGATAGAAGACAGAGGCCCAGAGAGGTGATGTGACTTTCCCAGGTTCAAGTTAGTAGCATGGGTGGGACTGAAATATGGTTCTGTATTCTTTTTTACTCCATTACACCATGTCTCCCTAACCCCGAGTGTTTGCCTCTACGAAAATCTAGACTGAGATATAGAGAACAGACTGATCTGTCCTGTCCTGAGAGTCTTGGGACTCTGAAACACTACATTGGCAAGCAAGAATCAAACTGGGGGCTAAAACCAGCCCCAAATTATTGGGACTAATAGGAAATCTGTAAACAGAGTATTTGGTTCCTGCCCACCCCTCTCATCCCACATCCTGATTGGTAAGGAATAGGATAGGTGGCTGTTGTCTGTAGTGATGTGCAGGTATTAATCTGGTAGAAAAAAACTTTTAAATTCTTTTAACTTTGTAATAGTTGTTTTTGTGTTTTAGGCTTAGATTCAGACCTCTCATGAAGGGGCAAAGGTAGGAGGGACAGGAAGGGATGCCTGGGTAGAAGAAGGAATTTATACTTGTATTTTTTAAACACAAGAATCAAGTCATAATTCCACTTAGTTGGGAGTCAGAATAGGCAAGTGTTCCAATATTTCACCCTAAGATTCTCAACTGGCCCAATGGTGAACATCCGTGGACATTGTTTGAGAATTTAGAACTGTACAGTTGGAGTTTCTTCTATTACTTGGCAGCAGAAACACCAGAAAGAAGCCAAGAAAATGACTCCGCCAAAGTTCTCCAATGTTTAAACAATAACAAACAGTGAAAAATTCCTGCAGTAATGTGATATGCATTATGTCTAAATCCCTGGAACATATAAATCAGCTTGTGTCAATTTCTGTGGCAGAGGAAAAACATATGATTTAATAATAATAATAAAAACCCTACCCTTCCCCCCCTCCCCCATAAGAGACCAATGTTTGGACAGGAAAGTCTATCGGCAAGCAATTGAACTTCCTTACCCAATCTAAGTGGTGATACTGATAACTCTGTGCATTTCTGCAAGGCTGTTGGACTGGTGGAATTTGAAACCTGCTGAGTTCTGTGGACATGTAGGCATTCCAAAAATAGAGACAGATATCACTCTTCTAGTTCTTTCTAGAGATGACCTAGGTGGCCTTTATGGAGAAAATGAGCATCTCATTTCTTGTCCACTGCATGGGGAACTATCTGGGAAAGAAAGAGCTGGACTCAACGTCAGGGTTAATAGTGATTTAGTACATGAGTCATGGAAGAAAAGGAAACCTCCGCTTGATAACAAAATCGTATGTGGTAGACCATATGTGTTGCTAACAAATTCTGCCAACCGTCTCTTTTTCTGTTTCTCCATCCAACTTAAGCCCCTCCCCACATCCCACCTCAGTAAACAGTATCATCAAACACCCAGTTACTCAGGCCAAAAATTTAGGAGTCATTCCCTGAATCCTTTCTTTCAACTGCCCCCACCCTCCCATTTATCAGCACGCCCTTTCCTCTGCCTACAAAACAACCCTATCTGCCCATTGTCCCCCATCTTCACTACTCTTATCCTAGCTAAAGCTACATTTCTCTCTCTCCTGGACTACTGTGCCTCTTAACTGGTATCCCTGCTTTTGTTCTTTCCCCTCCCCACCTACAGTCTATACTCTCTTTACAGACTAAATAAGACCTGTCACCCTCTTGCTTTAAACCCTCCCGTGCTTTCCTGTTGCATTTAGAACAAAATTCAAACTCTTTATCACGGCTCTCGAAGTCCTACATTTGATCTCTGCCTACCTCTCTTTTTCTCTAGCCACACGGGCCGTTTTGCAGTTCCTTGAACAGCCCAACCTCTTCCTTGCCCGCTTCCCTAACCTTCTTTGCACTTCCTTTTCTCTCTGTCTGGAACAGTCTTGCCCAGATCTTCACGCATGAGGTCTTTATGAACGTGGCGTTCTCAGTGAAACCTTCCCTAGTCATGCTAAGTATCATAAAACCGCCACCCCCTAGACCTCTCATCAGATCTACCCCCAATTTAATTAACAGATTAACACCTAGCATTAAAGATGAATTTTTAACAAAGTTTCTGTCTCTTCCCCCACTAGAAGGTAAGCTTTCTGAGAGCAGGAAACTTGTTTCTCCTGTCCACTCCGGCACCCCCAGCACCTACAGTGCCTGCTGCAAGCAGGAGTCCCTAATCATTCCCTAAATGGGGCAGTCCCGGGCTGACGGATACGGCAGAAGCAACGATAATACAAGGTGACAAGTGCTTGTCACTGGCTCCCTCGGCGGTCGCGAGGCCACCTCCTGCCGGAAGAAGAGCGGCTCCTGCCCAGTCCAGGGCAGCGAGGCGGGCGACCGAGAAGAAGCCGGGCGGAGCAAGGCCTGAGGCGGGCGGGAGGAAGGACTGGGGCTGCCAGCCTGGGCTGGACCGAGAGGACGGAACGGGGTCGTCAGGGGCCGAGAGCCGGAGCCGGCCGCGCCAGCGCCCCGGCTTCGCTTCCGGGTGAGGGGCGGGCGGGCGGAGCAGTTCCGGGGCGGGCGGCGGTTCCGGCTGTGCGGGCCGCGCCGCGGCTGCTAGTCCCGGGCGCGCGGAGGGCGCGAGCGGCGCGCGGGGGGCCGAGGGGGAGCGAGGCGGCGGCGTGGGGTCTTCTGGCCCCGGCGGCGGCCCATGGGGCGGGAGGCGTGAGGCCGCGGCCTGCCCGGGGCTCGGGGGGTGGGGGGAGCGGGGCGGGGAGATGGATAAACTGACCATCATCTCAGGATGTCTCTTTCTGGCCGCCGATATCTTCGCCATCGCCAGCATCGCCAACCCGGACTGGATCAACACCGGGGAGTCCGCGGGTGAGCGAGCGGCAGGCGCGCGGGGCCGGGCGGGGGATTGGCTGAGGGCGAAGGGAGGGGAGGGGAGACCCGGCTCAGGAGAAGACGGGGCTGGAGGATGCGCTGCGGCGGCGGCGGCCAGCCTGAGAAGAAGGGGGCGGTGAGGCGACCCGGGCTGCCTGGCCGAGGGGCTGGCGAAGGGGACACGCGGGTCGCGAGCCAGACCCCCGGACGGAGGGGAGCGGCACCGCGGGCTGAATGCGAAGTGGCCGAGGAGATCTGGACCGGGCTGGTGGTCCTGGACCGGGAGAGAGGGTGAAGGGAGACAGCCGCCAACCTGAGGGACAGCGGAGGGAGGAAAGAGTGTCGTCCTGGATTTCAAAAAAAAAAAAAAAAAAGTCAAGGTGGGAGACAGGAGGAAACCGATTTGGAAGAAACTGAGGCGCCTGTGAAGGAATTAGAAACCAGGCGGTGAGACTGGGGCCCGGAGCGAGGCAGCCTGTGGGGTGTGAGAGTCCCCATAGAGCTGACGGGCGACGAGAGGCCGAAAGGAGTCGGGGCCGACCGCTGACCCTCGTTTCCCCACCCTAAGAAGCGGCGTCCGGGATAGAGGTCCGGGCAGGACCGGGTTAATGGTGCCGCGAGAGCTGGTGGCGGTGGGGGGCGCCGGACGAGAGCCTCAGACCCGCGCCCCCGCCCAGCCCCTGCCCACCTGGCAGTGTTTGAGATACATGTGGCTTCTGATTTTCCCTTTGAAGTCTATGTGGTTATAATTTTGCTTTATATTAGGCCCCGGAGCTGTAATAATCCTAATAATAAACTTCATTTTATGGAGCATCTTTCATTCCAGCGCATCACAAAACGCTTTCGAGATCCTAATAGTAGTTAGAAAATTAAGTAACGCATTAGAGTTGTAGGCAGCCCAGTAGCAAACAGTGCGTGCTGTAACACCACCGAACTGTGGGCAGCAGCGACGAGGTGGTGCCCTCAGGAAAGAGGTGGGCATCTTTCTGAAGGGTATCCCAGGTGAATGCCTTTGCAGCCTTTTTCCTGGCTTGGGCCACCAACTACACCCCTCCCACACACACACATACACACACTTACACTCACACTCACCCAGACCTGTAAAACCAAAACTTTAATTAATGTAACAACTGCCAGGAGAGCTGATGGGAGTAAAGGAATGAACTTTTTTTCTAACTGCTTGTTCAGTGCAGGTGAAGCGAATAATGAGAGCTGGGACTGTCAGACTCCCTCCATGAATATTTTGTTGTAAGCATGTATCACTGTGCTGTCAGACTTACTTCTTAAGTATTGCTTATGATTCTGTATTTATCCTGCAGTATTTTTAGCTCTTAAAAAAAGCCGTGGCTGGGACATTTGTTGCTTCCTCCGCCTTTCTTTCCCCCATCTAGACCTAGTAACACAAAATCATGCTGTCAGATTGACTGGTTATTAAAATAACACTCGAAAAATTTCTGCTCCTTTTCTTGCCTATATAGTCATAGCAGAGCTCTTAATTGTAAAACATATATGATTATTATGTGACCCTGTAGCAGTGTTAGCTATTGCTACAGTGGTGATGTTGCAGTTTATAAATGTATCAAATAAACACTTTGTGCACCTTAAACATATACACTCTTATATGTTAATTATATCTGTTTTTTTAAAACTGTAAAGCATATAAAGAAAATACCAGAATGATTTCAAATTTGGTGAAACTGCAGGCTTTGTTTCTGAAATGTTAGTAATGTCAGTGTTACTAGTTGTGTGTGTGACATCCAGTTCCTGACTTGTTTTTAATCTGACTGTGTGCAGTGACTCCTTTTGTAAAGAAGTTTCAAGTGGAATCCCAGTATATAAAATAGACTGAATGTCCATGGAAAGGGAACAGCTTAGAGAGGGAGGAGAGAGAGATGAGTAATCTCATAACATTCCTGAGAAGATGTTATACTCTATTATATTTGAAAGAAGACAAGAATAAGATGAATACAGCTCCTTCAAATTAGGCAAAGTCATCAGCTGTGAGTTGCCTTGGAGATGGGAGGGACAGAAGACCAAGGTTTGAAAGAAGTAGAAAATGTTTGAAATAATAGTTGTGAGAGACAGCTGGAGACCATAGGATTATCTAGCAGCGTGGAAACTTCACTGAAGCCAGTGGTCATGAACAGAAAGTGTGATAAGCGATCTATGCTTTGTTGACCCTTTGGTGGTGCTCAGCTACTCTGGCACCAGTGTGTGATGAAAGCCAATAGACAGCTTCATTCAGAGTTGTGGTTTGCCAGATACATGCAAGAAAATAACAGAGAAGCAAAAGTGTTTAGGGCATTGGTCAAAATATTGTAATGATAGCTCATTAAATCTCAGCTGGATGAAGAGTAAAAGTGAAAAAGAAAGCTGTTATATATATATATATATATTTTAGTCTTTGAGTACCAGATGGCATATGGTCAGTGGAATAGTTGACGTAGACCCGTCGAGTTGAAGACTTCGCTGAGAGTTATTGATACAGCAGAGTGGAAAGGCAGGGGGCTGGGGGCACAGGGTCCAGGCTGTGATACCGGTGATGTGTGGCTGAAGTGGGGGTGGAGTAGGTGATTTTTTCTTTTATTTCGAACAGTTTCCCTTGCCATCTCAAGATACCTTTCAGTTAAATATTCTGTGTTTAGCAAGAGGAATAAGAGGAGATACTAAGAACACTGGAGATGTTTTCAAAATCATATCTACCCGGTATTTCTTTCCTTTTTTTTTTTTTTTCTGGCCATGCCTTGTGGGATTTTACTTTCCAGTCAGAGACTGAACCAGGGCCCTTGGCAGTGAGAGCATGGAGCCCTAACCACTGGACCACCAGGGAATTCCCTAAGCTGTATTTCTTAAGGTTAAATATGTCAGACAGTGAGCTCCCCAAGACTTAAAATGAATGAAGTAGTATGTTTCTTTGTTCACTCTTGTACCTTTGCATTGTGGTAAGATGTACCTGAATCTTGCCTAGTGTTTGAGCTTGTATGCTCGCTGTACTTTTTACCTGAACAGACAGATCTAGTCTTGAGTTAAAAAAAAAAAAAAAAATCAGTGCAGAGTTACACTTTCCAAATCAATGAAACATTTACAGGAAGTTCAGTTAAGATTTCAAAGGTGGCAGGATTGGCTTTATGCTAAGATCTGCAAAAACAGTGACTTTACCTGGCAGCAAAAAGTTAATGTATTGTTGATTCCCTTTGGTGCATTATACATTGTACAAAAGTCTTGATTGCGATGTTTTTTACTGCAGCTTTTTAAGTGAACAAAGTATATTTTGAAAATAGAATTCCTGGAGCTGAAAGGTTCCTCAGAATGGAGTTTGAAAACCACTGCCATAAACTAGTTAGGGAAAGTTTAGGATTCAAATCCAAACTTTAGCACTTAGTAGCTCTGTTACTTTGGTTAATCTGCCTGGCCTTTCTCCAAAGTTTCCCTTCTGTAAAATAGAGATAACATCTCAGTGAGTTATTGTAATGATTCAGTTAATCCATGTAAAACATTTAGAACAATGCCTGATACATAGTAAGTGCTCATTGAAAGTTAGATATCGTTGTATTGCTGTTCAAGTTTATAACAGGTGTCAAAATCCCAGTTTTGAAACTGAAGCTCAGAACTTACTACTGAGAACTGACACAATCTCATTAGATGCTTGGAAGTGAGGAAACATCAAGGCTTAGCACAAGTCAGATAAATTTGTCTTCCCTTTTGGCTTTGGACTTCTCCATCACTGTTTCTCCTCTTTTAGTCTCTCATCTCCAACTTCTAGTCTCTGTACTCCTCAGCTTCTGAAAGGAAATGAAATATCCCAAAAGGAAATGAAATATCCCAAAACAAAAAGCTGAGTAAAATAACTTCCTTAAATCCCAACTAATAAACTATATTACTGTAAGATTATAAGCCATGTTTCATGCTGGAAGTTTTGTGTGTTTTTTTTTAATTTACCATTTTTTAAGACTTTTTTTTTTTTTGGCTGTGCTGGTTCTTCATTGGTGCACACAGGCTTTCTCTAGTTGCAGTGAGCAGAGGCTCCTCTTCAGCTCGATACTCTTCTTGCGGTGCGTGGGCTGCTCATTGGGGTGGCTTCTCTTGTTGCAGAGCCTGGGGTCTAGAGCATGTGGGCTTTAGTAGTTGTGGCTTACAGGCTTGGTTGCCCCACAGCATGTAGAATCTTCTTGGAGCAAGAATCAAACCCATGTCCCCTGCTTTGGCATGCTCAATCATGTCTGACTCTGCAAACCCATGGACTCTAGCATGCCAGGCTCCTCTTGTCCATGGGATTGTCCTGGCAAGGATACTGGAGTGGGTTGCCATTTCCTCCTCCAGGGGATCTTCCCAACCTAGGGACTGAACCAGTGTCTCCTGCATTGGCAGACAGATTCTTTACCACTGAGCCACTTGGGAAGTCATACTGGCAGTTTTTAATATGTTTTTATAGTATTGGCCCAAATACAGAGAAACTGTATTCCTTTAATTTTCATCTGTGTATGATAGCATTTCCTGAATTTGTTCTAATAGCTTGTGGATTATGCACAAACTTTTAAAGATATGATGACTACCACCCCCCCCCTTTTTTTTTTGGCTGTGCCATAAGACAAGTGGCTTGCAGGACCTTACTTCCCTAACCAGAGATTGAACCCAGGCCCATGGCAGTGAAAAACCCCAATCCCTAACCACTGGACCACCAGTGAACTCTAGAGTGTAACAGAAATAGATGTCATTTGTATGGGGAATATACATTGGGGGGGATACTTTAGTAAGGACCCTTAGGAGTTTCTATTAATGTAATTAAAAGTATTAAATGATAGGTAAATATAATGGCAGAATTACATTAATTCTGCTATACTAGGGTCAAATTTCTACTAGTTACTGGAACTCAATATCAAGACAATATTTTATGTAGTGCTTTATAGTTTTTGAAGCACTTTGACATCTATGACTTGATTTGATTCCCTAGGGTTCTTGTATTTGGCCAATGTTAAATAGTCATTTCTACATTTTCCCCTATAGGTTGGTGCTTTGCACATGAGATTTGAATTTCAGGGTTGCAAAGTCTCCCTTCAGGAACACTCTTCATTGAAGTATTACCTATGTAGGAATTTGTGCACACATCAGTGGCTTAAATTTTTGCCAGAACAGAAGAGGTAAAGGAGATTTGGGTTTCAGGATTAAAGGGATGTCCTGCACTTTGTACAAATACCTTAACCTCACAGTTACTGTTTTCTCATCCCTCAAGAGACAGATCTTTAGTGAAAAAGAAAGATTTTTAACAAGATCAACAAAGATGCTCCTGATAAATATAAGTGATCTAGAGATCCTTTTATTGAGGCATCATCCCTTTATGGCACAGATTTCAGTGACCATTTAGGATTGTGCATGCTCAGTCGCTTCAGTCGTGACCAACTCTTTGTATCTATGGATTGTAGCCTGCCAGGCTCCTCTCCAGGCGAGAATACTGGAGTGGGTTGCCATGCCCTCCTCCAGGGGATCTTCCTGACCCAGGGATCAACCCTGTGTTTCCTGCTTTGTAGGCAGATTTTTTACAGCTGAGCCAGTGGCTCAGCCCAACCATTGAAGATTATTACCATCCTGTATCATCCTAGATGGATTTACTTAGTGTTCTTCTGAAGATTTCCAAGTGTTTCCCAGGAGTCTTCCAGCACATTATGGAACTTGAACCTCTTCCTTATATCTAAGCAAAATTTTTTTTCTCTAGAGTTGGTTCTCTTATTCAGATTATAGTCTGTCATAGTGTATTTGTTCCTGAAAATATCTTTACTCTTGTTCTTTTTAAAATTAGATTGGATGTGAGAGTTTTTAAGGAGTCTCGTTATCATCCTCGTCTCTATTTATGTTGTGAACTAATTGAGAAAAAAAGAGTAAGATATTTAGGAGCCAAAATATTATTTAATATTGATAAAGAGGATATTGGAAAATGTGACTTATATCCTTGGACAAGTAACTTCCTCTTGAAAGTGAAAGTCACTCAGTCATGTCCGACTCTTTGTGACCCCATGGACTGTCCGTGGAATTCTCTAGGCCAGAATACTGGAGTGGGTAGCCTTTCCCTTCTCCAGCTTCCTCTTACTGGGCCTTAAAATTGAACAGACTTAATTCTCCAGTCCCAGGCAGGATTGGGGGACCTGCTCTGTAGGACTTCCAGTGGGAAAGAACGAAAGAGATGAGTGCTCCCTTTAGGCAACTTGCTCCCAAGGGCAAAAAGTTGGACCACTTATGCCCAGTTTTTTATCTTAAACTGCCAGTCAAATGACATTCCTCCTGACCTGAGAAAGATTGAGTGAGGGGACACAGATAAACTTAGATATTCTTAACAGCGGTACCTCCACCCCACCCCTCATGGATAAAAACATCAGAAGTGGGAAGAAAGCCTTAGCTGGTTGAAACCTAGGAGATGGCTAGCCTTTTGCAAGGAAGGATTTTCTTTTTTCTCAAGTACGAAGACTGGCAGATGATTGAAAAAGATGAGGAGGGGTTTCATTTCCCATTCTGTTACCCACTACGCTCTCCACAAAAAATCCTGGCAAACCTCAGATGGACACTGTGGGCTTGACATCTGTCACATAAGAGTTCAAGATCTTTAGGGAGATCCTAGCCTATAAGTTGGTAGCCTTTGGTTTAAAACATTTAAATTACAAGCTTCCGAAGCACATCTGTATGTGAAATAGTAGAAAATTATTAAATGCTAAGCCCTTCTCCTGAACTGTGACAGCTTCAGTAATCAGAGTTGGTTTGGTGTGAAGGAGCTTTGTAACATCATTTGTTAAACAAACTAAACTATCTAGAACTTTGTCGTGTTAATCATTTTGGACATGACTTGTTGAGAAGGACAGAACTGGCTTACCTCAGAGAGCAAAAATCTTGAGATTGTGCTCTTCTTTAACTTAAAAAAGCATTAACAAAACTTCTTCAATGGCCTTTTGAGTCTTTTTCCAGTAAATTTCTTTTTTAAAACAGCTTTTTTGAGATATAGTTTCATTAACCTTAAGATGCACCTATTTAAAGTGTACAATGAAGTGGTTTGTATAACCACAGTCAATTTAGAACATTCTCAGTTCTCCAAAAAGAAACCCCAGATCCCTTCGCCATCACCCCCCAACTTCCTGGTTCTTAGGCAGACTGCTTTCTGTCTTTGTAGACTTGCTTATTCTAGACATTTCATATAAATGGAATCATGCAATGTGTGGTCTTTTGTGATTGGCTTATTTCACCTAGCATAATATTTTCAATGTTCATCCATATTATAGCAAATACCAGTAGTTCATTTCCTCTTATTGCCAAACTGTGTGGTGTATCCCCATTTATTTATCCATTCATCAGTTGATGGATATTGGGGCCAGTTAATTTCTTTGCCTTCCAAGAATACTACTTCTTCATAATGGTAAAGTGGTATAAAATTTTTTCCTTGGCTTTTTAAAAAGTAACATCATCAGTATTATTTATTTCAGCATATCAAATAACAACTTTGAATAAAAATTCAAAGGCCAGTCTTTTTACAGTGTTCACAGGTCATACTTGAAACTTGAAATAATTTATAATACTGTGAATTTCACATCATAGTCCAGATTTTCCAATATGAGATGAGATTTCCTGAACAAAAAGCATTTATTTATTTTACAACCTTAGTTCCAAAAAGCCCCTCTTTTTACTATTATCAACAGAGATGTAGGCACTTCAGGATGAAGGATGTAAGCTAGTTGACCTAAAAGATTTGATGGGGGGAAATTTGGGACCAAGAACATAGACAGAAGTCATGAGAGAGTGGAAAAATCTAAGAGGAAGGAAATTCTGAAAAAGGTATTACAGAGTGATGCGAGCCATTGCATTTATTAGACTGACCAGACTTGTTGAGTTCTTCCTCACTTGGCTGCCAGAATCCCTTTCACAGCTGGCATAGTAAGAGTAATATACATCAGTCCTCCACTGTTCAGCTTAGTATAAACCTAAAATAGTTCTGTTGTTAACCCCTTTCCTCATAAATGTGGAGTTTGTATTGGAGTTGCAGTGTAGTAAAATATCCCATGAGATTTGAGTCAATCTAGATTTGATTTTTTAACTCCCTTTTTATGAATTTTATGGTTTGGGGCATGTAATTTGATTTCTCAGCTATAAAATTGGGAATAGTATATTTATCTCAAAGGATGGTTGTGAGAAAATATGGCATATGAAGAATTAGCACATGGCCTAATATATAGCAAATGCTCAAGTGTTAGTCACTGTTATATGAAAGGTCAAAACATCCTAATTTAAAAATGTTTCCCTTTTGTATTATCTGTTTTATTTATTTACCTGTGTCCTATCTTGTTCTAAAAAGAGATTTAAGGCAATACTGTGTCTGGTGAATATTTCTGAAATCCAGCTTGGGGAAGGGAGCTTTCCAGGAATACAGACTGTGAAGTCAATTGCAGTTCTGATGTAAACTTCATGGGATATATGTAAGTACCAAAACCAAGGAATGCATGAGTTTATATGTTTCTGAAACAGACTAAAGAGGTTTTCTAAGTGAAAGACAGCCTACCATAGTGGAAAGAGCACACAGGGTTTGGGTTAGATCAACATGTAGTCAAATCCCAGTCCCACAATTTGCTAGCCATATAAGTGATCTTAGACAAGTTGTAGTTGATGATTTTTTATTAATCCAAGTTATATCATTCAGATGTGGTTAATACCTGTTGTAGAACTTCCAATTGCTGGGCTGGTTCAGACCCCAACTTTCTATTCACCTATATATTAAAGATTGACTGGTTTGCTGAGTGACTGAACGATAGATATATTAAAGAGTAGTATCTGCAGTGAATTGTGAAAATCATATATTTCCCAAATTATTTTTAAAGGACTATAGTGATCTGTAAAGCTTTCAGTTAGAGTACAGTCAATTAGTCTCACCTCAAAGGCTGAAAATAAGTTTGAGATATATGAGATAGTTTCTTGATAGAAACCTGGCAAGTAGTGCAACTGAAAATTCTTCAGTTTTTGTTTATGAAATAAAATTTCTTCTAGTTGTCATTAGCTTCTTCAATGTACCTGTGAGTTTATGAATTTTTCCATACCCCATTTCAGTGCATACTTAAGCAGTGGGCTATATTTCATAATCTTACAGGGGAAATTTAGACATGTAATAAAGTATTGCTGTTCATGAAATTATTGTTATTGAGTTATAAATAGCTTAATCATGCAACTTGAATGGATAATTGTTTACATAGTGACCCTGTTTTATATCCTCTGAATAACCCAAGAAATTAGGCTGTACAGTGACAGCGGTGATAATATATAGGCATAAATTTCGTGTCTACAACTTTCCTTATTTATGATTATTCACATAAACATAGCATTCATGTTTTTTACTTATTTATGATTATTCACATAAACATAGCATCCATGTTTTTTTGGTTGTCAGAATGTTTTATTGTCAAGCTCTGAAGTTACACATGTTTTTCCAGGTACTTTCTAGAATTCTTTGCCCAGCTAGCAAGTAACTGCTGATAAGTTTGATACTTAAAAAGCATGGTCCACTTGGTAACAATAGATTATGGGTAGTGGTAACATTATTTTATTCTTTATTGACTGTAGACTGATGAAAAGGTAATATTTTGCAAAGCTATTGTTGAAATAGCTAACTAACACAACCTTATTGAAATAGAGAGGTTAACTAAGAGCATGAAGGAACCTAAGGATCCTTGAAAATCAAGGTAAAAAAATGAAACTGTTAGTTGCTCAGTCGAGTCTGACTCTGTGACCCCATGGACTGTAGTCCACCAACTTCTCTGTCCATGAAATTCTCCAGGCAAGAATACTGGAGTGTATAGCCACTCCCTCTGGGGGATCTTCCCGACCCAGGGATCGAACTTGGGTCTTCTGCATTGCATGCAGATTCTTTACAGTCTGAGCCATCAGGGACACCCAATATTTAGCAAGCATATTGTTGAAATAGTAGAGAGGTTAGATAAGAGAATGAGGGAACCTAAGGATCCTTGAAAATCAAAGTACCCAAAACTAAGTATTTGGATCAAAATCACTTTTCAATAACATACCTCTCTAAAATTTATTATGTATTCTCTCATTAGCTGTAAATCCCAGCTAAATTGAATATCCTTACTGGATATGCCATGGGCAAGTAGAATGAAATGGTCCTTTGGGATTTATTGCTTTAGAGTTGACAAAGAAGCATAAAGATTTGGGTGTTGCTATCAGTGATACTTACATGTACTTATGAGTATGTATAAACCAGAATATATAGTTTACTTACATGACATTTCAGTTTATGACTTCAGTTTTTAAGCAAACTGACAGTTCTTTAAATTGCTTTTTTTTCTTTTTAATTGAGATGAAAAGACTGCACTTTTTGTAGGTCTCTTTTTACTAGCTTTGCTATAAATAAAAGGTCACATTTGGTATTTTGACACTTGCTGTTGTGTATATTGAGCAAAAAGGCAGCTGTTGACTTTTAATATAGATCTGTTCAACAGAGACCGTATACTGCTATCATTAGAGATTAAAAAAAGTAAAGAAAATGCAGTTGGTTGGATCAAGTAAGAAAATGGGAGAGGGGAATTTCATTGGGTCTCCCCATTTGTGGTATATTCACAGTAAGTTATTTACCTGGAACATTATTGGGTCCACTTTCAGCTATAATACAGAAATTTTTTTCAAAAATATGACATGTGCAAAGTAAGGCAAAGATCTCCAAAGCCATTTCATTTATGACCAGTTCACTTATAAAGTACCATCCATTTTAATAAATCTTTCATTTACTGTGAATATTTCTTAAATCTTCACGTAGATATTTCCTATACCACTGTACTTTATTACAGACAGTCTCACAGTAAATGCTTATTAAGATATGTGTGGTCTGTAAGGAACTGTACTAAATATTCTGAGGGATTTCTTTTAAGTGAATGAAAAAGTATTTTATCTTTGAGGAACCTCTAAAGTGTATGGGAAGATTCATTTCAGTTCATCTCTATACATCACTGCTAAATTTATCTTTCTGAAGGATAGGATGGTAATATTCAGTTCAGTTTAGTCGCTCAGTCGTGTCCGACTCTGCACCCCTATGAACTGCAGCACTCCAGGCCCCCCGGTCCATCACCAAATCCTGGAGTTTACTCAGACTCATGTCCATAGAGTCAGTGATGCCATCCAGCCATCTCATCCTCTGTCATACCCTTCTCCTCCTGCCCCCAATCCCTCCCAGCATCAGGGTCTTATCAAATGAGTCAACTCTTCACAGGAGGTGGCCAAAGTATTGGAGTTTCAGCTTCATCATCAGTCCTTCGAATGAACACCCAGGACTGATCTCCTTTAGGATGGACTGGTTGGATCTCCTTGCAGTCCAAGGCACTCTCAAGAGTCTTCTCCAACACCACAGTTCAAAAGCATCAATTCTTCTGTGTTCAGCTTTCTTCACAGTCCAACTCTCACATTCATACATGACCACTGGAAAAACCATAGCCTTGACTAGACGAACCTTTGTTGGCAAAATAATGTCTCTGCTTTTTAATATGCTATCTAGGTTGATCATAACTTTCCTTCCAAGGAGTAAGTATCTTTTAATTTCATGGCTGCAGTCACCATCTGCAGTGATTTTGGAACCCCCCAAAATAAAGTCTGACACTGTTTCCACTGTTTCCCCATCTATTTCCCATAAAGTGATGGGACCAGATGCCGTGATCTTAGTTTTCTGAATGTTGAGCATTAAGCCAACTTTTTCACTCTCCTCTTTCACTTTCATCAAGAGGCTTTTTAGTTCCTCTTCACTTTCTGCCATAAGGGGGGTGTCATCTGCATATCTCAGGTTATTGATATTTCTCCCAGCAATCTTGATTCCAGCTTGTGCTTCTTCCAGCCCAGCGTTTCTCATGATGTTAAATAGTTGCAAATATTTATAAGTGCTTGCTTTATGACAGCTACTTTTCTAGACATTTTTTACATGTGTGAACCAATTTAATCCTCACAACATGCCTAAGTGCTGCTATTAGCCCCACAGAGATACAAAGAAATTAAGTAAGTTGCCCAGGGTCACACAGCTGCTAAGTGGGAAAGCTGAGATTTGAATCTAGCTCCAGAGTCCTGGCTTTTAACCACTGCGTATGTTTGGACCAGAAACCCTCAGTGACCCTCCATCTACCATAGCACAGAAGGCCCTTAATCTTCGCAACATGCCTCTGGCTTATCTTTCCAACTTTTGATCCTGCTTTTCCCTACATGGATCTACCTTCCAGCCCCTCTGTATTACTTTTCCGTTTCCTAAATATAATCTGTAGTCTCTTTACTCATCTCTAAGTCTTTGTTTATGTTGTTTATTCTCAGTGTGATGCTCTCTCAGTGCTTAGCAGTTCCTGTCGGTCAGTGTCCTACCCATCTTCCAAGCATATGTCAACTGCTGTCTTCATAAAAATCTGTTTTGATCCCCTACCTCACGTGATTTTTCCCTTTTGTGTGTTTTTCATGGTAGGATATCTGTATTATGGTTATTTGTATGTTACTTTCCCTGCTTTCTAGTGTAGATTTTTAAAGTTCTGTAAGAATAGAGCTTCCTCCCTGGCTCATTGGTAAAGAATCCACCCGCCATTGCCGGAGACACAGATTCATTCCCTGGTCTGGGAAGATCCCACATACCTTGGAGCAGTTAAGCTCACGCACCGCGACTACAGAGCGTGTGCTTTATACGGAGCCACAACTACTGAGCCCATGTGCCACAAGTACTGAAGCCTGGTCACTCTAGAGCCTGTGCTCCACAATGAGATGCCTTCGCACCGCAACTAAAGAGTAGCCCCCACTCTCCACAGCTAGAGAAAAGCCCACGCAGCATCGAAGACCCAGCACAGACAAAAATAAATAATTTTGTAAAATTTTATATATAAAAAAAGAACAGGGCGTAAAACTTATTGATCTCTGTACCTTAGCACTCACTCCAATTTGCACTTGGCAGGAAAGAGGAAGTGTTACGGTAGACACTAAGTCTTTAAACCTGGAGTAGGGAACAGAATTAGGAACTTTGGACAGTGAGCCGCTTTAAGGGCAAAAGTGATGATTTTGATTTAGAGGTTATGTTTCAAGTGAGCGTAGAATATCGAAGCAGAAAGGGGCTAATCAGGAAAGAGGGATTTGGCATCCCTAGTTGTCATCTCTCATTTTCACAAATATGATATTTATATTTTTAATATACCAAGTTTTCTTTCAATAGCTGTATGTCCACGAAATTCATAATTTTTTTCCATGTTGTCAGTTGGTTTTTTTTTTGGAAAGTAAGGTCCAGCTACTATCTAGTTATTCCCAACTTTGAAAAAATATTTTAAGGTAAAAGTTAATTTGTAGGTTGATTAGTTGATTCTCTGGGTCAGTACAGAAATTAGGTTATTAGGCTAGTCCGTAAGACCTTGTCATGACTGAAATATTTACTTCTGTATAAAAAAATAGAAAGCAATACAGTTACATTACTGATAAAAAGCTTTTTAAAAAGTAGAAATAGCTTGTATCTCTGATCCTTTAACACATGACATTTCTTCTATGTGACAGAGGTGCTTCACTGAGATTCTTCTTAACATTTGTCAACAATATTTTGAGTCATTTTTTACTTACAAATCACCCTGGCAGATGAAGAAAAAGAAGACTTGCAGAAAATGTATGTTTAAGAGATTTCTTGAGGTAGAATATCCAGAGATAGAACTAACTCAGTGGAGATGAGGAAGATTTGTATGAGTGCGTGAATGTATGTGTGATTTTTGTGGTGTGTGATGGTAGGAAGTGATGGGGAAGATAAGGAACTTATAGTGGATGAATGATCTCTCCATGGGAAAGCAAAGTGGTATAGAATAAGCTGGATCCAATATTCTTTATCCAACCCCCATGAGAGGGACCATTAGTCCTGGTTAGTATGGCTACTGTTTGTTGAGGGGCCCTGTGAATGAATAGAATAAGGAGGAAAATAGTATTTTCTGTGTCAGTTGGGGTACAAATGGTACAAATTAAGTGTTTTTAACTTGAAGAGTATTTCTGTTGATACTTGGCTTCTAATTTAGGCTTTGCTGTAGAGGTTTTGTTTGTGCTTGAAAAATTACCTGAATGCTTTTTCTTTCTATTTTTCCCAACCAAAAAATAGTTCCATGCTCCTCTTTCACCATCCATCCATCTCTTGATTTAAAATAAAAGTGGGTGTATATGATATAATATATTGAATTCTTGGGAAAATATTAATAAAGATGTTGTGAAAGGAATACAGGTGTGAAGCCAGAATTCAGTTCAGATAGTGGCTCTGCCACTTTTGAGCTGTGTGGATTTGGACTTCTTGGCTTGACCTCTGAGTTTAGTTTCCTCATCTGTTTGTTGTTCAATTGCTCAGTCATGTCCGACTCTTTGTGACCCCTTGGACTGCAGCACCCTAGGCTTCCCTGTCCCTCACTATCCCCCAAAAGTTTGTTCAATCTCATGTCCATTGAGTCAATGATGCCATCCAACCATCTCATGCTCTGTGGCCTCCTTGTCTTCCTGTCTTCAATCTTTCAGGTGTTAGAGTCTTTTCCAGTGAGTCAGCTCTTTGCATCAGGTGGCTGAAGTATTGGAGTTTCAGCCTCAGCATCAGTCCTTCCAATGAATATTCAGGACTGATTTCCTTTGGGATTGACTGGCTAGATCTCCTTGAAGTCCAAAGGACTCTCAAGAGTCTTCTCCAACACCACAGTTCAAAAGCATCAATTCTTTGGTGCTCAGCCTTCTTTACAGTCTGACTTTCACATTCATACATGACTACTGGAAAAACCGTAGGTACTGGGGTCCAGCCTCGGTAAGTGACGCCACGAACAGGGAACCTGAAGGTAAGCCCCCCCATTGTTCAGTTTTCGGGACGGCTAGGACCCCACTAGGGTGCTGCAGGCCCCCCTGCATAAGATAGGTAGGGTGAGGAAAGTGGGTAGGCTTCAGGTTTCTTCTTTAGGACCCCACTAGGGCGCTACAGGCCCCCCTGCATAAGAAAGGTAGGGCAAGAAAGGTGGGTACGTTTCAGGTTCCTTCTCTAAAGATCCTCTCCTTTTTCTTCTTCTAATTGCTAACAAAAATGGGTAACAGAGAGTCAAAAGAAAGGCAACTCTTTATTGGAGTGATATTACAACTATTAAACAAGAGAGGTATTAAAGTAAAAAAGGCCAGCATTCAATCTTTTTTCACATTTGTACAGGAGCAATGCCCTTGGTTCCCAGAACAGGACACTGTTAACTTAGATTCATGGGAAAACAGTTAAGAGATTATTATACTTTACATGGACCAGAGAAGGTGTCCACTGATACCTTCTCCCTGTGGAGTATGATTAGAGATGCTTTAGATCCGACTCACGAATCCGAAAGAGTGAAAGTTAAGGGAAATGAAGACGATGATGAGTCCAAACCGAGCTATCAACAGTTAAGAGAAATGTTAGCTGCTCTGAACACCAATAGTCATCCAGAAGGTGGGGACGAAAAAGAAAAACAACTTTCACCCCAAGATGAGCAAGATTTAGAGGAAGCAGCAGCTCATTATCATTCTGATGAGGATTGGTCCTTTTTTGCCAAAGACACTCCTAAAAGTCTAAGGGATATATCTCCAATTAGGCCTTCTGTAAAATTCGATCCTAAAATATCCTCAAAACAGGGTAAAAAAGGTATGGGGCAATCTCAACCCCCCATGCCTGCCCCTCCATATGGGGGTAAAGGTCCTCCCTTAGGTTTTTCACGAAGAAGGGTGCTTTCAAGGCACAGAAATCTCAAGAGCAGTTCTCCTAGGTTCCCTCACCCTCCTGCTCTCCACCCGGGTGCCCTTCCCAATAAAATCTCTTGCTTTGTCATCACATGTGTCTCCTCGGACAATTCATTTCCGAGTGTTAGACAAGAGCCCAGTTTGGGGCCCTGGAAGGGGTCCCCCTTCCTGCAACACATAGGTTTGACTGTATTGACCTTGTGGGCAAAGTCATGTCTCTGCTCTTTAATATGCTGCTTAGGTTTGTCATAGCTTTTCTTTCAAGGAACAGGCGTCTTTTAATTTCATGGCTGCAGTCACTGACCACAGTGATTTTGGAGCCCAAGAAAATTAAGTCTGTCACTGTTTGCATTGTTTCCCCCATCTATGTACCATGAAGTGATGGGACCAGATGCCATGATACTCGTTTTTTGAATGTTGAGTTTTAAGCCAACTTTTTTACTCTCCTCTTTCACCTTCATCAAGAGGCTCTTTAGTTCCTCTTTACTTTCTGCCATAAGAGCAGTGTCATCTGCATATCTGAGGTTATTGATATTTCTCCTGGCAGTCTTGATTCCACCTTGTGCTTCATCCACCTGGCATTTTGCATGATGTACTCTGCATAGAAGTTAAATAAGGAGGGTGATAATATACAGCCTCGACATACTCCTTTCCAAGTTTGGAACCAGTCTGTTGTTCCATGTCTATTCCTAACTGTTGCTTCTTGACCTGCATACAGGTTTCTCAGTAGGCAGGTAAGATAGCTGGTATTCGCATCTCTTTAAGAATTTTCCACAGGTTGTTGTGACCCACACAGTTAAAGGCTTTACCACAGTCAATAAATTTTGGAATTCCCTTGCTGGCTTTTTTTTTTTTTTTTTTTTTGATATGATGGATTTTGGCAGTTTGACCTCTGGTTCCTCTGCCTTTTCTAAACCCAGCTTGTACTAATTTCTCAGTTGAGGCCTAGCTTGGAGGATTTTGAGCATGACCTTGCTAGCATGTGAAATGAGCACTGTTGTGTTGTAGTTTGAACATTCTTTGGCATTGCTCTCCTTTGGGATTGAAATGAAAATTGACTTTTTCCAGCCCTGTGGCCACTGCTGAGTTTTCCAAATTTATTGGCATATCTCAGCTATTTGACATATTGAGTGCAACACTTACATAGCATCATCTTTTAGGATTTAAAATAGCTCAGCTGAAATTCCAACACCTCCACTAGCTTTGTTCGTAGTAGTGCTTCCTCAGGCCCACTTGACTTCATATTCCAGGATGTCTGGCTCTGGGCAAGTGATCACACCATCATGGTTATCTGGGTCATTAAGATCTTTTTTGTACAGTTCTTCTGTGTATTCTTGCCACCTGTTCTTAATATCTTCTGCTTCTGTTAGGTCGTAGTGTTTCTGTCCTTTAATTGTGCCCACATTTGCAGGAAATGTTCCTTTGGTCTCTCTCATTTTCTTGAGGAGATCTCTAGTCTTCCCCATTGGATTGTTTTCCTCTATTTCTTTGCCATGTGTCCTGGGACCAGATGCCATGATCTTAGTTTTCTGAATGTTGAGCTTTAAGCCAACTTTTTCACTCTCCTCTTTCACTTTCATCAAGAGGTTCTTTAGTTCTTCACTTTCTGCCATAAGGGTGGTGTCATCTGCATATCTGAGATGATTGATATTTCTCCCAGCAATCTTGATTCCAGCTTGTGCTTCTTCCAGCCCAGCGTTTCTCATGATGTACTCTGCATATAAGTTAAATAAGCAGGGTGACAATATACAGCCTTGATGTACTCCTTTTCCTATTTGGAACCAATTTGTTGTTCCATGTCCAGTTCTAACTATTGCTTCTTGACCTGCATACAGATTTCTCAAGAGGCAGGTCAGGTGGTCTGGTATTCCCATCTCCTCCAGAATTTTCCACCGTTTATTGTGATCCACACAGTCAAAGGCTTTGGCATAGTCAATAAAGCAGAAGCAGATGTTTTTCTGGAACTCTCTTTGCTTTTTTGATGATCCAGCAGATGTTGGCAATTTGATCTCTGGTTCCTCTGTCTTTTCTAAAACCAGCTTGAACATCTGGAAGTTCACGGTTCACGTACTGTTGAAGCGTGGCTTGGAGAATTTTGAACATTACTAGTGTGTGAAATGAGTGCAATTGTGAGGTGGTTTGAGCATTCTTTGGCACTGACTTTCTTTGGGATTGGAATGGAAACTGACTTTTTCCAGTCCCGTGGCCACTGCTGAGTTTTCCAAATTTGCTGGCATATTGAGTGCAGCACTTTCACAGCAGCATCTTTTAGGATTTGAAATAGCTCAACTGGAATTCCATCACCTCCACTAGCTTTGTTCGTAGTGATGCTTCCTAAGGCCCGCTTGACTTTACATTCCAGGATGTCTGGCTCTAGGTGAGTGATCACACCATCGTGATTATCTAGGTCATGAAGATCTCTTTTGTATAGTTCTTCTGTGTATTCTTGCCACCTCTTCTTAATATCTTCTACTTCTGTTAGGTCCATACCATTTTTGTCCTTTATTGAGCCCATCTTTGCATGAAATGTTCGCTTGGTAGCTCTAATTTTCTTGAAGAGATCTCTAGTCTTTCCCATTCTATTGTTTTCAGTGGCAGACTTTATTTTGGGGGGCTCCAAAATCACTACAGATGGTGACTGAAGTCATGAAATTAAAAGACACTTACTCCTTGAAAGAAAAGTTATGACCAAGCTAGACAGCATATTAAAAAAGCAGAGACTTTTTAAATTTAATTAAATTGTTAATTTAATTGTTTAATTTAATTTAATTGTTACTTTGCCAACAAAAGTCCGTGTAGTCAAAGCTATGATTTTTCCACTAGTCATGTATGCATGTGAGAGTTGGGACTATAAAGAAAGCTGAACGCCGAAGAATTGATGCTTTTGAACTGTGGTGTTGGAGAAGACTCTTTAGAGTCCCTTGGACTGCAAGGAGATCCAACCAGTCCATCCTAAAGGAAATTAGTCCTGAATATTTGTTGGAAGGACTGATGTTGAAGCTGAAACTCCAATACATTGGCCACCTGATGCAAAGAGCTGACTCATTTGAAGAGACCCTGATGCTGAGAAAGATTGAAGGCAGGAGGAAAAGGGGATGACAGAGGATGAGATGGTTGGATGGCATCACCGACTCAGTGGGCGTGAGTTTGAGTAAACTCCAGGAGTTGGTGATGGACAGGGAGGCCTGGCATGCTGCAGTCCATGGGGTTGCAAAAAGTTGGACACGACTCAGCAACTGAACTGAACTGATATCTTTGCATTATTCACTTAAGATGGTTTTCTTATCTCTCCTTGCTATTCTTTGGAACTCTGCATTCAGATGCATATATCTTTCCTTTTCTCCTTAGCCTTTCGATTCTCTTTTCTTGGCTATTTGTAAGGCATCCTCAGACAAACATTTTGCCTTCTTGCATTTCTTTTTCTTGTGAATGGTTTTGGTCATAGCCTCCTGTACAGTGTTATGAACCTCTGGCCATAGTTCTTCAGGCACTCTCTTTCTCAGACCTAATCCCTTGAATCTGTTTTTCATTTCCTCTGTATAATCATAAGGTATTTGATTTAGATCGTGCCTAAATAGCCTAGTGGTTTTCCCTACTTTCTTCAATTTTAAGTTTGAATTTTGCAATAAGGAACTCATCATCTGAGCCACAGTCAGCTCCCAGTCTTGTTTTGCTAACTGTGTAGAGCTTCTCCATCTTTGGGTGCAAAGAATATAATCAATATATTCAATCAGTATAATCAGTTTGATTTCAGTATTGACCATTTGGTGATGTCCTTGTGTAGAGTCATCTCTTTTGTTGTTGGAAGAGGGTTGCTGTGACCAGTTCGTTTTCTTGGCAAAACTTTGTTAGTCTTTGCCCTGCTTCATTTTATACTCCAAGGCCAAACTTGCCTGTTACTCCAGGTATCTCTTCAATTCTTACTTCTGCATTTCAGTCCTCTGTGATGAAAAGGACATCTTATTTTTGTGTTAGTTCTAGAAGGTCTTGTGGATCTTCATAGTCATTCAGCTTCATCTTCTTCAGCATTAGTGATTGGGGCATAGGCTTGGATTACTGTAATGTTGAATGATTTGCTTTGAAAATGAACTGAAATTATTCTGTCATTTTTGAGATTGTACCCCAAGTACTGCATTTTGGACTCTTTTCTTGACTATGAGAGCTACTCCATTTCTTCTAAGGGATTCTTGCCCAAAGTAGTAGATATAATGGTCATCTGAGTTAAATTTGCTCATTCCTGTCCCTCCACCCCGAGAGCATTGTCTTCTACAAACACAAAACCTGGAAATTGTTGAGGAAGATGGAACCTCCTAACCATTGTTTAGTGTGGGAGTTGGTGTTCCGGCAGCATATTGGGTTGGGCTAGTTGGGATGGGTCGCATTGGACTTGTAGCTGCGTTGTGTCTGCTGAGTGTCTGTCCGGGAACGGGAATAGCTGGGTAGAAGGCAGAGAAGGGGGCTTCCCTGGTAGCTCAGCTAGTAAAGAATCCACCTAAATGCAGGAGACCTCGGTTTGATTCCTTGGTCAGTAAGATCCTCTGGAGAGGATACCCACTCCAGTATTCTTGGGCTTCCCTGATGGCTCAGATAGTAAAGAGTCTGCCTGCAATGCAGGAGACCTGGGTTCGATCCCTGGGTTGGGAAGATTCCCTGGAAGAGGGCGTGGCAAGCCACTCCATTATTCTTACCTGGAGAATCTCCATGGACAAAGGAGCCTGGCAGCTACAGTCCATGAGGTCACAAAGAGTCGGACATGACTGAGTGACTCAGCACAGCACGGCACATTCCCGTCCACTTAGTTCCCTCATTGCTAAAATGTCAGTGTTCACGCTCGCCATCTCCTGTTTGACCGCTTTCGATTTACCTTGATTCGTGGACCTCACATTCCAGGTTTCTATGCAGTATTGTTCTGACAGCATTGGACTTTACTTTCACCACCGGACACGTCCACAGCTGGGCGTCCATTCCTCTTTGGCTCCGCGTCTTTATTCTTTCTGGAGCTATTTCTCTGCTCTTCTCCAGTAGCATATTGGACATCTACCAGTCTGGGGGGTTCATCTTTCAGCGTCTTAGCTTTTTGCCTTTTTATACTGTTCATCTGTAAATGGGGATAATACCTATTACCGTGCAAAGTGGCTGGACAGATCAATATACCTGAAACACCTGCCACACCTATGTGCAGGCACCTATGATAGGTAGCTGTTGTTGTTAAGGAGCTAAATGGATTAATCTCTTATCATATCACAATACATAAAATATAATGTTGAAATTGGCTATTTACTCCTCATACAGTCACCAAAAGCAATCTTGATTTTTTTTTTTTTCAACTTGGATATATCACTGTGTTAGACCTGGTTGTCCATATCATTTTTACCATACATGCCTGATATTCTTAACCTGGATTGCTGTCTTATTCCTTCCAGTTTAGTGCACTAAGAGAAAAAAAATACCAGGCAGCCTATTTATTATGTATTTATTTATTTGTTTTTGGCTGCCCTGGGTCTTCATTGCTGCGTGCAAGCTTTTTCTAGTGGTGGTGAGTGAAGGCCACTCTTCATTGCAGTGCACAGGCTTCTCCTTGCAGTGACTTCTCTTGTTACAGTCCATGGGTTCTAGGGTACACAGGTTTCAGTAGTTGTGGCGTACTGGCTTCGCTGCTCCTCAGCATGTAGAATATTTCCAGACCAGGGATCAAACCCATGTCCCCTGAATTAGCAGGTAGATTCTTAACCACTGGACAACCAGGGAAGTCTCAGGTAGCCTATTTAAATGCTTATATACAAGTTCTGTTCTGCATATTAAAGGTAACATGTATTTGGGGATTTTCCAGTAATGATGACAGAATATACTAAACCATATTTCTGTCAGCCTTCTTACTGTAACTAACATTTGCTAAGTGTGCTATGGATGTAGTTTGTGGCCCAAGAATAGATTTCCCCCTAACCAGCCAACTATATAAGCCATGACCTTGACCTCCTTAGTTGAAGTCAGTAACCAAGTATAAAGTCTTGTAAAAGTAAAGGATGATTGATAATCACAGGTAACTTATAAGATAATTTGTTGTAGTCCTATTCGTTTGCTTATCATGAGACAAAAAATGAGAAACTTTGTATTTTCCTATCCTGTAGATAAAATAATTATATTGAAAGTTTAAATTTTTAAAATCATTAATTGAATCACTGAAAAAACTGTAGCAATGAATCTTCTTTAAATAACAGATGTATATAGGCATGTAAGATCACTTTTAGGACTCCCACTCTCACAAGATTTAATGGGTTAGGATCAGAAAACAAACTCTTACATTGAAGTGTGGCTGATATAGGACTAACTTCCAGAGCTTTAGAGGACTGTTTCTATCAGTAGTATTTGCCTACTAACCATCCAGTAGGTAGTTATCATCCATTAACCATCTAGATTCACACTAGTAGCCAGTAAGATGCTTGCTTTAAGTGGACCACCTTGTATTTAAGATTTTATTTTTTTGACTTTCAAGTTTTATTTTTTTAATTGGAGTATAGTTGATTTTCAGTGTTGGGTTAGTTTCTGCTCTACAGCAAAGTGAATCAGTTATGCATACACATATATCCACTCTTCTTATAGATTCTTTACCCATATAGGTCATTACAGAGTTTTCAGTAGAGTTTCCTGTGCTATACAAGAAGATCCTTATTACTTATCTATTTTATCTCTAGTAGTGTATATATGTCAATTCCAATCTCCCAATTTATCCTTCACCACTTAAGATTTTAATTAATGTTACTGTGAATATCTTCAGAGTTAGCAGGGAGGTTGGTGCATTTTGGTTTTTTACTACTGTTCTGTTTCTTTTCTTTTTTTTATTTTTGTCTCTGTTAAGTTGTTGGCCAGTGCTTTTGTTCTCTTTGTTAACCTAGAGTTAATGTAAATACATAAATACTTTTCCCATAAATACTTAAATACTTTATCCCTTATATATCACCTCCTGTTGCCTTCTGCCCTCCCTCTTTAGGAACTTGTGGCAAATCCCCAACTTGACCATTCAAGCAGTTCACATCCAGTTGAAAAAGTCTGGGGTGCAAATATCATCAGCCATCCCAAATGGTGCAGTTCCCAGTGACTTTCCTTGTATCCCCTTAAGTATACAACCAAAGCCCTCTAATGTGGTTAAGGGCTCCAATTTTCTGATTTGGGGTGTTTTTGTTTTTTGTTTTTTTTTTTTGAGGAGAATCCATCCATTTCTTTGAAGAACAAGACTGTCTTTTGACTGTATGATTATAAACTACAGAAACACTTGCTCCTTTTTTGTGAACTTATTCTCTTCTGCATTCCAGAAATTCTTCAGCGATTCTGCTCTGTTGTTGACATTTTCCCATGCTGTTATAGAATTTTTCTAAATGTAAATTGCTTGGGTCACTTCATTGAGATTTGGAGAAGGAAGAAGAGCAAACTGACTCACTTTATCTCCCAAAGTGAAAGTGTTAGTTGCTAAGTGGTGTCCAGATGTTTTGCGACGCCATGGACTGTAGCTTATCAGACTCCTGTGTCCATGGAATTCTCTAGGCAAGAATACTGGAGTGGGTAGCCATTCCCTTCTCCAGGGAATCTCCCCAACCCAAGGATCAAACACAGGTCTCCTGAATTGCAGGCAGTTTCTTTACCAAAAAGCCCAAAGATGTGTCAGTTCAGTTCAGTCGCTCAGTCGTGTCTGACTTTGCGACCCCATGAACCACAGCACGCCAGCCTCCCTGTCCATCACCAACTCCCGGAGTCCACCCAAACCCATGTCCATTGTGTCAGTGATGTCATCCAACCATCTCATTCTCTGTCGTCCCCTTCTCCTCCCGCCTTCAATCTTTCCCAGCATCAGAGTCTTTTCAAATGAGTCAGCTCTCCACATCAGGTGTCCAAAGTATTGGAGTTTCAGCTTCAACATCAGTCCCTCCAGTGAACACCCAGGACTGATCTCCTTTAGGATGGACTGGTTGGATCTCCTTGCAGTCCAAGGGACTCTAAAGAGTCTTCTCCAACTCCACAGTTCAAAAGCATCAATTCTTCTGCACTCAGCTTTCTTTTAATAAATGCTAATCGAATGAGAAATCAAAAGAGATTTAGTCTATATTAGTTTATTGTATTTTAAATTTTTATTAACACTCAGAAAAGTTGTTATATAGTAATTTTCCTAAGTCACACTTTTTTCTTTTTTAAAGTAAGCTAGAAAAGATTTGGCTTCCCTGGTGCCACAGTGGTAAAGAATCTACCTGCCAAATGCAGGAATCGTGGGTTCCATCCCTGGGTTGGGAATAGCTCCTGGAGAAGGAAATGGCAACCTGCTGCAGTATTCTTGCCTGGGAAATCCCATGGACAGAGGAGCCCGGTGGGCTGCAGTCCATGGGGTCGCCAAATAGTTGGACATGACTTAGCGACTAAACAACAAAACAACAACAAAAAGAGGCTTAAATGCTGTAGCCCCCAAATGGTAAGAACATTGCATGATTGGTTAGAATGCAGGAGACATTACATTAGTTAAGTGACTAATAACACAGACTAGAATCTGGATTCAAATTCTCCCTGTGCTCTTTGCTAGTGGCATGGTCTTGGCTGACATACTTCAGAGGTCTCTTTAAAGGTTAAAACATTCATGTATATAAAACAGTGCTTGGCACATGTGTCAACTAAAATTAATGGGACTAACTTTTGGAGATTCTTTGCTATAATCTTTTCAATAGTCATAGGCAGTTATCTTAAAATTGATCATAAATGCTGTGTAGTTTTTGGTTGTAGATATAAATGTCACCATACTAG
Organism: Cervus elaphus; assembly: GCF_910594005.1. NCBI lineage: Eukaryota > Metazoa > Chordata > Mammalia > Artiodactyla > Cervidae > Cervus > Cervus elaphus. The sequence continues at coordinate 33,899,052 of NC_057824.1, forward strand.
AATATAGAATCTAGCCCATGTACAAATGGACTTTTTTTTTTTTACCTTTTATAAAGAATAATACCACTATAATGAAATGCTAAAAAAAAAAAAAGCTTTACTTGAACTATGTATATGTTTCACATACTCACAAAAAATAAAAATGATAGCAAGAAAGTAAGTCCTACTGTTGAATACAAATTGAAACCAGTGAGCCTAACTCTATGTCAGACTGATAATGTAACTACCAAGGAAAAAATAATTAACTTGAATACAGCGCTCTGATTGTGCTCTCTTAATGGGCCATACCTAAGGACAAAGAGACCAGCAAGGAAATGTTGATCTTGGTAGGTAGCGAAACCCCTATAGTAGCTCTTAACAAGAAATGTTATTCCCATTTTGCTGATGAAGAAGTATAGTTGAAGAAGGGAATGATTTGTTAGGCACATTTAATTAGGTGGTAGAGCTGAATTTAAAAGCCTGTTCATTATACCACACTACTTTTTTAAATTGTTATGGTGTGCTATTCAGATGAGTCCTGGTCTCTTTAGTTCTTCCCTTTCGTTTATTGTTCCTCCCTTCCCTTTATCTTTTATTATTTCTTTTCTTTATCATCTGTATTATTAGTCAGAACCTCATTTTCAAGAGCTTCCTGACATCTTGTATCTCCTTTCCTTCAAGAATTTCATTCCATACCATCATGCCTACCTTTTTGAAATCTGCCTTCCTAAGTTAAAAGGTGTGTGACACTTCCCACTCTTTTCACTATGAATTCCAAGGTGGCCTGAAAGATTTTCTTTTGATTCTCATTCTTACTTTGTCAATAATTAGTTTCCTGCTGAATTATAGCTAGTGTCAAATTCATGATTACTTACAGGCATAATCTGTATTGATAACTAAGCCTGAAAGTTGTAAATGAGAGAGCTTCAGTCTTTTTTTTTTTTTTTCCAGTTTGTTTCAATTGTTTATTAACTGACCAGATTACAGAAATAATCCTGGTAGATACCTTAGTTCATCCTTCTGATAAGCCTGTTGATCTGGTCTTCCCTGTTGCCAGCATCTCCACCTTCTACAAAATGGGTGGTCTTTTTCTTCATTCCACCTTGTGGAGAAGACAGTTTAAAGGACCAGTTTAAAGTTTAAAATTGTTTGTCCTTTAAACTGTTAAAGGACAGTTTAAAGTTGTTTGCTTCTTTGAAATGTTTTCCAGTGGTATAGATCTCATGAATCAGATCCTGCATGCAGATGACTCCGTATTTCCCAAGAGATTGAGCAATCAGTGCGTTGTCTGTCAGGGCAATTCGCTTCTTGTTCATTTTGCCATAACCACGCTTGTAGATCAGTTCATTTACAGACTTCAGATTTGGGTACACCCATGCAATATATGGCTCCTCAATTCTCAGCATGTGAATTGATGCCTTGTTGAGCTTCACAAAGATGCCATTGAAGATCTGCCGGAGGCGAAGGAGCTGCAGCACCTTTCGAACCTTCGGGCTCACACCGTTGATACCTCTGATCCTGATGACAAATGCCAATTTGGGTTCCGTGGGTACATAGAAGTTGCCGACTTTTCGTGCCATCCTAGCCACTTGAATTTCAGTTCTGTACATCTGCCTGTGTTCCCTGTGGTGATGCTTCGCTTTTCATAGATAAGCTTCCTCCTTGCCTTTCGAAGCATCTTTTGGGCAAACTTCTTTCTCAGGCACTTGATCTTAAGCGCTATAAAATTCTTTCGCTTTTTCTTAAGGATTTCTGGCACAGCAGGAACCTTCTTTTTCTTCTCTTGTGCACCCTTCATGGTTCCAGCCGGGAAAGAGAGCTTCATTCCTTTTTTTTTTTTTTTTAATTTTTATTAGTTGGAGGCTAATTACTTCACAACATTTCAGTGGGTTTTGTCATACATTGATATGAATCAGCCATAGAGTTACGCGTATTCCCCATCCTGATCCCCCCTCCCACCTCCCTCTCCACCCGATTCCTCTGGGTCTTCCCAGTGCACCAGGCCCGAGCACTTGTCTCATGCATCCCACCTGGGCTGGTGATCTGTTTCACCATAGATAATATACATGCTGTTCTTTCGAGAGCTTCATTCTTAAAGACATCTATCTGTTTGTAACTTGAAATATCTTATGGGGATTTGGTGAGACATGCGGCAGGGAAAGTGATAGAGAATGCAATTGTTGGACCTGCATTTTTTCCACGAGAGATAGTAGAAACAAATATCAGTTTGTAAACTGTGATTTTGAAATGATTCATTCATTAAAGAAGGCAAATAAAAATAGCAGTGAAACAAGACATAATAACTAGTTGTTAAATGAACTTTCTTTCCTTTGAAAAGGAACTGATTAAGGAAGAAAATATGTAAATAATTTGAGTACATAAGCTGCTGTTTGAGATTTTGCTGGGTAAAAATGATGGGAAGAATTAAACTGTACAAGAATTTAGTTGGATCTTGCTTAAAGTACTTTGTGTTGTAAATCTCCAAACTTACTTTTAAACTGTATCATTTAAAGAACCTCTTCTTGAATTAGCACAATCAAAATGGAATTCATTCTGTTTTTTAATCACTCCTGAATTACTGTCTTTAATTTTTTTTTAAATTCTGGATTATTCCAGTTGGCCCAGTCTTTTTAAAAAAATTTTAATTTTATTTTAGAGTATAGCCAATTAGCAATATTGTGATAGTTTCAGGTAAATAGCAGAGGGACTCAGCCATACCCGATACATGTATCCATTCTCCTCCAAACCACCTTCCCATCCAGGCTGCCACATAACATTGAGCAAAGTTCCCTGTGCTATACAGTAGATCCTTGTTGGTTATCCATTTCAGATATAGCAGTGTGTGCATGTCATCCCAAACTGACTCCTCTTCCTCCCATTCTTACCACCTGGCAACCATAAGTTCATTCTCAAAGTCTGGGAGCCTGTTTCTAGTTTGTAAATAAGTTCATTTCTATCATTTCTTTTTAGATTCCACACACAAGGGGTACCATATGATATTTCTCCTTCTGTGTCTGACTTCATGAATATAACAATCTCTAGGTCCGTCTCTGTTGCTGCAGATGGCATCACTTCAGTATTTCCACTATCTTTAAAGTGCATGATTTTAAAATGTAGTTTAAAATAATATAGTAACTCAGCTGGTAAAGCATCTGCCTGCAATGCAGGAGACCCCAGTTCTATTTCTAGGTTGGGAAGATCCCCTGGAGAAGGGATAGGCTACCCACTCCAGTATTCTTGGGCTTCCCTGGTTGCTCAGACAGTGAAGAATCCACCTGCAATGTAGGAGATCTGGGTTCGATCCCTGGATTGGGAAGATCCCCTGGAGGAGGGCATGGCAACCCACTCCAGTATTGCCTGGAGAATCCCCATGGACAGAGGTGCCCGGCGGGCTACAGTCCATGAGGTCACAAAGAGTCGGACATGACTGAGCAACTAAACACAGCAGATCCCAGAGAAATTGTCCAGAAAACCGAGGCCCAGAATTTCAGCATAATGTTAGAAAGAAATAAGATTAGCAGTCAGATTAATTTTTAAAATTTATGTTTTATCAGAATTAAGAAAGTAAAATAGTGTTACAATCTTTTACTAGATTAACTGAGTTTCTAAACACCTGAAGAAAATTATTTTAGTATTTCCTGTGCAGAGTTTCTGAAGAATGTGCCTTTGTGGAAGCAGAGTTTACAAGACCTCTTTGTTGATGTTTCTAAGGGTTAACTCTCTGGACAAACATACCAAAAAAAAAAAACACTGTTCTACCAACATATGCCTAAATAGTAAACTGTTAATGCAGTCGAATAAGACCTTTTTCTAGCTGGTACCTACCTAGTCATTTAACCTGTTATTCAGTTTCCTCATTTGTATTATTTTGAGAATTAAATAAGTATACATAAAGCACTTAATAATACTATGACTGGCACTAAATAAGTGCCCAGAATATAGTGGCAGCTATTACTGTTTATCTTTTTCCCCCCTCTAGATTTATGAGTGACAGGGAAGCAAAATTTATTTTGAGCACCCTTTATTCTTTTTTTTTTTTTTTTTATTAGTTGGCGGCTAATTACTTCACAACATTTCAGTGGGTTTTGTCATACATTGAGCACCCTTTATTCTAATGTTAAGGTTTTGAAGTAGAGGTTAGGACAAAATCATATTTTTCTGAACCCAAACACTTGAGGTTCTGTTTGGGAAGTGAGAAAGACAGCTGCCAAATGTATGCTCGTACAGTGGCAAGAAGATTGAATTTCTAGTTTGTTTCCTGCCTCAAGTGCTTGCCTTCAATTCCTTTGTCTCAATATGAAAATTTCTGTATTCGTTTGGAGATCCTTGTCTGACTGAAACAACGGAGAACAGCTTCCAGCAGTTTTGGTATGGCTAGCTAACCATAACTTTCTGGAAGAATATCTGGATGCAGTTGCAATTTTTAAAACCTGTCATATTTTATATCATTAAATTTCTTTAGTACTGCATTATTGATTTCAGTTCTTTTCCTAAGTTGTGCCCATTCATTTTAAGAAATACATATTTTATGCAGAAAATGTAAGTATATAGTTGACTATCAATAAAAATTATTATCAATTAAACTACTAGAGTTTTCCCTTATCTCAGTTTCAGAATATAATCATTACATCAAACACATACATGCACATACATATATACCCATACATACAAATGTAATTTTTCTTTATTGTAATTACTCAATTGCGTTACATAGTAGAAGTTATGATTTTTTATTATTATTATAATCATTTCATCAATGTCATGGGCATCCCTGGTGGCTCAGTCAGATGGTAAAGAATCTGCCTGTAATGCAGGAGACCTGAGTTCAATCCCTGGGTCGGAAAGATCCCCTGGAGAAGGGAATGGCAACCCACTCCAGTATTCTTGCCCGAAGAATCCCATGGACAGAGGACCCTGGTGGGCTGCAGTCCATGGGTGGGCTACAGTCCATGGGTTGGCAAAGAGTCAGACATGACTGAATGACTAACACTCACTTTCACATCAGTGTCATAGATAAGCTGCTGAACCCTGGTCTTTTTTTTTTTAACTTCTTTATTTGGCTGCATTAGGTCTTGGTTGCGGATCGCAGGATCTTTTGTTGTGGCATGCGGGCTCTCTAGTTGTGGCGTGGGCTTAGCTGCCCCACAGGCTGTGGGATCTTAGTCCCCTGACCGGGGAATGGAAGCTGTGTCGCCTACATAAGAAGGCAGATTCTTAACCACTGGACCACCAGGGAAGTCCCCTGGACCCTGGTCTTTAAAGAGAGAGAATCCGGGGCTTCCCTGGCAGTTCAGTGGTTAAGACTCTGTTCTTCAAATGCAGGGAGGCACAGCTTTGATCCTTGGTCAGGGAACTAAGATCCATCATGCCACATGTCTTGGCCAAAAAAATAGAGAGCAGATCCTGACATCAGAAGTGCATAATTAATACTTTGTAAATATCAGATGGTGGGTTTTTGTTTTTAAAACGGTCATTTTTCCTGCTTCATCAAAAGACATTCGTTTTTTTATTAATCTCATTTATTCATTCTTTTTTGTCTGTGTTGGATCTTCACTGCTGCCTGGACCCTTCTCCAGCTTTAGTGAGCCGGGGCCTCCCCTCAGCTGCGGTGCTCAGGCTTCCCATTGCAGAGCAAGTGCTCTAGGGCTTGTGGGCTTCAGTAGTTGCGGCTCCTGGGCTCCAGAGCATAGTCTCAATATTTGTGGCACACGGACTCATTTGTTCCACCGCACGTAGAATCCTCCCGGACCAGGGGCCGAAGCCATGCCTGCTGCATTGGCAGGTGGACCCTTCAGCACTGAGCCACCAGGGAAGCCCCAGAAGGGTGTTTTAAACTTATTTCTAAAAATAACATTAAGTTGATGCATAGTTGATTATCAGTATTACTTTCAGGTGTATGCATATGGATTCAATGTTTTACAGATATGCTCCATTAAAACTTACTACAATATAATGGCTATAATTCCTTGTGCTAAACAGTATATCATTGTTGCTTATCTATTTTATATAGCTGCATATAGTTTTTAATCCCATATTCCTAATTTTCCCCTCTTCCATTTGGTAACCACTTGTTTTTCTATATCCATGACTGTTTTCTTTTTCAAATTACCCTTAAAAAAAATTTTTTTTAAGTTATTTTTATTTTTGGCTGCACTGGGTCGTCGTTGCTGTGCGCAGGCTTTCTCTGATTGCAGCAAGCAGCGGCTACTGTCTCGTTGTAGGACGTGGGCTCCTCATTGTGGTGGTTTCTCTTATTGCGGAGCAGGGCACGGACTCCAGGGCTCCTGGGCTCTGTGGTTGTGTCAGTAGAGCTCAGCTGCCCACAGCATGTGGGATCTTCCTAGAGCAGGAGTCAAACCCATGTCCCCTGCATTGGCAGGTGGGTTCTTAACCAGCAGACCACCAGGGAAGTCCTAAATCACCTTTTACTATGCTGAACCTCTTTCTTGTAGGAATTGTTATATGTAATCTTCTTGAGGCTTCCCAGCTGGTGTTAGTGATAAAGAATCTGCCTGCCAATGCAGGAGATGCAAGAAGCTCGGGTTCAATCCCTGGGTCAGGAATATGCCCTAGGAAATGGTGCCCACACCATTCCAGAAAATTCCATGGGCAGAGGAGCCTGGCGGGCTACAGTCCCTGGGGCCACAAAGAGCAACATGACTGAGCTATTGCACTGTATATATACTCTTCTTAGTCATATTTCCTTTAATTTTTCTTTTTCTAAAACTTTATTTTCCCAAAGGTGATAAATTATATTTCATGTTCTACATTTACATTCCATTTACCATTGCATCACTACTATATATGTGAATTAGTACATATGATCAGAGTATTACTTCCTTTACACTTTCTGTGATGCTCATGTTTTTAAAAGTTATAAAGTACAGATTGTTTAGTGTACATTCCTACCATTTTGAATACTTCCAAATTCAAAAGAATTTTTTTTCTCAAGGCTGTTAGATATGTGTATGATTCCTAACATGAAACAGGGTTGCCTGTTGTTCTTTCTTAATTAAGTTGACATTTATTCTTCTAGTCTTTCCTGTCTGTGCTTAGCTGCTCAGTCATGTCCGACGCTTTGCAACCCTATGGACTGTAGCCCGCCAGGTTCCTCTGCCCATGGGGATTCTCCAGGCAGGAATACAGGAGTGGGTTGCCATTTCCTCCTCCAGGGGATCTTCCCAACCCAGGGATCAAACTCAGGTCTCCCGTATCACAGGCAGATTCTTTACTCTCTGAGCCACCAGGGACGCCCCTTACCTGTCTAGGGGGAAATATCTAACCTACTTTAGTGTCATATAGATTATCGTAGGTCTTACAGTTTGGGGACACTCTCCTTTCTTCAGTCTCCTCTCCAGTTTTAAAGCCTCTCCCTCTCCTTTCAGTGCGCCACCAAAACGTAGTTTGGTGATCAGTTGACTTGAACTTTAGGCACTAAAATCTTCTGGACAGACAATGCTGTTGTGTTCCTAAGGGCTTTTCATCAGCTATTTGGACCTCTCATAGAAATTTTGAAATCACTGGATTGTTAAACAGCTTCACACAAAAATTAATGTTTGGCTGTAAAGACCATTTTCTCAGATTCCTTCCCCGTAAACTCATGTTTCTCTGCCCAACCCCGCAGATTTGGAGTGTTTCCTAGCAAAATTGTTTCTGATATCCATTCTTATATTAGAAGAAATCTATTCAAAGTGTGTCACCATGTTGTTTTGGACTCCATATGGAATTCATACTATCTGCTCAAACTTCACCCAGATTCAGAATTGATAAGAGTGCTCTGAGCCTCAGTATTCTCTTGGGTCTTTTATTTTGCAGACTTACCTGTAGATTGATTATTCTCTGGGATTCAGAACCTATCATGCATCTCTTCAGGAGAAGATTCAAATGCAGTTGTATGTGAAAATCAAAACTTTATTTTTCCTAACAGGTTAAATGTGTATGTCTGTGTAAAGCTAAACCAGCTAAGGCAGGTCACTGCTTTTCCACTTGAAAACTTGCTTCAAGCGTCATGAGTGTTGCATGCGTATTTCTAGGCAGGTTATGACCAGTGCCTTTCTCTTCACAATTAAATAGTTCCAGTTCAGAACTTTTTTTTCAAGTATTCTATTGAGCTGACAAATGATCACAAAAGTGATTCAGACTTACATTCTTTACAAAGTATTTTTACCTACTCTAGGATGAGATGCAATAAAGACTCAGTTTTAGTGAAAGCTACAGACAGTTAACTGGAATTCAGTAAGAAGAGTGCTAAAACAGTAGTGAATGCGTATTGCCGTGGGAGCACACTGGAATGCCTCTGACTCAGGCTTGAAATGTTAGAAATGGCTAGGAACACAGAAGAGTGACATCCACACTGAGCTCTAAAGAATAAGTTAACCAGAGAAGGGAAGGGTGTAAGCGTGTCCCAGGTAGAAGGAAAAGCAAGTTTAAAGTCTCAGAAGTTTGTTTTGTTTATTTGCTGTAAAGTTGTGTGTGGGGAACCTGGAAGCTCAGTGTGCCTGATTCCTGTAGTTTGAAGGGAAGAGTGGTGTCAAAGGGTGATGGGGATATAGGGGCTCGATCATGAAGAGCTTATTTTTTCCATCTCTTTCTTTTTTTTTAAAACAGATTTATTGAGATATTTTACATGCTACATAGTGCTTCCTTTTAAAGTGTACAATTTTTAGTATATTCAGTGTTGTACAACCATCACCACAGTCAGTTTTAGAACATTTTCATCACCTCAAAAAGAAACCCTATGCCCTTCAGCTATCACCATGCCCTCAAATATTCCAGCCCTAACCTATTCTGCAGGTTTTATGTAAATAGAATCATATAGCCCTTTTGTGACTGGTTTCTTTCCCTTAGTATAATGTTCTCAAGGTTTATCCAATGTCATAGCATGTGTCAGTACTTCACTTCTTTTTATGGCCAAATAATGTTCCATTGTATAAATAAACTTCATTTTGTTCAATAATTCATCAATTGATGAGCATTTGGGTTGTTTCTACCATTTGTAGCTATTATGAATGATGCTACTGTGAACACTAACATACACATATTTATGTGGACATATGTTTTCATTTCTCTTGCTTTCCTAGGAGTGAAATTGCTTGATCATATCTTTAACTTTATGTGGAACTGACAGGCTATTTTCCAAAGTGGTTGCACCAATGTATGTTTCCACCAGCAATGTATGAGGATTCTAATTTCTCCACGTTTCACCAACACTTGTTACTTGTGTTTTTGATTATAGCCATCCTAGTGGATATGAAGTAGTTTCTCGTTGTGCTTTTGATTTCCATTTCCCTGATGACTAATAATGGTAAGCACTTTTCATACGCTTTTGGCCATTTCTATTCTGTCTTTGGAAAAATGTCTGATCCTCTGCCCATTTTTATATTGAATGGTCTTTTTATTATTGAGTTATAAAAGATAATTATTAGACATATGACTTGAAAATATTTTCCCCTGTCCTGTGGGTTATCTTTTCACTTTCTTCATGGAATCCTTTGATGCACAGATGTTTTTAACTTTGAAGTCCATTCTGTCTACTCTTTATTGCTTGTGCTTTTGATGTCATATCTTAAGAATCCACTGTTGTGAAGGTCTTTTCCTAAGTTTTGTTCTCAGAGATTTAGCTGTTACATTTGGATTTCTTTTCAATTTTGAATTAATTTTTGTATATGATGTGAAGCAAGAGTCTGCATTTATTTTTTCATATATGTCCCATCACCACTTGTTGAAACGACTATTCTTTTTTCACTGAATAGTCTTGGCACTGTTGTTAAAAATCAATTGGCCATAAATGTGAGATCACATTTATTTTGGGACTCTCAATTCTACTCCATTGATCTCTGTCTGTCCTTGTGCCATTGTTACACAGTCTTGATTACTGTAGCTTTATAGTAAGTTTTGAAGTCAAGAACTGTATCTTTGAACTTTGTTCTTTTTCAAGATGTTTGTGACCATTTGTAAGTCCCTTATATTTCCATATAAATTTTAGGGTCATCTTGTTGATTGTTACAACAGAAAACAAAAAACCCATCAGGGATTGTGACAAAGATCACATTGAATCTATAAATCAGGTGGGGAACTATTATCTAATAAGTCTTCCAATCCATGGGTATGGGATATCTTACTATCTATTTAAAACTTTGTTAATTTCAGCAACATTTTGTAGTGTTCAGGGTGAAAGGGTTATAGTTAAAAAATTTTTTTAGTGGCTGGCCTCAAGTTTGTAGTGTATATTTATAGCTAATCCAAGGCCTCTTTAAATAATAGTATGTTGAATACCACTTCAGAGGCAGTGCAGCTACCTTATTATAGAGTATTAAATTCCCAGTTCCTCCTTGCAACATCACTGTCATTCACTTCACTGAATACCTTGTTTCTATTATTACTTTGCACAAACTGTTTTTTCTCTCTCTCTTTTCCCTTTTGTCTGTGCTGGGTAGCGCTGGGACTTCTAGTTGCAGAGCACAGGCTGTAGAGTTCTAGGCTTCAGCAGTTGTGGTGTGGGGGCTTAGCTGCCCCGTGGCTTGTGGATTTTAGGTCTCTGACCAGGGATCGAACCTGCATCCCCTGTGTTGGAAAGCAGATTCTTAACCACTGGACCACCAAGGAAGTCCCTTGTATGTTTTTTGATATTTATCCTGCTTGATTTTCTGAGTTTCCTATATCTATGGTTGCCACTTGTCACTAATTTTGGGAAATTGTTGGTCATTATTTCAGATGTTTCTTTTGTTCCTTTTTCTCTTTCTTCTCCTTCTGTGTTCTCAATATGCTATGTTATATCTTTTGTCATTGTCTCACAGCTCTTAAGATATTCTTTTTCATCTTCTTTTCTCCTTGCAGTTCAGTTTCAAACATTTTCTGTAGACATTTCCAGCTTGCTGATTCTTTCTCCAGCTGTGTCTACTGTATTGATGAGCCCATCAAGGGCAGTCTTCATTTCTGTTACAGGGTTTTTTATTTTATTTATTTGGCTGTGCTGGGTCTTCATTGCTGCTCCAGCTTTTCTGTAGTTGCAGTGCACAGGCTTCTCATTGCGGTGGTGGTCTTGCTGCGGAGCATGAACTCTAGGCACGTGGGCTTCAATAGCTATAGTTGTCCTGTGTCCTCAGTTCTCTGATGGATCTAAGAAAAGTCTTGACGTTGAGTTTGTCACTTTCTTGTTCTTTGGGCAAGAATGACAACATCTAAATTCCTTACATACTGGTCTAGAAACCAGAAGTTAACCATTTATTTTATTAAGTTTGTTCCTTAGTGTTTTGTTCTTTTTGCTGTTATTGTAAATGCAATCATTACCTTCTTAATTTCCAGATTGTTCATTACTAGTATATGGGAACACAATTTTTATATATTGATATTATATGCTACAATCTTTTTACAGTCATTTATTCGAATAGTATTTCCATAAATTTATTTTTCTTGCCTAAATTTTTCTTAGCTAAACAGTGCTGAATAGAAGCAGCAAGAGTAGATATCCTTGTCTTATTCCTGATCTTACACAGAAACATTCGTTCAGTCTTTCTCCATTAAGTATGCCAACACGGATATATGTACATATATCCTACTGTTATATTTATAATATACATGTATGATAGTTATCAGGTTGAGGAAGTTCATTTCTATTCCTAGCCTGTTCCTATTCTGTATCTACATTTTTGCAAAACTGGAGTATAATATCACAACTAGATTATTGACATTGATGTATTCTACAGATCTTATCCATATTTCCTTACTTTTACTTGTAGTCACTTATGTTTATGTATTAATAAGTTCAGCACAGTTTAATCCCAGTGTAGGTTCATGTGTCCATGTGCTAGACTTAAGAGGAAAACCAAAAGAAAATTTGATCTTGTGGAAGAAGATCTTGATCTTGGGGAGAAAGAGCCTTCAAGAAGAAAGAAATGGTCAGCAGTGTTACCAAAGTAAAGTGAGATTAGTTTTAAAGAGATTTTTAATAGCCTTGGTGAAACATTTTAGTGAAGTAGTAGAGTAGGAGCCTCATTCATAGTGGGTTGAGAAATGACTAGTAGGTGAAGTAGATAGCAGTGGAGATGGAATTTTGCCAGTGGAAGGGAGAGGGAGGTTAGTTAAGTAGAAAAGAGTGTGGGGTCCGGGGTGGGTCAGTTTTAGCTAGAAAAGAGTTGAGCTTATCTTGATGGTAGTAAAGAGTCAGTAGAAAGGGAGGGGTTGATAATGCATCAAAGAGAAGGAATTCTTATTTATTTATTTTTGGCTGCACTACGTCTTTGTCGCTGCACACAGGCTTTCTCTAGTTGTGGTGAGCGGGGACTTCTCTTGTTGCAGAAAATGGGCTGTAGGCTCGCGGGCTTTAGTAGTTGTGGCGCACAGCATGTGGAGTCTTCCCCAACCAGGGATCAAACCCATCCGTGCCCCCTGCATTGGCAGGAGGATTCTTAGCCACTGGGCTGCCAGGAAAGCCTGAGAAGGAACTCTTGTTTTAGGAAGGACCCTGATGACACAAAGCAGAGTGGGAGCGTAGCAGAGGGATAGACTTCAGGAGACACGGTACACCTTCCTTTGTGACAGAAGGAAAGGAAGTAAGGATCAAGCGGATAAAGTTAGTTTCTAGATATCATGGTAAAAACTTGAGGGAGTTTACTTCCAATGGCTTATATTTTCTCTGCAGTGTAATGAAAGGTGTCATTTGTTAGAAGTGAAAAGGGGATGATAAGGTTGGAAGTTTTAGGGGAGTGGAAAAGGTTGAGATAGCCACTGTAGAGAGTGAGCTGGCTAGAAAAGCAGGAAGATTTCCAGGTCATAATGAGGGCCTTGCTGGGCCTATGGGACATAAATTTTTTTAGTGATCCCAGTCTTCTGGTTATATATTTTTTCTTAGTAGAGTTCAGCAGAGTAAGTGGAGATGTGGGAAAAGGAGATCATTATGTTGATCCAGGGTTGGAGTTTTCCACATGACATTGAATTGATTAAGCGTAGTTGTCTAATAGACTTTTAAATCAGACATGTCTCAGTTTTAATCCTATTTTGACCACTAGTGGTTTAGGCAGATTACTTATGATTCTCTAAGCTTCAGTTTCTAATAATTAAGTCACACCTAATCATATCAATTTCCTAATCATAATAATGCCTCTCTCAGTGATAAGGAATAAAAAAGACAAACAAGTCCCTTAACACATAGTTTGGCACATAAGTGTTAATAAATAGCAGCTTTTATTGTTATTTGTGGGCCAATCCTGTCACTTACTAGCTGAATGATCTTAGGCAGGTTTCTTTCCTTTTATTTGTAAAAAGGACATGATAAGACTTGTTGGGAATATGTATTCAGTTGGGTATTTTTTGAAGGAAAAAAAATACAATGGCAGACATATCCTATTCAGCACTCAGTAACTTTGAGTTGAAACAGAATCTGTAGGAGATTTATAGAAAATTAAATTAGAAAGTTAGGTGGGAATTTTGGCCTTTGTTTTATAATTAGTAGATAGCTTGTAAAAATTAAGAAGGTAATGATTACATTTACAATAATAGCAAAAAGAACAATTAGCAGAGAGATAACATGAAAGTGGTATTTTGAAAAAATTAATCAGTAATGTGATAGGATCTAAGCCAGATACCAACTTTTCACTGAGGCCTTCCCTAACCACTCAGAATCTAAGATTTGCTTCCTCTTCTTCTTTAACCCCTAACCCCATATAATTTTCCAGTATTATAGTGACATTTGTGACTATCTACAATTCTTTTTTTTTCCCTTTCTCCCTCCACCAGGATATATTCTTCATGAAAAAAGGGATGTTCTTTGCCTTACTGCTGTGTCCCGGTACCCAGAAGAGTGCCTTGCCCACAGAAGGCATTCAGTAAATATATGGTGAACAAATGAAATAGGAGGAGGGACTAGAAGAAGAGAGACTAGTTAAGTTAAGAAGTTATTAGAATAATTTCAATATTAGAAGATCTAGATATGGATGATGGTAGTGTAAATGGAAGGAACAAACAAAATTTGCAAAGAATAATTTTTAATATATTAGAAGGGACAGAGTGAGGCAAGCAACAGGATACTTTTATGATTTCCAAAATGGGTGAGTGAAGCAGTGACAGTTTCATTAAGAGTGTCTGCATTCATCTCCTGTTGCAACTTTTTATGTCCAACACTTAGGAGAGGGCCTAGCGTATACAGTGACGGGCAGTAAACATTTGAATGAATGAAGAAAACCGGGAAATCAAAAGTTACCTCTTATATGCATTGTGTGTCTGAAGTAACAATAAGACACCCAAGCAGGTAGAAGATGAGGCTAAAATTCTGTAAAGAATTAGGGCCTTGGGATTTACAACATTTAAGGAGGAAGAATAAACAGAAGAGGCAGCCCCAGAGACCAGAGAACACCAGGAGTGTGGCTTCAGGATAGCAAAGACGGAGCCAGGAAGAAGGAGCTGCCAGTGTCACAGCTACAGAAAAGCTAAAGAAAATGAGGACTGGAGAAGGCCTCTGGGTTTAGAAACCGAGAGGACATGAATGGTCTTGGAACACACAGACACACACACACACACACACACAATTAAGTGAAAATCATGCTACAGAGGGTGTGAGGAACAAGTTAATGAGATAAACCACACAGACACACACACACACAGACACACACACACACACACACACCTCCCAGAGCTAAGGAAGAGAAGTGGTGGTACAGTGAATAAGAATCCGCCTGCCAATGCAGGGGATGAGGGTTTGATGCCTAGTCTGGGAGGATTCCACAAGGCCCAGAGCATCTAAGCCCATACGCCCCAACTACTGGATCCTGCTCACTCTTGGGCCTGCAGCCACAACTACTAAGCCCACATGCTGCATCTACTGAAGCCCACTCGTGCCTAGAGCCTGTCCTCCACAAGAGAAGCCACCGCAATGAGAAGCCTGTGTACTGTAGGAAAGAGTAGCTCCAGCTCATTGCAACTAGAGCGAGCCCATGCATAGCAGCTAAGAATAAATAAATAGCTTTTAAAATAAAGGAAGAGAGACGGTGTGGCAATCTGCAATCTGAATAGTCATTTAAAAGAAGTATAGTTTGTTTTTTTATATAAAAACATAAACATTGCATTTGTACAGAGAAGAAAGATCCATAGTCTAAGACAGTTATCAAATTTTAATGTGCATAAGGACAACAAGAGGATTTTACTGGAACTTCCCTGGTGGTCCAGTGATTAAGACTCTGCACTTCCACTGCAGGGGGCACAGGTTTGATCCATTGTTCCTGGTCAGGGAACTAAGATTCCACTTGCCTTGTGGCCCAAAAAAAATTTAAAAAAGGACTTTGTTTAAAATGTGCCATATAAGGAGAATCTGATTCAGTAGGTCTGAGAACCAGATAATCAGCATTTTAACACAAGTACCCCCTCCTCGTACTTTCCTGATGGCTCAGCAGTAAAGAATTCACCTGCCAATGCAGGAGACATGGGTTTGATCCCTGGGTCAGGAAGATCCCCTGGAGAAGGAAATGGCAACCCACACCACTATTCTTGCCTGGGAAGTCCCATGGACCGTGGAGCCTGGTGGGCTATAGTCTATAGCGTCTCCAAAGAGTCAGACATCACTTAACGACTAAAGAACAATGACAGCAAACCCCCTCCACACCCCCGCAAGATACATACATGCACCCATTAAAGGGATTCTGATATGGTTAAATACTAAGACACACTGGTCCAAGAGGCAACTGAAGTCAAAAGAAAGGGTGGGAAGGAAATCAGGTAAAGGTTAAGCTTAAAGAGATGGGAATATGAGACCACTTTACCTGCCTCCTGAGAAACCTGTATGCATGTGAAGAAGCAACAGTTTGAAATAGACATGAAACAACGGACTGGCTCAAAATTGGGAAAGGAGTACGTCAAGGCTATATATTGTCACCCTGCTTATTTAATTTATATGCAGAGTACATCATGCAAAATGTCAGGCTGGATGAAGCACAAGCTGTAATCAAGATTGCCAGGAGAAACACCAATAACCTCAGATATACAGGTGACACCACCCTTCTGGCAGAAAGCAAAGAGAAACTAAGAGCCTCTTGATGAAGGTGAAAGAAGAGAGTAAAAAAGCTGGCTTAAAACTCATCGTTCAAAAACGAAGATCATGGTATCTGGTCCCATCACTTCATGGCAAATAGATGGAGAAACAATGGTAACAGTGACGGACTTTATCTTCTTGGGCTCCAAAATTACCTCAGATGCTAATTGCAGCCCCAAAATTAAAAGACGCATGCTCCTTGGAAGAAAAGCTATGACAAACCTAGGCAGGGTATTAAAAAGCAGAGACATTCTTTTGCCAACAAAGGTCTGTCTGGTCAAAGCTATGGTTTTTCCATTAGTCATGTATGGATGTGAGAGTTGGACCATAGAGAAAGCTGAATGCCGAAAAATTGATGCTTTTGAGCTGTGGTGTTGGAGAAGACTCTTGAGAGGCCCTTGGACTGCAAGGAGATCCAACCAGTCCATCCTAAAAGAAATCAATCCTGAATATTCATTGGAAGGACTGATGCTGAAGTTTCAATACTTCAGCCACCTGATGCGAAGAGCTGACTATTAGAAAAGACCCTGATGCTGGGAAAGATTGAGGGCAGGAGGAGAAGGGGACGACAGAGGACAAGATGGCTGGATGGCATCCCTGTCTTAATGGACATGAGTTTGAGCAAGCTCTGGGAGATGGTGATGGACAAGGAAGCCTGGCATGCTGCAGTCCGTGGAGTTGCAAAGAGTAAGTAGACAGGACAGACTGAACAACAGCAAAGCTTTGGGAGGGAGGAGTTCATCTCCTTTAAAAGAAACAGGATGTTATATCAACCATACATCAATTAAAAGATCACTGTGAAAATTACTGTTAAGCTCTTAAAACAACAGCAACAATAACAAAAACACACAAGAAGAAGTGGTATAGAGAAATTCTGAGATTATGCCCTGAGCTTCAGAGATGTTTTCAGGTGAAAAGGAGGGCAAATGAGGTTGCTTCATTTACATGACCTCGGGTTTTTTTTTTCCTTTAAGTGAGAAGCAAGTTTATCTACTCTGGCCAGGCATAAGAGAATTTGCAGAGAATGGAAAAGTCCAAAACAGCTGCTCTGGGAGATGCAGCAGACTCCCCAAGGAGGAATTTCAGCCCCTCTGAGGAGCACTGGGCTTCCTCGATGGCTCAGTGAGTAAAGGCATACTCAGTGCAGGAGGCACAGGAGATGTGGGTTCAGTCCGTGGTCAGGAAGATACCCTGAAGGACGGAATGGCAACCCACTCCAGTATCCTTGCCTGAAAAATTCCATGGACAGAGGAGGCTGGCAGGACTCAGTCTAAAGGATCACAGAGAGTTGGACACCACTGAGTAACTAAACACTCATGCACAAGCATTAGGCTTCTGTCTGGTGGGCCCAGTCAGCAGTTACCTGACAGTTTTCAAAGTAAGAAATAATCCTAAAAACATGTTTCTTCTCTTGATAATTCATCACGACTATGTCATCTGGAGATTTACTTACACCTTTTTTTAATGCTTTTAACCTGTCTCACTTCATGGAATAATAAACTGCATATACAGAGCATTTTATAAGTATTTAAAATTTACCTGACTTTCAACTCAAAAGATAGTTCCTGTGATTTGCTGGAACATAATTACATTCATTTTCTCCTCAAGTTTTTATGGACTTAGATCACAATTCATAGGATGCTTGCCATCATTTTACACATGGAGGGTGTTTATTTTTACCTGAGCACCAGAAGTTTACCGAGTGAATATAGGGCCCTGGCTCAGGTCAAAGAGAACCAATCTGCTCAGCTTTCTCTAGATTTGGATACATAGGAATCAGTTGAAACTAAGTGGGAGGAACACCTAGACACTATGCTGTTTATACTGTACTTAACTTACTAAATACTTTTAGCAGCCCTGTATAATAATGTGTGCATGCGTGGCTGCTCAATCGCTTAGTCGTTCATGTCTGACTCTTTGCAACCCCATAGACTGTAGCCCGCCAGGCTTCTTTGTCCATGGGATTCTCCAGGCAAGAATACTGAGTGGGTTGTCGGTTCCTCCCCCAAAGGATCTTCCTGACCCAGAGATTGAACCTGAGTCTCTTGCATTGGCAGGCAAATGCTTTACCACTGAGCCACCAGAAAGCCCATATAGATAATAGAAGATCTCTATTTACAAATGAGGAGATAGGCTAAGATGCCTCGATTGCCTCAAATATGTATTCAGTTGAGGTAGGTTTGAGAAATTCTGAAATATCAATTGTCTAAAAATAGTATAGGAAATAGTTGTATAGAATGCAACCCCTTGAAAGGGTTTAGTTACATGTTCCCCAAGTTAGGTAGCCAGAAGTGTTTTGTTTATATGAAACATCTTCTCAATGTTAATAATTTATTAAGCACTTCTGTGTACCACACATCGTTCTAAGCTTTTTATAATATTAAACTCACTTAATCTTCAGTAGCCTGTAAGATAGGTACTCTTTATTATCTCCATTTTACAGATGAAGAAAGTGAAATAGGATAAGTTACTTGCCCGAAGCTGCAGTGCTAGTGAGTGACAGTACCCCAGACAGACTTCCTGTGGCTTACTATGCTATTAGCCAGTATCCTGTGCTGCCCTTCACTGGCCCTCATGTTAAATAAGGATAGCTTTCAAACAGCTTAACAAGTTATTCTGCATTATCTGATGAACTTATGTTTAATAGCAATAATATAACTAAGTGAAAGGAAAGAATCTGGTGTTTGCTGTAATCTCTTATCACATAGTCAAGATTTTATCTATCATCTGTAGTTAATTCATAGTGTGAAGTCTGGGTATTGGAGAAAAATGCAGCGTATTTTCTCATGACACTTTACCAGAGTGGGAAAGGCATAAGAAGAATAGTATTTGTTTTGTTTTGGTATTTTTTACCTCCCCTTGTGGCTTGCAGGATCTTAGATCCCTGATCAGGGATTAAACCCAGGCCACAGCAGAGAAACCACTGAGTTGTAACCACTGCACCACCAGAGGATTCCCTTGGACTAGATCGCCCATGATATTTGTATTGGGTTGGTCAAAAAGTTCATTTGTGTTTTCCCATGTTATAAATAAATTGTATTGAATTCTCTAATGTTGACTGTGGTCGTTGGTGGGTAGTATAATATTTGGTAACTGACAGAAAAGAATCCCCTTCATGGCTCACAGCCTTGTCATGGTGAAGGGCCTTGCCTAGCTCAGTGAAGCTATGAGCCTTGCCCTCCAGGGCCACCCAAGACATATGGGTCATAGTGAAGAGTTCTGACAAAAAATGTGGTCCACTGAAAAAGGAAATGGCAACCCGCTCCAGTATTCTTGCTGCGAGAACCACGTGAATAGTATGAAGAGGCAAAAAGATGCGATACTGGATGGTGTGCTTGCCCCTACCCAGGTTGGAAAGTGTCCAGTGTGCTACTGGGGAAGAGTGGAGGGCAATTTCTAAGAGCGCCAGTAAGAATGAAACAGCTGGGCCAAAGCAGAAATGATGCTCAGTTGTGGATGTATCTGGTGGTGAAACTAAAGTCCAGTGCTGTAAAGAACGATATTGCATTGGAATCTGGACTGTTAGATCCATGAATCAAGGTAAGTTGGACATGGTCAAGCAAGAGATGGCAAGAGTGAGAACACATTGCTCATAGTAAACACCCTTTTCCAGCAACACAAGAGTTGACCCAACACATGGACATCCAATCAGATTGATTATATTCTTTGCAGCCTAAGACAGAGAAGTGCCATACAGTCAGCAACAATAAGACCTGGTGCTGACTGTGGCTTAGCTCAACAGCTCCTTTTCGCAAAATTCAAACTTAAATTGAAGAAAGCAGGGAAAACCACTAGGCCATTCGGGTATGACCTAAATCAAATCCTTCATGATTATACTGTGGAGGTGACAAATAGATTCAAGGGATTAGACCGGGTAGAGTGCCTGAAGATCTATGAACAGAGGTTTGTAACATTGTACAGGAGGCAGTGACCAAAACCACCCCAAATTAAAAAATGCAGGAAGGCAAAGTGGTTGTCTGAGTAGGCTTTACAAATTGCTGAGAAAAGAAGAGAAGCAAAAGGCAAAGGAGAAAGGGAAAGATATACCCAACTGAATGCAAAATTCCAGAGACTAGCAAGGAGATATAAGAAGGCTTTCTTAATTGAACAATGCAAAGAAACAGAGGAAAACAATAAAGTGGAAAAGACTAGAGATCTCTTGAAAGGGAGAGATACCAAGGGAACATTTCAGAAAAGGATGGGCATGATAAAGGACAGAAATGGTAAAGACCTAACAGAAGCAGAAACAATTAACAAGAGTTGGCAAGAATACACAGAAGAACTATACAAAACAGGTCTTAATGACTTGGATGGCCAAGATGGTGTGCTTACTCACTTAGAGCCGGACATCCTGTCATGTGAAGTCAAGTGGGCCATAGGAAGCATCACTACGAACAAAGCTAATGGAGGTGATGGAATTCCAGCTGAGCTACTTAAACTCCTGAAAGATAATGCTGCTAAGGTGCTGCACTCAACACATCAGCAAATTTGGAACTCAGCAGTGGCCAGGACTGGAGAAGGTCAGTTTTCATTCCAGTCCCAAAGAAGGGCAGTGCCAAAGAATGTTCAAACTACCATACAATTATACTCATTTCACATGCTGACTAGGTTATACTCAAAATCCTTCAAGGTAGGTTTCAGTAGTATGTGAACCAAGAACGTCCAGATGTACAAGCTGTGTTTCAAAAAGGCTGAAGAACTAGAGATCCAGTTGCCAACATTCTTTGGATTATGGACAAAGCAAAGGAATTCCAGAAAAAAAATCTGTTTAACTGACTACACTAAAGCCTTTGACTGTGTGGATCACAACAAACTGTGGAAAGTTCTTAGAGAGATGGGAACACCAGACCACCCTTACCTGTCTTCTAAGAAACCTGTATGTGGGTCATGAAGCAACAGTTAGAATGAACTGGTTCAAAATTGGGAAAAGTGTATGAGAAGGCTGTATATTGTCACCCTTTTTACTTATATGCAGAGTATGTGTGCATGCTAAGTCGTGTCCAACTCTTTGTGATCCTGTGGACTGTAGCCCACCAGTCTCCTCTGACCATGGAGTTCTCCAGGCAAGAATACTGGAATGAGTTGCCATGCCCTCCTCCAGGGGATCTTCCGGACCCAGGGATTGAACCTGCATCTCTTATGTCTCCTGCATTGGCAGGTAGGTTCTTTAAAATAGCACCACCTGGGAAGCCCTACATTCAGAATACATTATGCAAAATGCCAAACTGAATGAATTACAAGCTGAAATCAAGATTGCTGGGAGAAATTATCAACAACCTCTGATATATAGATGAAATAACTTCAACGGCAGAAAGTGAAGAGGAACTAAAGAGCCTCTTGACGAGGGTGAAAGACAGGAGTGAAAAAGCTGGTTTGAAATTCAACATTCAAAAAACTGAGACCACTACATCACTCTACTTAACCCCCCATATTGCTTATAATTATTTTATATTGTTAGGTTAATCATGTTTCCATTATAGCTTGCAATTGTAATTCAGTTCCGTTCAGTTGCTCAGTCATGTTGGACTCTTTGTGATGCCATGGACTGCAGCGCCCCAGGCCTCCCTGTCACCAACTTCCAGAGTTTACTCAAACTCCTCTCCACTGAGTCAGTGATGCCATCCAACCGTCTCATCCTCTTTCGTCCCCTTCTACCTTCAGTCTTTCCCAGCATCAGGGTCTTTTCCAATGAGTCAGTTCTTCGCATCAGGTGGAGCTGATTGGAGAACTCCAATACTTCACTGAAATATTGGAGCTTCAGCTTCAACATCAGTCCTTCCATTGAATATTCAGGACTGATTTCCTTTAGAATGGACTGGTTTGATCTCCTTGCAGTCCAAGGGACTCTCAGAGTCTTCTCCAACACCACAGTTCAAAAACATCAGTTCTTCAGCACTCAACTTTCTTTATGGTCCGACTCTCACATCCATACATGACTACTGAAAAAACCATAGCTTTGACTATACAGACCTTTGTTGGCAAAGTAGTGTCTCTGCTTTTTAATATGCTCTCTAGGTTTGTCATAGCTTTTCTTCCATGGAGCAAGCATCTTTTAATTTCATGGCTGCAGTCACCATCTGCTGTGATTTTGGAGCCCAAGAAAATAAAGTCTGTCACTGTTTCCATTGTTTCCTCATCTATTTGCCATGAAGTGGTGGGACCAGATACCATGATCTTAGTTTTTTGAATGTTGAGTTTTAAGCAGACTTTTTCACTCTCCTCTTTCACCTTTATTAAGAGGCTCTTTAGTTGGTCTTCGCTTTCTTCCATAAGGGTGGTGTCATCTGCATATTTAAGGTTATTGGTATTTCTTCCGGCAATCTTGATTCCAGCTTGTGCTTCATCCAGACTGGCATTTCACATGATGTACTCTTCATATAGGTTAAATCAGTACGATGACAATATACAGCTTTGATATGCTCCTTTACCAGTCAGTACCTTTTGACCATGAAATTTTTGCACCTTGTTTTATGTCCCTGGATATGATCCAGTGTCTCCTAGTTTACAGTCTGTGGATACTTGAGTAGAATGTGTATCCTACTGTTGTGCAAAGATTGTATAAATGTTAATTTGTTGAATTGGTTCACAGTGCTTTTCACATCAACTGTATCCTTCTACTTCTCTGTATATTGCTTCTATTAATTTTTGAGAGTTTGTTATTGAAACTCCAACTAAAAATGTTAATTTATCTACTTAAAAATAATTTTAATATATAGTGGAACTATATGTAACCTTGTTCTGTATCTTCCAAGAGTCCTATAAATGTGTTATCATACTTTCATAATTTAAAAAGGTGAAAATTAAAACTAAGATCATGGCATCCGGTCCCATCATTTCATGGCAATTAGAAGGGGGAAGAGTGGAAACAGTGACAGGTTTTCTTTTCTTGGGCTCCAAAATCACTGCAGACAGTGACTGCAGCCATGAAATTAAAAGATGCTTGCTCTTTACAAGGAAAACTGTGACAAACCTAGATAGCATATTAAAAAGCATAGACATCACTTTGCTGACAAAGGTCCGTATAGTCAAAGCTCTGATTTTTCCAATAGTCATGCATGGTTGTGAGAGTTAGACCGTAAAGAAGGCTGAGGGCCAAAGAATTGATGTTTCTGAATTGTGGTGCTAGAGAAGACTCTTGGGACTCCTTTGGACAGCAAGGAGGTCAAACCAGTCCATCCTAAAGGAAGTCAGTCCTGAATATTCGTTTCAAGGACTGATGCTGAAGCTGAAGCTCCAATACTTTGGCCATGTGATGTGACAAGCTGACTCACTGGAAAAAACTGTGATGCTGGGAAAGATTGAAGGCAAAAGGAAAAGGGGGCAGCAGAAGATGAGATGGTTAGATAGCTTCACTGCTTCAGTGGACATGAATTTGAGCAAACTCGATAAGATAGTGGAAGACAGGGGCATGGCATGCTATAGTCCACTGAGTCGCAAAGAGTCAGACGTGACTTAGTGACTAAACAACAACAAAAATGAATAGTTATTGGATCCTGAAAATAAAAATTTGTCTGCTCTCTGCATGTCTTAAATTTAAAAAGATTTTTGATTATTGTTTAAAAAATATTATGATAGATGTATTTCAAGTTCTTAATAACCAAATATGGCTAGTGGCTAATATGTTGGTTCAGGTTCAAGCTGACCAAGATGTCATTTTCGTAGTCAAATCTTCAGTCTTTTTGAATGAACCTAGGGTGTCAATAGTTATTTGTTCTAATTTCTTTAATTCTTTTGTTTGGGGCCTTGTGAAGAAAAACTTAAGTTTAGAGAAGTCCAGACAGCTCTGTCAGCACCACGTGAAAAGTAGAAAGGTCAGAGATGTGGAATTTGAGTGCACAGGAGAACTAAAAGGACACTTGACCCCTGTTGAGGACTTTATTTCTCTATTTTTAATGGACTCTGGTTAACATAACTCCTGTGCCTTTTTTTTTTTTTAACTTTGATTTGATTCTCATTTGGTAGTTATGTTCTATAAAGTCACTGCAAACGCTGGGTTAGTAAATAGTGGATTATTGTCCCTAAGGGTTAGGTTACTGTGAGCCTATGGTTACATTTCATCAACCAGTCAATTCATTACCTAGTTTTGTGTTTCTGTTTAAAGACCCCTTAAGGATTCAATAAATCAATGATATATTAATATATGAATATTATATACTACTAATAATATATAATAATATAGTGCCAACAGTACTATAACTCATGTCTGAACAGAGCATATCTGACACATGTTTTTTCTCTGAAAGTCACACCACAGCCTTCCTGTGCTTAGGAACACTAGGCAGCACGTCGGCATTATACTTGGGGGCCATTGTAAACAGCCAATTCCAGACTTCCCTGGGGGTCCAGTGGTTAGGACTGCGGTTCCAGTGTAGGGGGTGCCAATTTGATCCCTGGTCGAGGAACTAAGATCCTACGTGCCCAGAAACACAGCCAAAAAATTAAAAAGTGAACAGTAGAATCACCAACAAAAACCTCACAAATGTAAAAACATGGCATAAAGAGACCATGGGAAGGACACTTGTTTTCCGTATGAGAGCTGAAACAGGCAGAGCATTACCTGGTTTGACTTGAACTGAAAATGTGTATGTTAGGTGACTCAGCTTTCTTGCCATCCTGCACACAGGCTGTTGTCTTTGGATGCCCACTAAAGTGCCTCAACTGTTGCTTTGAGGGTTACAAATAAACTTTAGTGGGTGAGCATATTTGCAAGTATGAAATCCGCAAATAATGAGGATCAACTGTATGTGAATGCATTTTAAATTTTAAAATGAAAGCTGCGGGAATTCCCTGGCAGTCCAATGGTTAGGACTCGGCACTTTCACTGCTGGGGCCCAGGTTCAATCCCTGACGGGGGGAACTAAAATCCTGCAAACCATGCAGCATGGCCAAAAAAAAAAAGAAAATACAGGTTTTCTTGTTCATATCTAACTTTCCTACCCCCCCATCTTTCCTTTCCAGAAGTAAGAGTGGTTACTCAGTTTCCTATGCATCTGCGTGTATGTGTACTTACAGAAATGTACATTTTTAAATAAATTAATCTCATGATACATATTGTTCTATGGTTTACTTTTTTCTCATGATGTCTTAAGAAATCTTTCCGCATTAATATGCACAGACTTATCTCATTCTTTTCAGTATTCCTTAGTGTGTGTACTATAATTAATTTAACCATTCCTCTATCCATCAGTGTTTAGGTTTCTTTCACTATTATAAATAATAATGCAGTGAACATCTGTACCTTTTTCTTTATATATGCAGAATTTTCTCTGGATTACATATGTACAAATGAAACTGCTGGGTAAAAGGCGGCTTTGCTTAAAGTTTTGCTAGAAAGGCAGTTGTATCAGTTGAGTCCTCTGGGAAGCTGACGACAGAGACAATTAGAACTGCAAATAGTATTTGAGAGTTAGTGCCTATGAAAAACAAGGGGGCAGACACAAAAGCTGAGAGACAGTGGTCAGAGCATGATACAGATATTTCAGAGTCAGCCAGCTCAGTGGGACACTCCGAAGTAAAGATTACCTTTTAGAGGAGTAGTGCTGTGTTGGGCAGAAATGGCTAGGCCCTCGAACTCCTTTATGCTCCGTTATTGACCAGAGGCTGTCTGAGGGAAAAAAAAGGCTTGATCTTGAAAAATGAGTGAATCTTAAAAGGTACTCACAGCTGTAGGCTAACCGCATTTTGGAGTTAAATTTCAAGGTGTGTTCACGGGAAATCTGAGCAGTGTATTTCCAAGGCTGCTAACTGCTGTGTAATATAGCATTTTGTTGTTGTTGTTTAGTCACTCAGTTGCGTCCAACTGTTTTGCAACCCCGTGGACTGTAGCCTGCCAGGCTCCTCTGTCCGTGGGATTTCCCAGGCAAGAATAATAGAGTGGGTTGCCATTTCCTTCTCCAGGGGATCTTCTCAACCCAGGGATTGAACTCACATCTCCTGCATTGGCAGGCGGATTCTTTACTGCTGAGCCACCCGGGAAGCCCTATAATATAGCATAGTGGATAATAACAGTCTAGAGCCAAACTTCCTAGGTTCAGCATCTTTATGTATGATTTTATACAACATCTCTGTGGCTCAGTGTTTCATCTATAAGCTGGAGAAATAATAGTACTTACCTCTTAGTATTATAGGGACTCAGATCAGGTGGCTCAGATGGTAAAGTATCTGCCTGTAATACAGGAGACCTGGATTCTATCCCTGGGTTAGGAAAATCCTCTGGAGAAGGGAATGGCTGCTCACTCCAATATCCTTACCTGGAGAATTCCATGGACAGAGGTTATAGTCCATAGGGTTGCAAAGAGTCAGACACAATTGAGCAACTAAGACACACGTAGTATTGCAAAGAGATGAAATGAGCTAGTTTACCTTAAGCACTTAGAATAGTACCTGGGACATGTACTACAAAGCATTCACAGATGTGGTTGCTGTTATTATTTCAAATTGGTCTCCCAAAAGACTGTACCAGTTTTCTTCCCACCATCCCAACAGTGTGTAAAATAGTATTCACTTCCCCATACCTTTTCCAGTACTAGATAATACAAATTTCCTTAGTTTTTACCAATTTAATGGCCAAAACATGGTATTTTGTCTTAATTTGTGTTTGTTTATTATGAAGTTGAGCATTTTTTCCCTAGCCATGCTGAAGTCATGTGGGATCTTAGTGCCCCAGCCAGGGATAAAACCTAGGCCTTCCACAGTGAAAGCCGGAGTGAAAGCCAGGGACTTCCCTGAGCATCTTTTTGTCTTACTGGCCACTCTTCTGTTTGTATACTTGAAGTATTTAATTTTTCCTCATTGATTTCTGGCACTTTTTCATATATTCCAAATATTAAACTGTGATATAGTTGCAAATATTTTCTCCCAGCATCACTTTGGTTTTCAGGTTTATTTTTCATTATTTATGGTTTATTTCGTCGTAAGTTTAAAGGGTTTTTGAACTATTTGTTTGGCTGCGTCAGGTCTTGGTTGTGCCATGTGGGATCTTTCATTGATGGCGGACAGGCTCTCTAATTGTGCTGCTCGGGCTCAGTAGTTGCCACACGCGGGCTCGTTTGCTCTGCAGCACGTGGAATCTTAGTTCCATGAACGGGGATCAAACCCGTGTCCTCTACATTGCAAAGCAGACTCTTAACCACTGCACCACCGGTGGTGGTGGGAAGTCCCTAAAGTTTTATCTCTTTTTTCTTTATGAGCTCAGGGTTTTGTGTCTTTTTTTTTTTTACATCTTTTCAGGGTTATAGTTGTAGGGTTTGTTTGTTTTTTTATATTTAGCTATATATAACATTTTGAATTTATTTTTATCCATAATTTTAAATATTTAGCTTTATTTTCCCCCCCAACAATGGGCAGTTGCCCCAGTGCTCTTCATTGACTGGCACATTTTTTTCCCTGATATTTTGAAATGCCAGCTTTACCGTATTCTACATTCTTGTATGTATTAGATTGAAAGATACGGATATATTTTTGAAGGTTTTAATATATGTTGCCAAATTACCCTGAAGAATATATTTAGAAATTTATCTTATAGGAGAATATCTTACTTCACCTCCTTAACCTGGTGTTTTGTGTTTTTTTTCATATTTTTTATTTTTCCCATAGCCAAAAAATAGAAATATTGTTTTGGTCTGCATTTCTTTGATTATTGGAAAGCATGAACTTTATAAAGTATATATACTTTAGATATCCTGTATGTCATCTTATATGAATTGCTTATTCATATCCTTTGTCCATTTTTCAATTTTGATGTTTGATTTCACATTGATTTGAAAGGACTCACTATATATAAAGAATATTACCCCTTCATATGTATTGCACAGTGATTATTGTTTACTTTTAAATTACAATCATGATCTTTTTCTTTATAGAATCTGACTTTGCATATATAGTTGAAGGGTCTTCCCCATTCCTAAGACCACACAGTCAACTAGAATATTTTCCTTTTTTTTTTTTTTTCCTTTATTTATTTATTTTTTTTTTCAGTGGGTTTTGTCATACATTGATATGAATCAGCCATAGATTTACACGTATTCCCCATCCCGATCCCCCCTCCCACCTCCCTCTCCACCCGATTCCTCCGGGTCTTCCCAGTGCACCAGGCCCGAGCACTTGTCTCATGCATCCCACCTGGGCTGGTGATCTGTTTCACCATAGATAGTATACATGCTGTTCTTTTGAAACATCCCACCCTCACCTTCTCCCACAGAGTTCAAAAGTCTAATATTTTCCATTTTTAAAAAATAATTTGATTTAATATATGTTTGTTTTTGGTTGTGCTGGGTCTTTGCTGCTGCACGGGCATTTCTCTAGTTGTGCTGAGCAGGGCCTCCTGTTTGTTGTGGTTCCTTCTCATTGCCGTGGCTTTTCTTCTTGTTGAACACAGACTCTAGGATACGTGGGCTTCAATAGTTGCAGCATGTGGCCTCAGGAGTTGGGGCTCCTGGGCTCCAAAGTACAGGCTCAATAGTTATGGCACACAGGCTTAGTTGCTCCGGGGCACGTGGAATCTGCCCGAACCAGGGATTGAACTCATGTCTCTTACATTGGCAGGTGGATTCTTCACTGCTGAGCCACCAGGGAAGCCCCTATTTTCCTTTTTATTTTTATTTTATGGTTTTAATTTTTATATTTCTGCTGTCTTATTTTGATACAGGGTATTAATAGGAATCTATCTTAATTCTTTTCTAATTAGAAAATTGTTTTCTAATGTTCTAAGAAGTTAGTTCTTTTCTAATAATCCATTATTTCTTTTCTAATAATCCATTATTTCCATTGATTTCTAATGCCATCATATATATTTTCGATCTGTTGAGGCTAATTGATTCTGTTTTATTGATTGAGGTTGTTTACATCTGTTTTGTGGCTGGAAAGTTTACTTTGGAAAGAAAGCACTCTGGAAATATTTTCAAACACTTTAATTTTGGAAGTTAAAAGGAAATCCTCTCTTAAGCTAGAGTAAGTGAAGTGAATTTCTTGGGTTCTGCTTGTGTTCCTCTCTTCTGCCTTGTGGTCTTTAAATAGCACACTTCACTGTATCTCTAGCACCAGAGGCTTTATGTGGTGATTTAAAATATTAAACTCCAAAAGAAAATAATTCCAGGATTTAAGAAGCTCCTTTCTTGCCAAGTGTAATTGAATGTTACTCTTTAGGTCTGATCATCTCTTTGACAAGAAGCAAGTTTTGAAGGTAAACCTATCTTTAGAAAAAAGCAGGAGTTCTCAGGATATCTGGGGTAAAATATCTGTAGCTCAAATCACAGATAAATAGCTGATTTTTTAAATATTTAAAGAGCTCTTATACTTCAGTAAGGGAAATGCAGTCGTTCCTGCCTTATCGCCCTGTTGAGGGGTATGTTCCACGACCCCCAGTGAAGGCTGGAAACTGCAGGTGGTACTCAACCCTCTATACTATGTTTTTCCCTATACATAAATACCTGTGATGAAGTTTAATTTATAAATAAGGCAGAGTAGGAGCTTAAAAACAAGAACTAAAAGAGAACAATTATAACATTATATTGAATAAAAGTTATGTGAATGTGATCTCTGTCTTTAACTTCAAGACTGCCAGAAATGTGACAGTGGGTTCTTCATTTGCAGATACAATTTCTTTAGTAGTTTTTATATTCTTCCGTCCAGACCTATTCCTGAAGCTATGTAATCATCCTTTACTGGCAGTGAATGGCTTGGTATCATTTGTTTTAGGGAATTCTTTGTTGATGTTTTCCTATAGACTCTGTGCTTTCTGATGTAACACATTGCCATCAATTGGCATGTCTTCTACCTACAAGTTTAATGCCTTTTCCATGTTAGCTAAGTACTTAATACACTATGGCCATAACTTATACAGTTTGAGGTGCAACAGCAAAAATAGCATGAATTTCTTTTTCCATCTTCACAATTCACAGATAGAAGGTTCATTCTTACTATGGATCTTAGCATTCTCGGCATACAAATTTTTTTCTTACTGAAAACTGTCACCTTTCACATTAAAAGAAGCTCTTTATGGTTTCACTTTGGCATAGCCTAATTGCCAGCATCACTAGTCTTGTACTTTAGCACTATTACTAAGTAAAATAAGGGTTCCTGAACACAAGCACTGGGATACCTCGGCAGTCTCTTGGATAACTTCCATGACCAAAACTCCTAAAGGAAATCGACCCTGAACATTCATTGGAAAGACTGATGGTGATGCTGAAGCTCCAGTACTTCGGCTACTCCAGTACTTTGGCTACCTGATACAAAGAGCCTTCTCATTGGAAAAGACCCTGATGCTGGGAAAGTAGGAAAAGGGGACGACAGAGGATGAGATGGCTGGATGGCATCATCGACTTACTGGACATGAGTTTGAGCAAGCTCTGGGAAATAGTGAAGGACAGGGAAGCCTAGCATGTTGCAGTCCATGGAGTCACAAACAGTTAGACATGACTTAGTGACTGAACAACAAGTGACTAACAGGCAGTAGCCCATACAGTGTGTACCCACTGGACAATGGGATGATTCATGTCCCAGGTGGGCCAGAGACAGATGGTGTGAGATTTCATCACGCTACTCAAAACAGCTCATACTTTAAACCTAATTGTTTTATTTCATTTTGTTGTTCAGTCACTCAGTCGTGTCTGACTCTTTGTGACCCCAAAAACTTTGAACAATTTTATTTAGAATCATTATTTAGTTTAGAATTGTTTACTTCTGGAATTTTCCGTTTAGTATTTTTGGACTGCGGTTGACCGCAGGTAACAAACTGGAAAGCAGACCTGTGGTTAAGGGGGGAGTGTTGTGTTCTAGCACATACGTAACAGGTCTCAGAAGGGGGACAGGGAAGGGGCTTGAAGAGTATTTGAAGAAATAATGACCAAAGTCTCTCCAAGTTTAATGAAAATCTTTAATCTCCCCATTGAAGAATCTCAACAAATTCCAAGCAGGATAGACTCAAAGTAATTCACACCTAGCTACATCATAGTCAAACAGTCCAAAGACATGAAGAGCATCTTGAAAACAGCAGGGAAAAAGTGAATCCTCATATACAAGGGATCCTCAAAACCATTAGCAACTGACTTCTCATCAGAAGCCATGAAGCCAGAGAGCAGTGGGATGACATATTCAAAATGCTGCAAGAAACAGACTGTCAACTTAAAATTCTGCAGAACTGTCTTCAGAAACAAAGGAGAAATCAGGATATTCTAAGATAAATAAAAACTGAGAAAATTCACCACAAACAGACTTGTCCTGTAAGAAATACTGAGGGGAGTCTTCAAATTGAAATAAAAGGGCATGAGGCACTGTTTTGAATCCACTTGAAGAAATCCACCAGTAAAAGTAACTACAAAGGTGAATATAAAAGTCAGTATAAATGTCTTTTTGCTAGTGATCCTTTCCTCTTTAAAAGGTTGATTTACTGAGGCTGTGCTGGGTCTTCATTGCGCTGTGTGGGCCTTCTTCAGTTGCAGCAAGTAGGGGCTATTCTCTAGTTGCAGTGTGCAGGCTTTGCGTTGCAGTTGCTTCTCTTGTTGTGGAGCACAGGCTCTAGGCTCTTGGACTTCAGTAGTTGTGGTGCACAAGCTTAGTTGCTCTGCAGCATGTGGGATCTTCCTAGACCAGGGATTGAACCTGTGTTCCCTGCGTTGGCAGGCAGATTTTTTTACCACTGAGCTACCATGGAAGTCCGCTTTTTTTTTTCTTTAAAATAGGGTAATAATTATAAAACTGTGTTGATGGGCTAACAATGTATAAAGATGTAATTTACATGGTAATAAGTACAAAAGAAAGGGAGGTAATAGAGGGATATTGGGGCAAAAATTTTGGTATACTGTTGAAATTAAGTTGGTTAATCTGTTGGGTTTTGTTTGGGTTTTGTTTGAGATAAAATCCATCATTTTAAAGTGTACAATTCAGTGATTTCTAGTATTTTCATAATGCTGTGCAGTCATTGCCAATATCTAGTTCCAGAGTATTTGCATCAGCCCAGGAAAAAGAAACCCCAAACTTCCCAATTCCCCCTCCCCTATCCCCTGGCAGCAACTAATCTCTGTCTCTGTCTGTTACCTATTTGTTACATTTCATACACATGGAATGATGCACCATATAGTCTTTTGTGTCTGGCTTTTTTGTTGTTGTTTACTTAACATAGGGTTCATATATGTAGCTTGTGTTAGTACTTTTTAAAAAAAATTTCTGAATTATCTATGGATTTTGTTTATCAGTTGATGGACATTTGGGTTGTTTCCACTTTCCTTGTTATTATGAATAATGCTTTGGACATTCATATACAAGTTTTTGTGCAAATGTATGTATTCTAACTCCTGAGTACACTGTAATACACTTCAGGTCTGACAGTAGCCACCTAGAGTTAGCATAGATCCCGCAAATTAAGGGCTCTGTCTTCCACAAGATTGCCCCTGATTCATACACTGCTGCAAGTTTGGGGTGAGGGGGCATTTCTGACCTACTGGCTATACATTTAGGATTTCCCTCAAGTTCAATAAGGAGACAGTTATAATGGTATGACTGGGGCCATGGAACCATAGACGAGCGATCAGCCCAGAATGGGAATGTAAGAGCTTGTCGAGGAAGACTTCCCAGAAGTGACTTCTAAGCTGTGACTAGAATTTGAAATTGTAGGCAGTAACCGTTTGAAAGAGTAGTTTAAGTAGAGGGAACAGCATGGGTGAAAGCTTGATGTGCTCATGCGTGTTGGAGATGATTTAAGAATTAACTTAAGAACTTGAGCACCAAATATGAAAAAAAAGGAAAAAAGAAGCAATATCATCCAGACTTCTGTAAGCCACTTGGACTTAATCAAGGAAACAGTGTGTAGAAGAAAAACAAGATCCAACAAAGATCCCTAAAAAACACCATGGCAGAGAAAAAACGTGCCTGTGAAAAAAGAGAAAGTAAAACCAGAGGCAAGAGGAAAGTAAATAGAATATGGAGTCACTATAACCAGAGGAAGTTATATCAAATGCTAAGTTATATTAGATATTATATCTAAGAAAAGGACTTAGAAATATCCATCAAAGTCAGCAGTGTGGAATGAATGAGCCTGGCAAGAGCTGTGCCAGGGCGTGGTTGGGGTAAAAGCCAAGCTACAGTAGATTAAAGGGTGAACAAGACCCAGGGAAGTGGAGACAGGAACTCTTGACCAGGCTTGGGGACAAAGGATGCTAGGCAGAGCAGACAGAAGCACAGGCATGCTGAGACCAGAGGGTGACTCGACATGATGAGGTGCTCCTGTTTTATACTAGGGGAGGTTTGGGGGGCTTCCCTGGCTGTACAGTGGTTACTGCTCTCCATGTCTAATTCAAGGGGCATGGCTTTCATCCCTGGTCAGGGAATTAGGATCCCACACACCAGGTGGTGCCGCCAAAAAACAAAAAGTAAACAGGTCTTAAAAAAAAAAAAAATAGGGGAGACTTTTGCAATCCAGAAGAGAAAGAAAATAATGTTAGGCAAGCTCCCAGAGAAAGTAAGAGGGAATAGAATCCAAAACAAAGGAAAGATCAATACGATGAAAGAACAAGTATACACAGATAAATTCTTAAGTTTTGATGGTGAACAGTTAAGGAGTTGCTGTATGATGGCCCCTATCTTTTCTGAAAAGTAACAGACGAAGGCATCTACTGAAGTGATAGGGGGTGGTGGATCGTTCTCATATAGAGTACGACGGACCTGAGATGGACACAGGAGAGAATGAGGAAGTGGTGAATTAGGGAAATCTAATTTGTTTCTTGCTTTTAAACTGCGGTGTTGGAGAAGACTCTTGAGAGTCCCTTGGACTGCAAGGAGATCCAACCAGTCCATCCTAAAGGAGATCAGTCCTGGGTCCTTGGCAGGACTGATGCTGAAGCTGAAACTCCAGTACTTTGGCCACCTCATCCGAAGAGTTGACTCATTGGAAAAGACCCTGATGCTGGGAGGGATTGAGGGCAGGAGGAGAAGGGGACGACAGAGGATGAGATGGCTGGATGGCATCACTGACTCGATGGACATGAGTTTGAGTAAACTCCGGGAGTTGGTGATGGACAGGGAGGCCTGGCGTGCTGCGATTCATGGGACCACAAAGAGTCAGACACGACTGAGTGACTGAACTGAATTGAACCTCTAAAAGTGGGCTTCCCTGGTGGCTCAGTGGTAAAGAACTGGCCTACCAATGCAGGAGATGCAGGTTCAATCCCTAGATTGGGAAGATCCCCTGGAGAAGGGAATGGCAACCCTCTCCAGTATTCTTGCCTGGCAGGCTACAGTCCATGGGGCAGCAAAGAGTCGGACCCAACTTTGCAAGTAAACATCAACTTCTTAAGGTAGAACCCAGAAATCACAGCTGATAAAAAGTAATCATCACTAGCAGTGCTTCTGGAGGAAAAAAATTAAATATGTGAAGTTTTTAAGTTACTTGTGGACTATTATTTTCTGTCCTTGTGTCCCTACTCATTTAAAGTATGAGCTGCTAGGCTGTGACTGACACAGGAAGGTGTATATCACTGCCCGCATTGGGGCCCCTATCAGGCTTCTTCTCACCTGCCTCCAGAGTCTCCTAAATCTCCTCAGCCAACCTGTCACTAAAACATAAAACTCTGATTTTCAGTTCCGTTGGAATATCGTCCCTTACTTAAACAGATGCTCTTGCAAAGGGCAGTATGATAAGCCTTTATCAATCATTAAGACCCTTACATTACTAGCAGGCTAGCTTGCCAATATCAGATGTTTATATCCCCAGAGAGAAAGTAGAGTAAGAGATCCACATCAGTGGTAGCGATTGGGTGGGCTAGTTCCCGATACCTTTCACTAACAAAGAGAGCCCCATGAGAAGAAGAGAACACGAGTAGGAAGAAAATTCAAGGGGAAGATGGGAGAGGGCAATAGCAAACGTTAAATAACTTCACCGTTTTGTTCAAATTCAAGCCTATACTGGAAAACCCAATCTATGGCCAGTTTATTGACCAGTTACTGCACTCAATTTGCTCTGACTGGTTGGTGGGTATGTGTGCCTTAGTGCTTTACAACTCCGGCGTTTCAGATTTTCTGTAACACGGCTTTTACACATGGTGATGACGTACCTTGTAATCATCTTCCTTGTAGCAGCAGAGGTGCTCAAACTGGCTGTGTTAAATCATCTCAGCAGTGTTTGGATCCGTAGACGATGGGTGTCAAAAGCCTCCTCAGTTAAAATTCCCCACTTAACAGGAAATTATGACTTCTTTTTCTGTGTTTCGATACACAGGTGAGATACTAAGAGGCATATGGCATGCTATAGTTCCTGATTTGATTTCCTTTTTCCTGTTGTGTGCAAGTCTTTTATTTGGCTAGACTGGTTACCTAGGAAACAGCTGCAGGGTAAAGATGGATTGGCTGTTTGGGAAATGGAATTACAGACCCCTTCAAGAAACAGAAGACCTCTTGGATAAAGCAAAAACTTAGTGAATGGCTAAGTTTATGCTTAATTTAGTGTGCTTCAAGAAATCACACTGAGTTCTATAGGAGAATCTAGTTAATGCAGCGTGATTTTTAAATTTAGTTTATTTTTTAATTTTACCAAATGTTTGTTAATTCCTGCTTTGCGCCCACTGCTGCAGGCCATTCTGAGGGCTTTCAGTGAAGTAAAACGTTCAGTTCCCTCATTTTCTGTTTGGGTCTGAAAGAAGCTACTTTAAAATCAAGTGCATGGGGCTCCCCTGGTGGGTCATTGATTAAGAATCCTGCTAATGCAGGAGACGCAGTTTCGATCCCTGATCTGGGAAGATTCACATGCCACGGAGCAACTAAGCCCATGCGCCACAACTGTTGCGCCTGTGCCGTAGAGCCCGGGAGCTGCAACTACTGAAGCCTGCGTGCCCGCAACCACTGAAGCCACCACAGTGATGAAGCCTACACACCGCATCTAGAGAAAGGCCCACACAGCAGTGAAGACCCAGCAAAGCCAAAAATAATAGATAAATAAGTAAAAGTTATTTTAAAAAATCAAGTGCACAATTATGTGATACAGTCTATATTGTATTCAGAGAATTTGGAGGATATAAAAGATCTTGGCTAGTCAGTGTGAGTGGTGGATTTGAATCTGCAGGTAGGAGATAATACTTTGAGGTAAAAGATAAAATTTAAAGACCTGGTGAAAGTTCGGGTACTCACAGTACCTGAATTTACCACATTCAACAATAGCAGCACAATTACCCTTGCAGTGCCCTACATCCAGACAGCTTATGGAAAATATGTAACTCTGATATAAATTATATTGCCCTAGAATCTTAAGAAAATGAATATTAGCAACAATGTTGACTAACCGCTATTTGCAATAACCCTTGCATAATTTAAGGGGAAAAAAATCTATTTTAACTGAAAGTCTGACAGAGTATTAGTTTTGTAATCTCAAACCACTACAAAAATGTGAGCACATAAGAAACACTCAATAAAATATTTGTGAATTGATTTTCTTATATACAGTATACCTTCTTGTTAGTATTAGCTTTCTTTTCTTCCAGAACGTAGCTGTTGAATATTTGGTCTTGATTTGTGATGATAAGGCCTTTTGTAAATATAGGAACATAACTCCTCTTTTAAAGCTGAACATCTGTTAGGTTATCGCCATTTCTAGGAAGTATAGCTATCTCAGTGGACTTGATGGTCATGAGTTTGAGCAAGCTCTGGGAGTTGGTGATGGACAGGGAAGCCTGGCATGCTGCAGTCCATGGAGTCGCAAAGAGTCGCACATGACTGAACAACTGAACTGATAGCTATAATTTTCATTTTCTTACTTGTTATCTTTGTATTCACTTGGTGTGGTGTGCCTCTCAGGAGAGAAGGAGAAAGCAGTCCTCCTCAGAAAGCGTAATAATCTACAGCGCAGAAAATTAAATTCGAGTCCTCCTTGCCATGTCCATAAATGGAAAGTAAGAGGGGCAACCAAAGGATACTCAGAAATGTTTTGAAGGAGAGATATATTGAACCTACAGCCTCACATATTTACCAGCAAAGAATAATTCTCAAATTTAAATTTCACTGTGCTAGCTATTTAGTTACTGATGAAAGTATCTTTGTATTGATATTTAAGTCGTGAAGAAAGTTGTTACTGTAATCAGAATCCATAATATTGAATTTTTCCAGAGGGTCTTTCATTGCCTGTTGTCTATTCTCGCAGTAATTAGAGCTTTTATAAATGAGATAGTGACTACAGAGGGTAATTTGTTAGAAGTTTTTTTGCTGAGTGATCAGGAATAGTTTTCTGATAGAAGTGCTTGAGCACTGCTGTGAATGCCTTCTTTATTTCCTAAATTAAAATGGCTTATCATAGTACACCCTCTCCCCCAAGTTTCCTTTTCAAGAAAACTTTTTAGTGTTTCATTTTAAGAACAATTATGCAACTCCCTGGTACCTCCTCACCCATATTGTTGCCCGTTTTCTGGTTTCAAGCAATTACCAGGATACTAAAAAGGTTGGGCTTCCCTAAGTGACTCAGTAGTAAAGAATCTGCCTGCCAGAGCAGGAGACACAAGTTCAATCCCAGATCTGGGGGGTTAGTGATTGTCCGAAACTTTGAACCGAGCCTATGAACTCACTCCACTCCAAACAGCAGCTATAGGAGGAGGCATAGTGTGCATTACTGTGGAGGTTTGCTCATTTTCTGTCCCTCTTCCGCCCCTCATCTCCTCCACCTTGCTGGAGATGATCCCATAATTATAATGCTCTTTGCACCTCTTCAGAGATCACAAGAAGCACCTAATTATCAGATGATTTGAGAGAAAAAGTCCGACTCGTTTGAGTTATTGTCTTCCACTCTTGAAAAGTTACAGTCAGAGCTAGCCTTAGAGAAAAAAAAGACCACAACTCAATTTTGAGAGCAGAGCTGGTTTTTTGTTTGTTTGTTTTCTTTGAATACATTGATTATTTCTAAAAATGTACTAATGGCAAAGGCAAGTTGCAGGAAAGCAGCACCCCCGACCAACAGCCCCACATATGCACATGTGTATACAGCTCCAGCCCTCGTCTGTCTTCTCCCACCAAGGGCAGCTTCCCAAAAGGCCTCAACAGAGGAACGTGTTCATGGCACATGCTATGATTTTGAGGTTAATGTCTTTTTGTTGTAGTTGTTCATAATGAGAAAATAAGACCAACAAAAGATGCAGAAATCTATTATGTTTTCAGTGGCTCCAGAAATTTCTTATATTTTTGGCAGCTGTTTTCCCATTTGCAGTTGCTCTTAAAGGGAGAAGCAAGCAAGTTTTACTCAAAAGTAACATTTTAATTGTTCTTCTTAATGGGGAAAGGGGTAAAATAATTACTTTTTCATCTTCCTTGTCTAGATTTCTGTAAATTTATTTACCCCAAATTTGATAGAGGGGTTCCTTGGTTTGACATGAGAACATGTTTGTTTAAAAATAGCACTTAATTTTTACAAAAAACACTTTCATTTATTTAAATGGGAGAAGGGGTACTTTAAAAGTTAGCACTGATGCCTCTCTGCTTTTTTGCTGACGCATGCTAGTAATGATTTAGCAATGTGAGCACTTTTACACTGTACAAAAATTGCTGAACCTACCAAATGGGGTGAACTTACTAGTTTTTCTAGCATTTTCTTGAATTTCATGGAAAAGTACGTATATTGCAACATTCTTAGACCTTTTACATTTAATAAAATAATATTGGCTCTAGTATTTAATCCATTATTTAATTTTATTTACATATTACACTTAGAAATATTTCAAGTTTGTCTTTAATTTTTTTAAAAAAGTGTGTTTCTTCTCAGTCAAAACAATATAGGTGAGACTTAGATCTGGGAATAGAAAAGTTTCAGTTCTTTCTGCTAGAATGATAAGCCCAGTGAGAGCAGGAACCTCATCTCTCTTGTTCACTTATTTCCCTGGAGCCTAGAACAGTGCTTGACGCAAGCACCCAGAAAAGTAACAAATGACTGAATTAATTGCCTTCTATGACTTGTAGGGTTTGAGTTTACTTTGCATGTTCAATGAAGTATTTCTACATAGCAGACTACAGCAGAATGCTGCAGAGTAGGACTCAGTGGAATTAAGTGCTTGGATGACCCACTCAGAGAGAAATAAGATTTAAGGGGTGTTGGTAGGGACTATTCCCTGGGTGTGCCAAACCCACTAACATGTTCCTGTGTTTTGCATCTCCCCAGGAGCACTCACTGTGGGCCTCGTGCGACAGTGTCAAACAATCCATGGACGAGACCGGACATGCATCCCACCTCGGCTTCCCCCAGAGTGGGTCACCACACTGTTTTTTATCATCATGGGAATCATTTCATTGACTGTCACTTGTGGTTTGTTGGTGGCTTCCCACTGGCGAAGAGAAGCCACAAAATACGCTCGATGGATAGCATTCACTGGAAGTAAGTAACCTGTGCTAACTAAGTTTGTCTAGAAGGCACTCACCCTGGTATGTTTATGAAGATAATCAAGTCTCAGTAATAAGGACTCTCTAATCATCAAAGAGCACCATTTGCGTACTGCCATCAGATAGACTTCACGCAGTCCCATCAGCTCTTCAGAATTCTCACCACAAGACCAGGACATCCAGACCTTAATTGCTTTGTATGAAGTGCTATTTTAATGAATTTCATTTTTGCTCACACTGTGACAAGTTTCCCAGGCCTGTGACTCAGAGCTGCCACTAACCTGAGTCTTTTCCTCTTCTTAATGGTATTGGTATCTTCTGTGAAATAAAGATAAGTCTAGACAAATACATACAGAAATATAAATTAGTTTAAGGTGGTGATTTGCTTTTTAATATTATTGATTTGAGTTTCTACTGTAAGTTGTTGTGTGATCATTGAAAAATCAACACATTTGGCTTTCTAACAATTGTTTCTCAACATTTCTTATGCCATTAAGCTATGCCCAAGGGTATGATACATATATTACACATTCTCTCGTACTTTGCAAAATTGGTTTAATTTCAAAACACAACACAGGCTTTTCCCAAACTAAAAGCAACAAAAATGCACAAAGGAAAGATTCCTGTAATTTTGCTTTCTTCTTTCTAAAGCAGTTTTATCCCCCAGGGGACATTTGTCAGTCTGTAAACATTTTAGATTCTCCCAACTAAAGGGAAGCTACTGGTGTGTAGTGAGCAGAGTCCAAGGATGCTGCTAAGAAGTGTACAAATGCACAGAATAGCCCCACAGCAGAGGCCAATAGGGCCTGTTAAGAGACTCTGCACTAAAGAATAACATAACTATACCTATGCCAAATAATGCAGGATTTAATTTCTAATTCAATATCTTATAATCATCTCAGGTTTTCTTAAAGTTTTTAAAAAAATAAATATTATAGCACAGCTTACTTTCCCTTGATATTATCATGTAGAATTTATAGGGGCAGGCATAATCCCATGTATTCCTATTAATGTTAAAACTCAATTTATTAAAGATAATAGGATAGGGATATTAGTTCATGAGTCTGTTTTTCTCCCTATCTCTCTCTGAAGCTCTTTCTCCTTAGAGAATGTATACGTTTCCAGATCTGTTGTTTTATTTTCATCTCTATTTCTCCCTTAAT
This sequence comes from Cervus elaphus, assembly GCF_910594005.1. Classification (NCBI taxonomy): domain Eukaryota; kingdom Metazoa; phylum Chordata; class Mammalia; order Artiodactyla; family Cervidae; genus Cervus; species Cervus elaphus. The sequence continues at coordinate 33,939,549 of NC_057824.1, forward strand.
TTTAAAATGTAGATCAAGTTGCAGTTGACATAAAAATGCTTCTTCAACCTTGTTAAGAAATGTAAACTAAGTTGATGATCTTGTTTGAGGTCAGACCTCCTGAGACAGTTTTCTAAATGGTAGGGTCTAGAAGCAGTTACAGAGATGGGACTACTAAATTAAAGGGTACTGATGAGGAATTTAAAGAGAATCTTTAGTTACAAATACAGTTACTTATCCAGATAGAATTCACTCTTTAGGAGTAAAAAAACATCCAGAAGGATTTAGTTAAAAATTGGGAGTGCATATTCCTTGATGGCTCAGACAGTAAAGAATCTACCTGCAGTCTGGGAGACTTGGGTTCAATCCCTGGATTGGGAAGATCCCCTGGGGAAGGAAATGGCAACCCACTCCAGTATTCTTGCCTGGAAAATTCCATGGACAGAGGCTACAGTCCTTGGGGTCACAAAGAGTCAGACTCGACTAAGCAACTAACAGTTTTACTTTCTATGCTCTGAATATCAAAAATCTAAAATGTGATTTAGCAAAGTAGTATGAGTCAAAGAAAAGCACTAAGTTACTCAGATGAGCCATTGATTCTTGTGACTCAATAAAAGGAAAGAACTTTATCTTGCTTTTCATTCCTCTTCAAGAGAATATTTACGTATGTATTTAAGTGTACTACCTTGAAATGTAGAATGTTTTTCCTTTATTTTTCAGTTTAAATAACTTCTTAAAATAATATGTGTATGATATATAATTCAGAGCCTATGAAAGGGTCACCAAGTGAAAAGTAAATCTCATTTATGGCCCTGTCACCCAGTTATCTACTACTCCTTTCCTGGAAGCAACCATTCTCACCAGTTTCTGGGGGGGTTTCCTGCCAGAGGTGTTCTGTGTGTAGAAACGTATATGTGTATATGTGTGAGTGTTCTATAAATACATATTTATTCTATTTATACTATTCTGTGTCTTGGTTTTTTGGTTCAACAATGTATCTTAGAGTTGATGTCATCTAAGAAAGTGTAGAGCCTTTCTCTTAACTTCCTTAAATGCATTGTTTTTGTTAACCCAGCTAGTCTACTGGGGTGGCGGTCATAAGAGGGGTTGGGCTCCCCCTAGTGTTGCCATTCAGCCTTTGAAAATGTACTTCTCAATAGCTTTGTTAAGAATATAAACTAATTATTTTCTAATGGGTTTACACAGAGGAAGTGCTCAAAGGAGAGCCACACTTTAAGGGCTCACCTGTGGCAGCAAGAGTGACAAAAAGACGTGTCTTTTCCGTCAAGTCTGACTCTTGTCCTTGCTTTTGCCGCCTTAATTTACTTGCCTGCCAGTACACCTGATATCTGGCCCTCACCACTGAGAAATCTGTGCCATTCAGGATATGAAGTTATGTCTTTACAGACTTTTTTAGGACCCAGAACTTAATTGTCAAAAGTTGATAGATATTTTCAGCATTAACAGTATTTAAAGATCTGAAGTAACTTCTCAAGTCTCAAGAGCTTAAAAAAAATCTCATCCACCAGCATTAAAAACTCCTCAGGAAGTATAGATGACTTGATTCCTGGGATTAGAAATCACTGTTGGATACAATCAGGTGTTCATTGCTTCCTTGAAATTTGATTAAGCTGTTCCTAACCAATTTGGAAAATATTTAACACTTGCAAAATATTAAACCCTGCTTTAAATATAGTGGTTAAGTGGTAAATGTTTACTATAAAGGATAGATTTTTATTTTATAGTAGAAAATAGTAATGGATAGGAATTAAGTTGGCACATCAGTTAACAGAATGAACAAAGTAATATCTGCATATGTCTGAAGCACTTCTAAATTATTTTAGTGTTTCCTGAGGTTAAATTAATCTATATTAAAGAACAAATTGTTTTTAAGACAATAATGTTTTCCCACTGCTTTTATTAGATTGTCTATAGCTATTTAGATTGTGGTTTCATTTTACTTATCAAGCCGTATTAAGACATAAGAACCATTAAAGGTTGGTGACAAATAACACTGATGAGGGGACATTGGCAGCACTAATAAAGTTGTTTATTGCTAACTATACAACAGAAAGGCCAAAAAATCTAATACTTAATACCTGAATTTTTCATTCGTTTTGTAGTAGGTATCCAAAAGAATCTAAATCTGCTTATGTAACATTATTTAATGTGGTCATATGCCCAAAAAGAAAACAAACTCTATGTCAATTTAATATAAAATAGTCACCTAAATAGTGCAAAGCAAACAAGTGTGCTGGTGTGTTTAGAAAATGTTACCTTTTACTACATTTCAGGAGCTATTCCTTCCAGGAAGTATTTCTAATTGGCCTTTTCAGAACTCTCCTATTAAATTTTGTTGATTGAGTAACACAAATAATTTAGGACAAGAGTCAACTGGTATATTTATCTAGGATTCTGTCATTATTGCTGGGAATGGGTTTAACACAGAAAAGTTTTCTCATTCAGTTAGTAATGGGGATGACTATAGTAATCTGCCTTCACAATATACTGAGGAAATATTTCTGCCTTCAGAGAAAATTGAAAGACTATGCATATGCTTTCAAAAAGCACAAAATATTTTCTTGGAAGAGCCAGCCTATCTATAGGTAATTTATGTTTCTTAAGAAGAGATTTTCTTTGGTTGTAGCACAGGGGAGCACGCTATTTCTAAAACAACCAACTGTGGAATAACTTCTGCCCAAACACAGGGTTTTCTGATATCTTTCTGAAAGCATTTTAGCAAATAATATATTTCATTGTGTTTGTATACAAAACTCAAAGATTACCCCTCCAGCCCCCTCTTTAAACTCTGTGTAGTCAGAAAACTGGGAGAGTTGTGCTTTTCTATTTTTTTGGAATGTTGTTCATGAGAGAGAACCACCTGCAGTTGGTTCCTCATATCAGAAGTCTGGTTCTTTCCACTAGCTGATTTTAAATCAGAGTAAGGTAAATAGTATTTATATTTGTGTGTACCTTTTCTCAATTCCTTATAACTAATATCAACTGAGAAGAGCAGAGAATTGGGAAAATAGTACTAGGATGATAATAATCAACATTTATTCAGCACTTAATATCAACCTGGCACTGTGCAAAGGACTTAAAATTGTTTTGTTTATTCTTCTACAACTTACCCATTTTCAGAATTTCAGAAGACTAGGATTACACTAGTAGAGCCAGAACTTAGCCCCTGCCTGACTGAGCCCTCTGCCACTACTTTAAATGACCAAGAATTGTATATACAATTACTTAGTAGGTTTGGTGGCCTTTCTTAATGCTTGTATTCAAAACTGTATGTAAAAGGCTAAGCTAGCTTTTGTTGTATTTAAGTGTTAGGCTTGGAGGATCTGGAGTATATGCAAACCTTTTTATAAGTGGTTCATGTTGTAACAGATTTGACCATGTTATCATCAATCCACAACCCTGCTTATAAACTTCCTTTGTGCCAAATTTTCATTGTTTTCTTAATCACCAAACCATGTTACTAATGTTATGTTTTGGTTTGTTTTACAGTGATCCTTTTCTGTATGGCTGCCCTAATATTTCCAATAGGATTTTACATCAATGAAGTCGGAGGTCAACCTTATAAATTACCCAACAACACAGTAGTTGGGTCATCATATGTACTTTTTGTCTTATCAATTTTCTTTACAATAGTAGGACTTCTATTTGCCGGCAAAGTTTGTTTACCAGGCTGATGAATGTCTAAATTGCTTGACTCTTTTATTATTTTTAATTTTATTTTATTTTTTTATTTTTGGAGGGTGGGGAGGACAAAGGCAAGGCATCTGAGTAGTCCTCACATAGGAAGATGCTTAGATGAAACTGATGCTGAAAAGAAAAGAAAAAAATGTTTTGATTTGTTCTCACTATGCACTTTGGATTTAAAAACAAAAAATAAGGAGAGCCTTTTCCATAACCAAATACAGACAATATTGACTAAATCTCCTGAGCATATTCAGGCAGTCAGGTCTGCACTGTGATAGCAACCTAGTGAAGGAGAATGCTTTGTACTGAAAAGCATGTGGCCCTTTGTACTCTGTTGTTCCATTTTTAACGTCTAATGATTCATTTGAGGGAGGAAAAGGAAAAAGTCTAAGTATTTATGAATCATGGTGGACCAGAGGGATGCAAAAGATGTTCATGTGGGGCTGGCCTCACCTCCTAAGAAATTAGTGTTCACAGCTTCCTTGTAATGGTATGAGTCTTTGGCACCAAAATGGATTGCCATTGCATCACTGCACCAAGAAGCCAATAGATCAAAACTTGTTTGCTAAAATGTATGTAAAAATTCTGAAATTCCCTATTCTCTGTGTACAAAAAAAAAAAAAAAATTAAACACTAAGAAACATGTTGGGGGTGGGTGGCTGGGGGAAATGTTCCTTATATTTATATAAATATATATATAATATATATATTTTGCTGATGCAGTATACAGTGTGTATATATGTGTGTGTGTGTATGTGTGTGTGTAAATTTATATACACACACATGCAAACAGTTCCTGGAAGAGAACTCTGAATGCTTTGCTAGCAAAACACTGTGGTGTGCAAACCTAGAACTCAATAGAAAAAAAGCCATTTATCTGAAGGCTGCATAGTGGAGAGAGTCTTCAGTTTACCTCATTCTTTGTAGCAGCCCTTGATTTTAACTGGTTTTTGTAATAGGTACAAATAATCCCATACCTTTCTAGGTGCAATTTTAAGTTAAGCTAAAATTCTTTGTAGGGTTAATTTATTTGTACATGATAGTAGAAGGTAAGATCATGTCAAATCTTATAATTTGGGGAATCTGACACTATTTAAATTATTGGCAACTGTTGTCTGTTGTACACAGGTTCTCTTTTTCAACTGGCTTGGTCTGTTACATCAATAATGCATTTTATATGTTCAAGCACACAACTTTACGTAAGTTCAAAATCTACTAGTAAGATCAATTTACAGTATTTTGGCTATTTATAACACTAGCTTTACTCTGCCATAAAAATTAGTATTCTTTTCATCTGTAAGCACTATTAATAATCTCCTTTACGAAAAACATGAGCAATAGAATATTTTCTTTAAATGCTTTATGCCTTGTTTGCTAAAAGCTAACATTTTTGCATTTAGTTTAAAGAGCTGTACTAACCCCACAGCTTTGTATTTCTTCCTGAAAGCAGCGTTGCAGCTAACCTTTGAGCCCACAGATCATTTTAAAATACAGTATTTCTCTTCTCCACATTTCCATGCCTTCATGCCTAGTTGTTTTTCCAGGCAAACACGATAGATAATCTCCTGTTTGAAATGTGGGGCAGGAGAGTCTTTCATGGCAGTGGCAACCCAACTGTCCCTCTCAGTAGAGTGTAGGTCCCTTGTTTCACACAAATGGAAATGAATGCACTGGTTTTTTTTGTTTGTTTGTTTGTTTTTTAATGATTACTTCAGAGATGGGGCTGCCTCCTCAGTTATTCAAGGTATGAATTGGAGGAGCCTGATGTGTTTCACACTGGCTTGTTTGACATTCATATTTCTTACTGTTAATTCAGCAGTATTTGATTGTGGAAGAAAACCCCAGTGTTTCAGCTCACTCAGGAGTCGGGGTAAGAAGTGGACCACCACTGTGGTGTGTTCCTTGAGTGTACTGGGAGAATGTCACACATTCCCTTCCCAAGTTCAAAGAAATCTCTAGGAAATGCCTGAGGGAGACTAATTTTCCCCAAGTATTTTGATGTCTAGTCCATTCTAAGAATACCACTGGACATGTGCTGTGGACATTTGGGCTTGCAGTTCTCATTGTGACTTGATTGGACCTCAGTCAAGTGGATCACTTTGAAGGAAAGCTTTGGTTGTCACCATTATACCACTGAAGTAAAGTGTTATTAATAAGCAAAGTATGGTTCAAATTAATTTATGATAATGACCAAGAGCTTTTCTCTTCCAAAAGATGAATTTTATTGTAAATAGTTTCTCAAAATATTTCTAACTGGATCAAGAGCATGGGGAGAGAAAGTTTCTCAGCTGCTAAGAATTTCCCCACTGTTTACTTCTTTCACTTACAGTGGTATCACATATAAGATTGCAGAATTTAAGGTTTTATTTGTATCTATTACACAAACCATAAACTTGTCTTTAATTTCATCACTGTCTTGGAGGTCCAGTGCACAAAGGACTGATGGGGGAAACTCCCTCTAACCAGTCCGCACTCTAACCCAGGATGAAAACCATCCCATCAAGTAGTATGTGAAGTCACATCTTTGTACTCTTCCAGACCAAACATTGAAATGGACTCATTCATATAAAATTCTATAAATCCTGTAAGTGAAAAGATAGACAATTGTCAGCAGTTGCTTTTAAAAAGGTCACTATAATAAGTACTATATAGTACAGTATTAATTTATAGCAGGAAATCATATCTTGTAAACTGTATATAAAACACTGTTTAATGGTGCAATCATTTGTCAAACTTTTGTCTGTTACATTGTTTTTAGAGTGTGTGCATTCTTCTCATACCTAAGAACATCACTGTAAAATCTGCTGAAAAATATTTATAGGTTTTATTTGCACAAGACTTAATTTGAAATTTTTGGAAGCTCCTATTGAACATGCCTAAACGTCTGTAAACATGAAAAATCTTCAGTTCATTAAAAGCAAACATTTCAGTATGATTCTTTCCAAAGGTAATCCATGTTCTATGTTGTTAATGTGTGTATGTAATTTTTCTGACTCTTCTATTTCTTATAAACCTATTTTCTGTTTCATTTGTTTTGCTTTTGAAGGATGGCTCTTTTTTTTTTTTTTCTTTTTAATGTTCTAGATGACCAAAACACTTCATTGATTTTTACTCTTTTGCCTAAATCTTTGATATCCCTTTTGATGTTCTGTGAATTCACTTAATCTCTTAAGTAAAATAGTGAACAGTCCTGGTGACATACAATCTATTGATTTTGAGGAAAGACCCTGAAAAGGTATTGGAAACTAACTTTGAATATACTACTCTTAGCTATTATTTTGCATCGTGGGCTTCATGGGAAGAACATGTTGCATTTATTTTGTCTTTATTAAAAGACTACTAGCCACAAGTTACTCCGATTATAGTAGCTGTTTTATCAACCCACTTTGATCTTCTTTTAAAATATTAAATTTGCATTCACAATTCAAAATAGTAAGCTGTCTTTCAGAACTAATTTTTGAAGGATAAAAGCATATGAAGGAAAAAAATGGCCTGTGTAGGTTGGATTCCCTACACAGGACGTATTAGTTATTTCACCTCCAGAGATTTTAAAGTTTGTGATCAAGGCTGTATATTACCCCAAACTTTATTAAGGATTGTTTTCTAATTGGTTATAGCATTTTTCAATTAATAGTTTAAAAACAAATTGTTAATACAAACTGTATAAAATGAACATAATTTTTCTTCACTTGTATTTTTGTTATTGAGCAAGTTTATCAAAATAAATTGTCTACTAAAGAAACTAAAAAGGCTTCTATTACTTTGAAACAAGCTTTGAATTTAAAATTTTATTTTAGAAATAAATTTCTTATAGAGGTTTCACATACTCACACAGTGACACTTCCATGCCTCTTGGTTTGATTTTGTTGTTAGCATTGTGCCAGGGAAAGGTCTCCCCTCTCCCACTCTCCTACCTACCCCCTAGGGAAGAGATGCTATTAATAGTCCATAACATGGGTTAGTGTGTGTTTACCAATAAGAAGAGGCACTCAGCAATGAAAGACCATACATGTGGCACCCTCTTCTATATCATGTTTCCATGGACTTGAAGAGAGGTACTGAGCCAAGTCTCTCTCATCTTTTCTTTTTTCCTTGCACATAGGCCCAAACCCTTTCATCTTTGCCTCAGTCTTCTGTTTCTACTTTATTTCAGGCCAAAGACTCTTAGCTTGTAAGATTTTTAAATTGGGCTTGAAGGAGCGTTGTAGAGCACTTTGGTTTCCAGACTCATTCACATGCTCCATCCCAGCTTTACTGTACCTCTGTTTAGGAGTATTGGGAGTAGCCTAGCCTAATAATAACTAGTAATCAAATAAAACACTAGGTTTACCATTCACTGCTGTTTCTTTATATGGCCTTGGCAGGAGCCTCATGGGGAACTGGGAGTTTAAGACAAGGTAGGATTTGGATGTTCTTGGCTTCTGGACCTTAACGGCATCTTCTTAGGATGATCAACTGTCCCGGTTTTTTTGAGACAGGGCTTTTCTGGGACATGAGATGTTCAGTGCTGTAACTGAGAAAGTTCCAGGAAAAAGAAATTAATTGGTCACCCTACTTTTGCACCATTCAGATCTTACCCCAATTTATAACACAGATTTGAGGTATTTGAAGGGTTATTGTCTATAAATATCAATGAATAGGTCAACTGGAAATTGTAGTGGTTGACTAAATATTGAACGTCTAAGAAGGGGGGAAATACGCCTTTTCCTTCTCTTTGTAGGAAAAGGCAACAGACTGTCTTTTAAGAACAATAATATGAGTTAAAAAATACTTTTGAGTTAGTCTTCCATCAACTCTCTTCTAACCACTGTATGAGAAGATTATAGGAAAAACACCAAGACTAGAGGACTGTGGGTTCCTTTTATGCAAAGTCAACTCTTCTGGGTCACAGTTACCCAGCAACAAAATAAAAGTAGTTATTTATAAGTTGTATTAAAGATAGAAAGCATAATGTATTTTTTAGAATTTTGGTTCTTCTCCCAGCAAGAAAAAAAAAAACACTGGGATATTTTCAAGCACATTCAAGGTTTCTACAAATAAGCCCCAGTTCTAAAGACTAAGACCACCCAAGATTAAATTTCAAGAAGAAATTCTTCAGGAGACTCATAAAGTTTCAGAGCTGGATGAAATCTAAAAGCATGTTCAGTGTTTCCATTTTCCAGATGAAGAAATCAAGGATTCAAAGGCTTCTTGACTTTCCCAAAGTCACATAACTAGGTCTCAGCAGGACACTCAATACTGAAGAAAAGAATGTGTTTGACAAATAGACCTTGGGCAGTTGTTGACCTAGGACAGTTTTCCAAATTCTATAGCCACTTGAATTAGTGTTTCTTCAACTAATCTCCATCTATGTCAGTTCGCCCAAATCATTTCTGCCAAAATAATCTTAACACAGAAGAACACTTTTCATTTCTTCACTTGAGTTCATGTTATGCCCACAGTTACAGAATGAAATCCAAGCTTCTTTAGCATAATATTGAAAACCCTTAATGAGCTGATTTCAGGCTATCTCTTCAGTTTGATTTCCCATTATTCTCTTTTCATTTTTTACTGACAAACCAACTTCTCCATTCTTTTACTACACCTTGCTCTCTGTCTTAGCTGTGCCTGTATGACCTCCCCCTTGCAGTTTCTTTAATCCCTCTTGTATTTTAAATAATCTAATTTTTTGTGCTGTGTTTCTCTTTTGCTTGTACCTCTGTAACAGGACTAACTAGAGGAGAATCAACTGCCTGGATTCAAGTCTCAGTTCCACAATAAATCACATAATAAATCACTTAACCTCTGTGCAGTTTGGTTTTCTTATCTGTAGCCTGGGTCTGATAGTACCTACCTCATAGGGTATTGTTGGTTTAAATGAGGTAAAGCATGAAAAGTTCCTGGTACATAGTAAACCTTCAAGTGTTAGTTGCTGCTGTTATTAAACACTTCTCTATAATTTGATCAAACTTCTGAATTCAAGGAATGTGGCTTTCTCATAGGTCAGAGCCCTGACACAGTGCTTTACACATGAATTATCATGGTTAAATTTGGGGCTAGGTTATAAAGCAGAACTATGAAACTATTTCCTGGAGCTGTGAAAGGCTCACTCACCTATCTGCCAGGATTGTTTCAGTGAAATTTTTCCTGAAAGCAGAGACATGCATAGATCAGCAACCTTTATGGGTGAGTGTGGTTATTTTATTGGTAAGTATTGGACTGTGTAACGTGCCAGTCTTGCTGACCCCCTTAGAATTTCTCTGGACTCAAGACCCTTTACTACTAAATTCACAGTGCTCTAATATTGATACTCATACAGAGGACCACGATGATAACAAGCACCTTGTTGATCCTGAAGAGAACTCTGAAGGCTTCTTCAAGCTTGTGGGTTCTTCATTCTCTTGAAGCCTTCCATACATGTGGTATGTTTTGCCGAGACCTGGTTCTGCTGAGATGCTTTTAATTGTTTCTGCTAAAAGGAATGGACTCAAGGATTTGATCTCATTTTAGAGGAGATTATCCCCACCTGACCATCTTATGGCACTTTAGTAGCTATTGCCAATGTGTTTGGTCACCGTTAATATTTATTATCTGTTGGGGCAAGTCAGTAAAATTAATGCTATGTCCTGACTCTGGCACTCTTTTCATGTTGTTTAAATACTTAATTTAGTTGTGTAAGACAATTCAAGTATTTTCTTAAATAAAAAACTTAAAACCTTTTTCTTGTACATTGCTTTGTTTTCTGTGGCAAAATGCAAATGTAGTTGAAGAACCACCAAAGAAAACCTCTCCCACTATCCTTGATAAGTCATGTTAGAGGGGAAAAAGTAATCCATATATCTAAGGAAGTTTTTAACTACCTTATCTTCTACATATTTTGCTAATGTAGTTAGAGCAAAATTTGGACTTGTGTGTTGCAGTCCCCCCAACACACACACATACACCACTCAAATACTTAAGCTCATTTCTGCTTTCAGGATCACTGGTAACTTTTTCTTGTCCTGAGGGCTGCTGTGGAGAAGAAAGTTAACCATGACCCTAAATTGGGACAAAATATTTTTTCTTTTAACAGTAACACATGTCTGTAATTTTTTAATGAATATAGGAAATTAAAGTTCCCTTCCTGACATTACACCTTCCAGAGAGTACCACTGTTGACACTTTACTAGGTATTCTTTCAGAGACTGCTTTCTTTACTCTGTGTGTGTGTGTGTGTGTATGTGGTGTTTGCATATATATATGTGGATGTGTCCTGTTCGACTGTTTTAACAAAAGCAAGATCATATTATACATGAGTAGCACTACTTTCTTTTTTAACTTATGATGACTGTCTTTCTGTGTCAGTAGATACAGATCTTCCTCATCTTTAATGACTGTATAGATAGATAACTCTTACACACCGTATGATATTAGATATATTTCTTCTTTCCTATTGTACATTTGTCTCCAAGTCTTTGCTACTACAAATAATGCAACTGTGAACTTAACCTTTAGATAACAGAAACTTCCCTTGCCAAATATAATCTGACATTCTAACTGAAGCACATCAATTACTCTATTAAAGCAATTCATTTTTTTTAAACTGGTTAAAAAATAGTGGCATTCGTAAGAATTTAGAGAAAGAAGCTAACATTAAATCCATGTTGTGTTTTTCCATATGTCAATTAATACTCCTCCTATGAGTATTTTATAAACTAGAAAACACTAAGAATCGGAAGGGTGAACCATTTACCCAAAGTTTCATTAGTGAATCCGAGTTTCAAACCTAGGTTCCCTGACTTCAAATATAGAACTGCTTCTGCTGTCCCACATTGCCAGTTTGGCTAGTCTAAAGAAAATAAAAATAGCTTGTCCCAGATGCATGATTCCTTGGCTCAGACATGAGCAGCTAAATCTATGGTTTGCTTCTTCTGGATGTGGAATGCAAACCACCATAAAAGGTAGTCTCTACTTATGAGTATTACATATTGAAAGAAAAAATTATATAAGTTATTGTTTTTAATCTGCCATTATTCATTGCTCATTGTCAAGTTTTCTGCAATCATTGCTAATTGCTATTTTATAGTGCTTACTTCCTGAACTAGTGAATTACATCATGCCATCCAATGGTTTTATCGGAACCCTTTTGAGAACTGAGCACATAGGGAAATTTTCCCCAAAAGGCCATCCCCTATCCGACCTATAGCACTGTAAAAAATCAACTAGGTCCCTTCTTTCTTGTTGGTAGGAAATCTGTTGGCCATTGGGGATACCCTAGAGTTGTGCAGAGACCCATGGCTGAAACTTCAGGAAGTCCCCTCTGGTGGTTTGACTGGTCCCTCTGGTGGTAAGCCCCTATTCCTGCTGCTGAAACATCAGCTACTCCAGGCCGAAAGGTGCAATAATTCCCACACTTGGGGCATGGTAACCTTTGGTGAGCCGGAAGCCCCTATGCCTCTGGACTTTCTTCCTGGATGTATCAAGGATCCATTTCCCCTTAGGTCTTGCCATCTCACCACTATGGCTACCAAACACTGTGCAGATCCCTCCTCCCTCTGATTTCAGATCTGATTTCTTGACCTCTGTTTTTCTGGGGACTGTTCTCTCTTGCTTTGGCATTCCTCAGTCATGTTTGCCTAGTGTCCCCTTCTTTGGTTAAACCACAACAAAAACAGATCTTTTCATGAGGCTAATTTCACCCTCTGGCTCTAGGACTAGATACAGAAGCCAGATCTGGCCAATCAGAGTCACGGTGCTTGGTTCAGGAATGACTATGTCCTGTGACCAAGCCAGTCCTGGGACTCTGCTGGAAAAGAGTTGTTCTCCTTCCTTTAGGGTGCTGAAGGCTGTAGAGGGGAAAGCTGAGGGCTGACGTCCCAAGTCTGCCAACCACTCCTAAAGAGCCTACCTAAGAATAAAGCCATCACAAAAGAAAAGTTGAGAAAGGAGACAAATTTCTGTTAACATAATTTTAGCCTTTGGATCAAGCCTTGCTCAAGGCCAAAATTATTGCTGGATTTTTCTGTTTTCTGAGTATATAGACTCCCTTTTTTCCTTAAGCCAGTTTGAGTTGGGTTTTTGTCTCTTTTAACTGAAAGAATATTTATACTTTCCCACTTTCCTCTTGACATTAAATACATCCATCACTTCCCATGCTTTGGCAGTCATTTTAATCTTTTAAGTAACAGGCTTTTACAAAAGACAGGAAAAAAACTGTTCACTTCAGGCCACTTCTAAACCCAACAAAAAGCACCTGCAACTGCTTGAAATGGAGGGAAGAAATACAGCAAAATACAAATTAGTGTCTAAAGAAGTGTATCACAATAATACTGTCAGTCTGTTTGGGCTGTTGTAACAAAGCACCTCAGACCTAGTTGGCTTATAAAAAACCGATTTAACTAGATGTTAACTAGATACATTGTACACCTGAAACTAATGTAGTATGTCAATTATACCTCAATTTTAAAAAAAGGAAAGAGGATTTTTATTTATTTATTTTTTTACTGCAGTGTGTGGCTTGTGGGATCTTAGTTCCCCAACAAGGGGTCGAACCCGGGCCCTGAGCATGAGAGTACAGAGAACAGTACATATATACTGGAGTATAGGATATGGAAAGTCCCAAGAATCTACGGTGTGAGAAAGAGGAATTCCTATTGTGCTCCAGTTCCTCACACGAGGCCAATCATGAACTGTATACAGTCTGAGGAGAGCCGAGGAAGATGGTACCAGCGCACAGCTTTCTCCTACTCTGGTCACAAAGCCTGAAAACCTTACTCAGCTTTACCCATCCGGTCCAAATACATCCAGAGTATGTGTCATGTAAACTCAAATAGAAAAAAGCAGTAACAATGAACTTTTCAATGTTGGGTTTTACTTCTTGTAAAATGTTGAAAATTCATGTATCCAGGAGCAAAGGATGTTGTGAGGGTGGTAAACCATCTATTTTGAATCCTTGTGTCTCCAAAACTGGTGTATCGAAGCTAGCCAGCCCCTTCTACCCAGGATTTCCAGTAAGGTGGGCCCAAGGACCCTCACCTCTTGCTCACAGAGTAGCCTTTGGCTGGTTTCTCTCGGCATCTTGTGACTCTTCCCTCTTCTGACTTCCTTTCCTCTTTCTGGTCTCCTCCTCTCCTGCCTCACTGGTGTTGACCAAATGCCATGATTTACAGCTGCTACTCTCACCCATGACTAGTCTGCCCAGAGTGAGAGGTGACAGGTGAGCTCTGTTTTGAAGGATTTTGTTGTTTCTGATCTGACCTATAGAGGGAGCTTGGGGTCAACATCTGAAGGGGTTCTCTATCACATAGTGACTACCACAAGTAGCACATGTTCTAAATTACAAATAAAGACTCAGTAAGTGAAGATCGTGATTTGAGAAATGACCTGGAGAAGAAAAACTACGTGCAGATCCCTTCACTACTACAAGCTAGTTAGTTGACATTGAGTATGTCACTTCATCTCTCTTGACTTCCATAGAAGGAGCTGGAAAGATCCCCAACTGTGGGCTAAGAGCTGGTTACATCATAATCACCTGGAACCATTGTTAAAGATTCATGTTCCCACACTTTGCTACAGTTCTGTATTAGTCTGCCGGATGAGAATGTATGTATGTTTTCTTAGCAAACAACCTAGATGATTCTGATGGGCATCTGGGCTTGGGAACCAGTGTAGTAGGTGATCTCTCCTTATGCTAAGAGATCACTGAGCCTGCTGTTGCATTAGCCAGGTTTGGGTGGAGCTGGAGCTGGTGGGGGTGAGGGACTGCCAGACCTCTCCCAGGGAGTGTGTTTGGAGGGCTCCAGGGAATCTGCAGACGAGAAGCAAGGTCATGAGCGTTCACGCATGTCACAGATTCTCTGCTGTCTCTCTTCAGTTCCTACCACAGGAAGGCAGCAGGCACCAGGGCTCCACTGGTCTAAACCATGGTTTTCTGATGACCCAAAGGTTCCAAAAATACAGAAGAGGTCCAAATCCTGCTCCTGGCTTTTGTTGGGGTGGAGAAAAGCAGAGTGCCCAGGGAGAGGTTGTTACAAGCCACAAAGTGGTAATTTCTTCCCCGGGGTGAGGAACATTTTTTCCCTGTCCCTGCCTCTAGCTGCAGTGGTGCAGTCTGTTACCTTGGATACCAGCTAACACTTCCCGACAGGGCAAGCTTCACTGTTGCTTGGAGGAACTAGAAGTGGGAACCAGGAAAAACAGAGTCCTGGGATGACCAGGGCCCTTCTACCAGAGTTGGAGAAATAGAGAAATGCAGGTGAGGTTGAGAGTCACAAGTATTGACAGAAGGGAAAGAAAGAGGGTGGGTGAGGCCCAGACACTAAGCTCTGGGCTGAGTGAGAAAGACTCGGGAGCCTGGGTCTTAAGCGCCTACTGTCTTCATGCCAGGCATTGTGCTAGGTGCTGGGGGTACACAGTAAAAGGGGGAGTAATGGGAGAAGAACTGTGGCAATTTGGTATGAGACAGCCAGAGGGCAGGACTAGCAGGAAATTATTTCCTCCTTAGGGGTTGGGGACAGCAAATGGGGTTCAGGAAAAACTTTTTGGGTTTTCTTATCAAACAGCGTTTTATTGCAAAAGCATTTCTAGAAGTAGATCCAACTTGAGCAAAGAAGAGGATGAATTAGCAAGGTGTATAAGTGGGGTTATCAGGGTGCACAAAAGTATGCAAGATGAGGTAGAGAGGTGAGTAAAGAATAGAGGCAAAAGGAGTGAAAAGTCTTTGAAGATCTAGTTTGCTTGTCTACAGTACTGAGGAGTCATGGGCAGGGTTCTAAACAGGTAATAATACAGACAGTTCTGCATATCAGAAAATCATTCTAGCAGCAGATTGTAAAATGGATCGGATGGGGACAAGACTAGAGGTTACTAGGCAGTTAAAAATACAAACCCTGGGGGTGGTTTTATCATTAGGAGAATCCTAGATCCAGGTGTTAGCACATCAGGAACGTAGCTGAAGATTTTCTTTTATCCGCTAATCAGGGCTACCTCTCTCCCTTTGACAAGATGCCGTTTCCTAAGGACCTGTTTGCATGTTCTCCTCCCCTCCTGTGACCAGTCTCCCAAGGTAACGTGGCCCACCTTTATCTAAACTCCGGACCTGCCCTGAGTACATTTACTCAACAAATGTTTTGGGGGCAATGCTTTTCTAGGCAATGATTACAAAGAACCGTTCTAACTTAGGTTAACTAAGTTCTGCCCTCAAGGATCTTACTTCTAGTGGACTGGTGGGTAGGGAAGAGTGGGGCAGAGACATAATAAATATATAGAACATCAGATGATGAAATGTGCTACAGCGAAAACAAAATGGGGCAGAAGAGGTACTGTCTGAGGAGGGGTAATCAAAGAAGACCTCTCTGAGAAGGTTTCGTTGAGCAAAGGCCTGAGGGCAAGGGCTGTCCAGCTCTGCCTCCCCAGTACTGGGTCTCTCTGGCTCCAAATAGGTACTCTATAAATGTACACAGAATGATGTATGACAAAAACCACTACAATATTGTAAACAAAAAAAAAAATGTACACAGAATGAATGAGTGCTTGAGTCATATGCTGAAGTGCTTGAAGATGCAGCAGGTTTTGAAATGGTATTCCTCATTTCTACAGTACTTTGCATTTTACAAAGCTCTTGTATATTCTCAGTTTGATCTGATCCTCTTGACGGAGTTGAAGCAGACATCACAGTTACTATTATCTCCATGCCATTCTGCAGATGGAGAAACCAACGGTCCAGTGCTCCTTTTAGCACGTCACATTGTTTTTGTTCGTTTTATGCAGCCCAAATACCCCTCCATCAGCCAACACAAGTCACCTCAGAATCCAGTTCATTAGGTTGTTAATGAAAAGAGGGACCTGAGACAGGGGCATCCAGTGTTCACGAGGCCTTTCTACTCCAATAGTCTCAGCCACTGAGTTTCCCAGCAAACTGTAAGCCAGCTGTTTTTTGAGGTATTGCCACAGTATTTTGGTGCTTCCCAGAAAAGAAAACTCTTCTGAATAAAAGGTTAAAGTTCCAAAAGAGAACAACAAGTTGCTGAGCCGTCAATGTGTTGCTGTGTGTGTGCTCAGTCGTGTCTGACTCTTTGTGACCCCATGGACTGTAGCCCACCAGGCTCCTCTGTCCGTGGGATCTCCTAGGCAAGAATACTGGAATAGATTGCCATTTTCCTCCTCCAGGGGGTCTTCCTGACCCAGGGTTTGAAGCTGCATCTCCTGCGGCTCCTGCATTGGCAGGCAGATTCTTTACCACCAAGTGAGTGAGTGAGTGAAGTCACTCAGTCGTGTCCGACTCTGCAACCCCATGGAATATAGGCTACCAGGCTGCTCAGTCCATGGAATTTTCCAGGCAAGAGTACTGGAGTGGGTTGCCATTTTCTTCTCCAGGGGATCTTCCCGACCCAGGGATTGAATCCGGCTCTCCCACAGTGCAGACAGACGCTTTACTGTCTGAGCCCCCAGGGAAGCCCATGAACCATCATTAAACTATTTAATGCTTTCATGAGAACACCCACTCCAGTGTTAAGCTTCAACTCCATCTGGAGATTCCCACTGGCTTTTTTTTGTTTGTTTGTTTGTTTTGTTTCAAATAACATGAAACCTAAATGAAGTTGCCAGGTGGCGCTGGTGATATGGGTTTGATCCCTGGGTTGGGAAGTGGAGTGCAACCCACTCCAGTGTTCTTGGCTGGAGTATCCCACAGACAGAGGAGCCTGGCAGGCAACAGTCCAAGGGGTCACAAAGAGTCGGACACAGCTGAAGCGACTTCGCACGCAGAAAGCCAAAAGGGAGGAATTAGAAGGAATTCCTGCAAAAAGGGAGGAAATAGAAGGAACAAGTATCTAATGGAACCCAAGAGCAGGAAGTGAGGTCAGTTCTTCAAGAACCAAGGTTTACCTCCCCTCCTCAAAATATTTACTGTCTACCAGTCCCTGCTGTCATGTCATTTATAGTCTCAGGGGAGAAAGATGCCAATTCTTAAAAATCACACTAATGAAAAAATTAAATAAATAAAAATCACACTAATGAATGTATTATTCTAAATTAAATACTTTCAAAGAAAGGAGCACAGTTCTGTGATAGTTTACATAACACAAGAAACCTGGAATAGAATGGGATGGTGGGGAAGACTTCGCAGAAGAAGTGACGTGTGAGCTGAAGAGTCAAGGATGAGTGACTGGGGGCAAGGAGGGGAAGAGAATGTTCAGAGCAAAGCCAGTCCATAAAAAGGCCCTGTGACTAAAGGAAATGTGCAACATTCCAGGGTCTGAAGGGGAAGGGGAGCTGTGGAACACAGACGTGGTGAAGGGGGGTAGAGCAGGAAAGCTGGAGAGGTCGGTGGACAGTGGCAAGAGCCTGTGAGCCTCAAACGCCATCGTTATGATCTTAATCTTCATTCTAGAAATAAAGGGAAGACTTTTAACAGTTTTAATCAAGAGGGAGAAGAGGGGATGTGACGTTGGGTCTGTAGGGTTTTTTGGCCGCAACTTATGGCCTGTGGGATGTTAGTTCCCTGACCAGGGATTGAACCCAGACGTGACAGTGAATGCAGAGTATCCTAACTACTAGCTCACCAGAGACTGCCCTGGATTTCTGTTTTTAAAAAATCACTCTGACTTCAGTGAGACGAGATTAGATGGGAGAACTGAGGGGATGTAGGGAGGCCAGTTAGGATCTACTGCAGTCGTCTATGGCAGAGGTGACAGAGGCCTAGATGTGAGAAATGTCAGTGGAGACAGAAGTGGTGAGATTTGAGAGAGGTAAAATTTACAAGGTTAGGGACTTCCCTGGCAGTCCAGTGGTTAGGACTCTGGCTTCCACTGCACGGGGGCACAGGTTTGATTTCTGGTGGTGGAAGTAAGATCTCACATGTGGCACAGCATGGCCAAAAAAAAGCAAGATTAGATGATAGAGTGGATATGAGGAATGAGGTATCAAGAATAATTCACTTCTGACTCATATAAGTAGATGGATGGTGGTTCTTTTCTCTAAGTTAGAGAACAAAGACCAGAGGCTAGTGTGGAGGAAATTTGAATTCAGTCCTGGACATGCTGAGTTTAAGTTGCTCCAGATGGAAATATCCAGTGTAATTGAACGCACAGGTCTGGAGTCAGAGTGACAGGTCTGGGCTTTTGACATACAACTGGGAGTCAGTGAAGTACAGATGATAGTTGAAGTCAAGGACAAGGATGTTTGCCTAGGAAAAGAGGAGAAAGTGAGAGGAGAACTGTGTGCATGATTTAGCCTTGAGGAACATCAACTTGAAATGCTCAGGTACAGAAAGTGAGCCTGCAAAAGGGACTAGGAAGGAGCAGAGAGAGGAGGAAGCTGAGAGAGCAAGGCCCCAGGGAAACCAAGGCAGGGAGTGGCCCTGCCCTCAACATGGCTCTGAAGATGGTCTTTCCCTGCTTCTGAAAGTACCTGGTGGCCTCACAGCTCTTCATTCGGAATTCCCGGAGAGAGGATCTGATTGACCCGTCAGGCCCACGTCTACCACTGACCCTCAAAGCTGTGAGCAGTAGCTGCAGGGACCCACCCTCTGAGTGCAGAGGCAGTTATCAAAGGCAAAACTCGGCCTCATCTTAGTGTTTTCCCTCTCCACTTCCCCATCCTCTAAGTTGTTATGGGCACTTGCTGTCTTCTCCGCCTAGTCCAGACTGCACCATACTCAACACGGCCACCTCAGTTTCATCCTTCAAGAAAGCCAAAGCTCAGGCCTTCCCTGGCGGTCCAGTGGTTGACTCCACCTTCCAGTTGAGGGAGCAGGAGTTAGATCCCTGGTTGGCGAGCCAAGGGCCCACATGCCATGGGGTATGGCCAAAAATTAACAACAGCAAAAGGGTCTAAGCTCAAAAGACACTTCACTGACCACCTTACCTATGCAAAGTAGATTCCTTTCCTGATTACTCTCTATCCTTCCTTCATAACACGTTCCATAGTTTGTTATTACTATATTTAATTTAAATTTTTTTTTTCATTTATTTATTTATTTGGCTGAGCTGGGTCTTCACTGCTGCACAGGCTTTCTCTAGTTTGGGTGAGCAGGGGCTGCTCTCTAGTTGCCATGAGAGGGCTTCTCATTGCAGTGGCTTCTCTTGTTTCGAGCACAGGCTCTTGGGCTCCTGTTCCATGGCATGTGGGAATTTCCTGGACCAGGGATTGAACCTGTGTCTTCTGCATAGGCAGGCAGATTCTTTACCACTGAGCCACCAGGGAAGCCCCTACTATATTTAATTTTTAACATCAGTCTCTCCTTCTGGGAGGACAAGGACAATGTCTAGCTCCATGACTGTCAGCCGGGGATGGCTGTGCTCCCCGGAGACATTAGGCCACACTTCGAGACATTATTAGTTGTTACAACCTGAGGAGCAGGGATGCTCCTGGCATCCAATAGGTGGAGCATTCTTCAGTGCCCAGGACGACCCCATGACAAAGAATCATCCAAAATGTCAGAAGCCCTGAAGTTGAGAAAGCTTTTTTTGTCATCTTGTTCACCATTGTATCTGCAGCATCAAGTAGGTGTGCAATAAGGACTTATTGAATGAATGAATTAAAGAAGAGTTGAGCTGAATATAGATGCCCTCCAAGGTCATTGTCTACATGTTGCATTCATCCCTTTCTGGTATTATTTTGCTCCCTAGGAAAATAAGCACTGGATGTTTTTATAATGGCCACACAAATTAGTGATGTCTTCCATGGTCAAGACAGTACGTTTCTGGAAAATCATTGGTAAGCATCTTCTCTGATTTTTCCAAATGAAAGCAACAACAATAACAACATTTTTTTTCATGGGAGTTGAGGGGGAAATACGTGCCTTTAAGTGAGACTGGGTAAATGATAATTTCATCATCTTACACCTGAGGGCTTCAGTTACCTAACTACCAAAACAATAAAATAAAAATGTCTTATGAACTTGGAGTCCACATTCTATCAAGATCTACACAAGAAACTTCCCCAGTTACTACACAGAAATAAAAATGTTTCTGGAGGCCCTGACCACGTGGCATCAATGTCTGGCACCATGGCATTGATCAAATGACTTTGTGTTTTGTAGCATGAGGAGAAACAATGACAGAGATCCAAAGAAGCAGTTGAACGAGAAGAATATCAATGAACTTGGCCAAAAGCTAGACAATGGACTCCTGGTTACGCATGTTAACCAGACACAAGACTTACTGGTAAAAACCATAAAGTGCTTCTACTGAGCAGCCATGCTCACAAACCATAGCTGGGAATGCAGAATGTATTAAATTCTGGGTATTCTTTCTTCATGTAGGATCTCAGGACTAGTTAAGAATTCATCTCTAATCTCCTGTCTTTGAAAATTACTAAAGAATCTCTATGCTATTTATAGAAATAGTATAGCCTTCTTGGCCATATCATCAAATATTCAGGAGGGTGTGAAGATGCGGTCCTTGTTATCAAAGCTTGTAGACTAAGGAATTTAATTCTAAGATTCTCCTTCCTGAGATTTGTTTTTCTTGTAGGATTTCCTAAAAAATCTAAATCCAAAAATCAGTTTCGGGAAGTGCTATTGGAGCGAGAGAGTTATGGCAGGAGAATTAACCTCTAGAATAGCCAGAACTGTGGTCTTAGGCTGACTCCCATCATGTTGATGAGCTGTCTTCTCGTGGCGGTGAGTGGATTGTCTAGAACTCACAACTCACTCTACCATAGAAACAATTGCCATCGGGAGCTGTCAGCGCAAGTCTGGCCCATAACTCTCTACCTATATTAGAGTTTAACAAAAATCTTTTGAAATGATAATCAGTCAAAAACAATACAATTTTAATGCTGGTGATTAAAAATCAGGAAAATAGTTGTGTTTTACTTTTCTCAAGTATTGTCACTAACAGGAAAGCAAGTTTAATTAAAAGGAAATGAGCAAAGGTCAGTAGAGTATGGAGATTCTGAAGCATTCAGTGACCTTAGATGTTGATTCTATGAGTATCTAGTTCACCTAATTTCTTATCAAGTACATGACTTCCCAGGTGTACAAGGACCACTCTTCCTTATCAGCCACAACCAGGGCCTCATTTACCTCACAAACAAATTGCAGTGGGAAAGAGAGAATGGATTGCCCCAAGAAAGATCGTATTCTTCTGTATGTCAAGCGCATCCTTTAGTGTGTAATCAGTATGTCTACAGTCAAAATCCATAATGGGTTTAATGGTGCTCAGTCGCTCATTCGTATCCAATCCTTTGTCACTCTATGGCTCCTCTGTACATGGAGTTTCCCAGGCAAGGATACTGGAGTGGGTTGTCATTCCCTTCTCCGGGGGATCTTCCTGATCCAGGGATTGAACCCGAGTCTCCTGTATCGGCAGGTGGGTTCTTTACCACTGAGCCACCACCATTATTAAGCCTATGTTTAATAGTAGCTCTTCAAATGTTAACAACACAAAATCCAAGTCCTAAAACATGATGGAACATTTCAAAGGCAAGTAAAATGGAAGGAAAAGGTGAATGAGAAGTCTACCTGTTTCTGTGTTACCAACTAGGGAAGTGGTTGTCCTAAAAGATGAGGAGAGTGACATCTAGTGGTTATATGACGCAGAGCAGCAGCTCCCTAAGTGTGGGGCTGGGGCTAAGACTACAGGCGGGACATTAATTAGCAGAGAGAAATAAGGAGAAAATTGTCTTTTCAGTCAGTTCTCTCTCGATCCTTCACAAAGCCAGTCAGAGTTTGGTGGTAATTTAAAGGCCATATAGTATGGTGATTGTGAGCATGACTCAAGCTATACGGCTTGGGTCTGAATCCCAGCTCCACCACTGGAGCGACTATGTGACCAGCTGGGTGACTTTGAACAAATTACTTAATTCTCAGTACTTCAGTTTCCTTGTCAGTGAAATGAGGTTAACAATGATGAAACCTATTTCACAGACATAAATAATATATGTGAAGTGCTTGTCACATTAAAGTCGCACTATTACGTGTTTGCTCTAATTATTAGTGTTTTTCACACTTTAACAGTTGCTAATTTCCTTTTGAAACAGAGGGTGAGCAGGCCTCAGGCACAGATGTAAGGCACCCAGTGCTATCTAGCTGGACTAGGACAGCAGCAGTTTATTTTCACTGTCCATTTGTTTGTTACCTCCTGTGTGTGTGTTGGTCACTCAGTCAAGTCCAACTCCTTGCGATTCCATAGACTGTAGTCTTCTGTCCACCAAATCCGAGCAGAAACAAGAGTCATTGTTAAGCACTGCTTGGTGAAGAAGGAGATGCATGGCTTGCCCAGCATCACAAAGCTAGTAAGTGGGGGGCCCAGGACTGTACCCGCTTCTTTCCTCTCTCTCGTCCTCTGCCCATTCCTCCTTCAGAATCCTCTATCAGATCTAATTCTGTCTAATGCAGCTCGGGCAGCCACAGCAGATAATTCCATCCCCTTGTCCACCACCTCACCCTCTGCAGTGACAGCGCGACAAAGACAAGCCCGAGCAGGACCCACTCAGGGTTTCAGCAGGTGCACGGGAGACGGGCAAAGCCATCCTTGGGTGTAGACAGGGCCACGGTGGGCTAAGCAGTGCAGGTCCTATCCACAGTCATCGGACATTGCAGGGTGGTTTCTCACTGTGGGACTGAGCCGGCCTCCCCTGACGATGCGATTCCTCACCCCGAGGCATGGCCAACCCCGGCAACACGTAAGGCCCATTGATTCATTCAAACAATGGTGCTTGTGCCGGAAGCTCTTGCAGAATCCCGGTCTGATCTAGGCCTCGCACATTTCCAAGCTCCTCTCGTATCACACATACCCTGTGTTCACTACACACTCCAATTACCGTGGCCACCCTTCTGTTCTGGAAGAACTCTGACCCAGCCCCAAGTCTGCCTCTGCCTGGAATGTGCATTCCCAGGGTCGCGCAGGGCTGCCTCCTCCTAAACTTCCAGAAGGACCTTCTCTGACCCCCATCTCAGCTAAAATGACTCCCCATCTCCACCTTAGTCATTTTCTGTCACATTCCCTTGCCCCACTTTCTTAATATAACTGTTCCTTGCTAAAATTATGTACACTGATTTTGCTTTTCTTTACTGACCCTTTGTCCACACTAGAATGTGAGCTCCAAGAAGACAGGAACATTTCTATCTTGTTCACGCTGTAGCCCTAGCACCTCAAAGCAGGGCTCAGAACAAGGAAAATGGGCTCAGAGCCTTATGTCAGCTCTCTCCCACCTTCTGGCTCCCAGAACATATCAGCGATATTGAATGCTTGCTGTGAATGACTTCAGCTCTATCACCAAGGCCACCACCCACATCCTCAGCTTAGCATTATGTGACACAGGCATCTCTAGGCACAAGCAAGGGGGCTTGTTCATTTCATGGCCAGATTCCTGTGATGACTAGGAAATTCTTCCGCTAAAACTTTTATCCTCTGCTCTTGTTTCTGGCCTCTGGACAGGGAAACTTATTCCCTCTTCCATTAGTCAACAAATATTCTTGGAGGATCCCTCAGACTGAGAGGGAGGCAGAACTCATATACCTGAAAAGATACAGAGAATGCAAATACAGAAATAAACAAACACACCCCCGTCACTTGTGTTTGGCAAAGACCCAAAGGCAGGCAGGGAATTAGGTAAACTTTAGAGTGAAAAGAATGAGGAAGCGTCAGGTGTGCCCTGAAGGAGCAGGCACACGGAAGCCAGAGATGAGCTAACTAGAAGCTGGGTATCTCTGGTGATTGGTTTGGGAGTATGTTTGGCTTTCTCTGGCTGGTCCTGAGCTGAAGGGGGGATGAAAATAGGAAAGGTGGCAGCCCCGTCACAGTCCAGACCTCCTGATCCAGTTCCTGGAGAGGTTATGGTTTGGCTCCATGGACCGGTTGCTGCAGAGGTTGTGGGTCAGAGTTCTGTAGTCATGCAGGGTCTAGCCACTGTGTGTTTGTGTATCAGCCTCTCACAAGGCAGGATGCAGTGAGTGACCCTTGACTCCTCTGGGGACATACTGGGGATGAGGTGAGGGATGGGAACCAGCATCATCGGGGGCATGTGGCCCGGAGCCCAGGTCTCTCTGCACACGCCTGTTGCCTCAGCAAGACGAGTTCCTGAACAGACTCTCTTAGGTAGGGCCAGTCAGGCTGGCACCCCTTGGGGGTCCCCGTGGAGAGACCTAAAGCACCCTGAGCTTTGCCTTCTCTTTGCACTGTTTTCTCCTTGACTCTGGCTTCCGTTTCACAGAGGCTGCAGGGGGATGAGACCCAGCCTTCAGTCTGGGAGAATTCAGAAGATTGGCTTTCAATGAACAGTTTAAAGTCTAAGAAACTCACATTGGCTGACCTGATATGCCAGGGCACAGCTGTGCTGTAAGTCGGAAGCCACTCCCCTCCCCCCAAGCCTGAGAGACACGTCGTCCAGCCCCCTGAGCCCAAGAGACCCTTTCATGAGACTTTGCTTCTTCAGGGAGGAGGCCAGCAGTGTCCCAAGGAAAATGCACCTCCCCACCCAGACCGTCCACCAATTTGAAGCCAAGCTTTCTGAGTGAGTATGTTTCTCATGTCCTCCCAACAAGCCCAGAGCTCAAGAATTACCTGGGTTCAGCACCCTGAAAGTGACTTTGTTCAAACGACAGGCTCTGTTGGACCTGTGGGCAGTTCTCTTCCCACCTCTGGCTCCAATGTCCTCTTTTTTCAAATAAAGAAGGTTGAACTATATCAGTTTTTCTCACCCTTTTAAAACCCATGGCCCCTTTGGATGAAACCTCACTGCCTCATCTGATGTGTAACAATTAAGAGTGACAGACTGATTGGATTCATATCTTTACAGATGTATGTTAAAAATATTCAGGTCCCCTCACTTCCAAACCAGTTTTTTGTTTTTTTTTTTAATGTGGACCATTTTAAAGTCTTTATTGAATTTGTTACAATGTTACTTCTGCTTTGCATTTTGGTTTTGGGGTCATAAGGCACATGGGATCTTAGTTTCCCAACCAGAGGTTGAACTCGCACCCCTTGCATTGGAAGGCAAAGTCTTAACTACTGGACCATCAGGGAAGTCCCTAAATCAGATTTTTTTAAAAGCTTCTCTTTACTTTTTTTGGCCTGACTTCACAGCCTGTGGCATCCTAGTTCCCTGACCAGGGATCGAACCCAGGCCCTCAGCAATGAAAGAGCAGTGTCTTAACTACTGGACCACCATGGAATTCCCCCAAACTAGACTTTGTTAGCACCAACCCCTGTGTAGCAATTGCTTGCTTGATTACTGCTTGCCTGAGATTTCTTCAAAGGTTAGAATAATAATCAAGCACCAACATTTATTCATGTGTCAGGAATTCTGCTAAAGGCTGCACACATTATCTTATTTAATCTTCACAACTCAAAAAATAGTGTTATTCTCAAGACAGTTAATGGAAAATCAATTGCTGAATGACCAATTTGTCAAATTTATCAAAGCATTTTACCTGTAACTTTTATAGCAAATTTTATTGAGTTGGAAGTTTAAACAGATTTTAAAGATTTCTGTAGTATTTTTGGTTGATTGGTTTTAATTGTGAATCCAGCATTTTAAGGAATGTTCTATTCAGTTCAGTCATTTGGCAAATTGATTTTCAGAGAATTAGTTTTAAGTAAACTAAATTTCAGGAAATCGACTTGAATAAAATCTTATTATTATCTTCACATTGGAGATGTTGAAACTGTAGAGTTTACCATACCTGTCCAAGTCACACAGCTAATAAACAACAGAGCTGGGTCTCAAAGACAAGCACATCTCATCATGGAGCCCATGCTCTTTGCCTGCACCTACTTGTGTGTTTTATGACTCTGCCCACTGCCCCCCATCCATGAATTCATGCCCAGAGACCTTCCTTGCCCTTTTTTGAGCCCCCAAATCCCACCTACCTCAATGAGGGCAATTCAGTTAAATTCAGATGACTGAGTCCTTCACTTGAGCACCTGTTACAGGCTGATCTCCAAACATCCATAGGAATAGTCTGCAATAAGGGAAACTCAAGAAGTTCCCCTGACCACTTACTATTCAAAAACTAAGTTTTTTGTTCATCAATCCACTGAGAAACTGATGCTGAGCCGCCTCAGTCGTGCCCTTATGATCATGTCCAGGTGACCAGAAGTCTCAGCTGAGAAGACATACATTTGAGAAGAGCAAGAATGTTCTTCCACCTTCCTCATGAGAACCCTCCCCCATCCTGCACAGACTGACCCTCCCTTGAAGCCCACCTCTAGCTCCGCCATTTACAGTGCAACCTGTAACACTAAGAGAGCTTTCCACAGTCCCCTCCATCTTTTACCCCAGCAAACAAAGACCTTCAGTTTTTTCTGGGCTAGATTTTATCTTATATTCTCCCAGTGCCTTAGATACATTAAAAGAAAAAAATTCCCACTGCATTTTCCTTCTGTGTATGTGAGTGGCCATTGCTCAGTGCTGGAACTAACCTTGGGTGACAAGTCTTCCTGGTGTTTTAACAGAGCTATTGAACTCTATCAACAGAGAATTCAGTGGCTCACAGAAAACAGCAAGAAGGTAATAGATTTCTTTCTTTGCCTCCTTTTAGTCATTGCATCTGTATTTGTTAGAACCCTTTCTGTTGCAAGTAACAGACCTCCAATTTACATTAACCAAAGCTAAAAAAGGAATTTTCAGACCTACAGAAATGAAAAGGCCAAACACAGCTGTATCCTAGGGTTCAAATGACGTCATCCTTTTTCTCTGAGCTCTGCCTTCCTCTGGGTTGGTTTTACCCTCCGTAAGGCTCTCCCCAGTCTGGGGAAGATGGGGGTCACCAGCAGCTCTGAGCTTACATGTCACTGTAGTGGTGACCTTCCTTTCCCAGTGCACCCTCCCGAGTCCTGGGACTGACTCTCTCTGGGCCAGTTTAGACCAATCACCAGAGCCAACGGGGTGAGATACACTAACGGCCTAGAGCCGGAACTAGTGCTCACTCCTGGGGAAAGACAGGGGTCAGGGTAGTTGGGGAGAATGGGTGGGATCTCCCCAAACATCACAGACTGAGAAAGGGAGACAGATGGTTGCACATGGAAAGCCAGAGAGCTGTTACCAGGAGAGGAAACATCCCGGGTGAGAACAGCTGAAGCTCCCCTGGACCATTTCAGCTCAGACCTTTAGTGAGATTTACAACTAAGGCTGATCATCCAGACATAACTTCTGAAAGTTCGATTAAATGTCTTTCTCAGACCCAAAGGGTAGAAGGGTGTTCATAAGCAAATTAAGCTTCATTTTGCTTTCTTATTTGTTTTAGCCTATATTCTTCCAATTGATGCCTTTCTGGCCCACAGTTTCTTTCACCTTAGGCAATCCTTAGCCACTTTGTGGCTTCCCTGGTGCCTCAGATGGTAAAGAATCTGCCTGCAGTGTGGGAGACCTGGGTTCAATCCCTAGGTCAGGAGGATCCCCTGGAGAAGGAACCGGCAACCCACTCCAGTATTCTTGCCTGGAAAATCCCATGGACAGAGGAGTCTGGCAGACAATGAGGTAGCAAAGAGGCAGACGTGACTGGGTAACTACATGATGTGATGACGTGACAGGCAATCCTCAACTCTTTATTTATTTACTTCTAATTTATTTTTGGTTGTGCTGGGTCTTTGTTGCTATGCTTGGGTTTTCTCTAGCTGCAGAGAATGGGGGCTATTCTTGAGTTGCAGTATGTAGGCTTCTCTTACTGCAGACTTCAGTAATCTGCTCTTGCGGATTTCAGTAGTTGCGGTGCACAGGCTTAATTGCCCCGCAGCACGTGGAATCTTCCCAGACCAGGGATTGAACTCGTGTTCCCTGCATTGGCAGGCAGATTCTTAACCACTGGACCACCAGGGAAGTCCAATCCTCCACTCTTGTTTAAAGACTGAGATAGGTGAGTGTTGAAATTCATGCTCCCCGACCCCAACCTCCACCTGTACACAAGTCCAGCAGGTGACAATACAGTGCTAAGGCTAGCTGCCTGAGCCGATTCCAGGGTGTAGTCTACATCTCAGATCCAGAACCCTCTTCTCTCGCTTAAGACAGGTCAGCAGATGCACATCTCCAGCTGTAGCACGCCCCCTCTGGTCGGTCACGGTAACACAGGCAGAGAGGGACAAGAGCCTCACCTCCTCCATAAACTTCAGTCCAGGGAACGCCGCTCTCAACCACCTACGCCCATCACACTTGTCCTGGCACTTTCGACAGAGGGGCAGGGATTGCTGGTTGGGTCCTTCTTCCCTTTATCCTTTTCTGATGGAGTTATTGAGGAGCCAGGGAATAAGCCCCAATTGGATTCCAGGGGAGCAATCAGTTGTAAATCAACTCATGAGTCTTCTGGGTGCTTCCACACCTGATGTGATGCATAGTCCATCACTGGACCCAGTTCTGGACTCCTGTCAGCAAAACCACACTTCCCTGGGTGTCTGTTTCCATGTCTGCAGAGGATGAAACAGGGGTTATAAACCAGTGGCATGCAGGCAAATCTGGCCCTGCAACCATGTTTTTCTTGGCCTCAATAGTTTTAAATATTTTTAAAATTAGATGTCAAGATTTTAAAATCCTGCTATTTCACTTTTATGTCTACTTTCAGTCTTCTCTTGAAAAAATTTAGGGCTATGGGGCATCACTGGGCTCCAATTCCCTCTCATGCACTCTGCCAATTGTTTCTCTGGGATAAATTTCTAGAATTTCAATGGCGAGGTTTAAGGGAATGCATTTGTCAATTATAAAAGTTCTAAAGTCAGCTTTCTCAAAATTTTAAAGGATAGACCTGGCCCCAAATTTGAACTCCTTCTGGCCCCTGAAAATTGGCAATGTCCTGGGAAGCTTCATACTTCATCTGTTTTTAGATGAACAAATATTGTTTGAGTGATTACAGCATATCAAGCACTTTTTCCAGGACTGGGGATTCAAACATGACTAGTACAAAGCTCCTACTTTCATGGAATTTATGGTCCGGGGGAGAGGACAAATCACATACAAAGTTAGTTTGTGATGGTGCTATAAAGAAAAATAAAGCAGGATGAGGGATGAAAGGGTGAGATAGAAGCAGGGATGTTTAAATAATAGGGTAATCCAAGAGGAGACATTTGAACAGACACCTAAAGGGAGTGAGGGAGTGATGTTGAGATCGAGGGAGAATGTTTCAAGCAGAGGAAACAGCTAATGCTAAGGCCCTGAGACAGGAACATACTTGACCTGTTCCAGAAGCAGCAAGCAGGTCCATGAAGCTCTTGACTTTGTCTCAAGAGCACAGAGTGAGCATTTGGAGAGCGGATGGAGTTAGGGGCAGGCACAGATCAGGAAGACCTTGCTGAGTTCAGATTTTATTCCAAAGATGAGAGTTTAAAGCAGGGGAGTGACATGATCTGACTTCAGTTTCAAAACGATCACTCTGGATGCTTCATAAATTGATGGTAGACAACAAAGTCTCGGAGGAAATGATGGTGGCTTAGACCCAAGGGCCAGGTAGGGGGATGGGATGAGAACTGATGGATTCAGGGTATGGTTTGGAGGCAGAACCAGCAGGACTTGCTGATGGATTGGATAAGTTTAGGGCCAGAGTGCCTAGGTGAATGTTAAATGCCATTTACTGAGGTGGGGAAAACTAAGTATGGAACAAGTTTAAGGAGGAACAATAACTTAGATATCCAATAAAGCAAGATTTAAGGCAAGCATCCAGTGGAACCTATTGCCCTATAGAACTATCAATTTCCTATGAATGAAAATTCCAATTCACAATGCAGCTATAACAGGAAGAACAGTTTCAAGATAAATCAGACAGCATTGACATGTAGCTAGAAATAGCGGTTAGAAACATAATTAGAAGTTCACAGAAATACTGCTACAGCTAGAGAACTTAACACATCTGCTTTTGATTGGTAGAATAGGCAGAAAATAAATAAGGATATAGAGAAATGAAATAAGATAAGCTGATGTAATTAGATGTCAAACTATCTTACAAAGGCTGCTTTTCTACAGTCTCCAAACTTTCTTTAATGAACACAAGTTACTTTATAAAAGTGGACAGTAAGTATTAAGGGGAAAAAATTTTAAATAAGTTGCCACAAATAGAAGCAGATAACACCCCAAACTAAAACCGAGACACCTAGTTTTGCTCTCTTCTCTACAAAATGGGTCTCCCTTGTGTGGCCTCTTGTTGAGGCTGGAATGTGCTTGAATTTCTGCTTCAACAAGCTGCCCAATGAAAGGTTTGCAGAAGCACAGACCTGTGCTGGTTGTTCTGCACGCCCTCTCTGATTTTAGGCATTTGGCCTCATCAAGGGGGCCAGAGTCGGGATTCTCATTGACGTGTCAGCTGTCAGCAGTGGCCCTCAGAAAGAGGAGTTCCAAAATGACCTCATGGTAAGTCTCTCTGGCAAAAGAAGTACCTGGAACCACCTCCTCCTCCCCACCCTCTGTCCCCACTTCCTCCCCACCCTCCCTTGTGAGCTTGCTAATGGCTTTGTTGATAGCAAGTGCAAAATGGAGTGTTTTACAAAGAACAGTTCACACTTAATTAGCACCGACAGTTAAAAAAAATATGCTGAGTTCTTCGAAACCGGCCTCAGAGTCATTTGCAGTTGGTGTGAGCCTCTAGTATTCACACTGTGGCAGTCCCTACCAACTTGTCTGTCTCAAGAGCCTGTGCTCCCTGGAAAGAGGTTGTGGAGGTGGGGATCAGTTGGACCGACTCCAGCACAGGCTTCTAGCCTTTTCCTGATGAGGCTCGACCCTGGTTGCTTTGGTCGTAACTGAGGAGCTAAGAGCTCTCGGGCCAAATTCCAGGCACCTCCACCACTTCTGGGCTGTGTGACTCTGTTATCTCATCTGTGAAACAGGGATGATGACTCTCGCCACCTCACAGGGTCGCCAGAGGACAAAAGGAGCCCGTGCAAATGAAGCGCTCAGTACAAGAGTCTGGCATCGGCAAAAGCCCCTGTAGTCTCTGAGAAGTGATGTGGAGGGTCTGTTTTCTTAGAGGAACCTCTAAGCTTTGAATGAGACCTGAGCAGCGGTAGCTGGTCCCAGAATCCTAGAGAGGGATCAAGATGGGCCCATTTCCAGACTTGTCCCCGTTCCTGGTCTCAGCAGGTGTCAGGGAACTGGTGTTAGTGCAGGCTGCCCTTCACGACATCCCCAGGGCCCAGTTTCCAGAGATACCCCTGGTGGGCTGGTTCAGTATTAACCAAGGCAGAGCTCATGTTGGTGGTAACAGGTGATATTTCTAGGTGGCCGATGATAGCTTACGGTGAACAGTGTTGGATTTGTGATCTCTGAAGGGCAAAATTTCTCTTTGGGACCAAAGACTCAGCTTCAGTCACTCAGAGCTTTATTTTATTACAGTGAAAATGGGACAGAGAAAGCTTCTGATATAGACATCAGAAGGGGACAGAGAGTGCCCCACTAGTTTGGGTGGGGCTTTATATACTTTTTCAATTGGTTACCAACAATAGGTCAAAAGAGTATCTCAAGGTTGTAAAAGTCTTACCAGGCCCACTCCCACAACATACATCTTAAGATAGCGGGATTAGTTAGAAGGTTTTTGTTGAGAAGGAAAAACTTGCCCTTGAGCAAGATACATTGTTGTTGTATAATCATTAGTGTGGAGCTTAAGAAAAAACATACCCCAGAGCAAGATGTTTTGTTGTGTAATCATTAGCTCTGGGCTTAAAGAAAGATAGTCTTAGGCAAAATAGATTGTTGTCATAACAACTCAGAGTTTAAGGGGAGAAAAGTCTTCTGTGACTAAGATGAGAGAATGTAGAAAAAAAGTTTGTCCCTTCCTCCTCCACGAGGGCCCTGGTCGCCTTATCAATGTACCTAAGAATAAGCTCTCTCACCAGGAAGGAGAGGGAAGCATTATCTTACTCTTGGATACTCACCAGGCTGAGCCTGAGAACACCCAAGAGGCTGGCCCTGCACCCATCACTCCATCCCCAACTCACACGGCCAGGACAGCAACCACTGGCCCCCACCTCCTCCCTGGGTGCCACATGTAAATGCCACAGTCAGGGTCCAGCCATCGCACACGCTGACGTGGGTGCTCCTCCCACCCACATCCATGCCCCAAGTGTGTGGCGGTTGCTCCAGAAGAGATCTTGGGTCTGCAGTCAGTGGGAGTGAGAGCCAGTCTCCAGAACTGGCTGACCACCCAGGCCCCACCCTGACCATGCGCAGCCAAGGACAGGCTGGGGTGGGCAGCTAGGGCGCTCCACCTAGACCCCCGTGACCCCAGGAGGACAGCAAGCACATGTCAACTTGGGGCTGCTAAGCTGAGTCTTAAGCGACCCTGTTTCAGCACAGTTCGCATCTCAGCCCAGAGGGCCCAACCACAGCATGAGAGGTGAAGGCAGGCTCCACATGACTCTGGGAGCCACTGATGTCCTCTTGCCCACCAGAGCCTCATTGACGAGCAGCTGAGCTGTAAAGACAAGCTGTACATCCTGTCCTTCGGGGCCACCACCAGCGCCCTCTGGCCCAGCCCAACAGAAGTCAGTGCCTCCAGGTGAGCGATCGCCTGGCCTTGGCCTGGGTGTTTACCTGGTCACTTTCCTCCCTAAAAGTGTTAAGTGTCTTTATCAAAAGTGAGACAGTTCATAAAAACAGAAACACAGGGAGCCAATACCTTTTGGAAAACTCACCACCCCATGAGCACCACAAAACGAAAAGTTAAGATACCATTTCTACCCAGAAATCTAACAAAGATAGTTTTATTATTATGAAAATGATACGTGCTGATTTTCAGAAATTGCAACCGTATAAAAGGATAAAAAATAGCATATGAGTCTCCCTCTCACCCTAGTTCCCCCTCCCTCACTTCCCAATAATAGTTTCTTCAATCTACTTCCACAGTCTTTGCACACATATGCATCTGTGTGCTTATCCTCTTTTATTTAAACATAATCAAGAGAACATTACACTGTTTTTCATCTTGGCTTTGCACCTAATTTTCTCTCAATATGCAGAGATCAACCTCTTTCTTTTTTTTTTTTTTTTAACCTCTTTCTTTTTAATAGCTACCTAACAATTCCACTGTTTAGTGCTTCCCTGGTGGCTCAATGGTAAAGAATCCACCTGCCAATTCAGGAGACTTGGGCTCAATCCCTGGGTTGGCAAGATCCTCTGGAGAAGGAAATAGCAACCCACTCCAGCATTCTTGCCTAGGAAATCCCATGGACAGAGTGGTCTGGTGGGCTACAGTCCATGGGGTCTCAAAGAATCAGATGCAACTTAACAACTAAGACGTAACTAAACAACTAAGAATTTCTACTAATTTATGCCTGAAAGTAGACATCTCTTTTCCAGGAAGGGAATAGCCTTGATTATCCACCATGTGTTAGGTGCCATGCTTGGCACTTCACATGTACTCTCTTACTCAATATTTATAGCCAGCACATGGAATAGGATTACTATCCCAATTTTGCTGATGAGTTTAACTGAGACTCAGGTTAGGGAACATTTCTTAAATGGTAGTCAGGATTGGATTCCAAAGCACAGAGCGGATCCCAGGGAAAGCCACTTGCTTGGTTTCTGGGACGGAGGTTCCCTTGTCCTGCACTGGCCGTAGAGGGGCGCCCTTCTGTGTAGAGAAGTGCCCATTCAGGCAGCACAGGCTTTGAATCCCAGCTCTGACAGTTATTGGGGGATCCTGACTCACCCTTTAACTCTCTCATTAGCAGAATAAGGTGAGGATACCTGCTTCTCACAGAGTTGTTGGCATGGGAAGTGCCTGGCATGGGGAAGGCACCC
This sequence comes from Cervus elaphus, assembly GCF_910594005.1. Taxonomy (NCBI): domain Eukaryota; kingdom Metazoa; phylum Chordata; class Mammalia; order Artiodactyla; family Cervidae; genus Cervus; species Cervus elaphus. Next base: position 33,973,854 of record NC_057824.1, read on the forward strand.
AGTAGATAAGATTGGTTTTGTTTGTTTGTTTGTTTGTTTTTTGTTTGTTTGTTTTTTAACTGTGATTTCCACTCTTGTTCATCCTCAAAGCTCCAGGATGTCAGACCTGGAAGTCACCTTGAGACTGTAGTCAAGAGTTCCTCAACTCCAATTATTCCTGGATTTCCCTTGTGATTTTTGTCGTATCCCTGCCACTTGTACTATTACTTACTCTGTGCAACTTGTACTATTATTGATTTTAAAAATAACCCAATATTTATTCTGAAGGAAACTATCAATGCCATAACTGAGAAGCCTGTATCACTTGCCATAATTAGAAAGTTGCTATAAAAATAAATAGAATGAAAGCAGACAAAACAGTGATATTAAATTCCAGCTTGAAACCTATTGACTAGAGATGGCACCAGGCCTGGGATTTGTTCTTTTTGTTAAAAAGGGAAATTCAACCATTATAATAATGAAAGAGACTTACTGGCAATGAGCTGAGGGGGTTTTGGGGGGCTGGGTGTCAGAAGGAAAGAGAAATGGGGAGACCAGAGCTGTCTCACTAGTGCCACGTGAGACATTGAACCAGGAAAGCTCCGTGTTGAGTCATTCCCCTATTGCCAGTAGTGTGTATTCTAATCCATGTGGGATGTAGTGACACAGCTTTAGTGTCTTCTCTTCAAGACTCTTTGGGTTGGGGATTAACCCCATGTTTCAGGCTGAGATCTGCCTCCCGGAGAGTTGGAAAGGAGCTAAGTCCCAGACCCCACATAGCAGAGTCGCTAGAAATTCAGGCCCTTGAGTCACACCTGGATTGAAGTCTCAGCATTTCCAGTTGCTTACAGTATCCCCTTGGGCAATTCCTAACTCTGAGCCTCAGTTTCCTCGTCTATAAAATGGGAATAAGGTATCTATAGCAAAGAATTATTGTTAGGCTTATACCAGCCCATGTTTGTCCTGGGACTGGTCCCTAGTCTGAGTACTGTTACTAGGTTTTATCATTTCACCTAGTCTCCAGGAACTCAAGCTTTGGGTGAAAAAACTGAAGCCTGACAGAGGCAGCAATCTGCTACAAGCCCTGAAGAAAGTCTTCGTTCTGAAGGGGCTGAATTCTCTGGTGACCATCATGGGAAGCTGGTAGGTCTCCTTTTCTAAGCTGATAAACAGACCCAGAAAGGGATTGGGGAACCAAAGCAATGTTAGAGAAAAGACCATCAAGCGTGACTCTTCACGTACTCTTGAGAGAGGGCTGTGTTTCCAGGCCATTCATCTACAGATTTTTATGGCAGGGGGCCAGGCCGGACAGGTCTGAGGCCCACTATGCCCTGCATCTTAACACACGTGACCTGGGACACAGGTGATTGGTTAGATTTGGTAGAGGTTCTTTGGGAATTACCATCTTGCTGGAGTGCCTCCTTCTCTTCTTCCTTCTTCTTCCCAGCCCAGATCAGCCTTCTGAAATCCTGTCCGATTACATCCAACAGTCTACCACGGGAAGGGACCTCATTACCCATATCATCACCTACAAATGTGATGATCAGGTGCCGCCTGTAAGTACCCAAGAACCTTCAAGGCTTCCCTTGGGTTGGCGATAGTGAGCTGGGCCAGCCTTTGAGGCCCCCAAGTTGTGGATCAGAATACAACTCTCCTTGTACCTAGTTCTCCCATTGGTCAGCCCAGCTGGGAGGCTCAGACAAGGAGAAAGCATTGCCCTAGGGAGGGCTGACTCTGTCTCCATCCCCACAGGCTGTTCTGAAGAACCTTGTGGAAGCTTTTGGGGGCTACTATCACTGCTACAGCCCAGAGACAGAGGTAAGCCCTTGGGCCAACATGCTGCCCCCTCCTCCTATCCCTGCCTGCTTCCAAGGTTGTGCCTGGGGAATCTGGGCCAGAAAGATTCTTTGTGTGTACTGGCTTCCTTTCTCCCCCACTCAGTGGGTCAAGTAAAACCAGATTAAAAAGACTATGTGGGAAGAACAGAAACAACAAAAAGTCACAAGAGATCCTTTTGTCAGGATGTATGATGAGTTGATTAGGCTACTCAGGTCACTAAGTGGGAAAGAATTTGCCTGCAAATGCAGGAGACATGGGTTCAATCCCTGGGTCAGCAAGATCCACGAGGAGGAAATGACAACCCACTTCAGTATTCTTGCCTGGAGAATCCCATGGACAGAGGAGCCTGGCAGGCTACGGTCCATAGCGTCGCAAAGAGTTGGACACGTCTGAGCAGCTGAGCATGCACAGAATGAGCTGGTTGCATGCTGACAGAATTCTGAATTCCTACCCAGTTGCCATCAGCAGGGGCCCCACCCCACCTCTGCTCCCACCAAAGCTCTGAGTCTGAAGCAGTTGCTTCAGTTCTCTCTCCTAGATAGACCCCATTTACTGCAAGAGACACACAGCAATCAATTCTGAATGAGCAAGTAATTCTGTACCAATCCATCCATTAGTCCTTGTCTCAGTTAATAATAACATCACACACTCTGTGTCTGTAATGGAGAAGACAGCAAATGTGTGCGTAGATCCATATGGCAGATTGAGAATCCAGCTGTCTGTTGAGCTACAGGCTGTGCCTTGCCTGCTAACTACTAATTGCCAAGAGTAAATGAATATTTGCATATCACAAGTATGTTCTAGTGTTACAAAATCCTAGGTGCAGGCAACATTTTCCTTGGGCAAAACCCCTTGTTACCTCACTGGCCAGACTCTGTAGGAGTGACATACTCCAAGGCTAGGAAGATACTCTGGGTGAGTGAGTGAAACTGGCTGGTGTAAGAAATGTTTTCTCTTAAAACCTGTGAACCTCTTGGCTTAGTTGTTGTTTTTCCACTCTTGATGGAGGTATGGGTAAAAGAAATTTCATTGTTTTCTTTATTATGAGCAAAACAACAGTGCAAAGATGACAAAAAATTACAACTGATTCTGATGAGAACACAGCAGTGAGTGGTAAGAAGTGTGATGAACAAAACAGCACTTGCCCCAACAAATGAGACGCCTCTGCTCAGCCCTAGCCCATTATTTATTTGTTCTGCAGGAAGGACCCCCAGCGTTACCTACCAGTCTTCTGATTTTTCAACAAGAGCCAGATATCTGGATTTGTGTGTGTGTGTGCGTGTGATTTCCTTTCATTTTTAAAAGATTGAGGGACTTCCCTGGTGGTCCAGTGGCTAAGACTCCATGCTCCCAATGCAGGGGGCCTGGGTTTGATCTCTGGTCAGGGAGCTAGATCCATACAACAAAAACCCAGAGCAGCCAGATAAATAAATAGATTTTAAATAATTGAGAAAATTCTCATAAATAAAGTGAACAACAGTGGCAGTTGTGTAACCACCACCTTTATTTAGCTCCCAAACATTTCCATCTCCCCAAAAGGAAACTCTGTACCCTTAAAACAATTATTCCCCATTCCCCCATCCCCTGCAGCCCCAGCTCATTGTCAATCTGCTTTCCATCTCTTGGGATTTACCTATTGTGGATACTTCATATAAATGGAGTCATATACCTTTCGTGTCCATCTTTTTTTCACTCAGCATCTTGTTTTCAAGATGCATCTGTGTTCTAACATGTATCAGAACTTCATTCTTTTTATGGTTGAATAATATTCCATTTCCTGAATATACTACCTCTTGTTTATCCATTCATCAGTCAATGGATATTTGAGCTGCTCTGAACTGGTATGATTATGGGTGGATAAGTATCTGAGTCCCTGTTTTCAATTATTGTAGGTGCATAGCTAGGAGTAGAAATGCTAGGTCATGTAGTAATTCTGTTTAATTTTTTGAGGAGCCACCAAACTGTTCTCCACAGCAGCTGCACCATTTTACAGTTCCACCCGCACCCCTCAAGTTCCAATTCTCCAGTGTTCGCCAACATTTATTATAGTCCTTTAATAATGATTATTATAGCTAGAGGGGATGTTAAGTGTTTCTTCACATCTGTAAGGTTAGACAGCCTTTCAACTATTTAAAACACTGCAAGCCAATAATGTACAAACGAAACAAGCATTGGCAGGCTGTGTCTTGCACATGGATCCTGTTTATAACGCCCGCTTTGAAGAGCATGCCACTCCGTCCTAGGGATTCACGTGGCTGCCTGCCCCTTCCCACCTCCACCATGCCGGTAACCAGGTGACCACTGGGTGACTGATCGTCCCCACCACCCCTAGATCTGCAGCAGCCGGGAGGTGGATGAGCTCCTGGCAGAAATCCAAAAGGCCCAGAGCCTCCGGGACCACGTGCAAGCCCTGCACCCCGACGCCCGCTGTGAGGAGCCCACCGGCGCGATGCAGGAGGTAGGTGCTGAGAGCCGGAGCTCAGACCTTCCCGGAGGCGTGGAGGCGTCTCACCTGTCACTCAAGGCGCTGCTGCCAGGCCCCCAAAAGTGGCGTAAGGCGAGGCCCCGCCCCCTCGCAGCCCCCACAGCTCTGAACGGCCCCAGCCTCTGCTGGAAGGATCCTGGTGGATTTTCTAACTGAAAAAAATTTGTTTCAGAGAAAGGTCATCAGGCCTCTGCCACCCCTTCCACTTAAACACTGTCCCTCCCTTCCCCCCAGTTTGGAGAATGATGAAAACCTCAGCTACACAGGGTAGGCTGTCTGGAGACATTTTCTCACCAGCATTTCATTCATTCGGGGCAAAGGCCCTGCTTGAGGGCGTTTAATTTATCAGCAGAATAACTCAGAAAGTTTATGGACACAAGCGCCATAAAAGCTGTGCTCTGTTTAGACAGCACAGACAACTTAGCTGTGGACAGAAGAGAACTGGAAACGCTTTTATAGCATCAAAGAGTGAAGACTTGGGGTACCACATGTTTTGACCTGGCTCGCTGTCGTGAAAGAAACACAGCACTTAGACTGAGGTCTTGAATTTTAGCTTCAGCTCTTCTACTGATTATCTATCAGTTCAGTTCAGTCGCTCAGTCGTGTCCGACTCTTTGCGACTCCATGAACTGTGGCACGCCAGGCTTCCCTGTCCTTCCCCAACTCCCAGACCTTGCTCAAACTCATGTCCATCGAGTTGATGGTGCCATCCAACCATCTCTCATCCTCTGTCATCCCCTTTTCCTCCTGCCTTCAGTCTTTCCCAGCATCAGGGTCTTTTCCAATGAGTCAGTTCTTCACATCAGGTAGCCAAAGTATTGGAGTTTCAACTTCAGCATCAGTCCTTCCAATGAGTATTCAGGACTGATTTCCTTTAGGATTGACTGGTTTGATCTCCTTGCAGTCCAAGAGACTCTCAAGAGTCTTCTCCAACTCCACAGCCTCCGGGACCATGTGATTATCTATAAACAATAGCAATAATTAATAGTTTTCATTTGCTGAGTGTGTAGGCACTTAAGATAGGCACAAGGCTTAATCTTTTTAAATGCCTTATTTTATCTTATGGCAATGGTCTCCAGCAGATATGTTATTACCCCTATTTTACAGATAAGAAAACAGAAGTTGAGTTTAAATAATTTGCCTGAGATCACAGAGATAAAAGCTGATTAGTCTCGATTGAACTCAGGTCTGCTTGATGTCAGAATCTTGCCAGGAGTTTACCAAAATGAAATGCATATACTACTTGTAGTTTGCAAAATAATGATAAGGTGATATGCAGATTAACATTCTTTTAAATGTTGTATATTTAAAACTAGCTCATTATGGTAGAAATAGAGCTTTCTGAAATTATTTAAGTACTAGGAATTCTCTGACAGTTTCAATGTTTCAGGCTTGGTGCATTCACTGCCAAGAGCCCAGATTCAATCCCTGGTTGGGGAACTAAGATCCCACATTCTGTAAGGCGTGGCCAAAAACAAACAAGCAAAGTATATATATATACATATATATATATATATAATTTCAGTACAAAAAGGGGTCCATTAAAATCAAAATTGAAATTAATATTAATTTTAATTAATGTTAGTAAAAATAATTAAAAAGACAGTGTTAGTTGTTTGATTTTTTAAAATATTAAGTAAATAACAATATAGGGCTTCCCTGGTGGCTTAGTGGTAAAGAATCCACCTGCACATGCAGGAGACACGAGTTTAATCCCTGGGTCGGGAAGATTCCCTAGAGTGGAAAATGGCAACCCACTCCAGTATTCTTGCCTGGGAAATCCCATGGACAGAGGGGCCTGGTGGGCTACAGCCCATGGGGTCACAAAAGAGTCAGACACGACTTAATGACTAAACAACAACAACAAATAACAGTACGGTAGTACTCAGATATAGCAAATTTCATGAAGGTGGTTCTCAAATGTCTGAAGTTTGGAAAGTGTTGTTTTGTGCTTTCCTCCTACACAAGCTATGTGACTTAACCTCTCAGAACCTCAGGTTTTCGGTTGTAAATGTGGGCAAGGGAGTCTAGGCTAGATCAGGGCTCCCTAAATGATTTGGTACAGGAGTTGCTTTTTAGTTCCCTGGAGCTTATGTTTTGAGCCCACGGCAGGGCCATTTGTCATCTTGGAGTCCGTGGTGCTGATTCAAATGGTAAGGGTGGGAAGGGGTTAGGAGGATGGACAGATGACAGAGGAAGTGAGTTGCTGGGTACAGCTCTGTCTTCTCCTGGAAATTCCACACATCTCTAGAGATGGGGATGGGACTATGGGAGGGAAAGGCAAAACTGCCTGTAATTTAACAGGTAGTATTTTAAGAGAGCTTCCCTGGTAGCTCAGCTGATAAAGAATCCGCCTGCAATGCAGGAGACCCCAGTCCAATTCCTGGGTCAGGAAGATCCCCTGGAGAAGGAAGGGATAGGTTACCCACTCCAGTATTCTTGGGCTTCCCTTGTGGCTCAGACAGTAAAGAATCTGCCAGCAATGCGGGAGACCTGGGTTCGATCCCTGGGTTGGGAAGATCCCCTGGAGGAGGGCATGGCAACGCGCTCCAGTATTCTTGCCTGGAGAATCCCCATGGACAGAGGAGCCTGGCAGGCTGCAGCCCATGGGGTCACAAAGAGTCAGACACAACTGAGAGACTAAGCACAATGTTTTAAGGTGCTCCCTTGAGTGGGTGGGGGAAGACTGTGGACTTTCCAGCTCTATAATATGATTATGTAATGATGACTTTTCATTTCAATTTAGATTTCCACAGAGGTTGCGAAGAGTTCACTCATGAGTCTCTTGCCTAAACCCCCAAAGCATGAGGATCCCCTCATGATTGAGTTCCCAAACTTGGACATGACTTCTACAGAATGGCTAAAGACCCATAGCCTTAAAGGTAAATCCCCAGAGAGAGAAGAACCCAAAATGCAGATGACTGACCAAAGGCATGAACCCTTTGGGGCTTCATGAGCAGTGCCTCAAACCCCACCATTTATTTTTACAGCCAAGAAGCTAAGCCTTTATCAGGTTCTGGCACCCAATGCATTCTCTCCCGTGGAGGAATTTGTGCCTATTCTCCGGAAAACAGTATCATCAACTATCCATGAGGTAACTCAGATTCAGAGTTCTGTCCAGTCCTTTGCTGTGGAGCTCCTGTGTGGTATTTCCTTTCTGAAATGTTCAGGAAATAGAGGTCATGAGACAGAGTCCAAGGGGCAGGACCTGAGGGCTTGGAGTGGGATGCAGGCTTTCCACCCAGGACTCTAGAACTCTCATCAAATCTACTCTAGCTGCTGTTTTTCAAAGATACGAAAAATGAAACCTGGGAGACTGGGGAAGGAGGGGGTATACTGGGCACCATGGTCACCTCCTCCGTGAAGGTTTCCTCCTTGTCATTCAGAGCACACTCTCTCTTTAGGCCCTCGCTCTACCGTATACAGACTTCTCCTATTGCCCCTATATTGTGCGTATGTGTGTATTTGTTACATGTCTAACCCCCACCGAAGTATGAGCCCTATAAAAGAAAAAACTCTTCCCCAACACTCTGTCCCTTATATGTAGTACAAGTAAGCAGTCAAGGAATGTCTGCATGGGTGGACAGAAGGATGGAAAGAGGGAGGAAAAGGCCGAGTGAGTGGGTGGATGGAAATGATACATGAATAGGTAAAAGAATGGATGGATGGATGGAAATATGAACAGATGGAAGGATGGATAACAGGATAGAATAAAAAGATGAAAGGATACAAGTCAAGATTAAATGAAGGATAAAGGATGGGGAAGTGGAAGGACAGCATATTAGGTGAACAGAAAGATCAGTCAGTGGAGGGACTTCCCTGGTGGTGCAGTGGTTGAGACTCTGCACTCCCATTACAGGGGGCATGGGTCCAATCCCTGGTCAGGGGACTATGATCCCAGAGGCAGTGAGGCAAGGCCAGAAAAGAGAAGATCAGTGGAAAGACAGAAGAATGAAAGGAAAGAGACAGGGGTTGTCTAGACCTGGCAGCCCATAGATGAATGACTAGATGGAAAGAGTGACAGAGATACAGATAAGACACCTTGATGGAGGATGAATGAACAGAATGAGCAAGTTTGATTTTCAAAGTGTGCATGTGGGTTTCCAAATCTAAGAACTTATGACTACAGTATACTTTAAGTCTCCAACTCTGCTATCACCCAAAACTTCTAACCGTACCTTGTAATAAAGACACTGATGTTCAGAAGAGCCTCCTGAGAAGGGAGCCGGCTTGCCGTCAGACCTGGTTCATTCAGGGGACTGTGTCCTGAAGTCCCACAGCTGCCAGCTCCAGACAAGGCAATGGCCTGGTGATGGGGAGGGGCATAATCCACCCGCAGATGTGTTAAGAACCCATTTCCCTCTCTTGCATCTGACTTGGAGAACCCCGTGACCGATTTAAACTTAAAATCCTTCCTCACTTGTGCTTCTGTTCCCCGGATCCCCTCCTGGCCACACCTGGGTGCAGAAGGCAATGGTGCAGTTTGAATGGCATGACGGGACAGTGAAGAATATTCACGTGGACTTGCCCTTCCTGTATGAATACCAGGTCAGCGCTGGGTCCCCTCAGTCAGAATGTGGGGTGTGGGGAGGGCGATGGGAGGAAGGTGTCGTGGAATGTGGACGCACCAAGCCAGTGACAGAAGCTCCCCCTGTAAACAGACTGTGCTGCACCCACAGGCCCTTCTGGAGCTTTCTCCACCTCCTCTCCAGGCAGGAACCTGGAGGCCTTAAACAAAAACCTCTAATCCTTTTGGTCAAGATTTACCTCCTCCCCATTTGAGGCAATGAAATACTTTGACTCTTCCCTTCCTAGGCTTGTGACAGATGAGTACATGCTTTTATATATATATCTTTAAACAAGTTTTTATTTATTTATCTATCTATTTTTGGCATGCTGGGTCTTTATTGCTCCGCACGGGCTTTCTCTAGGGCAGCAAGCGGGGCCTACTCTCTACTTGTAGAGCTGGGTCTTCTCATTGCAATGGTTTCTCTTATTGCAGAACATGGGCTTCAGATGCACAGTCTTCAGTAGTTGTGGCTCACGGGCTCCAGAGCTGGGGCTCAGTAGTTGTAGCACATGGGCTTTGTTGCCCTGTGGCATGTGGAATCTTTCTGGGCCACGTATCGAACTGGTGTTCCCTGCAGTGGCAGGCAGATTCTTAACCTCTGGGCCGCAAGGGAAGTCCTAGTACATGCTTTAGAGGGGTTTTTGTACTGCCTGGATACCCATGGCCTTGACACACCATTCCGAGAAGCCAAGTGGGGCACACCTTCTTCCCCCACAGACCCCTCAGTCAACCATGTTCTGTGCGCTGCTGACTGTGTGTGGCCCATGAGTTTGCAGAAACAGCTCAGCAGAGCGCTGCGGATGTATGAGAGGCGGATCGAGTGGCTCTCCTTGGCCAGCAGAAGAATCTGGGGCACCGTCTGTGAAAAAAGGTAACTTCCCCCAGTAGAGTTCTTGACCTTCATGGTGTCGTGTGTGACACAGCACTCATTCAACTTGTGAATTTCCTGTTGGTAACTTCAGAATCCATCACTTAGATTAAGGATCAATAAGGGCTCAACAGAACCCCTGGAGGGAAAAGTCACCACCATTAACTACAGCCTCAAGAATAGCATCACTATGTCTTTGTTAAAAAGCAGAAGAAACTAAGTGCAAATTGAAACGAATCAGGGAAGTCTGGTTAAGGAAACTATATTCTAAAGTGGATTTGGTAGCTGTCTTCAGGCCTGGCTTGATCCAGAGATTCATACATGTCAGGAATTTCTTTCCAACTCTCAGTTCCACTTTCCTCTTTCTTGGCTTTGTTTTCAGGCAGGCTGTCCCCTCTAGGTAGCAAGATAGCCACCCAAAGTTCCCAACTTCCTTCCTTCCAGTTTAGCACTTCTAGGGTTTAGGGCGTGGGCCCATTCGTGAGCCACTTGGGCCAAGAGGATTGATGTTCTGATTGCCTGAGGTCTAATGTCCACTTTAAAGCTTGGGCTGGGGTCAGCTCTACTCAACTCAAGTGGACCATTGGAGACAGAGGTATTCCCCCCATGCCAGAAAAAAGATCAAGATACTGTTTTGAGCAGACGTAATGGATGCTGAGTAGGAAGAAACAGTAGGTATCTATTATATCATTACCATTCCATAACTTACTTAATGCATTAACACTTATCATGTATTAGAAGTTTGTAATACCATTCATCTGCTCTATTTTTTAACTCTCAAAGCAACCCCTTGAAGAGTTTTATTGTAGTTTATATAGTTAAATATGCCAAGGAACAGGCTTCCAAGGTGGTGCAGTAGTAAAGAATCTGACTGCTAATGCAGGAGATGCAAGAGACTCAGGTTCAATCCCTGAGTCAGGAAGATCCCCTGGAGTAGGAAATGGCAAACCACTCCAGTACTCTTGCATGGAGAACTCCATGGATAGAGGAATCTGGCAGACTACAGTCCATGGAGTCGCAAAGAGTCAGACATGACTGAGCACACAGACACACACATGGCAAGGATCAGAGAGGTGCTGTGACTTGCCTAAGGCCCCACAGAAAGTGGGACTTGAACTAAGGTCTTCTGATGCTATATCTGGTGAATTTTCTTTTGCTAATCCATAGCTGTCTCAAAATGAGAATGAGGGGAGGATATAGGACTATAAGATCTAAAGAGAAGGCTCAACACTGCTACTGCTGCTAAGTCGCTTCACTTGTGCCCGACTCTGTGCGACCTCATAGACGGAAGCCCACCAGGCTCCCCCGTCCCTGGGATTCTCCAGGCAAGAACACTGGAGTGGGTTGCCATTTCCTTCTCCAATGCATGAAAGTAAAAAATGAAAGCAAAGTCGCTCCGTCCTGTCCGACTCTTCGCGACCCCATGGACTGCAGCCTACCAGGCTCCTCCGTCCATGGGACTTCCCAGGCAAGAGTACTGGAGTGGGGTGCCATTGCCTTCTCCACTGCAAGAGATCTTAAAACAGAGAGAGAAAATAAAAAGATACATTTCCCCGGAGGCCCCAGTTATATCTAATTCCCCATCTAACTTGCTTAGCTTATTTGTTTTCCCTTCACAGACCCCAACCTATTATAGTATGAATGCTGGTGATTTAAAACAAGGAAATGTATGAAATCATTATATGCAGTCCTGCCCTTAAACTGTGTCCACCACGAGGCTTTATTCCATGATAGACCCTCCTGCAGAGAAGGTTCCATGACCCCTCAGGCTCCTGCCTGTGCTGACCTCAAGCCACCGAGAAGATTTGGCCAGGAGTGAATTTGGCGTGCAGAACTCCCCTGGAAAAAACGTTAAATAGTAAAATGGAACAGAATAAACATTATCTGAGAGATTCGGTTCTCCTCTTAAAGCTTGTGTTTCTTTTTAGGGTGGTTATACTGCTCGATATCTCCGTGACCAATTCCATGTACATTATTCATATCCAGCACTCCCTGCGACGCCTGCTGGAGGAGCAGCTGTCCAACAAGGACTGCTTCAACATCATTGCGTAGGCAGCCGCTTCCCCCGTGGGGAGGGCGTGGGCGCTGGGACGCCATCGCCAGGCTGAGGCTTCTGGCAGGACAGCAGATGTATGGGCAGCCGGCCTCCTAGGAGGGCTGTCCGTTTATCTGATTTGAACCATCTTGTTTGGGGCATTGAATAATTAAATGGTTGTAGGACGGTCCCCCTGGGGTGAAGGTGATAAGCGGCCCCAAAACACACTGCTTGATCAGCCCGGATAAAGTAACTCAGCCCCGTTGCCCCATTTGGCCCCCAAGCTGATAAACACAAAAGGGAAAAAGAAGGGTCCCCAGGCTTGGCTCCGACCTCAGTTCGAGCAAGCCACGATATTTTAAACACTCAGAATTCCAATTATAAATTTTAATTGTACATAGATATATCAATATTATTATTATATGTAGTTATATGTTATATAGATTATATAGAGCTACATAGAATTAAATTAGACCTTTATATATATAACTACATGGTTCCATTATATATAAAACTATGTATTTAAGCTATATATAAGTAGGTGTGTGTGCTGCATGCTAAGTCACTTCAGTTGTGTCTGACTCTTTGAGACCCTATGGACCCCATGGACTGTAACCCACCAGGCTTCTCTGTCCATGGGCTTCTCCAGGCGAGAATACTGGAATGGGTTGCCATTTCCTTCTCCAAGGGATCTTCCTGACCCAGGAATTGAACCCATGTCTCTTATGTCTCCTGCATTGGCAGGTGGGTTTTTAACCACTGGAACACCTGGGAAGCCCTTATATAAGTATATATAATATAAATTAATGCTATATAGCTATATAATTAAATTATGTATTTTATACATAATTATGTATATAGATTTTAACTATAAATTTAATTTAAAGTATAAATATTTAATATGTAGTATGTTTAACTACATATGTTTAAATTATATATGATATATATAATAGTATAAATATTTAAGTTGTAGGTCTATCTACATAGTTACTTATATTTTTGTCTATAAATTATATATAATTTAAATATAAGTAGTTATATATATATTTTTTTACACAACTTCACATCATATAGGGAGTGTTCTAAATCTAATAAGTCAGCAGTTATTATTATATGTTAAACTGTACCAGAGCCTAGTCATTCCCTAATAAATTCTACAGAAAAATGCTTAGAGAAGGATATTGGACAACATTTTCATTCATTCATGCCATTCATTCATTTAACAAACTTTTATTAAAAGGCTGCCATATACTGTAGGTATGCTAGGCATTAGGGATTTAGAAGTTAACACACATGATACCTGTCCTTAAGGAACTTATGACCTAGTAGTAGGAAGCAGGAATGTTAAAATATAAATGCTATTAAATGTTTTCTGAAGAAATAAGTAGAAGGCAGGATATGGGAGTCCCATATCGACTCAAAGCAGAGTCAGTCCATTCACCTGGGATGAGTGGGGTCAGGAAATCTTAGCTGAGTCTTGACAAAGAACCGGTGTATCCCCAGCACACAGAAGAGGCGGGGAATGTGGAGAAGGGGCCTTCTGGTGCAGTGAGCAGAGCACAGAGGTGTGATGTGTTACACAACCTTGGGGACCTGCAGTGTGAATAGTTGAGTGTGAACAAAGGGTGAGAGGGAGAACCAGATGGCGCAGAAACAAAAGGAAACCCCAGATGATGGAGGCTTTAAGCAGGAGCTTTTATACTATAGGACATATAGATATTGAAGGATTTTAAGCAAGATGATAATCTTGAGACACTTGAGTTACAAGGTGAAGGACTGGCTGAAGGGATGCAGTATTGGAGGGGAGACCTGAGCCAAGGCAGAGGGAATGAAAGACAGAGGGGCCTGTGAGGGGCGCAAGGAGTTACATATGCAGAACGTAGTCACTGTTTGGCTGTAGGGGACGAGGGGATGGTGAAGAGGTGTGCCAGGTGGAGCGGAGTTTGGAAGATAAACATATAGAGTCTGAGATCCTTAAGAGTTTGGAGAGTCTCCTGGTTGGAGCTCTAGCCATCAGCATGAGTTGAAGACATGGGAGGGCACCTGTGGAGACGCGATGGAGGAGAGGTGCCAACCAAGGACAGAATTTGGGAGAAACTGCCATTTGGACGGCAGAGAAAGGGAAGCACCTAAGAAACAAGAGGAGCAGTCCAAGAGGCGGGAGGAAAACCAGGAGAGAACGGTGTTTTCACCTTTCCCAATTGAAGGAGGATCTTGGAAAGAAACAGAGTTAGGGCCTGCAGAAGCAAAGAAGGAAGGAGAAGAAAGAAGGAATTCACTGAACCTGGCAATAGAGCTCCCTGATAGGAAAACAGTGAGACATAATGATTTTGCAATTCAGTTTGGCAAACATTTAAAAGATTGATAGTACCCAATGCTGACGATAATTTGGTGAAAAGGGCACTCCTGGAAAGTGTTGGTGGAAATGTAGTTTGGTACAGCCCTTGTATTACCTTTTTTAAAATTGGAAGTATAGTTGATTTGGTGCTTCCCTGGTAGCTCAGCCAGTAAAGAGTCTGCCTGCAACGCAGGAGACTCCTGTTTGATTCCTGACTCAGGAAGATGCCCTGGAGAAGAGATAGGCTACCCACTCCAGTATTCTTGCCTGGAGAATCCCATGGATAGAGGAGCCTGGCGGGCTCTAGTCCATAGGGTCGAAAAGAATCAGACACAGCTGAGCAAACACGCACATAGTTGCTTTACAATGTAATGTTAGTTTCAGGTGTATAGCAAAGTGATTCAGTTATATACTGTATATATATATTGTTTTTCAGATTTGCTTCCTTTATAAGTTATTACAAAATATTGAGTGTAGTTCCCTGTGCTAGACAGTAGGTCAGCAAGACAGTAGGTCTTGTTGGTTATTTGTTTTGTATATAATAATCTGTATATGTTAATCCCAAGCTCCTAATATTTTGTGTATCATCTTCACACAGGGGCCATGCTAATCTTCTCTCTGTGGTTCCAATTTTAGCATATGTCCTACTGAAACAAGCCCTGATCAGTATGGCCTTTGTTCCTTCAATTAAACCTTTATGAAATATCCAAAGGAAATATTAAGATGACTGTGCTAAGATAACCTTGAAGGGATTTTCAATGCAGAGTTCTGACAGTTGACAAACCTGGGAAAAAAACAAGAGGGAATTGGTAAAATAAACCTGACTGTAGAATTCTATGCAACTATTCAAAAGAATGTGGGAGAGTTATGTGAGTACATTTCGAAAAGTTCCTCAATAAGTCCAAATGAAAGGAAATAAATAATATAGGTTATATAACTCCATTTCTTTTATTTTGCTAGAAATTTTTTTTAAATTATTGTGTAAAGTGAAAAAATAACCATGCTAAGCTGATTCCCACCCTCTTTCTCAGTACCCCCAGGTTTCCAGACTCTCTTCACAAACTTGCAGTTTCTGTCCATTTGGCTGAAACACTGATTTATGGTAGAAAATAAGGTCACCAGGTTGGGAAGAAAGGCTATAATTCCACTTCTGTTGATATGTCTTTATCTAACAATTTTTGATCCAAAAGAACATAGAACAAAGAGTTAACAGAAATTTGGAGGGAGGGATAAAATTGAAGGAATTTTCACTGTCAGTATATTGTTAGAATTTTTATTCAACTACAATAGAGGATTTATTATCCAACTATAATAAGAGATATTTCCATGGGATTAGGAAAGGAGGTCATCATTAATATTTGCCAGAGAACTGCCTGGGGTGGAAGCTTGACTGCAGAGGGTTGAGAAGCAGATAATGAGAAAGTAGTAGTAACACTGTTTTTCCTGGGAGCCCGTCTGTGAAGGAGGAGAGGAAAGAGAGAGGAGTGGCTGGCAGAGTGGACCCTGGTAGAATGATAGTTAAGAGAGGCAGAGGGGAAGAGGAAAGTAGACCTGGGGGTGGGGGTGGGCGGGAGGTCACCACGGGGCAGGGTCTCAGAAAGGTTGGCTGTGGTCAAGTCAAGAAGCCACTTGGAGGAATTGCTCTCGAACAAGAGAGGGGACAGCTTCTCCTTGATAAAGGGGATAAATATTCTTCTCAAAGATTTAAATTCTGTCTCATAGGGAGAATGAGCTGATGCATATAAAAAAGAGAAACTGTAATACAGGTGGAGAGTGAAAGCTTTGAGGATGAATCCATGCTCTTTGCAACCCCCATGGACTGTAGCCTACCAGGCTCCTCTGTCCATGGGATTTTCCAGGCAAAGGTACTGGAGTGGGTTGCCATTTGCTTCTCCAGGGGATCTTCCCAACCCGGGGATCGAAGCCAGGTCTCCCACATTGCAGGCAAACGCTTTACCATCTGAGATACCTGAGAAGCCCTGAATCCATGTGAAGGGAGCCAAAAAGAGAACAGTGACTCCTTCCCTGGAGGTGGGGAAGTTCACACAGGGGAGGGAGTACCCTTCCTCAGGGGAGAGGTCTGGCCAAACCGGTCCTGGCTGGTCGACACGGAGGGTCCCTGCTCTGCTCCCACCGTGAATATGCCGAGACGTGTCCTGACCAGCAAGGAGCTCGTGCGTGACATCCTAACATTTTGGGGAGGTAACCAGAATTTTGGGCTTCCCTTGTGGTTCAACTGGTAAAGAATCTGCCTGCAATGCAGGAGACCTGGGTTCGATCCCTGAGTTGGGAATATCCCCTGGAGAAGGGAACGGCTACCCACTCCAGTATTCTGGCCTAAAGAATTCCATGGACTGTATAGTCCATGGGGTTGCAAAGAGTCAGACACGACTGAGCAACTTTCACTTTCAACCAGAACTTTGCCCCCTTAAAATCCTGGGAAGCCCAGTGAACTGGGGCACATATCTCCCCACTAAAAACAAGCCCTCTTTCCCTCCCTCCAAGGTTCGGAAGCACCATTGAAAGCTGGAGGCCCGAGATGGTTGCCGCCAGCCACAGCAACTTACAAAGCGCCTGGCGGTAGGTGACCTGCTGGGTCTGACAGCAGCCTCCCTGGTGCTACTTTTTCTGGCCCCCTCTCTCCCCCAGAAAGTAGCTCTTTCTAGAACCTTTGCCCTCCAACAGATGGCACAGACGCAAATGGGGAAACATCCGCCTTCCATTCCCTACCCTCCCCTCTGGGGCCTGGCAGCCCCACGCCAGCACGGCCTCCCTGCCCCCCAGGTGGGTCCTGAGTCTGCAATGTCAGGGCAGCAGGAACGTCCTCAGCGCCCTGCGGAAGGCTGTGGAAGTGGACTTCAAGGACAAAGAAGATCAGCAGTCACAGGGCATCTACCTCTTCACGGGGGGCATCCCTGACCAGGACATGGTGGGTGAGCCTCGTCTCGGCCTCCCTCATCCTCCAAGACCCCCACATCTTCCCCTGGGTGGACGCCTCGCGACCAGTTTCTCCCGCATGATTTTCCCATCTAGACTTTATCACCTGGAGATGTTGTTCAAATGCAGAAGTTGCTAGACCTGGCTCCCAGGGGCCTGAGAGTCTGCATTTCTCATGAGCTCCCAGGGGATTAGAGGCTGCGGGTCTAAGATCTCAGGCCCGGCTCCCCGCCAAGATCTATTAAGATAGTAAGGGAAATGGTGACCCAGATTCTTCCATCTTTCCCTCCTCAGTGCCATGTACTAGACCCGGTACACAGTAGGTCCTCAAGAAAGAGACTGGGCTGAACTGCCCCAAGACCAGCAGCTTGAAAAGCCCTCAGCCCTGGTCCCCTCCTTCCTCTCTGCCCACAGGCCATGCTCAGCGCCTACATGGCCGAGGCCTGCGGGGGCTGTGACTTCCATCTGAATGTGTGTCTCTTCTATGTGGGAGAGTCACAGACGGACACCATGCCCCCTGCTTGCTATGCCAGCCGCACGGACACGGCCGCCGCCTACAGGGAGGTCACCCGGGCTGCTGGTGGGCGCTTCCACTGGTTTGGAGACACAGGTGAGGGAGTGGTGCTGGTCCCTCCACCTCTTTCTTTGCAGACAGTAGTCTCAGGACCGACATAGCTCCCTATGCCATAAACATAAGGATAGGGTAGGGGTGGGGAGGGAGGCTTCAAAGGGAGGGGGTATTTGCATAATTATCGCTGATTCATGTTGTTGTACAGTACAAACTAACGCAACATTGTAAAGCAAATATGCTCCAACTTAAAAAATTTTAAAATACATATTTTAAGTAAATTATGGTTTAGGTGATATGCAGGCAATGCAAAATTGTGACGTGATTCAGGAGGGATTGAAGCTTGGGACACAAGAGTGTGTTCTGATCTCTCTGATTTACAAATCAAGAAATGACTTCCAGGGACATGAATGGAATAGCTGGGGCTGGAACTCATGAAAAGTGCTGGACACATACATTGAAGTTATTATTGGTGATTATTATTGATAATAGCAAGCATTTATAAAATAGTTATTATATGCTAAACTCGGTTTTAAGTGTTTTAAACATGTTGTGATTCATTCCTCACAATAACCCTATGAAATGGGTTATGATTATTACCCTATTTTGCAGCTAGTGAAGCTGAGACACAGGACCCAGAGCACAGAGGTAGTAAGTAAGGAACCAGGAGCTGAGCCCAGAGTCTGTTTTCTTAGGCATCACAACTCTAGTCCCACTCAAATGAGTCATATTTGAGATATTACTACAGACATTATTCACTGCAGACATTAGCTACTTTAAGTAACTTCAAGGTGGATCTTAGTCCCTAGAGGAGCAGGACCTTTCCCTGACCTACTCTTCTGTGGGTGAGAGCTCTTGGCTGGGTGCCAGGGTGCTGGGTCCCAAGGCTGGCTCCGCTCTTGGTACCCTCACTATATCTGCCCATCTCCTTTACCACCAGATAGCATGGGGTGGGGGCTGGTCAGCTCAGCCCACTAAGACCCCAGCCTGCCCCCTGGGCTGAGGGCACCTCCACGTGGCCCTTGTGGTTACAGATAGGGACACTTGCCAGAATCGGCATCCCTCCCCCACACTCATGATGTACTTTATTTCCAGGTATTTATGAAAGTGATGATATCAATGCCATCACGTCTGAGATGGAAAAGGCTCTCAACTACTCCCAAAAGGTAAGCCTTACGTATGGGGCAATCAATGACTACACTGGCTTCTGTTAGAGTCCTGAGGCTGTCATTAAAGGACCACAAAAGAGGTGGCTTAAAATGACAGATATTTATTCCCTCACTGTTCCAGAGGCTAGAGCCTAAAATCAAGGTGTCTAAAGGGCCATGACCCCCACCCCAAAGGCTCTGAGTAGAATCTCTCTTTACCTCTTCATAGCTTCTCGTGGTGGCTGCTCTTAGAAATGAAATTTCACTGGATGCTTGTTAAAAATGGCAAGGAAGACACTGTTCAAGATGACTGCAATCAGGGAGAGAGGTTGAACTCAACTCTAATGATACAGCAAAGATAGCTGGGGATTTATAGCCAATGAGCAGAGTGAGAGGGTTAGTGGAATGAAAGTTACTAAGATGAAGTTGATTAGATGTCAAGGGCAGAGAGATTCTTGCTAAACAAGCTTAACAGGATTCTTTGCTAAAACTGGGTTCAACAGTTCAGTTCAGTTCAGTCGCTCAGTTGTGTCCAACTCTTTGCGACCCCATGAACCGCAGCACACCAGGCCTCCCTGTCTCCATCACCAACTCCGGGAGTTTGCTCAAACTTATGTCAATTGAGTCGGTGATGCCATCCAACCATCTCATCCACTGTCGTCCCCTTCTCCTCCCACCTTCGATCTTTCCCAGCATCAGGGTCTTTACCAATGAGTCAGTTCTTCACATCAGATGGCCAAAGTATTGCAGTTTCATCTTCAACATCAGTCCTTCCAATGAACATTCAGGACTGATTTCCTTTAGGATGGACTGGTTGGATCTCCTTGCTGTCCAAGAGACTCTCAAGAGTCTTCTCCAACACCACAGTTCAAAAACATCAATTCTTGGGCAGTCAGCTTTCTTTATAGTCCAACTCTCACATCCATACATGACTATTGGAAAAACCATAGCTTTGACTAGACAGACCTTGTTGGCAAAGTAATGTCTCTGTTTTTAATATGCTATCTAGGTTGGTCATAACTTTTCTTCCAAGGAGCAAGCATCTTTCAATTTCATGGCTTCAGTCACCATTGCATTGATTTTGGAGCAGTCAAAACCCAGTCAAGAAGAGGGCTCAGAGGAGCATGACCAAAGTTTGGTCAAGTAGGGCATCCTTATCACCAGCACTCCTTGGCATTCCTTGGCTTGTGGCAGCCTCACTCTAATCTCTGCCTCCATCTCCATCTCTGGCTCTCCTCCCTCTGTGTGTGTGTCTGTGTCTCTTTTCTTCTAAGGACATCAGTCACATTGGATTAAGGGCCCACCCTTCCAGTACAGCCTCATTAACTTAATTACATCTACAAAGGCCATGTTTCCAAGTAAGGTCATGTTCACGGGTACCAGGAATTTGGACCATGTCTTTTGGGGGACACAACTCCCCCCATGTCAGCTCTCCACCTTTGTGTTGATCCACAGACACCAAAGGCTTCCAGTGAAACATGAGGGTTTCCTATAAGTCACTGGTTTCAGGTCTGTGTGCTCTGCATCCTGGCCTGTACACCCTTGAACAGATCAAACTCCTTCCCAAATTTGCCTTTGCACCTGCTATTTCCTCAGCCAGCTGTTCCCCTCCGAGGTCATCCATATTATTCAGGGTTCACTAAAGTATCACCTCCTCAGAGAAGGAGTTGAGCAGTTCAAGGTGAGGTGAGAGAGGGCCCAGATCGCATCAGGAGCAATGAGAATGGACACAAAGGAACAAACTTGAGATCATGTTTTTAAGGAAGAATTGACCAAACTTGTGGCTGCTTGAATGCACGGGGTGAGAAAGAAGAAGAAATCCTGGGGTGACTTGCTGGGGGATCTGGTAGACAGTGGTGCCATAGACCCAGAGAGAGAAATCAGGACAGGGTTCAGAGAGGTTAGAACAAAGGTGAGTCTGTGCGACTTGTGAGATAATAAGTGGGGGCATCCTTCTGGCAGGTGGATAAAGATGAGGGCCAGACATAGAGGTGTGGGGCAGTTGAAGCCAGGGGATGGACAGAGCATGTAGGTGACTCACATTTCAAGTATCCCCGTTGCCAGAACTGCCTGTCTCCCAACTACATTGTGAGCTCCTGGGAGGGTGGGGCCATGGATTGGCGGACCTGTGGCTCCCCAAATTGTGTCTGAGCATTCCACCCTGAAAGGGCCCCTCTTTGGTGTTTTGAAAAAACTGCTTCTCAGGTGCCCATTAGTCCTGCTCCCTCATTCCCAAGGTGTTTTATAGATATATAAACATTCCCAAGGTGGCAATACTGGTTTAAGCCACCCTCATGTGGTGTTATTTACATTCAAGTGGTGTTTTCTAGTGCTTTGATTGAGAATAATTATTGAAGAATCTTTCAGGCAGTTGAGAAACAGGTAGGCAAAGGAACCAAGTATTATGCCACCATTCTGTGGGCCCCCAGGGTCAGTCATGGGCACAGGGTCCACATATGGAGGAAAACTGGCTTTGGGACAAGGTCCACCTGAGAATAAATGGAAGATCCACTGTATACTCGCAGTGAAGTGAAGTTACTCAGCCGTGTCCGACTCTTTGAGACCCCATGGACTATAGCCCACCAGGCTCCTCTGTCCATGAGATTCTCCAGGCAAGAATACTCGCAGTAGCCTTGGGCAAGTCCTTTAAGTTCATAAGATTTACTTCCTCACCTGTAAAATGGAATAAGATGGCACTTACCCGGCCTGTGTAGTCACATGCCTCGTGGACAAGAGGATTTGAGACCCTCAGGCACTAACTCGCCCACTAACTAGCCTGATGCATCACCGGACCTCTGTACTTATCGTTAGTAGGTTTGACCATAGAACTCTCAGCTCCCGGCAGCACTCTAGGGGTAGAAAGAAAAATCCAGGGGCCCCAGTGGCCTCAGCCCCTCCTGCTGTGTGTGTGTGTGTGTGTGTGTGCAATTGTGCGTGTACACACTCCCTGGGGAGGCACCTGCCTGACTCTCCCAATCCCTGCTGCAGTGTGCCTTACTCGTGTCCTCCCTGAAGAACCAGTCTGGAAAAGGACAGGAAAGTGCAGCCCTCCTGAAAGAGAAGCCGAATGTGCTCCAGCCGAGAAGTCAGCCCAGGAAGTTCTGTCCTTCCAAGCCCACAGCACCCTCCGTGGCCAGAATGGTTTGACTCCCCTCCCCTAATAACACACAGAGGATTTTGTTTCCACCTTGTCTCTTGGTCTTTCCTAGGTCGTGAAGTGGCCTGGGCCAGGTCCCCAGGTCCCAGGGCCAGTGGAGGCGGGGGTAGTGTCCTCAGTGGTCAGGGGCCCGGCCTCCAAGGGGGAGGAGAGCCCCAGGGGCCTGCTTCTCAGCTCTGGCCACCCCTTCCACTCCAGCTTTGGCTCTGCCTGGTTATCCCAGCCTTGTGGTACTAAGGATTCCAGGGAGCTGGCACTCATCATTACACGTGCTGGTTAGAAGGCAGGAGGGCTCATCCGGAGGGTCTCTCAGGGGCAAAGGGGCATCTAATGGGCTCTTGCTGCTTCTGCTCAAGGCTTACAGGGGCCTGATTGGACCTGGGCCTTCCCCAGGGTTGATCCTTGTTCACAGCCTGTCAAAATCTGCCCTCCATAAAATGTCCACCGTAATAATCACAAGGGGCGTCTAGGAGTGTGCCTGGGGGAAGACCCCAGGCTCCACAGCACTTGTGAGCAGAAGCCACAGTGAGGTGTGTGAACTCTTCAGCATTTCACCAGCTGACAGACTCTGGTGAACACAGCTCCCTCCCTTCCCGGGGCTGCACTCTCGAGAGGTTCTGTCCGCACGGGCACCAGACTGCCCCAGGTGTCAGGAGCCGGCATCTTCTGGTCTTCCCGAATTCTGAGGTGAAACCCCAGGGTCTCAGAGTCTGCCGGTTGGGCCTTCAGTGTGAGGGGCCTTGGGTTGCACCAGGGCCCCTAACAGGCCTCCTGAAACGAGGGAAGAGGATCTGGGTAGGTGATGGGGGTCAGCTGGCCCTGGGCCTGGGTGACTCTGTTCAGCTGTCACCACATTCCAGCTGTGCCCAGTAGTGAAGGAACCCCTCCCTTAAAACTGAGGTGCCCGACGTGGCACAGAAATTGCTGAGTGGTTGCTGGTCGTCCTGGAGGCCCAGAAATCCCGGGCCGGTAAGAAGAGGGGCAGGTAGCTGTTGAAGAAGGTTCAGGCAAATCCCCACAGCAGTCCTAGCAAGCGCTCTCTCTGGCCATATTTCATGGCTTGCAGGATCTCAGTTCCCTGACCAGGGATTGAACCCAGGCCGTAGCAATGACAGCTCCAAGTCCTAACCACTTGACCGCCAGGGAACTTCCACAGGCCCTCTCTCATAACACACACACACACACTTGCACGCACCCATTCATATATATGCACACACACACACATGCACACACACATATTTTTCACCTCAAACACCAGAGTCTTCTCTGTATCTGCTGCAGGAGAGGGGTGAACATATGAGGAAGCTTCTTCCTCAGGCCTCTCCATGAAAAGGTTCCTACTTGACATATTGGGGCTGGGGTGATGAGGGTACTGCCCACCACAGAAAACAAGCCTCTGATGGGAAAGGCTGCCTGTTTTCTAGAGTGTTAAAGATGACCCTGACAGAGAGAAGAGGCCCCCCTTGAAAGCTCTGCCATGGCGTCCACTCAGTGGCAAAGCAGGCATCCCCGCAGGTAAGGCATGGCCGCGGGGTGGGAGGGGTGGACAGACACGGCTAAGACATGGATGGGTGATGGCAGTCACTAAAGTGATCAGTGACCGTGCGCCTGCCCTCTGCTAAGACTGTCCCCTTTAAAGCTTGTAATCATCCATCCTATATAGCAAGGAATCTATTAGTTCCTCTGTTTTACTGATGAAGAAATTCAGGCTCAGAGGGACTAAGGAGAGTGTCCAGTGCCAGCCGGTCATGGCAAGGCATTGGTATTTTTATGAAAGTATTCAGCTCATACAATCTAAGACCATGTGTCTTGCTTCTAATGTCACAAACAGCAGAGCAGTTCAGAGCAGAGCTCTGGAGTCCCGGAGTCAGCAAGACCTGGGTGTAGAATCTTTGCTCTGCTTCTCACTGACTCTGAGTCCCCCGTGCCTCGTCTGTAAACTGGGGGACTGTGAGGATAAAACCAGACAGGAACTGGGAGGCACCTCGCACCAAGCCTGGTAAGTAGCAGCAGCTCTAGTTTTGCTGATCCCGGTGAGGCCAGAGTCAGTTTGACTCAGAGTCAGAGTCAGGACCTCAAAGCCACCTTGGAGCCCCATTTCTGAGGGCAGAGCATAGCTGAAGTTGACAAGTCTCTAAGCCAAACTGCACAGCTTCACCACATAAACCCTCAAGGCAGATCCAGACAACAGGCCAAATGTCCTCTAGCTGCAGCCCCGCCAGTGAAGAAAGGGACTGCCGAGCGGAGGAAGAAGACCCAATCGAGGGATGCAGAAACAGCTCTCTTGCTGTTCTACACAGAGACGGGGAATAACGTGGGTGAGTTGGTGGCTAAGCAGATGTCTGGACAGCCCCCTTGCCCGGTGAGACCTGGAAGGTGATCAGGCCCCATGGGAGGGTGACCCCTCCAGGACACGGACAGCCATGCCCCCGGAGCAGGCCTATCCTCAAACCGCTCAGATCTCCCAACCCAGGGAAGTGAGCTTGCAAAGTCTTGACACAAAGCAGTAGAATGGGAAAAGGTGATGTCGGCATTCCCCCGGGTCCCTGGGTACAGTGCTCTGGCTCTGTTTTTGAGGGGCGGTGTCCTCAGACTGACTGGGAAGGAAGTGGGCGTGAATCCCCCAAGTCAGCAGGATCGATAGCTGTGAGGAGGCACAGGTCCCAGTAGCAACTCATTGAGACGCACGGGAGTCAGGTGGGGGGTCCCAGAAGACCTCCCTAGATTCCCCCAAGAGTCCCTTCTATCTCTTAGCAAGTTGCACCTAAGGAATGTTACAACTGACTTGATCGACAGAAACCGACATGGAAAAGGGAGGGGAGGATAAGAGAATTGCACAAGATAACTCTGCTCTCTTTCTCACAGGCTCCATATACAAGAAGTACCCTCAAAGAAGGGGCCTAAGAAGGACTAGATCTTCTATTGTGTTGCCCAGAAAGGATACAGTCTGCTCCAGCCAAGAGGTATTATGCTGTTTGTACCAGCACATGCCTCCAAGCAATCATTCCTCCCACCAACCTTTATATCTGGGAAGGTGGACACACTTGGAATTGAGACCAAATCTGCTTAGAATGACTGTGTCAAGTGTCAGGATAAGGATTAAAGAGAACTACGTGGGAACCTGAGTCTGCCACTTCCTAGCTGGGTGACCTTAGCTAGTCACTCAATCTCAATGTCTTCATTTAGAAAATGAAGACTCTTGTACCTAATAGGATTGCTGATTAATTGAAGTCTATTTTGTGTAAAGTCCTTAGTGGTGTCAGATCCTTTTGGATGCAAGCACTGAAAACCCAGCTTCTTGTTCAAATCCAACATGGGGAATATGTGAATATTTTGTAATAACTGTAAATGGAAAGTAACACTTAAAAATTATATAAAAATTAAAAAATTTTTTTGAAAAGAAAAAAAAAAAACAAACAAAGATAGGATATCTTTTCTTCTGGCAACCAGTCAGTCAGTCTGTGCTTCGTTCTGATTGGTCCAGGCCTGGATACCATACTCTGATTGCTTTAAACCTGGTCATTTTTGTATCTCTTATTGTAATATCTTAATTGATCTAAACTTGAGACCAGTCAGGGTTTCCATTCTAGTTTCATGGAAGAGGCTGAAATGGAAATGGAGGAAGCCACAGGGTTCACCAGACCAGGGAGTAATAAGTGCTCAGTAAATTTTGTGCCCTGTTTCCCATGTTTCTTTGCATCTCTCTCTAGCACTGGGGCAGGAATGTGCATGTGAGGTAGTCTTGGTGAGGACCTGGGAAACCCCACATTTCAAATACAAGACAGATTTCAAACATGAGGTTTTTGAAAGATGAGTCAATCATTCCATTAAGCCAAAATTACCCAAGATAATCATTCTTTCCTTTATTCCAAAGTGGGTGGCAAATTATGGGCTAAAGAAACTAAAGATGGAGGTCTCCAGATACCTTGGTCCCAACTGCACTCATCAAAAATCAGTACAGACGTCAGCATCAGCCAAATACTGCAGTGTCTTCCCCAGCATAGAGATCAATGTAAGTCAAGATTGGTTTTGTTTTTTCACTCCCGGCTCCTGTCTCTTCTTAGACACAGATGGCTGAGTGTGTTAGGGGAAAGTCCACATGAATGTATGAGCCCCCAGCTTTTATTTCTCCTATTAAGAACCCCAACCCCCCAAAGGGGGACTTCCCTCAAGGAATAGGATACAGAACCCTGTTGGAAGGAAAGCCAGTCCCTCAGAATGCCTGAGACCATGATCAAGGTTCTATGTACTTTCTAGAATGAGAATTAGTAACTGTTGCTGAGATCACAGAGCAGTGGCTAGAATACTTACCAGTAAGAACTGTATACCCCGATTCTGATGGTGGTTCTGTTAAGATGGCCAGAAACAGGGGTTATGGCAGGAGGTCAGGGGGGCGTCTCTATTTCCTAGTTTTGAGGTAGTTTTTAATTGCTTTGATACTGGAACAGGTAAATTTAGTACAAAATTAAAATCTAATCCTGCTTTAAAAAAAAAAAAAAGACCCCATTTTCTCTCCTTGCCCTTTAATGTGACATTGTCAACTGTAAAGCTAAAAATTATCCACCATACAAGTTTCATGGGCATTTAATCATGCTGCCTGCCTCCTCCATCTGAGGTCATCTTTTAATGTGAAATTTATCGACCTCCCATTCTACCATTAAGGGTTTTCTATTTAAAATTTAGAGAGACTATTTTAGTTTTTAGTTATGACAGTGACCACATTTGACACAAAAACCATCATCCCAATTCCCCCACACCTGCCTAAACCCATGCATTTGATAGTTTAATAAAAGAAAAAAAAAAAAGCTTTTAAACAAACAAAAATGTATGCTTTTACAGTGTTGCGAAAATTGTGAACCGCAATAGACTAAACTGTTTTGGGGGTGATGGGGATATGAAGAAAGAGCTGGCAGGGGAGTATTTTTCTTTGCTTGCTTTAATCCAGGGGACAGTGAGACACATTGCTTGCACCCCCAGGGAAATGGAGGTGTACATCACGCACCTGGACAAGCTGATGCGCCGCTACGTCCAGAGACTGCAGTGGCTGCTGTCTGGTGAGCCTGCCTGCTGTCCTGGAGGGTGGGGGGCGTGAGGGGCAGGGGGAGGGCAACCCCAGGGACCCCAGGGTCACTCCTTCCCAGACTAAGCATTCACAAACGGTCACCCAGCGGCAACATGACTTCTGGGTTCAGAGGTCAGGCATTGTGCTGGATAACAGGAGGTGGAGCACAGACCACAGCATCAGAGAGAACCAGGTCTGTCCAGGCCGTCTCCCACACCCCATCTCCTGGGTGTGACTGAGGGGCTGGCCCTCAGGAGCCTCAATTTAGCATTGATTGGGGTCCAAAGAACTGGTCCATGAAGGTAGAGATAGGAGGGTCTCCAGCAGAGAAGATGCTCCTGTTCTTCTCGACAGAGAGCATTGAGGACCCTCTGGAGAGGCCAGTGGCCGGGCTGGCTGGGAGCCAGACTCATATCCCAGAAGCGGCGTGGGGGCAGGAATCAGGATGGTCTGAAGCATCAAGTCCAAAAGGCCGGGCGGTTGGCTAGAACTGAACGGCAGGGTGTTTAGGCTTTGGGGCCTGGAGGGTTCCTGGGGTGATAGGAGGAAGCATCCCAGTGTGGGCCACTCGGGCTCCTGTGCAGATTCATTAAGTCCAGTCCTCTGCAGTAGAACCTGGTATAAACAGTCCTTGGTCTGCCGCGGCTCTCCAAAGCCTCTGGAGGGGGCTGCAAGTCCCAGGCTCAGCTGTCAAGTCAGAGGCTGAACGTGGGGCAACAGTGACGTTGTGTGTGCTCCCCACTCCGACACACACTTCCTGCCGGGAGAGTGTGAAGGCCAGCCGTGCAGTCACTCATGGTGTAGTACGAGTTGCACCCCCACCTCACACACAGCTACACACCCAACACCATCTAACACCTCAAAACATACCCAGAGGATGCTGCACTGATTCACTCATTCATTAATCAGCAAAGAGTGTTGTTCTCCCGGTTGGTGCTGGGGCGGTCATAGAGGAAGCACCCCACATGGTCCCGGACCTCATGGAGCATGTGGTCCAGAGGAGAAGGATGGTACCCAAAGAACAGCGGAGATGAGTGTAAGGTGGAGACAGGCATGGTGCAGGGAGAGAGGGGCAGCGGGCCTGCACAGGGAGATCATGAAGGGCTCCCCTGAGGAGGTGATCTGAAGAATGAATAGACATCACCTGAGCAAAGAGAAGACAGACTCCCAGGACGTGGCTGAGCTGCTCAACAGGAGAGGAGGCTGAGTACAAAGACTGAAAGGAAGCCGGATTGGCTGAGAGTAAAGGGCGCATCCATCCCAGGAAGATGAATCCATGGCCCAGACTTTATCCTAAGCGGAATGGGAAGACACTGAAAGGTTTTAAATAAGGGAAATGTGATCAAGTTACAACCAATCTCTCTGGACTATAAATTGTTGAGGGGATGGAGTGCAGTCAGGGGAACCTAGAAGGAATCCAGGGGATAAGAATAGGATAACTGGGAATGTTAGTGATGATGGAGACGGACAAAGAAAGCAGAGTTAGATTAGGGAGACAATCCCAGGGCTCAGTGGCTTTCAGGGTGTTCCCTTCCGCTGTCTGGCTCCCAGGGTGGATCAGCTGGCCTTTTGTGTGGGAGGCCCCTCGAGAGCTGGCTGGCTGTCCTCACAGAACATCCCCCATGCTTTAGGATGGTTCCCCTCCTGTCCTCATGTGGCCATGAGTGTGGCCAGAGAATACCCCACGTGAGTCCTGGAAGATTCCTGGGCAGCGGGTCCAGCCAGTTCAGGCCGCCTTTCCCTGGAGAGCAGTGAGCCCGTTTTGCAGCAGGTTTCCATTTTTTCTAATCCTGCCTCCAGTGAGGTCTGAGGTGTGATTCAGGAACGTTTGACACGCCATCTTCTGCTCTTTGGCTTCCTCCGTGTTACTTCCATTTAGCCCTGGGGCACTAAAAGGGCTGGGGCTAGCTGTTGCTTTAAAACATGGATCGGAGGACCTGAATGTGAATCTCAGCTGCCAGGCTGTGTGACCGTGGGCAGGTCACTGATCCTCTCTGTTTCCCCTTGGGATAATTCCCAAATCCCGTACCCACCTCTCCAGCTTTCCCTCTGTCCCGCAAGCGTGGCACGCTCTTCTCCCACTCAGAGCTTTTCTCAGTCCGTTTGCTCCACACATACCTCCTCTCCTTCCTCTCCTTGGCCACTGCTCCTCATCCCCAGCCGTAGGTTGTCCGCTCCCCACCCCACATCCATCTCTTTCAGATTCTCCCCAGTGTATACTCCTGTACGTTTGTCAGAACCCTGTTAGCATAACATCTGTTTTCCTTTACCGACTAGCAGCTCCATGAGGGCAGGGAACCCTCCCTCATTTCCACTGCACTTTGCTCAGTGCTGGGCACACCGAGGATGCTCATTTGATTTCTGTTGACCAATGTACAGACTCTGTGCTCTGTAACTTTGTTTCCAGCCCCAAACAGTGCTGTGACACCACTTAACTCAATCACCTAACATTAGGGTGAGGAAGGTCAAGCCCAGGGAGGTTATAATCAGGTCATCTCCAGCAAAGTCACAGTGGAAACCTTGATCTCCCAAAGCCCAGGCCACCGACCTATGCTGCCTTTGAACGGTGACCACTCTAGCAACACCACAGTGGCTATCTCCCAGCGGGTTCACATCTCATCCACAAATGATCAGATTTGGGGCTGGTGTGGTGTATTTGATAGCTGCAGTGGGAAAAACCACCCTCACTCCTTCCTGGCCTCTGTCCCCACCCACCCTGGAGCAGGGAGCCGCCGACTGTTCGGAGTCATTTTGGAGAGGAAAGTGTGCATCCTGCTGGACACGTCGGGATCCATGGGCCCCTACCTGCAGCAGGTGAAGACGGGACTTACCCTGCTGATATGGGAACAGCTGCGGAAGCACTGTGACAGGTAAGAGGCAGGGGTACGGGTGAGGTGGGGGGCAGGAAGATCCAAGCAATAGTTCTGGATGCTTCCCTGGCCAAGGCCACTCCCTCCTCGCGCTTCCAAAGGGGCCTGGAGGCTTCCGAACTGCTCAGCTGAATAGCAGGAAGGAACACTGCCTTCTACTGCAGAGTAAAGTGGTTTTTAGAAATCCATCTCGGGCCCAGTGACAATTGCAAGCAGATCAGAGGACCGACCAGGCTGCCTTGAATTGTGGATGTTTCAAGAGGGGCTTTGGTGTGGTTTGTTCTCTCTACTCAGAAGGGTTGACCCAGAAGGGACAGCTGGAAACTCTGACCCCAGGCTGGGACTTGTTCTTGCCCTAATATTAAAATGAGCGGGCATTTATAGAGCTCTTTCCTTGTGCCAAGCACTTTACATGCGTGAGGTCATTCAGCCTGCACAATGATCCTGTTATTATCCCCATTCTTCAGAAAAGGAAACAAGGGCTTAGAGAGATTAAGTCATTTGCCCAAGGTCATATGACCAGTAAGTAGCAATTACTGAGCGGGGATTTAAATCTGTCTGCATCTAGAATTTTCACCATGTACCTCCTCAATCTTGGTTGGTCTGCAGGGGGCCCAGGGCTTGCTGTAAGGTCTTCAGGGATAAGCATGTGTCCTCATGGAGGTTACTCTCCCAAGATCAAAATAGACTGCATGTGGGCTCAGCGTGTCTGACTCTTTGCGACACTATGCACTGTAGCCTGCCAGGCTTCTCTGTCTATGGTTTTTCAAGCAAGAATACTGGAGCAGGTTGCCGTTTCCTCCTCCAGGGGATCTTCTTGACCCAGGGATTGAACCCACGTCTCCTGCATTGCAGGTGGATTTTTTACCACTGAGCCATCGGTGAAGCCTTCAGTATAAACTGGCACATGCTAACAAATCTCTTTTTCCTCTCTCCACCCCCCACTTCTTCTCCCTGCTCCCCAGTTTTAACCTGCTCAGCTTTGC
This sequence comes from Cervus elaphus, assembly GCF_910594005.1. Taxonomy (NCBI): domain Eukaryota; kingdom Metazoa; phylum Chordata; class Mammalia; order Artiodactyla; family Cervidae; genus Cervus; species Cervus elaphus. Next base: position 34,004,696 of record NC_057824.1, read on the forward strand.
AGAGGGCCTACAGCAGTGGCAGGACACGCTGGTAGAGACCACAGACACAGCTTGCCACAAGGCCATGCAGTGGATGACCTGCCTGCACGCTCAGGGGAGCACCTCAGTCTTGGAAGCACTGCTGGCAAGTTCCACCACCAAGCCCAACCCAGAAATACTGTCCTAACCCCTAATCCTGACATCACATGATGCTTCGGAGTTTACAGAGAGCACTTTAGAATTTGCTAAGTGTTCAATCATTGCATCTTCCCAACAACCCAGTGAGAATGAGTTTCTCAAATTTCTGACTTTATTAATGACGACACAGAGGCTCAGAGAGGTTAAGTGACTTGCTTGGGATTAACCAGCTCTGGAGTGAGCTGCACTCTTTTTCCTAAATTTCAACAGCTTCCTGCTCTGTCATCAGGTAAAAGGGGAGGCTCACAGTCTTAATGACAAGTTGGTGGGATCCAAGCAGACTTGGGGATAGCAGGTCAGTGGTTTCTGCATCCTGGTTGGCCCCTTCTCTGAGCCAGACAGCCTATGTGCTCTTTCAGAAAGCTTTCAGTTTTCCTGATGTAGAAGGACTATACCTCCTGACCGACGGGAAGCCGGACACAAGCTGCAGCCTTATTCTCAGTGAAGTTCAGAGACTCAAGGAGAAGAGAGACGTCAAAGTGCACACCATCTCCCTGAACTGCTCTTGCAGGTGAGCAGTGAGGAGGCGGCCGAGTTGCACCACTTCCCTATCGCCACATGTTTGAGGGTCACGTGGCCATGAGCTGAGCGGTCCTGGGCCCAAGTACCGTGGGTGAGCCGCTAGGAGGCCCCTGGGCAGGCATTGCACCAGAGAGGGAACCCCACTGAAACCCTGCCTACCCATCAGCAGGGCACCCCAACCTTCTCCAGTGTGGAAACAGACTTGCACCGGTTCCCAGTCAGTCACACGCTGTGTTCTCCCACTTCATCTTTCTTGGGGGCACATTTGTCAATATTTAGGGGGAAAAGTTTAAAGTAGCTATGGCTATTTCCATAAACAATTATCATGGAAGAAAGAACATGTGTTAAACAAGGGAGATTCAGCTCCTTCTGAAACAAAAATGCTTAATGTAATTGGCAAAGCTGTGATTACTTACATTTATATTTAATCTCTCTGTCCAAACCATGAGCTCCATAAAAGTCACACTGTCTCCCTGCCAGGCCAGACACATAGTCGGCACTGGATAGATTAAGGAATGGGGCCATGTGCTCAGAGGCGACCCTGATACGGTGAATACAATTGACACAGTGGCACCTCTGCCACCCAAAAACCAGCTGGGAGAGTGGGCTTGTGACCCTGACATGGTCTCAGTGGCACAGAGCCTCAGGGCCCAAGACCCATTACCCCACTGACGTGACTTCCACAGGGGCCGGGGGCTCACAGAGATCAGTGGGCCTGGCCCCAGCCCCCTGTTCCTCCCCACAGGACTGCTGCTAACTTCTTGAGAGACCTGGCCGCCCTCACCGGGGGGCGCTATCACTGCCCTGTTAGTGAGGACTCGCTTCTGGAAATGCAGGGCCTGCTGACCAGGGGCTTCCTCCACCAAAGGGTAGGTTGTAGGATGAGTTCTGTTGAAACAGTGCAATATAGTGTCAACAGGTGTGGTTTTTTTCTTCCTAACTAACAATTAACTCTTTGTAAATTACCTCTTTTAATCCTTCCAACCATTATTGTACCCATTTAACAGATGAGTGAACAGGCTCAGCCAGGTTTAGGAATACACCTAAAGTCAAGAGTAAATGGTAAAGCTGGAGTCCAGACATCCATGCTCCTAAGTTCTATGCTTTCATTCCTGCATGTTTCTGTCTTCTCACCTTAAATTCATTAAAGTACAGATATTCAAATGTGTGATCTGTTAAAAATAAATAAAGTCATAAATTTTATCACACATATGGAATAAGATTTTACAACCTGCTAGAAAGATTATGTATCTATTCATACCTTCTAGGGATGTGCTGCTGTGAATCATAACATTTCCAAGCCAACATATCATCTAGTAGAACAATCAACCAGAATTCTGGAATTTTGGGGGGGAAATTAAAGTTTACTGTCACAGGGCATGGCAAAATTTTTGAAGTTGAGTGCTTTGCATGATTTCTTTGTTTGAGTAACAGTTTTGGGGGTAAATATTACTAATGATATAGAGGTCAGAACAAGTAAAAGTAATAAATATTCATCCATATCCTACACAGGAAAACACAGTTGACAATATTGGGAAGGTTCTCTATTTAATACCTTATCAAATCAGATTCTTTGAATAGTTTCTGGGTGCAGAGTGGGACCTTTGCCACTACTGCTTCCAGGAAGAAGGAACACTTTCATCTCTCTTACATTCTCTTACTAATGGTGAGAACTTGTGTTTTTAAGGCTAAGCTCTGGAATTTCATTAGTTGACATAAGGAAAAGGTATGTCTGTGGAGCTGTTTTACTGGAAGAAATAGGGAAGGGGTTGACAGTGAGATGAGGTGTATATACCACTTCTGTTCTACAGGGCAGAGCAGTGCTGACTTCAGTGAAGTCCAGGGCCCCTCTCGGTTTCCAGTGACTCTCAGACATCTTATTGCAAAGTGTCCCCTTTACAGAATGACTGCCTTTGCATATATTAAGCTCTCTGTCCCTGGAAACATGCAAGCTGAGGCCCACAAGATTCCCTGCACTGGGAGGAAGGCTGCACTGAGTTCACCGTAAAATTCTTTTCCTGAGATTTTGGATTTTTATGTCCCACCCAGTCATTTAATGAATCTAATTTCAGACTCATTTCCTTCTTTCAAGGATCCTGCGCTGCCACTCTTTGAAGGAGATGATTTAAGGAGATTGGCCCAGGAGATCACCAAGGCCAGAGGCTTCCTCTGGCAGGCCCAATCCATCAGGTACGCCCTTCAAGCAGCCCCTCTCCGCTGCCTCATAGCTCTAGCCCACCCAGACCCTGGGCCCCACCCAAGTCATGACACCCCTGCTCCAAGAACTCCTGCCTGCCAGGCCCAGAAATCTGGGCATCTTCCTTCATCTCCTGTTCACTAGGTCCCAACTCCAGAAGAAAAACAACCCAGAACCGAAGGTCGCTCCTTTTTAGGGAAGCGTTCTCAGGTAAGGGGAGGGGACAAACCCTGTGCGGGTCAGGCAGCACGCTCTGCTTTGTGGACAGTAGTAACCATGGGGAGGGATCAGAAACAAGGATTCCCCCACATAGAAAGGCCATCCTACAAAGAACCACATACTTGCCGTGAGCACAAGGTGCTCTGGAAAACTGGTACTCCCAGATCAGCATCATCAGGCACCAGGACTCCCTAGAAGCTGCAAGAGAGTCGCTGTTTATCCCTGGGCCCACCCTGACGTTCCTGCCTTGTCCCCAACACACCCTGCACTTCAGTCACAAGGCTGTTCCTTGCCGGAAGTCCTGCACCAAGCCCCTGTCTGGAGCATCCTTCTGCCACCCTCTGTCTGGTGACTCCTTCTCATGCATCAAGGCACAGAGCAAATGGCATCAGATTCTCTGTGAAGATGCCTCTGGGATCCATCAAGAGCTGGGAGCCTCCCGCCTTCCCCCCATAGCATTCTGACCACTCATCTCTCTTTATAGTGGTGACACTTACTACACTTAGCACTCCACATCATGCTTCCTGGCTTCTTTGTCTCTTCTCCCTGACCATGAGCTCCCCCAGGATGAGGCTGGTGTCCTAACCATCTCTGGGTCCCCAGAACCTGCCATGTGGCAGACATGTAGTAAACTGTGAGCTTGCAGCTTAGTTATGAGAGCCCTGCTCTGGAGACCGGCCAAATGAGATCGTTTCTGCCCTGATCCTCTTGCTCTATGCCTTCCCACCGCCTTAGTCCACGGCTGTAACACAGACTCAGCGTCAGCCCATCTTGGAGGAAGAAAAAATAAATGAGTCTCGCCACCACCCCCCAAACTGCTCAACCAAACTGGACTGCAGTCTGCTCTGGAGCCCAATCCAGAGCAAATTCTTGGCTCAAGCTTGTGAAAATGGGGCTGGCTCTGCTGGGCCAACCCCACTGTGTACACACGAAATGAATGTGTCATGTATTACATCATTGAGGGTCATTTCTAAGACATGAAAAATTGCTTTTAGTTAATTAATAGGATCAAAGTTACTTTTAAACTGATGTGATCATTGCAGTGTGTGTGTGTAAATGTTTGGTGAGATAAACTTTGTTAATCATCTATGTTTTAATTTTTTTTACTAGAAAGTGGTATATGAGCTTTTCTATGTAGCTATGTTTATTTTATTTGCATCTTTAAAAAACTGTGATCATGGTCTTTCTAGTATTTTTTATACTTTCAGCTCTTATGTCATGTAATACCTAACTTATTTTAGATATTACAAACTTATATATTCAAATTGTGTGCAATTTTTATTTTTTCTATAAAATTAAAATCACACTTGACAAAAAGACTCATCTCTAGATATATGAACTCCAAATCAATAAGATTAACATCTTAACTTTTTTTAATGGACAAAAGGTTCAAACAGATATAAATGAACTTTATGTATATGAGAATAGGTGTATATATAGGTGCACAACAGCCTTACCCATCAGTGAAATGCAAAATAAAACTACAGTGAGAACCACCACAACACCCACTAGAATGGTTAAAAATAAAGACTGACAATATCAAGACAGAGAGCAACTGGAACTCTCACACATCGCTGGGGTGGAAGCCGGGCAGTGTAAATTGATCCAATCACTCTGGAAAACTGCTTGGCAATTTTTGCTAAAGTAAAACATATGGACTGAAGTAAATTTTACTAAAGTAAAACATATGGACTTCTCTGGTGATCCAGTGGTTAAAAATCCTCCTGCCAATGGAGGGACACAGGTTCGATCCCTGGTCCAGGAAGATTCCACGTGCCACAGGGCAGCTAAGTCCATGCACCGCCACTGCTGAAACCCACGCCCTAGAGCCCATGCCCCGCAGCAAGAGAAGCCCACCGCAATGAGAGAGTAGCCACTCCCAACCAGGGAGTAGCCCCTGCTCTTGGCAACTAGAGAAGTCCTGCAGGTAGCAACAAAGACCCAGTGCGGCCAAAAATAAATTAATTAATTAAATAAAGTTTTTAAAAAGTATGCCTCCTCTCTGCCAGCAATTCCACTGCAAGAGAAACAAGTGCCCACGTTTGACAAAAGACATATACAAGAATGTTTATAACATCTTTATTCATAAGAGTCAGAATGTGGAAACTAATTAAATGCCCATCAGTGGTAGAATGGACAAATAGATTGTGATACATATTTGCAGTGGAATACTACACATCAATTTAAAATATTCAGCAAGCTTTTATGAACAAAATTGGGCAAAAGAAACCAGACACAAAAGAGTGCATACAGTGTAATCCCATTTACATGAAGTTCAAGAATAGTCAAAACTGGGGACTTCCCTGGTGGTCCAGTAGTAAAGACTCGATGCTTTCACTGCCGTGGGCCTGGGTTCAATCCCTGGTTGGGGAGCTAGGATCCCACAAAGTGTGCAATGTACCAAAAAAATAAAAAAGAATAGGCAAAACTATTGTTGGTGATAGAAGTCAGAAGTGATTGCCTTGTGTGTGTTGGGGCCACACGGCTGTATCTCACTCTGGGGGTGGTTACATTGAAAGTAAAAATTCATCAAATTGTTTGAAAACACAGTTTAGTAAAGCTTGACAAGCCATGCCTTTGGCCAGGCTCTGTACCAGCCCAGGGAGACAGCAGTGACCACGGCCCCTGCCACAGTGGATATCAGCCTGGTCTCTGTCTTGGACAGCTGCCCTCCACATCATCTCCATCTGTGCAGAGAAAACAACCTGTGGTCACTGTATTATGCCACTCAGGCTGTTGAGACAAAGTACCACAGACTGAGTGGCTGAAGTGTTGTCTCCAGCTTTGGAGGCTGGAAGTCTGAGATCAAGGTACAGTGCTCCCAGGAGCACTGTAAAAGGTCCGAAAGCACTGGGAAAGGTCTGTTCCTGGCCTCTCTCCTGGCTTCTGCCAGTTCCTTGCTTCTGGCAGCATGCTTCCAATCTTCCCCTGATGCTCGCCTTGTGCACATGCCTGTGTCCAAATTTCCCCTTTTTATAAGGATGCCAGTCATGCTGGGTTAGGGCCATACTCTAGCAGGACCTCACCTTTAATTACATCTGCAATGACTCTTCCCAACTGGGGTCACATGCTGAGGTACTGGGGCTTAGGACTTCAACGTGAACTTAAGGGTATCACAATTCAACTGTAATACCTGTTAATAGTTGCAAACTATGCTTTTCCTAATAAGACTACACTTGGGCCTGGAGAACAAGAGTCCTCTGGCCCTGCTGGTGGGAAAGGAAAACCTGGCCTTTGTGAATGGAAGGGCAGACCAAATGCATGGTTTGCAAAGCAGTAAATCACAGGTCTTGGGATTGAATCCCAACCTCTCATATAACAATGATAACAGCTACCATTGGTTGAGTACTGACTGGGCAGGCATCATACTCAGCATTCTGTTACGGTACCTTGTTAGCCACAAGCCTCAGAACATCACAGCTGTAAAATACACACCAGTTCTGATTTATGAATGAGGAAACCGAGCCCTGTAGCTGCCCAAACACACACGAGAAAGTGACAGAGCCAAGACTTAAACCCAGGACTGACCCCACGGCCTTGCCCCACTACACTCTGAGCCCCCTTTCATCCCTCTGATCCTGATTAATGAAGCAAGCAGCGCTAAAACAGAGTTGTGAGAATTGAGCAAGATACCTTACCACTTGCCACATAGTATGTGCTGGCTGAGGATTTTTCTCTTCCCCACTCCTGCCCATGCCCACAAAGGAGGTTCATACGGGTGAAGCCTCTGCAGTAGCCCTCTCCAAAGTAAGCAGCCCTTGGTGGTCTGGGTCAGCACTGGAGCACACCCCCACCATCCCCCAGCTCCACTTCATCAGCTGTGCCCACTCCTGGGCACATTCTTGCCTCTCTGCCACTGCCACTTGCGAATGGGTTTTCCAGGGATGGTGTGATCCATCCGGGTCCCCAGTGCAAGGGAAAGGACAACACTGAAGAATAACCTATTAAATGTGGAACGATGGCATTGGAGAATGGATAACCCAGAGGTGGGTGGAGGATGCAAGAAATGAAGGGTAGATAGATGGGTGGAAGGGAGGAAAGAAAGATACAGAACAAATTGGATGGATGAAAAGCTGGATGGATTAAGTGGAAAGACAGAATTTCGGGTGAATAGATGAACGGACAAGAAACAGTTTTAAATTGGTAGAACGCTGAATGAATTGACAAAGATGGATGGAAGAGTAGGTGGGGAAATAAATAGATGGAAAGAGAGGAAGCGGGGAGGGAAGGAAGAAGGGCAGGAGGAAAGAAGCAGGAGGCAGGCTGAACAGAAGGGACCGCGTGGGAGAGGACATGGATAGATAGGTGGGTGGAAGAAAGAAACATCCTGGGGTTCAAGACGTCTATGCGGGCAGGGCCCGGCCAGCATGCAGGACGTTCCTGAACTCTCCCCATCGGCATCATGGCCCGTTTCACCCTTCGACCGGCCTCAGTTTTCCCTCTGGGAGAGGCTGCGTGTCCCAGCCTTAGAGACCAAGGTTGTGAAATGGAAAGCAGGGTCAGGGGAAACAGGCGCGGGGCGGGCGCGGGGCAGTCCCGGAAGTCGGGGCCGGCCCCGCCCAGGGGAGGCGGAGACCCGGTGGAGGCGGAGGCCCGGCAGCACCCGGCTCAGCGTCTAGACCAACCGAAGATCACTCAGTGCTGCCGAGATCACTCAGCGCCGCGGGAGCCCGGCCAGGTGAGCGCCGCTGGGGCGCCGGGCGCTGGGCGCGGGGAGGGGGCGCGCGCAGCAGCCGCGGCAGGCAGGACCCGCCCGGAGCTGCCCAGCAGGAGGCTTTCAAAGTAGGATGGGTCGCCCCGCTCCTACCCACCCAGCGGGGGCGATGGGTCTGGAGTGGTGCCTGCCTTTCCCTGTTGTCTTTCACCCGACCCCGCTTTGGGTCCCCATCGACCAGGATCCAGGGCCAGCCATTCATTGAGACTCTATCAGAGTTCGCAAATGTTCTCTGAGCCTCAGTTTCCCTCCCCGATGATGGGGGCGGTAAGCCTCCGCTGCACAAGGCTGCTGGGAGGATTAAATGCTGTAATGCCGGGCCAGCTCGGCGGCGCTTAGCCCTAAGCTCCAAGAGGCAGAACAGCTCCCAGGGGTTTCATTCATTCAGCGGCTGTTTGCTGACAGCCTGCTCTGTGCCAGGCACAGGACCGGTTGGGGGCCACGGACACCACTTGATCCAAGCCCTCCTGGTGCATGTGTGCCGGTGGCCTGTGAGGGCCCTGCCGTCGGTGAGGTGGACAGGGCAGCCAGGGTTATGTGAGTTCATCTGGCAGACGTGGATGCTGAGGTGCAGGAAGGTTAGAAGGACCTTGCCCAAGGGCGCACCCGGGAAATTCGACCTGCGGCAGGGTCCCAGCCTTTGTAGCAGAAAGCATCCGCGCAGGATAGAAAAACACTCTGGAGCCACAGACGGTTCCCCAGCGCAGAGTGCCGTGGCTTGGAAGAGGAGGGCTCCATTCTGTGGCTCCATTCCCCCTCCCACTGGGGGAACTGGACTCATACTCTGATGACTGAGATCTGGGGTGTAGTGCTTGTATGGGGCCTGACCATATCCCTCACTCAGAACTATGGCTAGCAGGGCAGAGACTAGAACATCCCATACAGCGGTCCCAGACGCCGTCCTGTGACCACCACCAGCAACACCTGTGGGCTCATCACTCGGTCATTCAGTCACACAGTTGCACCTGTTCTTTTTTTTTTTTATCTTAAACTGAAGGATAATTGCTTTACAATATTGTGTTGGTTTCTTCCATAGAGCAGCATGTATCAGCCATAGGTATACATATGTCCCCTCCCTCGCACCTGTTCTTTTTTTATAGCCACTATGCAGAGCAGAGTTTACCTCTCTCTGTAACCACAGGGCCTGGCACACTCTGGTAGACCCAGAGTACCCAGTACAGACTTCTGCTGTTATTAATGATGATAACGGTGATCCGGCCTGTGGTCCAGCCTTATCCTCAGGTGGAGCAGGAGGTAGGGGGTGAGATGATGGTGACAGTGACTGACAGCCTGGCTCGCTTTAAGTCTTGAGTGAGGAGGACAGGAGCCTCAGAGCTGGACCCCAAGGACCGCAGACCTTATCCTGAAGCCCACAGAGGGTTGGGCAAGCCTTGTGGTGTCAGCCAGCTGCACTACTGGGGACCTGGGAGAACCAGAGGCAGCAGTTGCCAGGGCAGAGGTGGTCCAGCCCTTGTACAAGTTAACAAGGCCCTTTGGGTCCCACGTGGCTCCCCCCTTCTTTCCTCCTCCAGGAAGCCCTCCCCATTTCCCCATCAGAAAGCAGTCACTGTGCCCCCCTACCCCCAGTCAGGTAGCACGATTTGATCCATCTCCCTCTAATACTACATGGGAACCGGACTTTTAAGGAGCTGGTAGAGGAGTTGGGAATGTTTGGTGTAAATCTCAGCCATGTGGTTTGGGCCTTGGGTTCCTGAGCTGTGAATCCCAAGGCCTTGGCTGCTTTGTCTCTGACTCTCTGAGGAAGGCAGCAACCACCTTGGAAGTTCTCAAGATTCCTACAGGGATAGGTTTGGGAACTCAGAGGGTCTCTAATTCCCAACAGCAAGTCCGCTAAGCCCCCAGGACTCTGATAATCCACATGACTCAAGACAACTCCAGAGCATATGCTCTTCTGTTTTTCCCTACAGGTGGATAGATCCCGAGGCCACATGGCTCAGTAGAAGATGAAGCCCAACCCAGCAGGCTCCTCCCCAGAGGCCTGCAAAGCTGCAGGACAGGGCCGGCAGAGCTGCCCTGTCTGTCAGGCCTGGGGTGGGGTCTCAGGCCTGGGGAATGTGTCTGGACCTGGGCTGGGGTCTGGTGTAGTTCTAGAACCTGGATCAAGGCCTGATGCTGCTACAGAACATGGCCCAGGGTCTGGAGCAGTGTTGGGCCCTGGGCAGGGGCCTAGTGATGTTCTGGGACTCAGAAAAGGGTCTGGAGCAGTGTCAGGCTCCGGGCAGAGGCCTAGTGATGTTCTGGGACCCAGACAAGGGTCTGGAGCAGTGTCAGGCCCTGGGCAGGGGCCTAGTGATGTTCTGGGGCCCAGACAAGGGTCTGGAGTAGTGTTGGGCTCTGGGCAGGGGCCTAGTGCTGCTTCAGGAGCTGGGTTAATACCTGATTCAGGAGCTTCACCTTCCCCTGGCCCGGAGGTAGGGCCTGGACCCAGGCGGGGATCAGGGGCTGGGCAGAGACCCAGTGAGCCAACGACAGTCCCAACACCGGGTCAACAGCAGAAGGCTCAGGCCACCCCTGTGCAGGCCTCAAGGCAGAAGATTGTGGTCACCGGAGGAGCAGGCTACCTGGGCTTCAGCCTGGGTTCCAGCCTGGCCAAAAGCGGCACTTCTGTCATCCTGCTCGACCTCCGCAGACCCCAGTGGGAGCTGTGCCCAGGAACCGAGTTCGTCCAGGTGCAGTGATGATGTCTTGGGGGACGGGCGGGGGGCAGGCTGGTGGTGGAGGTCAGGGGTTGGTGTCTGATGTGTAACCGGTGGCTGGTAGTGAAGGGCACAGGCTCCAGAGTCAGACTCCAGCTCCCAGCTGGGCCACCACGGCCACAGGGCCCCGCACCTCTGAGCCTCACGTCTTTATTCACAGAATGGGGACACCAACCATATCTGCTTCACTAGAGATTGTGGGGAGGTGAGGAGACAGTGCGTGTAAAACCCTGGGCACGTTCTCTGTGACTTAGCTCCATAGAGGGGGCTGATGATGCTGAAGACGGACGCCCAGTGGAATCATCTAGTAAATCCTGCCCCACAGCTTGTCCGGGCTCTGCAGATGCTGGGCCTGGGTGGGGTCAGGGGGCTGGCTCTGGGGCCTGCCACAGCTGTTATGTCTGATTACCTTGGACCCAGACCTCCTACCTCCGTGTCTTTCTTCTCTGTTTCAGGCTGATGTCCGAAATGCAGAAGCCCTGCACCGTACCTTCGAAGGGGTGGACTGTGTTTTCCACGTGGCCTCCTACGGAATGTCTGGGGCTGAGCAGGTGAGACCCCCACACACACACACAGGGCTTAGGTTCCGGCTCTGCCTGCCCCCGCCTAATGCCTGGGAGTTCATTATGCGCTTCACCTATTCCAGGGAGGATCTGGGCTACACCCAGCCTACATTTGGCCCGTGACACCAAATGCCAGTTCTGCCATTTTCTAGCTGTGTGACTAGGAAAGTTAAGTTAACCTCTCTGAGCCTCTGTTTCTTCATCTCTTAAGTGAGGACACAACTAGTGCTAATGTCACAACCTCCCCAGAGAGCAGTGTGACAGTATCTGTCAAAGCATACAATAGCCTTTGACTCAGAAATTACACTTACTTATATTACTCTTGCCTGGAAAATCCCATGGACGGAGGAGCCTGGTAGGCTGCAGTCCATGGGGTCACGAAGAGTCGGACACGACTGAGCGACTTCACCTTCACTTTTCACTTTCATGCATTGGAGAAGGAAATGGCAATCCACTCCAGTGTTCTTGCCTGGAGAATCCCAGGGACGGGGGAGCCTGGTGGGCTGCCGTTTATGGGGTCGCGCAGAGTCGGACACGACTGAAACGACTTAGCCGCAGCAGCAGCATATATTTGCAGCATTGGTTTTAATAACAAAACAGGAACTAACCAAAATGCCCATCCACTGGGGGCTATGTAAATAAATTGTGATATAGCCTAACAATGAAATTCTATGCAGCCATTCAAAAGAAGGAGAAAGAATGAGGTGACTCAATATATGCTGATAACAGAACAATTTCCAAGGTACAAAAACAGCATTTGACACTTTTTTTTTAAATAAAAGGCATATACTCACATTTGTATTAGAAATAGGAGGGAAATTTCTTCTTCGTTGCATATTAGTTTTACTGTTTGAGTAGTTTTAATCTTGTGATTGTATTACCTATTGAAAACAATGGCAACAAGAATAAATATAGCTGGAAAATCAGTATGGCACCCACTTCCCTGTGTGGTTGTAGGGATTAAATGAGATGTAAAGGCCTCGCCGTGTCCCTGATACACAAGCAACTCTCACTGTGGCCCAGTTGTTTTTATGTTTTACACCCCCGCCCTCTCACCTGGGTCTCTGTCTTATGGATAAGGAAGCTGAAACTTCTAGAGCCAGGAAGCACTCCAACACATCTGAGGCCCTTTTCTGTGTCACGCCCTGCATCAGGTCCTCTCATGGGGCTTATTAAATCCTGCAAACCACCCAAAGGGCTCTTCCCTCACTTCATAGGTGAGGGAGCTGACTGCCAGATGCGGGTAGCCCGCATCTGGCTACCGGTAGCCCAGGCAGATGGGAGCAGAGAAGCGCACTAGAGCCCAGGGCCCCCACACTACCAGGGACCCCTCAGAACCGCTGCCTCTGAGCTGCAGCCCCCCCCGCCCCGCCCCACCCAAGCCCAGCCGCACAGCCTCAGCTACAGGGCTGAGACAGCACCTCGACTCTCTGTCTTGCCTTTTAGCTGCAAAAAGAGCAGATCGAGTCTATAAACGTTGGAGGCACCAAACTAGTGATCGATGGTAGGCGCTCAGGGCCGATTGTGATCTACTGTGTTTGCCATGTCTTTCTTCACCTGGGCTGCCGCAGGCCCAGCTCTGCGGGCCAGGGCAGGGGGACAAAGGTGGGAGCCTCCTCCCACCCCCTGCCCTCCCCCGTGGAGGGCCTGTGGGCAGCACATCCTTCCTGTTCTGTGGGCGTGCCCAGGCCCTGGCATGGGGCTCAGTGTGACCTCAGGGTGTCTGGGGACACGGGAGTGGAGTTTGCGCAGAGGGCTTAGGGGTTGGGAGCAAGAAAAGTTGCTGAAGTTCCAAATGAGAAGACCCACCTCTGGGCTCCCGGGCATGTCCTGCCTTGTCCTCCATCCTGTTTTTCTCTCTGATTCTAGAGTGTGTTTTCCTTGTGTCCCCAGTGAGTGAGACTTTATTCTGACCTGTCCCTGGCAAGGTAGCCACACTGAGAAGGAAGAGTGAGCCAGCCTGGCCCCCAAGGACTCTCAGAGCAGGGCCTTGACCCCTCCCCAAGTGAAGGGAAGGAGGCCCTTCCCTCCTGAGGCAGGCTGTGTGCTGGAGGGTGGGGGGAGGACTCATCCAAGGCGGTCCCCATGGGCACCCCTCAGCCGACTCCCTGCTCACATCAGCGCTGTGTGTGTGTGTGTGTGTGTGTGGCTGTGTGACCTGTCACTGCAGCTTGTGTCCGCCAGCGGGTTCCAAGGCTTGTCTACACCAGCACCGTCAATGTCGCATTCGGCGGGAAGCCTATAGAGCAAGGCGATGAGGACTCTGTGCCATATTTCCCACTGGAGAAGGTACCTGGCTTCTGGGAGAGGTGGGCAGGGCGGACCTGGGACCCACAGTTCAAAGGGCAGAGATGGGCAGAGCCAGGGTCAACTTCACAACTCACGGTGAGACCCAGGAGCAAAGAGTCCCCAAACGACATGGTTCAAGCACTCTCCTACTTCAGTCATGCCAGCAAGGGCTTTACAATCACACCGACCTGGGCTTGAACCAGCAAAGCGACTTTCTGCCGTGGGACCCTGAGCAAACCACTTCATTCGGAGGCTCTCCTTCTTCATCTGGGCATGATAACACCACTCTGTGGGGGTGTGGAAAGCTGGAAATGAGATGATGATGTGAAAATGCCACGTGGGCACAAGAATTCAGTGTAAACAGTCCATCTGACACGCATCCAGATCCACATCCCAGTGCAGCCGATGTCCCAGTACAGGCGATGTGGCTGACGGGAAGCTCCACTATTACTGCTCTGAACTCTCTCCTCTGTTCGTGGCCCCCATCCAGAGGGAGAGGAGGGGCAGTAGGGCTCAGGGCTTGGCTATTTCCCAGAGGGGGTCCCAGAAGTGAGCTCCCATTGGTCAGAAGCAAAAGTGCAGCCCTGGGGCCAGGAGGTCTGGGCAGTGTGATCCGCAGTGTCCCTGACCCCATCTGGTGGCTCTGTTCTCCCTGTCCTTGAACAGCATACGGACCACTACTCCCGAACCAAAGCCATCGCTGACCAGTTGATCCTCATGGCCAATGGGATGCCTCTCCCAGGTAAGTATTGGGGACCTGCTCACAGCAAACATGCGTGTCCACTGCTGCCTGCATGAAACACATGAGCGACTCTTGCTTTTAGCTGGTATGTCTCTGTGGCCCAGCTTCCTTCTAAAGGACACTTCCCCAGGACCTTGGATATTCACCATCCAACAAATTCTGAGCACCTGCATTCAACAGGGATACAGCCTGGAAAACATCAGACCCAGTCCCTGCCCTCACGTTGCTCATGGTCTGGTGGGGAGACACTTGGGTTAGCCCAAGTCTAGTCCTCTTTTCTGCCACATAGGAGGGCGTCCAGTTTGGGGGAATCCTCTTCTAAATAAAAAGAGTACAAATTTATGAATATGCAGTGAGGTGTGGCACTTTGGAAGGGCTGTGCAAGTAAGGGGTGCTTCAGGAACTCCCAGAAAAATTGGCCTCGGTTGCCCAACTAGATTGCATCTTCTTATCATATTGTCATAAACAAATAATAATAGAATAAGGATAGGTGGCAGCGTGGTGCGGTGGCTAAACACCCACATACAGGAATCAGACTGAACTGAGTTCAAATCCCAGCTCCACCACCTTTCAGCAAAAGTCTCCTATTACTTGACAGCATCTGTATAAGATAAGAGATCCAGTTTCTTTCCAAACTCAGGAGTCAAATATATTCAGGTAAAGGCCTGGCTATCCAAATTGTATTTGCTTTCTGAAATTCAGAAACTAAAAAGAATCAGAAAAGCTGGTTTCTTTCACTGTCTAAACTCAGGAGCCAAGTGGATTTAGAGGGTGAAGGTTGCTTGGTATCATAATCCCCAAATTTACAGGAGAGAAAACTGAGGCTAAGAGGTTAACTGACCTAGATCAAGGTCACACAGCTCTTAAGTGGCAGACGTGGGGTTTGAAAACCCACCTCCCCCCAGGGGAGTCTAACACCAGAGCCTTGGGGCTTAACCACTGTGCTCCACTTAGCTGTGGCTGAGTGGTCTCTGAGCATGAATGCTTTCCCCTAAAATCCTCCCCACCTCACCCCCTCACCCTGGACCTGTCAGGCCTCAGTTGTTTATCCCAATGGGAACATCCAGCTGGGTTTCCCAGGAGTTTGAGCCTGTGCAGTAGAACTCTCTTCTCTATCAGGGCCTCCCCTGGCTGGACCAGCGCTCCTACAAGTCAGACACCTAATCCTCCAGCTGAGAATTATTTATGCAAGCATCCCCAGCTTTCCATGGTCAGGACAGTCATGGATACCCTGGGCCCCACCCCTCTGTGACATAGCTGCCCAGTGCCCCACTGGCCAATGTCAGCTGCAGCCTGACCAGCCTTCCCCCTCGAACCTCACCCCATGCCCAGGTGACCCAGAGTTTAAAATTAGCTCCAGGCTGTCTACAGAAAAGCTCACTTGATACCTCCCTCACAGGAGTCCAGCCACAGTCTCCCTGGGTGATTTCCAGTCCCTGCTCCCCCAGCTGGTCCCTGAGAGACTCTGCCTCTAGCCTGGCATGGAGTAGCCTGGGCCCTGTAGCAGAGTCTTGAGACCTGCAGACCCCAGCTCCATGTGAAGGCGCTGTGTCTTCATGTCTCTGGGTGTGTGAGTATCCTGGGGCCACCAGGACAAATCACCACTAACCTGGTGGCTCGAAACAGCAGAAATTTCTTTTCTCACGGTTCCCGTAGTTCACAGTCAGATATCTGAAATCCAAGTGTCATTTGGGCTGCGCTCCCTCCAGAAGTGTGTGGGAGAATCCTTCCTTGACTCTTCCGGCTTCTGGTCCTTGGGGTCTTGGGGTCCTTCGTTGGTGGCATCACTTGGCATCAGTCTCTGCCTCTGTCTTCATGTGGCCTCTCCTCTTCTCCCTCTGTGAGTCTCTTATAAGGACACCTGACGTTGGATTTAAGGCTCAACAGGATAATCCAGGATAGTTTTGAAAGGTTGTTGCTGAACGATAAGACGCCGGGATTCTCGGCCTCCGGAGGAGACGAATTCAATCCGGGGCCAGAGACGAGGCTGGATCGCTCAGAGCTTTTGTGTAATAAAGTTTTATTTAAGTATAAAGGAGATAGAGAAAGCCTCTGACATAGGCATCAGAAGGGGGCAGAAAGAATACCCGCCTCCTAGTCTTTAGCTGTAAGTTATATAGTCACTCACAGTCTGTTAATGAAAAGAAAGGAATGTCTTAGAATTTAGAATGGCACCAGATAATTAGTTTCATTTACATAGATTAGGGGAACAGCATCTGAGTAAGTAGGTTAGGCCATTTGGCAGAACCAACTTGAAGATAGAGTCTGGGGTACATTAACATAGCTTAAGACAACGTTTCCATAAGAAAAAGAAATGTATTGGTTAACTCAAGGTTTGAGAGTAGTTAGCTTCAGGTGAAACCAGGTGTCATAGCAACACAGCATTTTAAGAGAAACCTCCTTTTAAATTTGTATAGAGAAGAAAAAAATATTGCTGGTTTGTTTCCTCCTGCCGCTTAAGAGAGATAAAAATGTCTGGCACTTGCAGCCTGTTTCCTCTGTTTTGAGACCCCTGGACTTCCTGCCTGTTACCCTCTCAGTTTCATGTTTAGATCCCTAATTACATCAGCAAAGACCCCTTTTCCAAGTAGGGTAGCATCCATGGGTTCCAGGACACAGACATAACTTTTGGGGGCCCACCATTCAACCCACTACGCTGGGCTTCGTTGTTAAGTGAGGGTGTTGGAGAAGGAACAGTCAGGAAAGCTATGGAGCAGTCAGGAGCAGGCTATGACCTGGTGACACCGTCCCTGGCTAATTTATGAAGAAAAGGGAATTTATACTCGAAGGATATGTGATAGCTTCTGGAAAACAAGATCCAGAAAAGTGACCACCAGGGCTTAGAAATGACAGGGTCAGGGCGATTCCAGGGACCTGGGAGGCAGGAGCTTGTGATCAGTCTCTCAGGGTGAGCCCACTCTTAGGATTTTAGATCCCATGTCAGCGGGATGCACAGAGTTATGTTCCTGGGTGAGAAGATGGCATTGACTCAGCCTGGGTCCTAGAATGCCACCTCAGAGAAGAGAGGTATATCTAGACTGACATTTGCCCCCAGACCTGGTACAAAGGGGAAGGAGCTCCCAAAGAAAGGTGGGCTTCTGGTCCCAGAGGATGATATACACTCAGCTCCCCAAACTGGGAGCAGGCTGCTTGGGGAACCTCAGCCTTGGGGCAGTGGAACATCTACCAGGAGGCTCCAACTCAGTTAAGGAGATGGGGTTGGGAGTCAAATAATTTACAAATAGTAGCTGAAAAAATTTAAAATCTTAAACACAAATGAATTAGAATAAATTGAAAATTTTGTAGACTTTCTTAAGGCTTGAATATGTTTGGGGCAGCTCTTCAGGCTAAACCCCTAGACCTCCCCCCACAGGGTGACAGGCTCCCACTTCCACAATTGGGGACCCCTCAGCAGAGAATTTGGGAAACCCTGGACCAAACTCTATCTTAGTCCGGAGACTCTGCTGACACAGCAGAGAGGGGGAACAGACCTCCAGCTCTCGTGCTAATGGCTCTAGTCTTTTCCTTTCTGGTTGTCTGGAAAGGGTAACTGCAACCACTAGTTACAAAGCATCCATTTTCCATGTGAAGAGACCGAGGCTGAGAGAGCTGAGGGTCTAGTTGTTAATATTGTGTCTCCAGAGCTGTTAGTGGAAAGAGCTTGAACCTGGGTCTCCATCTCAGCTCCACTAGGTTGAGTTGTGTGCCCTTAGGCAAATCACATCTCTTCTCTGAGCCTTGGTTCCTTTATCCATAAAATAGGGATAATAACAGCTCCCACCTCATTGGGCTGACTGGAGGGAAAAATTCCAGGCTTACCAGAGTATCAGATGAGGGCACCAGACACATAGTAAAACCTCTCTGAGAGCCCTATGGACCTTACCTGATGACTAGAAGAAAGAAAGAGCTACAGCTGTTGGCATGAGGGCACGTGGGTCTGTGCACATCTGTAAAATGGGCACAGTAGGACTCTCGTGGGAGTCAAAGGCGATCACGTCTGTCAGAGCTGGTTAAACTCTCATGGGCCACGCACATAGGTGTTGCCTCTGTTACTGGCCTGACAGTTTTGTGAGTTCAGGGACCATTTCTTGGTCCTCCTTGGATTCTTCACAGCATCCATCCCAGGACCCAGTGCAGAGCGGGGGGGAGGGGGATGATTCTGAATAGGGTTTGTTGAATGACTAGCTGATCTACTGAGAGAATAATTAATTGAATGAGGAAACTCCAAGGACCTGCCTATCCCACTAACCTGCCCAGGTAAGGACCAGGAGATGTGGACAGCCTTTCTATCCCCCTTCCTGCTCATCCACCCCTTCCTAGGCCCCTGACTGCCCTCCCCTGTGTCGTAGGAGGAGGCTCTCTGAGGACGTGTGTGCTCCGACCCCCAGGGATCTACGGCCCGGAAGAGCAGAGGCACCTGCCCCGCGTGGCGGTACGTTGTTCCAGCCTGAGGCTGAAGGCACGGGAGGAACCGGTGAATGAGGTCCATGGTCACAATGTCAGTCTTGGGTCAGTGCCCCAAGTGGGGCACCCTCAGTTCTGGGAGAACTCCTGCTCTTGGGGTTACTCCAGCCAGGCCTGGTACCCATGGAGAAGACATGGAGTTACAACCCCAGAGAGGCAGAGGAAACTGTTGCCCTGCTCAGATGTGGGCTCCCCGAGGGCCAGAGGGCTCGTCTCATGCTGCTGGGTCTTCACACAGAAAACCTCTCCAAACAAGGCTGGGTGCCAGGGATATGGCTGCAAGGGGCTCTGGATCCTGTCCTCAGATTTCTCACAGCCTAGTCAGGGAGACAGGTGCCACAGTCACAGGTTCAGGGTGGTAAGGGCTGAGGTGAGAGGGAGAAGATGGGAGGACAGCAGAGAGGGCCTGGCAGGGGAGGTCCAGGAGGGCTTCCTGGAGGAAGTGACACCTGTGCTGTTTGAATAGGGAATGAGCTAACCAAGGAAATGGGGTAGTAGAGAGAAGGTGATCCAAACAGAGGAGAGAGTTTGGGCATAATGCTGGAAATGAAAACCAGTTCCAGGTTTGGGGATGTACTTCCCTGGAGGCTCAGATGGTAAAGAATCTGCCTGCAGTGCAGCAGACACAGGTTTGATCCCTGGGTCGGGAAGATCCCTGGAGAAGGGAAAGGCCACCCATTCCAGTATTCTTGCCTTGGAAATCCCATGGACAGAGGAGCCTGGCGGGCTACAGTCCATGGGTCACAAAGAGTTGGATACAACTGAGTGACTAACACTAACAGTGAACAAAATAGACAATTCTACCCCCCCTTCCTGTGGGCTTTATATTCTCACAGAAGAGAAACAGAATAAACACCTTACATGACAAGGAATAGTCGAAGGAGCCGGGGACTGTGGAGAAAGAGGGAAAGTGCAGCGGGATGGGGGAAAGCCAGGGTGCCAACAGTCAGGGAGCCTCTTTGAGTAGGGACACTGAGCCCCTTGAGGTGACCAGGTGTATCACAAAGGTAGGCAGAACCTTCCAGGCAGAGGGCATGGGAGGTCCAAAGCTCTGAGGTGTGAACCTGCTGGCCTGTTCCAGGGAGGAAGCCAAGTGCCTGGGGCTGAGTGAGACCAAGGGGTTCAGTGGGAGGCAAGTCAGAGAGGTGCTGGATCCGGAGCAGAAGGGTCTCCTTAGCCATCTGACCTGCCAGAAAGGCGTCCCAAAGGTTCTGAGCGGAGGAGACGTGATTTGACTTAGGATTCAGAAAGATCCCCAGCTGCGTGGAGAACAGCCCACAGGGGCTTTGGGTGGAAGCGGGGGACCAGTTAGGAGGCTATTTCCGTGTCCGGGTGAGCGATGAGGGTGGAGGTCAAGGCAGTGAGGAGTGGCTAGATTCTGGACAGATAGTAACAGCTGAGACAACTGCGTTTGCAGATGGGTTGGGTGTAGGGAGGGCGGGAAGGGACAGCCAGAGGGGGCTGCAGAGCTTTGGCCTGAGCCCTGGGTGCTGTGGGCCGAGGGAAAGCAGGGGTGGCCAAGTGGGGTCCAGCACTCACAGGTCAGGGCAAGTCTGCCTTGTCCATCTGGCAACCAAATGGGCCACCAAGTGGAGACATCTGTCAGGAAGGTTTAGTGGGGCTGGGACAGAGAAGTCTGGCCTGAAGCTAGAAACTGGGGAGCCGTCTGCCTGGAGATGGAATTAAAAGCCATTTCCAGGCTTCGTCTGTGTTTCTCACCCTCTCCCCTCTCCACCAGAGCCACATTAAGAAGAGGTTTTTCATGTTCCGATTTGGGGACCGACGGACGCGGATGAACTGGGTCCATGTCCGCAATCTGGTGCAGGCCCACGTGCTGGCCGCCGAAGCCCTCACTGCCGCCAAGGGCCACGTGGCCGTGAGTCTCCTGCAGTGCCCCCCCTCCTTACCCCCCAGGCTGCAGGTAGGCGCCCCACTATCCCTAGGGGATTCCTGGCTCACACACGACAGATCTCCCCAACTCAAATTGCCTCATGGGCTTGTCAGCCCAGGAAAGCTGGGGGGCGGGGGGTGGATGATACTTTTTAGAGCATCCTTAGCTCCTTGAAATGACCCTGAGAGGTAGGTGTTGTTGATCCCAGAGTGACAGTCACCAAATGCTAAGCATCTTAGATATATTGTTATAGTTCCCCTTTAGAACAGCCCAAGAGGGAGATCCCATTATTATGCTCCCATTTCTCAGATGAAGAAACTGAGGCACAGAGAGTTTAAGTGACTCCGTCGAGGTCATACAGCTCGTCAGTTGGGAGCCCCGGAATCCAAAGGGACTTGTTCAGATCTATCTCCAGGGCTGCTCGGGAGAATGGGGAGTTGGGGCAGCTGCTAGAAGCCATCAGAGAGGACAGGGTCAGGTGACGGCCCTGTGCCTGACATCCCCTTCCCCGCGTGTCCCCTCAGAGCGGGCAGGCGTACTACATCAATGACGGGGACAGCGTCAACCTCTTCGAGTGGATGGCTCCACTGGTAGGTGCCCAGACACGCCACCAACCCAAGTGAGAATTCCGGGATCCCCACGTCTTCCTTCCCTGTCACCTGTTCCTCTTTCTAAAAGCTCAGGAGGTTTCACATGAAAGACCAGCTTGGCAACAGTGTCTACTTGGGTGGCGCTGGAACTGAGTCACGACCACCCCTTTAGGAGGCCAGGAGCTCCCCGAGTTTGCCACAGTCCCTCTCAGCCTGCTTCCTGACTTATGTTGATGTCTTGTGAAGTTTGGCTTGTGGGCCCCCCACCTCTGTACTTTATAGGGAGGCCCTGAAAGAGGTAAGTAGGAGGTGGCCAAAGCACAAAAGGAGGTGCTGGCCTTCACAAAGGGAGGCACAGCCCCCACCCTGAGAATCCCGGCCTCCTCTCCCAGCAGCCTACAGACTCCTTGATGGTGTCGACCAGAAACCCCACACTGGAGGCTATATCTTCGGGGTATTCAGGCCCTTTGCATGTCAACTTTTAACAGCTTTATTGAGATATAATTTATAGACCATACAGTTCACCTATTGAAAGCATACAAACCAATGGTTTTCAGTATTTTAAAAGTTGTATGACCATCACTGAAACACATTTTAGAACATTACATCACCTTCCCCAAAAACAACCCCTCCAAAAACCATACTCTTTGGCTGTCATTTCTGTTTACATCTCATCCCACCCCACCCCTAGCCACAGGCAACCACTAATCTCCTCCCTGCTTCTATAGACTTGCCTGTTCTGGACATTTCCTGTGAACAGAATCATAAAACATGTTAAGTTTCTTTCACTTAGCATAAAGTTTTCAAGGTTCATCCTTGCTGTGGATGTGTCATATCAGTGCTTCACTCTTTTTTATTACCAAAAAAAAAATTCCATTCAGTGGATATGCCAAATTTTATTAATCCATTCATCACTGGATAGAAATTTGGGTTTTCCCAAATTACTGTTATCAGTCATGCTATTATGAACATTTGTGTGTAAATAGTTGTGTGGACATATGTTCTCATTTCTCTTGTGTCTACACCTGGGAGTGGAATTCCTGGGTCATACATTCCCAGGTGGTAAAGAATCTGCCTGCCAGTGCAAGAGATGTGGGTTCGATCGCTGGGCAGGGAAGATCCCCTGAAGGAGGGCATGGCAACCCATCCAGAATTCTTGCCTGGAGAATCCCCATGGACAGAGGAGCCTGGCAGACTGCTGTAAATTCTATATAAGTGCCTTAGAGTGTGTTTGGGTAAGCAGATGTAAAAAAATAACTAAATGATGGGAATGAGCCCAAGTTTAAAAACCCGCTCTGTGCCGTCAATTCCCACTTAGTTTTCCAGGTCATAGTGTTTCATTTAAAGACTGGTGTAAACTTAGGGCTGGCTGTGGGGTCTGCCTGCTCTGGTGGGCAGATGAGGAGGGGCCAGGAGGTGCTCTGATGACTCTGGGGTAAAGGCAGTTTGTGGCCTCTGCACATTAGCCCTTCAGGTATCTGTTTTCTTGCCTCAAGCCATGTTTCCTTGCAGTTTGAGAAGCTGGGGTACAGCCAGCCCTGGATCCAGGTTCCTACTTCCTGGGTTTACCTGTCAGGTAAGGAAGGGTGTGTGTGTGTGTGTGTGTGTGTGTGTGTGTGTGTGTGTGTGTGTGTGTGTGTGTGTGTGTGTGTGTGTGTGTGTGTGTGTGTGTGTGTGTGTGTGTGTGTGTGTGTGTGTGTGTGTGTGTGTGTGTGTGTGTGTGTGTGAAAACCCTCCACATGGCAGATGTACATGCATTGCTGTTGTTGTTCAGTCACTCAGTGTGTGTGTGTGTGTGTGTGTGTGTGTGTGTGTGTGTGTGTGTGAAAACCCTCCACATGGCAGATGTACATGCATTGCTGTTGTTGTTCAGTCACTCAGTGTGTGTGTGTGTGTGTGTGTGTGTGTGTGTGTGTGTGTGTGTGTGTGTGTGAAAACCCTCCACATGGCAGATGTACATGCATTGCTGTTGTTGTTCAGTCACTCAGTTGTGTCCGACTCTTTGCAACCCCACGGACTGCAGCACGCCAGGCTTCCCTGTCCCTCACCATCTCCCAGAGCTTGCTCAAACTCATGTCCATCAAGTCAGTGATGCCATCCAACCATCTCATCCTCTGTCATCCCCTTCTCCTCCTGCCTTCAATCTTTCCCAGCATCAGGGTCTTTTCTAATGAGTTGGCTCTTCACAGGTGGCCAAAGTATTGGAGCTTCGAGTTCAGCATCAGTCTTTCCAATGAATATTCAGGACTGATCTCCTTTAGGATTGACTGGTTTGATCTCCTTGCAGTCGAAGGGACTTCAGGAGTCTTCTCCAGCACCACAGTTCAGAAAGCATCAATGCATTACCTCATTTTAAACCCAGAGCCAGGACCTAGCTGAGAGGCACAAAATTTAAGGAGACCTGCACTCTCAGGAGTCAAATGCTCCAAGCCTGATCTGCACTTGCCCAACCCTGAGAGCTGGTGCCTCCTTAAATTTGCCTTCGGGGCACCTTACTCACTTCACCCTAGTCCCGGCCCTGTTTAAACTCTATCCCACTTGCAGGTGGGTGTGCTTAGGCCCATTGTAAAGATGAGGCAACTGAGGCCCCGAGAGGTTAGCAGCCTGCCTACACACAGTGCCATGCTGAGAAAGCAGGAGAGGCAGAATTCACACTGGGCTAATCTGACTCCATAGCCCACTCCCAGCCCCACTGCTGCGCTGGAAGGTGCGAAGCCAGGCAGAGGAGGGGGAGCCCTGGGGCTGCCCCATCCACCAACGCCAGCCTGGAGTTAAGGCTGCTTTGGGACATGTGGAGGTTCAGTTTTGACCCTGGGCCTTTCCTGGTGGCTCAACAGTAAAGAATCTGCCTGCAGTGTAGGAGACCCAGGCTTGATCCCTGGGTCGGGAAGATCCCCTGGAGAAGGGAATGACAACCCACTCCAGTATTCTTGCTTAGAGAATTCCATGGACAGAGGATCCTGGCAGGCTACAGTCCGTGGGGTTGCAGAGTCAGACAGGACTGAGTGACCAACACTTTCACTTTCTCCTCCTCACCCTGAAGGTCAGTCTCTACTCCCACGCCCCAGTGTCTCTCTGCTGGCCTCCTTCCAGCTGGAATGCTGAGCGTTTGTCAGGCATGGAGTGATCAGCCCCAGGGGATAAGTGGCCCTCCAGTCACAGATAACTGAGTTCTGGAAAACCTCAGCTGGATCTGTTGCTCTTTAAGAGCACTGGGATGCTTGCCATTGAAAGCTGGGGTTTGCAGACTTCTGTCTCCCAGGGCACCCGCACAGAATGGTTCCCCTGCACAGCATCGCCACCAAGAGTGACACTCCTGACCCCCAGCTGCGAAAAGTTCAACTGCAGCTTCTGGCAGTTTGAGTGAATTATCTATAAATTCCCCAGTTCCCAGTGAGCTAACTGTAACTCAGTTCTTCTTACTCTTGACTGCACAGTAGAATCACCTGGGAGCTTTTAAAATCTAGAAATGCCTCAGCCACATCCCAGACCTATTATCTCAGCATTCTACTGGTACAAGGGGATGGGGGAAGCTGGAACATTTAAAAAAGTGATCCAGTATAAAGCGCATGTTGAGTTCAATCACTGCCCCAACTTCTTTCTCTCTGACTCAAGAGAGCATACCGGAATAGAAGTGAGAGAGACATGGTTGTAGATATCGCTTTGAATCTGCTCAGATTTATCTTAAGATGTCAGGCTTTTAATGTTAATAACAACTTACTTGTGACATATTTCATCACCAAGCAAAGTGCCCTAGGCTGTGCTGAGAAACTGATTTAAAGGAATCCCAAGAACAGGAAAATATTGGCAAAGAGATTACCGCTAGCAAAGCAAATAATGCCCCCAACTGACTTGCCCCTGAGAGCCTCCCTGGAGTTTGCAAAGAGCAGGCACCTGTTCACTGGTCCCTCTCTCCCCACACAGCCACGGTGATGGAGTATTTGCATCTGGCCCTGAGGCCCATCTGCAGCCTCCCCCCGCTGCTCACCCGGAGTGAGGTAAGGGAGCCCCTTTGCTCTGGTGCCCCTCACTTGCCTTCCTGCCCCTTCTCCTTTCCCACTCTGACACCATAACTGGATGCTTGTCTGAGGTCTCAGAACCTCCCATGTGTGCCCAAATCTAGGGCCAGCTCCTTCATAATGTCCCAGCCCCTGGGCTTTGGCTTAGGCTGTGCTCTCTTGGTCTGAGGGGTGACCGCTCCAAGCCCATCCTTCACCACTATCATTTCATTCATAAGCAGCTTGCCTTCCCAGCCAGACTGGAGGCTCCCGAAGGCAGGTTCCATGACATTCACTTTCTGGAATGTCTCTACTCCCCAACAACTGTCAATGTGCACGCACGCACACACACAAGGCACACACATTCAAGCTCACAGTTTGAGGCTCACAATTTCTGCTCATTGAACAAGTATATATTAAGTAAGGACCTACTGTGTTAAGAACACTGTTCTCAAATAATGATGATGCATTTTCTATTTGCATATAGAGTTTAAAAGAGATGTTTTGGGGAAAAAAGATGTTTTTATTTAAACATTACTTTTTCATGTATTTCCTTTATTTAGTCTTGGTTGTGCTAGCTCTTCGTTGCTATATGCAGGCTTTCTCTCTAGTTGTGATGAGCAGGGGCTACTCTTCCTGAGGAGCACTGGCTTGAGATGCAGGGGCTTCAGTAGTTACAACACACAGGCTCAGTAGTTGCGGCTCATGGACCCTAAGGCACATGGACTCCAGTAGTTGTGGCACATGGGCTTTAGTTGTTCTGAAGCATGTGGAACATTCCCAGATCAGGAATTGAACCCATGTCCCCTGCATTAGCAGGCAGATTCTTATCCACTGTACCAGCAGGGAAGTCCTAAAACAGAGGATGTTTTAATGCAGATTGTAAATAGTAAAGCAACAGTGGTGTTTGGTATTACTTGCAAAATCCTTTCTCTCTCACTTGACTGTCCCTGATGCACTGCTAAGTTAGGAAGGCCAAAAAGATTAGTATCTCATTTAATGGTGAAAAATTGTGAGCACTAGAGTGAACCAATCACTCATTGGTTCAAGGCTTCCCAGGTGGCTCAGTGGTAAAGAATCTGCCTGCCAATGCAGGAGACATGGGTTTGATCCCTGGGTCGAGAAGATCCCCTGGAGGAGGATCTGTATTCTTTCTTGTATTCTTGTATTCTTTCCTGGAAAATCCCATGGCCAGAGGAACCTGGCAGACTATCGTCGATGGGGTCGCAAAGAGGTGGACACGACTGAGTATGCATACACACACCAAGCCCCCACCATTCTAAAATTGGCTTCACACCAAAAATAAAAAAAATAAAATTGGCTTCACATTCAAAGCTCAGTGCTCCCCACTTCAGAGAATCAAGAATGGGCCATGGAAAGAGCAGTTCCCTATGGTTTCTCCTTTTAGCCATCCGGACTAGCAGAGAGAAGAGAAAAATAAAAATAGGGACCATCTATTGAGTGGTGATGAAGTGCCAGGCACTGTGTTTATCTCATTTAATCTTGACAACCACTATACACGGTGGATTCTGTTGTCACTTCCGTGTACAGAGGAGGAAGTGAGACACATGGCTAGGGGAGGGGGAGAGGGTAAAATAAACTGCCCATCACCATTTGCTTATGTAGCAGCGCTGAGATTTGAACCCAGATCAAATCTAAAAGATTCCAAGCTTAACCACTAACTTGTGAAATGTCAGGTATCATATTCACATAAAATAACTGCCAAGGTACTGCTGAATTGTGGTCGGGCTGAGAGCTGGCTCCTCTTTCTCTCCCCTCCCTTGAGGTTTTCTTGTTCAATGTGGGGGCAAGGGATCCCTAGTTAGTTGTAAAGTTTCTGGGCACCGTGGCTCTGGCGCCCTCTGCTGGCCAGTCTATGACATACTAACCAGCCCTGTAGTTCACTTCATAGTCTTTTTTCATTCATTTCACTTGTATTGAGCACCTACTGTATGCCAGGCATTGTTCTGAGGAATGGAGGTAGGACAGTCCTTACTTCCTATTTGCATATACAGTTTAAAAGAGAGAATTTTTTTACTGAATAATAGTTGACTTATCATGTCTTAATTACTGCTACACAGCAAAGTGATTCAGTTATTTCAGTTATATATCCTTACATTCTTTTCTTTAATATTCTTTTCCATTATGGTTTGGGGCTTCCCTTGTGGCTCAGCTGGTAAAGAATCCGCCTGCAGTGTGGGAGATCTGGGTTTGATCCCTGGGTTGGGAAGATCCCCTGAAGAAGGGAACGGCTACTCACTCCAGTATTCTGGCCTGGAGAATTCCATGGACTATGTAAGTCCATGGGGTCACAAAGAGTTGGACATGACTGAGCGACTTTCAAATGTATATGATCTGGGGGGAGTTGTGTTGAGTCTTTGTTGCTGCATGCAGGCTTTCTCTAGTTGCGATGAGCAGGGACTACTCTTCTTTCTGATGCCCAGGCTTCTCACTCTAGTAGCTTCTCTTGCTGTGGAGCAGAGGCTCTAGGTATATAGGCTTCAGTAGTTGCAGCAGAGGAGCTCAGTAGTTGCAGCTTGTGGGCCCTAGATGCGGGCTCAGTAGTTGGAGCCCATAGTCTTTAGTTGCTCTTTGGCACGTGGAATCTTCCTGGACCAGGGATCAAACCCGTGTCCCCTGCATTGGCAGGCGGATTCATATCCACTGTACCACCAGGGACGTCCATATCATAGAATATTGAATATAATTCTCTGTGCAATACAAGCCCTTGTTGTTTATTAAGAGAGGATGTTTTAATGCAGTAAACAGTAAGAACTATAAACAGTAATAATTATAAATTTTATAATTTATATATAAATTTATATATAAATTATATAATTATTAATTATAAATAGTAATAATCTGTTTATCCCTGGTGGCTCAGCCAGTAGAGTCCTCCTGCAATGAGGGAATCCTGGGTTTGATCGCTGGGTTGGGAAGATCCCCTGGAAAAGGGAAAGGCTACCCACTCCAGTATTCTTGCCTGGAGAATTCCATGAACTGTATAGTCCGTGGAGCCGCAAAAGTTGAACACAATTGAGCAACTTTCACTTTCTTTCCATTATGGTTTATCATAGGATATATAATTTTGGGGGGAGTTGCATTGGGTCTTTGTTGCTGCACTTGGGCTTTCTCTAGTTGCGATGAGTGTGGACTACTCTTCTTCTTAATGCCCGGGCTTCTCACTATAGTGGCTTCTCTTGCTGCAAAGCACAGGTCCTAGGCATATAGGCTTCAGTAGTTGCAGCAGGGGAGCTCAGTAGTTGCAGCTTACTGGCCCTAAAGTGCAGTTTCAGTAGCTGTAGCCCACGGGCTTAAGTTGCTCTTTGGCGCGTGGAATCTTCCTGGACCAGGGATCAAACCCATGTCCCCTACATTGGCTGGTGGATTCTTACCCACTGTACCACCAGGGATGTCCATAATCATAGAATATTGAATATAGTTCTCTGTGCTATATAAGACCTTGTTGTTTATTAAAAGAGAGTGTATTTTAATGCAGATTGTAAACAGTAGTAATCTGTTTATCCCTGGTGGTTCAGCCAGTAAAGAGTCTGCCTGCAATGTGGGAGTCCTGGGTTCAGTCCCTGGGTTGGGAAGATCCCCTGGAGAAGGAAATGGCAACCCACTCCATTATTCTTGCCTGGAGAATTTCATGGACAGAGGAGCCTGGTGGGCTACAGTCCACCGGGTCACAAAGAGTTGGACATGACTAAGTGACTAACTTTCACTTTCATAAACAGTAAAGCAACAGTGGTGTTTGGTATTATTTGCAAAATCCTTCCAGTCCACTCTCTGATCTGACTGTCCCTGATGCTCTGGTAAGTTAGGAAGGGCAAAAAGATTATAATCTCACTTAATGGCGAGCTCACAGTCCATCCAAAGAGACAGACAGCCCAATAACCAGGCAACTCAACACACTGTGATAAGGACTATACTGGGGGAAATGATGAGAAACTTCAGGGTACACAGAAGAGGCACATAAACCAATTCTGAGGAAGTTAGGGAGGGTTTCCCAAAGGAGGTGACATCCAAGCCTGAGATCTGGGACCCCTGTTTATCTAGCTCACAGCTGTATCCCCCAAAGCCCTGAGCTTGCTAGCTGAGGCAAAAAGAGACAAGAACTGGCCTCTCTCCCTCTTTCCCACACTAGCTTCCATGATCAGGGGCTTGACCCCAAGGGCTGTTACAGGGCCCCAGCAGAATCAAGCAGCTAGTGGACTCCTTCCCAGTGTCCAGCTGAGGAACTAAAGCAGAAGAAATGAATCAGGTGGGAGGGTATCCTCCCAGTCCTAACACAGCAGGGAAAGGCATGGGCTAGAATTTGGCTCCCTTGTGTGACCCTGGGCAAGTCACTTAACCTCTCTGATCAATTTTCAAGAGGAGACGGTGGTATTAGCATTTCAGAAGATTAAATGAGACGATGCCCAGAAAGAATTTAGCCTGACAGGCACAGGGGGCTAGTTCAGTACTTAGCTGTCAGTACTACCTTGGAAGCCTGTGGGCCCCAGGACTTCTGCCAGCAGGGAAGGCTGCTCAGACCCTGGAGAGTCAGCACGTCTGCATAACTGAATTCCTCTCTTAGGGAAGCTCAGTTAATCAGCAAGGGAGTGAAGGCTGTGCCCTGGGACCTGCCTACCCAGACTCAATCTGGGGCTGTGGGCTGAAAAGCCCAGGGTGTCCCCTGGAGACACTTATTTCCGGAGAGCTGCACCCAGGCTACAGGCAGAATGTATCAAGGTCCTCCTGAGCCCCAGCATCTTCTGGGCCAGGGAAGGGAGTGCAGAGGTGGGGCCTTTACTTTTGGGGGACTGGGAGATTCAGTAGGGTGAGGAGATGCAGAAAAGACATCCTGGAGGCGTCGCCCTCAAAGAAAATGGGGGCGGAAGAGAGAAAGGAAGTCCTCCCCATGAGACATCGAAGACGCGAGATCCAACACTTTGGGAAAGGAAAGGAAAGTGAATTCACTCAGTCGTGTCCGACTCGTTGCGACCCCATGGACTGCAGCCTCCCAGGCTCCTCCGTCCATGGGATTTTCCAGGCAAGAATACTGGAGTGGGTTGCCATTTCCTTCAAATCGCTGTGCGACGCAAGGGAAATCCCAACCCTCTCCCGTCCCAGTGAAACATGGTTGCTTCCCACGCCCACTAGTCCAGCCCCGCGGCTGTCCCGCCTCTCCCCGCAGGTGCGCAGTGTGGCCGTGACGCACACCTTCCAGATCGCCAAGGCCCGCGCCCAGCTTGGCTACGTGCCGGACAAGTTCAGCTTCGCGGATGCAGTGGAGCGATACGTGCAGTCAACAGCCGGGAGGACCCGCGGCTCCACCGCGCGGACGCTCCTGCGGCTGCTGCTCGGGCTCTTGCTGTTCCTTGGCCTGCTGGTCCTGGCCCTGCGCTTCCTAGGCCTGCAGCCGTCCGTCGTCTGACCGTCATCGCCGGCCCATCCCTGCTCCCGCCTCGCCTTCAGGACTCGGACCAGACCCTGCTCCGCCCTCCGGACTTGGGCGCACCCTGGAGTCCTGGACTTGTCCCTGCCACGCCCTCTGGGCTTGGGTCTGCCCGGGGCGCAAATGGCAACCCACTCCAGTATTCTTACCTGGAGAATTCCATGGACAGAGGAGTGGGTTACAGTCCATGGAGTCGCAAGAGTCGGACGCGATTTAGCTACTAACTCATCATCATCTGGGCCCCAGCGTTCTGACCCCGCCCCTTCCCCGCCCCCGTATTTAGACACGCCCCTGACCCGCCTCTTGAGTCATGACCACGCCCCTGCTCCTCCCTTCGGGTCTTGAGCTCCCTCTGGCCTGGAGAGGATGCCACAGGAAGGTCCTAGCTTCACAGCCTGCTCCGCCTTCCAGGCCTTCTCCCCGTCCCTACCCAGGTCTCACCCGCCCCAGGGTTCTCTCCTGCTCTAGTTCCGCCCTCTTCCTGGCTCTACCTGTAAGCTTGAGCCCGCCCCCTGGTTTCTCCCCAGGGAATTAGCCTTGCTCAGCCCTTTGGGTAGGGGCTTCCTAG
This sequence comes from Cervus elaphus, assembly GCF_910594005.1. Lineage (NCBI taxonomy): Eukaryota > Metazoa > Chordata > Mammalia > Artiodactyla > Cervidae > Cervus > Cervus elaphus. The sequence continues at coordinate 34,035,790 of NC_057824.1, forward strand.
GTGGCGCTAGTGGTAAAGAACCCGCCTGCTAATGCAGGAGACATCAGACTGGGTTTAATTCCCCGGTCGAGAAGATCCCCTGGAGAAGGAAATAGCAACCCACTCCAGCATTCTTGCCTGAAGAATCCCATGGACAGAGGAGCCTGGCGGACTACAGTCCAGAGCGTAGCAAAAAGTCCAACACGACTGAGCAAGCGGGCACGCCCTATCCCTCTGTGTCGGGTCCCTCCCCTCTTCTACTTGCGATTGGGTCCTAGCCCCGCCCCCTTCCGTCTGGTTCCACCCTCTCCAGTCACATCTCAGGCGAGTTCGTAGGGCCTGAGCGACTGAACTGAACTGAGCTGCAGCCGCTTGTGCAAGCTGGGCAGACGTTTGCAAGTTTTCGCTGTCTGTTGCTACCTCTCTAGGGACACAGACCCTCCTTGCTGCCCTAACTTCCCTGGGCTTGCCCTCAGATTGGGATCTTGGAGTAGACCCATTCTAGGAGCACTGTGTTTGATCCTCTGCTAGGCTTACGTTTTGGGTTCTCTCCCTCATCAGACCTCCTGTGTGTTGATAGCCAGGGTTGGAAGGAAACCTGAGACCCGGGCTTCTGCCTAGCCCTACTTGGCCTTTTTGGGTTTCCAGGGTATAAGTCTGGGGATGATTCAGCTTAGTAAGCACAGGTTTTGGTACCAGAAGGGACATCAAAAAAGAAAAAAATATATTTTTTAGGGTGATAAAAAGATAAAACCTCCAGTTAAAAGTAAATAAATCCTGGGGGTGTAATATACAGCATGGTTACTATAGTTAATAATGCTATATTGTGTTTATGAATGTTGCTGACAGTAGATCTTAAGTTTTTATTACAAGAAAAATTGTAACTGTGGTGATGGAAGTTAACTAAACATTGTGACCATTTCACAATATATACATATAGCAAATAATTATATTATACACCAGAAACTAATATAATGTTACATGTCAATTAAATCTAAAAAAAAAAAAACACTTTTTAAAGAACTGAATCTGTTTTAAGGCAGAAACCAAGGCAATATTGTAAAGCAATTATTCTCCAATTAAAAATAAATAAATAAATTTAAAAAAAATTTAAAAACAAATCGACTCTCTGGGGAAAATAGCAGTAAGTTATAATGGGAATTTTTAGAAATTAATTGGTCATACTTTTTTTATTTAGTGTTGCTTCTATTTGTTCCTGAGGAGGCCAGTAGTGATCACCATAGTCTTTAATGTTTAAACCACAATATTTCTTAATCCAGCCCTGCTCTCCACAGACGCAGTGCCTCCCTATTATCTTGGTTTCAATTGTGGATACCAAAATATTAGTGTGTAAATACACCTGTGTATATATCATAATATACACAGGTGGAACTGGCTGATAAAAACTATGGATCCTAGCAGAGAAGAAAACCATCAGAGACCTAAAGAAACCTGTGATGGGGAGGAGTAAATATGTTAGTTAGGGCCAACATGGCCCTGGCATGAGCATCAACGGGGTGTCCTCTGCTGAACAATTGAGAAAATTTGTGAAGCAGCTCAAAAATGTGTGCTCCTATTTACTATGTTGAATTGCATGTGTATATATAACTTTTTAAAACAATAATCCTTTATGTTTTGTATATGCTTCATCCTTTATATTTAATGCTTGACAGTTTGAAAGAGCTTTCATCTATATGCTCTGAGACTTAATTCTCAGGATCACTCTTACATAGGGCTTATTATCATTCTCATTTTTAAATGAGAAAACTGGGGTTGTCTAACTTGAAAGAGTGGAGGAATGTGGGGATTACTGCTCTGCAGGTGGATGAGATGCCCCAGGCCCACTGGGCTAAACGTGACCCATGGGTTATTTCTGCTTTTCTGCTCCTTGACCACGGCTTGGGTTGAGCTCTGGGATATATTTCAGTCTCAGATCCACAAACCTTGGACCAGTTGGGACTGGCAGCCCTTGGGATTTCTTTCTTCTCAGTAACATGCTTGCATTTAAATTCACCTTCCTCTCTGACTTTCTCTGAGAAACCTGTTCTTAGCAGAAGGAAAATAGACTTTTACTGTTGACATAATCTAAATCTTTTGTCTACTGACAAACCTCAGCTTGTGAAACTCAAAAGCAAAATCAGTTTCTTTGTTTTCTGAATTTCTCTAAATCATCTCTTCCCCTGGGGGTAGAATGTCTAAACCCTGGGATGGGGGCAGTATGGGTCACTATATCAGAAAGCTTCCTTCCTCTCAAGTGTCTTTAACCAATGGGAAAGGAGGAGGCACCTCCACCCAGCAGAGAAAGTCCCAGTGAGGGTTTTAGAGGCTGTCCAGATAACCCACCCTCCATGAGGTTCTTCTTCTTTTTTATTTTTTTAATTCTTTTCATATTTTATTTCATTTTAAATTTTTATTGTGGAATAGTTGTTTTACAATGTTGTGTTAGTTTCAGATGTACAGCAAAGTGATTTAGTCATACATATATGACATATGTATATACACATATCCACCCTTTTTAAGATTCTTTTTCTGTATAGGAAAGTCACTAGAGTAATGAGTTTCCTGTGCTATACAGTAGGTCCTTATTATCTATTTTATATGTAGTACCATGCATATATCAATCTTGGTCTCCCAATTTATCCCTCCCCCTTCCCCTCTAATAACCATAAGTTTGTTTTCTATATCTGTGACTCTATTCCTTTTATTTTTTTAAGCATTTGTTGTTGTTATTTAGTGGCTAAGTTGTGACCAGCTTTCCAGGCTCCTCTGTCCATGGAATTTCCCAGGCAAGCATAGTGGAGTAAGTTGCCATTTCCTTCTCCAGGGGATCTTCCCTACCCAGGGATCGAACCCACATCTCTTACACTGCAGGCAGATTCTTTACCCCTGAGCCACCTGGGAAATTTCATCGTTTTATCAGTTGACAGAGCCTAGAAACAATAATACCTCAGTATCTAGACCCCATCTGGTACCCAGATCTTATTTCCTTAATACCATTCTCTAATAAAGGGCCCATGAAGCCTAAGATAAACGGCAAACTCTGGAACAGGAAACATGTAAGATGAACCTGGAGCATCTTATGGTGCCACAAAGTGAGAAGTGTTTAAAAACAACAACCACGCAGTGATGGAGGTACATTGAAAGGACACCTGAGCCAGCTATAAGAGCTCCCAGTGGCTAAAGATACAACACTTTGAACAAATGATTACTGGATTATTTCCCAAAATACAAAATGAATATCTAGGAGTCCATAGTGGTACAAATAAATTTAATAAATGAGGGAAGAGACCACTTGCTTTGTATAGAATTTCAATTAACTGATGTAAACATTTCACCCTTAAGTGAAGTGAAAAGTGAGAATATCACAACTCCACATTACTATATATAAAATAGATAACTAAGGAGAAGGAAATGGCAACCCACTCCAGTATTCTTGCCTGGAAAAGTCCATGGACAGAGGAGTCTGGCAGGCTGAAGTCCATGGGATTACATGACTGAGCATGTGTGCATGAGGGTGGAGGGAGATGGGTTGGTAGCAATAAAGTGGTAGAACTAAAAAATATATATATATATATATATATAATTAATAAGAGCACAGGGAACTCTACCCAGTACCCTGCAATGACCTATATGGGAATAGAATCTGAAAAGGAGTGGATATGTGTGTATGTATAACTGATTCACCTTGCCCTACAGCAAATGCTAACACAACGTTGTAAATCAACTACACTCCAATTTAAAAAAAAAAATTTTTTTAAGTGTATACAGTGACTTCATTCTAAAGAGTACAGTGCTGGGGAGGGGGTGTGACTTTCCAGTGGAGAAACCTGCAAATAAGGCCTAGCCAGGTGATCAAGGTTAACATCAACAGTAATAAATTATGTTGCTAATGTGTACTTTTTTTTTTTTTTAGTCATACTTGGGGGATATTAGTTCCCCAGCAAGGATGGAACCTGCAACCCCCTTGCATTGGTTAGAATCCTAACCACTGGCCCTCCAGAGAAGTCCCAATAGCCTGTACTCTTGATGTGGAAGACAATGGCGCTTTACCTCTGTGGTCTTCCTTTCAAAATCCCTTAAGATTCTAAGTCCCCAAATCCTAATTATGAAAAGAAATCAAAGTAATTGAGAAACTTTCTACAAAATGCCTTACTCAGAACTGGGTTTGGGGGGCGGGGGGCTCGTCAAAAACAAGGAAAGTCTAAGAAGCTGTCACAGCCAACAGAAGTCTAAGGAGATATAATGACTAAATGTAATCTCAGAGGGATCAGCTTCCTCATGCTGCATAACAATCCTCACAGGTATAATTGAGGAAAGTTCAGTGGCTGTGAACTTCTGCCCTCTTCCTCTTTAGCCTCAGGTTGATCTTCCTGTTTCCTGTCTGACTCTTTGTGACCCCATGGGCTGTAAGCCCAGCCAGGCTCCTCTGTCCATGGAGTTTCCCAGTCACGGATACTGGAGTGGGTTGCCATTTCCCTCTCCAGGGGATCTTCCTGACCCAGGAATTGAACCCGTATCTCTTTCATCTCCTGCATTGGCAGGCAGAGTCTTTACCACTGAGCCACCTAGAAAGCCCAATCCAGGACTACCTATTAGGAGCAGGCCCTTCATAAATTGTTGAATGAGTAAATAAACAAGCACAAAAACCAGGTAGGAAGTGGATCAATGAAGCTGGGACCTCTAGGCTGATAAACCCGGCTGGGGCGGGGGTCTCGAGCCCCCAGACCCTCCGTAAGGTCGCCTGACACAGTTTTTACCAATAGGGATTTATGGAGTCAGCCTGAGCTCTCTGCAGACTAGAGGAGGCCAGAAAGGGACCCTTCCTAAGTGAAGTCTTGGTTATAATCACCCCCACCTAATCTCTGTCGCTGGATGGCCGAAAGAGGCCCTCTGCCTGGGCCTCAGGCTTTGAAGCCTTAAATCAAAGGCGCAGACAGTCTGAGAGCTTCTTAAAGTATCTCAAATGCTTTACCATGAAAATAGGGAGACGTTTTCGTATTTTTAGGTAGCAGAATTGGTGAGGGTTGTGTATAAGGGTAAAGGAATGAGGTCCCCCGAGCTGCAGTTTTCTCCTTTCCCCCTCCCTTCCTCATTCCATTTTTAAAAAAGAAAAAACAGCGTCAGTAGGTTAAAAAATAAACACAAATAAAGGCGAAGAATAATTGGGAGATGATTCAGAAGTTGAAAAAGTGAAACCCGCAAGGTGTGGCAGCGGTGGGATTCGAACCCACGCCATCGAAATGACTGGAGCCTAAATCCAGCGCCTTAGACCACTCGGCCACGCTACCTCCCGCTCGGAACGTCTTCCATACGTACTATATTAGTCTCATGACCCGGCGCCTCGCTCTCTCCAAACCCCGCCTCCATTGTTGTACGTTTGCCAGATATCAGCCTGGCGTCCTGGCGCCAGTTTCCACGTACTAACCCCGTGGCTTCCTTCCGGGCTTCGGCATCGGAGTGCTCTCGTTATCCGCAGTAGTAAATACAGTCGGGACGCAGCATCAAAAAGGAAAAAAAGGAGTTCCAAAATGTTAACAGTCAATCGTCATCTATGTTTGCGTTTGGTTTTCCGTGAGAGGGAGATACTGCCTACGACCACGTGGGGGCAGTGTTGCACTGGCGCTTGCTCTGGGCCGCGCTGCAGGTCCGCGCGGAACCCGGGTTTTCGGGGAACCAGCGGGGTCACCATCCTGTGGCCTCTCTCGTCCTCCTGCAGCCTTGGGCGGCCCCATGGCCTGGCACTTGCCACTGTGATTCCAGGAAGGAATATCACTGAACGCTTTTACAGGTCATTGACTTGTGTAGGCTCCCTCAGTCATCACGAGTATCCACTCTGTTTTTACAGAGCGGGGAACTGAGGCTCAGAGAGGCAAAAAAAATTGTGTTCGCTGCCCCAGGTAGAACCAGCATTCCTGACCCTTCCAAGATCCAGTGTTCTTCACATAAGAGACTATTTTCAGTGAGATTTTAAAAATACAGTAGCCTTTTCTGCCTCTGCTGCCGCCATGGCGCCGGTGAAAAAGCTTGTCGGGAAGCGGGGCAACAAAAAAGAAGCGGGTACTGTCCTAAGTTTACCTTGGACTGTACCAACCCTGGAGAGGATGGAATCAAGGATGCTGCCAATTTTGAGTAGTTTTTTCAGGAGAGAATCAAAGTGAATGGGAAAGCTGGGAATCCTGGTGGAGGGGTTGTAACAATAGAAGAAGCAAAGAAAGCAAAATTATTCTAATTGTGCCCTTTTCCAAAAGGTATTTGAAATATCTCACCAAAAAATATTTGAAGAATAAGCTACGTATGCTAAAAGCGAAGTTACAAATTGCTACTTACAGATTAATCAAAATGAAGAGGAGAAAGATGACTACCAAAACTCAATTATCTGAAATATTTTGTGTAAGATCTTGAATAAATATTGGGAACCAAAATGGTGGTTTTCCTTATAAAAATAAAATAAAATGCAGTAAATTCAGAGCAAATACATAACACATCAACTTCCAGTTCCTGCCACCCAGAATTCATTTTGTTCAACTCTTCTGAAAGATCACCCCGTGTGGCCACAAGGAGGAAGCAGAGATCTCTTTGGGTAAAGTGAGTGAACGTGTTAGTTGCTCAGTTGTGTCCGGCTCTTTGGGACCCCAAAGACTATAGCCCACCAGGCTCCTCTGTCCATGCATGGAATTCTCCAGGCAAGAATACGAGAGTGGGTAGCCATTCCTTTCTCCCGGGGATCTTCCTGACCTAGGGACCCAACCTAGGTCTACCTGCCTTGCAGGCAGATTCTTTACTGTCTGAACCACCAGGGAAGCCCCTCTTTGAGTAATCCCCCAACAAATGACTCAAAGCCTTCTCCAGTAGTGGGATCATTTGCTAGCAGCAACTGTAACAGTGAAGAACAAACCTGACTCCATATTGAATCTATTCCTTTAGCACTAACCTTTGTGTTCTGTCGCCTGTGCTTAGTCACGATGGCTCTGCATCTTTTGTAAAGGGTTGTTGCCTACAACCTGAAATATACAGGATATCTCCTTCTCTAGGCTCTGATCTTTAAAGGTATAACACGTTTCCATTCATACGGCAAGAGAAAGTTGCAGAACAGAGAATAATATTTGTCCTGTTGGGAGGTTTACGGGAACTTTGTGACCTGACCTACATGAACAGTTGTAAGAACAAAGGATTCTGGCACCAAGAAGTTTGCAACAACCAGCCATCCCCTACCTCCTCTTTTAGGATAAAAGAAACCTGAATTCTAACTCGAGTAAGGTGGTTCTTTTGGAACACTCGTCCACCGTCTTCTCTGCTTGCCGGCTTTCCAAATAAAGTTGCTGTTCCCTGACCCAGAACCTCCTCTCTCGATTTATTGGCCTGTTGTGTGTGTGAGCAGTATGAACTTGGACTCCATAACACAACCCTAGCCCTTCCCACTCTCTCTCTCTGATAATTCAAGTGAGCATTTATCCAGTACCTCCTAGACCAGATAAGGCAAAAATCAGGTCTTCTGGGAGAAAAGCTGTTTCCAGAGCCGCTTCAGAACCCTCAAGCCAGTTGCTTCAACAGAACAAAAATCCAGTGGAAGCAAGGCCATGAGCTTATCTGCTCCAGTGAGCAGGCCTGACTCCCTGCAGGCCTCTGCAGAAGTGCTGACTCAGCTTCCCTGGTGAGTTCTGCCTTAAGGGTGAGGCTGGGAGGACCGTTCCTATGCAAAACCCAGGCCCAGGCAGGCAAGGGTAGGGAGGCCATGGAAACCAGGGCAACTGGACTCTGTTTATCTTTTGCTTTTTTTTTTTATGGAAGTGACAGTTAAAAATAACCTTTACTAAAGTAATAAATACATGTCTCTTATTGAAATCAAAGGCTAAGAAAGAAAAGCGCAAATAAAAGAATAAAATAATCTTCAATTTCTCCAGTTAAACTCTGCCAACACTTCGGTAAAGAAAGGTGTTTTTTGTCTTTTTAAATTTGAAATGTAGTGTAATGCATGCTCATTGTAAAGTTTTTTTCAGATGTCAAATCTGTATAAAGTTAGAGAAGTTCTCTTCCTCACCACTTCCCTCCTTCAAAACCAAATCCAAATGAGTAACAGTTTAGCTGTATCCTGCTAGATCTTTTTCTATGCAGTGAAAAAAGTAAAAGTAAAAAGTCATGTCCAACTTCTGTGACCCCATGGGCCATAGCCCACCAGGATTCTCTGTCCATGGAATTCTCCAGGCAAGAATACTGGAGTGGGTAGCCATCCCCTTCTTCAGGGGATCTTCCCAACCCAGGGATTGAACCTGGGTCTCCTGCATTGCAGGCAGACTCTTTACAGCCTAAACCACCAGGGAAGTCTATAATGACACAGGGGCAAATGTATCTAAAGTTCCATACACGCCCCACCCTAATCCGGGAATTTGCCTTGTGCAAGGAAAAGAGAGAAAGACACTGTCCAAATGATAGAAGAGTGGTCGCTTCCTAGCTTCTGCTAGTCTTTCTGTAGATACAGGTGGGTCACTGAATGGCCCTGTGATGGTTTTGTGCACAGTAGGCCCTAGACCTCCTGAGCCAAGGAGCAAAGGAGGACTTCCAAGCATTTTTTTAAGCTTCTGCTTAAAAGCATTCCATTGTGGTTCTAGGAGGTGAGGGGGAGGTAGGGGATTAATAGATGAAGGGTTTTTAAGACAGTGAAGCTGCTCTGTATGATACTAAACATAACACCTGATGCTTGCCACTATTAGACCAAACTCATAGAATGCAGGGGTCTTCCCAAGTGGCCCAGTGGTAAAGAATCCACCTGCCAATGCAGGAGGTGCAAGAGATGTGATTCCATCCCTGGGTTGGGAAGACCCCCTGGAGTAGGAAATGGCAACCGACTCCACTGTTCTTGCCTAGAAAATCCCACGGACAGAGGAGCCTGATGGGCTAGTCCCAGCAGGCCACAGTCCATGGGGTTGCAACCTGCAAAGAGTCAGACATGGCTGAGCACATAGGCACCTAGGATGTATACCACCAAGAGTGAATTCTAATGTAAACTGTGGGCTCTGCGCAGTGTAGGTTCCTTAATTGTAACACATGGCGGGGGATGTTGATAATGGGGGAGGCTATTCTTGTCTTGTGTAGGGGCAGGAGGGATACAGGAAATCCTTCCATTCAGTTCCACTGTGAACCTAAAACTGCTCTATAACTCCTACGGCCTCCTGTGGACAGGGAATCAGAGGAGCCGGCGCTTAGAAGCATTTCGTTCCCATGGCGTTTGTGGCTAGAGCGGTTCGCCAACCCTCCCTGAGCCTGTGGGCAGATTACTCCCATCCTTTGAAGTGGGGGCAGCCACGTACCTAGACTGGGTACAGCACTCTTCCTGAGAATCTCTCTTCTGAGTCACACCCTGAAGCACCGTGGCGATACCGTGAGCCCTTATTTGAGGGTCACAATTTTATCATGATGTAATTCACATACCATACAAGACCCCTTTTTTTTTTCTTTTTTTCCTTTATTTTTATTAGTTGGAGGCTAATTACTTTACAATATTGTAGTGGTTTTTGCCATGCATTGCCATGAATCAGCCATGGATTTACATGTGTTCCCCATCCTGAACCCCCCTCCCGCCTCCCTCCCCACCCCATCCCTCTGGGTCATCCCAGTGCACCAGCCCCGAGCACTTGACAAGACCCCTCCTTAAAGTGTATAGCTCATTGCTAAGTATATTCACATAATTATGCAACCATCCCCACAATCAGTTTTAAGATCTTTTCATCTGAAAAGGAACACCTGTTAGTTATCACTCTCCATTCCCCACAAACTCCCTTCTTAGCCCCCCAAGCAACCACTAATCTGCCTTCCATCGCAAAGGATTTCCTTTTCTGGCCATTTCATATAAATGAAATCATATATCTGTTGCCTTTTGTGTCTGGCTCCTTTCACTTAGCATATTGTTTTTAAGTTTTATCCATGTTTTAGCGTTTATCAGTACTTCACTCCTTTTTATTGCTGAATAATATTCCGTTGTGTGGATATACCCCATTTTAATTATCCATTCATTGGTTGATGGACATTTGGGTTGTTTTCACCTTTCTCCTATTATGAATAATGTAGCTATGAACATTTTTGCAGATGTTTTTGTGCAGACATATATTTTCATTTCTCTTGGATATATGCTGGGGAATGGAATTCCTAGATTATATGGGAACCCCATGCTTAATTTTTCTGAGAAACTGTCAGGTGGTTTTCCATTTTCCATTCCTCCTTGCAGTGTGTGAGTTTTCTAGCTTCTTCACATCCTTGCCGGCACTTGTTATCTGACTTTTGATTATAGACATCTTAGTGGATTCAGCTTTGAGTTGCATTTTTCCAATGACTAATGATGTTGAGGCTCTTTTCATGTGCTTATTGGCCATTTGTATATCTTCTTTGTAGAGCTGTCTATTCAAATCTGTAACCCATTTTGAAATGGAGTTCTCTTTTTATTTGAGTTATGAGTTCTTTATATATTCTAGCTATAAATCCCTCATCAGATATATGATTTATGAATATTTTCTCCCATTCTCTGAATTGTCTTTTCACTTTCTTGATATTTTTTGCATCCTGTGGATTAGTGAGTCCCATGATTACTCTGTTGGAGGGAGAGGGGAAAAAAAATCCTGTGGGCCGGGAGAGGGGCTTTTCTAATACAAGTGGGGATTTTGTCCTTCAGTGCTTGGAGAGGAGATGTCTGTCCATTTGAGAGAAGAAAGGGCAGGCTTCAGTACATGGAGTAAGGCTTGGAACTAGAGTGCGCCAAGAAACACTGTGAATGGTTTATTTTTCCTCTTGGATACTATAAAAATGAGGGTACAGTTTAATTTTTATCCTCCTATGTTTAATTCTCTTTGTTATTCCACACTCTTCAGTAGAGTCCAAACAGCTTTATGTGGTGGTTAAATGGGGTGATTAAGGATCAAGTAAAAACCTAGAATGATCTGGTTCACATCTCCTTGCTGAGGCCACCCCGGGCACCTGAAGCTCCTGGAAGTAATACCTCAGTGCTGACTCTTTGTGACCCCATGGACTATAGCCTGCCAGGCTCCTCTGTTCATGGGATTCTCCAAGCAAGAATACTGGTGTGGGTTGCCATTTCCTACTCTAGGGGATCTTCCTACTTCAGGGGATCAAACCCACACTGGAAGGCAGGTTCTCCACCACTGGTGCCATCTGGGAAGCCTTCAGAGTGCAACTCAAAAGTCATCTCATCAGAGAATCCTTTCTGACCGCATTTGCCTTTATAATCTCTTATTGCCCCTTACAATTCTCTCTCATAGCACACCCTGCAATTTGTATTGGGAATTATGACTGCTTGAGAAATTTGTTTTCCCTTTTCCTCCCCTGTTTGACCACTCTCTAAAGGGAGGTCTTTCCTCCAACTCCTAACACAATACTTGGCACACAATTGGAGCTTAATTAAGTATCTGCTTTAAGAACAAATACCCATAGATAAGTAACAAGGATAGCACAAGAACTGTATTCAATATCTTATAATAACTGATAATAGAAAAGAATGTGAAAAAGAAAGGCCAAAAAAGAAAAAAGACTTGTCTACTTATAGCTCTGTGGCTCTTTGCTGTATGCCTGAAACTAACACAATTGTTACACAAAGTGATTCAGTTATACATATATATATTATTTTTCAGATTGTTTATCTATTTTATATATAGTAGTGTATATCTGTAAATTCCTAATTTATCCATTTCCTCTTTGGTAACCTTAAGTATGTTTTCTATGTCTGTGTGTCTATTTCTGTTTTGTAAATAAGTTTGTTTGTACAATTTTTTCTTTTTTAGATTCCACATATAAGTGATATCATGTTTGTCTTTCTCTGACTGACTTACTTCACTTAGTATGATAATCTCTAGATCCATCCATGTTGCTTCAAATGGCATTATTTCATTCTTTATTATGGCTGAGTAATAATCCATTATTTATGTATATATATATGAAAAATGAAAGTGTTACTCAGTCAAGTTCGACTCTTTGTGACCTCATGGACTGTAGCCCACCAGGCTCCTCTGTTCATGAAACTCTCCAGACAAGAATACTGGAGTAGGTAGCCATTCCCTTCTTCAGAGGATCTTCCAGATAAGACCAGGGATCGAACCCAGGTCTCCGGCATTGCAGGCAGATTCTTTACCATCTGAGCCACCAGGAAAGCCCATGTATGTGTGTGTGTGTGTGTGTGTGTGTGTGTGTGTGTGTGTAATACACACCACATCTTCTTTATCCATTCATCTGCTGATGGACATTTAGATTGCTTCAAAGAGATTCTCTTTTAAAATGGCAGCTATAAAAGACCCAAATTAGTATCTCATTGGCTTGACTTGGGTCACATGCTCATCCCAGAACCAATGAACGGGACAAAAGGGATGGAATATACTGACCAGCCAGGTCTAGTCATGTCTCCAATCTTAGAACCAGGAGAGTGGAGAGGGCTGTTCTCATGAATTGAGAATAGGGTGTACTGGTTCCTTAAAGCAAAAGATGCTCATACACCAAAGAGAGGAAAAAAGAAGCTATATAACTTGTCCAGAGCCACAGAGCTATAAGTAGAGCAATCTTTTTTCTTTTTTGGCCTTTCTTTGGGCTTGAACAGACTAGCTCAGACTCTGTTCTTGTCCAGTTTTCCCATGGTTAAAATTTCCAGGTATAATTTTGTTTTATGCTGAAAGCCAGAGTTTTTTTTCAAGATGACTAATGGAGCCAATATTTCAAACAAAAATGATATATATATCTTCTAGATCTTGCGTTTTCTGAAACTTGTAGTATTTAGGCCAAAGGGTGAAACACTCGATGACCAATGGTCTCAGGACCATTTCTATTTGTTCATTCCCTTCACCACCTTATGAGGTGCTGCCTGAATGTCACCCTCTCCCCAAGCCTCATAAACTTGTACCTACTCCCTACAGAGAGCATTGCAGCTGGTAAGCTGAAGGACTTCACTCTCCCAACAGAATCTGAATTTTCAGGGGCCATAAAACCTGAAGTGGCCTTCCCAGGTGGTGCCGTGATAAAGAATCCTCATGCCAATGCAGGAGACGCGAGAGACTGGGGTTTGATCCCTGGGTTGGGAAGATGCCCTAAAACAGGAAATGGCAACCCACTCCAGTATTCTTGCCTGGGAAATCCCATGGAAAGAGGAGTCTGGCGGGCTACAGTCCATAGGGTTGCAAAGAGCTGGACATGTCAAGCAACTGAGCACACACACACAAACCTGAAGTGTCAAGACTTATGGACAGGACACCCTAGGGGTTGGTCAATATATACCGAGACCTGGGTCAAAATCTGCAACTTCCTATGTAAACTTGGGAGAGTCACTTAACCTGCCTTAGTCTCCCTGTGTATGAAGTGGGGACAATAAGAGGATTATGACCAGAATTTAAAAAGATAATGTCTATAAAGCAGTTACCGCAATGCCTGACACAAAGCGAATGTCCTGTAAATATCAGCTCTTGTCACAACTCCAAAAAGGCTCATCAAAGAAGGCATTGCAAATGACAGGTAGCCCTTGACCACAGAAACATGTTTACAACCTAGTGTTGAGTGGATAGGAGAAATAGGTAAGAGTCCACTCTTGTTAGGAAAAATGTAAACACTCCCACAATCATACCTAGATAACCCTGTCTGTTTCTGGCCTGCTTGCATACACTTGTTTCTCTGTTTGCTTGGGCCCCTACCTTGGAAATCTTCTGGGTAGGTGTCCCTCTATAAGCCTCAGTTTTATGATCTGTACAGTAGAGCTACAAAAGTTGATATGAAGATAGTATGAGAAAAAACACTTGATAAATATCACTGTTTTTTGTGTTTTTTTTTTCCTGTGCCCCCTGCAGTGGAAGCCCAGAGTTTTAACCACTGGAAGGCCAGCGAAGTCTTTTATTTCTAAATTTAAGAGTTGTGAAATTTCTAAACTTTCACTAGAAAAATAGGAAGAATATAATATGAACTTGTTCACAGTGGTTATCATTAGTTTTATTTCCTTTTCTTCATTATACTTTTCCATATTTATTCATTCATTTCCCAGGTATTTATTAAGCACTTATTAGGTGCCAGGCTGGGAAGGATCTCCTGGTGGAGGGCATGACAACCCACTCCTTTATTCTTGCCTGGAGAATCCCATGGACAGAGGAGCCTGGCGGGCTACAGTCCATAGGGTCACACAGAGTCGGACACAGCTGAAGCAACTTAGCACGCACGCAGATGCCAGGCCGTGCGCTAAGAGGAATACAGCAACGTACTATACAAATAATTATACAAGTAATTGCCATAGTCATACATGCCTAAGTTTTTGCAAAGAAGAGATCAGGGAGGGGAAAAAAAAAGCGATTTCTGATAAAAAAAAAAATATTTTAAGAGACGTACAATGAGATCGGATCATTACTGATTTGGGGAAAGGATTTGAATACAGGAACTAGACAGGCAGCAGATGGAGAATGGGAGGGTGCGGTACCAGAGCAAGAGGTTAGCTGCCCCCTCTCAAATTACCCGCTAGGAGGGCGCCCCCTTTGCCAGTAGGTGGCCAGGAGCGCTCCAGGCGTTAGATCCGGAAGCTCTGTAGTCAGCGGGCTAGTGATCAGCAGACGCAGCGCCGGGAGGTCCACGCGGCGGCAGAAGGAGCCGGGGCGGCCACGTGAGCGCCGCCGCCCCGCCCCGGCCCGCCGCCTCCGGCCCCAGCCCCGGCTCCGCCAGTGTGGGGATCCGCCTCCCGCAAGCCGCGCTGCCGCAGCAGCTGCCCCAGCTCCGCTGAAGGTCGCCCTCGGAACGCTCCCCTAGCGCCCCGGGACCATCCCAGCGGCTCCGCGCACCCCTCGCGCCCCGGGATCGTTGCCGCGGCCGCCGCCGCCGCCGCCTCCCCGGAGCGCCGGCCCGCGCGCCCGGCTCGCCGCTCCCCGGCACCTTCGGGGGGCCCGCCCGCCCTGCACCCTGGAGCACCGGGCCACGAGCCTCTGCCAGCTCCTCTGGATCCTCGCGGCCGTGGGCAGCGGCTGCCGCGCCGGTCCGCCCGAGGCAGGTAGGTGGGGCCGCGGTTGGCCAAGGGGGCCGGGATCCGGCGCTGCAAGCCTGCGCGCCCCGGTGCCGCCAGCGCCCGGACCGCTCAGGGTCCGGTGCTTCAAAGCCGGGGCTCGAGGCGGAAGGAGAATGTGAGGGTTCAGCTCTTCGGCTTTCACTGTTTGCTTCTGTAAAATGGGAGCGTCGTGCTGATTAACGGCAGTGCCTGGTGGGAAAATACTTGGCACTCGATGGTGTGAGAGAGACGGCTTGGGGGCCTCCGTCTGGGGCGCCTCGGGGCCCGCAGAGGTGGGGGAAGGCTGCCTTCCTTTCCCCGCGGGGCCCGAAGCCGCATCGCCTACCTGGGCCCTCGAACAAGAGGCCCCAGTTCCAGGAACCTCAAGGACAGTGTCGACGCACCCTTGCTGCTGCAGTGTTGACTGCAAGAGTTCTGGTGTTGGCAGGCCCCGTGGACAAGTGCGCCAAGGGGCCGGGCATCAGTATGCGGAGCGGCGGGGCGGCGCCCTCCCCGGGGGAGTCCCGACCTAGCTCCGCTGCGCGGGCGTTGGGGGTTGCGGGGAACCCGCCCAGCTGCGCCCCGAGTGAGCCGGATGGGCAGCTGGGAGGAGGGTGGCTAGTCTGCCGGAGGGGAAGTTCTGTGGGAGTGTAACTTCTGGGTCCTCGGCCCTGGAAGCTGCTGCCTGGGGGCCGCTCAACCAGGAAATTGCCTACCCCTCTGATTTTACGGAGGAGGAAACTGAGGCCCAGAGTAATCTAACAGCAGGTACTAATGAGTAAGGTGGGCTAAGGGAAGGAATACAGAGTAAGCAGGTGGGAGCTGATAATACCCTGTGTGTGGCGTGGGGGTGGGGGCTTGTGGGGGGTCATTGGGGAAGGCTTCCTGGAGGTGGTGATGGAAAGGATGCCTGTGGGAGGAGGTGGGATTTAGAGTTTCCTAGGTGTCCTCCTTTTCCCTGGCCTCCACAGCACCTTTCATTTTTTACTCCAGGCATTTATTCAACAAATACAATAAAGCTGCTTGATAGTGGGATTTCAGGTGTAACATGATGGTTGGGATTGCCATCCCCCCCTCCTCTCCTGTTCTTCTTCATCAAGAAGGGATGTGGGCTGCTGTCCCAAATTATCTTTTGCAGGGGATGAGGAGAGAGGAAGTCAGGGTCTGAGGATCCCTTGAAATGGTCTGTTTACATATGATCACTTGTGTACATTCTGTGATTTGCAGCAGGGGTATATGTGTGTGTGTGTGTGCGCGCACTTTGGGTGACAGGATGGTACTTTCTGGCTGACTAAGGATGTATCACTGATATGATTTTAAACATTTTTAATGTATTATGTGGCAGAGATGGCTGTTGGTCACCGTGTTCTCTTCTTCCTGGGATAGCATCCTGGTTGTGTTTCTTGGGCTCCCTTACAATTTCTTGGGCCACATGACTAAGTTTTGGCTTGTTGGAATGTGAGCAGAAATAGTGTGTGTCTCCCCCAAGGCTGGACACTAAAAACCTCCCCCATTCCCCCATTTACCAGCAGAGTTGAGAGGACTGTGAGGGCCTGGAGGAGGGCAGAGCCACAGGCTGGAAGGAGGCTGGGCCCCTGATTGACAGGAGCTCTCCTTTCCACCTCTCTGGTGGTCTGTGACTATCTGCTGAAGAAAGTGGGGCTCCAGGAAGCCCTATGAAAGGTCTGTGGGTATGAGAGGGGCTTCTTGGCTCCGGCTTTCCCCTTGGGGTGATCTGGTGTTCCACAAGGGAGGGTGTCTTTAGGCCCTTTTTCTCACACTGATCAGATTCCCCAAAGAAGTCTGGTCCAGTCTTTGGCAGGGTTGACATCCAGGTGTCAGGACACTGAGAGCAGTGTGGAAGAAAGCTGAGGGTCACCAGCAGAAGCTTGGATTTGTTCAGGCTCATTCTCTAAGATTTACTCTTTCTAGTCTGATTCTTAAAGCTGATACAGGACAAGTTGATGACCAGGACTGCATTCAGTGTAATAGTGGCTTGCTGGACTGATTTAAGAATAAACGTTTTTGTGCTGGGGAGATCAGTTCTGCTGATCAAGAAGCTGCAGACGTAATCCCAGTGAACTGAGAATGTTCTAGAGGAAAGTGGCTATGGTGCCCACCGCAGGATAAAAGTGGCTTGGCCCTTCAAGTGTTGCTGAATTAAACTCCTGCCACCAAGGCTGATGGGCACAAGAAGCAGGCTTCAAACAAAGGAAGAAGTGAGTCACCAACAGGCTTGATGATAAAGTAGAAGACAGTCTCTTGTTCCCCAAAGACCCAGGGCTGTGGAACACCCAGAGAAGCATTTCAGATGGCTAGAAAATCAGAGGGCAGACAGCGTCCAGTTCTCCAGCAGGGACACTTTCTAGACCTTGCAAGGATTCCACAGGGAGTGGCCAAAAGGCAGGCGGCTCAACTGAGAACATGTCTCTGTGCCAGTGGATCTTGAATTTCAGTGCATATCCACACCACCTGGAGGAATTGTTTAAACACGGCTTGCCAGGCCCACCCCCAGAGTTTACTTGAGCAGGACTGGCATGGGGCCCCAGAATTTGCACATGTGACAAGTTTTCAGGTGAGGCTGCTGCTGCTGCTAGTGGTCCCTGGAATCACAGTTTGAAAGTGGTTTAGCAAGTCAGGGCTGAGTGAAACCCTGGATAGATCTGCCCTGGCTGCAAACCCACCTCCCCTGCCTTCTAGCCGTGTGATTTGGGCAAGTCACTTCACCTCCCTGTTCCTCAGCTTCCGCCTCTGTAGGATGAAGCTAATGGTGCCAAACTCCTGGGGCTCCAGCGAGGCTTCCTGGAGGAGGTGACATATATCTAACCTGAGACCTGAGGGATGTGCAGAATTGGCTAGGGGATGGGTAGGGAGAGCAGGCTAGGGTGTGTGCCGAACAGATGGCACCGTGTGGGTGAGCCCAGGGAGCGGGGAGCCCTTGTTCTTCAGGGGGCTGAGGGGAGCGATGGAGCAGGAGCTTTGTGAGTGGTGCTGGAAAGCTGGGACTCTGTTCTGGGCTACATGTCTCAGGACAGGATTGCAGTGGACGGGAGGCTGGCCAGGGCGCCACAAATGGGCCTCAGGGATGGGATGGGCCTGATAGCAGCGCAAGTTACTTCTGTCTGCATTCCACCAGCTCAAATGTAGCCTCCTGGCCCCACCTAGATGCAAAAGGATTTGGGCAGGGGAGCACAGAACATATGGACAGCTGGCTCCTATGCCACAGACCAGCTCTCTCACCTCTTCTCCACCTTGCTCACACTGCCCCACTTTGGTAGATGAGTGAATTATGCAGATGAGGAAGCTGAGTTTCAGAGAGGTTAGGTAATTTGCCCAGCGGCACTCAGCTAGTAGTGGCAGAGCCCGGACTTGAACCCAGATCAGTTCATCTTCAAAGCTTGTTGGGCCCAATCCTGGTCTTGGCTACTTTTTGAGGGCCTCCCGATGATCCAGGCTTTCCCACTCAGGTTTTCCCACACACTCAACTGTGTCTCCTGGCTAAGTCACCCCTAGATGCCTTGTAATTGTAACCTGATAGTCCCTCTAGTCCTCCAGGCCTACAAGGCCCATTATATCTGCAGACATGGCCCACTTTTCTCCAGTCACTCATTCGTTCATGCACGCTGCATTTCTAGGGAACCTCGTGTGTGCCAGGCATTGTACTCTGGGCTAGGAGCTAGAAGGACTAAGACACGGCCCCTTTTGTTCCAGACACTCACATGGTCTGGGCACCGAGAGGCTATGTAAACACAGAGTTGCCCTGAGAAGTGAGACACGCTGTCTCTCTGGTCTGACCCACCAAGAGTACAGAGTGTCCTGGGAACATGCTGCTGCTGCTGAGTCGCTTCAGTCGTGTCCGACCCTGTGCGACCCTATGGACAGCAGCCGATCAGGCTCCTCCGTACACAGGCTTCTCTAGACAAGAATACTGGAGTGGGTTGCCATTTCCTTCTCCACCTAGGAACATGAGAAGGGTGCAAATAATTAAAAATTAAAATTCAGGCCCTCTGTGCATTTTGTTCATTGAAGCTGTACTTAATATTGTGCTTTGTATTCTAAAATGTATATTTTTGGTTCTGAAAACAATACCTTTGAATCATAACGGCTTCGTATGAACAAAGCACAGTGAACTGCAGTGATGTTTTTATGAGCCTTCGCAGAGTGAATGTTGACTTGTCTTCCTGGGTTCAGCTGTGGGTCGCGGCTCTTATCAGTGAGTAAGCTGATTTCTCTGTCTCTTTCTGGTATGCATGGAGATGTGTTTTTAAAAGAGAAGAGGAGGGAAGGTGTATGGGGGAAGTCTCCTTGGAATCCCACCAAAGTCCTTCTAGAGCGGGGTTTCTGAGCCTCAGGACTATTGACAGTTTGGCTGGACAGTTCTTTGTTGTGGGGCTGTCTTGTGAGAGCCAGAGGTGTCTCTAGTCATTGCCAAGTGCCCCCTGTGACGGCAAAATTGCCCTACTGTCTAGACTATACTTGTTTCCTACTGCTACTGTAACAAATTGCCACAGATTTAGTGGCTTAAAACAACAGATTTCTTTCCTTACGGTTCTGGAGGTGAGAAGTTCAAAAGCCAAGATAACCAAATTCAAAAGCAGGGCTATGTTCTGTCTGGCGGCTGTAGGGAAAATCTGTTTCTTTGCCTTTTCCAGCTTCTACAGGCCTCCTGCATACCCCTTCCTCTGTCTTCCAGGCCAGCTACATAGCATCTTCAAATCTTTCTCTATGACCCTTGTTTCATTGTCACGTCTTTTCCTCTGACTCTGACTATCCTGCCTCCTTTTTATAAAGACTCACTGGATAATCCCAGATAATCTTTCACCTCAAGACCCTTAACTTAGTCATATCTGCAAAGTTGATTTTGCTACATAAGGGAGCATATTTGCAGGCTTTGGAAATTAGGGTGTGAACATCTTTGTTGGGGGGAGGGCATTAGTCTGCCCACAACATAGACTTTTGGGTTTCTGGGTATAATGGAAATGCTTCTGGAGGGCTTGGGAGGAGGGGAGTGATTTAGGGGTTAGGGTGTGGTCAAGGCATAATAGCTGCTGGTACTTTTGAGGGCTAGTTCTCTGTTAGGCACCACAAGCCTGATCTCACTAACAACTCCTAGGGTTAGAAGCCCCCTGTTTTCCAGACAGGAAGCCACCCAGAGAAGTCTTTCTGGAGAGGGTAAAAATTTGAGCTGGATTTTGAAGGGAACAGAAGGATTTGGCAGCAGTTGGGAGAGGCATTCCAGAAAGAGGGTCCTTCAGGTGCAGGGGCAGGGACATGAGGCCTTGGTCATGAATAGTGAGTGCTTCTTGGGTGGGGACATCTGTAAATCAGTTTATTTTACTCTGGCATTCTGACACAAGCTGTATTATTTCTTGAGATAGTTTTAATAAATGTTTATTTATGAGCACCTACCGTATGCCGGGGGTACGTAGACACTGACCTGAATTTTTAGGTGGAGGCTTGACTTAGTAACTCCTGATACAACACATTTGTTACCATCCCCACCCCCAGCAAATAAATGAAACGCAGCCTGGAAAGGCATTTGATGAGCACTTCAGGCTCCTAGCTGGGGAGCCAGGATTCAAGCTGGGTCCTGTGACTGCAGAATGCAGGGTCTTGGGCACAACAGTGAGCTTTTTTTTTTTCCAACTATTTTAAAAGTGAAGTATAGTTGACTTACAGTATTATATTAATTTCAAGTGTACACATAGTAATTCAATGTTTTTTATAGATTATACTCTATTGAAAGTTATTACAAGATAATGGCTCTAATTCCCTGTGCTGTAAATACATCCTTGTTGTTTATCTAGTTTGTACATAGTAGTCTGTATCTTTTAACGTGCCTCTCCATTTTACCCTCTTCTCACTATGTTTTCTGTATCTGTGTCTGTTTCTGTTTTGCTATAAACATTCATTTGTTATATTTTTAGATTCCACAAATAAGTGCGAACATACAGTATTCTCTGGCTTGTTCACTAAGCATGATAATATCTAGGTCCATCCACGTTACTGCAAATGACAGAATTTCATTACTTTTTTGTGGCTGGGTAATATTCCATTGTGTATATGTATGTATATATGTGTATGTTTCTATATATTTATATAGGCTTCCCTATATACCACTGATAGCTCAGTGGTAAAGAATCCACCTGCAATGCAGGAGACCTGGGTTTGATCCCTGGGTGGAAAAGATTGCCTGGAGAAGGAAATGGCAACCCATTCCATTATGCTTGCCGGGAAAATCTCCTGGACAGAGGAGCCTGGCAGGCCACAGTCTATGGGATCACAAGAATCGGAAGCGACTTAGAAACTAAACCAGCACCACTATATATATATATAATATATAAACCAGCACCACACACACACACATATACGTCTTATTTATCAGTTCACCTGTTGATGGACACGGGTTACTTCCATATCTTGGCTGTTGTAAACATTGTAAACAGTGCTGCTGTGAACATTGGGTCCTTGTATCTTTTTTAATTAAGTATTTGGGTTTATTTTTTTTGGATATAGACCCAGGAGTGGCATTGCTGGACCATATTACAGTTCCATTTTTAGCGTTTTGAGGAAGTTTATACTGTGTTCCATGGTGGCTACACCAATTTACGTTCCCACACAAACATGTACCTTTTCTCCACATCCTCGCCAGTGTTTGTTATTTATAGGCTTTTTGATGGTAGGTGTGACAGGTGTGAGGTGGCATCTCATTGTGGGTTTTTTAAAAATATTTATCTATTTATTTGGCTGTGTTGGGTCTTAGCTGTGGCTGGTGAGCTATGTTGCCCCATGGCACGCGGGATCTTAGTTTGATCTGACCAGGGATCAAACCCACATTCCCTGCATTGGAGGTGGATTCTTATCTACTGGACCACCAGGAAAGTCCCTCACTGTCATTTTTATTTGTACTTCTTCAATGATTGGGCTTCTCAGGTAGTTCAGTGGGTAAAGAATCTGCCTGCAGTGCAGGAGACCAGGAAGACGTGAGTTCAATCCCTGGGTTGAGAAGATCCCCTGGAGGAGGGTATGACAACCCACTGCAGTATTCTTGCCTGGAGAACCCCACTGACAGAGGAGCCTGGTGGGCTACAGTCCGTAGGGTTGCAAAGGGTTGGATGTGACTGAGTGACTAAGCACACATATACTCCAACAATTAGTGATGTTGAGCATCCTATGAGCCTCTTCACCAGCTTTATGAGGTATAATTAACAAACAACAATTGTACATATAAATAACAATTATACGTATTTAAGGTATACAATGTGATGAATTGCTATACATATATTTGTGAAATGGTTACCGCAACCAACCTAATTAACCCATCCGTAATCTCATATAGCTACCATTTTTTTTGTTTTGTTTTGTTTTGTGTGTGTGAGAACAGTTAAGATTTACTCTCTTGAGCAAATTTCAAGTACACAATTCAGTATTATTAACCATAGTCACCAGGCTATACACTAGATCTCCAGGCCTTAATTCCTCTTATAACTGAAACTTTGTACACTTTGACATTATCTCTCCATTTTTCCCCACCCCACCGCCAGCCCCTGGCAACCACCATTCTACCACTCTCTGCTTCTCCGAGTTCGGCTTTTACAGGCTCCACGTGTAAGTGAGATCATATAGTATTTTTGTGTGTCTGACTTATTTGACTTAACATAATGTCCCCCTGGTTATCCATGTTATTGCAAATGACAGGATTTCCTTCTTTTTTAAGACTGAGTAATATCCCATTGTGTACAAAATACATTAACTTAGGCAAACTCCAGGAGCTAGTAAGGGACAGGGAGGCCTGACATGCTGCAGTCCATGGGGTTGCAAAGAGCCAGATACGACTTAGCGACTGAACAACAACAACAAATAGATATACCACATTTCTTTTACCCTGTCAGGTGTCAGACACTTAGGTGGTTTCCATACCTTGGCTGTTGTGACTAACGCTGCAGTGAACACGGGAACGCACCAAGATAAGTTTCTGTTTCTTGTCTGAAGGAAACTGAGAACTCAAACTAGAGCCCAGGACATCCTTGGAACAAGCCAGGAGCAGTCCAGGGCAGCCTGGGTCTGCTCCATTTCCCTCCCTGGGGTGGCCCTGTCGGAGGTGGGCAGTCATTTCTCTGCCCGGTGTCACCTGTCATGGCCAGAAGGGAGAGTCCACACTGAGAGCTTGGCATGGTGCCTTGGACACGGTAAGTTGTCCACATGTGTTACTTGTCTGTCTTAGTTCAGTAAACATTGTGCATTTTTGTGGCCAATGGGAGCAAAGGCCTCTTCTGCTTTCTTATCACTCATTTGCAGCATAAAAACCACATCTGTCTCGGGTAAGATGAACTCATGAGAAACCCATCGCTCCTTCTGGTTGGTGGGATAAGACAGAGAGTTCCTAGATAGAACTAGAGATTGTCATACGAAGTGAAGTAAGTCAGACAGAGCAAGACAAACATGATATGAAATCACTTATATGTAGAATCTAAACTAAAGATACAAATGAACTTATTTACAAAAGAGAAATAGGCTCACATAGAAAACGCACTTACCAAAGAGGAAAGGGAAGGAAGGGATAAATTAGGGATTTAGGATTAACAGATACACACTACTATATATAAACTAGGTAAACAACAGGGATTTACTGTGTAGCACAGGAAACTACATTCAATATCTTGTGGTAGATAACCTATAATGGAAAGGAATCTGAAAAAAAATATGTATGTACAACTGAATCACTTTGCTATGTACCTGAAACTAACACAATATTGTAAATCAACTATACTCATAATAATTTTTAAAAAGAGAGTTCTTGGCATGGTATCTAAAGGAAGCAGCAGAAGACCTACCAGTCTGGGAGTGGAGGAATGGGGGAGGGAAGTAATGAGGGGAAGTGGAACTACAGTTTCATTTATCATATCAGAAAATCGATAGATAACGAAGAACAAACGGGACTTCCCTGGTGATCCAGTGGTTAAGAATCTGCCTGCTCAGGCAGGGCACACAGGTTCGATCCCTGGCCTGGGAGGATCTCACATGCCGCAGGGCAGCTAATCCTGTGCACGACAACCACTGAAGTCCATGTGCCGTGGAACCTGTGCTCCGCACCCAGAGAAGCCACCGCAGTGAGAAACCCACATGCTGCAACTGGAGAAAGCCCATGCACAGCAACGAGGACCCAGTGAAGCCAGAAATAAATAATTAAAATTAAGAAAAGAAATGGCAGAGAAAGCATATTACTTAGAGATGTGGTGTTATCTACCAAGAGTCACGTCTAGAAGATTGGAAGTGGCTGCCCCTGGAGGTGGGAAGCGGGGCTGCACATGTACCGCTGCACAGGTTGTTCACTGGAGTTGTGTTCACTAACCTGCATGCACACACAGTGGCCCTCATAGGAAAGGGGTGTTGTTTTTAACCCTGTGTTTTAAGGTGTGTGTGTGCTCGCTTGTGTCCAATTCTTTGCAACCCCGTGGACTGTAGCCCTCCAGGCTCCCCTTTCCATGAAATTTTCCAAGCAAGAACACTGGAGTGGGTTGCCATTTCCTTCTCCAGTGCTTTGATAAAAGGTTTTTAAAATTATGTGTAAACAACATACAGTGACCTAAGTCCTGGGTGGGTTTTGGACTTTTCATATTGCGGGTGACACAAAACCTATGTGTACTCAGCCAGGTTGGCCCCCACATCCCCCAAAGGGCAAGCGTTTATTGTGTCATATAATTCAGAAGTCCAGGCAGGCAGTTTGGCTTCAAGCATGTTTGGATTCAGGATCTCAAATGGTATCATCACTGTTCATTTTTCTCTTCATCTCTTGTTCTGCTCTTCACCAAATGTCAGCTTCACCAAATGTCAACCAGATGTTCTCTGATGACCTCAGCCCTTGTCTCAGAATTACATGCTGCAGGAAATGATTGATCTCTTCTAGTTGCTCAAGCAAAAGCCCCAGGCTTACCTGGGACTGGGCCATAGTGGTTTGACCTGAGTCACATGCCCATCCCTGAGTCGGTCACTTTGAACAGTACCTGAACACCGTGATGGGCTTAGCAGGGTCATGTGATACACCCCATTACCCGGGGCTGAATCCCCGACCCTAACCACATGACCTGAGAGCTGGGGACAAGCAGATCCCCAAGCAGAAATAGGTGTATGACATGAGGTGACCCACAAATCACCCGGTCCACTATGGTTCAGTTAAGGACCGGTGAGTTATGCTGTGCTGGGCATATACTAGTGGGTATCCTGGCAGCTCAGCATGGCCCATGTGGGCTCTGGGGTGCTGGCTCCCAGGAGTGGTAGGTGGGAGATTCTAACTCATTTCTACAGCAGGAAGTCAACTCCAGGGGGTGAGGGGAGCCCCAGGGAGGGCTGGCGTCACTGTGGCTTGGCCCGCAGGACTTGACCTAGGCATTGAAGTCATCATTTCCTCCCCTGTGGCTGCCAGAGAAGCCCTTTATGGCAGGACACAGTGAACAGTGGTTCGGCGGTCAGAGCCTAAGATAGCCTGCTCCCTGAGGACCCCTAAAGATGCTTGGCTTGGCTGCTAACCAGGCATCCAGGTCACCAGTCTGGCTGGGACCCAGGACTCAGCCCCGTTTAGTGATGGTAATAAAAATGATGATGATAATTATAGTCTTAATGCTTGCTCTGTGCTAGCACTATCAAGTCAGAGGGGTGAGTGCAACTCTGCATCCCAGGTTATAGTGAGAAACCTGAGGCCAAGAGGTAAGGTCACACAGCTAGGAAGTGGCAGAGTTGAGCCTTGAACTCAGGCCTGACTCAGAATTCTGCTCAGCTGCCTCTCCATAGAAGTATTTTCCCAGGATGTGTCACGGACTAGGAAGGAAAGATGTGGATGTCTGAGTGAGGGCAGAGGAAAGCTTCTTGAGAATCCTGACGTCTTGGGAACGGAGGTTCTGCTCTGGTCTCAGTCTCTCTGCTCACACAGAAGCCCTTTGTGGGCCAAACAAAGCCTAGGTTTGATGGAGATTCCTAGGAGGGTAGGTGTTGAGACAGACATCGTGGGGCTGAGTTATGGGCCGGTGAGGGCTCCTTGCTTGTTTACGGGAATCCGACATCCTGTAGGGGCTCAGTCTTTATGGGCAGATGTGGAAGCAGCTACCACGTTAGGACTCCAGACTCAGACCACACTTTTCCCAGGCTGACCTCCCCAGGCATCAGTTTGCCATAAGAGACATGATATGACTTTTTATGACAGGGAAGAGATGAGGCTCCTGGACCAGATAGAATTAGCAACTTGTAGGAAAAAAAGAAAACTATAACATGTTACATACGTTTAGATAGCAAACTCTGAGAATTGTGAGGCCAGGATAATGATGCTGCCCCATGATGTAAGATTATGCTGTTCCAGGCTCTCTCTGTTTCATGACTCTGCCATCCTCAACACATGGCTTCCTTCTCATGGATAAATTTAGCTGCTTGAGCTCCAGCCATCATAACTGCATTCCAGCCAGCCAAAAGGAGAGAGAGCAGAAAGGTACACTTCCTCTCTTAAAATTTTTATTTATTTATTTATTTTTAACTTTGTATTTTGTGTTGGGGTATAGCTGAGTAACAATGTTGTGATAGTTTCTCTTAATTAAAAAAAAAATTTTTATTTATTTATCTGGCTGCACTGGGTCTTGGTTGTGGCATATGGGATCTGGTTCCCTGACCTAGGCCCTCTGCATTGGGAATGCAGAGTCTTAACCCCCCTGGACCACCAGGCAAGTCTTACTGTGTAGCACAGGGAACTATATTCAATATCCTGTGACAAGAATATGAAAAAGAATTTTTATGTATAACTGAATCACTTTGTTGTACAGCAGAAATTAACACAACATTGTAAATCAACTGTCCTTGAATAAAATAAAATTGAAAAACCCTTCCCTAAAGTTCCATACAGCCCTTCTGCTTATACACCCTTGGCCAGAACATTGGTGACACCCCTAATTGCAAAGGAATCTGGGAAATGTAGACTTTGCTTTGAGTGGCCACATGCTTGGCTGAAAAGCCATGGTTCTGTTATTAAGGAGAGAAGAGCTGTTGGCGGGGGGGGGGGGGGGGGGGGGGGGGCAGTTAGCAGGCGTTGCCATAGCTGCCTAAGAGCAAATTTAGGATCACCGAACAGCCTTAAAACAGATCCCCCTCGCTCAGTTCTGGAATCCATTATCAAGTGCCGGCCGAGTACAAGGCACTGTGCCAGCCAGGGTCACAGCTGCTCGTCTGCAGCTCATTTTGTTTCCCAGGACTGACGAAAAGGTCAGATCGGCGGTGGGATGTGGCGGAGGTTCTCGCCTGAATTGCCCTGTGAACTACTGTGGAACCTCAGTCCGGCCACTTTCCCACTCAGCTGCCCTCACGGATGGGGGAGTTAGTGAGATGAACTAACGTAGTCCAGGTCGCCAGCAGCACAACTGGAATTTGCACTGTTGGCAGCCTGGCTTCTGAGCCTGGGCTCTTAACTGCTGGGCTTTACTGCCCGGCAGTCTGAAGCCGAAGCTGTGGTTCCGGCCCCTCCCCTGGCATGGGTGCGGCCCCAGAGGCCAGTGACCTGGCTGGGTGCAGCCCCAGGCAACCATCTGTCTTGGTCAGCAGGGAGCGTGGCCAAGGGCTGACCAGGACAGAGTAGGCCTTGGGGCTGGGAGCGGCCGAGGGTGGAGAGAAGTGGGCACAAGCCTGGGGATGATCTTGGTGACAAGCAGGATCAGGTGGCTCTGGCATCGGATCCAGGCAGTGACTGTCTTGCCCAGAGGATCAAAGACAAACTTGGCAGTTGACATCCAGAGCAGCGATTTTCAAACTGAGTTGAGAAATCAGTGTGGGTGGTGCATTAAGGATAAAGAGTAAAAAACAAAGAAAAAAGCAAAACAAGAAGAATAGAAAATAGCAGAGTGCATTGTATAGAGTGAGGCTAAGTTCAATTTCCTGACATTTTAACTTACATTTTGTAGGTATGCACTGGGTTAGAATATAAATATGTTTTTTTCTGTGATGACTGTTGAGAAAGTGCTGAAGGGGACTTCCCTCCGATCCAGTGGTTAAAAATCTGTGCTTCCATGGCAGGGGGCACAGGTCTGATCCCTCTTCAGGAAACAGATCACACATGCAGTGTGGTGCAGCCAAAAAAATAAATGAATACAAATAAATTTAAGTAAGCATCTTTAAAAAAAAAAAAGAAAGGAAAAGTGCTGAAACCTCAGGTCAATAAGCCTGCCTGCTAATGAAAAGAGCTGTTAAGAATAATTGGAATTACTGACTTGATCTAAAAAAATTTTTTTGCCTTTCACTTGTTTATTATTTTATATTGAAAGCAACCCAGCTTTATAAAAAGTTAAAACAGTATAGAAGTGTACAAAATGTTAAAAACTTTCCTCCACCCCCAGCTCCCCGTCCCACCACCCATCTCAGTGCTGGTAATGCTCTTATGGGCCCTTCAGGGAAGTTTTAACACAGCTACAAATGTACCTTTTCTTTTAGCACAGATCGGGTCACCATAGTATAACTGCTCTTCTGCAACTTGCTTTTTAAATTTAATGGTTTTTCTTGTCTATCTTATTTTCTTTCTTTTTTTTAACTTTCAGTTTTATTGAAATATAATTCACAAACCTTCCAGCTCATCTGTTTACAGTGTACAGTGCAATGGTTTTTAATCTATTTAGAGTGATGCAACCAACACAATCAATTTTAGAACATTTTCATCAAATCGAAACCCTTTCGCGATTGTTCCCCATTTCCCCCCAATTCTCCCCTCTCCCATCCTTGGGCAACCACTCATATACTTTCTTATAGATTTGCCTTTTCTGGAATTTTTCTGTAAATGGAATCATTCAATTTATCGTCTTTTTTTGAACTCTTCTTTCACTTAGCATCATCAGAGCTTCATTCCTTTTCCTGGCTGAATAGTGTTCTGTTATATAGACAGACCACATTTTATTTATCTGTTCATCAGTTAATGGTTGTTCCCCCTTTTGGCTATTCTGTGTAATACTGCTGTGAAACAGAAGTCACAAGTTTTTGTTGTAGACCTGTTTTCATTTCCCTTGTGTATATTATACCTTGGAATATAGTTGCTGGAGGGCTTCCCAGGTGGTGCTAGTGGTAAAGAACCTTCCTGCCAGTGCAGGAGACATGAGTTTGATCCCTGGGTCAGGAAGATCCCCTGGAGGAGGAGACGGCAACCCGTTCCAGTATTCTTGCCTGGAAAATCCCATGGACAGAGGAGCCTGGCCAGCTATAGTCCATAAAGTTGCAAAGAGTTATACATGAGCATGAGCCACTGAGCACACAGACAGAATTGCTGGAGCAAGTGGTAATTCTGTGTTTTAACCTTTTGAGAAATTGCCAGACTGTTTTCTAAAGTGACTGCAACATTTTACATCCCCATTAACAGTGTATGAGGGTTTCCAATTTCTCCACATCCTCACCAAAACTTGTCGCTTTCCATTAAAAAAAGAAAAAATTTTTTTTGGCTGCACCCTACAGTTTGTGAGGTCTCAGTTCCTTGACCAACAGCTGAACCCTTGCCCCCTCCAGTGGAAGTGTGGAGGCCTAACCACTGGACTATCCTACTGCATGTGACTTTTATTTGTGCTTCCCAGTGGGCTTCACTGGTAGCTCAGACATCTGCCTACAACATGAGAGACCCAGGTTCAATCCCTGGATCGGGAAGATCCCCTGGAGAAGGAAATGGCAACCCACTCCAGTATCCTTGCCTGGAAAATCCCATGGACAGAGGAGCCTGGTAGGCTACAGTCCATGGGGTCTCAAAGAATTGGACACAACTGAGCGACTTCACTTTCACTTTCACTTTCAACGGCTAATGATGTTGAGCCTCTTTTCATGTGTTTATTGGCCATGTGTATTTTCTTTAGAGAAATGTGTATTCAAATCCTTTGCCCATTTTTATTTGGGTTATTTTTCTTTTTATTGTTAAGTAATATGAGTCATGGTGCTTCCCAGTGGCTCACGGGTAAAGAATCCATCTGCATTGCAGGAGACACAGGGTTTGATCCCTGAGTTGGGAAGATCCCCTAGAGAAGGAAATGGCAACTTTCTCCAGTATTCTTGTCTGGAAAATTCCATGGACAGAGGAGCCTGGCAGGCTACAGTTTGTGGAGCCGCAAAGAAGTTGGACACGGCTTAGCGACTCGACAACAATAGTATGAGTCATAGTCCCATATCAGACATATGATTTCCAAAAATTTTTTTTCCAGTATATGAGCTGTCCCTCCGCTCTCTTGGTGCTGTCCTTTGAAGCACAAATGTTTTAAATTTTGATGATGTCCAATGTATCTATTCTTTTGTTGCTTGTAATTTTAGTATCCTAAGTCTTTGCCTAACTCAGCTTTGCAAAGATTTCCTCCTGTGTTTTCTCCCCAGAGTTTTAGCTCTTATATTTAAGATTTTGATCCATTTGAGTTAATGTGTATAATGTAAGGAAGGAGTCCAACTTCATCCTTTTGCATGTGTATATTCACTTGGTCTGTCACCATTTGTTGAAAAAATTATTCTTGGGACTTCCCTGATTGATGGTCCAATTGTTAAGACTCTCTGCTTACAACGTAGGAGATGTGGGTTCCATCGCTGATTGGGAAACTAAGATCCCACATGCCACGTGGTGTAGCAAAAATGAAAAAAGTCCTAATGAATAGATAATTCTTTCCCCATTGAACTGTCTTAGCACCCCTTTCAGAAATCAATTGGCTGTAAATGTTCATTTCCGGACTCTAAATTCTGTTCCATTGATCTCTGTATCTGTTCTCTTGCCGCTACCAACTGTCTTGATTACTTTAGCTTTGTAGTAAGCTTTGAATTCAGAACGTATGATTCTTGCAACTTTTACAAGATTCTTTTGGTTATTCTGGGTCCTGTGAATTTCCATGTGAACTTTAAGACCAGTCTGTTAAATTATTCAATAAAGGCACTGGAATTTTGATAGTGATTGGGTTGAATTTATAGATCAATTTGGGGAGTATTTCAAACTTAGCTATGTTAAATTTTCTGATCTTTGAACACAGGATATCTTTACACTTACTTTAGTCTCTTTTTCATTTCTTCTGACATGTTTTGTTTTTCACTGTTCAAGTCCTGTACTTCTTTTGTTTGTCAGGTTTTTGGGTTTAATTTTTTGGCTGAGTGCCTTCTGGGATCTTAGTTCCTTGACCAGGGATCAAAACAAACCGTACCCCCTACCATGGAAGCATGGAGTCCTAACCACTGGACTGCCAGGAAATTCCCTAGCCAAGTTTTTTAATTCTTTTTGATGCTATTATAGGTGAAATTGTTTTCTTAATTTCATTTTTGAGTTTTCATTGTTAGTACATAGAAATGTTGTGGATTTTTTTATCTTACAGTGTTGCTGGACTCTTTCTTGAAAGTCTTTGGATGTCTTTGTATATCTATATTCCTTTTTCTTGGTAACAGTCACATAGTATTCCATGGTGTAGAAAAACTGTAGTTTATGTAACAGGCCTCCATTGATGGTCACTGTGGGCTCTTCCCTCTTTTTGCTGTTACTGATTATGCTGTGGAGAACACTTCTTCAGCCCACTCATCCATTCCAGGGACGTGTGTTAGGGCCTGCTCTGTGCCAGGCACTATTTAAGGCACCAGGGCTACAGATGATAAAGAAGTAAATGAGAGGATTTCAGCTTGGGGAAATCTCTGTGAAGAAAACAGAACGGGGTGACGTGCTAGGGAGTGACTGGATGTGCATTTGAGAGGGGTTCTTTGAATTGAATCAGAAAAGATGTCTCTGGAAAGGTGACTTTTGGACTGGGATCCAAATGATGAGAAAGACCCACTGTGGGGAGATTGGGAAGGTTTTCCAGGCACAGGGGACAGCAAGTACCAAGGCCCTGAGGTGGGAATGGGCCCCCAGTATTCACAGAACACAAAGAAAAAGCCCCTGGGCTGGGAGAGCCGCCAAGGCCAGAGGGGAAGTGGACAGGGGCCAGCCTAACACAGGCCTTGTAGCCTTAAAAGGCATGTGGATTTTGTTAAGAATGTGAAGAGAAGCTGCTGCAGGGTGTTAGGCAGAAACATGATTTGATGTAATTTATGTTCTGAAAAGATCAGCCTTGTGACTTAAGAAGCATTTATTTTCTGTCCCAAGCTCTGAATGCTTCAAAGTGGAATTACTGGGTGGAGGGGTATGTGTGTACCTTTAAAATGTTCCTAGCTACTGCCTGCCAAGTGTCTCCCCTGCTAGCTGTCGTTTTCTGTCTGAGGGTGACAACTTCTTTTGTGCCAGTGGTATTTGGGGTGAGGTGCCCAGCGACCTCTCAGCCCCTGGGCCCCACCACCCCCGTTTCTCTTGCTTCCCTCGCAGGACCCTCACCTCTGCATCTGCCCAGTAACTCTGGCTGTGCCGCCCGGCCCTCGGGTAAGACGGGCGCCCCAGGACCATGGCCGAGGAAGACCTCATCTTCCGCCTGGAAGGCGTGGATGGCGGCCCAGCCTCCCGGGCTGGTGATTCAGACACAGACAGCGACGATGATGAGGAGGGTTACTTCATCTGCTCCATCACCGATGACCCCGGGGCACACCAGAATGTCAACTTCAAGGTTAATAACTGCCACAGCAACCTAGCAAAAAGCGAGCGCTACGGCTCCAGTGGGTCCCCGGCCGGCTCCTTCCATTTCAAGGTGAGTGGTCCCTGGTGCCACCATCTCCACCCCAGGTGAGCCCCAGCTCACCTGCCGTAGGAATGGGGAGTTGGGGTCGCTGGCTGAGGTCGTTTCCAGAGTCTTGCCAGTGCTGTAAATTCTAGATCTGAGGCAGTGTCTGTTAAGTGGGAAGATTTCAATACAAGTTTTTTTTTGTTTGTTTCAATCGTTGAATCATTGTTTCAATACGAGTTGCATTCCTTTCCAGCAGTGTTTTACCAATATCTACACTGGGCCCACTAGTGTGGGTTGTGGGAACCTTGCCCGGTTTTTTAACACCCAGAATAGAACAGAATAGAAAACATTGGAGAGGGAAGAGGGAGGGGAAAAAATATCAGCTCTGACAGTCGTGATCATATTTTAGGGACATGTACACATGCCTTTACATACACATATGCAGTGACCAAATTTGTTGTTGATAACAAGGTTCTCATGACATAAGGGTTGTTAAGTATTTTTATTTCCTCCCTGTGTGTGTGTATGCGGGTCCAGAGATAGGGTGTAAAATGTAGTTTTTTATGTTGGTTGTGGTCAAAAGAGCCTCTGCTTAGGGCTGGACATCCTTCTTCTGGATTGAGGAATAGGGTGCTTATTTTATTAGGAATTTGTGTTCATACCCTGGCAAAGCTGGTTATAGAGATGAAGGAGAAAGGCAAACATTATTGGACTTTTGTATAATAACTGGTGGTGAAAAAGTTAAAAATGCAATACTCTTTTCCTTTTTTAATCCTCACACACAATAAGTATCAGTTCATACTGTGAGCAGAAGGCCTATAACCACTTTGGGATTTGAAATTGGAGTCGTTCTTCTCTAATTGCAGAATTAATCTGTTTTTAGAAAATTAATAATTTTAGTTCTCAGACAGTTGGATACTTTTTCCTTTCAGGCCAGAGTTCTAGCTTAAGTCTCTCAGGGGCAGGCAGCTCCAGAAATAGGCCTTTGGGTCCCCTCTGAGGTTGGGGGGCCCCTGAAGGGTCAGGTTGCGGCTTGCCCTGCCTTCCTGTCCTAAGGCAGCTTCTGAAACACACAGTCCACCCGCAGAGGGCTGCGTGGGGAGATGGGAGAGCAGCCTGGCCCCCGGTCTGCCCACGTGAGTCAGGGGGTTGCATGGAAACCCTGATCCCCGTAGCTCCTGCACCATGCACAAGGGAATCAGGTGCCAGGGACCTAGAGGGGTCAGGGCTTGTGAAGTGTAAACCAGCTCATGCTAGCTCAAGGGGAAAAAGAGGAAGTCTGTTCTAACAGTCAAGAAGTGTTTCTTGAGACCCAGGGCCAGAAACGACATCTGGTCTCTGAGGACAGATCCAGGAGCCTGGAAGGCCACAGGACTGCCTCTCTGGCCCCTTCCTCCATCTCCTTGTCTACTCTTTATTCTTCTCTGCTCCTCAGTCTACATGGTGGGAAAATGGATCCCCAGGAGTCCCTTCATTACAGACAGAGCCACATGCAAAGATGGATTTTACCCTCTTCCATCCCAGCTGCGAGAAAACCTGTTTGGTCTGCCTGAGTCAGGAGTCCGCTGTCTCTGGTCCAGTCAACTCTGGCCCAGGGCACAGGGTGGGGGTGGGGATCACAGAACAGGGGGCTGCTTCCAGAGAAGCAGGATCCTGGTGGCCTCCTAGTGGGGCAGACCCCTCAGAAGGGCTCCATCCGCAGCAGCTGCCTGTGGGCCCACGAGCTGGAGGGTCTCAGACAGTGTGATCCCAAAACGCAGTCTGGTGAATCCTTTAAAGGAAACACAGGTGAGTGATCCAGCAAAGGGAGGTTTGTCTATAGGTCTGACTTAGGACGGGAGCTTCATGAGGGCAGGACCCTGTGGCCTGTTCATCACTCATCCCTAGCGCCATGCACATAGTAGGTGCTTTATTTGGAATCAGTGAGGAGATGGATGAGTGCTAAACTCACTTTACTGTGGGTGCTGTCTCATCAGAGGACAGATAGATGGTATTTATGTAAAACAGAAACCTCTGTGGGCCATTTGACAATCATTATTAAAGTAAAAAGTATTTATATGTCAGAGTTATAGTAAACATAGACTATTAGTTTCAGGTGGGGACAATTGTTTATTTGGTGGGACTGTCCCTTATATTGTAGGACTTTCAGCATGTCTCATCCCAGCTCACTAAATGTCAGATTCCCGCCTATTCTTTGTTATATTCCTCCCTATTTATTATGATGACCCAGAATGTTCCCCACCGTACATTTGCTAAGGGCACATGAGAGGATACCACCCTCAGTTGAGAACAAGCAATGAAACATTTGTGCAAGTGTTGACATTTACATATTCAAATATGTGTTTTGCAATATTGTTTGTAATAGAGAAAGATTGGAAACCGCTAAAATATTCCATTGAGGAGGGGCCTGTTTAATTATAGACCATGGTCCTCGCAGAATGCTTTATTTACATTAAAGCAAAGATGTTTCTATGTGAATTGACTTGAAACGGTGCCAAGATATACACAAGATATATTTTTTTGTGGCGTGAAACCAAAATCCATGAAAAGCTCTTGGGATAGTGATGGTCCATAATAAGAACAAAATGTTAGCTATTTTTATTTTTATGTGTTGAGAAGTAAAAAAGCAAGTTTAAATATATAATATGATTCCTATTTGTATCAAAAAACAGATACACATATATTAGTATTTTCTTAGCAAACACTTATATAATGTTATAAACAAATTTAAAAATTACTAATGAGAAGAGGGAATTTGTATCCAACAGAGAATCAGTGGTAATTCTCTCTGGGGAAGAGTGATCTAAAGGGGGACTGTGATTATTATAATACATTGCATATATATTTTATATATATATATCTTTTAAACAGATGCTACTTTAAATTTTTTTTTTATTTATTTTTAGCTGCTCTGGGTCTTCACTGCGATACCCAGGCTTTCTCTAGTTGCGATCAGCAGGAGCTACTCTGTGGTGCATGGGCTTCTTGCGGTGGCTCCTCTTGTTGCACAACACAGGCTCTAAGGCACGCGGGCTTCAGTAGTTGCGGCTCCTGGGCTCTGGAGCACAGCCTCGGTAGTCACGGTGTATGGGCTTAGTTGCCCCACGGCATGTGGCATCTTTCCCGACCAATGATCAAACCTATTTCTTAACCACTGGTTAAGGATTCTTCTTAATCACTGGACCACGGGGGAAGTCCCTACATTGTATACATTTTAAAACATTTGAAACTTATAAGACTACATGTATGTATTACTTGTGTACCCAAAAGGATGTTTTTAGAAGAAGAAAAATAAAGAGAGCACCACAGCCAGTAACTCCTCCTCCCCCAAAGAAACATCAGTAATTGGCTGCCCTTAAAACTCATGGGTTTTCCCAAAGGTTCAGCAATAAAAAATTTGCCCACAGTGCAGGAGACTCAGGTTTGATCCCTGCCCAGGTCAGGAAAATCTTCTGGAGGAGGAAATGGCAACCCACTCCAGTATTCTTACCTGAAAAATCCCATGGACAGAGGAGCCTGACGGGTTACAGTCCAAAGGGTCACAAAGAGTTGGACACAACTGAGTGAGCACAAAACTCAGAGATTCTGCAAGTCAAAACCCTCACTGAGGATGGGAGCTCATGACCTCCAGGGACCCTGCACCTTTCCTCGCTCCTGCAACGGGCATTGCTTTTCTCACCTCTGCCTGAAACCTCTTTCAGCTGACATCTGGGTCTGTTAAAATGACTGAGCTCCTGGTCTGGCTCCCTTGACATCCTACCCTGGCTATCTCCTCCACATTCTCTGGGGCTCATAGCAGACCTTTCTGTCCATCTGTCATTCTTGAATGTCGTTCTGTTTATGAGTCAGCCCCTGACCGCAAGGTGAGGGCCTTTGTCCCATTTCACTTCCCATTCCTGTTCTCAGCCGAAGGGCCATTTAAGGACAAGATGTAGCTCTCGGCTGCCCACTCTCCTAGGTGATAGAAGGCTGGCTCTATGGCGTTCTTGTTGCCAGTGGTGACTTCAGAGGGAGGCAGCAACTCAGTTTTCCAAACCTCCCTCTCCCTGGCACTCAATAAACCGAACATGGTTTTTCATTTACTGTCGACATGGCAACTTGGGTTGTTTAATCAAAATGACCACCTGGCATTCCTCCAAGGTGGCGCCACCCTGGCAGGTACCAGGCGTGTATTGTGAACTGTTGAGTCTGTCGCTGTCAAGGCCAGGGAATGTGGCCTGAATCCCCAGGGGGATGGTAGCAGACTCGCTCAGGGGGCCCTCCCCTGGGTAGAATATCTGACAGCCAACAGAAGGATGTTTATAGTGGATGCTGTCATAACGTGGGAAAGTGCTTCCATTCTGGAGTTAATTTTAAAGAACAGGGTATAGAGTATGATTATAGCTCTGTAAATACACACACACAGACAAAGCAAAACCCTAAAAGAAAGTACATCAAGTCTCTGTGTACGATATTATATAAGTACTTTTACATGGACATATTTTTTCTTCCAATTTTTGCTCACAGTATGTATATATATGCTGTTTTTCACATGCATAGATGTATGTTTATGTATATATGCATTTGGTAATATACGTGCTCTCACAGGTACTTGCATATAGACTTGTTTTTGTAATCTTGTTTTCTTGAATGTTTATGTTTGTTATTCATAGTTCTCATTCAATTTTTTTTTCATAACTCTGAATGACCCTCTTTTACTAATCAGATTTACTCATATAATATAAAACATTTGCTCTAAAATATATTCCAAATATTTTACCAATAATTCAAAATCATTTATATGTGACATTTTGATTTGGAAGAGACTTGGGCTTTTTTCTAACTTCCCTTCAATTACTCTAATAAAGTTTGTAAAAGAGAAAAAAAGAAAGAAAGTACATCAAGATGCCAACAGAGATTGTCTTTGGATGGGATTATTCCATTTCTGTTTCTGTTTCACAATGTCTGCATTTTTTAGCATTAACATATGTAGCATATAGTATGTTTTCAATTTTTAATGAAGTGGAAATTTGTATTTAAAAGAATTGTTTTCCTTGTCTGAGAATATCTTAGAGATTGTTCCTATCAAAATATAGAGATCACCGTTTTTTCAAATTTAAGTGAATTAAGTCGGATTCCATCACTTGATGTACAGGGGTTTATTTAGCCAGTCCATCACTCAGTCATGTCCGACTCTTTGCAACCCCATGGACTGTAGCCTGCCAGACTCCTCTGTCCATGGAATTCTCCAGACCTGAGCACTTGAGTAGGTAGCTGTTCCCTCCTCCAGGGGATTTTCCCAACCCAGGGATCGAACCCAGGTCTTCCGCATTGCCATCTGAGCCACCAGGGAAGCCCTTCCTCTTGAGGGACACTTGGGTTTTTTTCCCTTTTTTCCTATTACAGGGTTATAATAAATCTCCTATACATATATCTGAGCAAAGTTTGAAATACATTTATTTGTAATATGTAAATAATATTCCTCCTCTGTAGAAAGATTTCAACTTGCACAAATGATAAACAGTGAAAAGTAATCCTCCCACCTCTGACCCTCTCTCCCTGGGGAATGTCCTTCCAGAAATGTTCTTGTGACATAAGCGTATGTACGTATGTGAATCTCTTCCTTGTCTTTTTCGTAGATGTGTTATTTTACCTGTTTTGCACTCCTGTGCCGTCTTCCATATTGGCACATACGAGCTGACATCAGCTAGAACTTACATAACCGGCTCTGTGGGTTGGACAGGCCTGCTCTGTATGTGGTTCCTCATATCAACTCATTGAATCTGTGCAGCAGTCCTATGATTGATGTTTTGACATACAGTAAACCTGAGGTTCTGAGATCTTAATTGCTTGGTGTCCTTCATGAGTACAGTATGTTGTCTTATTTTGTTTTAGTTTTCTAATGGTTGACTATCTTGACATTATCTGCAAGCACTGTCATATATTTAGCCAGTCCCTCGTGGGTAGGTGTGAAGGTCATCTCTAAGCTTTTGCTACCACAAATGGTGCTTCTGTAAGCATCTCTTATTTGTGTCTCATATGTGTGTGTGTCCTGGTGCCTATACAGGTTGCACCTGCTGGGTAAATCCCCAGAGGTGGAATGGCTGGAGAAGGACATTTGTGGGTTTGAGCTTGGCTGAGCACTGGCCATTGCCCTTCAAGGAGGTTGCACTGGCATTGGTGCTCCCATGATACATGGGCACTCCTGCTTCCCACGCCCTTCTTGTAGACTTTGCTGATTAAACTGATACTTTCGACCCACCCAGGGTGGCTCTGGCAGCTTGGTCAAAGTACATCAATCACCCCAGAAGGAGACAGATGAATGTCTGATGACTCACTGGGAAGAGAGGTGTCCCTGCTCATCTGAGCCCTGCAGGGCCCTCGCCTGGCAGCTTTTGGCCACTGACCGCAGGAAGCTCTGTGCATACAAAGAGCTGGTGACCATTTTGGTGCTCTGCCCACTGCTCTGGGAATACAGAATTGGAAAGGGAAGCTTAGGTGTGTCCTGGGTCCACAAAGATTTGGACTTCCAGGAAAACAAGGGCCTGCTGGGTGGTGGAAACAAAAAGAGATTGCCTCTGGCAGTCAGTGACCTGGTGTCTAGAAAATGGGAAGAGGCCGAGGAGAGTCAAAACTGGCTGGAGGGACTCATCTTTTTGAAGCACATGACCCTTTATGGAAACATGCTAGATATTCATTAGTGGGGGCAGGGGGGGAGTCCCCCTTCTTTAACTTTAGTTTGTAATTTTTTAGCAGCTTTATTGAAATATAATTCACATACCATCCCATTTACCAATTTAAAATGTTCAATTCAGTAGCTTTTAGTATATTTCTAAAATTATGTATCCACATTACCACAACCAATTTTAGCTCATTTTCATTACCCTGAAAGAAACCCCATACTTCTTAGCCATCACCTGCCCCCGCAGTGTATCCACTAGTGTATTTTCAGTCTCCATAGATTTGCCTCTTCCGGACAGTTCATGTAAATAGAATTATGTGATACGTGGCCTTTTGTGTCTGGCTTCTTTCTCTTAGCATAATGTTATTGTTGGTGGTTTTTTTTTTTTTTTTAATCTGTTAATTAATTAATTTATTGGCTGTACTCCATGGCATGTGGAATCTTAGTTCCCAGACCAGGGATCAAACTCACGCCTTCTGCATTGGAGGCATGGAGTCTTACCCACTGGGCCACCAGGGAAGTCCTGGCATAGTGTTTCCAAGGCTCATCCATGCTGAAGTGTGTGTCAGTTCTGCATTCCTTTTTATCAATGAGTGATATACCAGTTTTGTTTATCCCTTTGTCAGCTGATGGACGTTTTGGTTTTTCTCCCTTTTGGCTGTTACGAATAATGCTACCCAGGTCTTTGTGTGGGCATGTGTTCATTTCTGTC
This sequence comes from Cervus elaphus, assembly GCF_910594005.1. Classification (NCBI taxonomy): domain Eukaryota; kingdom Metazoa; phylum Chordata; class Mammalia; order Artiodactyla; family Cervidae; genus Cervus; species Cervus elaphus. Next base: position 34,075,740 of record NC_057824.1, read on the forward strand.
AAGTAGGTACTTGGGAATGGAATGACTGGCATATGATAACTCTATGTTTAGTCCACCTTCTTGCGACTGGGGCCTGACAGGCTTGGATTTGAGTCCTGGGTTTGCCATTTCATCGTTGCTGCAGGTCTGTAGGTGAGTGAGTTCCGTCTTCTCTGAGCCTCGGATACCTCATCAGTGGATCAGAAAACTAACTTACCCGCCTGTCTGTCTTTGGCAAGGTTGCCATGAGGTGCCGGCCAGGATGCTGTCTGAGGAAAGATTTCCAGGAGAAGAGGGCATTTCATAATCGTAGGGAGTGTTATGACTTTGCTGGTTATTATTCCCACCCGTCTCATCCTGTCCTCTCTGAATCCTACTGGTCAGGGGAGATGAACTGAAACTACTGTTTTCAACAAAGATTCCTTGAGGATTTTTAACTTTGTTTCTTTTATACTTATTTGTTTGGTTACTTATAAAAGTAATGTATGTTCCTTACAGAAAACAATGAAAGTTCAGATACAGTTACTATTAAGGTCTTAGTGTGTATTTCAATATATAGACACAACTAAATAAACAGGGACATTTTCTTACAATAACAGGATTATGCCGTGTATGCTTTCTAATAAAAGATTTTCCTCAGCAAACAAGAAATGATGCATAAAAAAAAAAAAAAAAAGAAATGATGCATAGTTTTCCACATCAGTCAATGTGGCTCTAGTCCATTATTTTTCTAGTGGCCCCATGGCAGCCCATTGTGTAGATGTGCCACGCTTTCTTTAAGTATTTTCTTTTGTAGGACCCTGAGGCAGTTTCCAGGTCTTTGCTGTTATAGTCAGTGCTGGGTTCCATGGAAATTGCACGAAACCTCTAAACGCGTGTGGCCCAGAGTGGGGCAGCCACACAGCACAGAGGCCTCTTCCCATCGCGGAGCGTGACTGTGCATCCCCACGTCTTCCTGCTTCTTTTATTTGCCCTTGGCTGTGGTTTAAGTGTTTTTACTGTTGGTCAGGAGGGGCAAGTAAAGCTGACTTAGGGCTATTATTCTTAAAGTCTACAGAAGTGATGATGGGGAAAAAACATTTTATAATATTCTCTTAGTGCTCACTCTGACGGCTCAGTCGGTAAAGAACCTGCCTTACCGTGTAGGAGACTTGGGTTTGATCCCTGGGTCAGGAAGATCTGCTAGAGAAGGAAATGGCTACCCACTCCAGTATTCTTGCCTGGAGAATCCCATGGACAGAGGAGCCTGGTGGGCTACAGTCCATGGGGCCGCATACAGTCAGACATGACTGACGGACTAACACTTAGTGAATGTAACAGATGTTTCAAGAGCAAAGCTTCACACAGGGAGCTCTATTCAATATCCTGTACTAAATCACAATGGAAAAGAATATGAAAATGAATATATGTGTGTATGACTGAATCACTTAACTGTACAGCAGAAATTAACACAAATTGTAAGTCAACTTCTTTACAGTTTCATCTATACTTCAGTAAAATAAAATTTAAAAATAAAGATAGAGAAAAACGTATGTGAACATGGGTAAGGCAAAGATTTCTTGGATGACCTGAAAAGCAAGATCTGTAGAGGAACAAATTGATACAAGTTGGACTTCAAAATTTTAAACTTCTGCTCTTTGAAAAAAAAAAACACTATTAGGAGAATGAGAATACAAGCCATAAATGGAGAGAAAATATTTTTTAGTCATATGTCTGATAAAGGAACTTATATTCAGAATATATAGAAAAACTCTCAAAACTCAATGATAAGAAAACAAATCATATTTGATTGGCCAAAAAGTTTGGGTTTTAACCCGAACAAAGTTTTTGGCCAGTCCAACACATAAGTTTGAGTGAACAAATGTTTTCGTTTTTATATGGTAATATCTGGGAGTTAAATAAGTGGGTCATAGGGTAAGAATAAAATATTCATCAATGTTTTTAAAAAGGGGCCTTCCCTGGTGTTCCAGTGATTAGGAATCTGCCCACTAATGCAAGGGACATGAGTTCAGTCCCTGGTCCGGGAGGATCCCACCTGCGGAGGAGCGACTAAGCTTGTGAACCGCAACTCCCGAGCCTGTGTGCCATAACAGGAGAAGCCACCGCAGTGAAAAGTCTGCATGTCCGCACTGGAGAGTAGACCCCGCTCACCGCAACTAGAGAAAAGTTGAGCACAACGAAGACCCAGCGCAGCCCAAAAACTTAAATAAATCTTTTTTAAAAAAGCAACCCAGCAGCAATAGGGAATTCCCTCGTAGTCCAGTGGCTAAGACTCTGTGCTCCCAGTGCAGGGGGCCCAGGTTAGATCCCTGGGCAGGGAACTAGATCTCACCTGCCACATCTAAGAGTTAGAAAGCCGCAACTTAAAGATTCTGAGTGCCACAACCAAGATCTGGCACAGTCAGTAAATGCTAAAAACAAAAACAAAAAAACCCCTAGCTGATAACATCGCTTGTACAAACACATTACCCACACAGCGGGAAGTTTTTTTTTTTTTTTTTTTTTTAAATATTTATTTATTTTATTTATTTATTTGGCTGTTCCCAGCCTTAGCTGCAGCATGTGGGATCAAGTTCCCTGACCAGGGATTGAACCCTGGCCCCCTGCATTGGGAGCACAGAGTCTTAGCCTCTAGACCACCAGGGAAGTCCCCAGCGGGAAGTTTTTTATCATCATTATATTTGTATTTATTTATTTTTACTTTGTACTCGCAGGCTTTGAGGAACCAAAGTCATTTTGTTCTCTTTCCAGGATTATGTTTCCCTCTTTATGAAAACTCCTAGGCCTCTGTTTTATAGAAGAGTAATTAGTCCACTCAACTGAGTTTTAGGATCTTTGCAACTAGAGAATGTTAGAGCTGTTAGGACCTTAAGATCATCTAATCCAGTGATCTTGGTTTCTTAACGATGACTTACACCTGCAATGCCTGAAGACATTCGCATGGTAAAAAAAATGCAAACAATATAGATGAAGCTGAATTCACCTTGTTCAACCTCTTATTCCTCTTCTATTCCTAGAGACAACCATGGTTGAGCTTAGTGTAAATGATTTTTCAGACCTCTTGAATGTATTTTATTTTTTATTTTAAACATTTTATTAAAATATTGTTTATTTACAATATTGTATTTCAGGTGTACAACATGTTAGTCAGTATTTTTGTAGATTATGCTCCATTTAAAGTCATTATAAATATTGGCCATATTCCCTGTGCTGTAAAATTTTCAGACCTTTGAAAATACATTTATATGTAAATGTACATTTAGGCATATATCTACAGACACACACATCCTTAGAAATCTGATGGTATTTTTTAATATATGTATATATACAAATGGTGGTGGTGGTGTAGTGGTGTCCAACTCTTGAGACCCCATGGACTGTAGCCTGCCAGGCTCCTCTGTCCATGGGATCCTCCAGGCAAGAATACTGGAGTGGGTTGCCATTTTCTTCTCCAGGGCATCTTCATGACTCAGGAATCGAACCCAGGTCTCCTTCATTGCAGGCAGATTCTTTATTGACTGAGCTATGAGGGAAGCCCATATATATACATATATATATACACACACATACACACACATATATATTTTATTGAGTATAGTTGATTTACAATGTTGTGCCAATCAGTGCTGTAAAGTGACTCAGTTATACACATATATACATTCTTTTTTATATATATTCTTTTCTGTTATGGTTTATCCCGGAAGATTGGATATAATTCCCTGTGCTATACAGTAGGACCTTGTCGTTCATCCATTCTAAATGTAATACTTTGCATCTGCCAACCCCAAAGTCCCATTCCATCCTTTTCTTCCCCTCCTCCCTCTAGGCAACCACAAGGCTGATCTCTGTGAGTCTAAGAAAGCTATGGTATGGATTAGTGGCTTCATCCACCAGTAAGTGGTGTCATACTGCCTGCTTTATTCGGCACTTGGTTTTTTTCCACCCAAACAGTAGCTTTTAGAGATTGCCCATATCAGTGCCATCATCTTTTTAACGCTGCATTGGATTATGCCAAGGGTACATAATCATCCCACTGTGGAGGAGCCGATTGTTTGCAGTGTTTGCCTATTACATAGCATTATGAGCACCAACCATCTTTGGGCCAGCTCGGCCGGGCACACGTGGTAGGTGATCAGAATGGGTGGGTCAGAAGTTAGTGAAGAAGGTTCATTATTACTGGCCGGCCGTCTAGCATAAGCAGATGGCCCTCAAAGGTGGCGATACCTGCTTCCACTCACAGTGTCTGAGAGCACTCACTTCGCAGGCCACAGTTACCACCTGTTTTTCCCAACATGATGGGATTAAACAGGACCAGTGATTTCAGCTCAGCTGAGTTTGTTCACCTGTAAAGAGCACTCCGGGCTCAGTGAGACACTGTTTCTAGTGGGAACATGTCTGTCCCCGGGGTGGGAACAGGAAAGAAGTTGACCACTAGTAGTCAAAACATTCTTCCCTGTCTTTTGTAAATGAGGAAATGAAAGTTCCCCCAGTGGGTCAGCAGTGGGCCGGAACCAGAACTCAGGGAACTGAGTCTTAGTATCGGACTTTTTATATCGTGCTTAAAAAAAAGTCACTTACATTAAACATACCTGTTGCCAGTAAGGTGTGGCTTGATTCTTTTCTGGATTTGTTTTTTTTTTTAAAGGTAATTTTGACCTTGTGACATATCATGCCCTCTAATTCTGAAATACTTTTTTCTTTGACTTTTTTTTGGTTCATGCCACAGCTCCCAGCCAGCACGTAACTTCTGTTGATAATCCTCATTGATTGAGGGGCCCTGTCTTAGGTGGCTTAGGGCATGTCTTAGTCATCGGTTTTGAGAAATACATTTGGAAAATCGTGTGTCTCAGGCAGAGGACAGGGCACCTGTACAGAACTCTGTAGGCTTCTTGGCAGGTGCGGGGATCAGAAGGCCATTCCTGCCATTCACAGCAGCTGGAATACTAGAGGGAGACTGTGGCACATTTTTAAATAACCGAAATCCAGAAACTGCTTTTCTTGTAAACATGTCTGCTGCAGGGTTATGTATAGGAGGGAAAAATCAGTGACAAGCTCAAAGTCTCACTGCAGAGAACCACAGGTTAAGTCAATAATGATAAACCCATGAGGTGGATTACTATGGAGCTGTTACAGCTAACTTGTAAATTCATGATGTAATGTTTATGTCAAAAAATTTGAGTGGTTTGTTCTCCACTTCTTGGAGTGTAACCTAGGAGAATCTTTATGGAAGAGAACTCCAAACTTCTAAATTTTAAATGAGATCTCACAATTACATTCCCATGAAATACTGAGCTCTTGCACAAGCGCACAGAGATATAGATAAGGGAATGTTCTCTTCAGCATTGTTTATACTAGAGATCGTTGGAGAGAATCCGAATAGCCATCAACTGAGGTCTGAGAAATACCTTAAGGTCTCCTGCATTGCAGGCGAATTCTTTACCAGCTGAGCCACAAGGGAAACCCTACCTTAAGGTACATTTATACAATTATATTATATCCTACAACCAAGGAAGGGATATGAGGTCAGCCCAGCCTGTCTGCACATATGACATGGAAAGGCTGGATCCAAGATCCTGTGCAAAGTGGAGAAAAAAGGAAGATGCAGAACACTCTCCTGAAAGGCTGTAAATTATATCTGCAGTGTGATTCCAATTTTATTTTAAAATGCACATAAGGGATCTGGAAAAGAACTAATCTCCAAAGCATTGATGATGTTAACAGTTGCTCTGGGTGAATGGCCTGTGGCAAATTTGAATTTTGTCTGTCTTCTGTATTTCCCAGGTGTTTTCATTAAGTGTGAATTATTAAGTTTCCAAGTTTTTAGATTTTGCAGAGATTAGAAAGCCACAGTAAGAGAGCCCTGGGCTATGTGTGTGTGTGTACTTGTATGTATGTAAGTTTCATTTTTTTTTTAATATTTATTTATTTAGCTGTGTTGGATCTTAACGTTGGGTCTTCGTTATGGCTCACGTACTTAGTTGTTCTGAGGCATGTTGGATCTTAGTTCCCCAACCAGGGATCAAACCATGTCCCCTGCATTGCAAGGCAGATTCTTAGCCACTGGACCCCCAGGAAAGTCCTTCTGTGTGAGTTTCTTGATGAGCTCAGCCCCTCTACCTCCTCTCCTCTGAGCAGCTCTCAGTGGTGGAGCTTAGGCAGGCCAAGGCTGGGGAGCTGTCCTCTTTGAACCCAAGTCCATGGAAGAGCTCCTAAGAGCTGGCCTGGGAGGCTAAGGGTGCTGTTGTGGGGAGAGGAGGTCTAGAATCTGCCTAGCCCAGACAGTATCCAGCCCCTTCCTGTGACTCAGACCTGTGGCCTGGAAGGGAATTTTGGTCTCACGGATTCTGTAGAGGCTGTCAGGCAGAAGTTCAAGCTCTGCAGGAAAAGATGGAGAGGGGATTACTACCCAGTGTGAGTGTCAGAGTGTTTGTTTAAAGGGGAAAGGAAAGGATTCCACCTTGGGATTATAAAAGCAGTAAAATGAGCTTTTTAAAACAAACAAAAAAATGGGGCCATACTGTGATGCTGTTGAGACTCACTGTGTTCTCTCGATCACGTGACTGGGTCATCTTTCCCAGTTAGTGCTCAAGAGGCCCAGTTCTCAACAGGGTTTGAATATTTGGGGACGTGTGTTTTTGGGCAGCACAACAGTGGAGGGCACTGAGGCACTGGATGTGTGGAGGGCAGGGATGCTAAACCCTGGAATGGAAGAGCAGATCTGCACCAGGAGTGATCCTGCACCCCAGGACCTTGAAATGTCTCCTGGGAATCTGTTTGTAGTTAACTGAGAATCTAGCCATTTGTTAATGTAAAGGCAATGTATATTTTGCATAGTTTGATATACTTTTTTTTTTATATACTCTTGAGATTGAGGAGCTTATATTGTCTATAAATTTCATTTGGGGCAGTAAAATGGGGTGTATTTATGATTTATATAATATTTATAAAAAAGTGACGTTGGACCAGGTAAGAGTCCAGAATTCTCACCACAGGGCTATTTAACATTTTAAATGAATATAGTCAAAGTGTATTAACCAGTCTCCACAGACAGACATTTGGATTGAATTCAGTTTTGTACAATCACAATACCCCTCCTACACAAGTGTGCACACTTACATTTGTATTACTTTCTTTTTTTTGTATTCTCTGGGTCTTTGTTATAGCATATGCACTCTTCCTTGTGGTGCGTAGGCTTTCTCTAGTTGTGATGTGCAGGCTTAGTTGCCCTGTGGCATGCAGAATCTTAGTTCCCCAATCGGTCCCTTACATTGGAAGGCAGGTTCAATTCTTAACCACTGGGCCACCAGAGAAGTCCCTATGTTTGTATTTCTGTACGGTACATTCCTAGATATAGGATTGCTGGATCAAAATAAAGGAATATAGGGACTTCTCCTGATGGCCCAGTGGTTAAGCATCTGCCTGCCAAAGCAGGGGACAGGAGTTCAATCCCTGGTCCGGGAAGATCCCACATGCTGCAGGGCAACTAAGCCCGAGCGCCACAAGTACTACGCCCGTGCTCTGCAACAAGAGAACTCACTGCAATGAGAAGCCCGTGCACCACGACTACACAGTAGCCCCTTCTTGCAGCAATAAAGACCCAGCACAGCCAAAAATAAAAATTAATTAATTAAAAAAATGAAGGAATACATTTTTTCCCCATTTTAGTACATTGCCAGGCCACCTTTAGAAGAGGTTTATATCCACTGATGGTATCTGAGAACTCATTTTCCCACATCCTGGTCAGACTCCTGGTTACCAGCTGTTAAAATGTCTTCTAATCTGAGCAAAGGGGTGTGGAATAATATTTTCATTCTCAACTCTTTGGTAACAAGCAAAGCAGTATGTGTTTTCTATGCGTATTACGTTTTCTTCTTCAGTTTTATAGTTGAGGCAGGTCACTTCTGGCTGTGGGAAGGCTATTCCCCTTTGAGGTCTTTTGGGAACTGTCTTCCTACAAGGGTAATAGGTGATTGTAATTCTGTCTGAATGATGCTGTCTGCCTCTGTCTGACTCCTAAGAGGCTGGAGACACCTGGGAAATCGCATGGCAGGAAGAATTGGCCTCCACTGTCCCAGAAGCCTAACAGCCCCTTTTGCTTTTGCAGGAAGCTTGGAAGCATGCAATCGAGAAAGCCAAGCACATGCCTGACCCCTGGGCTGAGTTCCACCTGGAAGACGTTGCCACGGAATGTGCCACGCGCCACAGGTCAGCTCCCTATCTGCAGGTGCTATATGACCCCAGTTCTCTAGGGGTCCTTGGGGGTTGGGTCCTTTTTCTGCTTGTAATCAGTGAAGCTTAAGTACCCCTGGAGATCAAGGAAAAGGGAATATAATAATAATAATATCAGTCAATATTTGAGTATTTACGCATGTTTAGGCACCGTGCGGGGCTTCCCTGAGGGCTCAGATGGTAAAGAATCCACCTGCAATACAGCAGACCTGAGTTCAATCATTGGGTTGGGAAGATCCCTTGGAAGAGAAAATGGCAACCCATTCTAGTATTCTTGCCTGGAGAATCCCATGGACAGAGGAGCCGGTGGCCAAAGTCTGTGGGGTCATAAAGAGTCGGGACATAACTGAGCGACTAACACACATACACAGACAAGCACTGTGCGTTATCTCATTTAATCCTCACAGTGTTCCTATAAGACAGTATTCAACAGGCTAGGGTGAGCTACGCTGCAGTAACAAATAGCCCAAATGCAAGTGATAGAAACCCAATTCACAGTGGCTTAAGCAAAGAGTAATGGTTGACTTATCTATGTGTGCTTCAGGTATAGCTCATTCCAGGTGCTCCTAGGATGCTTTTGGCTTTGACACCAGATAGACTCTCTTGCATTAATGGTACTGATGGCCCCTGGGAGCCCCATGTTTCATCTCACCAAATGGAAAAGAATCTGACTCAGTTTGTAACATTTGAATCTCATTGGCCTGGCTTTGGTTATAGGCCCACCACTAAACCAGTCACTGTGCCAGGAGCTTTGATTAGCCAAGTCTAGATCACATACCACACACCAGAACGTGCTGGGGGATCAGCTCCACCCAGTCCGTATGTTCTGAGAATGGTGGATGGTGGTTCCCTAAAGGAAAATTCGGGTGCTGTTGCCAGAAGAAAGAAGAGTGGATGCTGGGCAGGCAGAAGCAGTGGCGCCCTCTCCACCTTTCTGCAACATGTTCCTGCGTAGAGCCTGGCATGCACCCCCTTCCCGTTTTGGAGGCTGACCTCCTAGCAGGCTCTGGGGTCTGTTCCAGCCGCTGGGTATTATGGGTGCCCCAGAAGGCCAGGATGTGGACTCTCTTTCTTCCTGCCTATAAGGGCAGTGTGGTGGCTAGTTGGTGACATGTGGCTTCCAGGCCGACAGGGAGGCCCTTGGGAAGCAGGACTCACATGCTGGGCTAGTTTTGTGTATCCCAGAGCTCCTCAGGAACAGGGACCAGGGGCCACACCCAACTGTGTTGATTTCCTAGCTAAACTTGCTGATTTCCACTGCCCTGACTACCAGCAGAGGGAGGTCAGACATTGATGCCCAGAATGTCCATAGATTTCTAGATTGGAGGCTTCCTCCTCCTCTGCTGGTCTTTAGAGAACTCTGCTGCAAGCTGGCCCTTCATTGGGACAGATTTCTTATTCAGTGGAGTTGTCCCCAGACTGGTTAAGTGCAAAGGTCAAATTGAAACTGATCTGGGTTTGAATCTTGGCTCTCAGGAAGGTTATTTCACCTCTCTGAACCTCAGTTCTCCCATCTAGAAAGTGGGCACAGTATTTGTATGGATCTCATTGGGCTGAGTGATGGTTCTTGAGGAGTTCTGTGTAAGCACTCAGCTTGCAGTGAATGCTCAGTGAACTCAGAGCACCTCTGTCCCCTCTGAGGTCAGTTGTTGTGAAGGACAGCTAAGATCCTTCCCGTACGGCCTGTCTCCACCCTCCCCCACCTTCTGGGTGCCTCTCAGCTTTCAGTCTACTTGGAAGTGAGGGAAGACTGTTTGCTTTACCTTGGCACCTACATGGTAATAAAATTAATAATAATGATGGCCATTATTTATTGAAGGCAATACTTGCCATGAGCTTGTTGCCAGCAGATGTGCGGCTCTGACAAGCCTTCCTCCCCCACCCCACCCCCCCAGGCCTGGGGCAGGTTACCTGCCAAGCCTCTGCTTGTTTGTCCTGGTAGAGGTTTCAGGCTCTGAGGAGGCTGTTCTCAGGAGCTGGGAGGTTCTGGAGTCTGTCCCCACCGAGGGTGGACCAGGGATGCATCTGCTAGAGCTGAGAACGCCTCAGCCCTGGGGGAGGTTTTAGATTTTGGGGATTTACTGAGCTCAAGAGCCTTTCTACGAGACAAACCTGTTAAGGCCCAGCCAGGCCTCGGGGCAGATTTGCTCTGGGAAAGAGGATCCCTGGGAAAGAGAGAGATGGAAATGTTCTGGAACCCTCTCTGTGCCTCTATCTTGGGTGTGTAGCCAGCGGCCCCTTTCCTGGCTGGACTCAGAGGCAGGACCCTCCACCGCTGCTGTCTGCACCGGGACAGGGTTCAGGAGACTGGCCTAGCTACCTGGGCTGGGCCTCACACTGGCAAGACCGAGGGTGCTGCCGCCTTCCTTCCTGGGACACACCATTCATTATCTAGACCAGTTTTAATAAAGAAATTTATTTATCAGTTGTGCAGCCAGCATGCATTTATTAAGCAACCCCAGTACCAGGCCCTGCAGTACACATCTCAGACACAGCTTGTCTTTGTGGAGTTACAGTCCGGTGGGGGAGCTGTAGCCTCCCCACCGCGCAGCAGTAGCGTGGTGGGGGTGGGGGGGACATGGTGAACGAACAGCTGTCTTTGAGGAAAGGGAAGGAGGCCAGTGTGGTGGGAGCCTGGGAAGGAGGGAGCGTGTCCACAGACCGAACCCAGGAGGTCAGCTGGGCCTGTGGGTAGAGAGTGGACTTGATCCTCAGGGCAGCAGGAAGCCCAGAAAAGTCTTCTGCCTTTAGCCAGCGAGTGACAGGATCAGGTGATGGACACTGCGCCCTGGGGTGGGTTCTGGTCTCTGCAGGTACAACGCTGTCACCGGCGAGTGGGTGGAGGATGAAGTCCTAATCAAGATGGCATCTCAGGTGAGCAGAGCCTCAGGCTCAGTGCGGTCCAGGCTGACCATCTGCAGTGCCCACTCCCTGTCCTCCACACCCTCTGTTTTGTTTTTTTTTAAGTTTTAGGGTATTCTCTATTGTGTATCTATTTTATCTTTTATAGCAGCTTTATTGAATATAATTCACACACCATACCACATGCCTATTTAAAGTGAACAGCTCAGTGGTTTTTAGTATAGTCAAGAGTTGTGCAGCCATCACCCCAATCAGTCCCAGAACATTTTCACCATCTCTAGAAGAAACCTCATACATACCCATCAGCAGTCAGTCTCCAATTCCCTCATCTTCCCCAGCCCTGGGCAACCATTAATTTCACTTCTGTCTCTGTTTATTTACCTCTTCTGGACATTTCATATGTTGATCATATATATTCAAAGATTCTTCTTGACACTCTTGTTGAAAATCAATGAACTGTGAACGTGTTTTCAAAAATTGCAAGTCACCACTTAATACTGTTCATCTAACAAGATGAACTCAGTGGGTTGCAAAAAAAAAAAACTCAACTAGAAGAGAAGTTCCTGCATAGGAAGCAGCAGGGTCGATTTGCGAAGCATTTTGTAGTGTGTTGCACACTCAGAAAAGTGTCTGGCTTGATGAGTTTCACCAAGTGAACACATGTGTCACCAGTACCCAGATCAAGACACTGAAAATCACTGGCACCCCCCAGAAGACCCTCTTAGCCCCAGTCACTACTCCTTTATTCCCAAGGGTAAGCACCGCCCTGAATTCTATTACCTGAGATTGGTTTCCCTATTTTTGTACTCCGTATAAATGGAGCTCCATACACATAGAGTGCATGTATAACTCACCATTTTGTCCATAAGGTTTGCACATATCTGTGTCGTGTCTTTCAGCCCTTCGGCCGGGGAGCAATGAGGGAGTGCTTCAGGACGTAAGTGACTCAGCCTGCCTCTGGGGGCCCTGCCCGGATGCCCTCAGGCTCCTGAGATCAGGGGTTCTGTGACATTGTCTACTTGGACCACACACTGGGCCAGGCTGTAGGGACGGGTTTGGGCAGAACAGGGGGTATGTCCCTTGACCCCCCTTCCCAGATCTCTGAAGGATGCTGTGGGGTGGGGAAGCCCCTCCCACCTCCTGCATTTTGTTCCTGACTCTGTCAGCCAGATCAGGCAGGGTCTCCCTGTCCTGAGGACTAGGGCTGGGGTCCCAGTGAGCCCCAGAGCGCCAGGCAGGCCCCCTGATGCCTCTCCCCTCAGGAAGAAGCTCTCCAACTTCCTGCACACCCAGCAGTGGAAGGGGGCCTCCAACTACGTGGCAAAGCGCTACATCGAGTCCGTGGACAGGGACGTATACTTCGAGGACGTGCGTCTACAGATGGAGGCCAAGCTCTGGGGAGAAGAGTATAATCGGCACAAGCCCCCCAAGCAGGTGTGTGGCACCCCTGCCTTCCACATTCCTACACCAGCGCAGCCCAGGACAGCATAGCCCAGGTCTGGAGATGAGGGTGATGGAGGTGCTGGTCACAGGCCCCCTTCTTTGCTGTCTTAGCAGCAGCTAATAAAACCCATCATTTATGGAGCCTGACAGGTCAAGTACTCTGTATGCCAAAAGTTATTTATTCTTAAAAACAGAACTCTGGAACTTCCCTGGTGGTCCAGTGGTTAAAACACCATGCTTCCACTGCAGTGGCCACGGGTTCAAACCCTGGTTGGGGAGCTAAGATCCTGGATGCTTCCACAGGGTGGCCAAAAAATAGGAGAAAAAGAAAATTTAAAAAACAAAAAACAGAGCTCTGATGTTGGTGCAAGTTGGAATGTTTTTATTTCATTTATGCATAGGGTCTATTAGTCAGGATTTTTGTTTGCAAATGACAGAAATCCATTTAAATGGGCTTAATCCAAAAGGGGAACGGATTGCTTCCTATAATTGAGAAATAGGGCTGACTGCAGGCACAGCTGGGGCTTCCCAGGTGGCACTAGTTGGAAAGAACCTACCTACCAATTCGGGAGACATAAGAGACCCAGTCAGGTTCGATCCCTAGGTTGGGAAGATCCCCTGGAGGAGGACATGGCATCCCACTCCAGTATTCTTGCCTGGAGAATCCCATGGACAGAAGAGCCTGGTAGGCTATAGTCCATAGGGTCACAAAGAGTTGGACATGACTGAAGTGACTTAGCATGCACACACACAGGCACAGTTGGATCCAGGACCAAATTGAGGTTGTTGGAAGTCTTCCTCCAGCTCTAGCTTCAATGTTCTTCTGTGTTGGCATCACTTAGGCAGCTTTTTAGCTTGCAGTGACATGTTGACCCCAGTAGCTGCAGGCTCCCTTTCTATTTCTTGGCAACCTTGATGGAATGACATGTTTTCCCATAAATTTCTATGAACGTCTCAGAACTGGATTTCATTGGCTTGATTAGGTCAGATGCCTATCACTGAGCCAATCATGATGGCCAGGAGGTGGGAATATGCAGATTGGGCAGGCCTGAGCCTTATACCCACCCTTAGAGCCAGGGTTATGGGTCCTTCCTCTTAGACTAGGTGGGCTGAGATTGCTGTCTCCCAAGAAAAAGCAGGAGAGGGCATGCAGGATGGATTCCTTACCTGTCCCTGGGGAATCTAGGGCACAAAGTGGTAAAGTTTCTTGCCCAAACAGGCAGGGATGGAGCCAGGGCTTATTCCTGGAAAGCTCAGACTTTCCAAGCCCTTTGGAAAGGGGGGCTTCTTGGCTTCTTCACTTGAGCCCCCAGGGTATTGGTGACCTGAGCCCAAGCACAATTTCCTGTTGCCTGCATGCATTTGAGGAAATAGCTAGAAAATAGAGCTAGGCCTTTGCTCTTCCTAAATTCACAGCTGAGCTCTCCTCCTGTTGGTGTACCTGCTAGCTATAAGGTACCATCTTCTGAGTGCCTCAGGAGAGCCACGTTTCCAGGCAACTAGCAGAATCTATTGAGTGCCTAGTGTTTGCAGAGCCCTTGATTAAACATACTTGGCGTGAACACAGGAAGCCACATTCCCACCCTCAGGGGCTGTGACTTCATGCACTCAGGCCTGACCACTTTTCCCTTCTTCCCTAAGCTTGTTTCTGCCTCAGGATCTTTGAACTGGCTGTGCCCCAAGGCTGCGTCACTGGATCTCCTCAGTCCTTACATTTCAAGTTTCAGCTCATGTCACCTCCTCAGCTAGGCTGTGCTGGTGGTGGTGGTTTAGTTGCTAAGTCGTGTCTGACTCTTGCGACCCCATGAACCGTAGCCCACCAGGCTCCTCTGTCCATGGAATTTTCCCAGGAATACTGGAGTGGATTGCCATTTCCTTCTCCAGGGTATCTTCCCGACTCAGGATTCGAACCTGGGTCTCCTGCATTGCAGGAAGATTCTTTATTGACTGAGCTATGAGGCTGTGCTAGACCATCCTAAATGAAGGTGAAGTAACTCTGTCATGTCATTTTGTTTGTTTTGGTTTCCTTTTTTCAGAGCAGTTGGCAGTATCTGAAAGAGTCTTATTCGTGTATTTATTCATGTATATTTCAGTTGTCTCTCTCCCCTGAGGACAAGGATTTTATCTCTTATTTGCTCTATCCCAGAGCTAGGTGCTCAGTGAATAATAAGGTGGTTGAATAGATGAAGGGAGAGGAATGTGGTTGTTTGAGGAGGAATTGGCCGTCGCCTTGAGGATGTGTCTCTGCCACTGACCCTCACCCAGTTGCCTCCTGGCCAAGCCAGTGGCCCTGCCATAGACTTCCTTGTAGGGATAGAGCCAATTATGGGGACAGGAATCCGCTGGGAACCAGCTGCCCCTTCCCCTCTGGCTGGTTCTCAGAACTGAGGCCACATTTGGGGAGGTTCTCAGCTCCCAGCTCTGGACCCCTTTGGCCTCTGCAGCTGTTGTCTTCCTTGACTCAGCCAAACAGTTTCCTGGGTGGTCACTTCCTTGGGAAACTCAGACCTGGCTCCTGTTGTGGGTGGTGTCGACACTGACAGGGTGCCATGGGCGTGACCTTGTGTAACAGGTCAAAGTTAGAGTCCCAGCTCTTCCCTGTCCTACTTTACAAACATATACGGAACTTACACAGTTTCTTCTGAGTACAAAATTAAACATACACTTGGTGCAAAATTTAGCAAGGAATGTCTGAGCTCCCTGTGATTCCCCTTTGTAGGGAAAGAACCACTGTTATGGTTCAGTATGTATCACTCTAGAATTGTGTCTGCTGATAATAATGACATCAGCAAACATTGGCAGACTGTTTGCTGTACCAACAGATTTCATCCTTATACCCATTCCGTGGGTGAGGAAACTGAGGCACAAACTGGGGAAATAACTTGCCCAAGTTCTCTGTATTAGCATAAGGTGCAGGCTAAGTTGCTTAGCAGACAGACTCACTGTTGTGTGCTAACTCAAAATGGTTTCCTTCCATCTCATCAAATAGCCTCGCTTAGATGGGGCTCAGGGTGGGCTGGTGCTTCACCTCCTTGTCATCCAGAGGCCTGGTTCCTTCTGTCTTGTTGTTTGCCCTCTGCCAGGAGTTGCCCTGGACCGCTTGCGTGGTCAATTCTGGCTCACTGGCAGGTGTCCACCTTACAGCCTCAGGAAGCCCAGAAGGAGAGGGCAGGCTGGAGTTGCGTCATCCCTGCTGCTTGCTTCCTATTGGCTGGGCTTAGTCACGTGGCCACATCTAGCTGCAAGGGAGCCAAGCCATGTCATCGCTGCTTAATGGCTGTGCATCCTGTTACAACTCAGGTTGTCTTAGTCCATTTGGGCTGCTGTAACGAAGTACAGGAGAATGGGTTATTGGTTCATGCTGGCACCTTCTTGCTGTGTCCTCACAGAGTGAATGGAGTGGGGGAGCTCTCTGGGGTTTCTTTTTCCAGGCACTAATCCCATTCATGAGAGCTTTTCTCTCCTGACCTTATCACCTCCCAAAGGCCCCACCTCCTTAATACCATCACTTGTGAGCATTGAGATTTCAACAGATGAAATTTGGAGGGATCCATTCAGGCCATGGACTTCCCTGGTGGATCAGACAGTAAAGCGTCTGCCTACAATGCGGGAGACCCGGGTTCAATCCCTGAGTCAGGAAGATCTCCCGGAGAAGGAAATGGCAACCCACTCCAGTATTCTTGCCTAGAAAATCCCATGGACAGAGAAGCCTAGTAGGGTCCATGGAGTCACAGAGAGTGGGACACGACTGAACGACTTCACTTTCACTTTCTTTATTCAGGCCATAGCAGCGGTTTTCATTCTAAAGGAAAAGGGGGATGGATTCTGGGGACCGTCAGCACTTTCAACCTTTCTGCTCCAGCCTCTTGTCAGAGGAGGTTGCCACCTGGGCCCTGCCCTTCCCCTGACTCCTCCCGCCTTCCCGCCAGGTGGACATCATGCAGATGTGCGTCATAGAGCTGAAGGAGAGACCAGGCCGGCCGCTGTTCCACCTGGAACACTACATCGAGGGCAAATACATCAAGTACAACTCCAACTCGGGCTTCGTCCGTGATGACAACGTGCGTCTGACACCGCAGGTGAGGCCCCTGCAGAGCCCCGTGTCCCTTCTCAGCAGACCTCGGGCCCCTCTGAATTAAACAGGGCTTCTTGCTTTGTCCTTGCCTCTGTACGCTCCCCCCTGCAGAGAAAGGCCCCCAACGTGGGCAGAGCTGGGGTACCACAGCCCGTCAGAGCAGTGCCTGCCGGTGTCCACGCAGCCCACAGCCTGGTCTCTATGGTCACCTTTTCCTTCTTCTCGCCCCACAGGCCTTCAGCCACTTCACGTTTGAGCGTTCCGGCCACCAGCTGATTGTGGTGGACATCCAGGGCGTGGGCGACCTCTACACCGACCCGCAGATCCACACCGAGAGGGGCACTGACTTTGGAGATGGAAACCTAGGTAGGCTGGGAAAGCCAGCATGGCCCCAGAGACCACACTTCCCTGCAAAATCTCCAGGCTCTTTGTTCACCCGGGCAAGCAGGCCAAGGTGGTATATGGGCCACCATGTAAGGAGATGGGAGCCTGGGACGTCTGGCCCCTGCCTGCTTAGCATGTTTTACACCTGCCCCTGCCACATTTAGGGTGTTCAGTGCTGCCCTGCCCCCACCCCAAAACAGAACAATGCTCCAGACCCCCAACTCTTGTCTGCAGGTGTCCGCGGGATGGCTCTCTTCTTTCACTCGCATGCCTGCAACCGGATTTGCAAGAGCATGGGCCTCGCTCCCTTTGACCTGTCCCCAAGAGAGAGGGATGCAGTGAATCAGAACACCAAGCTGCTGGTAGGTGGGCTGGCAGGGCCCTTCTGCTGCAGGACCAGAAAACTGCTTCCTGTGCACTGGTGGCCCAGGCCCTGCGATGCTTAATTGAAGAGTATTGTGGCTAGAAGAGTGTTAGTCCCATCTGTGTCCCTCACCCCTTTTGAACCAGTGTACACAGCCCTCCTGACTACCCCCACTAATAGAGGAATTGGGGTCTGCTTGATTTGGGTCCATTTTTGCCCAGAGTGAGGGGACCAGATGTGTACAGATAGTGAGTGTGGTGTGTGGTTTGTGATTTGTGTGATGTGTTGACAAAAAAGACTTGAACTTGGCTCACTGAGCACCTCGCTGTGTCCCTGTTGTACCCCCATTACCACCTTCAGTACGTGGACCAGATATAAGGCCATGTTGTCAAAGACCAGCTTGGGATTCTTCAGTACATCCCCCAGCTCAGGGCTATGAATGGTGGCCATCACTTTGGGAGTGCTGGCCCTCGGAGGTCATGTTCCAGATGCCCCTTCTTATAGAGGCCTTCGGGTTAATCCCCCTCAGATTATTTTTAAATTTTCTGCCAGTCCCTAAGGCCTCTGTGGCTGAAAGGATCTCAAGTTTTGAGGGACCAACAGGCAACAGGAAGAACCCCTTGTTCCCAAAAGGTGCCTGTGTGACGTCCATGTCCCTGTTAATTCTCCAGCAGTCAGCCAAGACCATCTTGAGGGGGACAGAGGAAAAGTGCGGGAGCCCCCGGGTGAGGACCCTCTCGGGGAGCCGGCCCCCACTGCTCCTTCGCCTCTCAGAGAACTCTGGAGATGACAACATGAGTGATGTGACCTTTGACTCTCTCCCTTCCTCGCCATCTTCAGCCACACCACACAGCCAGAAACTGGACCACCTCCGTGAGTGATGGTTTGGCCCCTGGTTAGTGTGATTGGAGGGGGCAAGCACCAGGTAGAACAGGGCTAAATTGGCTTTCACTTCTGTTAGAAAATCAGACATGCCAACCAAAGAGATTGATGGCCCAGATGGCTTTACGGATGAGTTCTTTTAACAAGCTTTCAAGATGCAGTCATCCAAATGCTGTAAAAACCACCTGTATTGTAGAAAACGAGGTAATGTTTTTCAGAGACTGAAATTTGCAAAAAGTTTTACACCAAAATTTGACAAAACACCAAAAAAGAAAACTTTTATCCCAACTTCACTTAAAAATATACAAGGCAAAAGTTCTAAATAAAGTATTAGCAAATAAAGACTAGTATCTTAAAAGAAAGTCTGTCACAGCCAAAGAGGGATTTTGCAGGAATCTGAAGGTTGTTCAGGGTTCAGAAACCAATTAGCATCATGTGATTAGGTCACAGGAGAAAAACAGCGATCGTTAATTATGAAGCTGAAGTGACAAGAGTTTACTCATGGACAGACTTTACTCATGATACAGATGTGGGAGCTGCAGGAAAGAGGAGAGGCAAGACTGACTCCATGGTTTTGAGCTGAAGAACTGGCAGGACTGTGGTCAGTTATTCAGCTGAAAGAAGCCCCAGGGGAGCAGGAGAGGACGATCTTTTAAAGAAGCCTGTATATCACCACCAAAAGGCCTTGGGAATAGTCTGGAGCAGGAGTTGACAAACTGTTTCTTAAAAGGCCAGAGAGTAAATATTTTATTCTTTGTGGGCAACATAAACACGACCATTGACAATATTTAAAACAAATCAGTGTGACTATGTTCCAAAAAACTGTATGGTTGCTGAATTTTAAATTTCATGTAATTTTCACATGTTACAAAGTAGGTCTGATTTTTTTCAACCATTTAAAAATATGAAAAACTTTCTTAAAAACTATCTAAGAGGGCTTCCCTGGTGGTCCAGTGGTTGAGAGTCCACTTTGCAATGTGGGGGATGCCGGTTTGATCCCTGCCCAGGAAGATCCCACATGCCGCAGGGCAGCTGAGCCCATGCACCACAGCTATTGAGCCTGCATCTGGGGCCTGCTAGCTGCCACCGCTGAGCCCACACGCACAGCTGCCGAAGCCTGATTGCCCTAGAGCTCATGCTCCACAGCAAGAGAAACCACTGCAGGGAGAAGCACTTCCTCTACAATCAGAGAGTAGCCCCTGCTTGTAGCAACTAGAGAAAGAGCCCGCACGCGGCCACTGACCCAGCACAGCCAAACATAAATAAGTACATTTTTTTTCTTTAAAAAAAAGATTATTTAAAAAAAGCATAAAAACAGCAGACAAGCCAGATTTGGTTAGTGAGAGTTTGGGACAGGAGATAAAGGCTGGAATCTACCAGGAAATTGTTGGCTTTTAAACCATCTAAGGCTTCTCCCATTTGTAGCTACCTCCCATTAGTACCCCATTTGTACCTCCCATTGGTACCCCAAATGGACAAATGCCTTTTTTTCATTCACAACTGCACCTCATTGAGGGCTGACCATAGGTCAAGTGCATAATGCTGATCAATACGGTACACAATTATATCACCATTTGCCTTATGAAAACCCCGAGGCAATGCAGCATCTAAGCCACTTACTCAGGACAAGTACAGGCAGCTGGCACATAGAGAGTCTGGGTAAATTCTCAAAGAAGAACTGAGGCCTCTCAGGTGCCAACAACTATCTTTTCCCATTTTTGTACTTTATAAATGTCAAATAAAAAAGGCTTGGCACCTCCCTAGTGGTCCAGCGGTGCTTTCTGTAGGACTCTGCTTTCACTGCCGAGGGCCTGGGTTTCATCTCTGGTCAGGGATCTAAGATCTTGCAAGCCATGTGGTGTGGCCCAAAAAATAAGTAAGTATAAATTAAAGAGAAGAAAGGTTTGGTGGCAGCTGTGGATGGGTTAGATGGATCTCGTGAACTCTTCCAGCCATGGAACTTCTGCCTTTCTCTGTTTTCTCCCTCTCCAGATTGGCCTGTGTTCAGCGACCTCGATAACATGGCACCTCGAGACCAGGACCCTCTGGACAACCACCGGGTGAGTGGAGGGGGTGGGGTGGGGTGGGGTGGGTAGGAGTGGACGCCCTCCTGTGGGAACTGAGGGTGAGTCGTCAGATTCAGAGGTGGGCAGCCCAGGTCTGCTCGGGGCACTGGCAGGAGGGCACAGGCAGCCGCCTCTGGGAAGAGCTGGGTCCATTTCCGTGTCCGGAGGTGGTTGGAGCAGAGAATCCAAGTCAGCAGCAGTGTGACCTGCTGGTACATGCTGGGCTCGGCCCTGGGTTTGGTTTGGCATGTGTGTGTGTCTTGGGGGAGAAGGGGCTCTGCTGGGGGTCCAATGTGTAATGCACAGCACAGGCAGCTGTGATGCTCCCAGGTCGGATGAGCAGAACAGGTTTCCTTACAGCCTCTTCGTGATTCAACTGTAAGACACTGTAGATGACATATTTGCATTCAGAGGAACATATGTCACAGTGTCAAATTAAAAATCCATTAGAGGGACTTCCCTGGCAGTCCAGTGGTTAAGACTCCACACCCCCCACTGTAGGGAACACGGGTTCCATCCCTGGTTGGGGAACTAAGATCCCACGTGCTGCATGGTGGGGCCAAAACAAAGAAATAAAAGTTGTGCGTTGTCTTTTTTTTAAAGGCTTTGAAATCCAGTGAGTAATTTACACTTACTAGCATATCTCAATCTAAACCCTTTATTTACATCAGAAATACTTATTCTGCATTTGGAGTTCATAGAATTTACAGTTGAAAGAGTAGATTCACATATGCCTGTTGTTATGTGACATAAGAAAAAGAGAAGTTATGTGGTAAAAGAAGTTCATCAGAATTTTTTAAACAGACTTTGCAGAAATGTCACCCTTGCACAAGCCAATGGTACCTCAAGCTGCCCGCTCAGCTCCGAAGGCTCAGCTTCACTCCTGACTGCTTCCCAGAGTTCTTGTGTGACAGAAAAAAGTAGGAAGAGCTGCACATACGGAATTGTCACTATGGGCAGACAGTTTTAAGAGTCTGATAGATAATTCTCATTTAATTCTCACATAACTTGTGAGGTAGTTGATAGTTTCTGCTCCTCTCAGAATAGTTTTTATGTTTTACCCTAGAATTAGAACTAGAATTAGGGCTTCCCTTGTGGCTCAGCTGATAAAGAATCCACCTGCAATATGGAAGACCTGGGTTTGATCCCTGGGTTGGGAAGATCCCCTGGAGAAGGGAAAGGCTACCCACTCCAGTATTCTGGCCCGGAGAATTCCAGGGACTGTAGAGCCCATGGGGTGGCAAAGAGTCGGACATAACCGAGCGACTTTCACTTTCACTTTTCTTTCTAGAATTAGGATGAATTTTAGAAATTCAGAGTAGGTTGAAAAGGAAAAGGTTCGGAAGACTAGCAAGGTGAAGTCTCCCTCCCAGCTGTTGCCTCAGCCACCTGCTTGTCCCAGCACTGCTTGAGCAATGCTCTCATTATCCCTGACTTAGTGCTGGGGAAACTGGGGCACAGAAAGGTAAGCTGCTTGCTCGCGGTCAATCAGTGATGGAGCCAGCATTCAAACCCAGGCCATCTGGCCTTGAACCCCTCTGCGTACTGCTGTCCTTCATGTTATTCTCCACAGTTTTTCAGATGAGAACGCTGTGTTTTGGAGAGGCTGGCTGCCTTGCCCAGGGTCCCAGAGCTGGAAAGTGCAGAGCTGGGGTTTGAGTGAGGCACTCTGTTGCCTGGCTTGGGGGTGGTTACCAAGGATGGGACATGTAGCCCAAGGTCTTGCAGAGAGTAGGTGCGAGGAGGGGGCTGCCTGGAGCTTTTGAGCATAGCCTGTGACCTGATTTCAAAAACAGCCTTTCATTCTGCACACTGAACACTTCAGTTTAATTATCTGTAAATTATATCTCAATTTTTAAAATTGAAATAGTTTAAAAAAAAATTGAAATAGTTTAAAAAAATAGAATAGTTATTTGACCCACAGAGAGCAAGGCCTGGGGGAGGGCAGTGGGAAGCCTGGGGTGCGTCTAGAAACCAGGGCAGAGGCCTTTTAAGGGTAACACTGCTCCTTGGGGTGGAGTGGATTCCTGGCCAGAACGGAGGCCAAGGATTCCATTGTGTGTGTCCCATGGCTCCCATCTGCCTAGGAGACTGATCCAAGTTTTACATTCATGGTAGTGATACCAAGCTGCTTTTAAAAATATGTTAAGTAAAATAAAATGGTTTATTTAAGGAAAAATGATAAAAGAGAAGTATGAATTCGTGAGAGGAGTTTTATTTCAAGGAAGAAGAGAATGGGGTGAGGAAGAGACTCATAAGAAGTCTACATTTTAACAAAAATGTTTCAATTCCTTTTAGAAATAAAAGATCTAAAGTAACTAAGGCCTAGTGTTAAGAGCTGTTGGAACTTGGCAACTGGGGGGCACAGGAGTTCATTTTTGAATTCTCTATTCTTATTGGTGTGTTTGAAATGTCTCTCAGTGAAATAAAGAAGGAAGAAAATAAAAGTTTTAGCTGAACGGTGATGCAGGTGGCATACAGATATGATCGCAACTCAACAGTGATAGACAAATGACTGAAGTTTCAGAAATTCTAAATTATACCAGATTCCTTTTTACAACAGAATTCAGATCTAGAAGAATAAAAAATGTGCCGAACTGACCTGTGCAGTTTTGGTAAAGGGCTCAGTTGTAAATAATTGTTTGCAATGCTACATTTTTATCCTTGGGTCTTATCCTTTAAACCAGCCTTTGTTTTTCTGCCTGTGAAATGGGTGAGTCACTTAATAATAGCACTTACTATGATCCACACTCTGAGTGTGACACCTCATTTCATCCTCAGAGCCCCTTGATATAGGTGCTATAATGAATCCCCACAGCTCAGGAAACCAAGCTCAAGAGAGGCTGAACAACTGTCCAGGGTCACAACTGGCAAGTCACAAAGCTTATATTTGAGCCTAGGCAGTCTGCATCTAGAGCCCACGTTCTTCACCACTATTTCTTACTGCTCGCTTGTTACCCAGCCAACATGAGTAGGAGGAAGAGAATGTTAAGTGAGGAGATGGGGCAAAAGAGAGAGAGCAAATGGATGAGATTCCAGGTATCACCACCAGACATTCAGAGGACCCCTGAGACCCTAGAACCATCTTCTCTCCACAGGACTCTGAGAACAGTGGGGACAGCGGATACCCCAGTGAGAAGCGGGGTGACCTGGATGACCCAGAGCCCAAAGAACATGTAAGGAACCCCCAGGAAATGAGAACAGAGTCCCCTGTTGCCTAGTTGTCCGGAAGGATAGAGAACTAGGGGGGAATGTGAGTGGGTCTGAAGAGCATAAAATAAATTAATATATAAGTCATTTCAGATAAATGCAGGGCAGAAGATAAAACAGGTAATGGGGACTAGTAAGTTTAGTAAGGGGACAAGCATGGGGGATTAGACACAAGGTTGAAAATGGTGGGCACATCGAACGGTGAAGCTGGGACCTCTGGTTGCTGAGCAGAGAGGATGCTGGGCAGTGGGCCAGAATGGTGCTGGTGTAGGTAGAAGGGCCCAGCTCAAAGGCACAGGATTCCAGCAGTCCCTCGGGAGGGTTCCGGAGGATGGAGAATGCCCTAAGTTGTCTTCCCAGCAGCGTTCAGGTGAGGGTGATTTTAGGTAGTAGCAGCTGCTTAGGTTTTGCCCAGTGCCAGCCTGGAGCATGGGCATCAAGGCAGCCTTGCTGGGAGCCTCTGGTCTCAGCTTTGATACTGCGAATATAGACAGGTAATGGGGGCTTTGGCTAAGGGAAGAAGCGCTTGTTCTCAGAAGCCAGTTTTCTCAGTGCCTGCCTACCAGGATCCTGTGCCTTTGAATCTGTTCCATCTATGCACACGTGAGACCAGCGCATCAGTCCTGCCTGTCTCCCAGCATCCTCTCTCTGCTTGGCAAATGTGCCAGCTTCCTGAGGGGGCCGAGCCAGTTCCCTGAGGAGGGCCCCCTGGAAGGGCTGGGCCAGTTCCCCAGGAGGCGGCTCTTGGAAGGAAGGGCCACTCTTTGGATCACTCTGATCTCTGCCTCCATCAGGGCCACTCGAACGGTAACCGGAGGTACGAGTCAGATGAAGACAGCCTGGGCAGCTCCGGACGGGTAATGCACACCCAGGAATCCTCGTTGTGGCTGCTGCTTGTCTTTTCCGGGCTCTCTTTCTGTGTCTCCCCCTTCATGTCACATCATTTCTGCCTGCCCGGGCAATTCATACATCTCCTAAAAGAAGATTTTGCAAAGGAGCCAATCCCTTTGGCAAATACTTTTCGAGCTCCTGCCCTGGGTGGGGTGCTGAGGGATCAGCAGGGAGGATTAGAGGAGATTAGGGTGGCCACGCCCCTCAGCTCCTTCCAGTGTTAATTTATGAACACCTCTTCCAGCCACCCAGTGAGACAGGCTAACCCTATTCATCCCCTTTTGATATACAAGAAAATGAGGGTCTTAAGCGACTCTCCCCAGGTTACCTGGCTAATAGGTCTAAGCAGCAGCTCAGGTGATTATCATCAGGCAAGTGTGGGAAAGACCAGCTTCAGGAACCCTCTTCTCTAGCTGACTCTGAGCCACAACTTTGAACCTCTGGCCCTCCAGCCTTTGCTAAGGCGAGTGTCTCCCGCCTGCAAGGTCCTTCCTCCTCCATGGTCATATCTCCTCAAAGCCTGTCTGCTCTCCCAGGCTGGACCCCTGTGGCACCTCCCCCAGGAGCCTTCCCTGATAACCAGGGCAGGCTTGTCTCTTGCTGCTTCCAGAACACAGATTATTTATCACATGGCATTTACTTACCATGCAACACATGCAATATTTACTTACCATGAGGTATCTGTCAATCAGGTCAAGGCCACAGCATGGTGTGGAGTCAGGGTTGTTCAACCACAGCACCACTAGGTCATTCTTTGTTGTGGGGGCTGCCCTGGGCACTGTAGGATATTTAGCACATGCGTGCACACACACTCATGTGTGCACACAGCAGGCAGCCTGGCTCTGTCCTGTGAGAACTTGGGACAAGGGTGTCTTCAGCTGGGAGACATGGCGTATTTTCTAAGCCCAACAGCAGAAGCACCCTGGGCTTGTGCAGAGAAAGCACAGTGGATGTGCTGCCGGCTCTGTAGTCAGGCTCTTCTGGAGCCTCGTGTGGGCAGCCGCTCAGGGTCGAACCTCCCCGACCAACTCAGATGGTTAAGTGAGGGGCCCCTTCTCTGAGCTGCTCAGTGCATGGTGCTAGCCTCTGGGTCCTAGTGCTTCAGCTTTGCCTCAGTGCCCATGAGCTGGCATCATTCGGGAGACTGGAAATAGGCCCCCTTTGTCCAAGGAAACTTGACACCACACGGGTCCATGCCCCCTAACTTGCCAGGCCGGCTTTTGTAGCTGGGAGGGTGCGTCCATCCCCAGCCCCTCGCTGCTCTGGCTTGTAAGTACCAGGTCCTCCCCAGGTCTGTGTGGAGAAGTGGAATCTCTTCAACTCCTCTCGCCTCCACTTGCCGAGACCTTCGGCCGTGGCCCTGGAAGTGCAGAGGCTCAACGCTCTGGACCTCGAGAAGAAAATCGGGAAGTCCATTTTGGGGAAGGTATGGTGATGCCCCCTCTGCACCAACCCGGAGCTTCCCCGGCTGGTTGGGGGCCCCTGGGCTGTGGCTGCAACCTGCAGGCAGCCAGGCCCACCCGCCATCTGCGGCAGGTCCATCTGGCCATGGTGCGCTACCACGAGGCTGGCCGCTTCTGCGAGAAGGATGAGGAGTGGGACCGGGAGTCGGCGGTCTTCCACTTGGAGCACGCGGCCGACCTGGGCGAGCTGGAGGCCATCGTGGGCCTGGGACTCATGTACTCGCAGCTACCCCACCACATCCTGGCGGATGTCTCTCTGAAGGTGAGTGGGTGGGGGCTCAGTCAACCCATCACCCTTCCTCCTCTGGGGTTTTTTTTTTTTTTTCATCTATTTTTATTAGTTGGAGGCTAATTACTTTACAATATTGTAGTGGTTTTTGCCATACATTGACATGAATCAGCCATGGATTTGCATGTGTTCCCCATCCCGATCCCCCCTCCTGCCTCCCTCCCCACTCCTCTGGGTTTGTGAGCTTCCCTGGTAGCTTCCCTTGGACTGCAAGGAGATCCAACCAGTCCATCCTAAAGGAAATCAGTCCTGAATATTCATTGGAAGGACTGATGCTAAAGCTGAAATTTCAGTACTTGGGCCACCTGCTGCGAAGAACTGACTCATTGGAAAAGACCCTGATGCTGGGAAAGATTGAAGGTGGGAGGAGAAGGGGATGACAGAGGATGAGATGGTTGGATGGCATCACCGACTCGATGGACATGAGTTTGAGTAAACTCTGGGAGTTGATGGACAGGTGTGCAGCAGTCCATGGGCTGCAAAGAGTCAGACACGACTGAGTGACTGAACTGAATTGAACCGCTGGCTCAGATTGTAAAGAATCTGCCTGCAGTGCGGGAAATCCAGGTTTGATCACTGGGTCGGGAAGATCCACTGGAGAAGGAAATTGCAACCCACTCCAGTATTCTTGCCTGGAGCATCCCATGGACAGAGGAGCTCAGTCAACCCATCACCCTTCCCTCCCTGGGTTTATGCCCTGGAAATTTCCTGAGCATCACTTTGGGGCCCGGCTAACTTCCAAGTTAGCTGACACTGATAGAATTGGTCTCTGGCCTTGGAGACTGAGTAAAGATGACTGTCGTGTTCCCAGGCAATTACAACATGGTGCAATGGGAGAAACAGAAGATACTGCTGCACACAAATGAGGGAAGGGCCTTAGCTGGGGTTTCCTGATTGTCATTCCCTAGTGGCTAGAACAGGCCTGGCACAGACTCCACATTCAGCATTCATTTGTGGAATGAATGAAAGACGTGATCCCTAAGGTAGATCTGAAGACCCAGTGGAGTCAGCCAGGCACAGGGTGGGAGGAGCAGTGTGGGCGGAGGGAACAGCGTGGGTCTAGGTCCTGGGGAGACAGCCAGGGTGGGGTTTGGAGGACGTGAGGCCATTGGTGTAGCTGGAGCATGGGGTGTGAGGAGGAGGTGCAGGAGATGAGGCCAGAGAGGGGGCCCCAGACCGGACGGGTGTGCCAGGAATCCGTGAGGGTGTCTGCTCCCTCTTGGCCCCCCTGCTCTGTGGGCACAGTGGACAGGTCCTGCCGAGTCCCGGGGAGTGTGATCCTGCACTTAGAGAAGGTGAGAGGCCCTTGGTGTGCGTGTGCCCCCCGCTATCTGTTCCCGTCCCCCCTCATGTAGGCCAGGCTTGTGGCTGGATGAGGCTGGGCTTGTCATGGGCACAGGGTACCAGGCCTTCTCTGTGGGCCTGGCCATGGCCCAGAGGGTCGTCGGTCTCAGACTGGGAGAAGGTGTGGAAAGGCACTGGACAGCCCTATGGCTAAAAAGTTTTGTTTTTTTTTTTTTTAATATAAAAAGGTTTACAGTGAAAAATCTCCCTCCTACCTTTTCCTCCATCTTCTCATCCTTACATGTAATTCCAAGAGGGTGTTCATTTCCTAGAACTGCCATAAGGGATAACCACCAACTGGGTGGCCTAAAACAACAGAAATTCATTCTCTCATGGTTATAGATGTCAAAGTCCAAAATCAGGTGTCAACATACCCATGATTTTCTAGCTTCTGGTGGGTAGAGGCAATCTGGGGTGTTCCTTAGTCTGTGGGCGCATCACTCCAGTCTGTTGCCATCTTCATATGGCCTTCTGTCTGTGTCTCTGTGTCTCTTTTCTCATGAAGACAACAGTCCTGTGGAGTTTAGGGCCCACCCTACTCCAATATGACCTCATCTTAACTAATTAAATCTGTCCATTTGGAAAGACCCTGCATTCTACAGTTCAGAGAGTTGCAAAGAGTTGGCCGTGACTAAGCAGCTAAGCATGCATGCACAGGGATAACTCAAAGCCTTTTTTAAAGATATATTTATTTATTGGCTATGGTGGGTCTCCATTGCTGCACGTGGACTTTCTGTACCTGCGGTGAGCCGGGGGCTACTCTTATTTGTGATGTGCAGGCTTCTCATTGTGGTGGCTTCTCTTGTTGTGGAGCACAGGCTCTAAGGCTTGTGGGCTTCAGTAGTTGCGGGTTGCAGGCTTAGTTGCTCTGTGGCATGTGAAATCTTCCTTGACCAGAGATTGAATGGGTGTCCCTTGCATTGCAAGGCAGATTCTTAACCACTGGACCATCAGGGAAGCCCCTACACCATTTTTATTTCCTGTTTTAGATGGTGAAAGAGCAAGTTTGGTTGGGGAGAGGGGGATTTGACAGGTGTATGAAAATTCCCTCATTTCTCTAGTCTCCATGCTCCCTGAGGGCTGGATTGAATACATCTCATTTAGCCAGTGGTATGCTGGCAAATGCTTAATGACTGGTTCTTGCAGGTGGGGAGGGAATGTTTGTTCATACATGTATGTAGGCTTATTAGACATTTAGTGATAAAGTGGAGAGTATGGTTTACAAACCATAATAAAAATATTCTGTAGTGAATTCCATATGGTTAGTTTATCCTTACAGAATTCTTTCACTAACTTTTGTGGCCTCCCTCTGGTTGTGGTTGATGAAGAAGGAGTGAAGTTCTGACGTGGATACTGGTTGACACTTTCACTTACTTTAGTGAGTAAAATGGAAGTGAAAAAAGCATGCTCTTTGTCAGAGTTGGAGCTTCATTTATTTGATGCTGACATGAGCAAGACTCCTTTGCTGAATCAGATGATAGTTTTAAATACTGAAGAGACTCCAGTTTCTTGCACTCATCACAATGTAATGGCTACAGACATAGCATACTTTTAAATGAATCTGCACTATTAATATTTTACCATCTCTTGGTGCAAATGCTCCCACTGTGGCCAGTGGCCAGGTACTAACATAACATCACTGAGCACAGAATTGGAGGGAACGCATAGCAGTGCATCGTTATGTAGCATTTCCGCTATGCAGATTCCACAGGCCAGTGGCTTTCAATCAGGCATTCTCCTTCTCCACGGGATGCTTAGCAGTGTCAGGAGATACCTTGGTTGTCACAGCTCTGGGAATACAGCCGGCGTCTAGTGGACAGAGGCCAGGGATGCTGCCAAATATCTACAGCACACAGGCCAGTCCCCACACAACAGAATTATCCCGTCTAAAGTGTCATTAGTGCTGAGGTTGAGAAGTCCTGCAATGGATATTAATAACCTCAAGACCATAGATAACACTAAAGCAGAGTAAAATAATTAGGAAGTGATGAGCTTTGGGTGTTTGTTACCTTTAACTGTAAGTTAATTTAATTTTTAATAAAGTCTGTGTTTTATGACTGGTTTGCTGTCACATCATTTTTCATGAGCTTGTAGAGCCAGCTCCAGTATTCCTGCCACATCAGCCTGTTCCCCAGCATCTGGCGCAGAGAGGATGTTAGAAGTGTCTGAGGCCTGAATAAAGGAATGCCGAGGCCCAGAATGAGTGGTGAGGGGCCAGGACTGGGGACCCTTCTCAGTCTGTTTACACCAGTCGCACCTAAGCCCCTTTCTAATGGGATGTAGAAGCTGTTTCAGTTTTCTCATCTGAAGGTGTCTCAAAGGCCTTTCTCTCTAGGACCGGCTCTGACAGCCAAAAATAAAACACATGGGCAAGTGCCCTGAAAAGCTGCTGGCCCATCTCACACTTTCCCCACGGCCCCCGTTGTTTGGACCTTTTCGTGTTATCTTGCTAAGACATTCACTCATCTGCACTAAGTGTGTGTAGAGTTGCTTCAGTCATGTTCCACTCTTTGCAACCCCATGGACTGTAGCCCGCCAGGCTCCTCTGTCCACAGAGATTTCTCCAGGCAAGAATACTGGAGTGGGTTGCCATTCCCTCCTCCAGGGGATCTTCCTGACCCAGGGATCGAACCCATGACTCTTATGTCTACCTGTGTTGGCGGGAGGGTTCTTTACCCCTAGCACCACCTGGAAAGCCCACTAATCCAGCACATATTTTTGAGTGCTCCTACACTCTGAGCAGTGTCCTAGGTTATTATTGACAACAGCAAACCTTTCAGATGGAAGAGAATGTAAGTACAGGTAATAATTAACAAATGAAAATATTTCCAACAGAAGTAAAAATAACGGACCTTTATTGAGCACTTCCTGTGCCAAGCATTGTTCTTAAGTGCGAGATGGGACAATATGACAGGGAATGAATGACTGGATAGGCCTTCTTTATTGGATGTTAGTTCCCTGACTGAACATCGTGGCATCACTGACTCTATGGACATGAGTTTGAGCAAGCTCTGGGAGTTGGTGATGAACAGGAAAGCCTGGTGTGCTGCAGTCCATGGGGACACGACTGAGCGACTGAACTGGCGGACTCCCTGGCTGAACCTGTGCCCCCTGCAGTGAAAGCACAGAGCTTTAACCACCAGACTGCCAGGGAAGCCCCTATGGATAGGCCTCTTGTTATTAAGAGACTGATTCCAGGTGCAAGGGAGGCTGGGAAATGTAGTTTTTAGCAGGTCAGCCATGTGCCAGCAAAAATATGGCAGGGGATAATGGATATGGGGGACAACTGGTAGTCCCTGCCACACTTCTTAAAGTCTGAAGGTTGAGAAGGGCCTCATAGACTAATAGAGAGCTTTGTATTTGTCTCCAAGTGAGATAAGAAGTCCTAGAGCAGCTTTGATAGAGTAATATGACATGACGTGGGCTTAAAATATCTCTCTGGATAGATCTTGGAGAAGCAGAATAAAAGCAGAAGGGAATATGCATTGGTATAGCCACTGTGGGAAACAGTCAGCTCCTCAAAAGGCTAAACATAGAGTTATATGTGACCCAGAAGTTCTACTCCTAGGCTTGTGTATGCATGCTCACTTGCCCAGTTGTGTCCAACCCTTTGCAACCCCCTGGTCTGTAGTCTGCCAGGCTTCTCTGTTCATGGAATTTTCTAGGCAAGACTATTGGAGTCAGATGCCATTTCCTACCCTGGGGGATCTTCCCGATCTAGGAATCAAACCTGCATCTCTTGTGCCTCCTACATTGGCAGGCAGATTCTTTACTTCTGTGCCACCTGGGCTTCACCGCTCCTTGGTATATGTGCTCAGTCATATTCCTCTCTTTGTGACCGACCCCGTGGACTGTAGTCCACCAGGCTCCTCTGTCCATGAGGATTCTCCAGGCAAGAATTCTGGAGTGGGTTGCCATACCCTCCTCCAGGGGATCTTCCCAACCCAGGGATTGAACCCAGGTCTCCCTCATTGCAGACAGATTCTTTACCAACTGAGCCACCAGGAAGCCTACTCCTGGGTATATAACCCTCCCCAAATAGATACATATATCCACACAGAAGTTTGTACACAGGTGTTCACAGAGAATAGCTGTAAAATGAAAACAACCCAATGTCCATCACCTGATGACTTATGAACAGGTAAACAAATTGTATATTCATACAATGAAGTGGTTTTTGGCCATAAGTGAGACTGAAACACGGATAGAAGCTGTATGAAATGAACTTTGAAAACCTTATGCCAAGTGGAAAAAGCCAGACACAAAAGACCACGTGTTATATGATTGCATTTATATAAAATACCCAGAATAGGGAAATCTCTAGAAACAGAATGTAGTTTAGTGGTTGTCCAAGGCTGGGTGGGATGGGGAGCAATTGGGAGGTAATAGTTAAAGGGTATGGTGTTGTGATTTCTTTTTGACTTAATGAAAATATTCTAAAATTGATTATGGTGATGGTTGCACAGTCTGTAAATATACTAAAAACTACTGAGTTGTACACTTTAAATGAATGAGTTATATGAATTATATCTCGATAAACTTGGCTAAAAAATTTAAAAGAATTGGAAGCTGGGAGCCCCTGTTGGAGGTCGATAGATGATGTGGTCTCTGGCAGAATCACATCAGATAGAGGTGGGAGTGGACTAAGCTTCCATTTCTCCCTGCCTGATGGGAAGCCCAGGGAGCTCTTTGCAGCAGGGTAAAGCCCTGTTCTCTTTTTCACAATGTGCAGTTCTATCGCAGCCCCAACCTGAAGCTCTCAATTCAAGAAACAGGGAAAAGACTGATGTATTAGATTCTGGCAGCCCCTCACATATAATGCTCATTTTTTTCTCTCCCCCTCTTTGGTTTGTATGAACAGGAGACAGAAGAGAACAAAACCAAAGGATTTGATTACTTACTGAAGGCAGCTGAAGCTGGTGACAGACAGTGCATGATTCTGGTGGCACGAGCCTTTGACACCGGCCAGAACCTCAGCCCTGACAGGTACTGTGGCCGTGGCTCAGGTGGAACTGGTGGGAACCTGGGATGCAGGTGGGAGCCTCCGCTCTGGAATCAGAACAGACCTGGGTTCCAGGTGTGCCTCCCCCGAGTAGCAGCCCCGTGACCGTGGGCGAGTAGGTTCACCTCCCTGACCTCAGTTTCTTCATCGCGTAAAATCAGAATACTAATAGAACCTGCACCCTAGGACGGTTGTGTGTGGTTGTGTGAGGGTTAAATGAGATGATGCCTGTAATTTCACTGGCACATAAAGTGAGAGAGAAATGGCATCTTAGCCATTTTATGTAAAGATTTGTCTGAGAAAGAGTCTGAAGGGATATGTAGCATCAGGTCTAGAGCCAGTTGTTGCTAGATGATAGGATTAGGGGTGATTTTAATGGACTCTTCCTATTTTTGTTTTTACTGTTTCCACTTCTAAGAGGGAGTGGAGGAGAGGAAATGAGCTCCAGGGGAGTTCAGTCCTGGTGTGAGTTTTCCAGAGTGATTTGGGCTTCCCTGGTGGCTCAGATGGTAAAGAATCTGCCTGCAATGCAGGAGACCCTGGGTCAGGAAAATCCCCTGGAGAAGGGAATGGCTACCAACTCCAGTATCCTTGCCTGGAGAATTCCATGGACGGAGAAGCCTGACAGACTGCAGTCCATGGGGTCGCAGAGAGTCAGACAAGACTGAGCAACTAACACTTTCACTTTTTTTTTTTTCCCACTTTTTTGAGACCCCTGACAGCTACAACCCTATAGGTATTAACAGCTTTTCCCTTATGCCTCTGGCAGAGATACCAGGATTGGAGAGGAGAATGGCAGCTTCCAAGAGAGGAGAATGGCAGCTTCATCTCGGGTCTTTGGCTTGGCTGGTGGGAGGTCCCAGAAGTCCGGGAGCAGAGGACGGTTGAGGGAATTCAACTCTCAGTGGGCCCCACTGCTCACTGGCTCCCAGTGGATCTCAGCTTCCCCCTTTGTTCTCAGACGCCTGTGGCTTTCTGGAAGGGACAGTGTCCAGACCTCCAGGATTGGGGCAGCTTGGCACTTCCCTGCTTGGGGGGTCATGTTCTCACCTCCCTCTCACTGAGTTTAGAAGCAAAGTCAGGACTCTGGCTCTGTCATGTCAAGCTCTCAGGGTCTGAAATGTCTGAATTACATATCATGCAAACGTTTGTCAGCTACCTGCTGTGTAACAGTAACACTCCCTTATATTTGGGTGCGCCTTCATATCTGTGATTTTATTTCACTGAGAACTAGAATTGGGTTTCCTGCATCTCTTCAGTGCCAGTGATTAGCACAGGGCCTGGTTCAGTGGTTGTTTGAATGAAAGAATCAACACATCTCTTTGACACAGACCAGACAGCATTTAGAGGCTTATTTTGTGGATATGTGGTTCTAAAAAGTGAAGGGGCTTGTCTGCAGTTAAGTAGCCAGTAAGTAGCAGGGCCAAAGCTTAGGTTTTCTCATCTCTTCTTCAGTGGACTGTACATTAGCCTGCTTCTTAGGGGGCTCAGAATCACTGTCGTGGAGGGGAGGTAAACAAAACAAACATGACATGATTTTGTCCGAAATCAAATGCCAACATCTATGATGCCCATTGAGACTTCCCTGTAGCTCAAATGGTAAGGAATCTGCCTGCAATGGAAGAGACCAGGGTTCGATCCCTGGGTCTGGAATATCCTCTGGAGAAGGGAAGGGCAACACATTCCAGTAATCTTGCCTGGAGAATCCCATGGACAGAGAAGCCTAGCAGGCTATAGTCCTTGGGGTCACAAAGAGTCAGACACGACTGAGCGACTAATACACACACATGATGCCCATTGAATGCAGTGGGGAACAACCATGTGGGTGTGGGGAACTGGTACTAGGCATTGAATATATGTATCTGAGGCCCTTAAAAAATCTTTACTATATATGTTTTCTCTTTATCTCCTCTGTCTACTTTCTCTTTTTATTTGAGATGATAGGTTTTTTGTTGTTGATTTGTTAATAATTTTATATATATATATATATATATATATATATATATGGGCTTCCCTTGTGGCTTAGCTGGTAAAGAATCTGCCTGCAATGCAGGAGACCCCGGTTCAATTCCTGGGTTGGGATGGTCCCCTGGAGAAGGGATGGG
Organism: Cervus elaphus; assembly: GCF_910594005.1. Classification (NCBI taxonomy): domain Eukaryota; kingdom Metazoa; phylum Chordata; class Mammalia; order Artiodactyla; family Cervidae; genus Cervus; species Cervus elaphus. Next base: position 34,110,328 of record NC_057824.1, read on the forward strand.
CTACCCACTCCCAGTATTCGTGGGCTTCCCTGGTGGCTCAGACGGTAAAGAATCTGCCTGGCAATGCAGGAGATGTAGGTTTGATCCTTGGGTTGGGAAGATCCCCTGGAGGAGGGCATGGCAGTCCACTCCAGTATTCTTGCCTGGAGAATCCCCAGGGAAAGAGGAGCCTGAAGGGCTACAGTCCATGGGGCCAGAAAGAGTCAGACACAACTGAGGACTAAGCACAGCACACATATATATTTTGGCCTTGTGGAATGTGGGATCTTAGTTCCCCAATCAGGGATCAAACCCATGCCCTTTGCAGTGGAAGCATGGAGTCCTGCTCATCAAACCATCAGTGAATTCCCTGTAAAATTTTTTATTTTTTTAAGGCTATTACCTCTTTAGTATATGAGTTGACTTAAAACCTTTTTTCAGAGATGGCTACCATAGATTTAGGGCAGCAGGGAGACCATTTGCCACACAGTGCCCATTGTCTATTGGGTCTGGGGACATGCTGGTTTTTAATATTTGTGTAGTTAAATCTATCAAGATTTTCTTCCATAGCATCTTCCAAAGTCTTTCTCTTACTCTTCTTCCTCGTTCCAAGCAGCCCCAGCCTCTTCCATTCAGGGAGCATTAATGAGAACCGGCTATTTGCAGTTAAGGGGGTTTGACCTCCTCAGAAGTTACCATCTCATAGGAGAAGGAAAAGTCATTGGAAATTTCAAGGCATGGTGGACACGCTAACCAGTGGGTGTGGAGTTGGGCGGGGTGGGTGGGAAGAGAGTAGGCCCTTTTCCCTTCTTTTATATTTAATGTGTTGGGAGAAGTTCTGCCTTGCCTCTCAAGACCAGAGAGGGTCAAAGCTGAAAGAATTGAGATCAGCTAGTTTAGTGGTTTCCAATCCACTGTTCAAACCCCAGTCTTCTGGATGTGCCACAGATAATTTTCAAATAACGTCCTTTCTTTATAAAATAAAATGGAGTCAAGATTATCTCCTGACACCATCCCAGCCAGCTGCTTCAGCAGACATTTATAGAGGCTGTGCTATTTGCCAGGCCCTGGGAATGCAGCTGTGAATAAAACAGACACGGTCCCTGCCTTCCTAGAGCTTACATTCTAGGCAGGGCAACCATAATAAACAAGTAGATAAGTAAACAGGAGAATTACAGTTGGAGGTAATGGTAAGATATAGAGTATTTGGGGCCAGCGTCTCTGAAGAAGCTGAGCTGAGGTTGAAGAGATGAGGAGCCAGGTGTGGGAAGAGTTAAAGGAAGGATGTCCTAAGAAAAGGGAGCAGCAGGTGCAAAAGCCAAAGGGAAGACAGGAGCTGGCACGTTCGGGGAGGAGAAAGTGACCCAGCGAGTCTGGCACGGCTGACAGGAGCTAAGACGGGAGGGTGAAGCTGGGTCCATATATATGTGTTTATATATACATCTGTAGCTCCAGGGACATTTCATGAGGCACACAGACCTTCTTATCTGTGTCTCTCTTTGCTCTTTCCTGAGGTACTATAGTTACTCACGTGTCTGGTAATATGCATTAGTACACCCCAAGGAAAAGAGCCCTCTGCCCTATTTAGACTTTATTTTGTTTTGCTCAGATTTGGTTGGAACTTGTGTCTGCCTTTGGGGGTTTGGCCATTGTGCAGCCGTAGAAGAAAGAATTGAGGGTGAAGGGCAGAGTCAGAAGGGGGAAGTCAGCTATTCTGGGGTAAGCCCTCCATTTTCTGAGGAAAGCCAGAGCTGGCCAGCAGAGGCAGAGAAAGAAAGGGCTGAATGACCGCTGTCAGAAGGTTCTGGGGGCCTTGGTGAAGGGTACCCCAACCACCTCCTCTCCTGCACGAGTTATAGGGCAAATTGGTTGGGATACCACCCACTGCTAATGCAAACCCATAGGGTAGTTTTTTTGTTTTTTATGGTTTTCTTTTTGTTTTTGTTTTTGGCCACCTCGTACAGCTTGTGGGATCTTAGTTCCCCAACCAGGGATTGAACCCAGGCCCTGGCAGTAAAAGCCCCAGGTCCTAACTGGGACTGCCAGGGAATTCCTGTAGGGTGATTTTATGTAGACTAGAAAAATGTTCCCCTTCCTCAAGATGCTCGACTTCCATCTGTTGGAAAATTATTGTACTATACCAGTTTTGTTAGGGAAAACTACTTGACCGCTATTGTAATAAATATATAGATCTACAGTGTGAATGACAGCCCTTAGATGTGGTGGCATTGGATACTGTGGGTCCTGAAGCATAGATAGTGGCCCCACTGGGATCCCTGACTTGTCCCCCCTGCTGATGGGCCTCCTCCTTCCTGCCCTGTTGCCATGGTAACTTCCTCTTTTCCTCTATATCTCCTGACAAGGTCCCAGAGCTGGCCAGAGGCTCTCCACTGGTACAATACTGCCCTGGAGACAACTGACTGTGATGAGGGTGGGGAGTATGATGGGATGCAAGACGAACCCCGGTACATGCTGCTGGCCAGGGAGGCGGAGATGCTGTTCACGGGCGGCTGCGGGCTGGAGAAGGACCCACAGAGATCAGGTAGGACCTGGCAGACCTGCCGCTGGGGTGGGACAGGGCTGGATAGTGAGAGACATAATTCCTGTCTCACTGGGAATCACAACAAGATGCAAGACTGAGTTTCTTCTTTCCATTCTGGTGGGAGAAAGATTCATACTGTGCCTGTATCTTGCCAGGCTGGATACCCATATGATGCTTAGAAAGGGGCTTTATCAAGTTGGTAAGCAGATGAACGTTTTTAATAGTCACATGTTAGAAATTTGGGCTGTTTGCAATTCAAAAATTGAGCTGACATTTTCATAAGATTCACCATTTTAAAGTGTATAGTTCTGTGGTTTTAGTATGTCCACAGAGTTATGCCATCATCACCACTACCTAATTCCAGAACATTTCCATCATGCCAGAAAAAAACCTGGTACCTATTAGCAGTGACTCCCTATTTCCCCTTCCTGCCGTCCCTGGCGACCACTAACCTACTTTCCGTCTTTATAGATTTACCTGTTCTGGTCATTTCATACAAATGGGATCACAGTATGTGACCTTTTGTGTCTTCCTGCTTTCAAGGATCATTCATGTTGCAGCCTGTGTCAGTACTTCACCCCTTGTTACTGCTGAATAATATTCCATTTTATAGATACTACATTTTGTTTATTCATTCATCAGTTAATGCATATTATATATATTAAACAACATGACAGAATACTGAACTCCTGGTTTTGCAGGTATAGGATGAGGCTAAGTTTAAAAGTTTTTTTTTAAGGTAGTATAACAAAATCAAGCAAATAATACTGTAATTCTGTAATCTTTTATTTGAAACTTCTAAATCCAAAAGCACTGAAAACCAAGTGTTTTTGTATGTTCTCCACAAATTCATTTGGTGGCCAAACCCATCTAGATACTTTATCCCTTCCACTTTCATATAGCCCCAATTTGTCCAATAGACGTTCTCAACCTGATTCTCAATGACTCAGTTGGAATCACCCATGAGCCCTAAGCCAATCACTGTGCTTCCTGGGCTGGCTTACTCTGGGTGGCTGTGCCTAAGTCCTGACCAATGCCTGTGGCCTGGTGAAGAACAGGGAAGATGCTTTGATTGACCCGGCTTGGATGTGCATGCTCAGAGCCCCACCCAGGTTATGTGCAGGGATAGGCCAGAAGGAGTAACCTCGGTGTGATCTTCCTGGAGAGGGGTCAGGGATACCACGCAGCAAAAACAACAGGCTCTTCACCTCTTTGTGCCCTACTTTGCTTTCTTTCAGGCGACTTATACACCCAGGCAGCCGAGGCAGCGATGGAAGCCATGAAAGGCCGGCTGGCCAACCAGTACTACGAGAAAGCAGAGGAGGCCTGGGCCCAGATGGAGGAATAACTTGCTGGGAAAAAACCACTGCCAGCCAGCCCCAAGTTACAGGGCTAGGAGAGGGGGGAAGAAAAAGACTTCTTATTTAGGGTGGTTTGGGGGCTGGAGCGGGCAGATGTTTTTAGTAAATCAACTTTTGTATGTTCTTTTTTAACTCTTGAAAATGTCTTTGCTACCAGTGGAGACACTGCAGCTGTCCCCTAGGGCACTGGGGACTGAAAAAGCAGCCTAATGAACCAACATATCTTTCTGAGGTTCTTTTTCTATGTATTATTCTTATTGTTGTTTGTTATGAGATGTAAGAAAATGTATCTTTTCTGCCCTGGAGGGAAAATATTAAGGCTTTGCTCGTCAGCCTTTTCAGGCTGGGCTGAAATCTCAGGCCCACAGAGTCTGTTTCCTGAGTCAGGATGAGGTGGCAAAGAGCAGAGCTGCATGTTAGCTTTCCATGAGGTGTGTATTGTCATGTCTGTCCTAGAGCAAAACCATCTTTCTCAGAGCATTTGGAAGAATGTGTGTGGCGTTTTTTGGTGTGTGTGAGACTGTACATCTCCCAGGCCCTCTTCTGCCGTGGGGGAGGGCCCACACACTGTTTTCTTATCTTTTAATTTCCTTCCTGAAATGCAACTGATTTTGTGGAATACAGCCAAATTACATTCTGAAGCATGTTTTCCACAGTGGGCTTTACAAAACAGGTTTGATTTCTATATGCACACTTTTACTACCTCTAATTCCTGCCTCAGCTTGTGTGGAAGTGGGGGCACCTCAAAGCTTTTACGTGTAAGGGCTGTGGCTTGGAAGGTTGAAGCCCTTCCTCCAAGCAGACATGGACTTTGCATCTCAGTGGCAGCATCCACAATATGACTGAAGTATCCCTTGTACAGTTTTCCTCTGTATTTTCTTAGCATCTGATGTTCTTATGAAGAATCTGCTCCCAGCCCCCATCCTCGGCATTTTCTGCTTGAAGCTTGGCTGATTTTCTTGTCATTTGTAGTAGGATGCTTTCAGCAGCAGTCCCTTGAGATTTGTTTAAGCTGTTGGAGAATGAGAGGGCAAGAACTATAAACACTCATTAATTCCAGTGGTTTCCCCAGGGCCAGGCAATGGCTATCTGTATTTAATGAGTGTTCTCTTTAGAAGGATTTAAAAAAAAAAAAAAGGATTTCAGATTTAACATCAGTGTGATTTCAACTGATGTTTCAAATAGCAAAGAAAACAGACTGCTTTGATCAACCCCAAGTGCTAAAGCAACATCTCTTTGTTTAAAAATCAAAACATTAAAAAAAAAAAAACAGCGTAACATACAAACCAGTTCATTAAGACCGGTCCTTCAGCATGTTAGTGTTAAGTACTGTGCAGTCATGACCCTCTGCATGGATTCGGTTCCAAAGTTAAGAGTGTGCCCTAAAGGAAAAATCAAGCAGAGTCAAAATTACCCTCGAAAAATCCTTTGGATCACCTATAAATGACGGGTACCCCTGTTTTTGTATTTGGATTCCCCATAACCAGTTTCCTCCAAAAGCTGGAACTAATTACCCTTTTGCCATTTGCAAAGATCAAGCAGTTGGCTTGCCTTAAGTCTTGTGTGTTTTAAACCAGTGCATATAGTTAATTTGCACTTGTTAAATGTAGACTAGAAGCAACTTTGCCTTTTCAAAGTTCTCAAGCCTCATTAACTGATGCTTTTGTTGCTGTTGTTAGTTCAACCAGTCTCCTCACTCTCTGAGATTTTATTATGCAAATCATTTATGTTCCCTGGCCACCTGTCTCATTTCTTAGTTGCCTGTCAGTGCTTTTCTGTAACACAGGGATCGGCAACTTTTTTCTAAAGGGCCAGATAGTAAATATTTTAGGCTTTGTGGGCCTTATGGTCTCTGTTGCAACTACTCAGCCTTGCCTTTGTAATGCAGAAACATCGGTGAATGATGCCTAAATGAATGAGTGCAGCTGGTGTTCCAATAAAACTTTATTGACAAAAACAGCCTGCCTGGGCTATAGTTTGCCAGCCCCTGCTCTAATCCTGACTAAGAGTTACTATATTAAACCCTGAAGCTGAGCGTTACCTCAATTTTTCTTCAATCTCTAGTGCTTAAAAACACAGTGCCTCGACACTGACTAAGCACTCAGTAAATTCATAAAAAATGGAGTGTTTGTGGCTCTGGTTCCTCCAGCCTGTCTGGAATGGCTTGGTCACCTGTGCAATTCCACCCATCCATATGGCTTTAATGTCAGCAGGTGGTCCCCTGCTCCTCTAGGAGACTGGAATGGCCTGGATATACTACAGTTAATCAAATGCTTCTTTAAGGACCAGTGAGAGCAAAGTGATCTGCAAGACACAAATACTGCTGAGCCAACAGAACTTATTCCACCTTCAAAAGATAGTTCTGTGCCTTCTAAAACTGGTTAGGGCATCTTCTTTTTCCACAAATGCTGGGCATCCAAAAAGCAAAAAAACCTCAGGACATTCCAGCCCAACTGGGAAGACATCAGAGACTATCTTCAAGTACAAGAAGCAGGTGAAGGTCCAGGAGATTAGCAGAGTCAAGGACAGAATCAGTATCTTCAATCAGTATCTTCACAGATGGAAAATCCAAGGTTCTGAAAGGTAGACTTTCCAAATATCCTGCTGGTGAGAGGCTAAGCTGAAGCCAGGATCTGAGAGCTACTCTTAGAGGATCCTGAGAATAAAATTTAAAATTAAACTGGAGTGAACTGGAGTATAATGTCTCTCAGTTTGGGTATAGGTTTAAAAAGAAAAAAAAGCAGGCTTTATGGATGTAAGTAGGAAAAAAAAAATCCCTAACCCCCAGTGCAGCTGGATGTCCTTATTCCCTCCTCACCTGAGGCCCTGTGGGAATTTATCATCAAATGCAACCTTGATGAATCAAGCCAGGTAATTTACTGTTGTTGCTATTTTAATGACTTCCTTTCCTTTCACCCCAGCACATTTGTCTGCAGTACTAGACATGTTTTACAAATCAACAAAATGTTTACACAAGTATGTGCAGCTTGTGGGGGGGGGAGGGGGAAGGAGACAAAATATGCATATTCTCTGCAATTGTGCCTGTTACTCATTTTTCCTAATCTCTGAGGTAACCATTTAACCTAGACAAGGTAGACACTGGGTGGGACCCAGAGAAGTGGCTTGTATTATAGATTTATTTTTGCATATGTATTAAGTTCAATTTTGCCTTTCCAAATAAAGTGATTTCTTTCTTTCTGGTCTCAAATTCAAGTGTCTTCTGGTAATAGATGAGTGAAGGAGCTGAGTGGAGACAGAGTGGATTGAAGGCCTTAGTCCCACCTGAAAGAAGCAGCTCAGATTCAGCTCCAGATGCTTGTCCCCTGGGGAGTGTGGGCTCAATGTTGCCCTGTTTTCCAGTTTTTCAAGTTGCTGAAAAGTGGATTTTTTAACACAAGTTTTCTCAATTTTTAATATTTCTAATAAATTCTTAACAAAAACCTTCCAGATTTGGCACATATGTTTTGCATTTGCTTTATATAAAGGATGTACCCCTCTCTCTCTCTTTTTTTTTTTTTCTGACCTAGAAAACAAAGAATATTTTTTACCAATAGAGTTGTCATCAATTTAAAAGAAAATGCATGTAAAAGATGTTTTGTGATCTAAAACTTGAAAAAATGTTGCTTATTTGCATGATCATTTGGTTTCAAGCTAATTGCTTCTTAAGAAACTCAATGAGAAGTTCTTTAAAAAATTTTAAGAATATTAAGAAATTTGAACATTAGCATAACTCTACATGGTATATTGAGCACACATTTTTTTAGTCCATTTGCTCGTAAGTCCCAACTAAAATGAGAGGAAAGAAATTTTCTTAATGGCATAAGCCCATGAGGATGAAAAGGAGGAGACATCAACAACAACAAAATACTGGATGCTGGAAAGGAGATAGACTGTGAGTTAGCAGACCCAAGAAAGCTGGATCCTAGGTCAGCTGTAGAGAAATCTGAGAACCAAGTTTTCATCAATGAAGACACCCCCAAAACGATAAGCAATAGGCACCAGGAGCCTCTGGAAGGTGGGAGTGAAATGGTGCTAAAAATGTAGGTTCAGTTGAAAGACTTAAAAGCATCAGACCTCTAGACCCACTCATCTCCCCTGTGTAGCCAGTTAGCCGCTCCTTCATCACCCTGCAGAAGCCTAGGATACCAGCCACAGCAGAGAGTGAGGCTTTGGGGGGCTCCGAGGAGCTCCAGTTCTTTGTGTCTCAGCACAGAAAGAATTCAGTGAGAGGCAAAGTGATAGAAAGTGACATTAAAATAGGATGCCTGTGAGGCTGATAAGCAGGCAGGCAAGAGAATGCCACTCTGAGAACTTAGTGGGCTACAGTTTTATAATCAAAGGAAAAAGCGGGGAGGGGAAAAAGATCACCTTCTTCCTCATTCTTCCATCATCAGCCCCTCCTCCAGGTTGGGCAGAGGAGTTTTCTTATCCCTTCATGGTCAAGCTGGGACTATCATAGCATTATGGAAAAATTATTTCAGGTCTCAGCACAGTGAGGGTCTTTACTTTGAAATGTCACCTTAACGTAAATTACTGCCATTTTTTTTTTTTTAAGATTTGTTTATTTTAAACTATGCTGGGTTTTTGTTGCTGCACGCAGGCTTTCTCTAGTTGTGATGAGCAGGGGCTACTCTTCTTCCTGGTACACCAGCTTCTCATTGTCCTGACTTCTTTTGTTGCAGAGCATAGGTACATAGGCTTCAGTAGTTGGGGCATATGGGCTCAGTGGTTGTGGCTCATGGGCTCTAGACTGTTGGCTCAGTAGTTGGGGTGTTTGGGCCTAGTTGCTCCATGGCATGTGGGATCTTCCCCGACCAGGGATCAAACCTGTGTCCCCTTCATTGGCAGGCACTCTCAACCACTAGACCACCAGGGAAGCCCCAAACGTTTTTTATGTGTGTAGAGGGCATGTCCTAGGGTTCATTAACTTACTGAGCTCCAGTGGGCAGGATGTTGGTCTCATGCACCTGTGGTTTCATTGTTTTGGGGCATGTCTCATACTTCTCCTGCATGGTTTTGTTGCTAAGCAAGCTTGCTTGGTTTTGTGGTTAAGCACACCTACTTTCTTGAGTAATCATTAACTTCCAGGGGTCTCCCCATACTTTTTCTTTACTTACAATTCTCTACTGGGATTAACTGTTTAATTACCTACTCTGTCCACTTACTCTGGCCCTATCAAGGCTCCTCTACTGAAAGGAGGGTTGTGCAAGTTTCTGTATTGTTGTAGGGTGTCCACCAGCCTTCTTTGCCCCTGTGCTCCCAGGCACACTGGCAGCTGACTTTGTCCCTCCTAGTGGAGGGCAGACAACTGGAAAAAGTTCTTGTAAATCTTAGCAGCCTAAGATAAAAGACTTAAACTACTTCCCCCTAACAAAACAGGCTGGCCAGAGCACCTCACCAAAAAAGTCTCATCCATCAAGTCCCACCCACAACCACATAGACAGAAATTCCCAGACAACATGTTAGAGCCCCATTCTTAAACTTGAACAACCAACCCAAAGATCCATATATAAGGAAGGTCTTTCATACAACAAACAGAACCAACAGAAAAGAGCATCTTTGAGGAAACAATATGCCTAGAGAAGAAAACTTTAATAAAAAACTATCAATATCCTTTGATAAAATATTGCATCCATGCAAAAAGAACAAGATGTGATTCTCAGAATTCACACAGTGAAGAGCTCTTGTAAACTGAATACACTTACAGAAATGAGTAACTTAATAGAAGGTCTGGAAAATGCAGTAGAGGATATTTCCCAGGAAGTGAAACAAAAGAACAAAGAGGCTGAAGAATAGGAGAGGAAATCCTAGAAGCCAGAGGAATAGGCATTTTGGGCTGCACAACTATTCCTTAGTAAAACAGTTATAACTGTTGACCATTTTTGCTTTGTGGATAAGTCAGCTAAGAACAGCCTGAGATTATTTATGTGTAACCTTTAAAGGATCTTTCCTTGGCCTTTTAAAATCTGGGGACAGGATTCTAGAATCCTAGTTTCATAGCTAAAAATTTCATATAGGCTTTTAGTAGAAATTAAGCATATGTGTAGATATAGATATCATTTTTACTGAACTATGTTCAGCATGTAGATTAAAATGTAAAGAAGTTTAACTCAGTCCTACCAATATGCAAATCACTTAGAAGTGAGAAATTGCTTTCACTGTAATACAGTGAAGTTTCCAAAAAGATTTGGTTTCTCTTCTATCTTGACATGTTACTGGAAAGAACTGACTCCATCCACATTGGATCTGTTTCTTTGACTTTAACCTTTGCTCCCCATTGCTTTTGTTCACTAAAAGGACACTGTTTATATGAAACGGCCTGCCTCTGGGACCCCTGCCCCTCGGCCGGAATAGTGAACCAAAGTGCCTCTCTTCAGGGCTCTGCCCATCTGTGGATGACTACAGGAAGGAAAAAATTAACACATTCCCTGCCCAAGGCTAGCCATTCCAGGAGATATTTTCAAGATTAATGGTCTTTTACTTTTCTTCCTCACCTCCCTCCATCTCTGTTCTATAAAATAACCTGGCATTCAGACCCCAACAAGATGGTTATTTTGAGACATTAGTTTGCCATCTTCTCAGTTGGCTGACTTCCCGAATAAAGTTGTGTTCCTTGCCTCAATACCTCATCTCCAACTCACTGGCAAGCTTGGACTCGGTAACAGACATACTTATCGGTATTTAAGATCACCAAAAAAAGAAAATATCACTGAAAGGAACTCATAAGTCTGGTTATGACTGGGTGTGGGGTTTTTTTTCCCCTTTTATGAGTCATCTGAGGAATCCATTTGTTTTTCTCCATACACACTTCTCTTTCTTTCTGACTTCATGCACAATTTTAGTTTTCTCAATTATAAATAAAATTAATTCCAAAGAATAATACTAGTAGTATATATTGGAAAAAATAGATGTAGTCTTAATTAAAATAAAACAAAATATAGGATTTCCCTGGCAATACAATGGTTAAGACTGAGCTTCCAATGCCGGGGACAGAAGTTTGATCCCTGGTCAGGGAATTAAACTCCCATGTGGCCTGGCTTAAAAGAAAAAAAGAAGATATTTTAGGAGCCAAAGTTAGAACAGAGACAGTAGAGAGGAGAGAATCCTTTGGGCTACACCAAGCAGCATCAGTTCAGTTCAGTTCAGTGGCTTAGTCATGTCCGACCTCTGCACTGCAGCATGCCAGGCTTCCCTGCCTGGCACCAACTCCTGGAGCTTGCTCAAACTCAGGTCCATTGAGTTGGTGATGCCACCCAACCATCTCGTCCTCTGTCATCCCCTTCTCCTGCCTTCAATCTTTCCCAGCATCAAGGTCTTTTCTAATGAGTCAGCTCTTTGCATCAGGTGGCCAAAGTACTGGAGCTTCAGCTTCAGCATCAGTCCTTCCAATGAATATTCAGGACTGATTTCCTTTAGGACTGACTGATTTGATCTCCATGAGTCCAGGGGACTCTCAAGAGTCTTATCCAGCACCAAAGTTCAGCCATGCAGCTTGCAGGATCTTAGTTCCCTGACCAGAGAGCAAACCCTTGCCCCTGCAGTGGAAGGGTAGAGTCTTAACCACAGGATCACCAGGGACCTGTGAGAATCTTTTTAAAATGTTGAGAACATTTCTTGGGACGGAAGGATGTGTCTCCAGAACAATAGGCCCCATTAAGTATCTAGCACAATGGATAAAATTTAACCTATGCCAAGATTCATCTTCCTGAAATTTCAGAACACTGAAGACAAGGAAAAGACACTGAAAACTTCCAGAAGGAAAGAACAAGTTTCATACAAATGACTGAGAATCAGAATAACATCAGGCAACTCAATAGTAACACTGAAAGTTGGAAGTTGATGCCTTTTAAATTGTGGGGAAAATATTCTTTAATGGAGAATCATATGCCCAAATTATTAAGCAAGCATAAGGGTGAAATAATGATAATTTCAGACATGTAAATTCTCAAAAAGGTAATCTCTTGAGTACTCTTTCTCCAGAAGACACTGGAAGAGTTGTTCTATCAAAAGAGAGCCACTATGGGGGAAATAAGAAAGGCATGGGTTCCAACCTAAGAATGAGGCAAAGTCAGTCTCTACATGAGGGTGAAGGGCCAGAGTTTAGGGCATCTCTCAGGAGGCTGTGGGAGAAATGTCTTCAAAAAGTTGAAGTGATAGAGCGCCTCTTGATTCTGTCTGTGTGACAAGAATGGACTGTTTGCAGTTGAGTTAGGGATGAATTCATAGAAAGGTAAGTTTTTTAAAGACAGTTATTAAGTAAAGAATAAGATAAACAATATTTTCCAGAAGAGGAAAAATAATCATAGTTGAGAACACAGTTAAGCTTAAGCTTAGTGAGTAGCATTTACTGATTATTGTTCAAATGAAATTATAGTATCATTCTTTCAGGAGGGTTGAGATGTTTGTGATGGCGGAAGTCAGGTGATTAAGGTTAAATTCTTATCTTCCTTAGTAGGAAGTCAATAGGAAATGCCTAAAACAGAAAAAAAGAAAGCAGCAATACAAGTACATTGTTTAGACATATGGAGATAAACACCACAAGAATCAGCTAAAAGTTGAAAGTGGTTGCCTGGAGTGGAAGGGGTAGGCATACTATTCATTTTGATAACATGCCTATAGAATTAATATCATATACAACTTTGATAAAATCATCAAAGTAAGAATTTATGCCATGAAATTAAAAGATGCTTGCTCCTTGGAAGGAAAGTTATAACCAACCTAGACAGCATATTAAAAAGCAGAGACATTACTTTGCCAACAAAGGTCCGTCTAGTCAAAGCTATGGTTTTTCCAGTGGTCATGTATGGATGTGATAGTTGGACTATGAAGAAAGCTGAGCACCGAAGAATTAATGCTTTTGAACTGTGGTGTTGGAGAAGATTCTTGAGAGTCCCTTGAACTGCAAGGAGATTCAACCAGTCCATCCTAAAGGGGATCAGTCCTGAATACTCGTTGGAAGGACTGATGTTGAAGCTGAAACTCCAATACTTTGGCCACCTGATGCGAAGAACTGACTCATTTGAAAAGACCCTGATTCTGGAAAGATTGAAGGCAGAAGGAGGAGGAGACGACAGAGGACGAGATGGTTGAATGGCATCACCGACTCAATTGACATGAGTTTGAGTAAACTCTGGGAGTTGGTGATGGACAGGGAGGCCTGGTGGACTGCAGTCCATGGGGTCACAAAGAGTCAGACACAACTGAATGGCTGAACTGAACTGAACTGAAGAATTTATTATTTTTTATACACACATTTACTTTTCGGTGTTTAATTTTTCACTAGCTTGTGTCCTAGCTCCTCAATGAAATGGTAAGATGAGTCATGAGAAAGGTCATGTGTTATACTACCTTGAGTCTTACATAGCCTCAAGCAAGCTATCTTTCCTTTAGTAAATTTGATGTTTCCTTCATTGTGGCTTGTCCAGATGTGAATGGTGTCATAGTCTAATATTCCATGAAGGTTTTCAGGTGTTCTGATGCTGTGATATTTTTGGAGTAACACAGCTTCCTGTTGCATTTTATGTCTGTTCCTCTTTTCCCTACGCTGTTAGAAAACTGATATAATCTATCAGTTATGTTGACTTCTATCTCTAATGCCTGATCACATAGGCTAGAGCCCCCATGGAGAAGGAAATGGCAACCCACTCCAGTACTCTTGCCTAGAAAATTCCATGGATGGAGGCGCCTTGTAGGCTATAGTCCATGGGGTCGCAAAGAGTTGGACACAACTGAGCAACTTCACTTTCTCTTTCTATAGTTCCTTTTGGAGAAGGAAATGGTGACCCACTCCAGTGTTCTTGCCTGGAGAATCCCATGGACAGAGGGGCCTGGTGGGCTACAGTCTATGGCGTTGCAAAGAGTCAGACACGACTAAGCAACTAACACACACACAGAGCCTGCATTCAGTAGGCTTTCAGTGATGGCCTCTGGTGGTTACTAGATGTCGCCTGGGCTAAACTAAACTGCATTTTCCAAAATTCCCTTCCCACCATGTCCAGTGAAGAGAAACCACAAGAGAAATTTGCAGGAGGCATTAGCCCTGTTTCCTCTCTGGAGACTGATGGCATGCAGAACTCAGAGTAAGAATTTAAAATGTTTACTAACTAAGATAAAAATGCTAAATTAAACTTGCTAAGTTAAAAATGCATCATGATAATTTATGTATTGAACACCCACTACTATGTTTTGTTGAATATTAAGACACCATTGATCTTAAGATGCACAATTATTTTCTGTATTAATAAGAAAAAAAACACTGAAAATAAACTGTATGCCATGGATCATAAGATGCAGGCCAATTTTAGAGATATTAAAATGTGGGAAAAAAAAAACGTGTCTTAGAAATAATGATACATGGCCTGTCAGACATTGGGCTGGACATACACAGTCACCTCTAACCTTGCAACCACCTTCAGTATTACTATGAACATTTTACAGATGAGAAAAATGAGGCTTAAAGGTATGACACAGCAAAAACATTTGATAAGAATGTTTCCATTCATCAGGAAGGAAAGTTAGAGGTTTGAAGCTCAAATATCATCATAGTTCCAGCAGAAATGATGTCACCTGCAGCTGCTGCTGCTGCCTTATTCCTATGACCTCCAGCATGGGACAGAGGAGTGCGTTCGTAAAGCTGAAATTTAAAGGTATTGGAGGGAGGGTGCCAGCAGTAGTGAAGTCTTCAGCTTAACTTGACTCAATACAGGAAGCCTCTCCCAGGTCTCTCAGTTTGGGTGGACCTTCAAGTGGTCAAGGTGTAAGATGACTGCCTGTCCCAGTCTGCCAAGGAGAGTCCTAGTTCATGCCTGTGTCCCAGTTTTCCTTCTAATTAAGCATTTGTTCTAGACAGAAATGCTCTGATCACCCTGCATGCAACTAAAGTGTCTCCTCTGCAAAAACAGGGTTCCTCTTGGGGAGGCCTAGGTGATTGGGGGATCCTTAGTTGCAGGTAATAGAAATTACCACCAACCAACATTAGCAAAGCTTTTTTTTTTTTTTTTTGTTTGAGAAGGAGGTAACGTACACTTTGGAAGGTAAAAGGGAATTAATCAGGCCTCAGAAAGGAGGTCCCAGGGCAAGTTTGGGGAGCTAGCAGGAGGTAACAGTCTAAAAGTTTCCTTCCCAGGCCCACTAGTGAGCTAAATTGGCTCTAGTATCCAGATTCAGATTTCCAGGATGAAGCATCTGATCGGCCTAATTTGGACTGGTGCCTTGATTGACAGTTCCTTCAAGACCACAGGGAGGAGCTGGGGAGGGATAAATTGGGAGCTCAGATTTGACATATACACACTATCATATATAAAATAGGTAACTAATAAGAACCTACTGTATGGCACAGGGCACTCTATTCAATACTCTGTAATGACCTATAAGGGAAAAGGATCTAAAAAGGAGTGAATATATGTATCACTGATTCACTTTTCTGTACAGCAGAAAGTAACACAACATTGTAAATCAACTATACTCCAATAAAAATTAACTGAAAAAAAGACCACAGGGAGGAGTGTTTCCTCAAAGGAAAATCAGTACTGGAAACAGAAGTGTGGGGGAAGGATTCTGGGAAGGCAAAAACAACACATTCCCGCCCAGAGAGAGTATTCCCTTTGGGGAGGAAGAAGAAAAGGGCCCTGAAGAATAGAGGAAAATGTTAAAAAAAAACAAACAAAAACTTTTCAGACGGTTTTGTTGCAAGCCTACGCTAAAATTTTATTACAGTCTTCCTGGAAGTGTAAATCCTCAGGGAGACTAGTTCAAAGATCCATATTTGGTAGGGACATTTAAAAAAATTTACCTTTTATTACAGTACCACCTACATAGAGTAAAGTGTAAGCTTGATGAATTTTAGAACATTTGCAGCACTCTAGAAAGCTCCCTCAGAGACACGCCCCCCACCTCTGGCATTACATCCCACTCCAACTCACACAAGGGTGACCATTCTTCTGACTTCTATTCTGGTAGAGACAATTTTATAGGACAAGAGAATGATTGCATAATCATTGTCAGATTCAGGAGGATGGGGTGGGGATGTTTCATTAAAGTTCACTACTCTCTTGACTGGCAAACAGTCAACTGGTGGATGGGTAGAAAACTAGTTTCCCAGTACAAATTTTAATGCTAGTAAATTTCATAAGAAAAATGGTTAAGTATTTTATTGGGAATGTTCATTTCTTTCCAGAAGGAGGTTCATGCAGTACGGTTTGGTCTCAGACCGGGTTTGGGATGAATTTCCTTTTGCAGGGGCAAGGGAGTGAAGACTGCTGGGGATCCGGGATTAAGCCCCCATGTCCATCTCCGCCGCCCCCAGCCGAGGGGCTGTGATCTGAAGATAGACACCCCTTACCTGACAGTCTCTAGACTGGGGGTGGGGGCCAGAGGCAATGTTTCATCTCTGGGGTTTGCCCTCTGTCCCATCCACCTGCCCCATTAGCCAAGGGACAGAGCAGACACACCAAAAGGACAGTGGGGGTTTAGCCCCTTCCTCTCTCCCCTTAGATAAAGCTGCTGGGACCCAGCGGGTTCCGAGCTCCGGTGTGGCATTCTGCTTCACCTGCTTATTAGTTTCACATCTGACAGTCACAAGACAGCCGTGTGATGGCACCTCAGGTCTGCAAGAAACGCCCAAAGGAGGCCCTGGGCTCTGCCTTCCAGGATCAGCTGGCATTCCTGTTAGCCATCCTGTTTAGTAAATATTGGTAGGGACGGATGTGAATTGCTGCAGAATCTTCTGGTGGAAATATGTTTACCTGTGTTTGAGTCCTTTCCACACTAGGGGGCGGCTCATTTGTTAAAGTTAACAGATAACCCTATCTTTAGCAGAAAAGAGGAATTTATTATAATGATAAAGGGATAGTCTGCAAGAATGTGAATGCCACTGGGCCCTGGAAAAGTCTTAAGCTGGGAGCCACAAAACCATCAGAATTTCTCTGTGACTCCCTACTCTTCCTCTCATTTTATCATTATTTTTCCATTCACTGGCTTTCTCTTCTTCTCCAGTCCATCTCACAGAATCTGGCCACCCCAAATCCCAGTTCCAGTCAGTCGGTCTCAGAGACTGACCCCAACACTTAGTACAGTCAAAATAACAAATCAGGAACTCACCACATCTCATGATTGGTCTGACCTCTGTCCTGTGTTTACCATAGAGCCCACTGGCCATGGTGTGCAGAAGGTGACCGCCAGAGACCCAGTCTCTGGACTGGTCAGGCAATTACTAGAAAAGTAGTATCAGGCAGAGATTCCAGCAATTATTCTTCATTATAGGGATATTTCCTTTTGGAAAATCCAGCACATAACTCACAAACAAATATAGTTCCCCCTGGTACTAAAACACATCAGCAGGTCAATGTTTTTCTTGATTGCAAGGACTATTCCTCACTTGGTTTTGATCCTCTCACAGTGCCTGGCTGAGAGAGATGGCTGCTTCTGTGTTTATTAAAGATTGCTTTAAAAGTAACAAACTCTCCCAGTACAATGAAAATCTTTGTACGTCAATACTTATTTTAAAGGTAGATGGAGAAAAAAAATATCCATTAAGGAGGAATTGAAGAGACGGAGGAATATGGAATGCCCAAATATCAGGGTGTGTGCCAACTGGATATTAACCAGAAACTTGACTATAACAACTTAATATAAACCACTTAAATGTCCATCTTCATAGCATGGAATAAATTAGATCCATATGTATCATAATAAATAAAAAATGTAATATTGGAGTAGAAAAGCAAGTTGCAGAATAATATTGGTACAATGTAGTAAGGATTATGTAAATAAAAAGCAAGATCACACTATATATTCTTTTTTTTCTTTTAGATCACACTATATATTCTTAATGGATTTTTAAAAGGATCACATTCACACTTTTAATAAAAAGCATATACATAAGACAAGAATTGGAAGTAAAATGCCATGATATTACGTAGTGGGAATATGGATGATTTTTTTTGGTACTTTTTCTATATTTTAAAATATCTACATATATATCAATATGGATAGATACCCCAAAAAATAGGTGAAAAAAGTCAGTTGCAATAAATACTACTAGTATGATTAATATTTATATTTATGTAAAATCCATAACAATAAAAACAAAACACCTATTTCTATGGATATATCTATCCATATGAATATATCCATATATATTCACCTAAATTCACAGTAGATGATCCAGAAGGACATGCAGTATACTAAGCTGTATAATGGTTATCCCTGCGGAAGGAACTTAGATACCAAAGGTAAAAGAACATTAGTACTTTATCTACAAAGTTTTCATATTTTGCAATAATTCACATATTATCTGTGTAACTAAAAATTAAAACATAATTTTAGAGAAAACTGCCGACACCAGTCCACGGGTTTGGCTTTCGGAACCCCTGGTGCGGGTTACTGTTGGAATCCATCATTTACTCCGGCGTGGTTAACCTGCTTAAAGTGTTAAACGTTCTACTCAGAAAACAGATTCTTAAACTGCGTTTCGTTCTAAGTCCTGTTTGGAAGAAGTGTGGGTCTAACTATTGGAGCAAATATTTCCTTTTTAGTAGTCGACACGTTCTAAAACAGTTCTATAGAGACGAAGTAAAACGTATATCAAAGAAACAGAAGTGTACTTGCCTGTAAATGTATTAAACAGCCTCCTGGAAAGCCCCACTTACAGCTAGGTAGCGTGGCCGAGCGGTCTAAGGCGCTGGATTAAGGCTCCAGTCTCTTCGGGGGCGTGGGTTCGAATCCCACCGCTGCCAGAGTCAGCATTTTGCCCCTTGCTACCTCCTCGCGGGCTGTTTTCAGCTGTTTTGCGACTGCATCAGCGCCCCCTGCTGCCAGGCCAGGGCTGGCCGCCCGCATGAATGGAGCGGCAGAGGGGGCGGGTCCGCGGGCGCCGGGGCGGGGCATTGTGGGTAAAAGGAAGAGCGAGGGCCCGCCCCGCTCGCTCCCCCCACGTGTCCGCCCGAGTTTCTCCACCGGCAACATGGCCGCTGCCTGAGAGGAGAGTCTGGCCACTGCCGCCTCTGCAGCCCGCGGGTACCTGGGCCGTTGCTACCGCCCGCGCGCGGGCCCCGCGGAGAGGTGAGTGCCGTCCTGGCAGTGCTCACCCGGGCTGGAGCCGGGCCGTACTCACGAGGTGGGCCTGGGCGGGGCTGCTGAGTAGGCCGGGAGGCCCGCGCCGCGCGGTGCCCAGGGGCCGGGGGCCTCTTGGGACTCCGGCGGGAAGGACGGGCAGCCTGCCCCAGGAGACCCGGGCCGGACGCAGGCTCCGACCTCGCCTCGGCCCCGCCAGTCGGTGACGCCAAGGCCGAGGCTACCGGCGGTGACTCAGGGTCCCGCCGCCTTGCCCCACCCGGCTCAGGCGGGCCTCCTGCGGGAGCACCTGTCCGAAGGCAGCCGGTGTCCTGCCGGCGTGGCGGCTCGTGGCAGTGGCTGCGTGGTGGGCGTGAGAAGGGGGCCTGACCACCCGCGAGGGAGGCGAAACCCATTGGACAGTGTGGCGCGGGGCAGGCGGCCCGCCCCGATGGGCAGGGGGAGGGTGTCCGGGGCCCCCTCCTCGCCGCCGAACCGGATCAGCTCGCGTCCGGCTAGGCCTGGAATTCTCCATTCATTTATTCCAGCCACCCTTCAGTGCTATTTGGGAGCCAGCGACGTGCGGCCGATGGGGCCCTGAAGGTTTGATCAGACGAGGTGTCAGTAAGCACGTCAAGTAAACCAGTAAATAAAAAAGGTCGTTTTGTTCTGTTAGCTTTAGAATCATTGGGGGGCAGAAAAAGGAGATCTTAAAGCAGTTGTCACAGTTTTCTTCAGCTGTGAATTGGGGATAAGAGGATTCCCGCACCTCCTGGGGTTGTGATGAGGGCTGAGTAAGGTAAGATGGGAGAAGCTCCAGGTTGCAGCGTTTGTTTCGTGGCTATGTCTCCTGCCCTTTTATATTGGAAGAAAACATTGTGCCGAGTAAGTAAGAAACCTTCCCAGGGATTACGTTTCTACTTTACTTAATTCTTCACAGTTCTCTGAGGTCGGTGCTTTTGTTTATCCCCATTTTTGGGGTGAAAATAGTGAAGATCAAATGTTGCTCAAGGGGCTAGGGGTACCAGATAGCAGACCTGGGATTTGAACCTGTGCAGTTTCATTCCAGAGTCCAGGCTTTTACCCACTACACCATCCTGCCTTCCACTAAAGAATCTGGCAGCACAGTCGTTAAGAATGAGAATAAGGCTATTTGACATCAGCTAGACCTAGGTTTGTGGCTTAGCTCTGCCTTTCTCTGGCACTGTGACCCTGGGTAAGTTACTCTCTGAACTTGAGTTTCCTCTTTTGTTAATTGGGGATGATATCAATACATCCTTATAGAGCTTCCGAACAGATTACATGAGGATGAATATATTAAGTCCTTAGAGAAGGGAGGGTCTTATGAGTTAAGAATTAATTCTTTTTGCCTCTAGGCCACCTCTCCCTTTCATTGAGGTGGAAACTGGAGTGACTCAAAAAGGGGAGATGCCTTGTAGAAGGGGCACACGGCCAATAAGAATCCAGGCTTTGAGACTGTTTACCCTGGGCCCCTCACCCCTTCATTCAGTTTCGTGTTGTCTCTCTCTGCCCAGTAGCTGGAGACTGCTTTTCTGTTTGCCTCTGTTTTTCTGATTGGCCTACAGGTTAGATTCCTGCGTGACCCAGCTATGGCCTTCAGGCATCTCCTCTGCTCTGGACCCTCCCTTAGATTTTATCTTGTCCCCTTTCCATTTGTTGAACAGCCCCCTGGTGGGGATGTTTTCTGTGCCCAGTGCCTCAGAGCCACTGCCACAGAGTACCTTTGTGGTCACAGGAAACCCTGTTGAGGTCAAGGTGGTCACTGCTGCCTTGTGGTGGCCTGGAAGTACAGACCACACCCCTGTCCTTGAGTGTCCAGGAGGCCCAAACCGTGAGGCTGCTAGTCTCTGGATGGGGCTGAGTTATGGGTAAAGGGTCTGTCACTGCCTGATCTCATGCACTCATTTACTCAGTTTTTCTTTATACTATATTGTTTCCTTCACTGTTCTAGATATTGGGAGAACAGCTTGAATTTTTAAAAAGATAATAATGCCCATATCAACTCCACAAAGTAAATTAAATCATCTGTTTTATGGTTGAAGCAATCTGAGAGCACTCATGGAGCATATATTCTAGTGCAGAAGACAGGAAGGAAAGAAAGGAAAGTCACTCAGTTGTGTCCGACTCTTTGCGACCCCTGGACTGGAGCCTACCAGGCTCCTCCATCCATGGAATTTTCCAAGCAAGAGTACTGGAGTGGGTTGCCAGACAGACAACACATAAGCAAATAGACTAACTAGGTAATTCCAAGTTATGATAAGAACCATGAAAGAAATAAAACAGGGCTTTGGTAGTGACTGGAACCGGGTCGGGGGTGGGGGCCTTTAAGGTGAATGGTCAGGGAAACTTGTCTATTCTTGGAGGGGGTGGGGATGGTGATATCTAGTGAAAAGGAGCCAGCCTTTTTTGAAAAGACCTGAGGAAAATAGATGATGTGCAAAGTTCCTGAGACTGGCTGGGGCTTAGCTTGTTGGAGGCCCAGCAAGATCATATGGGACCCTGGGGCCATGGAAAGAAATTTGGATAAACTTTGTGACAGTTGAAGAGTTTTGAGTGGGGGAATGATAGCTTTCCTTCCAAGGAGCAAGGGTCTTCGAATTTCATGGCTGCAGTCACCATCCTCAGTGATTTTGGAGCCCAAGAAAAGAAAATCTATCACTGCTTCCACTTTTTCACCTTCTGTTTGCCAGGAAGTGATGGGACCAGATGCCATGATCATTTTTTAAATATTGAGTTTTAAGCCAACTTTTTCATTCTCTTTCACCCTCATCAAGAAAGAAGCTCGTTAGTTCCTTTTCACTTTCTGCCATTAGAGTGGTATCGTCTGTGTATCTGAAGCTGTACTATTTCTGCCTGCAGTCTTGATTCCAGCTTGTGATTCATCCAGCCCGGCATTTTGTATGATGTACTCTGCATAGAAGTTAAATAAATAGAGTGACAATATACAGCCTTAACGTACTCCTCTCCCAATTTTGAACCAGTCAGTTGTTCCTTGTGAGGTTCTAACTGTTGCTTCTTGTTCTGTATACAGGCGTCTCAGGAGACAGGTAAGGTGGTCTGGTATTTCCATCTCTAAGAGTTTTCCACAGTTTGTTGCGATCCACACAATCAAAGGCTTTAGCGTAGTTAATGAAGCAGTAGTAGTAGATGTTCTTCTGGAATTCCCTTGCTTTCTCTATTATCCAACGAATGTTGGCAGTTTGGCCTCTGGTTGCGGTTCTGGGGGTACAGCGAGGGACGCAATAGATGGAAATCTCTGCCTTCTTGTAGTTTACCGCTGAGTGGGGGTGGGGTGGGTATGGATGATAAATCCAAAGCTGTGGACGGTCACATGGTGATACAGGCTGTGGAGAAAACCAGAGAGGGAAGGAACTGGCTGGGAGGGTATTGTGGTTTTAATTGGGTGGACAGAGAAAGCCTCAGCAATGAGGTAGAATCTGAGCAAAAACTTGAAAGAGGTGAAGGAGGGAGCTGTGAGGTTATGGGGGCGAGTGGAGCAGTGAGAGAGACCCAGAGGTGGGATTGGGGAAGGGAGGGAGACCTGTGGAAGATGAGGTCCGAAAGGAAGAGGGTCGGGGAGGGGTTGTTTAGGGCCTCACATGGGATGGAAACGATGTTGGCTTTTATTTCTGGTGATATGGGGAGACTTTTAAGGGGGAGGAGTGCTATGACCGCTAGATATGGGTTCAAGGTGGAAGCAGGGAGGCCAGTTAGGAGGCTGCTGCTCTAAGGCAGCAGGAGATGGAGGTGGCAGTGGGAGTGGCCAGATTCTTGACATACTTTGAAAGTAGAACTTACAGGATTTGCTGGTGTGGGATGAGAGGAAGAGAAATATCCAGAGTGATGCCAGTGCTTTGGTCTGAGCCTTCTTGGTGTCTGGAATGTGTATCTGGAGTAAACAAGATGACTTTGCATGGTGGCTAGGACAGGGGCCTAGATGCCATTGAGTCCCATGGTGGAAGTACTCTTTTAAATATTAAAGCATCCCAGTGTTAAGTAGATTAGGCAAAAATTGAGCTGGGCTTACCAAAAGGAGAGGTCTGGGAAAGGCTGAGATCAGAGGCTGCCCAGGTGCCTTATTTGTTTATTTTGGTCTACCCGAGGTCTTTGTTGCTGCCTGCTGGCTTTGTCTACTTGTGGCTGGTAGAAGCTGCTTTCTAGTTGCAGCGCACGGGCGAGGCCTCTCTTGCAGAGCACTAGCTCTGGGGTATGTG
The DNA here is from genome assembly GCF_910594005.1 of Cervus elaphus. NCBI lineage: Eukaryota > Metazoa > Chordata > Mammalia > Artiodactyla > Cervidae > Cervus > Cervus elaphus. Next base: position 34,133,496 of record NC_057824.1, read on the forward strand.
GGTTTCAGTAGTTCCTGGTGTTCGGGCTCAGTTGCCTCTTGGCACGTGGGACCTTAGTTCCCACAGCAGGGATGGAACCCATGTCCCCTGCACTGGCAGGCAGTTTCTTAACCACTGGACCACCCGGAAAGTCTGCCTAGATGCCTTTCTAACTGAGCAACTCCTTCCTTTAGGAATGTGAAGGTGAATTATAGTCAGACCTGCATGTTATGGATTCAGCTAACCTCAGAAACTACATTTGCCTTGCCCTTGGCAACTATTTACATAGTATTTACATTGTATTTATGAGTATTTACATTGTATTAGGTATTATAAGTAACCTAGAGGTGATTTAGAGCTTCCCTGGTGACTCAGCTGGTATAGAATCCACCCGCCTTGCGGGAGACCTGGATTCCATCCCTGGATTGGGAAGATCCTCTGGAGGTGCGCATGGCAACCCACTCCTGTATTCTTGCCTGGAGAATCCCCATGGACAGAAGAGCCTGGTGGGCTACAGTCCATGGGGTTGCAAAGAGTTGGACACGACTGAGCGACTTAGCACAGAGAATATTTAAAGTATAGGATATGCTTAGGTTATATCCAAGTGCTCTGCCATCTTCTGTAAGGTATTCCCCCCACACACCACCCCCCACCCCTTCCCCAACTGATACTGAGGGATAGTGTACTCACCCTCCACCACGGAGACCTGCCTTCTCTCCTCCAGGTACCCGAAGTGCCTCCTGTTGCCTGGAGTCCCTCTTCCCCTCTGCTATCCTGGCTTGTCCAAATCCTTCTGTCCTTTAAGACCCAGCCCAAACTCCCCTTCCCTCCCCTGAACTCCCCGAACTGTAACTGCAACCTGAAGTTGAATGGTGTTGATGTCTTCTTGGGTCCTCTTGCTTCCTGTGTGGCTTTGGTAAAACACAAAATAGTGTCTGAGTTTCAGTCTCCTTGTTATTAAACAGGGACAGGTGAGAGAAGAGTATGCATGTGAAGAGGGTCATTTTTAGACATAGACACACACACACACACACACACACACGGAAAAATCACAGAAAGGAGGTCATCTCACTGGGGGTTGGGTTTAAAGTCAGCTGAAAGTCAGCTATCAGAGACGGAGTCACCCTGGGATCCTGGCCTTGGGACTGTCTGCCCTTCCTGCTGCACGTCGGGCTCTCCTCTAAAGGTTCCCCACGGCCCCCAATTACTTTCTGAGTGTTTTCTTCGTGGCTGTGGACCAGCCAGCCACCATCCTCCTGCCTGGCGGTGAATTCTTCTTTGTCAGTAGTCAGAAAACCCCTGAGGCTAGTCATTTGTTCTTTCCCATGGATGTAACCCACATGTGATGTCTTGGGTCCACCTGTTTGCACCCACTGCTTGGTGGTTTCTGCCTGCTTTTTTTGTTGTTGTTACTTTTTATTTTTTTGACTGATGGGGTATATCAGCCAAAATGATGTGGGCTGTCCACTTTTGACTCCATGAGAGATATAAGAATAAGATCTGTTTCTGATTGCCTCAGGTTTCTCTCTCTCGGAGCAGGACTGGTTACAGAATGGGTGTGCAGGTGTGTTGGCTGAATGACTGGCAGACCTCTCGCTCTCCTTGCAGATCGAGTCTGAGGACCACGTGGCTGGCTCCCCCCTAGTATGGCCAATGAAGAGGATGACCCAGTCGTACAGGAGGTAACTGCCGGGGCGGGGTCCCTTCCATCCATCCTCAGGCCAGCCAAGGACCTAGTGGCTTCCTCTCTACCTGGAACCCTCTTCCTTGTACCTGCCTGGCTGACCCCCTCACTGCCTTTAGGTGTCTGATCCGGCATCACCTTGTCGGAGAGGATTCCCTGACCAGCCTGCATCACGTGACGTTCTCGTGCACGCCCTCCCTAGCCCTTTACTTTGGCCATGCCTTGCATTTGGCCACAGCACCTCTCAACCCCTACACATAAGTCTTCTTCCGCTAGAGTGTAAGCCTCTTCAGGGCGGGGATTTTGTTCTGTTCACCACTGTGTCTGCAAAGCCAAGTTCAGTGCCTGGCAACTAATACTCAGTGACTGTTGGATGCATGGGCTTACCCAGATTCCGTCATTTAGCAGTTGTTCACTGAATCCATCATGTGCTGGGGGCTTTGACAGCAGTGAGCCAGGCAGTGCTCCCTCCCGTGGGAAGCTGAGGGTCTGTAAGACTGATAAGGAAGGGGTGGTTCCAGGGTCAGCCCAGACTCAGACACATCCTAGAGCCACTGGGCCTTTGCACATGCTGTTTCCTCCACGTGCCTGATGAGCCTTCACTCATCCTTAAGGCCTGGAGGTGGGAGAGATCATGGTTCATAGGAAGAGCTAGGAAGCTGGAAGGTAAACTGCAAGGTGCAGCAGAGGCAGTGAGCGTTGAAAAGAAAGTAGGGCCAGTCAGACCACCTTAAGACAGGCCAACCCAGGACAGGAGGTGGAGGGCACAGGGAGGAGGCCCTCCCCCGCCCCTTTCTCATCAGAAAAGCATTTCATTGGTCCCTCTAGGGTGCATCTGATCTGGGCACCCTCGGGCAATACATTTTTATTGGGGTATAGTGAGCCTGGGTGGAGGACTTGTACCCAGGTTGGAGATTCGGTTCCCTTTGTTTTTAGCAAAGGTTGAGCTATTTCTTCTTCCCCCAGACTGCCTCAGGGCCACTATCCCTGAAATCTGAGGAGCAAGCATGTGCCCGGGGCAGGTTGGGCATTGAGTTCTGTCTCCCAGTTAAGTCTTCTTCTCTTGTTCCCAGATCGACGTGTACTTGGCCAAAAGTCTGGCAGAGAAGCTCTATCTGTTTCAGGTAATTATGAGACATAAAGGTAAGGGGGCAGGGGGAGTCACAGTAAGTGATAGACAAGGAACAATGTGAAACCTCCAGTCGCTTAGAATTCTTGGCACAGAGGGTGTGCTCAGACAGTCTCTTTGCTTTCATGGATGGGTCAGTAGTAGTCTTTAATTTCAAAGATGGGAAAACCAAGACTACCCTAAGAGAACAGTGTATCGGATGAAGCTTGGGCCCTGGGGACAGCCTACTAGCAGGGAGGCTCAGTTGTGAGTCCTTGGGCAAGTTTCTTAAAAAAAAAAAAAAAAAGGTCTGTGCCTCAGTTTCTGCAGTTGCACAGTGGTGATAGTAATAATGCCTGCCTGATAGGGTCCTCATGGGAATCAAGTGAGTCCTCATTAAAGTGCTTAGAACACTGCCTGGTACGACATTAGCACACGAATGACGACTGCTGCTGTACTTGAGACTCAGGGAGGAGCTTTCTGGGCAGCTCCAGGGCAGCATTGGCCAAACGCTCCCCTCTTTGCTGGGCCAGTACTTTTTTATTTGCTTGCGCCAGGTCTTAGTTGGGGAATGGGGAATCTAGTTCCCAGATCAGGGATCGAACCCTGGGCCCCCTATACTGGAAATGTAGAGTCTTAACCCTGGACCACCAGGGAAGTCCCTGGGCCAATCGTTTAATCCTGGTCACTCCTCCTTGTAACCCTAGACTGTCTGCAGAAATCATTCAAAGCACTTTACGTCTGGTAACTCATCTCATCCCACAGTAGCCTATAGTGGTTGTTATTATTGTAATTTAATAACAGCTTTACTGAGATCTGATTCACCCCCATGCAGATCCCCCATTTAGGTGTAAATGTAGTGAATTTTAGTCTGTTCACAGAGTTGTACCACCAGTACCCGTCTATTTTAGGAAGTGTTTGTCGTCCCATCCCCCCAGTCCTAGGCAACCATTAACCTATTTTCTGTCTATAGATTGGCCTTTTCTGGCCATTTCATATAGACGGAGTCATGTAATATGTGGCCTTTTTGCCTGGCTGTTTTGTTTAGTGAGAATTTTTGAAGATTCTCTCTTGTTATAATGTGTATGAACGTACCCCACTGTATGGACATGTATACCACATTTTATTTCATCAGCTGATGAGCATCTGGGTTGTTGTCATGTTTTGGCTATTACGCATAATGCTGCGGTGAACATTCCTGTCCCAGGTGTTTGGTGTGGAGAGGTTTTCATTTGCCTTGGAATTGCTGGAACGTGTGGAGGCTATGTTTAATATTTTGAGGAAATTTATATTCCCAGCAATAAGATTATTAAGCACTGGGTTGGTCAAAAAATTCATTCGGGTTTTCCCCATAAGATGTCATGGAAAAACCCCAAAGAACTTTTTGGCCCAACCCAGTATTTTTGTCGCCGTGTTGCATGTGAGAAAAAGGCCCAGGGAGGCTAGGAGCTTGCACAAGGGGCCTGGGACGGGGCAGCAGCTCCCTCCTAGCACGTGCTGGTATGCCAGGAAGAGACCTGGTGTGGGGCCCGTGGGGCCGGGGGTTGTCATTCGGGGCCTTCTGCGCCTGCTTCTCGACTGGCTGCAGAGTGATGATGGGCCGGGTGGTGGTGACAGTTCATGGTGCGCCGGGCCCGGCTGGGCGTTGACTCCATTTGCCTCATTCCCTGTTCCTAGTGGTCCTGGGAGGCAAGGAGCTTGCCCGAGCGCAGGAGGAGCAAGTGGCAGAGAGAGGACTGTCTGATTCCAGATCCGGCTTCCTTCCCCACCACCCTTCCCAGCCGTCTGGAGGTCACAGGGCTGCCCTGGATTTTCACAGACCAGGGGCCCTCCCGGGCCGTCATGGGCGAGTCTGTCCCAGCTCCAGGCCCAGTCCAGACCAGGTGTGCTCCAGGCTGCTCCTGGACCTGAGCTGCAGCCCAGGAAGCAGGGAGGAGTCACTCTTGCTGTTTAAGAGAGCTTTTAGGGGACAGCCATCTCCCTGGGCTAGAACATGACTGATCTCAGATGGCCTCCACACCTCCGCCAGGCTCCTTCTGGAGGCTGTGGTGCTTCTCACAGCGTCGGCCACAGTCTTTTGAGAGTGAGTCCGAACCGTGACTCATCCAACCCCCCAGTGGTGTACGTACAGCACTGGAGAAAGAAAGGAAAAGTGGGTTTGTGAGGAGGGATGTTGCCATGGCCTTCTTTGTTCAGAGCAGAAGAAGCGACCTGAGAGCAGTACGCTCATGTGTGGTGCAAAATAGCTTCATACCGGCTGACACAGGAGCCCAGAGAGGCCTCTCTGAGCAGGTCAGTTGGCAGACCAGCTCCCTTCCAACTTTATGGAAAACCCCACACATGAGCCTGCAGCCTGTAAAGAATCTGCCTGCAACACAGGAGACCGGGGTTTGATTCCTGAGTCAGGGAGATCCCCTGGTGAAGGAAATGGCAACCCATCCAGTATTCTTGCCTGGAGAATCCCATGACAGAGGAGCCTAGCAGGCTACCGTCCATGTGGTCGCAAGAGTTGGACACAACTTAGCGACTAACTCACCACCTCCACCGCCCATCAGCACAAGGAGAGAGAACGGGATAGTGATTCTCATAGATCTGTTGACCAGGAAAAAAAAAAACAAACGCACAACCTAACAGTTGAATGAGACTTATATTTGATTCAGCAGATTTACTGAAGAGGAGAGCCGGGAGATAGCCTCTCAGACAGCCCTGAGGGACTATTCTGAAGAGATGAGAGAGAGGATAGATAGGAGTTTTGCAAACAAACAGCTTCTCTCTGTGTGGGAAGTGGGAACAGCCTGGGCTCTTTGAAATCTCTCCTTTGTTACACACCTTAACTGTCAGGCTTCCTGTTTTCTCCGTCCTAAGGGTCCTGAATGCCCTTAGGGTGCCCTGTAGGTGGAGTGGCTGCAGTGGCTTGAGGCCGCAGCATCCTTTGTGGCAGGTGACTGTCAGGCTTCAGCAGCGAGCAGTTTTTGTTTTCCCTCTTTGCTTCCTGTGGTCTCATTTTCCTTGTCCTTCTCCACCTGGGTGGCCTGTAAATGACTCCGGATCCTTACTTTTGACTCCCGTGGCATTGCACTGGGTTCCTAGGGGCCATAGGGCCATGCATGCTGGGGCTTGTTGGGGTTCCTAATGCTTGGGCATGTCCCTTGGATGTGTGAAAATGGCTCTTTGGGAGGAGGCTAGCTGGAGCCAATGAGAAGGGATGCAGGAGACCAGCGGGGGCCTCTGGTCTGGGGCGGGAGTGCAGAGGAGCTATTGATTCTTGGCCAGCACCCCTAGAGCCGAGCTCTAGGCAGGACTGGGCAGGGTGGACTGACGGCTCCCTTCCCTTCCCCAGTACCCAGTGCGTCCAGCCTCGATGACGTATGATGACATTCCACACCTCTCAGCCAAGATCAAGCCCAAGCAGCAGAAGGTGGGACTGGCCTCCTGGTGGGGGTGGAGGGACAGGAGCGGTGATAGAGTGGGAGCTGAAAGAAGCCCAGAGGAGTGATTGGAGAGTGAAGGAGGAAACCAATAACTTGCAGGACCTTGAGAGCTGCAGAAGGAAACTTCCAGAAAGAAAGGTGGTGGGCAGCTCCAGAGAGGCCAGGAGTGAGGCCTGAGATGAATTAGAACACGGGATGGGGTGGACTGAAGTTCACAGGACAGGGCCCATGTGAAGAGGGCCCGATATGGGGAATCTCGTGCCTCTCAGGGCTGGGGTGACAGGGACCAGGAGACCAGCCTGTCCTCAGGCAGCTGCGGCTCTAAGCCCTGTTAGCGTGTAAAAAACTACACCAGCATTGCCAATTCTGCTGACATTGTAAAGGAAGTTGGAAATAAGGAAAAGAGAAAAGCTCTTGGTTTTTAAATGTTGGTACCTAATGTAGACTTTGGGGAGTGGAATGTGGCAGCAAGCAAAACTACGTGAACCCTCTCCAACAAAAAGCACTCAGGCCCTTCTCTGGGAATTTGGGCTTGTAGCCTTTGTGTGGACTGAAGCCCAGGGGCCTTCGGGAGGGATGGTGTCAGTCCCGCTTCTGGGCAGGGACTGCAGTCAGGAGGCGGGTGTGGTGGGGTTGGGGGCTCTCCTGAGGGCTGTACTTCGGGGTCCTCATAGCTGGTGGGGGTGCCTGCTGCCTGCAGGTAGAGCTTGAGATGGCCATCGACACGCTGAATCCCAACTACTGCCGCAGCAAAGGGGAGCAGATCGCGCTGAACGTGGATGGGGCCTGCGCTGATGAGACCAGCACATATTCCTCGTGAGTTCCCTGGGCCCCAAGGGCGCCAAGCTTCGCTTTCTTCAAATATGAGCCTTCTACAGCCCTCAGCAACACCGAGGCCCTGTGCCCCACAGCTGGGCTCCCCACCAGTGGCTCATCTTTGCATGACTGGGCCTGGCACGGGCTCATCCCCGACACGGACTTGTCCCCAGGGAAGTCATCTTCCCTCCTAAGATGGGTCCTTTGACCAAGTTCTAACTGGGCCGAGAGGAAAGCTGGCCCCATGACAGGAGAGGGAGCTCCCATCTGCTGCGTGCCTCGAGGCGCAGTTGGGTTGCCTCATCCCAGCGCCCCTCCTGTAGCACGTGCGGCCTTGGTCTCTGGCTGTTGGAGTTCCCGTGTCGGGGTGGAGGGGGCTGCGCCTCCAGGCCCAGGCCTGAGCTTCCTTCCCCTTGACCTCCGTTCTCCCTGTGCTTCCAGGAAGCTGATGGACAAGCAGACGTTCTGCTCTTCCCAGACCACCAGTAACACGTCCCGTTACGCTGCCGCACTCTACAGGCAAGGTACCCACTCTGGGCTGCCGTGAGGGCTGAGTGGGTGGGAAGGAAGCAGGATGAGGGCTGGGGCCAGGAGAGGACACCGCGAAGGCTGCATCTGAAAAGGTTGTTGCTGAGCCATGAAAGACGCCGGAATTCGTGGCCTCTGGAGGAGAGGAATTCAATCCGGGGTCAGTGACGAGGCTTGATCGCTCAGAGCTTTTGTGTAATAAAGTTTTATTAAAGTATAAAAGGGATAGAGAAAGCTTCTGACATAGACATCAGAAGGGGGCAGAAAGAGTGCCCCCTGCTAGCCTTTAGCCGGATGTTACACAGCGACAGGCTGCTAATTAGAGAAAGGGGATGTCTCAAAGCTCGGAGACTGGCACCAAGCGCCTCGCCCACAACGTGCATTTTGAGAGAACATGGGCACAAGGCGTGTCATCCCAGGCCATAAACATTGACGTGAATCTTGAAGAAAGGTAGGTTTCCAAGTAAATGTATAGTTTCATTAACATAGATTAGGAGAACAATGTATGAGTAAAACACTGGTTTGTTGAGCCCTTACCGCTTCTGAGTCTTAATGCGAACCATCTTGAAGAAAGACAGAATCTAGGGTAAATACATAGTTCATTAACATAGCTTAAGAAAAACATTTCCATAAGAAAAACGCATTGGAAAAAAAAACAGTTGGTTAGCTCAAGGTTTGAGAAAAGTTAAGTTCGTGTGGAACCAGGTGTCATGGCAACACAGAATTTTAAGAGAAACCTCCTTTTTAAATTTGTATAGAGAAGGAAAAAAAATCTGACACTTGTAGTTTATTTTCTCCTGCCACTTAAGAGAGAGATAAAAAAGCATCTGACACTTGCAGCACATTTCCTCCGTTTGGAGACCCCTGGCCTTCCTGCCTGTTGCCCTCTCACCCACGGAAGCCAGACAAGCTGTCAGGGGATTGGGGTTTGTCACCTCTAAGGGCTTACAGATACTGCCAAACCTGATTGGGTGGGGCTTCACGGTCATCGTCCTTCTGGGACACAGACACACACACAGCATGACCTTTGAGACAGGAGTAGAATTTTGTCTTAAATACAAGGTATTTATGACCCAACAGTTCCATTCCTAGAAAGCATCTATGCGAGAGAAATGAAACATCACCACACAAAAACTTGTACATAGGTGTTCACAGCAGCATTATTCATGGTACAGAAAAGTGGAAATGATCCACATGTCCATCAGCTGATGCATGAATTACAAAATATGGTATAGCCATACATTTGAATATTTTTTAGCCATAATAAGGAAAGAAGTACTGATATGTGCTGCAACATATCAAGCCTTGAAAACATTAAGCTAAATGAAAGAAGCCAGGCACAAAGGACCACATGTTACATGATTCCAGGCGTATGAAATGTTCAGGACAGGCAAACCCATGGAGACAGAAAGTGTCAGTAGGTTTTGGTTTCCAGAGGCTGGGAGGAGAGTGGAATGGAAACAGGGTTTCTTTTTGGGGTGATGAAAATGTTCCAAAGTTGATTGTGGTACTGGATGTAATGCTTTGTGAATATGTTAAAATACATTGAATTGTATGTTTGAAATGGGTGAATTATATGTTATGTGAATTATCTCAGTAAAGCTGTTTAAAAATACAAGTTTACTATAAGTATTTAGAATTTATAAAGCAATAAAGAAATTTGAACACTTATGTGATAAACTGGGATAGGATAAAAGTAATATCAAATAGCTATACTCTTCTGATTTGAACTCATATCTCAAGGACATAGTTCTTTAAAGCCACATTTCTTTTTAAAAAAAAATATTATTTGGCTGTGCTGGATCTTAGTTTGTGTGTGGCATGGGGGAGCTCGTTCTCCTACTAGGGATCGAACCCAGGGCCCCTTCCTTGGGAACACAGAATCTTAACCACTGGGCTGCCAGGGGAGTCCTTAAAGCCACATTCCTTCCTCTGCCTAGTCATGTATTTACTCCTCATCTCAAGCACTCTGCTCCCTCTGGTGTCCCAGAGAACCTCCACAGAGCCTCGTGTCTGATTTCTTTCAAGCCTACATTGACTTGATTGAAACTGATTATCTTTGCACGGCCTCCCAGTGCACAGGTCTGAGGCCCAAGAAAAAGTTAGGATCTGTGTCAGAGATGGTGTAGACACTCTTCTACCTGCCTCCGCCAGGCCTCTCTCCAGCCTGGTTTGCATGAGCCAGTTTTTTTTTTTCCTTTTGTTTGTTTATTTGTGAGCTGCGCTGGGTCTTTGTTGCTGCTCAGGCTTTTCCCTAGTTGTAGCTCACAGACTTCTCATCACAGTAGCTTCTCTAGAGCTCGGGCTCTAGAGCACAGACTCAGTAGTTGCGTCACACGGGCTTAGCTGCTCTGTGGCATGTGGGATCTTCCCAGACCAGGGAGCGAACCTGTTACCTCTTCATTGGCAGGTGGAATTTTATCGACTATGCCACCAGGGAAGTCCCTGCACTAGCCAGCTTAATAGGATGGGTGGGATTTGACAGGGAGACAGGTTGGAGGATGTGGGGTTAGGGAGACAGTGAGGGAGGTCTGGCAGAGGCCTGGGTGGGGGCCGGGGAGAGTGGGGCGTGTTTACTGAGTCGCCATTGGCGCCAGAACAAGCAATTTGTAGGGAGGGGAGTGGGGGCCAGGGTCCAGAGGTCCTTGAATGTTGGTGGAGGAGGGTTTGCAGGTAAGCCTTAAGGAAGCAACTTTGAGCCAGAGTCAAAGTTCACGTCTTGAGTCAAGGGTTCATGTCTTGATCTGGTTTATGTGCTTGCTATGTCCAACACAGCCAGAATGGCTGTCAGCTGATGATCCCAAGGCTGTAGGACTGGGGGCTAGAGCAGAGGCAGGAGGCAGTTGGGCAGTGAGCTGAGGCCTTTCAGGGAATCTGGGGCCCTTGGTGACTCCCGTGAGCCAAGCTGGGTGGGTCAGCCTCAGCTCCTAGCGTCAGGTCCAAGCCCTTCTTCCTCTGCCAGGTGAGCTCCACCTGACACCTTTACATGGCATCCTGCAGCTGCGGCCCAGCTTCTCCTACCTGGATAAGGCAGACGCCAAGCACCGTGAGAGAGAGGCAGCCAATGAGGGTGAGCTCGGGGTCCCCAGCGCTGTGTCTCTCTGTACATGTTAGCAGGCGAGGTCGTTCGTGGGAAAAGCACGAAAGGGCTGAATTACAGGATCCTTAGCAGCATCCCCGGCCTCTACCCCCTGATGCCGGTAGCACCCGCCCCCACGATTTTGACCACCAGAAACGTCTCTGAATTCCCAAGAGTCTCTTCGAATTTCCCTGGGGAAATTGGAAACCACTGCCTTAGGCAGCTACCTCTGTTTAGGAGGAGAATTCAGACACTGCTGCTTGAGGCCTGCCTGGTGGGTAGGGTGGAGAGCCTCCCAGGAGGCTGCGAGCAGGGCCTTTTCTTTTGCAGCGGGAGACTCTTCCCAGGACGAGGCAGAGGAAGACGTGAAGCAGATCACGGTGAGCCCAGGCCCCGCGAGCACAGCTGGGTGGCAGTGGGGCCAGCTTTGTGCTCCTGGAGGCAGCAAGGGTGGGCGGGTCTGCGAGGAGCATGGGCTCTGTGGGTGAAACGGAGAGAGTCCATCCCTTAGGACCTTCTGGCTGGACTACCTGGAGGGGTAATCTGCCGGGGATGAGGTGGGTGGGAGTGGGAAATGCCCCAGATGCCAGGTTCTCTGGCCTCTGGGTAGGCCCTGGGTGACCGCCTGGAAGTGCCCCGGGCCTGAGGTCCTGCCCCCCCCACCCCAGGTGCGGTTCTCCCGGCCTGAGTCGGAGCAGGCCCGCCAGCGCCGCGTGCAGTCCTACGAGTTCCTGCAGAAGAAGCATGCCGAGGAGCCCTGGGTCCACCTGCACTACTACGGCCTGAGGGTGAGCCGAGGTCCCTGGGCGGCACGGACGCTGGCCTCCGTGGGCTCCTGGGAGAAAAGCCCCAGTGCCCTGGAAGTGTTACCTGGTGGCCTCATCGTCTCACTTCCACTTTCTTTCAGACTGAGTTGTAGCCACTTGGTAGTGCCACAAGGAGAGAGGTTAGGTTCTGGGGCACGTTGTCCTGTGTTCCCGCTTTCCTGCCTGTGTGCCCCCGGGGAGTGAGTGACCGTGTCACCCGCGGTGGTGGTGGCCAGTGGGCTCTTGCTGAGTGTGAGCCTCTTGTTGGGATCAGTGAGGCTTTTATGCATCATGGGCCCCGAATGAAGACTAGACACCCCATCAGGTGCTCCATGGAGAATCAGCCATCTGTCCCATGGCTGAGTTCACTGTGCACCTCACCTGCCAAGGGTGATTTTTACTGTACTTGACTTAGAGCCCAGTCCTTGAAACTATATTGACTAAGGGAAGCAATTGAATATTAGCTCACAAAGACACCACAGGCTCCGGCTCCCTAACATTTTTGTCGAGGTGGAGCAACTTCTGGAACCTTCCTGAAAGAGATTTTGGTGTTGACAGAGCCTTAGACTTTGGGTCAGACTTCCAAAAGCTCTCCTGTTTCCTGGTGTGTAACCTTCAGCAAGTTACTTAACCTTTCTGAACCTCAGTTTCCTCATCTATAAAATGGGAATAATAATAACGGTTCCTATCTTCATGTTATTTTGGGGGTGGGATGAGTCGGGGTGTGTGTACAGCCATGGGGACGGAGCCTGGCGCATACTAGGTGCTCGGTGAGCGCGCGGTGTTACTTTTGTCTTTGCTGTCTGTGTTCCTGTATCAGACGGCACTGAGGCACAGGTGCGCTGGGACTGTGCAGTCGTAAAGGCAGGAAGGAATGTGGTTGAGGCCACGTGCAGAGGCCTTGAGTGCTCTGCTCAGGAAGTCGGGATGGTCCTGTGGCCGGCTTGGAGCCCGACAGTGGGTGACTGGAGCAGAAGGTGATGCAAGGCTGAAAACCGGATTGCAGGGGGCGGCCTGGAATGTTGGCTGCGGTCCTCTGACTCCCTGCTCCCCCCCGCAGGACAGTCGCTCTGAGCACGAGCGCCAGTACCTGCTGTGCCAGGGCTCCAGTGGGGTTGAGAACACGGAGCTCGTCAAGTCCCCCAGGTGAGCTCGGCCAGGCCGGGGCCGCGGAGGGCTGCTCAACCTGACTCTGCCTCCGGGAGCATCCCTCTCTCGTGGGTTCTGCCTTGAGGCTGTGGCCCCTTCTGTAACATGGTGGGAAGATGTGGAGGGGTCCGACGTCCTCTGGAGAGGGCCAGGAGGGGGTGTGGGACTTTGGGGCGGCGGCTTGGATACAACCTGGTTGGGGACCAGGGTGGGGCAAGGACAGAGCCCTGCGAGCTGCTGACTGTTCTCTCCCCCGACAGTGAGTACCTCATGATGCTGATGCCCCCCAGCCAGGAGGAGGAGAAGTGAGTAGAGGGGCCAGACGCCTTTCCCCGCTGCCCCTTACCACCCACCAACCTGCCCCTGGCCTCCTAACCCTCGGTGTTGGTTTTCAATAGAGACAAACCCGTGGCCCCCAGTAATGTCCTGTCCATGGCCCAGCTGCGCACCCTGCCCCTGGCTGATCAGATCAAGATCCTGATGAAAAACGGTGAGTGGGCAGCCCTGCCCTGGGGGGGCCCCAGCCTTGCCACCTCCTGGGGAAGTGGAGTTGGGACAGACTTAAGGACCCAGGAGCCAGGCCCAAGGCCTTTGGAAAGTGCACTGAAGCTGGTGACAGGCCACAGGTCCCTGTGAGCCTGGGCAGGCCACTGGCCTTCCTGGGAGGTGTTGTTTATTTATGAAAAGGAACTAAGGCAGCTGCGGGCTGAGGTGAAGATGCAGAGGTGGGGCTCCTTAAAGGATTGTGCAGAGCCTCGCGCGTGAGCATGAGCTGTGTTCATTTTCACAGTGAAGTGTGTCCCCTCAGCAGGCTCCCCACAGTGAGGACTCTGAGGCCAGAACCTTCAGAAAGGACGTGAGCCTCGAACCTCAGAGCTGAGTCCCAGGTCCTAGGCTCCTCTGAGATGCCAGCACGAGGGGCTGCGGGGCCGGAGTGGAAAGGGAAGCTCCCCGGGGTCCAGGCTGCTGGCCTTGCTCCAGAAAACGTGGGCCTCCCCAGGCCCTGCCACTGCTCAGTAGGGCTGGGGGCTCAGTTGGGGGTGGGGAGAGCAGAGCACAGTGATCAGGTGCGTGAGCTTTGGACCCAGATGGCCTGAGTTCAAGTCCTGTCTCTGTCACTTACTAGCCAAGTGATCGTGGGTGAATTTTGAAACCTTCTTGGGCTGGGTCTTCCTCATGAGGCACTCCTGCCTTCCTCCTTGGGTATTCCTCCAGGGCTCAGTGAGAGGCGGGTGCCTGCCCGGAGTGAGAAGCCAGTGGCTGCAGCTGTTACGTTCCCACTGTCCTGCTGGACTTGTTACGTGAGCCCAGGCCCCTCTTGGCTTGTCTGATGTCTCCTGTGTCCTCCTCAGTGAAGGTCATGCCTTTTGCCAACTTGATGAGCCTCCTGGGCCCCTCTGTCGACTCCGTGGCTGTTCTGCGTGGCATCCAGAAGGTGGCGATGTTGGTCCAAGGAAACTGGGTGGTGAAGAGGTAAGTTCCTTCTAGTCCCTTAGTTGGGAGCACTTAACCCATTTAAATTGAATGTAAGTACTGATTTACTGACTGACAAAAACTCTTTTAAGTTTTGGGCTTAAATCTACGTTAGTGCTTTCTGTTTGTCCTGCTTACACTGCATTTTATTTATATTCATTTTTACCTTCTTTTCTTGTTACTGTTTTCACCAGTAACTTGGAAATTACCTTTCTTGACTCTTTCAGTGATTACCCTCTGGATTTCTCAATTTAATATTAGTTGCTACTTTTTACCCTCATCCATGACAGTTCAACAACCTGTAGGATATTTTATGTTGATCTTCCTCTCATTTGTCATTGTATTTGTATATTTTAATTCTCTGTTTTAAACCCTGTAAGACATTATGTTATCCAGTTAATATCCTTTTTTTAAATGAATTAATTTATTTTGCTCATCATTTCTTTGTGTCTCTGAGTTTCTAACCATGATGATTTCCTTCTATGAAGGTGAGCGTCTGCAGGTCATAAATTTGTTTCTGCTCTGTCCGGAAATGTCTCTTTCACCTTTGTTCTTAAAGAATATTTTTGTTTTGTTATTAATTTTATTGGAGTATGGCTGATTTACAATGTTAGGGATATTTTTTATTGAGTATAGAATTCTAATTTGGTTATTTTCCTTCCTTTGGTTATATTTCCTTTCCTCCCGGTTATTAAATTCCAATAGAATTTCATTGTATTCTGACCTTCATTGTTTTTATTGTCTATCCAATGTTCCACTGTCTAACATGTGTTTCTTTGTTTCTCTCTGGCTGCATTTAAGATTTTCTCTTATTTTGGTTTTGGTTTTCCACAGCTCATTAAGATGTGCCTAAGTGGGAATTTCTTATGTATCCTGTTGGGCTTCATGGGTCCTGGATTTGTGGCTTGCTGCCTTTATTAGTTTCTCTTCTGTAATTCCTTCTCCAGACTCTGCCTCCTCCCTAGATGGTCAGTGTCTAGGGGTCAGGGACTGTCCTGACTCCCTTTTCCCTGGTACTGGGTATAATGCCTGACACATGGCCAACCCTTGGTAAACCTATGTTTAACGCACACTTGAATTATATTATTTCTGAATTGTATAAGGTAGAACACATTGAATACTCACTGTTTAGGAATGTGATACAAAGGGAGCAATCTGTCAAAGTATAAATTGTTCTAGATTTTTTAAAAAGTTGTTGATTGTGAAAAGTCCATCATTTCCCAGTTGGTTGGCCAAGAAAACTGCAAAGTATGTTCATGTTACAACCACATGGTGACAGCCTTGCCCTGGAAAACGGACAGTGCCTGTTGTGCTTTCTGGGGCCTGGCAGCATTTAATTATGAGGGCCTTTGGGGTGGCACATCACCTGTTAATCAGGACCGCGTGTGTGTGTGTGTGCTGTGGGTGGATGAAAGCCAGGGGAGACCGTGCCCCCCGAGCCCTGGGGCCGTGTGCCCATGGGAGGCCCAGAGACTCACCAGGTGCCTGGCAGCTGGGCAGCCACAGAGTGGGGGTTCACGCTGGCCCAGCACCGCCACGCCCCGATCTGCTCATGGCCTGTCGGTCCTGTGACTTGAACGTGGGCCTGCCGGCGTTCTGTCTGCCCGGTGCTTTGGGGCTCGCTGCCACCCGTATGGGTGGTGGTCTTCCCATGCCCCGTCCTTCTGCGTCCCCGTGAGGATGCGATACGGAGTGCTCCCGTTTGTTGAGTAAATGTGTCTGG
The DNA here is from genome assembly GCF_910594005.1 of Cervus elaphus. Taxonomy (NCBI): domain Eukaryota; kingdom Metazoa; phylum Chordata; class Mammalia; order Artiodactyla; family Cervidae; genus Cervus; species Cervus elaphus. The sequence goes on from NC_057824.1 coordinate 34,149,272, forward strand.
ACTGCTTGTTCCGTGCCCTTCCCTGTGCTGTCTGGTCCTTAGGAAATTGAGGCGAGGCCTGGGGTCTAGGGGTGGGGTGGGCACCATGGCAGTCCAGTGCATGGACCCCACTGACTCACTAGTGGGCATCTGCTGTCCGTGTGGCAGAGATGGACAGCCCAGGCCAGGGCGCTGTCCTGTAGGGCTTTCAAGGTGGACACAGCTCAGCCTTGAAGGCAGTAGTTGGGTGCCAGGTGGGCTTGAGGGGGCAGGGGGAGGCAGGCGGAGCCAAGGAGTATGTGTCCCTGGGCACCAGGGTCTGCCTCTGGATGTGGGGTCAGGATTATGCTGTGGAAATGCTTTTAAGCTTTGGCACCTGTCATTTGCCCTTGAGTGCTGGTCCCATTCTCCCCAAAGGCTTCAACCTCACCCATGCTTGGGGTCTGTCCGGATCCCAACCCCTGACCCCTCCTGCCTCAACTCACACTGCCCACTCCTTCCCTTTGGGCCAGGGGTAAGGCCTTGGGTGTTGCTTCATTGCGGGCCTCTCTTGGCATCTTACCTGTTTTACATGTGGGACTCGCTGTCCTCCAGAGTCCTGGGCTCAGCCTGTCTGTCTCTGAGCCCCTGACCCTCTGACCATGCAGGGGCCTTGGGGCTGGGCCCACGTGTGAGGGAGGCGTTGGGAAAGGGGTAGGAGAAGAACTCGGGTCTGTGTAGGGGAGGCTGCTGCTTTCCTCCCACACGGGTTCAGGGAGCCAGGCTCCCGGGGAAAATGGCGGGTGATGGGAGCCGTTGGGGCCCATGTTGGAAAGAGGCCTGGGCTTCCGCTCAGAACTTGAGGGAGTGGGAGGCAGGAGGGCTGAGGATAGGGCCTGACCAGCCACCCTGTCCCCTTGGCAGTGACATCCTGTACCCCAAGGACTCCTCCAGTCCTCACAGTGGCGTGCCGGCCGAGGTGCTCTGCAGGGGCCGAGACTTTGTGGTAAGTGCCCAGGCCCTCTGGCCTCCCGGTGGAGGGTGGGGGGCTCGGGGGGTGGATGGGGGCTGCACAGTGTCCCGGACCCTCGCCCAGGCAGCGGGCAAAGGGCAGGAACGTGGGGCCCGGTGGGGCGGTGGGGAGTAGAGGGCTCTGGACTCTGTCTTGCTTCTCCCTCCCCTCGGACCCTGGAGTCTTCAGTTTCATAAGAACCTTTGAGTTCTTAGCCTGGAAGCCCATAGATAGATTCTGACCAAGGAGCTATTTGACCTGAGTGATATTTTTAAAATGATGACTTACTGTCTATTTTTACAAAAAGCAATCAGACTCACGCTAGATTTCTGCCTTGTCATGAATAATTGGACAGTCTGGTATCTCTGGACCTAAACCCCCAAAGAGCAGCCACTCTGAACGGGGCTGACACTCCCCGTTCACCACAGTCCCTGGCACACCGTTCCCTGCACTGTGGCTACTGGCTTCAGCCACTCCTGAGCTGGCTCCTCCCTCCACCCCGTCACCCTGTCCTGCCCCCCACCCCACCCCCACGCTTATCCAGAGCTGAAGTCCCAGCCAAGGTATCCCTCCTCAGGGCTTGGCCCCTGAGCTGTGCGGCTTGCACTCCCTTGACCTTGGCAGTGGGCTTTGAGTTTGCAGCAGTGTCTCCTTGGAGCTGTCTGTGGTGACCTTGGTGAGCTCATGCACAGGTCTGATCGTACCAGGCAGCCCTAAGCTGTTTAGGGGAGTGTCTCCATTTTCTCTTTTCTCACCCGGGTGTCCCAGCTCCTTTGGGTACTGAGCATCTGGATGCCTGTGTGGTTTATTTTCATCTCTGGGGATCAGGGTGCAGCGGCATCGACGGCCACGCTCACACTGGCACACGTGTGCGGCTCAGCCTTCGCTGCCTGTCAGTTCTTCTCTGTTCATGCAGACGCTGTCATATGGGTTGTCTGGGAGAGGGTCTTGTCAGGTCTGAGTTGTTGTCGGTGACATACGGGCCAGGCATGCCCCACCCCAGGAAGCTTCTGTGCTGTGGAGTGGGTCCAGCTGCCCTCCTGGAGGAGGTGGCCCTGGAGCTCCTCCACAAAGGAGGAGACGGAGGCTCAGGGTGGAAGTGACTGCCCACAGCCAGGATCCAGACCCAGTCTGCCCGACACCCCGGCCTGGCCTGGGGCCTCCACTCTGTGCCCTCATCCCAGGCTCCCAGGACAGCAGCAGGGGCTTGGGGGACAGTCCCAGGAGTCCTGGAATCACACCTCTTTTTCTCCCTCAGATGTGGAAGTTCACACAGAGCCGGTGGGTGGTAAGGAAGGAGGTGGCAGCGGTGACTAAGGTAAGTGGTGTCCTGCTTGATCTGAGGCCTGGTTCCACCACTGCAGGGATGGGGGCCGAGTGGGGCTGGGCGTGCCTCACCTGGCCTCCTCCCCGCAGCTCTGCACGGAAGACGTGAAGGACTTTCTGGAGCACATGGCCGTAGTGAGGATCAACAAGGGCTGGGAGTTCATTCTGCCTTATGACGGGGAGTTCATCAAGAAGCATCCAGACGTGGTGCAGCGGCAGCACATGCTGTGGACAGGCATCCAGGCCAAGTGAGAGCCTGTCGGGCAGACGAGGGGCAGCCAGACAGAGGACTCTCACGTCATGCCCGGCCACCCTGGCTCCAGCAGGGAGCACAGCCTGGCTGCGGCTGGGATGACGACTGCCAGTTTGGAGCTGTGCGCACCCCTCCTCCACTCAGGTGGACTTTGCTGCGTGATCCCAGAACCCCCCTGGCAGAGGCCTGGCACAGCCCCTCCTGCTGATCCGACCTGACCGGCCTCTCTTTTGAGGGGTTGGGGAGGGATGGGAAAGCACTCAGGAGCAAGGTCCCAGGCTTGTGTGGCCCAAGGCAGGCTGGCGGGAGGCCGGCCGAGGAAGGGAGGGTGGGCTGCCATTGCCCACCCCCACCATTCAGCTCCCAGCTGCAGGCAGGGACCACCAAGACTCCACATGTGTGGCATCTTGTGGGGACGTTTCTGTTGGGAGGCAGATGACTGGGGATGTGATTTACAGTTAAGAGTGTTTGTTCTTCTTTTCAGGTTAGAAAAAGTTTATAATCTTGTGAAGGAAGCCATGCCAAAGAAGCTGGACGGACAATCAGGTGTGGAGGGCGTTGGCTGGGCAGGGCCTTACCCTGACCCTGACTCCAGAAGGGCTGCTTTTCTGGGGCTTGTCAGGGCTCTGCCTGGAAGGGATGTGGGGCTCAGTGGTGGCCGACCTTCTTTGCCCTCTTCCCCTTCCCCACAGACCTCAGCTGAAGGCTTGTCTAGTGGCAAAGCCTTGCCTCAGGGACTGAGGCTTCTGGACTCCAGGGCAGTGTCTGGGTTCCAGGCCTGGAGACTTCTCACCCTCTTGGATTTGCAGGGTGGCTACTGGCAGGGACTCAGCTACTACTACTTCAGACCTACTGGGTCTCTGAATGTGGAAATCTGACTTTTCCGGTTCTGTGTCTTCCCTCATGGTTGGGGTAGCCAGATTCCTTCTGGGTATGGTGGTGGTGAGAGGCAAGACTGAGCTACTTGCTTCTGCAGCAGCTGGCTTGCATTGTTCCTGTCCCCTTCCGCTGGTCAGCAGAATGTCCCCATTCTAACGGCGGGGCGTGTCCGTGGGGCAGAGGGGCCGTGGGCCCTTCCCTGCACGGTCTACACTGTCCTGAGCAGCCCTGTCTTCTCCCAGGGCCTGTGGGGCTGGTCTCTGGGGACCAGAGAGTTCAAGTCGCCAAAAGACAGGCCCAGCAGAACCACGCGCTGCTGGAGCGGGAGCTGCAGCGGAGGAAGGAGCAGCTGCAGGCGTCCGCGGCCCTGCCCGGCGTGCGGATCAAGGAGGAGCCCATGAGTGAGGAGGGGGAGGACGAAGAAGAGCGGGAGGCGGAGGACGAAGAGGAGCCCATGGACACCTCGCCCGGCGGTGGCCTCCACGGTGGGCTGGCCAACGGGCTGCCTGCCGGGCGGGCGGCAGGCGGGGACAGCTTCAATGGGCACCCACCCTCCGGCTCTGCCGGCAACCCCGTAGCCCGGGAACTCAGGGCCTTTGTGCAGGCCACCTTTCAGAAACAGTTTGTGCTCACCCTGAGCGAACTCAAGCGCCTCTTCAACCTGCACTTGGCCAGCCTGCCCCCCGGCCACATGCTGTTCAGCGGCATCTCGGACCGCATGCTGCAGGACACAGTGCTGGCCGCCGGCTGCAAGCAGATACTGGTGCCTGTAAGTAGCTCCTGCGGGCTCGGCGGCAGACGAGGCCCCGTGGAGGGCTCCTGGGCACGCACGCCTGTCCAGGAAAAGGTGGCTGTGGGAGAGAGGCTGGCAACCAGAGGGGCCTGAGCCCTGCTGGCTTTGGGGAGACAGCTGTTGGTAGGGTGCGTGGGGCAGGGGCCCTTGGGAGACCGCTGGCCTTGGTGTAGATCTTGGTTCCCATGTGCTTGCTGTGTGCGCCATTGGGTGGTCAGCCTCCCAGCCCTGCACCCTCATCTGAAGTGGGCGAATGGTAGTTTTGTGTCACGGGCTTTGGTGAGGGCTGAGTGGGCGCCTATAGGCCGTCCCCTGTTGCCTGGCACACAGGAGGGCTTTGGCCATGCCAGCTCCCGTCCTGGGGTCTAGCCCCTTCCTCTGTCAGCACCCCACCCATTCCTGCCAGCTTTGCCATTTTTTACGATGATTTCACTCCTGGTGTCATTTGATCTTACAGTAACTGCAGATGAAGAAACTGAGTTTCAAAGAAATAAAATGTACTTATCCAGGAAGTGATAGAGCCGGACATTGAACCTCAGTACAGAGGCTGCAAGTCTTAAATCCTTCCTGCTGCAGCTGAGATGAGATGAGCTCTCCCCAGAGCCCTTGGCTGTGCCTGGGTCCTGGCGGGCCTCCCTGTCCTAGCGCTGGCTGGCCAGCACGAGCTGTGGCTTTTCAATGAGCGTTTCTGGCGCTGAGCCTGCAGGTGCAGGGTGGCCACCTCCACCCCAGGCTCCTTGTCTCGTCCTGTCATTGGAAGGGGTCCTAGAGGGGAGGAAATACAGGAGCAGAGGGATCTTTGGAGACCATCTCCCTGAGCTGAGGGTACAAGGGTGCCCGGCTGGGTGCACTCTTCATTCTCCTCCCAGGCTCTGTCCAGACCTGTCAGCAAGTCGGGTGAAGTGGGGCTGTGTCTGCCTCTTAACAAGGGGCACTGACATCCGCAGTGTCAGGTCAGAAGCACATGCAGCCTTGGGTGATCTGAGGCAAAGGCCCATCTGTGTGTGTGAGGAGCAGAAAATAGGACAAGAGGCCCTGACTCCCGAGCCCGCTGGCGTGTCCCAGGGGATCTGGCCCTCGTGGCAAGGGGCCTCCTTGGTGAGGTGTCTACAGAAGGTAACTGGGGTTTGGGCGCCCTGCACTATTTGGAGCCTCCCTTGTCCACCCAGCAAATGGGTTCAGTTACCTGCAGACTCACCTTTCTCTGAGCCAGGCAAGGCAAGGGCGCCTGCCTGATGTTAGCCAGGCCATCTTGGGCTGTTGGAGGGGATAGAGGACAAGGGACATGGAGTGGCTGTCCCCAGGACCTGCTCATCCTGCCGCTTCTCAGTAGGGTCGGCATCCCTGCTGACAAGACCCTGGTCTTCTCTTCCAGCTCTCTTGCCGACTTCCCTTCTGTATCTTGGTCATGTCCAAGGTGGAAGATTCCTCAGACCTGTCCAGCCTCATTTTTTTTGTTTTTGTTTTAACACAAGGGAGCTGAGGCCCAGGGAGAGCAAGTATACTCGGACTCTACTCCTCGTTCTACTTATTAGCTGTGTGACCATGAACTCTGAGTAAACCTCTCTGCATGGGACCTCGCTCGTGGAGAGTTGGCTCCCTCACTGGTAGCAAATGAGATTTAAAGCCCACCTGGGACTTTACGTGGCAGGAATTGTTACTGTTACTTGGGTTGTGGCGCCAAGGCCGGAACCCACTCTGCCAGGTGCCCTTTCCACCGTCCCCTTCTCCAGGCACCAGGAGCCTGGGCTGCCTCCTGCGTGGTCCATCCTCAGACTCTGCTGGGCCACCTGGCACGGGCTGCTCAGGGTGGATCAGGGCCTCTGGCCCATGCTGACGCGGCTTTTATAGGAGGGATTGAAAGGAATCCCACGATGCTCCTAAGGAGTTAGTGGGGTGGGAGTGCTTCTTAGACACCTCTGAGGGTTGACTGAGGGTGGGAGGACACTGGATGTTAAAGCAGAAGGGAGAGCTAGTGGCAGGCTGATGGCAAAAACAGAAGCCGCCTCCCCGCCTTCCCGAATATGTCTGGCTTCGGGCCGGGCGTGCCTGCTCTTCACAGAAGCGGTCTCCGTGCGTGTGGCTGGTGAGGAGGGAGAAGAGGAGGCAGGTTTGCATCCGCCCTCCGCTAGTGAGAGGCAGAAGAAGCTAGGACTGGGACTCTGTGCCCAGAACTGGGTGGGCACAGACTGGTAGGCCCAAGGAGAGGGTGGGTTCGTGTGTTAAAGCCAAACAGCCAGCTCACGCCCGGGCCTCGGTCAGTTTCCCCCACAGACGGCTGCTTCCCCGGATGAGCAGAAGGTGTTCGCCCTCTGGGAGTCTGGAGACATTAGTGACCAGGTGAGGTGACCTTCCCGTCTCCCCAGGAGGGAGCAGGGTGGTGTTCTGCAGGGGGGAGACCCAAAGTGTAGTCGTGTCCATTTCAGATTTTCCAGCCACTCCCAGTTTTAAATATTCTGTTTCTGTGTCTCTGAATATTTCAAAACATACTGGATGTGCCAGCGGTGTGAGCCAAAAGCAGTGGTTTCCAAATGTCAGGCCGGACTGGCTGCATCAGAAACACCTTTTAAAAAGTACAGGACTGACCCCCAGAGATTCAGTTCAGTTCTATAGGAATGGGGTAGGGTCCTAGGTATTTGTTTCTACAAAGCCTTCTAGATGATTCTGCCGCCCAGCCAGGCTTGTGAAGCGCTGATGACCCGCATTTCTCAGGTGACTGACGGTGGCGGGAATCAAAAGGATTTCTCATCGGTCTCAGGTGTCAGGTCAGATGTCAGAGAAGTCAGTCCTTTCACCTCTAGTCAGACCTGGACAGGAATGAACAGAAGATGAACTCAACCAGCAGGATCTGAGGTCCAAAAGTTTTCCTTAAATCATGAGCTTGCCTGAATTTTAAAGATTGAGATTTAATTGCTAGATTCCAATAGATCTGTCCTTTTCCAGGTCTTGTCCTTAGGAACGGGGAGAGAGGGAGTGAGCAAAAGCCCCCACTAAGATCTGTGTCCCCTTTTGACCTCTTAGAAGGAGGCTGACAGGCAGGCTGAGAACACCAGAGGGACGGGGCCTTCTGGGATGGAGAGCTATCTGGAGCAGGTCTCTGAGCTTTTGGCCAGAGTGGGTGGCATCTGGGTTTCCTTCTCTTGAACTATTCCAGTAATTAAAAGGAAAAAAAGGTAGTAAGTGTGTGTTCTTCAAAACAAATAAGACTGAAAGTTGGATGGGAAACTGGTCTCCTGCTTTGCCTGACCCGATTCCCACTCCTCAGAGGCAATCACTTTTTAATTACAAGGTATCATTACACACACACAAACACACACACACATATACACAAATTGTGCATCTGCTATTTGATGTCTCACCTTGTTATTTTCAATGGACTTCTGGTTGCATTGGTTGAGGATTTAGTTTTCAGTTATGTTGGAAGAATGTGGACAGGTGTGGGACGTATTTTTTTAATTACATCACATATCAATGCTAGACTAGAAATGTGTTCATTGTGGAGACAAATATCAGTAGTTTACCATGTTCATTTCTTTTTTATACTGCTTTTCTTGTTTTCACTTGCATGGTTTTCTGAACACGTAGATACCATCAAGACTACTGTTCTTGAGTCCCAGACGCCTCTCCAGTGGGACCAGCTCCATGTCTCTTGCTGGCTTGCAATCTTGCGTCTTCCTTGTTGCTCAATCTTAGCTTCTAAGGGAACCAGAGGGGTTGTCTGCATTCTTCCATGTCTTAAAATAGCTTTCTTTTGTCCTCAAGTATTATTTGTCTGGGACTAGGGTTTTGGAGGGCCAAGCATTTTCCTCTGAATTTAACATACTGTTCCATCGTATTCAAGCTTTCAGAGTTGTCCATTTCCGTGGTCCTCTTTTTCTCGGTCTTTCCAGTTTGATCCACATCCTTCCCTTAAACCAGACTTAAGGTTTTATTCTTACCCCAAATATAGCATATCAGTGCATCTCCAGATGTGCCCTTGTGTGGGTTATTACTGTGCTGGATGGTTGAGTCATCCTTACAAAGTACTGAAATTTCTTTACCTGTTTTTTCTCTATTTTTTTGGAATTCTTAGGTCACATGTTAGACATAGTGGGTCAAATCTTTTCTCTCTCATTTAACACCTTTTGTTCTTTTGGAGGGATTTTGACAGTCTTCTCTCCTTTCTATTTTTCTGTGGGACATACTGCTTTTCATGGCATCCTGTCTTATTTATGCATCAGGACTTTAAGCCACTCGCTCATCCTATCCTGTCTTCATGCAGTTAAGGTTGTGGCTCCCCTGCCTGCTCAGTCAGTTATCCTCTTGTTTTTCTATCACACAGAAGTATGTCTAAAAACTGCTCCTCTGCTGATGGCTTCACTGGCATTTTTGTTCTTGTGTGCATATATCTTTATTTCTTCATTTTATTGGGGTCTCTCTCAGGAGATGACAAACTGGCCATACGTGTTTGTCTTTAACAGAAGTCCTAAGCAAGGACTTTGATCACAGACTACAGTGTGGAGTTGGGTCCTTTGCTTTAGATTTCTTATTTATTGATGTTTCTGTTTTAGATGATTACTTCCCGTAATAACATGTTTTTGCTACTAAAGCATCGACAGGTTTTGCTTGAAATTTTTTCCAAAAATTACCGGGTGCGCCGGAACATGATCCAGGCTCGGCTGACTCAAGAGTGTGGAGAAGATCTGAGTAAACAGGAGGTGGATAAAGTGCTAAAGGTACATCCATTTTTGGTATAATAATATGCAGAGGCTCTGAGCTTCTTTCCCAACCGTGCGCCTAAGAACCATGATGCCCACAGCTGGCTCCTCCCTGTCTTAGGTGGAGACTGACTGTGGAAAGGGATCTCATCTGGTACCCTTCCTGTGGCTGTGCTTATCAGGCTTCCTCTGCACCCCTCGTCTTTAGCAACAGATAATTGGCATTGGTCTGGTGGGTTTATGCAAAAGGACTAAATTGAGTAAGATGTAAACTCCATTAATAGTCTAACAGGTCATCATCCTTTACAGTGACAGGGCCTAGATTAGAATCCTTACCCCACTCCTCCTTTGAATTGTGTACCACTTTTTTTTCCCCCTGTAACCCCATACTAACTCTTGTGCTCCTTGCTTTTAGTAGAACAATTTTTAAATCAAATTTAAAAAGAAATAAAAATACTTAATTCCTATTAGGCATTGGCTTCCCTGTGGCTCAGATGGTAAAGAATGGGCATGCAGTGCAGGAGACCTGGGTTTGATCCCTGTGTCAGGAAGATCCCCTGGAGTAGGGAATGGCTACCCACTCCAGTACTCCTGCCTGGAGAATTCCATGGACAGAGGAGCCTGGTGGGCTACAGTCTGTGGGGTTGCAAAGAGTCAGACACAACTGAGTGACTTAACACTTTTTTTCATAATGTCTTTATGAGTTGACTCTGTGGCACAAATACCATACTCGCAGAAGCATTTAGTTTTAGCAAATATTTAGCATTCAGTTTTACTGAAAAATGATGACAGATTCCCTATATTCTAGTATTCTTATATTCCAAGTCCATAGATGCTGATGCAATTTGTGAAGCACCTTTTTTCTAGTTAGCTTATTCATATATCTTTTGTATCTTGTGTTTATAAAGCACATTCATTTATAGTCCCTCACTCTTCAGACACCCCTGGGGAAAGAAGGGGTCAAGACCCATGCATGGAGAAGGTTGGGCAGTGATGACCACAGCGTCAGGCAGGTCTTGATCTCCTGTTTGTGTTCTCTCCATGAATCAAAAATCAGGTTTTGATATTCTGCACAGAATGTGTTCCTGTTCCTGCTAATGTCTGCTCTCAACATGTTTATTCATAGGACTGCTGTGTAAGCTACGGTGGCATGTGGTACCTTAAAGGGACGGTACAGTCTTGACAACAGTTGCAAATCACTAACCCAGTGAATCCAAGCCCAAGGACGGACGGCAGAGCCAGCAGAGGTGGAAGTAGAGTTTCGGTTGCTTCAGAAGACTCGGAGCAAGAGGAACTGACCACCTCTCGGCCGGGGGCCTCACGCTGTCCAGTGGACAGAGGGGATCATACCCAGCCAGTGGCAGGGTCACCTTGCGGTAGATGGCTCCCAGAAGAGACCAGCTGGGACCTCCTTTGCAGTACAGTTTGAAATTCGTGATGTATTTTGCTTATTATTTGGTTTCATTCTCATAATAAAGAGAGTGTACACTGTCACCGGCAGGATGGTGAAAATCATGGTTTAATATTTTACTTTCAAACTTAATGCCAACAAGATCTGAATGATGTTTACAAGATGAAGAAAACCTCGAGGTTTTTAATATTTAAAATGCCTGGAAGCCAATATTAAGTCTTCAATTATCTATCTGCTAAGACTTCTGCCAACTTCATTAAACAAACCAAACCGAATTGTTTCACTGTTGGTTTCCTGTGGCCATTTTACCTTTTAAAACAACATACTTTAAGTCGCAGTCTCAACTGTTTACATGAACCATAGCAAAAAATCAGAATCAAATACAATTTATTCTCAATGTTTGCATATGGATGCAAATAAAACGAGGTAAGTATGGAACAATGTATAAGTGAGGTCATCACACTTTGATGTAGAAAATTTATATTTTGTGTATTTTTAAAATAAATGCTAACACTAACCTGGCATCATGGTGCTGCTGTCTTCAGATGGTTGCAAGAAGGCAGTGCTGTCTGCTCTCAGAGCCTTGTATGTACATCAGGGGGACGGCCGCCAGCAGCACTGCCCCGTGGGACTGTACAGTCACATATGTAACTGTAAAATTTTCTAGTACACATATTAAAGATAGTACAAAGAAACTTGTTAAATTTTTATGTATTTTACTTAGCCTAATATAGCTAAAATATCAACATGTAATAAAAATATTAAATTTTTTTGGTACCACGTTTTTACTATCTGATATCTTATACACTGTGTAGTCCCTGGGGTCGCAGAGACACGACTGAGCGACTTTCACTTTCACTTTTCATCTTATCACACTCGCAGTTTGGAATAGCTACAGTTTTAGTGCTCAGTTGCCACATGTGGCTGGCCCATAGTGACCAGTGGATAGTCAGCCCTTGGAGGATTGTGAAAAATTAAGAGTTAATGCAGGATTGGGCAAGACAGGAAATTTTGCTAAAACAAGACTTTCGCTGTGGTCTGTTGGGCAGTAGAGTCACTACTCTCTGAAGATTTAGATGGTGTATGTGTACGTACTCCCCCCCACCCCCCAAAAAAGAGATACAATATTTGGTAACGAAAGTTTAACAGGTTGATTGTATATTATGTTTTTGGTTCTAACTGTTAACATACATGAGTCTGAAAAGAGTAAAAGCCTTCTAAGTTTCTTCTGGAGTGTGTCCAGCGATCATGCAGCCCTGCTCAAGGGGAGGCCCCTCGTGGTGCAGCAGAGACTGAGCTGACAGGACCTGGCAGGGCTTGGAGTCAAAGCCGGAAACGCCAGTAAAGAGAAATGAGTTAAACGCTGAATTCAGATAGCTAGGAAAGTAACAACAGAGAAGGAAATATTTAAGAACAAATGAATGAGATAAAAATGTAAATTAAGATATACCGATAGCTATCAATGAAGGAAAATGACACGAGCTGTATAGACAATGAGATGGGGGAAGTTTAGGGGAATTAGCATAAATTCCTAAAAGTGGTTGGAAAGAAATTGCAACAGAGCAATTACTAGAGAAGAAAAGGGCCAGGGATTATCACAGTTGAATTATATAAAATCTTTATGATGTAACAGCATGTGATGGTCCCCCAGATTCTTATCAAAGCATTGACTTTAAAGTCTGACAGAGATAGCATATGAGTAAAAAGGATAAGTAGTGGATTCCAGTAATATGTAAAGAATTAAGTCAACCATGCCTATGCAAGGGCTTCCTTAATGGCTCAGTTGGTAAAGGATCTGACTGCAATGCAGGAGACTCTGGTTTGATTCCTGGGTCAGGAAGATCTGCTGGAGAAGAGATAGGCTACTCACTCCAGTATTCTTGGGGTTCCCTTATGGATCAGCTGGTAAAGAATCCGCCCGCAATGCAGGAGACCTGGGTTCGATCCCTGGGTTGGGAACCTCCCCTTGAGAAGGGAAAGGCTACCTACTCCAGTATTCTGGCCTGGAGAATTCCATGGATTATATCCCAAAGAGTTGGACACGACAGTGACTTAAGCTTTTCATGTCTATGCAAGGGTGATATCAGGGCATTTCCTCTGAGATAGGAACAAGGTAAGGATGCCTACCATAATTCTATTTAACATAGTATTGGAAGTACTAGCTAGAGCAATGAGGCAAGAAAAATACTGGAAAGGAAGTAATATGTTTGCAGATGATATGATCTTATATGTAGAAAACTAAATATTTCACAAAAAAAGTTTGGATGAGTTAAGCAAAGTAGCAGAATATAGGGTCAACACAAAAATCAGTTGCATTTCTACACACTAACAATAAAAAGGAAATAACAATTCCATTTACCAAGGCATCCAAAAAAAAAAAAAAAAACCCCAAAACTTAGTGATTGACCAAGAAGTGGAAGGTTTGTATAATGAAAACCATAAAATGCCAGAAGAAATTAAGACAAATGGAAACACATCTTTTGTTCAGGGATTGGAAGAGTCAATATTACCCAAAGTGACCTACAGATTCAATGCAATTACTATCAAAATCCCAATGATGTATTTTGCAGAAATAGAAAAACCCATCCTAAAATTAATAAGGAATCTCAAAGGACACCAACCAAATAGTCAAAACAATCCTGAATAAGAACAAAACACTGGAGGACTCCAAATTGATTTCAAAACAACCACCAAAGACACAGTGATTATAAAGACAAATGGACCACTGGAACAGAGCCCTGCCTGAAAGAAACACTCATATATTGTCAAATAGAAAAGGACAGACTTCGATAAATGGAGCTGGGAAAACAAGATAGTCTTAATAAATAACAAATTTGGACCCTAAAGTAACATCACAGAAAAAAATGGAGCAAGAACTAAAAAAAAAAAAAACCAAAAACCCACCTTTTAGAACTACAGTGTTACTCGAAGGAAATGGCAACCCATCCCAGTATTCTTGCCTGAAAAATCCATGGACAGAGGAGCCTGGCAGGTTATAGTCCAAAGGGGCACAAAGAGTTGGACGCAACTGTGTCTCTGCATATGGCGTTACTACATTGGACTTGGCAATCATTTCTTGGTACGTCAGGGAAGGCACAGGTAACAAGAGGAAATAAACAAACTGGACTTGGTGAAAATTTAAAAATTTTATGCATCATAAGACACTCAACAAATAAAAAGGCAGCCCACAGGAGAAAATACTTGTAAATTGTATCTAATGTGGGATTAATATCCAGATTGTATAGAGAACTATAACTCAAAATAATGCAGTTCAAAAATGGGCAAGGAACTGGAACATTCATTCAAAGCATCAAGTGCGGGAGTGGTGCAGGACAGGGGTCTCTTAGGTGGTCCCAGCAGGCAGGCCAGAGCCCCCAGTGATCTTCAATCTGCAGCCTCTGCAGTGGACTGGGAGCAAGCAAATCTGTGTGTTGTTCAGGAGCAGAGCACTGGTTACTCACAGCCCTCAAGTTCCCTAATGAGGCTCATCTTCTTGGTGTTGGGCCCCAGGGCTGGGGTGTCTAATATGTGGCTTGAACCCTTTGCTGCCCAGGGTGGACCCCTGGCTTGCCCTGTGACATCCCCTCTTCTGGGTCACCCGCTGGGGTTGCAAGTTCAGACCATATCACTTTTCCCTTCTTACAAGACTATATGTATTTTCTCTTTTTTTTTACAGCCTGGTTCTGGGAGAGCCACACTGCTAGTCTTCTGGTTATTCCTATATGTAGTTGTAGGTTTGTTGTTTTGAATATTTTTATTTATATTTATTTATGGCTCTGCTGGGTCTTTGCTGTTGCGTGGGCTTTTCTCTAGTTGCGGTACACAGGCTTCGCTTGTGGAGTACAGCCTCTAGGGTGTGTGGGCTTCAGTAATGACGGCACTTGGGCTCAGTGGTTGGCACGTGGGCTTAGTCGCTCCTTGGCATGTAGGATCTTCCTGGATCAGGGATTGAACCTGTGTCTCCTGCACTGGTAAGCTGACTCTTTACCACTGAGTCACCAGGAAAGCCCATGTAGTTGTAGTTATGATGAGTTTGTTGGGCGAGGCGAGCCCAGGGTCCTACACCACCATTTTGATCCTGCCTCCCAGAGTTACTATATGATGGGTAGAGTTCCAGTTTTGGTTTTTTTAATGGCTCTGCTGGGTCTTTATTGCTGCACATGGACTTTCTCTAGTTTCAGCAAGCAGGGGTACTCTCTAGTTGTGGTGCGGGGGCTCCTTGTGGTGGCTTCTCCTGTCGTGGAACACGGGCTCTAGGCCCTGTAGCTGCGCACCCTGGCTCAGCTGCCCAAGGCATAATCTTCCTGGACCAGGGATTGAACCCATGTCACCTGCAGGGGCAAGCGGATTCTTAACCACTGGACCACCAGGGAAGTCTGAGTTTCAGTTTTAAAGAGTAAAAATTATGGGGATGGATGGTGCTTGATGGTTGCACAACAATGTGAATGTATTTAACACGTTTGAACTGTACACTTAAAAGTGGTTCAGATATTAATTATGTGTATTTTTACCACAATAAAAAAACCAGAAAACTTGAAGTTCAGATGGTTCAAACAACTGTCAAGCACAAAAAGTAAGAAAGTGTTTAAAGACTGTTATAACTACATGAAAATCTTATTTTGCAAAATTCCAGTAACAAGGTAAAAAGATAAATAGCATGTAATATCTAACTGCAAAAGTGAATTTCCTAAATACTAGAGCTCTTTTAATAGGCAAAGGGCAATGCAAAAATGGCTTTGAACAGATTAAAAGCTATTCAACCTTATTAATAAATGCAACACTAAACAATAAGGAAAACACCATTTTTCCTCTTAGTTTGGCAAGCGTCATAAAGTTTATTGGTATGGCAACAGGCACATGAAAAGAGGCTCAACACTGGTAATTATTAGAGAAATGCAAATCAGAACTACAATAAGCTACCACTTTCACACTGGTCAGAATGGCCATCATTAAAGAGCCTAGAAATGAATGCTGGAGAGGGTGTGGAGAAAAGGGAACATTCCTATATTGTTGATGGGAATGTAAATTGGTGCAGTCACTATGGAGGTTCCACAAAAAACTAAAAATAGAGTTCCCATATGATCCAGCAATCCCACTCCTGGGCATGTATCTGGAGAAACCTCTTAATTTGCAAAGATACATGTACCCCTATGTTCACCATAGCACTATTTATGATAGCCAAGACATAAATGTCTATCAACAGATGAATGGATAAAGATGGGGTGGATATATGTAAACAGAATACTAGTCAGCCATAAAATGAATGAAATAATGCTATTTGCAGCAACCTGGATGAACCTAGATTATCATACTAAATGAACTAAGTCACATGTATCACTTACATGTGAAATCTAAAAT
This sequence comes from Cervus elaphus, assembly GCF_910594005.1. Lineage (NCBI taxonomy): Eukaryota > Metazoa > Chordata > Mammalia > Artiodactyla > Cervidae > Cervus > Cervus elaphus. The sequence continues at coordinate 34,164,959 of NC_057824.1, forward strand.
ATGACACAAATGAACTTATCTACGAAACAGATTCACAGACACAGAGAACAGACTTTGTGGTTGCCAAGGAGGTGGGGGGATGGAGAGATGGACTGATTAGGAGTGTGGGTAGCAGATGCAAACTATTACATACAGAATGCATAAACAGCAAGGTCCTACTGTATAGCACAGGGAACTATATTTAATATCCTGTAATAAACCACAATGGAAAAGAACATAAAAATATGTACATGTGTAACTGAATCACTTTGCTGTACACCAGAAGCTAGCACAAAACTGTAAATCAACGACACTTCAATAAATTAAAAAAAAAAAAATACACAGTTTAAAGATGCATGGTTCAGTAAAGATGCAAGAGACGCTCATTGTAAAATGTGGGGTGATAGAAGCACACTCATGTACTAATCTAAGCACAGAATAGTTTGGAATGATACATCAATAAACTGGTAACCGGACAGGACCAGGGCTGGGAGGTCAGAGGGCCAGGGAAGATGAGACAGCTCACTTTATAAACTCTTTATACGGTTTGAAGAAATAATGTTTTACCCATTAACCCAGGTTTGCCCTTGAGCAAAATTAGATTCAATGCTCATTTTAACATTTGAACACTCTAAAGTGTCTTTCCTATAACTGAATTATCAAATGTTTTAAGACTCAACTAGCCAAGTGCTATTAATTTAGAACTGTCTGACATTTCTAAAACAGTGAAAATTATATACAGCATATAAAACTCTTAAATCATATAGTAACTTTAATGAACATCAATATGGGCAGAATTTGTGCTATTACACCATCCCAAAGATTGGGAAAAATGGAAATGGAAAAAAAAATCACTATCAATTCTTCCCAGAGAGATTCTGTTGAAAGAAGAAAAGTAAACGGTAATAACAGTGAAATGGCTTAAGACTGAAATAACAAGCAATTGATCCATTTGTTCATTTTCATAGATAATTTTATTTGGTTTTTAGAAAAATATATACAATAAATGGAACCTCAGTTTTCTTAAATAGTTTTAAATTAAAAGTATGCAAGTGAGAGGACAAGTGTATTTCCACAGTCAAGACATCAACACTGTTTAATAAAGTGGCAGACAGGAATTTCTGCAGCAAGTCACAAACATGTACAGGAATGGGAGGAAGTGAGTAGGAGCAGCTTGAGACCAGCGGGCTAGCCAGCTCAGACAACACAGTGGGGGTGAGGGTTTCATCTCGCCCCTTTAGTGTGAATTTAAGAAAAGAATGATTTGCCTATCCACTACAGCTTTTGAGTACAAACATTTGAATGTGGGGAGAAGGCCCTCCAGGGCTCTGCTAACAAGCTAACTGGGCTAACCAGAGACTGCCATTTCAATTTGGTATTCAGCTGCACTGAGATGTATTAGGATTACCTGTCAGTCACAGTTCCAGTGGTAGTAGATGTAACGAACTCAAAGGCTTGGAGTATTTGTTAATGCCATTTGCTTTGGATGAGCCCCTGCTTTCTTGAACATTCTTCACGAATTCACAGTATCCAACAGTGTTTGTGAAAGACCTTTTCATGTGGCAGCCGTCTGACTTCTACATAGTTTTGAGAAGTTAAGCAAGAAGGCAGCAGGAATTGCATTAGCTTTGTTTCAACTCTGCCATTTCCCCTATATAATATACACTATATTATATATACTATATACTACAGTTACTCCAGGCCTACTTCTCCAGGGGCACAGATCCTCCCCTCCACTGGTTCTGGGGCTTTTCAAGGAACTGCAACCTAATCATCACGCTAGCCAGAGGCCAGTCTGTCATGGGATTTCCTGAGGTGCTTAAACGAACTGGATTATACAACTGCCACCAGGAGCCACCTCCCTTCCTCACTCTGTGCATTTGCTAATAAATAAGCAAAGCAAGGAGGCCAACGTCAGGAACAACATCAGGCTTTGGGGTCGACACACACTTGTGTGAGTGGGAGAGAGAGGTAACAGGAAGCGGGCCAGTGAGTCGTGGAGCTGGCGGTTCACTTAGGAATGAGAGGAGAGAGATCGGTATTTGGTTCTCTGTTCATCTATTTCCTGTTTAGTTTTCTTGATGCAACTAAAGATCTCCTTAAAAAGCGCTTTGTATTCTGGCGGCGTCGAGGTGGTGGGGGAGCTGACGGGCTCTGGGGTGACAGAGGCCGGGTCCCAGCTGAGGGGGCCGGGCTTGGGCTGGGCGTTCAGGGCACCCGGGTCCTTGGCCGGAGCCCGGGAGGTCTGCACGGCCTTGTGGGACAGGCCGTCCTCCGCCTGCTGGCACTTCTTCAGCAGCTCCTCGTACTTGGCCTTCAGGGTGCTGTACTGGGTGTCCACCTCGTGCAGCAGGGAGATGCCCCTCTGCTTCACCGCCCGGGCCCTGCGGATGCAGGTCTCCTCGTGGCCCCTCACCAGGTCGCTGCCCGCCAGGCTGCTCAGCACCGTCTCGCTGCTGCTGCGCTTGAGGGGCTTCCTGAGCGCTTCGGGCACGGTCAGGAGCATCTCGTCCAGCAGGCTCTGGCCGGGCTCTTTGAAAGGGACGAACAGAGAGTCGGGCACCAGCTTCTCCACCCCGTTCACAAAGGGATGCTCCGCCTGCAACATCTGCCGCATCTCGGCCACCTCGGCCTCCAGCTCCAGCGCGCGGGCGCGGTAGGCGTCCGCGGCCCCCAGCTGCTGCTCCAGCTCGCCGTTCTCCCTCAGCACCAGCCCGTACTCCTCCTCCACGGTCACCCGCTTCTGCCGCTCCAGGCTCAGCTGGGCCTGCAGCATTGTCACTGTTTTCTTCAAGTGCTCATTTTCTTCCTCATCGGGGCTTTGCTGACTCGGTAAGGAAGTGATCTTCTCGGCAAACACATGATCGTACACGAAGTGCCTGGGGGAAATATTGAAAGACTCTTACACAGGCCGACTGAGAGCGCAAAGAGGGAGGCTGATGACTTTTTTCCAACTACCTATTTTTGAGGAGCTGTGATATGACTGATTTTTTGCCTGTTCCACCCTAGAGCAGTGGCTAAAATGAATGTGTGAGGCTGACAAATTAGCACATGGAAGAAAACACAACTTTTGTAATTAATTTTTTAAAAAACATTAAAAATGCTACAGAACATCCATTCCCAAAGACCAGTAGTATGACTGGGGCTGTTCAAGGAGATCAGGACAGCCAGCGGTGCTCAGTCTTGGCTGCAGATTAGAATCACCTGGGCAGTCCTAAAACATACTGACGCCTGGGTCCCACCCCCATAGACTCTGACCTAGGGGGTCTGCCACCTGGACTACAGGGTTTGTTTTGTTTAAAGCTCTTCCTATGATTCATAAGATGCAGCTAAGATTGAGAACCATTGCTGCAGTGATTTTAAACCAAGAACATACATCAGAATCACCTGAACAGCCTTTTACTCACACCTAGAGCTTCTGATCAGGCCTGTCGGCGATCTGATGAACTGTCAAGTTGAGGCCCGCCAAATGCACGAGCTGGTCTGTCTCCTGGTCAGAGTCCTGGGCAACTTGTAACTGTACTTATTTGCTACCTGCCTCTTCCTGAGACTGAAAGCTCCATGAGGGCAGGAACTGTGTCTGTTTTGCTCACCACTCCTTACATCTGGCATAGCATCTGCCTTACCACAGGTGTTCAAGAAATAGTTCTTAAATGAAGATTCAATCTCCAAAGTCTAAATTGAAAAAGGCTTTTCTGCAGGCAAAAAAAAAAACAAAAAAAGTTTCTGTTTGCCTGGACTTTGTTTTACTGAAATTTCAATTGGACTAAACAACAACAACGACAAAAACTATTACTTGTATGTTTAAGTGGCTTTGTTCAAACCACTGGAGGTCTAATAGCCAAGTGGCATTTCCTCAAAGGGTACTTTTAATCTACGGGGATCCAGAAAGTGCCAGTGACACGAGGTGTTCTCCCGCTTGCAAACGGAAGGTGCTCTTACTGGCGGAGGTCATACAGCTCTTTCAGAGATGAGACGCTGGGGGCCGATTCCTCCTGGTCATGCCTTCCCTGGCTCCTTCTCCTTTGGCTAGATGATTTCAGCTCCTCCACTTGGCTCTGGAGGTGATCAATGTTCATTTGCAGGCATTCAATTGTTTCAGTCAGACTGTGAGGAACAGACAGAAGCCAATTGCAGCTTGTCATATTAAATTAAAAGGCATACGCGGTGAGGAGAGCTTAGTTGCCAACCACTCAAACTGCGCTTTTGTAATTGGAAAAGACTTCTCTTTAATCTCTACTCTCCATAGAGAATTAAATTAAAGCTTACCCCATACTGACCTGAACCCACTACAGCCATGTTCTATTCTAGTTTATACTAAATAACTTCCCCTAGGGCTTCTTCAATGGATTCTAAAAAAGTTACCTCAGAATCTTTTGCTGTGAGGCCTTGCTGTCAGCAACGAGCTTTTGATTTGTTTCTTCCAGTTCCCTCGCTGTGACATCTAACTGCTCATAAACCTTTGCATGCTGTTCATTCATCTGTCGCAGAAGCTCCACCTGCTTGGTCAGATACTGGAAGAGATAATTGTGACCAGGTCACACATTAAACACACAAGATACCTGCAGTATTCCCGGCATAGTATAGAATGTATCCTGCAATTCACTTCAATTCTGACACTACCTGGAGTGATAAGGGCTCAGTTCCACAAAACCGCCCCCCATTCAGATACCAGAGGTAAGTCCTAGGGACTACCTGTCCTTTCGACCAAACAGCTATAAATTTGGGAATTCCCATGACCTCCCCTCAGGTTCAATAATCTGCTAAAACAACTCGCAGAGCTTGGGAAAGGGACTTACTTACACGTACAGCTTTATTCTTCTCAGATGCACCATCCTCCCTGGAAACCCCTTAGTCTCCTTTCGGAGTTCTACTGAAGCTTCATGGCACAGGCATGATTAATTAAATCATGGGCCACTGGTGAACGAACTTGATTCCAGCCTCTGTCCCCTCTGCGGAGGCTGGGGACTAGGCTGAAAGTCCTAACCCTCTAATCATGTGTCGGCTCCTCTGGCGACCCGTCTCATTCTATCATTCAGGAAATTCCAAGGGATTTAGGACATGGGGACAAAGGTAATATGTATTTTTCATTCTACCATAATACCACAAGTTTATTTTATGAAATGAAGAACTTCAAATCTCAATTAAACTACTTTTCTTAAAAGGAAATGAGTACAGGCCATCCTTCATATGTTTAGTTCCCCTAAAGCTCACCAATACATTTTAGGCTGGTCTACTCTTACAAAGCACAAGTCACGCATGAAATTAATATTTGACAGAAAATCTAAGCGAGACATGATAATCCCACAAGAGAAAAAGCTTGGAACACACGATCCAAGTTTAAGCAAAAAAATCTTCTACAGAAATAAGGAAAGCCTAAAAGGGAGGATTCTAGATGATTTTTGCTTTAAAAATATTTGATTTCTTTCTTCTAGGTGAGATATTCTGGACAAAGAATAGGGAAAAAAATATTGATTTAACCAGAAAAAGATACTTTAAAACTTAATATTATTCAAAGATATTTTTAATTCTGTGAGAATGCTGTCACCATAATCCTCCTTGTTTGTGAGAAATCTGCCAGATTATTTATTTTGCTAAGGGTGCTTTCCAGGGCCGAGGATAAAGGGGAATAATCACAATTTTAATGCCTCACTGTCACGTTACCTTGATTCCCTACCCGCCGGCATCTCCCCCAACCCCGCTGCCACTGGACTCCACTTGAAGACTATGAAACACTGTATATATTCCAAACGAAACAGTCATAATATTTCTGGGGGGCACAACCAGAAAGAGAAAAAGGTAAGTCTGAAGCATTACCAATGACCAAATGGTAACAGACCAAAGACACAACTTTAAAAATACTTTCTCGAGGATCCTCAGACACATCTGTTAAGTATTTGCAAAGCTAACTGACTTCTTTCAAAGAACAGGCAACACGACTTTCAACAGGCTCTTTAAATGGCAGTGTGGCAGAATTGAAAAAAGTGTATGAGGTCTTTTTCAAATCTAGTTACACAGTTCAGTAGCAATGTGTTGAGAAAACACTTCATTCTCATACCTTTTCATACCCCTGAAACTCTTGGCTGAGAATGCTTTGGAAAATTCTTTGAATTTTAGGAAGACCACACACACTTTATACCATCCTCGGTGAGGGCTGGGCAACACCCTGTAATCAAGATTTAATATTCTCATCAAAGAGTATGAGTAAAGATTACAGAAAGCCTCATACGAGTTCAGGTGAAGAAGGTTTGCTGTCAAATGAATTTGCTGCACTTGAGGAAAAAAAAAATCTTGTTTTTACAGAGGTTTTTGGGTTCAGAATTAAAAATGAATTGTGGATCAGTTAGTACCTACCTTGTAGGACTGAAGGGGCTTCCCCCATAGCTCAGTTGGTAAAGAATCCGCCTGCAATGCAGGAGACCCCGGTTGACTCCTGGATCGGGAAGATACCCTGGAGAAGTGATAGGCTACCCAATTCCAGTATTCTTGGAGTTCCCTTGTGGCTTAGCTGGTAAAGAATCCACTTACAATGTGGGAGACCTGGGTTTGATCCTTGGGTTGGGAAGATCCCCTGGAGAAGGGAAAAGCTACCCACTCCAGTATTCTGGCCTAGAGAATTCCATGGACTGTATAGTCCATGGAGTCTCGAAGAGTCGGACACAGCTGAGGGACTTTCACTTTGTAGGACTGAAAGTATTAAATGAGAGGGAATGAGCACAAGGCATAGACCCTGTGAAAGCCTGTTTACTTCACTCCCTCAATCCCGTCTCCTAGAGGTGTGCCCTTAATCCTTCCTTCTGGCTGGCAATGTCCTGGTGGGTTCCTGTCACTGATGGGAATGTGTTCAATCTCTTCAGCACTGGAGTGGAAAAAAGATTAAGAATATAGAAATGTGTTTAACAGCTGCAGACATTCTGCAGGCTACTTTATGTCAAGTATAAGGCCTCAAGTAGAGTTTCCCCTGTGGCTCAGCAATAAAAAATTTGCCTGCAATGCAGGAGATGCGGGAGACTTGGGTTTGATCCCTGGGTTGGGAAGATACCCTGCAGAAGGCAAGAGCAACCCACTCCAGTACTCTTGCCAGGAAAATTCCAAAGGAAGAGGAGCCTGGCGGGTTACAGTCCATGACGTCACAAAGAGTTGGACATGACTGAGGAAGGAAACTATGACAAACCTAGATAGCATACTAAAAAGCAGAGACATCATTTTGCCAACAAAGATCTGTATAGTCAATCTATGGTTTTTTCCAGTAGTCCTGTACAGATGTAAGAGTTGGACCATAAAGAAAGCTGAGTGCCAAAGAACTGATGCTTTCAAATCGTGCTGGAAAAGACTCTTGAGAATCCCTTGGACGGCAAGGACATCAAACCAGTCAATCCCAAAGAAAATCAATCCTGACTATTCATTGGAAGGACTGATGCTAAAGCTGAAGCATAGTTTGGCCACCTGATGCAAAGAGCAGACTTACTGGACTTATTCCCCATGGCACAGCTATGCCCCAGTAATCTGAAACAGACTTTTTTTTAACCAGTCTCTCTTACATGGGAGACATGTAAGATATTGAATGTTTTTAAAGATACAATGTTTAAATTAGATTTGTGGCCAGTATAAAAGGAACAAGTCAGTATGTAAATAAGTACAAAGACACTGTTTAGAAAACTACAGTAGGTCCCCCTTATTTGATATATAAAAACCTGTGGGGGGTGGGAAAACACAATGAAACCATTTAGGAAGAACTTGTGATATTTTGGTCTTTGATGACTTGGCTTTAAGGACAATCTGAAGAATGGCAGAGAGCTTGTTTTCATGTAGTAGGAGTTTAATCTTATTATTATTATTAAATCAAAGCTAATCAGAAAAGTCCTTCACTTCTCCAAGACTCTGTGATAGGTTACCTAACAAAGGAGTCTGACTAAACTCGTCAGCAACTTCTAAGAAAAATGTTGAGCCCTCTCAGCAAGCAGTGATATGAGACCAGAGAAGCAGAATCCATGTAGTCAGACACTGCTTTAAGGTTGGCCTCTAAAACTTCAAATTAGTACTTAATCAAATTTTTCCAATTCTATAAGGAAATGGGTTAGCTTATTTTCTACCCTTCATTTAAAGGCATGGCTATGCTTCCTAAGTTCTGGTTTTTTCAATTCAGAATCTTTGATCACAGCCTCAAATGAATCTGCCTGGACTGCAGAGATCCTAAAATTCAAGTGCCAAAAAAGAGCCTGAGTACCCAAGTATTTGCCATATTAAACAGGGGAGAGTGATAAGGGGATATTTAAGCAAAACAGTGGCAGAAGGGGAATATGGGGGTAGCAAAATCATAGGCAAAAATGTTACCTTATAGGCAAGAGTATCAAAGTTGAAGTTCCGTGGTTGTCTGCCAAATGTCTTAGAATATGTACAGAATGTCACCTCAAGGAGTATATGCCTTTTAGGAGTGTAAGGTTCAGGTTATATGAAAAAGCTGTAAGTAGGGGGCCTTTACAACTGAGGCAAATCTTTGAAAAAGGCCAGAAGGATTACATTAACACCTATTTGCAACTGTAGAACCCTGACCTGGAATGCTGGAAAAGATAGACACAGCCAAACACTCATAAAGAATGGAATGGAAATTTGGCTTTTATGTAGTGCTGGGATTATCCTTATATTAAAGATTATAGATCAACTCCTCTGAATTTAGTATCAAAATGACCTTCTACAACAATGAAGAAATGTTTCCCACTACCTTTGAAAAACCTCTCTCCCGATTAAAATATTACATTTCCCTTGGAGGAAATTTAGGAAAAAGTTAAAAAGTATGAAATATGAAAATAAAAACCACTTATAATCTCATTATTAAAAGCTTTGCTTGTTCTAATTTAGATCTACTTTCCAGTAATTGAAAAGGATTTATTTTTTTTCAGAATTAAGGTTCTTTCATTACTAAAATTCTTGAAACACAGACCAACAGTGCAACAATTCATACTGTCCAAAATATACATATATATAAGTGTATATATTGTCTCATTACCTCAGAACAGCCCTGTGCCAATGTCGTGCAAGCATTCTTATCACCATTACACAGCAGAGCAAACAGGATCTGAGAGGTAATTCATTGCCTAAAATCTAGCCAAAGAATGCTCAAACTACTGCACAATTGCACTCATTTCACATGCTAGCAAAGTAATGCTCAAAATTCTCCAAGCCAGGCTTCAATAGTACATGAACTGTGAACTTCCAGATGTTCAAGCTGGATTTAGAATATCAAATTGCCAACATCCACTGGATCATCGAAAAAGCAAGAGAGTTCCAGAAAAACATTGACTATGCCAAAGCCTTTGTGTGGATCACAACAAACTGTGGAAAATTCATCAAGAGATGGGAATACCAGACCACCTGACCTGCCTCTTGAGAAATCTGTATGCAGGTCAGGAAGCAACAGTTAGAACTGGACACGGAATAACAAAGGAGTCTGACTAACAAAGGAGTCTGACTGGAACCAGAACAGACTGGTTCCAAACCAAGAAAGGAGTACATCAAGGCTGTATATTGTCACCCTGCTTATTTAACTTATATGCAGAGTACATCATGAGAAACGCTGGACTGGATGAAGCACAAGCTGGAATCAAGATTGCCGGGAGAAATATCAGTAACCTCAGATATGCAGATGACACCACCCTTATGGCAGAAAGTGAAGAAGAACTAAAGAGCCTCTTGATGAAAGTGAGTGAAAAAGTTGGCTTAAAACTCAACATTCAGAAAACTAAGACCATGGCATCTGGTCCCATCACTTCATGGCAAATAGATGGGGAAACAGTGGAAACAGTGACAGACTTTATTTTTTTAGCCTCCAAAATCACTGCAGATGGTGACTGCAGTCATGAAATTAAAAGACACTTACTCCTTGGAAGAAAAGTTATGACCAACCCAGACAGCTTACTAAAAAGCAGAGACATTGCTTTGTCAACAAAGGTCCGTCTAGTCAAAGCTATGGTTTTCCCAGCAGTCATGTACGCATGGGAAGTTGGACTATAAAGAAAGCTGAGCACCAAAGAATTGATGCTTTTGAACTGTGGTACTGGAGAAGAGTCTTGAGAGTCCCTTGGACTGCAAGGAGATCCAACCAGTCCATCCTAAAGCAAACTAGTCCTGAATATTCAATAGAAGGACTGATGCTGAAGCTGAAACTCCAATACCTGGGCTACCTGATGCAAAGAACTGACTCATTTGAAAAGACCCTGATGCTGGGAAAGATTGAAGGTGGGAGGAGAAGGGATGACAGAGGATGAGATGGTTGGATGGCATCACCGACACAATAGACATGAGTTTGAGCCAGCTTCGGGAGCTGGTGATGGACAGGGAAGTCTGGCGTGCTGCAGTCCATGGGGTCGCAAAGAGTCGGACATGACTGAGCAACTGAACTGAACTGAAAGTCTAGCTATTTGCTATGGAATTGAGGGTTTAAGTCTGAATCTTCTAACACTGAGGTCAGAGCTCCTTCCACTTCCTTTCAAAATCTCCAGAGTTGGAAACTCTTCGGAACTATTGGAAGTGCTTTGCAAACTGCTTATCTGTCCTCTGTTAAGATACTGATTTGAACAAGTACTCATTGATTATCTACTATGTTTGAAAGACCATGAATAAACACAGCAACAGCCTTCAAAGTTGCAGTGGAAAATGGGGAGGTAAGGCGGGGCGGGGAGAGAAGGAGAATAAAACTAATCAAGAAATAAGTATAATATACAGTAGAATATTGATAAATGTAGTAGGGGATGCACAAAATGCTTTAAAATGTTCAAGGAAGACATGAGCTCTTGAAATAAGGGCCCCTAAGGCCAGACTCCTTTGACTCCTGTGGGGATAAGGCAGGTTTCCAAGAAGAGAAGCAACAAAAACTCAAGGCTGTAGGCTGCTCACACAACTGTCAGAAACTTTAAGAGAATCCAATCGTGTTTGATGGTGTCAGATCTCATTATTCTCCAAAGTTTCTCTCCTTCTCTTCAGCCAAGAAAAAAAAACTTGCTCTGGAATCTTGAAAAATTAGATGCTGAGTAGAAGCCATACAGGATATATAGGCCTCTCTGGAGCCAATCATTACTTTCAAAGCTTATTTAATCTCTTTTTTTTTTTTTAAAAAACACAATGCCTAACAAAATACTGATCAATTTTTATGAAGACTGTTTGAAACCCACGAACAGTTTTTGAAAGCATACTTGTAGTTCTACTGAGAAAATATCCTTTGACAGTTTCCCAGTTGTCTATTTCCGTAATGAGTCACACTTTTGGGGATTTTATCCTAGTATTTTCACCAGTTCCTCATCCTTCTTCATCCACTCTTGAGTAGTTTGTTCCAGGACTATTTTCTGGCTGATTTAAAATTTCTCTGGGTTGGTAGAGAGGTTCCTTTTTGGTTTTCAATATATTTTCTAAATTTAAAAAACGATCATGTATTATTTTCAAATCAGGAAAATTTCCAATGAACATTCTAAAAAGTTAGTTTAAAACTTGTACAAGTGACTCCATTTATGTAAAGTTCAAACACAGGCTAAACTAATGTAAGGGTATTAGAGTGCTGCTTAGTGGGGGTGGTGACTGGAAGAGCTGATAACATGCTCATTTCCTTTTTATATAATTTTATCTATTATTTTTAAAATTTTTGGCTGTACTGGGTCCTCGTTGCTGCACAGGCTTTTCTCTAGTTACAGAGAGCAGTAATGCATGGCTTTCTCACTGTGCTGGCTTCTCTTGCTGCACGACAGCCTGAGAAGCTCTAGGTGAGCGGGCCTCAGTAGCTGCGGCATCTGGCCTCTAGAGCGCAGGCTCAATAGTGTGGCACAGGGCTTGGTTGTTTCACGGTAGGTGGGATCTTCCCAGACCAGGGATCGAACCCGTGTCTCCTACACTGGCAGGCAGACTCTTTACTGCTGAGCCCCTAGGAAGCCCACTTTCTCATTTCTCGTCTGGCTGCTGGCTGCAAGGGTATGTTTATGAAAATCATCTGAACTACAGACTTAGCATTTGTGCTCTTTTCTGTACGTATATTTTTTTAAAAGTTTGCTTAAAAGAGAAAAAAAGACATCAGGTTTGATTTAAAGGAAGAGTCCTTATAAAATTTAGGGGGCTCTCCAAGGGTATAATGATAAGAGACACTATACATACTTCATGGGTCTTCATTTAATAGAGAACTAGGTTCTTCAGCTGCCTGGTTACTTTTACAAGTGTGTTCAGGCCATCCTTGGTACAGACTATTGGATAGAGATCTTGGAAGTCTGTTGTGATCTGCAAGTCTGCCTGGGCACAGGTATGAATCGAGCAGGCAGTAAGTCTAGTCTGTAGGAGGACCCTGGCTGTGGTAAGTGGGTTTAGACAGAATTGCCATTTCATCTCCATTTCATCCCACTCCTTACTGATGTTCAGGAAGCGATTTATAAAGAGAAAGAAAGACAAAAGTCAACCATAATGGCAGAGAAGAAATCTAAGATTTCTAAAGAGAAGAAATCTTTGTTCTTACTCAAAAAATAGCTTTGGATAAAGAGTAAAATGCTGAACACTACAACACTTGGTCTATGAACCACTGGACCCGTATGCTCCATTACAGAAACAAGAGATCTATGGAAATGTTTCTGGAAGTACTCCAGGCTAAACTTATTCAGTTAGCTTTATATTAATACATATAGTTGACTGTATATTTATTTAGTCATTAAGGTCTGGCCTGGATACCTCATTTCTATTATCCTTTTCAACACCCTGCAAGGGTCAGGGGTTGGGGAGAGGTGACCGCTGGGGCCACGGTAACACACCTGTGTGAGAGCTTGAATACAAACATTGTGTAAAGAAAAAAAACCTTACAGAAGACATTAGATAGTGGAGTGTTATTTACAGATTTGGAGAATCTCAAAGATCTTTGGATTTTTTTCAGAATGTCAATGATCTCTTTTAATTGTTTAATCATCTTCAATACCACAGAAAACAAAAGTAGAAAGACAGGTAACTTAGATCATAAAGCAATTGTGTTTGTAATCCTTACAGTAACAAATAGGCATCATTCCCTAATTATATAAATATTTGGACTTTTTAAATCTGTTTTTGGCAGATGTGCTAAAATAAGTATTCACTACAGTATTCAGTTATGGTGATTTGTAGGTGCTTTCAGGGAAAACACCAATACAAGGTGTTAAGACTATGTTTCTACCCAAATTCAAATAAATGTACCCCACAGTACATGATAATCTTCAGGTATATGCCCTGGGACCACTCTATGAAATCTTCCAATCAGTTGAAAAACAAAGCCCATGAAACGAAACAGGAATGAGTTGCTTGACCATCTATGACACTTGGATATCACAGTTTAAAAATGCCTGGTTTTCCTGCATTTTTAGGTTTCTGCCCAATTCTATGGGTAATAAATTCAACTTTGGTATGGAAAGTTCTATGTTCTTCTGATATAGAAAATACTTAAAATGACAGCTGATGACTTCAATATCATTACAAGGTACACCTTTCTAGAATTATAAAAGCATATTTTGTCACATCATTGGCTAAATTCATAAATCCTGAGAAGGGGGTAGGGGAATCTACTGTATGCGTATTAACTATGATCACTATATAAAAGTAAGAATACTGACATGATAAATTTGTCTTAGTTTTAATGACAGGTTTATTCATATTCAAAAACTGAAATCTGTAATTTGGATTGAAGTCAAGGACTATGTCATTCTACTTTGCATTTCTAGCACCTGGTTCAGTATGTAATCAGAGCCTAGTAAGTTCTGACCATGATGAATGGTTTCTGTGTTCTAAGGTCTTCTACATTTTCCTGCACATAGACTTATAATAAGAGTCCTGGTTCTACTGTATCAATTTGAGGGGAAGGAGTTACAATTTAAGTGCAAGACTTTTTTAAGGGGGGAGCATAGTTTGGGCCATGAAATGCTCTGATGGACAATTGTTTGGTTAATATCCATAACTATCATCTTTACAGTCACCTGGCCTACACATAGTTGGGCTACATTAACGGGACCATTTACAAGATAGCACTTCCATTTTAAAGCCTTAAGCTAGCATCTTTCGTATTATGAAATCAGGTACTACAATTTTAAAAATTTTCATCAAATTTAGGATGGTATTTGGTTAAGGGGAGGGGATGCAGCCAGGCAGGGTTTACAGAGGGAGTCTCAACAGACAGTTTTCTTTCTCAGTCTGGTTGGTGGGTACAAGGGTGCCCACTGTATTTTTCTCTTGTACCTCTTTGCATATCTTAAATATTGCATAATTCATTTTTAAAAGAAAAAAATAAAAAACTAAATGTAATATTCACAGCTTTACTTTGCTCCACATATTGGTAAATACTGGACCATTTATTTCTAAGTATACTTCACCAAGGGGGTAGAGAGAAATGTCTTTCATCATAGCAGATTTATGTGCTGAGAAAGCTTAAAGACAGTAAAAATCAACCTCTATACATTTTCCATGGTTCTTCATACCAAAAAAGTCTACATTATAAATTAAACATTACTTTTAATTGCAAGTGTTACTTTAGTAGAATACAATTGGTATAAGATCAGAGACAGCCAACACCTCAAAAGTAACTCTCCTGCTGAGTAAATTACCTCGATCTCCTGTAGCTGCTCCTGGTTGGTTGTGTACATCTGCTGAAGAGAATCCTCTAACTCTGTGTTTCGATCCAGTAATGTCTTCCCAAGCTCAGCAGCAAGCTGGAGATCTAGCACAACAAGCAAATCTTATTAGGGTAGTGCAAATGATCTCAGTTCAACATTTTACAGAAGCCAGGGCCTAAAATAAGAATGAACCAAAACCCAACCCAACATATAAAGTTTAAGTCAGATCCCAATGGAAGATCGAATGGCACAGAAGGAAGCCAGATTCTACTTAAAGTTCAGTGACAGTGGGGCCTTTACCAGGTTCTGTACTCTCGATGTACCCTTACTGACAAGACGTCAAGAATAGTGATGTACTTTATGGAGGTGTATTCATTTGTTTAGGAATGATCATTCAGCATTGTGACATCAAGATCATAATTAGTTGCCAAAGTCCAGGCAAACCTAAATTCCCATGAATTTGGCTGCTATGAATGCAACTGTCAAAGCAAGTGTGTTACAGAACCTGGCCTCCTCAGTGTACTAAAAATTAAGTCAAAAAAAGGAAAATGACATCAGTGATAAGAACACTACCGCAGGTCTCTCTCATTTTTTCTATTTCTTTTCATTCCTTCTGCAAGATGAGCAAACCAGCTAAGCAAAGCAGCGAACAGTTTGTGTGGTAACTCAGTGATAGCTTGTACTTTCATTTAAGAATACGAACCATATTTCCATTTTAAACCTCACTTTCCAACACTCTCTCTTCTTAGGCACATGTGCGTGTATGACAGCATTACTTTGTTATGCACAATCCCAGAAACAAAAATTCACAGATACGAAAAAGGACAATAGTTCTAACATAGGTAGCTGAAACACTTTTCTGCATTGTAAATTGGAGAGGTCCTTTGATAACAGTGGAAAATGCACTGAACTGAGTAGGAAAATCTGGAGTTCAGTTCTGACTGCCATTTACCAAGTGAACACTTTAAATAGAGTGACTTTAAGCATCCCTACATTTAGTATTTTTGTGTAGAGAGATGACTGTCCTGTCAATATGATTGTGAAAATCAAATGAAATAATACACAAGGAAATACTTTACGAACTAAGCAGCAGTATGCAGGCAAAGTTATTATTAGTATTCATTGATTCACAAGTGAATGACTTCGTTGCTGACTGCCATAGCGCAATGAAAGTATGAGCTATGAGTTATCACACCAACTGTACTGCTGCCTGTTGCTAGACACCATCCTAAGATCTGGCTAGAATGCTGAATAAACAGATTAAGTTCCTGCTTTCCTGACACTCCCAGATTTACAGGGGAAGTCAGACAGCGAATAAGTAAATAAACTTGAAAACCGTGATAAACACTATTTATCCATACACGTACGCATATATTCAATAATACCAGACATCATTCTGGGGATATACAAATGAACTCAGCTAACAAACTCCCTGCCCTCATGGAGCTTATACTCTCATGGGAGAAACAGCAGGAAGAAACGTATACTAGACAGCAAAAAATGCTCTTAAAAAAAAGGGGGGAAGGAAGAGGGAAGGAAGGGTATGGATGTGGGAGGTTGAAATTTAAGAACAGGCAACAAGGGTGATATTTGACTCCAGATGTGAAGGACTGAGTAAGTGACTCACATAGATCTACTGAGGGGACCAGCATTCGAGGCAGAGGCAGAAGAGGAGCAAAGACCCTGGAGGAAGCATGGCTGGCGATAGTAAGGACTGAAGCCAATGAGGCCTGAGCACACTGCGTGCGTCTGTGTGTATTTTGTGGCTGGGGCAGCAGGAGACAAAGAGGGGTTCCAAGGATGACCAGCTTGTTAAAGCCAAACTAAGGAGATCAAGATGCTGGTTTTCACTGAAGGAAATGGAACCATGGGAAGGCTTTTGACCAGCTCCACTCCACTCCGGCTGTTGGGTAAGTCGGCCAATAGGGGCTAAGGTGGCGGCAGGGTGACAGGGATACTGCAGTCACCTGGGTGAGTGATCATGGAGGCGTAGACTAGAGTGGCAGAGATGGAGATGAGGAGAGGTGTCAGATACTGGATGTGTTTTGAAAGTAAAGCTAAATGGATTTGTTAATCAACTGGATGTGCTACGTGAAAGAGGAGAAAAAAAACCTCCAGGTTTTATGATAAGGCACAAAGGATTTTCTATTTTTTTTTTTTTTTTTTTTTTTTTAGGATTTTCTATTTTAGAAAGGGAGGTCACGATGGAAGTCTCTCTTAGAAGATGTGTTAGCTAAAGCTTGAAGGAGGAGGATCTTACCACATAAACGCCAGGAAGAGGCCCTAAGACGGGAAAGAAATTGGCACGCTGTACGGCCCAAAACGGCTCATAGTTTCATGTCTGAAATGCAGTACTTGGTTGCAATCTCAAAAACGACAGAATGATCTCTGTTCATTTCCAAGGCAAGCCATTCAACATCACAGTAATCCAAGTCTATGCCCCAACCACTAATGCCAAAGAAGCTAAAGTTGAATGGTTCCGTGAAGACCTACAAGATCTTCTAGAACGAACACCAAAAAAAGATGCCCTTTTCATCATAGGGGCCTGGAATGCAAAAGTAGGAAGTCAAGAGATACCTGGATAACAGGCAAGTTTGGTCATGGAGTACAGAATGGAACAGGGGGAACGGCTAACAGAGTTGTGTCAAGAGAACACACTGGTCATAGCAAACACTGTCTTAAAACAACACAAGAGATGACTTTACTCATGGACATCACTAGATGGTCAATACTGAAATCAGACTAATTATATTCTTTGCAGCCAAAGATGGAGAAGCTCTGTGCAGTCAGCAAAAACAAGACCAAGAGCTGACAGTGGCTCAGATTATGAACAATTATTGCCAAATTCAGACTTAAACTGAAGTAGGCAAAACCACTAGGCCATGCAGGTATGACTTAAATCAAATCACTTAGAGTTATACAATGGAAGTATACAATGCAAAAGTAGGAAATCAAAAGACACCTGCTCTAACAGGCAAATTTGGCCTTGGAGTACAAAACAAAGCAGCTCAAAGGCTAACAGAGTTTTGCCAAGAGAACGCACTGGTCATAGCAAACACCCTCTTCCAACAACATAAGAGAAGACTCCACTCATGGCCATCACCAGATAGTCTATACTGAAATCAGATTGATTATATTCTTTGCAGCCAAAGATGGAGACGCTCTATACAGTCAGCAAAAACAAGACCAGGAGCTGACTGTGACTCAGGTCATGAACTCCTTATTGCCAAATTCAGACTTAAATTGAAGAAAGAAGGGAAAACCACTAGACCATTCAGGTATGACCTAAATCAAAATCCCTTACGATTATATAGTGGAAGTGACAAATAGTTTCAAGGGATTAGATCTGATAGAGTGTCTGAAGAACTATGGACAGAGGTTCATGACATTGTACAGGAGGCAGTGATCAAGACCATACCCAAGAAAAAGAAACAGAAAAAGGCAAAGTGTCTGAGGAGGCCTTACAAATAGCTGTGAAAAGAAGCAAAGCGAAAAGCAAAGGAGAAAAGGAAAGATACTCCCATTTGAATGCAGAGTTCCAAAGAATAGCAAGGAGAGATAAGAAAGCCTTCCTCAGTGATCAAAGCAAAGAAATAGAGGAAAACAATAGAATGGGAAAGACTAGAAATCTCTTCAAGAAAATTATATACCAAGGGAACATTTCATGCAAAGATGGGCACAATAAAGGACAGAAATGGTATGGACCTAACAGAAGCACAGAAACAGAAGATATCAAGAAGAGGTGGCCAGAATACACAGAGGACTATACAAAAAAGATCTTCATGATCCAGATAACCACAATGGTGTGATCACACACCTAGAGTCAGACATCTTGGAGTGTAAAGTCAAGTGGGTCTTAGGACGCATCACTACGAACAAAGCTAGTGGAGGTGATGGAGTTCCATTTGAGCTATTTCAAATCCTAAAAGATGATGCTGTGAAAGTGCTACACTCAATACGCCAGCAAATTTGGAAAACTCAGCAGTGGCCACGGAACTGGAAAAGGTCAGTTTTCATTCCAATCCAAAAGAAAAGCAATGCCAAAGACTAATCAAACTACCGCACAATTGTACTCATCTCACACACTAGCAAAGTAATGCTCAAAATTCTCCAAGCCAGGCTTCAACAGTACGTGAACCATGAAATTCCAGATGTTCAAGCTGGATTTAGAAAAGGCAGAGAAACCAGGATCATATTGCCAACATACGCTGGATCATCGAAAAAGCAAGAGAGTTCCAGAAAAACAACTACTTTTGCTTTACTGACTATGCCAAAGCCTCTGACTGTGTGAATCACAACAAACTGTGAAAAATTCTTCAAGAGATGGGAATACCACACCACCTGACCTGCCTATTGAGAAATATGTATGCAGATCAAGAAGCAACAGTAGACTGGTTCCAAATCAGGAAAGGAGTATGTCAAGGCTGTATATTGTCACCCTGCTTATTTAGCTTATATGCAGAGTACATCATGAGAAATGCTGGACTGGATGAAGCACAAGCTGGAATCAAGATTGCCGGGAGAAATATCAATAACCTCAGATATGCAGACACCACCCTTATGACAGAAAGCGAAGAAGAACTAAAGAGCCTCTTGATGAAAGTGAAAGAGGAGAGTGAAAAAGTTGGCTTAAAACTCAACATTCAGAAAACTAAGATCATGGCATCCGGTCCCATCACTTCATGGCAAATAGATGGGGAAACAGTGAGAGACTATTTTTTTTAGGTTCCAAAATCACTGCAGATGGTGACCGCAGCCATGAAATTAAAAGACGCTGTTCCTTGGAAGAAAAGTTATGACAAACCTAGACAGCATATTAAAAAGCAGAGACATTACTTTGCCAACAAAGTTTCGTCTAGTCAAAGCTATGGTTTTTCCAGCAGTCATGTATGCATGTGAGAGTTGGGCTATAAAGAAAGCTAAGCACCAAAGAATGATTGGTTTTGAACTATGGTGTTGGAGAAGACTCTTGAGAGTCCCTTGGACTGCAAGGAGATCCAACCAGTCCATCCTAAAGGAAACTAGCCCTGAATATTCAATAGAAGGACTGATGCTGAAGCTGAAACTCCAATATTTGGGCCACCTGATGTGAAGAACTGACTCATCTGAAAAGACCCTGATGCTGGGAAAGATTGAAGGTGGGAGGAGAAGGGGATGACAGAGGATGAGATGGTTGGATGGCATCACCGACACGATGGACATGAGTTTGAGCCAGCTTCGGGAGTTGGTGCTGGACAGGAAAGCCTGGCGTGCTGTAGTCCACGGGGTGGCAAAGAGTTGGACATGACCAAGCAGCTGAATAACAGCAGCCCAACATGAAGCCAGTGTGACAGCAGCTCACTGGGGAGAGTGGTGTGGGAGCTGGAGGAGCAGGTACGGTTCATGACAGGAAGTATCATCGGCCATGGTGGAAAGTTTAGATTTTATTCTAAGTATGTTGGAAAGTCATTTCACTCAGTGTTGAAAAATATACTTATCACACTTATTATCAAAAGAGGGAACCTCACCACATATGATTTTAAAACAATTTTTAGAGGTTGACAAACAAGGTTTAACATTTAATTCATTAAACCAATATTAGAACTTAACCTAGAATAAGTGGTAACTGGAAACCAACTTTTGTTACCTGGCCACTTGAGGGCATTATTAACATTGTGGTTGGTTAGTTTTCCTTCACAAGCAAAAAAACAAAGCAGCAAAACCCATGAAACACCACTCCAGCTCATTTTAAAACATTTTACACCCATTTAAAATGAAACAGTATACTGTTGGTAGATCGGTGTTAAAATACATTCTCTTGTGCTTTAAATATTAACAATGGCTATTAATGAACTTAAGATTTTCATACCAAGTCTATGAAATAATATCTTGTATTCACAAGACATCGAAACCTTTTACAAACTGTTCAGCACTGCAAACATTTGACATTAATTTTTTATATCTTTTCAAGGTAACTAACCAAGATTTTCAAATGAGAAACACAAAGATGCTAAGAAGTGATCTGACCAATTCCACGTGGTGAGTCATAATAAGCAAAAGAGAAACCACTGTCAACAGATTCTAACTTTCACCCTCAACACAATTCTCTATTATCCATATCCACACACTTTTAAATCTGTTGACAGAGATGTCCGCATACTTCTCTGTTTAAGGTACAGAGTACTTCCATCTTTTTACTTGTTTTCCTAGATGACAATGAGAAGCTCGAGTTGAGCTCTTTGGCTTTTACTGCCTGCGCGGCCAGGGAAAGCATATACAACCCCAGGCAAGTTGCTATCTTGTTTTCACTAAATGAAAAAGGAACTACATACAGCTGAGATTTCCAGAAATAATTATTTTACACTCATAGGGTGTGTAATGTGTATACACAGCCCCACAAAGGAACCACCAGGCTGAATTATTAAGGACAAAGCAAACATTACCTAGACATTACTTAAGTCTCTCCTGGCCTGCTATAAAGCAGTGAGTAATTCCTCAGTGGGAAAGACCAGAGACTCACCAAAGATATTCTTACCCAGCAATCAAAACCTAAGCCAAAACCTCTTCCAGAAGCAAGACTAATTTGAGACCATCTACAGCCATTTCCTTCAGTTAGGAAACTACCTATGTTACTAAATATCAGCCAGGGGCACCTTTCCTGTTGCCGCAGAAGAGATGCCAAGTATAGCACTCTTGCAGTAAATATCAAACAGAGAAGAATTTGAGACTTGTCCTTATCGCAATCCTTATTTTGAGTTAAACAAAACCCCAGCCTGGCTCAGTAACCTGAAGTCTTAGTCTCCTAAATATTTCATAGGATGTGTAGGATAGAATTCTGGCAAAACAAGTCTCAGCTACAAGAAAGTGTCTGTGAAGTCACACTGTATAATAGGATATTACTTCATCTGTTAGTTTAAAGACAAAAGTCTTTTTTGGTCTTTTAAAAAAAAAAAAAAAAGTTTATTTCCTGTTGTGTAGCATCTGGCTTCCATTACCAAAAGGAGCCAAAAGCTGGCAGTAAGCCCAAGAAGGTTTTCTAAATAATTTGTGGAGGGAATGGGAGAATATTCAATGTCCTTTATTCTTTCTTAACACACAAAAGAAAAGGAAACAATATAGTTTTGAAGCCTTATACACCTGTTCGTTTCACTTTACAAAAAGGATTTTCATTAAAAGGTTGTCTTTTCTAAATCCTATTGAACTGGCGTAGGCAACCACTAAAAATACCACAGATATATTGCAGGCTTGAGAACTGCAACTTTCAGTACCTTCATGTTAAAATATTCTTCCACTAATCAGTCTTTGCAAGTGATAATAATCTATTTTAACAATATAAACTATTAGCTTTAAACAGATAGTCTACTCAGCCCTATGCCCTAGGTAAAATTAACTCTAGTAGTCAGGTGATTTTTTTAAAAGATCTTCCTTCCAGAATTCTGAAATCTTTAAATTTCACTGCTATTACATTTTTCTTCAGTTTTTTTCTGAAAAGAGGATGACATATTCCCATGTTAGCTGTAGTCTCTAGCATTCATTCAATAACGTTAAGGCTGAAAGTTTTTCCTATTACAAAACCAAACGCGTCATCTGGTGATGCTTCTGTGTAACTCCTGTTGCCGATGTTACTATAATTGGGAAAGCAAAAAACCTGAATATAAACATCAAGAAAAACGATGGTGTCAGTTTTAATGACCCTCCAAACAGTGATTCAGCAAATTCGTTGCTCAGATGGAAAAGGTACTCGTCTTAAAAAGCAGAAATCTTAATTTAAACTAAGATTTCATTTGCTGATCTACACAGTAGAAACCCAAATCCTTATTCTAAGTTCGCACAGCTTGCCAAACGACAATTACAACAGCAGCTGGTCTAAATGAAAACCCAGTCTCTGAAGTCTTTCCACCCGTTCTCAGGGGCACATTTCAAAGCAAGCACCATCATTACCTACAGAGAAGGCTCCTGCTGTCCCAGAAAGAATCTTACTCACAGAGATCATAGTCAGTATTCTTACTTTGTCAACTCAGCCCTCTGACAAAAGACGTTCCCTTCAAAGTATTTTATAAAAGCAACGGGTTTTCTTCTTCTGCCTGCACAGTTTCACATGTTTCTAAAAAGGTATGAATGGTAGGCCACAGTCTTCTGAGGTTAGAAACTTTCAACAATTTTAATTTTTACAAAGAATGCCCCAAGCAAACTTTGGTAAAGAGATTCAACCTACTTAAATAATGCTTCTATTGCTAAAGAAAAAAAAAAAAAAAAAAAACCTGTAGTTCTATGACTGAGAACAGGATCTTAGAAAACTGTTTCAGCAACTCTCTACAAATAAGGCTCTCAGTAAAATTAATAGTGAGGATGTTAAAAAATGAACAGACATGTGTCTGCACTTGATAAAATCCCACCAGATCTGCTTATCAGCCTAAGAGGACAGACTTGCTCCCAAACCTTACTCAGCAGCAAAATTATCTAGTGAGGGCCCACCCACTGCCAAGCACTGTAGTGGGCACATCAGGAGGCAGCATCTCTAGTCAAGAGATTCCTAGTAAATGAGTAGGATCCCATCTGTCCTGTGGACAGGCTCTGCAGTCCTAGGGCCTCAATGAACACCTCGCACAGAATAAACACAATTTTTGAAAAATTAACAAAAGATCCATCAGAAGTTTAGGAGTTAACATATAATGTAATGAAAGTGGGACAAAGAGACCCTTCTATTCACACTGTAGCCTTCAGTCTTTCACAGGCCAAATTCACAGTTGTGATTGTTGGAATTTCACATCTATTCCTACCCCACACACTTGGTTATGACACACAGGATTATGTCAAAGTCCATTGTGATAAAAGACGTAAAAGTCCTCTGAAAAGAACAGACCAAATTCCAAATGGAAACTGGCACTAGGAAGTTTGGACCTGTGCACTTCAAGATTTCATTAAATTTGCACACCTGAAGACTTGGTTTCAATCAGAGGTTACAGAGTCCCACGTCTAACCTCAACATCTTGCATTTGCTCCTCAGTAAGTTGAAATATTACAAGTGGTTGTTCCTAACAACCTGCCACAGGGGGAAAGTGCAGTGTAGACTAACATGCCTGGTGGAAGAGAGCCATGAAAACAATAATCCTGTGTGAGTGCCTTAGTTCAGGTCAACAATTGTTAAAATTGAGTTTCTATTATGTGCTAAGTACTGTGCTAGATTAAAAAAAAAAAAAACTGTACAGAGCTACACTTTCTAAATACAGTAAAGAAAAATATTTAGTTTTGATTACAGGGCAAACTGCTTCATTTCTTTATAGAGAAAGGTTGCAATTGCAAAATAGTTGCCTCATAAATTCTGGAGAAAGTATCAAACTAGGCCATCAATCCTTCTGGGGCATTCTGAAAACAGGTTAAAACGTAAGACAAATCTGCCTTGTGGATGTTGTGAATATGATGGCAAATACTGCGCTGCAGCCACTGAATAGGGTAGAGACTATGTAAGCATAACTACTTACATAAACTTTGACTTATACAAAGACTATATAAACTCTGATTTAAGCCACAGGCCACAACATATTGATTTAAGAAATCACCTTCCCCCAAAAGAGTTCCTTATGTTTCTTTTCTGAGTCTTTTAAGCCTACATTCTTTTCCCCCCTAAGTTCAATGGTTAGCATGAACAAACATCATGGTCATTTAATATTCAACTAAATGAGATGTTAATTTTTTATGCCAGTTGAGAGCTGAAAAAGTTGATTTACACAGAATTGCTGCAAGAGAAGATGCCTGAAAAAAATTTCTCAGGAGACAGGAAATCCACGACAGGCCAAGATAGGAATGAATGCCTGTTGTTAAAAACCTAGGGAGCAAAGCGAAAGACATTCACTTGGCATCTGGTAAATAACGCCTAAGTAGCCCCCCTCTCATCCCGTCTAAGACCAACTGAAAAAGCTGTAAACCAGGTGGCGAAGAAGAGATAGGGGTTTGAGCAGTGACTAGGACGACTCCTCATTCTGAGTGTGCGGGTTCAAAAATACTTTGCCCTACGGCAGAAACTAACACAGTATTGTAAATCAACTATACTCCAATAAAAATCAGTCAAAAAAAAAAAAAAAAAAACCCAAAAAACAAAAAAACGACTTGGTCCCACATTGGTGGGAAGTCACTTGGCCTCTGTAGCACCCGCGTTACCCATTTGGAAAACGGGAACAATATGAGTTACTCTCTCAACGGAGTTACTGTGCGCATCAAATGTGTGCGCGATTCCGGCCACACGGCACTGCTACCCCCGGCCCACCACCTGCAACAACCCACACTCGCCGGCTGGGAGCACCGGCGGTGGTTCCTCCCCGACGCGGGCAGTCTGGTAAGGGGCCACCCCTCTCCGCTCCGAGGAACGCCGTGGGGGTTAAATCAGTTAATCCCCGGAGAGAGCTCCAAACGGTGCTTGGCGCCCGGTCAGCTCCGGACACGCAGTAGTGGCGGGGACGATGGGGGATGCTGATTATGATTACCGCGCAGGAGCCCGGGCCCGCGCAGCGGAGTCCTCCAGCAGACGCGACAGTCCCAACGCCAGGTGAGCGCCAGATCTTCCCAGATACTGGCGCCGGTGGGCCCCAAGCAAAATCAACTTTTTAACAGTTTCGCGGCCAGGAGGTGAAGCCTCGAACTGGCAGCCGCCCTGCCCTGGCCAGGCCCCGCCTGGCGAAAGCACCCTCACCTTGCTGGAGGTCCTGGTGGTCGTACCACGGCTCGTCCTCTTTCATCTCAAACTCCTCCACCAGGTTTTCCGCCAGCATCTCGGACGGCTCTTCTGGGGGCAGCAGCCCCCGCCGCCGCCGGCCCGCCTCAGCCGCTGCTGCAGGCTCTCCGCCGGCCCCTCCGCCCTCAGCCAGAGCCGCCCTCGGGCGGGACGCGCCGCCGCCCAGGCTCCACCGCGACGCCTGACCACAGCCGCCCGCTGCCGCCGCCGGCGCTGCCACGGGGCGGCCCGCAGCGCACGCCTCGGACCGGCTTCCCTCGCGCCCAACCGCCCCAACGGCCGGCGCACGGGCGCGAGCGCCTGAGTCGGCTCTCCGAGCCGGCTGCTCACGCCGCAGCCGGGCCCAACGTGGCACTTTGGCAGAACCCTCCCCGACCGGGGCTGCGATTCAAACCCCCGGCGGCGCCTCAGCCAATCGCGAGCAGGCCGCAGGCCGAGCGGCGGCGACGTCGTCCAATCGCGTCCCGCCGCAGGCCCGCGGTTCGCCCTTATCTGAGGCAGGCAGCCAATGGTGACTCCGAAGGAAACAAAGAAGGCGGGAAAAGGCCAAGGGGTGCGGCCGAAGGTCCCGCCCTCTCCTCTTTTCGAAAAGCTTCTGGGCGTGCATTCGGCGAGCTGGGGTGAGGAGGTGGTGGCCTCCGCTGCCCCTGTGGTGGGTGGCCGGCTGCCCGGCCGGTGGACGGGCTAAGTGGGCTTGAGGGTCAGACGTACGGTCTACGAGCAGCGGACGGTTGCGGGCGGGAGGCGCGAGGCGTGCCGGGACCCTGAGGTCCGCTGCTCCGCCGACCCCTGCCGGTCTTCTGACTCCCAGATTTGCTGTTTGACTCCGGGAAATCGAGGATCGGTCGGAAGTTCAGGGCAGTTAACTGTTTTCTTCTTGATATCTGAGCCCTCACCTCCAAATCGCTGAAAATATTTGTAATGCCCCTGAAACGGTCGGCCTCAGACCCACCTGAAGGTGCAGTTGAAGCGACTCCTGAGAAAAACATTGCAAGCGTTTTTGCATACTTTTTTTAAAAAGAGGTCACAAGTTAAGCATCTGGAGTCATGACGTTACACCTGGAGCGAGGAGAATGCAGCCTTTGCACTTGATGGCCAGTAGGACAGTGAAAGCTATTGTCTGCACACAACAAAATAAATACGGCTCGTAGGTTGTGGCTTTTACCATCTTCCTGCAGACAAAACACAGAAATTCTAAAATAGAGTGACAGATCAGAAAGTCATTGTTCTTCGCCTTGTTGTAATGGTAAAGGTAGAGCTGACAGAAGACAGCTATGGTAGAATGCCAGTCGATAAGCTTAGAGGGAACAGTCGTTTCAGAGGTGATAAAAGAGGGATCGTAAACTCACAAATCCTTTTCTTCTAAATCGAGGGACACTAAAAAGTAAAATGTTACTGATCTATTTCTATTGTTTGGTTAAGAAAGAAACTAGGTTCACTGTTCTGCCCTAACTGCCTTTATTCTGGTAGAGGTATTATTAGTCCAGAGCCAAAAAAATAATAAGAATAATAATTAAAACTATCTTAATTTACAAGTCATTGCAGATAAAGCTCTTTGGAAAGAGAGATGATTGGATTTAGGATTTGCTGATGGTGATTTGTTGAAGCTGAAGGGCCAGAATTCCACCTCTGATCTTCAAGAAACTCATCTTGCATAGCCGCTAGTAACTGAAAGTGCCAACCCTTTCTCCATGGCAAAAGCTTATTTTGACTCCAAATCAAAGGGGAAACTGTATTGAAATGTTCTTTAGCATTCTTCAAAAAACAAATGCAAAACAGCAACAAAAAAAGAACGATCTGAAGAATTTAAAGTTATTGATGATTTTAAATGGCAAAAAAATCCACACAAAACCCAACACACCAGACTTTATGCCTTTTAGCATTAGTGTGTTCTTTTTAAGGACACTGTTTGGGGGAACTTCTTTTTCCACCCCGGAAAAGCTTGAACAAAAATTGCACTGAAAAAGACAAGTTAGCTTTCAGTGCTTAAAAGCCCTGCTTTCAAGGGGTCTCCATCATTCTTTAGAGTCCATGTAGTCATAGCTGAGAAGCAGTCATAAGCAGCCTCTTCAGCAACATTATTACTTGGTTTAGCAATAGGTTAACAATAACAACCCAAGTTGATTCTGAAAGGAGGGTTTTGGGTTTTCATTTAATAATTCCCCAGGATTTAGTGCATGTTCCCAGCCTAATCTTTACACCATTTTGCTACTTTTAAACTCTTTAATATTAAACGCTTTGTATTAAAGAAGAATCAGGTTCAGAAATCCTTTGTTCCTGCTTGTAAAGAAACACTATTCTTGTTCTTTGGTGTTTTGTTGCTATAGTTAAGTCAAGTGAGAGTTTTAAGTAGTGTTGACTTTAAAGTGATTGTAAGTGGTGGTTTTCAGTTTGATACCTACTGAAATGTGTTTATTATAATGAAAATAATCTAAAGCAAAATATCAATAGTTCCTTTTGCAGATGGGAATAAGGAAGATTTTTACTTCCTTTTGTCAGTATATATAAACAGAAGTTAAGGCTATGGAATTTTTTATAATGTTATCAAAACTTTGTATCCACCATATATATATGTATATATTTATGTATATATATGACATTAACTTTATGTTTCAGACAAGATGGGTGCTTTGTTTCAGACAAGATGGTGCTTAACTCAAAATCTTTTTAAAAAATTTGAACTCAGCTAAGCAAGCGTATGACTCCTTGCAAAATTCGGAGTTTATAAATACCTGCCTTCTGACTTAATGATAGATCAGTTCAGAAGGCGTGGCACCCTTCTTGTTTTAGCATGCCTAAAATAAAACTAAGAAAAAGAAGAGTGCCTAGATTTTGGTGGGCTGAATTTGTGTCTTAGGGCTTCTCTGGTGCTCAGTGGTCAAGAATCCACCTGCCAGTGCAGGAGATGTGGGTTCAATGAGAAGATCTCCTGGAGAAGGCAATGGAAACCCACTCCACTATTCTTCCCTGGGAAATCCCATAGACAGAGGAGCCTGGCAGGCAACAGTCCATGGGATCACAAAAGAGCTGGACACAACTTAGTGACTAAACAACAACAAATTTGTATCTTGGCTTTTGGTCCTACTGACTTCCTTGTTTTGGGCTCTCTTAGTAACCAGTGGCCTCGGCTCCAGTCTTCATTCTCACTTATGCCAAAAGTAAGTTCCTTGAGTGAGGTCTTCAGCAGTAGTTCCCAGCTTTTTCAAACTGGAGAATTACCTTCAAAGCCAAAAATGTTGGTTCATCTCCACATAATAGTACTTGTATTCTTCAAAGGTTTGAGCATGCATAGTAACAAAGAAGTTCATGTATATGTATCTTATCATTACAGCAGAATCTATAGACATTTTAAGAAAGCTAGTACACTAGTGAGTACTAGAAGGACATTAGTTTGAGCTGGCTTCAGGAGTTGGTGATGGACAGGGAAGCCTGGTGCGCTGCAGTCCCTGGGGTTGCAAAGAGTCGGACGTGACAACTGAACTGAACTGAGTACACAAACAGGCAGATAGTCTGTATTTTGTTTATAGACAATGTTTGATCTACAAATAGATTTATTAACCCTTTTTGATAATTCTCTACTTCCTATAGAATTAAAATCATTCTTGCATCTACATGATGCAAAATGAAGCTCAGTGAACCAGTGAAGTTGCTCAGTCTTTGCGACCCCATGGACTGTAGCCTACCAGGCTCCATCCGTGAAATTTTCCAGGCGAGAGTACTGGAAGGGGTTGCCATTTCCTTCTCTGAATGAAGCGCAGGGACTTAGGTAATTTGATCATTTGAGCCAAATGTCCGCTTCACCCTTATAACTTGCTCTCCGCATCCCCAAGAAATTGGGTAGCATAGACTGAGGTGCCTGATTAATTCCCAAGGATTATTTAAGCAAGCAGCATCTCTTGAATTATCTGAATATTTGTGTTTTCTGCCTGAGTAAGATTTTGGAGACCTGCCTTTTAAAGAACCCACCTGACAATGCAGGTAGACGTCAGAGACATGGATTTGATCCCTGGGTTGGGAAGATCCCCCGGAGAAGGGATCCCACTCCAGTATTCTTGCCTGGAGAATCCCACAGATGGAGGAGCCTGGCAGGTTGCAGTTCATAGAGTCGCACAGAGTTGGACATGACTGAAGTGACTTAGTATACACACACACCATTATAAAACAGGAAAATTCTGGTGTTATCTTAAAACTATAGTCAAGATTAAAAAAGCAAGATGAGTCTATACCTACCTAGTGCTTGGTTAACTTTTTCCTGCTTTCCAGTTGGATAAATCAAATCCATGGACAGGTAAAACAATAGGCTGGATTTAAGAGGAAGGTTTACATGAGAGCAAGACCAAATGGGTTCTTTCTATACCCCTGTTCGCTGTGTCTTTTGGGCCAAAGTTACATAGGCTGTAAGATCAAAAGAGAATCGAAAGATCAACAAGAGAAGATCAAAAATGAATCTCCCAACTCAAGTCTGTACTACTGAATGGACAACTTTACATTAAGATGAAAGGCTTGCTTCTATTCTTTCTCTCAGACATTACTTAAGGATGTCACCTCATTGTTTTTTTCTGTTGCGCCCTCCCAAGTAGGGAGGATAATAATGCCATAAACATATCTCCCTGGTCACTAGTTAAACGTTTCTAAACTCTTTGATATATTTCACTTTTATAAATTAGAAGAGATATTAAAATATATATTCAAGTAAAGCCACACTCTATGCAAAATACTGTTCCTGGCAACGTCTCAAAAATTGTCGAATAAGTGTATTAAGAAAGTAAAGTGTTAAATCTGGTTGCATATTCACACCTAATGCTTTTGGACTTTGATGTAACTAAAGTTAACTAGTATCTGGTGGAATTTTGTCACCCATCAGCTAAATCAGCTCTTGTACACAAGTAGTGAATGTTAATCATTTCTTTTTTTCTTAAACTAAAGGAAGAAGAATTCCTCTGCATGGAAAATGACATTTTTAAATATCAAACCCATTGCTTGGGCATTCTCTCTAATAACCTTAGGGACTGAAATGCTAAATTCTGTCTTCAGTTTCTACTATGTAAAGCTTTTTTTACATCTGTACAAGGTTTCAGAAGTGGCCTTTTACCAAGCCCAGGTGAGATGGAGCCCTTGTCGTCCTTTTACTTTAGGAAAGCTTCTCCTTCTAGTTGTGCCTTGTGATTTTCCAAAAAGCTGATTCTTCACAAGTTGAAAGAGTTCTCAAGAAAAGGTTAGCAAGGGGATAATAAACACAAATTTTAAGTGTTTAAAAAAAAAAAAAAAGAAAAGGTTATCCACGTCCAAGATCCTCTGTTTAAGGGCAAAGAGACTTTTAAAAGATGGTCACTTATAACAGCTTTAATGCATATGTGTTAAATCTAGAGAAATGATACAGATGAACTTGCAGATACTTGCAGGGGAAGAATAGAGATGCAGATGTGAAGAACAGACATGTAGACACAACGGGGGTGGGTGGTGTTGGGATGAATGGGAAGATTTAGACTGATGTATGTGCGGTGCCATGTGTAAAACATAACCGATGGGAACCTGCCGTATAGCTCAGGGAGCTCAGCTCAGCGCTCTCTGGGGACGTAGATGGGTGGGATGGAGGTGGATAAGAGGGAGGGGATATATGTACACATATAGCTATTCATTTCCTTGTACAGCAGAAACTATCACAACATTGCAAAGCAACTATATCCCAATTATAGTAAACAATGACAGCCTAGAGTTTAACGGGTACATTTTTGGTTACCTGGAAAAATTCCTTATGTGGAAAAATTAGAATTGTTATTAAGATATTCTGTGTTTTGAAATGGCCCATATATTCACAAATTGTAACTCATTACCAATTAGGTGGTCAGGATGGAGAGAGTTCATGGTCTTAAAAACCCATATGGTTTATAATGTTACTTGTTTATTACTAACAACAACATCCTTGATCTAATAAGTGTTTTTTTCTATTTTGAGATAGCAAACACTAATATTTTAACCTTTCCTAATGAAATTATGTAAAACCGTGCCATGGTCTGTAAACAGGCCATCATTCTTTGCGAAGGCATGGCCGTGTGCCTTGTGGGGAGACAGTGTAGCATAATGATTGAAAGCAGGGACTCCAGGGTCATCTGCCTTGGCTCAGGCCCTGGCTCAGTCATTTATTAGCCGAGAAAGTTGCTTAACTTCTCTGGCCCTCAGTTTCCTTATAAAGAAAGGATAAGAATAGTCCCTGCTTCGTAGGGTTGTTTTAAGGATTTAATGAAATAATTCGTGTAAAAACGTGTTCAGTGCCTAAACACAAAGTGAATGCACTCTGGCTTGGGGGTAGTATTTGCTGTCAGTGGATTTCCCTGGTGGCTCAGACGGTAAAGCGTCTGCCTACAATGTGGGAGACCTGGGTTCGATCCCTGGGTCCGGAAGATCCCCTGGAGAAGGAAATGGCAACCCACTCCAGTATTCTTGCCTGGAAAATCCCATGGACTGAGGATCCTGGTGGGCTACAGTCCATGGGGTTGGAGAGAGTCAGACATGACTGAGCGACTTCACTTAGCTGTCATCATTATTTCAGTATGTATACTTCCTGCTGATTCTGGAAGCAGTGACTTTTTTTTCCCAACTGATCAACTTTGGTTACTTCATATTAGTTAAAAATTCAAGTTACTTTCATTGGTATAAACTACACTAAAATAATCCTGTGGTTTTTGTTTTGTTTTTTTTTTCCTAGATGATTTTAATGATTTGGAATGCTCTTAACGACCTGACGGGGTATTTTCACAACAACTCTAAGGCAGACTGCTGTTCCAGTCGTCACAGTTCTGTTTTGTATGGTGCCCCTTTATGTGCGGCAGCCTTCCTGCTTCCTTGGTTCCCCTGGAAATACTATCATGAAGGTGACTGGCTTAGTGGGCTTCACCTGGTGGTATCATTATGTGCTTTTGACAGCACGCTTACCTTTGTTCAGCAAGCCCAGTGTGTACTGTTTGCAGAAATTTTCACTAGATATGAAAGTCGGCTTCAGCTTATTAAAATCAACCAAGTGGCGTCATTGGTAGGATCTACCAGTATCCTTTTCTGTGGCCTCATCTCTGATAACATGGAAATTTTGCTCAATTTTCAGGTCATCGCTGTTGTTGTTGCCATTTTGGCCACTGTCAGCCTATATACTGGCATGTGCCACCTGAGTCACTTAGAACCTAAAAGAAGCCCCGAGGAAAACCTTTTCTCAGAAACTGTACAGGATCTCCCCTGGACTTCCGTCGTCTCATTGATGAGACAAATCTTGACCCAGAAAAACTTTCGCCTTTTTCTGATAGTGAATTTCTTCCAAGTCTTCCATTTAACCTTCTTCAGTAACTTCATGATGATATTTGTTGATAACCTCATCCCCACGGATGTTCTTCCTTCTTCCATAAGGAGCATCATGTATGGGGCAGGCTTTATCTGCCCACAGGTATGTGATGATTCTTCATGTATCTTCCTAAAGGGATTAAAGATATAACTTTTACCTAGGCTAGGGCCTTCCCTGGTGGTTCAGTGGTAAAGAATCCGCCTGCCATTTCAGGAGATGCAGATTCAACCCTTGGGTCAGGAATATCCCCTGGAGGAGGAAATGGCAATTTTCAGGTCACCTGCTCCAGTACTCTTGCCCAGGAAATCCCATGGACCAAGGATGTAGCCTGGTGGGCTACAGTCCATGGGATCGCAAAAGAGTCGGACATGACCTAGCAAATAAACAAGAACTTACCTGGCTGAGAGTTAAAAACCTGATTGTATCAGTAATGAAAAAATGATTCGGATTTATTAAGAGGCCCAAAGCTTCAGATTCCCTGCATTAGACAAGATTCAGTAGGAATATGATGGAAACAAGAGATGCAAAGAAGAAAGGAAGGAAAACCCAATAAAAGCTGAGCACTGTGATATTTTTAATATTTTAGCTTTTGAATTTTGTTTTATTGAGCTTCCTCATTTAAACCTCTGCAGAGCTACGGAAGAAAATGCATGGCTTCCTGTGAACATGTCATTTTGCTTTATCCTGATATTTAAGATTCCTGTGACTGTTAGAAGGAAGAAGAGTTATTTGATCATGGATTCCTGAAGCCAGGTTTCAAAAGCACTTGGCTAAAAAACGAAGTCCTAGAATTCCAGAGTGTTAGTAAAATTCCATGACCATGATTGTTATTGTAGAGGGTGTGTCTTTCTTCAAAAAATATACTAGCCTGTTGTTTTTTTACACGATTTGAAGAACTCATGAATAAAATTGCTTCCCTTAACCTAAATCTATCCTCCAAACATATGACTTGACCTAGCCTATGATATAGATTTTTCCTGTTTTCACGATTAAAATCTGTAATCTGTACTCTTCAGAGAGTAAGTTGAATAACTTAGATAGACGAGTTTTTACTATTTACTAACTTTTACAAAGATTTAAGCCCTGTGGAATAGAAATAGAATTTGCCTTTCTGCCATTAGCTCAAGGCCTTTATCATAGTTTGGTTACTGTATATACCATAATATTGAGAACTCACATTTTTTGAGTGGTTACTGTGTGCCAGGGACTATGCCAAGTACATCATATACATTATCTCGTGTAATCCTAACTACCATTATCTTGTGCAATCCTGACAAATACCTTTGAGAGAAAGACCTTCCAAATGAGAAAAGGGAGGCTCAGAGGCCTTAAAGTTGTATACTTTAAGATTCTGTCATGGTCTGTTTAGCAGAGATTACCAAATAAAGTATCAGTTTTGGCTTAGCGATATAATCTCAGTACTGTGTGTACATAATAAAATGATACTCTTCCTTAATGGCAGTTTGAGAGTTTTCAAGCTGTTTGTTGCTGTGTTCAATGACCCAGAATGGGGAGCTGCTTGAATTCTTGTCTCTGTTAGTTATTGTCAGATTCTAGGCTATATATACATTCTCACTTTTAATCATGTACTTGCTCTTCTCCAGGCAAAAACAAGTTTGTTCAACTCTTACCTAATTTTTTTTTTTTTTTTTAAAGAGTAGATAGCTATTTGGAGGCTTCCCAGGTGGCACAGTGGTAAAGAATCTGCCTGCCAATTCAGGAGACACAAGAAACATGGGTTAGATCCCTGGGAAGAAGATCTCCTGGATAAGGAAATGGCACCCCACTCCACTACTCTTGCCTGGAGAATCCCCATGGACAGAAGAGCCTGGCGAGCTACAGTCCATAGGGTCACAAAAATCAAGACTGGGCGACTGAGCACACACACACATGGGTATTTTTAAGCAGCTTCGTTGAGATGTAACTCACATACCATACTTACTAATTCACCCATTTAAAGTATACAATTCAGTGGGTTTTAGTATATTCACAGACATGTACAGCCATTACCACAGTCAGTTTTACTTTTTAAAAAAATTGTAAACTTTTTGGTTGTGCTATGCAACTTGCAAGATTTCAATTCTCTAACCAGAGACTGGGCCCAGATCGCAGCAGTGAAAGCCTGAAATCCTAACCACTAGGGCACCATGGAACGCCCACTACAGTCAATTTTAGTACATTACATTTTTAAAAAAATAAATATGTATGAGTTGAAATAAGGTAGTTTTTTGGTTATGGTTTCTCTGAGGTATGATTGACTCTCAGTAAACTACATGTATTTAAACTGTATGACTTGGTACATTTTGACCTATGTCTGCACCATGAAGCTATCCCCACAATCAAAGTAGTAGACATACCCATTGCTCTCCAAATTGTCTTTGTGCCTCTTGGTAATCTGTCCCTTTAATTCTATCTATTTTCTAGATTTTTATATACATGGAATATGTATATATGTATATATATACATATATGTGTATATATATATATGTATATATATGAATAATATAATATATACTATAATAATATAATATGTACTATTTTTTGGCCTGGATTCTTCTGTCGCCTTGTTGTGGTTATCAAGATTTCACTCCTTTTTATTGCTGAATAATATTCCATTGTATGGATATACAACAGTTTGTTTACCTATTCAGTTTTTGATGGGCATTTGGGTTTCCAGTTTTTGGCTATTATAAACAAAGCTGCTATGAACATTCATGTCTTTGTATGGACGCATTCTTTTCTTTCTCTTGGATAAACCCCTTGAAGTAGAATGGTTGGTCGGCATGGTAGGTGTATGTTTACTGAAGACACTGACAACCTGTCTTCTAAAGTGGTTGTACCATTTTACATTCCTCCCAATAATATAAAGTTTTCCAGTTGTTCCACCTTCTCATCAGTACTATATCAGGCTATTTAGTTCTGGCCATATTAGTAGGTGTGAAGCAGCAGTATCTTACTATGGTTTTGATCTGCATTTTCCTGATCACTGCTAATGATGTTGAGTATCTTTTAATGTGCTTACTTGCCACACATATGTCTTTTTGATAAATTATTTGTTCAAATTTTTAAAAATTGAATTGTATAATGTTGAATTGTAAGAGTACTTTATATATTCAATATATTATGTAGCCTCAGTAAAAGTGCTTTTTTAGATGTATGTTCAGCAATATTTTCTTCTAGTCTCTCTTGGCTACTAAATTTTAAGAGAAGTATAGCCAAAAGATTTCGATGATTCTTTTCTCAAACCTTCATACTAACATATGTGTTTCTGTTGATCTCAATAAAAAAAATCATTATAAAATGGAAATCCAAAATTGCCTTAAATTTTATTCTTGATTTCTAGAAAAGTGACACCTATACATTATTGGGGGCAAGAAAGACAGCTCTTGGGAATTTGCTGTTGTTTTTTGGCTAGGTCACTTTAACACACTGCCTGTTGGTTCTGGTAATGAAGGCTAGGCGCTGTATTTTCATTTTCTCAGAGTGTCTTCCCCATAGCTTTCTTTTAAGGAGTTGAATAAATGAAAGCAAAGAAGAATGAGGAAGTGTTCTTTCTCTGTAATAACTGTTTTAATAGGCTTGTGACTCTTCCACATCCCACTCACCTCCAGGAGGCAGAATAGTAAATGGGTTAGGAGCATGCAGACTGCCCAGGGAGAAGTCTGCCTCCCCTCTTATTAGCTGTGTGACCCTGGCTAAGTTATTGAAGCTTTCTGTGTCTCAGTTTCCTTCTCTGTAAAATGGGAATAAAAATGGTGCCTAAAGATTATAATGAGAATTAAATGAATTAACTTTGTAAGGCATACAAAGTTCTTGAAACAGTTCCTGGCACAAAATAAACACTCTAGAAATGTTAACTTTTCTTATTAAATCTCAGTACAGCAAATATTTATTAAATGTTCACTGTAAACACAGCACTGCCTTTGTCTTTGTTTCGATTTAAGCTTCTTTGGCATCTGTTTGCCAACACTTGTGCTGGGACACATTATTCACGAGCTTCTACTTAATAAACACATGAATGGAGAGCCAAAACCCTCAGCCTGTGGAAAGCTGTATTTTAGTACAAGCAAAAGTAATCTCTTTTTGTGTTGTTATATTACTCCTCGTTGGCTCATGTATTTTTACACTGGACAGAATTATAACAGCTACCAATTATTAAGTACTTTGTATGATGAGAGAGACAGAGACAGAGGGGGAGTGCTAGAGGGAGGAAATGCTTCTTAGGTAAAGTAAGCTGGTAAAAGTGGCAAAGCCAGTGTGGACTTTAAGAAAAATGCACAGCATGAGAGGTGCGAGTTAAGTTTTATTGGGGGCAATGTGAGGACTGCTGCCCAGGAGACAACACCTCAGGTAGCTCTCTGAGAAACTGTTCCAAAGAGGTAGAGGACAGTATATATGTGATTTTGGTAAAGGGGGAGTACATACAGTCAAGCATGCTTATTTTTTAGAAAGTTTCTGCTGGTCTCATGAAGCTTCTGCTAGTCACAAAAAACAGTCGTCACCATGAAGGATTTTAGTGCTTTTCTAGGTATGAGAAGATACAAGAATTTGACTCATAAAATCAGCTTCTGAGAATGTCTAACTTCTGAAGACTTGTCCTGCCAGTTTCCTGGGAGCACAGAGTGCCTCATTTCTGCTCTCCACTCTAAACCTTGCAGGGGGGTGTTGGAGGTCAGCAGCTTCCGGAGAACCTGATTTAATCCTTTTAGAGGTAGATGGCGAGCACCCACGGCAAGTGCCAATTTGTGGTTGACACTAGGTAATCTGGTTTCAAAATCTTGCACTTTCTACTTTGTCGCATGTTTCTTAGAGTATTACTCTCATATCTTGTGTGGTATTTTATGTGTTGGAGATTGAAAACAAGAAGCTTCATTTCAAAATGTGGAACTGTGTAAATTTACAGTATTATTATTATATATAGGAATATAAGGGGACTTGGTCTGTTTTACGTACTTTATCTTATAGAACTCTGAGAAATGGCATGGATCCTCTCAATCACCGTTTTACTATCCAGAAAAAAGTGCTCTTGTTCCTTGAAAGTAGAGAAGTAAACCAAAAAATCAGTCAGAGGGGGAAACCCTTGTTTGTTAAAGAATATTGTTATTATACTTACATCATTAAAAATTCTCTTCTAATTGTATGCACATTTAGTTAGTGAAAGTGATTCAGGGCTAAACAGTGTACTTTTTTATTGAAACCAAAAAGTATCTTCTAATCTTTGTTAATGTACATATGTATATTTAGCACTAACTTTTTAGTCTAGAACAACGAACTTTTTCATTGCTAGCAAGAAATGCAGGCAAAAATGTGATTGAACTCTCAACATGAATCTATTAGAAAGATGAAAATACATAAGATTAGACAGGAAACACAAACAGAAGAAATGTCGATACAATCGTAAACTATTGTTCGTTTCTGGTGCTTGATTTTAGGATAAAAAAGTACATTTCAGATATATCTGAAATTCTTACTAAGAAGAATAGTAAAATGTTTATTTTACTATTCACTACTGTGTGCGAGGTGAATTCTGGGCTTTAATCCCAAATTTTAAAATCTGAATTTATTTTAGATTTGAGTTGGCCTTTTCACATTACAATGAAGCAATGCTGGTTGTTTCAAAGTGATGGTTCTTTCATAGTTGGTTTTAGTAAAACCTCCTCATGACAGTGTGATAATAAAAATGTATGAAACTATTTCCCACTTTGTCCATTTTATAGGAAATAATAGCTGTTTCTTTGTTTTTCTGTAGTAGATCAGTCAACTTTTATGGGTATTAAATGGATAATAACACTTCTAACCATGATAGGTAGTATTAGTTGTGTGTTTCAACTGATACTTTGATTCAGAAGCAAGTTTATTTTTTGCTGAGAAAGTTTGTTTTGTTATCAGGAAGAGTAAACCTGTTTCACTGGATTCCATCTTTATGTTGTCAATCTGTTTCCATTTCAGTGCCTTGTACTTATCAGCCAGTCCTGGCTGAGGAAGTTTGGTTACTATAAGATTATCTTATTTTCATTCTACCTAGAAGGAACAGCCTCCATCGTCATGTTGCTTCTTGGACAGCAGTACTATTACTTTTTGGCTCTGTATCTCACTGTTATCATGTAAGTAAATGCCAGTGTCAATCCCCAAGTTACAATAGATCGTGCCATTTCCTTTTAAGCAGTGAAACATCTTTGATCCGAAATGTGTTTAGTATTCATTTCTAGGCAGTCATTATACTTTTCTGTCTTCTTATTGGGGGGGAACTTTTTTTTTTTTAATGTGGAGTCTTTTTTTTTTCTTTCCTTTTTTAACCAAAAATAGTCTTTGTTGAATTGGTTACAATATTGCTTCTGTTTTATGTTTTGGGTTTTTTGGCCAGGAAGTATATGGGAATCTTAGCTCCCTGATCAGGGATTGAACCCATACCTCCTGAACTCGAAGGTGAAGACTTAGCCACTGGGCCACCAGGGAAGCCCATCTTTCTGTCTTCATTTTTGAGGAGATTTCTTTCTTTCTTTCTTTCTTTCTTTTTTCAGTTTTATTTATTTATTTACTTTACAATGTTGTATTGGTTTTGCCACACATTGACATGAATCTGCCATGTGTGTACATGTGTTCCCCATCCTGAACCCCCCTCCCACCTCCCTCCCCATCCCATCCCTCTGGGTCATCCCAGTGCACCAGCCCCAAGCACCCTGTCTGATGCATCGAACCTGGACTGGCGATTCGTTTCACATATGATAATTTACATGTTTCAATTCTGCAGAGATTTCTAATGCTAAGCTTTGTAGTAAAGTTAAGTTCCTCTTTCTAACCTGTTAAAGTACATCATTTAGTAAATCCTGCTGCCAAATAAAGATCTTATCCTCAAAAGATGTTCTTTGCCATCTTGGGAAATGGCTCTACCATCTATCTAGTTTCCCGGGTCGGAGACTGAGAAGTTGTCTTTGCCATCCCTTTCTTGTCTCCTGAATCTAATAAGCTACCAATTATTAGTAGTTTTAGCTCCCTAATATGTCCTGAATCCATCCCTTCTCTGTTCCCATTGCAATTCCTTTAGCTCAGGTCCTCGTCATCTCTTACCTGGATTTCCATATAACCTCCTACATGGTCCCCTTGCCCCTAGTCCCCAATTGCTTCTAGAATAGCATGTCATTCCTTTGCTTAACAATCTGAAGTGGCTTCTCCCTGCTTTCAGGATATAATGCAAAATGATAACATATGAGGCCCTTTGTTATACAGGCCCTGTTTACCTCGACATCTTCATTTCTTGTTACTCCTCCACTTACAACGAACTCCTGCCCTAGAGAAGCACTTTGCAGTGTCAGGTCCAAACACCTCCGTGTCTAACGTGCACCACTCTATCTATGCCTGAAAAGCTTTCACCATTCTCACCTGGCTCTCTCCTCGTGTTTCTTTAGGCTGCAGCGCAGGGATGTGCTTTCTGGAAGGCCTTCCTCAGTTTCCTCACCTGGATTAGATGTCCCTCCTACATGACCCCAGTGCCCCATGCTTCTCTCTGTAGCATTGATCCTCCTGTCTGTGACTATCTTTGGCCCCCACTGGACTGAGCTTTATTATGAATAAGATCTAGTTTCTTATTACTGTGGCCCCATCATCTACTACAGTTCCTACAAATAGTTGGTCCTTAGAAAATGTGTTTTGGGTGAATGAACTAATAAATCTAACTCCAGGTCCCTGATGGAACAACTTGAGAAGATTTAACTGCATTTTGAGTAAATCAGAAGTGGCAAATATAGTAATTAATTCAAAGTATTGATCTCTGTAAAACCTGAAGATTTAGAACCCCCTATGGATAACTATTCTGTAAATCTACCATGGTAGCTCTGGTTATGTCATATTTAAAAGACGTTTTAATAGTGATTTTTAGAATGAAAATTTTTGTTTGCTTTTTCTTTTTTTACTTAAACCATTCCCCCATTTTCTTTCTTCTATCATAATTAAAATGTTTTATGTCCCTTAATAGTTCTTAATTTTCCTCTTGATACCAAAAGATTTCTATGTTGAGTGTGATGTTGAACTAGAAGACTTTCTAAAGGCTTCTCCACTTAAAATATATTGGAATTTAAATATATATATTTATTTATTTATTTTTGGGCTGTGCTGAATCTTTGCTGCTTCGCAAGCTTTTCCCTAGTTCTGGCAAGCAGGGACTACTCTTACCTGCCATACATGGGCTTCTCATTGCGGTGGTTTCTCTTGTTGCAGGGCACAGGCTCTAGGGCTCTCAAGCTTCAGTAGTTGCAGTTCGGGGGCTCAGTCGTTGTGGCTCCCAGGCTATAGAGCACAGGTTCAATAGCTGTGGTACAGTCTTGGCTTCTCTGTGTGGCATATGGGATCTTCCCAGACCAGGGATTGAACCCGAGTCTCCTGCATTGGCAGGAGGATTCTTTACCACCGAGCCACCAGAGAAGCCCTGGAATTTATGTTATTAAATACTGCATATGCAATATTTTAGTTAGCTCATTGTTTTTTTGCATGGGACAAAGATTGTGCAAAAGAAATAAAAGAAGATAATATACCTTTCCTTAGCTTATGATAAACAGTTAGCTAACATAAGCAGTAGATTTAAAAGTTAAACCAAGAAAAAGTTTAAAATATCTCCTGTACGTCTGTTATCAAAGATTTAAGCAGATTTAATGAACAGGTAGTCAACTGAGAATGAGTAAAAAGCATAGTAAAATTTTCAAAATGTATTTATTTTATTTTAAAAATAGAATTATATATTCATAGATACATTCTGGGAGGATAGAAGTGTGTGCCTAATGTATTTTTATTTTTATAGCATATTATTTCATTTTTCTTTTTCTGCAAACCAAATGTCAACTTTGACGTTTGATTTTTAAACCAATTTGTGTCTCCTAGTTATAGAATTTTCATATGTGTGCTTTAAAATTGTTTCTAGGGTGATTGTGCAAGCTTCTTTTTGCTTATTTAATCTGCCACTGGCTGACATGGTCGATGCAGACTTACTGAAGTTCAATCGGCAGTAAGTATATTTTTCAAATATTAGCTATACAGATATCACATGGAGGGAGAACATATTAGTATCTCCGTATCTCAGTTATATTGCCACTATAAATCACATAACTGAGAGATGGTCATAAGAAGCAGCATTGGAAGTCAGAGAGCAGAACATAATAAGATATTCATAATTGTTCACCCTGGGCAACTTTTCCCTGCTTTCGAAAGGACATGGTAATTTTTCATCCCAAAGCTTCATATGGCTGGTGCTACAACAAGGTTAAATCTCAGAAACCAAAGTGAAATCTCAAATAGCTTTATTTTATAATATAGTAAGTCCCCTATGTACAAACCTTCAAGTTGCGAACTTTCAAAGATGTGCATGTATTCCATCAACTTCAGGCTAAGTGAAATTTCAGCTTGCCCTCCTATTGCTGACAATCCTTCATCTCTATCTTGTCTCATTTCTTCTTCCTCCTCCAGTTAGTAACTCTTCTTGCCTGTTCACTCAATGCCAGTTGTTGTACTGTAAGATTAAAAATGCTTTCTTTATGTTTTGTGTTTGTTTTTTATGTATTATTTGTATGAAAGGTATTATAAACTATTATAGTACAGTCTTATATAACCAACTGTGTTAGTTGGGTACCTAGGCTAACTTTGTTGGACTTATGAATGCATTCTTGGAACATAGTTCATTCGTATGTAGGG
Source organism: Cervus elaphus (assembly GCF_910594005.1). Classification (NCBI taxonomy): domain Eukaryota; kingdom Metazoa; phylum Chordata; class Mammalia; order Artiodactyla; family Cervidae; genus Cervus; species Cervus elaphus. The sequence goes on from NC_057824.1 coordinate 34,207,248, forward strand.
GACTTACTGTACTGCACTGGATGATCAGGCAAAGTGACCTTTACTCTGTAGCATCACAGGAATTGAAATTGAAAATCAAGGTCCATCTTATCCTTTTTTTTACTTGAAAAAGTGTAAGCTGATGATGAGAGGTTTTGTTCTTCAGTATGGTTATTATAAATGCTTTAGATCAGCCATAAAATTCACTTGACTGGCACATATTTTCTGATATGTGCCCTATTTTATGGATTAGAGAAGAATGTATTATTTTAAGACCAGCACAGTCTTTATTAGCTTTGTAGAAACCGCATGGCCTTTTTTTTTTTTTTCTTCAGTTCAGTCACTCAGTTGTGTCCGACTCTTTGCGACCCCACAAACTGCAGCATGCCAGGTCTCCCTGTCCATCACCAACTCCCGGAGTTTACCCAAACTTATGTCCACTGAGTCAGTGATGCCATCCAACCATCTCAACCTCTGTCATCCCCTTCTCCTCCTGCCCTCAATCTTTCCCAACATCAGGGTCTTTTCTAATGAGTCAGTTCTTCGCATGAGGTGGCCAAAGTATTGGAGTTTCAACTTCAGCATCAGTCCTTCCAATGAACACCCAGGACTGATCTTTAGGATGGACTGGTTGGATCTCCTTGCAGTCCAAGGGACTCTCAAGAGTCTTCTCCAATACCACAGTTCAAAAGCATCAATTCTTTGGCCCTCAGCTTTCTTTAGAGTCCAGCTCTCACATTCATACATGACTACTGGGAAAACCATAGCCTTGACTAGATGAACCTTTGTTGACAAAGTAATGTCTCTTAATGTACTTAAATTGAAGGGAGCTTTGCCAACTTGGTGATTTCTCCTTTAAATAATTTCTTCCATGTTTCAGAGTTTATTGCTAAGTCATATTTGGAGTGATGAGCAAGAAGGTGAGCTCCTTATGTTTCAGAACTATGTCCCTGATGCCTAGAAAAATGACAGACTTAAATCGGTTTAAAAAAAATAAATTAACAAGAAGAAATGTCAGTAAACATCTTTTAACACTCAAATTCTTTTTGAATGAAACTGGGTACTCATGAATAAAATGCCTCAAACAGTTGGAAAGGGAAGGGCACCGATATTTACCAAATGCCAGGGTGTACAAGCACTGTATGGCTTTTGCTCATTCAAGTCTCATACCAGCCGTGTGTGATGGATATTACTGACTCAAAAAATATTTATTGATTGCCTCCTGTATGTCAGGCCCTGTGGTCAATGCTAGGGATACAATACAGCAGGTTTTGTATTAGCAAATCCCTTCTAAAAACATACTCTCCTATGCACATGCTGGATTCTTCTGACTGAATGGCTATTCTTGAAGAGACATATGCTTTTCTGCTCCCATAAGTTGTGTCCTTATCAAGAGTCAGTACTTTTTGTTTCAAATTGGTTAATGTCAGATGCAATTGTTATTATAATTCCATTTGTGCCGTTCTAAGTCGCTTCAGTCGTGTCCAAATCTTTGCGACCCTATGGGCTGGAGCCTGCTAGGCTCCTCTGTCCATGGAGTTTTCCAGGCAAGAGTACTGGAGTGGGTTGCCATTTCCTCCTCTGGGGGATCTTCCCAACCCAGGGATCGAACCCAGGTCTCTTATGTCTCCTGCGTTGGCAGTCAGGTTCTTTACCACTAGCTCCACCTGGGAAGCCCCATAATTACATGTAGTTACACTTATATTTTATAAACTTAGGAAATCTATGTATGAAATTAAACATTTCTATGAAAACTAAGTTGAATGCTTTAGAAAGACTTCATAAAGTATAAAAAAATTACTACCAAATCTGATGTCTTGAGAACTTTAAATGTTTAGGGAAATAGAAAAATCTAAAAGTATTCTGTATTCAGAATGCCTCGTAAACAACTTTAGGTTCTCTCTATAACTGATGGTAGAAACCATAGATCCTGTTGTTTGGATAGTGTACGTGCCAAAAAGATAGCACAGCACTTTGATCAGTGGATCTGTACTCAAAAAAAAAAAAAAGATAAGTAAATGAATATAGTTAAGTTGAAATAGAATGGTCAATGTCTCGTCTTCTGAAAATGATTTTTTTTTTGCTTCAGTCAACTGTTGTCCTGATCATGTCAGATAAGAACTTAGTCAGAGAGCCAAAGCAGATATAACCCTTGTGCTTGTGACTTTGATGGTCTAATGGAGGATACTGATGGCAGTTATCTTCTTATATTATCATGAAATCATAATTATCCTCATTTTTAGAAAACTAAAACTCTTGAGGAGTTAACTTTCCCAGGGTAATGTAAGCACAGATTGAAGAACTAGGGATGAAACTCAAGCTCTTATGGTCAGATCCATCTTCTTCTAATTCTCTGGCCTCATCTTTTCTCTTTCCTTTTCTTTTTTTCTCCCCTTTCTTCACCTCCCCCTTTTCTTCTCTTCTTCTTCCTTAGTTGCAAGTTTTCCATCATTGGTTGAAACATGGACAAAATTTCAGTTTATTCAGGCAATGCCCTTGATTTATTTTATATGCTGTAACTTAGTTATCAAAAAGTGGTATGGCAGGATTCTCACTGAGAATGTATTAAAGTAATCCTTTATAAAATTTGAGGAGGAAGACTTAGGTGTGAATCCCAGTTCTATTAGTTGCTAGCTGTGTGTCTGTGGAGAAGCTAGTCTGTCCTCCCAGCCCTACAACAGGAGTGATAATACCTTTCTCACAGGATTGTTGTGGGGCTTATGTGAAATAATACATGTTGTTGCTGGAGATATTGTGGGTTCAGTTGCAGACCAATGCAATAAAGCAAATATGGCACTAAGGCAAGTGACAAATTTCTTGTTTTTCCAATGCATATAAAAGTTATGTTTATACTATACTGTAGTTTTTAAAGTATGCAATAGCATTGCATCTAAAAATGTACATACCTTAATTTAAAAATTCCTTCTTGCTAATGAAAGTGAAATGTCCAAACAACTACAATAGTAACATCAGAGATCATTGATTACAGATCACTGTAACAAATAGAATAGTAATGATAACCTTTGATATATGGCAAGAATTATCAAAATGTGACTCAGAGGCAGAAAGTGAGAAAATTCTGTTGGAAAAATAGACTTGTTCAATGGAGGTTTATGACAACTGTGCATTATCAGATGATGGTCAGCATTTTATAGATTGTTTCTATTCTTGCCTATTTAGGCTCAAGGAGGACTTAATAGTCAGAAAGGTCCTTGATAACTTGTACACATATACATAGTGTGTATATACATACATATATACATACAAGTAATTGGTGTGTGATGTAGACTTATGCTACTTTTTTCTGTTCCAGGTCACCCCTTTCCTCCATGGTCTTTGGCATCAATGCTTTATTTACCAAACCTGCTCAGTCTTTAGCTCCCATGGTGATACTCTCAAGGCTAAACCAGTTTGGATACGGAAACCCAAACGAAAGGTAGAGTGAAAAAACACTTTGGAATAATGTAATAGAAATATGAGTGCAAACTCAACCTTTTACATTGATAACTGGGTGATATCTCAGACTTTGGACAGTATAAGTCATTAACTTATAGGTTGTGAGTAAGCTATAATAAAAAATATTAATGTCAAACAACCTTCAGTAGGAATACCTTTGAAGTGAAGTGAAAGTTGCTCAGTCGTGTCTGATGGGACCCCATGGACTATACAGTCCATGGAATTCTCCAGGCCAGAATACCGGAGTGGGTAGCCTAGCCCTTCTCCAGCGGATCTTCCTGACCCAGGAATCGAACTGGGGTCTCCTGCAGTGCAGGTGGATTCTTTACCAACTGAACTATCATGGAAGCCTTTAAGGGTATTCTTTAAATTATGTATGCTACAAATGTCTACATAATTCACACTAAGCTACATACGGATTGCTTTTCTACATCATTCACTCATTTATCATTTCATTCCACAAATGTTTCTGAGGGCCTGCTGTTATCTGCCAGGTTCAAAGGTGCTGGGGATACAAGATAATTAAGGAGTCTCCATGGAGCCCCACAGCTTGCAAAACACTATCTAAAGCCCCAGCAGCCTTTGGTGATAACGGGACACTGTGGCAATGCAGGGAAGAGGTTCCTACCTACTTCTGTCTGCCTAAAGTCAGGGAGCCCTTTGCAAAAGAAAGGTTTCTTGAGCTGAATTTTGGAGGTTGAGTGGATTTTCTCTTCTGAACCCGGAGGAATGTCATTCCAGCCAGAGAAAACAGTGTGGCAAATGTCTGGAAGCATGAGAGAACGCTCATGAAGGTATTCATGTATCCAGTTGACAAACATTGTCCAGAGCCTGCCACATCCTAGGCTCCGTGATAAGGCAGTGAACAGCAGGGAACAAAACAACAGAAGCCTCTGCCCTCACAGAGCTTATGTTCTAGCGTGAGGGAGGCAGACAAGAATTTAGCTAAGTAAAATACATAGTGTGTTAGTTGGTGAGAAGTCCTCTGGAGAAAAATAAAACAAGAAGGACGGGAAGGCTTGGGGAAAGCTGCATTTTTACATAAGGTGATGGGGAAGTCTCACGACTAAGTAGGTGACATTTGAATAAAGACCTGAAGGAAGGTGGGAGGGAAGCAGGGTGCTCTCGGGTAGGAGTGTTCCCGGCGGAAAGAACAGTGAGTGCAGAAGCACTGAAGTGCAGCAGATCTGGCACTGGATCTGATGAGGAGGCTCCCTGTGTGGCTGGAGCAGAGTCAGCAGGTGGAGACCAAACCCACTGGTCCTTGCAGCCCTTCTCTACTGCTCTGGTTTCACTACGAGGTAAATGGTGGTGGTGAGGTAGCGGAGGATTTATTCATTTGTTTATCTGACATTTTTTAGAGCAGTTTTTTAAAAAGGATTCTTTATTATTATTGGGCTTCCCTGATGGCTCAGAGGGTAAAGCGTCTGCCCACAATGTGGAAGACCTGGGTTCAATCCCTGGGTTGGGAAGACCCCTTGGAGGAGGAAACGGCAACCCACCCATTCCAGTATTATTGTCTGGAGAATCCCATGGACAGAGGAGCCTGGTAGGCTACAGTCCACGGGGTCACAAAGAGTCAGACATGACTGAGCGACTTCACTTTTCACTTTGCTTATTATTATTGTTGGCTGCCCTGGCTCTTCTTTGCTTTTGTTTGGTCTTTCTCTAGTTGCAGTGAGCGTGGGCTACTATTCCTTGTAGTACACAGGCTTCTCACTGTGGTGGCTTCTCTGGTTGAGAAGCACAGGCTCTAGGCTGCTCCGGCTTCCGCCGTTGCCACGTGTGGGCTCTGGGGCTCATCGGCTTCAGTAGTTGTGGCTCACAGGCTCTAGAGCATTGGTTTAGCAGTTGTGGAGCACAGGCTTAGTTGCTCCTTGGTATGTGGAATCTTCCCAGACCAGGAATCGATTTTGAGTCCCCTGCATTGGCAGGCAGATTCTTATCCTCTGCACCACCACGGAAGTCCTGGAGCAGTTTTAGGGTCACAACAACATTGGGCAGAAAGTACACAGAGTTCCTATAAATTCTCTGCCCTCCCACACTATCAGCATTCCCAGCCGGAGTGGTACGTAATCCACGAGCCTACATCCTTATCACCAAGGTCCATAGTTTACGTTAGAGTTTGTGCTTGGCGTTACACACTCTATGGATTTTGACAAGTAACCCATAGAATAATGACATATGGACAATGACATGTGTTCACCATTACAGTATCATACAGAATAGTTTTACTGCCCTAAAATTCCTCTATGTTCTGTATATCCATCCCTCCTTCCCCCCAGCACTGATAGCTACTGATCTTTTTACTGTCTCCATAGTTTTACCTTTTCCAGAATGTCATACAGTTGGGGTCATACTTTTCATACTGGCTTCTTTCACTTAGTAGTACACATTTAAGATCCCTCCATTTCTTTTCATGGTTTGACAGCTGATTGAACCTGGGTCTTCTGTATTGCAGGCAGATTTTTTACTGCCCGAGCCACCAGGGAAGCCCTAATTTCTTTTTAGCACTGAATAAATATCCCATTGTGTAGATGTACCCTAGCTTGTTTATTCATTCACCTACTGAAAGACATCTTGGTTGCTTCCAGGTTTTGGCAATTACGAAGAAAGCAGCTATAAACATCACGTGCAGGTTTTTGTGTGGACATAAGTTTTCAACTCCTTTGGGTAAAGACCAAGGAACATAATTGCTGGATAATACTATAAACGTATGTCTCATTTTCTAAGAAACTGCCAACCTGTTTTCCAAAGTGACTATACCATTTTAATTTCACACTGGCAAAGAAATGGGAGTTTTTGTTTCTCCACATCCTTATCAACATTTGGTATTGTCAGTGTTCTGGATTTCGGCCATTCTAATAGGTGTATAGTGGTATCTCATTTTAACCTGCAATTCTCTAATGACGTATTATCTGGAACATCTTTTCACATGGTTGCCAACTGTATGTCTTTGGTGAGGTATCTGTTCAGGTCTTTTGCTCATATTTAAACCAGGTTGTTAGTTTTCTTATTGCTGAGTTTTAAGATCTCTTTGTACATTTTGGATATCAGTCCTTTGTTTGATATGCCTTTTGCAAATATTTTCTCCCATGTATGACCTGTCTTCTCGTTCTCTTGACAGTGTCTTTGGCAGAACAGAAGTTTTTACTTTTAATGAAATCCAGCCTATCAATGATTCTTTCATGTACTGTGCCTTTCATGATGTATCTAAAAAGTCATTGCCACCTAGATTTTCTATTCTTTCTTTTAGGAATTTATAGTTCTGCATTTTACATTTACTCCTGTGATCCATTCTGTGTTACTTTTTGTAAAAGGTAAAAGATCTATATCTAGGTTAGTTTTTGGCATATAGATGTCTAATTGTTCTAATGTCATTTGTTGAAAAGAATACCTGCTCATTTTATTGCCTTTGCTCCTTTGTCAAAGATCAGTTGATTGTATTTATGTGGGGCTGTTTCTGACCTCTCCATTCTACTCCACTGATCTGATTGTCTACTCTTCTGTCAATATCACAGCGTATTTTTTCTCTTCCAGTTTTACTGAAATATAATTGAATAACACAGCACTGAATAAGTTTAAGGTGCAAAGCATGATTTGTCTTACATACAACAGGAAATGATTGTCACAAGTTTCATGAATATCCATCATCTCACATATTGATAGACACAACACAGTGTCTTATTACTGTAGATTTATAGTAAGTCATGATGTCAAGTAATATCAATCCATTGACTTTATTCCTTTTCAGTATTGCATTGACTATTTTTCATCTTTCTCGTATAAAACTTATGATCAGTTTGTTGATACCCACAAAATAACCTTCTGGAGTTTTGTTACAGCTTGTGTTGAACTTATAGATCAAGTTAGGAAGAACTAACATCTTGACAGTACTGAGTTTTCCTATCCATGAACATGGAATATCTCTGTTTATTTAGTTTATCTTTGGTTTCTTTCATATCTTGTTAGATTTGTATCTAAGTGTTTCATTTGGGGGATGCTAATGTAAATGGTATAATACTTTTAGGTTTAAGTTTCATTGCTGGTGTGAAAGTGAAAAGTGAAAGTGTTAGCCACTCAGTAGAGTCTGACTCTTTGTGACCCCATGTACTGTAGTCCACCAGGATCCTCTGTCCATGGAATTCTCCAGGCAAGAACACTGGAGTGGGTTTGCCTTTACTTCTCCAGGGGATCTTCCCGACTGAGGGTTTGAACCCAGGTCTCCTGCGTTGCAGGCAGATTCTTTACCTGAACCACCAGGGAAGCAGGAAAGCAATTGACTTTTGTATGTTAACCTTTTAACCTGCAACCTTGCTATAAATGCTTGTTAGTTTTAGAGGTTGCTTTTTTGTTTTTAGTTGTTGGTTCTTTTGGATTTTCTACAGACAGGAATTGATTTTTTAAAGTTTTCCTTATACCCCTCATATCTCTATTATAAATATTTTCAAATATACAAAAAGGTTGAAAAACTTGTACAGTGAAAATATATACTCACCACCTAAATTCAACTATATCTTACTATATTGATTTTAGCACATATAGATAAAAGTATCCATCCTTCTGTCTATATATATCAGGTCATTTTGTTTTTCTTCAGAACATTTTTAAAAATTTATTTATTTTTTAATTGAAGGATAATTGCTTCACAGAATTTTGCTGCTTTCTGTCAAACCTCAACATGAATCAGCCATAGGTATACATATATCCCCTCCCTTTTGAACATACCCCCTGTCTCCCGCCCCTGTTTTTCTTCATAACTTTTTATTATGAAAAATTTTAAACACAAATTGAAAGAAAAATTTTGAGAAAATCCAGGCACCCACTCCTTAGATTCAACAGTTTTGAAACTGTGCCCTATCAGCTTTATCTGTGTTTATGTATATATAATAGGTATTTCTGGAGAAAGGCATGGCAACCCACTCCAGTATTATTGCCTGGAGAATCCAATAGACAGAGGAACCTGGCAGGTTATAGTCCATAGGATTGCATAGAGTCGGACACAACTAAAGCGATTTAGCATGCATGCATATATGCATGATATGTATTTGGTTAAGTTGCAAATAGAGTAGCATGTCAAGTATCTTCTAGATTATGTACATCTTATAGTTTAGCTTACATGTCCTAAAAATAAAAGCATCTTGCTTGAAGAGTTTTGAGCACCGTAATGACCTGATTGGACTTATCTTTTAATAGCATCCTTCTGGCTGCTGCGAGAAATAGATGAATGAGAGCAGTAAGACATGGGAAACCTGCAGTTTAGTAACACATGATATATTGTTGTGCTTGACGGCCAGGGAGGTGAGACCGGAAAGGTCAGGGGTTGATGCTGCATTTAAATTTTCTCAATCATATTCATCAGCGAGTCCCAAATGTGATGACTTTTAAACTTTGGTTATGTGAGTCCTCTATGTACTATTATTTACTTAACATTTTTCTTCAAATTTATTTTAAATCATAAACTTAAAAATCATAAGCAAAAGGATACATGATATACATGTAAAACTGAATCCTTTTGCTATATGCCTGAAACTAACACAACATTGTAGGTCAACTATACTTGAATAAAAATTAAATTAAATTACTTAAAAGGTATACATAGAATCATTCATTTGGTGGGTTTCACTTTCCTAACAAATTTAAATACTTGGAAAGAACTATTGTGTATCATCTGAAGATTATCACAGGTACTGCCGGGAGTACAGACACTGTACTTTGGGAAAGATACTGTAGATAAGGGAAGTCACTGAAGATTTTTAAACCTGGGCAAGACATAATCTGAATTTTGTTTTAAAGTATTCTGTAAAGGGCTAGAGGGGGGAGGGAATCAGACCTTAGTTACCAGTCACCTACTATAGAAAAAGTGCCCAGGATACAAAGATGAATAGGTTGCTGCCACTAAGGAGCCTACAGTCTAGTAAAGGTGATAGATTATGAGAACAGGCAATTTCAGAACGGAGTGGTAGGTGCCATAATTAGAAGCACATGCCGCGTATAACAGTGGCTCAAATGTGGGTGTGATAGACACCACTTCTGAAACCAAGTCCAGGAAGACCGTACACAGGAAAAGATGCCTCAGTCATTTCAGAGGAGACAGTAATACTATAATGAAGACTGGAAGTAACCAGGGAAGAGAATGAATATTGCAAAGCATGGACATGTGAAATGATGGGACATTCATTCAACAAATATTTACTGAACACTTACCTGTATACCAGCTCCTTTGCTGAGCCCAAAGAACAAAGAGACGAGATGCAGACCCTTCTCTGAGAAAGCTCACAGTTACTGATAGTGAAAATCATAATGCTATGTGTTAGGTTTTATTGATATAAGTGTGGGATGCTGTGGAAGAATGCATTATCTGAGCACGTAATTCAGACTGGGTAGCAAAAAGATGATCTCAGATGAATTGTGAAAATGTAGCAGGAGTCTGCGTAGGTACAGAGAGATCATGTGAGACGGTTGGAGGAACTGCACATGGTTCAGTGGAGTTTGAGAAGTGTGGATTTGATCCTTAGAGGAATGAAATATTATTGTTAAACCAAGGGGTAATAATGTTATACTTGCCTTTGAATAAATCACCCTGGAGATGTGGAGAATGGTTTGAAGTAAGGTTAGCCAAATCCCAGAGAAAGAATAATTTGAAGGCCAGAGTTGGTTTTATATGAGAAATGTTGATGAGGGCCTGAGCTAAAGCACTGTCACTTGGAAGGTGAGGAGAAGCCTGACCCAAGAGAGATTAGGGCATCAGAATCAACAGAATTTAATGATACTTGAATTTGGAGGCATGACTGATAATTGGGTAACTGTGTGTTAAACAATGAGTGGCGTATATGAAAGAATTGAATGTGGAATGTTCTGGAACACATTTTTTGGTAGAACTTGAAGAAACTCTTAGTCTCAGCTTCTCCATCTAGCAAGTGAATGTTTTCTACCAGCAATAGGGAGGCTGCTTGAAATCCCAGTAGCATTAAAAGCCTCAAACCACGTTGCAGAAGAAAACCATGGTGACTATTAATAAAAGGGGAGAGGAATAGACTCTGGGGTAGAAAGGACTCAAAGCTCATTTGCTGGTGGATGTGAAAGCAATGGAGAGAAAAAGAGTGCACTTACCTTGTGTTCCTCCAAATTTTCTTTGAGAAACACAAGCTCTAAAGTAATGGTTCTCAACCAGGTTGCACACTGGAATCACTTGGAGCTTGAAAATGTCCTGATACCCAGGTCACACCTTTGACCAGTGACCTTGGACTCTCTGCGGGTGAGATCTGGGCATCAGTACTTGTAAAAGCTCCCTCGTTTGTTCTAGTGTGCAGCCGATATGGAGGACCTGCAGACTGACTTCCTTGAAAACAGAGGCCCTGGAGACTAATTCTTGTTGACGCAGGCATAGATATGTTGACAACCAGACACGTTGGCAGTCTAGTCTTGTGATATCATAAGCATTTTTTAGAGTTATAAACTTGTTCAGGGCACTTAAGTATCATTTATCTTTGATAATTTGACATCTGGCATCTCGTGGCCTCACATAGTTATTGCCAATCTGAGAGTGTCCGACTGAAGTCCAGAGGCAACTGTATACTTAGCAGGAAATGGGCTGATGATCAGAGAGTGCTGTGAGAGTCACCAGTGTGACAAAGTTAGCAAAAATGTCTATTTGACGTAAATTTCCTACTTGCAAGTGAGTTTTCTACTATCTGATTAATATTTTACTCTTACAATATACAGAGCTCTTTGGTTCAGGGATATTATTCTCTCAACGGTGATTTTTGAAAGATGGTCTGTGACTCTTTGTTATAGTTAGGGAAGTGTTTGTTCTGCAGGGGGTAGATTGTTTTTCTAAGTTTAGTAAATCTATGCAGTCCCTATAAGTGTAATGGTTCAACTTATTACTATTGTAGATTCATAAGAGAGGTACTTAGGCATGAAAAGCAACATGTATTCTCTTCTAATTATAGGGGATAAAGTATTTCATGTAGTAATATTAGAAATTGATTGCCTAATTAGTTTATACATGCAGTCTCTATTTAAAAATTGCAAGAAAGTCCACACTTTTCATACAAAATAAACAACAGTGAAATTCTAGTGTATTATAGAAAAAGAACTACTCTGTCCATTTGGTCAATTAATTGTGCTTGCATGCTTTTATCAGCAGACATTTTCAGGGTACCTCCTAGATGTTAGCACTGAGCTGGAAGCCGAGATAAAGGAGTCGTACGACATGCTGCCTTTTCGCCTTTTAGAAGTTTCACGTGGTGTTAGTGGGGGAGGCGGACCGGAAAGTCCAGGGCAGTGAGCCAAGTCCAAGGTTACGAGGAGTACATAGTGCAGGAGGAGCACAGACTTGGCCCTCGGTGGCTTGGCACTGGACTGCCTGCGTGTGGTAGCACTGTCTTTGTAGCCCTGGCCAAATTCCTGCCGCTTGCTGCATATTCTGCAATAGAAACATACATTTTCCCAATGGTCAAAGTCTGTCAATTTCTTTGCTGAATTACAGCTTGTCATCTGTAAAGACTTTACAGGAAATGTAAATAAAATCCTTCACATACCCAAATAGAGTCTTCTAGATCAATCTGCCATACATACAAGTGTGTTTTTAAATATTATATATGCAGCCTCCCTTTTTCTTGTCTTTTGTTCTGGAAGCCTCACAATAGATACTTCCCAAATTATACTTGCAACAAAAGTTTAGGAAATGACTTTTCTCTTAATAACAGAGTAAACAGTATTGTCTTCAACTCTAGCAAAGAAGCAGAACCAAGATGAGTTGCTTCAGGGTGAATATCTGACCGAAGAATAACCTCAACTCTTGCTTTTTTTTAAAAGCAAACTTTAATTGCTGGAAAATTGCTTTACAATGTTGTGATGGTTTCTGGCAAACAACAGTGCAAATCAGCCATAATTATGCATATGTCACCTCCCTCTTGAGCCTCCCTCCCCTCCCACCAACCCACCCTTAGATCATCAGAAGGCACCTGGGCTCCCTGTGTTATAGCAGCTTCTCACAAGCTATCTGTTTTACACATGGGAGTGTATATCTATGGGGCTTCCCTGGTGGCTCAGACGGTAAAGCGTCTGCCTACAGTGTGGGAGACCCGGGTTTAATCCCTGGGTCGGGAAGATTTCCCTGGAGAAGGAAATAGCAACCCACTCCAGTATTCATGCCTGGAAAATCCCATGGACCGAGGAGCCTGGGGGCTACCGTCCACGGGGTCGCAAAGGGTCGAACGCGACTGAGCAACTTCACTTCACTTTAGTGTACATATGTCTATGCTACTTTCTCCTCTTGTTTCACTCTCTCCTTCCCCCACTATGGCCACAAGTCTATTCTCTATATCTGCGTCTCAGCCCTATGTTTTTTAAATAATGAAAGCATTCTTGGTGTTTAACTATAGTTAATCATTAGAATAAATTTTAAAACTGTTTTTTGAAAACAAGTTCTTGCCATAGAGATTTACCATAGCGACAGCCTGGAGATCCTTAGGCAAGAATCTCTCCTGACTTCTGTTTCACAGTAGGATGAAATCAGTAGTTTTATTTAGTGTTAAAGATTAATTTATCTCGGCTAGAACTGAACTAGTCTTATGTATTATACTTGGTTCTGGTGGATTTTGTTCTCTCAAAGTATCAAAACTGTGTTATACTGTCGATTCTGTTGTAGTTATGACATGCTTATTGTTAATTTCTTTATTAAAGTTTTACATATTTTTGCTTTATGAGGCTATTGATGAAGCATAGAGGACTAAACAGGAAAAAAATAGCCCTTTCTCTGAGGAGTTCATGCATCCTGCTATAGGATCACGAGGCGAGATAGAAATACTCAGCAATTTAGAACTCTCCATGTATTCAGAGCCTCAGATTTTGTATTCAGCAATTTAGAACTCTCCATGTATTCAGAGCCTCAAATTTTGTACTTGGTGAGACATGACTTTCACCATCCTCATCACTGTCTGTTTGGGAACAAAAGATTAAAATATACACAAAATATCTTACAGTTGTGGATATGAACTGTGTACATATAACTTCAGGTGGCTCAGTGGTAAAGAATCCATCTGGCAATGTAGGAGCCGCAGGAGATATGGGCTCGATCCCTGGGTTGGGAAGATCCCCTGAAAAAGGAAATAGCAACCCACTCCAGTATTCTTGCCAGGATAATCCCATGGACAGAGGAGCCTGGTGGGCTACAGTCCGTGGGGTTGCAGAGTCAGACATGACTGAGCATGCATGCACATGTAAGCATGTACGTTCGTTGGGGTTGCTAGAATGAATATTGGGGTAATCAGTCTTTTTTTTAGAATTTAAGAAATGTTTATTTATTTATTTGGCTGCACCAGGTATTACTTGCTACACACGGGATCCTTGAAGCAGCATGTGGGAACACTTTTTACTTGCGGCATGTGAACTCTTAGTTGCAGCATATGGAATCTAGTTCCCTTACCTGGGATCACACCTGGGCCCCCTGCATTGAGAGTGCAGAGTCTTAGCCACTGGACCACCAGGGAAGTCCTGGGATAATCAGTTTTTAACAAGATTCTTGTAGTAAGTCCATATTCCAAGTGTGATGAACATATGAGCATGTGTAGCATTCTAAATTATTAGTAATATTTTGCCCAAAAGATTCTAATTAAAGCTGAATAACTATTAATAGTGTCAGAAATGAGGCTGTGATGTGAAAATTTGTGTGTAGGAAATTCTATCTGGAATTTCATAGGACCATAATAACATATATCCTGTGTTTTGCCACGGAAATATCAATGTTGTGTTGATTTCTTCCCTGTGGCTCACTTCTCTTCCTCTGTAAATAGGGTCATAATGTTTCATTGCAAAGGGGCTGCCTGAGACAAGATTATGTCCTAAGGAGGATATAACCAACACTAAAGAGTTTTCTTTGGAGAAATATTATGATCTTATTTTTTTTCCATGTAGTCTTTACAGTTGGAAACGTTAACAATAGCCTCCAATCTCTGGCAAAGAAAAACAGGTGTATTGGAAGTTAAATCCTTACAGTTCCATGTCAGCAGTGTGATTTACCAAGTTCTTCTTTTCTTTTTTTAACTGTTTGGCTGTGCTGGGTCTTTTCTGTGGTGCACGGGCTTCTGTTGTCGTGACTCAAAGGCTTCTTATTGCAGTGCTTGAGCTTCTCTTGTGGTCTCTGGCCTTCTGTTGTTGAGGAGCGTGGGCTCTAGAGCACACAGGCTCAGTAGCTGCAGCATGCTGGCTTCTCTAGTTGCAGTGCATGAGCTTAGTTGCCCCATGGCATGTGGGATCTTAGTTCCCCAACCAGGGATTGAACCTGCGTCCCTCACATTGGAAGGCAGATTCTTAACTACTGGACCACTAGGGAAGTCCTTATCGAGCTATTCTTGCTTGCTCTTGATATTTGCTGTAGACAGTTGCCTCTTCACAAGAGTTTCTGAATTCATTTCTGCAGAGAGTATATGACTTTCTCCTTCAAAAATGAGGATTTTTTTCCCCTTCTAATAAATTTATATTATAAATACCTTTTTTTTCCCCCTTGGAGAGATTTTTAGTTTAAATCTATATAAAAATCTCAGCTCCAAACAGCTGTGGAATGTTGGGTGATGTAATAAACCTGGCTAAGCCTTAGTGTCTTCTTCAGGGTTATTGTGAAAATCAGTAGCAACAAGAGAAAAATGTCAAACAGGGCCTGGCACATCAAAAGTCTGCCCTACGTGTTATGTCATCACTTTTCTTACAAGGGGCCCATCAGGCTGACCCTGTGGGTGTGCTAAGTCGCTTCAGCTGTGTCCGACTCTTTGCGACCCTATGAATCACCCTAGAAAGGAGAAATTTCTTCTTGAGGTAGTAATAGCTCACGTGGACTCAGGTATTCTGGACCCTAATTCAAAGGAGACCGTATGGCCACAGAAAACCATATTTAGGTTTCTTTGGTCTTTTCCATCCTGGGCTCCTATTTCTCTGCAGGAGTGCTCACAATACTGCTTTTGACATCAACTTCTTTGACAAGAGATGTCTCTTTCTACAATACTAGCCATCAACATATTTCATTGATCCAATTAGGAACCAATATTACTAATTTTATACATTTTTGAGCTTATATTGATAGCAGAAAAGGAGAGTGGAAAGGAGGCCAACTTTGCTTTAGTTTTCAGATGTGGAAGAGCCCCAGGGTGATAGGTTTGGAGGTGACAGGATGATTTTTGTGGACCCCTTTACCTATAGAGCTGAATTTACAAGTTGTTTAGCAAGGTAAGCTAAGCTAAGAAAGTAAGCTAAGAAAGTAAGCTAAGAGAATGAAGAAAAAGATACTAGACAGCAATATTTTAAAATGTAATAAGCTGCAGGTAGATATTTTTCTTTTAAAAGTAGGGCATTGTGAGAGAAAGTTGGGTGCAAACATTTTTCCATAAGCAAAGGTTCTTATTATAAGATAAAATTAAATATATTTATCGTCTCTTTGCCTCCACTAGAACATAAACTTTGTTGAGGGTAAGAATCATTGTTGATTTATTTACTCTACATTGTAAGAACCTAAATCAATAAGTTGGCAAAAATTTTTGAGTGAATGAAATTATAAGCAGAGCTTTGGCATTATTTTTCTACCAGAGGTTCATTTAAAAATGTTATTAAGGCTGGAATTGACATTCTGAAAGCATGAAAAGGACAACTGGTCACTCTGTTGCTGTTTAGTCACTAAGTCATGTCTGACTCTTTGCAACCCCATAAACTGCAGCATGCCAGGCTTCTCTGTCCATCACTATCTCCCAGAGTTTGCTCAAACTCATGTCCATTGAGTCAGTGATGCCATCCAACCATCTCATCCTCTGTTGACCCCTTCTCCTCCTGCCTTCAATCTTTCCCAGCAGCAGGGTCTTTTCCAATGAGTCAGCTCTTTGCATCAGGTGGCCAAAGTACTGGAGCTTCAGCTTCAGCATCAGTCCTTCTAATGAATATTCAGGGTTGATTTCCTTTAGGATTTACTGGTTTGATCTCTTTCTCAAGAGTCTTCTCCAGCACTACAATTTGAAAGCATCAGTTCTTCGGCACTCAGCCTTCTTTATGGTCCAACTCTCACATCCGTACATGACTACTGGAAAAGTCATAGCTTTGACTATACAGACTGCTGTTGGAAAAGTGATGTCTCTGTTTTTAATACACTGTCTAGGTTTCCCTAGTAGCTTAGTTGGCAAAGAATCTGCCTTCAATGCAGGAGACCCAGGTTCAATCCCTGGGTTGGGAAGATCCTCTGGAGAAGGAAATGGCAACCCACTCCAGTATTCTTGCCTGGAGAATTCCATGGACAGAGAGGAGCCTGGTGGGCTACAGTCCATGGGGTGGCAAAGAGTCAGACATGACTGTGCAACTAATGTTCACTTTCAGGTTTGTCGTAGCTTTCCTTCCAAGGAGCAAGTGTCTTTTAATTTCATGGCGGCAGTCACTGTCTGCAGTCGCCGTCAGCCTTCTTTGGAGTCCAGGAAAATAAAATTTGTCTCTGTTTCAACTTTTTACCCTTCTGTTTGCCATGAAGTGATGGGACCAGATGTCATGATCTTAGTTTTTTGAATGCTGAGTTTTAAGCCAGCTTTTCCCCTCTCCTCTTTCACTTTCATCAAGAGGCTCTTTCTTCCTCACTTTCTGCCATTAAAGTACTATCATCTGCATATCTGAGGTTGTTTATATTTCTCCCAGCAACCTTGATTCCGGCTTGTGATTCATCCAGGCTGGGATTTCGAATGATAAACTCTGCATGTATGTTAAATAAGCAGGGTGACAATATAGTCTTGACGTGCTCCTTTCCTAATTTTGGACCAGTCCATTGTTCCAAATCTGGTTGTTTCTTGTTCTGCATACAGGTTTCTCAGGAGACAGGTAAGGTGGTCTGATATTCCCATCTCTTTAAGAATTTTCCACAGTTTGTTGTGATCCACACAGTCAAAGGATTTAGCATAGTCAATGAAGCAAGAGTAGATATTTTTCTGGAATTCCCTTGCTTTCTCTTGGCAATTTGATCTCTGGTTCCTCTGCCTTTTCTAAATCCAGCTTGAACATCTGAAGTTCTTGGCTCACATACTGTTGAAGCCTAGCTTGAAGGATTTTGAGCATTACCTTGCTAGCATGTGAAATGAGCCCGGTTGTATGGTAGTTTGAACATCCTTTGGTATTGTCCTTCCTTGGGGTTGGAATGAAAACGGATCTTTTCCAGTCCTGTGGCCACTGCCAAGTTTTCCAAATTTGCTGGCATATTGAGGGCAGCAGTTTAACAGCATCATCATTTAGGATTTGAAATAGTTCAGCTAGAATTCCATAATGTCCACCAGCTTTGTTCGTGGTTATGCTTCCTAAAGACCCACTTGACTTCACATTCGAGGCTATCTGGACTCTAGATGAATGACCACACCATTGTGGTTATCCAGGTCATTAAAACCTTTTTTGTATAGTTCTGTGTATTCTTGCCACCTCTTCTTAATCTCTTCCTCATCTGTTAGGTCCTTACTGTTTCCATCCTTTATGGTGCTTATCTTTGCATGAAATATTTCCTTGGTATCTCCAATTTTCTTGAAGAGATCTCTTTTTTCCCCCATTCTATTGTTTCCCTCTATTTCTTTGCATTGGCATAAGAAGCTCTTCTTATCTCTCCTTGCTATTCTCTAAGTTCATCCACATCCCAGTAGAGGGGATGCAGTGTGAAAGAGGAAAAGAAATTCTCTAAATCAAGGGCATCTCTCCCAGATTAGAATAACATCTTTAAAGAAAGAGGAAATCTTAAGAAAAGAGCAGGAAGATCAAGGAAATTTTTGAAGAGCATCAAGTGATTCAGTGAAGTAATATGGAAATGAAAATGGTTGCATCTTCAGTAATAGTGGTGTCACCCATGAGAGCATTGGGGGTTAGACCACAACATGGTATTTATCAAACTGCCTTAGTCATTTAAGTGTTCATTCTGCTGCCTTCCCTTGAACTTCCAGCCTAAAGCTCCCTCTCTGTAATGTTGTCAGCATGCTCACTGGAGACTTTGCGCCTGCAGATTGTCACAGATGTTTTCTATGCCTCCTCTCACCCTGGAAAAAAGAGAAAAAGACAGTTCTGTCTTTGAGATCAGAAATCTCCCCGAGAGAACCCGTATCAGCTGGAATCCACTTTCTTATTTCTGAAACTGGAATCTGCTGTGACTAGAGAATGCAGAAGGACAATGGGCTCCTCAGATAAAAAGCACACAGGTGCCTCAGCCAACCAGAAACCGGTCTTTTCATGAAACACTGGGCTTTGAGCACATACTGTATAATTCCTTGACTAGCAGTTCATGGTCATGGCTTTGTGGTGTTTTTGTCCTTTAAATGTCGTGATTAGGCCACTTCCTTTCCTTTTCTGTGTGTTTAAGAAGTGTGTGATTTAGGCTGTGACAGAGTGGAACTTGGAGGGGGGCTGTCTTCCCGGTGGCTTCAGTGGTAAAGAATCTGCCTGCTAAGGCAGAAGATGCAAGTTCAATTCCTGGTTCTGGAAGATTCCCCTGGTGAAGCAAATGGCAACCCACTTCAATATTCTTGCTTGGGAAATCTTACAGCTAGAGGAGCCTGGCTGGCTATAGTCCATGGAGTTGAAAAGAGGCGGACACGACTTCGTGACTGAACAACACCACCACCAACGAAGTGGAACTTGATTTTCCCTTACCTGTTGGCCTCTTGCACCCATTGTTGACCCAGTCCCCTGATCTGGTCTGTCTCGTGGTTCCAGTCAGTGAATACTCAAAGGTGGGGAGAGAACCATCATGTGTCTACATACCTACAACATCAAGTTCAAAAGTATAGTCATGACCTTGTCTTCTCATTCTCGAAATCTGTGATCAGCTCTTTCAAATCTCCTGTGTCTTTCTTAGTAAAGGCCAATTAGAAATCACTGAATCCCATCCCTATAGTGGTCAGAGGCCAAATTATGGTAAATTTGGACATGAATGCC
Source organism: Cervus elaphus (assembly GCF_910594005.1). Lineage (NCBI taxonomy): Eukaryota > Metazoa > Chordata > Mammalia > Artiodactyla > Cervidae > Cervus > Cervus elaphus. The sequence continues at coordinate 34,226,616 of NC_057824.1, forward strand.
AATGGTAAAGATACAATTTTCAGGCCAGTTTAGCTGCAAGTGGCAGAAACTCAATGGAAGTAAGCTCAAATGAAAAAGGAACTTCACAGCTCATGTAACTGAAAAGTCAGACAGAGCTGGGCTCTGCGTAGGTAGTACTCAAATGGTGTTAGGAATCTGTTTCTCTGCCCATGACTTTCCCTCTGTGTTGAGTGCAAACTTTTACCACATGGCAACAAGGTAACCCCAGGTTTACGTGGGCTTACAGACTCAGACCCTAGAGGAAACATTTGTCCCAATAGCACAGCAAAAGCTCCGAGGACCCTGAAAGGCTTTGCATGAGTCACATGTCCATTCCTGAGACAGTAGCTATAGCCTGACTCTGACCACGTCTTGGTGTATGCCTGAGATTGGGGAGGGAGCAGGGTAGTCGATGTCCACTGAATCTTCAGGACTGAAACAGGCTTACTGTAGAAGAGGGCAGAAGATTTTTCTTAAAGGAACAAATGCTAGGAAGACAAAACACCATGTGCACCTAGAAATGAAGTTTTCCATCGATAGTTTGGGTGGAGCAGAAATGTAACTGCATCCTGACAGCATTCTTGGATCCTCTGTTACTTCTAGAGGCTACAGTCAGGATGTGTTGGCAAGTCCAGCTGATGGCCCATGCCTTTGTGATTGTCTCAGAGCCCAGAAAGTAACAGCAGGGGAGCAAAGAATGGGAAAGTCATAGTCATCAATTTTTGGATTGGGTAGGACTCAAGGTGAAGAGTGGTTTTGTGAAGCAGTAATTGGAAGCAAACGCAATCCAGTCCAGAGCACCCAAGACTTTCCTGCCTGTGGCCTTTAGAGGAGGAGGTAGCAATGCTTGGATATTTCCCCATGGTTCTAGTCAGAGGTCTTCTAGTTAATATCTACTTATCCTTCAGGACTCAGCTCAAATCCCACTTCCCTGGGGGAAACTTCTCCAGACTCTACCTGCAAACACTCTGGCTATGAGCTCCCATCTAACGCATTGCTTTTTTCCATCTCAGCATTCTTTCTTCATATGTAATCATGGGTAAGTCAGTCTTATTTATGATGACTTGATTAAGGCCTACCTCCAGAACTGGGAGATGAGCTCCATGAAGCAGGAACTCTGTCAGTTTTGCCACTGCTGGATAACCAGTCCTTAACCCAGTGCCTGGCACATTAATAATCACACAATACCTATTTTTTAGATGAGTGAATGATTCATAGGTTCTGGTAATAGCAACTGGTATTCTGGTATGAAGATGTAACAAAACAGCTCCTTTTCTTGTATCATATAGTTTGACCTTTCCACTTATCTCCTCAATTGGCTAAAGTGTTATGAGTATGTAGATAATATATGTATGCATTGTACCCACCTCCACCTCTGTCCTCCCGCGCCCGCTGTGGGGTCCTTCACTGTGGCCACAGCACTTCTCCCCAGGCATTGTGATCAAAGGAGTACGTATCAGCCTCCCCTGGTATAACCACCTGGGAGGTAGGGATTATTTACTTATTCAGTTATTTGAAAGAATCAAAATTATTTAATAAAATTTCATTTACTTTTTAAATGGGGCTCAGTAGATATCAAAACTTTTCTGAAACTTCTTGTTGTATAGCTTTGAGTTAATAAGAAAAGAAGCCACTGGAGAAAATAACTGTTTGAATATTTTTTTCCCTCTCAGTACAATCTTAGACCTTCATGACGCCATGTTTAATTTGATTTGCCTGGTCCCATTGGGCATCGCAGCAATTCAGATCCTGGTTTGGAGCCCCTTCTCCATCAGGAAGAAGACAGACTACACAGGGGTCTTCTAAGTCTAACACCAGCCATTACAGGAGTCAAATGAACTTCCGTTGTTTGTTCTCATAAAGTTTACATTATGGCAGAGGACAAAACTGTTCTTTATAACCTTGGATTTGTTTAGAAAAAAAATGAATAAACAAAAAAAAAAGTCTATCAAATGTAGAAGTTTTTGACTCCATAATAAGAATGTTAAATATGGGAACTTCCCTGGTGGTCCAATGGCTAAGACTCTGTGCTCCCAATGCAGGGGGCCTGGGTTTGATCCCTGGTCAGGGAAGTAGATTCTATATCCTGCAACTAAAGATTCCACATGCCACAACTAAAAAATTTTGCATGCCACAACTAAGACCCAGCATAGCCAAATAAATAAATATTTTTTTAAAAGAATGTTAAATATGAATTAAGTTGGGCGTTTCCAAGTGGTTTCATAGCCTGAACACAACTTTTCACTCCTTATCCCTGAATTGCTATGTGAGTTGCTTTGGGTTTCCCAGAACTCACCTGACTGTGTGTGCCACTTTCTTTTATTTTTTTTTAAAGCCCCATATTGCTTATTAGACTGATTTTATTAGTGATTCATCCTCCCCCCGCCCCTGCTTTTCATTAAGTAATACTTTATCACCATTGTCTGTAGATTCCCTGTGACTAATAGTCATCAGATTTGGGAAACTCAGGGACCAGGATAACAGGACTCATATAGTCCAGATTTATGTGGTTCACTGTCTTGGTTGCAGAGCTTTTGGTTGTGAAGAAGCAGGAATTCAATTTCAGCTGTCTTAAAGAGAGGTTTCTGGTAAGGATGCAGTAGATAAATTCATGGGCATCTGGGACAGGAAATAAAACAGGACTAGAGCTCTTGCCTGGAAAATCCCATGGACGGAGGAGCCTGGTAGGCTACAGTCCATGGGGTCACGGAAGAGTCGGACACGACTGAGCGACTTCACTTTCACTTTTCACTTTTATGCAGTGGAGCAGGAAATGGCAACCCACTCCAGTGTTCTTGCCTGGAGAATCCCAGGGACGGGGGAGCCTGGTGGGCTGCCATCTATGGGGTTGCACAGAGTCAGACACGACTGAAGCGACTTAGCAGCAGCGGCAGCAGAGGGGAGAGTCAGGGCGCCTTTGTTTCTGTCACCTTCAGTCTTTTCTCTCTCAATGTCTCTCTCTCTTCTCTTCTCTCTCTAAACTGGCTGAGAACCAGAAATTTCAGTTCAGTCACCCACCTTCATCTAACTGACTCGAACTCTGTGAACCTGTCCAGATTCTCTTACCCAGGAGTGATAACTGGCCCGGCATGAGACACTGAGACACAGTGATGTGATAGAAATGCTTAATGGTTGGCTGTGTGGGAAAAAAGTAAGCATATATACATATGTAATTTTATTATAAATTTTACTGATAAAAATCTGTACAGTATGTGACTTACAAATCATAATAAAACATGGCTCCTTTTTTGGAAATTCTGTATACCTGTAATTTCAGCATGACTTGCTATTTCTTTTTCTTTTTCCTTATTTTTTGGCCACAGGGTGAGTCATGAAGGATCCCAGTTCCCTCACCAGGGATTGAACCTGTATTCCCTGCAATGGGAGAATTGAGTCTTAACAATGCACTGTTAGGGAAGTCCCATAACTTGCTATTTCTTACAAATTCCATATTCCATTAGAAGTTTCTATAATTGGCAACAATAATCATGAAATCAAAACTATGAATAAATGCTTGATTATCATTCAATTCCAAAAAAAGTCACCCATGTCATTAACCAAGGAATGTAGTTCCAACCTAAATATTGTTTTACATTTTGTTTATGTTAATGAGTAAGACAAAGCAAATAATGAAGACACACTTCAGAACTGCACTCAGTCAGCCATGACATGAGCAACCTCTTTGATTAATTGAGTGATAGGTTCTGAGTACTGGAAAGAATATGTTCTGAATTTCTTATATTTTTCACAATGGGACGGCTACAGACATGACAGTTTTGAGTTTAATCTGCATTATTTTGGGTTAATCTGCATTATTAACATTTTATTGCTTCCTTAAATCTAGTCCAGGGATTGGCAAACTATCACTGCTGGGCCAAATGCAACCTTTGGCCTATTTTTGTATAGTAACAGGCTTCACAAGTGGTGCAGTGGTAAAGAATCTTCCTGCTAATGCAGGAGATCGACCCCTGGATCAGGAAGATTCCCTGGTGAAGGAAAGTGGAATCCCACTCCAGTATTCTTGCCTGGAAAAATTCCATGGGCAGAGGAGCCTGGCAAGCTGTAGTCCATGGGGTCACAAAGAGTTGGACATGACTGAGCGTGCATGCATGCATGAGATCTAAGCATAATTTTTACATTTTAAAGGCTTATAATTAAAACTATGCAACAGAAACTGCATGTGGTTGCAAAGCTTAAAATACTATTGGCTCTTCACGGAAGAAGTTTGCTGACCCCTGGATGAGACAGTCAACCAAATGAAGCAGCAGTTTACACTAATTTTCATGGTGTAAATACATCTAACATGGCTAATTTCAAGCTACAAATGTAATATCAGTAAGTACAGATTTGAGAAGTGCTAAGTAGCATACCATTGTAAAATTAGAAAGCAAAACAAAAATCGTAATTCCATATACACAAGTCATATCACGTGTCATATCACATATACACATTCTATCACAGATAGAATAGGCATTAAAAACATTACAGAGAGACTTTCTTGGTTGTCCAGTGATTAAGACCCATGCTTTTACTGCAAGGAGTGTGGGTTCAATCCCTAGTTAGGTGACTAAGATCTCACATGCTGCAAGGTATGGTGAAAAAAATAAAGAATAAAAATAAAAAATGAGTAGTGTTTTATCACCTGTTTTTAATATAATATATATATTAAAAACAGACATGATAAATATATATATATATATATATATAAAATCACTGTGAATGGTGACTGCAGCCATGAAATTAAAAGATGCTTGCTCCTTGGAAGGAAAGTTATGACAAACCTAGGCAGCATATTAAAAAGCAGAGACATCACTTTGCCAACCAAGGTCCATATAGTCAAAGCTATGGTTTTTCCAGTAGTCATATATGGATGTGAAGGTTGGACCATAAAGAAGGCTGAGTGCTGAAGAATTGATATTTTCTAATGGTGGTGCTGGAGAAGACTCTTGAGAGTCCCTTTGACTGCAAGGAGACCAATCAATCCTAAAGGAAATCAACCCTGAATATTCATTGGAAGGACTGATGCTGAAGCTGAAGCTCCAGTACTTTGGCCACCTGATGCCAAGAGTTGACTCACTGGCAAAGACCCTGCTGTTGAGAAAGACTGAGGGCAGAAGGAGAAGGGGGCAACAGAAGATGAGATGGTTGGATGGCATCATCTACTCAATGGACATGGGTTTGAGCAAGCTCTGGGAGGTAGTGAAGGACAGGGAAACCTGGCATGCTTCAGTCCATGGGGTCACAAAGAGACGGACACAGTTGAGCTACTGAACAGCAATATGTATATATAGACTTCCCTGTTGGCTCAGACAGTAAAGAATCTGCCTGCAATGCAGGAAACCAGAGTTTGATCCCTGGGTCGGCAAGATCCTCTGGAGAAGGATATGGCTACCCACTCTACTATTCTTGCCTGAAGAATTCCATGGACAGAGGAGCCTGGAAGGCTCCAGTCCATGGGGTTGCAAAGAGTTGGACATGTCTGAGTGACTAAGCATGCATCCATGCATAAGTTTATATATAATTTTGAAATAATGGCCATGTTTAAAATCCAGCTTGAGAATTCCTGAAAAGTTAGCAATGGCTCTCACCAGCTAGCTTACCACTGGTGTACTTCACGAAAGTACTGTCTATGTTGCTGCTACTTGGTCTGTGGGTGGGCATGTTCAATAAGAAGTATAAGGGGTGTAGGTGGAGTAGACCTGATTCATATTATGAGTTCTCTGATTCAAGCCAGGGCATTGCAGTAAGAGAGTGCAAAATGGTACAGTTCCTGAATTTGTTTTCTTTTTGCTTTCCCTGAAATCAGCAAAGTTCTATCAGGGCCTGGAGATGGGGAAGGCCAGAGATGGTGATGTCGATGGCATTATCTTCCAGTAAGGTCTGTTAATCATAAATTAACACACTTAATCTTAAAAGGGAAGCTAAAGATTGTGAAGAAATTTGTATTTGTGCGATCTGTAATGTGCAGCATATCCTGTGAGGAGAGAATCAGTGAACTTGAAGATACATCAGTGGAAAGTACAGGCATATTTCAGTCTACTGTGCTTCACTTTATTGTATTCCACAGATATTGCTCTTTTTACAAACTGAAGTTTTGTGGCAACCCTGCGACAAGCAAGTCTATCAGCATCATTTTCCCAGCAGCATTTGCTCACATCTTGGAAATTCTTACAATATTTCTAAATTTTTCATTATTGTATTTGTTATAGTGATCTGTGATCAGTGATCTTTGATGTTACTATGTGAAAAGATTATAATTCTCTGAAGCCTCAGATAAAGGTTAGCATTTTTTAGCAATAAAGTGTTTTAAAATTATGTACATAGGATTTAAAAAAAAAATTTGTATTGGAGTATAGTTGATTTACAGAGGAGGGCATGGCAACCCCCTCCAGTATTCTTTTTTTTTTTTTTTCACTCCAGTATTCTTGTCTGGAGAATCCCATGGACAGAGGAGCCCGGGGGGCTATGGTAGATAGGATCACAAAGAGTCGGACAGGACTGAAGTGACTTAGCATGCATACATATAGTTGATTTACAATGTTGTGTTAGTTGCAGGCGTACAGTGAAGTCAATCAGTTACATATATCCACTCTTTTTAAGATTCTTTTCCCATATAGGTCATTACAGAGTATTGAGTGGAGTTCTCTCTGTAATACAGTAGGTTCTTATTAGTTATCTATTTTATATATAGTAGTTTTTGACATAATGAGTTTGACACATTGAGTTTTTTTTTCCATTTATTTTTATTAGTTGAAGGCTAATTACTTTACAATATTGTAGTGGTTTTTGTCATACATTGACATGAATCAGCCATGGATTTACATGTGTTCCCCATCCCGATCCCCCCACCCACCTCCCTCTCTACCCGATCCCTCTGGGTCTTCCCAGTGCACCAGCCCTGAGCACTTGTCTCATGCATCCAACTTGGGCTGGTGATCTGTTTCACCCTAGATAGTATACATGTTTCGATGCTGTTCTCTCGAAACATCCCACCCTCGCCTTCTCCCACAGAGTCCAAAAGTCTGTTCTGTACATCTGTGTCTCTTTTTCTGTTTTGCATATTGGGTTATCGTTACCATCTGTTAAAATTCCATATATATGCATTAGTATACTGTATTGGTGTTTATCTTTCTGGCTTACTTCACTCTGTATAATGGGCTCCAGTTTCATCCATCTCATTAGAACTGATTCAAATGAATTATTTTTAATGGCAGTTTCTTATTAAAACTAAACATGCAATTGTCATGCAAACCAGCAATTGCACTCTTGCGCATTTATCCCAGAGAAACAAAAACCTTATGTTTAGACAATAACCTGTGAATGACTATTCATAGCAGCTTTATTCACAATAGCCCAAAACTGAACAGCTCTGATGTCCTCCAACAGGAAAATAAATAAGCTGTGACAGACAAAACCCATCAAATACTACAGTAAAAATGGTACAACTTGGATGACTCTCCAGGGAATTATGTTGAGCGAAAAAAGTCAGTCACAAAAGGTTGCATATTCTATGACTAGTTTATGTAACAGTTTTAAAAACAGAATTTTAGAAATGGAGAACAGATTTATGGTGTTTGGGACAGGGTGAGGAAGTAGAGAAATTGGTGTGGTTACGAAAGGACAACATGGGCAATCTTTGTGGTGATGAAACTGCTCTGAGTGTTGACTGTGGTGGCGAATACATGAACCTACGTGTGGCAAAATCGTATGGAACTAAACATATACACAGACATACAAGTAAGACAGGAAATCAGAATAAAATCAGTAGATTGTATGAACATCAGCGTCGATTCTGGCTGTGATATTATACTACAGCTTTGCAAGGTGTTACCATTAGAGTGAACAGGGTCAGGGCACATGAAATCTCTCTGTATTATTTCTTACCACAGCATGTGAATCTAGAATTACTTCAATAACATTTTCAATAAAGGATGACTGACCATCTGAGGTAAATAGAGCAGTAATGTATACAATGTATTATAGAATTACAGAATATGCAAAAATAAAATGTAGGACAAAAATACCCTAAAATATGGGAGGAATTGGGTGTCATAAGATTCTTAAGCTAGGTGGGAAGAAATATAATATTTTAAGGTAAAATGTAATTAATTAAAGATGTCAATTCTAAACTCTAGGGCAATTATTAAATATATTTTTTTAAAGTGAGACACAAATAAAAGCCAATAGTGGAGATACAATAATAAGAATTACTCAACTTAAACAGCATGCAGAAAAGGAGGAAAATGCACACAAACAGTGGAAAGATAATACCATGGTCATAGCTTAGAAGACTTAATATTGTTAAAATGACCAAACCAAGGTTATTAAGATTCATTGCAATCCCTATCAAAATACCAGTGGTGTTTTCTACAGAGTTAGAGCAAATAATTCTAAAATTTGTATGGAAACACACAAGACCATGAACAGTCAAAACAGGGAGATGGAGGAGGAGAGAAATAGGTGGAGATTGAAAGATATAAACTTAAAAACTTTCAATTGCAAAATAGTGTTGGGTATGAAATGTACAGTGTGGGGAATATAAGTCAATAATTATGTAATATCTTTGTATGGTGACATATGGTAATTAGATTTACCATGGTGATCATTTTGAAGTGTATAGAAATACTGAATCACTAGGCTGTATACCAGGAACTGACATATCTGGCATATCAAGTATAATTCAAAAGCAACAAACAAGCTCATGGAAAAAGAGATCAGATTTGTGGTTATCAGAGATGGTGGAGGAGAAGGGGAAGTGGGGATTGGATGAAGGTGGTCAAAAGGTACAAACCTCCAGCTGCATGCATGCTAAGTCGCTTCAGTTGTGTCTGACTCTTTGTGATCCTATGGACTGTAACCAGCCAGGCTCCTCTGTTCATGGAACTTGCCAGGCAAGAATTCTGAAGTGTGTTGCCATGCCCTTCTCCAGGGGATCTTCCCTATCCAGGGACTGAACCCACATCTCCTGCATTGGTGGGCAGGTTCTTTACCACTGAGCCACCAGGGAAGCCCCATTGAAAGATACTGTTAAGAAAAACAAAAAAAAAAAAAAAAAGAAAAAGAAAAAGAAATGGTAAGCCATAGACTAGGAAAACATATTTTCAAAGTTCATCTTTTTTAAAGGACTTGCAGGTAGAATAATAACTCTCACAACTAATGAACAGATAACAAACAACCTAATTTTAAAAATGGACAAATACTTAAACAGACATTCCACCAAAGGAGATAACACAGATGGAAAATAAGTATAAGAAAAGATGTTTAACATTATTGGTCATTAGGAAAATCCAAATTAAAAACCACAGTGAGATATCACTATGTAACTATTAGAATGGCTAAAATAAAAGATAATAATATGATAATTTCCTGGCAGTCCAGTGGTTAGGACCCTGTACTTTCACCACTGTGGGCCTGGGTTTGATCCCTGGTCAGGGAAAAAGATCCTGCAAGCTGCATGGCATGGAAAAAAAAAAAAGAAAATCCACATTTCAATGAACAGAATTTTAAAAAACAAGCTAATAATACTGCATTGACAAGATGGTGGAGCATCCAGAACTCTCATGCTTCCTGGTAGAATTAAAATGGTCCAGCTGCTCTGGAAAACAGTTTTGGCAGCTTCTCATAAAATTAAATATACACTTGACATGTACCGCAGAATTCCCACTGCAAGCTATTTGCCCAGAAGAAAGAAAAACTGTGTTCACTCCAACTATGAACACATTTGCTTATAGCTTTATAATTACCCCCCTCCAAACTAGAAACAAGTGTCCTCCGGTTGGTTAACTGGCACACAAGCTGTGGTCCGTCTACTCAATGGAATGCTACATGTCAATGAAAAAGCGATACTGCTAATCCCAGCAACAGCATAAGTGAATGTCAAATGCATTATGCTAAGTGAAAGAAGTTAGACTTAAAGATTATCTACTGTATGATTCCATTTACATGACATTCTGGAAAAGGCAAAACTCTCAGGGCAGAAAACACATGAGTGGTTGCCAGGGCCTGAAGGCGGGGAGACAGGTTGACTACAAAGGGACACAGGGATTTTAGGCAATGGAAATATTCTGCATTTTGATTATGGTGGCAGTGTTCAAATCTTACTGAACATCAATGAATTCACAGTAAAGAAAAACTCTATGAATGTAAAGTATGTGCAAACGCCTTCACTCAGTATGCAGGACTTAACCAACTCCGGAGAATCCACACTGGAGAGAAACTTTTTGAATGATGACCTGTATGCGGGTGAACCCTTAGTCAGAGCTCAGAACCTGTAATATATCGCAGAATTCACTCAGGGGAGAAACCTTACAAATGTGAGTATGGAAAAACCTTTTGATTGAACCCAACCCCGATCATTCCTCAGAGAAGTCACCCTGGGGAGAAGCCCCATAAATGTGATGAGTATGGTGAAGCCTTCAGTCAGCACTCAGGCTTAACAAATACAAGTTAGGAGGGAAGCATGGAAACCCTCCTAGACCAAGAAAACATATGTGTGATGAGTGTGGGGAGACCTTCACACAATTAACTGGCCTGAGAAATCACAAAAGAATTCACATATGGGATAAGACCTACTAGTGTCCTGAATGTGGCAAGGCCTTCACAAGGGTGTATGTGCATGTTAGTCGTTCAGTCATGTCTGACTCTTTGGGACCCTATGGACTATAGCCCACCAGCCTCCTCTGTCCGTGGGATTCTCCAGGCAAGAATACTGGAGTGGGTTGCCATGCCCTCTCCTCCAGGGGATCTTCCTGACCCAGGTCTCCTGCATTGCAGGAAGATTCTTTACCTACTGAGCCACGGGGGAAGCCCCTTCAGAAGGGGAGAACATAGTGAACATGAGGGGATTCACAACAAGGAGAAGCATTATCAAGGTAAAGAGTGTGGCAAAGCCTTCAGTCAGAAGTCAGGTCTTAGTCATCATCTCAAAATCCACACAGGAGAGAAACCTTTCAAATGTTCTGCATGTGGGCAAGCCTTCAGCTTCAAATTTCAATAAGCATAAGAGGGTCCACTCTGAGGAAAAATCCCATACAGATAAATATTGTGGGAAGGTTATAGGCAGAGAGCAACACTGATCCAGCATCAGAGAGGCCAAATCCTGTTAAGCCCCAGCAGTGGCGTGAATGAAGTGAAGCTTGCAGTAGAAGCTCAGTTCTGACTAGGCCCCAGAGAAAACACTGAAATGACTCCTTGCCGAGGTATTTGGAGACAACTTCAAGTAGAGTTCAGAATACTTTTTAATTGAGATAAAATGTTTCTTTAACCTCATTATTTCCAGAACATCAGCGATACCACACTGAAAAGTTGTATAAAGGTTATAAATGCTGGTTGTTGCTCAGTTGTGTCCGACTCTGCCAGCCCATGGACTGCAGCACACCAGGCTTCCCTGTCCTTCACCATCTCCCGGACTTTGCTTAAACTCATGTCCATTGAGTTGGTGATGCCACCCAACGATCTCATCCTCTGTTGTCTCTTCTCCTCCTGCCTTCAATCTTTCCCAGCATCAGGGTCTTTTCCAATGAGTCAGCTCTTCGCATCAGGTGGCCAAAATATTGGAACTTCAGCTTCAGCATCAGTCCTTCCAATGAATATTCAGGATTGATTTCCTTTAAGATTGGCTGATTTGATCTGCTTGCAGTCCAAGGGACTCTCAAGGGTTTTCTCCAACCACAGTTCAAAAGCATCAATTCTTTGGCACTCAGCTTTTTTTTTTTTTTCCCCCTACCCCTCTCAGCCTTCTTCATGGTCCAACTCTCACATCCATACATGACTACTGGAAAAACCATAACTTACTGTACGAACATTTGTAGGCAAAGTAATGTCTCTGCTTTTTAATATGCTGTCTAGGTTGGTCATTGTTTTTATTCCACAGAGCAAGCATCTTTTAACTTCTTGGTTGCAGTCATCATCTGCAGTGATTTTGGAGCCCAAGAAAATAAAGTCTGTCACTGTTTCCATTGTTTCCCCATCTATTTGTCATGAAGTGAATGGGCCAGATGCCATGATCTTAATTTTTTGAATGCTGAGTTTTAAGCTAGCTTTTTCATTCTCCTTCATCAAGAGGCTCTTTAGTTTCTCTTCTTTTCTGCCATAAGGGTGGTGTCATCTGCCTATCTGAGGTTATTGATATTTCTCCTGGCAATCTTGATTCCACCTTGTGCTTCATCCAGCCCGGCATTTCGCATGATGTACTCTGCATATAAGTTAAATAAGCAGGGTGACAATATACAGCCTTGATCCAGTCTGTTGTTTCATGTCTGGTTCTAACTGTTGCTTCTTGACCTGAATACAGGTTTGTCAGGAGGTGGTCTGGTATTTCCATCTCTTTTAGAATTTTCCAGTTTGTTGTGATCCACACAGTCAAAGGCTTTAGCGTAGTCCATGAAGCAGAAATAGATGTTTTTCTGAAATTCACTTGCTTTTTCTACAAATGCTGGAAAAGTTGAGAATTTGGAAAAGTAAGCATCAACAAGAAATTTACCTGGGACTATCTTTGTTAAATGCAGTGAAGTGTCAGTGAATACAATGAAAAGGTACACAAGGGCAATTGTAAAAAAAAAAAATTGTTACTGAATTCCTTAGTTTTTATGTTTTGCTTTTTCAGATCATATTGATTTCTAATGAGCCTTAACCTAGCTGAATGTTGAAATTGCTTCTCTTAGTACAGTTGAGGTCACTGGACTATTCAAGAGCTTGGAATGTGTGAGATGAGCTGTCTGTTTCCCTTCTATCTTGGCTACCTAACCAAGCCTCTGACCAGAATTGGTGGCCTGCAGACCCTCCCTGATCCCCACACCCAGAACTAGCATTTCCTGGTGAAAAAGGATGTGTTATATTCTAAGTGATGCTTCCGGCGATGGGGCTCAGAGGTAAAGAATCCGCCTGCCAAGCAGGAGACTTGGGTTTGATTTCTGGGTCGGGAAGATCCCCTGGAGAAGGGGATAGCTACCCACTCCGGTATTCTTGCCTGGAGAATTCCATGGACAGAGGAGCCTGGTGGGTTACAGTCCATGGGATCGCAGAGTTGGACACAACTGAGCGACTAACACCCACACAGAACTGTATGCATTTGTCAAGACTCATGAATTGTACACCACATAGGGTGGCTGGAAAAAATTTACAGACCATAGCATTTGTTTTCATTTTATTTGGGGAAGATTGTCCTGAAGCAATTACACAAGTACCATTTAACTTGCTATTTAGAAATGCTATTTTCCTCTTTTGGGTTATCTGCCCACTTAAAAAAATAATTGCTTCATTAAAGGATAATTTCACGGACTTCCCTGGTGGCCTAGAGGTTGAGAATCTGCCTCCCAATGCAGGGGACATGGGTTTGATCCCTGTCCTGACATCAGGAAGATCTCACATGTTGTGGAGCAACTAAGCCTGTGTGCCATAACTACTAAGCCAACACACCACAACTAGAGAGTAGTTCCTGCTCACCACAAAGACAGCCAGCGTGCGGCAATGAAGACCCAACGCAGTCAAAAATTAAATAATACCATGACTTTTGAATACTTTTAATTAAAGTGCATATTGCTTCTGCTAAGGATCTCATCTCTGACTTCTCCCTGGTGAAGCATGTTGAAAACTCTCTACAGCAGGATTCTGAATCAACACACCTGGAATGGCCCAAGAAACTGCATTTAATCAGTATCACCAGGGAGTCTGAAGCTCGTGGTCTAAGGATGGTTAATTACCACTAGGAGGCAGTAGAGTTTTGTGTGAAGATTGTGGGTTCTGAGACCAGACTGCCTGCTTTCAGGCCATGCTTCAGTTGCTCATCTGCTATGCACTGGAAGCTTTCTGTGTCGTAGATTCTTTCCTGTAAAAAAAAAAAAAAAAAATGATAACAATAGTATCAACCTTATTATTGTAGTGAGGATTAAAAGTGTTAGCACAAAGCCTGGTGTCTGGTATCCTGTCTTTGTTAGCAGCATGTGTGATCCTCTGGCAGTGCTGTTGTAGGAGGCCCCTTTTCTTAAACAGTAAGGCTGTGGTTCAGACGGAGAATTTCATGTGGTTCTACCACCATTCCAGAGTGCTTTTCCTCCAGGAACTTTCTAGGCAACTAGGAAGTCTCACACAGTGAAACAGCAGGTGGAGGTAAAGGAGAGGCTGATGAATATGGGGTGGGAGGAATTAGAAATGCAAGGACTTTGGTTTCAGGTCATAAGGAGCTGACAATTAGTTAAGCACATCACTCTCAACACAAAAAATACCTCCATTTCTAAACTTTGTCACAGTTATGTACTATTTGCAGGAAATTGTTTCTCATTTATCTTATAGAGTGTTATGCAACTCTGAATTTATGAGAGCTGTTTTTAAAGTGTGTGGGGAAACACAGAAAATTATACCACTCCTCTTGTATACTATATAAGTATAGATATGTTTATATTAGCCTTTGGGGAAAATCCACAGAATTTATAATTCACAAAAGAAAGTAAGCAGATAAAGGAGCAGATCCTGTAACTGGCAGAGACTTAAAGAGTCTCTGATCCAAGTCCATGACCTTATGTACGGGTGGTCTTTATTAATCTCCAATTTTACAGACAAAATGATTAAGGTTATACGATTTTCCAATGTCACGCAGAAAGTATCAGGATTTTAAATAGAATTTTAACTTCCTGCCTCCTGCAGTAAATATTCATCCTGTGTTTTGATGGTAAAGATGAGGGCTGAACAAACTGACATGGGGACGAGGGACTGGGAGGGAGTCTATGGTGGGCTAGAAAAGACTTTGAATAAGAACCACAGGCATCTGAGAAAGCCTCATTCCCATACATCATGTGTTTCAGGCAAGTGAGGGCTGGTACTTGTCGGGTGAGGGAAGGCTGACCGGTCACCATCATTCCCATAAGGAGTATGCTGTTGTTTAGTCGCTCAGTCGTGTCTGACTCTGTGACCCCATGGACCGCAGCATGCCAGGCTTCCCCGTACTTCACCATCTCCTGGAGTTTGCACAAATTCATGTCCATTGAGTCAGTGACGCCATCCAACCATCTCATCCTCTGTCGTCCCCTTCTCCTCCTGCCTTCAATTTTTCCCAGCATCAGGTCTTTTCCAATGAGTCAGTTCTTTGCATCAGGTGGCCAAAGTATTGGAGCTTCAGCTTCAGCATCAGTCCTTCCAATGAATATTCAGGGTTGATTTCCTTTAGGACTGACCGACTTGATCTTGCAGTTCAAGAGTCTTCTCGAGCACCACAGTTTGAAGGCATCAGTTCTTTGGCCCTCAGTCTTTTTTATTGTCCAGCTCTCACATCCACACATGACTACTGGAAAAACCATAGCTTTGACTATACAGACCTTTGTAGGCAAAGTAATATCTCTGATTTTTTAATATGTTGTCTAGGTTTGTCATTGCTTTTCTTCCAAGGAGCAAGCATCTTTGAATTTCATGGCTGCAGTCACCATCTGCAGTGATTCTGGAGCCCAAGAAAATAAAGTCTGTCACTGTTTCCATTGTTTCCCCATCTATATGCCATGAAGCGATGGGACTGGATGCCGTGATCTTAGTTTTTTAATGTTGAGCTTTCAGCCAGCTTTTTCACTCTCCTCTTTCACTTTCTTCAAGAAGCTCTTTAGGGGTCCTCTTTGCTTTCTGCCATAAGGGTGGTGTCATATGCCTATCTAAGGTTATTGATATTTCTCCCGGCAATCTTGACTCCACCTTGCGCTTCATCCAGCCCAGCATTTCACATGATAAGTTAAATAAGCAGGATGACGATACATAGCCTTGATGTACTCCTTTCCCAGTTTGGATCCAGTCCACTGTTACATGTCCAGTTCTAACTGTTGCTTCTTGACCTGCATACAGGTTTCATAGGAGGCAGGTAAGCAGTATGATGTAGGTAAATTCATCACTGTCTGAGGTTTTATTGTTATAGAAACTTAATACATTGGTACATTGAGAATGGAAATCATCTCAAACAGGAAGTTAGCATGGATAAAACTCAGACCAATGCAGAAAAAAAAGCCCCAAACCTATTTATTTATTTATTAATTTATACTCTGACACAAAACCATCCATGGGATAGATGGCTATGTTTCTCCATCAGTACATTTTCATGCTATATAAGAAATACAACATGTAGGAATGAGGGACATAGCAATTGAGGATGACGTTAATGGATGAAGCCATGGCGCTTGATAAAATGAATGTGCCCATCTCCAGCCACAGAGTGGCACCTGCTGCTTGGAGCAAAGCAGACCAGACCTTTGATCTCCTGGGCTTATGGTGGAGCACCACTGCGAAATCAACCTGCCTTTCCACTTCCTAAGGCTGATCCAATCCTCTCCATCTTCCACCCATAATGAGTTGTTAATTCTTAGTACGTTATTACCCTCCTTCAGTCAATGTGCAGTCAAGTCTTGGCTTGGGGACCTGCCTTTTTAAACGTGACTTTCCATCACTTTGCTCTATCCTATTATGTGCATTGGGTTAGGGCACATAACCCAATGTGTGATTCTCAGCAATTTTATTTTCCAGTTTCCAGAATTTTTGAATGCAATTTTATGATTGACTCCATGTACCACCAACCATGTCAAAAAAAAAAAAAATCTGACAGTTTTTTTTCTTGAAACATCCTTAAACATATGTCAGAAAAATAACTTATTCCTGATGCTTGTGTCCAAACAGACACACAAGTTCAAAATTTAAAAAGCTAACAAATGTTAGATGTCCTCAAATATGACGTGAGTTACCAAGTGTCAAGATGAAAATACACTCATGTATTTACAGACGTGGGCTGCCATTTATAGACAACAGTGGAGAAATTCCAGTCCATGAATCAAAGAGGGGGTTGGAGATTCTAAAAATGAATCCATCGTACTATCAAACCCTACAGGAATAACTTAGACTTATTTTCCTAAAGACTTACTCCACTGAATAATCATGATGAGCATTGTAGATGTGGTGGAAATAATCTATAAATATCTCCTAATGAAAGCAAAAAAAGGTGCATTTCACTGCTGCTGCTGCTGCTAAGGTCACTTCAGTCGTGTCTGACTCTGTGCGACCCCATAGACGGCAGCCCACCAGGCTCCGCTGTCCCTGGGATTCTCCAGGCAAGAACACGAGTGGGTTGCCATTTCCTTCTCCAATGCATGAAAGTGAAAAGTGAAAGTGAAGTCACTCTGTCGTGTCTGACTCTTCTCAACCCCGTGGACTGCAGCCTACCAGGCTCCTCCATCC
This sequence comes from Cervus elaphus, assembly GCF_910594005.1. Lineage (NCBI taxonomy): Eukaryota > Metazoa > Chordata > Mammalia > Artiodactyla > Cervidae > Cervus > Cervus elaphus. Next base: position 34,243,812 of record NC_057824.1, read on the forward strand.
ATGGCATTTTCCAGTTAAGGGTACTGCAGTGGGGTGCCATTGCCTTCTCCGTGCATTTCACTAACCCAAGGCAATTTGTTTAAATTGTGAGATGTCCAAAAAGTAACAAATTTGGCTCCAGTATCATTTATAGTTTTGGTTATGAAACAGACCGTTCCTGGAGGAAGAACAGCCTGTTCTACATTGACAAATACCAAACTTCACTTTAGTTAGCTTCCTGAGCAAAACTGGAGGCCTGGTTCAATCCCTGGGTCAGGAAGATCCCCTGGAGAAGAGAATGGCAACCCACTCCCCTATCCTTGCCTGGGAAATCCCATGGACAAAGGAGTCTGGCAGGCTACATTCCATGGGATCGCAAAGAGTCAGACACGACTGAGCACCTAACACAACAACTGTAGAAGAGCTTAATAGCGGCTTTCAGTATTTACTTTGTCAATTTTAGGGAAGTATATGGAACAATTGCAGGGTTTTCAAAATCTAAGGTTTTGGTTATCTAATAACTGAATGCCTTTCGCCTGGATTTAATGATCTGTGCACACAGTAAGTTTAAGGAAGATCCCAGGCTAAGTCGTAAGACAAACTCACATTAGTTGTGGCTGCTAACAAACCAATCACAGTTTTCACAGAGAAGGGAGATGGTTCTGTCTGATTTTCAGGCTGATTGATTGCTCAAGTATCATCTTTCATAAATGTATTTTTTCTAATTTTTAGACCAGTTTGTGGTTGTGCAAAGATAAAATAGTGGTCTTCTCTCATGCCAGCAGAGATGTGGTTCTGTGGTATGTTACACAAACTATTTAAGATACTTAGGTTTATGTACGGGCTTCCCAGGTGGCGCTAGCGGAAAAGAACCCAGTTGCCAAAGCAGGAGACATAAGAGACACAGGTTCCATCCCTGGGTCAGGAAGATCCCCTGGAAGAGGGCAGGGCAAACCACTTCAGTATTTTTGCCTGGAGAATCCCATGGACAGAGGAGCCTGGGGGGCTACAGTCCACAGGGTCGCACAAAGTCAGACATGACCGAAGCGACTTAGCACATGTTTATGTACGTACATACATACATACATGACTTGTCTACCATAAAATATTTAGATTTTAAGTTTTAAAAGCTTTCTTAACATACCATGCAATTTTTTCATGCACTTCATATAAACCATATGTTTGAATATTTTCGAGTCACAAAATAAGAAGGCTTTATATTTTCAAAATCAGACTATGAAAACACAGCGGCATGAAGTTACAGGGTGAGCTGGGTGGAGAGGAAGCAGCCTTTCACAGGATCAAACCCACATACATGCAGAAGGCTGCAATTAAAGAGGCCAAGGATAGGGATGTTTCGAAAATATACTTAAAACAAGATGAAAGAAGAGTTCTGGACCTTTGAAAATGCCCCAGAAAGTGAATAAAAACAAGCCTTCTCTTTTATCAGAGCTCTGTCTCAGACCTGTTGCTAGAAAGACCTTGCTGGGTTGAAATATACATTTAAAGAAATAACATATTTTTCCTTTTAAGTGGATCAAATTATTACATGGGCAAATTTCTTTTTAGGGATCCTTGAAGCAGTAGCATACATGTACAACATAAGTACATAGGTGGCTTACTATGATGTTCACAGCCCAGAGGACTCTCAGAGGTACCTCACGTTTTTATCCCACAATTACTGGGTGCACCTGTAGTCCAGAGGAACTTGGGCAACTCGGAAGCTCTCAGGCTTAGCAAGGAGATGTCAAAACGAGGGCTGCAAAGCCACACTTCCTCTGGACAGCTTTCATTTTCCTAACAATGTACACTTCTTTTATAGCACTCAGCAGACTGGAGTGAACTATTCATTTTGTGATTACTTGGACCCACAAAGTAATCTTCCCTCTTAAATAGTAAGCTCTGAGGATGTCATTGTATTTATTTTGCTTTCCTCTCCATCTAGTCCAGGGCCTCATGTCTTGCTCGTACTAAATAAATCTTCTTTGCCAATGTGAAAGTGGTAGTTCTTTGTCTTTCCAATTTTATCCCTGACATAAATTGAAACAGGTATGAGACTGCCATGGGAGGGAGGCTGTGGGATCCAGAAGATTCTAAATAGGTGAAGTGCTGTGGCTGGCACAGAGGTGATGCAAACGAGCCAGCCGGGAAGAAGCGCAGAGGTTTTCCTGCTAAGAAGACAGGCATGACTGACAAGTACATAAACTTGAGTTTGCTGCCTGATTTTGTGATTCTTCGGCTTGAATGTTAAGTAGTTTTGTGTTTCATGTTCCTTTCAGCCACTTTCATCCTCACTTTCTTAGTTCAGAGTCTCAGGAACAGGTTTGGGAATAGACACCGGAGGAGGAGCTAACATCCTAGGCTCTAAGGGAATGTCTCATGGAGGGTAACTTTGCAGAGACCAGTCACATTGGGAATGGGCATCGTTATGATGATAACCTTGGTTGAGTTTTTACAGTGTACAAGGCATTCAGATCATCTGATTCTCACAGACGTGTTGTGAATTAAGTGGTTCAGAATCATGTGTGTGTGTGTGCTTAGTCGTGTCTGACTCTTTGTGACTCCGTGGACCGCAGCCCGCCAGGCTCCTCTGTCCATGGGATTTTTCAGGCAAGAATCCTGGAGTGGGTTCCTATTTCCTCCTCCAGGGGATCTTCCTAAGCCAGGGATCAAACCTGCGTTTCCTGCATCTCATGCATTGGCAGGTGGATTCTTTACCACTGAGCCACCAGGGAAGCTCTCAAAATCATGGCCCCCAGTTTACAGATGAGGAAAGGGAGGTTCAGGAGAGGGTGAATTATCCAAGTTATAGTGAAAGCAAGAGAAAATTAACATTTGCTTGAGAACTTACTATGTCCTGAGGCACTAATCACTCTCTATATTTTTTTTACTTTTAATTGGAGGATAATTGCTTTACAAAGTTGTGTTGGCTTCTGCAGTACAACAACGTGATTCAGTCATAGGTATACATATGTCCCCTCCCTCTTGAACTTCCCTCCCACCCCCACTCCATCCCACTCCTCTAGGTGGTCACAGAGCCCCAGGTTGAGCTGACTGTGTTACACAGTGACTTCCCACTAGCTATCCGTTTTACACAAGGTAATGTATAGGTTTCATTGCTTCTCTCTCAATTTGTCCCATCCTCTCCTCTCCCCACTGTGTCCACAAGTGTGTTTTCTATGCCTGTGTCTCTGTTCTTGCCCTGCAGATATGTTCGTCAGTACCATTTTTTCAGAATCTGTATGTGTTAATATATAATATTTGTTTTTCTGTTTCTGTTTGCAATTTCGCCTTAGCTTACACTTTATCAGAGACCATACTAATGTCATCGCATATGCCTGAGATCATATCAACAAATTTCAGAAAAAATCCGTTACATTTACCAATATAAAAATTCATTGAATAGATTTACTAATTTTATTTTTTTAGAGATGCTCATTGCTTAATAACCACAAGGAACATCTACTGAATACACTGGGGAAAACTTGCGCCTTTCTTATACTCTGCAAAATATTAAGAAGCATAAAAACAATCTACGTCCATGAAAACATGTGACTCTACTCTTTTTAGATCGTTCTCTCTTCAACGAGATGACAATGAACAACAGTGGCAGTACAATTTGTGTTTCTCTACAGATCCAGCTCTCTATAGGTTCTCTTCCTAATTGAAAAGAGAACATGAAGACGCTGTAAATTGCAGCCGATAAGAACAGTTACAACAAAAAGCGCCCTGCCTAGAGCTCTAGATAGGAGAGTGATCCAGCCAAGATTTGGGACCTATGCACAGAGCTGTGACCCAAGCCAGACACCTGAGCCCTGGTCAGGGGGCTCTGAGCGGAGCCCAGCACAGAGGGTGTCATTTATGTGTCCTTTGAATATCACTGCATTTCAAGGCCAGAAAGAACACTGGCTCTTAGCTGGCTTTTTGTGTTATCTGTGCCTCTTCCCCTCTCCGTGATGGATAACTGAGGTTTTAATATACAGCAGTGACATTCTAGTCGATGTAGGAAAGGGGCAGTCCCTGAGGGCAATCTGAACTTCTGCTTAGTATATTTACTCTTGCTGTTTTCCTTCCTCTTCATTTGTAATTCAGGAGGCTCTCCGAGAAGGGAGAGACAGGAAGGCCTCTTAGATGGATCGAAGGACTGTGAGCTGGGATACCAGGTTCTATGAAAAGGTCTGCTATTGAATTTGTTCTGCTACCTTTAGGCAAATCATTTGATCATGCTGTGCTTTGGTTTCGTCCTGTGCTTGCTCAGTGTAAACAACATGTAGTTGAATATTCTGTAATTGTTGGAGAGTATTTAAGTGTGAGACTGATTTATTTTTCCAGGCCACCTGCTGAGGTCTGAAGTGAAAATCTGCTTCTTTGAGATGCTGGGCTTCAAACCCTTCCGACAACAGCAGCCATCGTGTTGCTGCTTCTCAGCTCATCAGGCTTACTCTATAGTTGAGGGGCTTATTTTGCGGTCTCCTTTGTTTGCAGAAATGAAATATGTCATTCATTACCTTCATGCTGCTTTTACAGCCCCCTGCCCAACCCCCCTCAACCCCTCTAAAAAGATGAAGGCTTTCTTTGGCACAGAGTTGCTTTACCTGTGACACTGATCCCAAGAGACCGTGGAGAGAGATGACATGGCAAACAAACTGAATTATCTGAGCTTGCTACTCTAGTTCCTTTTTGATGGTTTGGGTCAGGACCACTAAAGGTTTGAACTAGATTTAAAGGTGCAGGCTCTTTGGGATTTTGGCAGGAAGCAGGGAGTATGCTGGAAAGAGAACACAAACTACCCTCGCCCTCTCTGCCTTTTTGGTTTGTTTGTTTGTTTGTTATAGCCTGTGTTACATTTGGCAACAAGACGCCCCTGTTAGTGAAAGGTGCCAAGCTGAGGTTCTTAGAAGCTAATAAAAATGCTTGTGGATAAGGAAGGGTTTTGTTCCTCATCAGTGGATCACCACTGACACTTTAACAATCTCTGAAGTGCACAAATGGAGTTAACAGAAAGATTTCTTTTGTTTTGAATTTAAATGTATTTCATGATGTCTAGTGCAGTTAAGTTAGAAGCATTTTCTAAACAAACCTAGCAAGGTGTTAAAGGGATAGGACCCATGAAAGGTTTGACCCATTACTTGTAGCTTTGGTGGCAACAGGAAGAGCTTCAGACACAGGAACACAGTGTAACCTTTCAGTTTTGAAACGTTACTAGGTCTTCCTGTGCTATAAATGATCAAAGACACATCCGGGTAAATATTGCCCGCAAATCTTAGTTGGCTTGAAGAGTACTGAATCCAACTTCCGTTTGTTAATTCAAGGAAACAGCACGCAGGGACTCGAATTTGGGGGCTTCATTCTTGGACAGGGTCATCGATACACCAGAACATAACTTGCAGGTGCCCCAACTGCAGAAACTTCCAACAGAGGCAGAGTTTTCGCCGATGCCTCTTAGGAACAGGTAGCCAGCAACCTGCCAGGCTTGAGGAACTGGACGGGTAGGTGGGGAGGGGTTGGCGGTAACATTTTGCACTTAGATTTACATCTACTTTGCGGCTCCTGCGAAGCAGGGTGTAGGTCCTTGGGGTGGAGGTCTGGCTGGTCGGCTCTAAATGTGAATAGGAAGCCATGTAGCTTGGCAATTATGTTAAAACTGGCAATCTCTGTCTCTGGCAAGGACTTCCTCTGAATGAAAGTACGAAGGGGATGAGGGTCACCCCGGGGTCAATCTGCACAACCTGGAGAAAAGTCCCGCCCTTGGGTGGATGCGGGGCCCAGAGGCAAAGACTAAGGCGACGAGAGACCAGAAGAACTGCGGACACTACCTTGCAGGGACGGGGAGGCTTCAGTTACCGCCTTCGGGACGATTATCCCTGGCCTAGAAGTATTTATATTAAAATCATTTCCGCCATTATAAGGAGCCGCAACCAGACGGGAGGCGGGGACGCGCGCCAGGCGGATGCGCGCTCCCTTTGTCCCGCCTCCCAGCCCGCGGGCTCTTTGAGCCGAGGGAACGCGCTTCGGAGAGAACGCGCCGCAGGCGTTGCGTTTGTGCTCCGGGTGGAAACTGCCTTCCGCGGCGGCGGCGTTCCGGGGGCGGAGAAGACCGGGTAGGCGGGAAGGTTGAGCGCCGCCCGCTCCTCCCCACCCCCTGCCTCGGCCCTGAAGGGGCTGGATGGGCGGCGAGTCGGGCGCGATGGCTCGAGCCTGGGCGGCGGCGGCGGCAGCGGCTGGAGGCGGCGGCGCGTCCTCCTCCTCGCCCCGGCGGTGATCGGAGCGAGCGGCCGCAGGCCCCCGATGAGACTGCTCGCGGGCTGGCTGTGCCTGAGCCTGGCGTCCGTGTGGCTGGCGCGGAGAATGTGGCCCCTGCGGAGCCCGCTCACCCGCTCCCTGTACGTGAACATGACGAGCGGCCCGGGTGGGCCGGCGGCGGCCGCGGGCGGCAGGAAGGAGAACCACCAGGTACGGGGCCGAACCAGAACCCGGGCCCGGCGGGGCAGGGGCGGGGCGGCCAGCCTTCCCGCGCTCGGCCCGGCTATTGTGCGGGGCGTTGCGGCGTGAGGCACCCCCCCCGGGCCTCGCCCAGCCGCTCCGGCCCCTCGCAAAGTTTCCCCCCGGTCTTCTGGGCCGTGCGCCCGGTCCGCGCCCCGCGGCTCCTTTTGTTCGGCGGCTCAGAAGGAGGACGACCTCCGGTTTTCTTCCCGGGCCCCTGCGCGAGCGCCCCGGAGACCCGCATTGTTCCCGGGTCCCGGCGGGTGATTGCGGACGCTCGGCCACTTTGGCGTCCGCTCCCGGCGACCGGCCGGAGGAACTTTCGGGCCGGTGCGTGGCGACCTATCTGGGACCCATCTGGCACCGAGGCCTGAGAACTGAATGACCCGACCAAACCCATTACCCCCGACAGCCTCTATCAGCCCAGAGAATCACGCCGAAAAGCCGGTCTCTCTTTTTGTCTGGTTGAATCTCTGAACGTACAAAGGTTTCATAAAGAAATTCAACCGTGCAGTGTGAGCCGTGTAACTCTCTGGGCTCGTTCGGGTGACATTTTCCCCAAGCACTTAAAAATGTGTTTGATAAGTGGCCACTCCTTTCCCGTCGAACCTTCCCCCTCTTAGTTAAGAGAGATTATCTCCTTCAAACTTTGATTTTGGTATCTGACCGGAGAGATGTGGTAACAAGAAAGGTGATGAAAGCTTTCACTGAAAGGGTTATTAGAATTGGGCAGGAGCGAATGCTTTAAAAGAGTTGTAGTTGTGCACCGTGAACGATGGCGATGTGGCTGGCTGGATAGTCTTCATTATCTTAGTTTTGTGGCACTTGCAGAATTAAGAGTGAGGTCTTTCGTGTTTGATTATAATGTAGTTTGTGGTTAACATGACATTGAGAAGAAAGCCTCTTGGTTTTTGAACTCTGCCGGAGTATTGGTTTATAATAGCTAGCAGTTATAGTACATTTTGCTTTCCCAGAGAGCGGTAGCTAATTACTCCCCATCTTGTGTCTCATCATTTTCATAGTTTTCTCATTTTCATATATTACTTTTCTTATGATGCCAGGTGTTTACCCTGAAGTTGATTTCATGTGTTCTAATGAAACTAAAGGAATTATCTAAGTAGATAAAACAATTCACTCAGAGAAGTAGTATTCAGTTTTTATTTAGAAAATATTTGTAGTGGGCTTTTTCTATTTTTAAAGGAAATTATAAATGTCCATAAAATTTCTTTGTAATCCCACAACTATTGTACTAATACTTTGTTAATCACTCCTATGATATTGTTAGGGGTGTAGGTAAACTTAGTAGGTGACCTTAACCTGTAAAACCACATTCTCTGCAATAGATTTTTAGAGTTGTACTGTAGTGATAATATTCAGTTACTAAGATACATATCTCGAATTAACATGGATAATGATGTAAAACAGTGAATAGAAATGTCATCTTTAATAGCTGGTAGAAAGAAAGTTCTGGGTAGGATAAAAAGGAGGCTTATTTCCATTGACATGGAATTATAGTAGAGTCTGTTAACTGTAGATGTTTATAACAACACTTGAGATTACTGCTACTTTAGTATACTTGATGTTTTCAGTGCTCATAAAAGAAATGGACATATTATAAAAACTGAAAAACTGTTTAAGTCACTTGATTTTTATGGGGCATAGGTAGAAATTATAGTTGCAGACACAGCTTCAGACGATGTCCTAACAATACATCTCAGAATGTCTTTTAATTGTGTACTTTTTAAAAGTTGGATCTGTCAAGTTCTGAGGAAAATTAATACTGTTTCCAATACCTCCTTTGCTTCATTATGTTTCCAAGACACTCAAGTATGTGTAATAAGTGTGTATTTTAACCAGTTGCACATAACAATTTGTCGGTTAGTTTCTCCAAATGAAGACTGATCTGGTGCTTTTTGACTGTTGAGTGGAAGGGGGAAGATTGGCTCTTTTCCTTAAAACTGTAACTCAAGACATTATTTTGAGTTGATGCATTCGCATTATGAAAATATTGTCCATGAGTAAAAGATTAAAGTGAGCAAAAGAGATGTTTATGGAAACCACAGTGAAATAAATGAAATAGGAGACTGTTCTCTCTGCCCTGGCTGAGTTGATTATTTGTTATCTGCTTTGTATTCCAGGATGCTTATAAACTTTGTTGCTGTGAAGTAACTTAACTCTAAATGCTTTCCCTCCCTTTAAGTTAATAGTTCATGCTAGGTCTTCTGGTGTTCATTTGGGTATGTGGCTTCCATAGCCAGCCATCTGGTTCTTTTGCAGTTGCATGGAAGTATGGATTTGATTGAACTATACTTACAAGTTTTCCTTATGTTTGATTAAAAAATTATGGTGGTGGATTCTGTGTTTAAAAGAGAGATCTTAGGCAATGTTTGTTCATTAAAAATAGCTATTTAGTTACTGAATCCTGGAGAGGCAAGGCTCCTTTGGGCTAAAGCAGCTCTAAACCAGTCACAGCACCATTTTAATACCTTGGTTTGGTGTGCTAGTTTCACAACTGGGATTTGTGTTTCATTTTGGGAAAGTGAGAAGGAAGGGAAGGGGTTTCTCAGCACAGATGGATATGGCTTGCCGGCCAAATAGGCATCACTGACTTTTTTGTACAGACTGTAAAGTGAGGGAAAAATTTTTTTTAAGATGTTTGCTTCAGAGAAAATTTCCAGTTTTCTTAATCAGCAGCACATTCTTCATCACAGATTGAAAGCTGTGTAGTTTGACTTTTTGGGAAGAAATTGAGGTAGGTAGTGAGAAACTAGATACATGACTTTTCGATATTGGCTGACCCGGAACTTAAAAAGAAAGTAGTAACGACAATAACTTTGAATCTAGCCTTTTTGAGGCATTGCACCTGCTAGTTAATGGAACTGTTAAAGAGCTATTGAAACTTGAAAGAACTCTTAGGCCACACTAACTAGGTTCTTGATAATAAGAGTCATTCAACAGCTTCTCAATTGATGGAGTGACAAAAGAATTGTTATAGAACTCCTTGGAACCAGGCCAGGACTGTTTCTCCAGTTGATACACTGCCAGGTTTTTTAAGAGCACAGATAACATTATCTGAAATTAATAAGGTAACTTGGGGAGGGAGATGGGAGGGAGTTTCAGAAGGGAGGGGATATATGTGTACCTATGGCTGATTCATGTTGAGGTTTGACAGAAAACAGCAAAATTGTGTAAAGCAGTTATCCTTCAATAAAAAATAATTTAATAAATATATATGGTAACTTAAAATTGCAAATATGTATATATCTGAGTTTTTTCTTTTCATCTTCTTATGTAAACTCAGAAATGTGCTCTGCCATAAGCAATGATGGATTTAAGATAGAATTGAAACAATTTGGATTTTCTTACAGATGAAAAAATATCAGTACTTGGACATCACAGCCAGAGGTAAAGGTTGTGCTAAAGTACAGGTTCCGTCTCCTGCTCCTCACTTCCCAGTTACCTTGTGGAGGTGGACCAAAGTTAGGCATGAGTTAACAGTGCCCAGAGGGGTCAGCCAGCTAGCCAGACAGATGCTGATAGATAGATTTGTGTCCTCTGAACTGCCTTTGAAAGTCCGGAGTCCTTTGCAGCTGAATACCAAAGAGATTTTGAAGAGTTTTCTTTCCTTCCTTATAACCTGTGTTGAAACCCTGAACAAGTGTTAGCTTCAGTTTTACAGAGTACAAGGAAGGTCCCTTCTTCAGGGTATACCAGAGGCCTTTATGTTCCCCTGTGAAGGTGCCCTTGGGACCCTGATACTTCCTGTAAAAGACTGTTTCAGATCCCCTGAAGCTTTGTTAAAGTCTTGGGATTATAAAATACTAACAGCTAGTGATATTTGAAATGAAGATTGCCAGTAATTTGTTTATTAAATCAAAATTGAAGGGATTTAATCTAAACTTTCCCTTCATGGAAGTGAGGGTGTCCTGTTACTCTGCACTTTCAAGGCGCCTATAAAGAGGTTGTTGGTTTAGGTTTGTGTCATTTGTAGAGAAAGAATGATTTGAATATTTACACCTGTGCTGTGCATATATACAAGGTGTGTGTGTGGTAGTTGCTTAGTTGTGTTTGACTCTTTGCCACCCCGGATTGTAGCCCGCCAGGCTGCTCTGTCCATGGAATTCTCCAGGCAAGAATACTGGAGTGGGTTGCCATTCCCTTCTCCTGGGGATCTTCCTGACCTTGGGATCAAATCCAGGTCTCCTGCATTGCAGGTGGTTTCTTTACCGTCTGAACTACTAGGGAAGCCCTTATACAGGGTACCAGTGTATCTGATATACAAGGCATCCGTGATTAAATGGCTGGACTGATATGATTGCATTGTAGAACTTTGAGTGTGATTTTTGAATCCTTACTGTCAAGGTCAGTGTCCTCAGGTTGGTCTCACCACCCTCTGTAGCAGCTAAGATTCTCCTGTACTCCATTAGCGGAGCCTCTCTGGTTGCCTTTAGTGGTATTGACTATCTCAGATCTTTGGTTGCTCACTTCTTTTGAGAATGGCAGAGTGCCCAGACCTACAGTGTGGTTTTGGGCATTCTCTTGAACCTCAGTTCTCTGACTGGCTTTTGTGAACCTTGACCAGGAAGGGAAAGAAAATCAAGTTATTGTGCTTCTATTAAGTGTCAGTCACTGTGTATATATATTATCTTCTCTAATCCTTAAAACAATTCTTGGAGGTAGGTGGTACATCCCCATTTTACAAACAGGCTAAGACCGATGAAACTTGTTTAAGAGCACAGTTAGTAGATAGCAGAGTTGGAATTTTGAATCCTGCTCTGTCTGGTTTCAAGGCCCAGGCTTTCACCGCTGTTTCATGGCATCCCTCTTAGGAAGCCTTGTTGCCTGAGGGGCTGTGAAAGTAGGTTGCCTTCTCAATAGCAAGCTGTACCCACTCTAGTGCAGCTCTGTGTAGACACTGAAATTATGCAACAATACAGCTTAGGAAAACACTTGGTTTCTGTTTACAGTTTTTTATAGAGGATACAACTTGGGAACAGCCAAATGGAACAGAGGCGTAGGGCAAGGGGCTGGCGGGGGAAGGTGGAGGGTGTCACAGAGCTCCCAAGTCCTGTCCAGGTAAGCCATCCTCCCAGCACGTCCGTGTGTTCAGCCACCTGGAAGCACCCAGAACCCTGTCTTTTAGGGGTTTCTGGAGGTTTCGTTACCAAGGTGTGATTGATGAACTCTTTGGCCAGTATTGGTTAAACTCAATCTCTAGCTTCTCTCCCCTCCCTGGATGTTAAAGGTGGGACTGCAAGTTCCATCTTGCCCTCTTGGTCATCACATGACCATACACACACTCTGGAGTTTCCCCAAGTTTTTAGGAGCTCTGTTCTGGGAACTGGGGATAAAGACCAAATATTTATTTATTATTGAACCACACTACCTAAGACATTCGCAAAGAGTCAGATACAACTGAGCAACTGAACTGAACTGACATTACCTAAAATCAGAAAGTTCATTTTCTAAAATAACTTTCTAATCCTAATTTTCCTAATGGGTTCAAGTCTTGTATTTTGGAAGAAAAGATTATTATATGCCATGTGTCTGACTAGTTGAGGAACTCAAAGTAATTTCAGAAAAACTTTTAACTCTGTCCCTCAGTCTGATAAGCAAATACAATTTTATAGGAACATTGCGTTTCTACTTTAAAGGAATTGGGTAAGCCCATGTAGGGGTTCTTAAGCAATGGTGATTTTTCACCCTCAGAGAAACTTGGCAATGTTTGGGACATTTTAGTTTGTCATGACTGGGGGTGGGGGAGTGTTACTGGCATCTGACAGGCACTGGCTTGTGATGCTGCTAAACATCCTACAACCCAGATCAAGGATTATCTGGCTCCAAATGTCAATAGTGCTGAGGTTGAGAAACGCAGGCTTAGTGTAATTCTGTTACTATCTAGATCAGATTATCTTTAGACCTATTTATCCAGTCTTAATTGGGCAGAATAGTCCTGCTTTCTTTTGTAGAATTGTATCTCACAGAGAGACACACTGGAACGAGCGAAGCAAAGAGAAGCTTCTTTGAAAAAAAAAATACTTCTCCTAAAAAACCACGTGCACCTCGAACAGGAGTTTGAACCTGTCGGGAGTGCTCAGCAGCCCATTTATTTGGCACTGTGAGGTGGGACGTGAAACGTGCAGCGCTTTGCCAGGTGCCTGGTGTAAGGTGGGCACTCTTGTGTCTTCCTTCACTGCCTGCTGTGCTGATGTAATTCTGCGGTGGGTGAGGAGCTACCCACTATTTGCAGAATTGGGTTTAAACAAGGCCTTACAAAAACATTCAAGTTTTAGAAAGTGTCAAAACCCAGTGACAGCTGTCTCCATGGTTATCCTTGTGTTCTCTTCAGGATTTTACTAGAAACCCTAAATTCTATCTGTTAGACTGCCTGTGATTTTTTTTTAAACAATAATTGTTAAATAGATGGACATTTTGTTGTTCATCTGTAACCGTACCAGCCACTGAAGTCAGTCATTGTCTCTGACCTTTTATGGAGCTTTGTGTCTACTGGGGAAGATAGACCCTGAACATGCAATTTATATACAGGTATTCCAGTTGAACTATTTCAAATCCTAAAAGATGATGCTGTGAAAGTGCTGCACTCAATATACCAGCTAATTTGGAAAACTCAGCAGTGGTCACAGGACTGGAATAGGTCAGTTTTCATTCTAATCCCAAAGAAAGGGAATGCCGAAGAATGTTCAAACTACTGCATAATTGGACTCATCTTGCACACTAGTAAAGTAATGCTCAAAATTCTCCAAGCCAGGCTTCAAAGTATGTGAACTGTGAACTTCCAGATGTTCAAGCTGGATTTAGAAAAGGCAGAGGAACCAGAGATCAAATTGCCAACATCCACTGGATCATCAAAAAAGCAAGAGAGTTCCAGAAAAACATCTACTTCTGCTTTATTGACTATGCCAAAGCCTTTGACTGTGTGGATCACAACAAACTGGAAAATTCTTAAACAGGTGGGAATACCAGACCACCTGACCTGCCTTTTGAGAAATCTATATGCAGTTCAGGAAGCAACGGATAGAACTGGACATGAAACAACAGACTGGTTCCAAATCAGGAAAGGAGTAGGTCAAAGCTATATATTGTCACCCTGTTTATTTAACTTATATGCAGAGTACGTCATGAGAAATGCTGGGCTGGATGAAGCACAAGCTGGAATCCAGATTGCCGGGAGAAATATCAATAATCTCAGATATGCAGATGACACCACCCTTCTGGCAGAAAGCAAAGAAGAACTAAAGAGCCTCTTGATGAAAGTGAAAGAGGAGGGTGAAAAAGTTGGCTTAAAACTCAACATTCAGAAAACTAAGATCATGGCATCTGGTCCCATCACTTCATGGGAAATAAATGGGGAAACAGTAGAAACAATGGCAGACTTTTATTTTGGGGGGCTCCAAAATCACTGCAGATGGCGACTGCAGCCATGAAATTAAAATATGCTTACTCCTTGGAAGAAAAGTTATGACCAACCTCGATAGCATATTAAAAAGCAGAGACATTACTTTGCCAACAAGGGTCTGTCTAGTCAAGGCTATGGTTTTTCCAGTAGTCATGCCTGGATGTGAGAGTTGGCCTATAAAGAAAGCTGAACCCCGAAGAATTGATGCTTTTGAACTGTGGTGTTGGAGAAGACTCTTGAGAGTCCCTTGGACTGCAAGGAGATCCAACCAGTCCATCCTAAAGGAGATCAATTCTGAGTATTCATTGGAAGGACTGATGCTGATGCTGAAACGCCAGTACTTTAGCCACCTGAAGTGAAGAGCTGACTCATTTGAAAAGACTGATGCTGGGAAAGATTGAGGGCGGGAGGGGAAGGGGGCGACAGGGTGAGATGGTTGGATGGCATCACCGACTCAATGGATATGAGTTTGAGTAAACTCTGGAAGTTGGTGATGGACAGGGAGTTCTGGTGTGCTGCAGTCTATGGGGTTGCAAAGAGTCAGACACGACTGAGTGACTGAAATGAACTGAACTGATTCAGGTCAGTGGTTATAAATGTTACTGAGGAGACATGAGACTTGAGAGATTATTAGAACAGGGGATCCATCCTAGTCTGGAAGTTCAAGGGATATATTTAGGCTTTGGTCATTTGGGGGTAGTGGGAAATGCAGGAGCCAGCAAATACCAGGTGAAACAGCTTTGGGAAATGAGCCTTCCAGAAAAGGAAAGAAGGGTACAGTGTTGTGACATAGTGACTGACTGGTTGTTATGGGTTGATAGGGAGTGTCATGAGGTGAGGCTGTGGATACAGAATGGACAAATCTTGTAGGGCCTCGTAAGCCATATTAAGTATTTTGAATATTATTTTAAGATAACTTCTGTGAAGCAGGGTTGTGACATAAGATTTACATTTAAAAATTTACAGTTTCAAAGAAATATGTTTAGTTCCTTAAATTTTCAAACCATTTTTAGTTTCTGGAAGATCAAAATGCCACCCACATTTTGATGTTTGTGTGTGTGTTTTTTTTTTTTTTTAAGTTTTATCAAGATATAATTCATGACTGTAAAATTCATCTTTTGAAGTGTACAATGGTTAGTAGTAGACTTCACAAAGTTGTACCGCCATCACCACTGTCTTAATTTTAGAACATTTTCATCACTTGATAACGAAATCCCATATTCATTATCATGAAGACACTCCCCATTGTCTCCTATCCCCAAACCCTTGGCAACCACGATCTACTTTCTGTCTCTGAATCTGCCCATTCTGGACAGTTTGTGTAAATGAAATCGTGTAATCTGTGGCCTTTTGTGACTGGCTTATTTCATTTAACATAATATTCATAGTTCAAATCTCAGGAATCAGTGCCTCATTCCTTTCTGTGTTTGATTGATATTCTGTTGTATGGATCAATTACATCTTGTTTATCCATTCATCAGTTGATGACATTGGAATTGTTCCACTTTTTGGTAATTATGAATAATGCCGTGGAATTGACATTTGTTTTATACAAATTGTCGGGAGGAACATGTATTTCAACCTTCATCTTTAAAGAGAAGGGCATTACTCCTTTTTATTCAGTAGCATATTTTGATCAGTAAGCATTTTCTTTTCTGAAAGATTTGTGTGGCAGTAAAGGTTCAACCACATGTGTTAATATTGATGAATTGAGAGAAATGCTGTTAAGAACTTAAGACTTTTTTTGGGGGAGGGGAGCATTTGTAAGCATTATTTGCAGTTAATGGTGCCAGTTCTTGCTTAGTTCTGGAAGTCAGAGTCCGTTATTGTTCTGGTTGTCCATTTACAAGTGGGTGCCAAGGAATTCTTAGCTCCTCTGTTCCACATGAATGACTTCTTGTCCGCAGTAATAGAATGTACCTGATTGCCTATTACCCAGGTGATGGGTTTCATCCTGATTAGTCATTTCAGAGAATTAAGAGAAAATAAAAGTTAGGATGGCTTCAGTATTACAGTTTAGAATGTGAACCAGGAGGTCAGGAGTGTAATAAAAAATGGTTTATGACCGGCACTGGGGCATAACTTCAGGCACAGTGAGTATTAAGAATTAGTTAATGATTAAGCACGAACATCTTCAGAGCAAGATAAAAAATGTGCAGTGAATGTAAGAAGCTTCATAGCTTGTCATATAGTGGGAAAAATAAGAGTATCAAGTTCAAGCAGTTTTTGGTACAAGTGTTTTGAATGGTAAATTAACACAAAACCATCAGCAGTTTGAAAGATTTGGTTTATCAAGTCAGGGCACAGAGTTTGTAAAAAATATTAGTTAATCTTTGAAACTTTAATGTGCTTGTTTGGTTATAACAGCGTTAGTGTTGGGAATGTTACCCAAGATTTCTTCCAATATTTAGCAAGCTTAGGATGACTAAAATTGGTCCATCAGTTATGTAAGCATTTACGGGAAACCTGCTGCTGCTGAATGGTCATACTTGTCAGGCTAAGCAGGTTACTTTTGTCTCTTCATTGGGGGAAATTGTTTCTTAGTTGATAACAGATTAATAGTAACTGATCTACTCTGCAGTTTCATCATATACTTAATGGACTGACTTATTTATCAGGCCGTGTTAGAGGACCCTTATCTCATTGCTGTTATTATAGGAGTCTCGTGTCTGGCCCCGTATTGAGGATAAGCCTGCATTAACTTGTTTAATCCTCAGAATAACCTACCAGGATAGACAGAAACCAGTGATGAATTTACAGAGTCTCAGAGATTTGAGTGATTCTTTGAGCTCCCACACAGGAATGGCTGAGCCGGGACTTGATGGTGGGCTCAGTCTGAAGCTGCTGCACCCCACAGGCTGCTTCCCCTCTTGGTGTACTAACTCTGAGTGAAAATGAGAAACATTTATCACACAAGGTGACACTTTAGCCACAATTGAGGTCCTTGAATTTTGTTCTAAAAAGTATGTTCTGGGTATTGCCTGTTCCTGGCAATCTGCTTCTTAGCATGTTATTACTTTGTTTTCTTATTGTTTGCATATGACCTTAAGTAAGATCTTAACCTTTCTCAAGCACATTTGGCTCTTGTCTGTTAGAGTGTTAAATGATCTGGTAAAGCGCACCAGTATTTCTACAGGTCTCTTTATAGCCAAGAATAAAAAGGATAGCTAAATATGGTCACTGGAATTTTTTTTTAAATTATTTAATGTACTTATTTGGCTGCACCAGGTCATAGTTGCAGCCCTCGGCATCTTGAATCTTCATAGCATCATGAGAACTCTCAGATGCAGCATGTGGGATCTAGTTGCCTGACTAGGATTGAACCAGGACCCCCCTGCTTTGGGAACATGGAGTCTTAGCCACTGGACCACAGGGAAGTCCCTGGTCACTAGAATACTAAATGCTGCTACTTATTGGTTTGTTTGGTGGCTTCGAGTTAAATCACTGCATTGAGTGTTTTTAGATAAAAAATAAGGTTAATGTTGGTAGTTACTGCCCTCTTGCGTTGAGTCTCCGTGAAGGAGAGGCCGCCAGAGCTCTCCTGATCTCGGGGTACAGCGGGGCATAGTGCTAGAAGTTTTGAGCCAGGAGTCAGCGCACTTGCCTGGCTCTGTCACCTACCAAGCTGCATGATTTGCAAGCCTCTTCACCCTTCCTCCACTCTCTTACCTGCCCTGAAGGTAATGAGAGTTAAACCAGAAACTAGGTAGGAGGAAGTATTTTATACCTTATAGGGGTCATGTAAGAATTGATTATTCTCAAAGTGCCATGAGATTTATGGTATTTGGAAATCTTAGATTCAATTTAGTCTTCTGTTTTTCGTTTTTGGATTTTTTAGATGATGCTTCAGTTCTATGTTTTCATTTTTCTTATTCTTCTTTCTTTTTAGTGGTATGTGTGCAACAGAGAGAAATTATGCGAGTCACTCCAGGCTGTCTTTGTTCAGAGTTACCTTGATCAAGGAACACAGATCTTCTTAAACAACAGCATTGAGAAATCGGGCTGGCTATTTATCCAATTATATCACTCTTTTGTGTCATCTGTTTTTAGCCTGTTTATGTCTAGAACATCTATCAATGGGTAAGTGAATCTTGGATAATTTTTTCTTTATCCTTAGGTCTAGGAAAAAGAAAAGTTACCTCGCTGAGATGTTGACCATCTCCACAGCTACAACACTTGCAGTCAGAATCCTTGGCCCTGTGTCTCAGCCTCGGCAGGTTGCTTTTAAAATTCCCTATAACTTGATAAACAGCCTCATTGTTCTGTATTTCTGTGATGGGAGTTACAGTGCTTCCTAACTTTGATGTGCACAGAAATCATCTGGGCATCTGGTTAAAGTACAGAGTCTGACTCAGTAGGTCTGGGGTGGGACCACACTTTCTGTGGTTCCAATTTTTAACCCATTCCCAGGTAATGCCTATCCTGCTGCTGATCTATTAGAGAGGAACAGGATACTTGGAACCAAGCTATAGGTCAGAGAGTTAAGATCTTTGCCATAAGCACACTTCCCAGAAGCAGGTGTTCTGGGGAAGGATCTAATTTACTTCAGCCCAGCAGTAAATGGTGGCTTGTTCGAGTGACGGATTCTCCCTCAGTTCTTATGTAATGTCTAGACTCACCAGGATTTTGTAAACTTGTGAAATTCTCTGTCCCTCAAGTGGTTTGCTCACCTAAATCTATGGAAAACACTGTAGGAATATTTTTATCCTTTCTCATCCAACTTTTCAAACCCCAAAGCCTAAGAATCCAGAATTCCAAAGAGAGAAGTAGCAGGGCTCAGTGCTTGAAAAGCCTGTTGGACCACTTACAGCTACTGGCTGGGTCCACTTTCTCTTCTCTTCAGGTTTGGAGCCAGCTTCTACTGAATGTCTTGTCTGGCTCCCAGTCTGTCATCTGGTCCTTAAATATGTTTTCAGGCACCATGAGCCATTTCTCAAGATTTCTTACTTAACTTTCTTCATTGTTTATATGAAGTTGCCTTAAACTGACTTCAGCAAACAGTTGTTATTTTTGTGTTGGTAGTTGAATTTATACAACTTGGTCCGCCATTTTGTTTCTAAAATTCACTGCATTGAATTTCTGTTCTATACCTTTTTTGTTGGGGGAGAGGACGAGGCAAGTCACCACAGCAGTGATTTTTAGCCTTTTTGGGGTTCTGTACCTCTTTGAAAGTGATATAAGGTAGAAATTCTCTGTTCAAATAGTCCTTACATTCAACATTTTGTATATAAGTTGGGGAGATTTCAAACTCTGACCCTTCCTCCTACCTCTCCCCTGTTGGCCCCTGGTTAAAATTCTCTGCTCTGGGATTTCACATTTTGGTCAGAGGGGCAATACTAAGTTCCCTTTGGCTTCCCTCATCTACAGTTCTTCTGCTTTTCTTTTTTAAATAACCCCCATCCTCACCCCTTCCATCCACCCTCAATGCCCCCTCCCGCAATAGAACAAAAACATCTCCTGCCCTGTACCCTGTTCTCAGCTGAAAGCTTAATTTTGAGCCCATTGGTACTTTCTCTCCATGGCGGTGGTAGCTTATTATCATGAGTGGCTATCTCTTACAGAAATAATTAGTGTGGTAACCTTGAATTAAAAAAGTAAGATACATATTGGACTTCCTTTATGTGGGAAAGGGGCAAACCAAGAAAGGAGAGGCTTGAGAGCTGTGTTCCTTTATAAAGATGTTTGTGAGGAGTATAGCTCCTCTGGGCTTCCCTGATGGGTCAGTGGCAGAGAATCCACCTGCAAGACAGGAGACACAGGGGACATGGTATTTGATGCCTGGGTCAGGAAGATCTCCTAAGGCAGAAAATGGCAGCGACTCCAGTATTCCTACCTGGGAAATCCATGGACAAAGGAGTCTGGTTGGCTACAATCCATGGAGTCACAAGAGTCAGACATAACTGAGCATGTGGATGGGGGTCGGGTGGGGGTGGGAGTGGGGAGGGAGGCATACTTCCTCTGTAGATTCCAAATCTAGAGAGAATTTAGGCCAGAGAATCTAGAATGGTTCTCTCTCTCTCTCTCTCTCTCTCTCTCTCTCTCTCTCTCTCTCTCACACACACACACACGCATACATGGACATCACTAACTTTGGGACTTAAGGACAAATTAGAGAGCTGTGCCTTTCCATGGTATGTGTTTGCCAGAAACCTGTATTGAGCAAAGTCATTATCTTGGCATTCCTTGCCCGCTGAGTGACCGTAGCACCCTCCAATCTTTGTGGCCACCCAAACCCTCCCCACTTAGCCCCAGTGCTCTCTAGACGGCAGAGGTCATTTGGGCTCAATGAAGTTAGATTTTTTTTTTGTTGTGAGGTTTTGTTTAAATCTTTTGGTGTAGCCTCTGTTGCTCATGATCTTTGGATATAGGACAATGCTTCTTTCTCTGGTGCCCTTTCGACATGAGCTTTGACCTCAGGTGACCTCTAGCTCTAGGATTTTATGATTATCATATCACGGGTCCTTAGATTCCAAAAGATACGGCTAGGGAAGCGTGTTTTTTTGTAATTGGGAAAGCTTAAGCCATGTAACTGTTTGGCAGTTTACTTTTGGTTCTATGGCAGGTGGGCACCAACATTTGAAACATGCATCCCCTAAGCTCCCCCAAGCTTGTAACTTCTCTTTACCTCTTCTTATTCTGATTGTGGTTCCTCTGTGAAGTTTTACGTAGCTATTTCAGAAAGTTCAGTTCCTTTTCTGAGATTTCTTTTTCATCCTGTTTTCCCATTAGAAGATAGGAGCAATTGAGAGTTAAAGACAAAGTTTAGGAGATGAAGTTTTCTATGGGAGGTGGTTGCATTGGTGAAAATCTCTGAGGGTTTCCCTCTCCCATTTTTTTTAGCATTTCTGTGGGGCAGAAAGATTTACTACAAACACATTGTTAGATTTGGTTGACCTCTCCTAAGGGAAAGAAGAGGAGGAACTCGCTCCATAATTTTAATTTTTTTCTGAAACCAGTCTTACCAGGAACACCCAGTTGCACACATCCTTCCAGTCACTGCATAACAAGCTTATTGTACCTTATGATTGTTTCCAGAAAGCAGCAGAACAGTACTGATTTCCCTGCCATTTCCTAGACCAGTGGTTTTCAGACTTTTCTTGGGTCTGAAGAGGAAGCGCCTTAGGAGCTGCTTCAGGTTGCAGAGAAAGGGTAGAAGCGGGCTGGCAGCAGTGCTGGCGCTCTCTGCTCTCCTGTTACATTTTATGTTGTCTGAGTAACATCTGCTTCACTTAAAGAAATGCTGCTGCTGCTTACAGGAAGTTTGGAATCCCTGCCCCGGACAGACTAGGATTTCAGAGCTAGAAAACAAGTTCTAAGTAGAGACACATTTTATTTCCTGAGACGATGCTTCCTTGAGACTTGGTGTGATCTGTAGCTGCTTTTCTTAGAGCACTCTCTGATCTCTATTTTAACTCCTCTATTTTCAAAGACATTACTAAGTTTTAGAGATTTTTTAGGATTTTTAGAAATAACAGGACCTAGCCAATTGTATAACATACAAACTGACCCAAGTATGAATCTACTTTTAAATGCAAATTAACTGATATCACAAGGACCACTCTTCCTCTTTTCTCTAGTGTCTCTTTAAAATCTATTATCTAGACCTATTTTTTATACTCATTGTTCAGTTTCATATTGTAAGTGGCTTCCCCCCCACCACCCGGCCCCCGCCGCCAATTTGCTTTTTCTGCTCAGAGTTATTGGCTAGTGTTGTGGTCTGATTCTATTGGCCTGACATTTTTTTAAACTGATATACATGTTTTCTATTACTCCTTCCTATTTTGACTTCAATTTTTCACAGTCATCTTTTCTTATATTTTCCTTCTTGCCTTCACCCCTTTTATTCCTCTCCCTGTCCCCACTCTTTTGGGTGTACTGTTGGCAGCCTCAGACACAGATCATGATACTTGGAGGTGTTTTCTTACTTTGTTAACTTTGCTTTTTAACCATGAATCATATAGACGATGACTATTTTAATCATATAATCTTATAAAATAAGCATTTTGTAAGTTCAGGAGGCTGTTTTGTGTGGATGTTGGGTGGGAGTGCTTATTTCATACGGAGTCATCCATTCTTGTCCTTTTTCTCTTTTCCAGGTTGCTAGGAAGAGGCTCAATGTTTGTGTTTTCACCAGATCAGTTTCAGAGACTGCTTAAAATTAATCCAGACTGGAAAACCCATAGACTTCTTGATTTAGGTGCTGGAGATGGAGAAGTCACAAAAATCATGAGCCCTCATTTTGAAGAAATTTATGCCACTGAGCTGTCTGAAACTATGATATGGCAGCTGCAGAAGAAGAAATACAGGTATAGTTTTTAGACATGGTTTGGAGTATATTTCTTGGTTTTAGATGTGTTTCTTCTTAATATTATTTTATTTAAATGATACAAATCAGAAACAATTTTCCATGATGAGGAATTTTTAAAAAATCTTTCCATGTTACAGCTGACCCTTGAATAGCGCAGGGGTTAATTCACATATTATTATAGTCAGCCCTCTGTATCTGCAGTTACTGCATGTCCATGGATTCAGCCAGCACCAGACCATGTAGTATTGTAGTATTTACCTTTGAAAAATATGGGTCATGTGAAAGTGGATCCAGGCAGTTCAAAACCACATTGTTCAAGGGTCAGCTTACAATTAAGTGGAAATTGAGAGAGAGATCATCTTTCCTTGGCAGTGTTTTTCTGAACTTGAGGTTTTGGCACTGTAGGGAAGAAGAGCGCTTCCCTGGTGGCTCAGATGGTGAAGAATCTGCCTGCAATGCAGGAGAACCAGGTTCAGTGCCTGGGTCGGGAAGATCCCCTGGAGAAGGGAATAGCTACTCCCTCTAGTATTCTTGCCTGGAGAATTCCATGGACAGCAGGGCCTGGCGGGCTACAGTCCATGGGGTCGCAAAGAGTTGGACATGACTAAGCGACTAACACATACACAGAGGAAAAAGGCAGGTGAGAGACAGTTTGGAAAAGAGAGATCAAATGTAGGGACTTGTTCCCTAATTTCAACCTGACGTTCTCAAATCTTGTTTTTTGTTTATTTATTTTTTTAATTAAAAAAACTTTTAAAAAATTTGTGATAAAAATCTATGACAAAAAATTACCACTTTAACAATTTTCAAGTGTACAGTAATATTAAGTATATTTACATTGCAGTATAACCACTATCACCATTCATCTCTAGAACCTTTTTATCTTTCCCAACTAAAACTTTATACTCATTAAACTGATTCCCTAGTCTTGTCTGGAAGACACCGTTCTACTTTCTGTCTCTATGAATTTGGCTACTCTAGAAACCTTGAAGAATTGTACAATAGTTGTCCTTTTGTGACTGGCTTATTTCACTGAGCATAATGTCTTAAAGTTCATCCATGTGGTAGCATGTGTCAAAATCTCCTTTCTTTTTAAGCCTGAGTAATATTCCATTTTATGTATACCAGATTTTGTTTATCCATTCATTTGTCAATAGACACTTGGGTTGCTTCTACCTTTTAGCTATTGTGAATAATGCTGCTATGAACATGGGTGTACAGATAGCTGTTTGAGTCACTGCTTTCCCTTCTTTGGGGTACGTACCCAGAAGTGGAGTTGCTTGATCATATGGTAAGTTGGTGTTTAATTTTTTGATGAATTGCCATGCCTTTCCACAGCAACCACACCATTTTACATCCCACTTGGAGTGTACAAGGGTTCTAGTTTCTCTACATCTTTGCCATACTTGCTATTTTCTGATCTTCCTTTTTTTTTTTTTTAATAATATTCTTCCAGATGGATGTGAAGTGAGAACTCTTGGTTTTCAGACCATCCACTGCTTGAGAGACTTAGGAAGAAGGTTATTCTTTATTCAGTATGGATTCTGTTGAATGGAAGAAGGTGCTGAGTATAGAATGTGAGAGGTAGAGGTATATAACCTGCCTCCTCTGATATTTTGGAAGCTGGCGTTAGACTTCGAACAATTACATCCTCCTTCACTTTCCTACCCATCTAAGTTTGTAAGTAAGAGATTAATTTAGGAACAGACTAACCCTAGAGACAGAACATGTTAGCATAGCTCTTGGAGCAGGATTAGTTTTCAACTTTGGAAAACATAGATTTTTTTTAGCTTGAGGAAGAGAATACCAAGTAGGAAGGAGGGGGAAGGATTACTGTAAGTGGGGTTTTGCA
Source organism: Cervus elaphus (assembly GCF_910594005.1). Taxonomy (NCBI): domain Eukaryota; kingdom Metazoa; phylum Chordata; class Mammalia; order Artiodactyla; family Cervidae; genus Cervus; species Cervus elaphus. Next base: position 34,267,851 of record NC_057824.1, read on the forward strand.
TGCTAAGTCGCTTCAGTGGTGTCCAGCTCTTTGCAACCGTATGGATGTCAGGCTCCTTTGTCCATGGGAATGCTCCTGGCAAGAATACTGGAGTCGTTTGCCATTTCCTCCTTCAGGGAATCTTCTCGGCCCAGGGATTAAATCATGTCTCCTGCACTGGCAGGCGGGTTCCTTACCAAGTGGAAGGAGGAAGAGGGTGTAGTCTGTGGTGTAATCAAGCACAACAAAAGCCTGAGAAGTTGAGTTAAAGGTAAGGGAGATGGACCTTCCTAAGAGCTTGAGCATTCCAGTCCTTGTCACTGTCAGTGTTTAAGTGGCTCTTAGGGATGTTATAGCAGACTTATCTGTGTGAGGTTGATTTGTAAAATCCAGTAGTCTGTCTCAGATTAGATCCTTGTGGGTCTGTGTGGTGGTACTTGAAATATATTCCTTCAATTAGAAATTAATTCACCATGTCAAGGCTTTGACCTTTGTTATAACAGTGACTTAAATCATGCCCAATTTCTAATTTGACTTTCTTCAGTGTTTTGAAGTGAATATGGGGAGGAAGATGTTAAAAATATGTCTTCCAGTGATTTTTCTCCCACCTACCCTGAGCCATGTCTTTGCTTGCTTGCCTGCCATTTAAACCTTTCTAGAGACTGAGTGGCCAAATGGAATTTTAAGTGAGACTTCAGATGTTCACATTAACGATTCAGTACATGTAGAGTTTGCATGTTATGTTACCTGATGAACTTGTACACCATGTAAAAAATACTTAATTTGGGAGAATTCCCTGGTGGTCCAGTGGTTAGGACTCAACACTTTTTCACTGCTGTGATCCAGGTTCAACCCCTGGTCAGGGATCTAAGATCCCACAAGCTGCATGGAGCAGCCAAAAACAAAATGAAACAACGACAAAAGCTGACCTTCCCCCCTAACACACATGCCAAAATCTTTTTGCAGTTTGACCTAGATAGGGAATTCATACTGGTTGACACTCCCTCCATGATGTTGTTACTATGAAATAAAAGCATATTCACAAAAGTGGCAATTTTTGGTGCAGTTTGAGGTTTTAATGGACAAGTGGTAGAGTTCGTCTAATCCATGATGGCAGGGCAGACTTTTAGCTTACTTCCATGTTTTGTTTTTTTTCTTTCTTTCTGTCTTTCTCTTTGGGAGGTAGCTATTTTTTGTTTCTCTTCAGTATATGGGCCCACGAAAACCTGGCTTTTTAACAAAGGTTCTGGATTTTGTTTTGAAATAAATCAATAAAACAGAAAATGGCCAGATTTCCCTCTGCACTGACTATTGTTTATGCCAGAAAGCCTGATCATAAAATTTAAGGATGTGGTTTTGATTTTTAAAACAAAAATAAAACTTTTCTTTACATTGTTGGTGTTTTGGTTTTTTATTTAGGATCTATCACAATACTGATTGCTTTGTTACTTCTCTAAGGAAGGTGTACTTTAAATCCTCCTCGAAGGCAAACTATTACTTAACTCACTTTCTTGAAAATAATAACCCCCTGAACAGACACCTTTCTTCTTGGGTTAGAAATGCTGTTTTGTAAGAGCCATAGATATTTAGGAATGGATTATACAATTACTTTTTTTTAATTTTAAGTTTTTTAAAAAATTTATTTTTGTCTTCTCTGGGTCTTTATTGCTTTGCGCAGACTTTCTCTGGTTGCAGCGAGCAGGGGCTCCTCTTCTTGCGGTGCATGGGCTTCTCATTGTGGCGGCTCCTTTTTTTGTGGAGCACAGGCTCTAGGTGAGTGGGCTTCAGTAGTTAGGGTACACAGACTCAGTCAGGGTACACAGACTCAGTTAGGGTACACAGACTCAGGGCACACAGACTCAGGGTACACAAATCAGTCAGGATACACAGACTCAGGGCACACAGACTCAGTTAGGGTACACAGACTCAGGGTACACAGACTCAGTCAGGGCACACAGACTCAGTCAGGGCACACAGACTCAGTCAGGGTACACAGACTCAGTCAGGGTACACAGATCAGTCAGGGTACACAGACTCAGTTAGGGTACACAGACTCAGGGTGCACAGACTCAGTCAGGGTACACAGACTCAGGGCACACAGACTCAGTTAGGGCACACAGACTCAGTCAGGGTACACAGACTCAGTCAGGGTACACAGACTCAGGGTGCACAGACTCAGTCAGGGTACACAGACTCAGTTAGGGCACACAGACTCAGTTAGGGCACACAGACTCAGTCAGGGTACACAGACTCAGGGTACACAGACTCAGTTAGGGCACACAGACTCAGTTAGGGCACACAGACTCAGTCAGGGTACACAGATCAGTCAGGGTACACAGACTCAGTTAGGGTACACAGACTCAGGGCACACAGACTCAGTTAGGGCACACAGACTCAGTCAGGGTACACAGACTCAGTCAGGGTACACAGATCAGTCAGGGTACACAGACTCAGTCAGGGTACACAGACTCAGGGTGCACAGACTCAGTCAGGGTACACAGACTCAGTTAGGGCACACAGACTCAGTTAGGGCACACAGACTCAGTCAGGGTACACAGACTCAGGGTACACAGACTCAGTTAGGGTACACAGACTCAGTTAGGGCACACAGACTCAGTCAGGGTACACAGACTCAGTCAGGGTACACAGACTCAGTCAGGGTACACAGACTCAGTTAGGGTACACAGACTCAGGGTACACAGATTCAGTTAGGGCACACAGACTCAGTCAGGGCACACAGACTCAGTCAGGGTACACAGATCAGTCAGGGTACACAGACTCAGTTAGGGTACACAGACTCAGGGTGCACAGACTCAGTCAGGGTACACAGACTCAGTTAGGGCACACAGACTCAGTCAGGGCACACAGACTCAGTCAGGGCACACAGACTCAGTCAGGGTACACAGATCAGTCAGGGTACACAGACTCAGTCAGGGTACACAGATCAGTCAGGGTACACAGACTCAGGGTACACAGACTCAGGGTGCACAGACTCAGTCAGGGTACACAGACTCAGTTAGGGCACACAGACTCAGTCAGGGTACACAGACTCAGTTAGGGCACACAGACTCAGCAGTGGCGGCTTGTGGGCCCTAGTGTGTGCACCCCGTGGGCTCCAGTAGTTGTGCACGGGCTTAGTTGCCCTATGGTATGTGGAGTCTTCCGGGACCAGGGATAGAACCTGTGTCCCTGCATTGACAGGCAGATTCTTATACACTGCATCGCCAGGGAAGTCCTATACAGTTATCAAGTTGGTATATAAGTAATTGCGGTTTTGGACCGTGGGTTTTAAATCATTATAACTGAGCTCAAACACATCTTTATTAATCAAAAAGGAACCATTGCAATCAACACATTCTTGCCAATGAAAAAATAAGTTTATTCCCGTAGCATAAATGTCTGTGCTTCAGGATTTGATGAACGCTTGAAAAGCATTTTCTGCCTCCTGCTGGTTGTGGAAGCGTTTTCCCTGCAAATAGTTGTTGAGACGCTGAAAGAAGTGGTTGTTGGTTGGCAAGAAGTCAGGTGAATATGGCGGATGAGGCAAAACTTTGTAGCCCAATTCTTTCAACTTTTCACGTGTTGGTTGTGTGACATACAGTTGGGCATTGGTGTGGAGAAGAATTGGGCCCGTTCTATTGACCAATGCTGGCTGCAGGCATTGCAGTTTTCAGTGCATCTCATTGATTTGCTGAGCATGCTTCTCAGATGTAGTGATTTTGCCAGGATTCAGAAAACTATAGTGGATCAGACTGGCAGTGGACCACCAGTGACCATGACCTGTTTTTTGGTGCATGTTGGCTTTGGGAAGTGCTTTGGAGCTTCTTCTTGGTCCAGCCACTGATCTGGTCATAACTGGTTGTCATATAAAATCCACTTTTCGTCGAACATCACAGTCTGATTGAGAAATGGTTCATTGTTCTTGTGTACAATAAGAGAAGACACTTCAAAACGATTTTTTTAATTTTATGTCAGCTCACGAGGCATCCACTCATTGAACTTTTTCACTTTTCCAATTTGCTTCAAGTGGTGAATGACTAGAATAGTCGACATTGAGTTCTTCGGCAACTTCTTGTGTAGTTGTAAGAGGATCAGCTTCAATGATCCTCTCAACTGGTCATTGTCAACTTCCTTTGGCGACCACTGCACTCCTCATCTTCAAGGCTCTCGTCTCCTTTGCAAAACTTCTTGAACCAGCACTGCACTGTGTGTTCATTAGCAGTTGCTGGGCCAAATGCGTTGTTGATGTTGCAAATTGTCTCTGCAGCTTCATGACGAATAAAAAAAAATCACTCAAATTTGCTTTCTGTCTAACACCATTTTTGCAATCTAAAATAAATATAAACAGCAAGTAATAAGTCATTAGCAAAAAAAAATAAAGTGAGAAGTGCACATTAAAATGATGTATAACATAACAACATTTATTTAAGAATGAATTCAAATATCAAATGGCAGAGTTCAACAGTGAAAACCTACAATTACTTTTGAACCAACCTAATAACGTTTTGATTATGTACACTGACAAAGAATCCCACAATTCGAATGACAGTAAATAAAAACTGTTCTTTGGCAGGAAAATAATTTTGGCAGCATGGTTAGTTCCTCAGACTGCTTTTACCAAAAGTTAATGTGCATGTTAGTTTATGTGATCTAAATGGTGTTTTATAGATGGTGGAGGATACCAGTGTATGGCAAGATGCAGACTGGCAGTGGGGATGGGCTTGGAATTACATCTGCATGAGTAGGTCATACATGGGTAGTTCAAAAGGAGTTGTGTGTACATTTTTGACACCAGAGAACAAAGATCTTTAATGTAAATTTTAAAGATGCTTGACTTTAATGCATTATCTGTAGGTTAAGGATCTTTCTTAAAAAGAAAGGAAAACATTGTAGTTAATTCTATTCCTTATGTTCAGACTCTTCTTTTTTTTAAACGGAAAGATACTGGAAACTGAATGGCTAACCATTCACTCTCAGCCCACCACCCTAGAAGCATTTATACAAAGACTGATTGTTAGGTTCTTTCTGACCTGTATGGAGAGAGCAGGTTCATTGTCTTGAATAACCTACTAGGAGAGTTCCCAAGCTGTAATTTCTACTCTGCTCGTGATTTACAAGAGCTTGGACAAGTCACTTCTTTCATTTTTCTTATAAGAGGAAATTTCCTTTTATAAGAGAGGAAAATTCAAACATATTGTTAGGATTCCTGGGCTAACATGCAATTTGAGTCGGGCTGGTAAATTTGTCTTTATCAGTGGAACTGAGTTTACAAGTAGAAATCACAAAATAGAAGTAAAGATGAAGTGGGACTCTATAGTTTTAACTGTCCCGGTTTTAAGGCTATCAAGATTTTAATTTTCTGTTATAGGCATGTGTTTCTATCTTTCAAAATAACCAACATGGAAACTACCTATCTTCAAGTGACTCTGAGATGGATTTGGTGAGATTTATTCTAGATTAAAACATGCCAGTGATGTTTGGCTTCTGCTTTGTTGTAATCAGGTCTAAGTTTATTTGTTTTTTTGAATCAGATATATAGTTTGTCTTCTGCAAGTTTATGAATTTAAACTGGCTGGTCGGCTAAGATATTAATATACAGACAGCCTTTAAAAGTGACTTTGGAGCTCTAATGCCCCACTTACTTCAAGTGACAGAAATCTGACTAGCTCCTTGAAGTTCGTCAGTGTTGTTTTGGAGGAAGCTTTAGTTTTTTTAAAAATATAGATTGAGAAGAGGATGCATCTGAGTAGTTTGCATTTCTTTTTATTCTGCTATGCGAAAATGTTCTGAAATGTCATAAGATATCTGCTCAGTGTGATCCAAGACTTGTTTAAAAAGTCCTTTTTCTTGGTTCCCTTTTGCTCCTGTCTCTGTCATAACATGCCTCACCTACCACATTTTGATTGATGTAACCAAGCAGGAGTGAGTTATTAATAGAATTGCCTTAACACTGTGACAAAGACTTGCTATCAGGACTCCTACGCTCTGTGAGTAAAACACTGTAAAGGACTAGAAAGTGTTCTTAGGGCACAGAAGGCAGGGAGGGGAGAGAGGGAAGGAGAGGGGAGAGAGTGACTGTGTGCATGAGATACTGAAGCGCTGAGAGAGGTGTGTTAACCATGGTCTTCACGTACTGTTTTAGTAGGATGTCCCGTGCTTTATTTTTTCTATAGTTATTTAGATATGAAGATTCTAGAGTATGAAAGAGTATCTCTCTCCTAGAACATAGATGTGTGCAAAAGATCAAAGGTTGTAAATGGAAATTATATCACCCTAGCCATTCTTAAAATAGGAGGCACCCTAGGACTAGAAAACACGAATATATGATGTATTCTACACTTACATCCCAGTGAATGTAAAAGTAGAATTCTTCGTTCATTAATTGATGTTCAAGAATTTGATGCCGTAGTCTCATAAACATTTCTATCACCTATATCTTGGTACTTACTCAACATACTAATTCTTACAAAGGAAACTTTGTATGTTTTGGAAATAGGTAAAATGCCGAATTTAAAGAAATACGGTTCTTTACTTTTGCGTGGCCATTTTATTACTGCAAATACAAATTATAAATGATTTTGAACTTACTTTGATTTGGAAGACAAAATTAAAGTCTTTACTGGCATCTACATATTTTTAAAGATGTCTTTAAAGGTTTTTGTATCTTTCTGATTTTTCCAGAGTGCTTGGTATAAATGAATGGCAGAAGACAGGATTCCAGTATGATGTCATCAGCTGCTTAAATTTGCTGGACCGCTGTGATCAGCCTCTGACTTTGTTAAAAGATATCAGAAGTGTCTTGGAGCCAACCAGAGGCAGGGTCATCCTTGCTCTGGTCTTACCTTTTCATCCCTATGTGGAGAACGGTAAGTGTGGACACCCACTTAGTAGGCCTATTATCCAGCATTGGTGTTTGTGATTCTGTGCTGTGCACAATTAGATGCAATCTGGTATTTCTTAGAATACCCTGAAATTTAACAAAGTACAGTTAACCCATGTAAAATATCGCCTCAGTTAATGTTTGTCTTAATGTGGATTTTATAGTGCTCTCTTTGCACTCTCTTTGCAGTGGTAATAATACTGAGCTGGATTTGCCCACTCAAGATTAAAAGCCTAAAATGCTTTTAAATGGAGCCTTCACTACTAACTTACTAGCTTTTTGAGCTGAGTCAAGCCGTAAATGATGCCTTTTAATCTACCTGAATATACTTGTTAAATGTCATAGCTATCTTGTATTTTACATCTCTTGTCCCTAAAATGATAAATGCTATTGTTATCCATTTTCCCTTTTGAAGACCATTTGTGTCCCAACATGTATCATTTCTTTGACGTTTGATTTTTCAGTCGCATGGTCTTACTCTCTAACAATACTGAATGAAGACTATCTCAGAAGAAATGGTTGGATTTTATGCTGCTTCATATTTACTATGACTTTTGGCCATAGTCACATTAATTCATACTTGGCTTTAGCTTATGTGATTTGCATTTTAGATCATGTTGAAAGTTTTTACTTTAAGCCTCATTTGCATTTTTGTAAGTTATTGTAGAATAATGTAAAATTTATTTATTATGTAACACACGTTAATATTTGAAAATCTTTTTCTCTTTTACTGCCTTGTTCAACTTTGGATTCAAAAACCTCTTTAAGAACTTGCTGACATTCTTGAGAAGTCCAGTAATATTTTGCTAGCATCATAGTTATCAAATGCCTGTAAAAATCTTCATCCTGAGGAATAATGCTCTAGTTTGCTTATGACCATGGGCTTGTGTTGCCACTCACTTGCTCCTTTGTTTCTTCTTCTTATTTTTCCCCCCTCAGGTCTTAGTCCCTTCTGATTCAATGCTTGTCTTTAACGTTTACCATGTGTTGTAGATTTGTTGTTGATGGTGGGGAAAATGGAGAATTCTTTAGACATAGGAGGGTAGGAAGGAGAATAGATAGAATAGATGTCCCCCCCGCCCCTCCAATCTAGCATCTCCATTTTTGCATTCCTTTGTTGAGCCATTTTATCATGGTAAAGAAAAATGCTTGAACGTGTGAGTGCCATACCACGTGTGTGTTTGTTGTGTAGGGAAAAACCTGGTAAATGTCATCCTTGATAGTTCAGTGGCCTGACCTCGCTTAAGTGCTGTTCCCTCTGTAATTATACTACGCCTCCACCTCACTGCATTGCCATCACCAGTCATCAGCTGGCAGGTCCGGGCTTCCCGTGTCCTGTTGGGCAACCACACGATGGAACTTTAATGCTATTTCCTGGCATAGCAGGAGGTGGACACGAGCAGGGGAAGAAACATCAGTCTAAACATGAAATCTATTTCCTTGTGTTTCTGACACTAAAAATTGAGAGGACGTTAAACTGGACAAGAGGGCAGACTCTAGTAAAGGACTGAAAAGAGACCCCTTGCTTGTGGGTGCGCCGAGTTGCCTGTTGATTGAAGGGGTCTGGTGTGTGGCATGGAGCGCGCCTGAGGTGCAGAGCCTTGTTGCCGTGGGTGCCTTTGGTGACCTGTAGGCTTTGTAGGCTGCTTGTGGCGCTGTTATTGCTTCCTTTCTCTGCGTTAGATCCTGGTGATTTCCATGTGGCCCCGTGTGAAGACTCATGAGGTACAAAGTGAACTTGCTATGTGAGTTCGTGAATACAGGGCTGGTTTAAGGATATCTGAGTGTGCTTTGCGTTCTTGACTTTTATTTTAACAAAAGCAATTGTAGATGAAGTAATTACTGGTATAGTTTTTTCCATTGGTCTTAAAGTTGAACAACAGCAGTTTTATTGCTTAGACGAATTTGGGGGAAAAGTGCAAAATGTATCTTTCTAGTTTCAGTTTGTTTGGTGTACTGACCCAGTTCTGGTTAGGGGTTAAATCTCACTAGAATTATTTCAAGCATCAAAAAGGGGGGAAGTTTGTAATTAAGAAAAGGAGACTCATATTGCAAAAATGAAAATTTAGTGGTGTTTAATTTTTAAAAATTGTGATTTTTATAAAAAGGTAATTCATGGTTAAAAAAAAAAAAAGTGTTAAGCAGCTTCCTAGAGAGTATATAATGAATTTTCTCATCCACTCCAGTTCCACAATCTTGTTCAGGTTTCTTGACTATTTTTCTAAAGATAGCCTGTACAACTATGCTTGGACATGAAAAAAATTGATTCTATAATCCAAACCCATTATAAATAGTTTTGTTGCCCTTTTTCACTTAAGTATATCTAGGATATTATTCATAAGTATCTATATCCTTGTCTGCATGTAAGCATTGGTGTGCTGGAGCTGGTTTTACGGGCTCAGGAGAGCTGACTGTTGTATTGGCAGGAATTTAGTGAGCTGGTTGTTAAACTTGGCCATTATTGAAGTTGACCTCGATGGGAGTACTTAAACCATGGACATGGGCAAACTCTACAGATAGACTCTCCCTTCTTCTAGCTCATTGGTAAACATTTACCAGTACACCACTGGGCATCGGTAACTACTTGATGAGGCCTCTGTTGACGTACTTATAGATCCTGGCAGTTTGCTTTGTAAAGACAAGAGAAATGAATATTCTTAGGCAAGTCTTGCACACACGTTTAAGTAGGTATCGGGATGTTATAAAAAACAGAAGGAACAACTGAAAAATAAGAGTTTATTTTAGAAGAGTGATTACAAGGTTGGTTAATTCAGTGATGCAAGCACCCATTGAAGTTCAGAACTTGCTTTCATTTCTTCATCTTCCGTGTGTTGACATCCCCCACAGTTACAAAACGGCTGATGCAGCGCCAGGCATCATGTGTAGGCATGACAGCCTTGGAAAGAAAGAAGCATTTTCTCCCATACATTTTTTTTTTTTTAAAGTGAGGGAAACCTTTTCTAGAAGTCTCCCTGGTACATCACACTTTAGGTCCCATTGATCCCTGGGCCAGGAAGAACCCTTGGAGTAGGAAATGACAACCTACTCCAGTATTCTTTCTTGGAAAATTCCACAGACAGAGAAGCTTGGCAGACTGTATAGTCCACAGGGTCTCAAAGAGTTGGACACGATTGTGTGATTGAGCATACTCATAGGCACTGAACTTGCAGTGAAGGTGAAAGCGATACTTCTGTGCTACAGAATATCATTAAAAAAGCATTTGCTGAGTGATGCTGGAGATAAGTGAGCGAAAAACATACAAGTATTTTTGTCTTCATGGAGCTTAGTTCTAGTGAGGAAGACGGATGGTAAACAAACGGCATGTTGTTGGTGATAGGTGTTATGAAGAAAAATAAACAATAAAGGTAAGAAAGGGACTACTTTGGAATTGGGAGTTGGGTTTAGGTGGTGTAATTTTAAAAAGGATGCTCAGGGAAAGGCCTCACTGAGAGTGTGATGTAGCGAAAAGGCTGAAGGAAGTAATGTTTAAGGTTGTCTGGATGATACATTTCTAGGAGTGGAACTCTTTATTAAAGAGTTAGTTTTCCAAATAGCCACTTTGTGATCCTAACACCATTTACTGAATGATTCATCTTTCCCTAATGCTTTGAAATGCCACCTTTATCATGTATTGTGTGTGTTAAGTCACTTCAGTTGTGTCTGACTCTTTGAGACCTATGGACTGTAGCCCACCATGCTCCTCTGTCCATGGGATTCTCCAGGCAGGAATACTGGAGTGGGTTGCTGTGCCCTCCTCCAGGGGATCTTCCTGACCCAGGGATCAAACCCACATCTCTTACATCTGCTGCATTGGCAGGCCTCTTATGTCTGCTCTGTTGGCAGGTAGGTGCTTTACCACAGTGCCACCTGGGAAGCCCTTCTATCATGAAGCCCTACGTTTGTCTCTATTCGCTGAAAATTTATTGCCAATACCAAACTATTTTAATTACTGTAACTATATCATGCATGTTAATATCATAGCACTAGTCTTTCCTCATCAGTTCCTTTTAGATTTTTCTTGGCTTATTTATTTAGCAGATCAATTTTAGCACCAGCTTGCCTAGTTCCCCTATATTAAATTTATAGGTTAATTTAGGGAGTATTGAGTCTTCTAGCTGATAATAGTATGTCTTTTAATTTGCTCAGTTACGTTCTTTCATAACAAAATTTTCTTCATAAAGATCCTGCCCAAGCTTTGTTAGATTTATTCTAATGGTGTGTGTGATATTATAAATAGGATTTTTCTTCATTGTGTAAACTATAAAAACTTCCCGGCTTTATATAATTGACAAGTTTTTTTTGTATTTAAGGTGTTCAACATGATGATTTAGTATACATATACATTGTAAAATGATGACTGCAGTCAGTTAGCACATTCATTACCTAGTTACCTTTTGTGTGTGTGTCTACAGAATGCTTAAGATCTATTCTTTTAGCAAATTTGAAGTATACAGTTTAGCATTATTAACTATAGCCACCAGGTTGTACACTAGGTCCTCAGAATTTGTTTCTCTTAAACCTGAAAGCTTGTATCCTTTGACTAACATCTGAGTTCCCCCACCCACAGGTTCCTGGCAACCACCATTCTGTTCTCTGGTTTTACAAGTTTGACTTGTTTCAATTTCAAGTGTGAGTGAGATCCTGTAATGTTTCTTTTTCTGTATCTGGTTTATTTCACATAGCATAATGTCCTGTGGTTTTATCCATGTTGTCTCAAATGGCCCTCCGGATATTGTGCATAACACAAGGAAAGCAATTTTTTTTGTGTGTGTTTGTGTTTGTACCAGTTTTGTAATTATTTATTGGATTATTTTAGTGTTTCCAGTAGTTTCCTCCATTGATTCTCTTGGGGTTTTTAAAAAACACAATTATAACATCTGCAGATGGTTTTGCTACTTCTTATTTTTAGCCTTTTTTTTTTTTGGTCCAAGTGAATTTGTAGTTACTTCCAGAAAATGTTTTAAAAAATGGTGGAAACCTTTGGTTTTTACTTTAATGAAAAATATGATTCTGTCTTTTGGCCTGAGATGGCTGTTTGGCTAGAGATACAATATGTTTCAAAAATCCTGTTTTATTAAGAGTAAAAAAGTCAGGGGTCAATGTTGAATTTTGTCACCTTTGTTTTCAGCCTCTATGGTGACAGGGTTTTTTCTCTATTGTCTTATTAAATCAATGGTACTTTTCTAATACATATCCACTCATACATCTCTGCACTTATGCAGGATAGCCTTCTTCTATGTATCACTAGATTGTATTTATAAAAACTCTAAATAAAAATATTAACATTAATATTATTGATAAATGATGGTCTGATCTAATTTTTCATTTGGAAGATGTTATCTTTCTCATGTTCTGCTGATTTTGTGAAAAATAATTTCTGAATTCCTTCTAATGCTCTGGAACAGTTTAAATAGCATTGTGATTATTGTTTTTGAAGATTTGGTAGAATTCTCTGAAACCAGCTAAATAAACCTGTACATTTTGAGGGGTAGCCCTTGGCAACTTTCTCACTTTCTTCCAGGGTGATTGTTTGGGTTAAACTAGACATGTTCAGTCTTAAAGCTCCCATCAGTCTTAATAGAAATAAGCAAGACTCTGGCAGGACTGCTTTGTGAAAAGAGTATGGGCTTTTGAGGGCTAACCTGCTTTGAAATGTGGGTCAGTCCTTATTGCCTGAGCCTGTCATGAAGCTTAGTGTTTTATCTGTAAAAATGGGACCCATACTTACCTTGAGGTTTGTTGTGAAGATGAAATAATATAGTGTATAGGATCGTGCCCAACCATGTCTGTCTCAGTATTGGTGTTTGATACATGTTAGGTTTGTTTCATTCCATCTTGTTCTGTTCCTTTATTTTTATTTGTGGCTTCTTAGATCAGATTTGTTCATAGTCCTTCACTTTGAAGTATTTGTCAGTATTTTTGCATTTTAGCTTGGTCTCAAAATCAGTTTATGTGACTCGACTTCACACACACTGAACTATATGCCTATTAGCCCAGGGTTTCAAACTCTCTTAGCACTTATATAGTAGAGAGAAAGATATGACTTATTCTGAAAATTTCATTAACACCTTTTGGTATGTGGTGTCACTGCTCTAGAGGGTAGAGTGTATAGACACTAGAACCATGTCTGTTCTTTTTCGTCCTCAAGTTATTTTCAATTTATTCTCTTCTGATTGTCTTGGGAGGTGTAGATTTAAACAGAAAGCTATAGCTTAATCCTTTCCAGTGGAAATTCTGGATGCTCAGATAGCAGGAAAATTAATGTTAGGGATTCAGTGAATGGTCCTTATGACAAGGCATGAGGGTCAATGCCTAAGGAGTGAACTGTGCTTCGTATCTCAGTTGAAGGGCCGAAAAAATACTGTTCTGTAGAAACATCGTTCAGTTGCATTCATGTAAGGGTATTTAAAAGACTTATGTACCAGGCAGTGCTAAGCAGTGGAAGTAAAAAGAAATGAGACATGTGCTTCTAGTTTTAAGATACTTAGAGAATAGTTCAGAAGATGTAAACAGACAGTGGCAGGATAATCTGAAAAGAAACATGAAGTACCATGAGTTTAGAGTGGAAAGTTCCATTAACTGCTGGAGGAGTTAGGGAAGTTTTCATGTGGAGATATTTGACCTGTGTTTGCACCTACAGAGTGTTTTACCAAGCAGAGGAAACAGCATATGCAACAGCAATAAGATGTGAACAAGGTGTGGTTCCCAGCTGGGGTTCCCAGTTCGGTGAGACCCAAGGGTAGCATGCAAAAGAAGCCTTTGGTTGTATAACAGTATAACGGTCAGTCAGTATTATTGGCCTGTTGGATGAATAAAAGAATGAATATTATATATATCAGGCACTCATATATGACCTCAAGGAATATAACTACTTGGGAAAGTATGTTCCAAAATTTAGCTTAAAAATTCGTCTCTTAAACACAGTCCTTGCTTGTATTGGGAAAGGTTTATTCTGAATCAAATACAATTTTGTCTTAAAGATCTTGTTTCCTCATTAGTTACATGAAGAATGGCATATTTTCAGCCCTGAAAGGACCAAAAGGTAGTGACTTTCAGAAATCAAAAGGAAATGATCAGATCCCTTCTATTCACCTAGATGGTGGTAGTACTTACCTTTTCTGCCATCTGGTTTAGAAGTTCATTTACTTTAGTCAGGCCAGTGCTCTCAAAGTTGAGGGAATATGCAAGACTTTTTATGTTGGGGTACAGGAGGGAAATGTTAACATTTTTATTTATATTGCTTTTAACGCCTGTTGTTGAATTTCTGCTTTTGTATATACACATATATACATGTACATGTATATGCATAAACTACACAAAGCACATGTGTATTCACATGTGTTTTCACATATATTCACACACAAAATGAGGTTATGTGCCTCCCCCACCCAGATGGAAAAGGTTAGAGGTCCCTGATTTAAGCCATCAGTACAAAATACTTTTAAAGGGATCTTAAAATATTTGAAAATTTAATCTGGGTTTTAAAAATAAGAATCCATCTCATTTTATACTAGTTTAAGAGAAACACTTTAAATAAACATAATGGGTTGTAATTCAGGTTTAATAGCAAATATATACTTGCAGGTACTTCAAATAGATTTTTTGTTACACAGAAGTAACTTTCAGAGAGCAGTTCTATAACATGTTTTCTTAGTGAGATGGTAGTAAGTGCCATAAGCCTCCCTGCTGTACACTGCCCCTTGTCTAACATTTCCCTCCTTAGTTGGTTAAAAATCACACTGCAGTGCATAATACAAAACTATTTACTCTGTATGACCCCAACTATGTATAAAGTGTAGGTTTATATAAATGTGTGTGTGCATACGTATATTTTTGTGTGTATGTGTGTGTGTAATGCAATGACTTACTAAAAGAGAAGAAAAAATATTGCAGTCTTGATCAGTTCCAATGCTTTGCCAAAGCCTTCCCTGGTGCTGTTATTTGGCACAAGACTGACACCTAGAGTCCATCGTGGCTTATTTATTCTGAGGTTTTCTCTGGCTGAACCTTATGCTTTGGATTTTTTGTTAAAATAATTAAATGTTATAATAACCAAAATGTTATTGTATTCTACTGTGCTCTCACTTTCTGTTGGTAGCATGATGTAAGTTATTTTGCATACCCTGGCCGGAAAATGTGTACTGTACCACCGGCCCATTGCAATACTAGAGGAAATAATATTTGCTGCAAAATACTGTTCAAGATGATTTTTTTCTAACTCAGATTTTGACACATTCCTTCCTCCCTCCGTTCCTCTTCCCCTGCCAACTTGGTCTAGTTGGCCCAGCACGTCTAGAAACCATAAAGACAGTTCTTCTAGGCAAGACTGAGGCACTTGGTATGACTTCAGATCATCTTCAGGGTATCAGTCATCGTGTGGTTATGTCAAATGGAGAAAATACAGGAGGACATATGCTTTAATTGGAAGTTTTTGAAGATGCTTGACTGCTTAGAATTCTCCTACGTAGCAAATTAGGAAAGTACTTTTCAGTTGCATTTTGTTAGGTTTTAGTATTTTGGTAATTTTCATTAGTAATAATTTCCTTATATTCTCTGGCGTCCTTCTTGTAGCTGGTTGACTTTTCCATTTACCTTAAATTGTTTTCTAAAAAAAACCTGATGGGTGAATATCCACTAATACTTTCATAACATCTGGAGTTGGATTTTCGGTGACTTGATTGAAAGTCAGAAGACTTCTATGGTCTTTCATAGTTAGAAAGGGCTGTTCTATTTTCATAAGTGTTGTCTTTTTCCTGC
Source organism: Cervus elaphus (assembly GCF_910594005.1). NCBI lineage: Eukaryota > Metazoa > Chordata > Mammalia > Artiodactyla > Cervidae > Cervus > Cervus elaphus. The sequence goes on from NC_057824.1 coordinate 34,283,467, forward strand.
AATAGTAAATAACAAGCCACATTTTAAGTTTTGTAACCAGTAACACCACACTAAGAGCCACATATTAATTACAGTGCTGTCCTGCATTCTCCAGTAACCATAAAGGTCTAGTTTCTACTTCCCCTTTATTTGGAGTAAGATGTGGGAAACTGAAGAATAACTTTCTTATTTACATGCCATTGTCAAAGCCCTGACTGAGGGCTTTAAAATTCCTACTTCCAGGCTTGTCTTCTAGCCATTTAATTTGGCCTCTTTGCTGAAAAGGTGCCTGTGTCAATAAAAGAAGAGTGTGAACACGCATTTATAATTATTCAGAGTGGCATCTTAGGTATTTATAATTAAACCACTTCTTTATGTATTTGTATATACATTGAAGAATGAAGTGACTACTTAGATGATATTATTTCCTGGATGAAGATCTTTTTTAGAAATTAGATTTAGAAAAACCACATCTCGTATCAGAATTCTGTTTCGTTTGCCCTCGTGGCTGCTGTTGAAGAGGAAGGTATCTCTGCTAGTGTCTTAAGTTCTTTATTTTGCATACATTTTAATCTAAATCTGAGCAGTTTGATCAGGTGTCATGGAAACTGTCTGTTCTACTAGCTCTAAAACAATGTTTTGTTTGGAAAACCTGTTATTATAGGACTTTAAGACTGTATAAGGACTATCAATGTATTATAGTCAACATATACATTCTTCCTATCACTAAACATCAAAAGCTGAAGAAATACTCATTTTTTATTCTTATTATCTGTCTTTTCTAATGCGAACAAGTAAGTTTTCTGTATAATTTGATCACAGATGTTTGCAACATTTGCTTAATGGTTACTACTGATGCACGATACAGTCCAAAGAAGCCTTCAATCCACAAAAGCATCCTTGTCTGTATTGAAAACATTACCTGTATCCAGTGTGTTTCAGAAAGATTTCATGTCACTAAGATGCCAACCTGGTGTCTATTTGACATTCCATCAGATGTCCTTTCTTATGTATTTATCAAAACAAATGCATTTTATGAAAGTTCTCTTTCAGACGCTTTTTAAAGAAAACTTGATTATTGACAGCTTGCTGGCAGCTAAGTTTTTTTTAGTTAAACATGTTTTATATTTTTTTAGTTAAACATGCTTTTTAGTCTTACATCTTTTTGATATTTTACACTTACAGTTGGTTGGCTTGTTTCCGCATGTCTCTTATTATATAGCTCTTGAGCAATTTCCTGAAAAATACGCCGAGCACTCTTTTTCTATAAATACAAATAAGAAAAAAAAAGTTGTCTTATGATTAAAAGCAATGCTTATTGCACGTTATCTGAGCCTTTTCTTTCTGCATTGGCCACCAGTCCTAGAAACTATCCCACCCAACACATCTGTATGTAAAGTTAGTTAACTCTTGTATTTTGAGTATATTAAGTAGAATTTATGATTGAGAACTATCAATTTGCCACATATTCTACCACTTGAGAGTATAATTTTTCTCAACAATAGGAAACAGTATGAAAGTTGTTCTATGGTGATGTTCTGTGTTTCGTAAATTATTTTCAATGTAAAATAGTTAATAACCACAGTTCTGAAGATGTTTTACCAGCATTGGTCTGTACCTTTTGTGACTCTTCTGTTTCTTTCTTTCTTTGAGTGTTAGATTTTAACTGTCAGGAAGAAAAGGAAAATCATAAGACGTGTTATGTACTCAGAACAATCATGGCAGATATCTGATACCATAATAAGGTTAAACGAACTTAATACTTAAGTAATATGCAGTAAGAGTTAGTAATTTTCATGTCACTTCTGAGATGTTTTTATTAATAGCTCAAGCTGATATTGATAATAGGATTTATGGTAATCTTAATATAACACATACATTCCCCCTCTTATAGCATGTGAACAATGAGAAGTATAGTCTTTCTCAAAAACTTTAGGCCTCTTAAAGATATTTTAAGGCAGTGTCTAATCTCTCTCTCTTTTTAAATATTTGTTTAGCTGTTCTGGGTCTTAATTGCATCATGCATGACTTTTAGAAGTATCATGTGGGATCTAGTTCCCTGATCAGGAATTGAATCCGGGCACCCTGCATTGGGAACATGGAGTCCTAGCCACTGTATCACCGGGAAAGTTCCTTTGGTCTTTTTCGTTAACCTTTTTTACTCTTAAAGATCATTCTTAGGCCTTTCATACCTCCCCCACCAGTGCAAAAGCAGCGTGTGTCTGATGGTTATAAAGAAGGATCTCTTATTTCCATTTACGGAAAGAAAACCATATAAATTGTATACTCTGGTTAGTAATTTTCAGTGATGAAACTTTTTGCTCTTTTCTGCAGACCTCCTCTGCAGTAGGTATTTCCTGCAGATGCAAAGGGAGACATTAATTAGGTGAGCTATTTCTGAGGCTCCCAATATGTGGAGAGATGGAAATTATTTCCTTAGGATAATTTTCAAGGCCATAGGGATATCTAACGCAAGACGTTTGACTTACTTCAGTGAGGACGATGAGGATCACGAGCACACTGATGATGTAGATGGAGAACAGGACTAAGAGGGCTATCAGGACAGACTGCAGTTCCTTGCTGAGAACCTTCGTCTCTTTGTTAATTACAGAGAAAGAGCCACAGTCACTACTGAAACATATTATTGGAAATATATGTATAAACTGTAATTGAAACTAAATGTTAAGGGGGACACATGACCTTATGCTCTTTAGCTATACATATAAAAATTTATTCAGGGGCTCTTGATTTAGAAGGCACTCAAGTATATGATAGAGTTAAAGCCAGTTCATTTGTTCTTTAAGTGTATTATGCCCAAAATGTTACTCATTTTTAAAACTTAAAATTTTAGTAAATTCAATTAATTATTTGTCATGATGCTAAGAATCACTTTTTATATAAAATGTTGCCTAAAGTGACATAAACATTTCAAGACAGGTTGTTCAAGAGTGTTTTAAGTTTCTTTTAGTAGATACACTGAACAAGTGTTACCAAGAGTCTATGGAGTTAGAATTCTTTCCCGCATATGTTTATAACCTTGAACTGTACACATAGGTAAACAGTGCAATCTTTGAAGAACCTGAGAAGGCCATACACTGAGATTGTGGTGCTCACTGCACGCTTGTATGTGTGGTGTTGTGTGTTTCTTCTTTCTAATAAAGCTGGAAGTAGGATTATTGAATCCATTTGTACATTCTGAATTTCTCCCTTCCTGAAGGAAGTGTCCTGTTCTCTAGGTAGTGATGAAGTAACACACTGCGTCTTCAAGTATGCAATTATTTGAAGTACAGAATCCAATTAAATTTGTAATTGTTATCTGAATAACTTGTACAAACCGTTTTTCTTCTGGCTGTTATTTTTTATAGAAGACAAATGCATGCAGTGAGGGATACAAATCGCCACAGCTGTTGTGTGTGTGTTTTAATATCTGTTGTTGTTTAGTCGCTAAGTCATGTCTGACCCTTTCCGATCTCATAGACTGCAGTGCGCCTGGCTTCCCTGTCCTTCACTATCTCCCGGAGTTTGCTCAAACTCAAGTCCATTGAGTCCGTGATGCCATCCAGCCATCTCATCCTCTGTTGCCCCCTTCTCCTCCTGCCCTCAATCTTTCCCAGCATCAGGGTCATTTCCAGTGAGTCAGCTCTTCACATCAGGTGGCCAAAGTACTGGAGCTTTAGCATCAGTCCTTCCAGTGAATATTCAGAGTTGATATCCTTAGCTGACATTAATTATTTGCTATAAACCAGGAACCATTAAAAGTTCTTTATGTGCATTAACTCATTTATAATTTACCCCACAGGTGAGTATTAACTAATATTAAATGATGGTGGAATAGCAAAAGTTCATTAGAACACCAAAGTAGGGATTGTAATATAGTGCAATCTGGACTCCTCGAAGTCCTGTTTTAAAACCAAAAGCCTGGTCAATTTGAGTTTATGTTTTAATGATCTCAGAATTCATCATAGTAGAGTTTCTTTAAAGGCGAGAGGTGTGAGAGAAGCATGGAGTTGCTGCTCTTCTCTTCCTTTCCCCAGAAGTGTGCGAAGCTTTTCCTCAGAAATGTCTTAATTTATAGGACTTAGATAGGCTCAGTGTCCTCACTCACGTGAGGAAATTATCATGGATTTTAGGAAATCTCAGGAAACCACAAGCACACCGACCCTTTTTCTGTTCATTATCTATGCACAAGGGGGTAAGGTCAGGGGTCCCCCAGTGGCTTTACCTAAAATTTGTGTTTATTCTCCATAATGCATATTTTTTTTATGGGTTCAATTTATTGATTGCTTATGCTTCTCCAGTGTTTTGTTCTAGATGGTGCCATACCAGACCAGATCCTAACAAGGCTGTCAGTTAAATTCAATCCATGTAACATGGAGAAAGGAGGACATAGTTGGTCAGCCTTTGCCAGTAAAGTCTGAACATAGAGAATATAGCACCCGGCATAACCCTGACTCTGTCTGCAGAGGCTGAGAGATGGGATTAGTAGTTCTTCAATCCAAACTGCATGTTGGCTAGTGAGTAGGTCACACTTTTCATTGGCTCAGCTATTAAGTTATCAGATTTATCTCCTAATCTCTGCATAGAAGTAAGTGATGCATTTAAGGGGCCAAGCAGAACACAGTGTATGGGAATAAAGCTTTGACTGACCTCTCACCACAAGCACAGTCCCTCCTCCCGTTTGCTTAGCTCTCGGTTGCTTTGAGCTGCGAAAGGCTATTCCACAGATGTAGATTGCACTGTCGTTGAAAGTCAGCCTGTTCACGGTGAGGGAAACCTGGTTTTGTGCTGGATACTTAAGGGTGTATTTGTCTGTCTCACTGCTGCATCCATTCGAGCACAGGTTCTCAGGCTCGTGAGTCCCGTAGCGAAACCACAGGCGTGTTGGTTTCTCTGCAGGGCACCCCACGGTGGAGAAGGAGCAGGTCAAGGTTACGACCTTTTGCCTGTAGTCCACTTCAAGTTCAGGTAATTGAGACACTGAGACGGTGCAGTCGTCCGCGACCCCTGTAGGAGGAAGCAGATGAGCTTCTTCAGTGGGCTTCTCACCTCCCTTTGTCCTGTGCTCCGGTTTTATTCACATTTTGGGGTGAAGAATCCACTGGAAAACCATGGCTTTCTTGTTTTTACCTCACTCAGCATGGACGAGACTATAAAAGTAGACACTGGTGCCAATATTTTATGATAACTATGAATGGAATATAACCTTTAAAATTGTGAATCACTATTATAAAGTTACAGCACACCTGTAACCTTTTTTTAACTTGTACATTAATGTCAATCCAAAAAATTGAGACTTAAAAAAAAGGTAGACGCTGGTGTTCCTCACTTTTCTTGACCCTCTGAGTTTCCTGACCTCAGGCTTCTGGAGCGCAGTGATGTCTGGTACTTAAGGGGCAGCCCTGGGGGTGGGGTGGAGATCTCCATTGCTGGAGGTGACAGCAGATCCGGAGTCAGAGGTTCGGGGCCCACGTGTACACTCGTGGTGTACTTACGAGCTGTCTGTTGATCTCCCTGTGCAAATCAATGGCTCTCTAGGAGCCTGTTTCCTTATCTGCACCCCTGGCCTCATAGGAGTATTGCATTCAGTGTAGCAATAGGTATCAAAGCCCCTCATGCAAATGACTGAGCATGTGAGCAGCAGAGATTTTTTTTTTCTGCCTTTTAAGGTTGTGATTGCTAGGAATTCATGACAGTTTACAGTTGTTCTTCAGGGAGTCTAGTTGTCCCAGAGGGAAACATTATAAAAGGCAAGATGTACATCTAGGAAATTGCAGCCCTGACTTAGCCAGCCTTTCGTTGCTGAGCAGAGGCATGATGAGCTGGCCATGCCACTACCCAGCAGGTTAGTTTCTTTCCTGGCTCTTGTACGTTGCTTTGTAGCCTCTTGTAGCTCTAATTTACTTGAGCAGTATTTTGATTAGGAGCAGATGTTTGAGTTCGGATCCTAGCTCTTGCTAGTTCCTAGCTCTCTGGTCTGTTTCCTCATTAGCAAAAGGGGGATAGTGTGAGTATCATGAGGTTAGCAGGAAGTTTCATTGAGGCCATCAGTGCACAAGGAGTATTTACTTACCTGGGTCTTAGTAAGTATTTAATGAAAGGAACTATTTCTACTGCCATGGCTACTCCTGTCCCCACAGTATCATATGCCCATTTTAGAGATAGCTGTAAATAGAGCTCTAAATAGAGATAGCTATCCCTGATAGCTCAGCTGGTAAAGAATCCGCCTGCAATGCAAGAGACCCTGGTTTGATTCCTTGGTTGGGAAAATCCCCTGAAGAAGGGATAGGCTACCCACTCCAGTATTCTTGGGCTTCCCTTGTGGCTCAGCTTGGAAAGAATCCACCCGTAATGTGGGAGACCTGAGTTTGATCCCTGGGTTGGGCAGATCCTCTGGAGAAGGAAAGGGCTACCCATTCCAGTATTCTGGCCTGGAGAATTCCATGGACTGTATAGTCCATGGGGTCGCAAAGAGTCGGACATGACTGAGCGACTTTCACTTCACTTCACAGTATCATGTCAGCAGGGCCAAGACTAGACACCCCATCCAGCGCTCTCTCCACCACCACGTCATGCTGCTTCCCTGTCGTGGGGGGTGGGTCCCCATGTGGCCTTCTATCTAATCCCAGGCTCGTGAAGCTGGAACGCTGCTCAGGTATTTATTACTGGGAAAACCTGCCCTCAGCTGTTTTGGGGGCAGGGAGGCTCTGTGAAATACTTTTGGTTGAGGCAAATTGGAATTTGTACGTGTTTTCACTCTGACTTTGTGTGGTTATATGTTTCCACATGGTCTTATTTGTCTGACTTTTCCCTTTGCTATTGTACACAAAATTAAAAAATAATCCAAATTGTCTGATAAAAGTTTCATACAGGCTTTTTGTCACTTAACATTTTTCTTATAGGTCCTGATCCAGAACAGAAGAATTAAAACTAGAATCACAGTATTTGTGACCCAAATCTGTTCTCACTGTGTTGTAATTTTTGTATTTGTACAATTGGAGATGAACTGGGAGCTTTTTAACAACCCCGTAAAGATAAACCAGACTAGAGGGTAAAGTCAAGTCACTGGAGAAGACCAGGCTTCCTGCGTCTTCAGCCAAGGGACTTTGCTTCACTCCTAGGGCTGGTAACTGCGACCGCAGGTCTCCTACCCAGACTTCATCACCTTAGAAGTAGAGAAACGGCTTTATAAGTATAGTGATTGTTAAGTGTGGGAACTTGAAGTGGAAGTAGGCCTGCCAGAGTCATGAAGTTAATCAGCAACGTCCCAGTGTCAAGTCCTCCCTCAGGTAGTTTTTAAAAGGGAAGCTATCTTTTAACGTTTTTCTTGGAGAACTAGTGTTCCAGGGTAAAATAAATAGTTGCAATTTTGGAGTTTCATATCTCTGCTCCTGACTGCCTCAGAAGGGAGGGACCCGCTCCCGGTGGTTTCCTGTGAGAGCCCAGGCTGTGAGGAGAGCCCAGGCTGTGAGGAGAGCCCAGGCTGTGAGGAGGCCCAGGCTGTGAGGAGAGCCCAGGCTGTGAGGAGAGCCCAGGCTGTGAGGAGAGCCCAGGCTGTGAGGAGAGCCCAGGCTGTGAGGAGAGCCCAGGCTGTGAGGAGGCCCAGGCTGTGAGGAGAGCCCAGGCTGTGAGGAGAGCCCAGGCTGTGAGGAAGCCCAGGCTGTGAGGAGGGCCCAGGCTGTGAGGAGGCCCAGGCTGTGAGGAGAGCCCAGGCTGTGAGGAGGCCCAGGCTGTGAGGAGAGCCCAGGCTGTGAGGAGACGGCTGCTCCCTCCCCCGCCCCGAAGTGAGGCAGCAGCTGAGCGCGAAAGGGAAGTCTGGACAATGTGTCAGCCTGCAGCCCACTCCTGTGAAGAGCTGCGCTTTAACAACTCTCACATTCTGTAGGGTTTCTTTTTAAACACAATACCCTCTGAAAAGGTTGAAAGTTTATCTTCTTAGTGGAGGGAATTAAAAAAGATTACTGTTTTTGAAGACCAAGCTAGAAAATCCATAGAAAAGTAATTTTCAAGCTTTCTAAAAAACGGCTTTATGGAAAATTTCGAACGTACGCAGAAGTAGTTGACCAGCACAGTAACTTCTCCACCATCACCTGACTGCAGCCCAGTCTTGTTTCAGCTCTTCTCCCTACTTGTGCCTTTACTCTCGTGTTATTTTAGGGCAAATTCCAGATAATTTGTCTGCACAGCTTTCAGTATATATCTTTGAAAGATAGAATTCTTTTTAAAAATAATTTAATTAGAATACTCTTATAAAGTAATATATATACTTATTAGGGAATAAATAAACTTATTACTGAAAGTAGAAGCAAAAAAGTCACCATAGTCCTTTCACCACTCCGCCCCCACCAAATCACTGTTAACATTTAAAAATATTGCTTTACAGATGGGAAAAAAAATAAGAGCTTTTGTTCCCTTTCCTGGCCTATGACCCAAACTTTGTGAGCAAATCTGAGATTATTAGATTTTCTAGAATGATGATGAAATTATTAGAACTGTGATATAGGAAACTCTCTCATAGAGAAAAAATAGGCAGAAATATCCATGTATTTGTGATATGGTTATTTTTCAAGGAAGGAGCCATTGCAGTTTTTTTAAATGACAGGTACTTCAATTTATAGAAATTCAGCTTTTTCTGAAACACTGTTCTTTAAAAATATTCAAGTATTTAGTGCACAGTCAGTTTGCCTGTATGGGAACTGAAATGTTGATGATTAACGTGATTTTATGAATATTTTCAAGCCTTTGTTTGGTGAAGTACTCTTCTCTAAAGCAGCATGATAGTAAAGGAAATTTTCAATGTTAATATTAATTTTTTTCTCAGCTGTTCTTTTATTACCTATTTCTCTGAGAAAAAGGAAATTTGTCGCCTAGACAGTTTCCATAATGTTATACATTTAAAAATCTGTAGGGGCTTAAAATATAAATGAATTTTTAGATGAAAAGTAGCAGTTAATTTAAATGAAGGGAAAAAAAAAGAACCTTACCGACATAAAACAGAATCAGATTGAGTTCCAGACCGAGAATGATCTTGCCTCTGTTCACAGTCTCCATTTCTGTGTGTATGTGTGAGGTGTGGGAATGTGTATTTGAAGAGAGTTTCGGCTTTTTTTTTTTCTAAGAAAGGAAGAACCAAAGAGAGGAACTCTTATTGAGGAACCATAATTGGGAACTTTTTGAAATTGTGTAAAGATTGCTTGTAATCCAGTTTCACCATTTAAAGTTGAGATTTTAGCTTAGAGCACATTTCTAAATGTTAATATGGTCACATTTTTCTTGGGTTTTACAAATCCTCAAAGATGTTAGATGCTTTGGGTGAGATTTTTGATTTACCTTGGTGCATATTCCTAGAAAGTATTGTTTGACAGATAACTCATACTTAAATTTTCTAGAGCAGTTCAGTCTCTGCTCTTGGGCATCTAATTTGTTCTTGGTGCTGGACTGATAACTGCTGGAAATTGAGGAGAAGCAGAAGGAAATATCTTCATGTAGTGTGCTAAGTCACTTCAGTTGTGTCCGACTTTCTGCGACCCTGTGGACTGTAACCCACCAGGCTCCTCTGTCCATGGTATTCTCCAGGCAAGAATACTGGAGTGGGTTGCCATGCCCTCCTCCAGGGGCTCTTCCCAACCTCCAGGGGCTCTTCCCAACCCAGGGATTGAACTCACATCTCTTCCATCTTCTGCATTGGCAGATGGGTTCTTTACCACTAGCGCCACTTGGGAAGTCCATCTTCATGTAGAGACAAGAGAAAAATCAGTGAACAATGAATAAATAAGTTGGGTGCCATTAACTAATTGTACCCCAGTTTTTTTTAGTCGCTAAGTCATGTCCAACTCTTTGTGACCCCATGGACTATAACCTGCCAGGCTCCCCTGTCCCTGGAATTTCCCAGGCAAGAATACAGGAGTGGGTTACCATTTCCTTCTCTAGGGGATCTTCCCAACCCAGTGTTCGAATCTGCATCTCCTGCATTGGCAGGAGATTCTTTACCACTAAGTCACCTGGGAAGCCCTTGTGCCCCAGTTTTGTGTGACTGCTTTTATTGTGAAATAAATATGTGGAATCTCTGTCATCCAGAACCCCCACCCTAGTCCCTCGGGGGCCATCAGTCAGGTTCTTTGTAAGCAGCAGAAAGTGACTTGGGCTGACTTAGTAAGCAAAAGGGAGTTTATTGAAAGGATTTGAGGATAGCTCAGTGAGTACCTGGAAGGACTGGAGAATCATGTGTTGGAGTCTACATGCAAGACACATTGCCCTGAAATCTGCTATAAAGCTGATCTGAAGAGCACACTGCCACCGGCAAGCATTGCTGCCTTGGCATGGACCATAGCCTGTCAGGAGTACCCCTGCATGCTGCCCCAGCTGCTTGGACTCACACCACTGCTCCCAGAGAAGGAGCCTCACGTCCCCACTTCTCTGGGCCACTCGCTCCTCATTCCAGGTCCCAGGCGACTGTTTCTGAGCTTAGGTCATGAGCCATTGCCTGAGCTGCAAGAAAGAGGAGGGGGAAGCTGCTTCCCTAGGCTTTGCCTTCCACGGGGAAGAGGGGTGCTCACTGCCGGAAACCATGAAAAGCCTCTCCTCTGTACTGTTTGTATGCTTGGCTCCTGTTGATTATATATTTTGTCATTTCCAGAAAGTTAGTCTCTGTATTTAGTAATACTTTTAACATTACTGTGTATTTTTTAATTTTTTTTACATCATTGTTGCGTCTGAAAGCACCCCCCAGATTTATATATACCACTGTATGTGTGTGTGTGTGCGTGTCTGTAGTCAGTGCTTGGTATGTATGTAAACCTGAAGACTTTTTCTAGCCCTCCAGTACCTGGGCATCTGACGCTCATGGGTTTGGAAATGACTAATGTAACACAGACTTCAGTCACTGTTCCAAGAAATGCTAGGTTGATTCATCCATTCTAGTGTGTTATCCTCTTTCTGGTTCTGGAGGTTAACTTGTATGAAATTCTTCTGAAAAGTTAGAGAGTGGATTGACCTCCCTTGAAAAGCACACCAAATGATCTGTTTTTAGAAATTAAAACCCTCTGTTAACCTATTTTTACTTTCAGCCTGATAAACCTCTTTAGTTAATATGTGGCATAATTTTACTACACTAGTGTCATTTTCTTACCTTTATTCAAAGCACTCTTTCAAACTTTGTTACACTCTGCTTCAATATTCCAGTGTTTAATAAGCAGTTTTCCAAACCTGTTAACCATTACACACCAGTCAGTGTAAGGGAGGGTGATATCAAGAAACTGTCAGAGAAAGGAGTAATGCGGGCTTTGGGTCTGGTTTAATGAGGGATTACATTTCTGCCCCAGTGTTCATTAACCTTGCAAGCTGGGGCACGTTCTTCAGTCTTCCTAAGCCTTTGTCGTCCTGCTGGGTCCCCTGGGAGATCATTCATCAAGGCACCCAGTACTTGGCACATACCAAGTCCTTAGCAAATATTGTTCTTCCCCTCTTCCCTCTTTTGAATAATCTGCTTGTTCAAGAATTTAACTTCATGTTTTTGTTTTAGTAGGTGGCAAGTGGGATAAACCATCGGAAATTTTGGAAATCAAGGGACAGAATTGGGAAGAACAAGTGAATAGTCTGCCTGAAGTTTTCAGAAAAGCTGGTTTTGTTATCGAAGCTTTCACCAGACTGCCATACCTGTGTGAAGGCGACATGTATAATGACTACTACGTTCTGGATGATGCTGTCTTTGTTCTCAAACCCGTATAAACATGTGGATGTTGAAGTCTTCAGAGTCCACCCCAAGAATGTACACTCCGGAAGAGGGTCTGCGAGTTCAGTTATATGAAGGGAGGACCTTTGGGGACTGCCATTCTAAATATCATGTAGGAATTTTAAAAGCCAAAATACTAATTATTGCTTTGTAGTGTGTAAAAGGAATGTTTTTTAAAAAACAAAAAAACCAACTCTTTGAGGATTTTTATCAACTGTTTACTCAATAATGCAGGTCACACTCCAATTATGGAAGATATTTTTTATACTTAATTGCAGTAGGGCCTCATTCCCAAAGCAATAGTCATGACTTCACAGGGAACCAGTAAATGGGGGTTGTTTGTAATGAAATGAAGACTGGGCCATAAAGCTGTCTTTCCAGTTGCAAATATTGGTTATAAAGTATAGCCACTGATCCTCTTTCATGTTTAGAAATTCTGTCATTATTCCAGAAAATGTTTTTAATCATGCTAATAAACTTTTTTTGGAGGTGACTTTGGCATCATGTTGGAGTTACTATAAGGCTTCCCAAGCATCTTTAATTGCTTTGCTTCAGGGGTGCCCAAGTAGTAGCATATATGAAAGAAAGATGAAGTAGACTAGAATATATGGTAAAGGAAGGCTTTAGACTGGGGTGGGGTGATTATTGCAAATTGTGGTGAACACAGGCAACCCAGACTAACTCTCATAGAACCACCTCGTTCAGATGTACTTCAGGGACTACCCTCACTCCCCAACTCATACATATATATATATATATATATATTTTTTTTTTTTTTTTGGAAATACAGAGCAGTGGGTTCTGACTTTGTGGTAACTTGTATCCTACACTCAGAATTTTGCTTTTCTGGACAATCTCAGGTTCTCAGAACTAGAACATTCGGTTTTGTCTGCTGACAAGAACACAACCTAAAATTGTTTTAATTCCGCTTCTTAACCCTGTCCTTGTATACCTCTTTCATAGAACTTGGCTCTTCTCGAAATCCTTAACTGAGTTTATAGTTTGCCAGGAGTATGGTTTAAGAAAACCATATCAGACTCATGCATTCTAGAATCCGTGAGTGCTTCCAACCATATATCCAGAAATGTTGCAACGAGGAGCTCATTACCAAGATCGATAACCATTGTGGATGTTCCAAAGAGCAGAGCACTTAACCCAGAATCTAAAATATCAGTAATCATAGAGGTGCCAATTTGAGATCATGCCTATTAACAATGTTATTCTCACAACTTGCTTTTGTCAGCCAGGTGTTTCATTAAATATTCTCATCTATATGCTCATAGAAGTCATCAAATCACATTTACTACAGCACCTGGGTATAAAGGAGAATTAAAGCCTTGAGAAGAATGACTTTATTATTCATTAAGAACAGCATTCCCACGTCCTCACACCAGTATCTTCCACCGTTATTGTGTAGTCATAAGAGTTGGGTTATGTGATTTATGCAAAAGCGTTATTGGTGCGTTCTAATGCTTTTTTCCCCCCCAGGAATTCAAATAAGTGAAGTGCAAATACTTAGCACCTTAGATTGTAAAAATAGAGGAAATGAGTAAACTTAATGTAGTTCTTGTACAGTTGAGTTTTGCTTCTTTATAAATTGTCATCATCAGGGGTTGCTGTTTAGACTGCTGAACCAGAGTGCAAGAGTGACAGATGCTCAAAGAGGCAGGTTGCTCCAAAGTGTTTCATTAACTTTGAAATTGAGAATTAATTTGGTAGTCTATTTGGGAAAAAAAAGAAACAAACCTCCGTCTTCCCCCCCAAATCAGAAAGCACATACATTTGTGCATTTTAAAGAAAATACTTTCTCAAAATCTGAGGTTCTCTGAAAATCATCTTCTCAAAAGTGCCGTTTTTTTGGTGAAAATTTAAACTGACAAATCCACTCACATTTCATGCCTGGTCTTGAAAGTCTTGGTGGTATATCATCATTCCACTAGATGGCAGTGTTGCTTACTGTCAGTGACTGTTTATTTCCTCTTAAATGGAATCATGTTTTTTCTTTTTTCTCCCCAAAGTATTGATACAATAAACTGCCTTCTTGTCTGCACCATTCCTTGTGTAAGTGTTTCATATCAAGTTAAGGTTGTACTGGAGGAATTAAGAAGACCTCTATTTGCAGTCAAAGCAGGCTAACCAGTTGACCTTAAAGGTCACAGAGAAAGGAAATGCAAGCTGCACCTGTGGGTCAAAGCTCTGCACCTGCAGCTGTAAGCCCCTGGAGTGTTGAGACCACTGATGTCGGAGAATGGAAGGGAAGAAGACAGAATAGCCTTAGTCGTTTCTCCCTTGTGCAGAGCTGTTAAGAGAGACAGTGTATTTTCTACCCTTCTCTTATGTCACATCAGTTTTTACATAATTGACCTTTAACAGAAAAGCAGCTGGGCTGGGAAATAAAATAAAACTTAGTTGTTTCAGAGTAAAGCTTTGTTTTCACTTAGTTCTGCTCCAACATGTTTCATTAACTTTGAAATCTACTCTTCAGAGCAGAGTATTCAAGCAGACTCATAATGAAGCAAGATGTTTTTACCAGTTGTTTCCTACTGCTTGCTGCTGCTAAGTCGTGTCAGTCATGTCCGACTCTGTGTGACCCCAGAGACGACAGCCTACCAGGCTCCGCTGTCCCTGGGATTCTCCAGGCAAGAACACTGGAGTGGGTTGCCATTTCCTTCTCCAATGCATGAAAGTGAAAAGTGAAAATGAAGTCACTCAGTCGTGTCCAACTCAGCGACCCCATGGACTGCAGCCCATCAGGCTCCTCCATCCGTGGGATTTTCCAGGCAAGAGTACTGGAGTGGGGTGCCGTTGACTTCACCGTGCTGCTGCTTAGTTACTGATAAAAGCATTTCATGATCTTTTTTTGTCTAAAAGCTACAGTACCGTCCGTCCACATGGGCTTCCAGTGGCTAAAGTGACTTAGCACGTTTGTGCAGATACCTAAGTTCTCCTCAAATAGGCTTATATCCAATGCACCTGTGTTACAGCTGGAAGCCAGTGCCCTGAGCCAGGGCCGTCCAGACTGAGTTGTGCTGCCTAGGAATCCGATGAGCACAAAACTGGGCTTATCATTGACTTGAAACAACCAAAATGCTCACCAAGTAACAAATTATCAAAGATATAAAATCCTGAATTGGCAGAAGGAAGATCACACTATCCATGCCAAGATTTAATTGAGAAAATGCACCCAGTATCATGAAGGAAATATTACCACAATATAAAATTCAATAGCCTGCCCTTTTGCAATTGTATGATAAGACGGTAGCTAGGCAATAGTGAACAACACAGTAAAACTGATTTCACGTCTCCTGTAGCTATCTGTATAGGTGTTCATATTTTGGTGTCTACTTTATCAATTCTAATATATTTGTATTGTCTTGGTCTATGTGGGCTTCCCAGGTGGCTCAGTGGTAAAGAAGCCACCTGCCAATGCAGGAGAGGAAGGAGACACGGTTTCGATCCC
Source organism: Cervus elaphus (assembly GCF_910594005.1). Classification (NCBI taxonomy): domain Eukaryota; kingdom Metazoa; phylum Chordata; class Mammalia; order Artiodactyla; family Cervidae; genus Cervus; species Cervus elaphus. The sequence goes on from NC_057824.1 coordinate 34,298,634, forward strand.
TGGGTCGGGAAGATCCCCTGCGGGAGGAAATGGCAACCCACTCCAGTACTCTTGCCTGGCAAGTTCCATGGACAGAGGAGCTTGGCGGGGCTACAGTCCATACAGTTGTGAAGAGTCAGACACCACTGAGCACATATGCACTCCTGTCTTCTACGTAGGAGTTGATTCTAATTTCTTTTTAGTTGTTATTTTTATTTTGGAATAATAGACTTCGAGAAACCTTGCCAAGATAGTACAGAGAGGTGCTGTGTATACCCTTAACCCCCCAACATTGTCTTGCATACTAGCCATGTTATGTTTGTCTAAACTAAGGAATTAACATCGATACCCTATTAGTAAACTACTGACTAGTGCAGTTTTGCCCATTTTTCCATTAATGACCTTTTTCTCTGTTCTAGGAGCCAATTCAGCATACTACATCCCATTTAGTTGCTTATATTTAAAATTGTTTAGTGTTTATTGACATAGTACCATTATTTATATTTTTCTTCCAAATTTTTATTGTAAAATCATATGAAATTTACCATCTTAACACTTCTAGGTGTTCAATGGTATTTAGTACATTCAAATTGTGCAACCATCACTATAATCCATTTTTACTGTTTTCACATTTTGCAAAACTGAAACTCTGTAGCCATTAACACTAACTCCCTATTCCTTTCCCCCTTCCCCCACCCCCAGTCCTGGCAATCACCATTCTACTTTCTTTGACTTTGGCTATTCTAGGTACCTCATATAAGTAGAATCATACAACATTATTTTCTCTATGACTGGCTTATTTCATTTCACAGAATGATCTCAAAGTTCATCCATGTTATAATATGTGTCAAAGTTTCTTCCCTTGTTAACTCTGAATAATATTCCATTGTGTCTTTTGCTTATCCATTCATCTGTCAATGGACACCTGCATTACTTTTGTTATTGAGAATAATGCGACTATGAACATGGGTGAATGAATAATCTGTTTGAGTTGCTGTTTTCACTTCTGGGTCTATACCCAGAAGTGGAATTTCTGGATCAGACACTCATTCTATGTTTAATTTTTTGAGGAATTGCCATATTGTTTTTCACAGTGGCTGCACCATTTTACATTCCCGCCAACAGTGCACAAGGGTTCTAATTTCTCCACATCCTCCCTAACATTTGTTATTTTGTATTTTTCTTGATAGTAGCCATTCAGTGGATGTGAGGTGGTATGTAGTGGTTTTGATTTGCATTTCTCTTGGTGGTTTGTTTTTATAGTACTTGTATGGCATTGGGTTTCATTTACTAGTAACCTGTACTTTGTAGCTTGCTATCTATATTGATATCAAAGAATTGGAATCAGTGTACCCTGATCCCAAAGTACTTTTTCATTATGAAATTTCATACTTCTGGAGAATTAGAATCATTATTCCATAACTAGAACTTAAGATTTCCCTCTGAATTTTAGAGTCAATATGCTGTATTCACATGAATTAAATACTAGTCTATTTTTTGTGCAGGACCATTTAAAAATTACTTTCAGTAAGTATAAAATGAAAAATAAAGATCCTCCCTTTACACCCCCAAGTAAATGACCATGTAAATCTGGAATGTCTTATACGCCTGCATTTCTTAAGTTGTGGAAAATAATTAAGAACAGATAGGATGCCCAAATGCTATTTTCTTCTATCCTCTTCAGGAATCAGCACAGTACTTTTGTTTTATTTTACATTTTCATCTTTTTTCACTTTTAAAAACTATCTTGTATTCAGGTATAGCCAATACACTGACTCAATGGACATGAGTTTGAGCAAACTGGGAGATAATGAAGGACGAGGAAGCCTGGTGTGTTGCAGCCCATGGAGTCCATGGGGTCACAAAGAGACACGACTTAGCGACTGAACAGCAACAAATAGCTGATGAACAATGTTGTGTTAGTTTAAGGTGAACAGTGGAGGGACTCAGTCATACATATACATGTATCTGTTCTCCCCCAAACTCCCATCCAGGCTGCCACATAGCAATGAGCTGAGTTCCATGTACTATACAGTAGGTCTTTGTTGGTTATCCGTTTTATATAGAGCATTGTGTACCGGCAACCATAAGTTTGTTCTCTTAAGTCGTATTTTTTTTTTTCTTTTGGTATGGAAACCCAGGAACCAAGATGCAGAACACTGGTTTTAAACTTGGAACCCTCAATGCTTTTCAAATGGTAGAGTTGAAATGTTTGAGAATATGTTGGCAGTCCGTTTTATACTGAGCAGAACAAAACAGTTTTCCCTACACTTGATTTTGCCACCTTGTTTTTATTATTTATTATTTATAAGGTGGCTGTGACTGATCATAAAGCACTACTGGTTTTGGCATTATAAGTAGCATATTCGTTATAGAAAAAGTAGAAAATACAGACAGGTGTAAAGAACATGCAAGTAGAGTTTAGCTGAACCATAACCCTTAGAGGACCACTATTAACATTTTGGTATATACCCTTCTTGGAGAAGGCAATGGCAACCCACTCCAGTACCCTTGCCTGGAAAATCCCATGGGCAGAGGAGCCTGGTGGGCTGCAGTCCACGGGGTCGCGAAGAGTTGGACATGACTGAGCAACTTCACTTTCACTTTTCACTTTCATGCATTGGAGAAGGAAATGGCAGCCCACTCCAGTGTTCTTGCCTGGAGAATTCCAGGGATGGGGGAAGCCTGGTGGGCTGCTATCTGTGGGGTCGCACAGAGTCGGACACGACTGAAGCGACGCAGCAGCAGCAGCATATACCCTTCTGGACATTTTACATACATGTATGTGCCCACACATACACATTTACAAATTTTTAACATTAAAAATTTTGACAATAAAAGATACTTTTATTCTTCCAAGATGAATCATGTGAAACTCATAGACACCTATTTTCTAAATCAAAAATTGACAAAAGATGGAAGACATTTTCTATCATCTAGTGCTTGAGAGTATGCTTCTTGTTTGAAGGATTAAACCAGGAGCCTAGGAATAAAAGGATGTTTTTAAGGATGCTCGTAAGTATTACAACTATTTATAAATAACATTAATAAATATTTATAAATAACTATCAAGTGAGCAACAGAGCAGCAGAGTCGGTAATTTCTGAAGAGTACATGTAATTCTGCCACCAACAAAGTAATGTCAGCATTATACATTTCAGTTTTTAAAAAATTTCAGGCATTGAGATGTGCTTCATTAAATGTAAAGGATTGCGAGGAAATCTCTAGAGTTCACAATTATATTTTCATTAGAGAAGATTTGTTCAATTGCTCAGTTATGTCCGACCCTTTGCAGATCCCAGGGACTTCCCTGTCCATCACCAACTCCCGGAGCTTGCTCAAACTCATGTCCATTGAGTCAGCAATGCCATCCAACCATCTTGTCCTCTGTCATCCCCTTCTCCTCCTGCCTTCAATCGTTCCGAGCATCAGGGTCTTTTCCAGTGAGTCGGTTCTTCACATCAGGTGGCCAAAGTATTGGAGCTTCAGCTTCACCATCAGTCCTTCCAATGAATATTCAGGACTGATTTCCTTTAGTATTGACTGGTTTGATCTCCTTGCAGTCCAAGGAACTCTCAAGAGGCTTCTCCAACACCAGAGTTCAAAAGCATCAGTTCTTCAATGCTCAATGTTCTTTATGGTCCAACTCTCACATCCATATAGGACTACTAGAAAAACCATACCTTTGACTAGACGGACCTTTGTTGGCAAAGTAATGTCTCCGCTTCTTAATATGCTGTCTAGGTTTGTCATAGCTTTTCTTCCAAGAAGCAAGCGTCTTTTAATTTCATGGATGCAGTCACCATCTGCAGTGATTTTGGAGCCCCCCAAAATAAAGTCTGTCACTGTTTCCATTGTTTCTATTTGCCATGAAGTGATGGGACTGAATGCCATGCTCTTAGTTTTCTGAATGTTGAGTTTTAAGTCAGGTTTTTCACTCTCCACTTTCACCTTCATCAGTTCAGTTCAGTTGGTGAGTCATGTCCAACTCTTTGCAACCCCATGAACCGCAGCATGTCAGGCCTCCCTGTCCATCACCAACTCCTGGTTCACTCAAACTCATGTCCATTGAGTTGGTGATGCCATCCAACCATCTCATCCTCTGTTGTCCCCTTCTCCCGCTTCAATATTTCCTAGCATCAGGGTTTTTTCAAATGAGTCAGTTGGTCATAACTTTTCTTCCAAGGAGTAAGCATCTTTTAATTTCATGGCTGCAGTAACCATCTGCACTGATTTTGGAGCCCCGAAAAATAAAGTCTGTCACTATTTCCACTGTTTCCCCATCTATTTGCCATGAAGTGATGGGCGAAGGGAATGCCAAACCACTTCAGTATTCTTGCCTTGAGAATCCCATGAACAGTATGAAAAGGCACCTTCATCAAGAGGCTGTTTAATTCCTCTTCACTTTCTGCCATCAGGACGGCGTCATCTGTATATCTGAAGTGATTGATATTTCTCCTGGCAATGTTGATTCTAGCTTGTGCTTCATCCAGCCCAGCATTTCGCATCATGTACTCTGCATATAAGTTAAATAAGCGGGGTTTCAATATACAGCCTTGATGTTATCCTTTCCCAATTTGGAATCGTCCGTTGATCTGTGTCCAGTTCTAACTGTTGCTTCTTGGCCTGCATACAGGTTTCACAGCAGGCAGGTAAGGTGGTCTGCTGTTCCCATCTCTTTAATTTTCCACAGTTTGTTTTGATCCACACAATCAAAGGCTTTAGCATAGTCAATGAAGCAAAAGTAGATGTTTTTCTGGAATTCTCTTGCTTTTTCTGTGATCCAGCGAATGTTGGCGATTTGATTTCTGGTTCCTCTGTCTTTTCTGAATCCAGCTTGAACATCTGGAAATTCTCGGTTCACGTACTGTTGAAGCCTGGCTTGGAGAATTTTGAGCATTACTGTGCTAGCATGTGAAATGAGTGCAATTGTGTGGTAGTTTGAACATTCTTTGGCATTGCCTTTCTTTGTGATTGGAATGAAAACTGATCTTCTCCAGTCCTGTGGCCACTGCTGAGTTTTCCAAATTTGCTGGCATACTGAGGGCAGCACTTTCACAGCATCATTTCTTTGGATTTGAAATAGCTCAGTTGGAATTCCATCACCTCCACTAGCTTTGTTCGGAGGGATGCTTCCTAAGGCCCACTTGACTTTGCATTCCAGGATGTCTGGTTCTAGATGAGTTATCACACCATGTGGTTATCTGGGTCATTAAGATCTTTTTTGTATAGTTCTTCTGTGTATTCTTGCCACCTCTTCTTAATATCTTCTGCTTCTATTAGGTCCATACTATTTCTGTCCTTTATTGTATCCATTTTTGCATGAAATGTTCCCTTGGTAGCTCTAATTTTCTTGAGGAGATCTCTAGTCTTGCCCATTCTATTGTTTTCCTTTTTTTTTTTTTTTTTTTAACCCCCGCATTGATCACTGAGGAAAGCTTTCTTATCTCTCCTTGCTATTCTTTGAAACTCTGCATTAAGATGGGTATATCTTTCCTTTTCTCCTTTGCCTTTCACTTCTCTTCTTTTCTCAGCTATTTGTAAGCCCTCCTCAGACAACCATTTTGCTTTTGTGCATTTCTTTTCCTTGGGGATGGTTTTGATCACTGTCTCCTGTACAATGTTACGGACTTCTGTCCATAGCTCTTCAGGCACTGGGTCTATCAGATCTAATCCCTTGAATCTATTTGTCACTTCTACTGTATAATTGTTAGGGATTTGATTTAGGCCATACCTGAACGGCCTAGTGGTTTTCCCTACTTTCTTCAATGTAAGTATGAATTTTGCAATAAGGAGTTCAAGATCTGAGCCACTGTCAGCTCCTGGTCTTGTTTTTGTTGACTGTGTAGAGTTTAGAAAAGATAGAAAAGATAGTTATGCATAATTCCATCACGCACACCTAACACTTCAATGTATTTCCTGTTTTAATACAAGTTATGCACACATGCATATATGTTGCATGTGTGCATGCTCAGTCATGACCGACTCTTTGCAACCCCATGGACTGTAGCCTTCCAGGCTCCTCTGTCCATGGAATTTTCCAGGCAAGATTGCTGGAGTGGGTTGCCATTTCCTCCTCCAGGGGATCTACCCAACCCAGGGATGGAACCTGTGTCTCCTGCATTGGCAGCCAGATTCATTATCACTGAGCCACCTGGGAAGCCCTTATATAAACACATATGACTTCATGTTTGACATTTTGAGATATAAAATTATTTCCTTGTGTGTCTATTACACAGTCTTTGTTCACACCCATTTAAATAGCTGTATAATCCATGAAGTTGATGTAGTATAGTTCACGTAACCACTTCCTTAATGGGAACAGGAGTTGGCTCTTTTCCTACCTGACTCTCCTTTTGCATTTACATGCAGTGCTGCTGCATTAAATATTTTGGTGCACAAACTTTTTTTTACTTCTGAGGATTTTTTCCCCCTTTATATAAATTTGGTCACATTTACTGACCTAGGTGTCTGAATATCTTTACAGTTCTTTTGTTTGTTTTTTACCATTGCATTATGGAAAATTCCAAGCACATGAAAAAGAAGAAAATAGATAATAATAACCTCTGCTCAGGAGGCAGCTAGTATCAACACCGGACCAGTCTTGTTTCACCCAGATTCCTGCCACTCCTTGGTCCCCGTTATTTCCAAGCAAGTCCCAGACATCATGTTTCAGGTTTGAAAATATGTATCTGCAAAATATAAGGACTCTAAAAAAAGAGCCACATTACAGTTGTCACATGTAAAAAAACTAACCAGTAAACCTCCAGCGACCACATTGCTCCAATTGTTCCATCATTTTTAAAATAGTTTGTTTGAATTCTGATCCAAATAAAGTCCCTACACGCAATTGGTGGATGTGTTTGGAGAGCCCTTCAGCCTCTTTCCTCGCCGCTCTTTCGGAGAGGGGCGAGGGAGAGAGCGCGCTTTTGTCGGAGTCTTGCAGCTGCGGGCCTGTGACCCCCACGGCGCTCGGCGCCCGGGTCTCCACTCCGGCCGCCGCAGGGACCGCCCGCGCGCTGGACTCGGAGCAGCGGAGCCGGGCACCGCAGGTGAGGCGCGGGCGGGCGCTGCTCAGGCGCTGGGGTGCGCGGGGGCCAGGGACTCGCCGCGGGGGGCTGCCTGGAGAAGGGGCGCAAGGTACAAGGAGGGCGGCGGGGGCAGAGGGAGCAAGGAGGGTGGGCAGAGAGAGATTCGGCGACTTGAAGGGCTCGTGGGGAGGGGGCGTCCACGGGAGGGGAGGGGAGGAAATTTCTAAGAAAGGGATCCGAACCCAGTTAATAAGAGCAGCCATGAAGGCAACGACTTAGTCATGATAATATCAGTAGGAACAACAGTAGCATCAATAATAACAGCTACTATTTGTCCAGTGTTTATATGTGCCAGCGCTGGGGTCAGTTTTTTGTTTCTTTTTACATATTTTACATACAAGGAAATTTCTTTACATATATTTCAAATTATATTTCATGGCTGTTGTGAGCAAGAAATGAGAATATTCAGGTAGAGCAAACAGCACCCATTATGCATTGGAAAAATTGATGAACCTTATTTTATTTTATTTTTGATGAACTTTAAAAAACACCTTTACACAGCCTTTGTGCCTGTTTAGCAGTTTCAGTCGTGTCCAACTCTTCAGGACCCCTTGGACTGAAGCCCGCCAAGCTCCTCTATCTATGGGATTCTCCAGGCAAGAATACTGAAGTGGGTTGCCATGCCCTCCTCCTGGGGCTCTTCCCCATCCAGGGATCAAACCTGGGTCTCCTGCATTGCAGGCAGATTCTTTGCCATCTGAGCCACCAGGGAAACCTCTGTCTTTGTGAGGTATTATCGCCACCTGCATTGTACAGAGAAGGAATCCTAAGCCCAGCGAGGTCAAGGAGTTTGTTGAAGAGCACACAGCTGTAATCAGTGGTCTAAGTGAAAACTGGGGTTTCTAGCCCTGAGGTGGCACTGGCCATCTGGAGTTCAGGTTCAGGGCCACTGAGCAGGGGCTGGAGAGCAGACCTACTAAGTGTTTGGAATCATTTCGTTCAGGGTTCGGGACCTGGCCCTGCCACCTAATAGTTGTGTGATTCTCGGCAGGCCACTCGACCTTTTAAAACCCATTTCCTTGTCTGTGAAATAGAAATAACAGTCATATTTGCCTCAAAGATCCTGCAAGGACTAAGTGAGGCAGTGTGTGTGGAGGGGTGCATGCTTCATTCTCACTCATTCAGTGGTCGCTACAATTATGATTACTAAGGACTCAGGCAGCCCTGTGTCTGGGCCCCCCTTCTGCCATTTGCTCACTCTGTGAGTTCTATGTGTCTGCTGAACTCACCAGTGAGACCAAATAAACCCTCAGGTCTGGTGGACGGAGCAAATGAATTGGTCCAGCAGATAGAGGATGCCCAGTAAGACAGCATCCTCCTGTCTCTCCTTCTATCGCAGAATCCCAAGCCTTCCATTTTGCTCTCCTAAGACTCAAAGGGAGGGAGGAGAATGACAGGCCAGAGTCTCACCTTTAGGGACAGAGCTGGGAGCAGCACTCAGGCCTGATGCCTCTAGTCTAGAAAGAAAGCACACATTCCCTTGAGTAGAACTCAAGGGATGGGGCCGTTCCAATACCACAGTTCGAAATGAAATCCAAATCCAGTGCAAATAGCATGGTATCCTACAAACCAGACAAGTTATACCACTTTGCATTAATAGTAATGAATATGGTCTTGTGGGTTATTTTTTTGCTTTCGGTAGAAAATCTCCAGGTTAGTATCTGTAGACCTGTATGTTTGTATCCATGATACGGACCGTAAATGGCACTGCTTTGCAGACAGTAAAACTCCATGTAATTGTGAATTGTTGGTTTGTGTCTGGGATGGGATGCCCCAGCATTGGGGGAACCTCCCAGCATCTTTGCAAAATGTCTCTCATTCATTGAATGACCAGCTCATCCCGGTTTGCCTGCAACTTTCCAGGTCTTAAAGCAGAATCCCTCAGTCCCAGGAAACCCTGATGGTCAAGGTTTTTAAGAACCCACATTCAGTTCAGATTTGTGGTTATTGTTACTGGTTTCATTTTGAGTTCCTTCAAAGCAGTCCTTGCCTGCCTGATTTTCGCCCATCTGCAGGCCTTTGGGTGGGGAGGGGGCTGGATGCATGGAGAAAGCTTATCGACCCCCAAATCACCATTGCCAAGCTCAGTCCTTTTAATCCTCTTGGCCAAGCTCCTGAAAGAGAGCGACCTGAGGGACTTTTAATTAAAATCAAATCCCATCCTGGCTTTGGACTGGGATTTCGTTGGAACGAAGACTTAATGTGCAGCAGAAAGTGGAGCTTCTGTTTCAGTAATTGTAAACCCCTTGTAGAATTAATAGGGAGACTGCAGCAATAAGCACAAGAAGCCTCATTGTCTGGGAAACTGGAGAATAGTGAATGAGGCCAATGCCCCAGGGCAGCTGACCAAAGGAAAGGGAGAAAAAAAGAGACAAAGGTTCCCCAAAGTCTCAAAGCCAGTAAGAGCTCTTAAGTGAGCTGAACATCCCCACCTGTGGGGTGGGATTGATGGGGCAGAAGGCGTCTACTAAGTGCTTTGAGATCAGGTTCACTCAGAATCTGTTAGAATGCTCTGCCTTCCGTGTCTGGAGGTTTCCAAAATTTCAGTTTGTTTTTGCCCTGAGCAGTAAAATGAGCGTAACTATTCCCAAAACCCGTTGTGGAAGTCCCCTTGGGGGGGATAGAGAATCTATTTGCATAACAAGTCAGACAATAGCAGGGAAATCTGTATTAGAGGATGCTGGGGCACCCATAAAGTAATCTCAAGAAACCATGGTTGTGCATTGTGGGGCTCCTTTTAAGTTCCGGGGAGCCTGGCATCTGGAGACTGGGTTGTGAGCTGCCTGGGAGTCACCTGCTTTCCTACCAGCCTCTGGTCACTCCTTTCAGAACCCTTTCCCAGTTTGTCCACATCTCTCCACCCTTTTTTAAAAATAAAAAGTTTATTTTGTTCTTCTTTTAAAAAATAATTTATGTTTCGTGTGCGGAGAATATCAAACCCACACAAAGGTAGAGACAGGAATATAATGGGCTTCAGCTTCAGTTCTCAACTTGTTTCCTTCATACTTATATTCTCCCTCCTGTATTATGTTGAAACCATCTCAAACGTCACATTTCTTCTGTAAGTATATAAGAATGTACCTAGAGCAGGCTTGGCAAACTTTTTCAGTAAAGGCACAGAGAGTAAGTATTTTCAGCTTTGTGGGGCCATGCAGCCTCTGTTGCAACTTCCCAGCTTTGCCATTGTAGCGTGAAGGCAGCCATAGATGATACTTAAGTGAGTGGAGTGGTTGTCGTCTAATACAACTGTATTTATGGACACTAATATTTAAATTGCATACATGAAATTTTCATGTGTCCAGACATATTGTTATTTTGATTTTTTGAAACTGTTTAAAAATGTAAAAACCATTTTTATCTCACGAGCCATGCAAGACCAGGTAACCTGTGAATTTGGCCCTTGGGTTGTAGCTAGCTAACCCCTTGATGCTTTTGAACTGTGGTGTTGGAGAAGACTCTTGAGAGTCCCTTGAACTGCAAGGAGATCCAACCAGTCCATCCTAAAGGAAATCAGTCCTGGGTGTTCATTGGAAGGACTGATGCTGAAGCTGCAACTCCAATACTTTGGCCACCTCATGCGAAGAGTTGACTCATTGGAAAAGACCCTGATGCTGGGAGGGATTGGGGGCAGGAGGAGAAGGGTACGACAGAGGATGAGATGGCTGGATGGCATCACCGACTCCATGGACATGAGTTTGAGTAAACTCTGGAAGTTTGTGATTGACAGGAAGGCCTGGCGTGCTGTGATTCATGGGGTCGCAAAGAGCCCTACACGACTGAGCGACTGAACTGAACTGAATTCCTTGAAGGAGGTCATGGAGAGGATGTGACCACCCATTGACCTTCAAGCTGGACCAGAGCAATCAGAGCCTCCTCACCCCTCCCTCATCCTTGGAATGTATGTTCTGCCCACTGTTCCCACCAGGGGAGCGTTTTTTCAGGGAGGTAACCTTGAGAGAGCAATGTGTTGCTGAGACCACCTGGACTTGACCGAGATCGGTTAAGTCCTCTATGTAAACTTTGCAGATTCTGGGGAGGCGAGGGTAGAGATCAACTCATCTTGGGACCTCTCAAGACAAGCCTACTTTATAGCACAGGGAACTCTACTCAGTATTCTGTAATAACTTTTATGAGAAGAGAATCTGAAAAAGAATGGATATATGTATATGTGTAACTGAATTACTTTGTTGTACACCTAAAACTAACACATTGTGCTAGGTAGTTAGAATACGGAAACTGTCTAAAATGGCAGTCAGAGGAAGCAGCTGCTCGAAAAAAACAAAAGGGGAAAGCTTCCCAAGGGACTAAGAACCTCGGGTGGGAAAACACACCTTCTTCTCTGATTGGTCTCAGTCCTTAAAGCTCACCCACGTTCTCCCTTGTGCTCATTTTCTTGGTGACCTCATCCAGTGGCCTGGGTTCAAGTATCTGCTGACTGCTCTGTGTAGATAGCTCCAGTCTGAGCCCTGCTCTAACTGCAGACTCCAACACCAAACTGCCTGCTTGCTTTGTCCGCTTGGATGTTTTATGGTCATCTCAAGCTTAGCTTGTCCACATTTCCAGGGCATCTTCCTCAAATCTGCAACTCCTGTGGTTTTTTCCTATTTCCCATCTCCCTAGATGCTCAGGCCCAAATCCTTGGAAGTGTCTGTGACTTGTCTTTTATTCCTCACATTCAGTTTATTGGCTCTACCCTTCAAAAAATCAGCAATCTCAGATATGCAGATGCCACCACCCTTATGGCAGAAAGCGAAGAGGAATTAAAGAGCCTCTTGATGAAGGTGAAAGAGGAAAGTGAAAAAGCTGACTTAAAACTCAACATTCAAAAAAATGAAGATCATGACATCCGAGCCCGTCACTTAATGGCGAATAGATGGAGAAACAATGGAAACAGTGACAGGCTTTATTTTCTTGGGCTCCAGAATTGCTGCAGATGGTGACTGCAACCATGAAATGAAAAGACACTTGCTCCTTATAACAAACCTAGACAGCATATTAAAAAGCAGAGACATCACTTTGCCTACGAAAGTCCATATAGTCAAAGCTATGGTTTTCCTAATAGTCATATATGGATGTGAAAGTTGGACCCTAAAATCTGAGTGTCAAAGAATTGATGCTTTTGAACTGTGGTGTTGGAAAAGACTCTTGAGAGTCTCTTGGACAGTAAGGAGATCCAACCAGTCAATCCTACAGGAAATCAACCCTGAATATTCATTGGAAGGACTGATGCTGAAGCTGAAGCTCCAATACTTTGGCCAGCTGATGCCAAGAGCTGACTCATTAGAGAAGACCCTGATGCTGGGCAAGATTGAAGGCAGGAGGAAAAGGGGACGACAGAGGACAGGATGGTTGGATGGCATCACCGACTCAATGGACCTGAGTTTGAGCAAGCTCCGGGAGATGGTGAAGGACAGGGAAGTCTGGCGTGTTGCAGTCCATGGCGCAAAGAGTTGGACATGACTGAGCGACCGAACTACAACAACCCTTCAAAATATCCCCACCCACTTCTTCCCACCCTCACTGCCATCTGTGACTGAGTCATCACTAGTCATCTCTTACGGGTCTCTGCTTTATCTGTTGCCCTTGTTTAGAGTATTCTCAACAAGCAATTGGGGTTATGGGGCTAGTGTTTTAAAAGTCAGAGCATGGCTTTCACACTCAGGCTGTGCTGTCCTCAGTCATGTCTGATTCAGTCGTGTCTGATTCTTTGTGACCCCGTGGACTATAGCCCACCAGGCTCGTCCGTCCATGGGATTTTCCAGGCAAGTATACTGGAGTGGGTTGCCATTTCTTTCTCCAGGGGATTTTCCCAACCCAGGGATCGAACCCAGGTCTCCTGTGTCTCCTGCATTGCAGGTGGATTCTTTACTGCTGAACCACCAGGGAAGCCCGCTCTCATTCGAATATCCCTCAATGGCTCCCATCTCCCTCCGAGTAGGAGTCAAGGTGCTTACAATGACCTAATCTCACCTACTGCTATCATCTTTGTGTGACTTATTGAACATGTAAATTGCTTTCCTAACGTCACAGCCTTTGCACGTCTGATTCCCTTTTTCTGGGACATTCTTTCTCCAGACTTTCCCATTATTTGAATTTTGAAAACATCAGTCTGGCTTGTTTATTTCCTAAATGCATATGTAGGGCTTTCTTGGTGCCAGGCATTGTTCTAAGGGATTTACTTCATTAACTAATTTTATCCTCATATGACGCTATGAGGTAGGTACCAGGGAAGCCCTTATCTTCTCTTTTTCAGATTCTTTTCCTATATACGTCATTACAGAGTATTGAGTAGAGTTCCCTGTGCTATATAGTAGGTCCTTATTAGTATCTATCTTATACACAGTAGTGTGTACATGTCAGCCCAATCTTCCAGTTTGCCCCTCCCCCTCCCCTGTCCCATAACCATAAGTTTATTTTCTATATCTATAACTCTGATTCTGTTTTCTAGATAAGTTCTTTTGTAGTCTTTTTAAAGATTCCACATATAAATGATATCATGTGATATTTGTCTGTCTTACTTCCCTCAGTATAACAGTCTCTAGGTCAATCCATGTTGTTGCAAATGGCATTATTTCATTGTTTTTGTTTATGGCTGTGTAATTCTCCATTATATGTATGTCCCACATCTTCTTTATCCATTCATTTGTTGATGGAGACTTAGGTTGTTTCCATGTCCTGGATGGAATGTAAATAGTGCTACAATGAACAATGGGATGCATATTATCTTTTCCTGTTATCGTTTTCTGTGGGTATATGCCCAGGAGTAGGATTGCTGTTCCCGGTGCTACATAGTAGGTCCTTATTAGTCATCCAGGGTAGCTCTATTTTTTTTTAAGGAACCTCCACACTGTTCTCCAGAGTGGCTGCACCACTCCTAGTTCTCTTATCACTTAAGGATTTGCAAGGACTTAGGAGCCCTGTGTCAGGGATGGATCAAAAACCAAGGATTAGAACAGGAGATGGTCCTTGTGCTCTTATCATTTAGGAAAAGGGATTTAGTGGCCCTGTTCCATGAACTGGGGGCAGAAACCAATAAATATTTTATATTTTCTCACAGTTTCCCTCCTCTCAGGGGTCTCAGTCTTGTTCTATCCGTTGTCCGATATCTGAAAACCTTTGTTTCATTTGTTTTGTTTGTTTTCTAATTGTTTAAGGCAAGGAAATTTATCTACTGCCAACTACTCCATCATAGCTGGAAGCAAAAGTCCAACTCATTCCTTATTTATTGATGAGTGGTGTTCCATTGAGTGGATATACCGTATTTGTTTAACCTTTCATCTATTGTTGAACATTTGAGTTGTTTCTTATTTTTGGAATGGAACTGTACAAATCTTTGTATGGACGTATGTTTCAATTTCTCTTGGGTAAATACCTAGGGGTAGAATTCCTAGATTGTAGAGTACTGTATACTTAACTTTACAAGACACTGCCAAACAGTTTTCTTTTTTTTTTTTCCAAACAGTTTTCTAAAGTGGCTGTATCAGCAGTGTATGAATTCACACTGTTCCACATTATTGTCAACACTTGATTTTGTTAATCTCTTTTAACTTTTAGCTATTCTAGTGCATATGTAATGAAATTGTTACCACACCAAATTTGGGTCCACTTGCTTGCACATGGTAAAGTCAATCTACAGACACCAGGTTGTGGTGAAGGAAAGTGTTGTGTTTATTGCAGGGCACAAAGCAAAGAGTCCAGGGCAACTAGTACTTAAAAGGCGCCCCCCAGCTCCTCAAAGTCTTTCAGGGAAAGGCTTTTAAAGACAGAGTGAAGGAAGGGGAGGGGCTTGGGGTGATCAGCTCATGGACATTCTTCTGATTGGTTGCTGGTGAGGTAATCGGGAGTGACCATCTGGTTCCAACTGGTCTGGGGTTTTTGGGCTTGTGGGCAGCATACTGGCTTCCCCAGGGGCTCAGCAGTAAAGAAACTGCCTGTGATGCATAAGACACAGGAGACCTGGGTTCAATCCTTGGGTCGGGAAGATCCCCTGGAGGAGGGCATAGCAATCTGCTCCAATATTCTTGCCTGGAAAATCCCATGGACAAAGGAGCCTGGCAGACTACAATCCATGGGGTCACAAAGAGTCGGACATGACTGAAGCGACTGAGGATGCACACACACAGGGGCAGAATACAGTTAACTTCTTCCACCTGTTGGGGGCTTTAGTATCTACAACACAGCTCAAACGACATGGCTCAGAAGATTATCTTTAGTCCTTGAGGAGAAACTAAAGGTCCTTGACACTGTTTAATGGCTAAAGTACTATTATTTTGTCTTGCTTGACTGTTTCCCTTCCTTTCTGCATTTTCTCACTTCTCTAATTAAATTTACTCTTTGGAACTTGGGGACGCCCTAGGAAGCTAAAGTCTTTCTTTACACAAAAGGCAGGCAGAGGACATGGTGGTTGGGGGAGGGGGTCTGTTCTGGGAAGGCTCCGCAGGGTCTGGCTCACTTACAGTATCTCATTAGTTATCAACAGCATGTTCTTGAAAACTAATATTTGCCTGGCGTGCTGCGGTGTGCTGCAGTCCATGGGGTTGCAAAGAGTTGGACACGACTGAGCGACTGAACTGAACTGGATGATACTGATAGTCCTTTAGGTGCTTATCGGCCATTTGTATTTTTTTTTTTTTAATGAAGTTTAGGTTCGTATTTTTTCCCCATTGGCTTGTTCATCTTCTACTTACTGAATTGTAAGAGTTCTTTTTACATTCTAGATGTAAGTCCCTTGTCAGCTATAACAGAGTTCATGCTTTTAACCACTCCTCTTTGTTCAGTTGAGGGGGATGAGAGGTGGTTTTAAGGATATAAACAGGCCATTATAACTCAGGAGAGAGATGATTGTGTTTTATACCAGCAAAGAAGTTTAGATGGAGCAAGGTGGATGGAATTAAAAAAAAAAATCTTTAAGGGATTCTGGCTCTATCTGTTTTTCCCTTGTCTTCTGATTATTCTTAAATATGTTTAAAATATACAACCCTGAATCTTGTCTGTGCTTGAATTAACTGCAGGAGAATGTCACAGGAAACTCAGAGATGCTCTCTTTGGCTGTTTCTTTTCCTGAGCCATGGAGTGGCAAGTTACAGAGCTTCAGACTCCCGGCAGGGTAAGTCCTGAGGGAGGAGTCATCTCCCACGGTTTCCACACATCTCAGGGAATGGAGTGGGGTTAGGCCAGTTCAGGTACGTGGTGCTATAGAGTGTTCTGGGACGTGTGCCTGCCTGTGTGCCCTGTATGTCCCTGTATATGTAGAATTTTCAGGGTTATTCTAAAAGGATTTCTCAAACCAAGATTTCCTCACCCTGGAACAAGCATAATAAAAATTCACTAAAAATTTCCTCCATGACTAACCTTTTTTGGGGGCTCTTTTCTTAACACATCTGTATTTTTGAAGGTCATCCCACTCAATTCTGTTTATACATTCAATGGCTTTGTTGCAGATTTGCACCCTTTGTTGCAAAAGATGGCGGTGAGTATTCCATATTCTTTTAAACAACATCCCCTCTGCTGAACCCGCCAACTTGTGGATGTTATACTTGATGTTATCTTTTTACCTTTTAGGAAGAAATAATAGATGGAAGCTACCTGAATGGTAACGTTCCCACTGTCCCTGCTTGTTGCGTCTAAGAATTTCAAACAGGAGGTGCCTGTGATCTCTCTGGAATGATTCCCTTTTAAGTTGTCTTTTCATTTTATTTCCATTGTAGCATTGCTGGATCTCATACAGTTTCAAAGGTAACTCATCCTAAAGGGGAGGGAGAGGGATGGAATAGATTTTCTTAATGGAAGTCCCTTAACTATAAAAAGTACTATATACTCGTTTATCTAATTTATCCAGAATTTATCCAGTGCACAAGTGTTTTAGAATAGATATATTTGTTTCATACAATTTTGGCCCCCTCTGCTGTAACACAAGAGCTAACATTTACTGAGTGCTTATTATGTAGCAGGTACTATTCTAAGTGCTTTATGCATAGAAAACACATATAATCCTCACAAACCTCCGCCTCCTCCCACCCAGGTAGGTCCTTTTTTATCTCATTAGATAGAATAATGAAACTGAGGCCCAAGGAGGTGATTTAAGGTCACGAAGCTGGGAAGTGGTGTAGCTAGGGTATGTACCTAGCAGCCTGGTCCCAGGGCTCACTGTCACTTAATTTTTTTAGAATGCTCTATCATTTTATCTTATTTGGTCACACCATGTGGCATGTGGGATCTTAGTTCCCTGACCAGGAATCGAACTGATGCCACCTGCTATGGGAGTCTTAACCACTGGACCACCAGGAAAGTCCCTCACTGTCCCTTTGTGTCCTGTTAGATACCACCCTGTGGAGCAGGGCACTGCATAGTGTTGTGGCAAGGTAAATATTAACAAATAATTCTAATAGAACAAGTACTATGAAGGACAGATGGGAGACTTGGGGCCCCTGACAGGAGCACTCAATTATGTTAAAGTGAAAGATCCCCATAAACACTCTTCTCCCTAAGGTAACTCCAGTTGACAGTATTGAATATATTCTTGCAGGCTAACATTTTTTATCTGTCTCTAACTCTCCATTTATCTAGCAGCACCTATCTATCTATCTATAACGAGAATGTGATTATAAAAGGCCTTCTAATTGTTTAAGGCAGGAGAATTTATCCACTGCCAGTTACTCCATAACAGCTGGAAGCAAAAGTTGCACTCATTCCCCTTTTCTGAGTGAGGGGCATTCCATCGAATAGGTATTACCACCTGTTGAACATTTCACCTGTTGTTGGACATCTGAGTTGTTTTCAATTTTTGGCTGTTATGAAGGAAGGTGTGCATTTTCTGTATGTTCGGTGATGTTTTAGCACTTTACATGTGTGGACAAATTTAATTCTCACAGTTAGCTTTTTTACATAGAAACGGAAACTGGGGCACAGGAAAACTCAGTAGATTGCCTGAGTTCACGCAGTTGAGTGGTAGAGCCAGTATTCAAATCCAGGTTTTGAGCCCACAGTCTTAACTCTGCTATTCCAGCCTCTCATGGTATATACAGCATTTGCTTTGTAAATTGAATATAGTTAGGGGGCTTCCCTGGTAGCTCAGCTGGTAAAGAATCCACCTTCAGTGAGGGAGACCTGGGTTCGATCCCTGGGTTGGGAAGATCCCCTGGAGAAGGGACACCTGTTCAAGTCCATTTGTCTGGATTGTTAATCTGAGTGGATTGTTACAGGATTTAGAATATAGTACACAGCTCTGAAACTGATTATTGTCTTTGAGAGACTGGTGTTAGGGTGGCTTCCTAGCACTGGAAACTCCTCCACACTGTGTCAGGGCAACACCTCTCCTTCCTCCCAAAGCACAGAGTTCCTAGCATCCTGGTCCACTCCCACTGTCCTCTCTGAACTGTGGTCCCCTGAGCTCTCAGCTAGCAGGGGGACTACCCATCCTAGCGAAACCTGTCATCACGACCTTCTCTGTCTGTCTTCGACTGAAGCTCCCACGTGTGGACGGCAGACCTGTCGCACAGAGTCCTGGCCTATCTGAATTCACGGCACGTTGCCTTCACCATCCCCAGCCTGCAGGTGTGTATCTGAGACCCACCCCCGTGTTCCCCTCTCAGTGCCCAGGGGTTACAAACTCAGGAGCCAGGTGAGTTGGAGAACTGGTGGAGAGCTAGTCTTCACTTCCACAAAGAAACATCTTCTGTCCAGTGTTTTTGGAAACGTGCTATAAGCTCTTTTGTCTTTTGTCTTTCTACTTTTGATGGAGACCTGGTGTCTATATAGGGTGTAGGCTGAGCTGCTGTCTCTCAGCAAAGACCCCTCAAATTACAGCAGCTCAAACAATTTAGCTTATTTCTATTATATGTAATACTCCAGGGCCAGGTGGGAAGTCCAGAGAGGAGAGGCAACTCTACCTCAAAAGGCCATCGAGAGGCCCAGGTTTCTTCTGTCTTGTTGCTTTGTCATCATCTAGGGTGTTATTCTGGAGAAGGGAATGGCAACCCACTCCAGTATTCTTGCCTGGAGAATCTCATGGGCAGAGCTGCCTGGCGGGCTACACAGACCCCATTCCATGGGGTTGCAAAGAGTCACACGTGACTGAATGACTAACACACACACACAGGAAGTTGTTGCTCACGTGGTTGAAATAACATATCCATTCTCCAGCCCAGAGAGGGCGCCGTGGGAAAGAGGAAGTGAAGGGTGAACAGCTTATCTTTAAAGATGTGACCTGCAAGTTGCATACTTCCTCCTGCTCACATTTCATTGGCTCACAGTCCACAGTCACATCTCACTGCAGAGGAGTAAGATGAGAGGCCGTGTACCCAGATAAAACTTGTGGACTTTTGTTGCTGAAAGGAATTACGAGAGAGTGGATCTTTGGGTGTAATTATCAGTCTCTCAAACGCAGGTCCAGGAAATATTTTTCTTACCTTTAAATTCTAGTGTGAGAAAAACAGTAGCGCAAGTGTGTAAATGGATGGCAATGGATATTTACATTAGGGAACAATAGGGGATGGTAGGAATTGCAGGGAGCTGGCCAACCTGTACCTCATGAGCGTAATTAGTAGACAGGGTGCAATGTTGTGCCTTTACCAATACACTGTCAAGAGCACAGAAAACTGAAAGAACATTCTTTCAGAATTCAAAGACTGTTACCTGATTCAGCAAAGAGGTCATATTGCTTATGAATGAAGTTCCCACATACGTCTTTGTTGTGTCAGCTTTTACTTACCTTATGGTGAAGATGAACATTGATGTGAGAACTGCACTGAGATTGCTGCTTGCTAACCACTTACAGCCACTAGGTGGAGGTGGCCGGTGGCCTCATGGCATCTGCTTTCTTCGTCTTGCTCATCAGTGTGTGTAATCTGTAAAGAAGTGATGCTTGCCCCTTTCTCTCTAGCAGTAGGGCTCTTCATGAAATGTGTATATTTTAACCTGAGTTGAGCTATCCTCCCTGTTTGTATATTCATTTATTCATTCAGTACCTACTCATCCAGCCTCTGCCAGGCTCAGTTGTAGACACTGGCGACTCAGGAGAACAGGCAGTCACCTGACCACCCATGTGGGCCTGTCATTCTAGAGGGAGAGACGTTGAGTAAACAATTCTTCCACTCATTCAGGACAGGGGATAATGGCTGGCCCTGACTGAGAACCCTTTGCGTACTCATTTACTCCTCGTGACATAGGATTAATCCTTACTTACATAGTAAGTTTGACTCTTGTCCCTACTTTTCAGCTGAGAAAACTGATACCTGGAGATGCTGTTGCCCATTTGTCAAATAACACCCAGGAATCTCAGTTAAATTTGACTTGCAGATTAATAGCAAATACATTTTTAGTATAAGTACATCCCATACCATATTTGGGATATACTTATGCTAAAAATTATTTGTTGTTTATCTTTAATTCAAATGTAGCCGAGCATCCTGTATTTTATCTAGCAATCCTAGTTAAGGAACTTGCCTGAGGCTGCACGACTAGTAAGTGGCAAGGTGGGGATTTGCACATGGGTTGTCTGATTCTAGAGCCTACCTTTTGTCCATGATGCTTTGCTGCCTTTCTAGAGCACTTTTATTTAAGGAAGATTTAGAAAATAGCTCCCCAGATAGCAGAGGAAATCTCCTCTAGGAGAAACTGCTGGCCTCTGCGCCTTACCCTGGAGGGGATGCCACAGCCAGTTCATGCTGCCTAAATGTTGCTCCTGTGCAGGGGGCTTGGAGAATGGCAGGGGGCTTGGAGCATGGCAGAGGGTTTGAGCAGTGACCATCTGGGCATAGTAAACTATCTGGGTAGAGGTCAGCTGCTCTGAACTTGAAACCTCAATTGCCTGCAGGGACCAGGCAGCTGTGGGATAATCAGCTACCTGGAGGGTGGTGACCAGGAAGAGTAATTACAGTGAGCGACTGCCCCTTGGCCTGTTGATTATTACACAGAAGGGGATATGTGTCCAGTGTTGCCACATCTTTGTGGATTTTTGTGAGGAATTTCCTGAATTTTAAATGTTGGCAGCTCATTAAAAATTTTGGAGCCAACTCCGCCAAGCGTGTGCAGGCTGCCAGCCTGCGGTCTCTGCAGGGAATTAGGTGGCTTGGCTGGGTGCTGACTGTGTGCTCCTGTCCCGTCCTCACTGACTCGCCCAGCATTCCATGTCCAGGCAGCCATGGCAAATCACCTGGAGCAGCGTTTGTACCAGCCCCAGAAGCTGCTGGAGGACCTGAGGGCAACAGACACTCAGCAGTTCCACACCGCCATGAAATGTCTCTTGGAAGACAAGAAGGACCGCCTGGTGAGGCTTTCTTGGCATCCTGGGAGTGGGGGGAGTCCAGGGCATTCAACTTGGTGCTTGTCAAGTTGAATGGAACTGAGCCTCATCCTGGCCTCTCTTCTTCTTCCCCTGAAAACTCCCTGGGACCTAGATTTTCTGTCTTACTTCCTCCAGAGTTCAAATGAAGGGCCTTATAATTCATATTCTGATGGTTGCTCAGACGGTAAAGAATCCACATCCTATGCGGGAGACCTGGGTTCGATCCCTGGGTTGGGCAGATCCCTTGGAGAAGGGAAAGGCAACCCAATCCAGTATTCTTGTCTGGAGAAGCCTATGGACAGAGAAGCCTGGTGGGTTACAGTCCATGGGGTCATAAAGAGTTGGATATGACTGAGCAACTAATACTTTATAAGGACTAAGAAATGAGAGGAGCTCAGACCAGCCAGTGTAGAAACTGGCAAGACAGTTCAGTGGGGTGTGCAGCCTGACCACTCCAAGTTCACTGCAGCTCTGAACCCTCAGGAATGCCACCTGCACACACTCACACTCTGTCCAGGGTCCCGGCCTAAGCCTTACCAAGATACTGGTCTTGGTTTGGGGGCATTCTGAAATCTTAAACTAACAGAAGTTTCTTCTTTTCTAGTAGGTATAGTCCTTCCACAATTTCAACTCTGTAAAAAAAATGCTTTGGAGTTAAAAGCAGTCTAAGGAAGGCTGGTATAAAAATATTTTGATCAAAAAAAGAAAAAAGGTATTGTAAAGGCACAGTTGTGGCAGTCAGTTTTTTGAAAGTAACTTGTGAAGCATTTACCGTATCCTAAATTTGCCCTCTTTGCAGACTTGTGCACATATGCTCTGCTTTCAGAATAAATCTGCAAATTATACACAAAAAGGAGGAAGCTTTTTAATAAAGATATTGCATTTATAAATGATCTGTATTAGAATATAAAAATCTCCAGTTATATTCAATTACTACCCATGTTGTACAACAGATCCCTTCTATTTTAGTTGCTAACAAAAGGCTACACAACACACACACACACACACACAAAGAAATGAGGGGTACTGAGGAGTCCCAATAGTTTGGCTTCATAAATACCCATGAATGATTACCGTGTACCAGGAGACACTGGATTCTGAGATGAAAGACTGTCTCTGCCCTCAAGGAGCTTATGGTCCAGAGGAGACAAAAAACAGAAACAGGTAATTTTCACAAAATAAGGTTGGCTATAAAAGAGCAAAGCAAGGCCTCTGAGACACAGAGAATCACTGGGAACCAGAAAGGGGAGGTTTAGAGTTTTTCAGAGACAGTTGAAAGTAGAGCAGCATTCTCCTAAGGGAATTGAAGCATTTAAACATTCTAATAATCATAAATTAATTTCAATGTCTGTTATTAAAATACACATCAAAACTGTGAGTTTGATGGAGATAGAATTTTTCCTTTTGAAATGAATTTAAGTTTTAAGAAGAGTCAGTTTGAAGTTAAAAATAAACTAAATAA
This sequence comes from Cervus elaphus, assembly GCF_910594005.1. Taxonomy (NCBI): domain Eukaryota; kingdom Metazoa; phylum Chordata; class Mammalia; order Artiodactyla; family Cervidae; genus Cervus; species Cervus elaphus. Next base: position 34,321,450 of record NC_057824.1, read on the forward strand.
TTGTAAAGGCGATGAAAGATATGGCAAAAATGAGGATGGTGGCCTATGAAAATGGTCTGGATTAATGTTTATTGAGGGTTTGCCATGTGTCAGGTATTATCCTGAGGGAATGATCAGTGAGCTGTTTCTGTAGAGGGCCTCATAATAAATATTTCAGGCTTTGCAGGCCATATAGTCTCTGTCACAACTACTAAACTCTGTGGTTGTAGTGTCAAAGTAGATGACAGGTAAATGAATGGGTCTGGATGTGTACCTGTAAAACTTTATTTACAGAAACAGGCGGTGGGCTGAATTGGGCCTGTGGGCCATATTTGCCAACACTCTTCTAAAGGTTTAACAAGCCAAGACCTTCTGAAATAAGGGTAACTAGAATCTTACCATTTCAATATTCAGATGAGGAAACAGACTTGGAGAAGTTGAGTAAGTAACTTCAGGTTACACAGCTTGAAAGTAGCAAATCTGAGGTAAGAACCTGGGTTCCTGACTCTTCGCTGTGAGCCCGTGGTAAGGCCCGCAGGCTCCTTCTCAGAATAAGGTGTTAACATCTATACAATGAAATACAAAGGATGATAAAGGAAGTTGATTGTATTGAAAGACATTTATCAAAATACGTAAGACAAAGTTGGGGGTCAGTAATTCTTGTACACTTTCAATAGTGAGGTTTAGTGGTTGGTCTAATAGCTTCTGTAATTTTGAGGAAATGTTGAGTGTGAGTGAGATTTCAAGTCATTTGCAACAACGGTCGTGAGTTATGAAAGTGTTTGTGATTTTTAGTGATGACACAGCAAAGCTTCTTTCTGGTTCAAAGCCACCTTGCTGGCTCGCTGCCTATGTTCATCCTTGAAGGAGATGCTGGGGGTCAGTTCCATAGCTGTGAAAGGGAGGATGCAATCCCCTCCACCCCCACCCCTGTGTTCACAGATGCCCTAATACTATCCACAGACCCCTGCCTCAGAACCCCCAAGTTACACTCTTAGCTGCCGCACTGTTTGGCCCCAGTTGGCAATGATGGAAGTTAGGAAACTAGTAGACGTGGTTAGGGTGAGTGGGCTTGGATTCAGTACACTTGTTTCAGATCCCAGCTTTGTGTGGGTTTGGGCAGGTTGTCTAGTCTTGCTTTTGCTTCTCATCACCTGTGATAGTGAGTTAATTATAGCATGTAATGTTTGCTGAGCGTTCACTAGGTACCAAGCTCTCTCCATTCATTAAATCTCATTCAGTTTTTATAAATCCAAGAGGTAGGCACTGATTTTTATCTTCATTCAAGAGGAAGAAACCGAGGCTTAAAAAAGATGAGTGACTTATGCAAGGACACACACATATAAGTCAAGGGCCTGGGATTTGAACCTAGGAATATCTGACCCTCAGTCCGATGGGTCTCAACCTATAGGACTGTTGTGAGAATAACAGGAGAGTATGTGTGGTTGCTCCATGCTTGGCACAGTGCCTGGCGTGTAGTCCATACTCAGTAAATTGTGGTTGTTATTTTTGGAAGGTGTAGTGGGTGGAGGAGAGAGTAATGAACAGTCAAATTTTGCCTAAACTCTGTCAGCGTTCCTGGGTCTGTGGTCCAAAGGATTCATTCATTCATCCTAACAGGCTATTTCTCAACATCTTTTGCATACCAGGAATCCCACTGGGCACATGGCATGGGCCTCAGCACTTTGCTGGCTCAGCCTTAGCTGGAGACTGAATCAGATGCCAGGGCTCCACCAGAGCCCTGTTAAAGCAGACTCTGGTGGTGCTGGGGAATCACCTCCCTTGTCGTTCTGATGTGCAGCCAGGGTTGAGGTCCGCTGGCTTGGAGGAAAGATAGGTTTGTAAGCATCTCTAATCATGGAGTTTGGTTCAGGATGCTCTTGGGAGCCCAGAGTGGAGGGAGGTTTGATTTGACCAAAGTAGGACATCGGAGAAGACTTCACCGATTCAATGGTGACTGACCTTGACCTGAAAGAATCAGCTGGAATTTGCTGAGTCAAGGAGGTGAGGATTCCAGCTAGAGCAAGGGCCTGAGGTGTGGCAGTCATGATGTATCTGGAGAAGGACAAGGTATTCTGTAGGTGACAGAAAAGTCTAGAATATTTGACATAGCAGCAGAGTGTTTAACAGTGGTCCTGAATTTCACCTCTGCTGCTAAGTGTGGTCCCTCCCAGTGTTTCCTAGTTGACAGGCAACCCTCACTTCTGTCACTCCTTTAGGAGTTGGGCGACATCGTTATTGACTTGGGAGAGATTCGGAAGCAAGCCTTGCAGAGCCCGGGTGTGAACCGCAGCCTGTTTCTCATCACGCTGGAGAGGTGTTTCTGGGTGCTGAACCCCCTGGAGTGTGTGGAGATCCTGGGCAGGGTGCTGAGGGGGTCCTCAGGCCGCTTTCTCCAGCCGGACATCACGGAGAGGCTCCCGCGTGACCTGCGTGAAGACGCCTTCAAGAACCTGTGAGTGTCCTCCTCCCTGCCACCCGCTGACTCCACCCGCTGCCCCTCAGAGTCTGTCCTGAGGTCAAGGAGATAACACATCTCCCCTCCTGAGGGAGGGGAGAAGGCAGGTGAGGACAGGTTAATATTCGAGGTCAGTTTAGAGATGGCGTGATTAAAACAGAGTCTCCCACGTTTTAGTCGTTCTGGTATCATCCTCATAATTTTTGCCATATTTGTATACCTCTTATATTATTATTTATTTCGTGTATTTAAAAAATAGTGATTCATTCTCTTTGCTTAAAATATCTATACTAAAAGTAAAAAAAATGATACATGCTACTGTATATAAAAGGGATAACCAATAAGGACCTACTGTATAGCACAGGGAACTAGATTCAAATTTGGTAACAATCTATAAGGAGAACGAATCTGAAAAAAATAGATATATGCGTATGTATAACTGAATCACTTTGCTGTACACTTGAAACTAAGGTAACATTTTAAATCAACTGTACTTGAATAAAATTAAGTAAATAAATTTTTAAAAAGTAAATATGATATAGTTCCTGTAAATGGGAAACCAGTATCATTTGTCTTTGTTGTTGTTTAGTTGCTGTCATGTAAGGAATCATAAAAATAAATTCAACAGCAATTTGAAAAGTGTCATTAAATCCTAGCTAGATATAGTACTCTGAGCTTGGGACCTGTTCTCAGGTTAAAAAAGGAGCTGAGTGTGTATTGAAGACTCACTAGCACGAAATTGAGACTTTCTCCTTGAGAGGCAGCAGGATTGACAGAACACGGTTGGATCCAGGAGCTCAAATTACACCATCAGCAACATCTGTTTTTGTTTTGTTTTGTTTTTTTTTTATCTCTCAGCTCTGCCCTCCTCTGGGTTGGCTTTGCTCCCAGGCAAGCTCTCTCCACAACGGAGCATGGGCAATTCCAGGCCCCTCCTCAGAGTGCCTGGTCCAGAGGACTGTCCCAGCAGTTCCAAGCAGAGTCCTAGACCTGAATCTCATTGGTCCAGATTAGGTCACATGCCCATTCTTGAGCCAATAACTGTGGCCAGTGGGATCTGTAAGATGAATGGCTTGCATGTGGGTCACAGTTCCACCCAAACCACATGGATGTGGGAGAAACATCATTTTCCCAAGGAAAACTGAGGTGCTGTTATGACAAGAGAGGGGGTGGATACTTGACAGTCAAAACTTAGATGTCCAGCACAAAAACTTTATAGAAACCCTGAAGAAGGACCCAGGAAAAGATTTCGGGCCCTACAGAGAGAAAGACAGCAGAACAATACAGGTATAACACTGCCTGACTCCAGGTTCTCATCATCACTGGGGAGTCCAGAACATGCCCCCATTTCCTGTTTCCTGATGAGCTTCATTTAATCCAACCTCTTCTTTCACAGATGAAGAAACTGAGGCACAACAAGGGGACAGTATACCTGCAGTGACCCCATGGGGCTTGACTTAATCTGAACTCAAGCCAGTTCTCCTGAACCTCAGTTTTTGCCTTCTTCTTACTCTCCCTTTCTGCTTGTGAGGATGTTGTCGTTAACCCCATTCCCATTTTTCAAATGGGAAAATTGAGGCACAGTGAGATTGAATAACTTGACCTGGGTCATGATAGAGCATTGTTACAAATGGGCAAGCTTTCCCTTAAGTGATGTTTACCATTTTTTCAGAATTACTGAATATAGCTATCTTCTGTCCCTTTCACCCCCTCTGTTGTTATGAAAAACAAAACAACAACTGAAAGAGAGAGAGAGAGAGAAAGAAGAGGAAGAGGAAGAAGAAGAACCGGAATAAGAGGAGAAAGAGGAAGTAAAACAAGGAGGAGGAGGAGGAGGAAGGGCGAGGAGAAAAAGAAGAAAAGAAAGATATGGAGAGAAGATCCTGAGATGGATTTAAGGGAAAGTTTGCCTCTTCACATATGAAATGGCTGGGAGAGTGGCAGGAACAAACTTTAAACTTAGGAAAGGTTGGCGAGTTGGTCATTTGGTGAATTGATTTTCAGTGGTGGTGGGTAGAATTGAAGGAAGTCTTCCAGGATGAAGAGACTCAACTGTTTTGCCGGGATGAACCAGAGGGGTGATCAGTGCCAAATGCTGAAAGGTCAACTCACATTGGACCAAATGGAACTGCTGGGTGTGGTGACAAGGAGGTCATTTGGGATTTGGACCACAAACAGTAGTGTGGCAGTGGGGAAACCAGATGACTGTGACTTAAAAAGTGACCAAGACACTTTATACCCTGAGGATGTCTGTAACTGAAATGTCAGATAATAACAAGTGTTGACAAGGAGGTGGAGAAATCAAAACCTTCAGACACTGTTGGTGAGAGAGTAAAATGGTGTAGCTACTTTGGAAAACAGTCTGGCAGTTCCTCAAAAGACTACATATAGAGTTGCCATTTAACCCAGAAATTCCACTTCTAGGTCTACATCCAAGGAAAATGAAGCATGTTACATAAACACTTGTATGTGAATAATTATAGCGGCATTATTCATAATAGGCAAAAGGTGGAAATAGTCCAACTGATGAGCAGATAAAGAAAATTTGGTATATTTGTACAACAGAATAGAATTTGACCATAAAACAAAGTACTGATACATGTCCCAACATGCATGAACCTTGAAAACATCATGCCATGTGAAAGAGGCCAGATACAAATGTGACATAGTGTATGATTGCGTTTATCCGAAATATCCAGAAGAGGAAAATCTATAGAGACAGAAAGTAGATTAGTGGTTTCTAGGAGATGGGGTGACTAGAGGTTCAGGGGTGAGAGAGAAGAGTACAGGGTTCCTTTTTGAGGCACTAAATGGGTTCTAAAATGGATTGTAGTGATGGTTGTAAAAGTCCATGAATATTCTGAAAATCACTGAGTTGTGTACTTTAAATGGACAAATTGTATGGTACACAAATTACAGCTTAATGAAACTGTTATGTAAAAAAAAAAAAAAGACCAGGTGGTTGGGAAGTGGAGATCAGTCTTTGGCAGATATTTAAATGTGATGGAAAGAGGAAAAATGGGAAAATAGCTACATACAGCAAGGGGAGTGGGAAAGGCTTTTAACCAGTCTGTGTGCATTTGCTGGTTGGACTCTGCCTGCAGGCCTGCATCTGTTTGTTCCTTAATTGATACCCATGTTTGCGTTGTTTAGGTCTGCGCTGTTCAAAGATCTCTATGACCAGACCTCAGCCCACGCCCAGAGGGCTCTCTACTGCTGGATGACTGGGGTTTTGAAGACATCCTCCAATGTGACTGGTGAGCCCAGGCTTTGAGGTGGGAACACTTTTTAGGGGGAGTCCATCCTTAAACGTGGTGGTGCTTCATCTCTATAAATAGGGATTTGATTTCATTGTCACTTAAGACTTTTACCTCCCTCAGCTTCCAAAAAGGACATGATGTGGCTTGTGGGAAAACACACATACCCCATTTCATCAATGCATTTTTCACATGTTGAAGTCTCTGAAGTAAGAATCATCTGTATCTTAGAATCAAAGGTGTGTCCTAGTTTCTTAGGAAATAATAACAAGTTTACAAGTTCAAAAATCTGTGTTAAAAATCTGTATCAAAATGGGACAATATAGTTCTTTTGCAGAAAATCTTTACAGTAAAGCCCAGAAATTTAGCACGAAGCTTCCTGGCAACCAAAGCAGAAATAGGCCAGGATTTATTTATTTGACAGATGCTTATTTTTTTTTGTAAATTAATTAGTAATTTTAATTGGAAGCTAATTACTTTACAATATTATAGTGGTTTTTGCTATACATTGACATGAATCAGCCATGGGTGTATTGACAAATGTTTATTAAAAACCTACTATTAAAAAAAAACAAACCTACTATTTCCTAGAATAGTCAAATTCATAGAGATGGACTGTAGAGTGGTGGTTGCCAGGGGCTGGGAGAGGAAGGAATGGGGAGTGTGGAGAGTTACTATTTATTTTATTTTATTTAAATTTATTTTATTTATTTCATTTTGTTTATTGGCTGTGTTGAGTGGCTTGTGGGATCTTAGTTCCCTAACCAGGGATTGAACCGCAGGCCCTCGGCAGTGAAAGTGCTGAGTCCTGGCCACTGGACCCCCAGGGAATTCCCAGAGGTGCTGTTTAGTGGGTACAGAGTTTCAGGTTTGCAAGATGAAAAAGTTCTGGAAACGGATGGTGGTGCTGGTTGCCTAGCAAAGTGAATGTACTTAATGCCACTGAACTGGGTACTTAAAAGTGATTAAGGTGGTAAATTTTATGTTATGTGAATTTTACTACAATCAAAAAATAGAGAAGAAAATAATAGCGATGCAGATTAGTAATGCAAACAATTTCACAGGTAACGTCAACTTGTTGAATCTTTAATGCTAGTAATGTAAACAGAAAAAACTCTTTCAACACCTAAAAAGAGCCCACTGGACTTACCTGGGGGTCCGGTGGTTGGGACTCCACCTTTCAGTGTGGGAGGCATGGGTTCATTTCTTGGTCTGGAACTAAGATTGCACATGCCACGAGGTGTGGCCAAAAATTAAAAAAAAAAAATCACATTTATAAAAAAAAGCCTAGTATGTGTCAGCCACTGGAGATACAGAGGAATAGAAGACAAGTATTTGCTCTTGTGGAGCTGCAGTTTTATTGTGGGTGAGTAGGTGGAGAAAACTTTTAGGCAAGTAAATAAAAAGAAGAGAGGGAGAGAGAGAGAATATAGATATGAGTAACGGCTCTGCAGAAGATAAAATTGGTCAATGCAATGGAGAGGGTTACTGCTTTAGACTAGAACAGGGCTTGGCCACGGTTTTCTGTAAAGGGCCAGAGTAAAAGTTTTAGACTTTGTGAGTATAACAGAAAAGCAGCCTTAGACAGCAAATAAGTAGGTGTAGCTGTAGCCCAAGAAAGCCTTATTTACAGACACTGACATGTGAATTTCATGTAATTTTCAAGTGTCACAAAATATCCTTCTTTTGATTTTCCCTCAGCCATTAAAAAATGTGAAAACCAAGCTGAAGGCTGTCCAAAAAGAGATGTTGGGTGGGTTTGGCCCATAGGCTGTAGTTTCTGACCCCCAGATAAAGGAGTCAAAGAAGAGCTCTCTGGGCAGGTGACATTTGGTTTTGAAGCCAAAATGAAAAATGGAATCAGATGTGTGAGGCTCTGGAGGAAAAGTATTCCAGGCAGGGGAAGCAGCAGATAAAAGGCCCTGAGGTGGAAGTGAGCCTATGTGTGTGGGGGAGACAGAGAGAGCCAGTGGGTAGAAGTGGAGTTAGTGCCAGCCAGGCCTTTTCCGGGAATTCAGCTCTGAGATTTGTGTATAAAGAAGCATCAAACAGTGGAATAATAAATGTCTTCCATGCACAGCAGAATTCCCTCTGCCTGGTGCATAATTGTGACCTCTGGGAAACTGAATCTCACACTACGTAACCTGGGAAATTCACTCAACTCACCCACTAGATTCTTGTTGTTTGGTTGCTAGGTCCTGTTCAGCTCTTTGTGACCCCATGGTCTGCAGCATGCCAGGCTTCTCTGTCCTTCACTATCTCCTGGAGTTTGCTCAAATCATGTCCATCGAGTTGGTGATGCCATCCAATGACCTTATCCTTTGTCGTCCCCTTCTCCTCCTGTCCTCAATCTTTCCCAGCATCAGGGTCTTTTCCAGTGAGTCAGCACTTCACATCGGGTGGCCATAGTATTAGAGTTTCAGCTTCAGTATCAGTCCTTCCAATGAATATTCAGGGTTGATTTCCTTTAGGATTAACTGGTTTGATCTCCTTGTCGTTCATGGGACTCTCAAGAGTCTTCTCCAGCACCACAGTTCTAGACTCTCGACTTCCCTTATGTCCTTGTTGCCAGAATGTAATTAGGGACAAACTCTCCTAAAATCCCTATGTGGTATATTTCATTATTAAACTAAAGTGAATTAAAATCAATTCTATTTTGACTTTAAACTTTTTTTTCATGAAGTTCCTTGAGGTAACTGGAAATACTTTGGGTGTCAAAAATATCCCGAGTTTGGAGATCATTGGTCTGCAGAAATACAGTTCATGCTTAATAATTAATTAAAAATGAACATCTCAGCTTAGTTCTTGGTGAAGTTAGTGGTTCCTCCCCAGAATTATCTAGCCTTCAGGGCCACTCTTTCTCCTAATAACCAAGTCAAGTGTTCAGAGTTCCCATCTAGAGGATGTTTACCTGTGCTCACAGCAACAACTCTGATTCCTGGGTTGGGGATGCACCCTCTTCTTCTTTGATATGGTCCACAGATCAGCTGACCTCACCATCTCCTTTGGGCATTAGCCGTTGTCCATGGCTTCTTGCAATAGCTTTTGGTGACTGATTCACTGCACCCTAAAAATGCTCCCTTGCTTTTTTCATTTCCCCCAAATGCTGCCAACGCAATACTTTTCTGTGTAAATCTTTTTCTGGAGGTGGAGGATTAGGGGCAATGGCAGCCAATTCTAGTTCACTGAAATTAAAAAAAATTTTTTTTTGGCCATACCCCACAGTTGGAAAGATCTCTTGGAGAAGGGAATGGCTACCTACTCCAGTGTTCTTGCCTAGAGAATTCCAGGGACAGAGGAGCCTGGTGGACTATAGTCCATGGGGTTGCAAAGAGTCAGACACGACTGAACGGCTAACACTTTCCCTTTTACTTTCTCACAGCCTGCAGGACCTTAGTTCCCCAACCAGCAATTGAACCCTTGCCCTTTGCATTGAAAAGTGAATGCTTAACCACTGGACCACCAGAGATGTCCCAGTTCACTGAAATTTGAATTTGGATCCTGGCCATAATTGTTCTTAAAATCCCACTGACATTTGCTGATGGGGAATTTCAAATGTCTGAACAGAGTGATAAAGTTCTCTGGGAATTCAGAAAAGAGAGAAATTATACTGCTGGCTGAGGAGATGAGAGAGGGCTTCAAGGAAGAGGAAATATTTGAGCTCAGTTTTTAAGGTTGGGTTTGGAAGCAGAAGGGTTAGGGGAAAGGCATTCCAGCTGTTGGGAAAGTCCACGAGAGGAAAGATTTGGAGACCATTAGGGAAGCATATAAAAAAGGACAAATGGTTTGGGTTCGCTCATGTATGCAGTGATAATCAATAAGGAAGATAAGTATTGTTACTGGCAGTAATAAAAGAATCAAATATATTTCAAGTTAGTAACTAAACTAAAAATGAAACTATATTTTGTGGTCTTAGTATTAAAAAATAATCTGCATTTCTAACTAGTTCCCAAGTGATGTTGAGGCTGCTGGTCCAAAGAGCCGCTCTAAGAGTAACGAAGTGGTGGACATCTGTCATTGCCTGTGTATAGTGTAGCATCTCATAAGCAGAGGGCTCTCAAAAAATGGCTGTTGAATGAATTAATGGATGCAAAAAGAGGTCCTGACATCAAAGATATTTTTGACTGTCATTTACCAGTGCACAGGCTTTTATTTATTTACTTTTTAATCTATGTTTTGTCTTTTTTGCAGATGACTCTGTTTCATGGGTCAGTGCAGAAAACTTGTGGATTTTGGGCAGATACATGGTTCACCTATCCTTTGAAGAAATTATGAGAATTAGTCCCATAGAAGTAAGTTTGAAAAGTACATTTACATGTCTCCATCACCAATACATCTGAAGTAAGGTATGTTCTGGACTTCCCAGGTGGCGCTAGTGGTAAAGAACCTGCCTGCCAATGCAGGAGACGTAAGAGACATGGGTTCCATCCCTGGGTTGGGAAGATCCCCTAGAGGGGAGGGCAATGCAACCCACTCCAGTATTCTTCCCTGGAGAATCCCACGGACAGAGGAGCCTGGCGGGCTACAGTCCATTAAATAGCAAAAAGTCGGACACGACTGAATCGACTTAGCATGCACACAAGGTGTGTTCTAAACCTCTCGTGTTCAGCCAGCCAGTCGAGGTGCCCTGGAAGTTGAATACTCACTTTAGTTCAATATAACTTGAGCATCTAAAGAAAACTCCTTGAATAAGGCCTCAGGCAGGCAGTCACTGGATTGTGTTCTAGTGTAGAAGAGTTAAGAAAACAAAAAGAATCGTGGACAGCTAAGACAGTTCTGTTGTCAACAACATGATCTAAAGAGAAGGTTGGCTATGAACCAAAGGTCATTTAAGGGTAGTTTTGAGCTCAAGAAATGCCAAGGATTGTAGCTATAGAGTTTACAGTCATTGGAAGCACAAACCCAAATCAAAAGCAACATGGATTAATTGCTACTTCTATTTATGGCTACTTCTATTGATAGCTACTTTAGCATGAGCGATGATTGGACTTTAAAGTTTACAGTGGAGAAGTGTACATATTCATGGTGCTTAACTCCCTGCTCAGGAATTACTCTCTTTTTTCCTGATGCTGGTCTGATGATACTAAAATCCGTTGGGAAGCATGATTCTAGAACACAGCCTCCAAGGAATGCTACCAACAGGGGGCTTTTTCATAAAGAGTTTGGGGCTTGCTACCAGGGTTACCCTATGTGCCCTAACTTTCTCCTAGCCCGTGAAAGAAGTGTTTGCATCAAATGACTGGCCTGTTCAAGGACTGACTGACCCAACCATGTCTAGTTATTATGAAACCAGAGGCAGAACTAGGTTCCTCTTTCTTTAAAAAAAAAATTTCCTTATTTGGCTGTGCCAGGTCTTAGCTGGAGTATGTAGGATCCTTAGTTGTGGCATGTGGATCTAGTTCCCTGACCAAGTTTTGAACCTGAGCCCCCTGCATCGGGATCATGGATTCTTAGCCACTGGACCACCAGGGAAGTCCCTAGGTTCCTCTTTTTACCTGACAGGCTGGGAATATTTCAGATGTATCTCAGTTTTGTAACCCTCTCTTATAAAATGGATTAGACCTCCATTTTACTTTTCCAAAGTTGAGTGACTTTCAAAAAGTCGATAGAGGTTAAATTCTTAGGAAACTGGGCCCCTAGCAGGGACTTCTTGAGATCCAGGGGCTGTTCACAACATTTCTTCATCTTCTAAACATGTAGAGAAAGGAGGTGAAGCCACAGAGGGAATTTCTTATGGACGAAGAGCACAATCCGTGAGGGAGGGACAGCTTTATGAAATCTTTAAGTGAAGAATAACAGTGCATCAGAATATAGGAGACTTCAGTGCGACACTCTTGGACACACAGGCAAAAAGTGAACAATAACAGAAAGAATCTGAAAAGTATATTTAATAAAGTTGAATGCATTATGTATATATTTACATAATAAATGTGTGTTAAATATTATGTAAGCATGTATTTACATACATATTATATACATATATCCAACTTTATATCTTACAGAGAGAACTCACATTCTTTTTTTAAATCACCTGTGGGTTGTTTACAAATGGATTTATCTATTTAAAAAATTCTGATTCCCCAAAGCAAACAATTTGTGGACCACATTCTCTGACCTCAATAAAACAAATCTAGCAATAAATGTACAAATATTAGCTTGAAAAAAGTTCAACTGCTCATATATTAAAAAAAAAAAAAAACTTTCCTAAATAACAGTTGGATTGTAGAAGAAACTAAAGCAGCAGTTACAGACCATTAGGAAATCAACGTCACTTACAGTTACCAAAGAGGAAATGGGCTGAAGAATCGATTAGGAGTTTGGGATGAGCAGATCCATGCCTCTCTATATAAAAAAGATAAACCACAAGGTCCTACTGTATAGCACAGGGAACTATATTCAATATCTTGTAATAAACGATTACAGAAAAAAAAAAGAAATCAGTGAAAATGAGGACTGGGCATCTCCAGGTGTCTGAGGGTGGGGCGCAGCCCAGACCACCGGGGCGGGGCTTCACAGGGCTCCTGCAGCCTCTCCTCATCTTCCTGGCCTCCTCCACCAGATTGGGCTGTTTATCAGCTATGACAACGCCACCAAGCAGTTGGACACGGTTTATGACGTCACACCTGTACTGGCCCAGGCGTTTCTGGAGAGGATCAGCTCCTCCAACTTTGACATGAGGAATACCTCTACCATCCACAGGCAAGGGGCATGGGCGCTGGGCCCCCAGAGCTGTTTCCCATCTAAGCATCAGCTTCCTCTGAGCGGCAAAAGACCCGGGGAGGGGAGGGAGGTGGCTGATCCATCTCTTGGAATCGTCCCACGTCTCTGTGCGTGTGAGGGAGGTGTCTCCCCAAAGAGACCCCTTTAAAGAGGTTATGAAGTGGAGAAGAAAACAAAATGCTTTTAAAGCCTCTCCTTTGTGCTAACATTTTATACAACCTTATCAAATGCTAATATTTCAGCTCCGAGCACAGAAGTGGAACTTTTTACATACTTGGTATTCCCTCCATTCCAAGTTGTAAATGTGTCATTTACAATTGGTTGGGTCGAGTATTGGAGATAGCTCACGGGCTTTGTATTTGTGAACACCTTGTTGTCTAGACCCTCAGGCGGGGGAGCCCTGGCATGAGGTCAGCTCAGATTTAGTGGTTGTAACATGATCCCCAGGAACCGGAACCGTTTCCAGCCGGGGAGGGCCAGGAGCTGTGTACCTGGTGACCCCAGAAAGGGTTTGAATGTCGGGGGTAGTTGTGCGGTGGGGAGGGGTGGTGGGCACCGGTCACCCATCCTCTCTCCATCTCCCAGGGTCTCACTGTCACAGACCTTCCTCTGACAGTATCATATGACCTTACATTTTCCAAAGTCACCTGCAGAGAATATTCTCATATAAAACTCTTACACCCTCTTCCCCTGTCCTTAGTAATTTTCACCCAATAGCATGGGCCCTATTTCTTCTAGTCAGTTCAGTTCAGTCGCTCAGTCATGTCTGACTCTTTGCGACCCCATGGACTGCAGCATGCCAGGCTTCCCTGTCCACCAGTTCCTGGAGCTTACTCAAACTCATGTCTATCGATTCGGTGATGCCATCCAATCATCTCATCCTCTGTTGTCCCCTTCCCCTCCTGTCTTCAATCTTAGTTACACAAAAAATAGCTTAGTGATTAAGAACATGGGGTCTGGAGCCAGAAGTCCTGGGTTTGATTCTGGCTCTGCCGCTTACAAGTTGTGTGATCTGCACCTCCCTGTGCCTCCACTTCCCCATCTGTGAAATGGGAGCTAATAAGCTGCCTATTTCATTAAGACCCTTGTAAGGATTAAGCACATTTGCACACAGAAAGTGCTCAATAAACATTAGTTATTCTTGACATGGTTATTAATATTTGGTCTTCACTTCCTCTATTTTTTTTCTCCTTAGACACACTTTAAAATCCTTTCCCTGAGCTGGTTGCTCTCCTGGGGACATGTCTGAGACTGTCAGTGTTTGATCATGGTCAACTGGGTGGTCCAACCATGCTAAGTCAAGTAGACTCCATACTAATGCTAAGAGCATCCATTTCAGAATAAGTGCTTAGCATCTCCCAGGAAGTATGCTGATCAACTGGTATGCATCTTCTCATTTAGCTCCCACAATACTCCTCATTCCTTCATTCATCATATTTATTCTGACATGCTATGATGAGCAAAGGAAACCTCCCGAATAAAAGCTTAGAGAGGCAGGGTTATAGAGTGTGCACTGCACAGCTATGTGTAGCTTGCAGAGAAGTAACTTGCTGGAGGTCAGATGTCTCACAGAGCTGAGCTTCAAATTCCAGTTGGGGGTGAAGTTCTGTTCTTAACCAATAGATGCAGTGCTTCCAGCTGGACCAGGGTTCAGATCTCATCTCTGCTCCTACACTGTTCTCTCTCTGTCTTTTTATTTTCTTTTGAAGCGTCATCATCTAGGGGTGTTGGTTGTAAAGCATCCTGGAAATAAACTTCTGCCTCAGAAATCTCTCAGGGTGGGTAAATACCTTATCTCTGTGTGGATAAGGAATGCTTTCCTGGTATCCCTTAATGCCCCAGGAGGAGAGACGGCTCAGTTGGATGGATCTAGATCTAAGGCCCGGCACCAGTTGCCTTAATCTGAGTCTCAGTTTACCCTTCTGTGAAATGGGGCTGATGAGCACTTACCTTGCAGGGTTGTGATGAGATAACCCAGGTTACAGGGCTCAGCACGGATCCTGGTGCTCAGCAGCTGCTGTGATTGTGACCTTGTGGCTCTAACTGGAGTGGAGTCTGGGTTGTGCCCCCCACCTTGCCCTCCACCAGCACCCTTATCTTCTTATGCAGGCTGGGGCTGCTGGTTTGTTTCTACGATGACCTGGAGCTGCTGGACGCTGCTGTGGCCCAAGTCCTCCTCCACCAGATGATCAGATGCAGCCACCTGAGGGGCTTCCAGGCTGGTGTTCAGAAGGTGCCGAAGTGCTCTGAAGCCCCACACCCTTGGCCTCAGTTTCACTAGCCAGAGAAGTGGGAAGAACAGTCCTGTCTGCCCTTTGAGAATCGAGATCGAGTGAATCGAGACTGAGGTCCAGCTACAGCAGAAACACTGGGATGAGCTTAAAGTAGGGAGAAACACCAAAAAACTGTAGGACAAGCTTGAATAGGTCAGAGTTCAATCAGAGTGGCCACCTCAGTGGCATGGGGGTTATTTGGGGATCTTAAATGCAGATTTAAGGTCTGGGTGGGGCCTGAGACTGCATTTCTAACAAGCTTCCAGGCGATGCTGAAGCTGCTTGGCTGGTGACTGTGCCTGGAAAAGAGGAAATAAAGCAGAACTCAAATCTGGTTCTACTAGTGTTCGGTCCCTTCCCCAGGCTCTACCCTCAGAGATTCTCAAGTTATTGGTCTGGGGTTTGGCCTAGGTATGGTAGGTCTTCAAAGCTATTCAGATGATTCCAATGTAGCCAGGGGGTTACTGAGTTCCTAGACCAAGGTTTTGGGCAAATTGGCACATGGGGACTATCTCATTTCCCCCGCCCTGACTCCATCTCTTTCTCTCCATTCTTCCCTTAAAGTCTTAATTCTGCCTGGCTTCTCTCACTTTTTTAAAAAAGATTTTATTTATTTGTTTATGGCCATGCTGGGTCTTTATTGCTGAATGGGCTTTCCCTCTAGTTGTGATGTGCAGGCTTCTCAGAGCTGTGGCTCTCTTGTGGAGGATGGGTTCTAGGCCTGTGGGCTTCAGTAGTTGTGGCTCCCAGGCTCTAGAGCACTAGCTCAGTAGTTGTAGCACATGGGCTTAGTTGCTCTGCAGCATGTGGGATCTTCCTGGACCAGGGATTGAACCCTGGTCTCCTGCATTGATAGACCTCTGAGCCACCAGGGAAGCCCCTCTCTCGCTTCTTTTTGTGTTTCTCATTTTTTAAATGGGAAAGATGACTTGAGAGCAAAATTTTGGTCACATCATCAGTTATTCCACAGCAGTTTTTCACACATCACCAAATCCTCAGTCCCATTTGGCATTTGACACTATAGGCATTTTGTTGGTTAGCGCATGTTTTTGTTTTCCAGGAAAAGAATCCTTCCCAAGCAAGCTCAAGCAAAAATAAGAAAATAAGTGTAGTTTAGGGCCACAGGGACAGTTGTGACCGAGAAGAAAGTTGGGTGCGATTAGATATGAGAGAACCCTTTGGCTCATTTGGGTCAATAGTTCTTACCTGGAGGGTGCATCAGAATCAGCTGGAGGGCTTGTTGGAAACAATAAGATACCCTCTTCTGACTCAGGAGGGCTGCGGTGGAACCTGAGATGCTGCATTTCTAACAACTCCCCAGGTGATGCTGAAACTACTGGTTAAGCCCCACACTTTGGGAACCACTGCTCTAGGCCTTTTGCAGATGTGGAAGCTGATCTCTAGGGAAGGGGAGCTGCTGAGTTTGGAGAAAACCAGGAGCTGTGACAGCGGTCTCTTTCACTTTACTCTGCTGCCCCCCAGTGGCTATCTGGAGTACTTACGTACACGCCTCTGACATCATTATATGGTTCATGCAAATTCAGGTGTTAAAACAGAAACCGTTCTGCTGTTGTTTTTTTTTGTATAGAGGTCACGTTACAACTGATGAATTGATCACCTTCTTTACTGAAAGCAGTTGGGAAACACCCTTGATTATAACTGGACAGGCATGTTATAAAAAATAAGGAAATCACAAAAACGTGAAAACTTGTAAGACATAATTTTAAATAGAGCAGAAAATTGCACTTCTGTTCGTGTTACACCTATGTAAAGACTAGATACCATAGTTTATTTATATAGGCATAATAAATTTTGGAAACATAAACACCTAATTACTAACCATAGTAATTTTTTTGAGGTAGAGTTTTCAGGAGACTTTTACTTTCTTGTTACTGTTAAGAATTGTTTTTACACATTTATATATTATTGTGAATCTTCCCTGGATATTTCATAAAAGAAAAGCAGCCATATAGACAGGATGTAGAGTTCAAGGTCACACACACAAAAAATAGAAGCTACAGGACTGTGGCGGAGTTATGAGTGAACAAAATTTCCTTCTGCCATGCTTTAAGGTTGATTTAATAATAAATTAATATTTAAATGAAACATAGAGTGAATTTGCAGCAGAGGAAGGTCAAGGCCAGAGGAGGTGGCATTTTCAGTGGGGTGACTCATGGTCTGGTCTCAGCAGGAGCCCCCTTCCTTTTGATGAGGGAGGGAGGGGGAGGGTGCACCCTGGGGTGTGGTCCGAAGGAACCACCGTCCTGCTTGCTGTCGACTCTCATCCTGGCTTGCTCCCTTTCTAGCTCAAAGCTGAGCTCCTGGAAATTGCCACGGAGAACCAGACCCTCAATGAGACTCTGGGCTCTTTGTCGGATGCGGTCGTGGGCTTGACCCACAGGCAGCTGGAATCCCTCTCCCCCGAGGCTGTGCACGGCGCCATCTCGACCCTCAGCCAGGTCTCAGGCTGGGCCAGGAGCCAGATCATCATCTTGTCTGCCAAATACCTGGCCCACCAGAAGGTCAGTTGGAGCTTTGGACTCTGTTTTAATGGCCCAAGACCGAAGGGCTGGTTATAGACCTACAGCAGGGGCGGCCAATCTGTAAGAAGATGGTGCCGAGGAAGGCTACCTGGGTGCAAATCCTTGGTCTTCCATGTGCGACAGTGTCTGCTGCGTGACAGTGGGGAACCAACAACTTCTCCTTGCCTCAGTTTCCCTCTTTGTAAGATGGGGATAACAGTAGCACCTATTCCATAGGTTTATGAGAGTCAGTACACAGGAAGAGGTTGGATAACACGTGACCTAGAGTCCAAGCTCAGGGAGTGTTAGCTGTCACTGAGTTAATCGTTTAACCTTCCCAGCAAGCCTGTAAGGTCAGTAATGTTATAACCTCCATTTTCCAGGTCATTCATGTGAAGCACAGAGCGTATAAGGGAACTTGCAAGGGCACATGAAAGGAACAGGCCTGGGATTGAACCCAGGGCATCTGGCTTCAGAGCCCACTTGCTTCATTGCCAGGCTGACTGCCTCCATCATGGCTCCATGCCCACTGCCCACTCATTCTTCTTTCTGACTCAGAGCTAAGGGTAGACCATCCGTCTTGTCCCTTCAAGACTTCTGGAGACTTTAGTGTGAAGGCTTTGCAGACCTTCTGTTTTGACGGGGGCCACTGAAGTCCACTCTGTGAATGTGATTTTAGAGAGCTGAGGGAGACAGTCTTGTTCCTCCCAGCCCTGGACCGAGTGGCTTTTCTCTTTCCTGGCGTCCAACTCTTCTTGTAGAGGAATGAGGCGACTTTTGCTAAGAAGCCAAGTGCTCAAAAGCCTTTGCCCTCCTTAAGGACAGTTAAGAGACTGTTCATTCTACAGGGAATAGCTCAAGGAAACCACTCAACTGGGTTCTGTTTTTGGAGACCCAAGAAATGTCTCTGATTATATTACATTTAGCCTCTTTACTCCAAAGGAGGGGTTGGGAAACAGGCATTTTTGTTAAGGTGGCCAGTGACAGTCATATTTTTTTTTAATATATATACAATACCAGACTCACATCCTAAAATGCTTCTTTATTTCATCTCAAAGCTTCCACATGAAGATAGATGAGTGCGGGGCTTTGCAGTGTCAGTTGCCTGACGGGTGACTGAGGACAGCAGGCTTCTCCTGGTCCCATGAGAGGGGTGGGCAGGGTAAACAGAGACGCCATGACCCACCCGAAGGTTCTTGCCCATTGTTGCCACTGCGGGTACTGCCTGATGTTCAGGTTTTTGGTTTTTTTTTTGTAAATAAAGCAGAAACTCTAATTTGGATTTTTATAGGATCCCCCCAACTTTTAAATCTCGTCAGCTAGATCAGATTGTACACAAAAGAGCCTGTTGCCTGGTCAGCCGTGGCATATGGGTCACTGTGCTGTGCCGTGTCGCTCAGTCGTGTCCGACTTTTTGCGACCCCGTGGACTGCAGCCCACCAGGCTCCCCTGTCCATGGGGTTTCTCCAGGCAAGAATACTGGAGTGGGTTGCTTTGCCCTCCTCCACTGCTTTTTTATTAATTCTGCTGTGGCCTCAGATGGCATAGGGATTACCCCAGTGGCACGGTTAACCTGTGTGTTGTGTTTTGATACTTAAGTCTCTTTCCTGATGGAAGGAGGAGGGTCTGGGAGGGCAGCTTGGGTCTTGCTCACAGTGGTGCAAGTGATGCCCCAGCGCCCATCCCGACGCCCAGCCTGCAGTGGGGCCTGGTAAACGCCCTTGAGGTGCAGCCCCGAGGCTGGTCCTCACCCTCCCTTGCCGGCGGCCCCAGGTGCTGTCCTTCTACAACGTCAGTCAGATGGGGGTGCTGCTGCCTGGGGTCGGCACGCAGGCCTTCTACGCCATGGACTGCAGGGACCTCATGCAGCTCCTAAGAAGTGCCACCTCCCTGCACGTGTCCGACTTGTTGCCTGCCCAGCAGCACGGTGTCCTGAGCAAGGTGAGAGGAAGACGTCTGGTCCGCAACCCCCGGGGCTCTCAGGCGTGTGGTTTTGGGACTTTGTGAGGGGGCTGTGTCTTTGGGTGGGGTTGTTCTGAGCCTGGAGAATGCCTTCTTCTGATGCCCGCCTCCTGTTCTTTCCAGAAAGTGCCCCTGGGTTTGAACCTGATTCTCCCCAGACCCTGGTGCTGTCCCCAGTCAGCTGAATCCAGAACACTTTCCTTCAATTGGATTTCTTGCTGTCATAAAGTTTTAGGGGTTTGGTTCTCAAATGTGGAAATGAATCCTGAATTCCCCTAGTGCTTCAGAAAGGCCCTCCTTTCCTGTTCCAAAGTCATGTCCACATTTCTCTCTCTCACTTGCAGTGGGTCTTCTGGGCATCCTATCCCGTTGGACCTGCCATGTCTAATTGCACAGTCTGCTAAGAAAGCAACTCAAAGGGTTGGGCCTAAAATACCAATACCTTGCAGGTTGCTGTAGCTCTTATGGTTAAAGGGTGTGGGTTTTGGAATAACAGAATTGGGCTTGAATCTCATGTTATCAACTTACTTGTTAAGCTTTGGTTTTCTTACCTGTAAACTGGGGATAAGGACCATCCCCACCTCATTGTGTTGCTGAGCAGACCTGGTGGGATTTATTGCCCCTGAAGCACCTGACTGACCCAGTGCCTGGCCCTCACCCAGCGCTCAGTCCATCTTCTGCCAAGTTGTTATTATGTTTCTTCTCACTCTTGACAGGTGATGGAAGCAGAAGATACTGCCTCTGGCATTGTTGAAATACAGGGGGCTTTCTTTAAGGAAGTGTCTCTCTTTGATTTATGGAGGGAACCTGGATTCAACTCCACAGTCCTGAAGGAAAAGGAGATCCGGAGGAGTCAGGTACGACTGCAACGCCCAGAGATAGTGCCTGGGGTTCTGATTGTCTTGTGGGAAAGGTCTGTTCTAAGGTTAACTTGGTACTTGGTACTTATTTCTGGGTGATTAAGCTCATGAACTTGGGCAAACTCCGGGAGATGGTGGTAAGGGACAGGGAAGCCTGGTGTGCTGTAGTCCGTGGGCTCGGGAAGAGTCGGACATAACTTGGTGACTGAACAGCAACAAACTGCGGAGGCAGAATACTGTTAAGTTGGATGAGATCCAAGTGTGAATTCCGGGGCTACTGTTGATTAACTTTGGGGTCACTGCTTCTCCTCCCATGGCCTCAGTTTTCTCATCTGCAAAATGGGGCTCATTTCTCACGAGACTCTGCTGGGCATGCACTGTACACAAGAGCATTTACTACTGGGGCCGCCTGGGGAGAGTTGTGCTGTGGAGGCCCTTGAACTTCCTCTGACTTGCATTCATTCATTCATTCATTCATTCATTCATTCATAGTGTTTATGGAGCCCCTGGCCACTTCTCTCCCCTCTCAGGTGCCAGGTGCTCTTCGTGGTCCTGGGGAAATGGAGTGAAGGGAGCTTCCTTCCTAATGAGGGAGACAGTACAGAAGTTCCGTAGTTAAATGTATGCCCTGCTACCTGTTGCCTCTTCTTCTTTTTTTCTTTTTGGTCCCCCTGCAGGGCTTGTGGGATGTAAGTTCCCCAACCAGGGATTGAACCTGGGTCTTTGGCGATGAGAGCATGGCATCCTAACCACGGGACCTCTGGGGAATAGATGTGTGCCCAGTTAGATGACAGATGCTGATGAGTGCTAAGGAGACAGTAAGCCAGGGGAGGAGGCAGGGGTTCTAGAGGGTGGGGAGTGAGCTGTTTAGACAGGCGGCTAGCTGAGCTCAGAGAGGTTGAAGGGGCCATGAACTCTTAGCTGCAGTGTGTGGGATCTACTTCCCTGATCAGGGATCAAACCCAGGCACCCTGCACTGGGAGCACAGAGTCTTGGCCACTGGACCACCAGGGAAGACCCAGGAGATTCTTTATCTATGGAACTTTCTAGCCCATCCTGGTCTAGTCGTCTCAGTTTTAGTTCCTGGAATGCTGTGTGTTCAGGGACCAGCAGGTGGGCATGAAATAGGGGCTGCAGGGGGTCCTCAACTGGGCCTCTCTGAGCACAGGAAGTAAACCTCCCGCTTCGCTGCCTTGACTTTGCTCCTCTGACTTTGCTCCTCGTTCACCTCCTGGACCACTGGGGGTGTGAGAGTGTGGGCTCTGCAATCACTGGATGCCAGCTCAAATCCCAGCTGGGCTGCTTAGCGACTGTGTGAAAGTGAAAGTGAAGTCGCTCAGTCGTGTCTGACTCTTTGGAATGCTGTGGACTGTATCCCTCCAGGCTCCTCCATCCATGGGATTTTCCAGGCGAGAAAACTGGAGTGGGTTGCCATTTCCTTCTCCAGGGGATCTTCCCGACCCAGGGGTCGAACTCGGGTCTCCCGCATTACAGGCAGACTCTGAGCCGCCAGGGAAATCCAGCAATTGTGTGGTTCTAGGTAAATAGCAAAGCTTCCATTTTCCCATCTGTGAAATGGGAGCATAGGACTCATGATGATGGCCCATGAGTGCTCCATCAATGCGGCAATCATTCTCTTCCCTCAGGCCTTGTTCCTGTTTGAGCTTCTGTCAAAGACGACCAGGAGGCCGGAGGAGCTCCTGAGGTAAGCCTGGGGCTGACGAGCCCTCTGCAGTCTCCCTCTCCAGGAGCCTCATTCCCCAGGAGGGAGAGTTGGACGTCCTGCCTGCGGTGGGTGTCGGATCAGATCTGCCTGCTCTTGCTCCTTCTTTCCTCCTCCCTGCTACCCCTTTCTCCCAGGCCCCCTGTCTCATTTTCTAGTGCAGGGCAGCTGCTCAAAGGTGTGACGTGCCCCCACATTGACGCCATGAGCGCCGACTCCTTTCTGGTTCATTTCCAGTATTTCGAGAACAACTTCTCTCTGCTTTCACCATATCAGGTACCATCGAAGCCCTTCCCTGCTGCTCATTCTCTTTCTCAACCCCGGTCACCGGGTGGATTAGCTGTGGTGTCTTAAGATACTCGTGCCAGGATTACTGATGCAGGTGATGATGTGGGGCCAAGTATTGAGCCAGCTTTTCTCTAATTTCTGTTTTAAAAGCACCACATACCCATGCCTCTGCAGCCAGAGTCTCAGCAGACGGGCTATTCTATACCCAGATGTGAACCTCAGATTTCAGTTGGAAAGTAGACCATTTTTGCACATTCACAGTTATGCTCTCCTGGGAGTGGTGGTCACACTCTCATCCACCTTCCTACCCTTGCCAGTGGTAGCCTGGTATGGGAACAGTCCTCCAGGAGAATTTAATTTTTCATTTAGAACTTCACTTTCCAAACAGTTAAGGAGACTCTTTAACTCTTTGGGGAGACCAGAGGCAGTGCCTGATTTTCACTGTATCTAAGTAAGTGAAAACAGGCCTGGGGAGCAGTGTTTGGACTTGGAGTGTAAGCAGTGAGCTGTATATTGTCTGAGAGGGTGAGCACGTGGCCTGTGCATTTCAGATCTGAATGAAATGTTTCCAAGCAATAAAATTTCTTTTTTTTTCCCCTTCCATATATTTTAATTTTTTATTATCTTTTAAGATCTTTTAGTTTTTTCTCTTTCTTTATTAAATTATGGGAGTATGATAACACATTTCCAAGGAGACTTGGAAAATACAGAACAAAGTCACACACAGTTCCACTATATATTGTAATTATTTTTTTAAGTAGATAATTTCAGATTTTTAGTTGGAGTTTCTATAGAAAACTCTCAAAAATTAATAGAATGAATAGGCAGAAAGTTTATAGTAGACCTGAAAGGCACTATGAACCAATTCAACATGATTAAGATTTATATAATTTTCACACAACAGCAGGATAAGATTCTATTCAAGTTCTTGTAGACTATAAACCAGGAGACACTGGAACATATCCAGGGACAGAAAACAAGGTACAAACATCTCATGTTCTAAAGGCATTGAAGCCATACAGAGTCTGTTCTCTTATCACTGTGGAATTGTGTTAGAAATCAATATTAAAAGATATTTGAAAATCAACCAAATATTTTCGCATGCAATGTAACATTTACTGAGCAAGCTCTTTGACTTAGCCGTTGAAAGCCTCAATAAAATTAAAAGACTGAGAAAACAAGGAGGGTGATTGCAAAGAAGACAGCATTTAAATGAGAAAATTAATATCAAGGATACTTAAAAACACCCATGTATTTGGGAGCTAAATGTCCCACTTTCAAATGATGGGTGTATCTAAGCAGCTGTAACAAGGAAAATTAGAAAATATTTGCAACAGGACAAAAATGAAAAGAGAATTTGCTCCCCAAGAGCCTGGAAGGGTAAAGCCAACTATATAATCCTTTGACATCATTAGAATAATGTGCAGATTTTTAATGAAGCCTGTCATTCCCTCGGATTGTTTATTTTGTCAGTGGTTCTCAAAGTCAGGCTTGCATCAGCACAGCCTGAAAGGCTTGTTTGCTGCGCAGCACGTTTCAGTTTTGCCAGATGAGCGAGTTGTGATGTGATGTACGACACAGCGCCTGCAGTTCACAATATATCTGCACTTCACAATTTGCTAAGCGGGTTGCTCTCAAGTTATGTGCTGTTTCTAAAGAACCAAAACAAAGGGACCGAAGGACACTTTGGGAGATGCTGGGCATGCCTGTTACCCTGACTGTGGTGATGCCTGCCATCACGGGTGTTTGCACGTGCTTGCCTCATCAAAGAGTATGCATATCAATTATATCTCAATAAAACTTAAAAAATGCAGAGCCCCCCTTGCAGAGTTTTCCTGGGGCTCCTGGGATGAAGCCTGATACTTTTCAATTTAACAGTTTCCTGGTGAGAACCACTGAAACCTACAAAAAGCCTTGCCCGGGTAGGGCGGCAAGCAGGTAATTTCTGTAACCTGGACCTTGGCGTGGCTGTCTCCTTCCACTCATCCAACTGATGCAATGGATGGAGTTCAGGCCCGCTTTGAGGAAGACCTGCACATTCAAATAGGAAGAGCTGTCCCCATAAACCTCCTTACCTGACTCTGCCCAGTTCTAAGAACCTTCAGGTACAAGTATTTATTGTTTATCTTTTTGCTGAAAACACATGATTATTATAGAACAAAACAATAGATAGAAAGTAAAATTTCTCCTAGAGCATAGTTCTCAACAGGGGACCATTTGGACATATCTGGAAACACCTTTTTTCATCACACCTGGGGGAGATGCCACTGACACCTATTAGGTAGAGGCCAGGGATGCTACTTAACCATCCCATAATGCTGAGGATAGCTCCTGCAACATGGATTTATCCTGCCTCAAATGTCAGTCATGAGGCTTCAGAGGTATAACTACAGAGGAAGTTTGCTATTGACTTGGAGAATTTTTAGTATATCTAAAACATATCTACATGTAATTTAAAAAACACAAATAAGCTCATAACATATACGATGTTCTGTTTTAATTTATATGATACACATACACATAAATCTACCATATGGAAACAAAATAGTTGCATAGTATTCCACCATATGACTATACCATAATTTACTTCGTCAGTCCCCTAGTGATGTATCTTAAGGTCACATCTCGTTTGTAGTTATAAAAGAAACTGTGGTGAGCATTCTCAGACTTAAATTTTTGTGAGCATCTTGTTCTTTCCCCAGTTTCCTCATCCATAAACTTGGTGTAGTAGTGTTACCTACATCTTAGGGTGTTAAAGTGAATGTATTCAAAGCACTTAGAACAGTGTCTGACCCACAGAAAGCACAATCTGTGTTTGGTCTTATTGGACTTAATTCCTAAAATTGCTTTAATCTTTCAGGTTAACTGTTTGGCATGGAAATACTGGGAGGTTTCCAGGTCCTCTATGCCACTCTTCCTCTTGGCTGCACTCCCGTAAGTGAACATCAAGTCCCCCTTTTTGGCATATGATTGGCAGGTGTCCCCAAAGCCAAAGTGATTCTCTCTCCCTAGGTGTCGGTGAGGAACTGGAGGCAAGTAGGGAGTGCCTTCAACAATGAAATCCTTGAGATCCGGCATATAAATTCTGAGCCCCATGGTCATGTTTCAGGCACACTCTCTTGATTATTCTTGTTATTTAAAAACCAAAGCCAAAGCAATCTGAGTTTGAATGAGTGAATGCCAGTGAAGGGGGTCACATCTGGGCTGTCCTCACAGCTGGGTCCAGGCTCCAGGGGAATTAGGACTAACGGAAACGGTGGGATTTCTCCTCTAAGATGTGTGGGTGATCAGGCCTGGGGGGCAGCCCTGCTTTTTATATATGGTCTGGACACAGTTTCTCTCTTTTTCTCTTTATTTCCCTCTTTCTTCTCTTGCTGCCATTGTCTTCACTGAATTAAAATTATCTGTTGAGTACTGACTACATACTAAGTCCTAAGAGGTAAGTTAATTTTCCCCTTATAAAAGCCTACAATCTCATGGAGGAAAAACAGATGAGCGTTAAGCCAACTATAATATCAAGTTGATATTTGATTGAAAGTAACAGAACCTTCACTCACACTGGCTTAGGCAATAAAAGGTAGTTTTGTGTTCAGGAAAATCCAGGCATGGACTCCAGGCATAGCTAGATCCTGGGGCTCAAATGAGAAGGCCAGAGAGGTCAGGGAGGGCTTGTGTGACACTCTGGGGTGTTTTGTATTCTGGGCACAGTTTTATGCTTCAGAGAGATCATCATCGTGGGCCATAGAGAGGATGGAGTGCAGGGATCCTGGCTGGAAGGAGAGAGACAGTGGAGGCTTATTTCTATAAACTTGACCTTGGCATGGTTGTCTTATCCACATATCCATGTCTTATTCCACATATCCATGTCTCAGCTCAAACAGTACTCCCTTCAGAGGGGTTCCCCTGGCTGTCCCCACATTTTCCTTCATGATAGAGCCATTTAATTTTCTTCCTTTCATTCATTACTAGCTTAAATGATCTGTTTCATTAACTGGTTTCTGTGTTTCTTCCCCCTAGAGAATCCTGAGGGTAGGGACCTGCCGCTCATGTCACAGCGCTTGGCATGCAGCATGTGTCCATGCTAAGTCACGTCAGTTGTGTCCAACTCTTTGCTGCCCCATGGACTGTAGCCCACCAGGCTCCTCTGTCCATGAGATTCTCCAGGCAAGAAGACTGGAGTGAGTTGTGATGCCCTCCTCCAGGGGATCTTCCTGATCCAGGGATTGAACCCATGTCTCTTTACATCTCCTGTGTTGGCAAGCAGGTTCCTTACCACTAGTGCCACCTGGGAAGTCCTGGCATGCTGCAGATGCTCTTTATATATTTGCTGAATGAATGAAAGTAAAGTGTGAAAGTGAAAGTGTTAGTCACACAGTCACGTCTGACTCTTTGTGACCCCATGAACTGTAGCCTGCCAGGCTCCTCTGTCCATGGAATTATCCAGGCAAGAATACTGGAATGGGTTGCCATTCCCTTCTCCAGGGGATCTTCCCAACCCAGGGGTCGAATCCAGGTCTCCTGCATTGCAGGCAGATTCTTTACTGTCTGAGCTATCAGGGAAGCCCTCTGATTGAATGAATGAAGAAATAAATAAGACAGTGACATTAGGAATGGAGAGACAAGAACAGATTTGAGTATTATTGAGGAGCCAGCAAAGAAAGATTTAGGGATAAAGAGATGAAGGAGTCTTGGATGGCAGAGAGAAAGCAGAACATGTTTGAAAGGAGGAGGTTGAGTTTGGTTTTGGAATAGTGAAGTGGCAATGATGCCACATGGGTCTTTCTCAACCTTTATTTCATTATTGCCTCCCAAAGGAGAGAAATTTAACTTCTCCATAATGAGAGAAATTACAAGGAGTAAGATTGTGTTGAGTAGGGTTGAGCTTTGGCAGATCACAAAGCACTGAAATAACTAATATTCCCCATCCACATCCCTCCCTCTCCCTGAACCAGTTTCTCCCCATCGGGGGAAATATTGTCCCCTGTTGAGAATATAAGGTCAAGAGCTTGGAGGAGGGTTCTCAGCTCAAACAGTACTCCCCTCAGAGGGGCTTCCCTGGCTGGTCCCCACATCATCCTTCATGATAGAGCCATTTAATTTTCTTCCTTCCATCCATTACTAGCTGAAATAATGTTTTATTAACTGGTCTCTGTGTTTCTTTGCCCTAGAGAATCCGGGGCTTGACAGAATTGGGAGTCATTTCTCTCCCCACTCTCTCCTCATCCTTTTCCGTCCACTTTCTATTTCATTTTTTTCTCCTCTTTGTCTCTTTCTTCTTCGGCTTTTTGATTTCCTTTCTCCTCACCTCCCCTCAACCAGCCCAACAGGCAGCTTCTGTCTGTGGAGATCCTGTTCTCAGACCCCGCTGTTGGGTCATGGAAGAGGAGCATGATGGGAAGCTTGTTTCCACCTGTGAGAGAAGAGCATTATGGGAAGTTTGTTTCCTGACAGTAAAAAAGAAAAACGATGGGTGGGAGGCTTGCTCCCTGCTCAGAGGAGCCAGGACATCACTGGGGAGAACCAACACTTAAAGATCAGCTCTGTGATGAGCTCCTGGGCAAATACAGAGCAGCCCCTGTCTTCCTTCCCTCATCCTCCCCATCTCTCTCCAGGGCTCGCTACCTGGCTTCTATCCCAGCTTCGCGGTGTGTGCCCTTCCTGATCAGCCTGGGGAAGAGTCAGCTGGACTCCTTGGTTTTGGATTCCCACAAAAAAAATTCCGTTCTCAAGAAAGTGCAGCAGTGCCTGGTAAGGAATCTCTTCCTGGGTGACACTTTGATTCGTGTCCCTTCCCCTCTGGGGCCTGTGGGCATCCTGGGGAATCCTCAGAGGAGCTGGCTGAGTTCTCAGGTCTGTGTGATGGCCGGAAGTCTGATTTATGGGTCTCAAAGCTGGCACACTCTTGGCCACTGGTTCTGGGGACTTCCATTCTGGGGCCTGAATGAGGGGAGGCCGCCCTGGAGGACTGGAAGGAGCACAGTACAGAGTCTGGGTTCTGGACAAGTCTCTGCCAGTGATTGGTTTCGTGGCTTTGGGCAGGTCACTTCTCATCCTTGAACCTCGGTCACCTCATCTGTAAAATTGGTCCAGTAGCACTTTCTTCATAGAGCTCTTGTGGACATGAAATAGGTTATATACTGTTTAATGCAAAGGCTCAAAGGGCCGAGCTGGCAGTTTCTTTATCTTGAAAAAGTGTATGATATTAGTACTTATAGTTACTTTGAAGATGAATAGAGTAAGACCTGGAAACACTTACAACAGTGCCCAGCACATAGTAAGCGCTGAATAAATGTTAGCTATTTTTGTCATTTTGAGAAAGAGCTTTGGAGGCTTCCAAGGGCCTATAAACTTGAAAGTACTGTTTTTATTATTGCTCTACTCTCATCATAACGGGTACTGAACAATGGGGTATCCTCAGAGCAATGACAGTGACAAGGACCGCAGCCTCAGTGAGTGAGTGCTCATGATGGACGAGCCTTCTGCCCACACCCGCCCCCGACTCTGTGTGGTCGCCCAGACTTCTGAGGCCTACTCCCTTGGGGTGAAGTTAGGCCTTGTGTGAGTCCACGGTAGGGTAGGTGGTTTGGATCCTGGAACCTTGATGAGGTTTGGGGTCAGGAAGTGTTTTATGGGATCACGATCTGGAACCCCACTGGGCCTTTCCACCAGCTCCACTTGTCAATTTCAGAGCCACACCATTGCTGACGAGTACGCCGTGGACATCCTGGGGAACGTGCTCTGTCACCTGCCGGCAGCCGTCATCCGCCACGGGTTGTCCCCCAGAGCCTGGGCCACCGCCCTGCGTGGCCTCAGAGACTGCCTGGACCTCAGCCCCCAGCAGAAGGCGGCGGTGAGGCTGAGGCTCCTGGAACAGCATGGGTGAGGAGGGCCCCGGGCTCGGCTCCGAGGCTGGGGTGGGGCTGCTGGCGAAGGGGCCCCCAGCCCTGGCTCTTCCACCTCAAAGCAGAGTCTCTAACTTGTGATGAGGTTAGACCCTGGGATTTATTCTGGAAGCTTGACCTTTCTTCTTTTGGATTCAGATTCCCTGTAAGTGAGAATGATAGCTTGTCTGCAGGCCTCACGTGGTTATTACCAATACATCTTGGCTTATGGAAAATGAAGGAGTCTCAAAAAAGATGGCACTTTATGGGACTTCTCTGGTGGTCTAGTACCATGCTTTGAAGGCAGGGCGGGTGGGCTCAATCCCTGGTTGGGGAACTAAGATCCCACATGCTGTGAGATGCAGCCAAAAAATAAACTTTGGAAAAAAAAAAGATGACACTTTACAAATGCAAGGAGGTCTTATTATTGTTGTTGTTAAAATAACAACAACAATAATAATGTAAATAACTGAGACACTGTCAGCTCTGGGTGAGTGAGAACTTCCTGGGGGGAAACAGAGCTGTCCTTTCCCATGCAGAATTTTCTGAAGTTAGGTCAGCCTTGAGTAGGGCCTAGACATCAGTTAATGGTTAGACAACAAATGTCTTTGGAGTAGTTACTGTGGCCCAGGCACTTAATATTACATAGAGTTTAAGAGCCAGGACTTGGGAAGCTGAGTCCTTGGGTTAAATTTTTCTATCATTTACAGCCTGTGTGATCTGGGAAAAGCTACTCAGTCTTTTTGCATTTTATTTTTGCTTATGTAGGATGGGGGCAGTGAGAGTCCCCACAGGGGTGTTGTGATGATTAGCTGAGTTAATGCATGCAAAGGACTTACAACAGTGCCCAGCACATAGAACTGAGTATTTGACGACTGCTTTATCACAAGGAATGGAGATTCAGGAGATTCAGTTGTTATCATTACATGTGTTATTACCTGTTGTCATGGAACTTACAGTCTAATGGGATACTGTTGTTAATGAAAGAGATAAAGGGAGGTTTTTTGGCCAGGGATGGTTTGCCTTGGTCCTAGCCGAAGGATTATCACTGCTAATTAGACAGATCTCCTTTAGCCATATCACCAGACATCCTTTAGAGATAGTGTGGGGTACGTCCCTGTAGACATTTGTGTCTCCATAAGAACAACAGTGTATCCTGGGTCAGTGCCAGGATCCTGGCAAGTTATTATTCTGCCAAGTTTGAGAGGAAATTTCATCTTGCCATAGGATGAGACTTATAATGGTAATTATAAAAGGAATTGTAAAAATAATTATAGCATTACTTTTCTGTTGAGGAAAGGGAGGAAGGAAACACTCTGATGCAAATGAAAGAAATTTAGGAGCTCAATTCACACTAAAAAATGGGAGTTGACCGAGTTTAGAAGTGAATGTGACTTCAGGCATGACTGGATCCAGGGGCTCAAATGATGTCATCAGGAAAACATTCCCCCCACCTCTCAGCTCTGTGTTCTTGGGTGTGGCCTTTATTTTCTCCATTTGGTGATAGTATTGGCCTGCAATATCCTTTTTATTGCTAGAGATACCAGAAGAAAGAGAGCTTCTCTCATAGTTCCATCAAAATTCCCCAGGATGATTCTGATTGGTCAGCCTGCATTACATGTCTGTTTTCTTGGTTAGGGATGTGGACCACATGATTGACAGCTTCTCCAGGTATATAGATAATCTTTTCCTAGAAGAAAAAGATGCTGGGGGACAAGGGCAACAGCACGATCTTTCCATTGACTGCTTATTCTCTCTCCTAGACTCCCCCAGAACTGGACAGCCGAGACAGTGAAGGATTTGGGATCCTTTCTAGTGCTTTTCTCAGGAGATGAATTAAGCTCTGTTGCCACAAAGGTACCTCAGTGTTCTATCTTAGAGAAGGCTGAAGGAGTTTGAAGAAGAGAAAAGTGTGGTTAGTTATATTCCCTTGGGTTTGTTGTCAGTTTGTCTTTCTGGAAACTTCCTCTCTGCCTCAAAGAGCTCAGGTGTTTCCAGCTCCACTTCAGGATGCCCACGGTTCAGGGAAAGGCCACGAGGCAGCATCTAAAGGAACTCTGAGCCTTTCACGTGGCTTCTAGGCAGATGTGCGTGACCTGGGAGCTGTCATTGGCCGCCGCTCTGCTATCCGTGTGCCTCCCACATGCATGCCCATTGGAGGGCTCACACCCACCAGCACAATATGTACACAACATGTGTGTCCAGTGTGTGCGGTCACATGGGCAAACATATCTGATCCAAAACCAAATCTTAACTGAGCATTGCCTTTGGGTGTAACACTCTCCTTGGAGCAACTCCCCAAGAGTTCGACAAGACCAAGAGGTGTGCCAAATGGTCATGTACTAGTCATCTCCTGCTGTGTAACAAAGCTGCACAATCTCACTGGCATGCAACAGAAAACATTTATTTTTTGCTGCCTGCTCTGTGGGTCTGGGGCTGTGAGTCTGCCTCTGGGGAATAGGCTACCTGGAGCCTGGTTTTCTTGCTGTGGAAATCTGAAACTCTACAAAAGGGAGGGCAAAGTGCAGTTCTCTTTAAAGCCTGGGCTGGGAAACTACTAACCATCATTTTTCACTAGCCAAAGTAAGTTATATGACCAAGCCCATCTTAGTGGGGCAGGAAATTTCCTCCATGCAGGTGGAGGGTGGGGTAGGAGGGGATGTGCTGAACAAGAGTCAGATAGACTGCAAAGCACCTCCACACACTTTCATTTTCTGTACTCACACACGTAAGATGTACGTTGTTACACTTGCTCAGGGTACCTGAATACCTGGCATGTCACCCAGATTCACACATGAACAGCAACATGCCAGTGTCCAGTCATGGTAAAATCTTCTCTTGGGGTGTCCAAACCTAGAGTCATAAGCAGCAGATACATATGTCTTATAGGCTTATCTATCTTTTTAAAAAATCAACTTTTAAAATTGAAAAAGTTTTATATCAGCATAGTTAAAATCTCAGAAACACAATGTATGATTAAAAAAAAAACAGTTGCAAAAAATACAGTAGGACACTAAGTAAATAAATACTAGTTAGATTAATTTTAAGCACATTCAAAACAATTCCATATGTAAGAGAAGTTTAAAAGTGCGTGAGAATGGTTAATTATCAAATATTGAATTTGCGGTGAGAGTTACTTCTGGGGAAGGAGGGAGGCCTAGGATGAGCTATTGGTTATATTTGTGATGTTTCACTTTTTAATCTGGGTTGTGGGCATGTGGATGTTTTATTGTATTATTCTTTCTTGTTTTTTTTCTGTCACTCAGTCGTGTCTGACTCTTTGTGACCCCATGAACTACAGCATGCCAGGCTTCCCTGTCTTATACTGTCTCCTGGAGTTTACTCAAAATCATGCCCATTGAGTCGATGATGCCATCCAACCATCTCACCCTCTATCGTCCCCTTCTCCTCCTGCCTTCAATCTTTCCCAGCATCAGGGTCTTTTCCAGTGAGTTGGCTCTTCATATCGGATGACCAAAGTACTGGGGCTTCAGCTTCAGCACCAGTCCTTCCAATGAATATTCAGGGTTGATTTCCTTTAGGATTGACTGGTTGGATCTCCTTGTTGTCCAAGGGACTCTTGAGCCTTTTCCAACACCACAGTTCAAAATCATCAATTTTTTGGTGCTTGGCCTTCTTAATGGTCCAACTCTCACATCCATACATGACTACTGGAAAAACCATAGCTTTGACTAGACGGACCTTTGTCGGCAAAGTAATGTCTCTGCTTTTTAATATGCTGTCGAGGTTTGTCTTTTCTTCCAAGCAGCAAGTGTCTTAATTTCATGGCTGCAGTCACTGTCTGCAGCGATTGTGAAACCCAAGAAAATAAAGTCTGTCACTGTTTCCATTTTTTCCCCCATCTATTTGCCATGAAGTGATGGGACTGGATGTCATGATCTTCGGTTTTTGAATGTTGAGTTTTAAGCCAGCTTTTTTCACTCTCCTCTTTCACCTTCATCAAGAAGCTCTTTAGTTCCTCTTCGCTCTTTGCCATTAGGGTGGTATAATCTGCATATCTGAGGTTGTTGATATTTCTCCCAGCAGTCTTATTCTACTTTTAGTTTTAATGACTGAAATGTTAATAGAACAAGAAATACATACTTGGGTTAGAAAAATCCCAAATACATCAAAGGCTACAGGATGTGAAGTTTCTGGCTCTGTGTTTCTGGGTTCCCAGCCTCTCCCATCAATGGTAGTTGCTCTTCCTAGATTCTTCTGCATCCTTTATGAAAAATCCTCCTCCTCCCTTTAAAAATACAAAATGGAAAATACTGTGCTGTGTAATCTCCTCTTAAAAGTTAACCATTTATCTTAGAGCAGCCGCTCATGACCTTAGCTGCATATGGGAATCACCAGGGGACTAAAATGGACAGATACATGGCCCCACCCCAGACCAATGGTCTCAGAATCTCTAGGGTAGGGCCTGAGTGTCTGTGAATTTCCCAGTAAATTTCCCACATAAATTTATGTGTGACTCTGATTCTGAAAATTAGAATAGAAGGAGGAACTACATATAACCTGGGTGACTTTTGGGACACACGCAACTGCAGGGGAGAGTTTGATGAATTCTCTGGACTCTTGGACAGATTTACCAATAATATCCTGAGTCTTGAAAAAGTGTATCAGCTCTGGATAAGAAATGGCACCTTTCTTAGGGCAACTAGAAGCCCCCTCATTGCTAGTCTTCACCTCAAACTCAGAGATAACTCTTTTCTCCTCCTTTTATACATATATATTTCAATGAAAATTAAATAACAGTACAACCCCAAAAGAGACAGGCATACATAATTTTTATAGATATTATCAGGTGGTAATGATGCACCATCTAATAGTCCCACAAAGAAATAAGTATGCATAATTCCTACATCTTGGCTAGCATTAGGTATTGTCACTTTATTTTATTTCTTACAATCTGATGGGTGAAAGCAATATACTTGAACATGTATTGGATTAGCACTGAGGTTGGATATCATTTTATATGATTCTTTGTAGAGACTAGGTTAGTTGGGCAAGGAATTAAATTTATATGAGAAGCTGCTACAAGCATACCTCAGAGATATTGTGGGTTGGGTTACTGACGACCACAATAAAGTGAGTATTACAATAAATCGAGTCACGTGATTTTTTTCTTTTGGTTTCCAAGTGCATACGAAAGTTATGTTTACACCATGCTATAGTCTATTAGTGTGCAATAGTATTATGCCTAAAAAAACAATGTAAATACATTAAATAAAAAATACTTTATTGCTAAAAATGCTAACTATCATCTAAGCCTTCAGTGAGTTGTTAATGTTTTGCAGATAGAGGCTTTTATCTTGGTGTTGATGGCTGCTGAATGATCAGGGTGGTGGTTGCTGAAGACTGGGGTGACTGTTTTAATCTCTTAAAATAAGACAGCAACAAAGTTTGATGCGTCAATTGACTCTTCCTTTAACCAACAATTTCTCTGTAGCATTCAGTGCTGTTTGATAGGATTTTACCTTCAGTAGAACTGCTTTCAAAATTGAAATTAATCCTCTCAAATCTTGCTGTTGCTTTATCAACTAAGTTATGATTCTATAATATTCTCAATCCTTTGCTGTCATTTCAACAGTCTTCATCCGGAGTAGATTCCATCTCAAGAAACCACTTTTTTGCTCATCCGTAAGAAGCAACTCCTTATCCATTAATGTTTCATCATGAGATTACAGCAATTCAGTCACATCTTTAGGCTTCACTTCTATTTCTAGTTCTCTTGCTATTTTCACCACATCTGCAGTTACTTCCTCCACTGATGTCTTGAATGCCTCAAAGTCATCCACAAGGGTTGGAATCAACTTTTTCCAAATCCCTGTTAGTATTGATGTTTTGACCACTTTGCTTGAATCGCAAGTGTTCTTAATGGCATCTAGAATAACCATCCTTACCAGGAGGTGTTCAATTTATTTTGCCCAGATCCATCAGAGAAATTATCTGTGGCAATCATAGTCTTAGGAAATGTATTTTTAAATAATAAGACTTTTAAAATAATAATAATAATTGAATTGAATAATAAAACATTTAAGTAATAAGCCAAAATTATTCCTTGATCTGTGGGCTACAGAATGGATGTTGTGTTAAGTATGAAAACAACATCAATCTCATTGCATATCTCCATCAAAACTCTTGAGTGCATTGTCAATGAACAGTAATATTTTGAAAGGAATCTCTTTTTCTGGGTAGTGGGTTTCAACGGTGGGATTGAAATACTTAGTAAACCATGCTGCACTCAGATGCGCTGTCGTCTAGGCTTTATTGTTCCATTTATAGAGCACAGACAGAGTATATCTAGCACAATGCTTAAGGACCCTAGGATTTTTGAAATGGTAAATGAGAACTGGTTTCAACTTAAAATCACCAGCTGAATTAGTCCGTAAAGAATCGGCTGGTCCTTTCAAGCTTTGAAGTCAGGCATTGACTTCTCTTCTCTAGCTATGTGCATCCTAGGTGGTATCTTTTTCCAAGATAAGGCTGTTTAGTGTAGCCATCTTTGTTAATTATCTTAGCTAGATCTTCTGGATAACTTAATGTGGCTTCTACATCAGCGCTTGCTGCTTCATCTTGAAATTTTATGTTATAGAGAAGACTTCTTTTCTTAAACCTCATGGACCAACTTCTGCCAGCTTCAATCTTTTCCCCTGCGGCTTCCTCACCTCTCTCAGCCTCTCAGCTCTTCACAGAATTGAAGGTTGGACTTTGCTCTGGATCAGGCTTTGGCTTAAAAGAATGTTCTGGTTGGTTTGATCTTCTATCCGGACCACTAAAGGGCTTTCCAGGTGGCGCTGGTGGTAAAGAACCCACCTCCCACTGCAGGAGACATAAGAGAAGCAGGTTTGATCCCTGGGTCAGGAGGATTCCCTGAAGGATGGCATAGTGACCCACTCCAGCATTCTTGCCTGGAGAATCCCCGTGGACAGAGGAGTCTGGTGGTCTATAGGGTTGCAAAGAGTCGGACACGACTGAAGTGACTTCATGTACACACCAGACCTCTAAAACTTTCCACATCAGCAATAAGACTGTTGTGGTTTCTTCATCTCTGTGTTCACTAAGTAGGTCTTTTTATTTGCTTCAGGAACTTTTCATTTGCAGGCATGATTTCACTTAACTGTTTGGTGCAAGAGGCCTAGCTTTCAGCTTGTTTCAGCTTTTGACATGCTCTCCTCACTAAGCTTAATCATTTCTAGGTTTTAAAGTGAGACTTATGACTCTTCCTTTCATTCCAACACTTAAAGGCCATCGTCAGGTTACTAACTGACCTGATTTCGATATTGTGGTGTCTCAGAGAATAGGGAGGTGTGAGGAGAGGGAAACAGATGGGAACAGCTCCTCGGTAGAGCAGTCGGAACACTCACTACATTTATCAATCAAGGTGACTGTCTGATAAGGGTGTGGTTTGTGGTGCCCCAATTATAATAGTAACAGCAAGGGGCACGGATCACAGATCACCATAACAAATATAGTAATGATGACAAAGTGTGAAATATTGTGAAAGTTACCAAAATGTGACACAGAGTGAGCAAATACTGTTGGCAAAATGTTGCTGATTGATTTGGTCATCAGAGTTACCACAAACCTTCAACGTATAAAAAAATGCAGTACTGCAATGCAATATAGTGAAGTGCAATGAAATGATGTATGCCTGTATAAAGAAAAATCAAAACAATGGGGGTAATGCAGTGGTGTTCCACTTTAAACTCTGATTTAGGTCTCTGTTTAATGTGTTTTAATTATTACTCATTCCTCGTCGTTCATCTTTTCTGCCCCACATAGTTTCCTGACATCCTTCAGCAAATAGCTTCTGAGATGGCCGGGACTTTGCCCCCTAAAGAATTCCTCCAGGCTGTCTTTGAGTCTGTTCGGAACAGCAGTGTGGAGAACCCCAGCTCTGACCCCAGCCCTGGTGAGTGTTTCTGGGGTCTCTGAGTCTGGGTCTGGCAGCAGTGTTTTGGCTGAGTTCCTGCCATCAAGCGGACTCCTTGTCCCAGGGACTGGATGCAGTGTTTGCAAAACAAGAAGAGTAGCAAAAACCCACCGGCAAAAAGTTACATCTTTGTAAAGTGATTTGAAATTGTATCTTGTGCTCCTCAGCCAGGCCAGTAGGTTTAATGGGTGAACATGTGCAACAAACATTTCAGAACGATTGATTTAAGGGCCAGAATGGCAGTGTGACTATGAATTGCTGTGCTGGGGCCCGGCTGACTGGATTTGAATCCTGGGGCTGCTACTTGTGGGCTGTGTGACTTTGGGTAAGTTCCTTAACCTCCCTGTGCCTCAGGTTTCATCCTCTGTAAAATGAGGATAATGAAAGTTCCTACCTCACTAGATTATTGTGAAGACTGGTGGATTTAAACCTATAAAAGTGCAAGTGAAAGTCGCTCAGTCGTGTCCAACTCTTTGCAAACCCATGGACTAAAAACTCCATGGAATTCTCCAGGCCAGAATACTGGAGTGGGTATCCGTTCCCTTCTCCAGGGGATCTTCCCGACCCAGGGATCGAACCCAGGTCTCCTGCATTGCAGGTGGATTCTTTACCAGCTGAGCTACCAGGGAAGCCCCTAAAACCTATAAACATGTCCACAACAGTGCCTGGCATGTAGGAAATGCTCAGTAAGTATTAGATATTAACAAGTATTATTGTACACCTATTAAGCGTAGACTTGTGCCCAGAAGGAGGAGACAAAGTTAACCAGACCCAAGAACAGTTGTAATAATGATAGTTGGCAGTCCGTGCTTACTTGGTTTCCTGCAGCAACTAATTTTCGAGCACTGACTATGTGAACAAAACAGAAATCCCTGCCCTCATAGAGCTGAGCTTACTTTCAAATGGTGGTGGGCGTGGCAGGGGGGAGCGGTCACCAGACAACAAATTGCAGACATAAGTGAAATACGAAGTGTGTTGTGTGATAAGTATCAAGAAGGAAAATTTGTTTGTTTTCTATGTCTGTGTCTCTATTCCTGCTTGCAAATGGTTCATCTGTACCATTTTTCTAGATCCCACATATGTGTGTTAATAGACAATATTTGTTTTTCTCTTTTTCACTTTATATGACAGTCTCTGGGTCCATCTGTGTCTCTGCAAATGGCTCAATTTCATTCCTTTTTATGGCTAATATTCCACTGTATATATGTACCACATCTTCTTTATCCATTCGTCTGTTGATGGACATTTAGGTTGCTTCAAAGGGGAAAGAGGGGCAGGGATGAATTGGGAGATTGGGCTTTATATATATACACCACTATGTGTAAAATAGATAACGAGTAAGAACCTACTCTACAGCTCAGGGGGCTCTGACTGGTGCTCTGTGGTGACCTGACTGGAAAGGAAATAAAAAAAAGAGAAATACACACATATATATGTATATATACACACACACATACACACATATGTATATATGTGTATATATACACACACACACCTATACACACATATATGTATACACACATACACACACATATATGTATATATGTGTACAAACACACACCTATACACACATATATATGTATATACACTCACACACACATATATATGTATATATATGTATATATACATACACATACACACACATATATATATGTATACATATATATGTATATACACACACACATATATATATGTATATGTCCCAGATACGGGGGAGCCTGGTTGGCTGCCATCTGTGGGGTCGCACAGAGTTGGACAAGACTGAAGTGACTTAGCATAGCATAGCATATATGTGTATATATATACACACACACACACACAATGTATATACACACACATATATGTATATACACACATATATGCATATATATACACACACCTATACACATGTATGTATACACACATATATATGCATGTATATACACACACACACACACATATATGCGCACACACATATACCATACACACATATGCACACACACATGTATGTATACACACATATGTATATGCACACACATGCATACACACATATATGCGCACACACATATATGTATATAGACACACATATGTATATACACACATGTATGTATACACACACATATATATGCACACACACATGTATGTATATACACATATGTATATGTATATACACACACATGTATATACACAAACCTATACACACATATATGTATATACACACATATACACACATATGTATATAAACACACACATGTATACACACATATATGTTTATATACACACACATATGTATACACACATATACAGACACACATATATGTATATATATACACACACACACACTACACACATATGTATATATATACACACATACACACATATATTTGTATATATATACACACATGCACACATATACACATATATATGTATATACACACACATATACACATATATATATACACGCATATATATATATTTATATGTGACAGACTATTTTGGGGGGCTCTAAAATCACTGCAAATGGTGATTACAGTCGTGAAATTAAAAGACACTTGCTTCTTGGAAGAAAAGTTATGACCAACCTAGACAACATATTAAAAAGCAGAGACATTACTTTGCCAACAAAGGTCCGTCTAGTCAAAGCTATGTTTTTTCCAGTAGTCATGTATGGATGTGAGAGTTGGACTATAAAGAAAGCTGAGTGCCGAAGAATTGGTTCTTTTGAACTGTGGTGTTGGAGAAGATTCTTGAGAGTCCCTTGAACTGCAAGGAGATCCACCCAGTCCATCCTAAAGGAGATCAGTCCTGAATATTCATTGGAAGGATTCATGCTGAAGCTGAAACTCCAGTACTTTGGCCACCTGATGTGAAGAGCTGACTCATTTGAAAAGACCCTGATGCTGGGAAAGATTGAAGGTGGGAGGAGAAGGGGACGACAGAGGATGAGATGGCTGGATGGCATCACCGACTCAATGGACATGAGTCTGAGTAAACTCCAGGAGTTGGTGATGGACAGGGAGGCCTGGTGTGCTGCAGTCCCTGGGGTTGCAGAGAGTCGGCCATGACTGGGCACCTGAACTGAACTGATGTATGTATATGTGTATATAGTGGATTCACTTAGCCGTATAGCAGAAACTAACACAACAGTGTAAAGCAACTCTCCTCCAAGAAAATTTTTAAAAAGAAATTAAAGCAAGGACAGGAGTCAGAGAGTGTGGGGTGCGGGGTTGTAATTTGAAAGCAGATTGGTTAAGGAAGGTTTCTCTAAGGTGACATTTGAGGAAAGACTCAACGGAGTTGGGAGCGGGGCCAGGGGACATGCGGAGTTAGCGTCTCCAGACAGAGGAGTGGCCAGGACTGGGGGAGGAAGGAGAAATGAAGGGTGGCGTGGCTGGAGTGGAGCCTTGGCTCCCTGTGAAGGAGATCTTAAGGTGAGGGTTTCACGGGGCAGCAAGCGCGGCAGCGTCACAGTCGGACTGATGCTCACCTCGGGTCCTCACCTCTGTCCTGTGGGGTGGGTGGTATGGGCCCTCCCACTCTTGACAAAGGAAACGAAGTTTCAAGAGACTCCGATTCGGCCGAAGTCTCAGAGCTAGTAAATGGCAGCTCTTGGAACGGAACCCAAAGCAGGTGAAGATCACCACTAGCCCCCACGGCCCTCACGGCCCAACAATCCAGTTGTTATAAACTCCTCTGTGCCCGTGGCTATGAGAAAGTAAGACTTTTCTCACCTGGGGAGGAGGCCCTTACCTCCAGTGCTTAGTTGGCATTTTCTTTGGTTGGTTCTGGGTATTAATTGCTGCTGTGATTATAGTGACTAACGGATTAGCAGAATTACTACTTGATTTCACTTTGGTAAATTTTGTGTGTGTGTGTTGATTCATTCAACAAATATTTGCTGAATACCTACTATGTGCCAGGCCCCATTCTAAGCCCTGGAAACACAGCAGTGATAAGACCAAATCCCTGCTGTACTTTAAAAACCATTCTTTTCTCCTCAATTCTGTACTTTCACTGGATCCTGCTTTCATTGGAAAGTGGAGCCAAGGGGGTCTAGGAGAGACGGGTCTTTTATCGTCTACAAGTGGGCTGTGATAAAGATGTTTGAGCACAGACGTGTACCTTTGACCTGGTCCAGTTTTGCCTCTTGATTGATGTCCAATGAATTTCCATCGAAGATGCAGTGAGAGGGGTGTGGGCACAGGGCTTGGGAAATGTCCCACCCTGGGTGGTGCTGGTGAGTCTGTCAGCATCAGGGGTTGTCAGCTACAAAGATGGGAAATCCAGGACTCCTCTTAAGACAAGGGGCCTGGTTTTCTCTTAGGTTGTGCACATCTGGGCCAGCTAAGACAGTATCTCATTTGTGTATTGGTGAGTAAATGATTTGACTAGGTAAGGTTCAGCTTATTAAACGACCGACACGGATGGGTTTCTCCTGTTGCCAAGGAAAATGTAACAGACCCATTTCTCTTCTCTCCTGGGATGGGAAGGCCACAGCCTCCACCAAGACTTTTATGGAAGGCAGGTTATCTTCCATTTCCACACTTAGGAGCACATCTTCCTCATAATTCTGGAAGCCCTAACTCTTAACTCTGGGTTGCAAACTCAAATGCATGGGGCAGCTGTGACAGGTAGTGTAAATAATAAAAATGGCTAACATGTACTGAGTGCTTACTGTAAACTTGGCTTTATATGTAATGATACGTTTAGTCCTCACAAAAATTCTGTGAGGTATTCAACATTTTATAGAGTAGGAATATGAGGCACAGAGGGGTTAAATAGCTTTGGATTTGAATCTAAATCCAGAACTGTTCACCGCAGTGAACGGCTCCTACTACTGCCCAGTCAGGATGATGCAAAGCTTCTACTGTGTGCATGTGGCTTTGTACAGAGTTAGTAAGGTACGGCAGAAGTTTAATTCAAACTGGTCCCTGGATGCCTGGGCTCAGCTTCTACCCTACACTGCTTCTCGTGGGTAAATCTGCTTGGAGAAGAATATTACTCACTTCAATAAAGAAGTAGACTCAGGGAATTCCCTGGCGGTCTAGTGGTCGGGACTCTGTGCTTTCATTGCAAGGGGCCCGGGTTCGATCCCTAGTTGGGGAATGAAGATCCCATAGCCCTCACAGCCAAAAAAAAAAAGTTACTGCAACCAGTGATCATGGGGGCTGGGGGAGGAGAAAAGACTCACATTTCCTGAAATTCTCTTTCCGCTGTTCCTTCTCCATGTCACTCATTCCTCAGGTTGCCATGGCATCGTGGCTCCCTCTTTCGATGACATCGTCAAGCTGGCCGAAGCCAATGCCTGCTGGGCCCCTGAGGACCTGCTCTGCTTGGAGGAGGACACGTTTCTCAGGAGCGTGGAGCTGCTGGGGGCCGTCAGGAGTTTCAGCCTGGCTCAGCTGAGGAAGCTGAAGGAGAAGGCAGTACAGGTGAAGCCCGCATCAGGGAGGAAGCCCTCACAGAGGGAAACCCAGCCCAGGGTCCCAGCCCTGCTGTGCACAGACCCGTCTCGTGGAGTTGGCACTTGGGTCATTTTGTTGGAATCTCACTGCGTCCTCTCTGAGCCAGAGCTGTGATCTGTGAGCCTGAGAGAGTTCCAGCTCCTCCCTCTCAGGGCTCTGTCGAGGACGGGATGAAATGTCTTGGCATCTAAAGGATGCTCCGTAAATCAAATTTTGTGGATACCCTGGTGCCTCTGGCTGAGGTGGTTTCCAGGAATCATGCCTTTTCTTTCTCCACTTGGAGAACCCCACTGCTGCTTGCAGGAGGTTTTCTCAGAATCTGTGGCAAATTCACCTGAGAACAGAGCAGAAAGAAATAAAAAGAGAACTGAAGTAATTTGCCATCTTTATAAAGATTCCCTTAAGTGGCTTGTTTCAGCTGTTAAGATCGTTGTGGGCGATGTAGTTATGGTTGTGGGGTTAAGACATTAAATTCCTTAAAATGATAACTCTGTTTTTCATATGAGTAATCCAAGTTTATTGTAGACAAGTCAGAAAATAATAAAGAAGAAAGTCAGTCAATCTTTTACCTGGAGATAACTGGGTGGCTCAAATGGAAAAGAATTTGCCTGCAATGCGGGAGACCTGGGTTCAATCCCTGGGTTGGGAAGATCCCCTGGAGAAGGGCATGGCAACCCACTCCAGTATTCTTGCCTGGAGAATTCCATGGAGAGAGGAGCCTGGCAGGCTCCAGTCCATGGGGTTGTGAAGAGTCGGACACGCCTGAGTGACTACTACTTTCACTTTGAAGCACTGTTAATATTTTGGTATGTTCACCTGAAGCTTCCCAGACTTCTGTGTATGCATGTAAAATATATTTATATATTTCATACATGTATTTCATATATCTCACATATATATTCTACAAAAAATAGTATCATACTCACCAACTATTCAATAGCTTCCTCTCCACACTAACAGTGTAAGTGCATGTTATTACATATCAGAAATATAAATCTATATCAGCATTTTAAATAGCTACATAATATCCTATTTTATGGTTGATCTTTATTTATATAACTAGTTGGTAGATTTTTAGACTGTTTATTTTTTTAATGCCTCAATGTACATATTTATACATATTTCTTTGGGTACTTGTCTTATTATTTACTTAGGCTAAATTCTCAGAGATGGAATTTCTGAATCAGAGTATGAATATTTTAAAAGCTTTTGATGCATGTAGCCAAATTTCCCTCTAAAAAGCATGTACCAATTTACATTCTTAACATCAACAAATGAGGGCATCCTTTATCCCATATCTCTCCAATACCATAAGTGATCATTCTTTTTACTCTTTGTCAATTCGATCAGCCAATTTAGTATTCTTTGATTGTTGTTAACGTACATTTCTTTAATATGACTGAGACAACTTTTCTCATATGTTTATTTCTTCTTTTGTGAATTTCCTATTCATGTTCTTTGTCTGTTTAAAAAATATAGTCATCATTTTCTTATTGATTTATAAGAGAACTTCATATATTAAAGAAATTTACCCCATGTCAGTTTCAAATACAGTCAGTAAAAGTGAAAGTGGAAGTCACTTAGTCGTGTCTGACTCTTTGTGACCCCATGGAATTCTCCAGGCCAGAATACTAGAGTGAGTAGCCTTTCCCTTCTCCAGGGGATCTTTCCCACTCAGGAATTGAACCAGGGTCTCCTGCATTGCAGGTGGATTCTTTACCAACTGAGCTATCAGGGAAACCACAATCAGA
Organism: Cervus elaphus; assembly: GCF_910594005.1. NCBI lineage: Eukaryota > Metazoa > Chordata > Mammalia > Artiodactyla > Cervidae > Cervus > Cervus elaphus. The sequence continues at coordinate 34,365,510 of NC_057824.1, forward strand.
AGGGTCAGTCTAATCTGTTTTTTTTTTTTCCACCTGAAGGTTTGGGACATGCCTTCTTACTGGAGAGAGTACCATATTGTTTCCCTGGGGCGCATTGCTCTGGCTCTTAATGAGAGTGAGCTGGAGCAGCTGGATCTCAGCTCCATTGATACCGTGGCTTCCCTCAGCCAGCAGACAGAGTGGACCCCAGGGCAGGTAAGTAGACATGCTGGATCTCTTAAATATTCTATTCCTGTCTTAATAGAATGTATATTTTCCTTTACATCCTAGAGCATACTTACATTAGTCATTATAGCAGCTTTAAAAGTCTTTGCTGCTAGGGACTTCCCTCATGGTCCAGTGGTTAAGACTTCACTTTCAATGTATGAAATGTGGGTTCAATCCCTGGCCAGGGAGTTAGGATCCTATATGCCTAACAGCAAAAAAACAGAACAAAATGTGAAACAGAAACAATATTGTAACAAATTCAACAAAGACTTAAAAAATAACTAAAAAAAATAAAAGTCTTTGTGGCTAATTTCATCACCATTGTCATTTCTATTTATTTTTGGCTGCACTGGATCTTCACTGCTGCTCATGGGCTTTCTCTAGTCTCTGTGAGTGGGGGCTGCTCTTTCCCATGGCTTCTCTTGTTGTGGAACATGGGACCTAGGCTCTTGGACTTAAGTAGTTGAGGTGCACAGGCTTAGTTGCTCCTAGGCATATGGGGATCTTGCTAAACCAAGGGATCAAACCCATGTCCCCTGCATTGGCAGGTAGATTCTTAATCATTGGACAACCAGGGAAATTCATCATTGTCTTTCTGTTAGCTAATTTTCCCCCCTAATTATGGTCATATTTTCATATTTGTAAGTCTAAAAATTTTAATGGGCTAATGGGCATTGTGAATTTTACATCTTTGAGCACTCAGTTTAGCTGCTCTGCTTTGAAGAGTACTAGGCTTTGTTCTGGCATACACTTCAATTACTTTTAGATCAGTTTGATGATTTTGAGGCTTCCCTTTGAGCATTATAAGGGTGAATCTAGAATGAGCTTTATTCTGTGGTTAATTTATCCCCATCACTGAGACGTGATTCTTCTGAGGACTCTATCTAATGCTCTGTGTATTTCTTTTTTTTTTTTTTTGCTCTGTGTATTTCAAGATCTCTTCTCTAGGGCTGGTGGGAATGTGAACTCTTCCCAGCTCCATGTGAGCTCCGAGAATTGTTTGGCCTCCTGCTTTCTGATGCCTTTTTGATATTTATGTGGACTTCCACACCTTGTGTGTGATCAGTGCTCAGCCAGACTTGCTAAGACCTCTCTGTAGGCTTCTGGACCCCATCTCCTCTCTGTGCAGTTTCCTCCTCTCCAGTACTTCGCCTGACAAATTTTAGGATCTCTGGCCTCTCTGGACATGGACCTCTGTATCCTCAACTCAGCCTGACCACTGGGCTTTTTTGGGTTCCCTTTCCTGCTCCACAGCCTGGAAACTGCCTCCGGGCAGACAGTAAGGGCAATTGTGGGGGTCACCTGATTTGTTTTCCTTCTTTCAGTATTATAAGCTTGTGCTTCCTGTTGTCCAGTGTCTAAATAGAGTCATATCATTTACTTTTTTCAGTTTATGGTGAGAGGGTGATTCCTGTGTCAGTGAATCCTTCATGGGCAAAAGAAGGACTTCTGCCCAGAATATGTTTCTGTTGGGTAGGAAGTTCATCCACTGTATTGCTGCAAAGTGGTATCTTAGCTGCGCTGTGTTAACTTGGTTCTCAGGCGGCCCTCCCATCAGCTGTCATTTTCAGCACCAGGCTTACGTATCATGTAATTAGCAACCCCAGAAAAGAGCACTTCTTTCTCATTAATTTTTGAAACAGCCCCAGCATTGCCTCCAATCATGCAATTGCCTGGTCCTAAACAATCTGGTCAGAAGTAGAATATGTGGGTTGGCCTGGCACACATCAGAGAGTAGAATCCATCTCATCAAGACCATTTGAACTGAGAACGGGGAACGTGTGTGTGATAGGCTATGTAATGACCCCCAGAGGTGTCCACTCCCTCATTGCTGGAACCCATGAATTTGTTCCCTTATGTGGCAAAAGGAACTTTGCTGATGTGATTAGGTTAAGAATCTTGCAGTGGGAGATTATCCTGGTGGGCCCAACGTAATCACAAGGGTCCTTAGTGATGGAGGTGGGGGCAGGAGGGCCCCAGATACAGAGGGCAGTGTGACCGTGGAGGCAGGGGGACACTGAGAGATTTGAAGGTGCGGCGCTGCTGGGTTTGAAGATCGAAGACGGGGCTCTGAGTCAAGGGCTTCAGGCAGCCTCCAGAAGCTAAAACAGACAAAGAAATGAATGCTCTCTAGAGTCTCAAAAGGAACACATCCTGATGCCCCATTTTAGGACTTAAGATCCCCAGAACTATAATAGAATATATCCGTGTCATTTCAGGCCCCGGAGTTTGTGGTAATTTGTTACAGCAGCAAAAGGAAATGAATACAGGTGGTTCACCAAGGGAAAAGCGTGGTGTTATCAAGGGGAGCGTGGATACTAGGCAGGCAAAACCAAGGCATGTCCCCTACTCTCATGAGCTTCTTGCAATCAGGATTGCTGTGTCATGACTCTGAGTGGCAACATTCAAATAGAACACAGGGTGAATTGTGCCCCGCCGGAGTTGGGCAACGTGGAGGTCCTGGCCCGAAGGTTGAAGTAAGTTAATACCTGTTAAATATGTGAACAATGGGCTTGCCTGGTGGCTCAGACATTAAGAATCTGCCTGCAATGCCGGAGACCTGGGTTTGATCCTTGGATTGGGAAGATCCCCTGAAGAAGGGAATGGCTACCCACTCTAATATTCTGGCCTGGAGAATTCCGTGGACAGAGGAACCTGATGGACTACAGTCCATGGGGTCACAAAGAGTTGGACACGACTGAGCACCTTTCACTTTCACTTTCATTGTGAACAATGCCTGCCACCTAGTAGTCAAAACAATTAGTTGTTTTCATTGTTGTCATCAGTATATTGGCATCATCACACCCCCTCTTTCCGCAGTTTAACACTTGCCTCATTTGCAAGATGAGAGGGTTGGACCTCCCCCTGCCCCATCAGTCTGCAGTTCCTTCCACTCTGACGTTCTATAATCCTGGGGTTCTGTGACTCTAAAACTGGTTTTGGCCGGCTTAAGAAGTGCCACATCACACCTCCAATATTAAAATCATTCTATTTGCAGTCTGGGAGAAAACAGGAAAATATCTCCAACTTAGAAACTACAGTGTCTCTTTCCCTTTGTACCAATTTTCAATTCCCATGGATGGCAGTGAGATTTATCAATATGTTTGAAGGGGATATGAAAACCTAACATTTGCATATATCATTTGCAGTCAGTTCCTCAACTTTAGCTCCCAATCAAACCCTTAAATGCATGTTTCTAGATTAATAGTCAGACCCGGCGGAATTGCATTAACAGATAGTTCAGCTTAAAAACCAATATAAAGGAAAAAAACTATTATAGAAGCCAGAGGGATGAACAGAGAGATTGAAATCTTATAGCTATTCACTTTCAGTGGTTAATATTGCCTAAAAGTGTTGGTATTAATTGTCTTGGAATCATTACAGATACACTGGCCCAGTCGTTCAAGGAAATATATTTTGGCTTATCACCTTGCAGGCTGAGCTTGCATTTTCCAGGTTCCAGTGGCAAAACAATTTAATATCACATCTTCAAAGTAATTTTATTTGAATTGTATTTTTGCACTTTCATTTTAAAATGGGCATGCCTGATAGTTGGGGAGCACAGATTGCTATGAGTCAACAAGTGAAACCTGATTATGAAGACTTAATAAGAAAAGTTCAAAAGCTAACTTGAATCTCTACCTCTCCTTCATCCCCAAACATCTTCACTGGCTAAGAGTAGAGGCTCTGGAGTCAGACTGCCTGGGTTGTAATCCTAGAACCAGTCATTCAAGTCATCTTGGCATACTTGGCATTACCTTGGCATCTTGGCATAGTTACTTAACCTCTCTGTGCCTCAGTTTCCTCATCTGTGAAATAGAGATAATATTTACTTCCTAGGGTTGTGGGGATTAGAAAAGATAGTATGTATAAATGGTCAAAAGAGTGTTGGCATACAGTAAGCATTCAATAAATATTACCTGTTATTATTTGGGATGCACATTTCCATTCAGTCAAGGACATTTAAATCTAAGCACAGTATTAACTGAAATTCCCTTATAGCACCTGTGAGCTTTGTAATCATTGAGGGGAACTTCATGAAGACATTGACCAATCTGATTTGCAGAAATGTAGGAAATCTCTCTGAAGCCAATCCATCATGTGATTGGATTAGAGAGGGAGTAATCTGATGTCATTTTAAAGGAATATATATTGCCTATGGCTTCTGTAAATCACTCACTCAGATGTTCATCCATTCATTCATTCAAAAAGTACTTATTATTCATAATGTACCCTACTGTGGGCTAGGCATTGTGCCAGGTACTGGGAATATGGTAGTGAACTAGCTGGATAGGGTCTTCATCTTTGGAGATTCTGCTTGGTGATACAGACAAAAATTGAGCAATCAAGAGGAAACATTTAACAACTTTTGATAAGGGATAAGCAGAAGATGGACAAGGTTCTCATGGAAATAGCAGGGAGGGAAGCTACTTGGGATGGGAGAATACAGGAAGTCTTCTCTGAGCAGGTGGCATTTAAACAGACCTGAGGGATAGAAAGGCAACAGCCGTGTTAAAAAGTGGAATCCCATTGGAACATTTCACAATGTTTGCAACACTTTCTCTTAACACTAGAGTGATCCATATTGTGTGATGGGATGGACTGACATTAAAGAGAGATGGGAAGATTCACTGTGACTCCTCTACTTCCACTCAGGAGATGTTCATCCTCGGATGTCCCCTCCTTACCTCTGCCTTGTGAGCTCTGGTCCTTTTGTAATCTTTATAATCTGTCTCCATGATCCCTGACAATCCACACTATTATGCGCTCATCTTTAGGGGATTGACTTGGGTCCTTCCTCAAGTCCAACATAGGCAGATGAAATTAATCAGGATTCATCCAGTTACAAGTGACAGAAAACCCAACTCAAAGAGACTTGAGCAAGAATAGAGTTTGTTAACCCAATAAAAAATGAATGGAAGATCTAAATAGACAGTTCTTCAAAGAAGACATACACAAGGCCAAAAAGCACATGAAAAGATGCTCAACATCACTAATTATTAGAGAAATGCAAATCAAAACTACAGTGAGGTATCACCTGAGATTGGTCAAAAAATCTACAAACAATAAATGCTGGAGAGGGTGTGGAGAAAAGGGGACTCTCCTACCCTGTTGGTGGGAATGTAAATTGGTGCATTATAGAGAACAGTATGGAGGTTCCTTAAAAAATGAAATCCGGATTTCCATATGATCCAGCAATCCCACTCCTGGGTGTATGTCCAGAGAAAACCATAATTCAAGAAGATACATGCACCCCAGTGTTCACTGAAGCACTATTTACAACAGCCAAGACAAGGGAGCACGCTAAATGTCCATCAACAGAGGAATGGATAAAGAAGATGTGGTACAATGGAATACTGCTCAGCCATCAAAAGAGTGAAGTAATGCCATTTGCAGCACCATGGATGGGCATAGAGTTTCTTATACTGAGTGAAATAAGTCAAACAGAGAAGGAAGAATACCATATGGTATCACTTATATATGGAATCTAAAAAAATGGTGCAAATGAAAGCACATTTACAAAGCAGAAATAGAGTCACAGATGCAGAAAACAAACTATGGTTACCAGGCAGATAGGGGAGGAGTGATAAATTGGGAAACTGGGGTTGACATCTACACACTACCATATATAAAATTGATAACTGAAAGGACTTACTATAGGGCTTCCCTCATGGCTCAGATGGTAGAGAATCTGTCTGCAATGCAGGAGACCTGTGTTCTATCCTTGGGTCGGGAAGATCCCCTGAAGAAGGGAATGGCCCATTCCAGTATTCTTGCTTGGAGATTCTCATGGACAGAGGAGCCTGGTGGGCTACAGTCCATGGGGTCGCAAAGGATCTGACATGACAGTGACTAACACTCACTTTTCACTAAGGACTTACTATGTAGCACAGGGAGCTCTACTCAATGCTCTGTAAAGACCTATATGGGAAAAGAGTCTAAAAAAGAGTGGAGATATGTATATGTGTGTGTATATATATATCAGTATATATATGTGTGTGTGTATATATGTGTGTATATATATGTGTATATATATGTGTATATTTTGTATATATATGTGTGTGTATACATATATGTGTATATATATTTGTGTATATTTTGTATATATATATATATGTGTATATATATATGTGCATATATATATATAAGTGATTCACTTTGCTATGCCCCTGAAACTAACACAGTGTTGTAAATCAACTATACTCCAATAAAATTTTTTAAAAAAGAATGGAGTTTATTGACTCCTATCACAGAGGATGTCAAGAGTGGAGTTAAAGTATGGCTGGATCCAGGGGCTTCAACACTGTTGTCAGGAATCCCTCACCATTTTTGACCCTGCTTTCTTCTGTTGGCTTTGTTCAGAGGCAGTTTCTTTCCATGCGGTGAGTTCTAGCAGATTCAGGTGTTTGTCTTCCAAGGTCCAGTCCCGAGTAAAGAAAGCTCAGCTCTTCTAGTTGCTCCAGCCAAAGTCCTGGTTGGTTTTGACTGGATCACATGCCCAATCTAGAACCAATCACTACGGTCAGGCTAAGAGACATTCTGGCTGGCCAGGACTGGACCACAGCATCACTCCTCGAACTCAGAATGCAGTTAGCTCCAATTGGACCACATGAAGTAAGAGTGTGGGAGGGCTGGCTCATCAGGGAAAGTCATGAACAATGAATAGCCACTATGTTAAATTAAGGGGATCCTCCACTACACATCAGCCCCTAAAACCAAAGCTAATTGGAAAGATTCCCGTGTCATTTTAAATGCCAAAGCATTTAATGTACTACCCCCTGGAACTGAAGAGTGAGAGGCAAACCTATTTCAGGGTCGATTTCATGAAGGTCACATCTGACTTGAACTTCCAAATAAAAGGATGGATTTTAACAGTTGGGAATGTAGGAAGGGCATTTCAGATTGAGGCACTAACTTGAGTAAAGGTGTAAAGGCAGAAAATTACAAGGTTTTATCAGAAAATTGTGAAAACAGACGCTGGAAAAGTTTGGATCCTAATGCAGAAGAACTTAAATGACCAAACTATCTGAAAGTCACGAATGATGAGGGGAATAAGCCAGCAGACACAGACCCAAGGTACCGATGTCTTTAATGTTGAAGGATACAAGAACTTCATGGTCTAAAGATGCCTCCATAGATCAGGGGACATACTCAGTAGAAGCAGCACTATCGGGAGGTTAGCCTGGATGAGTGGCTAGGATGGTTTGGAATGGGTAATATGTCCAGAGGAGAAGTGTGAGCAATCAGCAGGAGCTGGCTCCATCATCCCCTTGGATCTTGGGGTCTTGATCATCCCTGGATGGTTCATTTCTTGTCCTTCCACATTTTTATAGGCTAAATCCATTCTGCAAGGGTTTCTGGAGGATTCAGGCTATCGTGTCCAGGATCTGAAGAGCTTCCACTTGGTAGGACTTGGTGCAATGCTGTGTGCCATGAACATCACCGAAATCTCACTTATAAAGATCTTGGAATTCAGGTAACCAAAATACTAGTGCACAGAGTGGCAAATGATTGATTTGTTAATTGATTGATTCATTCATTAATTTATTCATCAAGATGTTCTCTACTTCCTGCTGCATTGCAACCTTTCTGGGATAAAATAGGGAGTGAGATTAGCTGGATCCTTTCTCAGTGCTGAGCCTACCTACCTTTTGCATATCTGTTTTGGCTGGAGAGTCTCCTAGGCTCACGCTATATCCCTCCCTTGTGACCAGGGTGGTGGTGGCCAGAATCGGGACCCTGCTCTGCAGTCCCCAGGTCTTGGCGGAGTTTAAGAGGAAGGCAGAAGTTGTGTTTGGGGAGCCCACTGACTGGCCCAGGTTTGTCTTGCAGGAGCTTGGGACTATTGCAGGTAAGAGGCACCTTGAGCATGCCTTTCTCCCCCTCTCCAACCTTAAATCTGGGGACAAAAACAAACAACAAAATCCTTGGCCACCTATAGTGAACATCCATAGAGATATGGTACAACCTAGATTTCATGACTTCAAGTTGCAGAGGGTGGGGTCTGCAAGTCTGCTTTTTAAACAAGCTCTCTTGGTAATTCTGTGTGGCTAAAGTGGTTTAGAATGTTATCTAATTGGCTCCAAAATAGATTTATACACAATTTAAAATTTGTGTAAAGTGAAGCTCCTTCTGGGCATAAATTTCCTTGTAGGAGACCAATCAGGGCTAATGTGACCCACATATTTTTTCCTGGGTTGATTAAGGAACCCAATTCCCCAGTGTGACTTTCAGGGCCTTTTGTAAGGAATGATGTTTGCCTAGAACATGCAGATCTGTACATTACGCAGTGCCATTAATAAAACAAACGGAGTTCTGATGGCTTGAATTAAACCCTCTGATTCCTTTTTCTCCCCAGCTGGATTAACTAAAGAAGAGCTCCGAATGCTTGATAAGGATCTGATGCCCTATTTCCAGCCATCAGCAATCAAATGCCTTCCTGATGAGATATTCAAAGTAAGTACTCAGTTCCTCAAGGAGAATGGGAGCTTGACCCCATTTCAGATCACACAGGGAAGCAGATGGTGGGTGTTGGATTCTAGGGACCTGCAACCTGCTTCTGCTAACAGGGCCAGAGGAGAGCTATATGCCAACAATGGATGGATTACAACATAATTTTAGCTGTTTTTGTTTTTAAAGTTTTTTTCTTTGATTTTTAACTTATCTTTTAATTGTGTCTATTTTTATGGTTTCCCTCTCTTCACAGCCACTGGCACTAATTTTCTATTTATGATGGTATGACAGGTGTATATTCTCTTATCCCAAACCCTTGGGAGCAGATATATTTCAGAATTTGGAATTTTCCAGAGTTTAGAAAGATCACTCTATGAATCTACAGTATTGTAAATGAACACCTTCAGCAATGTCTGGGGAAGCACCTTGTAAGCAAGTACATTAATATTTCTGTGAAGAAATCTGTGACAAATCACACTAATTGGAATAAATAGAGACTATAAATGGTTTCACATCAATTCAGGTCAGATTTTGCTGGCAAATGAGTTTGTCTTAAACTTTGGAAAAAACTTACAGGTTTCAGACTTTTTTTTGGACTTCAGAATTGTAGATGAGGGATGACATTTCCATTAACATTTCCTTTTAAAATAAATTTACGTGAAACATTTAAATTGATTTAAAGAAAAGAATTAAAAAAGCCACAATAGGATAGGTAGTAAACAGCTATGGGAAAAATTGAGAGGGTTGAAGTGGATCTGAGGATAGGGAAGCAGATGTATAAGATTAGGAGAGGGTTTCGTGGGGGCAGTCTGCTCTGATGAAGAGTGACTCTGGTGTTCTTGTTTGCTGGGTAACTTGGAAACATATTCTGTCCACCAAAACTGGATAAGGCACACCAGGCTAGACAAGCTCCCATGATGCCACGTCATTGGTTCTTTTTAAGACAGAGAACAGATCTTGAACTGTTCAGGACCAAGAACAGTTCCCAGCACAGACCAGGTGTGCGCTCTGAAAAGTGGAAGTCGCTTTCTGACCCCATGGACTATACAGACCATGGAATTCTCCAGGCCAGAACACTGGAGTGGGTAGCTGTTCCTTTCTCCAGAGGATCTTTCCAACCCAGGGATTGAACCCAGCTCTCACATTGCAGGCGGATTCTTTACCGTCTGAGCCTCCAGGGAAGCCCAAGAATACTGGAGTGGGTAGCCTAGATCCCTTCTCCAGAAGATCTTCCTGACCCAGTAATCAAACTGGGGTCTCCTGCACTACAGGTGAATTCTTTACCAGCTGAGCTCCCAGGAAAGCTGTTTGGGGGAAATAAATAAGTAGCTGTCCTTAAAGGCCATTCAGCTTCTCTTCTGGGGGCTCTGCATGGGGTAGGCAGCTTGGTCCTTGAAGTTGGCATGTTGCTGAGCATGCTCTCCTGGTCTTGTTTGGAACGTACTTTGCAGTTTACTTTTTCTGGAAATTCCTAGCGGCCACTTGCATTGTGGTAGGCTTCAGCCTAGGTGCTAGGGTATAGATACCAGACTAGGTTCACATGGCATGCACCGGTGAAGGCGTGTAATGCAGTGCCTTCAGGGACCTGAAAAAGTAACAAAAGAATGTAGTGGCCTGGGCAGGGACTAAGGTGAAATGGAGAACCAGTCTAAAGCTGGGAAGGCTGCTTCTCATCTCTGGCACAGGATGCGATGCAGTGTGACAGAGTGGGCCTAGCATTGCTGCCGGATCTTCCTTTTCTCTCTCTCTCTTTTTTTTTAAGAATCCTGAAGTCTCATTTTCATGTGACATCTCCTGATAATTAAATGTTGGAACCGCTTTGAATTTATTTTTTGAAACAGTTTAATAGGCCTAGGGTGGCAAGCAGCAACATAGGAAAAATAGATAATTTTTATAATACAGACTCTGTGTTAATGGTAGATGTAAGTTATAAGCCAGCAGTGCATGTCTGCTCTGTGTGTGTGTTTGGTGAGCGGGAGGAGGTGATGCTGAATTTTGCAGGACAGGTCAGCTAGGTGAGAAGGAGGAACAGTGTTCCAGGTGGAAGGATGTACTGCCTCCTGGGGGTTACACCTATGGCTGTCCATTCTCCAGGAGTGAAGGGTACCAGCAAGGAGTGGGGGTGGGGTGCTGGAGAGGTGGGCAGGATCCAGAGCTTGAAGGCCTTATTACTATGTAAAGAGCTTGAACTGTGTCCTGGAGAGGGGGCAGAAAGGGTTCTAAGCAGGGGAATGACATGATTCCAGGAAAACATCAACCCCGACAAGAAAGAATAATGTGAAGGATCAAAGACAGGGTGAAAGAGCAGAACCCCCTTTCTCAGAATCTTTGGGGCCCTTAGAAAATGAGCAGGGTGACTTTAGAGGCACCTGACATCCCATCTCATTTCACACCCACTGGAACTAGTCACCGAGTCCTCTAAGCCAGAAGTGATTGCAGAAAACATCTTGTTTAGGGCCCTTGAGCAGAATTCCCACTGCTGTGTGTCTATGGCACACATCACTAATAGATTACTGCACTTACCCTTTTTAGAACCCTTACCGGACTCACCTGTGATAAGTTGAGAATCCACATAGGAGATAAGTTCTCTGTGCCAACCCATATCTAGTCCAAAAGCACAGAGAGGCTATGAAACTTGCCCAAGGTCACACAGCTAGTGGGTGGCAGAGCTGGGACACAGAGTAAAAGCTTTGCCCTTTAGATGTGTGTTTTCTCTACCACATCAGGGTTTCTCCGGTGGGGGACTTGAAGCATTGTGGGCAGGGTGACTTGCACTGCATTAAACAACATTAAGTCGCCTTATCAACTCTCTTTTACTACTGATTACTTCAAGGAGGAAATCTCAATTTGGAACTAATATATGTATATATTATATATATTGTATATATACTAAGTATATATATATATATACACACACACACACACACACACACATATGTATATTTAAAAGAGGCCCCAGGATCAGACAGTGTTGGCCAACAGACCTAGCTAGAATTTAGTAATGTTTTACTTCTTCTGGCATATTTTAAACGAGTACTTATTGCAAGTCATCCTAAGTTTCCATTTTTGGAATTGCCATTAATTTGCTTTTTTTTCCCATTTTATCATACATTTATGTTAGAAGTGAAAGAGTGATCTGATTTTAAGGAAAAATCCTGAAGAGGAGCACAAATTAGAGATACATGGGTACCGCAAAGTTGTGCGGGCCCAGGGCGGATGCCCGAGCTTTGGGAAAGTCTGGGAGGGGCGCCTCTGAGGGCGCTGTCCCCTTCCCCCCTGCAGGAGCTGTCGGCAGAGCAGATCGCCTCCCTGGGCCCTGAAAACGCGGCGGCGGTGACCCCAGCGCAGCGCCGGCAGCTCAGCATGGTGCAGCTGCAGAGCCTCCAGCGGGCGCTAGATGGCGCCAAGACTCGCTCCTGGCTGGACGCGCCTCCGAGCGCCAGCCCCGCCCGGACCCCCTCCTCTCTTTCTCCTGCTGGTGAGCCGGACAGACCCAGCCCCACCTCCCACTCCTAATCCCCACTCCTCGTCTCTCGGCCCGCCCCGCCTGACATGGGGCGGCGAGAAGGTTCCTAAAATTCAGGGTGGGGTCTCGGACGGTCCTTGAAGATTCTGCATTCAGAGAAAAACCCACAGTCCGTACCAAGCATGTATAAAGAATGGTCAACTCCGGAGCACTTGCAAGTCTTGGGATGGGGGGAGCTCTTAAAAATTGCCAGCCCCACGGACCCCACCCAGAACCCACTGAATCAGAGTTTCTCAGGACTTAAGCCCTTTCAGTGGTTCCTTTGCTCCTCCGTCCTTCTCACCGTCCAGGATTAATAAATTCAGGCGATATATTTTGGGCACCTACTATGTGCTAAGCCTGCAGTAGTGAGTGGTGAGTAAGGCAGGTGAGGCTCTCTCGTAATAAACGAGGAGATTTCAAATCTGATTGAGACCAGGGAAGGAAAGCAGCAGAAGGAAGTGGTGGTGACGAAGAAATGAGCTGAGCTGAGGAGTCGGGGTGGAGGTGGCTTTCTCCCCCCCCCGCCCCCTTTTTTCCCTCCTTGCCTGTCTCACATCCCCTCCCCTCTCCCTCACACTTGTTTATGACTCCTGTCTTTACTGAGCACGGTCTTTGGACCAAGGATGGTGCTCGGGAGGCAGCTGTGAGCAAGCCTGTCCTTGTGGAGCTCCCAGTCCAGGGTGGGGGTGACGGAAGCCCCAGCACCCAGGCGACCAGGTGGCAGTAGGAGGGGTACTGTGAGGGCGGACACAGCGATCGCTGGGGAGAGGCAGCTTCCTGGGCTTCGGGGAGGGCAAGCAGCTGTGGAAACCTCCTGAAGACTGATTTCTAGGCTGCAAACCCAGCTGGAGAGATGGACCCAGCCACGTGGGGAGTGTCCCAGGTAGGCAGGAGCAGATGCAAATACCCAGAATTCAAAGAGAGGTGCCCCGCCTCACCTTGGGGATGGGAGGATGCCTAATTTCTGCAAATGGGAGCCATGCCCTTTGATTTATTGCTATCTTTAAACTTTTTCATCGAAATATAATCTGCATACATGTAAAAGGTATTTGAAAATGTTGCAGTGTTTTGGGTCTTATATAATGCACACAATAGATAATGCACATTGTTTAAAATATGAAAAGTCTGAAAAGGTGTGAAGTAAAACATCCACCCTCCACCCCCTGTTCCACAGTCACCCAGTTCCCCTCCTCAGAGCGACCAATGTTACCAGCTTGTGGATCTGTCCAGAGATATTCTATGCACATCCAAAGATTATCTCTGCACTTTTACAAAAGCTTATTATATACTTTGTTCTGTGACTTGCATTTTTCACCTGAAAATTTACCTTAGAGACAGTTCCGTATCCATGTCTAGGAGCCGTGCAGTTCGTGGTTTTCTGGCTATGCTGTAACTGTCTTTAACTAGATCTCTATAGAGGATAATTCAGTTGTTTCTATTTTTATACTGTTACAATCAATGCTGCAGTGAATGACTTTATATACTTTGCATCTGTTCAAGTATATCTGCAGGGTAAACTCTTCCAAGTGAGACTGGGGGTCAGAGGGTCGGTGCATCTGGAAATTCTGATGCAGGAGAAGCTTAGTTCCTCTTTCCTTCCATTCACCCCACCAGCCTGAGCTGGTCCTGGCAGCCGGGTGAACTGTTCCTGGGGGCCAGGCACTTAATCTTGTTTCCCAAACTTGCTTTGTTATCTGAACCACCTGGGTGTGATACTTAAAATCCAGATCCCCCGGCCTGGTACCTGACTTGCTGAATCAGAATTTGCAGGGGAAGGTCCCCAAATTTGCATTTTTAGCCATCTCCCCAGGTGACTCCTGTGATTAAGGCACTTCTGCTGCTGCTGCTGCTAAGTCGCTTCAGTCGTGTCCGACTCTGTGCGACCCCATAGACCCCATAGCCCACCAGGCTCCCCGTCCCTGGGATTCTCCAGGCAAGAACATTGGAGTGGGTTGCCATTTCCTTCTCCAATGCATGAAAGTGAAAAGTGAAAGTGAAGTCGCTCAGTCGTGTCTGACTCTTCGAGACCCCATGAACTGCAGCCCAGCAGGCCCCTCCGTCCATGGGATTTTCCAGGCAAGGGAACTGGAGTGGGGTGCCAGTGCCTTCTCCGAAGGCAGTTCTGGTACTTGCTAATTCACGCAGTCTCATATACTTTGCCCTCCCGCCCCTTGCTATTTGGGGTCATTATTCTTGTTTAGGGTTGAGCAAGCCAAGACCTAGTGAGGGGGAGGTGCAGGGAGCTGGTGCCATGTGCCCACCCTCTGTGGACTGCTGAGACTTCCTGTGAACTCTTGTCTTGTTTCCTTTTAGGAGCCTGGGTCTCCCGGGGTCTTGGGCTGGGCTACCCTCTTCTGGTCCTGATGCCCAAGCTTCTGTGGTGAGTGGTGTTTGCGCATCGCCCTGGAGTCGAAGCAGCTGGCCAAAGCGCTTGCAGACCCCGAGGACCCTACAGAGGATGGGAGTCCCCCACCCCAACTCGGAGCCTCAACGAGGGCAAGGAGACCTTGGGACTTTGGAACTGAAGAGGCACTAAAGGAAGAGTAATTAATAAAATGTGATCTGCACCTTCTTAAACTGGCTTGAATCCTCGGCAGGGAGACCTCATCTCAGTCTCCCTAGTTTTCTAGCTTGGAGACGGGGAAGCTGGGGAGGGGAGAGCATTTCCTGTCAACAGCATGAAAACATTAGTACAAGTTAACACCCTCCCTCTAGAGGGAGATGCCAGCCAGTGAGGGCTGCAGGCCTAAGCCCCGGTTTCACCAAGACCTGATCTGGCTTCTCTTCTGGTTTTAATTTCCCTTCCTCGGAGATATAGGCCATATTGGATTTCTCCTTCTTAGATATTTAGCAGAGCTGAAATAAATGAATCCCATAATAGACGCCGATATTCCTGCCTGATTGTTGGGACTAATTGATGTTTTGGTGGGCATTGCATTGCTTGGAAATTAAAACATTTAACATGGCTCAACGTTAAATCAATTTTAAAATACCCTTTCCAGATACCTTCCATTTCCTTGGGAGTCAGCTAATGAATGGCTGTTAAACTTTCAAAAATATACCTTTCTTGGTGGAGGTGGTGGCTCTTCTGGGTTTTAAGTGCTCTGGGCTTTGGGGATGGGTTGAAATAAAAGAAAATACATTGTAATCCTGCGATTATGGCGCAGCAGAGGAAATGCACCCGTTGGCCCAGTCCTTTTGGAGGCTGGGATGGAGTTACCTCTGGAAATTTGCAAGATGCTCATGACCTTTGGCTCAGGAAGGCAGAGCTCAGGAGGGGGTGTTTTGCTGCCTCCCGGATGTTACACCTTCTCAAATTCAGCCATCAAAGTTGTTTCTCACGACATAGCTTAAGGTGGCAAGTTTTTTTGAGGGGGGGATTCCCAGCTTCCACCTTCTGCAACTCCCCCAGCTGTTTGCAGAGATCACGGTACTGGTGCATGGGTCACAGTGTGCTGGCTGTGTCTCTGATCCGTCAGGACCTGTACTGTACTGGTTATTAATACAGGTAGATGTTGTGGAGGTTGGCGGGTCTTCAGAAGTCATGTGTGGTTATTCAGTTCAGTTCAGTTCAGTTCAGTTCGGTTGCTCAGTTGTGTCCGACTCTTTGCGACCCCATGAACTGCAGCATGCAAGGCCTCCCTGTCTATCACCATCTCCTGGAGTCCATCCAAACCCATGTCCATTGAGTCGGTGATGCCATCCAACCATTTCATCCTCTGTTGTCCCCTTCTCCTCCTGCCTTCAGTCTTTCCCAGCATCAGGGTCTTTTCAAATGAGTCAGCTCTTTGCATCAGGTGGTCAAAGTATTGGAGTTTCAGCTTCAGTATCAGTCCTTTCAATGAATATTTAGGACTGATTTCCTTTAGGATGGACTGGTTGGATCTCCTTGCAAGAGACTCTCAAGAGTCTTCTCCAACACTACAGCACCAATTCAAAAGCATCAATTCTTTGGCGCTCAGCTTTCTTTATAGTCCAACTCTCACATCCATACATGACCATTGGAAAAACCATAGCCTTGACTAGATGGACTTTTGTTGACAAAGTAATTAATGTCTCTGCTTTTTAATATGCTGTCTAGGTTGGTCATAAAAGACTGGGGTGTGGAGGGTGTGGCCTTGTGGGTGTTACCTGGGGTCTGATCTGATTTTCTTTCATCCTGGTGGGGAAGTGGTCGCTAGGGCTGCTTCTGGAGCCCAGATCACGGATCTCGTTACAAACTCCAGCCCCAGTTTAGCTGGGCGGGACCAGCTGCTTCGAGCGGGGTGCTGGGTGAGAATGTGTCTGCCCAGATTCCTGTCAGAGAGGCCTTGGACCTTGCTTAGTAGTCCCACTTTCTTCCAGCCTTGAATTATCCTGGGCAACCACAACTTCCTATGAGTCAGACTTCATGCTGCCCATGCCAAGTAGCTTTGCGTCTCACTTTGGCTTCTGATCATTTGTTTCTGGGTTAGTTTCTGGGTCATTCCTCCCATTGTGGCTGACAGTAACGGCTCCTGTTCTGCAGGTCCAGTCTGCATCAGGCGCTGCTCTGAGGTCTTTGCCTGTATCCTTAGCTCACGTCATCATCCCCCCGGCCCTGCCAGGTGGATGCTGTTAGTTCCCGTTTTCCAGATGAGGCAACTGAACCCAAGAAAGATGAAGGAACTCTTGTCTAAGGCCTCTCAGATAGCGAGGATTTGGGTTCTGACTTTTTGTCTCGCCCTCTGCTGCCTCCCGGATGGATATTCTTGAACTTCTCTAATGAGTTAGATCAGAGAGAGGTTCTGTAGATCCCTTCCCCTCCTCCTCTGGCGGGAGGCCAGCTTGCCTCACAGCTCATATAATTGGTGATTGCCTCAGGCAGGAAGACAAATCCAGCTTATGCCCTGCAGGACCCCCGGGGTCTCTAGTTGAAGTGTGCAGCCTTCTGCACGCAGAAAAGCAGCGGTCACACCACAGGTACAGCTCCCGTTCACCTTTTCAATGTCGGCGGTGCTGTTGGGTTCCCAGCCTCCACCTTTTGCAGCTCCCCCCAGCTGTTTGCAGAGATCACGGTGCCTGGCGGGTGCCGTTGTGGGTCACAGTGTGCTGGCTCTGGCTCTGATTGGTCAGGGCCTGTGCCATAGTGGTTATTCAAATTTTTGAACACTGCTCAGCTAAATCCTTTTACAGATCCCCTGCCATCAAGCTTGATGGGGGCTGGGAATCTTTCTGCACCTTCAGCCTGTCATCCAGTGGGACTTAGATTTAAGCTATTCCCTCTAGACCTGGTACCCAGGGGTTCAGCCAGAGGGGCTGGGATGGGCTCTACTGCCAATGAAAGGTGGCTGTGAGTTGGTGCATGTGGGAACATGTGTGAGTGTATGTTTACCTGGCTTTACTGAAGAAATGCTGTCATGGAAGAGGCAGTAAACAACTTAATATTAAATACTAGGTATTTCTTTGTCCTTAAAAGTTCTTTGTCCATCCTTGACTCCTTTAAACACATCTCTGTTGCCTCCCTATAAAGCATATATATAATAAACAGGGAGGCCTGGCAGAATTCCAGCCCACGCGGTGTCTAAGTGGCACGTCTTCAAAGTGCAAATCTTGAAACCTTCTTGAAGTGAGTGTCCTTGCTACAAATCCATCCAGGACGTCCAGCAATTCCTGGGATTCTCAACCACCTCAGGAGGGTCGTTGTCCACTTCTCTGTCTTTGCTTCCCCAGGAACTGATTATTTCAGAAAGGGATATAGCTTGTCTGATCCTTGAAATCTTGGCAACTCACCAGCAGGCGAAGACTTTATTTGCCTTCACCTTCATCCTGGCCTTTTACAAGCCCAACAAAATGCCTGCTGATGAAATGTGGGGGAAGGGACTGTCCTTTCCCAGGAGACCTCTGGCCCTGAGGATCTCCTTCCAGTCTCCGAGACCCTCTGGAACACTTCTGTGTTGGGGGCAGCTAGACAGTGGTTCCCAACTCTTCTGCTCACTCCCTTTATTAGGATGGAACAGCCAAGCTTTTGCCACATGGCTTCCTTGTGCATCTCAGTGGGTAGAGTCTGCTTCCCCACCTGCTAACTTTGGCTTTGGCCATTGAGCAGACAGGACACCATCCCTCCAGCAGACGTCTTACACGTGCTTGTGTGATTTGACCTCTTGGTATTGCTTCTGCATGTAAGGAGACCTATGGGTGAGGAGACGTGGAGCAGACCTGAGCCCAACACAAAGCTAGGAGCTAAGTTGAGATCAGCAGGACCCAGCTGAGCTCAGCCAAGCCCAGGAGAGCCGCAGCCAACCTGAATACTCATATGTGAGAAGTAAACATTTGTTAAGGGAAGCCATGGAGATTTAGGGTTATTTGTTACTGTAGCCAAAGCTGACTTGCACCCCATGTCCTCCACATGCCTTCCTGGCACGGGCTGGTCATGTGCTGTCCCTTTCTTCACATTCCCATCATTTGCCCTGTAGACTGTGCCCATTAGGGAAGCTCTTTGTTAAATACTGTGCTTCTTGATACAACGTTACGGCCCCTAACTGCCTCTTACTTCCCATTTCCAAGACCAGGGGCCGTAGAAATCAGGTAACTGCTCCTCTGGGGTCAGAGCTTCTGCCCATAACATGGTTGTTCCATCTGCTCTGCCATGGCAGTCTTCATATCTAATGGCTCATCGAACTGTCTCACCTGGAGCACTCACCGATCAACATCACTGCCTCCAACTCTGCAGCTTAGCTCTACCCTCTGGTACCATCAAGGCTCTGTTAGCTGGAGTTTCCCAGAGGGATGGATTTTCAGGTCAAGTAATAGCACATGGAATAGGTGCACCGGCCCATCCTCGGGGGAGAGCATCCCAGCTGGAGAAGCCATCTGGCTCTCCTCCAGGTGTGTGTCATCGCCACTCACCCTGGAAGCTGCAAGACCCTTTGAAGCGGCCGAGGTCCACAAGTCTGACCTTGAGCTACTCTCCCCTGGGGGTCTGCTCCATCCATCTTCTTCTGCTCCTTGCCATGTCAGGCCCACTGAGACCCCACTCTCTACCATGACATCTTGGGTCAGGGATCCTGAGACTGATGAGCAGGCAGGTGGTTTTCCACTAGTGAGTGTCCAGTCAGTTTCAGGACCTCTCACACCAGGAAGGATTTGGAATTGGAGGAATGGACATGGCCAGCATGTAGCCCCACTGGAATGTAAGCTCCCGTGGGCAGAAGCCCTGACTGTCTTGTTCACTGCCGTATTCTTCCTGCTCAGCAGTCCCCAGTGGGCTGGGTCATGGTTGGTGTTCACTGCCTATTTGTTGAATATGGAAGTGAAACTGCATTCCCCCTCACATCAGACTGAACTCAGTAGGACCTCTGGTCAGGCAAGTGTTGGTAAACTTTAGCTCCAAGGGTGCTGGGGGGCTGTGATAAGAATATACTCATTTAACGAAAATGCGTATTGAGAACTCACTTTTTGCCAGCCCCTGTGCTGGTCACGATGGAGGGAGAACACACCCAGCCCTGTCCTCATGCAGGCCACGTTGTGCTGGGAGCTAGAGGAAGCACATAATAGACACACACGTGCAAATCAGATAGTGATCAATACGATGGAGAGAGGTCAATCTGGTGGTGGTGGGCGTGAGGGCAGAGAATAAGCTCATCAAGTGGTCATGGAAAAGATAGTGACTGAGCAAAGACTGGAAGGCGGTATGGGGTGGCATGAGTATACCTAAACTTACACCTATATTTCCATCTACATTCACACCGGCATCCGTATCTACATCGACGTCATCATCTCTATCTGTATCCGGTCTGGGTAGCAAGGAGGAGCGAGTGTGAAGTCCCAGAGGCAGGACTGATGCTCCGGATGTCCGAGGACCAGCAGGTGACATGGTGGGTGGGGAGAGGCAGGAGATGAGGCTGGAGAGATGACGGGCCAGATCAGGCAAGGCCTCGGGGGCATCACCGGGCTTAGTCTCCTGGTTCTGAATGAACAGAAAGTGGAAGGAGGTGGAACCCCATGGGATCTTTGCCCTCTTCCCGTGACACAAGGGCAGCTCAGAAAAAGTGGCTGTAGCTCCAGAACCCCAGTGGGTTCTGTCTTGCAACCTCTACATATTGTCGGGCTCCCTGTAGTTTTCACCCTGTTGCTTCCTTGTAAAGGAGTCTTTGCATCAGTTCAGTTTGGTGAGCGTTATCTTAATCTTAGAAGATTTAACTCAGGATTTTGTTTCCAGGCCCCTTGCTGTGTTCTCGATGTGGGGAGGGACCTGACCCTTCCCTCCTCCATCTGATGACCCCGAGAGCACATTTCCTTCTCCCCACACTGCCAGGTGAGCGGTCAGCCGCAGGAGTCTCTCCTCATCACTGTAGGTGGTTTATCAGGACCCTTTTGACTTCTATCCCTTCTGAGAGCTGGGAAAGGTTCTGAAGTCAGGCCTGGCGGGATCCAGGAGCTCTGAAAACATCCCCGGGAGTGGGCTTCCCTCTTGCTATCTTCTGACTCTGCCTTTAAGCCTGGTTTCTTTCTTAGGCAGACTCTCCTTTCACGGTGGCCACCATCAGCATTAGACTCATAGCCTAACATTTTAGCATTATCAAGAGAGACAGCTTGGTCTTTCCTGGTCACGTCAGTGATCTGGTTCCCTGGATTCACTTTGATCCAGCCTGCCTGAGGCAGGTGGCATTGCTGAACTGACCCCTGTGGCTGGGATGGTGAATTACACCAATTGGCCAAGGCTAGGTCAGGAGGTGACCCCAAATCCTACCCCAGATCACAGTGACCGAACAGCAAAGAGCTGATTCCAGGGGAGTTCAGGTACCAAACCGTGGCAGGCAGAATTCTAAGCTGGCCTCAAACTCCCTGGAGTGCATGCCCCATGTAACCTCCTCCCCCTAAGTGCAGGCAGAACCTGTGCGTGTGGGTGGATGTCACTCCCAAGACTGGGATGCTCATCGGCTGACTCTTGAGTTCCTCAAAAGAGAGGTCATCTGGGTAGAACTGACTTGATCAGGTGTGCCCTTGAAAGGAACCAGGCCCTTCCTGATGACAGAGCTGTTCAGAATGTGAGAACCTATGGGGAGGCCACAAGACAAGGATCCAGGGTGCACTTAAGAAGGCGAGAGAGGTCCCTGGCTGATGACCAGCAGGAAAACAGAGACCTCGGCTGTACGATCAGAAGGAATGAAGTCTGCAAAAACCAGCCATTCTGGAGGAGGATCTCAGTCCCAGACAAGACCCCAGCCCCAGCTGCATCATGATTTCAGCCCACTGAGATTCTGAGCAGAGCATTCAGCTGCGCCTTCTGACCTATAGAACTGCGAGATAATAAATGTGTGTTCTTTAAGCCACTCCATTTCTGTTAATTTGTTCTGTTCTGTAGCAATGGAACATCAAGACACAGAATAAGGGGACATGAACACAGGGGAGGCAAAATGACTGAGGTGTCCGAGGAGCTGAAAGCCGAGTGGTCAGCTCTGGCTGAAATAAACCAGCTCTGAAATTTAAGCTTAGCCTGGAAACATATCCATGAACACGAACACCCGCTACCACCCCCCTGCCCCCACTCACCTAAGAAGTTTTCTTGGGTGGGTGGGCATCCTACCCTTTTACTATCTCTGCCTCTTTTGCTTCTTGGCAGGAGGGAGGCCTGGCACGTTTATTTATTTTCTGCATTTGTCATTGATAGTGACTGAGCATCATTTGGGCTTCCCTGGTGGCTCAGCTGGTAAAGAATCCGCCTGCAGTGCGGGAGACCTGGGTTTGATCCCTGGGCTAGGAAGATCCCCTGGAGAAGGGAAAAGCTACCCATTCCAGTATTCTGGCCCGGAGAATTCTGGGGTCGCAAAGAGTTGGACACGACTGAGTGACGTTTACGTAGCATCATTTCCTCCTTTTCCACAATACTATGAATTTCCTTTGAGAACATTCCTTTAGGACTTTCACTCACGTGGATTAGGTGGGATCAATACCGCCTTCACTTCCAGTGCTGGGCTCTGAAGCACTGAAGCCAATCAGCATATCCCATTCCCCAGGTCACAGTGATTGACTCAGGGATGGGCCAATGAGAGCCAGGCCTGGGATTTTTATTCAACTCTTCAAAGAGAGAGGGAGAAGGAGAAGGAGAAAGCGAGGGGGATGTTCTTTTGTTCTGTACTCAAGCTGTTCAGCCATCTTGAAACCGTGAGAAGAGAGGTTGTATGAAGGAATGGAACTGAGAAATGGAATAAGAATGGAGTTAAGGGAGGATGTGAGAAACAGCAAACAAACGAAAAGTTTTTTTTAATAAAGAGAGGATGATGTAAGAAAACCCAGGTTCTGGTAGAAGTGTCTGGAGCCTGGATCAAACCATACCTGCACATCTGTCCTTGGACCATTCAGGTACAAGAACAAAATTGGAGTGGATTTTTTTTTATCCTTCCAGTTGGTTTGAATAGCATCTCTGTTCTTCCTTTTTTTTGATTTTTGAATGTCTGCAAATTGTCTTTTATTATGGATGTAGCTGATCACAAAGTGTCATTTCCTCTATAACAAATCATTTATGGGTATCTTGGCTTCACAGGGTCCCTAACAGCTTTGTTTTACTCTGAATTTGGCTCAGATGCACCTGAGTGTCTGTTGGGTTTATAGGGGCCCTGTTTTTGAAAACTATTCTTTACATGGATGACAAAGTAATGATTTAATGTTCAAGGTTTTTGCCTTGAGCCCTGGTCTTGTTCTGGAGGTGACACTCATCTGAGGTGGGAGATTTGCTCCTCTCACCCTCCGGGGACCTTCCTTGTTGGGAATTTGGCCTCAGGTGGCTGAGTCATGACCGGCTGACTCCAAATTCTCAAGTCTGGATCTGCTTGTCCAATGGGGCAGTTCTCCTGTCCCCCGAGGGCAGCCAGTAGCACCTCCTGCTTTTCTTCCTCCTGATTTAGCATCATGCAGGGCACGAATTCTGGGTACAGAAGAGGGGCCTTTAGTTCTCCCATGCAGCCTGGGTTTGCCGGAACAGCAGCCTGCTCTTAGCAAGTCTGACTTTCTCACTGACATCCAGCTGCATCTTGTATGATTTCCTGTAAAGGCCTGCCTGGTCTTCACACAGATGGGAGTGGTGGTGGGGAGGGGCTTTTCCCTTTGTTTGTATAGTCCATGACTGTCTCCATAGTCAAACGCCCATGCCAGTCTTGTCAAGTACTGGGCTGTAGCAATGAAAGAACGGAGCTTAATATGCGAGGCTGCTCACTGGATCCCTGGGAACATCATATTAAGGTTCTTCACTCCCTGCTGCTCCCCAAGGACTGACTCTCTTACAGCATCCTGAAGCAGGCTCAAACCCCGGCTCTTGGTGCCTGTACGACACTTACCAATAAGGCCTCCAGTTCAGTCGTGGCTTTATTTTAAAAGCTACTTTGTGTTTCTCCATGTTGGTTGGAATACCAGCTGTGAAGAGCCTTCCCATGTCTGCTCCTTCCCAGGAGAATTGCTTTGACTTCTGCACTTTTTAGCTCAGAACAAGCTGCCTGGTGTTTTGTTTGGATATTTTTCTGCTCTTACCTCCAGATACGCCCTCCATTCATCAGTTCCCCTCTGTCCCAGATCCTGGGTAGGCTCCACTGTTTCTGGTTTCCAGCTGGGTTGGGCAGTGGGGCGTGGCAGACGATTGGAGGGTCCTGACTCCCATTCTGTCAGCCTGAGGGTCCCATCCTTGAAGGCCATGGTTCCTTTGGGGGGGCTCTTCGTTACAGCTGCAACTCTCTCTGGGTTCCAGAAGCCTCTCTCTCCATTTCCCCTTTACCCCGGTGGTAATGGCTTGCCACTGTTGACAATTCCAAGGTAATTTACATCCTTTATTTTCTCTTAACCCTGCCTGCAACTCTGCAATCTTCCCTTCATTAAACTCTCTTCAAATACCCCATTTGAGTGTGCCATGCTTTTCCTTCCAGGACCAGACCGATCTGTTTAGAACATCTAGTGTCAAAAAAAATGCACTCTCCAAAGGCTGCAAAGCGAGCGAGTCCCAAAGAAGTTTCTCCAATGTCCCTCTGATTGGGGTGGCTGTCCACCTCCAGTAGGGATGAATCAGGTCAATTAATGCTGCCCTACTTTCTCTGATCAAGTTTGTTACTGATGTCATGAAGATGCATGCTTCTTGCATTTGACTCAGGAATTGCTAGCTGGGCACTGCACCTGTTGTTAATGACCCTGGATACAATTCTCAAATTAATCTGGGGTCAGCTGAATCTATCCACCCTGTGAGGAGCACCCCCAATTTCATGACCAGGGAAAAACCAAAGCCCTATCTGGGTTTCTGTGAATTCCTGGTAAAGCAATGCCTCTGGGGTCCTCCTAAAAAGACTAAAATGTGCTCAGTGGTGTCCAACTCTTTGCGACCCCATGGACTGTAGCCCACCAGGCTCCTCTGTCCGTGGGATTTCCCAGCAAGAATACCAGAGAGGGTTGCCATTTCCTCCTCCAGGGGATCTTTCTGACCCAGGGATTGAACCGATGCCCCTTGGGCCTCCCTCATTGGCAAGCAGATTCTTTACAACTGCACCACCTGGGAAGCCCAGGATCCTCCTACGTGTATACTATTGATGCGTTCATTGCCTCGGGTGTGAAACATCTCAAATAACCCATTCACAGAAGGGCTCTAGTGGGTAATTGTGGTGGGAGGCTTCTAAGATATCTCCCAACGACCCCAGCCTCTTGGTATTCACATCTCTCTGTAATCCCCTTCCCTGAGTGAGGTTGGGCCCATTGACTTGTTTTAATCAGTAGAATGTAGCGATATGCTGCCCTTGAGATAAAGTTACAGAAAACTGGGACTTCCTTCTTTCTGACATGCTCCCTCTTGCTCACTCTGATAAATCAAGCCACCATGCTGTAAGTTGCCTTAGGGAGAGGACCACCGGCAGGGATCTGAGGGCAGCCTCTAACAGCAGCTAAGGAGGAATTGAATTCTGCCAACAACCATGTGAGTGAGTTCCCTAGTCTAGCCTTAGGATAAAACCTGGCTGAGACCTTTATTGCAATATGTGAGAGACCCTGAAGCAGAGGGCCCCATTAATCCAGGTTCAAATTCCTGACCCACATAAACCGTGAGGTAGTAAATATGTGCTGTCTTAAGCTGCTGAGTTTTGGGGTGATTTGTTACACAGTGATGTACATCTGACACTACTGCTGTTCAGTTGCTCAGTTGTGTCTGACTCTTTGAGACACCATGACCTGCAGCACGCCAGGCTTCCCTGTCCTCTGCCACCTCCTGGAGTTTGCTGAAACCATGTTTATTGAGTCAGTGATACTATCTAATCATCTCATCCTCTGCCACCCTCTTCTCCTTTTGCCTTTAATCTTTGCCAGCATCAGGGTCTTAACTAATGAGTCGGCTCTTCGCATCAGGTGGCCGAAGTATTGAAGCCTCAGCTTCAGCATCAGTCCTTCCAATGAATATTCAGGGTTGATTTCCTTTAGAATGGACTGGTTTGATCTCTTTGCAGTCCAAGGGCCTCTCAAAAGTCTTCTCCAGCATCTAACACAGTAATCTAATCTAAACATCGAGCACAGTAAACTTTACTGATGATTTCAGTGGGGAGACCAAAGTGGGACTTGCAACAACAAATAACTGTCCAGCAGGCATTGTTCTGTGTCCTCAGCCCCCTCAGTGCTGAGGGATCCTCTGTCTTGCTCTCCCTTGATATCACTTTTCATCTTGGCAGTGCCTAGCTTCATTGACTTCAGGTTTTCAATTCTTTCTCTATTTTGCAGAGAATTTTAATGCTTACTAACTTCTACTCCCTAACTCGTTGACAAACTCCCCCAAGTTTCCAACAGAACAATGTCCTCTCTGTTAACGCAGCCCACCTTTCTCGGGGAGCAGTGCGGATTATAGATCTAAAAAATATCTGTTACATAAGTCTCTTAGCTTTTTTTTTTGCATATATTGCTATTCAAGAGCTATTCAAAGCTATCGAAAAATGCACAAACAAAATTTCCAGTTAACAGAGAAAATGCCCTTATGACATTGTTTGAGTCAAGTTCTCACACGGCATGTGAAGGAGAAGTACATGCTGCTGGAAAAAAGTCTTTTAAATCCTATGCTTTTTAACATTTCAGCTAGTATGTTAGACAAGAATACTGCAACAGAAATACAGTTAGTAACATTGTTGGAAAAATATGGGCTAGAAAAGAATTCCAGAACACACAGTCTTTGAACTTGAGATGGTTTTAGAGACTGTGTGCTCTCGCTTTAGTCATGTCTGACTCTTTGTGATCCCGTAGACTGTAGCCCTCCAGGCTCCTCTGTCCATGGGATTCTCCAGGCAAGAATATTGGAGTGGATTGCCATGCCCTCCGCCCGGGGATCTTCCCGACCCAGGGATCGAACCCGCGTCTCTTATGTCCTGCATTGGCAGGCGGGTTCTTTACTGCTAAGGCTGTGAAATTGTTACAGTGAAACTGTAGACTTCCTGTTTTGCACTTTTTGACTTGGTTGGTTCATGTAGGCAGACCCTGGGTGAGCTAAGACCTTGCTAAATACCTAACATATACTCAAGCAAGAAAGACAAGTGTAGGTGTTTACATCAATGTTTTAAACATGTGATCCAATATGTTGGAAAAAATGCAGTGAATAGTAATAATGATTAAAAAAAGAAAAAGATACAGGGAAAACTTCAGGAGCAAACTATAAAAAAATACTTCAGCACATGGCCATTTCTGACTTTTTAAAGTGTGAGGCTCTGACAGCTCTCTCCTGGATCCCTGTGAGAACTTCCTGGCTTTTCTTCTCGTCTCAGACTTGCCCCTTTGGGGTCTATTTTCAACACAACAATCAGAATGATCCTTTGGAAAAGTAAGTCAGAGCACTGTTCATACTAGTTAAAAAAGTGGAAACAACCAATGTCCCTCAGCTGATAAGTGGATAAACTAAGCATCATATACCCATACAGAGGAATGGAGCATGGTTACATTCTACAGTATGGATAGACCTTGAAAACATTAGGTTGAGTGAAAGAAATCAGTCACAAATGGCCACCTATTGTATAAGCCCATTTACAGTCAGCAACACATCATAGTGTTTCCAAAGGTAGAGAGCCTGATGCAGCCAAAGAAGGATGTTGTTTCAGGGATGTATGGAAAAAAAAAAAGTCAGATCATGACATTCCTTGCTCAAAACCTTCCAGTGTCTTTCCACATAAGTAAAAACTAAATTTCTTAACTTTGTCTGCAAGGCACATGCTGTCTCCCACCCCCGATTTCTTAACTTCGTCTTTAAGGCACACGCTGTCTCCCACCCCCAACTTGTCTGAGCTCCCCATCCTTCCTCCTGCCACTCCAGTTTCCTCCTGGTCCCTCCAGTCCCCAGACCTGCGCTGGCTGTTCTGCCTGGAAGGGGCTCACACCACTGCCTCCAGGCTTGTTCACTCGCTTCTTTTAGGTCTTTGCTCAAATGTCACCCCTTGGCCACCTCCCTGACCAGATCATATAAAAGCGTACTGCTGGACTTCCCTGGTGGTGTAGTGGATAAGAATCTGCCTGCCAATGCATGGGACATGGGTTCGATCCCTAGTCAGGGAAGATTCCACCTGCCATGGGGCAACTAAGCCTGTGCATCACAACTACTGAAGCCTGCATGCCCTAGAGCTCACACTTCACAACAAGAGTGTGTGTGCATGCATTCTTGGTCATGTCTGACTCTTTGCAGCTCCATGGACTGTAGCCTGTCAGGCTCCTCTGTGAATTTTCCAGGCAAGAATACTGGAGTGAGTTGCCATTTCCTTCTCCAGGGGATCTTCCTGCCCAGGATTGAACCTGCGTCCCTTGCATCTTCTGCACTGGCAGGTGGATTCTTTACCAGTTAAGCTGCAGGGGAAACCCAATGAGAGAAGCCACCACAATGAGACGTTTACTCACTGCAACTACTGAAGCCTGTGTGCCTAGAGCCTGTGCTCCGCAACAAGAGAAGCTATCACAGTGAGAAGGCCGAGCACCGCAACTAGAGAGTAGCCCCCACTCACTGCAACTGGAGAACGCCCATGCACAGCAGCGAAGACCCAGAGCAGCCAAAAATAAAATAAAGAGCACACTGCTGTACACATTTCATTTCGTTCATCAGGGTCTTTTCTATGAGTCAGTTCTTTGCATCAGGGGGTCAAAGTATCGGAGCTTCAGCCTTAGCATCATTCCTTCCAATGAATATTCAGAGTTAATTTCCTTTAGGATTGACTGGTTGGATCTCCTTGCAGTCCAAGGGACTCTCAAGAATCTTCTCCAACACCACAGTTCAAAAGCATCAGTTCTTTGGCACTCAACCTTCTTTATGGTCGAACTCTCACATCCATTCATGACTATTGGAAAAACCATAGCTTTGACTATACAGACCTTTGTCTGCAAAGTAATGTCTCTGCTTTTTAATATGCTGTCTAGGTTGGTCATAGCTTTTCTTCCAAGGAGCAAGTGTCTTTTAATTTCATGGTGCAGTCATCATCTGCAGTGATTTTGGAGCCCCCCAAAATAAAGTCTGTCACTCTTTCCATTGTTTCCCCATCTATTTCCCATGAAGTGATGGGACCGGATGCCATGATCTTCGTTTTTGAATGTTGAATCTTAAGCCAGCTTTTTCACACTCTTCTTTCACCTTCATCAAGAGGCTCTTTAGTTCCTCTTTGCTTTCCGTCATAAGGGTGGTGTCATCTGCATATCTGAGGTTATTGATATTTCTCCTGGCAATCTTGATTCCAACTTGTGCTTCATCCAGCCTGGCATTTCTTGTGATGTACTCTGCATATAAGTTAAATAGGCAGGGTGACAATATACAGCCTTGACACACTCTTTTCCCAATATGGAACCAGTCCATTGTTCCATATCTGGTTCTAATTGTTGCTTCTTGACCTGCATACAAGTTTCTCAGGAGACAGGTAAGGTGGTCTGGTATTCCCATCTTTTAAAGAATTTTCCGTAGTTTTTTTGTGATCCACATCATCAAAGGCTTTAGTGTAGTCAATGAAGCAGAAGTAGATGTTTTTCTGGAATTCTCTTGCTTTTTCTATGATCCAGTGGATGCTGACAATTTGATCTCTGGTTCCTCTGCCTTTTCTAAATCTAACTTGAACATCTGGGAGTTATCGGTTCACGTACGGCTGAAGCCTAGCTTGGAGAATTTTGCACACCTTAAATACATATGACTTTTTTATTTGTCATTTATTTGTATACCCTAATAAGGTTGGAAAAAATATTTGACAAAAAAGGAACAGAAAAAGAGTGGCTGACCAGTTGACATCCCAGGACTTCTCTTTGAAAGCCTGCTGGTTTTCTGTATCGACAGCATCTTAAACTTTTATTTCATATTGGAGTCTAGCTGCTTAACAATGTTGGGGTAGTTTCAGGGGGACAGCAAAGGGACTCAGCCATACATATACATATATCCATTCTCCCCCAAACTCCCATCCCATCCAGGCTGACACATAACATTGAGCAGAATTCCCGGTGCCATATAGTAGGTCCTTATTAGTCATCCATTTCAAGTATAGCAGTGTGTATTAACACTGTCTTGATGTATATGGGCAGTGCCCCCTGATCAGAAAGGCTCTCACAAAACTCTAGAAGATAGTGATCTATTTATTTGAGGTCCTCCAGCAGCCCCCGAGGTATATTCCCCTTGTGCCCTGTTTCCCATATTTGAAGTCAAAGCTATCACAAACAGTCCCCCTAACTTTGTTGGGAAACTCTCCAGCCACTTTTCCCATGATCCTATAAGACAGAAACTTAATCTGAAATTTCCATATACCGAGGTTCTTTGGTTTATCCATCTGGGCACCAGACTATTTGTGCACTCATCTGTAATGCGACATTTTCTTCATCTCTGAAATTGTATTGTGCACTTTACTCTATATGTCTGTACATGACAAAGGCCGGGCATTCCAGGAAACATCTGTCCTTGAACTTCTAGGTTAAATAAGAATCGGAAAGAATGGGTCTTGGAATATATGGAACTGAAAGCTAAAAGTTTAAAATGAAGGTGAAGGTGTAAAGTAATTAGCCTCCAACTAATAAAAATAAAGGAAAAAAAAATGAAGGTGAAGGGGGATTTCCCTAGGGGGTCCAGTGGTTAAGATTTTGTGCTTCCTTTGCAGGGGGCATGAGTTCGAGCCCTGGTTGGGGAACTAAAATCCCACATGCTGCACGGCCTAAATAAATAAGTGAACTGTTAAAAAGAGAAATGAAGGTGAAGCCTGAGAGACAATAGCAGGGAAGGGTTGGATCTGGGGAGGGCTGTGGACAAAAGCCTGGTTCTCCCCACAAGTGTGCATGCATCACCTGGGGCAGTGGGTGGAGTCCAAGGCCACAGTTGGCACCTGCATTTCCTTTAGATGAGTTACAAGGAGGTACCACTTCTATACAGGTGGATTAAAAGAAGTTCCTCCAGTGGGTAGAGTGGACCAGTTACCAAAAGGCACCCTTCCTTTGGCTGAAGCCCTTTGGACCTGGCCAGATGGCTTACCTAGTGATCCGAGGGAAGGCTTGATTTCTGACCTCATTCATTACTTCCGTCAGGCGCTTTGTGAAGGGCACGCACAGCCCAACTGTGCTTGAAGGCCCTGAGGGTACCTGCTATTCTTCCTCATTACAAAACTCAGCCACTCGGACAGCTGAGAGAAGCATTTTAAAATCTAAATGAAGTTAAGGTAAATTTGCGTATAAGTTATAAAGAATGCCATCCAGGTGAATGAGGTTGGATGGAACCCTGTACAATCTACCTGAATCAGGGTCTAGAAGCTTTACTTGAATTGTCTTTTCTTAGAGAAAGAATTAAATTGTTTATCTGATTGAACCAGGGCTTGTGTGATATTTCAGCAGAATTTGAATGTATATGTGCATATTCTAAGGCCGATTTGGAAATTAACACTTGAATACTGTGTATGTAAGAGGGGCCCACTTGGTTTGAAATAGTCTCTTTCATTCTTTTTGGTTTATTGGTAACGATGAGTTGATTTATCCCTAAATACTTCAAAGCTTTTTCTGTTTTAGCTCTGGGAATAATGTTTTTCTTCTTTTCAAAGATGTAATATTTCTGCTAACAGTACAGAAAGATAGCAAAGATAAGAACCTTCAGGGTTCTTTGAAGACAAAATGTTATTCTGAATTGGACATTCATTAGAGTGAAAGGATAAGTCTCTAAATCTTTATGATTTGGGACTTGTTTGTTTAATGTATTTCTTTGCTTAAACTTCAGGTGCATGCATGATAATTTTAGAGAGCAGAGAGAGGAGCAAATGCTATTTGATTTATGAATCTTTTCAAAAGCATTCAAAATTTATCTCAAGTTTGGTTAAGTTTATTTTTCATAATCTTGGTTGAAGGCAAGAGTGATTGCTCCCCTCACTCCACATCTCAAAAGATGGGGTGTTTTTTACTTGTAAGTTCTTTGACATTAGAGGAGGGGCCAGAAGGGTTAGAAATGAAGGTGGGGGTGGGGAGACATGTCTTAACTACCATGGGAACAGGAAACTGCATGGAAAAGACACTGGTTTAGGATAAGGACTGCTGGTTTCAGTTCAGTTCAGTCGCTCAGCTGTGTCTGACTCTGCTCACCAGGCTTCCCTGTCTATCACCAACTTCTGAAGCTTGCTCAAACTCATGTCCATAGAGTCGGTAATGTCGTCCAACCATCTCATCCTCTGACTTCCCTTTCTCCTACTGCCTTCAATCTTTTCCAGCATTAGGGTCTTTTCCAGTGACTCAGTTCTTCACATCAGGTGGCCAAAGTATTGCAGCTTTAGCTTCAGCATCAGTCCTTCCAATGAATATTCAAGACTGACTTCCTTTAGGACTGACTGGTTTGATCTCCTTGCAGTCCAAGGGACTCTCAAGAGTCTTCTTCAACACCACAGTTCAGAAGCATCGATTCTTTGGTGCTCACTTTATTTATGGTCCAACTCTCACATCCATACATGACTACTGGAAAAACCATAGCTTTGACTAGACGGAATTTTGTTGGCAAAGTAATGTCTCTGCTTTTTAATATGTTGTCTAGATTGGTCATAACTTTTCTTTTAACTTGATGGAGCAAGCATCTTTTAACTTGATGGCTTCAGTCACCATCTTCAGTGATTTTGGAGTGCAAGGAAATAAAGTCTGTCGCTGTTTCTGTTGTTCCCCATCTATTTGCCACGAAGTGATGGGACCGGATGCCGTGATCTTCGGTTTTTGAACGTTGAGTTTTAAGCCAGCTTTTTCACTCTTCTCTTTCACTTTCTTCAAGAGGCTCTTTAGTTCCTCTTTGCTTTCTGCCATAAGGGTGGTGTCATCTGCATATCTGAGGTTACTGATATTTCTCCCAGCAACCTTGATTCCAGCTTGTGCTTCATCCAGCCTGGTATTTCACAAGATGTACTCTGCATATAAGTTAAATAAGCAGGGTGACAATATACAGCCTTGATGTACTCCTTTTCCAGTTTGAAACCAGTCTGTTGTTCCATGACCAGTTCTGACTGTTGCTTCTTGACCTACATACAGATTTCTCAGGAGGCAGGTAAGATGACCTGGTATTCCCTTTTCTACGTCCAGCTTGAACATCTAGAAATTCTTGGTTCACATACTGTTGAAGCCTGGCTTGGAGAATTTTAAGCATTACTTTGCTAGTGTGTGAGATGAGTGCAACTGTGCAGGAGTCTGAAGATTCTTTGGCATTTCTCTGGGACTGGAATGAAAACTGGCCTTTTCCAGTCCTGTGGCCACTCCTAAGTTTTCCAAATTTGCTGGTGTATTGAGTGCAGCACTTTCACAGCAACATCTTTTAGGACTTGAGATAGCTCAGCTGGAATTCCATCACCTCCACTAGCTTTGTTTGTAGTGATGCTTCCTAAGACCCACTTGACTTCGCACTCTAGGATGTCTGGCTCTAGGTGAGTGATCACACCATCATGGTTATCTGGGTCATTAAGATCTTTTTTTGTATTGTTCTTTTGTGTATTCTTGGCACCTCTTCTTAATATCTTCTCCTTCTGTTAGGTCCATACCATTTCTGTCCTTTATTGTGCCCATTACCTGTGGACTATTTGATCTCACTCTTGATGGTGTTATGGGAATTAGAATACTGGATGTGCCCAGTGTTAGCTATGATTATTCTCAGCACCTCACATGAGCTTACCAGACACACTTGAGGGTATTTGTACCAAGGGTTATGGGAGAACAAATTCATGGTTGATCTTTCTACTTAATGAACTTTTCAGGATTTAGGCTGAGGAAGGTGGGGAGGGCCCTGGGGCTGGCTGGTTTGTGGAAGGCTCTTGTGTTGGGGTCCTGAAAGCCCCAGGATACAAGATAACCTTTGCCAGCAGACCTGGGGACAACTGCTACCACTCAGGATTTGGGATAAACTTGAAACTCAGACTCTGCCAATGAGGTATTTTTGTTGCCTTGTGTCTGTCTGACTTTTCACGTGACTTCCATTTGCTTTTGCAGCTCTGATGGTTTGTGAAGCATTTTATTCCTCCTCAGAGCATGTAGAAGTACAATGACAGAGTGTTTCAAAACTGGATTGTTGTATAATTTTTTAAGCTGCATTTGATCTTTAAAATTATAACTTCTTATTTTAAAACAATGTAAGATGTACAAGGGCTTCCCTGGTGGTTCAGGGGTAAAG
Organism: Cervus elaphus; assembly: GCF_910594005.1. NCBI lineage: Eukaryota > Metazoa > Chordata > Mammalia > Artiodactyla > Cervidae > Cervus > Cervus elaphus. The sequence continues at coordinate 34,399,250 of NC_057824.1, forward strand.
AACCCACCTGCCAATGCAGGAGACACAGATTCAATCCCTGGGGAAGCAAATGTCATCCCACTCCAGTATTCTTGCCTGGGAAATCCCATGGACAGAGGAGCCTGGCAGGCTAGAGTCCTTGGAGTCACATAGAGTTGGACATAACTGAGCGACTAAACAACAAAGATGTACAAGAGTTATAGATGTCCTGAATATTCATCACCCAGCTTCTCCCAGTGATATTTATATAATCCTATTGCATTGTCAAAAACAAGAAATTGATGTTGGCTTAATACTATTCCAATTGATTTTTAAGCTTTATTTATTAATTACTTAACTGGGGTATTGTCCAGAAGCAGCTATCACAAACTTTGTAATTCCTGGCTGGAGAAGTTGCAACTACGCTCTGTGAGAACAGCAAACAGATTACATGTTAGAAATTTCCATGATGACAACCTCTTGTTGTGAGGGGCCCGATGTGATTTTCCTCATCAAAAGGAAGAGAGGACTCTTCCTTGAGTACTTTGTGTGGGCCAGGAGCTTATCCAGAATACCTTGTTAGAGGATATTTTATTCATTTAGTTGAGTCAATGCCCTAGCAACCATGATGGGGACAAGTCTAGCTAACCTACTTGCCATCAAAAATAATAAAAGATGCATGCACGCATGCTCAGTCGTGTCCGACTCTTTAGGACCCCACGGACTGTAGCCGGCCAGGCTCCTCCATCCATGGAATTTCCGAGGCAAGAATACTGCAGTGGGTTTCCATTTCCTCCTCCAGGGATCTTCCTGACCCAGGAATCAAACAGGTGTCTCCTGTCTTCTGCATTGGCAGGTGGATTCTTTACAACTTGAGCCACTTGGGAAGCCCCTGTTAAATAGATCACAGATCCTCAAGGATGTGCTGATAATAAAGGAGAGCCCAACTCTTTGCTCAGCATCCCAGAAAAAAACCACCTTGGACATGAACGCTGATAATGGGGACACTTATGGATTGACGTGAGTCTGAGCAAACTCTGGAAGGTAATGAAGGACAGGGAAGCCTGGTGTGCTGCAGTTCATGGGGTTGCAAAGAGTTGGACATGACTTAGTGACTGAACGACCACAATGGATTGAGAAGGAGTAACCTCAGTGTTGCACAAAAGGAATAGAGAGAGGAATTTTTCTGGCTGTGCCACATGCCAAGTGGGATCTTAGTTCCCCAACCAGGGAATCGAACCTGTGCCCCTTGCAGTAGAAGCACGAAGTCCTAACCACTGGACTGCCAGGGAATTCTGAGAGAGGAAATTTGGGTGGAGGTGAGGGGATGGGCAAAGAGAGGACTAAATCTAGCTCACCTAGATTGAAGTTGAAGTTATAGGGCAAAAAGGGGACAGTCATAAGAAAGCCATTTTTTGACTATGGTGCTCTCCACGTATTATCCCTTTTGATCAGCACAACCACCTGAAGAGGTAAATAGTGGTGTCCTCTTTCATAGAGGAGGAAACTGAGTCTTGGATATGATGTTTGAGACAGTCAGGAAGACCAGTTTCTAAAAAGGGGACGTGTCAGCTGCTCTACTGACGTTCTCAACACTCTGCCTTTCATACGCCTCCACATCTGAACAGTCCCTGTCTTTCCAAGTATTGTCTATTCCACTTTCAAAACATACCTTTAGTTCCCCCACTTCTTTCCACCTCCTTCCAACAGCCTGTACAGTACCTGATCCCGTCACTTCCTCTTTTGCCTCCTGCAAGCTGTTCTTTCAACAAAAGCCAGAGACACCTCAAACAAATACATATCTGCTAATGTGAGGCCCTTCATTTTAACCTTCAGAGGCTCCCTTAAAGTTAAAAATCCTAGAGTCTTACTGTGGTCTGCAAAGCCGAGCCAGGTCCCTGCCAGCCTCTCTGGCCATATTATCATCATCTCCATCTTGCACCCCAGCCGTGCTGACCTTCTTCCATTTCCTCGACTGCATCCCCTCTTTCTTTCCCCGTGGTCTTCACTTGTGTTGTTCCTTCTGCTTAAGCACTTTTCCTTCCACTTTGCACCAGTGAAATGACTTATCTTTCAGGTCTGTTATGGACTAAATGTCTGTGTCCCCAGATTCACATGAATTAGGAGGCGGGGCCTTCGGGAGGTAACCAGAATTAGATGCAGGAGGAGGGTGCAGCACTCATGAATGGCATTAGTGCCTTAGGAGAGTCACAAGAAAGCTTGCACTCTATCCGTGCTCTCTGCCATGTGAAGGCACAAGAGAAGTCAGCCATCTACAACAATGAAGAGGACCCTCATCAGAACTCAACCGTGCTGGCACCCTGATCTTGGATTTCCAGCCTCCAGAACTACGAGAAACAAATTTCTATTGTTTATAAGCCGTTGTCTGGTATTTTGTTAACCCAAACAGACTAAGACATGGTCTCACCTAAAATATCACTTCTCTAACATTCCAAATTAAAACAGGCCTCCTATACTCATTTAAGAGTGGTTTATTTTTCTCAGGACACTTTCCACAATATGTAATTATTTGTTTGTGTGATGATTTATTTAACATTTGTGTCTTCCTATTAGATCATAAGCTCCAGGATCAGGGCCTTGTTCTTATTGCTCACCGTTGATTATATTCCCAGGGTCCCATACAGTGCCTGGAATGTAAAGAGGCACTTGATAAATACTTCTTGAATAAATGAATGAAGAAAGATATGTAGGATTGCTGACTATTCTAGCTTTTGGTTTTCAGTATCATTTTCCACTTACTTTCTTAAGCAGCAAAATGTTTAAAGCTATACTTTCACTTAGAAGGTATAAGAGTTTGAAGCAAAAACTCAAAATCAATGACTTGTGCTATGGATTGATGGATGTCCCCACGACCCAAAGTCTCTGATCTGGGAAATGACATTGCCTCTGAGTTTGCCAGTGAACTTGACCACAAAGTAGCTGAGTGCACTGCCAACCACAACCAGCAATCGAGTAGCGAGTGGTGGTGTCAATCTTAAAAGCATAAGATATTCTTAGATGCTTATTTTTATAATTGGTTTTATTATGGAAATGCTAAAATGGGCCCAAACCATATGTCTCCATCGAGAAAAGTCTGAGCACTGATTGTATGAAACAAAGGGCTTGCAGAGACATTGAAAACCACTTGTGTGACTTGGGAGGCAAAGTGCTCGTGTTTTTTTGCAACTCAAAAGAAAAGTCTTGGCTTGGAGCAGTACAATCAAATAAACAGATAAAAATTGCTTGTCTCTTCATTCAAGGTCAGTTTAGAATCACTGTAAAGGGTACATGTAATAATAGAAAACCTGGTGGAGCCTGGAGCTGTAGAAATGGTTGAAATTATTTTGGGTCAAAAAGAGGCAGCTAGGTTGAAAAAGGTGCCCTTATTGAGTGATGCCATCAAATGGGTTCAAAAGACGCACCTGGGCAATTGGTGGAGAGACCCAGGGGCAGCCAGCTCTTTACGTGTGATGAAACGGGAAATGTCAGTGGCTTGGCCATTTTACCATTTTACGTTTTAAAATAATGAAGGCCATGCCGGTGTGCTAATTTGCTCAGTGCTGAATGGGATAGCAGCTGGTGAACAATTTTCAGCAAGATATAATTTTTCTCCTTTTCTAGCAGTATCGATATTTGTCATGTGGTTCAGAAATGTGCTGTGTCTCTGCTCCTGGAGTTCTCTGACCCTGAGAGAAAGGACAACCCTGAAGCTGTGATGTCCTTGCACCTGGACAGAGGCTGCATTTTCTGAAATGGAAAGATCAATATGACGGGGTCTTGCTAATCATAATCTCGTGGGGAATTTTTCTTTGGTGCTTCCTGATGGCAAGTCATTTATTCATTCATGAGAACAATTAAACACCCTCTTTAATGCTGTTCTTTTTAGAAGGGGTGTAATTACATGCACATGGTAAAAATTTAAGTGGTACCAAGGGTATTCAGTGAAAATTAAGTCTCTCTTCTCAGCACCAGTATTTTGCGGCTCCTTCCAGAGATTGTCCATGCCTATCTGTGCACATAAATGCATTCCCTTTATTATTAGCACAATAGTAGCACCCTGCATTCTCTCTCTTTCTAAAAAAAAACATTGAGGCGAAATTTACATAACAAAATTCAGTGGCATTTAGTACATTCATGTTGATGTGCAACCAAGACCTCTGTCTAGTTCCAAAACATTGTGTTTTCTTTCACTCTTTTTTTCCCCCCATTCCTTATTGCTATTATTTCTCACATAACGATACCTCCTGGAGCTTGTTCCATACTGGGAAGCGCAAGTTTCTCTCTTCTTTATTCTATGGAGGACTCTTGTGCCAGACCTGGAGATGAACAGCTCAGATCAGCTTTTGAGAAAGGGCTGGCTGCCTAGCTGTGAGGAGGAGGGGAGTTGACTGGGGCTTTTTCAGGATCCTCCTTAGTGTCGAGTTGGGGTCACACTCTTCTTGGGGCAGCTTCCAACCCAGAAGTGAGCAAAGTGGTGGTACAAGGGCCTGGCTATTTTTCCATCAATCAATCTTGTCTTTTCTCTGGGCTGGTGGGGACCTTCTTAGCTTTAAATTGGGCTCTAATGGCACCCTACCCTCTCAATCCTTTCCTTTATAACTGTTACTCCCTCATGAACCTTTTATACTTGGTCTGGTATCTGCTTCTCAGAGAACCCACCTAGAACCCACTGCCACATAACCACCCACACACCACATCTCCCTTATCCAGTCTTCTATTGGTTGACATGGAGGCTGCTTGCGGTTATTTGCTATTACAGGTAGTGCTAAATGAAATCCTTGCACACGTGTCTTTGTATGCATATGCAGGAATATCTGGAGAATGAGTTCCCAGGGGTTGAATTTAAATTTTGCATTTAAACTTTCGATACATAATGTCTAAACACCCCCTCCTCCCACCCAGCTGTGCCAGCCGACAGCCCCACCAGGCAGGGAGGAGAGAATTGTTTTCTCACACCCTTGTCAACAGAGTGTATGGTCACATTTAACAATGTTCCCAATTTTATAGGTGAAAATACTGTTATAGTAATTTTAATTTGTTTTTCTTCTTGTGAGTGAGGTCGAATGTATTTTCAACAGCTTTAAAATGATGGCAAGCAAAAGAAAACATCATTTCATACTAAAACAAGCAGACTATGTAAGCAATTTGCATTGCAATTTTTAAAGATAAACTATAACACTTCAAAGAAATCCCCTGCTTGTGGAGGGCTACTTTCTGCTAAATCCCTAAACATTTTTGGGTTCAAATTCTTTCCTGGTGCAGTTTGAGGAGACTGGGATAGAAAAGTTTTGTGAGAAATCCTGACATTGGTGTGATGAGATTTTCTGAAAGTTCAGGAGACCAGTCCTCCACCTGGGTAAGGAATTTCCTGGGTACAGAATCTGTTTAGGATAAGACATTAAGGACGTTTTCATTTAAAATGTATAATGAATTAAACATTTTTTTTTGGTGTGAGTCATCATGAGTTGATGATTAGAATGCTCTAAATCCTGTCCCTTTAAACTCCGTCAGCCTCGGCAAGATAAAGTGTTGCACCAGAAATGTTTATGGGTCCGACTTTCCTGAGTGAGTCTTAGGAGGACCCAGGCTGTGGAGGCTAAGCTCTTATTCTAAAGTAAAATCTGTGATGGAAAAAGACAGCGGGAATTTGTCCTGTCTGATGATGGGAACTAGGTGGGGAGATGTGAAAAAGGAATACTGTGAGATTCTGAGGTCTGGTCACCCACTAGAGGCTGGTGAAGTTGATGTTTTATATCTATTTCCCTTTCCTGATTCCCCCAGGAGCAGGAGACTTGGTGAGATGTATTGGTTAGACCACCAGTTGAGCTGCTATAACAAAAGCCCTAAAATACAGTGCCTAAAAAATATGACTAAAGCTTGCAATTCTTTTCCATATTCTGGTCCAGGTTGGTCCAGGGTTGGGTAGGTGGTCTGATTCCATGAACTCAAGCTTCTTCTGTCTTACTGCTCTGTCACCCCCTGGGATGTCACCTTTATTCATGTGATTAAAGTTGACGCACCAGCACCACATCGTTGGTCCAGCTAATAGGAAGGGTGAGAGGAAATTGAGGACCAGTAATTTTCTCTTAAGTAAAATGGTAAAGCTGCTGATACATCACTTACACTCACATGTCCTTGGTGGGAATTTACTCATGTGGTCATACCTACTTGCTGAGAAGTGAGATTCCATTAGAACCCTAATACCTTGAAAGGGAGTCTGGAGACCCTTTCTCCTGTGGGCTTCTGTTCTTAGTAAGGACACAAAGAAGAATCTAAGGTCATACCTGTTGCAAGAAAGTTTATTAACAATAAGGAAAGAAAGAACAGGTGGAAAAGAGGTGGACACGACTGAGAACACGCAAGGAAAGAACAGAGAGAACACCTCAAGAGAGAGGTGGGTCACACCAAGGGAGGCAAATAGCCCTGAAGGGCTGGGTTACAGAGTTTTTAAGGCAGGTCATTTGCATATTGGGGGGTGTCACTGATTGATAGCCTTTATTGACGGCTGCACGTTATATACTAAGATGTTCTACTGTGCATGTCCCTCCCATAATTCAGTCTGTTATAATTAGATGTATATATTCACAAATATTTATGAGCAGTTAATGAGTCCAATGGCCACCAAAGGTTATCTCAATATAGGAGGGTGGGAAATGTGCACATGTGCTAAGTAGGGAGATTCCCAGGTTTTTCTGCCCCCCTCCCCCCTGACTATTTTTGGGATACTGGTGGGCGTATTAGGGGCAGGACTGGTAAATTGCTTGGTGGGATTAGGTGGCTATTCCATGGCTAACTGAAGGGTCTGTGTCTCCTTGCTCTCAGCTAACTCCCTGCCTATCAATTAAAATAGGGAGGCCATGCACCCTGTTAAAACCCCATAGGGGAGTATAGAAGGAAGGAGGGACAGTTGTGTTTGTGGACAGTTGGGTTCAGAGTCTGGCAGAATCATGGTCCAGTAAAAGCAATAATTCTGCACCTGTCATCAGTCACATCCACTCCAAGCAGCCTGGATTGGTGACCGGAATGGGTAAAATAGTGAGGAAGAAGAGGTGCCACTTTCTTTTTTAATCCTTCAAATTGGCTTCTTTTCTTTCCTTAAGAATGTGGTATGAAGGGCTCTCAGTTATTTAACTTGGAAGACATCAGTGATTCATTATTGAATTAACGGAGCACCCACTGTGTATGCCAGGCGTTGCCTCGGTGCTGGGTACAGAGAGGTGCTCATGAAGCTTCCAGGAGACTGGAGGATGTAGACAGTAAACAAAGAATCCCACAGGTGGATGTATAATTACAAATCATGATGCATTCCCTGCAGGAAAAAGTAGAATATTCTGTGCAAGAGTATAAGACATGGATCTAATTTATATTAGAGGTTGAGGGAGGTCTTGGAGGGAGGAATATTTAAACTGAGATCTTAATGTGTTACTGTTGGGTGGTGGATGAGGGAGAGGAAAGTGTGGTCTAGGTAGAGAGATTAGAATAATGAGTGAGGGGGAGAAAAATGGTATATGTGGCTGGAGAGAGTGGCAGGGAAGGTTCTTCTACAGCCTTGTTGGCCATGTTTAGCAGTTAGCTATTGTTATCTTTCAAACTACTCCAAAATGTAGCCAGTTGACATGGCAATCATTTACTGGTTCGTGTTTCAGCAGATTGACAGTTTGGGTTGGACTCAGCTGGTAGTTTCTGTGATCTAGGCTGAAGTCCCTTTGACATCTGCAGTCAGCTAAGGACCCACAGGTGCTGGGGCCTCTGGGGGTCGGTGGGCTGTTGGCTGGGACATCTGGTCTCTCATTTTTCTCCTAGGCTAGCTCAGGCAGGCTTGTTCACCTGGTGGCGGGGTTCTAAGAGGAAAGTGGAAGCATGTAAGACCTCTGTTCAGAACGGGCACTCTATCATTTCCGCCACAGTCTATCGGCCAAAGCAAGTCACAGAGCCAGCCCAAACGAGGGCTGAGGACATACATTCCAATTCCTGATGGGAGGAGCTGCAAAGTCACATGATAGAGGGTGGGATGTAGGGAGGGGTGCGCAATTATGGGCAGTTTTGCAACCGAGTGAGGAATTTGCAACTGAGTGAGGAATTCGCAACCGAGTGAGGAATTTCCTGGAAGGCACAGGAGATTTTAAAGTGGGAACTGGCAATAGCTGGGCACACGCCAGGCTGAGTTGTGCTGCACTGTGATGGAAACTTCTGAGAGTTTGGCTTGCCTAACCACGTGGCTGGTGGGCCAGGGCTGGACACAGCATCCATCTGCCTGCTCAACCCCTGTGGCTGGAAACAGGAACAGAAAGCTTCACGTTTTCAGCACCTCCAGGCTTCCCAGTGAGGTGCTGCTTAGGGGCTTTCATGAAGACAGCTTAGCTTGTTTGGAGTTGCAAAGCTAATATCCTCACCGCAAGCTGAGCTGCGAAGAATCCCAGACTTGTCTAAATTATAATTTGTTTGTTGGGCCTCGAGGGGGTCTGGAAAGCCTGTTCCAACTTGTTTCTCTCTCACAACACACAAGCATGCTTGCCCAAACAGACATTTCTCTTCTGGGCACTTTTTTTTTGGATGGAAGTATTTTGCCAAGTGTGGTGTGTTGGTTGTTAAGCTATTGTCTCTCAATTAACCCATCCTTCTAGACTCCACTCTGCGATGCTGGGGCCGGGGACCTGGGAACCATATTTCTCCTTTCCCCACCAGATGCTCTGTGAACAGGGAGACTGGAAGGAGGGAGGAAGGAAAAAGTGTGCCTTCCTTCTTATTTGCTTTCTCTTCTGGTCAGTATCACTCCAGTAATGATTCTACACCTTGGCAGTGGCAGTTGATTACACTGGGAGGTGTTCCAGTTTCTGATTTCGTCGCCCACGTTCCCAGAACCAGAATTGGGAGCCCCTTCATAGACACCAACACTGTCTGGGCATCAGCTCCTTCTCAGAGCTCTGAGTTCCAGCTCCAAGGAGCTCTGCTTTAAGCTTCTAGGTGCTAATAACCCTATACGCTCCTCTCTATTCCTTCAGGATGGTAGCTGCTTCAAGCAGTTATTATTTCTGTGTTAACTCAAGTGTTCCCTTTTTGCATTGTTAGTTCTCTGTTTAAATAATTCTGATAAAACAAACGTGTGCATTTTCTGTTGTCCTGCCTGAATATTGACTGTGATATATGGTAAATGAGTATGTGTTTAGTCACTAAGTCGTGTCAGACTCTTTGCGACCCCATGGATTGTAACCCTCCAGGCTCCTCTGTCCATGGGATTTCCCAGGCAAGAATACTGGAGTGGGTTGTCATTTCCCTCCCCAGGGGATCTTTCCAACCCAAGGATTGAACCCACATATCCTGCATTGGCAGGTGGGTTATTTGCCACTGAGCCACCTGGGAAGCCCTACCTATAGTTTATAAGATTATCTTAAATGGTACTATGTTGAACATTAAAAAAATTTGCATGGGTATACTGTGCATTAGGAAAAGAAATATATAACACATCAATTTCATTATCCCTTAGATATTATTGTTTAAGATTAAAAAATAAGTCACAAGTGACTTAAGCAACAAGGCTAAGCAAATAATGAAACAAATGGTTGTTATTGTTGTTCAGTCCCTCAGTCATGTTGCTCAGACTCTTAGTGACTCCATGGACTGCAGCACACCAGGCGTCCCTGTCCTTCAGTGTCTCCCGGAGTTTGCTCAGACTCATGTTCATTGAGTTAATGATGCCATCCAACCATCTCTTCCTCTGTTACCCCCTTCTCCTCCTGCCTTCAATCTTTACCAGCATCAGAGACTTTTTCAATGAGTCAGCTTTTTGTATCAGGTGGCCAAAGTATTGGAGCTTCAGCTTCAGCATCAGTCCTTCCAATGAATATTCAGGGTTGATTTCCTTTAGGATTGACTGATCGGTTCTCCTTGCTGTCCAAGGGATGCTCAAGAGTCTTCTCTGACACTATAGTTCAAAAGCATCAGTTTTTCAGCTCTCAGCCTTCTTTATGGTCCAAGTCTCACACTTGTACATGACCACTGGAAAAACCATAGCTTTGACTATACAGACATTTGTCAGCAAAGTGATGTCTCTGCTTTTTAATATGCTGCCTAGGTTTTTCATAGCTTTTCTTCCAAGGAGCAAGCATCTTTTAATTTCATGGCTGCAGTCACCACCTGCAGTGATTTTGAAGTCCAAGAAAATAAAGTTTGTCACTGTTTCCATTTTTTCCCCTATCTATTTATATAGCTACAATAGTGAAGGTAGTATGTAATGGAAGTTTGAAAACACTGGGTTAAGGATGTGTACCTTGCCCATTGCCCTAAGAAAATAGCTCTTTAAGCAGGAAAATTACCTTGATTCCAACGAAGAATTAAGATAGAGGGAAGATTAGAAAAGCCTTTAAGTCAGATTTCTTGCATCTCTTACAGTCCCATGTGTGCTGGGTTCCAAAGGTAGCTGCCAAACCTGACCTTGCCCTTGAAGGACAGTCAATAGCTGACTTTTTGTTGGATCTGGAGATGAGGTTTACATATGCAGATCAACCAATGTTTAAGAAAGGTGGCTGCCATTAAAAAAATTGTTCATTTCTTTATTTGGCTGTGTTGGGTCTTAGTTGTATCATGTGGGCCTTTTGTTGTGGCGCATAGACAACCTGTTGCAGAGCACAGGCTGTGGAGTGTGTGGGCTCAGTAGTTGCGGCCCGTGGGTTTCGTTGCTCTGAGGCATGTGGGATCTTAGTTCCCTGACCAGGGATTGAACCCTTATCTCCCTGCATTGCAAGGTGGATTCTTAACCACTGGACCAACGGGCGAGTCCCTTTGGCTGCCATTTTGCAAGGCCCTCTTTTGGTTATGTGGAAGCAGAGCTGCATAAAAGAAACCAGTGGAATCACTTAAGTTGGGTCCTCAGATTCCTGTGTTCTAGCCTCATGAAGTTGCTGGACTCAAAGGTGGCATTCTGGAGGTCAAACGCCAGATGTGGGCAGACTGTGGCAAGGTCAGTGGAGGGAGGGCCACTCCAATGTCCTACCTTAGCTCAGAGGGGAGTGATATCCTGTTCCAAGCAGCCGGATGCCATCTCCTCTCACTTTAGTGCCGAGGTGTTGAGGTAGTTATTTTTGTTCCAAGCAACCCAGATGGGGGAAAACTCAACCCACACAGGCTGGAGAGGGGGAAACAAACCTTTAAATAAGAGACTTCTCAAAGAATTACAGAGGTGGCCAGGCCTAATGAGGTCACCCCGGTGGAAACTGTGAGTCTGAAATGTGACTTTTGGATTATGTGAAAATGAGTAGGAAAGAAGTGCGGTGGAGGCTCATTGTGAGACAGGTGTCTCTGGAAACACTTCAGCAAAGATAGACTTGGGCACATGTTCCTTCATGACTGACACTCAGTGTCATGGGCTTTAATTTTATTTCACTTCTGTGAGGAAAGTTGTCATAGGTGAACTACAGACAGAAAAGGAAAGGGATATGAAGAACTATTTCACTTCTACCTGAATGTGACAGCAAAACCTTTTCAATTTAGACATTCAGTCTTTTACAGAGAATTCTTCATCTTTAGGGAGACTCTGATGTGCTGAAATTTTCTGGTTGAATGTTTTCCTTTAGGAAACAATCCTTTAGGAACAGAGATTCAGAGGAAGAGGCAAAAGCAATTCAGAGCCACAATTTTTCTAAGATAACTAACAGTTCCACTTGGAATGATCAATATGATACAGAAAAAAATGGTTCCTTGGTTTCTGCACTGATTTTAATCTTTTTGGAATTATTTCTACACAGTGTCTTAAAAAGGACCAGGCTTGCTATTTATTGATAGGTTTTCCTGAATGTCTCACCACCCAGACTTTTTTTTTTTTTTTAAACCATTGTTCTCTTAATCGCTGAAGTGTGCCAAGTGCAGGGATGAGCACCTCAGGGCTGTTTTCTCATTCTTGATTTCTGAAATATTTTGACTTGTTCTTGTTCTCTGCCTTGTATCCAATCAGTTCTCAAATCCCATATACTGGGCTTATCTATTCATTCAACAAATGTTTATTGAACACCCAAATGTGCAGCTTTCCCCTCCAATCTGGAGGTGTTTATCCTTTAAGTTTTCCTTCAGTGCTTTGCATTTTGGGTTCTCAGCATCCCGGGGCATGAAGCATCTGCCATTGGCACAGACGGTCTCTGACATCGTTGGCATCAAGGGTAACACTTAGATTCATACACTGACTCTCTTGTATCCAAGCATAAATATGGTAATGATCAGGTTTCCATATATGCATCCATTTAAATGGGGAAATAAAAATAACACTGATTTCCAGTTTTGCTGTTGCTGATGTTCAGTCATGTCCGGCTCTGCGACCCCAAGGACTGCAGCACGCCAGGCTCCTCTGTCCTCCGCTATCACCCAGAGTTTGCTCAGATTCATATCCACTGAGTCAATGATGCTATCTAACCTTCTCATCCTCTGCCGTCCCCTTCTCCTTTGGCTTTTAATCTTTCCCAGCCTCATGGTCTTTTCCAATGAGTCAGCTCTTTGCGTCAAGTGGCCAAATTATTGGAGCTTCAGCTTTAGCATCAGTCCTTCCAACGAATATTCAAATTTCCAACTACTAAATGTATAATGTGGTGGGTATTATTGTGGTCATCCCACAAAGAAGACAGGGACTCCCATTCCCCAATTTAGTGCAGATATCAAGAGTAATGCAAAAGGTTTATTGCTCACACATAATGAAACTTTCTGGGGAGAGCAGGGCAGGCTCCCAAGCAGGTCCAAAAATGGCTTGAGAATAGGGAAGGTGACTGCCAGTGCTCACGATGGTTCGGGGTGGCTCTGGACTGAGGGATCTCGTGTCAGGGCTGAGGCTGTGAACTATGTGCTGGCTCCAAAGAGACAGCATCAAGTCTTTCTTATCCGCCTGCTCAGATGTGGGGCAGAAGTGGAAGCGTGAGGGGTGGGTTTGGAATATGTCAGCAATCAAACCTCAAAAACAGAGACAGACTCTTTATTACAGTTCATCCTTGATGTTTGACTAATGACTGAAATGTGTTATATTTCATTTAATTGAGTTTGAACTTGTTTAATTAAACCATTGTGGTTGTCTGTGAGCCTGTATCTTGAGATCAGTAAGGGAGATGAAATTTCCACTGAATGACTCATTAAGGAGCCCAGCATTGTGTGTGTTAAAAACTGAAATGAGAGTTTGGTTGAAACTCCGAAGGAGATAAGAAGTGTCTTGTGGAGGGCTTGTACTCTGGCTTTAGTTTATAAGGAGATGTGGGACATGGGCTTCCCAGGTGGCGCTAGTGGTAAAGAACCCACCTACCAATGCAGGAGATGTAAGAGACATGGATTTGATCCCTGGGTTGGGAAGATCTCCTGGAGGAGGACATGGCAACCTGCTCCAGTATTCTTGCCTGGAGAATCCCATGGACAGAGGAGCCTGGTGGGCTACAATTCATAGGGTCACAAAGAGTCAGACAGGCCTGAAATGACTTAGCCCACATGCATATAAGACTTACACTCATATATTTTGGGGATCTGTGAGGCAAGAGATTCAGGGCAAACACATCAAGGGCAAACATACCAGGGCAAAACATACCATATCGTTTCTCCCATCAGTAAGACCAGATGGTCAGAGTGTTGGCAGTGGTCCGTGAGTCTGTAAAATGGTGCAGATGCTGCTTGCAGTGCTGGGATAAGTTCCTAAACTTGAGTACTGATCCTTGGGTACTGATCCTTGGGTACCATCCTTTTTCAGGGATATCCTGGAGTGAAGTGGAGACCAGCAGCTTTCTAGCACATTCCATCACAACGTGATTATGATCTTTCTTGCAAAGACTGTGCACAAAGGCAGGGCTTTGAGATACCCATGGGTAGCCAGGTAAAGCTATATCATACTCCCTTGATGGTGAAGACAAACTGCACCTGAGAAGCTGTTAAAATAGGCACTGAATAGAATAGATTTAGCCAAATCTATGACTGCAAAGTGTTTATGAGCTGCTGATCAGACAAAGTCAGCAATTTAAATAATACCTGGTGTGGGGAGCCTCAGTGTGTGGGATCATGGAATTAGGATTGCAGTATCCGTGGTGAGGTGCCATTCATTCCTTCCTGGGTTAAGAAAAGGCCAAATTGGCCTATTCAATAGAGCAGTAGTGGGGATAATCACCCCCTTCTCTAAATAGGTCTTGCATAATGGGTTTCAATCTCAAATGCCCTGTTTTGATTTATACTGGGTCTTATTAAATATTTTATCCAGCAGCAGAGAGGTCTATGGGTTTCTATATTTGTTAAAATGATTGTACATATCGAAGACTGAACTTTATCACAAATTGAGTCAGAACCTCCATGTCCATTATGGGATATTTTTGGGCAATGGCCCTTTGACTATAGGGAACTTAGGAAAGACAGTATTTCTGAGGGCTAAGAAGAGGCACACTTTTCTGTCTTCCATTTTAGGTTCAGTAGCTACCCTAAGATTACAGGGAGTACCTTCTTTAACTTAAGTGGGATCCCCAGGTGTAACTATAATTTGAGTCTCAATATTGATTAAGGCTGTGAAGGCTGGCCAACTAGTGCATCTCAGTAGGTGTTACAATTAATTCAGAGCCTGTGCTATATAGCTGCAAAACCCAAACTGCACATGTTTATCTTCTTACTGTGCAAGGTTTTTTTTTAAGTGAATTTTAGGTTTCCAATTGAGCCAGATTGTGGATCTCTGCTTCAGTTTCTTTGTCTCTTCCTCTCCAGGAGTTGTTTTTATTATTATTTGGCAGTGGTTACTAGGTCTACTTTGGGGGAGGAGGTCCTCTCTATCCTACTCATGTTTAAAAATTTTTTCCTCCAGAGAACCTCAAAATAATATTGTCAGGTATAGGGGCTTCCCCCTGAGAAAATAGTGGCTTTAGGGTTCACTGATTAAGTCAGGTTTGAATAAACCCTTTGGCTGTGCCATGTGGGGCCATGAGCGTTTTTTCCTATAAACATGAGGATAAAAATTTTTGTTATGATGGAGGCACAGATGGCAGCAAAGGCATTTTGAGGGTCCTAGTGGGCCATCTGCTTTTAGGAGTGTGATCATAGTCTGTTCTTCCGTGGGAGTGATCACCCAAAGGGCATGCACATTGCACAGGGTCTCAGTCTTTCCCCTGAGCCCTCCATTAAATGGGAACTAAAGCCTAGTGGAGACACATACGGTGGTCACAAGATAAGAGTCATTCCTTGCAACCTAGTGACAGTCATGGCTGAAGCTGGAATTGAGATGTGCAATTCAATCTGAGACATGCAGATGGGTCCAGGCCAAGACACATGTCCCAGTGTCATACTCTGGTTCCCAAATGCCAGTTATTGAAATTTCTGACTTTAAGTTGGTTAAATATAACAGAGGCTTGAAAGAACTCAGCAATTGCAGCAAGCTCAGTGTGAGCTAGCCAGCAGGCAGCAGCATAGCTCAGGTGCAGGCTGGCCAGGAGCCGTTCATGAAGCAACCTCTCCAGCAGGCAGCTGAGCTGGTGAGCAGGTCAGTGCGGGTGAAGACAGACCCTCAGTGGTGGTCATTGTCTAGATATCCCGTGTTACCCTGAAGACTTGGGATGAGCTCCATCACCCCAAATTCATACATCACACACACCCCAAGAGGATCTGACAAGGTTTATTACCCACATGATGAGGCTTTCTGGGAAGCTGGGCAACCTTCACAAAGAGATCCTCGAGAGTAAAGAAAGGAGGCTAGGTTGGCTTTTATGGTAGTTTGAGGGTAGGGATGGGGTGAAGATTACTGCCCGCATGTCGGGGCTGGTGTAGTTTGCATTTCTTTTCTTATTATTATTTTTGGCTACACTGGGTCTCTGCTGCAGCACATGGGCTTCTCTAGTTGTGGGGCATGGGCTTAGTTGCCCTGGGGCAGGTGGGATCTTAGTTCCCCAATCGGAGGTCGAACCCATGTTCCCGCACAATGGAAGGTGGATTCTCAACCACTGGACCACCAGGGAAGTCCCAGTTTGAACTTCTTGCCATCACCGAAGGAAGGAACAGCCAGACTTTCTTATCAACTTATTCAGATGTGAGGCAGAAGGGGACTAAAAAGAATGGAGCTTGAAAGCTATTGGCACTCAAAGTTAAAAATGGAGTCAAACTCTTTATTAGAGATACATCGTCTCCTTCAGTCTCATTTTACAGATGAGGTAATAGCCTTAGAACGATTAAATAGGACACGTAGCTATTAAAGAAATAAAATGGATAGTGGAAATAGGAGTCAAACTCAAGCACATGTGACTTCCAAATCAGTTCACTTGAACACGAGGTTACACTGACTCTTGGGAGGAAAGGAAGAACTCACAGCTCTAACAGTCTGGGCTCCTCAAAGGTCACAAAGGGGATCTCGGTTATCAGTGGAGGGCCCTATCTATAAACAGGGAGCTGGACAATATTAAAGCATAAAAAGGGTGGGAAGGGTGGGAAGTATGGGCCAATTCGGGTTTGAAATATATGTCAACTGTAGATCTTGGTCCCTCAGTTGGTTGCTCAGAACAGCTCACTGCAATTCTCTTTGATTATCCCTCCTTGAAATGCATGTTCCCTTACACTGTACAAGCATCAGTGGATCAGTCAATATGAATCGCAGAGTTTCTTAACCTGGGGCAGGGGGAGGGAAGGCAGATATGAGGCCAGTGGATGAGTGTCATCTTCACACACACACACACACACACACACACACACACACATGCAATCACAAAGCTTTTCTTCCAGCTTTGTTTGTGTTACTTTGAAGTAAGAGAAGACATCTCTGAAAAAAAAAATTTGTTGTCAAATTTAGGTGTTGTTTCATTTCAAAAAATTGTGCTGTGGAATGGGATGCTTGTTCCATAAGGCAATATACAAAGTTTGTGTTTATCACATGTCAATGCTTATATTAGCTTCTCACTGATTTAAACTGGAGAAGATATATTTTGTCATAATTTTTACAGAAATCTTAAGCTTAGCTAATTTGGGAAGTTTCAAGAAATAAAAGCATGGAGAAATTTATGTAAAATTTATGTATCCCTAGCTTTCACTTTCATTACTGAACATAAGGGGTCACTAAGGCAGCAAAAGGACTTGGAATATGAATGGCTTGTCAAAGGGCCCATGAAACAAACATGCTGAAGGAGCACCTTCCAGCCCAGCATCCCTGTATAGCATCCTGCAGTGCAAGTGTGTTTCCTGAGAAGAAGGTGAGATTTGGAAAGGATGAAACTTCACCTGGACTTACTTGCATCTGCCCAAAATCACATCTTGGAAGACCCCACAACTTCATCTCTCACATTGCCAAACAGCAGAGAATCTGCCCAATGGGGATGTCTTGGAGAAGACCCAGGCCCTAGCAATTATCAGGCTGTATTATGATTTGGAGAAGAGATGTCAATCTAATGCCTTTATCAAATAACCTCACCTACTTTAAGAGATGAACATTACTTCCTGATGTTTTACAGCAAGACGTACAACTATTCCTCTTCCCTTCGGCCTGCAGTTGCATTGAAACTGCATATTATTTTCAGTGTGGAGCTATGACTCTTTGTTATGTGTATTTTTGTGCCATCAGAAGAAAGGCTTTCTTTTAATGGGTTCTTTTGGAAACATTAATGACTGCAAGTTTACTTTTTTTAAGGCACGACTTTAACTGGCACAACCATCTGGGCATGGAAGGGAGCATCTGGCATGCTTGACAACCCATGGCTTCCTTGCTTGGGTGGAGATGCTGCACGCTTCATTGCTGTCTACGTTGGCATCAAAGACTGCCAAAATCTTGAAAGAAGTCTTGTCTAGTGCCATAAAAGCTGGTCGTTGGAGGAGTTTTTGTCACAAAATGGATGCATAATATTATGTTTTTATTTCAACAAACATGTGGCCTTTCCAGAAAACAAATCCGCAAGCTCTTGATTGAACACTGGACAGAATTTTTACCTCTATAAGGGAAGGGAAAGCTGCCTTGTGAAATAATTTGGCAGCAGTCTTTCACAACTGGTCTTACTTAGGGGACCTTACTAGCCATCTGAATGAAGCACATGCTTCCATTTAGGGTGCTTCAGTTACCATGATGGATGTTGCAGAGAAACCTTGAACTCTTTGGCCCATTACCCTGCGGGAGGACAACTCTCCAAAGTTGACGTAGTTAAAAGAAAGAGCTTCTGAAGACTGGAGTTGAGAATGATAGAGCCTCATTGATTTCTTGGTATGTTAAAATCTAAAGACATTGAGGAATTAGTACCAATTTCAATGAGGAGGGGGGTGTTCCCCATACCAGTTCTCCAGACACCTGTTGGGTGTCCTACAATTAATTTAGTTCAAACCCTCTCTACCTATAGACAGCATCAGATTCCATAGGTTAAGTGTTTGGTCCTACAGAACTCCTGTCCCCCCATTCACTTCAGATGCCAGTGGCAAGTCCAGGTTGTCACCTGGCTTCTGACTGACTGGCTATAAATCAGAGGTTCCTATGACCCTCTCTTTTTATTTGCTAGAGTGGCTCACAGAACTCAGAGAAACATTTGGGAATGTTAATCTTTTCTTTTCCAATGCATTTTTGGGGTCCAGGATTTTTGATCATTCAGGTTCCATTTAAATTAAAATTTAAAATTGATTTGGTGTTGATATCAAAGACCACTCCACAATTCCAACTTTTTATTCAAGTCAAGAAATCACAGCAATCTCATTAACATGTGATTTGAGGAAGAATTGAAAATTTTTGTTTTATGTGCAATTTTAGATCTATTCGCTCTACCACTCAAATAGACCTTGAATCTTAAAATAAGTTATAAAAAATGAGACCAAGGCTTTTTTTTTTTTTTAAAGATTGCTTTTAACTTCTCTTCATGTGCAGGAAATACATTTCCAATGTAGAAAAATCTAAATGCAAAAGTTTTGGTATATGTATTTCTGTGCATTTTTTTTCCTGGGAAGATGGGGCACAGCTTTCTCCAGCTTTTCCAAGAAGTCTGTGATGCTCTTAGAGGAAAGGACTATCTAGCACAGACCAGGTTGGGCGAGCCAGCCTCTGCTCCACCTGCTTCCAATTATTTCTAATTATTGGTCAGGCTGTTGAGTTCTCAGCACTCTTTTGCATCCCAGGCAAGCTACCCCTTAAAAACAAACCAGGAAGGTTAATCAGCCCCAGTCCCTGGTCCTTAAATCAATCAGTACATCATTGAAGTTATGCATAAATTTCCCAAAGGTAAACAGATTTCTATTTAAATGTTATTGCTCTCATTAGCATCAGCTGTTTTCATTATAAATGTGCTGAGATGTTCTTTTCTAATCTAGTTTATAAATTATGCTTATTACTTTGAGGTGTGGAAAAGAATTATTTTGGTTCCCAGTGTCCTTTTTCCTTTATGCCTTTATTTCCTCTGTCATCCGAGGAACCTTCCCTGCCTTTCTCAGTGGTCTCTTTGCCTGTGTCCCCTCTGATGCTCCGCTCTTATAAATCCTGGTTCTCCTTCTGCCCAGAGCGTTTCTGCTTTGACTCATTTACTGGTGTATTCTTCTTCCTTCTACATGATGACATGGGTGCCCTACAAGATTCAGTACTGACCCTTCTGCCTTAATCTTTCTATATTTGCTCCTGTAGGGAACTCAGCCATCAAGTTTACACCATCCGTCACCTCCACCTTGACCTAATTTTCTGCTTGCTCTGCAGTAACCTAGCTTCCTGAGGTGTGGTAGGTACTTTTAGCTCATATGTGGTTTAATAGTTACTTATTTATGTGATACTGTTCATGATCAGGGGAAAAACTAGAAGCAGTGACAGATTTTATTTTCTTGGGCTCCAAAATCACTGCAAATGGTGACTACAGCCATGAAATTAAAAGATGCTTGCTCCTTGGAAGGAAGGCTGTGACAAACCTAGATAGAGTATTAAAAAGAAGAGACCTATGCCAACAAAGGTCCATATAGTCAAAGCTATGGTTTTTCAGTAGTCATGTACAGATGTGAGAGTTGAACCATAAAGAAGGCTGAGCACTGAAGAACTGCTGCTTTCGAACTGTGGTGCTGGAGAAGACTCTTGAGAGCCCCTTGGACATCAAGAAGATCCAAACAGTCAATCCTAAAGGAAATCAACCCTGAATATTCACTGGAAGGACTGATGCTGAAGCTGAAGCTCCAATATTTTGGCCACCTATGCGAAGAGCTGATTCTTTGGAAAAGACCCTGATGCTGGGAAAGATTGAAGGCAAAAGGAGATGAGGGTGGCAGAGGATGAAATAGTTAGATAACATCACCGACTCAAAGCACATGAATTTGAGCAAACTCTGGGAGATAGTGAACGAGGGAAGCCTGGCGTGCTGCAGTCCATGGGGCCACAAGGAATCAGACATAACTTAGCGACTGAGCACACACACACAGAATACACACACTCTTATGTGATTATGGAAATCCATCTATGGTAAGGAATACCGATTTCCAGTTACATTAGTTATATGAGGTTTCCTATTTAAAAATGTATTTTAAGTAAAAATGATTTGATTGAAAGCAGAGGTCAACATACGTTTTCTGCAAAGGGTCAGATAGTAAATATTTTTCAGTTTTTCAGGCAAACGTCTCCTTTGCAACCACTCATTTCTGCTGTCATAGCTTGAAGGCAGCCACTGACAACATGGACACAATTGTGTGGCCAGACCTGGCCTGTAGGCTTTGTTTGCTGATCCCTGATTGAAAAATTTTTTTTATGGTAACTAGAATTCAGGGAGTAAGTGGATATAGTAGAAACCATAAAGCTGAAATATAAATGCCTCAAGAGTGAGACACGTTGATTTAAGCTGTCACTTTGTTCAATATGTGAATGACTACTTTGTTCATTCAGAATGCTGGGAACACACATCCCTTCTTTTTAAAGAGCTTAGTCTATACAGACAGACTGAAGGACAGAAAGTTACAGTTGGCTGTTGACCTCAGAAGTACTACCAGACATGTGTATGTGTATGAGTGTGTATGTGTGTGTAGGAGGAGGAAGAAGAGGGGCTGTGTTGAAAACATTGCCCTTTCTCCCCTTCCCTAGATTATTCACTTGTACATGATTATATAACTTATGTCAGCCTTTGCCCATTTTATAGATGAGGAAACAGGTTCAGAGAGGTTAAAGAGTTACTGAAGGTCACAGAGCTGGTAAGGGGAGGGAGCGGGATTTGAACCAGCCAGTCTGTCTCCAAGACCCGTGTGTAACTGCAGCGCTACCCAGGCTCCAATTACTTAGACTAAGGAATTGGTCCCTCCCTTTGGGATGATTTCGTGCAACAGAAACAAGATCAGTCTTTGGAAAGTCGTCAACTTACACAAATGCCCTTGGTGTCCTGCTCACATTGTCACCCTGCTAAGGTGACTTGCAACGTGGACAGGGGAACCTGCAGTAGAGGTGGACATAGGACTTACCAACCAGAAACTCCAGGTTTCTGTGAGGATGGGAGACACCTAGTCCGTCTATTTGTCAGCTATTACTCAATGTGCTGGGGATTCCCAGGTGGTAAAGAATTTGCCTGCCAGTTCAGGAGACACAAGAGATGCAGGTTCAACCTCTGGGTTGGGAAGATCCCCTGAAGGAGGAAATGGCCACCCACTTCAGTATTCTTGCCTGAAAAATTCCACGGACAGAGGAGCCTGGCTGGTTACAGTTCATGAGATCGCAGAGTCGGACACGACCAAGCAACTGAGCACACACGCTTACACTCCATGTGCTGAGAGACGCTTGCTTGCTTACAGGACAAAGCAACCAGAGTGATAATAATAGTAATAATTAGTCATGAGAATGATGCTACACCTCTGTGTGACTTGCTAGACGTCAGACACTCTTATAAGTACTTTGCATGGCTTGCATGTATAATTAATTAATCCTCATAACAAAGCTTTGAGGGTGTGTGTTAGTTTCCTGGGGCTGCCATAACAAATTGCTGCAAACTGGGGGCTTGCAGCGACAGAAATTTACTCTCTCGTGGCTCTGGACTCTACAAGTCTGAGATCAAGGTGTCAGTGGGGCCACGTTCCCTCCAAAGGCTCCGGGGAGGATCTATCCTTGCCTCTTTCATCTTCTTGGCTTGTAACTTCATCACTCCAGTTTCTGCCTTTGTCCTCACATGGCGCTCTTTCCTGCGAGTCTGTCTCCATGGCTCCGAATCTCTCTCTCTCTCTTCCTAAGGACAGAAGTCATTGAGTTTAGGGCCACCCTAATCCAGGAGGACCTCATATTTTTAAACAATTTTTTATTGGAGTAGAGTTGCTTAACAATGTTGTATTAGGTTCTACCGTACAGTAAAGTGAATCAGCTAGATGTATACATATATTCTCTCTTTTTTGGATTTCCTTGGTATTTAGGTCACCACAGAGCATTGAATAGAGTTCCCTGAGCTACACAGTAGGTCCTCATTAATTATCTATTTTATACATAGTATCAATAGTGTATAAATGTCATCTCAGTCTCCCAATTCATCTCCCCCCATCCCTCCTTGGTGTTCATACGTTTGTTCTCTACACCTGTGTCTCTATTTCTGCTTGTAAATAAGATCACTCATACTGTTTTCTTCAGATTCCACATATATGCATTAATAGGCAACACTTGTTTTTCTCTTTCTGACCTACGGCACTCTGGGTGAGAGTCTCTAGGTCCATCCATATCTCTACAAAGGAGGATCTTAATCACATTTCCAAAAACAGGTCACATACACAGACCCTGGGGGGTGCAGATAGGACTTCAACTATAGGGGGATAAAATTCAACCCACAACAAGCAGGTACTATTATTATTTCCATTTCGCAGCATGAGGATTCAAGGTATTGAGAGGTTAAGAATCTATCTGAGGTCATACAGCTTTATTAGCAGAGCCAGGATTTGAACTCAGATCTTCTGGGAGGCTGTAACCCAAACCACTGTATCAACAACCGCTTTGCCTGCAGAGCTGCGTGCCTGGCACTTCAGACACGCCATGGCCCTGCTGTAGCTTCTGGTGACAACAAACATGTACTGAATTAGCTGAGTGCGTGGAAAGCCTTGTGGCTGTGTCGGGTGACTCTCGAGGAGCCCGAGGACAGGTGAGGGGCTGGGCTGTTGGTGGGGATTCTTGTTTATCTCAACAGGGAATCAGGCTCTCCGTGTGGCAGGCTGGGCACATGACCAGCTGCTGCCGTCACCTGGATAATTGGTTTTCTGTGTTCATTTCAATAATGAACACTATTAAAGGAGGCTAGAGATGCAGTGGAGATACAGCATTGTGGGAGGAACAAAGAGAT
This sequence comes from Cervus elaphus, assembly GCF_910594005.1. NCBI lineage: Eukaryota > Metazoa > Chordata > Mammalia > Artiodactyla > Cervidae > Cervus > Cervus elaphus. Next base: position 34,422,406 of record NC_057824.1, read on the forward strand.
TTTAATGTGTTGGATCTCAGTTGTGGGGAAGATGAGGGACACGATAATAGGGTATGAAGGCAGCAGCGATTATGCAGCAGCCTTCACGCCATCCATCATGGCTCACGTCCGGGGTTGGTGGCAGAACAGGAGTCTTCTGAGATCCGGGCATTATCTCTGCTGTTTATTTACATCTCAAATCAGGTTGTACTGACAAGGAGTGAAAGGGCTTCCAGGGAAGAAATGTAACTACATGATATATTTCCTACAGAAAGTGCAAACACAATACAGACTATCTGGTTAAATATATCATCTCAGAAACGATCCAACTGCTGAAAGCCTAAGTCTGCACTTTATATTTCTTGGTGTGAGATCATTACAACAGTCCCCCCCTTAGCCATGGGGGATATGCCCCAGACCTCCTGTACATGCCTGAAACTGTGGATAGTACTCAACCCTCTATACTGTGTTTTTCTCTTTACCTACATCCTTAGGTATTATAAACTTTAATTTATAAATTAGGCACTGGAAGGGGTTAACAATAATAGCTGATAATAAAAAATGGTAGTAATGTACCGTAATAAAAGTTTCGTGAATGTGGTTTCTCTCTGTCAAAATACTGTACAAATTTAATCCCTTTTCCATCTTAATTAAGCATGTATCCTTCATTGTGGCTGTAGCTTTTGGTTTGAGGTGTGACAGCAAAAATAGCATGGATTTCTTTTTCTTTCTCACAGTCTCATGGATAGGAAATTTGTTCTTAGCATAGGTAAACTTAGTATATGTGTTTTTTTCCTTATTAAGTCAAGAACTTTCACCTTTTTACTTAAAGGGAGCATTTTAAGGGTTCTCTTAGTAAATCCATATTGCCAGCATCACCACTGTTGTGTGTTGGGGACAGTATTGAGTAAAATCAGGGTTCCTGGAACGCAAGGACTGAAGTACCAAGGCAGGCAGTCCTGATAAACTAAAGGTCTACCAGATGACCAACAGGGCAGCGTGCTGGCCAAAGGGATGCCGCTCAGGATGGAGTTGGAAGACGTGAGATTTCATCACGCTGCTCAGAACAGCCCACTGTTTAAAATACATACGCTCTTTATTTCTGAATTTCCCATTTAGTATCTTTGGACTGTGGTTGACCACGGGTAACTGAAAATGCAGATAGGGCAGAGAAACTTTGGATGAGCAAGAATGACTATATATGCCCTCTGAGACCACTGGCCTCCCCTGTTCTCTTTCTGACTGCTCTGCGTGAGCTCCCCTGGCCCAACCTGTATCCTGGGTTTGTTTTCCCCACCATTTCCTTCTTTTCTGGAAGGACAGCCTGCCTGGACAACCTCATCTTCTCTGCGGCCTTGACTCACAGCTAGCTGTGTGCTGACGCTCCCAAACGGAATCTTCCCACTTGTTCTTCCCTTTTCAGCTCTTTACAAACTTTATGAACAGATCCTACATTTTCATAGTTAAACCCCAAGACAGTATAAACAATCAGCATAAATTCCTCCTTCCTTCTTGGTCTTGCATCTGCCTAGTTTGGTTTTTCCTAGAAGGTTATTCCTGGTCTCTGATGACTCCTTCTAGAGGTGCTCCTGTGCCAGAAAATAGAAATGGTAGTTTTTCCTCCATTTTCCTTCAAATGTGCCATATTATATACATTCTGATTTTTTTTTTCACTTTTGATCTTTCCATGACAAGATTGAGAGAACTTCATTTTTTCTTTACTTTTAAAAATTTACAACTGCAGTGTTCCATTGTCTGGCTGTCCCATTAGTATTTAATCAGCCTTCTACCAAAGGACATTTGAGTTGTTACCAGTCATTTGCTATGATGGTTAATTTTATGTGCAATGATTTGGCCACAAGGTGCCAAATATTTGGTTAAATATTATTTCTGGGTGTGTTTTTGAGGGTTTTTGTATGAGATTAACATTTGATCCAGTGGTCTGAATAAGCACATCACCTTCCCCAATGTGGGTGGGCCTCAGCCAATCCACTGAATGTCTGAAGAGAATAAAAGGCTGAATAAGAAAGAATCCTCTCTCTGCCTGACTGTCTCTGAGCTGGGACATTGGTCTTCTCCTGCGTTTGGACTTGGACTCAGATTGGAACCATGTCATTGGCTCTCCTGGGTCTGGACTTTTCAACCTCTGTAGCTGTAAGGACCAATTCCTCATAACCAATCTCTCTCTCAATGGAAAGATATAAAGATATATAGATCTAAGTTCCAAAGGGAATCTGGATCTATTGTCATGATTTTCTCTCAATACATGCATTTCTAGCACCTCTGACAGGTAAGGAGGAATCCAGACAGAGAGAGTATGGGGGGAAGAGGGTGGAAAACTTTCTACCAAAGCAGGGCAACAGAACCTCCTTAGGGAGAGAAATTATCCTGCCAGAGAGGAGGAGGAGAGAATGCTAGGAGAGGAAGGTAGAACCTCTGGCTGGGCCTCCTGATCTCAAAAACTATCATGATTATGACCTTTCTCCTGGATTTTAGGAAGAGAAGCCTATGCATATTATAGGATACATGTCTTGACCCACTGTTACAGACTGACTTGTGTCTCCTTAAAATTCATATGTTGCAGGCCTAACCCCCCAGTGTGGCTGAATGTGGAGGCAGGGCCTTTACAGAGGTAAATAAGGTTAAATGAATCATTGTTGTTGTTCAGTCCCTCAGTCGTGTCCAACTGTTTGTGACCCCGTGGACTGCAGCATGCCAGGCTTCCTGTTCTTCCCATCTCCCTGAGCTTGCTCAAACTCATGTCCACTGAGTCAGTGATGCCTTCCAACCGTCTCATCCTCTGTCATCCCCTTCTCCTCCTCCCTTCAATCTTTCCCAGCATCAGGGTCTTTTCCAATGAGTTGGCTCTTCGTATCAGGAGGCCAAAGTATTGGAGTTTCAGTATCAGTCCTTCCAATGAGTATTCAGGATTTATTTCCTTTAGGATTGACTGGTTTGACCTCTTTGCAGTTCAAGGGACTCTCAAAAATCTTCTCCAACTCCACAGTTCAAAAGCATCAATTCTTTGGTGCTCAGTAATCTTTATAGTCCACCTCTCACATCCATACATGACTATGGGAAAAACCATAGCCTTGACTATACAGACCTTTGCTGGCAAATGATGTCTCTGCTTTTTAATATGCTGTCTAGGTTGGTCATAGCGTTTCTTCCAAGGGTCAAGTGTCTTTCAATTTCATGGCTGCAGTTACCATCTGCAGTGGTTTTTGAGCCCAAGAAAATAAAGTTTTCATTTTTTCCCCATCTATTTGCCATGAAGCTATGGGACTGGATGCCATGATCTTAGGTTTTTGAATGCTGAGTTTTAAGCCAACTTTTTCACTCTACTCTTTCACCTTCATCAAGAGGCTTTTTAGTTCCTCTTCACTTTCTGCCATTAGGGTGGCGTCCTCTGCATATCTGAGGTTATTGATATTTCTCCCAGCAATCTTGATTACAGCTTGTGCTTCATCCAGCCCAGCATTTCTCATGATGTACTCTGCATATAAGTTAAATAAGCAAGGTGACAATATGCAGCTTTGATATACTCCTTTCCCAGTTTGCAACCAGTCCATTGTTCCATGTCTGGCTCTAACTGTTGCTTCTTGACTTGCATATAGGTTTTGCAGGAGGTAGGTAAGGTGGTCTGCTATTCCCATCTCTTTAAGAATTTTCCACAGTTGTGATCCACAGTCAAAGGCTTTAGCATAATCAATGAAGCAGAAGTGGATGTTTTTCTAGAATTCTCTTGCTTTTTCTATGATCCAACAGATGTTGGCAATTTGATCTCTGGTTCCTCTGCCTTTTCTAAATCCAGCTTGAACATCTGGAAGTTCTCAGTTCACATACTGTTGAAGCCTAACTTGGAGAATTTTAAGCATTACTTTGCTAGCGTGTAAGATGAGTGCAATTGTGTGGTAGTTTGAATAGTCTTTGGCATTGCCCTTCTTTGGGATTAGAATGAAAACTGACCTTTCCAGTCCTGTGGCCATTGCTGAGTTTTCCAAATTTGCTCGCATATTGAGTGCAGCACTTTCACAGCATCATCTTTTAGGATTTGAAATAGCTTAGCTGAAATTCCATCACCTCCACTAGCTTTGTTTATAGTGATGGTTCCTAAGGCCACTTGACCTTGCACTCCAGGATGTCTGACTCTAGATGAGTGATCATACCATCGTAGTTATTTGGGTCATTAAGATCTTTTTTGTATAGTTCTTCTGTGTTTTCTTGCCACCTCTTCTTAATATCTTATGCTTCTATTAGGTCCATACTGTTTCTGTCCTTTATTGTACCCATCTTTGCATGAAATATTCCCTTGGTATCTCTAATTTTCTTGAAGAGATCTCTAGTCTTGCCCATTCTATAGTTTTCCTCTACTTCTTTGCATTGCTCACTTAGGAAGGCTTTCTTTTTTTTTTTTTTTTTTTTTTTTAGGAAGGCTTTCTTATCTCTCCTTGCTATTCTTTGGAACTCTCCATTCAGATGGGTATATCTTTCTTTTTCTCCTTTGCCTTTCACTTCCCTTCGTTTCTCAGCTATTCGTAAACCCTCCGCAGACAACCATTTTGCCTTTTTGCACTTCTTTTTCTTGGGAATGGTTTTGATCTCCACCTCCTGTACAATGTTACTAACTTCCATCCATAATTCTTCAGGCACTGTGTCTATCAGATCTAATCCCTTGAATCTATTTGTCACTTCCACTGTATAATTGTAAGGGATTTGATTTAGGTCATACATGAGTGGTCTAGTGGTTTTCCCTACTTTCTTCAATTTAAATCTGAATTTGGCAATAAGGAGTTCATGATCTGAGCCACAGTCAGCTCCCAGTGTTTTTACTGACTGCGTAGAGCTTCTCCATCTTTGGTTGCAAAGGATATAAGCAATCTGATTTTGTTATTGACCATCTGGTGATGTCCATATGTAGAGTCATCTCTTGTGTTATTGGAAGAGGGTGTTTGCTATGACTAGAGTGTTCTCTTGGCAAAATTCTGTTAGCCTTTGCCCTGCTTCATTTTGTATTCCAAGGCTAAGCTTGCCTGTTACTCCAGGTATCTCTTGACTTCCTACTTTTGCATTCCAGTCACCTATGATGAAAAGGACATCTTTTTTGTTTTTTGGTGTTAGTTCTAGAAGGTCTTGTAGGTCTTCATAGAACCATTCAGCTTCAGCTTCTTTAGCACTGGTGGTTGGGGCGTAGACTTGGATTACTGTGATAGTGAATGGTTTGCTTTGGAGACGAACAGAGATCATTCTGTCCTATGCAATATTGGTCCAGGTTCCTATGCAATATTGTTCTTTACAGCGTTGGACTTAACTTTCACCAGCAGACACCTCAGACTGCTCTCAAGTACTGCATTTCAGACTCTTTTGTTGACTATGTGGGCTATTCCATTTCTTCTAAGGGTTTCTTGCCCACAGTAGTAGATATAATGGTCATCTGAATTAAATTCACCCATTCTGGTCCACTTTAGTTCACTGATTCCTAAAATGTCAATGTTCACTCTTGCCATCCCCTGTTTGACTACTTCCAATTTACCTTGATTCATGGACCTAACATTCATATTCCTATGCAATATTGTTCTTTACAGCATCGGACTTTACTTTCATCACCAGACACATCCACAACTGGGCATTGTTTCTGCTTTGCCTCAGCCTCATTCCTTCTGGAGCTATTTTTCTGCTCTTCTCCAGTAGCATATTGGGCACCTACTGATGTGGGGAGTTCATCTTTCAGTGTCATATCTTTCTGCCTTTTCATACTGTTCATGGGAGTTTTCAGGGTAAGAATGCTGAAGTGGTTTGCCATTCCCTTCTCCAGTGGACCACATTTTGCCAGAAATCCCCACCATGACAATCTTGGGTGGTCCTGCACAGATTGGCTCATTGTTTCATTGAGTTAGACAAGACTGTAATCCATGTGATCAGTTTGGTTAGTTTTCTGTGATTGTGGTTTTCATTATGCCTGCCCTCTGATGGATGAGGGTAAGAGGCTTGTGGAAGCTTCCCATCTGATGGGAGGGAATATAATCATAAGGATGATCTAATAGACTGATGTCCTTACAAGAAGAGGAAGAGACTCCAGTGAGCTCTCTCTCTCTCCCAGCACAGAGAGGAAGGGCCATGTGAGAACACAGTAAAAGGCGGCTGTCTATAAGCCAAGAAGAGAGTTCTCAGCCCAAACCAACCCTGGCAACTTGATCTTGGACTTCTAACTTTCAGAACCATGAGAAAATAAATGCTTGTTAAGCTACTCAGTCATGGTACTTTATTATGGAACCTCAGCAGACTAATGTACCCATATTGTTTTTAATTGATTTTAGTTATATAAATAAGGGATACTTCCATTCTCCTTGTAAACAAAAGTAGATATTAAAGAGTCTTTAACCAACACCTCCCATCTTGATTCTCTAGTGCAGAGGTTGGTAAACTATGGCCCACAGGCCCAGTCTGACTCTCTCTATGTTTGAAATAGTTTTATTGGAGCACACCTCTTTCATTTATATACTGTCAGTGACTGCATTTGAACTCCATTAGAAGAGTGGATCAGTCACAACAGAGACAGTAAGACCTAATAAACCTAAAATATTAAATCTGTGACCCTTTACAAAAGGGTATTGCTGACCCCTGCTCTAGACCCTGCCCACAAACAAGCACTATTACAGTCTGTGTGAATTATTTCTGCTCATATAGTTCTGTATTATATAGTACTGTGTGTGTTACAGCAATGCTGGCATCTTCTTCTGTATCTCTTTTTCAGACAACAATAAGCCTTGGAGATTTGTCCATGTTGGTAGACATAGGTCTACTTCGTTGTTTTAACTGTTGCATAATATTCCAAAGTATTAACAGACCACAGTTTATTCCATGATTTTCTAATGGAGGCTTTCCTGGTAGCTCAGTCGGTAAAGAATCCTCTTGCAATGCAGGAGACCCTGGTTCTATTTCTGGGTTGGGAAGATCCGCTGGAGAAGGGATAGGCTACCCACTCCAGTATTGTTGGGCTTCCTTGGTGGCTCAGCTGGTAGACAATCCGTGTGCAATGTGGGAGACCTGGGCTCAATCCCTAGGTTGGGAAGATCCCCTGGAGAAGGGAACAGCAACCCACTCCAGTATTCTGCCCTGGAGAATTCCATGGACAATACAGTCCATGGGGTCGCAAGGAGTAGGACACAACTGAACGACTTTCACTTTCACTGGTTATTTCCAGTTTTTTCCACTATAAAAAACACACCAACATCAAAACAAACACCTTCAATGACATCTCCTTATATGTATGTTTGAGTGACTCTCTGTGACTGATGCTAAGACGGAGATTGCTAGGCCCTGAGGCAAACACATTTTAAAATTTAGTCCTATTTTTCAAGTAGGTGATAACATTTATGAGATTCAAAAAAAATTTTTAAATGCTATATAAGGTATACACTGCAAATCCTCACCTCTCCCTGTTTTCTGCCATCTCCCATCCCTAATAAGGTATTAGTTTCTTATTCATCCTTTTAGGGCTTCCTGATGAAAACAGAGCAAAGGAGACTATGTACTCCTAGCATACTATATATATATTTCTTTATTTCACTATCTTTCACTTGACAGTATATTGTGGAGTTTACAGTTATCTTCCCATAACTGTAAATCTTCTTATATAAGTATATAGAATGTGTACTCATGCCTTTTAAACATAGCATTTGGTCTGTGTATTATTCTTTCCATTGACGTACCCTACTTTATTTAACTAGTTCCTTATAGGGGATCACTTTTTTTTCTCCTTTCTTTCATAATGACAACAAGAAATGCACATTTTAAATATTAATAGATACAGCCCCATTGCCAGTTTGAGGGGCTGTGTTGTTTGCATGCCCACCTGGGTGCCTTTTTAAGAAGCCAAAACAGAGCCGACACTTGCTTGCAACTTAAGCTCCAGCAGTTCCCAGAACACAGCATGTTTTGTCACGTGTCCTTATTATTCTCTTTGTTGGAATCTCCCTTTCTACACCTTGTCTGTCTAGCGGACTCTAAAATCTTCCTCCAAGTTTTGCCTTGAAAATCTGTGACGCTACCAGTAACCCCCGTGGTAGAGTTGATTATTCCCTCTCTTGGGCGTTTGCCTGCATCTCTGTTTTTGCACTTCTCACATGGTTCATTTTCCTTCTTTCCCAGTCTTGTCTTCTTTCCTTCATGGTGGACTTCGTGAAGGATGAGACCACTTCTTCATTCATGCTTCATCCCTAAAACCTAAGACAGTGCCTGTTGTGGGATAGGTACTCAATAAAAGTTTGGCTGAATGAATAAATTAGCGAGTAAGTGATCAGTAAAAACACAGATGAACCAACGAAATTGAATTTGGACAATGAATTCATGGGTGTGTTTATCCACTAGTCTGCCAATCATGCAGATGAGCTTATCTGCATCTGCCGATGGAATTTTGACGGAATTTGCATGCTGGAGGGGGAGGCTGCCCGTTCACAGAGGATTCTTCTAGGCATTTGTCATTCATTATAAAACATAAGCTTGCATTGGAGTTTATGCAGCGCAGTGTCAGCCAATTAGAGGAGATTGTAGCTTTGGAAACAAACATCTGCTTGGTGCTGGGTAAATAATAGTTAGAGTCTGGTGTTTTACGACTATGTGATTAATTTGAATCTCATATAATTTAGTATTTGACCGTGTGGGACTCACAGAGATCATGCCCATAATCCAAGTTACAGCTGCAAAAACCATATCTGGGATTTCCTACTATTGGCTATAGGTACGTAGAGATGATTTCTGGTTGGTGTGACACCTGGGACTACATGAAAGAGCATGGGTCAGTGGTAGCCACTCACACAAAGGATAACAGAGAGGGACGCCTGTCTTCATGTTCTGTCCTGGATGTGTGGATGTGCTTAGCCGCTTTAGTCATGTCCGACTCTTGCGACCCCATGGACTGTAAGCCACCGGGCTTCTCTGTCCATGGGATTCTCCAGGCAAGAATACTGGAGTGGGTTACCATTTCCTTCTCCAGGGGATCTTCCCAACCCAGGGATCAAACCCGGGTCTCCTGTACTGCAGGCAGATTCTTTACTGACCGAGCTACCAGGGAAACCCTCTATAATTCCATCTTGGATAACCCTCCCATAGACAATACATGGCGTACTGGGAAAATATGAATGCATTCTGTTGGCCTTTGATCATTGTTTCTCCTTTTTCCAGGGGGAAGAAAGTTAAAAGAAATATGGTAAGGAAAGTACCATCAATCAAATTCCTTCTATGGTAGGTCATTTTCCAGATGCTTTTCTTCTCTTTTCCCCATTCGCGACTCATAACAGCATGAGGCCAAGACTGTTCATTCCTATTTTACAAATAAACAAAATGAGTTGGGGGGCCTTGTTCTGGGCTCTAGCTGGCAGGTGGTCATCCTGGGAGTTAAAGCTGACCTGCTCAAGCCTGTGTTTCTCCTAGATACCACCCTGTATTCCCAGAGGATGTAGCCAATGGTGTTGGACAGAGCACTGGCTGGGCCGTAGTTCTGATCCTCTGCAGATAGTGCTGGGTGGATTGGCTGTGAGCTCTGCCTGCCTTGCTTCCAAATAAGATAATCGGACACACTGTCATCTTTGCCTGTGGGGTTCTCAAGTACATCATCCAAATGCTTTGTGTGAAAAGATGAGGGGCCTAGTGAAAAGCTGGCTCTTGGCGGACTTGAGTGTGTAACAAATGATAGCCAAGTGATCGACAACGCAGAATATTTGCCAAGCTAATAAGACTGCCTGGCTCCATAACTACCACAGAAATGAGAAAACAACTAGGCCATTGGATTTCCACGGAATCTTCAATGGAGCTTTGAAAAATAAGCATGTCTGGTCACCACCCACAGATATTCTGATTCCACGGGTATTTTAAACAAGCTTCCCTTGCTATTCTGATGCTCAGCCAGGTTTTGAAATCTGTGATCTAGTCAAATGGATCATTTGAGTCATCAGACCTTGAATAAGAATTGCTTTCTTTGGCTACATCTTTCCTTTATCACATTAAGTCACCCTCTCTCTCTCTCTGTGTCTCTCTCGTATATATTTTTTTTTCCCAGCAGTCAGAAATTCTTCAAAGCTTTTTGCCGCTAAACCATCTGCTGGTGAAATCTCCCACTAGGTTTCAAATGCCAAACTGTTCCCAGTAGCAATTTTCTGTATTATTTTGGGGAAAAGAATGAATTACATTTCTTCCCTCTGAACGAAAATACTTTAAAAATACTCATTATGGACCAATAGCAGTTGCTTATATTTTTAAAAGAATAGCTTTATTAGAGACACGTTTTGTGAGTTTTCTTCAGGCTTCCCTCACAGGCTTGATTCTTGCATCGAGAACAGGAAGCACGGATGATTCTAGTGCCAGGGTGCTCTGGCGGGTAGTGGTAACATAGAGAGAATGGAGACCAATTTGGCTCAAAGAATTACAGGATGTTTTATTGAGTTCCTGATGCCCACAAGCTTTATGGAAGTAGCCAGACGATGCTATGAGCCTCATTTGAGGGTTTATGTGGATTGTACCCTTGTCACATTATGCAATCCCCTCCCTATTCAAAACCTTTCCCCATTACTATAGAAACCCACATCCTGTGATAAGTAACAGGAGTGTCGTTAAAAGTCTTGGGAAAGATAAACCTGAAATTGTTTTATTTGCCTCCATTTGGAGATGGTTTTCTTTAAGAGTCTTGTTAGTTAATCTTATAAACCTTTGATATTCATTTATAATGGCAGATGGCCAGCTATCCACCCAGACATCGTGATCCCCTTTCTATAGCATGACATTCTACTGGGAGACAACATCCCATCCAGGGACCACGTGACCCATTTCCCTGTGCATCATCAGTGTGTGGTTGTCCAACGAGTCCTGACCAATGGGATATGAATAGAAGTGATGTGTGTGCATTTTCCATTTCTCTTTCTCTGTCAACTGTGCACAGATAATTTCAAAGATTTAGGGGGCAGTGGAATCATCATGTGGAAAGAGGCTGGGTCCCTGAATCACTGCATGTAAGGAAGTTGCCTGCTGACCACAAATACCATCACTGAGCTTTCATGTGAATGAGAAGTAAGTTCTCACTAGGTTGAATTCCTGGAGTTTGAGGGTTGCTCATTAATTGTACTGATCAGCTGAAAACTTCTACCTGGTTTAAAACACTTTGACTTCCTGACCCAGAAGTGCTGATAAGAGCAGTGGCTCCTTCTCATGTCCAGCATGGAATATCTGGGATCAGTAAAGAATTTTCATCTTGTGACAACCATTCTGGGTTTCCCCGGTGGCTCAGAGGTAAAGAATCTGCCTGCAACGTAGGAGCTGCGGGAGATAGGGATTCGATCCCTGGGTCAGGAAGATCCCCTGAATAAGAAAACGGCAACCCACTCCAGGATTCTTGCCTGGAGAACCCCATGGATAGAGGAGCTTGGTGGGCTGCAGTCCATGGGGTCGCAAAGAGTTGGACACGACTTAAGGGACTTGGCATGCATGCACGGCAACCATTCTAAGAGAGAAGAGAATATTTGTTACCAGAGAGTGGTATGAATAGAAAAAAGATATCAAGGATGAAAGAAGACTGTGAAAGTGATGCCCAATGGGACAGGCAGGTAGATGGATGATTTCTGCCCCATAAGATGGGGGAATATTTTCTACTCTTGTCCTGTTTAAGCCTCTGATAACAGACTTTGTATCTTTTCCTGCACTAACCCTACAGAGGCAGTTCTGGCAGTCACCAGGGAAGAGGATCACTTTGCAAATAACACGTTTCAGTACCAGTAGCAATAAATATCCTTGAAAGTCTCCACAAACTAGGCAGTCGTCTAAGTAGAGCGAGGACAAAAAAAAAAAAAAAACCTGCCAAATTATATGTCTTCAGAGTGCTTACCAAGCAGTCAGGCTGACAGAACATAATAACAAGAAATATTAAGGCACAAAGGCCAAGTGTAAAATTAGTGGTAAGAAGCGAGCTGACACAGGCCTTCAGGAGGAAGCAACCACACTTGGGCTTGTGACATAGCATCAGGCAGAGAGTCCTGGGCAAGAATCTCATTTTAGCAGCTTACATCAGGGCAAAATGCAAATAAAAAATAAAGTCTCTGCAGCACCGCTTGCTTTAAAATTTTTAAAATAAGTTTTAGAATTTGGGTAAGCCTATAAAATGAGTCCTTATTTATTAAATGTCATTTGACATGTAAGTAGTGACCACAATAAAAACCTCAAACCAGCATCCTAAAATTTTTCCTTCAGGATAGTCGTTATGCAATTCTGTTGGAGACAAAGCCATGCTTCAAACAAAAAAAAAAAAATGGAATATAAATTTTGGGGCAAAGTAGGTATTTTAAAAATTAAGAATTTGCTCAGCTTACAAACTGACCAATCAGAATAGACTTGAGCCTTAGAGAGGACCCGGAAGCTCCCAACTGTAGGTGGCGTTAACTCTTCACCTGCTGGACCATCATTAACAATCCTCACTGCTGCACTGGGCATACTGGCCAAACATCAACCCAATACAGAATCATTATAAAAAGTGAAAACTCTGCTGACCAAGAATCTCACTCTGTTCCCACCTCTCAGAGATGATTATCACTAAAAATTTAGGGTATATCCTTCCAGACTTTAAAAGTTTTCTGTGCAAACATAAATAACATCATATTATGCATTCTGTACCACAAGATGCTCTTTTCATCCCTCTTATAAAAAGAGTATATTATGAACACTATGTTATGTGCACACATAATTACCTATGTTCTTGCTTTTTCTTTTATCTCTTAATGAGAAGTTGTGGACCTAAATCAATACCATTATTGAAGTGTTTTAGGCACTCCCAAACTGCAGTCTCAAACTCATGCAGCATTTTAAGTGTACGTTGTTCTTTGGAGGTTGTTTGGGGAAGGCACAGCAAAGGTCCCCTCCTGCAGCTGCTGTCCCCTCATTATCCTCCCTGGTTGTTTTTCTAGTCCCGCTCATTCCATACCCTGGAGGGCTTACTCTTGTCTTGACCTCCTAAGTGAACTTTAGTATTTGGAAGATCCACTGTGCGTAGTTAATTCCTCAGTGTCTTTTTTTAAAAAAAAAATTCAAAAAATTTATTTATTTATTTAGTTGGCTTCACCAGGTCTTCACTATGGCTTGCAAATTCTTAGTTGCAGCATGTGGGGTCTAGTTCCCCAACCAGGGAGCAAACTTGGGCCCCTTGCATTGGAAGTACGGAGTCTTAGCCACTGGACCACCAGGGAAGTCCCTCTCAGTCAGTTTCTTTTTTTAAAATTTAATTAATTAATTTATTTTGGCTATGCTGGGCTTTTTCTGCTGCTCGGGCTTTCCTCTAGTTGCGGCCAGAGGGGGCTACTCTGCGTTGCAGTGCGCAGGTTTCTCATTACAGTGGCTTCTCTTGCTGTGGAGCACGGACTCTATCTAGGTCACATGGGCTTCAGTAGTTGCAGTTCCAGGCTCTAGAGCGCGGGCTCAATAGTTGTGGCAAATGGGTTTTGCTGCTCCATGACACCTGGGATCTTCCCAGACCAGAGATCAAATCCGTCTCCTGCATTGACAGGTGGACTCTTAACTACTGAGCCACCAGGAAGCCCTCAGTCAATTTCTTGTACCTTTCTCTCCTTTCATAATTTCCTGGTCCTAGTGTTCTTTCCTAGGTACCCTGTCAGATGCTGGAAAGATCCTCCTGGATCTCCTGCCCCTCTTTCTCCATAAACTAGTCTTGTGGTCGCTCATCAGAAACCAGACGGTGGGGAGAAGACTTGAAATTCAAGATTGGGCTGTTTGGGTTCCTAGCTGTAAGTAATGGGAGCAGATCTACCTCTTCTGTGTTCCTGAAGTATTCCGTACATCTTCCCAACATCCAGTGAACTTAAAGTTTGTTGCCCTTGAGGATTTTATTCCATAAGGAAGAAGCTGCATCTTTCTTGTTCTCCACGGTATCATCATCACATGCCTGGCACATGGCAGGTGCTTAGTAAACATCTGAGTAAACAACCAGGATGAAGAGGACCCCGACTGGTTGAGAACTGAGCTGAATGTCCTCGGATTCAGGGTCCCGATTGTCCACAGGCTGCAGTGACCTGAGAGGTGAGAGTGACAAGTCTATAACAGCTGCCTATTGCAAAGGAAAGGCCAGCAGATGTTCTGGCTGCTTCTGGCTGTCGCTGGCAGGCTGTGTCAGATGGGGCTGCCAGGCAGGGCTGCCGTGTCAAGAGACCTTGGGGGAAGGAGCAGATCCCAAGCTGCAGCAGATGGTGAATGCTGTCTTTAGTCTTTAACATTTAAGGAAAAGAACTGGGAATAGACACTCGGCTCAGTGGCAGTTATGATGCATTTAAATAAGTCTTGCAAATCATTTACAGAAATGCAGATGCCTCCAAAGTTCTTAATTGCCCATGGATTTTGTAGGAACTTCCTCTAGTTCATCTTTCTATCCTCAGTGTCTAGTACAGAGTGTGGGCGTGGAGTGAGCCCCCTGCATGCTGGAGTGGGGAGGGGGCTGCCCACTGAAGGATGCATATCCTGAGAGGCAATGGCATTAAGTGACTGTGAATTATTGATCATCTTCCCAGGGGAATCTGACCCTTTAAGAGCAAAAACTGCATCTTACGCTTGTTTATATCCTCCTTATATCCACCCCCAATTTACTCACTTTCTTGTTCTATCCAAGCTAATGTTGGGCAGGGACATAGATGTCAACTACCCTATCATATTTTCCTGAAAAACAAGGATTTCTGATTAAGGGAAGTAGGACTTGGGAAGGTATTTCAGTTTGCTTCCATTCCCAATGGGAAGATGAATATCTACTTCATAAGGTTGTTGTCGAGATTAAGCAAAATCACATATGTAAATGGCCCCAGTCTGTGCCTGATACCTGGGTGGTAGTTATAAAATTATAGGTTTGAAGAAGTAGTATATCATGGTGGTTTTGATCATGAACCTTGCATTCATGGAGCCCTGGGCTTATATTGTCCCTCTGTCACTTACTAGCTTTGCTAACTTGACAACGTATTTAACTTTTCTGAATCTCAGTGTCCTCATAGAGAAAATGTCACTAATAACAGTGTCTAACTCACAGAGTTGATATAGGATGAAATGTGATAATTTGATTAAATGCAATAATGCATATAGTCAGTGCTCAAAAAAAGACAATACTCATTAATGTCATCATTATTATGGGACAGAGGATGGTAAGTAGGGTATCTTGGTTGCTTGAAATTATATGGGCAAATTTGGGTTGGGTGAGTATATACAGAGAATTTTCACCCTCCCAGTTGTTCAAGCTAAAAAACTTGTAATTATTCTTAAATCTTCTGTTTTTCTCACTCCACACAACCAGGCCATCAGATATTCCTGTTGGATCTATCTTTAGAATACAGGTAGAATCTAGCTACTTCTCACCACCTCCATTGCTACTACTCCTGTCTGAGCCACCATCACTTCACTCCTGGGCACTACCCAGTAGCTGGTCCCCCTGCTTCTATCCTTACCCCCAACAGTCTTTTATCAACACGGTAGCCTGAGGGATCGTGCTTAAAAACACAAGTCAGTTCCATCTTGTCTCTACTCAAAAGCCTCCACTAGTTCCTCAACTCCCCCAGAACGAGAACCAAATGAGGCCCTGTAGGTCTCTCCCTATGTGATCTGCTCCCTCCTTTGCTCCTCTCTGTCCTCACCTCCCACCTCTCCCTCTCTCACCCCATACATTCCAGCCACGCTAGTTTATCTGATGTTTCTTGAACACACCTGGCATACTCCTCTTTTGAGCACTTTGCATGGGTTGTTCCTCTGTTCCTGGAATGCTCTTCTCTTAGATATTTGCATGGTTCATCCTCTCGCATTCTTCCCATCTCTGTTCAGATGTTGTCTCCTCGATGAGGCCTTTCTTGATCACCTGCCCAAATATCAACAGGAGGTTGATAATTTCCAATTCCTGACAATTTCCAATTCCTCTTGCCCTACTCTTTGCTTCTTCTGTCTTTTCCTAACACTCACCCCACCTAACATTCCATACACTTACTTACATATTATATTTACTGCTTGTTGGCAGACTTCTTCTGCTAGAATAGAAGATCCATAAGGTAAAGGATCTTTGCTTTGTTCATCAGTCTATCTCCAAAGCCTAGGACAGCACTGGGCACACAGTTCAGTTCAGTTCAGTTGCTCAGTCGTGTCTGACTCTTTGTGACCCCATGGACTGCAGCATGCCAGGCTTCCCTGTCCATCACCAACTCCCGGAGCTTGCTTAAATTCATGTCCATCAAGTCAGTGATGCCATCCAACCATCTCGTCCTCTGTCTTCCTATTCTCCTCCCACCTTCAATCTTTCCCAGCATCAGGATCTTTTTCAAAGAGTCAGTTCTTTGGATCAGGTGGACAAAGTATTGGAGTTTCAGCTTTAGCATCAGTCCTTCCAATGAATATTCAGGACTGATTTTCTTTAGGATGGACTGGTTTGATCTCCTTGCAGTCCAAGGGACTGAAAGGGCACACAGTAGGCATTTGATAAATGTTTGTTAATGGAAAGAGTGCACCCAAGGGAAGGAACAACTGTAAAGATCTGGAGACAACTTATAAATGAGAAATGATAGGACTTTCCTGTTGGTTCAGTGGCTAAGACTCTGAGCTCCCAATGCAGAGGGCTAAGGTTTGATCCCTGGTTGGGGAACTAGATCTTGCATGCCACAGTTAGAAGATCCTATATGCTGCAACTAAGAAATGTGATCCGCGTGCCATAACTAAGACCCGGCACAGCCAAATAAAGAAATGAAGACATGGAAACTTACATTGCCATACGTAAAATAGATAGCCAATGGGAATTTGCAATAGGTCTCAGGGAACTCAAACAGGGGTTCTGTATCAATGTAGAGGGGTGGGATGGTGTGGGAGACGGGAGGGAAGAGAGAGTTCAAGAGGGAGGGGACATATGTACACCCATGACTGATTCATGTTGATGTATGACAGAAAACAACAAGATTCTGTAAAGCAATTATCCTTCAATTTAAAAATAAATGAAAAAACAAAGAAATGAAGAATCACAAGGTCCTCAAGGTATTTAGACAGTGAACTCTAACTTGAAAATCTGGTTTTATCTGGCAGATTATAATCCAAAGTAAAGCTTCTCAGCCGGTGCTAGTGGTAAAGCATCCGCCTGCCAATGCAGGAGACATAGGGGAGTTGGGTTTGACTCCTGGGTGGGGAAGACCCCCTGGAGGAGGAAATAGCATCCCACTCCAATGTTCTTGCTGGGAGAATCTCATGGACAGAGGAGCCTGGCAGGCCACAGCCCATAGGGCCGCAAAGAGTTGGATACCACTGAGTATCTGAGCGCACACAGCACATTTTGCAGATTCCAATCCAAATTAAAAATTTAATGAAGAATACAGTGATCTGGTAACAACAGACCCACATTCTCTAATGGACACTGCAGTCAGAGTGGAGAAATGCTTTGTCGTTTACTTTGCCGTGGTACCAACGACACCCACTTTCTTCAGCTAGGTTACCTTCCTGGACTGTGGAGCTGTCTGGATTTGCTACCTTTGACTAGTTGCTCACAGCTAGAATGTCTCTGCTCCCATCTCTATGGCAGGAGTCCCATCCTGTGGGTGGGGTCTCCCCTCTGCCTGGGCTGTCTATTTCTGCTCTAAGTAATTAGATACTGGGGTGATTGACCACGGAAGATCAGTTCTCAATCACTCCTGAACACATAAAATATTTGTGAAGACATGAAATAAAAATGTTACTGTGCTGGGAACATTGATCAGCAGGGTGATGTTTATGGAGCATTGTTAATTGGATTTCTAGAATGAGATGTTCTGTCGGTTGGAGTCTATCTGATGAAACGTGAGCTGTGACAGCAGCTCCTGACAATGACCTGGGGATGGCTTCATGGTCAGGGAACTGGGCAGCCATCTGACCAACAGGCTGGGGAGAGGAAGGAGGATTGAAGAGGTCGCTGGGAGCTCTAGCGGTCCAAGCTTCTTATCAGTGAGTTGTAGGGAGTACTCCATCTCTCAGATTTATCAACAACTTTAATGAATGTCGTGTTTGAGATAATGACCTGTATCTGGACTTGCACAAAGCCCTGAAAATACTTCTATGAATTGTGTTTTTATCTCAAGGACTGCAGCGTGCGACGTGCAACATTACCATTGATATCATCTATTGAGAACTCTTTCCCAGGTTCTTTATTAAGGTTTAATTAAATTTTATGTGTTATCAATTAGGATTAATCTACATTTAGTCTGAATTAGAGGAAGCCAATTATAAATAACACCACTTCTCATTTATTCCTGAATACAAAATAAAGGTTTTTAAACTTTCTTTGGAAGAAAAAATACAACCCCACTGAACCAAAAACTTTAAAGAGTTTTATGCCCAAAAGCTAAGAGTTCTAGTAAAATAAAGTGAATGGATGAAAATTCCTGTAGAAAGGTGTTATAGACGGAAAATGGGAGTAGTGAATGGAAGGAGAGGTAGCCTGCATGGTGAAGAAAGCTGTTGTTTGGGAGGAGTTTCAAGAAATCTGCATTCTCTATTTTCACAGACTGAAAACGCAGCAGTGGCCTTAGGACTAGAAAAGGTCAGTTTTCATTCCAATCCCAAAGAAAGGCAATGCCAAAGAATGTTCAAACTACCACACAGTTGCCCTCATCTCACACGCTAACAAAGTAATGCTCAAAATTCTTCAAGTGAGGCCTCAACAGTATGTGAACGGAGAGCTTCCAGATGTTCAAGCTGGATTTAGAAAAGGCAGAGGAACCAGAGATCAAATTGCCAATATCCATTGGATCATAGAAAAAGCAAGAGAATTCCAGAAAAACCATCTTCTTCTGGTTCATTGACTACCTAAAGCCTTTGACTGTGTGGATCACAAGAAACTGTGGAAAATTCTTAAAGAGATGGGAATACCAGAGCATCTTACCTGCCTCCTGAGAAACCGGTATGCAGGTCAAGAAGTAACAGTTAGAACCAGAGATGGAACAACAGACTGGTTCTAAATTGGGAAAGGAGTACATCAAGGCTGTGTATTGTCACCCTGCTTATTTAACTTCTATGCAGAGTACATCATGAGAAATGCCGGGCTGGAGGAAGCACAAGGTGGAATCAAGACTGCCAGGAGAAATATCAATAACTTCAGATATGCAGATAACACCACCCTTATGGCAGAAAGTGAAGAAGAACTAAAGAGCCTCTTGATGAAAGTGAAAGAGGAGAGTGAAAAAGTTGGCTTAAAGCTCAACATTCAGAAAACTAAGATCATGGCATCTGGTCCCATCACTTCATGGCAAATAGATGGGGAAACAGTAGAAACAATGGCTGACTTTATTTTTCTGGGCTCCAGGATCGCTGCAGATGGTGATTGCAGCCATGAAATTAAAAGACACTTGCTCCTTGGAAGGAAAGTTATGACCAACCTAGAGAGCATATTAAAAAGCAGAGACATTACTTTGCCAACAAAGGTCCATCTAGTCAAGGCTATGATTTTTCCAGTGGTCATGTATGGATGTGAGAGTTGGACTATAAAGAAAGCTGAGCGCCGAAGAATTGATGCTTTTGGTGTGGTGTTGGAGAAGACTGTTGAGAGTCCCCTGGACTGCAAGGAGATCCAACCAGCCCATCCTAAAGGAGATTAGTCCTGGGTGTTTATTGGAAGGACTGATGTTGAAGCTGAAACTCCAATATTTTGGCCACCTGATGCGAAGAGCTGGCTCATTTGAAAAGACCGTGATGCTGGGAAAGGTTGAGGGCAGGAAAAGAAGGGACAACAGACGATGAGATGGCTGGATGGCATCACCGACTCGATGCACATGGGTTTGGGTGGACTCTGGGAGTTGGTGCTGTACAGGGAGGCCTGGCGTGCTGCAGCTCATGGGGTCGCAAAGAGTCGGACATGACTGAGCAACTGAACAGAACTGAACTGAACGACTGACCTGAACTGATCTCTGGTGGACTCGGCCTTTAGCTTTTTGAGGCAGGATTTTGGTTCCTGGCCAAAGGTTGAAGTCAGGCTGTGGCAATGAAAGCACTGTATCCTAGCCACTAGACCAGTGACCAGTGACAAGGCCTGGCCTTGAAGCTTTGTAGAAATGAATTCCCACAAAGACAGAAAGTGGTAAAACAAGTAGTGTTTATTAGGAGGCAAGAGAGTACAGTACGTGTGCGTAGACACATGGGCGGACTCAGAGAGAGTCTCACCCTGGTGGTAGTTTGAATCACCCATTTGGATAATTTCTTCTGGGTTTCCTTTGGCCAATCATCTTGCTTTGTGTGGTTCTGAGTCTGTATTTGGTGTATCTCAGAAACCTCTCATGTGTGTGCACGCATCTCCTAGCCAAGGTGAATTCTGGTGGAGAGGCCTATGGGTATGCTGACACCACTCTTTTCGAACTCCAAGGAGTCTCTGCAAGTGTATAGTTGGGAAGGTGTCCTTGATCTTGAGAATGAGCAATATATGGTCTCTATCTTTTATCTGGGCAGGGCTCAGCTCCTCTCCCGCGCCTGCTGTTTTGGAGTATCTGTCCATAGGGGACAGACTCCAGCTACTCTGCCTGGAGTTTGTCCCCTGGGATCCATCTCTCTCCTGCATCAAGACAGCAGGCAATCTAAAGGATAAATCCATTTACCCATCTAACCATGAGTTTGAGAAAACCCTTCCCCAAGGAGGTGCAAAGGACCTGAACTGGCAGAACGATTATACTTGGTGGGACTCATCAAAAGGTTTTCCTTCTGAAACTCTGGCCAGATATAGATTTATTAGATTTATAATAAATAAGTGCCATTAGCTATGAGAACAGCAAAAGCAATGGAGATGCAGTCAGGCTGTGGGTAGTTGAGGCAAAGAGACTTTCAGCTTTACAGTGTTAGCCTGGAGTGGTTGCAGAAAGAAACAGAATGCACTACAGTTATTGAAACATCTCTGCTCCTGGAAGATTCCAGAACAACCATGCTCTGTGGTTGTATTTGGTGAGGCCAGTTCAGAGTGGTTCAAATATTTCAAGTTCTCTGCTTTCTGGGCACAAGGAGGATTACACCCCACCCTTCCCTCCACCTTGGATCAGGGCATGAGACTTGCCTGGTCTATGAGATGCAAGAAGTGATGGGTATCAGTTCCGTGTAAGAGGTAGCACACCATTTGCCATGGTTTCTGCATCCTGCCGCAGATCATGGAAACATGGTTTAGCTAGAGCATCCACCAGCCTAAGATGGGCAGAGTCCTCCCTGCCAGCCTGCACAGGTTAAGTAGCAGGAGCAAGAAGTAAACTTTTTGGTCAAACCACTGAGATGTTGAAGGTTTGGCTACTTTGGCATAACACAGTTTATTCTGCCCGATAGACTGTCTCTGAGCTTTGATTTCTTCTAAGCTTTGGTACCTACCTCATTGGGTTATTATACGGGGAAAAGAAATGAAGTAATTTACAAAAAGTGTTTCACTCAATGTCTGGCACACAGCAGGTACTTAATAAATGTTAATGCTTGCTGTTATTGTTGAGGTTGGGGATGCCTGTATATTATGCCTAAATGACTTTGTGATACTGTGTGGGTTTCCCAGGTAGTGCTAGTGGTAAAGAACCTGCCTGCCAATACAGGAGACATAAAAGATGTGGGTTCGATCCCTGGGTCAGGAAGATCCCCTGGAGGAGAACATGGCAAGCCACTCCAGTATTCTTGCCTGGAGAATCCCATGGACAGAGGAGCCTGGCAGGCTATAGTCCACAGGGTCACAAAGAATCAGACACGACTGAAGCAATTTAGCACATGTGATACCGTGTTCTGAGTTTATTTAAACTTCTAGAATTTTGGTATCTTGCCCTCTCACCTAATCAGAAATTCCATATGAGGCACCCTTGATTCCCTTCTATTAGAAGAGTTTCCAGAGTAGACAGAGCCTCATAATGCCTGGTCCTATTGACCTCCTCTTCTCTCCGACACCACTGCCTAGTAATCCCGTAATATGTAGTTTAATAAAGTACAAAAAGCAACCTTGTAATTGACAGCCCATTTAGGCAGGCACTGTCTTTCAGTGAGCAGCTGGAGACCTAGCCTGCATAGGCCTTCTAGTACGTCTGTGATTTCATGGACCCCTTTCCCACAGATATCCAGCAGTTGGAAGAGTAACTTGTGATTTGTCTGACTTGGGCCTCTGTACATGATCTGGCCTGAGTCTCATTTAATTGTATCCAATCTACACACAAGGTGTAAACAAATTGAAGACACTTGAATTCCATTGGTGTGACCAATAAGCAGGAGTGTGTTGTGAACTCTTCCCATGGGCTTGATGTGCTGTTGTCCCAGAAAACCTTTAGAGGTTGCCATGTAGTAGGAGACCTGAGGGACACCTGGGAACAACGATAAGACTAGTTCAAGTATTGGCTGGACCCAGAATTTAAAGTGACCAATTCTTTGGGACTGATGCAAAATCCAAGTTGGTCCAGTGTGTGCAAACTCACTATAGTCAGGAAGGTTTTGGTTGCAAGACACAAAAAACCAGCACAGACTAAAACGGAAAGTTATTGGCTGTCTTTACTGAGATACTGTAATGACGAAATGTACCAGCTTCAAGTATGGCTGTATCTGGGTATCCAAATGATATCATTGGCTCTTTCTCAAGTCCTACTCTGACTTACTTTCTCTGTATTGATTTGCTTTTCATCAGTGTCTCACATGGTGGCAAGGATAGCATCAACACCTCTAGACTTCTGTTTCTCTTATGCCAATGATCCCAACAAAAAAGCTGTGCCTCTTTTTTAATAGTTCCAGGAAAAGTACTGTGGAGGACTCTGGGGTTAATTTTTCTAATCTACAAAGAATTTCTGCAAATTGAAAAGATTTAAAAAATTCAATAAAGGAATAGGCAAAGGGTAGGAGTAGGCAATTTTCAGAAGAGGAAGTACAAATGGCTAATGAGCAAACTAAATTATGCTCATTTTTATGGGGGAAGGAAAATGTAAATAAAATGACAATAAGATCATGTTAGAAATTCATCAGTTTGTCTAAAACTGAAATGATTCATAATCCATGATTTGTGATTGTGTGGGGTAAATAAAGGCTCTCATATTTTGCTGGAATGAGTAAGACTGCTTTAACCACTCAAAAAAAATCTGCAAGTAGCTGCTGAAATATAAAATATATATAGTCTTTGACCAAGTCATTTAATTTTGGATAAATAGAAATAAAAATACCAGATTGGTAGCAAAATGTTTATTACAACATATCTGATACTTGCAAAAATACGGAAGCAATCTGAAAGTTCAAAATAGGGAGTTATTGAATAACTTATATTATTTGTGTTCTGGAGTTTTATGCAGCTATTAAAAATAGTATTTGGCTATATATCTATAATCTCTTTATAAGTAATAACAGCAAACTGATAGTGTAAGACCCCATTTTTGAAAAAACAGAAAATTTATTCCAGTGACTTTTTATGTATGAAGGTTTGCATGAGACGGGGAAAAATATGGAAAGATACATACTAAATAGTTGATATTAGTTACTTTGAAGGGAAGGGGTCTTGTGGGTATATATTGCTATTGTAGTTTGAAACAAAAATCATTATAGTTTATATAAAAAAGGACAAAGTGTTCTCATGTCCCTGAAACACATCATAACAAAGGACAGGGACGGAGTGGCATCCTAAATCTTAGGGTGGGCATAGGGGGATATGCATGTCTTGTCAAGGGTCTTCTCACAGAAAGTTGGTTTAAAGCTCCTTCTGGCTAGTACTGGCTGTGATGTTTGCACAGCCACGCTCTGCCACAAGGGGATGTATCTGTCATCTGTTGACCCTGATCACGCTGGGCCTTCTGTCTGAAGAATGGACACATTGGATTCATGGGGGGCCTGCATCTTATATTTCAGCAAATGTGATATATGCTGTGCCTGCAATTCATAGGTTCTCTTATGAATTGAGTCGGTTGAGTCTGGTTGCCAAAAGGTCTTTGTGTTCATGAGATCCGAGCCTTGTGATTTTATTTGGTTGTGTGAAGGCTTCTGTTGTTAGTTAATGTTGTCCATAGATCATGCTTGGAGGCCTGGTATTCAAACTGAGTAATGGATTAAAGGGCAGAGGACTTTTGACTCGGCTTATTTTCCCTTTCATTTCATTGTTATTATTTATTTGTTTATTTTTGGCTGTCGGGTCTTAGTTGCAGCACATGCAATCTTTCTTTGCAGCATATGGGATCTTAGTTCTCTCACCGGGGATCCAACCTGCGACCCCTGCATTGAAAGGTGGATTCTTAACCACCAGACGACCAGGGAAGTCCCCATTGTTATTCTTATTTCAATAATAACAACAATATTGTGAGACATAACCAGGGAGTTGATATTATTCTTGGGGATTTATGTTTGTCTCCCCACTAGTCAGCACATCCTTCTAGCAAATGTTCTTGATGTGTTAGGCCTGTGCTAGGCACGCCATTGACCTTGTGGTCTGTGTTTTCCACATTAATACTGAACAGCTATTACTATATGGAAATGAGGAAAAAAGAACAGTCTCCTAAGTAATAATTGAGTCAAAGGAGAAATAAAATATATAATCAAAGACCATTTAGAGAATAATGAGAATGTGAATAATACATATGAAAACTTATAGGATGTAGCCAGAGCTCTTAATTTGCTTTTTATTGTTGAAAATAAAAATGAATAAAGTTAGCTTTAAAAGAAGTATGAAAATTAGCACAAAATTTTAAGGAAGTGAAGAAAAATAAATCCTTTCAAGAACAAAGCAGAAATTCATGGGTTTGAAAACACACACGCTCAAGCTAGGATAAATGCATCCAAGAGGTGACTCTTGGAAGAAAACCAATAATATGGATAAACCTCTGGCAAATTGACTGATGAGTGGAAAAAACAAAATAAAATTTTAAATGATGAGGAACTCTTAAAACCAAGATATTACAATGTACAACTCTTTGTAAAGAAATGAAAAAAAACTCAGTGCTGCAAATTCTTAGTGAAGTATGAATTATAAAAATTGACTCATGAAAAAGTAACATCTAAAGAGAAAATAACCATATTAAAAATAAAAAAGTTAAAGTGTTACTAACTGGTAGCTCTAAAATAACCTCCTTGAACAGAAATTTTTCTAATGTGTTATTTTCATATTTTCCAGTAACAGATTATTCCTGCACTTGACAAATGGTTCAGATTATAAAAAAGCATGGAAAATTCTCTAATTCATTTTATGAGGATAAAGCAACCCTGAAATCCAATCTTGAAGAAGTTAGTGGAAAAAAAGGAGAGAACAGAAGACCAAGGAACTAGATGAAAAACTATAAATAAAATAATAGCAAACAGAACTCAATAATACATTAATAGAATCATTCGCCATGACCCCGTCAGATTCAGCCCCAGAATGCACAGACTTTTGTTTTTCAGAGCATTTTATTTAAAAAGAAATAAAATAAACTGTTTCAACTAGTTGAGCAGCCCTTTTTGTGTCTCTTCTGGACTCCATCCTGTTCCTCCATTGTCCCCACCCTCCTTCCATCCCTCACCCCTTTTAAACAGTGATAAAAACTATTTTGGAGTTGGTATTTATCCTTCTAATCTGGATTTGGAATCTCCACAACTTTTATGTGTCTACAAATATTTAGCTACATATTACTCTGTCCTCAAAATCCCATAACTGGTTTTATTCTAAATGTGTCCCACTGGAACTTGCTTGGCATCACTTTCTTAAGATGTATCCATGCTGATACAAGCAGGACTTGCTCATTCATTGGATAAATGCACCGTATTTTAACTATTATTTTTTGCACCTGCACATTTAGGTTATTCCCTTCTTTGGGTGGCCATTGTCAACAATAATACAACAAACATTGTGTACCCTTCCCCACTTGCCTGTTGTAGTGGTCTCCTCTCCTGTCTTCAGGGTATGAGTTCAGTTTTCCACATCCTTGCTAACCCTTGTATGGGATGAGCTTTTATTTCCGTTTTAATTTGCGTCTCCCTGATTACTAGCAAGGTGGAGGTTTTTCCAATGTTCATTGATCACAAGTACATTCTTCTCTCTGAATTATCTGTTTATATCCTTTGTCAATTTTTTTGGTGGAGGGGAGTGGGGCATGCTACAAGGCTTGTGGGATCTTAGTTCCCTGACCAAAGGTTGAACCTGGGCCCCGGCAGTAAAAGTGAGGAGTCTTAACCACTGGACCGCCAGGGGATTCCCCTTTGCCTAATTTATACTAGATTTAAAAAATCCTTTTCCTAATAAGTTTTAGGCTTTCTTTATATATTCTGGATGCTGATCCAGAACTATTTAATAACAGAAAATCTATTAATATATTCAGTCAGTTCAGTTCAGTTGCTCAGTCGTGTCTGACTCTTTGAGACCCCCATGAATTGCAGCACGCCAGGCCTTCCTGTCCATCACCAACTCCCGGAGTTTACTCATACCCATGTCCATTGAGTTGGTGATGCTATCCAACCATCTTATCCTCTGTCATCCCCTTTTCCTACTGCCCCCAATCCCTCCCAACATCAGGGCTTTTTGCAATGAGTCAACTCTTCGCATGAGGTGGCCAAAGTACTGGAGTTTCAGCTTTAGCATCAGTCCTTCCAATGAACACCCAGGACTGATCTCCTTCAGGATGGACTGGTTGGATCTCCTTGCAGTCCAAGGGACTCTCAAGAATCTTCTCCAACACCGTAGTTCAAAAGCATCAATTTTTCAGCGCTCAGCTTTCTTCACAGTCCAACTCTCACATCCATACATGACCACTGGAAAAACCATAGCTTTGACTAGACGGACCTTTGTTGGCAAAGTAATGTCTCTGCTTTTTAATATGCTATCTAGGTTGGTCATCACTTTCCTTCCAAGGAGTAAGTGTCTTTTAATATATTACATCACAGAAATAGATTAAAAAAAATACCCCATGTGACATGTCAATAGGTACCCAAAAGACATTTTTCTCTAGAACTTGAGACGTATTCCTGGTAAAAACCTCTTTGAAAATTTAAGAATAAAAGCACAAGAAAAGTACCTCTTTTAAACAAGGTGTACATTAGACTTGCTGTTGAGACATCAAATGCATTCCCATTAGAGGTAAGGATGCTTACTGTTATGGGCTGAATTGTTACCCCCCCCACACCCCCACACCCCCACTGCTACTCAAATTCATATGGTCAAGTCCTAACCCCTAGTACCACAGAATGTGACTGTGTTTGGAGGTACAGTCTTTGAAGAGGTGCATGCATAATTTAAAATGAAGTCACTAGGATGGGCCCTAATCCAATATGGCTAATATTGTTATAAGAAGGGGACACAGGGAGCTGACCATGTGAGGACAGAGGGAGAAGACAGCCATCTACAAGCCAAGGAGAGAGGCCTCGGAAGAAACCAACCCTGCCAACATCTTAGTCTTAGACTTGTAGCCTCCTGAAATGTGAGAAAATAAATGTCTGTTATTAAGGCCACCCAGTCTGTGGGACTTTGTGATGTCAGTCATTTGAGTTCATTGCTCAGTTGTGTCTGACTCTTCGCAACCCCATGGACTGTAGCACGCCAGGTTTCCCTGTCCATCAGCAACTCCCAGAGCCTACTCAAACTCATGTCCATTGAGTTGGTGATGCCATCCAGCCATCTCATCCTCTGTTGTCCCCTTCTCCTCCAGTCTTCAATCTTTCCCAGCATCAGGGTCTTTTCAAATGAATCAGTTCTTCACAGCAGGTGGCCAAAGTATTGGAGTTTCAGCATCAGTCCTTCCAATGAACACCCAGGACTGATCTCCTTTAGGATTGACTGGTTGAATCTCCTTGCAGTCCAAGGGACTCTCAAGAATCTTCTCCAACACCACAGTTCAAAAGCATCAATTCTTCAGTGCTCAGCTTTCTTTATAGTCCAACTCTCACATCCATACATGACTACTGGAAAAACCAAAGCTTTGACTAGCTTTGATGAAACTTTGTTGGCAATGTAATGTCTCTGCTTTTTAATATGCTGTCTACATTGGTCATAACTTTTCTTCCAAGGAGCAAGCGTCTTTTAATTTCATTAATTTGTGATGTCAGCCCTACTAAACTAATACACTCACCTTTACCAATATTATATGGGTGTGTTGTGACATATTTGACCAATGACCATATGGTGTAACAGAGAAATGAGACACAACTATGAGAAAGAAAGAGACCAGTGCATTATTTATGAGTGATATATGATAAGAACTATAGCAGCGTCAGTAGGACAGTTTGTCTGGTAACAGAAGTCGTTATCAGATAAGCATCTAAAACTCAATAATCAGTAAGCAAACTATTATTAAATGTCTTATTTGCAATAGCAACAGAATATAAAATAACCAGACTGCTTGTAATGGGAGATGTGCATGAAGAAAACTATAAAAATTTACTGAGCAATACAGATGGTTAAAATAAATAAAGAATTGCATTAATTGCTTGAATGGGAACCTAACGCATTCAGAGATTTAAATTCCTCTAAAATTAGCTTACAGACTTAACCCCTGGAATTTACATTTTTTAGTAGCTTAATAAAATAATTCTATGGTTCAGTTAGGGCAGTTTGAGAGAAGAGTCATAACGGAGGACTTGAAATGCCAGATCTGATAACTTATTACAAAGCCCTAGTAATGAAACAGGATGGCATGGCTCAAGAGTTCAGAATCAGGTAAGTGGGTCAGATGCTTGAACAGTTATCCAAAGTGGTAAGTGGAAAACAAATGATGAAAGGTAATCTTTTAAAAATCAAAGAGGAGTGGAAGTTGGAGTAGAGGAATAATGTAGAGCAAGTAAGGCCAGAATAGAGCAGGGGTACAGTCATCAACCAGTCAGAGGCAACCACAGGGCCTGATTCTGGCCACCATCTTCCTCTTCCATCTATTTCTGTTTGCTTTGGAGCGGGGCTGCAAGATGGCCAGAATCACCCTAATCATTGTTGCCCTTCCCTATGGCTGTGTGGAGTTTCTATGAGGGTCCCCCAGTGGACAGACTTCATGGAATAGAAATCGTACTTGGGATGTGTTTCATCCAGCTCAGCTGGGTCAGGTCTTTATGGTAGGCGGGAACAGTAAGTCATGCCTGGGTGGGGGTGTGTGTCCCCCCAAGTAAGTCTCTGGCTCATGCTTTCAGGTGTAGCATAG
Source organism: Cervus elaphus (assembly GCF_910594005.1). Taxonomy (NCBI): domain Eukaryota; kingdom Metazoa; phylum Chordata; class Mammalia; order Artiodactyla; family Cervidae; genus Cervus; species Cervus elaphus. Next base: position 34,451,463 of record NC_057824.1, read on the forward strand.
GCCTTGGAGGCACAGGGGACTCACCTCACCTGTCCTCTCAACCACAGAGCAGCCTGAGGAGGAGGGATGGCAGGGGTCTTACAAGGCTAACTGGGAGTGGGAGGCATCTGGGAAGTGGGAGGAAGTTGGTTGTCTCATTCAATGATCTGGAATAGACTCTAAGTTGTGAGTGGGATGGATGCTGTGGAAATGGCATGAAGGGGTAGGATGGTGAGTTCTGAGGGAACGCTCCCCGTATAACGCATGATCTAGAATAGGAATTGGCAAATGTTTTCTGGAAGGGGCCAGAAAGTAAATATTTCAGGCTCTGTGGATCACAGGGTTGCAATTACTCAGCTCAGCTCTGCCCTTGGACTGTGAAAACAGCCATGGGTGGTAGGGAAGCAAATGTGTGTTCCAATAAAACTTTATTTACAAAAACAAGTGGCAAGGGAGGTTTGGCCCTCAGGCTGTAGTTTGCAGATCCCTGGTTTAGACCTTGAGTTTGCAGTTAAACCCATCTCCACAGCTTTGCTGTGTCTTGTATGACACTGGCAAATCACATTATTCCTTGAGTTTGTTTCCTCATGTCTATTACGGGGTAATGATAGGTCTGTAGCAGTGGTCCCCAATCTTTTTGGCACCAGGGACAGGTTTCATGGAAGACATTTTTTTCCCATGGACTAGGGGTTGTGGGAGATGGTTACAGGGTGATTCAAGCTCATTACATTTCTTGAGTTCACTGAGCAGGAGGTGGAGCTCAGGCTGTAATATGAGAGATAGTGAGTGGCTGTAAATACAGATGAAGTTTCACTCACTCACCTACCACTCACCTCCTGCTGTGAAACCTGGTTCCTAACAGGCCATGGACTGCTACCTGTCCTCAGGACTGGGGACTCCTAGTCTTTAGGATTGTTGCACATAGTTAGTGCTCAAGAAAGCCAGCTTTCTTGTCGCTTTGTTGTCAGAGTCATCATTATGAATATTGTTTCTTGTGAGGAGAAGAAGGCACTCAGGAAGGTCATCCCAGAACAAACACTGTCTCTCTCCTGGATTAAAAATAAAATCAGAACACCAATTCTACTTAACACTTTTGTCAGTAGACATGAGTCTTTAACATTTCTAAAACTCTGTAACATCTGTTGGCAGGTCTTTGGCTGCACTTTGCATCAAATCTAAATTCCTGAAGGATCTATGATCATTTTTGAACCTTCAAATCGGAGGCTGAACTAGAGGTTTTCACAGAATTCACGTCAGGACTTTTTTGTTGTTTAGGAAATACAAGTCATTGTCCCCATAAATAACATTCTGACTTTTCAAGTGTCCATAATATGGCCAAACCATCCTTCTGCACTTTGGCTAAATTTCTTTCTCACCACACAGTCATTTGTTGCTCTGAACATTTAGGAAGACATATATTTTCCTTCTACCCTCTCTGCTGTATCAGAGCATCCCCAAATCCCTCCTCTGGGGACTACTTCTGTGGCGACATTGTTTTGTCACTGTCAGGAGACAACATGTGGTCTCTGAAAAGCTGGCTTTAATTTGATCAAAGGGCCTCTGGCATTAAGATGTCCAAATTATTTTATTTGATTTTTTTTCAGAGGCAATAAATCAGTGTCTCTTGAAATATATCTTACAGCCATCTCCTATGTGCATTCCCACTGCCTTGGTAGGGGGACACCATCATCTCACTTCTGGATTATGAGACCAGCTTCCTGACTGGTATCTATGCTTTTGCTCTTACAATTCCTCACCACAGAGCCCCCATCCATTTGTCTACACAGCAGCCAGAGTGATCTTGGAAAAATGGAGAGTAGATTATAAGAAAATGTTTTAATGGCTTTTCATCAATCTTAGAATAAAATCCAGACTCCTTATGGTGGTCTACCAGACCCTGCCCACCTCTCTCACCTCACTGCGTTGCCTGGCCTACTTGGTTCAGTCACTTCATATTTCTCAAATACACTAAAATCCCTCCTGCCTCAGGACCAACTTCCCTCTGTGACAACATCTGTATTAGCTTCCTCTTGCTGCTGTAACAAATTACCACAAACTTCCTGGCTTAAAACAACACACATTTCTTCTCCAACAGTTCTGGAGGCCATGAGTCCAAAATAGGTCTCTTAGGGTCAAGGTGTGTTCCTTCTAGAGGCCCTAAGGGGAGAATCTGTTTCCTTGCCTTTTCCAGAAGTAGGGGCTGCGTGCTTTCCTTGGCTCATGGGCATATCATGCTGACCTTGGCTTTCAATGTCACATCTCTTTGGGTTCTCCTGCCTCCCACTTTCCTTCATAAGGACTGTTGTTACAGCAAGCCCAGGTGTATATACAGGATAATTTGTTCACCTCACTGTCCTGGACTTAATCACATCTGCTAAGTGCCTTCTCCCATGTAAGGTAACAGGGTCTGGGGATCAGGACATCTTGTTATATTCTGGATGACCATGCTACTCTTCCTTGTGGAGCTGATCCCTTTCCATCTCTGGCCTTAAATTTAATGTACCTCCTCAGAGAGGGCTTTCTGCCCACTCCATCTATATTGGATTCTTCAAATTTTCTCTCTCATGACACCATTACTTTTCTTTATAGCAAATTCCTCATAAACTATGCCCCCTTATTTAAGCCTCTTTTAATTGGATATTCTGTTCCTTAAAACTGAAGGCATTCTTAGCATAGGCCTTAATAACCTGCACCTGTGTCCTCCAAAGATTCTCTGGCCAGGGGGGCCCCCTTCTCCCCACATATAAGTCTGATCTTGCCCCACCCTGGCCTCAGCTGAAATCCTGGAGAAGAAGCAGGTGGATTTGATCTTGGCTTCCACCCAAATCAGTCTTGCCAACAGGCTCTCATGTCCAGAATGTTTTGGATGCCAGGGGCCCAGGCTGCTGATCCCTTTCCAGTGGGGCACTGGGCCATGGTGGGGGTGGTGAAGATCCAAATGTGGAAGGGGTTAACTCTCCCTCCTCCCCCTCGCCAGTTAGAGAGCTACTGGCAGGACCTATCCTCATGTGAACCAGCAAATGGTCTGTCTGGTTGGAATGCTTTCATGCACTAAAATTTATGATATTAATCACAGCTCAGTGAGAACATTTTCCAGCTAAAGGCTCTCTGTTTTAGGGTGGGTTTCCCAGAAGTAGACCCTGAGTTGAGGCTGCATATAAAAGTGATTTATTAGGAGGAGTTCTCAGGGAATACTGGTAGGAGTGGGTAAGTAGGGTGGGGACTGGCAGAGGCCAGGGAAGTGTGATGTCGTCAAACCAGGACAAATGGATGATCAGCTTGGCTTAGTCCCACAGGAGAGCCCTGAGGGGAGCAAGGTTGTATCTCACAGTAGTCCCATCAAGACAAGAGAGCAGGCAAGTTTATAAGCCTGGTCAAGAATCTGCCTGCAATGCAGCAGACCCCGGTTCAATTCCTGGGTTGGGAAGATCCACTGGAGAAGGGATAGGCTACCCACTCCAGTACTCTTGGGTTTCCCTTGTGGCTCAGCTGGTACAGAGTCCACCTGCAATGAGGAAGACCTGCAATGTGGGTTCGATCCCTGGGTTGGGAAGATCCCCTGGAGAAGGGAAAGGCTACCCACTCCAGTATCCTGGCCTGGAGAATTCCATGGACTGTAGAGTCCGTGGGCTCTCAAAGAGTTGGACATGACTGAGCGACTTTCACTTTCACCCATCACTAATTGGTTACGTGCTTTCCTCTCCAGGGCACCTAGGCACTGCAGGCTCTTTGCACAAACAGACAGTGACAGCAGTCCTTGACAGTGCAATGCAGGTCCTGGCTGCGGAAAAGCATGCCTGTACTTGTGTGCAGACAGCAGTGGAGGGATCTGGGTCTGCACACCTGTGCTTATGTGCAGAAATGGCAAAGGGATCTGAGGGCACATGGGCAAGGCATCGAGAGCCCTGCTATGTTCTCCAGCTCCACGTGGACCCATTAGTTCTTTCAATACGTATTTATCCATCTTCCACTCTGTGCCAGACTCTGGAGATGCAGGTCATGAAGACATGGTCCTAGCCCTCATGAAGTTTATGGTCTAGTAGGAGAGACAGACGTTAAGTCTGGTGAGTGGTTGGGCATGGAAGGTTCCTCTGAATAAATGATGCTGAGCTTAGAGTTGAAGGATGATGACACCGAACCAGGCAAACAGGAGAGAAAAAAACATTATAAGCCAAGGGAGCATGATCAAGGGTCCTGAGGCAGGAATCAGCAGGAGGAACAGAAAGAAGGCTAGTATGTTGGGAGTACCAAGAGTAAGGGGGGGGTGATAAGAGATGAGCCTGTGGTCTATGGATGATTCTTTCCTGCCTGATTTCCTTTCAGTTCTGTCCAATATCTTCCAGACTCAGATCTGTGGCGCATTCTACAATATGCTCCCTGGAAGCTGAGGGGAAATGGGGACATAAAGAGGATGTTAGGTGGGAGAGTCTATTTTCAACTGTTCATCTTTTCCCCACTGAAGCTTATAGCTGAAATTAATACATAAATTTACAGCCGCAAGTCAGTTGTGATAAATAATCCCAGAAGTGTTCCGATTATTTACATTTTTATGGAATCTTGCCTGAGCAAACCCAGAGAGCTCACCAGGCACTTGAAGAATTATGTCTTGTTCAAAACCAATTTAATAGCAATGGAAAATAAAGCCATCTGTGGGAACTTGTAGAGCAGAGCAGTAATTTTGTGCCAGATGAGCAATATAAAAAAAGCACCAAATCAACCGGATCACACCGAGCTCGTGGGAAAGTAACAATGGCAACCTAAATGAACTGTCCAAGAACATCAGCCTTGGAGTGTCTCTTGCTTACATGCTATTTGGACGAGCGTTCTGGTCACATGGTGAGGTGAGCGGGTGTTGACTGAAGACAGGTAATATGATAAGGAAAGAAAGTTGGCTTTGTGGAGGGATCAGGAGCTTGGGACTGGGGCCAAAGAGTTGAGGTTTGCATGTAGTTCCTGCAGCTTACTAGTTGAGCAACATCAGGGAAGTCATTGTTCCTAATTTTCCTAATGGAATAATACATGTGTATTTCTCTCTCCTAGCCAAGCACCCTTTCCCCCACAACATTAGTTTTATCTTCTTTCCTTTTTCATGGTCTATCATTAATTTTTAAAGGCTTTATTGAGGTACAATTTACATACATTAAAATTCACCCATTTAAATGTACAGTTTGATGAGTTTTTAGCAAATTTATATAATGGTGCAATCATTAATATCTCCACAATCCAGTTTTAGAATCCTTCCATCACTCCCCACAGTTTCCTCACTCTCATTTATTTACTTATTTTAATTTATTTTTTATTGAAAGATATTTGCTTTCAGAATTTTGTTGTTTTCCATCAAACCTCAAGATGAATCAGCCATATGTATACATGAGAAATGCTGGGCTGGAAGAAGCACAAGCTGGAATCAAGATTGCCGGGAGAAATATCAATAACCTCAGATATGCAGATGACACCACCCTTATGGCAGAAAGTGAAGAGGAACTAAAAAGCCTCTTGATGAAAGTGAAAGGGGAGAACGAAAAAATTGGCTTAAAGCTCAACATTCAGAAAACTAAGATCATGGCATCTGGCCCCATCACTTCATGGGAAATAGATGGTGAAACAGTGGAAATAGTGTCAGACTTTATTTTTGGGGGCTCCAAAATAACTGCAGATGGTGACTGCAGCCATGAAATTAAAAGACGCTTACTCCTTGGAAGGAAAGCTATGACCAATCGAGATAGCATATTAAAAAGCAGAGACATTACTTTGCCAACAAAGGTCCGTCTAGTCAAGGCTATGGTTTTTCCAGTGGTCATGCATGGATGTGAGGGTTGGACTGTGAAGAAAGCTGAGCGCCGAAAAAATTGATGCTTTTGAACTGTGGTGTTGGAGAAGACTCTTGAGAGTCCCTTGGACTGCAAGCAGATCCAACCAGTCCATCCTAAAGGAGATCAGTCCTGGGTGTTCATTGGAAGGATTGATGCTGAAGCTGAAACTCCAATACTTTGGCCACCTCATGCGAAGAGTTGACTCATTGGAAAAGACCCTGATGCTGGGAGGGACTGGGGGCAGGAGGAGAAGGGGATAACAGAGGATGAGATGGCTGGATGTCATCACCGACTTGATGGACATGAGTTTGAGTAAACTCCAGGAGTTTGTGATGGACAGGGAGGCCCGGCGTGCTGCGATTCATGGGGTCGCAAAAAGTTGGACAGGACTGAGCGACTGAACTAATTGAATTGATACATATATCCACTCCCTTTTGAACCTCCCTCCCATCTCCCACCCTATAGATTGATACAGAGTCCCTGTTTGAGTTTCCTGAGCCATACAGCAAATTCCCATTAGCTATCTATTTACATATGGTAATGTAAATTTCCATGTTACCTTTTCCATACATCTCACCCTCTCCTCTCCTCTCCCCATGTCCATAAGTCTGTTTTCTATGTTTGTTTCTCCATTCAGTTCAGTTCAGTTCAGTCGCTCAGTCATGTCCAACTCTTCGCGACCCCATGGACCACAGCACGGCAGGCCTCCCTGTCCATCACCAACTCCTGGAGTTTACTCAAACTCATGTCCATGGAGTCAGTGATGCCATCCAGCCATCTCATCCTCTGTTGTCCCCTTCTCCTCCTGCCTCCAATCCCTCCCAGCATCATGGTCTTTTCCAAAGAGTCAACTCTTCACATGAGATGGCCAAAGTATTGGAGTTTCAGCTTCAGCATCAGTCCTTCCAATGAACACCCAGGACTGATCTCCTTCAGGATGGACTGGTTGGATCTCCTTGCAGTCCAAGGGACTCTCAAGAGTCTTCTCCAACACCACAGTTCAAAAGCATCAATTCTTCGGTGCTCAGCTTTCTTTATAGTCCAACCCTCACATCCATACATGACTACTGGAAAAACCATAGCCTTGACTAGATGGACCTTTGTTGGCAAAGTAATGTCTCTGCTTTTTAATATGCTGTCTAGGTTGGTCATAACTTTCCTTCCAAGGAGTAAGCGTCTTTTAATTTCATGGCTGCAGTCACCATCTGCAGTGATTTTGGAACCCCCAAAAATAAAGTCAGCCACTGTTTCCACTGTTTCCCCATCTATTTGCCATGAAGTGATGGGACTGGATGCCATGATCTTAGTTTTCTGAATGCTGAGCTTTAAGCCAACTTTTTCCCTCTCCTCTTTCACTTTCATCAAGAGGCTCTTTAGTTCTTCTTCACTTTCTCCCATAAGGGTGGTGTCATCTGCATATTTGAAGTTATTGATATGTCTCCCGGCAATCTTGATTCCAGTTTGTGCTTCCTCCAGCCCAGCGTTTCTCATGATGTACTCTGCATATAAATTAAATAAGCAGGGTGACAATATATAGCCTTGATGTGCTCCTTTTCCTATTTGGAACCAGTCTGTTGTTCTATGTCTAGTTCTAAATGTTGCTTCTTGACCTGCATACAGATTTCTCAAGAGGCAGGTCAGGAGGTCTGGTATTCCCATCTCTTTCAGAATTTTCCAGTTTATTGTGATCCACATAGTCAAAGGCTTTGGTATAGTCAATAAAGCAGAAATAGATGTTTTTCTGAAACTCTCTTGCTTTTTTGATGATCCAGCGGATGTTGGCAATTTGATCTCTGATTCCTCCATTGCCCTCCTGTAAGTAAATTCTTCAGTACCAGTTTTTTCTAGATTCTGTATATATGCATTAGAATATGATATTTATCTTTCTCATTCTAACTCACTTCACTCTGTATAATAGGTTCTAGGTTCATCCACCTCAGCAGAACTGACTCAAATGTATTCCTTTTTATGGCTGAGTAATATTCCTTCGTGTATATGTACCACAACTTCTTTTATGATTCAGTTGTTTGTTTTTCTGGCTTTGAGTTGTATGAGCTGCTTATATATTTTGGAAATTAATCCTTTGTCAGTTGTTCCATTTCCTGTTATTTTCTCCCATTCTGAGGGTTGTCTTTTCACCTTGCTTATAGTTTCCTTTGCTGCGAAAAAGTTTTTAAGTTTAGTGAGGTCCCACTTGCTTACTTTTATTCCTGTTATTCTAGGAGGTGTGTCATAGAGGATTTTGCTTTGATTTATGTTATCGAGTGTTCTGCTTATGTTTTCCTCTAAGAGTTTTACAGTTTCTGTTCTTACACTTAGGTCTTTAATCCATTTTGAGTTTATCTTTGTGTATGGTGTTAGGAAGTGTTCTAATTTCAATCTTTTACATGTAGCTGTCCAGTTTTCCCAGCACCATTTATTGAAGAGACTGTCTGTGCCCCATTGTATATTCTTGCCTCCTTTGTTGAAAATAAGGTACCCATAGGTACATGGGTTTATTTCTGGGCTTTCTATCTTGTTCCATTGATCTATGATTCTGTTTTTGTGTCAGTACCATACTGTCTGGATGACTGTAGCTTTATAGTATAATCTGAAGTCAGGAAGGTTGATTCCTCCAGCTCCATTCTTCTTTCTCAGGTCTGCTTTGGCTACTTGGGGTCTTTTTTGTTTCCATATGAATTGTGAAAGTTTTTGTTCTAGTTATGTGAAAAATGCCATTGGTAATTTGATAGGGGTTGCATTGAATCTGTAGATTGCATTTGGTAGTATAGTCATTTTCACAATATTGATTCTTCCTACCCAGGAACATGGAATATCTCTCCATCTCTTTATGTCATCTTTGATTTCTTTCATCAATGTCTTATAATTTTCTATGTACAGTTCTTTTGTCTCCTTAGGTAAGTTTATTCTTAGATATTTAATTCTTTTTGTTGCAATGGTGAATGGGATTGATTCCTTAATTTCTCTTTCTGATTTTTCTTTGTTAGTATATAGAAATGCAAGTGATTTCAGTGTATTGATTTTGTATCCTGCAACTTTGCTAAATTCACTGATTAGCTCTAGTAATTTTCTGATACTATCTTTAGGGTTCTCTATGTACAGTATCATATCATCTGCAAACAGTGAGAACTTTATTTCTTTACCAATCTGGATTCCTTTTATTTCTTTTTCTTCTCTGATTGCTGTAGCTAAGACTTTCAGAACTATGTTGAATAATAGTGGTGAAAGTGGACATCCTTGTCTTGTTCCTGATCTTAGGGGGAATGCTTTCAGTTTTTCACCATTGAGAATAATGTTTGCTATATGGCCTTTACTGTGTTGGGGTAGGTTCCTTCTATGCCCATTTTTGAAAGAGTTTTAATCATAAATCAGTGCTGAATTTTGTCAAAGTTTTTTTTCTGCATCTATTGAGATTATCATATGGTTTTTTTCTTTCAATTTGTTACTATGGTGTATCACATTGATTGATTTGCATATATTGAAGAGTCCTTGCATTCCTGGAATAAACCGAACTTGATCATGGTATACAAGTTTTTTGATGTGTTAGTGAATTCTGTTTGCTAAAATTCTGTTGAGGATTTTTGCATCTATGTTCATCAGTGATATTGGTCTGTAGTTTTCTTTTTTGTGTGTTGTCTTTGTCTGGTTTTGGTATCAGGGTGATGGTGGCCTCATAGGATGAGCTTGGAAGTGTTCCTTCCTCTGAAATTTTTTGGAAGAGTTTTAGAAGTACAGGCATTAGCTCTTCTCTAAATGTTTGATAGAATTCTCCTGTGAAGCCATCTGGTCCTGGGCTTTTATTTTTGGGGGAGATTTTTGATCACAGCTTCAATTTCAGTGCTTATAATTGGGTTGTTCATAATTTCTAATTCTTCCTGGTTCTGTCTTGGAAGATTGAGCTTTTCTAAGAATCTGTCAATTTCTTTCAGGTTATCCGTTTTATTGCCATATAGTTGTTCATAGTAGCCTCTTATAATCCTTTGTATTTCTGCCTTGTCTGTTGTGACCTCTCGTTTTTCATTATAATTTTGTTGATTTGATTCTTCTCTCTTTTTTTCTTGATGAGTCTGGCTAAAGGCTTGTCAATTTTGTTTATCTTCTCAAGGAACTATCTTTTAGTTTTATTAATCTTTACTATTATTTCTTTATGCTCAGATCTTTATGATTTCTTTCCTTCTATTATCTTTGGTTTTTTTTTTTTTTTTTGTTCTTCTTTTACCAATTGTTTTAGTTGTAAAGTTAGGTTGTCTATTCAATGTTTTTCTTGTTTCTTGAGGTAGGATTGTATTGCTATAAACTTCCCTCTTAGAACTGCTTTTGCTCATCCCATAGGTTTTGAGTTGTTGTATTTTCATTGTCATTTGTTTCTAGAAATTTTTTTATTTCCCTTTTGATTTCTTCAGTAACCTGCTGGTTATTTAGAAACATGTTGTTTAATCTCCATGTGTTTGTGTTTCTTAGTTTTTTTTTTCTTGTAATTGATATCTAGTCTCATAACATTGTCATCAGAGAAGATGCTTGATGCCATTTCAATTTTCATAAATTTACTGAGGTTTGATTTGTGACCCAAGATGTGGTCTATCCTGGAGAATGTTCCCTGTGCACTTGAGAAGAAGGCGTATTCTTCTGCATTTGGATGGAATGTCCTAAAGATATCAGTGAGATCCATCTCATCTAATGTATCATTTAAGACTTTGTTTCCTTATTAATTTTCTGCTTTGATAATCTGTCCATTGGTGTGAGTGGGGTGTTAAAGTCTCCTACTATTATTGTGTTACTGTCAATTTCTTCTTTTATGTCTGTTGGTGTTTGTCTTATGTATTGAAGTGCTCCTATGTTGGGTGCATAGATATTTACAATTGTTATGTCTTCCTCTTGGATTGATCCCTTGATCATTATGTAGTGTTCCTCCTTATCTCTTGTAATATTCTTTATTTTAAGGTCTATTTTGTCTGATATGAGGATTGCTACTCCAGCTTTCTTTTGCTTCCCTTTTGCATGGAGTATATTTTTCCATCCTTTCACTTTCAGTCTATATGTGTCTTGAGGTCTGAAGTGGGTTTCTTGTAGACAGCATATATATGGATCTTGTTTTTGTATCCATTCAGCCAGTCTGTGTCTTCTGGTTGGGGCATTTAATCCATTTACACTTAAAGTAATTATTGATATGTATGTTCCTATTGCCATTTTCTTAATTGTTTGGGGTTGATTTTGTAGATCTTTTTTCTTCTCTGGTATTTTTTCACTATTTAAGTCCCTTTAGTATTTGCTGTAAAGCTGGTTTGGTGGTACTGAATTCTCTTAACTTTTGCTCATCTGAAAAGCTTTTTATTTCTCCTCAATTTTGAATGAGATCCTTGCCGGGTACAGTAATCTTGGTTGTAGATTTTTCCTTTTCACTATGTTAAATATGTCCTGCCTTTCCCTTCTGCCCTGCAGAGTTTCTGCTGAAAGATCAGCTGTTAAGCATATGGGGTTTCCCTTGTGTGTTACTTGTTGCTTCTCCCTTGCTGTTTTTAATATTCTTTCTTTGTGTTTAGTCTTTGTTAGTTTGATTAGTGTGTGTCTTGGAGTGTTTCTCCTTGGGTTTACTCTGTATGGGACTCTTTGTGCCTCTTGGACTTGACTGACTATTTCCTTTTCCATGTTGGGGAAATTTTCAACTATAATTGCTTCAAACATTTTCTCATACCCTCTCTTTTTCTCTTCTTCTTCTGGGACCCCTATACTTTGAATGTTGGTGCATTTGATATTGTCCCAGAGGTCTCTGAGACTGTCTTCAGTTCTTTTCATTCTTTTTACTTTATTCTGCTCTTCAGAAATTATTTCCACCAGTTTATCTTCCAGCTCACTGATTCATTCTTCTGCTTCAGATATTCTGCTATTGATTCCTTATAGAGTATTTTTTTAATTTCAGTAATTGTATTGTTTGTCTCTGTATGTTTATTCTTTAATTCTTCCAGGTCTTTGTTAATTGATTCTTGCATTTTCTCCATTTTGTTTTCAAGGTTTTTGATCATCTTTGCTATCAATATTCTGAATTATTTTTCACGTAGTTTGCCTGTTTCTTCCTCATTTATTTGGACTTCTGTGTGTCTAGTTTGTTCCTTCACTTGTGTAGTATTTCTCTGCCTTTTCATTTTGTTTTTTAAACTTACTGTGTTTGAGGTCTCCTTTCCCCAGTCTTCAAGGTTGAATTCTTTCTTCCTTTTGGTTTCTGCCCTCTGAAGGTTGGTCCAGTGGTTTGTGTAAGCTTCATATAGGGTGAGATTTGTGCTGACTTTTTGTTTGTTTGTTTTTCCTCTGATGGGCAAGGCTGAGTGAGGTGGTGATCTTGTCTGCTGATGATCGGGTTTGTATTTTTGCTTTGTTTGTTGTTTAGATGAGGCGTCCTGCACAGGGTGCTACTGGTGGTTGGGTGATGCCGGGTCTTGTGTTCCAGTGATTTCCTTTGTGTGAGTTCTCACTATTTAATACTCCCTAGGGTTAATTCTCTGGTAGTCTAGGGTCTTGGAGTCAGTGCTCCCACTCTAAAGGCTCAGGGCTTGATCTCATTACACTGTCCTTCTAAGAAGATGCCTTTAAAAATGCCTCCATGGAAATCCACTTAATTTCTTTTCCATCTCATCACATTCTTCCCTCTGCCAGAATATTCGATGTAGAAGCTAAGAATGGTCTACTCCACTCTATGACAATGATTCAAGGAAGCTTTTCCAAATAATTTCTTCTTTACAACTGAAGACCTGGGGTTTCATAGAGATGTTCACCCCCACTCCAAATGGCCCTGGCAGCAGGTCAAGCAGACACCTCAGCCATGGAGAAGCCACATTGGTTATGAGTGTTCATCTTAGGCATCCAGATTTTTCCAGGGAATCCTGACCAACGGTTATGATTCAAGAGGATGTATAAGTCCAGTTGCCTGGGTTTTCTTGAATCCCAACCATATTTGCACCACCACCCCCCAACCCCCAAAGGAATGCAAGGACCACCAACATTGGCTGCTCACAGGAAATTTGTTGTTTCTGGCATAAATAGTCTGATGGGGAGGAAGAAACGGGCACTCAGTCGGAGCATGAAGGACAACGTGAGGTCTGAATAAGAGCTCTGTATGGAGAGATAGAGACTGGTCTGCAAGAAAGAGCCTCACACCCATTTATAGTCGATTCCAGTTCCCACCTCCAGTTCAAGGCAACTATGGATGTATTTTCCATCTCTGTTCTAGAAGTTTCATGTAAATAGAATCATATAGTATGTGGTCTATGAGTTTGACTTCTTTCACTTAGCACACTCTTTTTGAGATCTGTGTCACTGCTTAGCAATAGCTTGTTTTCTTTTGTTGCTAGTATGGAAACATCACGTTTTGTTTACCTGTTCATAAGTAATTTGGATTGTGTAGTTTTTGGCTGTTATGAATTGCTGTGAACAATTGTATGGGTGTCTTTGTGTGGACACGTATTTTCATCTCTCTTGAATAGACATCTAGGAGTAGAATTGCTGGGTTGTATGGTAAGTAACTTTTTAGGAAGCTACCAAATTGTTTTCTGAAGTGGTTATACCATTTAACATTTCCACCATCAATATGAAGATTGCAGTTGCTTCGTACATTCTCACTAGCACTTGATTTGTCAGTCTTTTTTACTTAATTATTCTAAAGGGCATGTTATGGTTTAAACTTCCATCTCTGTCATGGCTGATGGTGTTGAGCACATTTTCATACACTGATTATCCATTGGTATATGTTTTTTGGTGAAGGGTGCATTTAAATCTTTTGTCCATTAAAAAAAATTGGATTGTCTTCTTCCTACTGAATCATAAGCATTCGTTTTTCTGGATACAAGTCCTTTTTCAGATACGTGTTTTGCAAACATTGTCTTTCAGCCTGTGGCTTACCTTTTAATTTTTCTTAGTGGTATCTTTTAAAGAGCAAAAGTTTAAAATGTTGATGAAGTATAATTTGTCAATCTTTTCTTTTATGGATTGTACTTTTAATGTCATATCTAAAAATGTTCATCTAGCCCCAAGGTCACAAAACTCTCTCTTATGTTTTCTGCTAGAAATTTTGGCTCTTATATTTAGATTATGATCCATTTTGAGTTAATGTTTGTGTGTAGTGTGAAGTAAGGGCCTAAGTTCATTTTCTAACATAAGAATATTCAATTGTTCTTGCACGATTTGTTGCAAAATTATCCTTTCCTCACTGAATTACTTTGGTCCTTTGTTGAAAATCATTTGACCATTTATGTGCAGGTTTAAACTCCAGTACTTTGGCCACCTGACGCAAAGAGCTGACTCATTTGAAAAGACCCTGATGCTGGGAAAGGTTGAGGGTGGGAGGAGAAGGGGACGACAAAGGATGAGATGGTTGGATGGCATCACCAATTCGATGGACATGGGTTTGGGTGGACTCCGGGAGTAGGTGATGGACAGGGAGGCCTAGCATGCTGCGGTTCATGGGATTGCAAAGAGTCGGACACGACTGAGTGACTGAACTGAACTGAATTGATTTCTTCTTTTGAGGAATGATCTTTCTCCCATTTGATAAATGTTTGTGGGACAGTAATAGAGTGGGCGTAGGAACCAAGCTGGGATCCTCTGATGCTTTCTATCAAGGATTTGAATCCTGAGAAGCAAGACCAACTAACTGAGTGGTGTGCAGTTACATTTAGCTTTAATGATAGTTTCCTACCCAGACTCATTCCACAAGACTCCCAATAATAAGAATGAGCAATCCACGTAGCACTTAATGTAGCCCATGTGTAAGTGCTAAGTTGCTTCAGTCATATCTGACTCTTTGCGACCCTATGGATTGTAGCCCACCAGGCTCCTCTGTCCACAGGGATTCTCCAGGTGGGAATACTGGACTGGGTTGCTATGCCCTCCTCCAGGGGACCTCCCTGACCCAGGGATTGAACCTGTGTCTTTTACATCTCTTGCACTGGCAGGTGGGTTCTTTTTCACTACCACCACCTGGGAAGCCTTACTAAGTGCCCGGCATTATCCTAAACACTAGTTATATAAACTCATAAATCCTTACACCAAAGCTGTAAGCCACAGACTACTATTGAACTCATTTTATAGTTGGGAAAACCAAAGCAGGCAGAGTCTAAGTAACTTTGTTGTGGTTGTTCAGTCACTAAGTCATGTCTAACTCTTTGTGACTCCATGAACTGCAGCATGCCAGGCTTACCTGTCCTTCATTATCTCCCTGAGTTTGCTCAAACTCATGTCCCTTGAGTCGGTGATGCCATCCAACAATCTCATCCTCTATTGCCCCCTTCTCCTCTTGCCCTCAATCTTTCCCAGCATCAGGGTCTTTTCTAACAAATCAGCTCTTCGCATCAGGCGAAGGATTGGAGATTCAACTTCAGCATAGTCCTTCCAATGACTATTCAGGGTTGATTTCCTTTAGGATTAACAGGTTGGATCTCCTTGCTGTCCAAAAGGGACTCTCAAAAGTCTTCTCCAGCACCACAGTTTGAAAGCATCAATTCCTCAGTGCTCAGCCTTCTTTATGGCTCCAACTCTCACATCCATACATGACTACTGGTAAAACCATAGTTTGGACTACATGGACCTTTGTCGGCAAAGTAATGTCTCTGCTTTTTAATATGCTGTCTAAGTTTGTTATAGCTTTTTTCCAAGGAGCAAGGATCTTTTAATTTCATGGCTGCAGTCACCATCTGCAGTGATTTTGGAGCCCAAGAAAATAAAATCTGTCACTGTTTCCACTTTTCCCCCAAATCTATTTGCCATGAAGTGATGGGACCAGATGTCATGATCTTTGTTTTCAGAATGCTGAGTTTTAAGCCAGCTTTTTCACTCTCTCTTTCATCTTCATCAAGAGGCTGTTTAGTTCTTCACTTTCTGCCATTAGGGTGGTATCATCTGCACATCTGAGGTTGATATTTCTCCTGGCATTCTTGATTCCAGCTTGTGCTTCATCCAGCCCAGCAATTCGCATGATGTACTCTGCATATAAGTTAAACAACAGGGTGATAGCTCTTGATGTACTCCTTTCCCAGTTTTGAACCAGTCGTAACTGTTGCTTCTTGTCCTGCATACAGGTCTTAGGAGACAGGTAAGGTGGTCTGGTATTCATATCTCTTTAAGAATTTTCCACAGTTTGTTGTGATCCATACTGTGAAAAGCTTTAGCATAGTTGGTGAAGCAGAAGTAGATTTTTTTTGGAATTCCTTTTATTTTTCTATGGTCCAGCAGATATTGGCAATTTGATCTCTGGTTCCTCTGCCTTTTCTAAATCCAGCTTGTACATCTAGAAGTGATTGGTTCTAAGTAAATCGCCCAACCTCAAAACCAGTATGTAGCAAGGCTATGATTTGAACCAGGAAGTCAAATTTGAATCAGTATAGTCTGGAGGCTCCCTTCCATCTCCCTTCCCATCCCACCCCTTTAAGTTGTTACAGAGCCCCAGTTTGAGTTCTCAGAGTCATAGAGCAAATTCCCATTGGCTATCTATTCTTTCATATGGTAATGTAAGTTTCCTTGTTATTCTCTCCATACACCCCACCCTCTCCTTCCTCCCCCTATACCCTGGCCATAAGTCTGTTCTCTATGTCTGTGTCTCCACTAAGAGTTAGTTGCTCAGTCATGCCCAACTCTTTGCGACCCCATGGACTGCAGCCCACCAGGCTCCTCTGTCCATGAGATTTTCCAGGCAAGGATACTGGAGTGGGTTGCCATTTCCTTCTCCAGGGGATCTTCCCAACCCAGGGATTGAACCCAGGTCTTCTGCACTGCAGGCAGATTCTTTACCAACTGAGCTATAAGGGAAGCAGTGTCTCCACTGCTGCCCTGCAAATAATTTCATCAGCATCATCTTTCTAGATTCCATGTATATGCATTAGTATAAGATATTTGTTTTTCTCTTTCTGACTTTCTTCACTCTGTATAATAAGCTCTAGGTTCATCCACCTCATTAGAACTAACTTGAATTCCTTTTCATGGCTGACTAATACTCCATTATATATATGAACACAGTTTCTTTATCCACTCATCTGTCGATGGACATCTAGGTTGCTTTTGTGTTCTATTGTAAATAGTGCTGCAGTGAACATTGGGGTATATGTATCTTTTTCAATTTTGGTTTCCTCAGGGTATATGCCTAGTAGAGTCTTTTTATAACTGTATCTCAGATGTGATATGGCATCACTTATGCATTTCTATTTGTAAGAAGTCAGTTAGTAAATCCAACCCACACTCAAAGGGAAGGGATAAAAATAAGGCATGAATATTTGGAGGGGGAACACTGGGGACACTCTTAGAGGCTGTATATGCCACCGTGACAGTCTTGTGGGAACCAAAGTTAGGTGAGGATGTACCACCCAAGGAAGCCAAAATAAAGAGAATGAGTTTTTCATAAAATTCCTTAGAGAGATGTCTACTCTCTTTAATCCTGAAGAATTTCTTAGAACCTTCCCAGCAGTAGTCTTATTTGAGATGGATCAAGATTGGCTTTGTAACTTCTCATGGGAAGGAGAATAAACTAACCTGGATTCCGGTGCTCTTTCATTTACTGCATCATTAGACATCTACTGAACATCTACCCTGTGTCAGGCACTATGCTAGAGATGCCTAAGACCTCAAGGGGTTCAAAATTCTAATGGCAGAGAGAGACATGAGATAAAACAATTATAACAGAACTATGTACAAGGTAGGGCTTCCC
This sequence comes from Cervus elaphus, assembly GCF_910594005.1. Lineage (NCBI taxonomy): Eukaryota > Metazoa > Chordata > Mammalia > Artiodactyla > Cervidae > Cervus > Cervus elaphus. Next base: position 34,468,938 of record NC_057824.1, read on the forward strand.
TGGTAGCTCAGCTGGTAAAGAATCCGCCTGCAATGAAGGAGACCCTGGTTCGATTCCAGGGTCAAGAAGATCCCCTGGAGAAGGAAAAGGCTACCCACTCCAGTATTCTTGCCTGGAGCATCCCCATGGACAGAGGAGCCTGGCAGGCTACAGTTCATGGGGTCACAAAGAGCTGGACATGACTGAGTGACTAAGCACAACCGCATGGCATGTGTACAAGGTGTGGTCGTGGCACAGGAATGGAAATATACAGCTCTGCCTGAGAAGTTCGATGAAAGCTCCAGGGGGAATACTGAGGCTAGGTCTTGCAGCATGCATACGAATTTGCCAGCAAAGGGGGATGGGTGAAAGCATAAGAGGAGGAGGACATACGAGGTGGCAATAGTATATACACAAGGGTCTGCCATGTTCAGGGAAGTGTGAAGTTTGTTGTGGTTGAATGGAGGGTAAGAGTGGATGGGTGACAGATGAATCTGGTATTTTCAAGGGCCCTATATATCATGTGGGCTTCCAGGCGGCGCTAGTGGTAAAGAACCCGCCTACCCATGCAGGAGACCTAAGAGATGCAGGTTTGACTCCTGGGTCAGGAAGATCCCTTGCAGGAGCGCATGGCAACCCATGGAGAATCCCATGGACAGAGGAGCCTGGGGGCTACGGTCCACAGGATCACAAAGAGTTGGACATGACTGAAGTGACTTAACGCTCATGCATAAATCTTGCACAGGATGTTTTACTCTATCCTGGGTGGGACAGGGACTCTGAAGGAGGTTAGACCCTGAGGTAATGCTGTTGGATTAAGACTGAAAATGCAGCTGTGATTTCCACCATAAGGTGGGTTCTTCAGTAGTGTGTCCGTCCACTAGGGCTCCCATAATAAAATACCACAGACTAGGTGGCTTAAACAAGAGAAACTTACCTCTCACGGTTCTGGGGACTGGAGGTCCAAGATCAAGTTGTTGACAAGCCTGGTTTCTCTGGAGGCCTGTCTTCTTGGGTTGCAGATGGCTGTCTTGCTATGTCCTCACACGGCCTTTGTTCTGAGATGCCCACCCCGGTGTCTCTCCTTCTCCTTCAAAGGACACCAGTCATATCGAATTAGGAACCCTCACTTATGACCCCATCTGCCTTAGTTACTTCTTAAATGCCCTAGCTCCAAATATAGTCACATTGGGGGTTAAGATTTCAGCATATGAATTCAGAGAGGGGGAGACACAATTCAGTCCATAACAAATAGCTACCTATGAACCATGTATTATCTCCTGGGCCCTGTGCTAAGCAACTCCCATGCAATCTTCCATTTTATCCCCATGCCATTGTAACCTTGGATGAGTTACTTAACCTCTCTATGCCTCAGTTTCCTCATCTGCAAAATACTTGCCTTATTGTGTTGTTATGAGTATTAAATGAATTAATATATGTAAAGCATTCAGAACAGTGTCTGGTGCAGAGTGTTTGTTAAATATATGAATAAACTCTAACATGTAGATAGAATTCATATCCTTATGTTACAGACAAGAAAATCAAGACCTTGAAGGAATAGAGGTTGGCTGGTAGAAACGCTTAAATTCAGAGCTGTCATAATGACAATGCTATCATTTTGGATCTCTGAAATGGGTTTAGGGGGATCTCAGAGCTTGGTAGATTCTGATGTGTTTCTCAAGGGAAGAGAGCCTGGCTAATCTCACATTTGGAGAACAGGGCTTATCAAAAAGCCACTGCTGGCCAACAGTCCTGTCTACATCAGGATTGGCGCCCTGATCTGCCACCAAATGCTGCCTCAAATGATGAGTAGGGACTTTCCCCCCTCCCCCAGGTGACAAAGTGGGAATGCAGCACTGATTTACATATGGATGCATTTGGAGAAAGCAGAAATTCTAGTGGTGCTGAAGCAGAGGGTGTCTGGTATGGGGTGGGGGGGAGAATGTGCCACACTAGTGGTTGTTGGGACTTGTATGTCCTGTCTGCCCTCTGTGTTGCAGGCCACAGGGAGATATTGGATATTTTTAAACAGGATACCCTCACCAGTACTAAGCCACAAGAATGGATTTTGGCCAACCTAGGCTAAAAAAAAAAAAATCAATTAAAATTGAAACAGAAGTCAAACAATCATATCTTTGAAAGATTTGCCCCAAAGATCTAGGTAACAAGAAGTAACAGAAAACCCCTCAAAGCATCTTCACTATTTTTCTTTCTCTGCAAGGACCACCTCAAGCTGTAGTCCAGGGAGGAATAATCTGATTGGCTTCACCTGGGTCACATGACCAACACTAGAAGGGCAGCAACCTCTCTATTGACAGTCCTGGCCAACAATCTTCAGTGCACCAGGGTAAGTTCCCTAAGTAAAAGTGGATGCTCTTACCTGAAGACAGAAAGTTGTTGAAAACACAAGGGGAGAAGTTGGAAGCAGGATTCTACTAACTGAGAGAGCAAACCTGAGAACCAAACCAGAAAACAGAGCTTTTGTTCACCTTTCACCGGATAATCTGCAGTTCTGTGTACATTGGAGCTGTGCTTAAAATCTGCCCCATGCCTAATTTTATTTTTAATCTCTTTATGTTGTGGTTCCACATCAGCCTTTAGAAAAACAACAGGTCATGACCTGGAAGCAGACTCCAGGGTGGCTGGCTGGGGGAGGTCAAGAGTCCTTGCAGATAGTCCTGAGTGTGGCTGGGGAGGTCTGGGGAGGGGAAGCGTGGGTGGGGAGTGCAGTGGGAGAGGGTGGGGCCACGCTGCTCTGTGCTCTGCCCTCCAGTGAGTCTGTAGCCAGTGCAACAGGGCTTTAGAGCAGACCCCCGAGGGGGGCCAGGAGTATGAGGGCCAGGGCCAGGGTCCAGGGAGCCAAGAGGCCAGAGCCATAAAGAGGTTGTACTGGCAGCAGGATGTGGTGCATACGAGCTTGGAGCGACCATTGTACATGGTCTCAAAGCAGCTGGGCACACAAGACTCGCTCACCTTCATCCTGATTGGGGTGTAGTAAGTCTGTATAGTTGTGCCGTAGGTGACCACGGCCAGGCAGCGCATGGGCTTGAAGCAGTTCTCCCCACTGTAGGTGCACATGTGGTAGTCCAGAGCCTGGGCCACAAGTCGGCCCACCAGATCCACCAGGAACAGGGTGGGTGGAGGAGCCAGGGCTGGAGGCGAGAGGGCGAAGTGCGAGCAGGGAAGTGGAGAGCAGCCCGTCCTCGATTCACCTCAATCCAGGGCTGGGGGAGGGCACAGTGGGAGTGGGACAACACCTTGCCCTCCAGGAATTCCTGGTCGCCTGGGGCTCTGAAGCCCGTCGTGTTACACAGTCAGCCCTGCACCCCAGCAGCTGGCTGTGCCCCTCATTCCTACAGCCCAGTTTTACAGGGATGTTCGCGAAGCTGTGGCCCAGGCCTAATTTTAGGTTGTGTTTTTTCAGATAAATATGAGTATTTTTCAGTAGTTAAAAAATTCTGATGGTAGGCAACTAGATACATTTCTATCTATTATAGAAACAGAGGGTGTTTTATGAACAAACATATTTATGAATTTTTTCAAGTAGTCAATGCTTGAGTAATATTATTCCTACGGTTCAAAACCTAAAATGATATACAAATGTATACATGTGAGAGTCTCTTTACCACTCCTAGGCCTATAGATAAGCACTTACTAGTTTCTTGCGTATGTACCCTTCTGGTGTTTAAAAAAAAAATTCTGTTATAAATATAGATGGATATGTATGGGAAAGACTTGTCCTGGGTTCCTCTCTGGAAGGTGTTGGGGGCCCCCGAGGAGGCCTGAAGAAGCTGAAGGTCTATTTTATGAGCCCAGCTCAAGCTCTGTGAATCTTCCCCTGACCTGAAGTCTTTTGTGGGGACCTGGGCCCTCAGAGTCCTCAGTGTTCCGCTTCATTTTCCTGGGCAGGTCCAAAGTTTCCAGGCCTGGGAATGAATGCCCTGTTTCAATGGAATACTCCAGCTTACTGAGACTGGGAACTCCTGGCGTCAGCTGAGTTTTCACATTCATCCCATTCATCCAGGTCCTCTTGGGCAGAGGTCAACCCTGTTGGCCTTTTGTTTTTGTAAATAAAGTTTTATTGGAACACAGCCACACCCATGTGTTACATATAGCCTGTGGCTGCTTTCGCTTTACAACAGCAGAGTTGAATAACAGAGAAAGGATGGCTTTCAAAGCCACACGTATTTTCTACCTGGCTGTTTACAGAAGACTTTTGCCATCCCTGCTCTAAGAGGTGAAAAGGTCATGAGCACATTGCTCTGCGGTGGTTCCCAGTGGTTAGGGAACCTCACGGTGGCCCCTAGTGAGAGGCCATCACTTCAGAGAAGCAATGGCTCAGTCAGGAACTGTGGGAATTATCCTTGTTCTCCTTCCCCTCAGCCTATCCCTGCCCCACATTCAATTCGGCATCATGCCTGTAGATTTTTCCTCCCAAATCTCCATTCTGTCCACTTTCTCCATCTTCATCATTGCTTTGTCTCTTGCCTAGCTGCTGCTGCTGCTAAGTCGCTTCAGTCGTGTCCGACTCTTCACGACCCCACAGACGGCAGCCCACCAGGCTCCACCGTCCCTGGGATTCTCCAGGCAAGAACACTGGAGTGGGTTGCCATTTCCTTCTCTGATGCATGAAAGTGAAAAGTGAAAGTGGAGTTGCTCAGTCATGTCCGACTCTTTGTGACCCCAGGGACTGCAGCCCACCAGGCTCCTCCGTCCATGGGATTTTCCAGGCAAGAGTACTGGAGTGGAGTGCCATTGCCTTCTCTGTCTCTTGCCTAGACCACCCTCCTAAGCCTTCCTCTTCTTTCTGTTTTTGCTCTAAAGCTGTTTCCATCTGTTCTTCACAGAGCAGCCAAAGTGATCTTTGTAAAGATCAGGTCAGGTCACCCTCCTGTTTAAAATCCTTCAGTGGCTTATTATTGTTCTTAGGATAATGACCCCAAAGAGGTTATGCGGACACCATTTCTCTGCCCAAGTGCTCCCCAGCCTTCCTTCTTTTCCAAAACACTCCCTGTTCTTCTGGTGTTACCTTGACCATCACTTCCTTGGAGAATCTCTCTTGACCTCTCTCACAAGGTAGGGCCTCTCATTTCAGGTTATTGCAGCCCTATATTCATCCCTATGTGGGACCTTGTCTCATCACAGCTGCAGTTTTACATTTATTTATGTGGGTTTTTTTTGTGGGGGGGGGGCCTTTTCCTTGAGAGGAGGAACCCATATCTGACTCTGCTGACTACCGTGTCCCCAATGCTTTGCACAGTGCCTGGCACATAGTAGACCCTCCATAAATATTTATCAAATAGATAAAGGATGAATCATATCATCCCAGCCACCTCTGGGTGATGGGAGAGATTCTGAGGTTTTAGGTGCCAGAGTCTCAACTTCATCCCTTGAGGATCATGTTTAACAGAGTGAGCTGGCAGAGCCAACTTAGGCTGATGCTGACTGAATGCCATTTGGAGACAGCAGCTGCTGAATTCCTTCCAGTTAGTGTCTCCAGCCCCAGACAGGGTGTACTCCAGCCTCCAGACTGTGTCCCAGAGATCAGTCATACCAGAACGGCTGCTTGTCACATTTGCTCCCAGCTCCTCCATGCCTGGTCTCCCCAGAACCCAACCAGTGAAGATGCTTAATGAGGAAAGAGAGACAGGTGTGTTGGTGCCAGGCCCTCCCACTCCCTTCGCTATCTGTTAGTTTTCCATGGGATCCAGACACAGAATTTTATTTGTTTTCCTGGACCGAAGCTGCCCCCTGACATAGCCAGTGATTGCTTTTTTAAAACCACGAAGGGGACCTAGGTTCTTTCATCTCCTGATAAGGTGCCAGGTGACAGAGAGATCAACATCCCAACACATAAATCTGCAACTAATCCTTGGGAATCAATATTTTTCATTAAGAACCTGTGAGAGTTGGGCCATTATGGGGAAAATCTGTTTAGGTTGACACCTTGATGAAGTTATTCAGTTCAGGGGCTTAAGTCATTGAAAGGTAATAAAGAGCACAGAGCAATCTCAGGGCTGGTTAGGGGAGAAAACGATGGGAGTATTGAGCTTCAGTTCAGTGAAAAATGACCTGCTGATTTATTGGGGAATGATGGGGTGTTGGCCTCCTGAGCAGGCTGGGCCAGACACAATCAACATGGCAGCCCCTCACTCACATTGCTTCTCAACATCTGCAGTCACTGCTATTTATAATCTATCTGGCAGGAAAAAAAAAAGCAGTGGGGAAATATTTAGGGCTCTTGGGATATTTCCATTTCCTACCTTCATACCACTCTTTCCCATTCTGGACTTTCTCCGATAGGTCAGGGGAGATAGGGGCATTGAAGTATTGTAAACAGTCACTAGCCTGCTTGACCCATCATCCAGCTCGTCTATCTTTGGGTTTTCCATCCCTGGTTTTATGTGTTGGAAAGTCTCCTCATCTGGGCAACTCCTTTGGACTTTGAAGTTGATCTCCCCTGGTTATGCAAACCCTCCCCTTGGTACCACAGTCTCCCCCTCTGTTCCACTCTCAGCTCTGGACACCATCTCCGTTTCTGTTCAGGGGCAGCTCCATGGCCGAGGGCCCATCATGAACCTCACACCAACTGGACCATTTCTGTGGTGTGGTCCATAGGTGGAGAGGATGGAGACGAGACACAGAGGTTGGGAGACACAGATGTAGAGAAGTTTGCTGGTGAAGTGGTAGAAGCGTTAAGCCCTTTTACTGCAGGCCACAACTTTCTAGAAGGAAGACATGAGGTTTTAGAAACTGGCCAGGGACAGGTAAAAGGATAGCCGGACCAGGTAAGAGCCCTGCAGAGCTCACAGTCTGACCAGAACACACCATGGTGTGATTCCCTCCACCTGCGTTGAGCCTGCCTTGTGGAGGGAAGGAGAAGGCGTGGTTGTGGGGAGACTGTGTTTATACCCAGCCCTGTGTTATTCTGCCACATGTTACAGTTATTTACTTGTCTATTTAATCTACCTGATTAGTCTGTTGGGGACATTAGAATCCACATCTTATTGATTCTTGTATCCCCAGAGCCAGACACAAAGCCTGGTACCTGGGCAGCTGTTTAATGGACCTGAGTGTTTGATGACTATTTTCCTTCCAGCTCTAAACTCTAATGGTTTTTTATTTGTCCAGTGGATCTCAGCCTTCTAAATTCTGGGTACCCAATTCATCCTCCATATCCCCTCCCCAGAGACTCACTTAAAGGATCTAGTCTTTTAAAGCCCTTTCTTTATTAACAGCCATTAATTTATTTAGCCGTTTAAAAATCAGGCATTCAATAAGACAATAAATCACACCACGAAAGAGCACGCACACATACCCAGCATTTACCTCCATACTCAACCAGTCTGTTGGTTTTGGTCAGCCTGATTGTAGTGCTATTTTAGCTAAATATCCCAGTTTCACTAGGGATTTGTGACCCACAGGAAATCACTTGTGGGTTCCCTTCCCTCTTCCTCCAGGTGGCAGCATGGAGTAATGGTTAAACCCCTGGATTTTGGAATCAGCTTTCCTGGGCTCAAATCTTAGCATTGCCGCTTCCTAGCGGCGTGCCCTTGGGTGAGTTATTTAAACTCAGTTTCCCCGCTATAAAAAAGGGGAGTGGGTGGGATAATAAGTAAACCATCTCAAAGAATTGTTACAAGGCCTTTTACAAAGAACTTAGAATATAATGGACACTTCATAAAGTCTACGTGATGTAAAGATCACCCAGATATCTGTGCTCTGGGACCTCCAGATTCAGGAACCTCCCCATAGATCGCAAGAAGCCCCCAGCCATCCAGACCCTCCACCGCCGGGAGAAACGAGTATTGCTTTTTAGCGTTGCTCCCCGTGATTTCCAAAGGCAGCAGCATTTCTAAGCGAAAACGAACGCTTGCCTGCTGCTGTCTGGTTCTGTGTGTATTGATTAGCGTCGCGGGGGTGGGAATGGGGTACTGTTCTAGAAACACTCACTTTGATTCCTCAAATAAATCCCCCCCGGGGTCCTGCTAGGAAACTAATTGGGAGTTGATTCTGATGAATAAATGTGCTGCCGCCGCCTGAGGAATTGACCACGCCGGCAGATGGCTGGAGCATGAGAAACACTCTGTCGCGGCCTTCCAAGGGGCCCATCAATAATAGATGGGCTCCGGCCCTCCGAGAGGGAGGCATTGCTGCTGCAGGTATGAATTATGGATGCCGTTTAGGGTAATGCGGATCCATCTCAAAGGTTCCGCTCAGTTTATGTGCTAGTAAAAGCCGGCAATTTGCTTGTGTTCCAGCTATAATTTGCGCTACATTAAGGGACCCTCCTTTCCATAATGGATGTGCGGTTGGACGCAGGCGCAGTCGGGCCTCGAGGGCAGCGCCCCGCCTGGCCGAATGCGGCGCATGGCCAGGTGTGGTCCTGCGCAGCTCATTGCCGCGCTGGAGACCCTTGGGTGTGCAGGCAGATGGAGGCCTTCAGCTTGTTTCTGAGGTCCTGGGAAGGAGCCTCACTTAAACACGGAGCTCTTCTGTGAGTCACCGGCCAAATGCAGTGGATGTTTGTCCGGAGACAAGCAGGAAAAAAAAGGCCTATGCGTTGCTGATCTAGACAGAAAGACACCCAGTTTTTGCGAGAGAAGCGGTTAGTGAGATGATAATGGAGCCAGACTGCCCAGGTTGAATTCTGGCTTTGCCATTTCCAAGTTGTGCGCAAATTAGCCTTTTTTGTGTGTGTGCCTCTTCACCCCAAATAACAGTAATGGTGCTGACTAGAGAGAGGCTGAGGCCAGCGCAAGCGCATGACAGCCAACTGTTGAATTATCAGGGCTGTTGCGAGCTAGTTGTTAAAAAAAAAAAAAAAGCCAGTATTAAAAATTAAATTCTATAAACTTGGAGTTAAATTATATTAAAACCAAAGCAATAAGACCTCAAAACTCATCAATTCCTAATCATTTGACTTCATTTTACTATTATATATGCCCTTGAGGCGATTTTTGTGTGTTGCATCTGGTTGGGGGCAGCAATAGGACATGCCACTGGGCATCTCTTTCCAACTCTGAGGTCCAGGGCCCCTGTACTGGTATTGTGAAACTGGCCGTGGAGCGAATGTTTATACCAGGCACATGGGCAAATGTTTCCCCTGGGAACTGGTTGTTAAAATTTTCAGAGCACACCACTAGTATTGACCTAATAAAATTGCCTAGAGTATTAGCTAGTTAATATGTTTATAACTGCTTTGAACAAGGACTGGCACATCGTAAGCACCACATTAAAAACTGGCTATTATTTTTTCATAGGTTTTCCACAAAATTTGCCAGCACAGATCAAAGGGTGTATGAGTGGAGTCCTCTGAGGAACCACAAGCCTTTCTTCTTTTCCAGATCCCATGATACAACAGCCTAAGAACAGACTTACTAACTCTCCCCTTGGGGCAAGGATAAACTCAAATTTTGGAGAAAAGTGAGGTTTAGGTTTGCACATTTTCCTTAGCTTTTCAAGTATTTTCTTTTACAGTGGGCAGAGATTCTAACAAGCTGACCTTGATGAAGGGTGGGCTTCTGGCTCTGTTACCTACTAATTTGAGGATATTATTTCACCTTTTCAACTCTTTGCTTGCTCACCTGTCAAAAGAGGGTAATAACAGCTGCCTCATGGATTTAGTTCTAAAGGTTCTGTGAGAGCCAGTACAACCTTTGGAATCTGATTGCCTGGGTTCATATCTTACCTCTAGCACTTGCTGGCTCCAATCTTTTAGGAAAAAAAAAATCTTTATTTCTGTTAGCTTTCGTTTTCTTACCTGCAAAACTAGGATAATGACACTTCTCTTGGTTGTTATGAGGAGTGGACTAGTATGCTTAAGCATGTTTACCTGGATATCATAAGTGCTTGGGTTTCCCAGGTGGCACTAATGGTAAAGATTCCGTTTGCCAATGCAGGAGATGTGAGTTTGATCCCTGGGTCGGGAGGATCCCCTGGAGGAGGGCGTGGCAACCCACTTCAGTATTCTTGCCTGGAAAATTCTATGGACAGAGGAGCCTGGCAGGCTACAGTCCATGGGGTTGCAAAGAGTCGGACTCTACTGAGCAGCAAGCACACACGCATGATAAGTACTTAATAAGTATTAACGGTGACCATAGTTCCTACCTGAAAAGTATGCCTCTCACCACCCCTAGGGTGTGGAGGGGTGGTTAGGCAGATCTGAATGTTGCTGGAGAAGACTCCCCTTTCCTCTCTCTTATGTGTTACCTTCCTCTTAAAACTGTATCTGACCTTAGCTGATGACCCTCCTGCTCTGATTCCGCCCAGAGGAGGAGCCCTCTTGGATAGAGTGCAGCAAAGTGATGGCGCCGCTGCTCAAACCTCCAAAGAAAAACCACCCTGGAGCTGGTGTGAGGATTAAATGAGATAATGTAGCTGCAGCAGTCCAATTCATTAGGAATTTAAATGGCAAAATAGCCTGTCCAAGAATGAATTGCATCTTGTTTCTCAGCTGGGGGCTCATCAGAAAAGGATGGTATGTTCTTTTTCTTCTCTTGCCCTGGAGGATAAGTGGGTCTTTGTGTCCTTTAAGTTTATACAGGCAGATCTCATTTTATTGTGTTTTGCCTTATTGCCCTTTGCAGATAGTGTTTTTCTTTTTTCATTTTTTAACAAATTCAAGATTTGTGACAACTCTGTGTTGAGCAAATCTATCAACACCATTTTCCCGACAGCATTTGCTCACTTCAAGTCTCTGTGTCACATTTAGGGAATTCTCCCAACATTTCAAACTTTTTCATTGATATTATGTTTGTCATGGTGATCTGTGATTGGTGACCATGATTCGCTGAAGGCTCAGATAATGGTTAGCATTTTTAGCAATAAAACATTTTTTAGCTCATTCAGAAGCCTAGCGTGCTGCAATCCATGAATCTGCAAAGAGTTGGACGTGACTTAGCAACTGAACAACAACAACAACTGATAAAATAGTTTTATTTAACTTTAAAATGGCTTTCCACGTGAAAATTTCCCAAAGCTGGGAGTAACAGTCTAGAGCCAATAAAACACTTTTAAATTAGGTTATATACATTGTTTTCTTTAGACATAATGCTGTTGCACACTTAACAGACTTCGGTATAGTGTAAATATAACTTTTTGTATGTACTGGGAAACCAAAAATATTGTGTGATTAACTTTATTGAGATATCTGTTTTATTTTGGAGGTCTGGACTGAACCCATAATACCTCCGAAGTATATCTGTACTTGAGATCCTAGGCTGTTGGATCTCAGTTGTCTGGGAAGGGTCTTCAGAGGGATTTGCTTAAAAGCAGTGCCTGGAGGTTGTCTCTAAAGAGATGCCACCCTGGCAGGGCCATAATATTACTTTCACCTTTCAACTTGAGAGCAATTCATATTGTGATATCTGTCAAGATGTTATGAGGTTCATAATAGAGGCTCAGTAAGTTTTCCCTTCATTTACCTGTGTATACTTGATTGCATTTAATCTGAACCCCACATCAATTCAGAGGTTGAGACCTAGGGCTCTTGAGCCAGGTAGCTGCTGCTGCTGCTTCAGTGTTCAACTCTATGCAACCCCAAAGACAGCAGCCCACCAGGCTCCCCCGTCCCTGGGATTCTCCAGGCAAGAACACTGGAGTGGGTTGCCATTTCCTTCTCCAATGCATAAAAGTGAAAAGGGAAAGTGAAGTCACTCAGTTGGGTCTGACTCTTAGCAACCCCATGGATTGAAGCCTGCCAGGTTCCTCCATCCATGGGATTTTCCAGGCAAAAGAGTACTGGAGTGGGGTGCCATTGCCTTCCCTGGAGCCAGGTAGACCCAAGTTCAAATCCTTGATCTACCACTTACCTGGCAGTATGAATCTTGGGTAAATTACTTAAACTTCATGCACCTCAGTTACATCATCTGTAGAATGAGCATTAGAACAACCCTGTTTGTAAAAATGAAAGAACTCTTAGTCCGCTGTCTCAGACATAATAAGTACTAGATAAACAATGGCTGTTATTATTGTGTGCTTTATGAGTCAAGTAGGGCAAAATAAATTTCACTAAACAAAGCAAGAAACAGAGGTGCAGAAAGGCCGAATGTCTTCTTTGAGGTCAGGAAGGACTCAGAAACCAAACGCTCAGCTCTGTGGAATCTAAGCCAGAAGGGAACACTTTGTTCCCCCTACCATTTAAAGCCAGGGTTCCACCAGCCTGAAGTGTTCCGTGTTCCTCAAAGCTTTCCAAAGCTATAAATATTTCTTTCTGAGAAATTTGCTAGATCACGGTTTTTGTCTAAGCAGACCAGTTTGATTGGCCTTGGCTCCTTTCTTGATTGTTCTGTTCCATGAATCCATTGTTTCAATTTGCTCTGTGGTTTCTGCTAGAATCTTCCAGAACCACTGCTTAAAGAGGAGAGAGGAGGGTGGGATGGCAATCTCCATCATAACAGACAGTGAAAGGACCAGTCTAATTTGGCTAGAGTTGCCACTGAATCTGATGGGCTGTTGTTTTTAAAATTTAAGTGGTATGGGTACTCATTTAGTTATTTTTGGAGCCAGTTTTCTGATTATCAAAGCATTGTGTGGCAATTATGAGAAAGTTGGAAGTCAAAGGTCCCATACTTTTTTTGAAGGTAAGCAGTCTAGTAAAAACCCAATTCCCCAAATCTCATTGGATGGTGAAAACAATGAACACCTTATAGAATTTATAGCTTTTCCAATTAACTAATCAGTAAATCAATTACCAGAAAATCTTTATTGAATACCTGTTTTTGTGTGCTAGGGCCAGTCCTGTGATTGTGGTGAGAAAAGGAAATAAAAGCTCTGAACTAATAAAGCTTATACAGTCCTAGAAGGGAGACTAATCTAATGACAATGTGATTAGTGATCAAGGGTTTGGTCCTGAAGGTGGCAGGAGTTGGGACAGGCAATGTAGTATGAATAGGGAGACAGATGAGCCCCCAACAGGATAGGAAAGGCTTGCTGAAAAAATTTGGTGGGGAAATGTCCTGCTTTCTAGGCTACAAGTGAAGTAAAGATGACTCCATTTATTCATCCACCCATCCACCCACTCGTCTATCCATCCATCTATACATCCAGTTAAATATTTTTTATCATACTTAATCTTTTGAGGTATAATTGACATAGAAAAAACTGCACATAGTTAAAGTGTGTAATTTGATAAGTTTTGACCTGGAATTATACCAGTGAAATCATCACAATTGAGATAATAGTTGTGTTCATCATCCTCAAAAGTTTCCTGTGCTTCCTTGTAGGTCTTCGCATGCACCTTCCCAGACAACCACTGATTCTGCTTCTGTCAGTGCACATTAGTTTACATTTCCTATAGTTTTATAAAAATGGGATAATATAGTATGTACTTTTGGGGGGTCTGGTTTCTTTCACTCAGCATCATTGAGATTTATCATGTTGTAGCATGTAAGATCATGGCATCTGGTCCCATCACCTCATGGGAAATAGATGGGGAGACAGTGGAAATAGTGTCAGACTTTATTTTTTGGGGCTCCAAAATCACTGAAGATGGTGACTGCAGCCATGAAATTAAAAGATGCTTACTCCTTGGAAGGAAAGTTATGACCAACCTAGATAGTATATTAAAAAGCAGAGACATTACTTTGCCAACAAAGGTCCGTCTAGTCAAGGCTATGGTTTTTCCAGTGGTCACATGTGGATGTGAGAGTTGGACTGTGAAGAAAGCTGAGCGCTGAAGAATTGATGCTTTTGAACTGTGGTGTTGGAGAAGACTCTTGAGAGTCCCTTGGACTGCAAGGAGATCCAACCAGTCCATCCTGAAGGAGATCAGTCCTGGGTGTTCATTGGAAGGACTGATGCTGAAGCTGAAACTCCAATACTTTGGCCACCTCATGCGAAGAGTTGACTCATTGGAAAAGACCCTGATGCTAGGAGGGATTGGGGGCAGGAGGAGAAGGGAACAACAGAATATGAGATGGCTGGATGGCATCACAGACTCGATGGGCATGAGTTTGAGTAAACTCTGGGAGTTTGTGATGGACAGGGAGGCTTGGCATGCTGCGATTCATGGGGTTGCAAAGAGTCGGACACGACTGGGTGACTGAACTGAACTGAGCATGTATCAGTATTTTATTCTTTTTTATTGTTGAGTATTATTCCATTGCATGGACATACCACAGTTGGTTTAATTCACCTGTTGATGAATATTTGGGTTGTTTATAGTTTTAAACTATTAAAAATAAAGCTGCTATGAATATTCATGTACATATTTTTGTATGAATATATACTTTTATTTGTTTCTGGGTAAATTCCTAGAAGTAGAATGGTAGGTTCATATGGTAGGTACATTTTAAACTTTTAAAGAAACTGACAAGCTGTTTTCTAAAGTGACTGAAATTTTACATTCTCAGCAGCAGTGTATTTTCACCACATCCTCACCAACACTTGGTATGGTCAATCTTTGAAGTTTTAGCCATTCTAATAGGTATTGTAGTGGTATGTGATTTTAACTTACATTTCTGTAAAGACTGATTAATGACTGAATTTTTCCTGTGCTTATTTACCAATTGTATGTCTTTGGTGCAGGTCTTTTCTATCAAGTATTTTGACCATTTTTATTGGCTTGTTTTCTTATTATTGAGTTTTGTGAGTTCTTAATACATTCAGGATATAGGTCCCTTACCAACTATTTGATTTATCAATTATATGATTCTCTCAGTATACAGCTAGTTTTTTATTCTCTTAAAAATGTCTTTTTGAAAAGCAAAAATTTTTAGTTTGATAAAGTCCAGCTTATCAGTTCATTCTTTTTTAGATCATGCTTTTGATGAGAAATCGAAAGAATCTTTGTCTAGATCAAAGGTCCTCAACCTTCTTGGCTGAAGGACTGGTTTCATGGAAGACAATTTTTCCATGGACCTGGAGGTTGGAATGGTTTCAGGATGATTTAAGCACATTACATTTATTGTGTACTTTATTTCTATTAATATTACATCAGCTTCACCTAAAATCATCAGGCATTAGATCCCAGAGGTTGGGAACCCCTGACTCAGATCATACTTACAAAGGTTTTCTTCTACGTTCTAGATGTTTTATAGTTGTAAGTTTTATATTTAGATCTATGATATATTTTGAGTTAATATTTATATATTGAGGTGAGATATGGATGGAGGTTCATTTTCTTTTTTGCAGATGGCTATCTCATTGTTCCAGTACCATTTATTGAAGGGATTATCCTTTCTCTACTGAATTGACTTGGACTTTTCTTAAAAAACCAGTTATTTGTATATTGTAGTTCTATTTATGGGATCTATTCTGTTTCATTGATCTATTTGTTTATCTTTATGCCAATCCACACTGTCCTGATTACTACAGCCTTATAATAAGTCTTGAAATCAGATAGTATTAGTACTTTGTCTTTTTTTCTCTCATGGTATTTTGGCTATTTTAGGTCCTTTGTATTTCCAAAAACATTTTAAAATCAGCTTGTCAATTTCCACAAAAAAGCCTGCTTGTTGGATTTCATGGGATCTATGTTTTAAGTTGGGAGAATTTTCATCATCTTAACAATATTGAATCTTCATTAGTCCATGAACCTAGTATATCGTCTCCCTTTATTTAGGTCTTTTAAGACTTCTTTTAGCAATGTTTTATTTTCAGTGTATAAGTCTTTCACATCTTTTGTCAGATTTATCTCTAAGTATTTCAATTTTTGATGCTATTATGAATCAGTTCAGTTCAGTCACTCAGTTGTATCTGACTCTTTGCGACCCCAGGGACTGCAGCATGCCAGGCTACCCTGTCCATCACCAACTCCTGGAACTTGCTTACACTTATGCCCGTCGAGTTGGGGATACCATCCAACCATCTCATCCTCTGTTGCTCCCTTCTCCTCCTGCAATCTTGCCCAGCATCAGGGTCTTTTCCAATAAGTCAGTTCTTCGCATCAGGTGGCCAAAGTATTGGAGCTTCAGCTTCAGCATCAGTCCTTCCAATGTATATTCAGGATTGATTTCCTTTAGTATTGACTGGTTTGGTCTCCTTGAAGTCCAACGGACTCTCAAGAGTCTCCTCCAGCATCACAGTTCAAAAGCATGAATTCTTAGGCGCTTCTTTTTGGTCCAACTCTCACATCCATACATGACTACTAGAAAAACCATAGCTTTGACTGGATGGATCTTTGTTGGCAAAGGAATGTCTCTGCTTTTTATATGCTGTCTAGGTTGGTCAGAGCTTTTCTTCCAAGGAGCAAGTGTCTTTTAACTTCATGGCTGCAGTCACCATCTGCAGTGATTTTGGAGCTCAAGAAAAGAGAGTCTGTCACTGTTTCCATTGTTTCCCCGTCTATTTGCCATGAAGTGATGGGACCAGATGCCATGATCTTTGGATTTTGAATGTTGAGTTTTAAGCCAGCTTTTTCACTCTTCTGTTTCACTTTCATCAAGAGGCTCTTCAGTTCCTCTTCACTTTCTGCCATAAAGGTGGTGTCATCTGCATATCTGAAGTTATTGGTATCTCTCCCAGCAGTTTTGATTTCAGCTTGTGCTTCATCCAGCCTGGCATTTCACATAATACATTCTGCATATAAGTTAAATAAACAAGGTGACAATATACAGCCTTGACATACTCCTTTACCAGTTTGGAATCATGTCTGGTTCTAACTGTTGCTTCTTGACCTGCATACAGATTTCTCAGGAGGCAGGTAAGATGGTCTGGTATTCCTATCTCTTTAAGAATTCTCCAGTTTGTTGTGATCCACACAGTGTTTTATTATTTTAAAGTTCTGAGTGTTTGCTGCTATTATATAGACATCTGGTTGATTATTGTATATTAAAATTGTATCCTGCAACTTCACTAAACTAACTTATTGGTTCTAGTAGGTCTGTTGATTCCATCAGATCTTCTGCATAGAAAATAATGTTATCTGCAAATAAAGATTGTTTTACTTCTTTTGTTTCTGTCTGGATAGGACATTCTTGTCTTGTTTTTTATCCTTGGGGAAAAGCATTCATTCTTTCATCATGAAGTATGCTGTAGTTTATATATGTTCTTTACTAGGTTAAAGAAGCTCCCTTCTGTTCCTACATTGCTGAGAGTTTTTATTAGAAGTGTATGTTGTTGGATTTTTGTAAATGTTTTCTGCATCTATTGAGATGATCATATTTTTTCTTTTTTAGTTTGTTAATATGATGAATTACCTGATTTATTTTGATTAGTAAACCAACCTTAGATTCCTGAAGTAAACCTTAGATGTCATAATGTATTATCCTTTTTGTATATTGTTAGATTCCATATGTGAATATTTATTTGGCAATTTTGCATGTATAATTGGGAGGTTTTGGTCTGTAGTTTTCTCGTAATATCTTTATCTGATCTTGACAGTAGGGTAATGTTGGTCTTATAAAATCACTTGGAAAGTATTTCTCACTTTGCTGTTTTCCAAAAGAGTTTATACAAAACTGGTATTATGTCTTCCTAAGATGTTTTTTGAATTCATCATGAAGCCATTTATATATAAAATTTTTATTCAGTCAGTATAGTTCTCCAAATTCTGAACATAGACTGCCTTGGTTTGAATCCCGGTTACTAAAACTTACTAAATATGTGAGCTTGGGGATCTCCAAACACCCATTTGCAAAGTGGAGGAATAACAATGCAAAGGTACCTACATCATACATTTGTTGTGAGGATTAAATGAGATGATGTACATATTCAGTACACTTTGCTTATTATTATTACCACGTGTCTACATGGGAACAGCTCCCCACTCCAGTATTCTGGCCTGGAGAATTCCATGGACTATGCAGTCCATGGGGTCGCAAAGAGTCAGACACAAATGAGCGACTTTCACACACACACATACATCTCCTGAACAAGACTGAGCTGTGGATTAGGACAGAAAAGGACCAGTGGGGAGGCCGTGTACCGTTTTCCTCTTCAGACATGGCCTCACTCACCTGGGGTTTTTCTCCTCCCTTACTCTCTAAGGTCTTTGAAAAGAAAGCTGGGCCTATCATTTGATCTGTGACCAAATGAAGTTTGCATAGCCTTCATTTCCTCATTCATAAGGAAGAGATAATAATAATAACAAATAATTTTATGTGCCAGACACTGTCTTGAGAACAATCCACATATTCACTCATTTAATCCTCACAGCATCTTGTAAGGTAGGTACTATTATAATCTCCAGTTTTACTGATGCAAAACCGAAGCAGAGAGAGGTTAGTAACTTGCCCAAAGCTGCATATCTAATAAGTGGCAGAAGTTGGCTATGAACCTAGGCAGATTGGCTTCAGAGCCCACTTTTTACCCATTATCCTGCACATTTGCCTTATAATTTGTTGTTGTGGTGTGTGTTTTGGGCGAGGATTAAATGAGATAATCTGGGGCACATGGAAGAATGTCAAAAAGTGCTACCTTAGCTTCCACAAGTCCTATAAAACTCTGGAAGGAATAATCTTTTCAACACACTGATTATTTTGTTTTCTCAGCTTCCATCCCCAATCCAGCTAAAATTCAGGGCTGGCTCCAATTAGAACAGCCTTTTTCAGCAGAGAGGACAAGCTACAGTATCAGAAAACTCTGGCTCTCAAGGCTAGAAGGGCAATGCTGTGGTCCTCTTTCTCCTCTTGCCAGTCAAAGTGTGGTCCTTGGACCAGCAGCATCACTATCACGTGGGAGCTTGTGAGAAATGCACAATCTCAGGCTCCCCAACAGACCTACTGAATCAGAATTCATATTTAACAAAAACCGAGGTGATTTGTCTGCACATTAAAGTGTAAGAAACACTGTCTTAAATCAATACTTTTTCTGCTTGATCTTTCCAAGTGCTTGCCTGGTTGATAAGCTGATGGGAATTCACCAACACATCTCCTGACGTCTGCAATGCTTATACTGAGCACACATTTATCTTTCCAGAGCAGGAGATGCAGAGTTAAAGGTCTTCAGTGGGTCAGTTGGGAACTGTGATAAGCTGGAGTGTGTGTTCTTTCTAAAGGGGCAGCCAACTGTTGTTAAATGGAAATGCAAGTTTTTCTGATATCTTTATCAAAGCTGGGCATCTGGCTGTTTTATTGCAAACCTCTTATTTGTTCAATATTAACAACTAATTCAAACCAATAAAATACTATTGAGAGCCAAACAGGCCTGTGTGTAGGCCATATTCCTAATGGGGTGCTATTTGAGACTTCTAACCTAAAAATGACTTCAGGTTCTTGAATAAATCAAATATGTATTGTATATGATGGTCTTTTGAATGTTTGGAAGTTCTTGCACAGCATATAAGACT
This sequence comes from Cervus elaphus, assembly GCF_910594005.1. Taxonomy (NCBI): domain Eukaryota; kingdom Metazoa; phylum Chordata; class Mammalia; order Artiodactyla; family Cervidae; genus Cervus; species Cervus elaphus. The sequence goes on from NC_057824.1 coordinate 34,488,148, forward strand.
TTCTATTATTTAGTTGTCTGTAATATCAGCCACACTCAATCACAAATATTTAATTGATGTTTCATCTTCCATACTTGGCACATATCTGTTCTCTCTGTATGAAACTATTCATTCCCTAACTGCCCATCTGACTAACTTTGAATCATCCTTCAAGACCCAAATCAAGCTTCACCTTCTTTGTGAAGGTTTTCTGGTTCCCCTCAATTAGAGCCAAGCCCTAGTCCAGGTGCCCCATGCTTGGACCATGTTATGTTGGAATCACTTGTTCATATCCTTGTTTCCCCTAGAAGTGCTCAGATGTCAGGGACTGAGTCTTACATAATTCTATATTCCAAACATCCATAAAGGGTCAGGTACAGAGTAGATGTTTACACTAGTTAGTTACTGTTGTTTAATGGCTGAGTCATGTCTGACTCTTTGTGACTGCATGAACTGCAGCATGCCAGGCTTCCGTGTCCTTCACCAGCTCCCAGAATTTGCTCAAACTCATGTCCATTGAGTCAGTGATGCCATCTAACCATCTCATCCTCTGCCACCCTCTTCTACTCTTCTTCTACTCAATCTTTCCCAGTATCAGAGTCTTTTCCAATGTATCTGGTAGCCAAAGTACTAGAGCTTCAGCATCAGTTCTTCCAATGAATTTCAGGGTTGATTTCCTTTAGGATTGAGTAGTTTAATCTTCCTGCTGACCAAGAGACTCTCAAGAGTATTCTCTACCACCACAGTTCAAAAGCATCAATTCTTTGGCGCTCAGCCTTCTTTATGGTCCAGTTCTCACATCTGTACATGATTACTGGAAAAACCATAGCTTTGATCTATTGTAGCATAATTTAATAAAAAACTTAGCAGTTTTTGACAAAGTACACTTATTATCTCTTAATTTCTGTAGTCTAATCTGGGCATGGCTTAGCTGAGTGCTTTTGGCTCAGGGTCTCTCATGAGGCTGTGTTCAGAGCATAGGCTGGGGCTGTGGTTTCATGTGAAGTCTTGACAGGGGAGAATCTGCTTCTAAACTCACTTACATGGTTGTTGGCAGGATTCAGTTAGTTGTAGCCTTTTGGAACTGGGAGGCTCAGTTCCTTGCTGACTCTTGGCCAGAGGACTTCTTAAGTTCTTTGCCACATAGGTCTCTCATGGACAACTCAAACATGGTAGAGTGAGTAAGCAAGAGCGCTCTGGACAGAAGACAGCCTCTTTGTAACCTGATCCCAGAAGTAACTTCCTCTCTTCTGCTGCATTCTATTTGCTGGAAGCCAGCACTAAATACAAGCCACATGCAAGGGAAGGGAAATATACAAGGGTGAGACTGCCAGGGAGCAGGGCTTAATTGGACCATCACTGAGATGGCCTACGTGATGCTCAGGTTGCAGTATGTACTGTGCGTACTTGCTCAGCCTTGAGATTCAGATTATCCATGTTCAAACCCCAGTTCTGCCACTTGCTCTGCAAATTTAGTCAACAGGGACGGGCATCAGAGGACTTCTGATCCATTATTTGCAAAACAGAAATAGAGACACAGGCATAGAGAACGAACATATGGACACTAAGGAGGAAAGTGGGGTTGGGATGAATTGGGAGATTGAGATCGTCATATATACACTACTGATACTATATATCAAATAGGAAACTAATGAGAACCTACTATATAGCCCAGGGAACTCAGGGCTCTGTGGTGACTTAAATGGGATGACCAAAATGAGACAGGATACATGTATATGTATGGCTGATTCTCTTAGCTGTGCAATAGAAACTAACACAGCATTGTAAAGCCTTATACTTTAATAAAAATTAGTTTTTTAAAAAAGCTTTCCGATCCATAGTAGTATTTTGGGGACTGTGCTTAACATGGCATCTGCCTGACTCTAAAAATGTTAGTTATAATTAGCATTGTTATTTAGAAATGATTATTGAATGTACTAGAGGTACACAGGTAAGGGAGGGAAAATAGAAGAAATAGAATAAACGAAATAGACATAGAAGAATATGGCTGGTGAGATGCTCAGGTCTCTCCCTCTGATTGAAGTTAGTCATTTCTAAACCTTTTTCTTTCCTCCTAACAGTTAACTTGATCTTTGTCCTAATCTGACCCTCCACTGCCATAACTCTGCCCCATCCTCCAAGTCTAGCAGGGTCTCCTTACTTTGCTCAGAGCCTGTCCCTTTCCCACACCAGATTGTTTTAACCCTTGCCATTCCTTAAACACTGCAGATGGTGACTGCAGCCATGAAATGAAAAGATGCTTGCTCCTTGGAAGAAAAGCTATGACAAAACCTAGACAGCATATTAAAAAGCAGAGACATTACTTTGCCGACAAAGGTCCATCTAGTCAAAGCTATGGTTTTTCCAGTAGTCATGTGTGGATGTGAGATTTGGACCATAAAGAAAGCTGAGCACTGAAGAATTGATGCTTTTGAACTGTGGTGTTGGAGAAAACTCTTGAGAGTCCCTTGGACTGCAAGGAAATCAAACCAGTCAACCCTAAAGGAAATCAGTCCTGAATATTCACTGGAAGGACTGATGCTGAAGCTGAAGCTCTAATACTTTGGCTGCCTGATGCGAAGAACTGACTCATTGGAAAAGACCTTGATGCTCAAGATTGAAGGCAGGAGGAGAAGGGGATGACAGAGGATGAGATGGTTGGATGGCATCCCTGACTTGATGGACTTGAGTTTGAGCAAGCTCCGGGAGTTGGTGATGGACAGGAAAGCCTGGCGTGCTGCAGTTCATGGGATCACAAAGAGTCGGGCATGACTGAGTGACTGAACTGAACTGAATTCCTAAAACCAAAATGCTCCCAACAAATCATCTGTTCCACTCCCCCCCTGCCCCCCGTTGTTCAATGTGGAGTGTTGCAGGAAAGACTGGCCTGACTGTGCATTGGTTGAATTTATTACAAGTTCATCAGAGCATGATTCAACTGGCCACTTACTGCTGCCTGGTCATCCTTTTTTTTTGAAGTGTGGGCTGGGATCATTTAAATACACGTAATAGTTTTTTCTGCTTTTACTCCTGTGTCTTACCTTTTCTCAACAGATAGTCTTATCTCTTTGATTTAAATAACAATACCCAAAAGTTACTGACTGCTTACCATGGGCTAGGTGCCATTTAAGCCTCTGAAATCAATTGTGTCAATTATCACAATAACTTCTATGAAACTGTATCTATGAAATAACTTCTATGAAACTATGTACTAGTATCACCCCAAGTTTAAGCTCTTACTTACATTTATTGAAAAGTGATTTAGATTCTTGGAATCCATCTATTCCTCAGCTCTGCATACTCAGTAGACTGCAAGATGCTTCTTCAACCCAGACCATTTCACTGAACTTGTTTTCCCCATGACCCGGAGGCTGAGTTGCAGAATGCTCCTCCCACGTGACCTTCTAGCATTGCAGACTGCTGGCGAGTAATCTTTTTTGGAACTCTTCCCTGGCTTATGTGACTCTGCACATTCCTTTCTCTCCAACAATTACTCAAGCATCTTACTGACTTCTTGTCCTCATTCCATCCCTTAAATGTCAGCATTTTCTAACGTTCTAGCTTGGCCATCTTTGCAGACTACACATTCTCCCTAGGTGATTTCACTGACTCTTGTAGCTCCAAATATCATTGCTCTATGAATGACTTCTCTATTAATGTTTTTAACTCTACTTTTTACTTGAAGCTTCTGATTCGTATTTCCTACCACTTGGGGATTCTGGAGGGACTTCAAAATCAGCTTGGCTAAACTCAATAGCATTGTTCCTGAAATATTTCCATCATTCTTCACTACATAGCCTAGTAGAAGAACCATCTACCCAGTCTGGACTTTAGTTACCAAAATTAATTAAGTAACCAAATTCTGTTGATTTCTCCCAAATATAAGTAATTCTTCTGGAAAGACCCTGGTTCCAGCTCAGTCTCTCATTTCTGTTGACTAGTAAGGTCTCTCTGCTACTCGTCTCCACAAAATAGATCCACTTTTGTTATTTCCAGCTTGAGTTTTCCCCATTGTATAGTTCACAAATGGGGTTTCACTGGTGGATCAGCAGTAAAGAATCCGCCTGTCAATGTAGGAGATGCAGGTTCCATCTCTGGGTTTCGAAGATCCCCTGGAGAAAGAAATGGCAACCCACTCTATTACTCTTGTCTGGGAGATCCATGGACAGAGGAACCTGGGGGGCTACAGTCTGTGGGGTCACAAAGAGTTGGACATGACTCAACCAACAACATACTGCAGATTTTTTGGACTGGCATTCCGTGATCTTCTCATATTCCCCATATTCATGATCTTCTTCTATTCACTTTTCTAAGTTTAAAATTTTTTTAAAAATAATACTTAGTAATTACCAGTATAGAAAAAACTCTTGACTTTTGTAGATTTATCTTGTAACCACACAACATGCAGTTTCCTCTTTAACTCATGTTATGGATTATAGTAACAGATATTGTGGTGTTAAGCCATCCTTCTGTTCCAAACATAGATGTATTATTCATATGATAAACCGATGGACTTAATTTTCTAATAATTCATTTAAAATTGTGCATCTGTATTTATAAATATATTTGTGCATTGCTTTACTTTTTTATGTTTTCTTTGTTAGATTTAACTGATAAGGTGATTCTAATTTAATAAAAGTAATAATGTCAAACATACACATATGGGCCTGTTATCTACCAAACATGTTCTGAATACTTTATCTGTATAAATTCCTTAAACCTTCACAAGTTCTAGAGGCTGCTCATATTCCATGGCTCACGATCCTCTTTCTTTGTCTTCAAAGACAGTAATGTGAGTCTTTTTCCCATTGCACCACTCCAATTTCTTCTTTAGTCAAATCTCCTTCTGCCTCTTTAAAAGGATGTTTGTGATTACACTGGATCCACTTGGCTAATCCAGGGTGAGCTTTTTATTTTAAGATCAGTTGATTAGCAGACTTCATTCCATCTGCAAACATAATTCCCCTTTGCCAAATTCATAGGTTCTGAGGATAAGGATGTGGACATCTTTGTAAGGGGCAGGGGGACATTATTCTGTCCATCACATTCCCCTGGCCTTTGTGCTTTTTCCTAGTTATCCTTGGTGCTCAGATATTCTGAAAATTCACTTGACAATTTATGCTGCTTATCATTCAGTGTCTCCTTTCAACCTGAAGACTCTGAATTCTGTCTGTGAGCTTTTTTTCTATCATGTTGATTAGTGCCTCCATTCATTTCTCTCTCTTCTCCTCCCTGGAACTCCCACTAGATGGATTTTGTTCCTTCTGGGTGTGTCTTTCATTTCATGTAAATTTTCTTTTTGTTTGGTGATTGTTGATTGAGAGCAGGGCTCTGGGGCCAGACTCCCTGGGATTCAGTACCTCAGATCCCCTTTTGATTGGCTGTGTGTTGTGGGGGAACTTGTAGTGCCTCAGTTTCCTCATCTGAGTGAAATAGGGGTTATAATGAACACTTGGCCACAGGTGGTTGTGGAAATGGTAACACTTAGGCTGGTGTACGTCCTTGAAAAATACTCAGTAATAGTTAGCTGTTATGCAATTTATATTAGCATTATCTTTGTATTTATGATCATTCTTCTTCCTGTAGATAAGAGTACTGACTACAGTAGCTTAACTCTGAAGGGGGAGGGCTGGGTAAGATGTGTGGCCAAGGGGCTTGGCTAGTAACTGGTGTGGAGGTTCCCTTATTCCTCCCAGGCAGGGGGAGGCTCCACTGGCAACCTGGGCTTCAGCCATGCATCTGCAGCCCAGAAATAGAATCTTCGTATACTGCAAGTCCCACTTAATCCCCATCATTTTCTGGGGCCCCAAGCTATACAAACTTGGCCCAGCCCTCTCTCTCCCACCCCTTCCCTCTGGAGATACACTGGCCTCCTTTGAGTTCCTCCAAACACCTAGGTGCTTTATCCCAAGGCCTTTGGGTAGAGAGGTTCTTGTTCTTAGAAAACCCTTGTATTAATGCAAACTTCCTTGCGTTATTGGAGTTCTTTCTTTCTTTTTTTAAGCATTTATTTTATCAGTAGATTTATTCATTTATTTTTGGCTGTGCTGGGTCTCCATTGCTGTGTGTGGGCTTTCTCTAGCTGCAAAGACTGGGGGCTATTCTCTAGCTGTGGCGTGGGAGCTTCTCACTGTAGCGGCCTCTCTAGTTGTGGAGCGTGGGCTCTAGGTGCACGGGCGTCGGTGGTTGTGGTACGTGTGCTCAGTAGGTGTGGCGCATGCACACGCAATCTTCCTGGACCAGGGATTGAACCTGTGTCCCCTGCATTGGCAAGTGGATTCCTAACCACCAGACCATGAGGGAAGCCCCACGTAGTTATTTCTTTAAACAACTGTCTCACAAATCACATAACCTATTTTGAATTCTAGACAGCTAAAAACAAAATATTCCTCCTCCACCCCCAACCATAGACTCCTGCATGTAATGAACATCAATCTCTTGGGCTTAGGTTCAGTAAAAAGTAAGAATAATAATACAAAAAAAAACAAAAACAAAAAACCCACAACAACATAGCTATAGATTCATGTTAGCTCTTCCTATGATTTTAATAACCATTGTCCAAACACCAAAAGTGAAAGTATAAACCCTTCCCAGTACAAAGAGACTAGCCTCTTTTGTTTCAAAATCCAATTTCTCCCTGGTGGGATTTTTCTTCTCCATGTCTAACGGTAACTGTCTTTTTCTCCTTTAGATATTTCTGACTTGGGAAATTGGTGGACAGAACACCTGTTGGCAGCCAGAAGGCACAGAACCACGTCTTCATTCTTTCAGTCGTTTATTTGTTCATTTATAAAAAGGAACAACGTTGAGTCAGTTGTAGTGAGGTGGATGAACACAGAGTGAAGTAAGTCAGAAAGAGGAAAACAACTACTGTATATTAATTCATATATATGAAATCTAGAAAAATGGTGGGGGTGGGGGGGGCTAGAAAAATGGTACTGATGAGCCTATACGCAGGGCAGGAATAGAGAGGCAGACGTCGGGAGCAGACTCTGGACACAGTTAGGGAGGAAGAGGGTGGGATGAATGGAGGGAGTATCATTGATATACATACACTACCATGTGTAAAATAGCTGTCTAACACGAAAGCAAGTGTAAAGGACAGGGAATTAAGCTCAGTGCTCTGTGATGACCTAGAGGGGTGGGCTGGAGGCTCAAGAGCGAGGGGACGTATGTATACTTATGGCTGATTCATGGTTGTTGTGCAGCAGAAACCAACGCAACATTGTAAGACAATTACCCTGCGATTAAAAAAAAAAAAGTAACAACAACATAAACCATTGTCGGGTGCCCACCTGTTCCATGGGCTGAGTTTACAGAGATGACTGAGCCCAGAGCTCGATAGGCCTGTAATCACCTATGACTTTTCCTTCCAGCTTTCTCTCTCCCACCCCTTCCCTCTGGACATACAGTGGCTTCCTTTGAGTTTCTCCAAGCACCTAGGTACTTCTTTCAAAGGCCTTTGCATGGAGAAGTTCTCAGTCTTAGAAAACCCTTTCCTATCTCTTGCCCCATCCAGGCTCTTCCTCAGTCAAGCTTTCCTGGCTTTCTAGGACTTCTGCACTTCACACGCTTGGCACCCTGTACCTCTCCTTCCCAGCACATAGCTCAGTTGTAATTAAAGAATGTAGATAACTATGGCTCACTGTCTATTCCCTCTCCTAGCATCTGGTTCCATGTGAGCAGAGGCCACTCTGTCTTTTTTGACACTATGCTTAGCATAGAGCACACTATTGGTGCTTAATAAATACTTGGCAGGCAAGGAATGAGGTCATGTTCCCTAACTCCGGGGGTATTCACAATCCTGTAGTTTTGCTAATCACCAGCTGGGTGACCGGTGGATGTGCCTCAGTTTTTCCCTTCTGTGAAATGGGAAAAATAATAGTACTTGTAATGGAGTTGTTGTGTGAATTTAAAGAAATAATGTATGTAAAGCTCTTAGAAAATGTCTCATGCAAAATAAACGCAATGCTCAATAAAACTTAGCGATGGTGATGATGATGAGGATAATAATGACTGTGAAAATACGTAGTGTTCTGCAGAAACTTTGAGGAAGAAACTGCTGAGTGGATGTTGGACTAGATCTAGAGGGATTCTTTAACCAAAAAAAGTCGTGTTGGAGGGGCAACCTAGAACTGAGTAGTCAGGGGAAGGCTGCTTTGAGGAGGGGACCTTCAGACTGAGACCCACATGGCAAGGAGGAAGGAGCCATGGGAGGATCTTGGAGAAAAGCCTCCCAAGCAGACAGAACAGGAGATGCAGTGACCTTAGGAGGAATCCCATTTTGTTTGTTCCAGGAATGGCAAGAGGCCAGTGGGCCAGAGCAGAGTGAGCAATAAGGGAGGTGGTAGGAGAGGAGGTCAGATCATACGGGGTTCTTTAAGTGATGGCAAGGGTTTTGGATCTTATTTGTAGGTGTTGGAAGATTTTGAGAAGGGGCTGATCTGATTTTGAAAGGGTCACTCTGTGGAAAACTATGAAGGTTCTTCAAACATTTGAACATAGAAATATCCTTGTTGTTGTTTAGTCGCCAAGTTGTATCTAACTCTTTGTGACCTCATGGACTGCAGCATTCCAGGCTTCCCTGTCCCTCAGCATTTCCCAGAATTTGTCCAAGTTCATGTCCATTGAATCAATGATGCCATCCAACCATCTTATCCTTTGTTGCCCTCCTCTCCTTCTGCCTTCAGTCTTTCCTAGCATCAGAGTCTTTTCCAATGAGTCAGCAGTTCACATCAGGTGGCCAAAGTATCGGCGCTTCTACTTCAGCACCAGTTCTTCCAAAGAGTAATCTGGATTGATTTCCTTTAAGATTGACTGGTTTGATCCCCTTCCTTTCCAAGGGACTCTCAAGAGTCTTCTGTAGCACCACAGTTTGAAAGCGTTAATTCCTCAGTGCTCATCCTTTTTATGGTTCCAACTCTCACATCCATACATGACTTATGGAAAGACCGTGACCTTAACTATATGCACTTCTGTCAGCAAAATGATGTCTTTGGTTTTTAACACACTGTCTCGGTTTTTTTTTTAGCTTTTCTGCCTAGAAGCAGTTGTCTTCCAAGTTCATGGCTGCAGTCACCATCCCCAGTAATTTTAGAGCCCAAGAAGAGGAAATCTGTCACTGCTTCCACCTTTTCCCCTTCTATTTGCCATGAAGTAATGGGACCAGATGCCATGATCTTAGTTTTATTTTTAATATTGAGTTTTAAGCTGGCTTTTTCACTCTCCTCCTTCATCAAGAGGCTCTTTAATTCCTCTTTGCTTTTGGCCATTAAAGTGGTATCATCCACATGTCTGAGATTGTTGATATTTCTCCCAGCAATCTTGATTCCCTCTTGTAACTCAACCAGCCTGGCATTTTGCTTGATGTACTCTTAAATAAATAAATAAATAAAGTTAAATAAATAGGATGATAATAAACAGCCTTGCGGTACTCTTTTCTTAATCCTGAACCAGTCAGTTGTTCCCTACAGGGTTCTAATTGGTGCTTCTTGACCTGCATACAGGTTTCTCAGGAGACAGATAAGATGGTCTGGTATTCCCATCTCTTTAAGAGTTTTCTACAGTTTGTTATGATCCACACAGTCAAAGGTTTTCACGTAGTCGATGAAACAAACGTAGATGTTTTTCTAGAATTCCCTTGCTTTTTCTATGATCCAGTGAATGTTGGCAATTTGATCTCTGATTCCTCTTCCTTTTCTAAACCCAACTTAAACATCTGGAAGTTCTCGATTCATGTAATGCTGAATCCTAGCTTGGAGGATCTTGAACATAACTTTACTAGCATGGGAGGTGAGTGCAATTGTCTGGTTATTTGAACATTCTTTAATACTGCCCTCCTTGGGAATTGGTATGAGGATTGACCTTTTCCAGTCCTGTGGCCACCACTGGGTTTTCCAAATTTGCTGATGTATTGAGTGCAGCTCTTTAATAGCATCATCATTTAGGATTTTAAATTGCTCTTCTGGAATTCCATCACGTCCACTGGCTTTGTTGGTAGCTGTGCTTTCTAAGACCCGCTTGACTTCACACTCCAGGATGTCTGACTCTAGGTGAGTGATCACACCATCATGGTTATCTGGGTCATCTGTTAAGAGAGTAGACTGTACAAATTCTCATCACAAGAAAACAAATTTGTTACTATATATGGTGATGAATATGGTGATGGATGGGAACTAGACTTATTGTGGTCATTTCTCAGTATGTACATATTTCAAATTACTCTGTTGAACACCTTAAATTAACACAATGCTGTATATCAGTTACATCTCAATAAAAAATCAATAAATCATTAAATAAGAGAGTCACTTTAACCACTATATGGAGAATGAGCTGTAGGTACAAGGTTGGACATGTGAACAGAATATGCCAGGAAAAGAGGGCATTTCAGGGGGAGGAAGTGGCAGCCAAGGGCACTGAGTTGGGAATGAATGTAGTTCATTTTGAGGAACAGAAACAATTCAGAGTTATAGGATCCTAGCTTGCTTGGAGAAAGATGTGTGTGCAAATGTGACTGGGGCCCAGATTTTGAAGGTCTGAAGGACATGACAGGGTGTTCAGATTTTATCATGGAGAAAGTTTTTGGAAAGATGTTTAAGCAGGGGAATGATAGAAAGTTTCAGTAAGATCCAAACATGAACCCTTCTAGGTATCTCACACAGAAGTAATTTAATACAGGGAAGTGCTGAGAAATGAACCAAGGGATGAAAAAGCAGCTCACATTTTATCAACACCAGAAGCCAGTACCACTCTCTAGGTTGGGGAACATGGCAAGGAGGAGGTACCAGAATCCAGAAGCTGGAGTTGTTCAATAGAAAGTAGTTCCACAGCAGGGGCTGTCTCGCCAAGTTCAAGCCATGGGAGAGATGCAGAAGCTGCCAAAGCCAACTGCATGAGGCAGAGGCTGGGAGCAAAGTACCCTGACTTCTTGCTGTCCCACCCTAGATCTCCCACCAATGCTTCCCACTGGCTAAACCTGTCTGAAGTCAGATAGCAAGGAAGCCTGAGAAACACAGCTTGTAGAAGTGCAAGAGTGGATCTGTGGGCAAATAGGACGTGATTGGCCACACAAGCAATTCTGTTTCCTAGAGAGACTGCAGTAGCATCTGTATTAAGGAAGGGCAGGCACCAGCATCTGTGTTAAGTTAGGGAGGCCAGATAGGAAATGACCACAGGATCCTAAAGAGTCCGTGATGAGAATCTGAGCTCAGGCAAAGGTAATAGAGGTGGAGAGAAGGGGTGGGTTCAAAGGACGTGCCAAGATCTGGGTAACCACTGGAATGTAGAGAGTGAGCAGGAAGAGAGGATATTGGAGGTTTTGAGTTGGGGCAACTGTGCCAAATCCAGTCAGGGAGGGGAAGGAGTGAGAGTGAGGAGCTCCATTTCTTTCTTTAAAAAAGAATTTTTTTTTTTATGTGCACCATTTTAAAAGTCTTTATTGAATTTGTTACAATATTGCTTCTGTTTTATTTACTTATTTGATGCAAAGCATGTGAGATCTTAGCTCCCACACCAGGGATCGAACCCACACCCCCTGCATTGAAAGTGAAGTCTTAACCACTGGCCTGCCAGGGAAGTACCCAAGGAGTTCCAATGCAATATCCCGAGTTTGAGGTACCCTCAAGTCACCCACATGGAAACCATGTATGCCCCCTCAATCCTTGGTTTCATTCTCTGTTTAAGGATGATGAGTAATAACAGATAATGGTTATTGATGCCTACTGTGTGCCAGGTGAAGCTCTAAGTACTTTATGTATAATAACTAATTTATACTTATGATGCCCTCATGCAGAAGATATTGTTACTCCTATTTTACTGATAAGGAAACTGAGGGACAGAAAGAGAGTGCCTGACTAAACTCATTGAGTTGGTAGGGGTTTTGATGTAAATCCAGCCCACCTCAACCTCCTGTTCAGAGAATTAATTGAGGTAATATACAATTCAGGCTCTGACATAAAGTAATTATATTTTGTTTTAATATTACTGTCAAAGATATACTTGCTTTTGTGAGCAATGTTAATTCACACTGTGTTTAAGGTAATGTTAACATATCACTGAGAGAGGAAAGAGTTATGAGAGCTGAAATCATAGAGTATTTGAAGGCTGATAGACTTGAATTCAAAATATGGTCTCCTACCTTGACGTGTCAATGACCTGGGACAAATGAACTTACACTCTCTGAGCCTCGGTGTATTTATTTGTAATATGGGCACAATAATGCCTCACTTGAATGTTGAGCGGATTAAGCAAGTTGAAATATGTGGTATCTAACACATAGTAGGTGGTTCATAGCTGTTGGGTCTCCTTACCTGGGGAATCTCTTGGACCATTAGAATAAGAGGAACATGAACTCTAATTATGATTCACTAGGATTTGTCTTTTTGTGAGTCCTTTCTACTCACAACTTTGGTTCCTTACCATCAAGGGAGTTGGAATAGACCTCCAAGGCTCCAGCCCTGAGAACCTGGCAACCCATGATCTCACATCTCCAACTTATCTTCTGGTTGATTTGCAATAGTATATTAGTTTCAGGTGTATAGCATAGTGATTCAGTATTTTCTATAGATTGTGTGTGTGCGTGCTCAGTCACTTCAGTCGTGTCTGACTCTCTGTTACCATGAACTGAACTGTAGCCCACCAGGCTCCTCTGTGCATGGGATTCTCCAGGCAAGAATAGTAGAGTGGGTTGCCATGCTCTCCTCCAGGGGATCTTCCCAACCCAGGGATAGAACCTATGTCTCTTGAATCTCCTACATTGCAGGTGGATTCTTTACCACTGAGCCACCAGGGAAGCCCCTTTCACAGATTATACTTCAGTGAAAGTTATTACGGGATAATAGCTATAATTTCCTGTGCTATACAATATATCCCTGTTGCTTATCTGATTTATACATAGTTGCTTGTATCTCTTAATCTCTTACTCCTAATTTGCCCCTGACCTCTTCTCTCTTCCCTTTGGTAACCACTAGTTTCTTTCCTTCATCTTTGAATCGGAAACATTTATTTGCATTATTTTTTAGATTCCACATGTAAGTGATACCATACAGTATTTGCCTTTGTCTGGATGAAACCACTAAGCATAACATTCTCATGGTCCATCCATGTTGTTGCAAATGGCAGAACTTCATTTTTTTATGGCTAAGTGATATTCATGTATATATACCAAATCTTCTTCATCCATTCCTCTGTTGATCAGCATTTGAGTTGCTTCCATATCTTGGTTACTGTAAATAGTGCTGCTATGAACATTGGTCACACCCCCAACTTTTCATGCTGTCAAATGGAGACATAACATCAATCTCCAAAGCAGGCTGAGTACTGGGGGCCAGGCTGAGAACATGTTGTCCTTGGGGACAGCAGTTTGTCCTTAGAGGGCAGGGATTTGACATCCTGAGGATATTCTTTTTTTTAGTCAAACCAAACAAAGAAGGCTTTGGGGGCAGGATCAGCACCGGGGAAATGTCTTTAAGAGTTTGAAGCATCTTACAGATGGGCCTTCTATTCATAAAATGTCATCTTATTACTCTGAATTTAAGCATGGGTAAATGAGTCAGATTGCTCTTATCTTCATTTATTTGCTTGCCAATAAACTTTATGAGTGCCTATTATGTGCCAGGCATGGTGAAAGCTGCTGGTGATATAGCAGGGAACAGAAGTCCTCTTGGGGCTCACATTCTAGCTGGGGTAAACAAATAAACAAGTAGGCCAATAAACCAGTAAACACATAAGGGAATTTAATGGAAAATAGGATAGAGAGGGGGCTAGTGTGCTCAAGCGAGTGGGAGGTCTCTCTGAGAACACAACATCTGAGATGAAACCTGCAGGGTGAGGAGACGCAGGTCCAAAGGCAGGAGAACAGAGTTCCAGGCAGAGGGAACTGCAGGTTCAAAGGCCTTAAGGTGAGGAGAGCTGGAGCCAATCAGAGGAGCAGCCAGAGCCCACTGACAGCCCTTCCTCCAGGTACATGGATGCTGTTGGACCACTCTCGGCGTGGGAGGGACAGTCCGGGTTGAGACTTAATTTACATTTCAAGAGTGCTCAGAAACCTTTGAAAGCAATTTTCTCTGCTGACTTCGGAGAATTAATTAGTTAATATCTACATGACACTCAAAAATCTTGGAGAAACAGGAATATATTATTGTTATTTCCCCATTGAGGCTTTCTAAATGGAGGTCTGAGTACCTGGGATTTTTGCCCAGAGGAGGCTGAATGAGAAATGGCCCGCGGTCCCCTGCAAAAGAAACATTTCTTTCTCCTGCCCTGCTGGGAAATCTGACTTCCATTTTTATAAGGCCAAAGAGGGACTTGGAAACAGGGCCAGTTCTGACTCTGTAATTAATTTCAAAGAAAGTCTTTTACCTTCACTGCCTATAAAAAGATTAAAAAATAACTTTTGTTTAGGCAATACCTTTCTCTAGAGAACTCACTCAACTCCACAGCGAAGAGTTTGATCTTCTTGCCTTGCTGTGAAGTAGGCAAGAAACCCACTCCCTTTTCATTTTTATCTTTTCAAACATGCAAGAACTTACACCAAAGGTTTCTTGGCAACCTTGGGGAATCCAGTTGTCAGAAGCTGCACCCTTCAGTCTATCCCAGATCCTTAACCTTGACTCCACTTTCTTTCTTTTGAGAATTTGGATGTTTGCTGAGGATTTTCATCCAGTTAATTTCTTTCTCTCTCTGTTTTTTTCCTAACAATAGCCAGACACTCTACACACATCATGTCATTTATTTGAAAATGTACAAAGGTGACTGTTTTTCCATGAATGTCATAGATGAGGAAACCGAGGCTCGAAGAAGCCAACTCGCTTCCTGAGATCATGTTACTTATAAGAGGAAGGGCTGGGATCTGGACCCAGGCAATTTGACACCTTCAGTGCACATGATGAAACATTACCATCTACTGCCTCCTTTGGAAGAAAAGCTATGACAAACCTAGACAGTGTATTAAAAAGCAGAGACATTACTTTGCCGACAAAGGTCTGTCCAGTCAAGGCTATGGTTTTTCCAGTAGTCATGTTTGGATGTGAGAGTTGGACCATGAAGAAAGCTGAGTGCCGAAGAACTAATGCTTTTGAACTGTGGTGTTGGAGAAGACTCTTGAGAGTCGCTTGAATTGCAAAGAGATCCAACCAGTCAGTCCTAAAGGAGATCAGTCCTGAGTATTCATTGAGAGGACTGATGCTAAAGCTGAAGCTCTGATACTTTGGCCACCTGATGCAAAGAACTGACTCCTTGGTAAAGACCCTGAGGTTGGGAAAGATTGAAGGTAGGAGGAGAAAGGGACGACAGAGGATGAGACTGTTGGATGGTATCACCAACTAAATGGACATGAGTTTGAGCAAGCTCCAGGAGTTGGTGATGGACAGGGAAGCCTAGTGTGCTGCAGTCCATGGGGTCGCAAAGAGTCAGACACGACTGAGTGCCCGAACTGCCACCTTTGAATTAAAACCCTAAGAATAACTGGGATGTCTTTGCAGATTCTTTGTGCAGTACCACATTAAGGGTATCGAAGGTATGCTTTTTCTTTATTTTTTGGGAGGCAATACTGTGTTTTTCTTTTTTGTGTGTGTGAAGAGATGGGGGTGGGAGGTGGGTGGGTGCAAAGTGGAGAGAAATGCCTTTTATGGATCGTCTGCTAAACCTGTGAAGCTGTAGCTGAGTCTCGGTGCCAGACAACTGCGCCTGCTGACTTAATGGCTCTGAAGGATGACAAGGCTTAAAAAATCGACTGTCACCGCAGAACTTGGAACAGATTGAAATAGAGCGCTTGAGTCATCTGTTAAAGATGCCACCCTGGGCCCCTGTCGTGCAATGCCCGGTTAGAGCCAAGAACACATTAAAAAATAACTGCTTTGATTGTGATGCCTAAAGGTCCTTGTCCTGTGCGAGGGGACTGCAGGACGGACATTGCTGCTTGGCAGACACCCCGATTTTGGTGGCTGCTGGTCAGAGATGGGTGCAGCTAAGTTACAGGTAAGGCCTCCAGTTCAGCGACTAGTAAACAATGAGGTTCCCAGCAGAGCTCGGGGCAAGGGCAAGAAGGTGTGTCCTGTCTTGCCTGCAAAGGCCTTGTCGACTCTGCTTCAATGACACTATATATCACGGCATGCCACACGGCCAAGTGCCACCCACGTGCATCCCCTGTGCGTGTACAATGCACCCGCAGCCCCACTCACCCTCAGTGTCCTGCCAGATGATCTCCAACCCAGGAGATTCTTGTTTGGAGCTCATCTCCAAATATTATGGAAATGATTAAGAGCATTGGGTTTAGTACTGGAGAAGCCCTAAATAGAAAGTCTTCATCATTCCAAATGTGTGTAAAACAAGCCCACATACACTGAGGAATGCCTGTGGCCAATTAAGATCTCAGAGGAAGCCAGGAGCACTTAGACACTGTATTCGGGTGCCTTAAGTGCTATTGTGTCCTGGATACGACGTGTACCCTGTTTCTCAAGGTGGAGGAGGGCCTTTTGAAAAGTCAGGTGGGTTTACAGGTCGGATGGCAGGGAGGGTGAAAGCTGAATATACTGACATTGATGATGGAGCAGGACAACTGGCTTGGATTCCTGGCTTCACTGCTTAGAACAATAGACTGTATGACCTTGGACAAGTTACTTGATCCCTCTGTGCCTTAGTTTTACCAACTTGAAAATGGAGATTAATAATAGCATCTAATTTTGAGGTTTCATAAGATTAGACCTTTAGAAGTGCAATTGTCTGGCACTGTGTTCTTGCTCAAAGAATTTTAGCTAAAAAAGAAAACCAATAAGAAAGTATCCAGATTCTCATTTTTTGCCCTGAAAGAGAAGTGGAAGGAGGGGAGGTGCTGGGTGGGGCTGGAGTGGGAAGTCCCATGAGGTCCTGCAGCCTAGGTCATGGTGACTGATTTAGTTTTGCAGGTGTGATATAATAAATCCCCAGCTCCTGGGGTAGCTCAGATGCTAAAGAGTCTGCCGACCATGCAGGAGACCCAGGTTCAATCCCTGGGCTGGGAAGCTCCCCTGGAGAAGGGAATGGCAACCACTCCATGGACAGAGGAGCCTGGAGGGCTGCAGTCCATGAGGTCACAAAGAATTGGACGTGACTGAGTGACTAACACAGTTTCCTAGTGCAGAACTCCTAACCTTGGAATTTCCTGAGTGGTAAGTGTCTTTTGTTATTCATAAGGGTGCCCTTTAGATGACCCCTGAGTTTTCCTAATGAGGCGATGTAGAGTGGAGCTGGTCACCAACAAAACCAAGTGATCTGAAAGCTGGCACTTTCAGCTGCATCCACTGACCTCGGGGAAGAGGAGTGTGTGTGTCTGTGGGGAGGGGCTGGAAGGAGACTTGACTGGCTTTCATCTGCATGCTGCAAGGGTGGTGTGCCCGATCCCCATGGGGACAGAAAGTCCTGCGCTTGAACCCTTCTGGACCCCATCTTATGTACCTCTTCACCTAGCTGCTCATTGGAATCCTTTACAATATATTTATATTAATAATAAACTGCAAATAGTAAGTGAAGTGTTTCCCTGGGTTCTATGAACCATGAAAGCAATTTATTGAACTCAAGGAGGGAGGCTTGGGAACCCCTGGTTTGTAGCCAGCTTGAACAAAAATATAGGCAATCTGGGGACCCCACTTCTTGGGAATGGAATCTGAAGTGGTGGCAGCCCTGCGTGACTAAGACCTTGACCTGTGGTGTCTGCACCAACTCTGGGTGGTTAGTGTCAGAACTGAATTCCAGTGAGGGAAGTTCATTGTCCCCTGGATTTCATTGAGAAGTATCTCACCCAACTCAAATCTGAGAACATTGCTTCTGTGTAGCAAAAGTGAAGGAGTCTTCTGGGCCTAGAAAAGAGAACAACAGTCTCAAAGGCCCCTTGCTGAATCATCTAACTTCGGAGGAAACGAAACAGAACTTTAGTTCCACCCTGATGCTCCAGGCTGCTTGCATCTATCTGGGACTTATCAACCCCTGTCCAGAAACCTTCCACCCCCTACGCCTGCCCACAAGACTTATCACCCCCTGTCCGGAAACTTTCCACCCCCTACACCTGCCCAGAAGACTTATCACCCCCTGCCCAACTACAAATGTCATCTCAACAAAAGAATTCTCAAAATATCCCGTCTGATCAATGTTTCCCTTATCGCTTCCACAAACCTCCCTATAAGCATGAAGCCTCCCTGATCCCTCTAGGCGCTCAGCCTGGTCGTTAGGCCGACTGTCGCCCCTCCTTGCCTGAATAAAGGTAACCTGCTTCTGTTGAGGTCATCTTTCCTTTTCTGCCTCGCCTGAACTGTACCTTACAAAAAGAGTCAACAAGCATACTTAACCTACAGGCTAGGGAGTGGTTTCTGGACGCTCTAACCTGGTGGAGTCATTTGCAGACTAAAAGATAAAGCAGGCAGTAGCATTCAATAGAACATTTTGGAGGGTAGCCTTACTGGTGTCAGGTTTTGAACCCCAAAGTCTGGTAATTGGGGAGAAATAAATGGAAAACACTATACACATACACACACATTTAAATATGTAATTAGATATTTTGATCAATACATCTGTAAACCAAGTATGTCTAGTATTTTGTTGAAACTTTCTGGGACCCTTTGGGAGGGAGGTAACACTTCACTATACCATGACCAGACCTTTAAGCAAGTGCATAGACAAGAAATAAAAATTGTTGCAAATATCTGTAAAGCCGAAAAGTTTAAGCCTTAATAAAGTCTTAAACATGGCACCCACCTTAAGCAGCAAGTTGAGGACGAAGAAAACTTAGCCTATGCAACAAACAGAATCTAGACTGAACCTCAGTTATAACAACAACAGGTAATATTGAGAGCCAGGCACCATATATGCCTTTAACATATGAGCCCTATGAGCCTCATAACAACCCGATGACACAGGTATAATGTTTTCCCCATCGTATTAGTGAGGAAACCGAAGCACAAGAGCTAATAGGTAGTCGAGTCAGACTGAATAAGCCTGAAGACTGAGGATGAATGCCATTGTAGCCCTTACTATTTTCCTTTATAGAAACTAAAACCAGAACTGCAGGTGTAAATCATTCATGCTTTGTTGATTCAAGTTATTCCTCCATTTGGAGTGAAATGTATATAGTTCCCATTCCTTGGTGGGGGCTATATAATTCTAAATAAATCTTTTTGTGGTCTTCATAAAGTCTTGAGCTGAAAATTCCATCTAGGTGCAGTAATTGGAGAAACCCTTGGCAGGGCGGATTCTGTCCTGCTACTGCAGTGAAAACTCTGTCGCCCACGCTGTATATCTACATGGCCTACTTCATCGGCCCACTGAGGTGTCTCAGGCCCATGAGATGAGCATGCCCAAAGCCAGACTGACACTTATTCTGAGTCTCCTTCTTCAGTTTGTGGCACCAGCATGCTTCCAGTCGCCCAGACCATGAACCTAGGGTCCTCCCTTTTAGTCCCCACCCTCGTGTCCAACTGGT
This sequence comes from Cervus elaphus, assembly GCF_910594005.1. Lineage (NCBI taxonomy): Eukaryota > Metazoa > Chordata > Mammalia > Artiodactyla > Cervidae > Cervus > Cervus elaphus. The sequence continues at coordinate 34,507,574 of NC_057824.1, forward strand.
CATCAGAAGCATCAGATGCCATTTCTTAAAGAGTCCCCAGACCTGGCGCTGGCTGCGTCCCTGCCGCTGCCAGCCTAGTGAAGTCCTCAGACGATTCTGTGACTACTGTAGCAGCCGCTTTCCAACTAGTGATCTGGCTCGGTTTTTGTCATCTTGCTTTTGTTTCCATTCTTTTTAAAAAAAAAAAGTTTTTATGTATTTGTGACTCTGCTGGGTTTTTCTTGCTGTGCAGACTTTTCTCTAGTTGCAGACATCAGGGGCTACTCTCTTGTGGTGCACGGGCTTCTCATTGCGGTGGCTTCTCCTGCTGCGAGCACCGGCTCTAGGTGGGTGGATTTCAGTGGTTGTGACTCCTGGGCTCTGGAGCACAGGCTCAATAGTTGTGATGCCTGGGCTTAGCTGCTCTGCGGCATGTGGGATCTTCCCAGACTAGGGATCAAACGCATGCTTCCTGCATTGGCAGGCGGATTCTTTATCACTGAGCCACCAAGGAAGCTCCTGTTTTCTTTCTTTTTAATTGTCCTTTTTCCCTTTACAAATGGTTTTGATGTCTCTCATCTTTTGTGAAAACCTGAAAGGCAGACACCTTGATTTAAATTCTATTAGTAGCAACCTCAGAGATTTTAAAGAAAATTCATTTTTTTTTAATTGCAGTATAGTCAATTTACAATGTTGTGTTAGTTTCTGGTATACAGCCTAGTGATTCATATATATGTGTGTGTGTGTGTGTGTGTGTATACATATAGCACACATATATATTCTAAAAGAAATTCTTAAATCTATATTTGTTAATAAATGATCAAAATCCATTACAGAAATGCAATTTTGGGGGGCTCCTTTTTGTGGAAGATGAGAACTTTTGAGGATTTTTTCCTTGTGAATTTAGCCCTGTCACTGTTGTAATTATAATAAAACCTATTGGAGTACGATCAACCTAGTAGCCATACTACAACAATGCTTTAGAGTTATTATTTCTATTCTATTTAACTGGCTTCAACAGAAAAGCACATGTTTGCTAGCCACATTTCCTTATTCTTGAGCATTTACCTCTGATTCCTAATTCATTTTTTGGCATGAGTCTTCAAATGTTTTATTCAGGATGGGTCTTTGCATGTTCGAGAAAATCTTTTTGGTGATTTCCCCCAGATGACAACTTGGTTGGATGTAGGCTATTAGTGCTTTGTAAATGACGTTCCATTGTTTGCTACCATTTAGTATTGTAAAGTGCAGGTCTGAAGCCAACATATTTCCCTTGGATACTTATAGAAATTAAAAAAAAAATTGCCCCCAGTATTTCTACCTGTGGATCTTCTTATTTGTCTAAACAAAAGTCCAGTCTCTATTCTTAAATTATCTTTATTTAAAGACAGAATTTCCCTTCTATTATTTCATAGTGTGTCTGCTCCTTGGAGATTTCTACTTTTGTTTCTTCTCATGCTTTTTTATCATGTTACCATTTCCTCTGAGTGTAGTGGGTGAGGGAGGCAAGTTTTTCTTCCACTTTGCGAGTCTTTCTTCCACATGGCCTTATCTCCTATGTGTGGCTTCTAATTTAGTTATTGTGCTTTCCGTCTTTAGATAATCCTTCTTAATCCAAAATTAATTCCTCATTGTGACCTCTTGTTCCCATTTTATAGACTAAAAAGACTTTTGGGATCTTGCTGAGATCACAGATTAGGTATGTAAGAAACATTTTCTCCCTGTCTTCCTTCCTCTCATTGTCTTCCTTTTCCTCTTCTTTCTTTTTCTTCTTTGTATTTTTGTCTGGTTATAAATGAACTTCCTCTGACTTTGGAGTAAGCTTCCTTCCTTTGAACTGCAGACAATTTGCATAGACATGATGTTGCTTGTCATATTTGCCTGAATTTTTATAAAGAAGGACCTACAGGTCTATACTTTAGGAGAAAAAGTAAAGAAAGCTAAAAGATTATCAGTCATGGCCAAGTTTAGGGATCCAGAAGCATGTGTGTGTGTAGCCTCCTCAGGAGGCTTTATCACAGACCCTAGAAACAAAACCTAGGGACTCTGGCACACCCCGGACTCAGCTATACAATGTGTAAGGGAAAGTAGAAGTTTATTTCCACAAACGTATGATCTCACCAAACATCTATCTACAAGTGGATGGTTTTACTCTATCCATCACCAGTTGAGAATTGGTTTGGCTAAGAAGTTTTGAGTTTTTAAATACACCCTCCCATTCCTACCTTAACTAGGAAGATTGGTTCTAAGCTTGGTCTTCCCTTAATTTATAGTTTGAAAATGGGTTCAGTTACACTGCTCTGGGTGCTGGGTTGCAATGCTGAGGAAAACATAGTCTTTGCTCTCATGGAATTTGTAACCTATGGGCTATAGCATAGTTATTGGATGTTAATCCAACAATCATACTAATAGGTGCAAGGGACATGTAATCACAAACTGAGAGTGTGTAACTGGGAATGGGAAGGGAGGTCAAGGGTGGCTTCCTGGAGGAAGTGGCATTTGAGCTGTGATGTGAAAGATGGATGGGGATGAAGAAAACCAAAGTGGGAGCAATTGGAAGAGCAGGCCAGGCAGAGGGAGCCTGTGCAAAGCTTTGTGTGGAAGGAATATGAAAAAAACTGCTTCTGTGTGAATGTGGAGTGTGAGCAGGAGGGGTGGGGGCTGGGGAATGGTACCGGGGGGATCAGAGGAGTTGTTAAGGGCAGAGTTAAGGGCAAGGAGAGCCCTGGGAGAATTTCTTTGGAGAATAGAGCTGGAAAGGGTAATGACAAGATCAGATTTGCCTTTTGGAAAAGGAACTCCAGAAGTAGAGAATCTCCAGGCTGGGGGAGGACTAGTAGGAGGGGGTAAAGATCCATTGGGGCCTGAGAGATAATCTTGCTGTTTGCCTGTAGGGGTGCCTATGGAGGATGTGCCTGCTCTTGAAGGGTTTTTGTTTTTCCTGTGTGAAAAGCTACCTGTGTCAGATGGTTTGTCCCAGTGTGTGTGAGGACAGGTGGGGGGAAATCAGTTACTTTGCTGAGGCTTACTGATCCAATCCTCCTTCATAAGGTGTGGAAGATGACCTCCCCTGATGGAACCTATGGAGGTGAGCCCACCGGGTTGGTCTTGATGGAAGCCCATCTTGCAGGCTGTTCAGGGCTTCCTCAGCCCTCCAGGAAGGGACCAGGAGTCCATGCCTCTCAGCCTATGGTGCCTGGAGCCCATACCCTTCTGGCTTAGGGTACACGGGGTCAGGGGGAGGTTCTACCAGGTTCTCCCCTTCACTGCTCCAACAGAACACCTCTGCAAGGAGGGTAATCCCATGTCAGGTCTCGAAGAATTCTTTTTATCTGGTCTTGTCCATGCTCTACTAGGCATGCATTTTTGAAGCTCCTGGCATGTCAATTGTACCCTGCCTGTATCCTCTCTTAGGCACTGGTGAGTGGAGAAGCTGGAAAGCTGTACTCAACATTGAGAATTTTGAACACAAAAATTATTTCTCTTGAGACATTTGTCTAAATAACATTTCCTAAGGAGTAAACCTGTTTGCATTCGTGCATTCTCAGACATGTCCAACTCTTTGTGACCCCATAACCCACCAGGCTCCTCTGTCCGTGGGATTCTCCAGGCAAGAATACTGGAGTGGGTTGCCATTTCCTTCTCCAGGTGATCTTCCCGACTCAAGGATAGAACCCATGTCTCCTGCATTGGTAGGCAGATTCCTCCACTGAGCCACCTGGGAAGTCATTTTACATAGCTGAAAACAGTAACAAGCATGCCAGCTCTGTTTCTTCACTGGGTATTTTTTTTAAAATATCTGCCACGCTTTTGGAGGAAAATGTGTGGATTTGCTATTCTTTTGTGAGCTCACTTATGAATTGCATTTCCTCTTTCTCTGATGTCTGTTCAGGTCACAAAGGGTTAATTTAAAGTGGCCTGATGTCCCCCACCCTCCCTCCCCACCCTCCGCAGGGGAGCCCTGCCTTGGAAATACAACTAATTATACTGGCTCTGGGAGATCTCTGAGCTCATTTCAAGGTAGATCAGAGATGATTTCTGAAAACGTATTCATCGCTGCATGGCTGTCGTGGGAGAAGTGAGGGAGGGGACGGAGGACTTCCTCAGGACTAATTGGTTGTTTGTGTGCAATGAGAAAAATAGCTCTTGAAATCGGTTCTAGCTTTTCATTATTTATTCTAAAGCCAAGATTTGTTATCATTAGAAAATTCAATAAGTGAATGAACGCTGCAAATCAGTGAAATGATTGGTAATTCATTTCTGGATGAAAATATTTTCAGAGTTGAAGTTAATATGACTGACTAAGGGGTCAGGGAAGTGACAGAAGGAGGCCAGGCGGGGCAGGGAGGCGGGAGACAGAATTGGGGCCGAGAAGAATTAGAAAACCAGGGCCCTGTGTCAGGGGACGGCTACTGCTCACCTCTGGCTGACTTCTACCAGGTGGGAATATGGGCTCAGCGTTGCCCTGTCTTCCAGCTTTTCTGAAAGAGGCTGAGCATCTGGATTTTTACATGGAATTAGTTGGCAGATAAATTTGCAACACCTCTGCAGGTGACATGGGACATAAACGCTGCAGTCCACCTGCTTGCCACCTTGGGTCTAGACTGGAAGGTGAAGAAATTCTTTTATCTTGGTGTTTTACATCTCCTGGAGACCCTAACAAAAATAGAGAAGGTTAAATATTGGGTCCCAAAGCCCTGGGGCTTTGTTTCTCCTTTCTTATTAAGAGGAGACTGGTATTTTCAGAACTCAACTCCTAAAGGAATCTATGGTCAAAGTGGGGAAATATAATGCATGTCCAACCTGCTGATCCAAGCAGAGAATGACCACCAGGGAAACCACCAAAGGGGGCCATCAGGGCTGATCAGTTCCAGCCTATCACTTTCTTAGCCCTGCATGGAGTCCAGTGGACTGCCATGTACGGATGTTTAGGTGGGGCACTGTTCAACTGTCGAGGGTCTCATTCTCATTGCAGACTATGCGCATGGTACCCACCATTCAGGGGCTGTGCAGAGTTATCGCTCAAGCCCTATCCAAGGCCACATGTAGAATGGATGGTATGTTACATCGTCTACACTTCTCTGTATCCTCCTTGAGTCTGTAGAGTGTTGAGACTATAACTTAATTATTTGTATAGCAGCCTGCACAGTGGTCTTAGTAGTGTGGCTAGAAAGGGGTTAAATCCATGGCTGATTCATGTCAATGTATGACAAAACCCACTACAATATTGTAAAGTAATTAGCCTCCAACTAATAAAAATAAATGAAAAAAAATTTTTTAATAGTGATAACTAAGGAAAGAGACAAAACTAACTTCTACACAGTATAGTAAGTATAGACTGGAGAAATATGTGAACCTAAATGCAGAGTGAAGGGAGAAATAAGCTATTCCCAGGAGAGACATTACGAGGGTTTCACAGGGAGATGGACAGAGAGCCTTAAAATCAGGTGGAGCCGAGGAAACAAGGTAACCATTTTGGAGTTCTTAAGATGCTACTTAAAACAAAGGGGATTTTTACCTTATTACAGGCTCAAGACCTAGACAGAGTACTTTTCTTAAAAGTAAGAGCTCTTGAGGTAAGGAAGAACAATGAGAGAGGTTTGATAAGTCCCGCCCTCAATAAAATGAAAACTTCTTCATTTTATTGAAATAAATAAGGTCAGATGTCCAAAGGGGCTTCTGGCTCCACATAAAAATATTTATCAAATGTGGAAAAATGTTCACAACATGTTGCTAAATGAAAATCTGGCTAGAAAATGATACGTACAGTGTTTCTTTATAAGAAAAATGTGTTTTTCTTTCCCTTTCTAAAAAATGAGTTTTTCTTAGAAATAAACAGATGTATAGAAAATAAAAGATTGCAAGGGCTTTCACTAAAATGTTTACCTGGTTACAATTGACCTTTTGTGTTTTTCTTTCTTTCTGAAGTGTCTGCATGAAAAATTATTACTTGAGGAATAAAAAAGCCCACAATAAATATAACTCAGTATGAACGTTCCCAACGTGAAGTTTTGAATAACATGCTCAATAGCACAGAAAATGATGATGATATTTGTTAAGTGAGAAAAGTAGATTGTAAAATTTGTTACATATGAAATGGTACCATGCTTATAGTAATTTATAGGTCTGCGCATCCGTGCACAGGAAAAAACAGTGGTTATCTCTAGCTGGTGAGTCTAGGAAAGATTCTGATATTCTTTTTCTGTATATTTGGGTACAATAACTAAAATTAATGTTCTAATAAATTTTTAAAATTAATAACATTTCCTGTTATAGTATCTACATTGTGTATATTTGTTACATTACATGTTTATTATATCTATATTCTGTTATTGTATCTACATTGTATTATTATACGCACATGATGTTAAATCTACATGTTACTTTGTAATTAAGATTATTTAAATAGGAGTACCTATAGAGAAGTATTCAGTTCAGTTCAGTTCAGTTCAGTCGCTCAGTGGTGTCCGACTCTTTGCGACCCCATGAATTGCAGCATGCCAGGCCTCCCTGTTCATCACCAGCTCCCGGAGTTTACTCAAACTCATGCCCATTGAGTCGGTGATGCCATCCAGCCATCTCATCCTCTGTCGTCCTCTTCTCCTCCTGCCCCCAATCTCTCTCAGCATCAGGGTCTTTTCCAGTGAGTCAACTCTTTGCATGAGGTGGCCAAAGTACTGGAGTTTCAGCTTCAGCATCAGCCCTTCCAATGAGCACCCAGGATTGATCCCCTTTAGGATGGACTGGTTGGATCTCCTTGCAGTCCAAGGGACTCTCAAGAGTCTTCTCCAACACCACATTTCAAAAGCATCAATTTTTCGGCGCTCAGGGGTCAGGAAACATTTCTGGAAATATTTTGTAAAGATTTTACAACTTCAACCTTTTCATGCTTGTTATCTTTTTTGTGTCCTGACTATTTTAGGCAAAGGCCTAAAAATAGTAATATTGAGAAAGCACAACTTTGATCAGGCCACTCCCCTGCTTAGAATCCTTCCATCTCTCCCTATTGCTGTAGAATCAAGTCCAAACTCCCTCAGCAGATTCACAAGGCCTTCAGTGAGCTGGCTTTGCCTACCCCTCTGTCCTCTGCTGTGCCCTGCCCTTCATCCCACGGCCATTCCGGTCGTGCACTCCCCCACCCCGGGGCCATCCTGGACTCCTGCACACGCCGTTGTCTCGGCTGGGACACGCTTTTCTCGTGCCTCACAAACTCCTACGCAGCGTTGAGGTACCAGCAAAATGCCGCTTTCTTTTAACTCTCTCTGCGGCCGTGTTTAGTCATCTTATTCACAGACTCTCTCCACATTGTGAATCCTCTCTTCAGGTACCCATGCCACTGTTGACTCTTCTTGTTTCGTGACCCACTTTACCCATGAGACCGTGCCTCAGGAACCCCGCTCACTGTGTATTCCTCACACTTAGCACAGTGCCTGCTGCCTGCCTGTGAAGATGCCCGTGAAGATTTGCAAAATGGATGAATGAATGAGTGAGTGAACGCGTACCTTCCGGGCAGCGCAGAAAGGGAGAGCTCTGAGTTCCCCATTCATCGGGCAGCCTTCGGGGGGAGGTGGCTGGGTGACAGTTGCAATGTTTTCCAAGAGTCTGAAGCTCCACAGAGGAAAAGCTCAGGGAACCAGTCTGGGCTAGGGACAGTGGCATCTGGCTGAACGGTAGACCAGATGAGGTTTTACTTAGTCCTTAAAAGAAGAGGTCACCAGGCAGAAAAGCCTGCACAGACAAGGGCTTGGAGGTGCGTGCTTGCTGTCCAGAGCGGCAGGGATCTCAAGGGTACCAGCAGGACTGGAGGCAGAGGGTGTGATGGGGTGTGTGGGAGTTGTAGGAAGAAACACAGGAAAGATTTTATGTCCATGGTAAAAGCCATTTAGTTCACACCCTGAACTCTGGGCAACGCGGAGCCAACCAAAACCGGTTTTGTTTTGCATGAATATTTAACAAGTGGATTAACATTGGAAATAATGCCAAGCAGCTCTCTGCCATAGCCTCCCTATAACAGCTATACATTTCACAGAAGTGCCATGCTCCATGTCAGAGAAAACCCAAACATGCAAATGGCTCATTCGATCTGAAGCACTCAGCAATTTCATTCAAAATGCGTTACGGGAAACAAGTTTAAAAACGGTGTTTGCAGGCAGTGTCATTTGGGAGCTAAAGCATTTCTGTTTCGCTGAAGCCCTTTAAAAAATTTATAGCAAGATCAACATTATAATGCCAATAAAGGGAATTTTTAAAAACCCAAACAAGTAAAGAAATGTAACCACCAGTTGAACATAAGAGACTGTGACAAGTTCTATGCTACAGATTTACTGGTACAGAAGAAGAGCCTCTTAAAATAATTTTGATGAAAATACTACATGCTCATTATTTTGAAATGAAAAAAGAAAAGAAAAACAAGGAAACAAAGGATGCAGAATAGCTTTTAATGATAAATGATATTTGTGCCCTACCCCTTCCCACTCTCAATCTTATTTCTCAGAGGCAACCAATTTTAACTCTTTGTAACTGTTTCTTCTGGGCTTCCCTTGTGGCTCAGACAGTAAAGAATCTGCCTGCAAAGCAGGACACCTGGGTGAGGAAGACCCCTTGGAGAAGGGCATGGCTACCCACTCCAGTATTCTTGCCTGGAGAGTTCCGTGGACAGAAGAGCCTCAGGCTGCAGTCCATGGAATCACAAAGAGTCGGACACGACTGAGTGATTAACACAAATACACAGACAACTATTTCTTCTAATGGCCGCCTCCATTTCTCTAAATAACAAGCAAAAATGGCCATTTCTTGGTTTATCCACTGTAGACCCTTTTCCTAACTGCCAGTGCTGAAGGACAGGAATTTAACTCATGTTTCACGGCATCCCTTCTTCTCTGTCCATCTTCCTGTTACAATTATCTTCTTATATATGTGTGTGTTTCCCTTGGCAATTTTAGGAATAAATCGAGGCCACAATTTAAAATTTGAAGCCCTCATAGATGTGAGGCCTCTGACAATCCTGGAAGGAGATCAAGAGGCCACGGAAGGAGTGAATGGACAGAGCTTTGGGGACGACCTTTTTAAAAACATTTCATTTGCTTATTTTTGGCTGCGTTGGGTCTTTGTTGCTGCGTGGGCTTTCTTTATTTTCAGAGAGCGGGGGCTGCTCTCTAGTTGTGGTGCTCGGGCCATTGCAGTGGCTTCTCTTGTTGCAGAACGCAGGCTCTAGGCTGCATGGGTTTCGGTAGTTGTGGTTCCTGGGCTCTAGAGGACAGGCTCAGTAACTGTCACACACGGGTTTAGCTGCTCTGTGGCACGTGGGGTCTTCCTGGATCAGGGATTGAACCTGTGTCTCCTGCATTGGCAGGCAGATTCTTTATCACTGAGCCACCGAGAGGTCTGCTTCTTTTTCTCTTCCAGTTCACATCTGAAGCACTGGCAGATTCTCTTGGCTCTGCCTTCAAGATACAGCCAGAGGGTTGTGTTTGGTTGTTTTATTCATATGTACGTGTATATATATGTATATATAAACATATTTGAGTTAACATTGGTTTATAACACTATATGTTTCATAGGTACATTATATTTCTGCTTCTGTATACACTACAGCTGGAAAAATGAAGGAAAGAACTACCCTGTGATCTAGGGGTTGCACTTCTGAACACTAAACACGTCCAGAGTGTGACAGTGTCTCCCACTGCCCCCGGGGCTTCCATTCTGGTGGGGCCTCGAATTTCTCTTCCAGGATGATAGTCAATGACTTCCAGCGGGGCTCCCTCTTTCTGTTCTTGCTTCTCTGCAAAAGGAGGCTTCTCAAGTGGAAGTCAGAGTACATCACTTCTCTGCTCAAAATGTCCTGATGGCTCCCCACCCCACTCAGAGTCAAAGCCAAGTCCCCAGCGCACTTGGACCAGAGCTTCTGTTCTGATTTCACATTTGACCACTCACCCCGTTGCTCACTCTGTTCCCCAGTGGCCTTGTTGCTCCTCAACCTGTCCCAGCATGTCACTCCACGCCCATCAGAGCCTGTACCCTCTCATCCTCTGTCTGGACATCCTTCCCCCAGCAATCTGCATGGCTCATTCCCTTTCCAGTGCAGCTCTGGAGGGAGTGGTAATAGGTACATGAACACTAGAAGCAGACACATCTGGAGGAAGCCTGGCAGAGAGGAGAGAGGACCCCGGGGTTCTAGGAAGAGACACGATGGAGGGAAGCTTTTAACAATAAAATGGCCCCAGGCATGATTTTTTTGGTTAAAGTAGAAAGAGCTGTGGGAAAGGGAGAGCCTATGAACCCAAGAAAGAGAGAAAAGTTAATGCGGAGAGAATGTCCCCAAGGAGAGAGAGGGCACAGATCAAAAGCATGAGTGGATGAAACAAAATTATTTTAATATTAATAATTAATTATTGCTTTAACAAGTTCATGCCTGAAAGCCATAATTTTCTCTCTGAAATAGAAGGCAGGGTCTAATCCAAGGGGACTGGGCTAATTTAGGGGCCATGAGGAGGTAGACATGTGGGTTTGAAGCACGTGGGCTGCTGAGGGGAGCAGGAAGGGGGGATGATCAGAGATGTGTAAAAGGGCTGCGCTGTGAGCTGAGGGCTGAGCAAGGCTGGAAACTGAATCTGAAGTGTCCTCCTGTACATGCCTGCACAGTGTATTTTCCCCCCAATAGTGTTCTGCAGTCCTTGTGTTGTAATGATAAAATAATAATAGTACTAACGTTTAGTAGAGGATTATCACTTCTCCCATTTTAGAGATGAGGAAACTGAGGCACAGAGAAGTTACACAGCCAGTTTGTAGTGGTGTTAGTCTGAGTTCTACTGAAAAACAGAACCAATAGGATCTGTCTCTCTCTCTCAGTCTCTCTTGTTTTCTCTCTCTTGGCTAGAGAGAAGGCATTGAAGAAGAAGTAGAAATGGAAAATAATGAGGAGATATGCCATCTTCCAGATGAGGTGGGAGAGGTTGGAGTCCTCTCTCAGAGAGAAGGGAAGAGACAGAGAAAGGTTGACTGATTGATTATAAAGAATAATTGACTTACATGATTATAGAGGCTGACAAGTCCCAAGATCTACAGTTGGTAAGCTGGGATCCAGGAGAGTCGGTGTTTCTGTTTGAACCCAGAGGCAGGAAATAAACAATGTCCCAGCTCAGCAGTCAGGCAAGAGTTTCTTCTTCATTAGGGGAGGGTCAGCCTTTCTGTTTTATTCAGGACTTCAACTTATTAGACAGGGCTCACCCACTTTAGGGAGGGCAATCTGCTTTATTTAGCCTACTGATTCAAATGTCAATCTCATCCAGAAACATCCTTGCAGACACACCTATAATAATGCTTGACTAAATGTCTGGCCCAAGGCCCGGTTAGGCTGATACATAATCTTTCTCAACCATCACAGTGGTGGAGCCCAAGTCCAAACCCAGGCAATCATTACCCACTGGAGCCCAAAGTTGAAAATGTGCTGACATGGTGAATAAAACAGGCTGAGTACCGAGAAGTGGTTGTACTCAGTACTCAGTACTGAGTACGGAGGATGTAAAGCTCCAAGGAAAATGTAAGCTGAGGTACACTAGTATTAATGGTGTTAGTAATAATAATAAGTGTTTTGGAAAGTGAAGCCAGGACTGGGAGGTGGTAGAAGCTTGTGGTGGATGTACTGGTCAGGATATAGGCTGGACCAGGAGGTATACTAGTTAGTACATGGGCTGAGCTGGGAGGTATATTGGTTAAGGCTAAGCCTATATATAGGCTAAACTGCTACAACAAAGAGACCTGAGAGTACAGAAGCGTCAATAGGATGAGAGTTTATCTCTTTCTCATATTGCCAACAAAGATCTGTTATACTCAAAGCTATGGTTTTTCCACTAGTCATGTACAATTGTGAGAGCTAGACCATAAAGAAGGCTGAGAGACAAAGAATTGATGCTTTTGAACTCTGGTGTTGGAAAAGACTCTTGAGAGTCCCTTGGACAGCAAGGAGATCCAACCAGTCAATCCTACAGGAAATCAACCCTGAATATTCATTGGAAGGACTGATGCTGAAGCTGAAGCTCCAATACTTTGGCCACGTGATGCAAAGAGCTGATTCACTGGAAAAAGCCCCTGATGCTGGGAAAGATTGAGGGCAGGAGAAGAAGGGGGCAACAGAAGATGAGATGGTTGGATGGCATCATCGACTCAATGGATATGAGTTTGAGTACACTCTGTTAGATAGTGAAGAACAAGGAAGCCTGGTGTATTGCAGTTCATGTGGTCACAAAGAATCAGACACGACTTAGAGACTGAACAACAAAAATAACACATGGCTCCATCTCTGGGTTCAGTTCTTCCAGCTGTTACCACCTCCCTGGAAAACTGGAACCTTGAAGGATGCGTACCTATCCTTTTAAGGGTCTACAAGTAGGCTATCCAATATGGTATCCAAATATGGCTATTGAGACTAAAGGAGTGAATTTTGTATTTAATTTTAATTAGTTTAAATTTAAATTAAAAAAAGTGATACTCTGTTCAGTTATTGGAAGAATTTTAAGTATATTTGGAACAACTTGAAGAAATGAATATGCTTTTTCAACTGTGAATTTTATGATATCTAAATACAGATCAACTATTTCCAGTGAAAAGTTAGCATCATTACAGAGACATGATGCTGCTGCTGCTGCTGCTGCTAAGTCACTTCAGTCGTGTCCGATTCTATGTGACCCCATAAACGGCAGCCCACCAGGCTCCGCTGTCCCTGGGATTCTCCAGGCAAGAGTACTGGAGTGGGGTGCCATTGCCTTCTCCCATAGAGACATGCTATCAATATAAAATATCCACTAGATTTTGAAGACTGAGTATGGAAGAAAGAATGTAAAATATCTCATTAGTAACTTAAAAACATTGATTACACATCGGAATGATAACATGCTGGATATATTGGGGTAAATAAAATATATTATTTGTTGACATTAACTTTTTCTTTCTACTTTTAAAAAAAATATGCTAATTAGAAAATTCAAAATTATGTATGTGTCTCACATTATATGTTTTTTCTCTTTTTTGGCTGCTTGCCAGATCTTGATTCCCTGACCAGAGGTTGAACCTGGGCCCTCAGCAGTGAGAGGTTGGAGTCCTAACCACTGGACCACCAGGAAATTCCCTCACATATTTCTGTTGGACTGTGCTGATCTAGACTGCTGAAAAACGTACACATCACTTAAGCGCTCATCCCATTTGCCAGAAATCGGTCAGGAGGTAATTATCTTCACATTTAGAAGGGAAATAGACATTCGATTCTTTTCAATAATTGTATAGTCACTGTTGCTGAGTTGCAACTTAAATTTTAATAGTGCTCTAGTGTGTTTCATACACATCAACATATGATCCTTGTAAGAATCAGCTTTCAGCACAAGGCCTGGCTTATTGTAGGTGCTCAACAAACATTTGTTCAGTAAATAAGGGAATAAATTTGGCCATTTAGATGAAGAGAAGAGAAGAGGTAGAATACATAATTCATTTATTCAACAAATACTTTAGTACTTTTGGGCACTGGAAACAGAGTAGTGAACAAAACAGACAAAAATTCCTGTTCTCTGGAGGAGTGAGACTTAAAATGAACATATAAGCCTGTGATAAGTAATATGATATCAGTTCATAATACATACTGTGATTAAAAATACAAGCGAATAGAGATATTGAAAGAGGTGGGAGGGGTGAAAGTGGTGGGACTGAGTGACCAGAGAAGCCCCTTTGAAGAGATGAGATCAGTCCAGTGATGTGAGTGGAGCAGAGAGGCTGGACTTAGAGATGTCTGGTGTAAGAGCATTACAGGCAGGAGAAACAGCCAGGGCAAAGGCCCTGTGGCCCAAATGTGCTAGTGTTGGTGGAGTAACAGAAAGTAGGCAATGTGACTAGAGAGGCAAGGGTAAGAGTGAGGGAGACTCAACACAGAGTTAGGGGCTGAATGACTTAGATTTCATCAGGTTTGATCCTCAGTGGGAAGGTGACTGCCCAAAGCTCTTTAAAATTGTTACTGCAACTTTTGCAGGCTATTCCTGCCGCAAGAGGTATGGAGGCATGCATAACATCATGCATATGGGCCTAGGCGGGGCTAGAGTTAGGATTCCTCTGACTTTCACTAAAGGGCTTTCAAAAATTGGTTTACTTAGCTGTGTTTAGCATCCCCACACTTTCCCTTTAGCTCACTGAAGAGGGAGCAGAGAGCTGTTTTAGGCTTCCTTCCAGACTTGGAATTAGTTTGTTTTCTATCTTTTATCACAAATATCCTGCTGCCCTTTGCCAGGATTCCTGGTAATGGAACCTTTTTGTTTTGTTATATTTTAATCTGCTTAGCGCATGTGGCTTGTCTATCTGGCCCCACAAATCACTGGTTATCATCACAGTCAATGGTCTGTGTCCAGCCAATTTCACAGACAAACACCCCTCTTCTGGTCACAGTCCCTGACGTGGGGAAGTCTGATTTACAAAGTCAATAAAAGTGCATTCAGGGAATTACCGGGCCTTGCTGGCTTAATAGATGAGATTAAAATCTCCAAGTTTAGGACAATAAGAAGTCATTTAACATGCGTAAGGTGGCAAGTGGGTTATGGAAATGTCAACTGGTCAGGGACAGACACCACTGGAAGGGGATTTATTGGAAGACAAAAGGACTAATTGATTAATTGCCTTCAGCGTCTTTCCCAGCATGACCTGGGGAACAGATATCATAGTATAGTTCATTGGTCACTTTGGGGAACAGGCAGTTTTTCATAGTTGGAAGACCATCTAGAATAAAAAAGGTAAGGCATTTTAAGAGGAATTTTTTTAAATTAAAGTTTTCTCATCACCGGATGAACGTGTTCACTGTGGATGCTGTAGGATGGCTTACCTGGAAAGCAGAAGTGAGGAAAGCACTGCTGGGCAGAGGGAGAAATTGGGCATGACACAGTTGTAACAAAGGCCTCAGCTGGTCCCTTGGGAGCTCAGGAGCTGGGATGAAGGCAAGGGACCAGACCCCTGTGTGTCAACAGAGGCCAGTCACTGGATGCACACGTCCCCAGGAAGTGTGTGTGTGACCCCGAGTGAGGGAAATTCCTGTAAAGTGTCTTGGAAGCTGGAGGCAGGGACATGTGTGCTATATCACAGTATCCACTACAGTAGACATTTTATAAAATAGAAGCAAAAGAGATGAAAACAAAAATTACTCCAGATCCCACCATCCTGAGAAAAGGGTTAATTTTTTGGTGTATATCTTCTCCACCTTTTGGTCATACAGATATATGTATATACATCAAATGTATTGTGTGTGTGTAAGCACATACAGACACAAGTGCCTCCCCTTATACGTGTGCAAAAATGAATCATACCCGATCTTGCTTTTTTCGGAATATATCATAAATATTTTCTCTCTATGTTAATACAGATTAAAGTAGACACATCTAGTCTTTTGCCTCATGATTTCTTATCAAAGAATATTCATCAAAGAAATACCTGAAATGTATACACAAGGTGTATATTGCAGCATTATTTATGCTAATTAGAAAACTCCAGAACAACCCAATGTCTAATAATAAGGGTCTGATCACATACATATGGTACAGCTCCACCACAGCCATTTTGTTCAGAAGCCTATTTTAATGATTGTGAGAAACTGTGCCCAATATATGGTTAAATATTGGAAGAAAACCTCAGGATAAAAACCACTAGAATTTTGTTGGAAAAAAGTATATGTACACTGGAAAAAATAGCAGGACCTCCTCCAAAATGTAACCAATGGTTATTTCTGATTGATGGAATCACAGGTGTTTTCTTCCTTTTTTAAAATTGCTTTTTCATTTTTTTTCAGAGTATATTATTTTATAATGAGAAAAAAACACTAAAAATACTTTTAGTTAGTCTCCAAATATTTTTAGCACTACTCTAAGAATTAAAACAGTAATTTATATATAAGGCAAAATAGTTGATAAAGCAAAGTGGTTTACAGTGAAAATTTATCCCTCTCTCATTCCAGACACCTCCCTTTTCCCCAGTTCTCTCCCTAAAAGGCAACCTGTGGGCAGTTTCTTTTACATCCTTGCAGGGATGTCCTATGTAATATAAACACACACACACACAAACACATGCACATGTGTGTAAGACAGAGAACATACTCTACACACCACACAACATCCCCCCAACTTAATGTATCTTGGAGAACATACTAAATCACAAGATGTATATCAGCTTCATTCCTTGAGTCGTGTTTACATCTCCCTTCACTCCCACCCATCAGAGGCGGGTGGGTGAAAGCAAGTGATAACTCCTGACGTCACATGAACAGGAAGTGTTACTTGGATGAATGAACTGACTTCAGAGGCGAGAGAGGATTCCATCCCTTCCACAACATCTGGAGGATGACGATAGTGCCGTCTAGCCCACTGCTTCCTGGGCCTTTTCTTTCCAGCCTTTATACACACACATCTTACCTTCAAAGGAAGGAAAGAAGGAAAGGAGGGTAAGAAGCAGGTAGAGAGCAAAGGAAGGAGAATTAAAATGCAAAATCTCTCAGGTTGACATCTTCATTGCCCTACCAACTCATACAGTCACTCTGTGCCAGGTGATATTCCATCTGCCCTTGCTGAGTTACACTCTAGTGACATTCGAGACAGACACTACACAAATGTGTCAGATGCTGGTAAGTGCCACGGGCCATCTCTGCACACCAACCTCAGCATCCAGGCCTCTTCGAGCAAGTCTCTGCTGCCCTTTGAAGATGCAGGCGGACCATCTGCTCTGCCTGCAGGTTATGGGCAAGAGGCTACTGTGTCTTCTTCAGCTTCCACCAACCCTTCTCTTACCGTGTGCCCTGCTGTCCTGCCAATGTCTCCCTGGTGACACAGGGCGAGGACTGGCATAAATAATATCTACCATTAACCGAGCACCTAGTTCTGTGTGCCTTGTGCTGAAACAAGCATTTTATGAACTTGCAGGAACTTCTTGAAGTAGGTACTATTATTATTTTCTCCATGTTAGAGATAAGAAAGCTGAGAACAACAGAGAAAGAATCAGAAAATTTGAACCACACATCATGTTACAATATATGTACGTCAAGCCATTATGCTGTAAAACTGAAATCTACAGTATTATATGTCAATTATATCTCAATAAGACTAGGAAAATACCCTATAGATGCGGATGCCTTTGTAAAGTCTAGTGTTAGCAGAGGGGGTAAAAACAGACCAAAGAGGGAAAATATTTGAACATGGCAGACTCTCAGGTGTCTTTAATATCCTGTGACACAATAAATATGTGTCAACAGATAGGTAATCTTGATCTTTCTTTTTAAAAGCTGGGACTCTTGCTTTTGGGATAAATATTCCCAGGATTTTTAATTTTTCACTCGCTAGTTCTTGATTTTTGCAACTGCTAAACTGACAATCAGTTAAATCATTTAGCATATATTACTAGCACCTATTCAGTCCCAGGAAATTTCTTGGCGTTCAAGATACAAAGATTGGGATAAACTGGTCTTCCCGTGAATCTAGAAGTGATGATGTAAACAAATGACCATAAAAGAACGCAGACTGAATTATATAAATTGTGAATGTAACGTTAATAGATTACTAGACAATGTATTAAGCACATTATGGGCATTGCCTGACATATATCTCATAAGAATTGTGAGATTTTACAGGTGAGGAAATGAAGGCTCAGAGGTCAGTCTCCTGCCCCGAGGAGTCTTGCCAGATCCAATGTAGGACGCCTAGTTAAATTTAAATTTCAGAGAAGCTAGTTCCATACTTAGACCAAAAAATTATTCATTGTTTATCTGAAATTCAAATTTAACTGTGTGTTCTGTATTTTTATTTCCTAAATCTGACAACCCAAGCTCAAGGTCGTCCAACTGGCATCTGGCATTTGGAGATGGAGTTGGTGACCACCACCTGCTGTTACTGATCACAAGATCAACAGCTACCCACCCCTGGCCCCCGTCCCCTGACCCCAGTCAGGGTTTCTTCAGACTGTACCAGCCTTCTATGCAGTGCCCCAGAATAGTACAGGCCCTTAGATGAGTTAGAGGAATGTGTTTGCGCGGGCGAGCCTGTGTTCAGCGATGGGAAGTGGGGTGGTGGGGGGTGGGGGGCGTCTCGCCACCTTTGCCCTCCAGGTGCGAGAAAACAGCAGCTAAGCAGCCAAGTGAGTGGCTCATATCTGTGCTGCTCCTTCCGGAGGGAAATCAATGATTTAGTTAAAACCTCACATGCCCCGTGCTGCGGATTGGGGCCATCCCAGCGGAGCTGCTCTGCAGAGCCTTTTTATAAACCAGCAACAATTTACACTCCAAATGAAGTCCTAATAAACTACTGCGCAGCCCTGCCAGGAGGAGGCCGGGTAAATACTTCCTTTTAATAAAACACTCGCGGGCTGATCTCAGCAAGGCTAAAATCCTTGTGCATCCAGCATCCTGGCCTTGCAGCCCAGACTCTGGGGACAGGGGGAGGAGGCCCCCCTCACGGCCCAGCTGTGTAGGGTTTATCTGTTCTTATTCACCCAGGTCTGTGCTCCTGGTCTTTCGATTCCCAGACTGGGAGGAGCCTTAGATTTCAATCAGGTCAGACCTACCTAGGGTGCTGGAATTATAGTGTTTCCCAGCCATGAGTCCATAATTCTTACCTGCTGTTCTAGAGGGACAGGGCTGTGTAATTATTGGAACTCTAGCCTGGAGCCAGCTGCTGAATCGTGTACCTCTTCCTGGATGTGTGACCTTGGTTAGCTTTAATCCCTCTGTGCCTCACTTTATCACTTACAAAATGGGGATAAAATAAGCACGTATTATTTAAAGTTGTGGCACAGCGCCTGGCATAAGTGCTCAATAACAACCATTATTATGGTTTTATTATTAAAATGACATTATATGTAATGACTGTGAAGTTCTTAGCACATAATAAATGCTTAGTAAATGGTCTGATCTTTATACCATTATATTTAGTATGACTGTAAGTATTAATAAGCTATATCAGGAGGACCTTTATAACTTTGAGAAAAAGTTACATTGCTGTACATTCTACCCATTGTGCTCACTCCATCCTCTACGGGAGTTAAACAGAATAAATTTAAATAAAGTTAAACCTGACAACCCTCAAATATTTGCCCCACTCCCAAATCTACCCAACGTTATGTTTATTTCAGGTAAAAAGTACACCAGTTCTTTCAACGATTCATCCAGACATCCTAGTTCTTTTCCTATTAAACCTCAGGTTTAAAATGGAATCCAGAATACTCGCCTTCTAGGAGGGAATAAACGAGTGTATAATAAAGCTCCTAGCATGTTTGTAGCACTCAATGGGTGCTCTTCCCTTCTGTCCTCCAAATGAGAGCAGAGTGTCGCTGTCCCATTCCCTCAGGGCCAGCCTAGCTAGTGGCTCTGAGCTCAGACTCTGGAGTCAGAGTGTCTGGGTCCAAAACTGGCTCCATCAAAGCTGTGTGACCTTGGGAAAGTTCACTTAACCTCTCCTTGCCTCACTCACCTCACCTGTATAGTGGGAACAATAACAGTGTGCTTATGTTAATTAACTGAAATGAATCAGGCAAGGCACAGTTCCTGATGTGTAGTAAGCACTGAATCAGTAGTCTTAGGCTATTATTATTCCAGATGAGCCACGCGGAACTGGAGGCTGTACTCAGGAAAAGGGGACTATTTCCAAACCCTCTCTTTGGCTCAACATCAGGCCACCATCCTCAGCCATCTCCTTGCATTACTGGCTCATTCTAAGCTTGTGGTCTTTTCCATAAGAGCTACTATTATGCATCATGCCTCTTACCTTGTCTTCTACCAACTGTTATTTCCTCTGGACTCAAGTGTAGGCCTTCACACTAATCCCTATTTAATTGCATCCTGCTAGCTTTGTGCTGCAATTCCAATTGTTCAAGAATCTTTTGGATGCTTGGCCTGTCATCCTGCACTGGCCAGTGCTCCTACTATCCTGGCTTGTGGACAAAGTGGATGCTATAAAACCAGGAGAGAGAGCCAGAGCCTGTAGTGGACTTACGTTACTCCTGCCTGCCCAGAATTCACGCCTCATTTTTTGTCAACTGCACTTCATTCAGTATTTCCTTAGGCACTCACCCCTCTCCCACGGCATGTAGTTTTGGTGAGATTGTCAATCAAGGTGCCAGGGGAGGGAACAGATCCCAAATTGCAGCAATTAGATTCTTTCTCTGGAACCTAACTGCTGAGAAGAATGATAAAATGCATCCTACCAAAGAAAAGATAAAGTCAGAGCTGGTTTATCCTGAAAGCAGCTACTTGAAGAGATTGCTCACTAGATCCCATTCAATGGATCCTTAGTGCTGCCTTTTTCCTGTCCTGTCAAGGTTCTTCAGCTTCACCTTTAATGGCATGTGTGTGGACTCAGTTGCTCAGTCTTGTCCAACTCTTTGCAACCTCATGGATGGTAGCCCACCAGGCTCCTCTGTCCATGGAATGCTCCAGGCAAGAATACTGGAGTCGGTAGCCATTCCCTTCTCCAGGAGATCTTCCTAAACCAAGGATCGAACCTGGGTCTCCTGCATTGCAGGCAGATCTTTTATGGTCTGAGCCACCAACGAAGCCCATTGCAGCTCTAACAAACCAACAAAAACCATCTCTAGATTTAGTGACTTAAAACACTAAGCATTCAGTCAGCTCAAGAATCTGTGGATCATGTAGGTGGGTCTTCTGGTCTCTGTTAAGTTCACTCATGAATCTGAGTTTAGCTGAAGGTCAACAAAATAACTCTACTGGACCCTCTCGCATGTCCAGGGGGTCAGCTGGGAACTGGGTGAATCCTAGGGTTACCTCATCTGGGACAAATGGTATGACTGTTGTGTTCGACATGTCTCATCCTCTAGCAAGTTAACAGGGCATGTTCTCAGGAGGGGGATAGAGAAGCAAGAGAAGATGGGAAGTGCCAATGCTTTTTCAAGCCTCTGCCTATGTCACAACTGCTAAATTCCTATTGACCAAAACAAGTTGCTGGGAGTGGGAGGAGCTATAAAGCCACATTACAAAGAGTGTGGCTACAGGGAGGGGTGAAGAGTTGGAGATGTTATTAAATCAACTATATACCATGAGCTAGCTCAAAACCTCTTGGCAAATTATTTTTTACCAACACCACTAACCCCCCTCCGTCTGGCCCCCACCTCACCTCTACGTTGGTTTTTGTTGCCTTTTAAGAACTCTTACTGATAAAGAACTGGAAGGTAGAATGGACTTGTATCTACATCTGAGTCTTGGAAGCCAATGGAAGAGAGAATTTCAAGATGGAAGTCAAGGTTAACAGGGCCAAATGGTGTATAGACATCAAATGACATAAGGACTGAGAAAGACCCATTGATTTATGAGCAAGTGGGTCACCTGTCACTTTAGTAAGAATGGTTTCTATGAAGTGGGAGCAGAGGTCAGATCAGAGTGGGTGACAGGTGAGGGAGGGGAGGCTGTGAGTGTAGACAACTCTTTGAAGAATCTTGTGTGATATAATCTCTGGAGAAAGGTGTGGGGTTAGGGAAGCATTTTGAAATTTGTGTTTATAGAGGGGGAGAAACACACAAAAGAAGCCCATAGGGTGCAAAGTCTGATTCTAAACAACTGAACTAAGATGAAGCAGCCTGGCCTCCATCAGGCAGGTTCCTTCCTTCCGCTTAGTCCAGGAAAGCTTGTTATTTCAGTTGACTTTCACTTCCCTGCATTAGCATCAAGCAGCTTGACAGATGCCCCAAAAGGAATGTTGCCTATCTTCACCAGAAATTCTGTCTCTGTCTTATTGTACAATGTGAACATTGTCCTTCCCATTCCTTCACAGTACTCCAGGTCAAGCTCCCCAGGGGGCTGGGGCCGGGGATACTGATGGAATAAGGATGGGCTGAGGATGGGGTTATTTGACTTTCCCAGCTTGAGGCCACCTCCCTCATCCATCCAGTTGGGATGGCAGTCAATGACACCCCAGTTACGTGGAAATCCTGGTAAACTCGGAAAATCAGAAAAGAAAAACTTGCATCTCATATAGCTGAATTACATCTGGGGCACATGCAGCCCTTCTGGAGGATGAGGAAGAATGGAAGCCAGTTCCAGGAAAAGGAATTAGAGAAGGAGAATACCAGCCTCATTTGAGTCCTCTGTGAGGGCTGGAGCCAACTCATGAAATAAATAGGCACTTTATGCAGCTCCACCACTTGCTGTGTGACCTTTCACAAGTGAACTAACCTTTCTGGGCTTCATCCTCATAGGACTGTGAGGATTAAATAAAATTCCACTTATAAAATAGCATGATATGGGCTTCCCAGGTGGCGCTAGTGGTAAAGAACCACCTGCCAATGCAGGAGACATAAGAAATGTGGCTTCGATCCCTGGGTCAGGAAGATCCCCTGGAAGAGGGCATGGAAACCCACTTCAGTATTCTTGCCTAGAGAACCCCATGGACAGAGGAGCCTGGCGGTCTACAGACCATAGGGTCGCAAAAAGTCAGACATGACTGAATGACAGAGCATGTACCTTCCAGTCTGTAGCTTTCCCCAGACTCACAGAGACACCAACACCAGCTAGCTGGCACCCTCTCCTCAGGGATTTGGGTCCCAGACCCACAGGTCCCCTCCTCTGAGCTGCTGAGTTTTGATAATTCCAACTGCTTCCTTTTTTGCCCCAGCAGGAGCGATGGTAGCTGCTTCCATTGAGGGCTGTCTCTGTGATACCTTGGAGTTATCTTTCTCCTTTTTCAGTTAATTACTCATCAGTTCTAGATCTTGTTAAAAATTCCTCACACTAAGTATCATTATTCCAATAACTGGTATGGCTCCTGTTTCCAGACTAGTGCTGAGTGATATACCTGCTCTTACAGAACCTCACACGAAGTACTGCCATGGGATCAATCCCATTGTTCTGAATTGTTTCTTCCCCTGCATCCCTTTTAATATGGGTTTTCCCCTTGTAGTGATCAGTAAACCTGTGTTAGAATCTGCTGGGATCTTTGTTAAAAAATCTTTTGAGGGTCCCACCTCTATTGATTCTGACTCACTTGGGAAACACATATGTATTTTTTAGTAAGTGTTCCTGGTTTAGGAGAGCACTTTTCTTTTCTTTTTTTGCCCTCAGGGACCAGCTTTTTCCACTTGTGCTCCCAGGTCCTGAAAGCTTGTTGAAAGAGTGGGCTGACATTATATCTGCATATTCTGCAGCCACCTCCTCTCCATGGAACCAAGGAGCGAGGAGAGCCCCAGATGGTTTTATGTTTTACCATTAAGCAGAATAGGGTACAATGGTGGTCAGTGGAATAGAAGGTCCGCTCGGTTCTGCTCACTTCTAAGGTAAGATATGGGACAGAAGAGCTGGGCCTGGTGAAGACCTACTGTCCAGCGAGAAGGTACAATCTGTTTGCTGTTGTTTTTCAGTGGCTTAGTCATGTGCAACTCTTGGCAACCTCATGGACCGCAGCACCCCAGGTTTCCCTGTCATTCACTATTTCCCTGAGTTTGCTCAAACTCATGTCCATTGAGGCGGTGATGCCATCCAACCATCTCATCCTCTGTCGTCCCCTTCTCCTTCTGCCCTCAATCTTTCCCAGCATCAGGGTCTTTTCCAATGAGTCAGCTCTTCACATCAGGTGGCCAAAGTACTGGCGCATCAGTCCTTCAGCATCAGTCCTTCCAATGAATCTTCAGGGTTGATTTCCCTTAGGATGGACTGGTTGGATCTCCTTGCAGTCCAGGGGATTCTCAAGAGTCTTCTCCAACACCACAGTTCGAAAGCATCAATTGTTTGGTGCTCATTGTTCTTTATGGTCCAACTCACATCCATACATGACTACCGAAAAAACCGTAGCTTGGACTATATGGATCTTTGTCGGCAAAGTAATTCCTCTGCTTTTAAATACACTATCTAGGTTTGTCATAACTTTTCTTCCAAGGAGCAAGAGTCTTAATTTCATGGCTGCAGTCACCATCTTCAGTGATTTTGGAGCCCAAGAAAATAAAACCTTCCACTGTTTCCACTTTTTTCCCTTCTATTTGCCACAAAGTGATGGGGTCAGATGCCATGATCTTAGTTTTTTGAATGTTGAGTCTTAAGCCAGCTTTTTCAATCTCCTCTTTCACCTTCGTCAAGAGGTTCTTTAGTTCTTCTTTGCTTTCTACCATTAAGGTGGTATCATCTGCATATCTGAAGTTATTGGTATTTCTCCTGGCAATCTCGATTCCAGCTTATGATTCATTCATCCCGGCATTTTGCATAATGTACTCTGCATAGAAGTTAAATAAGCAGGGTGACAATATACAGCCTTGACATACTCCTTTCCCAATTTTGAACCAGTCTGTTCTTCTGTTTGTAGGACATATATTAAGTTAACCTTAAAATGCATTCCAATATACATTAGATGCAGACAAATGCTGTTTGATTCTGCTTGTATGAGGTACAGTTAAATTCATAGAGTCAGAAAGAACTTTGGTAGATACTAGGGGTTGGAGGGTGGGTGTGGGGTGGAGAGGGAAGATGAGGAGTTAGTGTTCAATGGGTACACAATTTCAGCTCAGGAAAGTGAAAAATTTGGGAAATGGATGATGGTGAGAGTTGCACAATGTACTTAGTGTCACTGAACTGCACAGTTAAATATGGTTAAAACAATATGTTTTATATTATGTGACTTTTACCACAGTTAAAAAAATTAAAAATAATAAAGCAAACATATGGTGGTGTATGTTAACTGGATTTATTGTGGTGATTATTTCACAATATACAGAAGTATAAAGCCAGTATGTTGTACACAGGAAACTAATACGTTGTATATCAACTATACCTCAATAAAATTAAAAAAAAATTTTTTTTAAAGTAAAAGAGTAAAGCTAGCAAACGTTTTCAGAAAGTGTCCTGTAAAATAATGAAACATTGCTTTCAGAAAGTACTGAGACCATTCCTTTAGAGAGTGTGCAAAGCTAAACTTCTGTTCAGTAAACTGATGTGAGAAATTTGGTCTTACATTTAGATCTTTAATCCATTTTGAGTTTATTTTTGTGTATGGTGTTATAAAGTGTTCTAGTTTCATTCTTTTACAAGTGGTTGACCAGTTTTCCCAGCACCACTTGTTAAAGAGGTTGTCTTTTTTCCATTGTATATCCTTGCCTCCTTTGTCGAAGATAAGGTGTCCATGGCTGATTCATGTCAATGTATGGCAAAAACCACTACAATACAAAAATAAAATAAAATAAAATAAAATGAAAACCCATTAAAAATATATAAGTATACTTCCTTTGCTGAAAAAAGAAAAAGAGAAATTTGGGAAGTTTCAAGTATTTCTGAAGGGAAAAGTTTTGTTTTTCCAGAGTTTCACTTCACTTGAGGTAGTAAAATTAAATGAAAGCAGACTAGTAGTCCCTTCTTTGGTAAAAACTGGTTTGGAGAGAGCTGTAGGGAAGCTCATGGCATAGGGGCTGGGAAGGGCAGGATAGATTTTTATTATTAATAGTTTACCTCTTATAGGATGGAGAAAAGTCATGAGGGGCTAAGTTTTAACCAAAATATAAAAGTTATCCTTAAGTTAAAAAGACAATGCTTACCCAGGATTTGTTCTGATTATATAAAATGATATATGTATATATAAGATATAACAATGGCTATTAGTTGATGGATCAGTGTTCCCATCCCCTAGAGGAGTGAATCTTAAAGATATAATCTTTCACTTTACAATTTTTTTCATTGAAGTATAGTTGATCTACAATGTTATGTTAGCTTCTGATGTATGGCAAAGAGACTCAGATATATATATATATATATATATACTTTTTTATTATAGGTTATTACAATATAGTAAATATAGTTCTCTGTGCTATACAGTAGAATCTTGTAGTTTATCAGTTTTACATATAGTGGTTTGTACCTGTTAATTCCAAACTTCTAATTTTTCTACCCCCCCCTTCTGTCTTTGGTAACCATAAGTTTGTTTTTTATGTCTTTGAGTCTGTTTCTGTTTTGTAAATAAGTTCACTTGCATCATACTTGAGATTCCACATCTAAATGAAATCATATGATATTTGTTTTTCTCTGTCTGACTTACTTCACTTAGTATGATCATCCCTAGGTCCTTCCATGTTGCTGCAAATGGCATTATTTCATTCTTTCTGATGGCTGAGTAGTGTTGCATTGCATAAATGTCCCACTTCTTTACCCATTCCTCCACTGATGAACATTTAGGTTGCTTGTATACCTTGACTATTGTTAACAGTGCTGCTGTGAACATTGGGATGACTGTATCTTTTTGAATTAAAGTTTTGCATAGACATGTGCATCGGAGTGGGATTGCTGGGTCATACGGTAGCTCTATTTTTAGCTGTTTAAGGAACCTTCATGCTGTTTTTCATAGTGACTACATCAATTTACATTCCCCAAAACAGTGTAGGAACCCTCCACTTTCAAATGTCTCCAGGTGAAGCTTGGTCAGACCTGGAATGAAAGGCTGCAGAAATAACTAGGCTCGTTATGTTTGTTACATGGACAAAGTGAGGGCAGAATTTCTTAGTTGACATTAGCTGGAAATTCTCTACTTAGCAACCTCGGTGGGAGGAGAGACACATGTTAAAGTATATCCATTAACCCATCTGCTGGGGCATTAATCCAACTATAATGACTCAGTTTTCCACTGCAGTGTGGAAATCTAGGTGTTCAGAAATGGACACTACACTAACTGTGATCCCTTCAGTCAGCCCATTTCTTGCATACTTTTTTTTTCTTTGCTATTAAAGAAAGAAACTTGACAGGGAATTCATTTTCTAAAGTATAGCCCTTTGCAGATAAACTTGACAGATCAAAGTCTGCTTATAAAAACCTTGTCCACCTTCTGCATTAGGAGAGAGGCCTATTGGCTGTTGGGAGGTAACATCTTGGAAGCTACAGTGTCTGGGAGGAGGTTTGGGGTTCTGGAACTGTGACTGGTGCCTGAGGGATGCCCCAGGAGTTGGGGAAGGCTCATTCTTCTGAACTAAGTTAATTCCACACAGCCAGCCTAGTCTTTGGGTGGGAGAATCTTGGCCTTTTGGATCTGGCTACCTGCCTAAAGAGAAAACTCAATTTGCAGTCAAAGAAAAGGAATGTATAGTTTGCCTGAGGCAGAAGAAATAAAAGATAAGAAACCAGCCTCAGGGTCCAAGCCTTTGGCACTGAGGAAATCTGAAAAGTATTATAACTATGGAACGAAGGCAGCATATAATAAAATCAGTTAGGGGGAGATAGTTGGGTAGATCCCACAGGTAGTTGAAGGATGGCTTAATAAGCCAGCACATCATTAAGTTGTGCAACCGACCCAAAGGCCTCAATCCTCTTAGATATTATTTAGCCTATGATGTAGGGCTTCCCAGGTGGCACAGTGGTAAAGAATATGCCTGCCAATGCAGGAGACACAGGAGATGTGGGTTGGATCCCTGCATTGGGAAGATCCCCTGGAGATGGAAATGGCAACCCATCCCAGTATTCTTGCCTGGAAAATTCCATGCCAGAGGAGCCTGGTGGGCTAAAGTCCAGGGGATAGTGAAGAGTTGGACACAGATGAGCACACAGCACAGCACAGTAAAGACTCACGTTTGCCTCAAACACTTTGTCCCCTCCCCTTCAGGGAGCAAAGCAAAGGAGTGTGGACAGAGCCAGCTCTTCTTCAAGGTGAACACAAGGACCTAATAGCCTGTTTCCTGCCCCACGGAAGAAGAAACTGTTGCTCTAGACTGACCTCAGTCCTGCAGTTTGTCTAAACTTGATAAAAATGTGCCTGTATTTCAGTATTTCTGGGAGATGCATGTTGAAGGGTGGTGGAGAATAGTTCAACCGCGGAAGCTATTGAACTGGGCATGGCTGGGTGTTTACTTAGAACAAACAAAGAGATTATGTATAATGCAAATAAACCAAAACAACAGACGTGAGTGGTGTGATGATAAGGCAGCAGTGGTTCCTAAAGCCATGCTGTGTAAACGTCCCTGATTGGCGTTGGAGCCGCTGACCATGAACTTCTTCCACTGGAACTCTGCAATGTCTTGACTCTGCTCTGATCATGCATACATATCATGTTCATTTCTACCAGCTCGAAGAATCTGGGCATCAAACTGTAGGAGTAGTTGCTGTGGGACTTTATAAGGAACATAGATCAATTGAAGAAAAGCGAACTACCTGGGGGGAGTGAGCGATACAAAAATAACAAGGTTATACTTGGAATAGGGTATTTTTTTTTACTAGTTGATGCTAGTAAAGAAAACACTCCATCTCTCCTTAACCACCCCTTCCTTCGGCTGTGCCCTGTCTGACGATATCCATTCACATCTATAGAAGCTTGTTTTTAAACTGGAGGAGGCCAAAGGCATTTAGTAGAGGAAAGATGACAGAGAAAGAAGGATGAAGGGAATAGAAGTTCCCTGTTCTAAAATTCAGGGTTGGATTTAGGACATAACAGAGCTGGGGGCTCTATTACATTTTTCAAGACTGATATTTTATGAAATTCTAGACTCAAGCATATTATCTGTCTTTGGGTCAGAGTGTTGCCCAGAATTGGGAAGAATGCTCTTCTCCTTGTTTTTGCAAAGAACCAGATGCCATCCTGGAACCCTGAGTTTTGGAGACTTTAGAGACATCCAAGGACAGGACAGCATGCTTGGCGTGGGCATTTTTACGGAGGGCTGGGGTGGGGAGAGACTCTTCAGGCATCTCTGCAGAAAACAGGTGGGGACTGAAAGAGGGCAGATCTGCATGCTGGCTACAGCAGATGACTGGATGTATGAGTGCTCGTGGGCCACTGTGGACCCCCAGAGGGAAATGGCAAAGGAATAAAGTGCTGCTGTGGGGTGGGGTTCTTAAGCCAATGGACACTTGAGCTTCACACTCAACTGTCAAAATGTTTATGAACTGGGGAGAGCAGGGCAGAGCATGTTAATTAGATTACAAAGGACACAACAGAGACTTTGGAAAAATTCTAATTGGTTCACTTGTGATGCACTAGTTCTAGCCAGACCTTGGCTGACTCAGTTGTGTCTTTAAAGGGAAACTGAGACTCAAGATCAGGTAACAAAGCTGAAGCCTATTCCCATGGGGCCAGGCTGAGATGCTTATTAAGAGTTTGGGGTTTGGTTTCCGTGGGGAGCCAGTCACTCGAATCTTGCTTGTGGGATCTGTATATACCCAGCCAGACAGAGTGCCTCCCTCTCTCTCAGGGGAGAATGACACAGGCCACATATTCACAAAATGTGTTGTGGGTATGTCCTGGGCTGTCTTTTCTGGATGTATCTATATCACTTCTTCTGTCCACAGAAGTGGCTCTCAGCTGCTGCTTTTCTGCCGAGTGAACCTGACCCCTTTGTAGCAACAGTTGATGGGGAGGACTTTTCACCCAAGCCAGACCAACCTTCTTCCTCTGGCAGTTTGGAATTTTACAAGGACAGAGGCTCATGGTCAACTATATCAATGGCAGTGCTCTAAAGCAGTGCTTCTCACTCTCACACAACAGTCATGGGGGTCTTGTTAAAATGCAGATTCTGGTTCAGCCAGTCTGGGGTGAGGCCTGAGATTCTGCATTTTCAACGAATGCCCAGCTTCTTGGACCACATTTTGAGTAGCAAGGACCTATGCATGTGTGCTAAGTTGCTTCAATCGTTTTCAACTCTTTGCAACCCCATGGACTGTCACCTGCCAGGCTCCTACTGTCCATGGCATTCTCCAGGCAAGAATATTGGAGTGGGTTGCCATTCCCTCCTCCAGGGGATCATCCTGATCCAGGGATCGAACCCACATCTCCTGTGTCTCCTGCATTGTAGGCAGATTCTTTACCACTGAGCCACCCTGAAAGCCCAGCAAGGACCTATAGCAAGCTCCTTTTGCTAAGAGAAAATTTTCTATTATTTACCCCAAGAGGTGTACATTTATTATTTTCTAAATTATATCAATATAATACTATTATGTATATTACCAAGCATACAAAGATAAGAAGAAATTAAAATGAGATAAAACTAAATAGAAATAGAAATTTGAGTATTTCCTTCCTGTACCTCACTCAGAGGATTGTCCTGTTACTCCCAAGGGTGTGTGCA
The DNA here is from genome assembly GCF_910594005.1 of Cervus elaphus. Taxonomy (NCBI): domain Eukaryota; kingdom Metazoa; phylum Chordata; class Mammalia; order Artiodactyla; family Cervidae; genus Cervus; species Cervus elaphus. The sequence goes on from NC_057824.1 coordinate 34,537,574, forward strand.
CACTGCTCTTGGGGGCCACTGCTCCAGGGGGAAGGTGCTAAGCCCACTGGTCTGAGCCCCTAGTTTTCCTGGTTCTGTCCGTGCTGAGGATTGGAAGTCGGAAGCCTCCGCCAGTTCTGTGATATCCTAGCAATGATCTCTTCATGTGTATTGTTACTTGCAGGCAAAGGCAGGGCAAGGGACTGAATATTTGTGTCCTCTAAATTCATGTTGAAACTCTAATTCCAATATGATGGTATTTGGAGTCGGGGTTGAGTCTAAGAAGAGAGGTGAGGCTATATTTGGCAAAAATGGGCCAAGGAGCATGAAATTGGTCAGGGGAAGTGGTCTAGTGCAATGGCTCTGGACAATGCGAGGATATCACAGGCCTCTTTTCATACTTCATGCTGCCTGCAGTAGTGGCTGGCTGACAGCAAAGTGCTCTGTCTCTGTCCTACAGGAAACTGATTAGAGAGAACCCCAGTGCCAGCCCACCTCTCCTTAGGCTCACGGTCAGGGAGGAGATGTGGGAAGAGCCATGCCCTTCTAGATTCCTCTGAAATGATGCCTTGTAGGAAGGTACATCAATTTATTAATAGTACTAATTCCACAGGAGGTACATTGGTATAAAAGGAAATTTGAAATCTAAAAGGCGAACACACATAGGGAGAGATGTTCAAATCATTTAGTAATAAGAGAAATGCCAATTAAACAAGAACAAGAGATCACTTCCCACCTAGACAGGCAAAATTGGGAAGCTACATGTACAAGGCTCGGGCAGGGAAGGGAGGTTCCGCGAGGCTCCATCCGGTGTGTGCAGCCGGCTGCAGGGCACCCTGGCAGGGCTATGGATCCTCCATCCACGAGCACCCTCTAAGCCAGCAAGCCTACTCCCAAAGTGGGGGGACACGGGCGGGAATGTCCCCTGCAGGACACTCACTGTGGGGCTCCTCGGTGTCCATCACTGACACAGGCAGAGCCTGGAGGAGCCGGCAGTAGTCACACTAGTTGCACAGAAAGAAACCGGAAACGGATGCTGAAACCATGGCATGCGGTCAGCGGCGTGGGAAAGGGGGTGGGGCTAAAAGCGGACGGGGCGGGACCTTGCCCATATCAGTAGTGATGTTACCGGTTGGAAAGGGGGGGAAAAAAAGCATGAAAAAAGAAATTCTGTCAGCTGGCCAAGCCCGCTTTGTGGAATTTCTTCTACAGAGTAATGTCTGGGGACTCAACAACTTGCCTGTTGGTTCAAGGTGAATCCAGTGAGTAACACAGGGGCAGAGAGCTTTCCCTGCCCCCACCTTCACCACACACACACACATAAATAACACACACACAACATGCATACACATGCATACACACATGCACACACAGAGATACACACATGCACACAGTTACACACATGTGTATACATACCCATGTAGACACACAGAGGCACATGTATACACACACATACACATGTGTATACATACCCATGTAGACACACAGAGGCACATGTATACACACACATACACACACATATAGACACACATGTGCATACACATATATACACACATAGGTACACCCACACCCTCATGCACATGGGTGCCATTTTCCCACTATTTCTGGGACGCTACTGTTTCCTTGATCCCATCTCTCTGTCTTAAAACATGATGTGGACTTGTCTTCTTGGGAGATCATTCTACCTGTGAGTTAACTAAATCAGCCATCCCACTGGATCTTGTAACTATGCCCATTCCCAGGGCCTCCTCCAGGCCTGTCCCATCAGCATCTTTCAGAGCTGGGGCCTGTGAATCTGCATTTTTGGTCAGGCTATTTGGTAAGACTGATACGATTCCAATCATCTGACCATTTTGGAAACCAAGCAGCTTTCAACACAGCTGCCCAGTAGGATTGCCAGGAGAGCTGAAAACAAACAGCAAAAACTGTGGCCTAGGCTTTATCTCTGACCAATAATCTAGAAGCTTTCTGGGTGGGGTGTGGGGGTTTTGTTTTGAACTTTCCGGGGATTCTCCTATGCAGCCAATATTGAGAACCAGGGTCTCTGGGCAAAATTTCCTCCAGTTTTCTGCATCACCTGAAGTGCTTGCTAAACACACAGCTCTTGGGCCCTTCCTCTGGAGATTCTGATATCCATGCATCTCAGTTGAAACCTAGGAATTTACATTTTCAACAAGTACAAGGCTTGATCTTGCCTCCAAGAGTGGGATAACATGATCAATTTTTTTCTCAGTGTGGAAGAGAGCTCCCTTCAGTATTCTCTTCCCCTTGTCCCCACTTCCAACTCTGGACAACACTCCTTGCTAGGAAGCAATGGGCACATGGTTGGACACGTATTTTATAGTCTGTTTTCCAGTGTTCATCACTGAGTTCTAAGATACCACAGTTTTTGAAGAGATTCTTCTTTCCACAGCTATGCTGCTAGCTCTGTGCATTTTCCTTAGTGGCTGCCAATTCCCCTGAATTTTCCTCCCACACCAGGGGTGCATTCCCTGGAGCTGCTGGGGCAGGTGCAGAGGTGACGGAGGCAACATGACATGGATTAACGATTGCCATGTCTTAGGATGCTCTTTGTTTAGTCCTCCTGGCATGTATTCTGCTCATCAGCTCTTCCTTGAGACCATCAGTTAGGTGAATGCTCCAGACTGAATCCATTCTCACAACCAAAGCAACCGTATGTGAGACATCATTGTTTTCTCTTTGGATCAGAGGCTCTATTTGAGGTTCCTTTTGTCATCATTCGCAATAATTCTTGACCTTATCTGAATTGACCTTTTCAATATACATGATAGATAAACAGCTATTTCCCTCTCCCGAATGAAGAAGAGATACTAATTGTCCAATTATAGGAGAAAAATGCAAGTGGGGAGATAAATAAGTAATAATGATAGCAATAATAAAAAATAAATGCAAAAAATTTACAATGAGACATCAATTTTTCATGTGGTATGGCAAAGATTAAAGATTAATAATAGTGTTCATTGTTAGTGGGGTTATTGTCAAACAGCATTCCCATTGGTCAGAACTATGAATTGGTCCAAAAACTGTAGAGGAAAATCTGGCAGTAGCTATCAAAATTTAAAATAACACATATCACTGAGAAAGCAATTCCAGTTCTAGTAATTTACTTTATAGAGCTATTGACAAAAAGATGCAAAAATATCTATATTTATATGAGTCTATATCTACATAGATATAGATATTTACTGCAGAACTTTTTATACAAGTGAAACATTGGGAAATAACCTAAATCTCCACCGATAGGGGGACAATAAAATCATCTCTGGTTCATCCAGATACTATGCAGCTGTTAACTAGAATGAGGTGGACCTGTATGCACTGATGTGTAAATATCATTGGGTCATTAACTAAAGAAAACAGAGGTGGTGGTTTAGTCGCTAAGTCGTGTCCGACTCTTGCAACCCTGTGAAATGTAGCCCACCAGGCTCCTCTGTCATGGGATTCTCCAGGCAAGAATACCGGAGTGGGTTGCCATTTCCTTCTCCAACTAAATAATGAGGACTACCTTCCAGGTCTTGGCCTTTGGCCCCAGGTGCAGAGGTTTCTGGGAACTGAAAGTCATAATGATGTCTGTATGATCTGTCTGTATGACCTCCGGCAGCAGGCTGTATCCGAGTTTGGGCCACAGTGAGTGGCAGGAGAAAACCAGACTGTGGGTGGGGCCGGAAAGGGCATTTGGGGGTTGAGGCAGAGAACCCAGTGTGGGCAGAGGAGGCCCCAGCGCTGCAGATGAGTTTCTCCAGTCTCCGGTGGCCATGGAGAGCAGTGTTCAGGTGACTCCGCAGAGGGCCACCCCTCCCCGAGTCGGACAGGGGGGAAGAGTCTGCGGGTTCCCTGTGACAACCCGAAGCATAAAGGATGACCACAGCAGCTCAGCCAGCTTCTGAACCTGCAAGAAGAGGTGGGAGAGGAAAAGGTGAAGGTGATTTGAACTAATGCTCAAAGCAGTATTCAAGCAGAGACCTACCCTCTCATACAAAGATAAAATATAGACAGACCACTCAGGATTCCCCTGAAGATGTGCGGATCTGTGATTTCAGGAGAGAGCTGGAAGACAGAGAGAGCTGCTGCTGCAAGGTAAAAATAGAGATTGGCCAACCTGAGAACATACAGCCTCCTCTTCAGTGTCAAAGAAGCTCCACTGGACCAGATTCCCGTGGCCAAGCTTGATGTAGACCACCCTCTAACAGGTGAGGAAGATGAAGATTTTGAAGAGGAGAGTGATGGTGATGACACCGTCTTCTTGCAGAGCTGGAAAAAATTAAAAAAGAAAGAACAGAAGAGAAGGCCAGGAAGGAACAAGAACAAAAGCTGAAGAAGAAAGGAGTCCTATAGAAAACATTCTGAGTGGAAACCCTGTCCTTAATCTCACTGGCCCATCCCAGCCTCAGGTCAGCTTCAAAGTTAAAAGAAGGTGGGATGATGATGTTGTCTTCAAGAACTGTGCAAAAGGTATAGATGACCAGAAGAAAGACAAAGGTTTATAAATGACATGCTGTGATCTGAATTTCATAAAAGTTCATGGAGAAATAAATAGTACAGTTTTATGTGCTTAATTGAAAGCCTGTAAAATGTAAACGATCTGACTTTATTTTGTTTTTTTCTTCTCCCCCATTTAAATTGTGTATCAGTTCAGTTCAGTTCAGTTGCTCAGTCGTGTCCAAGTCTTTGCAACCCCATGAACTGCAGCATGCCAGGCCTCCCTGTCCATCACCAACTCCCAGAATTTACTCAAACTCATGCCCATCGAGTCGGTGATGCCATTCAGCCATCTCATCCTCTGTTGTCCCCTTCTCCTCTTACCCCCATCCCTCCCAGCATCAGGGTCTTTTCCAATGAGTCAACTCTTCGCATGAAGTGGCCAAAGTACTGGAGTTTCAGCTTCAGCATCAGTCCTACCAATGAACACCCAGGACTGATCTCCTTCAGGATGGACTGGTTGGATCTCCTTGCAGTCCAAGGGACTCTCAAGAGTCTTCTCTGACACCACAGTTCAAAAGCATCAATTTTTCAGTGCTCAGCTTTCTTCACAGTCCAATTCTCACATCCATACATGACCACTGGAAAAATCATAGCCTTGACTAGATGGACCTTTGTTGGCAAAGTAATGTCTCTGTTTTTTAATATGCTATCTAGGTTGGTCATAACTTTCCTTCCAAGGAGTAAGCGTCTTTTAATTTCATGGCTGCAATCACCATCTGCAGTGATTTTGGAGCCCAAAAAAATATAGGCTTCCCTAATTTTTAGTTTCAAAAATATCTTTTCCTTTATTGATTCCTTGGTGGATAAGGACTTAGGAATTGGTTTAGCCCAGTTTTCTTTTCAATATTTCTAGTCATGTGTTTTCTCTTAAATATGTGAAAAGAAATCTGCTTGTTTCAATAATCTAAATAGCCAAATCTGTGTCCCCGACTTTTTTGTTGAAATGTATGTGGCTAATAAAACATTGCTTATTTTTAAAAAATGAGGAATACCCAGCTTGCTTAGAACTTAAAAAAATTTTTGTTCTGAGATAATAAAGAAACAAAGGTGTAAAAACAAAGACTTGACTCTCATTTCCATCACTTACATGCTATACAGTTTTGTCAAGTTACATAACTTCATTGAACCTCGACCTCTATATTGAAAATGAGAGGAGTCACAATCGCTACTTCATGGAATTATTATAAAGTTTTAAAGAGATTACATATTAAAATTAAATAAATGCTAGTTCCCATTTCCACAAAGGTAAAAATTTTGCTCAGTTGCTCATTCACGTCCGGCTCTTTGCAACCCCACGAACTGTAGCCCTCCAAGCTCCTCTGTCCATGGGATTACCCAGGCAAGAATACTGGAATAGGTTGCCATTTCCTCCTCCAGGGGATCTTCCTGACATAGGGATCAAACCCACATCTCCTGCATTGGCAGGTAGATTCCTTACCACTGAGCTACTGGGAAAGCCCTTTTTTTTTTTTTGGGGGGGGGGGGGAAGCCCTTATAAGGGCACTAATCCCATCAAAAGTCACTCACCCTAATGACCTCATTTAAACCTAATTCCTCTGCAAAGGCCCTGCCTCCAAATACCTTCACTCTAAGAGTTAGGGCTGCAACAGGAGAACTTGAGGGAAGGGAACAATTCAGTCATTAGCATCAGTTCAGTTCAGTCGCTCAGTCATGTCCGACTCTTTGCAACCCCATGAACTGCAGCATGCCAGGCCTCCCTGTCCATCACAAACTCCCAGAATTTACTCAAACTCATGCCCATCGAGTCGGTGATGCCATCCAGCCATCTCATCCTCTGTCGTCCCCTTCTCCTCCTGCCCCCAGTCTCTCCCAGCATCAGGGTCTTTCCCAAAGAGTCAACTCTTCGCATGAAGTGGCCAAAGTACTGGAGTTTCAGCTTCAGCATCAGTCCTTCCAATGAACACCCAGGACTGATCGCCTTCAGGATGGACTGGTTGGATCTCCTTGCAGTCCAAGGGACTCTCAAGAGTCTTCTCCAACACCATAGTTCAAAAGCATCAATTTTTCGGTGCTCAGCTTTCTTCACAGTCCAACTCTCACATCCATACATGACCACTGGAAAAACCATAGCCTTGACCAGATGGACCTTTGCTGGCAAAGTAATGTCTCTGCTTTTTAATATGCTGCCTAGGTTGGTCATAACTTTCCTTCCAAGGAGAAAGCGTCTTTTAATTTCATGGCTGCAATCACCATCTGCAGTGATTTTGGAGCCCAAAAAAATAAAGTCTGACACTGTTTCCACTGTCCCCCCATCTATTTCCCATGAGGTGATGGGACCAGATGCCATGATCTTAGTTTTCTGAATGCTGAGCTTTAAGCCAACTTTTTCACTCTCCTCTTTCCCTTTCATCAAGAGGCCTTTTAGTTCCTCTTCACTCTCTGCCATAAGCGTGGTATCATCTGCATATCTGAGGTTATTGATATTTCTCCCAGCAATCTTGATTCCAGCTTGTCCTTCTTCCAGACCAGCGTTTCTCATGATGTACTCTGCATATAAGTTAAATAAGCAGGGTGACAATATACAGCCTTGACGTACTCCTTTTCCTATTTGGAACCAGTCTGTTGTTCCATGTCCAGTTCTAACTATTGCTTCCCGACCTGCATACAGGTTTCTCAAGAGGCAGGTCAGGTGGTCTGATATTCCCATCTCCTTCAGAATTTTCCACAGTTTATTGTGATCCACACAGTCGAAGGCTTTGGCATAGTCAGTAAACTCCCAAACTTAACAGAAATCTATTCTAATACTCCATGGCAGAATAATCCAAGCTGGTAGAACAAGAGCTGGAAGGCAAAAAACTCCAGGTTCTGTAAGAAAGCAGTAATAAATAGTATCAACAGTTAACACTATCACTTGCCACATACCGGGAACTACTTAACATATTTTACATGCATCATCTTAAAATAGAGCAGTGAGGTTACTACTATTACATGCCTGGTAGTAGTCGGTAAAGAATCTGCCTGCAATGTAGGAGACCTGTGTTCAATCCCTGGGTCAGGAAAATCCCCTGGAGGAGGAAATGGCAACCCTCTCCAGTAGTCTTGCCTGGAAAATCCTACGGGCAGAGGAGCCTGGTGGTCAACAGTCCATGGGGACACAAGAGTCAGGCATGACTTAGTAACTAGACCACAACATGCATCATCTTAAAATAGAGCAGTGAGGTTGCTATTATTCGTCCATTTGACAGAAGAGGACTGTGGAGTCACAGAGAGATGTGATGAACTTGCCTAATGGTTGGTTTAGATTTGACACAGGCTGTCTGGCTCCAGAGTCCTTGAACTTCACTTTATTCTTCTGCCTTCCTAGTAGCTACCCTTAGGGGAAGACTTCAATTTCATCTCCTTTCTCAGAACATTGACACATGGAGAGGCTCAACAAAAAATAGCCCTTAATAGGCAAATGTCTTAACCTATCTGGCCTCAGTTGTCCTACCTCTTAAACAACCAGTAGAATTTACTTAATACGGTCAGTGTCAATGGTGGTTATGGTTTAGTCGCTAAGTCATGTCCAACTCTTGCGACCCCATGGACTGTATGTAGCCCACCAGGCTCCTCTGTCCATGGGATTCTCCAGCCAAGAATATTGGAGTGGGTTGCCATTTCCTTCTCCAGGGGATCTTCCCAACCCAGGTCTTCTGCATTGCAGGCAGATTCTTTATCAACTGAGCTACAAGGGAAGCCCGTCAGTGAAAATACTTAATGTAATAAAAGATGTAAACAGTTACTAATGCATGTAGCATATAATAAACACCCAAAACAAGTAGCTAGGAATATTACTATTATTATGTCTTCAAAAAGGCTCTCTACAACCATCTGTTCACATGTCTGACCACTCCCCATTCAATAGGAAGCTACATCAGCAAAGCCACTGGAGTCCCTGGTCTCTGCGCTCGGCACCATGTAGGTGCTCAGTAAACATTAGTTAAATGAATGAATGAATGACCCAAACAACCACCAGCTCCAATGACTGGCCTTCTCTCTCCCTCCTGGAATGCACATTGATTTGTTCTGGATTTCTTGATAATTAATCTCTTGACAAAATTTAAGACCTGTTAATTACCCCTGATTAATTAGGGTGAACTTTTTAATTGCTTCCCTAAGCTGAAATACACTGTCAATAGGCCCCATAATTAGTGACCCAGTAATCAGTTTTAAACCAATTATCCCAGGATAACAAGTAAAACTAGGCAAGAAGTGCCCCAGGGGCTTGGGCCAATTTCAGCGCAACTCAGAGTAATACAAATTGGCACTCATGTGGGTGAAGAATGCATGTTCAATGTAATTGGAAATATGGATACTCAGATTCTCTTGGGTGTTTCATTTGTCTCAGTTTTCACTTCTGTATTATTTGAAAGCAACAAAATAAGTATACTCCTTACCCACCCAATCAAAGGTCTGGAACTGAATCATGGAGTTGCCCGACTGCTTTTGGGTACAATTAGGGCCATCACATCAGGCTGTGCAGGTTGTGTACTGAGCAACTCCAGGGTGTCATTTACACCATAGTCTGTGTGAATAGCACCGCTGAATATAGAGTTCCACACAACGTGAGTGCAATAACCCGTAGACCACGTGGTGTAAGTGTTGGGACCTAATCATAAAGAATTCCCCCAAAGGAAGTCATGGGCTTGGATGCCTTCTCAGCTTTCCCAAAATGGGAAAATGCAAGTGGCAGATGCTTTTCATGGTCTGTCGAGAACTATGGACTTTTATTAAATGTCCATTTAATTTCTGCCAATCTAACTACTTGGATTTGAAACGAAAATTAAGAAAAAGAAATAATAACTTAAATAGCACAAGCAATTCTTCCTGCCACTTCATTCAATGAGTGCATGCCCCAAAGTGAGACTGAAATGGGGCCTTGAATCTGCAATTCCTTGTGTGCCGCTTGTAAAGACAGTATCACGCAGTGTGGAGTATTTAAGGATTGGTGCTTTTTAAACAGCAGGACTGCCAAGTGAGCCATCAAAGAAATGAAAATTTCTCCCTGTGGTGGAGGAAAACTGGCTGGGATGGTCTTTTTAAAAGACAATATAAAAAACCTCAAACATGGTACCTTCTTAAGCAATTCAAGAGTAATTTTGACAGCTTGAGATTTTTCTCTTTTTCTGCCTACTTGTGAATCTAGCGTCCTTCCCGTGAGGCAGAATTCCAGTTTGGGAAGGCAGGTGCTAATTAACCCAGGAGCCATTTTTCTCAATGTGTAAGATCCCAGGTAGACCAGTTGGTTTTCAAGATACGGCCTAACTACTTTAGGATTACCCCAGGATGCTTGTTTTTCAAATACAGATTCCTGGTCCCCACTCCAGATCTCTTTCTTCAGAACATCTAGGCACATGGCCCCAGAATCTGCATTACTGCAAATTCCATGTGGCTGTGACTTATATACTCTCAACTATAAGTTCAGGTGAGGGTAGGAAGCTTGTCAGTGTTATCCACGGCCCTGACTTCAGTGCCTGGCACTAGCCTGGCGTGTGGTAACTGTTTAACATATATTACTGACAGAGTAAGTCCTTTGATTTGATTTAGCAATCCATAGGACAGAAGCTAAGACATTAGCCAAGATGGACCTTCAGAAAAAAGAGGACTAGATGTATCTCAGCCCCCTTGCTTGTACTGCTTCAGGACCATAGTCTGAGACCTGTCTCAGGAAACTACAGGTCAGCTCCTTCTCTGCACCGGCTTCATGTCCTCTGTATAGCATCTCACAGAAGCCATTAGCCATTCATTTCGTGCCTAATCCTCTAATCCAACTGCTTGTTGATTTGCCAAGTGAGAAATATGCAGAGACACAAGCCACTTGTTCCCAGAGTTATTTCTAGCTGGTGAGAAGGAGGCAGCTGTGGAACGGACTTTAGGTTTTTTTCTCTGACCCAGGAAACCCCAGAGTAATACTAGGCTGTGGTTTCCCCATTTGGACCCTTCTGGTGTTGGGGGTTCCTTCAAGAGCCATTACTAAAAAGATGAGGAATACCTCAACAGCCCTGGGAGGTCTAGATGCTGAAAAACGCAACAGGATGCTTCTATATTGAGAATATAATCAGACTGCTACACTTTGCCCAAACATCTCGTCCCTTCAGCAGGGATTTATTGAGCACCTACTACTTGAGTAGTAGGTGAGGCACTACTTGAGTTTGCTTGAGAAACATCAAGATCCCCGTCTTTGTGGAGCTACCAATAAGCTTCCTGCACTCTCAGTTCTGTCCCTTTAGCAGAGGATGGAACCTCTCTATGGGTCTGAACTGCCCATCCAGCCAAATTCCTCTGCAGCTTTCCTCTGGGCTGCCCCCAGTGATATCTTCTTTCCAGGCTCTCCTTGTCCTTAGTTAAGATTTGGGTGGGGTTAGTGACTTGACTGTGTGAACAGCTATTCCGAGAGTTTGGACCTGACCCAACAGAATCCTGTCCTCAAAGAAGCCTCAGAAACCCTCCAACATCTGTTGCTTCCATTCCCCATGCCAGAAGTCTCCTCTTGTCCCCCCCGATCTCCCCTCCCCACCCTCCACCCTGCAAAGATGCCCCAGATGCTGGGCTGTATGTATTACATCCACGAACCTCCATGTCCTCTTGCTTCTGGTTGGGTTTGGCCAATGGGAGGCAAAAAACAACAGAAGGAAGTCATTTATTTCTCTAGGTCCTTCTCTTTCTGAGAGATAAGCTCGGGTTGGCTAGGTCCCTCAGCAGAAGGTATCTCTCAGAGAGGCTTGCTCTAGACAACTCTTCTTCCCCTCATCCCTTCAGTTGTGGGTGGTGACAACTGAATCTGAGATCCTGCACTGGGGAGGTGCAGGATCTCCCCCAGATTCTCCAGGGAGTCCCTGAGGCTCCCCCATAATCCTACTCACACTTTAGCAATCCGTTTCTTTCCTAGTACATCCTTCTCAGGTTGTACGAATCTGAACGTGCCATCTGATTTCTGAGCAGGACCTGAAGGGTACACCTCCTTTCCCCACTTTTTTCTCTCTGAAAAAGCTAAAATCAAGGTTGCAGGCTCAGTTCCTCAGGCCACTTCTGGCTCACAGATGCGTCTTCTTGAGCCTTCACCATGTTGGCCCTCATATGCTCTTATATTTGGAAGAACAGTTGCCATCACTAAAAAATCAGGGTAATTCACATAACAACTAAATGATCAGCTTCTCTTGAGAAGTTAGAATTTCTGGCAATATTAGACCTGTGGTTCTACATTAGTGGTCTAGAGCTAAGTGGTAGCCGTCCACTGAACATAGGATATGGAGCAGAATGTAATTTCCTATTTGCCGCTGTCTCCACCACTCTCTGTAACCATCTTGATATTGAGGTTGCACGTTGCCTGGCGTTTACTGTTTTCTTGTTTTCCTTAGAGTTAAGAGAGAAATAATATTTTTCTATTTTTATGTTTAGTAAAAATTGGGAAAATAACAGCTAAGCCAGGCAGTGGGGGGCAGGACGTGAGCAAATTTCTTTGTAGAAATAAAGACAATTCCTACTTTTTACTATTGAATCTCCTGCCTACTTTACTCATCTTTGTCCAAGCCTCAGTATTTGCATTGGTTGGTTCAAAAGCACATCTTTAGGTAAATCTGCCTTAAAGGCATCAAATGAGAGTTCAGGATGAGAGAGAAAATAAATGAATTAGGACTGAATTAGGCTAAAATGGGCTAGGTGGGTTTTAGAATGAGTCCATTTTCACCCACATCTTCTCATTGCCCCACCCCCGAACTGTAAAGTTCCTGAAATAAAGACTTCAGAAAAAGGGATAGGCCAATTTTAGGAAAGTTAGAGACTACAGAGGATAACTAAAATCGATAAGGAATTGATCTAATCTTACTTTATATACAAACCTTCATTTATATCACCTCATTTTTACCTTTGAGCTTCCACGATGGCTCAGAGGTAAATAATCCACATGCAATACAGGAGGCACGGAGACAATTGGTTATATTCCTGGGTCAGGAAGATGCCCTGGAGTAGGAAACAGCACCCCACTCCACTATTCTCGCCTGGACAATCCTGTGGACAGAGGAGCCTGGCAGGGTACAGTCCATGGGGTCACAAAGAGTCGGACACAACTGAACAACTGCGCACATGCCCTTGTAAGAAGAGAAGGGAGAAAAGAGAGTTTGCATTCCCTTTCTTTCTCACTCTCTCTCTCCCACCTGCCATGTGAGAGGACAGTGATTATCTGCAAGCCAGGAAGAGAGATCTCGCGAGAACCTGATGATGCTGGTAGCCCGATCTCAGATTTCCAGCTCCAGAATAGTGAGAAATAAATTCTGTTGTTTAAGCCATCTAGTTTGTGATATTTTGTTATGGCAGTCCAAGCTGACTAGTACACAATGTTTATGAATTTTCTAGAATTGATTGCCTGGGGTCACTTGGGTTAAGTGCTATATAGTAGGGGGTGAATCCCATTTCTCTGATACAGAAACGCTCTATTGCCAAAAGACAGCTTTGATAACAGGGAGGATGGCAAGTCCAGAGAGTGAGAGTGGGGTCCCATAATAAGTTCCCCAGTTGCATCTTTTCTAGGGCAGAAACTTCGAGATGGAGGCATCAGGCTCTGCCCAGCACATTGCTGATGGGAAATACTAATGCCAGGATGGTAGGATGAGACAATGTGGGCTGCACATAGAGCCTAGATGTCACCCTACGCTCACCTCAGCCGCCAGCCTGAAACTCCAAAAATAAGAACTCATTTCCTTTTATGTCCAAAGGAAATAACAGGAGGCCATACAAGGTGTGGAAGTTAGAACTGCAGAGGCTGAAGTTCAAGGGCCTGGGTTCAATACTGTCAGTGGCACTAACTAGCTGGCTGACTTTGGGTAGATGACTTAACCTCCATGATTTAGCTTCCTCCTTCTCTAATGGGTATGTAAAACAATAGGTGAATTCAACGGCTTTCAGTATGTAAAGTGAGTAACTCAGTGCCCAGCGCGCAGTGAGTGCCCCCAAATGGTCTTTTGCTACATAATAACTCCAAGCATCATTTGCCAAGATGGGGAGAAAGTTCAGTTTGTTCCTGGATTTGCTTTCCCAAAACATTCCCAAAGACCCCTGAGGTCCGCTTCTTGTTAGTCTCTGCTTTATACGTCAGGGAATAGTTGGTAAAATCCTTCTGAACAGGAGGTCAGCAAATGTGGACTGACCTTAAATTCTGTAGTCTCTGAGCCTATGTTTTGATGCTCTAAGGAAACAATTACTTCTCCTTGCTCTCTGTGTAGGTGTTTTATAGGAGTAGTTGTTGCATGGAATTGACATTATTATAGTGCTGAACCTTGGTGGGAGACAAAACACCCTTTCTGTAATCAAGGGGTCTAGTTACAGGGTTTTTCTGAGTCTACTTGCTCAGGAAAAAGGTGAATCTTGCAGACCAGAAGGAACCAGGGGAGAAATGGAAGGGTCACTCAGGGCTGAGCTCAGGAACTCTTGCTCTGAATGGTAAGTTTGTCAACAAGACACTCCTTGGGGTGGGGGTGGATGGGGGGGGGGGGATGGAACGTACTGCAAGGAGAGTCTAATTTGCATCAGCCTTTGGGGGATGGGGAGTCCTTGGTGGCTCACTGGTAAAGAATCCGCCTGCAATACAGGAGACATGGGTTTGAACCCTGGGTCAGGAAGAGCCCCCGGGGAAGGGAATGGCAACTCACTCCAGTATTCTTGCCTGGAGAACCCTGTGGACAGAGGAGCCTGGCAGGCTATGGTCCATAGGGTTGCAAAGATTCAGACATGATTGAAGCGGCTTAGCCCATGCTCATGTTTCTTTTGATTAGAGATGAAATTCATTAATTTATGCTTTCACTCATCCATCTGTTTATTAAGCTATTCACTCTTGCATTCATCCATCTGTTTATACATCCTTTTATCTATCTATCCATCCAACAAATATTTACTTAACACCTTTTGTGGTGCCAGGCACTGTGCTAGGCATGTAAATATAGCAATGAACAAGACAGAAAATGCCCTCAAGGAGCTTACTTCCTAGGGGCAAAAGATAAGTGATAAACAAGTAAAACATATAGTGTATCAATTGCTGATGAGTGCTTTGGACACTATAAGTCGGGAAAGGGGACTAGGGAGCACTGAGGGGTAAGCAATTTGACAGGGAATTTAGGAGGGTCAAACCAGGGCCTCAGGTTCCAGCAGTCCTACCCTAGTCATGTCCTACCCTTTGTGACCCATGGATTGTAGCCCGCCAGACTCCTCTGTCCATGGGATTCTCCAGGCAAGAATACTGGAGTGGGTTGCCATTTCCTTTTCCAGGGATCGAACCCTGGTCTCCTACATTGCAGGCAGATTCTTCACCACTGAGCCACCAGGGAAACCCTCCCTAGCATGAAATTTTTTTTAAAAAATGGGATAGTACCTTAGAGACCTCCAAGGCTTATTGTACTGTAGGAACTGGGGCGACTCAGTGGCAGGCAATTACCCACTGATGCAGTCAGTCAGGGCATGCATATGTACTTGAAGAGGGCGTCTGTTATTTTTGCCTGTGTAGCGTCAATCATCCATCCATCTTTCTTTCTTTCTCTTTTTTTGTTGCCCATACTACAGCATGTGGGATCTTAGTTCCCTGACCAGTGACCCCTGCAGTGGAAGCGCTGAGTCTTAACCACTGGATTGCCAGGGAAGTTCCCAATCCTCTTTATATCTGTAACTGCATCCTGGTTTTCCCTTGGGAAACCATTCTCTGTTTCTCCTATTCCTTGGTTTAGACGGGGCCAATCTCCCTCAAATTCCATGGTGCACATATGACCCAGGTCTGGTCAGTCAGTATATTTACTTTTCCTGATTCGGAAATGAATTGTCCGAGGAGACATGCTGACAAAGCAAGAGATTATATTGGGAAAGGGCACCCGGGTGGACAGCCGGAGGGTAAGGGAACCCAGGAGAACTGCTCTCCCGCGTGGCTCGAAGTCTTGGGTTTTATGGTGATGGGATTAGTTTCCGGGTGGTCTTTGGCCAATCATTCTAATTCAGAGTCTTTCCTGGTGGCACATGCATTGCTCAGCCAAGATGGATGCTAGTGAGAGGGATCCTGGGAAGTGGATGGACCTTTCCCGAACTCTTCGGGTTGGTGGTGGCTTATTAGTTCCGTATTCCTTATCAGGACCTCCTGTCATAAAACAACTCATGCAAAGGGTTACTATGGTGCCTGGCCAGGGTGGGCGGTTTCAATCAGCCTGCTTCCCCTAACAGTCACAGTGATTGGTTCAGACATAAACCCCTGACTGTGAAGCGCTAATGAGAGCCATCCTCCGGACTTTGCCTGTGTCACTGAGGAAGAGGCATCTTTTTATTTGATGGATATAACATGAGGAGGTACAATTTAAAAGTCTGCAACTACCAGTGGGCATCTTTGAATGTGAGAGAGAATCTGCTTGAGCATGAAGCCAGTACTGAGGAGACCTGAGAGATGGAGAGAGATTAAGCCCTGATGATGTCATTGGGTCTCTGGACTTAGCAGAATTTGGCCCACCTACCCCTAGACCCCTAGACTATCAGCTTTGTGGGATCATCATTTTCTCAAAAAAGTAGCCATTCTGATTTAGGATTCTGTCACATGTAGTCCAACAGTTCTGATTAACATGGTGCTCAGTGAAGATTTATTGAATAGATAACATCATCAGAACTTTCTGCTGGTAGGAACCTTAAGAGATCTGAATTCCATTCACTTTGTTTCTATTTCTCACATCAGGAGGTTCAATATGACACCTACTGTGTTATCTACTAGCTCTTCATATTGACCTTTGCAGCTTTAAAAAGGAATTTTATGTGTGTTCAGAGTCATGAAGTATAGCAAGTAAGACATGCCCTCTAAATATGTTTAGATACTGATTTTAGTACGTTTCAAAGGTAACACATGTTGGCACTTCCCTGTGGTCCAGTTGTTAAGAACCTACCTTGCAATGCAGGGGACGTGGGTTTGATCCTTGGTGGGGGAACTAATATCCTACACGTCAGGGAGCAACTAAGCCTGTGTGCCACAACTGGAGACTTCCTGCACCACAACAAAAGAAAGCATGTGATGCAATAAAGATCCAGCACACTGCAGCCAGGTAATTAATTAAACAAATAAATATTAACACCCCCCACACCCACACACAAAAGTAATACATGTTCACTTTGGAGAATATAGAAAAGCATAGAGAAGAAAATAAAAACTATGTGACTACTCATATGGAAATAACTTGGTATGCCAGTGTTTTCTTTGCATCCATGTGTTTGAAATAAAATTAGAGTTGTACTCAAATACTCTTATAATCTGTATTTATTTTCAGGAAAAACATATTTTGACTGTTTCTCCATGCCAACAATTACCTTATAACAACTTATTTGACCATGATTTGGAAAGAATTTAAAGTTACAGAAAAGTACAAAGAATCACATAATAGACATCTACACTCCCACCATGTACAATTAACAACTGTTAATATTTTGTTACATTTGCTCTGTCATTTTTAACAGAAAAAACGGTTACTTACATATCCAAATTCTCCTAACAGTGAACCTTTATTTATTTTTCACCATTGTGAAAAACATTATGAAGAATATCATTATTGAACTGTAACTTTGTGTACATTCATCATTCTCTCGGGGTAAAGTCTTAGAAATAGTGAAACTACATCCTAGCCAACACTGGGTTATTATAATTCCTATTATTTTTAACAATTACATTGGAGAAAGGTGACATTTTGTTATTGTCTTAATTTATATTTCTTTGATCCCTACTGATGAGAAATATGCTTTTTATGTACACTGGTAAATTTGTAATTTTTCTTTCATGAATTACATTTTCAGGTCCTGTATCCTTTACTCATTTGAGGAGTTCATCGTTTCTTTTTTGAGTTGAAAGACTTGTTTCAATATTAAGGATGTTTTTATCTAGCAAATATATTGTGCTGTGCACCATTTGCCCTTCGATTTTACTTCTGATGTTTATTGTCATAGGTAGATTTTTATTTTTTTTTGTAATAAAATTCATCTCCCTCATCCTTTATTTTTTCTGCCTTTATGCCATACTTAGAAATTCAATCTTCCCTTATCCCAAATTCTAAAATTATCCACCCCACATATTTTCAAGCGCCTTGGGTTGTTTTTTTTTAACATAAAACTTTTAAAAGGAATTAATTCTGATGTATGATATGAGGTAGCGATGGGTTTGGCCAGTGGCTCAATGATAAATAATTCTCTTGCAACACAGGAGACGCACGAGATGCAGGTTCAATCCCTGGGTCTGGAAGATCCCCTGGAGGAGGGCATGGCAACCCACTCCACTATTCTTGCCTGGAGAATCCCAGGGACAGAGGAGCCTGGTGGGCTAAAGTTCCTGGAGTGGCAAAGAGTTGGACACAACTGAGCATGCATGTACACACATGCACATTGCCTTCTGTATATTTATACCAATTTCTGGAAACGTTATTCTGTTCCATTAATCTGTCTTAGCTCCATTAGAATTTTAGCCATTGTCTTCATAATGTAGTTTCCTATCTACTGTAACAAGTGTTCTCTCGTCTTAAAATTTTTAGTTGTTGTTGTTCAGTCACTAAGTCATGTCTGACTTTGCAACCCTGTGGACTGTAGCACACAAGGCTTCCCTGTCCTTCACTATCTCTCTGAGTTTGCTCAAACTCATGTCCATTGAGTCAGTGACACCATCCAACCATCTCATCCTCTGTCGTCCCCTTCTCCTCCTGCCTTCAATCTATCCCAGCATCAGGGTCTTTTCCAATGAGTCAGCTCTTTGCATCAGGTGGCCAAAGTACTGGAGCTTCAACTTCAGCATCGGTCCTTCCAGTGAATATTCAGGGTTGATTTCCTTTCAGATTGACTGGCTTGATCTCTTTGCAGTCTGAGGGACTATCAAGAGTCTTATCCAGCACTGCAGTTTTGAAAGCATCAATTCTTCAGCACTCAGCCTTCTTCATGGTTCAACTCTCACATCTTAACTGACTACTGGAAAAACCATAGGTTTGACCATATGGACCTTTGTTGGCCAAGTGATGTCTCTGCTTTTTAATATGCTGTCTAAGGTTTGTCATAGCGTTTCTTCCAAGGAGCAAGCATCTTTTAATTTTGTGGCTGTCGTCCTCAGTGATTTTGGAGCCCAAGAAAATAAAATCTGTCACTGTTTCCACTTTTTCCCCATCTATTTGCCATGACGTGATGGGACTGGATGCCATGATCTTCATTTTTTGAATGCTTCATTTTAAGCCAGCCTTTTCACTTTCCCTAATTTTTGTTTATTCTTGTGCTTTTATTTCTCTAAATTAACAATTCCTAACAGGTGAGCATGAGCACAAACAGTGGAGGCTTTTCATTATAAACCTGCCTAGGACTCCATCCCAAGAAATTCTGATTCACTGGGCCAGATGTGGGGCCTGGGCATCTTTCAGAAATAAGTGGTGGTGGTGGTTTAGTCACTAAGTCATGTCCAACTCTTGTGAACTCATGAACTGTAGCCCGCCAGGCTCCTCTGTCCATAGGATTCTCCAGGCAAGAATACTGGAGTGGGTTGCCATTTCCTTCTCCGGGGATCTTCCTGACCCAGGGATCGAACCCGCGTCTCCTGCATTGCAGGCAGATTCAGAAATAAGTATTAACAGATAAACCACATACACACCTCCATGGAATAGATGCAATGTACATAGATGGCTCTCTAGCTGATAGTGAGCAACCCACAAGACACCCCCAGACTAAGAATCACTACTCCAGCTCCAAAGGATTAAAAAAATTTAAAGATAGTTTTACATTAAAAAAGTTTAAAGATCTGTTTAAAATTTTTTTTATAAAGTAACTATTACAGTTTTGTAACACTGTGTCAGAGTTCCCCTCTTCTCTCACTTCTAGCCAATTTCCAAGTGCAAGATGCTCCTCCTGGGACCACCTGAGGTGCTCTTATGTAATTGTTCAAGATATTTAGCTAAGGCTTTGGCATTTTCAAAAGCTCCTCCAGGTCATTTTAATGTATAGTTGGAGTCAGTAACCAGTGGTTAGGAATTCCTTCTTAGTCTTGACCCATTCTCCAGTTTGTGTAGAATTCTGAGTTAGTGGGGATTTTTATCTTGGCTATGTATCAGAATCATGTGTGGAATTTAAAATACAGACTGAGCTGAATATCTGTGTTCAATATTGGTCACTTGTATCAAAGAAAAATAAATATAATCCTACAGGTAATTCTAACACACAGTCAGGGCTGGAT
This sequence comes from Cervus elaphus, assembly GCF_910594005.1. Taxonomy (NCBI): domain Eukaryota; kingdom Metazoa; phylum Chordata; class Mammalia; order Artiodactyla; family Cervidae; genus Cervus; species Cervus elaphus. The sequence continues at coordinate 34,557,252 of NC_057824.1, forward strand.
ACCTATTTTTCAGGCAATTGTCCTTTTTAAATTATGAGTCTTACTTTTCAGATGAGAGCCTACTTGTTTAAACACCTGGGCATAGACTTGACCCAGTGTATCAACATTCACCACGTCCTAGTAGAAGTGTGTCTCAAACTTGAGCATTTATCAGAGCTAGCTGGATTCCCATCCCCTCACCCCACTCCCCCGAGTTTCTGATTCAGTTGATATGGGCCTGATGGTTTGCACTTTAACAGTTTCCCAGGTGATACCCTGGAGAAGGCAATGGCAACCCACTCCAGTGTTCTTGCCTGGAGAATCCCAGGGATGGAGGAACCTGGTGGGCTACCATCTATGGGGTCGCACAGAGTCGGACATGACTGAGGAAATAGCAGAAGCAGCAGCAGCAGGTGATACTCATATCATTCATGGGATTCTTGAGGCAAGAATACTGAAGTAGTTTGCCATTCCCTTCTCCAGTGGGACACACTGGTCCAGGGACCACACTTTGAGAACCATTGAGCTGTAGCATTTATACAAATATTTATGTTAGACTTGTTCCATGATAGAATGATTGCTCCACTGCAACAAGTTTAAGCATGGGCTCCAAGGTGTGGGCTTCAGACCACTGAGAAGTGAGGGTAAGAGGCATACAAAATAGAGGCGCCATGCTGAGAATCGCTTCAAATAAAGGATTTTATGAAATCTCTAGGACTATAATCTCTAGTCTGACATCACTCAGGTAACTTCTTACATATCCCTCCATTCCAATTCTGTGACCTTTATTATGGGTGCTACTGCTGCTGCTGCTAAGTCATTTCAGTTGTGTCCAACTCTGTGCGACCCCATCCCTGGGATTCTCCAGGCAAGAACACTGGAGTGGGTTGCCATTTCCTTCTCCAATGCATAAAAGTGAAAAGTGAAAGTGAAGTCACTCAGTTGGGTCCGACTCTTCACGACCCCATGGACTGCAGCCTAGCAGGCTCCCTCTGTCCATGGGATTTTCCAGGCAAGAGTGGGATGCCATTGCCTTCTCCGATTGTGGGTATTACATTACATTAACTCCTGATGCATGACTGCAGTGGTTGTGGTGCTGTATGGAGTTGGCATTACACTGTGCATGGGTGAGTGTTCCCGGAAGGGAAAGGCCTAGTGACTGTTATTTAGGGAAAGACCCATCTTTTAGAATTGGGTGGATCAATCATTTAGATGGTTATAGAACCATCCCCCAGTCCACCACCAACCAATTTGGAAGCATCACCTTTTAACTTTTATCTATAATGAAGCCAAATGAATTTTTAAACTGAGACACAGATCATGACACTGCCCTGGGTAAACACTTCAATGACTCCCCATGGCTGTTGAGATAAAATTAAAAATTCTTAACATGGTGTCACAAGTTGTATCCCCGGAGAGTAAATTCTAAGATGGAGTTTAGCATGAACCTTGCTTATTAGAGGGTGCCTTTGGGATTAATGAGGCTTCCCTGGTGGCTCAGATGGTAAAGAATCTGTCTGCAGTGCAGGAGACCTGGATTTGATCCTTTGGTTGGGAAGATCACCTGGAGAAGGAAATGGAAACCCACTCCAGTATTCTTACCTGGAGAATCCCATGGACAGAGGAGCCTGAAGTCCATGGGATCACAAAAAGTCAGACATGACTGAGTGACTAATACACTTGGGATTATCAAGGGATGGAAACATGAGTGGGCAGAAAGGGTCAAGCCAAGATGTGAGCCCAGTGACAGCTGCAAGTTGATCACATGGGGAGCTCTTGAGTTAAAGTGGTCCATCCAAGTGGTCCTGAGTTGAGCCAAGATGGCCAAGTCTATAGACCCTCAATGAATGTCAGTTGCCCTGTGAAGGGTATGACGTGGGTGAGGCAGCTCTCAGCAATTAGGTCAATCCTTGAAGGGCCTGATAGCTGAAGGTCCTGTTGACAGCATGTCCAGCATTCAAGGTATCAAACTCTTCCTTGACAGGGGGCTTGACTGGTGTAGCAGTGTCTCCCGCACCTGGCCACCACATTCTTTGCAATCTAGCTACCTCTCTAGTGCCTTACTGTCTACTACTCAGGCACATTGTTTTTTCTTTCAGTCTCTCAAATTCACCTTTCTGCCCCAGGACCTTTGCACATGCTCTCACCTCAGCCTGGATTGTGTTCTCTGCTTTCCTGACCTCTCCTCCCACCCCATGTTCAGACACTCCAGCTCATTCTTCAGGTCTCTGTGCCAGTGTTGCTTCCTCTGGGGAACTTTCCTGACCCTCCACCCAAGTTAGGATGTCTGGAATACACTTTCAAAGCTTAGACACCTGCCAGGACTCACTTCTGCCTCTTTCCTTGGGGTTCCAGGTGGAAAGAGATGGGCCTAAATGCCAGGTGAGCTGGCTAGATAGGGTAAGTGAGGTGCTTTATATGTGGTGTGCTGACTTCCCTTCAAATTGAGCTCAAACTTTTGGAAAACTTTGCCCTGTTTCCCTATTCTAGGTTGGGGCCAGAGTTTAAAAGGGGAAGCAGCAAGGGCCACAATCAGAATGGGAGATCGAAATGAAAAGTGAAATTTAGGAGGATAAACTCAAGTGCCCTTGATCAGACATCCTTCTTAACCAGGGGATTCTCCTTCTTGTGTTAAATCATAGAGATTCAGGCTTTCACGCTACTGAATTAATAACAATATAATAATAGTAGTAATGCTGCTGAGTATTCACTATGTAACGCTATGTTTTGTATTTACTTGCCTTATCTCACTAATCCTTATATCAACTCTGGGAGGAGGACTATCATTTCTCTCTGTCAAAGAGACTGAGGTGCACAGAAGTTAAGTAATTTGCCCAGGATCATACTTGTAATTAGTGACAGAGCTGGGCTTTGAAGCAGGGTTGTCTGATGATGGAACTGCCAGGCCAAAGCAGCTTGCATCCGGCCTCTCTGATGTGGGAGCCTCCCTGGACTTCCCCAAAGGGCTGGAGCCTCCGGTCCCAGCCCCCCCGGTCCTCAGCTGTTCTCCCAGACCCGCCTCTGCTGCTGCTTGTGGTTCTCCACCCCCTCCCCCTTTCCCCTCCCCTCCCCCTTCAGCCAGCCGGGCTGCTGAAGTCCCAGCATGCCTCAGGCTTCAGCCAGCCTGAGTTATGACATAACTCACCTGGAAACTCCCTTGTAAAGGGAAAAGGGCCAATCAGATGTGAGTTATTCTTATTGTAAGCTCCCCAAAGCCAGGGACCCTGTATGATTTATCTTTGTATAACCCATAGCATTGGGAACAGGGCCTGGCGCATAGCACACAATAAATGTTAATGGAATTGACTGGAGTTTTCAGAGAGATGGTAGACTAAACACACATATACACACTAATTGATACACACGTTATCCACACACAGATACACACATACACAGACATTACACCTCCACACCCTCCACACACACACCTACCCTCTCTACTCACATAGACATAGTCTATACACACACACACACACACACACACACACACATGCACAGATTCTTTCCTGTGGCTGTGAATTTGCATCTGTGATCTTTGTCTCTCATGACATGGTGTGTGTATAACTCCATCACTCATTTTAATTACATTATTGTGGGCTCTATTTGGCCGTTGGCTATTTTTGAGACCAAATTAGAAATTTAAAAACAGCCATCTTTCTTCCCAAAGAAACTTATTACAGCCCTTGCCCTGGATGGGGTGGTGGAGAATGGGGACTTGGGGGAGCTGGTGGAGGGGGCTTATTTACATGGGAGTCCCTTTTGTTCTGTTTGCAATTATTTTAAACCATGTATGTGTATTATCTTTTCAAAGCATACAAATAGACACTTAAATAAAGAAAAGAAAATAGCCACCTTGCTTCAAAAACAAGCACTGACTTATATAAAAGCTTTCATAAGTGGGTTAGTTAGGGATTAAAGTCAAGGCCTGTTCCGGCCGGGTTCACGGGCCCCCCGGGGACACGTTGCCTCCACCCGGAGGGCAAGGCCGCCGGCATAGCAGCCGACAACCATCTGGGGCCTGGGCTCAGCTCACTGTCCTGAGCCTGGATGAGACCAGACGGCATCTCCTCTCAAGCTTGTGTGGAGAAACCCTCCTCAAAGCCCCTCCGTCGAAACCCCGCACATCCCTTCAGCTTTTCTCTTTGCTGGGTCAGTGACAGATCTGCAAGGATTAGGGGAGGTAAGCTCTGAAATCTACTCAGTAAGATAAAAATCTGTCCCTTCATTCTCAGGCTCAAGTGGAAATGATTAAATCTGAGGAGTCGGGCTCAGGGGGCAGGAATCTGGCTGTAGCCTTTGAGTTTGAAGTCATGTCGCATCCTTTCCTGTGATTTTAGAATCACTGGCATCTGGTCCCCAGACTCCATGGCAGCTGTTTGGAGCCTTGGAGTCAAACCCAGGGAGGATTGGGGCCTCCAAGGTGGACAGAGTACTTACAAGCAGCTAATGAGAGAGCCTGGGCTTTCTTTTGAATCCAAGATATTCCTGGAGGGATTAATTTTTATCAAATGACTTCTTAATGAGAGACTGCTTACCTCCAAATTTGGAGACTTTAAAGCTCCTGAAATTTAAAACTAATCAGCAGGCTCGTCTGCTTTGAATGTGAGGAGCTCACACAATCAGAAGCTCAAAAGAAAACAGAACGAGTTAGTAAAAGCCAGGAGCTAGCAGGTGGCCTTGCTCTGTATCCCCAGAAGAGGGACTGAGGTATCGGGTTGAGATCTGAACTTGGGGTCCTGTGGGCTGGCTCTAACTTGTAGATGTGTTTTGTGGACTCCACATATAATTTTAAATTGGGGGAAATTTCATGTACAAATGTGTTTTGGGGGCTTTCTCATGAAATCAGAAACTCTGAAAGCGGCAGGCCAGCATCCCAGGAGAGCTGACAATCTCCTTGAGCTCTGTGAGCTCATTTGCCATAATTCACACCTTTCTCTGTAACCTTTCAGTGTGTGATCATGCTAGGGCTTCCCTTTTGGCTTAGACAGTAAAGAAGAATCCCCATGCAATGTAGGAGACCCTGGTTTGATGCCTGGGTTAGGAAGATCCCCCAGAGAAGGGAATGGCTACCTGCCTGGCCCTTGTGAGTATTTGAGTTTCTTCCCCAGATGAACCACACTCATGCTTAGAAAGACCATCAGTTCAGTTCAGTTGGTCAGTCATGTCCGACTCTTTGTGACCCCCTGGACTGCAGCACACCGGGCTTCCCTGTCCATCACCAACTCCTGGAGCTTGCTCAAACTCATGTGATGCCATCCAACCATCTCATCTTCTGTCATCCCCTTCTCCTCCTGCCTTCAATCTTTCCCAGACTGAAACACCATGGATGGACCATTTTGCAAATCTGGGGATCATTTCATAGACAAGTGAAGCCAAGTCTACTCTCCTGGGCTGCGTTGGGAGAATTCCTTCCCTCTAACCCACGCTGGTGTTCTGGTGTGGCGGCCCCTGTGACTCAGCTTCAGCGACTAATGTTTCTCACACCCAGTGATGACCGACTCTAAAGACAGTCCCAAGTTATCCCCATGTCCTGATACTCCTGTCACTGTGTAATTCTCTTCTCTTAACCTGAAACTTATTTCTAACCAACAGAACATAGCCAAGGTGACAGGATGTCAGGCGTGTGGTTACATTACATAAGACTGGAGCATCTGTCTTGCTAATAGACGGCCTTCCTTTGCTGGCTTTGACGGAGCAAGTGGTCTAGCTGGGGAGGCCCATATGCAAGGATCTGAGAGCGGCTGATGGCCAACAAGCAGCTGGGAACTTGAGGGTGACTTCTGGCCAACAGCCAGGAAGAAACAGGCCCTGAGCCTGACAGCCCATAAGGACCCAAATTCTGCCAATAACCACATGGGCTTGGAGGTCGATTCTACCCCAGCTGAGCCTTCACATGAAATCACAGGCCTGGCTGACACCTTGATTGTAGCCTTGAGAGATCCTCAAGCAGAAGACACAGCTAAACCTAAACTCCCAAGCCATGGAAATGTTGAGAAACTCCATTAACTGAGTCATTTTATTGTTTGCTCTGTAGCGATGGAGAAGTAAAAAAGACTCCCTTTGGATCTGGAGTCTCAACAGTTACATTCCTTCTCAGTTTGATCCCATCTCTGTCTACAGTAATTTTACTTATTATTATATAGGACCGCTAAGTGCTGCTATTGATTCTCCTAAATCTGGATCATGTGCCAGAATAGACTTTTCTTGAGAAGGATGTGGGAGAGGGTATGGCCACATCCAGTTCACATCTCTTTTGTATCATTCACTAATGTATCTCACCATAAACTGTGTGCACCTTGTTGGCTGGGACTCTGTCTTCTTCATCCTGATATTAGTGTTGCTAAACATGATGAGCACAAGCCCAGTAAATAGGCGTTGCATGAATGGATACAGTTGAAGGGTTGAACTAGCCTTTTGTTGTTGTTGTTTAGTCACTAAGTCTTATCTTAGCCTTATCTGGTCCTTCTCTTCTGGGCATACCAGAGGATGGCACAGCCCTACTCCCATGAAGTTGGGCAGGGTCATGTGGTTAGTTCTGCACCATGGACTGTAATGGAAGTGACAGGTATCACTTCTGGGTCAATGCATTTAATTTCCATGATGAGCCCATCCTTCTCTCTCCCCTGCTATGGTGACCAAGGAGGCCTCATGCTGTAGAGGGTGCAAAACAGGATCCAGAGCCTCCATCATTCTGGGCCCCCACGTGACTAGAAGGATCACAGCCCTCACTGACCTTGCTGCATATGTACAGTGAGAAGGAAATATAAAGTGTGAGGCTACTGAGATTCCAGAGTTAATATGTTACCACAGCAAAACCTAGACTATCTTGAATAAAACACCTCTTAAAAGACAGAAGCAAATTATACCTTACTCTGTTTCCTCTTTCATCTCTTATCCTTTTCAGAAATATAAAAGCTGCTAACACTTCTGATGCTTCTGATAATACATAAGTATATCAGAACTCCCACCCATCCTGAGAGACTCAGTTCTGTGGGAAGCCCCCCCTACCCCCACCCCAAACAGAGTTAGAGGAATCTTCCTCTCGGCTCCCACGACACGTTCATCATCCCTCTATTAGAGCACTTAGCACACTATTGAAATGATTTGTGTACGTCTGTCTCTCCCTCTAGACTATAAGTGTCAGAATCCTCCTCTATTTCCCTCTTAAAAATCAGGGGAAAATACACCAAAGGAAGGATAAATACAGATAAAAGGCAGCTGCACTGAGGCTCTCCTCCACCTTTATCCAGCAAATGTTTTAGTTAAGGGGCTTTTGATCGCAGGTAACAGAAATCTAGTCTTGCAAGTTTAAGTGAGAAAGAACATGTATTGGAAGGATATAGTAGGTCTTGGAATCCAAAGGAAAGATGAATGAGCAACTCAAGGAATCACAGTAACCAGGGCATCAGTGGGGACCTCAGTGACTGGACTTTATCATGGTCCCTCTACAGTTATGTGGCGGCCTGACACAATTTCCAGCTCCCAGATTCATAGAGAGAATCCAATTGCGGCAGCTTGGGTTAAGTATCTATTCCCCATCCAGTCATCAATGTCTGGGAGAAGTGTCATGCAGTAGAAACATGAGCTGTGGCTTTGCAATATGGGTGATTCTCAGAGACAACGGGGCAGGTAAATCATCTAATAGATGCTCATGTCAGATGATTACCTTGTCTCACCTTCAGAAAAAGCATCTACTTGCTTCACAGCTCTGTAGACTCTCTCTCAACTTGACACTTCCTGATAAATTCCAACCATTCCTGAAACCTCCCTTAAATGCCCCAAATCACCCCAGACTTCTGCAGAAATACCTGGACACACCATCTCTCTCTAGATACGACAATGTGCCAGGAGTTTGGGTGGTCTTGGTTGCCCTTATCTGGCTACTCTATTGCTCCCAGTTGCTCTTCTCTTGGATGGTTCTCAACATCCAGAGCCTTGGGCTCCACTCTTGGGCTTTATCATCCGTAGCTGAGGCTGATCACTCAGCCAAGCCTGACTGTTGGCTGGGCCTGACAAGGAGCTTCCCCATAGAAAGTTTTTGTTGAATTAAATGAAAATAGATTACTCCAAGCTAGATTGTGTTTCCTCTTATCAGCCTTTCCTGGAATGGAAAATCAAAAGCAAACTGGAGTTCTGCACGGAAGAGGGTGTGCACCATCAATTCTGGAAACAAATCAAGTCCCCTCCCCTTAATCCTGGCCATTCATTGTCATTTATTCATTCATTCATCCATTCAACAAGCATTTTCCTATTATGTCAAGCATTTTCCTAGGTCTAGGGATATTAAAATGAAAAGCATCTTGTCTTGCCATTAACTCAGGTTGGGGGGGGGGGTGTGCAGGTGCAGACATTTAAATAGATAACTGAATTTCTGGATGATAAAACAAGCCATAAAGTCTTATTAAAAGAGTGTGTATTGTAGAGAGGCCTCAATATGAATCCTGCCCCCACTACTTCCTAGATACTTGAACTTGGACAAGTTATTTGACCTTTTAGGATCTTATTTGCTTTAAGACAAAAGAAGGCAAAAATCATGTCAGATTTGCATGTTGTATTAGACATAATATATATAGTATATAATAGAGTGTAATTATAACTATTAATATCATTACAAAATCCAATTTAAAAAAAAAAAAACATGCTTTTTGCATGATTTCCAGGGTTTACACCATTGTCTGGCACATAGAAAGTCCTAAATACATAATTTTTGAGTGAATGAATCCATTATTTCTTGTGTGTTTACCTCATATTAGGAATTTATGCATGTATCTATAAAGCAACTTTGAAAGACAGTACAATATAGAAGTTAAGACCATTCTTTATCTTTAGTATTAGAAATATTTGTGTTCTAAGCCTTGCTATGAATTTGGACTGTTTCTAGGAGAGGAACCTGTGAAGAGGCTTCTTGTGCAAGTGATGAAACTAGTCTCACGAGAAACTTGTAAGGAAGTGGGGGAGGCAGGATAAAGCAGAGCAAGTAGCCAGACAAAGATGTGGTGGTTTCTGTGGTCTCAGTCTGGCTTCTGTGCAATTCTGTTGAGAGCTCCAGAGCTGCACCAGAGTCAGTATTGCCTTGAAAAAAGGGGGCTGGTTTTAGTACTCACATCAGTCAGCTATTGGCCGCAGGTGGCCCTAGGCAGGAGCGTCATAATCTCTGAAGCATCTCCAGGCAGGGGGGATCCCATTGACTTCAAGAGGAATGTAAGTATTAGGCTGTAGAGTCAAGATCAGGAGCTGGGCACTGTCAAGGGGGCATGGTGGGGAACTGAGAGCATAAGCTGTAGGCTTCTGAGTACCCTCATTAAAAAGGAGGCCGCTACAATTTATGACACATGAGGGAACTGAGGGATCAAGAGCTTAAATAATTCATCCAAGATTATCTAGCTCTAAGCAGAAAGTGAATCCCAACAACTACTATGTGTTCATAAAAATAACTACCAGTTGTTAATTAAATTACCATATGCTAGGTAGTGAAATAAATGCTTTACATGCCCTGTCTCATTTACTGCTCATAACAAACCTACAGGGTAGGTAATCTTATTATCCCCAATTAAAATGAGGAAACATATTACATAACTAGCCCCAAATCACATTACTAGCAGTGGCATGGTTGGGATTTAAAATTAAATATGTCAGACTCCAAAACCGAAGAATATTAACCACAACTCAAGGAAAACATCCTGAGGTATTAATGCTTATTTCTCTCCCCACAGATTTCCCTTTCCCTTCTCCCATTCCTTTCCCTCTGGTCAATTAGGAAGCAATCTCTGCACTTTCCTCATGGGACATTTGAAGAGGCGTGGAACCAGAAGAGAGTTTCCTTTTGGGCTTTTCCCTCAAAGCCTAAACATTTTATTAGTGAAAAGAGATTTAAGACCAGAGTCTATGACTTGGAGAAATGGGGAGGTCCGAGACAATGACTTGAAAAAATGGAAAGATGTCATTTGTTTCATTCGATTTAGGGTTTGCTACCCTGGAGAAGGAAGGAGAATACGAACAGCAAGGTAGGGAAAGGAGAGAGGGAGAGAGAACAGATTTTTGATCCTGAAGCAGCAGAGATGAACCTTATTTCCCAGTAGCACCACTGGGAGAAATCACAAAATCCCAGGGAAGAAAGACTGTGTGATGCTGCTAGGAAGATGGGACCACAGGACTCTTACTTTCCAAGCATTACAAAGAAGCATGGAGACGGAGTGGATGAAAAGGAGCCACGTGGACAGGGACAGTGGATATATCAGTGGCCACCTATGTGCAGACCCATGACTGAGAATCAAATGCAGCCACTCTGGATGTAAAAGACAAGGTGTGACTGACCCCAGCAAGGAGTGAAGTTAAATTTTTTCTATAGATCAGAAGGATAGAGAGCAGGCAGTCAGATAAAGTCAAACTAAAAATAAAGAAGGAATATTTATTACACATCTGAGTTTAAAGTTTGAAATGTGTACCTACGATGAATAGAAAAAGAATTGGCCTTGGGGAAGGCCAGTGTAAAGACAGTGGCCTGCATTTGGCGAGTGGAGAGAACTTTGTTGTACTCAGGACAGCATGGCTGGCTGGTCATTGAAAGGCAAACCTTTACTTATCTATTTGGGTTGTTCTACTCACTGTCCCTACCAGGATGGTGGGAGTTACTGAAAGTTGAGGTCTAGGTGAATAAAGCAAGAAACCTGATAGAGTTACTGCCTCAATGAAAGGGGCTTTAGAAAAATTATACCCATCAGCCCTGGGAAACAAATTGGGGGATTTGTCACTTAGCAGGGCTCTGGGTTGGAAAATTACAAAATCACTTCATCCATGAGAAACTGAAATGCCGAGTCTGCACCTCATGTAATGTTAAAAATCAAATTTACACTACCGATTCCTGGATTTCTAACAAGAAATTCACCTTAAAAGCTTGTTCTCTACTGGTAAAACCCCCAAGGTTCCCTGCAGATACAAATGCAAAATTACTCTGTAGTAACATTACCATAACCTTAGGTTTCATGGGATTTCTATGATATAAACAATCCACACCAGGATTTCACTGTCATTAAAAAATTACAAATAATAGGAAGAAACTGTCAACCATGAGGAAGAGTCAGCAGACACTACAAACAATAAAATTAGCAACCCCAGGAATGTTAAGTAGCAGAACAGTAATCTGAAAGACACAATAAGTCCATTTAAATTTTTAAAGAGATTAAAAAATGGAAATCAACCTGAAGGAACAGAATACTATGAAAATAATAACAAGCATATTTGAAAGAGAATGAAATAGAATGTCTGCCAACAAAAAATGTGGTCACAGAAAATAAAGGCTCAATATTTATGTGAACAGATTAAATACCACTAAGGCTATAGTTTTTCCAGTGGTCATGTATGGATGTGAGAGTTGGCCTATAAAGAAAGCTGAGCGCTGAAGAATTGATGCTTTTGAACTATGGTGTTGGAGAAGACTCTTGAGAGTCCCCTGGACTGCAAGGAGATCCAACAAGTCCATCCTAAAGGAGATCAGTCCTGAGTGTTCATTGGAAGGACTGATGCTGAAGCTGAAACTCCAATACTTTGGCCACCTGATATGAAGAGCTGACTCATTTGAAAAGACCCTGATGCTAGGAGGGATTGAGGGCAGGAAGAGAAGGTCAAGGATGAGATGGATGGCATCACCAGCTTGATGGACATGGGTTTGGGTGGACTCCGGGAGTTTGTGATGGACAGGGAGGCCTGGCGTGCTGTGGTGCATGGGGTCGCAAAGAGTTGGACACGACTGAGCGACTGAACTGAACTGAACTGAAAAGAGAATTGCTGACATAGAAGACAGACCTGAGAATACTGCCTAGAATAAAGATCACAGAGAAGAACAGATGAACAAGATTAAAGTTATGGAGCACAGAATATGAGAAGAGTTCTAGAAAGGAAAAAGTAGAATGAGAAATAGGCATTATTCAATGGAAATTTTCAGAATTTGGGAAGCACAATGAGCTCTGAACAGGATAAATAAACATATATCCACATCTAGACACTTCAAGTTGAAACTGAAAAATAACAAAGAAAATAATAAAGACAATGAAACTATTTACAAAATGAAAAACAGATATAGCCACAATAAAAACCCAAAACAATGGAACAGTCCCTTCAAAATTCTGAAAAAGAAAACTGTCAATCTAGAATTCCACACTCAGTTAAAATACAAATAGTGAAGGTAATACAAAAGACATCTCTTTGTAGAAAAGATTAAGAGTTCAGTGCTCCCAGGGATGTACTGCAGTGAAAATATATTGAACACAGAATGAAGGAGCAGGGTACCAGAAGCATTACTGAGCAAACAAACTGGTGACATCTGTGAGTAAATAAAGAATTTCTCCTAAAAATAGTAACTAATATTGGGGAAGAGTGTAAAAGCAAGGTGGAAATAAACTAGATAAAAAATGAATCAGATGAAAGGAAAGTGATGAGAGTTAAAGCTTGTTAAGGTCTTTGTATTATTTTAGAGGAGAGTACAAAGAGTGATGAACTACAGGGAAGAAGTATGTATTTTAAAAACTTAAGAGAAACTACTAAAAGAATAGAAATGGAATGTATAATTTCCAAAACAGTAGAGAGGAAAGAATATCTAATTCAATGTAAAAGAAGGAATAGAAACTATATAAAAAGTTAGATCAAATCACAAATTAAGATGGTCAAAACAAATCCAAATGTACAATGATAACAAATTTAAATAGATCATTGTCATCAATTAACATACAAGGATTCTTGCATTGGATAAAAAATATATCCAAATACTACTAGAGATACACCTAAAGAGAGATTTTTTAAAGTAATGGGATGGAAGAAGATATCCCAGGTAAATATTAATGAAAAGAAGTCTGGTGTATCAACAGTAGAATCAGATAAAATAATGAAGTTATTTAATACAATAAAGCTTAATTATGGATAAAAATGACTGTTATATAATTACTAGAGAGAAAATTCACCAGTAAAATACAAATACCCAAACCTATATTCAACTAATAACATAACTTCAAAACATACAAAGCAAATATGATATAATTATAAGAATATTGACTCAATGGACATGAGTTTGGGCAAACTCCGGGAGATAATGAAGGACAGGGAAGCCTGATGGGCTGCAGTCCATGGGGCTACAAAGTGGTGGACACAGCTGAATGAACAACAATAGTCACGGAGAGAAATTTTAATAAACATTTCTCAGAAACTGACATACAGAGGAAACGAAAAAGAAGGATTTGCCGTTCTGAACATCACAACTAATAAGCTTGGTTTAATGAGCCTGTTTAGGATGTAAAACCTAAAATTTTGAATATATTCTTGTTAAGCACCCATAGAATAGTTATCAAAAATTTCCAAGGCTACAAAGCTAGTCTCAAAAAATACCAAAGAATCAACATTAAGTAGACCACTTCCTTGACAATGCAGCAAACTTGGGGAAAAGGGGCAGAAAGGCAGTCCAACTCTGTCCTCATTCCAGGGGGAAAGGAATTGTTAGTCACTCGGTCATGTCTGACTCCTTGCGACCTTTATGGACTTTGCGACTCTGCGATTCTATAGACTGTAGCCCACCAGGCTCACCTGTCCATGGAATTCTCCAGGCAAGAATACTGGAGTGGGTTGCCATTCCCTTCTCCAGGGGATTTTCCTGACCCAGGGATCAAATCTGGATCTCCTGCATTGCAGGCAGTTTCTTTACAATCTGAGCCACCAGGGAAGCCCCCAGTGGGAAACTATTATACTTTTAAACAGTTCATGTCAAAGAAGAAATTTGATGGAAGTTAAAAGATATTTAGACATGAACAACAATGAAAGACACTTCCTATTAAAACATTGCAGATACTGACTCTGAAAATTCACATGGAAGAGCAAAGGTTCAAGTTCAATAGAAATGGGGGAAATGCAAAGTGAAATAGCAATGAGATTCTTTTATACCTCTCAGTCTGTCAAAAAGTTTGAAAAAGTCTGATGATGACAAGCACTGGCAAGGATATGACATGCTGGAAACCTCAACACTACTGCTAATGATGTAAATGCTAGAGCAGTTCTGAAGCATGGAGAAACTAGACCCTGCATACCCTCCAACTCAGAATTCTCTATGCATATGCCCTGGACTAGCCACCACCCATTAATGGGTTGTGAAGTCAAAATGGTCCTAAACAGCTGTCAGAGTAAAAGAAGAAAAGGAAAATAGTAAGGTGCAATGTGGACTTCCCTGGTAGCTCAGTCAGTAAAGAAACTGCCTGCAATGCGGGAGACCTGGATTTGACCCCTGAGTTGGGAAGATCCCCTGGAAGAGGGCATGGCAACCCACTCCAGTATTTTTGCCTGGAGAATCCCCCTGGAAAGAGGAGCCTGGCAGGCTGCAGTCCATGGGGTAGTAGAGTCAGACACGACTGAGTGACTAAGCAAACACAAGGTGCAACATAAAGGTCTTAGTGGTAAAGAATCTGCCTGCCAATGCAAGAGGTGTAGGTTTGATCCCTGGGTCGGGAAGATTCCCTGGAGTAGGAAATGGTAACCCACTCCAGTATCCTTGCCTGGAAAGTCTCATGGACAGAGGAGCCTGGTGGCTACCGTCCAAGGGGTCACAAAGAGTCAGACATGACTGAGCACACACACATACACACACACGGTGCAATATACATAGTAATATTAGGTCTTGGTTTTATAAACATCGTGTGTATGTGTTGGTGGCAATGTAAACATGTTTTCTAGGGGTTGGTCATGGTAAAAAAAAAAAGGTTAACAGATGATGCCCTAAAGAAATTCACTTTTGTACACAAGTAGAGATGAGAGCATTCAATGTAGTGTTTTTTGTAATAGCAAAAATTGAAATCAGCCTGAAGTGCAATGAAAACAGTTGTATTTATCTACTTAGTGGAATACTGTCCTGCAGTTAAATACAAAATAATCTACATTTATTATTTAATAGGTCTCCATTTAATAGGTCTACCATTATTTAATAGGTCTACATTTTCCAACATGGAAAAATCTCAAAAATCATAATGTTGAAAACATGGAGAACGTGGCATGATTTCTCCAAATTACTAAACATGCCTCCATAAAGTCCTGAAATATTCATGGAAAGTATACATACCAGCTTCGGAGTGTGTTTTCCCCTGAAGAGGACGGTTGGGTGGGGACTCAGAGTGTGCATACAGGGAAGGACTGTCTTTTGCTTTACCTGTGACATCCTACATGTAAACACCTCTGAAGCAAGTATAGGAAAATGTGAATGCCTGTATAATTTTGGTGCCAGGTACACTGATGTCTGTTATTTACTGTGTGTCTGACACAGTTCATAAATGGAAATTTAAAAATTAAAGTGATCACAATAAAGATAACTTCAGAGCATCACTTACCCAGCAGAGACTCCCAAACCACAGGACCAGCCAAAAGGCTGGTGCCCTGGGCTGTTTGGAAGAGGACGCTTGCTGGTATTTAACTAGGGAGGCAGGGAGAAAAATGTAAATTTGCATCAGACACTCCGACAAAATCAATAGAGGTAATTTCCTGATTCACACCCATAGATGTGCACAAAACCACCCTGATCTCAGACAGTATTCACATACAGGGGGCTGGAGGGGGTGACTTGGGGCCTGAATTATTCAGCGTCTGTCTCACAGCTCTGTTGCTTGGGCTTCAGTTGGGATGCAGTGGAGAGGCCTGAATTCGGCTGCTGGACTGGCCTCAGCTCAGCTCAGATGCTCTGACAACCACAGACCTGTGATGAATGATAATTGCGTTCTCTTTACATCAGTGTATGGAAATCTGTTTACAGATTTGGATTACAAATTCTGGAAGCTTAATATGTCTAATGATTTTTTGCCAATCTTAAAGGGCTCTGCACTATTTCAACCACGGCTGTGCCTAAATTTTGGGCATTGTGGAATTAACTGATTTTGCCCTGTGGGATTAACTTCTGCATTTAAGAAACACTTGAGACGTCATGTCTTCCACCCCCTGCCCCAATTCCTTGTTTTATTTAAAAAAAAAAAAAAAAGTGGAAAAGGGAAAAGGCAGGCCCTTGGGAGAGACTATAACAAATGACTGTCTTTCTCTCCTAGGTTTATCGGAGACCAGTAATTCCAAAATTCATAACTGAAATCCCTGCCAGGGAGAGGGCGGTCCAAAGGGTCTCATTTGTGCTTCTCTAAGACCAAAACAACTGGTCATGAAGTTCAGTTCTAACAGGATTAAAAAATATAGCAGCGGATGGATGGCTACAAAATCAAAAGGTGCTGAGTGACATACACATTAGAGAAAGAAAATTGAATTAGCAGTGACATTTTTTGGCCTGAGGCCTTTTTTTCTCTTTGGGCTGTGAAAATAAAGACAAACTTTGATCTGTTCTGCTCAGAATCTGACGAAGACATCAAGGCCAGAATATTGCCTCTAATCTTATTTGTTATTTCCAGACCGTATTCCCTTGGACCCTCTGCTCCTTGAGGATGGGGCTGTGCGCATCTCCAAATGGACAGCTCATGCTTCTGCTACAACAATCCCATAAGAGAAGTCACGCCTGGTACTCAAAAGGAGTCTCGTGATTGTGGAGGGAGGCAGCCACTGGTCTGGCCAAGGCTCTCAGTTTACAAGATTTACGTGTTCTTCCTCACTGTGGCAAAACCATAACTAGGGGAAGTAAAATATAAACGAGGGCAGGGAAATAGCGGCATGGTGAATACAGAATTGTAAAAGACAGAACAAGCAAAATCTTTCCTGTTCTTAAGTGGAAAACTTCATTATGTTTTCAGAGAGAAAAAGTTAATGAAAGCAGACCTGTCACTAGACACGATATAAAAACATCTTTTACATTTTGAAGATAAAGAAATTATGCAGTGAGCATCTAAGCAGGAAAAAAAAAAATGATCTTCAGAAACAAATACAAACACAAAAGGCAAAGAAAACAAAATATTTATTAAAGAAATGATGCTGGGTGCTTCAGACTTTTCCGCCTCAGCTATACATGCCATGAAGTGGTCCTGGTACCACTTTGAGCAAAGAAGATGCCACATGCATCCATGCTGGTAGTCAGGGATGAGGAGAATAGAAAGCATGTCATAGATCCTGGCAGAGGGAACCACACTGCAAAGATCTGCAAGTGAAAAGACCTTGGAGTGTAGAGCTTTGAAACAGGAAGGGTTTGGGCTTTTTCTAAGGGTTCTGAGCAAAGGAGCCGTGTGGTTTGATGAATGTTTTTTTAAAAAAAGTTAATCTAGCCTGCTGTGTACAGAACAGACCAGGGGGCTTAGAGTGCGGTGGGCATATGGATGAGCAGCTTTTTGCCCACGCTGGGCAAGAAGTGATGAAGGCCTGGACTGGCACATGATAGTTGCGGTTGGGGTCAGGGGGAGAACAGGATCTTGGATTTGAGATCTCTTGTACAGGAGGGTGAAGTCACGGCTTGGGGATAGGTAACCATGAGGTGGATGAGAGGAAGGCTCAAGGAAGCCTTCCAGGTTTCAGATCTGAGCACTGGGAAGACAGTTGCCATTTACTGAAGTGGTGGAGGTACACATTTAGGGTTGAAAAATCAATGGATTGGTTTGGAACCCATAAGGTTTGAGTGCTTATGATTTTCAAGTGGTGTGGCCAAGGAAGCAACTGGAGATGCAAGTCATGAAAGATGTTCTCAGCTCCACACCTCCCTGCCTCCCCTTTACCATTCTCCCAAACCTTCCCATTGACTCCCTGGGACTCATATACTACGACAAGTTGTTTAGTTACTAAGCTGTGTCCGACTCTTTTACGACCCCCTGGACTGTAGCCCACCAGGCTCCTCTGTCCATGGGAATTCCCAGGCAAGAATACTGGAGTGGGCAGCCATTTCCTCCTCACAGGGAATTCTTTGGCAATTTGTGATTTTAAAATGATCAGTACATAAAGATGGAAAAATGAGCACAAAACCAAAAGTGAATACAAAAGAATGTTAAATAGAGACAAGAATGGTTTCAGGGAGGCTGTGGCAAAAAAAAAAAAAAAAGCTAAGGTTTGCAAAAACATTAAGGATGAGAAAAATTGATTTGGGGGCACATCTGAAGCAAGAAGATAAATGACAGGATTGTGCCAACAGATGACAGATTAAAAGTAGAACTCAGGTCTTAGTTTGCTTCCAACAAAGAAAATGGTCTTTAGATTGGAAATAAGAAATCCTTAAAAATGAGATTTAAAAAGCAACAGAGATACAGCAAGAGACAGAATTCTGCTTCATTAAATTAGGTTAAGCCTCCAATGTAATTGTCAACCCAATCCCCCACTTCATTTCATGGGTCTTTTCTACTCCCCCAAAGCTTGGCAATAAGGTTATCCATCTAGTTCTGGGCATATTTTCACCACACATCTCAGTCTGATGAAAGAGATGACTTGGAAGCCACAGCAGGTGGGTAGAGGAGTCTCTTTTTTATTCAAGACCAGACTAGAAGGGGCTGAGCAAGTAGGCACCCACGTGCTTGGTTGTGTGTGCACAAGTATATTTCTTCACTAGGGAAGTCAAGGAGAGGTGTCTTCTGACGACAGTGAACTAGGTTTTATTAGAGCCAAGCATCTCCTCCACCAGAGGTAGGAGAGTTTGGGGGTGTATAACGGCTATTGCTCCCCTGCTACTAGTAAATACAACAGAGACATACTTTTGGATTTTCCAGCTCCCCGTTAAACACTTCCAGAATAGCTCATCAGACCTTACCTTCTGTTCTGGGAGCCCCACAAAATGTTTCTGAGATGCACAAAACCCTGGGCAGGTTGTAGGAGAGATGCCCTGAATAACAACTGCTGATCATATAGTTCAAAGGGATACCCTGGCATCATTCCAGTTGGATAGCAGTATTTACCATCCCAGGTCATCATTCTGGCCTAATACAATACAGCAAATGTAACCATTTGCTTCACACCCTAACCCTGCCTCCAGATCTCTTAATGTCCCCTTCTCCCATTCTTTATATTGCCACTAGTGGAAAGTATTTTTCAACATATGATTATTATTTGAATGTGATCCCCTGGAATTGAGGAATTGTTCATACACACGTTAATATCTTTAATTCACTTATAAATTCTTTCTTCTAGAACCTGCTGCCCCTTTCCTCACTGATCTGTCCCTATCACGCTTTTCTTGATCTCTCCTTTTCAGAGGCCAAACTCAGACTTTACCCATTGGCTCCCTGATGGACTGATCTTGACTGTTTTACTCTGACTGGTCACTGGGCTTCCATGTGGTCATCTAACCATTGGAATCCAACTCCATTCCCCAGTATGGACCCCATTCCCAGTTCAGAGGCATGGCTTCCATTTTGACTAAGGCTCTTTGTTCTGATTCTTTCAGTTTATGCCTTCCATTTCCCAAGTGGACACTGTCCTCACTCCAGCTGGGGGCTGGGACCTTCCACCCATGAGGAGCCTTCTCAGATACTGCCTTTAGGTCTGCCTGGGCTTCTGAGCACTACTCTTCTGGGGCTTCTCCCCCACCATCACTCCTAACAGCCATTGTGTCAACCAACCACTCACTCAAACCATGACCACAGATGGTCACACACCTTGGAAACCAGACCTACTGATTCAACCTGGGGGATGAGCCTCCCCACCTACTTTCCATGTCTTCTTCTTTCTAGAAAAGTCTATTCTAGATCATAGTCTATCTAGGCTAAGTACTATGTATTGCTGTGAATTCTGTCCTTCCTGACCTACTTTGAAATATAATAGTTCTAAAACATATGAAAATGGAACTCCCATTTGAATTCCTGAGGGGCAGAAGTTGAGTCTCATTAATCTCTATAACCTGGGACAATGAGCAGCCAGGGCTTTTACGGGAAGAAAATCTGTTTCCAAAGAAAAAATGTAAATTTTAAGATGCAAAAGAGAGTTAAGCAGCAAAACCCTAAGTGAATCCTTACATTTTTGCTTTGTGAGCAGTTAGAAAAGAATGACCCGGTCACAAAGAAAGTTGTATGAGATTGACTTAATTTCCTGATTCTGAGGGGATCAGTCTCAGGGATATACATGACATAGAAGTTGTGTATTTCAATTTTTTAATAACACATATTTTATAATGTATCTTTTTTGTATTGCGGTAAAATATATATAACATACAATTTAGTTTTAACTATTTTAAGTGTACATTTCTGTGGCATTAATTACAACTCATACTGTTATGCAGCCACCTCTAGAAAATTTTCATCTTCTCAAATTGAAACTGTATCCATTAAACAACTCTCAGATCCCCCCTTCCCCTAGCCCCTGGCAATCATCATTCTACTTCCTGCATCTCTGACTTTGACTGTTGTAAGGACCTCATGTGAGCAGACTCGTATGACATTTGTCCTTTTGTCACTGCCTGATTTCACTAAGCATAATGTCCTCAAGGTTCATCCATGTTGTCCTATGTATCAGAATTTCCTCCCTTTTAAAAACTGAGTGATAGGGTGTACCTGAATTTTAACAAGACAGATTTTCTCCCAATGTCCTGTGGATAATCAGCAGGAATGGGGACTGCAGGATGGATGTGGGGACATTTCAGAGTCTGTGTCACGTGGGGGAAGCTCCACAATCCTCTCGTCCAGACTCTCCAGGACAGCACTTCTAACAATGACCTAAATGAGGGCAAAGGAGGGCTGCCAAGCTAATTCCTGGTGAATGACACAAAATTGGGCATAACAACTCTTCTGCTAAGTGATGAATACAGATTCAAAATTTGTAGTATATTATAATGATAAACTGAAACCAAGGAGATGAAAATTAACAACAGTAAACGTAAGATACTAAAATTAGGTTAGAGGGCATATGTGCGGACACACACACATATACACCCACCCACCCATACACACATATCCACCCCCCCACACACACAGAACAGGATGGAGTAGAACTGCCTAAAAGCAGCATGACCAAGAGTTGTGGGTTTTAATTGACCACAAGCTCAGTCTGAGTCAACGGTGGGATGTGGTTGCCAGAAAAACAAGTAATGTAATTCAAAGGTACATTAACAGAAGCACAATATTCGAAGCAAGGCAGGAAATAGCTCCTTTGCTGGCCTTTCTGGTTAGGCCGCATCTGGAATGTGTTCGGCCGGGTTCTGCAGTTTCAGAGGGGTAGCCAAGACCTGGAGCGTGTTTGGTGGAGGGTGAATGGTCTGGAAATTCTTCCCTGGAGAGCAGGGACGAATTCGGGAAATGTAGCAGGCAGAGGAGAAGACTACAGGGAGACACAGGTAGCAGCTTTTAAAACTTGAAAGAGTTGCTTTCATGTGGTGTTAGAAAATGGAGCTCATGGACGGATGTTATGGAAAGGGTAGGTTATCTCTAGAGAAATAAACAACTTCCTTATCATTACCCACCTGACAATAGGATAGGCATCTGCAGGAACGAGTGTCTCACGACTGGAGTTAAGTAATTAGAGTTGTTTGAGAACAGTGGTTCTTAGGAGCAATCCTGCTCCCTGCAATCCAGGAGACAGAGATATTGTTGATCTATACTAATATACTTCTAAATACCCTAAAATATGGGATAATCCCCAGAACAAAGAATTATCCAATCCACAATTTTTTTAAGATTTCTTTTTTTTGATGTGGACCATTTTATGTCTTTATTCAATTTGTTACAATATTGTTTCTGTTTAATGTTTTGTTTTTTTGGCCACGAAGCATGTGGGGTCTTAGCTCCCTGACCAGGAATTGAACCCACACCCCTAGCATTAGAGGGCAAAGTTTAACCACAGGACCACCAGGGAAGTCCCCAACCTACAATGTTAATAGTGCTGAGCCTGAGAAACCTGCTTTAGAAGGAATTCCTACGCTAAAATGCTAAAGAACAGAGGCCAGAGCCCCCTGGCTGGATCTGGCCTGCAGAGCTTTTCTTTTATTGTCACTTGTCAATTTCACAAAAAGATCTGAATTTCAATCTTCCTTTTTAAAAAAATTCTTGTTGTTTTTGTTCAGTCACTAAGTGATGTCTAACTCTTAGAGACCCCATGGACTGCAGCATGAGAGGCTTCCCTGTCCTTCACTATCTCCTAGAGTTTGCTCAAGTTCATGTCCATTAAGTTGGTGATGCCATTCAACTGTCTTATCCTCTGCCACTCTCTTCTCCTTTCGCCTTTAATCTTTCCCAGCATCAGGGTCTTTCCCAATGAGTATTTGAAATATATGTATTTGCAATACAATTTGTATTTGGACTACATTGTATCTGCAATACAATTCCAAAATATTGCCAAAGCAATGCTTCGGCCACCTGATGTGAAGAGCTGACTCATTGGAAAAGACCCTGATGCTGGGAAAGAATGAAGGCAGGAGGAGAAGTGGATGACAGAGGATGAGATGATTGGATGGCATCAATGGACATGAGCTTGAGCAAACTCCAGGAGAGAGTGAAGGACAGGGAAGCCTGGCATGCTGCAGCCCATGGGGTCACAAAGAGTCAGACTTGACTGAGCGACTGAACAGCAACAATTTTTCAGCACTCAGACTTCTTCATGGCCCACTCTCAGACCTGTACACGACCACTGGAAAAACCATAGCTTTGACTATAAGGACTTTGGGCAGCAAAGTGATGTCTCTGCTTTTTAATACACTGTCTAGGTTTGTCTTCCAAGGAGCAAGTGTCTTAATTTCATGGCTGCTGTCACCATCTGCAGTGATTTTGGAGCCCAAGAAAATAAAATCTGTCACTGTTCCACTTTTACCCCTTCTATTTGCCATGCAGTAAGTGATGGGACTGAATTCCCAGTTTTTTTAACATGGAGTTTTAAGCCAGCTTTTCCACTCTCCTCTTTCACCCTCATCAAGAGGCTCTTTAGTTCCTCTTCATTTTTTGTCATTAGAGTGGTATCATCTGCATATCTGAGGTTGTTGATATTTCTCTCAGCAATCTTGATTCCAGCTTGTGATTCATCTAGCCTGGCATTTCACACGATGTGCTCTACATATGTTAAATAAACAGGGTGACAATATATAGCCTTGTCGTACTCAAGGCTTGTATCCTGTGGTACATTTCCCAATTTTGAACCAGCCCATTGTTCCATATAAGGTTCTAACTGTTGCTTCTTGACTTGCATACACGTTTCTCAGGATACAGGTAAGGTGGTCTGGTATTCCCATCTCTTTCAGAATTTTCCACAGTTTGTTGTGATCCACACAGTCAAAGGCATTCATGGAGTCAGTGAAGCAGAAGTAGGTGTTTTCCTGGGATTCTCTTGCTTTCTCTGTGATTCAATGAATGTTGGCAATTTGATCTCTGGTTCCTCTGCCTTTTCTAAACCCAGCTTGTACATCTGGAAGTTCTCAGTTCACATACTGTTGAAGTCTAGCTTGAAGGATTTTGAGCATAACCTTGCTAGCATGTGACATAAATGCAATTGTACAGTAGTTTGAATATTCTTTGGCACTGCCCTTCTTTGGGACTGGAATGAAAACTGACTTTTTCCAGTCCTGTGGCCACTGCTGAGTTTTCCAAATTTGCTGAGATATTGAGTGCAGCACTTTAACAGCATCCTTATATTGGATCTACCTTCCCACACAGCAAAACTGCCTGGAGCTGCTGAGTAACTGACGTCTCTTTTGGGTGAATCTAGAGCTTTCCAGTTCACCACAGTCCTCACCTCGTGACATATTAGAATTTGAATTTGTGACCCCACGGACATTTAATCCAGTGTTTCTCAACTTTGCCTTTGCACTCAGATCACCTGCGAAGTTTAAAAAATCCCAGTGCTGAGGCTGCACCCCAGATCAACTAATCAAACCCTCTGGGGATGGGTTCCAGGCAGCAGTGTTTCTTATAGCTCACAAATGGTTTCAAGGGGTAGTCAAGGGCAAGGACCCCAGCTTTATCATGGAGTGATAGCCCATGGGAAGAAGCTCTAAGGCAAATAATCTTATACCCAGTAGACAGTAGTAATCAAAGAATTTAAACAATCAAATGAGCTGCATCAGAAGTGAGGTCCCCATTTCTGGGGGTAATCAATCAAGAGAATTTTCAAGAAGAAATCCCTTCTTTGAAATACTTCAAAGGGAGGGAGACTGGACTAGAGCAGAGGTTCTTTATTTTGCATGTGGATGACCGAGGGGTTTCTCCAAGTACAGAGGTACAGGGACCACCTTGGAAGATTATAATCTAGTAAAGTCAGGGAAGGGCTGATCAGATACAGATTGAAAAATCTCTCCAGATGCTGCTGCTAAGCGCTCCTAGGGAAGAACCACTGAGCGAGATGGATGACCTCTACAAGCCCCAACCTCAACCTTGGCAATGACTCAGGTTCTTAAAAGAAAATCTGTGTAAATCTTCAAATACAAACTGAAATAGGAGCATAAATAAGATGATCACCATGGGTCGGGGAGTATTTTAACACATGAAGATGAGGTTAAATTCGAAGCTGCTAGATTCTCCAACTCAGTTTAACACTGAGACCGAAAGGATTCAAGGAAAAAACTGTTTTCTGGGTTCCAGCTCTTTTTTCTGATATACTTGACATGTGATGTTTGCTTAAATAACCTCTCAGAAAGCAGCTTATGTGCTTGTGTCAGAGTTCTTAGCTTCAAGCAACAGATACTGATGCCGCCTGCTTTGAGCGAAAAAGAAATCCATTAAATGGATATTGGGGCAATGCGAGAAGGTTTTAAAATATGCCTGCCTTAATAAAGTGTGATACATCAATTTGATGACTTATTATACAGCCATTAGAAACTATCACACAGATTAAAATGTATTGGAGTATAAAGATGTCCACAATATAGGACTCTGTGAGAAAATTAGGTTATAGAATAAGTCATAAGATATGATACAATTCATTTTTATAATAGCATATATTTATATTAATAGTGATACACAAGAGCTGGAAAAAACTGAACCTTGACCTAACCCTCACATCTTACACAAAAATTAACTCAAAATGGATTATGGACTTAAATATAAGGTGTAAACCTATGAAGCTTTCAGAAAAGAAAAAGAACATAAGAGGAAACTTTTACGATCGTGGGTGAGGCAAAGAATTCTTACACTTGACACCAGAAGAACAGTCTTCAAAAAGAAAAAACTGATAGATTTTACCTCATCAAAATTAAAAACTTCTGTTCTGTCAAAGAACTGTTGAAAGAAGGAAAAGGCAAGCTGCAGATTGGGAAAAAATATTTGCAAACCACACATTTCACAAAGGACTAGTATCCAGAATATATAAAGTACTCTCAAGACTCAACAGTAAAAAAAATAAAATTAGAAAGTGGGCAAAAGACATGAAGAGACACTTCCCCAAAAAGGATACATCGATGGAAAATAAGTTCATGAAAAGATGTTAAATGATTAGCCATCGGGGAAACATAAGTTAAAACCACAATAGGGTATCACTACATACATATACAAACAAAGGTCGGTCTAGTCAAGGCTATGGTTTTTCCAGTGGTCATGTATGGATGTGAGAGTTGGACTGTGAAGAAAGCTGAGTGCCGAAAAATTGATGCTTTTGAACTATGGTGTTGGAGAAGGCTTTTGAGAGTCCCTTGGACTGCAAGGAGATCCAACCAGTCCATCCTACAGGAGATCAGTCCTGGGTGTTCATTGGAAGGATTGATGCTGAAGCTGAAACTCCAATACTTTGGCCACCTCATGCGAAGAGTTGACTCGTTGGAAAAGACCCTGATGCTGGGAGGGATTGGGGGCAGGAGGAGAAGGGGACAGCAGAGGATGAGATGGCTGGATGGCATCACCGACTCGATGGACATAAGTTTGAGTCAACTCTGGGAGTTGGTGATGGACAGGGAGGCCTGGCGTGCTGCGGTTCATGGGGTTGCAAAGAGTTGGACACGACTGAGTGACTGAACTGAACTGAACATACACATCAGAGCAGCTGAAATAAAAGAGTGAGAACACCAAATGCTGATGAGGATGTAAAGAAACTGGATCATTCATATACTGTAAAATGATGCAGGACTTCCCACATGGTCCAGTGGTTAAGAATTCGCCTGCCAATGCAGCAAACACGGGTTCAAGCCCTGATCCAGGAAGACTACACATTCTGTGGAGCAACTAAGCCCATGTGCCACAACTGCTGAGCCCAGGCATTCTAGAGCCCATGCTCTGCAGTGAGAGAAGGCACCTGAGGGAGAAGCCTACTCACTACAAGTAGAGAATGCCCGCACGGAGCAACAGAGACCCATCACGGCCAAAATAAATAAATAAATAAATAAATAATTAAATTTAAAAAATGATGCAGCTACTTTGAAAGACGGTTTGCAGTTTCTTACACACTAAACATACAGTTACCAACTGTGATCCGCCAGTTGAATTGGGCATCTATCCCAGAGAAATGAAAACTTACGTCCACACAAAACCTGTACATGAATGTTTGCAGTGGCTATATTTGTAACAGGCAAACATGGAAAACAACCCAAGCGTCCTTTGATGGGTGAGTGATTAAAGAAACTGTGATACATCCACCCATGCTACCCAGAAATATATAAAAAGGAGTGAACGATACACAAAAGAACTGGATGGATCTCCAGGGAATTATGCTGGGTGAAAAAAGCCAGCCTCAATAGGTTACATACTGTATGATTCTTTTTATGTAACATGCGTAAAAAGATAAAATATTAGAGGGGAAGAATAGATTAGGGGTTAGGCATGGAGTATGTTGTCAGGGAGAGGCGGGCGCATTTATTGAAAGATAACATGAAGGACACTTGTGATGATGGAACCATTTTGCATGTTGACTGGGCTGGTGGATACACAAATGCATGATAACACTGTATAGAGATAAATACACATACACAAGTACAATGAAAACTGAGGCTAAATAAGGTCAGTGTCCCGTACCAATGTCAATATCCTCGTTGTGATATGGTACCATAGTTTTGCTAGATGTTACCATTGGGAGAAACTGGGTAATGAGTATGCAGTTCTCTGTATGTCTCTGTATTATTTCTTAAAACTGCACGTGAATCTATAATTATCTCAAAATTAAAATTAAAAGTTAAACTTAAAAAAATGCATTGGCATGTAAAGATGTCTGCAGTATAGGGTTTTGTGTGAAAATCAGGTTACAAAGTAGGATAAAAAATACAATAAAGAAACAATTTGTTCTCATAATTTTGTGTCTTAATAGTTAGATAGAAAACACAGAATATATGCTGAAGTGATAATAAGGGATTCTTGGCAGAGGGACTTGTGGATAACTTTTATTTCTGAGTATGTTTTATTTTTCCTATGGACACACGGATTAGCGGTGTGAAAATGAGAAAACATTTTCTAAAAGAAAGTAAAAGGCTGTTGAGTAAGTAGTTCATAGAATTGCTGAGATGTCTGGAGAAAGAAAAGTGAGGAAGAACCAGGAGGGTCTGAGCAGCAGGAATCTCTGGCCAGGGCTCTTCAGAGCGTCTGGCTGGGCAGCTCTTGCTGCCCTGAGCTGCTCCAAAGATGTAACTTGCCCATCAGTATCGCAGGCAATGGACTGGGTGGCCCATTTTCCCTGCCACCACATGTCTCCAGAACTTCAATCTCGCTGCAGCCACTACTGCTGCAAACACACACACAGAAAGAGAGAGACCTCTGTGGTTCCCATTTCCTGGTGTCCTTTGCTCCTGACTCAAAGCCTGAAGCAGGTGCACAAGCAAATCTCATCATTTTCAGCATCTGGAGGAAGAGCGCACATGGGGGCCCACATACTATATACTCAGACATTTAAAAGTTGTGAACCAAAACTACAGTCTACTAAATAAATTCTATAATTCAATCCTGACAGATAGTCCTCCAGAGCATCTGGGAAGGCCAAGTTTAGATTTAGAATTCTGACTCCTCAGAGCTCTTCACTTGACTTGTGGCCCACCCCCTTCACTTTCCACTCCTGGCTCTTCCTTCACACTGTCATGTAAACATCTGAGCTCCATCCACATCCTCTCCTGTAAAGAGTCATTTCCTGGCCACCCTTTAGGCCTCAGGATGCTGCTGTAGTCCACTCTCAGAAGGAAAGACTGAGGGACAAAATGGGTTGAGGCTGTTTGACCAGGTATTCCAGGATTCGGGATACCTGGAACATGGTCCATAAGGAGGGGTGAGCACATCTTCTTAGTCCTGTGGACTCCTTGTTCCATGGGAAGAGACATGGCCAGAATCTGGCTCTCCTTAGCTGCAAGGGAGTCACGAAAGTGAGATCTGACACTTTCAGCTTCTTAGTAAAGCACAGGTTTTCCAGTTACCAATCCTCATAGCATGGGGGATTCCAGAAACACAGGAAAATGCTCAGACCTGGGCAGCCTAAAAGGAGAACAAATGGTTACTATGATGCTTTAGCCACTCAGAGGTAAAGAATCTGCCTGTAATGCAGGAGATTCGAGTTTGATCTCTGGGTCAGGAAGATCCCCTGGAGAAGGAACTAGCACCCCACTCCAGTATTCTTGCCTGGGAAATCCCATGGTTAGAGGGGCCTGGTGGCTATAGTCCATGGGGTTGCAAAGAGTCAGACACGACTTAGTGAGTAAACAACAATGACGATTATGCTTTAGCTTCAGATGTTATCCATTGCCATCTCAGAAATTCATACTGGTGATGATGAGGAGGATGATGATGGAGGCTATTATTTATTGAGTATTCATTCCTCTCAGGCACTATGCAAATCTCCTTACATACTTTATCTTATTTCACCCTCTAAACTGTAGTCCCTTTTGTTATTGCTACCTCCAGCAGAGATAAGAAACCTGTGATATTAAGAGGTTAGATAACCTAGCCAAGGTCACTCGGGCAGTTAGTAGCAAAGACGGGCTTTGAACTCAAGTATGCTTGGCTCCAGGGCCTACAAAGTTTACCACTACACTGGGTATCCTCTACAGGCTGGTAAAGATGGTTTTGAACCTACGAATCAAAATGTGTGCTAGTATCTATTTGCCTTGACTGTAAAAAACCTGAATAATATCCCCCTTACAAATGTCTGACCCTGAATGAGGAAGCCCATTAGAGTGCAACTCTGTAGGTGTGTACCCTGGGGCAGGCTATCAAGCTGAGTTCAAGGATATTTTACTACTGTTGCCTTGACACCCTTTTCTCTCACCAGTCTTTTTTAGGACCAAGGATTACGAGGTCGAAGTTGTAGAGACAGAACTAAAGAATCCCAGTAGCAATGGAGAAGACATGGCAAGTAACTGGGAGGTGAGGCACATGTCATCCTGGAGCATAGATAGGTGGCTTGATTTAAAGGAAAAATGATACAAAACAGTGTCCAGGCAGATGGAGGATTCCACCAGAGGTAAAAAGTAAGCGCGGGGCTAGAGCAGTGTTTCTCCCAGTGTGGGGTGTTTGTGAGTGAGGGCAGCAAGATAATTTCAGGTGTCACACAGCCATTAACTCACAAAGAAAATCATTCTTTTACAGACATCTTCCAATCCTTCTGACTACATCAAGGAGATTTCTCAGTCTGGTGCTAAAATGTCCTTAACACCTCTCGTTTACTCACCTTTTGAACAAGGAGACAACCAGTCTCAAACTCGCAGACAACAATGTCTGAGGGATGAAATAAGTCTGTTTTGTCTTTAATGCATAAATTCTTAAAGTTCTCTTCAATCTGGGAAATAATGCTGGGTTTTTACTTTTAGTGATGATCAGACTGACAATCTAAATGTAAAAGGTGAGATGATACGAAGAAATTTTATAAATAATCACATTGTTGGTAGGGCAGAAATGACAAGGTGCCATGTGAATGACCAAAATTCAGGAAACACTGCCTTGGAATATCTCCAATTTCCTGTGTTCTCTCTCTTGGGAATCTATGCCTGGTGGAAAGGGCATCAAAAATTATAGAACCCCAGTAAATAGTATTCACATCCTTCCTCTTCCCTTTTATTCTTCCATTTTATATTTATAAGGGGGATTCTATACATGAATGCATCACCTCTTTCAGTATGTTAATAAATTATCAGAAATGAGTCCTTGCTGCTCACTATATCATTACACAGGGCTGGGGTGGCTGGGAGGCAGAGACAGGGTGGTGGGAGGGATTAGGGAAGAGGCAGTCACTGATGAAACTAAAGAAGCATTTTCAAGGTCTGCAGCTAAGCCTCAAGCCATCACTGCGTGAGCAAGGAAGTGCTAGAAAGTTGTTTGTGTGAAATGGAGTGTAAACTGCAAACGTGTTATTGAGGTGGAGGAGAAGGGAGCAGAGATTGAGGGGGCAGGGATGGAATGTGCGGACAGAAGGAGGGACCCACTTAGGAAGCATCAGCCCCCACTGCAAGTGGGAGACCGTAGGAGTTTGGCTGTCCTTATTTATACAATACCAGATAACGCTGCAGCTCACACGCCGTGTGTGTGCTGCCGCATCTCCATCAACAGATGGAGGTAATAAAGAGGCTAAAAATGGAAACGCGAGCTGGTGTGTAGCTTTGTTGTGGCAGTTTGTCACGAACAGTCAAGAATCCCTCGCCAGTAAGTGTGCTTGTCAAGGTCACCCATGACCTCTTTGGTATTAAATCTAACAGACACTTGGTTGGCCGGGCTGTAGCAAGGCCAGGGAGGCCAGTCTCTTGGGGCATGAGGTTGGCCGCTGCCCACTTGTGATGGGCCCAGCTCAAGCAATGGTTTGGCTTCCCTGGGGCTTCTGGAGGCTGTTAGTTCCAGCTCTGGTCAATAACCTATGTAATTAATCAACTTAAAGGGAGTGCTGTTAGCAATGGTTCTTGACCCTGGCTGCACACTAGAATCATCTAGGGAGCTTTAAAAATAATACCAGTCCTAGACCTCTTCCAGGTGGGGCCTCAGACATCAGCATTTTTCACAGTCGCTCTAGTTGATTCTCATGTGCAGTCAGGGCTGCGAAGCACTAGCCTAGATCATTTACCAGCCAAGTTCAGACACACATACAGGATGGCAATCTTGTTCCTTCTCTAGTCTGTGACAGCATACCTTTTCTGAGCACAGTCTGAATTGGGGTGGAGAAAAAGGATTGGCACTGAGAGAGCGAAAGACCATAACTTATTTAAGCAAAAAACAATTGACTGCAGTTTTAAGGTTGCTTCCAATTTTATACCAATAATGCTATAATTAACCAATAACCTTCTGCACAAACCTGTATATGTATCCATCATCTGTTTTCTTGGGATAAATTTGCACCCTGAGTAAAAAGGTATGAATACTTTCTGAAGTTTGTAGTACATGTTGCCAAATTGTCTTCCAGAACATCTGTTCAAACTGATATACTTGAGAATGCATGAGGGTGCCCTTTCTCCATATATTTGGTGGTCTGAAGTTTATCATTTAAAATTATTCACTAATTTTATAGGTTATACATTCTATTTAACATTATTTTATGTTGTACTTCTTTAATGTTTGATTTTTCCATTTGTATATTAGTTATTTGTATTTTTTATGAAATGGCTATTCATATAATTTGACCATTTTTCCACTGTGGTGTTCATCTTTTCTTACTGATTTTTAATGCTCTTTATTATACCTTTATAAAAGGTATATACTTATATAAGAGGTATAAAACTCTTAATATTCCTCTCTATATATACCTCTATATTAAGGGTATTAAAATTTGTGTGTCATACATTGCCAACATTTTTCTTAGTGTTATTTGATTTAATTTCATTTGAGACCTTTTAGATAAACAAGTGTAAGCTGTTTATGTAGGCAAATTTACTAGTCTTACCCTTTATGATATCTTTTACTGCTTTTAGATTTAAAAGTTCTCTTTTTATCTTAAAACAGTCTTATAATTTTTTATGACCTAATTTCTAATATTGAATGCTTCGACTCATCTGGAATTTGTTTTGGCTCACAAATTGCCTTAACTGTAATATGCAAAGGCCAGCTCCATCACATACTGAACATGAGGGCCTATTTGTGAGTTTTCTTTTTTGACTCATTGATCAACCGTTGTCTGCTCTGTCTTAATCTGTTAACACACTGTTTTAACTACTATAATTTTATTGTTTAAGATCTCACAAAAAGTACATCATTCTTATTTTTAGTTTCAAAAGCATTCTGTTTATTCTTCATGATTCTCATTTGAATATTATTTTGGAAAAGTCTTATAAGCTTATTACAAAATTAATGCATATTAAGACAATATTTGAAATTTTTGACAAATAGGTCTATGAATTCAAACAGAGAGTCTGGGAATGGGAAATGTAGTATTTAATAACTGTGAGAAAAGAGAGGACTATTCAGTGATTGGTTTTGGATAAATGCTTATTCAATTGGAAAACGTTAGGATACTACCTTAGATTACCAACCAAAAAAATTCCAGGAAAATTGGCAAGTATATCAAACCAGTCAGTCCTAAAAGAAATCAACCCTGAATATTTACGGGAAGGACTGATGCTGAAGCTGAAGCTGAAGCTCTAATACTTCGGCCACCTGATGCGAAGAGTTGATTCATTGGAAAAGACTGCTGGGAAAGATTGAAGGTAGGAGGAGAAGACGACGACAGAGGATGAGATGGTTGGATGGCATCACTGATTCAATGGACATGAATTTGAGCAAACTTGAGGAGATAGTAAAGGACAGGGAAGCCTGGTGTGCTGCAGTTCGTGGGGTCGCAAAGAGTTAGACATGACTTAGCGACTGAACAACAACAGGGAACAGTCAACCTACAGACAAGAAATTCTAAAAGCCAGTGAAGTGAAAGTCACTCAGTCGTGTCCAGCTGTTTACGACCCCATGGACTGTAGACCATGGAATTCTCCAGGCCAGAATACTGGAGTGGTTTGCCTAGCCCTCCTCCAGGGGATCTTCCCAACCCAGGGACCGAACCGAGGTCTCCTGCATTGCGGGTGCATTGTTTACCAGCTGAGTCACAAGGGAAGCCAAGAAACATATAAAAATAATTTTACCCACAGTGATAATCCGGGAAATAAATGCAAATAAAAACAACTAGATTCCATTCTTCTTCCATATGACAGGCAACAGCATTTTAAAAATATTATTTCTTAACAGTAGAGTTGATGAGGTTGGGAGGAATTACTGGGGGAGGATGGATTCACAGAGTCATGTTGGAGGATCCTCACACAAACAGGGGAGGATCTCTTAAAATTTAAAACATGCACACCTTATAACCCAGTGAATCCCCCCGAGATATACTATCATGTATACACTAGTATGCACGTAAGTATACGAGTAAGGTCAGGCAAAAGCTGGGCTCTACTAGTTGCTAAAATCCTGAAATATTTTCTTTGGGTTGGTAGACAGCCCCACTTCAATTCCTACAAGTGGCCTTGACCTTCAGTCCCCGGGTCACTTTAACCTTTTCCCCTCAGCCTCAGACTGTCCCTACTGTCCCTGTGCTATTCTCAGCCCTTCAGTCGCATCCGACTCTCTGTGACCCTATGGACTGTAGCCCACCAAGCTCCTCTGTCCATGGGGATGCTCCAGGCAAGAATACTGGAGTGGGTTACCATGCCCTCCTCCAGGGGATCTTCCCAACCCAGGGATCAAACCCAGGTCTCCTGCATTGCAGGCAGATTCTTTACTGTCTGAGCCACAAGGTAATGATTCAGCAACTGAAGAGTTAATGAGTTAATTGACCAGCACAGAGGGAGCTCCACACTGCCCTCCAGTCCTGGCTCACGTGGGTCTCTTCTAGTTGGCTGGGGATATTTGATTGAGATCCTTGTGTTAAAAGATATTCATTGAAGCATTGTTGTAAGATAAGAACAGATTGGAAATACCTTGAGGCAGAGACAGTGACTTGCCTGCCAAATATCCCCGTCTCTTTCAAAACAACCAAACCTAATGATATTACTGCCCATCAAAAGAATACACGTCCCAAGTTTCCTTGCAGCCAGGTGGCCATGTGATTAAGTTCCAGCCAGTAAATGGTAAGCTGACATTTGTATGGGACTTCTGAGAAATCTTAAGTTAGGATGGGCACCCTCCTTCTCTTCCGCCATGTACTCGCCTCTATGGAGGATGAGATTGTGGGAACTGCAGCACCCATCTTCAGCCACAAGGAGGTGGGACACATCCAAGGTTATGGAGAGATGGAAGCCTGGGTGCCTGGTAACTTCACGGGACCCCCAGGTAGACACAGACTGCCTTCTACTGGACTTCCTTTAAATGAGACTGATATCCTATTCGAACTGCTGTTGCTTGTTTCTCAGTTAATATGCAGTCAAGTTAAATCACAATGGATACAAAGCTGAATGCCTATTCAAAGGGAAATGGCCAAGTCAACACTGATCTATAAAAAAAAGTAAGCTGGAAACAACTTGAGGCATCATATGTATTATGAAACACTTTGCAGAGACTGAGTTAAATCTACAGGCATTAACATGTTGAGTAAAAAAGCATGTTGCAGTATATCATAATTATACATGTATACCACTCACCAAAACCCAATAAAGAATGCTGGCTATTTTTCCATAATTTTCTATATGAAAGCATAGAATAAAGACTGAAAATGTACTACGTAAACTGTGATAATGTTAGTAACTTTGGGGGAGAGGACAAAAATTGCTGGGGGATGGTCAAAGGGCACCATATCTTTGGTTGCACTCTTCTCCATTTTTACAAAAGGAATGATTCATGTACTACTTGTATGGTACAAATTAATTATGTTTCCCACCTACCCACCAGCTGACCTTCTTAAACTGTTTACTGGCCTGCTGCTTGCCACCTGCAGGGTCCCTATTTGAACTGTCAGAGCTTAAGACTCAGACCTGGAGGAGAAGCCTCTCCTGCACATAGAGATTAGCTTGAGAGCCACCACTTGAGTGTGTTTTGTTGGAGAAGTTCAAGATTGTTTTATAACCCCTCTAACACACAGACTGTATTTCTTACAGTCCTACTACATCTAAAGGAATGAAATAAAAGTATTAATCTACAGGGACAAAGACAGTGAGAGGACATGAGAGCAAATGAGAAACTATTGTAAAAAAAAAAAAAAAAATTGAAAACAGCATCCAGTACAGCAGAGCTGAGAAAGTTGCACTGGACGCCTGAAGTAGGAAATACAGAGCAAGAGATCTGCAGAAGGCTGAGTCCTTGCAGTCATCGAGAGTTGCAGAAAGCAGGAAAGAGGTACAAGCTTGAGCAACTGCACCCTGAGGTATCCCGTGCCATGCACACAACTGGAAAATTATGCTGCCCCCTCTCTAGCCCCTTATTCTACAGAAAAACTGCCTAAGATGACCTCAGGCAAGGAGACCTCAGAGTGGTGAGAAGGGGAGGAGTGTTGATATGAAGCAAGGGGCATGAGGCTCAAGTCATCCTCCTGCATGGTATTTATTCAGGGGTCCCCTGCCAGATTCTTCTGTTTAGTTCTTACTTTTTAATGAGGCCAGTTTTGAGTCTGCTAGTTGCTTGAGAATAGCATGGGGCAGGGTTGAAGACAGCAATCTGGGCAGTTGGCAGTTTTGTTTTGGTTTTACCGTCTCAAAATGATTCTTCCCTGTCTTCTGCCTCTGGGGCAGATCTTCTCTCTGGATGAGATCAGAAACCACAAGGGCTTTAAACAGAAGGATCCATCTCGTTGTTGAGATGGCTTTAGGAGACCTGTTGGGGGTGTCTGCTCAGGAGAACAAAACACTCTAGGTATTTTAAACAGAAAGAATTTAATACAAGATACTGGTTCTAAAAGTTATGGAGGGGTAGGAGAAGCAAAAAAAAGGAAGGATAAATTTACTTAGAAATTAGTAATTAAAGGAAGTACCCCTACCCCTGCAGGAGCAAAAGGGAAAATGACGTTGCCAGAGCCCATGACTACAACTTCACTGTGATTCCTGGGGCATCTGTTACTGTGGCTGCTGCCTTAGGAACCACAGCCACATCCACCTTGCAAGAAGCCAAGAGGTCACATTTCCACTAACAATGCAGGACCCTGGACCCCGAGTTGCCTGAGAGGTGGAGGGTCTGCAATACCCATGAGTTCTGTGCTGCTAAGGTTATAGGAGTCATGTACGGATGTGAGAACTGGACTATAAAGAAGGCCGAGCGCTGAAGAATTGATGCTTTCGAACTGTGATTCTGGAGAAGACTCTTGAGAGTCCCTTGGACAGCAAGGAGATCAACCCAGTCAATCTTAAATGAAATCAACCCTGAATATTCATTGGAAGGACTGATGCTGAAGCTGAAGCTCCAATACTTTGGCCACTTGATGTGAATAGCCGACTCATTGGAAAGGATCCCAGTGCTGGGAAAGATTGAGGGTATGAGGAGAAAGGGGCTACAGAGGATGAGATGGTTGGATGGCATCACTGACTCAATGGACATGAACTTGGGCAAATTCTGGGAGATGGTGAAGGACAGGGAAGCCTGGCGTGCTGCAGTCCATGGGGTTGTGAAGAGTCAGACATGACTTGGCAACTAAACAACAAGAAGGCTAGAGGAATGTCCACTTCAGTCTCCATGCTACATGAACAAGAAGTGAGAAACCTGCATTTGACCAACAGTTCTATTGCTGCTAATGCTATGGAAGACACTTCTAGAAGCAAAGCACGGTTTCTCCCTTCCATTTGTTTTCACATCTCCTGCCAAGAACTCCCATCGGGCAAACCTAATTGGAAATTAGCTGGCAAGGGATTCTGGGAAACATGGCTTCCGGGCTTCCAGAATCTTGCAGTCCAAAGGAAAGCATGGAAGAGTGGGGATAGAAATGAGAGAAAAGAAATAACTGACTGGCTACTGCAGGAATTTAGGTGAGAAAGAATGATGACTTGGACTAAGATGACGGCAGTGGAGGTGGGGAGAGGAGTCAAATTCAGAAGATATTTTGAAGGGAGAGTCAAGAGGATTTGCTCACAGATCAGATGTGGGAGGTGAGAGAAAAAGAGGAGTCAAGGCTAGCTCAAGATTATTCTTGACTTGAGCAAATGGAAGATGAGAGTTGTCGTTAACTTAGATGACTAAGAATATAATAAAAGTAAACGTAGGGAACTAGCAAGAGTTCCATTTGGGATGTGTTTGGTTTGAGATGCCTATTAGATGTCCAGGTAGAGATGTCTGAGTACACAGTTAAGGAGAAAGGAGATAGGAATTTGAGATGTAGTAGTTTGGGGTTCCCAAGTGGCTCAGTGGTAAAGAATCGGCCTGCCAAGCAGGAGACATGGGTTCAATCTTGGGGCAGGAAGATCCCCTGGAGAAGGAAATGGCAACCCACTCCAATATTCCTGCCTGAGAAATCCCATGGGCAGAGGAGCCTGGCAGGATACAGTCCATGGGGTCACAAAGAGTGGGACACGACCTGGTCACTAAACAACAACAGTAAGTTTATAAGCTGAATGTAAAGTCATGAGGCTTAGGATCTCACTAAGGGAGTGAGTGTAGATAAAAAAGAGGTAGTGTCCAAGGATAAATCCCTGGGATACTTCAAGTTAGAGATCGCAGAGACAAAAACTATCATAGGAAGCTTAGAACAAGAAGCAGAGAGGTGAAAAAAAAAAAAACCAAAACCAGAAGAATGCGGTGTCTTGAAATCCTGGTGAACAAAAATTTTCAAGAATAAAAGAGTGTCAGTGGTATCAAACGCTGCTTAGAGGTCAGGTTCAATGAAGAATGGACTTGAGTTTAGCACTATGGATGAGAACAGTTTTAGAAGAGAGGTGGGAGCATAAGCCTGATTGGAATGGGCTTCAGGGTGAGTGAATGGAGAGAATCTAGTCAGTGACCACAGATCTCTTTTGAGGAGTTGAGATGGAAAGAGAAGAATATAAATGGTCAAGATGAGGTCAAGACAGAGGTCAAGACAGAGCTACTTCTCTCTTTGCTTTTTAAGATGGAAGAAGCATCCATTTATTTGTACGCTGATAGGAAGGACCCAGTGGAGAGGGAGAAAACTGATAATGCAGGAAAAAAAGGGAAGGACTACCAGAGTCATGTCCTTGAACAGACAAGAGTGGATTGGATACAGTACACAAGTGGAGGGGTTGGTCTTACCTAAAAACAGACCATACATAACATTATATTAACAGAACAGTGAATAAAGTATATGAACACAGTTATAGGCAGGTGGGTAGAGGCGATGGTTAATGTTCTCTTTCAATTGCTTCTATTCACCAGTGAAGCAGGAAGCAAGGCCATCAGCTGACGGGGATAGGAGAGGTGATAAGAGGTTTAGGAGGAGGAACTAGATAGACAGTTACACAGGGGAATGGGAGAATGAATGGGCTGGGGAAACATAGTATGATTGAGAGGAAGTGTTAAGAGTCCACTTGAGGCTAGAAATGATGAATTTTAATTTAGATTAGTCATCGTGTTTCTGCATTTACTGTGTTCAGCTGTCTGGGTGCAGGCATAGGGCACTGAGTAGGCAGAGAGTTGATTGTAAATAGGAAATACAACACAGTGAGAGAGGGTCAAGGGAGTTGACGACATAATAAAAAAAAGTGATTATTATGCTTATCCATGGAATTCAGACTGAATAAAGAGGGAAGAGTGAATACGAAGGAGGTGATCAATAAACAGAGGTTTCACTTCTTTAAGTTGTCCAACATCCTCAGGGCTAAAATTATTGTTCTTCAGGCAAAGGGGTCTTTGAGGGTGTTACCTATCTATTAATACTTATGCAATAAGCATTTATTGAATGCCTGCCATGAACTGTTCAGAGAGAATATTTGGCTACTTCCCTAGAAACGTTTAAAATATCAAGGAGGTAAGTTGTTTCCAAAGCAGGGGTTGGGTCTCAGGTGACTAATGAAAACAGAGGTTGATTTTACTTTTTTGTCGAAAACCTTTCAAGTAGCTTGAAAGATGCATGTCTAGTTGAAAAGTACATATCTGTATCAATCAAAATTGTTGTTGTAGTCTAGTTGCTAAGTCAAGTCTGTTTCTTTTGTGACCCTATGGAGCCCGCCAGGCTCTTCTGTCCATGGGATTCTCCAGGCAAGAATACTGGAGTGGGTTACCATTTCCTTCTTCAGAAGATCTTCCCAACCCAGGGGTCAAACTCACATCTCCTGCTTGGCAGGTAGATTCTTTACCACTGAGCTACCTAGGAAGACCCATCAATCAAAATAACTGAAGTCAAAAAGAATTTATTGCTAGATGTAGTTGAAAAGTTTGCAGCCTAATAATGGCTAATGTTTATTGAGGGCTTATTGTTAACGAGGTCCTGTTCTAAGTGCATTACATTTTTAATCTTGTTTAAGCTTATTAACAGAGCCAGGATTTGAACTCAGGCTGTGTGTTTCCAGACACTGTACTCCTAACCACGATGCTTTACTGTCTCTTAAAGAGATAGCTTCAGGCAAAGCTGGATCCAGGGATTCAAACATTATACCAGGACTCCGTCTTTCACTCCCACTCTGCTCTCTTTTGTGGTGAATTAATTCACATGTCTGCTAGGTTCTCTCCATTCATGGTAGCTTCAGGCTTAAACCATCCGTACACCCAGAATTTCCAGAAGAAAGTTATTTTTTTTCTGAAAGTACTAGACCTACACAGGCCTGTACTTAATGACATAAAACAGATCCACAATATTGTTAAGAAAAAAACAGTTCATAAACCAGTAGTTATGGACTGGCCCATAAATA
This sequence comes from Cervus elaphus, assembly GCF_910594005.1. Classification (NCBI taxonomy): domain Eukaryota; kingdom Metazoa; phylum Chordata; class Mammalia; order Artiodactyla; family Cervidae; genus Cervus; species Cervus elaphus. The sequence continues at coordinate 34,596,646 of NC_057824.1, forward strand.
AGCAAGCAAATGCATTTATAATTGGAAGGATGTAAAAAAAATTAATGACAGTTATTTCTGATGTTATGATTTGGGAGAGTTTTTTCTTTTTGCTTCTCAGTATTTTCATTTGTTTCTATATAGGGAATGCATGATCTGTATAATAAAAATGTTGAAAGAAAACAAAAATTTCAATATAAGCAGAAAAATACATCTCCCTAAATTGTTCTCTATACCTAGGTAGGTCTTTCATTCCTACACTACCAAAACCTGCATCACAGGAAATTGATAAATTGGGGGTGACAACATCAGTAAGGACATTCTTATCGATTCCCACTTGGTTAAAGGTGTATCAACAGCTCAGCTCTACCATATTATTGGACAGCTGAACAGGCTTAGTATCTTCCCTAACATTATAAATAATTCACTTTGGAAATATTTTGAAGTGAAATATTAGTTCTTTTTCAGAAGCCCCAATGCAGTAATATTTAGGGGTCCATGAAGAAGGAGAAAGGAGATAAAGAAACCAAGGCAGAGGCTTCTCTGGTGGTCCAGTGGTTGAGAATCTGCCTTGAAGTGCAGGGGACACCGGTTCAATCCCCGGTCTGGGGAGATCCCACGCCATGGGGCAGATAAACCTGTGTGCCACAACTATTGAGCCCACACGCTAGAGCCTGTGTGTTGCAACTACTGGAGCCCTTACACCCTAGAGCCTGTGCTCCACAACAAGAAAGGCCACTTCACTAAGTCTGCACAGCGCAAGTAGAGAGTAGCCCCCACTCACCACAACTAGAGAAAGCCCAGAAAGCCCATACACAGCAATGAAGACCCAGCATAGCCCAAAACCAAAATTAATAACAATTGTAAAAAATGAAACCAAGAGAGTCCCAACGTGAAAATGCAGCCCAAATTCCAAGTATCAGGCTGAGTTGGAACTAACTGTTTCATCCCCACCACCAAGGAACTCACCGTCTTATTAGGAAGGCAAGATGGTGAGATGGGGTGGATATAAGACAATGTAGGTTAAATAATACAGGAGGGAAGGTGGGGGTGTGTAACAGTACTGACCCAAGGGAACATTATGGGTAAAGCTGATTGTCAATCTCCCCGTTTATGCTTTTTTTGCACTAGTTTGCCCCTTCTTCCCCCTGCAGTTATGTTTGAGAACATGGAAAATTCAATCTACTTGACACGGTTTCCTCATTTTTACAATAGGGATGGTAACAATCTGCACCATGTTTATTAAGGGGTTTAGATTAAGTAATACATCTGAATGTTTTGCCCAGTGCTTAATGCTGAGTGAATGATCAGTGTGTGTGTGATAGTTGCTCAGTCAAGTCCAAGTCTTTGTGACCCCATGGAGCCCACCAGGCTCCTTTATCCATGGAATTCTCCAGTCAAGAATCCTGGAGTGGATGGCCATTCCCTTTTCCAGGGGATCTTCCCAACCCAGGGATCAAACCCACATCTTCTGCATTGCAGGCAGATTCTTCACCATCTGAGCCACCAGGGAAGCCCCAAATGCTCAGTAAGGAGTGCCTGTTATTATTACGATTATCATTGCCAAGGGCAGAAGTAAACCAACATGGAGAGTGACAAAAGGCTTGGAATCTTACAAAGTTCTTAAAATCAATCACGGTTCCTGGTCTTCTAGATTCGGTTCCCTTCTATAGGCAGTAGCTGGTCCCTGAAACTTTTGCCCTCTGATTTTATCCAGAGAAGGAAGCATGAGTAAAATCTTCTCTCATCGTCACTCCCAGCTTCGTTCTTAAATGTAGAATATTCATTCACATCCTCTTGGCTCAGATGTGAACTTTTCATCTCACACAAGCTGCAGACCATATGACTTCATTTCACAGTCTTTTGCCTCATCAGAACCACCCTCTTCTGAAAATTTTTCTCACATTTTACAAAACTCAGCACTAGGGAAAAATTTTTTAAATGACACTGAAATAAAACTGAATAATAAGACTTGATTGGGTCCAAAGACTTAAGGGAAGGAAAATGTCCTTATTTTATAATTTCAAACTCAAGGTCTTACATGAAGGGTATTAGAGTGGGAAGGAAGATTCAAGATACTGCTGGTACAAAAGAGAAAACAAAGACTCAGAAAGAAAAGGATGAGACAGAAATGGGTTCTGTGGTTGTTATTCTTTTTATGAGCCCAGTTCTCCAGACTTCTTGTTAAATCTGTGTATTACCTTGGAGTATTTTTTTTTCTGTGTGAGCTATTTAAAATTCTGCTTTTTGTTTATATTAGCTGGAGTCAGTTTCTGTTGCCTGTAACTCAGTAGCCTTTACTGATTTGAAAATAAAGCCAAAAAAGCAATTAAGAGTCAGAAGAAAACAAGATATAAAGAGGACTAGAGCAGACAGGAAAGTGCTTGGATCCTATGACTGCCCAGTTTGGAGGATTCTAGTCCTAGTCTGTGTATATCCTTAAAAATAAGCCCCATCCCACTTCCATAATTTTTAAAAAATTAGAATGGTCCCTGTTCCTTGTAACTGAGGTGGCAACTGATTTTTGTATTAACCAGGACTCTTTCAATTCCAAGTAACAGAAAGCTAATGAATCACTTGGAGCAAAAAGTCAAGGGACCATGCTTCAGGCACGGCTAGATTACATCCTATCAGGAATCCAATTCTCCTTCAGTCCTGCTCTCCTTTCTGTTTGTCTCATTCTCCAGGGTTTCCCTTCTTGATGGCAGAGATTGCCATTGGAAGCTTTTGGAGTATTTTCTACTAGTTTATCATTGTGGCTTAGTGGTAAAGAATCCGTCTGTCAAGCAGGAGACTCCGGGTTCAACTCCTGGGTCGGGAAGATCCCCTGGAGAAGGAAATGGCAACCCACTTCAGTATTCTTGCCTGGAGAATCCCATGGACAGAGAAGCCTAGCAGGCTACAGCTCATGGGGTCACAAAGAGTCGAATACAACTGACTGACTACACAACAACAACAAAATCATCTCAGAAGAAAACATTTCTGTTTCCAATAGTTTCAGCGAAAATTCTGTGGTTGATGCTCATTGGAAAGCACTGAGTTGCTTTCAAGCAATGAACTATGGTTAGAAAATTGTGATTGACTGGGCTTGGTCATAAGGCCTGCCCTTGAACTAGGCTCAGCTCACACAAATCACATTGGAACAGAATGAGGGAAAACTTTACAAGATCAGTAGAGATTATGAGTTGCCTTCCATAAGTTTTCTTCAGGTTCTTCCTGGGTCATGAAACACTCATGTATTAGCCAGGAATATAACCATCCAGAATCAAGATTACATATCAAAGGATCTCTTGAAGCTAAAGAGCTGGCCAACAATGTTCAAGTCCACTGAATACAAGTAGAAGTGATGAGATCACTTCCAGGAAATATCCTCAAAGGGACATGTCAGGATTATCTGTCCTTTCTTCTTTTCCTATGTCCAGAATGTGGACAGAATGGCTGGAACGAATAAGTCATCTTTGAATACATAGTGATTTGGGGATGGAGGAAACTCATGGTGGAGCCTAGGTCCCCAACACTGTGGAGACGAGTCAAACCTGAATCATCTTCTGTGACAGAAAAGTAAACTTATATCTTGTTTAGCTGAGTGCTATTTGACAAACCACACAACCCAACATAATCCTACCAGAATTCCCCAAAGGAAAATCTTGGCACTTCTGGAGAAAGATAGGGGTAGGGAAGAAGCACAGGTATGTCCACTGTCTCACTCCCTGAAAAATGTTGTCTCGGTCATGGTCATTACTCTGGCTGGAAGTCTAAAGAGGGCAATCTGTCTGACTCTGATGAATCTGAATATCCAGAAATTTCTGAGTTTATTAATTTAAAGACAGAATTAATCTGAAAGTTGAGTCAAGCACAGAATTATCAGAAATGGCTATTTCCATGTTTTTTCCCACCCAGGGGAGAAAAAAAATACTTGTCAGAGTGGATTAAGCCACATTTAACCTTGTAACTTTAACAATGAAGTGTTGAAATAGCAGGTTTGCAATGTGGAAAATTGCTGAAAGTAAATATTAGAACTTATTTCAGCATATTTGTTTTGACATTTTTATTAAGAATTTGAGTGAGGAATTAATTAAATTGTAATCAAACACAGAGACGACATGATGTCAATAGAACAGCTCATGCCTTGAATAATGGAATCAGAATTACACAATATCAGAACCCCAAGAAGTTTAAGTTATCATAACTCCCCGTTTTACAGCTGAGAAAACTGAGGCTCAGAGCTGTCAACTCACTTGCCCAAGGTATACCTGTAATCAAGAGTAAAGCTGTTGGCTTACATTCTTTCTACTTTTTCTTTTTGAATAAATGAAAGCTATGTCATGATTCAAGATTCAAGTAGACATTTTTTTAAAAATGGAGGAGTGAGATGATGAGATCAGGATACTATTTAATCAGGTCAAACGTGTAAGGACCTAAGTCCAAAAAAGTCCACTGTAAAACACAGTATGGGGCAGATGTGCCTTAATCAGCAGCACTTGTAAGAAACACTTAGAGATGTTACTTGGCTGCAAGCTTGAGCCGTCAGCAGTGTGATGGGGCTACAAGAAAAAGATAATGGAGCCATGGGTGGCATTCCTAGAAACAGAGTTTACAAAACGGAGGGGGTGTCCTGTTGAACTTTTCAGTCTGTTGAGCTTTTCAATCTACACCTGGAATTCAGTCCCGGGTGTCAGACTTCAGAAGTGATACAGACAAATTAGTCCAGGGTCAAAGGAAGTTAGGAAACTGCAAAGCACTGTAACTAAGTGCTCGAATCTTGGAATCTGACTGCCTGGGTTTCATCCCAGCTCTGTCAATTACTGAATATGTGTTCATTAAGCCTTAATCTCACTGTCTGTAAGTTAGGAATTATAACAGTACCTATCTCTGAAGATAGATGAGGTAGTGCATGCCAAGTGATTTGTATGTTACTGGCACAAAAAAAAGCACTCAATAAATGTTAGGATTAAGGAAGTGACATGTTGTGAGGATAATGGTAACAATCCCGTACCTTGTGGTGAATATTAAATGAGCTAACACATGCTCAGTGCCTGAAAAAAACTTGGTAACAGTGGAGGGACTGGCCTAAGGTTTTGAGGGATGGGACTGGCTTGGGGTCAAAATACTCCCTGGCTTGGGCTAAGGTCCACAGAGCTTGATCAGATTATTTTCTGAAGAATGAACCTTGAAAAAAGTTCAGAGGGGTGCAGTGGGAGTGATGGCCATCACTCATACATTTCATGGGGTACTCACTTGGTGAACACCTGGACAGGATGACATGGCATTGTGGAGTGACAGCCTAGCTTCATTCTTGGGTATGGTCATTGAGGACTGTCTGATGAACAGTTCTGTTCCAACTAGTGTGGTCATTCAGGGCAGTAATGGGGTTGGTCACTCAGGCCTGTTCTGGGCACAATCCATGAGAACTGTCCTGTGGGCAGTCACGTAGGACTCACTGGAAGAGGAACCGCTCCTGGATAAAGTCCTCCTTGGCCCACTGGGGGATGTCCTGGATCTCAGGGATGCTCTGGGACCCTGGTCAGTTTCCCGGGGAGCGGCCCGCCGCTAGGGGGCGGCTGCTGCGATGCCCGCCGCCGGCGCGGAGTCTGCTTCTTTGGGACTCGCTCTCCAGCCAGGCCCAGAGGGAGGTGGAGTGACAGTGGGCGGGGTGCACGCTTCCTGGGTGTGAGACAGAGCGAGCCGCCTGGTGTGAGTCAGCGCGGGGGGCTAAGGAGCTCCCCGAATAGTCACGGAATCTCACTCACGCTCGGCTCCTCCACCATCCCGTCTAGAGCGTGTGTCCAGTCCCGCGCCTGCGTGCGCACCCGATACGATGTCCGATTCGGGGTTCTGGGTGTCCGTTGGGGGAAAAGGGGGTGGGCGGAAGAAGGAGTGTCCCTCTGGGTGTTTCTCTGCCCAGGTTAGATTTCTCCCGCCCTGCCCCATGAGGGGTATAGGGGGGTGTGTCCCGCTCAGGTACCTATGTACCTGTGTCCGTGCGTGCATACGTGTGTCAGTGTGGTGGGACCTTTTATCACCGCGGGGTGCCTGCGTGTGCGCCAGGGTCTCTGTTTGGGCATAGATGTTGGCGCAATCTCGACCTGGGCTCCCACCCCCGCGTGTCGGGAAGCCCGCGTGGCCGGGGTGTCCGGCCTCCCGGAGGAGCAAGAAAGCCCCAACACCCTCACCACCCCAGCTGGCCCGGGCTCCTTAGGGAGCAGCCTGCGTGGGAAAGCCCCGGGGTGGTGTGTCCCTGGAAGGGGTAAAGAGTAGGGGCGCAGGGGGCGGGCCGGGTCCCCGGGCGGGGCGCGGGCTCGGGGGACCCGCGCGGCTGACGTCAGGCGACTCCTTAAATAGAGCCGGCAGCGCGCTCGGCTCGGCATTTCTCTAGGAGCCAGAACGCGGCCGGCGCCAGCGCCACCGTCCGGCCCGCGCGGCGGCCCGCACCGCCGCCGAGCGTTCGGGGCGCCGAGCCCGGAGGATCCGGGATGGGGCTTCCGGCGCTGGGCGCGCTCCGAGCCCGGCGCACGTGAGAGCCAAGGAGCGCCGGGAGCCGCCCAGCTGCCCGGAGTCCCGTCGCCCAGGACGCGGGGATGTCGGAGGCGCCGCCGCCGGTGCCCCGAGGAGCCGCCGCCCCCGGGATCCCGGGGCACGGTGCGCGCCCGGGCCGGCAGCGCCTGGAGAAGACAGCGCCCCCTACGCCCGACCCTCGTGGTCCGGGCCGCGCCGCGCGAGCCCTCTAGGCGGCCGCAGGGCCCCAGCCGCTCCGCCGCCGGCGCCCCCTCGGAAACCATGACCCCCGGTGCGGGCCCATGGAGCCATGGCCTATAGGGTCCTGGGCCGCGCGGGGCCACCTCAGCCGCGGAGGGCGCGCAGGCTGCTCTTCGCTTTCACGCTCTCGCTCTCCTGCACTTACCTGTGTTACAGCCTCCTGTGCTGCTGCGACGACCTCGGCCAGAGCCGCCTCCTCGGCTCTCCTCGCTGCCTCCGCGGCCCCGGCGCGGGCGGCCAGAAACTTCTCCAGGAGTCCCGCCCCTGCGATCCCTCGGGCCCGACGCCCGGCGAGCCCGGCGCTCCCAGCGCGCCCGCCGCCGGCGCGCCCTCCCCTCGCCTCTCTGGGTCCAACCACTCCGGCTCTCCGAAGCTGGGTACCAAGCGGCTGCCCCAAGCCCTGATCGTGGGCGTGAAGAAGGGGGGCACCCGCGCCGTGCTGGAGTTTATCCGCGTGCACCCGGACGTGCGGGCCTTGGGCACCGAGCCCCACTTCTTCGACAGGAACTACGGCCGCGGGCTGGACTGGTACAGGTAAGGAGCGGAGCCCCACCGCGCGCGCCCGGGCTCCATCCGGCCCCGTCCTCTGGGCCACCTCCTGCGCCCTCGCATCCGCTTAACTCGGCTGGCTATGTGGGTTCCGACTGACACGTGGGGGAACTCTAACAGAAAGATTTACCCGGAACTCCCCAGTGATGGTGTGGACCGGCTCCGGTTTCCTGAACCGCAAAGGGCAATTGACTCTGGAATCGCCAGAAGGGAAGGGAGATCGCTGGCCTGACCTCCGGGCCAATTTGGAGGGCCGGCTCGGTGTCTAGACGCTGGGGTAAAGCTGGGTGCCAGGGGAAGGGGCAGCCAGGACAGGAGTTGCCTGAATGCAGCCCTCTCCGGAGCCTGGCCGCATCTTTCCAGGCATCTGACAGACCCAGGGAAGGGACAGTCCGAACAGCGCCCCCTCGCGGCAGGGCCCTGCGCTGGGGCGAGGTCCCCAAGTTCAGGCCGAATGACAGGGAGGCCCCTGAGGTGTTGGCGGGAGAAAGGTCCTTTCTGGAGCCTCGTTCTCAGCTCCAGGTATTTGCTGCTGGATCTGGTCTGAGACTCCCAGGCGCTCTGACCCTGAATTCATGTTTTCAAATAGTGCACACGATCCTGGATGTGAGTCTTGGCTCTGCCACTTAGCTTGAGCAAATTCCTAAAAACTCACTGAGCCTTGATTTTTCTGGTCCATCGCAACTAGCAGGAAAGGTCCCTGACCTTTCGGCCTCGCAAGGGCTTTCTAAGTACTTGAAAGGTGTAACAGGGACACTTTGCACTGGGCGGTGTTTCTAAGCCAGCAGCCAGAATATAGAATTTGGAATACCGGTGGGCACCTCAGATGGAAGCTGTCTAGGTTCACAGCGGGCAGCCAGTCATAGCAGACTGTCCACTCCCCCACTGCACTGTCAGGGATGACAGTCCCCTAGGCTGGTGATATCTGGGGATAGCCTGAAGCTTCTGGAAGGTAGCAGCCTCCACTCTTAAATGCCTGTCTACTTCCCAAGCCCTGTATGGTGTTGAGGTGTAGGGCTGGCCCACGTGTGAGCTGAGCAGGGCATCCCTGCGGGTGGTGTAATGTATGGGCTCCCCGTAACACCTGGGTTACAGAATTCTCACCATTCACCTGACCCCTTGAAGACTTGCTGGGAATGTCTGCCTAGTGATGGAACTGGGTGGGGTGGGGGGGGTAACATGGTAGCTGACACAGTAGCTGAGGCTGTTCTTTAAGATAATTTTGTTAAAGTTAAACCCTTTAGGGGGTAGAAAGTCATAACCATATTGGATAAAGGACAGCTTCATTAGAAGGAGGACCCCACTGGCCTCACTTATGGAACCCTGGATTTGTAAGAATCGGGGCAACAGGGCCCACTTGTCCCCTTTGCCCGGGAGCCCTGGTCATGGTTAAGTGGCCGGGGATGGGACATGCCTAGTCCTCAGGAGGCAGACACACAGCCCATCTCCAGTGGCACGCAGCAGGGGATGGCTGGCCTGTGGGTGGCCCCAGCCCTGTTACGTTGGCTCATTGGAATAGAGACAGTGGCACAGAATGGCATGTCGGGCTTTCCAAGCTGTGAAACCGCCCTCCCCCCCAACCCAGGCATCCCATCTGGAGGTATGAAGTCCATGAGGACAGTGTCAGAGCCAGACCCCAGAGTCGGAGAGGCAAATGCATCAAACAGCAGAGCGTGACGTGGGTCAGCCATGGCCGCACGCTCTTACTCGGCAGGGTTTCCTCGATGGAAAATCTAAGGATCATTATGAAACCCTTTGCCAAAGTGAAGTGCCTCTTAAGTGCAAAATAGCACAGTTCTGAGCCCTGGCTTTTGTTGAGCCCTCCAGTAAACACCTATTCCCTGCACCCAGCCTCTGCACTCCCTCTCTTGTGCTCCACCACCAAACACCATACCTTCCTTCTCCAAGCCCGTGTCATTCAGGGATGGCTGCTTTTTATTTTTAACCTTGGCATGTGTGATTCTAAGCCAGCTTAGCTGTGAACCTTAGAGATGGGAGCCGTGCCTTTTTTTTTTTTTTTTTTTTTTATATAGCACATTTGGATTCTGCTAAAATTCTCAGCTGAGTCTTGGTAGGTTTTATTTAACATCAAGCATGCTGACAGCCCCACTTCTCTCGGCTCCCCCCACTTCCCAGGGTCTGTCTTACCATCCCTTTCCCCCTTTATATTTCTAAAAGAGCATTTAGCCCGCCTGTCTGGTACTAACTGCCTCATCCCCGTCACCTCCCCAGGAAGGCTGGGAGCCTACAGCTTCAGGAGGGGCCGTGTGATTTGTGCTTCTTGGGGCTGCAAATCCGTACCTCCAGAGTCCAGGGTTTCGGGTACGGATTGTCATTTCTGTATATAAAGTCATACTGCCCCATTTGAATGCTATTTCTGTAATTTCCAGAACATTTTTCTGTATGTGTCTTATTCTTTATTATCACTCAAGTAATATGCATTAATTGCGGAAATGATGGAAATACTTGGTTTCTTTTAAAACTCACGTACTCACTTTATTCCTGAAGTCCATGAGTTAGGATGGCAAGTGATAACTGCCCATTGCCTTTATCATTTCACGGATGGGAAAACTGCAACCTGAAAAGAGAGCATCATAGAATGGGATCCAAAGCAAGCGGATGAAATTTGGGACCAAAAGTCATTGGCATGCACTGTCTCACAAAGATTTATACATGTACACTGTGTGTGTATGTGCACTTCCAGCCAAGTACTCTAACCACTGTTCTGCACAGCTTGCCACCAGAAAGCCAGGGTCCCCTGGGTAGACATGGCCAAAGAGCCCTTGTGCCTGTTTGTGGGGGACCATGTTTTCCAAAGGTGGAGTTGCAGAGTGGCAGGCAGTGGATCTCCTTGAAGCCCCTGGGGATAATTTCCGGGGTCTGGAGGCCCCAATCAGACAGACAATGGAAAAATCAAGGAAAGAATTCTCTCTGTGGCTAAGTGGAGATAAGCCAGGAGCTGACAAACAGTGCCTGAAGACAGAATGATACAGCCAGAGAGCCACCATCGGCCAGAGACCAGGAGACATAATCTGCATCTTCCTGACGCCCAGCCTGAACCCCCTCTTGGAACTAGCTGGGTTCCAGCCACCCTAGGAGAGGCCAGACTTCTGTGGTGGGATCCCTCCCCTGAGATATTTTCTGAGATCCCATCCCTGAAGCATCCCTCCTCTCTGCACCTGGCCGGCTTCCCCCTCCCAATTGGCTCCTCCAGGTAGCGGCTGGATGGGCTGGGTGGGCTCGACCAGCTTCTTGGACAGGGAGGCAGCGTGAGGCCACAGTGACAAGGGACCCAGGATAGGACCTGCTGTCAGAAGGCGGGAGATGGTCCCCTAAGCTGGGTCATTGGAAGCAGAGTCATCTTCCTGAATCTTGGCTTCCTCGTCATAGGATGATGCCTATTGTAACCATTATCATAGAAGGTGGTTTGTAAATGAAACGTATATGAAAGTGTCCTGGGAAATTCCCTGGTATATAAAGATAAGGCAGTAATGTTATCACTATCACCACTATTACTATGACTGTTTCATTACCAATACTCCTTTTACCACCATCAGTACTGAGTATTAAAACTATCAGCTTCTTTCCCTACCGTTATTACTACCTGGGACTGAGGAGTTAATTGCTGGAGAAGTAGTTCCGTGAAAGACTAGGAAGGGTCCTGGCCCTAAGTTTGACTTTCAGCTCTGCTTTGCCCTTTTTCTCCTCCCTCTCTTCCTTCCCTCCTTCCTTCTGCGTTGGTAAAAAGTCACCCCTTATTTCAGGGTGTCAGTTTGCTCACCTTTAAAAAGAGAGTGATGTCTGACAAAGTATGTGACAATGCATCTCTCAATCTAAGATTATATTTGGGAATGCATCAAAGGTTGAGTGTGAGACACAATATTCAAAGCCTTCATCTTTCATAAAGAGACATAAGCTGTGCATTGTCCAGTAGTTTTTACGGTCTTAGGGGAAGCTGAGTTTTGTGTAGAGTGTTCATTTTGCTGGTTTTCAGTGATAGGGGTCGGGGAAGGCAGTCTAAAGAGGAAGTGAATCTTCTCTAAATGCATTGAAATGCCAACAAGAGCAAGTTAATATGTGATAATTGACTCTGTGCTCTGGTGTCAAAATTGTGATAGATGAGCCTGTTCTGTAAATTTTAGACTCCACAAGTCTGGTTATTTATTTGTTCAGCAGCAGTGGTGTTCTGGGGATGGTATGAGAAAAGAAGACAAGGCATTTGCCCTGGAGGCAACAGTTTAAGTGAGACAGAGAATTAAAAGCCCAGAGTAAGGTCTATCACCTTATCTAGCTGATTTTAATCAAGGAATCAAATTTCAGTAGCAAAGCCAAATTCTAGAAAGGCAAACTTTAAGAAGAAATAAAACCAAAAGCAGAAGGCAGGGGAAGTAGTGAACGCGGGAGGCTTTACCACCTTAAAGAGCCTGATGGACACTGGGCAGAGATGACCTGTGTTTTTCCATTGTGTGCAGATGTGTGTGTATGCACAGTCCTCACGTGGGCACCCACACCGCACAACTCCAGTGTCTGTGCAGACACGTCTTCATAAGGAGTTTTCCTGGCTCGGTCCAGGAGGATGTCACACACGCTGATTAAATGAACCCGCTGAGTTCATAAATCCTTCGTCCGCCTTGTAGCTTTCTGTCAGCCTCGCTGCAGCCGGAGATATAGTAGTTAGTTCCAGCACATGTACAGTTCTTGTCAGGCACCGAGGAACATTCAGGTTGAGCAAACAGAACTGTCATCGCTCAAGGAGGCTTTTTGAAGAGCTGGCTTTGCATCCCCCTGGAGCTTGGAGGGACAGTGGAAGACCTTGGAATGAAGACTGGACTTTCCCCATGGCCTTTGGTATGTGGCTAAAGGGGGAAAGACCCCGATAGGTCCTAGTGCTATTCAATTGCCACACTTTGTTAAGTCTGTTTTGGATATGAAAATATTACATAGAGCCTAAGAAACACATTTTCTTTTTCACCTTTTCACACCTCTGAAATTAGGATGTGTCTAATGATTGGTGGGGTCTAGGTTCCATGAGATGTGGTGCTTCCATATTGGATGGAAACTCACTCTCCCAGAGGTGCCCTCTGCTCTGGTATCCATTGGACTTTCCAAAGGACCAGTAACTAGGTGGCAAATGCCTGACCTAGCAGGGAGCGCCTGAGACCCTGCTTGTCTCTGCAGCCAGCAGGGTGCCTTCTGATTGGTGAAGGAGCTGTACCCACTTGATTTTTTTATTTTTAAAATATTTCTTTATTTATTTGGCTGTGCCGGGTCTTAGTTGGGGCATGCTCGATCTTTGATCTTCATCGCAGCATGCGAACTCTTAATTGTGGCATGTGGGATCTCGTTACCCGACCAGGAATTGAACCCATGCCCTTGGCAGTGAAAACATGGAGTCCTAACCACTGGACCACCAGGGAATGCCTGAACTGTGCTCATTTTAGATTTTTGATTGCTACCTACGCTCTCTTCTGCCTATCCTGAAATGAGGGAAAGTGCAAGTTGATGGTCACCAGGAGACAACAAGATGGTTTGGCAGGCATGTTCTTCACTGGCTGCTGTTCTGCCCAGATATTTGGAGTCACATCCCAAGAGTCCCTAAAGAGTCAGGGCGGGGTTGATGCTCACCAGGTGTGCTTGCCTATGTTCCATTGCATCTGGTGTGGAGGACAGTAGAATAATTTTCTTCTCATCAGTTAGACCTCCACTGCCTTGCTCCTGAATGATTGTGTGACCGAGTGGGTGGGGCGGGGCTGGAAGCAGACAGCTCCCCATTGATCAGAATCCTCTGCGGGCTTGGAGTGGGGGCTGTCTCTGTGAGCGAGGGCTCAGCAGTGGGGCTGGGAAGTTGGGGAGGTAGATAGTCTTGCTGGCAGTGAGTCAGGGTGGAGGGATCTGCAAGGCCATGCAGTCTACCTAAACCTGTGAGACTCTCTGCCCTGTGAGCTAACCCCAGGGCGGGTTAATCCATTTATTCGTCAGATGCCTACCATTCACCAGAATCAGTGCCACGCTGCTGTAGGCTGGCTCTGCTGCCACTTTTTTCTCTTAATGGGCTGCACTGATGGGCTGGAGTGCTTTGTAGTCCATGGGCAGCTTGATGAGGTGGGTAAAAGCCACCAGTGATGGAAATAACTTAGCATTTCAGAGGTAATTGCTGCCTGTCAAGCTACACAACTGGGCTGTTGGTCCAATGCTATACTCACCCATCTTCCTCAGAGGATAATGGTGCAGAGATGGGGGCAAGGGATTAATGTTGCGTGTGTGCGTCCAAGGATCGTGAGCTAGATAGCCTGGTTGGATTACCTGGGGCTTGAGGATCACAGGATCTCCTGGACACAAGTCCACTGGGACTTGGGCTTCCCAAGCTTTGAAATCAATGGCACTAATCATGGTTCCTTTTCAGGGTCTGTGGTCACTAGCTCCCACAAGTAAAAAAAACCAAAGTGTCCACTCTGGGCAAAGGCCCGAGGACCTCTTGTTGACATCCTTGGAGGGGCAGCATCAAGTCCATGCCCTCTTAGGGTAGCATTTTCCAGGCTTCAGACATTTTTGTACTGCCTCATAGTTGCCCAAACCTGGCATGACCTCTATTATTTTCTTAATACTTTAAAGTTAGCACTTTAAAAAATTTTGATTTTTCATAAAGAACTGGGTTTATTTTCCACCAGTGTGTACATTGTAGAATAGATAATATCTTCCCATAATACAGACTTCAAAAGTGACAGAGGATTTTCCCTAAAAACCATTCTCCGCCTTCGTACCCCATCTCCCCTTCCACATAGTTCCTCCTCCCAGAAACAATCACCAGATCGGTTTTTGTGTATCCTTCAAGAGAGGTGCTTGCATTTGTAAACCTAACATCCATTATGCAAATGTAATTGAAATACATCTTTTTAAAACACAACTTTATTTGAAAACCACCTTAAATGGAAAGCCAGCATCACTTGCCATAGTTAGGGAGTAATTGTAAAAATAAGTAGATTGAAAACATAACAATGCTATTGAATTTTTTTTCATTTTTAAAAAAAATTATTTATTTGTTTTTTTTTAATTTATTTATTTTTAATTGGAATTTTGCTAGTGAAAGTGGCTAAAATGTTCCAAGCCTGCAGCATGCTTTATCTTTGTTCAAAAGAGAATGGGGATACTAAAAAGAGCAGTTAAAGAAATGCTAATATCAATGTGAAACGTTTCTCCTTGATGTAATCAGAATGAATGAAAGTGAAGTGGACAAGATCATAAGTTTTCTCACTATGCGATTAAGTGACATTTAGTCGGTCTATGTAGTATCTAAAATTACTGAGATGGGGTATGCCCGGACATCATAGGACTGCCAGAGTTTGCAGAAAACCTAGTGTAAGTAAATCCAGAGATGTTTCTAGCTTTCAGATTCCTTTGATGTGTTAATGATTGAAAGAGACAAGCCAAAGGAAAACTCAGAACAAATATGAGCGTTCAGAAAAGTATTGTGGTTTGCAGTATTTACAAAGTAGTCTAGCCTTCAGAAGAACAGGATTCCCTGAATAAAGGGTGTAGCATGTATTAAAAAGGAAAAAACAGTATCCCACCAGTTTACTATTGGTTTCATCACTGCCCTCGCTGGTGGAAAATCAGTGGTCTCCCCCATGAATACCATATCTCCATGGTGATTACATACCTGCGGGCATCAGTGTTGCAAAAGTCAAAGATAAAGTTGTTTCCACTAGGGACTTGGCAATGTGTGTGAAAGGGGTTCAGAGCTTTTTTTGTTTCTTCAATTTAGAGGCTCATGTGGAACAGAATGTCTGTTTGCAATGTCAGGATGCAAAGTTCCTTTTCTCTCCCCCTGTGACGCTTGATGTGAGACTTAAAAATAATGGTCGGGCAGGGTGTCACTCTTCCTTTCTCAAATAGTTTGATCTCACTGAATAAAGAGGGGAAGACGATGTCGTGTCTTTCTGCATACTTTTTTAGCTGCATGAAAGGAGCTCCACTGGGGACAGTTGTCCCTAGGACTTCCCATATGTTGTCAACAGAAGCCATTTAAAGGGTGTCTGTGATAGGGCTCCCCAAGCTTGCCTTCAGATGGGCAGATAGTCATCGACTCTGACGAGGAGAGGGCTTCCTGCTCACCCAGGGCTTCCAGGTCCTGGCGCTCACTGCCCGGTGAAGGAATTCCAGATCCATCCGAAAGCTGGTGGACAAATGAGCTGGCATTGAAGCGGTGCCTCGTGGCACTCAGAAAAAAGGGAGGGAGGGCAGCTCTGAGTACATGGATGAGAAGAACTTAAAATGGAAATCAGAAGACATTTTCAGCACAGTGATTAAAAACTCAGGCTCTTGAATCAGAATGACTGAATTGGAATCTCGGTTCTACCATTGAGTGTGGGTCCTCTGGGCCCCGGTTCTATCTCCATGTACGAACCAATCCTCTCGTCTACACATAGGGTTACAGTGAGGTCTGAATGAGTGATATCATGTAAAAACGTGCTCAGAAATTTTCTGGCATGTGGAAGGGGTCCAAGTGTTGGCTCTCATCATTGGTTATTGGTTTTCTCATCATTCCTTCGTTGAGCTGAGTGCTAAGGACCCAGAGGTGGACAAGACTGGGCTCCTCCCAGTTTGATGGATTATGAAACGTTCATGGAAAATTTTTACACAAGTCAGCTGATGATAGGAGCCATAAGAGAGATGCAAGCAGAGCTGTAATAGCATGGGAAGGAGATAACATCCAACTGGGGGAATTTTGGAAGGATTTCTGAAGGAGGTAGTATGTTATTTGGGTCTCAATGGGCAGATGGGATTTTTGCAGGGGGCAGGTAAAGGGGCTGGACCTATAGAGATGCTGTTTCTAAATACATTCATCCCACGATTTCACCTCTGATTACAGTCAAATAAAAAAATAAAGTTTTTTTTTTCCAAATTATTTTAGTTCTATGTGCATTTATTGACTACCTACTATATACCAGGCTTCCCAGGTGGCACTTGTGTTAAAGAATCCACCTGCCAATGCAGGAGATTAAAGAGATGCAGGTTCGATATCTGGGTCCAGAAGATGTCCTGGAGAAGGAAATGGCAGCCCACTCCAGTATTCGTGCCCAGATGGAGCGGCCTGGCTGGCTGCAGTCCATGGGGTCACAAAGAGTCGGACATGACTGAGCCACACACGCACACACCAGGCACTGTGGTAAATCCTAGAAAAAAGGAAGAAAGAACTGTCCTTGAAAGAGTTCAAGGGGCAGACAAATCCAATAGCAAGATGTGCTGGGAGAGAAAAGGTTCTTGGCATGCGGTATCACTCAGGGTGGGTCAGAGGCTTTCTGGGGATCTGAGGCCTAAGCTTTAGGACATTTGCATTGGCTTTCCTCCACCTGAATCACTCCCTCCAGAGCATCCTAGATCTGGCTGCTTCTCATTGTGTAGGTTCCAGCTCAAATGTCACTTACAGGACAGTAACGCCTTCCTTTGTTACCCAGCCTTAGCTGACTTACCTTCCCCATCACCCTTTATCTCTTTTCCCCACTTTGTTTTATTTACCTCTTACTTTGTATTGCAATCTGAAATGATCTTGTTCCTTTTCCTTTTTACTAGCTGTCTCCCCCACCAGACCCAAAACTCCAGGACAGCAAGAATCTTGTCTGTTTTGGTCATGGCTGTGTCTCCAGAGTGCCTGGCACACAGTAGGTGCTCAATAAATAGTTGTTGATGACTATGCCTAGGAATGGGTGAGCCTGTTCCAAGGCCACAGACTGGTCCCAGCCCTTCATTAGGCTTTTCACATGTGGGTCTTGGGAGGCTGGGTGAGAGAGTGCAGGATACGGTGCTGAGAACTCAGCCACCTCTTTAACAGATATTTAGTGAGCATCTGCTCCATGCCTGACACTGTTACAGTCCCCAGGGAGACAGTGGTAAAAAGAAAAAAACGCAAAAATCCCTGCCCCATGGTGCTTACTTTCTGTGGGGTGAGAGGGAAATAGTAAAGAAATAAGTGCGCTGTCCATTCACATCTCTCCAAATGACCCAATTTTGTTCCTTTTTATGGCTGAGCACTATTCCATCATATATATGTACCATATGAGAGTGTCATACAGAATGAAGTAAGGCAGAAAGACAAATATCATATATTAATGTGTGTATGCAGAATCTAGAGAAATGGTATCGATGATCTTATCTACAAAGCAGAAATTGAGAAACTGCAGTAGGGAACAAATGTATGGACACCAAGGGGGGAAGGGGAGGGAAGAACTGGGAGACTGGGGCTGACAGTATACACTATTGATGCGATGCATAGGATAGTAACAAGTGAGAACATCCTGTATGGCACAGGGAAGTGTGCAAGTTGCTCAGTCCTGTCTGACTCTTTGCGACCCCATGGGCTGTAGCCTGCCAAGATCCTCTGCCCATGGAATTCTCCAGGCCAGAATACTGGAGTGGGCAGCCATTCCATTCTCCAGGGGTTCTTCCCAACCCAGGGATCGAACCCAAGTCTCCCGCATCACAGGCAGATTCTTTACTGGAACTCTATACTTAATGCACCGTGATAACCTGAAAGGGAAGGAAGTCCACGACGGAGGGGATATATGTATATATACGGCTGATTCATTTTGCTGTGCGGTAGAAACATTGTAAAACATCTATATTCCAATAAAAGTTAATTTGAAAAATAAACACAAGCATGCTTATCATTCATTAAACAAATACGCAAAAAAATATTCATTAAACAAAAGAAATAAGCAAATTGCCTCTCTCTCTGATGGTGATAAGGGTTGTGGGACAGTTGGAGGGGTGGAGGATGGTGAGTTCTCAGTGGCCAGGAGGGAACGCTGCAGGTCTGGATGGGGAGGCTAGGAAAGGCCTCAGTGAGAAGGTGATGTTGGAGCAAAGACCTGGAGGAGGTTAAGGGGCAAAGCATGTGTGATCTGAGTGAAGAGCACTCTCGGCAGAGGGACAGGAAATGCAGAGGCTCTGAGGATAGCAGGGAGCTGGTATGATTGAGGGCAATCTAGGGGCCAAGTGGCTGGACTGGCCACACCAGGAGGGGGGTGATGGGAAGTAAACTCAGAAAGGTGGCCAGGCCCCCATTCGGGGCCTTGCAGGGCATTGCATGAAATTTTTATTAATATGATTTATTTATTACTTTTTCTTTTTTAATATGCTGTGCCATGCAGCAGTGAAAACTGCGGGATCCAAATGTTCCCCCTCTCACTTTGAGAGCTGAATGAACTGGTATTCTCAGAGACTCAAAGATTTGACCCCAGCTGCCTGGCCAATGAGCAGCAGAACTGGGACTTTTGTTTGTTTCAAACAAAACTGAGACATTGTACAGATACATAAAGGGCTTCCCAGGTGGCGCAGTGGTAGAGAACCCACCTGCCAATGCAAGAACCTGTAGGAGACGTGGGTTCGATCCCTGGGTCGGAAAGGTCCGCTGGAGGAGAAAATGGCAACCCACTCCAGTATTCTTGCCTGGAGAATCCCATGGACAGAGGAGCCTGGCGGGCTACAGTCTGGAAGGTCACAAAGAGTCAGACGTGACTGAAGTAACTTAGCACACAAACACACATAGATATATAAAACACAATTTTTCAATCCTGCATTCTTTGCCTAACATTCATTAAGACACTCATTAAGATCTAACGTCATTAAGATGTTCCCACACTATTCAGTCCAGTTCAGTGCAGTCGCTCAGTCGTGTACGACTCTTTGCGACCCCATGAATCGCAGCATGCCAGGCCTCCCTGTCCATCACAAACTCCCGGAGTTTACTCAAACTCATGCCCATCGAGTCGGTGATGCCATCCAGCCATCTCCTCCTCTGTCGTTAAATGTTTCCAAACCTTGATTTCAGCATCTGGGTTTCATTCTGTCATGTGGTCCCATGGAGGGTTCACACATTCTCCTCTTGTTGGACTTTTAGTTGCTGATCCCCAATTTTTTTCCCTATTTTTTAATAAGTAATTCTCCATGGCCTAGGTCTCAAATTCTTTCTTTAGCACAGAGTCCTAGAAGCGAAATTACTAGGTCCAAGTGAAGAACTTTTTTAAAGGCTGGAGATATGTACTGCCAAAATGCTCTCCAAAACATTGCAAGAATTTTGGCTTCTGCTCCGAGCAAATGGGGAGATATATTGGAGGGTTTGGAGTGAAAGAGTCTTATGATCTGACTTACATTTTGAAAAGATCTCTTGGGCTGTTTAGCAGAAGCTTTTGCTGTGGTTAACGGTGGAGCTGTGCGATGCGGACAGGTGCTGGATACCTCCTGAAGGTGCAGCTGCAGGTTTTGCTGATGGATTCATGGAGGCTAGGCATGAGAGAGGAGTCGGGGAAGATGGTAGTGTCATGATGGTGGTGATGATGACACCTTTCAAGGGTTTGCTGTCTTTCAGACCCTTACAATTGACCGCGGGCTGAGGTCTGAACCTAACATACTTCCCAGTACAGCTCCTGGCTTGACAAGTCAAATATCTACCTGTAGGTGACCTTGAACTAAGCAAAGAAAGTAATGCCACGTTCTACTGTAGCTTGGAGGCTGCAGGGTCACCTTCAAATTGGTGAGAGATGGCAGTCCCTCTTTCTAGAGGTCTTGGAAGCCCTATTTATAAATGCAGTGTTCTTAGGTAACCTCTTGAGATTTTTGAAGATTGAACTAGCTTTGCTCCAACCCAGAAAAGGCACGTGCCACGTAGTGTGGGTATCACCCAGCTTCTCATTCTCGTTCCAGCCTCATCAACATGCCTGGCAAGGGAGCTGCCTTGATGGCGTCGCTCGATTTAGGGGGCTTCTGTGTGGTTTCTTTCAAACAGAACTGAACACCGTGATGCCTTCCCGCAAGATAATTGGGATCTGTATCTCCCCAACTTCCCCAAAGCTGCTGGAGCGTGGGGAAATGTTCTCTGCCTTGGCAACCTCTATGCAGTGTGTTTCTGCTTTGATGGTTTTAATGAAGATATGAAATCATCTAACAGCTTTCATTTGCCTCAAGTGAGATGGCTTAAAGTGGAGGTAGCATTTCCCAGGATCAATCCCCATTTTTAGAAGTGGTTGGTTAAACTCTCTGCAGTTTATGGCCACTTCTGGCTGAAACAGTGTGGGATCTGAATTATTAATTCTGTGAAAAATGAGTTAAGTCATTGCAAAGCTCTGTGGTGGCAAAATTCCCACTTTAAGGCCTCTTTAAGGCTATTTTCTTTAGCAAGAAGATCTCCGTTAACCAGAAGTTCTTGGTCATCTTGGCCAAATCTCTGTCTGGCAGTCATTTTTCCAGGAGGTAAAGGACTTGACTTAATTCAGTTGTTCTTTGCTACCAAGGGTAATGGGGTTCCCAGGTGGCTCAGTGGTAAAGAATCTGCCTCCCAGTACAAGAGATCCAGGTTCTATCCACAGGCAGGGAAGATCTCCTGGAGTAGGAAATGGCAACTTACTCCAGTATTCTTGCTTGGGAAATCCTGTGGACAGGGGACCCTGACATGCTACAGTCCATGGGATCGCAGAGTCAGACACAGCTGAGCGTGCGTGTGGAACAGTGGGGGAGGACATTTGTCCAGTTAATTCATCCCACAAGACTTTTTGCCATCCCAGTATTGCCAGATCTTCAAGGTTTATTCCTTTTTGGAAAAAAAAAAAAAAACACAAAACTTGAAATATAGCATTTTTTTTTTTAATGTGAGGGACTTCTCTGGTATTTCAGTGGTTAAGAATCCATCCTGGGATGTGGGGGACATGGGTTCAATCCCTGGTTGAAGAACTGGGATCCCACATGTTGAGGAGCAACTCAGCCCATGTGCTGCAACTACTGGAGCCTTCACGCCACTGCTAGAGAGTCTGTGCCCCAAACAAAAGATCCCACATGATGCAATGAAGATCTGATACAGGCAAATCAATAAATATTTTTAAAAAATCTTAACCTATTATGAAAAGTGATATTTGTTTTTTAAAAATGTGAACTCTCAATTTATAATTGTGTCTTACTGATTCAGAACTTTTATTGAACCCTTGAGGAACAAGCAGAACACATTTGTGGGCTGGATGCTACCCATAAGCTGTCCTCTCGCCATCCTGGCAGGGTGGGCCTTAGAGGCAGGCTCTACCACTTTGCAATCCTTCTTCTGCCACGGATGAGCTGTGGGGTTAGCTGCTCCCTTCTTGAGCTTTGGTTTCTCCCCTAAAAGATGAGAATGTCAAGCATTCCTGCCTGCTGTGTTGTTGCCATGATTCACTGTTACGTGTCATACTGTCGAGGGTCCCCCTTCCTGGATTGTGCTTGGAGGAGGTATGATCATCACTAAGCCGATGGGCATGACTGGAAGACAAAATACATCATGTGGACCTTTGTCAAGGTGAGGAAAGCTGGGGTCTTACCTGTTGGGCCAGTGGGGAGGAGAAGAGTCTGGAGCCAGGATTACCCAAGGTTGGAGAAACCCATTTGATTGTAGAACTAACTCCCAAGGAGGGAACCAGCAACCCCCACTGCTTTTCTTTTCTTTAAATATTTTTAAAGTTGCAAGTTAAGTATTTTTAAAATTTATTTATCTTGGTTGCTCGTCATTACTGCACACAGTCTTTCTCTAGTTGTGGCAAGCGGGGGCTATGCTCTCTGGATGTGGTGCAAGGGTTTCTCATTGTGGTAGCTTTTCTTGTTGCGGAGTACGGGCTCTAGGTGCACGGGCTTAGTTGCTCCAAAGCATTTGGGATCTTCCCGGACCAGGAATTGAACCATGACCCCTGCCTTGACAGTTGGTTTCCCATCTGCTGAACTGCCAGGGAAGTCCCCCCACTGCTTCTTATTGTCATTCTTATACATGCCCAGAGAGCCCCTGAGGATTTTGAGTCTTTGATGTTGTCCCTGCTCCAGACTGTTTCTTCAGGGGATAGACATTTTCTGCAGCTGGGTCACTGTCCTCAGCTCGCAGTGCCTTATTCAGAACAGCTCAGACCTCTCTATTCCTCTACACACTTCTTTTGGCTTTTAGTTACCTGGATAGGATGGAGATGCTGAGATTCATGTTTTAGAGATGACCTAGCTTGCACAGGAGGTGAGTGCCTCTAAGATTGGGTGGTTTGGTGCAGGTAGAAGGCCAACCTGGAGAGTGAGGTCTTGGTTATGGGGAGAGGCTAATGGATGCGCAGCGGTGGACCATAAAGATCAGCCTAGAAGGACTGCTCCCCAGCCTTGATCAGTCACTGGCACCTGTAGAATAACAGGAGAACATTGGGATGCTGGTGCAGAGGAGGCTGGAGGGAGATGAGTATGATGGAGAAGAGAGTGTAGCCACCCTTCAGAAGGATGAATTGCATCATCTCTGACACAATTCCCTTTAAAGCCAAGCAGAGCTTTGATGTGGCGGGAATTCCATTGGAATTGGTTGCATGATCAGTATTGACAGCCTGTGCGTATGAACCATTGATGGAAGAGCTGTGTAATCAATCATCCAGGTTTGTCCTGCCTCTGGAGTGATCTGTCAATGAGCCTCTCCAATCATAGAGTCAGCAAAGTTCTGTCTAAAACCTGATAGTCATTTCCCAATCTTCAGTCATGTAGGTGCCATATACAAATACTTTTATATCCTTTACATGGTGTTAAAGTCCACTCATAATTTTTGCTTTAACCATTTACTTAAATATGAAACTTTATATCTCTATCTTAAATGAGAATCATCACTTGGCAGAAATAGAAAGTGGTCATAAAAACCAGTGCAGTAAAAACCAAACAATGCAAATAGATTCCAGCCAGATTCTGTTGCTTGTGCCACGTTCTGCCTGTGGCAGCCTCTTTTTTTTCTGTTAAAGAGAGAGATCAAAACCTATTTGGGAGGTGTTAACAACATGCTAGCACCTAAGACTTTTTCCATGTTGTGATTTGAATAGAATGAAAAAGGAAAGATGATTATTTGGTAATGAGGTGTTTAGGTGGCATTTAAAGTCAGGTCTGTGTGCCACCAAAATATTTTTGTAACCACCGGTGCTACACATCTCACACTTTGGGAAATGCTGCCCTGCCCACCTGGATCCCTCTTGCTTTGATGTCACTGTATTACTTTATCATACTTGGTTGTCCTGGTCCATCAACAGCTTGGGAGGGGCTGGCTGACATTACAAAGTCTGGGTGGTTGAAAAAGCTGTGATTTCAATTTAAATTGCAAATTGATGGGGCATCATGGGAAAAGCAAATGCAGACGTGAAGAACTGAAGGAAAAGATCCAGCTATACAGTATTTTTAGATCTTTTTCTCTGGACCAATTTTGTATCATTTGCTTTTTTTTTTTTTTTCTGGACTCTGGGTTTAATAAGACCAATTACCTGAGGGGCTACCCAAAGTTTCTTTACAATTCCAATCTAAATCACCTATGTAAATCCTTTATTTATTGTTCTTTTTTTTTTTTTTTTAAAAAGCTGTGACTTGAATAAAGCCCAAAGGCATTATGCCAATTGAAAGAAAGGTTACATACTGTATGATTCCATTTATATGACTCTTTTAAACAGATGAAACTAAAATGCTGGGGAACAAATCAGCATTTGCCAGGGTTTAGGGCAGGGGGAGAGTGTCACTATAAAGAGGAAGAAAACGGAATTGCACAGGGCCGGGGAATGGAACCCTTCTGTGTCCTGACTGTGGTGGTTGTCACATGAATCCACACGTGTTGAAATCCACAGAGCTTAACAGTGATAGAAGGTATACTTTACTGTAGTACTTTTAAAGATAAAATTTATTTTTGCGTGATGTTATTTTCTATTAATTAATTTTTTAAGTTGGAGGATAATTGCTTTACAATGTTGTTTCTGTTGAAACAGTTATGAATCAATCATAATTATATGTATATCCTCTCCTTCTTAAGCCTCCCTCCCAAGCCCACCCCTGTATCCCACCCCCTGGGTCATCACAGAGTGCCAAGCTGGGCTCCTTGTGTTATACAGAATTTTACCACTAGCTATCTATTAAACACATGATAATGTATATATAATATGTCAGTGCTACTTTCTTAGTTTATCCCACCATCTCCTTTCCTCACTGTGTCCACGAGTCCATTCTCTATATGTCTTCCTCTCTATTCCTGCCTTGCAAATCAGTTCATCAGTGCCCTTTTTCTAGATTCTTTACAGATATGTTAATATATGATATTTCTTTTCTCTTTCTGACTTACTTTGTTCTAGGTTTATCCACCTCAGTTCAACTGTTTCACATTTGTTCCTTTTTCACTGCCGAGTAATATTCCATTGTCTATGTGCCCCAGAGCTTCTTTATCCATTCATCTGTCTATGGACTGAACCCATGCCCACTAATTTTAAAATAAAACTTACCAAAAAAAAACTTTACTTTTTTTAAATAAAACTTTATTTTTAAAATATTCATGATTGTAGAACTTAGCTACTGGAGGACATCCTTTAGCCCTGGTTCCTTATTATCAAAGAGAACCTGCTCACATGTGTTTCGGAGCCTAATTTCCCTAACTTCCATCTTTGTTATGAGTTAGAATCAAGAAAGTGGGTAGCCTTTAAATCTTCCTCATCCCACACTTCTGAATGATGCTGGAGGCTGACATAAAGGTTCGAAAGTTTCCACTGTGGTCTGGAGCCTTGGTGGCCAACACAGAGGTGCCACCAGGCTTCTACCTGAAGGTCTGAGGTCAGGGCGTGGAGGAGGTAGCAGTGGCAAATGCATCTCATAATTGGAGTGCCTGTTGGTGGATCAGAAGGTCTGGCTGGGAGGAGTGGGAGGGACATATAGGATGGAGAAAAATGGATCACAAGCCACAAAGGAAGAGGCATCCAAAACAAAACAGCTCACAGTCTGCCAACAGCAGGTCTGACCTGAGCACCAGACAGCCTGAGGATGGAGCCAGAAGCAACCCCTGCTCCCCACTCCCTCCACCCTGAGCCACAACGGCAGGGACAAAAAGCTCCCAAAGCACCTTCTCCCACCAGAGCACCCCCAGAACTGGAAAAGCCCCTGCCCTGGACTGAAGGTGTCCACGGCTCCCTCTTCTCCGTATGTGGGATAGAACCCATGCTTCCCAGAGCCCCACAGGACTTCACTTCCAGCCACAGATGGGCCTCCAGTCGAGTTCTCTCTTAACATGGCATCTCAAAGTGCACACCAAGACCATGTGTAGAAAAGAGAGAAGCCCTTAAATCCTGGCTGAGCCCACCTCAGCATCCTCTCACAAACCCCAGTTTTCCCTCGTTAGTTTGAACGGGGGTCTTTTCATTAGGTGAGGTTGCCAGCCTGTGAATTCTAGAAAGTATAAATTGATTTCATGGAAGTAGCTGCAATAACTCAGGGACCTGTGCAGCTGGAGAGGGTGGTCGCAAGGTGGGGCGTGGCCAGGAAGTGAACTGATGCAGTGATGGGGGTGGCGATAGAGATGGGTGGTCTGTACATGAATCATGGTGGAGCAGGGGGCGTGTGCACCAGACGTGTCTGAGGCATCCACCCCTCCGACATCTCTTACTCTGTGCTGGCCCCTGAGGAAAAGATGATTTGTGTTTCCTAACCTTACCATTATCCCATGGTTATTAGCCTGTTTGGATGTTTCCATGGTCAGCTGTGGGTATTCATATTAACCAGTTTCAAATATGATGATGATCGTAGCACACATAAAGATATCTGACATCTGCTGCTGCTTTCATTGTCCACACATATAAATGCTTTTATTTTTCCTGATTATAATTCATCTGTAAGTAAATAAGTAAGCAAACAAAGATACAGCCCCGTCATAGAATTCAGCATAGTAGATAAAGAAAGAAAAATGAAACTAATAAGCAAAGTTCTCAAGCTATATTATTATTCAGTTAAAAAATAGCAAGGTGAAAACCATATATTATCTTTTGTGTAAAAGAAAGAGAGGAATAATGTATATTTGAATATAATTCAAATTTTATTACTTATACATAAATAAATTCTGAAAGAATACACCGAAACTAATAACAGGAGTTTCCTGGGGGTGAAATTAGGTAGATGGGGACAGAGGTAGGGGAGAGACTTTTCACTACACATCTTTTGTTTTTTATTTTCTGAGCTATGTTAATACATTCTTTGAAAAATTAAGATAAAAGTTGTGCATTGTGGAAGAGCAAGGAAACTGGTAAAATAATTAAGAAGTCACCCAAAATTGTACTGCTGGTTATAGCTACTATTAGAATTTTGCCTTTTACCACACTTACCAATTGCTTTAACAATTTGACATGAGTATCTTTCCATGCCAATAAGTGTGGATTCATAGAATCATTTAAAATGCTTATATGAATAAAAATAAATTAAATGATTATATAGCATTTAGCTGTATAGATATGCCATTGTTTATTAACCAAATCTATTGATGGGCATTTAGATTGTCCCCACATATTATTTTAGTATTTAATAATAAAAAAAGATAGGAGCAAAAATTTGTTAATCTTTCCCCCCTCAGGATAAACCTTTTGCAGAGGAATTTGGGGTTTGAAAATAACCTTGCTTAATAAAGGGAAAGTTTTTCATACAAGTTGGCAACTTTTCTCTACCCTTATTACAGTATAGGTGAGGCATTTATACTCCATTAGCAGAGACTAAAAGGGCTTTTCTCCACAATCTTGTCAACCCTGTTAACAATCTATTTGATCTTTGTCAGATGAAAACAATCTCCTTTTAATTTGAAAACTTGGATATCTATTTTAAAATGCTTACTATAGATTTGTATTTACTTGCTCAATTATTTTGTTAATTGTTTTTTCTGTTGGATTTTTTTTTCTTTTTCTTTTTAAAAGAGGATGCAAGTGACTGATGATGCTTACCCTGGGTTGATCATTCTTGTATCATATTATTTCAGACATGTTTCAGGTGGGGGAATAGAATCTGGCCAGCTGCTATATTGTCATCTAGTCTGATAATTGTCTTTTTAAAAAATTTTTATTTCATTGAGGTGTAGTTGATTTACAATGTTCTGTTAATTTCTGCTGTATAGCAAAGAGGTTTATTTATCCAATGGGCTGCTGTTCTGTGCTTAGTCGGTCAGTTATAGGCTATAGCCCACCAGGCTCCTCTGTCCATGGGATTCTAGGATGCTCCAGACAAGGATATTGGGGTGGGTTGCCATGCCCTCCTCCAGGGGAGCTTCCCGACCCAGGGATCAAACCCATGTCTCCCGCGGCTCCTGCATTGCAGGCAGATTCTTTTACCACTGAGCTACCAGGGAAGCCCCTCAGTTACACATGTATACATTCTTTTTCATGTTCTTTTCCATTATGGTTTATCACAGGATCTATATCACAGGTTCCCTGTGCTCCATAGGAGGACTTTGTTGTTTATCCCCTCTATGTATAATAGTTTGCATCTGCTCATCCCAAATACGTGATCCATTCCTGCCTCCTCCTGCTCCCTGCTTGGCATCTGCAAGTCTGCTCTCTATGTCTGTGGGTCTGTTTCTGTTTTGAAAGTAAGTTCATTTGTGTCGTGTTTTAGACTCCACATACAAGTGGTATCATGTGGTGTTTGTCTTTCTCTGACTGACTGACTTCACTTCGTATGATCATCTCTAGGCCCATCCATGTTGCTGCAGATGGCATTCTTTCTTTCTTTTTTATGGCTGCATAGTATTCCATTATATGTATGTACCACGTCTTTATCCGTTCCTCTGTTGATGAACATTTAGGCTGTTTCCTTGCCTTGGCTATTGTGAATAGTGCTGCTATGAACACAGGGGTGCATGTAGGTTTTTGAATTATTGTTTTCTTGAGATACATACTCAGAAGTGGAATTGCTAGATTATGTGGCAACTCTGTTTTTAGTTTTTTGAGAAAACTCTGTACTATTTCCATAGTGGCTGCACTAATTTACATTCCCACCAACAATGAAGGAGGGCTCCCTTTTTAAAATCATCTCTCAGTAAGAAAGTTTACATTTTTACATGTGTTCTGATTATTGATCTATCTGGATTTTACTGTCATTTATTTTGTTCATTTTCAGTTTCTTTTTTCCTTCCTCTCCCGACTCTCTGCTATTTGAGTTACTGGAGCTTTCCTTATTCCTCCCTTTCTTCCCTCCACTGGGCTGAAAGTTATACAAGCTAAGTCTGTGTTTAATAGTTAGCTTTATATCTGACCAAACAAAGCCTTAACAAAGAATAATTTACAACGCCATGACTCCCACCTTCCCTGCCCCAACTGGTCATGTTGTGATTCCCTTGTATTTTACTGCACTTATTTTGTGGTTTTAATGTTTGTCAAAGTCATAGGTCGGCCTCATCTAAACAGTTAAATGATCTCACAAGGCTCCTCACAAAACAGCAGCCCACGGCCTGACTCCCCACATTCTGATCTCCACTTCCTGGAGGCGCCTGATGTTGATTCCTTTGGGTCTCTCTCTTTGTCCCTCTTTGTTAGTAAATACTACGTTTCTATCACTGTGTCTTGTACATCACAAAAGGATAACCTTGGGAGTTACAACTGCACCTCTAAATTAGTCAGGTAAATGAAGAATTTCAAGACTATAATTGTGCAATATGTAGAAAATAATGACAATGTGGACACTCAGAAACCAGTCAGATATAGCCAAAACCCTACTCCACAGCAACCAAGCTTCTTCTCTTAAAATTTATTTTTTAATTGCAGGAAAATTGCTTTACAATATTGTGTTGGTTTCTGGCGCACAACATCGCGAATCATATATATATGTCTTGAGCCTCCCTCTGCCGACCCCCACCCATCCCAGCCACCGGGTCATCACAGAGCATCAGGCTGGGTTCTCTGTGCTGTATATAGTCATTTCCAACAAACTATCTATTTTACACCTGATAGTTCATATGTGTCAATGCTCCTTTCTCAATCTGTCCCACCCTCTTCTTCCCCTGCTGTATCCACAAGTCTGTTCTCTATATTTGCATCTCTCTTCTTCCCTGTATATAAGTGCTTTATGAAACGAAGAAGATGAATTGACTAAGGATTCCACTTCTAAGGTTAGAAAAATGACAAAACAAATGTAGAGAAATAAGGAAGAAATCTTTTGGAATGATAAAAACAGAAAATGAATCTAGGAAAACAGTAACATTGGCTTAAACAAATTAAAAGAAAACCCAAGAACTTTGCCTCTAAAAAAAATCAGTAAAATAGACAAACATCTATGGTATTTAATCAAGAACAAAAAAGAGCACAAATAGGCAAAACCTGAAATGAAAAAAAAGAGTAGACCTAGAAGGTTTTAAGAAAATCTGTACAGGGCTCAAGCACCTTTATAATGCTGAAAAAGAACTAGATAAAAGTGAATTTGTATTTAATCCTCACAAAACACTTGCACACCTGTGTGCTCAGTCACGTCTGACTCTCTGCAACCCCATCAGCTTGTAGCCTGCCAGGCTTCTCTGTCCATGGGTTTATACCAACAGGAATGTTGGAGTGGGTTGTCATTTCCTCCTGCAGGGGATTTTCCCAGCCCAGGGATCAAACCCATGTCTCCTGCATTGGTAGGCAGATTCTTTACCGCTGAGCCACCTGGGAAGCCTCATAAAGCACTTAGTACATCTTAAAAATACTTTTTAGCATTACTTTAAAAATAATTTTCACCATGATGTCTTGAACTCACGTGAGTATCATTTCCCCCAAACTCTGCTGATGAATCACAGAAGTGCCAGGTTCAGCACAGATAATTGATAAAAGAGTTAAAGTGTAACGGCTAAAAATAAAAAGCTTACCTGTGAACTATAGAAAGGAACATCCCCAGGGGCCATGGAGGGTGAGAGCAGAATGATAAGTGGCAACTGCTGTTGCCGAGGACTTTACTTCTAATTATTACTAAATCATCTCATATAATGTACCTCGTATTTCAAATATTACATTTGATAGCGTCCATAAGCTTCATTACCATTCATAGCATAAGTCTCTGTTTACTGGTTCCATGTCTTCACCTTCCTTTCTCCATGACTTTATACCTTCCTTTAGTTGTTTGTTTTTATTTATCTCTCAACCAGTTGGAAAACTTTTATCAATAATTTTTTTTCAGTTAGTGCATTAATTTGAGCCCTTTGGTAGGTTGGTGTTTTTCCCTATCTCAATGCTTTGTGATTTTTCTCTGTTGTTTAAGTTAAAACATTGAAGCAGGATATATTTATGTGTGATTTGTCTGAGTTTTAACTCGCTACTTACTAGCACTTCTTTTCTGATCAATACCTTTCATCTGGATTTCCCATTAAATTCTTAATAAACTTTACAGATTTGTCCTCTATAGCGCTTTTCTCTATCACTTTCCCTTTGTCTCTGAATTCTATGATGTCTCTTGAGTTGTTTTAGTCATCGATATGTAGCTTGAAATGTGGAATCTGGAGTCCCATCTCCTTTTTTGGCTTTTATTTTACCAATTGCTTTGTTTTTTTTCATTCTTTTCCTTTTTGACTTTAGATTATTCCCTCTCCACAGTTGAACAGATGTAGTGTGTTTTGAGTCTTTTTGAGAATGCAGCCAGTGGTTTTCTAATATTGCTTTTGTTTCTTGTAGCAACTGTCTTGCTTTCTTAATGTCTACTCTTATTTCTCACACTGATTTGTGAGCTACTTTATCCTTCCATGCATCTGGTGACCTTTCTCTTTTCACTACAGGAGTAGACAGGTGACCTATTTTGGAGATGACTCCTGAAAGCAGGAATGACAGTGGACAGAGACACAGATGCAAGCGGGGAGAGTCAATTGCAAATAGCTGGTTGGCATGGTGGTGACCTGAACTCAGGCCTACTGGGGAATCCGAGGAATTCTAAGGCATTATCTAGAAAGTGCCTCAGAATCGTCTCTCCAGATGAGAGCCATTGGCTAAGAGTTTCTCCAAGAGGTGTTACCCTCTCTGCTTTTTTTCTGGACTGCCCTGGGTGAGAGGCAAGTGAGCAGGGGTAATGTCAGGACTCAGAGGAACTGCCCATCATAGATGCTGCTGAAATTCAAGGTGGGCAAAGGGAAGTGAGACGGGGCTCAGAATGTATCTGTTACATACCCGTGCGCTCTTGCCTGTGAGCTCAAAAAGGAGTCAAGCTCTCCAGCCACTTTCTGTTCCATGCTCCTTTCTCTGGCAGCAGACACGGAGGACCCCCAAGGACCAGGGATCTACTTTGCTACACTGTATTGACCACTTAGTCATGAGCTTCAGATCCCCCCAGTTTTTCAGGTTGAGCTTGGTCTGGATGGAAGTTTGAGCTCTCAGCCCCATCTTGGTGTCTTTGTTTGCTTGGAATCCTTCAGACCAGGCTTTCTCCTCCAGAAGGATCCCTGAGGCTCAGTGCCAGGTCAGCTAGCTGTTCCTAGGACTCTGTGCTCCTCTGTGTCCAGGCAGTGCTGACCTCAGGCGGCCAGGGGATAGCTGAGCCTTCCTAGACTGATGACACCTGTCTGGTTCTCCAAGGGGAAGTGTGTGACGCCCAGAGGTCCTGAGCCTTGAAGGAAGGAAAGCTTAGTCCAGTATTGTTATCTGAAGAGTTGAGATCTGGGTTAGGAAACCCATGTTCTAGTTCCCCTGAGTTCATCAACTTGCCTTTGATCTTGGGTGGATGACTTGTGTGCCCTTAGGGTCCATATTTTCGTTTGTTGAATCGGAGAGTTAGACTAGGTTTGTATAACCTGAATGGAGACCAAGTCATAACCAGGTAGTTTGGAGTGATCATTGAGGTGATTTGAGATGATATGAACTCTTGTTACACACATCTAAGCACATGGTAAAAACATATCATTTTCAACACCCATTCCTCATTCCAGTTGAGTCAAGGAAAAGATCTGCTTGGTGTTGATAGGTCTTTAACACCTTTCTAACATTGTAACACTACATAGTTAGTTTATTCTTTTTTTCTTGTCTGTACTTATTTTTACAGTTACCTACCATTTGTGGCAAGAGATACTATTTTTCCATTTATGGTCCTAACAAAGTTTTTTTAACCTAAAAAAATATATTTATGTAAGCAAAAACATTGGATGTACTATAAGGAGAAATAGAAAATAAACAATAATGCAAGAATGTGGCCAGGATTGTGGGAGTTGTTTGTGAATGACTGAATTTGGAGAAAATGGACTTAAAACTCCTTTGTCTTGCTCTGGAATCTCTTTGAGCAAAAATCCATCATGCAGTTGGGACTCAGAATGCAACATCCCATGACCTGGGATTTTTGAATGGGCCATGTTGGATTCCGTTGGAATGTGTTCCCAGCAGACCTACCAAGCACCAACCTTCATATTCAATATCCTCTGCAACGTGGGATCAAAGAGGCTTTTTTGACAGTTGGCGGAGGCTCCTATCTCTTATGGCAGCTGTGGGATGAATCCTTAAAAATCATAAACGATAAATTGCCTCTTTGGTTGCTTTGACATCTTTGTTTAGTTCAGTCCAGGTGTGTTTTAGTGGAAGAGTTTTGGGCTTGCTGGGGAGAAAAATCGTTATGAAAAGCTATCGACTAGGTGTCTACGGCTGCTGAAACCCAGCAGCGGAGGCTCCTGGAGCTGCATTTATGAAAGGGCAAGGGTCATCAAGAAGAGTAAGAGCAGGATTGAGAGAGGAGACAATTTGTTGAAAGGACCATGGCGTGTGCGGGCAGGCGGCCACTGCAGATCTAGCTCTTCCTTGTGCCAGGTGGAGGGGTGGGTGGTACAGGGTCTGCTGGGGTGTGTGCCCGACTGCCCTTTGCAGCCTCGGAAAGAGCCCAAGCAGTGCTTTTTCTTCTTATAAGAGCCTGCCTTGGCCTCATTACCCTGGGACTCAGGCACGATGATGCTGATCTACCGTTTCCACCACACACGGTCCCAGCACTGCCCAGCCCCACGTGACGCTGCTCTTCACTGTCCAACCAGGAACTCCCAGCCCCACACATCCCTGCACAACACCAGACAGCCCTGCCACCCCATCTGTGAGCCGCACTGAGCTGTGATGTCACCATGCATCCCTTAGCAACCCTGCGTGACATACGCCCTCACTGCGTTGAATGTCCTTAAACACCTGTGTGTTACTGCAAACCTTGTCCTTGGCCATCTCCTCTGTGCCTGGAATGGGGCCTGGCACCGTTCGCATGGATACCTGTTTGTTGAATGAATCAATGAGTCTTTGTACCACCTGAGCAGGGTAGGACTCAGCCTCGCTCACAGGGCGCCCACTGAAACCACACTGCACTATTGGCACATGAGGGAATGAAAAGCTTCTCAGGAAACCTGGAAGGAGCTCTTGAAAAGAACAAAGGTGTAAGGAGGAAAGGAACAATATTTCTTTCTGCCTATAGCTTTCGAAGAGTTGTAATTGTGAATGGCCTGTCAATCACATTTGAGAAGTTAAAATCACTCCTTAGAGCAGTATTTCTCAACGTTGTTTTCTTCTCTGCACAAAAGCTGTTGCATAGGTAACTTTTATGAGTTATGAGAAATTTTCTTTCCAGGGAGGAAGCCATTCCACTCTTTTCTCCAACTCAAGGTAGCATATTAATATGCTTTTCAAAGGTAATATGCAGTTTTGCCCGCTTTCACCCAAAGATCCCAATATACCCCCCACCTGTCCCTCCTGTTAGTTAGAATTCATATCTCAGGTGCTTCTAACTTCATTTTGCTTATAAATGTCTCTAAGAGCATGATGAAAACTATATTCCCATTTCCCTCAAATTTATAAATATGTAAGCTCAACATTTTGCAGAATTCATCTTATTGCAGTCGAAAGTGACTGCCTTCAACTCAACGCACTTATGAATGTGATCCTTGCAGAAGGTTATGTCTTTTTGCCTCAGCTTTTTAAAGTAAAATAAATGATCATTTTCTAGAAGCAAAATGCTCAGAGTTGTGCAAAATAAGATGGAAAAGTAGCCTTTCACTTACTCAAAAGGAAATTTCAATGCTGTTGCTGCCAGCTGGTGTAAGCAGCTGAGACTGTGGGCCAGTGTGCGTGCCATCTTTGACACCAAATCAATTCCGGGGTTTGGTTTTGATGGCGATGGACACCGGACTTACAGAGTAAGTGGAAGCGTGTGGAATCAGAGATTCTGCGGGTCACTTTGCCCAGTGAGAATGGCCTGATGTCTAGGAGCACGAGATTTCCCCAAGGCTCCTTAAGTTGCATTCAATCCGCATCATTTCCTTTGTACTCATGTCAGGGAGGTCACCTCTAGCCTGGTCTACATATTCTTTGCTTGGCAAAGAAACTTTATTATTTCAGAGATGTGGCCTGCTTTTGCAATTACCCAAAGGAGCTCACAAAATAGGAATTCTTTGATGGTGTCAGAGTGCATATTAGAGGTGAAAACGGGCTTCTGGCTCCCCAGGGAAAAGAGCAGTGAGTTTGTCCAGCTGCCAGGCCAGAAAGAATGGGGCAGTTATCAGTCCCCTCGTAACCTGCCTCGGTGCTGTTAGGAGAGACGTCTGTGGTTCTGGAGTGGGTGAGGATGCCCTACAGGGGCACGTCTTACATTTCTTCCTTGCCTCCAGGCCGTCAGCCAGCTCACAGCCACGCTGACTCTTCTTCAACTACTTTGGACGTTATCTGTAACACATACTCTTTTAGAGGTTATCCTTCCACTGGTGGCTGAGACAGTAAAGAATCTGCCTGCAGTGCAGGAGATCCGGGTACAATCCCTGTGCCGGGAAGGTCCCCTGGAGAAGGGGATGGCAACCCACTCCAGTATTCTTGCCTGGAGAATTCCGCGGACAGAGGAGCCTGGCAGGATACAGTCCACGGGGTCGCAGAGGCAGACACGACTGAGTGACTAACACTTACAATTTTAATTTCACAGTCTAGAACCTATCAATATTTTACCAGCCTACATCCTGTTACCATTATTACCTCCTTTTTTAAAAAAAAAAAAGCAGGAAACTTCTCTGTAGACCTATCCAAAGGATCCTCTTCCTCCTGTGTTTTCTTGCTATTTACTCAAGTATGCCTGCCCTTCGGTAGTTTTCACTAGTAAATTTTGTCAATATCTATTTTTCTAAAAATATTTCCTTGAAAATTATACTGTGGTAGTAACCTACTACTTATTGGTTTCCTCTGCTTGGAACTTTACTATTTGAATTCTTTACAGTGGTGATTGATTGAATCTCATAATATCCACTATTACTCTTCTTTCTGTAACAGATATGCATTATGCTAGTGTAATTAGTGTGTACTTAATTAAAATGTTGTTCTTGCTTATGTTACCACTAGTAGGACTTATTAAAGAATTGAGATAGAGGGGAAAAATATCTTTTTTCTAAAAACGACTTTATTTGCCTTCACCCTTGATTAATAGTTAATTCGCTACAGAATTCTAGATTGGCAGTTATTCTCCCTCAGATCTTGTAAGATATAATTCCAGCATCTTCTGAACTTTCATGGCATTATTGAGAAATCTTCTCTGAATCTAGTTGTGATTCCTTTACAGGCAAATATGTCTTTCATCTCTGGTTGCTTTTCACTATCTCTTTGATATTCTGTAATTTCACTACAATGTATCTGAAGTATGGATTTGCTTTCTTTTGATCAGAACATACTTTGTTTCCTAAATCTGAAGATTAATGCTTTCCATCAATTCTGAGAGATTCTCAAGCCAACATCTCCGAGTATTTTCTTTTCATTCCTCTGTTCGCTCTTCTTCCCGCTAGGTCTTCCTGTTAGACACATGTTACACCTTGTAATGCATTTCTCTCATCTCTCAAAGAGATGCATTTCAATGCATTTTAATCATCTCTTTTTGTCATATCATCTTACTCTCCATTATTTATGATGGATTATTTCTTGATGTATTTTTTTTTTTCATTTTAAAGTTTTGAGCTCATCTTAGTGGGGATCGTTTCTGCTGTATGAGGACCATGTATCCCGGGTTGGAACTGTTTCTACTGAGTGGTTTTACATTTACTGCTGCTGCACTGGGACAGAATTTTGTGTTAATTTCTTGCCTTGGGACTCCTGCACCATGCTTGACACAAGCTCAGGGTTTCAGTTTTTCTTCCCAGACCCTGAAAAAAGACAAAGTTCCTTACAGTTCCCCTGAGCTATTGGAAAGAATTTCTTGTCTTCCTTCCCAATGATGACAACCCTTGCAAGTTTCACAGCTCTATACTTGGGTCTTGATTCCAGGTAACCACCTCCCATGAGCTTAGGGTCACAACTTCAATCTTCTGGGGCATAACTCGATTGACTAAGGCCTATATGTGGCTTGTTATCTCTACGGGCCACTGTGGCACCATGCCATCCATGTTCTCTTCATGTCTGACATTCAGAGATTTCCCTTTCATTTTTGTGAACTCAACTATGTATTATTACTGTAATATTTTATCTACAATTTCTATTGATAGGAGAGTCCGTGTTAACTCAGGCTACTTTGCTGTGGGGCCTTATGATGTCTCTTTAATTATGGCTGTATTTCTTTAGCAACACAATTAGCAACTTAGTAGGATGCTGAAGATAAGGCTTTTTGATAAAGCAAATTCATCTTTTGGTAAAGTTCCAGGCTTTTCAAATTGAGTTTTCCTCTCTTTAACAAAAGATTCTAATTGTCTGATTTCACTTCAGGATGGTCAGACGTAAATTGGTCCTTCAGATATGTTGCTGCATTGGGTCAAGAGGTTCAATCAGTGCTTG
This sequence comes from Cervus elaphus, assembly GCF_910594005.1. Classification (NCBI taxonomy): domain Eukaryota; kingdom Metazoa; phylum Chordata; class Mammalia; order Artiodactyla; family Cervidae; genus Cervus; species Cervus elaphus. The sequence continues at coordinate 34,633,428 of NC_057824.1, forward strand.
CCAATGTATTATCAGTGTTGGACAGTGATGTTCTCAATCTCATTGCAAACTGTTCTGTCTTCTCACGTTTAATGCCTCTCTTGTTATAAGCTCAGTCTTACTTTGTACCCTCGTGAAATCTTAGTGAGATCCCGGATCATGTCACCTGCTGATTCCATATCACCCACAGCACACAGTAGGCAGTTAAAAAAAGACTGTATGCTTTACATAAACTCATTTGTAATTAGAGATATTAAAATTAAAGCAATTTGAGATGTCATTTCACACCTATTAAACTAGGAAAAATTAGATACATGCCATGTGTCAGAGTGGATAAGAGGTTATAAGAACTCTCAGGGAAGGCTGATGGGAAAGGCAGACTGGTGTAATTCTGAACAGCAATCTGACATGACTGTCAAATTAAACATATCAAACTCCAGAGTTCCACTCCTGGGCAGATAGCCCAAAGACAGCCTCACAGAGCTCCGTAAAAAGACATGTACGAGGAAAGATACTGTAGTGGGGTCCTAGAGGTGGGGAGCTGGGCACAGTCTCAGTGTCCATCGCTGCGGAAGCGGATGGGCAGGCGTCGGGACGCACAGCCGGAGTCTGCCGCAGCTCTCGGCATCAGCAGATTAGATAGACACGAAGCTCCGCAGATACACCCTAACAGTCGAGCCCGGAGTGAGGAAAAGGAATGAGGTATTCTGCATAATATCATTTATGTAAATCTTTTAAACCCGCATGCCAAACAATATACATTTTGCAAGAACATACTCAAGCAAAAAGATGCCCAAGAAATATATGAGGATGGATTGCTTCTGGGAGAAGGGAACGAGGAGAAAAGCGAGTACATTAATTAATAAATACATAAGAAAGGGGCTGTCACAGACCAATGATGGTGACAAGCCACAGAGCAGGGGTGTGATTAACTCTCAACACATGATGTTCGGAAGAATAAATAAGGAAACATTTATTCAGTTGGGAATCTCATTTTCTCCTTGAATTCTTGCCCGCTCAGGCCAGCCTTGTGTGTTTTCTGGAATCTTGTAATTATTATCTTAATATGTGTCCTTTCCTTCCAAATCACTGAAAAGGTCTTTCATTGCAGGAGGTGTGTCTCATTTGTGGTTACATGGCTGCTGCAAGATGTAGTTGAAAGAGGATGGACTGGGGGTCAGATGAGCCTCTGCCACTGACTGTGTGACCTTGGGCAAGGTCATGTCTTCTTTCTGAGCCCCAGTCTCCTCATTTGGCAAACAGGGGCAAAAAGACCTTTGAGGATTATTGCCAGGACTAAATGAGGAAATTTGAACCATCGTCCCAGTACAGAACCTGTGGTATTCAGTAAATCCTAGCCTCCTCTCCTTGATTACATTTGCTATAGTCTCCAATACATCCTAGGGGTTCAAGCAAGGTTTTTGGAATAGAAATGGACTGATGTTCACATAGACTGGAGCAAAAGAGAGTGGCTTTCGGTGTAGCTAAAACAGAGTTTCTGCACAGCATTGTTTTAAAGCATCCGGATTGCTTCTGAGTGTGGTTGTGCAATATTCTCCTTTGAGCACCTTTAGAAAGGAAGTCTCCACTTTCACATACGCCTCCGCCATCCCACTTCCCGGCTCCGTTTCAGGCTTGAGGACTGTGTGACTTCTCACTCACCTTCCTCCCCGCTGGTCTTGGGGAGAAGTCTTCTGTGTGTTCAAGTTGATTTCTCTCTCCCTTTTGTTCTCTGCTGTCTGTTAGAGAGACCATAACTTAACGTGAGGCCGGATGATTATCCCCACGCCTGCCACAGCGTCGAAAAACCCTGACACTCTACTGTGGACTGTGGTGATTTTCCGAGGCCTTTAGATTGATTGCATTCATCTTAGCAGCAGGTTTCACACACTATAAAATTATCCAGCTGCTTTCTAAAATCTTGCATTCAACCTGAAAGTCTTTAAAAGCTTTCACATTTTGAACATTTTTAAATCCAGCAGATTTTTGGACAATGCAACTGACTCACTGTGATTTGGGTGGGTTTCTTTTTTTAACTGTTCTGTGCCTTGCTTTTCTCATCTAGAAAACGGGCATGATCTTCAGCATGGCACACAGAGGGACGTGAACCATGCAACATGCCCTAAATAGCAGGCTGAGCAGAGATACTCACTTTCTGGCAGTTATCATTCCCCGATTTGTGTTATTTCATCACTACCAGTCAGCAGGAGCTCACAGACATATACACTTACCTCTTTGAAATAATTGAGTCCTCTGTCTTTAAAATAAGCCAGCCCACTCAGATACTAAGACCATAAATTAAGAGGGAGGGGAAAAAAAAAAAAACCTTTTACTAAAATGTTTACTATATGGAAACGTTACAGCTCAACTTCAGTTTGTGGGAATACCAACCATTTTTTTGTCTAGTTCTCATTCTAACCTGACTTAGACAGACTAAATAGGCTAGGTACTATGCTGCATAACAGACAACCCCAACATAATCATTAAACTTTGCACAACAACGGTTTGTTTCTTGCTCATGCTAAAGATCCTTCAAGTGTCAGCAGAGGACAGCACCGCCTAGTGTCACTGAGGGACCCAGCTCATGGAGACTTCATCTTAACATGGGCTAAAGGGTCACCACAGAAGTGGAAAGGGAATGTGGGGAAAAATGTGCACTGGCTCTTAACATTTCTACCTGGCAGCAGCTTCAGGAAAGGCTTGATCCAGGGCACAAACAAGGCCATTATGCTCTGTCTTTTGGACCTGCTTCCTCTGGGTTATATCTATCCTCAGACTGTGGCAATTCAGGGCTTCACAGCAACACAGATCCCATTTCAACAAAAGAAACAGGGTCCCCTCAGATAGTTCCCACAAACCTTCTAAAAAGTTCCTTTCTGATTGTCCTGGATTGAATAATACAGCCATCCTAACGTGATAACCATGGCTAGGGCAATACAATGTGTTATTAGTTTAGTGTAGTCATCCCCCCTTTTAGGACCAGGTTTGGGAGTAGTGTTTTGCTCACATGAAATAAAATATAGGATACCCAGTTACATTTAGATTTCAGGTAAACACAGAATTTTGTTTTTGGTATATGTAAATCCCAACAATTTCAAGAGACATACTTAAACTAAAAAAAAAAGAAAGAAAAAAAAGATTCATTGTTTATCTGAAATTCAAATTTAACTGGATATCCTGTATTTTATTTTCTAAAACTGGCACCCGCATATGGGAACCCTCTTCCCAAAACAGTGGTTCCTTCAAAGCAAAGAGTGGATGTTGTATTATCAGACTAAGAAGCTTCTGAGTGTCATAAGCTCTTGTTCACCATAATAACTATGCTTGAGCTGAATGGGTGTGGTGTTTCCCCTAGGTGTGTAGTGTGATATAGCTCTGAAATAATACCTTACAATGGCATGACACTGGGTAACAAACAACCCCTTAGTCACTTCAGCCAATAATGTATTACTGTCCCTTATGTTTCCATGCAATGGAAATGACTGGGCTCAGCCAAGCAGCTGCATTTCTCATGCAGTTTTGGTCAGATGTCAGCTGGGCCATTACCATCTGAGGCTTCTCCTGGGATGCATGTCCAAGAGGGGTCACTCACAATGCTGGCGGGTGATGCTGGCTGTTGGCCATGAGCTCAGCTGGGGTCGTCAACCAGAGGGATGATGTGTGACCCCTCCACCAGGCTAGGGTTTCTAGCAGCATGACAGCTGGGTTCTGAGAAGAAGCATCACAAGAGCAAGTGTTCCGAGAGGTCCAGGCAGAAGCTGCAGGACTTCCTGTAACTTAGCTTCAGCTGTTTTAGAATTTCACTTTTGCTGGCTTCTGGTAGTTGAGCAAGTCACTGAAGCTGGTCTCTACACAAGGGCAAAAAGGAATTAGACCTCATCTCACTCTAGAGGAGCAGCATGTGCATAGGAGGAAGGAACTGATGGAGTCATCTTGGAGGCCATCAACCATGTGCATCTTACGTATATTATGTAACTTAACCCTTATATTGACCCTATTGGGTAAAAACTGATATAGCCTCATTTTATAGTTGAGCAAACTAAAGTCTCACTGAGTCAAAACACTTGCCCCAAATCAAACAGCTGCTGCTAAGTCGCTTCAGTCGTGTCCAACTCTGTGCGACCCCATCCCTGGGATTCTCCAGGCAAGAACACTGGAGTGGGTTGCCATTTCCTTCTCCAATGCATGAAAGTGAAAAGTGAAAGGGAAGTCACTCAGTCGTGTCCAACTCTTAGCGACCCCATGGACTACAGCCTACCAGGCTCCTCCATCCATGGGATTTTCCAGGCAAGAGTACTGGAGTGGGGTGCCATTGCCTTATCCGAATCAAACAGCTAGTAAGTGCAAAACAAGGACTAGAACTCAGGTCTTCCAATTCCAAGTCAAATTGAGTTTCTTTGCCGTTGCAGCCCAGCTCTCTCTTATTTGGAGTGAGAAAACCTTTGTACATAGATTGAAGAATAAAAATGAAAACCCATCCTGAAGGAGGATGTAATCATATTCCCCTGATTCATGAGAATTTCCCACTCCCTGCTTATTGTATCACATTCCCTGGGTGTCCCCTAGGATAACTTAGGATAAAAGGTAAATAACTTATTTGTTGTTATTGTTGAGTCACTAAGTCATATTCAACTCTTTGCAACCCCATGGACTGTAGCCTGCCAGGCTCCTCTGTCCATGAGATTTCCCAGGTAAGAACACTGGAGTGGGTATCCATTTTCTTCTCCAGGGAATCTTTCCGACCCAGGGACTGAACCCGAGTCTCCTTGGCAGACAGATTCTTTACCATGGAACCACTAGGAAAGCCCAGAGAACTTAATAGACTAACAATTATCAGCCAATGGTGGTGTTGATGGCTGGATTAGTTTGGATTATTATTCCCTAAATCCTCACTCCTGTGTCCCCTACATCAGTGTTGGGTGGCCTCTGACTTGCTTTGCTCAAAAGGATGTTAGTGGAGGTACTGAATTGGCCAAAAAGTTTGTTCAGGTTTTGCCATAAGATGTTATAGAAAAATCCAAATGAACTTTATGGCCAACCCAATAAGATGATCAGAGGTTTGGATGTGCTTGTGTCATTGGGCTTGCTCCCTTGTGCTTCTATAACCAACAGTCCTTGAAGGAGGGGAGACACCTGGACTTAGACTCCTGCCCAGGTGAGTCCAGCCCAAGCTCAACCTGGACCAGTGGTTTTCAACTGAAAGTGATTTTGCCCCTTAGGTAACATTTGGCAATGACTGGAGACACAGCTAAGAGGAAGGTGCTCTGGGTATTTAGTGGCTAGGGGCCAGGGATGCGGCTAAATGTCCCACAAAAGCCTAGGACAGCCTCCCATGACAAAGAATTATGTGGCCCAAAATGTCAGCGGTGCTGAGATCGAGAAACCTTGACTCCTAACCTATCTGTAGACATGTGAGCAAAAATAAGTGATTGCTATTTGAAACCTCTGAGTTTAGGAGGAGGTTTTTAATACAGCATTACAGGACTTCCCGGGTGGTGTGGTGATAAAAAATCTGCCTGCCAGTGAAGGAGCCACAGGAGATGCAGGTTCGATCCCTGGGTCAGGAAGATCCCCTGGAGTAGGAAATGGCAACCCACTCAGGTATTCTTGCCTGGAAAATTCCATGGACAGTGGAGTCTGGCGGGCTATAGTCCAGAGGGTGGTTAAGAGTTGGACATGACTGAGCAACACTATTACTCTATTATAGGTAATAAATGACAGATACGATGGCAAATGAGAAACGCGTGTTTTACGGGGCAAGCTCATGAATGGTTCCTCCCAGCTAGGCTTTGTAATCTCCTTGCTGGCTCTGATCCCCAGGTATTTGCCCTGACAAAGGGCAGTGTAGCAGATCAGCCTGGAATTTTACCTCCTGGGAGGAAGGCACCACCTCGGGCCCCTAAGATGCCTCCCTCAAGCTGCATGTCATCCTCTTTCTTGCCTCCTGAAGCCCTTAATGACTCTCTGCCTCACAAGGCCTGCCCCTTCCCCTCTCTGTCACATTCAATTTGTCTGAAGAATTTTCTCCAGCCGGTTATTAATGCTTGTTTTCTCTTGCAGAAAAACTTTGCCTTTTCTCTCATCAGTCCAGGCTAGATTCTCCAGTCCTGATGAATACGTGCATTCGATGGTGACTCGTATCCCCAAGGAACTTAATACATTCTGTACTTTTTCAGAAAACACAAAAAGTGTTCCTTTTGGTCCCTATGTCCTTCAGAATCTTTTTATGTAATCTTGGTTTTCAGACTGAGAAAAGAATCAGCTTCTGACTAATGTGCACAAAATAAATTATAGAGATGTACTTCCCTGGTGGTTAAGCGGATAAGAATCTCCCTGCCAATGGAAGGGACATGGGTTCAATCCCTGGCGCAGGGAGATTCCATGTGCCTCAGAGCAACTAAGCCTCTGCTCCACAACTACTGAGCCCGCGGGCCTAGAGCCTGTGCTCTGCAACAAGAGGAGCCACCATTGGCTGCAACTAGAGAAAGCCCATGCCCAGGAGGCCCATGCACAGAAGACCTAGTACAATAATAAATAAAATTTAAAGAAAAAGAAATTATAGAAACATTTTAACCCATTGAACATTCAGTTCTATTTGATACCAGTTCACCTTCCTCATCTACTTGGAAGGGTTTTTTTAAATTAATATATAATTTGCATGCAGTAAGATGCACAGATCTGAAGGGTACAGCTCGATCAGTTTTTATATCTATATACCCCAGTGTAACCACTACCCTGATCAAGATCTAGAACATTCTGTCACCTCAGAATGTCTCCTATGGTCTTCCCTGGAAGTCCAGTGGTTAGCACTCTACACTTCCATTGCAGGGGATGAGGGTTCAATCCCTGGTCAGGGAACTAAGATCCTGCATGCCACGCTGTGCAGCAAAAAGAGAGAGAGAGAGAAAGAGAAAACAAAAAAATTAGTACCCTTGTGCCCCATTCCAGTCAATCACTACCCCACAGAGGTCATGGCTATTCTGCCTTCTATCATCTATCTTCTATCAAAGATTAATTTTACCTGTTCTCGAACTTCATAGAGGTGGAATCATACAGTGTGACTTGCAGGATTTATTCACTGGTGTCTGGCCTCTTTCCGTTCATAATATTCTTATACTCATACATGTGGTTGAGTGTATTACTTAGAGGATTTTAAATAGCTTCATCCACAGGGAAGAGGAAAGATTTGGTAGCATTTCTACCACTATTATTTCAGGAGTCCTTGAATGTGTAAAAGAGAAGAGTAAGGGCTTCTGAAGAAGATGGACATCTAAGTCCTCCTCTTTCCCTCCATGCCTGTCAGGATGATCAACACAATAGGAGGAAAATCTGCATTGGTTTTATCTCTTTATAATTTTTATTTTGTATTGAAGTATAGTTGATTTATAATGTTTCAGGTGTGCAACAAAGTAATCCAGTTGTGTGTGTGTGTGTGTGTATATATATATACACACACACATATTTATTCTTTTCCAGATTTTTTTCCATTATAGGTTGTAGAATATTGAATACAGTTCCCTGTGCTATATAGTAGGTCCTTTGAATCTATTTTATATATAGTAGTGTGTGTCTGTTAATGCCGAGGCATTGGTTTTAGATGTTAAGAATTTTGTTGTTCAGTCACCCAGTCATTCCAACTCTTTGTGACCCTGTGGACTGCAACACTCCAGGCCCCCTTGTCCCTCACTATTCCCTGAAGCCCAAGTTCATGTCCATTGCATCGGTGATGCCATCCAGCCGTCTCATCCTCTGATGCCCTCTTCTCTTTCTGCCCTCACTCTTTCCAAGCATCAGGGACTTTTTCAGTGAGTTGGCTATTTGCATCGGATGACCAAAATACTGGAGCTTCAGCATCAGCATCAGTCCTTCCAATGAGTATTCAGGGTTGATTTCCCTTAAGATTGACTGGTTTGGTCTCCTTGCTGTCCAAGGGACTTTCAGGAGTCTTCTCCAGCACCACGGTTTGAAGGCATCAATTCTTTGGCATTCTGCCTTCTTTATGGTCCAGTTCTCACAACCATACATGACCACTGGGAAGATCATAGCCTTGACTATAGGGACCTTTGCTGGCAGAATAATGTCTCTGCTGTTCAACACACTGTCTAGGTTTATCATAGCTTTCCTGCCAAGAAGCAATTATCTTCTGATTTCATGGCTGCAGTCACCATCCACAGTGATTTTAGAGCCCAAGAAGAGGAAATCTGTCACTACTTCCACCTTTCCTCCTTATGTTTGCCATGAATAATGGGTCTGGATCCTATGATCTTAGTTTTATTTTTAACACTGAGTTTTAAGCTGGCTTTTTCATCCTCCTCCTTCACCATCGTCAAGAGGCTCTTTAATTCCTCTTTGCTTTCTGCCATTAGAGTGGTATCATCCACATATCTGAGGCTGTTGATGTTTCTCCCGCCTATCTTGATTCCACCTTGTAATTCATCTAGCCTAATTTCTCATGATGTGCTCAGTGTATAGGTTAAACAAACAGGGAGACAGCAGACAGCCCTGTTGGACTCCTTTCTCGATCTTGAACCAATCTATTGTTCCATGCAGAGTTCTAACTGGTGCTTCTTGACTCGCATACAGGTTTCTTAGGAGACAGGTAAGGTGGTCGGGTATTCCTGTCTCTCTAAGAGCTTTCCACAGTTTTTTATGATCCACACAGTCAACAGCTTTAGCATAGTCAATGAAACAGAGGTAGATGTTTTTCTGGAATTCTCTTGCTTTCTCTATGATCCAGCAAATGTTGGCAATCTGATCTCTGATTCCTCTGCCTTTTTTAAACTCAGCTTGAACATCTAGAAGTTCTTGGTTCACATAATGCTGAAGCCTAGCATGCAAGATTTTAAGCATGGGAGATGAGTACAATTGTTCAATGTTAGAGTGTTCTTTAGTACTACCCTTTTTGGGAATTGGAATGAGGATTGACCTTTTCTAGTCCTGTGGCTACTGCTGGGTCTTTCAGATTAGCTGACATATTGAGTGTAACACTTTGATAGCATCGTCCTTTAGAGTTTTGAATAGCTCTTCTGGAAATCCATTGCAGCCACAGCTTTATTAACAGCAGTGCTTCCTGAGGCCCACTTGACTTCATACTCCAATTCTGGAGTGGTTTATTGGCTCTGGTTTACTGAGCACGCCATCATCATAATCCTGTTCGTTAAGATCTTTTTTGTACAGTTCTTCCATGTGTCCTTTCCATGTCTTCTTGATCTCTTCAGCATCTAGTAGGTCTCTACTGTCCTGTCCTTTATTGTGCCCATCTTTGGGTGAAATATTACCTTGGATATTTCTGATTTTCCTGAAGAGATCGCTAGTCTTTCCCTTTCTGTTGTTTTCTTCTAGTTTTATGCACTGTTAATTGAAGAAGACCTTCTTGTCTCTCCTTGCTATTCTTTGGAATCTTAACAATAGCTTCACCTATTTGTAGAAACTTCATGGGTTTCCTGCCAGATTGGTTACTGATAAAGCTGGTCTGAAGCTGCCTTGGAAGGCAGCCTCACTTTCCCCATCCTGAGAGGAGGGAAGACTCCATGGGCAGGCAGAGATCCCTAAAGCCAAAGCCCATGTGGTGGTTGACTTTCCTCCAAGACTGGAAGGCTGCCATGCACAGCAAAGTTCTATAGAGGGCATCTCCCTGCTGCTAGCAGCTAACGCGGATAAAAATCCATGGAGACAGGGCAACCTCCAAGGCCTCTGTCTCCATGGTCAAGCAAGAAGCCTGGCACCCTAATTGGTCTAAGCAGGTTGACTGTTCTTGAGTCAATTTTGGTAATTTATCTTTTCCTAGAAAAACTTCCATTGCATTCAACCTTTCAGTTTATAAGCACAGATGTGCATGGTCTCACAATTGTATTTTAAGTTAGCCAATAGTTGACCGGAGTATTATTTCAATAGAATGTGGCCATTGAACCCTCAGAGCCTTAAATAGCTGAAAATAGCTTCCTTTTTGCCACACATGGGGACAGCAGCTTGGCTGTGTTTATAGAAACCTGGGGTTGCAGGCTTTCCAAACCCCCAAAACTCGACACTGTCTTCTGTCTGATGCTGCAGAGGTGAAATCTGAGACCAGACTGACTCGTCCTTTATAAATAAGCTTTTCCCCTGATTATTTGTGGAGTCATTTTCCTTAAAGTTAGGACTTTACCGGAATATACATTAGAGTTTTGCTGTGTTTAACATTTTTTTTTCCTGATATGACTTTTGCATTCTTTTGAAATACAGATTTGGTTTTGTTTTTTTTTAACTCAAGAAATGTTGTTTTCTCATATTGAACATTGCTTCTGTTACATTTGTTTTGGCATCTTGTTTGATCCCTGCGTTGGGAAGATTCCCCTGGAGAAGGAAAAGGCTAGCCACTCTAGTATTCTGGCCTGGAGAATTCCATGGACTGTATAGTCCATGGGGTCGCAAAGAGTCGGACATGACCGAGTGACTTTCACTTCACTCAGAGATACGAGTTTTCTTGGTGCTGTATCACAGTGCCTGTCTTTAATATCTGCCACCTTTCAGAATTTTCATCTCGATCCTCTTCCTCTGAATCCTTGGGAACTTGTGCACACTTGCCCTATGGTTGCTAAATTGCTTTTCTGCATTGTTCGTTTAGCTGTTACTGTATCAAATGCACCTGAACTTTTTTATGTTGGAAAATAGTTGATTCACGATGTTGTGTTAGTTTCAGGTGTGCTTACGTGCTCAGTTAGTCATGTCTGATTCCGTGACTGCATGGACTGTACCCCGCCAGGCTCCTCCATCCATGGAATTTTCCAGGCTAGAATACTGGAGTGGGTTGGCATTTCCTTCTCCGGGGGATGTTCCTGACCCAGGGATTGAACCTATATCTCCTGCATTGGCAGGCAGATTCTTTACCATTGTGCCATCTGGGAAGCCAGTTTCAGGTGTATGGCAAAGTGATTTAAAGTATCTATGTATTCATATATCTATTCTTTTTCAGGTTCTTTTCCCACATAGATTATTACAGAATATTAAGGATAGTTCTCTGTGTTATACAATAGGTCCTTGTTGATTATGTGTTTTATATATAGCAGTGCAGCTATACCAACCACAACTCCCAATACATTCCTCCTCCCCACCTTCCCCCCTTGACAACCACAAGCCCACCTCTAAATCTCTGAGTCTTTTTCTCTCCTGTAAACAAGTTCGCTTGAATCATTTTATTGGATTCCACATGTAAGTAATATTGTATGTAATTTGTCTTTGTCTGACTTCACTTAATATGATAATCTCTAGGTCCATCTATGTTGCTGCAAATGGTATTGTTTCATCCTTTTTAATGGCTAAGTAATATTCCATCACGTGTCTGTATCATGTCTTCTTTATCCATTCATTTATCAATGGACATTTATCAAATGCATCTTTAAATGGTTTGATTTCTTTCTGCCTCTACACCAGAATCATTTTCATATCTTTTTATTTTCATCTTGTCTATGTTTTTGTTTCATGATGTCTGCCTTTTTCTTCAATTTTGTTGAAAGTACAAAGCAACTGCTATTGAAATTGACTTCTATTTCCTTTGGTAAATCACTTTCAAAAGCATAATTGTGCTCTACCCATTTATGATGCAGTTTTCATAGGCTTCATACTTTTATCTTTTTATCATTTTTAATTCATGAGAGTTCCAGTCCAGGTCTGGCATTTCCTCCCAAGGAGAAAGCAGTGATTTCTCCTTATGATTTTCCTCCATGTGGATCCTGAGCTGGAAGATTTTGCAGGTTCCTGGATTGAGTACCCTGAGGGGCAGAGAAGGAAGGTGAGGCCACGGATGGTCCTAGCACTGCGCTGTGACTTCTCCACAATTAACCAGGCCACCAGCATAGGCTTCAAACACTCCAGATGTCCAGACCTCTCAAAACCAGTGAGGGTTATAAGACTCAGGACTTTTTTGTGCGCGAGTGACATTAAAACAAACTCAGGCTGGCTTGAGCAAAAGAGAACTTTTTATCTCACATCACTGAAAACTTCAGGGGTCATTTGGGCTTCAGATCTGGCTGATACAGGGATTAACAATGCATCAAGCCTCTGTCTTTCGTCAGCCCTGTGCGCTGACTTCATTCTCAGGCTCCCTGCAGGGGCATGATGCCTGCCACAGCGTCAGCCCTCGTATCCTCACGATTCTGAATACACCAAAGAGAATATTTTCTTCTCTCCCAGCATTCCCAGGAAATGTCTGGTTGTAGATTCATTGGCTTCAGTTGGATCACATGCTCACCTTTAAACCACTCATCACATCTAAGAGGTGGGATATTCCCATTTCTCAAGCAGGGTTTGGAATCTGCCCCATGCAAATCCTACAAAAGAAACGTTGGGTTAGGTTAGTATAAAAAACAGTGAATGAATGGTAGTGGCACAAACAATAGATGCCCACTATGGAAGGCTTTTCCACTTAATTCTGTGAAACCACTCTCCTTCCTCAGAGTGGTAAGTAGTGAACTGGCCCAGCAAGAAGGTGAAGTACAATTGGGTAGATCGTGTACTATACAACCATGTCACCTTTAAAGGATCCCAAGTCATATCGTAGACATTATAGAGCTGTGTAACTTTTATGGCTTCCCAAGAGATAGAAGTATTGTTGCATAAAGATAGCTTATTGGTTAGGTGTGCATGCTCAGCTGTGTCTCTTTGCAACCCCATGGATTGCAGCCCACCAGGCTCCTCTGCCCATGAGATTCTTGGGGCAAGAATACTAAAGTGGGTTGCCGTTTCCCACTCCAAGGGAGCTTCCTGACCCAGGGATCAAACCCACGTCTCCTGCATCTTCTGCAATGGCAGGCAGATTCTTTACCACTGTGCCACCTGGGAAGCCCAAAGGTACCTTACAGGCTGACATCAAATGGTAGGCGTCGAGAGGTATAGTTTACTCAGTGGTTCTTTCTACAAGCTGTAATTGCTTTCCTTAAGCTACTAGTCCTGGTGCAGTTTCTTTAGCTTATTTTTGCATGTTTCAGTATGTAAATCCTCAATCCTGTGTCACTTCCAGAAATAGAAATCCCATTGCTGATAAAGGATTATTCTTGTCGCCTGGCCCTGAAACATATACCTTCCCTAAGAAACCAAAGCTTTTCCCATCCCTTAAAAAATATATATATATATATATATTAGTTGCTCAGTCATGCCCTACTCTTTGCAACGCCCATGGACTGTAGCCTGCCAGGCTCCTCTGTCCATGGGATTCTTGAGGCAAGAATACTAGAGTGGGTTGCCATTCCCTTCTCCAGGGGATCTTCCTGATTCAGGGATTGAACCCAGCTCTCCTGCACTGCCGGCAGATTCTTTACTGTCTGAGCCCCCAGAGAAGCTTCTCTTACTGCTTAGTTGTTGAGCACTTCTGGTGGTAAAGAGTGGTGGGAAGTCCATTCTGGGGTAGGTGGGTTAAGCTCTGGAAGAAAAGGAGAGGTTCATATCTACTTCCATCTGGTAGCTGACATGTCATCAAGTCGGTAGTGACCTTAAAGTGCCCCAGAAAGCGATAGTCCTGATTGTTCTCTGCCTTGGGCATGTCATGTCTCTCCTCTGGGCCTTTACATGAGAGAGCAGGGCTGGGTCATTTCTGAAGGTTTTTTGCAGCTTTCAGCTGATGCCTCGGGATGTCATTCCAACGGAAGAGCAGAAATATTTCAACAGATACTACATAGTCTCAATAACAACCCTTTATTCAATGATACTGTGTATGAGGCACTGCCCTAGGTATTTTATACCCTAGTATTAACTACATCAGTTAATCCTTACAACTCTGCAGGCATATATTACTATCACTTCCACTTTATACTTATTTATGTAGCTGCCTCGGGTCTTAGCTGCCACATGCAGGATCTTTCACTGCAGCACATGGACTCCCTATTTGTGGTGCATGGGCTCGGCTGCTCCACAGCATGTGGGACCCTAGTTCCCTGACCAGGGATCAAACCCATGTCCCCTGTATTGCAAGGCAGATTCTTAACCACCAGACCACGAGGGAAATCCCTCACCCCCATTTCATAAGTGAGGAAAGGTAGAGAGATTGAATGACACCTGTTTGTATAAGAAAAATTCAGTTTGCGCTCATACCCGTGACTTTATGTGAGATTTCCTGAGTATAGTGATAAAAATAATATTGATTTTAATGACTGACATCTATACACCAAAAGTGGGTGAGCATGAGACATGGATCAGACAGGGCTGCGTTCAGATTTGCCTTTGTTCCTTAATTCCTCTAACTGCCAGCTCTTATGTTCTCTTCTGTAAAGTGGAGATGGTAACACTTGCCTCACAGTCAGGAGGATAAAATGAGTCAATATGACCACTTGGCCATGATATAAGCTCTCAAGAAATGCTCCTCCTTGATTATTTACGTGTTATTTACTTTTAACTTGGGTTTCCGCAGTTGTAATTTTTCACATAAATGAATATGAACTCTACTTGTTCCACATTTCTGGCATCTTTCTGCATGTGTGTTATCCAGCCACCATTTTCTTTCTCCCAGGCTTTGCATGATTTCCCTTTAAGAAAGCCTTCTTGTTATTTCCATTGGAGCCTCTAGATGAGTATTTGAGATGATTTTAAAGCATAAACAGTGGAAAATGCGTTAATATCATTTCCTTTCCAGCCCCATTTCAAATGAAAGGAAAATGCGTTTGGGGAAAAATTCACTTACAACTTTGGCCAGATGCCCAAACTCTCAGAAGGCCCTGACAAACAGCAAAGTTTAACTCTCTCTAAATAAAATCCCCATGTCTCTGATTCTGCACTGGGGAAAGCTCTTACAGCGACCCATTTGCTAATGATAGCCCGGACATCGATAATGGAATGTGAAAGACAATCTTCTAATCAATTTTTTTTTTCTGCTGGTTTAGATTAAAGCACAGAAAATGCCCAACTGCTCCATCTGCTTTCTCTAAGATTTCTGGTGGGCTGAAGCCCAATTATGGCTGCCTTATCCATTTTTAATAATCTACTTATGATCATGCAAACACAGGGTGTGATTATACCCACGTCGGTTTCTGTTTCAGAGCTTCCATTTCCATCCATAATTAATAAGCCACTCGGTGCATCGGAGGGGAGCTGAAGGAGAGATGTGAGCGATTCGTAAGTAGGTAGGGTAGCTTTTTCCATTGTCGTTCATTCATTCATTTTACAAACCTTTCCTGACATCTCCGGCATGCTGGGCGCGGGGCTAGACACCAAAGTTAGAAGAATAAAATGCTCTAGACCCCCTCAAGCACGCGTGGGCTGTCAAGGAGGGTGTGTAAGCACCTACATTCGTGGTGTGGACTGTGCTTGTTTTTCCACCAGAAAATTCAGCTGCTGAGACAACAAAATTCTTTGTTCTCAAATTATGAAGTATAGGATGATTAGATTACTATATTATTATAAATATAATTCTAAGAAGGCCTATTTTGGAATCACTTTCTTCTGTTTCAGGGTGAGTGAGCTGTTCTGGGGCTGCAGTCAATTTAGTGAGGAGGCTAGAGTTGCTTTAAAGAGCTTTAAAGTCACCCTCAGACAGCCGGGGTTCAAGTCCCTGCTTCGTACTGTGTGACCTTAGACAAGATCCTTTCCCTCTCTGAGCCTGTTTCTGCATTGCACAATGAGAGAAATGCCCTCCTTGCTGGGTTTCTCTGCGATGATGTACTGAATTCGTTGGCTGGATTGTAAAGGGCTCCTTCAGTGTAATAAAGAAAACCCCAAATCTTGCTGATCAGAAATATGATAAAACCATTCTGTTCTTGGTTTCCGATTTTGTCTCTCCACCTAATGATCCCAGTCAAATATTACCCACACTCCAGGAAGACCCTTCCTGACCCTTCACACTCCCTAGCACGGAGTGTTTGGTAACATTCACGGTACACGTTCTTGTTTGCAAACAATGCAGGCTGCCTCTAATAATTCTTAGCACAAAGGGGATCTGTGGGGAAAGACATTGAGAACTCGTAAATTTGCAGAAGGCTAGATAACTGAATTTAGTACATGTTCTGTGATTCTTTACTGAAAATGTAATTGAATCAGTAATTTACTGCTCATTCTCATGGTCGGGTATTCCAGCTGCCAGATCTCCTGACAGCCTTTCCGGGCTGCCTGCCCTCTTGCTTCAAAGACTTCCTTATTGGGGCCAAAGTGGTCTTCTCCTGTCAAAGCTGGCTTCCTTTTTTTTTCAATTGGAGGATAATTGTTTTACAATGTTGTGTTGGTCTCTGCTATACAACAACGTGAATCAGCCATAAGTACACATATGGCGCCTCCCTCCTGAACCTCTCCCCCATCCCCCCCAACCCCTCTAGGTCATCACAGAGCACCGGGCTGAGCTCCCTGTTGAGCTCCCCGTGTCATATAGCAGCTTCTCATCAGCGGTGTGTTTTACATATGGTAATGTGTATGTTTCAATGCTACTCTCTCAATTCATCCCACTCTCTCTTGCCTCTGTTGTGGCTGCAAGTCTATTGCCTACGTCTGCATCTCTATTCCTGCCTTGCAAATACCTTGCAGCACCATCTTTCTAGACTCTGTAAATATGTGTTCATATACGACATTTGTTTTCTCTTTCTGACTTACTTCAGTCTGTGTAACAGGCTCTAGGATCATCCACCTCACTACAACTGCAGAATTGGCTTAGTCCAACTTAGAGGAAGTCTCTACTTCCCTTCAAAATTCCCACTGCCAGTCTAGATGGAAAACTCTGGCAATCTGTAGCCTGTGATTTATGGCTGCGTTAAACCTACAAACATTCATCACTGGCAGAAACTGAGCAGTCCCAAGTGAAATGGCAGGAACCAAATGCTTTATTTCCAAGGAAGGAGACTTACTTTCCACTGGTCGGAAGGTTTCTTGGGGGAGGGGTGGTTGACCTAAGACCCCATGGTAGGTAGGGTGGGCAGGTGGAGAGTGAGCCTCCAGGTGGTTGCAGACCCGAAGAGTTTTGATGATGTGCCCCAGATCCTTCCAGCCTCCTCCCCACCCTGACAGCCCGCCTCAGGGCTCGTCCTTAAACATCCAGCACACACCTGCCTCAAGACCTTCCCACTGGCTGTTTGTACTGGAATGCTCTGCCCGGTTAGCCACGTGACTTGCTTCCCTCTTTTCGCTCAAATCCCTGTTTCACTGTCAGTGAGACTCCCCCTGAACATTATTTAAAATCACAGCCTCCCCCACCCCATGCACATCAGAACTCCCCATCCTGCTTCTGTACTTTATTTTCTTCATTGCAATTATGACTTTATACTATATAATTTACTCTGGGGGAGTCTCTCTCCCTTTAGGCAGGAATTACCATCAGTTTTGTTCACTGCTGTCCTCAGCAGTGGAACCACCCCTGCTATATTTTAGGCTCCCAGTAAATATTTGTGGATGGAATGGATGAAACAGCCCTAGTGTTGTCCTGGGCTTGGATGTGCATGTTGCTTTTCCGGCCCCCAGAACCCCAGCCCACTCTGGGGCCCCATCAGTGACACGAGGCTTGCAGGCACCCTTCTCCTCACCCTTGTCTCAGCTTGTGGCTGAATCCATTTGGCTGCTGCCGCTGAACATGTTGACACCTGGGCAGGTGGTTTTTGTTTCAGAGGGGCCTGGGTACAGGGTTGTGCCCTGGGATGTCTGGGAGGTGACGTGACAGGAACACTGGGATCCTCAGAGCAGCCTCGGTCCTCTGTCTTCTTAGTAGATAGGCATCTGCACCATCATCCAAATACGAGTTTGTTTTTAGTCCAGAGCTGGGGAGGGAGCCTCCTTCCAGGAGTTGTGGGTCAGTGGAACTTAATAAAATATAAAACTCCTACCATGGCCTCCAAGATCTCAGTTATTGTTGACTTCTGTGGCCCCTGGCTCACACCCTCCTCACTAGAGCCACAGGGATCCCCTCTGCTTCCTGAACCCCCGAGCTCCTTTCCTGCCTCAGGGCCTTTGCACTTGATTCCTAGAATGAGCTCTCTGCCCCCCAGTCCTGATTCTCTCCCATCATTCAGACCAGAGCCCAGTGTATCTATTGGAGAGACCTTTCTAAAGTAGCCTCTCCTGTCTGTGTGTTTTCTTCATGACATATTTCACTTACTTGTTTAATTTTCATGACTTGTCTCTCCATCCCTACCCTGGGAATGTGAGCTCTATGGAGTGGGATGGGGGGTGGGGGGAGTTCATTTATGATTGTAGCTTCAATACCTGCCACAGCACCCTGCACTTAATTGGTCCTCAGTAAACAACCAGTCCATCCTAAAGGAGATCAGTCCTGGGTGTTCATTGGAAGGACTGATGTTGAAGCTGAAACTCCAATACTTTGGCTACCTGATGCGAAGAGCTGACTCATTTGAAAAGACCCCGATGCTGGGAAAGATTGAGGGCAGGAGGAGAAGGGGATGACAGAGGATGAGATGGTTGGATGGCATCACCGACTCAATGGACATGGGTTTGGGTGGACTCCGAGTGTTGGTGATGGACAGGGAGGCCTGGAGTGCTGTGGTTCATGGGGTTGCAAAGAGTCGGACACGACTGAGGGACTGAACTGAACTGAAACATTCATCAAATGAATAAATGAATGATTGCACCAGCAGGCTTACTAGGCATTCTTGTCTTAGGATCTAAAGGTAACTGGTGTGGCTATGTTTCTCATTCATGAGGCAGGATTCTCCTTAGTTTCTTTGAAGAGAGTCGGCAGCAACAGTTGCAGACTGGTAGGATGTGGAGCTAGATGCAGCCTGTGGATTTGTTGAAGGGGGTTGATTGGCCTCCTGCAGTGTTTAAAAGGCAGACTACACAGGCACCTGTTATTCTTGTAATCCCAGCTGTTTAGCATCAGTTGTCTTACACTCTTCCCATCTCACACATCTCTGTTACCTGTCTGGCTCCTGCAGCATTCGAGCTTACCTACCCTAGACTGTTGGATCATTTTGGACTCAGAACTCAAGACACCTTTTCTGGCTTTTACGGCTGTCCTCATGGATCCGAGTCTGTTCTCAGGAAGCTGGCTGGGGAACCAGTCTTCTCACGTGCCTCTGATGTTCCCGGGCTTGGGGTTCGGGGGATAGCAAGGTATAGCTGCCAGCTTTCATCTTTGAAGGAGTTAAGCAAGGCTGACAGCTGAGAAGAAAAGAGAGTAAAGGTTTGGAACATCTCCTATGGGGCTGCAAGAGGCAGCTCATGAGGGCAGGAAATGGATCTGTTTTGTTCCATACTAATATCCTCTGCACCTAGCACAGCTTGGAAAACAGTGGATGCTGAGGAAATACTCAAGTACAATTTTTTAAATGGCCCTGGATAAAATGACAGTGCTTCCTTTTGAATTTACAGTATCCCCATTTAGCTAGGTTTTATTACTTTCCCCCATCAGCTTGGTAAGAAAAGCAGAGAAAGCAGATGATGCTGACTTCTGTGTCCTGGGATGCCTTTAAAGATGCAGTGGGACAAAAGTAACAGTGTATGTGGGTGGCCCAATAAAAAATTCAACATACCTGCCAATACCAGTGTATCCTAAGAATTTCCTGGTGCAAGCTTCCTACTCTCATCAATGTGAAGTTGACAGCTGACAACTCACTTGGGGCAGAAGGCCTTTGGGCCCTCAAGATGAAGGTGTGTTGTCAAGCCTTCTGCAATGTGTTCATCACTCATCCCCACCACAGGAATCCCAAGATCTCTGTGCTACCATCCGGCTTTGTCAGTCACAAGTATGCTGTTTGCATCTCTGTCCCCACATCCACTTCCAGGTTTCACACATCCTTGCACGTCCAGCCCCCTTCCCCGTGGTAATTAGTTCAGGGTACCAGCTGAACCATTAGTGTCTGTGGCAGGAATTTCCTGCCAGAGTCATCAGGACAACTTCATTTTTCTACTGAACTTGCTGGGCTGATAAGATGCTTGGCTCTGGCACGTGGATAAGACTGTGAGGGAGTCGTGACTGGGAGAAGCAGAGGGGGGGCAAACTCGGGACTTCATCCAAACCCTCAGATCCAGCAGGGTCTGTGTGTTTCCATTTTGTGGCAAAAAATTCTCTTCATTTAAACCCTTTTGGTTTTGGTTTCTGTTGAGCTTGGCAGGGTTCCTTACTCATCAGAAAGCCCCCCTCATCAGAGCTTGTGTGACCAGGTTTTAAGACTTTGTTACAAATGCGCATTTGTTACCTGGAATACAGGGTGCTGGACAGTGAGGAGGGTCAACAAAAGGCCACAAGAGAAACGGAAACAGAAGTTAATTACTCACCAGTCCTGGAGGAAGTACGAGACACACCTCCAAGGGCCACGCGGGGAAGTCAAGGTAGGGTTCAGGCAGAGAGAGAGAGGACCTGGGAAATACACCTTTTTTAGGGGCCATGTGTGGAGTAATTTGGGGTTCCTAGGCTAAGACCGGATGGTCAATGTGAAGTAGAAAGAGTGAGATTTTGAAAAGTTCCACATGTGTCCTATCTAAGGGGCATAAAAGTGAAAGGCCTTGGCAAGGGTGAGGGGCTGTTGGTGAAGTCACACAAGGAGCTTACATTTGCTTGTGACTCTATGAGCTTTTATCTAGGACACGTGCTTGCATGTGGAGTCTAGTGTCAGAGTAAGGCCCCCACTGGCCACTGACCAAACAAAATGGATGTCAACCAAGGCAGCAATACCATGGAGTAGTTTAACTAAACTCTCAATACCAGAGTAACTGTAAATATATAGCACAAACGTTCTTTTAGTAAATCAGGTGAAAGTTGAAGTCTCAAGAAAACCCATAAACTTAAAAAGTAAGAAAAGGGGCTTCGCTGGTTGTTCAGTGGCTAAGAATCCATGCTTCCAATGCAGGAGGCCCAGGTTTGATCCCTGTTCAAGGAACTAGATCCCACATGCTACAACTAAGAATTTGCCTGCCACAACTAGAGATACCACACACCTCAACAAAGATCGAAGATCCTGCGTGCTGAAACTGACTTTGTGCAGCCAGATAAATAAGTAAATAAATATTACCCCAAAAGTAAGAATATAGAGGGACTGACCATCTTCTGATTCACACTGTCCCTTCAGTCAAGGCCACACCAACATGCCAACATACAATTTCTCTACTTCTGGAGGTGGTGATGTGATGGATGTTGGACCCAGTGATTGTCTGAATCAAGTATCATCCGGTTGAAAAGAGAAGAAACATATAAAATAGGTAAAGCAGAAAGGGGTGATTTATTATAAAGTTATAGGGCTATTTCATAGAACCAAATATAGGCAAGATTACAGGACCTCAAGAAGAACTGTAGCCAGAAACTAAGGCAGTAATGACCTATTTGAGCAAATGGCAAACATGAATTAGTATGTGTGATCCTCAGTTTCAAGTTCCCAGCATTGCTTACTTGCTGTAGTTTGAGCCAGGTGTCTCTGTACCTGGTCCGGTCCAGATTAGGAGGTCACGCTATTCAGTACAGACATGGCTGCAGGGGCCACTCCTGTAAGTGAAGGGGTGGCTTGCAGAAAGGGAGATGTAGATGAGCAGACAGCCCTGGTTATATCCATTCTAGTGGCGGAATACATACAGATAACACATTTACTACTTCTTCTAGGAGCATGGCCCTCAAGACACTATGCTTAATAAGTAAACCCAAGTGCTGCTTTTTAAAGAAATGCAAAATAGATCTCTGGATAGGTAAGTTGGGGGTAGGGGGAGAAAACTTGAATACACAATATCAGAAAGACAAAACAGCAGATTTTAAAATATTGTATCTAAAATATACATATTTTGCTTATTAAAAGGTAAAACCTAGTTTGAGCAAATGGTTTTCTAGGGAAGAAAATTGACTCAGGAAGATGGAGAAAAACTGAAAACATACTAACAACCATGGATTGTATTTGAAAATAATGTCTCCCCAATATCTGCAAGACCAAAGAGATTCCATGTATGAATTAAATAAAATCTTCAAGGAACTTGAAAATTTATGCTATTCTAGATGTATAAAAATATAATGTTTATTTTACTAACAAGCAACTGGGCTTCCCTGATACCAAATTCTGAGCACAAATGCAGAAAACCTGAATGATAAAGGAACAAATAATATCCAGCTAAATTAACACAAAGAAATATATACCTAGAGAATTTGTCAGGGGGTACTTATTGTAGCCAAATATAATTTCTTCCAAGAATTCCAGGAATGGTTTATTAGGATGCTTCATAATACAATTAAACACTCTAGTGGGTAAAAAGAAAGAAAAACTCACAATCAGCTGGATGACTTTTAAATTAAGCTTTGATGGAAATCAGTGTCATTTCTGAAAACAAAATACTAAATTAGGACTAGTGGATAGTGTTTTTTATTTATCTGACTAGATTTCTACATTATGTTTAAGTGGCATTTAAAGCCCACTGCAGTTATTTAGTATTGTTCTGGCAGGCACAGCCAATGCAATAAGACAAGAGAAAAGTGAAACTAGGCACAGATTCTGAAAAGAAGTTACCTTTTTTTCATGATTAGCAGATGATGGTATTGTCTGCCCACAAAACCAGAGAATCAATCAACAGTCTAGGAACTAATGAGAAGGTTTCAAAGAGTTTGGCTGAGGGGAAGATACCCACCCACCCACACACACACACGCACACACACACTAACCAGTTAAGAATATTGTGTATTGTTACAAATATTACACATGGAGGAAGGTTGTTTATGACAGAAATAAAATGCTAAGCACTTAAATAAACACCCAGAAAGAATGTGTATGAAGTGTCAAACTTTACTAGATTATGTAAACAAAGGCCTGAATGATGGAGGGCATGGCATATACCTGGTTGTCAACTCTCCTGAAATTAATCTGTTCCTTTCATTCAATTAAATGGAAACACCAATAAAAAGAAAAATCTTGACTTTTAAGGTTCATCTGAAGATTGATGAGAATACTGGAGAAAATTTTGAATTGGATAATAAGATTGTATTAAAATATAATGTAAGTTTATAATAATTAAAAGTATAGTACTGCTATAAGAAAGATCAATGGAGTAGAATAAAAAATCCATAAAATTTTGCTGCTGCTGCTAAGTCACTTCAGTCGTGTCCAACTCTGTGCGACCCCATAGATGGTAGCCCATCAAGCTCCCCCATCCCTAGGATTCTCCAGGCAAGAACACTGGAGTGGGTTGCCATTTCCTTCAATGCAGGAAAGTGAAAAGTGAAAGTGAAGTCACTCAGTCGTGTCCGACTTTTAGCGACCCCATGGACTGCAGGGCTCCTCCATCCATGGGATTCTCCAGGCGAGAGTACTGGAGTGGGGTGCCATTGCCTTCTCTGATGAAATATTTGAGCTTGTTATATCATAATGTGACACTTGAATCCGTGTCACATTTCTTATTTAAGAAACGGTATTGGGATAACTGGGTAGCCATTTGGAAGATAGTTCTTCCCTCACATATATCAAAATGTCTCAACATGCTTACAGAGTTAAATGCTGAAAATAAAACCACTTTATGGCCATGGAATGGTCAGAATTTTCTTGGCATGACACCAAGACAGAAAACATAAAGGAAAATTTTAAGAAACCGGACTATATAAAAATGTAAGAGCATTTGTACACTAAAAAAATTATAATAGTGAAGCAGAAGTTAAAGTAGATTATGACATGTGCAACACAAATAGTCAAGCATTAACTATCCTTAATTTGTAAAGATCTATAAGATGTAAATAATGAAGAGACAGACACTCTGATAACAAATTGGGCAGTGAGCATGGAAAAACAATGTGCAAAGCAGAAATTCAAATGGACAATCTACAAATGAAAGAAAAGTGTTCAACTCAGTAGCACTTTGTGAAAAAAAAAATGAAGTAAAATAGTAAAGTAAAATAGTAAAAATAAAAAAGTAAAATAGTAAAAATAAAAAATGAAGTAAAAAAAATGATAATACTTTTTCACTGATGAAATTAAGAAATGTGAAAATACCCTCCTGAGGTAGTATTATGTCTGTTAATTGGCCTAATTGTTCTGGAAGAAAACTCGGCTATTTGCTGAAAAGTCCTAGATTCAGTCACATTCAGACACTGCTTTTTAGAAAACAGATTCAAGGAAATAAAAGGGTAGATGCGTATTTAACTTCAAAGATATTTAATATAGTTTTGTTTGAATATTTTAAAATGCAAACAAACAAATATCCAATTTTGGAGATGGGTATGGAATACTATACAACAGTTTAAAGAAATGAAGTACATAAATGTAAGCTATTATCATGGAATGTAATCCATTGTATTGTTGTTGTTCAGTTGCTAAGTTGTGTCTGATTCTTTGTGACCCCATGGATGGCAGCATGCCAGGCTTCCCTGTCCTTCATATATTAACAAGTTCTAGAAAGTTATAGAATATCACATTGATTTAGTGTAATTCTGTTTACTTTTTGAAAATATACACACAAAATCATACAAATAGAAAGGTAGAAAGTCTGAAGAATATAATGTTTATTTCTGCATGGTGGGATTTTACAGGATCTTTGTTTTTTCCTTCTTACTTATCTGATGTGTTATTTCCATGTAGATCAGCCAGACAATGCAAAGTCAAGATATATTTTACAGTCAGCAGCAGTTAACTTTCAGATCCATTTCTGAGCCTGGGCCATACCCAGGACTGTTGTTAATCTAAAGATGTATTCACCCACAACTGTGCTCTGTTTTACAATCCCGGGCATTGATTTGTTTCTTTTTGGAGTTAATTTTGCTGCGGCAGCATTCTGAGGTCTCATGAGCTGGGGGTGCCTATTTAACTAGCAGTCCTTTGTGTCCCTTGCTAGATTTATTCAGCAGTTTATCTGGTGCTTTTCCTAATTGAATAAAACCCATAATTTCATTTTTAAAATACATGAGCCCATTAGTGTCAGTAATTAGACATTAACAAGTATGAAGATGGCCCATTAATGAAACAGCAGTTTTAGGAGGCTCCATTGGTACAGTCTACAGGGGGAATCACTTATAAATGCTGTCCCCTGAGGATTTTTGATGGACCTGTTTGTGATCATCTGAACAGTAGTGGGATTCACAGTGAAATTAGCATTTTCCTGACAGGTATTACACAGCAAGACCTGTAGCTGGGATTTATGTTGTAAGAGCAGAGAGAAGCCCAGTGAAGCTGGAGAAGGGGGTCTCTGTAGAACTAGCCCTCTAAGGCAGGGCTGATTCTGACTTTGTCTTCTGTTAGAGACCTCCCTCATTAGCCTTGCTGGACAAATCTTTGAGGAGAAAGTCTTCATCACATTCAGGAAGCAGCATGGTATTATAAAGAAAGGTTAGCATTAGAGAGCTGTGGATTCAAACCCAGCTCTGCCACTTTCTAGCTCTGTAATCTTGGGAGGTTATTGCAAATTACTTTAGCCTACCCAAGACTCAGTTTCCTGATACAAGATTATAGGGCATGCCTAAGCTAAAACCCCAAGATCTTCAACCTTTTTAAAATTGAAGCCAGAGGAACAAAAGGAGGCCTTTTATACCAGATGTGGTCTGGATCAGGTTGAAGGCAAAGCCTTAGTCTCAACCTTATTTGGGTTACTGACATTTTAAAAAAAAATTGGATAAAATTAGCTAATGTATATTGAATACTTACTATGAAGTGTTTTACAAATATAGCCTTCAATTCTTAAAGCCAAGGTAGGCATGGTTGTTAATATCCCTGAGTTTACAGATGAGGAAAGTGAAAGGAAAGTGAAAGTCGCTCAGTCCTGTCTGACTCTTTGAGACCCCATGGACTATACAGTCCATGGAATTTTCCAGGCCAGAATACTGGAGTGGGTAACCTTTCCATCCTCCAGGGGATCTTCCCAACCCAGGGATCAAACCCAGGTCTCCCACATTGCAGGCAGATTCTTTACCAGCTGAGCCACAATGGAAGCCCACAGGTGAAGATACTAAGGGTTAAAAGCTTGTGTGGGGTTACAGAGAGAGTAAGGAGCTCATGTAGAATTTGAGTTCAGGCCATCTGACTGCAGTTTGCAATCCCTGGAAGGTACTGTCCTGTGCTGACCTTCCCAGATATATACAATACACAGAACAGCGTTCTATAGACAGTTTCAGGGGATCCATGGGGTCCAGCAAAGCCCACCAGGAATGCCCAATAAATTTGCAATGGCAGTAATAATCGAGAATTTGGGAATTTGGATGTATCCAGTCTGACCACTTCTCACCCTCTCTTGCCAAGCCACCATCATCTCTTTTGTGAATGACTGTCAGTAGCCTCAACTGATTCATGCTTTTGCCCTTTGCTGTCTTCTGTTTCTAGCACTGTAGCCTGTGAGATCTGCTCAAACATAAGTCAGGTTAGGTTCCTGCTCTGCTTCTCAAAGTCCTGCTATGACCTCCCATGTCCTACATCCAGCCTTTTCTGCTTTGTCCCTCTGGCCTCCTCCCCTGCTCTTCTGTTCCAGCAGCCTGGCTTCCTCACTGTTCCTAGCACCCACCAGGGGCAGTGCCACCTCAGGGATCACGCACCTGTGTTTGCCCCACCTGGAATGCTTTCTCCTCCAAGAGCCTCATGCCCCCTCCCTCACTTGCTATAAAACTCTCCTCTTCTGAGTAAAGCCATCCCCAGACACTCTTTGTAAAATTTTAACCCCTCTGACCCTTCATCATCCATGTCTCTGCTTTATTTTTGCTCCTTAGCACTTACCTTCTCTAACATGCTGTTTTGCTTATTCATCTTATTTATTGTCCACCTCCCCACCATGATACAATCTCTGTGAAGGCAGGGATTTGTGTCTCTTTTGTTCAGTCTACCTTCGGACTCTGGAACAGTGCCCTGCACATAGTAGGTGCTCACTAAACACTTGATGACTTAATGAACCCAGTCCAATATCCTTCCACCCATAGGGAGCTGGGTTTTGGAGGCAAAGTCCCCCAAGGAAGCCAGCAAGACTCTTACATTGAGAGCAGCCACTATCAGCAATACTCATGGGCTAGAAACCTGTGTGGCTCAGACTCTGATGCTGGCAGGGACAAGGATTCACTTCCAGATTCAGACTAGGCTCACCTGGGAGGTGCAGACAGACCTGGAATAGCCCTGCAGGGAACTGACCAGGCATATAGACATTTTGTTGGGCACCAGTGGAATGATTGCAGATAGTGCCTGTACTTCTCCAGACAGTGTGTTTACTGTTGATGGAAACGCAATCTGTAGACTACTGTAGATACCCAAAGAGCACACCAGACTCTCTGAGATGAAAATTTCAGAATTTGGCTTGTAAATCTGCTCTCTGCACACAAATGGGACAGTCTTGTGATTTGTCAGCTGAGTATTAGCATGTCAAGTGGCAGCCCTGGAGATAAACCCAAGTGAAAGACTATTTAATAATCCACCCTTCACTTCACTTATCGACCCTAAAAATGATTATTCCAGACTTATTTTCCAGGAGATAAGTTCCCCCTTAAACTCATTCTGGTTTTTATTGTCATTTACCCTGAGTTTTATCTCCTCTACCAAATATAGCAAATGCTACTCTTGGGCAATATTTGGCTCAAAGAAATTTTGTTTGGCTCACATGTTTTGGGAGGAAAAAAAATGTTTATTGGGTTCCAGCTTAAAA
The DNA here is from genome assembly GCF_910594005.1 of Cervus elaphus. Classification (NCBI taxonomy): domain Eukaryota; kingdom Metazoa; phylum Chordata; class Mammalia; order Artiodactyla; family Cervidae; genus Cervus; species Cervus elaphus. The sequence continues at coordinate 34,660,869 of NC_057824.1, forward strand.
AATGAAAACACATGAAAAAAAAATTAAATCTCTGGCTTGTCTTGAAAAATGGGAAAGTTAAGGAACAGTGGACCCATGTTCCTGCTTGCTAACATCAGCTTGGAAAAATGATTTCCTTTTTACATGAGATGTGCAGCCAAGGGTTCCCCACCAGCCTACCCAGCCCAGTGACTCACCAGTTACTGGCCTGATCCATGGAAATGCCTGAACTGGCAACTGTAGCACCCTGCACCAGGCAGGGGGCTGAGGATGGAAGAGGGGGCAGCTCTGGACCCCAGAGTATAAGATTCTCTCAGGTTTCATCCCAGGGAATCTACAACATGGACTTGCAAGGCAATCTGCTTCCCTGTCTGGTGTTGGTTCATTTCTAAGCGGCAAAATTAGAAGGCATTATTTATATAATGACTTCCAGACTTGCAGTCACTAACACTGAACAACCTGGCTAAAATGAGCCCTTGAGGCCGAAGACCTGGTGTCAAGTCGACCACTCAGCAGATGTGTAACTGTGTGCATGTTTCTTAAGCTCTCCATGACTCAGTTTTGTCATCTATACTGTGATGATGACAGTAGTTTCTACCCCATTGGGTTAGAGTTGAGGATTAATTTTTTATGTAAAGCACCCAGAAAGGGACCTGGCACCTAAGTCATGGTCAACAAAGGTTCGCTGGAATGGGGATTCTGTGGTATCAGAAAAACCCTCAAAGTTTGAAGTGGCAGAGCGATTTCAAACCCTGGCTCCTCCCCTCCCAGGGAAAACATGCCTCTTCTCTGAGCCTGGGCTTCATAACTTGCAGAAGCAGAATCTGTCTCATAGGTTATTAAGTGGGCAGGGAAGGAGGGTAGCAAACGAAACTGAGAATGTTTAAAACACCAAGTTCAAAGCCTGGCACATGGTAGGCATGTCAGTGTCCATTAAATCCTATGTTCCTTTAATGGCAAGTTTCTTGGACCATTTTTACTTATTGCAACTTACATTCAACTAAAACTTTTGGGAGACAGATAAACTAGACTGGAAGTGATGGAGCGATGGGAGATGGTTTTTACTTTCTGGTACAGGTCATTTTGAATTCATAATCTCTCCTTTGTTCTTTGAATGTTTTAAACAGTCATTCTGGATTGTTCTGAACAGAAATGCCGGAGTCTAGCTGGATGAAGCCACAATGATCTAGCTATCTCTGACAACACAAAATCCATATGTCTCTATTTGTTGTGTAACAAACCACTCCAAAACATCATGACTTATACAACAGCCATTTATTAAGCTCAATGACTCTGCAGGTTGGCAGTTTGGCCTGAGCTCACCTGAACAGTCCTTCTGGTCTGAGACAGGCTCACCTGAACTTGGCTGGACTCACTCATGCATCTGTGGTCAACTAGTGGGTTGACCAGGCTGCCTGGTGTCTTGGTCTGAGACCGCTGAGATGATGGGTATCCCATCTCGACACGGTCTTCCATCCTCCAGCAGACAAGCCTGGGAACACTGAATGGTGGCCACAGGAAGCAGCAAGAGGGAAAGCCTCGTGTACCAGTGATTTTCAAGTATCTGCGTTTCACGTTTGCTGCTCTCCTATTGGCCAGAGGAAGTCACGTGGCTAAGTTTAGAGTCACTGTGGGCGGGCTCTACCATAGGGGTTCATACAGGAAGAGGAGTTACTGTAGCCGTTTTTGCGAGCAGTCAAGCTCACAGTGACTGTAAGCCAACCTGGAAAGCTACTCCCTTGACTTCTAGTAGGTGGAAAAATCTGGAAGGGGAGTGTTCCTCTCTCACTCCCAGACTCTATATTCTTGGACTTGGGGGAATTTATTCCTTGATGACTGCACCAGCCAGCCTTCCAGTGGGGCCCATGCTCTGCTCCCCTCAAGCCTGCTTCACTCATTCAAGTCCCCCAACACATGCTGCCCTGGGTGACCTAACTTGGCCAGAGTCATTTGGGCAGTGAGCCCAAACAGTGAGCTGTGAGTTGGTGCCTCTTGAATCCCAGGCTCTGCCAAGGCCATATGCTGTCTGGGAAAGGGCATTATTCACTGTGAACATCACTGCTGAGAACTGGCAGAGGCAGCTGCTGGGGCTGGAAGCTGTCACAGTCAGGACAAGTACTGGAACCTGCTGTACCCACAGGTCCCAGAAAGCTGAACCAGTGGGACTGATAACAGCTCTCCTGGTTCTCCGCAGATCTCGAGGTCCTATATCCTGGCCACTGGTGCCAAAGGGGCTGTGTCCGGAGTCCCTCAGGTCTTCCAAAGATACTCACCAGGGTTTACACCCAGAACTTTCCCAATATCTGGACAATCTGGGACCTGCCTGATCCTTGTACCATGTAGGGTAGCTCCCCCAGGGCTGGTGGAGGCAGTGGGCAGGACTCTGTGGCTGTAGTAGGAGGGTCAATACCAAACATGAGCAAGAAACGATGAGGAAGGCCCAAGGCTGCAGAAACATGCCCTAGTGGGGCCATCATAAAATGGCAGAGCATTTGCTGTGTGCCAGTCACCTTGTTGAGCATGTACTCTGCAGGTCAGTATCATTGTTATCGCTGTTTTAAAAATGGGGATACTGAGATCCCAGGAGATGGTGTCACACTGCTGGTCCAGCCAGTGGTAAGTGGAAGGGGTGCTGATGAAACCCTAGCCTGTCTGTCTGACCCTGGGACCCATGCCCTTAATTGCTATCCCTGGATGCCAAAGACAGGGAGGATGAGGTGGCCATGAGTGGCTGGAACTGGGGCTCAGAAGGATGAAAGCAGAAAAGGGGGACAAGTGAACCCAGAAGGGTGGGTTCTTGCCATGGCAGGATTCTCATGTGAATCAGATCTCTTCCAAGGGGCTGGGACTCTGGGGCTTTGGCATGAGTGTTTAGGTAAACACTTTAGTCTTCCAACAGTGCCCCCGGTTGGGTCCTGGCTCCAGATTCCCTGACAACTCAAGCCTAGGTCCTCTGCTTAAGCCAGTGACTTCTAGTTTCTGTGGACTTACTTATTACCCCACTGACCATTGGTACTTGATGGACATGAGTTTGCGCAAGCTCTGGGAGTTGGTGATGGACAGGGAAGCCTGACGTGCTGCAGTCCATGGGGTCGCAAAGAGTCAGACACGACTGAGCAACTGAACTGAACTGATGGGGAGGAGAACAACATTGCATTCTTCTCTTCTCTTCCCAAGTTCAGAACCCACTGAGTCGAGAGGCAGACAGATGGTGATCAGAAGGTCAGCTGTGTCACTGATGAAGGTGGCTGAGAGTGTGGTCATGAGAGCGTGCCGCTGGCCCTGGTGACTTAGACTCACACCTGGTCACTGCTGAGCTGGAACTGTAGCTCTGGGCATTGCCTAGAGACTATCTCTTGGTGTTGATGGCCCAGAGGAGTGGCAGTGCCCTCCTCTGGGGGGATAACTGGTTCTGGCAGGACTTGGGGAGGGTTGCTGACCACAGCATGGTTGGTTATTTCTTCCAAATTTGCCAGTTAATTAAATCAACATGAGGAATGCCTACAGGGTGGTGAGAGAGATCAAGAGTGAAGACTTTGCATGTGGTTATCAGTGGGCAGGAAAATGGAGGTCCCTCTGACATAGTCATCTGGCCAGGTGACTCAGCATACCAAGGAGGATGTGCTGGGCTGGGAGAGTCTCACCTGGACAGAGGAGTGGAATCTGGGGAAGTCCTAAGGTCATGACTTACCCCAAGGAGGGTGCAGGCCAGGATCAGCTTGGATTGCCTTCCAGACTTATCCCTAACCCCAAGTGCCAGGCAATCAGGTTATCCTGTGGAGTATCCATGAGATGGTATTTCACTCAACATTTATTTGGCACCCAATGTGTACTGGCCACTGTACATAGTAGATATGAAGAGGGCGGTCTGCTGTCTCAAGGAACTGTTGTCTAAACAAGTGCCATGTAATTCATGCAACAGTACAGGTATACAAGTTAGGCAGGCAACAGAGTGTAGCGAAGGATACCTTCTGTCTTGCAAAGAGGGATAGCAAGGGGCTTCTCAGAAGTGGTGATAGCTGGTGCTGACTTCTGAATGCTTAGAGTTCACCCAGGAGATAGTGCTGGGAGGCCCATTCAGCATCCAGATGTGTGAAACTGCACAGAATGTCAGGGGCTTCGTGAATACTCCTGAATTTCCAGAGTCAAGTCCATGAGGAGAGTATCTAAGAGACTGAAAATGAACCAAGTGCCAGGTCATGGACGACTGAGCGTACTGTTGAAGGATATTTCGAATCTGTTGTATGCATTACAGTTTCTTAAACCTCTGTCATGTAGCCCCTTCATGATTTTCTTTGTATCAGGTACTTAGGTTTTCCACTTAAATTTATTTGGAAAGTAAACTTTTTATCACTGGTGCATGGAAAACTGATATCATTTGTCAAATAAATAAATAAAAACAAAGTGATGTTCTTTAATTCTGATTAGACACTGTCGCCTGCTGAAAGCTCAGGGCCCGAGACTTGCACTGTCTTTGCTAAAGATGGAGAACACGTTGGAGACGTGTTCTGACATTGACTGAGACTCTGTCCTTGACTAAGCAGGGGAGAGTGGCAGGAGTTAAACTTTTTGGTCTACAATTCGATGTTAATTAATGCTGAGCCCAAGGACCACCTGCATCACCCCACCCTGTGGGGGACCCGTGAGCCATGGAGAACTGCTGGAGGATATCAAGTAGGGGCATAGCATGATCCAAACAACAGAAGTAAGTAGATTATAGAGTATGTTAGAAAGTGGCGAGGCAGAGAAAAATAAATACATGCAGGTAAGGAGTGCTGGGGGAAGGTAATGCAACTGTTTTTAGGGTGGTCTTCCCTGAGAAGGTGCATGGAGCACACACTTGAAGAAGGTGAGGGAGGCGTAGAGCTCTGAGCAAAGAGCTTTCTGTGCAGAGAACGGCACATGCAAAGGCCCTGAGGTGGGAGTGTGCCTGGCATGTTCCTCTGCAAAATAGCCAGCGAACCTGGAGCAGAGTGAGGAGAGGAGAAATGGTGAGAGATAAAGTCAGAGAAGGGAGGGGGAAGGGTGCAGAAGGTCTCCTGGCATTTGCCCAAAGCCCTATCTATATATTCCTGCCACAGTCATTGGGGAGAACAAGTGAAAAATCCAATTGGCCACTTGGTGCTCTGTTTTTGCAAGCTGAGCACCAGCCTTCCTCAGCCAGAGCCAAGGTTATCTGTGTAGACAGTCCTGGCACCATTGACGCAGATTACCTGGGCTCTACCGACACTCTTGGGCTCTGCTTTCTGAGCAAATGATCAGTTTGACTGATTATTTCTTTGGATTCCAACAGAATCTAGCAAGAGTTTTAGTGTCTGGTAGACTTAGGAGCCATTATGTGCCTAAACCCCTGCAGGGCAGGACTGTGATGTTGACTTTTGTCCTCAGAACTGTTACTGAGGTAATTGAGTTCCTTGTGCGGACTGTGTTCTTGCCAGGCATCCTGTGTGACCTGCGCCATATCCTGGGAAGGATGAAGGCAGATGGTGGATGGAGGCAGGGCAGTGAGCACCCTCTGCTGTGTTGGTAGCCGAGCTGGGCATCCACCCCAGGGATCTGCTGTTGAGTGCACATGGCCCCTAGGAGCCGGCCCCGTTTTACATGAGATTAACTGTGTCCAAGGTGTGGTGAGGAAGGAGAAGAACTCGGAGCTAATGAGCTGAGTTTGTGGCAGCATTAATGCGGCTGCACACCCAGCAGGCATCGCCATCCATCAGTCTGTCAGCCTCTCTGGGGGCCGGTAGAGTGTAAATTAATCTGGAGGTAGCAGCTCCAGTGCTGAATCCTTCCTCCAAATATGTCTGAGTCTGAAATCTTTCCCTGGGCTCCCAGAGCAGGTAAGGTAACCACTTTCATCTTCCACCATCAAGGTCGGGGAATCTTCCAGGGCCAAGCATCCCAGACAGGGTCTTTTCAAATGAGTCGATTCTTCTCATCAGGTGGCCAAAATATTGGAGTTTCATCTTCAGGATCAGTCCTTCCCATGAATATTCAGGACTGATTTCCTTTAGGATGGACTAGTTGAATCTCTTTGCCGTCCAAGGGACTCTCAAGAGTCTTCTCCAACACCACAGTTCAAAAGCATCAATTCCTCAGCACTCAGCTTTCTTTATAGTCCAACTCTCACATCCATACACAACTACTGGAAAAACCATAGCTTTGACTAGACGGACCTTTGTCTCTGCTTTTTAATATGCTGTCTAGGTTGGTCATAACTTTTCTTCCAAGGAGCAAGCGTCTCTTAATTTCATGGCTGCAGTCACCATCTGCAGTGATTTTGGAGCCCAAGAAAATCAAGTCTGTTACTGTTTCCACTGTTTCCCCATCTATTTGCCATGAAGTGATGAGAAGTATAGACAACCTCTGGTGGTTTTGCTCACCCAGCATCCACTCCCCTCTTTGGCTGGTAGGAGACCTTGACTTCACTTGTGCCGTGTGATACTGATGAGGAGTAGATCAGACCCTGTCAGCTGATTGGGCACATGACTTTGGCTGGCCAATAAGGCAACTCTATCCCTTGGCCATTGTGGTTTGTTCAGGGATGGCATGTGACTCAAACTGAGCCAATCAGAACATCCCTAAGATATGATATATGGACTCCGGTAGAAATCAGTCTCTCTTCCTCTGGGATCAGGCTGTGCCAGTGGACATCTGTGCCAGTCACATGGAGGGAGCGGTCTGCAACGTGAGGCCAGTGTACCAAGGACAGCAGAGCCAAGTGATGGAGACAGAATCCCAACAACACATTTGAATCCCTAGATCTGGATGTGCCTGAAACCTGATGAGTCACTGGACTTCCAAAGTGTGTGTGGCCCTAAGTTCCCTTATTGTTTGAGCTGAGCTTCTGTAACTTGCAACCAAGGGACAGACTTCAGTTCAATCCTAGCTCTGCCATCTGCTAATTCTATGATCTTGGGAAAGAGTTTGGGCTTCCCCAATAGCTCAGTTGGTAAAGAATCTGACTACAATTCAGGAGACCCCGGTTCGGTCCCTGGGTTAGGAAGATCTGCTGAAGAAAGGAACGGCTACCCTCTCCAGTATTCTGGCCTGGAGAGTTCCATGGACTATACAGTCCCTGGGGTTGCAAAGAGTCGGTTACCTCATCTACGCTCCATGCGCTCATCTGCAAAGTACGAATAACAAAGCATGTGCTCTGTAGGGCTGTTGGGAGGAGCAGACACGAGGGCTCCTGAGGATTGTGTGACCTTACCGGGTGCTCAGCGCCATTCTGGGTCCCTCCCCTCGCTGCTGCTCTACTCTTGGAGGGCAGTGCAGACATCGGTGCTGTCAGGAGGGCAGACGTCAGGGTCCACATGAACACTGCAAGCTCTAAGGCCTGCTCTCAGGCTCTGCCCTTGCACTATCTCTACCCCCTTCCTCTGCGTCCCTCAGTTCCTAGCCCTGTCTGAGCTCCAAAGAGGCTACCAGCATGCATGTCCACCCATGCCAGAGTGGAAAGTATCAAATCAAACCAAGTTGAGAGAAAGCAGAGCTTGCAGGAAGCCCACAGGAGTAGGAACAAACATTTACATCGGGGCAGCTGACTTCCGTGGTAAAATCGTAACCACTCTGCAAAATGAGGACAGAAAGTTCCCAGTGACCTTGTGAAGCTGAAGACTCTTCATAGCATCTCAGAAAGTGATGCCTTAGGTTCTTGCCTTAATTTACTTATTGGCAGGATCTGCAGTAGCAATAACTGTGGGTCTTATGCATGCTTCTTTTCTTGAAATGTCTTCTCAAGTTTTTGGTATGTAATTGGTCTTTCATAAACATCTGGTAAAATCAAGAACGTGCCAGAGGCCTAAGGTACACAGGTTGTAAACTGGCTATCAGTGGGCTGCAGTGTCAGGGAACACATTTGATTTGGTTCTTCTTGTGTTTTCAGTAGCTGTTGATGTTGTTTAAAAACATGTGCCAAAACTTTATAATTGAGAACGTTTACACGAAAATCTTTATTTCTGACTTCACTTAAAAAATAGCATATGTGGGATTTCCAAAGAGAGTCTTAGGGATCAGCGAGGGAGGTGAACTCCGCTGCATTAAGATTCCCAGACCATAGCAACAATCCTGTTAACCATATGGTCCATTTCAGGCAAATTCAGATCACTTTATAGCATTTGCGGAATATCATAAACTGCAAAAAGATGCCAGTTCCCAAACACATTGACCATTCATGCTTCCTTCTCTGAGAGTCACAGGCTGAGAGAAAGTGACAGAAGACACTCAGTGGATGCTCCCTAGCCTTCCTGCATCAGGCAGCTGCTGCCCAGAACATCAGCCCAGCAAGGCAGAGGGTTTCATGCCCTCTAAGGGAGAGTCAGATATGTCGGAGAGGCCAGAGGAAACTTTAAAAAAAACCTGGTTTAGTGGACAAGGGTTGAGGGAAAAGAACAGTTTTACCTGGACCCGAGAGTTCTAAGACAGAAGTGTTTGGATCATTTTTACTGTCTTTACTCTGAATTCTTTTTCAGGTAGCTTGCCTATTTCCTTTTCGTTTATTTGGTCTTGTGGGTTTTTAAGCTTGTTTTTTCATCTGCACGGTATTTCTCTGTCTTTTCGTTATATCTAACTTACTGTGTTCGAGGTCTCCTTTTCCCAGGCTGTGGGGACATAGTTCTTGCTTCTGGTCTCTGCCCTCGGTGGGTGAAGTTGGTCCAGTGGCTTGTGTAGGCTTCACATTGGAAAGGACTTGTGCCTGCGTTCTGATGGGTGGAGGTGAATTTCTTTCCCTCTGATGGGCAGGGCTATGTGAGTTGGTGCATTTTGGAGTGTCTGTGGGTAGCCTGTTTGCTGATGGGTTTGTGTTCCTGTCTTGCTTGTTCCTTGGGTGCAGCATCCAGCACTGGGTGTGTGGGGCCGGGTGTTGGATTCAGACAGGGGCCTTCGTGGGAGTTCTCACTGATTAATATTCCCTGGGTTCAGGAGTTCTCTGGAGGTCTAGGAAGTAATTGAAAAGCTATTCCAGAAGAGCTGTTCCTGGAAGGCCTGCCTGTGTCATAGATGATAGATGGGAAGTTCAAGGCATCACAATTAACACTGTCAAAAATAATAATAATAATAATGAAGTGAGCTATCTCAGGAAGTCACTGGAATGGCTGGAATAACCACTTAACTGGGTTTTTCCTTTCCTTTTTTTCTCTTTTTGGCTTAAGGATTAAACATTAGATGATAGTTGAATTGTATGCTTCCCTTTTGTTGAGATTAGAGGTTAGCATTTCATCACACCCCTCTTTACTTCCTGATTCTAAACTGAATTTTAAAAATAGATGTAGGTAGAAATGAAAATATAATTTCTACTTGTATTCCTGATGAAGATAGTTTGAAAAATGCATCTTGAACACAAGACCAAAAGCAGGCATTCCAAAAGTTCTCACCAGTCCTTGAACCTGCAGGCAAAGTTGGGGCACCCCACAGAGAGGTTCTGGATCTGCCTCGCCCTATTTTGAGAAAAGCCAGAGAGTGGTTTCCAGACTTGTTTCCTGAAGCAACAGGTGGGACCTGCACCAGATGGGATAAGGGCTCCAATTCTGGGCAAATCAGAGACAGAGGGAGAGGAAGAAGCACGGGGTCAGGAAGGAAGCTGAGCCATGTTTGGCCCAAATGTCACCACGTAATTAACTAATCTTGACATCTAACACAAAGTGTTTATTACATGTCAGGGACCATCTTAAGGGCTTCATGTGATCTGTCTCATTATATTATCTCATTTAATCCTTGCGACAACCACCCTCTGAGCTATTACTACTATCATCTCCATTTTAGAGATAAGAAACCTGAGGAACAGAGAAGTTCAGTAACTTGCCTAAGAACATACTAGTAAAATGTTGAGCTGAGTTTCAAATCCAAGTTCCTCTGACTCTAAATTGGAGCTCCTGCCAAGACGGAAGGAAATGTAGAGGCTTTATTCACGATGCTTCTCCAAGAGGACACAAGAAGTCTCCCTGGTCCGTCGGCCAGGACTCTGTAGTAGAAGGGGCTTCGCATCTCATGTCTCCTCCCTGGATCCCAGGTCCTACAGCTTCACCCTCCAAGGCAGGCACTGGGTCAGACAGAGCTGAGGTCAAACCTCTGCCACTTTTAAGCTGGATGACCTCAGGTAACTTCCCTTACCTCAGTTTTTCCATCTGTAAAATGGAGGGGAAAGTATCTACTATCAGTTTTATCCCTTGTGAGAAATTAGGCAGGATTTGATCCATCTCGACATCTGCCTTGATTGTCATTCTTTATTGCTAGATTCACCTTCAGACATAGACAATTGTGATTTTTTTCACTCTTATAGCACACAGTACCAATCGCTTCTCCATTTTTTCCCTCTTTAATTTAAGAGTCTGTGAGAAATAGCTTGAAGAAAGCCTGCCTACCTTTATTCCTCTAAGCCTCAAATATAAGAAAATTTTTCAGAGGCTAACTCAGTCCACAGTCTGAAGAGGGAACTGAGAGAAGCTAAGAAAACCCTACGAAGAACAGAACATTTGAACTTGGGGCTCTTACCTTCAAATTTCACTTTTTACCAGAGTGGCCTCATTGTGTGTCCCGACAGATTCCATTTTGTTCTAGATTTTTACCAGAGATGCTCCTCTACTGCGGATAAAATGAGGACCCTTCCCTAAAACATGGCACCCACCTAGCCATGAGGAGATAAACCAGTCAGTCCTAAAGGAAATCAACCCTCAGTGTTCATTAGAAGGACTGATGCCGAACCTGAAGCTTCAATAGTTTGACCACCCGATGCAAAGAACTGACTCACTGGAAAAGACCCTGATGCTGGGAAAGGTTGAGGGCAGGAGGAGAGGGGAGCGACAGAGGATAAGATAGTTGGATGGCATCATTGATTCAGTGGACATGAGTTTGAGCAAACTCTGGGAGATAGTGAAGGACAGGGAAGCATGGCAAGCTGCAGTCCATGGAGTTGCAAAGAATCAGACACGACTGAGCGACTGAACAACAACCTAGTCATGATGTCAGGAAGAAATGAGGTCTTGGGTTACAAGACCAAGCAGAAGGTCTGGGCCACAGTTGATCCCTGGTCCAGGAAGATCACACATGCTGCAGAACAACTATGCCTGTGTGCCACAACTACTAAGCCTGTGCCCTAGAGCCTGAGAGCTGCAACTCCTGAAGCCTGAGCGCCTAGAGCCCATGCTCCATAGCAAGAGAGTAGTCCCCGCTCACCACAACTAGGGAAAGCCTGCGCATCAATGAAGACCGGCACAGCCAAAAGTAAATGAAATTTTTTAAAAAGGTCTGGCCCATAGTCACTGGATCAACCCTGTCTGGTTGCCAAAAACCGGGGGCTCAGAGATTTCAATAGACTACCTCTGGTCCAGCCTAGCTGACCCCCAGGGTCAGGTCATCAGAAATCAGCTGTTCTCTCGTGGCTCCTGTGGGGACCCAGGCTCCCTCACACCCAAGACCGAGAGCTACATGTGCGTCCCTTACAGGGGTGGAGTTAACACATGATTATTTTCTCATCAACAGCCCTGGAGGTTCATTGCTTCTCCCTTGAAAATCTTCCCAGGCTACCCCAGATCCCATTTTATAGCTCAAGTTAGCTACACAATTAAACCCAAAACAGCCCGGTTTATGAATATGAGATGCCAAGTTTCCCTGCACAACATAGCAAAGTAACAGATGCTTTAGAGCAATAAACAAACTGAAATAGAGCTTCTCTCTCTCCCCACACCCCCCCCCCCACCCTCTCTGATACTAATAGGCGAAAACTTTTCTGGGAAAATACAGGGAAAGGGAGCTGTAATACAGCTAATACAGGTAAGGGGGTTCATATCCCTCCCTTGGACATGGGGCCTGGATAGCCTGCCTTTGAGGAGCCACATTTGGTCCAAACCATGGTCAAGGGGACCCCCTGTATGAAGCCCAGGGTCACCACCCACCTTCTGCAAAACAGGCATCACTCCCGGTAAACCAGCGGCACAGGAGACAGTATACCTGATGGCAACTGGAATCCGCCCTGTTTCTCCCTTGACCGGAACCCCTGGGGAAAGAGACACTTTGCTCAGCTTTGGGTCGTGGGCCTGATACAGGCACTGTTATGCCCAGAGGGTGATCTCTGCTTCATAAAATTTAAGAAAAACAAAACAAAACTCAGGAATTCAAGAACTTCCCAGGTGGCTCAGTGGTAAAGAATCCTCCTGCCAATGCAGGAGCCACAGAAGACGTGGGTTTGATCCCTGGATCGGGAAGATTCCCTGGAGGAGGAAATGGCAACCCACTCCAGTATTCTTGCCTGAAGAATTCCATGGATAGAGGAATTCTGGTGGGCTACAGTCCAGAGGTTTGCAAGGAGCCGAACATGACCGAGCAACTGAGCATGCACGTGAGAAGGCAAGTAGACATTTGCTCCTCTCTCCTTTGCTGGTTTATTCCTCACTTTTGAAATATGTTCCTTCGGTGCTGATGCCAATGTTGAATTATGGATCCCACACTTCCTGAAAGCCCTGAGTACTTCAGAGCGGTTTGTGAGCCTTGTGATCCCCTCTCTCTGTCCCCCAGTGGTGACCTCAAACTTTTCATTCTACCTTCAGCCTTCTGCCCGCCCTGCCCAGCCCTGCAGCTGGTGACCTTGCTCCCTCCAATCCTTCAATGAACACATGTAGGGTACTGTGCAGCCACGTTATAATACACTTTATTTAACCCTCACAGAAGCCCCAGGAGAGACTGTATCAGCCAGGCTTCTTCAGAGAAACAGAACCAATAGGATATATATAGATTATATATAAAAGGAGTTTTATTATAGGAATTGTCTCACGTGGTTGCAGAGGCTCAAAAGTCCCACCATCTGCTGTCTGCAAGCTGGAGGTCTGGGAGAGGTGGTGGAATCCAGTCCACGTCTGAAGGCCTGAGAATCAGGGGAGCCGATGGTGTGAATCTCAGTCTGAGCCCGAAGGTCTGTGAACCAGAAGCCCTGACTTCCAGGGGCAGGAAAAGATGGATGTCCCGGCTCAAGAAGAGAATGAATTTGCCCTTCCTCATCTTTTTGTTCATCTGCACTCTCAACGCATGGGATGATGCCCTAGCACCTTGGCGGTAAAGAGCGATTTGCTGTCTTTGCCGAGTCCACGGATTCAAATGCTAATCTCCTCCAGAAACACCCTCACAGACACACCCAGATATCACGTTTTACCAGCTATCTCGGCATCTCTTAGCCCAGTCAAGCTGACACTTAACATTAATGTTACATTTTAAATTATCCATTGTACAGATGTATTACTTTCTCCCTTCCTTATGTGTAGAAAGTGACTCGGAGTTGGAGTGCCTTGTTCAGTGAGCCCTGACTGTGGGTGATGGAGACTGGGTCAGAACTCGGGCGTGAACTTTCACTGCACTGACATTGTTTCCTGTGGGGTCACGATTGTCACATTCTGCAGTTTTTAAAAGAGTTAGAAGGTGGGATGAGACCTGAGATTTGGGAATAATTTGTAAAAATTTTTCTGGGAAATGATGGACCTCTGACAAAAAATATTTCTTTAAAAATAAAACAGACTAAAGAGCTGCCTTTGAAGCCATGGCTTTTCTTAGGTTTGATTCTTTTGATTCTTAGGTTTGATAGCAGTTACATAGTGACTGCCTTCTCCCATGTCAAGATTCTGCTAAGTAGCTTCAGTTGTGTCCAACTCTGTGTGACCCCCATGGACTGTAGCCTGCCAGGCTCCTCTCTCCATGGGATTCTCTGGACAAGAACACTGGAGTGGTTGCCATTTCCTCCTCTAGGGCATCTTCCCCACCCAGGGATCAAACCTGAGTCTCTTATGTCTCCACTAGTTCTTTACCACTAGCACAACCTGAGAAGCCCTGACTCTTAGGCTTGATAGCAGTTAAATAATGACGGCCTGACTCCATGTCAAGATTCTTGATATAATAAGGAAAAATGCATGTCTTCTCCATAACAATCTTATACAATCAGAAAGAAAAGAAAAAAAAAAAAAACTTCTGACATCTCTCCTTTTACCACCTTGCTAATCAGAAAATTACTTTTCACCTAAGCGCTTGGAATTAAATAATAGTTACATTTATGTGACAGCCCACCCCTTAAAAAAATGTTGACATATGAGAGATCCCTCGTGGCTCAGTGGTAAAGAATCCGCCTCCCATGCAGGAGACGTGGGTTCAATCCCCGGGTGGAGAAGATTCCTGGAGAAGGAAATGGCAACCCACTCCAGTATGTCTGGGAAATCCCATGGAGAGAGGATCCTGGTGGGCTACAGTCCATGGGGTCGCAAAGAGATGGACATGACCTAGCAACTCAGTAACAACAACATTAGATGATCGTAGTAATAACCAGACTTCGGGATTTTCTAAATGGATTTCCTTCTTAAAGGAACGTTGCTTTATTTCTTTTTCATTGAAAACCAAGAAAATGTTTTCAACCATAACGCGATCATACTTTTAAACAGTTTTTCTCACATTTTCCTTTGAGGATATTTGATAAGCAAATTACTTATAAACAACACAGTGGACAATATACATGTTCTTTGTGATTGCTTTTTCTGGTCATTACAGGGCTCCTTACGGAGAACTCAGCTTCATACATCTTCCTTCAGTGGGTGACTTCCCTGTTGCTTGTGTGAGGACAAGATTCTCCCTTGGAATCTCATAATGCAAAAGCACATACATCTTTGTTTGTCCTTAAAATTTTTGGGGGGCTGTGCCAGACATTGTGCAAAATACCTTTAATGCTCATCTATCCTCACCCTTATTTATTACCATAATCCTGAGAGGTAGGCACCATAATTAGCCCCACTTAACAGATGAAAAAACTGAGGTTTACAGAGGTTAAATAACTTACCCATGATTTCTCAATTAAGAGGTGATCAAGCAGAATTAGAAGCCATGTCAGACCAACTCCAGAGACTGTGTGGGTTTAACCACTAAGATATGGTGCCTTCCTACTGTTGAAGAACTATCAAACTGACCTACTGTGTGAGAAGTTCCTGCGTGCATGCTAAGTCGTTTCAGCCATGTCTGACTCGGGACACTATGGACTGTAGCCTGCCAGGCTCCTCTGTCCATGAGATTCTCCAGGCAGGAATACTGAAGTGGGTTGCCATGCCCTCCTCCAGGGGATCTTCCTGACCCAGGGATCGAACCTGTGTCTCTTAGATCTCTTGCATTGGCAGGCAGGTTCTTTACCGCTAGCACCACCTGAGAAATGCCTTATAGTGGGTGAAATGAACATTAGATTTTACAGTTCAACTCTCCGGGCACTCAGCATCTTGCTGGAGGCACTGGTGGGAAGAAGAAATCGCCTGTATTTAACAGGAAAGGGCCAGGGTTTGCTGACATGTTTAGTTAATCCACATGGAGATGGCTGATGAGGACTCTGGTTAATTAGTTGTGGAATTTTAAAAAACGAGCAGATGTGCCATGGTAAAATGCATTTTACTTCCCAAACCCTGGGGGAAAGCACTGGGTATGTTCTGCGGCTGTATGTACTTACATATCTTGATTGAACATTCAACAGCATGTTTTGCAAGACTCAGGTATCCTGGCTTTGTTCCAACCTGGATAATTGCATTCTGCTTCAGCTCTGCCTACAGTCTCAGGCAGATACAAGATTAATCATAATAACCACGGCTAACAAGCACCTACTATGCACCAGCCAACACACAGGGAAATTTCCATGCATAACCATCAATCCCTTCCACAATTTTGCAGAGTAAGGTTTGTTTTCTACCCTTTAATAGGGAAACTGAGGCTCAGAGAGAGGTCAGTGACTTGCTCAAGGCTGTACACAAGTAAGTGGGAAAACAGAGACTCAAACATAGGCATGTCTGGTTCCAGTGCCTGTTTTTTCCCCTTCTGCACTCTCCATTGTAAACAAAACAAAAAAAAATACACTTGACAAAAAGTCATAGGATACCCAAAGGATACGTAATTAAAATGGAGTTTCCTCCCAGCCCTTCACCCTCGGGTTTCCCTTCTCAGAGGTCCCCCTCATAGGTTCTTCCACATCATCTCATATACCTATGCATGTATACATTTTTTTTTCTTTGAAATTGCTGTTACAAGTTGTTTCACTGAAATGGACCATATGTCTGTACTAAAGTTTCCTATTTAGAATTTATAAATGCTTTGGGAGCAAAATTGGGAAGAGTTTTGTATTAACACCAAAAAAAGATGCCCTTTTCATCATAGGGGACTGAAATGCAAAAGTAGGAAGTCAAGAGATACCTAGAGCAACAGGCAAGTTTGGCCTTGGAATACAAAATGAAGCAGGGCAAAGTCTAAAAGAGTTTTGCCAAGAGAAGACACTGGTCATAGCAAATACCCTCTTCCAACAACACAAGGGACAACTCTACACATGGATGTCACCAGATGGTCAATACTGAAATCAGATTGATTATATTCTTTGCAGCCAAAGATGGAGAAGCTCTACACAGTCAGCAAAACAAGACCGGGAGTTGACTGGCTCCAATCATGAACTCCTTATTGCCAAATGCAGACTTAAATTGAAGAAAGTAGGGAAAACCACTAGACCATTGGGTATGACCTAAATCAAATACCTTACGAATATACAGTGGAAGTGAGAAATAGATTCAAGGGATTAGATCTGATAGACAGAGTGCTTGATGAACTATGGACAGAAGTTTGTGACATTGTACAGGAGGTAGTGATCAAAACCATCCCCAAGAAGAAGAATTGCAAAAAGGCAAAATGGTTGTCTGAAGAGGCCTTACAAACAGCTGAGAAAACAAAGAGAAGCGAAAGGCAAAGAAGAAAAGGAAAATTATCTCTGTCTGAATGCAGAGTTGCAAAGAATAGTAAGGAGAGATAAGAAAGCCTTCCTAAGCAATCAATGCAAAGAAAGAGGAAAACAATAGAATGGGAAAGACTAGAGATCTCTTCAAGAAAATTAGAGATACCAAGGAAACATTTCATGCAAAGATGGGCATAATAAAGGACAGAAATGGTATGGACCTAACAGAAGCAGATGATATTAAGAAGAGGTGGCAAGAATACATAGAAGGACTGTACAAAAAAAGTCTTAATGACCCAGATAACCATGATGGTGTGATCACTAACCTAGAGCCAGATATCCTGGAGTGTGAAATCAAGGGGGTCTTAGGAAGCATCACTACGAACAAAGCTATAGAGGTGATAGAATTCCAACTGAGCTATTTCAAATCCTAAAAGGTGATGCTGTGAAAGTACTGTACTCAATATACCAGCAAATTTGGAAAACTCAGCAGTGGCTATAGGACTGGAAAAGGTCAGTTTTCATTTCAGTCCCAAAGAAAGACAATGCCAAAGAATATTCAAACTACCGCACAATTGCACTCATCTCACACGCTAGGAAATTAATGCCCAACATTCTCCAAGCTAGGCTTCAACAGTATGTGAACTGATAATTTCCAGATGTTCAAGTGGGATTTAAAAAAGGCAGCGGAACCAGAGATCAAATTGCCAACATCCATTGGATCATAGAAAAAGCAAGAGATTTCCAGAAAAATATCTACTTCTGTTTCATTGACTACGCTAAAGCCTTTGACTCTGTGGATCACCACAAACTGTGGAAAATTCTTAGAGACAGGAATGCCAGATCACCTCACCTGCCTCCCGAGAAATCTGTATGCAGGTCAAGAAGCAACAGTTAGAACCAGACATGTAACAACAGACTAGTTTCAAATTGGGAAAGGAGTACGTCAAGGCTGTATATTGTCACCTTGCTTATTTAACTTATATGCGGAGTACATCATGCAAAATGCCAGACTAGATGAAGCACAAGCTGGAATCAAGATTGCCCGGAGAAATATCAACAATCTCAGATATGCAGATGACACCACCCTAATGGCAGAAAGCAAAGAACTAAAGAGCCTCTTGATGAAAGTGAAAGAGGAGAGTGAAAAAGCTGGCTTAAAACTCAACATTCAGAAAATTAAGATTATGGCATCCGGTCCCATCATGGCAAATAGATGGGGAAACAATGGAAACTGACAGACTTGATTTTCTTGGGTTCCAAAATCACTGCAGATGGTGACTGCAGCCGTGAAGTTAAAGGACGCTTGCTCCTTGGAAGAAAAACTGTGACAAACCTAGACAGCAAATTAAAAAGCAGAGACATTACTTTACTGACAAAGGTCCATCTAGTCAAAGCTGTGGTTTTTCCAGTAGTCACATATGGATGTGAGAGTCGGACTATAAAGAAAGCTGAGCACCAAAGAATTGATGCTTTTGAACTGTGATGTTGGAGAAGACTCTTGAGAGCCCCTTGGACTGCAAGGAGATCAAACCAGTCAATCCTAAGGGAAATCAGTCCTGAATATTCACTGGAAGGACTGATGCTGAAGCTGAAGCTCCAATACTTTGGCTACCTGATGCAAAGAACTGACTCCTTAGAAAAGAGCTTAGTGCTGGGAAAGATTGACGGCAAGAGGAGAAGTGGACAGCAGAGGATGAGATGGTTGGATGGCATCACCAACTCAATGAACATGAGTTTGAGCAGGCTCCGGGAGTTGGTGGTGGACAGGGAAGCCGGGTGTGCTATGATCCATGGGGTCGCAAAGAGTTGGACACGGCTAAGTGACTGAACTTGTATGAATACCAAATGAAGAGCAGGCTATCCTATATACACATCTTTCAGGAAAGATCATTAAGAACAGCAAATCGTATTTTTTTACATAGTTGGGAGACTTAGAGAACACCAGACTATCCTGGGGTAACTAACTATGTCTTCCCTTTTGATATCCACACACCCACACACAAAGACCAGTTATCATGTGTAATATGATATTTTCTAACTTCTTTTTTTTTGCCTACCAGTTTAATACCAGCATTTCCCCATCATCTTAAACATTTTCTGAAACTTTACTCATAATTGCAGCATAGCATTTCATAAAATGCATATACCATCACTTTTTAATCAATATAGTATTGTGTACTATTTGAAATCCTAGAATTGTATGAGGGTGCATATTTCTGTGCACCATGGATAACTTTAAATAATTCTTAACTTTGTGGTAGGTTCAAAATGCTATCTTATTTAAATTGAATTTGAGTTTCTTTGCTATCTAATGAATTTTATTATTTTGCGTGCTGAGTCGCTTCAGTCACGTCCAACTCTGTGACCCCATGGATTGCAGCCTGCCAGGCTCCTCTGTCCATGGGATTCTCCAGGCAAGAATACTGGACTGGGTTGCCATTTCCTCCTCCAGGGGATCTTCCAGATGCAGAGATCAAACCCACGTCTCTTATGTCTCCTGCATTAGTAGGCAGGTTCTTTACCACTAGTATTTTATTATTTTACCAGTTTTATACCTTCTTTCGGGAATCCTTTGTCTTTTCCTCAGTTTTCTGTTGGGGTGTCTTCCTTATTGATTTATAAAAACTATATTTAGTAAAGATATTAAATATTTGTCTATCCTACCATTTTCTTTTTCTTTCTTTTTCTTTCTTTTTTTTTTTTTTTGCATTTTATTTCCACTTGTGATTACTTTTTTTGTCTTCCAAAACTTTAACTTTTTTTTGGTCACATCTCAAAGCTTGTGGGATCTTAATTTCCCAACAAGGATTAAACCCAGCACCCCAGCAGTGAGAGTACTGAGTGCTAACCACTGTACCACCAGGGAATTCCCCAAAACTTTAACTTCTGCTTTCTTCTTTGATATCATGGTAATAGTCTTTCCAAGTCTCAAGAATATATACGTTCTTACTGAAATCTTAATCTCTTACTCCACTGTTTTCTTTTCAACACTGAAATGTTTCATTTATCTTGAATTAATATTGGTGTAGATGTAAATGAGGAAATCTGACTACAGTTTTTCCAGCTTAATCAATTAAACTTTGTTTCTAGCTGTTCTGTCCCAACAAAGTCCCAGTAATGCATTATTTCCCAACTGATTTGAAATTCCACCTTTATCATGTGTTTCTTGTATAGCTGTGCTTATTTCTGATTTTATATTCTGTTCTATAAATCCATTTGCCTGTTTCTGAGCTAGAACCACACCGTTTTAATTACTGCGGCTTTATAATATATATTGTATGACACTGTAGCTTCCTCCCCATGATTCTTCCTCTAACACAATGCATTGACTCTTATCTTTAATTTATTCATCCAAAAGAAACTTTATAATTGTAATGTCAAATTCAATTTTTAAAATCCTCTAGGGATTTGGATTGGTATTACAGTTGATTTATAGATTAATTTGAGAAGTATGGATGTCTTTCTAATATTACGATTTCCCATCTCTCCATTTATTAAACTTTTAATTGAACTGTCTATAAATTATGGAACAATATTAAATATTAATTGTGTTAGCAGGCATCTTTGTCTTGCCTGACTTTAATGAGATTCATAGCCTGGAGGTTACAGCACAGGCACTAGAGTCAAAACACTTGGGTTTATATCCTGGCTTCACTAATCAGTACTTTGGGTCTTTGGCAGATTATTCTTTTGTGCCAAATTTCCTCAAATTTCCTTTCCTTGTAAGGTTAATACAAATACCTACCTAGCGACACTGTGATGAGGTTTAAGTGAGATAAGAGATATGAAAATAGTTAGAACTATGCCTGCCACATGGCTCTCAATAAAAGTTAGCTATTGAAGAGGCCAGACTTGTGGTTGCCAAGGAGAAGGGGAGGAGAGGGAAATATCGGGTCTGGGTACCAAATGCAAATTATTACATGAAGGGTGAATAAACAGCAAGGTCCTGATCCTACTGAGTAGAATGAGTGGGCTTCCTAGGTTGGTGCTAGTGGTAAAGAACCCACCTGCCAATGCAGGTAGACGTAAGAGACGAGGGTTCAATCCCTGGGTCAGTAAGATCCCCTGGAGGAGGGCACGGCAACCCTCTCCAGTATTCTTGCCTGGAGAATTCCAGGGAGAGAGGAACCTGGCTACTGTAATCCATAGGGTTGCAAAGAGTTGGACAAGACCGAAGCGACTTAGCAGGCACACACCGTATAGAACAGGGAACTATATTCAAAGTCCTGTGATCAACGATAATGGAAAAAGAATATGAAAAAAGAATATATGTATAACCGAGTCACTTTGTTGTTCAGCAGAAATCACAACATTGTAAATCAACTGTACATCAATAAAACTTCTTTTAAAAAGCTAGCTATTGATACTATTTAATCCTTCAAGTCCTTGTGGGTTTAAGACATATATTCTTTTTCATGTTGAAGATGCAGCCTTCCTGGTTTCTTGCAGTAATTTTTTTCTTAATTAGTGATGGATGTTGAATTTACCAAGTGCCTTTTCAGAATCTGTTGAGAGGATCATTTTTTTTTTTCTTATGACCTATTTCTACACTGAGTTATGATTCTGTATTACATTTAATGATATGGATCTCGGCGGGATATGGCAGCTTTACTCTTAATAAATTGTGCTTTGGTAGATATTACTTGGAATCTTGACTGGTCATTTTCTCTCAAGGGGGAGCTTCCACTTGTCAGCTTGAGGTAGATAAGCTGCCCGTCAGCATTCTGGTGGGTGTCTCACCCCCTCCCCCCGCTTCATCTTGACAATGTTTGGGGGGCTGCCTGTTTCAGAAGAACGATCATCTCTCCATCTCTGCCCTGCTGGGGAAGTGGCTCCAACCTGGCTGTAGGCCTGGGGGAGAGGAGCTCTGCAAGCCCAGTTGCCGTTTCTAGAGAGCTCTGACATTGACGGTGCTTCTGCCCACACCTCTCACCCCACCTGGGTCCCTGGTGCCTCCAACTCCAGAGCTATGGGAAGATTCCACTCTCTTATTAGTGACTCCCCCTTCTCCCTGCAGCCACTGAAGTTTCAGCATTCTCTTCCAAAACCAGCACCCCTTGCCTGTCAGCCTCCCTTCTTCCACAAGCGAGCCTCTCTTCATTGCCTGCCACCAACTCTTCACCCATTCTCTTGATATTTTGACTTTATACAGTCTATCTTCATGATCGATTTAGCGGTGACAGAGGAGAGATGACGCTGTTTGAGCTCCCATGTCATATGGAAGTACTACTGCAAGTGGGGACTTTTCTCAATATTAAATGATGCCCTTTGTCTCATTTAAAGTCTTCTGCCTTGCATGCTACTTTTTCTGATGTTAATAATGTGACTTTGCTTTCTTTAGACTGGCATTCTCCTGCTGTATATGAACCTCTCCACTTTCACACAAAATGTTTCCATCCTTGTGTTCTGGGGTGGTCTTGTAAACACAAATATGACTGACTAGGTTTTATGTTGAAATGAGAAGTCTTTATTGTTGTCATTTTTTCAAATGATGGGGTTTAGCCTGTTTCCAGTGATTTTTAATATTAACACAATCAGTCCTACTTCTGCACTTCTGTCAACTGCTGTGCAATTTTGACTGCTTTCTCCTTGCTTTCCTTTCCTGTCTCTTTTCTTATATGAGCTGCACTTAATTTGCTTTTTTATTTTCCAGTGTCTTGAAAGATACATGTCCTGTTTTTAATTCTTCATTGTATGTTTCTCTAATAGAGCAAATGAGTAGAGGGAACGCTCTGCTCCTTCCCTCCCCCTCTTCTTCTGTTGCCAATTTCTTAGTCTGCGGTGATTTAACCCTGGATTTTGAATTTGATAGATCAAATTATGTATTAATTTTTTCAACTCTATCGAGGTATAGATGATTACTTTTTACATCTAATTTTTAAAGAAAAATATTGATTTTAAGAGCTAAATAGGGACTTCCCTGGCGGTTCACTGGTTAAGAGTCCACATTTCCACTTCAGAGAGCACAGGTTTGATACCTGGTTGGGGAACTAAGATCCCACATGCCTATAGGACGGCCAAAAAAGAAAGAAAGAAAGAGTGCTAAATGTATTAGTTCTTTGGACTCCATAGTTTGTTCTGTCCTTTTATGTACAACTTCCCCTGTTCCTGCACACCATCTCTCAGATCACTGATTTTATTTTTAAGAAAACTTTTTGGAGAATGAGGTGGAATGCTTTTCAAACTTATAGTGCTTTTCTTTTGCCTTCACAAGTGAATTGTCTAAATATTAAGTATTTGGAGTCACATTTTTTCCCACAAAACTCTATAGATGGGACTGCCTTGTTGGTGCAGTGGCTAAGACTCCACGCTTCCAATGCAGGAGGCGTGGATTCAGTCCCTGCCAGGGAGCTGGATCCAACACGCCTCAACTACGAGCTTGCATACCACAACTGAAAAAGAAAAACACTACATGCCACAGCTAAGACCTGGTGCAGTCAAATAAATAAATTAGTGAATAAATATTTTACAAAACTATGGATGATGATCTGTGTTTTCTAGCATTTAATGCTGCTTTAAAGTCCTTCTCTGGCTTAAATTTGTAGAAAAGCTGTTTCATTTGCTTTATCTAGCTTGGATATCAATAATACTTCTAGAACGTCTGCATTTTCCATATAATTTTAAATGTTTGCCCTGATGCATGTTTGTACAGATAGATGAAGGGTGGATTGATGGATAGATGAATGGACGGATGGATTCACGGATGTAAGTTTTGTTTTGTTTGGGCTAAGCTGACCTTTTGATATGTTCACGTTGCCCATTCTTTTACCTGTGAAAATGCCTCTTTTGCCTGTAGCTTTATTCAATTTGTTTATGGTTTCCTCTTCAATGACATCCCAAACTATTCTTTGCTAATGGCTACTCTGTCACTACTCCTCTTCCATGTGGCCGCTATCATCAGTTTAGTCTTGTGGATCTTTACTTGAGAAGCCCAGGATCACGCTCAAGTTTGTTCTGATTTTTATTTTCTATGTTGTTAGGCCTCCTCTTGACTGTTGTCAGTGTGGCTTGCTAATGCATTCTTAGATTCTCTACGGTACCATCTGGCCTCATCTATACCTGTTTCTGTCTTATCCTATTGTCTTTTCATTTCATCCTATGGTCTTTCCATCCAAGCCAATGCTCATCTGTTGATCTTCTGCTCAAATGTCCACTCAAATGGGGTTTCTCTGACCTCTCAGTCCCTTGTTATGCTTGCTGTTCTTTCCCCCCACCCTGGATTGTAATTATATATTTGCCCATTTGTTCCTTATGTCCGCCACCAGACCAGAGTCTCCATGAGGGCAAGGGCTATATCTATCTTATTTAGAGCCATGGCCTCAGCGCCTGGCACAATGGCTGGCAAACATGGGTATTTAATAATTATTTGTTGAATGAGTCTATGTCTACATTACACTGACTTGGACTCCCTTTGGCCAAAATAACATTGTCTGAGCCAGAGGTCCCCAAACTTCTGTCATTGTTAGTATCACCTTTCCCTCCAATATTCATATACCATTTGTACTATTTTTTACTTAGTATTTGTCTTCAGATCAAGCCACTTTTCTATGCTCACTGCATATTTAAGCC
This sequence comes from Cervus elaphus, assembly GCF_910594005.1. NCBI lineage: Eukaryota > Metazoa > Chordata > Mammalia > Artiodactyla > Cervidae > Cervus > Cervus elaphus. Next base: position 34,685,134 of record NC_057824.1, read on the forward strand.
CCATCCTAGTAATAAAATTAAAGTTTTAGTTCTAGTTTAAACTAGATGTTTAAATGTTCTAGATGTTCTAGTTCTAATTTTCTAAAATGCATTAAAACAAACACAAAAGTGTTTTTAAAAAATACAGTTTTCATCCATGAATTACTTGCACATCAGAAATGATGTGTGATGAAACTTTGGGAAATCCTTTCTAAAGAGCTTGGGCTGCTCCATTTCTTCACGGTGCCCACGTCTTCTTTCTTTAGGCTTTGCTTCTTCCCCTGTTATTCATTTGACAAGCATGCGTCATATGCTTTTTGGCTGCCTGTGGTGGTGTGTCCCAGTGACAAGGACTGAGACTCCACACTCAGCCGAAAACAGCATCGCTTCCTGATGGGGTGTGCAGGCTAACCAGGAAGAAAGGCAATAGATAAGCAGATATGCAAGAGAATTACAGATCATGCTCAGTGCGATGAGGGAAATGAACCATGGGTTTATAGAGTGACATTTGAGATTGGAGACATTTGAACAGAGACCAGAGGATGAGAAGGACTGAGCCATGGAAGAGTCAGGGGAAAGTGTGCTAGGCAGAAAAAGCAGAAAAGGCCTGGAGGCAGGTGAGGGTAGGACTGATAGATTTGAGAATGTCATTTAGCTCATCCTGTGGGGTGTCCTGAATATCTTCCAGAACTGAAATGTAGAGCTGGATCATTCTAAATCACTGCCTGGACAGGAATCCAGATTTGCACAGTTTGGGCAAGGCCTGGACCCTGTAGAAATATTGTTGACTCAGTAACCATACAAGCGCATCTTTGACCTGGATGATATCTAAGCATTAGATATAAAACACCCCAGGGCTTTGTCCAAGAGCATTGCTCTCCTTTGGAATTGGGATGAAAACTGAATTTTCCAGTCCTGTGGCAACTGCTGGGTTTTCCAAATTTGCTGCCATATTGAATGCAGCACCTTAAGAGCTTCATCTTTCATGATTTTAAATAGCTCAACTGATTCCTGGGTGGGGAAGATCCCCTGGAGAAGGGAAAGGCTACCCACTCCAGTATTCTGGCCTGGAGAATTCCATGGACTGTATAGTCCATGGGATCACAAAGAGTCGGACACAACTAAGTGAATAGAAGAAGAAAGAAGAAGAAGGAATTCCATCACTTTCACTAGCTTTGTTGGTAGTAATGCTTCCTAAGGCACATTTGACATCACACTCTAGGATGTCTGGCTCTAGGTGAGTGACCACACCATCGTGGTTATCCAGGCTATTAAAACCTTTTTCAGGTGGACCATAAAAATGGCTAAGCTCTGAAGAATTGATACTTTCGAATTGTGGGGCCAGAGAAGACTCTTGAGAGTTCCTTGAACAACAAGGAGATCAAATCAGTCAATCCTAAAGGAAATCAACCCTGAATACTCATTAGAAGGACTGATGCTGAAGCTGAAGCTGCAGTACTTTGGCCACCTGATGCAAAGAGCAGACTCATTGGAAAAGACCCTGATGCTGGGAAAGATTGAGGGCAGGAGGAGTAAAGGGCAGCAGAGGATGAGATGGTTGTATAGCATCACCAGTTCAATGGACATGAACTTGGGCAAACGCTGGGAGATAGTAAGGGACAAGGAAGTCTGGTACGCTGCAGTCCTTGGGATCGCAAAGAGTTGGACACAGCTGAATGACCACAGCAGCATTGCTCTCCTTACTCCCTGAATAATCAGAAAGCCAGCCCCTGTTCACCCTTGGAACCGCAGGGCTTCGTGTATTCTGAAACACCTGCCTCTTCGGGAGACAAAATGAAAAGGACTCCTGATGGTGGCTAACTTCTCCCAGGGAGACAGCAGGGAACTGAGGCCAGGCAGGAGGTGTTGCTTCCAACAGCTGCAGTTGGATCACCTCCCACGAGAGGGCACTGCTATGCTGCAGGAAGTGGGGGCAGGCTTGCAGAACTCAGCCCTGAAAAATTTAGTACCCAGGGGGGCTCTGGAGTGTGAGATTGGAAGGTTTGATGTTTAAAAAGAAGATAAACTCACTGACTCATCCAGTCTTTGGCTGGGACATTTGTAGATGCTGGGAATGCATTCAGATCTGCTAGAGACAGCACATAGGTCCTTAGCATGGATTCAGGCACAGGTGGAAAGTGGGGCCTCCGTGGACACTGCAGGCAGGGAGTTCTGGGAGGTGAAGGTGGAGGTGAAGATGCACAGGCTGGGGGGCAGGAAGGGCGGTGAAGTTGGCATCAGAAGGCCACTGGGTTGACTAGCCCCATCCTCCGCCTGGGGCTGGTCAGTGTGGAGAAACTTATGTTTTTGGCAGCAGGATAGTGAAGATGTTTCATTTTAACAGTTTCTGTATTCTGTATGGTACGAACTCATCTGCTGAGAAAGGCAGAAAAGGGCAGGCTTTGATCATTGGCAGAGTGTGGAAAAGGTCTGAAAAAGCTGTTTGCAGAATGGGAGGGTGAGTTGACCAGAGGAACACGGCAGAATTGCCAGCTGTGCTGAGACCCCCAGTGTCAGGAATCAGGTATTTGTAATGGAGCCATCCTGCCGGTTTCAAACGTTCTCCAGCAGCACATTCCCTTCTTCCCCTCCATCTGTGTTCACTTAGATTGACTTCCAGAGACGCAAGGAGGATGCAGGTCCCCTAAGCCACCCCTGGGAACCATCCCTGCCACTCAGTGAAGCAAACTGACTCAGAATGGATGCTGGCGAGCAGGGTCTACGGAAAGAAAGATGCGGAGCTGCTCCTTGCAGCTCCGACCATGAAAAAGGAAGCTGTGATGGGTCCTAAGCTGGCAGGGACTAATGTCAGGAGAGATTGGGTGGGAGATTACCAGTTGGATTCAGTTATAGACTAGATGGGGCTTCCCTTGGTAAACAAGCCGCCTGCAATGCAGGAGACCCTGGTTCGACTCCTGCGTCAGGGAGATCACCTGGAGAAGGAAATGGCAACCCACTCCAGTATTCTTGCCTGGAGAATCCCATGGACAGAGGAGCCTGCCGTGCTATAGTCCATGGGGTCGCAAGAGTCGGACATGACTGAGCAACTGAGCCACCACCATCGATTAAATGTGAGTGTTGCTGGGTGACTAGTGGCTGTTGGGGCCATAAAGTGAGACATAAAGAGAGAAGTGGTAAGGAGAGAAACATAACTGAAATATGTCAGGAGAAGGACTGGTAAGAGGGGTAAAGGGGAAACCAAGGCATTGTGTTCTTAAAGCCAAGAAAGAACATGTTCCTCAAGAAGTAGGGATTGCGCTAATGCCTCAGATGCTTCAGAGGACAAAACAAGGCCGGGACAAAGTGGGACTCCTCAGAGAGAGCTGTTTCAGAGAGTGAAGAGGCAGAAGGCAGATGTGACAAGTGGGGGATGCATATGAAGGGAGGAAGTGGAGCTGTTGAGATTTCTCTCAAGAATTTTGGGAAGAAAAGGAGCCCTATAGGGCTGTAGTGGGAGCTCATGAGGAAACAGATGATAGGCTTTTTGAAAATCAGAAAGACAAATCTTACAGCACAGTAACTATAGTTAATAACACTATATTGCATATTTGAAAGTTCCTAAGAGAGTTCCTGGGTGGCTCAGTGGTAAAGAATCCGCCCAATGCAGGAGACACAGGAGATGTGGGTTCCATCCCACGTGGTCGTCGGAAAGATTCCCTGGAGGAGGAAATGGCAACCCATTCCAGTATTCTTGCCTAGAGAATCCAATGGACAGAGGAGCTTGGTGAACTACAGTCCATGGGGTTGCAAAGAGTTGGACATGACTGAGCAACTGAGCACTCACACAGCACAAGAGAGTAGCTTTAACAAGTTCTCATCAGAAGAAAAAAAATTATGCGTTGGTGATGGATGTTCACGAGACTTATCATGGTGATTTCACAAAATATCCATTCATATGTTGAATCATTATGTTGCACACTTGGAACTAATATACTATTATATGTCAATTATATCTCAACTTTAAAAATAACTAAATAAATAAAAGAACAACAAAAAAAAACCTTAAACTAAAGGGGAGAAATTAGAGAAAGAGGAACCTTTTGATGGGTGGGTACAGCACTTTACAGTTTACATGGGCCCCTTCCGTGTTCATCCAGCTTAGCCCTCACAGCAGCCAGGGGAAGTCCACCTTATTATCATCTGCACACTGAGCTGAGGAAACTGCTGTGAAAGTCACAATGCCAGGAGATGGGAAAGCTGGGCCTCCAATCTGGGTTTTCTGAATTCACATCATCTACAGTTCATGATCCAATATTCATTGCCTGTGTGCTAAGTCGCTTCAGTCGTGTCTGACTCTTTGCGACCCTGTGGACTATAGTCTGCCAGGCCCCTCAGCCCATGGGATTCTCCAGGCAAGAATGCTGGAGTGGGTTGCTGTGCCCTCCTCCAGGGGGTCTCCCGGACCCAGGGATCGAACCTGCACCTCTGACATCTCCTGCATTGGCAGGCAGGTTCTTTGTCAGTAGCGCCACCTGGGAAGTCCCCCAACATCCACTAGCCAGTCCCATTTAATGCATAAACACTCACTAACTATGTAATTTGTGCCAGGAGGGCCAGCACCTGGCTACTCAAACTGTGGGTCACGGACCAGCCTATCAGCCTCACTGCAGAGCATTTTGGAAATGCAGAATCTCGCCCCCCTCCCTAGACTTGTAGAATCAGAATCTGCATTTCAACAAGACCCCAAGGCAATACAAATGCACATTCGAGTGTGGGAAGGGCTGACCTAGGGATCCACTCCCAGGGCAAAAGGAAAGTAGGCTTAGATGTGGAGAAGGAGCTAAGCCCAGACCGAGAGAGAAGGTGAGAGTTTCAGAGTTACCCCCAGTGGGTGCCCTGAAAGTGTCCCCGTGGTCAGGCCAGGCTAGCCCGCAGATGGCACCTGAGAAATTGAAGTCCAGTTGCCTGGAAACTTATTGGAGCTGTAGGTGCAGCAGCAAAATCCATTCATTCAACACCCACGGTCACCCTTCCTCCTTTCCAAGCCCAGATATTCTGGAGAGCAGAGCTGTGCATTCGCAGCCCGACAGATCTGTGCTTTCGACCCACACCCAGGCTCCTCCAGACACGGCTTCTCCAGACATGTTTCCTCCCCCTCACTTCTCAAAACTGCTTCCATGCTGGCTATCTTCTCCCTAAATAAGATCAAGGGAGACTTTTTAACATAACCATTTATTAGCTAGTTTTTTAAACTACAAAGGGGAAAAAATCCAATGAGTACAGAGAGATCGAGGTGAAAATTAAGTCCATCCTACACCACAGGCCATCCGGGGCCCCCAAGGTAATCACGGCTAACAGTTGACAGTGTATCTTTTTAGAGATGGTGTGTGCATGTCAATGGTGGAATCTGTGTGTACATTTTATAAGTAAATAGGCACACACTGAACTCACTGTTCTGTGTCTTGCTTCTTTTTCACTTAATAATACATCTTGGACTCCTTTCTGTGTCAATAGCTATAGATTCACTTTATTTTTTCACAGCCATAAAATAAGCTATTGTCTGACTTCACTGAAGCTTATTGAACCAGCCTCCTACCAATGGACATGTAGGTTGTTTCTGGTCTCTTTCTGTTACAAACAGCGCTTCAGTTATTAGGTCAATCGCAGCTGCTATAACAAACAAACCCCAAGAGAAAAGTGTGTGTCTTGCTCACGATAGTCCAAAGGCATTGTTTCCCTAATTATAAGAGGTCTTCATGCCCCTTCTCCCTTTTAAACCTTCCAAGGCCTCAGAGTTCTGGGCATTTAGCTTGTAGATGTAAAAGAAAATGAAGAGGACACACCTACTTTGTAAACACCTGGGCCTGGAGGTCACAGAGTTAGAACCACCCACAGGCCCACCGCAGGGGGTGCTGGGAGATGTAGTCCTTGGCTGGGCCACCACCCTCTAGAGACAGAGCTATACAATGGAGTGAGAGGCAGGAATCTTTGGTGGATGCCTCCCCATCTCTGCCACACATACTGTGACAAACATTCTTGCACACAGGTCTTCACACACTTGTACAATTAAATTTCCAGAAGTGGAATTGCTGGGTAAAAGGGTATGTATGTTTTACATTTGGGTAGATAATATCTAGGGCTTCCCAAGTGGTGCTATAAAGAGCCCGCCTGCCAATGCCGGAGACATAAGAGATGTAGGTTTGATCCGTGGGTCAGGAAGATCCCTTGGAGGAGGGCACGACAACCCACTCCAGTATTCTTGCCTGGAAAATCCCATGGACAGAGGAGCCTTGGGGGCTACAGTCCATGGGGCCACAAAAAGTTGGACATGACTGAAGTGACTTAGCATGCACGCATACACAGATAATATCTAATTATCCTTCTAAAGATGCATTGATTTACACTCCCTCAAAGTATCGGCAAGTACTTTGTTCTACACTTTTGCCAGCAATACTTGTTATAATTTATTGATTTATTTGGCCGTGTCAGGGCTTCAATGGGACACACGGGATCTTTCACTGTGGCACAGTAGTGTGGCATGCGGGCTGAGCTGCTCCATAGCACGTGGGATCTTAGTTCCCTGACCAGGGATCAAACCCACATCCCCTTTATTGCAAGGCAGATTTTTAATCATTGGACCACCAGGAAAGTCTTAACAACTGTTATAATTTTTAAAAGTATAATTTCCAGTCATACAGGTGAATAATATGATCTCATCTTAGTTTTAATCTGCATGTCTTTTATTTTAACAGAGATGGAGTATCTTTTCTTAACTTTATTTCCCATTGGTAGCTCTTTAGACATTAACTTCTCACAGCCCATGTTCCTATACTCCACCAGCTGATTCTTTTTCTTATTAATTTGCAAGGACTTTGAAAAATATATAAAACATACAATGCTTATATATAAAACATAAAAACATGCTGCTGCTGCTGCTAAGTTGCTTCAGTTATGTCTAACTCTGTGTGACCCTCTGGACAGCAGCCCACCAGGCTCCTCTGTCCATGGGATTCTCTAGGCAAGAATACTGGGGTGGTTTGCCATTTCCTTCTGCAATATAAATGCATATATAGATATTAAAAATATATGAAATCATCCTTTGTTTCACTATCTCGTATGATGCAAATGTATTTCCAGTGAGTCATTTTTCCCATTATTTTATTTATGGTATTTTTCCATCCCAGAGACTTACATTTTTTATGTATCTAACTTTGCAAGCTTTTCCTCCATGGGTTTTGTGTCGTGCTTAGAAAGGCTATCCTCGTGCCAAGATTAATTTTATATTCTCACGTTTTCTTCTAGTGCTAGAGTCACACTTGCTTGAATCTGGATTTTGCAACTTGCTGCGTTGATTCGGTGACTGACTTCAGTTCTCCATGTCCCAGATTCCTCAGCTCATAAAGAGGAATAGTGAGAATGCTGGGCTCATGGAGTTAATGTGAGGACCAAGGGAGGTGGCTCATACACAGAGTAGCGCATCTGACCACTGGTCCCTGAATGAGAAATCTTAGCTATTAGCTTGTTCATGATGTCCAGGGCTTCAGTGACCCCATCTCTATCAGCCTGGGCTGCTATCACAAAAACACCATAGGCTGGGAAGCTTCCATAAAGGAAAGCTATTTCTCACAGCCTGGAGGCTGAAAGTCCAAGATCAAGGTGCCAGCCAATTTGGTTCCTGGTGAGGACTCTCCTTCTGGTTTACAGACAGACATCTTCTTACTGTGTCCTCACATGGCAGAGAGGGAGAGATCATCTCTCCCTTTAAATAAAATTAATTTAGCCTTTTATTTTGCATTGGAATATACTCGAGTAACTCAGCTGATAAAGAATCTACCTACAATGCAGGAGACCCCAGTTCGATTCTTGGGTTGGGAAGATCCACTGGAGAAGGGGTAGGCTACCCACTCGACTATTCTTGGGCTTCCCTTGTGCCTCAACTGGTAAAGAATCCGCCTGTAATGCGGGAGACCTGGGTTCGAACCCTGGGTTGGGAAGATCCCCTGGAGAAGGGAAAGGCTACCCACTCCAGTATTCTGGCCTGGAGAATCCCATGGACTCTGCAGTCCCTGGGATCACAAAGAGTCGGACACAACTGAGCGACTTTCACTTTCATAGTGGAGTGACAATATTGTGTTAATTTCATGTATAAACAAAGTGATTCATTTATACTTTCATGTATACAACAAAGTGATTCATTTATACGTATACATGTATCTATTCTTTTCCCGATTAGGTTGTTACAGAATATTGAGCAGAGTTCCCTGTGCAATACAGTAGGTCCTTGTCGCTTCTTATAAGAGCATTAAGGCCTCCTCTCTTGTGAACTAATTACTCCCATAGGTCCTGCCTCCAAATACCATCACATTGGGAGTTAGGGCGTCAACATATAAATTTGAGATGAGGATGGCAGGGGACACAGGCATCCAGTCCATAGCAGACCATGTGTATTGGCTGAGATAGGCTGGGTGCCCTTTTTTTTCAAGGTGTACAACATAATGATTTTGGCATAAATCATCATGGTAGACACAGATGGCACTGGTGGTAAAGAACCCACCTGCCAATGCAGGAGACATAAAAAATGGGGGTTTCATCCCTGGGTCAGGAAGATCCTCTGGAGGAGGAAATGGCAACCCTCTCCAGTATTCTTGCCTGGGAGATCCCATGGACAGAGCAGCCTGGTGGGCTACGGTCTGTAGGGTTGCAAAGAGTCAGACACAACTGAAGCAACTTAGCACACATGCACGCTAAGTGATTGTGAAGTGATTATCACAATTGGGTTAATGAACAAATCCATCACCTCACAGAGTTACCATTTTTGTGTGTGTAGTGAGACCACTTCAGAGAAGGCAATGGCAACCCATTCCAGTACTCTTGCCTGGAAAATCCCATGGATGGAGGAGCCTGGTGGGCTGCAGTCCATGGGGTTACTAAGAGTCGGACACGACTGAGCGACTCCACTTTCACTTTTCACTTTCATGCATTGGAGAAGGAGATGGCAACCCACTCCAGTGTTCTTGCCTGGAGAATCCCAGGGATGGGGGAGCCTGGTGGGCTGCCACCTATGGGGTCGCACAGAGTCGGACACAACTGAAGTGACTTAGCAGCAGTAGCACTGAGACCACTTAAGACCTACTCTCTCAGTAAATTTCAAGTATGTAATACCAGAATGTGGACTCTTGTCACCAGGCTGTACATTAGATCCCCAGATCTTATTCATCTTCAACTGAAAGTTTGTACCCTTTGACCTTTATCTCCCCATTTCCCTCTCCCCACCTCCAGCCCCCAGCAACCGCCATTCTACTCTCTGGTTCTGTGAGTTCAACACAGAGATCCCATCTGTAACTGAAATCATATAGTATCTGTCTTTCTGTGCTTGGCAGATTTTACTCAGTCATAAAAAAAGAATGAAGACCTGCCGTTTGGGAGGACATGGGTGAACCTATAGGACATTATGTGAAGTGAAGCTACATGCCCATTTCTTCCAGTTAACAAATGGCAAAACTCACACTCAGCTCTCTGATTTCAAATCCCACACTCACAACCAGCCGCTAAAGTAGCCCACTGCCCTCTGAACATCTCCATGTGGATGTATCAGGCAAGGAGGATTCTATTCTGGTTTCCATCTGGCACCTGGGGGACTCAAGACAAATTCAATATTTCACAAAGTAGAGATGAAAGAATAGCAACCACTGGGGAAACCTGCAGTAGAAGAGGCAGGCAGGGTTACCCTGTCTTCTCGCCATCACCCTGGGGAACACGCCAGAGCCCGAACCATGTGGGGGTTAACGCTCCAGGGAAGAGACTGTGCTCAGACACTTATATCAGCTTCCCTTCTTATAGAGCTGAGGTGAGAACAGCCTTGTCAGCTGGGAGACAGTCAAACTACTAGGACACCAGGCAGGCTGGACTGAGGTGCCAGATGTTTACATGAGTTATCGGGGAAAGCCAACTGCTCTGGCCATGAGGACCTTGATGACTGTCAGAGACAGGATTCAAGCATGGCCCCTCCTAGCAGAAGAGGAAGCCACCAGCCCTAGTGGGAAGCCAAGTTCCATCAGCCCCTCACATTGGGAAAAGGGGAGCCCCCTCACCCCTCGGGTTTACAAGGCTGTCAACTCCTTGAGGATCATGCCTGTCTTTGTATCCTGGCATACAGCAGGTACTCAATAAATGTGTATCTAATGAATGAGCACATGGCTGCATACCAGGCCCAGGAGAGGCATTGTCGACAGAGACTTGATGGTGGTGAGCCCTGCCTTTTGTGACCTAACACTCTAGGGTGATGACAGATAATGTGTAAAAAATGAGTTATGTCTGTAGTGAGTCCCATGGAATCACAGGGATAACAAATACCTAACTTCTGGGAAGAGGGAGATAATAAAGGCACAATCAGAGAAGGCTCTCTGGTGGAGGTGATGATGAGCTAAGGGCTGAGGCATGAAGTTCTGCCTGACCAGCTACAGAGGCTTCCCCCAGAGGCCACGACACATCAGAGGTCCCCTGGCATGAAAAATGCAGTTTCGGGGGAGAACTCTGAATAGTCCAGTCTGGCCAGAGCCCAAGATGGCCGTGGGCTGGGTTAAGTAGAGCCACCTAAATCCTGTTAAGGCCTTTATCCTGTGAGCAGTGAAGAACCACTGATGGGGTTCAAGCTGGGACTCGGCATTTTCCTCCCAGGTCACATCAGTGTAAGGATTAGAGCTGAGGACTTGGAAGGAGGGGGTTCTGAGATGCCAGAGGGGACGCAGGTGTGTGCTCACAGGTGCTGTGCCTACGCTGGCCAGCACATGGAGGGTGAGCGGGTTTAGCAGGTTTAGTTTTAGAAGAACCTGTTTCTTGCAGGAAAGACTTCCCCCCCCCCCTTCCGCTCCTAATTATCCCTCTGGAGACAGCAATGACTTTTTTTTTTTTTTCCAAGGAGCCTGGTTGCCCAGCCAGGAGCTAATAAATCACCAAAGTCCCCCAGGCAGCCAGGCCTTTTAGAGCACACTCATGGGGTGCACAGATTTAGCAGAAAAGGAAATCTTCCAGTGAACCCTTCTGGTGATAATCGGGGTAAGCCAGCCCCCAACTCCACATCCCTGTGTGGACAGTGGGGCCACAAGACCTGCCTCTCTTCTACTGAGTGGGTCAGAAAATGCCATTTCCAGAGAGTTTCAAACTGACAAGACAGTATTTGGATTTTTTTTCTTTCTTCTTTTGGTAAGGGACACAGAAGTCTGTGATTTTTTTCCCTCGGGCAGAAGACCTAAAATGGACTTTGGGGCACAGATCTCCACCAGCACACACAAATGTGCTACTTTCTCATTGTTCCAGACTAAAGCCTTGCCTTTATTTTTTAATTTTTTTTCTCTTCAGCAAGTAATGACTTTGTCCCTACTTAAGTGCCAGAACAACCAAGAAAAAGACAGACACCAGTGCTTTTCTCTTGGAACTTCCAGTCTATGACTGGGCTGGGAGAGGGCAGAGATATCCTTCAAATAAATATTTAACGTCTTAGGTAGCAATGAGTATGATCACATTACTTACAAGGGTGCATTTTATTAAGACTGCGCTTCCCAAGCTTTTCTGATCATGAATCATGAAGCAAGGGGCTCATTAAAAATGCAGGCTCCTGGGCTGCACCATAAACCCACCGAAGCTGAATATACTGAGACTCTTTTCCTCTAAGGAGAAATCACTTCTGAGCTACTGGATTGAAGGCTCTGCAGCTAAAGGAACATGCAGTCCTCAACCTTGGTTCTTAGCCCTGGGGCCCCTTGGGATCAGCTGGGGAGCTTTAAAGTCAGAGGTGCCCAGGCCTCTGCACCCACCCAGAGACTCTGATTTAATTACTCTGGTTTGGTGGTATGGGACTTCCCAAGTGGCACTAGTGGTAAAGAACCTGCCTGCCAATGCAGAAGACATAAGAGATGAGGGTTTGATCCCTGGATCAGGAAGATCCTCTGGAAGAGGGCATGGCAACCCACTCTAGTATTCTTGCCCAGAGAATCCAATGGACAAAAGAAGCTGGCAGGCTACAGTCCATAGGATGGCATAGAGTCGGACACAACTGAAGTGACTTGGCCCACATTAGCACGTGTGGGGGTATTTATCACGTCCAGTTTGACTTCCCCACCTCCTCCCTCTCAGCCACACTACAGATGACCACAGCCCTGTCCTCTTTCAACATCAGAGGGAACTTGGGCAAAGGACATTGCAGATGGCAAAACAGACATGGCACAAGATCTGTTCCTTTCAGTCTCATTTTACCTTCTTATGTTGGGAAGTTTTGGCTGAAGCAAAGCTTGAATTCTTCCTCAGCTCATGAACCTGAGTACATGTGGTCATGATGAAATTTTTTAAATGACACAGTGATCCCCTCACCCCAGGAGTGTCTGCTGGAATCTTCCTCTGCCCAGGTCCAGAATGACAAAAAAAGAAATGTCATAATTTCTGGTAACTTCTGAGGACTCGTGATAACCCCTCAACAGGCAACCTACCTTTGACACTAGATCTTTGATCAATTTATTGAGCACCTATGTTGTGCCAGATTTGTGCTAAGAAGGCAAAAATGAATAAGAAACATGCCCAAGATACTGACGATCTCTTGATATAAATGGATGTGTACTTAGCAAGTACTACACAATGGGATGAGGTCTTAATAGCTGGATTCAGGAAGTGTCATGAAATTTTTTTTTCATTTTTTAAATTTTTTAAACTTAATTAATTTATTTATTTTACTTTACAACATTGTATTGGTTTTGCCATACATTGACTTGAATCCAGCATGGGTGTACATATGTTCCCCATCCTGAACCCCCCTCCCACCTCCCTCCCTATCCCAACCCTCTGGGTCATCCCAGTGCACCAGCCCTAAGCATCCTGTATGATGCATTGAACCTGGACTGGCGATTCATTTCACATATGATAATTTACATGTTTCAATGCCCTTCTCCCATATCATCCCACACTCGCCCTCTCCCCCAGAGTCCAAAAGATTGTTCAATACATCTGTGTCTCTCTTGCTGTCTCACATACAGGGTTATCATTCAGTTCAGTTCAGTCTCTCATTCGTGTCTGACTCTTTGCGACCCCATGAATCGCAGCACACCAGGCCTCCCTGTACAGCACCAACTCCCAGAATTTACTCAAACTCATGCCCATTGAATCGGTGATGCCATCCAGCCATCTCATCCTCTGTCATCCCCTTCTCCTCCTGCCCCCAGTCCCTCCCAGCATCAGGGTCTTTTCCAGTGAGTCAACTCTTCACATGAGGTGGCCAAAGTACTGGAGTTTCAGCTTCAGCATCAGTCCTTCCAATGAACACCCAGGACTGATCGCCTTCAGGATGGACTGGTTGGATCTTCTTGCAGTCCAAGGGACTCTCAAGAGTCTTCTCCAACACCATAGTTCAAAAGCATCAATTTTTCGGCGCTCAGCTTTCTTCACAGTCCAACTCTCACATCCATACATGACCACTGAAAAACCATAGCCTTGACCAGACGGATCTTTGTTGGCAAAGTAATGTCTCTGCTTTTTAATATGCTATCTAGGTTGGTCATAACTTTCCTTCCAAGGAGAAAGCGTCTTTTAATTTCATGGCTGCAGTCACCATCTGCAGTGATTCTGGAGCCCAAAAAAATAAAGTCTGACACTGTTTCCACTGTCTCCCCATCTATTTCCCATGAGGTGATGGGACCAGATGCCATGATCTTAGTTTTCTGAATGTTGAGCTTTAAGCCAACTTTTTCACTCTCCTCTTTCCCTTTCATCAAGAGGCCTTTTAGTTCCTCTTCACTCTCTGCCATAAGCGTGGTATCATCTGCATATCTGAGGTTATTGATATTTCTCCCAGCAATCTTGATTCCAGCTTGTCCTTCTTCCAGACCAGCGTTTCTCATGATGTACTCTGCATATAAGTTAAATAAGCAGGGTGACAATATACAGCCTTGATATACTCCTTTTCCTATTTGGAACCAGTCTGTTGTTCCATGTCCAGTTCTAACTGTTGCTTCCTGACCTGCATACAGGTTTCTCAAGAGGCAGGTCAGGTGGTCTGGTATTCCCATCTCCTTCAGAATTTTCCACAGTTTATTGTGATCCACACAGTTGAAGGCTTTGTCATAGTCAATAAAGCAGAAATAGATGTTTTTCTGGAACTCTCTTGCTTTTTTGATGATCCAGCAGATATTGGCAATTTGATCTCTGGTTCCTCTGCCTTTTCTAAAACCAGCTTGAACATCTGGAAGTTCTCGGTTCACATATTGCTGAAGCCTGGCTTGGAGAATTTTGAGCATTACTTTACTAGAGTGTGAGATGAGTGCAATTGTGTGGCAGTTTGAGCATATCATCTTTCTAAATTCCGTATATATGCATTATTATACCCCATGAATCGCAGCACACCAGGCCTCCCTGTCCATCACAGGGAGGATGTATTGATGTTTTTATTTCCGGCTTACTTCACTCTGTATAATAGACTCCAGTTTCATCCACCTCATTAGAACTGATTCAAATGTATTCTTTTTAATGGCTGAGTAATATTCCATTGTGTATATGTACCACAGCTTTCTTATCCATTCATCTGCTGATGAACATCTAGGTTGCTTCCATGTCCTGGCTACTATAAACAGTGCCGTGATGAACACTGGGGTCCACATGTCTCTTTCAATCCTTGTTTCCTCAGTGTGAATCCCCAGCAGCAGGATTGCTGGGTCATATGGCAGTTCTATTTCCAGTTTTTTAAGGAATCTCCACACTGTTCTCCATAGCGGCTGTACTAGTTTGCATTCCCACCAACAGTGTAAGAGGGTTCCCTTTTCTCCACACCCTCTCCAGCATTTATTGCTTGTAGACTTTTGGATAGCAGCCATCCTGACTGGCGTGTAATGGTACCTCATTGTGTTTTTGATTTGCATTTCTCTAATAATGAGTGATGTTGAGCATCTTTTCATGTGTTTGTTAGCCATCTGTATGTCTTCTTTGGAGAAATGTCTGTTTAGTTCTTTGGCCCACTTTTTGATTGGGTCTTTTATTTTTCTGGAATTGAGCTGCAGGAGTTGCTTGTATATTTTTGAGATTAATTCTTTGCCCGTTGCTTCATTTGCTATTATTTTCTCCCATTCTGAAGGCTGCCTTTTCACCTTGCTTATAATTTCCTTTGTTGTGCAGAAGCTTTTAAGTTTCATTAGGTCCCATTTGTTTACTTTTGCTTTTATTTCCAATATTCTGGGAGGTGGGTCATAGAGGATCCTGCTGTGGTTTATGTCAGAGAGTGTTTTGCCTATGATTTCCTCTAGGAGTTTTATAGTTTCTGGTCTTACATTTAGATCTTTAATCCATTTTGAGTTTATTTTTGTATATGGTGTTAGAAAGTGTTCTAGTTTCATTCTTTTACAAGTAGTAAGTGGTCATTCTTTTGACCAACTTTCCCAGCACCACTTGTTAAAGAGATTGTCTTTTCTCCATTGTATATTCTTGCCTCCTTTGTCAAAGATAAGGTGTCCATAGCTGTGTGGATTTATCTCTGGGCTTTCTATTTTGTTCCATTGATCTATATTTCTGTCTTTATACCAGTACCACGCTGTCTTGATGACTGTGGCTTTGTAGTAGCGGCTAAAGTTGGGCAGGTTGATTCCTCCAGTTCCATTCTTCTTTCTCAAGATAGTTTTGGCTATTTGAGGGTTTTTGTATGAAATTATTTTTTAAAAAGCCTTCACAGAGGGTGTGAATTTTCCTTTGGATTTGGAAAGGTGAGTAGATGTTTGCCAGGGTGAAAGAGACCAGAAAGATGGTCCAGAGTCTTAAAAAACAAAACAAACATGAAAGGACAGCATGTGTTTGGTGAGTGAATTTTGTGTTCAATATAGCTGTAAGCATCAGATTTCCAGGAGGTGGCAAGAGATTAATTCTGGAAATGTAGACAGCAGCCCTGAGTACCAAGGCAAGGAATATGGGCTTTATTCAGAAGAATGGCTGATGGTTGACAAGACTGGATTTGCTTTATTTTTTTGTATTCTCAGTAGATATTTTATGAATCAAGATGCAAACACGAAAAACGTGGAGCCCAACATTCTTGGCAGATGCTTGCCTCTCTTCTTATGGAGAAAGATGTTTACAACTCTCAGTATTGACTCATCTAAATATTTTATCACTGTCTGTGACTGCATTCATTCACTTTATTTTTTAAATTTTTATTGGAATATAGTTTCTTTACAATGTTGTGTTAGTTCCTACTATACAGCAAAGTGAGTCAGACGTTGCATATACATGTATCCCCTCTTTTTTGGATTTCCTTCTGCTTTAGGTCACCAGAGAGCACTGAGTAGGTTTCCCTGAATTATACAGTAGGTTCCCATTAGTCACATCTACGCAAGAGTATGGATTTGCTTTAGCATGATTCCCTTGGTGGACACAGAATGCAGAATGGATTGAAAGGGAAAAGAAAGTAGAAGCATGGAGGTCAGAGAGAAATCTATTGTCAGAGGAACAGATGACATGAGCCTGAGGTGTATGAATGGGACCAGGAGATGGGGGGAGACTTAAGAACTTATCAGGAAGACAGACATTAGATGTAAGAAGGATGTGAGGTTTTTACACTTTGTGAGTGGATTCATGGTGATACCATCGACAAAAACAGGCAAAAGAGAGAAGTAAGCATGGGAGGAAAATGGCAAGTTCATTACCGAGATGAGGTATCCTGTCCATAGACAGTTGGACATTCCAGTCCAGAGTGTGGGGAACTTGGAACTGCAGTTACAGACCTGTGAGGAGTAACGGCTTCCAGGTGGTGCTAAAGGCTAGGGAGGAAAGGGGTCATCCAGGAAAATCATGTAGAATAAGAGAAGTGGGAGATAGACTCCTGGGAAGGTTCTCAGTGATTTGGAGAAAGTTGAGAATGTGAAAAGGGGATGAGGGCTCCAGTGCATATCTGGATTAGATTGTTGGCTTCATGTGAGCCTTAGAAATATTGATGGAGACCTTACTTGTGCCATGGCTATGATAGCCTTTGCAGAGGGAGATGCAAATAAGGTGCACCTGCCCTGCCTTGTGCAGTTTATAATCAAGTGGGGGTGAGCTTAGCTTAGCATAGCTTCCACAGAGAGGAAACCAGGTTGTATAAGGCACATTAGAATTCTTGGGTTCTAAGCAACAGAAATGGACTCTGATTAACTTCAAGTGGTAAAACAAATCTCTTAGAAAGATGTGCAGTAACTTATAGAACTACAGAGGAAGGTGGGCAAACCAGGTTTGGGAAAGGGCAAGAACCAAGAGAGCTGAGGGGTTTGGTAAGAGAGAGTGCAGGGGAGGCTCCTCCAAGCTCCTGTGTCTGACTGGAAGATTCAGTCCACATTCCGTCTTCATGATACACTTTTTGTCAGTCATGCACCCTCTCCTTGGACTGCTAAGAGTTTATCCAAAATAGGAGTGGTTCCTTTAAAAGAAATCTGGGGGCTACTACCAGATGTGGTGGAAATTGTTGCTGAGCAGGTTAAAATAACAGATGGGCAGTAAGTCCAAATGGTGAGTGTTAGGCCACTCTTTCTGTAATTTTTGCAGAGCCACACAGAAACAAAAAGAGACTGAAGCTTAAAAGGGTTATGGGGGTGAGAGAAAAGTTCAGCTGTTTGTTAGCAGCTGGAAACACATCAGCAAAATTTGAACAATGGCATGAGGAGGAAAAATGAGCCTTAAGGAAAAGACTAATGCCCCCTTCCCACCACAGATCAGAGAGGTGTGTATCCATAGGGTCTCCTTGTGTGTTACCATCACACAGGCCTCTATTCCAGTGACCTAATGAGAAATAAATATGTAAGGTGTCCTTTGGTGGAATAGAGAAAATTTGAAGTACACGTTTGACACATGGTGTAATGATCTGTGCATGATATTGTTTACAGTGTGGTGTTTATGTCCTCCTTAGTAACTGTAATTTGGTTTTGTAGCTGATATGCCAATTAGGAAGGGTGGAACTTCACTTTAATGCACAGCTCGGGGAGTGATGTGACATCCTGAAGATCACTAGAATAGGTCAGAATTTTCCAAACTGGTAGCAGAGAGAGGTGTTAATTGGAACTCCTGGCAAAAGTTCATAGCTCCTTAGCCAGATAAGCTTGGGAAATGCTGCAACCTGTTTTCTTCTGTTGGATATTCATTGATATATAAAAGGATATTGCAAAGAAATATGTTTAATGGCTTATCAGGTCAAATTTTGTGTGTTGAAGGCCTTATACCCCCATAAAGCTTGGAAAGTCCCTTAATTTAAATGCACTGTCACAGATATGTAATTTCATCTACTCTGTCATTAAGGCCAACACCTCATTACAATGTGTTCCAAGATCATAAAATAATACAGGCAGATTTCTAAGAAAATCCAAAGAATTCTATTCAGGTGCACCTGTGATTATTTGCTAAGAATGATATCCTGAGTATTAATAAATACTATTAAAAATTTCAACCCATCAAGGTCTATTACAGACTTTGGGCCTAGCAGCAAAATATTGGTTGTATTAGCTTCTCAGTTGCAAAAAGATCTTGAAGATTCAAGGGGGAAATGGGAGGTTTGTATGAAAGGCAGGAGAGTCAGGGGGTGGGGGGAGGGATCTGAGAGCATAGGTGGGCAGGTGAGCCCCTGTATAACTTGTCCTCTGAGACTATTGGTGGTGGTGATGGTGGTGATGTGAAGATGATGCTATGGAAATGATTGCTTCCTGGGTCCAGAGAAGGTTTAGAAGAAAGTGAAATAAAAAAGAAAGTGAAATCAGATGAATTTGAAGATCAGGTACAATGAATCTGAGGCTATGGTAAAGACAGAAAGAAAGAAGGTTATGGTCTGTGTTTATTTCCTGTGGCCACCATGACAAACGCCCTGAACAGAGGTGTCTTAAAACAATGGAGATTTATTCTTTCAGGTTTGGAAGCCAGAATCCTTAAAAGCAAATTGTCAGCAGGGTTGGTTCATCTTGGAGGCTCTGAGGAAGAATCTACTCTATGCTTCTCTCCTGGCTTCTGCCGGCTGCCAACAATGCTTGTCATTTCTTGGCTTGTAGACATATCACTGCATGCTCTGCCTTCATCCTCACATCTCCTCTGTCTGTCTCTTCTCTCCTTCTCTTCTCTTCTAAGGATATTCCTTACAAGGAACCCTAATCCAAGATGATCTCATCTCAAGATCCTTAATTTACTTCCTTCTGCACAAACTCTTTTTTCAAATAAGGTCCCATTCATAGGTTCTGGGTGAACATATCTTTTGGAAGATCATCATTCAATCCACGACATAGCCCTAGAGTAGAATTTCAGAGTGAACCTTTTCAGAATTAGGGCAATTCCAAGGACAAAACCTAACATATGGGCATGAGGAAGAGTTTACTAAAAGGGAAAAGAAAATGGAGATATTTGGCCAACAACCTGTGAGGCCAGGTTATTGAAGAGATGACTATGGGCCTGGGACAAAGAAGACTAGACACCAGGTGCCTCTATTCCATAGGACTGTGAAGCTGCCTGCTGTGGGGTCTGGGAAGCCATAGTGTTAGGAATAGGTGAAGGGTGGGACTTCCTTGATGGTCCAGTGGTTAAGGCTCTATACTTCCAATGCAGGGGGCATGGATTTGATGCCTGGTTAAGGAACTAAGATCCCACATACTGTGCAGCACAAGAAAAAATAGATAAATAACTAAAATAAACAGTTTTAAACAAATAAATAGGGAGTGGGGAAAGGGTGGTTATGTATTGGTGGTTCTCACCTTTATTTTCACATTGAAATAATATGAGGAGCTTCAGAAAAGAACCCACCCCCAAATATTTTTAATCAGTTAGTCTAGAATGGGGCTCAGACATCTGTGTATTTTTTTATTTTTTTATTGAAGAAAAATTGCTTTACAGAATTTTGTCATTTTCTGTCAAACCTCAACATGAAGCAGCCATAGGTATACATATATCTCCTCCCTTCTGAACCTTCCTCCCATCTCCCTCCCCATCCCACCCCTCTAGGTTGATACAGAGCCCCTGTTTGAGTTTCCTGAGCCATACAGCAAATTACCATTGGCTATCTATTTTACATATGGTAATATAAGTTTCCATGTTACTCTTTCCATACATCTCACCCTCTCCTCCCCTCTCCTCATATCCATAAGTCTGTTTTCTATGTCTGTTTCTCTATTGCTGCCCTGTAAATAAAGTCTTCAGTACCATTTTTCTAGATTCCATATATGTGCATTAAAATATGATATTTATCTTCCTCTTTCTACTCACTTCACTCTGTATACTAGGTTCTAGGTTCATCCACTTCATCAGAACTGACTCAAATGTGTTCCTTTTTATGGCTGAGGCCACCTAATGCAAAGAACTTACTCATTTGAAAAGACCCTGATGCTGGGAAAGATTGAGGGCAGGAGGAGAAGGGGACGACAGAGGATGAGATGGTTGGATGGCATCACTGACTCAATGGACATGGGTTTGGGTGAACTACGGGAGTTGGTGATGGACAGGGAGGCCTGGCGTGCTGTGGTTTATGGGGCCACAAAGAGTCGGACACGACTGAGTGACTGAACTGAACTCAACTGAACTGAATATTCCATTGTGTATATGTACCACAGCTTCTTTACCCATCCATCTGTCAATGGACATCTAGGTTACTTCCATGTTCTAGTTATTGTAAATAGTGCTTCAGTGAACAATGGGATACATGTGTCTTTTTCAATTTTGGTTTCCTCAGGTATAAGTCTAGGAGTGAGATTGTTGGGTCATATGGTGGTTTTATTCCTAGTTTTTAAAGAAATCGTCACACCGTCTTCCGCAGTGGCTGTATCAATTTACATTCCCACCTACAGTGCAAGAGCATTCCCTTTTCTCCACACCCTTTCCAGCATTTATTGTTTGCAGACTTTTTGATGATGGCCATTCAAACAGGTGTGAAGTGATATCTCATTGTGGTTTTGATTTGCATTTCTCTATTAATGAAAGATGTTGAGCATCTTTTCATGTGTTTGTCAGCCATCTGTATGTCTTCTTTGGAGAAATGTCTGTTTAGGTCTTTCTCCCACTTTTTGATTGGGTTGTTTGTTTTTCTAGCATTCAGTTGTATGACCTGCTTGTATATTTTGGAAATTAATCCTTTGTCAGTTTCATTTGCTATTATTTTCTCCCTTTCTGAGGGTTGTCTTTTCACCTTGCTTATAGTTTCCTTGGCTGTGCAAAAGGTTTTGAGTTTAATCAGGTCCCACTTGTTTACTTTTGTTTTTATTTACATTACTCTAGGAGGTGTGTCATAGAGGATCTTGCTTTATGTCATCAAGTATTCTGCCTATGTTTTCCTCTAAGAGTTTTATAGTTTCTGGTCTTACATTTAGGTCTTTAATCCATTTTGAATTTCTCTTTGTGTATGGTGTTAGGAAGTGTTCTAATTTCATTCTTCTACACATAACTATCCAGTTTTCCCAGCACCATTTATTGAAGAGGCTGTCTTTGCCCCATTGTATATTCTTGCCTCCTTTGTCAGAAATAAGGTACCCTTGGGTGCATGGGTTTATTTCTGGGCTTTCTATCTTGTTCCATTAGTCTATGTTTCTGTTTTTGTGCCAGCACCATACTGTCTTCATGACTGTAGTTTTGTAGTATAATCTGAAGTCAGGAAGGTTGATTCCTCCAGCTTCATTCTTCTTTCTCAAGACTGCTTTGGCTATTTGGGGTCTTTTGTATTTCCATATGAATTGTGAAATTTTTTGTTCTAGTTCTGTGAAAAATGCCATTTGTAATTTGATAGGGATCACATTGAATCTGTAGATTGCATTTGGTAGTGTAGTCATTTTCACAATATTGATTCTTCCTACCCAGGAACATGGAATATCTCTCCATCTTTTTATGTCATCTTTGATTTCTTTCATCAGTGTCTTATAATTTTCTGTGTACAGTTCTTTTGTCTCCTTAGGTTTCTGTGTACAGTTCTTTTGTCTCCTTAGGTAAGTTTATTCCTAGATACTTAATTTTTTTGTTGCAATTGTAAATGGGATTGATTCCTTAATTTCTCTTTCTGAGTTTTTATTGTTAGTATATAGAAATACAAGTGATTTCTGTGTATTGATTTTGTATCCTGCAACTTTACTAAATCCACTGATTAGCTCTAATAATTTTCTGATACTATCTTTAGGGTTTTCTATGTACAGTATCATGTCATCTGCAAACAGTGAGAGTTTTACTTCTTTTTTTCCAATCTGAGTTCGTATTATTTCTTTTTCTTCTCTGATTGCTGTAGCTAGGACTTCCAGAACTATGTTGAATAATAGTGGTGAAAGTGGACATCCTTGTCTTGTTCCTGATCTTAGGGGGAATGCTTTCAGTTTTTCACCATTGAGAATAATGTTTGCTGTAGGCTTATCATATATGGCCCTTACTATGTTGAGGTAGGTTCCTTCTTTGCCCATTTTTTGAAGAGTTTTAATCATAAATGGGTGCTGAATTTTGTTAAAAGCTTTTTCTGCATCTATTGAGATGATCATATGGTTTTTTATCTTTCAGTTTGTTAATATAGTGTGTCACATTAATTGATTTGCATATATTGAAGAATCCTTGCTTTCCTGAAATAAACCCAACTTGATCATGGTGTATGAGCTTTTTGATGTGTTGCTGAATTCTGTTTGCTAGAATCTTGTTGAGGATTTTTACATCTATGTTCATCAGTGATATTGGCCTGTAGTTTTCTTTTTGTATGTTGTCTTTGTCTGGTTTTGGTATCAGGGTGATAGTGGCCTTGCAGAATGAGCTTGGAAGTGTTCCTTCCTCTGCAATTTTTTGGAAGAGTTTTAGAAGGATAGGCATTAGCTCTTCTCTAAATGTTTGATAGAATTCTCTTGTGAAACCATCTGTTCCTTGGCTTTTGTTTTTTGGGAGATTTTTGATCACAGCTTCAATTTCAATGCTTGTAATTGGGTTGTTCATAATTTCTATTTCTTCTCAGTTCAGTCTAGAAAGATTGAACTTTTCTAAGAATCTGTCCATTTATTTCAGGTTATCCATTTTATTGCCATGTAGTTGTTTATAGTAGCCTCTTTTAATCCTTTGTATTTCTGCCTTGTCTGTTGTAATCTCTCCTTTTTCATTTCTAATTTTGTTGATTTGATTCTTTTCTCTTTCTTTCTTGATGAGTCTAGCTAAAGGTTTGTCAATTTTGTTTATCTTCTCAAAGAACCAGCTTTTAGTTTTATTAATCTTTACTTTTGTTTCTTTCATTTCTTTTTCATTTATTTCTGCTCAGATCTTTATGATTTCTTTCTTTGTACTAATTTTGGGGTTTTTTTGTTCTTCTTTTTCCAATTGTTTTAGGTGTAAAGTTAGGTTGTCTAGTCAATGTTTTTCTTGTTTCTTGAGGTAGGATTGTATTGCTATAAACTTCCCTCTTAGGACTGCTTTTGCTGCATCCCATAGGTTTTGAGTTGTCATGTTTTCATTGTCATTTGTTTTTAGAAATTTTTTTTATTTCCCTTTTGATTTCTTCAGTAACCTGTTGGTTATTTAGAAATGTGTTGTTTAATCTCCATGCGTTTGTGTTTCTTACAGTTTTTTCTTGAAATTGATATCTATTCTCATAGCATTGTGGTTGGAGAAAATGCTTGATACTATTTCAATTTTCTTAAGTTTACTGAGGTTTGATTTGTGACCCATGTGGTCTATCCTGGAGAATGTTCCATGTGCACTTGAGAAGAAGGTGCATTCTTCTGCATTTGGATGGAATGTCCTGAAGATATCAATGAGATCCATCTCATCTAATGTATCATTTAAGACTTGTGTTTCCTTATTAATTTTCGGTTTTGATGATCTGTCCATTGCTGTGAGTGTGGTGTTAAAGTCTCCTACTATTATTGTGTTACTGTCAATTTCTTCTTTTATGTCTGTTGGTGTTTGTCTTATGTATTGAGGTGCTCCTATGTTGGGTGCATAAATATTTACAATTGTTATGTCTTCCTCTTGGATTGATCCCTTGATCATTATGTAGTGTCTTTCCTTATCTCTTGTAATCTTCTTTATTTTAAGGTCTGTTTTGTCTGATATGGCAATTGCTACTCTAGATTTCCTTTGCTTCTATTTTTCCATCCTCTCACTTTCAGTCTATATGTGTCTTGAGATCTGAAGTGGGTTTCTGGTAGACAGTATATATATGGGTCTTGTTTTTATATCCATTCAGCCAGTCTGTGTGTTTTGGTTGGAGCATTTAATCCATTTACATTTAAAGTAATTATTGATACATATGTTCCTATTGCCATTTTCTTAATTGTTTGGGGTTGATTTGTAGATCTTTTTTCTTCTCTTGTATTTCTTGACTATAGAAGTCCCTTTAACATTTGTTGTAAAGCTGGTTTGATAATACTGAATCTGCTTAACTTTTGCTTGTCTGAAAAACTTTTTATTTCTCCATCAGTTTTGAATGAGATCCTTTCTGGGTACAGTAAGCTTGGTTGTAGATTTTCCCCTTTCAGTACTTTAAATATATCCTGCCATTCTCTTCTGGCCTGCAGAGTTTCTGCTGAAACATCAGCTGTTAAGCCTATGGGGTTTCCCTTGTATGTTACTTGTTGCTTCTCCCTTGCTGCTTTTAATATTCTTTCTTCGTGTTTAGTCTTTGTTAATTTGATTAGTATGTGCCTTGGTATGTTTCTCCTTGGTTTTATCCTGTATGGGACTCTTTGTGCCTCTTGGATTGATTGACTGTTTCCTTCTCCATATTTGGGAAATTTTCAACTATAATCACTTCAAAAATTTTCTCATACCCTTTCTTTTTCTCTTCTTCTTCTGGGACCCCTATATTTCAATGTTGGTGCATTTGATATTGTCCCAGAGGTTCAGTTCTTTTCATTCTTTTTACTTTATTCTGCTCTTCAGAAGTTATTTCCACCATTTTATCTTCCAGCTCACTGATTCACTCTTCTGCCTCAGATATTGTGCTATTGATTCCTTCTAGAGTATTTTTAATTTCAGTAATTGTGTTGTTTGTCTCTGCATGTTTATTCTTTCGTTCTTCTAGGTCTTTGTTAATTGATTCTTGCATTTTCTCCATTTTGTTGTCAAGGTTTTTGATCATCTTTTCTATCACTATTCTGAATTCTTTTTCAGGTAGTTTGCCTATTTCCTCTTCATTTATTTGGACTAGCTTGTTCCTTCATTTGTGTAGCATTTCTCTGCTTTTTCATTTTTTTTTTTTTTTAACTTATTGTGTTTGAGGTCTCCTTTTCCCAGGCTTTAAGGTTGAATTCTTTCTTCTTTTTTGTTTCTGCCCTCCTAAGGTTGGTCCAGTGGTTTGTGTAAGCTCTGTATAGGGTGAGATTTGTGCTGAGTTTTTGTTTGTTTATTTGTTTTTCCTCTGATGGGCAAGGGTGAATGAGGTGGTAATCCTGCCGGCTGATGATTTGGTTTATATTTTTGTTTTGTATGTTGTTTAGATGCAGCATCCTGCATAGGGTGCTACTGGTGGCTGGGTAATGCCAGGTCCTGTATTCCAGTGGTTTCCTTTGTGTGAGTTCTCATTACCTGATACCCCCCTAGGGTTAGTTCTCTCGTAGTCTAGGGTCTTGGAGTCAGTGCTCCCACTCCAAAGGCTCAGGGCTTGAGCTTCAGTTTTGCGTGGGTCCATATTATTATTTTCTGCTGGCCGGGTACCCCTGTCTGCTCTCAGTTGGTGTTCTGCATGTACTTCTGTGTCTGAAGGTGTATTCCTGATGTATCTGTGGAGAGAGATGCACTCCACGTCCATCTACTCCTCTGCCATCTTGTTCTCCACCTGGATGCTTACTCAGTTTTGAACTGAGTTGGAAGCTATCAAGTTTCTGAAGAGATTACAGAACACCTATCTCAGCAGGGCTGGGTTTGTTGTTAATGACTCTCTACAAACAATATCCGAGTCTGTCAACTGGTAGAAGTTTGCCTGTTCCTTTTCTCAGCTGCCAAGTGCTGAGGGGCAGCCAGGCCACTGCAGGGAATCTTGAAGGAAAGAATCTCAGGACAAACGGTCCCAGCTACTGCTAGGGTCTTGCCCCAATATTCCTTGATCAGGATCAGTTAGCCACAAGCAGCAAGTCTTCTGGCTGGCTAAGCCAAATTGATACTGAGTCCAAGCTTGCTCCGCTCGCTGCACGACAGACCAATGAATCTGAGAGATGAGGGGCTGAGGCAAGAAAGAGACTTTATTCGGGGGCCAACTGATCAAGAAGATGGCAGGCTAGCGCCTCAAAAGAACCACCTTCGTTTTTTCTTTTTTTCTTTAATTGGGTGATCTAATGTGCAGCCAGGATTAAGAAAAACTTTGCTGTCATTGTTCAGTCACTAAGTCATGTGTCCGACTCTTTGCAGCCCCATGAACTGCAGCATGCCGGGCTCCTCTGTTCTTCACTATATAAGAAAAACTAGTTAAGGATAAAACACAACCTTCCCGAAAGAAGTAGCAACTGGGAGCCAGAGGTGTTCCCTTTCACAAGGACCTGAAAGAGATACCCCTGAGAAGGAGACATCAGCTTGCCCTGCCATCCTCCCTTAAACCTTAAGCAGAACCAGGAAATTAAGAAGACAGCAAGAGGTTGCATTACTGGGCTTCTGACTGAGCCCCTCCCTGCACCTGAAATTCTGTGCTTCTTCAGTCTTTTACCACGGATATATTTCAGATACATTTCAGCAGGAAAAGACATCAGAACTCGGTTTCAAAAACACATGCTATTCCTACAAAACATGCCTTTCCTCTCCCCAAAAGACTTTCTTAATATATTTGGAGAGGTATCTTATGCCAGAACAATATTCAGTGGCTTCCTTTGTATTTTTTTTGAATATGTAATAAACACAATAAAAATTTCAAGCAGTGTAAAAGATTACACAATAAAAAGTAATTCTCATTTATCCCTGACCTCCCTGCTCTGCTCCCACTCAAGGCCCCTCCCCAAAAGCAATTACTTTTATTGGTTTCTTGGTATCTTTCCCCAGATAAACAAGCTGTGTCTTGCCTTTTTTCATTTAAGCACTAAATCTTGGAAATCATTCCATAACGGTACACACAGATCTACCCAACTGTATTAATTGGCTATTCCATCATGTATCTAACCCATACTGATGGACATTTAGATTGGTTCTTGTCTTAAACTGTTAAAGACTTTGAAAAAAGGGTCAACAAGAGTTAAAACAGGTGCTTCATCAGATGAGAACAGGCGAGGCTCAAATGTCACAGAGGAGAAGGCGGGGTTCCCCAGGGGAGCTGGGTGGAGGGAAGTGATCTCCCGGGGGCCCTCAGAATAGCCTTGGCTGATCATGTGCATTTCTGCCCCACAGGAGCCTCATGCCTCGGACCCTCGAGAGTCAGATCACACTGGAAAAGACTCCCAGCTATTTTGTCACTCAAGAGGCCCCTCGCCGGATCTTCAACATGTCCCGAGACACCAAGCTGATCGTGGTCGTCCGGAACCCCGTGACCCGCGCCATCTCGGATTACACCCAGACGCTCTCCAAGAAGCCAGACATCCCTACGTTCGAGGGCCTCTCGTTCCGCAACCGCACGCTGGGCCTGGTGGACGTGTCCTGGAACGCCATCCGCATCGGCATGTACGCGCTGCACCTGGAGAGCTGGCTGCGTTACTTCCCGTTGGCTCAGATCCACTTCGTCAGCGGTGAGCGGCTCATCACCGACCCGGCCGGCGAGATGGGGCGCGTCCAGGACTTCCTGGGCATCAAGAGACTCATCACGGACAAGCACTTCTATTTCAACAAGACCAAAGGATTCCCTTGCTTGAAAAAAACAGAATCGAGCCTCCTGCCTCGATGCCTGGGCAAATCCAAAGGCAGAACTCATGTACAGATCGACCCTGAAGTGATAGACCAACTCCGGGAATTTTATAGACCATATAATATTAAATTTTATGAAACTGTTGGGCAGGACTTCAGGTGGGAATGAGCCAAGGAGATTCAGGGCTCTTCCACTAGTCTCTTCCATGAGGTTTGCCCTGAAGGCCTCTGACCCTCTTCCCTCAGCGAATCCAGGCTCCAGCCCCTCTTCCCTTCTTGGGTTCCATCCTCTTGGAATGGGGAAGTCCAGCTAAAGGCCAAGAGACCAGTGTGTGTGTATGGGGCGGGGGGGAGGGGGTCCCTGCCACTAGCTCTCCCCAGTCTGTCCAGGCAAAGTTGATCTATTTCTGGCATGTCCAGTCAGTTCCTAATAGTTTCCTTTCAGCCCATAAGAGGCCTTGGGAAATTGTTTTAGGAAGCACAGATCTTCTGATTATAGATACATATTATAAGTGGTAATGGTTCTGTTGCTATGAACAAAGCAGTCTGTTCCGTCACCATCCACCCTGGAGCAGCTTTGTTAATTCCGAGTGGCATGTACCTCCCTTCTGAGCTTAACTCTCTGGAGCCGCCCTGGGTGATGGATGGGGACCAGCCTCATTCTCCTGACCTTAGCAGCTCGTGCAGAGATTGTGGAGCTGGAAGTGTTCCTCCTGGCCACCCTTAGGATACAGACCCTTTGCTGATGAAATAAACCAGTGATTTCAAAGCCTGTGGTTTCAACTCTGCTTGAAGGGGAACTGTCTTTGAAAAACACCCTGTGATCCTCCCTGCTCCCTGTGGACAAAAGCACATAATTCTGCTGTTACGGGTACTTTCCTCACGCGAGCTTTCATGTTCAGCATGCAATGGAATCATGCTTGTCCATGTGAAATAAATACGGCTCTCTCGTGTCCTTATGGCTGGGCTTTTCTCTGTGAGTCAGGCCTGGGGCATGGCTCATTCTTCCAGTTCCTCCCAGCAAGGTGGGGCTGTGCTGGGGATGGTGTGGGAGGGCAGTGAGAGGAGAAGCAAGCGGGTGGGGGAAGGAGCAGAGGTTCTTGCTGACAAAGGCTGGGGAGACCTGTGGGGGCATCCTCTTCCTGAAACATAGTCTGATGGTGTCAGCTCTCCGCGTAAGTTTTACATCTGAAGTGAAGCCAAACTAGAGGCTGACAGGACATCAGACATGTTTTTGCTTGGCCAGCTTGACATGTTGAAATAATTTCCCACATTACGAACTTGGGAGTGTTCATATAAAATATGGATTTCCAGCTTCTTTAAAGAAATTTTTTATTGGAGTGTAGTTGATTTACAGTGTTGTGTTCATTTCTACTCTACAGCAAAATGAATCATATATATATGTGGGTGTGTATATATATATATGCCCACTCCTTTTTAGATTTTTTCCCCATATAGGTCATTACGGAGTATTTGAATAGAGTTCCCTGTACTATACAGTAGGTCCTTTATTTTATATATAGTAGTGTATATATGTCAATATATATGTCAATCCAATCTCACAATTTATCTCTCCCCCTGTTGTTTCCCCCAGTAACCATAAGATCGTTTTCTACATCTGTGACTCTATTTCTGTTGTGTAAATAAGTTCATTTGTACCATTTTTTAGATTCCACATATAAGCAATATCACATGATATTTGTCTTTCTCTGTCCAATTTACTTCACTCAGTGTGACGTGGAGACTTGGCCAGCTAAGCCTGTGCTTCAAGGCTGCCACCTCAGATGGGACCTGCACTCCTCGATTTTTCAGTCCCCAAGTGGACCCCCTCATCATCATGTAAGGCATTTGAGTTCACAGGCCTGCTTTGAGTATGTACCATGGCCTCAGAATAAAGTCTGAATCCTCCAGCATGGTGCTTGGGACAACGCCAATGGCAGCTTTGGGATTACCTTCTCCCTCCTCACCCTCTGCTCCAATCTTACAGAACTGTGCCTTTTCTTGACATTTTCTGTATCCATGCCTTGCTTGCCCCCAGGCATCTTCAGCTAATGGAAACCCCTGCTCCCATAAGACTTCACTCAAGTGTCTCTGGCTTGATATTTGTGCAGCCTTCCTCCCCAACCAAGCTGAATTATCTGCTTGCTCTTCTGCACTTGGTATTTTGTGTACATCTCAGTTCTAGCTTTTATCACACTAGGGTATCTTTACTTGTATAAATGCCTGTCTTGACCATAGACCCTGAACTCCCTGAGAGTCAAGACTGCATCTTGCTGATCTGCAGTAGGCACACGACAGATGTTTGAGGGATGAATGTGTAAGTGGCTGGATGGATGTTGGGAGTCTGGTGACATGGACAGGAATGTCCCATGGAACTGGACTTCTGGGACACTTGCCAGATAGCTCCACAGGACCCACGGGTAGCTGGGAAGGATTGCTGAACCTCCAGGGGCTGCTTTGCCCTTTGTCTGCTCTGTCAGACATCATGGAAGGCTCCTGAAAATGAGTCTGACTTACAAGACTTACAAAAGCCTGAGATATTAGCTCTGTTTTTCTACCCCAAGAGTCCTAGGAAATGACTTAGGAAAATCAAATGACTGAGAATATGGTACCAATAATCCATGGTTCCAAGCATCCCCCATGGGCATGGAGAAGGGGGACAGAGGTCAGTGGGAGCTACCACAACCCAGAAACTGGGCATTGAACCTCTGGGGACCAGAAGAAGAATGAGTTGTATATGGATGTTAATGAATTGCCCTTGTACATTCCCCTACAAAAGTATCTGGTGTCCTGTGATCCTGGCCAAGGTTGTAGCCAGAAGGAGACAGAATTACACTGGGACCCAGAGGAAACACCCAAGAAACTGTGAAATTTGCTTGTTTATCCCGATCAGGAATTAGAATTAATGAAATTCCTGAATTTTGTATGCACAAATGCAGCTTTATTCCTTTGCATTACAAGCATTCTCAGACCTCTCAGACCAAGTAGCCTCTAAGTATTAATGAATAGGTCAGAATCTATTGTAATTAATGGATCAATTATCATATCCAAATAAAAGATGCTAAAGTACCTTAAAAATCCTAGTTTAAACAAGTGAAATCAGGTGTATACATGGGTCTGTTCAGCAAACTCTGATTTTTAATCCGGTGCAAATATATCCTTTCACCCAGGCTGCCTGAGGGCAAACTTGCACAAGCTCCAAATTAGTGCGGTTTAAATAGATGAAGTCTGGCTATTCAAATCTGAAACAAAGAAGGCTCCTCCAGGCCTGTGTGTGTGTGTGTATGTGTGTGTGTGTGAAGCATGTTTCTCTCTAACAGTACAGGGTGCACGGTAATTCCAAAATACCAGAGAATCAGGTTCCTTCCATCTTAGAGCCCACAATTCACAATGGCTCATTCCACTAGCATGACAGGAGTGTGGAAGTCATTGGAGATCACCCAAAAGAGAACCTCCTGACACCAAACCACTATAGTGAATTTATTTTTAGGGCAGCAATGGAGAAACAGACGTAGAGAACAGACCTATGGACATGGGGGAAGGGAGGAGGGAGAAGGGGAGATGAATGGAGAGAGTAACATAGAAATTTACAAGACCATATGTAAAATAGGTAGCCAGTGGGAATTTGCTCAGGGAACACAAACGGGGGCTGAAGGGTGGGGTGGGGAGGGAGATGGGAGGGAGGTCCGGGAGGGAGGGGACATGGGTGTACCTATTCTTATTGGTATATGACAGAAAACCACAAAATTCTATAAAGCAATTATCCTTCAATTAAAAAAATATTTTTAATGTTTAACTGCCATAGCAAGGAGTCTTCGTTGGGAAGGCTCCAGCTGTGCCTGGAGGTTGTTGGTTCAGGGAAGCTGATGGCAGGCTAACTAGAAGTGAACATCTCATGTGATTGCAGTGCCTTCCATGTCTTATCAACCCTACAAAGCAAATCTTGTTTCAAAGTGTAGCAAATACTGGACAGATGGGTGTGATGGTTAAGAGCAGGGACTGTCTGAGTTCTGACTCTAACTCACTACTCCCTTACTCTGGGATCTTGGGCAAGTTATTTGATGCTCACTGTGCCAATTTGCCCATCTGTGAAAGAGAGGTGCTAATAATAGTACCAACATCATAGTGGTTTTATGCGGATTAGACATATCAATTCATGTGAAGTTTGAGAATTACATTCAAAAGTGGTAACTGATATTGACATTATTCCTATCTTTGAGGTGAGGAAACTGAGGCTGAACAAAGTGAAGAAAGTCAAGTTCACACAAGTAGTAGAGATAGGAGTCAACCCAGGCATTTCTCTCAAGAGAGATGGGTGAGTGAGTCAGGTGCAGTAATTGGAAAGAATGCAAAATGGAGGGTGGCGTTAACACAGTCAGCAAGGACTTCATGAGAAAGAACATGGATCCCCTTCCTGCTCCATCTCCAATTATAAAATCTCCACCTCTTGAATAAAGCTCAGCTCGTTTATTAGACACCACAGCTGTAATGACATTACATCTCCCAGGAACAAGAAGGACATTATGGGGTCTGGTCCTCAAATTACCTACTGGATGAAATACAAAAAAAAACAAAAACCAGGAATCAATGGTGATTTCTTTTGTTCTGCAAATATTTACTGAACAATTTAGGCAGACACCGAGGATACACAATTGTGTGAACTTTTGTTCCCGTTTCCTCCTCGGAGCTCCCAAACTAATGAGGATGAGAGTCACATAAACTATAATAATATGTAATTATATTATTATATTATAAACTCTATTATTATATTATAAACTCTATAATATAATAAACTGAAGCTATGTGATGAGGGCACAGGGAAACAGATGAGGACTTCCCTGGAGGAAGTAGCAGTGGAGCCATGTCTTAAAGAAAGCTGAGGAAGTCATCCTTTGGAGAAGAATGTTATATGCCAGTCTGAAATGCTGTGGGAACCTGTTTTTCTAGGTCAGGACAACCAAAAACAAGGATTAAGGGCACTGGGCTAAATTCCAGTCACTGGATTGGACCCTAGGCCTATCCACACCACATCCCAGTTCAAGGGCTAGTCTCAGTTTTCCCACAAATTCAGAGTGGACCCCACACCTGCCTATCCAATACTAAGGGCAGAAATGCAAAGCCACTCTTTTTCCAGAATAAGATGAGCCACTTGTCTTCTTGGATGCCTTCTATGGGAGACAAAACGTCCTCTCTTCCTCTCACTCCACCTCCCATTGCCCAGCCCTGGAGAGCCAAAGAACCAATTCAGGTGGATAAATATATGCCCCAAGGGGCCTCTCACAGTTGAACAATGAATTTGGTTCTTGATAAAATTGGCTTCCTGATAAATAAGGAGAACATACTGCTTTTACCATTTGGGAGAAACAAGAAAAGAAGGAAGGAAAGAAAGGGAGAGGGAGGAAGGAAGGAAGAAAGAAGACATATACCTCAGCCTCCAAAACAGCTTAGAATGAAATGGAAATACGACCGTGCCATTTAGGAACTATATGCCTGACTGCTTTTTATTGACAACAGTAGCTTAAATGAATTAGGGATTTATTTCTCAAATTGAAGAAGTCTGGAGTTGGACAGTCCGGTCCTGGTACAGCATCTCTGTTAACAGGGATTCAGATGGCTTCTGTCTAATACATCACCCTTAGTCCATTGGCCTGCATCCTCATAGTCCAAGAGGGATGCTGGTGCTCCAACCACCACATCTCTGTTTCAGTCAGAAAGAAGGGGAAAAGAAAGTTAGAAAAACACTCCTGCTAATCAATTCAACCCCAACTGAGGAGATTTCCTCGGAGAAGGCAATGGCACCCCACTCCAGTACTCTTGCCTGCAAAATCCCATGGACAGAGGAGCCTGGTAGGCTGCAGTCCATGGGGTCGCTAAGAGTCGGACACGACTGAGCAACTTCCCTTTCACTTTTCACTTTCATGCATTGGAGAAGGAAATGGCAACCCACTCCAGTGTTCTTGCCTGGAGAATCCCAGGGATGGGGTCGCACTGAGTCAGACATGACTGAAGTGACTTAGCAGCAGCAGCAGCAGAGGAGATTTCCTAAATATTCTACCCATCACTGACTCGATCAACATGAGTTTGAGTAAACTCCGGGAGTTAGTGATGGACAGGGAGGCCTGGCGTGCTGCAATTCATGGGGTCACAAAGAGTTGGACACGACTGAGTGACTGAACTGAACTGAACTTATACTTACATCTCATGCACTACTGTTAGCTGAAAAATAGCCTGGAAAATGTAGTCTGTTAGCTAACCATATTGCCTCCCTGACAACCCAGGATTTTGACACTAAGGAAAAATAAGAGAATGGATACTGAGAAGGCAATTAACAGTCTTTGTAACAATAGCCTCCAATAATTTGAAAAATCTGTCTCTTAGATTACCGATATATTCCAACAAGTCTTGAAAATCTCCCACAACCATCTTCCAGTACCTCCCACTTTGAGACCTTCTATTTGTCTCCCTATCTCTTGCACTTGACCTCTCAAGGCAAATGTCTCCAGAACCAACTTCTCCCAGCCTGCATCTCTAGCTAGTAGATGAGTTCTCTGAAGGGAGCGCGGTAGGAAGTAAGGGGAATATCTGCTTTGTAGAATTTGCCAATTTCTCTGGTGTAAATGCACCCACCAGAGGCAATTATAAGCTACTGATGTGGCATCATTCAATGCAGTCCTGAACCGTCTCTCCAGGGGCTGCCCACTTAGCTCTGGCATGCCACCACCATAAAATCTCTCATTCCCTGCCTTCCCAACCAGGAAGCACTTGAGAAAATAAGTGAGGGGCCCTGGATTCTTGTTATGCACCACTGCCTGGATGAAACCTGAGCTCGGGACACTGGACTGTGATATTTTCAACACCTCTAAAACAAGTCAGATTGCACTTTACCTGATGATGTGAGGCAGTCACGTCATACAAGTATTTAACTGACCTAAATTCAATTATATTCTGTCAGAGAGAGATGAGGAGAGGCGATTTAAACAGTGTGAGCAATTCTATCTGTCATCTTGCTTCATGACAGTGACCATAAGAGGATGCTGGGATTTTCCGTCCCCTCCATCCCCCTCCATGCCCATCACCACGTGTGAGCATTTTGCCTCTCTGATTGTGATGCTAATGTAGATTATTATTTATTCCTCACCCTCCATGGTCCCTAAAAACAAGTCAACTACTGTCTTAATTGCCCAAGTGGATAAATAAACAAATCCAGAGCAATGATGGAAGATAAAAGTGGTAGTGTTAGACTGGGGAAATTTCTGCAGGCAATTTGGCTTCCCTGCCTTTATTAACTTTAGAACCCACTCTCTGAATAAGAGGCAACTCCTTTTAGTTGCCTTTCCCACTTGGCATCCAACCCCTGTGTGCATGCATACACACACACACACACACACACACACACACACACACACTCAGGCTGCCTGAGAAGGGACAAGACCATGAGTGAAAGGTGGCAAAAGAAAAGCAGGGGAGGATGGGAGAGCTGCCGGCAGTTATTCCATTCCTACATCCACCTTCCTCCTGGTAGGGCCACATGGTTGGGCCCCTCCCTCACTCTGCAGAGGGTTTGGCAGAAGCACACCCAGTGGGCATATGTGTGACTGACACTTATTTCACTCCCATGTCCCTTGAAGGATGGGAGACGAGTCTGTGTGACTGACAAGTGTCAGGCTGATCCACGTCTAACCACAACATGATTGATGACACATGGCTAATTGGATCACAGCTGACTGACACATGCTTTGTGGGCATGGCCCACCCAGCACACCTCAGCCCGGAGCTTGTCTGAGGAGCACCAGTCTGATTGACGCAGGCTTAGCCCTGCAGTGGAGCTGGCTTCTTGCCTGCAGTCCTGCCCTTGGGCTTCTGGATAGGGGCTCTTTTCCCCGCTAAGCCTGAAACAAAGGATGCATTTGCAGCGTGGCTGCAGCAGCTCCTCAGCCCCTGACCTGGCCGGCCTCCCATGCTGGGCATCTGGCTCTATCAGAGCCCAGTATGAGCCCTGTAGTTCACGCTACCCTGATGAACCTGGTCCCTGTGGGGTCCATTCTAGGCTACTCAAAGGGCTTTTCAAGGCACCTTATGCCACCTTCAGAGTCTTGAACCCTCTTTCCAGAGGCTGTAGCCACTCAGAGCCCTTGGGCAAAGGTCCAGCAAGGGACTCTAGGTAACATGGAGACACGAAGATAAAATGGCAGAGGCAAAATATCCAGGGAAACAAAGATATTTATACAGGACTTCATCTTTCTCCTGCCTTTGAATGATATTAACCTGACTTATAAACTTGTTTAAGGGCACAAAGTCCTTTCATATACTTTACATAATTTTCTCTTTATAATAACTAAGATTTGTATTCCTGCTTTGCAGAGGGAAGAAATTGACACCCAAAGATTTTTTTAAGCTAGTTGTCGAGGGTCTCACAGCCAGGACTCAAATCTATAATTCTCACTCCAATTCCCTCTTTGTGAGGAAGAGACTTATGCTGCAGTATGAAAATTTAAATCGTCTTTTAGGAAGAACTTGACATCAACAAAGGCTGTTAGACCTGAGAATGAAGAAAAGACATGTGGTGGCTTTTAGCTAACATTCTTTAAGTGCAGGAAAATAATATCTGAGAAATGAAGATAAGACTGGTGTAAGTCTGGGTGTTTTGTCTGTGGCAACAAAGGCTTGGGATTTGACCCAAGCCTTCCCTTGGAACTTAAACTAACTTTGGAGAGTCAAGTTGCTGCAAGGATCAACATAAAATTCCAGGTCAGAAGTTAAATTATCAAGAGAAAGATAGAATCATATCAAGAAATGTTTGTGATAAATGTTCCATGATGATTGAGCTCAAACATGGCTCTGAGTTTCTGAACAGTCAAGGCAAAGAGAACAACGGATGGGTGATGTGCTTTGTATGAGCTAATGTTGTGAGCTCAAGGGAGAGAGAATCAATTTCCTGGGGGAGAACTAGTGGTCAACAGAACATATTCTTGATAATTATTTTTACAGTAACTCCTGGAATATCCCCATATTTGTCTTAGATAGTATGTGTTAGTCACTCAGTCATATCTGACTCTTTGCTACTCCATGGACTGTAGTTCACCAAGCTCCTCTGTCCATGGAATTCTCCAGGCAAGAATATTGGAGTGGATTGCCATTTCATTCTCTAGGGCATCTTCCTGACCCAGGGATCAAACCCAGGTCTCCCACATTGCAGGCATTTTCTTTACCCTCTGAGCCACCAGGGAAGCTGCTTTCTTACATAAAGTGATGTAAACACAAAACAGTAAGAATGATGAGTCTATTAAGGGGATTCTGTGGGGGATCAAGGTTCCATTGATGAAAATGATAGCTAGTCCCAATGAATAGATGGATAAAGCCTGGCGAATCCTGAGAGGGAAAAATTATGACTTTATTCTTCCTAGAGCAACCGTCACCTGATTGTGGCATTGGCTGCAGGCAAATGATGCACCACTGATGTCCCTAGTGAGACTACGCAAGACAAGTATTCTATGACTTCAAGTGAAAGTAGACTCCTATTAAAGAAATTGGGCAACTGGTAAACAAAAGTGATCATTTATAACAAAACAACTAAAATTTGTATTATTCTAAAAAATGAAGTGTTATTGAAATAACTACTGACAAAGCCAACAGTTTGTCTTCCTAAATGGTCCTCGGTTAACTAAAAATTCAGTAAATCTCCAAAATATTGTCATGGCCCTAACCTTAAAGATTCCACAGTTAGAAAAATTCCAAAGTCCCTCTTTCACCTTGAAGGGTACATACCTGCATATAAAGTGACCCCACAGTTTGGGTGGCCCATCATGTTCCCAATAATATGTTTTCATAATGTATTACCAACTTCAGTTTGTGAAGTTGAACCATGTGAAAATGCCAACATTCACCAGCAAAAATGGCAGTCTTACATGGTTCGACCTAATAGAGATTTGTAGAAATTTAGAGGAAATAGTGAGGCAGCTACTTGTAATGTCTCAATTATTTTACTTCCTCAGATGTATTTAAAATCACATTATCTGGACAGTTACAAGGATTCAAAATACTGCTTTGTTCCCCTTCTTGTACCTTCATGAAATTATATTATTTAAATTCTTCTCATTATTTTTTGGCATCAAGGCCTCATTTGAATTAATCTAACACTTCTCTGCCACGGTGTTCTCCCAGTCCCCTGCACCCATTCCCAGGACACATGGAGTCATGAGCCTGTCATCATGATCACTCAACATTTCATTTAAGATAATCCTGTTTGCATCTAACACTTGCACTGTGAGTTCACATCTCAAGAAATAACGACTGAATCAGTGTTAAATTTCTTTATCTTTTCTGTTACCAAGGCCACCCAATGGCCTATACAATATCCTAAATTAGCATTGAATCAGCTCCCTTCAGGTATCCTCATGGTTCAAAATACAGTAATTTAGAGAATGTCCTTTAAATTGGATACATAATAAGGACTCAAATATAAGATGACCTATCTTCTCAGAGAGACTTTTTAGTGGGAGGAGCTGTCACCCCTCATATAAACATATTTGGAGACCACTTTCAATTTTGAGTACAAGTGTATAGCAATTAATCTTTTGGGAAAATTCAGCAGCAGAATGGCCCCCAGGTAACTGAGTGACTAAACCTTTTGAGTAGGATAATTTAATATTTCCCATTTGGATGCCAAGATTTTTTTTTTTTTTCTTTTTGGCATAATTCACATTTAGCTCATTCTACCTGTTACCATTTAGCCTACAGGTTTGACTGTTTCCTCTTGTCTCCTGGGACCACCTGGACATCTAGGGGGACGAAAGTATGCTGGTCTTATTTCCTATGGCCATAGGCCATGTTTCTAATTCACCTAGAAACTGCATCAAATTATGGAAGGACACAGTCTTATTTTATGCCATTAAAAAAAAATAAGAATTTGCTATTCTATCTCACAGTGAATTTAGGGGGAAAAAATGAAAGAGGAGAAGAAGAGAAGGAGGGAGGAAGGAGGAGAGAGAATTAAAAGCCTTGGATCAATACTATTAAGATCATATGACTTGACCCATAAATGATTTATATATATGAAATCAAAGTCAATAATATATCAAGGGTCTTAGTTTATTTGTTCTAACTACTCTCTATTGAGTGAAACAGAGTCAAACTGTGATCAGTGATCAAATAACTGAGTTAAAGCTGCCTTAGGAGAACATTAGAATGGGAGACCCTGATCTGCAGTTTTTGAAGAAGAAATGTGGCACTGAGATTTCAGGGAATATTAATTGGACCAATGTTTCCCAAATTTTAGACATTTGAGCATCATCCATACAATTTTTTCTATAGCTACATATTACCTGTACTATTATTATCTTAATCTTTCTCTTTTAATCATCTTCTTTTTGTTCATTTAAATTTATTTTCAAAGGAAATCTTATGTTTTTATCATACATGGAGAATCAGCTCCACTAATTCTAATTAAAATACAAAAGCACAATCATTACTATGAGTGATTGTCTTTTCCCCATTTCTCTGATTTCAGAGAGAAGGAATTTCTACAAAACACTCCTAGATTCTTGTCTATCCTTTCTCCTCTCCCCAGAGGGGTGAGAATTTACCTGGTGGGTGAGTACAGTCCACATTTCTTGGTTGGGTAAGTGGAGCTAATTTATCAAAAATCCTAGTTTTTGTCTCTTTCTCCTCCCCTCTCCACCCAAACAGGAGTCAGGCAGTGATCTGGGTAGGTGGGTCTGCTCTTCAGACTCACTTTCTCTGAGGTAGGCTTCCCACAATGCCAGCAAGGTGGGGAGGGCATTATTAAGGACGCTTGAAGCTAACAAAACCAGGTTTCAGCTTAGCCTTTGTCATAATAAAATGTCATTGTAATCTCTCATCTGCCTTGTGCTTTATCTTTTTTCTCAGTTGGCTCAGAATTCAAGTGAATGGATGGATCCATTATTATACTAAGTGAAGTAAGCCA
Source organism: Cervus elaphus (assembly GCF_910594005.1). NCBI lineage: Eukaryota > Metazoa > Chordata > Mammalia > Artiodactyla > Cervidae > Cervus > Cervus elaphus. Next base: position 34,724,720 of record NC_057824.1, read on the forward strand.
GACAGAGAAAGACAAATATCATAGGATATCACTTATATGTGGAATCTATAAAAGTGATACAAATGAACCTATTTACAAAACAGAAATAGACCTGCAGACATAGAAAACAAACTTATGGTTACCAGAGCGGAAAGGAGGAGAGGGATAAATTTTGATATATTACAATATATAGTTACATTATATATACATTACATATATATACATTACAATATATAAAACAGACAACCAACAAGGACCTACTGTATAGTGAAGGAAACTATACTAAATATTTTATAATGACCTCTAAGGGAAAAGAATCTGGACAATAATATGTATGTGTGTATATATATATACATATACACACTTTGAATACATATATACACTGAATCACTTTGCTATACACCTGAGACTAACAAAACATTATAAACCAACTATACTTCAACTAAAAAATGAAAAAGAATTCAGGTGGAAAGGGTAGGGTTGTACTTTATTGGCTCCCTCAAATCCTAACAAATATTTTAAATTAAGAAAAATTATCAATGTGCTACCTACAATTCTCTCACATACCAACAATGAGGCATTCGTCTCACTTTGGGATATGCTAATAATGGACAATGATTTGAGACAAAGAAATTTATCTTGGTTTTCCAGCTAGAATAGATTACACTTTGCATTTACCTTGACAGATTCTATTCAAAAAGTTAATGATAATCATTTGTAATACTTGGGACTCTCAAAACTGAGAGCAAAACCTAAGGTATTCTTGTGGTCAGATATTTTCTTCAGGAGCAGGGTGATAGTCAAAAGATTAAAAAGACCTGCACAATGTTGGCTGTGGCCAACGAGAACAGATTCCAGCTGTGTATAACCAGGAGGCCTCCTTCAGTCTGGGGACTACCCCAAGTTCTTGGAGGCTCTGCTACGGAGAGTGAGTTCTGCAGACCAGAACCATCAGCATTCCCTGGGAACTCTCAAATGCAGACTCTCAGGCCCCACTTCAGACCTGCTGGGTCAGAATCCACAGTTAACACGATCTTCCGGTGACTCCTATGTACATGAACATATGCGAAGTACAGTGCATTTCTTCACTTCTAAAACTCTGCCTGTGGGGAAGGGAGAAATAAGGTGTCACTGCTCATCAGGTATGAAGTTTCAGTTATGCAAGATGAACAAGACTAGAAATGTGCTCTATAACAGTGCATTTGGTAAACACTCTGGTACTGTGCACTTTCAATTTTGTTAAACGGGTAAATCTCATGGTAAGTGTTCATACCACAATAACATAATAGTAGATCACAAAGGGACACAAAGAAACTTTTGGAGGTGATGATGAATTTGTTTATCACCTTGATGGTGGGACTGGTATCACAGGTATATGCATATGTCCAAACTCATCAAACTGTGTAAATTAAACACGTGCAGGTTTTGTAATACAGTCATATCTCAATAAAAACAATTTTAAAAAAGAAAGACAGTACTAAGGATTTTCCGCCTCCCCAAAACAACAACAACAGCAAAAGCAAAAGCCCCACCAGGGGATATTAGTCTGCAGAACCCACCTGGAGTGGTCAGGCTCTCTGTAAGGCAGGCATGGAGGTCCCTAGACTCTCGAACTGGGAGAAAACTTTCCAGGGATCAAAGTTGTGTCTGCTCCCCCAACTGCCCTCTTGGGGCCTCCGGCAATAGCAGCAGTGCCCCAGAATCTTATGTGGGTCCCCAGACAGCCAGATACCAGGCCTCCCATTGACAGTGTTTGCTGCCTCTCCACTGTCAAGAAAAAAGTTATTTCCAAAAAAACTTTAGAGAGTGCCTGAGTTAACTTTCTTGGATTGTTAAAGTGAAGCCTTTGATTATAAAAGAAAGAAATGTAAAAAAGAAAGGCAAATAGGGCAAATGTTAACATTTGTTAAATTTCTACAGCAGGTATATGAATGTCTGTTATGCTATTTTTTATATGTTTGAAATTTTGAAATTGAAAGATTAAAAATCTATTAAGGGAAAATAATAGATTCCCAGCTGAGATCAGAAAAATGGCCAAGGAAAAAACTAAAAATCATCTAAAACTCCACCGCCCAGATATACATCTGGGGTTTTATCCTTTCGGTTCCCTTTCTTGTTCAAAAGGAAATTTAAGATTTGCATTTTTTATTATAATTAGTTAAGCACATGCTTTTAACTCCTTCAGAAATGTCAACTGAAATGATCACAGGCAAATAAATAAAAATGTGTGGGTTGGGGGTGGGGGTGGTGGTCAGTCCCAGGAAACAGGAATCTTGCCAAGCAACAAGCATAATGTGGGATTTCCACATAGAACCCCAGCTCAGGCTGATGGGGGCAGGGCAGGACACAGGCCCGGGGAGCTGAGTCCCCTGGCAGCAGGCCAAGCCTGAGCTCCTAATGAGGGCACTTAGAGGAGAGGGCGGTGCCCTACTAACTTCTGCAGCCAAAATAAACTCAGAAAGGAAACTGCTTTGCCCAGCAGGAAACTTCTCTCCTGCAGTGCTGACTCCCAGAAATTCACTTCCTACTCACCACAGGCAACCAAAGCCCCAAACTAGCAAAGGAGAACTACAGAAATACAAGCTTCCCAATCTCCCGTTTGTCTCAGACAAACAGATCAAACAAGGATCTTGTGGGCTCACTGCCAGAATCTATTTTGTTTAAAACCCAGGAATGGACAAGATCTTTCTCTCTCTAAAGATGCGTAAGGAGAACAAAATTACAGGGGGAAAGAAAAAAACTAAGATTCAGGACTTTAAATCAAGATTGTGCTGAGATGTAAGCCAAGAATAAAGAATTATTCTTATTTCATATTTTCTTGTGATTTTAAAAGGCATTCAGTCAGTTCAGTTCAGTTGCTCAGTCGTGTCTGACTCTGCGACCTCATGGACTGCAGCACGCCAGGCCTCCCTGTCCATCACCAACTCCCAGAGTTTACTCAAACTCATGTCCATTGAGTCGGTGATGCCATCCAACCATCTCATCCTCTGTCGTCCTCTTCTCCTCCCACCTTCAATCTTTGTATTGAATTACATACAACAAAGGTTGTATGTAAAAGGCACTACCTTTCATTAAAAAAAAAAAAAACAAAAAAATGGTAATAAAGAAACACTGGTTTTAGCCAAAAGACTTAGTTTCCTCATCTATAGAAAGGGCTGTTAATGGTAGTCCTCACCTCACAGAATTCTCAGGAAGATTAATGTCAAAGATTAATATATGTCAAACATTTGGCAAAACAGTCACTCATATTACATATTCTTTTCAAAAAAATTTATCTAATTTTAAAATGCAATGAACAACTTCTAGTTTCCAGAGGGTGGATTTAACCTACATGTTTATCTCTCTATTCCTTCCCCAAATTCCACTGAAGTGGTAAATAGTAAGAATCACAGTAGTAACCTTAGAAAAGAAAGAATAGGCAAGAAGTTCTGGGGAGTTCCTGCAAGATAGCAAGTGGATGCAGATAGACTGACAGAAAACTCCACCAGGGCTGAGCATGTCCTGTCCACTTTGCGGACGAGGCCAGACAGCTCACCCAAGGCGCCTTGGCTGGCCCGCCCCTCACAGAAAGTAGTGCTGCCCGAGAGGAGAGGGAAGAATGGAAAAGCGGGGGAGGATGCCCACTCTAATAAAGAATGAAATAAGCTCTTGAAGAATTTCAAAGTACTTTGGATCCATGGTGTATGTTGATTTTTCCTTTAGCAGGAGGAGCTGTTGGCAGGAGTTTCATAATGCATGTGTGTATGTGTGTGTGTGTGTGTGTGTGTGTGTGTGCACGTGCGTGGGAAGAGGATGTGAATGTGGGTATGGGGGTGTACATCCCTGTCTTTGCATCCCTGGTCCTCAGGAGGGAATAAGATGGCAACTTGAAGAGCAGTGGAGAGAGATGCCCTCTCTCCATCAAAGACAATGGCAGCTGTCCTTTGTGCCAGAATGTGTCTCCTCAGCAGCTGTCTTCCTTCCTCCAGGGTCTGTACATCTTCCCCAGAGCAGGAGGACTCCGAGAGACACGTTGATTGTTAATAATTTCCATAATCCTCAGTATCAGCTACTAAGCCAGCAGCCTACTCCACACAAGCTGTAGTAATTTATAGTTGCAGTTAATGGGCTGTTTTATAGGAACCCACAATTATAATTGGATGTCAAGTGTTGTGAATCTCAGCGGATGGAAAGCGACAACCACTGGGGCCTGGTGTTTAATTTTTTAATGTGATTATTAAATTTCCCATCTCCTTGCTCTTCTATCTTCTCTCAATGTGGCTTCCAGCTGTGGCCCTGTCTTTACCCGTGCTGTCTTCTCCAGCCCTGAGTCTTGACACTTCCTTCTGCCAAACCTGTTTCTGGATCTGTCTCTTTATACTGAGCACGGGTAGAAAGCCTGGACCCTACAGAAATAGGGCAGCCGCCGACTTTTCTGATTGGGAACCTTCCCGCAAAAGCAAACCCATCTAAGAAGGTATCCCAAGTCCTCAGGTTTGCTCATCTTGCTTTGCACACACTGAAGCCCACAGTACTTGGCCTGGCAGCCCTAGCCATCCAGAAGAAAGCCATGGGCAGTACCTGGCTCCTTCAACCCAGGGGCACAGGCTCTTGGAATGGACCGCCTCGGCATTTTGCCATCAGAATCTGTCCTTAGAGTTCTCCTGCTCCAGATTCGAGGACACAGATTAATGCGGAGTCACCAGTAGCAAGTGTCAGGGAAGTGGTATAGTTGTTTGGGGAAGTGGCAAATTGATTGAGGAATGCAAAACAAGCTTTTCTCTATCTACTCCTGGGTGAGGAGGAAGTATGGCCACCTTCTAGTCAGTGTGAGGAAGACCACCCAAGAGATGAGATGTTAGGGGCTGGTTGAGCAAGAGAAGGAAAGGACAACCACAGCGGGGCGGGCCAGGATGTCACTACCTGGGGTGGCCCTGAGCCCGCCTGCCTTGTCCATGTCAGATTCAGCTCAGTCAAGAACCCCGCGTTCAAAGCCAAGTACAGAGCTTCATGGAGCACAAATGTAGTTCCAAGGCTAGCCAACATCCAAGCCAGGTGAGGACCCAACAATTTCCAGGGCAATTCAGACACAACCGAGGTCTAATCCAAGGATAACCCTAGAGCCCTCTCCATAATCCATTCTTGAGCACTGCCAAACCCTCTGGAACAGTAGCCCTGAATTCAGTCCTGCTGAAAGTCCATAGTGTGAAAGTGTGAAATTGCTCATTCATTTGCGACCCCGTGGGCTTTAGTCTACCAGACTCCTCAGTCCACAGGATTCTCCAGGCAAGTGTACTGGAGTGGGTTGCCATTTCCTTTTCCAGGGGATCTTCCCGACCCAGGGATTGAACCAAGGTCTCCCGCCTTGTACGCAGACGCTTTACCCTCTCAGCCACCAGGGAAGCCCAAATCCCAAGTACATGGCTGGATGAGGAATAAGACAGGGAGTCAAAGACATCACATTATTGGAAACCATCATCCATTAAATATTCCTGAATCTAGAGCTCTCTGACCTAGCAATTCTCTACTGAGAGGGAATTGTACTCTGAATAGATTTGTCTCAGAGATCCCCAACACCATAATTCTCTGGGGACAGAGGTTGTCTACCATTCAACTAGGAAATCCCAACTTCAGCAGAGGGCCTAGAGTAATATGTGTTTGCTCAATGACTAGGTGGAACATGAAGTCAACTAAAAAGAAGGTGGTCTTTGAGTCCATCAGACCTGGATGAGAATCCCTGCTCTGCCACATCTTAGCTGTGTGACCGCGGGCAGGCCCCCTGCCCTCACTCTGCTGTGAAATAGCGTGAGGAAAAAATGGAAAAAAGCCACTCTAAAAACCACCTGGCACAGAATGTCAGTTTCCTTTTTCTTTCTCCAAGGGCAATGTCTCCAAGGCCAGCACTAGACAATATCTTTCCATTCTATCCATCACGGAGTGCAGAATTCTCAGAGGGTTTCAGATTCCTAGAGTCCTTGTGACTCACCGAATCTGCTTCACCATCCTGCTGCCCAGCTTTCTATTGTGCATCATTTCAGGGTGGAGGCTCCATAGCTTCCTGTATTAGACATCTAACGCCACAGCAGGGCTACATAAAAAACAACCACAAAGCTTCAGGGGTGTACAGCAATAAGCGTTTATTGTTGCTCATGAGTCCCTGGCTTGGCTGAGCCCATCCGTTCATCTGGGTCATCAGCTAACACCTGATCTGACGTGTCTGCAGTTGGCTGGGATCCTCAGTTTTACTCTGTGAGGCTTCTCACCCTCTAGAAGGCTAGCCTGGGCTACTTCACATGGCCGTGGCAGGCTTGCAAGAGATGAATGGAAGCCCACAGGAGCCCCTGAGCCCTGGGCTCAGACCTGACACATGATCACTTCCAAGTAACAAGGCCAGCCCAGTTTCCAGAGCAGTGACATAAATTCTGCCTCTTGATAGGAAGAACTTCAGAGTCATCTTGCAAGGGGAAAGAATCCAGAGAAGAGAAGGACTGTGACCACTTTTGGTAATAAATCCACTATACCTTTTGGCCCTTCTTCAGTCTCTTTGCTTTTGAGAAGGTGGATAAGAGACTAGAAGGAATGATATGCTTGGACTAGGGAGAAACATTTGAGTTCTACCTCTTGTATTAGCCTTTCTAAACCTCTGTTTCCTCATCTACACAGTGATGTCAACAGCAAGAACTGTTGACCCTTAGTCTATCCCCCTGACTCTTTGCGGGCATCCCCAACCCTCTGTTACTAAGAACAGGAGGAAAAATCTAAGTAGCAGATTGTCAAAATCACTTGTGGTTGTGGCCCTGAGCCTGCCTGCCCTACAGGGGCAAGCACTGACTCTATGCTGTCCTTCTCAGATCCCAGGTCAGCCATGGCTTCCGTGTCCAGAGCCAAATATAGAGCCACAGTCATCAAGAGGGTGGCCTTTCACTATTTCCCAAGAAAATGGAGCTCCAGGAAGCTATGCCAATGATCAAAAAGGAAGTCAATGTGGACAAGCAAGTGCATAATTTACTATCCAGTCCATTTTCACCAAGGTCTGGGGGAGAAACCAGAAGCGTGCTCCAAGTTTCGTTCTCTCAAGGTAACTTTGGTATACACACAAATGTTTCCCTGCTGCCCTCAGCTACTATCTATTTCCCCCCCAAGGTGGTCTTAACTGGACCACACACAGCTCCTTCCCAAATTACTGCTTATTTCTTTTGCACTTTCCCCATTATAACGTTAATATCCTAATGTGTGAGTCTTATTACCTGGGCAACCAGAAGTGTTGCCTGTGTGGATTCAGTCTTGACTGAAACCTAAACTCTACTTGATTAAAATCACTCTTGAGGTCAAAGAACAAAAAACATCCCAGTTTCACATGTCTTATTTGTTGATTTTGTCTCTGTCCAGACAGAACTTAGCTGACCTCTATGGTTTCTCCCAAATGCACAAAATATAATTCATTTTACTTCTACTCAACAGCCACAATATCTTATCTCCTCCTATAAGCAGATTCCCCTCTGATCAATACTGCCTACTCAAGACCTGCCTCATGGGGTTGGGGTTAAATGGATAATGCATTTAGGTGCTCACTATGGTACTCAGTACATAGCAAACAACTCAATAAAGATTAATGGCCAGTATTACTATAACTGTTAATATTAGCATCAGTATTAGTCTGTCACCATCCTCCTTAGAAGTCACCCAAGTCTTTACATCAGTCGTTACTCCCTCACCCTTTGTCTTCTCTGCAAGACAAAAGCTTCCTCCCACCCCAGGCTCTTTAATACCCTCCTTTCAGGTCAACCCAGGTCAAGGAACTGTTTCTCTCACTTGGCAAAGAAGCTCCAGGGCCAAGTCCAGAGAAGAAGAGAGAAGAGACCTCACCCAACATTTTCTCTCTTGACTCCTGACCCAAGCAGAGGTTGGTGCCATGGGGAGTGGGTGGTCCTAGGGTGGTCCCTGTGGGTTTCCCTTCAGAACTAAGATGAGGAAACCAGCAGCTGGCAGGAAATGAATATGACACAAACGCTCTGCTGGAATAGCTATAAATAGGGAAAGTCAATGGAGTGGAAAGAAAAGCATTTAACAGCTAAGTGTGCTTTGCAACAGCAGGCTCACACCTCATTTTATCAGACATTATTTACACAAAAGAAGGTGTGATGGTGCTTATGGCATCATTAGGCATGGATTACTTCCTTAACTGTGAATACAGAAGCCCAGGGGAGGCAACCACTCTAGAAGTCCTCAAGGACACCAGGGAAGCCAGGCATAGACTTAGTAGCCCCCGAGTCAACTGGAAATATCCTCATCACCCCCTTAATCATCCCCCCCCCACCCCGCCCAACTGCCACTAAGTTTTCCACTCAACAATAACAAATACAGAGTTGATACAGATCTCTAAATCAAAAGTCGGGAGTGCAAGAACGGTCACACCTTTCTATTCTTAATAACCAGCCTTAGTGGCACGGCTAGTGTAATCAATTTGCTACCTGTATAGTCCCAACAGTGCCCAGTGCTCAGAAGAAACTTGGTTTAATACTCGGCTGTAGCTGTGGATGTTCTTCATAATTTTTTTAACAAGACGTCCTGCATTTTCATTTTGCACTGACTCTCTGGGCAGTAGACATCTCTTAGAGTTTAGAGCACTTGAATGTAGATAGTGTTTGCTTCTTGTGCGAAGGCTGCAGACTCACTAACATCCCTTAATGAGGAGGGCGTGAAAAAGCTGTAGGGGGAGCAAATTTTGCCATCCCCAAAGTCTCTTTGGCATGAGGGTCATTTGATTGTTTTATCCCAAAAGACGATTCAGGAAGAAACTTTGACCTTTCCTTAACTGCCTAAAAGAATTCAGATGAAGGAGCTGTTCCAGGAAGGATGCTGTCACCATAGATAACCATAGTGTGAACTAGGTGGGATAGAGAAGTTCTCTGTGTTCCATTGTCTCTGCATATCCCAGTAAACATTTGTTTACCAAACATTTGCTTTTCCATCTTCATGTGACTTGCCTTCCTCCCCTTTAAAATCCCAAACTACTACTCCCAACATCCTCTTTTGTCTTTAGCTGAAGACAGTAACTTAGGGTGAGAGTTTCAGCTGTGTTGGTGAGTTATTCATTTTCCTGGATCTCTCCTATGTATACATGTTATTAAACTTTAGTTTAATTTTCTCCTATTAAAAAAAACCTTAGTAAGGTTTAATAACCCTTAATAAGGCTCAGATGTATCCCCCATTCTGAGCTTCATGGTTCAGGAAGGGACCTTCATCTCTGATCCTCAGCCCTCCCCCAGCTCACGCCAGGCTATGCTGTCAAGGATCTGATGTCGGACACAGTGCCAAGGCTGGGGGCACAGGATCTTCCGTCATCAGTCACCTCTGAGAGCTCTCTCTTTCCATCTGTGTGGTGCCTTCAGCAGGGAGTTTTCCTTGCTGCTTTCTCCCCAGGAGTGGGACACAGGGGTCTCTGGCAAGGCTTGGAGCCCAGGTCCCTTTTGTCTTATTTCCTTGGACATACTATGTAACCATTTCTCCCTGGGGTCATTCTGTCTTCCCACTGCTCCACAGGCCCACTGGCCACTCTCATACTCCAGCCTGGGGGATATCTTTTTTTCTTAATCTAAGGAAAACTCCCTCTGTCTTTCCTGAGCCTCTCAAGCCACTCTGCCTCCTCCCACAAACCCATCCTTAACTTGTTTAGGTTTTCAGAACAATGGCAGAAATCTCAGGGGATATTTGGCCTTCAGCCCTGACACATTCCTCCCTCGAGGCAACCAAATACCAAACCTGCCACCTGCCTGCCTGGGAGGAAAGAAAAGGGGGAAAATGCAAATACTTGTCCACAGTATTATGCAAACATTGTATGAAATCACTTTAGTCATATTTGACTCTGCGACCTTCTGGACCATAACCCGCCAGGCTCCTGTCCATGGGATTCTCCAGTACTGGAGTGGCTTGTCATGCCCTTCTCTAGAGGATCTTCCCCAACCCAGGGATCAAACCCACGTCTCTTATGTCTCCTTCATTGGCAGGTGGGTTCTTTACCACTAGTGCCTCGTGGGAAGCCATCCAAAGACATCCAAAGCCATCTAAGAATCTCTGACTACATGTTCTATCCTCTTGGGCAGTCTGTCCTTTTGGGAACACACCTAGACACTCTGAGTGTTGACGGCTTGTTTTAACTAAGACTTGAAGACAGTCACTCGCCCACGTCCTGCTGAATCAGGTTGTCGGTGCTGGAGTGTGTGAGGTGGTCCAGGGAGGAGGTAGATGGTAGATTCTTCAGAAGCTCAAACAGAGTTGGGCAGGACCCTCACAGGCTGACCTCATCCTGCCGCTTGTTTCCCACAGCATTCTCTGTTGCATTTCAGAGACTCCTCCAAAGAATAAAGCCACCACACTGCAAACCCACATTATTCCTATCAAGTGCCAAGGGGCCAATTTCTATTGCCTGGTGTAGGAACTTTCTAGAAAGATGAATGTCCACACTTCCTAGCTGTCTTCTTGGGGTGAGTTAGAGCTTAGATTTCTAACAGGTCTCTTGGAAGGGCGAAGATTCCACCAAACTAGGTTCTCACTGAATCTGAGGAAAGCTAGTCTAGGAGGTGGAAGTGTTGACTGGATTCCCCACCCACCATCCCAGTGATACCAGCTTCTGCTCAATTGCCTTTAGGTAATGGGAAACATTACTTCCAAGACAGTCTATTCGATCATAGATATAGATCATTTTGACTACTAGCTTTTTTCCCTAAGAAAAGCTATCTTTAAACCAAACAGAAGAATCCATATATCTCTTGCTCGAATGTATTTTCCTTTAATGCAAAAAGAATTGGAAATTTAGAAAATAAATGTCTTAACAAGAATCAGAGATGATTCCTTGTGCAGCATCTTCCCTTTTCTCTCATTTTTGCTTCATTTACTAGATGATCTTTGGAGAAGGGACTCCTTTTTTAGGGAATATGTAAATGAGCTCCTACACCTGATTTATGACAGAGTGTATTAGTCAGTATAAGCCTGCTGCTGTAATAAACAACCTGGACAGTCCAGTAGCTTAATGATAAAACTTTATGTCTTTCCAACATTGTAATTGTGGCAGGGCAAATTCTTTGCCACTCCTCCAGTTGAAAGCTGGGGAATTTTCTCCTTAATTTAAATCTGAACTGGCCTTTATGACTGGTTTGACCAGTGGAATTTGGCAGAAGTGAGGCTATGCCAGTTCAAGGTGTAGCCTTTAAAAAGGCTGCACAGTCTCTGCTTATACTTTTGTGTGGAAGCCTGATATCATGTAAGAAGTCAGATTACTCTGAATTTGCCGTGCTGTGAGGAAGCCAAAACTGGCATGAAGAGATGTCACATGAAAAGAAAGAGAGTCAGAGAGAGGGGGGTGCTGCCCACCACCCAGACGTTTCAGCCACCTCAGCATCAAAATGTGAATGAAGATGCCATCATGAACATTCCAGTCCACTGCCTTGCATCCTGTGCCTGTCTCCCTCACCTTAGCTCAAGCTTCGAGTGACCTCCACAACACCATCTTTCTTGACCACCACCTAGATGAGATGACCCCAGCTACTGTGAGGAGACATGCAGACAACAGAGGCCTCATGGAAACAGATCAGGCCCCTTTAGTTTTCTAAAGATGACACCCCCAAGTGTGTGTGTGTGTGTGTGTGTGTGAGATGATGATGCTACACATACACATCTTTGCTCTCTCACCTGTCACCTAGATCTTTAGGCAGGAGGCCCTAAAAGGAATTATTTCTGATTTAGGTTACATGATCCCAGAGCCAGGATGTCCAGAGGTCAGAGATGACCCCAATCAAGGGCCAGCAAGACCCCAGAAAAACATTATACATAAACTCACTGTTCAAAACCCCCCAGTTTCATTGTATTTTATTTTTTGCCTGATCTTATTCAAAATTTCTTCTTAAGGATATTTTGGTTGATTTCCAAACAAATTATTTTATAAGCCATGGATAATTCACTTTCCTACTGATCTGTTGTTTAACAGATAACTCCTACCTTTTAGTTACTGAATTCTCCCAGGAGCTTTGTAGCGACAGGCCACAGAGCGTACTGTTCAAAGCCAAACTATCCACCTGCAATGCAGGAGACCTGGGTTTGATCCCTGAGTTGGGAAGATCCCCTAGAGGAGGACACGGGATCCCACTCCAGTATTCTTGCCTGGAGAATCCTCATGGACAGAGGAGCCGGGCGGGCTACAGTCCATGGGGTCACAAACAGTCAGACATGACTGAGCGATTAAGCATACACACACACGAGGGTCAAATTGCCTAGGTTTGAATTCATTGTGCTATGTACTGTATGTGGGACCTTGGGCAAGTTGCTTGTCCTCTCTGGTTCTCTGTTTCTTCATCTGGAAATGCAAGAGTATCTACCTCATAGAGTTACTGTGAGCACTGAGTTAATATACATCAAGTAGCTGGCACAAGTGTTAGCTATTACGGATGAGAGTGTGCCCAGCAGGGAGAAGGGCACTGCTGAGTTCTGAGGTTGAACTGGCTTGGAGTCTGACTGGTTCCAGGATTTGCCAGTGATGGCAGTTGCCCTAGACTGGGTATCCTAGAAGCAGACCTTGAAACAAGGATTCACATGAAAGTCATTTACCAGAGATGCTCTCAGAAGCACCCTGTGGGAGGTAGGAATGCGGGCCTGGGAAGGGAAGGGTTTGAGTGTGGGCATGGCATCAGGCAGAGTAGTTTCTGTTTATGTAGCAGCACCTAACTATAGGCAAACACACCTTCATGCTGCATGTGCTGCAGTCACTGATATCTTAGTATTAGTGAGAGCTAAGTTTCATTGAGCAAATGCCATTGTTCTAGGTACTGTGCCAAGTACTTTATGTCCTTTATCTCATCTGATTCTCAAGATCTGATGGGCTATTACATTATCACAATTGATACTAACAGGCAAATTATATATCAAAGTTTCCATTTAAGTTGATGTTTGGGGCTTCCCAGAGGGCTCAGATGGTAAAGAATCTGCCTGCAGTGCAGGAGTCCCAGCTTCAGTCCCTGGGTTGGGAAGATCCCCTGGAGAAGGTCAAGGCAACCTACTCCAGTATTCTTGCCTAGAGAATTCTATGGACAGAGGAGCTTGGTGGGCTACAGTCCACGGAGTCAAAAAGAGCTGGACATGACTGAGCGAATGAGCATGCACTGATAATGTTTAATTCACTAAATTCTACAGATGAAAAGTCTCTAAGACATATTATCTTCCTCTAAATAATGGCTGAGAAGATATGCACATTTATTTATCAATGTATTGGATGATGCAAACTTCTCTAGTGCAATGAAACCTGGGACATGTTTATCTGCAATAACTGCAGGGTTATTCACTCTTAAGTGAGGCAATGTGTAATTGTGATGGAGCTTGAAGCCCTTGGTCTGGCAAGGCCCAAGGTCAGTGGCAGCCTGGAGGTTTCATCCTGAGCACCAAACCTTGATTGATTAGCTAGTACTTGGAAAAATAGTCGAGGTTATCTAGGCTTAGCAGGATAGACCGCTGTGATCACGCCTGCCTGGCTATGGTGGTGGTTTAGTCATTAAGTCTCCTCCGACTCTTGTGACCCAACGGACTGTAGCTCACAGTAGGCTCCTCTGTCACTGTCTTAGTCCCTTTAGTTGCTATAACAAAAATACCATAAACTGAGTGACTTATAAACATTAGAAATTTATTCCTCATGGTTCTGGAGGCTGGGAAGTTTATGATCAAGGCACCCAACAGATTATGTGTCTGCTGAAGACCAGCTTCTCAGTTCAAAGACAGTCCTCTTCTTGCATGGCAGAAGGGGTGAGAGAGCTCTCTGGCATCTCTTTTATCCCAGTCACACGGGCTCCACGCTCATGACCTAATCACCCTTCCCAAGGTCTCATCTCTCAGTACCACTACATTGGGCATTAAGTTTCAACAAATGAATTTGGGGGGCGGGGGCACAGTATGCAGACCAGAGCAGACTGGGAGTGAACTCTATGTGCCAAACCTGTAAGAGCGTGTCAACTTGAGGAAGCTACTTTAATAATTTCATTTTGCAGACGAGCAAGCTGAGACCCAAATGAGTCATGTACCCAAAACTGTAGTGAGAGACAAAGCTTGGATCATACACCTAAGCTTGTTGAATCCAGGGCAGATGCTGGCAACCACTGTGGCATTGTGACAGTCTCCTAACCTGACACCAGCCCCTGCCTGCCTTCAGGGAACAGGGCATAATGAGGACTACTGCTGCCTTTAGAGCCAAGATCCAAGTTCCCTTCCTACCAACCCTAACGCAACACACTCCTGCCAAGCCCAGTGTCCCTGGGTTCAGGGGTCCCAGCATCCTGGAGGACAAGCAGGCTTGGAGGATGCCTGGCTTCAGCTCTGCCTACCAAGTCCAGCAGTCCGGAGCATCTTTGCCTTGGCTCACTTCCCCCTACCCCTCTACCCTGCCCACCCTCCTCAATCATGGCAGCGCCAGCAGTCAGGGAGTCGGTGGCCGAGCGTGCCAGCGCTCCCCTCCCCAGACCCAGGGCTCTGCTATTGATCCTGGCGCGCTCCCCGCGGCCGCCTCTGCCAAGAGAGGCAATTTACCACCAGCTACGAGGTCACGGGAGGGGCCCAGCCGCCCACAGGCGCTTTTACGCTGCTATAAAAACCATTTAAAGGGCCACTTTCTGAGCCACAGCGCGGAGGAGGAGGAGCGAAGCAGCGGAAGCCGCGGACCCACAAGCCCCGAAGCCTCCTTTGGAGCCCGCAATCGGGACGGGGTGGGGTGTGTGTGTGTGTGTGTGTGTGTGTGTGTGTGTGTGTGTGAAGGTTCTGGAAAGCCCCAGAATCTTTTCTGCCCGCTCCCCATCTTCGGAAGAGGCTGCAGGAGCTGCGAGGCAGGGCGGCAGGGGAACCGCCCCGCACGCCGCCGGATTGGGCAGCAGCAGAGCAGGATGCCCACTGACCTTTTAAGTCAGATCACAAAGCCCGACCCTAACCCTCTGGTCACCACTAGGTGCCTGCGCCCTGCGCTGTACCAGGCAGCCCAGAGCTCCTGGCTTCCCCTTCCGCCTCTGTAGCCGCTCTGGAGGGAGTCTGTACAAGTATCATCATGCCCACGTCTCAGAGGGACAACCGAGGCTCCCGGAAGTTAAATGACTTGCTCGGGATTTCACAGCCTGGATTTAAACTCTGGATAGTCCAACTCCAAAGTCAATGGTCTCAATCACCTAAAGACTGTCTCACCCACACTCCGATAAAAGCCATCACTTCAGCCTCAAAAGCCAGCTGCAGAAGGACGATGTGCAGCTACTAAAGTGAAAGAACCTTCGGCCGTAGGTAGGGAGTCATTAACATCACCCCAACCCCAGCCCCACCGCCGCCCCCAGCGCATTTCAGGCCATTCCTGTCTCTTAGGTATGTTGGCTCCTGAATGCCCTTCCCACGCTCCTCCGCCTGTTCAGCTAGCGCCACCTGCAGGTGGAGTTGGTCACTGTTTCTTTGAGGCCACCAAAAGAAATTCACTCGACGCGTTTTCCCACAGACATTTATTGATTTTTGCTCTGTGCCAGGAACACAGAACTGGGCTGGAGGCCGCGGGACACAGATACTTACAGTCTAGCAGGGAGACAGACATTTAAACAGGCAATTATGCAAGACAGACGGATAGTGAAAGGGGAGAGAAGCGAGGGAGGGCTGCCAGAGGAGGGCAGCCCTTACTCAGCCAACCTTTCCCCAAACGCCTTGAGCTGCCACATCGGTGTCCTCCCACCAAAGAGACCAAGTGGCCCTTCGACTGAGAGCCCTCCAATTCCCCCTGGCGGTCAGGACCCTTAGTGATCCTTAGCGGAAGCTTTCCTGCTCTCGTCCTAGATTGATTGGTCCTCAGAAGAAGCAGCTCCTCCTCTTGGGTTGAATCTAACTTGTCTGCCTATAACCTGGGTTCCACACCAGCCTGGGTTTTCCAAGAGTTAGCTGCACAGATGGTCCCATCTGTTGAATCATCAGTCTTTTTTTCACTCTCCCTCTGCCCCTAAGCATAATTAAGTGCCCTGAGCTAAACAAAGGACCCTTGGCCCTGCCATCATCTTTCTTTTTTCACTGCTACACTTCTCTGCAAAAAGTAACCTCTGTTCAAAGCCCCTGTATCCTCACTCTAAGCCAATGTGTCTGACGCCAACAAGGCTACCCCTCTTTAAGCATTTTGCTGTCTGCCAGCTATGTGTCGTTTTCCATGCATGAGAGCAGCCATTTCTAACACAGTCGTGTGAATTATGATCAGCCTCATCTTACAAATGGAGAACTGAGGCTCTAGAAAGGGAGGGTGAAATAAATGGCTCAGTCATACCACTGGCCTCAAATCCTGCCTCTAACCATCTAGACTTAATGAACCCTCCATGGGGAGAGCCACTCATCATTCCCTACTCTACCCCCAGTAGGTTTTAGGCACTTGATAAATATGTGTTAAATGAATAGATGTTCAAACCCTCTAATGACTTTTTGCCATTAATGATATTTTCTGCTAAGTTTTATAATTTAGTAATACATACATTTGGAAATAAGGTTATATGTATCATTGTGTCTCAGAGTCCCAGGATTCCTTTATCAATTAAGTATTTTGAAAAATAAAATAGAGTGGAATTCAATATAATTCTCAACCCATCTATCTCGTGTCTTCATCCTTGCTGTCAAAATGCCAGTGCCTTCTTAAACAGGAGAGAATGCAGGCTACATATTAATTTGGTTTAGCTCATGGAGTACATTCAGGCATGCAGAGCACAAAAAAAAAAAAAAAATCAAGAAGGAGACAAATAATCAAAAGAGATGAATCTGGTAAGTCCTGTATGAAATAATGCAAGTCTGAAAATATTGGGATAAACATACACATTAAAGAAAGGTTATTCAGCAGACAGAAGAAAAAAAAAAGATGTTCATGAGAATAAACTAATACACATTCAGAAAATGTTTCAAAGAAATTGAAAATTATGTCAAAAATTCCCTTAGGCAAATCAAAGGAAATCTCCTGATATTTATATGTACAAGCAACCAGGTGAATTAGTTTTATATTAGTTGCCACCAATCAGAATGGGTTAGGTTCTGCTGTAGTAACAACCCTCAATTCTCAGAGGCTTAACACAGCAAAGGGTGTTTCTTGCTCACTCCACATTTTCAACCTGGGTTGAATGAAGCTCTGCTCCAAGTTATCTCTATTCCAGGACCCAGACTGATAATACAGCTTCTACTTGGTATATTACTGAGATGTGGTAAACCATGTACCTAACATCAAGAGGAATGACATGTCACTTCTGCTCACTTTTGACTGACAGAAGCAAATACTGTTTTGACTGAACTCAAAGAACAGGCATGTTTAACTCTTCTGTAGGGAAGGTTGCACATAACCCCCGACTTCAGACAAACTGGATTTAGGTAAATTGGAATCCCACCTGGGTTTCCCAGGTAGCTCAGTGGTAAAAAATCTGCCTGCCAAGCAGGAGACATGGGTTCGATCCCTGGGTTAGGAAGATCCTCTAGAGGAGGAAATGGCAACCCACTCCAGTATTCTAGCCTGGGAAATCCCATGGACAGAAGAGCCTGGTGGGTGACAGTTCACGGGGTCTCAAAGAGTTGGACACAACTGAGTGAATGAGCATGCATACGTGCAAATGGTTAACACTATTTCCTTCCTCCCCTCCCTTCCTTCCTCCCTTTAGGTTACAAATTTTAATGTGCATAAAACCACTGGGAAATGAATTGCAATGCAGATTTCTGAGCTCTACCTCCAAAGAAGCTGATTTAGAAGGCCTGAACTAATCCTCTGGGATCTGCATGGTCACTACAGGTAAACTTGATGTCTCGTGGTAGGCGGAGCATATTGAGCAACCGTGATCTAATCTCAGATGAAACTTGCTATGTGGATCCTTCTCATATCAAATGACCTTTCCTCATTCCTTGCTCAAGATGGATACAACCAAAATCCCTCAGAATATCTGTAACTTAGAAATTCAAGAGACATAACAACTACATGCAATGTGGGATTCCTGGACTGGATTCTGAAACAGAAAAAGGGCATTCGGAGAGACACTGACTAACTCTGGGCTTGTGACTGAGCTGGTAAAGAATCCGCCTGCAATGCGGGAGACCTGGGTTTGATCCCTGGGTTGGGAAGATTCCCTGGAGAAGGGAAAGGCTACCCACTCCAGTATTCTGGCCTGGAGAATTCCATGGACTGTATAGTCCATGGGGTCGCAAAGAGTTGGACACGACTGAGTAACTTTCACTTTCACTTTGACTAACATTAGGGGAAATTTGACAGAACTGTACTGATGTTGGTTTTGAGACTCAAACTGTGATTATGTAGGATGTTAATGTTAGGCGAAACTGGATGAAGGGTACATAGGAATTTTCTTCACCTTTTTTTTCAACTTCCTGTGAATTTAAAATTGTTTCCAAGTGAAAAGTTAAAAACAAAGTTATTATAAGGATATTCATCTCATGGGATCATGGTGATGTTAAAAGAGATTATACACATAAAGAACACGGTGCTATATTGTGCTATCTGTCTACCGCTCCCCACAGAACCCACGTAATGCCCTGCCTTCTGCAGGTATTTTCTCTATAAGTGCTTGACATGTTGAATTAGCTTAAGAAGAAGGAAAGACAAACGAACTTTATGTCACACCATTTCATTCTTAGAACTCTGTGAGGACGGTATTTTACCGTCATTTTACAGATGAGGTTTTGGAAGTACCGAAGGGTTTACAGCTCACAGGCTTGAATGCAATTTGTTTCTGCCCTGGCTATAGTGAAAGCACTCTTGCCCACAGCACTTTCAGCCCAGGGGAACAGCTTTTCGCTCTCTCCAGCACCACCCTCTCCAGCTTCCTGTTCTGTGCTTTCAGAAAACAGGGCTGTTTCTGCCAGTTTCCTGCTCCAACATTTGGATTTCATTAGCAAGCACAATTCTAATTGAACTTTTATTCACTAGCCACAACTTGGCAATTAATCAAGCTTCTCCCAAGCTCAGAGTCTATGTTCACTTCCTTTCACAGAGAGAGAAATAAAAAAAAGGAAAGAAACCTCAATCCTCTTTCCTAGGGCAATGTAGCCTGCTCCTGTGCTGGTTCCCACATCTCCCTGTGTTCCCAGGACACCGTGCGAGCTTAGTAATTTGTAAAGAAGACTGTTAGATTCAGATGGTAATCACAGTCCCCTTCTAACACATTCCCCGGACTCCTGGCCTCATTAGAAATCCTCTCATCACTTGCTTCCAGCCTCTCACTTGCAAGTAAATGCTGGTGTCTGCTCTCCTTCCTGCCAGAATCTCAAGACACCTCGTTTACTTTTTTCTTAATGTAACATTTATTGTTGTTTCCCCAGTTCTCTGATTAAAGACAGAATAATGTTTCTTGCAGAAAAATCAGAAAATGTGAAAAATCACAAAGAGGATAGAACTGAATCATAATGCCACCAGCCGAAAATGAGCACAGCTAATATACGGAGATGCAAGTGATCTTTGATTTTCTTAAATACAGCTTTTGTGTAAATTTCCCATTAGATGTCAAAACCCCTAATGCAGAGATCTAAAATGCAAGTAAAAACAGGGTTAGTATCGCCACATCACACAATCCCAGGGTATACCCTTTATATTAGTCTATGGGAATGACACCCTCTGAACTTGTGTTGTGCACAACATGTACAGTTTTACTTGGTAACTGTGTACAAGGCCTGAGCCTGGAAATTGTAGGTAAACTAAAGGATGAGGGAAGCACCTGAAAATTGTTGTAATGTAAGAATATGACATTGTACAGGAGACAGTAACCAAAAGCATCCCAAAGAAAAAGAAATACAAGATGGCAAGGAGGAGGCGGCCTCATCCTTTGTCTGAGAAGGCCTTACAAATAGCTGAGAAAAGAAGAGAAGCAAAAGGCAAAGGAGAAAGGGAAAGATATACCCAACTGAATGCAGAATTCCTGAGAATAGTAAGGAGAGATAAGAAAGCCTTCTTAAATGAACAATGCAAAGAAATAGAGGAAAACAACAGAATGGGAAAGACTAGAGATCTCTTTGACAAAACTGGAGATATCAGGGGAACATTTCCTGCAAAGATGGGCACAATAAAGTACAGAAACAGTAAGGACCTAACAGAAGTAGAAGAGACTATGAAGAGGTGGCAAGAACATACAGAACTATACGCAAAATGTCGGATCTGGATAATCACGAATATGTGGTCACAAACCTAGACCCAGACATTTTGGAGTGTGAAGTCAGTCTTGGAAAGCATTACAACAAACAAAGCTAGTTGAGGTGATGAAATTCTAGCTGAGCTATTTAAAATCCAGAAAGATAATGCTATGGAAGTGCTGAACTCAATAGGTCAGCAAATTTGGGAAACTCGAGAGTGGCCACAGGACTGGAAAAGGTCAGTTCTCATTCCAATCCCCAAAAGAGGCAATGCCAAAGAATATTCAAACTACCACACAATTGTGCTCATTTCACATGCTAACATGACAATGCTCAAAATCCTTCAAGCTAGGCTTCAATGGTACATGAACCAAACTTCCAGATGTACAAGCTGGATATAGAAAAGGCAGAGGAACCAGTGATCAAATTGCCAACATCTGTTGGATCATAGAAAAAGCAAGAGAATTCCAGAAAAACATCTACTTCTGCTTCATTGACTATGCTAAAGTCTTTGACTGTGTGGATCACAACAAACTGTAGAGAATTCTTAAAGAGATGGGACTACCAGACCACTTACCTGCCTCCTGAGAAACATGTTTGCAGGTCAAGAAGCAACAGTTAGAACTGGACATGGAACAACAGACTCATTCAAAATTAGGAAAGGAGTATGTCAAGGCTATATATTGTCACCTTGCTTATTTAACTTCTATGCAGAGTACATCATGCAAAATGCCAGACTGGATGAAGCACAAGCTGGAATCAAGATTGCCAGGAGAAATATCCACAACCTCAGATATGCAGATGATACCACTCTAATGGAAGAAAGTGAAGAGAAATTAAAGAGCCTCTTGATGAAGGTGAAATAGGAGAGTGAAAAGGCTAGCTTAAAACTCAACATTCAAAAAACGAAGATCACGGCATCCAGTCCCATCATTTCACAGCAAATAGATGGGAAAAATGTGGCAACAGTGACATTTTCTTTGGTTTCAAAATCATTGCAGATGGTGACTGTAGTCATGAAATAAAAAGACACTTACCTGCTCCTTTGGAAGAAAAACTATGACAAACCTAGACAGCATATTAAAAAGCAGAGACATCACTTTGCCAACAAAGATCCATCTAGTCAAAGCTATAGTTTTTTCAGTAGTCATGTATGGATGTGAGAGTTGGACCATAAAGAAGGCTGAGCACCCAAGAACTGATACTTTAGAACTATGGTTCTGGAGAAGATCTTGAGAGTCTCTTGGGCAGCAAGAAGATCAAACCAGTCAATCCTAAAGGAAATCAACCCTGAATATTCACTGGAAGAACTGATGCTGAAGCTGAAGCTCCAATACTCTGGCCACCTGATGTGAAGAGCTGACTCATTTGAAAAGACACTGATGCTGGGAAATATTGAGGGCAGGAGGAGAAGGGGATAACAGGGGGATGAGATGATTGGATGGCATCAACAACTCAATGGACATGAGTTTGAGCAAACTCTGGGAGATAGTGAAGGACAGGAAAGCCTGGCGTGCTTCAGTCCGTGGGGTCACAAAAGATCAGACACCACTTAGTGACTGAACAACTACACAGAAATATGAGGCCTGAAATCAGAATCTTGTGATTTTCTTTTTTCAAGAGGAGCTAGAAATTTGGATTTTTAAATAAAATCACCAAATTTTTAAATGCTAATTGAATTTTTAAAACCCACTGTGCTAAACAGACAGGCCTAATCTGGACTCTGGGGTGTCTAGTGACTGCAAATGATTTCACATCATCCCAGGGTCTTCCCTTCTCCCAGTCCAGCTTCTCCCCTTCCTACTTCTACCAAATATTGTGCCAACTTTCACATACTGTGTATGAGGGCTCATTTCCTCACCCCTTAACAATAGTAGATTCAGAACTAGATTGTAGGACAAGACACCTAAACACTCAACTGAGACATCAAAGCATCACTGAAGGACTCAAGTGTTACTGAATATTGTATTCATCAAAATTCCTCTCAAGGAGAGGTTCATGTATGGCTGCAAGGAATATGCTGATGAGAGGAAAAGTGAAACACTTCAAAGAGGCTTATTAAGGACCAATAGATGGGCATTAAACCACTGTCTGAGGAGGGTAGTTCCAAATACTGCAGGGGTGTTATTTTGATCAATGGGCATGCAAGTTCAGGGGCAGAGCTGAATTGTTGGGGCACAAAGAGAGAGGCTGAAGACTAATGTGAATTGTCCTCCTTTTCCACTCCTCCACTTAGCACTCAGCCACTTAATAATGCTTAATAATGACTGAATATCAGTTTAATCATGTAGAGTATTTTGTATTAACTGGAACAATGTATGTGATAAGCTGATAACTGAAAAAAAGCACGCTGAAGAGCAATATAATTTGTATTCTTCACTTTTTGAAGAAACCCTTTTAAAACTGGAGGGATGAATTGGGAGATTGGGGTTGACATGTATATATTACTATGTATAAAACAGATAACTAATGAAAACCTACTTTATAGCACAGGGAGCTCTACTCAATGCACTGTGGTACCCCAAATGGGAAGGAAATCCAAAAAAAGAGGGGATTTATGTATACATATAGCTGATTCACTTTGCTATGCAGCAGAAACTATCAGCATTGTAAAGCGGCTATACTCCAATAAGAGTTAAAAAGAAGAAGCTCTGCATAAGTATGCATATGTTTCTAAATGTCTATAAAGCAAAGGAAAATATGGAAGATATACATTTTTTAAAAAATTTATCTTATTGAAGTATAGTTGATTTACAATGTTAATTTCTGCTGTACAGAAATATATAAATATGTATTCTTTTTCCTATTGTTTTCCAGCAGGGTTTATCACAGGATATTGAATATAGTTCCCTGGGCCATACAGTAGGACCTTGTTGTTTATCCATCCTATATATAATAGTTTGCAAATGCTGATCCCAAACTCCCAACCCATTCCTCCCCAACCCCCAATTTTCAAAAGTGTTTATTAGGGATAATTAGTCTGTATAGAGGAAGAAAAGATTATTGATTTTACTTTAATGCTTGAATCATATCAATTGGTTGAATTATTTCAATAAGCACATATAACTTTTATAGTTCAAATGTTGAAGTTTTAAAATCAGGCTTAAAGAGCCATCAAATTGTATGTAACATGCTCAGAAGAGACCATGTGTGTCTGACCATGTTTGACTAGATATTATTTTTGAAAAGCATTTTTGAAAACCAGGCAATGTTAAATATTGATGACATGGAAACCATAATAGGGATCTCTTTTTGCCCTTGACTACATGAAACTATTTATAGTATTAATATTTTTCATTTAAGTTAATGAAGTGCTTTTTAAGGTAGAAATTCATTATATTAAGGAACTACACCTTTATTCCAATTTTATCTAAAGTTTTTAAGAAGAGCAAATATTAAAGACCCTCAATTTTTTTTTTTTTACAAAATGTACAGAGTTGATCATTTGCTCTCCCTCTATGTACTTACTGATATAACCAGATGTGTTATAATATTTCCTAATATTATATTTCCTATAATATTTCCTAATATATGCTTTCCTAATATTAAACCATCCTTGCATTACAAGATTAAACTTCGTTGGGTTATGCTTTAATGTACTTCTAGTATATAGTGTTAGAATCAACTTGGATGGATTTGATTTGATATTTTATTTAGGATTTTTGCATCCATGTTTAGAAGGAACTGTGGTTGGTAATATTCTTTTTTTGTGATTTTTTTTTATCAGATTTTGCTATCAGCTATGCTACCTTCATAAAACAACTTGAGAAAGTTTTCTCCCTTTTATTTGTTCTGCCTGTTCAAGTAGTCTGGAAGTGACTTGTTATTTGTATGTTTAAAAGAACTCATCTGTGTTGGAGGAGAGTTTGGGGGAGAATGGATACATGTATATGGATGGCTGAGTCCCTTTGCTGTCCACCTGAAACTATCACAACATTATTAATTGGTTACATACTCCAATATAAAATAAAAAGTTTAAAACACACACACACAAAGAACTCATCCATAAAATAGTCTGAACATGGAATCATTTCGGAAAGTGGAGTTTTGTTTGTTTACAACTTCTACTATTTTTTTCAAGGCTATGAGTCTATTTACATCTTCCCATTTTTAATCAATTTTATTCATTTGTATTTTTCTTGAAAAGAATCCATTTCATCTAGATTTTCAAATTCATTTGCACCATATTGTAATATCAGCTCAGTTAAGTCGCTCAGTCGTGTCTGACTCTTGGTAACCCCATGGACTGCAGCATGCCAGGTTTCCCTGTCCATCACCAACACCCAGAGCTTGCTCAAGCTCACGTCCAATGAGTCAGTGATGCCATCCAACCATCTCATCCTCTGTTATCCCCTTCTCCTCCTGCCTTCAAACTTTCTCACCATCAGGGTCTTTTGCAATGAGTTGGCTCTTTGCATCAAGTGGCTTAAGTATTGGAGCTTCAGCTTCAGCATCAGTCCTTCCAATGAATATTTGGGACTGATTTCCTTTAGAATTCACTGGTTTGATCTCCTTGTAGTCCAAGGGACTTTCAAGAGTCTTCTCCAGCACCACACCAAAAGCATCAATTCTTTGGTGCTCAGCTTTCTTTGTGGTTCAACTCTCACATCCATACATGACTACTGGAAAAACCATAGCTTTGACAAGACGGACCTTTGTCAGCAAAGTGATGTTTCTGCTTTTTAATATGCTATCTAAGTTGGTCATAGCTTTTCTTCCAAAGAGCAAGCGTCTTTTACTTTCATGGCTGCAGCTACCATCTGCAGTGATTTTGGAGCCCAAGAAAATAAAGTCTGTCACTGTTTCCATTGTTTCCCCATCTATTTGCCAGGAAGTGATGGGCCCAGATGCTGGGATCTTAGTTTTCTGAAGTCGAGTTTTAAGCCAACTTTTTCACTCTCCTCTTTCACTTTCATCAAGAGGCTCTTTAGTTCCTTTCTAATTCTTTTAAAATATCCTTAATTTCACACTTCTTATTCCCTTTCCACTCTGAATTTTGCTGACTGGTCATTTTAATGAGTCAGATTTTGGATGTAGCTATCAATGTTTATTAGCCTTGGAGTTTCTCGTTCAGTTGATGATTGTTCTTTATTGTTAAGTCCTCTCTCTTGCTTTCCTTGTGTTTATTTTGTTGACCTTGTCTTCCTAATTCTTGAGGTCAATGCTCATTTCATTTGTTTCACTTCATGCTTGTTTAATGACTAAAGAATTTAAAGCAATTATTTTCCCTGAATTCAGCTTTAGCTTATCCCCTAAAATCAAAGATGTTGCATTTCATTTTCACTTTCTTTGAAATGGTTTATATCCACAGCTGAGTTTTAAGGAGAGAGCTTTATGGTTGCTTTTAAAATAACTGTTTCTGAAATTATTTTAAATTAAAAATAGGTTGATTATACAAAACAGAAAGAAGGGGAAAATCCTCCAGAATTCTACCATTCAGATGCTGATATTCATCTTTCCAATCATTGGTGCATATGATTGCTTCTTTCCTTTACTTTAAAAATGTATGTTTTCTATTTTGTTTTACAAGCTACTTTATTTCCTAACTATTATATGTGGTTATCAAGAACTCTTGCTGCTCTTGAGGGGCTGTGGACTTTGGGGTCCTACAGTAACTTATATCAACATGGAGATTGTTTGACAGGTAGATTTTTAGATTTTATGAGATCCTTCCTTTTGAGAGACAGAAAAAGGAACTGGGACAAAGATTTCATATATGAAAATATTGCTTTGCCTCCATCTCCTTTAAACAACGACCTCTTCCTCAAGCTTAAAGACAAAAGACTCAAGAGATGGCTCCTCATGTCCTTCTGTCCAGGACACCTGCCTGCCTCCCAGAATCTCCAGATTTACAATCAGATCCACCTGTTACCAACCAGGCAAATCACATCACTCTGTGGGAGCCTCACTTTCTGCATTTGTAAAATGGGGACAATAGTAGTCGCTCACTCATCAAACAGCAGTGTACTGGATTTCCCTGGTGGTCCAATGGTTAAGCATCCACCTGCCAAGGCAGGGGAGGTGGGTTTGATCCCTGGTCGGGGAACTAAGATCCCACCTGCTGCAACTACTGAGCCTGTGCACCATAATTAGGGAGCCCCACGGTCCACCTAGAGAAGCCCATGAACCACAACAAAGACCCAGTGCAGTCAAAGAAAAATTCAAACAACAATGGTGATTTTTACACAAAATAATGCAGAGAAAGCACTTACCACAGGGCCTGGCACCTAATAAATGACTCAGTAAATGATGGCTGTTGTTATTGTCACCCATCCCCTGACTTTCCAAACAAACAACACGAATAAAGATCTCACTTCTCAGCTGAGACTGGGGGGATCTCAATGCCAGCTACTCATCTGCAGCTTTACAAAAGCAATTAAAGCTCGCTGTGATCGTGAGTCTTGATCGTCCTTGAAGCCCGAGTTACCCTATTGAGAGAGGAAGCCAATGCCCTTGCACCCGTTCCTGTGCTGTTTATTATGCCAGAGAGGCTGCTCGGACTCATTACTGCTGCGGAATACAGGCCCCCAGGGGCTGAAGCGGAGCCGGATAATTACCAACAGATCCCTAATAGGTATGGACTCAATGGAAACAAGTCAATCAGGAACGAGGCATTTATGTCTAAACTATTCCAATCCACGCTTGGGGGCACCGGAGACTGCTAATAAGAGTGACACTCCCAAGGCCAAGGGCCCTGACCCCCAGCTCCATCCTTGAAAGCCCTGTGCTTCAGAGGATCTGGACACCCCTCCTCCTGATCTACGCAGCAGCTTGCCTTCGGGAGAACTAAGCGGCAAGCTGGTTTGGTTTGATACCAAAATCTTCTCTGTCTTGATGGCCTGGCCCTGTCCTGTCCAGTAAAAGATCTGGCTCTCTCAGAAATTCCACCTTCAAGAGAAATCTCTTGAAATTAGCCTCCCACTCTGTTCTTCTTTCCTTCAGCTCCTGCCCAGCTGCCTGTCTCCTCCTCCATCCTTACCACAGGTAGCATCCTTTTAAAACTCTGCAGTAACTTCTGGAAACCTCTGCTCACCAATTCTCTCAGAGCTGCAGCCTTGCCTTGAGGTAATGAGGCTTTCTTTTTTTGCTGTTTGAATATTTTTTAATTGAAGTATAGCCGATTTACAATGTCATATTTATTTCTGCTGTAGAGCCAAGTGCCTCAGTTATATGTATATATACATGCTTTTTTATATTCTGTTCCATTATGGTTTATCACATGATATTGATTATAGATCCCTGTCCTATACAGTAGGACCTTGCTGTTTTTCCGTTCTGTATATAGTAGCTTATATCTGCTAAGCCCAACCTCTTGCTCCATCCCTCCGTCAACCGCCTCCCTCTCGGCAACCACCAGTCCATTCTCTGTGTCCATGATTCTGTTTCATAGATAGGTTCATCTGTGTCATATTTTAGATTCCACGTATAAGTGTTATCATATGGTATTTGTCTTTCTTCCCGACTTGTTTCACTTAGTATGATAGTCTCCGGTTGCATCCATGTTGCTGCCAATGACATTATTTCATTCTTTTTTATGACTGAGTAGTATTCTACTCTATATATGTGTGTGGTCGGTTGCTCAGTCATGGCCAACTCTTTGCGACCCCATAGACTATAGCCCACCAGGCTTCTCTGTCCGTGGAATTCTCCAGGCAAGAGTACTGGAGTGGGTTGCCATTTCATTCTCCATTGTATATATGTACCACATCTTATTTATCCACTCATCTGTCTATGGACATCTAGGTCGTTTCCATGTCTTGGCTATTGTGAATAGTACTGTTATGACATAGGGGTGCACTTATCTTTCTGAAACACATTTTTTGCCAGGATATATGTAATGTGACTTTATTTCTAATGTTTGCTATCGGTACAGCATGTACACATGCAATTTAATCTAACACATGACTGATTAGAGTTCTTGCCGAGCTGCACCCATCTACCCCAAGAGTAAGATTTTCAGTCCGCAAATTAGGGCTGCCAGAAATTAAGTTTTCTGGATGGTTCTGATCTTTATTGGTATCCCAAGCCGCATTTCCTTTGGGTGGTGGAAACACAATCTCACCAAATCAGGGAGGCCCCCTCATTTGTCCCCTGGATGAGGAGGGCACTTATATTCTGGGGGCAGAAGGATCAAGTGCCACAGAGTGAATCTGGCCCTTGGTCACTGCCCACCATGCATGCTGGCATCCTTCAAGCCATGCTGCTCCTCTCCTATCTTGGTCGTCAGCCATAATCCACGCACAGTACTTTCTGAGACTTGCACATTCTCATGGCAGAGTCTCCCTGGGCAGTCATTCAGCTATTTCCAAGCCCTTCTCCCCAAACAGCACACATTCACTTGCTCTTCTCCTATACCACCCCTCCTCAGAAGCACTAAAAGCCACTGACTTCATGGACAAGGAAGGACAGAGAATCCTTGGGTTAATATCTAAAATAAGTATTTTCTTGCAAAGGTTATAAAGGGAAATGGTAGGTGATTAGAAGTTGGTCAAAAATCCAAAAGGTGCTTACCATTTGGGAATCATCTGTTCCATGAGTACAGTTGGACACAGCTAGTGGCCCCAGAAGGAATGATGTAAGATGGATCATTAAAGGAGAAGGTGGACATGGAAATTACCATTAGGAGGGAGCTTCCTCTGGGTTCAGAAACCATCAGTGGTTTTTTTCATTCCAAAATTCCATAGAAACATAAAAGTATATACATTAGGAGGGATATATAATTGCACATGGGTAAAGAAGCAGCTTTTTTCTCCCCTAAGGCTGTGGGGACATGTGTGATTAAGTGTCTTACAAGTAACAGTTGGGTCCACCATGGTGGCTTCCCTACCACTTTCATTTGCTTCTGGAACAAATTGTGTGTCAAGACCCACAAACTATGGGAGACCTTGAGCAAAATCAGAACCATCCAAAGCCTCTTGAAAAGAATTAGCCTGATCCAGAAATTTGAAGGCAATTCATGCCACCGAACATCCCTGCCATTCTTGGCCACCATACAAAGTACAAATAGCTTGGGTCAACTATCCTGTAGATCTTTTCTATCCCTACATTATCCTGAGCTCCTTCCCACTAACTCTTCCAACTCCCAGCAAAAATGAAGCCATGCCATCAGACCACCTCTAATCTCATCACTGACATCCTGGACACACTCCCATAGCTTGGGTAACTTCAGTGTCCATGAGATGGTCTGTCCAAAAAAAAAAAAAAAGCCCCATTGTTGAGCTCTGCAACCTTGATGTTTTCCCGCACTAACTTGAGCTGTACCTGGAACTTCTCGGCATCTCCTGGAAGTGCCCTTTGTCATAAATGCAAAGTTCTCCAGCTGTAATCTTATCCTCTTCACTGCTCTAATAACTCTGAGATCTCCAGGGTCTTGTCTGCTCCTCTTTTCTGCCCTGTGAGCTCCTTCCAGCTTCACATCCTTCCCTAACCAGCCTAGACCTCACCATCCCTCCTTTCAACTAACTGCTTGCCGCCCAGGCTCTCAATTCTCTGCGTCTCTGCCACCAGAATTCATTCAAGAGGCTTAGAACCACCACAGAAGTGCACACAAATGTCACTAGGAATGCCTGAGCCCCACCATCAATCTCACTCTTCAGCCTGCCAAGGAATCAGCTGAAGAAGGAAGTCAAGTATAAATATCTTTTGGCTTAATTGTCAAACTGAATCAGGTCTTTTCGCTTCACTCTGATGTTGGTGCTTGTACGCAGGAGAACCTATAATGAAGGTCAAACCAACCATTGGCTCAGCCACAAGCAGCAGCAAGGTTCTGTTTTAATAGATTCAATGGACTGTGATGCTGTTGCCACTGTTTCATTTGCTAGACCATCGTGCTTGCCCTGGGGACAGTTTCCAAGGCTTTTGAAATTGATTCCTCACTGCCTGACAGTGGATCCTGGTGGTAGCATCCCTCACAGGCCCTCACAGGTCACTGTGTCCTGGCACAAGAATCTAAGTAAGCGATGGGGTGTCCATGTATAGAGGGATTAGCATGCAGGGGCAAGGTCAGATCACGTGTCCAGAGGCATTCGCAACTCTAGAGTGAGGATGAGGTTGGTCCCTTTGACAAGAGGTCTCCCCAGTTTGAGGACCTAAGAACACACCAACATCTTTGTTTATGGGCAAGATTTATTCACATGGACCATGGAAGTGGTACATGAGGGGCTCAAAGAGAGGCAAGCCTTTACCCCCAGTATAAGCACATATGACCTTTCTTATTAAATGTGTGTATACGTTACACTCAAATTCCTTCAACAATGATACAGCTGCATTACCCCATCCAGTTGAACTGTAGCCATCAGGCCATGGATCATTCCAACACTCAGCCCACATGGGTTCCTTGGGAACCCAAGCCATGTCTCACCTTGGTGGCCTGAGTGACAGGTCTCACTTGGCTTGTCTGTCTTCAATATTCACACGGTGATGTGGTTACTCACCTCCTCTCCCCTCCCTGTTGACAAACCCCTGGCACAGGCAATAGGAAATGAATGGCATGGGAGGTCAAATTTAGTGGAATTAGTGGGACTTTTAACCACTATGGAATCCCAGAGCTGTGTTCCAGCCTTATTTCTCATTTTCACAGGCTTCCCTGGTGGCTCAGTGGTAAAGAATCCACCTGCAATGCAGGAGACATGGGTTCGATCCCTGGATCAGGAAAATCCCCTGGAGGAGGGCATGGTAACCCACTCCAGTATTCTTGCCTGGAGAATCCCATGAACAGAGGAGCCTGGCGGGCTACAGTCCATGGAGTTGCAAAGCGGCGGACACGACTGAAGTGACTGAGCAGGCACACAAGATAACAAAGAACTTAAAACAGGGGACACATTAGGTGCTCAGTAGTGGCTATTTGAGCAATAATGTGAAGTTGTGTAGGGTAGTGGTCCAAAACATGGATTCTAGAACTAGATTCCTTTTTTCCAAGCCCAGGTCTATTGCTTACATGCTGCATGATCTTGACTTAATTGCTTTAGTGTCTCTTTGGCTCAGTGTCTCCTCCTTGAAATGGTGACAGTAATAGTCACTACCCCATTGGACTGTTGTGGACAGCAGTTAGCACATAGGAAACAGTCAATACGTATTAGCTAAATTATTGACAAGCTGATGACAATGACAATGATGATGATGACAGTTAGAGGAATAAGGAGTCGTTGGATCCCACCTTCATGCCCCCCTTCTCCCTGTCCTTTTAGCCCCACCTGTCCTAAAAATAACCCAACCCAGGATCCATGAACCCTTGTCATCTCAGCTGAGATACTGACATTTTCATAATTGCTTGGATTGGCTTCTATAATGTATTAAAGATGGGCATAGACTCTTTGGCACTCCCTCCTATTGATTACCCTGCTCTTGAATCTGGAATGCTCCTAATGACTTGCTTGACCAATAAAGTGGTAGGGTTAGTCGCTCAGTCGTATCCAACTCTTTGTGACTCCATGGACTGTGGCCCGCCAGGCTCCTCTGTCCATGGGATTCTCCAGGCAAGAATACTGGAGTGGATTGCCATTCCCTTCTCCAGAGGATTTTTCTGATCCAGGGTTTGAACCCGGGTCTCCTGCATTGCAGGCAGATTCTTTACCATCTGAGCTACAGGGAAAATCCAATAGATTGAGGCAAAAATGATGATCTGGGTCTTCCGAATCTAGGTCATAAGAAATCTCTCAGCTTCTGCTTGGATCTTATGAACACTCACTCTTGAGATGCCCCTTCTCAGAACCCAGCCACCATGCTGTGTAGCCCAAGCTACACAAAGAGGTCATGCATAGACCACAGAAAAGTCAGAGGTTTGTTTAGAATCCCTGAGGGGCTTGAAGCAGTCCAAGTCTCCCAGAAATCCTAGTGCAGGAGTCATAGTTAGGTCTGCCTTAGTGAGGCGGGGAAGCAGGGGGTGAGCAAAACCTGAAGAAGTTGCAAATGTTTCTTCTCGCCCCTTCAGCACTGCATAAACACTTCCCAAGTGAGCACCTTGGACCAGGCTCACTCGGCTGCATCCTGAGATCTGCCTTTCCCCTAGCTGTCTGCATCTCTTGGTGCTTCCCACCGGTGTTTTCAATCATCTATTCCTTTTCTTTCCCCTACATTATAATCCCTTTTGCTGCACAACTGTCCCAAGCTTATGACACATAGCCCTCCCTCACAGGACCCCTACTCAACGTGATAACCACTCTAAATGCAGTTTGATCACTTTGGCTGAAATTGAATGTCCCAGACCAAATTCCTGACAGCAAGGATGGATCAGCCACCCTCAGACCAGGTGTCTAGCCCTGGGCAGTCAATACTAGAAGGCCAGCCCCATGGTGGGATGGAGAGGTTGCTCATAGCCGGGGCAAATGGAGCAACAAGTCAAGGGCTTGGCGACTGGGGGACCAATCCAAGAACGGCTCTATTACTGTGGCTGGGGTGATCTGCTTCCATCTTGGATCTTCTCCTGTCTTCCTGTATCAAATGAAGCAGTTCTATCAGGCAGAGATGGGGGAGGGGAGTGCACCCAGTAAGTGTTCCAGAATCTTAGAGAAGCATGTGAAGTTTGGCAAAGGAAATTTGCCTCATCTCTTTTAACCCTCGAACAATTCTATCCAATAGGAATGAATGTCAACCTCAGTGTACAGGTGGGGAAGCTGAGGTGTGTCAAGGTGAAGGGCACATCCAAGCTCAGAAGGCCAGTACCTGACTCTGTTGGGACCCAGACACGGATCTATGTGCCCTCAAAGCCTGTGTTCTAAATCATTCTCTGCCTCTCTTATCTAGGCCCTGGTCTGTGTGTCCAGGAGGAAAACAATATAAAATAAAAGAGGTTGAGAAATGCTGGAAGAATCTATAGTGCTTCTTTCAGCACTGCATCTTTTCTCTTATACTTTAATATCTTGTTCTGTTAAGTATTTCAGGACATCGGGAGCTGGGAAAGTAAGTGATAGTGAGCTGGTTGTAAACCAAAGGCTCAAGGAGAGATTACTGATCACAGTGACACACTCCCATGGGATGATTTCATGATATCACACAGGACGAGGGTCGGGGAGATGGCTCCATCTCTCTCTTTTAATACCATTCAGTGGAAATTTGTTAAAGAAGTAGACCTGCATCAGCTTCTGCAGCTGGGGAAGCGGGCAAAGGCCCTGGTCTCGGTAACCCTTTGAGCCCCTGCGAGGCTGTGCATGCAGAGCATGTGCAGGATCCTGGCTGAGCAATGAGCACCCCCATTAGCTCAGCTCTCCCTCTAATGAGCATGGCCCTGAGGAGGGAGGGCAGAGGCCCAGGTCAGCCGGAAGGGCTCTGCCCTCGCTCCAGAGCATAATCTGGAGAACAGGCTTCATGGGGTCTCAAATGTGCATTTGAATTTCTTGCTCTGTGCTGTCACTCCCTGGCTTGAATACAGATGAAGGCTGCTGAAATGCAGCAGCCGCTGCGGGGAGGAAGCTGGCTCCAGCCTTCTTAATGTCGGGAGAATCCTTCCACCCAGGGGTTCTTAGCTGAGGTTCCCCCAGACTAGAATACACTTCGGGCAAAAGCATCAGAGGGTGCACACAGTGTGAGGGGGTGGGGAATACTGACAGCAATCGGTGTTCAATACTTTCCAAACGAACTTGGTAGACATTGGCATTAATTTTTGTTTTAATTACATGTAGGTTGAGTAGTAGAAACCATAATCTAATAATTATAAAACAGCTCCTCTTATCTTAGCACTTACTGTGTACCAGTCCCCATTCTGAGAATTTTTTAGATAATAATTCATTTAATGATGTAACATTTAAAGTCACATGATCTATTTTTATCCTCATTTTACAGATGAAGAAATTAATGCACAGAGATATTAAGGAATTTTTCTCAGGTTAAACAATTAAATGGTAAGACAAGGATTTCAACCTAAACAAATGTGCCCACAGTTGTATCAGTTAGATTTTGCTACATAACATGTAGTCCCAAACTGAATGGCGTTAAATAGCACCCACTTATTACTTCTCATAGTTCTGTGACTTGGAAGGCTGATACTTCTGGTTGGGCCAGCTCAGCTGATCTCTGTGGTCAGCTGGCAGCTCAACCAGGGCTGGATAGTCTAGGACAGCTTCACCCAGATGGCTGGTAGTTGGATGCAAGTCAGCTGGGGTGATGGGGATGACTTGGCTGTGCATTACCCATCATGCAGCAGGCTACCCTGACTTATTCACGTGGAGGTGGATGGTCACAGGGATCCCGAGATGGATGAGAGGCAGAGGACCCAGATAAGCAAGGGTTTTTTGAGCTTCAGCTTGTGTCCTGTTTGCCAATGTGCCATTGGCCAGAGCAAGTTACAAGGCCAGCCCACAGTCAGTGTGGGAGGGGACTACCCAAGGTCAGGAACACAGGAGGGCAATAATTAGGAGATAGTTTTTACAATATTCTTGGTTCTGAAATGCTTAACTAAACTACCTCTTAGACATCTAATAGTTTTAACCTAACTCTGTCTCTCAATGGAGCCCAGAGCAGGAACAGCCCGGAGGAATCTTACTAGTCAAAAAGAACCAGATACTGTTCATGCATGCATAAGTCACCCCTTCCTCCCAACGCTCCACCCAGTCAGCAGCCCACCACTGTGTGAAGATAGGATCTGACTAAGTGTCCATGAAAGGGAAAGGAAATGGGCTGCCAGCAGGACGTTCTGAGTCCAGTTGTCTGAGGTGAACTCTGGGACCTTGGTCAGATCACCTCATCTCTCTGGGCCTCCTGATTTTATTCTATTTATTGCAATAGCCCCATTCACTCAATAAACATTTATTCACTTCCCACTGTGTGCTAAGCATCGTGTTGGACAGCACAGATAGGAGTTGGGAAAATAGATCTGCCCCTCGTGAAGCATTTAGCATAATGGGAAATTGATGTTAATCTAATCATCTCAGCAATGAGCATATAATTGCACACCAAGACAATCAAAAGACAAAAAGCCCAGTTCTATGAGAAGTTACCACAAAGGAATTGGTATAGACCTTTTGAAGGAGGAATAAAGGAAGGCCCCCCTCAGTGGAAGTACAGTTGAGAGGAAACTAACTTGGAGGACCAGGGAAATGACATGAAACCCAGAGTGACTGGGACACAATTCTCCATAGATCTTGTGTGTTTCTATACAAAGGGCCTGATCACCTTTGTCCTGGGCTTGCTTTTCAAGGATATTTATACAGAACACAGCCTTGGAAGATAGAGATAATAGCTCCTCCCTAAGCCATGTGTATGCTGGCACATGGCCCAGTATAAAAGAATCAGGCTCCCGAGGCTCTGGGTTCCTCTCCTGTAATGCAGCCCTCTGGGGGCACATTGTCACTTGGCCCTCCTTCTGTCACCCTGGGGGAATTGGGGCTCAGGAAACCGAGCAAAATGATGATACTCTGGGCTCTGCTATTGCTCTGAGTAATAAACTGCCCCCTCTCTCTGACCCAGGTGTCTCGTGTCTTCTGCCCATGGCTGTGAAGCCAAGCTCACAGGTTAGCTTGCAAGGATGGCGGAACTTAGACCCGTCACAGTTCTTGAAATTCACAGGTTCTCAAAGTGACATAAAGTGAAGCCAGAGGATGATTCAAGAAGAGGAGAGAGGAAGGGAACAGAGTCCAAGCTGAAATCAATCTGTGGAAAGGCTTGGAGGTGATGGAGAGCAAGGAAATGAAGAACAAAACTTGTTCAGTGCCGTGGGAGTAGAAAGCATGATAAAAATAGGGGGTGAGAGGAAGCCAGAGGGCAGGGGAGGGGTGCCAGCCACATTAAGCAGGAGACTTTGTCCTAAGGCAGTGTAAGCCTCTGAAGGATATTTCAGGCAGACTCCACTCAAAATCCATCAAGGGAGATTCTGAACGCCCCACCCCACAGCTTAGCCTCCAGAACCTTTTCTACCTCAACATCCCCCAGAAAATAGACTTAGGTACAGCACAGGTTGGCATAGCAACTGATGATGTGGCTTTTTTCACTGTAGTTTTATTTTTACCAGCTCTAGATTGCTGAGCTGGCCCTAGGTGTGTTTGGACAATTACAGGGCGCTGGGCAGGGAAAAGAGAATTAGAGGGTCAACTTCCTTCTGACTGACGATTGGGCAACGACAAGAGGTGATTTTGTTTGGGAGACTGAGACCCCTAATCAGTCCTTTCTGGCCTGACAAAACTGCTTATCTAAACCAACAAGGCCAGGCTGCTTATAGGAAAGCAGTCTCTTTCCTACATGAAGTATGTAATGAAAGATGTTACAGATGTCTGGAGTTTCAGACAGCACTAATTCCTCTTATTAGCATGTATACAATGTGTACACTGTATTTGAGTGTATACAGCATAGCATCAGAACGCCTGGGTTCACACTCTGGCTCCTCTGCCTACTAACCATGTGACTTCCATCTACTTCCCTGTGTTAGTTGCTCAGTTGTGTCTGACTCTTTGCGACACCATGGACTATAGCCTGCCAGGCTCCTCTGTCCATGTAATTCTCCAGGCGAGGATACTGGAGTGGGTAGCCTTTCCCTTCTCCAGGGGATCTTCCCGAGCCAGGGATTGAACATTGCCGGGTCTCCTACATTGCAGGCGGATTCTTTACTGTCTGAGCCACCAGATAAGAATTCTGGCAAATGAATCATTCTTGCTTCAGTTTCCTTATCTGTCAAATGGGGCCCAATTCATAAGGTTGTCATGAATATCAAAAGAGGGTTAAATACGTAAAGTGTTTAGAACAGTGTGTGGCCATAGAAAATAAATGTTAGCGATCATTATCACTGCTTATTTGAAATGTGCCTTCTGACAGCCTCTGTCTTTCAGAAACTCCAAACGTTTACACCACTCCCACCTGAGCAGGCTTCATGTAGACAATTAACCTATAGTTAAAAAACATACCTGTAGTCACTTCAGTTCAGTTCAGTTGCTCAGTTGTGTCCGACTCTTTGTGACCCCATGAACCGCAGCACGCCAGGCCTCCCTGTCCATCACCAACTCCTGGAGTCCACCCAAACCCATGTCCATTGAGTCAGTGATGCCATCCAACCATCTCATCCTCTGTTGTCCCCTTCTCCTGCCCTCAATCTTTCCCAGCATCAGTGTCTTTTCAAATGAGTCAGCTCTTTGCATCAGGTAGCCAAAGTATTGGAGTTTCAGCTTCAACATCAGTCCTTCCAATGAACACCCAGGACTGATCTCCTTTAGGACTGGTTGAATCTCCTTGCATCATAGTATTAAAAACAAACAAACAAACTCCCTCATGGAGTCCATTGGAATCATTACACTTAAAAAAAAATTATTTATTTTTAATTGGAGGATAATTGCTTTACAATGTTGGAATCACTATGCTTTGATATTTGAAACCTACTAAAATACAGTTTAGAGCTTACTTCAAACGAATTCATTGGTGACTCCCTGGTACTTACAAATTTTCCTTCCTAAAGAACACTTTCTGCTGCAGGGCAACTAGGCCCCTGAGTCACAACTACTGAGGCTGCGCTCTAGTGCCCAGGAGTCGCAAGTACTGAAGCCCATATGCCTAAAGTCTGCTCCACAACAAGAGAAGCCACTGCAATGAGAAGCCTGTGCACCCCAACAAAGAGTAGCCCCCACTCACTGTAACTAGAGAAAGCCCATATGCAGCAAAGAAGACCCAACATGGCCAAAAATAGTTTTTTTTTTTAGAAAAAGCACACATGTTAGACCTGGGGGGATCTCCCACAATTGTCTTAGGGCTCCAGGGTCTTTGAACTGGAGAGGTCCCAGTCAACCCACAGAACATGAGAAATAATGAATCATTATTTTTTTAAGTCACTATGTTTTGAGATGCTTTTTACTCTGGAATAAATAAGACAGATTTCCTCACCACAAGCCCAGAGATTCTGTGGGATAAGGTCTGGGCAGCTACTGTTAACTTGTATCCCCCGGCAACTCTAATTTACATGGTTTTCATTTCCACCCCGCCCTTTCCTGATGATAAGAATCACTTGGAGATTCCCAGGCCCCAACTCAGACCTTTTGAATCAGGTAGTCCAGAGAAAAGCCAAGAATTGAGAGATTAAATATATAAATGAACAATAGCCAAACTATATATAAAATAGAACTCTGACCCATTGTCTTCAGCATCCAGCCCAGGAAATTAAACAGTAACCCCTGTAGCCCTTAGCCCAAAAGAACCAGGCCTTAGGGGCAACCAGAGAAAGCCAAATATGCTCCCCTAGCCAATCAGAGCATTCACCACTTCTCTCTGGCCCTGCCCCTGGCTTCTCCAAGCCAATCATCTCCAATCAGGGCACACCTGAAGCCTTCCCTTTTTTTCACTACAAAGCTTTCCTTCTCCTCCACTTGCCTTTGAGTTGCTGCCAAAGCTCAAGTGATAGTGGCTGACTCCTTCCCTAGAGCAAGCTCTAAATAAATAGCCTTTGCCTTTTCTCATTTGTGTGCTCTCCATTTATCTCCACAGAATGTGTATACATATTAAGAATAAGTGATTCTTACTGTCTGGGAAGTTTGGAAAACACCATCCCAGACCCTTGCTCCTCACAGAGCGGTCCCCAGAGAAACAGCAGCAGCAACACCTGGGAGCTTCCTTAAAATGCACAATCTCAGTTCCAGCCCCAGACCTGACTCAGAACCTGCATTTTAAGTAAGATCCCAGAGGTGACCCTCCAGCACTTTAAAGAGTGAAAAGCATTGACCGGGAGCATTGATCCAAGTCAGCAGGTCATATCCCTGGGTGCACATAAGAATCCTTGGGGGGCTGTTGGAAAGACCAAAGCATCCCCACTCAGAAGGTCTGATTTAATTGGCCCTGGGCAGGGCTTGGCCTAAAAGCTCCCCAGGCGATTCTCTCACGCAGCCAATGCTAAGAACCACTGATCCAGGACAGCGTTCTCACTCAGGTGTGTGTCAGAACCATCTGGAAGGCTCCCCAGGCTCTCAGAGGTCCAGGTTTTACCCAGCTTTAGGACCATCCTGGCTTGGTAAGAGTCACCACGCTCCCAGATGATACAAAAACTGACGATAGTAGAACTACCGGACTAAGAGTCTCGCTGAGAGGAGGCGGAGCCCCGTGGAAAAACCTCCCATACAGTGCTCCTCCTATTTCTTCTCCTTCCTCAATTCTACTTGGCCAGCACCATGGCTCTTAAAGCTCAAGGAATGGGAGAAGCCCAGAAGTGGAGGAACTACAGGCATTTTCAAGCCCAGTTTCAAGGGGCTGTCAGCCCAACCAGTTCATGGTGTGTGTGTGTGTGTGTTTTAATCTGCAGTTTTTTTAAGCTTTGAATCCATTGTCAACATTTTAAAAAGAGATTTTACAGAAGAAAAAAAAAAAAAAACCCTAAACTTCTAGATTTGTATATTCTCCTGGAAAATCAGGGGATCTTGCAATAATCAACCCACATTCCAGCATGACAACAGGCTAAGCTACCCCTTAAATGGGGCATGTGTCCACCAGTTTCCCACACTCCCTGCCTGATGCAGGTCATTCGTTTTTGTCACCTGGCCAACCCTGCAAAGCACTTGCATTGAGAAGCTTTCTATAGAGTCCAAACCTTTCTTTTGTAGATGAGAAACCCAAGCCACATCCCACAGTGGGTCATGTCCCTGAGTCACGGCCAGTGGTGGGATCTGAGGTCAAAATTGACTGTGTCCTGCTTGTGGGAGGTTGGAGATTCTCCCTTCCTGAGACCTGACTTCCCCACCAGAGAACAAGGACCTAAACAACCCCCCTTCTCAGTTCCTCCCCAGAACTTGAAGTGTAAGCAACCTCTGCTCTTGGCCTTGGGCTATCACCTACTCAGACACACCTACACAGCAGTTTACCTCTCTGAACCTCAGCAAGCTCATCTACACAATGAAGGTAACAACAGGGTCTGATCTTTAAGGTGGTTTGAGGATACCAATGAAATCGAGTTTGTAAAACATTATTCTGGCCCCTGGGACATAGGAAGGGCTCCATCGTGAGCACTAAATACTACTGACTCTTCCCAGTGTATACACTCATCTGAGAGCACTGTCTTAAAACTTGCTCAGACTCAGTGTTCTTCATCCTTTAAAAAAGAGGTGATAATGGCACTTACTCCTCAGAGTTGTCTGAAGTTTAAATGAGATAGCGAGTAATGTGCTCATCTGTCACAAAGCCCAGCTCCCAATAATCCCACAGGTTTTGACTTTTCAAAGCATGGTCACCACCTGGTGGTTTAAGACAGCAACTACAGTCTCTGCAGGACACAGGAGGATGGAATGGCAAAAATAAGGGCCCCCTCGTGTGGATAGAAAGGTCTGGTTGGACAGTGGGAAGTGATTTCAGAAGGAAGTGGCTGGCCACCCAGTGAGCTTAGGCATTGTCCCCAGGTCCACTCCCAGGACACTCTCTGCCCTTGCACTCCACGCTCCATAACCACCTTGGCTTTTCAGCTAGTTTGGTGAGTCTCCTCTTGATGCTGGCCAGCTGGAGTCAGGTCCCTGATCCGGTGCCTGGTTATTCAACTGGCTGCTTGAGCACTAGTTTGATTAATGTGTTCTGGTCTCAACTATCTAGTCGTTGGATGCTGTGCACATGTTTGGACCCTCATTTCGCTCTGAGCCAGCATGATGACTCAAGCCAGCTGCGCTTCCCCAGCTGTGAATAAGAGCTGTTTGGAAATGTTACCAGCTAGAGAGGCCCCTCAGTGAAGGCAATGGCACCCCACTCCAGTACTCTTGCCTGGAGAATCCCATGGACGGAGGAGCCCGGTAGGCTGCAGTCTCCACTCTCTTTTTCTCGGTTTCCTAGGTAGGACAGATAGACAGGACTATGGCCTGATGTGGGAGAATCACCCAGGGAGATGGAGACTGAAGATTCATTCTTTCTTTTTCTTTGAAACAAATATTGAATGAGCACTTACGTGCCATTAAATATGTGCCAGGTACAGTTTTAGGTGCTGGAGATACAGCTGAGAACAGAACAAACTTGCAGGATCTCCTGGACCTGAATTCCAAAACAGAGAGATGGGCAAAAAATAAGTAAAACACAGTGTGTTAGTGATAAGTGCTACGGAAAAAATAAATCAGGGGATGAGAAGGTGATGGATGAAGGCTCAAAAGTGGGGAGGAATTAAACCATGTGGATATCTCGGAGAGGAGCATCCCAGGTGGAGGAAAGGTCAAATGCAGAGTCCTGAAGTGGGGCTTACAGGAGTTACTTACTTACATTGTAACACGAGTTACAATGAGGCCAGTGTGGCTGGGCAAGTGAGTGAGGGGAAAAGGCTGGGGATGAGGTTCAAGAGGTACAGGGTGGGCCAGAAGGAGAGGGTCTTGGGAGCCACTGGGGAGTTTCAAGCAGATGGGTGACAATTCTAAATTATGCTTAATGGGGTCACTCTGGCTGCTGTGTGGAGAATGGACTGAGTGAGAAAAATGCAGAAGTAAAAAGACATCCATTTAGAAGCAGGAGATGATGGCTTGGACCAGGGGTTGCAGTAGAGAACTTTAGAAGCAGTGGGAATCTAAAAACAACTCTGTCTGGCGACTGAGGCTCGCAGAGGAATTGACACATCCCATGTGCAGCGCCTGGGTGCAATTGCTTCCACAACCGCTTGTGTTCTATCTGTCCATCTGACCTGACAGGGCATGAGTGCTCTGCTGTTAGGAACCAGGCCTAGCTTTTTCAGTCTATGTCTCAGAGCCCAGCATAGTGCCCGACACCGTGTGGGCACTTGGATGG
Source organism: Cervus elaphus (assembly GCF_910594005.1). Lineage (NCBI taxonomy): Eukaryota > Metazoa > Chordata > Mammalia > Artiodactyla > Cervidae > Cervus > Cervus elaphus. The sequence goes on from NC_057824.1 coordinate 34,766,456, forward strand.
GTGGACGGATGGATGGAGAGATGGATGGATGGGTAGACAGATGGATAAATGACAAGGGTGGGAAGTTGATTTCTCCAACTTCCCCTTGTTCAAACAATGGTGTTGTGACTGGTCAATTTTAGAAAAAACTCATGGAGCTGAATACCCAACAAAGGATACTCCATAGACGCTCCAACTGAAAAAAGATATGGACACACCTGAAGCCCCAAGGAGCCTCATCAGATGCCTAGGGGAAGCCAGAACTAGAGATCTGTAGTCATCCCAACTGAGCCGAGAGACATTCTAAAAACTGGGCTTTGGACACCGCACGGAATCTTCAGAGTGTGGGACATCCGCTGCCTTAGGGTGTGGAGTGAGGTTTTTTCTGAAACACTTTTTACGTAACCCTAGAGGGGTCTAGAGACCACGCATGCCCCATATAGTATGTATGAAATAGTCCTGAAGGGACCACTGTCTGGGTGACATTGAGGCAAGTTTGCACTCATATGAGTGTTGGGTCCAAATACTTATCCAAGGACTTGCTCCACCAGGAAGAAAGCTTTTTGTTGTTAAACATTCAGGCTCTTGGGGGATCCCCAGCTCTGTCTAGACTGCTCTCCCAAGCGTACCCCACCTGTAGCCACAGGAAGACTGGAGACAGAAAGTTTATCAAAAAATAAAACCCACTTTGATGATCTCAGCAAAAAACGTCTCAATAATAGTTAGTCATGCAATTCCCAGCCTGGATTCACTCTGGCCACAAAAGCTTCTTCTATTCCACACTGTCATTAGTGACCCTGAAATCAATACATAGCCCATGCCAGCCCCAAGAAATGCAAAAACAATCATAGCCACAGCACAGTTAAGCTACTGTGGTGTTTGGGGAGCTTGCTAGGGAGAAAACTGCAGTCTCATGACTGTATGTTCTCATTTTCTTGTAAAGACATCTGCATAGCAGGTAAGTACATATGTCTGTGAGTATCTTCAGTCTCTCTGTGTATCTATCCCTCTCTTTCTCTACCCCCCTCCCTCCTCTCTCTCTCACACACACACAAAACATTCTGGATTCTTTTTGCCTTTATAAATAGAACTGGCAAGCATGTATAATGATAATGATATCTGAGACAGTTAGCCAAGGAGAGGAATAAAATGTCTGCACAAGTAATAAACAAAAAACTTAAATCTGAGACAAAAGTTCAAGGGAGTATTTTAAGTTATCATTAAGATGCAGCAACAATAAGAATGTAATTGCCTGTTTGCCATACCAAAAAAAAAAAAAAAACCTAAATTTCAAAATGGAGAAATCAACACATATGTTTAAGTTTGTCTATGTAAAAATTATTTTAATGAAATAAAGACCCCTTATGGAAATGTACAAAGAAATACACAAATAGGTAAATTCTTTCATTCATAGAATATATGTTTTAAATGAATATTTACTGGTACCAAATATGTTCATTTTATATTGTTAAGGGAAAAAAATGAAATAAAACAACATAGAGTTTGCATTTCTAGTAATCTAATAGACTTACATCCTGAAAAAATCCCTGAAACAAAACATGTAAAAATCTTTTCGGTTAGTGAATAGATGAGCTAGGATGCAAATAGCAGAAATCCCAGATGCCAAAATACAAAGTGAGGGCTGAAAATCAGAGTGGCAAGTTGACACTTAGACTGTTAAAAGCTTGGCAACATTTGCCAACCTCAGTGACCAAGAAGCTTTTACAGTTTTACAGATTTTAACAGTTATGTGAGGACAAAGGACCAAAGTCCTAGACCTACCCATGGTGGAAATATAAGGCCAGGACCCTCAAAGGTCAATGCCCCTGGTAAAAGTAATTTACCCCCCAGCAAAGAGATTAGAGTAAGGAAGCCTCTTGGATTTGATCTTGAATCAGAATGGGAAGAAACGTTTCCCTGAGAATTCATAACCATTGAATTCTTCTTGTGCATTTGGGATTTAAATTGTACTCCCTACATGGCTTGGAAAACCTCAAGGTGAAAAATTAGTAGAGTGATTCCGGGCTAGTAGTGCTTCAGTGGGCCAAGAAGAACCCCTTTAAAGGTACTCACCTTGAACCCAAGCCTTCCAGAAACCCACAAAAAATGTGTCACTAAATATTAGCTCACTAACCAAAACTAAAACACACATAGACAAGTAAGTCACCAGGAATGAAAATAAGCAGAAACAGCAAACAACTGAATTAGACTTCCAAGAACTTCATAACAGAAATGTTGGATTCAGAGAGTTAAAATATATATTTTTAAAGGAGAAAGAAAAAATACTACCTCAAAATAGCAGAGGCAAGAGTGAAAATAGCCAAATATCATGTTTCAAAATTTTAAAAAATAATGATTTAAATGAAAAATTCAGTGAATGGATAACCAGCAGATTAGAAACCGATAGAGCAAACAAACCTGAGAAAAGCTACTCAGAATATTGACTGCGTGGAGAGATAAAAAGATATAGAATTGTAAGTGGTTAAGAGATATAAAATTAAGAGTGATTCTAGAACACACAGCCAGTCATAGTTTCAAGGAAAGAAATAGAGAGCTGCAAGGTGATACAAGCAAGATGGTGGGATAGAAGATTCCAGCCCTTACCCTGACAGAAACACCAATTTGACAACCACCCATGGAGAAAGAAATGGCAACCCACTCCAGTATTCTTGCCTGGAAAATCCCGTGGATTGAGAAGCCTGGTAGGCTACAGTCCATGGGGTTGCAAAGAGCCAGACACGACTGAGCAACTTCACTTTCTTTCACTTTCACATGGATGGAAATACATCTGTGAGAACCCAGGAATCCAGTGAAAAGATGCCAGTACCCCATTCAAAGGTGGCCATGTCACCTAATGGATAAGATGTCTGACTTCAGATCAGAAGATTACAGGTTCGGGTCCTGCCACAGTTGCAAGGGGATGAGTTGCTTTTTGAGGGCTTACTTGGTGGCCCAAGCAGTAGAGAATCCACCTGCAATGCAGGAGCCACAGGAAATGCAGGTTCAAGCCCTAGGTCAGGAAAAGCCCCTGGAGGAGGAAATGGCTACCCACTCCAATATTCTTGCCTGGAGAATCCCATGGACAGAGGAGCCTGGTGGGCTACAGTCTATGGGGTTGCAAAGAATCAGACACAATTTAAGTGACTTAGCACACACCCCATTTGAAGTCCAAGGACAAACACGTTGAAGAGAGTGAGAAAAAGTTTCACTTTACCTGTGTCCTCCCTGCCCCACAAAGCAGCATTGCTCAGTGCCAAGAGAGACCCCTTGCCTGCTATTTCTCCCATGGGGGAAGTGAGAACAGAGTGGGTACCTGGCTTCTCCAGCCTGGAGAGATGTTTCCCAAGAAGTTCACCTATCTTGCTCCACCCAGATCACTGAGGGCATTAACACAGCTGAATAATCCTGGGGGAGCTACAATCAGGGAAAAGTCACAGAGGCCATTGCAACCACCCCATGGATCTCAAAATCCAGCCACAGGGTCCTACTAACTGGCTGTCAGACTCCACCAGGAGCTTTGCCCATGAATCCTATAAAACTGCTCACTTGCTGCATCCCCAGCTGGCCAGTGCAGTCCCCAGCATTCCACATATACACGATAGTGCATGTGAGCCTTCACAAATGATGTACATGCACTCCCAGAGAGGGTGCATACAAACCCCCACAGACAGCACACAAGCATCAGCCTTGGCCTCCACCCTGCTGGGTTCAAGGCACAAACCTTGAACACTTCAAGGCATTGCCCTAAGGAAATAAATGATAGGCTCTCGGCAGCTGGCCTGACTTTGTGAGATTAGAGAAGGCAAGAAGGAATCCTAAGACTTCCTCTCCAAAGAGGGGATAAAAAGGAATAAATAAGGATAATAAATAAATAAGGAATAAAAAGAATGAAGAAAAGCAATCTTTGAAGAAATAGTGACTGAGAGTTTTCCAAAATTGATAAAGACATTAATCCTCAGATTCAGAAAGTGTACCAATCATATTTTTTAAAAATCCACACCTGTGCACATCACAGTGAATGTGAAGAATATTCAAACCCCTTCTCCACACATTCCCACCACCAAGAGGAACAATCTTAAAAGCAGTCAGAAATAAAAGATAAAAAATGGAAATTTGAGTAGTAGATGACGTCTCAATAACAGCAATGGAAACCTGTAGACAATACAATGAGATATAAATGTGCTGGCGGGAAAAGTGTCAATTCAGAATTGTATACCTAACTGAACTATCAGTCTCTAACAAGAAATAAATAATGCCATTTAAGACAAACAAAATAAAAGAGTGTCTTCATTAAAAGAATTAATGAAGGAATGTATTTCAGGAAGAAAAACAGTTGATCCCAGAGGATAGATCTAAAATATACAAAGAAATGTGCATAGAATTATATCTGCAGATTTGAGGATCCTATATAAATTTGGCCAGAATCATAACAGCATCAAGTATCTCAATGGTGTTTTAAAAGATGGCCAGGTGTTTCTTTTAAAGATGCTATAGTATTCAGAAGCTCCAGCCCTGAAACATGCTGATCCAGAAAAAAGCTTTTGCCACCAGAACATCAGAAAGCCCTTTCTAATGAATACACTACAGGGCATTCTCCCTTCTGGATGAACTCAACCTGCAACTTTATCCTCCATCAAAGCTACATCTATTAATCTTCCAGATAATCCTTCAAATCCATATGCCAACTTTCTACTCAACTGACTGCAATTCTGAATATATCAGCCTGATGCCTCATATAAGTAGTAAACATATTTAAGCCACTTATTTTATATTAACCACAAAATTTCCTTTGCCTGATGAAGACATCTGTCAAGAAAAAGGTAAGGTTATTGGAAGCTTTTAATTTTTTGCATTGGTCCTTAATTCTGTGCCTAGAATCTTTCAAGATCTAGGAACTTGAAATAAACCTTTAGGCATTTATAATAGATAATTTAAGATAATTTAAGTTATCTAAAGGCCTATATCTTTATTTCACTACAAGGACCAGAAAAAATAAGACTAGTTGGGAAGCAAATCAAATCTCCATTTTTAAAAAAAACAAGTTTCTGTTATAGTTAAGTCCTCTAAGTTAGACCTTGGTAACCAGACATATTGCTTCCCTATGAATTGAGTCCATGCCATTATCCCACAGGAAATAGGAGGAGAAGTATATGTTCTTGTGCTGAGGATAAGGTTTTATTATCCTGAACCAAGATTTATCACCATGGAACTCATGAGACAAGTAACTCTGGTACTTAACTGCAATCATAAAAATATCAATCTTGTAAAACTAAAAATTATTGTCTTTGGCAAACATTCCTCAGATTTGTTTGATCAATACAGATATTCTTTGACTTACAATGGGAATTCTGGCCAATAAAGCCATCATAAATTGAAAATATCATAAGTCAAAATGCATTTAATACACCTCACCTACCAAACATCACAACTTAGCCTGGCCTACCTTAAACGTGCTCAGAACATTTACACTAGCCTGCGGCTGGGGAAAATCGTCTAACACAAAATCTATTATATAATAAAGTGTTGGATATCATGTAATTTATTGAATACTATACTGAAAAGTGGGCTTCCCTGATAGCTCAGTTGGTAAAGAATCTACCTGCAATGCAGGAGACCTGGATTCAATCCCTGGGTTGGGAAGATCTCCTGGAGGAGGGAAAGGCTACCCACTCCAGTATTCTGACCTGGAACATCCCATGGACTGTATAGTCCATGGGGTCCCAAAGAGCTGGACATGACTGAGTGACTTTCACCTTCACATACTAAAAAGCAGTTGTCTAGGTACAGAATGGTTGTAAGTGTATTGGTTATTTACCCTCATGAGTCATGTGGCTGAGCGAGCTGTGACTTGCTGCTACTGTCCAGCATCACAAGAAACTATCATACCACACATCACTAGCTGGAGAAAAGGTAAAAGTTCAAAATATAGCTTCTATTGAATGCATATCACCTTCACACTATTGTAAAATCAAAAACAAAAGTAAGATCAAACACTGTAAGTTAGGGACCATCTGCATTAAATGATATCTACCAAGTTAATGTTTAGCATATCTCTGTATATTTTGCTGCTAACTGGACTTAGCAGACTTAAGGGAGACTGGATTGTCAATATCAAATGTCCTTGGAAGCATGACAGGTTTTCCTAGTTCAGGCAAATATAGTCTTATGTACATATTCATGATGTGGAGAAACAACATGGCTTATTTAAGAACTATGAATATTGACAGTGAAGAGTAGGATGTAAAATTGAAAAAATTAGTAGTGGTCAGGTCTCAAAGACTGAATTATGCCATGCTGGCAATTTTGAACTATGTCTTAGAATTAGATTTGACCCAAAGGATATTGCTTTGGGAAGCAACTTTAAAAGTACTTTATATCAAAAAGTATGGATGCATCCAATGTAGCAGGCAAAAGTTAATTTATAGCTTTCAGTTCAGTTCAGTTCAGTCACTCAGTTGTGTCTGACTCTTTGCAATGTGTCTGAGCACTTTACAGTGCCCATGGACTGCAGCACGCCAGGCCTCTCTGTCCATCACCAACTCCCATTTACTCAAACTCATGTCCATTGAGTAGGCGATGCCATTCAACCATCTCATCCTCTGTCATCCCCTTCTCCTCCCACCTTCAATCTTTCCCAGCATCAGGGTCTTTTCCAATGAGTCAGTTCTTCACATCAGGTGGCCAAGTTTCAGTGTTAGCATCAGTCCTTTCAATGAATATTCAGGACTGATTTCCTTTAGGATTGACTGGTTTGATCTCCTTGCTGTCCAAGGGACTCTCAAGAGTCCTCTCTAACACCACAGTTCAAAAGCACCAATTCTTCAGTGCTCAGCCTTCTTTATAGTCCAACTCTCACAGCCATACATGACTACTGGAAAAACCATTGCTTTGACAATATGGACCTTTGTTGGCAAAGTAATGTCTCTGCTTTTTAAAATGCTGTCTAGGTTGGTCATAACTTTTCTTCCAAGGAGCAAGTGCCATTTAACTTCATGGCTGCAGTCACCATCTGCAGTGATTTTGGAGCCTCCCCCCCCAAAAAAAAAAAATCTGTCACTGTTTCCACTGTTTCCCATCTGTTTGCCATGAAGTGATGGGACCAGATGCCATGATCTTAGTTTTATGAATGTTGAGTTTTAAGCCAGCTTTTTCACTCTCCTCTTTCATTTTCATCAAGAAGCTTTTAGTTCTTGTTTGCTTTCTGCCATAAGTATGGTGTCATCTGCATATCTGAGGTTATTGATATTTCTCCAGGCAATCTTGATTCCGGCTTGTGCTTCATCCAGTCCAGCATTTTTCATGATGTACTCTGCATGTAAGTTAAATAAACAGGGGTACAATATACAGCCTTGATGTACTCCTTTCCCTATTTGGAACCAGTCTGTTGTTCCATGTCCAGTTCTAACTGTTGCTTCTTGACCTGCATACAGATTTCTCAGGAGGCAGGTCAAGTGATCTTGTATTCCAATCTCTTTAAGAATTTTTCACAGTTTGTTGTGAACCACACAGTAAAAGGCTTTGCAATAGTCAATAAAGCAGAAATAGCTGTTTTTCTGGAACTCTCTTGCTTTTTTGATGATACAATGGATGTTGGCAACTTGATCTCTGGCTCCTCTGCCTTTTCTAAATCCAGCTTGAATATCTGGAAGTTCATGGTTCACATACTGTTGAAGCCTGGCTTGGAGAATTTTGAGCATTACTTTGCTAGTGTGTGAGATGAGTGCAATTGTGTGGTAGTTTGAGCATTCTTTGGCATTGCCTTTCTTTGGGATTGGAATGAAAACTGACCTTTTCCAGTCCTGTGGCCACTGCTGAGTTTTCCAGATTTGCTGGCATATTGAGTATAGCACTTTCACAGCATCATCTTTTAGCATTTGAAATAGCTCAACTGGAATTCCATCACCTCCACTAGCTTTGTTCATAGTGACACTTCCTAAGGCCCACTTGACTTTGCATTCCAGGATGTCTGGCTCCAGGTGAATGATCACCCCATCGTGATTATCTGGGTCATGAAGATCTTTTTTGTACAGTTCTTCTGTGTATTCTTGCCACCTCTTCTTAATATCTTCTGCTTCTGTTAGGTCCATGTCATTTCTGTCCTTTATTGTGCCCATCTTTGCATGAAATATTTTCTTGGTATCTCTGGTTTTCTTGAAGAGATCTCTAGTCTTTCCCATTCTATTGTTTATATATATATATATATATATATATATATATATATATATAATAGCTTTAAATCAAACTAATATCTAAAAAGCAAAACAGCATTTCATCTTAAATTTTTGAAAGGAGGAAAAAACCATACTCATAGGAAAATAAAAGGCAGGAAATAATTAGGCTCTCAAATCTCATTTTACACCTTGTGCTTTATATGTGTTCTCTTAAAATGTTCTTGCCATTTTCTTGTTGTTGTTGTCATATGCAAACTTCTACTCAGGCTTCCCAGGTGGCCCTAGTGGTAAAGAACCCAACTGCCAATGCATGAGACTTAAGAAACATGGGTTCAGTCCCTGGTTTGGGAAGATCCCCTGGAGAAGGGAACAGCTACCCACTCCAGTATTCTTACTTAGAGAATTCCATGGACAGAGGAGCCTGGTGGGCTACTGTCCATGGGGTTGCAGAATCAGACAGGACCAAAGTGACTTAGCACGCATGCACAACTCCTACTCATCCCTCAAGATCCAAATCAAATACAAGTTCTGTGAAATACTTTTGGAATTCCTCTGTACTAACACTGTACCTTGCATTTATTTGTCTTTGCCTTTATTTCTATGTGTCTCTCTCCATCACCAGACTCTGAGCTTCCCAATGACAAGAGCTACTTAATTTTTGCACCTCTAGGAGCTGGGTATATGGTAGGTACTTGTTCCCATGTATTCATCTGGCCCCTGTGGCTCTGGATTTACAGATGAAATTTGATAGATATAGACCATTCAATCACTAGACAATCAGGTCTTCCATCAATAATTTGGATCCTGGGAATAGTCTTGTTCACAAAATTTGAGAAGCTCTTAGTAAATTCTTTCTAATGACCTGGGAAGACGTGGTACACTACAAAATCAGGAATTAAACTCAGTAATGTGATTATATTGATGTTCCATTGAGTCTGGGGTCAAAAAGCTGTGATAAGGAAGAAATGCAAAATTGAGCCCTGGAACTGCAAAATATACCAGAGGGCTCTAGGGCCTTATCAACCACCATGATCCTGAGGATATTTACTGAGAAATTTACTCACTGCGGTTGGTGACTTCTAGATATGGATTTGTCTGTCTACTCTTCAAGCCACTCATTAATCTGCAGGAAGTTCTCTGAGCCTTGATCATGACTAGCTTATATGCATACCATTTGTTGTTGTTCAGTCTCTCATTAATGTCTGACTCTCTGCGACCTCATGGACTGCAGCACCCTAGGCATCCCTGTCCTTCACTATCTCCTGGAGTTTGCTCAAACTCACGTACATTGAGTCAGTGATGCCATCCAAGGCACATCTTATCCTCTGTGCCCACTTCTCCTCCTGCCCTCAATCTTTCCCAGCATCAGTATCTTTTCCAATGAGTCAGCTCTTCACATCATGTGACCAAAGTATTGTAGCTTCAGCTCCAGCATCAGCCCTTCCAATTAATAGTCAGGGTTGATTTCCTTTAGGATTGACTGGTTTGATCTCCTTGCTGTCCAAGGGATTCTCAAGAGTCTTCTCCAGCACCTAAGTTTGAAAGCATCAGTTCTTTGGTGCTTAGCCTTCTTTATGGTCCAACTCTCTCATCTGCATATGACTACTGGAAAAACCAAAGCTTTGACTATATGCATTTTTGTTGGCAAAGTGATGTCTTAGCTTTTTAATACACTGTCTAAGTTTGTCATAGCTTTTCTTCCAAGGAGCAAGCATCTTTTAATCTCATGGTTGCAGACACTGTCTACAATGATTTCAGAGCCCAAGAAAATAAAATCTTTCACTGTTTCCACTTTTTCCCCATCTATTTGCCATGAGATGGTGGGACCAGATGCTATGATCTTATTTCTTTTAATGTAGAGTTTTAAGCCAGCTTTTTCATTCTCTTGTTTCATCAAGAGGCTCTTTAGCTCCTCTTAATTTTCTGCTATTTTCAGATGACAGAGTGGTATCATTTGCATATCTGAGGCTGTTGCTGTTTCTCCTGGCAGTCTTGATTCCAACTTGTGATTCATCCAGCCCAGCATTTCACACAATATACTCTGCACATAAGTTAATCATACCATTAATAGCATACCATTAATTTCTATGTAAAATAGAAGTCACAGACCATCACTGTGACATAATACAATCCCCAAAGTGTAGGGAACTGAATAATTTAAATTTCTGAGCAGAAATGTGATGATATGTCTCAAATGTGATTCAGTGATAACAGAGCAAGGAGCATTCTTGAGTAAGAAACAAAATAGTAGGAAAGAAAATGTCAGAAATTCCAGGTGAGGATACTCAATGTCTGATAAATGTCCAGAAAAGGCGTATCTGTGGAGACAGAAAGTAGAGAAGTAGTTGCCTGGGTCTGGGGTTAGAGAGAGAGATTCAGTAAAATGGGATCAAGGAGTCTTAACTGGGTGATGACATTTTCTAACACTGGACTGTGGTGATGAATGCACAACTCTGTCCAGTTACTAAAAATCATTAAATTGCATAGATTAGTTTTGTGTATGATATGTACATGATAAAGAAGGCTGAGCACCAAAGAATTGATGCTTTCAAATTGTGGTGCTAGAAAAGACTCTTGACAGTTTCTCAGACAGCAAGGAGATCAAACTGTTTAATCCTAAAGGAAATCAACCCTGAATATTCATTGGAAGGACTGATGTTGAAGCTGAAGCCGAAGCTCCAATACTTTGGCTACCTGATGTGAAGAGTTGACTCATTGGAAAAGACCCTGATGCAGGGAAAGATTGAATGCAGGAGAAGTGGGTGACAGAGGAGGAGATGGTTGAATGGTATCACTGACTCAATGGATAGGAGTTTGAGTGAATTTCAGGAGATAATGATGTCAGGGAAGCCTGGAGTGCTGCAGTCCACGGGGTCGCAAAGAGTTGCAGACCACGGGGTCACAACTTAGTGACTGAACAATAACATGTAAATGATACCTCAACAAACTTGTTGTTTAAATGACTTGAGTATATCAAAGCATAAACAAAGTTTGGTCAGACACCACTTGTAGCAGCTTTGGATACAATCACACCAAGGATTAAGGAGACCGAAGCCAGGAAAAACTTAAGTAGGGGGTTACAACAGGATGTTCACTGTGGTACAATTAACTTTCCACTATATAAGATGTCAAGCATAGATAGTAGTGGATAGAATGATCTAACAAATCTTCGTGTACTCAGCATCCAGTTTTAGCAATTATCCAACTTGTGGACAATTTTATTTCATCTAAAACCCCACCTACTTCATCTCACCCCATATGCTGGATTATACAGCTCTGTTTTTTTTTAATTTTTTAATATGGAAATTGTCAAACATATCCCAATCCAGACAAAACAGTACAATAAACCCCATGATCCTGCTTCCCAGCTTCAACAATTATCAGCATACGGCCAGCCCTGTTTTATCTGTCACCCTCTCACTGTCCCCGTCCCCGTGTTATTTGCAAGACACCTCAGACATTTCATCTGCATTTATTTCATCTGCAAATATTCCACTGATTATCTCAAAAGTCAAGGAGGTGTTTTTTTAATTCAGCCCCAACACCATTATCACATCCCACAAAATTAACAATATTTTCTAATATTACTAAGTAACCAGTGTTCAGATTTCCAATTGTATCACAAATATCAAAAACATTCTTTTAAGGGTTTGTTCACATGCTGCTATTTGCTGATATATATCAATATCTCTCAAGTTGCTTTTCATCTGGAGGCCTTCTCCCCAATACCATCCATTTCTCTCTCATTTTCTTTGCAATTTCTTTGCTGAAGAAACCAGGTCATTTGTCTGTAGAGTCTTTCACAGCCTAGATTTTGCAGCACCGTTTTTAATAACGAAACATTGGAACCAGGAGATGCTGTCCATCAAAAGACAGTCAGTTAAATAAATAAGGATATATCCACGTAATGGAATTCATAAAAGCTATGATTAATTTACACCAACCAGAAAGTTGCAATAGATATTTATTAAATACATGCTCTGTGCCAGGTTCTATTCTAGGTGTTAGAGAGATAGCAATGAATAAAGCAAAATCTCTGCCCTTTCAGAACATATATTTTAATGGAGCATGACAGACAAAAGCCACATAAATGCATAGAATGTCAGGTGGCCGTAGGTGTGATGGAGAACAATACAGCGGGAAAAAAAAGGAATAAGGAGTGTGAGGAGGTGGAGGAATAGCAGGTGGCAATTTCAAATAAGATGCCAGAGAAGGCTATGAAGGGGTGACATAGGAACAAAGGCTAGAAGGAGGTGTGGAGTGAGCAAGTTATGCAGATAAATGGGGGGAAAGAATTCAAGACAAAAGGAACAGCCAGCTCAAAGGTCTTGGGGTGGGAGTGTGCCTAATATGTTCATGGAAGAGACAAGGAGGTCAGTGTGGCTGGAGGGAGCCTGGGGAGAGGGGTAGGAGATGCAGTTCGAGGGGAGTCCCGGGCCCAGATTGAGCAGGACCCTGCAGACCTTCAGAAAGGGTGCTGGCTTTCCCTTGGGCCGAGATGGAGTCACAGGAGAGTTTCCATCTGATAAAGCAGTGTCAGTGAAGATAGCTTCTACACTTGCTATGTGGCTTGATATACTTCTCTTTGACATAAACTCTGTCCATGGGGAAAGAAGTCAGGCCTTGCTGGACTATTTCTCCATCACCTACACGTGATCTCATATGCTGAAGACCAATCATCTTTCACTTGACAGAGAGAGGACAGCTCAAGGGTCCCTCAGCTCTCCTCCTGAGATGGGACAAAGAGATCTGGGGTGGGTAGAGTTTATTAGGAAGAGGTTCCCCCCAGAAAGCCCAATTCTCTGGTGAGATCCCCACTTCCTGCCATCTAGCCTGGGTCTTGGCAGTCCGTCTGTCCCTCCCAGTGACCCTAAAGCAAACTACAACTTGTTCTGCCTGTTATTGTATCAATAAATGAAGTTTTATTTTGGCAGATGCACAGCCAAGCCCATTCAGCTACATCAACTCCATGGCTGCTTTAAGCTGGAGGTGGGGAGCTGTACCAAAGACCTTGCACCTCCAAAGCAGAAAATATTTGCTATCTGACCCTTTGCAGAAAATTTCATTATCTGCCCTAGTGGAAATCAAGCCCCCTAAAGCCAGGATAAAGCTATGACTTTTCCAGTAGTCATGTATAAATGTGAGAATTGGACTATAAAGAAAGCTGAGCACAGAAGGATTAATGCTTTTGAACTGTGGTGTTGGAGAAGACTATTGAGAGTCCCTTGGACTGCAAGGAGATCAAACCAGTCAATCATAAAAGAAATCAGTCCTGATATTCATTGGAAAGACTGATGCTGAAGCTGAAACTCCAGTACTCTGGCCACCTGATGCAAAGAACTGAATCACTGGAAAAGACCTGATGCTGGGAAAGATTGAAGGTGGAAGGAGAAGGGGACGACAGAGGATGAGATGGGTGTATGGCATCACCAACTCGATGAACGTGAATTTGAGCAAGCTCCAGGAGTTGGTGACGGACACGGAGGCTACTGCAGTCCATGGGGTTGCAAAGAGTCAGACACGACTGAGAGACTGAACTGAACTGAAAGCCAGGATCCCTCAGTGAGGTTGCTTTGGGTCTTTGGAGAGTCACAGCCTGGTTCTGGCTGAGGCTTGCTGCCATTCTGAGGAGCTCCTTCCATTGGTCTGAGATGAGTGGTGGACACCCAGAGGCCCTCAGGTCCTCCTCCCCTTTTTCTTCCACTAGGCATGTGGGCCCTGCCTCCACACATCGCCCACCCCCGCCCACACACACACGTGTGCACACACGCACACACACCTGGAGTGCAGCCCCTGGGTTGTAGGGTTTCTGCCTGGATTCCCTCCTCTAGAATGACCAAGGGCTCAGCTCTCAGCCCTCCACTTACGTGGACATGTTAGGTAACTTCTCAGCACCAACAGCATCTCCCTCAAAGGCTGCAGAGAGAATCAATTGTGATGGCGCTCCAGGAGGCTGAGTCAAATGTCCAGCAGTAACTATGGCCTTACATCCTGCTGCCACTTATGCCCTCCTCTTATCCCTTTTACTGAGCCAAGGTACAGGTCCACCCAGATGCCATCATGGACACTTCATCCCAGAACCAGCCCTAATGATCACAAGGCTACCCCATCTCTGCATCTGTGTCACATCACAGCCCAGCTGTCCTCAGAGAAGCCCTGTGCACTCAGGCACCAGTGGACACCTCAGGCTCCGCCCGCGACCCTCTCGCCTCTTCGGATAAAATCACGCCTCACTCCTCTGTGTGGTTTGAGTTGGGCTGATGACACCCCAAAAGGAGTCTGACAGGAATGGTAGGGACAAAATGAGATAACCCTGCTGACCCCCAGCCTACCCAGAGCACCTCCTCTTTAGCAGGTGAAGAGACCCAGGTACCTCCCAGGAATCATGCCCAATTTCCAGCAGAGACTTTCCACTGCATTGGCCAATTTTTAAAATGGCCATCCCCCTGTGGGCTCAGTCTAGAATATGCCGCCTACTCCGGGCGACAGCACCATCCGGCTCTCAGAGCCTTTGTGACCACTGGGTGGATGTCATTCCCCCGGTCTCCCTCCTCACCACCATCTCAGGTGCTCACTTAGTATTCTCATCTTATTTCCATCCTGCAGCATCCCAGAAGCTTCTGGGACCAAAAGTCTTCCCGACTCCCCTCCCAGACTCAAACTGCGTTACACTCCAATGTGTGGACAAAAGCTGCCTTTTATATCTCCTTTTAAAATGAGGGGGAAAACCATTTGGATGTGTTTATAACAGGGGTTAGTTAGTGTTAGAAGCTCAGCCATGTCCGACTCTCTGCAACCCCACAGACTGTACCCTGCGAGGCTCTTCTGTCCACGGAATTCTCCAGGCAAGAATACTGGAGTGGGTTGCCATTCCCTTCTCCAGGGGATCTTCCCGACCCTGGGATCAAACTTGGGTTTCCTGCTTTGCAGGCAAATTCTTTACTGTCTGAACCACCAAGGAAGCCCAAAGATGCAAAGTGTTAGTTGCTCAGTCAGACCATGGAATTCTCCAGGCAACAATACTGAAATGAGTAGCCATTCCCTTCTCCAGAAGATCTTCCCGACCCAAGGATCAAACCTGGGTCTCCTGCATGGTAGGCATATTCTTACTATCTGAGCCCCCAGGGAAGGGTAGGGGGAGAGCTTGCAGTGATCAGACTGAGTCTCCAAGTCCAAGCAGAATAAGAACCATGTTTCAAAGTTAGCCCCTTGGGGGCAGTCAGGTCACTTTGGGTGATAAAGTAATGAAGGTTGGAAACAAAGGGAAGGAGGGTAATCAAAACATCTTCTGGTTGCTTCCATGTCCTAACTATTGTTAAGTAGTGCTGCTGTGAACCTTGGGGTGCGTGTGTCTTTTTGAATTTTTGAGTCTTGGGGCGCATGTGTCTTTTTGAGTTTTCTTGGTATATGCCCAAATGTCCATCAATAGATGAATGGATAAAGAAGATGTAGTACATATACACAATGATATATTACTCAGTCATTAAAAGTAACAAAATCGGATCATTTGAAGAGACATGGATGGACCTACAGATTGTCATACAGAGAGAAGTAAGTCAGAAAGAGTAAAACAAATATTGTACATTAATGCATACATGTGGAATCTAGAAAAGTGGTAAACCTATTTGCAGGGCAGTTACAGAGACACAGATAGAGAGAGCATTTTAAAAATTGGCCAATGCAGTGGAAAATCTCTGCTGAGAAATGGGCTTGATTCCTGGGAGGACCTGGGTCTCTTCAGCTGCTGAAGAGTGGCTGCTCCGGGCAGGCTGTGGGACAGCAGAGTTATCTCATTTTGACACCATTCTTGTTGGGCTCCTTTTGGGTGTCATCAGCCCTGCTCAAACCACACAGGAGTGAGGGGACATGTGGACACCATGGGGGAATGGAGGGTGGGATGAACAGGGAGATTGGGATTGACATTGACCACGTGTAAAATATATAGCTAGAGGGAACCTGCTGTATCACATAGGAGCTCAGCTTGCGGCTCTGTGGTGACCTAGAGGGGAAGAATGGGGGCAGGGGTGTCCCCAAGGGAGGAGATATGTGTATATGTGTATATATACAGCTGATACACTGTTGTACAGCGGAAACTAACATGATATTGTAAAGCAACTGTACCCCAAAAATAATAAAGAAAGACTTTCTGGGCAGATGGGGGAGCCCACTCTTCCCTATACCTCATTATTATATCTAGAATAGAAGCTAAAGGAAAGAAATTATCCAGAATCTACCTAAGAATGACCTACAAAGTCTTCGGTCAGCTGCAGCCCTGACACACAACTAAGAATGGATATTCTAGTCCTGTTGGAACTTTTGTGTAGAAATGTGATGGACATGTTTTTCTACCCAGCACACTATCACCCCTGTTCTGTAAAAAGCACTGTGGTTTTCATTTGTGGAACCATTTCCCCTTGCTGCCCCTTCCCTTCCTCATCAGCCTGTAAGTCTCTGACAGTTAGGTGGGGTTGATCCCACTCCCTTGCTCTAGGGAAGGGCAAGTAAGCTGGTGAGGACACTGCAAATCCTTGGCCACAGTGATGAGTTCAGAGGTGAGCAGATGTCCAAACTGAACCAATCAGAGCCAACAAGCACCATGCCAAGGTCTTGGCATTCTGCTAGATAAGCAAGCTAAATGGATGAGAGTCTAGCGCTATGGAGGACCCTTCTTTGTCTCATTTGAAGATGGTCTGCCTGAGAATGAAGCCAACCTAGACAATCCATCAAAGCTAAGAGACAAGCCTTGATGATATCCCCAAATCTAGCCATGTCTAGAACCAACTGAGCCCTTGACCTTTACAGTTCATAAGCTAATAAATTCTTTTCTCCATCCCTTTAATCAAGAGTTCTGCTTGATGCAAATATTTGCCAGCCACCAGGAAGTTAGGAAGGGGAGTTTAAGCATCCTTTCCCTCTAACCTGTGGGAAATCCCTTTTTGAGTGCTAGTAACTCTTGTGTTTTTATTGGCGAGGGGGCTGAAAACTCAAAAGGTTAGCCTTTTCCCTCTCCTTTGGCCTTCTCTAATGAAAAGAAAAGTGGACAGGAGGGGAAACATTCCTTTACATGAAACAAATGAAAGCCTGTATTTTATAAATAAGTCATTGATTTTGATAAGAAACTCATGAAAATCCCAAAAGAGATGCAGGGGAAAGGCAAAAACAATTTACACAAATGCCAGGCAGAGAGGAGGGAGTATATGAGCCCAGGCATCTTCTGGGTGCCTAGATCAGCCTAACCCAATGGGCAGCATCTCACTTTCCAGAGAGTTCCCATGGCCCACAGGGTGATAGCTTCCCATATGAGATGTGAAGGAGGAACATCTCCAAATTGAGGAGAAGGTTTCCCTAGCAGCCTTGTTTCTCCTGCCCCCCTGATAGCATCCTTACCACTTTTCAAGGGATGTGGGTTGTATGGAGATGGTGGGGAAGGATGGAGAATGGACTGAGAGAACTGTACATTTTTCTATATAAAAAAATAACTGTTTGCTTTATACAAGTTTTATGGGCTTTGTATCCTTTACTGTTACATATCCTATTTCTGTGATGGCAGATGACACTCTGAGGTCCATAAAATTTGCAGAAATTCTCTAAATCAAAATGGACTCTGATCTTCTCCATAGGACTCTAGGGCCAGGCAACCTCATCAACTAAGCAGGTGAGGAGAGTCCTGGTACTTCGTCTTTTTTCTTTAGCCAAACTGTGTGGCTTACGGGATCTTAGTTCCAAGGATGGAGCCTGGACCCTCTGCGATGAAAGCACGAAGTCCTAACCACTGGACCATCCGGGAATTCCCAATCCTGGTATTCTATCATCTCACACAGCTTGGCAAACACTGGCTTCACTCGGCTCATCCAAATCTCTCCTGCCCTTTTCTCCCTCCTGTTCAGTGTTGATTTCTGAAGTGAAGTGTTGTTCAAAGGTTGGCCTCCATTGAGTTCCAAAACCCCCACTCCAAGACTGTGTATCAGTTCCCCTGCTGAGACAGGCAGTCCCTGCCCGGATAAGGAAGCAATCATACTAAGCCCTCTCTCCTCCAAGGCCATGAATACAGAAATAATTTATTCATGCAATAACCATAATAATAATCCATGCAACAGTGAACTTTCTTTTTGTGCACTTATTCTGTGGCCGCACTCAATCAGAAAGGGAGAATACAAAGATAAACCAAGCTTGGTCTCTGCCCTTGACAAGTCCATGGAAATCTAAGCAAATAGGAAAAGGATGCCACCCTAGTAAAACCATCAACTGTTAATAGGATTCCATATGAAGTTCAGTTTCTAGATTGTCCACCTTCCTCTTTTCCACTTCTGTGCTCCTCCGAGTGGTCTGTCATTGTCTCCCTCTCTCCCCAGCCCTGCTCCCACCCGCCCAAGCCTTCCCCATTCTCCCCGCCTGCCCCAGGTCCTGAAGCAATGCTGAGAAAGCCTCCCCTCCTGTGACGCAGGGCAGGGTGGATTTTCCCGCACTCAACTCCAGCAGCACCCATGGCCTCTTTCCCCCAGTTCCCATCGCACACCTACTCCCTCCCCTCTTGGAGGGGAGTTAGTCACAGAGACACATCTGTGATCCGGGGGTCCCAGAGCTCACTCCCCACTGTCTCCCTACATTGCATCTCCTTTTCTGTGACTCTGATCTGAATCTGGTACCCAGTGATAATTGGATAATTCCTGGCACCATCCGATGCTCTGAGCCGTAATTCTCCATAGTTTTTATCTGCAGCATTCCTCCATTCCATTACTGGTGTTCTGGCATCAGCTGAGGAATAGAAGCACATCCCTGAATCCTGCCTACAGCCCATGTCAAGGAATGCTTCCTCTGGAGAGACAAATAGGACTGTCCAGTGAGTGATCCTCAAAGCTCAGGCTTTCTGGCAGTGGGCTAGAGGGATCAGGGTTCCCACTGCTCTCAGAGGCCGGGCTGCGACTCATGTCCAGCTTCCACAAGGATCCTGCAAGTATCAGAAGCTGGAGGTCCCTCGCAATTCCTGTGCAGCTGGAATCTAAAGACAGATGACATGTGACAGAGCCTTATGTTCCCCCACATACAAGGCTATGTGGGCAAAGGTGCTATAAAAGTGGGTCTTCCCCAGAGGACACCCCCATGTTAGGCACAGACCACTCTGTAGGATGATCAGAGAATAGATAGAGCTTGTCTCACTCTGGTGGCTCTTGGCTTGCCAGAGGATTACCAAGGACTGATCCCCAAGGACTGATCCAAGGACTGATCCCCGCCACACCATGCGGTATTTGCTCTCACTTACTCAGCCACAACCAGTCAATCCTAAAGGAAATCAGTCCTGAATATTCATTGGAAGGACTGATACTGAAGCTGAAGCTCCAATACTTTGGCCACCTGGTGCAAAGAACTGACTCGTTGGAAAAGAGCCTGATGCTGGGAAAGATTGAAGGCAAGAGAAGAGGACAACTGAGGATGAGATGGTTGGATAGCATCACTGATTCAATGGACATGAGTTTGAGCAAGCTCCAGGAGTTGGTGATGGACAGGGAAGATTGGCATGCTGCAGTCCATGGGGTCTCAAAGAATCAGACACGACTGAGCGACTGAACTGAACTGAACTGAACTGGGCCACAATGTCTCTTGCAGAGTGTCTCTGTTTCCTGGGGTTATTGTAACAAAGTACCGACAACCAGGTGGCTTACAACAACCAAAATGTTTTGTCTCATGGTTCTGAAGGTTAGAAGTTCAAGATCATGGTGTTAGCTAGGCCATGCTTTCCAGGGGAGAATCCTTCCTGGCCTCTCCCAGCTTCTCAGTTTTGCTGGTTTTCCTTGACTTGTAGACGCATCACTCCAATCACATGGCCATCCTCTTCCAGTGTGTCTTACCATCTTCCTCCCTCTGTGCATGTCTGTCTCTCCATCCAAATTTTCCTCTTTTTATAAAGACACTATTCATTTTGGATTAAGGTCCAATGATGACCTCATTTTAACTTGATAACCTCCGTAAAGACCATTTCCAAATAAGGTCATATTCTGAAGTACGAGGGGTTAAAGCCTCAACATATCTTTTGGAGGGGGACACAATTCAGTCCATAAAAGAGAGTCTCCCCAGCAAGACCCACCTGCCTTCCAAATGTATCATCAGATCTCTGTCTATCCCCAGTGGGCTGCACCCAAGACTCCATGTGACATACCCCAGGGCACACATTCTGGCCCACAGAGCCTGCCAACCTGGGCACTTAGTACCTGCCCAGTCATCCTAATTGTCAGTATATTTTTAAAAAATATTTATTCATTTGGCTGCACCAGGTCTTAGTTGCAGCATGCAACTATTTTAGTTGTAGCAATGTGAATTCTTATTTGTGGCACGTGGGATCTAGTTCCCTAACCAGACATCAAACCCAGGTCCCCTGCATTGGGAGCCTAGAGTCTTAGTCACTGGATCACCAGATGGTGGTGGTGTAGTCGCTCAGTCGTGTCGAACTCTTGGCGACCCCATGGACTGCAGCCTGCCAGGCTCCTCTGTCCCTGGGATTCTCCAGACAAGAATTCTGGAGTGGGTTGCCATTTTCTTCTTTAGGGGATCTTCCCCATCCAGGGATCAAACCTGGGTTTCCTGCATTGCAGACAGATTCTTTACCAACTGAGCTACCAGGGAAGTCCCTCAGTTATCAGTCTTCATTATCTTGCCAGACTCCAGTTTGAGTATTTGTCCGATTAATTCATGGTAGACCTGATGCCTGATGCTGGGAAATATTGAAGGCAAAAGGAAAAGAGGGCGGCAGAGGATGAGGTGTTTAGATAGCATCACTGACACAACAGACGTAAATTTGAACCAACCCCAGGAGATGGTGAAGGACAGGGAAGCCTGGCATGTTGCAGTCCATAGGGTTGCAAAGAGTCGGACACAACTTAGTGACTAAATGGCAACAACAGTGGTGAGATTATTGGGACAAATAAATAAATCCTGGAGGCTTCTGGTCAACTGTCCACTATAGCCAGCATGTGCTGAGTGTCATATTCACTAAGATCTCAAAAATGGAAAAAAGAAAGAAAAAAAAAACCATCCAAAGCTATCATGTATGTAAAATTTGCTTAAACTACCTCTTTTAATGAGTCAGGCACCTCCCTACCACTTGGTATGGAAGGCAGGTTATTAAGATGATGGGAAGGATGGCTGAATTGGTCGGTGACTAATGAAGTACTTCAAATACATATAGTTCCTTTGAGCTTGCTGGGGACAGCATAGTCTTACTGTCACGTGGAGGAAGCATCTTGACATTAATAAAACCTCAAAGGTGTTGTGATCTCTCCTGGGCTCTCACTTCTCTGTGTTTAATCCTAGGACCTAAAGGGGTACGGTCACAGCATCTCACCCCTGCCCAAGTGGATTGTTCCCCCTTTCCTTCCAGCTGCTCCTCCAACTCCTAACTCAGTGGGACCCTTTCTGCCACTGGCCTGGCACCGCTCACAGCCTCATCCAGCTGGGACAGGCCTGGTAAAACCCCACCAGCTGCGAGTCTAAAGAAACAGGGAGTGAGACAGACATAAGCCATTCCAGCTGGGTGGAGAGCCTGGCACGAGCATAGATCTGAAATGATTCAACCCTAAATTGATAATCCTTGTCAAGAGCCTTCTGTTTGGCAACAGAATTGGCATTCTGTTCAATTATTCATTCATTAGAAAGACACATCAAATTTTTTACTGAAGAAGGTTGAACTCTAGTCTGAAACCCATTATTTTTCTCAATTATTCCTCTTCCTTCTGGTTCCTTCCTCTAGCCTATGTATTCTAGATATTGCATCTGAAAGGAGTACAGCTAAATACACTGACTTTTCCAACAAATTTCTGTCATAAAATCACTCCCTCATGAGAGTCTTATGGCCAGGGTCCAGATCTACAATGCCTAGTGCTCACTTTGTGCTCTGCTTTTCAAGTAAAGGAAAACACCCAAGGGCTGAGAGTCTTTAAAGCTTATTAAGTGGAGGATTTACTTCGTTTCTGTGCTAACATTTCTGAGAGCCTGGCTACGGCCTCCCCTCTCCAACCCCAAAAGCATTTCCATTAACTCTTTTTGTGGAGTCTACAGTAAGTATTTCCCAAACATAAAGGAAATTCTTAGCTAGAAGTTTTTTTTGCTGCTAAATTAAATTTAAATACCAGTTACTAAACATATGCTATGTATTGAACATGATGGGGAAACGCCAAAAAAAAGGCGGGGGGGGCGGGGGCAATCTTAGTTCTTGCCTCCTGGGGCTGATGGATTGACAGACACACACAAATAAGTGATCTACAGCAGGTTTAGCTAAATGCTTGCAGGGGGCATGTAGCAGACACCATGTGGGCTGCCCAGATCTTCCCAGATAACCATCCCCCGCTGCCACAGGTGTGGGTGGCCATCCGCTCACGGCTGGATCCATCTGCAGGTGCAGCCCTCAGCTGAGGGAATCTGGCTTGCTCATGGTAATGCCTCCTCTCGAGGGGCAGCCGCATGCAATGACAGGCTGGTGTGGGGGCATCTCTGCAGGTCAGCCAAGGTCTCTCTTATAACTCCCTCCACTCACTCCTGCCTCTCCAGCTCACTATCTCTCCTACATGCAAATTTCTGCCTCAGAGTCCATGTCCTTAGAACCCAAGCCATGATGGGTACAGAGGGCAAAGGAATTTACTCAAACCAGAAAATCTGGAAAGGCATTTTGGACATTTACTCAGCCAGTGGTTATTAAGTACCTATTCTGACTTGGCACCATTTCAGGCCCTGTGAGTACAATAGCTCACAAGGCAGATCTGGTTACTGCATTCACAAGAGATAAGTGTTAAGAAGTAAAGAAAGTGGTATTGGCTAATGTATAATAAGAAGTCATAAGAAAGGCTCCTTTGGGCAGGGTGGCCTTCCCCCAAAATGTCAAAGGGGGTGGCCATGGTCAGATACAGGGAAAGTGAGTCTAGGTGAAGGACATGGCAAGTGCAGAGGCCCTGAGACAGGAACAAGCTGGGTATGTCTAAGGAATGAAATGAAGACCCACGTGATGGACTTCCCTGGTGGGAGAGCGGATGAGACTCTGACTGCCAATGCAGGGGACACAGGTTCGATCCCTGGTCCAGGAAGATCCTACATGCTACAGAGCAGCTAAGCGCGTGTGCCACAACTACTGAGCCTGCGCTCTAGAGCCCAGGAGCCACAGCTGCTGAAGCCTGTGTGCCTAGAGCCTGTGCTCCGAACAAGAGAAGGCAGGGCAATGAGAAGCCTGTGCACCGCAATGAAGAGTAGCCCCCGCCCGCAGTAATAGAGAAAGCCCACATGCGGCAACAGACTCAGTGTACCCAAAAATAAACTAAGTAAATAAAAAGTTTAAAAAAAGAAAAAAAGACCCATGTGCCAAGATGAGAGCAAGCACAGGAGAAAGACGGTGGGGCCCAGATCATGTAAGGCCTTGAAGATTAGGCATCTGGATTGTACTCTAAGGAAGATGAAAGAGGCATTGGCAGTTTCAAGGTGGGGAATATTTTCTGCAGTTTAGGAAGATGGAAGATGGTTCTGGTTGTTAGGTAAAGAAGGCAGGGAGACCTGCTGGGAAGTTTTATTGCAGTGTGGGTTAGAGGTGACAGTGACTTGGGCTAAGGAGGTGGAGAGGAGACAGAAAGTATTAGAGGGATCCTGGTCCCACACTTAGGACAGACAGCAGGATTTGCTGACATTTTGCCAGGCATGTGAGGAAGAGCTACAAGGTCAGGATGACTTCCAGATTTGATCCTTTGGCAACTGGATGGGCAGTGATGCCATTTACTAAAAAGAGAAAGAAAGATGAGTAGGCAATTTAAGGATAGAGGTTAGATGAAAAGGATTCCGGATGGTGGTAACATTGATGCCATCGAGATAGGAAAATACAGCACACATTCCAGAACCTGCTGCTCATCTAACGAGTCTAATGTGGTCGGCATATAGAGTGTGGGGGGGATGGGCAGGAGACGTTGGAAGAAGTCATTCAACTGAATAAAGAACCCAGAGAGAAAATCAGATTTGAGAGAAAAAGATCATTGAGTGTGCGTTGGGCATTTTAAGTCGGTGGTCCTCTGGATGGAAAGTGCTGTTGGCAACTCGAAGTACTTAGCTGGAGTTCCAGAAGTAAAGGCAGAGGCTTGTAGCAGTGATTCCTGTGGGCCGGGCTGAGATCACACAGGCAGACACACTGTGGGCGGGGCTGAGATCGCACAGGCAGACACACTGTGGGCGGGGCTGAGTGGAGTCCTGGAGAGCCGTGTTGGGGGGCAGGGTGGGGAGGAGACGACTAAGGAGCCTTCGGGTCAAGAACATCGGGACAGCTCCGGTGGCTCAGGGTCATGGGAGTCAAAAGAGGAAAGACTTTTGCAAAGTGCAAGCTTCATTAAAAACGAGCCACCCGCTCTCCTCTTCATCTAGAAGTCTTCCTGACAAGTGTGGCCTCAGGGGCTGCTCCTTTTATGGGAAGAGGCTTCTGCACCTCCAGCGGAGCCTAAGTCCCCATGGCCAGAGAGGACTCCTAGGGACCAAAGCCTCCCTCCCCCAACTTCATCCCTTCTGCTTTATTCTCTTTGTTTCTCCTAAGGGCAAGGGTGTGGCTTGGAAGCACTGCCTCTCCTTTAACCTGAAGGCAGTTCGCAGCGATGGTTCTCACACTTCCCATGCGTGTAACTCGCTGGAGATCTTGTTAAACTGCAAACCCAAGCCTAGAGGTTTGGTTCAGAAATGTGAGATGGGGCCCACAGATCTGTATTTCTAACAAGCTCCCAGCTGCTGTTGCTATTGAGGGGCTGTGGACCTTACTTTGAGTTGCATTGCCTTGAAAGCATCCTGGACTGAAATACTGACTTCTTGTAGCCAGGCTTCTGGAGCTGTACTAAGATAATAAAAATAATAGTGAATATTCATTGAGCTCTTATTATGTGCTGCTCACTGCTAAGTGTTTCCTATGTATTATTTTATTTAATCTTAAAACAGTGCTATCAGGAGGTACAATTATTAGTTTCATTTGTTCTCAGAGAGTTTGAGTAATTTGCCCAAGGCCACACACAGCTTTAGTAGTGTTGAGGTTTATTTTCTGTCTCCTCCCTCTGAGCCTGTGACCTTACCCAGTGCTTACATCAAATGTCCAAGTGGGCGGGACTTGCCAGGAACCCAGCCTGCTGAGGACTATGCCAGCCCCGCTGGGTGGCCCTGAGACCTCTTGTTATGAAACTGGCCATCTGTCCCCTGTCGCGATGGTTCTCATCATGCCCCACCACTGACACACACACCAGTGGAATTCACAATAAGCCTCCGCAGACACAGCAAAATTTCTACCTTGCACATGGATGAAGTGTCAAAGAAACTGGAAGCAACTATAAATCATGACTCACAAGCAGTCCAATAATTCCCAACTATCACCGTTAAGACAACAACATCACAGCAACAATCGATCACAATGAAGTATGGCCAAGATGAGAGTGTCTGCCTATATGTGTGAGTCTTAACACACTAACTGTGGTGGAGAGGGGCTGAGAGCAATGTGCCATGAGTGCAACTTTAAACCTACTCTAATTTGGGGGGACTTCCCCAAAGGTACAGTGGTTAAAACTCCACCTTCTAATGCAGGGGTTGCAGGTTCCATCTCCGGTCAGAGAACTAAGATCCCACACGCCTCAGGGTCCAGCCAAAAACTTAAATTAAATAAATAGATAAAACATGTTTAAAAGAAGAGTCACTCTAATTTGGGGAGGCGGAAAGTAAATCATTTGATCACCTCTCGTCTCCCCACCTGATTGACATCTGTGTTTTTACCTGCCTGTTATCCATTGCACTTCCAGTTCAGCCTGAGGAATGGACTCTCCCTCTATCTCAGGCAGACTGGGCAGAGGCATCCAGGCCTGGTGCCAGCGGTGGGCATGTGGCCAGGACTTGGCCACCCAGCACACAAGACTCCCCAAACCTGACTGTTGCTTCAGGGACAGTCACCTCACACAAGCAGGGCCAGTCAGACTCAGGGCTGGGACGTCAGACTCCGGGCTGGGACCCCAGCCAGGTCTCTGAGAAATAAGAACCTCTCCTGTCTCTTGACCTTAAAGCTGAGAGAATGAAGTTCCAGAGCTGCTGGGGTCCACGCAGAGTTGGGTGATTACATAATTTATCACCCAAATCTGGACACTTTTGAAGGTAAAAGGAGACGCTGTTAATAATTATGCTGGTGCTTAGTCTTTCAGCCATGTCCAACTCTTTGCAACCCCATGGACTGTAGCCTGCCAGGCTCCTCTGTCCATAGGGAAGCTCCAGGCAAGAATGCTGGAGTGGGTTGCCATGCCCTCCTCTAGAGGATCTTCCCTACCCAGGGATCGAACCCAGGTCTCCTGCATTGCAGGTGGATCCTTTATCATCTGAGCCACCAGGGAACCCCCAATTATGCAGGACAAAGGTAAATATTCAGATTTTCCCAGTCAAAATGGAGTGATTCTATTCATGAGAAGAGCTGACAGCAAGGAAAAGGAAACTCAGAAATAGAAACTGGGTCCTGCTGATTGGTTTTGTTATTTAATAATTTTTTTAAATTATTAAAATACTTTGGCCACCTGATGCAGAGAACTGACTCATTGGGAAAGACCCTGATACTGTGCAAGATAGAAGGCAGGAGGAGAAGGGGACGACAGAGGATGAGATGGTTGGATGGCATCACCGACTCGATGGACATGAGTTTGAGCAAGCTCCGTGAGTTGGTGGTGGACAGGGAAGCCTGGCGTGCTGCAGTCCATGGGGTCACCAACAGTCAGACACAACTGAGTGATGAACTGAACTGAATTTTTTTAAATAGATTTCATTTTTTGAGCAGTTTTAGGTTCATAGCAAAATTGAGTGGAAAATACACAGAGTTCCCTTATAACTCCTGCCTCTTCACATTAAAATACAGCCGCCCTGACTATCCACATCCCACATCAGATACATTTGTGATAATCAATGAGGCCATACCATTACATTTATCACTGAAAGTCCATAGTGTTTACTTAGGGTTCATGTTTGATATTGTACATTCTGTGGGTATGGACAAATGTACAATGACATATAGCCATCATTATAGTATCATACAGAGTAGTTTCACTGCCCTAAAAATCCTGTGTTCTGTCTATCCATTCCTCTCTTCTCTGAACGCCGGATAACCGCTCACCTTTTTAATGTTTCCATAGCTTTGCAGAGTCACACGTGGCTGAGTGACTGAACAACAAGCTTTGCTTTATCTAAAATGCTGTACATCTCAAATCATGCATTAGGTAGACTTTTCAGGTTGGCTTCTTTCGCTTGGTAATATGCATTAAGTTTCCACTGTGTCTTTTTGTGGCTTGATATGTCATTTATTTTTAGCACTGAATGATAGATAGCCCATTGTCTGGATGGACCACTGCTTATTTATCCACTCACCTACAGAAAGACAGCTTGGTTACTTCCTAGTTTGGGCAATTACGAATAAAGCTGTTATAAATATCCATGTGCCAGTTTTTGTGAAGACCTAAGTTTTTAACTCATTTTCCTAAACACCAAGGATTTAACAAACTTTTTATTTTGGAATAATTTTAGATTTACAGAAAAACTGCAAAGACAGAGAGTTGCCATATACCCTTCACCCAGTTTCCCCTAATGTTAACTTCTTACATCACCAACATTTATTTATCAGAGCTAAGAAAACAACATCTGTACATCACTATTAACTGAAGTCCAGAGCATTCAGATTTCACCAGCTTTTCCATTAATGACGTTTTCTGTTCCAGAATTCCATCCAGGAGACCACATTATATTTAGCTGACACATCTCCTTAGGTTCCTCTGGTCTGTGATGGTTTCTCAGTCCTTTTTTTGTTTTTCACAGCAATGAGAGTTTTACAGAGTACTGGTCAGGTATTTTGTGGAATTTCTCTTAATTTGGGTTCCTCTGATGTTTTTCTCGTGATTAGACAGGAGTCACGGGCTTCAAGGAAAATATTCCAGAAGTGAAGTGCCCTTCCCAACACAGCACAGAGGGATGTACATATTGTCAAAATGACTTGTCACTGGCCATGTTGACTTTGATCACTTGGCCAACATGATTTTACCAGGCTTTTTTGCTTAAAGTTGCCTTGTTTAGTTTCCCCTGTCCATATTCTGTTCTTTGGAAGCATGAAATTAAGTCCAGACCATGCTCCAGAGAAGAGGTAATTAAGCTCCAAATCCTGACTAGTGATAATTTTGAGCCCCTGAACCCACCTATAATTGAAGCCAAACACCCCCAGTCATTTTCATTTCCATGAGTTTATATGTTCTTTTATTGCTGGAACCAATTTGGGTTGAATTTCTGTCACTTGCAAGTGAAAGACATAACGGATGCTCCATACTCCTTCTTGCTCATTTCAATCCATCCTCCACACAAAAGCCAGCATGATTTGTGAATATATGATAAGTTCTCAGAACGACCACTAGGTCACAGCCTATTTGTACAGCCTGCGTGATGAACATCACTTGAGCTCTCGAACCGATGTAGCCCTGAGGCTTCACCCCCATCTGCCTCTCTGGGATAATATATTCTGTTGACCCAACACTGTCAGGAAAGCAGCCTATTTAGACTTGCTGTTTTACCACATTCAAAGAGCTTAAACACCCAGCAGTATTTATAGACATGATCCCTATCAAGGGCGGGGGAAAGGGCTCTTTGTCAATCTTGGTGACCCAGATCGGAGGTTAATGACCTTGCTGGGGCTGTTAAGTTCAATCTTGTGATTCTGTGCATTTCACAGTAATGAGAGGAGCCCAGATATACTGAAACATCCAGTTCCTTGACTGTTAATTCATTTATTCAATGAATATTTATTGAATTTGCTATGTGTTGGCTACTGTACTGGGTTTAGGGAACACAACACTAAAGATGACAACATCCACACCAGCATGGTGCTTATTTCTAGTGGGTAAACAGTTAATAAAAAAGTAAATGAGGAGATAAATCAGGTAATTTCAGACCATAAGTTCCATGAGGGAAATAACAGGAGACCTGACAAGAGAATAACCAATGGGAGAGAAGAGAGGAGGGCTCTACATGGGGCTTTAAATCTTCTTTGAGAAGATGTCTCTAAAAACCAAAAGGAGGAAAAGAGTCAGTCATGAGAAACACTAGGGGAAGATATTTCCGGGCAGAGGGAACAGCAATGCCAAAGGCAGAAGGCAAGAAAAAGCTTGTGTTCCAGAATCAAGACAGAAGCCAGCATGAGTATAAAGTGGGGAGTGGGGAGAAAAGCAATCAAAGATTTCATTGAAGAAGTGAGCAAGGGCCATCGTGTAGGACCTTTGTAGCCATGGAAACAAGGAGTTGCAAGAAAGGGAGCAATACTCTCCAGTTTATGTTCTTAAAGATGCTCTGACTGCTGAGTAGAAAAGGGATTGCGAGGTGACAGAATGAAAAGAAGGAAACCAGTTAGCTGTCACTGAAGTCCAGGCAAGAAGTGATGCTGACTAGACTGAGGTGGTAGTTATAAACTCAAGGACAAAGGGACAGATTTTAGATTGCTTTTGGCCGATAGGACATGTTGGTGAATTATAAGTGAGGAAAGCAACCTGATTCCTAGTTTCAGGGCTTGAGCATAGCGCCGTCACCTAAAGTGCATGTGGGGTTCCCCTTTGGACCTATTTCATTTGTGATGCCTGTTAGTGGATAATGAAGCTGGGCATCTGCTGAGAGGGAGAGGTGGTGAGGAAGAGGGGAGTGAAGAGATAAAAACATTTGAAATGATAGTCTCAGAGAGCAGTTAAACAAATGCCATGAAGAACATGGGGATTCCCTGATAGCTCGGTTGGTAAAGAATCCTGCAATGCAGGAGACCCCGGTTCGATTCCTGGGTTGAGAAGATCTGCTGGAGAAGGGATAGGCTACCCACACCAGTATTCTTGGGCTTCCCTTGTGGCTCAGCTGGTAAAGAATCCACCTGCAATGCGAGAGATCTGGGTTCGATCCCTGGGTTGGGAAGATCCCCTGGAGATGGGAACGGCTACCCACTCCAGTGTTCTGGCCTGGAGAATTCCATGGACTTGTATAGTCCATGGGGTCACAAAGAGTCGGACATGACTGAGCGACTTTCACTTTCACAAAGAACGCGTGATGAGGTTTCTGGGAAAGGTTATATGACCACTTGAAATCTGTGGTTCTGAAACTAATGTGAAGCAAGGCAACCCAGAAGTGTGATTTTTCTCCTGCAGTATTCAACTGCACATATGCAGACTGATGGTTTTGTCCAACCAATGATGAGTTTTTTTCTAGATGAACAGATAAAAGGACAGTGGAGGATGTTTGAAAAAGTGTGATGATAGTAATGGGAAATGGAATCTGTGTCTCTTGAATGGAAGGACATTCAACAGACAGGGTTTAGTTCAATGAACTAGAGATGCTTTGTCCAATATGATAGCCACATGTGGCTATCAAATGCTTGAAATGCGTCTGGTTGAAATTGATATATAGTAAGTATAAAGCACACATATTTCAAAGAGTATGAAAAAGAGAATGTGGGACTTCCTTGATGGTCCAGTGGCTAAGACTATGCGCTCTCATTGCAGGAGGTACAGGTTTGAAGCCTGGTCAGGGAACTAGAGCCCACATACTGCAAATAAAGATCCCAAATATCACAACTAAAAATCCCATATGTTGCAACAAAGACTCTGTACAACTCAATAAATAAGTAAATAGTTTTTTAAAAGGAAGAAAAAAATAGAATGCGAAATATCTCAATAAAAACGTTTCTGTTGGTTACAATGATAACGATAATTGTGTTTGTTATTGTCTCAGTCATGTCCGACTCTTTGTGATCCCATGGACTGCAGCATGCCAGGCTTCCCTGTCCTTCACCATTTCCTGGAGCTTGCTCAGACTCATGTCCATTGAGTCAGTGATGCCATCCAACCACCTCGTCCTCTGTTGTCCCCTTCTCCTCCTGCCTTCAATCCTTCCCAGCATCAGCGTCTTTTCTAATGAGTCAGGTCATCACATCAGGTGGTCAGAGTATTAGAGCTTCAGCTTCAGCATCAGTCCTGCCAATAAATATTCAGGACTGATTTCCTTTAAGATTAACTGATTTGATCTCCTTGCAGTCCAAGGGACTCTCAAGAGTCTTCTCCAACACCACAGGTCAAAAGCATC
This sequence comes from Cervus elaphus, assembly GCF_910594005.1. NCBI lineage: Eukaryota > Metazoa > Chordata > Mammalia > Artiodactyla > Cervidae > Cervus > Cervus elaphus. The sequence continues at coordinate 34,797,715 of NC_057824.1, forward strand.
AGTTCTTCAGTGCTCAGCTATCTTTACAGTCCAACTCTCACATCCATACATGACTACTGGAAAAACCATGGCTTTGACTATATGGACCTTTGTTGGCAAAGTAATGTCTCTGCTTTTTAACATGCGATCTAGGTTTGTCATAGTTTTTCTTTCAAGAAGCAAGCATCTTTTAATTTCATGGCTGCAGGCATCATCCACAGTGATTTTGGAGCCTGAGAAAATAAAGTCTGTCACTGTTTCTATCATTCCTCAATATATAACAATCATATTTTGCATCTATTGGGTTAAATAAAAAGACTTAAATTAATTTAACTGTTTATATTTCTTTAATGTGGCTACTAGAAAATTTTAAGTGACATATGTGGCTTTCATTAGTTTTCTGTTGGGCAGGGCTAAACTAAAAGTCTCACTGAGTTAGGAAAATGTCTCAAGTGGAGGTATTAGAATAGGAGAGGACACATAGGTCAAAAAGGGGGAGACTTGAAATTAACATTTAAGAGACTGTACAGTTACCATCAACAACAAGATGTTGGGAAGGCCGAGGAAAGGAGACATTAAAAGGTTGGATGATATCTGTGTAAATGCTGAAATCACCAAGAATGATGAGAACAGGGTGGGGATAGAGATAGTGGCTCATTAGGCACTAGAGTCTCTGATGACTGAGAAGAAAGCAGATGACCACTCTGAGGAGAAGCAGCTGGCATTATAATCTGAGGGCTTCACTTGAAAGATTCTGGGAATTTTTGGAAAGGGAAAATGTTTGGGGATTGGCAAAGGGGAGTCCTGGGGTTAATGAGTTAAGAGAGGAAAGCAGCCTAACTTGGGAAGTCTGCCCAAGAGGCTTGTGGAACTCTGTCTTAAGGCAAGGCAAGAAACAAAAGGAAATGTTTGGAGGAGAACTTGAAAATATAGGGTATGCCTCCTGGTTACGAACTGGGGATTCTAGGGAGCTCAGAGGAAATGTTTGGGGAGGGAAGTGAGGGGAGAGAGGGGAAGCTGGTGCAATCAGTATGAAGAAAATAGTGTGGTTCTATGATGCTGGGTGATGGCAGATGCCCTTGAAGACTTGAAGTTCTGAGGGTGAGTGATGCAATCAGGCCCCTGCTGTCAGGGCTCTGGTTCTGAGAACATCTCAGAAGCAAGTGGATGATCAGCTGAAGCTGTGTCCCGAATACTTAGCCTGAGGATTTAGAAGCTAAGTGACAGTCTTCAGGCAACTGACATCCTCACTGGTTCTGAGAGATGTTTTAAAGGAACAGTAATTAGTACTGATAAAAAAGAATAATTATCATAATGAGAGGTACCAGGAATAATTAGAATTTGCAATGATGCTGTTCTGAAGACAAGTTAGAAAGGGCTTTTGATTAAACTAGATCAATGAGGGAAGATATTGGAAACAATGAGTGGAGTGTCTGCGAATGTGTCAATGGAGACATGGGTGGAAAAATGCTGCTGATGGAGAATTTAAGAATGCTTACCCAGGGAAAGGTGCTCATAGAGAGATTTATGTCTTTTTCAGTATTATTTTAATATAGATTATATATAATATATATAGATAGATTAGTTTATGCACCAAAAGGAATCAGGAACAATCTATACAATCTATATTGCTAGGTAACTGAGGCCACCAATAGGAGTTGAAGTTTAAAAAGGATGGTTACTGGGTTTCCTTGGTGGTTCAGTGGTAAAGAATTCACCTGCTAATGCAGGAGACCTGGATTCGATCCCTGACCTGGGAAGATTCCACATGCCACGGAGCAACAAAGTTGCGTGTCACGGCTATTGAGACTGTGCTCTAGAACCTGGGAACTGCAACTACTGAAGCCCATACCCCTTGGAGCCTGTGCTCAGCAACAAGAGAAGCCACCACATTGAGAAGCCTGAGCACTGCAACTAGAAAGTAGCCTCCACTCACCGCAACTAGAGAAAGTCTGTGCAACAAAGACCCAGCACAGCCAATAGATAAACAAATAAAACTATTTTAAAAAGGATGGTTACTGTCATCATTACGTACTTCTGTGATGTTAACGTTTTTATAATAAGCATATATTACTTTTGTAAACAGAACATATACATATATATACATACATATATATAAATTTTGAAACTACATTTGAAAGCAAATTATACATATATATGTATACATATATAAACATTATTATATATACACTATTGTATACATTACTGTACTGTATATATTATTATTATATCCTATACATTATTATTATATATACATTATTATATATACATATTTATGTATAATTTGTTATTCTATAGCAATCTTTTCAAAAGGGTTTACAGTTTGTGACAAAATGGAGAGAGGGACAAACTTTACAGAGAGCAAATATTTTAGTCTTTATGGGCCACACAGTGTCCATCACAACTCTGCACTGGTAACTTGAAAACAGCCATGGACAATACATAGATTGATAAGTATGGCTGTTATCCCCAATAAAAGTTTATTTACAGAAAGATGCAGTGGTCCCAAATTTGACCCACAGGCCATAGTTTGCCAACTCCTGAAATAATACACACATGGAATGAAATAGTAAAAACACACGGAATGAAATAATACACACATGGAATGAAATAATAGCCAATTGAAGAGAAGCAAAAAAGCAAAAGACATAGGTTTTCTCTCACGTTCACTTGGCAACAGTTATTTAATGTAATTCTGGGTGCAATTTATACCACATTAACACTTTTGAAGAGAAAAAGGATTTTAAAAAAACAAGGCAGAGACAATGAAACAATTATCTCAGACAGCCTAGACTGCCAGATGCTACTGACCTTATTCAGAGAACTTACTTTGGACCTTCTTAGAGGTCAAGGCAAAGAGGGAAACATGAGACTTTCAAACCTCTCATCAGCAGATAAAAGAAAACATCCTGGTTTAGAAGGAGAAATGGTCTTTTCCCATTTTTTGAGCTTCAAGAGAATCTTGTATTCCTTTGGTGGTGTTTTGGGGCTTTTTGTTTGTTTTAGAGGAGGGTGACCAACAATGTTTTCCCAGGACAGTCACAGTTACAGCAATGAGAGTTTCATGTCTTGAGAAACTCCTCTGTCCCAGTTTAAAAACTGAAGGTCCTACATTGCAAGAACCCCCTCACTCTTGGGCAAATGAGGATGGTTGTTCATCCTAATTTTTTAAGGGACACTGAGGGTTGAGTTCTCAATGATACTGTCTTAATGTACAGAATTATTTTCATATACGTTCATTTCTTGTGTCAAACAAACAAAAAAATGGCCAACACATCATTCATTCAACATTCAAATATTTATTGAGAATTTTAAAATGCTTACCCAGGAAAATATGCTCACAGAGAGATTCATGCCTGCCATGTACCAGGCACTGTAGATACCAAGGTAAATAAAACAGGTTCTCAGCCCAGAGTCAGAGAGCAGGTTACTAGGAAATGGAGCAGAAGCTTGGACAGCTGCCTCGGTTAATGAGACCATGAGGAGGGAAAGGCAGACACTGGACATCAGAAGAGCAATAATTGAAATTGAAAACACGCATGGCACAGAGGGCAATGCGGTTGTTCCCATGGTCACAACAGAAGAGGAGAAAGCCGAGAAATCTCAAGGACACAGAATTCCTCTATTGAAAACACAAAGGCATTTATGGTGATGCAGAACTTCAGAATAACCCTGGGCCACATAGGCCGCCTGCGCTTCTCAGCTAAAGCTGATGATGGAGCATCCAAACATAACTCACTGAGGACAACTCTATCGAATGTCACAAGTAGATGCCTGATGGCTGGGCCTGTGCCACAAACATCTGCAGATCCTTACATTTTAAAAAATTACTTAAATTTTTAAAATCTGAACTATTCCACAAAATCATCTGAATTTTGTCGGTCTGAAGATCTAATGATTTGTCCCTGATGGCACAATCAGCTGGATTGGATCTTGGCAACCCCCATAGACAGGTGTCTATACTCCAGTGTGTGGGGACCCCAGCACTCCCTCTTACCCTCTGACATGGAGGCCACTGGCCAGTCACCATTTGCCATTATACATGCCCTGTTCTTTTGTTCACACTCAAGCGGTTTCATTTATTTATGTTAAGTTCCTGCCCTAGTAGGCATTTCTGTACTCAAGTTAGTGACTTCCAGGCTAGGCAAATTAACCAAGATAATTTCCTGGTGATCCATGGGGTCTGAGAGGAGACTCAAGATCCTTAGAGAACTTAATGTTCTTTAGTCCAGCCTATAATTGTTTGAGCTCTACCTCACCTAGGAGATGGTGTCTTTTCCATTCCTCATAGACACTGTAAACATTTACCTGAACCCCTGCCCTCGTCACCCTTAGATAACATGCTAGCCTTCATTTCCCTCCCCTCACTGAACTCCATACTTCTCTCTGGGGAAACTTTATCACCCACCAGACCATCAGCTTCACAAGGGCATGGGACTATGTCTATTCTGTTCACTGCTAGATCCTGGGTACTGAGGGATTCTCAATAAACATGACTGGATAAGCAAATAAGATGTCTATCCTTTATCCAAGACTGATTATTCATCCTTCTGACTCTTAATCCTATCTCCTTCAAACATTCTTGGATGCTTTGCCCTAGTGAGAGATTTCCTCCAAATCAAGCATCAAGATACGAGCTTTCCTGCCCTCCCCCCAAAGAAAGGGGAAGGCTAAACATTTTAAAATTCAAGGAATTGTAGATGAGGTAGGCAGAATTCTAAGATGTTTGCATGATTTCCTGCTCAAATCTCCAGGACTGTGAATATGATGCAAAAATATGCCTGTGATCATGTTGCTTTTGGTGGCAAAGAGCATTTTTTAGATTTAATTAAGGTAACTTATCAGTTGACTTTGAGTTTCATCAAAAGGGAGATTATCCAGTAAGCCTAATACAATCATATGAGCTTTAAAAGCTCAGAGTTTTCTCAAGTTGATAGCAGAAAAGTAAGTACAGGAGATTCAAAAGATGAGAAAGATACATATCATCACTGACTTTGACTATAAAGGGGACCAATATAAGGACTAGAGGGTGGTCAACAGCCAGCAAGGAAACTGGGACCTCAGTCCTACCACCACAAGGACAGAATTCTACCAACACTCTAAATGATCCTGGATGTGGTTTCTTCCCCAGGGCTTCCAGATGAGAGCCTAGCCTGGCTGACACCTTGACTGAAGCCTTGGGAGAACTGAAACAGAGAATCCAGCTAAGTTATCTTTGACTTCACAGAACTGTAAGATAATAAACACATACTGTTTTAAGCCACTGAGTTTGTAGTAATTAGTTACACAGCAATAGAAAACTAAGACCATGAAGAGGTACATCCCCAATGTTCACTGTAGCACTATTTACAATAGCTATTTAAAGTACACTATTATATATATATATATATATATATATATATATATATATATATATATATTTAATGACTAATATATATAAGGAACTATTAGTCATTAAAAAGAATGAAATAATGCCATTTGTAGCAACATGGATTGACCTAGAGATTATCATACTAAGTGAAGCAAGCCAGACAGGGAAAGACAAACATCATATGATATCACTTATATGTGGAATCCAAAAAATAGATACAAGTGGATTTATCTACAAAACAGAAATAAGAAATAAACCCACAGACATAGAAAACAAACTCATAGTTATTACTAAATGGGAAAGGGTGGGGGAGGGATAAATTAAGAGGTCAGGATTAACAGATACACACTACTATGTATAAAACAGATAATCAACAAGGACCTACTATATAGCACAGGAAACTATATTTTGTAATAACTTATAAGGGAAAAGAATGTGAAAAGGAATATATATATGAATAACTGAATCACTGTACTATACACACATACTTCAATAAAATAAAATTAAATTAAAAAAAGAAAGAGAAAATTAATGACACAAGTTATCACCACCTGGCTCTGTTTAATAGATAAGGACATGTGGACTAAAGGATGGAATGCTGCCCACACCTGGAGAACAAAGATGAGCAGACACAAGCCAGCTGCCCACTTATCGTGGAGCCCAGTTCCCCAAGTTGACTGGATACACCTTTTGATGCCACATGCAATAGTGCCCCAATGCACAACCAAGCCTGGGAGGAGAGGAACTGGAGAAAAGAACATGGAAGTACACAGCATTCCAGGCAAGGGGACACACGCCAAGGTGGGGGCCCCTGAGGTCTGTGACAGGTTGAGAGGAGACTGGGTCTCACCTCACTCCCAGTGAAGTCTCACTCTAGTTGTAGCACTTCGCACATCAAGCAAGGGAGTCACATAACCTGAATGTCCCAGGCATCACTGACCTTGGGACACAAATGAGGTCACATCAGCTTTCACACTCATAATTTGCTTGTTCAGACCCCTTCCTGTTGACCGTATTAGTTAAGGTACAAGATAAGCTCCTGGAACAGAGAGATGCAAATACACAGTAGTTTATTTCAGCTGGTAAAGAATCCGCCTGCAATGCAGGAGACCTTGGTTTCATTCCTGGGTGGGGAAGATTCACTGGAGAAGGAATAGGCTACCCATGCCTGTATTCTTGGGCTTCCCTGGTGGCTCAGCTGGTAAAGAATCCACCTGCAATGAGGAAGACCTGAGTTTGATCCCTGGGTTGGGAAGATCCAAGAAGGAAACAGCTACCCACTTCAGTATTCTAGCCTGGATAATTCCAGTCCATGGGTCACGAAGAGTCGGACACAATTGAGCAACTTTCACACTTAAGCGAAATAGAAGTTTATTTCACTGTCATGCAATATCTCAAAGATAGGTAGGCAGTAGTCCTGAGCAGGAGGGTGACTCTACTCCACACTGTTGCTTAGGGTCCCTGGTTCCTTCTACCTGAGATGGTCTCGTCCAAGTCAGAGCTCAAGTCCTCATTCCATCCCCCAGAGAAGAGGAGGAGGGGGAAGGGGCCAAGCCACAGAAGTGGAGGTCAAGCAATTTCTTTTTAAGGAAGTGACACATCACTTCCTTTCACACTCCATTGGCAAGACCATGGCCATACCTACCTGCAAGGGAGGCTGGGAAATGTGGTCCTCATTAGGTAGCTGTGGCATCCTATTGCTGAAAGATGAGAACATTACATTCTGGGGAGACATAAGGAATTCCTGGGACAGCACCACCCCAAGCTTGCTGGGAACCTTGGAATATGTTTCACATGAACTTGAACACCACCTGAGTATCACAGTTCCTGTGTGTCATCCATCTCTGCCCTGTCAGAGCTCTGGGAATCAGCGTGGAAAGCACTGCCCTGGCCAGAGGGTGTCCTCTTGGGCTTCCAGCACTGGGCAACTGTCTTCCAAGCAGAGCCAGAGGCAAGCATTTGGGTGCAAGTAGTTGATTTGATTGAGGGGGAAATGATCTTGTTCTGATGGTGGGGGGGAGGGCATGCTCAGTAAGTCTTTAATCCAATTTTCTGTTGATGGGCAGGGCTGTGTTCCCTCCTTGTTGTTTGACCTGAGGCCAAACTATGGTGGAGGTAATGAGGATAACGGTGACCTCCTTCAAAAGGTCCCACGCATACACTCTTGCACTCAGTGCCCCTGACCCTTCAGCAGGCCACCGGTGACCCAGGCCTCCACCAGACACTCCTGGACACTCACAGGCAAGTCTGGGTCAGTCTCTTATGGGATAATTGCTCCTTTCTCCTGGGTCTTGGTGCACACAAGGTTTTGTTTGTGCCCTCCAAGAGTCTGTTTCCCCAGTCCTGTGTAAGTTATGGTGGCTCTATGGTGGGGTTAATGGTGACCACTTCCAAGAGGGCTTATGCCATACCCAGGTCTGCTCTACCCAGAGCCCCTGCCCCTGCGGCAGGCTGCTGCTGACTCATCCCTCTGCAGGGGACACTCAGACACAGTTCTGGCTCAGTCTCTGTGGGGTCTCTGGGTCTTGGTGTGCACAAGGTTTGTTTGGGCTCTCCGGGCATCTCTGGTGGATATGGGGTTTGATTTTAAATGTGATTCCGCCCCTCTTACCATCTTGCTGGAGCTTTTCCTTTGCCCTTAGACGTGGGGCATCTTTTTGGTGGGATCCAACATTCTCCTGTCAACGGTTGTTTAGCAGCAAGTTGTAATTTTGGAGTTCTCGCAGGAGATGATGAGCGCGTGTCCTTCTATTCCTTCATCTTTTGCTAACCTTCTACTTTACCATCTTTTGCTAATCTCATCACTTCATGGCAAATAGATGGGGAAGCAATGGAAACAATGACAGACTTTATTTTGGGGGCTCCAAAATCACTGCCGATGGTGACTGCAGCCATGAAATTAAAAGACACTTGCTCCTTGGAAGAAATGCTATGACCAAACTAGACAGCATATTAAAAAGCAGACACATTACTTTGCTGACAAAGGTCCATCTAATCAGAGCTATGGTTTTTCCAGTAACCATGTATGGATGTGAGAGTTGGACTATAAAGAAAGCTGAGCGCGGAAGAATTGACACTTTTGAACTACGGTGTTGGAGAAGACTCTTGAGAGTCCCTTGGACTGCAAGGAGATCCAACCAGTCCATCCTAAAGGGAATCAGTCCTGAATATTCATTGGAAGGACTGATGCTGAAGCTGAAACTCCAATATTTTGGCCACCTGATGCAAAGAACTGACTCATTTGAAAAGACCCTGATGCCAGGAAAGGTTGAAGGCAGAAAGAGAAGGGGATGACAGAGGATGAGATGATTGAATGGCATCACCAACTCGATGGACATGAATTTGAGCAAGCTCTGGGAGTTGGTGGTGGACAGAGGCCTGGTGTGCTGCAGTCCATGGGGTCGCAATGAGTTGTACACAACTGAGTGACTGAACTGAACTGAGCTGATTTGAGAAGGGATCCCAAGAAGTAGAACTAAAGAAACAGGGAGAGTAATCAGGGAAGGAGGAAAAGCCAATAAATGGTGAGCTGTTGACTTGACTACTTGACTATGACTCAGTCCCACTGTGGACACTCTGAAGAACTGTACCTCTGAAGGACAGGAGGCTGGGACATTTATCTACTGCCTTCCATAGCTCATTGGTTGAGACTATCCCTGGGGGCATTGTTGGCCACCAAGGTAGAGAAGCAGAGAGAGAATGTAGGCACTTGAGGCAGGACACCATCCAAATGCATGAGAACTGCCCACAGAGGCTGCTGCTGAAATCTGACAAGAGCCAAGGGATATAGTGTGGGCTGGGCTGAGGACATGATGTCCTGTCTTCTCTGAGCCTAGAAATGAACCCTTAAAGGATCCTCATCACAATTTCCTTGCCCTCAGGTGAGCCACCCATGCAATTAGTGTCTCAGGTGCATGAGCTTCTGGGTCCAATCCTGACTGAGGAATAGCCCTGATCACCACACAAGTTGTCCATTAACATGGCTGTCTTCTGGAGATTAAGTGGATTCATCAGAGCATTTCTGGTTCTCAGTAAATACCAGTTGTAGTTATAATTATTATTATTAAACTGAGGATTCATGAACAATGCCTGGCTCCCACCAGGTAAGCTGTATGTAATAGAAAAGATAGCATTATTCTGAACCAAGATCACACAGTTATTAAATGGAGCCTGGATTCAACCCAGGCAACTTGATTCTCAGTCTATGCTCTATGTCACTATGGCCTGCCACCTCTTCAGGGTAATCACCGGCAGCTTTATTATATCATAATACGATTGTGATGTTAATGCCTGGGGCTTCCTCAGGAGGCACCCAGGAAGACGCTTAAGCACAAGCAGGGACACTGCAAGAATTCATGAGAAGTGAGCCTCCAGGACAGACATCCTCCCAGCCCCAAGCAGAAGAGACCATCTCAGCAGTGATCATCGCTGAATCCTTCAACCGTTCCCAACAGATGGATAGGATTAGGAGTCAGAGACGAGGCTGGGGCCTTGGAGAACACTAAATTCTGGTGCAGGAGCTTTAGAGCCTTGGCATCAGCGATTTCAGCTTGGTTAGCTTTTTAGGACACTGCAAAGAAATTGGATGTGGAGGGGCAGGTGCAGGGAGCAGCCGCCGGGCCTGGAAGGCTGCCACGGCACCTGCGATGGGAGAGAGCAGAGAAGAAAGCTCATTAACTGTCCCCGGATCATTAACTCTGGGTCCCCAGGGGCACAATCACTGAGTCTAGACTTTTCCTTTGGTTGGTCTCTCTGCAAGGGTCCCTGGTGGCTCCAGCCAGGGCCAGGGTGCTCATCTCAGGAAGAAGGTGGTACAAACCTCCCCTCTAGACAGTGAGAGTTAGTAACCATTGTGATTTGGGTAGAATAATAAAGGCTACTGTTTGCTGAAAGTAGCTCTGCTCAGGTGGGGAAACTGAGGCTCAGAGAGGTTAATTAACTTGCCTAAGGTGCATAGGTTAAAAGTGGCAGAGCCAGAGGACAAAGCAAACTCATCTGTATCTCCAAACCACATTCTTAACATTACCTTGCCGTCTGTTTTGTAGGATATATGACAACAGTTTTCCATGGTCAGCAGGAGCATCCAAGAATGTATTTCAGGGGCCTGGGCAGCAGGCAGAGGGGTGTGGGCAGGGGAAGAGCCGATCGGATGGCATGGGTCATTCAGGTAAGCATTGATACTCCCTTACTCAGTAAATAAATTCATTGGTGGATATTTATTAAGCGCCTCCTATTTTTGAGGCCCTAGGGATGGAAAGGCAAATGAGAGAGACTGGGTCCTAGTTTCTGGGAGGCAGGGGAGAGAGGGGACCTCAACACCACTCATCTCAGTTGGTGGTGGAGACAGTGAGAGGAAAGAAAGAAGGATGAGACCCAGAGTGACACCAACGCAAGCTGCAGGGCCATCGCGGAGCCCTTCCTGGGGAGGAGGCACCTGGCTGAAGCCTCAATAGTGAGAACCAACTCCAGGAAGGTCTGGGGAGAGAGAATGCAAGGGAAATAGAAAGCAAATGTCCTGATTCGAGAACAGACACGCTAAATCTAAGAACTGAAAGCAGCGGTGTGTCTGGGGACCAGGAGTGACGAGGGCGGGACGAGAGAGATCCAAAAAGCCCCGCCCCCCAGGCTGGCTCCACCCCTCTTCTCTGACCCTCTCACCCTTGGATTCTGTTAATACTTTCCTGTGTCAAGTTTGCTCGCCAGCCTCTGATGGGTCCTGGCAGAGGCCTGGGCACAGAATCAGGGTTTAACCGGTCTTCACTGAATAGATCTGACCTGACCCCCCAAGGGAGAAGGTGGTACCTATCAGGAGGGTTTGGACGGCAGCCGTAAGGCCACCGCAACGAGGAGCGGGTCAGACTTCATGCTGCAGTGAGATGGGAGGGACGGCTTGGCTTGGCTTAACTCTGAATTGAGGATTATTTAGGGCTCTCTATGTGTGTGGCGGGGGGTGACTGCGGGGAGGGGTGGTAGTCAGGGGTCTGTGTCGTTGGCTGCTCCAGGACCAGGCAAAGCTCTGTCCCCTCTGCCTGAACCCTCCTCCTCCAGAGAGGTGGCTCCCTCACTTCTTTCAAGACTATTTCTTTCTTTTTTTTTTTTTTTTTTGCTTCACTGGGTCTTCCCTGCTGTATGACGGCTTTCTCTACTTGCGGCAGGCAGGGCTACTCTCTAGATGTGGTTCTCGCGGCTCTCACTTAGGCGGCTTCTACTGCTGCAGATCACAGGCTCTAGAGCTTGGGCTCAGTAGCTGTGGCTCACGGGCTTAGCTGTGCCCCAGCATGTGGAACCTGCCCAGACTAGGGATTGAACCTGTGCCCCCTGCATTGCCAGATGGATTCTTCACCACTGGACCACAAGGGAAGTTTCAGGATTTTCTTTAAACTTCACCTTCGGAGAAGACTTCTCTGAACACCTCCCCTCCAACCTCCAGAACTTTTCTCCCCTTTCCCCATCTTACTTTCTCCAAAGGACTTCTCACTCTGAACATACCATAGATTTACATATTGACATTGTTTCTTGCCTGTCTCCCCAGCACTAGAACGCAAGCTTCATGGAAGCAAAGATACTTGCTTTTTGGTTAACTGCTGTGCCAAGCTCAATAAATATCTGTTGCATGAAAGAAACCAACAAATGAACGAATGTTACCAGAGGCAGATGACTTGAGGCAGAACAAACATCACCTGTAGGACACCATTTAAGAAGTGGCAGCCCCGAAATAAGACAGTTTGCATTTCAATAAACTTACTCAACGTTTGCCAATTAGCACATCTAGGAGAAAGCTATTTCAACACGTACATTTTGTGTTTCATGCTTCAGTAGTATTTTTATTTTGAAGTAATAGTGGTGATCTGGGGAACACCATAAACTTTTCAATGCTTAAAGCCTTCAAACCCAATCTTAAACACTGCAGCTCTGCATCCTGCCAAACCTTATCTATCAAATGGAGCCAACTAGGGAAAACTCAACTCCCATTTACTTTTGTATATGTGTGCGTCCACAGTCGCTACAGTCATGTCCGACTCTTTGTGACCCCATGGACGGTAGCCCACCAGACTCCTCTGTCCATGGGATTCTACAGGCAGGAGTACTGGGGTGCATTGCCATGCCCTCCTCCATGGGATCTTCCCGACTCATGGAACCCACATCTCCTGCATCTCCTGCATTGCAGGCAGATTCTTTAACCGCTGAGCTACCTGGGAAGCCCCCCATTGACTTTTAAATTTCCTCTAAAATTTAGAGCCTCTATCAGTGCAATCTCAACCTTTCCTTTGAGTAAGTTTTACCCGGCTTGGGTATGGTTTAGTAAAATGCAGATTTCTGGGCCCAGTGGTCCTAGGATAGAGTCTGGCCACAGACTCTGCTGTGAGAAATATGTCTCACTGCTGTGAAGGATGGATTTAATGTTGGTACCCATCAGGATGTGGAGTCAAAGGAAGGAGACTCAAGTACCACACTGGTTAGTAAAAAATCTATAACCTCCAGATAGTTCAAGATAAAAAAATCCTAAAGGGATGAAGAGTCCAGGAGGAGATGATGGGAAACTGCCCAAGACAGAGCAGCAAGCAGACCTCTCCTTTGTCTCCCGACAGCACACCATCCCTGACCTTGCATCCTACCTGGTTACACAATGTGGCTATGTTCAGTGCTGCAGGGGAGAGCTACATGCTGGGAAAGACTGTTTATTATTGTCCTGGGAGAAGGTTTTTCCTGTGGCCTATAAGTCTTGGGGCAAAATCATCCCCTTGGAGATAAGCTTGGAGCAAGTAACTAGATACCTGGAAATGTTTAAACATCAAAAATACCTAGTCAAGTCTGGAAATCAAAACAGCTCTTGTGGAGGAAAGAATGGGCACCAGAGTCAATTTCTGGCTGTTCCATTCTGGCTGTTTGACCTTGGAAAAGTTATTTAGCATTGTGTGCCTCAGTTTACTTCTCCAAAAAATGGAGATGATGTTTGTATCTACCTCATTAAGCTGTTAAAGAGAATCAAAGTTCTGAGGACAGTGCCAGCCAGAGTAACTCTGTTCTCTTCATTTGAGTTTCTGGAACCACTATTCTCGGGTCATTCTCTCATGCCATGGTTTGCAGCTCTCACTCTGCCAAAAGGAGATGAGAACAGCCACCCTTGTTGCCTGAGATTTGACCCTGGTGGTCCATTGGTAAAGAATCCATCTGTGTAGTTTTGTTAAATTTTATCATGTGCATAGATCTGTGTGACCACCACCACAGTCAAGATCCATTACCACAAGCCTCCCTCCCCTACTGTCAAATCCATTGCAACCTGGATTCTCCACTTCTATAATTTAGTCATTTCAAGAATGTTACTTAAATGGAATTGTACAGTATATACTCTTTGGGGACTGGCTTTATTTTTTCCCACTCAGCCTAATTCCCTTGAGATCCATTCAAGTTGTTACATATATCAATAGGTTGTTCTTTTTTATTACTGACCAGTAATTCATAGCATGGATGCTCCAGTTTGTTTAACCATCCATCCATTGTAGGACACTTGGATTACTTCCAATTATTGCTTATTATGAATAAAGCTTCTATGAACATTCATATAAGGCTTTTCTGTGAACATCAAGTCTTCGTTTATCTGGGACAAATGCCCAAGAGTGCAATTGCTGGGTTATATGGGAAACACATATTTAATGTCATAAGAAATGCCATGTTCTTTTTTGAGAGAGGTTGTGTCATTTTACATCCCTGTCAGCAATGAATGAATGATCCCAGTCCTCTCATTCTCACCAGTGTTTGGTTTTATCATTTTTTTTTTTAACTTTTAATCATCCTGATAGATACATAGTGATATCTCATTGTGGTTTTAATTTGCATTTCCCTAACAGCTAATCATGTGAACATCTTTTCACATGACCCTCACTGACTTTTACAGGATCCATCTTCAGGAATTCTTCTCACTTGGTAAATGAAGACAATAACAACAATAGCCCTTAACACACAGAGATGCTGTGGAAGTTTTCATGAAGTGCTTGAAGAGTGGTTGGCACATAAGGATTCAAGAAATGTTAGCTGTTACTGTTCTTACAAGAGAGGGGTTAACAGTATAAGCTAGGATTTCCCTGGCCACTTGCTGCAACTAGAGAAACCCCTCATGCAGCAACAAAGACCTAATGCAGCCATGAATAAATAAATAATAGTATAAGCTGAAAGTCAAACAGAACCTTGCCCTATGGTAGCTGAGAATCTCCTCCCTAGTTCTCACTGTATTTCTCTTTAATATGGGAAGAATAACATTCGTTTCCCTACTGAGTCACCAAGAAACTCAGATAAGACAAGTAAAGCACCTACTACAGTGCCTAGAAAGTACTTAACTCTGTTCTTCCCTCAAGAACGCAGTTTATCAGGTGGCACAAGTGATGAAGAACCTGCCTGGTAATGCAGGAGACGTAAGAGATGAGTGTTCAGTCCCTGGGTTGGGAAGATCCCCTGGAGGAGAGCATGGCAACCCACTCCAGTATTCTTGCCTGGAAAATCCCATGCACAGAGAAGCGTGGAGACCTACAGTCCATAGTGTTGCAAAGAGTCAGACATGACAGAAGGGGCTTAACACAGCACACACAGGCAGTTTATCAGAGGCCTCTATTAAGCCTTGTCTCCCTAACTGACTCTTCATGCTTCTCCCTTCATTGCTTTCCATCCACCAGGGTCACTCTACTGGGACTGGGATGGGGCAATACTGGATACAAACTCTGCCTCTGAGGACTACTATTCCAGTGGGGCCCCACCGCTGCTCCAGAAGAAACAATAGATTTGGCTGGGGAGCTGGGTGAGACCACATTTATCTAAGAAGCTTCCAAATGAAAACTAGCATTTGTACTTATTGCATTTCACCTCCAAATTTGATTACATTTCTCTCCTGCTGTAAATCTGCCTTCCCCTCTGCCAACTTATTATTAAAGCCAGGATGGAATTGGTAGAGTGATACGTAAAATTTCCATCTTGGCTTTGACATTCCAGGAAGTTACAAAGCAATTACGGCTGCTGAGCCTCAGGCCCTGATGAATCACAGAACACAGCGAGGGATGGAAGGGGCCAGAGCGGGGACCGAGGGAGATAGTGAGCTGGGAATCAAAGGTCAATTAAAATGAAACAGTCAATTTTAATTTGAATGTCTTGCTTATGTTCACAGCCTCTTCCCATAAATGAGAAAGTAAATGAAGCCTGTTCATTTCTGTGGATGTAGTATGTATTTTTTTTTTTCCGAGGACAATGAAGGTTTTTGAAATGGTTTCCGAGTCTTGAAGATTTGAAGTTTGAAATGTCCCCGGGAGAAAACATGCAAACTGGTGACCTGCCCAAATGTCAGCGGCTGCCTAACAAAGAGCCACCAGCACTAGCCTTAGGGCCATGAGGGTCCGATGCTGTTAGTTTCAGCTTTGGGAATAAGCACCTCTGTGCTTGGGTCCTGGCTCCACCGCTTAATAGCTATATGAGCTTAGCCGAAGTGTGAGCAACTTCTCTGTGCCCCTAGTTCCTCATCAGTAAAATGAAGATAACAAGGCCAACCCCTGCTGTTTATTTTAAAGATTAAGATAAATAATGTCCCCAAGGTGTCAAGCACATTGCCTGTTCAGATGTTCAGTCTTATTTCCTTTCTTCTTGATCAGTGGACCTGAAGCCCAACCAGATGACCTTAAACAACAGCAGTTTAACTAGATTTTTTTTTTTTTTTCCTATTTTTTGGCCAGGCAACAGGCTGGGGATCTTAGCTTCCCAACCAGGAATTGAACCCATGCCCCTGGCAGTGGAAGCAAGGTGTCTTAAGAACTAGACTTCCAAGTAGGTCCTTAGATCTTAATTTAGTGGTATTCACCTTCCTGATGGGGGCTTAGGTTTCAGGGCAATTTTCATTTTCTTCATGTGGGTTTCTTGAACCTATTTCTCTCCCAGAGGCAAATAGAGGGGTTCAGCACCACGGACAGCGGGTGTGCTTTTTGCCTGGTTATCACGGAGTTCATTGGCTGGCTGGACCTTTGGCCCCTTCCTGTCAGCTCAGGGCTGGAAGACTTACTGTGAGCTGTACTGTTGACTTGGTGTTGGCCTGGAGTCTTGTGGTTCTGGCTCTCATCAGTGGGAAACATTTGCTTCCCAGTTCGTATTTCTCTCCTCTAGTTCAGGGCAGGGATTCCTCTAGAAGAAATTCCCAGTCTTTGAAAGGAACTGCTCTGCCTGCAGGTGTGGGCTTCTAGAGTGGAAAAGGTGAGACAAAGGTTACTCAGGGGAACTAGGAATGGGAATTACCCTTGATAATCCAGGACAGTGTAGCTTGGGTGGAGAACTATGAACTTTTCTTTTTTTTAGAAGAGCCAAGTTGGTATGAATCTGAAAGAAGAGGAAGAGAAACAAATGGGAGAATATACAGCAAATTCAATGCCCAGAAGACAAAGCAAGGTGCAATGCATGGATCAAAGTGGTTCCAGAATAAGACTATGAATAGCTAGTGGGCACCAGAATGCTCTTTCAAAGTGATGCATAGAATATGCAGGAGAATACCCATTTCAGAGGAGCTGGGTCAACAAAAGACAGAGCACCCACTGGGGAAGCAAAAACTAGAAATGGAGCACTGCCCAATTGGGGGGTGAGAAGCAATGCAGTAGCAGTGATTTATTGTCCTTTTCCATCCTTCCATTGACCTTTCCTAGGACCTAGGACCTTCCGTAGGGGGTGGTTCCTAGCAAAGGTGGTGGTGATGGGAAATGTGAGGGGTTTTCAAGAGGGAGGCAAGAAGTTCAAGAGCAAGTTCAAGAGTAAGAAGGGGGTGTTTCCCCACCCCCTTCACAAACCATTGCCCTGGATAAAGAAGACAGAGCAAAGCTGTGTACCTAAGGGAAAATCCCAAATTGTCACAGTTTGTATATTGGGAGAGTTCAAGAGCAGATCCAGCTGATGGTGAGGTCATGGTGTTAGCCTGAGATTGAAGAGAGAAGAAGGTAGAAAACAATATCCACACATAACACACCTCTGCCTGGCAGCAATCAACACCTGTTAATTCATTTGCAAGGTTTGGTTCCTGAGAACACCTGCTCCTCTATTCCCCCAGCATCTGATGTTGTCCTTGAAATCAGAATGCCAGCTTCCCAGGGAGGAGCAGAGACACCAACAAACACAGCTGGCAGAAGTCACCCAGCTGGCCTCTTTCCTCATCCCAGCCCTGTAACTTTGCTGGCAAGGCCAACCCACAAGCAGCTCCCTCCCTCCGCCCACAGCTAAGATCCGCTCTGTAGGAAGTCCTGGCATTCATATGTGCCAAGGAACCCAGCTGCCTTTTACCTGGCCCATGCTCTGAGTGATCAGGTGGGGGCTTCGGGCCAGTGGAGAGGAAATCAGAGGGGACCCCTCATCCTGCTCCTGGACCCCTTCCCAGGCTTCTCTGTCCCCATGTTTCTCCCTGATATGGATTAGGTCATACTTGAAGAAGGTTTTCTCATTTCTCTCCGTATCAGTGGTTCTTAAAGTGTGACCACACTTTGGCACCTGCAGCATTACCTGGGAGCCATTTGAAATGCAAATCCTACAGCTCCACCCCAGACCCACAAACGCTCTGGGGACAAAGGTCCAGCAATCTGCTTGAGCAAACCCTCCAGAGGGTTCGGCTGCACACTGGCATTTGAGAGCCCTCATCGACAGGCATCAAAAGAAGAAGCTGCCTCAAATTCAAATGATGTGCAATTGCTCTATTGTTCCCCCCAGCTGGTGGACTGTTGGATTAATTCCAATTTTTTCTTACAAAAACAAAAAGTCTGTATCAGACATCCTCTCAAATATACATCTTCATGGACTCATGCTAGTATTTCTGTAGGGCACATTCTTAAAAATGGATTTACTAGCATGAAGGATGTACACACATTCAAACACTGTTAGATATGCCAAATGGACTTCTCAATTCACCAATTTGCATTCCCACCACAGAAAATGAAAGGGCACATGTCCTCCACAGTCTTTCCAGCTTCAACTAAGTGTTCTCGCTGTTTTCATTTTCTTTTCCAATCTGAGAGGTGAAAATGATATCTTGTTCTGATTTGCATTTCTTTAAGAGTGAAATTGAGCATCTTTTCTTATGTTTATTAGCCATTTTAGCATAGTACTTTTTTGGTTGTCTCTATTTTCAGCAATCATCATGCATGACTTATATAGTTAAAGAAATAAAGAAAAGAAAAATGCTGGCCCCTTCCTTTCTGCAAAGTCCTTTACAGTCCATAAAGGAGCCAGATGGACATTTTAGGGCTGAATGTAGGGTGACCAACTAACTGTGCAACGTTTTGCAGAGGTGAGGATGGAGGTTGCCAGGATATAGGATTTCTAATGCTAAAAATGGGGAAGTCCCAAGCAAACCAGAGTAAGTCAGTCACCTAGTTGGGTGATTTGCTCAGGGCATCACACAGCAAATCAGCAGCCAGCCTTAGGGGAGACTCCCAGACCCCGGATCCCCAGTCCAGGGCCCCTTCTTGTCTATTTATGGAGAAGCAGAAATGGACATGGGAGTGCTGAGTGGCAGGATTTCTCAGTCTCACCCAACTAGACAGGAAGCCCTTTTGCTCATTTCCTTCTTTATTTTTTTTAAAATTTAAATTATTTATTTATTTTACTTTACAACATTGTATTGGTTTTGCCTTACATTGACTTGAATTCACCATGGGTGTATATGTGTTCCCCATCCTGAACCCCACTCCCAACTTCCTCCCCATCCCATCCCTCTGGGTCATCCCAGTGCACCAGCCCCGCGCATCCTGTCTCATGCATCGAACCTGGACTGGCGATTCGTTTCACATGTGATAATTTACACGTTTCAGTGCCATTCTCCTATATCATCCCGCCCTCGCCCTCTCCCACAGAGTCCAAAAGACTGTTCAATACATCTATGTCTCTCTTGCTATCTCACATACAGGGTTATTGTTACCATCTTTCTAAATTCCATATATATGCGTTAGTATACTGTATTGGTGTTTTTCTTTCTGGCTTACTTCACTCTGTATAATAAGCTCCAGTTTCATCCACCTCATTAGAACTGATTCAAATGTATTCTTTTTAATGGCTGAGTAATGTTCCATTGTGTATATGTACCACAGCTTTCTTATCCATTCGTCAGCTGATGGGCATCTAGGTTGCTTCCATGTCCTGGCTATTATAAACAGTGCTGCGATGAACATTGGGGTACACGTGTCTCTTTCAATTCTGGTTTCCTCAGTGTAAATGCCCAGCAGTGGGATTGAGAAGGTAAATAAAATTGACAAACTATTAGCCAGACACATCAAGAAACAAAGGGAGAAAAATCAAATCAACAAAATTAGAAATGAAAATGGAGAGATCACAACAGACAACACAGAAATACAGAGGATCATAATAGACTATTATCAGCATCTATATGCAAATAAAATGGGCAACTTGGAAGAATTGGACAAATTCTTAGAAAAGTACAACTTTCCAAAATTGAACCAGGAAGAAATAGAAAATCTCAACAGACCCATCACAAGCACGGAAATTGAAAGTGTAATCAGAAATCTTCCAACAAACAAAAGCCCAGGAACAGACAGCTTCACAGCTGAATTCTACCAAAAATTTAGAGAAGAACTAACACCTATCCTATTCAAACTCTTCCAGAAAATTGCAATGGAAGGTAAACTTCCAAACTCATTCTATGAGGCCACCATCACCTTAATACCAAAACCTGACAAAGACGCCACAAAAAAAGAAAACTATAGGCCAATATCACTGATGAACATAGATGTAAAAATCCTTAACAAAATTCTAACAAACAGAATCCAACAACATATTAAAAAGATCATACATCATGACCAAGGGGGCTTTATCCCACGGATGCAAGGATTCTTCAATATCCACAAATCAATCAATATAATACACCACATTAACAAATTGAAAAAGAAAAATCATATGATTATCTCAATAGATGCAGAGAAAGCCTTTGACAAAATTCAACATCCATTTATGATAAAAACCCTCCAGAAAGCAGGAATAGAAGGACCACACCTCAACATAATTAAAGCTATATATGACAGACCCTCAGCAAACATTATCCTCAATGGTGAACAATTGAAAGCATTTTCCCTAAAGTCAGGAACAAGACAAGGGTGCCCACTCTCACCATTTACTTCTTTAAACCCAGTGTATATCCCAGAGTCTAACAAAGAGTTGGTAGCTAGTGCTCACTGAAGTCATCATCACAGGATTGAGAAGGGAGAGCCCCAACACGGCAGTACAGTCTGACTCTTGAATTTCAATGTCAGTTGATTGAATCCATTGGGCTTGGACGGCCTATTGTCTTCATTGAACTAAACCGTTTCATATAAAGGACTTGAGTGTCTGCAGATTTTGGTTGCATGGGAGTTCCTAGAATCAATCTCCTATGGGTACTGAAGGATGATTGCATTCTGATCACACATTAGTATCCGTCCAATGATTTTACAGGGAAATGTAGTTGAAAGACCACAGGTGTTGGACAGATTTGAGTTCGAATCAACCAAGCCCAATTACTTACACGCTGCATAGTCTTGGAAAACTGTTTTGATCCTCAGTGTTCTCATCTCTACAATGGAGCCAATTATTCCTGAACCAAGCAGAATGGTTAAGGCATGAGGAGGACATGGGGAAGAAAAGATGGTAGATTATTTTTGCCCCAAAGGTGGGAAGAACCAACACCGGAAGCAGCTGGTCCAGTGGCCACAAAAGAAGCAGCAGCATCTTTTCAGGGCTGTGCACTAAAGGGCCTGAAATATGGTTGTCCCTCTCCTCTCCACGGCATGCTCCCTGGCACAGGGCTGAGGGTGCCCAGAGAGAGTCACGTTTCTTCCTAGAAGGAGTCCTTCCCTTCAAACCATACGGCCGTGGGGCTGTGTCTCCCCAGAGCAGGCACACTTTGCAAATGCACACAAAGGCGTTGTGTAGGCTGACAGCAGCCCTGATCCGCAGCACGCCTGTTTATCGCAGCCCCTCCTCTTCTCCCACCCAGAACCTGGAGAATAGCTTCCTCTCCTGTGGCCCCCAGTGCTGGGTCAGCTAACCCTGATGGGTCATCTGAAGAGCAGTCTTTTGCTCATTAAGAATCATAAATCATTTGCAAAAGAGGACACTGCCCAAACACTGACACAGGTCTCTGTGAATTACTATGTGAGGCAGATGGCTGCCAATTAAGAGGGGACTGGCCATCATAAATTCAGTAGGGCCTCAAATGGAGCATTGTTTAGTGAGGTTCTGGCTCTAAATCCTAACACATCTTCACTCTAGCCTGGCCTTGTGTGTTTACAGACACAACAGGAGCCCAGCTATAGATGCTGGGGGACGTCTTTGGGCAAAATACCCATCTGCCCGGCAGCCAGCCCCTGCTCAATTAAGAGACGAAGAAAAGATGACTGCTAAATGTTCAGTTTACTTCCATCCCTACAAAGATCCAGCCCAAGGGAGAGGGTAATCTAATATATTCTAAGTGATTTAAACTCATTTAAATTTAAAAAAAGAATTCCGCAGCAATGATGAGCTGCAGAGGAAACAGGGGTTTGATGACTCCACAGAACAAGCCAAAAATGTGGCTCAGACAAGAGAGGAAACCCACAGAGGTGATCTAAAATCTGACTGCTCAGCCAGCTAGCTAACCAGTTAAACAGACAGGCAAACCAGGAGATAAGCCTGCAACATCCTCTGAAACCAGGATGGATAGACCTTGGTTCTGCTTTTAATGATAAACTTGAATGAATTATCCTGGAGGAGGGAGAGCCACTATCAATTAAACTGAAATAGTATGCTGATAAAAGAGCTGAGCGATGATAAAAATTAAGCACATTCATTCAGAGGCAGCACGCACATCTCACACCCTCTGTTCAAGGCTCAGGCTCCTCATCCATCACGTCCATGCAGACACGGTTCCTGTATTCACCCTGATGCCAGTCAGAGGCAAAATTCCTCTCTCTGCCTGCACCCCACTCACCCAGAGACCTCCCAGGGAGGGTGCCTCCACACACATCAGCCCCTCCACACACACAGTCATTCCTCACCCACCCCAGAGCTGCACCAGGTACCAGTGGCCAACTCTCCATGCCGAACAAGGTGATGGAGATTCTGCAGCTCCAGTGGTGTCTCTCTATTCCTCAGGAAGGCGCCACCCGCCTGGGTCCTGTGTGTTCCCTGGCTCAGCTCATAGTTTTACAAGCACATCTCAGCTCTCCCTAATGGTATAAGGACCCTGACCACCTGGGGTTCCAGGTCAGGAGTCAGGAAAATGTAACCTCTGGCTGGGAACCTGTGCCTTCAGACTCTCCACAGGAGGTCTGAAGCTTGAAATATGCTTGTGGTTATCGGCCTCCCATGCTACCCTCATGGTGTTGCAGACGTTTGTGAGTGATGAGTCCTTCCACATCTCGCAAGGTTTGGTGGTTGTCATCTACCCAAAGTGAAAGTGTTAGTTGCTCAGTCATGTCCAGTTGTTTGCAACTCCATAGACTGCAGCCCACCAGGCTCCTCTGTCCATGGATTTTTTTCCAGGCAAGAATCCTAGAGTGAATAGCCATTACCTTCTCCAGGGGATCAGGGATCCAACCCAGGTGTCCACATTGAAGGCAAATTCTTTACCCTCTGAGCCACCAGAGAAGCCCCCGTCCACCCAAACGACCTTCTCAAATGTCTGCAATGTGGGCAATCCAGAGATGAGCTGGACAAGGCAGGGGGTGTCTACAGGAGGCAGACTTCCTGTGTCCCACAAAGCCTTACGGGGCGGCACTGCCTTTCAAAGCTTCACAGTCCAGTTCTCAGTTTATTAGGCTGAAATGTTGCCCGGGCTCTGACAGTGAACCGCTTTCTCTGAGGTGGACTCATGTGACACTGAGACCAGAATATGTGCCTTAATTCCAAAGTATTCACTTACAAAGTGTTTATTTACTTGGAGAAGGAAATAGCAACCCACTCCAGTATTCTCGCCTGGAAAATCCCACGGATGGAGGAGCCTGGCAGGCTACAGTCTATGGGGTCACAAAAAGTCACACGCAACTAACACACACACATTCACTTAGAATAAGAAATACAATTATTCACTCAAGCCTAGTGACCTGCATGTTCTTTGCTATAGAGGAGGCTGCATGGGAAGCCAAATTACATTCAAAAGTTTGGGAGCCCAGCCTGGTGTTCTGGGATGACCTAGAGGGGTGGGATGGGGGCGGGGAGAGAGGCTTAAGACCGAAGGGATATATATATAATCATGGCTGATTCGCGTTGTTGTATGGCAGAAATCAACACAACACTGTAAAAATTAAAAACTAAAGAAACCATATAAATGAATAAATAAAGAGGAACAAAACAAGTTTGACTGACCTCAGATGTGGTGGCCACGGCAAGTTCAGCCAGGACCCAGGGCCTCTGACTTCTCATTTGGTGGCTGGATGCCATCACAGGCTCTCAAGAGAAGGTATGCTCCAGGCCAAAGCACTCTTTGCACAGAAAGGCTTTTGGCCTGAATCTAAAGCTTTTGGCCCATTGTAGAAGCAGACCAAAGTCCTCCTCCAATGCAAGCCAGCCTCCCTCCCAGGCCCCTCCCCCTGTGTTTACTGCTTGATCTTGGGGCTTATGGAAGAGGCCCCCATCAAGAGACGCACACTGCCCAGCATCAAGGAGTGTTCCTGACTGACAGCCTCCATCAGGGGCCTTCACCACTCCTCCTGGGCTGGCCCCTGGCCAATGACTGAGCAAGGCAGTGTACTCTGGCCTGGCCATTTCTGCCCAATGCCACACCCCGCTAATGGGCAACCTGTGCTCTGGAGCACCCCCTGGGCTGGCAGAGGCCTTACAGGGTCTGCGGTGTGGTCTCACAGCTCCTCTGGCCCATCCTGCCTTCTCCCGTTGTCTTTACACAGGAGTTGTTCCTAGGAAGAGGTTTTGCTTTTTGGTCCATTCCAACATCGTGAGGATCCCAGCCTCCTGCCATGCTCTAGATGAGAGGTTAGCAAAATTGTGGCCCGTGGCCCAATCCTGGCCCGCGGCCTGTTTTGTAAATAAAGTTTTATTGGAACACAGACAACTGTATGTTTACTTACTGTCTCTGGTTGCTTTCGCACTACAGTGGCTGAGCTGAGCAGTTGTAACAGAGACCTGCAAAGCCTAAAATATTTCGTATTTTGAAATGGAAAAACAACTTCTGCTCTAGCTATGACAGTTCTGAGGGCAACCACAGACTAATGCCATGAAAAATGAGGGTCTCTTCCCAAAGCCTAGACCCGTGAGCCTGAGACACCCACTCTGTGCCTCATCTTATGTGTGTTTCTCCCTGACTCATAACTGATCTCAAACAAGATCTTGAAGTAGATAAGGAACTATAAGTACAGAATTCAGAGCCTGAAAGATATTGGAAGGTCAAGGAGGATCTGTGTCATCTCGCCATGTTCAGACTGGCTCTGTCCACTGGCCACTGCCTTCCTGATGAAGCTACAAAGCCACCCTGCCATTGCTGTGTGTGTGCGGGCTTAAAGGGGCCTACAAGCTTTTGACCATGACTCTGAAAATCAAGAGACAAGGATGTGGTGTAACCTATTACTGTTACCCATCACACTTCTACCACTATGGGGAACAGCACTCTGATTTTCCTTGGGGAAACAACCTCCCTCCCATTCAAAATCATGTGGTTTCTGTAGGTGCTAATGTCACTTCTGGATCCAAGGATGAACATGAGACCTTAGCCTGGCCAATCTGACTGTTCCATTCCTCTGGACACTGTAACTGAGTTGGGGACAGGGGACAGCCTGGGTTGGGAAGATCCCTTGGAAGAAGGCATGGCAACCCACTCCAGTATTCTTGCCTAGAGAATTCCATGGACAGAGGAGCCTGGCGAGCTATAGCCCACAAGGTTACTAAGAGTTGGACATGATGGAGTAATTACATTGAATTGCACACAGGTCCTGCTGGTCTTTGACTAGAGCTATTACGACAAGAGGTTTCCCTGTTCTCATTGCTGAAAGACTGATGCATAACCCTGGCACTTCCGGGAGCCATCCTGCCACTGCTTAGGGAGCGCTTGTCTGAGAGTGATGCCAACATCTGAGAAAGCAGAGTCAAGGGTGAGGGGGATGGATTCCTATGGATGTCATTTCAGCACCTGGGTTTAGCCATGCCTGGAGCTAGATCCAACCATGGAGTTCTCAGTTACATAAGCCATAAGGTTCTGCATTTTGCTTAAACTAGTTTGAGTGGGCTTTTCTATCACTTGCAACCCCAAAGACCTGACTTGAGGACTTCCCTGGTGGCAGAGTGGATAGGAATCCATCTGCCACTGCAGAGGGCATGGGTTTGATCCTTGATCCATGCAGATTCCACATGCCACAGAGCAACTGAGCCTGTGCCCCACAATTACAGAAGCCCACACACCCTGGAACCTGTGCTCTGCAAAAAGAGAAGCAACTGCAATAAGAAGCCTGTGCACCACAGCGAAGAGGAGCCCCCACTTGCTACAACTACAGAAAGCCTGCAAGAAACAATGAACACCCAGTGCAACCAAAAGTAAATAAATAAATATTTTTTTAAAAGACCTAACTTGATTGGTAGTAGGACTACATCCAGATCATATCCTCCTGACATACTGGGTATTCCAGAAAGGAGACTGGGACTCCTAGAAAAGAGGCTGGAGATGCTGAAAGGTTACAGGGAAGAGGGGACCTGGGTTTGCACCTCTACATCCCCAGAGGCAAGGGCAGGAGTCCTAGTGCAGAGACTCGGATCTCAGAGGTGGAGAGTGTCTTCATCCCAAAGCCCTCTGCTGTGATGGCGGTGCCCTTTGCAGGCATTTTGCCTGCTACTGCAAAGCAATTCCTTCATGAAACAGTCTGAAGTTATTTCCAAATCCTCCAAGCTGTGTAGCCACGGGGACTTTATTAGACGTATTTATTCTGTAACCCAGCGTCTCACAAGACATCCAGGGATTTCCTTTAAGCTGCCTCTCCTCCCTCCCAGGAAGAATCCTCATGCTGCTTCTCAGACATTAAAAATAAGATGAGAAAGCCCCTGTCATTCAGGTC
Source organism: Cervus elaphus (assembly GCF_910594005.1). Lineage (NCBI taxonomy): Eukaryota > Metazoa > Chordata > Mammalia > Artiodactyla > Cervidae > Cervus > Cervus elaphus. The sequence continues at coordinate 34,824,091 of NC_057824.1, forward strand.
CGAACCAGCTTAGCTGACTGGCTTCTGCCGGCTCCCCAGCCACACCCACGTTCCTGTTTGTGCTAAATCCCCTTGTGGCTGAGAGACTTCACCCGCCATGGCCAAACCCACTCTTAGATCTTCAAGGCTGAGGAGACAGTTGAAATGCAACAGAAAACAACACTATTTATATTTTCATTTCTATTAGACTTTTATAATGATTTCTTATTGAACTGAAGCTTAAATGGCTCAAGACTGATTGTAATAGAACATTTAATTGTTTGCTTGTCTAACTCTCTCAGTCCTAATTAAATATTGTTTTTCACTGAGCAGCTTACACATTGGTGTTTTTCTCCCCATCAGTGAAGAGAGCACGGGAACCGAGGCAGAATTCAGATGAGACCGGGCTCCCTCCCTGCTCGCATCTTATTCATTTTTTGTCCAACAACAGGAAGCAGAGCCCTCTGGAGGGAGAATCGCTGAGTTCTCAGGAAGAGCTTTCGGAGATAATCTCATGCCAGTCCTCGGAGATGACCTGGGTGGTTAAAAGATGAGCTATGACTGCTCACGTTACCTTGTAGGGTTTCCTATAGAAAGAGCTGGCTCGTGGTTTTAAAAGCTGGTGTGGGAGCCATTGCTGGCCCCTTTCTCCCACAACCCTTCTCAGCAGCATTACCCTTAGTGTCACCAAAATCCAGCCACATCTCATCACCTCCAGGCCATCATCCAGATCTAAGCCACATTCACCTCTTGCCCAGATTACTGCAGAAACCTCTTTCTTGGCCTCTTCCGTTTATCCCAGTCTCGCTACCATCTGTTCCCACCAGAGCAGCCGAAGTCCCTCCATTCCCCACTCCCGATCCCAGGACCCTGCAGTGGCCCCCAGCTCACTCAGAAGAAAGCCAGAGTTCTGACAGTGGCCTCCACCCTGTGGCTCCTATTGACTTTGTCTCCTAATTCCCCTCTGCTCATTCAGCTCCAGCCTCACTTACCTCCTATCTACCTCCTTGGACACTCTTCACGGGCTTCCTCCTCCGGGCTTTTCATTTACCACTCCCTCTTCCTGGAATTTTGTCTGTCCCTGAAATCTGCAGGCTTGTTCCATTACTCCTTCACATCTTCATTCAAATGTCACCTGTAGTTGGTTGGGGGTGGGGGGCTCTGATCCGCCCATTTAAAATTCCCACTATCCCACACTCCCTATCCTCCCACTTAGTTTTATTTTTCTCCATAGATTTTACTGCTGACATACCTTTTTAGTTCACCCATTTATTCTGTTTATTGTCTACCTGCCCTCCTAGAATGTTAACTCTAGGAGGACAAGGATTATTCTCTGCTATTTTTACTGTTGAATCCCGAGTGCTTACTAAAATGCCTGGCCCTAAGTAGGTGTGAAATATTTTTTGAGTGAATGGAATAAATATATATGAATGAATGAATAATACAATGGCAAGGGTCTACTCCAGGGAGAAATATCAACAACCTCAGATATGCAGATGATACCACTGTAACAGCAGAAAGTGAAGAGGAACCAAAGAGCTTCTTGATGAGGGTGAAAGAGGAGAGTGAAAAGGCTAGCTTAAAACTCAACATTCAAAAAACTAAGATTATGGCATTGTTCCCATCACTTCATGGCAAATAGATGGGGAAACAATGGAAACAGTGACAGATTTTCTTTTCTTGGGCTCTAAAATCACTGCAGACAGTGACTGCAGCCATGAAATTAAAAGATGCTTGCTCCTTGGAAGAAAAGCTATAACAAATCTAGACAGTATATTAAAAAGCAGAGACGTCATTTTGCTGACAAAAGTCCACATAGTCAAAGCGATGGTTTTTCTAGTAGTCATGCAGAGATGTGAGAATTAGAGCATAAAAAAGGCTGAGCACCGAAGAATTGATGCTTTTGAGTTATGGTGTTGGAAAAGACTCTTGAGAGTCCCTTGGACTGCAAGGAGATCAAACTAGTCAATCCTAAAGGAAATCAACCCTGAATATTCTTTGGAAGAACTGAGGCTGAAGCAGAAACTCCAATACTTTGCCCATCTGATGCAAAGAGCCAACTCATTGGAAAAGACTCTGATGCTGGGAAAGATTGAAGGCAGGAGGAGAGGGAGATGACAGAGGATAAGATGGTTGGATGGCATCACTGACTCAATGGACATGAGTTTGAGCAAACTCTGGGAGACAGTGAAGCCTGGTGTGATGCAGTCCATGAGTCACAAAGAGTTGGACATGACTTAGTGACTGAACAACAAAAACTCTAGGCCAGGAGCCTGGATGCATTTGCGCTTTCCATCCCAGCATGCTGGGTATCAAAGAAATCTTCCCATGGGAGATGCAGGCGCTAGGGGCAACATCCCGTGAGCATCTTCAGAGTGAGCTCCAGAGCTTAGAATAAGCCCTAACCTTCCAGCTGTGTTTATTTAATTGGGGGGGCAAAATGGTGGAAGGAGAGGGAGCTTGAACCTGAGTTTAAAAGAGGCTCTGGTTAACAGCACGAGAAGGAACAAGTTGACTCAAAGACCTTCCCAGAGGTATCAGAGGTGAGGACAGCTCAGAGAAAAATGAGGCATTGCTGTGAATACCCATACAGTCTGTGGGTGCTCTGGGAGCCTGGGGATGACCTTCTCTGTTTGAGAACCAGGTCAATCAAGGAAAACTTTCTTGAGGGGAAAGGGAACGTAGGTGATATAGCCAGGACCACTCTATCTGTACGGGACACATAGGATCATGGGGTCAGCCTCCAGGTGGCCCGTTTCCAGGACCAAAATCATTGAGACATGTTCTTCTCCAAAGTCTCCTGGAGAGGGCATTCCACTTTATCCCGTATTCACCAGGTATGGGGTTACAAACTTCTTATAAAAGAGTATTTTTTCATGATACTTCACATTTGAGAAACTCACTCAGTTTAGTCTAACGTTTATATATTCATCAAATTTTCAAGGTTTGCAAATTTTACATTTTCGACAGTTATGTCAAATGTCCCACTGGAAATGTACCAATTTATACTGTCCTTTCCTCATACCTTACATTGAGTATCTATCATGTTTTCATCTTCTTTGAAGGGAGTCAAACTTCCCAGAGATTTGTCTATTTGATTTATCTTTTCAAAGTTCTGGTTCTTGATTTGACTAATCAATTCCTTGACTTTTTGCTTTGTGATTAATGTAGGTTCTTATCTTTATTAATTTCTTCCTCTCACTGTTATTTTGCTATTTGCTTTCCAGCTTCTGATTTTTGAAATCTTAAGCCAATTATTCTCAATCTTTCAACATTTAAGCATATTTATCTTAGTAATAACAGCTCTAGATTATGGATTTTACTGAGAATAACTTTAGTCAGATTCCCATATGTACTTTTATACAGTGCTCTCACCATCTTAAATGTCTAAATAGTCTGTCTTTTCAGTATTGATTTCCATTTTGACAGAAGAGTTATTTTTTATTTTGTTTAATTTCTGAATATCATTTATCTTAATGTAGGCATACTCTTGCTATTAATGTGACCAGGAAATACAGCTTATAAAATTTTAATTTGGAGATTTGTTGTGGATTTCTTCACCAGATATATGTACTGTATATCAGTCAGGATAAGTTAGATTAAGCTGCAGTCCAAACACCCCACCCAAGACATCAGTGGTTTAAATAGCTTGGGTAAACAGAGTTCTTCTCAGCGCAGTCATTCAGGGGCCCAATATGATGGTATCTTCATTTTGACACATACTTCCATGATCACAGAGGCAGAGAAAAGAGCCTGGCTCTTTTTTTTTTTTTTAATTATTTATTTTAATTGGAGGATAATTAGTTTACAATATTGTGATGGTTTTTACCATACATCAACATTGACTGGCCACAGATAGACATGTGTCCTCCCCCCATCCTGAACCCCACTCCCACCTCCCTCCCCACTCTATCCCTCAAAGTTGCTCCAGACCACCAGCTTTGGGTGCCCTGCTTCATGCATCGAACTTGCACTGATCATCTATTCTACACATTCAATGCTATTCTCTCCAATCATCCCACTCTCACCTTCTCCCCCGAGTCCAAAAGTCTCTTCTTTACGTCTGTGTCTCCTTTGCTGCCCTGCATGTAGGATCATCGTTACCATCTTTCTAAATTCCATATATATGCGCTAATATACAGTATTTGTCTTTCTCTTTCTGACTTAGTTCACTCGTATAATAGAGCCTGGCTCTTTAAACCACTTCTGTGCCCATTTCATCAGCTAAAGAAAACTCAAGATTCCTGAGTTCAACAGAGCATGGATGTCTTTTTTTTTTTAATTGAAGGATAATTGCTTTACAGAATTTTGTTGTTTTCTGTCAAACCTCAACATGAATCAGCCATAGGTATACATGTATCTCCTCCCTTCTGAAGCTCCCTCCCATCTCCCTCCCCATCCCACCCTCTAGGTTGACACAGAGCCCCTGCTTGAGTTTCCTGAGCCAGACAGCAAATTCCCGTTGGCTATCTATTTTACATATGGAGCATGGTTGTCTTATCCTCTAAAGAGAGGAGTGGTGAGTATTTATGAATAAGCATTCTAGCATGAGCATTCAACAGATACTTATAAAAGACTATGGCGATACCACCTACTACATATCAAAGATTACTATAGACATTGGGACAACTTTTAGCTCAAGTCCTGCTTCCTTCTCCCATCCATTTTCCAGCTAGAGGTGGCCATGTGACCCAGATATAAATGGAAGTTGATGGGGTTCCGGGGAAAGATTTTGCTTTTCTGATATTGGTGCTGCCCTGTCTTCCTCCTTCTCTCTGTCTTGACTGCTAATGTGAGAAAGGCCAGAAGAATCCCAGATGCTTGATGTTGTTGAGCATCCGAACCAAAACCAGCAGCAGCCTACCTTCAGATTTCTCACATGAAGAAAAAATAGATTCGTGTTTGTCCAAGCCACTGTGGTTGTGTTTCTTGTTACCTGCATCTGAGGACATTTTTAAAAAATCTTTATTTATCTACTTATTTTATTGCAGTATAGTTGCTTTACAACGTTGCATAAGTTTCTGCTGTACAATGAAGTGAATCGGTCATATGCACTCACATGTCCTCCCTCTTGGGCTTCCCTCCCACCCAAGCCCCATCCCACCCCTCTAGGTCATTACAGAGCACAGAGCTGGCTTCCTGTTGAATGCATTTCTGATCCACATAATAATTCAGCATATAAACAAGACAGACAATTTCCATCTTCAGTGAATGACAATCCTTTGGAAGTATTCTGTTGTGAGATAACAGAATATGGAATATATATAGAATATATGTATATGTATATATGGCTTCCCTGGTAGCTCAGATGGTAAAGAATCCGCCTGCAGTGCAGGAGATCTGGGTTCTATCCCTGGGTTGGGGAGATCCTCTGGAGAAGGAAATGGCAACCCACTCCAGTATTCTTTTTTTTTTTTTTTTTTAATTTTAATTGGAAGCTAATTACTTTACAATATCGTGGTGGTTTTTGCCATAACATTGACATGAATCAGCCATGAGTGTACATGTGTTCCCCATCCCGAAACCCCCTCCCACCTCCCTCCCCATCCCATCCCTCTGGGTTGTCCCAGTGCACTGGCTTTGAGTGCCCTGTTCCATGCATTGAACTTGGACTGGTCATCTATTTCATTCTTGCCTGGGAAATCCCATGGACAGAGGAGCCTGGCGGGCTAAGGTCCATGGGATTGTAAAGAGTCGGACACGATTAAGCAACTAACATATATATATATATATATATTTTTTTTTTCTGACCTGGTTCCTCCACAAAGCTCCTAAAACTCTGGTGATTTTCAGAATGATTAAGAGCACTTGGAGCATCTTTCATTCTAATATTTGGTATTTGATCTCAGTTCCTGATCAGAGTTCCTAAATCCCACGGAATTCCCTCAGCGACAGCAGTGTCTTTTGTTCTCATGAGGAAACTCTTAATGTACTCCTGGATGAGGGGCAGGTCACCAGAAAGACCAAGACACAATTAGAAGCTTGGAATTTTCAGCCCTGCTCCCAATTCTCCAGAGAGGAAGCCTCCATTTAAAAAATCCACTAGTATAGGGGTTAGAGAACACCCAGGTTGAACACACCCATGTATTAGGAGGGTGACTCACCCCAACTCCACTGGGACAGGAGTTTCTCTGCCGGAAGTGTTGTAAGTGCGGTATTGGTAGTAGCATGAGAGTTAAGGATGAAAGACACCAGAGGGGTGACTTTTCCCTGTTTGTCTATAGACAGCCAAACACAATGCTGAGTGTTTTCTAAATATGCAAGAGAGTTTATGTGATTCCAAGTCTCACAAAATCTTTATCCTTAAAAATATGCTGTGAGGACTTGCCTGGTGGTCCAGTGGTTAAAAATCTGCCTGCCAATGCAGGGGACATGAGTTCAATCCCTGCTCTGGGGAGATTCCCCATGCCATGGAACAACTAAGCCTGTGCACCCCAACTAATGAAGCCTGTGCACCCCAGAGCCTTGCTCTGCAACAAGAGAAGCCACTGCAATGAGAAGCCCACAGACCACAGCAAAGAGCAGGCCCTGCTCCCTGCAACTAGAGAAAGCCCATGAGCAGCAATGAAGAAGCCAGTGCAGGCAATAATAAAAAAAAATAAAAATAGATAATAAATAATAAAAATATGCTGTGAAATAAGATTTGCAAAATGTTGCTGATTGTAGTACAAAGAAACTATTTTCCCTCTCTTTTTTATCAGTTATAATAGGCTTGGGCTTCCCACATGGTAAAGATGGTAAAGAATCTGCCCAAAATGAGGGCAACCCACTTTCGATCCCTGGGTCAGGAAGAGCCCCTGAAGATGAAAATGGCAATCCACTCCAGTGTTCTTACCTGGAGAATTCCATGGACCAAGGGACCTGGTGGGCTACAGTCTATAGGGTTGAAAACAGTCAACACGACTGAGTGACTAACACACACACACACACACACACACACACATAATAGGCTTAACAACCATACTAACAATTACTTAGACTTCACTGTTCTTATTTGCAGTGACAGCTTTGTTGAGATACAATACATAAACAACATACTTAACCTGTTTAAAGTGTAAGTCAATGGATTTTAGTATGTTCACAGAGCTGTGCAGCCATCACAATCTATTTCAGGATATTTTCATCACCCCAACAAGAAACTCTGTACCCACCAAAAGTGCCTCCTATTTCACCCCAACCTGCCTCCTTCACTCCAGTCCCACCCACAGCCCTAGACAAATACTAATCTGTTTTCTGTCTCTATGGATTTGCTTGTTCTGGACATTTCATGTAAATGGAGTGATACATTATGTGGTTTTTTAGACTAGCTTCTTCCACTTATAGTTCATTCATGTGTTAGCATGTATCAGTACTTCATTTCTTTTTATTCTTAAATATTATTCTATAATATGAATATACCACATTTTCATTTATTTGTTGGTAGAAGGACATTTGCGGAGAAGGCAATGGCACCCCACTCCAGTACTCTTGCCTGGAAAATCCCATGGATGGAGGAGCCTGGTAGGCTGCAGTCCATGGGGTCTCGAAGAGTCAGACATGACTGAGCGACTTTACTTTCACTTTTCACTTTCATGCACTGGAGAAGAAAATGGCAACCCACTCCAGTATTCTTGCCTAGAGAGTCCTGGGGACGGCAGAGCCTGGTGGGCTGCTGTCTATGGGGTCACACAGAGTTGGACACAACTGAAGCGACTTAGCAGCAGCAGCAGAAGGACATTTGATTTGTCTCCATTTTCTTTGCTATTATGAATAATGTTGCAATGAATATTCCTATACAAGTATTCATTTAAAGACTTGCTTTCAGTTATTCTGGATATATATCTGGGAGTGGAATTGCTGAGTTGTATGTTAACTCAATGTTTAACTTTTTGAGAAACTTCCAAGCTGTTCCCTAAAATGGCTGCACTGTTTTGCATTCCTACCAACAGTTATGAGGATTCCAATTTCTCCATATCTTCTCCAACCCTTGTTATTACCTTCTTTTTTATTTTAGCTCTTGGTGGGAGTGTAATACCTCACTGTGGGTTTGATTTGCATTTCTTTGGCAGCTAATGATATTGACATCTCATATGTTTATTGGTCATATGTGTATCTTCTTTGGGAAACTGTCTATTTAAATTCTTTGCCTACTTTTAAGTTGGGTTGTCTTTGTACTGTTGAGCTTTGAGAGTCATTTATATATATTAGTACAAATTTCTTATTGGGAATATGATTTGCAAAAATTATTTCCCATTCTATAGGTTGTCTTTTCACTTTTTTGATAGTGACTTTCAAAGCACAACAGTTTTTAAATCTGATGATGCCAATTTCTATTTTTTTCCTTCTGCTTGTGCTTTTGGTGTCAACTTTACAAAGATTTACATCAACATTTTCTTCAAGAATATAATAGTTTTATCACTTCACTTAATTATTTGGCTGTGCTGGGTCTTAGTTGTGGCAACAGGATCTTCAGTCTTCATTGCAACATACAGGGTCTCATGACTGCAGTGTGTGCACTTCTTAATTGCAGCATGCATGTGGGATCTAGTTCCCAGACCAGGGACTGAACCCAGGCTCCCTGCATTGGGATTGTGGACTCTTACCCCCTGGACCACCATGGGAAGTCCCTATCATTTAATTTTAGTCTTTGACTCATTTTGAATTAATTTTTGTTTATGGTGTGAGATGGGCTTCCCAGGTGACTCAGCAGGAGAGAATCCTCCCACAGTGCAGAAGACACAGGAGACACCGCGGGTTCGATTCCTGGGTTGGGAAGATCCCCAGGAGGAGGGCATGGCAACCCACTCCAGTATTCTTGCTTTGGAGAATCCCATGGACAGAGGAGCCTAGCTGGCCACAGTCCATAGAGTTGCACAGAGTCAGATGTGAGTGAAGCAACTGACTACACACACATGGTGTGAGACAGAGATTTGACTTCATTCTTTTGCATGTGATATCCAGTTGTCTTTACAGTATTTGTTTTTTGTCTCACTGGGTTGTCTTCACACTCTTGTTGAAAGTCAGTTGACTTTTATTAATATGAGGGTCTATTTCTGGATTTTCAGTTCTATTCTACTGACCTGGATATCTGTCCTTATTCCAGTACTATACTGTCTTGACTACCATAGCTTTCTAGTAAGTTTTGAAGTTAGGACATAGAGTACTCCAACTTCTTTTTCAAGATTTCTTTTGGTTTATTCTGGATCCCTTAAATTTCCATATGAATTTTTGTATCAGCCTGTCAATTTTGGCAAAGAAGAAGACAGTTGTGGTTTTGGTAGGGATTTCATTGACCCTGTAAATCAATTTGAGAAATATTGCCAACTTAACAATATTGTCTTCCAATCCATGAGTATGGGAGGTCTTTTGATTTATTTAAATCTACTTTCTTTCAATACTGTTTTGTAGTTTCAACATACAAACCTTGCATTTCTTAAGTTTATTCCTGAGTATTTTATTTTTTGATGGTGTTGTAAATGGAATTGTTTTTTTAACTTCATTTCCAGGCTGTGCATCACTAGTGTATGAAACTACAATTAGTTTTTGTATATTGATCTTGTATTTTGCAAACTTAATTTATTAGTTCTAATTGCTTTTTTAGTGGATTCCTTCAGAATTCTCTCTATATAAGACCATGTTATCTGCAAGTAGAGGTAATCTGACTTCACTGTTTCCAATCTGAGTCTTTTATTTCATTTTCTAGCCTAATTTCCCTGACTAGAAACTCCAGTACAATGTTTAGTAAAAGTGGTGAGAACACATGAGATCAACGATTGTAGTAGTGTAACTCTACATATGGGAAGAAGCAACAAGAAGGAGTACTTTCCTGGACCATAAGAGGCAAGTGGGCTGGAGGCGGTCTGAGCCTCTTGGCCCCGTGAATGAGGCCTGCTCCAATAACAATAGCACACCGAGTGGGCTATCTGCGAAATCTTCGCCAGACCTGGGAATCAGCATTCCTAGCACTATGGGATAAATGGTCATGAAATGCCCCACAAACCACGGTCAGATTTCCTGCCGACTGGAAACTGGATCTTGTCACCTACCTCTACAAGGATTAAATCCTAACCACTGAAGCTGCTGACCTTCAACATCCCCTGAAAGAAGTTCGGGGTGGAGATCAGGAATGGGGCACTCTGTGCTCTGGGCAAAACTGGCACAACAGATCCTCAAAACGTTAGACAATTTCAGGAGAAAAGTTTATGAGTCTCAGTTCTTGCATCTTCTCCTACCTAAAGAAACACTAACATCAGTAACGGTGACATCTGCTCTGGCTGTTAAGGAGAATATTACAATTAAAAGTCAAAATGAAATTAAAAAAAAAATGAGAACAGATATCCTTCTTGTTCCCAGTCTTAGGAAGAAACATTCAGTCTTTTTCCACTTAGTATGATGTTAGCTGTGGGTTTTCAATAGATGTTCTTTATCAGGTTAGGACGTTTGCTTCCATTCCTAGTTAAGTATTTTTATAATGAAGGAGTGTTGAATAGTGTCAAGTCCCTTTCCTCAGCTACTGAGATAATCATGTGATTTTGTCCTTTATTCTATTCATGTGGTCTTTTACAATAATTGACTTTGGGACCTCCTATTTCAGGGACAGATCCCATTTAGTCATGGGGTATAATCATTTTTATATATTGCTAGACTCAGCCTACTAGGTTTTGTTGCAGATTTTTGCATTCATATTCATAGTTTCCTTTTCTTGTGAAAGCCTTACCTTATTGGGGTATCAGCATAATACCAGTCTCAAAGAATGAGTTGCAAAGTGTTCCCTTCTCTTCAGTTTTTAGGAAGAGTTTAGTATCGGTCCTTTAAATGTTTGGTAGAATCCACCAATGAAACCTTCTGGCTCTAGGCTTTTCTTTAGGGGTAATTTTGTTTTGTTTTACTAACTCAATATTTTTACTTGTTAAAAGTCTATTCAGATGTTCTCCTATTTCCTGAGTCAGTTTTGGTAGTTTATATCTTCCTAAGAATTTGTCCATTTTGTCTAAGTTATCTAATTTGTTGGCTACAGTGTTCAGAGTATTCTCTTATAATCCTTTTTATTTCTGTAAGGTCAATAGTTATGTTGTAAAAAGAAGAGAGAAAAAAAGAGCTTCTTCTCTCAAATCTCTACTCTATGCCTTTTCTCAATCCTTAACGTCTGACACCCAAATGTGGAAGGGTTTTTCCAACACCAAGCAATTCTCCAATCTTCTGTAGAAACCAATTGGATGCCCTACAGTGCAATAGCCCTGATACTGTCTACTGGGGTTAGCACATATCCCACAAAGGACTCAGTACCCCAGGACTGCACACACACCCCCACTTTAGACGGCAATTGCAAGTCCAGCTTGTTACCTGTGCTTCTGGCCAACTGACTATAAATCACAGATTTCCATTACACCCTCTCCTTCTGATAATTTGCTAGAATGGCTCACAGAACTCAGCAAACGATTTACCAGATTGCCAGTTTATTATAAAAGAATACAACTCAGGACGGCCACATGGAAGAGATGCACAGGGCAAGCTATGTGGGAAGGGGCAAGGGACTTCCATGCCCTCTCCAGCAAGCCACAGAGCCAGAAATCTGTGTTCACCAACAGGGAAGCTCTCCAAACTCTGCACTTTAAAGATTTTTATGTAGGCATGACTGATTACATCATTGGCCACTGGTGATTAACACAACTTCCAGCCTGCCCCAACTCCTCTCAGAAAGTTGTGGGGTGGGATTGAAAGTTTCAACCCTCTAAACAAGTAGCTGGTTCCCCTGGCAACCAGTTCTTCCCTTCCCCAACCCTTAGGAGGTTTCCCAGTTATCACATCATCATAAACTCAGGTGTGATTGAAAGGGGAGTGTTAGGACTAAAACAGACATGACACTCCTTTCATTGTTAACCACTCTCATCACTTAGGAGATTCCGAAGGTTCTAAAAGTTCTGTTGTCAGTAACCTGATGAAGACCAAGTACGTATTTCTTTATTATAAATCACAAAGTCCTCTTTTTCATTCTTGATTTTAATAATTTGAGTCCTGTTTTTCTTGATCAGTCTAACTAAAGATTTGCCACTTTTGTTGACCTATTCAAAGTACCAACTTTTTGTTTTTTCTCTATTGTTTTTCTAAGCTTTATTTATTAATTTCTACTCTACACATTATTGTTTCCTTCTGCTTTCTTTGGGTTTAGTGTGTTCTTTTTCCCCATTTCTTTTTTTTTTTTTTATTTTTATTTACTTATTTTTGGCTGCACTGGGTCTTCCTTGCTGCCCATGGGCTTCTGTAGTTGCAGTGCTCAGGTTTCTCTTGGTGTGGAGCATGAACTCTAGGGCATGGGGGCTTCAGTAGTTGCAGCCCAGCTCTAGAGTAGAGACTTCAATAGTTACGGGGCATGGGTTTAGTTGCCTAGGCACTTGTGGGATTTTTCCCACACCAGGGGTTGAACTTGTCTACCCTGCATTGGCAGGCAGATTCTTAATCACCAGACCACCGGGGAAGCCCCTTCCCCCATTTCTTAGAAAGTTATGTTGTTGATTTGAGGTATTTCTTTTTTAAATGTAGGTATTTACAACTATTCATTTTTCACTGTTCTAGTTGCTTCCCATAAGTTTTGGCATGTTGTATCTTCTTTTCCTTTCATTTCAAAGTGTTTTCTAATTCCCTGTGATTTTTTTTCTTTTTTACACATTGGCTATTGAGGAGTGTGTTTCTAATTTCCACATATTTGTGAATTTGTGAAAAATAGAACTTTTTTCTGTTGCTTTTACTCCATTATATGTAGAGAACAGTCTTTGTATGATATTAAGTTTATTGTGACTTGTTTCATGGTGTACTACATGACCCACCTTGGAGAATGTCCCACTTGTGAACTTGAGACAAATGTATATTCTGCTAGTGCTGGATGGAGTGTTTTATAGGTATTTGTTAAGTCTAATTCATTTGTGAAGTCTTCTATTTCCTTGTTGATCTTCTATTTAGTTATATCCATTCCCGTCCCTGAAAATGGGCTAATGACGTCTCCAACTGTTACTGTTGAATTATTTATTTTCTCCCAATGTTGTCCATTTCTGTTTTATGTACTTGGGGGCACCGTTGTTAGGTGAATATATATACTTGCCACATCTTCCTGATGTATCAATCCTTTCATCATTATCAAATGCCCTACTTTAGTATCTTTTTTGTTTGTTTGTTTAAAAGTCTATTTTTTTCTGGTATTAGTATAACCATTCAGCTTTTTTATGGTTGTTATTTGCATGTTATTTCTCTTACATAATTTTATTTCTAACCCACTTCTGTCTTTGAGTCTAAAGTGCATCTTCTATGAATAGCAGATAGTTATATCTTGTTTTTAAATCCAGTCTGACAATTTCTGCCTTTTGATTAGATTGTTTAACTCATTCACACTTAATGTTATTATGTATATAAGTTGGAACCACTGTTTTCTGAATACCAAGTCTTCCTTTTGTTCAGTTCCTCACTTTGAATTTTTTTCATTTTGCTGGAGAGCTGCTTCCAGTAAATTTCTTATGGCTATATGTGGATAATACCTTTTCTGAGTTTTTGAAAAACTGAAAAATCTGTCTTTTATTCTTATGCACAAACAATAGTTTGGAAGGGTATAGAATTCTAGAGTCGCAATCATTTTTCCTCAGAACTCTGTAAACTTTTTGCCATTGCCTTCTCATACTCACTGTTGAAGGGGAACAATCTAATGCATCTTTCTTTCCTTTTTAATCACATTTTAACCTATTGAACTGCTCTTAATATGTTAACACTGAGGATTTATAAAAATACACAAAATACATCCATGTACAGACTTTTTTCCAATTAATTCTGAGGATAAATCAGGAAACCCTCTTGGCATAAAGATTTAAATATTCAGGTCAAAAAAATAAATAAATTTTCAGGTCAAGTAAATTTTCATTTTTTATTTGATTATTTTTTCTCCTCTGCTTTTCACTATATATTTTTCGAATTCCTTTTACGTAACTATTGAATCATTCTATCTAGCTTGATATCTTATTTTGTCTTTCAGGATTGTTGTTTCTTTGTCCTTTTTAACCAAGTGCTAGGGGAGCTTCTTAAATAGAGCTTTTTAATTAATTAATTTAATTGTGCTAGTCTATTTTTTTCAATCATGTTTTGTAGCTCCAAAAATTCCTTTTGCTTCTCTGATAATGCCTTTTCCTAGTAGCCTGCTTTTACTTACATCACTGCCGTATCCTCCCCTGTCTCACTGCTGCAATATGGCTTCACAGCCTGGCTCACTCTGATGAATTCTTTCACATGTCTAGAGAGCTTTCTCGGAAATAAGGTGAAGATAGTTTAATGCCAGTAGCTGAGGGAGTTTCATTAATAATTCCTCACATTGATGAATTGTGAGACCAAAGGAAAAGGAAATTCGACATTAGACTGTTTGTTTATCTAATTGACCTCAGTTACAGAAACTTGAGATAAATATACTTCTCATTTATGGCATATGACCACCTTCAGGCCATGAAAATCCTCCTTCTCTTATTTTATTTATGCATATATATAGGTAAATAGAGTGCCTGAAGAACTATGGACAGAGGTTCATAACATTATACAGGAGGCAATGACCAAAACCATCCCCAAGAAAAGAAATGCAAGAAGGCAAAGTAGTTGTCTAAGAAGGCCTTATAAATAGCTGAGGAAAGAAGACAAGCAAAAAGCAAGAGAGAAAGATATATCCAACCAAATGCAGAGTTCCAGAGAATAGCAAGGAGAAATAAGAGAAAGCCTTCTTCAATGAACAATGCAAAGAAGTGGAGGAAAACAATAGAATGGGAAAGACTAGAGATCTCTCAAGAAAATTGGAGGTATCAAAGGAACATTTCATGCAAGGATGGGCACAATAAAGGACAGTAAAGACCCAACAGAAGCAGAAGACATTAAGAAGAGATAGCAAGATTACACATAAGAACTACACAAAAAAAGGTCTTAATGACTCGACCACACTATAACCATGATAGTGTGGTCACTCACCTAGGACCAGACATCCTGGAGTGTGAAGTCAAGTGGGCCTTAGGAAGCATTATTACAAACAAAGCCAGTGGAGGTGATAGAATTCCAGCTGAGCTATTTCAAATCCTAAAAGATGATGCCTCTAAAGTGCTGTACTCAATATGTCAGCAAATTTGGAAAACTCAGCAGTGGCCACGGGACTGGAAAATGTCAGTTTTCATCCCAAGCCAAAGAAGGGCAGTGCCAAAGAATGTTCAAACTACCAGACAATTGTTCTCATTTCACATGCTAGTGAGGTTATCCTCAAAATCCTTCAAAGTAGGCTTCAGCAGTATCTGAACCAAGAACTTCCAGATGTACAAGTTGAGTTCAGAAAAGGCAGAGGAACCAGAGATCAAATTGTCAACATTCATTGGATCATAATGAAAGCAAGGAATTCCAGAAAAACATCCACTTCTGCTTCATTGACTACGCAAATGCCTTTGAGTCTGTGGATCACAAAAACCACGGAAAATTCTTAAAGAGATGGGAATACTAGACCACCTTATGTGTCTCCTGAGAAACCTGTATGTGAGTCAAGAAGCAACAGTTAGAAACTTACAGGGAACAATAGACTGGGTCAAAACTGGGAAAGGAGTATGTCAAGGCTGTCTATTGTCACCCTGCTTATTTAATTTATATGCAGAGTACATCATGTGAAACACTGGGCTGGATGAATCACAAGCTGGCATTGAGATTGCCAGTAGAAATATCAATAACCTCAGACAGGCAGATGACACCATCTTACGGCAGAAAGTGAAGAGGAACTAAGGAGCCTCTTAATGAAGGTGAAAGAGGTGAATGAAAAGCTGGCTTAAAACTCAACATTCAAAAAACTAAGATCATGGGGCATCTGGTCCCATCACTTCATGGCAAATAGAAGGGGGAAAAGTGGAAGCAGTGACAGATTTTATTTTCTGGGGCTCCACAATCACTATGGCCAATGATTGCAGCCATTAAAATAAAAGATGCTTGTTTTTTTGGAAGAAGAGCTATGACAAACCTAGACACCATATAAAAAAGGAAAGACCTCACTTTGTCAACAAAAGTCCATACAGTCAAAGGTATGGTTTTTCCAGTAGTCATGTATGGATGTGAGAGTTGGACAATAAAGAAGGCTGAGCACTGAAGAATTGATGCTTTTGAACTGTGGTTCTGGAGAAGCCCCTTGGACTTCAAGGAGATCAAGCCAGTTAATCCTAGAGGAAACCAACTTTGAATATCCATTGAAAGGACTGATGCTGAAGCTGAAACTCTAATACTTTGGCCACCTGATGCAAAGAGCCAACTCGGAAAAGACCCTGATGCTGGGAAAGATTAAAGGAGAAGGGGGCGACAGAAGATGAGGTGGTTAGATAGTATCACCAACTGAATGGCCATGAACTTAAGCAAACTCTGGGAGATAGTAGAAGACAAAGGAACTTGGCATGCTACAGTCCACAGGGTCACAAAGAGTCAGACACACCTAGCAACTGAACAACAATAGCAGAGTCTAGCACACTGTGGCTGACATATAGAAGGCATTTCATAAGTATTTGTTGAAAGAATGATCAAATCTTCAACAAACACTGGGCAACCATGTGGAATCTATAATGAAAATGGAGGACTTCAGTTGGTCCTGCAGTTCCATCTTTTGACCCCAAGAGAGGCAAAGAGCCTGGCTGTAGATCATTGCTTCCTAATGCTAGTGGGACCAGGGGTCAAGGACTAATGTACTCCTGCCTGCCAGGCTTTAGACAATAGACCTAGAATCTGAGTCAGTTGAGAGCAAACACGAAGATGAAACAGGAGCCAAAGGAGTGTGTGTTGCAATTGTGATAAATGCTGTGTTAGGGTTACATGGAACTAAAGAGGCATTTGATAGTGATGTTGGAGGAGGGTAGAAGTCAGAGGAAACTTTTCTGGTACTTGAGAAGATATTAATATGGATCAACTAAGTGACAAAGACAGGGAGACATCCTATTCTTTGCTTCTTCATTTCTTTTTCTTCTCCCTCCTCTTTCTACTCTTCCAGTCCTTGTCCTAGAATTCTGAGTGTGCCAAAGTTGTTCCAAAGGAAGCTTACGTCAGTTAGGGAAGAGGCTCTGCTGTTGAAACAAGGACCTAACAATGTGATACCTTAAATAAATTAACAGGCTTTTATTTTCCCTCATACAATAGTCTGAAACTGCAGGATTGCACTGCCCACTCTGACATGCGGCTTCCATGTCTGCTCCAGGTGCAGGAAGGGGGAAAGAGAGGAAGTGGAGAGCAACCTGCTTCCTTTTAAAAGATGTAACCTGGGGACTCCCCTGGTGGTCCAGTGGTTAAGAATCCACCTTCCAATGCAGGAGATGTGGGTCTGATCTCTATTGGGGAATTAAGATCCCACAGCAAAGCCCTCGTGACAACAAAGACCTGGTGCTGGTGCTTAGTTGCTCAGTTGTGTCGACTCTTTGTGACTCCAGGGACTGTAGCCCGCCAGGCTCCTCTGTCCATGGGGATTCTCCAGGCAAGAATACTGGAGTGGGTTGCCATGCCCTCCACCAGAGAATCTTCCCAACCCAGGGATTGAACCCAGGTCTCCCGCATTGCAGGTGGATTCTTTACCAGCTGAGCCACAAAGGAAGCCCAAGAATACTGGAGTGGCTAGCCTATCCCTTCTCCAGTGGATCTTCCCAACCCAGAAATTGAACGAGGGTCCGAGGGTCTTCTGCATTGCAGGTGGATTCTTTACCAATTGAGCTATGAGTTTACTGTCTGAGCCATCAGGGAAGCCCCAACAAAGACCTACTGCAGCCAAAAAAAAAAAAAAAAAGAAGATGTGATCTGGACATTGTACATACCACTTCTTCTTACACTCTTTCAGCCAGAAGTTAGTCATGTGACCATACCTACTTGTAGGGAGGCTGCGAGATGCAGCCTCTGGTAGCATAAAGAAGGGCTAATGCAGAAGAACAGTTGCCAGTGTCTACTGCAGAGAACGAGATCATTAACCCAGAGAAATCAATTCACTTCTTCAATGCCTCTTAGCACTTGCTTGTGTGTTGACAGAAGTTTTATGGGCCAGAGCAGAGAACCTGGCTGGGCCCTGGCTTGGATGAGGGTAGTTCATCTAAATTAACCCTAACATTGTGTTCACGCTCATCTAGATAGATAAGGGAGGCAAAGGGGATTTCTTTGGATCAACTGGCCAAGTGGACAGAACAGGATGTGTATCTTCCCAAGGCCATTCAGCAGGCCAACAGGCTCCTAACTCCCTCCTCCAAGCTCCAACCCCACGACCTTCCCCACACAGCTCAAGGCCAGGTCACTGAGCTCCAGGGACCTTCCTCATCCACTCACCTTGGATGAAGATTAGGGAAATCCAATTGCTAATCCATTTAACACCAAGCACTGGGCGTTCTTCTAAGTACTTTACACATATGACATTGAGGCGCTAAAAAAAATACATTAAACAATGTGCCTAGGGCCACAAATTTGGGACCTAGGACTTCCCTTATGGCTCAGCTGGTAAAGAATCCGCCTGCAGTGTGGGAAACCTGGGTTCGATCCCTGGGTTGGAAAGATCCTCTGGAGAAGGGAAAGGCTACCTGTTCCAATATTCTGGCCTGAAGAATTCTATGGACTATATAGTCCATGGGATCACAAAGAGTCGGATACAACTGAGCAACTTTAACTCACAAATTTAGGGCATGGTAAACCTGAGATGTGAACCCAGGTGGTCAAGCTCCAGAATCCATGATTTTAATCTGCTACATGAGACAACACCTGCTGCAGAGAGGAGGCGGCCACCCCCACCCCCATGACCTGAGGTCAGAAAGAAGCCAACCTCAGATTCAGAGTGAACAAACATTTGTTGAATGTCTAAATGTGCAGGGAAACTTTCACTCTGCCACTTGTGGAGTTTCTGAAGCAACAGACACTTAAGCCTTCCCCACTCCCGTCTCTGCCCCTTGCCCACCTGTTTCCCAGCTTCTCCCACACCAGAGCCTTGCTGGAACATCTCTGCCTGCCTCAGCCTGCTCTCTGCCCACCCTCTTCCTCCTTCCCTAAGCCCAGGAAGCTTCAGCCAAGACTGGTCAACTGGTCACCCAGCTCTGACCACAGCCACTTCTGTTCTGCTGGGCTGGGAGGAGGGTTAGCACAGACCAGACACGCGGCCTGAACTACTGTGTGAAGGCAGGCTCTCTGGCCTCAGCCCATGGGGAGGGTCTGGCTGCTGAAACCCCATTAGCCCAGACATGCAGGCTCAGGAGTAGGCGGTCAGGGAACACGAGAGTGGTTAAGTAGAAAGCACCACATGTTTTGCCCCCATTATTCCCTTTCTGCACTGTCCCTCTGACAAGCTCTGACACAGGGGCATTAATTTTTCATGCCACTCTGCCACAGACACACAGATTTGTTTGGAGTGATGACAAACGAAATGCAAATGTGGCTGGGAGCCCAGGGCTGAGATGCGGAGACCACGGGTCACATCCTGCTCCGGCCTCACCCACCTGTCCCGTGACACCCGCAGCCACCACTTTGCATCTGCCACATCCCAGTGGCACCGAGGAGCCAAAGGTGACTGGCAAGGTGAGGGCACACAACACTCTCAGTGGGTAGTAGGCAAGTTGATTAAGAAAAATTCACTCCCTCAATACGGCTTCTGATCGCATGTTTATCTTCATTTGAACCATCCTGGGTAGATGTGTTTTAATTGCAAGCCACTTCCATTCTTTTTCTGGAAGCAGGCAGGGCATAAATTATAAAATAAATAAATGATTAAGAAACATCTAATTATTGTTATTAGTTTCTTACTTGAAGGTACTTCTAAGCTGCTTCTTATTAAAGTCATTCATCAAGGAGCCACTGTGCCCTTTCTGGAGGCGCTGCTCCCAGGACCAACTCGAGGCTCGCTGCCTCCCGAAACCCGCGTTGCTTAATAAACACGGGAATATTGATGGCTGTGAATTCCTCCCTCAGCCTAAACTCCAGCTTGATGGATTGATGCTTCCTAAACATGGCGACTATTTCTCCGGCCATTCATCAGCCCCACCACAAACACAGGTGTCAGCCCAAACAGACGTCAGCCTCTAACTGCCTCCCCCAGAGCAGACGAGGAGAGAAAGCCTGCGTTTTCCCACACAGGGACCTCATCCATTTTTCATGTGCTGCAGTCCCTTGACTTATTAAATATTTATAACAATGTCATTATTTACCAAACAAGCTACCAGGCTGTGTCCGAGGTCCCCAGGGCTTGGCCCCTGCGTGTTCAGAGCAGGGCTACCCCCCCGCCCCAGCACCCCTTTTCCTCTGGAGAACCTTCTCAGTAGAGGACATTGGGTCTGGCAGACAGGTTTCTCTGCCTTCTTGCATGAATGCCTTTGTAGGTTCTCCCCAGGCTTGCCTGGACGGGACCGAGGGGCTGGAGGTGTGTGACCCTGCTGGAGACCGATGCGTGAAGAAGCTAAGGCGCTCTGAGCCGGGGACTCCCACCCGGCCCCCCTTGCCATTCCGCCATCCTTGCCATGCTGAATTCCCCAATCCCCTGATCCACTCTCCATGTCACTCTCTTCTGTCTGGGGCCCCCGTCCCAAGCTCTAATGCTTCCAGGTCATGGCAGATTGTGTCTGCAGCCGTGAGACAAAGAACTCACAGGCTCCACAAGGACTGACCGAGTGCCTGCAGGTGTGGGGCGTTGCCTTAGATGCCGGGGACAGTGCAGCGCGGCCGACACGGGGCTCTCTCCACAGCGCTCACCACCTCCCCTAAGTTTCTTCTCTGCTGGAGCCCGCCCTCCCACACCTCCTCCCAACACTGGCTAGAAATGGTGGCTAGTCACTTCCTTCGCTTTCCTTGTAGCTTGGCCGCGGGCAGGTAACCAAGATCCTGGTCAATGGATCCGAGGGGAGGGTTTCAGAAAATGGTGAGGGGTGGGGGGCAGATCTGAGAAACATTCCCCTCCCTGGTCAAGACACTCTGGTAGAGAAAGGCCCCATCTTTCTCAGCTGGATGTCGTCACTGAAGGCCAAATCTGAGGACCTGCTGAGAATGGCAGAGAGAAGAGCCTTGGTCCAGGCTGAGGCACTGAGCCAGCCCTGCACTTCCCTGCTTCTGACCTTCTTATTAAGTGAGGTTTTTACCATGTCTTTCTTTCACCACTAGAACACCCCCATGGACCTCGCTGGGAGCTCAGTGGTGAAGATTCCACCTGCCAACGCAGGAGATGTGGGTGCCGTCCCTGGTCTGGGAAGATCCCACAGGCTATGGAGCAACTAAACCTGTGTGCCACAACTACTGAGCCTGTGCTCTAGAGACCAGGAGCCACTTAACTACTGAAGCCTGCACGCCCCACAGCCTTGCTCCCCAGCAAGAGAAGCCACCGCAGTAAGAAGCCTGTGCACCACACCGAGAGAGTAGCCCCTGCTCACTGCAACCAGAAAAAAGCCCACACAGCAGGAAAGACCCAGTACAGCCAAAAAATAAAAAAGTTAAAAAAAAAAAAAAAAAAACTTCCTTACGAAAAAGAAAAAGAATACCTCTGCAATAAAAAAAACTTGTTGCAGGCAAAATCCACTGGTGGATGCTGAAATTAATGGGCAACAGGAGGAGAGATGGGACAGTTGCATGATCTAACGTTACCTCCCCAAGACATTTATTAAGTCCATAGGGAAAAACAGCACCTTTACAGTGGAGACACCCAGAAGATATCACCTTAACCAAATGGCCAAGGTTTTAACAACACCAGTAAAAGGACGTATCAGTCACCTTCTCCCTCTGATATGTTGCTTTTGGAATATTCTTGCCAAACAATGCAAAATCTCAATCTGACCATGAGAAAGCATGAAATAAATCCAAACTGAGACACATGCTATATAATAACTGGTTAATGCTCTTCAAAATTGCTAAAGTTGTGAAAGAGTGAAAGTGAAAGTCGCTCAGTTGCATCCAACTCTTTGCGACCCCATAGACTATACAGTCCATGGAATTCTCTAGGCCAGAATACTGGAGTGGGTAGCCTATCCCTTCTCCAGTGGATCCTCCTGACCCAGGAATAGAACTCGGGTCTCCTGCATTGCAGGTGGATTCTTCACCAACTAAGTTATCAGGGAAACCCCCTGTGAAAGAGTGAGGTCTGTCAGTTTGGAGGAGACATGTCACTTTAACATAACATGGGGTCTGGAATTGGTTTCTGGAGCAGAAAAAAAAAAATACATTAGTGGAAAAACTGGTAAAATTAAGATAAAGTCTGTAGTTTAGTTGATAATATTAAACCAATATTAATTTTGAGTTTTAATAAGTATTATGGTTCCATAGTATGCTGACGTTAGGGGAAGCTAGGGAGGAATACATGGGAATCCTCTGAGCTATTTTTGCAAGTTTTCTATGAGTGTAAAATTAAGTTTTAAGTTTCAAAAAATTAAGCCAAGAACACTCTTCTAAATTGTGTTTCCAAAAAGTAGCAATTTCCTCACTTCTGGAATTTGCTGTAGTAAAAATTTACTCAGAGACTCCATGCACAAGAGGACTTTATACAGTGTACGATTCCTCTTCTAGTAACTGCATTACTAAATGCAGATGTATAGGTTGATTATTAAATTTCCTTATTTAATAACAGTATAGGGTATTGGAGTAATAATTAAAAAAAAAAAAAAAGACAAGTTTTGAAGTAGTGGGCCTAGGTCTGTATCCAAGAAATACCACTTAGACTGGTGTGATTGTTAGGTAAGTTATTCACTCTCTCTGCACCTCAGCATGCATGCATGTAACACTGAAATAGCAGAGTCTAATTTGGTTGTACATCTTGTTCCTTAGAGCTGAAAACATACAAAATGACATAAGTAACAAAGCAAAGACAAAGACTCAGCTTTCAGTTCATTTCAGAATATGGTAAACCACATTCTGGTGGGGAAGACTCATGATAAATTAGTGCCAGTGAAGAAATAAGTAAGAATATCAGAGACTGGAATGTGCTATGAAAATACAATAGGGTAATAAAGAGTGAAAAGAATTAAAGAATTGAAAATAAAAAATCACTTTAAAAAGTCACTTAAAAAAATGACTGCAGAGTCAGGTGACAATGACTCTGGATATGGGACTCCATCTGGGATGAGAAAGAACTTGCCACATGGACATGCAAGGGAAGAGCATTCCTGGCAAAGGAAACAGCCAGTGCCAAGGCCTTGTGGTCAAGACACTCAGGTGGCTTCTATGCCTGCAGTGAAGGAGAGTGACATAGGACAGGATTGGAGAAGTGGACAGATTTATTTAAGAGGCTGATGCAGAAGCTCAGTCAGGAGACTATAGTGACCTGAAAGCAGGTGTCATCGGTGGAAAGAAAGGCGGGCAGATTCAGTACATAATTGTGGGATCATGGTAGACGGTGACTGCAGCCATGAAATCAAAAGATGCTTGCTCCTTGGAAGAAAAGCTATGTCAAACCTAGACAGCATGTTAAAAGCAGAGACATCACTTTGCCAACAAAGATCTGCATAGTCAAAGTTAAGGTTTTTCCAGTAGTCATGTATGGATGTGAGAGTTGGACCATAAAGACTAAGCACCAAAGAATTGATGCTTTCAAACTGTGGTGTTGGAGAAGACTCTTGAGAGTCCCTTGGACAGCAAGGAGATCAAACCAGTTAATCCTAAAGGAAATCAACTCTGGATATTCATTGAAAGGACTGATGTTGAAGCTGGAGTTCCAATACTCTGGCCACATGATGCAAAGAGCCAACTCATTGGAGAATACCCTGATGCTAGGAAAGACTGAGGACAGGAGAAGGGGAAGACAGAGGTTAAGATGGTTGGATGGCATCACTGACTCAATGGACATGAGTTTGAGCAAACTTTGGGAGATGGTGAAGGACAGGGAAGCCTGGCGTGCTGCAGTCCATGGTCGCAAAGAGTCAGACACGACTTAGCAACTGAAAACAACAACAAGGCTTAGACAGGGTTTGCAGATGGATTAGATGTAAAGATAGGGTCTCAGTGGAAAAGCAGAGTAAAGGATGGATCCCTGGTTTCTGGACAAATCACCTGGAGTGGATGGTGATGCCATTTACTGAGCCCTAGAAGCAGATGGAAAAATGGGTCAGAAGCAATATTTAAAGATAATGGCTGAAAACTTTCCCAAGTCTGATTCATGAAGTGCAGGATAGAAACAAACCAAAAAGTAATCCCACACCAGACCCATCATGATGAAACTGAAGAAAAACAAAGAGAGGCATCTTCAAAGCATTTAGAAAATAAATACACACCTTCAAAGGAACTGACTTATCTACAGAAATAATAAAAAGCAAAAGACCATGGAAAGAAAATGAAAGAAAATAACTTCCAACACAGAATTCTATTCCCACTGAAAATACCCTTCAAAAGCAAAGGCAAAATAAAGACATTTCCAATCAGGTAAAAACTAAGAGAATGCATCATTAGCGTGGGCTTAAAAAAGAAACACGAAAGGAATTCTTCAGGAAGAAGGGAACTGACCACAGAAGGAACACTGAAACGCACGAAGGAAAGAGGAGTGACGGACAGTAAATATCTTGGTAAGTCTACGTGAATACTGGCTTCTAATATCAATTATGATCATGTCGGTTAGGACTTCCTTGGTGGCACAGTGGATGAGAATCCACCTGCCAATGCAAGGAACACAGGTTCGATCCCTGATCTGGGAAGATCCCACAAGCCAAGGAGCAGCTGAGCCAGTGAGCCACAGCTGCTAAGCCTGTGCTCTGGAGCCCAGGGGGCCGCAACTACTGAGCCTGCAGCTAGAGAGCAGCCCCTGCTCCCTGCTACTGGAGGAAAGTCCACGCGAAAGCAACAAAGACCCAGCACAGCCAAAAATAAATGAATGCAAAAACAGGATAGGACAAAATAAAACAATAGTAATGTTAGTTGTATAAGTTGTATGTACAGCCATCCCTCAGTATCACGGGAGACTGGTTCCAGGACCCCTACTCCCACCTCGTGAATACCAAAATCCGAGGATGCTCAAGTCCAAGGATGGCATAGTACTGTCAGTCCTCCATATTCACAGGTCGCCCCAGCTGTGGAGTCAACCAATCACGGGGTAGAACCCACAGAAGGGAGGGCTGACTGCATATAGATGCTGAATACACATTGAATCTGAATACACAGCAAACAGCAAGTGGCAGAAAGGGTAAAATGGAATTAAAGTGTTCTAAAACCCTGAAGGGGTAAAAATTACTAGTTTTTCTTACACTCTTAAAAATCAAGAATGCATACTGAAATCACAAGGATAACCAATGAAAGAAGGGCAAAAGAATGAATAACAGAAGTGAAAAACTGGAATTTAAAAAATGGTTGATTGATCTAAAAGAAGAGAAAAAGAAACACAAAACAGATGGGGTAAAACTAAACACATTAGTGATCATACTAAATGTAAATAAACCAAGAACACCAATTAAGCCAGCCTACCATCATATAGATACTGTTAGCCATAGCTACAGGTAAAGAATTCGAGGCACAGAGAAGTGAGCAGCCCAAGACTGTCCAGCTAGGAAGTCATGGTACCAGGGTTCAAACCTAGCAGCCTGCCCCCGAGGCCCAAGCATGCCACCTCCTGTCCGTTCACCCAACACTGTTTTAGGTCAGCCCTTCCACAGGACTCTACCCAGATTCCTGCAACAAGTCCCTATCCAGGGCTTGCTGGTGCCACACCGTTGCCATGGTGACCACGCTAAGTCACAAACTGGATCTCATCTCTCTTCCAAATTAAAATCTCTTCCTGGATTCTCATTTACTTCAGGACAAATGTGTATGGTCATAACAGGTCCTTCCAGATGAAGCCTCTGGCAACCTCCCTCCCCCTTCATCCACCGCCTCCCGCCTTCCTGTCCTACATTCCAGGAAGCAGTTTCCCCAGCCTGGGATGCGCAAGTTATGCTCTGATGCCCGCTCCTCCGTAGAGGTCCCATGAAGGTCAGGGTCAGCCCCGCCTCCCCATCCCCTGAGCCCTTCCTCTGTGCCACGCCCTGTGCTGAATGCTGAGGGCATCTTTCCATTTAACTCCATGAAGTACCATCACTCTTCATCTTCTAGATAGAAAGCCAAATGCAGAAAGGCTAAGAGGATTACCCAAGCAAATCCACTCATCCAGTTGGTAAATATTTACTTAGTAACTACTTAGTAGTTACTTACTTGTGCCTGGCACTCTCCTAAGTGGGGGGAAAAGAACAGAACAAACAGCCCTGCCCTCCTGTGAGCACACAAACCATTTTAGGTATACACACTGTATCCCACACATAGCTCTAGTGGTGAAGAACCCGCCTGCCAACGCAGGAGATGCCAGGTTCAATGCCTGGGTGGGGAAGATCCCCTGGAGGAGGGCATGGCAACCCACTCCAGTATTCTTGCCAGGAGAATCCACGTGGACAGAAGAGCCTGGTGGGCTACAGTCCATGGGGCCACAGAGTTGGACACGACTGGAGCGACCCAGCACACACACACGACTGTGTGTCACCAGAGAGTGACTGTTGGTACTAAGTGACATGAAGCAAAGCGGGGAGGAGGGAGAGAATGTGAAGCTGGCTGCAGTGTTTTAAAAGGTGGCCAGGGCAGGTCTAGCTGAGAGGCTGACATCTGATCAAAGACATTAGGAGATAAGGGAGTGAGCCGTGGGGCACCTGAAGAGAAAAGGCTTCTGAGCACAACAGCTGGAAGTGGCTGGAGGTGGGGTGGGAATGCGGGGGTGCCTTGAGGGAGGAAAAGCAGAAAGCACACACTGAAATCTTCATTATCTATCCACCAACCTGATCCCAACTAGACAGCGAGCTCCTCAGAGAATGGTCCTATCTCCAGACAGACAGGAGGCGTTGCTAAACAAAGAAAAGTGAAAGTGAAGTCGCTCAGTTATGTCTGACCCTTTGGGACTCCATGGGCCGTAGACTGCCAGGCTCCTCCATCCATGGGATTTTCCAGGCAAGAATACTGGAGTGGCTTGTCGTCTCTTTCTCCAGGGGATCTTCCCAACCCAGGAATCGAACCTGTGTCTCCCGCACTGCAGGCAGACTCTACCATCTGAGCCACCAGGGAAGCTTGGGCTTTAATTTTGAATCAGACAAAGGGGCACCTCCCCCAACACACCCTTTTATGGATTTGGAACCCTGAGGCTGGCACTGACAAGGCATCATTGCCCACCCCGTGCCTTCTGTTCCCTGCTCTCTGGAGAGATGAGGACTCTGACACGACGCCCCTGTGTCCTAGGAACTGGATCTGTACACTGCAGGCCTCTGTGAAATCTTCCTAAACCAAGGAAAGCTACAGGAGAGCCTGCCAGCAGCAGGCAGGCCCGATTCTGACCGCAACACTGGTTTCACTCACGTTGTCTTCCCATTTTCTTAAAGAAAAACTGAGCTGTTATAAATCCAAAGAGCAAGTCAAATTAATGTCAGCCTACTGCACGTGCTAAGAAAGGGGGTACCAAGCTGATGGGTTATGCAGCATCAGGCAAAAACCTGTCTGGGAGAGAAGGGCTCTGGTCCTCTGTGAGGAAATGTGGGGAGGGGGTGAGAAACATGGCCGAGGCCAGACCCAGGCAGGACTGGGCTGCAGAGGGTTCTAAATGAGGCAGACCCAACCCACCCAGAGAGGGCACACCTACCAGATGACCCGTCTCAGACAGAACAGAGCCACAAAAAGAAAACCCAAGACGTGGGAGAATTCAGGAGGTGCCAGGGAAGGAGAAAGGGCATCCTGGGGGCTGAGGGTGGCTTCAAGCCACACCCTGTGGAGTGACAGTAACCTGGAATCAGTCACAGGACCCACAGGAATACACGCTCCAGGGAGAGGGGATTTATCAGGCCTTTGCTTCTTCCAGGCAGACCGATAGAGAGGGGAAACATGTGTGGGGAGATACTGATCATTCAAATACTTGAAAATCATCTTCCAAATTCTAAGGAGAGAGTGATCTTTCAATACTCACCTTATTATTAAAATGACTACGGTATCTATGTATTTTACAACACGTGAACATTTTCAGACATAAAGACACCTCTCAAATGATCAGTGTACTACATGGTTACATTCTCTCATACAACCTAAAGCACAATCTTACCAGTTAAAATTAGGTTTATGGTGCTGTACTTTTAGGTTTTATGGTTCACTCATCCTTGGTTAGGAATGGCCTCCCAGCCCTAACCCTAAACCATAATGCTATGCCGTACGAGAATAAGATCTGTCCTGTGATCTGTATCCAACAATTCTCAGGAAGAATGATGGCTGGTGGTACTTATGTAAACTGAAACCCCTATCCACTTATAATGCTCCTCAACTCATATGGAATAAGCATTCCCACATAGGTTAAGAACTTGAAGGACGGACTTGTAAGACACCTTTGATAATGGTGATCTCTAGTGCCCCCAAGTGGTCATAAGTGATGTGACATCCTCAATAGGGAGTCATCCTGAGAGGTGGCAAAACCTGGAAATTTTTATCACAACGGGATGGCTGAAAACGAGGATATCAGGGGCAAAAGAGGGTCCAGAAAAGATGGCTCCTTTTATACCGCTGTTGCTTCCCATCATAAAATCTTGGTAGAAGAGAGAAATAATACAAAAGTTTGAAAGCCCACTGGAATTGAGTTAAAATGTGAATTTTTGTCTACTTCCATGGCCCAGGAAAAACTGCCTCTTGAAGAAAATGGCTGCATTTATTTTTCATTATGAAAATTTAATAAGCATGGATGTGATTTTTTTTTGCTTTAAAATGTTACTTACAAAATGTATGTATCCTTCTGTAACTTGTTTTCACTTAATACTACAACTTTAAAGCATTTTGTATACATCAGTGTAGTACAAGTACCTGTTTAATTTCCAATGTTAGTTAACACCAAAAATATGAAGGTTGGCAAGGGGAGAAAGAGGAATATGGCTTGAAGAGGGCATCATGTAATAAATTTATTATATTTTATTACATTTTTCCACTTTTCTCTTAAATTCCAACTGTATACTATATAATCAACTGCTGTTCCAGAAATAAAACATTTTAAACATAAAAATATAAATTCTGCTTCTTAAAAGTGCATACACTTTGAATAATAAAACATACAAATAAATAACAGAAGTCAGTGACACATCTCATGCACTTGTTCTAAAATAATTTAAAATGTATGATACACTTTGTTTCCAGCCTCAAGGAAAGACATCCTGCCTTCCATATTACTGTACAACTAAAAAAGAAAATTATACACAAATCACTATGAATGGTGCATGACCACCACCAAAGCATTTTGTTATACAGTGATATGACATGCAGCTTTTATGACGACTATAGAAATTCCACTGTAAAAACTTAAAAGAGTTCAATCAATAAACTACTTTTGTAATGGGGCTTGAATTCAATTTTAACCAGTGGTGAGAGGCACAGTTGGTGAGCAAAACCAAAGGGAACATAAATGCATATTTGAAAGGCCGACAAAGAGAACTTCAGCTCCAGAAACACGGTAACTGCCTCCCCATTTGGTATAATGACACCTCACCATTTAGAATAGCACCTAGGGGATTTCATATTGCATTCTCACCATTACAACAGGTATCACTGCTCAGGGCAGCCTTTCTAAAGGAGCATTTCCAACTTGGGTTTTTACTTCTAACTTATTCCTTGAAGTGTTGAAAAACTCCGGTAAATTGTGTTTTCTTTTTCTGCAGGCAGCATCATGCTTAACAGGAAGAAACCACCTGAGAAGCACAGCATCTTATTTTGAATATATTTGGAGTGCATTCAGCTCACCACAGATTAAAACTAAATTTCATTCGCCTCCACAGGTAACATGTTTTGCCAAATTTTTGGATCAATATTCATTTTTTTAGTTACATGAAAAAAATACTGAGGGTACCCACACCCCCCCCCCCAAAAAACCCAAATAAAATGCTTCACATTCATTTTTAAACTTAAAAAAAGGAAAAAAAAAATTCCTGAAACTACATCCGGGATAGTAGAGAGTGAGCTAAATGTTCCTAAACAGGAAACTGTGCAGCAGCCTAGGGTTTGCTACTATAATTATTGCAAGGTGACCATGGTCTATCAGAATCAGGGACAGTGTTTTCAAAGCCACTGGAGGTTTTACTTTAGCATTTTCTAACTCAGAGTGACCGCCCTGCTCCCTGCCAGGGTCTGGCCTTGCTGTGGCCTCCGGCGGAGAGGCTGTGGGAAGGAGGCAAGCCCCACGGGACACCGACTGCTCCAGCGAACTAAAGACCCCCGGCTCCCGCCAGACAGGCAAGTGCTGAGGTACACAGTGTTCCGAGCTCCTCACATCAGAAAGGCCCCCCCCCTTATTACAAACGGGAGGTTGATCAGTAACTCTTATTTTTTTCCTTGTCTCTCCAAAGCAACAGAGGACTCTGAGTCATTTGTGAGTACCTCACACGGCAGTGATTCTTGCCACAGTTCTCAGCAAAGGGAAGGTGTATCACAGTGCTTCTCAATTCTGCAAATTAGAAACACTTCAGAGCTTTAAATACATTGATGGTAGTTCCTGGGACCTGCCGCTACACTAATTAGATCAAAAGCTGAGGAGTGGGACCGAGGCATTTTTAAAAGTTCCCCAGACGATTCTAGTGAGCGCTGGGTATCCGAACCTCAGACAAGTTCTTCACAAGAGGCTTGATGGAATCCGGGAAAATACGTGAGATCTGAAAAGAGCCTCCCAAGTCTGGATCTCCCTTCTCCCTCAACTGGGAAACACCAGTCTTAGATGACTGTGAGCAGCTCTAGAACCTAACCCGCTGTGGACGCTACTGTACATCTCAGTCTCATTATGACCAGTGGTGGGGAGGCGCCAAAGCTTTCCAGAACAGCTCTAAGTCTCTACAAAAGTGTCTGAAAATTGTTAGCACTGTTAGGAGTCACATTCTTTCCTTGTGACCACGATAGAACCCTAGAAGATATAAAAAATTAAGATCTATAGAAAATGGCAGGTTATTTTTAGAACAAAATACTTTAGGAAAGTCTTCTGGCTAAATACAGTATATAAACCACTGTGTGTTCAACACACCCATTTCCACTCCTGCTTGTAAAATACTTATTTTACACACAATCTTGCCAATGATTAAAAAAAAAAAAAATCAGCAAAGAGAAACACATGCAAAGCAAAACAAAACATCACATTCATGCTTTTCAATACTGATTATAGAATTACAAATTCAAAAATAGAGCTCCATAATCTAAGAGATGTCTTTTTTTTTTCAAACTTACATTGAGTGTAAGTAGTCTGCATTTTTTCTTAGTTGCTTGCATAGGTAGTAAGAGCATGCTTTCTGGGTTAGATGGAGGCCATGCAAAATTATTTCCATTACTTGGGGGGAAAAATGATTCGGTCATGCTCAAAGTGCAGATGCAAAAACACTTTGAGAGTTGATCAAAAGGCAGTATGGACTGACTGTTCATTTAAATAAAAGCATGGGATCCCCCCCCAAATATGGAGTTAGCAATAAAATTACTCTTTAAGAAGCTGAAGACATACAGCCTGCACAGTCACAGCTATTTCTCGTGTTTATGTTTATGATATAGGCACTGGTTTGTCAGCAACTTTTGCTCTTCTCAATTCCAAGTAATACAAAGTTCAGTGCGCCTCACAGAATATGTGTTTTTTATTGAAGCTGTGCTTGTGATTTACATACTATCTCAGAAATCCAACCCGGAAACACTATTAATCTTTGCATCAATAATTATTATAACCTACACAGGAAAGCAGCATCTCCAGCTGCTCAGAAATTTGTCAGAACGAAATTTAATGTCGGATGTCAATCTACTTTTTAAAACACCTTTATTTGACACAAATGAGCCTTGTTCACACCTCTTCTGTTCCTTTTTTCGTAAAGGCTGTCACCTGTTTCTGTCCTGTTTTCTTCATGATAGGTTATTTCAGAGGGATGACCATTTTTCTCCCCACCCACCCACAGAAATCCCCACATCCACCTCACACAAATGCAGATGACCAAATTCTAATGAAGAGTGACTTCGGATCGGATTTCCAACCTCTAAGCAGTAGAGACAGCACAGTCTGAAACAGAGGATGTGACAGTAAATGTCTCCAAAGATGAAGAAGGGCACTTTTGGTTTCCAGAACAGAACAGACTTGTTCAAGAGGCCCACAAGCCTCAGCCGATCACCAGGATCCACTTGATCTTTCTGCTTGGGAGGACTGTCGCCCTGTCTAGGACGTCACTGGCACCCCTGATTCATCAGCTGTGCTCCCAGGGCTCCTCAGCTACAGCAAACTCCCGAAGCTCTCAGCTTGCCTTTACAAGCAAAGCAGGCCCTCAACAAATGTTTGCAGAGTGAATGATGAAAGAAGGATTACAGAAGAGGTCAGGGCAGCCTCACAGACAATAAGAGTATTTTGCTATACCACAAACACTCCCACACCCATTTCTATTGGTCCAGTGGAGCATTCCTTACTTTCAGTTAGGCTGCTTTTAGGATGAGAAAATACACAAAAAAGGTGGGAGACAGCCTTGAGGTGTCATGAGATTAAGTTTCTTTGTGCTTCCACATTACATTAGGGGTTACAAAGGCAAGGTGCAGGGCTGTCGGAAGGAATGATGAAGACTCAGTGCACTCGATGTTCACAGGACAAGAAATCAAGAATAAAGGTTTTAAAAAGCAAAAAAACATTACAGATGCAACGCTACTATTGGTGATTATTTTGTGCCTATCAGGAAATATGACTGCTCTAATCAGGCCCACCTGGTTGTCAACTAGGAACCCAGGTCTACCATCTTCAGCAGATGATTTTTAACCCCAAAACACATATAAGCTCATGGTGCCAAACATCACTAAGAGAGAAAACAGAACACCAAGTCCCTAACTCTACCAGAGAACCAAACTGAACCAAGTATAATTTTTCTGTAAGATACTTCACACCAAAAAGAGCATCTCCAAACTTTTGGGCAAAATATTCTTTTTCTGTGGCTTAGGTTGCAACCTAATAATTAAGGATGAAATTTTCATTGCTTACCAAGATGCCTAGACAGTTCCATAATACTTCCTGATTTTTTTACCATTTAAATCTGAAACAGGAACTAAATTCCATAGACATACAGTTTATAGATATGCAAAGTTTATTTCTAGATCCCATGGAACTTTAATAGTTTTCATAGATTTGGGTATTTTTTTTAATTATTATAAAGACACTAAACACAACAGAAAATCCATTCTTGGAGAACTCTGGAATAAAAATATTTACCACTGGGAAAATAAAATTACATTCTATTAATGCTTAACTGTTTATATTCCCCACCCCCCAAAAAAGTGTTATTAAAACAGTGAGTAGTCCAACTATGATTCTAAGACTGTTTCAGAGCTTCAGATAAAAAGATTTCAAATGAGATTTACCTATTAAAGAAAGATGAGAGGTTCTAATTAGACAAACACTCAATTGCAAATATTGACAACCCCACATCTGGTGCAATCTTTTAAGGAAATAGAAGTGATACAGGAAAACTCACGGTGGCTAAACACTGATGGAGCTGTCAATGTGCTGCCCGGAGCAACAAGATCAAGACGGAAGGCAGTCAGCCCGGCAGCGGAGAGTGAGGCCGCTCTGGGGAGCCAGACGCCTGCACGGTGAGATGAAGACTCCTGGCAGAGTGGGAGAGTCAGGATCAAGCACAAGAGGCTCAGAGGAAGTGGATTTCACGGAGCACTAGCATAAGTCTCACAAGGCCCGGTGTGCTGTCTTAAACGTCGCAGGGGTCTAAAATTCCAGCTTACCCTCAACACACATGGCCTCCAGACTTGCAAGTTAACCTGCTAGTGCTCAAATTAGCAGCAAAATAAAGTAACCTACTAGAGGCAGTTCCCTAGAGGTATTCAAAGAAAACAAAGGGGAAAAAAAGAAAAACAGGGCAGCTCAGAATTCATAGCTATGCATGTAATGTATGTTCTAGTTACTTCACACACAGCAATACTGAAAAGGGAGACTATATAAATGGATCTGTGTACAAGGTGTTCAGGAAGAACCTGAAGAGTCCATGACTTAAAAAAAAAAAGTTAATATGTAAAAGCATATAAACTTAGCATGCTATATTTCACAGCAAAGTGACAAATGCTATTCAAAGAGAATCAGAACCATGACTCTCTTTGACATTTTAAAAAATGGAAAAAAAAAACCACTAAAAATCCCAGAACACCTCCTAAAAACTTGAAATAATCTATATACATATCTTGCTTATCTGTGAATTTCTTGAGGTTCCCTTTTACTCGAAACAAGAAACACAATTTTCACTGACAATGCCAGATGAAACAGGCTCCATCCTGCTTGTGAGTTTCTGGGTTAGGGATTAAATCTTCAGCACAAAGAAGAAATAAATGCATTCCTGAAAAACAATCACAACGAGGCCTGACAGGCAGGACCCGAGTGTGCAGGTGACACTGTCACACATCGCTCGAAAATACCATCACTGGTTGCTGGCGTCAGGCAGCTTCTTTCCTCTCCCAGTTACAAGATGAGGAAACACGGGTGTGCGTACTCGGGGCAGCATGGAGCTTTCAATTTCTAACATAGAAAAAAAAGCAACACCAGAGAAGGAAATGGCACAGATTTATGCATCCAGTCTAGAATTCATTTCTTTTTTTCCAGGAATCTTCTCTAGTCCATTTCAAAACCCTAATGACCTTAGTGAGCAAATTTACAAGGGAAAAAAAAAATAATTTAACTACTAGTGACTGGCTTTCTGGCTATCCGACTTGCCATCTCTTAGGACACATCCCACAGGTCAAGACAGCTTCTGGCAACGCACGTCTTTGCAGATAGGAAGGTGGTGAAAGACTTCACTTCTACCTCTAAAAACTTCTCTCTGTGGCAGGAGGAGAAATAAGAGCCACCCACAGGCCACCTTCTTCTTTGATCCTTTCACAGATGTGCAACCGTCCTCCACTCGCTGAGAATATACCTGAGAAACATTAGTGTTAAAATATCGCCCTTGACAAAGACAGGTAAGATGGGGCCAAAGTGCAGAAAGCGACAGTTCTTCCCTCGGTCTGTTTCACTGTTAGCGTCACAGTTTATAAGAGTTCCTGGTGCCACATGACAATCCACAGTCGACGACAAATTCCGCTCAGATGAAACCCAAGCCAAGTAATTCATTCTTCTACAGAGCACATTAGTGATAGCTTAACTGGTTTCACAGGTTTCAAATCCCCAGTGTCCAATGAGAGTCACTGAGTTCTCTAGAAAGAAGTATGTACAGTTGCTAAAGGGACCGTCCAGGGTATCGTCTATAATTATTTCAGTTAGCTTGGTGTCAATGCTTTGCCTATGGCTGTTATTTGGTTCAATGGCAGAATAAGGCGACGCTTTTAACAATTTGCAATTGAATTCTCCACATACACACACACACACACACGCGCGCGCGCGCGCACACACACACACACACACACACACGGCAGGCACGTGACCCCAAAAAAATACAAAACAGAAGCATAAAGGGCTTTGGTGGGAGGGAAGGGGTTCTAAATAAATTACCATCTTTACAGACAAAACACTTGGACTGCAGGAGTATCACTGAGGTTTCTGAGAAGGCCGTGCAGAGGTTTGCATGCTAGAAGGTAACTTTTTGGAGGATTTCTCAGCAGACTGCCTGCACCCAGGAGATGAGGGTGCCATGGAATCGAGCTGGGAAGTCTTGGACTTGCGAGCGGACAGCAGGGAATGTTTAGCAGAAGCGGGGTCCTTGGAGGCAAGCGGCTCTTTCCCAACCGCACTGGCATTTGGCTGCTGGGCGCCTGGCACCTGGGAGCCCTTCTCTGCCTTGTCATCCACTGTGCTCTTACACACCGACTTGACGGAGCCCCCGCCCGGCTTCTTGGACAGCAAGGTGGTCTTGCCCAGATCTGTCGACCGCCGGGTCTCCTTCTGTCTCAAGGCCGACTTGAAGAAGGACAGCCCCTTGTCCTCGGACTTGCTGTCCCTCTTCAGACCGGCCTTCACACTCATGCTGGGGGAGCGCAGGCTGGCCATGGAGGAGCTCCGCACGTGCTTGCCGTCCGCCCGGCCGTCCCCGGCCCTGGCCTGGCTCACACGCGGGGAGTTGGGTTTGGAGCTGGAGGTGACGCTGGCCCTGTCGGAAACCAGGCTGTGTCTGGAACCCTCTCGGCTTAAGCTCCTGTCTGAAGTCCTGCTCTTCCCAGGAGGGAAGGGGCCCCTTGGGGCGGGGCCTGAGGCTTTCTTGGCAGATGTGGAGGAAGCAGTGTAAGCGAGGGAAGAGGCCGACTTCTGCTTCTGGAGCGAAGGGGATGACACGGACTCGTGGGATTTGGGGGAGGACTCCTTCTTTGGGGTGGGGGCAGGGGAGGAATGCCGTCCGCTGGCCCTGGAGGAAGACTCGGCTTTGCTTCGGGAGCGGGAGGGCTTTCCGGACACTTTCACGGGAACGGGAGAAGAAGGGGACGTACTGGAAAGAGAGGACTCCTGGCTGGCCAAGGCTGGTCTCCCCTTGCGCAAGCTTCTGTCTGGCTCAGGAGCGCCTCTGGTGCCGGGGGATCTCTTGGTTGTGCTCTCTGGTTTCTTTGCAAGGGAGCCTGGGTGGCTTGGGGGTTTCACCTCTTTGACTGGAGAGCTGTCTACAGAATCACTCTGGTCCACGTAAGCAATCTGGTTATTGTTATCAAATGGATCAGAGACGGGGGGCAAGTGGTCCCCGTGTGCCGAGCTTCTGCTCTGGGCGTCCGCCACACTGGAGTTCAACTTGCGGGAGTCCGACTCGTCTCTGAACACACCTTCCATGACGGCCAGAGGGGCCCGACCCACAGCCTTGTGCTCCCGCCGACTGTGACTGTCGCTCGAGTCCTGGTGGCTGCTGGACAGGTTCCTCAAGCTACCGAAGCAGGAGATGGAGACCTTGTCATCCACGGCCTCCCCGATCTTCTCCAGGGTAGACGCAGAGGTGTGAATTGGAGAGTCCCCTGAGAAGCGGGAAGGGGAACTGGAGCGCATTTGCAGCTTGGCAGACAGGGACCAGGAAGGCCGGATGCAACTTTCATTGACGGCCAAGGGGCTGGTGACAGACGGTCTGGATGACAAGCTCTGGCGCTGGACACTTCTCACAAACGGACGAGTTGAGAAGCCTCCTGAATGCAGCAAAGAGATTACCATTAAGCCAAGCCAACAAGACGTGCTGGTAACATCTACACACCAAAGGAAGGCCAGCCTCAGGGGACGACGGGAGCGTGACCTTCAGAGCCAGTGCGTCTGGGGTCAGTGAGTCGTCATGCGAGTTTAACTTCTCTAAGCCTTTACCTATAAAATAGGGGCGTTCTAACTTGGGGATCAGCAGACCATCTTCTTGCTCGACATCAGGGCTCAGCAGACTTTTCCGCTAACGGCCAAGACAGTAAATATTTTAGGCTTTGTGGGGCAGCTGTTCAACTCTGCCACCCTAGTGCAAAAGCAGCCACAGGCGACACACAGGCGGGCTGTATTCCAACAAAACTTTTCTTGTTAACAAATAAAGACAAGGACCATATTTGGCCTGTGGGCCGTAATTTCCTGACCCTTGTAACTCACAGAGCTACTAGGAGAATTAAATAAAATCTTCAAAGTCCTGTGCCCGGCAAGGCACCTGACATTGCATACTACTCAATAAATGTGAGCTACTTCATTTATGGCTTCTTCATCTTACTAACGACACTGGGGCCCACAGCAGCGAGGTCCGTGGCCATGACCACACAGGTAAATAGAGGTAGAGCCAACACCAGAACCACAACCTCTTGCCCCAACTCAACATCACAGGCAGTGGGCCTGTGATCGCTGACTGTGAAAGCCATCAGTGGAAAGAACTAGAGACAATACGCTTCTACCCTGAGTGCCTTAAAATCTTCAAGAAAAATATTCATAATTAGAGCAGTAAGTGACTTTAAACTTTCAAAGAAAATATCCTAAATGAAATTCTCCACACACTTGCTACTGGAGCTGTGGTATTAAAACAACTTCATCTGGATGAGACCCTGAGATCTAGGCCCTGATCCATGGGCACCACCCAACACAACTGTATGATGACCCTAAAGAGGATACCAATTCCCCCAACTCTGCCATTTAAAACAGGCTGGGGGCAAACCATATCTAGGCTCACTGTTGAAACAACAGTGAACTCGAAGTTTAAAGGCTGTGCTGAAAACCACCTCTAAATAATAAACAAGCCAAGGGGCTCAGTCAGTTTTTTATAAAATGTCAGGAGCGCCAGCCAGGAGCTTGGTGGTTACAGCCCAAGACTCTAAGGCCACAAATGAAGAAGCAACAGTCAGAAGAAGGGGCAGAGCTGGAGGTGGGTCGGAGTTCTCCATGTTGGGCCTTCTACAGACTCCTGCTTTCTTCCTGCAGTTCATGTTCTCAGATTTACCCATCACCACTAGCAAGTAGCGGTTTACTGGAAGCGATGGAAATGCAGGCTGCAGACTGAGACCTGCTGGGGGTGTCACCGAGCTCATGGTATTCCATAGAGGCTGAGCGCACTCTCTCCCGCTCCCAACGCTCAGGACTCCAGCTGCCTGACCACCTCCCCCCAGCCTGGGGTCCTGGGTGGAGCGGAGGGCTGTGTTGCCACTAGTCCAGCAGGAGCTGAAGGCAAAAACACCAGAGCTCAATTTTTATCAGCTTTTCCAAGCTTGTATACTCTGACTGTTTTCAAAATTCCCCCAAAGAGCTTTACGCAAAGGCAAAGGCTCTTCTTCTAGCTGCTTCTGTACTCCCCAAGCACGCACCACAAGTCCCTCCAGGGAGACAGCGTGGTGGGAAGGTGAGAAGCCGAGCAAGTTGGGGGCCCCCACACCAGGCCCCACACAGCAGCTCATCCCCAGGCGGCCTCCCGCAAAGCCCTCGGCCAATCACAAGCTCACTGAGTCCCCTCACAGCTAACTCTGAAGAGTTTAAAAAGCAGTTTGATTAAACTGTACCCATTACCGTACAGTTAAAACTCTAACCTCCACATTTAGACTTTAAAAGTGGAAAATGACAAAGTGGAAGGAAAAAGTCCTGAATCCCAGAGGAAAAGCAAAAGGCCCTGTGATATAAAAGGTTACGTACGATGCTGACCACAGCCACGCAACTCCCTGTCACCCCCTTTTATGTTCTCCCACCTCCTTCTTGGGACTTGGCTCCTCAAAATGAGGGAGCCTGAGCGCGTCCACGAGTGGCCATTTTGGAAATCTGTCACCGAAACCCAGACCCACCGTCGTCTTCACTCCTCTCCCCCGTCATCTCCACGGACTCGGACAGCGAGGCCAGGGAAGTGCGTCTGGAGGAAGCCGCAGAGGTCACGCTGGCTTGCTTGCTCCCTGGGAGTCGGCTAACCCAGTGTTCACACAAGGAGGAACTCGTGGAGCCTGCAGGAAACGAAGTGGGCACCAAGGTCAGGCCAGAAGCCCAGGGACCTCACTGCCGGGCCAGTGCTAACTCCCAGACCCCACACCGTGCCTGCTCGAATGCCCCCTGTGAGGAGCAAAAAGAGGGCAGACTCCCACACACGCCTGCAGCCGTAAAATCCAAGTACAGGGACGGACACTTCATAAAGCAAAGTCTTAAGTGCCGGCAACAGAATGGAACAGACAGAACTGTTCATACCTTCCATCTACCCTACAAATGTTTACTGAGCACTACCCCCCAGGCACTGTTCTAAGTACTTGCAGTAATCCTCCAGACAGAGAGACGAAAGCAAGCAGCGGTGTACTGTTACTTTCCTGGCCTATTTGGTGAAATTTTTAAATCATTTAAACCACAGTATTAATATACCACAAACACACACACACAGGGCCACGTGCCGTTCTGTCTTGTCTGTTCCAGGAAGGCCCTTAAATATGAGAACAACAGAAACCACTCCTGAGACGGAGAATGTGCAGCAGCATGAGCATCTTGAGGAGACCTCAAGGGGGTGTCAGGTCCGAGCACATCTCAGACTCTGGAAAGCATGGAGGGCTGGCACTGGAGTCCTGGAGTTCCCACCTTCTGTGAACTGAGAGTGCAGCTACAGACTGAGAGCTGCCCTGCATGGGGCGTGAGGCCCCAGGGGTCTCTCTGCTGCAGCGCTGCTTCCTCTGAGCGGCTTCCAGCTTACCCCTCACAAGCTTCGAGGGGCGCAGGGATGAAAAACTGATCACACACTGCCACGTCCCAGTCCTCTGTCCTATTCTCTCAACTCCAACTTGGCATTGAGATGCATTCTCCCCGTTTGGATTGTGTGTGGCTGCATCAATATCAAGTGTGGATATTGCTTCTTGTGTTTGTTAAAACACTACAGACTAGATCTCATCAAACTAAACCCAAGCCTTCTAAGATTATTACAGCCTTCAATCCTTCCCCTAACAGAATAGGCCAATCTTACTGGAAGAAAAAGAATAATTTCTAACAGTGCTTTACCCTTTACAAAAGGCTTTAATGCAAGTTTACCTGATCTGCTGCACACAACGACCCCATGAGGTAGGTAGTATTATTACACTCATGTTACGGATGACAAATAAGGTGGCTTAAATGGGACATGCTCCAAGATAAGCCGAGCAAAGGGTGGCAAATCCACGCCTGGTTCTATTTCCAAATCGCTTGGCCCCTTGACTCTGAGAGCACCTGGTGGTGCTCCTTCTCAGCTCCCTCGCTCATTGACTTGACAAGTAAATACACGACCCTGCCCTGAGCAGGGCTCCACTCCACTCCATGGGAACTCCTGGCTCACAGCGGCTCGTACATTCCAGCCCCGTTTCCCTGACTGCAACCATTCTGCCTTCCAGATTAAACGCCAGTGTGACAATTCACCCGATCCAACCAGCAGAATCAGGGGACCCTCTGGAGAAGTCCTCTGGGTCATCAAGTACCCCCTTCTGTTCTCAGAAAAACCACCCCTGGAGTGGAATGGCCTTACCCGCCACCGAGCTGTTGGCCGACCATGATGGTATAGCCGTCCGCCTCTGGTAGAAGAGGATGTACGCCGTCTGCGTGCAGACCTCATCTTCCGACAGCTGCTGCACGTCGCTGTCGTCGAAGCAGTACCAGAGGCCGTCCACGGAGTTCTTGCAGAACGCTGCCAAAGAGAGCCCACGAGCCGTCAGCACTGGGGTGGCCACCCTGGCCGCGCCACTCCACCCACAGACACCGTTTCCCTGCCTCACATAATTCAAGAACTTTTTAAGGTCGCAGGCAGTAACGCAGAGAAGGGGTAACAACAACAAAAAAAGCCAAATTCCAAATCATACACAGGCAAGATGCTTCAAGAAATTCCAACCTATTCCAAATGGATAAAATTCTACTTAATCTTAGAAAATGAGTATTTAATTAAACGAGTGGCTTTCAACCAGAGATGATTTTGCCCCAGGGGACATCTGGTAATGAACGGAGACATTTTTGACTGTCAAAACTTGGGGGGCGGCGGGCAGGTAGGATACTAGTGATGACTGGGGGGTAGAGACCAGGGCTGCTGCTAAACATGCTACCGTGCACAGGATGGCCCCCACAACGAAGAGTTACCAGGAAACATGCTAACGTGCCAGGGCTGAGAAGCCCTGTTTTAAGGATGCCGTAGCATTTTAGTGTTTCAAGAACTAGAAATAATGATATTAATAACAACAGCAGCTAACATTTGTTTAACACTTGTTATGTACATCTCACTTGAGTCTATGAAATTTGTTCTATTATCACTCCCATTTTATAGAGGCTCAAAATGATTAATCAGCTTGCCCAAGGTCACAGAGCTGGTACAGCACAGGGTCCAGTTCGTTTCAGAATTATCTAGTCCTCGAGCTTGGTTTTAAACCCCCACCCTACCCTGTCTCCCTCAGAGGCAGCACAAACGGTGCCTCATGGAAGTCCCCCGGCAAATTGAGAACAGGGGCTCATGAATGCATGCGGCCTTCTCTCCAGATCAAATTCTAAGCCTGAGATAAGAATAAAGAGTGTTGAAGCACCAGCAAGAATAGACAGACACAGCTTAATGTGCAGTGAATCGATCAGGGAGTGTGATAAGCTTGATCCAGAAAGTTACATGCGTACCATTACTTTCTAAAAAGATCCATTTATTGGGGCGAACATAAATGAGTGCTACAATATTTGGCTGAATGCTGGGACAGACTCAGTAGGGCCCCGGGGGCAGGACACATAAGGTCCCCGAGTAGCACCAGGAGTGACAGGCTTGACAGGCCACAACCACTGGGTAAGTATGGATTCTGAGATGAAAGGGACCAGGCGTGGCAGGGCTACACCAGAGAGGTGTAAGACAAAGAGGAGCAGGCGAAAAATCTATGACTGCAGGGCAGGAAGTCGTCTGCAGCTGTGGACGCACTGGAACCAGAGGGGAAAGGGCCAGTGGAGGCGGTCAAACAGCAACTGTCTAGTCAGTAGCATGGTCAGGCTTGCACTACGGCCCAGCTGGAGAGGGGGTGCCGTCCGGGAGTGGGAGAAGGGGTGGGAGGAAAACCGTTAAGGAGGAACGTGCCCAAGAGAAGGTGGCAGAGCAACCGTGTACGAGCTCCAGCCTGCTTCCGCTCGGGATGCTCCGTCCTCAGCCACAGCATGGAAACTCTCAGGGGCTCGTCAACGGGCTAATGACGTATTTATAAGATAAGTCTGTGTGCTTTTCTTCCCAGCACCATTTTCTAAATTGTTTTCTAGACCAGTGCTATGCAAATTGGGTTTCACAGACTGGGGCCAGTCCACAAGAGAAGCACCAAAATGGGGTAAGCCTTTAAAAACATTCTTAGTAGTCTGATATTTTTATTGTGTTTTTGCATAAGTTCTGGCTTGCGAAGGACTGGAAATTTTTTAAAAGGTTTACGAAATCTTTTAAAAGATTCTTCATCGCAGATGGTTTGAGAAGCACTGCTCTGGAATCATTACAAGTCAGCCATACATATACCATGTAACTATAGGTAGAACCAGTGCAAAATAAAGAACACATTAAACATCCCAAGTGAAAGCTTAGAAATAAGGTATTTTTAACTTAACAATGCTCAAGTACTTAAATGTTCTTATGAGAGAAGCAATGGTATGGTCTAAGCATGGGAAAGGGGAAATAAATGCAGAATATATCTGAGTCACTCCTAGGTAACAGGCCCCAAGAAGCAGACATGAACACCTTCAGCTCCCTGCATGGCCACCAGGTTAAAATAGGGTTATTTGCCTTACGTCACAGAGCTAGGAAGATGTGTCTAGCTTCTAGCCCACATTCCTCTAACTAATTGTACTGCCTCCAAGGTAGTTATGGGTTTCCAGGCATTCTCCAGTCTATTCTATAAAAAGAGCAACATGATAGGCTAGCACTGTCCTATTTTCCCCAACAGTTTCTAGCTAGAAACCACACAACATGCTTGTCCATATTTTCTTGAGAAACAGTGTTCTGCATGGAAGACTCTTTACCAAAGCTGAAGCTACACAAACACCACCAGAGATGCTGGAGAAGGTGTTACTTCACCAGCTAATGAGTGAAATTAAATTCCCTCTAAGTCCCTTTCAATTCTCAGGATCCCTGAGTATATAACTCTGTGACTTAGTATCAAAGAATGGAGATATGACCAGGAATGCCACAAGAGGAAAAATCCAACTAGATACACAAAGTGGTTCCCACAGAATATAAATATAAAATATGTAAGATACAAAATCTATTATTAAAATTTGTCTTTAATAGATTTTTCAGTAGATCCTCTATCTCCTTTTTCTCCTAGAAAGTGCTTCTGAGGGCAAGTAGAAGCCATCCAAAGCGCTCCACTATGAGATACACTCTATGACATACACCCCAAGTTGGATCATTCCTTTCACAAGTGACTGCAGCTTGCAGCATCTAAATATTGAAAGAATTTGAACTTAATGGGTTTTAAGAACAAAAGGTCGTGTCCAGTCACACTCAAGCTCTTGCCTCCTGGAGGAACAGCAAGTTAAGAGAGGACGTACGCAAGGCCAAGGAGGGGTTCTGGGACCCAAGGCTCGTTCACCATGTTATGGGGCTAACTGCCAGGGAAGAGTCTCAGAATGCCTGAAAGACCAACCGGCAGGCCAACCCTCCTCTATCTCCCCCTGCGTTTATGAACCAATAGCACCCTGGGGTAGAAACCATTGAATTGAGGACACAGGAAAGTCCCAGAGAAGTGTTTCTGCCAAACGGACTGAGTGGGAAGGACGCAGAAACCGCGCTGATTGGGAAGGACGCAGAAACCCAAGTCCTGACCACC
This sequence comes from Cervus elaphus, assembly GCF_910594005.1. Classification (NCBI taxonomy): domain Eukaryota; kingdom Metazoa; phylum Chordata; class Mammalia; order Artiodactyla; family Cervidae; genus Cervus; species Cervus elaphus. The sequence goes on from NC_057824.1 coordinate 34,868,179, forward strand.
CACACATCAAGTTTCCCCCACACACAGATGTCCAGGCAAGAAGCCCCCAATATACGTGCCTACCCAGCATGCATGCATGCCCTGAACCCCATCACTCCATTTCTGAGACTCAATCTCAAAGAGATACAGAATTAATACACAGAAAAGGGGACTATGCACAAAGATGTTCACCAGTATCATCTTCAAAGTTAAAAACCAGAAATAATGTATGTGTTCAACAACAGGAAATGGTTATATATCACATTTGAGTTTCATCATCAGAATATCCTGCAGTCATTAAAAATAATGTTTACAAAAAGTAAGCATCTGCCCCATTAGTCTGGAAGGATTTCACGTGTAGGTAGCAGGTTACTAATCACAGCTTCCCCTGACCCTCCAGGAATGGGGTGCTCCGGCCACTCTCTCCTCCCGGCTCCTGTTCTACCCACAGTCCACACTTCAATCACAGAATCTAATACACACTTCCGCTCTTTCATATTATGTGTGCCTATGCTGTCCCAACCACTTGCTTACATTCTTGGAAGACAGAGGCTGAGATTGTTTTTCGTTTCCAACATGTCTCTGATATGTTGTGGCCTATGGCAAGCAAGAGACAGAGGAGGTGCTCCACAGAGGTTCACCTGAACAGAGCACATCAGTACAAATCACAACAGTATAAAGTAATGGCTGAAACTTACAGGAAAACATTGGAAGTAAATACCACTCATCAAAATGTGACCTACTTACAATGGGATATTATTCAGCCTTAAAAAAGAAGGAAATTGTTACACACGGTACAACATGGGTGAATCCTGAATACATTACGCCAAGTGAAAAGCCAGACACAAAAGGACGCATATTGTATGATTCACTGACACGAGGTACCCAGAGTAATCAGTTTCAGAGAAAGAAGGGTGGCAGACACGGATGGGGGAGGGGTCAACAGGGAGTTACTGCTTAATGGATGCGGAGTTTCAATTTGGGAAGATGAAAGAAACTCGAGATGGACAGTGGTCATGACTGCACGAAGATATAAATGAACTTAATGACACTGAACCATATGCTTAAAAATAGTTAAAAAGGAAAATTCCGTTGTGTGTTATTTATGACAGTTTCTAAAAACTATTACTATTTTTTTTCTTTTAAAGTTTTCGGCTGTGCCACACAGCATGTGGGCTCTGAGTTCCCTGACCAGGGACTGAGCCCTCACCCCCTAGAGTGGAAGTGCAAAGTCTTAGTCACTGGACTCCAGGGAATTCCCACCATTTTCTGAGTAATAATCTCACAGATTATTTTGGAGTGATATCCTCATGGGTTGATGGCACTATTCTTTCTGTCTCTTTCTAGTCTCTAAATTTCATGATGAGTGCTACTGCTTTGACAAATAAAAAAAATAAACTTGAACACAAAGCAAAAAGAAAAACCCTCACAAGTCACTTTAAAGACACCATTAAAAAAAATGGTCCACAACCACTCCAAATCAGGGAGATGCTAGGCCCTCACGGAAGCAGAGAGAACCTTAAACAGGGCTGTTCAGGTGAGGTCAACAAGGCAAGTCCTGGGTGAGCCAGATGAGGCACCCCTCTGCACAGGCCACCACTCCCCGCTCGGGTCAGAGCCTGGCCAGATGAGGCCAGGGGACAGAGAACCGGAAGGTGAAAGCCGCCCTCGTGGTCGGCACACGTCCCGCTGGAAGAGAAAGCAAGGTTCTAAAAGCACAGCCACCCTGTCGCAAGCACAACACGTCGGGGGACCGTCAGCACAGGCGCCCGGCCTCTCGCGCTGCAGACCTGTGTAGTGCCCCCCTTGCATGGTGCCATGATGATTGCACACGGCATACAGGTCATAGATGTAGTCCTCAGGGTCCCGCCCGAGTCCGTAGGGCCGTCTCCACGGAGACCAGTGCGATGGCAGGCTCCAGCTGCTCTGGCTTCGCTTAACCACGTGAGGTGTCATGTCCAGGCCAGTCAAAGGGAACTTGACCATGTTCTGAAGTTTCATACGCTTGTCTCCTTCCTGTTGCAAGAAGAAAAACAAGTCCTGATGGGATGTTCATGCGAGCAGAGGGTAGGTGAGTTCAGCGTGAAAGGCAGACTCTATCAGCTGAAGTAGGCTTAAGTTTCCTATCTGATGTTTCCAAAGACATAAGACACAGGTAACAGCTTAACACTGTTAACTACTGGGGTTGGCCAAAAAGTTCATTCACGTTTTTCCGTCAGATGCTATAGAAAAACCTGAACGAACTTTTCCAGGACTAACAAACTTGTTCCTCCAATACCTGGAGGAACAGGTTTTAATATCACCAAAAATGGAACCAGCGATTAACTAAGGGGATAATGAGCCTTCTGGTCCTTATCTAATAAAGGTTTTTAACTTGCAAAATGACAATTTCCAGTGGTTGATCCAGAGGCGTGAAAAGGAATGGAGTAACAACATGTGTCAAGGGGAAGCATGGTGCTGGCACCAAACTCACGGATCAGGGCCTCTTCCTGCCCCACCTCCTCCAGCAAGCACACTCAAAGCTTACTATGTTCACTGAGCTGACAACCTTAGGCAATCTGGAAATCTGGCCATCAGTTGAATAGATATGTACTGAATGTTTCCTGTATCTATAGTGAAAGTCGCTCAGTCGTGTCCGATTCTTTGCAACCTCATGGACTACACAGTCCATGGAATTCTCCAGGCCAGAATACTGGAGTGGGTAGCCTTTCCCTTCTCCAGGGGATCTTCCCAACCCAGGGATTGAACCCAGGTCTCCCGCATTGCAGGTGGATTCTTTACCAGCTGAGCCACAAGGGAAGCCCTCCTGTGTCTATGGCTTTAAAAAAAATGAATCATGTACAGATAATGCCCATTCTAAGGGGAAAAAAAAAGTTCCTAAGAGAAAGGCAGGTGAGTCCGGCATGCTCAGGCTAAAGAACCTGGATCCTGCTCCGTAGTCAAGGGGGAAGCACTGAGGCAGGGGGTGATGTCATCAAAGCTGTCACGAGTAGTGCCCAAAACGTGCTCGAGAGGGAAGAGCAGTGTAGGTTACAAAACCAAGAAAAAAACACTGCAACTGCAACCTGCTAGGAAGGAGCGGAAAGTTGGAAGTGGCGGGATGACAGCAAGAACGGGGAGAAGGGGACACATACAGGAGGAAGTGGGGAGGAACAACCAAGTCTAGGTGTCAGGGACAAGAAACAGTCAAAGATGACACTACAATTTTGAGCTGGGGCACTGCAGGGGTGACTATACGTCTTCAAAAGAAACAGAAAGCAAAGGACATCAGTCTGTGTGTGTGGAAAGAGACAGAGGGCTTGGACACACCCCCAACAGGCCGGCCACCCACAGACCCCAGTGGAGGCGTGCAGCTGGGACACTCAGGCAAATGCTCATCCTCACTAGCACAGAGGCTGGACTCCAAACCTCCGTGTGCAAGCCCTGCCCCGGCGAACACGTGTGCGCCCCCAACATCGTCACTTCAGCAGCGAGTCCTAGACATCTCCCAGATCTATCCACTGCCTCAACTCAAATGCCAGCCATCAGCCGGGCCTGCCCTGGATAAACGGCCTCCTTTAGACCTCCCCGTCTGCGTCCTCGTAGCCTCTAGTTCTCCACACAGCAGCCTGACCGGTCTCTTCAAATCACGCCTTTGGTCACGTTGCCTCACTGGTTCAGAATTCCACTCTGCCTACAAGGGCTGGACGACCAGCCACCGCCAGCCTCTTCTACTTGACTCACGCCTTTCTCCCCGACCCCCTGGACCTCCAGCCACACTGGCCTCAGCTCTCAGCCTCCTGCCCTGGGCTCTGCACCCACTGTGCCCACGCACGATACACAGGCCCCTCCCTTACTTGCTGCAGGCCTCCTCCTAATCTTTCAGATCCACACCTTCTTGCAGCCAGGCTCAGAGACTCCCCCAGCGTTCACCTCTCATTTACCTCCCTTACAAGGGGGCCACCCGGGACAGCTCTAACCTCAGGAACAGACAGCCTTTTTGGGAAAACTGACTCACAAAGCCATACAATGCAAAGCAGATTTTCTTCGTATACATGTATGACTCATCTCCCCAACTGTACAACAGCTCCTTGGAAGCAGGACAACAACTGTTATTAATTGAGGTAGAAACAGAATTCTTCTCGCCCCCAGAAAAGAGCTCAAGTTTTTTTTTTAATCCCAAAGCACACTTACTTGAGCATAACATTTACAAATCTAAAGCAAATCCTCAGGAACAAAGTAAAATATCTGCCGTATGAACTAAAATGGTTAGGATCACAGGACGCTTGAACTTTGCTTTGGGAAAGAACAAAACAGGGCCCCAAACACAGGGGAAAATGTGGGTCTGTAACAATTCAAAATCGTGGGCTCACACGGGCACACCCCCAACAGCCCGCCCGCAGGGGGCGTAAGACACCTGGTCACAGCGCTCTTCCCTGGGACAGAGGATCTTACCTGTCGAAACCTCTTCAGATGTATGATCAGCACGTCGGGCAGAGTCCAGAGGCTCAACGTAATGCTGCCCTGCTGCAGCTGCTTACAGTGCGGGCACCGCCAGGCGTCGTCAGGGGCGAGCTGGAAATAAGGAGCACGACGCTGTTAGCACCGCTTAAGACAGGCCCCCTACAGGAGACAGCTTTGCGTCCTCACTTCTGGGCCAAGGCATGGCTCAACTCTGAATCCCTCCACAAACTACGTTTAACGGGAGTCAATGGAAAAACACAATCAAAGGGCTAGGGTTGGCACCCAAACACTGGCCGAATAGCTGTTGTTGTTGTTCACTCGCCAAGCTGTGTCCGACTCTGCGACCCCGCGGACTACAGCACGCCAGGGTTCCCTGTCCTTCACTAGCTCCCAGAGTTTGCGCAAACTCATGTCCATTGAGGCGGTGATGCTATCTAACCATCTCGTCCTCTGCAGCCCTCTTTTTTTGCCTTCAATCTTTCCCATCATCAGGGTCTTTTCCAATGATTGCTGAATACTCTCTCTCAAAAAGGAATGACCAGTGAGGTAAATAAATACTGTATAAAGATAAATGTCACAGAAGCTCGTCATACTCCCAAACTCAACTCATTGCCTTTCTGTCAATACAGTTCCCTTTTCTCTTCCTCCTGTATGTCCTTCCCCAGCAAATATCACTACCACCTGTTAAGAGCACAACACAGGGGTCATCCCAAAGCCTCAAATCCTTCCCTCTTCCTCCATTCCACGTCCATCCAAGATAACACCCCTCTAACATTCCTCACACCTGTCTCCTTCCCTCTCCATCCCCTCAACCCAGCTTAATTCAAAGTCCTCACTCACTCCGACCTCTACTTCCTCCAGTCTCGTAATTGCTCTTCCTCCCCAAACATCAAACTGCTCCAGACAATCCTCCCCCTCCTGCTACCACCAAGACCTTTCTCAACACCAGTCTGAGGCCTCAAATCCCTGGGTGTCCCTTCTGTAGGCAAGGGTTTCACGAAGGAGACATAAAAATACTAACAGGACATGTCTGGTGAAAGAGGTTTTTAAAATTCATTCTGGATTTCAGGAGATGCGTCAGATCTGGGACCATTAACCTGATGAAGTGAGGGAGGCCATGGGAACCGAATGGAAAGCCATGCCCTCTGAGATGTTAGAGAAGCCAAGGGCAGAACCTGGGGGGATGCAGATTCTTAAGGGAAACAAAGATTGAGAGACCACCGGAAGCTGAGGATGCACAGTCAGAAACAGGCAGGTCAGAAGCATTCCTTTCATGCAGACCAAGAAGAGAGTGGCAAGAGCAGGCTGGTTTATCAGAACCACATCCCATGGAGAGGGCGAACACAGGCTGAGCAAAGACCACTGACCTGAGACCAGGAGGGGCCCCGAGAGCTCTGGACAGCTGTCAGAAACCCAAGTCAGACAGATGACGAGAGGTCTGGGAGGGAGGAAGGAGAATACGCTGAAACCACTAATGATCAAGTTAGGCAGAAAAGAAGAGAAAGATTGGCATGACAGCTTGAAAGGGAAGCAGAACTGAGGGAATTTTTTTTCATGACAGGAAGACCCACGTGTGTGTGCAGGAAAGATGGGGAGTGACAGGGGTCTGGGTGGATGGAACGAGTGACAACATTAGACGGGAGGGACCTACACTGTCATCTGGCGAGTCCACATCTTGGCAACATGCCAACTGTCCACCTAAGTATGTGGCCACCCAGCCCAGCGCTTCTGGTAAAGAAGCAGGCCGTTTGTTTTTTCATTTTCAACACATCATGAACAGACACTGTTTTATAAGATACAGTAAGAATGTCATGATGACAATGTCTGGTAGTTTTGACAGTTTCTCCAACAATGCTCTATTCCTCTGAGCTCGGCAGGAACTGCCGCAGAGCTGCCGGGTCTCTGCGTGCCTGCGGCACAGCCGGCCTCGCGAACGCCTGGCAGGGAAGGCGCTGGCTCAGGAGGCAGCTGCCCCATCTTCAGTCTGTTACAGAGTTCTTCCTCATATTAAGGTGAAATTACCCTCCCTGCCATTTCCAGTCTCTAATTCTGCTTTTTAGTGAAAAGAAGTCCAAGCCCTCATCCACAAGATGAAATGGATGAAAATACCTATCAGATCTTCACTTAAGGTCTCCTTTGTCAAAACACATTCAGCCGTGCCAGGATTTCCAGACGCACCATCCATGACCCACACTCTCTGCCTGTGCCCTGGGATGTCAGTCTCTTAACAGTGAACATCCAAGGTGATGAGGAGAGAAGGGCTGTCACCACCTGAGATCTGGACACTGTTTCTGAAGCATCCTTAGGCAGCCAACAGGACTGACACTCGCACAACACTGCTGACCATCACTGAGCTTGCAGACAGCTTGACCCCAAAATTATCACCATGCAGCCTAAGTTTGACCTTTTCCTCTTTCCTATCTGAACTGTTATTTCTGGACCTAATGACCAAGCTTCCCAAGGAACACTCACTCATTCATTGCAGGATATATTTACTGAAAGCCCTCTATGGAAGGGCTGGACACTGCAGTACTTGCTAGGGTTATTTTATGACCAGGACAAAGTCTCTCACCTGCCATGCCCTACCACATCGGTCTCATTTCTGTTTCCCAACCTTTCTTCTACCCCAGGACCTTTGCTTCTTCATTCACTTGTTTATCCCCACTACACTATAACAGCCTGAGGGAAAAAATGCTGTCTGTCTTGGCCCCTGCTATAACCCCAGGCCAAGCACAGTACCTAGCATATAGTATGTACTCAACAAACAGGTACTGAATGAACAAATCCCAATTACAAGATAAGTGAGATGTTTTGTAGACTACCAATGTTGTCATCTGGGCTTCCCTGATAGCTCAGTTGATAAAGAATCTGCCTGCAATGCAGGAGACCCCAGTTTGATTCATTGTCCTCTAGTAGATCTGCCCAACTTTAAGCTTTGAACATCTCCCAAATCAAAAAAAAAAAAACAAAAGCTAAATAGGATAAGGGGCTACACAGAGCATATAATCATCAGTCAGATTTAATGTCAGTTGTTTTATATAAGCACGAGATTAGAAAAATATATCGAATGAAAAACTAGTAAAGGAACTAGCTATTAACTGAGTGGAGGAGAAAAGGCTTAGTGAGAAGATTTTCAAACATTTGAAGGATAAACAAGTAGCAGAAAACGAAGACCTGTTCTCAATTGTTCTTAATGACCTGAGAGTTTGCCTGTGGGTTGTAGCAACTGAGGACGTATTTCAGGGTTAACATCAGTCACCATCAGAGGTATCCAAAGAGGAAATGGTGTCTTTGACAAACAGCAGCTGGACAATCATCTATGTGAAATTAGGTAGAAGAACTCAATCATTAGAAAAAAGCTTTAAAGTCCCCTCCAACTCTGAAATTCCATGATTGCTTACATGCAAGAATGAGTAGTAACAATCAGTAGTTGGAATTATGATCTTAAACATCAATTCAAAATCAGATGAACTCTAAGTGCTCTCATCAAGGTTTCTCAAGGTGTCTAAACCTGAAAAGGCTTAAAAACCACACAGGCCTATAGCACAGTGAGCACCAAGAGTGCTTTAGTTCCTTGGTTCTGACTCTGCTACTGTAATGTCTGTTCTTTTCCTCTACACTGAAAGGGCTATTTATTTATCCTTTTAAAAGTATTGAGAAAGTCAGCACATTATATTAGCTCCATGAAAGGGTATGAATGATTCAGAATATCCCTCCATAAATTTGCTTTATCACGAACTATAGTCACATCTAACTAAAGATCTTCAAGTTAGCGGTAGTTTTCTAACTGTGTGTTTAATACACGGTTTTCATCTCAGAATAATAACAGAAGGATTTTAACAAAACTGTAAAGGAAAAGGCACTTTAGCTTTGTCAACAAATCAAAATACGCAAAGAGATGGACAGGAAAACACTTACTGACATAGCCAAAACATCTCTACATACTAAAATTCATGCTAAACTTGCTGATGTTTTAACAGAAGTGGCAGTAGATTCTATCTCAGTCATTAACAAAAAAGATAAACATAGTGACCCCTTCATGGTTGAGATCATGGAGATGAAACATAAATCTGAAACTATAAGCTTAATCAGAGGTCTTGTTTTGGATGATGGGACATGCCATCCTGACATGGAAAAAAATAAAGCAAAGATGCATATATCCTTATATGTAATGTGCCATTAGAATACAAAAAAAACAGAAGTGAATTCTGGCTTTTTTAAAATAAGAGTGCAGGGGAGAGAGAGAGAGAAATTAGTAAAGGCTGAAAGAAAATTCACTAAAGATGGAGTTTTAAAAGTAATAAAACTTTACAAAATAAAGTGTGACTGTGACTTAAAGGATGTGCTACTGTTAATCAAAAGGGAACTGACTCCTTTGCCTTAAATGCTCTTGCAAAGGAAGGCCTAGTAGCTCTGCACAGCGCTAAGAGCAAGGTGGAAAAGCTGACTCTGGCCTACAGTGGGGTAGCTCTAAATTCTTTTGATGACCTGAATTCTGACTGTTTGGGACATGCTGAACTTGTCCATGAGTACACACTGGGAGAAGAGAAGTTCGCCTTTATTGAGAAATGCAACATCTGTGACATTACTGGTCAAAGGACAAAATAAGTACACACTCATGCAAACCAAAGAGGCAATAAAAGATGGCTTGAAGGCTGTTACAAACGTATGGATGATGGCTGTGTCATCCCCCAGTGCTGGTGCAGGGGGCATGGCAAGGATAGCCTTGATTGTATACAAGTCCAGTGTCTAAGGGGCACGGCCCAACTTGGGAGTCCAAGTATTGCTAATGAATTGCTCACTATTCACAAGGTTCCTGTTCAGAACTTGGGTTTTGACCTTCAGGAAACACCAGTTTAACTTCAAACAGAATATTCAGAATCAGATCAGCTTGTGGGTATGGGCTTGAACGCAGCTGAGCCAATGGAAGGCACACGAGATGACCACTATGTGAAGAATCAGCTTCATCACTCCTGCACTGTAACTGCCACCACCATTCTCCCGGTTGATGAGTTTATGAGAGCTGGGATGTCTCCTCTAAAAGGAAAGTTGAATTGAAGCTTCCCTTGTATCATCTGAATCATGAAGACTCTACAGAGTGATCCTAAGACTACAGGTATGGAATTTTGATCCAAGCCTCAGATGATTTTCAAAGGAATTTTCTTTTCTCGTATGAAAAAATGAGACAACACTGGCACCTATTCAAATTCTGAAGTTTTGAAATTACAGTGTATTTTAAACTGCTCTGAATTATACACACATACAGCAGGCTATATTTATCCAATGAACAGGATGTTTTGCTTTAGCTTAGCTATATAAAAATATGTTAGATAAGCATATGTTATCTACCTTGCTATTAAATATTCCTGTTGAAAAAACACACACAGGCAAGGGCCCCAATCACTATCTTAATTACCGAATCCCTACAACCTGCAAAGGACCATGCTAAGTGGTCTAAACCAGGTTGTCCTACACAGTACAGATTTATATCTATATCTACACTGTCCAAAACAGGAGCAACCAGCCACAGTGTCTCCTGAGCCCTTGAAATGTGGCTAATGCAACTAAGGAACTGAATTTTCAATTTTAGTTAATTTTAGTAAGTCCTGGCATCTATGTTCTCACTACCAAAAAGTTGAGAACCAATGACCTAGTTACAAGGGAAAATAATTTAATCTCTAAGTTAAAACAAATAACTTAATCATTAACAATTAAAAAGGAGGAAAAAAAAGAACTATTCAAAGATTGGTGTCTAGAGCATTTTTTTTTCAGAAATTCCAGAAACTTAAACTGCTTTTTGTTAAAGTCCTAAAAGGATTAACACTAAGACGTACATCACGTGTGCAGAACCTACATAAATGCAACCAATCCTTGGGTTCTTCTGGGGCATAATCTGCTCTTCTCCATGGTCATCCGACCCTGATGCCTCCCTACTACCCTCACCAGCCAATAATCACTGCCCACCCTTACCCGCTCCTCTTTGGTGTAGAGTTGGAAACACTGGGATAAAGTGCAAGTTTGAGGCTGATGGTGACGCTCCCTCTGCAGCCGGACACTTTCTGCATCAGGGATATACTCATCTTCAGTATTTACAAACAAGCTGCAATGAGGGGCAGAAAAGCATGTATCAGAGACGGTCTTGCAAAACTGACACAGGAATAAAATTAGCGGCTTCACAACATGACTATAAATTCATAACTGAAAAGATCAATATGTAAGAGAGCAAAAGGGGCAATCCAACTTTTCTAGGATCCAAAATGTTCTTGAAAAGTTCTCAATCTAAAAAGTCACTTTCAAGAAAAAATTTGGAGTTGGTTTTTTCTAGGACTGGCCACACACTATGCTGATTAATTCATATATTCTTATCCTTTTGTATTAAAGGGCATGCTTTTGGCGTAACTTGGGAGGGTTAATGGGCCTGTAATAATAATCAAAATAATTTGAATACATAGCTGCTGTCTCGTTAGCAGCAAACAAATGTTCTAAGATTTTGGGATCCAGACAACAGTATGTATAGGAGAGAAATAATACATTGCTTAAATAAAGGATTAGCAACACACTTGGATAGTTAGCTAAAGAAAAGAGAGGTTTGTGTTTCAGCTAAGTTGAAACATCAAACGTATGCTATTAAAATAACCATCAAGACAACTGACTATATAAACACTAAGTAAGAAAATACTTACAAATCTTTTGTCTCCTTGTCCCATTCTACTACTAACTTCACATGAGCAGTACCGCCTGGTCCACAAGATTTCAGTGCCCTATGGGATAGAGAAGAGTCACATATTACTTTCTAAATAAATGATTTTACTTAAATATGCAAACCATCTGAAATCACAGTGTGATTGCTGAAAACCTTCATCACTGGTCCCCATCAGAAAAGGTTTCTGACCATTATAACCTCATGTTTAATGATTTGATTACAACTGGACTGAAAAATCCTTAAAGTATTCAACATGGAAATAAAGATATGGTAAGAAATTTAGTACCACACTATAAGGCTATCCATGTAACTCTTAGAGGGTATCACTTTCCAATTTTTGTCTAATTTCTCACCAAACCAGAGACCAGACGACAATCTCTTTGAGAACAAAGTCTGCCTCTCTGCACCTCCCTCCATACACCATGCCTGGTCCGTGGACTGCGCCCACACCAACGTAACCTGTGCCTTCCTGCGAGGGACCCTCAAGCTTTACCTCATTTATTGCTTCTGAGCTCCTTGGCCTCTCGGGCACCTTCTGAAACACTCAGCATTAATAGTCAGTATTACTTACCAAATACTTCTTACTTTTTGTGATGTTTTAGATCATTATCTAATCTATTAACTCTAATTTCTAAAGCCAAACAGTGAATTCCTTTCGAACAGAACTATGTTGTATAATTCTTTGGAATCCTGAAATGCAGGCACTTCAACATTTATTGGAAAAGGCATTATAATAGAGGCAATACAGTGTTTTATATGTATCCATATATGTGTAGTGTGTCTATGGACACATGTCTATTATTTATCAATACAGTAGAGTGTTGCAAGAGAACAGAAGTGTGTAGAAAGCACAGAAGTAGCATAGGGGAGAGACTAATTCTGGGGGCAGATGGGGGAGGGGACAGTGTGAAGAGAGGCTCAAAGGGAAGGAATTATCAACAGAGGAAGCTGCACATGGGAAGGCGCATGTAAACCCCTGCTGTTATGTTCAAACAACCCTCAGAACTTTGATGCTGCTGAAGGTCTGAGACAGTGGGGAGAAGATATGAGGCCTGACAGAAAAGAAGCAGTCGGGATTGAAACTGTAGAGAAACTGGGCTTATCATTTAAGGATTTCAAGAAGTAAAGTGTTATGATTAGAATTCTACTTTGGAAAACTTCAATCTTGGTGAATATGCAAGTGTAATTCATCTATCATCCTGAGACATAGACCAATTTAGTTTCCTAACATAAGTACTCTAGGTTTTCCTGATTCCAAAAATGATCATAAAACATATCCCACTCCAATATGAATCAAAAGTAAAGTAAGGGTTTACTTTCTAAATGAGCCTGAAGAACCTACCACTCATATGGAAATTACATCAGACATCACTAGAAATTACACACAGGCATACATGAAATCCTAGAAGGTGATTTTTTTTTTTTTTACCTTTCTACTGTCGGGTGGCACAGAGGCTGCTCCTCCTGGGGCAGCAAGTACGTTATTCCCACAACACTGACCACACGCAAACTGAATGGACACACCTGCATCAAATGGCAAAGGCAAATCAGGTTCGGTTTCTCTTCCAGGGCACGTGGCTCACAGGGGCACTTCCCAACCAGGTTAGTGGGAAAGCAAACTGTTTACAAAATGCTTCTCTGCAATATTCCGTGAGGTTGCCAAGCCACTATAACACACTTTAAATATGACTGACCCAAATGCAATTTACATATCAAATATGTTATGCAAGACAAGTAACATGTTGCTTTAGCTTAACATTAAGTTTTCCATGGATACCTTAACAAAGTAGTCAGAATTTTGAAAATATATAGTTTGTCCACAAAATCTCTCTCTCTACAAAAGCTGATCATGTGCCCAATTTATTAGACAAACATAAAGGAATACCCGGCAGTTCACAGAAAACCTTGCAAGAGCCAGCTCCCTTCATAAAATAAGGAATAAGTTTTCAGTCTGGAAAACCTGAATGCATATTCTGCTAAGAAGCCTTTCTCTGGGGCTCCCCAACACTCCAGCACAGTGTCTAGTCTTTCCTAAGGTCAAAGGTCTGAACTTCCCATCTCACTGTGGTGACTGTTTCTGCATGGGGTATACACGTGCTATTCTGGAGTATCAGAAGGCTTACACACCTGAATGCAAACTGTGGGCCTCAAGAAGTACTTCATCTTCTCCAAGATTTCCTTCTGCAGAAGGTCCCATGCTATTGTCTTCTCTAAGTGCAGCACAAAAGGTAGTCCAAATCTAACATACACAAATAACTGTCATCACCTTAAAAAGTACGATAGTTTCTTCAATACTGTAACTCCTTTTTCACAATCTTTTTAAATAGAATCACAATACAATTAGTTTTAGGGCAGTTTTCAAAAGAAAGCAAATAGGAAATTTAATACTCCTAAGTGGATGAAAAGAGTCAGAAGAGAAACTGAGATTTATAAATGAAATTTAAAAACTTATATACCAAAATGGCTTCCAATAAAGTATGGTACCATGATATTATGTGTAAGATCACAGAATTAGTGGAGACAGTGAGGAAAGCAGGTGGGAGTGGGCATGAGTTTAGCAAATAACATGGATCAAACACGTAAGGGGTTAGGGGCCAGAGGAATAGACAGAGAGGGCTGGGAGGTCTAGCAGGGAGGCGGCCATATCCTGGTGGTCTGACAAGCAAGACACTGGCAAGCAAGTAACACTAAAAGTCAGCTCTAGTCAAGCAGAGAAGCCATGTGGCCCCTGCCAGGTTTTCTAGCTCATGCTGAGCTCACAGGTGTTAGAGAATGAGAGACAGAGCTGTGGTTCTCAGCCACGGATACAGGCTGATATCAGCAAGGGAGCTTTAAAATACAGTGATGCCCATGAGGTTCTGCTGTGATCCCCCTGGCCTGTGGTTTGAGCACTGAGACTGTTTTAAGAGCCCTCCAGGTGGTTCTAAGACGCAGCCACAGTAGGGAGCTCTGGTCTAGCCTTAACGCTCACCCAAGCCCCAGCCACCCAGACCTACTTGCTGTTGCCCTGAATGCATCCAACTCACACCCTCAACAGGCAGCCAGTTCTCTCAGCCCGGAAAAGCCTTGTCACTCTTAAGCTATTTCCTACCCGACCATATAAGGGCCCAGTGGCACCCAGGGGATGCGCTCCCTGAGCCTGGCGGACCAAGCACTACTGCACCACGCATACCACCTGCTCATTCTGCCTCCACCACCAGACTGCGTTACCTGACAGCAGGCACTGTGACTGACTATCTTACTAGTCCAAAGAGCCGGTGCCGAGAAAACAGATGCTGAATGAATGAATGAATGAACAAATGAAGACACAAACCAACCCTGACTCAGGCCAAAGGAGAGGTGCTAATGTCACCAAGAAACCCGCTCCTAACAAGTACCAGCTTACTCACAGTAGTATTCAACAGTAAAAGCCTGCCTGCCTAAAACAACCGTGATGTGAAATACGTTACAAGCATAATGCGTAAATCAGTGGCCATATTTTTTCATGTGATGATGTCTTTACTTTTAAGAGACCAGCATCATGAAAGGGATTCCATAAGTTCTTTATTTTATAGAAATCTGATGAGCTGCCTTTCCTTCTGTCCTTAAACATGCCAAGCTCCTTCTAATCTCAGCATCTTTTTAAAAAAAATTTTTATTCTAGTATAGTTAATTAACAATGTTGTGTTAGTTTCAGGTGTATAGCAAAGTGAATCAGTTTTACATATACATATATCCACTCGTTTCTGGATTCTTTTCCCACGTAGGCTACAGAGTAGAGCGTGTTGTACAGCAGGTCCTTACCAGCTATCTATTTTACATACATACTGGTAGTCGTAGGTGTATGTCAAGCCTGATCTCCCACTTTATCCCTCCCCTTCCCTTTCAGCCAGTAACACCTGGAGAAAACCTAATCCAAAAAAGATGCATGCACCCCAATATTCACTGCAGCACATTTACAACAGCCAAGAATGGAAGCAACCGAAATGTCCATGGACAGGGGACTGGATGAAGATGTAGTGTATGCATACAATGGAATATTACTCGGCCATAACCTCAGCACCTTTGTACTTGATGTCCCCTCTTCATACGATCCTTTCCCCAGAGGCTCACACAGCTCACAACTTCTCACTTGGCTTGGCCCGGCTACCACCTCCTCAGGGAGGCCCTCCCTCACCTTCCTCGTTAATGTAGTTTGCCAGACCCCCACCAGTGCATTCTATCATAACAGCATATTTTAATATCTTCAAAGTAACAATGACTGTCTGAAATTAAATGTTTACTTGTCTTCAGTGGCTCTGATCTAACTAGGTTGCAAGCACCAAGAGAACACAGATCCTGCTGTACCCCTAGTGTTTAGAACAGTTCCCAACACACTCTAAACACTCGCTAATGAACATGATAAATATACAAATCAACACATTTTGCATTTATGTTATTTACCACTCTTAAATAAAAACTTATTTCAAAGCCACATTTTAAAAGGTTAATATAAATGCTACTGTAATATTAGAAACACTGTATCCTTCCTCCCTGAAATACATCCATATGTTGTTTTTACTCAAGTAACATTACTAGTGTAATAAAGTTACTTTAAAAGACAGTCTAAAACTCCCATAAATTCTTAAGAGAGGGAAACAGATTTAAGAGAGATTTCTAAGTCCCAAATGTCTGACTAAATACAGCTGAATGAATAGTGGGGCCCTTTGCCGAGTCAGGAAATGATGGGAGGGTCAGGTTTACAGGGAAAGACAATGAGTTCAGTTTGGAACACAAGACTGAGGGGCACATGCCATCCAGGCAGCTTTGTTAAGATTTTTTTTTTTTAAAGCTGTAAAGAAAGTAGCTGGATACAGGTCTAGAAGTCTAGAGCTCCAGGAGGATCCCGAGCTGAAAATACAGATAAGAAATGTGCCTCTGAAAACTACATGAGCTTGAGAGCCATCCTAGCTCAGACCCTATCATCCTAATTTTATATTCTCCCCGCGTCAACCCCTCAAATCAGGTCAACTTACACACATGCTCTTTCTAAATATCAGAATCAAAAATTCAGTACTCAGGAGTAAGGATTTTTTAATCCCTGATTTGTACAACATTTGGAAGCGTTAGACTTGTGATGTCTCAATACGTATTGGAAAGTAAGCCGCTGGTCACCTTCTCCCCTGCTGCCCAGCGCAGGCTCGGTTACACACCAACAGAACGATCTTGTCACTTCCTGCTCGTGAGGGCGGCAAGTCCGCCTTCCCCTGCTTTGCTGCTGCTTGTGCAGGAGAAGACAGTCTGTAATGATCCAAGCCAAACTTCAAGTGGTTTAGGTTGTTGTTTAAGTGAATTCCTAAAATAAAATGAAAACTTACTTTATCTCTTCAAATGTCTTTATTCTTTCATTATAAAAAATATACCCATCAGAGAAGTTAAGTTGTCATTATGTTATTTACACTGCAACTGAATGAGGTACAAATGATTGACTTTGAGATTACTCATCCAGGCCTTAAAAAAATTCTTGGCACCCGTTATATCATTTAAACTAGCCTTACCTACCTTAAAAACTGAAAATTAAAACGATTCACTCCAATGAATATTGGTTTTAGAATGGCAAGTCTGAAGGATGACCCTCCAGGACAGACTTAAAGCGAGTACATACAACCAGCAACCAAATTTTTTTAATAAACAATAAAGACCAGTATATGTGGAACAATCTTCAATATTCCAAAGGCAGCTCCTTTTCTTTGATTTAGACCCAGGCGTCTAAGATACTCACAGCCATTACAGAATTTTAATCAACTAGACTGGACTGATCTACAATAAAGTGAACAAAAACGTATGTTTGACAGGCACAGTGCTGGCAGCTAAAATCCAGGTCTTTGAACATGCCCCAAAGCAGAGATATCTGTCAATCAGAGGTACTAAGGAATTCAGCATCTAGCGCAAGGTCTTACACTTAGCTCAATAAGTGCTTGACCAAATAACTGCTCATTTCCTTAATCCTTTGGAAGGACAGCCTAAGGAAATGATACTGCGACTGGATAGAAGCCCTCCATCACCACCACACCAAAGAAATAACAACAGTATTACCAGAAGAAGAAGAAAATAAAAGCTGGTTTACACAAAAGTATTCATAGCAAAACTCCAGCAATAAGTGAAATACCCAGCAACAGGTATTCAACAAATTTATTTTGGTATTAACCATGCATCTGTTGAATCTAGTTAATACCAAAATAAATTCCATATTAATTAGAGTCTAAAAATGAGAACACAGAAACTAGAAATAAGGAAGAATTGAATCTTCACCAAGCTAGTAGAGGAAAGAAAGCTTTTTAAGCTTAAATACCATAAAGAAATCACAAAAGAGCAGGAGGTTTCACTTCATAACCATTTTAAACTTTGGTATGAGAAAATACTGAATTTGAGACAATTAATAGGCTCATTTCCTAGGTTCTTAGCAGAGGTAAGGCTGGAAAGACCTGTTCTGCTAAAAGTGATCAGGATTCCTAATGAGATGAGAGGATACACTCAGTTGCTCAAAAATCAAGCTCCACATTCAAAGTCTCGGCCCACCATTACCAGCTGTGTGACCTGGGCCCCTGACCTAACCTCTCTAAGTCTCAGCTCCCTCCGCTGTAAAACGGAGAAAAGAATAGCCTCGCAGGCATCAACGAAATACTGATGAGGCCTTTGTAAAGAGCAGAGGCTTACACATATTCGCTAAGTGGTATATTCTTTCAACAAAAGCACTTATATAACCATGGACCTCACCAAATTCACTTATAAATAGAAACATAGTGTTAACCCTAAGCAACTGGGATATGAAGGGGGATTTGGGGAAAGGCTCTGACCGTGTATTAGGAATTATACTCATCTTTCTGGGTACAGAAAGATGAAACAAAATGGAGTCCCAGCTACAAAGAATTTCACAGTGTGGTAGGAAGGACAGAGAAGAAACCAGCATTTCCACACAACATGCCGGTGTCAGAGATCAGCAGAAGCCACACCGGAACACGGAAGAGCAGGAGTCAGCCAGCCAGTTTGGGGTTGGGGAAGTGAGGACAGGCTTCTGGCCTTTTATTATAATGCAATTAAAATTAGAAAACAACTTTTGAAAAAAACAAAAGCAAATGCCTGAAAATAAAGAAAGAAAACTGAATCCTAAGGAAGCAGTGGGGAAAGCTGACCAACCCACAGTACAGAATTACCACAGGTTCAGAGACCAAAAGCACCAGAGACCTGTGGAAGTAGAGGTGAAGGAAAAGAGGAACAAGAGAAGAACTGTCAACAGGGGCACCAAGGCCATTCAACGAGGAAAGAAAAAATCCCTTCAACAAAACGGTACTGGGACTACTGAACATTCACATGCAAAAGAATGGTACTTCACACCACACACAAAGATTAACTTCAAAAGAATCTAAGACCTAAATCTAAGAGCTAAAACTTATAGCTTTCTTAGAAGAAAACAGATAAATCTTTATGGTCTTGACTTTAGTGATAGATTCTTGGAAACGACATCAAAAGCAAAAGCAACAAAAGAAGGAAAAGATAAACTAGACTTCATCAAAATTAAGGACTTTTATGCATCAAAAGACAGTATCAAGGAAGCGAAAAGATAATCCACAGAATGGGAGGAAGTATCTGCATCATATATCTGACAAGGGTCTAGTACCCAGCAAACATAAAGAACACATAACTCAAAACAAAAAGATAAGCAACCCAAGTTTAAAGGAGGGAAAGGTCTTGAATAGACATTTCTCTAAAGAAGAAATGGCCTAAAACTGCATGAAAAGATGACCAACATCATTTATCATTAGGAAAATGCAAATAAAAATCACAATGACATATCACTTCACACTCACTAGGATGGCTAAAATAACAACTATTGGCAAGAATGTGGAGAAACTGTAACCTTCATATATTGCTGGTGGGAATGAAAAAATGACACAGTTTCTATTAAAAACAGTCTGGCAATTTCTCAGAAAGTTAAACATAGAATTATCATATGACCCAGCATTTACACTTCTAGGTATATACTCAAAAAAAACTGAAAATAGGTATTCAAACAAATACTTGCACATGAATGGTCACAGCAGCACTATTTCATAATAGACAAAAGGTGGAAGTTCAAATGCTCATCAACAGACAAATGGATAAAGAAAATGTGGTATATACATGTAACAGAATAATACTCAGCCATAAAAAGAACTGAAGGACTGATACATGCTATAATGGATGAACCTGGAAACATTATGCTAAGTGAAAGAAACAAGTCACAAAAGGCCACGTATTATATGGTTCCACTCATATGAACATCTAGACTAGAAAAATCTACAGAGACAGAAAGCAGAATAGTGGCTGCTTAGGATGAGTGGGATGAGGAAATTGGAAGGTGTGCTTAGGGGAGACAGAGTAGGTGTTAATGAGACCTGGAGAAATGAATTTTCAGCAGAGCAAACAGGAGGGAAAGTATAAAAGCATGTGGCATATTCAAGAAATAAAGAGCAAATCTGAATAGGGTACACGGGAAAGAAGATGGAATACATTAGGTTGGTGCAAACATAATTAAGGGTTTGGAGCATGAATTTTAAGTCATCATAACTAGGCTCAAACACACCTTTATTAATCAAATAAGAACCATTATAATCAACACATTTTTGCCAACAAGAAATAAGTTTATTCCTATAGCATAAAAATCAGTGCTTCAGGATTCAACAAACTCTCGGAAGGCATTTTCTGCATCCTGTTGGTTGTGGAAGCATTTTCCCTGCAAACAGCTGTCAAGATGCTTGTCGGGTGGTAGCTGGTTGGCGAGAGGTCAGGTGAATATGGTGGATGAGGCAAAAGTTCATAGACAACTCGTTCAACTTTTGAAGCATTGGTTGTGCCAAGTGTGGTCAGGTGTTGTTGTGGAGAAGAACTGGGCCCTTTCTGTTGACCCATACTGGCTGCCGGCATTGTTTTATCAACTTGCTGGGCATACTTCTCAGATGTAATGGTTTCGCTGGGATTCAGAAAGCTCAAGTGGCTCAGATGGGCAGCAGACCACCAAACAGTGACCGTGACCTTTTTTTGGAGCAAGTTTGGCCTTGGGAAGTGCTTTGGAGTGTCTGCTCAGTCCAACCACCAAGCTGGTCGTTTACAATCCACTTGTTGCCGTATGTCACAATCTGATCAAGAAGTGGCTCGCTGCTGCTGTGTAGAATAAGAGAAGACAACACTTCAAAACGACATTTTTGATTTCTAGTCAGCTCCTGAGGTACCCACTTATCACACTTCTTCACCTTTCCAATTTGCTTCATATGCTGAATGACCACAGAATGGTCGACACTGAGTTCTTCAGCAACTTCTCATGTAGTCGTAAGAAGATCTGCCTTGATGATGGCTCTCAGTCGTCATTGTCAACTTCCGATGGCTGACCAGTAGGCTCATCTTCTAGGCTCTCATCCTCTTTGCAAAACGTCTTGAACCACTACTGCACTGTACATTTGTTAGCAGTTCCTGGGTCAAATGTGTTGCTGGTGTTGCAAATTGTCTCCGCTGCTTTACAACCCATTTTGAACTCAAATAAGAAAATCACTTGAATTTGCTTTTTGTCTAACATCATTTCCATAGTCTAAAATAAATATAAACAGCAAACAAAAAAACACAAAGCAAGAAACGCACATTAAAATGATGTATCAAGTATCCACCACATTTATTTAGAATGTATTCCAGTTTATCAAATGGCCAATTTCAACAATGCAAAAACTGTGATTACTGTTGCACCAACCTAATAGTAGATAGGCTAGAAAAAAAGCAAGGCATTCATCCAAGGTATTTAGATTTAAACGCAGACAAAAGGGGCCAGGCATTCTTCCAAGGTGTTTAGATTTAACTGCAGACAAAAGGGAACCACTGGGACATCAATAAGCATGTAACATGCTCAGAACTCTATGTAAGAATAAGCCTAGTAAGCACTGTGAAGAAATAACTGAACAGGAGAAAGCCCAAGGGTAAAGAAATTACTAGAAAAGCCCAGTTGAAACTGATCTGCACCGTGTCAGAAGCAGTAGAATGAAGAGGGAAACAACAGAGTGTTTGATCAGTTGTGAATTTCAGTCAAAATCCACGAGAAAAGTGCTTGGGCCAAGCCTGGGTGAGAAGAAGGACAGTGATGCTCCACAGAAGAAACACAGGAGCAAGAAAGGAATGCTCAGTGTGAGATGGCTGCGGGGCTCTAAGCAGAGATTCCAGTGGGCCGCTGAAAGTCAGGGTACACAACCAGAAGAAAAGTAGGGGCTAGAGGAGAGTTTAGTTCTAAAAATGACCAGTGCAAAAAACCGGTAAGACTGGGCAGAGCAGCAGTTCTCAAACTTTCACCTGCATCAGAATCACCTGTCAATTGACTGTTGGGCTCTGCCCCCCAAATTTCTCACTCAGTAGGTCTGGAGGGGCACCTAAGAATTTATATTTCTCATCAGTTCCCAGGGGACACTGATGCCTTGACAACCACTGGAGTGGAGTAAAAAGAACAGAAGCCCTAGGAGCTGAAGAACCTAAGGCCAGGAACAAAGTTCTTTTCAAAGATTACCTTCTTCCAGGGAAATATGTTACCTAAAATGGATACCATCATAAAAAGATATGTTAAGTGTATTTCACCACAATTTCAAAAAATTATACCATCATACAATAAGCTAAAAGAGTAGACAGTTGTTAAACCTGCAAACCCAGGTGGTATTACGGAAACAGACGCTCATTTACCTCTTTGACTGAGAATTCCTTCAGGCCTAAATATTTCTGGAGTCTCAAAGGCAAAAATGCAGTCACTTTCATGGACTGTTTCCAGGTCGTCTGTGTCACAAAAGGAACGATGGAACCCATCATAGTACATTTCTGTTAACACAATCTAAAAATGGGAAAAATGCAAATAGTTGGGTAACTGGAAAGTCAGTAAGAATTGATCTCCTAATCCAGCTGTGAACTTCTCCAGATCAGCAGGCCTGCAGGGGAGTTGAGGGCTTGGAAACACCTCATCACTCCCGGGGAATCTGCCTTTAATAAGAGAGTCTTGGAAGCACAATATCCTTTCTGGTTTATAACAACAACCTCTGATTTCAGAGTGCTGGGGCACTAAATCCAGAGTTCCTTTAAGCTTTGGTGAAGACAGTCAGCACTTACAAAGTCTAAAGCCCTTGTTTCACAGGGAGAAGAAACTAAAGAGAGATGGAGCGACTTGCCTAAGGTTATACACCTATCCAGCCTCATAGCAATGGTAAGAGTCTACATCTGATTCTGAGATTTTCTACCATTAAATTTTCTTTTCAGATTAAAAAATGTCAAATAACCATGGAGATCTGTACTGGAAAAAAAAGTAAACTGACTCAAATGCCCAACAATAGAAACTAGTTAACTATACTATAGTTCTACTGGAATT
The DNA here is from genome assembly GCF_910594005.1 of Cervus elaphus. Classification (NCBI taxonomy): domain Eukaryota; kingdom Metazoa; phylum Chordata; class Mammalia; order Artiodactyla; family Cervidae; genus Cervus; species Cervus elaphus. The sequence goes on from NC_057824.1 coordinate 34,890,684, forward strand.
ATAAAGGTCTTGCGAAGAGTAAGCTACATATATTTGCACTAACATGGAAAGATCTCCTAAGTAAATATTAAAAGTCAGAAAAGAAAAGTATGAGTACACGGTTCCATTTTCATAAAATAGTAAATAAAGTATATGCACAAGACAAAATATAAATGAGCATACAACACAGTATTAAATTTAATAAGCCTTAGTTCTAAGATACTTAGATACAAGGTACTTTCACTTTTACTAACTTTTATTAAGTTTCTGAAATGGTTGACTACTTTATAAAGAAAGAAAAATAAAAGATGGGGAAAAAGACAATGGAGACATGTAGAGACCTCATTACATGCTCAGCAGCACCGTCCAGTGAAAAAGTACTGGACCCTGAAGAGGTTCCAGTTCCGGCCTGCCACCAACCAGCCCCATGACCCTGAACAAGTCACATAGTTTCTCTAGGCCTCCTTCAGATGAGGAGGTTGGACTGGGCTCCTAAGGTCCCCTCTACTATCACAAATATACTATGAGTCAATGAGGTGAAAGGGGCTTGGTGGCACAGTCCACAAACAATCCAAGAATAACAGTCCTCTCACATTTTTCTTCTAATGATTTAATGAACACATTGTCTTCCTGCAGGTGAACATGTAAGTATACGTCACTTTCTCCAGCAAACTGAGGTAAAAAACAAACCCGTAATTATATCACTCACTTAATGCAAAAAGAGCCAAACAGCACTGGAGGCTTTAAAGATACAACCAGATTAGCCTCAGACACACACCAAAGCCTTCCTCTCTCTACCTTTCCCCTCATCTTGAATTTACAAAAAGAGAAAGAATGAATGAGCGAAGTAAGGAAAATCATGAACATTTTATCAATCTGCAAGTACCTGGCCTATGAAAATATGAAATACTTGCTGCATCAGGGCAACACTGCTGGTGGTATTTGTTTTACTGCAATACTTCCCAGATGAGATCACAGGAGGTCAAAGTACAAAACACCTTCATTATTTACATGATTACATAGCAGCATTTAGCAGTTATCTAGGGATAAGTCATTCAGACACTGAATCATCTTTCCTTGGTAAATTTTAAATAGGGAATTTTTTCCCAAATAAAACTCTAACAGTGAATTGAGTAAAAGAGGTGTGTAAAAGTATGTCAAGTCACAAACAGGCCAAAATTATTCTGGGTCAATACAACTGTGTATCAAATATTTACCCAAAAAAGAAAGGTGGGGGGGTCGAGGGGGTTACAACTTTCCTTTCTCTCATCTAAACAAGGTAAAACACTCTAATCAGAAAATAAACCACACTGAGCCCCTGTATGTACAGTACTAGCAATATGCTCATTCTTTTCACCATAATGGGAAGGAATTTTCAAGAACAACTGGTTGGGTTTTCTAAGCCTCCCTGACCTTCAAATACCACAGGATGCTCTTCCTGTGGCCCACATGAGCATCCACAGAATGATTTAAGGTGGTGGTGGTTTAATTAATTATACCTATAAACAAAGCTGAAAGAAGGTCTTGGTGTAAAGTCACAGCTTTTCCTTTTAAATATACATACACACAATTAAATGAAGCATGAAAAGTTTTTATGTATATTTTTCTCCTTTGGATCTTGATGTTTTTATCTTTCCTTTAACAGTAAAAGCAACTAATTTTAAATTTCTATCCAACCATGTCTGACTGAGAACTGTTAAAAAAAAAAATCCAGAAGAAGAGAAAGCAACATTTTTGTGGCTCATGTGTCATCGGTCTTAGCAAGCTTATTACCTGATCAGTGGGGATCTTTGTTTCCACGGACACTGCTTCCCGAAGTCTGGCGACAGTCCCAGACAGAGGCACGGCCACGCCAACCCGCATGCAGTGAGAGCATTTCCCCTGATACACTACAGTGACATAGAGGGGCCTGTGCAGATCAAAGTCAGATCTTCTCATTAGTCACTCACTTCAACTAAAATGAATGAGTAAAACAACTCTGACATGAAGTCAACAACACGGAAGCAAACGCACACCTTCATTTGGACCTATGCAGAACTATCAGGCAATAATCAGTAAGTCTTTCGAGAGGACGAGCTCAAGATGGCAGAGGAGATGGACGTGTGCTCACGGACTCCGGTGAGAGCACCAAAGAACGCTTTGGAAAGGGCGGTATTTATAAAACAAACACACAGCGCACCAGTACTTGGTCCCGTGCTTGTGTTTTCTTTGAAACAGTGTAACTCCGAGAAATTTTGAGGAACAGTTCAAAGAAAATAGCTAATTTAAAAGTGTAATGCAAGGTCTCTAGAGGCTCTAGCAGGCACTCGACAACCTTCTCCAGCTCCCACACCACAGGTGGACGACCAGCTGAAGAGAATACAACCAGACCAACCAAAAAAGACTTGCCCGCCCCATGTACCTGCCAACCCTACAGGCTCAGACTGGCATTTATAAATTTCTGTAAGGCCTTATGCCTGTATTCAATTTATCAGTAATCCTATTACTTGTCTAAATATGTAAGAAGCCCCAATAGAGGAACCTACAGAAGAAAAGGAGCATATAGGAACACAGTTTTAGTTTTATTAACTCTGTTCTTACCTTGTGTGGGGTAGAGGAATTGGCAAAGAAATGCAGAGGAAAGGATCAAAAGTGTTGCTCTGCTTCTGACAATGAGGACACGTCAAAGAAGATCTTCAAAAATAAGAATGTAAGACACTCACATTAAGATCACCTAGAACTATATAAATATAAGCAGACAACATAACGGAAATTTAATTTGCTCATACCTGTATTGGGCTTGAAAAAGTTCTTGTACAAAAGTGCTACAGACAGGAAAAGATGGTCCCTCAGGCATCATATCAGTTTCTGATGGTGGCTAAAAAAAAAATAAAGTACAACTTCACAAACTAGAAGTGCCAGGTCTTGACTGACGATGAGCCTAAAGATGTCACAAACGTCCCAGACCTCCTCTACCAGATCTGCATCAGACCCAGATGTTTCGGGGAAAGGCATCTGCTAAAGGAACCAGAACACAGCTGCCAGGACGTGGGTCACACGGACTCATGGCCTCACCGGCTCTCCTAGACACAGCGCCTGCCCGTCTCTCCACACCGCCCAGGCCCTTGGGCAGTCCTTCCCGGGCGCTGCAATCCTCCTCCGGCTCTCAACAGGCCCCCTCCAACCTCTTCCAGGGAATCATCTCAACCATCCAAAAGTACCAATTCCTGCCTACAGGGAATTTACTCTCTAGCATCTATTAGCTCTGCTGCCTACTTGGGCCTAATCATTCTACTCACATTTTACCTAACCTTTTCATCCCCGCTGTCCCCCCACCACAGTGAGTTACTGAGCATCGGGTACCACGTGCAGAGAGCGCTGCAAAAGGCATAAAGACACAGAGAGGTAAGACACAGCACCTGATCCTGAGTATGTCTCAGTCTGCAGGGAGTCAGCCACAGGCGTACAGTCATGTGACAGTACAGAATGCTCAGGGACAAAGGACCTTGAGTCAGAGTAATTTAACAGCTTACCAAAACTAGAAATTTAAAATCTGAGGTACAGAATAGAATTATCAAAATATTTTAAAGCTATGAGAGGAGAACAACACTTTATTTCCATTACATAAATCATTTTGTCTGTCATATTAAGACTACATAAAAAAAAAAAAAAAAACTGATAATGAATCACTGATTTTCAGTAAGAATATTCTAAGGGTTCAGTTCCTACACTCAAATCTAATCCTAACAGCAGAGACATCCATACATTTCCTCTTTGATTGTGTAGATCACATTCCAGTGATCTACAGACTATGTCTCATTGGAATAGAAGGCAAATTTTTGCTTTAAAGACAGTTCACTGAGTCTAATGTCAGTCTAAAGGTACACAGGCACATGCGTCCCCTCTCGTGAGTGTAACCTCCTTGGAGACAGCGACTCTTGTTCCTGACAACTGCCAGCACAGTGGTGGCGGCAGCCCAGGGGGAGACAGCCTCTAAGTATGCACGAAACTCACTTAGTCAACTTCACAGTATTAACTAACTGCAAACTGCAACAACTACTCAGAGGAGGTTTGGAAGAATCTACTCTCACTCCTTCCTCCATTCAGCTCAGCACTCCCTGACTGCCCTAGGGGCGTGCCCTTACCTTCAGAGGAGGCTGGCCACTCTGCTTCACAGCATGATTGAGGTCTTCGTGAACTCGGTCCAAAAGCCACAGCAGAAACTCCTGGGCATCGTGCTGGGAATTTCCCCGATACTGCAGTGCATTCTTTGACACAATACTCTACACGGGCAGATAAATCAGCATGAATAGTCAGTTTCTGGCTTTAAAGATAAACCATCCATAATCCCAAAGAGGAATGCAAGATCTCAAGGGAGTTAGTGAGTACTTCCTGGGAAGACAGCAAATGTGAAACCAGATGCTCATGAAAGCCCCACCTGTGCACCAAAAACTTTTAAATGCACCGACCCAACAATCCTACTTTTAGGAATATGGATCTAAAGGAAACCATCAAAACAGCATGCCAAGACTTCTAATAGAAAAAAAACTCACTTCTAATTCACTAATAGAAAAAAAAAAACCTGGTAATAACTTGAACATCTTAAATATAAGAACTGTTACAAATACCAAATCATTGTGTTAACCTGCAACTAATATGTTATATGCCAATTATAACTTCAATTTTTTAAAAAGTAAAAGAAAAAATGAGAATTGGTAAAAGTAAGTATTACAGTGTTGGATGATAAGCCAAAGTATAAAATAAGTCCACATAAAGTAAATGACTGAGTGAGTAAATAAGTAGGAAGAGACAAATCTCCCTTAAAGAAGAATTCTAAATAATGTGTCAAGAATCTCTCCTCCAGGAGCTGGAACTTAACCCCCACAACCCCAACCCTACCACCCTGAATATGGACTGAGACAGTGACCTGCTTCCAAAGATTCTAGTCTTTGCAAAGAGAAGCAGCCAGTGAAAGGCTGCAGGTGAAGCGATGAATTAAAATTAAGATCACAGGCTCTGAAGCATATAGCCTGAATTCAAATCTCTGCCCTGCTGCTTACTATTGGTGAGGCCTGGCCTACTCTGCTCCAAAGTAAAAAGGATAAAAAATGTTTAGCGTGATGGTTACGTGTAAATGCATGCAAAACATTTCACATATAAGTGACATATAATAAGCACTCAAATTTGAGCTATCAGGAATGGATTTGAAAGCAGGAAGAAAGAAGGGGAGACAACTGCACAAAGGAAGCACAGTTAGGGGACAAATGAAACGACGAGATGAGAAGAGGGTCTAAGCTAAGTGTGTGAGGGCGAATTTGGGAGAGATTTCAAAACTGGGGCAGCAGAAGTGATAAGATTTGTGACCTAATGAGCGTTTCCCAGGTGGTGCAAGTGGTAAAGAACCCACCTGCCAATGCAGGAGACATAAGAGTCGTGGGCTTTGATCCCTGGGTCAGGAAGATCCCCTGGAGGAGAGCATAGCAACCCACTCCAGGATTCTTGCCTGGAGAATCCTCATGGACAGAGAAGCCTGGAGACCTATAGTCCACAGGGTCACAAAGAGTTGGACATGACTGAAGCGACTTAGCACACACATGAACATGATCTAACGAATGTGGAAAGTGAGGAAGAAGGCATTAGCGTCATTCATGTGTCTTTATCTGGATGACGGGCCACTGCTGGTTCCCTTCATCAAGACAAGATTAAAAAAAAAAAGGAAGAAGTCTGGAAAAGAGAGTGATGCGCTCCTATTAGAATCCACTATATCTGAAGTTCTGTAGACCCTCCAAATGGACATACCTGCTAAGCAACTGAAAAAAACAGGTCTTGCACTCAATGAAAGAGTCTGTGCTCAGGACAAGGATTTCGGGGTGAAGGGATGAGTGGTCCTTGAAATCATGAGTATGACTAGCACTGTCCAGACAAGATCATGAGAGATCCATTCACCAGAGGACAGAATCCAGAGGACTGCTCTATTTAGGAGGACCTTAAAGATGACCAAGAAAAGGCCATCAAAGATGTGGCAAGAAAATCAAGATGATGAAGTCCCAAGAGTCAAGAGCTAAGGAGAGTGTGATCATCAGTGTTACAAGTTGAATGACAAAGTAAGCCAAAGAACTAACATCTGTCCACTGTATTTTCCAATTAAGATAATGATAACAAAGATGAAAAGGGATAAATCTTTAATTGGGAGAAGAACCATCACAAACTGATGATCAAATTCAATGTAAGTAACAAAAAGATGATTTACAAAATTCAAATTTAAGGAGGAAAAAAGTTAAGGGACACAAATGAGAGAAAATATGGAGGTGGCATTGGTAAAACTCACTAACTGAATAATGTGAACAAGGAAGAGGAAGGACCCTGGTAACAAACAAGAATTTGAGTGACCTGAAGGATACCATGCGGACACCGCCTCAGAAGCAGGTGTAAAAAAGGGGGAGTGGGTGTGGGTAAAGAGACCACCACACTACAGAACTCACCCAGAGGTCCGACACCACCCAATCACCGAATCTAATTCCTTCCTTCTCAGTCTTCATTTTCCTCAATCCCCCCATTTCATATACTTGACATCTAAACTCCATTTTGAAATGGTCTGGTTTGTGGCCATAAATTATTTTCGCATTTAGGAAAATCAAAACTAGAGCCATTGTGATGGACAGTGGAAGAATGTGACCCACAGAAGAAAAAGACCTCCTAGCAAAGAAAAATGAATCAGTTAAAAAAAAAAGAAAGAAAGAAAAGAAATCAGCAGCACTAGCAGGTGAACCTGCAGCTGATTCAGGCTGGGAGAGAAACCCATGAGTGATGACGCTATACTGAGTGATATACAGAAAAAATCTGGATAACACCACGGTTCTTAGTTTCTGACTTCAGTGGACAAAGAATTGGGAACAGAGGAAGAGATGGGGGACTGCAGAACTCTGAACAGGTCAAAGTATGAGGGACTCACAGGATCCCAAGTGAGAGAGGCCTGGTGCTCAGGGAAAACATCTGAACTGGCAAGTTCAATCAGAGCACATACACCTATCCTGTGAAAGTGTCAGTCACTCAGTTGTGTCCGACTCTTTGTGACCCCCATGAACTGTAGCCCACCAGGCTCCTCTATCCATGGGATTCTCCAGGCAAGAATACTGGAGCAGGCTGCTATTCCCTTCTCCAGGGGGATCTTCCTAACCCAGGGATCGAACCTGGGTCTCCCATGTTGCAGGCATGTTCTTTACCATCTGAGCCACAGGGAAGACAGCCTATCCTATGAGCATGGAGGAAATAACCCAGGGAACATTTAACGAGAAAAGGTGGGCAGCTGGGACCGAATCTTATAGAATGGACAAGTCCCAGAAAAGAAGCCCAAGAAGACGATCAGAGGGAGCAGCCCGAAGAGAGTGGCACCCCACAAGCTGAGGGAGGAGAAACCTTAAAGGAGATGGAAACGCCGACTCAAAGCACCACAGCAAGGTCAAGTACGACAAGCATGGAGGTGGGTACTTCAGAAGAGCAAATTAAGAGACTGACTCCTGCTCCATTTCAGTGACACAGACCAGAGAGGGTGAAGGAGAAGAAGAGGTAAGGCAACTGAATGGTATCAAGAATACCACTCTTCGTATCCCAGAAGCTTCGTTACAAAAGGAAGGAGGAAAGATGCTCTAATCCTGCAGAGGCAGCACTTACAGGACAGAGGGGCTTCAGTGGTGAGGGAAGAAGCTAACAGAAAGGACATACTGGAAGAAAGGTCCTCCAGTAAGGGGAGAAGGCAGGATTCAGAAAAGAGGCAAGGAACCGCCTTAAGCAGGAGCGGGGAAAGAAGCAGAGGAGGTAAGGATAGTCATGGATTCAGAGAGGTTATAGACAGGGAGGCAGGGAACGTTGTTTTTGTTTTGTGGAGGAAGCAGAGGCCAACTGCCAAGAGGAACTTTTAGGTTCAGCAGGGATAAAGACAAGCCTCCTGGCATACAGATGAGTCACACAAAATGCTGGAAGCATAACCAGCTTCTGCTCAAGAATCTCTCCTTTATTTACTTCCAAAGTAGAGGAGGGATAGTTCTCAGCATATGCGTCCTAAGAAACAAAGTAGCTGAAATAAAATGATTCTCTTTGTGTCAAAACAGGTATTTTATGCAGTGTCCATCAAATTCAGGGTGGGGACAACATTCAATTCTTTATCAAGGTTGCATGAAACTTGATTTATGCTTCCTGCCATTATCACTTCAACTCATCCAGCATTTCTCCTCCAATCACTGCATAAAAGGTGCTGTGCTGAAGCTGCTCAGCAAGATTCTTGTTGGGCACGACTGGACAAGCAACAGGACTTCCACAGCCCTCTGTAACTACAGCCAAAACTGCTCTAGGGCCAAGCCCATCCTAAATCACTGCCTCTCAAATTAAAGGAGATGTTACAGGAAACCTCACTGAACAAACACAACACAAAAGCTCCTCTCCCCCTTCACAGTGGTGACTTCTTCCCACTGCAGAGACCCAAGGGACTACTGCGACCATTTCACTTCTTCCCCAGACAAACCAAAACACAGAATAATCTAGTAACCATCCTTTAATGTGTGTTACAGAAGAAGAAACATAACAGGAGTCAAGAAGCCTGGGCTCCACCGTGGCTCTGCCCCACACCGCTGGTTATCTCGGGGAACTCACTGAACCTGATTGGTGGTCACACAATGAAGCAGTTGAGCTGGACCATCATAGAGTCCCTGGCATCTCACAGCTTTACCCAAACTCTGCCCCTAGAATACCAGCAAGTGATTTGGTTTTTCTTTGGGGCCTCATCGGACACTCTTTTGGTTTGCCTTTTATCATTTTTTTTCCTAATTAAATCTTAAGTTTATTTGATGTTGTAAAATTAATCCTTCTCTAGTTTTGCAGGTTTTTTAAAAGCTGATTATCACTAGAACATGTCATCTGTAAATATTTCTACCATCTGAGAAATCATATAAATTTGTCACTTGTCATGACAGAGCATGAACCTTCTTAAAATTAACCTTACACATTTGTGTCTACTTTGCAGAGTCTGGGTATGAGGCTGATTTGTAAAAACATTAAACTGGAAACTGCTACTTTAAATACTACTATAAATAAATCTAACCATCACTCCAATTTTTCATTCAAGATGATCCCTAACATCTAGTTACTAAACAATGAGTAAAAGCCAAAACACATTTTTAGGGGCTTCAATCCTCTTAAAATTTCTCTTCACCCTTCAAATAAAACCTTAAGGTCAAGAACTACAGAGAATTTTTTTCTCCCTTAAAGGGAAAAAAAAAAGAGTTGGAAGCATGGCCCAGAAAAGAAAAAGAATGACGTCTATCTAACTGGAGTTAAAAAAAAAAAAAAAAATTAGACAGGTTCTTTCATTCCATAGAGCCCAAAGCAGCAGAATCCTGGGCTCCAGAGAAAAGACAGTAACTGGTTCAAGACATCCTTTACCTGACTCCAAAAAGATGACAAAGCAGTGGCTATTGGTGATTTCCTTCCATGGGGAATGGATGTGGCAATATCTGACATGAACGATCAGGAGTTGGCTTACGCTTTTGGAGAAAAGGTAGCTTGCCAAAACTCATCAAACCAAATCACCACTCACTTTCCTTGGTTCTATGCCAGAAGGAATGTAGAATTTACTTTCAGTGATTCTGGAAAAGAACAGAAGAACTTGGGAGGACAATATATTTACATTTTAAGAGAAAGTTCTAAAACTGAAACTTGGTTTCTGGGCTGTGCTGGAAAGAACAGAATGATAAGCACTTGTCCTGAGAAAAGTTTCATCTCTTATATCTGACCTCCTGGACACTTAAGCTGATGAAGAATAATTAACTAAAAACATAGGGGATGCAATTGGTACAAATCGATGAAAACCCTAAAAGCAGATACGACCCATAAAACAGTGACAGAGAAAGTGTAAAACAGAATTCCATGCCAAGGTACAGGACACAGCCACCCTCAACAGGGCTCTCTGTGACCTTCATCTAGCCCTTCCTCCTTGTATTCCCACCTGTGGTGGGAAAGTCTATTCACACAACAGCACAAACGAGGCAGAGAGGCCCTCAGGACTAAGCCAGCCGTAGCAACTACCGCCCTTGGAAAGAGACTGTACGGCTTCCACGGTCCCTACGCCTGGAATGCCCTCCACTCCCATTCCCCAAGTTCTCTGCTCCCTCTCCTTCCTCAGAAAGATGGAGCTGGGACCCTAGGGGGAGAGGAACAAGACAGGAGGAAGGAGGCAACAGGAAAGGCGCTTCCTTCTAGGATGGAAAGACAATTCAGGGAGAACTATAGAGACTGTCACACACCACTGTTCATGTGTTCACGTTTGGCCACAAGGAAGAGTGAGTCGTTCTGGTACAGAGCTCCTTGATCCTTCCGGACTGAGAGCCAAACAAAGGGTAGCTCAAGCACAGGTGTCCCCTGTGTCCAAGTTCTCAAGTTCCAAATTTAGAAACTAAAACAGATTTGGACAGCAAGGGATATTTATAGTTACTAGTTTTCAATGTTAAATTAATATAATACCAGAACAACTTGGCAGGGTCTCACTGATGAAATAAAAATAGGAAAGGGCATCAGTTCAGTTCAGTCACTCAGTCGTGTCCGACTCTTTGCAACCCCATGAACCGCAGCATGCCAGGCCTCCCTGTCCAACACCAACTCCCACAGTCCACCCAAACTCATGTCCATTGAGTCGGTGATGCCATCCAACCATCTCATCCTCTGTCATCTCCTTCTCTTCCTGCCCTCAATCTTTCCCAGCATCAGGGTCTTTTCAAATGAGTCAGCTCTTCACATCAGGTGGCCAAAGTACTGGAGTTTCAGCTTCAGCATCAGTCCTTCCAATGAATATTCAGGACTGACTTCCTTTAGGATGGACTGGTTGGATCTCCTTGCAGTCCAAGGGACTCTCAAGAGTCTTCTCCAACACCACAGTTCAAAAGCATCAGTTCTTCTACACTCAGTTTTCTTTACAGTCCAACTCTCACATCCATACATGGCCACTGGAAAAACCATAGCCTTGACTAGACAGACCTTTGTTGACAAAGTAATGTCTCTGCTTTTCAATATGCTGTCCAGGTTGGTTATAACTTTCCTTCCAAGAAGTAAGCATCTTTTAATTTCATGGCTGCAATCACCATCCGCAGTGATTTTGGAGCCCAGAAAAATAAAGTCAGCCACTGTTTCCCCATCTCTTCGCCATGAAGTTGATGGGACCAGATGCCATGATCTTAGTTTTCTGAATGTTGAGCTTTAAGCCAACTTTTTCACTCTCCTCTTTCACTTCCATCAAGAGGCTCTTTATAAAAGAAAAAGTTGTAATAGAAGGACTGAGAAATGGCTAGTGCATTTCAAGAAATTATAGCTAAGGGTGGAAGTATGGTCAACAGCATTAGAGCCAGAATAAAAGAAATAGACCACAAGTGGTTCAGCTAGATGAACAATGAGCAAGATTTTTCAACAGGTCATAAAGCTGTATCAGCAGAAAACACAGCAACAAAAGAAGACCTCCAAGTATTTAAACACTGGTTGAATAGTTCTGGTAGAAATGCAGTAGAAACAGAAAGACTGGATTCTTAATACCTGGGTTTAAGCCCAACTGTTACTTAACGTGTAGTTTTTCTGAGCCTTGGCTATCTTTTCTGCAAAATGGGGATGATAATACTTTTTAAAATTTATCATTGTGAGGCTTTCATGAAATCACAAAAGCATTTTAAACTCTAAATACCTGTCATCATGTAAGTTTCAAAAGTCAAGAAAAAAGCAAGGAATTAGCCTATGGTATAGTATAATCCTGGAAAATGCCAAAGAAAACGAGAAGAAAATATCTAAGGCACTGGCTCTCAACCCATGGTGGTACAATAGAATCACCTGGGAAATTTTATTTTACAAATGAAAACCGTAAGTGGCAGCAGCCATGGGATACTGACTTAATTAGGTCTATGGTGGGGCCAGTTCATCAACAGTTTTGTTTTTCAAATGTTATTTAACAATTCTATTTCTAATGTGAAGCCAAGACTGAGAAAAAGCATGCCATGCTAAAAAAAAAACCACTAAATTTTCAGTTCCAAAAACATTAAAAATTTACAGGAGGCTCTTTTGTCATAACTGCATTACATCAACTACTACATTTTATTCACTCACCAGGATACATAATCTCATATCTGTCTCTATCACTAGACTGATCGGGGATGTCTTATTCAATATTATTTCCTAGAAACCTAGCAAATACAGTATGTGACACAAAGAATAATAATAAGTTAATATTAGAGTACCTTTAATGTATCAGGCTTTGTACTAATTGTTTTATAGGTGTTATTTCCTATAAAAGTTAATCCCCAGAAATCCCCTAGGCTGTTAAGTACAATATTAACATCATTATTTACAGAGAAAAAACCTTGGGCTCAGTAAAGTGAAGTAACTTGCCCAATGTTATCATTATTCTCCAACCTCATCTGATTCAAGTGAAAGTGAAAGCCGCTCAGTTGTGTCCGACTCTTTGCAAGCCCATTGGCTATACAGTCCATGGAATTCTCCAGGCCAGAATACTGGAGTGGGTAATCTTTCCCTTCTCCAGCACATCTTCCCAACCCAGAGACTAAACCCAGGTCTCCCGCATGGCAGGCAGATTCTTAATAGCTGAGCCACCAGGGAAGCCCTCATCTGATTAAAATGGCCTTGAAACATTTTTGCCCATAATTATTTTTTTCAATGAATGGTTTTTTCCTTTATACAACTCAGGATCATGTAGGGCTTGTGGTTCTTTCTGAGCGCCAGTCTCAATGCAGACACAAAACATGTGCTGGAGACTGAGCTACAGTTGCACCAAGCCTGAGGCTTCAGGGAGCTTCTTTGCTTTTAAATAAATCTGTGTTAATAAAGTGTCTGTTTTGTTCTAATTAGCATTTTTTTCCTATGACTGAGATATGGCCCAGAAACAAAAATGCAGTCTCTCTAATTGAAATGTTATTATTCAAAGAGTGAGGAGGAATTCGGACTATGTCAGCAGATCAGCTTGCAGCATGTGAAGAAATATGCCCTGCCTGAGTGTCCCCGGTTGCTACAGAAAGCAAACCAGAGTCTACCATCTGCCCCGGGAGAGCTGCATCTGTCTGTCAACAGCAAATACAAAGGGGAGCGCTCACCTTATAATGCTCAGGCTGGTCTGCTGGTGGAGATGATTCTGATCTCGTCTTTCCATCCTTCCTAGGACCCTCTACCTGGCCAAGCCAAGCCAACTCCAAAGTCAACTTGGGTCACCAAAATGTGTTTATGCACCCAGTCAACTAACTCAAGAAACTCAAGTGTCTTCTTTCTAGTCTCCTCAACATTTTCCTACACAATCTAAGATTCTTCCCAACTGTAGTAAAATAGAGCTTTTTAAAAAACTTAACAAAAAAAAAAGAAGGAAGAGGGAGAATTTTAGCTAACTATCAACACAATCAAAAAAGGAAATACCCAAGCCCTGATGTGACTAAAAGGTCATCATATGGGAAGTGCAATAATCTTCAACAGCTAAAATTCTTCCCTGGTGGTAGAGTGGAGGCGAGCCCATCTGCCAATGCAGAGGACACAGGTTTGATCTCTGGTCTGGGAAGATTCCGTATGCCATGGGCAACTACACCAGGCAAGCCAGAACTACTGAGCCCCTGTGCCGACAACTATGGAAGCTCACAAGCCCTAGAGTCCATGCTCCACAGTAAGAGAAGCAATGAGAAGCCTGCTCACTGCAACTAGAGAGGAGCGCCCGCTCAGAACTAGAGAAAGCCCTCAGCAACAAAGACAAAGACAACCAAAAATAAACAAACACACTCAAAACAAAAACTGGAAAAGCCATCTAAATATCCAAGAAGTTACTATATATTCTTACCACAGAACATTACAAACGTTTGAAAGTTTTAGAAAATACAAAAAAATTAAGTGAAGATACAAAACTACATATGAATTTGATTTCAAACTTTGAAAAAACATTTTTAAAAGACCTTTTAGCTTTTTATCCTTGTAAAGATACACCAAAACATTAATAATCGTTACCTTAAAGGGGCAAGTTTGGAATGATTTTTCCTTTACATATTTCACCGTTTTCCATATTTTCTAAATGAATTTGTTGATAATGATAACCAAGCGGTACATAGGGTGATTTTATGATAGTACACCCTAGTATTTTGGCCAAGGAACCAAATCTCATTCACAGAAAGGGCTGGCAAAAAAAAAAAAACAACAACAACAACAAAACAAACACAGACCTTACTTCTAGCTGAGGTTTTGGCCCCAAATCCCTGAGAGGCAGGCTGTACTATGCTAAGAATTTTTTGCTCTGCTAGACAGATCTTGGGAGTTTTAAATCAAAGTCTGCTGCCTTATTAACCATAAACTCAAAACCTAAATCAACCTTTGGACCTTACCATTGGGGGAAAAAGCAACCAGGATCAAAGAAAAATGAGGGAAAGAGAGAGGGAAAAACGAGTTTATGCCTCCAGCCACCCACCAGCGGCCTTTTAAGGCCTTCCCGGCTTGCCAGGTGGGAGGTGAAAGCTCAGCTCTAGGAAGAGAAAAAAAAAAAGCAGCAGCCTCAGCTTCCTGATGAAGAGGTGGGAAGACAAGGGGCAAACAGGGGCGTGGCTTATGAACCCAGCACATGGCTCTGCTCACCTCTAGAGGCCAGTGATGTCCTCGGCTGAGGGTCACTCCCCTTTGGGGTGGAAGTAGAGACCTATGGGTTTCCCTAGTGGCTCAGTGGTAAGGAATCCACCTGTCAATGCAGGAGACGTGGGTTCGATCCCTGACCCAGGAAGATCCCCCGGAGAAGGAATTGGTGACCCATTCTAGTATCTTGCCTGGAAATCCCCATGAACAGAGAAATATTCTTGAACATTCCAGTACTCTTATAACCTGGTATGCTATATGGTTCATGGGGTCATGAGCATCGGATGTGACTTAGTGACTGAACAACAACAGAGGGACCTACACATAACTGGAGGTGGAATAGTGTGGGAAAGATAAGAGTGGGGGAGGCATGAGGCCCTGAACTACTCCAAGGCCAAATAAACGTCTTCTATAATCAGTGTGTGTGTTCACTGGCAAAGTAAACGTCCTCTTGATTTTGAATATGCTGGTATCTGATGATAATCAGATCTAAAATGTTTGTGACCAAACAGACAATTTTATAAAGGGATTCAAATTATTCTGGAAATAATCTTGCTTTGAATCAATATTCTGTGATTGCATTTTGATAACTAAAACATAAATTACTAGTAATCAAGAGATGTTATTCATAAGCAGAGACCCAGTAAATTTCACTATGAATTACACATTCATATTGCCATAAACCCAGAGCACTCCAAATAAATTTTAACTGGCTAAAGCAGCTTTCAAGTCACAGACCTGCCATATCACTCTTCTCCACACCCAGCACTGGGCATGCCTGACAGCTAAGCCAGGCTGACTAGTAAGCCAAACACGGCTGTAGTCTCCAAATCTGGCCAGCCTCCACGGGTTCCTTCAACCCTCACGTCGGGGAGCAGGCAGCACACAACCACCACAGGGGCAGCCTCCAGCTTATCTGGGCTCTGTGCTTCCCCGGGGAAAGTGCTAGAACCTTTCCAGTCTAGGCCTGGTCTGACATGCCTCAATTTCAGCCAGTGCTAGTCAGTACAGGGAGGCTTCCCCACCTGCCAATGCAGGAGATGCCAGAGACAAGGGTTGATCCCTGGGTCGAGAAGATTCCTCTAGAGGAGGGCATGGCAACCCACTCCAGTATGCTTTCCTGGAGAATCCCAAGGACAGAGGAGTCTGGCAGGCTATAGTCTATGGGGTCGCAGAGAGTCAGACATGACGGAAGCGACTTAGCACACATGCACGCACACACAGTCGGTACAGGACTTGTTCATCCGCCTGTAGAACATGAAAGCTAACTCAGAGAGTATGTGAAGACACAGAGAGCAAACAAAAAGAAGTCTGTGAAATCCAAACCAGGTAATTCCCTGAATTATCTCAATGCCACTCTCATACAGGCGTCCTCCCACTTTAAAGAACAGATGAAGCTGGGTGGCCTTCACTATCAATGAAGAAATGCAAATTAAAACAATAAAATGCTTCTTCTCACTTATCAACTTCAGGATTTCTTTCCTGCAAGTGGGGTATGACAGCCATTCTTACACTGCTAATGGCACAACCCTTCCAAAAATGAAGTAACAACATGATTTAAGGACCTTCAAAATAGATAATCTCTGACAGGAATTTCACTTCTAAATATCCTGAAGAAAAAAGTTAAAACGAAAATTTATGTTAAAAATATGTTCACTGCAACCAGAAACTATCCAAAAACAGGTACTAGAACCTTCATCTACAGAGTTGTTTTAAAAAAAATGACTCATATAATACAATATAAAGGCAATCACACAATGCAAAATTAAACAGTTTGATCTCAATTATGTTAACACACACAAAAAAGGGGAAAAAGTAACATGCTAAACAACTTTTATACATTTTCAATTTTCCTTTTTCAACTGTCACATATTTTCCAAGTTTTCTACAATATTTTAGATATTACACTTACCAGAAGAGATGTGATTCATAATGAATTTTGGCAAAAGAAACCAGACACAAAAGACTCCCTACTGCAAATAAAAGTCACATGAGATACCACTTCACCCCCACTAAGATAGCTATAATAGAAGACAGACAATAACAAATATTGACAAGGATGTAGAGAAGTTGGACCCCTCATACAAAGGATGGTGGAAATACAAAATGGTGCAGATGCTGTGGGAACAGTTGGGTAGTTGCTCAAAAAGTTAAACATGGAGTTGCCATATGACCCTGAGATTTTATTCCCAGGTATACATCCAAGAGAAATGAAAACTATTTCCACACAAAAATTTGTAGTTGAGTATTTGTGTGTGTGTGTGTGTGTGTGTGTGTGCTCAGTCGCTCAGTTGTGTCCAACTCTCTGTGACCCTGTGGACTGCAGCCCACCAGGCTCCTCTGTCCATGGGATTCTCCAGGCAAGAATACTGAAATAGGTTGCCATTTCCTACTTCAGGGGATCTTCCTGGCCCGGGGGTCAAACTCAAGTCTCCTGTGTCTCCTGCACTGGCAGGTGGATTCTTTACCACTGCACCACATGGGATGAATGTTCACAGCCTCATTATTCATTAACAGTCAGAGAAGAGACAATCCAAATGTCAATAAACAGAACATGGTGTATTCATGTAACAGAGTATTTTTCAGCCATCATAGGGAATGAAGTTATGATTCATGGTACAACATAACCTTGAAAAACATCAGGTTAGGTGAAAGAAGTCAAATGCAAGGGCCATGTGTTGAATGATTCCACTTCTATGAAATGTTCAGAATAGGAAAATCTACAGAAACCAGAAGTAGATTAGTGAACATTTAGCACTGGGAAGTTGGGGGCAATGAACAATGACTGCTAATTGATATGGGGTTTCTTTGGGGATAATAAAAATGTCCTAAAATTGAGTGTTGGATGCACAACTCAGTGAAAATATTCAAAATCACTGAATTCTACATACACTTTATGGGTCAAGTACACAGTATATAAATTATATCTCAGTAAAGCTGTGTTTTAAAATAACATTTTTATTTCACTTTTAGTAAAATTCAAAATCAGGCAAAACTAATCAATGATGTTAGAAGCCAGGAAAGTGGTTACCTTCGGGGAAGAGGGAGGGGATATGTTTTAGGAAGGGCCAAAAAAGGGAGCTTCTGGAGAGCTAGTGACAACCCATTTCTTGATCTGGTTGATAATATCACTTTCAGTTCAGTCAGTTCAGTCGCTCAGTCGTGTCCGACTCTTTATGACCCCATAGACTGCAGCACATGAGGCTTCCCTGTCCATCACCAACTTCCAGAACTTGCTCAAACTCATGTCCATCCAGTCGCTGATGCCATCCAACCATCTCATCCTCTGTCGTCCCCTTCTCCTCCCACCTTCAGTCTTTCCCAGCATCAGGATCTTTTCAAATGAGTCAGTTCTTCGCAACAGGTGGCCAAAGTACTGGAGTTTCAGCCACAACGTTAGTCCTTCCAATGAATATTCAGGACTGATTCCCTTTAGGATTGACTGGTTTGATCTCCTTGCAGTCCAAGGGACTCTCAAAGAGTCTTCTCCAACATGACAGTTCAAAAGCATCAATTCTTCTGTGCTCAGCTTCCTTATGGTCCAACTCTCACATCCATACATGACTACTGGAAAAACCATAGCTTTGACTAGATGGACCTTGGTCGGTAAGGTAATGTGTCTGCTTTTTAATATGCTGTCTAGGTTGGTCATAGCTTTTCTTTCAAGGAGCAAGCGTCTTTTAAATTCATGGCTGCAGTCACCATCTGCAGTGATTTTGGAGCCCAAGAAATAAAGTCTCTCACTGTTTCCCCATCTACTTGCCATGAAGCGATGGAACCGGATGCCATGATCTTCATTTTTGGTATGCTAAGTTTTAAGTCAACTTTTTCATTCTCCTCTTTCACTTTCATCAAGAGGCTCTTCAGTTCCTCTTCGCTTTCTGCCATAAGGGTGATGTCATCTGCATATCTGAGCTTATTGATATTTCTCCTGGCAATCTTGATTCCAGCTTGTGCTTCATCCAGCCTGGCATTTCGAAAGATGTACTCTGCATATAAGTTAAATAAGCAAAGTAACAATATACAACCTTGACATCCTCCTTTCCAATCTGGAACCAGTCTGCTGTTCCACGTCCTGTTCTAACTGTTGCTTCTTGGCCTGCACACAGATTTCTCAGGAGGCAGGTAAGGTGGTCTTGTATTCCCATCTCTTGAAGAATTTTCCACAGTTTGTTGTGATCCACATGGTCAAAGGCTTTAGCGTAGTCAATGAAGCAGATGTTTTTCTGGAACTCTTGCTTTTTTGATAATCCAATGGATGCTGGCAATTTGATCTCTGGTTCCTCTGCTTTTTCTAAATCCAGCTTGAACATCTGGAAATTCTTGGTTCACATACTGTTAAAGCCTAGCTTGGAGAATTTTCAGCATGACTTTGCTAGCGTGTGAAATGAGGGCAATTGTGTGGTAGTTTGAACACTGTTTGGCATTGCCTTTCTTTGGGATTGGAATGAAAACTGACATTTTCCAGTTCTGTGGGCACTGCTGAGTTTTCCTAATTTGCTGGCATATTGAGTGCAGCACCGTCACAGCATCATCTTTTAGGATTTGAAATAGTTCACCTGGAATTTCATCACCTCCACTAGCTTTTTTCATAGTGGTGCTTCCTAAGGCCCACTTGACTTCGTACTTCAGGATGTCTGGCTCTAGGGGAGTGATCACACCACCATGGTTATCTGAGTCATTAAGATCTTTTTTGTATAGTTCTTCTATGTATTCTTGCCACCTCTTAATATCTTCTGCTTCTGTTAGGTCCATACCATTTCTGTCTTTCAATATCACTTTAGGATTTAATATTCATTGAGTTGTACACTAATGATGTTATGCATTTTTCTGTATGTATGCCACACTTCACTAAAAAGTTTTTTTAAATGACTTCAAAAAGGAAATACTAAAGTTTCTTAATTTAGCCAGATCCCAGGCCCTAATGCAGAATATTTAGTGTTATTTGAATCCATTCTATTTATCTGGTTAGTTAACTAGAAGCAGATTAGAAACTGCAAGATACACGAATGAGGAAGGGGGATGTACAGATGCCCAGGATAAAGTAAAACCGGATAAAGCAAGAAAAAACTAAGGAAGGGCCGTGACAGAGGATGGATGGGCGAGAGCAAGAAGGAGTATTACCAAAAGAGGAAGAAAGAATTCAAACAATCTAAGTAATTCAAGACCATTTATTAAGTCCTGCACAGTCCCAATGTCCCCAAAGATATCTCCATAGTACAGAAGAAGAGTGCAATAGATGAAGCTCAAAATACTCTAAATCACCAGAGACAGTAAACTATGTCCAGGATTCCCTCCCTGAAAAAAGTGAGTGTGTAAACTATGTTATTAAGCCATCTATCAAACAGGGAAAAAGTCAAACTTTTAAAGACTTGATATTTAAATAATTATCTAGGAAATAACATATAAAAGACTTATTCCCTCGAAAAGCCAGATGAATGGGTCATTACTGTTATTCAAAAAAGATCACAGGGTGATAACAAAATGACCCAGAATATATCACAGTGAGAGACTCCCTCTGCAGCAGACACATCAGGGAATCATCTAGCATTGTTACAATGGAAATTTAAATACCACGCCTTCAAAAACAACCTACAATTTAAGAGGTCAGCGTACATTCATCAAAGGTGAGCTCAAAACAATCAGAATCACAAGGCCAGAACCTGAGAAAATTTTATGTGGAAGACATGTATTTTTCCTCAGCACTTAACTATAGTGGCCTTTCGTAGAAGTCTCCACTTCTTCCGTGTTATTGTTCAGTCACTCAGTTGCATCCGACTCTTTTCCACCCCCTGGACTGCAGGACGCCAGGCTTCCCTGTCTTTCACTATTTCCTGGAGTTTGCTCAAACTCATGTCCACTGAATCAGAGATGCCATCCAACCATCTCATCCTCTGTCATCCCCTTCTCCTCATGCCATCAATCTTTCCCAGCATACAGGTCTTTTCTAATGAGTTGGCTCTTCACATCAGGTGGCCAAAGTATTCTGGCTGAATGTTCAGAGCTGACTTCCTTTAGGATTGACTGATTTGATCTCCTTACTGTCCAAGGGACTTTCAAAAGTCTTCTCCAGATCACAGTTGGAAAGCATCAACATCTTCCTACCAAGCTCCCTTTCCCATGTTCCAGGCTTGCTTTCACAAGCTGGGTTGGTGCGGTTTTCCTGCTAAAGTGTTTCCATCACTCAGGTGTGTAAAGGAACCAAAGGCTGTTAAACACCACAGTCTGTGAGGCTGATACTATCACATGGCAATGAAAAGGAAAATAAGGAAGCTGAGGCTCAGTGATTTACCCCAACATCTCAACCATACCAGGATTCTGACTAAACTCAAAATTCATGGGTTCACGGATTTTTCAAAAGGAAAGGAGTAGGGACTTCCCTGGCAATCCAGTGGTTAAGACTTCATGCTTCCAATGCAGGGAGCACAGGTTTGATTCCTGGTTGGAAAACTGAAAAAAAAAGAAAGGAGCAGACCTGTACCCTGGCTGCCCTCACCCTCCTCCCAGCACTGACCTCGGACACGGAGGCCTGAGAGAGACCTCAGCATCATCAGAAAGTGAACTACAGCCTAACCAGCTGCCTGACGTCACAATAAAGGCTCAAAGGGCAGCAACCAACAGGTCTCTAACTCAGCTAACCCTTCCTCCTGCTGGATATGAGGTAAAAAGCTGCCAATGCTCCTCGTTCTCTCCTGCCTGCAGGGAAATGAGGCTACCCTCCTTCCTTCCTGTCACTTAAAATCCTGAAGTCATTAACTAGTAGCTATTTCCCATGAGCTGTTGCTTTTAAAGGCGTTTCCTTTAGCTATCCTATTTTATTTTAACTTTCATAAAAGACTCTAAAATGAGGGAGATTTACCAAGCTGTCACTGCACTGTCAAAAAAGAACTCTTATTTTAGGGTAACATTAAAGAATATTTCAAGTAAATGTATCATTATAATTGCTGGGACCACCTCTGATCAGGAAAAAGGTTCTTTCTACAATGTGTTCTTATCCAGCTATAGAGAGCTATCGACCGCAAAGAAAAGGCTGAGTTTCCTTCCCTACAGTTTAAAACCAGTGCTCTGCTCCCATCACTGCTCAAAGCAGAGGAGGTACAAAAGTGAGTTCCCCCCCAAAAAAACCAAAACAAAAGTGAGTTCCCTGCTCATTCACTCGCTCATGAATATGCACATAAAGGACAGCACCCGACACTATGGGAATAACAAGAATTCGAGAATGAAGGTCTGGAGAAATGCCTGTTTCTTCATCCACAAAACAGAAAAAATAAAAAATGTATATCCACTTTACACTGTTACAAAAGAATACACAAAACAACCCGCTATGCAGGGCAACTGCTAAGCACCCATGTTACCTGCAAGAAAAAAACAAGATAAAGAAAATCATGTATGTATGTGTGTTAACATTTATTTAAGTCAGAGAGAGATTATGAACACACGTATTTGCTTCTACTAAAACAATGAAAGAATAAATCATAAAATTTACAGAGAAAGGGAATAGAATACAGTAATCAGAAACTAGAGTTCTTTGAACAGATCTTGTTTTGTATATCTGACTTCAGGCAAATGAATTTTATTTTTTATATAATTACACAACAAAACTAAATTCTAAAAAACAATTCCTCAAAACCAAAAGCAGAAAGAACAAATGAATGTATATATCACACTGGTGACTAAGTCACACTTGAGAACTATTCCAAGAGACTTTAAAACAAAAACATGACTGCACAGTCCTAGTAGGACATATCCTAGAGGCAAAAATTAATCTTAAACTTTTAAATATTCATCCTGTTGGTGCTAATATTGAGATTACTGTGATGAGACTATAAAATGCATTTTGAGATAATGTAAAACAAGAATTTACACTAGTGTTAAGAATAGGATTGTCAGCATAGGAGAAATATAGATGTAAGATCAATGAGGTTAAATAAAAACCCTGAATTCCTAAATGAAATTATCAATATGAATTCTTGACTTATAAATCACACGTTTCCTCACTCTGTCTACTGAGACCCAGGAAACCAGGTACACCCATATGGCCTCGACTGTGGCCTCTCAGAACCATCTGCTACCAAAAGTAACTAAGTCTCCTTAAAGAAATGACTGATTCCACATCTGGAGCAGGAAACATATAAGATAAGCCTGGAAAATCTTAACTTCCTGCATTTTATGTTGACCTCACAGACTACTAGTATAGTGCCAAAAGGACTTGGTAGCCAACTTATCCCAATGGTCAAAAATAGGACAAGTTGGGCATAATAAGGTTAATAAGTGACTCAGTCCAGTTCAGTTGCTCAGTTGTGTCCAACTCTTTGTGACCCCATGGTCTGCAGCACGCCAGCTTCCCTATCCATCCACAACTCCTGGAGCTTGCTCAAACTCATGTCCATCCAGTCGGTGATGCCACCCAACCATCTTATCCTCTGTCATCCCCTTCTCCTCCTGCCTTCAGTCTTTCCCAGCCTCAGAGTCTCTTCCAATGAGTCAGCCCTTCGCATCAGATGGCAGAAGTATTGGAGCTTCAGTTTCAGCATCAGTCCTTCCAGTGAATATCCAGGACTGATCTCCTTTAGGATTGACTGGTTTGATCTCCTTGCTGCCCAAGAGACTCTCAAGAGCCTCCAATACCAGAGTTCAAAAGCATCAATTTTTCTGGCACTCAGCTTTCTTTATGGTCCAACTCTCACATCTGTACATGACTACTGGAAAAACCATAGCTTTGACTATATACACCTTTCAAACATGCATCTAAATCTGTAGGTTCATATAGTTACAACAAAAAACTCACTAACTATATTTGGAAATCAAGTAATTATTTTGAAAACTATAAAATGGCGGGGGGGAACCCACCAAATATTTATCTTGTCTTTCTTCTCAAAATTTACTTTGCGGTAACCAAACCACTGACAAGGGCAAGAGTCTCTACAGAAGTATTCCAGCTAGTAAGTGAGGAGACATGTTAAAATTAAAACCGCCATTTTCCAACCCTTAATGAACTAATGCATCAAGGACTAACCATCAATGGCTGCTAAAATTGAGAGTGACACAACCAGACAGGACAGACTTCCTGATGAAGCTGACAGCACTTTTCAGAAACTGGCTTTACCAGAAAAAAAACAAGAGGGCTTAAAAAAAAAAAACTCAACCCTCAATCTCATTAAGCCTCTAGATCTAACTACCATTTTACAGGAAAAGCACAGACAGAAAAATATTCTCACTGGAACTAAAGGAATAAATAAAATCAGACCATGAGAAGCTGCTCAGCAGTGCTCTTCAAAGTGTGGCCCACAGACCACACTGTGAATTCACACTGTGAAATTGTTTCACCAGCCCAAGATGAGATAAGTACAGAACTCAAAGTAAGCATTAGAAACATTTAGAGCAAATTAACATGACTGTATGTCTACTGAGTAATAGTTTTTTATGGGCCTGGTATGCCTTTTTCCTGGAAAAGAAACTTACACATTTTGTATACAAAAGAAAAACTAAAGGCAACTTTTGAAAACAGAAATAATGTAATTCAAGATAACCTTTAAGATTAATCTGGCAGCAAGATAAACTGTCCATAGGACAGAATTTAGAAATGGGAAAGGGTAATTTGGGTGTCCATAGACTTGGAATGAGCACCTTCTATTTCTGGAATACTTACAATACTTACTTTACATCTTCTCCTTTAACTTCATAAAAACCACCCAAGGCTTGAGTCCTGGCTCTGCTACTTACTAGCACTGAAGCCCTGTATCCTCATTTTTTAAATGGAATAGCAATGCTCCTTTCCCAGGGCTGTCACGAAGATTAAATGAAAAAACTGTAGGGACTTCCCTGCCAGTTCAGTGGTTAAACACACAATCTGTGAGGCTGATATTATCACATGGCAATGAAAAGGAAAATCAGGAAACTGAGGCTCAGTGACCACCCCAAGATCTCAGCCATACCAGGCTTCTGACTGAATTCAAAATTCATGGGTTCACAGATTTTTCAAAAGGAAAGGAGCAGGGACTTCCCTGACGGCCCAGTGGTTAACACATCACATTCTCAATGCAGGGGGAACTAAGATTCCATATGCCAGGTGGTGTGGCCAAAAAAAAAAAAAAGTTGTATATGAAGGTACCTTGTAAATAATATGGCTCCACACAAATGGTATTTCCATGATTATGATTATTATCGTTTCTTAAATTCCTGAGAACCAGACAGCTCTGCCTTGCTCTTAAAGTCGAAGAATTTACAAAACCCCCCCCCAAAAAAAAATAATAAGAGAGAGAGAGAATTTAAAAAAGAAAGAAAAAAAGAATTTACTAAGCTGGTAAGGAGCTTACAAAGGTTCCTAACAGTAGAAGCAACAAAGGCATTTCCTGACCGGTCCTATGCAGTCTTCTGAAGCGTGAACTGTTTGTTTGTGGACACACTGTTTGCTACCATCCAAGCTCAACAACTGGAGGGAAGAAGCAACAGATGTTGGGTGACTGGCCAGTTCCTCTAGGAACTGCCACAGTTCGTGGCATAAAACAATGGTTTTTAAACAAAGAAAGATCACAATCAAACAAAAAACAAGATACCCCGATGTGCTCCACTGCAAACATTCTGTTTGGGAAACATAAAAGGTCATTTGAGGAACAGCCAATGAACGACTAATTAGCAGAACAAACAAGAATAACTTTGAGGGAAAAAGCTACAGAGGACAGAACTTTAAATTACTCTGTTTTGAATGATTTCTTTTCCATGACTATATATAAAAGGTTTTTTTGTGGAAATCATGAGGTCATTGTTTTCCAGTCTTCACTATAGGAAACAGCTGTGCAGAACTGCACAAACAGAGAACACTGCCCCATTTAGAGCCCCTCACTGTGACCGAGCGTATAGATGGCAACAGGAAGAATCCACCAAACCACACACCAGTAACAAAACAAAAGTGGCAGAGTCGACCTAAAAACTTCACACCCCACAAAGGAAGACAGAAAACAACTAGCTCCGGACAAGCATCTGCATTATTACATCTGTATCAATTTCAGAGAGGTTTCCACTTCAGACCAGATCAGCGCCTTTCTACATGGGTCACTGAAAACTTAAGGTGATTCATTTTATAGTCCCTGCCCGATAGATGGGGCTTCCCTCCCTGTTGGCTCAGACGGTAAAGCGTCTGCCTGCAATGCGGGAGACCCGGGTTTGATCCCTGGGTCGGGAAGATCCCCTGGAGAAGGACATGGCAACCCCACTCCAGTATTCCTGCCTGGAGAATCCCATGGATGGAGGAGCCTGGTGGGCTATATATATAGTCCATGGGGTCACAGAGAGTCCGATAGATGAGAGACGTTCAACATAAAAACAACACCACACAAGTTTTCCTAGGGCTCTTATGCTCATATACTACGTGAGCTGTCTAAAACTGAACTTACCCAGCCAGCTGCAGAATTCTTTTCCATTCTGTGCTTTCAGTCTTGAAAAGCGCCATCCTGAGGCACCCTGTTTCAAAACATCCAAATTATCTTCATCTCTATATCTCACTACCCTTCATGTTAAGCTGCCAAACATTGTCAACTCTGCTTTAAATGCATTTTTTAAATATGTTCAAACGTTAGAGGGAAGGAGCAGGAGACAAGGAATAAGAAATAAACTGAATGCAGCCCAGTCTATTATGGGATATGGAACTCTCCCTTACAAGACCACCCAGGACTCTGATGAAACTTGTCCAATGATAAAAATACACTGAGGTGAGGCAGTTCATTCCATTTTCAGACAACTTGTTCAAAAAATTCTGTATACTGAGGCATACCACTCCCTTCTCCAATGTCTCCCCTCCTCTCTCAAGGCTTAAAGCCTCAGCGTCAATTCATAGCCCTCAGGGAGGTCTGGCCCATCTGTGTACAACAGAAGGGGCCCATCACCGGCACATCAATGTTTACAACGGAGGCGGGTCTGCAAGCTGTGCTTCCTTGCTGGGGCACCTTCAGTTCAGATTAACCAAGCACCTCCAACAGAAGAGTGCTGGGCAAGACAGACTCGCTGCCCTAGAGGGTCTCGCAGTGGCGTGGAGGAGACAGACGTGAACAGGTTTAGGAAACAGAATCCTCTTGCCTCTGAGAGGAAATTTTTCTACCCTTTTGACAGTTATGTAATACGAGGATTATCTGATCCTTGGAAGAATGTATGACTAAATTCATCCAATTCTGTTATCTTCTGGAGGAACAGGCAGTTCTTTTAATAACTATTTCAATTTCTCCCTCAGTTATCAGTCAGCCAGGTTTTCTTACTGTAACATTATTATTAGTTTGTTTTGTTTAAAGTTGTGGATTTTATCAGTGACAGGCAGACATTCAGCAAAGACGGTTATTTTTCCCAAATTAATGTAGATATTTAACCTTAAAATTCACACAGGATCAGTTTCTGAAACCTGACAAAAATGATTCCAAACTCTTTCCAGAGAACTTGTAAAGAAGAGCAAGATAACACTTCTTACCCAATAAACTCAGTAGTTCTCTGCACTGGTCTTAATCACGTCTATTATTGCAGAACAAAAATAAATGCTTCACAGTGGGAGGAAAAAGAGAATAGCATGAAAAGAACACGAGGCAACAATGCCATGTGGAACCAATAAAAGTACTGATGAAACAGAATACAAAATTCAAAAACAGACCATAAAACTCTAAATATGGAGACTTCCATAAATAAGCACGGTGATAATGAGGTTGGGGTAACAATACCAGTTAACACTCACTAGCACTGATGATATGTCAGGCCCTCAGCCAAGTTTTTCTCTTGTTTAAAGAAAAAGGAAAAATGAGGTAGATATATTCTCATCCACGTTTTACAATGAGAAAACTAAGCCGAGTTAAGTGCTCAAGGTCCCTCGGCTAGTAAGTGGTGCAGCCACGGCTGAAACACAGGTTCTCAGCTACTCACTATACAAGATGGGAAATCCCAAACCTTAAAGTAAATCCCCACTTTTCACATGCACTAAACTAAACCAAACTCTAAACTACTGGAAAGAGAAATATTTTAGAACATAATGGGAAAAACTAACAAAAAATAAAATAGAAAAACTATCCTGTATGAAAGCGTAACTTTTCAGCTATACAGTAACAAAAACAATAAGGAAAAGGGATGGGTTCAAAAACAGTAAAACCTTCTGTAATACACAAAAGTAACAAAACTAAAAGAGCCATAGACTGAGAGAAGTATCCATACCAAATGTCTCAAGGCTTATGAAGGTGTTGCCTTACACACATCTACATTATTCTATAAAGAGCTATTATAAAGTTTCCAAAAAGAAAAGAACCTTCAAAATCCCAAGGGACACCATGACCATAAAGTAGGATTTATTTCTGGAATGAGGGGGAGTTCAACATACGAAAATCAATGTAATATGCCACATCAATAGCTCAGTTGGTAAAGAATCCACCTGCAATGCAGGAGACCCTGGTTCGATTATGGGTCAGGAAGACCCTCTGGAGAAGGGATAGGCTACCCACTCCAGTATTCTTGGGCTTTCGTTATGTCTCAGCTGGTAAAGAATCTGCCTGCAACGCGGGAGACCTGGGTTCAATCCCTGGGTTGGGAAGATCCCGTGGAGAAGGGAAAGGCTACCCACTCCAATATTCTGGCCTAGAGAATTCCATGGACACTATAGTCCATGGGATCACAAAGAGTTGGACACTACTGAGCAACTTCACTTCACTTCAATATGCCACATCAATAGAATAAAAGAAAACTACCACACAATCATCTCAATTGATTCAGAGAAAGCACATGACAAAATTCAACACTCTACCATGACAAAGATACTCTAACAAGAAAACTTAATGTGATAAAAGCAGTATCTGAAAAGTGCACAGCTAACGTCACACTCAATTGTGAAATACTGAAAGCTTTCCCCTAAGATGAAGAAACAAGACAAGGATGCCCATTTTCACCACCTCTATGAAACAGAATATAGGAATTTCTAGCCAGAACAATTAGGCAAGAAAGTGGAAGGGGGAGGGGGAATAAATGAAGAGCTTGGGATTAGCAGTTACAAGATCCTACTGTATAGCACAGAGAACTATGTTCAATATCTTGTAGTAAACTATAATGGAAAAGAATATGAAAAAGAATATACATATGTAACAACCACTTTGTTGTACACCAGAAACTAACACAACATTGTAAATCAACTAAGCTTTATTTTAAAAAAAAAAAAAAAAAGGTAAAAGGTATCCTAACTGGAGAGCATGATACAAAATTTTGTTTGCAAAAAAAAAATGATCTTGTATGTAGAAAACCCTGAGGATTCACAGAAAATTGAGACAGCTAATAGATGAATTCAGCAAAGTGCAGGATATAATATCAACATACAAAAAAAAATCAGTTCCATTTCTATATACTAGCAATGAACAATCCAAAAAGGAAACTATGAAAACAGTTTCAAGTATATAACAACATCAAAAAGGATAAAATAATTAGGAATAAATTTAACCAAGGAGGTGAAAAACTTATACATTGAAACCTATGAAACTTAAGTGACAAAAATTAAAGACAACACATTTATAAAAGACACTCCAGTTCATGGACTGAAAGAATAGTGTTGCAATATTGATTCTACACAAAGCAACCTACAGACTTCAGTGCAATCCCTATAACAATTCCACTGCCATTTTCTGCAAAAATAAAAACCTATTCTGAAGTTCACATGGAATCTTCAGGGACTCCAAAGCCAAAACAATCTTGAAAAAGAAGAACAAATCTGAAGGACTCAAACCTCTGATTTCAAAACCTACTACACAGCTACAGTAAACAAGTGTGCTGAAACACTGACGGGAAACAAAGACAGACATACAGACCAATGGGACAGAATAGAGCCCAGAAGTAAACCCTCATATATAAACTGATTTTTAACAAGGGCACCAAGACCATTCAACAAAAAACAGTAGTCTTTCCCAGAGTGGTGCTGGGAAAACTAAATACTCACATACAAAAGAACCTTACACCATATACAAAGGTTAATTCAAAAGCATCAAAGATCTAAATATAAGAGCTAAAATATCCAATTTTTAGTAAAAAACAGAGGGAAAACTTCATGACATTAAACTTGGCAATGATTACTCAGATATGATGCCAAAAGCAAAGGCAACAAAAGAAAAAACAAAGATGAATTGGGCTTCATCACAATTAAAAACTTTGTACAGTTATTAAGAGAGTGAAACAACCCACAGAATGAGAGAAAATACTTGCTAGTCATATATCATGAGGGACTAACATGCATAATATATAAAGAACTCCTACAACTCAACAACAACAAAATCCAATTCAAAAATGAGGAAAGTCCTTGGATAGACATTTCTCCAAAGAAGATCTACAAATGCCAATAAGCACTTGATAAGATAATCTAAGTCAATAGTTAAGTCATTAATGACTAATGATCATTAGTCACCAGAGAAATGCAAATCAAAACCACAATGAGTTAACACTTCACACATGCTAACATTGTTACTATTTGAAAAGAATGGAAAACAAAAAGTGTTCACAAGGATGTGGAGAAATTGGAACCCTCATGCTTTGCTGGTGGGAATGTACAAAGGTGTGGTTACTGTGGGAAACAGCTTTACAGTTTCTCAAAAAGGGGGTCGCAGAGTCAGACACGGCTGAGCGACTTTCACTTTCACGGGGCAAATTGCCCAATAAAAGAGGACTGGATGATTAAATTATCATTTAGCAGTATGATAATGTATGTACCATTAAACATTAAACAGTATAATGATTATAATTTAGAAACATGGCAAAAAGTTTTATAGGTTGCCTGAAAAAAAATCATTAATCCAAAGCAGCTTGGCCAGAATAATGGCAACTACGTAAAATGTGTACCATATATGCGGACAAATACAAAACTGTAAACTGATGGCACTTCAAGGCAATGTGTTCAGCAGAGTGAGAACATGAATGTTACCATCACACCTGAGTTGAAGTTCAAGCTCTGTCCCTGGGAATGTTTAGAGAACCAAACTAGATCAAGGTCAGAGATCTAACCTTGCCCAAAGCATTACTCAGTGACCTGCTCCCCACCCCATCCACCACACTACCCTTCTGCTCCAACCACACTAGACCTTGAACTTGAAATTTTCTGAATAAACCAAGTTGTTTGAGGCTCTAACCCTGTGAACATGATGGGCTTTCCACCCTGTTTCCAACAGGCCTTTCCCACCTCTCCCTTTATCCACCGAGAGGATTCCTGCCAAAGCCTTCCAGACTCAGCCCAGGGGGGCACGTCTCCAGTCCCCCACCAGTCTCCCATTCCCCCTTTAGGTTTGCAGGGCACTTCTGTACACACCTCTAACACAGCACTCATCCTAGCGAAAGTGAAGTGAAGTCGCTCAGTCGTGTCCGACTCTTTGTGACTCCATGGACTGTATCCTACCAGGAACCTCAGTCCATGGGATTTTCCAGGCAAGAATACTGGAGTGGGTTGCCAGTTCCTTCTCCAGGGGATCTACCCGACCCAGGGATCGAACCTGGGTCTCCCGCATTGTAGGCAGACGCTTTACCATCTGAGCTACATCCTGCTGCTGCTGCTAAGTTGCTTCAGTCGTGTCCGATTCTGTGCGACCCCATAGACGGCAGCCCACCAGGCTCCGCCATCCCTGGGATTCTCCAGGCAAGAACACTGGAGGGGGTTGCCATTTCCTTCTCCAATGCATGAAAGTGAAAAGTGAAAGTGAAGTCGCTCAGTCGTGTCCGACTCTTCAAGACCCCAAGGACTGCAGCCTAGCAGGCTCCTCCGTCCATGGGATTTTCCAGGCAAGAGGACTGGAGTGGGGTGCCAGTGCCTTCTCCGAGCTACATCCTACCCTACTGCAATTGATTCTTTACCCCTGCCTTCCCTTCTAGACCCAGAATTCCTTACGGGCATGGACCATCTCACTCATCTTCATACAGCCTGGTGCCTCCCAACACGGGACCAGCACAAGCAATGTGCTCAATAAATCTGTAGACTTAATGAATTATGTCCACAATTCTTCAACCTGAATTTGACTCTTAATGGATATAAACTGATGTTTCTGCAGCTCCACACTGTATTCAGGGCTAAGAGCAGGAAGTCAATCAAAATAAGACAAGCTTCATGACTCAGCTTTCTTGGTTTTCTGCCTATCTCTCTGCCCCTTGAACAAGTCCAACAAGTCCTCCCCTCCTCCTATCCCTTTATTTTCAGTTTCCCCCAAGGGGCTGGCCTTGGGCTTCTGACTACACACTCAATGCTCCTGGCTTTGGTTATCACCTCTATGCAGCTGAACTCAAGCTATTAAGATTCCTTCTTAAATATCCCATAACCCCTGATCCCACATGTTCAAATTACAGCCATGATCTTCTCTGCCCTCAGTGCCCCTTTCTGGACTGCTCCATCTCAGTCAGCTCTCCCCTTATTTACTGTCTCCATCACCCATGGCTGACCCTGCTGTTGCCTTTACCTCTCCATCTCTTAGCTGCTGTTAATCGCTCAGTCGTGTCAGACTCTGCGTTCCCAAGAACTGGAGCCCACCAGGCTCCTCTGTCCATGGAATTCTCTAGGCAAGAATACTGGAGAGGGCAGCCAGTCCCTTCTCCAGGGGATCTTCTGGACCCAGGGATCAAACCCGGGTCTCCTGCATTGCAGGTGGATTCTTTACCGTTTGAGCCACCAGGGAAGCCCTAATGGAGTCTCCTTAATGATGTCACGACATCCTCCAACATGTCTCTGGAGTCACCCTTTCCTCCTCCTCCTCATGTTGCTCCTGTGACCGCCCTTTCCAAACCCTTACTTTCTCCTCCATCGGATTCGTTTTTGCTCACCATCAGACCCATTTTTCTGAAACATCTTTTTTCATCAAACCAGAGTCTGCCCAGCTCAAGCAGCCTCCACTAAACCACTGCTGACTACTGCCTCAAGGCTAAATAGTTGTGGCAGGCTTTCACGGCCACACCTAATCTGTCCCCTTTCACCTCCTCAGCCATCTACATTTAACTCCCCTTCTCACCAAATCTGTGGTTCTCAACCAGGGGCAATTTTGCCCCCCAGGGGACATCTGGCAAAGTCTGGAAACAGTTTAGATTGTCATGACTGGGGTGGGGGCAGGAGAGAACCACCCGCACCTAGCGGGGAGAGGACAGGAGCGCTGCTCAGCGTCCTACACCACCAGGACAGCCCCCAGAGCAGACTCACCCAGCCAATAATGCCAGGTATGTCAACAGGCCAAGGCTGGAAAAACCGCTCCAAATCCCAGACGCCCCCAGCAGAGAGCCCAGGGCCTCCTGACCCCAGACGCTGTGCCTTTACTCAGATTATTCCCCAAAAGTCTGAAATGGCATCTCTCTCTCCTTTAATGGCCCAAGCCTTATTTATCCTCAAATCCCATTTCTAAGCTACTTCCCACAGTTTTAAATATCACCTGTAAACCAATGAGTCCCAAATCTTTAACTTTAGCCAGTTCCGATCTGAACGCCAGACTCCCTTATCCACCTGCCAACTAGACACCTCTCGAGTGTTCCATTTAACACATCTGAAACTGGACTCCGATGCTGCTGCTCCTCAAGCGACTGCACAGGACCAGTCATCACCCTGCTGCTCAAAACACTGGGGACTTACTCTGACTGCTCCCCTCTGCCTCAGGGCCTTCCCTGGAATCAATCCTTAAGCAAGTCCTGCCGAGTCTACCTCAAATCCATCTGCTTCTCCATCCCGTGCACCACCTGTAGGTAGCTTTACCTTTGCAAAGCCTCCTAACTGGCCTCCCTGCTCCCAGTCTGTGTTCGCTATTCAGACTCAGAATGTGATCACTTCATGTTTCAAGATCATGCCAGAACTCTGCTTAAAATCTGCAATAGCTCCCCACTGCTCTTAGGATCAAATCTAATCCCTTCATCTTGCCCTACAAGGGGGTCCTATAGGCCCCACCTCTGCACACCCAGCCCCCTTTTCCAGCTTCATCTATCAGATGCCCCACCGAGCTCTCTAAGCCATGAAAAAGTCCTGTCAAGACTTTCAAAGGTACCCCAGCCCTGACCCTGCAGAGCCTTTTGAATACATTTTAATCTCCCTACCTGGTCATTATTCTCTCTCATACACCTTAGCTTTTTCTTCTTCACTCTAATTATCTTATTTTTGTATTTATTTTTGGTTGTGCTTGGTCCATGCTGCTGCGTGAGAGCTCTCTCTAGCTGCAGTGCGCAGGGGTCACTCTCTAGAGTGACTGGGCTGCCTCTCCCATTGCAGAGGCTCTGGAGCACAAGGCTTCTGGACCTGCAGCTCCCAGGCTCCAGAGCAGAGACGCAACAGTCATGCCGCAAAGGCACAGTTGCTCCGCTGCATGTGGGATCTTCCTGCAACAGGGATCGAACCTGTATCCTCTGCATTGACAGGTGGACTCTTAACCACTGAACCACCAGGGAAGTCCTCTAATAAATTTTAAATTTCACATTTACCAGTGTGTGTTGACGAATACATCTGCCTCCCCTGTAACAATAAAAGTTTCAGGAAGGAATGGACCGTGGGATTCAGCACTATTTTTTACATCACCATGCTGTCTGGTTTACCGCTATATACCCAATGACCAGGGCCTCCCAGGTGGCTCAGTGATAAAGAATCTGCCTGCTAATGCAGGATACGAGGGTTCCATCACTGGGTCAGGAAGATCCCCTGAAGAAAGAAACGGCAACCCACACCAGTATTCTTGCCTGGATAATCCCATGGACAGAGGAGCCTGGCTATGGAGTCACAAAGAGTCAGACACAACTGAACATACACATGTACCCAATGACTAGCACAGCATGTGATATGGAGTTAGGAGCTCCATAAATTCATACCTTTGTAGAAGCTTAACGGCCAACAATGAATGAATGAGTCTTCCACTTACACTTGCGCTCATCACAATTTCACCATTCTCTGAACCACCACCCCCCCCGGCCCCGAACTTTACCAGTCAATACAGTTTTTTAAAAATTTCCCTGTAATACTGGTAAGTTCTCTGATGGCTAGATCTCTGTCCCAGAATCCTCACACTTAATCCTCTATTCCGACCCCTCCCCTAAACCAGTCCCTTTGTACACAATAACTGCTCAGTAAAAGTGGTATAAGTCAGCAAACACGCGAATCCACAATGGCCCTGTGTATCTCTGTTCCCCAACTAGTCTTCTTTATGCTTTTCTTGCACTTTCTCATGAAGCTGCACACACCAGCTGGGCATGTACTGGACAGAGAGCCACATGCTGCAGAAGTGTGGAGAAGAGGCACACCTAGAGGAACAAGCCTGACCCAGTGAAAGAAAACAAGTTTGAAAACTGGTGAATAGGGCAGCCACTTGTAAGAGGAAGCCTACGTCAGGGGCGAGGCCCTAGCATGCAGCGTGGATGGGTCAGAGTCTTGTCCTACACAGGCTCTGGCTGGGCAGTCTGGAGAGGCCCATCAACAGTGTAAACTTACGTTCCCTCTGACTCAGCAACACTACAGCCAAGACCTACTCCTTAGAAAAGGAGACTAGATACATGGTGAAGGATTGGTTAGACTGGTTAAAAACTATACAACCAAAACACCATGAGTGGTGTGTGCCTATTGTGTGTGCCAGCCACGAAGTCATGTCTGGCTCTTTTCAACCCCATGGACTGTAGCAGGCCAGGCTCCTGTCCATGGAATTCTCCAGGCAAGAATACTGGAGTGGATTGCTGTGCCCCCCCTCCAGGGGATCTTCCTGACCCAGAGATTGAACTCAGGTCTCCCGCACTGCAGGCAGATTTTTTACCATCTGAGCCACCAGGGCATCTATACAACCGTTAAAAAGAATGACAAGGACCTGGATGTTATTAACAAAAAACAATGAAAGCTATGCTAACTGTGATATAATTTCAAGTCCAGGATAGGGACATAGAGGAAAGCAAGCTGCAGGACTCTACGGGGAGTACGAGCCCATCAATGCAGAAGACGTGTCTGTTATACGCATTTAAAAGGTCTGAAAGGACGATTTTTTAAGGAAGACTTCCAGCAGTACCTAAGCCTCAGGAGCAACAGCACGTGCATGAAGCTAGCTGCAGCTGACCTTATTTTCATTGTGATTTGGCACTGCAAACTGAGAGGGAAAAAATGCTACATGTGTCAGCACAGTCCACCCGGCCTGTTGATACATTTTCCCTTGAGACAGTGGCCATGCTGATAAGGAGACCACAGAACCAGAGCTCCGTGTGTGCACTGGCATCGGGAGGCTGGTGACAAACACGCAGTCAGAACCCTCCCTCAGCCTCTAGCCAGCAGGTGAACCTCAGTTTCCTCACCCAGAAAGGCTGAGGATCACTCACACCTCACACCTCATCCCAGTCTTCTTCCAAGTCTACAATTTGATGACATTCCCACTGCCTTTCTCCTTGAAAGGTTTGGAACTCATAAACAGAAGTGACCACGTTTGACAGACAAGGAAACAGACCAGGAAGAGACAGTCCTTCTATTTAAGACTGTCATAAATCGGAAGGTGATCAACACAATTTCATTTTGTTTCCTACTTTTCAAATCAATTTGAGGGACACCCTGAAGTCAGATTACTTCTTAGGAACCACTGTGAGATGTCCAGGTACTAAACCGCTTCATACAAACCAGGAAAACTTTCACCATGGGACTGTAGCATAAAATCAGAGCTCCCCAGTATAAGTCCATGACAAAGTAAGTTGTGAATCTGAGCCAGTGGAAGCCTGATTGCTAGCTTGTCTGCCACCACTCATTTATACACATATACTCCCTTTGTAACCATTTATACACATATACCCCCTTTGTAACCCAAGAACTCTCACTAATAAATAAGCACCACCAGGCACCAAAGTTCAAGGAAAAAAATGTAGGAGAGAAAATTCGATTCATCAATTACTTTTTGTTTTACAGCAGATTTGGAAGGAGTCCCCATAGTTCTTTTATCAGTAGATCACTCTGTTCCAGTTGTTCTCTGGAAGTACAGTTTGAAAACTGCTGCTATAAAACCTATCTTTGTTACTTGAAAGATGACCATCCGCCTTTCACTTACTGCAAAAGGGCAGTGAGTACTAGAAATCAGAGAGCATGTGTACAAACCTGGAACACCCAAGTGAGCATCCTATGAAAGTCAGGACAATACACTTATTTTCTCTTAGAACACTGAGCACTCAAGTTTCAAAATGATTTACTTACCCTCACAGTTTTACTAATAAGACAGTGATCCAAGGATCCTGCCAGTAAAGTCTAACTTTTACTCTAGAGCTGCAGCAAACAGGGAAGAAAAAGTCAAGACAACATCAAAGGCTGGGAAAGGAAGGAAAACTTGCACTAGGGAAATTCAAAACACTCTTCCAACAGTTTCTTAACCTCGGCACTATTAACATTTGGGGTTGGATAATCCTTTTTGAGGGACACTGTCCTGCCTGTTGAATGATGTGTGTGTGCTCAGTCATGTCTAACTTTTTGCCATCCCACGGACTGTAGCCCGCCAGACTCCTCTATCCACAGAATTTTTCAAGCAAGAATACAGGAGTGGTTGCTGCTTCCTACTCCAGGGTTTCCTTCTGATCCGTGGATTGAACCTGTCTCTCTCCTGTCTCCTGCACTGGCAGGCGGATTCTTTACCACTGAGCGACCTGGGGAACCCATGTAGTATGACAGCCCCAAACCTGGAGTCACCCCATTAGTTGCCAGCAGCAGCCCAACCCCAGCTGTGACACCCAAGTATGGGTCTCCAGACATCAAATGTCCCCAGGACTGGGGGGACAGGGGAGGCAGAAGTGCCCTGGCTGAGAACCACTATTCTAAGAGCAGGAGAAAACTGTCTGCGCAAAAAGAGAAAAAGATATAAGTGGCTGCTAGAGAAATGTCTTAAAGCTTACCAAGATTGGACCACTCAACTTCTCTCATTCTAGAAAATGAAAATCCAACCTTAACAACCATCCAGCTTAACCAAAACCAAAAATCTTTTTCCTGGCAAGCTCCTAAGGCTGAAATCAATGTAGTTAAGACTCCTAATTGAAAATCTTACAAACAAAATTGTTAGTAACTAGAAGTCGTAAGTCAATGAAAATACATTCAAAGACATACTAAGCATTTTTTTTTTTTTTGAGATCGCAAGGCAAATTACTCTAAGGTGATAAATTGTTTTTTATCTCCTCTGCCAACTGGCAGTGGCTGCCTGGAGCCCAGAATTCAGCAGGATTCTGAATGTGAGCTTGAGAATATCACTGTCTGCCACCAACAGGTGCAGGGGGTATGGTGACCAGTATGTTACCATCCACTGGCTTCCCGTTCAGCATTGTTTTCACAGGCGCAGTGTCTTCCCCAAGTGAGCGTGCCTAGCACAAGGCAGGCGAGGCACTTCGGTGGGCCTCCTATGAGGCAACCCCCTCCTTTACTATCTCTTCTATTAAGGCAAGAAAATCACATTCCACCTTCCTGCCTCCATGGCAGCCAGGGGCAGTCCAGCAACAGGATTCTAGTTAATGAGATGTCAGCAGAGGCCTGTGGAGGGGGCTTCTGGAGGAACTTTTATTTCCCTAATGACTTCCTGCCTTGCCTGGGTAGAATGCCCTGAGGTGACTAACATGGAAAAACAGCCAGTAATAGCTAAGAACAACAGAATGGAAACACAGAAATGGTCTGGGTTCTAAGTGGGCCCAGAAACTCACTGCACCACCTGAGAACCACCTATTTCTAGACTTCTCACAGATGAGCTAATTCAACAATTTTATTGCATAAGGCAAGGGCTTCCCTGGTAGCTCAACTGGTAAAGAATCCACCGGCAGTGCAGGAGACCCTGGTTCGATTTGTAGGTCGGGAAGATCCCCTTGTGAAGGGATAGGCTACCCACTCTAGTAGTCTTGGGCTTGCCTGGTGACTCAGATGGTCAAGAATCCGCCTGCAATGCAGGAGACCTGGGTTCGATCCCTGGGTTGGGAAGATCCCCTAGACATGGGCATGGCAACCCACTCCGGTATTCTTATCTGGAGAATCCCCATGGACACGAGTTTGTGCAAGCTCCAGGAGTTGCTGATGGACAAGGAAGCCTGGAGGGTGACAGTCCATGGGGCAGCAAAGAATCAAATAGGACTGGGCAACTAAGCAGAGCACACAATGCTTAAGGAACCCTCACCGGGGTTCGCTCCTTCCAGGCCAAATGCATTCCTCACTGAACAAACCTGCAAAAGACGGAATGAACGAAGGCAAAGTGAAATCTACTAAGGGTTCAGAAGATTACATTTTTTAAAAACAGGGCCTCTAAGAATCTGTTCAACTTTGCCAAAGCATACTTTTCTAGAATTATTGACCCATTTCTGTGACAGCTTTTTAATGGATAAAAAAGTGAACACAACCTCTTAAAAAGCAATGAAAATGTTCACATACAAAAACTCTGTAGAAATTGATTTTCACATTTTGGAATAGAAAACCAAATTTAAAACACTGGGCGTGACCTTGCAAAGCTGGCAACTGCTGTGGCTACTTTAAGGCACATGCAAAAAGACTGATAGTAGCTGGTGGGCTGGCATTCTCTCCTACTCTCTTATTTTGATATCTCTGACATGAATCTTTTTTTTTTTTCCAGTTCCTATCCCTGTCAACTATTTCCATTCAAATTTCCAAGATCAAATAGCGACCACTTTTTTCTTTTTAAGAAAAACAGGGTACAGCAACATAAATAAAATGTAAGTAAAATGTATTAAAAGAAGAGAATGTTGTTCCAAAGCAAGAAAGTAGGTCCTCAACCAAGACTGATTCCTTAGATAGCTGACCCTTTTATATTTTAATCAAACCATTTGCTTAAATAGATGTATTTTAGAAAGACACTTCATAGCACCAACGGAAAGCCAGTACCATCTGCCATAAATAGAAGACAAATGTAGAAACAAATCCAATGAAAACATATTAAATTCTAGCTACTGTTGCCTACTCAAGTCTCTAAACTGGAAGCTTGTTCTCTCTGCTATTAAAAAAAAAAAAAATGATGGGGGAGTGAGCAAGAACTGTTAAAGACATGCTATAATGAAGCTGAGACTTTCTCTTCGGCATAATCAAAAAAGAGAGACAACAGAAAAGGAATTAACTTTCTTACT
Source organism: Cervus elaphus (assembly GCF_910594005.1). Lineage (NCBI taxonomy): Eukaryota > Metazoa > Chordata > Mammalia > Artiodactyla > Cervidae > Cervus > Cervus elaphus. Next base: position 34,930,320 of record NC_057824.1, read on the forward strand.
GTATGCTTTCCTTCTATTTATATCCACTTCCCACCTGAATCCCAAATCATCCCAACAATCCCAAATCATCTTCCCTTTTGATTAGAATAAGAGCCCATTTCCTATTACAGTCTAAATGATCCTACACCATCTGGCCCCAGCCCTCCACTCACTCTGCTCGCCTCTCACACACCCACAACAAGGATCCAAGGGCCACATCGAGCCCACTGCCTGTTTCTGTACAGCCCACCAGCGAAGAATAGTTTGTAGAGATGAATACTTGCCATCAATTTGATGACAGGGAACATTAATTTTGAACTCCAATTAAGCTAATCATTGTCCTCTCCGGGAAAAAAAAAAAAAGTCCCATTCTTCTCCTTGGTAGAGCTGTATCACAAAATACTGTATTCAATTATCACATTTTTATTTTAGGCAGTAAAAAAAAAAAAAAAGGAGTAGAAATGTGTTTTCTGTTGTTATGTAAGTAACTACCTTCTATCCCCGAGTTTGCATTTTGACCAGCAGACCCTAAAACATTTGCTATACAGCCCTTTACAGAAAGAATGCGCCCATCCCAGAGCTACCCTGTGGATCATGTGCACCAAGTTCTTTCCACCTCAGGGCGTCCGCACTTTCCTTACTCCTGGGAACCGCTCCCCCCAGAGCTCCTCAAGGAGGGCTCTCCCTGTGGTTACTCAAGTCTCAGAAAGTCACTTCCTCCTAGAAGTCGCCCTAATCCTTTCCCCTTCCCATGTAATGTACCCCGCCAGCACATGAGTCACATCGCCAGCTTGTACCTCCTTCAAACCACTACCTGACATTACCTCGTTAACTTATTAAAGTTTTTAATAATACAAATAATAATGGCAGCAAACACTCATAGTACTACACACAATGGAAACACTTTACGTACCAGGCTGAACCCTATAAAACTACCAATCTGTAAGACAGAACGGTCAACAAAGGGTAACTTCATAGGGTTCAACCCAACATACCAACTTGTAAGCAGCTCACAACCCAACATATCAACTTGTAAGCAGCTCACAACCCAACATATCAACTTGTAAGCAGCTCACGACCACCTATGAAGTAGGTACCAAAGCAGAAAACTGGCACAGAGGCTGAGAAACCTGCCCGAGGTCACACCGCTTGTTAAGTGGCAAAACAAGGATCTGAACCCAAGCTCAACACTCCCATCCCCAAGAATGTAAGTTCCAGGAAAGCGGACAGTCTTGCCCATTGTTCCATCCTTCCCCTGTGCCCACCGCACGCAGCAAGACCTTAACGCGCGCTCAACGAGGGAACGACTCTCCTTGCAATCTGCACCATATGCCCGGACTCGGCGCCCACTCCCCTCTCTTTAGGCACCCAGTGCATCAGTCCTTCCGGCCGCGACGGAAGCGGGGAAGGAAGCCCTGGGCAGGCGGCTGCCCAAGGGCTCACCTTGAAGTCGCGGCTGTGCTGCGGAGTGTACTCCAAGGTCCAGAGGGCCCGCACCAGGTGGGCCAGCTGCTCGGTGACCTCGCCCTGGCCCTGCGCGCCGCGGCCCGCGGGCTGCTCGGGGTCAGGCGAGGGCTCGGGCCGCCCCGCCCGGTACTGGCCGAGCGCCAGGTACTCGGCGAAGAGCTCCGTGTTGCTGAGACACTGCAGCGTGGCGTTCATGAAGCACGTGTTGCCGTGGTTCCGGAGCCCCGCCACCCCGGGCACCGGCTCCGAAGCGCAGGCGGGCGGAGCGGGCGAGGCGGGCGGCGGCGGGCACGGCGGTGGCGGCGTGGGCGCGGCGGCCGGCCCGGGCGGGAAGCAGCTGCGGAGGCCGCCGCGGTCTGGGGCGGCGCCCTCGGAGCTAAGGTGCGAGAGCGTGGACAGCGTCTTGAGGACGCGGCTCATGAAGCTGCCCACCGAGCGCGCCGACGAGGGCGAGGAGGGCGCGGCCGGCCCGGGGCCCCCGGCGCCGCCGCTGCCGCCCGCGCGGCCGCTCCGGAACAGCCGCTTGCTGAAGGAGCGCTTCTCCTTCCCGCCCGCCGCCGCTGCCGGCGGCCCGGGCCCGGGCGCCGTTACCTGGGACATGGCGGTGGCCGCCGACGCTCATCACCGCGCCCGCCCTCCCGGCCCGCGGCCCCGCCACGGCCGCCGCCGCATCCCGCCGCGCCGCGCCTCACCGGGCCGGGGGGCTCGACGCCCCACACACCTCAGAGCGCCGCCGAGCGAGCCAGCAAGCCAGCGAGCCAGCCGCGGCCGGCGGGGCGGGCGGGTGCGCGCGAGATCCGCCCAGCTGGGTCGCTCACGTGACCCGCCTCCAGCGCTGCCCGCCCTGCGCTGAAGCCGCCGCGGCCGCCATGTTGACTGCGGGAACGGAGCTGCCTCCTCAGTCGAACGCGATGACTGGCGGCTCCGGGCGCGGTCCTGCTGCGTGAAGCCCGAGAGAAGCCATGTCTAGTGTGGGCAAGGTCCAGGCGCTGCCGGGGAGCGCTCGGCTCGCTCAGGGTGGTGGACCCCCGGGGCGGGTCTCGGTCTTGGCTGCTGTGATGGTGAAGGCCTTGGGAAAGTGCAAGAATGAGAATGCCGCTTCTTAACTAGATCCTGGAAGAGCTGATGGACGTGGTCCTGACAGATCCTGGGCAAGCCAGCCCCGCCCGGCTCCCGAGGGACCCCGACCGTCTGCGCGCCCCTCGAACGCCATCGCAGAGCCTGACACCTTTCGGCAGGCGTGTCTTCAGGCGCCACTTACCTTTCTTCTCAGACCCCTTTGAGCTCTATATGCCAGGCACCGTGCTAGACACTGGGAGTACGATGTGTGAAGCTAACAGGGCTTCTTCCTGCTCTCTTATTAGAGGATGCTGAGAGTAGCTGCTGTTACCAGCATTGTGCTAAGCAGTGCAGTAGCTCCTTCAACCTTCCATTCAGTTGCTTTGAGATTGTTGTTGTTCAGTCAGTAAATCGTGTCTATGTGACCCCATGGACTGCAACAGGGGCCAGACTTCCCTGTCTTTCACTATCTCCCGAAGTTGCTCAAATTCATGTCCATTGATTGGATGGTGTTGCCATCCAACCATCTCATCCTCTGTTGTCCCCGTTGAGTTTGGTAGAGTCTTAACCCATTTCAAACCCAAGTATGTTCCAAAGCCCCTAGACTTGACCTCTAAACACAAGGTCACAGACACAGAAATATCAGAAGGGCACATCAGTGAGTAGAGAATTTTGGTGTTTCAATCATCATATTGATCATTACTACTTTAAGTGACGTAACTCAGTGTTGGAGAGAATTTAAGAAATGGTGGGGACACTGGCAAATTGCAAATCAACATCCTTCTAAAGGGGTGAGTGCCCCTCAGGTCCAGCTAGTTGTTTCCATGCAGAGATGAGGGCTCAGATCGTATGGTTCTTTAAAGGAAGATGAAAAGTCTGTTTTTAAAATTTAAAACAAAAAGAGCCATTACTTTGCCAACAAAGTATCATCTAGTCAAAGCTATGATTTTTCTAGTAGTCATATATGGATGAGAGTTGGACTATAAAGAAAGCTGAGCCCCAAAGAATTGATGCTTTAGAACTGTGGTGTTGGAGAAGACTCTTGAGAGTCCCTTGGACAGCAAGGAAATCAAACCAGTCAATCCTAAAGGAAATCTGTCCTAAGCATTCATTGGAAGGACTGATGCTGAAGTTGAAACTCCAATCCTTTGGCCACCTGATGTGAAGAACTGACTCACTGGAAAAGACCCTGATGATGCTGAAGGCAGGAGGTGACAGGGATGACAGAAGATGAGATGATTGGATGGCATCACTGACTTGATGGACATGGGTTTCAGCAAGCTCCGGAAGTTGGTGATGGACAGGGAAGCCTGGCGTGCTGCAGTTCTTGGGGTTGCAAAGAGTCAGACATGACTGAGTGACTGAACTGAACTGAATAATAGTACTATGAATAATCATACACAGGTTTTTGTGTGAACACTTGTTTTCATTTCTCTGGGATAATATCCAGGAATGCATTTTCTGGATCACATAAGTATGTTTAGCTTTTTTCCCAGAGTGACTATACCATTTTACCTGCACACCAGCAATATATGAGAACAAGTTTTTCCACATCCTTGCCAGCATTTGGTACTGTCACTGTTTTTCATTTTAACTGTTGTAGTAGGTGTGTAAAGTGTAATGTTATTTTCCTACTGGCTGGTACTGCTGAATATCTTTTCAGGTGCTTATTTGCCATCCTGGGTGAAATGTTTCCATGTGTCTTATCCATTTTCTATGTAGATTGTTTTTTGACTTAAAAATAAAAAGGAAAAAAACAATGCCAAAAAAAAAAAAAATACATCTTTGTGCTGCCCAGTTCACTGGTTTGTGACCTCTCTAGATTCTCCTCTGTGCTAACTCTTCGCCTGAGTCCTGGTTACTGCAGAAGGGAGAAATCAGGAAAAGGAGAGCCTGTCCCCTTCTTAAAACCTAAATCTCACCTTACACCATGTTTTGGAGTAAATGGCTTTCGCCTCTGACCTCCCACTAGTATTAAGCAGGACTCTTATGGTGACACTCAGTGGGTTCTTTGCACTAGTCCCCAGATCACCTCCATTCCCATTGCATCTTGAGCTCATCTGGACATCAGGAAGAAAGCAGTCACTATAGCCCTCAAACCTTGCAGACATGTTTGAATTTTTTCAAATATGAAATTGAGAAGCAGGGAGGGACCAAAAAAGAAGGGGGGGAGTAGCTTTTGGTGGAATTTCAAGCAGTTTGACAACATTGTATCACAATATTCGGCCATTATGTTGAAGGTTTGTTTGCTTGCTTGCTTGTTTCTAGTATATGGGAGTGGTCTTGGTGCTGTGACCTCTGTAGATTTCAATCTAACTTGGAAGTTAGGTTTGCTTCCCTATGCTGCTGCTTTATTTCATTTTAAAGCCATTTTGAACTCACGTCCATAGCACGAATCACACTTGCTCAAAATTTACAAAAGACTGTCAGCTTTTAAGGCAGAGACTAGCTCTGTTTTACTGACCATAGATACCCAGCACTGACCATGGTTCTAATAAATGTTTGGTTGAATGAATAAACTGCTTTAGAATGAAATTGAGCATAGCAACAGCTTTTCATCCCTCACATCTTTTGCCCTAAGCCCAGGTCTAATTTCAGCCACAGCTATAAACTGTGTAAGTCATTGCCATGTGACAGCACACGCACACACACCCCCACCACACTTCAGACACCTGCTGTTTCTTTGTTTGTCTGCTTGAGAGTTCTCCCTAAAGCCAGGGAACTCGCAAGGTGGAGCTGAATTAATAAGCCTTCTTCCCCTGAGCAGGGGCAACCTTCAACCGGTGGGAACTACCTGCTGGTGGGAAAACTCCCCAGCCTCCCATCCTTTGAATGGGCAGCTGTGGGGTGCACCCAACAGAGTTCTTCAGAGTCTCCAGCAAGACTGAGCCCAATTGTCCTCCATATTAACTGGTTCAGTAAGGCACCCTTTTCTGAATTTGTTTACTTCCCCGTCTCACTCTTCCTAATCCCGCAGTCCTGCTTCCGGGATCAGCTCCCAAACAGACTATTTGCACCCAGGTCTTTGTCTCAGGCTGTGATCTAAGGGGAACCTGAACTGAGACGTTGAATTACTTTAAACAGAGCTGGAGAATTCATACCCAAGACAGCTCTGGAATTGGTCCAGAATGGATTGCTGCAAACAACTGTTGGCCTTCTCCACCAATGAAATTTGTCCACGTGACTGTCCTGAGAGTTGCTTTCCAGAGCATCATTCCTTCCTTTACTGCCATGCATGCCTAGCAGACAGTAAGTACTAACAAGAGTTCTTTTTTCAATGTATAAAACTGAGAGTAGTCAAAGACTAGAGGAAGTTTACCACCCTGTCCCTCTTCTTTATGCCGCATTTTTGGGCAAAATGTGACACCATTGCCTGGGCTCTCCTTTCGGTTTTCCTTGCTTGTCTGAGCCAACCACTTGGAATCCCATGGCTATCATGTGCTTTGAAGAAATTAGGGAACCATAGAACCTCCTTCGGAGAAGGCAATGGCAACCCACTCCAGTACTCTTGCCTGGAAAATCCCATGGACGGAGGAGCCTGGTAGGCTGCAGTCCATGGTGTCCCGAAGAGACGGACACGACTGAGCGACTTCACTTTCACTTTTCATTTTCATGCCTTGGAGAAGGAAATGGCAACCCCCTCGAGTGTTCTTGCCTGGAGAATCCCAGGGATGGCGGAGCCTGGTGGGCTGCCGTCTATGGGGTTGCACAGAGTCGGACACGACTGAAGCGACTTAGCAGCAGCAGCAGCGGCTCTATAGTCTACAAAAGATCTGGTGATGGCAGTGCCTGGAATGGTGGCGGTGAGTGTCCAACTGACTGCTCTAGTGGCAAGTTCTTACTGGTATCTGCCTCCCTGCATTTCTGCCCAAGCCTGTTTCTCCAGTTTTGTTGATTGTGTAAGCTAAGCTGATAGGCTTCGTATAAATTTCTTCCTTGCTGAAACTAACCATTGTCAGCTTCCGTTGTTTGCAGCCAAAAAATGAGTAGTTGTGCCTTTTTATCAGCAATTTGTATTTTTGCTGCTGTGATTTACCTGGATGCATTTTTTGCCTACTTTTCCTTTGGTGTTTTCCTTTTATAAATAGTCATTAATGAAAGCCCTTTGTATATGAGTTATTCCTCAGTCTATGCAGTTTCATTTGGTTATTTACCTTTCACCATCTTTGCAGTGTTTTTATATCAAATAGTGAATTTAAATTACTTTATCTAAGTCAGATTGATCAGTTTTTTCTATAAAGATTTCTAATTTTTTTACCTGCTTAGGAACACTCAGATCAAAAGATTACTCATCTATGTTTTCATTTAGTACTGTTATGGTTTCTGTTTTTTTCCTTTTTCTTACTTTTAATGTTGGCTCCATCTGGAATTTATTTTTGTATAAGAAATGAGGTAAGGATCTTGCCTTTTCTCCCACCCACATGGCTAGCCAGTCGTCCCAGCACCACTTTTTTTTTTTTTTATGATCTAACCTTTTCCCACTGCTTTAAAATATCACTTTTTATCACATGTCAAACTCCACATACATGTAGAGTTTTAAAAAAAATTCTCTTCTCAGGACATCCTTAGTGGTCCAGTGGCTAGGCCTCCATGCTCCCAATGCAGGTTCAATTCCCAGTCAGGGAACTAGCTCTCACATGCCACACTAAGAATTTGCATGCTGCAACTAAAACAAAATTCTCACATACCACAACAGAGACCCAGTGTATTTAAATTTTTAAAATTCTCTTCTTGTTGAGATGTCTTTATATTCCATGATAATATAGATACAGAATGTATTGAAATATTTGGTAGAGTAATATCTCCTAGTGTTTTATTGTTTGTTCACTTATTCTCTCAGATGAATTTAATTGTTTGGGAGGTTAATTTATATAGATTAATTTAGAGGGAAATTGACATCATCATAATATTTATCATCTTTCCTGAGAATAAAATATATCTTTTAAAAGTTAGACAAGGGCTCTCAAGAGTACTAGTTTCCTTCCATAGTACATAACATTAAAAAGTTTGTTCCTGTTTGTTGCTATTATGAATAGGATATTTTTGTGCCATTGAATTTTCTGCTTTTTATCTGTAGGGAAAAATTATTTTTGTAACCATCCACCTGGATGTACTTTAGTTGTCTCTGATAATTTTCAACTGATTCTCTTGGGCTTTTCAGGAATTCATATCAGTGCATGAAATAATAACCTGGCCTCTTCCTTTAAAATATTTGTACCTCATCTTTTCCTTTCTCTTGTCTAATTGCCCTATTAAAACTCTGTTAAGTAATAGCAATGAGAGTGGGAAAGCCTGCATTGTTCCTGACATTATGCTTCACCATTACTCATGATGCTTGCTTTTGGTTTGAGATATATATTATTTATTGCATTAAAGTGGTATCCATTTATTTCTACTTCAGAAAAAGTTATTATCAGAAATGGGTCTTGAAGCTTATCAAATGTCTCTGGGCATCAACAGAAATGAGCATGTGCTGTTTTTTTCCTTTGACCTGTATACCCATCGAAAGTTCTTGGTAGCAAACAACACAAACTACTTTCAGCTAACTTAAAAAAGAGGGGCTTCCCTGGTAGCTCAGCTGGTAAAGAATCTGCCTGCAATGCAGGAGACCCCAGTTCAATTCCTGGGTCAGGAAGATCTGCTGGAGAAGGGTAGGCTACCCACTCCAGTATTCTTGGGCTTTCCTGGTGGCTCAGCTGGTAAAGAATCGGCCTGCAATGCAGGAGACCTGGGTTCAATCCCTGGGTTGGGAAGATCCCCTGGAGAAGGGAAAGGCTAACTACTCCAGTATTCTGGCCTGGAGAATTCCATGGACTGTATGGTCCATGGGGTCACAAAGAGTTGGACACAACTGAACTACTTTCACTCACTCACTCAAAAAGAAAGGGAGTTTATTGGAAGGATGGATATCAAGCTGCTCACAGAACTATTGGAAGAGCTTCAGAATCAAACCTGGGAAACCAAGGAAAACAGTATGTAGGACCCTGCAGCAGAAAATGCTGCCTTAAACATCTTACACATCATTGTTGGCACCACTGGTGAGGCTGAACGCACTGCTGCCACCAAAGCTTGCACCACCATTGGACAGTGGCAGCTACACTTCTGGACCCTTGATTCTGCTGTGGGCATGTGGGCTCAGTTGGGTCAGACACTGCGACTCCATGGGCTGTAGCCTGCTAGTCTCCCCTGTCCATGGGAATTCCCAGGCAAGAATATTGGAGTGGGTTGCCATGCCCTCCTCCGGGGGATCTTCCCGACCCAGGGATTGAAACTGCGTCTCTCGCATCTCCTGAATTGACAGGTGGATTCTTTACCCTCTGAGCCACCTGGGAAACCCTGGTTCTGCTATACCAGATACAAATAATCCTGAATAATTTCTGACTGTCTTGAACTTTTGCTGTCATATCTTGAAAATTCCAAGCCTGAAGTGAAAGCATCATTTGGTTGAGTTAAATCCTAGGTCTGATTACTAGCTGCTGTGAATTAGGAAGAGGACCATATCTTTCCACAACTTCCATAGTGGGATAAAGAGCTGCCTCTTGCTCATCTAGAGATTTCCTCCAAAAGGAGGACTACTCAAAGCTAGGCAGCAAAAGTGACAGATGTCCACTGTAACCTACTCACGGTGTGTCTTGCCGACAGCATTAAATATCTTGCTTTATCTATTTGCTACTATTTTACGTAGAATTTTAAATCTATTTTTGTAAGAAAGCCAGCCTGCAGTCTGTGTATGTGTGTGTGCGGACCATCCTGGTCAGGTTTCATCTTTACCAGCTTAAAAAAAGAAAAAAGAAAAAACCGTGAAGCATCTTTGCTTTCCTTAGGCTCTGAAGCAATTTAAATGATGTGTTTGTTTTCAAAGGTCTTAAGAATTCTCCTATTTACTCTCTGGATCTAGTAGGGCGGAGAGTTCTTTGAAATAGTTCATAGTTTCCATCCATTAATATTGGCCTGTGTAGATGAATGGATAAAGAAGATGTGGTGCATACATACACACCCATAAAAAAAAGAACAAAACAATGCCATTTGCAGCAACATGGAGGCAGCCAGATATTATCATATGAAGGGAAGTAAGCAGAAAGAGAAAGACAAATACCATATGATATCACTTATAAGTGGAATCTAAAATATGATACAAATAAACCTATCTATTAAACAGAAACAGAATCACAGACATTGAGAACAGACTGATGGTTGCTAAGTGTGAGGGGGTTGGGGAAGGATGGAGTGAGATATTGAAATTAGCAGATGTAAGCTTTTATATATAGAATGGATAAACAACAAGATCATACTGTAAAGCACACAGAACTATATTCAATATCTATAATAAACCATTTGAAAATGAATATTTTGAAAAGAATGTATATATCCATATAACCGAATGACTGGCTGTACAGCGGTAATTAACATAGCGTTGTAAATCAACTATACTTCAACAAAAATATTGGTCTGTCTAAGTTTTCTTCTCTTGAATAATGAATTTTAGTCATTTTATTTTGCTAGAAAATCACACATGTTTTCCAATTTCCTAGCATAGTCTTACAAGGATTATCTTAAGAGTCTTTTTTTTTTTTTTTCCTTGACTCAGAACCATGGAACCTCCATTTGCGACTCTCTTATCACTGGTGTGTGGCAACAGCCTCCACTGCCCCCAGTCCTCCTTTGCCCGGACTTTTACTAAGCTCCAGGATTGTGGCAGGCACTATTAGTGCCCCACCAAGATGCATGGGATCCTTTGGCCCTTTCTGTGTGCCAGTCCCCCAGCTGTGGGCTCTGCTCCGAATGGCTGCACCTGGGACTCTCTTCTGACCTCTGCCTTCGGTTACTGTCACTGCCCCATCTGCATGTATAGAGAGAGGAAGTGCCTGGAGCTGGGATGGCCCTTAGCCAGTGACTGTTGAGTGCAGGAGAATGGAAGCCAGCTTTTCTGCCTTCATCATCACAACTCCCGAGACATAACTTACATCCATAGTTCCCTGCAGGATTGTTTTTTTAAAGTCACTAATTCTGACACTTTTGCAACTCCATTGTCTGTAGAACACAAGGCTCCTCTGTCCATTTGGCTGACCCAGGCCACAATACTGGGGTGGGTTGTCATTTCCTCCTCCGGGAGATCTTCCCAACTCAGGGATCCAACCTGCGTCTCCTGCATTGGTAGGTGGATTCTTTACCACTGAGCCACCACGGAAGCCCACCCTTTCCAAGACCATGCTCCAAATCCCATCTTTGCTCAATGTCTTCCTTTTCCATGACCTGATCCCCTCATACCTTATGAGTTTCTTGTAAGAGCCCTTCCTCAAAAACCTTACAAGTGAGTTCTCATCCCTGGTCTGGTTCTGGGGAACTGGCTTAAAGCAAAGATAATTTGACTTATTCCCTGCCTTTAAAGACTGACATACCATCCAATAAATTATACTATAACACCTGGACATTGTCATGGACGTACCAATGAAATCCTGTGAAAGCTCAGAGAGGAAGTTAATAATTCAATCGGGAGGAGAAAGTAAACACTGCAATAGAAAGTGTTAGTCAATCTGGGTTGTTTGTTGTTGTTGTTGTTGTTACGCCCACAGCCTGTGGGGTCTTAGTTATCCAACGAGGGATTCAACCTGCACCCCCTGCATTGGAAGCATGGAGCCATAACCACTGGACTGCCAGGGAAGTCCCACAACCTGGGTTTTTAAGGATGAATAGGAATTGGACAGATAGGAAATATAGGGTGAAAATGGGGTGTTACAAGCAGAGATAAAAATGGCCAAAAACCTACAATTACAAGCAACACATGGCTCCTATGCTTTAGGAATTCAAAATGTAGTGAATGAAGTTGGGAAGCCAAACATGTCACAGAGAAAATGCTGAGGAGGGTGTGGTGAAAAGGATTGCTGCTGTTGGTGAGAATGTAAATTGGTACAATCACTATGGAGAACAGTATGCAGGTTCCTTAAAAAACTAAAAATAGAGCTACCATATGACCCGGCAATCCCATTCCTAAACATGTATCTGGAGAAAAATCATAATTTGAAGGTTGCATTCATCCTGATAGTTCATTGCAGCAGTATTTACAATACCCAGGACATGGAAGTAACCTAAATGTCTATTGACAGAGAAATGGATAAAGAAGCTGTGGTGTATATGTGATATGTGATGTGTATATATATGTGTGTGTGTGTATATATAAATATATAGTGGAATATTACTGAGCCATAAAAAGGAATGAAATAATGCCATTTGCAGAGACACAGATAGATATAGAAATTGTCATACAGAGTGAAGTATTAGATTGGTGCCTTGCTATGAACAAAGCTAGTGGAAGTGATGGAATTCCTGCTGAGCTATTTAAAATCCCAAAAGATGATGCTCTTAAAGTGCTGCACTCAATATGTTAGCAAATCTGGAAAATTCAGCAATGTCCACAAGACTGGAAAAGTTCAGTTCTCATTTCAATCCCAAAGAAGGGCAATGCCAAAGAATATTCAGACTACCATGCAGTTGTGTTCATTTGATGTGCTAGCTAGGTAATGCTAGCTAGGTAATCCTTCAAGATAGAATGCAACAGTACATGAACTGAGAACTTCCAAATGTACAAGTTGGATTTATAAAAGACAGAGGAACCTGGGGTCAAATTGCCAACATCTGCTGGGTCATAGAAAAAGCCAGGGAATTCTAGAACAACATCTACTTCTGCTTCATTGACTATGTTAAAGCCTTTGACTGTGTGGATCACAACAAACTGTGGAAAAATCTTAAAGAGATGGGAATACCAGACCACCTTACCTGCATCCTGATAAACGTGCATGCAGGTCAGAAGCAACAGTTAGAACCGGCCATGGAACAATGGACTGCTTCAAAATTGGGAAAGGAGTACATCAAGGTTGTATATCGTCACTCTGCTTATTTAACTTATATGCAGAGTACACCATGGGAAATGCCAGGCTGGTTGAAGCACAAGCTGGAATCAAGATTGACAGGAGAAATATCAATAACCTCAGATATACAGATGATACCACCCTAATGGCAGAAAGTAAGGAGGAATGAAAAGCTTCTTGATGAAGGTGAAAGAGGAGAGTTAAAAAGCTGACTTAAAAGTCAACATTCAAAAAACTAAGATCACAGCATCCAGTCCCATCACTTCATGGCAAATAAATGGGGGGAAAAATGGAAACAGTGGCAGATTTTATTTTCTTGGGCTCCAAAATCACTGCAGGCGGTGACTGCAGCCATGAAATCAAAAGATGCTTGCTCCTTGAAAGGAAAACTGTGACAAACCTAGAAAGTGTATGAAAAAGCAGAGACATCATTTTGTCAGCAAAGGTCTGTAGAGTCAAAGTGATGGTTTTTCCAATAATCATGTATGGATGTGAGAACTGGACCATGAAGAAGGCTGAGCCCCAAAGAACTGGTGCTTTTGAATTGTTGTGCTGCAGAAGATGCTAGAGAGTCCCTTGGACTGCAAGGAGATCAAACCAGTCAATCCTAAAGGAAATCAACCCTGAATATTCATTGGAAGCACCGATGCTGAAGCTGAAGCTCTAGCTTTGGTCACCCAGGTGAAGAGTCAATTCATTAGAAAAGACTGTGATGCTGGGAAAGATTGAGGGCAGGAGGAAAAGGGGGTGACAGAGGATGAGATGGTTGCATGGCATCATCGACTCAATGGACGTGAGTTTGAGCAAACTCCAGGAGATAGTGAGAGGTTGCAAAGAGTCTGACACGACTCAGCGACTGAACAACAACAACAAACATAATTATGGTTTTCGACAGTGAAGTTTAAATCATTGTAACTAGACTCAAACACATCTTTATTAATTAAAAAAGGTCATGGTCACATGTGTAATGACATAAAGACATGAAAAGTCTTCATGTGTCAAGGAAATGCACGTTCAAGGTAGCTCTACTGACTCAGAAATACATGATAAGCAAAGTATGTTCCTGTCGTTCATTTCCTTTTGAAAGGAAAAGTCTCCATGTGGTATTAGTACATTTTGTAAACCCCTCCACCATTTTCTAATCTCTTTCTTTCTCTCCCTTTTAAAACAGGTTCAGAGCCTTCAGCAGGCAGCACAGTTCGGGTAGTTTGTGGTTCTTATTCCAAATGCTCTTTCAGAACCTTGCTATTCCCCATCAAGGGTAGAATCTACGTCCTCCCCCCTCTTTTGAAACTTGGTAACTTTTGTGACTGCCTTGACTAACAGAATTCAGCAGAAGTGAAACTATGTGACTCTGAGGCCATATCATAAAAGCTGTATACCTTCCACTTGTCTCTCTCTCTCTCTCAGAATGCTCACCCTGGGAACCCAGCCACCATGCTGTGAGGAAGCCCAAGCCATACTGGCAAGGTCACAGGGAAAGTGATCACGCCTGAGACCCTGAGCCCTGGGCCTTGGCTGAACTCCAGCTGGCAACCAGCACCAATTTGCCAGCCACGTAAGTGAACCCTCAGAAAAGGGTCCCCTACCCTTCTGTCCATCCACCCCAGTGATGCACATGGAACAAAGACAAGTCTTACCTGCCAAGCCCTGCCCAGACTACAGATTCACAAACAAAATAGTGTGGTTTTAATCCTTAAGTTGTGGAGTGATTTGTTATGATTGGATAACTGAACACTTGTCTAGATAGATGTCAATTACATTGTTTTGTTTTCCTCTGTTCGTTTTTACATTCACTTTCTGTTTGTGGCAACACTAATTTTCTACTTGCTGCAATGATATGAGGTTTTCTTTTTAAGCACATTTACTTCTTGAGTGTGGGCTAGACTTAATGACTTGCTTCCAAAGAACAAAATGTGGGAAGGGGGAAATAGTAAATTTGTGATGGAGAGACCCGGCAGACACTTCCTAAACCAAGTGATGAAGGTTAACACCACTCAGAGATAAGTCATGTTGCTATCAAGCAATGCTTTGTATTAGTCAGGATACTAGAGAATCATAACCAATAAGTAGGATATGTGCGTGTGCGTTTGTGTGTGTGTGTGTGGAGGGAGGTGAGGGGAGAGAGAAGGAATAAAAAAATAAAAAAGATATAAACCTACAAAAGAGAGGTTAAGATATGTTAAGATATGTAAATATATAGCTTATTCACTTTGCTGTACAGCAGAAACTAACGCAATATTGTAATGCAATTATACTCTAACTAGACAAAAAACAAGAGCATATAGTCAGTGATAGACTGTAAATCAAAGTCCCATCAGAAGGACAGAAGCCACTCTGAGTGTTTTGATTGGGAAGTGGAAATGTAGCGCTTACCCCACCAATGCAAGGCTGGGGAACACAGGACACGCAAGCCCTTGTCATCAATCTCACCCCTTGGCACAAGAGTGAGTGAATCTCTGGGGCAATCTGACAGCTCTGTGCATCCCAAGGGCAGGGCTGGGCATAGGGTGAAACTAGTGAGACAGTCACCTTGGGCACCAACTTTAACAGGGTACCAAAACTCTCATGTATGGGGGGGTCTCCAGAGAAACAGAACCAACAGAAGAGATATGTGTATATAAGGAGATTTATTGTAGCATTTGCCTGACATGTTTGCGGAGGCTGAAAAGTCCTGCAATCTGCTGTCTGTGAGCCAGAGAACCAGGTAAGTTGGTGGCATGATTCAGTCTGAGTCCAGAGGCTGGAGAATCTCAGGGGCCAATGGTTTAGCTCCCAGTCTAAATCTGAAGGCCTGAGAAACATGATGCTGATGTTCAAGGGCAGGAAACAGTGAAGAGCCTGGAAGCTAAAAAAGATCCAGGTTACCCTTCCTCTGCCTTTTTGTTCCAGTCAGGTTCTTGATGGAGCAGGTGATGCCCAACTGCCCTGATAAGGTGGATCTTTACTCAGTCTACTGATCCAAATGCTTACAGGCACACCCAGAAATCATGTTTTACCAGCTACCTGGGCAGCTCTTAGCCCAGTCAACTTGACACTTAAAATTAACCATCACAACTCATTTATCAAAATGAAGAATGTTTTATTACCATATTTTTTTAAAAGCCAAACAATGCAAGAAAAAAAAATCCATCATGAATAAAATGTCAAAATTTCACAACGGAATTTTTTTTTATTTACTTTTTTTTTCATTAAAAAAGTTTTAACAGAAAACGTCTGGTCCTGCCTTTACACAATCCTGCCTTGCCCACTTCACCCTCTTTCCAGCCCTGCTCAGTAGCTCTGGGAGGACCTGCGGTCTGCTCAGCTACCCATAATATTAAGAGGAATGATTTATTGTCCCCACCAGGAAGATACTGAGAACTTCATGTTTACTGTCTGCTCACCCATCTGCCCATAATTGTTGACAGAGGATAGCAATTTCTCTTTTATCTTCTGAATTCTTTGTTGGTACCTCTCGTGAGCAAATAGTAAGAAAGAGATTCTTGGAAATATCATTCTAGGTTTCTTCCCTGTGGTGCAAAGGAAACCATAAAAGAGAGGTGGTGCTGTCAAATTACTAACAGATAACCCAGCAGAGAGATGTCAGGCTGTTTCAAAAGCTGTAAATCAGGTAAAGCTATTCGCAGAACTGAGAAATACCGTGGAGCTAGTGATAAAGAAGTGAAAGTGAAGTCACTCAGTCGTGTCTGACTCTTTGCAACCCCATAGATTGTAGCTTACCGGGTTTCTCCATCCATGGGATTTTCTAGGCAAGAATACTAGAGTGGGTTGCCATCTCCTTTTTCAAGTGGTAAAGAACCCACCTGCCAATGCAGGAGATGGGAGAGACAGGAGAGATGCAGGTTCAATCCCTGGGTCGGGAAGATCCCCTGGAGAAGGGATTGGCAACCCACTCCAGTATTCTTGCCTGGAAAATCCCTTGAACAGAAGAGCGTAGCGGATTACAGGCCATGGGGTCACTAAAAGTCAGACACAACTGAACACACACACATTAAAGAGAGGAAGAAAACAATAAGCAAATGAAATTGTAGAATCTTAGAGATTCTACAATTCTACAAGCTCAGTGTTATGGGTTGAATTGCGTCCTGCCCCTCCCCTCACTTCCTAAGTCCTAACCCCAGGACTTCAGAATGTGACTGTACTTAGAGAGAGGATCTTTAAAGAGGTAATTAAGTGAGAATGAGGTCTTTAGGGCTAGCCCTAGTCCAATACAGCTGATATCTTTGTAAGAAGAGATTAGGACACAGACACACAAAGGGAAGACCACGTGAAGACAGAGGGAGGAGACAGCCACCTACAAGCCAAGGAGAGAGACCTCAGAGGAAACCAACCCTGCCAACACCTTGATCCTGGACTTCCAGCCTCCAGAAATGTGAGAAAATAAATGTCTGTTGTTCAAGCCCTCCAGCCTGGGGTAATTTATTATACCAGCCCTAGCAAACTAATAGAGTTAGAATGAGAGGCATCAGACATAGCAAAAGATGGGATAAAGCATGGGGCTTAAGGACGTCCCTGGTAGCTCAGGTGGTAAAAAATCCGCCTGCAATGTGGAAGACCTGGGTTCAGTCCCTGGGTTGGGAAGATCCTCTGGAGAAGGGAACGTCAACCCACTCCAGTATTCTGGTCTGGAGAATTCCATGGCCTGTTCCATGGGATCACAGAGTTGGACACGACTGAGTGACTTTCACATGGGGCTTAAAACCAGAGAGCCTGGTTGAGAGTCTGTGTATTTAGATCCTTAGGGACCCTCACTTATCACACACAGTCAAAGCAAAGATGCTTCTAGCTCCAGCTTTCAGCATGAAGTATATTTGACAAAGACATTAAACAAGAGAGATTCCAAATTCAGAGAAACAAGGCCTGGTACAGGGTGGGCAAGAGGAGCTCTTCTGAGAAGGAGGGAACCACGTAAGAGACGGCCACCTAAAAACTGTGAAACCATCCTTAACCCAACCCACCCTTGGTCCCAGACTGGTACAGAGGACCATCAGCAGGAAATTGGCATTCTTTTCTAGAGAAGAAGGGCTCTGAAAAAGCTCTGCACGCAGTGAAATTTGGGAGTCCGACACAAAGGGCTGGTAGATTCCTACTGAACATGGAAGCCCTCTGAGTTGAAAAGTCACACCTCACATCCACAACTTTTTAATACCTCACTGTTAAAGGTAAATAGCTCAGGGACTTCCCTAGTGGTATAGTGAATAAGAATCTGTCTGCCAATGCAGGGGATGCGGGTTTGATCCCTGGTCCAGGAGGATTCCACATGCCACAGAGCAACTGAGTACGTGCACCATAACATTTTTAAAAAAGATAAATAATTCACGATCATCAGACACATAAGTAGGATATTTTCCTTCCTTTGAAGAAAATTGAGACAGAGCAGAGAGCTAAAGAAAAAATGTTTAAATTGTACTTAACATACTCAAAGAGATAAGAAAATATATTGCATCTATGAAACAATAACATGATTTTTTTTAAAAAATTAGAATATAAATTACTTTGGGGAATTAAAGTTTTGATGGAATAATTTTAAAACTGAACATAAGTGTTGGAAGATAAAGTTACAGAAATCTCCTGGGAAGTTGAATTGTTACGAAGCAAGACTCTGTGGGGCCTTCTTGAGACAAACCCTTCCCCCGTATTCTCTGCTTTAGCTCCTTTCTGAAGTAGCTAGATAATAGTATTAATATCAGATGCCAATTTCCTGAATTGTTTTACAGAGGTGGAAACCCCCACCAAATAGAAGATGTTAATTTCTTGATAACCATGAGCACGTAGCCTCCTGAAGCCTAAGGACTGATAATATTTACCCCTGTGACATCACCCAGTGACATCATCCCACCATTAACCAATCAGAGAATTGTGCATGAGCTGATCACAGATTCTGGGACATCCTTCCCTCACGTGGTCTTTAAAAATGCTTTGCTGATATCCTTTAAGGAGTTTGGGGGGCTAGTTCAGAAGGAATAAAATTACAGGTCAGTATGGAGTAATATTTACATAAGTCAAATAACACAAAACACTGAGTTAAACTGTCCCTTAGAAGGAAATCCTAAAAAGTGTGAATATATGTATACGAATAACTGACATACTTCGCTGTTCAGCAGAAATTCACAAACACTGTAAAGCAACTATACACCAATAAAATTTTTTTTTAAAAAAAAGGACTGTACCTTAAGCCATATTGAGAGGCTGGTAAGAATACACAGTGATTTAGCATGAAGATGTTAAATATATGGTTGTCAGTGCTAGTTGACTACCTAATATCTATTCTCCCCTTATGAGTTTTTCTCCTTTAAATTTTTTATTTATTTATTTATTTCGGCTATCCTGGATCTCCATTGCTGCATGTGGGCTTTCTCTGGTTGGCTTGAGCAGCGGCTACCCTCTAGCTGTGGTGCACAGGCTTCTCACTGTGGTGTCTTCTCTTGTTGCAGAACACAGGCTCTAGGGTGTGGGCCTTCGGTAGTTGCAGCTCATGGGCTCTAGAGCACAGGCTTAATAGTTATGGTGCAAGGGCTTAGTTGCTCCATGGCAAGTGGGATCTTCCTGGATCAGGGATTGAATCCACACCAGCAGGCAGATTTTTTTTTTTTAACCACTAAGTAACCAGGGAAGCCCTCCCTTTATGATATAACAATAAAACTCTGATTTTTGTTGGGGGTAGCTATGAACCTAGTTTAAAATTTCCATTTTCACCTCCAGAAAGTAGCCAGACAGAGTTCTAATGCCTAACATCTCTGTAGAGATTTCTTGGAAAATTTTTCTCTCCCAGTCTAGGTGCTCTCCCTTCCACATTGTCATTTACTTCTTCTGCCCAGGAAAGTATATTCCAGACCAAGAGATGAAGAGGTCATCTTTCAACCCTGAGATCCTAAAGATGATGGAGTCAAAGAAAACAGAAGACTGGACCTTGACACCCTTGAGAAGTTGTATGAACTCCTAGGTACTGGTAACACAAGCAGAAAATGAAATTTAAAATAAAATCACTTATGACAAAACTCACCAAATATCTGGGAATCAATCAGATAAGAAACATAAGACCGGGGGGGAGGAGCCAAGATGGCGGAGGAGTAGGACGGGGAGACCACTTTCTCTCCTACAAATTCATCAAAAGAATAACTGAACGCAGAGCAAACTTCGCAAAACAACTTCTGACCACTAGCTGAGGTCATCAGGCGCCCAGAAAAGCAGCCCATTGTCTTCAAAAGGAGGTAGGACAAAATATAAAAGATTAAAAGTGAGACAAAAGAGCTAAGGACGGAGATCCGTCCCGGGAAGGGAATCTTAGGCGCATTGCTTGGAGTAGGGTCCGGGCCTGAGTGCCCTGAGGGCAATCGGAGGGAGCTTCTGTGAGGTGCCAACTTGAACTGTGGGAGACCAAAGGAGAGAGTAAATTAAACGGCCGGAACACACTGCCGGCCGCTCGCAGAACAAAGAGACCGAGAAAATCCAGAGAAGAGGTCGCAGGCTGCGGACCGGCCCAGCCCCGCCGGAGGCAGGAGGCAGGGGGGAGGGGAAGGTCGCGGCGAGACACAGGGCGCAGGCCCCTGACCGGCGCGGGCGGGGACTGGGGCTGGGGACGCGGAGGGCGGAAGGCGCGTGCATCTGATTGGCGCCAGCGGAAACTGAGTCTGGGTCCGCAGCAGGGAGTGGGCGCGCCACACCTGGGGAGAGTGCGCTCATCAAGCTGCTGGCTGCCTGGACCGCTCTGACGGGGAAGGCACAGAGAGAAGGCACAGCTTTTCGTTCCGCGCTTTTGTGGAACACCCGCTGGAACCTCGCGCAGCGCGGGCCGCGCTCCATATAGAATAGCCGGGAGCCTGAGCAGCGCAGACGGAGAAAGCAGCGTCAGCCCCTCCCGGCAGCGCCAGCCCGTCCCCGCGGCGCAAGCCCCTCCCGGCAGCGCAAGCCCCTCCCTGCCCCGCAGAGCGACGGAACTAGCTACCTGAATAAGAGTCCACCTCCGCCCGCCTGTGTCAGGGCGGAAATGAGGCTCTGAAGAGACCGGCAAACAGAAGCCAAATAAACAAAGGGAACCGCCTCAGAAGGGACTGGTGCAACAGATTAAAATCCCTCTAGAAAACACTGACTACACCGGAAGGGGCCTGTAGATATCGAGAAGTGTAAGCTGGAACGAGGAGCTATCTGAAACTGAGCTGAACCCACACTGACCGCAACAGCTCCAGAGAAACTCCTGGATATAATTTTACTTTTTTTTTCTTTTTTCTTTTTTATTATTTTTTCTTTTTTATTTTTTCTGTTTTATTTTCCTTTAAAATTCCCTATTACTCCGCCATTACTCCTTAACTTTCATTTCCATAGATTTTTATGATTTTTTTTAATTAGGGGGGAAAAATTTTTTTTTTCTTTCTTTTTTCTTTTTTTTTCTTTTTCCTTTTTTTTTCTTCTTCTTCTTTTGTCTTTCCTTTTTCTCTTCTATTTTCTATTTTTCTTTTTCTCTTATTTCTTTTAAAGTCCTCTAGTACTCCTCTACTCCTTAATTTCATTTTCAATACACTATAACCTTACCAAAAAAAAAAAAAAAAAAGAGAAGCCCTATTTTTAAACCGAAGATTATTCTCTCCCAATCTTGACTCTCTGTTTTCTACCTCAGAACACCTCTATTTCCTCCTTTCCCCTTCTGTTCCCAATCCAATTCTGTGAATCTTTGTAGGTGACTGGGCTACAGAGAACACTCTGGGAACAGACAGCTGCGTAGATCTGTCTCTCTCCTCTTGAGTCCCCCTTTTTCTCTTCCTGCTCATCTCTATCTCCCTCCTCCCTCTCCTCTTCTTCATGTAACTCTGTGAACCTCTCTGGGTGTCCCTAACGGGGGAGAATCTTTTCGCCATTAACCTAGAAGTTTTCTTATCAGTGCTGTATAGTTGGAGAAGTCCTGAGACTACAGGAAGAATAAAACTGAAATCCAGAGGCAGGAGACTTAAGCCCAAAACCTGAGAACACCAGAAAATTCCTGACTACATGGAACCTTAAGTAATAAGTGACTGTCCAAAAGCCTCCATACCTACACTGAAACCAACCACCACCCAAGAGCCAATAAGTTTTAGAGCAAGACATACCACGCAAATTCTCCAGCAACACAGGAACATAGTCGTGAACGTCAACATACAGGTGGCCCAAGGACACACCTAACACATAGACCCATCTCAAAACTCATTACTGGGCACTCCATTGCTCTCCAAAGAGAAGAAATCAAATTGCACGCACCAGTACACTGACGCAAGCTTCCCTAACCAGGAAACCTTGACAAGCCAATCGTCTAACCCCACCCACGGGGTAAATCCTCCACAATAAAAAGGAACCACAGACCTCCAGAATACAGAAAGCCCACTCCAGACACAGCAATCTAAACAAGATGAAAAGGCAAAGAAATACACAACAGGTAAAGGAACATGAAAAATGCCCATCAAGTCAAACAAAAGAGGAGGAGATAGGGAATCTACCTGAAAAAGAATTTAGAATAATGATAATAAAAATGATCCAAAATCTTGAAAACAAAATGGAGTTACAGATAAATAGCCTGGAGACAAAGATTGAAAAGATACAAGAAATGTTTAATAAAGACCTAGAAGAAATAAAAAAGAGTCAATTAAAAATGAATAATGCAATGAATGAGATCAAAAACACTTTGGAGGGAACCAAGAGTAGACTAACGGAAGCAGAAGATAGGATAAGTGAGGTAGAAGATAAAATGGTGGAAATAAATGAAGCAGAGAGGAAAAAAGAAAAAAGGATCAAAAGAAATGAGGACAACCTCAGGGACCTCTGGGACAATGTGAAACGCCCCAATATTCGAATCATAGGAGTTCCAGAAGAAGAAGACAAAAAGAAAGGCCATGAGAAAATACTTGAGGAGATAATAGTTGAAAACTTCCCTAAAATGGGGAAGGAAATAGCCACCCAAGTCCAAGAAGCCCAGAGAGTCCCAAACAGGATAAACCCAAGGCGAAACACCCCAAGACACATATTAATCAAATTAACAAAGATCAAACACAAAGAACAAATATTAAAAGCAACAAGGGAGAAACAACAAATAACACACAAAGGGATCCCCATAAGGATAACAGCTGACCTATCAATAGAAACCCTCCAGGCCAGAAGGGAATGGCAGGACGTACTGAAAGTAATGAAAGAGAATAACCTACAACCTAGATTACTGTATCCAGCAAGGATCTCATTCAGATATGAAGGAGAATTCAAAAGCTTTACAGATAAGCAAAAGCTGAGAGAATTCAGCACCACCAAACCAGCTCTTCAACAAATGCTAAAGGATCTTCTCTAGACAGGAAATGCAGAAAGGTTGTATAAACGTGAACCCAAAACAACAAAGTAAATGGCAACGGGACCACACCTATCAATAATTACCCTAAATGTAAATGGGTTGAATGCCCCAACCAAAAGACAAAGATTGGCTGAATGGATACAAAAACAAGACCCCTATATATGCTGTCTACAAGAGACCCACCTCAAAACAAGAGACACATACAGACTAAAAGTGAAGGGCTGGAAAAAAATATTTCATGCAAACGGAGACCAAAAGAAAGCAGGAGTCGCAATACTCATATCAGATGAAATAGACTTTCAAATAAAGGATGTGAAAAGAGACAAAGAAGGACACTACATAATGATCAAAGGATCAATCCAAGAAGAAGATATAACAATTATAAATATATATGCACCCAACATAGGAGCACCGCAATATGTACGGCAAACACTAACGAGTATGAAAGAGGAAATTAATAGTAACACAATAATAGTGGGAGACTTTAATACCCCACTCACAACTATGGACAGATCAACTAAACAGAAAATTAACAAGGAAACACAAACCTTAAATGACACAATGGACCAGCTAGACCTAATTGATATCTATAGGACATTTCACCCCAAAACAATCAACTTCACCTTTTTCTCAAGTGCACACGGAACCTTCTCCAGAATAGATCACATCCTGGGCCATAAATCTGGTCTTGGAAAATTCAAAAAAATTGAAATCATTCCAGTCATCTTTTCTGACCACAGTGCAGTAAGATTAGATCTCAATTACAGGAAAAAATTGTTAAAAATTCAAATATATGGAGGCTAAATAACACGCTTCTGAATAACCAACAAATCATAGAAGAAATCAAAAAAGAAATCAAAATATGTATAGAAATGAATGATAATGAAAACACAACAACCCAAAACCTATGGGACACTGTAAAAGCAGTGCTAAGGGGAAGGTTCATAGCATTACAGGCTTACATCAAGAAACAAGAAAAAAACCAAATAAATAACCTAACTCTACACCTAAAGCAACTAGAGAAGGAAGAAATGAAGAACCCCAGGGTTAGTAGAAGGAAAGAAATCTTAAAAATCAGGGCAGAAATAAATGCAAAAGAAACTAAAGAGACCATAGCAAAAATCAACAAAGCTAAAAGCTGGTTTTTTGAAAAAATAAACAAAATTGACAAGCCATTAGCAAGACTCATTAAGAAACAAAGAGAGAAGAACCAAATTAACAAAATTAGAAATGAAAATGGAGAGATCACAACAGACAACACTGAAATACAAAGGATCATAAGAGACTACTACCAGCAGCTCTATTCCAATAAAATGGACAACTTGGATGAAATGGACAAATTCTTAGAAAAGTATAACTTTCCAAAACTGAACCAGGAAGAAATAGAAGATCTTAACAGACCCATCACAAGCAAGGAAATCGAAACTGTAATCAAAAATATTCCAGCAAACAAAAGCCCAGGACCAGATGGCTTCACAGCTGAATTCTACCAAAAATTTAGAGAAGAGCTAACACCTATCTTACTCAAACTCTTCCAGAAAATTGCAGAGGAAGGTAAGCTTCCAAACTCATTCTATGAGGCCACCATCACCCTAATTCCAAAACCAGACAAAGATGCCACAAAAAAAGAAAACTACAGGCCAATATCACTGATGAACATAGATGCAAAAATCCTTAACAAAATTCTAGCAAACAGAATCCAAGCAACATATTAAAAAAATCATACACCATGACCAAGTGGGCTTTATCCCAGGAATGCAAGGATTCTTTAATAGCCGCAAATCAATCAATGTAATACACCACATTAACAAATTGAAAGATAAAAACCATATGATTATCTCAATAGATGCAGAGAAAGCCTTTGACAAAATTCAACACTCATTTATGATTAAAACTCTCCAAAAAGCAGGAATAGAAGGACCATACCTCAACATAATAAAAGCTATATATGACAAACCCACAGCAAGCATCACCCTCAATGGTGAAAAATTGAAAGCATTTCCCCTGAAATCAGGAACAAGACAAGGGTGCCCACTCTCACCACTACTATTCAACATAGTGTTGGAAGTTTTGGCCACGGCAATCAGAGCAGAAAAAGAAGTAAAAGGAATCCAGATAGGAAAAGAAGAAGTGAAACTCTCACTGTTTGCAGATGACATGATCCTCTACATAGAAAACCCTAAAGACTCTACCAGAAAATTACTAGAGCTAATCAATGAATATAGTAAAGTTGCAGGATATAAAATTAACACACAGAAATCCCTTGCATTCCTATATACTAACAATGAAAAAACAGAAAGAGAAATTAAGGAAACAATACCATTCACCATTGCAACAAAAAGAATAAAATACTTAGGAGTATATCTACCTAAAGAAACAAAAGACCTATACATAGAAAGCTATAAAACACTGATGAAAGAAATCAAAGAGGACACAAACAGATGGAGAAACATACCGTGTTCATGGATTGGAAGAATCAATATTGTCAAAATGGCTATTCTACCTAAAGCAATCTATAGATTCAATGCAATCCCTATCAAGTTACCAACGGTGTTTTTCACAGAACTAGACCAAAGAATTTCACAATTTGTATGGAAATACAAAAAACCTCGAATAGCCAAAGTAATCTTGAGAAAGAAGAATGGAACTGGAGGAATCAACCTGCCTGACTTCAGACTCTACTACAAAGCCACAGTCATCAAGACAGTATGGTACTGGCACAAAGACAGAAATATAGATCAGTGGAACAGAATAGAAAGCCCAGAGATAAATCCACGAACCTATGGACACCTTATCTTTGACAAAGGAGGCAAGGATATACAATGGAAAAAAGACAACCTCTTTAACAAGTGGTGCTGGGATAACTGGTCAACCACTTGTAAAAGAATGAAACTAGAACACTTTCTAACACCATACACAAAAATAAACTCAAAATGGATTAAAGATCTAAATGTAAGACCAGAAACTATAAAACTCCTAGAGGAGAACATAGGCAAAACACTCTCCGACATAAATCACAGCAAGATCCTCTATGACCCACCTCCCAGAATATTGGAAATAAAAGCAAAACTAAACAAATGGGACCTAATGAAACTTAAAAGCTTTTGCACTACAAAGGAAACTATAAGTAAGGTGAAAAGACAGCCCTCAGATTGGGAGAAAATAATAGCAAATGAAGAAACAGACAAAGGATTAATCTAAAAAATATACAAGCAACTCCTGCAGCTCAATTCCAGAAAAATAAATGACCCAATCAAAACATGGGCCAAAGAACTAAACAGACATTTCTCCAAAGAAGACATACAGATGGCTAACAAACACATGAAAAGATGCTCAACATCACTCATTATCAGAGAAATGCAAATCAAAACCACAATGAGGTACCATTACACGCCAGTCAGGATGGCTGCTATCCAAAAGTCTACAAGCAATAAATGCTGGAGAGGGTGTGGAGAAAAGGGAACCCTCTCACACTGTTGGTGGGAATGCAAACTAGTACAGCCGCTATGGAGAACAGTGTGGAGATTTCTTAAAAAACTGGAAATAGAACTGCCATATGACCCAGCAATCCCACTTCTGGGCATACACACTGAGGAAACCAGATCTGAAAGAGACACATGCACCCCAATGTTCATCACAGCACTGTTTATAATAGCCAGGACATGGAAGCAACCTAGATGCCCATCAGCAGATGAATGGATAAGGAAGCTGTGGTACATATACACCATGGAATATTACTCAGCCGTTAAAAAGAATTCATTTGAATCAGTCCTAATGAGATGGATGAAACTGGAGCCCCTTATACAGAGTGAAGTAAGCCAGAAAGATAAAGAACATTACAGCATACTAACACATATATATGGAATTTAGAAAGATGGTAATGATAACCCTATATGCAAAACGGAAAAAGAGACACAGAAATACAGAACAGACTTTTGAACTCTGTGGGAGAATGTGAGGGTGGGATATTTCAAAAGAACAGCATGTATACTATTTATGGTGAAACAGATCACCAGCCCAGGTGGGATGCATGAGACAAGTGCTCGGGCCTGGTGCACTGGGAAGACCCAGAGGAATCGGGTGGAGAGGGAGGTGGGAGGGGGGATCAGGATGGGGAATACGTGTAAATCTATGGCTGATTCATATCAATGTATGACAAAAAAAAATAAATTAAAAAAAAATAAAAAAAAAAAAAAAAGAAACATAAGACCTCTACACTAAAAACTACAAAATACAGTTGAAAGAAATTAAGAAAATCCAAATAAACAAAAGGATATACCAAATTCACAGTTAGAAGACTCAATATTGTATTGTCAATTCTCATAAAATTGGTCTATAGATTCAACACTTTCCCTATGAAAATCACAACTAGATTTCTTCATAGAATTTGACAAGCTAATTCTGAATTTTATAAGAACATGCAAAAACCTAGAATTACCAAAATCACTTTGAAGAATGAGGCTTTATACTAACAGAGTAATGATGCAACTTTCTATAATTAGCTTATTTGTATTACTTCATTGTTACCTGCTCTTTATCATTCTTTCCTTCTACTTTCTTTGGGTTTTACTTTGCAGTTCTTGTTCTAACTTCTTGAGATGGTAGCTTAGAGTGTTGATTTTCAAATTTTTTTGAATTTTTACTTTGAAATAATAATACAAGGGACTTCCCTGGTGATCCGGTGGCTAAGACTCTGTACCCCCAGTGAAGGCAGTGAGGTTTGATCCCTGGTCAGGGAACTAGATCTTCCATGTTGCAACTAAAGATCTCACGTGCTGACACGAAGATTGACAATTCCATGAGCCGCAACTAAGACCCAACACAGCCAAATAAATAAATATATTTATATTTTCTAAAAGAAATAATAGTACAAGACTCACATGGAGTTGTAAAACTAGTACATAGAGTTCCTTGAACCCTTCGGTCAGCTTCTACCTATGATGATGTCTTATAAAACTAAAGTGCAATATCAAAACCGGGAAACTGACATTAGTACAACATCGTTGAATGACCACAAACCTCATTTGGTTTTCAATGAGCTTCAAATGTGCTCATTTGTATATGTGAGAGGAGGGAATTCTGTGCAGTTCAGTCCCATGGACAGACTTAAGTGACCACGCTACAATAAAGATACAGAACTGGTCTACCACCACAGAGCAATTCGCTCCTGCTGCCCATCTATATCCCCACTCACCCTCTCTTACCCCTGTCCCTGCTTCTTAGCCACCATCAGTCTGTCCTCCAGTTCCATAGTTTTGTCAATTGAGAACGCTATATAAATGGGATCCTCTAATGTATGATCTTTTGAAATTAGATTTGTGCATTAAACATCATGCCCTTGACATCCACCCATGTTGTTACATTTGCCAACATTCATTCTTTTATTACTGAGTGGTATTCCCCTGTATGGATGTATCACTTCATTTAACCATTTACTTATTGAAGAACTTTTGAGCTAGTCCCAGTTTTTGACTCTTACCAATAGAGCTGTAATGAATATTCCCATTAAGATATTTGTCTGGACATAAGCTTTCATTTCTCTGTGGAAAATGCCCAAGGATGTGATTGCTAAGCTTTATGGTAAATGCACATTTGGTTTTATAAGGAACTGCCAAACTGTTTTCCAGAGTACCAGTTTACATTGCCACCAGCAATGATGAGAGATACAGTTTCTCTGCATCCTTGCCAAGAAGTATTCTTTTAAAATACTTGCTTAGAGCTATACATTTCCATCTGAGCACTGCTTTGGTTGGATTTTCTAGACTCGGTTGTTTAAGTCACTGTTAATCAGTTCTTCTAAAACTCAGAGCTAAATGAAATCTTAATCAGTTGTGCCCTGTGCAACTCCAAGGGGCCATTATTAACCTCATGGTCTAGAGTTTCGTAAAACAAAATCTGAAAGCTTCTATTAGGTATCTAGAATTCAATTAGGAGAAACAAGCCTGATTTAAATAGACTAGTCATGAAAGATTTTCTGGAAAGGTGAATTTTGAGAAAAGCTCTGGAAGTGGTGAAACAGTGAGCTAGGAAAAATTAGGAAGACAGACATTTTAGGCAGAGGGGAGCTCAAATGCAAAGGCTTTGAGATATGTGTGTGTGTGGGGGGTGGGGGTGGGGGGTTGTTTGAGAAATAGTGACAATGAGGGCAGTTTGGAAGTGAGTGAATGACCGGAAAGTAGTAGGATATGAGGTTAGTGTGGTAACGGGTTTAGGGGCACAAAATCATATAGGGATCCAGGTTAGACTATATGGGAGGCTGTAAAGCTGACCTCAATGTATTTAAAAGGATTGAAATCATATATCGTATGTTCTCCGACCACAATTGAGTGAAATTAGAAATCAGTAACAGAAAGAAATGTTAGAAATTCACACATGAATTGTGGAAGATGAAATGTGGAAATTAAACAAGACACTTAAAAATTTTTTTTCTTCTATTTGGCTGTGCCGGGTCTTAGTTGCAATATGTGGGATCTTTAGTTGTGGCATGGGAACTCTTAGTTGCAGCCTGTGGTATCTAATTCCCTGACTAGAAATTGAAACCAGGCCCCCTGCATTGGAAGCACAGAGTCTTAGCCACTGCACCATTAGGAAGTCCCAACAAGTCACTTCTAAATAACTAATGATCAAGAAGAAACCACAAGGAAAATTAGAAAGTACTTTGATGAGTGAAAATGAAGACACAACATATCAAAAATTACAGGATGTAGCTGAAGTATTTCTTAGAGGAAAATTTATAGCCTTAAACACCTATATTAAAAAAAAAAAAGATATCAATTTAAGGGCTTCCCAGATGGTGCAGTGGTGAAGAATCCTCCTGCCAATGCAGGAGATGCAAGAGAGGTGGACTCAATCCCTGGGTCGGGAAGATCCCCTGGAGGAGGAAATGTCAACCCACCCCAGTATTCTTGCCTGGAAAATTCCATGGACAGAAGAACCTGGTGGGTAACAGCCCATGGGGTCACATAGAGTCAGACATGATTGAGTGCACACACACAGAAACATCAAATCTGTAATCTAACTTTCCACCCTAAGACAGAAAAGGAAGAGCAAACTAAATCACAGACAGCCATATGGGATCTGGTTTCTATAACTTTTGAGTACCTTTTGTATCCTGAGATGGTTAATTTTATGTATCAACTTGACTGGGCTAAGGGATGCCCACACACCTGCTAAAACATGATTTCTGAGGGCTTCTGTGAAGCCTTCTGAGATATTAGCATTTGAAGCAGTAGCCTGAGTAAAGACCATCCTCATCAGGGTAGGCAGGCATCATTTAATCTGCTGAGGACCCAAACAGAAGGACAAGAAAGAGGAGGGGGTTGTCTCTTTTCTTGAGCTGGGATGTCCATCTTCTCTGCCTTTGAGCACCCATGATATAAACAACTACTGTTTTAGGAGCCTATTTAGTGCCATTTTTCACACTATTGTGCGTTTTGTTAGTGATTTTGCTGTTTAAATTGGCCTTCAAGTGTACTGCTGATGTGCTGTCCTGTGCTCCTATGCACAAGAAGGTTGTGATGTGCTTTCAAAGAAAATATGTGTGTTAGATAAGCTTTGTTCATGCATGAAGCATATGCCATAGATGAACAGTGTTCATCAATGCTGATGAACCAACTATATATATATATACATATATATATATATATATAACATTTTATATATTTATTTATTTACTTGGGCTGTGTCAGATCTTAGTTGCTGCACATGGGCTCTTCATCGCGATGTGTGGGCTCCAGGGTGCACAGGCTCAGTAGTTTTGGCCTGCAGACTCTCTAGCTGTAGCGTGCAGGCTTACTTGCCCCACTGAATGTTGGATCTTAGTTCCCCAACCAGGGATAGAATCCATGTACACTGCCTTGGAAAGCAGATTCTCAACCACTGGACCACCAGAGAAGGCCTGACAATATATGTTAAATAAGATATTTTAAAACAGAAACACACATTTTTAAAATTTATGTATTGATCAATTGATGAATACATTGTGACCAGAGGCTCACAGGAACTTAGCTCTCAGTTTCTCCTAAGAGTAGTGGTTCAGTAGTTGCTAATTCAGTGTTTGTGATGACTTCGTAACTTCAAGTGCAAATATCAAGAAAAACTTTACGTTTTTAGTTCTAAAGGTAATCTGACTGCGACATCTCTTATCAGTCATATGTTGGCTGGAAGAGGTCACTTTCACTATTTCTTCCTTCTTGCAGTATCCATCTCAAAGCTGCAAGTGGCATTTTGGGGGAGAGGAACATATCGTAAGAGACCTCCTGCGTCCAGGGAGAACCCATAACTGCACCCGTAGCTGCTGTCCATGGTGCTGATCATCTAAAGCCAGCTTGCTGCAAGAGAAAAAGCATCTGAAAAATCATTATGAAACTTGCATGAGTAGACTTAAGGATCCTGTCCTCTACTCCTCCATGATCAAAGAGAATAGGTTTCCCAAACTGGGTTAATGAGCATGCATGATTAAAGAGTCTTGATCCCACCCTTGTAACATAAACGTAACATCCACAAGTACCGAGGAACACTATTCTAGAGCCACAGGAAACCTGGAAAGAGCCAAAGTTGGGAGCACACTTACTGATTACCACTGAGTCCCCACACTTTGCCAATCCTGGGCTACTGAGGACTAAGCCCTAGTACCAGTTCAACCAATCCTTCCAAATCACTTTAGATTCTCCTCTAACTCTCCAGAAGATTTAAGATCTCCTGGTATTTCTCATGACTGGCTTCTTGAGTCTCCAAACCTCGATCCTCTAAAACCCAGAATCTTTGCAGACTCTGCATTACAAAAACTTTCAGAAAGCAGAAGTAAATTTTAGATAAACTGATGCAACAGAGAAGACAGTGTTTCCCTGAGACAATAATCAAGAGCAAGTGCCAAAAAAAAGGGAAAATTGGGGAAATTATGGAAGATTAGCTGTTTTGAAACCCAGAATTTACCTGAATGTTGCTTTTGGGAAAACAACCACTGTCTCACTCTCAAACCATGTGTTTTGGGTAAAGATGATTCCAAACCTAAGCATGTGATCCAAGCCTAAGCCTATCAACGCATTCTCTATTCTAATCTCAGCTTTCAGGTAGAGGTTGGGACATGCTTCAAGCAAGGTAATAAAGCCTAACAAGGACAATTCAGTAGTCATGTATGGCTGTGAGAGTTGAACCATAAAAAGGCTGAGCACCAAAGAATTGATGCTTTTGAACTGTGGTGTTGGAGAAGACTCTTGAGAGTCCCTTGGACTGAAAAGAGTTCCTTAGTCAATCCTAAAGGAAATCAACCCTGAATATTCATTGGAAGGACTGATACTGAAGCTGAAACTCCAATACTTTGGCCACCTGATGAGAAGAACCAACTGATTGGAAAAGACCCTGATAATGGGAAAGATTGAAGGCAGGAGGAGAATGGGATGAAAGAGGACAAGATGATTGGATGGCATCACTGACTCAATGGCCATAAGTCTGAACAAACTCTGGGAGATGTTGATGGACAGGGAAGTCTGGCATGATGCAGTCCATAGGGTCACAAAGAGTCAGGCATGACTGAGCAACGGAACAACAAGGACAATTCAGAACTAATTCTACAAACTATGCTGGAGCCACAAGTCTTGCTGGACTCAGTTATGTACATTAGAGACTAGAGCTAATGCAATCTTCTTATGATCAAACTGGACAGAAAATGGCATGAACACTGAGAAAGTAGAGCCAAGACTTAATTGTAGAAAAAAACAGGTCCTGGTGACATCTTTTCTTGTGTGTGACATCTTTTGAATCCAGGCTTATGCTAAGCTGAAACCAATTCCTCAGTATATGAGATGATTTGTTCCATCTTAAAACTAAACTTGTTCAGAGTTGTTTGTTTCAGATACTTTCAAAATAGAGTTCTACTTAGATTACAAATAAGTACTAGAAGTGGACTAAAATATTTTAGGTGGTGTATGATAAAATGTGGAATTCACGAAGGCCAAGTAAGTTGGATACAGGGCAGTGAAAACCCTTCTGACATAGCTTGGAAGTTGGGAAGACTTTTCACCTGTTAACAAAATGTTGATTAAATTCTTTTTAGGGGAAGGTTTTTATCAGCTGGCTCAGGAAGCATCCCCTTCCCGCACAAATGATGGCCAAAGAGAAGATTGCTGTGGTTGGTGTTGAAGTGGGGGGCTCCTAGCAGAATCATATGGCTATAAGCTAGGGGAAGATGATTTCCCAAAGTAAAATATAGGCTCTGTTGCCAGTAGAAAGTGGAATGGATTCCAAGCAGGCAGGAGAAATAGAGTCCATCAAGAACTCTCCTGAAATAGTTGTCTTGTAAGTGCTTTCAATAAGTCCCCTCATAAGCATGTCTCTTGAGCCTTAAAGAATCAGATTAACAAAATAATGTTTCTTGTACTAGAAAATGATGCTAACGTTTGTTAGAAGCATTTATGTCCCTTGGAGAAAAAAATGTCGGGGAAAATTAATGTAACCAGAGGTACCATTACACGCCAGTCAGGATGGCTGCTATCCAAAAGTCTACAAGAAATAAATGCTGGAGAGGGTGTGGAGAAAAGGGAACCCTCTTACACTGTTGGTGGGAATGCAAACTAGTACAGCCGCTATGGAGAACAGTGTGGAGATTTCTTAAAAAACTGGAAATAGAACTGCCATATGACCCAGCAATCCCACTTCTGGGCATACACACTGAGGAAACTAGATCTGAAAGAGACACGTACACCCCAATGTTCATCGCAGCACTGTTTATAACAGCCAGGACATGGAAGCAACCTAGATGCCCATCAGCAGATGAATGGATAAGGAAGCTGTGGTATATATACACCATGGAATATTAAAAAGAATTCATTTGAATCAGTTCTAATGAAATGGATAAAACTGGAGCCTATACAGAGTGAAGTAAGCCAGAAAGATAAACACCAATACAGTATACTCACGCATATATATGGAATTTAGAAAGATGGTAACAATAACCCTATATGCAAGACAGAAAAAGAGACACAGATGTACAGAACAGACTTTTGGACTCTATGGGAGAAGGCGAGGGTGGGATGATCTGAGAGAACAGCATCGAAACATGTATATTATCAAATGTGAAACAGATCGCCAGTCCAGGTTGGATGCATGAGACAAGTGCTCGGGGCTGGTGCACTGGGATGACCCAGAGGGATGGGATGGGAAGGGAGGTGGGAGGGGGGTTCAGGATGGGGAACACATGTAAATCCATGGCTGATTCATGTCAATGTACGGCAAAAACCACTACAATATTGTAAAGTAATTAGCCTCTAACTGATAAAAATAAATGGAAAAAAAAAAGAAAATTAATGTAACCAGATTTGCATTTCTTTACTATTACAAAAAGTAATGCTATTGGCCCAAGGTAAGTCAATGTGCAGAAACAGTGTTCAGGTTACTGGAAGCTAGGGTTGGATTAAGAAATAAGAATGATTGTCTAGTGTGTGTGTGTGTGTGTGTGTAGAGATGTGTAGAGAGAGAGAGAGCAGTTCAGATAGAGTGGACACCTGTCACAAGGCCTGAAACAGGAGTGTGTCCATCATATACAAGAAACAACGTGGAGGACAATGAGAAGGAAGCAGAATAAACTAGAGTATAAGTCACAGGAGATAAGGGAAGGTTGATAACAGGAGTCAGGTCATGGAGGGCCTCGTTGGTGTCATGACGACTTTGGCTTTTACCCTGAATTAAGTAAAAAGCCACTGAATGGATTTAAACAGAAGGTGATATGATACGGCTAATATAAGAGCATCCCAGTGGGTAGTGTACTGACAACAGGCTATAGAGGATGGGCTCATCCAGGCTAGTTGGGAGGCTATGGCAATGATCCACAGGAGAAAGATGATGAATTGGAGCACAGTGGTGGCCCCAGAGATAACGAGAAGTAGACTGTAGATACATTTCATAAATATGCTTCTGGGGGAAAAGAAGTCTAATAAGGGCTTCCCAGGTGGCACTAGTAGTAAAGAACTCACTTGCCAATTCAGGAGACAAAGAGACACGGCTCCATCCCTGGGTTGGGAAGATCCCCTGGAGGAGGACATGGCAACCCACTCAAGTATTCTTACCTGGAGAATCCCATGGACAGAGAAGCCTGATAGGCTACAGTCCACGGGGTTGTGAAGAGTCAGACATGACTGAAACGACTTAGCACACATGCACGCATGGTCTAATGATGATAGAGTTGTTTCAGTTTTTATAACTTGAATAACCATGCCGCCTTATGCAAGCACCTTGAGAGAAGGCTTGCAGTCCCATGGCCCAGGAAGTGAGGGGTTTCTCTCCATCTCAGCCATCCCAAGGGTGTTTTGTCATCCTTCATGTGGGACCTGGAAGGATGAAGCTTGGTCCTTACTCACAGCAAGATTCTCATGCAGCCTTGTGGGTAAGTGTGTAGGCTTTGTATTCCATAAAACAGACTTGGATGCAGATATTGGCTCCACCACTTACAAATGGTAAACTTCAGCTTTCTGAGTCTCAGTTCCTTCATCTGTAATACTGGGGTAATAATAATTCCATAAGCAGAGGCAGTGATAGCATAGTAGAAAAACAAAAGTCACAACTGAATTCAGGGGGGAAACCAGACACAAAAAGACACACATACTGTGTGACTCTATTTACATGAAATTTAAGAACTGAGAAAGTGAATCTATTATTTGCCCTAAGAAATGCTGGCTGTCTATGGTAAGTGAGTAAAAATGAACTGAGGGAACTCTCTAGGGAAATGCGCTATATGTTGATTTGAGTGATGCTTACATAGTGCATATATTTACCAAAATTCATGGAAAACAAAAAATCTTTGCATTTCATTGTATACACATTTTTACTTGATTTTTTTAAAAAAGAAGGCAATCTAGCCTAAATTCACTATGTCCTATAGTGACATAGATCTGATTTTAAGTCTTATTCCTGATTTCAACTAGCTCCAAATCTTGTAAAAACATTTTTTATTTTTATGATACAGGTTTTATATATATATGTATATATACCTATATATATATGGCTAAGCATTGAATAATTGATGCTTTCAAACTGTGGTGCTGGAGGAGACTCTTGAGAGTGCCTTGGACTACAAGGAGATCAAACCGGTCAGTCCTAAAGGAAATCAAACGTGAATATTCATCAGGAGTGATGCCAAAGCTGAAGTTCCAGTATTTTGGCCACCTGATGTGAAGAACAGACTGAAGGGAAAAAACCCTGATGCTGGGAAAGACTGAAGGCAAAAGGAGAAGAGGGCAGCAGAGGATGAGATGGTTGGATAACATCACCAATTCAGTGGACATGAGCCTGAGCAAACTTCGGGAGATAATGGAGGACAGGGAAGCCTGATGTGCTGTAGTTCATGGGATCACAAAGAGTTGGAAACAAACTGGTGACTGAACAACAGCATATATGTGTGTGTGTGTGTGTGTGTGTATATATATATATATATATGTAAATAAAACAAGAAAAAACAAATAAAATTCACTTGTAAGCCTACCCCAAGAGATAACTTCTTTTTAAATATTTCAATATATATTCTATATGCTGTTTTGTAGCCTGCTTTTTTCTCTTAACTGTCCTTTTTGTTGTGCCGATTAAACTGAGTAAATACCTTGTCAGAAAAAAATACACATAGGATTTTATCTCCCAAAAATAATCAGAGATGAACATGATATTTTACAGAATAATTAGTAAAAAATTGGAGACGATCTTGAAATATATCAAAAGATCAATTAAATGATATGTGAGTGGAATACTTCGGTAAATGTAGTTACTGGCAAGGAAAGTTACATATACTGTATCATAAAGTGAAAAAAGCGCAGACACCTTCTCCTCTCTGCACCTGTTCCTTCTCTAGTCAATGGAGCTGTGACAGAGGTGTCCCTATGGTCCCTCCCAGTTGCTATTTCCCAAGCTCATTTCTTGTAGTTTTCAGCGTGAGTTCCTAAAAAAAAGAAAGAAAGAAAGAAAGAAAAAGACAGCTGAAGAGACTGAAAGATGGGCGACCTGTCTGAACATCCCTGCTGCCCAGGTGGGCAGTGAAGCAGCCTCAGGCTCCATCCAGGTCAAGAGGAAGCCGGGGACAGGAGGCTACTTGGGATTTCTCTTGATGCTGGGGCCGGGAGGGTGCCCAGCTGGACCAGAATGGAAGGCTCTGGGCAGTAACAGGGCGGCAGGAGGCGCTGCGAGCGCGCGAGGAGCAGGATGCAGGGTGGCCTCAGGGCGGCAGCAGGCCCAGCGCCGTACCACCTGGAAGCACAGCGCTGGACGGGCTCGGGCGCAGAGCGCCCTCGGGATGGCAGGGGGCGCTACAGAATCGTGGCCTACTCCCGGCGGCCGCAAGTCCCCCGGCCGCTGGGGAAATACACCTGGGCAGGTGGGGGGCGGGGCCCGATGGGGGCGGGGCTCCAGGGGGCGGGGCCCAGCCCACAAGAGCTTGGCGCCTGGGCCTGCGGGATGCTCTCGCTGAAAGAGGAGCGGAACAGAGCGTACTCGGATCGCGCGCACGCTAACCGCAGACACTTCCGAACCGTGAGGTGAGCCCAGCGGAGTTGGGTCGGGAGTTTCAGACACCGGAGAGGCCGCGGTGAGCTTCCGGACGCTGTCCGGGCGGTAGACGCCGCGTGGGCATCATCAGCCCCGGGCTGCCTTCGGGTACCTGGGATGCTCGGACTCCTTCCCAAATAAATCCATTCGGTCTAGCGCTCTGCTGTCTGCCCACGCGGTGGCCGGGGAGTCAGAGCTAGAGCCGGAGGCGTTTCTGATTTATTCAGAAACTGGGTCCAGGGGTTCGGGGCTGCGCCCCGCCCAGTCTCTCCACCCAGCACCTGCTCATTCCTTTCCTGGCCTCAGTGAGACGCGTGGACCTGACAGCGGTCTTTCCTTTCCCCCTCTGGAATGTTTTCTTTAGGGTGACTGTGGTTGCAGAAAACAGCAAACACTTGAAGCGAGTTGGTTGGGTTCTCTCCTGCGGCTTCAGCCCTGGCTGCCCCGAAGCAGACGTGGCTTCGGTCACAGCACCGGGTCCCTCTGCGCGGGGAGGGCAGGGGCTGCAGAGTCTCCAGTGAGGAGCGCGGATCTGGCGCCCAGAGCCCGAGGTTCGGGTTCCATCACTGAGATTTGGGGGACAGTCGAGGTCGGGAATGGGCGAGAGGGGTGCAGAAGAGAATCATGAGGGAACCCGGAATTCCAGAGAATTATTTTAACCCCTCCTACCTGTGTGGCCCTGGACAAGTTGCCTAAGCTCTGCACCTGAGTTTTCTTCTCTGTGCCTGCTCTTGCTCAGTTGGGTCTGACTCTTTGTGACCTGCCAGGCTCCTCTGTCCGTAGGATTTCCCAGGCAAGAATACTGGAGTGGGTTGCCATTTCCTCCTCAGTGAGGATTAAATAAGGTAATGCGTGAAAAGAATATGAGCAGGAAGCTTGAGAGTAAAGGATCAATAAATGAAAGCTGGTATTACTTTTGTTGTTCTTGCTGCTGTTGCTATTGTTATTATTATTATTATTTGGGGAGTTGTTTGTAGTTCAAGGCTCCTGGTTTCAGTTCCAACTCCGCCATTTTCCAGTGTGACCTTGGGCAAGTTGCTTAACCACTTGGTGTCTGTTTCATCTGTATCATGGAGAAAATTGTGGTGTCTGTTGCCGAAGATAGTTGTAGAAATTAAATGAGCTAATACTTGTAAAGTGCTTAGAAGAATGAGTGCTGGGTGTCAGTTACTAACTCTACCACAAGGGCATCATGTTTAATCAAGCAATATAACCTAAATGTAGCTACAACCTTGCTTTGTAGCAAACCCTACTTTGCTCAGAAGTTGAAATATTTTTTGTGTGAAGATGTATCTGTTTTATGATGAGCAAGGTGGGTTCCCTTCTTTCACCTGCAGTTTCACTGACATTGGTGGCTGACCCGCTGGAGTCAAAGCAGTCCTGGGGAAGGGGCTGGTGGGGTAGAGGGACCCTAGGAGTTGTCTTCAGTGAGAAGACAAGAAGGTTTGATGACAGAAACTTCCAGAATCACAGTTTCTGTGGAACATTCACAGAGGAGAAAATCTTCTCTGGGTTGCAGTTTTATTTGATACAAAATTGTACCTGGACCTAGGTTTCTAAAACAAACTCTTGCAAATTTTTGCTTTTGGGTTGTAGGGAGAGAGGAGGTGGGGATGGACAATATTTAAAATGATAAAATACAATAAATCACTTTCCTCTTGCCAAGAGGTTTATAGCATGATTTTGAAGATCGGAGATCACAGCAAGATCATATACATCCCTGAAGGCTTAGAGTGACTGGCTGCCTCTGGATGTCTTATCTCCCCTGCAACATTCTGTATCCTTGCTGTCATAAACCTGAAACTCACTAACACCATAAACTTGAAGGCCTCCCAACTTGGCCCCAGCTCCCGATTTTGGACAAATATCCCATGGGTTTGGGGTAGAGAATAAATGAGTGCTCAAGTCCAGAATCGTGAAGAACATGATGGGGTAAACTACAGTCTTTGTCCCAGGCCCAAGCCTTCTGGCGGGGTGGGGGGCATGGGGATTACACTGCATGTCCTACTCCAAATTATAGTATACCCTAATTTGTCTCTGTCACCTATGGTAGGCACAGGAGGCAAGAGTTTCCGTATACCCCTCTCCAATGCCAGTGTTTACTAATACCAATGTTAGGAAGCGATTGCACTAACTACTCAGAATTTAAAAAGTAAATAGCTCAGGATCCCATCTTCAGTTCCAAGAACTGTTAATTAACTCATGAGGACGGGGCAGCACCCAGCACAATACCAGTCCCCTCAAGGCATATACCATGATGATAAAGGTTCAAGGTTCCAACCAAGGGCCTCCACTTACTAGCTGTGTAATTTTGCACAAGTTACTCCAACCTCTCTGAGCTCATTTTCCTCCTCAGTAACCTGGAAATAATAATAATATGTCTACCTTATGGCGTTGTTGAAACATGAACTGAAATATATATAGATAGATAGATTTGGATCGAGATTTATATGTTCTATATAAAGAATGAAACTGTATGCATTTATGAGACTAGTGAGACTATATATTATTTTAGTTCATAGATTAAAAGATTGTTATCGCACATTGTAAAGCTTCTGTAATTCAGATACATCGTGTATATTTACATGATGGTAATTGGTAAATGAAATATGGTAATTTGCTTTTCAACACTCTTCCTCGGACAAAGCTGTTATAAAATCAAAGTGTATTCTCCAAATCAGTGGTATGTTAGAATAAAGGAAATCTGGCCCAATGCCTGGCAAATATTAAGTGGCCAATGTTTATAGGCTATTATTGTATTATTGTATCAGGTGCTCTAGAAACACTAAGAGCTTGACTATAAAGAGAAAAAGTGAAACAGAAGTGAAACAGAAACACTCCACTTGCAGTGAAGCAGCTGAGAAAAGCTTGGGAAGCTCCGGCTGGTCTGGCAAGGGACTGAACATGATCTAGTGTGGCTGCCTGGAAATTCTCTTGGCCGATTTTATCTGTTAGAATCGATTTGCAAGGCACTTGCTCTGTGCCAGACGCTGAGGTCAGCACCAGGGGGGCAGGACGAAGTAGGAATGATGCCCTCAAGGAAGGCAGGCTAATGGAGGTGATAAAATCAGGCCTAGGCTGCTAAGCTCACGATGGAGCTTGATAAGAGGGGAGTGGAGTCTGATGGGGTAGGGTTGTTCCAAGCACCCAGGAGAAAGGTCTTTCAAATTCACCCATTTTCAGGTGAAGCCTTCCTCAGCCCCCACATCCACACGGCTTGGCCTGGGGGCTGGGGCTGCCGTGGGAAGCAGGCAGAGAGGGAGGCAGCTCTTTGGCATCTGTAGTGGCCCCAAAGCAAATATCCTGGAGCAAGGGCCAAGGCCTCAGCAAGTAGGCTGTCCAGCCCAAAGGGAAAGAGGAAGACAGCTTTTGGGGACACGTGGGCTGGGGTTTCCCAGCGCCCAGCCTCTGGGCTGTACCCACTCACCTGCCTCTTTTCTCTCCCCTCCAGCTTGTCTGTCCCACCAAGTCCCATCCTCACCATGGCTCCTGGAGAGAAGATCAAAGCCAAAATCAAGAAGAATCTGCCCGTGACGGGACCTCAGGCGCCTAACATCAAAGAGCTGATGCAGTGGTACTGCCTGAACACCAACACCCATGGCTGCCGCCGCATTGTGGTGTCACGTGGCCGCCTCCGGCGCCTGCTCTGGATTCTCTTCACGCTGACGGCCGTGGCCCTCATTTTCTGGCAGTGTGCCCTCCTCATCTCATCCTTCTATACCGTCTCTGTCTCCATCAAAGTCCACTTCCAAAAGCTGGATTTTCCTGCGGTCACCATCTGCAACATCAACCCTTACAAGTAAGAGGCAGCAGCAGGCATGTGGAGGAGGGGTCATGCCCCCTCCAGATGCCAATGCCCCTCTCAAAGGTGATACACTCCAGCCTGCAGACACACTGTTTAGAAACTTGAATTTCTTGCCAGTGTTGGTAAACTGCCCTCTCCCTGGTTTAAAATCTATACCAAATTTTCAATCCATCAGTAACTTCTGAGGATGGACTGGCTCAAGGAAGGGAGGAGTGCGAGAGAGGCTGCAAGGAACTCTTCTGCTTGGCAGCTGGGTCTGGAATGGACAGCATCCCTCCTGTCTTAGACACACACACACACACACACACACACACACACACAGAGTCCAGCTTAGCCATTTGCCCTAAACTCGCCAAGTTCACACCCTCACTCTCCCCTGAGCGTGAGCTGGAGGCTGACTCAGACATGACACCTGGATGACTTCCGGAAGCACCCCAGCTGCCCAAAACCCTCACTTGAATCAACCCAGCCCCACTAATTGAGATCACTGGGCCCTGGGCAGGACCATCCCTTCGTCCTGCCTAATTGTCTGCTGCCAGACCTGTTCTAAATGGGTCATCAGAATCCTTCTCAGGATTATTGAAAACTGATCTGTGAGGCAGATCAGAATTTGGCAGAGCAGGGGTGGGGGCGGGGAGAAGGAAAGAGCAAGGGAGGAAGACCATCAAAGGGAACTAACCTGTATAGAGTCCTCGATGAGTTGATGGCAAAGCTCAAAATCAAAATCAGGTCTAAACTCATTCTCCCCCTCAAAATCTTTCTTTCCTTCCTTCCTTTCTTCCTTCCTCCCCCACCCTTTCTTCCCTCCATAAATTGTTCCGTAATCTCTTACTCAGCCTCTACAAGTTGTCATTTACTATGCCTCGTTCTGGGACATGGAAGTGAATAACCCAAACACAATCTTTGTCCTAGTGCAGCTGATGTTGGTAGAGGATTGGAATATTAACAAATAAAATTACACAAATAAAATTAATAATATTCATTATTATTTAATTGCATATATATATATCACACACATACATACACACAGAGATATGTGGATGAATGGCTAGATAGATAGAATAAACTGGTTAACTCTTGCCAATAATCACATTTTACAGATGGGAAAACTGAGACACAAAAAGGCTAAATGGCTTGACCAGAGTCCTACATCCAGAACCAGGGTGGGGAACTGGAACCCAGGAGTTTGGCTCCAGAGTTTCTATGTTCAGTCACTATGCTGTGTGGTCTGCGTGTAGAGCAAGGGGGTGAGAGAGTGAGGAGAGTTAAGACGGAGGTCAGGACCGTTCAGTATTGTGAAAATGAAAAGATGGTGTTGTTATGCTTCATGTAGTCAACTCCTGAATCATTCTGTGTTCTTGGGGGTTTTCAAGGGAACAGTAATACCCCTCCCTCCAGCACTGATTCGAGGAGAACCTGTGGGCAGGGGCAAGTATGCCAGGTGGAGACAGAGCCTGCCCCTACGGAGACTCCTGGTTAGCAGTTATTTACTTGTCTTCACTGTGGCTGGTTTATGTGAGGCAGCTGACAGTCACCACTCCAGAAATGCTGGTTGGGGCAAACTCATCAACACACCCCGAGAGCAAGCAGTGATGGCAAAGGTGAAGCCACAGGCAGTTACACAAGGGTCATACAGGAGCCTGGCCCCATTTATTTGAGCCAGTGGTCTCGTTGGAGGAGGAAAATTAAAAATGGCCTGGTCTTCTTGGCCAAGGGCGCTGGGGTGATGGGCACATCGATGGGAAGCAGCGCGGTGAAGGGCCAGAGGGGTTTCCCCATCCCGACGCCTCCTTCCCGTCTTGGCAGGTACAGTGCTGTGCGCCACCTCCTAGCCGACTTGGAACAGGAGACCAGAGCGGCCTTGAAGACCCTGTATGGCTTCTCAGAGATTAAGTCTCGGAAACGCCGAGAGGCACAGCCCTGGAGTTCAGTCAGGAAGGGCGCTGATCCCAAATTCCTCAACCTAGCCCCACTGATGGCCTTTGAGAAGGGTGATACGGGCAAGGCCAGGGATTTCTTCACGGGACGGAAGCGGAGAGTCAACGCAAAAATCATTCACAAGGCATCAGATGTCATGCATATCCACAATTCCAAGGAGGTGGTGGGATTCCAGCTGGTAAGACGCACATCCTCACCGGTTCAGGGTCTGGGGTGGGATCATGGGTCCAGGGAGGTGGGATCATGGATCCCGGTAGTTGGGGTCCTGGGTCCAGGGAGGCGGTGTCATGGGTCCAGGGAGGTGGGGTCATGGGTCCAGGGAGGTGGGGTCATGGGTCCAGGGAGGTGGGGTCATGGGTTGGGGAGGCAGGATCTTGGGTCCAGGGAGGTGGGATCATGGGTCCGGGGAGGTGGGGTCATGGGTCCGGGGAGGCGGGGTCCTGTCCAGGGAGGTTTCTTCTTTGCTGTTGGTCCTATAGTCCCTCAGAAAGAAACACATTCAGGGTGAATCAGCTGCAAGCAACTGAAACTGACCCAGGCAATCGTTATTATGTGTGCTGTGCTCAGTCGTGTTCAACTCTTTGCAACCCTGTGGACTGTAGCCCGCCAGGCTCCTTTCCATGGGATTTCCCAGGCAGGAATACTGGAGTGGGTTGCCATTTCCTCCTTCAAGGGATCTTCCTGACCCAGGGATCGAACCTGCGTCTCCTGTGTCTCCTGCATTGGCAGGCAGATTCTTTACCACTGAGCCACCTGGGAAGCCCCCAGGCAATCTTAAGCTGATAAAAA
Organism: Cervus elaphus; assembly: GCF_910594005.1. Classification (NCBI taxonomy): domain Eukaryota; kingdom Metazoa; phylum Chordata; class Mammalia; order Artiodactyla; family Cervidae; genus Cervus; species Cervus elaphus. The sequence continues at coordinate 34,974,052 of NC_057824.1, forward strand.
TGCCAGTAGAACTGGTATCAGGTTGGTGGCCTGTTAGGAACCTGCCACAGAGTAGGAGGTGAGTGGTGGGTGAGCCAGCAAAGCTTCACCTGCTGCTCCCCATCTCTTGAACCATCATCCCCACCCACAACATCTGTGGAAAAACTGTCTTCCACAAAACCAGTCCCTTGTGCCAAAAAGGTTGAGGACCTCTGTCTTAGAAGGTGACTAGTGGCTCATGGAGTCCTCTCAAAGGACAGGAATTAGGGAAGATTCAGGGATCCTGGTGGCAAGAAATGATGAAGAGTCATTTCAGATATTGATGCTGGATTAAATAAGCTTCAATGGTTGATTCAGATCCCATTGGGGACTATCTGATTGACCAAGTTTGGGTTGCCTGATGGCTCATGTAGGGTAGGGCATCTTGATGGACAGTCTTGGCCAACTATATCTAAAGAGGGAAAGGAAATTCTACCAAATAAAATTGGAGTGCAGATACCAGGAGGAAGAAAATAGAAAATGAGGAGCAGAAACACACAGTGTTCCCAGCAATACTTGCCTTCATGAGGTGCCTGACTTCTCATCTCTCCTTCTTGGCCCCATTTAAGGGGCTCTGAAGAAGCAGCCATTTACCAAAAATGAATTCCATTGCCTTCCTGGCCACACTCAACCTCTCTGTGCCCCAGCTGTTTCTGCAGGATGAGAGCTACTTAGTCTTTATAGACTTGGTTGCTGATTGTGAGACCTGATGGCTCCATTTGCCAATCCTGAGGGGAAAGTGGCACTTTCTCTAAATCACTGAACCTTTTTGAAGTTTTCCTGGGTCCTTACGCAAGAAAAAGTTCTCCTTGATACCCAAATTCACCTTTTGGTGTCTGTCTTTTAGGAGAGTTTTCAAGCCCTATTGATGAAATGAGAGGGTCTTTTCAGGTGGCACAGTGGTAAAGAATCCGCCTGCAATGCAGGAGAAATGGGTTTGATCCCTGGGTTGGGATGATCCCCTGGAGAATGGAATGGCAACCCATTCCAGTATTCTTGCCTGGAGAATTTCATGAACAGAGGAGCCTGGCAGGCCACAGTCCATCGTGTCACAGAGTTGAACATGACTGAGTGACTAAGCACACATGCAAATAAGTATGATGAGAACATCTGGAACATATCACAATTTCCCTATAGAATTCCTATTATTATATATTTTGAATGCTGGTCTTCTGAACCAGCATATGAGGTGGGGAAGTATGGTATTTTGATCAACATTTTGTAGGTGAAATAAGGATAGGTACGCAGATGACACCACCCTTATATGGCAGAAAGTGGAGAAGAATGAAAGAGCCTCTTGATGAAAGTTAAAAGAGGAGAGTGAAAAAGTTGGCCTAAAGCTCAGCATTCAGAAAGCTAAGATCATGGCATCCAGTCCCTTCACTTCATGGCAAATAGATGGGGAAACAATGGAAACAGTGACAGACTTTATTTTGGGGGGCTCCAAAATCACTGCAGGTGGTGACTGCAGCCATGAAATTAAACGACGTTTGCTCCTTAGAAGAAAAGTTATGACCAACCTAGAGCAGCATATTAAAAAAGCAGAGACATTACTTTGTCAAAAAAGGTCCATCTAGACAAAGCTATGGTTTTTCCAGTAGTCATGTGTATATATGAGAGTTGGACTATAAAGAAAGCTGAGCACCAAAGAATTGATGCTTTTGAACTGTCGTGTTGGAGAAGATTCTTGAGAGTCCCTTGGACTGCAAAGCAATCAAACCAGCCAATCCTAAAGGAGATCAGTCCTGAATATTCATTGGAAGGACTGATGTTAAAGTTGAAACTCCCAATACTTTGGCCACCTGATGTGAAGAACTGACTCATTTGAAAAGACCCTGATGCTGGGAAAAATTGAAAACAGGAGGTGAAGGGGATGACAGAGGATGAGATGGTTGAATGGCATCACCAACCGGCTGGACAGGAGTTTGAGCAAGCTCCAGGAGTTGGTGATGGACAGGGAAGCCTGGTGTGCTGCTGTCCATGGGGTCGCAAAGAGTCGTACACGACTGAGCGACTGAACTGAGTGCCTTGCCCAGAGTCCTGCAGAGAGGTCATGGCAGTGTCTGGGCTAGAATCTCAATTTTTAGACTGTTGATCCGATAAGAAGTGTGAGAGTTGGGCAGAACTCAGTAGCCATAACCGGTTAAAGCCTGACTATCTGGGGACTCTGAAGAAGCTGGTCTTGCTTCTCACTTAGGGACTCATGAGAGTGAGGCTGTGTGTCCTTCCTCACTCAGCCCCTTCTTGGTCCTTGAGGCTTGAGGATGTTGAGTCCCTGGCCTCAGAAGTGGAAAGAAGCCCATCCTGGCCCAGGTATCCCTCCTGTTCCCCTGAGAATCTAGAGTCCCGGTTCCTTAGCCTCACAGTCCTTCTAAAGGCCCCTGGCAGGGCCAGTGGCTTTATCCTGGTGTCTCCTCCTCTTCACAGTGTTCTAATGACACGTCGGACTGTGCAGTCTACACCTTCAGCTCAGGGGTCAATGCCATCCAGGAGTGGTACAAGCTGCACTACATGAACATCATGGCGCAGGTGTCTCAGGAGAAGAAAATCAACATGAGCTACTCTGCTGACGAGCTGCTGATCACTTGCTTCTTTGACGGGGTGTCCTGCAATGCCAGGTGAGTCGTGGAAGGCTGCTCTCTCAGCTCCAGGGACCAGGGGCTCTAAGTGCCGGGCTCCTTGCACGCACCTGCAGCTCAGCTAGAGGTCTTGGGAGTGACAGGTGCTCCTCTCACTGACCCTGCCTTTTGGCAAATGAGCTCAGCTCTAGAGTCTGTAAGGAAGATGAAGATGACCTAGCGTTCAAACATCCCTAAATGCATTAAATTATAGAAACAGAGTAGTTGATGGTAGACATATAACCTTGTATATTACCATCACACATACCAGTGAGAACCATCAATCTAGTCAAGAGGAAGTAAGAAAGGAGAGACGGAAGGAGGCAGGGAGAGAAGAAGGAAAGGCAGGAAGGTCTGTGTAGAGACATGAGCTTTCAGACCTTTCTACTGTTAAGATAACACCCAGATTCCTGGTGGACACTAGGCAGTCATGGGACATTCTAAAGTGTTCCTGTTTATTGTAAGGGCTTTCTTCATTCTTTTAAAATACTAAGCCTTAAATAAATAAATAAAATAAAATAAAATAAAATACTAAGCCTTTCTATATGTTAGTCGGTATATTGATCCTTGTGAAAACCGAGTGATTAGAATCATGTCTCCTGAAGGTTGGATTCGAAAGTCAGTATAAGGACGTGTATGATGTGATTCCTTTTCTGGGAATCATTTGTTAGGAATCAGAATGGGAAAAAAGTCAAGTGTTGGCTGAGATATTCCAGAGTAGAGGAAATGAGGACAGATATATTGGCCCAAAGAATGCCAAGTCAGGATGGAGAGGGAGGTGAGTGGATTAAGAGGGTGAAGGGAAAGCAGAGGGTTCTACGTCGACATGTGTCAGCTGGACGAGGGGCCTTGTTTGTCATCTGTCAGAGGAAAGATGGGGAGAGAAAGTCGTGTCTATCATCCATTGTCCACAGAAGAAAGCTGGCCCGTTAGCACTGCCCACTGAGATGTCAGCTCAGGCGCATGACGGGAGTTCCCAGCACAGCCCTTTCTGACCTGTCTTCTTGCGCCATAGGAACTTCACGCTTTTCCACCATCCAATGTATGGGAATTGCTACACATTCAACAATAGACAAAATGAGACTACCCTCAGCACCTCCATGGGAGGCAGTGAATTTGGTAAGAAAACCTGCATCAAGGGGATCCTGGGGTGCTATAAATGACAAGCTTGCTGGCAGCAGGACAGTGGGGTGCTTTATGCCTTCCAGGGATGGAGGAGCCTGGTGGGCTTCCGTCTATGGGGTCGCACAGAGTCAGACATGACTGAAGCGACTTAGCAGCAGCAGCAGCAGCAACATGCCTTCCAGAGATACAGGCTCTCCCTAACCTGGCCAGAAACTGGGGATACAACTTTTTCTCATCCATGTCGGTTCTTTCCTTCTCTATCAGAGTCTGTTTTCTTTTTTGACATCTCCTCTTTGCTTTTGAGAGAGCAACAGGGGCGATCCTGGTGTTTCTGGGGAAACCACTCAGGTTTAAGACTGTAGCTGGAGTGAGTAATGCCAGAGGCAGCTTCTGGATGGATTTAAATCCAGATGCACTGGGCAGGGGATTAGAGATGCAAACACACCTTCATCTTGAGTAAGATGCCAGATTTTGGAGCCAAAACCCACTCTGTCACTCACTGTGCGACCCAGTGAAAGTTTACTCCCCTTCATTTATAAAGTGGGAATAATAATGGTATTGATAATACAAGGTAATTGAGAAGTCAAAATATGAAAAGCAGTTAGAATAAGACCTGACACGCACTGTATTCATTTGGTTGGGCTGCCATAGCAAAATATTATAGATGGGTGACTTAAACAATGGACGTTTAGAAATTCATGGTCAAGCTGATGGCAGATTTGGTCCTGGTGAGGACTCTCTTGCTGGCTTGCAGTCAGCCACCTCCTCCCTGTGTCCTCTCATTGGTGGCAGCAGAGAGAAAGCCGTGTTGTCTCTTCCTCTTCTTAAGAGAATACCGATCCTAGGGGATTAGGGTCCACCCTTATGACCTCATTTAACCTTAATCACCTGCCTAAGGCTAATTCTCCAAATACAATCACAGTGGGGATTAAGACTTCAGCATATAAATAGGGTGGAGGGGAGTCTGCAGAAAGACACACAATTCAGTCCATCACACATTCTAAGCAGACAATAAATGCTAGTTGTGGTTGTCATTACTACTGTTACTGCCGTTACTACCATTGCTGCTGCTGCTACTATTACCACCAAAAATTACTACCTCCAACATTATTATTATTGCTACTCTACTACCGTGACTTTTGTAAAAAAGGCAGGAACTCAACCAGTTGATCTATCTTGAAAGATTCTAAACAAATTGAACCTGATTTGAGATATAGATGTTCTCCTATAAGGAGAGGCAAGGTCTTATGGAGGAAAACCCACTTGGACTCCTCATCTTTGTTACTGCACAATCTGTATTCTTACCACACCTGCAAGAAACCATAATTCAGGGCACATATGTCAGTGGGAAGAAGTAGTCTGGGAACCGTTGCACAATCCTGACTCTGCTGCATTTGAGCTGCGTGACCTTGAGCAAATCACTTCCCCACTCTGGGCTTTGATTCCTTTACTTACAAATAGAGTGAAGGCAAAAGGAGAAGGGGATGGCAGAGGATGAGATGGTTAGAGAGCATCACTGACTCAGTGGACAGGAATCTGAGCATACTCCAGGAGATAGGGAAAGGACATGGGAACCTGGTGGGCTATATACAGTTCATGGGATCGCAAAGAGTCAAACACAAATTAGCAACTTAGCAACTGAACAACAACAAAAAGAAGTCAGAATAATTTAAAAAATTCTCTTCTTTCAACTCACATGGGCCCTGTTCATTTGCTCATTTGTTTACCAAATATTTTTGAGTACTTTCTATATGTCAGGCCCCCTTCCAAGTCTTAGGGACCCAGTGGTGAATAAGATAGATGCCATCCCTGATTTCAAGGAGCTTGTATTTTGTTGGAGAGACACAGGTAAATGAATGAACAAGCACATAGACATTATCTGGTTATCAATCCCAGGTTTATACCTCAAGAATTACCTCACACAAGGGCTGAGTTGAGATGGGAATTTTATTTCAGATAAGGAGGTCTGGAAAGGCCTCTGGGTTGAGGATTATTTGAAGAAGAGAAGATGTATGATAAGGTCCACTGAGGAGCATTTGAGCACTAGCAAGTCCGAGGACCTCAGTGAGGAAATGGATTTGGTGTGCTCTGGAAACAGAAAGATGACCAGTGTCCTTGGAGCTTCCTGATGGAGGGGGAGAGCGGGATGAGGAGGAAGGCATCACCATCACCCTGAGAGCTAGTCAGGTTTCTGGACAGTATTTTATGGCGTCCCCGTGTATGCAGTGAGATGCCTCTGAGGAGTTTCAGACAAGGGAGTGACCTGATTTTAAAAGGTCCCTCTGGCTGCTGGGCTCAGATTAGACACAGGTGCAACAGTAGGATCAGGGAGAGGATTTAGGGCAGTGATCAGATGCACTACTGGTATCTCAGCCACAGCCCTGCACATCCCTTTGGGAGCCCAGCAGAACTCCCCATCTCAAAGAGCCACAAGGAGATTCATGTCATAGGCCAGGGAGCAAAACTTGTGCTTAGCAAAGCTGAGTAGTGACACTGCTCCTGAGCCCTATTTTGTGCTAAGCCCCGGAAAGAGAGCAGTGAAAAGTCATGCTCCCCTCACGGAGCTTCCTATTTTGCTCTTGTCCACCTTTCACTTGTAGGAAATGTCTGGGTCTTGGTTCTGGGACTCCCAGAGTGGTGGGGCAGGTAAGCTACCAGCAGGGAATCTTCTCCTGGCTTTTGACCACAACAGGCTGCCTTGTCCTTCCAGGGCTGCAGGTCATCCTGTACATAAATGAAGAAGAGTACAATCCTTTTCTGGTGTCCTCCACTGGGGCTAAGGTGATTGTCCATCGGCAGGACGAATACCCCTTCGTTGAGGACGTGGGAACAGAGATTGAGACGGCCATGGCCACCTCCATAGGAATGCACCTGGTAAGAGAACACTCTGATTTCCATCTGCTTGGCAAGGAGGACAGATTTTATTGAAGGATAATCAGTGAGGTGGAACTTACGGAAAAGGGCATTGGTTTTAAGAGGAAACATAGTCTTGTGTTTTCCAATGATTATGCAAATTGTCACTCTCTAAGTTACACTAAAGGCTGTCTTTATGTCTTCTGTATGGATGAACAGGACAGGACACCATTTAGGATAAGAATTGAAGAAACCTTCCTTGTTCCAGAGACAGACATCCACGTTTATGAAACCTGTGCTAGAAGCAAGGCATCAGATACTAACGATATATTTGTCAGTAATATAAATGGAGCAGATTTACACCTTCCTGGGCCACCTACAGGCCAATGGAGCATGTAAATCACTATTGGAAAGTTACTGGGCCTTCACAGGTCTATTAAGTCCCTCCTACTTCCATCACTTTTATCCCATTTACCAAGAACCCCCCTCTCTCAAGTCTGTGAGCTTCTCTGAGCTCACTGGGTGCTGAGAACACTCATACCTGTCAGCAGAAGCACATCTGGGCTGCAGACTCCAATCCTTGGGTTGGCCATGCCCAGTGGAAGTAGAGGGTAAACTGACAGGTGTCCAAGGACACCCCTGGTCACATCACAGCTTGTATAGTCTCCTGTTTGCAGGCGTGGGTCTTTTATGCCAGTCTGTCTCTCACTCTGTCATTCTGCCTCTCATTCTAACAAAATAACTATTAAGTACTTATTTCAAAGGAGTATATGCACAAAGTCAGTACAAGGATCCTACCGTGCAGATGCACCTCTCCTATCCCTGACCACTGGTCTCCTCCTTCCTCCACACGCAGCTATGGCTGTTGTTTCCATGACTCAGGAGGGTGGTATAGTCTTCTTCAAGCCTGTGTGTAGGTGTAATCTTTTCTTCTTTTATGCAAATGCAAAATACTCTTCTGCCCCACTTTTCACTTGATCATATAGCTTGGAAATAGTTCCATATCAATACACATAGATTCTGCCTCATTCTTCCTAAAGACATAATATCCCATTGTGTGGGTAAGTTATTGAAGCAATTCCCTGTTGATACACTTGAGCTTGTTTCCAAGTACAGCTGAAAACAGTGGTGCAGGGATGTGTAGTTATCCAATTACTTCCTAGAAGTATATCATTCAAGATGTAGATTAGCCAAATTGCCCTCCAATGACGTTGTACCAAAACAGGCGTTAAGCAATTTTTAATCTTTACTAATTAAAAAAAAAAAATGGCATCTATTATAAGTTTAATTGACAGTCATTCTTAGTGCTATTTTTTTTCACCTATTCATGGAGGGGAAAAAAAAGTCTCCATGTGGACCCTTTGTTCATGCCTTTGTTTATAGCAACTTTAACATTCCAAGGGCTTCCCTTGTGGCTCAGCTCGTAAGCAATCTATCTGCCTGAAATGCGGGAGACCTGGGTTTGATCCCTGGGTTGGGACGATCCCCTGGAGAAGGGAAAGGTTACCCACTGTAGTATTCTGACCTGGAGAATTCCATGGACTGTATAGTCCATGGGGTCAAAAAGAGCAACTTTCACAACACTAAAGTCCCAAATTAAACCTTACCCTTCATCCCTCAAAAATTTTTCCTCCAGAGCAGTGGTCTCAAACTTGTTTGATCATTAGATTTAGATCTACTGAATCAAACTCTCTGAGAGACAAACCCAAGGATCTGTATTTTTACCAAACCCCAGCAGTCATTCCAAGAGGCAGCAAACTCAGGAACCTGAGCTTTAGAAACCTGAGTAGTTTAGAATGAAAGAAGAAGAAAAATGTGTCTTCCTAAGAGAAAGGAGAGCTAGGATGACACCAGAGCTTTAGCACAACTGTAAATGCTGTCTTCAGAGTGTTACAAGGTCATATGATGGACATTGGAGCTTATATATCTATCCATCATCTATTCATCCAACAAGCATTTTCTGAGCACTTCATGTGTGCTAGATACTGGAGCTACATCAGTGTCCCCAGGACTGTCCCTATCCTTTTAGACTTTGGGTCTAACAGAGAGAATTTATATTAACAAACTAAAAATCACATAGGTGATTAACTATAATCATCATAGGTGCTAAGAAGGATAAATACAGGATACATGAGAGCATATCACAGAGATGCGTGATTTAGGGCTTTTTATGGGGTGGGGGGTCAGTGGGGAGTTCAAGGGGTACTTTCCCGAGGAAGTGGTACTTAAGTTGAGAAAGCAGAGTTGCTCAACTGGGATCTGTGGTTTCGATGCCTCACCATGTCCCGGTCAAGAGCAACCTTGGACAAGAGAAAGCATGGGGATGGTCCTCTGGGAGCCCCAGCGCTCAAAGGAGCCCTGTCACTTAGGGGCTTTGTTCAAAGTGGGCAGTTTGTTCCACAGGAGAAGCGTTGTGTACCAACTTGAGCTGTGTGGGTGCTGATGGCCCAGGAAAAAAAAATCTTGAGCCCAAACTTGCTTGAACTGTGATTTGAAAAGACTTTAGGTTCCTACTTAAGGAACTAGGTCTCTGATTCCTCTCTTCACCAGCAGATTACAAAACTCCCTGATCAGAACAGTACGCATTTTGGTCCAATGTTCCCCTGCAATTTTGTACTTGAAGCATCTGGAATTTACAGCACATTCTTACCTTATTATTCCGTGCTCTCCTTCCCTCCTGCCTATTGCGGTGTCTGCAAACTTAGAGCTTGGGAAAGTATGAGAACTAAGGGAATTGCCCTCTGGTTTTCTTCTCTGAGCTTAGGAATGCCCATCACATTGTTAAGCAAATGCTCCCTTTAGCAATGATGGGTAAACAAAGACATGGGTGGGTTTTCTGCTACACCTAGCTCGAGATGTACAAAATCAAAGCCACAGAGCAGGGTCAGGCAGCTCTGGTTTTGATTTATGAGCATTTAAGACAACAAAAAAAAACCCAAGGATTACTGAGAGGTCATCAGGGGGTCATTAAGAATAAGTCCAAACACACTAGACTTCCTTCCTTTCTTCTTTATTTTTTTTTTTTTGGTAGTTATTTATTTACTTTTGAGAGGCATGTTAAACTGGTGGACTCAGTTGGTGAGGCAGCTGGTTAACAAATCTTCTTTCATTCATTGAGGGATTATGTGCCCAAAGCACTGGATATTCAGAGATGGGTATAACAGAGTACCTACCTTCAACATTCACCTTTAAAAGAAGACAACACAGCTTTGCAATACAGGTGCAAGCTCTATGGGAACAGGGACCATTTCTATCTGTTCCCAGGCCCAATTCTTAGAACACAGTAGATCCTCCATAAATATTTTTGGATGGATGGATGAACAGGAGCCAGGACAAAAGCTGCTGGTCTAGGCTTTATAAATGATGATTTCTTAAGGACAAATGTCAGGCAAATAGAATCAGAAAGGGCTACTCCAGACAAAGGGCACAGCAATTACAAAGGGGGTTGCAGAAAGCATTTGAAGTCTCATTTCAAAATGATTCAAAATGTAGTGAATCATTTTGAAAAACCACTTTGAAGTGCACTCAAAATACTAGAGGCAGCCGAGTATTTACAGCAGTACTAGAAAGAAATTATGACTCCTTCGCTGAGGCAATGGCTGTGGGGATGAGCAGAAGTGAATCGATTTGAAAGATATCATAGTGTGGAAGCAACAGTGCCTGACAACCAAGGTCATCGGGGAAAGGCCAGGGAAAGTTAGATCCATATTTAGGTTCTGACTTGGGTATTGGGTTGAATGGAAGTACCAGCTTCTGAATTAGGGCATACAAGAAGAGTAGGGTTTGGAGAGAAAATGACCACTTCAGTTTGGCACATACTCAAGTTGTAGCTTTGGGAAATCAGGCTGAAAATGTCCAGTGATTAGATGCTCTAAGCCTGCAGCTCAGGAGAAAAATCCAGAGGCAATGGTGGGGTGGGGGTTGCATCTAGCATAGTTCTAGACTTAGAAATAAATGCCATCACTCAAGACCTGAGACAGAATGCAGATGTTTAAGGGCTGAGCAGAGAGGAAATGGAGAAATAGAGGCACCAAAGTGGCAGCAGAAGCTGGAAAGGCTTGGTGTCAAAGAAATGAAGAGAGTTTCAAGGAAGGTGTTAGCTAGAGTGCCAAACACAGTTGAGTGGTCAGGCAAGATAAAGGGTAAAAGCTGCTTTCTGGGTTTGGCAACCAAGAAGTCACTGGTTCTTTGCCAGAACAGTTTTCAGTGGAAGGAGTGGAACAGAAACCAAAGTACAATAGATTGGATCATGAATGGGAGATGAGGAAGTGGGCAAGGGCAAATTCATCTAGGGAGCTGTGGACCAGGCCCTGAAGAGGGGCGAGACTTCACTGTCCCTGCAAACTCTACTGTACATTCTTATCTTAAGGCACCCGTTTCTTTTCACAAGCATGTTTGTAACAGGGATTAAGGGCTCAGACTCTGGAGCCAGACAACTAGGATCCAAACTCCAACTTTGCACTTTGGTCGTGTGATCTCTGTGTCTCAGTTACCTCATCTGTAAAATGGGGATGATAGTAATATTCCTGTACAGGCTGGTGAGAATTCAGTGAGCTGATTCATGTGAAACTGAAAACAGTGCTTGGCATGTGTTGAGTGCTCCAAAAATATGGGCTATTACTATACACCTTTTTTTAAAAAAAAAAAAAAGAAAGAAAAGAGATGTGAAAGGATGGAAAAATAAGCATTAGGGGAGATTTTTTTTGTCCTTCCTGACACCCCCATTCTTTCTGAGTGAGATATTGTTCTCTTCCATATAGTATATAGAAGGCATACTAATTATTTGCTGAATGTGTTACAAATATTTTTCCCAGTTTGTGCTTTCATTTTAGCTTGCATTATGCTACCTTTTTCACATGCAAAAACATCAGATGTTTACATAGCCAAAGTCTTCATTTTCTCCTTTAGTCATTATGTTTATTGAGTATTTTTCCTCCTTGAGATCAGATACTGAGCTGAATTTCCTTCCAGTTATTTCATTATTTCATTTAATAGTTTAACCCACTAGAATTTCTATTTCTGCAGGATTTGAAATTGAGATAGGATTTATTACTTCCTCCAAATTCTTAACAAGTAGTCCTAACTTCATATGTTGAATAGTTCTTTTTTCCTCCATTGATTAGGAACATAAAGTCTTATAATTTATTAGCGTCTAGGAATTATTTCATAACTTATTACAATATAAAAACATAACAAAAGGAAAGAGTCAAAGCACCCATAACTCCATCTAGGGTTTCCTGTTGCCCTTGGGCGTTTCCCTGACACAGTTCAGACTTGACAGGGGTGAGCTAAGGACTCCCGTGTGACGTCCCTCCTCCCCCAGAATTCTCAGAAGGAAGCAGATAGGACCTGGTTTGAGAAAAATGAGTCCTGTTTCCACATACACCCACATGCAACACATATGCACACATACGCCTAATCATACCCACACACACCTGTGCATGCACGCATACCACACACCTATCTTTCCATCTGTTTGAACTTCACACACTCTCTCTCTCTCACACACACACATAGATTCATTCTCATTTTGGGGCCCCTAGGGATCAGGACAGAAGCCAAAACGTTTCCCCACCCTGCCCCTGTCAGCAGTCCGGGAAAGCTGGCAGGGAAAAGAGGAAAGGAAAGGTGAGGGGGTGAGGCGGAGAAAGAGTGAGAGAAAGCCAGGGCTCTGTCCAAATTCTGACTGACGCTTCGAGAAGCTGAAGACATCTATTCCACTCTAAAAAGGACATTTGCCCCACCTACCTCCGCCCCAGGTGTTTTAGGAAACAGCCTGAATATCCAGGAGCTCTGAGCTTGATAAGCATCATCCAGAGTCCAGGGCCATTGAATACTCAAAAAGCATAAAAATCACAATGTTATGACTTTCTCACAGTCAGTTTCCTGGAAGTGGTCCTCAGGCTGGTTCTCAAAGTAGAAAGAGCCCCAGCTGCCTTTGCCAACTGCACAGGGCTTACCTGCGTGGACAGACCCTCCCCTCTAGATTTCAGGGTACTGAACTCTCCCCGCAGGCAAAGACAGCCCAGGGCTGACACTCGGGACTCTGTGGCCAGTTTAGCAGGACCTGGGAGCTCCAAGGGACACCTGATCGGGAGTGTGCTGCTTAGAGAAGCTTAGAGGGTAGGGGTTGGGTGAAGGTGCCCTTGAGGGAAGCCACTGCTTGGCATCTCTGTGCCCATTTCCCAGCCCAGCCCTGGCATGTACTGAAAGCTCTGAATCTGTTTGTTCCCCAGCTATTAGAGGAATGAAGTAAGTCTGTTTATTCTGCACTGACATGGAAAGACACGCACTCTTTATTATGAATGAGAAAAGGATATTATAGGGCAAGGGAACATGTGAGTCTTTGTGTCTGGATCTCAGGATCGAAATCTGACCTGTGGCAGTAGGTGCCCAGGGGAAGAGAGGAAATCAGACGGTTTCTTTCCTCTCTGCTTCTTCTGTTTAAATGTTTTATTTATTTATTTATTTTTGTTTAAATGTTTTAAAATGAGCACTGTCTTTTGCCCTGGAGATAGTTGCAGTTAATTGAGGAAGACTAATGGATCAACAGATGAATTACAATACAAACAGAAAGAGATTATAGCCCATTGAGATGACTATAGTTTCTACCTGCACCAAACTTCTTGACTCCTTTCCCCCCAATCCCCACCCACCCCCAACTATCTTTCTCTCTATTCAGTCACTCTTCAAAGAAAAAAGAATTTTATTCATCCCATAAATCTGCCATCCATTTGCCCTTTACCCTCCCCATCTTAAAAAAAAACAAAAAATCCAAAACTTTGTACACACACACAGACACACAAACCAAATCCTAGCTATGAGTTGGTCACAATTTATATTCTATAGTTGCTCCCCCTTGGGAGACATTATCCTTCTTCTCCCCTAATTGTCTTGTCTGGATTGTTCCTTTGTAGTGACAAATATTAAGCTAGAACCAAACGTGTAAGCCATAATAAAACATAATTTAATAAGGCTTCCAAACAGTGAGTTGCAATGTTCTTATCTCCTCTGATCATGGTATCATTCTATACTGCTGGGCATTCTTTGGTCCTCTCTAAGAAAGTCCATTTTTCCAAGTCACCTTCTGGGACCAAAAGGTAAGAAGGTAGAAAATGAGTCCTTCGCTGAGACAAGAATCCCATGCAGCACAGTCACTGCTCATCTAATCCCTCCTGCCCGTTCCCCGTGGATTCTCCAGCGGCTCACTACCATTCAGAAAACCAAATCCAAACCCACATTTCTCAGCACAGTGTAGGAGACTGCCACAATTTGTCCTTGGCGTCCCTCTCAGACGTCATCTCCAGCGACGGCTCTCCCTTTCACCACAGTCCAGCCACCCTGACCCTCTCCCGCCTCCACTCTGGCTGCTCCCTCTGCCTAATCCTCTTTCTACGTTTCTTAACAAATCCAGCTCTTTCCTGCCATTCCATGTCCAACCAACATGTTCTTTTCTCAAAGACGTCTTCCCTAATCACTTTCGGAAAGGTTGTCCCCTCCTCCCAACCCTTCCAGTCTCTACCCAGTTTCACTGATTACTATAAAAAATTATTCAAAATGACTCATTTGCTTTTTGATCATCTGTCTACTCCATTAGAATGTGAGCTCCAGGAAAGCAGGGAACTTATTTTGATCATTGTGGATTCCATAGTGCTCACAAGAGGGTGGCTCAGTGGTAAAGAATCCAACTGCCAATGCAGGAGTTGTGGGAAACTCAGGTTCAGTCCCTGGGTTGGGAAGATCCCCTGGAGAAGGGCATGGCAACCCACCCCAGTACTCTTGCCTGGGAAATCCAATGGACAGAGGAGCCTGGCAGGCTACAGTTCATGGGGATGCAAAGAGTTGGACATGACTAAGCGACTGAGCGACATAGTGCCTAGAATAGCATCAAGTTCCTAGTAGGTGCTCAAAAAATATTTGTTAAATAAATGAGTGGGTGGTTGCTCAGCTCCTAGAAGCTGCTAGCAATGCCCCTTGTCTGGGTCCTGGAGGAGTGCAGGGCTGAATGTGTGCCGCTGTGATTACAGACGGAGTCCTTCAAGCTGAGTGATCCCTACAGCCAGTGCACAGAGGACTGGAGTGACGTGCAGATCACGAACATCTACAACGCCACGTATTCCCCCCAGGTACAGGCTGAAGGCAGCACCCAGCCCCGGGCTGTGGTCTGGACCCAGGAGACAAAATTATATATAGGCTGGGGTGTGTCTGGGACCAGGAACTGTGGTGAGAATCCTGGGGTTCATCCAAAGATCTCAAGAACAAATGATGCCGGCTGGTTCCAGTCCTCTTCAACCCACCGGTAACCAGAGCTTAATCGAGGTTTGCGTGGAACAGAACGTACAGCTCGACAAGCCTGCTTCCTAAATCGGCCTTGGCAAATGAGAGACAGAAGGAGGAGGCAGTCTGGGAGGGGCTGGCTAAGGGGTGCCTTTCATCCGCTGACAGCTTTGGACAAGTTGTGCGCTCCTCAGTAGCCACCAGGGGAGTTTGGATTGGATCAGGGGCTGCTAATGGGTGGTTCCCAGGCCCCTTCCAACCTGCCCACCTGGTTTTTCTGGATGGTGTTTAAAAGTTGGGGAACTTCATAAGAAAACCCAGATTTCTAGCTTCTCTTGAAAAACAAGATCTGGTAACAATGGGCCCATATTTCTATAGGGTAAACAGTGAGTAGAGTGACCTTATCAAATGAGACATGTCCTTTGGTTCCCTGCAATCTCCACCACCCATCATTACCCACATTGACCCTTGGGTGCGGTTACCTGCTACACGTTGTCTCCCTTTCTGTGAGTCTGCCCTTCGCCTCCCACCAGGATACCCAGAGAGTCAAATGAGAATCACCCAGCAGAGCCAAAGGACCAGGCACCCTTTGTCCTGAATCTTCTAGCTTCCATTAGAGCTGAGCTGAGAGGTGGTGGAGACATTGAATGAAAAGAGGCTAGTGGTCAGACAAGGTCTGCTTGTAAGAAATAGAGATGCAATCACACTGACGTTAAAACAGAAGAAAACAAAAAGTCAGCTCATTGGAAAGACACTCAGGATAATATTTAGTGAGAAGCTAGCATTCACAAACACTTTACATCTTTCGATTCATATCACAACAACCCCATGAAGTAGGTCCTGTTATACAGATTTCAAAAATGAAAAAAACAAAGCATCAGAGAGCTTAAGTAACTCACCTGAGGTCACACAACTGGGAGGTGGCAAGGCTGATATATGAACTCAAGTAGCCTGACTTCCAAGCCCCCTTTGTTAGCTTTTACGGCTCTAAGCTTTGTGGATATCATGGTACCTTAAGATCCCCAGGGATCCTGAGTGGAGGGCATGCAGCTGAAAACTGGAAAGTTGGAGACTGTGTTTGTTTCGCTGTTTCTTGGCACCTGTTCCAAGTTCCCCACTTATCTCCGGGTCAGCACTCACATGGTGGCAAATGACCACCCCAGCCCCTCTCTAGCTCATCCTGGCCTCCACATCTCAAATTCCCAATAAGTTTTCTAGCTTTGTCCCTTTGACCCTATCATCCAGGACATGAGGGGTACATTGATGCTGTCTGCCAAGGCTGTGGGAGGCTGACCCTCTCTGACTGGGGGATACAGGGAGAGGAGATAACTGGCAGCCACAAGCAAGGAGGTTAAGCGGACTCCTGGGTTTTGTCTTTCAGATCTGCCTTCACTCATGCTTCCAGGCAAAGATGGTAGAGAACTGTGGGTGTGCCCAGTACAGTCAGCCTCTACCTCAAGGAGCAGACTACTGCAACTACCAACAGCACCCCAACTGGAGTGAGTGAGACCCCAACAGCCCCACCTTGCACACCCCCAACCTTGCACACTCCCCACCTTGCACACCCCAGGAGCAGGGTCAGCTCCACCCTGGCAATAACTAAGGCACTCCCAGGACCCTGCCCTGATGGCCTATGACCTGAGGGAGACAGAGAGGTATTAACCAGTTTCACTCGTGTTGTGAAACCTGGCTTGAATTCCACTTTCTGACTAAGGACCAGATGTTACACCCCAGCTTCTGCTAAGTCCCTGACCCCCTCTGTCAACTCCAGGAGGTAGGGACTATTGATAGTGTCCTTTCACAGAACAGGTAACTGAGGCTCAGAACGGTTAAGCAGCTTGCCCAAGGTCACACAGCCAGGGTCTAACAAAGCTAGACCCAAGGCAAGGACTGCCAACCCATCCCACCTCCAGCTAATGTTCTTAACTGTGGCAGTTTTCTGTCTCTCAAAATCACAAGGCAGCAACTGTTCCCAGAGAACTAGTATTTGTAGAAAGTGGAAGGTAAAATCATTAAAAGGAGACTGTGGGGGTATCGGGCTTCCCAAGTAGCTCACTGGGTAAAGAATATGCCTGCAATGCAGCAGATGCAGGCAGATGCAGGTTCGATCCTTGGGTCAGGAAGATCCCCTGGAGGAGGGCATGGAAACCCACTCCGGTATTCTTGCCTGGAGAATCCCATGGACAGAGGAGCCTGGCGGGCTACGGGCCATGGGGTCACAGAGTCAGACCTGACTGAAGCGACTAAGCTCGCACACAGGGGGGTATCACTGGAAAACCCTAGAAAGGGCCCTGTGGCCCCAAAGTTGATATCGCCCTGCTCCCTGCTCCTTAGTGTACTGCTACTACCAGCTGCACCAGGCCTTCGTCCGGGAAGAGCTGGGCTGCCAGTCGGTCTGCAAGGAAGCCTGCAGGTGAGTGGGCCCGAAGGGGTGGGACGAACACCGCTGGGCTGGGCCAGGCCCCCCACACTCACTCCGTGCCCTTCTCCGCTTAGCTTTAAGGAGTGGACACTGACCACCAGCCTGGCACAGTGGCCATCGGAGGTCTCCGAGGTAAGTTCTCTGCCCACTCTTTCCCCCTGGCACTGTTGGCCATTAGCCTGAAGTCCTGGCTGTGTCCTCTGGCCTCAGGGGTGATCCACAGGGGAAGTCCATGTCAGGAGCTGGGGCTGAGAGGAGAGAGCAGACAGGCTGGTTCTGGCCTCTCCAGGCATCCCCAGGCCACTTCTTTCTCCACCACAGAAATGGTTGCTGTCCGTTCTCACCTGGGACCAAAGCCAGCAAATAAAGAAGAAACTCAACAAGTGAGTTGATCTCTGCCCTGCTTCCTCTGCTCCTGCCCACCCTGATTCCAGCCTCCTCACTTGATTCCTCAGTGCCAAACCCTCTCCTTCTCGTTTATTCATTCCTTCACTCATTCCTTTATTCAACAGATATTTCTTGAGTCTTATCATGAGGTAGGCCCTGCTCTAGGCGAAGGGCTCTCAACTGTTTGACCACAACCCACAGCATGAGAATATTGATACTTTCCCCATTGCGGCCCATTGAATACACCACCAGAATAAAAGTGTCATGAAACAGTACTCTTTTATGATGTACAGGCTGCTTCTCAGATATTGCACTCTTGTGTACCAAACCATCAGACTTGTGTGCCAGTTGTTTACAACTGTCCCATGGGTCACAACTTAGTTCTAAATGCTTGGTGCTTGTATCAGTTGATAAAAATTTCGAATCTCCCTGTGAATGTGACCTGATCTTCTATATTTCACTTTGTAAAAGGTACTGGTAAAGGCTCAGTACATTTATTTCATGAGTTCCTGATGTATCTTGACCCACTTGGAAAAATACTCTTTAAAACCATCCTTATCAAAATTCACTTCCAAAGGACCTTTAGCAAAAATCAGCCAGGCCAGAGTTCAAGGATCTCAGCAGATGGACACAAAGGTAGAGAGGGTGGGTGGGGGGATTGCTGTGTAAACTCACATTTCTCTGGGCCACTACTGTTTACATAGTTCGCTACCCCAGTTTGGTCTCCAGCATCTTATTTAATGTCCACTAGGCAAGGTGTGAGGTGCTGGGGGCTGCCATGATGACCAAGCAGACATCATCCTTGCCTCCAAGGTACTTAGAGTCTAATAATAAAGATAGACTTTGATCAAATCATTGCACACTGTTAAACCAAGTATTACATGGTAGTGACCCCTGAGCCAAATATGATTCCACCAATATAACCTGTTATTTCCAACTTTTCCTGAGAGATCGAAAATTCTGGCAACATTAAACTTCCATTTTTGCAAAGCACCAAAGAGTACTGAGTACTGGCTGCCTCTCTGGAATAAGCATGAACTTTCTAGCTTGCCACAGTCCTAACAGGAGGGGATTTAGTACAGTGAGTGGTTAAGAGCACGAACTTTAAACTCAGATGTAGCTAGGTTTGAATATCAACTCTACCGGTCATGAGCTGTGTAGTCTTGGGCAAGTTACTCAACCAATCTATGTCTCAATTTCCACGTCTAAAATGAGGATACCTGCCTTATAGGGTTGTTGTGCGAATTAAATGAGTTAATTCACACAAGGTTCTTGGAAGAGTGCTTGGCAACACAGGAAGTGGTCAATAAATGCTAGCTGTTATTATGGTTATTATCATTATTCCCCTCTGTCTCATTTACATCACTTGCCTGTCTCCCGGACGTGTTTTAGATTGCCATCAAACAATCATGACGGCAAGGTTTAGTCAAGCACATTGAGCTGTGGGAGGGCAGCTATGGGGACTGACTTAGTCTAGAGCTGGCGAAATGGTTTTTGAGTGAAGGGATGGCCTGAGTAACCAGGTCCAGGCTGGAGATGTGTTCTGCATTGCACAAGGAACCCCGTAAACCAGGTTCTAAGACACCCTGTGGAGCTCAGAGCTTGGGCCTTGCTGGGGGCTGGGCAGGAGAGACACAGCCATGCTGAGGGGCTGGCTATTTGCTAGAGTGCAAAGGCCTCCAACTCACCTTGGCCCTTCCTCTTGTCTCACAGGACAGACTTGGCCAAACTCTTGATATTCTACAAAGACCTGAACCAGAGATCCATCGTGGAGAACCCTGCCAACAGTGTGAGTGGCTCCCTTCTGGGACTGTCCCGGGTCTGCGACTTTGCCCATCTGCCTGGCCTCGGGGAGCACAGTCAGACTGTAGGGGTCCAGCCCAAGCTAGTAGGGCCACCAAAGACCAACCAGGCCTCAGATCAGAATGGGCAGGGTAGGAGGGGACAGACAGCCTGCCCTTGTCTTCCCCAAACCAGTTCAGGGCCAGGGCTAACCAGTGGCTCCCTTGGGCCTCGGGGTCTTTGCATGAAGCCAGCTTGGTGGGGATTCCCCCTTGATCCTGTGGTTTGGCCTCCCTTGCAGATCGAGCAGCTTCTGTCCAACATCGGCGGCCAGCTGGGCCTGTGGATGAGCTGCTCCGTTGTCTGCGTCATTGAGATCATCGAGGTCTTCTTCATTGACTCCCTCTCCATCATTGCCCGCCAGCAGTGGCACAAAGCCAAGGGGTGGTGGGCCCGGAGACGGGCACCCGCATGCCCCGAGGCTCCCCGCACCCGGCAGGGCCGGGTCAACCCCGGCCTCGACATAGATGATGACCTGCCCACTTTCACCTCCGCCTTGAGCCTGCCTCCAGCCCCAGGGGCCCAGGTGCCCGGCACGCCACCCCCCAGATACAACACCCTTCGGTTGGAGAGGGCCTTCTCCAGTCAGCTCACAGACACCCAGGAGGCCGCTGAGTCCTGAGGCAGGGCAGAGAAGAAAGATGGAGCCAAGATGGCCAGTTTGAGAACTTAGACTGTCTCCAGCACACAGGGGGTGTCCTCCCCTCACTGGGCTTTTCAGAGACATTGACTACGAGTCTACTTTGAACAAGGTGGGCCTGGGTGTGTGCAGGGGACCGTCAGAGCTCCCCCAGCCACACTCACGGCCACCCAGGACGAGCTAGATCCTGCAGGCCAAACCCCTTAGCATACCTGCTATGGAGAGAGATGGGGCCAGGGAAATGGGGCCGGCCTGGATAAAGGCCAGGAGTGAAGCCTGACAGAGTTCTTGGCCAGATCTTGAGAGAGAGAGAGAGAGAGCAAGAGACTCCTCCAAAGCCCCAAGTTGGGGGTTTCAGTCACTCCTCCAGCCTAGCCTGGGACCCAAGGATGTGACTTTACGTGTTGAGGCCTGACATTCACTGCCTGGTGCCAAAGATAGGAGGAAGCTCCGGGCCTGGAGCTGGAGCTGTTTGTGAATAAACCATTCCCAGTCGTTGACATTGGGGCAAGGTCTGCTCTGAGCCCTCAAGAGGGAGCTGGCCCAGGCTCCATGGAGTGTTAGAGGGGAAGGAGGCCCTGTGGGGGTGCCTAGGGGTGTGACAGGAGGCCCTCACTCTGAGCTGGGGTGGGGAGGGGGACACATTCTAGGCAGCTGAGCAGGTACTCTGGGCCCTTAGCAGAGAAGGGCCAGTTAAAGGACACTGTTAGCCACTCCTGTTCAGTGGTAACCCAAGGCATGACTTCCTGATAACCCACCTCAGCTGCTTTTTCTGCAAGGCAGACCACCTGCCCCACCATGGCCTGCCCCCCAGCAGTAAGTCAGCCACGCCATCAGCTGCCTCCTGCCATATCCACACCTTCCATGATGATAGGAGCTGACGTGCATTAAGCACACAGTAGGTGCTCACTATCAGCTCAAGAACCAAGTGCTGGCTGCTGCACTCAGCACTTATAAAAATTGGCATAGGGGACTGCAAACTTCAACCCACAAGCCAAATCCTGTTTTTGCCTGTGACCTGAGAGTGATTTTGGTGGTTTATTTTTTTTTTAATACTATTAAAAATAGCAGAAGAAGGACCATTTGTGACATGAAAATTATATGCAATTCAAGTTTCAGTGTCCATAATAAAAGTTTTATTGGAACACAGTCACGCCTGTTTGTTTACTAATTGTGTACAGTTGCGCTACCACAGAGGGCAGAGTTGAGGAGCTGCTATTGCAGCCCCCACAGAAGCCTACAGTACTTATTCTCTGGCCTTGTACAGAAAAAGAAAACTACCAACCCTGGGATTAGCACAGTAAGTAGTTATGGTTATCCCACTGTGTGGATGAAGAAACAGAGAAAGGTTGACTTACTTGCCCAGGGTGACCCAGCTGAGAAGTTGCAGAGCTGGGTTTCCAACCTAGGTAGTGTGACTCCGGAGCCCGTGCACTTTATCACTCCATCATTTTTGCATCTGATCAGTGTCTATGCCTTTTACAGATGAGGTTCCTGTCAGTCCAGTGGGAAGAGGGGAAGGCCCCGCACCCGGCTGTAGGGCGGAAGGAAGTCCCTCATCTGTGAATGTGGACAGGCCTGCATTTCAGGACTGCCTTCTGCTCAAGAATGGCTGCTAGATGGAGGCAGGAGACTCAGTGAAAGAGCAAGGGAGGACTTCCCTGGTGGCGCAGAGGATAAGAACCTCCTGCCAATGTGGGGGACACGGGTTCGATCCCTGGTCTGGGAAGATTCCACAAGCTGTGAGCCACTAAGCCCAAACACCACAACTACTGAGACCTAGCTCTAGAGTCCATGTGCCACAACCCCTGAAGCCCGTGCGCCCTAGAGCCTGTGCTCTGCAATAAGAGAAGCCACCGCAGTGAGAAGCCCATGCACAGCAATAGACCCCGCTCACCACAACCAGAAAAAGCCCGCACAAAGCAGCTAAGACCCAGCTCAGTCCAAAAAAAAAATAGGAAGGGATGGGGAACCTTGCCTGGTCCAACCCCACCTCAGACTTGCCCCATCTCTGCCCCATGCAGTGGTTCCCCTGGTCCTTGCAGGTGGGGTGCTGCTAGGAGGCAAGGCAGCACTCTGGGAGAAGGTCACTGTGACCCCTGGCAGGAGCTGCCTGAGGAGTGGGCTCAGAAGCCAGGGCTGATGCAGGCAAGCATCAGGTTACAGAAGGCGAGAGCCTGGCTCCTGTCCATGCTGGGCTGGGGTGGCTGCAGCCAGCGCCGACAGGGAACTTGCCACGGATGCCTGCCTGGGCATTGCCCAGAAGGAGCTTCCTCCTCCTCCCCCGAAGTAGGAGGGGTGGGGACCGACCTGCCTCAGCATGACGTCACAGGCAGAAGCAAGGTTTGCACAGGTTTGCAGCAAGGCTCGGAATTCGCTGAATTTGTCAAAGTGAGTGTTATTTGCTCAGTCGTGTCAACTCTTTGCAACCCCGTGGACTGTAGCCCACCAGGCTCTTCTCTCCATGGATTCCCCAGGCAAGAATACTGGAGTGGGTTGCCATTCCCTTCTCCAGGGGATCTTCTCAATCCAGCGATCAAACCTTGGTCTCATGCATTGCATGCAAATTCTTTACCATTTGAGCCACCAGGGAAGCCGGGCTTTGTCAAAGGGAGGTCAAGAGCATCTGGAGGCATAGCCACCCACATCTCCCCCAGCACATAGGTGACACCCCATGGCTCAGCCACCCTCTTCCTGCCCGGCTCCAAGCCTTAGCCAACCTGTGGTGCCAAATGCTGCCGTCTCTCCTCCACTCATCCTCCCAGGTACAGATATCACCACTTTGGCAGAGTCTTCCCATCCCTTCCCTTACTAGCTTACTCTATAAGAGAGTTTCCAACTGAGCATGCTAAGTCATTTCAGTCATGTTTGACTTTGCAGCCCTATGGACTGTAGCCCACCAGGCTCCTCTATCCATGGGATTCTCCAGGCAAGAACACTGGAGTGGGTTGCCATGCCCTCCTCTAGGGGGTCTTCCCGACCCAGGGATCAAACCGGCATCTCCTGTGTCTCCTGTAACGGCAGATGGGTTCTTCACTACTAGCACCACCTGGGAAGCCCCTTAGTTTCCATTCCCTGATAGAATTTCTTATCCGTTTGTCTGTCTCTCTCATTAAATGATTCCCTAGTGGCTCAGATGGTAAAGAGTCTGCCCGCAATGCAGGAGACCCAGATTCAATCCCTGAAGAGGACATCGGAGGGGAAATCCTCAGGGGCAGGTGGACTCCGATGTCCTCTTCAGGCTTCAGGTCCAGCCTGCTCAGCTGAAGGACCCTCCTGTGCAAGGACAGAGGTGGGGATGCGGGGAGCACTGCTTCATTCCCAGACCCCTCGGATGAGCAGCCACGTGCCAGGACTTACTTGTGGAGACAGTCTGAGCGCGGGTTGGAGCAGAATTTCCAGATGCAGAGTATTGCAGAGAGGAGTGAGTTTATTAAGAACAAAGAGCAGAGATAAAGCAGGCACTGTGAGTGCAGCGGACCGACAACTCCTGACAGACCAGGGCGAGTCGACAGTTGTCATTGAGTTAATAGCCAAATTTTATAGCCTCGAGACAAAGAAAATTCCTGCTGGAAGACTGGCATGAGGTGATTGGTTGGGGTGCCATAGGGTGTTTACTGGAGTGGGCATCTTTGCCAAATTGGGAGTCAGGAAGCTTGTTAGTGATGATCAGGGGGCTTTTGGCAACAGTTACAAAGGGGCTCAATTAGCTTCAGAGGTGACCTTGGTTCTGGGCTCCACTTCTGTGGCCTCACAGCAAGGCCTCACACCTGTGGCCTGGGGGCAGGACGCGACATTACTGACTCCAAGGGGCAATGGCTCCACAAGCAGGTCGTGGAAATGTTTGTTCTTGACGCACCCTTCTTCTCAAACTGAGTTCCTGACCTCACTGCTCTTCTGATCCCCCTTCCAGGCCCCTGAGTTCCAGCCTCAAGCATCTCATGGCCCATAGAATGACTCCCTGATGACAGAGATGCCTCAAACTCAACATGTCTCCCTGTAAGCCTGCACCCCGGGGGGGTGGTATCAGATAGACTCCAGCCTCTCCTGGGGTTGAAGACTCAGGCAAGAGGTCTGGGCCAGACAGAGACTTGTGGGGGTTGACAGGGGAGGGGATGAGGTCACCATGGAAGAAAAGCAGGTCAAAGAGGAAGAGAGTCAATGATGGACTCTGAGACCTGTACATCTAAGACGCAGCTGGAGCCCAGACAAAGGGCAGCACAAGGCTCCCTTCCTCACGAATCCCCCAGCTCTCCTGTCTCCCATCCCGACTCCAGGCTCTGCCCAGGGGGTGTCTCCGCAGGGCAAGCCCCTTACAGACGTCCTGCTGACGTGCCCCTGGCCACTCCCCGTTACCTTAGCTACATTCCTCAAGTCACAGGACCTACCCTACAGTGGCAACTTGAGGTGGCCCCCAAACTTAGCTACAATGCCAAACTCTGCTCTCTCTCTCCACTCACCCTCCAAGCCCAGGAACAGATGTCACCATCTCTGTGAAGTCTGCCTTGAACCCTTCCCTTACCCCAGCAAACTGGAGCAGTAAGTACCATGGACAGACAGAACATGGAAAGCCATTCCATTCTTCAACCCACAGAGACATCAAGTCTGAGTTTGGGGCTCATTGGTCTCTAATGCTTTCTTATGGGTGCTAAGGTCTACTTTTTAACAAAGAGAAAGCTGAATCAGAACCCACAGATTTCTGGCTATCCAGCCCAATTTAACTGCCTTACTATGTTTACAATGCCTTTGTTTTCTCAGTTACCTTCTGCTTGTTGTAATACTGGAGTTTCCCTTAGTTACTGATTGGGCAGCGTATTCTTTAACCGCTGTTCATTGAGCTCTGCATTAGCTTCCTGTGGATGTTGTACCAAATTGCCACAAACTGAGGAGCTGACAACCACAGAAATGTATTCCCTGACAGTTCTGGAGGCCAGAGCTATGAAGAGTCGCATAGGGCTAAGATCAAGGTGTGGGCAGGACTGGATGCATCATGAAGGCTCCAGGTGGGAATCCGTCCTCTTGCCTTTTCTGGCTTCTGAAACTGCATTCCTTGGCGCCAGGCCCCTTGGTCCATCTTCAGAGCCAGCAGAGTAGTGTCTTGCTTTAGTTATCACATTGTCTTCTTTTATTTTTAAAATATTCACTTATTTACTTTTGACTCTGCTGGCTCTTCATTGCAGAGCAAGGGCTTTCTCCAGTTACAGCGAGTCAGGGCTTCTCTCCAGTTGCAGTGCACAGGCTTCTCATTGTGGCGGCTTTTCTTATGGCAGAGCACGGGCTCTGGGGCATGTGGGCATCAGTAGCTGCCGCTCCAGGGCTCCAGAGCTCCAGAGCTCGGATTCAGTAGCTGTGGCGCATGGGCTTAATTGTCTCGCAGCAGGTGGGATCTTTGCAGACCAGGGACGGAACGCTAGTCTCCTGCATTGCAAGGTGTATTCTTAAGCACTGGACCACCAGGGAAGCTCATCACATTGTCTTCTTCTCTTGCTGCCAAGTCTCCCCCTGCTTTTTTTTTTTTAAGAGGGAGACTTGTGATTACATTTTGGATCACGTGGAGAACCCAAGATAGTCTCCCCATCTCAAAATTCCTAACTTAATCATATCTACAAAGCTTCTGTGTGCCATAGAAGGTAACATTCACAGGTCCCAAGGAGTAGGACCTGGATATCTTGGGGCTCTGTTATTCAGCCTCCCTCAACTGCTTACTCTGCCAAGCAGCCCTGTAGGAGCTGGGGACACATGTGTGGGACCAGCAGATAAAGCTCCCTGCCCACGTGGATCTCACCCCCTCCTGAGGGAGAGACAGACCCAGAAACAATCTGTGTAAGAAGTGAGTACAGTGGATAGCACGTCGGAGGGTGAGAAGTGCTATGGAAAGGAGAAAATGTACTGCAGGGTAGAGAGGGTCTGGGACTCCAGGGGCAGACAGAGGGGCCAGCCTGGGAGTTATGTGATTGGGGAGACCTTCAGGCAAGGGTATTGTCTGAACAACTTGAGGGACACATTCATATCCGAGAAAAGAATATTTCAGGCAGAGGGAAAAGTCAGAGGTGATGGAACAGTTTTCTTTTAGTTTATTTAGTTATTATTTAGATTTTAGCTTATTTCTGGCTGTGCTGGGTCTTTGTCACACTGCTCAGGCTCTTTTCTAGTTGCAGTGCATGGGACCTTCTCTACTTGCAGTCCTTGGGATTCTCCTTGTGGCACGTGGGCTTAATTGCCCTGAGACATGCGGGATTTTAGTCCCATGACCAGGGGTCAAACCTACGTCATTAGAGGGCAGATTCTTAACCACTGGACCACCAGAGAAATCCCAACAGTTTCCTTTTAAAATAAATCATTCAGCCATAAAAAGAAATGAAGCACTGATACATCTCCAGCATGGATGAGCCTCAAAACCACTGTGTAAATGAAAGAAGCCAGCCATGCATTGTGTGATTCCATTTACGTGAAGTACTCAGAATAAGTAAATCCATGGAGACAAAGTAGGTTGCTGGGGGGAGAGCGGGGTGGGGAGTGATGGCTCAGTGGGTCCAGGATCTCCTTTCGGGGGTGAAGAAAATGTTTGGAGCTAGACAGGAGTGAACATGTTGAGTGCTACTGAACAGTACACTTTAAAATGCTGAATGTCATGTTACCTGAATTTTATCTCAGAAAAAAAAATTCAAAAAAATTTAGTTGCTTTAAAGAGTAAGTTGGGGCTTCCCTGGTGGCTCAGTGGTAAAGAATCCACCTGTCAATGCAGGCGACATGGGTTCGATCCCTGGCTCAGGAAGATCCCACTGGCCACGTGGCAACTAAGCCACAAATACTGAGCTGCAACTACTGAGCCCGCCTGCCACAACTACTGAAGCCCGTGTGCCCTCCAGCCTGTGTTCTGAAACAAGAGGAGTCACTGCAATGAGAAGCCCACGCACTGCAACAAAGGGTAGTCCGTGACTGCAACAAAGGGTAGTCCGTGCTCGATGCAACTAGAAAGTCCAAGCGCAGCCACAAAGACCCAGCCGGAAAAAATAGTGAGTTGACTTAAAGGGAAATAGTAAGAGAGACTGTAAAGAAAAGCAGGAGGCACTGACCCCAGAAATCAGGATAACAGAAACTTCTGGGGAGGGGGTGGCAGGAGTGGAGGTGATCAGAGGTCTACAGGGCGTGTGGAGAACTGGCTGGTGGTGGTCCCCTCTTCAGCAGGGGCTCAAACATTGGTGTTTGCTCTCCTATTTTTAAAAACCACATACATGTTCTATGCATATCTTTATAGCACAGGATTCTGCACATTTTTAAAAATCTCAGAAAACAAAGAAAATAGTGGGCAGTGACATAGATATCGCATGGATGTTAATAGCATCCTCAATCAACTCTGAATGTTCATTGGAAAGACTGATGCTGAAGCTGAAGCTCCCATACTTTGGCCACCTGATGTGAAGAGCTGAGTCATTGGAAAAGACCCTGATGCTGGGAAAGATGGAAGGGAAAGGGAGAAGAGAGTGTCAGAGGATGAGATGGTGAGATATCCTCACCAACTCAATGAAGGTGAATTTGAGCAAACTCCGGGAGACAGTGGAGGACAGAGTTGTCTGGCACGCCACAGTCCGTGGGGTCACTCAGAGTCGGAAATGACTTAGCAATTGAACAACAGTAACAAAGCTATGTGGTGTTCCAGGAAATGCCCCCAGGGGCAATTATCTCTCTGTCTCTGTCCCCTCCCTCCTCCACTGAGACAGCTCGGGAGATTGCCAGAGAAGCATCCCCAGGGTGCGTATCCTGTGTGTTCACTTCAGTCTTGTCCAACACTTTGTGACCGTATGGACAGTGGCCCACCCATGGGGTTTCTCTGTCTGTGGGATTCTCCAGGCAAGAATACTGGAGTGGGTTGCCATGCCCTTCTCCAGAGGATCTTCCATACCCAGGGATCAAACCAGGGTCTCTTATGTCTCCTGCATTGGCAGGCATGTTCTTTACCGCTAGTGCCACCTGGGAAGCCTTCCTCCAGGGTGGGTGTGCTGAAATGGCACCCCCGCCAGGCTCAGCTCTGGCCCACGCTCTGACCCACCTCCCACCTCCCAGGAAAACCAGGAAATTGTTGCAGCTCCTTCTTTCCAGGGGCAGGACCAACCCAGGGTGGAAAAAGGGCGTTATCAGCAGGATTCCTGGGTGCTCTAATTGCAGGCTGCAGGCTGAAGGAGCCTCATTCATCGTGAACCCAGCTGGAGCTGGAAGGAGCCGGAGGAGGAGGTGGAATGGAACCCAGTTATTACCGGTCCTTCCCTTCCTCCAGGAACACTCCCGGAGCAATCTTCCCAGCCACATCCGCTCACATCTCTAGCCAGACCTGCAGGTGTTTGTTTGACAAATTCTATTTAACAGCTCTGCTTGTTGACCAACTACACATACTCAGGAATCTGACAGTTGTCTTTTGTTCCTTTAAAATAACATTAGCAAAAACACAGATTTGTATTCGTACAAAAGTAATAAAGATTGTGTAAGGAATTTGGTGCAAGTTCTAAAAAACTAACTTACATTGGATCGAGAAAATGTTGGCTCAACTAACTGGAAAGGTGTTTCTGGCTTCAGATACGGTTGGATCCTGAAACTCAAGTGATAAGATCAGAACCCTCACTTCCTGCCTCTCTGTGCCTTCCTGCATGTTAGCTACATTCTCAGACACTCTCCCTGCAGAGTGGAAGCCCCAGATATATGCTTCACCTCTCATAACCCCAAAAGGAAGAAAGCTTTCTTACAACTCTTCAAAGAAAAAAAAATTATTTAATGGTCTTGCATTGGACATACTTGAGTCTTGGGTCTTTTCTCGAACCAATCACTGTAACCAAAGAGATGAAACACTTGATTGTCCAGGCCTGGATTGTGTTACTTCTATATTAGGGGAGAAGCCTCCCTTCAAAAACCATATTGAAAGGGAGTAGAGTGAGGAGTGGGGTTGCTCAAGAACCACTTAGGTGCTGCTATCACAAGAAGGAAGAGGGTATACTGGTTCAGCACATTCAACAGAAACCTGCTATACACTGTGGAAAATTGGATCATTTCAGGAAAGCACAGAAAACAGAGAGCAGCCACTAACCCACCATGACAACCTTCCTCCATAGATCCTCCAGGTTATCATTTCATGTGAGAGGGAACTCGGTCCAGCTGAGGTTGATGCCTCAACCCAGCAACATAACAGTGATCCAAGTAAGAACATGAGAAGGAGAAGAAGGGCAAAGGGAGCTTTGGCAAGACCATGAAGTTGGTTATCCATGGTCCTGTCAGCCTCCGATGACCAGTACATACCCAGGTCCCCACCAACCTTGGAACAAACTTCTGCCTCCTTCAGTACTGCTACTCACCTATCCACCCATCACCAATTCATTCATCCAGTTATCCATCTACTCATATATCCATCTATTTATCATCATCCACTTAGCTGCTAATTATCTTTCAAGCTCTGAAATCAGACTGGGCTCCTGAGAAATCACCATACTAGACCACTGGGGCGCCACCATTTAGATATGGGTCTTGTGGGGGCGGGGGCCTGGAGAAGGAAATGGCAACCCACTCCAGTATTCTTGCCTGGGGATTCCCATGGACAGAGAAGCCTGGTAGGCTGCAGTCCATGGGGTTGAGCAAAGAGTCAGACATGACTGAGTGACTGAGCAAGCAAACTGGGCAACCCACCCTTCATAACCTTGATGAACAGTTTTTGGAAATGGACAGACTTCCAGAACACAACCAGAGCCAAAGGGGTGTCCTCATCACTTCTTCCTCCCCACGGCAGAGATGTCAGGAAAGAGGATGATTGGGGAGATCACTAGCTGATTCGCCAGGTGGAAAATTGGATTTGGATTTTTGGGTCAAAGTTTGCGATCTTGGAATAATGTTCTAGTCCCTCCTGAGCGATGGGTGTAGTTCAGGGACTAAGGGGAGACTGTGGTTGCCCTGAGTCAGCTTGCCCCAGAGTTTTTGCACTGAGTCCAAGAAAAAGGAGAAAGAACAAGATCAGGACTTAAGATTGAGTTAACCTACGGCCACAGGAGGGCCCATCACACAGTCAGGTCAGGAGTCAATCTGTGCTCAGGATCAGTTGAAGGCCAGGCCCAGTCCATGACTAGGTCTCCAGTCCAGCTGACCTCACTTTGCTCTCAGGCTTCAATGGAGGCATCGCCTGCAGGCATTTCTCAAAGTGGGCTTGCCTTTCCCTGGACCCTCTCTGCCACTTCCCTGCCCCTCATTCTAGTCTTCTTCCTGTGAAGTTCTTGCACCTGATATACACCATCACCCATCATCCAGAGCTCTTGTTCACATCCCCCAGGAGACTTTAGCCCCTGATGCCCTATTTTATTCTTTTTTTAAAAAGTATTTATCTTCATGTATGTATTTAGCTGTGCTGGATCTTAGTTGTGACGTGCAGGATCTTTGCTGCATATGGGATCTAGTTCCCTGACCAGGGATTGAACCTGGGCCCCCTGTGTTGGGAGCATGGAGTCTTAGCCACAGGAGCACCAGGGAAATCCTGCCTCATTTTCTTCCTGAATCTGTGCTTTTTCACTTGTGTCAGATAGCTCAGCTCAAAGAACTATGTAGGCTTCCACAAAGGAGAGGGCGAGGGACTATCTTGACTCATTTGAATGAAACGTGCAGATGCATCTAGCTTTGGGAGTGAATGGACTCTGCCGCTCAGCCTTGGGACTTCATCCACCCCTCTCCGCTTCATCCATCCCCACTTCCCTGAGCAACTTGCTGCTTCTCAAGACCACTTCTCTCCACACAGCGGGGAAGATGGCCTCTGACACCCACCCTCACCACCCCAAGCCTATATTGCTTTGTCAGCTCGTTCATGTCAAAGAAAATGAGATCCTCCTTCCCCAGCCATACATATGCCAAACTCACCAAGGGACTCTGGTCCCGCTTGGGCCACATGCCTATTACCGAGTCCAAGCTCACTCTGCTCGCCACACGAGAGGCCAATGAAACTGAGAGACGAGGGGCTGAGGCAGAGAATACAACTTTATTCAGGGAGCTGGCTGACCAAGAAGATGTCAAGTTAGCGCCTCAAAATAACCATCTTATCAGGGTCTGGATGCCAGGTTCTTTTTATAGAGAGATGGGTGGGGGGAGGTGAGAAAGCAAGGTAAACTGATTCTTTGTGACCCCATGGACTATAGCCTACCAGGCTCTTCTGTCCATGAGATTTCCCAAGCAAGAATACTGGAGTGGGTTGCCTCCTTCTCCAGGGGATCTTCCTGACCCAGGGATAGAACCTGAGTCTCTCGCATCTCCTGCATTGGCAAGCAGACTTTTTACCACTAGCGCCACCTACCCTGAAGCAAAGTAAAAAGGCCATTAATCTTGCAAACATCTCCTAGAACTGCAGGCCTCAGGCAGGGGATGTGTTAATAATCTCTTCCTTCCTGCTGTCTACAGGTGGACGGGTTCTGAACAAAGGCTTTTAATTTAACAGTCAGATAGAGGGGCAGGATTCTCTGAGGCCGGCCATTCTGTATGATTATAATAAAAAAAGCAAAGAAAAGCAAATCAAAGAAACGGTCCCAACAAGGAGCCAGAACTGGTCTTTTTTTGCAACGTGCCCACCTCTGAACCAGTCACTGTGGCTATAGGATGGTACACTCCAGTTGGCCACATCTGTGCACATACCCACTCTCAGTAAGCATGAGTTCCATCAGACTCACATGGATCCCCAAAGGATGGTGACTGAGCAAGCAAGCACAGATCCTCTCCTTGAGCAAAGTTGATGTGAAGAACTGACTCATTGTAAAAGACCCCGATGCTGGGAAAGATTGAAGGCAGGAGGGGACGACAGAGGATGAGATGGCTGGATGGCATCACTGACTCGATGGACATGAGTTTGAGTAAGCTCTGGGACTTGGTAATGGACGGGGAAGCCTAGTATGCTGCAGTCCCTAGGGTCATAGAGTTGGACATGACTGAGCGACTGAACTGAACAGATGGTAATAGTGGTTACTTAACACAATGCTTCTCAAATTCTGACATGCCAATGATTCACTTGGGGATCAAATTTAAAATGCAGATGCTAATTTCTTAGGTCTGGAGTGAGGTGTGCTGTACTAACCAGCTCCCAGTTGAGGCTAATGCTGCCAGTGGTCAGAGCATTATGTTAAGCAGCCAGAGCTTAGTCATCTTTTACTTCGGTGTTCCTCCAACTTCCCTTCAGGGAAGAGCCACCTGGGGGCACTTGTTAAATGAAAAGGTTTTCAAGTCTCTTTCCTGGTTTGGGTTGGAGGCACAGAGACTTGGATTCTAACACGTTCCAAGTGACCCTTATCTCCTGGAACGCTTGGGAAATACTGCTATCTCATGGTTGCTTGGTCGCATGACGCACTTTGGCTTCCAGACCTTCTCTGTCATCCACAAGCTCCACATTTTCCCCACCCCTCCTCAGGTGAGCTGGCCCCTGCCTCCCTAAGAAACCCACTTCAGCATTCTTGGGCTTCCCTTGTGACTCAGCTGGTAAAGAATCCGCCTGCAATGCGGGAGACCTGGGTTCGATCCCTGGGTTGGGAAGATCCCCTGGAGAAAGGAAATGCTACCCACTCCAGTATTCTGGCCTGGAGAATTCCATGTACTGTATAGCCCATGGGTTCACAAATAGTCAGACACAACTGAGGATTTCACTTCACTTCACCTCAGCCTTGGAGAAAGAGGCACCCTGTCCTAAGGTCCCACCTGTCTCCCACAGGCCCCTTGTTCGATTACAGCTCTCTTCATGCTCATCTTCAACCTCCGCAGTCTCCTGGGCCCTCCTCTGCCTGTGAAAACTCTCCTATCCTAAAATTCCACTCCTGTAATACCCTACCTTCCTCCTCCCTTCATCACCAAGCTCTTTTTTTTGGTCATGTCTACATTCTACAATGCAATCATAGTAGAAAAAGTGATATTTTTATTTTTTAATATATTTAATTTTTTTCTGCTGCCTTGGGTCCTTGTTGCTCTGCCCAGGCTTTCTCTAGGTGTGGAGAGTGGGTGCTTCTCTCTAGTTGTGGTGGCTTCTTTCATTCCAGAGCACAGGCCCTAGGCATGTAGAATCTTCCTGGACCAGGGATTGAACCCATGTCCTCTGCGTTGGCAGGTGATTCTTAACCATTGACCACAAAGGAAGTCCTGAAAAAGTGATGTTTTTAGGTCACTAAACTCATTTTTAAAATTTTAAAAAGCTTGTTTATTTTGAATTCATTTTAGATTTACAAGTGAGCCACAAAAAAATAGCACAGAGAGTTCCCACGTATCCTCCATCCAATTTCTCCTAACGTGAGCATCTTAGTGAACACATTGAGCACATTGGTCAAAACTTGGAAATTGATGTTGGTTTACTGCTATGAACCAGACTACAAACTTTGATTTCACTGGTTTTCCCACTGATGTCCAAAAGTATATATTTTTAATTATACAAAGCCTACAATGTATCATTTTTTAAAAAATTAAAAAAATATAAAAAGAAAAACTTCATAGTCACCAAAAACCACCATCCAGGCACAACTACAGTTGACATTGCATTGTTTCTCCTGCCATACTTTACCCAGATAAATCCAGTTTTCACAAAAATACGCTCATCCTGCCCTGCTGCGGGCTTTTCCCGCTAAACACTATATTGTAAATGGTCTTCCATGTTTAGCTCCAGATCATAATTTTTATTTTTATTAAAATTTTTATATTAACTTTTTGGTAGGCAATAAAGTTACATGGTTCCAAATTCAAAAGATAGAAAAGGGTATTTAGCATACACCCATATAGATTTAGCAAATCTCCCATAGGACTTCTCTGGCTGTCCAGTGGTTGAGAAGCCACCTTCCAATGCAGGAGAAGCAGGTTCGATCCCTGGTCTGGGAAATGAGACCCCCATGTGCCGCAGGACAATAAGCCCACAAGTGGCAACTACTGAGCCCTTGAGCTACAGCTAGAGGGTCAGCAAGCAGCAATGAAGATCCAGCATGCCACAACAAAGACCCAGTGCAGCCAAAGAGATCAATTTTAATAAATAAATAAATCTCCCTGTCACCCCAATTTCCTGCTCACCCAGTTCCTTCTTCTCCCAAATTATTATGCAGATCAAAAAATGTCAAAGGCTGAAAGCAAATTCTAGGAGGAATAAACCATTATTTTTGCTCAGCCAATCCCTTAATAATGTATACTTAGATTGTTTCCACTGATTTACATTATAAAGATACTTTGATTTAACAGATTTTGCTACCTCCCTTGTCCAGCTATCCAATTATCCCCTTTGGATAAATTGGTAGTGGAGTGGCCAGGTCAATGAGTTGACACTTGTGGGGAGAGGGGAAGGGCCTTTTGATTTCAGATGGCTTTTTATAAAGATTATGCACCACTTCCAACACCTACACTCACACAGGTTATCAGACTATACCAATCAGACTATACCAATCAACATAGTGATGTTGGTTTAATCTGTATCCCTTTTGTAAATAGAAAGGCTGAGTCATGTTTACTTGGTATCTGTGTACAGATGAATTTCTTGGAAAATGTCCTCAGCTAAAACTTCCACTTCTTCCCTCCCCATTGATTCCTGCCAATCTGGGGTCCAACTTCATCCCCTCACCCACAAGATTGTCCAGCACAGCATGGCACATAAGCATCCAATCAGTCCCTTCCCATCTTCATCCCATTTAATTTCCCTCTGTTACTGAACATTACAGAAGAGGCTATCTTAAAAAAAAAAAAAAATGGGGTTGTTAGACTGAGTCTTTTTTTTAAAAATCCAGCTTTGTTTATAGAATTCACAATCTTTTGTATCTAATTTGAGTTTCTAAAATTTTGTTTATTTATGTTTTGGCTGTGCTGGGTCTTCACTGCTGCACGGGCTTTTCTCTAGTTGCGGCAAGCAGGGGCTACTCTCTAAATGTGGTGAGTGGGCTTCTCATCACAGTGGCTTCTCTTGCTGTAGAGGGGCTCTAGAACACAGGCTCAATAGTTAAGGTGCGCAGGCTTAGTTGCTCCGAGGTATGTGGGATCTTTCCAGATTAGGAATCGAACCCGTGTCTCCCGCATTGTCAGGCAGATTCTTAATCACTGAGCCCCCAGGGGAGCCCTCTAGTTTGAGTTTTGACAAACATATACAGTCATGTAACCACCACCAAGAACATACCATAGAATGTTTCCATCACACCAAAAAATTCCTCTCTGCTTCTTTACAGTTCACTCCTCCCCAGACCCAATCCCTGGCATCCACTGATCAGCTTTTCATCCCTGTAGTTTTGCCTTTTCTTGAATCTTAAACAGAATCACACGGTGTGGGGGGGTTTTGTTTCTGGATTCTTTTACTTAGCATAGTGCCATTAAGATTCACCAGTACTGCTGCAAGGATTAGTTCGTTCCTTTTTACTTCCCTGGATGGATATACCACAGTTTGTTTATTCATTCCCAAGTTGATAGACTTTTGGGGTTTCCAGTTTGGGGCTATTTTGATTCAAGCTGCTAAGATTATTCAAGTACAAATCTTTCTGTGAACATACAGTTTCTTTGGTAAATCCCTAAGAGTGGAATTCTGAGTTACTGTGAGACGCATTTTAATCTTTATAAGAAACTGCCCTGCTGTCTGTTTTCTGAGTGGCTATAGCATTCTACATACCCACCAGCAGCGTAAGAAAACTTCCGTTGGACACATCTTCACCAACACTTAGGGTGATTCACAGCCCCACGGTGACTGGTTCAGAGCTGAACATGTGACTCAGGCAGGATCAATCAGAATCCCTCGGTGAGTTTGGTATAGGTACAGAGGATCTCATTTTCTTTGACATAAATGAGACACCAAAGCAATGTGGGCTTGGGGTGGTATGCTTGGTATTGTCAGTCTTTATAATGCTAGCTCTATGAATAGACTCAAGGTCGTATCTCATTGTGGTTTAAATTGCATTTCCCTAATGAATGGAGCCTCTTTCCCACCTGCTCATTTGCTACTCATGTACTTCTTAGATTTTTTTAATTAAATGAAAATTAGGGTAACACATGCCCATGGTTTTAAAATAATTCACAAAGTACAAAAGGGAAAAGTCAATCCCCTTTACATTTCTGATAATCCTGTGGAGACCGGCGAGGAAACTGAAGCACAGGTAGCCTTCCCTCAGTTACATAGCTAGACAAGGGTGGGGCTGGGAATTACACCAAGGCAGTCTGGCTCCAAAGCCACCCTTATCCAGTTTTACATAAATGATATTACATCCTGTTCTATGCTGCTTCTGACCTTTTCACATCAAGTATCTTAGATATTGTTCCAGTTGAGTACTTACTGACTTTCCTTGTTTAATAACCCCATATATTCCACTGAAATGCATATATTCCATTAAATGATGTGTCATTATTAATTTTGCAAGTCCTCTATTGATGGATATTGAGGTTGTTTGCAACCCTTTGCTACAACAAATAATGCTGCAGTGAATATCCATGTACAAACCTCTCAGTACACTTAAATAAGCATATCCATCCAGTGGATTCCCAGAAATGGAATTACTAGGCCAAAATGTGTATGTCTTTACTATTTTAGAGTGTTTATATCCCCACGTCCTCTCCAATATCGCGTAAAACTTTTCCATTCTTGCCAGTCTGGTAGATTTTTTTTGTTTGTTTTTTAGTGCTACCTCTTCATTGTTTGATTTAGTTTTTATATTTATTTATTTATTTTTGGCTGTGTTGGGTCTTCATTGCAGCATGCAGCTTCTTCGTTGCAGCATACGTGATCCTTCACTGTGGCACGTGGACCGCTGTCTAGCTGAGGCTCGTGGGCTCAGTAGTTGGACTTGGTGGTTGTGGCACACCAGCGTAATTGCCCTGCAGCATGTGGCATCTTAGTTCCCCAACCAAGGACTGAACTTTCATCCCCTGCTTTGGAACGTGGATTCTTAACCATGGGACCACCAGGAAAGTCCACTCTCCACTGTTTTATGGTGCATTTTTTCATTATGAGTGAAGATGAGTGTGTTTTCATGCCTTTAAAATTCAACTGCATTTCTTGTGATCCCAAAGTCTCCTTAAAATGTGTGGTGGTCTCACGTTTGGGCCCTACCTTTTCTCTTATTTCTCCAATTTCTTTTTCCTTCTCCATTTTCTCTGCTGGCTTTCCTTCCTTCATTTTTCCTCCCCAAATGGCAATTCTCTATGGTTTTCTCCTTAGTCCTTTTCTTGGTCTACTTTATACTCTGGGATATCTTGTTCTTGCCCACAGTGGACATTGTCTCCTTCTTATTTACAATTCTTATTTTCCATCTTTCTTGTTTTTTGGTTACCGCATATGGCTTGTGGAATCTTAGTTCCCTGACCAGGGATTGAACTTGGGCCCTGAGCAGCAAAATCATGGGGTCTTAACCAGTGGACCACCAGGGAATTTCTTCATTTTCCATCTTTATATAACTCTCTGTGAGCTCCAGATCCACATCATCAATTGCCTTCTAGACATATCTACCTTATTACCCTTCAAATACCTCCAAAGTCTCTCTGTTCAAAACTGGACTTGGCCCTTTCCCTCTCCAAATATGTTCGTCTTCTCCAAATGTCAACTAGGGGCACCTCCATCTATGCAGTTAGTCAGGCAAAAAAGTTGGAAGTTATTCTGCCTTCTCCATCAATCCAGCTAGCCCTAGATGTTGGGGGCAGGTTTAAAAAGAGAGTTGCTCCAATACACTGAACCAGAGCCATAATTTAAACCTCTTCATTTTGAGACAGAGGACTTTATCTATGACCTTTTCAAACTGCCTTTGGTCTACATTCTTCTCCGCTTGATCCATGATAACTGTTTTATTGCTAAATCTAGATTTTTCAAAGATATCAAAGTAACTCCTTTTATACTCGGACTTTTTCCCATTGTTAGGCATGGGTAGTGCGTGTTGAGACTTTTTACCTTGTCGAGGTGGCCTTAGGCCTCATCTGCAGGTTCAGCATGTAGGGGAAGACCCAGCTGTTCTGTGCTATATCCCAATCCCAGGGAAGTCTGGGGAGGCACAGGTCCATGCAGAGGCCTTTCCTCTGCTGGTGGCTGCTATATACCTGCGGCTCTAAGAGACAGCTAAAAATATACTTTCAAACTGGAACAAAAATTCTGCTCCTCCTATCTCCCCCCAGACATACTGCAAATTAAAAAAGTAAGCCTACAATGTTATGTGACAGCTTGGATGGGAAGGCAGTTTGGGGGAGACTGTATAATACGTATATATGTAAGCTGAGTCTCCTTGCTGTTCGCCTGAAACTATCACAACATTGTTAATCAGCTGTACCCCAATACAAAATTAAGTTTTTAAAAATAAAATTTAAAAAGGAAGCCTAGAGAACAATGCATTGTAACATTGATTAAAACTGTAATACTGGTTAGATGTTTTACTATTTGCCAGACCCTAGCCTGATGTGTTATACACATGATCTCATTTAATCCTTGCAAGGGCCTACAAAATAGGTACCAGTCTTATTCCCAATTTACAGAAAAGGAAACAGGCTCTGAGAGCTTAAGTAATTTTCTTTGATGCAAAGACTCTAGACTTACAGACTTCACTCCACTCCAGCATAGTAGCTTGTTGGCACAGAACTCTAGCCAAGGAGGAATTAGCCACAGAAACACTTATGATGGCTTAGCACAACATCGGAGGGCCTGCCCCGTTCCCAGCCCCACCGGCTCCTCACCTGAGCCCTGTAGAAGA
This sequence comes from Cervus elaphus, assembly GCF_910594005.1. NCBI lineage: Eukaryota > Metazoa > Chordata > Mammalia > Artiodactyla > Cervidae > Cervus > Cervus elaphus. Next base: position 35,012,899 of record NC_057824.1, read on the forward strand.
AATTCCTGCTGGCTGCAGTCAGGTGGTTTGTGCTTCAGGCTGACCTCAGGGCATCAGCCCAGGTTAGGAGAGCTCCGTTCCCTCTACCCTGGACTTATCTTGCTCCCTGGAGCTGTGGCAAGACTCCACCCTCCAACCTTCCAACATTCTTTATGATCACCAGCTACCATCTCAGGCCCGGTTCCTTGAATGTATTTGTGGCAGGCACTGTGCTGCAGAAGACTCTTGAGAGTCCCTTGGACAGCAAGGAGATCGAATCAGTCGATCCTAAAGGAAATCAACCCCGAATACTCATAGGAAGCACTGAGCTGAAGCTCTAATACTTTGGCCACCTGCTGCAAGCAGCTGACTCTTTGAAAAAAGACCCTGATGCTGGGAAGGATTGAGGGCAAGAAGAGAAGGGAGTGACAGGATGAGATGTTTGGATGGCATCACCAATTCAACAGACATGAGTCTGCGCAAACTCTGAGAGATAGTGAAGGACTGGGAAGCCTGGCATGCTGCAGTCCATGGGGTCACAAAGGGTCAAACACGACTGAGCAGCTGAACAAGAACAACGAGCAGGAGGCAAAAATAGTGCCTAGCACATTTCCACTTGACACATGATTTTTTAAAAAAATTTTAAAGTGGTAAATTGTTTAAAATTTTTATTGGAGTATAGTTGATTTACAATGTTTGTTCATTTCCATAATTGATTTTTAATGACTGAATAGGCACTTCCCAGTGCTCTGTGGCCTACAGTCTACAGGGGAAGACAGATCAGTAAACATAACAGAAGTAGAATTCCAACTGTGAGTTTTATGACAGGCAGAATATGAGAATCTCTAAGAGCAAAGCATAGGGCATCTCCTTGAGAGAACTTGCAGGCGCATTTCCTAGAGGACGTGGGGCTTACGCTGAGGCTGAAGGCACTTGGTTAGCCAAGTGAAGGAGGACAAGACAAAGAGAGAATAAGAGGAAACTTTCTACCCACAGAAGGAAAAACAGGGAAGGGTGCACCTTACAGCTGAAACATCAAGGCGTTTCTGCAAAATATACCGGGCTTAAACCAGATTGAGGATGGGCACTGCCAAGCCTTGATTCATTCCAGGCAAAAGAAAAGCCCATTCAAGGGGGAGGTTGGAAGGGATAAAAAAAAGCCCCATGACCCCTGCTGGCTCTGAGCTCACAGGGACTCGAGACAACAGTAGACCAAGGGTACAGCTAAGGGAATGGAGAGGAACAAAACTTGATTCTGCTGAGTTGCCTGCCAATGTCTCCCAAACCAGGAGATACGCTAAATTAAAGATGGGCACCCCCCAAAAAGGTAAAACCCCCTCGTGCTTCTGCCCTGGGCTGAAGCTGCCTCTGTATCTTCACAGATTGTTGACTCTTTAGTAGGACAAAGTAAAAGTGAAAAATGTGAAGTAGTTCAGTCATGTCCAACTCTTTGAGAGCCCCTGGACTGTAGCCCAAAAGGCTCCTCTGTCCATGGAACTCTTCAGGTCAGAATACTGGAGTAGGTAGCTGTTCCCTTCTCCAGGGGATCTTCCTGACTCAAGGATCAAACCCAGGTCTCCCGCACTGCAGGCAGATTCTTTATTGTCTGAACCACCAGGGAAGCCAGGGAAGCCCAGGAAATCTCCACAGACTGCTAACTCTTTAACAGGACAAAGGAAATGTACCGTCAACATAAACTCTTCCCTCCTCTCTTTGAATGGACCAAAAATATTTAAACAGACTGTTTAATTCATCTTAATGGTCAGTGTTGAACAAACACAGGCATCCTTCTGTAAGAATGAGCAAACACAGAATAATGACTGGACATATACAAAGATTTAGCAGGTCAAAAGGATACTGAGATGAGGAATTAGAGCAAATGTTGATGCATAAATCAACTTCATGGCCCTAAGGGCAAAACTTAAGGGAAAAAGTTGCTAATTTGTAGGCTTACCAATTTTAGAGGCTACTGAATTTCTAAAACAATTCTTGCTAAGAAAATAATCATAGAATGTAAATCTATTCTGAAGATGAAAACTGTATTACTGACTTTTGAAAAGTCACAGAGGCAGTTAACAGAAAATTATATGTTGCAACAGATCAAGTCAGTGAATCTGAAGAATAAATTAAAAGGTTCTAAAAACTCAGAGAGAAAAGATTGGGCAAAAAAGAGATAAGCAGATTGGAGAAAAGATGCAAGGGATAAATGTGCCTGTAATCAGATTCCCAGAAGAACAAAGGAATAACAAAGGAGAAGAAAGATTCCAAGGGATAACAGAAGAAATTGTCCCTGAACAGAGGAAATATTTGAATTCATGAAGTAAAACAATTCCCTGATAATCTGGCAAAAATTGATGTGAAAACTCCAAACTCCCTGACACTTTAAAATGTCAAACATCCAGGAAAAGTCCTACAAAAACCCAGGCGGAAAAACTAGTTATGCCAGCAGATTTCTAAGATTTAGATAATACAGTAACACTAGAGAATCAAGTATGATTTTTAGTGGGAAAGATTGTGCTCTACTTACATGCAAGAGAAACAGAAAAAAAGTCTGACATGTAAGAGTTCAGAAAAGATACCACCTATATAATTTTCCAAAACAAAGTTCAAAGAATTTCTCTAGCCTAGGAAGCAATTTCAGGTAAAGATCCCAGGGACAGGAATGGCAAGAAACAAAAGTCCTAGTAAAACAGAGGTAAGCGATCTGGATCTAAACATCTCAGTTCACTTTGAGAATACCAATAATGATTCTAAGCTTTATTAATTATCTATTGCCACTTAACAAATTACCTTAAAATGAGTGGCTTGGTAGTGTTTGAATCACTAGACTGAGTAAAGCAGATTGCCCTCCCCGGTGTGGGTGGGTCTCACCTAATCCAGTGAGGGCCTGAAAAGAACAAAAGGGTGGAGGAAGGGAAAATTTGTTCTCTCTGCCTGATTGAGCTGAGACATTGCCCCTCTCTCACTGTTGGACTGGAACATACATCCCTGACTCTCTGGTCCTTAGGCCTTTGGACTTGAACTAGAACCTACATCATCAGTTCTGCCCTGTTCTCAGACCTTTGAACTCAAATGGGAACTACCCTACTGACCTATCTAGGTCACTAGCTTGCAGACTGCAGATGGTGGGACATTTCAGCCTCCAAAGTCACATGAGCCAATTCTTGTAGTCTATATACACGATTAGTCACTCAGTCGTGTCCAACTCTTTGTGACCCTTTGAACTGTAGTCCACCAGGATCCTCTGTTTATGGGGTTTTTCCAAGCAAGAATACTGGAGTGGGTTGCCATTTCCTTCTCCAGGGGATCTTCCTGACCCAGGGATCAAGCCTGCATCTCTCGAATTGCAAGCAGATTCTTTACCTGCTGAGCCATCAGGGAGCCATAAATATATACTCATTCTGTTTCTCTGGAGAACTCTGGCTAGTTACAGAAACACCATAGCTACTATATTCATCAAAGTGTGTGGTGGCAAGGAACAGAAACCCATCTCAAGTCAGCATAAGCTAAAGGGGGAATTTATTATTTTACAGAAGTGAAAGGACAGAGATAATCATGAAAGCTTCAGGCATGTCTTGATCCAGGGACTCAGATGGTCTCATTTGGACTTCTCTCCCTCACTCTCAGTTCTTTAGAAAGATTCTCTCACTTCTGGTGGACAAAGAGGGATCAAGCAGCCCAAGACTCATATCCTAAAAGTTTAGCAACTCCAGAAGAGAGATTTTTAGTACACAAGTGCTGGGGAAAATTCTGATTGGCCTACATTGTGTCACATACTCATCCAGGAAGCAATCATTATAACCAGAGTGGTAGGGCACTCCAACTGGCCAGGACTATTTGTGTAATGTATCATTGTAAACTAAGTAAATGATGTCAATCATGTGTAAGCTAATCTTAAAATATATTTACAAATTATTTGACACTCCTTCCTTTGAAAGGGGCAATGTAATTCTTCCCTTAAATGTGGACCAAACTTAGTGACTTCTTCTTAATGAATAGAATGTGACAGAAGTGATGATATGTGACTGCCAAGGCTAGATTATGAAAGACACTGCTCCTTTCACCTTGCACTCTCTTGGACTGCTTGCTCTGGAGGAGGTCAGTCATGTTGTAAGGATCCTCAAGCCGTCCTGTGGAGACATCCTCATGGAGGAGGACCTCAGACCTCTCACAAACAAGCAGCACAAATCTGACAGCCATATGAGTGAGTCACTTTAGAAATGGATCCTCCAGGTCCTAACCAAGTCTTCAGATGACTGTTGTCCCAGCTGACATCTTGACCATTAACATCATGAGAAACCCTAGAACCTTCCAGCTAAGCCACACTTGAATTCATGACTCACACAAACTCTGAAGATAATAAGGATGTGTTGCTGTTTAAAGCTAGTGTGCTTGGGGATAACTTGTTCTATGAGAGAGGGCTAACACACATATCATTGTGCAGCATGCATTCACTCAACATTGTGTTTTTAGCTCTAGAGGCGTGGATGCATGTAGATTATTTATTTTGGTTGCCTCAACCACTTTGCATTCATCCATTTCCTTATTGCTAAGCTTTTTAAGTTGTTTCTGGTTTGTTTGTTGCTTTTGGTTTTGGGATATTTTTTGCCCTTTCCACAGCTTGTGGTATCTCAGTTCCCCAACCAGGGATTGAACCTATGACCCCTGCCATGGAAGCCCAAAGTCCTAACAACTGGGTCCCAGGGATTTCCCTGTTTTCTGTTGTCATTGTTTTTTTTTTACAAACCACACAGTGATGAGTATGGTCTTATACTTGTACATGCATCCTTGTAGAAAGACAACCAACTCTAAAATTCTTCTGGAGAGTGCCAATTTGTTCTTCAGAGTAAATATCCCTCGATGATCTTCCACTTGCAGAGTCTGAGGACCACTTCCCCCTCTACCGCCGAGTACCCAATGTCATTAATGCTGTCACTCTGAGAAGTGACAAGACTCTCATTGTTCTAATCTTCACTTCCCTGATGACGTGTGACCATGCCCACTCAAAGCCTCCTGCTGTCTGGCCACCCTCTCCTGGGACTCAGGAAACGTACCTGGGGCCAGAGTCCTCAGTGACACTGAACACATTGTTCATCTGAATGCTCCAGTGGACGTTCATTTCCCAAGGAATTGCCCATGATCATCCATCCCCTGCCTGATGAAATACCTAAAAACAACTCAGTCAGCCAGCCATTTCTAGGAAGGATGCAGGCTGCAGACTGGGGTCAAGACTTACCCCATTCCAGGTCTGGGGGCCGACTCTACCCACTACCTTCCCCTACGGGAAGGGGCAGCAGCCAACCAGGCTGTGAGCCAGGGGGTATAGTCGTCCATAAAAAGCACCCAAGAATTCTGCCCTCTTGAGGGTGGCCTAATGGAGCAAAGGGGGAAAGGGGGGAAGCAGACATCAGTAAGCTACCCGCTGGAGCTTCAGGCACCAGGCTGAGTCTACACAGCCCTGATTATCCCTGAGGACCTAGCCAGTGGGAGCATAGAAACAGGGCCACGGTCCAGGATTTGACTCAGAACTGGGCTGTTCTCATAGGCCCTGAGGACCAGCTCAGGCCTCAAGCAGAGTCTGTCTTTCCTTATCATGGATCATCCTACTCTAACTACCAAGACAGAGGAACCAGAGATCAAATTTCTAACATCAACTGAGTCATAGTAAAAGCAAGGGAATCCCAGAAAAACATCTTCTTCTGCCTCATTGACTATACTAAAGCCTTTGACTGTGTGGTGCACAACAAACTGTGGAAAATTCTTAAAGAGATGGGAATACCAGACCACCTTACCTGCTTCCTGAGAAACCTATATGCAGGTCAAGAAGCAACAGTTAGAACCAGACATGGAAAAACTGACTGGATCAAAATTGAGAAAGGAGTACGTCAAGGCTGTATATTGTCACCCTGCTTATTTACCTTATATGCAGAGTACATCATGCCAAATGCTGGATGGATAAATCACAAGCTGGAATCAAGATTGCCGGGAGAAATATCAATAGTCTCAGATACGCAGATGACACCACCCAAAAGGCAGAAAGTGAAGTGGAGCTAAAGAGCCTTTTGATGAAGGTGAAAGAGGAGAGTGAACAAACTGACTTAAAACTCAACATTCAAAAAACAAAGATCATGGCATCTGGTCCCATCACTTCATGGCAAATGGATGGGGAGAAAATGGAAACAGTGACAGATTTTCGTTTTTGGGCTCCAAAATCACTGCGGACAGTGACTGCAGCCATGAAATTAAAAGAAGCTTGCTCCTAGTAAGAAAAGCTATGACAAACCTAGGCAGTTTTATTAAAAAGCAGAGACATCACTTTGCTGACAAAGGTCCATATAGTCAAAGCTATGGTTTTCCCATGAGTCATGTACAGATGTGAGAGTTGGACAATAAAGAAGAATGAGCACCAAAGAATTGACGGTTTCTAATTATGGTGCTAGAAAAGACTCTTGAGAGTCATTTGGACAGCAAGGAAATCAAATTAGTCAATCCTACGGGAAATCAATCCTGCATATTCATTGGAAGGACTGATGCTGAAGCTGAAGCTCCAGTACTTTGGCCACCTGATGAGAATAGCCAACTCACTGGAAAAGACCCTTCTGCTGGGAAAGATTGAAGGCAAAAGGAGAAGGGGATGGCAGAGGATGAGATGGCTGGATGGCACCACCAACTCAATCGTCATGAGTTTGAACAAACTCTGGGAGATGGTGAAGGACACAGAAGCCTGGCACGCTGCAGTCCATGGGGTTACAAAGATGTGGACACGACTTAGCAACTGAACAACAAGACTGCAGGGGCCTTGTCTGTGTTCTTTCTCCTCCCAGTTCACTGAACTAGTCACCATGGGAAGGACTGCATGGAAGAGTACACCAAAGGCTACTAAATGAGTCAGAAATGCAATTTTTTAATATTTATTTTTATTTGCTTTATTATTTATTTGGCTGTGCCCAGTCTTAGTTGCATCACACGGAATCTTTTAGTTGCACTATGTGAACTCTTAGTTGCAATGTATGGGATCTAGTTCCCCAACCAGGGTTCAAACCCAGCCCCCTGAATTGGGAACCTGGAGTCTTAGCCACCAGGACCACCAGGGAAGTCCCAAGAAATGCATTTTTATTTCATGCATGCATAATATGTTTGGGTATTCTTTACAGCCACTTAGACTACTGTTCAGTTCAGTTCAGTCGCTCAGTCGTGTCCAACTCTTTGTGACCCCATGAATCGCAGCACACCAGGCCTCCCTGTCCATCACCAACTCCCAGAGTTTACTCAAATTCATGCCCATCGAGTCGGTGATGCCATCCAGCCATCTCATCCTCTGACGTCCCCTTCTCCTCCTGCCCCCAATCCCTCCCAGCATCAGGGTCTTTCCCAATGAGTCAACTCTTCGCATGAGGTGGCCAAAGTACTGGAGTTTCAGCTTCAGCATCAGTCCTTCCAATGAACACCCAGGACTGATCTCCTTTAGGATGGATTGGTTGGATCTCCTTGCAGTCCAAGGGACTCTCAAGAGTCTTCTCCAACACCATAGTTCAAAAACATCAATTTTTCAGTGCTCAGCTTTCTTCACAGTCCAACTCTCACATCCATACATGACCACTGGAAAACCCATAGCCTTGACCAGACGTAACACTCCCCAAAACCTACAACTTTTGCTCTTGCTGACACTTATTCCACAGAAGGAAGCAATGTATGGCAATGATCAGGGATACGGTGTTGGATGTGAAATAAATCTAGATTTAAGTTCTGGCCCTGCCACTTACTAGATGCATAAACTTGGGACAGTTAGTTAATCTCACTGAGCCTCATACTGTGGCTAACAACCATACACACCACATAGTTTTTGTAAGAATAAAATGAGAAAATGTCTCATATTCACTTCATTTTTCTGTATGTTGACGCTCAAGGCTATGTTCCTGCGTTGCTGGAGAATTTGCGTGGTATGTCTTGCTCTGGAACTTATTGGCTCTTGGGTGGTGGTTGGTTTCAGTGTAGGTATGGAGGCTTTTGGATGATCTCTTATTACTTAAAGTTCCTTGTAGTCAGGAGTTCTCTGGTGTTCTCAGGTTTTGGGCTTAAGTCTCCTGCCTCTGGCTTTCAGTCTTATTCTTCCAGTAGCCTCAAGGCTTCTCCACCCATACAGCACTCCTTTAGAAGACAATGGGCTGCTTTTCTGGGCGCCTGATGTCCTCTGCTAGCGGTCAGAAGTTGTTTTGTGGAGTTTGCTCAGCATTCAAATGTTCTTTTGATGAATTTGTGGGGGAGAAAGTGGTCTCCCCGTCCTATTCCTCCGCCACCTTAGCTCCTCCTCCTTCACTTCATTTTTCAAGCATACTTTTGTTTTACATTGCAACATTTCTGAAATCTAGGTGTGTCTTTTAATAATAAATTTAATATGGTACTCTTTCCTTTTTATGTTTTTTTTTAATTCTTCATTTCCTGGAAAGCTGTTGTTATATAAATGGTGTATGAGGCATCTTAGAAGCAAGGAAATACGTTGGGAGTTAAAGGTCCCATTAAGTTCCCAATAAAGAGTAGATACTGTTTGTATTGCTGTAGCTCCGCTAGACTTCCAGAGTGATTCATCCAATCACCAACCATTAAACCAGAGGTTGCAAACCGGATGTCCATTAGCCAAATCTGGCCCCAGGGTATGTTTTGATTCTCCCATTTCATTTGAAAGAATTACCAAAATCTGAAAACTGAGAGGCTTCGGGGAATAAATTGGATTCTCAGCTTCTTTTTCAAAATTTTGGAAACTTCACTCGCCTGTATTCTCTAACAGCCTTCATCAGCTGGAGCTACAGACAGCATCCCTTTCATTTACGTCTTTTTTATTTTGTGTATTTCTTTTCAGTTGCACTGGGTTTTCCTTGCTGTGTGTGGACTTTCTCTAGTTGTGAAAAGTGGAGGCTACTCTCTAGTTGTAGTATGCAGGCTTTTCACAACGGTGGCTTCTCTTGTTGCAAAACACTGGCTCACAGGCTTTAGGAATCACAGTTCCCAGGCTCCAGAGAACAGGCTCAATAGTGTGGCAGAGGAGCTTAATTGCTCTGCTGCCTCTGGGATCTCCCAGACTAGGGATGGAATACATCCCGTCTGCATTGGCAAGTGGATTCTTTACCACTGAGCCACCAGGGAAGCCCCCCATCATTCTTACTGTGATAACCCAGCGTCTCATTCATGTATCCACCAGACTCCTGGAGGCATTTGACTGCGGGACCTCAGCAAGAAATAGTAATTATTGGGTAACTGCCATGTACCTCTGCTCTTTCAGTTGATCTAGGAGCCAGTTTGGTGACTTGGGGTGAGTGGTTTGCTGTGTCCGGCAGCAGAACCATATACCTGAATAGTCCCTGTCTAGTGGGCAGAGCCTCTCACAGTTAGGAAGAGAGATGATGAAAGCACCTTTTTTCTTCATCTCATATCTGGTGTGGCAGTCACTTTTGAAAAATTTTAGTTTTCCTCATTGAGGTGCAACCTATACACAAAGAAAAATCACATATAGCATAAATACATAGCGTGACAACTTGCCACAGGCTACACACAACTGTGTGACCTGCACCTAACTCAAGAAAGAGATTGTCAATCATATGATACCGCTTATTGTGGAATCTAAAAAAAAAAAAAAAAAGATATAAGTAAACTTATTTACCAAACAGGAAGAGACTCACAGTCATAGAAAACAAACTTATGGTTACCAGAAGGGAAGAAGAGGTAAGGGGAGAGACAAATTAGGAGGTTGGGATTCGTAGTTACACACCACTATATCTAAAGTAGATAACCAAAAGACCTAGTGTATAGCACAGGGAACTAAACTCAATATTTTGTATCATACACATTTAGAATTTAAACTCTACAATGACTATAGTATTCTATGTAATCATGAGACATTAAGTAATAAATGTAAAGCAATTATAAAAAAGAAAGGGAACATTACCACTGCTCCCCAGATGTCTGCTTCATGTCCCCATTCAGTCAGGAACACCGCCTCCTCACCCTTCCCCCACAAAAAGCAACCACTATCCTGGCTTTTACCAACATAGACTGGTTTCTCCCATTTCTGTATTTTATTTAAATGTAAACATACGGTATATGCTGCATGGTTTCTTTTGCTCAACATTAGTTTTAAGATTTATATACATTCTCGCATATATTTTTAGGGAGTTCATTATCATTGTGGACAGGGTTCTCGTGGATGAATATACCACAATTTATTGGTCCCTTCTACTGTTGATAGGCACTTGGTAGCTTCCAGTTTGGAGCTATGAGAAATACTGCTGCTATGAATATTCTAGTACTTGTGCTGTGCTTAGTCACTCAGTCGTGTCGACTCTGTGACCCACCAGCTCCTCTGTCCATGGGGATTCTCCAGGCCGGAACACTGGAGTGGGTTGCCATGCCTTCCTCCAGAGAATCTTCTCAACCCAGGGATTGAACCCAGGTCTCCCACATTGCAGGCAGATTCTTTGCTTTTTGAGCCACCAGGGAAGCCATGAATACTGGAGTGGGTAGCCTATCTCTTCTCCAGGGGATCTTCTCCCTAGGAATCGAACTGGGGTCTCCTACACTGCAGGCAGATTCTTTACCAGCTGAGCTACAAGAGAAGCCTCATTCTAGTACATATCCTTGTTAAATAAATAAGTAACCACACATAAGTATATTTATATGTATATTTTCCCTTTATTGAGTATTTCTTCTGAGTATGGAATTGCTAGCTTCCCCGGTGGTTCAGTAGTAACGAATCTGCCTACAACGCAGGAGCCCTGGGTTGGGAAGATCCCCTGGAGGAGGGCATGGCAACCCACTCCAGTATTCTTGCCTGGAGAATCCCCATGGACAGAGGAGCCTGGTGGGTTACAGTCCATAAGGTCACAAAGTGTCAGACATGACTGAAGCGACTTAGCACGCATGCATACAGAGTATGATAAATCCAGCTTTAGGAAGCTAAAGTGTTTTGCAAACTGGCTGTACCAATTCTTCACTCCTACCAGTAGAGTATGAGTGTTTCAGTTGCTCCATATCCTCAACACTTGCCCATTTTTCCATCTTTGATTTTAGCCACCTATTAATAGGTGGATGTGTAGTGATAACTCATTGTGGTTTTAATGTATATTTCACTGATGATTGATGATGGTGAGTACTTTGTTAAGTGTTTATAGACCATTTGTGAAGATCTTTTGTGAAGATCTTCATATTTATAGATCTTTTGTGAAGTTACTATTTTTCGATTGCCTTTTCCTTCTCTAATAGCTTGTCTGTCCTTTTCTTATTGATCTGTACTTCTTTGTGTCAGTTTAGTTCAGTCACTCAGTCATGTCCAACTCTTTGCGACCCCATGGACTGCAGCACACCAGGCTTCCATGTCCATCACCAACTCCCAGAGCTTCCTCAAATTCATGTCCATTGAGTTGGTGATACCACCCAACCAGCTCATCCTCTGTCGTCCCCTTCTCCTCCCGCCTTCCATCTTTCCCAGCATCAGGGTCTTTTCCAATGAATCAGCTCTTCACACCAGGTGGCCAAAGTATTGGAGCTTCAGCTTCAGTTTCAGTATCGGTCCTTCCAATGTATATTCAGGATTGATTTCCTTTAGGATTGACTGGTTTGATCTCCTTGCAGTCCAAGGGACTCTCAGGAATCTTCTCCAACACCACAGCTCAAAAGCATCAATTCTTCAGTGCTCATCTTCGGAATACATTGTTGTGTATTCTGCACTTATTTCCTTTTCAGCATTTTCCCCCAGCCCCGCCCCAGTGCTGTTTGTCTTTTCGCTCTCTTTATGGAGTTAATTTGATGAAGACAGACCTTCTTCATTTCAATATGTCCAGTTGATCTTTTGTGTATGGTGTGCGTTGGAGGTGGTGGTGCTTTTGGTGCTCTGGCAGACATTTCCAGTTGTCTGTAAATGTAGATTCCCTATTTTTTCTTTGAAATGAGCCTAGCTGAATAATTTGCCTTCCCAGCCTCCCTTGCAGATGGGATGGCCATTTTGAAACCATGCCCCACAGGGTTAACAGAACCTGGAACCTTAACAGAAATCCTTGAGTGTGTCTTACAGAACAGTAGATAAGGAAACAACTTGTTAGAAATCCCTCTGTTTGTAACCTGCCTTTACAGATTAAGCCTGCTTTAGGGTTGTTTTTTTTTTTTTTTTCCCATTCTCTAACCACATACTCTCCCAGTTCCAAGTTTCACGTAGTCTGGGTAATAAATCACCAGACTTCTTAACCACCCCTATAGATAATGCCTCTGACATATGGGTCATGATAGTAACAGGGGATTAAGTTATTTTTGAGAAATTTGGAGTAGGCTTCTATCCAATTCAGGCTGGCTAAGACTGGAGAAGACCACAGACTCTAAAACTGGGCCTGCACAGAACATCAATTACCTCACCGTTTCCCTGCTTCCAAACTCCTTTCCACACACCTTAAGACCACCTTACAGGATGAACCTGGAGCCTATTATACAGAGCGAAGTAAGTCAGAAAGAGAAAGACAAATACTGTCTATCAATGCATATGCATGGAATTTAGAAAGATGGTACCAACAATCCTATATGCAGGGCAGCACAGGAGACACAGATGTATAAAGAACAGACTTTTGGACTCAGCGGAAGAAGGTGAGGGTGGGATGATTTGAGAGCGAGTGAGTGATAGTTGCTCAGTCATGTCAGACTCTTTGCAACCCCAAGGACTGTAGCCTGCCAAGCTCCTCTGTCCATGGATTTCTCCAGGCAAGAATACTGGAGTGGGTTGCCATTTCTTTCTTCAGAAATACCACTGAAACATGTATATTACCATATGTAAAATAGATGACCAGTGCAAGTTCCAGGCATGAAGCAGAGGACCCAAAGTCAGTGCTCTGGGACAATCCAGATGAACAGGGTGGAGAGGGAGGTGGGATGTGGGTTCAGGATGGTGTGGACACAAGTATGCCTGTGGCCAATTCATGTTGATGTATGGCAAAAACCGTCACAAAAGTGTAAAGTAATTATTCTCCAATTAAATTAATAAAAATAGACCACCTTACTTCTTTATTCTATGAATATCTCAAACCTGTTGCATTCTGGGAGGCAGATCTGAGATTTGCTCTCCCATTTCCTCACTGGCTCCCTTGTGAATAAACTCTTTCTCTGCTGCAGACCTCAGGGGTTTAGCTTGCTGCATGTTTGGCAAACAAATCTGGTTCAGTAACAATATGATACAGCTCTGGTCAATTAGATAGAGAGAGAGAACTCTGCTGGGAGGTGGAAAATTCTGGAGAGTTTTTCCTTTCTTAATAAAATGAGTCAACTCAGACTATATCTCCACTACCCTCCATCTTGTGCCTGAAATACAAATGTGATGTTTGGAGCTGCAGTAGCCATTTTGCAACTATGAAGGAAAGGTCAAGAGAATTGCAATGACTTTAGCCCAATATCAATGAGCAGCTAAACCGAGATAAATAATAAACACACAAAAAGACACAAACACACACATATCCCTTTGCTCTTTGGGACTTTTTGTATATAATGTCAGTGAATCCTTATTCACTGTTTTCTGTGACTTGTAGCCAACCTCATTGCTAACTGATAACAAAACCATCCTCCGTCTCCTGCTCTTGTTCTTCCCATTGTATTTGCCAGGCTAATCCTCCTAAAATCCAGCTGTTTGCATGTCCTCTCTCTGATATGATACCTTCAGTGCCCTGTATCCTGGCTTTCAAGGGCCTCCAAGATCACAGCTTCTGTCTTCAAATCTGTCTTCCATTCATTTCTGATTCACACAATTCCTACTTGGAATGCCAAGGGCAATGTCAACAGAGTGCTGAGTTTTATATTCAGTTGGGATGTTGTTCATGTGTAAAGAGAATCTAAAGACATTCTCAGATATGGAAGAACTCAAATATTAGAGCACTATTTACTCATTCTGGGAAAATCAATTTGAGGATACAATGCAACCAAAGGAAAGATGAACCAAGGTGAAAAACAAATGCATGGAGAAGGCCTACAAAGAAAGCCCTGGTGGTCAGTACTACACCCCAATGATCAAATAACTCAGTCTAGAGAGAATTAAGGTCAGGACCTAATAACTATAGCTATAAGAAATGAAGAGCAATAGTTGTTATGAACATTGAAAGAAACATCCTTATAATTTTTTAAATTACATTCAACTGAGAATGTTACTTACAGGATAAGTCAAACAAAATAGATAACGCTGTCTATATTCAAACAGTTCTTACAAACCAATGAGAAATGTATAAACAAATGAGACCATTCCAGAAGGAATAAAAATGACTAAAAAAAAAAAATCAAAGAAGCTCAACCTTAGTACTAATGATTAAATATATGCAAGTTAAACAATATTTTTTATTCCATTTCACCTTATTTGGTAATAAGAGTTTTGACAGGACGGAAAGGAACGCTCTGTCTACTGGTTCTGTAAATAGGCACATTCTTGTGGATGGCTCCTCATGTTCTCTATTAAACTACAAAAAACATGCAGCAAGAAGCTCCCCAGACATCACCAGCCCATGCCTACCAAACAAGGTTGCATTTTTTAAATGTTCATCCTATGACGACTACAATTCCCAACTTTCCCAGATAGCAGAAAGTGCAAACTTCCCCACCCCCATTTCCAGCTTTCCAAGGAAAGCTTAGAAGTTCCATTCCATGACATTTCCACCAGCTCACCTTGTTTTGATCTGCTGCCGCTCAGGACTTTGTAGCTCATCTTGAACTCTCTATTTTGTGGTCCCCACTCCTTTCCAAACAGAGACACAGACTTAAACCTGACTTTAATCTCCCCTCAAAGCGTGAGAGTGTTGAGCCAGATGTAACTGAGTGATTGAGGAAAATCAGAAATTGCCTGACATTGCTCTTCCACGTAATTGTTCCTGGGGACCACAAGCTCAACCTGACCCCTGGGGACTTTCTAATTCCTACAGCCCAATCCCCACTCAAGATTTCCAGTCTTCTCCATTGACTAGAAGACATTACTTTTCCTACCGTGCACAGTTCTCCAAATGCTTGAATTTTTATGAGGATAATATTGCACTTTATGATCAGAAAAACATATACACACATGATAAAACTATATAAGAAAAAAAAAATCTATCCAGGAATTATAGGTGGATCCAAATAACACATACAGTCAAACTCTGGTGGCCAGAACAGGCAGTTAAGTTAAGGAACACCCCTCCTAGAGTACATCTTGTTCCTGTCTGGGTGTGCCACACATTACAGGCACTCAATAAATGTTTGTTGAATGAATAAATTAATGTTGACCCCCCCCCATTACCTTATGAGATAAAGTCCAAACTCATTTGAAGAGACTCCAAGTCCACGTCCTGGCCTTAAACTTGCATGGTTTTACTCTAGTCACACTCCTGTATTCACTGGGCCTTCGCCTGCTTCATCTCATCCTCATTTCAAGGCTCACATCCACCTTGACATCCCTGTGTTCACAGCCATCCCTCCTTCCTTGAGCTTTAAACCTGCTTACTCTTCATCACATTTCATTTCACATATTAGTTCTTTTCCTGCACTTGTAGACCTTATCTCCTTAAGAAGATACATCCCAGGAGGAGGGTCCTCTCCTGCTCTTATTTCTTCCCTGTAATTAGTGACCAACAAATATTAATAGTTGTTGATTTCTGAATCCATTATTCTTCTTCTGTTCATTGAATCATCAACTCTGTCTTAGGCTGGGTTCCCCAGAAGCCAATCTGAGGACCTGAGACCAGGATTTTGGAGAAAGTGACTCGTTAGGTAGTCTTCCAGAAAAATGAGTAAGAGAATGAGGCAGTAGAGTGGAGAGGAGAAGGAGGTCAAGGAAGGATGGGCTATCGAGGAAGGATGGGCTATCAACGCAAGTCACAGAGGATAACGGTAACCTAACTCTTTGGGGAGCTTTGGGGGCAGTGCAGGTCACATAATACTTTGGCCACCTAACGCGAAGAGCCAACTCTTTGGAAAAGACCCTGATGCTGGGAAAGATTGAAGGCAAAAGGAGAAGGGGGCGACAAAGGATGAGATGGTTGGATGGCACCACCGACTCAATGGGCATGAATTTGAGCAAATCTTGGAGAGAGTGAAGGACAGGGGAGTCTGGCATGCTATAGTCCATGGAGTCACAAAGAGTTGGACACAACTTAGCAACTGAACAACAAAACAACAGGTCACACCTAGAGTTGTTCCTTTAGGGCAAAAGCACTGGAGCACTCAGCCCTCACCCGCACTGTTAGTCATTGATTAGGGCTGTCCCCAGGGCATAATCTTTCAGGTATCTGGGCCCTATAGTCTAGGGTAGGGTGGGGCAGTGGGAGAAGCAGGTTCTGGCAGGAAGGTACAGGCTGCTGGATTGAAAACCCACTGAAGCCTGTAGTACACCAAAACGTCAAACAACCAGTGTGTGGACAGCTGACCCCATCTGTACTTTCTTTCCACTGACAGTTACTTAATATCTATTACGCGGCAGACACCCGCAGGGAAATCGTTGCAGCCTTAGCCCATAGGGTCCAGCCCTGATGTCTTGCAGAAGAGACAGTCACACCAGATTCAGTCTCGTCCAGGTCCAGGAGGAACAGAGCAAGATCGGAGGTAGAGGGGAGCCCAGGAAGGAGATGGACGAACTGCCCAAGTGATTTCCGGGCATGACCTAGGCTCTTAAAGAATGAATGAGGAAAGAGGGAATTCCTAGCAGAGGGAACAGTATGTCCAAAGGTGGAGAAACAAAAGTACATGTTTGTTTAGAAATGGGGAGTAGTTTGCCAAGGCTGGAACACAGGGTGTGGGAGTAAGGAAGCAAGCTGGGAGCTGTAAAGAGAGCAGGTTGAGGTGGGGAAAAGTTTTGCTGGCCTGCAAAGGAAACAGTAAAATTTTAAGAGAAGTCTGGCCTTGATTAGAGAGGTATTTTAGGAAGAGGGCGCCATATAAACCGTATGCTGTATAGAAGGTGTTCTGCCAGCCCAGCGTCGGTGACCTCTACCAGATGATCTAGCTCCCCAGTCACGGTGATTAGTCAGGGAGAGGCTCACACCAAGCAGATGAGTGAGTCCGGTCTGGAGCTGCACGTGGGGCGGAGGGAGGCCTGGAGCAGGTGGAGACCAATACAGAAAAGACCCAGGAGATGGAGACGGGGAGGAGGGTTTCTGAGGACATTCACTCAGCACCTGATTCAGCAGGATGTGTGAATACCAATAGTCTCTGTGAACATGAATATCAACCAGTTTCCATAAATTCCCTTTTTCTAAAAGCCAGTTTGAATCAGGTTTTTGTCACATCAAGAGGCCCCATTAATACAGAAAGGGATTCAAAACCCAAACCTTTCTGGATATGCAGGAAAAAAAAATTTACATAGTAGAGGAAAAATGCTTTACTATAGAACGGAAAAAACTGTGACATCATAACACAAAACTCTGGACAGTTTGGACCAAGTTGAAAGGAATGCCAAGTACAGCCTGTACGTCCAGCTCCCAAGCTCCGTCAGTTTAGTAGCTCAATTGTGTCCTACTCTTTGTGACCCCATGGACTGCAGCACGCCAGGCCTCCCTGTCCATCCCAAGCTCCATATAAACTGAAATAATTCCCAAAGGGCCCATCACTTCCCTAGGCTTACTGGGAAGAAGATGGACATCAGAGAGGCTTGGGAAAGACAGGAAACATGCCATCTGATATCTGTTCCTTATGACATTCATCAGTGGTGTTTGGATTAGAAGTTCTAGCAAAGCTGTTCTGAGGCTCCATACCCCACATGTCCCTGGAAGAGGTATGCTCCAACACAGTGGGAACTTTAGGGGAATGACTCAGTCCCCAGGGCCCTAGTTACCCCAGAATTCATGTAGCACAGATGCTTTTCTATATGAAGGAGACTTCGCCATCTAAGTGCCCACGCTGCCATCAACTTTGGAGAATGCTTCCAAGGTGGTATTCAGAGGAAAACTCCTAACCCTCAGTGCTTTTATTAATAAATAAGCAAATCTAATTCCAAAAGAAGTCAACGTGAGTTCAGCTCAAGAAATAAGGAAAAGGCTTCCCTCAAGGTCCATTGGTTAAGAATCTGCCTTGCAATGTAGGGGTCACCGGTTCGATCCCTGGTCCAGGAAGATTCCGTAAGCCTGTGGGCCACAATTACTGAAGCCTATGCCCTGGGGCCTGTGCTCTGCAACAAGAGAAGCCATTGCAATGAGAGGCCTACTCACCACAGCTGGAGAGTTCCCACCCACTTGTTGCAACTAGAGAAAGCCCAAGCACAGCAACAGAGACCCAGTGCAGTCAAAAGAAATAAATATTTTTAAAAAAAAATAAGGAAAAGTGAAACAAAATAAATCAAAAGAAAGCAAGAGAAAATGTATGAATTTACAAAAGGGAAGTTGAGGGAGGGAAAGGGAAGAAAGGGCAGAATTGGTGAAACCAAAAGAGACTTGTATGAAAAAAACTAGACAATAAAACCACGTGAGTATTTGTGTGTGTATGTGTGATTATGTTTACAAATTTCTTTCTTTCTGACCCACTTTAAAAAATCCTGTATTTTTGTATTTCCCATCTAACTCCTTCTCTCCATTACAAACATGTTAGTAATATGATAGTTAATGTAATTATTACAACTAGTCTAAATATGAGATGCTGGAAGGGGAGTAAAGGCTGAGGATGAAGGGTAACAAGCCTGTGGAATAGGAGTGAAGACTGAGCTTGGAGGGGTCACCAGAGCCACTTGAGGCAGAAGTGGATCCCTTAGACTAAGCAACATTGTTAAAACCCACTTACTGCCTCTTCAGGATATTTCATGAGATGGGGGATAGAGAGGCACAGCCTTTCCAAATGACTTCAGCTGCCATGGTACACCTCTGGAACTGGAATCTACTCCATGACCAGCCACGTGGGCTTCCAGACAAATTTAGATTACAGTTAAGGCATGCCAAAACACAGAAAACACAACACACAACTTTTAGAAAGAGAAAAGGAACATGAACAGTCAAGGGGCAGAGATTAACACAGTTTTTAAAAATTCACTAATTTTATCCCATCAATTTGAAAAGACTGATGAAAAAGATCAAAACCAATTAAGCTACGAAATAACTCAATGAATTTGAATGGAATAGACACCCATTCCGTTTTGAGTCTTCCCATCTTTGCATGCATTTAAGTTTTTCTTCAGCCCCATCTCTCTAGTTTGGTAGTTTTCTTCAGAAGGGTCTTGCACAATTTTATTTCTATTCTGTGATATCTTTAAGTTTGGATAATCGAGTGGTTGAAGGAATCACTCACAATAGCAACCAAAGCTACCAAATGGCTAGGGATTAGTTTAATAGAATAGCCAAGACACTTTTGGGCAACAAAGAGAATGGGAGCGATGTTGGTGGGCAGGAAGCTTACCAACCGATATCAAAATCATTGTAAAGTGACAATTCTTGAAAGTGTGGAATTCCAGCTCCATAAGGAACAATAGAACACTTGCAATAACAGGGAACACACTACAGGACTTCCCTGGCATAGGAACTTCCAAGACTTTAGAGGACACGGACTTTACAAGACTTCCCTGGTATAGGACTTAACCCAGTGGTAAAAGATCTGCCTGCCAATGCAGGGGACATGGGTTCGATCCCTGGTCTGGGAAGATTCTACATGCCACGGGGCAACTAAGCTTGTGTGCCACAACTGCTGAAGCTCATGCACCCTGGAGCCCACACTCCACAACAAGAGAGGCCACCACAATGGGAAGCTTGCACAGCAACGAAGACCCAGTGCAACCAAAACTAAATAAATAAAATTAAATTAAATTAAAAAACAAAACAGAGAACACACTACAGATACAGGCAACAACTTGGATAAACTGCAGAGGCATTTTGCTGAGTGATTAAAGCCAATCTCAAACTCCGAGAGATAGTGAAGGACAGGGAAGCCCGAACATGCTGCAGCCCACTGGGTCGCAAAGAGCCAGACATGACTTAGCAACTGAACAACAGTAACAACAAAAGGTTCCTAGCCATGGGATTCCACTTACCTGACATTCTGGACAAGAAAAAACTGTGATAAAGAACAGACCAGTTGCCACTTAATTAAATGGGGGTGATTATGAAGGGAGTTTTTCAGGGTGGTGGAAGTGTTCCCCAATTTCATATCCTGGTGGTGGTGATGGTTGCAAAAATATAAACGTATGTTAAAATTCACAGGACTATGCATCCAGAAAAGGGAAATTTTACTATAGATGATTTTAAAACTAATATAAGCGAAGCAGTATATATAGTGGGTAATATTGTTTTAACAAAGAGATGAATGAAACCAAAACCAGTCTATGTATTATATAAGGCTGTTAATATGTAAAAACACCTTGTGGAGACATGGGTTCACAACAGTGTGAATGTACTTAACACTACTGAACTGTACATTTAAAAATGTGAAGACAGTCAATTTTATGCTATGTGTATCTTACCATCATTTTTTAAAATTGGCCCTAAACTGATAACTATGTCGATGGAAGATACGTATTTCGCTTGTACCATTTTGGGCTTCCCTGAGGGCTCAGATGATAAAGAATCTGCCTGCAGTGCACGAGACCCGGGTTTGATCCCTGGGTCAGGAAGATCCCCTGGAGAAGGGACTGGTAACCCACTCCAGTATTCTTGTCTGGAGAATCCCATGGACAGAGGAGCCTGCGGGCTATACAGTTCATGGGGTTGCAAAGAGTCGGACATGACTGAGCAACTAACCCTTTCACTTTATACCATTTACTACTTTTGTATACTTTGACATTTTCTATAACAAAATATTCATTTGTTTGGCTGCATCAGGTCTTAGTTGCAGCACTCAGTCTTCAATGTGGTGAGAGGGTTGCTCTCTAGATGTGGCACACAGGATTAATTGCCCCAAGGCATTTGTGATCTTAGTTCCCCAACCAGGGATCAAACCCACATCCCCTGCATTGGAAGACAGATTCTTAACCACTGGACCACCAGGGAAGTCCCACATTTTTCTTTCCTTAAAAACTTCTTTTCAAATTAGTGATGAAATACTAATAAAAGCATGGAGACATTTGAGTGAGTAAAAGTCATTCAGTTGTGTCCCTCTCTTTAGCCCGCCAGGCTCCTCTGTCCTTGGAATTCTCCAGGCAAGAACGTTGGAGTGGGTTGCCATTTTCTTCTCCAGGAGATCTTCCCAACCCAGGGTTCAAACCCAGGTCTCCCACATTGCAGGCGGCTTCTTTACCATCTGAGACACATTTGGCCTTTTGTTTCTAGAAAAAATTAGATCTTACCCATATTCTTACACAGCTTTTGAACTGTGGTATTGGAGAAGATTCTTGAGAGTCCCTTGGACTGCAAAGAGATCCAACTAGTCAATCCTAAAGGAAACCAATCCTGAATATTCATTGGAAGGACTGATGCTGAAACTCCAGTACTTTGACCACCTGATGGGAAAAGCTGACTCATTAGAAAAGACCCTGATGCTGGGGAAGATTGAGGGTAGGAGAAGGCAGAGGATGAGATGATTGGATGGCATCACCGACTCAATGGATATGAGTTTAAGCAAGCTCTGAGAGTTAGTGATGGGCAGGAAAGCCTGACATGCTGCACTCCATGGGGCTGCAGAGTCAGACACGACAGAACGCATGAGCAACAACAACAACCCATATTTTAAAAGATCAGTTATATTGAAATTTTTGTGTAAGAAAAATAAGAACATATAAGAACTAGAGAAAAGTCAGGTGAGTGAGATTACAACCCAGGTGTGGGGAAAGGCTTGCAAAACCTCAAAGAAAATCCAGACAACACAAAGGAGGAAAAAGAACAATGGATTTAGTAACATAAAAATTCAAACTTAGATGTAGTTTAAAAAAAAAAAAGCCAAACTAAAGAAAAAACCATAAAGTTATTAGAAGTTAAACTGTAAACTTGAAAAAGTGATTTGTTACAGAACCCCTGTCCCCTCAGGCCCATCATCCAGTTAAGGACGCTGCCTGGCCCGGGGGCCTCTGAGTTTGCTTCCTGTGAAGTAAGTCTTTCTTTTCAAGCCTTTATCTTTGCTTTTTAGTCTTCTAACTTAAGAGATAAGAGAGTTAATGATAATTGTGAAGTCACTCAGTCATGTCTGACTCTTTGTGACCCCATGGACTGTAGCCTACCAGGCTCCTCCATCTATGGGATCTTCCAGGCAAGAATACTGGAGTGGGTTGCCATTTCCTTCTCTAGGAGATCTTCCCAACCCGGGGACTGAACCTGGGTTTCCCGCATTGTAGGCAGACGTTTTACCATCTGAGCCATCAGGGAAGCTGATAATTAGGGGGTTGGAAAAAACCAGATATAGTTTGAGGCTATCAGAGAGAGATACCTAGCTGCCCATTCATTATTGAGCTTGGACCCAGAAGAACAAAAATGTCCCTAAACTCAGGCTACCCTGCTCAACCTCCCTGAGCCCCAGTTTCTCCACCTTTTAATGGAGTTGATGATGAAACCTCCTTATTAGAGGATTACTCTGATGGCTCCCAACATGGTAAGAACTAAGGAAATGTTAGTTATTCATTATGATGGGTGACAGGTTTATGGATGACCTGTGTAGGAGTCTATTTTCTTCTGTGGACACTTTGGTGTTTCTTAAACACTGGACACCAACTAGGTGCTACTATTATAATCAAGAAAAGGTCATTTACATTTTGTCTTTTTTTTTTTTTTTTAAAGAGGTGATGTTGAGGTTTAACTAATCTCTGGAGGAGAGATCAAGGAAGATTTTAGGATGCTTATGCTAGTCCTTAATCTTTGGGAGTGATGTTCCTTCCCCAAATTATTATTCTTTTGTATATATAATTTTACTTATTTCTTTATTTTAATTGTGTTGGGTCTTTGTTGCTGTGTGGGTTTTTCATTAGCTGCTGAGAGCGGGGGCTACCCTTCCTTGTGGTGCACTGGCTTCTCATTGAGGAGCTTCTCTTGGCGCAGAGAATGGGCTCTAGAGCATGAGAGCTCAGTAGTTGCAATACGTGGGCTCAATAGTTGTAGCATATGGGCTCAGCACCACAAGCATATGGGCTCTAGACCACAAGCCCAATAGTTGTAGTGCTCTGGCTTAGTTGCTCCAAGGCATATGGGATCCTCCCTGGATCAGGGATGGAATCCATGTCGCCTGCATTAGCAGATGGATTCTTTACCACTGAGCCACCTGGGAAGTCCTCTTCCCCAAATTCTTATCCCACGTGGATGCAAGGATGACCCTGACACCAGCCCTCCCTGTGAGTAGCTCTAGATGGTGTTAAGTACAGATGGGCAGCAAGTTTAATACAGCACACGGTGATCAATTAGGATGCAAGTGAGTACAGAAAGTTACAGTAGATGCAAATTATGACCTGAGTAGCTAGAGACATTTGAGCCTAATTGAGTGAGCAGATTTCACTAAGTAGGGTTGAGGGTGTTAGAAGAGGGAACACATTTGAAAATCCACACAGGCATGGAAGGGCATGAGAAGTTGGGTGAAGCAAGATGTCCAAATGATTTTTCCATGAGTAGGAAGGCCAGGAAGCTGGAATGGTCGGCTGAGGGTTGTCAAGTTCTTGAAGGGACGTAAAGTCATCCTACAGCCAAAGGGAGAGGATGGGCAGATGGACAGAGATGATATCAGGTCCTCATTTTGGGTAAAATGCTCTGAGACAGAGCAGGGATGGATTGGAGCAAAGTGACCTTTCATTCATTCAATTCCATAAATATTTGTTGAGATCACTGGTATTTGTTTCCTATTGCTCCTATAAGGAACTATCACAAACTCAGTGGCTTAAAATTATACAGATTTCTTATTTTACAGTTCTGGATGTCAGAAATTTGAAGTAGGTTGCAATTGGGTCTGAGATATCTAAAATCAAGATGAGGGCAGGGGGTGCTTGAGGAGAATCCATTTCCTTGCCTTTCCAGTGTCTAGAGGCCCCCTACTCCTGGCTTCTTCCTCCATCTTTACAGCCAGCATCATCAAGCCGAGTTCTTCTCTTTGACTCCCTTTCTCTCTGCCTCTCTCTCCCCCTTTAAGTTCCCTGTGATCCCATTGTGTCTATCCAGGTAATTCAGAGCAATCTCTCCATCTCAAGATCAATGAATTGGTAAACTTAATTCCATCTGCAGTGTTAACTTCCCTTTGCCTTATAAGCTAATGTAGTCACAGGTTCTGCAGGTTGGGATGTGGATGTCTTTGCAGGGGGTGCATTATTCTGCCAACCACAATCTCTATGTATTAGGGGTGTGTTAGGTTTTGGGGACACTGGAGAAGAAAATGGCAACCCACTCCAGTATTCTTGCCTAGAGAATCCGTGGACAGAGGAGCCTGGCGGGCTGCTGTCCATAGGGTCGCACAGAGTTGGACACAACTGAAACGACTTAGCAACAGCAGCAGCAGCAGGTTTTGGGGACAAGATAACGAAGGTTCCTGACCTCATGGAGCTTCTGTTTCACATGCAAATGCTTTTTAAAGATAATTTCAGAATATTACGTGCTCTGTGTGAAATAAAATAGAAATATGAAACAGGATGCTCAGAGAAGGCTTCTCTAGGTGACATTTAATCTGAGAACTGATGAGATGGTACCAGGTTTGGGAAGATCCAATTGGACTGTTCCCAGCAGTGGGAATGGCAGGCACAATGGTCCTGAGGCAGGAGAGGACCATTGCAATAGTTCAAGAGCAGGAGGGCAGCTGGAGCGGTCACAAAGTCGATAGGACTCAGCGCCTGATGAAGCAAGTTATGGGACGTGAGGGAGCCGGGCATTAATTATCTAGACCTACATAACAAATACCCCAAACCTTAGTGACTGAGAACAGCAGGGTTTATTGTCTCACATTTTATGAAGGTCGGGAGTCCAGAAGCAGTTTAGCTAGCTGGTTCTGGATCAGTCTCTCATGGAGGTTACAGTCAAGCAATTGGTCAGGGCTATAGTCTCTGAAGGCTCGGCTGGGACTTAGCTCATTCACATGGCAATTGGTAGGTGGCTTCAGTTCCTCAAAATGTGGTCCTCTCTGTAGGTCTGTTCACAGCATGTCTTCCCACAGAGCAAATAATGAAAGAGGGTGAATGAGAGCTCAGAATGGAAGCCTCAGTCCTTTGAACCTATCCCAGAAATGATGTGCTATCACATTCTGCCATATGCAATTACCTACAGAGCTGTGTTCCTACTGATCCTGTAACAAGTTGCTACAAGCCTTGTGGCTTAAAACAGCACAGATTTATTATCTTAAGGTAAGATACTAAAAAAGTCTGAAATGGGTCTCACTTGGCTACTATTTAAGATGTGTCAAGAGGGCAGGGCTCCTTTCGGAGACCTTAGGGGAGAATCCATTTGCCTGCCTTTCTCAGTCTCCAGAGACACCTGCACTCCTTGGCTCCTGCTCCCTTCCATCTTCAAATCCAGCAACACCCGGTTGAAGCCATTCCTCTAGTTCTGACTCTTCTCCATTCTTCTTCCGCATTTAAATTCATGTTGATGTATGGCAAAATCCATCATGATATTGTAAAGTAATTATCCTCCATTCAAAATAAATTAATTAATTGGAAAAAAAAAACACCTGTGGTTACACTGGGGGCTTCCCAGGTGGGGCTAGTGGTAAAGAACCCATCTGCCAATGAAAGAGACATAAGAGATGCAGGTTCAACCCTGGGGTCAGGAAGATCCCTTGGAGGAGGGCATGGTAACCCACTTGAGTATTCTTGCCTGGACAATCCCATGGACAGAGGAGCCTGGCGGGATATGGCCCATAGGGTCACAAAGAGTCAGACATTACTGAAACGACTTAGTACACATTCCCGCACATGATTACATTGGGCCCATCCAGATAATCCAGGATAATCTCCCCATCTCTTGATCAATTAATTAATACCCTTAATTCCATTTACAACCTTAACTTTCCCTTTCCATTGTAACCTAAAGCCTTTGACTGTGTGGATCACAAAAAACTGTGGAAAATTCTTAAAGAGGTGGGAGTACCAGACCACCTTACCTGTCTCGTGAGAAACTTGTATGCATGTCAAGACACAACAGTCAGAACCTTATGTGGAACAACTAACTGATTCCAAACTGGGAAAGGAGTACAACAAGGCTGTATATTGTCACCCTGCTTATTTAACTTACAGGCAGACTATTTCATGTGAAATGCCAGGCTAGATGAATCACAAACTGAAATCAAGATTGCCAGGAGAAATATCAACAGTCTCAGATAATCTGCATCCATTCTAATGGCAGAAAGTGAAGAGGAACTAAAGAGCTGGCTTAAAACTCAACATTTAAAAAACTAAGATCATGGCATCCAGTCCCATCACTTCATGGCAAATAGAAGTGGAAAAAGTGAAAGCAGTGAAAGATTTTATTTTGAGAGGGCTCCAAAATCATTGCACGTAGCGGCAGCAGTCATAAAATGAAAAGACACTTGCCCCTTGGAAGAAACGCTATGACAAACTCAGACAGCATATTAAAAAGCAGAGACATCACTTTGCCAACAAAGGTCCACGTAGTCAAAGCTATGATTTTTCCAGTAGCATGTACAGATGTGAGAGCTGGACCATAAAGAAGGCTGAGCACTGAAGAATTGATGCTTTCAAATTGTGGTGCTGGAGAAGACTCTTCAGAGTCCTTTGAACTGCAAGGAGATCAAAACAGTCAATCCTAAAGGAAATCAACCTGAATATTCATTGGAAAGACTGATACTGAAGCTGAAACTCCAATACTCTGGCCACGTTATGTGAAGAGCTGACTTACTGGAAAAATCCCTGATGCTGGGAAAGACTAGGACAAGAGAAGCAGGCAGCAGAGGATGAGATGGTTAGATAGTATCGCTGACTCAACGAACATGAATCTGAGCAAACTCCAGGAGATAGTGGAGGACAGAGGAGCCTGCTGTGCTGTAATCCATGGAGTCGCAGAGAGTTGGACACAACTTAATGACTAAATAACATATTCACAGGTTGCAGGGGTTAGGACATGGAATCTTTGGACGCCATTATTCTGCCAACCACTCAAACCAGTCATATTAAATATGGGAGAAAACCCCCCAAGGACAGGAATAGCAGGAGGCATGGATACCTGGGGGCCTTCCCCAATGCCCTGTGGATTTCCAGTGTAAGCCATTGGTTGAGCAGATGATAAACACGACAGCCTGGCCTCAGACACCATTGGAAATTAAAGCTCAATTTGTTTTCTAGTCATTTGTATGGTCATGTCACAATGATGTGCCCCTATCTTCTTGTTCAGCAGCTGGGCAAAGTTTCCCCTCAGAGAAAGATTCTCAAGGTGCTGGGAACAGGGCTGGGGAAATTCCAATCTTATCAAATTACCCCATGTCCATCTGACACTCTCATTCCACCTGGCTTCTTAAAGTCAAAGACAACAGGGAAAGTCCTAATGTGACATTGCTCTTCCCATCTCCTCTTAATCCCCTCTCCCGCAGAGCAGGTAAATCCAACCTTTGTTCCACACAGTGGACAAAACAAAATATAACACAAGAAAGCAAGGAGCATCGATGTTTGGGCAACCAAATAGTGAGGGTTAAGGGCGCTCATTTCAAGGTGATGTGCTCTGGGTGTCTGATTTCTCAACTTCCTTCCATCCCTGGTAGCATTATGAGATCTGTCCTCCTGCTAAGAGACTAAAGCAATGTTTTCCATGGTCACCCTCCATTTACACTATACCATCCAGCTGTATTTTCAGCAGGAGGTTTCTGATTATGCAATAAGCATTGTAGGATATGAAAACAGCTCAGGCAGCAGGCAAGGTCATCCTAAGGTGATTCTCATGCTTAAACTAGTCGCAGGCAACTTCTGGGCCGTTTGGTCCATACCTGGGCCCCAGGTATCCTCTCCCCTCCAAAAAAAAAAAAAAAAAAAATTTAAAATAAGTCCAGGATTCCTGGACTTATTGATACTCTCCTTTCAATACCCTCCAACTGATCCTACATCAATAACCAAGACCTGTTGTTTTAGTTCCCTGGACAGCCCTAAAGTCTGTCTTCTCTCCATCCTCAGTGTTACCACCCTCTCCCAGATACCACTGTCTGGCTCCTGGACTCCAACAAGATCTTCCTCGTTAGTGGTTCCACATCCTCTTCACCTCTTCTCAATGCATTTTTCTCTTCACAGCCTAAAGATGTATATTTTTTAACTCTCTATTTCTTTTTATTGAAGTATAGTGGTTTATTTTGGCTGTGCTGGGCCTTCGTTGCTATGCCAGACTTTCTCTGTTTGCAGAGAGAGGAAGCTACTCTCTACTTGTGATGCACAGGCGTTCCGTGGCGATGTTTGCTCTTGTTGTGGAGCAGTGGCTCTGGACATGCAGGCTGCAATAGATGCAGCACTCAGGCTCAATAGTTGTGATGCATGGGCTTAGTTGCTCCGTGGCGTGTGGGATCTTCCCAGACCAGGGATTGAACCCTTATTCCCTGCATTGGCAGGAAGATTCTTTACTGCTGAGCCACCAGGGAAGCCCCTGAAGAATAGCTGATTTACAATGTTGTACTAATTTCTGCTCTACAGCATAGTGACTCAGATATACACATGTATACATTGAGTTTTATTTTTTTTTTCCATTATGGTTTATCCCAGGAGATTGGATATAGCTCCCTGTGCAATATGGTAGGACCTTGTTGTTTATCCATTCTATATATAATAGTTTGCATCTGTTAATTAATCCCAAACTCCCACTCCATCCCTCCCTCTCCTCCACCTCCTTGGCAACCACAAGTCTGTCCCCTATGTCTGTGAGTCTTGTTTCTGTTTTGCAGACAGGTTCATATTGTGCTATTTTTTTTCCATAAATAAAGCTTTGTTTGGAATACAATAATACTCATTTGCTTATGCGTTGTCTGTGACTGCTTTCACACTGCAATGGCAGAGTGGAGTAGCTGTGACAGATACCGTATGACCCAAAACCTAAAATATTACCTGTTTGGTCATTTATAGAAAAAGTTTGCTGACACTTTCACAGACTGTAATCTCTGCTAGAATCAACTTTATGTTTGTACACAGTCACCATATCTGTGAGGCTCAAGACCATATCTGTTTTGTTCATAGTCAAGGCTGTTGAATTGATTGTAACCCACATGTCCTGGCAAATAGCTGTGAAAAGAAGAAAAGTGAAAAGCAAAGGAGAAAATGAAAGATATGCTCATTTGAATGCAGAGTTCTAAAGAATAGCAAGGAGAGATAAGAAAGCCTTCCTCAGCGATCAATGCAAAGAAATAGAGGAAAACAATAGAATGGGAAAGACTAGAGATCTCTTCCAGAAAATTAGAGATACCAAGGAAACATTTCATGCAAAGATGGGCTCAGTAAAGGACAGAAATAGTATGGACCTAACAGAAGCAGAAGATATTAAGAAGAGGTGGCAAGAATACACAGAAGAACTGTACAAAAAAGATTTTCATGACTCAGATAATCACGATGGTGTGATCACTCACCTAGAGCCAGACATCCTGGAATGTGAATTCAAGGGGGCCTTAGGAAGCATCACTACGAACAAAGCTAGTGGAGGTGATAGAATTCCAGTTGAGCTATTTCAAATCCTGAAAGATGATGCTATGAAAGCACTGCACTCAATATGCCAGCAAATTTGGAAAACTCAGCAGTGGCCGCAGGACTGGAAAAGGTCTGTTATCATTCCAATCCCGAAGAAAGGCAATGCCAAAGAATGCTCGAACTACTGCACAATTGCACTCATCTCACAGGCTAGTAAAGTGATGCTTAAAATTCTCCAAGCCAGGCTTCAGTAATACGTGAACCGTGAACTTCTAGATGTTCAAGCTGGTTTTAGAAAAGGCAGAGGAACCAGATATCAAATTGCCAACATTCGCTGGATCATCGAAAAAGCAAGAGAGTTCCAGAAAACATCTATTTCTGCTTTATTGACTATGCCAAAGCCTTCGACTGTGTGGATCACAATAAACGGGAAAATTCTGAAAGAGATGGGAATACCAGACCACCTGACCTGCCTCTTGAGAAACCTATATGCAGGTCAGGAAGCAACAGTTAGAACTGGACATGGAACAACAGACTGGTTCCAAATAGGAAAAGGAGTACATCAGGGTTGTATATTGTCACCCTGCTTATTTAACTTATATGCAGAGTACATCATGAGAAACACTGGGCTGGAGGAAACACAAGCTAGAATCAAGATTGCCAGGAGAAATATCAATAACCTCAGATATGCAGATGACAGCACCCTTATGGCAGAAAGCAAAGAACTAAAGAGCTTCTTGATGAAAGGGAAAGAGGAGAGTGAAAAAGTTGGCTTAAAGCTCAACATTCAGAAAACTAAGATCATGGCATCCGGTCCCATCACTTCATGCAAATAGCTGGGGAAACAGTGGAAACAGTGGCTGACTTTATTTTTCTGGGCTCCAAAATCACTGTGGATTTTGATTGCAGCCATGAAATTAAAAGAAGCTTACTCTTTGGAAGGAAAATTATGACCAACCTAGACAGCATATTAAAAAGCAGACACATTACTTTACCAACAAAGATCCGTCTAGTCAAGGCTATGGTTTTTCCAGTGGTCATGTATGGATGTGAGAGTTGGACTGTGAAGAAAGCTGAGCACCGAAGAACTGATGTTTTTGAACTGTGGTGTTGGAGAAGACTCTTGAGAGTCCCTTGGACTGTAAGGAGATCCAACCAGTCCATCCTAAAGAAGGTTAGTCCTGGGTGTTCATTGGAAAGGCTGATGTTGAAGCTGAAACTCCAATACTTTGGCCACCTGATGCGAAGATCTGACTCATTGGAAAAGACCCTGATGCTGGGAAAGATTGAGGGCAGGAGGAGAAGGTGACGACAGAGGATGAGATGGTTGGATGGCATCACTGACTCAATGGAGATGGGTTTGGGTGGACTCCGGGAGTTGGTGATGGATAGGGAGGCCTGGCGTGCTGCGGTCCATGGGGTCACAAAGAATCGGACACGACTGAGCAACTGAACTGAACTGAACTGTCCTGGCATTCTCCACCTTCCATTAATAGTTGCATTATAATTGTTTGAGCTCTTCTCCTACTTGATCCACTGGAGTTGGAGCCTTATACCAGGCTGCCCTTCCCAGGTATTTCTGGGGAATGTTTCCAAGTTCCCAACATCTGTGCTAAGGATCTTCCTCTGGGCTCCTGTTCCTAAGCTGTCAGTTGAACATCTCTTATCACCTTAGCCCTACCGCATTTACTGGGTGCCTGGAGGCTTCATAGGATTTCTGTCCCAGGGGTGGTAACTCCCTGGTTCAGAACTCTGATAACTTTTTTCCTTTATGCTTAGTCTGTTTTCACTTCCTCAAAGGGAGCCTCATGCAGAGGCCTTTCTCCCAGGATTTCAGACCAGACCTCCTAATATGAAGTGGCTGTTTCAACACCTCAACTCAGCAGGCCCCATTCATCCCACATTTTAGACTGCACATGTAAGTAATGTCATATGGTATTTGTCTTTCTCTTTCTGACTTACTTCACTTAGTATGAATCTCTAGTTGCATCCATGTTGCTGCACATGTCATTGTTTTGTTATTTTTTATGGCTGAGTAGTATTCTGTTGTATATATATACCATGATTTTGTTTGTTTTTTTGTTTTTTGTTTTCCAGCTGTGCTGGGTCTTCGTTGCTATGCATGGGCTTTCTCTAGTTGTGGTAAGTGAGACCTACTCTCTAGCCATGGTGCCTGGGCTTCTCATTGCAGTGGCTTCTTTTATTGCTGAGCACAGGCTCTAGGGTGCATGAGCTTCCATAGTTGTGGTGCATGGGCTTAGTTGCCCCATGGCTTGTGGAATCTTCCTGGAACAGAGATTGAACCCCTGTCCCCTGCATTGGCAGGCAGATTCTTAACCACCGGACCACCAGGGAAGTCCTGTACTACATCTTCTTTATCCATTCACCATAGGGTTGTTTCCATATCTTGGCTATTGTGAATAGTGCTACTATGAATATAGGGGTGCATGTGTCCTATTGAATTATAATTTTGTCTGGATATATGCCTAGGATTGGAATTGTTGAATCATATGGTAGCTCTATTTTTAGTTTTCTGAGGAGATGCCAAAATATTTTCCAAAGTGGCTGCACCAATTTATATTCCTACCAAGAGGATTGGAGGGTTCCTTTTTCCCCACACTCTCCAGCATTTATTATTTGTATACTTTTTTAATGACAGCCTTCTGACCAGTGTGAGGTGGTACCTCATTGTAGTTTTGGTTTGCATTCCTCTAATAATTAGTGATGTTAACCATTATTTCATGTGCCTACTGGCCATCTGTATGTCTTCTTTGGAGAAATGTCCATTAAGGTTTTATGCCCACTTTTTGACTGAATTGTTTGTTTTTTTTTGTTGTTGAGTTGAATGAGTTGTTTTTGTGTTTGGCAACTAAACCATTGTCAGTCATATCATTTGCAAATATTTTCTCCCATTGTGTAGGTTGTCCTTTTTTTAATGGTTTCCTTTGCTAGGCAAAATCTTGAACATTTGGTTACATTCCATTTGTTTATTTTTGTTTTTATTTCTATTGCTTTGGGAGATTGACCTCAGGAAACATTGGTATGATTTATGTCAGAGAATGGTTTGGTCTATGCTCTCTTCTAGGAGTTTTATAGTGTCATCTCTTATGTTTAAGTCTTTAAGCCATTTGGAATTTCTTTTTGTGCATTGAGTGAGGATGTGGTCTGATTTCATTGATTTACTTGCAGCTGTCCAACTTTCCCAGTACCATTTGCTGAAGAGGCTGCTTTTTCCCATTTTTATATTTTTTCATCCTTTGTCAGACAGGGGTGGGGTTAAGAAGAAGCATAATGACCAGATCTGTGTTTTCAAAAAGTCTTTGATAGACCAGGGTGTGTTGGTTTATTTTGGGCTATTATGTTCCATTAATTCTTATGGAACAGAATCAATAGAAAGATCTTTTGATCTTTCCACTGGCCATTATGCCTCTCCTTACCCCTCCCACCCCCCAAACATAATGCCTTTCCATTGTTCTTGATTTAAAGCCTAAATCCTCACATGACCTTATGAGACTCTTTATAGCTGGATCCGTTTTTACTTTACTCTCTGTACTTGATTCACATGGGCCTTCTGTGTAGTGGACATTTCACCCTTTCTCTCTTCCAAACCACCTCAGGACTCTGTCTTGCCTGAGTTCTTCCTCTGGTCTCTGAAACGCCTCTCCTACCTGCCTCCCTCCCCTACCCCCTTTTCCCCACACCCCAGCAGTCATCAGACAATGGCTGATGAGAGTCGAGTGTAAATACCCAATGTCCCTCACCTGAGTGAATCATTCTGACATGTCTCTGGTGTGTCACCATCTCCCAGTATGCCCCAGCAGGATTAAACCCACAGGAGGCACTGGCTTGAGTGTGAATTTTCTATGTTTATTTGTCTAGGGGGTACCATGGCAGGGAAAAGCTAATTTTGATTCCATGTTTGGGAACTTTCCAAAGTTTCTTTGACTTGCTTTTTTGTTGCTGTTGTTATTATAATCATACATAATGATCTGCCTCAACCATGTACGTAAGTCAAAAAGCAATAGTTAGAACTGGACATGGAACAATGAACTGGTTCAAAATTGGGAAAGGAGTACATCAAGGCTATATATTGTCACCCTGTTTGTTTAACTTCTATGCAGAAAATATCATGCAAAATGCCAGGCTGGATGAATCACAAGCTGGAATTAAGATTGCCAGGAGAAATATCAATAACCTCAGATATACAGATGATACCACCCTAATGGCAGAAAGCAAAAAGGAACTAAAGAGCCTCTTGACAAAGGTGAAAGAGGAGAATGAAAAAGCTGGCTTAAAACTCAATGTTCAAAAAACTAAGATCATGGCATCTGGTCCCATTGCTTCATGACAAACAAATGGGGGGGAAAATGTAAACAAAGACAGACTTTATTTTCCTGGGCTCTAAAATCACTGCGGATAGTGACTATAGCCATGAAATTCAAGGACACTTGCTCCTTGGAAGAAAAGTTATGTCAAACCTAGACAGTGTATTAAAAAGCAAAGACATCATTTTGCCAACAATTTTTGTATACTCAAAGCTATGATTTTTCCAATAGTCATGTACAGATGTGAGAGTTGGACAGTTAAAAAGGCTGAGCACTGAAGAATTGATGCCTTCAAACTGTGGTGCTGGAGAAGACTCCTGAGAGTCCCTTGGACTGCAAGGAGATCAAACCAGTCAATTCTAAAGGAAATCAATTCTGAATATTCATTAGAAGAATTGATTCTAAAGCTGGAGCTCCAATACTTTGGCTACCGGATGCAAAGAGCTGACTAATTGGGAAAAACACTGATGCTGGGAAAGATTGAGGGCAGGAGGAGAAGCGGGTGACAGAGGATGAGATGGTTGGATGACATCATTGACTCCATGGACATGAGTTTGAGCAAACTCCTGGAGATAGTGAAGGACAGGGAAGCCTGGCATGCTTCATAGGGTCGCAAAAGAATCAGACACACAATTTAGACACTGAACAACAACAACAACGAAGGACCCTGCCCCTCTGCCTGCCTATTAAACTAAAGTGCCTTTGTTCAGCTCATAAAGAGATAATCTGACCCTGCCTACCTGTGAATGGCTACAAAAAAGAAGAGATTAACACATCCCTTTCCAAAGGCTGGCCTTTTCCAGAGATGTTTTACAAGACTGAAGACCCTTTTTACTTTACTTCCTCACTGTCTCTCCCTCTCTATTCTGCCTCTCCCTCTCTATTCTGCCTTTGGACTTCAGTTCCTCACTGTTTCTCTCTCTCTGGCTCCATAAAAGAACCTGACATCCAGATCCCAGCAAGATGGTTACTTTGAGGAGTCTGCCATCTCCTCGATCAGCTAGCTTTCCGAATAGTCATATTCTTTGTCTCAACACCTCATCTCTTGGATTCATTGGCCTGTGAAGTGGCCAGCAGAGCAAATTTAGACTTGGTAACAGTATAACCCAGTTATTCCACCAAATACTAACCAAAATGTGGCTGTATTTGGTAGATGTGATTAACATCTATAGTCAATTGACTTTAAGTAAAGGAGATCACACTCAGTAATATGGATGGGCTTCCATCAGTTCAAGGCCAGGAGTAAAATCTGAGTTTCTCAAAGGAGAAATTCTGCCTTAAGATTGCATCAGCTCTAGCCTGAGTCTCCGACCTGCTAGCCTACCCTACAGGTTTCAGATTTGCCAGCCCTCATGTTCATGTGGGTCAATTCCTTAATATAAATATCTCAATATATATATGCATGTGTTTATCTATCCATCCATCTATGCGTCCTTTTGACTACCCATCCATATCTGTCTATTTATCCATCCATATCTGTCTATCTACTTGTTATGCCCGATGTCCGAATCCCCGAGCGGGAAGAGAGAAGGCTTCCAAGACAATGCAACTGGCAAAAAAAGGGAAGTTTATTGCTGGCTCGAGTCAGGGCTCACTGCCACAACCAACTCAGTGGTGCAGGGTCAGAAAGCGCTGAGCCCGAGCTGTTACCCAATTTATAAGGTGTGCATAAGCAGTTTGTAGCTGGCTTAAGCGGATTGGTTACATGTTTGCAAAGTAATCTTATTGGCTCAAACCTTCGTAGGCTTTTTTCAAACTTTGGCGTTCGCGAGCTTTTCAGCTTTCCCCTGATAGGCTCCCTTTTCCTTACTGGGCGCATATTGATTGGCTGGCTCCAGGTGGCCTGATAATCATGTTACCCTGGAAAACCAGGCCTACTCCTAATCTAGGCTGCCTGTCATGGCGCAGCCTCACATACTGACCTATCCCCTACATGTTCAATTTCTCTGGAGACCCTACCCTGGAGCAAGACTGTCCCCTTAATTGGCTCCCCCATCTCATTTTCCGCTTTCCCTCCTCTTCCAAATAAATACCTTGCACAGGAATCTTCTTCTCAGAGCCTATTTCTGAGGACACTCACTCTAAGAACTTTCTTCAGTTTCTTGAAGGTGTTACACAGGGTGACCAACCTGTTCTAGTTTGCCCAGAACTTTCCCAGGACTAGCACTGAAATCCTGTCTCCCAGGACCCCCCCTGTCCCTGGTGAACTAGGACAGGTCACCCAAGACTGTTGCAGTTTTAAAACTGAAAATCTGGTGCCTAAAACCCACCCCAATCTTGAGCAAGCAGGGGGTGGCCAATAACAGTGCACATGGCCTCCAGCAGTGAAGCCTCTGCATGAACTGGTCCTTCTGCCTGGAAAACCTTCCCCCAGTTCCTGGTTAATTTCTACTGACCACCCTTTCAGATCTCAC
Organism: Cervus elaphus; assembly: GCF_910594005.1. NCBI lineage: Eukaryota > Metazoa > Chordata > Mammalia > Artiodactyla > Cervidae > Cervus > Cervus elaphus. The sequence goes on from NC_057824.1 coordinate 35,049,066, forward strand.
CCACATGCCATTTCCTTAAGGAGACCGTCTCAGACCCCACAAGCCTGGACCACATTTCCCTGTTAAAATGCTCTGAGCACCACGAATTTCTCCCTCGTAGAACTTCCACATGGTTATAATTTTACATTCATGGGTATAATACTAATGTCTGTCTCATACACTAGAGTGTGCACTCTGGTGGAGGAAGCTTGTTCCAGGTTATCTTCTGTGATGGCCAATCAGCTGGTGGCCACAAGAAGGAACACAGGAGAGGCTCAGGAAAACACAGTTTATTCTATAACAGATCCTAGAAACAGGGCCACTGAAAAAAGCCCAGTATGGTCAGCAGGTAAAAAGCAGGAACAAGGAGAAAGCATGACGGGGATGATCTAGTCTGAATAATTTCAGCAGGCTCTAGGGATGGCTCTGAGTTACCTGGTGTCTGACTCTGGGATGATTAAGATCTGGAATATTACTTCTGGAATAATATCATCTGGAATATTACATGGTGTGGGGGCCAGAGAGAGCAGCCAGGCCTTGGATGGGTTCTCTTGTATATGAAAGACTGAGCCTCTTTCTGTCTCTAATTGGCTCTTCCCAGAAAGGGCAATCTCTCCTCAGCCAGACTCTCTCTCTCTTTCTTTTTTCTTTTTTTAATGTTTATTTATTTGGCAGTGCCAAGTCTTTAATTGCAGCATGTGGGATCTTTGATCTTCACTGCGGCATGTGGGATCTAGTTCTCTGACTAGGGATCAAACCCAGACCCCCTGCATTTCGAGTGAGAAGTCTTAGCCACTGGACCACCAGGGATGTCCCAGACTATTTCTAAGTTGTCAAAACATCATAATATACAGAAAATTTAAAATACAGACAATGAAATCTGTATTAGCAGTTACTCTCCATTGATTCCTGGCCCACAGCAGACATGTCAAAGAGATGTATTGAATTCAGGACAGTGAAGGTCTGTCCCATTTACCTTCCCTCCCTTGGTTGTCCTGTGGAGGGTGTTCATGACCTGGATGAAGAAATGAAGTCAGAAGAGGATACATAGAAAAGACCCTAGGAAGCAAAATGTTCAGATACACTAAAGGAGGAATTGAGTGTTCTCAAAATTCTTTGCTGTTACACAGGTGATATGTTCAGATTAATAAAATAGAAAATACTAAAGTTTCCTGTAATTTAACAACTGGTGACATCTGAATAATGCCTGTTCCTGAATTAATAGTGTCTTAACAGTGAGTAAGATGCTATCACATGGGGAAGCTGGGTGAAGGGCACATGGGGTCTCCCTGTGTGAGTCTTAAACTATTTCAAAATAAAAAGTTATAATTAAAAATTACTTGTAATCCTACCACCCAAAGATAATGACATTAATATTTTGTCACTTTTTCTTCCAGATGCTTTTTATAAATATGTATTTGTGCTTTGTAAATTATATTTTATCATGCCGTTCCTCACCCCCACATCCTCTTTGATCACAGTGATTCGTAACTGTGGTTGGATACTACAGTCACCTGGTAAACCTTAAAAAGATACTGGTGGGGACTTGCCTGGTGGTCCAGTGGCTAAGACTTCACACCCCCAATACAGGGGGCTCAGGATCGATCCCTGCTCAGGGAACTAGATCCCACATGCTGCAACTAAGACTCAAAGCAGTCAAATAAATTTAGTTAAAATAAATATATTTTTAAAAGATACTGGTGACTTACTTTCAGAGTGAAGTCCTTCTCTCTATTCCTCCCACAAAGTGTAATTAAAGACTCTGGACATTATATATAATACCAATACCGGAAGACTCTGCCAGGTGGAAAGAAGAAAGAAGACAGACATTGGGACCAGGAGACACAGTGTTGAAATTCTTTGGGTTTTCTTTTTGCCTCCTATATCCAAGACTTGAAGCTGAGGAATCTTGAACCTGAAAATGTGGACAGGTACAGACCCAAAACAACACCAAAAGTCAGCAGAGGAACAGCTTACTGCCTGTCTGTCCATTTCTCTCTCTTTTCCTACCTCGCCCCTCCCTCCCCAGCTCTGCTTCCAACATCACATCTGCTCCTCTAATTCCAATCCTCCAGCATTCCTCTTGTAAGCAGGACTCTTGTGATTACATTAAGCCCACCCAGATAATCCAGGATAATCACTCCCTGTCAAGGTCCTTAACTTAATCACATCTGCAAAATCCCTTTTGCCATGTAAGGCAAGGTTCACAGATTCTGGGAGTTAGGATGTGAACATCTTTGCTGGGGAGGGGAGTGGGGAGCCATTATGTAGCCTACCTCACAGTAGAGGAAGTAAAAGATAAATCCCCCCACTCCCCGACTCTGGTCAGGACTCTACTCTCATCCCACTCTACACTGTGCTATTTCCAGTTTCTGATGTGTTCTTCTAAAAATGTTTTTATGCAAACTCAAATGTATCTATATCTTCTTTTAATTTTTCACATACCCTGTTTTCTATCCCTGACTCCCTTTTGCTAATAACATGGCTTGGTGATTGTCCCATTGCCAGAGCCTGAGCTTGTCACAAAGTTCCAGGGCTTGAGAGGAAATCCAGTCCAGCAGATGCAAGGGTGACATCCAGAAGGCAGACAGCAGGCATGAGAAAATCAAACAGTGTCCAGGATCCTGACAGGTGGGTGGAGACCCAGGCTTGGGAGCCGTGGCAATATTGGGAAATCCGCGGGGGAGCGGGTGGTTCGCTTCGGGAGCTGTGTCATCAGGGAGTCCCAGCTATTGGACTGGTTCAAAGACAGGTCCTGAGTGTTAGGAAAGGACTGGGGAGGTGCAGGAGGAATCCCAGTCGTGGGCAAGTTACCAAAATAGGCACCCAGGGAAAGAGAATGCAACAACCACAAAGCAATGCCACAAATATTTATTTAGTGCCTGTGACACTCCAGGTGCTGAGCTGAATGCCTGTTCATCCTTAAGACAGGCCTGATCCATCCCTATTCTCCCACGGGTGAAGGCACAGACAGGTGAGGCTGTTCTTATTTAATATGGTAAGTGCTGTGGTGGGAGGCAAAAAAATGATACGGGTGAATGGGGGTGGGGGAGGGGAGGGAAGAACAATTCATTTAAATATATTTGTCAGGGCAGGCTAACTGCTGTTTAACAAACCACCAAACCTCAGTGACTTCACACAATAAAATTTATTTCTCATGTTATAGTCCCATGCTGGTTGGGGAGAAGGCTGGTGGGACTCTGCTCCACACAGTCATTCAGGGACCCAGGGTCTTTCTATCTAACGTCTCCACTGCCCTCTCCCAGGGTGTCAGAGTTCTCCATGGGGTTCCTTGCATCCACCTGGCAGAAGGGGGAAATAGAAACTGTGGAGAACGACATGGGAGGTTTGGGGGTATGCTTTAAGCCTTGAATGCTTAATCCCTCAGTCGTGTCCAACTCTTTGCGACCCCATGGACTATAGCCCGCCAGGCTCCTCTATTCATGGGGATTCTCCAGGCAAGAATACTGGAGTGGGTTGCCATGTCCTCCTCCAGGGGATCTTCCCAATCCAGCAATTGAACCCAGGTCTCCCTCATTGCAGGCAAATTCTTTACCATCTGAACCACCAGGGAAGCCCTTAAGCCTTGAATACATGTTCCTCATTCTGTGAGAAACTTTCCATTGACCAGAACTCAGTCACGTGACCCCACCCATCCCAGGCATGCGAGCCTGGGAAATGTTCAACTGTGAGCCCAAGAAGAAAAAGAACCAGAGTTTGGTGAACACATAGCAGTCTACACTGCACCAGACTTGGGAAAGTGAGGAAAACTTCTGGAGAGGTGGTTTCTATATATAGAAATATATCTAGGGAATATATTATGAGTTACAGGATGAAGAGAGGCGGGAGAGAGTGGGAAGGGCTGTATTGCAGACAAACATCAATATAAGCAAAAAATGCGAAGCCTTGACAAACACGGTATACTGAGGAGAATCAGCTCTGTAGAGGGCAAAAGGCAGGCTTGGTGGTGGAGCCATCATGAGGGGCGAGGGTGGGGGAACAGGCATAATACCATAAGCTGGGTTAAGGAATTTCTCCCAAGAGTCAACAAAGCCGTGGCAGGTTTAGCAACTGAGGATCACGTTTGTATTCCGGAGATGTCTCTCAGGCTTCTGTGTAGAGAATAAATTGGAAAGGGGCCAGAGAAGATACCAGAAGACCAGCTGTGTAAGAAAAGATGACACTCTGAACGATGGGAGTGTCTGTAGAGAGAAGTAGACAGTTCTAGATATCAGGAAGTGGGATTTATGGATTGGGGATGGATTAGATGTGCAAATAAGCAAAAAAAAAAAAAAAAAAAGAATCAAGTTCATTTCTACATTGGGTTTCTATGTTGAACAGCTGAGTGGTGGAGGATTCTATTTGCCAAGAACAACCTGGCTGCTTGGAGGGTTGTTTCACCCTGGACTTGTGAGTTTGCAGTGCCTCCGGGATGTTTATAGAGAGATAACCTGCAGGCAATGGCGCGTGAGTCTGAAGATTAAGGAAAGGATTTAGGCTGATGTATTCATGAGAGTCGGTGAGCTCACTCCAGGGAGAGGAGAAAGGAGAGAAGGGGACTTTCATGAAGACTTGTGAAATGCCAACATTTAAGGGATGCACAGAGCAAATGGAGCTCACACAGGCATCTGAGAGGAAACGGCCAGGTACGCAGGGACAAAAGAAAATGAGCACGTGGCATAAGGAAATGCAAGAACAGAAACAATTTCATGAAGGTCTGAGTGGTCCACAGGGTGAAACTTGCAGAGAGGTAAAGAAAATTAAGGGCCAAAAGCCATCAGTCACGTGTTCCAGAAAGAGCCTGAGGTAGGAGAGACATAGTCATGTGTGTTGAGAGCCAGGATGCGGGTCCGAGAGGGAAAACAACACTGATGATGGCAGAGTTGAAGTCAGAGACGTGATGGGAGGCTGGGAGATGTCAGGATTCCATCTCTGATCGTGAATGAGATGAGGGCAGGGGCACTGGAGAGTTTTGATCACAGGAGGGACATGATGTGACTTAAGCTCTAATTGAATCACTCTGGATTCTGCGTGGAGAAAAAAAATGGACAGAAAGGTTGGGGTCTGGGAATATGAAGAACAGAAACAAGAAAATGCAATAATCCAGGTGAGAGGTGATGGTCTGGATGGGACAAGAAGGTGCAATAGAGATGACACGCAGTGAATCCATTCTTTAAATATTTTGAGGAATTCCTTGGCAGTCCAGTGGTTAGGACTCCACGCTTCCATTGAAGGGGGCATGTGCTCAGTCCCTCACTGGGGAACTGAGATGCTACAAGCCAAGCCGAGTGGTGGGGTCAAAAACAAGAGAAAGAAAAGAAATATTTTGAAGGTAGCCAACCAGATTATTTAGCTGACTGATTGTGGAGTGTAACAAAAGAGTAATCAAGACTATCTCCAAGGTATTCTTCAGCCATGAAACGGAATGAAGTGCTGATACATGCTGCAACATGAAAGAGAAAGTGTCAGTCGCTCAGTCACGTCCAGCTCTTTGCGACCCGATGGACTGTAGCCCACCAGGCTCCTCTGTCCATGGGATTCTCCAGGCAAGAATACTGAAGTGGGTTGCCATTCCCTTCTCCAGGGGATCTTCCCAACCCAGGGATCGAACTCAGGTCTCCCACATTGCAGGCAAATTCTTTACTGTCTGAGCTACGAGGGAAGCCTGAACCTCAAAAACATTTTGTTAGTGAAAGAAGCCAGACACAAGAGGCCACATATTATATGATCTCTTTTATACAAAATACTCAGAATAGGTAAATCCATAGAGACAGAAAGTAGATTAGTAATTGCCAGGGGTTAGAGGAAGATGGAGAAAGGGAAATGACTGCTTAATGGGTATGGGTTTTCTCACAGGGTGATAAAAAATATTTGGAACTAGATAGAGGTGGACTTCCCTTGTGGCTCAGCTGGTAAAGAATCTGCCCACAATGCAGGAGACCTAGGTTCGATCCCTGGGTTGGGAAGATCCCCTGGAGAAGGGAAAGGCTACCTACTCCAGTATTCTGGCCTGGAGAATTCCATGGACTGTTTAGTCCATCGGGTGGCAAAGAGTTGAACAAGACTGCGCAACTTTCACTTCACTCCACTTCAGTGGTTCCTTGACATTGCAAATGAACTAAATGCCGTGAAACTGTTCACTCTAAAATGGTCAGTTTTGGGTTTTCCCTGGCAGTCCAGTGGTTGGCAGTCCAAAAACATCTTCCTTTTCTGATCCTGGGCGTGCTGAGTTCAATCCTTGGTCAGGGAACTGGCCTTGGCCAAAACCCCAAAACATTAAAAAAAAAAAAGAAGAAGAGGAAGAAGACTTTCCTGGTGGTACAGTGGATAAGACCCTGCCTGCCATTGCAGGGAAGACAGGTTCAATTCCTGGTCCAGGCAGATTTCATACACTGAGGGGCAACTAAACCTGTACACCACAACTGCTGGGCCCAGAAGCCGCAACTACTGAGCTCACATGCCTTAGAGCCCGTGAGGGGTGAGCGGGCTTCACAGTGAGAAGCCTGCGCCCCGCAAGGAAGAGTAGCCCCCTCCCATCGCAACCAAAGAAAGCCCATGCACAGCAGCAAAGAGTCAAAACAGCCAAAAAATAAATAAACTTTAAAAAGAAGCAATATTGTAACAAGTTCAACAAAGACTTCAAAAATGGTCCACATCAAAAACATCTTTTAATAATAATAAATAAATTAAGTGGTTAATTTTGGGTTATGTGAATTTCACCTCAATAAAAAAAAAAAAGGGTGTTTTTTAAAATGACTCTGATGTCTTCTATCTGAAAACTTGAAGAGTGGGGTTGCCCTCACTGAGACGGAGAAGACTATAAGAGGAACAGGGCTGCGAAGAAAATGTCAGTTGAATGATTATTCATTTAAAGATGCCTATTGACGGGTGAGATTGTCAATGGACAGATGTGTGCTTAGATTTCAGGGAAGATGCTGGAGATAATTTGAGAGTCTTCAGCATATAGCTCCCTTTTAGACTTAGAACAGACTAAGTTTCTGTTTCCTAGAAGAAGAAGTCAGAAATAGGAATGACATTGTTACAGAAAAGTAAACAATTTTATGTATTACACATACAAGTTTGTGGAGTGAAATTCATACGTTCTACAGGTTATAGCTCTTTAAACCCATCCAGGCATGACTGATCTGGAGCCAGGCAGGGCTGGGCTCTCTGGCAGGGAGGAGGAAGGCTACAAAGCTTCCGGCTCTCTTCTTCACTGCTTCTAGCAGCACCTGGAAAACAAGAGCTGACTTTCAGTTTTCACTGAGGATCCGTCTGTCTTGCCTACTAGCATTGTTTTCATCCTGCTGAGACTTGTCGGTTGAAAAGCCAGAAAGAACGCATCTGGTTTGTTAGACCAGCAGAACTTTGCCAAGCTAAGGGATGTAGTATTTAGAGCAAGTCTTCCATTGTTGTTGGTTACAGGCAATTAACAACTGTCATCAACAAATAATAGTAACAACAGATAATTGAGCCATTGTTGTGTGCCCAACACTCAGCTAAGACCTTTGCATTTATTGTATCTTTCTGCCTTAACATTAAGCATGTGAGGCAGGTATCACTATTATTATTTATTAGCCCCAGTTTTACATATATAAACCAGCCCAGAGAGGTTAAGTCATCTGTTTGAGGTCACACAACAAGGAAAGCAAGAAGCAGGAGGAAAGCTCAATTATGTCTGACTCTCAAGTTCTGTGCTGCTCCGTGATGACCTAGTGAGATGTGATGGTGGGGGGTGGGGGAGGGAAGGGAGGGAAGGAAGGGATATGTAATTATGACTGATTTGAGTTGGTGTACAACACAAAATCATAAAGCAATTTTCCACCAATTAAAAAAAAATAATTTTTTTAAAGAAAAATAAAGTGCAATACTTTGGAGGAATGAAAAGAGGAAATGTCAGAAGCCTCCCATGTTACCACCCTGCACTCCGTGGCTACAGAAGGTAAGCCTGGGTCCCCAAGCCACCTTGAACCTCCTCACCAGCATTTAGAACAGATTGGTGCATAATGGATACCCAGAGTTTGCTGAATGAATGAATGATTGAATGAACAAGCACGCAAAGAATGATTGGCATGTACAACACTGCATTGTGCTTAATGATGAACAAACCTGTCTCTCCAGCTAGACTGTGAGCTGTTTGAAGGAAGAGACCCTTTCTTACCTGCTGCAACAATGGAGGGCAGCATATCGAGGGTTCACAGTGTAGGTTAAAGGACACAGGCTCCAGAGGCGGTCCACACAGGTTCACATCATGCTTCCTCTGCTATGAGACCTTGAGCAAGTTATTCAACCTCATTGGCAAAGTAGGGAGAAGAGCAAAGCCTATGCCTTAGATACATTTATCAAGAGTAAATAAATTAAGACCTTGGAAATAGTAGGTGCTCAGTGAACACAAGCTGAGTGTCTATGGAGTCATAGAGGAAGAAGTCACTTGATGTCCCCTGGTCGGTGGAGGGGTGAGGGGAGTGTCCGGTACAGTCTGGTGTCGGGTACAGTCTGTAGCCTGTGGCCTAGAATAATAGTTAACATTTTTGAACACTTAATGTTAGGTTCCAGGAAATGAGCTAACCACCTTATGTGCATCATTGTATTTCATCCTCACGACAGGAATATGAGGGAAGTACCATTTTCATCCTATTTTCCTGACGGGAAGACAGGACAAGGTTAAGAGAGATTGAGTAATTTGCCAAGAGTCACAAAGCAAGTAAACGCAGATAAAGGACCAGTATGTGTTCCATGAGGTCAGGGGCCAGGTCTGTTTTATGAGAAAAATCAAAACCACTCCAGGTATTTCACACAGGGGGATCTTCATCAAGGAGTTGATTCCACAAATGAGTTAAGAGCCAAGAAGAGGAGATGGTGAAACCACCCTGGGCTGACCAATGGCAGGAAGCTGCCGTCGCTGCTGGGGCAGACGGAGGCCAGGGGTGTCCCTCTCTGCGGCCGTCCGGGAGGCGCGAGAGTCACAGCAGGGGCTGCCTGGTGAAGAGCTAAACCGTGGAGGAGACGCAGCCTCTGCTGGAAAACACTTTCTGAGGTTGGGAAGGAGCTCTGGCTCCTCCCTTTAGCCCACCATGCCACCCCCTGTCAGCTTTGGCTCAGTTTAGCCAGAAACCAGGGCTTCCCAGGGGGTGCAGTGAAAGATTCCGCCTGCCAATGCAGGACACACAAGAGACACGAGTTCAATCCCTGGGTCCGAAAGATCCCCTGGAGAAGGAAACAGCAACCCACTCCAGTACTCTTGCCTGGGAAATCCTGTGGACAGACGAGCCTGGTGGGCTACAGTCCATGGGGCTGCAGAGGGTTGGACAAGACTGAGCAACTGAGCGTGCGCGCACATACACAAACACACACACACACACACACACACATACACGGGTGGAAACCAGCCAGCCAATGGCAGTGGTGCCTGGGAAATGTACTTTGCAGAAGAAGGTCAAGGCCTGGCTCTAAGATCAAACAAGCCAATGACCTGCATATTTGTCTTGTCTGCCTTTAGAACCCCAGTATTTCACATCAGGGCTTGGCACCTAGATGCCACTTCATACATAGGAAAGATGGGAGGGAGGAGGAAGAGCAAGCAGACACCAGAGTCTGTGTTAACTTCTTAACCCACAGGGCTGCAGAAACCGGGTGGCTTACATAAAGGCATGGTACAAACCGGTCCTGGGGAGTGGTGGGGCTTCTGTCAAGCTCGCGGGTACACGCCCTGTCTAAATGGGGCAGCCCTACTAAGCTTCGGCCAGTTTCTGCCAAGCAGGAAGGCGAGTTCAGTGTTGCCAGATCTGCTGACTTCAGGAGGAAAACTGAAAATCCTGACTTTCACTTTAAATCTGTGCTGTGCTTAGCCACTCAGCCATGTCCGACTCCTTGAGATCCCCTGGACTGTAGCCCGCCAGACTCCTCTGTCCATGGGATTATCCAGGTAAGAATACTGGAGTGGGTTGCCATGCCCTTCTCTAGGGGATCTTCCCAACACCAGAGATTGAACCCAGATCTCCTGCATTACAGGTGGATTCTTTACCGGCTGAGCTACCAGGGGAACCCTCACTTTAAATCAACTACTTTTTAAATGTTGGCAATGAAGTCAAATCCAGATGAGCTTGGGACATCTTGATGGGCCAGAAAGAAGTTTAACAAAACTAGTTGGGGTCATGGTCATGTCAAGAGGATCTGGGCCCAGCCTCACGAGGCTCCCATTCACTTCTGTTAGGTCAGTTTTAAGCATCAAAAAGAAAGAATGAATGAATGATCCTAGACTTAAACCTGAAACAGAAAAGGGACATTCATGGAAAACCTAGTAAAATATAAATAAAGTCTGGAGTTTTGTTAATAGTAGTATACCAATGTTGATTTCTCAGCTTGTCAAAGGAATCATGGGAATGTAAAATGTAATTATAACATTGAATTACATTATAGGGAAACTGCTTGTGGGAATTCTCTGTACTATCTTCACAACTTTTCTGTAAGTCTAAAATTATTTCAAAATAAAAAGTTCTTGTTTTAAATTAATGAACACACTTGAACGAAACATCTGAACTCTATTTTTTTTTTCTGAACTCTATTTTTAAGGGTCAATGAGTTTATGATGATACCCAAATAAATGAAAACAGAAAAAAAAAAGGCAGAATAGAAAGAACTAATTTGTCACCATTGGAGGTAGCTATTGCATCAAATCCTTACCCTTAAAAAGTAGTAGTAAGAGGGAAATAGAGCTCCCCCGGTGGCTCAGCAGTAAAAATCCACCTGAAATGCAGGAAACATGAGATTCAGGTTCAGTCTCAGGGTTGGGAAGATTCCCTGGAGGAGGGCATTGGTAATCCACTCCAATGTTCTTGCCTGGAGAATCCCATGAACAGAGAAACTTGGCAGGCTACAGTCCATAAGGTTGCAGGAGTCAGATACTACTGAACCGACTGAGCACACACATACGCAAGAGGGAAATAATTTATTCTGCCCTAGTCAATGAGGGAAAGAAGCTCTTCTTTACAGGAGAATGACAGCTCATAATTGTTGAAGGAGGGATTGCATTAGATTTTGCAACCCTGAATGAAATAATTGACTCAGGCAATGATTAGCAATGGATGCTGAAACCACGGGGTGAAAGGTTCAAGGGAGACTGGATATTCACAAGGTGCCAAGAATAAATAACTTCACAATGGATGGATCAGGTTGTCACCATCTGAACCCAGTGATCAATCTTAGCTTCACTCATGAGACACCCAGTCATGAGCCTGCTGGCGTGAGTCAACAGAGGGTGCTCATAGCACCACCTGGGAAGAATTGTTGCTAAAAATGTTCAGCTAAAATCTGATGAAGCCTTTAAATCTGCTGCTAGTTTACCGGAAATACAGGGTGTTGAGGGGAAAATTAAACGCTTCATGAGGAAGCAATCAAAGACAAGAAGTAGGGCATTGCACCAAAAGGACTATGAACCTGGTTTCTTCAGTGACCTGGAAAAAAGGGAGGAGACACGAGAGAGATTCTAGACTGAGACACTTATGAGATGTGATCAAATGCAATTTGAGGATCTTGACTGAGTCCTGGTTTGAAGGAATGTAAAAGGCATTTTGGGGGCAAATGGGGAAATGTGTATATGGAGGAATTTAATGGCACTATGGATTTGGGGTTCATTTTGTTAGGTGTTATAATGGTATTGTGGCTAAGTAGTGTTTCATTTTTAACAGATTGAAAGAAACTAATAGAGTATGAGGAGAATCCTAGAGAGAATCCTAGAGAATCTTAGAGATCAGTATTTAGTGATGAAATGTCATGTTGACTATAAATACTTTAAAGTACTCAGGCCAAAAAAGGAAAAAGAGATGAAGCAAATATGGCCAATGTTCACAAGTTATGTCTAGGAGATGTTCATTACTTATAATTCTTTTTACTTTTCTATACATTTGAAATTACTCATAATAAATGGCTAAAGAAAAGTGGAGTTAAAGCAAGCATTCATTAACTGCACAAATAGTAAAATACCAAGCACTGATTTAGGCATATATAAAGAAAGCTGAGCGCAGAAGGATTGATGCTTTTGAACTATGGTGTTGGAGAAGACTCTTGAGAATCCCTTGGACTGCAAGGAGATCCAACCAGTCCATCCTGAAGGAGATCAGTCCTGGATGTTCATTGGAAGGACTGATGTTGAAGCTGAAACTCCAATCCCTTGGCCACCTGATGTGAAGAGCTGACTCGTTTGAAAAGACCCTGATGCTGGGAAAGGTTGAGGGCAGGAGGAGAAGGGGAGGGCAGAGGATGAGATGGCTGGATGGCATCACCGACTCAATGGACATGGGTTCGGGTGGACTCCGGGAGTTGGCGATGGACAGGGAGGCCTGGTGTGCTGCGGTTCCTGGGGTCACAAAGAGTTGGGCACGACTGAGCGACTGAACTGATTTAGGCATTGGAGTTGTAGTCACTGATTTTTTTTTATTCATTATTTTATTTTTGGCTGCCCCGTCTTCGTTGCTGTGCGCAGGCTTCTCTAGTTGCCGAGAGAGGGGGCTGCTCTCTAGTTGCCGTGCGTGGGTTTCTCTTGTTGCGGAGCACAGGCTCTGGGCGGGCTTCGGTAGTTGAGGCACTCAGGCTCAGTCGTGTCGCACAGGCTTTAGCTGCCTCACAGCATGTGGAATCTTTCCAGACCAGCGACTGAACCCACACCCCTGCATTGGTAGGCGAATTCCTATCCACTGTACCACCAGGGAAGTCCATGATTTAAGTCCTCGCCTTCCTGAAATTACATCCGGTTGGAGAAAGAAGGCAACCAAGGAACCAAACAGATAAAGTGTAATGTATGTCAAGTGCCACAGAGAAAAACAGGGCACGCAAATAAGGATAAGCATTTCTGTATGTGGTATATATTGCTATTTCATAAGGGATAATCAAGGGAGACCTCTCCAAGGACTGGGAAAGACCTAAGAGAAGTGAGAAAAACAGTCTCTGGGAACTGACAGAGGAGCAAGGGGGACTGGCAAGTGCAAAGGCCCTGGGGTAGGAGCAGGAGGGGGTATTCAAGAGGCAACGAGGAGGCCAGTGAAAGTCACGTGGAAGAACACAGGGAGAATGGTAAGAGGTGAGCTCAGAGAAAGTAACAAAGGGGATGGGGGGGTTTCAGATAAAGGGGAAACTTACAGGCTATTTCAGCTCTTATTCTCACTGAGTGAGATGGAAAACATTAGGTTTTACTTAGAGTTTTTTGAAAATTATTTTTAAGGAAATTTCTAAACATACAAAAGGTAGAGAGAATAGAAAAATGAACATACAAGTACTCATCATGCAGTTTCAACATTATCAGTTCATGACCAATCTTACTTCATCTGTATCTTCCACACCATCCTAATGGATTGTTTTGAAGTGGATCCCAGACATCGTCCCATTTCACCTCTAAATATTTTTGCATATAAGCATGTCTTGAAAATATTGCAGGTTTGATTCCAGATCACTGTGAATACAAAGTAAATGTCACAATAAAGCAAGTCATAAATATTTTGGTTTCTCAGTGCATATGAAAGCTATGTTTATACTTTACCACAGCCTATTAAGTATACAATAGCATTATATCTAATAAAACAAGGTTCATAGCTTAATTAAAAAATACTTTCTTGTTAAAAAAATGCTTACCATCAGTTTGAGCCTTCAGTGATTTGTAGTAACATCAAAGATCGATCACTGATTACAGATCATCATAATAACATATAATAGTAGTAGTAGTAATAATACAAAAATATAATAATAATAAAGTTTGAACTATTGCAAGAATTAAGTAAAATATGACACAGAGACACAAAGTGAACAAATGCTGTTGGAAAAGAAGAAAATGGTGACAATATATTTGCTCAACTCAGCACTGCCACAAACCTTCAATTTGTAAAACCTGCAATATCTGCAAAGCACCATAAAGTGAAGTCTGCCTTTATATCTTTAAAATATAAGGTCTCTTTAAGAAAACTTACAAAAAACCATTGTTATACTTAAAAATGTAAGAATAACTTCTATATAGCACAAACTAATTAGTGTTCCAATGTGCCATTTTATTGATAATTTTCATAGAGTTTGTATGAATTAGCATCCAAGTAAGTCATGATTTGCAATTGTTGAAATAGCTCTTAAACCTCTTTTAGTCTCTAGGATTCTTCTCAGTCTCTATCAGTTTCTTTCAATCTGTTGAAACTGGTCCTTTGTCCTGTAGTTTCCCACCATCTGAATTTCACTGGTTATATCCCCATGGTGTTATTTAACAAGTTCCTCTGTTCCCTGGATTTCTCATAAACTTGTAGTTATATGTTGTTGTTGCTCAGTTGCCCAGTTCAGTTCAGTTCAGTTCAGTCACTCAGTCGTGTCCGACTCTTTGCGACCCCATGAATCACAGCATGCCAGGCCTCCCTGTCCATCACCAACTCCTGGAGTTTACTCAAACTCATGTCCATCAAGTCGGTGATGCCATCCAGCCATCTCATCCTCTGTCCTCCCCTTCTTCTCCTGCCCTCAATCCCTCCCAGCATCAGGGTCTTTTCCAATGAGTCAGCTCTTCACATGAGGTGGCCAAAGGATTGGAGTTTCAGCTTCAGCATCAGTCCTTCCAAGGAACACCCAGGACTGATCTCCTTTAGGATGGACTGGTTGGATCTTGCAGTCCAAGGGACTCTCAAGAGTCTTCTCCAACACCACAGTTCAAAACCATCAATTTTTCGGCGCTCAGCTTTCTTCACAGTCCCTCTCACATCCACATGACCACCGGAAAAACCATAGCCTCGACTAGACGAACCTTTGTTGGCAAAGTAATGTCTCTGCTTTTTAATATGCTATCTAGGTTGGCCATAACTTTCCTTCCAAGGAGAAAGCATCTTTTAATTTCATGGCTGCAATCACCATCTGCAGTGATTTTGGAGCCCAGAAAAATAAAGTCTGACACTGCTTCCACTGTTTCCCCATCTATTTCCCATGAAGTGATGGGACCAGATGCCATGATCTTAGTTTTCTGAATGTTGAGCTTTAAGCCAACTTTTTCACTCTCCTCTTTCACTTTCATCAAGAGACTTTTTAGTTCCTCTTCACTTTCTGCCATAAGGGTGCTGTCATCTGCATATCTGAGCTTATTGATATTTCTCCCAGCAATCTTGATTCCAGCTTGTGCTTCTTCCAGCCCAGTGTTTTCATGATGTACTCTGCATAGAAGTTAAATAAGCAGGGTGACAATATACAGCCTTGATGTACTCCTTTTCCTATTTGGAACCAGTCTGTTGGTCCATGTCCAGTTCTAACTATTGCTTCCTGACCTGCATATAGGTGTCTCAAGAGACAGGTTAGGTGGTCTGGTATTCCCATCTCTTTCAGAATTTTCTACAGTTTATTGTGATCCACACAGTCGAAGGCTTTGGCATAGTTAATAAAGCAGAAATAGATGTTTTCTGGAACTCTCTTGCTTTTTCGATGATCCAGCAGATGTTGGCAATTTGATCTCTTGTTCCTCTGCCTTTTCTAAAACCAGCTTGAACATCTGGAAGTTCACGGTTCACGTATTGCTGAAGCCTGGCTTGGAGAATTTTGAGCATTACTTTACTAGCATGTGAGATGAATGCAATTGTGCAGTAGTTTGAGCATTCTTTGGGATTGCCTTTCTTTGGGATTGGAATGCCCAGTCATGTCTAATTCTTTGTGACCACATGGACTGCAGCATGCCAGGCTTCTCTGTCCCGCATCAGCTCCTAGAGTTTGTCCAAGTTCATGTTCATTGCATCCGTGATACCTTCCACCCATCTCTTCCTCCAATGCCCTCTTCTCCTTCTGCCCTCAATCTTTCCCAGCGTCAGAGACTTTTCCACTGAGTCATCTGTTTGCATCAGATGACCAAAATACTGAAGCTTCAGCTTCAGCATCAGTCCTTCCAGTGAATACTCAGGGTTATTTCCCTTAAGATTGACTGGTTTGGTCTCCTTGCTGTCCAAGGGACTTTCAGGATTCTTCTCCAGCACCACAGTTTGAAGGCATCAATTCTTTGGCATCCTACCTTCTTTATGGTCCAGCTCTCACAACCATACATGACCACTGGGAAGACCATAGCCTTGACTATACGGACCTTTGTCAGCAGAGTAACATCTCTGCTTTTCAATACACTGTTTAGCTTTGTCATTGCTTTCTTGCCAAGAAGGAATTGTCTTCTGAATTCATGGCTGCAGTCACCATCCACAATGATTTTGGAGCCCAAGAAGAGGAAATCTGTCACTACTTCCACCTTTTCCCCTTCTATTTGCCATGTAGTAATGGGGTTGGATGCCATGATCTTAGTTTTTTAAATATTTAGTCTTAAGCTGGTTCTCTTACTCTCCTTTTTCACCCTCATCAAGAGTCTCCTTAGTTCTTGTTCAGACAGACCTAATCAGAATCAAGGGGGTTTTTTTGTTTGTTTTTTGGCAAGAATACTTCATAAATGAGGTTAGGTACTTTCATCAAGAGATGTATTTGTTTGTACCTCATCTCATGATGTAAGCAGTCACGAGTGACCTTTGCCCAGGTTCGCTAATTCATTAGAGGTTTCGAAGTGCTGACATTTTATTTTTTCTTTCTATAGTTAGATGGTATATATACATACAGAAAATTTCCTCACATCGGCTATTTGGTTACCCTGTATAGCACAGGCAGAGTACATGCTTGACTCTTCCCTTATTTGAAAGTGAAAGTTGCTCAGTCATGTCCAACTCTTTGTGACCCCGTGAACTACACAGTCCCTGGGGAATTCTCCAGGCCAGAATTCTGGAGTGGGTAGCCTTTCCCTTCTCCAGGGCATCATCCCAACCCAGGGATTGAACCCAGGTCAAAACAATGAACTATGAATTGGCTCTCTGGTCTACTAGTTCTCCAATGCCGCAAAACAAATCACCATATTTAGTGGATTAAAACAACACACATTTCTTCTCTTACAGTTTCTGTGGGTCAGGGGTCCCAGCATGGCTTAGCTGGGCCCTCTGCTGCAGGGTCACTCATGAGGCGACCATGGAAGTACTGGTTGGGGCTGTGGTCTCACCAGAAGGCTCAGCTGGGGAGGGATCTGATACTGACCTCACTTACAAAGTGGAGGAGGGGATTACCCAGGGAGTCAGCACTAGGAGAGGAACCTCAAGGGCCATCTCAGGGTAACGCTGCCACAACCATTATATTCCAAGGTGACTGCTAAGTTTCATCTTTTGTTTGTTTAGCATGACCTGGATTATTAAAAGATAAAAGGATTATCCTGTCAGCTATGTGGAGACTATGTGCCAGGATGCCAGGGGAGCAAGAATGAAACACCTGCTGTCAACATCCCCACAGCCTCATTGTTTGCTGCGTCACCATTAAGCCTTGCAACATGATCCAAACCTCAAAAGTGAAGTGAAAAGGCAAGAAACAGGCGAGGAGGAAACAATAGGAGATGGAATTGATCTCCAGAATGTGCAATGAGTGGAAATCTGTGTGCCTTTATTTCCTTCCTGTAAATTTAGGCTAATAGTCTCTACCTCCCTGGGCTATTGTTAGTACATATAAAATGTTTAGAGCATTGGCTGGCAGAGGAGTTCTCTGGTGGTCCAGTGACTAAGACTCTGCACTCACAATGCAAGGGGCCCAGGTTCGATCCCTGGTCAGGGAACTATTTCCCACATGCTGTAACTCAAGTTTCCACATGCACAGTGAATATCAGAGATCCCATGTGTGGCAAGTAAGACCTAGCATAGCCAAATAAATAAATAAATGATTTTTTAAAAATAGAGCTGGCACTGCAAGTGCCACCCAGGTGTAAGTGGTTGCTGCTGCTATTTTATAGTCATTGAAATGAAAATTGTCACTTATGTGATTACATGTTAATATTTGCTGACTTCTCTAAGGCTGCCTGGTTGGTCCTGGGCTATGTGCCCATGCTAGCTGGAAAAGTTTTTGCTTTCAGCAGACAGAGCCAAATGAAAGTCTCCTATTTTCCTTCTCAGCATGAATGAGTGATTCAAACCACTTCAATAGCAATTAAATAGCTTCAAAAGTGAATCTGACTCATTAAATACCCAATTGGCTGGGAGAACTTGGTCCTAAATTAAACCAAGCCCCTTCTAGTCTTTTTAAAAAGGTGAACACTATTCATTAGGGTTTTTTCCTAAGTTTTAATTACACAAGTGGTATATGAATATACTCTTTTATTTTAAAAGATGAACACACCTAAAGATAAGATTCTCCAGACTTCCCTAGTGATCCAGTGGTTAAGAATCTGCCTGCCAATGCAAGAGACATGAGTTTGATCCTTGCTCTGGGAAGATTACACATGCCATGGGGCAACTAAGCCCATGTGCCACAGCTGCTGGATCTGTGCTCTAGAGCCTGTGCTCCACAATGAAGAGAAACCACTCCAATGAGAAGCCCGTGCACCACATCTAGAGAGGAGCCCCAGCTCGCCACAAGGGAAAGTCCATTAGCACCAATGAAGACCCAGCACAGCCTAAAAAAAAACAGAGAGAGATGAGATTCTGCTGAGGACTCTCACCTCTGTTTCCTCTCTTTCATTCTAGAGGTAACCATGGTTAATAATTTGATATGTGTCATCCTTCGAGAGCTCTATCTTTGCATTTACATAAACTTATATGTGCTCATTAAGATATATTCTATTGTTTTATATATTTTTATGTAAATAATGTTGTTTGGCAAGCATTATTCTGCAGCTTTCTTAAATAGCTTCAAAAGTGAGGATGACTCATTAAACACCAGGTTATCTGGGAAGGCTTGGTTCTGAATTGTCTCATACCCCACACCAGATCCTCCAGCAAATTAAATCAGCTATCCTTGAAAAATACACCCAGAATCTAACCACTTCTCACCCCCTCCGCAGCTCTGACCCTGGACCCTGCTCCAGCTTCCATTTCAACTTTCCACCAGACACACCTAAAAAATTTGAAAGCAAGTTCTTGAAAAGGTATTTTTACCTTTGAATAATAATTATTCAATGCTACCTGTGTTCACTGTAACAGTCTTCACAATGGCCAAAAGATGGAAATAATCCAAATGTCCAGTGAATGGGTGGATAAAATGTCATATACATTACACTGGGCTAGTATTCAGTGTTTAAAAGGAAGGAAATTGTGTCACGTGATACAGCATGAATGAGTCTTGAAGACATGAAATAATCAGACACAAAAAGGAAAATATTGTACGATTTCACTTAAATGGGGTATCTAGTCTTGAAGACATGAAATAATCAGATGCAAAAAGGCAAATATTGTATGATTTCACTTAAATGGGGTATCTAGCTGAGTTAAACTGATAGAGACAAGAATAGAATAATCAATATTCTACCAGGAGCTGGAAGGAGAGGAAACTGGATAGTTGTTCAGTGGGTACAGAATTCCAGTTTGGGAGCATTTGAAAGTGCTGGAGACAGGTGATAGTGATGGTTGAACAACAATGTGAGTGTTGCTACTGAACTTATACTTTTAAATGGTTAAAATGGTATTGTTATGTGTATTTTATCACAATAAAAAACACATCAAAAAATTTTGATCAGATTGCTTGCTTGCATGCTTAGTTGCTCAGTTGTGTCCGACTCTTTGTGACCCTATGGACTGTAGCCCACTAGGTTCCTCTGTCTGTGGGATTTTTCAGGTAAGAATACTGGAGTGGATTGCCATTTCCTTCTCCAGGGATCTGCCTGGCCCCGGGATTGAACCTGTCTCCTGCATTACAGGCGGATTCTTTACCTGCTGAGCCATCAGGAAAGCCCCTTTGATGGGGTTATATCACCCCAAAACCTCTACAGGCCCTCATCTCAGGGCTTCAAGACCAAAGTCCCTACCCCGGCCTACAAGGGCCTGTCCCGTGTTCTGTCTCCACACCCTGTGTGAACTTTCTGAATCTCCCTCTCATGGTCTTCTTGTTCACCTCCGCTACAGACATGCTGGCACCTTTACTGCTTTTCAAACACGCCAGGCATGCTTTGCCTCAGGGCCTTTGCAGTTTCTATTCCTCTGCCTGGTACATTTTTCTCCCAGGTATCTGCAGGGCTGGCTTCTTCACCTTCTTTAGGCTTGTGGATCTTAGTTCCCTGACCAAGGGTTGAACTCATGCCCCAGAAGTGGAATCACAGAGTCCTAACTTCTGAACCACCAGCTGACCCTACTTTTTAAAAATCAACCTTCACCCCACCCCTTTTGGCCTGCATTCTTCCTCTCCACAGCAGTTAAACCCTCTAAAAGCTTCTTTGTCTTATTTATTGTCTGTCTTGCCTCACTAGAATGTATGAGTGTTCGAATGTTTTAAAGTCTCCAAGCTGCAACCTGACCTTTCTCAAGGTTCCTGGATGCCACTGATAACCTCAATAGCAAAGTTGCAAAGTTTGTTCTCAGATCTTCCTTTTCCTTGGGTCACAGCCCCAGAAGCTGATTAAATTTTCCTTCTAGGCCAGGAAGGAGAGACAGATGGAAAGGTATGTGCTCTGAGTGGCCAGGTGAGCCCTGAGCGCCAGCCTGGCTGCTCCCTGTGTGATTTAGACTCTGTGGCTGGATTTCTGGGAACAAAGTGAAAACTGCCAGGCTTGGCAGTGGCTGGGGGCTTTTGTGGCAGACTGGCCGGTGGTGAAGAAGAACAAGCAGAGATGGCCCGGACCTGATGGGAGCAGAGGCTCCATACTCAAACGTCGATCGGTCATCAATGCACAAGCAAGCTGGGCACGGGGACTCCGGACAACTTGGAAATGGGGAATCACAGGAAATCAGGACCCATTCAGCTGCCACTCAGCTTCAGGTGACTCAGAGCAAGCAGGGATGAAAGCATTCTTGTTGCCAGACCTCCTGACTGCTTATTTTCCAGAGAATCAGGAAGTTGATTTTTATGAGCTATTTTCTCACTTTTAAACATTGGTTTAAAAAAATTTTTTTAAATACCACATGATCTTACAAAACATGTTTGAAAACTGGATCTCCTCCTTCCCCATCCCCTCCCATACACACCCTCCACTGTTTACAAATCTGCAGTTTAGGAAAACTTAAGTAAGAACATGGACTTTGGTTCCAGAGAGACCTGGCTTTGCTGCTATTTGGGCCAAGTTCCTTGACATCTGCAAGTCTGTTTCTTTATCTGTAAAACGGGAACAAAACTAGAACCTACCTCATAAGATTGTTTGGGAGGATAAAGGAGACCTAGCCAGGTGCCTGGCAAATAGTACCACAATTCAATATGAGTAGTAGTAATTGGGGGCGGGGGGGGGGGGGCGGGGGGGCAAGGGGTACTACTAGGGAGAGAAAGTGGAATAACAGAAAGGCTGTGCATGGTATGAGCTGATGTGATGTGGTCAGAGGCAGAGGAACATCCAAGCTTGCTTGCTGTGGCCTGAGGGAATGAGACTGAAGATCCAGAACCCACCATAAGCAAAGGATTCAGGTAAGGATTCTGCCTAGTGGCTCAGACAGTAAAGAATCCGCCTTCAGTGTGGGAGACCTGGGTTCGAACCCTGGGTTGGGAAGATCCCCTGGAAGAGGGCATGGCAACCCACTCCAGTATTCTTGCCTGGAGAATGCCCATGGACAGAGGAGTCTGGTGGGCTACAGTCCATGGGTTTGCAAAGACTCTGACATGACTGGGCGACTAAGTACAGCACACAAGGATTCTGCCAACCACGCCAGAGACCAGCACCCCCAGGGCTTTCAGACCCGTGGGTGGCCCTGCATCTCTAAGAGGCTCTCTATCTCAGAGGGTGGCACAGGTCCCAGACCAGAATTTGTCTGAATGACCCAACTGTAGGACTTTACATCTGTGCTTGTGGTAGTTCATCTTCTTGGTTTGGGACCTGATATTTCAGATGTCAAGATTCTGCAACTGTCCCTCCTGATTTCCTTCTTTTGTAGTTTGGATAAAATTTTCACCAGAATCACTTAGGAGCATTTGATTGTAAGCAACAGACGCCCCAACCCAAGATGGCTTAGCAAAAATGAAACGTATAGCTTCATGTGACTGAAATGTCCAGAGGTAGGACAGGTACAGCTTGATGTGGGTCAGATCATGAGACCAGGACTTGTATCTTTTCTGTCATCTTTCCAGATGGGATTCATTCTCAGGCAGTCTCTTCCCAGATGTAACTCCAGATCTGAGCAACTCCGTATCTGAACAACTCTGTATCTGAGCAACTCCATATCGGAACAACTCCATATCTGAGCAACTCCAGATCTGAACAACTCCAGATCTGAGCAACTCCGTATCTGAACAACTCTGTATCTGAGCAACTCCATATCGGAACAACTCCAGATCTGAGCAACTCCAGATCTGAACAACTCCAGATCTGAGCAACTCCAGATCTGAGCAACTCCGTATCTGAACAACTCCAGATCTGAGCAACTCCATATCAGAACAACTCCAGATCTGAGCAACTCCAGATCTGAGCAATTCCATATCTGAACAACTTCAGATCTGAGTAACTCCGTATCTGAACAACTCCATATCTGAACAACTCCGAAGCAGGTGGGACTCCCTAAGAGCTCAAAGATAAAGTCCCTGTGTAAAGTTTAATTGACTATGGTTAACTTGAGTTGGGTCTGGTTCCCTCCTTTGAACCAATCCATATCCCAAGAGGGATACAATGTGTGATTTCTAGGCCAGGGCAGCATCAACTTGGATGGGGGTGGTGATACCTGAAATCAGCATTAACCAGGATCAAAATGTGGACAAGGGGTAAGAAAGGGGTGCTGACCCAAGAACTAAATCATGTGCATTTACCTAAAGTAGAATGAATGGATGCTCAGTGACCCCCTCTCCTTAGGGAAAAAAAAAATAGCTTAACTTTTATGCAATGTATTTTTAAAATAGTCATTACAATGAACAGCATTTAACACTCTACTGATCCCCAGGGCCAGCTTGGCTGATCTTGGATCCCTTTTTATATTTATCATCTCCTAGAACTGCACTACCTTGACTAAAGAAAGCAGGAGAACTATTCTTCCACAATAATATAGAATAGAATATTTAGGGGGCACTTACCTTTCAAGCCAGTAATGAATCTATCCAGACCTAAATTTGTCCAACTGTGCCATAACTCACCCTACATATCTTTGTCTAGAAAAAAATTTTTGTTTTTTTGCCAGGTGACCCATAATTCTAAACACCTGCCAAAAGTCCACACAGACTCTCTGATGTCCTTCAGTCAACTCTGAGAATACCACTCTCCGTGTTCACAACTGTTTAAAATACATACTTTAAAATTTGTCACGCTAATATCACCGAGTTCCTATGCACCCCTCAAATGCCACCACCCCCACGCTGGAAATCATGACATAAAGAAAGACATAACATTTGTGCAAAGCTGCCGACAGCAACACAGTCCCAGTAGAAACATACCCAATGACGTTTTCCTGGGTCTGGCCAGGAAAACAGAGTGTGAACCAAAAAGAAAACCTTCCAAAATAACATGTATTCATTGGAACAATATGAAATTGCCATTTTTGTATCAACAATTTTAATGATCACAACTATACATAATCGGGCAGTGGTTTTCAAAGTGTGATTTACAAATTTCAGGGGAGGTTGGGGTGGGGAGTAGGGGTGTGTCCCAAGGATCCTTTCAAGAAGAACGTGAAGTCAAAATTGTTGTCATAAATAATAATACTAGCATGTTATTTGCCTTTTCACCATATTGACATTTGCACTGAGAAAAGCAATGAAAGTGAAAGTCGCTCAGTCACGTCCAACTCTTTGCAACCCCATGGCCCAGGCTTGGAATTCTCCAGGCCAGAATACTGGAGTGGGTAGCCTTTCTCTTCTGCAGGGGATCTTCCCAACCCAGAGATCAAACCCAGGTCTCCTGCATTGCAGGCGGATTCTTTACCAACTGAACCACAAAGGAAGCCCAAGAATACTGGAATGGCTAGCCTATCCCTTCTCCAGCGGATCTTTCTGACTCAGGAATCAAATTGGGGTCTCCTGCATTGCAGGCGGATTCTTTACCAACAGAGCTATCGGGGAAAACCCTGAGAAAAGCAACGGTGAGTAAAATTACAAGAGGCTGAATTTCCTTCTTTTATTTATTTCCACTAAACAACATAATGCAATAGATCGAGTTTAGAAGCAGATATATGAATCCACCTATCCTTTTCTTTTTTTTAATTGAAGTATCAGTTCAGTTCAGTTGCTCAGTCGTGTCTGATTCTTTGTGACCCCATGGACTGCAGCACGCCAGTCTTCCCTGTCCATCACCAACTCCTGGAGCTTGCTCAAACTCACGTGCATCGACTCAGTGATGCCATCCAACCATCTCATCCTCTGTCATTCTTTTCTCCCCCTGCCTTCAATCTTTCCCAGCATCAGGGTCTTTGCCAATGAGTCAGTTCTTCACATCAGGTGGCCAAAGTGTTGGAGCTTCAAAGTCAGCATCAGTCCTTCCAATGAATATTCAGGATTGATTTCCTTTAGGATTGACTGGTTTGATCTCCTTGCAGTCCAAGGGACTCTCAAGAGTCTTCTCCAACACCACAGTTCAAAAGCACCAATTCTTCAGTGCTCAGCTTTCTTTATGGTCCAACTCTCACATGCATACATGACAACTGGGAAAACCAAAGACTTGACCAGACGGTTGATGTACACTTGAAGTATACTTGAAGTATAGTTGATTTATATATAGTTGAAGTAAATTGAAGTATGGTTGATTTATAATACTGTGCTCATTTCAGGTGTTCAGCAAAGTGATTTGTAGATAGGTAGTTTTATGTCCTCTAAATATATATGTATATATTGTTTTGTGTGCTCTAAAATTTTTACGTGAAGTAATTCATACTGTACAAACTGACCTGCTACAGTGAAGTGCACAGACTCTGGATTAAGACTGACTCTGGATTCAAATCTTGACTGATGCTTCCTAGTTGTGTGATCTTGGGCAAGTCACTCAACTGCCTGTACCATACTTTCCTCATCTGTAAAATAGGAATAATACTTGTACTTATCCCATGGGATTGCTCTGAGTTTTAATATACAAGTTCCTAGGAACAGCATCTGGCACAGAGTAAGCACTATAAAAGTGTTTGCTCTCATTATTATGTCAGTCCTCTTGCTTTTTTCACTCATGATTTTTTTTTTTTTTTGCTTGTTTGTGTCAGATCTTAGTTAAGTCATGCAGGACTTCTGTTGCAGCATGCTGACTCTCTAGTTGTAACTCAGACTTAGCTGCTCCTTGGCATGTGTGATCTTAGTTCCTCAACAAGGGATCAAATGCACATCCCTTGCATTGCAAGGTGGATTCTTAACCACAGGACCAGCAGGGAAATCCCTTCACTCATGAATTTGAAGTCTATGAACCTTCATAGGCATAGATGGAATAGGTTCTTGTTCGGTGCTGTATAGCATTCCATCACATAAACAAACATTCCACATTTTCTTTTTATTTATTTATGGTCACACTGAGTCTTCATTGCTCTTGTGTGAACTTTCTCTAGTTGCAATGAGTGAGGGCTACTCTTTGTTGCAGTCCCAGGGCTTCTTATCTTGGTGGCTTCTGTTACTGTGGAGCACAGACTCTGGGTGACCAGGCTTCAGCAGTTGCAGCACACAGGCTCAGTAGTTGTGGCTCAGTCGCTCCTTGGAATGTGGAATCTTCCTGGACCAGAGATGGAACCTATGTCCCCTGCATTGGCAGGCGGATTCTTATCCACTGTGCCACTGGGGAGGTCCCCAAACATTCCACATTTTATTATTTCTCTGCTGCAAATATTGACAATGATAAGCTTCTTTCTACTTGTAGATATTCATAAGTTTATAACATCAAAAATCTTCTCAGATGACTCATTTTCTCCAGTGAGGCTCACCTCTGTGGTAGGCAGAATAACAGTTAAAAGATGTCCCAGTCCTCATTCCTAGGACCTGTTAATATGTTAAATTATGTGACAAAGGGTAAGTAAGATTGCAGATAGAATTATGATTGGTTAGAATTAGAAATGGAGACATTTTCCTGGATTATCCATTCAGGTGGGCTTCCGTGGTGGCTCAGTGGTAAAGAATTCACCTGCCAATGCAGGAGATGTGGGTTTGATCGCTGGGTCGGGAAGATCCCCTGGAGAAGGAAATGGCAACCTACTCCAGCGTTCTTGCCTGGGAAATCTCATAGACAGAGGAACCTGGTAGGTTACAGTCCATGGGGTCTCAAAAGAGTCGGATCTGTCATAGCAACTAAACAACAACAGCAATCCATCCAGGTAAACAGAATGTAATCACAAGAGTCCTTATGAGTGGAAGAGGGAGGTAGAAGAGAGAACTACAGATGTTGTCTATACAGAAGACTTGGCCTGGCACTGCTGGCTCTTAAGATAGAGAAAGGGGCCACAAGCCAAGAAAGACAGTCAGTATTCAGAAGCTAGAAAAGGCAAGAAAATAGATTCTCCTCTAGTTCCTCCAGAAGGAACATAGTCATACCACTTCTTGATTTTAGTGGTGTTGGACTTCTGACCTCAAGAACGCTAAGATAATACATTTGTATGTATTAAGCTAGTACTCCTGTGCTCATTTGTTATACCAGCATGAGAAAAGAAACTGGCTCTAAACGGTGGCTCTGTGGTCTGCCAATGCAGAAGGTGTGGGTTTGATCAGGAAGATCCCCTGGAGAAGGAAATGGCAACCCACTCCAGTATTCTTGCCTGGAGCATCCAATAGACAGAGGAGCCCCGAGGGCTACAGTCCATGGGATTGCAAAGAGCTGGACACGACTCAGCAACTGAGCATGCAAGCACAGCCTGATAGAGAAGGGCTGACATTTGGGGTTTGCCATGCACATGTGAAATGGACATATGAGATGATAGTCCTTGGAACTTCAACCGAATGGGAAGAAGGAAGGAAGTGAGGATTAGAGAAGGGAGCCTGGCAGCTGCTGAGGCTGCAGCACAGGTGTAGTGGGTGTCCCTGGGAGGAAACCAGAGGTCCAGACAGATGGGGCCCTCATGGGATCTGAGACTGACCTTGGAGCAGGTGGCCAAGGACAAGAAAGCGGAAGATCACCGAGAAAGCAAAGGTGCGGGTAAGGGAATTCAGAGCTCCGGTGAGGGGCAGGGAAATCAGTTGCAGAAGCCGGTTCCTATGCAAACTCCTGGAAGTCCTCACATCGCCGGGAGGACACTCTGTGCCTGCGGCGGGGTAGGGATGCGACGGGCGTGATCGTACAGGTGAGCGCCCAGTGTCCAGGTACGCCGCGGGGCAGGGTGGAGCATGTATGTGCATGTATGTGCTGCTGGGACAGTGGTCTGTCTGGGAACACTAGGATGACGGATGACGGGGTCTGTGTGTACGGATTTGTGCCACGCGTCTGGATGTGCGGAGGGAGAATGCGGGGGGTGTGCGCAAGGGTTTGGGTGGGATGAGCTGGGCAGACCTGGATGTGAACACGGGTACAAGGGAGCGCGCGAGGCCGGAGCTCGTCTGGGGGCAGAGGGAGAAAGAAGGGCCGCGGGGAGCCGGGCGGTGCGGTGGCCCGGCCGTCGGCCCCGCCAAGCCCCGCCCGCCGCGCTCCCGGGCTTCCCCGCCCCGCCGCCCGCTCTCTCCACGTCCATGTCTCCGCGCGCTCGCGGCGCCGCCGCCAGAGCCGCCCGCCCGCCGCCGCCGCCGCCGCACGCCTCCCGAGCCGCCGCGGGAAGCAGGTATGAGCGCGACGCCGGGCTCCGCGACTTCCCCGCCGCCCGCCCCGCCGTTTCCCACCCGAGGGCGTTCGGCGCTCGCGCAGGCGGCACTGCTGGGACCCGGCCTGGGGCGCAGGGCGACCGCCCGGGAGGCTGGGGAGGGGAAGACCCCCGGAAGCGAGCCGAGGTGTCGGACGAGTGCGCCGTCGGGGGCGGCCGAGAGGGCGGCGGCGTCCTGGGCACCGAAGGGGCGGGATGCGAGGTCCTTTGGGAGGGTGACGACAGCGACACCTGAGAGCCAGGCGCCTGGACGCACAACGCGTTGCTGAAATGAGGGTGTCTGCCTGGGGTTTCCATTTAACAAAGGGGAAAACTGAGGGCGAGAGGCCGGAGCAGCCTCCCCGGGTCCTTGGGACAAGTTGCTGAGCCCAGATTTGGACCCCAAGGAGTCTGACCCCAGAGCTCGCTCACCTTAGCCACCTCGACCAGCCCGCCTCTGGGGAACGGGGGTGTCTTCAGTGAGTGTCCCCCTTGAGACTGCCCAGCGCGGGGAGATCAGCCCCGAAAGCCCTGCTCTCTATTCCCCCGAGAAGCATAAGTTAACGAGGGTGTGCTGGGCAGGGGTCGGCGGGTGGGGGTGGGGGGTTGGGGGCAGAATGTGTGAGCTGAAGTGGGACCTTGTCGTCTAGTCTGGAGGGAGAAACTGAGGCAGGAAGAGGTTTGGGAGGAAGCCGCCGAGCTTCTCCATCCACAGCGGGCAGAACAGCTCCCCCTACCACACCCGCCCCCCCCCGCACATACACACAGACACCCGCTCATCTCCGCCGGAGTGAGGAGAGAACGGCCAAAGCAATGGATTGAGCCTGACAGCTCAGTCCTCAGAGTCCATGGGAGACTTGTGTGAATAGTTCCCTGAACCTAAGCATCCCTGTGGCCCCTGCATGACCAGTGACCGCACCTGCCTGCCTATTGAACTGTGTGATCCCAGGAGGAATATACACTCATCCGATCCCCTTTGTCTGTAACCCCTGCCCTCCCTCCACCACCCCCACCCCGCAAAGGTTACCGCCTTCATAATTTGGGGTGTTCCTTCTAGGTCTTTCCTACACCCATGCGGTCATATGGATGCGTATCCATAGAAAGTATGTAAGCTGCATAGTAATGTGGGTGGATGTTTCCTAGAAACGGTACAGTACATCCAGCATCTTTCTGCAACTTGCCACCGCTGTCCACTCAGTTACCTTGCTTTGAAAGTTATCCAAGTGGCTGCATATAGAGCTAGCTTATTTATTTTAACTGCTGCCTGTTTTCCACCATGGATATGCCACTTGGTAGTGGTGTTTGTCCCCCAGTGGTGTCCAATTCTTTGTGATCCCACGGACTGTAGCCCTCCAGGCTCCTCTGTCCATGGAATTCTCCAGGCAAGAATACTGGATTGGGTAGCCATTCCCTTCTCCAGGGGATATTCCCGGCCCAGGGATCGAACCCAGGTCTCCTGCATTGCAGGCGGATTCTTTACCATGTGAGCCACGGGAAAGCCCATGGATATGCCTGCTGCTGAGTATTTAAGTTGTAAAATTAGGTGACTGTTTTATATTTCAACCTCTTCTATAAATTGACATTTCTGGGTGAAATAAGATTTCTTTGTTCTTTGTCCTATACTAACTTCACAGGATCTGAATTTGGAGGACAAGTTCCCCTGTTCCCCATTGCACACACACATGCCATGCACACATACACAAGGCGTACACTCATGCACAGGTGCACGTGTACACATCTCTGTCCTTCTGTCTGTGGACAAGGACAAACGCTGAACCCCCTATCTGCGGTCACTGCTGAGCCGAAAGGCCTGGGATTGAGCCAGGCCACAAGCCCTGACTGTCTAGGCCCCAGTGGGCAGAATTCCCATAAGGGACCGTGTCCAGGAGTTTCCTCTAGACATACTCGCAATGCCGTCCCCACCGTCCAGTAGGATACGGAAGGACTTAGAAACCATGTCTGACAGACTAGAGTGTCCAGGGTCCTCTTTGTGCACCACAGACTTTCCAGGTCCAGGCTGTGCTGTGGGAGTGTCCTTAGCCTAGACTGTGGGCCTCGACTGTCAAAAGTTTGGTGGAAGGTCTGATGATAGCTGGCTGGGGAAAGCTGGAATCCGAGCTGTTTGCATTACAGTCCCAGCACCACCTCTTCTAGCTTGAGCAATAATTCCCTTCCAGCGTCTGAGCCACAGTTTCACATCTGTAACATGGGATGATGACAAGGGCAGGCTCCCAGAACTGTTGAGTGGATCAGTGGGACTCAGCACGTTGTCAGCACTCAGAAAGCAGGAAGTCTTATTTTTGGACAGAGAAGACCCAGCGATGGCCCTGGGGTGGGGGAGACACTCAGAGCCACCCTTTGGAACCTCATCCACATCCCAGGGCAGGGCAGAGAATCCCAGCGCTGAGTGGGACGGAGGGTGAGACCTCAGCTTATGGGAGCCACACCCAGCTCACGGTGGGGTCCGGAAGTGTCATGACACCTACAAAGGACCTCCTGTGCGCCTGATCCTGAGCTAAGATACAGAAATAAACTGAGCCACAGTCCTGGCAAACCAGACCTGTGCGCAGCTTTTGTGAGGCCCATGCTCCTTTTGAAATTCTACCTTACTCCCAAGATTTTAAAAGGTGGGCGATAAGGGTTTGGGGATCCTGCTGAGTAGAGGGGATCAGAAAAGCTGACGACTCCAGCCCTAACTTTCGGCTGCCCTCCCCCTCTCCGGCATGGGGCAGGCACCCTCAAGGGTGGCACAGTCCCCAGCTGGCCCACCCCTTATTCATAAAGAGCAGCGTTCTATAAAAGTTAGTAACTCGGATTCTGTAGCCAGCTTCTGCATCCCAGCTCTGGCATGGATTAGTTGTGTGGTCAAAGCAAATTATCTAGTACTTTTGGGGGGACAATTTTTTGATCTTTTTTAAAAATTTGTATTTTTTCACATGTGTGCACTGCTATATTTATTTATTTTATTTATTTTTGGCTGCGCTGAATCTTTGTTGCTGTGCAGACCTTCTCTAGTTGCAGAGAGCATGGGGCTGCTCTCAAGGTGCTTTGCATGGGCTTCTTATTGCAATGGTCTCTCTTGTTGTGGAGCACAGGCTCTTCAGGCGCTTGGGTTTCAGTAGTTGCAGCCCCGGGGCTCATTGGTTGCTGCTCACGGGCTCTAGAGCTCAGGCTCAGTAGTTGTGACGCACAAGCGCAGCTCCTCTGCAGCATGTGGAATCTTCCTGGACCAGGAATCAAACCTGTGTCCCCTGTATTGGCAACCGGATTCCTATCCACTGCCACCAGGGAAGTCCAATGTAGCACTTCTGTAATTCGATTTCCTTATATGGAAAAGAGGGATAATAAGTAGCATTTGCCTCAAACACTATTTTCAGCATCAAATGAATCAACAAACCTCAACCTCTTACAACAGTGCCAGGTGCATGGAATACCCTAAGTGTTGATGATGGTGATGCTTGCTGCTGGGGGTGGTAGCTGTCTGATCCCTGCAAGAGTGCGATTTGTATTCCAAATTATACTCCATATAAAATGTTGGGGGAGCATAAGTGAAAGAGGAAGGAAGGAATGAAAGTAACACTTTAAGCTCTTTCTTCAAAGAAGATGCTGCAATCCTGGATGTTTTTTTCTGCCCAAGGTCAGGAAGAGGACAATATTACAAGGAAAGTGACCAAAGCAGGGGATTTCTAAGATGGGTTTTGAAGGATGAATAGGAGTTTCTCTGGAGCAATAGAGTGAGAAAAGCATTTCCACACAAAGGAAACAGCCTTTCCAAAGCCCTGGGAGCATGACCAGGTAGACCATGTTTAGGAAGTGATAGTAGTCCAGTCTTACTTCAGGTAAGGTATCTCAGAGTATAGGGAGAGCAGGAAGATGAATCTGGGGAGACAGAAAAGGATGAGGCTTTCGGGAAAGAGGATGTACCTTTCTTATGCATTGACTGTGTGCAGGTGCCGTTGTAATCCCCACTCCCCCTCATCCTCATAACACCCCAGGAATCAGGTTTTTTGGTCGCCATTTACTGGTGAATTAGAGGCTCAGGAAGGTAAACCACTTGCTCAAGAGCTCAGGCTATGGTTCAGTGGCAGAACTGAAATCAAACTCCAGATCTGTCTGATTCTAAAGCCCGTGTTCCCTCTCTGAGCCTCCTGTTTTCTCATTGGAAAGTGGAGTTAGTACTAATGAAGCCTACTGAGTGGGCTTGGCGTGAGGATGAGATGAGAATGAATATGCAGCCCTCAGCACAGTCCCCGGTACGGAGCAGTTGCTGTTGTTGTGATGGAATATGTTGCTCCAGGCTTCTCACCTGAACTCACACCCACTGCCCAGCCTGAGATGGGGGTCCCCAGGGAGAGAATGACCGGGGCTAGTGGATCTCTCTGGACCAGAAACATCAGCATCACCTGGAGCTTTTGTCAAAATGCAGCTTCTGAGACCCAATCTAGACCTTCTAAATTGGAGACCCTGAGGGGTGGCCCGGAAACCTGTATTTTAACAAGCTCTTCGGATGGTTCTCATGAAAGCTGAGATTTCAGAATCACTGGCCTGGAGAAAACCTTCAAATGAGATCCTCTTTGGCCACCTGCCTCCACCTCCAGCTAGACGAATGGGTAGGTGGCGAGAATTTTGTCCTCACCAAGAGCAAGCAACCACACATCCCCTTCAGCACGGGAGGCTGGAAAGAACCATTTCTTTACAGATAAGAAAGTTGCCAAGGCCTTGTGGGATTTTCATTTTTTAATATTTATTTATTTGACTGCATTCGGTCTTGGTTGCATCACTCAGGATCCTCATTGCATCATTCCGGCACACGGACGCTCTAGTTGCGGTGGGTGGGATCAGCAGTTGTGGCTCCAGGCCTTAGTTGCCCCGAGGCATGTGGGATCTTAGTTCCCCGACCAGGAATCAAACTCACATCCCCTGCATTGCAAGGTGGATTCTTAACCACTGGACCACAACCAGGGAAGTACCAGGGTTTTTATTCTTGAGAGCTTGCTCTCCCTTCTAGTCTCACAGCCTCCATGGGGCCCACCTTGAGAGTCTGGGGACAAGATTTGACTTTCAGAGGAGTTGTTCTCCAGGGCAGGATACCCCAGGCAGCTGAGGAGCTGTCCCCTTCCATTATGAAAGCCCTCAATTACAGACTACCTGTGCCTGGGGGCCTTCGTGGACTGTCTCTTCTCCCTCAGAGCCTGAGATCATGTGTCTAGGCCCAAGTCCAGGTTGGACAATCATGTTTTGTAGTGGACCTCCGATGGAGAAGCAGAGCCACTCTACCTGTCTTCTTCAAATTGCTGATCAGAGCAGAGAGGCCGGACAGCCTAATGGGTAGAAACAAGGGCCTTGCCTTAAGGGTAAAAGTTGCTAAGTCTGCCTACATAAAAAATTATTTCTACATGACCTCTGCAAGGAGATCAAACCATTCGATCCTAAAGGAAATCAATCCTGAATATTCATTGGAAGGACTGATGCTGAAGCTGAAGCTCCAATACTTCGGCCACCTGATGTGAAGAGCTGACTCCTTGGAAAATGCTGGGAAAGATTGAAGGCAGGAGGAGAAGGGGAAGACAGAGGTTAAGATGGTTGGATGGCATCCCCGACTCGATGGACACAAGTTTGAGCAAGCTTGGGGAGTTGGTGATGGACAGGGAAGCCTGGCATGCTGCAGTCCATGGGGTCACAAAGAGTCAGACATGACTGAGCGGCTGAACTGAACTGACATGACCATAGCAAGCAAAAATCCATAAGCCCAGGTATGTCCAACTAATAAAAATATATGCCACTTTTATGACAGAGAGTTAATTTCATAGAGAGCTCTTACAAATTAAAAACCAACCGCCTGTTTCAAAAATGGAAGGAAAAAGGAATAGAGGATATGATTTAGCTGTTTACATCAAGAGAAATACAAATGGAATTCAAACAGATGAAAAGATGCCCAACTCTGAAAACAAAAACGCACAACAAAACCACATCAATTCTATTTTCCACCTGCCGGATTGCTAGGTAACACCCAGTGCTGGTGGAGACACCAGGACTCTCAAACTTTCCTGGTGGGAGCACATATTGGGCAATCTTGGCAGGGGTGGTGGGGCGGGAGTTAAGAAAACTGTTGATATTTACAATGCTCACATCCTGTCTCTACCACTTCACCTCTTGAGACTTATCTGGTGGATATCATTGCACGGGACACATTCTGTTAGAACAAAGAGACTCAGTGTTGTGTGAGAGCAGGTGATTGGAAATTAGCTAAACAGCCACCAGAGGGGAACTAAGTACTATACATGTCAGTACAGCCATGCAAGAGAATATGACGCAGTCAGTCAAAAGACAGCCGTAGCTCTTCATGAATAAATGTGAAACCGTCTCCTGGGTGTATTGTTAAAAGAAAAATGCAAGGTATAGAACAGCGTATAGTATTCTACCACGTGTGTGTGTATGTGTGCATTTGTATGTATTTTAAAAAGGGAGTTTAAGAGAATGGATGCATGTATATGTATGTCTGAGTCCCTTCACTGTTCATCAGAAACTATCACAACATTATTTGTTAATTGGCTATACTTCAATACAAAAAAAAAGAAGTTTAAAGTAAAATGAAGTAGATAACTTAAAAAAGGGACTCAATGTGCATATATACGTGTAGATTTATATACACATATTGGGATATGGAGGGCACACTAGAATCTGGTGATACTGATTGACTTGGGGAAGGAAATTGATGAATAGGAAGCATACAATTTGGTACCCATTAGATGTTTTTCCCCTCATACAGTTGCTAGTGTTATAAAATCCAGCCACATGTATCTTCTTTCTCCTTATTTAAAACAAGCATGATGCTAGAGATAAGGTTAATTCCCCCCGTTGACTGTGACCCAAATTATATAATAGGTGTTCAAATAAAAATGAAATGAACTGTTTCAGGCAGGGCCTTTATCACAAAAGAACAAATATTGTATGATTCTACTTATGTGAGGTGCCTGAAATAGGCAAGTGCAGAGAGAAAGTAGAAAAGATGTTACCTGGGGCAGAGGAGGAAGAGTGGATGGGGAGTTCATGTTTAACGGGTACAGTTTCATTCTGGTTGGGATGATGAAATTTTTCTGAAGATAGACAAATGGTGATGGTTGCACGATAGTGGAAATACATAATGCCACTGAAATGTATACTAAAAAATGGTTAAAATGGTGATCCTTTATCTCACGTCTGTTATGAATAAATTTATTCTCTGGTGGCTCAGATGGTAAAGTGTCTGCCTGCAATGCAGGAGACCTGAGTTCGATCCCTGGGTCGGGAAGATCCCCTGGAGAAAGAAATGGCAACCCACTCCAGTATTCTTGCCTGGGAAATCCCATGGTCAGAGGAGCCTGATAGATTATCGTCTGTGGGGTCATAAAGAGTTGGACACAACTAAGCGACTTCACTTTCTTTCTATACCAACAGCATATTAGCAAGTTAGTTTTAAAACAATTAGCTGGATGGGAAAAGTGAAAGTGTAATTGCTGGTAAGCTGAGGCTACTTGAATTTTTATTTTGTGGAAGGGGTATTACTCCTTTGATGTAAGAAACAGGCAGGAAAGGCTTCAAGGGGGACTGGTGCAGCACCTTGCAAGTCAATGATGACATTTCAATTTACAGTCTTTGTGACTGTATGTTTCAACCTGAATGTTGATGTCAATGTGTATCTTTACCAAAAGAAAGGTTAAAATGGTAAATTTTATGTTGTGCATTTTGTCACAGTGAAAAAAATTTAGGGATGATAAAAAACAAACAGGGGCTTTGATATCAGATTGCTTTGATTCTAGTCCTTGATTCCACTGTGTATACTTGGTCAAGTGCATGTACTTCTTTAAAGCATCGATTTTCCCACCTACAAAATGGGTTGTTAGAGAGTACCTGGCTCACAGAAATCCTGCAAGAACTAAAAGACTTTATCCATATAAAGTGCTTTCTCTGCGTCTCTTGAATGTAGGAGGTAGGAGGTCAGGTTTAGGAGGATGAGGAAGCTAGAATCAGCCACTGGATCAAATATTAAAATCAGCAGATTCAAGTGGAGTGAGTTTATATATAAGGAGTTTGTAAAAGCACCATCTGTATTTTTCTGTCACTTTGTATTTGCAAAAAAAAAAAAAAGTTTTAATGCATTTCCATAGTGTGAAATTACAGAATAGTCAGACAAATCATCTTGGCTGGTGGGAAGCCACCAAAGATGAAGCAGTTCTAAACCTGTGGCCTCCTTACCTACATAGATTTGAATCCTGACTGTCACTTATTAGCGGTGTGACCTCAGTCAAGTTAGTTTAACGTCTCTGTGCTTTAGTTTTCTTATCTGTAAACTGAAGGTAATAATAATCTCATCCCATTATGGATGTTACTAGGATTAAAGGTGTCAAGTGCTTAGAGCAGTGCCTGGCCCACAGAAAATCCTAAGTAATTGTTAAGAAAATAGACTTGAAATAAGCCTGAAAGTCTTAGCAATTTTGTTTTTAAAAGAGGAATTTTTTTTTTTTTTTCTAACACAAAGGGAATAGTCTCTTAGCAAAGCAACAAAGATATAGTCAGGGGACTGAGCTTAATCTGGAGGACTTCCCTGGGTAGTTTGGGGGAGCGAGCTGGGGAGGCCAAGATAAGGTACCAGGAGCCCAGCTGATGAAGGATGGGGCAGTAAGGGGCTCCAGGGGGTTCAGGGATTTTCCCAAGAGGCCCCACAGAGATAACAACAGGGCCCAGGTTCAGCCCAAACTTCCCCTCCCCTCCAGTGCCTCCTGATGGCAAGAGTCTTGAGGATCGGGGGCCCTTTCCTGCAGATGATCCAGGCAGCCTTGCTTCCTCCTGTTGTGCCAGGGAGCTCATTTCCAAACCGAGGCCTGGACTGAGACCTGGGAAGCCTGGCACACCTCCTTCAGGAGCCGCACCTGCACCTGTTGCATCAAGGCCCTTAAGCCGGAGTTGGAGTACAACCTCCCCAAACAAGCTGATTCCTGAAATTCCGCTCTTACCTGTGTCTGTGTGTGGAGTTCCTTGATTTCCCTGGTTGAAAAGCCCTACCCTGCACCCCAGGGGGGATCACTATTGGCCTTTCTTAGCGGTTTGCAACACGCACAGTGAGGAGGGGTTTTGCTGGTAAGAGAGACTACAGACCACAGAGAACCTTCGGGGTCTGAGGCTGTGGGCCTGAAGGCGGCTTTGGAAGGGCTGTTTCAGAGATTGGGAGGAATGTGAAATGGTTAGACATGCGTTTGCCCCGTGATGGGTGCTCCCAGGTGGAAGGAGGGTCTTGGAGGTCCCGATTTACCACAGGCTGTCTGGGGAGACAGCTCCTGTCCCCCAGAGCCTTGCTGCCATGTTTTAAGTATTAAAATCCCCCAGATGCTTTAATTCTCTTCTTTGAACACTCATTTATGTTGGGAAGATCCCCTGGAGAAGGGAATGGCTAAGCCACTCCAGTATTCTGGCCCGGAGAATTCCATGGACTATAGTCCATGGGGTCTCAAAGAGTCGGACACGACTGAGCGACTTTCACTTATGTAACCACTAAGGGTTTGCGAGCTAAACGGGCTGGAGTTGGAACTCAGTTATGTGTGACCTTGCGGGTGAGGTACTTAACCTCTGAGTCCCAGCCCTGGCCTGTGGACTGGGGACAATAGGACCTCCTGCAGGGGTGTCATTAAGCAAGCCTAGCACCTTAGCTCTAAGGCCAGCAGATAATTGACCCTCATTCCCAGGCCCCACCCTTCTTACTGCTCCAGTTAACTCCAGAAATGCTGTTCGGGCCCTGCTTCGGGAGATGAGGGTGGGGCCAAGAGAAGAGAGTTCTGGGCTGAAAAGTCTGAAACTCCTATAGAATTCAGGGCAAGTTGAAAGGTCAGAATCGGGCCTGGGTGTGTGTGTCCAGGGAGGGGTAATACTGCAGCGGAGGATGGACAGGTCGGTTGCAGCTCGCTGGCTGGAGGAGTGGGAGCCGGTCTGGGCCTCACCCTCTCTGACCCCTCGGACACCTGGTGACTGTGGGTGGCAGTCTGGCCACAGGACGACCTACCCTTTGGGCAGATCTCCTCCTGCCCATAGCAGGCAGAACCTGGAGGAGCAGGGTGGGGAAGGGGAGGGAGGAATCAGACACATTTCCCAGCATTGGGGGATAATTTCGGGAGTGTTTCCTGAAGCCTATGACACTAGTTCTCAGGGATTTAAACTTCCAGGGGACAGATTTTGTCTGTTTTTTTTTTTTTTTTTTTTACTGCTTCACTGCTATAGCCCCAGCAGCGTCTGTAGACGCTCAGTGATATTTTGTGGTTGTTCAGTCGCTAAGGCGTGTCCAACTCTGGGACCCCATGGACTGCAACACGCCAGACTTCCCTGTCCATCACCATCTCCCGGAGTTTGCTCAAACTCATGTCCATCGAGTCAGGGATGCCATCCAACCATCTCATCCTCTGTCGTCCCCTCTCCTCCTGCCTTCAAACTTTCCCAGCATCAGGGTCTTTTCCAATGAGTCAGGTCTTTGCATCAGGTGGCCAAAGTACTGGAGTTTCAACTTCAGCACCAGTCCTTCCAATGAATATTCAGGATTGATTTCCTTTAGGATTGACTGATTTGATTCCCTTGCCTGATAATGATATTGGTTGAGTGAATAAATGACAGGTGGCTGGATGAGTGCCAGTGATAGACTAAGCCCTGGTGATCCAGAGCTGAGTGAGCCGCATCTCTCAGCCCCCAGGAGACTCCTCAACCCCCACCCCGCCCTGAGAGGCCCCCTCCATCCTCACCCCCACTCTTGAACTCCCACTCGGGCCCCTGATGGCTGGGCCTGGGATGGGAGGGGCTGTGTTCTTATTGGATCTTAGGATCTAATGATCTAGAAAAAACCTCCCTGTAGTCAGCCCCAAAACCATCTCAGTCACTGGAGGAGGTGCAGCTGCTCTGTCTGGGAACCATGCTGTTTGCTTGCCTTGTGCACAGGGATGGACTGACTTTAGTTTATCAACACAAGATACAGCTCATCAGGTGTGTGTTGGTGGGGCCCATGCGGCTTTCCTCTTTACTGTAATAATAATAGGTGGCACTTTAAAGTGTGCTCTACATGCCCGGTTATAGCACAGAATTTGTTCAGTGACCATAAAGGTACCCTCTCTCTCACTTGACCTTTGGAGAGACTGAGTTCTCTCACTGTGTGATCTCATCATACTCTTCCAACAATCCAGTGAAACAGGTGATGTCATTGTCTGCATTTTGCAGATCGGAAAATAGGCTCAGAGAGGTTAAGTCATTTGCCCAAGGTCACACAGAGCTAACAAATGGTTTGGGCTGGAATTTGAACTCAAGCAGTCCGACCACAGAGCTCACCCTGCCTCTCTCCGGCTTCCAGATGAGTGTGGAGGAGGAATGGAAATTTTTAATGGCTCTCAAAGCCGTTGGCTCACCGGCAGTGGAGTATAAGGTTTCAGCTGTCAGTCCGGCAGGACCTCCCCTGGGTCACTGTGGGGGTGACGATCTTAATCTCCCCCAACAGAGGGGGGGCAGACCAGAGCCCGGCTTGCCTGTGGCTATGATTCCTGGGGCAGCAGCCCCTTCCTGGGCACCCACTTTCTCAGCCTCCAAATCTCCCTGGAGGCTGGGGGAGATGGCCACCCGGGGCCCAGGAGACCAGCCAAGGCCAGGCCTCCCTCCCAGGGACTTGGTTCCAAAGCCAAGCTAGATTTCAGAGGTTGGCAAAATGGAGACTTAGCAGGAAACAGGAGGGACCAACAGAGAAAAATGTTACCCTTTTCCCCCTTTCTTGTCTCTGATTCATGCCTTTCGCCTAGTGTTTGAGGAGGAGGGTGTTTGTTTAACAAGGCAGTGGAACCCACTCTGGAGGTCTAGAGCACAGAGACCTCAGCTGATGCAACACTTACAGAGTGCTGACTGTAGAACAGGCATGGTGAGCAATATTTGGCCTGAGTTACATCATGCGGTCTGTACCATCACCCTATCAAGTGGGTACATCATGGTCATCATCACCACCATCACCACCATCATCATCACCTCCATCATTATCATCCCATTCTCTTATCTCATCAGCTTCATCTTCATATTATCACCACCACCACTTCCCATCATCACCATCATCCCCATTATTATCATCATCTCTTTCACCACCATCATCACCAACAGCAACATCATGGTTACCCACGTGGCTTCCCAGACCCACGACCCAACCTGCACAGAGGGAAACAGACCTAGAGGACATGACACATTCATCCCGCAGAAAGATAAAGATGGGCTCTAAAGATTGGGCTCTGAAGTCTTGAAGACCCAAATCTGATTCCTACCTCTGACGCTTTCTAACTGTGTGACTTTGGGTAATTGACTTAACCTCTCTGAACCTCTCCAAGCCCTTGTCTGTAAAATGAGAGTAATCATAGTTCCTGCCTCCTGGGGATCTGATGAGGGTCACATGAGCTGGTGCATGTAAAGTGCTGGCACAGGGCCTGGCTCAAATCATAAAAGCAAAGCAAACACAGGAAAACACTCTGGCAAGGGCAGCAGTGAGGGGGAGAGCTGGGGGCATGGGGCTGGGAGTTCCCTGCAGCCCTGGGTAGCCAGGGGCAGGTGTTGCTCAGTGTGTGAGAACAGGCACTGGAGGGCTGGTGTGGGGCAGTTTGGGGTCAGGACTGGAGAGAACACTCAAGGGCCCTTCTTTCTTTCCAAGGAGGCAGGGTGTGGAGGAACGAGATGGGGACCTTTCACCTGGAGCGGGGCTGAGAGTTCAGAGTTGGAGCTGCGGTCAGTCCAATCCAAAAGAGATCAGGGAGCAAGATCCAGTTTTCCGAACTGGATAGAGGAGGTTCCAGTAAGAGCCAGCTGCTCCCTGCCCCAGACCCAAAGGACTCCCCAAAGCTGCCAGCCTAAACCCTCACCATCTATGGTGGCATTCCCTTTGGGGCCGCCTCTCTTTTTGAGGAATTTTTTTTAACGGCAGTAATGGTGGGCACTCAAGGCCACTCTTATGCCAGGCAGCTCTGAGCATCTCACCTCCAGCCTCCAGCTCCACAGATCCAGGGGTGCCGTTCACACAGAATACATTGTGAACAATACCCCCAAGACTTGTGCAGTGCACAACCTCCACAGTCGTACGGGGCAGTTGTGCGAGCCTCCCTCTTCCTGGAGTGGATACAGAATCTATCTTGGATGCCCCAGATCTGACTGCAGCTCAAGGCAGCGAAGGTTGGTTGGTGTCTGAATGCCTGGTGAGATGCAGAGAGCCCAGGTGTGCTGCCCAAAGCTTGTCCTTGAGAAGGTTGTCATGTTGGCTGGTGATGTGATGGCTTATTGAGAAGTAATATAGCAGAGTGGTTATGAGAGCAGTCTCTAGAGTCAGGCAGACGTGGATTCAATTCTGTTCTATTTCTGTCACTCTGTGACTTTAGGAAAATCACCTGACCTCTTTGTGCCTCAGTTTTCTCATCTAAAAATGGGTACATAATAATACACATGAGCATATACTAGTCCTTTCCCTCTTGAGGAGTGAGAAGGAAATAAGATGATGCAGGTCAAGCTAAATGGTCACTACATGTTAGGGGTCACTGACATCGCCAGCCAGGGAGGTGGGCTCAGAGTTGCCCACTGGAAGGCAGCTCCCTGAAATCCTGCCAGGGTGAGGAAGGACTTAGGTTCTAATCTTACACTGTTGGCCCAGAGCCAGACCAAGTCACTACTTGATCGGGCCTTGTCAACATAACCTTTTCATAATCCAGTGCTGCTAAGGTTTCAGAGATTGTGTGGGTAAATACCAGGAAGAAGAAGAAGGCTGTGGATTGTGTGTGTGTGTGTGTCTGTGTTTGTTTTTTCCCTGGGGCAGCGCTGAATAGCTTGCAGGATCTTAGTTCCCGGACCAGGGATTGAACCTAGGCCATGGCAGTGGAAACATGGAATCCTCACAACTGGATGGCCAGGGAATTCCCAACATGGCTGTGTGTTCATTTTTGGTTTTCAGTCCAGGCCTCCATGCCCTCAATTCATTCCTCCAGCCCAGAGGTTGGCAAACTATGGCCCAAAGGCCAAGTTTGTGCAGTCCATGAGCCAAAAATGTTTTTTTTCTGTGGTTGGAAAAAAAAAAAATCCAGAGAAAAAATCATATTCTGTGACACATGCAAACTACATGAAGTTCAAAATTCAGGATTCATAAAGAATTATTAAAACACGGCTGTGGGACTTTCCTGGTGGTCCAGTGGCTAAGACTCCACGCTCCCAATGCAGGGGGCCTGGGTTTGATCTCTGGTCGGGGAACAAGATCACATATGCCGAAACAAAAAGATCAAAGATCTTGCGTGCCCCATATAAGACCCAATGTGCGTGTGGGCGTGCTAAGCTGCTTCAGTCATGTCCAACTCTTTACAACCTCATGGACTGTAGCCCACCAGGCTACTCTGTCCATGGGAGCCTCCAGGCAAGGATATTGGAGTGGGTTGCCATGCCCTCCTCCAGGGGATCTTCCAGACCCACAGATCGAACTTGCATCTCTTTTGTCTCCTGCATTGACAGATGGATTCTTTACCTCTAGAGCCACCTGGGAAGCCCAAGACTGGGTACAGCCAAATAAATAAATAAAACTGAAAAAAAGAAAAAACAGCAACAAAATCAAAAATGAACACACAGCCATGCTGGGAATTGCCTGGCCATCCAGTGGTGAGGATTCCATGCTTCCACTGCCATGGCCCAGGTTCAATCCCTGGTCCAGGAACTAAGATCCTGCAAGCTATTCAGCGCCGCCCCAGGGAAAACACAAACATAGACACACACACACACACATGCACACACACAGCCGTTCTCAGTCATCATCATCTCTGGCTGCTTTCACACTCCCGCGGCAGAATGGAGCAGCCGCAGCAGAGACTCTGTGACATGAAAAGCCTGAACTATTCCTGTCTGTGCTGTTTGCCGGTGCCTGCTCCATCAGGCCTGTGGTTCTCAAATTCTGCTGCAGTTTGGAATTACCCAGAGACAGTTCAAGACCAAGTACATCACACTGTCTGGGGCCGGGAGCCAGGTATCAGTATTTCAAAGATCTGCAAGCAATTCCATTATGCAGACGAGTCTGAGAAGTTCTCTCCCAGCCCTTCTAGAGGCCCTGCCGCACGCCTCTTGCCACGCCTGGCAGGGCTGTCCCAAGCTCAGATAGCTCACCCAGGGAGGAGGCAACTCTCCTGCCCCAACGCCTGCGGCTGGGGCCCCATAGGCCTGGTTTTATATCATCCACACAGTAATTTTTTTTAAATTTATTTGACTGCGCCGGGTCTTCATTGCAGCACACGGCATCTTCAATCTTAGTTG
The DNA here is from genome assembly GCF_910594005.1 of Cervus elaphus. NCBI lineage: Eukaryota > Metazoa > Chordata > Mammalia > Artiodactyla > Cervidae > Cervus > Cervus elaphus. Next base: position 35,091,977 of record NC_057824.1, read on the forward strand.
CGGCATGCAGGATTTTTTAGTTGCAGCATTCGGAAATCTTTAGTTCTGGCATGTGGGTTCTCATTTTCTGACCGGGACTCAAACCTGGGCCCTCTGCATTGGGAGCACGGAGCCTTAGCCATTGGACCTCCAGGGAAGTCCAGCAATTTTGTTGTGGTGGTGGCTACACTGGGTCTTCATTTCTGTGCACGAGCTTTTTCTAGTTGCAGCGAGCAGGGGCTCCTCTTTGTTGTGATGCGTGGGCTTCTCACTGCAGTGGCTTCTGTTGTTGCGGAGCATGGGCTCTGGTCACGCGGGCTTCTGTAGTTGTGTCTCGTGGGCTTAGTTGCTCCGAGGCATGTGGAATTTTCCCGGACCAGGGATCGAACTCTCAAGTCCCCTGCCTTAGCAGGTGGACTCCTAGCCACTGCGCCACCAGGGAAGTCCAAGCCTAGCCATTTTTTAAATCAGGAAACTTTCACTTTGGCATCTGGGTTTCTAGATTCTCTTGAAAAATGAGAAGATCTGGACATCCTGGGCTCACATTTCCAAACAGCAATGATCAGCTGGATCTCACCTGGCTTCATTTTCTAGACTATTTATTTATTTATTTTTGGCTACATCAGGTCTCAGTTGTGGCAGGCGGGATCTTCTGATGCAGAGCCAAGGGCTCTTTGATGTGGTTCACGGGCTTCTCTTGGGGCTCAGGCTTAGTTGCTCCATGGCATGTGGCTAGTGGTAAAGCATCTGCCTGCAGGAGATGCAAGAGATGAGGGCTCAATTCCTGGATCAGGAAGATGCCCTGGGGGAGGAAGGGGCAACCCACTCCAGTATTCTTACCTGGAAAATCCCATGGACAGAGAAACCTGGCAGGCTATAGTCCATGAGGTCACAAAGACTCGGACACGACTGAGCACAGACACACACATGTGGGATCTTGGGTCCCTAACCAGGGGTTAAACCCATGTGCCCGGCATTAGAAGGCAGAGTTTTAAACACTGGACCACCAGGGTAGTCCCTGGCTTCATTTTTTTTTTTTTTAACATCACCTGCTTGGTCCCTGGAGACATTTGAGTTTGAGGCCCCTGCCTTAATGGCAAGGAGCTCTGGGCCAGCGTGTCCTAAATCTTAGCATATACATGAGGCCCAGGGTGTCCTGGTAAGTGCAGATTCTGACTGTAACTGAAGTGGGTCCTGAATATTGTGTCTCTAACAAACTGCTAGGTGATGCTGATCTGCTGGTCTTGGTACTCGAGAAGTGAGGCGGTAGGCTGTAGGTCTTGGTTCTCAAGTTTAGCATGGCCCAGAATCTCTGGGGGCTGAGAAAATCCAGAGTGCTTGTTCAAACCCAAAGTTTCCGATTCAGGAGGTCTGGAGTGGGGCCGGGGGAGTTGCCTTCTAACAGGTTCCAGGTGATGTTGCAACAGCCAGTCTGGGGCCAGACTTTGAGAACCATCCCTCTAGGCTCTGGTTGACCCACTGACTGGCTCATAGGCTGGGGCTCTGAGGTTCCCCAGACTGCAGGATCTTTACTCCCTCTGAGGTCAGGCTCCTTGACACCCAGCTGTCGCCAAGGGAATCGGGGCTTCGTTGGTTTCCTCAGTCACTGTCTCTTTGACCAGACCCAAGCAGTTTCCTCAAGTTCATACTGACAGTTTAAAGATGGAATTGGATCCCAAAGATGGGAGAATTTTCTGTCTATGTGTTGCACCCCATCCCCATTCCAGAGGGTCCTGATCCATGCATCTTAGGATCAAAGACTCCTCCAGAAAGTTCTCACGTTATTAATACCACACATTAGACATTAATACCATCTGCTCAAGCGATCTGAGCCCCATAGATGGAGTCTCAGGTGACTCTGGGCCTGAAAGCCACAGGGCAGGAGGGGAGCGGCCGCACCACAGACCCTGCGGCCTCGGGCACGGGACAGGGCCCTCGGGCGGGTCAGGCTGGGCCCAGCGCCATCCACCACAACCGCCTTGAGCAAGATTGACCACCTGGGCCAGGTCCGGTTCCCCGGAATCCTTGAAACGGAGAGGGCCGGCAGCCGGATCTGGGTGGGTGAGCCTGAGGAGATCAGGGATTATGAATGGTTTCATTCTCTTCCTGGACCCAGAGGACAGGGACTCACTGCCTCCTGGGGGTTTTCTGTAGGCTCCGGAAGCCAGAAGCCCCTGCTCACCATCTGGCTTAAGAAAGGTCTGCAAGTCCTTCATAACAGGATGGCCTGGAGTACATGTGGGGCCTGGCCTGGGGTAGGCAGGTGTCCTGGAGAGGCTGGGCCAACCCTCTCTCCTCACCAGCTGGGTGCCCTTGGGCAGCCGGTTGTCCTATGGAGGCAGTGGTCCCTTAAAGGACTGACTTGAGAATGAAATGAGATAATGTGGGCAAACTGCCATGACAGTCCCTGGCGCACATTAGGTATTCCACAACTGCAGCTGATGTTGTCATCATGACAATAGATATTAATTATTAATTATGATGATTTAGTTATGTAAGTGTACCGCCATTCTCTTCTGGCAGACAGAACAGTCCCCTTACACTCGAAACAGCACTTTTTTTTTTTTGCTCCAATGCATGATGTTAGGATGTAGGATCTTAGTTCCCCGACCAGGGATTGAACCCGCTCCCTCTGAAGTGGAAGTGCAGAGTCTTAACCACTGGACCACTGGAGAAGTCCCAAAATAGCACCTCTTTGGCAGTAGCTATATTCATTTTGATACTCAACTCATATTGAAGTGCCTACTGCGTACTGGCCATGGCTCAAGGTCAGCACTGATCAGTAAAAATATAACACAAGTCACAAATCTGAACCACATAACAACTTAAAGTTTTCTAATAACCACGTTGAGAAAAAATAAGTAAAAAGAAACAAGTGAAATTGGTTTTAATAATATATTTTATTGACCCATTAACAGGTAGTCAATTTTAAAAATTATTAAGGTTTTCTATGTTCAATATACCTTTTAAAAGTTTTTTAACATAGTTTTCTTCCTAACCTATACAGATAAATAATATTTATTTATTCATTTTGGAGCAGGAACTGGCAACCCACTCCAGTTTTCTTGCCTGGAGAATTTCACGGACAGAGGAGCCTGGTGGGCTACATGGGGACACATGGACCCCATGTGTCCATGGGGTCGCAAAGAGTCGGACACGACTGAGCAATTAACACACACACACATACAGATAAATACTATTTATTCATTTATTTATGTATTCATTTATTTTTGGCTGTGCTGGGTCTTCATTCTCTAGTTGTGGCGAGCCAAGGCTATTCTCTAGTTGTGGGGCATGGGCTTCTCGCTGCAGTGGCTTCTCTTGTGGCAGGCTCTAGGAGTGTGGGCTCAGTAGGCTGTGGGTCACGGGCCTAGTTACCCTGGAGCGTGTGGACTCTTCCTGGACCAGAGATTGAACTCATGTCCCCAGCCTAGGCAGGTGAACTCGCAACCCCTGGACCACGAGGGAAGTCCTTAAAGTTTTCAATTTTACTAAAACACACACCACATAAAATTGATCACCTTAACCATTTCTAAGTGTATAATGTAGTAGTGTTATTCACATTAGTGTACAATTCATCTCTAGAACACTTTTCATCTTGCAGAATACTAGTAATTTATGTCTTTTTCCTACGGTTTCTTTGCTTTGGACATTTTTTTAAAAGAAGTGATTTTTTAAAAACATGTATTTATTTTTTTGACCGCACTGGGTCTTAGTTGCTGCTGTGGGATCCAGTTCCCAGACGAGGAACCGAACCCGGGCCTTGTGCATTGGGAGCATAGAACCTTAGCCACTGGACCCCCAGGGAAGTCCTTCAAATGGTTTCTTCGAAATGCAGATAGTGTTCCACATGGAACCACATCTCAGTTCAGTGGAGTTTCCAGTGCCCAGTATTCACCATGCATGTGGCTCCTGTGTCGGCCAAAACAGCTCTGTACTGGGGCAAAGCTAGGAAGACCGAGGCCCAGTCACCTTCACCCGGAGGCTCAAACCCCAGTAGAGGGAGACAGACAGGAAATGAAGAGAGTAGACAGTTTTAATGGTGTCGGCTTCTGTGGAAAGAATAGACAAGGCGGTGGGCTAGAGTGCCCTGAGGGGCTGGGGTCAGGGTGGGTGTCTCAGAGGTGGCATTTGAGCTGAAGCCTCAAAGATGAAGCAACTTGATGAAGATCTAGGGTGGTGGTCCCCAACCCTGCCTGTGCCTCAGGCTTTGTGCGGGAGTTTAAAGAATACAGATACCCCGACCTGGGGAGTCAGAGCTGCTAGGCATGAGACTCTCACGTGTGGGTCTTCAAAGGAGCATAAACCATTCTGGCAAACCACTCTGGGTCATCCTCAAAGGAGCTCGTGGAGCGATCCTGTTGCGGAGCCAGGGGGCTGTGGAAGCGGCCAAGGATGGCTGATTCAGCAGGAATAGTCGGTGCAAAGGACCTGAGGTGACCTGATCTTGGCAAATCGGAGGAGCAGATGTGAGGAAGTGTGAGAAGGGCAGGAGGAGAGTCTGGAGAACAGCAGGGGCCAGGACTTGCTTGCTCTCCAGAACTTGGTAAGGAATTTGGGTTTTAGTCCAAGTGTGACCAGAACCCATTGCTGGATTCCTTGCAGGAAACTGTAAGGTCTTTTTAAAATCAAAAGTTTGGACAGTCACACTTTGTCGAGGCTTAAGTTTAAAAAACAGCTATTTTTAAGGTGCCACTTATTGCCTTTAACCTGGTAATGAGGAAGGACTTGCAAAGCAGGTTGTTAAATATGGGAGTGTGTTTTCAAGGAAGGTTATGACATCTCTTGGTTGAGGGGGGGGCGGTGGCGGAGAATAGATTCACCTCTAAGCCAAAATCTTTCCTACCTGAGGGCAGGGGGATGGACTTCCTGACCGCATCATCCAGATCCTAGAGAGTCAGTGGGGAGCTCTCCAGAGTCCTCTCTCCTCACCCCACTCATACCCTTACCTACTGGTTCCTTCTTGCTTTTCAACTTTTACGAGTCTGCCTGGGCTGCTAGACCAACTACTACAGACTAGGTGACTTAAACCACAAAAATTTATTTTCTCACAGTTTTGCAGGCTGGAAGTCTAAGTTCTAGGTGTCCACCAGGCTGGTTTTGCAGAAGCCTGACTCCTTGGCTTCTCACTGTGTCTTCACATGGCCCTTCCTCTGTGCATGCCCATCCCTGGTGTCTCTTTGGATGTCCAAACACCCTCTTCTTTTAAGATGTGGGTAAGATTGGATTAGGCCACCCTATGGGCTTCATTTTCACTTCGTCTCCCCTTTAAAGATCTCATCTCCAAGTCCCATTTTGAGGAACTTTATAGCTTCGACATACGAATGGTGATGATAGTAATGCTGAGTCGTGTCCGATTCTTCGCAACCCTATGGACTGTAGCCCACCCGGCTCCTGTGTCCATGGGATTTTTCCAAGCAAGAATACTGGAACGGGTTGCCATTTCAGATCTTCCCAACCCAGGGATCGAACCCACGATCAATCTCCTGCATTGGCAGGCAGACTCTACCTCAGCACCACCGTCATACAGCTCCAGGTAGCAGGTGGATGGAGGGAAACCAGGTTTTTCCCACCCTCCACCCCATGTATGTAAGCAATGGCAATGACTGGAATGTTTAGGAGAAGGGTGCCTTCCAGCCAGGAGTTTCCAGCATAAACCATTCTGGCAACCACTCTGGGTCATAGCTGCTGAATGTCAACCCTGCCTCCGAGCGCTGAAGTCCAGACATATTTACTGAGCAACTATCACATGCAGTTTCAAGTGTCGGGGAATCTGACCAGGGCCCTCCTCACCAAGTAAGAGATTAGAAAGGAGCATAAAGAGCCATGATGTGAAGCAGTTGGGAACAAGTGAAATAGGAGTGCTTGCCCCACGGAAAGTATTATGGGGCTGAGGAGGAGGGAAAATGATGTCCGTTCAATGAGGACTGGGAGCTTCTTGAAAGAGGCAGCCTGAGAGCTGGGCCTGGGGGAAAGGCACTCCAGGAGAGAAACAGCGTGAGGTGAATGGAGCTTGTGGGCATGTCCAGAGTGCCCAGGGGCCCTAGCAGGTGGCCCTAGGGACCTGGTATGAGAAGCTCGGAAGCTGCTGCAGACACTGATCCCTCTCTGCACTCCAGAGTGCCCTGTCCTTCACATCTACCATTGAATCTTCTTCACCAGCCCCATGAAAGAGGGACTGTCTCCCCCTCATTTTGCAGATGGGGAAACCAGGGCACAGAGAGGAAAGGTCAATTCCACGCAGTCACACAGCAAGTAAGTTACAGAGCTGGGATTCGAACCCAGGTTCTTACCCATCACTCATTTTGAAGGGAAGTGAGGGCTTCCCTCATGGCTCAGCGGGTAAAGAATCCACCTGCAATGCAGGGGACACAGGAGATGTGAGTTTAGTCCCTGGGTCGGAAAGATACCCTGGAGGAGGAAATGGCAACCCACTCCTGTATCCTTGCCTGGGAAATCCCATGGACAGAGGAGCTTAGCGGGCTACAGTCCATGGGGTCGCAAAGAGTTGGACACAACTAAGTAATTAAAGACACAAAGAAAGAAAGAAAGAGGGGAATAAAGAGAGACATGGAGAGTGGGGCCATACTGTAAGGCCTTTATTCTGCAGATACCCAGAGCCTTTGAAAGTTTCTGACAGGCATGGGACACGGTGACAGCTGAGCCTTTGGGAAGTGCTGTCCAAAAACCAGATCATTCTTTTATCGAGTTGGGAAACTCACTTTCCAGCACCTGTCCTTTCTAAGCAGCCTTGCAGGTAAGTATGTAAACTTAGCGGCCACCTACATGTTGTCATCATTCTTTCTCCTAGTAAAGGTAATAATAGCCAGTGTTTGTCCAACCTTGCACTAAGTGCTTTATATGCATTATCTCATTTTAGTATTCACTGAAAAAAAAGCCCGGGAAGGGAGATGCTATTGTTGTGTCCATTTACAGGTAAGACAACTGAAGCTCAGAGAGGTGCCGTGATGGTTCCAAGACTCCACTCAAGTCTGTCTGACTCCAAGGCTCTCATTTTTAATGATAATAGAATAGTTTATGCTTCCCAGTGAGAAACAGAGAGAGAGGCTAGACCTACTTCGTGAGCCTCCAAATATTACCAGGTTGACCTTGTTTTTCTGACTTTAGTCAGGGACGCTGCATTTGATTCCCAATTCTCTCACCACCTGCCTTCTCCACCTCTACCCCACACACCCCTGGCGTCTTCCAAGGCTCAACAGATACTCTCCACTGCAAAGTTGCCTCCAGCCCTTGGCAAGCAGAGAGGTAGGGAGCAGATGAAGTCGCCACATTCTTCCCTACCAGCTGTCAACACACACCACCCACCCTGGGCAAGTGGCCACTTGCATGGCTGGGTAGGGGCAGAGCCGTGGGCTTGTGTGTGCGCCACAGCCACCCCAAGTCCCCGAGTCATCTGTCCGTCAGGACGCGATGACTCTGCTCCTGGCAGCGGGCCTGGTGGGCAAGGTGTTTTCCCATGTAATTGTGCTTGTACAGGATGAAGCCTGGCGTAGCCAAGTCCTCGGCAATAAGGAAGCAAACACAACATTGAGACTCTGTCAACAAGGATTTGGAAGACAGGAGCCATCCAGGAAACACGGGTTCTAATGCCGCCCCCTCCTCTGAGACCCGTCTTGGGCTCACCTGTCCCCAAAAGGAAAAGAAAGGTCGTCCTGTGTAAATGACAGACAGGATTGTCTAGCTATTGGAGACCCCCTGCAGATTTTTCTAGTTGACTGAATACCTCTCCCTTTGATTTGGTTTGGGGTTGTTTGCTTTTTTTTTTAAATTTTTTTAAAAGTATAAAAGTAGCAGAAATGCTTAGAAAATAGTTACAAAAAAAAGATACTAGAACACAAGCTAAAGTATACATCTAATCTGAATTCTCTAACAAGTCCCCTTTCTGCCAAAGAGTAGACACTGAACCCCCATCAGTCCAGCATCTTCCGTGTCACTTCCCTCAGATTTTTCTGTAAATCCTCAGAAGCCTATGTTTTTAAAATTTATCTATGTATTTATTTTTGGCTACAGCAGGTCCTCACTGCCGTGTGTAGGGTTTCTCTAGCCGTGGTGAGCAGGGGCTACTCTCTAGTTGCGATCCGAGGGCTTCTCATTGCGCGGGTGGCTTCCCTCCTTGCGGAGCACGGGCTCTAGGCACACGGGCTTCAGTAGTTGGTGCATGTGGGCTCCGTAGTTGTGGTGCATAAGCTTAGTTGCTCTGCAGCATGTGGGATCTTCCCGGACCAGGAATCGAACAGGTGTCCCCTACATTTTAAGGCAGATTCTTAATCACTGGACCATCAGGGAAGCCCTGGAAACCTACATTTAAAAAAAAAAAATCATTCTATAATTCCCAGTGCTCTAACATTTTTCCTGACAATTGATTTCCCATAAAGCTGTAATCTCACTTTGCTCATGTAACATTCTATCATAAGCTTTTCCCATTTGCTATAAAAATCATTTTTTTTATTATACAAGCAAAATGTGTTCATTGTAGGAATGTTTCAAAGCACAGATAAAGTAAAAATATTTTAAAAAATAACCCAAGATGCTTCCAGCCAAACATCATTACTCTTAACATTCTGATTAATTTCACCCAATTTTTCCCCCATTCATATAGATTCTTAGAAATTCATCAATTTTTTTAAAGAAAACAAAAATAAGTAACCTTCCCCCATATTCTCTCATGTGCCTCTGTCATAGTTTGTCTCATCTTCCTACTCCTGTTGTACATTTATATTTTCTTGCCATGAGCATCTGTGTTCATGTGGGGAAGCCAGGCAGTGAGAATTGAATCCACAAGGTGTGGTCACCTTTCAAAACCACCTGTGGTACTTGCTCAACAGATGGACAAGGCAATGACAAAGCAGGAGTACTCTGACCTCAAGACAAGATGGGTCCTCCAGGATTTAGCATATAGGCTGAAGCCCACATGAATGCACATTTCTCCTTTAAAGTTCATACAAAAAGAACATGGTTTTTTCTGGCAGCTGAAGCCACATCTGCTGCCTTGGACTTTGGGATCTTCTGGCTGCGGTGGCAGGACGTGTGTCAGGCGACTGCCAGGACAGAGGCTGATCTAATCCTACACCCAGGAGCAGAGAAACCTACAGAACAGGTTTTCGTAAGAACCCCGATGTTCGCAGCAGCTCAGGGCCAAGGGGTCAGTATGGCAGGTTTTCTTGGAGTTGTAAGTACCAAGGTATTTTATCTAATCTGGTGAGTTTGTGAGACAAAGGAAGATGTTTGCTGAATCTGTTTCCCTATGTAGCGTGGCATGTGCAGATGGTTTTTAGATGGTGCACAAATGTCTTTCATCTCATTAGTAGTTATTTATGTTGAGGTGTATTAGGAAACATATTAATATATAATTAGTAACATCAAGCTTGTGATTTTGTAGACATTCTTGCTTAGGACAGAGCTGAAGTAGGTATTTAAGTGAAAACAAGGATGAGTCAATGTAAAGAAAGATATTAAGTTGATGAAAGTATAATTGGTACCCAGTTGCAGCTCAGATCGTGAAGACAGCACTCAAGGTTGACCCTGTGCATCCAACGGTCAGTCCTGGAGAACAAAAAAGCCAGGGTCCTCAGCTCCAGTCTTTGACCTGCCTTTGCTGCAAGAGGCCTGTCTTCAGAGGCAGCTTATTGGAGCTTCTTCACCCTTCCAGTGTGATTTGGATTAAGAATCCAGAAGGTGCTGGAAACAGGCAGTTAGCACAGATGTATCATCTGAGTTCCTAAACCCTGGAAGCTGGTCTGGTCCGGTCACTTTTGAACGTGGTAGTCCTGTCCTGCAAGATTGTGGTAAATGCCTCGGAACTGTGGGCTCTGGTTTCATCATGCATGCCATGACTTGAGCACTTATCTTTGAAGGGAGATTTTTAAAAAGATTTGTATATTGAGATATTCTTCATATTAACATGTTGGATTATCATGGTGGCATGTGAAGTGATCCAAGATGCTTCCCAACTATTGTTGATGATCCTGTTTATGTATGTGGTTTTTTTTTTAAGAGTGGTTCTAGGCTTTTGACTGTAAGCTCTTGGCTAGGGTTAGTATCAGTGACTCCTAGGAAGTAGGTAGTAGATCATCACCAGGAGAGGGGGCCCCCAGTCTGTGCCCTCAGGATGTACCAAAACTTAAACAATAAGTGCAGACTAAGGTTCCTCATTCTTGTGGTCATTTTCTTTCATGATTTTATTTCTTTCATTATCAAAAAAAAAAAGTTCCCATATTATTTGCATATCACTACCTAAGGGGAAGATCCCCTGGAGAAGGAAATGGCAACCCATTCCAATATTCTTGCCTGGAAAATTCCATGGACTAAGGAGTCTCGTAGGCTACAGTCCGTGGGGTTGCAAAGAGTCTGACAGGACTGAGCAACTTCACTTTCACCTAAGAGTTGAATGGCATGTCTCTGCTTGACCTCCGTGTTGCAAACATTTGTTTTACCCTTCCATTTGTTTTAAATGTTGCAATTTTCTTTTCCTATTTGGAAAACAATCTTTTTTTTTCACTTGCATAGATCCTTGACTAAAGCTATTAAATGCTGATGTGCTTAATATCATTATACTGCTGTGAACCAGGCATTGTTCTAAGCACCCTCAGAGGTAGGTGTAATATTGTCCCTGGTGTTCAGATGAGGGAATGGAGGCACAGAGACACCATGTAGCTTGCCCAAGGTTGCACAGCACACGTGGATTCAAACCCAGAGCTCGGCTTCAGCACAAAAGTCCTGAGCTGCTCTACTATGTGGCGAGCTGTGAGTATGTCTTTACTGAAAACTCTCTTTATTAGATTTTTCCCTGTACCGGAGGAAATTCACCCTCACATTCCAGCCAAAGCATCAGAGACTCTTCTTTTGAAAATATGGCCAAAGTGAAAGTGAAAAGTGGTTGCTCAGTCGTGTCTGACTCTTTGTGACCCCGTGGACTGTAGCCTACCAGGATCTTCTCTCCAGGGGATTTTCCAGGCAAGAATACTGGAGTGGGTTGCCATTTCCTTCTCCAGGGGATCTTCCCGACCCAGGGATCGAACCTGGGTCTACCACATTGTAGGCAGATGCTTAAACGTCTGAGCCACCTGGGAAGTGCGAAAACATGTATGGCCAAGCTTAGCCAAATGGTGATGACTGGCTCTGGGCCACAGTTTGGCAGGACCTCCCCTTTGAGCTCATATGATGCCTCCGAGTAAATTAGAAAAAAGTGCCCCTCTGCCCAGATGCAGCTCCTTCAGTTCAGTTCAGTTCAGTCACTCAGTCATGTCCTACTCTTTTCAGCCCCATGGATTGCAGCACACCAGGCCTCCCTGTCCGTCACCAACTCCTGGAGTTTACTCAAACTCATGTCCATTGAGTTGGTGATGCCATCCAACCATCTCATCCTCTGTCGTCCCCTTCTCCTTCTGCCTTCAATCTTTCCCAGCATCAGGGTCTTTTCAAATGAGTCAGCTCTTCGCATCAGGTGGCCAAAGGACTGGAGTTTCAGCTTCAACATCAGTCCTTCCAATGAATATTCAAGACTGATCTCCTTTAAGACGGACTGGTTGGATCTCCTTGCAGTCCAAGGGACTCTCAAGAGTTTTCTCCAATACCTCAGTTCAAAAGCATCAATTCTTTGGTGCTCAGCTTTCTTTATAGTTCAACTCACACTTCCATACATGACTACTGGAAAAAACATAGCCTTGACTAGGCGGATCTTTGTTGGCAAAGTAATGTCTCTGCTTTTTAATGTGCTGCCTAGGTTGGTCATAACTTTCCTTCCAAGGAGTAAGTGTCTTTTAATTTCATGACTGCAGTCACCATCTGCAGTGATTTTGGAGCCCAAAAAATAAAGTCTGCCACTGTTTCCACTGTTTCCCCATCTATTTGCCATGAAGTGATGGGACCGGATGCCATGATCTTAGTTTTCTGAATGTTGAGCTTTAAGCCAACTTTTTCACTCTCCTCTTTCACTTTCTTCAAGAGGCTCTTTAGTTCTTCTTCACTTTCTGCCATAAGGGTGCTGTCATCTGCATATCTGAAGTTATTGATATTTCTCCCGGCAATCTTGATTCCAGCTTGTGCTTCCACCAGCCCAGCGTTTCTCATGATGTACTCTGCATATAAGTTAAATAAGCAGGGTGACAATATACAACCCTGATGTACTCCTTTTCCTATTTGGAACCAGTCTGTTGTTCCATGTCCAGTTCTATCTGTTGCTTCATGACCTGCATACAGATTTCTCAAGAGGCAGGTCAGGTGGTCTGGTATTCCCATCTCTTTAAGAATTTTCCACAGTTTATTGTGATCCACACAGTCAAAGGCTTTGGCATAGTCAATAAAGCAGAAATAGATGTTTTCTGGAACTCTCTCGCTTTTTCAATGATCCAGTGGATGTTGGCAATTTGATCTCTTGTTCCTCTGCCTTTTCTAAAACCAGCTTGAACATCTGGAAGTTCTCGGTTCATATACTGTTGAAGCCTGGCTTGGAGAATTTTGAACATTACTTTACTAGCGTGTGAGATGAGTGCAATTGTGTGGTAGTTTGAGCATTCTTTGGCATTGCCTTTCTTTGGGATTGGAATGAAAATTGATCTTTTCCAGTCTTGTGGCCACTGCTGAGTTTTCCAAATTTGCTGACATATTGAGTGCAGCACTTTCACAGAATCATCTTTTAGCATTTGAAATAGTTTAACTGGAATTCCATCACCTCCACTAGCTTTGTTCATAGTGATACTTTCTAAGGCCCACTTGACTTCACATTCCAGGATGTCTGGCTCTAGGTGAGTGATCACACCATCATGATTATCTGGGTCATGAAGATCTTTTCTGTACAGTTTTTCTGTGTATTCTTGCCACTTCTTCTTAATATCTTCTGCTTCTGTTAGATCCATACGATTCCTGTCCTTTATTGAGCCCATGTTTGCATGAAATGTTTCCTTGGTATCTCTAATTTTCTTGAAGAGATCTCTAGCCTTTCCCATTCTATTGTTTCCTTCTATTTCTTTGCACTGATCGCTGAGGAAGGCTTTCTTATCTCTCCTTGCTATTCTTTGGAACTCTGCATTCAGATGGGTATATGTTTCCTTTTCTCCTTTGCTTTTCGCTTCTCTTCTTTTCACAGCTATTTGTAAGGCCTCCTTGGACAGCCATTTTGCTTTTTTGCATTTCTTTTTCTTGGGGATGGTCTTGCTCCCTGCCTCCTATACAATGTCACAAACCTCCATCCATCATTCATCAGACACTCTGTCTATCAGATCTAGTCCCTTAAATTTATTTCTCATTTCCACTGTATAATTGTAAGGGATTTGATTTAGGTCATACATGAATGGTCTAGTGGTTTTCCCTACCTTCTTCAATTTAAGTCTGAATTTGGCAATAAGGACATAATCTGAGCCACAGTCAGCTCCCAGTCTTGTTTTTGCTGACTGTGTAGAGCTTCTCCATCTTTGGCTGCAAAGAATATAATCCATTCTGATTTCAGTGTTGACTGTCTGGTGATGTGTGTGTGTAGAGTCTTCTCTTGTGTTGTTGGAAGAGGGTGTTTGTTATGACCAGTGCGTTGTCTTGGCAAAACTTGATTAGCCTCTGCCCTGTTTCATTCTATACTCCAAGGCCAAATTTGCCTGTTACTCCAGGTGTTTCTTGACTTCCTGCCTATGCATTCCAGTCCCCTATAATGAAAAGGGCATCTGTTTTGGGTGTTAGTTCTAGAAGGTCTTGTATGTCTTCATAGACTCGTTCAACTTCAGCTTCTTCAGCTTTACTGGTTAGGGCGTAGACTTGGATTACTGTGATATTGAATGATTTGCCTTGGAAATGAATAGAGATCATTCTGTTGTTTTTTAGATTGAATCCAAGTACTATGATGGCTATTCCATTTCTTCTAAGGGATTCTTGCCCACAGTAGTGGATATAACGGCCATCTGAGTTAAATTCACCCATTCCAGTACATTTTAGTTCACGGATTCCTAAAATGTCACCGTTCACTCTTGCCATCTCCTGTTTGACCACTTCCAATTTGCCTTGATTCATGGAACTAACATTCCAGGTTCCCACTCAGTATTGCTCTTTACAACATCGGACCTTGCTTCCATCATCAGTCACATCCACATGCATGGGACCTTTTGAAGAAGGTCACCATTGTCTTTATTACCTCCATCATAGTTTGGCCCCAGGTAAATATCAGGGAGGGAACACAGCTCCACCCATCAACAGAAAATTGGATTAAAGATTTACTGAGCATGGCCCCGCCCATCAGAACAAGACCCAGTTTCCCCCTCAGTCAGTCTCTCCCATCAGGAAGCTTCCATAAGCCTCTTATTCCTTCTCCATCAGAGGGCAGACAGACTGAAAACCACAGTCACAGAAAACTAACCAATCTAATTACACGGACCATAACCTTGTCTAACTCAATGAAACTATGAGCCGTGCCCTGTAGGGCCGCCCAAGACGGACGGGTCATGGTGGAGAGTTCTTACAAAATGTGGTCCACTGGAGAAGGGAATGGCAAACCACTTCAGGATTTTTGCCTTAAGAACCCCATGAACAGTATGAAAAGGCAAAAAGATAGGACACTGAAAGATGCAGCTCGTAGGGGCTCACAGTTGGGCACGCAGAGCATAGGCTGGACTTCAGCGACTCTTAACCCATCCTTCAAAGTGAATAGGCCCCACCTGTTCAATCCCGTTCACTCCCCTGGTGGTTAGGGAGAAAAGCAGGTATCAGCAGCCATTCTTGAGGCCATAGATGCCTCATTTCCATCAGGAGCATCAGTCCACCCTGAACCATTGAAAAAGTGTTTCCTCCCAAATGCCCTTCTTGCTTTTGGATTCTGCAACCTGCTTTTCACATGGTCCCTGAGGGGCCAAGGGTGTGTGGTCACGCTGAGCTCTGCACAGTGAGGTCTGCTGTGCTCTGGAACCTCCATAGAGCTGGCTGGAGTAGGGGACCTCCATCATGGATTCACATCTGGAAACCAGACCAGGTTTTCTAAGGGCCCTGGTCCCTGCAAGGTGTGGCCAGGGTTCTTCACCGGCTCTGAGGGCTAATCTGACATGATTACTCATCTTTCAGCCCAGGACCAGCCCGACTGGCACAGCAGGGCCACTTCAAACTAGTAGGTAGGCATGATGGAGCCTGATGTGGGGTTGGGGTGAAGATGACAACAGCCTCTGACTACACGCTTTGCCACTCTGGCTCTGTCAGGGTCATCGCTCTGTCCCTGTTCCTCCTGGGCCGTGTTCAGGGCTTAACGGGCTCCCTTCCCTTCCCAACACCCCAGATGACAAAGTCCATGTTTTAATTGGCCTCTTCCAGAAAGATAGGTTGATTTTGCTTGGAGACAGAGAGAGAGTGCTGGCACCTGAGTCATTGCAGGATGTCCCAGGTTTTTAAAAAAGGTGCAGGGAGGGAGGTGCATGGGGTGGGGGTCCCCTGCCCCCTTGCTCGACACAGCAGGGACCCCCTTACCACTTCTTTCCCAGGATAGCTTAGAGCTAGAACAGGAGGACAGGATGCTCGGCTCCAGCTCTGGGTTCTGCCTTGCCACCTGCATCCTTGTGGGTTGGCCATGGCCATGCAGAGGGATAGAATGAATCTACACCACCACGGGTGTGAATTAAGGGCTTTATAGGGTAACCCATAAGGTCAGGGTCAGAACCACAGAGGTTTTGTTTTTTTTTAAGGAGCTGTTTTGTTTTTTTTTTTAATTAGTTTTTTTTCCGTGTTAGATCGTTATTGCTTTGTGCGGGCTTTCTCTAGTTGTGGGGAACAGGGGCTACTCTTTTTTTTTATTTTATTTTATTTTATTTTTTATTTATTTATTTATTTTTTTTTTAGTGGAGTGCAGTTTATTACACCGGCGGGCCCAAGGCAGAGTCTCCTCTTAGCCAAGGGCCCCGACCAGCATTTGTGAAAATCTTTTATACCCCATGTGTCCAAACCCACTACCCCAATTCCCTTGAGACTTACATAAACAAAGGAAGGGTAAATACAACTACAATAACCCCATCATTCACATGTTATGTGTTCAAACAGTCAATAATCAATAAGCCCGCAGTTACATTCCAAATAGTTAATAACTGATAAGCCTGTGCTTACATTCTGATAGATAGTGTCCGGAGGCAGGGGTGATTAGTGTCTGTTCTTCAAGATTCCCCTGCCCAGAGGGGGGTCTTATCCTTCCATTGTCATTCCCACAGGCGCTAAGCACAGAGTTCAGAGTCCACTGGAGAGGTGGCCGCGCAAGATCAGCACAGACAGGCCTGAGATGGAGTCCAGGCCCTATGAATTCCTTCTTCATTCCCCCCTCTTGATGCTCTTAGTTTCCATAACGAGCATCATTTATTGAGATATATTGTACCTTAGCCCTCCTGCCACCCACATGAGAGAATGCTATCAACCTCTGGGTTACAAAATTCACAAGGCATTGTAGGAAGCAGGGTCCACAAAGCAGTATGATCAAGATTACTATAACAACAATTCATTAGACATGGCTTTCACTTGATTTTGCATATCCTCCAAGGCAGCAGATACATCTTCAGACAGGTCAGGGATGTACATACCATTCGCCAAAGTCCCTCCTTGGGCTGCTGTGAGTATGTCTAATGCCATCCTATTTTGAATTACTGCCTTCCTCATCTGAATCTGTTCTTCGTTCAAAGCTTGAGTGGCTTTAGTACTGTCTAAGAGGGCCTGTTTAATGAAATTAGTTAAGGCCTCTACCTTAACTATGATATCCGTTGTCCCTACAGAGGGTATAAACAAGGCAGCAAGATAGTCATACCATTGGAACACAGATCGTGTCCATCTTTCATTCAGATAAGGCAGGTTTACTGGAGGCTGGTATAGGCTAGGCTTAATACTGCCATGGGCGAAAGCAAATCCTAATGTGCAACGCCCCACCCAGCCAACTGGTAACCATGGCCATAAATTAAGCCCACAGAGCCACTGGGTCCCATTGGGGGCTACCCAGCGGATTCCAGGATTATATTTCCAGTCGGAACCGGGCCACTGAACAGACTGATTGGGGTGATAGGTAACTTCCAAGATTTGTTTACATTGTTCAGGGGGCAAATAACCCATATATTTTAATTCTTTTGGGTCTAGGGGGTGGTCTCCAAATACAAGTTTCTGTTCTTTTTGTTCCCAGCAAATAGTAGCAGGGGTAATCAACTGTCCTTTCTCAGGAGTCATCCAGAAATATTCATCCCAGACCTGGTAGTATTGCTCAAGGTACCGGGAGGCCTGTCCCCCTTTTGTTAAGGGAGCCCTTTTCCTCTTTAATTCTCATATATGAGGTATAAGCCTTTGTTATCTCCATAAGGCTGGTGTTCATGTTAAATGTAACCCTATGTCCCTGGCCCATTGATGGCTTCCTCTTACACCAGGAGAGCAAAGAAAGGTTATGGTTGGTGAGAGAGAGAAAAGTTCCTTTCTGTTGCTCTAAGAAGGAACACAGTGGTATAAAGTCCCCATAACGGAGTGGCGATACCCACAAGGGGAGTCCGTCCATTACTGACAGGGGCATGGCCCCACATACCCAACAGTTGGAGGAGTTGTGGAAGTTCGCGTAAGAATGTGCCCACGAGATGAAGACGTTGTCCTGTGCAGGAACACTGGTCAGGTTCAGGATTGCGTTGAAGAGGCCGAGCAGCAGGAGTCGTTTACCCAGTTCCATCCTGTAGAGGGCTCGTCCGGGATCTCCTTCTCTTCTTCCTCTTCAGAATGATCTTGGTTCCCCGTGGGTCTTTGGGGTCCTTCTGGGTGGTCCACTCAGCGTCTTCCGGGTCAGCGTGGTGTGCCTTCTTCGCTCTGAGGCAAATTTGTTGACACCTGTTTTATTATGGGAGGAGGCCTCCCATACACAATTTCGTGCGGAGAATAGCCTTGGGACTGTGGGGTCATCCTGAGTCTGAGCAGAGCCATTGGAAGCAAGTCCACTCAGGAGCAGTCAGTCTCTCTGATCCACTTGGAGAGTCCCTTTAAGTGTCCAGTTGGTTCATTCCACCATCTCAGAACTCTGGGCCTCCTCTTTGTAGATCTGTGCCTTCTTCTTCGACACCCAGTAATCTGCTTTCATCGACAGCTGGAGCAGTGCATTTGTCCCTTTCCAGCATTTTTCCTTGGTCTCAGGCAGCCAGCAGCAGGTCATCCCCCTATTGTAGGAGCTGACATCCATACTCTTCCGGATGGAATGAGTCCAGATCAGAAGCCAGGGCTTCCCCAAAGATGGCTGGGAAGTTTTTAAACCCTTGTGGGGGAGTCCAGATGAGCTGTTGTTTGGTGCTCCCCACTGGATCTTCCCATTCAAAGGCAAAGATGGGCTGTGACGCTGGGGCGAGGCGTATGCAGAAGGCATCCTTGAGATCGGGAGAGGCGGGTATAGCTTGGGCGGTTCGGGTGGAGCGGGATCCTGGAAGTGTTGGCCAGAGGCTTCTGTCACCGGGATCGGAGCCTGCCCAAATGGCGGCTCTACGAACTCCGGGAAAGCTGGCGGAGGAGCAGCGGCTGTTGCAGAAACTTCACCTGGCCCTGGATCGGGCATTAAGGAGGCCTCCGGTCCTGGTGAAGCACTGGGAGGCAGGCGCGTCATTATCCAGCATGGGGGAGGGGTCAGGTCATCCCCGTCCAAATCCTGCAGAATTTCCTTTTTTATCATCAGTCAATTTTTGTGCCATTAATATTTTTCCCTTTCCCTTCTGGATACAGAACCTTGTCCAAGTAGGAGGGTCTCAAGCTAACACTAGCCATGCATGAGTCAATAGATGGATATTGATCCAGGTGTCCTGGCTCTCCTGTGACTACTGTGTAGATTGCTTCCACTATTTTTAAGTTCACGGTGTTCTCTGGTGGCCATCCTGCTCCCATAGGGGGCCATTCGACCTCACAGAGTATGTGGAGGCAGTTAGGCTTCATCTTCACCCCATAGTCTCCTCTTAATCCCTTCTTTAAAATTTTCACTCCAATACAGTTGCCTTAGATTCATTTCACCCCATCTTGCTTACCTTCTCGGACCTTCTTCTACATTTCCTTTTCGTTCTGTCTATGAAGTTCTCAGTACCCTATGTACTTCTGATATTTCCACTCAGTAACACTTAAATTGCCATTCTGCCTCCTTCCTAATTGGGGTGAGAAGAGCCTTACCTGCCATATCCCAGAGGGAGAAGGGGGATCAGCGTGTCTTCACCTGCTGGTCAGCACAGCTGAACCAGAACATCACATGGTCCAAGACTGTTTCTCCCTTAAAGTCCATTCTGCCTTGGTGGGCTTGATCAGGTGCAGATGAAAACACAGATGGGTTAAATATCTCATGTCCCAGGCCATCTCCGGAAAAGCCAATTCATACTCACTTCTGTTTCCCCCTCCTTCTAGCCTAACAATTCCGGGGTGGGGGGGGGGGGTCAAGAATTTCACAGCAGACGGGACACCTCCTGGGGGAGGGCAGAATACGAGCATACTAGGACCAGTTTCTTATCCTAAAAATCCCTTGGCGATCGCTTGGTAATAATTTTCCCTGAGACGGCGTGGACACACCTCCTAAATGTCCTTCACAAATTTCCTTCCTAAACCCTAGCACGCTCGTCGACCTGTGTACCAAGCAATCGCCACCTGCCTACTCCAGGCTCCTGTGGGTCCCCGCTCCTTCTGGTCCCTCCCAGGGGGGTGATCAGGCCCCCTCTTCCACCCTGCTGGGTGGGCTCCTCCTCACCTGAGCGCTCAGTTCCCCTGCTGCCGTCCACTACCTGCCAAAGCGAAGAAACCGGGCTTTGAAAGGCTGAATTCTTCCAGAGGGGCGAGGCGCCTTCCCCCCTCTAGGAGATTCAAGCCACAAAGCCTCGGGGTGGCCTCAAATGAGACCTGTCTCCTCAAAGTGAAGTTTCCCGGCCAACGCACCAAATGTTATAGCCACGCTTTCCAGGAAACAGACTCACTCAGAAGGACAATGCAGATAGTGGAGTGCAGTTTATTACACCGGCGGGCCCAAGGCAGAGTCTCCTCTTAGCCAAGGGCCGGAACAGGGGCTACTCTTTGTTGCAGTGTGTGGGCTTCTCATTGCAGTGGCTTCTCTTGTTGCAGAGCACAGGCCCCAGGCACACAGGCTCAGTAGTTGGGGTACATGGGCTCAGTTGCTCTGCAACGTGTGGAATCTTCCCGGACCAGGGATCAAACCTGTGTCCCATGCATTGGCAGGCAGATTCTTATCCACTGTGCCACCAGGGAAGTACCACACAAAGATGTTTTTGATCCCTCAGAGTTCCCATTGTCCCTCAGAGAGGCATGCCAGGACTAGCACCTGCTGAGGAGATGAACGCTCTATTTCGGGGAGGGACACCCAGTTCCATGGGTCTTCTTTCATTATGGGACAAGCGTAGAAGGTGGTCTTCTCAGTGGCCAGTATTCATGGTCTATGTACATGAGCCGTGTACATGGCTGCCAGTGCCAAGCAGCCTGGGTTTAGGTGCAGCTGTTCACAGGAATTGTCTGAGAAAGCCCGCTGCCAACTCTGGGGTCTTTGGGGATCAGTAGAGACCTTGGGGACTGTGGAATTTCCCTGTCAGGAAAGGATTCAGTCCCACAGGAAGCAGATCCTGGGAGCCCCTTCTAGGCTGGCCATTTCCCTACAAAAGACAGTCTCAACAACTCAGGCTGAATACTCTGGTTAATTCGGAATAATTCTGCTCCTTGCATGCTGCTGCTGCTAAGTCGGTTCAGTCGTGTCCGACTCTGTGCCGACTCCATAGACGGCAGCCCACCAGGCTCCTCTGTCCCTGGGATTCTCCAGGCAAGAATACTGGAGTAGGGTGCCATTTCCTTAACCAATGCATGCATGCGTGCTAAGTCGCTTCAGTCATGTCTGACTCTATGCCATCCTATGGACAGCAGCCCACCAGGCTCCTCTGTCCACAGGATTCTGTTGACAAGAATACTGGAGTGCATTGCCATTTCTTTCTCCCGCTCCTTGCATAAAATAATAATAATAGCATTTACCATTTATCAAGACTTCTTATGTGCAGGCACTGTGCAAAGTGCTTCCCACATATTATCTCATTGAATCCTGACAATAGTCTAGAAAGCACAGGTACTATTATCCCCACTTAACAGATGAGAAATGGGCTTCCCTCATGACTCAGACAGTAAAGAATCTGCCTGCACTGCAGGAGACCCAGGTTTGATCCCTGAGTCGGGAAGATCCCCTGGAGAAGGACATGGAGTGTCCACCATCACCCCACCATGGAGTGAAACAGTGGGACACCGACAGCACCCCCCACACCACCCCCAGACACCTCCCCCAAGTGTGGGGCAGCAACCCCCCAAAGGGCATCTCCACAGGGTGGGGGAGTATGGTCATTGCCTCAACACCATAGCAGAGGAGATCGAGGACTCAGACGTGACCCTAGCATGACAGAGCCATAAATTCTTAGCATTTCAGGGCTAGAAAGAACCTGAAAGTGCTTCTAAACCAGGGCCTTCCAATTTCTCATGGAACATAGAGAATGGACATGTTTGTATCCAGCACAGAGGTAAAGGGGCGAGGCGTCTTATGCCTGCTGGTGATGGGGGTGGATACTCCTGCAGTTCCAGGCCAGACCTGTCACCCAAAGATCAAGAACATCAACTCTTTAGCTCACCTGAAGCACTCAGTCCAGGCACACCTGTCGGAACTGCTCTAGTCTAGCCTTTTTCTGCACCCAAATCCCGTAAGAAGCCTGTTCTTCCTTGCTTTGCTCCCATAGCTCTTGTGGTTAGCAGCTGGTACCCCATCCACCCTCCAGCAGTTTTTCACTCTGGATGGTTAGGTTGTTTCTAGTTTGAGGGTATTACAGTGTTGCAATCGCTGTCCTTCCTGTGTG
Organism: Cervus elaphus; assembly: GCF_910594005.1. Lineage (NCBI taxonomy): Eukaryota > Metazoa > Chordata > Mammalia > Artiodactyla > Cervidae > Cervus > Cervus elaphus. Next base: position 35,113,792 of record NC_057824.1, read on the forward strand.
TATGTGCACGTATGCACACATGCACGGGAGCAGCCATGCATACAAGTGCATAGGGACACATATACAAGAAGTGCAACTGTTATGTCCTGGCTATCACATTTTAAATGCAATAGAGACTGCCAGACTACTCTCTAGTGACTGCCCCAGCTTAGACCCCATCGGCATGTAGCCTTAGTCAATACCTGGTATTACAAAACATTTTCATCTTTGTGAATGGAATGGTTGCCATACTGGTTTTTTTTTTTTACACTTAACTCCAATAGCATAAAATTTTAAATTGCTTCTTTAAATATTTTTTTCTGCCCCCTGGGAGCATGTAGGCAAAGATTTCTTTACTGTTTGTTTACTGATGGATTCTGGATGCCTAGAACAGTGCTGAGCACACAGTAGGTGCTTAATAAATATTTCCTGACTGCATAAATGAATAGATTAGACATTGATATGGTCCAAAATATCAGTTCAGTTCAGTTCAGTCACTCAGTCGTTTCCAACTCTTTGCGACCCCATGGACGGCAGCACGCCAGGCTTCCTTGTCCATCACCAACTCCTTGAGCTTGCTCAAACTCATGTCCCTTAAATCAGTGATGCCATCCAACCATCTCATCCTCTGTCATCCCCTTCTCCTACTGCTTTCAATCTTTCCCAGTATCAGGGTCTTTTCAAATGAGTCAGCTCTTCACATCAGGTGGCCAAAATATTGGAGTTTCAGCTTCAACATCAGTCCTTCCAATGAATAGTCAGGACTGATTTCCTTTAGGATGGACTGGTTGGATCTCCTTGCAGTCCAAGGGACTCTCAAGAGTCTTCTCCAACACCACAGTTCAAAAGCATCAATTCTTCGGCACTTAGCCTTCTTTATGGTCCAACTCTCACATCCATACGTGGCTACTGGAAAAACCATAACTTTGACTAGACAGCCCTTTGTTGGCAAACTAATGTCTCTGCTTTTTAATATGCTCTCTGGGTTGGTCATAGATTTTCTTCCAAGGAGCAAGCGTCTTTTACTTTCATGACTGCAGTCACCATCTGCAGTGATTTTGGAACCCAAGAAAATAAAGTCTATCACTGTTTCCATTGTTTCCCCATCATTTGTCATGAAGTGATGGGACTGGATGCCATGATCTTAGTTTTTTGAATGTTGAGGTTTATAAAAGATGCCAAAGAAGTAACTCATTTTTAAAATTTAATTTTATTTATTTTTAATGGTGGAAAGTTGCTTTACAATTTTGTGTTGGTTTGTGCTGTACAACAACTCAAATCAGTCATAATTACATATATATATATATATATATATCTCCCTTCTCTCCTGAGCCTCCCTCTTCTTCCCCCATCCCACCCCTCTAGGTCATCACAGAGCTCCGGACTGGGCTCCCTGTGTTATTTAGCAACTTCCCACTAACTGTTTTACACAGGATAGTATATATATGTCAATGCTACTTTCTCAATTAATTCCACCTTCACCTTCCCCTGCTGCATCAATTTTTAAAAGCCTCCTTCCCTGCCTGTGCCCCCAGCCACACAGTTCCCCTTCTTTTCTTTTTTTAATGAATTAATTTACTTATTTCTGGTTGCGCCGCGTCCTCCTTGCCACATGCAGGCTCGTTCCAGTAGCAGAGAGAGGGAGCTGCTCTCGGCTTGTCGTGTGCCAGCTTCTCACTGCCGGGGCCTCTCCTGTTGCAGAGTCTGGGCTCTGGAGCCCACAGGCTTCAGTTGTTGCTGCACGTGGGCTCAGTAGTTGTGGCCCACGGGCTTACTTGCCCCAGGGCATGTGGGATCTTCCCAGACCAGGGGTTGATCTGGTGTCCCCTACATTGCAAGACAGTTTCTTAACCACTGGACCACCAGGGAAGCCCCCAGTTCCCCTTCTTGAAGGCAGTTTATGTCAGGACTTTGTTGTGCGTCCCCTTGGAGGTGGGTTGTGCACACACAACTAAACATCTCTCTGCTAGTTCTCTTTTTTCTACACAGATGCACCCCTGCTTTATATATAGTTCTGCTCTTTCTTACCTCTCACTTAATGATAGACCTTGGCAGCATTCCCCATCTCTGAGCAGCTCAAATAGGACCATTGCATCCTTCTCTCCTGGAGGACTGGAGGGGCCACTTTTTTTTTTTTATTGAAGTCAGTCGACTTACATTAATAGACTAGGTTCAAGTGACTTCCCCGGTGGCTCCGACGGTAAAGCGTCTGCCTACAATGTGGGAGACCCAGGTTCGATTCCCTGGGTCAGGAAGATCCCCTGGAGAAGGAAATGGCAACCCACTCCAGTACTCCTGCCTGGAAAATCCCATGGACACAGGAGCCTGGTAGGGTTAGGGTTAGTCCATGGGGTCGCAAAGAATCGGACACGACTGAGCGACTTCACTTTCACTTTCAAGTATACAGCATAGTGATTCAATATTTTTATAGATTATACTCCATATAAAGCTACTATAAAATATTGGCTAGATTCCCATCCTTGTATCTTATCTATTTTACACCTAGTAGTTTGTTCCTTTTAATCCTCTTCCCCTCTATTACCCCTCCCTCTTTGCCACCCCCACCCACAGCTCCCCGCCATCCCACCCTGGAGCCACTGTTTTAAGGTTTTATCTTAGCAACCACACGGCCTCATTTGGCTTTATGGAAGGACCCCTAGAGGCCTGTGGTGAAGGAGGTGCATAAGTGCACAGAGGAGACAGCCTATTGCTACATTGCAGACTTTCCCAGCACCCACCAGAACAGAAGCAAGAGATCCCATCGAGCGTGTGGTGAGAGGTGCCTGGAAGGCAGGTGACCGGGTTTCTATTTCCAGATCTGCCTGACTCACTGTGACCGTAAGTGCCTCTGTACTCCGGTTACCTTCTCTGTGAAATGGGCATAATTCTGGCTACCCCAACATACCTGAAAGACACAGGAGGAAGTGCTTGAGAAAGAGGGTGTGCTTCAAGTGGGCAGAAAACAGTTAACAGAGCATTCCCTCCAGAGTCGCAAGGAAGATGGTTTTAATCTTTTGAGAGGAACCCTTTTTAAAATCATAGAACTATTCTAACATGTATTAAGAAAAAAATGGCTTAGCACATCAAACATCCACGGGCATAGTGTTGCTTAGGATGAGGGCGAATTTTTTCAAGGAGAAAAGGTGAATTCAGATGATGTTATATATTAAGTGAATAATGACACAAGTGCTATAGGAATTTAGCAAAAATCATTCAGGTGGTATGCAAATCATTGACATTTGGGAAACATTGAATTAGCAGGTATTTGGGGGCCAAATAATGAAATCAAACTTACAAATACTTATATGAAAACCCAGTTTAAGGATTTCTTCTTATTTAATGCAAACATATAGGACACAGTAAATCAGGTTTTGACAAATTTTTTTTCTGTAAAGGGCCAGACATAGTTAATAGTTAAGGCTTTGTGGGCCACAGACACTGCATGTTCTTTTTTTTTTTTTTTTTTAACTCTTGGAAAACATCGGAGAAGGAACTGGCAGCCCACTCCAGTATTCTTGCCTAGAGAATCCTGTGGACAGAGGAGCCTGGTGGGCTGCCGTCTATGGGGTCGCACAGAGTTGGACACAACTGAAGCAACTTAGCATGCATGCATTGAAAACATAAGAAGTATTCTGAGCCTGAGGACCATACAGAAACGGGCTGGGTTTTCAACTTTACAGATCCTTGCAGAAAATTAAGGAATTTATGGAACATATAATATCTGCTAGTGCCCCGAATGTAGGTACAACAACCTGTAGGGGACCCATTTATTAATGACATTTATAAATAACATTAATGTTCTACTTACTCCCTCTTTTTTTCAGTATTATTATGAACTCATGGGTTTTTATGCATTTAATATATTTCAATTAATCCTATACTTTCTTTTTAAAGATGTTCAAATTGTCCCACCTTTGCCAATAAAACTCCCTTCAAGGAGTCCTTTTGACCCACCCCAGTAGTCTTTGATGGGGTTTCCCTGATTGCTCAGTAGTAAAAAGTTCACCTGCCAAATCAGGAGACACAGGTTCGATCCCTGGGTCGGGAAGATCCCCTGGAGAAGGAAATGGGAACCCACACCAGCATTCTTGCCTGGGAAATCGCATAGACAGAGGAGCCTGGTGGGCCACAGTCCACAGGGTCACAAAAGAATCGGATACAACTTAGCAACTAAACAACAGCCACAAGTAGTCTTTGATAGCTTCCTTTGTTTTCTGGTGTGCTAAGAGATCTCAGGCTCATCTTGTACATTTCCTCTATCAAAACTCGTATCAGCAGTTTTTCTAAGAAGCCTTGATTCCTTTTAGTCGAGAATGGTATTTAGAGGCCAAAATCTAGGTATCTGGAATGGACACATTTGCATTTATGAACAAAAATGACATCCAGGGAATGTCCTGGTCCCTGGAGCTATTCCAACCGGCCCCCTAAAACTCTCCTTCACCCTCTCCAGCCTGGTACAGTGAGCCCCGTCAATCGCTCTGACCTGGCTAAGTTCTCAAGAACAAAGAGTCAGTCATGCCCTGGGGCTAAAGAGGCAGAAACATGAAAGATTTTTTTCAATATCCAGAGTCCAATCCATTTTCAGGTTAACCTTCAATTAACTATAAAAATCCAGCTACCCAGAACTCTTATTCCCTGATAATCTTGGATAATTGAGGTTTTGCTACAAAATTAAGTACAGAGGATTTTAATGATAGCATCTGACCTACAATTTATAGGGGTCACAAAGTCAGATGTCCACATAAGCCAAGGCAGGGAATTTAAAAAAGAGTGAAGTGAACTGAGCTGAGTATAAAAAAATGAAGAATGGGGAGAACTGGGGTGAACTGGGGAGCACAGTCTAAGGAGGGCTTTTCCAGAAGAAACTGCCATGTGGGGACAATTATCAGATCTTTCTGATTTTTCAAAAGTTGAAGAAAATCTAGATTTTAATTACATCTAAATAAAGTTTTAACAAAACACTTGAGTCCATGCCATCTTAAAATTATGCAAGTTCAAGTTAAAAAATGTGAACTTGCATAATTTTAAGATGGCATGGACTTAACTGTTTTGTTAAAACTTTATTTAGATGTAATTTACTGACAAAAGACTTCCATTTCAAGTATAGCATTTGATGAGTTATTACAAATGCATGCATCTAATTAACCACCATCTCACTCAAGATATAGAATACTTGCATCACCTCCAAAAGGCTCCCTGGTTTATTTTTTGGGTGGATCCACTATTCCTATCAGGCCCAGAAAATCACTGATCTGCTTTCTATCACTGTAGATTAGTTGTGTTATTTTCCAGGGCTTCATATAAATAGAATTGTACGGTATATACCCTTTTTGAGTCCAGCTTCTTTCTCTCAGCATAATAGCTTTTTAAAAAAATATCCATCCATGTCATTGTATGTATCAGTAGTTGGTTCCTTTCATTACAGAATAGTATTCCATTGTATGGATATGCGACAGCTTATTCACTCACCAGTTGGTGGACAGTTGCTCGTTTCCAGTTTGGGATTATTAATGAATAAGGCTGCTATTATTAATGAACAAGGCTGCTCTGAGTATATATGTGCATATCATTGTGTAAGCATATGTTTTTGGTTCTCTTGGACAAATAAGAGGGGTGCTGCAAGGTCATGTGATCAGTGCCCATTTAACTTTATGAAAAACTGCCAAAGTTTTCCCGAGTGACTGTACCATTTTGCATTCCAGCCACTCATGTAGGAGAGTCTGATTCCTCCACATCTTCACTAGCACTAGATACTGTCAGTTCTTCTAGTGGGAGGGAAATGGTATCCCACTGTGGTTTTGTTTGCATTTCCCCAGTGACTAATGATGTTAGGCATCTTTTCAGACAGTTATGAGCCATTCATATATCTTCTTTTATGAAAGGTTTTTAAAAAATCTTTTTCCCTTTTGGAGGGGAGGGGTTGTCTTATTGTGGAGTTGTAGGGATTGTTTACGTATTCTAAATACAAATTCTTTGTCATACATACAAGGATTTTCTCCCCGTGACTTACTCTTGCATTTCCTTGAAAGTATTTTGAAAAGTAGAAGAATTAATTAGTTAATAAAGGGCAATTTTTTTCTTTTATTATTCATAATATTAGTGTTCTATCTAAAAGGTCTTTTGCCTACCCCAGGATTGCACTGATTTCTCTCTTGCACTTTCTCTGGATGTTTTGCACTTTTAGCACTTGTACTTAGGTCTCAGATCCATTTCAAGTCAATATTTTGTATTTAGTGTGAAGTAGGAGTTGAGATTCCTTTTTTTAATGAAGATATCCATTATTGCAACATATTCTGTTGAAAAGATTATCCATTCTGCATGAATTACCTTGGCACCTTTGTAGGTCTATTTCTAGAGTTTATTCTATCCCATCGACTAATATGTCTATTAGTATGCCTATCATCACACCAATATTGCACTGTTTTGATTACTGTACTTTATAGTAAGTTAAGTCCTTCAACTTTGTTCTTTTTCAAAAGTCTTTTTTTTTCTATTTTAGTGTTTTTGCTTTTCCATGTAATGTTTGGAATTAGCTTGTCAATTTCTACATAATGTCTGCTGGGATTTTGATTTAAATTGAATTAATTCTAGAGATTGATTTGAGGTTAATTGACATCTTATCAATACTGAGACTTCTGATCCATGAATATCTGAACTTATTGAGGTTTTCTTTATTTTTTAATTAATTTATTTTTTAAAATTTATTTATTTTTAATTGGAAGATAATTGCTTTACAATATTGTGTTGGTTTCTGCCATACATCAACATGAATCAGCCATAAGCATACATATGTCCCCTCCCACTTTAAACCTCCCCCCCACCTCCCAATAAGTTTTCTTTAAATTAAATAATTTTTTTTAACAAAACATCAAGGGCACTGAGACAGTTAAATAGGGGAAGGGATAGTCTTGGTGTTGGCATAAGTGGTTATCCTCATGCAAAAGAATGAAACAACCCCTACCTCACACCATATACAAAAATTAATTCAAACTGGCTCAAAGACCTCAATGTAAGATCTAAAACTATAAAACTCTTAGAATAAATCATAGGAATGATTCTTTATGACCTTGAGTTAGGCAATGAATTCTTAGATACCACACCAAAGCATAAACAATAAAGGAAATATAGAGAAGCTGGGCATCATGAAAATTAAAACTTTACGCTAAGTGAAAGACCAGTCACAAAATGCCAGATAACATATAGTTCCATTTATATGAAATGTCCAGAATAGGCAGTCTGTAGAGACAGAAAGTAGATTAGTGGTTGCCTGGACGTGGGGTAGGATAGAGGAAGGAGTGGGGAGTGACTGGTGATGGATACAGTCTCTTTCGGGGGGAGATGAAAATGTTTTACAATATATTGTGGTGATGGATGAACAACTCTGTGAATATACTAAAATCCACTGAAGCTACACTTTAAATGGATGAGTTATATAGTACGTGAATTCTATCTCAACAAAACTGTTATTTACAAAAGGAAATTATATATTTTTAAAAATACTGTGCAGCTTCCCTGGTGGCTCTGATGGTGAAGAATCCTCCTGCAATGCAGGAGACCTGGGTTCAATGCCTGGGTAGGGAAGATCCCCTGGAGGAGGGCATGGCAACCCACTCCATCCAGTATGCTTGCCTGGAGAATCCCCATGGAAAGAGCAGCCTGGAGGGCTACAGTCCATGGGGTTGCAAAGAGTCGGACACGACTGAGCAACTAAGCATGCATGCACGTGCTAACAACAATAAAAACTTTTGCAAACCCAGTACAGCTCATGGGTCATCCATTTGCAGCAGCGAATGGAAGGTTCAGAAGAATTGACCATATTAAATAGTATCAATATTTGTGTGTCTTTTGTCAAAATAATGAGTAGAGACACACACTGGGCTCCCCATTATCCATCCCCTAGGACACTGAGTCAAATCTCAAGTGCAATTTGTGTCTGAAAGTGAGCAGATGTTTTCTCTTAGAAGAAAACAAATGATTGTACACAGCATTTATTGTTTCTGCATTTGCTGCCAGGAATGTTTACCACAAGTTCAGGGACAAGGTGTAGATAATAATCTGTGACTCTTGAAGCATGACCAACGGCATCCGCTCTTCCCAAGTTCATACCTGGACTTGGTCTCCGCTTGGCTTGTTTGGGTTGGTTTAAGCTGTAAACTAATTCAAACCTTTCTACACAAGCTGTGTATACATTCCAAACACAGACCATCTATCACCCTGGAGGTGAAATCTGACAAGAGCAACATAAAGTTATTTATAGCATTTATTGATTTTAACTTGGCTAATGTCCCAGACTAGTTAGGTGATAAGACAGTACTCAACAAACTTCTGTTATTTACCTACCACTCACAGTTCTTGTTGCATGTAATACTATTGTTTAATCAATATTTTTTAATCAATTTCTCTCTTTTTTTAAACTTACATGTACCTATGAACCTAAAGCAAAAGCCAGTGTCTCTTGTTTATTAACAGAAGATCCCTCTTAAAAAGAAGCCCAGTGAACACAGAAGGTTGTTGATACTAGATACGTTTGCCTGAGCAAACTCCAGGAGATAGCAGAGGACATGGAAGCCTGGCAGCCACAGTCCATGGGGTGGTAAAGAGTAGGGCATGACTTGGCGACTCAACAACAACCATTGCCTGACAAGGCTCTGAGCTTGAGGTCTCATTGTTAAGCTGGGAGATTAGAGGGGCTTAGATGGATGGGCTTCCCTGGTGGCTCAGATGGTAAACAATCTGCCTGCAATGCAGGAGACCCAGGTTTGATCCCTGGGTCGGGAAGATCCCCTGGAGAAGGGAGTGGCAACCCACTCCAGTGTTCTTGCCTGAAGAATTCCATGGACAGAAGAGCCTGGTGGGCTTCAGTCCATGGGGACGCAAAGAGTTGGACACGATTGAGCGACTGACACTTTCACTTTCAGATGGATGTTAGTGACCTAAGACTTTCTTCTTGACCGAATCAGAATGGTTAAAGGAGAATGCACGAGAGTAGATATTAGAGAGACCCTGGAACGATTTCTTCCACAACTTTTTATTGGAGCCTAATGTACTCTTCACCTCTTGGGCCTTGGGGTGCTGGACCATACAAGACAGACAAAGCCCCAGTTCTTTCCAGGTTTAGGGTTGTAGATTATAATATATAGGAATGAGGTAACATAAGAAGCACATTGCAGTGCCTGGATCATGGTAAATACTCAGTACTTTGATGTTATTCTCGTAGTTGTTATTATAATTATTATTAGTTTATTATGTCAGAGCAGGGGATGGCTCTCTGGAAAAAAGAGGGGTTGGGTTAGTCTGTGAACATCTGTCCTACAGCCGTGATGGCCTGGAGAGGCACATGGAGCTTGAATCCCATCAGAGAGCAGAGACTGGAGTTAGCGAGTACAGCCCTTAGTGCTTTGGCCAGGAAGGTGAAGAGTGTTACTGTGTCAGAAAATTAGGTCAGCAGCGAGCATGCTTGGGTAAGTTTAAGATCTCTGTGTAGATATCAAGGCCTGGCATCATTCGTTTCAATATTCAGTGGTGTCCCAGGCATTGTGCTGGGCTTGTTGGGAATACAATGCTGCTACCCTCAGGAGGCTTATGACGTCAAGAGAGTGACAAGCCGCAGGACGAGTAAGTATGACACAGGCTAGAATGAGGAGAATTTCTTTCTCGACTGGTTGCAAATGACAGACATCCAGTTTGTATCAGCATGAGTAAGAAAGAAAATGTACTGGTTCCCGTATCTGCTGAGTCCAGGAATAAATAGCTTCAGCAATGGCTGGATCCAGGTGTTCAAATGATGTTGTCAGAAATCTGTCTCATGACTCTGCTTTCCCCTGTGTTGGCTTTCTTTTCAGGCAGTCTCCCCATTTGTGATGCCAAATACCACCGGCTTCGTCATCTTAGCTAAAAGAGAGGTTGCTTCCTCAGTTGGATGCATGCGTGCTCAGTTGCTTCAGTCACGTCCAACTCTTTGCAACCCGATGGGCTGTAGCCCACCAGGCTCCCCTGTCCAGGGGGAGGATTCTCCAGGCAGGAATACTGGAGTGGGTTGCCATGCCCTCCTCTAGGGGATCTCCCTGACTCAGGGACTGAACCCACATCTCCTTCATCTCCTGCATTGCAGGCAGATTCTTTACCCACTGAACCACCTGGCAAGCCCACACTTCCTCAGTTACTCCAGTATAAAGTAACAGAACTGAATTCCAATGGTCCACACTGGGGTCATGCGAGACCCCTGCCCCAGAGCTAGGCATGGTGGCCTGGCCACCCACACCCACTGAGCCTGGGGGAGGGGTTCACGTGGGAACATCAGAGCCGGGGGAGGGGGTTCTGGGAAGCAGGCACCGCCCTGCCCACCGCAGAGCCCCCAGAGAGACAGAGGCTCTGAGACGAGGGCAGGGGTCATGCCAGCCAGGACAACTTCACAAAGGAAGTTTGGCCTGTTGGGGCTCCAGGGATGGGGCTGGGGTGTTCCTGCAGCAGGTTCTAGCTCTGTATCTGGGAAGAAGGAAGGAGGAAGCAGGTATATCCTGAGAAGCCATCATCTGCCAGGCTCTTTGACAAGTTTCTTGGTTAACGTCCCAAGAGCCCTGTCTGCTCATGCAGGTGGGAAATAGTCTCAGGAGGTTTACCATCGCTGGATGAAGCTCAACTAGCACCAGAGCATCTGGGCCGCCCTCACCCCACTCCTGTCCGTCTCCACCAAGCAGCTGGGCGGTCTCTTCACACTGCAGAGTTGACAGCATCTCACCTCCGCTGAAACCCCGATCCTCAGCATGGCCCACACGGCCTTGCCCTCTGCCCACCACCACCCCTCTCCTGTCCTCCCCTTCAACCCCTCCAAGAACTCACTCCGAGATTTAGGAGGAGTGATATTTATTTGTAACAATGGTAGCTGACGCTTAGGTGCCAGGCCTTAATCCACACTCTGTATTTTCATTCATTTTAGTCTTCACAGCAACCCTGTGAGGTGGGGACTGTTATTATCTCCATTTATAAGACAAGGAAACTGAGCCACTGAGAAAGTGATTTGCTCAAAAGTCACACAGCTAGAAAGTAGCAGAGCCAAGGTTCAAAGCCAGGCATTTCGCTCCAGAGTCCTCATTCTTAACCACCACCGTCTCCTGCCTCTGGGCACTCAGGGTCCCCATCCTTCCTATCACATTTCCTAACTATGCACTCTAATGGGTTATATGATTGACGTCTGTCTCAGCACTAACAGCTGCTGGAAAGGTCACCAACATACTGAGCACTTGGTCTGTGCTGGGCACTGTGTTTAGCACCTTTTAGGCATCAGTCAATTTCACCCTCTCACAATTGTGTAAAAACTAGGTACAGTTGTCCGTTTTGCACATGAAGAACCTAAGAAGTTGAGGGTTTAAGTAACTTGTCCACCAAGCTGGAAATTCCCAGAGGGAAGAAACCATGTCCATTTTGCTCATCATTGAGTTCAGAGGGGCTAATTAAGTGCCTGGCATTCAGTAGGCACTTAATAAAGGTTTTGGGGTTGACGCTAGTGGTAAAGAACTCACCTACCAATGCAGGAGTTGTAAGAGATTCAGGTTTGATCCCTGGGTCTGGAAAATCCCCTAGAGGAGGCCATGGCAACCCACTCCAGTATTCTTGCCTGGAGAATCCCATGGACAGAGGAGCCTGATGGGCTACAGTCCCTGGGCTCGCACAGAATCAGACACGACTTTAGTGACTTAGCACACAGCTGGCTGGATGATAAATGGCCAGATGGAAGGGAGGGAGGTGGGGAGGAATGGAGAGAGGGCCAGCCTGCCTGTCTCCAGGGCCCATGCTCTGGTCACAGCTGGGAGATCCTGGGACATGAGGCTGGCGTGGTATCTGACATGGCTCTCGCGGCTGTCTCTGCAGGAGCCGTGATGCACGTGAAGAAGTACCTGCTCAAGGGCCTGCATCGGCTGCAGAAGGGCCCCGGCTACACATACAAGGAGCTGCTGGTGTGGTACTGTGACAACACCAACACCCATGGCCCCAAGCGCATCATCTGCGAGGGGCCCAAGAAGAAGGCCATGTGGTTCGTGCTCACCTTGCTCTTCACCTCCCTCGTCTGCTGGCAGTGGGGCCTCTTCATCAAGACCTACCTGAACTGGGAGGTCAGCGTCTCCCTCTCCATCGGCTTCAAGACCATGGACTTCCCCGCCGTCACCATCTGCAACGCCAGCCCCTTCCAGTAGGTGGTCCCTGGAGCACGGCTGATCTCAGCCCGGCTGCTTCTCCTCTTTTCCTTCCTTCCAGCTTTCCTTCCTTCTTTCCCATTTCCTCCTTTTTCTCTCTCTCTAACTCTTTCCCTCTTTGCAGCAAGTAAGATTCAAAATCCATAAACCTCCTCAGCTTACAAAGAACCTCCAAAAATACCTGGTAGTCCCTTCAGTCACACTAGTGCCTATTTATTGATTCAATGTGTGTTTATTGAGCACCTACTATTGAGCCTTCCCCTGTGGCCCAGATGGTAAAGAATCTACCTGCAATGCAGGCTTGATCCCTAGCTCGGGAAGAACTCCTGGAGAAGGGAATGGCTACCCACTCCAGTGTTCTTGCCTGGAGAATTCCATGGACAGAGAAGCCTGACAGGCTACGGTCCATGGGGTCATAAAGAGTAAGACACAGCTGAGCAACTAACACACTACTATTGCCAGGCACCGTATGGGCACCAGGAATACATCAGTAACTAAAACAGTGCCTCCTGTCCTCATCACAGCCTCCCAGAGAAAACAGACATCCATCTTTTCTTCCATAAATATTGAAATCATTCTCATTGTGAGGATTAAACTGGACCTGTATCCAGGGTTTAGTGCCCTCTCCTACAGGAAGTCCTCCAGCCATCTATAGCAACCATGCATTGAGTGCATTTCGTAATATTGCCTAGATGCCAGGCAATATGTTGAGTGTTCTTTGGATAATTCATGTCATTCTAATCCATACAACCACTCTGGGGTCGGCGGGGGGCGGGTGGCAGCAGGCACTTCTCTAGTAGCCCCAGTTCACAGGTCAGGAAATGGAGATTCAGAAAGGTGAGGGAACTTGCCCAGTGATACACAGTGAGCAACTGTGGAATTTGAATCTAGGTCTGATCTGACTCCAGAGCTGCCACTGTTTAACCACTGAATGGCAAGGCCTAGGAAGGAGACACCCAAGGAGACCCAGCCTAGTCGGTTGAGGAAAGGCAGGGGGTCAGTCACAGAAAAATGCCCCAAGAAATGAGTAGACGTTAGCCAGGTGGAATGAAGAGAGTGCTCCAAGTGGAGGACATAGCACATGCAGAGGTCCTGGGGTAAGACAGAGCTTGGTGCATTCAAGGGGTTGAAAAATGAGCCAGCATGTCTGAGTCACAGGAAACGTCCTTGTCCAAAAGGAGGTCCTAGAAGGCAAATCATCCTTCCTGGTTACATTTCCAGGTATCAGAAAGTCACCTCATTCTGATCATAGGGCTGTTCTTCCTTGCTTGGGTGGGTCTTTGAAGCTACTCAAGAAAACTCTTAATAATTACAATAACACACCCTGCTTTATAAGCATCACCCTATTGAATCCTCCCGAAATCTTCTAGGGTAAATGTTTTAATCCCCCACTATTTCATAGATGAGAGAACAGAGCCTCAGAGAAGTTAACCTACCCAGGGTCACACAGATATTAAGTGGCATGCTGTGCTGTGTTTAGTCACTCATTCGTGTCCCACTCTTTGCAACCCCATGGACTGTAGCCCAGCAGGCTCCTGTCCATAGGGATTCTCTATGCAAGAATACTGGAGTGGGTTGCCATGCCCTTCTCCAGGCAATCTTCCCAACCCATGGATCAAACCCAGGTCTCCCACATTGCAGGCAGATTCTTTAACATCTGAGCCAGCAGGGAAGCCTAAGAATACTGAAGGGCGTAGCCTATCCCTTCCTCCAGGGGGTCTCGCTGACCCAGGAATTGAACTAGAGTCTCCTGCATTGCAAGCGGATTCTTTACCAGCTGAGCTACCAGGGAAGCCCATTAAGTGGCATGCTGGAATTCAAACCCAAATCTTACCAAGCTTGACAGCAGCTGTGGACACCCAGGCTATAATAGCAGCCCCCACCCCACAGCCCAGCACCTTCCCCGTCCTCCTCTCCCTGTGTGCACAGAGGTGACTGGTCTGGTGATCAGGGGACAGGCGGTGTCAGCGTCTGCGACTGATGTCAGCTCTGGCCGCTGTCCACCTTTGTACCAGCACTTTGGGCCTATATCCAGGGCTTAGTGCCCTCTCCTTCAGGAAGTCAGAGCTGACACACAGCACCCTGGAGACCACACTCTGGGCAGGGTCTTGGATAAATTGGGTTCTGGAGTGGCCGGGGTGCAGGGCTTGGAGCCCCCCAAATCAGGGCCTGGTGGGAACACTCCCTGGGGTGGACACATTTCTGCCGGACTGACTGGTCACCATTTCCAGTATGGGAACCTCAGGGACTGAGAAGATCCTGGATCCCAACCCCACAGTCTTCTCCCTGCTGAAACTGGCTCCTGTTCCCCAAATTGCTGCTGGAGATTTAGGACCTCAGGGTCACAGATCCACCCCTCTCCCAATATTATACCCCTCCTGGGAGGAAGAAGTCCGAACCCCATGCACCCACAGCATACCACCTGGGGCCCACCAAACCCAGGTTCTCAGCTCTGCGCCTTCATCATTGGGGTGAGCTCAGGAAATCACAGCAACTCCTAGAATTTCTTTATCCACATGTGGGAGTGATTATAAAATTTTATTTATAAATTGACTAAAAGAAGATGCAGGGAATACCTAGCACCTGGTACATGGTGAGTGATCAATAACTTTGAGCTCTTGGGACTCTGTCTTAGTAGCATGTGAATTTCTTAGGGAAAGAGACCCAGTCTGTCCTGTTTGCTATAATATCTCTGTGCCTTGCACATAGTATAATAGCCTCTGTGTACTTGGCACATAGTAGATACTCACCAAACACTGGGTGAAGAATGAGTGAGCAGGTGGTGGAAGGATGCACGGACGCATGGGTGGGTGGGTCGAGAAGTGGGTGCTGGGGGCAGGGAGGAGCAGCCTTCTCACACATGGTGGCAGCCACGCTGGGGTAGGAGGGGACCCCAGACTACGGTCGCTCTGCTCTGTAGCTGCCCCTTGCCCCCCTGACTGGCCCTCTCCCCCACCCAGGTACTCCAAAGTCCAGCATTTGCTGAAGGACCTGGACGAACTGATGGAGGCAGTCCTGGGGAGGATCCTGGGTCCCGAGCTCAGCCAGGTCAATGCCACCAGGACCCTGAACCTCTCCATCTGGCACCACACGCCCCTGGTCTTTATCAACGAGCAGAATCCCCACCACCCGGTGGTTCTGGACCTGTTTGAGGACAACTTCAATGGCTCAGCAAGCAGCAGCCCGGCACCAGGAAGGCCCTGCAGCGCCCACAGGTGCAAAGTAGCCATGAGACTAGTAAGTGGGTCCCCCTCCCCGGCAAGGCTCAAACAATGGGCCCTCTCCACTGAGTCCGATGGGAGTCTCTTTCCTTAACTAATCTGGGTCTTGACTAGGGGAAAACTGGAGCCAGGGCCCATTTTGTATGTTTACATACAATTATGTACATTTATTTATTTGGTTGTGCCGGGTCTCAGTTGTGGATGTTTGATCCTCATTGCAGCATGTGGGATCTTTAGCTGGGGGCATGTGGGATCTAGTTCCCTGACCAAGGATCAAACCGGGCCCCTGCTATTGGGAGTTCAGAGTCTTAGCCTCTGTATCAGCAGGGGAATCCCAGCTATTTTTAAATAGCAATAGTTAGTATGTTATTCAAGATATTACTGGATGCCAGTGACCCAGTTCCAACTAGCTTAAGTAAAACAGGGAATTCTTTAGTTCACAGACTGAGAAGGCTGTGATTGAGTGCAGATGTGGCTGGATCCAAGTGTTCAGATGCTGTCATCAGAAGTCCCTCTCTCTTCACTTTGGTTTAGCTTTTCTCTCAGTTGACTTTGCTCTCTGGCAGGCTCTCTCCACAGGGAGGGCTCTGGAAATACCAGATATATATCCCGCCAGCTTAGCGCTCTCCCCAGACACAGAGCTCTTCTTTCCTAATGGCCCCAGCGAACGTCCTGGGACTGGTCATCAGGTCACATGCTCAGCCCTCAACCAATCACTGAGGGCTGGAGGATGGACTTTCCTGATTGGCCAGTCCTGGGTCACGTGCCCTGGAGCTGAGGGTGACGTCAGCCTCTATCAGACCACATGGGCTGAGCGAGGGGGAAGGGGTGGGTGGCTCCCTGAAGAAGGAATTAAGTCTTATTATCAGAAGACAGGGACATAAATATTGGGCAGGTGGAAAACCACAGCTATGCTGTACAGTCATTGCCAAAGCGTAACTGGACTGCTGGGATGCCGCGAGCCTGCAGGTGGAAAGAAGGTTCCCTGTCCATGCCCGGGATCCCTGGGGGCCCTGTAACTACACTGATCCCTGGGCCCGACTCCTGGAGAGCGTGAAAGGGCAGTTCTGGGCCCAGACCCAGGAATCTGTCTTGTTAATGGGCTTCCCGGTGATTCTGATGATCTCCCTTGGTTGGGGACCCAGGCTGGGGCTCTACACTCCCCACTGCCTCCCATACACCATCTGTGGTCAGGATCTTCCCCATCAGAGAGGGAGGGCAGAACCTGAAGTCTCAAGTCTTTCATGGTCCACCCGGCCTCCAGGGGGCTGCCTCTGGATGCCTGGGAGGGGCTGGGAGTGGAGGGTCAAGTGTGTCTGCTGCTCACGTGTCCACGTGAGTGTGGGGCCACTTGTGTGACTCTAGGCATGTGGACACGTGTGTATGTAGTTGTGACGCCAGGACATCGTGTGACTGCTGGTGTCAGAAAGGGGTGTGTCTTTGTGCACGTGACTGTGTGGATGTGTGTGCAAGTAGGTTGGCTCAGGCCTGAGGCCATGTTATAGGGGGTGACTGGTGCTGTGTGTGTGTGAGTAGACAACCCAAGCCTTGTGACTCTGAGTGCCAACATACTGCCCACTGGCCCAGCTGCTGGCCACCCCGGCACCAAGGTGCCACCCGAGAAAGGGCAGCTGGCAGCACCCTCGCTGCCCTGGCTTTCAGGGTGGGGGGCCCTGCAGCAGCCTCCGCCCACAGGAACCCCTCTCACTCCCCCACCCCCACCCTCTGCAGTGCAGCCACAATGGAACCACGTGCACCTTCCGGAACTTCAGCAGCGCCACCCAGGCTGTGACGGAATGGTACACCCTGCAGGCCACCAACATCTTCGCACAGGTTCCAAACCAGGAGCTGGTGGCCATGGGCTACCCCGCTGAGCGGCTGATCCTGGCCTGCCTGTTCGGGGCAGAGCCCTGCAACTACAGGTGAGAGCCACTGGACCCCCCAAGGCTGGGATCCACATCCTTGGTCCACACCCCAACTTGGCACCCCAATTGTCTGTACTCTGCTGTCTTCCGTTTCTTAGAAGAGGATGTGCTGACGGCCTCATCACGTCATGAGGGCATTGCTTTAGGGAAAGTCTGTAGGGAAAGAGGACGGCGCTAGGGGAAGATGTGGCCTCAGGTGACATCTAAGCCAGGCGTCATCCCGTAAACTGCAGCGCAGAGCTGTCCTCCCTTACGTGGGGGGCCCATCAGTCACTCCCTGGGTGTGTGCCAACCCCAGGAGCATGGGCTGGGGGTCTCCTAACTTCCCAGGCAAGGAGGTGGGAGAAGGGGCAGCCATGAGCTGTTAGCCTCCAACACCCAGCACCTACTGCCCTCAGTTTTCTCATCCCTAAGATGGGACAATAACCGTATCTGTGTCTCATGTAGAGTAAATGAATTGGCTCATGTCAGCGCCTAAAACAGAGCCCTAGAAGCCTTTGTCATAAACACCCTTTCCCCAAACAACCCCAGAGTTGAGAAGAGGGCAGGATGAGGGCAGCATTAACTCTGAAAGCCTGGGTCCTCTTCCACATGGTCCACAGATCTCCACCTCCTTCCCCGCCGCCCCCACCCCCTCCAGCTTCTGACCATCCAGACCCTGGGTCTGAGCGCCCAGCTCTGTCCCCAACTCTCGGACAGACTCGACGGGCGGGTCACTTGGGAAGGGAGGCTGGGCACAGGCAGGTGAGCTGCTGAGGCCCCAGTGCCCCCTTCTGGCCTCGTGGCAGGCCTCCAGGTGTAGTGGCCTCCCCCGTCCCCCGCTGGCCCGAGTCCAGCCCTGGCCTTTGGCCGGTCCCATTTCCCTGATATGCTGGTGTCCTCCTGGCTTGGGGCTCCAGATTCCCACACTTAGGTCTCTGGAGAAAGGGACTTTTTGCCGAGCCTTGCCGCTTTGAACGAGTGACAGGCTACCGGTTTCAACCCCCCGGGGACTGTGGCCTCAGCCCGCGTCAGTCAGCTCATGAACCCTCAGGAACCTCTGCTGAGAATCTGCTGATTTTTGTCCCCCAGAAAGCACAGGCGCAGGGCAGGTGTAGGTCGTGTCGAGGAGTCAAGGCCCCCTGAGCGGGCAGAGCTGCATGCCTGGCCCTTTGTGAGAATCAGAGAAGGAGGGACCTACAGGTGGAAGAGCTGCATGCCGGCCCACCGCTGGCCCACGTCCTCGCTGGCTGGTTGCAGGCTGGGTTCCAACCCCTCTCTCTGGGCGAGGGGACTTGCTTCAGAGCCTACCTGCCCCACCACTCCTGGCAGCCTGCCTTGAGGTTGTGGGTACCCAATAAACGAGGTCTGTGCCTGTAAGTTCATCTTTACCCTCACAGCTAAGAGAGAGAGGTGTAATATGGTAATTTAAAACATATGGCTTATCTGCTCAGTCAGAATATGCCCTGAAGTGTGAGTGAGTTGAAAAAGTGGGATCTGTTAGGATCCACTAGGGTTCCTGGCACTTCGTGTGAGCACTTCATAGTGGGATCCCAGGGCTCAAAGATGTGTGTTCTGCACACAGCACGGTCCCTAAACAGAGCCCCAAGAGACTTCCTGGCCTGATCGAGGACCAGAGGCAGCCTGGGGATGGCCTCCATGTTGCCAAGATGGCGCCCTCCAAATGGAGCCCTATTTGGGTCAGATGACTGAGAAGGTGGCTGACAGGCAGGCAGCACCCGGTGTTGGCCATAACTTTGTGGTGTGGCTGTGACTGGGGAATAAATCTAGTGAGGCAGTCAAGGCTGGACTCTGCAGTTAGACCACTGAGTTCAAATCCTTGCTCTGTCTTACCAACTGTGTGGCTTCTTAACCTTGATATGCCTCCATTTTCCTCCTGCATAACATAGGTAATAACAGTGCCTACTCTGTGTTCATGTGCGTGCGTGCTCAGTCATGTCTGACTCTTTGCGACCCCGTGGACTGTAGTCCACCAGGCTCCTCTGTCCTTGGGATTTCCCAGGATAGAATACTGGAGTGGGTGCCATTTCCTCCTCCAGGGGATCTTCCCAACCCAGGGATCGAACCCATGTCTCTTATGTCTTCTACATTGGCAGGCAGGTTCTTTACCACTGAGCCACCTGGAAAGCCCATGCTACTGGATTCTTTGGAATATTAAATGAGTTAATGTGCATGACAGGTTGAGAGTCACGCACAGTAACTCAGTATTACTCTCATTAAACCCACATTTGACAAGGAACTCATTCTTCAGTAATGATGCCAACATTTACTGCACCCTTCTTATGTCCGGGCGCTATTCTTAGCACTTTACATGTGTAAAATCAGTCAGTCTAACTCTGGCAACAAGCCCTTCTTTTATATGATACAGCACTGCTCAGAGAGGTTAAGCAATATCTCTGAGGTCACACAGCTGGTGAGTAGCCAAGTGGCAGTCTGAGCCAGGCCCACCTGGCGTCACTTCATCGCCTCATCAGAAACCGAGATCGTCTTCCTTCCCCACCTACCCGTTTCTTCAGCCCTCGGCAGTTTCTTGGTACGGAGACCGTGGTCCACCCGTCTCCATGCTGGTTCTCAGTCCCACAGCCTACTGGTTTCCCGTCTTCCTGAGTTAGCCTCAGACTCAGCGCCAGAGGACATGTGCCTCTCTCCGCCCTCCCAGTGTTGGGCCCCAGACATTTTGGCCCCCTTACTCTGCCCTGGTCTCCATCCTCTCCGCCTCGTATTAGCAAATGCTGAAGGTACAGCCACTGCACTTTTAGGAAAGTATGAGCCACGTTTGGACCCTGACACCAAAGCACCTGGGTTTGAACACCAGCTGGGCTTCCCCGGTGGCTCAGATGGTAAAGAACTCACCTGCAACGCAGGACACCCAGGTTCAATCCCTGGGTTGGGACGATCCCCTGGAGAAGGGAATGGCTACCCACTCCAGTATTTTTGCCTGGAAAATCTCATGGACAGAGGAGCCTGGTGGGCTACATACCGTCCATGGGGTCGCAAAGAGTCGGACAGGACTGAGCGACTAATACTTTCAACTTTTCTGTTTGGGGGCATGCTGCTTAGCTTCTCTGGGTCTCAGTTTTCTCATCTGGAAAATAGGGATAGTGATATGACCTTGTAAGGCTATCATGGGGATTAAGTGCATTTACATAGATAAAGTGCTTAGAACAGTACTTAGCATGTGCTAAGAATTATAGGAGCAATTTAAAGATTAACTTTTTATTGTGGAGTAGTTACAGATTTATAGAAAAGTTTCAAAGAGAGTACATGGAGTTCCCTGGTACTCCTCACCCAGTGTCCTCTATCCTTCACATCTTAAGTCACCATGTAATCTATCAAAAGTAAGAAACCAACATGATCACATCACTATTAAACAAACCTAACACTTCATTCGGATTTGTTGGTTTTTCCTGATGATCTTTTCCTGCTCAGGCTTCCATCTGAGAGACCACATTGCTATCTGTTGTCTTGTCTCCTTGGTCCCCTCTGACTGTGACACTTTCTCAGATTTCCTTGTTCTGGATGACCGTGACAGTTTCAGGGTGCTGGTCAGGTGTTTTATAGCAAGCCGTTGATCTGGGTTTATTCAGATGAGATGGATTTGGGGGAAGAAGACCACAGAGGTGGGGGGCTTCCTCGTCACATCCTATCAGGGGGTACATGCTAGCCACTCAGTACCACCCGTGATGTTGACCTTCCTCCCTTGGTTAAGGTCAGGTGTGTTGGGCTTCTCCGGCCGTGCTCTGTATCATGAGCTCTAAGTTCAGCCTGTACTCTGCGGGGTGGGGTGGGGGTGGTGGCAGGGGGAGGGAGATTAAACTCCACTTCTCCTGGAGAGGGGAACAGACACTATTCGGAATTCTTCTGTACGGAATGTCTTCTCCTTTTGTTTGTTTATTCAATCATTTATTTATACTAGTATGGACTCTTGTATATTTGGGTTGTAATCCAATACCACACTATTTATTTTATTACTCAAAATTTTCCAGTGTTGGCCACTGAGAGCTCCTTCAGTTGGCTCCTGTGTCCCTTCAATGTGTCCTCATCCACTTATTTATTGTTTTAGTACTTCCTTACTTTCTGACACTAAAAGATGCCCCAGTCCTAGAATCAGCCATTTCTCTGAGAAGGTCCAGCACTTTTATTGGAGAATGGGATTTAGAAACCAATCTCTAGGCACATATGGCTTCCCTCATAGCTCAGTTGGTAAAGAATCTGCCTGCAATGCAGGAGACCCCGGTTCGATTCCTGGGTCAAGGGAGATCCCCTGAAGCAAGGGATAGGCTACCCACTCCAGTATTCTGGAGAATCCCACGGACTCTGTATTCCATGGGGTTGCAAAGAGTCGGACACGACTGAGCAACTTTCACTTTCACTTTTTCAGGCACATGTGTGTTGTTGTTGCTTCGGGAATTTGTCCACTGGTTTCTCCCTTCCCCAAACCCTACTACCCAGTACCACTGTCGTACGGCTCCCAGCTAGGACCCTCCGTCTCTCTGTCTTTGTGGGAAGCTTGCTGGTCTCTGTCATCACGCCTCACCTCTGTTCCAGGGAAGGTTTTGGGAGGGAAACGCCTAGCTCTGGAGCCAGAGTCGGCCAGTACTGGGAGCAGCCTCTCCAGGTAAAGAACATTTATCAACAAGCAAATAGTTGGCAAGCCTCAGAGTGCAACCCGGGACAGGAGGGGATCTGGCCGCACCCAGAGCCACCTCCCGCTCCTGGGCGGTAGGTGTCTGAGGCAGCTCCTCGGGAACATCGCGTGCCCAC
Source organism: Cervus elaphus (assembly GCF_910594005.1). Taxonomy (NCBI): domain Eukaryota; kingdom Metazoa; phylum Chordata; class Mammalia; order Artiodactyla; family Cervidae; genus Cervus; species Cervus elaphus. Next base: position 35,135,872 of record NC_057824.1, read on the forward strand.
GTCCCAGGAGCGGGGTCTCTCCTTCCAGAGCCGGCGCCCAGCTGCAACTGGTTTTCCCCACTCAGTTCCTCCCTTGTGGCTGCAGCCCTGATCCCACCCGGGAGAGAGACTCCACGGTGCCCGCCCAAAGCAGTTTCTTCCCTCTGGGCCTTCGGTGTCCTCCCCACCCTCACCCCCACCCCCAGCCTGGGCTGCCCTTCGTCCACCCCGCACCTGCAAAGCTCGGCCACCTCTTACTCATCCTTCAAGTCTCAGCTCAGGCCTCATCTCCTCCAGGAACCCTCCCCTGACCCACTCCCCACCCCCAAGTCCACTCTTCCAGGCTTATCTCTGTTGCTACTCTTATCACATATTATAATTTACCCAACAAATATTTACTGAGTGTCTGTCTATCAAGTGCCAGGCTCTGAGGATCGGGGGTGAATTTGTTCAGTAGTTCAGTGTGCTCAGCTCCCAACCCTCACCTCAGTCCTTTTGGGTGGGTACTGTTGTTACCCTGGTGTTACGGGGCAGAAACAAGGCCCAGAGAGGTGAAATGGCTTCCCCCAAGCTCACCAGCGAGTAACTGGCAGAGGCAGAATTCAAATTCAGGCAGGCTGGCTCCCAAGCCTGAGCCCTTCGCTTTTAGGGTCTTTCTCCCTCCAGACAGACTGCTGTCCTCCCTGGGATTATTTTCTAAAGCAAGAGGCCGCTGATGAGCAATTAAGTCAAGAAGATGAGTTCAGCTTCTGATGCATGCCAGCATGGGAATGTTGTCGTTATTGTTGTTGAGTTGCTAAGTTGTGCCCGACTCTTTGCGACCCCATGGACCCGCCAGACTGCTCTGTCCATGGGATTTCCCAGGCAAGAATACTGGAGTGGGTTGCCATTTCCTTCTCCAGGGGATCTTCCTGACCCACATCTCCTGCATTGGCAGGTGGATTCTTTACCACTGAGCCACCAGGGAAATAAGCAGGTGGAAATGGTCAAGTGACTGGGAGGTGACTTTGCATAGGGAGGTTAGGGGACATCTCCGGGCAGATGAAACCTGAAGGAGGAGGAGAAACCAGACACTTGAAGATCTACTCAGAGAATATTCCAGGCACAAGGAGCAGTGGGCCTTGAATTTGAAGACAACATGGAGTGTCTCGAGTATAATGAACAAGGGGGAAGAAGCCAAGTGGGGCATTTGCATTTTATTCTGAGATCAGCAAGGAGCTTCTGGAAGGTTCTAACAGGGGTGTGCCACGGGCTGATTCACAATTTTTTTTTTGAATGTGGACTATCTTTAAAGTTTTTATTGAATTTGTTACCCTATTGCTTTTTTTGGCTGCAAGGCATGTGAGATCTTAGCTCTTCAACCAGGGATAGAACCCACACCCCCTGCATCGGAAGGCAGAGTCCTGACCACTGGACCACAGGGAAGCCCATGATTCACAGTTTAAACAGTTGCCCTGACCACTGTGCAGGAGGAAGATTGTAAGGGAGCAGGAGTGGAGGCAGAGGCTCCTACAGGAATCGGGGTCGGGGGAGCTGGCGGCCCTGGACCAGGGTGGGAGCCTTAGAGGTGGAGGAGGCAGGCAGGAAGGAGAATTGCCATGAGCCCACTCTGTGGTCTCCCCCAACGCCATGAGCTTCAAGGGCAGGACTGTCTTGCTGGCCTCCATGTCCCGAGCCCAGTGCATGACTCAGTAAGAGTTGGGTGAGAAATGCAGTTTGTCTTTGACGGAGGACACCTCAGCTCAGAGGCTGAGGAAGCCGCTCACGTGCATGTCAGGCAGAGTCAGCTCCTAGATCAGGTTTCACGACCTGCCCTGGACCCACCTGATTCGGCTAGCACAGAGGGTGAGACCAAAGAGACAGGAAATGGTTTCCTAATCCGAACATGGGGACAAATACCTGCTGACCTCACGGGGTTACTGCGAGAATTAAAAGAAAGAACATACACAGAAATCTTCAGCATAGCCCGGGGAAATTTGCTCAGTAAATGCTGTGGAACAGAAAGCTTAGAAAGTGTAGCATTTTAGGTATGTTTCTACAGTATCTGATGCACCAAGCCCCATTCCCTCCTGTTCTTAATAAAATAACAGAAAGCCATATAAAAACATCCAAAGACATTTTAAATGCTAGTTCCATTTAAAAAAAAAAAAATATTTGTTTATTTAGCTCCATGGGTTTTAGTTGTGGCACTCAGGATCTTAAATCTTTGTTGCTGCATGCGGGATCCTTAGTCTCAGGATGCAGGATCTTTTCATTGTGGCATGCAAACTCTTAGTTGCATCATGTGGGATCTAGTTCCTTGACCAGGGTTTGAACCCAGGCTCCCTGCATTGGGAGTGTGGAGTCTTAACCACTGGACCACCAGGGAAGTCCCCTTAAATGCTGTTTCCTATGGAGACTTGAAATTGGGCTTCCCAGGTGGCGCTAGTGGTAAACAACCCACCTGCTAATGCAGGAGACTTAAGAGACGTGGGTTCCATCTTAACCCCTGGGTTGGGAAGATCCCCTGGAGAAGGGAATGGCAACGCACTCCAGTATTCTTGCCTGGACAATTCCAAGGATAGAGGAGCCTGGCAGGCTGCAGTCCATGGGGTGACACAGAGTCGAACACAACTGAAGCGGCTAGGCACACACGGAGACTTGAGAACATACACGTAGACAGGACAGGGTGTGAGGAACTCACATGGACCCACCACCCAGATCCAATAAGTGCGATTCTCATCCTGTTAAAACAAATCCCAGACATCATATCCTTTCATCTATATGGTGTATAGAATGTATCTTCAAAGAGAAAGACTTTTGACAGAAGCACAATACCGTTTCGCCCCCTTAAAAAGAAATGATCGGTGATTCCTCATTACCCTCATCTGTCCAGTGGTGTTCAGTCTGGTGAGTGTCAGACTTTTTTGTTTGCTTGTTTGAGTGAGGATCCAATTAAAGTCCACAGGTTGGGGATAGAACCAAGTCTTTGAAGCTGCTTTCAATCTGAAGGTTACCTCCCTTTCCCTGTCTCATAATTTATTTGTTGAAAACACTGGGCTATTTATTTTCTGGAGTCTGGATTTTGCAGATTGACTTTCTGCGGTGTCTTTGAACTTGTTCCTCTGTCTCCAGTATTTGCTGTAAATGGTAGTTAGAGACAGATGTTCGACCCTGTTCACGGCTGGGTGTTGTGGTTGTTTTGTTTGTTGGCAAGGCCACTTCCTGGGCAGCCTGTGCCCTTCCATCGGGACACAGCATTGGTCACCACTGGTGCACGTTGCCCGAAACCCCCAAAATCAGGGGAACAAAATGATGACCCTCTAATTGTATCACTCGCTCTTCAGTTACTAGCTTGATGAAACCAGAACTTAACAGCTATTTTACAACAAAAAAAAGTCAGTTGCAGGAAGCCATAGATTAAAAGAGATTTAAAAGGCATATCAACCAATCACATGTCAATGTCATTTGGATCCTAATTTAAACCAATAAATTGTAAAACCAAAATTGACCTCTATGAGACAATATAAATTGAATGTATAATAATATTAAGGAATTTTTATCAGTTATGTTTAACCTGGTAATAGCAGTGTTTTAGCAGTTCTTATGGGAACTCCCCTGGTGGTCCAATGGTTAAGAATCCATCTTCCAATGCAGGGGTGTGGGTTCTCTAGAGGGGAACTAAGATCTCAACTAGAGAGCCTGTGCACCATAACTAGAGAAGCCTGCACCAAAAAAAAAAGTTCTTACTTATATAGAGATGTTTACAAATAAAATTGTAATATCTGAGATTACCTTCAGTAGGAGTAGGTAGAGATGAAACAGCTGACTGTAGGGGATTGTTGAAGCTGGTGGTGGCCTTTGTCCGCTCAACTTTTTTATGTTTGAAAAGTTCCATACAGAAAAAAACTGAACGAAATTATTTGAAACTAATATTATACTGTCACTTTTCTGTGACACACAAACTGGATGGTTTAATGCAACAGAAATGTGTTCTTCCACAGAGGAAGCTTGAAGTCAGAAATCAAGGTGTTAGCAGGACCAGGCTCCCTCCCAAGTCTCCAGGGGACAGTCCTTTCCTGCTGCTTCTAGCATATTGCCGGGGGCCGGGGGTGGGGGGGGGGAGCTCCAGTGTTCCTTGACTTCTGTCTTTGTACCTTTCAGTCTCCGCCTCTGTCTTCAAGTGACCTTCTCCTCTGTGTCTCCTCTTCTGACTCTTTGAGGACACTTGTGGGTGGATTTAGGGCCCACGTGATAAAACCAGTTAATCTCACCTCAAAATCCTTAACTGTACCTGCAAAGATCCCTTCTCCAAATAAGGTCACATTCACAGGTCCCTGGGGTTAGGAGGTGGCATCTCTTTTCGGGGGTCACCATTTAAATGACCACATGGCTTACAAGACCCTGTATGTGAGACAGCTGAAAGCATCAAAGAAGCTTCTTTTTCAGGTCTCAAAATAATAATAATAATAATAATAATAATAATAACCCTCAGGGCAGATGTTTTTTATGAAACTTTTGTTTCACTTTTATATATGTACACATTTTATGTATGTGTATATGTTTGTTGGATTGTGATGTAAAATGTATTTTTAGATCAAAAAAGTTTGCAGGCCACTGTAGTTAAATTACACTGGCAAATAAAAGCACAAATTAACCTCAAAAAAAAAAAAAAGAAAGAAAAGAAACTTCTTTTTCATACTTCGTGACTAAGCCAGAGAGCCTGGCTCCTATCCCTCCACCCCCTCTTTCCCAAGAGAGTCTGGGAATCTCCTCTCTGGTGGGTGTATGGCTGCAGGGGAATGGACAGAATGACCTGTCGCTCACCTCTCTGTTCCTGAGCCTCTCTGAGCAGTAATCTACCAGCTCCCCGCTGCCACACATCCAGGGGTGGTAGTGGGGGTGGCATCAGCTGGGATGGGGATGGGCCCTGGCCTCCAGCTGACAGTGTTTCTTTCAGGAACTTCACGCCTATCTTCCACCCTGATTATGGCAACTGTTACATCTTCAACTGGGGCATGACGGAGAAGGCCCTCCCTTCAGCCAACCCCGGAACTGAGTTTGGTAAGTCTGCCCTGGAGCCAGAGCCATGAGGTTTTAAATCCTATCATGTGAGGATGAAAGACCAAATTGCCATCAGCCAGGTGGCACAGTGGTAAAGAATCCACCTGCTCTGTGCAGGAGATGTAGGAGGCTTGCGGGTTCAATCCCTGGGTTGGGAAGAGCCCCTGGAGTAGGAAATGGCAACCCACTCTAATATCCTTGCCTGGAGAATCTCATGGACAGAGGAGGCTGGCGGGCTACAGTCCATGGGGTCGCAAAGAGTCAGGCACGATTGAGTGATCACCAAGTACACACACCATCAGCTGTTGAGGGACAGGACCGACGTTAGCCAGAGGCCGGCATGCAGAGGTGCAGCGTCTACTGGGTATCCCGGGGCAGGGCCAGGTGCCTTCTCAGCTGTCCTCCAACCCAAAGCGCAAAAATCCCTGGGTAGTGAGTGACTGGTGCACCCCTTCTGCTGATGAGCAAAGCGAGGAAGCAGTGGCTGAGAGCACAGGCTTCTGTGACCAGGTGGAATTCCAGCCCCACCATTTACCCCCGGGTGATGCTGAACAGAGACTTAACTTCTTGAAGCTCTCGTTTCCCCATATTGCACAGAGCAGAGCATATGGTACAGACCCCATCGCGTCATCCTGGCCTAAGGCAGGTAGGCCTCTGAGAACAGAGCAAGTGGCCTTGCCCCTGAGCCTGGCCAGCTGCAAACTCTCACTAAATGCAGATGTTCTAAGAAGTTTTAAGTGACTTTCCCATGATCACACAGTTAGCCTGGGGCAGAGCCCTTACTCTCAGCCTCGTTTCTATGCAGTTCGTGAGAGACAGAAGGTGAAGCAGTAAACAGAAGTGAGGAAGAGGCAAGTGGTTGATGGCAGAAGCTGCTCGTCTTGGGAGCAGCTGGTGGACTCAGCATGTGTGCCAGGCCTTGGGGAGCAAATCCTTCCTCCCCACCCTTAGGTTCTGAGCTCCCCAGCCAGCAAAAGGCAAGTGTCATTCAGCAACTGTCAGAGCTGCTGATCTAGAGGGGTGTGGGTAGGCTGCCAATGCTTCACCCACCCCTGAGCCCCTGAGGACACTGGGTATCACAGAGATGCCAGCTAGCTCACTCTGTAGTGATGAATGATGATTAAGATCAAGGCTGCCTGTAGAAGTCCAGCAACTTCCACTTCCTCACTGAGTGACCTATGACAAGGTCCCGTACTCTCTTTGGGCCTCAGTTTCCTCATCTGTAAAATGGGGACAATAATTGTACCTATCTCATATGCCTCTTACAAGCCCCAGTGGGATCATGTAAATAAAGCCCTGAGCCCAGCACTCAGCATGCAGCAAATAAATGCTCAATAAATGCTAAGCTTCTTGTCCTGCCCAGTCCTTTCTTCTTCTTGTATGTGTCCACAGTCGTGTCCAACTGTTTGTGACCCCGTGGACTGTAGCCCGCCAGGCTCCCCTGGCCGTGGAAACTTCCAGGCAAGAATACTGGAGTGGGTTGCCATTTCCCAACGCAGGAATCTTCCCAACGCAGGGGTCAACCTGCATCTCTTGCATCTCCTGCATTGGCAGGCGGGTTCTTTACCACTGGCACTCCATGAGAAGCATCCCCTGCCATGATTCATAAAATACTGGGTCTGGTCTCCACCTTCAAGAAGAGAACAGTGGAGTGGGGAAGGAAGACAGGTAATAAAAGAAAAATTTCAAAAGTGAGACAGGTACTTGGAAGGCGAGTTCCAGGGTGAGGAGAGTGTATGACAGAGATCCCGAGACCCAGTCTAGGTAGTCAGGGAAGGCTTCTGGAGGAAGTGATACTTGGACTGAGCCCTGAAGGAAGAGCAGGAGTTTCTAGGTGCAAGGTGAGGCTGGAGACAGCATTCCAAAGAGAAGACAGCCTGACGAAGGCCCAGCAGTCAGAAGGTGCATGGCAGCTGAGGGGGTGAGCAGAGAGAAAGAGGCCCCTGGAGACGAGAGGCGAGGCCGCCTGGCCTGCAGCCTTAGACCTTCCTGCCGTGTGGAAGAGACCATGGAGTGGGGACGGGGCAGGCGGGGCCCAGAGCGGAGACCGTGCTGGCTTAGACTAGGGAGGGGGCCTCAGAGAAGGCAAGAAGTCTGGGTTTGCGTAAAGTGGGGCCAGCTTCCTGCATAGACCCTGGCCCTCTCTTGGCTGGCGGGGGCTGGGCCCAGTGGGTGGAGGGTCTGCCCTCAGCCTTGGGGAGCCAGCTCAGGCTGCCCTCCACCCCGTCTTCCCCTCAGGCCTAAAGCTGATCCTGGACATGGGCCAGGAAGACTACGTGCCCTTCCTCACGTCCACGGCCGGCGCCCGGCTGATGCTTCACGAGCAGAGGTCGTACCCCTTCATCAAGGAAGAGGGCATCTACGCCATGGCAGGGATGGAGACATCCATCGGGGTGCTCGTGGTAGGCCTGCAGCCCGTCTGCCTAGCACCCACCTCCCAGGGCCTGAGAGGAGGGGATCTGGGCATCCCCAAGCCCTGGACCTCCTCACCATTCACTCCTGCCTCACCTTCTGCCTGGAACCCCAGCGGGCCCCACGCTTGGGGGAAGATGAGTGCCCCCCACTCCTGGCTCCTGCTGGGGTGTTAGCCCTCCAGTCCCTCCGAGCACCTCCTAGACCTGCTGGCTGGATGGGAGGGGGGAACAGAGGGGGCTTCCTCGGGGTGACCAGGGGTCTCTCACACAGGACAAGCTGCAGCGCAAGGGCAAGCCGTACAGCCAGTGCACCAAGAACGGCTCTGACGTCCCCATCCCAAACCTCTACAGCAGCTACAACACGACCTACTCCATCCAGGTGGGAGGACTGTGGCCTGAGGCCCGAGGTCTCTGGGAAAGCTGGTCCCGGCAAGGCTGGCTCTGCTGGATCTGTGGGACCACAAGGTTCCCTGGAGGCTAGGGAACCAGCCTAGTCCTGGTTCTTACCAGGGCCCAGGGCTGGCCACTTCTTGTCCTTGCTTGGCAGGTGTGGCCTTGGGGTCTTGTTCTGAGGTTTCCCAAAAGAGGTTTTGTGTGTATTAAGGGTTTACATGGATTAAACCATCATTTGATCCTTTCACTACCCATATGAGGCAATAATATTCTAATAATAATTGCTAATTATTGTTAGTGTATATTAATATGCTAGTAACAGCATTTATTGTCTATACTATTTATTATAATATACCATTATTATTATAATAGACTAATAACAGTAGGCTTATGTGCTAGGCAGGCACCGTTCCATGTGCTTTACATATATATATATATATATATATATATAAATAATTTAATCCTTATAGCAATGCCAAGATATAGACGCTATTATTAAGAATAAGGAAATTGGGGTTTATAGACCCTAGTCCAAATGCCTCATCAGTGTTCCTAAGTCCCTCTTTGTATCTGGCCTTAATCCCCTTTGCTGCAGCTAGGATTTACTTACCTCTTACCCTGATCTCCAAGGTCAGCCCACGAGGCCTGGCCTCAGACCTGGCCCCAGAGGAGAGGACAAACTGACTCTTCGCAAAGGTGACCTAAGTGACCGCTCACAGTGACACCTTCTCTCCCAGTCCAGCCTGCCTTGTGGATGAGGACCCTGAGGATGGCTAGGGGGCAGCCTAGGGCCTAGCTCCGTGTCTGAGAGCCCCGAGCAGGGCGTGGTTTTCCCTTTCGTCTTAGTCACTGGAATCCACCGTCCCCCCTGCCCACCCACCCCGCCCACTCTGTCCAGCACCCCTCACTCCGACCCTCCTATCTGGAGGAGCTTCTGCCTGCGATGGAGAACTTGAGGCGTCTTCAAGCCTCTGGAGGGACAGATGGACAGACAAGGCAGCACAGCGGGGTGGGGAGCACAGAGAAGGTGGCCACAAAGGCCTCAGGCCCCAGCCCTGGAGACCCCACTCCAGAGAAACCCCAGATCTCGTTTTGTCCAGGGCCATCACCAGTCTGAACAGAGACCTTGGCAAAGCCCCAGGCCCTGGTCGGGCACTCTGCCTGCCAGCCCTGGCCCCACCCTTGGCCCCCACCCTGGAGAGGGCCCCTACCTTCCAGGTGAGACAGTGAGGTCTGGGTGAATATCAGGCACTTGGCCCAGGTCAGAGCTCCCTGCTGACCCACTGCCCCCAATCTCGCCCCAGACCCCCTCCTCCCGGCTGTGCCATTTCATCTGCCACACACCCCCTGCCCACCCCACCTTCCTTCCGCAAGGAGCCTGCAGGGTCACAGGGGAGAACAGAGCACTGGATGCAATGGCCTGGGAAGCAGCAGGCAGGAGAGCGGGGGAGGGGATGGGAGCATCTTGGCAAGGGTGGGAGCGGGAAGCCCTCCAGAGGTGGACTTGGGAAGCCGGGCAGGAGAGCCGGGACGAGCGGCTGCTTCCGTTCTGCAAGTGCCCAACGGCATGCTGACCTCCCCGCCTTAGACACAGGAGCAACAGGGGTAAACTGAGGCTCGGAAGCGAGGGCTGGCCCCAGGACACATAGCTCGTGTCTGAGTGGACTGAAACCAGGTTGGAATGACCCGAAAACCCAGAAAGAATAGATTCATCTCATCCAGCCTCAAGGGGCCTGGTCCACTCCCCCACCTTCCCTCACCGCCCACCAGGGGACATTCCATAGAAGGTCACTCCCTGTCCATCGCTCTGAGCACTCGGATCACCCTCCTCACCTTCCCTGAGTGTTTCCCTCCAGTGTTTCCCTCCAGGAAGGAGGACAGAATGAGCTTGCCTGCTTTCTCTTCTGGGTCCTTCCACGTAAATGGCTTGGAAGGCTGCTGGCAGCCTTGTAACAAGAGCTATCTACGAGTCAGCTGTTTTTGCTGTTGGGGGGAGACGGTGGACACATTTGGGATCTTAGTTCCCTGACCAGGGATCGAACCCACACCCCCTGCCATGGAATCACAGGGTCCTAACCACTGGCCGGCCAGGGAAGTCCCCGAGAAACAGCTTTAGGGTTGGAACAAGCCTCCTCTCCCCGTGTCATCTGTGGGCCCAGCCTCAGAGAGCTGGGTTCTGGCTTGAGTCCTTCTGTGGGGACAGAGCCAGGGAAGGACTGCCACCTCCCACCTCGGGGGGTAGCGGGGAGGAAGCTTAGCCACCTCACCACCCTTCTCCACGGGAGGGGCACCTCCTCGGCTCCCCCAGCCCCCCCCCGGCCTGGGCATCCAGCTGCCTGGGCCCCGTGCCCCTGGGGCTGAGGTGGGGACATCACTTTCAAGTCTGCCTTCTCTCTGCCCCTTCCCACCCGCCCCCAGGCCTGTATCCGCTCCTGCTTTCAGGAGCACATGATTCGGGAATGTGGTTGTGGCCACTACCTGTACCCGCTGCCCCACAAGAGGAAATACTGCAACAACCAGGAGTTCCCGGACTGGGGTGAGCGGGGAGCGCCCCCGGGGACCGGCCCCCCCAGCCCGCTGGGCCTCTGCCCACAAAGGCTGTGACTGCAAGCGGGGGGTGGGGGGCTCCACCGTCCACGGGCCCTCTCGCCCTGGCTCCCCCCACCCCCAGCTCCCCGATGCCTTTAAGTGTACGCATGAAACGCGTAAGTTCGGGAGAGAGTTTGTCCTTGGGACCTGAAGTCACCGGAAGGGGAGCCCCTTCTGGGCTCACACTGAGCCGGAGTCGTCCAAACACCGATGGATGTTGTCAGTGGCAGAGGGGGCCCCACCACCTCTTAAAAATCTAACAACATGTGTGGACAGGAGGGGAGAACTTTATCCCTTCCAATGCCCATCCCTCCCCACGTGACCCGCTGGCCCTAGCCCGCCCCCCGCCAGGCTCAGGGGTGACAGGTGGAGGGAAAGCTGCCCTGATCCTCCTGAGCTGGGGCTGGGGTGTTGGGGAGGGGATCCCTCTGGCCAGCCTGGGGCCAAATGGTTGGAGAAGGGGCACCCAGGGTGGGTGATTTTCCGTAATGAGGGGAGTTTGGATCGAGACAACGCTCCCCACTCAACCTAACCACAGGCCTTAGGTGGCTCAGGGCCAGGAGATCAGAGGGCGGCCAGAGGTTCAAAGCAGAAAGCCTGGCTCAAAATCTCTCCCCCCCACCCCCTCCCACCCAGCCCATTGCTACTCGGCCCTGCGCATCAGCATGGCGCAGAGGGAGGCCTGCATCTACGCCTGTAAGGAGTCCTGCAAGTGAGTCCACCTGGAGAGGGGATGGGCGGGGGCGGGAGTGGGGGGCAGGGCGGGCGGGGACAGTGACGATGGGCTGCCGTCTCTTCCAGTGACACTCAGTACAAGATGACCATCTCCATGGCCGTCTGGCCTTCTGAGGCCTCTGAGGTGAGACAGGGGAGCAGCCAAGCTCCTGGCCGCCCAGCTTCGGATGGGAGACAGGTGTGGATGGGAGGCAGCTGTGGCCGGAGGTCTGCAGGCTGTTTGGAACTTTAGAGGGGAATTCCTCCCACCTTCCACTCCCTCCCCTTCACCCGTGTCCCCCAAGGACTGTGCTGGGGACACGGCAGTGAATGGGACAGACCGTCCTTTGCCCTTCCGGAGCTTACTTTCCAGCTGCAGAGAAAGATGATATACAGAAATAAGATCATTTCCAGGGGCTATGTAGGGAGTAAACCAGATGCCAAAAGGGTAACTGGGGGAAAGCACTTTAGACAGGGTGTTCAGGGAAGACCGCCTCCTCCCCACCTCTCTAAAAAGGTGTATATGAGTTAAAACTGGAGGATGGGGCTGAGCCAGCCTGCGCAGGTCTGGGGAGGATCTGGGTGGAGGAAACAGCAAGTGCGAAGGCCTGCGGTGGGAAAAAACTGAAGCAGGGAGGCCAGGCCTATGGGGCAGAGCCTGGAGACCCAGTGCCTTTCCCCTCTCTCCCTGGGCACACACATGGTCCCCAGGGCTGTGGTCTGCCTCCCACGGGTAGCAGGGCCCATGCCTGGGAGTGGATGCTGTAGGCACCGTTGTTCTCAGCTGCCTTTTTGGGTTCCAGGACTGGATTTTCCACGTCTTGTCTCAGGAGCGGGACCAAAGCAGCAATATTACCTTGAGCAGGTGAGCTCAGAGTCTGGACGGGCCAGGGAGGGCAGGGAAGAGGAGGAACCGGAGTCTCAGGGGAGGGGCTTGGACACAGGGCAGCTGCTCAGACGCCTTCTCACACTGGTCAGATCCAGAAGCAAGCCTAGAGGGGGAAGTACTGGGAGTGAGAGAGAGGCCAGCGGCAGGGTTGGGGGGGGCTGCTCAGAGCCTACTGTTTCCTAAAGGACAACCTGTTCATTCATCCATCCACCCCTCCGGTCCTTTCATCCTTGAACCCGTCCACCCATCTACCCATCATCCATCCTTCCAATCATCTCCCCATCCTTCTATCCATTCACATCCATCCATCCATTCACGCTCCATCATCCATCCTTCCATTCTTCCACTCATCCGTCTACCCACCCAACCTCCATCCATTCATGCATCTTTCCATCCATTCAACACAAGCAGGCATTGAGCACAAGAAAGACAGGAGCTTTCATTCTATCAGGAACTTCAAATCTAGAAATACATGAACAGGGCTTTGGTGGTGGGAGTCTGCACAGTACCCTTTCTCAGGGAGCCCAGCAGGGAAGAAGGCGTCTTCTTCCTGAGAGATAAGGGAGGTCTGTATAGGGAGGTGACCCTTGAGCTAATCCCCTAAGGAGGAGGAGTAACTGTTTAGACAAATAGGAAGAGGCACTAATGTCCCAGCAGAAGGCTGGAGGTATGAGAGAGCATCACCTTTCTGAGGACCATCAGGTGTAAGGGGGGGAAGCCCTCTTGGCCACACTTCTCTGCCCCGGGTCCCCTGACAGTGGGCCAAGGCCTAGGACTCTCTGTCAAGTCTATTGTACTGGGAGTGGCCAAGCGGAGCTCAGAGCTGATCCTCAGGACTGTCTTGGCCCACAGGTCCTTTGGAGAGCTGGTTCAGAAAGGGGTGCACGGAAGGGGTGCTGGGCAGAGGTGCCTTTTGTGGCCCCAAGGCCTAGAGGGGCCCTTCCTGGTTCTTGTTTGAACTCTCCACTCCTGGGAGTGGGCACATGAGAAGCTTGAGCCAGAGGAGGGTACCTTTCCTCTGTGTGTGTGTGTGTGTGTGTGTGTGTGTGTGAAGCTTGAGCCAGAGGAGGGTACCTTTCCTCTGTGTGTGTGTGTGTGTGTGTGTGTGTGTGTGTCTTGGGGAGAGGGCACCAGTTCCCTTTGCTGCCTCCTGCAGGAAGGGGATCGTCAAGCTCAACATCTACTTCCAAGAATTCAACTATCGCACCATTGAAGAGTCAGCAGCCAATAACGTGAGTCTGGGGGCTCCTGACACCTCAGCCCTGCCTGCCGCACCTCCATCCTGCAGCCTGAGGGTGGGGAGGGTCCAGAGCCCAGCGGAGGAATTAGGAGGGTCCCTTGTCGTTTATGGGTTTCCCTGGTGGCTCAGATGGTAAAAGCATATGCCTGCAATGCGGGAGACCCAGGTTTGATCCCTGGGTCTGGAAGATCCCCTGGAGAAGGAACTGGCAGCCCACTCCAATATTCTTGCCTGGAACATCCCATGGACAGAGGAGCCTGGCAGGCTATGGTCAGTGGGGTCGCAGAGTCGGATAAGACTGAGAGACTAACGCTACTTACTTACTTGTTTAGTCCCTCAGTCGTGTTCAATATTTTTGCAACCCAGTGGAGTGGGACGCAATACTGACAGACAGATTCTTCACTGCTGAACCACCAGGGAAGCAGGAAGGTCCCATAGGCACTCCCAGATTACTCCCTAGGCTGAGATGATCACCTTTTCTCCCCTTCCGGCCACCAACTCACCTCTCAGGAAGCCATGAGGTTGGGCTTGAGGCAGAGATCTGTGGCCCAACCCCCCCCACCCCGGCCAGACCCTCACCCCCCTGCTCCCTGCAGATTGTCTGGCTGCTCTCAAACCTGGGCGGACAGTTCGGCTTCTGGATGGGGGGCTCGGTGCTCTGCCTCATCGAGTTCGGGGAGATCATCATCGACTTCGTGTGGATCACCATCATCAAGCTGGTGGCCCTCGCCAAGAGCGTGCGGCAGAAGCGGGCCCAGGCTCGCTACGAGGGCCCGCCGCCCACCGTGGCCGAGCTGGTGGAGGCGCACACCAACTTTGGCTTCCAGCCGGACTCAGCCACGCCCGGCCCTGACGCAGGGGCCTACCCGCATGAGCAGAATCCGCCCATCCCGGGCACCCCACCCCCCAACTACGACTCCTTGCGCCTGCAGCCGCTGGATGTCATCGAGTCTGACAGCGAGGGTGATGCCATCTAGAGCCTGCCCTGCCCCTCCCTGCAGGCCAAGAATTCGAACCTGAGCAGCTGAGACATCGCCCAAGGCCAGAGTCCAGGTCCCTCCACAGAGAGGCCGGCAACTCTTGGCCAGCCCCAGGCTGAGGGCTCCGAGGGGTCACGGTGCTGGTATGGATATGGGAACTGTGTTCCTGCCCACACCCTCAACCTGACCTGACCCTTGGCCTGGGATCCGCGACCCAAAGCACTGTCCCCTGGAGGCAGGGCACTTCCCTCCCAGTGACAGTCACCGTCTGCCCCAGAGATGAAGGCAGGCAAGCACACTGTGCCCTTTGACCCCAGAAGGAGCCTTCTTTTCCTCCTGCCTCAGCTGGCCTGGTGAATGGGTTGAGTGAAGGTAGAGTTGGTGGAAAGCAGGCATCAGGGTCTTGCCAGGTGGCACATGTTTTGTTCTGGAAAATAAAAGTGGAAAACATAGAGTCTAGATTTCCTCTTTGTCGGGCTGAGCATCCAGAGCGCCCTGATGCATCTCTTGGAGGGTAGAAGGGCATCAGTGCTAACTTGAGAACAGAGACATGGCCAAGGAGAGGCCCAAGCTGGTGATTAAGTTTCCTTCAAGTCGTCCCTGAAACAGTGACTTTATGCCTTTTTCAATGTTGTCCAACTTATTTCTTTGGGTTTCCAGAACTGAGAGAGCGAGGGAAGGAGGTAAGGTGGGATAAATACTTAAAACTAAAAACTGGCTTAATCACAAGCATCTCCAGCAGCTCAAATGATGTCTGTTCTCTCTGCCTTCCCAGGCAGGCTCGGCTTATATTATAGCAGCAAAGGGCCATTTGCAACTGCAAACTCACATCTCCAGGTTAGCAAACCCAGCTAGGAGGGAGCCTCTCTTTCCCAATTGTCTCAGCAAGCTCCCAGGCTGACTCTCATTGGTCACTGAGTAGGTCACATGCCTGCCTCTGAACCAATCAGTGTGCCCCGTTGGTAGGCTGCTGGAATTAATCAGACCCTGCCAATACCTAAGGCCCCTTGGCCCCTCCGCAGAACCACATGGTCTGAGGGTGATGGGGACATGGTTCCTAGGGGTGCCAGATAAAATATAGGCCACCAAGTTAAACTGGAACTTTTTTTTTTTTAATTTGGCTGCCTGGGTCTTTGTTGCTGCATGCAGGCTTGCTCTAGTTTTGGCAAGCAGGGCTACTCCTCATTATGGTGCATGGGCTTCTCATTGCAGTGGCTTCTCTTGTTATGGAGCATCAGGTCTAGGGTGAGCAGGCTTCAGTAGTTGTGGCTCAAGGGCTCCAGAGCACAGGCAGTGTAGTTGCCTGTTGGTGCACTAGCTTAGTTGCCCTGTGGTGTGTGGGATCTTCCCGGACCAGGGATCGAACTGGTGTCCCTTCATTACAAGCAGATTCTTAACCAATGAACCACCAGGGAAGCCTGAAATTGGAACTTTAGATAGGCAAATTAATTTTTTAGTAGACATCCATGTAATATTGGGGGCATGTGGTACTAGTATAATCAAGAAAACAAACCAGTCAATCCTAAAGGAAGTCAACCCTGAATACTTATTGGAAGGACTGGTGCTGAAGCTCCAATATCTTGGCCACCTGATGCAAACAGACGACTCACTGGAAAAGACCCTGATTCTGGGAAAGATTAAAAACAAAAGAAGAGGGAAGCAGAGGATGAGATGGTTGGATAGCATCACCAACTCACTGGATATGAACTTGAGCAAACTCTGGGAGATAGTGAGGGACAGGGAGGCCTGGCATGCTGCAATCCAGGGGGTTGCTAAGAGTCGGACATGTCTTAGCAGCCGATAACAACAACATTATACTAATAAATCATTGTTTTTCTGAAATTCAAACTTAACTGAGCTTCCTGTGTTTTTAATTGCTAAAGATGGCAACACATAGCCTGGTGGGCTACAGCCCATTGGATCGCAAAAGAGTCAGACACGACTTAGTGACTAAACAACAACATGGCAATGCTGTCGGCCTCCCAAAGAGGAATCAGGAGCCATTATCAACGAAGGATGGGATCTGGCAGCTGCGGACAGTTCACCACTGCAGGGCCCTGCTGTCAGCTGCCAGCCCTGGTGGTGAATGAGTGCTGGCTTCAAAGCCTGGGACCAGGGCGTCTCAGCCCTGCTGGTCTAGAACACCAGAGTCCTTGGCCTGAAAGGCAAACAAGCTGTGCTCCCTTTAAGTGCCCACAATGGCACCTGTGGAGGAAGGAGGTGCCACTCCAGTCAAAGGCAGCATTGCTAGGGATTGAGTGGGGCGGGTCTGGGGGAAGCCAGGTTTCCCAGCTCAGAGCCAGACCGAGTCTGCAGGCTGGAGTCAACAATTCTTGGTAATTATCACACTTCCTACCATGACTAGGACTTTTATTATTAGCAGTGGTAGTTGTCACCACACTCAATATTATTTGTTGTTGTCTTTAAACAATGACTGTATTGTATCAAACATTTACCGCATGCCAGGCACCAGGCCAACTGTATACTTTGTAAGTCTTATTTCATTGAATTCTCATAACCACTGAGAAATATGATCATCCCATTTTATAAGTAAATAAATTGAGGCTTGGAGAGGTAAGTTACTAGACTAGATTGCTATTACCCTAAGTGACAAGGGCAAGACTCCAGCCTCATCCTGTTGCTGCTATGAGAATACCAGTGATCATTAGAACAGTAGTTCCTCAGAGGAGCCCAGGGCTTTCATATTTATTATCTCATCTGACACTATGGGGCAGAGCAATGATTATTATCTAACTCCTTTTACCAGCCTTTTGGTCACAAGTTAATTTGAACTTGAGCTAAAAAGGGAATTCATTGGTTCTTGTAATTAAAGTCCAGGGATTTCAGGCAAGGCTGTATCCAGGGGTTTACCTCAATCTAGTGATTTCTCCAGCTACTGGCTTTATTATCTTCTGTGCTGACATCTGTTTTACATAGTTTCTTTCCATGAGCTTTTCTTTCCCTTTTAGTCCCAGACTCATTCCCTCAGCTCAGCAACACAATAGGAAGAAAATTTTCCTAGCAAAAATTTTGAGAATGAGGCTCATTTGGATCAGCCTGGGCCACATGCTAATCCTGAACCAATCACTGCAACTGAGGATGGGAGATGCTACCTGGCCTGCCCAGGGTGGGGGTCTATGGCAGATAGTCCCTTACAGACTCCTGTGAAAGGTTTTGCCCAGAGACACGTGGAAGCAAGAGTGGGAGGAGCTTCCAGCCCCCAGAGCTGCTTGTAGAAAAGGACCAGGCTGACATGGGCATCAGGTGCTATCCTCTCCTGGGGAGTACTGAGGGCTGGAGTAAAGATGGATGATGGCCCCACCTCTGAAAGCAGGCTCTGAGTCAGCAGACGGGCATTACGCTCTCCTCCGGATCTAGAAGGAAGAAGGGCTATCCTATTCTAGCCCTTCAGAGCCTGAAAAATTAGTCGAGCAGTTCCAAAATTGCCCAGGAATAGCATTCTGTAATTCCTACCACTATCCCCAGTGGGAAAGTAAATTACAGATGCTGGAGAACTATGGAATTAGCATCTATTATACACCTACCCTGTGCTGTTAGTGATAGTCATCCAGTCACGTCTCTTCAGGACCTCATGGACAGCAGCCCGCCAGGCTCCTCTGTCCATGAAATTCCCTAGGCAAGAATTCTGGAGTGGGTTGCCATTCCCTCCTCCAGAGGATCTTCCCCACCCAGGCATCGAACCTGGGTCTCCTGCATTGCAGGCAGATTCTTCACTTCTGAGCCACCAGGGAAGCTCTTCATCTTATCTTAAGCACTCTTCAAATAACCCTATGAGTTAGGTACCATTCTGACCCTTGTTTTCCAGATTTGGAAACAAGGCTCAGAGAGGTGAATGACTTTCCCAAGGTCACACAGCTGGATGGTGGCAAAGCTGGAACCAAGCCCGAGCCTGTCTTAGCGGTGCTCACCGACACTGGCAGAGGTCCCTGCAAAGAGGTTTCCACTTCAAAGCAGCACTTTCCATGTTCCAGGTCTCCAGCTCCCACTTCGAGGGAGGAGCCAGGCTTGATCCCTGTGATCCACCACGTGAGAAACCAAAATATTTCTCTTGGTGCGAGCTTGCAGCTGATGCTCTTTCAGGGCCAGCCAAACTGTTTCCAACCATGTGGGGAACAGAGGGTGTGGGAATCCCCAGGAGACAGACCCAGAGGGAGACCCGGCCCTGGCAGCCTGGTGGGGCTGTTTCAGAGGCCGAGGTCACAGCGGTGCCCCTCCCAGGGGGCTGGCACGGGCAGGCTGAGCTGGGTGGGATTAGGTGGAGCTGGCGCCTCTGGGCTCCCAGCCCTGCACATGGCCGCTGAGTGACTCTGGGCAAGCCCCTTAGAGCTCTCCAACCCGCAGTTCCTTTGTGTCTGAAATATTCCCGGGCTCCACGGGAATGTGAGGCAATGGCTAGGAGACAAGGAAAGCCCACCCAGGCTCAGAACACGGCGCAGTTCACTTCCAAAGGAGCCTGTGAGAGACTCGGCTGCCTCCCCTTCTCCCCATGTGTTCAGGCAGCAAGAAATGCTGCGTGGTCTAAGCCAGGGTTTCTCTACCAGAGGTGGTTTTGTCTCCTGAACCATGTCTGGAGACACTGTTGGTTGTCACAACTAGGGCATCTGGTGGGTGCAGGCCAGTGATGCTGCTCAACACCCCCACAGTGCACAGGACACCCCACAACCGAGCTGTCCAGCCTGGCGGACGTCGGTCCTGCTCCTGTGCTCCCAGCCTTGCTTGCAGCCGGGGAGATGCCTGGTGACCCAACATGGCCATGAGGCCTGGGAGGAAATCACGGGTGGGGCTCTGGGAAGGCCCCTGCCTCCCCAGTGGAAGGGATAGAACTGCTGTTCGGCCACCCCCCTCTCTGCCTCCTTCCTCTCTGAATGCAGATGCTGTGCCTAGTTGCGGGAGGATGAGGCACCAGGCCTGTAGGGGAACGTCAAGATCACAGAGAGGCTGGTCCTGACTCGGTCCAGCCGCTAAATCAGTACCCATCAGTTCAGTTCAGTTCAGTCGCTCAGTCGTGTCCGACTCTTCGCGACCCCATTAATTGCAGCACGCCAGGCCTCCCTATCCATCACCAACTCCCGGAGTTTACTCACACTGATGTCCATCGAGTTGGTGATGCCATCCAGCCATCTCATCGTCTGTCGTCCCCTTCTCCTCCTGCCCCCAACCCCTCCCAGCATCAGGGTCTTTTCCAATGAGTCAACTCTTCGCATGAGGTGGCCAAAGTACTGGAGTTTCAGCTTCAGCATCAGTCCTTCCAATGTACACCCAGGACTGATCTCCTTGAGGATGGACTGGTTGGATCTCCTTGCAGTCCTAGGGACTCTCAAGAGTCTTCTCCAACACCACAATTCAAAATCATCAATTTTTCAGCGCTCAGCTTTCTTCACAGTCCAACTCTCACATCCATACATGACCACTGGAAAAACCATAGCCTTGACCAGACGGACCTTTGTTGCCCATAGCCACCACCATTTGACTCTCTGTTACTAGCGAAAATCAATTCTTATTTAAGTCACTCAAATTACATTATTCTGTTACTTATAGAGAACTAAAATCTTAACAGATACAGAAGCTATTGACAAGAAAAAAAAAAAAAAAACCTGATAGAGGGCTTCCTGGTGGCTCAGTGGTAAAGAATCTGCCTTCCAGTGCAGAAGACTCGAGTTCAATCCCTGAGCCAGGAAGATCCCTCATGCCACATAGCAACTAAGCCCGTGAGCCACAACTACTGAGGCTGTGCTCGAAAACTCAGCAACCACCACTACTGAACCTACGTGCAGCAACTACTAAAGCCCCGTGGTCTAGAGCCTGTGCTCTGCAACAAGAGACACCACCGCAGTGAGAGGCCTGAGCACTGCAACGAAGAGTAGCCGCCGCTTGCTGCAACTACAGAAAAGCCCACGTGCAGCAACGGGGATTTTCAGTCAAAAGTTAATTAAAAAAAAAAAGAAAAAAACCTGACAGAATCTACATCACCTGGCAGGTTTTTTGAAAAAGAGAAAGTCAAAGTCCTTACCTTTACCATGCAGGACCTGCTATGATCTGCCCCTCTTCCCTCCCTGACCTTATCTCCAGCTTCCCACTTCCCACTGCCGACCGTGGACATGCCCAGGGCCTGGTCCGCCTTTGCCCTCAGCCTGAGCACTCCTCTAGAGCTCGTCACCACGCACAACCCTCATCCTTTAGGTCCCGGGGTTGCCCGCCCAGTTTTCCCCAGGCCACTGCCACCCGACGCCCTCTGGGCCTCCAGCACTAACATCTGGGATGGTCTTAGTCGGAAAGGAAAGTGAAAGTGTTAGTCGCTCAATCGAGTATGACTCTTTGTGACTTAGATCACCAGGCTCCTCTGTCCATGGAATTCCACAGGCAAGAATATTGGCATGAATTGCCATGCCCTTCTCCAGAGAATCTTCCCAACCCAGGGATCGAATCCTGGGTCTCCCACATTGCAGGCAGATTCTTTACCATTCTGAGCCACCAGAGAAGCCAGACCTTAGTCAGTTTACCTGCCAATTCTCTCTCCCTTCCCGCTTTGACCTCCTTCACAGCTGAATCCCCAGTGTGGACAGCATAACACATGGGAAGCACCCAAATATTCACTAAGAAAAGACGGAAACAAAACGGCCTTCTTTCATTTCACAGTATTTATTAATTGCACGTTCAAGATGAAATCATTTTAAAAAAATTATTTGAAAATTCCTAATAAATAATTAACCTCTAATTTATAGCCTTTTTTCTTTATTATACAAATGAACCAAGTCCTTTTGAAACAAGTTCTGCCCAATCCCAGGTGGATTTTTAGAGCAAGTCCATTCTGGAGAGTCCCGTGGCCCTGACCCTCTTGTCAGCCGGGGGCGTAGGGGTCAGTAGTCCACACTCCGCATGGCGGCCACCGTGGTGGCAAGGCGACGGGGCAGGCCTTTGCTGACCTGTCTGTAGTCCTCGGGCTTGGCCTTCAAGAGCATCACGATGTTCTGGAGGGTGCGGGACGGCTGCAGGCCCAGGGCGTCCATCACATTGATCAGGTAGTCTGTGGGGTGGGAGCAGACAGACATAGACCAACAGACTCAGGACCAAGAGGAGGAGCCCCAAGGGCCTCCCCGGAGTAGAAACAAGACGTCAAAAAAAAAAAAGGAAGAAACAAGACGTCACCCCAACCTGTTCCCACCCCCCCACCCCCCGCCCCGATGCTGGCTGTCAGGCCGCTCTCAGCCTGCAGGCCTTCACTCTGATGGTGCTTTATAGGACAGTCAAATATGACTGCGAGCATGGCCCAGGCCCAGGTCTAGGAATTCTAAATTAATGAAGGAGTTGCCAACATCGCCACCACACACTCATCTCTGCAGCCCCGTCAGCCGACCTCAGCTGAAACTCTACCCTGAGAACTCCTGGGTTCCCAGCCCTGCTCCCCAGTGGCCTCCACTGACCACACGGAAAACCCAAGGGGTCAGGAGACACAGGGTTTATCTAAGCAGTTCCTGCAGAGCCCCTACAGGGGGCATGCAGCTGGTGCTGGGGGCAATCCCTGGTGTAATGTGGTTTCCACACATTCCAGATATAACCCCTTGGGGTACAAGTGAAGACAGATTCCCAAGCCCACCCCCAGGCCGTCGATGAGTCTCCAAGACAGGGTGTGAGGGGCCTGTCCTGAAAAGCAGCGCCCCCCATCCTAACTGGCAGGCGAGCTCAGGCAGCACAGGCAGAGTGGATGAGAAAGGGTTTCCAAGGCCGGGGTGACCTCAGTGACTCCTCTGACCTCTCGTGTCTCCGCTTCCACCCGTGGAGGCAGTCAGTACCCTGAGGCAGCATCGCTCAGTGGGTGAAGTGGAACAAGGACCGTGAACACACCCCATGTGACGCAGGTGGTCCATAACTGGGCGTTCTTTCCCTTCCTCCTTCCAGGGCAGCGTGGCCAGCGCTCTCCGGCTCCTCCCTCTCTTCCTGCTCCCAGGGGCTGGGAGACACATCACCCAGCAAGTTCCTCCCTACTTTCTGATCACCGCCCGCGTCCATCTCTCCTCCCTGATAGGCTGGTGCTCCAGCATGGCTCTATCTTCCCTGGGTCTTCTTTCCGGCTCAGGGCACAGCCTGTAGATGGTGCCTGCTCTGTCCTGGCTGCCCGACCCCACGGCCCCGTCAGAGAAGCCACTTCCCAGGAAGGGCACCACCAACCAGTCAGGCACCTGCCTCCGGCCCATGTGCACCCATAAAACTGGGGGCTCCCCTCGACTGCAGGCCAGGACCTGCGAAGCGGCAGCCCACGATCGACCACAACATCTTCTGTTCAGACAGCAAGAGTGCTTTTGTTTCAATGCTTAACTTTGTGTCTTTAAGGTGTCCCTGCGCTGCCACAGACCTCACCGCTCCCACTGTGATACCACCGGGAAGCTTCCTGGGCCCTGAGCCCACTCACTCCCTCATGGTGGAAGCTCAGTGAGCACAGAAATTGTCCAGACCTCTCTGGTTCTATGCCATCTCCTAGCACGATGGCTGCCATGCAACAGATGCTCAGTCACTGCTGAGCGAGTGAACAGGTGGATCTGGACGGGAGCCGAACAGTGGGGGAAGGCGACGTGTGGACAAGTGGACTCTAGGGGCCGCCCCCAAATCTCACTCGCTAGTTCTGCTGGTTCTCCCCTCTGCTCCCACCTGTACTAACAGGGACCACCGATGAACGTGGGGACCTCTTCATCTCTTCTCTGAACACGTGCCCCGTGACAGGACGAGAGCTGGCCGCTGCTCTGTAACTGCTGAGAGCTGGCCACGAATGAGCGCTGCGAGGAGAGTCACGCAGCTGGGTTCGAGGCCTGGCTCCGTCGCTCACTTTCCGAGACCCGGAGGAAAGCATCTCACTTCTATTTCTGCTTCGGCAAAACCAGAGGCTGGCTTGGCCCTGTGCTCACTCGGGTCAAAGCCCTGACTGGGTCCCCAGGCTGCTACTCTTCAAGGCTCCCACCACCACTCCCTTGACTGCTCCAAGAGCTGCCTCCAGCGAAAGAGCCGGCAAGTCACTGGAATGATACCAAGAGGCTGGGGAGACGCTCCAACCATCTGCCTGCAGCACCCCAACCTCAGAGCACCTCCCCCCAGGGCGGCATCACCTCCAGGGATGTGCGCCAGCGGGAGGGGACGGGCACACACCCCTTGACCTGGGAATCAGGGAGGTACTCGGGGTGGAGACCGCAGGGCGACCCTGGCGAGGTGGCCTTGTGACGCAAGTGCTCTGTGCCCCGTTTCCTTATCAGAGCACTGAAGGCAGGAGCGCCGACCTCACAGGGGAGTTTTGAAGATTGCATAAGACAATGCGCGCGAGAGCTTGGCTCAGCACCTGCATGCCTGCGCGTAGTGAGCGCTTAATCAACGTCAGCTGGGATGATGATTATATGGACGAGCAGAAGGCAGGGTGGCATCACACCAGTCTGCCTCACCCATCCCACCCCGTCTCACCAAGGCACCCCTGAACGGCTCTCGGCCCTGGCAGCTATGAGAATCCCCGGGGACATCTGGCAAACTACTGGTGCCCAGGCTTCTACCCAGACTCGTCACGTCAGAACCTCTGGGGGTGGGGACTGGAGAATCTGCATTTTTAACAAAGCTTCTTAGACCAACCCCGAGCTGAAGCTGAGAGGAGACCTGGGGCAACCCTCCTGGAGAGCTGGCCCTCCCCCGCCCGCCACGGGGACCCACCGATGTCGGTGGCCAGCTGCTTGGTGGAGTGCGGGGTGAGCTCGGGGATCTGCAGGATGGCATCACAGTAGGTCTGCATCGTGGCTCTGGCGATGGAGCCCAGCCAGTTGTCGGCCATGTTGTCCAGCTCCGGCAGCTCGTCCCCTGGAGAGGGAAAGATGGTTGTCATCAAAGAAGCAGAGCCTGGTCAGGAAAAATTGGCCATTGACAGCTTGCACAGGTTTCCCCGTGGCTCAAACGGTACAGAATCTGCAGGCAATGCAGGAGATCCAGGTTTGATCCCAGGGTCGGGAAGCTCCCCTGGAGAAGGAAATGGTAACCCACGCTAGTATTCTTGCCTGGAGAATTCCATGGACAGAGGAGGTGAAGGGTGGCAGTCCATGGGGTTGCAAATAATCAGACACAACTAAGTGACTAATACGTTCACTTTCACCAGCTTGTACAGGGCTGTTCTGGGTGACCAGGGCCATGATAGGTGCCGCATGTATACACAAAGCTGCAGTCTCAGTGGGCAACACAGGAAACAGAAGACAGGTACATCTTAGGTCAACTGGTATTGACTCAGTACAGTGAGGATTCAGAAAAGAAGGCAGTCAGGTGAGGTGGGACACCCTTAGCAGTCTCAAAGACTGGGGTCCGATGCAGCCACACAGGCCAGGGGGAGTTCTGCGCCTGCCCATCAGATGGCCCGCCAGAGCTTGACTAGCAAACCAGGAGCTGACCCCCATCTATAATCCAGGTCAGAGGGAGGGGGGCAGCCTCCTAGGGCCCAGCACCCACACCTGGGCAGCACTTGCCTCCTCTGCCCAGAATCATGACTCCACGGCAGCTCCAGCTGCCTCCAAAGACCTCCCAACTCCCTGTGGCCAAAACAGGTACCTCCACCAAGGAAGGCCATGACACGGGGAGCCTGCAACCTTCTTGCAGGTGTCTGCTCTAGCACACTGGGTGGGCAACCCTTGGACACATAACTTCTCAGTTCCTGAAGTTCAATTTCCTCATGGGAACGATTTTTAAATCTCCCTCCTACTTATCATATTATCTAAGCCTGTAGCCCGCCAGGCTCTTCTGTCTGTGGAATTCTCCAGGCAAGAATATGGGAGTGGATACCCATTCCCTTATTTAGGGGATCTTCCCGACCCAGGGATAGGACCCAGAGATAGAACCCAGGTCTCCCACATTTACCATCTGAGCCACCAGGGAAGCCCATATCTAAGCCAAAAAGTTCCTATTGGCGGTTTAACCACCTGCTTCATAAAACTTTCACTGTTAAAATGCTGGAAAAGAATATGAAAAAGAATTTATATATATGTATAACTGAATTAGTTTGCTGTACATGAGAAACTAACACAGCACTGTAAATCAACTGTACTTCAACAAAATCTTTAAAAAAGAAAAAATATGAGGACTGGAATGCTAGTGCACTAGGTAATTCTTTCCAATTTTTTGTATGCTTAAAAATTTTCATAATAACATACTGGATGAAAGATTAAAAACAAAAAATTACCCAGGTCAGCTTCTTTTTTTTGTTATGTTTTCAACCATTGTTACAGTGTTACTTTATGGCTGGAAGGTTTTTTCCTTCTTAACAATGTTCAACCCTGAGTCAAGCACATGGTAAACAATTAATAAACAAGTGAGTGAATGGAAACCACCACATACTCACTAAATCTCTATATGTGTATCTGCAGTGAAACAACAAGATATTATGCTCTTTCTCATGTAAGGCAACACACAATAAATACAGCACTACATTCTCTTGCCAAAGAATCTGAACACGAATTTAATCCTTATCAGTAAAAGATACAAAATGAAGTATTTCTGGATGAAACAACATGATGCCTGGGATTTGATTTAAATACTCTAGCAAAAAATGTAAGCAGAATATATGAAACAAGAAGCCATTCTTAAACCCAGGTGGTAAGTGTCTGGGGTTTCATTATACTATTCTCATGACGTGTGTGTGTGTGTAAAGTTCCATGAAAAATAGTTTAAACATTTTTTTAAGGTTTTCCTTTTTTTGTTTTCTATTGGGGAGCATTTTAAAGCAAAACACTTATTTATTTTTGGCGGTGCCTTGCGTCTGTCACTGCACAGGCTTTCTCCATTTGCAGGTAGCGGGGTCCACTCTCGAGTCGCGATGCCCGGGCTTCTCACTGCAGTGGCTTCTCTTGCTGAGGAGCAGAGGCTCTAGGGCACACAGGCTTCAGCAGCTGCGGCACACGGGCTCAGCTGCCCTGAGGCATGTGGGATCTTCCCGGACCGGGGGTCAAACCAGCATCCTTTGCGTTGCAAGGCAGATTCTTAACCACTGGACCACCAGGGAAGCCCCTAACATTTTTTTTAAACTTAAAAAGCATATGAGTTGACTGCTCCAGTGGTCCAGTGGTTAAGACTCTGCCTGCCCATACAGGGGACACAGTTCGATCCCTGATCTGGGAAGATTCCACATGCCACAGGGCAACTAAGCCTGCGCGCGGTCTAGAACCTGCGCTCTGCAAGAAGCCCCTCCCAGTGATAAGCTGGAGCACCGCAGCTAGAGAGCAGCCCCTGCTCCCTGCAACTAGAGAAAGCCCGCATGCAGCAATAAAGATGCTGCGCAGCCAGAAATAAATAAGTAAATAAAATACTTTTTTAATTAAAAAATAAAAGGGGAAGGCAACAAGAGATCATCCTCTTTAAAAAAAAAAAAAGTATATTAGCCATTAGATGAAAATAAAAATCACTTACAGCCCTTGGATCAAGATGGTGACACATGAAGACCCTGAACTCACCTCTTCCCCCTGGAGAGGCAGAGACACAGCCTCACCAAAACCCCCACACAGCACGGAGGGATCTCACAGGCAGAGTCCCTCCCTGAGGAGCGAAGGGTCTGTCTGTGCCCCACATCCGGTGCCCCAACCCTGGGACCCACACCAGTCAGACGAGGTCCCCAAAACATCCAGCTCTGAAACCAGTGGGACCCGGGGTGCTGTGGGGATCTGAGATACTCCTGTTGAGGAGCTCGAACACAGAGACTCATCCTGGGAACCAGAGCAAAGGCAGCAGTTTGAGAGGTGACCGGATTACACATGAAGGAAATTCAGTTGCTAGTCTTAAAGCTTCAGCCAGAGGGGCCGGGAGTATCCGGGGTTATCCTGGGGCGGGAGAGGTGCTGGAAAACGCCATTCTGCACTCTCCCCCTCCCTCGGGGCGCAGAGGGGCATGCGGAGACATGGCCTCCTGAAAGCTGAGGGTGTGCGCCCCCCGCGCTCTCCTCCTGCACCACTGAAAGTAGACGTGCCCTGTCCCCCACGCTCCTTCCCAACCTTGGCAACGCTGGTTCCCCACAGGGAACGCCTCGGTTGCCTGACTCTGATGATCAGAGGGGCTTGTGCTCCTGGGCCCTGCAGGACCATAGCAATAAAGTCATTTTAACATTTTAACTTTTGTTTTTTACTGTTTCAGTATAATTTTCTTAGCAGTTATTACATCAAAATTCACATTTATAGGATCCAGAGGACTGTCTTAGAAAGTATATGTAATCAGAGTTTAACAGTAAGATAGAACATATTCTCATTATAGCACGGCCCTTAAAGAGTCAAGGATAACAAGGAGAATTAAGTACATTTCTTGATAGAAAAAGAAATGAAGTCTGTATGCATAGTGTCACTTAAAAACAAAGTTCCAAGGCAGTATATAATAAGTCTATGGATGTGAATTTCAGGGGCAAATATCACTGACTTTCAAACCACTGACACCAAAGGGATGTCCAATCAAAACACAAGCACAGTGGCTTTCATTCATTGTAGAGCAATGATAATTCTATAAAGAGACCTTGAATCCTTAAGCCTTGTAATATGCTTTTATGCTGTGACAACTCTAAGGCGTAGATTCTGACGCATTATGACAAAAAGCCCTTGTTCTATCAGAAAACGCTGAGTTTTTTTTCTCAGAAAATGCTGAACATTTTTCTATCAGAAAATTCTGTGGTATTCTCACAGGATACCACACCCAGGACACCACATAGGAGACTGAAATACAACCCGTCTGCGTGTGAAAAAGGCCCGTTTAATTGTCCTGAAGCTTCAACCTGGGGGATTGGCCTCAGGTTTGCCACATACCTAAGGGCTACAGAGGTGCCCTCAGGGAAAGCAGGCAGGGAGACATCACTCTTGCACCTTCCCTTGGCTTCCCCCCGGCTCACTGGTGCCTTCCAGCAAGGAGCTTCCACACTCCTCTGAAGGCCCCATTCTTGCAGCTGTCGCCCATGAGACACCTCCAGACCAGATCTCCCAGTCTGGAGGTCAGCAGGGACTGACTGCAGCCCCTGCGTACTTGAAAAGCTCTTACCTGCAGATCTGGCTTCCAATCAGCCTGAATCTGGGTGCTCAATGTAATCACCCCCTTCGGAACAGACAGGTCTTGGCACATTCTGGGACCCATCAAGAAAAAAATCAGGCTTCCTGGACAATCATAAAGGTATAAGAGACAACCAAGAGCTAGGGCGAAGCTGAATGATAAGGTTTATTTCCTACACAAAGCCATTCCTTCAAGCCTGGGAGAAGGGGCTCTTTTGCTTGTTACATAGAGGCCAGCACAGAGAGTCAAGCAAAATGGGAAACAGAGGAATAGTTTCCAAATGAAAGCGACTGAACCTGAGAAAAATGCCTTAATGAAACAGAGATAAGTCATCTATCTGAAAAAGAGTTCAAACTCATGGTCATAAAGTTGGTCACCCAACTTGGGCAAAGAATGGATGAACAGTGAGAATATCAACAAAAAGAGAGAAAATATAAGAAAGTACCAAACAGAAATAATAGAGCTCAAGAATATGAACTGAAAAATACATTAGTGGGATTCAACAGCAGACTAGACGAACTAGAAGAACGAATCACTAACCTAGAAGACAGAGCAGTGGAACTCATTCAAACAGATCAGCAAAAAGAAAGAGGAATTTTAAAAAGTGAGGATAACTTAAGAGACTTATCGGACAACATGGAGTAGAATAACGTTTGCATTATAGGGGTTCCAGAAGGAGAAGAGAGAAATGAGCAGAAAATTTATTTGAAGAACTAATGGCTGAAAACTTCCCTAACCTGAGGAAGGAAACAGAAATCAAGATCCAGAACAGACAGAGTTCCAAATAAGATGAACCCAAAGAGAAGCACACCAACAGACTTCACAAGTGACATGTCAAAAGTTAAAGAGAGAATCTTAAATGCAATGGGGGGGAAAAAAAAAACAAAACCTTGCTATGTGCAAGGAAACCCCATAACATTATCAGCTAATTTTTTTTATCAGCTGATATTTCAATAGAAACTCTTCAACCCAGAGGGGCTGGCATGTAATATTCAAAGTGCTGAAAGGAAAAAACTTCCAACCAAGAACAGTCTATCAGGCAAGGCTATCATTCAGAACTGAAACAGAGATAAAAAGTTTTCAAAACAAGTAACAGTTAAAGGAGTTCATCACTACTAAACCAGCCTTACAAGAAATATTAAAGGGCCTTCTTTAAGCTGAAAAGAAAAGGCACTAATAATAAGAAAACATGAAATAAAAATCTCTCTGGTAAAAGGTAAATATATAGTAAAGGCAGTAGATGCTAGTATGAAAGTTAAACACGAAAGTAGTAAAATTAACTTTAAAAATTAGCTAAGGGATATGCAAAAAGATTAAAAATATGACATAAAAAATTTAATGTGATAGGGGAGGTAAAAATGTAGAGTTTTTTAAAATGTATTCAAGTTTAAGTTTATACCAATTTAAAATATCCTGAAATATGTGTGTGTGTATGTATACACACACACACACACACAGAAACTATTATATGTGAACCTCATGGCAACCACAAAACAAAAACCTACAGTAGATACACAAAAGATAATTAGAAAGGAATCTAAACATAATACTAAAGAAATTCATCAAACCACAAGGGAAGAGAGTTTGGTTCATATTCTGCCAGATCCATATTCAATACTTTACATGCAAACATGCATGCAGAAATAGACATTTCTGGTGAGGTGGGGTATTTTCAAAACATAAATAATACTGTATGTATTATATTATATCTGCTTTTTTGTCTTAACAATAACAGATCCTAACAATAAAAGATCTTTTCTGTCTTAACAATATATAAAATCCATATTTTTGAAGACCTTATCTCTAAGTACAAACAGTTCTACCTCTCATAAAGAAAATCAAAAAGAAATTTTCAACATTATGGATACATCACAATATATTTATCTACTCCCTGAGTAATAGACATTTGGGTTTTCTAATTTTGTGTACTGAACTGCCTCATATGCACCTTTGTGGGCATACAAACATGGATCCCTGTAGAACGGGCATGCAGAAGAGCTATTGGATCAAAAAGGATGGGTGTCCTTTAGCTGTTGATGGAAATGACCCTCCAGACAATCTTTATCAATTTATACTCCTAGGGTCTAATCTTTGGTTTTCTTCTTGTACAAGTCATGAGATATATCATACATGTGGTAGAACATATAAAATAAATTACACATCTTACAGAACAACCACAAAGCCAATGCCAGTGCAATGACTTCTATGTTCAAGACAAAGGCCTCTGCCAGGACCTGAAACCTCCCACACGCCTCTCCAATCACACGTAGCAGGATCGCGGGTACCATGCTCTACAGCCTCCCCCAGGTAGCATCCCCCAGCAAGCCTTCGAGCTTTGGCTGTGCACATTCTGTCTTACCTCTGTTGCTCGACAGTATGTTTGTAAGAATCATTCATGTCATTATGTATTGCTGTAGCTTGTTCACATTTAATACTGCATATTATTTCATCCCATGACTGAACCATAATGTAGGTGTCCGCTGACTGTTGATGGATATTCGGGTTGCTTCCAGTTTGTGGCTAGTACCAAGTCACCACAAATACCCTTACAGATAAATGTGGGGGCACCTATGGAAGACGTTCTAGGATATACATCTGGGCGTAAACCCGATAGGCTGAGGGTATGCACACTGTCACTCTTATTAGAAAATGCCAAACTGTTTTCAAAGTGGATACACCGACTAACAGTGGTGGTGAGCGCTCTCCAGTCTTTTTTTTCCAGCCTCACCACAGAGCTTAACAGACCTTAGTTCCCCGACCAGGGATCAAACCAATATCCTCGGCAGTGTAAGTGCAAAGTCCTAATCACTGGATAGCCAGGAAGTCCCCTAGTCTTTTCTTCTTGCGCTTATACACATAGCAGTTTTTTTTTTTTACTGGACTCATACTGTATACTGCATTAAATATTTTTGTAATCTCAAAAATGACAGGATGATCTCTGTTCATTTCCAAGCAACCCATTCAGTATCACAGTAATCCAAGTCTATACCCCAACCACTAATGCTGAAGAAGCTGAAGTTGAACGGTTTTATGATGATCTACAAAACATTCTAGAACTAACACCAAAAAAAGGATGTCCTTTTCATCATAGGGGACTGAAATGTAAAAGAAGGAAGTCAAGAGATACCTGGAGTAATAGCCAAGTTTGGCCTTGGAGTACAAAATGAGGCAGGGCAAAGGCTAACAGAGTTTTGCCAAGAGAATGAACTGGTCATAGCAAACATCCTTTTCCAACAACACAAGAGACAACTCTACACACTGACATCACCAGATGGTCAATACCGAAATCAGATTGATTATATTCTTTGCAGTCGAAGATGGAGGAGCTCTATACAGTCAGCAAAAACCAGAGTGGGAGCTGACTGTGGCTCAGATCATGAACTCCTTATTGCCAAATTCAGACTGCAATTGAAGAAAGTAGGGAAGACCACTAGACCATTCAGGTATGATCTAAACCAAATCCCTTATGATTATACAGTGGAAGTGAGAAATAGATTCAAGGGATCTGATAGAGTGCCTGAAGAACTATGGACAGAGGTTCGTGACCTTGTACAGGAGGCAGTGATCAAGACCAGCACCAAGAAAAAGAAATGCAAAAAGGCAAAATGGTTGTCTGAGGAGGCCTTACAAATAGCTGAGAAAAGAAGAAAAGTGAAAGGCAAAGGAGAAAAGGAAAGACTGACCCATCTGAATGCAGAGTTCCAAAGAATAGCAAGGAGAGATAAGAAAGCCTTCCTCAGTGATTAATGCAAAGAAATAGAGGAAGACAGTAGAATGGGAAAGACTAGAGATAGCCTCAAGAAAATTAGAGATACCAAGGGAACATTTCATGCAAAGACGGGCACAATAAATGACAAACCGTAGGGACCTAACAGATGCAGAAGATATTAAGAAGAGGTGGCAAGAATACACAGAAGAACTATACAAAAAAGATCTTCATGACCCAGATAACCGTGATGGTGTGATCAGTCACCTAGAGTCAGACATCCTGGAATGTGAAGTCAAGTGGGCCTTAGGAAGCATCACTACAAACAAAGCTAGTGGAGGAGACAGAATTCCAGCTGAGCTACTTCAAATCCTAAAAGATAACACTCTGCAAGTGCTGTACTCCATATGCCAACAAATTTGGAAAACTCAGCAATGGCCACAGGACTGGAAAAGGTCAGTTTTCATTCCAATCCCAAAGAAAGGCAATGTCAAAGAATGTTCAAACTACCATACAATTGCACTCATCTCACACACTAGCAAAGTTATGCTGAAAATTCTCCAAGCGAGGCTTCAGCAGTACGTGAACCGAGAACTTCCAGATGTTCAAGCTGGTTTTAGAAAAGGCAGAGGAACCAGAGATCAAATTGCCAACATCCACTGGATCACTGAAAAAGCAAGAGAGTTACAGAAAAACATCTACTTCTGCTTTACTGACTACACCAAAGCCTTTGACTGTGCGGATCACAGCAAACTATAGAAAATTCTTAAAGAGATGGGAATACCAGACCACCTGACCTGCCTCTTGAGAAATCTGTGTGCAATTCAAGAAGCAACAGTTAGAACTGGATATGAAACAATGGATTGGTTCCAAATTGGGAAAGGAGGATGTCAAGGCTGTATACTGTCACCCTGTTTATTTAACTTACATGTAGAGTACATCATACAAAATGCCGGGCTGGATGAAGCACAAGCTGGAATCAAGACTGCAGAGAGAAATACCAATAATCTCAGATATGCAGAAGACACCATCCTTATGGCAGAAAGTGAAGAGGAACTGAAGAGCCTCTTGATGGAAGTGAAAAAGAGTGAAAAAGCTGGCTTAAAACTCAACATTCAAAAAACTAATATCATGGCATCTGGTCCCATCACTTCATGGCAAATAGATGAAACAATAGAAACAATGATCGATTATTTCAGAGGGGATTCCAAAAATCATTGCAGATGGTGAGTGCAGCCATGAAATTAAAAGACGCTTGCTCCTTGGAAGAAAAGCTATGACAAACCTAGACAGCATATTAAAAAGCAGAGATATTACTTTGCCGACAAAGGTCCATATGGTCCAAGTTATGGTTTTTCTAGTAGTCATGTATGGATGTGAGCATTGGATCATAAAGAAAGCTGAGCACCTAAGAATTGATGCTTTTGAACTGTGGGGTTGGAGAAGACTCTTGAGACTCCTTGGACTCCAAGGAGATCAGCCAATCCTAAAGGAAATCAGTCCTGAATATTCTTTGGAAGGACTGATGCTAAAGCTGAAGCTTCAATACTTTGGCCACCTGATTCAAAGAACTGACTCATTGGAAAAGATCCTGATGCTGGGAAAGACGGAAGGCAGGAGGAGAAGGGGATGACAGAGGATGAGACGGTTGGATAGCATCACCGACTCAATGGACATGAGTTTGAGCAAGCTCTAGGAGTTGGTGATGGACAGGGAAGCCTGGCGAGTTGCAGTCCGTGGGGTCACAAAGAGTCAAGACACAACTGAGAGACTGAACTGAACTGAATGTTTCAATGGCTGTATAGCATTTAGCTCTACGATATACCAAAAAAATTCTAATCAAAATTTATTTCTCTTTCTGATGCTTTGCTTTTATAAACAATGCTGGGATGCACATTCATAGAGTTATACTTGTGATTATTTTATTAGCACACTTATACAGCAGAACTCCTGATCTAAAAGGTATACACATTTCTAAGGCCTTTGATCTTATGTCAAATAGTCCTTCAGGAATTCAAACTGTACAGTTTAAACTGTTTTCCTCCACCTTGCCAAATATTAAATAAACACTTAAAATATATGGATGTATATACAGTCAATTTGATAGGTTATAAAAAATAAACTATGGAAAAAAAAAAAGGGAATTCCCCTGTGGTCCAGTGGCTAAGACTCTGTGCTCCTGATACAGGGGGGCTGGGTTCAATCCCTGGTTAGGGAACTAGATCCCACATGCCACAACTAAAAACTCTACGCAGCCAAATAAATAAAAATAAATGTTTAAAAAATAAATAAATAAATAAACGATGTTAATTTGCAGCTCTTTGAGAATTACTGAGGTTAAACATTTCTTTATATGTTTTAGCTTATTTGAATGCCTTCGGGTTATTTACTTAATTTTCTGTGGGTGTTCATTTTTTTTCTTACTGATTCATAAGAACTTTTATAAAATGAGGATATTAACCATCATCTATCATATATGCTACTATTTCTTCCAGCTTATCATTTATATTTTTTACAATTTCTTTCATTTTGAAGTCTTCTCTTCCTCATCCCTAAGATTAATTAATACTCACTCATAGGTTAGCTTAGCAGGTTTCACATTTTAAATCTGAAGTTTAAACAGAATTATTCTTTTTTTCAAAAATTATATGAGTATCAGGGACTTCCCTGGTGGTCCAATGCTTAAGATGCCATGCTTCCACTGCAGGGAGCCTGGGTTCAATCCCTGGTCGGGGATCTAACATCTCACATGTCAGGTGGTGCAGCCAAAAAATTATATGAGTATCATTAATATTTATAATCCTATGAAACTTACAGTTTTTATTTGTATTACTTTTACAAACAGTCTGTGGAAATTTGACAACAATCCTAATTCTCTGTGGGATAAAAACCTGACGTATTGATTCAGTCAAATACACTGATTATACGAACAATTTCTCTTTTCTTATTAATTTTCCCTTCAAAGCCTAAATGAGAGGTATGACGTTTTCTCAGTACTCATGCGGTTTTGCCATTACATGGCTATCAGCTTCTTCTTTATACACATCGGTGCTACGTTACTGGACACACTAGGGTACCTGACTACTACAGGTTCACATGGAATCCACCTGTTACCCACATGAATCACTTAGTCCTATTTATTATCTTCTGATTTGATTCAACTTCTTCTAACAGTAATGCAGTCATCTTTTTTCTAATCTGCATTTACATGAGATCCCTTTTAGCAACCCTTAGTTTATAATCTTTCGATGTGATTTTATTTTCAGTGTGGTGGCTTCTCTTGAGCTGCTGAATCCTTTATACACCAAGTGATTCTTTTTTTCTGTCTGTTCAGCCTTAAAGAGGGAGGCCTATCGTGCCCAATTTAGAGATAAGATGATTTTTGGATTGGAGAGTACGTGGCCCCTGTTCAAATCTGTCAGGCCAAGATAATGAGGAAAAGGAAACGTGTTCATGTGTCATATTTTTACTTTGTCAGTTTATAGACCCAGGAGCCTTGGGGAGTTGGGAGCTTGCTGCAGTCAGAGACAATTGGACAGGAAATGCAAACCTCTGTGCTGGAGAGTTTATTTTTGTTCTGACAAGAACTGTTCTTACAAGGGTCCACTTTACTCTGCACGTGGCCCACAGAGAGAGGGAGCAGACAGCGCACTTAGCGAGCCCCTCACCCCTTGAGCTCCTGTCTGTCATCAGCGAGTGCCTATGAGCCTAGGCCCACTTGCCACCACCTCCCCGATGAGGGCACTCGGGGGGTTCACCCCGGGACACGCTACACGCAGTGAGCCTTCCCTTACCCCCTCCGTCCTGCAGAAGTCCCTCCATAGGTACAAGAGAACCCCAGTCTCTCCCAGCCACTCCTGTGCACTCGGACACCTATTTCAGTGGGCGTGTGGAGGACGTGTGTGTGATGCGGGTGAGGCTGCAAGGAGCCTGCGATTACATCCCAGCCCGCTGCTCCCTGTCCCGCACGTCTCTCTCACCTTGCTCTGGAGGAAACGGCAGCTTCCCGGCATGCAAGGCCAGCTCTAAGGCTGAGTCCTCCTGAGTCACGAAGGGCTCCAGGTTCAGGGGGAGGGACATGATATACTGCCCGATCTGAAACAAAAGAGAGCGCTGTCAGCCCGGCGCTGACGCATGCACGTAAAGATTGCATGCAGTATGTTCATGCGAAGGCGAACGGTGGGCAGACAAAACTGTGAGACCTGCTGGCAGCCCCAGGCCTGATCTGTCCAGAGTGTCGTAATGTGGGTTAGGCAACGTCTGAAAAATAGAAGCACTGCCGGTTTGCATGTAGATCATAGATTCATCCTTCTCACTAATGGCCTCAATATTTCTGGAATGCACTCAATGTGAGCTCTACCTCAAATGAGTAATGGATTACCAGAGTGCTTTGTAAAATGTAAAGCGCTTGTGTAAATATGTTATTATTACTGTTCATGGATGAAAAACCGGTAAGATGCTAATGTCAACAAGTGCATGGTCAAGCAAGAATTTCAATTGTGTCTTTTGGATTTGGATCTGGGTCTCTTCCTTCCCGTTTACTGAATCAGGTGAAAGAAGGAGTTTTGTTGGGGGGAAAAAAAGCAGTTTATAAGTTAATCTGGAGGGAAAATCGTATGTTTTCAAAACACAAACTCTAGAAAACAAACCTTCTTGGTTGGTGAAGAATCGCAAAGGTAGGGTTACAAGACATTAGAGATGAGCCATAAAGTAACTCAGGGTTAGTCATGTGTGTGTCATCATGCATACATTTTAGACACCTATTTCTATTACAACTCACAATTGTTTAGTACAAAGTAAAGGTAAGCATAAGGTAAGGATATGCTTTGTTCCAAAATGAGATTGATTTTCAGGTTATGATGATGTAATATATATTTTCTTACAAAGGTACTGGAGCCTGTTGCTTTTTCTGGCTTCATATTGATTCTATACATTCATTCCCACTTAAGAGTTGATACTGATTCTGCAAGCTAACGTCCCAGGACTATCCGAGAAAGATCTTCTCACTCTGGCCTTATATACACCCAGACGGTGGCAGGCGTCCAGAAGTTAAGACAGACTCCCAAAAGCTACCAGCCCAGATTAACGCCTTCATTTCCAAATATTAATGCAGCCCACTGTGCTAATAAAAAATTGTTAGTCTGGTCTCCTTTTAAAGAGGTACATTCACAGATGGTAAAATAAATGAAATTAGCACCTTTTCTTTTACTTAGCACAATCTTTTATTCAAACTAGACAAGTGGTCATGTACCTTGCTAATAACCACAACCACTGTACATTGCAGCTTGAAATGGCAACAAAATCATCATCTTCCCCCAAGGCTGGAGGAAGAGCAGGATGCTGACTTTTGGGGTTAGAATTTCTCCATTTTAGTTCCACTCAGCCAGTACTTCCTGAACACCTACTATGTGCAGAGATCACAGGCATATTCCTGTATTTGGTACCTCTTTAACCTGTAGCCAGTTTTACTTGAAATAAAGAATCGTCATCATCATGCCTTGCATCTATGCTGTTTTATTTTTTCCATGGACGTTTTCCTATTTCATCCCCTTATAATGCTCACACAGTTCTGTGTGGGTGAGGGCATCCACCAACAAGGCAAAGTGTCAGGTATAAATTTTCAATAATCTGACACCTCAAACTTCAATTAATGGGTCTCAGATTGTGGGGATCACTGTGATTCCTAGAGAGATTCCATGACACCAGGTTTCTCTCGGGAGTTCTATGTTTAATTTTTGGAAATCAATGTGGGAAAAGATGCTTATCATCAGACCTCTAGAAGTCTGTCTACTGTTCTCACATATCAATAAATACTCCTCAATATCCCGTCTAGGTGAGCGCAGTGACTCAGGAAACATGAAAAGCTCTGTGGTCAGAGGACCGGGGTTTGAGTCCTGGCTCTCCCACTGTGTGACGTCGGGCACACAGCCCGACTTTGCCAGCCAGGGCCTTGGTTTCATCATCTCTGAAATGAGGGTGATCTCACACTTACTTCAAAGGGCTGTGGCAAGGATTAAATTAATCCTGTGTGACACACACATACAGCATCCTGGCATCCTAAGAGAGCGGCCGCCGGATAAATGGCTTCCCCGCCCCACTCCCATACCCCAGAGCCTTGGTGCTGCTGATGTGAAAACACGGCTGCCGCCAACTGGCTCACGAAGTTGTTGTGAAGATAAACCTCGGTCGGGGCTTCCCTGGTGGTCCAGTGGTTAAGAATCTGCCTGCCAATGCAGGGGAACACCGGTTTGATCCCTGGTCTGGGAAGATCCCACAAGCCTCAGGGCAACTAAACTTGTGCGCCTCAACTACTGAAGCCTTCACACTCTAGAGCCTGTGCTCCACCACAGGAGAAGCCACTGCGTCTAGAGAAAGCCCAAGTATAGCAATCAAGATCCAGCAGGACCAAAAATGATAAATAAATAATTTTTAAAAAGTCAATTTGAAAACCTTTCAAGTCCCTTCTAAGCAACATCATTTCTGGAATCAATTTACACTGCAACACACAAGTCTAGAGAAGGAAATGGCAACCCACTCTGGTATTCTTGCCTGGAGAATCCCATGGACAGAGGACCCTGGCAGGCTACCGTACATGGGGTCGCAAGAGTTGGACACGACTTAGCGACTAAACCACCACCGCCACACAAGTCTCAGTCCTAAAAATGAGAGTCTTCTCATTGTTTGTAAAGACCAACTCACATTTTTAGCTCCCTCAGTCCAGGATATTGGATAATGCCCTGAAAAACAGGAAAACAACTGCCTTGTGGACCTGACACTGCTCAATGAATAGAGTGAGGAAGGCCATTCTCTTTGCTACTCACCAGTAGGATCACACAGGCTTCCTCTAACTGTACAGTATTTACTTTTAAAATTCTTTTCCATCGCTTCTCGGCCTTTTGGCTAAGATCAAGTGTAGTATCTGTTCTTATCAGTTTAAAATTCTTTTCCATCTTTTCATGACTTACATGGGTCTTAAAGTGAATGCTCATGGCAGAGATCACGCATCTCAAAATCACCCCTGAAAAATCAAAGAACTCTCCCACAGTATGGGGAAGACATGATTGGGATCTGCTGCTCCCGGATGGTATTTCTTAGGTTCACCGACATTTAAAAACAACAGCGCTGGACTGTAGGAAGGGCAATGAAAGGAGAGGCCACATGCAGACGTCTGGGAGACAATCAACTCCCAAGGGTGAAAGGTGAAGGGGCAAAGGACTTGAAGTGCCCCTGTTCCCCTGCAAGGCTCATTCTGTTCTTTGTTAACATTAAGCCTGTATAACTAAAATTCTTGTTAAGAGATTTACTTGAAAGTGAACGTATTAGTCACTCAGTTGTGTCTGACTTTGCAACTCCATGGACAGGCTCCTGTGTCCATGGAATTCTGCAAGCAAGAATCCTGGAGTGGGTAGCCATTCCGTCCTCCAGGGGACCTTCCCAACCAAGGGATCAAACCCAAGTCTCCCACACTGCAGGCAGATTCTTCACCGTCTGAGCCACCAGGGAAGAGATGTACCTGCTGCTAAGAAATTAAACATAAGCACACAGACCTGGTATAAGGTAGGAGCTCACTACATGTTTTTTGGATTTGAACTCAGAACTACGATACACTGTTCTTCTGAAAAGTCATGAAGAATTTGACCACCTGCTTCCCATCTTCCCAAGTTCTGAATCTCCTACTGCAGTGGTCTCCTACATCTTTGGCACCAAGGACCAGTTTCATGGAAGACAATTTTTCCATGGCTGGGGGTGTGGTTCGGGGATAATTCAAGTGCATTACATTTATTGTATATTTTTCTTCTATTATTATTATTACATTAACTTTATCGACCTCAGATCATTAAGCATTAGATCCTAAAGGTTGGGGACCCTGTCCCACTGGACTTGCACTTTGAAGCCCTCAGGTATTGGCCACATCTCACATTGAGAGGGATGGGGCAGGGGCAGGAATGTGTTAGGCTCCAAAATCCATATGTGTTTCACCAGCTGACTTAAGGAAGTCAGCTGCATTTCCTTAAACTCCTGGCTATGGATGGAGACTGTCCCAAAGCACAGGTCCAGACAGCACCGGGGCAGCCAGGACCACTGCACCTGGCAGGGTCAGACGAGACGCGGTCTCAGATGCTGTGACCAGCAGAGAGAAAAGTGTGCAGAGGTTCTTACGTTGCTGATGTACTCAAGCGGGGTGAGACTGAAGGTGGGCAGGTCATCGGTCAGGGTTTCTCCAATGCCCGCAGTGTTCCAGCTCTAGGGGAGGAAGGAGAGGAAGCAGTCAGGGTCACAGCACCTAGGCGGCACGGGAAGGCACATGAAGAACACGGCACCCACCGCAGGCGCCGTCTCTGCTCAGAGCCGGCCTCTGGCGTCATCGCCACGTGGCAGGGCAGGGGTTTCTCTTCCTCCAGTCATCACCGGGAAGCCCGCCACAGAGGAAGCAATCCTTTCTCTCTCTCTCTGCATCCTTTCTGATCCTTAAAAGTCCATAAAGCAGGAAGTCCTACCTTCCCGACTCAACTATTCAATGGGAACCAACACTCTGTTCACCTTTCTCGGAAGGCGAGAGAAAGAGCTGGTTGTTCTTGTTCTCGGTTTCTCTGCCGGGCACAGGCAGCCTCATTAACTCTGGAGTCATCAGCCTGCACTCTGTAGAGACCAAGACCCCCCTAAAGCCCTCCCCAGAGACCACAT
Source organism: Cervus elaphus (assembly GCF_910594005.1). Lineage (NCBI taxonomy): Eukaryota > Metazoa > Chordata > Mammalia > Artiodactyla > Cervidae > Cervus > Cervus elaphus. Next base: position 35,176,547 of record NC_057824.1, read on the forward strand.
CTGAGTCGGAAGCCCTGTCTGGTTACAGGAATATCCAAACCATGTTCAGCAACTACTGTCGCTAAGGTAAAGCTGCTGCTTTTGATCCACCTGCTTCCTGGATCTAGGTCTCAGCTGACTCAGAACTCTGGGAAAGGGATGAGGAGGCTCCAGAGCCCATGGGCAGCCCCTCTGTCCTCTCCTGACCCCCTGTCTGGAGACCAGGAGCACTGACATGTCTCCTTTGGTCATTTAGCAGAACCACGACATCACTGTGGAGCCTTCCCGGGCCCCTCTGTAGAGTTAGGCCAGTTACCGGCACACACGTGGTCACAGAGGTCAGCCCGGCACGCCTTCACACAGAGGTCTAGCTTCTTAAGTCTTACCCAGGTCACCCTAGAGCCAGCCTGGAAAGCAAGGCCCTTGCTGGCTGGACTCCTGGAGGGACTCCTGAGGTCACATGGTAGCTGCTCCCTACAGCCACCTGAGACCGATCTGGTTGCTTGATCCTCTAAGTAGCTTTCCGGGAATGGCGTGACCACGTCCGCCCCTGGGCTCCCGGCCCAGGCCAAGGGGCAGCCCTCCTCCCCACGCTCTCGAGCACCAACTCGACTCTTAATTTGCCTGCTCTAGACAAAGTCTTTTCTTCCCCAGCCCTGCCCCTACAGTTTTCTAAACGCCTTGCTCTTTTCTGAGAATCCTTTCATTTCAAACCATCCTACTTTTCTTCAGTTAACTCCCACCCCACGGGGAGGGACGCACGGGTCAGGCACGCGCACTGAATGCCTATGATGTACCAGGCTTTGTAGGGAGAGACAAAGAAATGGCTCATCTTGGTTCTTGCTCTCCTTGGGAGAACCGAGACCCCCAACACATTCCCACCCTAGACCCCCTACACTTACACACACACACACACACACACACAGGCTTCCACTTCAGGAGTTCTCAGCGGCGGATGTCAATTTTATACAGTAAGAGTTCAGAGCAACAAGAGCCCAAGGTGGCTAGAGAAGGGGCTGGCCAGAGGATGCATGAGGTGCAGAGAGGAAAGGCTGGAAAGAGCGCACAGTGTGAACACTGGGCTAAGTAAAGGAGAAACGAGAGAGAGAGAAAAGAGATAGGGGCAGGGAAGGAGGAAGGGAGGGAGGGAGAGAGATGGGAAGGTAATCTGTTACGTCTCAAAAGAGATGTAAAAGACATACCCACCAATGTGCAGAGCTAGTCTGGATCCTGGTTCAAATCATGACATTTATAAGACAATCAGAAATTTGAACATTAATTGATGACATTAAGGAATAATTTTAATTTTATTTTTAGGGGTGATTATGGTATTGTGATTATGTTGAGAGCTCTATTTATTTATTTTTGGCTACGCTGGGTCCTTGCTACTTTGCTTTCTCCAGCTGTGGCAAGCAGGGGCTACTCTGGGCTGTGGAGGGCAGGCTTCTCACTGAGGTGGTTTCTCTTGCTGTGGTGCACAGGCTTCATCCCTCTGTGGCATGTGGGATCTTCCCGGACCAGGGATCAAACCCGTGTCCCCTGCACCGGCAGGTGGATTCTTATCCACTGTGCCACCCAGATAAGTCCCTAGAGCTCTTATTTTAGATAAGGGGGCATATAGGACACAGGACAGCCAAGAGCTGAGCAGTGTCAAAGCAGGGTGATGAAGACACACAGTTTATTACACTCTTCCCTCTATTCTTGCATATATGTAGGAAATTTTCCCATAATAAAAAGTTTTTAAAAATAGACTATCACATTGACTGTGCGGAGCCAGGGAAGGGATCTGAATGTGCTGAGACAAAATCAGAGCAACGCTTTATGAAGATTGATGCAGCAATTCTCAGAAGGACTGTGGGTGGAGAGGCTCAAGAAACAATTCAGAGACGACGAGAACCCAAACCAGGGCAGTGGCCATGGAGACAGATGGAGTCGGATTTTAAAAAGAAGCAACCATGCAACCTGGTGGTAGAGTCTTGGCAAAGAGGGTCTCAGTGAGGGAGCAGAGGTGGTGAAGGCCAGGGCGGGCAGAGAGAGGGGAGGCCAGGAGCCGGGGCTGAGTCACGGGGAGAGGGCACAGCATCTAAAGGACAGGCACCGTGGGCTGCAGGCCCCGGGATGGCTTCGCAGAGGAGGCGGGGGGTGGGGGGTGGGGGGGAGCTAAGATGAGGGTGGAGGGAAGAAGAGCCAGAGTGGAAAAGTACTTGGGAATAAGGGCGAGACCGGGTGGACTGATGGGGGAGGGCCTGAAAGGTGGGCAGAGGGGGCGGAGCTGAAGAGGTCAATAAGGAAATGGTGTGGATTATTTTTCAACTCAAAATTTCCTTCAAAGGGGCTTTTCTAACCGTCTTTCACCAGGTAACGTAGGTAAACTTCACCAGCCTATCTTGAAAGGGAATATGGTGTTGGTTTATACTCTTGTAATGGACAAGGGCAACACAATTTACCAGCAAACATTAAAAACAAACATTTAAAGACCAGGGTTTAGTTTTCAAATCCTTAAGGCCAAAAGTGTTTGTCTTTGTATTGTGCGCTTTCATTCTAATTTCATTAGAATTCCCCCTAATCTCCAGAGCTGCCTGCATCCGTTCCCAGGGCCTGTGAGGCCTGAAAGAGAAGGTGAGATCAGGCAGCCAAGGACGGGGCAGAACAATGAGCGTGGAATGCAGAAGTAGAGGGGAAGGGACAGTGCAGGCACCAAGCCCGGCTCAATGAAGACGACTAAATAACTGGCAGAACTGAGGTTTCAGAACAGGAGCCCAGATCTTTAATCTCTGACAAAATAAAAATGATAAAAACAACCAAACCTGGGAGGCTGGGGAAGGGAGATGAGAGACGGAAGGAATGCTAATCCTATCGGCTTTCAGGGCAGGTGAATCAATGCTAGTATCTACCTAAAATGGAAACGTGACTAACAAAAACAGTAACTCCATCTATCAGTAGTTTTTATAATCTTTCTTTCTTGATCTTGCGGAGATCTTCTGGGAACTGATATGTTTCATGGTGAAGAAACTATTGCCTCAAGATCAACCATTCCTTTGGTTCATTTATCTTTGTTTTCTAAAGTCAAATAAAATCTATACTGCACACATTTTATTTTTTAAAAAATCAGCATGAGTAGTACAATTCCATTTCTTCCTATGGACCATCTATCTACCAATGCCCACCCAGCCCTCAGCATGTGAATGGACAGAAAGATATGTCTGGCTTGATGATTTCTGGATGGAGGGACCTTGGAGGGGGTTATTGCTTTTATTCTTTGTACTTTCCTGTATTGTTCGAATTTCTGAAAATGAGTAATTTTTAATGTTTAAAAACTATCACTACTCTTAAAAACTGATAATCACAGAGAGAAAAAAAAAAAGAAAACCACTACTTATTCAGCAACTACGCTGTGATGGGACTGTGTTAAATTCTATCATATGTGAAACCTCACTTAATCTTCACATATTAATATGATGAGCATCACTGTATTCCCATTTTAAGGATAAGGAGATGCTCTACCAGCCTCAGCCATGTGATCCAGCAAGACCATAGATGGCTGTCTGGGTACAGCTATGGTGACATCACCTCCGCTAGGATGTGACAGCCATGGCCACCATTCCACCAACCCAACAAGCAACCCCACCCCACCCATGGCAGCAATGTGAGATCCGCTTAGAGAAGATCTCACGGCATTTTGCACAAGACTTGACCAAATCATACAGCAAATGGGTGAGTGGCCCTTGGCTCCCGATCTAGTATATTTTTTAGGGGACAGCAGAAAGCAAAGGATCTATTGGTGAGCAAAAGCCCATAACTGGGTCTTTCCCAAACGACTATCTTTCTCTCTTTCTTTCATTCATTATTTGTTTTGGCTGTGCCAGGTCTGAGGTGCCGCATGTGGGATCTAATTCCCTGACCAGGGATCAAACCTGGGCCCCTTGCATTGGGACTGAGGAGTCTTAGCTATGTGACCATCAGGGAAGTCCCCCCCAAAATTATCTTTTAAAATATCCTAAACACCAAAAAGAGAACAAAGAAGAAGAATGATAAAAAAAAAAAAAAAAAGCCAAATCCAAATAGACTTGAGGAGTCTGTAAGAAAAATTAATCAGGGGACTGTCTCAGAAATCTGAAAGGAAACTTGAGTTCTGGACACAGAGAAAGTCAAGAGCCAGTAGAGAAAATAGAGGACTGAGGGGCAATTCCTTGAAAAGCAATAAGGACAAGCAGAGAAGAGGGAGCAAGGCATTCCAAGAATAACCAAACAGCAAGAGTATCAAAGACAGAAAAGAGCATTGCCCTTCAAACTCCCTCAAAAACACCAGACCACACCCAGTAAGGCACTCTCCTGGGTAAGGTTCCAGAACCAAGTCTCCACAAATATCTGGCATGAGAACAACTCGACCTCATCAGACAGCGAGCTCCTGTGACCAGCCCCAGCCTATCCAATGGCACATAAGCTCCCCTGCCTCTCCCTGACAGGCCACCGGGAAGCTTCTCCAAATGGTGAAAGTTAATCAGGCAAGAGGAATAATCCCAAGAAACAGTCTGAAACCACAGCATCGCAGTGACTACAATTAGATGAGACAGACCCTTGGCAGGGGTTAGTGATGATCTCTTACGTAACCCTTAAAAAGAATAAATTGTTTGGGAACAGAAAAAAAAAAAGAAAAAAAAATATATATAAGACAGTCATGCTAAACAATGAGTTATAAGGGAACAGGGACTCTGCAGTGAGGCTTCTAGCCCAGGAGTGTCAAAGCGGGCCCCTCCTAAGGCTCAGGAAAGGGGTGACAGGTCCAGCACAGGGGTTGAGGGGGCGCACTGGCCGGTTGGTGGGAAACTCACATCCATCTTGGGAATGAGGAGCAGCTGCTGCTTGATGCGCAGGAAGACCGAATCGAAAGCCAGCTGGTGCGCCTGCTGGTTAAGCCGAGTCAGAGCCGATCGTGACGCGGACAGCAGGTGGTGGTTACTCGACCCTTTTTCCTAAGACAAAAAAATGCAGAAGGCAGGTTGTTAGGCCCTGAATGCACCCGAGGGATGAGCTAAATGTTTTGAAAAGCCGCTAAAAGGAAAATGGTGAGAGGGTTCTCGACAGTGATGGTTTCCGATCCTGGCTGTGCTCAGGACCCCCTGGGGACATACTGAGTCACAGACACCCAGGATCTGCTTGAACCACCAAGTCTCGATATTGTTCATTCACTTTCCCAGGTGATTCTGACGCACTTAAGCTAGTATCAGCTCATGGAGTGACAGTTTAGGAAAAACAAACCTGTCACTGTCCCTCGGGGGTACAGAAGAAAGGAAAAAACTGATGAGACGTGTCAAGTAGAAACAAGAGTGACGGACAGAGCCCTGATTCCCAGGGAGGTCAAGTCAATTATTCTCAGCCGTACACCAGAGCATGCACCCCCCTGTGTGAGTCCCAAGGTATTTCAAACAGCCTGAGAAAATACAGAGGTGGAAAATGTAACCTTCGTTTTGCTATTATTAGTGAACCAATTACGACAAACAGACATAAATCAGATCAGCAATAAAGATAAACAGAGCTGCTTTAACCTAATCACAGAGCATGGATGAGTGAGCTTGCAGAATGGCTTCGAGAAGTGTTTGTCAAGCTCAAATGCAGCCAGTTGGTGGGTCAAGGTGCAGAGGGGTCGGGGAGACCCTGTGAGGGCAACGCTGAAGCCTCAGACACATCCTGAGGGGCACTGTACACTCACCTCCAGAGCGCGAGGCCCAAACAGATAATTTCAGATTGAATTTGGTGCTCTGGGAACAGGACTATCTCCTCTACTTATCACCAAGAGAGTGAGATTCAAATCAGACTGGGGGTGGGGGGGAGGAAGTTTCTGGAAAGGATGCCATGGACTGCTAAGAACCTCGGGTCATTCTTGGGGAGCCTACGGCTCATTCCACTTGTCATGAAGTTGCTCTGCCCCTGGACCCCAAGGGGGCCCAAAGCTCAAAGTCAAGGGCAGTTTTATGGCAGACAGACAAATCTAACAGTGATTCCCAAGTCCTTGTGCTTCCACATGGAGAAGCTTGCACTGGGGGAGGGGGTGCTCGTGCCTGGCTTCTCTATACCCTTGCTCCTCCCCTGGCTGATGGGCTGGGGGCCACCTTCCCACGTTCTGTCCCTGTGTGGGGGTCCAGGGCCGTCCAGCTCAGCCCATCCTGCTGACAAGTTAACTCTGGGGGAAGAATGGCAAGCTCATTTGGCTACAGATCCAGAGCCGCATCCTCCAACCTACCTTTCAGTAATAAAGCTCCATTAATCTGACTCCTACAAGTGTGTTTCAGTTGGTTCAACCCCAGTTTAGTCGCTCAGCTTCTTAAAACCCCAACATAACTGAGACAGAGACGTGGGAGTAGGCTTTGCCACAGCCCAGGTCCCACACACAGGGGGCAGAGCAGCCGGGTTAGGCAGAGGGTGAGTGACAAGGCAAAAGCTTTCAAGAGTGCAAGAATGCCATCAGTCTGGTCTCATACCTTGAGGGTATAAAGTATTTCCATTAAACTGCCATATTCGGCAGGGCTATCTTTCTGGAGGTAATTATATTCTTGCCATGGGTTCTTGGCAGAGCTCTTCTTGTCTGTCAAGATGCTATCTTGAAAACTGGTCAGGCTCCGAGGGCTGAAGGAGTCAGAGAGATACTTCCCAGCTGTGGACAAAATCCTGTAATGAAAGTGATGGCCATTATGCCCTGAGCCACGTGCGTGGAACTTCCTTCCTGGACATTCACACTCCTCACTGAATCCCGGGATGTCCTCATGAGGCACACAGATGCCATTCATCCTTCGGGAGGGAGCTGGATGTCAGGTGCACAATGAACACCAGACGTTTTCATTTCCTGTTTTAACGCGCTCTAACAGAATATGCCATCGTCCTAATATGACGCCCAGCCTCAGGGCAGCTGTCAGTTCATTGCAATCCGGAATATTGTGAGCTTTCTACATATGAGCTCTGTGAGCATCTCTTTGGAATGGTCAAAGCCAAGGGAGACACCAGTCCAAGGGTCACAGAGGCACGAGATGTGGCGGTGGACAGCTCGTCCCTGGGGCCCCCTGCACACCTCTACACACAGGACTCACACTCTCGCACACACCTGTGCGGTGCTCCTGCTCACCAGCACCATAGAGCTTACTTCTGCAGTTTACAGAGACATACTGAGGGAAGTCGGCGCCTTCCTGAGAAGGAACAAAGCCTGCGGGGAGGTTGTATGGGATGCTCAACCTCTAGCGCGGCTTGGGGAGTAGACTCTCTGTCTCTAACGAAGATGACCGCCCTTGATGGAGGCTGAAAACCTTCGCTCCGTTCTTCCTGAACCCAACTTCACCACTCGGCTCACACATTTAAACGTGAACAGGATTATACAAACCTGTGTGGCTAGGACACTAGACGCTGTTGTACATCTCAACCGTGCCTAATTCCCCAACCCATTCTTCACTGTGATTTATTATGAAAAACATCACTTTGGACACGGCAGCTTTCAGGCACTTACTTCTTCAAAAGCAAATCCCATGACGTCATCAAGAAATGCCTGGATCTGCAAACAAATGCTGGGGACAGGATCCTCCTCAGGGACCAGCTGACACAAGCAGCTACCTGCCTCTGCCATTAAGGTCAAGTCACAGTTTTCCCTCTCTCTAATGCCCACAGGGCATTCTGGGCGGGTCTTTTTTCTGTGGAACCGGGGCCTGTTCCTGCCACTGCCTTATTTCAAGTCTTCACTGTTTCTTGCCTGGATCACAGTGGCTGTCCCTTTCTTGCTTCATTTAATCTGTCCTCTGGGGGTTACTGGAATGATCTTTTTTAAATGAAAATCTGATTTTATGTTTTTTCCCAAAGATCTGCCAGTGCCCCACTAGATAAAACTAAACATGCCTGGCATGGCACCCAGGGCCCTCCATCACTGGAGCCCCTGTATGCTTATAAACATTCCCATTACCATGCCAACCACCCCCAGCTCAGCCCACACACCATGCTTCAGGCCCTTGTATGTCTTGCTCGCATGCTGCTATGATCTGAAATGCTCTCCCCTCCCTGTTGCACCGAGCAAGATCCTACCCCTTCTAGAGGCACTGCTTTCCTAGGCCCAATCTTACTCCTGAGGCCTCAGTCCTCTGACCTCACCAGCCTCTCACCTCTTATATATTTAGAACAGGCTGTCCCATTCCTCTCCATCAGATGGTGAGGCTGAAACACACCAAGTGTTCTTCATCTCTGAGTTCCCAGCACTTAGCAGAGTAGTTATATCTACTACAGTGGACAAGAATCCCTTAGAAGACATAGAGTAGCCCTCAGAGTCAACAACAGAGTCCGAAATCCAGTACTTGGGTGCAGTCTCAAAAACGACAGAATGATCTCTTTTTGTTTCCAAGGAAAGCCATTCAATATCACAGTAATCCAAGTCTAAGCCCCAACCACTAATGCCGAAGAAGCTGAAGTTGAACAGTTCTAGGAAGACCTACAAAACCTTCTAAAACTAATATCAAAAAAAACATGTACTTTTCATCATAGGGGTCTGGAATGCAAAGGTAGGAAGTCAAGAGATACCTGGAGTAACAGCCAAGTTTGGTCTTGGAGTACAGAAGCAGGGCAACGCTAACAGTTTTGCCAAGAAAATGTGCTGGTCAAAGCAAACACCCTCTTCCAATAACACAAGAGACGACACTACACATGGGCCTCACAAGATGGTCAATACTGAAATTACACTGACTATATTCTTTGCAGCCGAAGACGGAGAAGCTCTATACAGTCAGCAAAAACAAGATCGGGAGCTGACTGTGGCTCAGACCATGAACTCCTTACTGCAAAATTCATATTTAAATTGAAGAAAGTAGGGAAAACCACTAGACCATTCAGGTATGCCCTAAATCAAATCCCTTACGATTATACAATGGAAGTGACAAATAGATTTCAAGAGATTAGACCTGATAGACAGAGTGCCTGAAGAACTATGGAGAGACGTTCATAACACTGTACAGGAGGCGATAATCAAAACCATCCCCAAGAAAAACAAATACTAAAAGGCAAAATAGTTGTCTGAGGTGGTCTTACAAATAGCTGAGGAAAGGAGAGAAGTGAAAGGCAAAGGAGAATAGGAAAGATACATCCATCTGAATGCAGGGTTCCAAAGAATAACCAGGAGAGATAAGAAAGCCTTCCTCAGTTATCAATGCAAAGAAATAGAGGAAAACAATAGAATGGGAAAGACTAGAGATCTCGTCAAGAAAATCAGAGATACGAAGGGAACATTTCATGCAAAGATGGGCACAATAAAGGACAGAAATGGTAGGGACCTAACAGAAGCAGAAGATACTAAGAAGAAGTGGCAAGAATACACAGAACTATGCAAAAAAGATCTTCATGACCCAGATAACAATGATGGTGTGATCACTCACCGAGAGCCAGACATCCTGGAATGAGAAGTCAAGTGGGCCTTAGGAAGCATCACTACAAACAAAGCTAGTGGAGGTGATGGAATTCCAGCTGAGTTATTTCAAATCCTAAAAGATGACACTGTGTAAGTGTTGTGTTCAATATACCAGCAAATTTGGAAACCTCAGCAGTGACCACAGAAATGGAAAAGGTCAGTTTTAAAGTCAATCTCAAAGAAAGACAATGCCAAAGAATGTTCCAACTACCATACAATTTTACTCATCTCACACACTAGCAAAGTAATGCTGAAAATTCTCCAAGGTAGGCTTTAACAGTATGTGAACCGAGAACTTCCAGATGTTCAAGCTGGATGTGGAAAAGGCAGAAGAACCAGAGATCAAATTACCAACATCTCCTGGATCATAGAAAAAGCAAGAGAATTTCAGAAAAACATCTACTTATGCTTCATTGACTATGCTAAAGCCTTTGACTGTGAATCACAACAAACTGTGGAAAATTCTTAAAGAGATGGGAATACCAGACCACCTGACCTGCCTCCTGCAAAACCTGTATGCAGGTCAAGAAGCAACAGTTAGAACCAGACATGGAACAACAGACTGGTTCCAAATTGGGAAAGGAGTATGTCAAGGCTGTATATGGTCACCCTGCTTATCTAACTTACATGCAGAGTACATCATGTGAAATGCTGGGCTGGATGAAGCACAAGCTGGAATCAAGATTGCAGGGAGAAATATCAATAACCTCAAATATGCAGATGACACCACCCTTATGTCAGATAGCAAAGAGGAACTAAAGAGCCTCTTGATGAAGGTGAAAGAAGAGAGTGAAAAAGCTGGCTTAAAACTCAACACTCAAAAAACTAAGATCATGGCATCCTGTCCCATCACTTCATGGCAAATAGATGGGGAAACAATGGAAACAGTGATAGACTGTATTTTCTTGTGCTCCAAAATCATTGCAGATGGTGAGTGCAGCCATGAAATTAAAAGATGCTTGCTTCTTGGAAGAAAAGCTATAAGAAACCGGGACAATGTGTTAAACAGCAGAGACATCACTTGGCAAAGGTCCATGTGGTTCAAGCTATGGTTTTCCCAGTAGTCATGTATGAATGTGAGAGTTGGACCATAAAGAAGGCTGAGCATCAAAGAACTGATGCTTTTCAACTATGGTGTTGGAGAAGACTCTTGAGAGTCCCGTGTGCTCCAAGGAGATCAAACCAGTCAATTCTAAAGAAAACCAATCCTGAATATTCATTGGAAGGACTGATGCTGAAGCTGAAGCTCCAACACTTTGACCACTTGATGGGAAGAGTCAATTCATTAGAAAAGACCCTGATGCTGGGAAAGATGGAAGGCAGGAGGAGACGGGGACAACAGAGGATGAGACGGTTGGATGGCATCACCTACTCCATGGACATGAGTTTAAACAAGCTCTGGGAGATGGTGAGGGACAGGGAAGCCTGGCATGCCGCAGTCCATGGGGTCACAAAGAGTCGGACACGACTGAGCGACGAAACAACAAAAGCACAGAGCTGGGCAGAGAACAGGTGTTGCATAATTATTCTGTGAGTGACAGGCGGCCTTGGACTTGGTGAGCAGGGAGTTGAGAGCTGAGCTTTCATCTCTTCCCTCTAGGAAGTCAACTCTCTTTCTTGGGGTTACTATAATTCATGTCTCAGACTCAAAACAGCCAGCAAGTGGTATCAGTCTGCCTTCTAGTTGAAGAAAAGCAGTTACATTGGGAATGTTTTGAATATTAAAAATTATCATTAAAAATTTCTGAATAATGTGCTCAACAACGAAAACCAAATCCAGTATTTTTAAATGTTGGAATAAACACAGCTCCAGCAATAAGGAACTAACGGCATTCTTCCCTAGCCTCCACTTCAACCAGTCACCATCATTAGACTCTGATGTCCTGTTATATGTATTTCCCAGTATTGTGAACTAAACAATGCAGAAATGAACCCTTGATTTCCTCATTCATTAAGAAACATTTTCAGACTTCCCTGGTGGTCCAGTGGTTAAGAATCTACCTGCCAATGTAGGGGATGTGGGTTCAATCCCTGATCCAGGAAGATTCCACGTGCCATGGGGTGGAAGCCCGCTGGTCACAACTATGGAGCCCGTGTGCCCTGGAGTCCATGCTCTGCAACAAGAGAAGCACCGCGTTCTCCACAACTGGAGAAAGACCTTGCACAGCAACAGAGACCCAGTGAAGCCAAGAACAAATACATTTTTTTAAAAAAGAAACGTTTTCTCATTGTTGTAATGGGCTCTAAGCTAGGCTTTGGTGCTTTCAGATGATTAACCACAACAGAGCCTGCCCAGAAGCTCAGAGATTAACAGCAAAGCCCAATACGTGCCAATACTGTGCTATCTGCCATGCCAGGAGAAGGCAGTTAATTCCACACATGATAACGAGGGAGGGACGAACATCCCAATTCCACCTACTTCCTCAACGCATCTCCTTTTCTTGAAAAGCTGCTGCCCATGCCTCAGTCAGGGAAATGTGTACATTTATTCTGGACTCTCCAAACCTCATCGTCCCACTGAGCTGCCCTACTAAAGCTGTGTCCCAGTGAAAATGCCACTGTGCCAAAAATCGGTAGTGGGCACCATGAAAGTAGAGAGGAGCCACGGCAACCTCCCTGCGTGTCACCCGAGTTCAAGAGAAATCCCTCGGGTGACACCCAATTCGGCCTTGCTTCACTCAGCCTGTAAGTCACAAAATGGTCCCTGTCAAAATGATCACCTGCCTAGGTGATCTCTAAAGCCCAGTAGCCAATGTCACTCTTATCGCTCAAGTAATCTGGAGTGTTTCGAGCTACCACGGCTGCCACCCCAGGGGAGTGGTCCGAAGTCACAGTCTGGGCTCTGCAGGAGAAATTGGCGTGGAGATAAGATAAGCTTTACAGGCAGCGGCCACACACTTGGGCTCCATGATTAGAACACAGATGGTGACTGTTACTCTTTTCCCTATCCAGGCTCAGTGCTTCCAGAATGACGTCACCTCTTAAAAAGGCTCCCCTGTACACACTCAATCTGTTCTCATCACACCAGAGCGCGGGCCAGGCGCTCAGCCTCACTGGGGTGCAGTCACAGGAGCTCGATCTTTACCTGTCTATGAACACCCCATTCACCTTCTTAACCAGATCCTTCCTTGCCCTTTAGAATGTAATATTCATCTTCATTAAAAGATTAAGGCAAGTCTGTATGTTCTGATATGGTAAGACTTCTGATATGCACACAGAGAAACACAAGTCTAAGGTCGGACAGCCATCTCTGAGGAAGGACGGCGTGGTGATGACACACACTCAGGATGACTCAGCTGACATCCACGTTCACACACAGCCTCTTACTTGCATCACCTCAGACACAGATCTTTCCACAAATAATTTCTTTTTTTTTTTTTTCCACAAACAATTTCTTTTGCTTAAAAAGCTATTATTGTGGCTTCCCTGGTGGCTCAGTGGTAAAGAATCCGCCCGCCAATGCAGGAGACACGGATTTGATCCCTGATTCAAGAAGATCCCATATACGACAGAACAACAGTGGTAAAGAATCCGCCCGCCAATGCAGGAGACACGGATTTGATCCCTGATTCAAGAAGATCCCATATACGACAGAACAACAGTGGTAAAGAATCCGCCCGCCAATGCAGGAGACACGGATTTGATCCCTGATTCAAGAAGATCCCATATACGACAGAACAACTAAGCCCATTTACACCACAACTATTAAGCTCCGAAACAAAAAAAGCCACCACACTGAGAAGCCTGAGCACTGCAACTAGAGAGGAGCCCCCACTTGCCGCAACTAGAGAAAAACCCGCACAGCCACGAAGACCCAGCACGGCCACAAATAAATAACTAATTTTTTAAAAAAGAAGCCAAATTCTATGCCTCAATGTCTCTTCATGTGTAAAAATGGGGATAAGAAGAGTACTTATCTCTTTGGGGCCCCTGGGATGACTAATGAGTTAACTCGATAAGGTTCTTAATGTCAGAGCTCAACAAATGTGACAGGGGTGGAGGGCTGTTAATGTTTCTTCTGAAGAATAAGGTGAGGAGCTTTTCAGTTTTTCACTTTGTATACTTGTGAACTTTTAATTTGTGCAATGAGTTGGGCCCAGGATGTAATTACTACTGTAATTAAGAAAATTAAAAAAAAAATAATAAGCTACAAGTTTTTATTTTAAATATGTAAATGTAAAACGTTCTCATTTTTGTACAGGCCCTTTGTGAACCCAGACCTAATTACCCTCCACCATTAGCTCCCTTCACTGTGTGTGTGTGTGTGTGTGTGTGTGTGTGTGTATACACCTGCATATGAATGTGAGCCTAAGTGTGCGTGGGAGTAGGGTGGAAGGGCGCGTTCACTTCATCATTTATATTATTTACACACACTCCATTGTATGTCTATGATGTTCTGGTTTTATTTGTTCCAGGAAGCCACATAACCTCTGTGCTGGGCTGTTTGGGAGTCATGAACCGCAATAGCTGCCCATTCCACTCCACCCCACCCCCCACCCCTAGCAAGACTTTCCCAATAATGAGAACCATCATGAAAAGTCTTGCGACTTGAAGGCAATCCATGGGATAAGAAATGAAAGAAGACCAACAGTGGTGAGAAAAAGAAATGACCCGCTCAGGGCCCTGACCCCAAGGGCAGTCTGACCTCCTTCCCCAGCAGCTCGGCCCTACTGTCCACCCGGTCCGAGGCTTTGGCTTGCTTTTCACTTTGTACCACTGCCAGAAAGTCCCTCCTGCGGAGATGACTTTAGAACAATGAAGAATTATCCCAGAAAGAGGGGAAGGGACAGATGCTAGGCCCTCACACCACCTGAGTTCAGACTTCTTCCCCGAAACTCCTGAGGAAGAGAGAAATCAGCTGCACTGAGGCAATGAGAGATTCTGCTGAAAGTAAGAAACAAGAGCATCTGGGCAGCTGGAGCCCTCGGAGGGGTCCCTTCGGGGCAGGTATCAGAAGAGAGAATGAGACAGCAGGGACCTTCCAGACCCCACCCCAGAAATCCTCATTGCCACACACCCACTTTGCAACACAGAATCCTGGGGTAGATACCAGATGGCAGGCTGGCCTGGTTTGTCCCGATTCTGTGGGCTGGACCAGGGGACTTCACCACCGCTTCGAACACCATTTCTATGGCGAAATTTATTTCGATTTCCAATAACTGACTCACACACATGCAGCAGGAACCCAGCCCACTGATAATTTGGAGACAGCATGTACTGTTTTCCTCAATTAGTCCAAGACTTTCATATCCAGCTAAAATTATGTGCCTGCTGCCAAGCAGACCTTGCTCCTTTTAGATGCTCAATAAACGCTGAATGGGGACAATACTGACACCTCGTTTCCTAGGTACAGACAGCCCTGGAGCGCTGAGGCGTCAGACCGTGCTCTGTACTCAGTCAAGTTCTTCCCCAACCCTGGGCCCAGGGACCCACCCCGAGGCCCCTCCTACCTGTTTGCCAGCTGCTGCTCAAAGTCCCCACACTGCCTTAAGAGCTCTCCGCAGGTGGCTATTATCCTAAACAAAACAAAAAGCACTTCAAGTTTAAGCACCTGGAATGCTGACATTTACAGGACAAACATTGTCTCATTCATAAAAATTCTAACTATTCAACCCTTTTGGTTGTGTGCTGGGTTGTGGGAAAGCAGGTAATCCTTTGAGCTCAGTTGTGTCAGACTCCTCACAAACCCATAGACTGGAGCCCGCCAGACTCCTCTGTCCATGGGATTTCCCAGGCAAGGATACTGGACAGGGTTGCCATTTCCTTCTTCAGGGGATCTTCCCGACCCAGGGATCAAACCTGGGTCTTCTGCACTGCAGGCAGATTCTTTACCTTTACCGTCTGAGCCACAGGGAGGCCCACTTAGAGGGCCGGCCTGAAATGTTTCATTCATTAGTAATTCATGTAAAAGGGGAATTCTGGTCCCTTCTGATATTCCTCTGTCATGGGTCTCCCTGCTATGAATCACAACTCTATCCAACGTGATCTGAAATAATTTAACATGTCCCAAAATACGAGGTGGTGCTAGTGGTAAAGAGCCCACCTGCCAATGCAGGAGACCGAAAAGACGTGAGTTCTATCCCTGGATCAGGAAGATCCCCTGGAGGCGGGCATGGCAACCCTCTCCAGTATTCTTACGTGAAGAATCCCATGGACAGAGGAGTCTGGCCAGCAATAGTCCATAGGGTTGCAAAGAGTCGGACACAACTGAAGCATCTTAGCACGTACACAAAATACTGAAGTTGGTTTTGGTTTTTGTCTTTGAGAAAATGGGTTGGAGGAAATTCCCTGGTAGCTCAGCAGTTAGGACTCGAGTTTCCACTGCTGCAGGCTTGGGTTCCATCCCTGGTCAGGGAACTAGGATCCCACAAGTTTCGTAGTATGACCAAAAAAAAAAAAAAGCAGAAACAAACAATAAAATGGGTTGAAAATGTTTATGTCTCTAAAATTTAAAAACCAAAATTCATTATTTAATGTTTGTGAGATGCCTATTTGCCAGCCATAGAAGAGAAAACTGTTTTGATATTAGAATTATGTTTCACCCTGATCACATGAAAGGCAGATGAGTTTAATCCATTTGTTTCTGAGAGATAAGTCTGAATGATCATCATGTCTGAATTTAATATTTGTTTAATTTCTGAGTAATTTTATGCTAGGCCTCAAAACTCCAGCCACTGAGTCCTTCAACACCAAACTATAACGTCAGGACAAATCCAAGGATTAAAAACATCTTAGGGCTAGTTAACTTTTAACTTTCTCTAAAAGTGCCTATCATCACTAAGATATCTAGGCATTCCATCATAAGAAAGGTTTATGAGAAAGTGAAATATTCCACTCACATCAGGTACAACAGAACAACTTCATGCATAATATTTTCTGGTGTACCAAGCTGCCACAGCTGATAAGGGATATTAGCATCTAGAACATTAAATTTCATAAAAAAATAAAAGTTCAGATCAGAGCCCATGAGGAGATATTCCAAATGGCCTTGGGAGGTCCCGGGTTTACCCTGATAAGATGGTCTTTGGACGCACGTGCACCATGGGTACCCTGCACACACTACCTAGGCCGGGGGGTCAGGCAAGGAATATAAGTGGGGGAGAGCAGCTTGCCTTTCCAGAACACGTCTGTGAGGAATAATTGTAAGGAAAAGAAATTTCTGGATTGTTTTTTATCTCAGGCCAATATCTCAGGCCAGCTGTTAGGCCTCATAAGAGTGGGAGAACAGAACAGAGAACAATCACCTAGTCAACCAGGGGTTTCGGCTTCCAGCCCCAGGCAGAGGTCAAGGTCAAGCACAGACCCAGTGCTTCCAGAGAGTCCAGTTTTGACATGATGTTGGAAAGCTGGATTATGTTAAACCTGGCCTCTACATGCTGGCAAATAATCTAAAAAAATTTTTTTTAATCCTGTGATCAAACAAAACTTGTCCACAGGTCAGATCCGGCCACTGGCCAGCATTTGCATTCCCTGGCTGGACATATCAAGGGCCAAATGCCTCAGGCCACTACCAATCACACTCTGATCAGACCTCAGGGTTTAGGGCAACTAACTGGGTGTCTACCGAGCAGCCCACAGGTCCCAGACGCTACCCTGGAGCCTGTCAGCAACGACTCAGGAGGGTCACCTCAAGTCCTTTCATGGAACTCTCACATGGCTCTTTCCAGGCCAGAGTACTGCCTTACCATTTAGTATTATGGCACATAGATCCAGAAATAGGATGCAATCAGCTGTGCACTTTCTAAAATATAAAAGCTCTAACTTACTGCAAAAACTGCAGGCTAAGGGGGGGAAAAATCTCAAGCCAGACAAAAAACTTAAATCACCAAAGGAGATGAGTTCCTAAAGAACTTCTAAAAATATTTTAAGAGCAGGACAGGTCTTTTTGGTGTTTGTTTTTTGTTTGTTTGTTTTTGGTTCGTTTATTGCCTTGTTTGCAGCGTCTAGAGTATTTGCTTTAAAAGGTAGGGGGCGGTGGAGGAGACAGTGAAAGAGAAAAAAACCCCACATTTATCATTTTTATACACTATTTTATATATATATATATATGTTTATATATGTTTACTCCTATTTTACCTAATGGAGTTCTGAAAAGCCGTCCAATCTTCTTGAAAAAGAGAGTTGAGAGGAATATCATCCAGTCTGTACTTCTTTCGTATTGAGTGAAGAGTACTAGTAAAGTCAGACACATACCTATGGGGAAAGAAAAATTAACAGCAGTGTCATCATAAACTCTCCAGACCTAGAGACACCAGGAATTACAAAGCTTTGGACAAACCGCTAAGGAGAGCATCTTCAGAGGCTATCCTATGAAGGGTTGTCACGACTCATAAAGCTCTGACCACAAACAAGTCTCTATGTAACAAGATGGTCTCTTTAATCTTACAGAGCAGCTTTAAGAGATGTTCAGGATGAGGGGGAAGGGGATGGCCACTAAGACCAAGACTCTGTGATCCACCAGGTGACAGATGATGCTGGCAAATCACTCCCTCATCCTAACAGAGGCGTTTCTTTTTTTTTTTTTTCCAGAGCTTGTGTAATAAAGTTTTATTAAAGTACAAAGGAGATAGAGAAAGCTTCTGACATAGGCATCAGAAGGGGGCAAAAGAGTACCCCTTTGCTAGTGTTAGCAATGGAGTTATATACTCTCCAATGAATCCAAAGAATGTCTGGAGGTTGCAAAGACCTCACCAGACTTTGGAAGCTAATTTAAAGGACTGTTTTAAAACATCACGGCCCCTCTGTAACACCTGACTGATAGCTAGGATAGCACAAGATACTTCTGCAGCATTGAAATCCTTGAAAGTGAAAGCCGCTCAGTTGTATCTGACTCTTTGCAACCCCATGGGACTATCCAGTCCATGGAATTCTTCAGGCCAGAATACTGGAACGGGTATCCATTCCCTTCTCCAGGGGATCCTCCCAACCCAGGGATTGAACCCAGGTCTCCCGCATGGCGGGCAGATTCTTTACCAGTTGAGCCACAAGGGAAGCCCAAGAAAACTGCAGTGGGTAGCCTATCCCTTCTCCAGCAGATCTTCCTGACACAGGAATCGAACCAGGGTCTCCTGCATTGCAGGCAGAGTCTTTACCAACTGAGCTATCAGGTAAGCCCACTCTAATCCCTGAATTCAGAGTAAACAGTCAAGTCCCATGGCTTGGGCCCAACCTTAATGGCACAGGAGCATGAAACTGGATTTCAAACTGAAAACCCTCCCTCGCAGACTGTGCTGTTGGCTCCCACTATACCACTTACTTTTCTTCATCCCACTTATCACTAAATAGCTTATCACATCCCACTTATGACTAAATCCCAAGTATCACTAAATAGCTTATTTAATATAGGTGTTTAACGTTAATTGCTGTCACTAGACTAGAAGCTCTGGGAGAGAACAGGGACTATCCCCTTATGGCTCATAATTGTATCCCCAGGAGTTAGCACAGGCCTGGCCATAAGGGAGACATCCAGAAACAGGCTGTGAGGCAATGACAGACCTGCACTGCAGTGTCTAGGCAAGTACCTAGGTGTCTTTGGGCCTCAGTTTCCTCATCTTCAAAATGGACTGAATGATGTCTTCTGCACTGCCTTCCCTGATAGCTTAGTTGGTAAAGAATCTGCCTGCAATGCAGGAGACCCTGGTTCGATTGCCGGGTCGGGAAGATCTGCTGGAGAAGGGATAGGCTACCCACTCCAGTATTCCTGGGCTACCACTGTGGCTCAGTTGGGAAAGAATCTGCCTGCCATGCGGGAGACCTGGGTTCGATCCCTGGGTTGGGAGGAACCCCTGGAGAAGGGAGAGGCTACTCACTCCAGTATTCTGGCCTGAAGAATTCCATGGACTGTATAGTCCATGCAACTCGCAAAGAGTCGGACATGACTGAGCGAGTTTCACTTTCTGTACTGCCCCACAGTGTTGCCATGATGATAAAATGAAATGAATGAAACAGTACACACACAAAAGTTCCCTGAGAAGTAAAAAATGAAAGCTGATGTGCAGTGGTACTGTTTTTATATATTGTGACTCCCTTGGTATCTGTGAGGGACTGATTTCAGGATCCTGCCCCCAGCCAAAGTACCAAAATCCGTGGATGTTCAAGTTTTTTAAAAAATACAAAATGGCTTATAGTATTTGCATATAACCTAGGCACATTCTCCCATATATTTTAAATCATCTCTAGATTACTTATAATACCTAATACAAGGTAAATGTTATGTAAATTGTAAAGACAATGTAAATGTTACATAAATAGTTGCTAGCATGTGGCAAACTCACGAGTAAATTCAAGTTTTCCCTTTTGGTACTTTCTGCACACTTTTTTCCCAAGTATTTTTGATCCACAGTTAGTTGAACCCACAGATAAGGGATGCTGGATACAGAGGGCCGGCTGTATAGTTCTTGGAACATGGACAATAAACATATTCCTTTGGAAGAGTATGGTAAGGAGGACAGGGGTGGATGGTCATGTGCTCTGGAAGTCAAGAGGCTCCCTAAAACTCACAACACCTGCACACAT
Organism: Cervus elaphus; assembly: GCF_910594005.1. Classification (NCBI taxonomy): domain Eukaryota; kingdom Metazoa; phylum Chordata; class Mammalia; order Artiodactyla; family Cervidae; genus Cervus; species Cervus elaphus. The sequence goes on from NC_057824.1 coordinate 35,196,468, forward strand.
CACAAAAGTCTTGCTCCCCTCCCTTCCCAAACCATACGCTCTAGGGAGGACGGTGGACTGTGAGGACCCCAGGCACTGCCCTGAAGAATAAGTCTGTGTGGTGGAAAGAAAGGCCATTCGGAGAAGCAAGTGGACAGAACTGCAGCAGGCCACTGCGCTGAGGACAAATGCCGCTGCTGCTGCTTTCATGGAGGCCTCAAACTGTAGGGCTGAAAAGCTATGAAACCAAACTGCCACAGACCCCACCCAGAGATGCGACAGCTTTCCCTGGGGGAGGGGCAGGGGCCTCGGGACACCCTGAGAGGGGGCTCTCGGAGGACATAATTGTGCTTTAGCTGAAGAAGGTTAAAGGCCTGCGTCACCAGCCTGCAACCGTGCCAAGTACATGAAGATCGCCCCGCCCAACAGTGCATATGCGCTGCAGAAGCTCCTGACAAAGAGTCCCCGGGATGGTGAGCAGCTTCGGAGCACTGCAGGGGGTGGGGGTGGGGGAAGGTGGGTGATCGCTTAGCCCCAGCGGGGCACGCAGGTGATGTGTGTGTCACATCACGTTTTTATGGCGTTTGTACCAAGACACTCCAGCTTTCTCACAATAAATGTTTCCAAGGGTCTCTACCATGCAAAGTGCTGTAATTATGTGCTTTCACTCAATATTCCCTGGGCTTCCCTGCTGGCTCAGGCAGTAAAGAATCTGCCTGCAATGCAGGAGACCTGGGTTCGATCCCTGGGTTGGGAAGATCCCCTGGAGAAGGGAATGGCTCCCCACTCCAGTAGTATTCTTGCCTGGAGAACTCCATGGACAGAGGAGCCTGGTGGGCTACAGTCCACGGGGTTGCAAAGACTGACTGAGCGACTAAGCCCATTCACATCTCACTCAATATTCACAACCACACAGAAAGGAGATATTATCACCACCAGGGTCCAGGCTCCCTCACAGCCGGAACACCCCTTACCCTGCACCACCCCGTCTCTAACCATGGATTCTACAGCCTCGGCCGAGTTCAACTTAGGCTGCCCTCCTGCCCTGCCTGCATCCTTCATCCTCCCTACCCCTCCTTCCTGAACACCATCCCATGCCCTCCCCACTCCTGAACAAGGTCCCACTTGAACCCCGGGCAAGTCAGTATCACCCTTATTTCCCTGACTAATTTCATAAACAAATATCAGTCATTTTGGTAGCTTCAAATCCTCCCCTTCTAGAGAAGGTGATCTGGCTTCATCATACATCCTTTGGTCCAGTTTGAATTTTTAATATGGATTTGCATTACTTTTTAAAATGAAGGAACTGAAGTAACCAACAGAAGAACCAAAAATGAAAACATCACCAGCGAGGACTGGGAGGAGAGAAGGCATGAGAGGACCAGGCTCAAAGAGGCCCAGTTCCTCACCCTTCAGAGTTGGGAGTCAAGACACAACAGCTAAAGGTGATAAACAAGCAAATATTCCTTAAAGTCTGGAGAGAAGAGTGAGAAGGCTAGGACTCCTTGAGCCCAATGCAGGGGGCCTGGGTCCGGTCCCTGGTCAGCAAACCAAGATCCTGCATGCCAAAACTGAGACCCAGAGCAGCCAAATATATTTAAATAAAAGACTAAAAGTAAAATGCTTAAAACTTGTGACTTCTGAGGAGAAGGACATGTGCAGGAAAGCAGAAAGACTTTCGCTTTTTTACATCTTTTTTTGTATTTAAATATATATATATTTCTGAAAGCATTTTCACTTTTGTTATTTTATAATAAAATTTTTAGATCTCAAAAAAAGTTATTTCATCCACAAAATCCAGTTGGTGGCAGAGAAAGAGGTGAATTTTATTTGATTAAACCTGTTGCTGATGTTTCTCTCTCTGGAGGTCCCGTCTGGGCTCACCTGCTCCCCCTCCATCTGCGAGCAGAGCCCCTGTCCCCTCCAGTGCCTTCCTCTGAGCCGCCCTCGGAGGTGCAGACAGCCCACGGCAGTGACCACAGCACTGGGCCCCAGGACCCTCGGAGCTCACAGGGGCATTTTCAGTATTTCTGGAATGACAAGGGCTCCCTAAACTTACAGCACCAAAAGCGCATTCAGTTCAGTATGAGGAGTTTCTTGAGACTCAACCAACTTTTATTCCCGAATACGATCTCTTGCAGAGCCTGAGAATGTATCCGTCCATAAGCTAAATACTGAAGCATCTAACCTCCCAAGGGCCCTTCCACCTCAATTACACAGGTCAGAGAATCCAGCCTTATACTGACTTCTTAACTTTTCTTTTCTCTAAGTAAATTTAATTTTGGCCTCCCCTCTTTCTTTCTTCTAATGGCTTTATTGCATTTGCAATTCACAAATCACACAAGTCAAAGGTTTTTATGCAGTCACAGAGTTGTGTAACCATCACCACAATCAACTTTAAAACAAGCTTCATCATCCTGAAAAGAAACCCTGTACCTTTTAGCAGTCATCGCGCATCTCCTCCAAATGCCCCCCTCTCCCCAGCTCTTTTGTTTAGCTGCTCAGTCACGTCTGACTCTTTTGCAACCCCATGGACTGTAGCCTGGCAGGCTCCCCTGTCCATGGGATTTTCCAGGCAAGAATACTGGAGTGGGTTGCCATTTCCTCCTCCAGGCGATCTTCCCGACCCAGGATGGAACCCGCACCCCCTGCCTAGGCAGCCACTAACCTATTGTCTGTCTCTATAGATTTGCCTGTTTTGGACATTTTGTATAGATGGAATCATATAAAGTGAGGTCCTGTCTGACCGGCTTCTTCTACTGAGCATGATGTTTATATATTTTTTAATTACACAAGAAATGTGTTAATTTATTCTCCTTTTTAAGAATCAGACAATAACAAAGCCAAGTCTCCTATGACTACTAACTTAGTCCTCCCGCTCCTCAAATATAATCAGTGTTTTGAGTTTTGCCTAACCTTCCACATCAGGGCTTAGCAAACTTTGTCTGTTAAGGTCCAGGTATTAAGCTTTGCAAGTCACAAGGTCTCTGTCCTAACTACTCAATTCTAACTTCATTGGGAGGATTTAGAGGTCACAGATAAGTGAATGGGCTTGGTGGAATTCCAATAACGCTTTTACAAAAAGTTTCACAAAAATAGACTTAGCTCATGAGCTAGAGTTTGGTGACCTGTATTCTATAGGAATATATCATGCACTTATAGCTTCAAGAAGGATCCAGAACAGGAATTGGCACTTCTGGTTTCTTGTAAACAAAGTTTTACTGGAACAAGGCCACATCCACTCAGGTATGTATTGTCTCTGGCTGCTTCTGTACTTCTGGGGAAGCACTCTCTATGAAAGTCTCTATTGACTGCAAAGCCCTCAAGGCCTACCATACTTATCATCTGGTCCTTGGCAGAAAAGCCTTGCTGAGCTCTGCTACAGAAAATGTACTCTACAAAGTATCCTGCAACTTTTTATTCACCTCAACAGTATGTTTTGACATCTATCCCTGCTGTTATATACAGATCGAACTAACACCTTAACTGCCTCATAAGGAACTCCCCTAGTATGAATATACCATATCTTACTCGGCCATTTCCAAATTAATGGACATTCTGGTGGTTTTAAATGCTCCACCATAAGGAATGTGCTGTGATGTTCTTAGCATCATTAAGGACGCCCCCTTAGGCTTAGGTGCAAGTGCCTCTCCAGAACTCACGGCAGGAATACGGACATCCGCATTTTTAACTGGGAGACACCACTCTGCCATGAGGCTGGCCCTGACTCCACGCTCCCAGCCTTACTTGGCAAAGAGGGACTTCAGGGCCACCAGCAGGCCATATCTCCCCTGCGGCTGGCCCTGATCCCACTTCCCCAGCCTTACTTGGCAAAGAGAGACTTCAGCGCTGTCAGCAGGCCACAGGTCCCCAGGCCATTGGTGAATCGGATGCATCTGTCAACGGCTGCAGAAGACAGGCCAAAGAGCTTGTTCACAGAGTGGCTCAGCTCCTGCACACAGTCAATGACTTCCCCGTGTTCCTGGTCAGCAGACAGAAACAATAAAAAGCTGCCTCAGAATGAAGAACAAATGAATAGACAACATTCAGATGGCAGGAGCTCCAGACCTCCTCATTCCTGGTCAAACCACTTACTACGAACATCAGAAATGTAGTCCCAAACTATGAGAGCTCTTTAAGAGCCTGACTGAGGGAAGAACAGTCTAAGCAGCCAGTGAGATCATAGACATAAACTTCTGGCCAAAAAGCATGATCAAATCCTTAGAGTCATCCTTATATATATTTTTAAATCTCTTTCCTCTTTTTCTGTGATTAAGATGGTATCTCGCCCTCTGGCTCTCAAGTGAGGGTCTGAATTCTCTGTACCACACACTCCAAAAGAATGCACTGAAAAAAAACATGCTTCCTTCAGGGGCAAGAACATAACTGAGTGGGACAGACTTTCTAGGGACATCCTTAGAAAACAGAGAAAAAATGGCAGGAGGCAGCCGACTTGAACTACTGTAAGATCTATTCTTCAATGTCAACTCACCTCCCGCTAGACAGCCTTAATTATTTGCAATGGAAATTCCCCGCTGGTGTGTCCAGCTGGTGAACCTGGCCTGAGAGCACCGTCCTAGAGTGCTCCGCTCCAGCGTCTGTTTGCATATCTGCCTTGAACAAAAGGCTGTGTAATCATGCCTGACTCGGAGATCACCAACTTAATTTCGAGAAGATTTAAGCCTCTGAGGGGTGGTAGGCCTGTACTGGGGATTTTAAATAAAAACCAGGTAGCAGACCTGTGGTCTCCTTTTAATTTGGATTACAAGAGACCTGGAAGAGCTGAGAGCCCATGTTTTACACACCTGTTCCCATTCTCTGCATTCCGTATGCCGGCTCCCACCTTCTCCGAAGCATCCCAGCTACCCCGACCCTAGCCTGGCAGACAGAGAGATGCCCAGCTGGCCCCGGCAGTGCTGTGACCTTACCAGAGGCACCTCGCTGAACTGGATGAGGAGGTACTTCTCTTCCATGTCTCCATACTTCAGCTGGTAGGGCTTGTACGGACCATACACAGCATCCACCAGTTCCATGACTTTCACCAGGTTTTGCTCATCTTCAAGGAAATTGGAAATTAAAAGCAACAATGAACAAGGAACTGGAAATTAACTGGTGAAAAATGATAGGTGAACGGAACTCTCCTGGAACTTTTCCTATTTCATCTTTGGGGTGACTACTTTCTGTTCATCTGCTGTTACCATTCATGGAACATGCAACAATCATGTCAGTAAATATTTCGATAAATTTGAGCTTTGTGTACTATTTGCCTAAAGCGCTATTAAAGACACGGATTCAGGGAGCTTCCCTGGTGGTCCAGTGGTTAAGACTCTGCCTGCCAATGCAGGGGTCACGGGTTTGATCACTGGTCCGGGAAGACCCCATGAGCCGTGGGGCAGCTAAGCCTGTGGTCCACAACTACTGAGCCTGAGCTCTAGCGTCCATGCTCTGCAGGAAGAGAAGCTACCACAGTGAGAAGCCCACCTACAGCAACTAGAGAGTAGCCCCCCGCCCCAGGCTCACCACAACTAGAGAAAGCCCTTGGGCAGCAACAAAGACCCAGTGCAGCCAAAAATAAATAAATAAAAATTTAAAAAATAATAATAAAGATACGGATCCCCTTAATCCTATAACCCATCATAATTGAGAACCTCTTCAAATGATAACCCTCCCCAGGGTCAAGTTCAAGAAGTGCTACAGAAAAAAGGCTCTGCACAAAGAACATTTTCATTTGGAGCATTCCCAGGATTTTTGAGAAACGGGATATGCACCAAAATTCCTATATTCAACTACATGAAAATTTTAATGTGCATATTCTGTGACATGGTAATTCAACTGCTAAGAATTCTCTCTTCAGCTGGGATCCAAAATCGTTCCCATAGCCTGCAAAGTTCTACCATCGCTTGATCTCAGGAGGTGAAAGAGGGGACGGTTAAGGATGAAGGCTCTTCTGACTGAAGTTCTCCTGCTTCCAGTTATGGGACTGGGTGCAAATGACTTAACTTTTCAATGTCTGTTTCCTCAACTGTAAAATGAGGTTAATAATGGCATCAATTTTATAGGCTTAACTGCAGATTATGTAAAATAGTATGTGTCTAGCACATGTAAGCACTCAATAATGCCAGCTACCTCTGTCATACGCAGCCTGGCGTGCTGCAGTCCATAGGGCTGCAAAGAGTCGGACACGACTGAGCAACTGAACTGAACTGACTCTTGTTATTACTTCTACAGCCTTGGCCTCTTTCACAACTCCCCTAGCCTCCAGCCTTCTCTGGGTTCCTCAAAAGCTCCCCTCTGGCTACCGGCTATTACTTCTGCCTGGAAAGACCTTGTTCTTCCCTAACCCTCCCTCTTCATCTGGTTAACTCCTATTCTTCCTTCAGGACTGACTCAGCTCATGTCTGAGGGTCTCGATCATCTTTAACTGCTTAGGACCATTCTGCTTTTCTCCTAGAACCATTTTGCTATTCAAAGTACTCCTCTTGCTTTGTAATTATACACTCATTAGTATGATTATTTGGCTATTTCCCACTGGAATATATATTATATGAAAGCAGGGACTGTGTCTGGTTTTGCTTAGCATGGCATCCGCAGCACCCAGCACTCTAGAACTAGCCCATTTACAGTTGAATAAGTAAATTAAATACCTTTTGACCTATCCATTAGAGGGTCATGAAAAATAACTGCATGGGTATATAAAAAACACAGAGACACACATATGCGTGTGTGCACACACACACACACTGCTGATGGAAACCAGGATTCTCAGTGTAGGAGAGAAGAGATTCAGCAGAGAATGGCAAGAGGTAAAAATCCACTGGTGTTGGATTTGATTTGGAGGTATCAGTATAAACTGGCAATTTTTAAAAATATGGGGTTTCCCTGGTGGCTCAGTTGTAAAGAATCTGCCTGCCAATACAGGAGACATGGGTTCAATCCCTGATCCGGAAGGATCCCCACATGCCGCAGAGCAATAAGCTGTGTACCACAACTACTGAGTCTGTGCTCCAGAGGCCGGGAGCCCTAACTACTGAGCCCTGGTACCCCAACTACAGAAGGCCGAGTGCCCTAGAGCCCACGCTCTGCAGCAAGAGAAGCCACTGCAATGAGAAGCCTGCATGCCACAGCTAGAGTAGCCCCTGCTCACCACAACTAGAGAAGAGCCCAGGCGGCAACAGACTCGGCACCACCAAAAATAAATAAACAGGCACACACATGTCGCCTCCCTCCTGAACCTCCTTCCCTCCTCCTTCCCCATCCCACCCCTCCAGGCTGTCACAGAGCCCGGGTCTCAGCTCCCTGCGTCATACCCCTGTGGCTGATTCATGCTGGCGCTTGGCAGAAACCAACACAACCCTGTAAAGCCTCTATCCTTCAATTAAAAAAATAACTTTTTTTAAAAAGAAAAATAAATTTTTAAAAAATAAATAAAATACATGTATTTCCTAGCTCTGTTCACAAAGGGCCTAGGAAGTTAATAATAGCCCAGCAACAATAAGCACCCATGCTGCCAGATCTTGGTTGCTAAATACCATTTCCCACGAGAAGAAACCAAGCTCCTTGAGAAGACAGCTGATTCCAGGTCTGAGGCAGTACAAAATGTTCCTGGATCTGTGTGTGCCAAAAAGCAATAAAGCACTCTAAGACTGATAGGGACATGTCAAAATGATGCAGGAGCCAGACTGAAGGGGCAACCACCAACCAAATTTGAAATAATTCAAGCATCAAAATGAATAATGAAAATACTGTATCATAATATAATGAATAAAGAAATCCGTAAGTTAATAGTGACATTAAAGAGAGGCAAAGGAAGAAAAATCTCCTCACAAAAGAATGCCTGCAAATATATGTAAAAGAAATGAGAGAACTAGAATATTACCATTTTATAATCAGCAATGTAAAAGTTTATTCAGGCAGGAATTACCAATAGATGCTAAAGTCATTAGGTAAATGTTTCTTAAGGAATGGAATATTCCTATGGGCTCAAAATATCACCCCATAGATAATTATTAATTACAAAGAGGAAAAGGTAACTTTACAATGGAGTGACCTGGCAGGTATAACTACCAAGTGATTAACACAACCCATCACCAATAATTGGATATCATGTGTCTCCTGATGTGATGCCATAGGAAGTATACATCATCAACAGTGTAGTATTCTTATTAAAAATGTTTCATCTAAATCTAACCACAAGGAAACAATTAGATAATTCCAGGCTATAGGACATTCTACAAGAAAACTACCCTGTATTCTTCAAAGATATCAGTGTCATGAAAGACCAAAGATGAGATAACTGTTTTAGTTTAAAAGAGATTAAAGAGAAAGGACAACCAAAAACAATGCATGTACACTGAGTGGACTTTAATAAGAGGCAGGGAAACAGCTATAAAGACTGTTGTGGAACTAGGAAAATTTGTGTACTGGATGACAGTACTGAATCAATGTAAAACCGAGAGGGTGACAGTGATAAAAAAAAATACTGTATTAAAAACATTTAACAAGGACTTCCCTGGTGGTCCAATGGCTAAGAATCCACCTGCCCGTGCAGGGGACACAGGTTCGATTCCTGGTCCAGGAAGATCCCACATGCTGTGCGGCAACTAAGCCCAAGTGCCACAACTACTGAGCCCACACATTTCAACTACGGAAGCCCCCATACCCTGGAGCCCATGTTCTGCAACAAGAGAAGCTGCCACAATAAGCCCACACACCCACCGCAAGGAAGAGTCGTTCCCACTTGCTGCAACTAGAGAAAGTCTGTACACAGCAACAAAGACCCAGCTCCATCAAAAATAAATAAATAAATAAAAATTTTTTAAAGACAGTAGTTCTTTTTTAAAAAAAAGTTAACAACATTGTAAAGCAATTATACTCCAATAAAAATTAATAAAAAGTAAAAAGCATTTAAATACATACACACACTCATATACAAAATATTCATGTGTATATAATGCAAAATATTGTTTCTGGACAGCTGATTGAGTTTTTCTTTTTCCTTCCTTGTATTTTCTGGGTTTTTCTAAACTGAATACGTGTGTATGTGTTCAGTGGTGTCCAACTCTTTATGACTCCATGGACTGTATCGCCAGGCTCGTCTCTCCACAGAATTCTCCAGGCAAGAATACTGGAGTGGGTTGTCATTTCCAACTCCAAACATATTGCTTGTTAACTATAAAGTCAACTAATTATTTTTTTTACTTTCTAGTGCATAACCTTTTAGATATTTTGAGTTATACTGTATACATTAAAATAGACAAGTCTTAAAGGTAAACTAGAAAGTTAGAAAACGCATCTGCAACGTAGCTAATAATGAGAAAAAATCCATACTCTGTAAGATATTTTGGGAATACACACCAAATTTTTAACAGTGGTTATTTCCAGCTAGTGGGATTATAGGAGAGTTTCATCTTATGTTATAGATATAACTGTATCATAAATTTTTATAACAGTGCTTTGTTGATTTTATAACATATTTGACAAAACATTGTTTTAAATAAATTGCCCTTATAAATTAACCAGAAATAGATTAAACTCTCAAACAGAAAAAGAGGCAAAAGAATAAGCAATTTAAGAGAAAAAATATAACTTTTTATAATCAATTTTCAAACTGGCTAGTAATCAAAGAAATGAAAATTGAAACAATATATTGTTAACTGTCTAAGAAACTGGCAAGGGGGAAAACAATAGAGCCTAGTGCTGGTTAGGGCATGGGGGAATGAGCAGCCTTATTTACTACAGATGAATCTGAAAAGAGGTAGAAACTTTCTACAGAACAAAATGTGACAAAATCTTAAAATTTTTCATTTATTAACAACTGTAATTTTCAAATTTCTTCCAAGGAATAATCAGAGGTGGGCTCCAAAATTAATGTGCAAGATTGTTTATAATAGTTTTATTTCTAAATAGTGGATTAAAAAATTAAAGTAAGCCATCATTATCAAATGGTCATTAAAAACCATGTCTTAGGAAGATATTTAATGACCTAAAAATGCTCGTTATATTAATGTGAGCAAAAAAGAGAGTATAAGATCATATAAACTAGTATTTTTCAAGATACATGCATATGTATATATTTATATATGAATCTATTTCATACGTTGTTGTTATTTAGTCACTAAGTCATGTCCAACTCTTCTGTGACCCCATGGACTATAGCCCGCCAGGCTCCTCTGTCCATGGGATTTCCCAGGCAAGAATACTGGGTTGCCAATTTCCTCCTCCAAAGGATCTTCCCAACCCAGAGACTGAACCCCCATCTAGTGCATTGGCAAGTAGATTCTTTACCACTGAGTTACCTGGGAAGCCCTTTATTTCATATATATTTATGAACATGTATATTTATATATGAATTACTGGGAGGAAATAAAACGTTCCCATGCCTCTCTGAGTGAAGAGATTATGGATCATTTTTATTCTCTTTTATTTTTATGTCTGTTTCCAAAGTACTTTTAAATTAAAAAAATACATATACTTTTTTTGGGAAAAATCTCAATAGGAATCATGAAAAATCTAAACTTCCATGGCTGACTAACAAAGTACTTTCTGTATCTGATTCTTTAGAGGGTGGTTCTCTCTTCTTCAGCAATATCCATCACCAGTGGGAGGAAAGCAACCTGCTTCTGGCCCTGCCTTCATTCCACTCTGCCCCTGCAGGACGCTCAGCCTAAAGACTCCCCAACCACTGGGACAACGATGTCCAGATCCCTGGAAGCTGCCCACGTCCACTGTGCCTCTCCCACAGCCGAGGCCTGATCAGCAAGTGTGCCAAAAACCCCGATGAGTAATCAGGAATTCGAACAACAAACACACTCCCTGGAATGTACAAGGTAATTACACACGGAGGTAATTAAAAAGAATAACTAGTAAATAAACCAAGTTAGTGACACTCAGCAGCCCAAGAGCAGAAGCAGGCCTTCCTGAGGTGACTTCCTGATTTGACAGCAGCATTCCTCACGAGGTCTGGGTGACTTAAAGCTGTATGATGCTTTTAATATAGATGGGAAACAGCTGGGGAAATGCAACACACCACGCATTGTTTGCCCAAATGGGAATAAAAAGCGCTGTACTCTCACCCAGCAGTTGGGGAAAGCCCAGATACCCTATAGCCACCCTTGGTCCTAATACTGCACCCTTGCCCTTAAAAATATGCTGTTGTCCTTGCAAAAGGCTCCTCTAAACCACTTGTTCTCTTGAACTTAGTTTTTCAGGTTGACTTGCCTGAGGTTCTGTGAAAGGTTCCTTGAAAGGAAGAGGACACCACCCTCCCAGCGTAACTCGCTGCCCACTCGCTGCCACTAATGTCCACCTGCCTCTTATACTCTAAGCCCCTGAAGAAGTGCCTGTCACTCCCCTAGCGTGTGTGAAGCGCCTAGGCAGCACTGGAGCTAGGCAAATATATTAATCAACAATTATTTCCATAATGGCAATGTTTTCATGGAAAAGGTTTCCCCCTCTGTTGAGAAGGAAAACACTGTTCCTTTCCACGTCTGTAAAATCAGCCACAGGAAAAGGCAAACAAACCCAACACCACCACCTACCCCCACCACCCCCCCACCAAAAAAAGCGAGTGAAGGCAAGTCAGAGAGCAGGGAGGAAGCATGTTTACGTGCGTAGGGGAGCAGGGCCATCTCCAACCCCTTGGCGAAGTGGGCGGTGGCATCGTAGAACTCCAGCAGCTTGACGAGCTCCAGCTCAGGTCCTGCCCGCTCCACGCCAGAACTGAGGCTCACGGGCAGAGAGGGCACCAAGGCTCCCAGGGTCTGAATCAGCAGAACAGTTACTACGTCGTGGGGGTTCTTGAAGACCTGCAGGGGGAGAGAGGCACCCGTGTTATCACATGGGAGCAAACCTTCCAATGAAGCAGACTCCTGGACTGGCCTGCAGGAATCCCTGTGAGCCAGGAAGTGGTCCAATCAAGAGCTGCAGGGTCCAGGCTTTGCTCAGCACCCATGCAGCTGTGCTCAGAAGCCAAGTAAATGAGCAAGACTTGTGCCTTGCCTCCAGGACAACTGGCTACTTCATGTCTGCCTAAGTGTTTTCACATCTATCACATGTAGTATTCAGATACTGGCTAGAGACAGGACTATGAAAATGAAATGCAGAAACGGGGAGGCTGTGGGTGGCAGAGAACAAACAGAACTAAAGAAGAGCCATTCACTGAAGCAGTTGGATCTGGAAGCACATTTGTAGACCAGCCTGCATATCCTCTGTCCATGGGATACTCCAGGCAAGAATATTGCAGTGGGTTGTCATTTCCTTCTCCAGGGGATCTTCCCGACCCAGGGATCAAACCTGGATCTCCTGCATTGCAGGCAGATTCTTTACCCACTGAGCTAGATAGTAATACTACCCAAAGCCATCTATATATTCAGTGCACTCTCCATTAAAATCCCAAAAGCATTTTCTGGAGAAACAGAAAAACTCATTCTAAAATTCATATGGAATTTCAGGGAGCTCCAAATAGCAAAAACAATATTGAAAAAGAAGAACACTGACTATCTCATTCTTCCTATTTTCAAAATTTACAACAAAGCTATAATAGTCAAAACAGTGTGGCACCTGCATAAGACCAGACAAACAGCCCAATGGAATAGAATAGAGAGCCCAGAAAAACATATGCATGGTCAAATGATTTTCAACAAGGGTGCTAAAATCATTCAATCGGAAAAGGACAGTCTTTGTGACAAACGGTGCTCAGAAAACTGGAAATCCACATGCCAAAAAAAAAAAGTTGGATTCTTACTTTATACCATATACAAAAATTAACTCAAATGTTAAGACCTACATGTTAAAGAGTGAACTATAAAATTCTTAGAAGAAAACATAGTCCAAATTTCTCATGATCTTGGATTCTTTTGCATTGCTGATGGGAATGTAAAATGCTGCAACTGCTATGTAAAACATTTGACAGTTCCTCAAAATGTTAAACATAGGATTACATGATCCAGCAATTCCACTTTGGGGTGTAGGTATACACCCCCAAAAATTGAAAACAGGCACCCAAACAGGTGTTTGTACACCCATGTTCACAGCAGCATTATTCCGAATAGCCAAAAGATAGAAGCAATTCAAGTGTTTATCTACAAATGAAAGGATAAACAAAATGTGGCAAATACATACAACAGATTATTCAGCCATAAAAAGGGAATGATCCTAGAAAACATTATGCAACGTACATCAAACAGCACTCACTTGGCACCAGGACTTATATCATGTAAGTATTACCTCTTTTTTCATTCACCCCCAATAGAAGAGGGGTACCAATGTGACTACCAACACGAATGCACCCACTGAAATCACATGGCAGCAACCGGTTATAAGGTGGTCATGTCCATGATCCAAAATATGCTTATATCTTTTCTTAGATTATTATGAAAACAGAAGACCAAATTTTTTAATTCTCATAGCAAATTCAATGAGTACCTATTTAGTTTAATAAATATCACTGCTGGAGTCTGAGAGAAAAAGACAGAGGAAATTTGCATTTAACCCAACAAATACTGAAACAACCAATTTATATTTCCTGAATGACAGCTTCCAGCCATCTACTAGGTGTCACCATTGAGCTAAGCTACTCTCTCTTGGAATTTTAAAGTGTCCCAGATTGGAATTCATTCTTTTCCTGCTGACCTCCTCAGACCTGTTTCTCTCAACTTCCTTATTTCTGTCAGTAGCATCTCCGTTTGACCAGAATAAAAATCTCCCTTTTCACCTTCCTTTCTTTCAGGTCCTTTGTCACTTACCAGGTTCAAACAATTGCCCATTTTTTAACTGGACGCCTTTGTTACGTTACCATCACCATCCTAGACCAAACATAGCTTCCTACCTGTCTTCATTCTTTCCTCATCAGTTCACCCTATTTACCATTACCAAATTCACTATTTTTAAAGGTTATTTAGAATTTTTCTTATGTTTTAAATGTTTAAATATTACAATATTCAACAATTAACATTTTGCCACAAATGCTTTACTTCCTAAACCACTGGAAAGGTAATCACAGGTATCATGACATGTTCCCACTAAATACTTCGGCATATATCTCTTAAGAATAAGGCCAGCCTTATCACTACAATGCTGCAACTAATCAAACTTAACCTTGATGTAATACTTATACCTGCTACGGTCCATGTTCAAATTTCCCCAATTGTCCTTTTAATGTTCTTTTGAATAGCTTTTTTTGTCATCATGCAGAATCCCATCCAAGATCGCGAAATTACATTCAGTTGCCTTTTTGTCTCCTTTAATCTTACTAACTCCCTGACTGTTTTTCTTTCATGACACTGACATTTTTGAAGAGTCCAGGACAGATGTTTCAAAAAAATGGCCTTTGATTTATCTGCATGCTTCCTCCTGGTAAGACATTTTGGCAAGGGAACTACATAGGTGATGGCCTGACACCAAAGTGATTCTTAAAACAGTAACATCACTCACACTACTGCTCCAGATGCTCACTGCCCTCTAGGAAAGCCAAACTCCTGCCTTGCATTCAGTGTATCTTCATCATATATTCCCACTCCCTCCACACAAAATTGCACCAACACACACCCTCCTCTGTCTCTATCCAAAGTATTAATATTCCCTCCACAATCCCCCAAACATAAGAGGATCACAGAGATCTTTAGATATCACCCAGTCCAACTTCCTGATTTGACAAAAGAAATATTTTACTACAAGAAAGGATGGAACCAATGGAGAAAATGAAAAATATTCTTATCTAAAAAAAGAAATCCTGACTCTTCTCCTCCTATTGTGAGAAAGGACTAGGCAGTGAGTATCTACTTCACTTTTATCTCCTACTTAAATGACTTGAGGCGGGGGAAGAATTAAACTAAACAACTCTAAACCAAAGCCTTCTAATTGGTTGAGCAGCTGAAACTATGTTTACAGCTGACCAACCAAAACAGGTCTCTCATGTTCAAAGGTGTCCCTTTTCCTTTAAAGTGATCTGGCACAAGGCATGTTTTGGCCATTGGTTAAAGAACAACCAAAAGGTTCAAAAGACTACAGGATCAAACTTAACAACTAGGGGCGGAATTAACCCAAACAACACATGCAGAAACAATCTGGCATTACCTTACACTGGAATTCTCCAGGCAAGAATACTGGAGTGGTTAGGCATTCCCTTCTACAAGGGATCTTCCCAACCCAGGGATTGAACCCAGGTCTCCTGCATCACAGGCAGCTTCTTTATTCTTTCCTGTCTGGGCCACCAAGGACGTCCCACCTTACACTATACACAAAAATTGATTCAAGATGGGCCATAGAACTAAATGTAAAAGCTCAACAACCATCTAGAAGAAAACATAGAAGAATGTCTTTTCAACTTGGGGGTTGGTGATAGTTTCTGAGGACAAAGAAAGAATAACCATATAAGAAAAATACGATAAAATCAAGTTCATCAAAATCAACATTTCTGCTCAGACTGGAAGGAAATATCTACAAAATATATCTGATAAAGAACTTATATCCAGAATATATAAAGAACTTCTGTTTTTTTCAGAATATATAAAGAACTTCTATAACTCAATAATTAAAAAAAGCAAGTTACCCAATTTTTTTTTTTAAATAGGCAGAACACCAGAACAGATACTTCACAAAGGAAGATATACAAGTGGCCAATAAGCATGAGAAAAGGAGTTCAACACCCTTAGTCATCGGGGAAATGCAAATTAAAACCACAGCGAGATACTACAACACACCCACCAGAATGGCTAAGATTAAAAAGACTGACAACATCTAACGATAGCAAGGATGTGGAGCAATCGGAACTCTCACGCACTTGTGTGTGGGAGTGTAAAAAAAGCACAACCACTTTGGAAAACTTCTGATTTCTTATATATCTAAATATAGACCTAATCTATAACCCAGCAGTGCCTCTCCCATGTCTTTACCCAAGAGATATGAACACGTGGTATCCACAAAAAGACTTATAGAACAACGTTCAGAGCAGCTTTATTTGTAATCGCACCAAACTAGAAACAGTCCAAGAGTCCATCAAGAAAAGGCTGAATAAACAAAACTGAGATATATTCATACCGTGTAAGAGCATTCAGTAATGAAAAGGAACAAACTACTGATACACACAACAACGCGAATAAATCTTCAAAAAAAGGCTGAACGAAAGAAGCCTCAACAAAAGAACATACGCCGTATAATTCCATTTATGTGAAATTCTACAACTGGCAGAACTAATTTATGGTAGGGAAAAAAGAGAAGAGTGGTTGCCCTCAGTAATGTTGGTACAAAAACTGAGAAGGAACACAAGACAACTTTCTAGGATGACAGTCGTGTTCTGTACCTTGGTAGGGGATTAGGTTAAACTGCATTTGTCAAAACTAATCAAATGGCATATTTAAGATCATCACATTTCACAATTTACCTAAAAAAACCTCAGTAAACAAATACTGAACTCTAGTCAATGATACGTATGTTTGGAAATGAATTATGTTTGCAACTTACTTTGAAATGAGTCAAAAAGTAAGATGAGTCAGTGGACAGACAGACACATGGACAGATGGACAGACTTGTGATAAAGCAAACATAGCAAAATGTTCAGTGTAGAACACAGGAGGTAGGTACATGTGTGTTCACTGTACAATTTTTTCAAATTTTTTGTAATGTTGGGAAATTTTCATATTAAAAGACTGAGGATAAAAAGTCTTCAGAGACATTCACCCTGGTACCTTTGGTTTTCTTCTGGTCTATACTGAGCTTTAGGAGATGACAGTCATGTATCATGCTGACCTTTTGAAAAGAAAATGGGCCATGGGACAAAAGTGTAAATTAGCATAAACTTATATCTCACAGGGACTTCCCAGCTGGCTCAGTGGTAAAGAACCCGCCTGCCAATGTAGGAGACACAAGAGACCAAGAGACGAGGGTTTGATCCCTGGGTTGGGAAGATCCCCTGGAGTAGGAAGTGGCAACCCACTCCAGTATTCTTACCTGGAATTTTCCACGGATAGAGAAGCCTGGCGGGCCACAGTCCATACAGTCGCAAAGAGTCAGACAGGACTGAGCATGCACACACGCACACACATCACATCTTACAAAACTTGGGGGGAGGCCTGAACAGAAGCGTGAGAAGCCGAAATCCTTTTTCTGAGACGCTGAGGGGCATCGGTACATATGCGCAAGAACTGTCTTTATCCTCCTGATATAAGCAGCAGACAAGGACACAGAAATGAGTGTGGATGGACAGGGTCACTGAAACTGACGATTACATAAAAACCATGAAACTAAAAAAAAAAAAAAAAATGAAACTTCCACAGGAGGTTGTTTTTTGTTTTGCTTGGTTGGTTTTTTTGTTTTTTTTTTTTTTTTAAGACTGAATGGTTCAAGAAGAAACAAGGATGGAGAAGAATGCTTCAATCATCTTGAACCACGTGACCCTGTATGAGGAATCATCTCCAACCACCATCAAGTTCATGCCTGCAAATGACTGACCAACACTTGAAGGGTGATTCACAATGAATTTTGAAAAAAATATAATAAGCCACACCATGAACAGGCCCAGTCAGTCATTACTCAGACAAAAAAAAGATCCAGGGTACCTCCCAGCATGAAGACATGGGACCAGTGATTTATACCCTTTAAGGCTGAAAATTCGAGAAAGTAAAGGATGGAAAGTTCCTGAAAGTAAACGAAACAGAGTTCCTCTGTCTCACCTCTGCCCTAAGTCAGCGGGCACCTTTAAAACTCTATACCGCTCCTCTAACTCTTGGTGTATTGTGAAAACAAGGGAAACTCACTTAAGACCAGGTAAATTTTACCCAAAGTTAAGATAAAAAAGTCTGGTTCACTCATGCACAACCTGACTAAGGGCCTCCTGCTTTTAGATCAGACGATAACGGCCTCCAGGAATTCCATGGGCTGGCTTGCTGAGCAACAAGCAACACTGTCACATTAGATCCTATTTAAGATACAGATATGAGCGATAAGAGGAGTTTGAACTGGAGACCTAAAGCTTTGCCTGCCTTGGGTTTCCAAGCTTATCTTTTAACCCTTCTGGTGATGGCAGCACAAGGGGAGGTTTTTTAAGCAGAGCTGAGGGCGTCAAGGTCATCAGCCTCTCCCTTGGCACCACGGGCTCTATCCTCCCGAAAACCCAGAGGAGCTGTTACCTGCGAAGCCCACTGGATTTGAGCGTGCCAAGCACCGAGCAAGGCGTCGTAGAGCCCAGTGAGCTGCCGGTCCAGGGGCAGGTCGCTTTGGCACAGCTCCTGCCAGGCCGCTAACAGCTGCACCTGTGGAGGCAGAACAAAGGAGGCCTTGGTGGGTCCGCCGAGATACACTGCCTGCTGCCCTCCTGCCCTCCCACCTCGGCAAGAGATCCACCACGACCCATTCTCCCGGGCAAGCAGGTACCCACGGATGACCACTGGCTTCAAAAAAGGCAGAAAAGGGACTTTCCCTGGTGGTCCAGTGGTTAGGAATCCACCTTCCAATGCAGGGGATGTGGGTTCAGTCCTTGGTTGGGGAACGAACATCCCATGTGCCACAGGGCAACTAGGCCCACGGGTCATAATGAAGACCCCACATGCTGCAACCAAGATCCAACGCAGCCAAATAAATAAATAATTTTTTCAGAAGGCAGAAAAAACATTTACAGTCCACCTGCTCTGTTGTCATCTAGGGCTTTAATCTGTCACCTTCTAAGTGATCCTTTCTCCTTTTATCTTTCGCCCAAAGCATGCCAATGTACTCAGCATGCCCCCTGAATAGACCTCAGGGATGGCCGTGAATATGTATTTTAGCTTCATGTCCTAACCCCACTGCTTAAAAGACATGTGAGCATTGGATTTGCAGGAATTAAGTTAACCCAGGAAGCTGTCAAGATTTTCAGCAAACTAATCTCAACAAACCTAGACAACAGATAAAATTCTCAAGGTTTACTGAAAGCATAATAAACCTTATGATGAGAATCTCCCTTAAAAGACAAAAATGTGGTGGCTTAGTCGTTAAGTCACGTCCAACTCTTGCAACCCCATGGACTGTATAGCCTGCCAGGCTCCTCTGTCCATGGGATTCTCCAGGCAAGAATACTGGAGCGGGTTGCCATTTCCTTCTCCAGGGCCTCTTTCCCACCCAGGAATCAAACCTGGGTCTCCTGCATTGCAGGCAGATTCTTTACTGATTGAGCTTTGAGGGAATCCCAAAACACAAAAATGGGAAAAACTAAAAACTCTTCCATCGTAAAGAAAATCCAGCTACAAAAACAAAGGCTGAAAACCAATGATTTTTTCCCAACTTACAATTAAATGAATCCAGAGGCTGGACCAAGGGCACCCCCTACTGGCTAATTAAAAGAAAAAGGCCAGAGAGCATGTAGGCAAACATTTTTACCTTTAAGTAAGACACCGAGATTTGAAACTGGGACTGTGGCCCAGTTCTACAAACATTCCACAGTGGCAACCACTCACAGCTTCTCACCTTGTGGCACTTGTAGTAGTATGCAAGAAGCTGGGGCATCCGGTCAATTTCACTAAAAACCTTCACAAACATTTTGGACTGATCTAAAGAAAAACAACAGAAAATGGAAAATGTGTACATACTGTTACTAAGTTTTCTGTTGCACCCAAGAGCAAGAATTCAATAGGAGAAATGTGGATTAATTGTGAGCTACTATTCAGAAGTTTCTACCTAGACAATGAATTAACTCATGTGTTGAGATCATAAACATGAAAAACAAGTGAAATTAAGTGTAGAACATGTGACTCAGTGAGATACCACAAGCCCTGGTTTGTTGAGAATACTGCATCAGTAAGCATCATTGAACTTCTCTCGTGGTCAGGTGGTTAAGAATCCACCTGCCAATGCAGGGGACATGGGTTCCACCCCTGGTCTGGGAGGATTCCACACGCCACGAACAACTAAGCCTGTGTACCCTAGAGCCCATGCTCTGCAACAAGAGAAGTCACTGCAATGAGAAGCCCGCACGCCACAACTAGAGAAGAGCCCCCACTTGCTCCAACTAGAGAAAGCCCAGGCACAGCAATGAAGATCCAGTGCAGTCAAAAATAGAGAAATAAAAATTAAAAAAAAAAAAAAAAACCTTGCTCATTTAAAGAAAAAAACAAAGGTATCATTGATAGAGCTCAGGTTATACAACAGCAAAGGAAACCTCACATGTGAATGGAAAAATGAATTAGAATCGGGGCTGGGAGTGGGGACGGGGGCTGGGCTCTCACTCTGCAGGTCGTACAAGGGCAGGATGAGTACGTCCTTCAACCTGGTGTTTTTGGCATCTCACCTGACTCTAGACTAGAATCAAAAAAATGTCAGGGGCAGAAAGGTGTCTAAAGTAACCATCAATCAACCACATCATCGGGGTGAGGGAACTGCAGCCCAGAGAACTTCAGCTGCCTGCAGGTCAACAGAGGGACCGCTGACGGAGGGACAGGCTGAACCGTACGCTGCTGCTGCTACTCAACCACTTCCGACCTACAAAAACAGGCATTTCATGGGACCCAAGCTAGTATTCACAGGATCTAAAAAGTACTGGCACGAGCAGACTTTCTGTCAGGTGCTAAGAAGGCATCAAGCTCTTGGCTGCCCCAGGGCCTTTGTACTTTCTGTGTCTGGGATGCTCTGCTGGCTCTCCTTCGGTGGGGAGGGAACAACAGAAAATACGTACAAACTGTTACCAGGTTTTCTGTTGCAGCCAAGAGCAAGAATTCAGCAGGATAAACGTGGATTAATTCATTGGGAGCTCGTATTCAGAAGTGCCTACCCAGACAATGAGTTAACTCATGTGTGGAGATCATACACATGAAAAACAAGTAAAGTTAAGGGTAGAACATGTGACTCAATCATACCACAAGCCCTGGCTTGCTGAGAACACTGCAACAGTAAGCAACTGACAGTATGCAAGCGTGCATGTGTGCTACGTTGCCTCAGTCGTGTCTGACTCTTGTGACCCCGCGGACTGCAGCCCACCAGGCTCCCCTGTCTATGGAATCCTCCTCACAAGAATACCGGAGAGGGTTGCCACGCCTTCCTCCAGGGGATCTTTCCAACCCAGGGATCAAACCCACGTCCCTAGCGTCCCCTGCATTGGCAGGTGGGTTCTTTACCACTAGAGCCACCCAGGAAGCCCCAACTGACTGTAAGTATGAAGGAAAAACTGCCCGTAATCCTATCACTCCTGTTAAACACTGTCACTATTTTAGCAGACTGTCAAAAAATGTTTTTAGAAAGAAAGTGCTACAGTGAGCACTGGTCTAAATATATAATTCAATGTTAAGAAAGTTCTACCCAACAGAGTAGAATTTGTTATTTCTTGAAACAAATAATAAAGCAGAATTAACCAACAGCAAATCCATTTAGCAAAAGCACTGTAAAACCTTAAAAGTAACAATACGTGGGTCTTTTGCCCTTATAAAGGGGAAGCCCATGGCTCAGATGGTAAGGAGTCTGTCTGCAATGCAGGAAACCTGGGTTTGATCCCTGAGCTGGGAAGATCCCCTGGAGAAGGAAATGGCAACCCATTCCAGTATTCTTTCCTGGGAAATCCCATGGATGGAGGAGCCTGGCAGGTTACAAGTCCATAAGGTGGCAAAGAGTTGGACATGAATGAGTGACTTCATGACTTCACTTTCTTTCTTTACCCTTATAGAGGAATCCGAGTTTTCAAGATCAATACATTAAATAGACAAATTTGTAAAACTGAGTTTAACAAGTTCCTGATTTGGACAAAAGAGAGAAAAAGAAAGTCTATTTTGGCAACCAGAGGACTTCTAGGCTCTTAGCACATAACCAATTCAATTCAAAAAGACCAGTGAGCATCTGCTGGGGCAGGGCCCCCTGCCAGGCCTCTTTGTGGACCTGACATTCTGGCCACCCCACATCTACTGTCCTTCTTCTAAAAGAACTATGGTCTTCATAGTGGCTATACTAGTTTGCATTCTCACCAACAGTGTAAGAGAGTTCCCTTTTTTCCCCGCACCCTCTCCAGCATTTATTGTTTGCAGACTTTTTGATAGCAGCCATTCTGATTGGTGTGAGATGGTACCTCACTGTGGTTTTGATTTGCATTTCTCTGATAATGAGTGATGTTGAGCATCTTTTCATGTGTTTGTTAGCCATCTGTATGTCTTCTTTGGAGAAATGTCTGTTTAGTTCTTTGGCCCATTTTTTGATTGGGTCATTTATTTTTCTGGTATTGAGCTACATGAGCTGCTTGTATATTTTTGAGATTAATTCTTTGTCAGTTGCTCCATTTGCTATTATTTTCTCCCATTTTGAAGGCTGTCTTTTCAGCTTGCTTGTAGTTTCCTTCATTGTGCAAAAGCTTTTAATTATATCCCATTTGTTTATATTTGCTTTTATTTCCATTACTCTGGGAGGTAGGTCATAGAGGATCCTGCTGTGATTTATGTCAGAGAGTGTTTTAGCTATGTTTTCTTCAAGGAGTTTATAGTTTCAGGTCTTACATTTAGAAATTCAACCCATTTTGAGTTTATTTTTGTGTATGGTGTTAAAAAGTGTTCTAGTTTCATTCTTTTACAAGTGGTTGACCAGTTTTCCCAGCACCACTTGTTAAAGAGATTGTCTTTTCTCCACTGGATATTCTTGCCTCCTTTGTCAAAGATAAGGTGTCCATAGGTGCATGGATTTATCTCTGGGCTTTCTATTTTGTTCCATTGATCTATATTTCTGTCTTTGTGCCAGTACCATACTGTCTTGATGACTGTGGCTTTGTAGTAGAGCCTGAAGTCATGCAGGTTGATTCCTCCAGTTCCATTCTTCTTTTTCAAGATTGCTTTAGCTATTTGAGGTTTTTTTGTATTTCCACACAAACTGTGAAATTACTTGTTCTAGTTCTGTGAAAAATACCATTGGTAGCTTGATAGGGATTGCATTGAATCTATAGATTCAATGGGTAATATGCTCATTTTCACTATATTGATTCTTCCAATCCATGAACATGGTATATTTCTCCATCTATTTGTGTCATCTTTGATTTCTTTCATCAGTGTCCTATAATTTTCTATATATAGGTCTTTTGTTTCTTTAGGTAGATTTATTCCTAAGTATTTTATTCTTTTTGTTGCAATGATAAATGGAACTGTTTCCTTAATTTCTCTTTCTGTTTTCTCATTGTTAGTGTATAGGAATGCAAGGGATTTCTGTGTATTGATTTTATAACCTGCAACTTTACTATATTCATTGATTAGCTCTAGTAATTTTCTGGTGGTGTCTTTAGGGTTTTCTATGTAGAGGATCATGTCATCTGCAAACAGTGAGAGTTTTACTTCCCCTTTTCCAATCTGGATTCCTTTTATTTCTTTTTCTTCTCTGATTGTTGTGGCTAAAACTTTCAAAACTATGTTGAATAGTAGTGGTGAGAGTGGGCACCCTTGTCTTGTTCCTGACTTTAGAGGAAATGCTTTCAGTTTTTCATCACTGAGGATAATGATTTGCTGTGGGTTTATCATATATGGCTTTTATTATGTTGAGGTATGTTCCCTCTATGCCTGCTTTCTGAAGGGTTTTTTTCTTTTTATCATAAACAGATGTTGAATTTTGTCAAAGGCTTTCTCTGCATCTATTGAGGCAATCATATGGCTTTTATCTTTCAATTTTTTGATGTGTTGTATCACATTGATTGATTTGCAAATATTGAAGAATCAAAGAATCCTTGCATCCCTTGGATAAAGCCCACTTGCTCATGATGTATGATCTTTTTAATATATTGTTGGATTCTGTTTGCTAGTATTTTATTGAGGATTTTTTTTTTTTTTTTTCGTTTATTGAGGATTTTATAATCTATGTTCATCAGTGATATTGGCCTGTAGTTATCTTTTTTTGTGGCATCTTTGTCTGGTTTTCGAATTAGGGTGATGGTGGCTCACAGAATGAGTTTGGCAGTTTACCTTCCTCTGCAATTTTCTGGAAGAGTTTGAGTTGAATAGGTGTTAGTTCTCTAAATTTTTGGTAGAATTCACCTGTGAAGCCACCTGGTCCTGGGCTTTTGTTTGTTGGAAGATTTTTTATTACAATTTTGATTTCCGTGCTTGTGATGGGTCTGTTATGATTTTTCTATTTCTTCCTGGTTCAGTTTTAGAAGGTTATACTTTTCTAAGAATTCATCCATTTCTTCCAAGTTGTTCATTTTATTGTAATATATTTGGTGATGGTAGTCTCTTATGATCCTTTGTATTTCTGTGTTATCTGTTGTGGTTTCTCCATTTTCATTTCTAATTTTGTTGATTTGATTCTTCTCGCTTTTTTTCTTGATGAGTCTGGTTAATGGTTTGTCTATTTCTTCTCAAAGAACCAGCTTTTAGTTTTGTTGATTTTTGCTACAGTCTCCTTTGTTTCTTTTTCATTTATTTCTGCCTTAATTTTTATGATTTCTTTCCTTCTATTAACCCTAGGGTTCTTCATTTCTTCTTTTTCTAGTTGCTTTAGGTGTAAAGTTAGGTTATTTATTTGATTTTTCTCTTGTTTCTTGAGGTAAGCTTGTATTGCTATGAACCTTCTCCTTAGCACTACTTTTACTGAATCCCATAGGTTTTGAGTTGTCGTGTTTTCATTTGTTTCTATGCATATTTTGACAGCCACTATGGAGAACAGTGTGGAGATTCCTTAAAAAACTGGAAATAGAACTGCCATACAACCCAGCAATCCCACTGCTGGGCATACACACCAAGGAAACCAGAATTAAAAGAGACACGTGTACCCCAATGTTCATTGCAGCACTGTTTACAATAGCTAGGACATGGAAGCAACCTAGAAGTCCATAGCAGATGAATGGATAAGAAAGCTGTGGCACATATACACAATGGAATATTACTCAGCTATTAAAAAGAATGCATTTGAATCAGCTCTAATGTGGTACATGAAACCGGAGCCTATTATAAAGAGTGAAGTAACTCAGAAAGAAAAACACCAATACAGTATATTAACACATATATATGGAATTTAGAAACATGGTAATGATGACCCTATATGTGAGACAGCAAAAGAGACACAGAGATAAAGAATAGACTTTTGGACTCTGTGGGAGAAGGCGAGGGTGGGATGATTTGAGAGAATAGCATTGAAACATGTACATTATCATATATGAAACAGATCACCCATTCAGGTTCAATGCATGAGATAGGGTGCTCAGGGCTGGTGCACTGGGACGACCCTGAGGGATGGGATGAGGAGGGAGGTGGGAGGGGAGTTCAGGATGGGGGACACATGTACATCCATGGCTGATTCATGTCAATGTATGGCAAAATCCACTACAATATTGTAAAGAAATTAGCCTCCAATTAAAATAAATCAATTAATTTAAAAAAAAAAAGAACTATAGTCTTCCTCTGGGGAACCATATCCCTGCTTTCCATTCTCCTAAGATTTCAATGTTTCCAGTGGAACAACTCCACCCGCAGCTCTGGGATGACACCCAGGCCTGGTCAACCAGAGTCTTGAGTCCACATAATCAAAGTAACTGATTCAGAGGTGCCAAAGCTGCACATCAAATAAAATCAAGATTAATCCTGACACTCCTTCTTGAACTGCCCGAAAGGAGGATTAGAACTGCAATGGCCACCACACAAAGAATGTGCCTGCAAGTAAAACCAACACATAGAAAGACAGAGCCAAGAAATGGCAAGAGAGAGACTCTGGGTTCTACGGACATAGCTTGGGCTCCTGAATCAGGTCAGGCCTTCAGCAAGTTTATCCCTGAACTTCTCAGTTCCATAAACCAATACAATCTCTTTTTCCTTTCAGCCACTTTGAAATAGGTTTTCATCACTTGACACCAAGAGAATCTCAAACTGATACAGGTATCATGTGAAAAAGATATTCACACGGTCCCCAAGTCTCTACCTCACGTACCCAAAGTGTAATAATATATGGCCAATGGGTTACCATTTCATATCAATAACTGACTTTTAATTATAAACAAACAGTATAAAAACCTTATGGCACCAATAGGAAGCATCCTGGGCCTTGACATTAAAAAATGAAGAGTCCCCCAAAATTCATTTATTGTTGCTCCTACATATGATTTTGCATTTTATTTAGATTTAAAACACTCTGCACATAGGCTATATGTCATAATTATATGTTAAATAAAATAAATATATAGAAAAAATGCTCTTAAGTCTCTTCCTAAAATAGTTCCCCCCCGTATCAGTCTGCACAACTTACCCCACCCCACCCCCGTTTCTGTCTAGGTGTAGACAGCAAGCACCACCCTTCCTTCTAGGCATGTGCTGAGAGCTGCCCTTCACTTCTCCCACTCTCTGATGCTCATTTTTCCTGGAGAAAGAGGATACCTGGTTAAATGTACAGGCAAATACAAACAGCAGCAACGATAATACCTAAGGCCTTCGAAACGTAGAGTAGGTAGCAACACCGAAACAAAGTCACTGTGGGTAAGCTAGTCCACTTTTCATTCACAGAACTTCCAAAGCTTCTCCATTTATGCAAGCTCACTTGTAACCTTGGGGCAACCCTATGAGGTAAGGGGACACTGAAATAAATAAGTTTGTCAAGATCACACAACTAGAAGGGCCCAGACATGTCTTGGCCAGGTTCCTGAGACACCATCTAACTACTGTGACTTGTCCTGAATGACGACTGACAGAAACAAGACTTTAAATCTGAGCACCAGTAAAGAATCCCAGGAGCGTGCATCCAGCTGTATGAAACCGCATTCCAGAGGAGAGTCTCTAGGGAACATGGGGTACTTGGAACAAAGCATTACCCCCAAGAACGCATTTGGAAAACACCAGGGAGTACGGAGAGCTGGAAGAATGAGAAAGGGATAAAAAGGTGATCAGAAACTTTAGGATAAACATGAAGCTGAACAGGAAAGGGGACGAAATCACAGCTGAAATCACCTGGGCTTGACTCAGCAAAAATTAATGATCTATAAAGTTGTGATAATATAAATATTGTTTACTGATTCAATTAAAATAAGGAGACAGGAGGATAATGGGGAAGAGAAAGAGGAGTGGTGTGAAAGCTAAATCCTTAGCTGGAACAACAGAAGTCAACAGACAATGCCTAAAAAATTGAAACATGAAGAAATAAACTAATATATTTATCATGAAGAAAGATAAAGTAAAAGACCACAGAAAAACAGCTCTAAAAGTGGTGGCCTTCTTGGGTAAGGACTAGGTAGAGAAAGAAGATGTTACTTTCCCCTTTTAGACCTTTCGGTACTACTTAACTCTTCAGCACTGTAGATGATGGAAAAACACTTAACTAAATTCAAGAAAGTGGAAGTGAGAGTGTTAGTCACTCAGTCGTGTCTACCTCTCTGCGACCCTATGGAGGCTGCCAGGTTTCTCTGTCCGCGGAATTCTCCAGGCAAGAATACTAGGGTGGGTTGCCATTCCCTTCTCCAGGGGATCTTCCTGACCCAGGGGTCGAACCCAGGTCTCCAGCATTGCAGGCACATTCTTTACCATCTGAGCCACCAGGGAAGCCCAAATTCAAGAAAAAACCCCAATTAACTCATGTGTGGGTCTGGACTTCCAAATTGTATTGACAGTTTAGTTAAATCTGCTGAGCTGCATGGCTTTTTGGAAATGATGCAGCTCTCATTCTAAGAGAGTGTTCAGGAGTTCTTTACTGGCCTCTTAGGAATTATTCCCTTTAGGCTGTTATAAGGGCTACAAGTCTTGAATGAGAGGTTCCGGAGAAAGAGGAAGCAATATTCCCTGGAGGCTTCCTCTGGATCAGGAGCTGCGCTCCTGTCTTGTTTAATCCTCCCAAGAACACAGTGCGTATTCTACGCTCATTTCACTGAGCAGGAAGTGGAGGTCTCTGCTAATATGCGGCACCCCAAAGATTTGAAACTAGCTCTGCCCATCTCCAAAGTCTACAGTCCTTCCATTCTTGCCACATTCCTCAGCAGACTAGTAAATTGTCAGCAGCAATGAAATCATTCCCTCAATAGAAACTCCTTAATTTGTTCAAGGCAAACTATGCTCTGTCCCCACCTTCCTTTCCAGCCTCACCTTTGACCATTTCCCAATGTTCATTTCACTAAAATGGGTTTAATTATTATTTCCAAAACAGACCCTGAATTTTCTCCTTTCTATACCATCCAAATATACGTTATTCCTTCTGCCCTAAATGCTTTTCTTCACCTATCAAATCCCTATATCCATGAGAAAATGTTCATGCTATATTGCTAAAGGGAGCAAAAAAGATGCAAAATTGCCTATACTCAATGCATGTATTTTCCTTAAAAGATATATATATATACAAAGGAAAAAAACTGGAAAAAATACTAATGGTCAAAAATTTTTAAAGTAATAATAATAAAGGGACTTCCCTGGTGGTTCAGTGGTTAAGACTTTGTGCTTCCAATGCAGGAGGTGAAAGTTTGATCCCTGGTCAAGGAACTAAGATCCCACATGCCACAGGGCACAGCCAAAAAATAAATTAATTTTAAAAAACTTTTTTAATTTAAGAAAAATACTAGCAGTCACCTCTGGGTGGTGAGTTTACTGGTATATCATTTTGTTTTTTATACTTTTTTCAAATTTCAGTAACTTGCACATGTATTATTTTATAATCAGAAACAATTTAAAAAATTTTTAATTCATCTCTTTCAAGGTTCTGCGCATATACTAGCTCTTTCATAAAAGCTTCCTCGATTTTCCTTCATCCTTTCCTTCATCCTGGGGAGGCAGGCCTAAGGCAGTTTTCACATTCCATTCTGTAATAAAATTATCTGTGTACTTGTTCTCTCCCAGCCTCACCCTCAACCAAGGTGTAAAGTCCGTGAAGGACAGTAATCTTTTTCATTTTTGTATTCCCTGCCATTCCTCACGTAATTAATATTTTAAACGTTATTTACAAGTTAGTAATCCCTTTGAAAATTCCTACTCTGATTACATCAGATGGGAAGTAAACAAACAAACTAAACTCCTACACATTCATATATTTAATGGTTTGAGGAATAAGAAAATTATCTGGTAAACACCAGCATTCAACAGATAGCAATGGACCCTTTGCATCTAATATCAAGTACTTTCTCACATTCTTCCCTAAGGGCAGAGGAAGTGCTAAACACAACACTTGGTTCCAAGCCTACTGATGAAAAAACAAGAGATACAATTTCAGCAGCCTCCCATGCACGCAGCATCTCTGGCTGCCATCTGCCCCCTTCTGGTCAAAACACAGATGCCACAGCCTTAGAATAAAATTTAAAAGAAGGAATGGGGAAAAAAACCCTGAGCTAACAGGTGCAAAAAACCTCTTTATATCTGTTCTGTTTTCCTTCATTTCTGGTAAGTCCAATAAGCTGCTGAGAAGGAAAAGCTGTAATAGCAACCACTGTGGATTTAACTCAGCTAAACTCCAGAGACTAGCCAGTAGTTCTCATTGTAATGGGCAAAACTCCATGAGTTTAAAAATGACTATGTGCTTATAAAATGCTTATTATTTTCATAAGATCACTTAGATAAATGAATATCCCTGCCATATGTAAAATTAGGCCCCAAAAAGTTGCTTTAATTTATGAACTGAATCCACTAGTTGTATAAAATGAACGAGGCATGTATACTTGACGATTGTGGATATTGTGTCGCGGATATACTAATTTATCAGATTTCCCTTTAAAAATTGTTAGATAAAGAAGCACCTTAGCCTTCTTGGAAAGATAATTGATTAAAGAGCATATTACTTTTGTGGCAGGAAAAAACCCTTCCCAGTGCTAACCAAAATTAACCACCAAAGAAAAACAGTTTCATCCATCTGTGTTGACGCCAGGAAAACATCCATACTACACACTTCAAAGAATACTAATCAGATATTCAATCATTTTGGCCGATGAGTGGGTATGCTGGGAGAACCTGGACATTAGCATGGGACACCATAATGGAAAGGTAGGGACCAAGGGCCAAGGAGGCCTGGACAGGCAGGGGAGGGTCTGCTTCCACCCCAGCTCGGCAGTGGGACAGCTGCAGGACCCATTTCCCCCTTCTGAATCAGCATCCTGCTTACAAAGAGCAGAATCTAGAATCAAGCCTGACACAAATTTGTGAATGAAAGCTGTCAAATACAGCTTACTCCAAAACCAAAACCAAAGCCCATGATCCTGACCCACAGGGCATTCTTCAAACCTGATTCCAGCACCAAGTAGCCAATTCACACAAAAGGAAAGGAAAAAAACTTAAAACTCATGAAGCCCCCGTCCCCACTCCTACTTCCCTAATCCCCTATCAAATGAATGCATACCCCAACCACACAAGTGAGCTCCATGGTCTACAACTGCAACAAATTCACCAGAAAACCGGAGGAATAAAACTGCCAGATGGGGATTTTCCAAAGGTCCAGCTCTAGTCCTGGAATCATGCTAATGAAGAGAAGATGCAAAATAAAGAACTGACAAATGGGGACGACATGGAATGAAGAGGCTGGAGAAGAGTCCTGAATCCATTCTCTTTGGGCAACTGAAGAGCACACCAGAGAATGTAGCCTTTAAATCAAGGGCAAGAGGAAAGCTTTCAATTAAGTCCAGGTAAACAAGGAGGCTTGATCCTTGGAAGAAAAGCTATGACAAACCTAGACAGCGTATTAAAAAGCAGAGACATCAGTTTGTCAACAAAGGTCCACCTAGTCAAATCTATGATTTTTCCAGTAATCATGTACAGATGAGAAAGTTGGACCATAAAGAAGGCTGAATGCCAAAGAATTGATGCTTTCAAACTGTGGTGCTGGAAAAGACTCTTGAGAGTCGCTTGGACTACGAGATCAAACTAGTCAATTGCAAAGGAAATTAACCCTGAATATTCATTGGAAGGACTGATGCTGAAGCTGAAGCTGCAATATTTTGGCCACCTGATGCAAACAGCTGACTCATTGGAAAAGACCCTGATGCTGGGAAAGACTGAGGGCAGGAGGAGAAGGGTGTGACAGAGGATGAGATGGTTGGATAGCATCATTGACTCAATGGACATGAAGTTTTTTTTTTTAATTTTATTTATTTCTGTGGCTGCATCAGGTCTTAGTTGTGGCCCGTGGGCTTAATTTAATGGCTCCATGGCATGTGGGATCTTAGTTCCTCAACCAGGGGTTGAACCTATGTCCCTTGCAGAGCAAGCCAGATTCTCAACCACTGTACCACCAGGGAAGTCCCCTGGACATGAGTTTAAACAAACTCCAGGAGACAGTGAAGGACAGGGAAGCCTGGAGTGCTGTAGTCCATGGGGTTGCAAAGAGTTGGACACAACTGAGTGACCAAACGACAGCGAAACAAGGAGAGGTTTCCATGGAGATCCCATGCTCGTTATTTTTCAGTAAACAGTGGACCCAGAAAAAAAGCACCCACATACAAATATGAATAAATAGAAACAAACAAAAAAATTCCACCATGTGACCTTTGCAAAAGGGGTAAAAAAGAAAAGGAACAGAGCCTGCAGAAGGTGCACTCAGAGAGCACATCAAGACAACCAGAGAGAAGATAATAAAGAAGCAGGGACTTAAACAATTAGACCAGTCACAGGCCACTTAGACCTAACAAACAACACAGAACACTCCACCCAACAATGGCAGAATACACATTCTGCTGCTGCTAAGCCGCTTCAGTCGTGTCTGACACATTCTGAAGTACCCATAAAACATTCTCCAGGACAGACCATATCACAGGCCACAAAACAAGTCTTAATACATTTCTAAAGACTTCTGACCACAATGGAATAAAACTGAAAATCAACTAAAGAAAGAAAACTGAAAAATTCACAAATAATGTGGACTCCAAAACAACAAATGAGTCAAAAAGATACCACAAGAGAAATTAAAAAATGACAAATGAAAACAAAAACCTAACAGACCAAAACTTATGAGATGCCACAAAAGCAATCCTAAGAGCTAATTTATAGCTGTACATGCTTACATTAAAAAAGAAGAAAGATCTCAAATCAACAACCTAAACTCTTACATCTATCAAAACTAGGGGGAAAAAAGCTAAACCCAAAGTTAGTAAAAGGGAAGAAATAATAAAGAGCAAAAATAAGTAAAACAGAGAATACCAGAAACAAAACATTAAAATCAACAAAACGAAGGGTTGAAAAAACAGTCTTTGAAAAAGTGAACAAAACTGATATACCTTTACTTAGGTTCACTAAGGAAAAGGAAGAGGACTCAAATAAATAAAATCAGAAATGAAAGAGAGGACATCACTACCAATTTTACTAAATTTAACAGAATTATAATAAAGTACTATGGATAATTATATGACAACAAATTGGATAAACCAGGTAAAATGAACAAATTCTTAGAAATACTCAGTGTACCAAGACTAAATCATGAAGAAATAGAAACTCTGAATAGACATAAAACTAGTTACTGAATCCATAATCAAAAAACCTCTCAACAAAGAAAAGTATACCAGATGGCTTCATTGATTAATTAAGAATTAACACTTGGACTTCCCTGGTGGCCCAGTGATTAAGAATTCACCTACAAATGCAGGGGACACAAGTTCAATCTCTGGTCCAGGAAGATTCCACACACCTCGGGGCAGCTAAACCCGGTGCCACAGCTTCCGAAGCTCACATGCTCTAGAGCCCATGCTCTGCAACAAGAGAAGCCACATCAATAAGAAAGCCCACACCACAGCTAGAGAAAGCCCATGTGCAGCAACAAAGACCCAGCAAAAGAGAAAAAAAAATGTTTTTCATTAATACTAATGCTTCTCAAACTCTCCCCAAACTGAAGAGCACTGAAGACTTCCTTGCCTATTCTATGAGGTCAGCATTACCTTAGCACCAAAGCCAGGCAAAGACACTGCAAGAAAAGATCAATATCCCTGATATATACAGATGCAAAAATCCTCAACAAGATACTAGCAAGCCGAATTCAACGGCATATTAAAAGGATCATATACCTTGACCAAGTGGGATTTACTATGGGATGCAAGGAAGGCTCAACACATGAGTATCAATAAATGTAATACACCACATTAACAGAACAAAGGAAAAATGTTCACATGATCATCTCAACTGATGCAAAAAAGCCATGTGATAAAATGTAAGACTTTTTCCTGGTTAAAAACACTCAAAAAACGAGGAATAGAAGCAAATAGCCTCAACATAATAAAGGTCATATATGAAAAGCCCCCAACTAACATAATACTTGATATGAAAGACCATTTCAAACTTTTCCTCTGAGATCAGGAATGAGACAAAGATGCCCACTTTTGCAATTTTTATTCAGTTCAGTACTAGAAGTTACAGTCAGAACAATTATGTAAGACGAAGATATAAAAAGCATTCAAACAGGAAAGGAAGAAGTAAAAATATCTTTGTTTGCAGATAATATGATCTCATATATAGAAGGTGCTAAAGATTCCACACACACACACAAAACTATTAGAACTAGTAAGTTAAAGCAGCAGGATACAAAATCAACACACCAAAACTCACCTGCATTTCTAGACAGTAACAATGAACAATCTTGTACACTGAAAGTCAAAAAACACCACTGAAAGAAATTTTAAAAGATGTAGATAAATGAAAAGGCATACTGTGCTCATGAATTAGAAGATTTCCAATGGGAGAAGGTGAGGGTGAGATGCATTTAGAAAGCAGCATTGACACAGATACACTATCATGTGTAAAACAGATAGATGGTGGGAAGTTGCTAAATAACACAGGAAGCCCAGTCTAGTGCTCTGTGGTGACCTACAGGGGCAGGATGAGCAGAGGGGAGGGAGGGACACACACACACACACAGGAAGCCCAGTCTAGTGCTCTGTGGTGACCTACAGGGGCAGGATGAGCAGAGGGGAGGGAGGGACACACACACACACACACACACACACACACACACACACACACACAGGAAGCCCAGTCTAGTGCTCTGTGATGACCTACAGGGGCAGGATGAGCAGAGGGGAGGGAGGGACACACACACACACACACACACACACACACACACACATATTATGACTGATTCGTGTTTTCGTACGGCAGAAACCAACACAAAATTGTAAAGCAATTTTCCACCAATTAAAAAATATATAAAAATTTTTAAAAGATGATAATACTACTCAAGCCACCTACAGATTCAACGTTATTCCTTCCAAAATGGTGTTCAAAGGTGTTCTCTGGAAAAACAGAAAAATCCACCCTAAAATTCATATGGAATTTCAAGGGACCTCCAAAAAGCCAAAACAGTCTTGAAAAAGAAGGACAACGTCGGTGGGTTCGCAATCCATGATTTCAGAAGTTACCACAAAGCTACAATAATCAGAACAATGTGGTACTGGCGTAAGGACAGAGATATACAGAGAATAGAGAGCCCAGAAATAAACCTTTACACACATGGTCAAAAGATGTTCAACAAAGCGTCAAGATCACTCAAGGGAGAGACCTTTTAACAACTACACTCAGAAAAAATGATGCTCAGAAAACAGGATGTCCACATGCAAAAGAAAGAAGTTGGACCCTTACCTTGTACCATATATAAAAATTAACTAATAATGTATCAAAGACCTAAATGAAACTAAAACTCTTAGAAAAAAAAAAATATATAGGGAGAAAGCCTCATGACCTTGGATTTAAATTTGAAATATAAAAATATTTTTTTAAAAGAGAGCGCATTTTGAACTTCCCTGGTGGTCCTGTAGTTAAGAATTCACCTATCAATGCAGGGGATGCTTGTTCAATCCCTGTTCCAGGAAGATTCCACATGGCACTGGGAAACTAAGTCCATACGCCACAATTACTGAGCCCTAGTGCCTAGAGCTCTGTCTGCAACAAGAGAAGCCACCGCAATGGAAGCCTGTACAGTGCAGTGAAGGGTGACCCCACTCACCACAACTAGAGAAAGCCCACATGCAGCAATGATGACCCGGTGCAGCCAAAAATAAATAAATCTTTAAAAAAAAAAAAAAACAGAAAAAATATATCAGAACATTTTATGGTTTCATTTCATCATTGAAAATGTACCATCATATACAAAAACTTCCCTGGTGGCTCAGATGGTAAAGTCTGCCTGCAGGGCGGGAGACGGAGGTTCGATCCCTGGGTCAGGAAGATCCCCTGGAGAAGGAAATGGCAACCCACTCCAGTATTTTTGCCTGAAAAATCCCATGGATGGAGAAGCCTGGCAAGCAAGCTACAGTCCATGGGACCACAAAGAGTCAGACACGACTGAGACTTCACATACATAAAACTGGTGCTACATCTTAGGAGCCAAGAGATGAAAGCATTTTCAAAGCAGGAGGGAGTAGAAAATATTGTTAAGTGTCATTGACAATGAAAAACAAAAAAGTATAAAATGATATTAGGCTTTCAGGTTTGGTGATGACATGGTTGTTTGCGACCTTCAACAGAACAGGTTCAAGAGAACATTAACCCCAGAGCAGAAGGGCTTGCATGATATGAGCAAGTGAGCAGGAAGCAGGGCAGTGGATACAGACTACAATCTGCCAATATACCAATAAATAGATGTTAAGGTTAGTTAACGGTAGAACCCTATACGGAACAACAGATCGGTTCAAGATTGAGAGAGGTGTATGACAGGTGTATGCTGTCACCCTGTTTATTTAACCTATATGCTGAGCACACCATGAGACATGCCCGTCTGGATGAGTCACAAGCTGGAATCAGGATAGGCGGGAGAAACATCAACAACTTCAGACATGCAGATGATACTACTATAATGGCAGAAAGCAAAGAGGAAACTAAAGAATCTCTTGATAAGGGTATAGAAAGAGAGTGAAAGAGCTGGCTTAAGACTAAATATTAAAAAAACTAAGATCATGGCATCCAACCCCGTTACTACATGGCAAATAGAAGGGGAAAAGGTAGAAGTAGTAATAGACTTCCTCTTCTTGGGCTCTAAAATCACTGCGAACCGTGACTATAGCCATGAAATCAGAAGACAACTGCTTCTTGGCAGGAAGGCTATGACAAACCTAGATTGTGTGTTGAAAAGCAGAGACATTACTCTGCCAACAAAGGTTATATAGTCAAAGCTATGGTCTTCCCAGTAGTCAGGTACGGTTGTAAGAGCCGGACTATAAAGAAGGCAGAACACCAAAGAACTGATGCCTTTGAACTGGTGGTGCTGGAAAAGAATCCTGAAAGTCCCTTGGACAGCAAAGAGATCAAACCAGTCAATCTTAAGGGAGATCAACTCTGAATATTCACTGGAAGGACTAATGCTGAAGCTGAAGCTCCAGTATTTTGGTCATCTGATGTGAACAGATGACTCATGGGAAAAGTCTCTAAAGCTGGGAAAGATCAAGGGCAGAGGAGGGCATCAGAGGATGAGATGGCTGGAAGGCATCACCGATACAATGAACATGAACTTGGGCAAGCTCCAGGAGATGGTGAGGGACAGGGAGGTCTGGCATGCTGCAGTTCATGGGGTTGCAAAGGGTCAGACACAACTGGGAGACTCAACAACAACAATAAGGTAAGAAAGCAGCTTTACTGCTGCTTCTTATTTAACCAATAGTTTTGTGGATGAAATGGAGAGGGAGAGCAAGGTAAACTTATGTGTTGGAAAAAATCACTGGAAAATAACATAGTATTATAATGGTCTTGATAAGGGTCAAAACTCAAGATTTGTACAATTTTCTAAATGGCTTAAGATTTGTACATTTTTCTAAATGGTTTCCCTGGTTGCTCAGGTGGTAAGGAATCCACCTGTAATCTAAGAGACCCAGGTTCAATCCCTGGGTCAGGAAGATCCCCTGGAGAAGGGAATGGCTACTCACTCCAGTATTCTTGCCTGGAGAACTCCATAGACAGAGGAACCTAGTGGGGTACAGACCATGGGGTCATAAAGAGTCAGACATGACTGAGCAACTAACACTAAATGTAAACTTTACCTCAAAAAAAGAAAGGATCCTAAACTAACACTGAACTCCAGCTATTGATATGAATGCTGAAGTGTTTAGGAATGAAGTCTATTGATGTCTGCAACTTACTTTTATTTGCATAATAAAAATAAGATGGATGGATAGAGAGGTGGGTAGATGAACAGACATGTGATAAAGCAAAAGTGGCAAGTGCTAATGCTAGGATCTAGATGATATGTTCACTGGTGGGTTACTACAACCTGTCTGTATTTTGAGAAAGTTCATATAGAATGTTCAAGGCAACCACCATGAAGTTACAGACTGACTTCCAATCTATGTAATTTAATCAAAATTAAAACATTCTAAAGCTGAGGACATGGAAAGCCTCATCTGTTTAAAGGGATGTACAGAGAGACGGGAAGCAGCCAGCACTCACCGATAGACTGAGATGTGAATGCTGCTACTATCTGGGGGCTGGCCAAGGCCTCCAGCCGGTTCTTCAACGCCTCCAAGTGCACACATTTTTCTGAGTAGTCTGGTGTATCAACGAGCATCATGAGGCTGTTCTGCATACCTGTGAGCTTGGCTGAAATCACAGCTATGTCCTATAAGAAGACCAGAAAAAGTAAGTAATATTTATGTTAAGACACTCCAATGACGAGAACATGGCTCATAAACACTTCATGTTCAGTATTACTACTCTTCAAGTAAAAGCAAATTAAAACAAGGAAGTGCCATTTTCCTAACAAACTGGAAAAACTTCTGAAAAATTATAACCGCTATTTTTGGGAAGGGTGCTGCCGGGACCAGCCGGCAAAGAGAACACGTCCCGACCGCAACAGCACGGAAGTCTGAGAAAAAAGCCGACAGTAAAGAATGGGGTCGAGAGGACTGAAATGCTCTTGAGGCAAGTCAGTGATTTTATTGAGTAAAACAGCTACCTTTACACTAGTACAAGCAGAAAACATAGTTCATAAAAATGCCATCTGGTTTTTGTCACATCAATACAATTCTTTGTCTTAAGTGATTGCAGAAGCTTACATTCCTTTTTTCACATTCCAAGATAAACTACTAAGTGAAGGTCACGACTATGTTTTTCTCAAGGAAGAACAAAGGAGACCTGGCAAATGTTTTACTACTTTATCATGGGGTGGCGGGACAGGGAATGGCCTCTTTCAAGGCTTTCCCAGGGCCTTTTCGGGCCTTGTGCAGGCCGGCTCCCCGCAGGGTGCAAGGAAAAAGTTTGTCTAAATTCATATTTTTTCTGGGGGGGCAAAGTAGCAATATGCATCAAGAGCTTTAAAAATATTCACACCCTTAGAAATTGCTATTTTCTGTTCTAGAAATCTAAGGAAAAAAATCAGAGGGGCACAGAAATATTAATGCATTAAAATTGATTAATGTGATTTTAGTGTTGTAATAACAAAGACCTGGAAGGAGCCTAAATTTTCCACAATAAATAAAATACAGATTATGACACTCATAATGGCATGTGAGATATTGTACAGTCATTAAAAATCATATGTAGGGGCTTCCCTGATGGCTCAGTGGTAAAGAATCCACCTGCCAATGCAGGAGACAAGGGTTCGATTCCTGGTCTGGGAAGATCCCACATGCCAAGGAGCAGCTAAGCCCAGGCACCACAACTGCTGAGCCAGTGCTCTAGAGCCCAAGAGACACAGCTACTGAAGCTTGAACATTCTAGAGCCCGTGCTCTGCAACGAGAGGAGCCACCGCAATGAGAAGCCCATGCACCACAACTAGAGAGGAGCCCCTGCTCGTCGCAACTAGAGAAAAGTCCAAGCAGCAACAAAGACCCAGCACAGCCAAAAGTAAGCAAATAAATTTAAATGTTTTTAAAAATCATGTTTTGAAAAGTATTAATTACACAGCAAAGTATCTACAACTTATCATTAGGTGAAATAAACAACCAAAAGGCCACACAGACACTAGAATATACAGAAACATGTATATATTGGGTTGGCCAGAAAGTTCACATAGGTTATTCCATAATATCCCAGATGAACTTTCTGGCCAACCCAACATATACCTACAATATGTGCATCCATAAAAGATAGTACAAAAGTATAAATTTTTACAAACACTTAGAAAAATACCTAACAGACATTTAAAAAAAGAAAAAAATACTATTTAGGGCACAGGAATAGGATCATTCTGTTTTCTTCCTTGCATTTTTCTCAATTTTCCAAATCTTGTAAGACACACATAAGTTATGTTTATAAATAGAAAACTATAAAAAAAGAATGAAGAGAGTAAGGAAACGTATTTCATTGCAGTGTTCAACAGGTGCCCACGATGCCTCAGACACTGTCTTAAAGACGGTTGAGACGAAAAGACAGGGAAGGTCACAGTGCAGGCCCTGAATGCACAATGAATGACTTGGGGGGAAAAGATTATGAGACACTTTAAGAGGCTGGCTCATGGGCTTCGCTGGTGGTTCTGTTAAGACTGCACACTCCCAATGCAGGGGGTGTGGGTCTGACCCCTGGTCAGGGAACTAAGACCCCACATCACGTGTGGGGTAGCCACTAGATAAATAAATAAAAAGAGGTTGGCTCGAGGGTCACAGGAGCACAGGCGAGGGGGCCATGAGTTCCACTCATTGGAGAGGCCAGGAGCCAGCAAGGAGAGCTGTAAAAGGAGGTGACATTTAACTGCCTCGAGGGACAAGCGGAGGCTGCTGTCCTGTAAAGAAAAGGAGAGGGGGGACAGCTCAGGCAGGGAACAGGGAACAGGCATGAAAAGGGATGGGGTGTTCACAGTCTGGAGCAGGCAGAGGTTGAAATCACCTGGACGGAGTGGCCGGAGGAACAGCTGTAAACACAGGCTGCCCAGAGCCCTGTGGGGAAGGACAGGTTGTGGCTTGTAGGGGGCACAGAATTTATCAGATGGAAAATGGGAAGTTGGCAGAGGTTAAGATGGGGGTGGGTTGGGGGTGTGAGGGACAGGGAAATGCCACATGCCAATCTGTGCTTTAGAAGATGCCCTGGACATGTCGGGGGGATAGCCTGGGATCAGCGAGGGCCTTGATGGCAAGGTGGCGAGTGGATGGATGCTGAAATGGTCTAGGGGCAAAATGACTACAAAGCCCGATCAGGTGGCAGCAGAGGGACAGAAAGAACAGATGACAGAAGAGAAAGAGGGGAGGGGCAGGGAGAAGGGGGCAGTGAAGGGCCGCTGAGGTTTCCAGGTAGGTATACCTGCACGGAAAAGGACGCATTAACCCAAGAGAGGGGGCACTGGGGCACATGGAGAGTGGCTTTGGGCAGAAATAGGAACTTCCATTTTTCAAGAGCCTGGGAGAGCTAGATGCTTTGGGTCTTGTGGGCAGTGAGTTCTGAGTATCAAGAGGGTCGGGAAGAGAAAAAACAAGATATAACTTTTAGCTTTGTTGTTGTTGTTCAGTTGCTAAGTCATGTCTGACTCTGCAACCCCATGGACTGAAGCCCGCCAGGCTCCTCTGTCCACGGGATTCTCCAGGCAAGAATGCTGGAGTGGGTGGCCATTCCCTTCTCCAGGGGAATCTTCCCAACCCAGGGATCGAACCCAAGTCTCCTGCTTGGCAGGCGGATTCTTTACCATCTGTGCCACCAGGGAAGCCTAACAACAACAAAACAATACAGCATCCCCTAACCAAGAAACCTACCTGAGTCTTAAACGTCTCCTCGATATCAGCGCTCAACGTGCTCCATTTGTCGGCTTCTTGAAGAGATTCTGCAGCAAGCTGCATTCTGGACTTGACCTGGTCGATTTCTACCAACACCTAGAAGAGAAATGAGGGTCTCCGACACTGAGGAAGTGGCAGTTCCATTTTCTCTGCCTTCCGCAAGTAACTCAAAACATAAGTGTCATGATATGGTCCTGCCTTAAGGGATTCCGTACTCAGCACAACACGGATCACATGATTAAACATTCAGTGATGCTTAAAAGATGAATAAGCTAAAAGTACTAAACAAAAGAGTAGTTTGAATGTTTGGCGGAATTCTGCGGGGTGGCCTCCCTCTGGGAAGGTAAACATCTTCCAAAGAGTCAACACTTAGGAACCAAAATACCTGCATCGACTGAGATGTGTCCTGTTCGAACTTTTTAATGTCCTCCTTGACAAGAATCATTTGTTCTTTCAGAAAAGACGCCTCCTGCTTAAGGGCTTCGACATCACGGAGCACTTTGGGCATGTTCTGGAGGGCCTGGTGACTCGTTTCTGCAGCGAGAACCCAAGAACCAAAGGTGAACACCGGACTGCTCACCGGTGAACAATATGAATAAATTAGACGACAGGAAGCAAATCTTCCCTAAGGCTCTACGAGCCGCGCAGTTTTCTGAGCAGGGCAGGGAGGTGGGGGGTGGGGGGAGTGGGGTAGCTGGCTTCTGCTGGGACCCTGTGTTCCCCAGGATGATGGTGAAGGCCCTGATAAACCATCAACCTGACCCACCACCACTGAATTAAATAAAGTGCAACTTCTTTTTTTTTTGGTTGCGCCACACTGCTTGCAGGATCTTAGTTCCCAACGAACCCAGGCCCCTCCAGTAGTGAAAGCAAAAAGTCCTAACCACTGGACAGGCAAGGAATTCGCATGCAACTCCCTTTTCCAGGAAGGAGAAGGGAGGAATCTGACACTGGTGAATGCCAGCTCTGCACCCCAAGCTTTCCATACATCACTTAACATACACAGCAGTCATTAGCAGCTGCCTCTTGCAGAAAAGAAAACTAATGCTCAGAGAGGTTAAGTAACTTGCCTCTTACAGAAAAGAAAACTAATGCTCAGAGAGGTTAAGTAAGATTTCACAGAGCTGAAGCCAAGGTGTGTCTGGACCCAATGTCTGCTTCCGTGGCCTTTTCAAAATGCAGTCCACAGACCACTGGTATCAGCTGGAATGCAGTTACAATGCAGGTCCCCGGGTCACCTGCCAGAGATTCTTATTTAGGAATCCTGGTAGGAGATCAAGGAACCTGTATTTTTTTTTTAACAGACATTCCAAGTGTAGAGTAAAATCTGAAAATCCTTGCAGATCAGGATGTTTTATCTGGAAAAGGCATAATCCTTTGATCCTTTAAAGAGCAATTCACCGGGGAATCAACCAAAGAAGTCCAGAGCCTTCTGCTCCTGGTACCGGTACATTGAATGGAAGTTTAACATCGAAAACACACTTCAAGAACCTGTTCACCCCGCTCTGCCATAAAACAACATTCTGTCTCCAGCACCGACCTTAAGTAAAGTTTTATGACTAACAAAACAAAGGCAGAACCCACAAAGATTTCTTCGAAGCACAGAGGCTTCCTGATTTTTAACAGGCTGTTATGGCCCTGGCCCAGGCCCTTACCTGCTAAACCTCAGAGTCACTCTTCAGGTCTGGTCGGTTCCCTGTGAACTCCCCCCTCCACCCCCAAAGCACCCTCAAATTTAGTTCTTTCTAGAATCTATTTTAAAATTGTCACTTCCTGTGGATGCCTCTGGAAGGGTAAGGGCCAAATCTCCATCGGAGCGGGGACTGGGGGACCACCTAAGGTGATGGTAATCTTCTACATCTTGATGGGGGGTGAGTTACATTAGCCGTATACGCCTGTCAAAACCCATCAAACTGACCTGACAAGGTCCCTCCACTTCACCTTACATAAATTTTATCTAGTGAAAAAAAAGAGCTATAAACAAGAATTGAACTCTGTAATGTTTAGGGTTCTAAATGAAATGTTTAAAGGGTGAAGTGTACTGATATCTGCAATTTATTTTTAAATACATCAATAAATAAGATGGATGGATGGATAGAGGGATGGACAGATTTGCAATAAAGCAAGACTAGCCACTGCTCACTGCAGAACCTAGGCAATGGTGCTTGGAAGTTCACGACAAATTCCCTGAGCATTGCGGCACATTTGGCACCTCTATCCATGCTTGATCAGAACACAAGAATCTGCCATCATTCTTGATTTTCTCCCCGCTTATTCCTCATTCCAATCCATCAGTAAGTTCTCCCCTTTCTCTTGAAAATACCTTAAAGCTGCCTGTCTCTCCCCATCTCTACTGCCAGAAACCCAAGTGAAGCCACGGTCACCTCGCTTCTGGACTGGAGTAATGGTCTCCTGAACGGCGACTTAAATCATCTCATTGTCCTGCTTAAAAATCCTCCAGTACTTTCCCACCCCACACATTTTAAATCAAATCTAGACTCTTAAATGTGCCAGTAAAATCCCCACATGACCTGGCCCCTGCCAACATCTCCAACTTAAGAATGGATCTTGTTTAACACTGCATCGCTGGACCCTGAAGAATAGAGTTTGTGCCCCATAAATATTTGCTGATTGAATGAATAATGAATCAATCCTCCCTATTAGGGATCCTCAACAGCTCCAGTTTCAACCTCTGCAATAACTTCTTCTCACCACAGACTTGGAAGCTTGTCTCACTGACCCTAAAAATAAACCTTTAAACCTTCTATGGCTTCTCACTACCTACAGAAGTGGTCCCCAACATTTTTGGCACCAGGGACCAAAGTTTCCACGGACCTGGGAAGGTGGAAAGGGGCGGGGCAGAGGATGGTTTCGGGATGATTCAAGAGCACTGAACTTATTGAGTTCCTTGAGCAGGAAGTGGAGCTTCTGTAAAAATGAGCAATGGGAGGCGGCTGTAAATTACAGATGAAACTTCCCTCCCTTGCCCATCGCTCACCTCCTGTG
The DNA here is from genome assembly GCF_910594005.1 of Cervus elaphus. Classification (NCBI taxonomy): domain Eukaryota; kingdom Metazoa; phylum Chordata; class Mammalia; order Artiodactyla; family Cervidae; genus Cervus; species Cervus elaphus. The sequence goes on from NC_057824.1 coordinate 35,239,919, forward strand.
GCCCGGTTCCTAATAGTTCCCAGGGGTTGGGGACCCCTGGCCTATAGGATGAAAACCAAACCTTTAGGATGGCCAGAAAGGCCTTTGACAGTTTGATCCTATTCTACTTTTCTACCTTATTTCCAACAGAAATTCCTCCCCATGGAAGTGTAATCCTCCAATAATAATAAGGACTAATATTTAGATGCTACTGATGAAGTTCTGTTTGAACTTCTCACCTTTCTCTGCACTGGGTAGGTCTCTTTATACCCACCTGCCTCTACAAGTGTTCCCTCTCCCATTAATACCAGAGAGGCAGTAAAGTATAATGAATGAGGGCCTGGGATCTGAAACCAGTCACTTGGGTTCAAATCCAGTCTCCCCCTTCATTAGCAACACGATGCTGGGCAAGTTCCTACCTTCAGCTGCAGTTTCTACAACTATAAAGTGGGAATAATAACTGTGCCTACCTCTAAGGATTACTGCCATGTTTAAATAAGATAATCATGCTGGGGGAGGGGGTAACACTATTAACATTCTCTCCAGGACATTTCTTCATTGCATAGGGCTGTCCCAAGAACTGCAGGACATTAAGTCTGGGGGCCTCTATGATATGCTCTTCTCCTCCCTGACAAGCTGGAGCTTTTTAAAAACAGCTTTACTGATGAATAACTTACATGGCATACAATTCACTCACTTCAAGTATACAATTCAATGATTTTTGGCAAACTTAACAAGGTGTGTTATCTCCACAAGAACATTGACATCAGCCAAAAAATTCCTTCCTGCCCCTTTGCACTTAATCTCTGCTTCCACCCCAAGTCCTGGGAAACCTCTAATCTGCTTTCTGTCTCTAAAAATGTACCTTTTCTGGACATTTCAGACATGAAATCATGCACTATGTAGTCTTCTGCATCCTGCTTCTCTCACTAAGGATAAAGCTTGTTCCCTTATGTTGCTGAGTTATATTCCATGTTTTGTTTATCCACTCACTAGGTGATGGACATTTATGCTGTGTCTATGATAGCTTAAGGCTATCCAAGGGAACTGCCTGGTGGTTCAGTTACTAAGACTCTGTGCTCCCAATGCAGAGGGCCCACGTTCAATCCCTAGTCGGTTAACTAGATCCTGCATGCTACAACTAAGAGTTTGAATGCCACAACTAAAGATCCCACAGGCCATAATGAAGACTGAAGACCTCTCAGGACACAGCTAAACACCCTGTGCAGCCAAATAAAGTAATTTAAATAATTTGTTTTAAAAAGATCATGGATTACTAAGTATTAAGTAACTCTTTTTACAAAAATCCATATAAAGCACTTAAAACAGTGCCTGACGTATACCAAGGACTCAGATATTTGCCATCATATCACTTTTTAAAATCCTCCCCGAACTTCCCTGTAGCTCAGACAGTAAAGAATGTGCTTGCAATGCAGACTTGGCTTTGATCCCTGGGTCGGGAAGATCCCCTGGAGAAGGGAATGGCAACCCACTCCAGTATTCTTGCCTGGAGAATCCCATGGACAGAGGAGCCTTGTGGGATATACAGTCCATGGGTTCGCAAAATCAGACACAACTGAGCGACTACGCACAATGTCTTCCCCATCTTTGCCCTGTGAAGCCTTCCTTCAAGGCCTAACACAGAGAAAGCCCTTTATGAACCTCCCAGACAAGAGACAGTTGCTGCCTTCGTCTAGCTCTCAGCTTCCAGTTCTGTTCTCAGTAAATCCACCCTTCACTGTAATTAAACTGTTCTCGTGTCTTCCCCACAAGGCAGCAAGCTCCAGAAAGATAAACTTTTCACCCCCGGTGCTCATTTCTTGACAGGTACACAGCAGACACATGAAATTATTATTAACTCTGGTGTGTATTATTTTTTTTATAATTCACTATTCTGGTTAGTTAATTCGATACTTTAAAGTCTCCCATTAAGGCTTCCCTGGTGGTCCAATGGTCAAGAATCTGCCTGCCAATGCAGAGAACACTGGTTCAATCCCTGGTCCAGGAAAATCCCCCATGCTGCAGAGCAACTAAGTCCGTGTGTCACAACTACTGAGCCCATGAACCCTAGATTCTGTGCTTGAAAGCAAGAGAAGCACCACAGTGAGACCACGAACAGTAACTAGAGAGCAGCCCCCCACTCTCTACAACCAGAGAAAGTCCGAGTGCAGCAAAAAGCCCCATCACAGCCAAAAATGGAAAGAGAAAAAAAAGTCTCCAATCAGGACAGCCCATCTTCCTCACTGACATAGAGATCCACTATAAGAGGGGTGTGGGGGACGGATGGAGTGGGAGTCTGAAGTTAGCAGAGGCAGACTATTATATATAGAAGGGATAAACAAGTTCCTACTTGTTGGACAGCACAGGAAACGATCTATATTCAATATGCTGTGACAAACCATAATGGAAAAGAATGCGATAAAGAATGTATATATATATAAGTATATACAGTCAGTTAGTTGGTTCACTCGCTCAGCCGTGTCCATCTCTTTGCAACCCCATGGAAGCAGCACGCCAGGCCTCCCTGCCCATCACCAATTCCTGGAGTTTTCTCTAACTCACGTCCATTGAGTCGGTGATGCCATCCAACCATCTCATCCTCTGTCGCCCCCTTCTCCTCCCGCCTTCACTCTTTCCCAGCATCAGGGTCTTTTCCAATGAGTCAGCTCTTCGCATCAGGTGGCCAAAGTATTGGAGTTTCAGCTTACTGAATATATATATATATAATATATATAACTGAATCACTTTACTGCACAGTAGAAATTAACACAACATTGTAAATCAACTACAGGTAACAAGATAATTTTTTTTTTAATCCTTTAAAACAAGGTTTTCCCGATTTGTGTCTTTCCTATACACCTTCTATATGCTTTTTGCCAAATGTAAGGATCAGTTGACTAGTTATTTCATATCCTTAAAATTCACTCCAGGAAGTTTTAAAAGGTAACTTGACAGCACTGCCGGAAGTGGAAAGCAAGATCCCAAATCTGCAAGTGTTGCAGGGAGACAGAGCGGCGGGCTGAGACCTGGATGTCCCCCCGAGGACTGCGCGGAAACCGGACCCCGGCTCGCTCGCTCGCTCTCCAAGCGAGGCGCTGACATCTACTGCCCGCTCCGTGCACCCCCGCGGAGCCCGGGCCCGTCTGGGAGCTCTGCTCGGCCGCTCACCCTCCACGGCGTGGTTCACCTCTTGGATGAACAGCTGCAGCTTCATCACCAGGGTGGCTGCGTGGCTGTCCGCCTTCCCGGCCGCCGCCTCCTTGGGGCCAGCCCTGAAGGCCGCGTTGATCCACTCCTTCACGTCGAAGTCTTCCGCCAGGAACTTGGAGAAGTCCATGGCCGCACCGTCGCAGCTCGGCGTCCAAGTCTGAAGACCTGGCTCCGGGCGACCACTCGGCTGCAGAAGCGGGCGGCCCTGCGAGAGCACCCGCGGCAGCCTGGGAAGCAGCGGGCCGGGATCGACGGCGTCGGAGACCGACCCCTCCACAGCCCGTGGGTCAGCGCGCTGATGTGTACGGCGGGGATTGACCCTCGCCGCGCGCCGTACTTCTTCCGGAAGTAGGTGGCCGTTACTATAGTGATTGCAGGCGTTCCGGGAAACGCGGCGGGCTGCGAGTGTCCAACTGGCGGAGCGTCCCTCTCCTGCTAATTTAAATGCCGGCTGGGCACTTAAATGCGTGCTTACTCTAAAGCCCTTACTTTTATTAGCACGCTTAGTCCTCACATTCCTTTGAGTGCTATTGTTCTCCCCCAACTTAAAGTGGAAGAACTGAAGCAGTTAAGCAAGTTTTTCAGTATCTCGTAGCTAGAATGTAGCGCAATGGGATTTGAGCTCAGGCAAGCCTGCTACTGAAACCTGAACTCTTTACCATCCTTCAGGGCCTTCCCGAAACGAGCAGACGAATCTACATGACCTGGTCTCTGCCCACCACGCTTCCAGCGCCTGTCTCACTGTTCTAGCCATGCTGGCTTTCTGTCCGTGGCCTGAGACACAAAGCTGTGCAATTCGCCATTCGGTACTGTTTCGTCTAGCTTAAAGCAATGTGATACCTCGGAAAAGAGGTATCTGGGAAGGCCTGCTTGTTATAGGACCCAAAATTTATAAAGCAAACAAACAAAAGCATCCTTTGGTTACAGCTGTGCATAATTTTGCCATTTATCTATTCTCAACCAGACATACTCCGATTCAGTGCTACAGTAGTTCTTGAAGACTATATAGCTAAGACCCTAAATCTGCAAATTATTAATAGGAAAGGTGATACACTCGCCTGGTAGAAGCAAGCTGATCTAGTCCCGTGGCATGCTCAGAAGCCTTGGGTGCCTTTACCGTATGCCCCTCTCCTCCCCGAGGAGCTGAAGTTAAAAAAAAAAAAAAAAAAAAGCTGTATTGATTAATAACTTACAAGGCGTACAGTCCACTCACTTCAAATATACAATTCAATGATTTTTAGCAAATTTAACAAGGTGTGCTATCTTCACAAGAACATTTCCATCAGCCAAAAAATTTCTCCCTGCTTGTTTCCACTTAATCTCTGCTCCCACCCCAAGCCGTAGGAAGCCACTGATGTGCTTTCTGTCTTTATAATTTTACCTTTTTTGGACATTTCAGACACATGAAATCATGCACTGTGTAGTCTTCTGCATCTGACTTTTCTCACCAAGCATAAAGTTTGTTCCCTTATGTTGCTGAGTTGTATTTCATTGTGTGGATATGACATATTTTGTTTATCCATGCACCAGTAGATGGACATTTATGCTGTTTCTAGTTTAAGGCTATTAGAGGGGTTTCCCTGGTAGTCCAGTGGCTAAGATTTGTGCTACCAATGCAGGGGGTCTGGGTTTAATCCCTGGTCAGGGTACTAGATCCCATATGTGACAACTAAGACCTGGCGCAGCCAATTAAATAAAGCTATTAGAAATAATGCTGCTGTGAACGTTCACTGCATGTCATTGTGTGGACATGTTTTCATTTCTTTTGAATAGATTCCTAGATGTGGAACTGCTAAGTGGTAAGATATATGTTTAATTTTTAAAGAAACTGCAAACTTAGCCACCATACCACTTTACATTACAGTCAGTAAGGTATGAGGGTTCCAGTTCCATTTGGTATGTAGTGATAAGTCATTGTTGCCTTAATTTGCATTTCCCTAACAGCTAATGATATTGAACACCTTTTCATGTGCTTATTAGCGGTTCTTACATCTTCTTTGATGAAATATCTTTCCAAGATTTTTGCCCATTTTCAATTGGCATTGCTTATCTTCATATTGCTTGCATCCTCAGTCGCTTCAGTCGTGTCCGACTCTGTGTGACCCAATGGACTGTAGCCTGCCAGGCTCCTCTGTCCGTGGACTTTTCCCGGCAAGAATACTGGAGGGGTTGCCATGTCCTCCTCCAGGGGATCTTCCCAACCAGGAGATTGAAAGCTGTCTCCTGAGTCTCCTGCATTGTAGGCGGAGTCTTTACCTCTGAGCCACTGCTGAAGGTCTGTCTTCATATTATTGAACTGCAAAGCTATTTGTGTATTCTGTATGTAATTCCTATATTAGAGGTGTGGTTTGCAATATTTTTTCTCAATCTATAGCTTTTTATTTTCTTAACGATGTCTTTTGAGGTACATAAGTTTTTAATTTTGATAAATTCCATTATCACTTTTTCTTTTATGAATTATACTTTTGGTATTACATGTAAGAAATCTTCACTTAACCAGAAATCATAAACTTCTACATTTTTTTCTAGAAGTTTTAAAATTTTAGCTCTTATATTTAGATCTATGATCCAGTTTGAATTCATTTTTTGTGTATGATATGAGGTAAAGATCTAAGTCTTTTTTCCTTTTTTTTTTTTTTTTTTTGCATGCAGATATACAACTCTCCCAGGACCATTTGTTGAATAGAATTTTCTTTCTCCTCTGAATTGCCTTTAGATTTTTGTCAAAAATCAAATGACATAAATGTAAGAGTTTCTGGACTTTCTGTTCCATCATCTATACTTCTATTCTTGTACCAATACCAAACTGTCTTGATTCTGTAGTTTACAGTAAGTTTTGAAATCTGGTAATGTAAGTCCTCTCATTTTATTATTTTAAAACATTGTCTTGATTCTGTAGTTTACACTGAGTTTTGAAATCTGGTAATGTAAGTGTTGCGGAGGGCTGTCCTATGCATTGTAAAATGTTTAACTGCATCCCCGGCCTTTACTTATTAGATGCCAATAGCATCCCCTCCCCCAAACTGTGACAAGTAAAAATGTCTCCACATTGCAGCTGTCCCCTAGTGGGGACACTAGTAGTGCAACACTGTACACTGTAAATGTCTTCCACTTCTTTTGCTATCCAAAGTATTCATTTTAATACTTGTGAATGAAATTTTCTTAATTTGATTTTCATATTGTTTCTTGTGTTAGAAACACACTTGATTTTTGTATGATTCTCTTCTACCTCTTGAACATCTAAATTTAGTTCTAGTTTGTGTGTGTGTCTGTGGTGTGTGTGATTTGTCTACATACAGAATCATGAAAAAATGAAAAATCTTCCTTTTTCCTCTCCAAGTTGGATGTCTTTCTTTTTTTCCATCTACTAAATGTGCTGGTTAGAATCTTCAGTGCAGTGTTGAATAGAAGTGGCAACAGACATCCTTAAGGATCTGTCTTTAGCATCCAGTCTTTAACCATGAAGTACGATGCTAGTTGTAGATTTTTCAGGTGCCTTTTTTTTAAGTTGAGGAAGTTTCGTTCAATTCCTATTTTTTCATCAGTTTGTTAAAATGTTGTATTTTATAAATTGTGTGGTTTTCTCCTTTATTTTATTCATATGATGTATAAGTATACAGCAGTAGCTTTTTTGGATGGTAAACCAATCTTGCATTCCTAGGATAAATTATTGGTCATGGGGTATAACAATTTTATGTTACCAGATTTGCTTTGCTAATATTTTTTTGAGGATTTTCATGTCTATGTTCATGGGCAAAATTGGCCTGTAATATCATTTTGTGATCTTCGTCTCATTTTGCTTTAAGGATATCACTGGTCTCATAGAATGATTTGGGATGTGATCCTTCCTTCTCCATTTTCTGAGTTTGTAAAGATTGTAACGTCTCTTCTTTAAATAGCTGACAGAATTCAAAGTGAAGCCATCTGGGCCTGGACATTTCTTTGTGGGAAGATTTTAAATTATTAATTCAATGTCTTTACTTGTTATAGATCTATTAAAAACTTCTTGTTATAGATTTATTAAGATTTTCTGTTTCTTCTTAAATCATCTGATATGTTGAGAACTCTACAAATTTGTCCATTTCATCTAAACTGTGAAATTTGTTGGCAAAAAATTATTCATAATATTCCCTTATAATCCTTTTTAATTTCTGTAGAATTGGTAGTAATTACCCCTCTTTATTTCTTGACTTCAGCAATATTTGTATTTTTTTCCCTTAGTGGTGGTTTGTCTAGCTAAAATGTGTTAATTTTTTATGTTTGTTAATTTTATTTCTCCAGAAATCAAGGAGAAACTAAAGACCCTCTTGATGAGGGTGAAAGAGGAAAGTGAAAAAGCTGGCTTAAAACATTAAAAAAACGAAGATCATGGCATCCGGTCCCATTACTTCATGGCAAACAGATGGAGAAAAAGTGGAAACAGTGTCAGATTTTATTTTCTTGGGCTCAAAAGTCAATGCAGATAATGACTACAGTCATGAAATTAAAAGACGATTGCTTCTTGGAAGAATAGCTATGAAAAACCTAGACAGTGTATTGAAAAGCAGAGACATCACTTTGCCAAAAAGGGTCCATCTAGTCAAAGCTATGGTTTTTCCAATAGTCATGTAGTGGATGTGAGAGTTGGACCATGATGAAGGCTGAGTGCTGAAGAACTGATGCTTTCGAATGTGATGCTGGAAAAGACTGTTGAGAGTCCCTTGGACTGCAAGATCAAACTAGTCAATCCTAAAGGAAATCAACCCTGAATATTCATTGGAAGGACTGATGCTGAAGCTCCAGTACTTTGGCCCATTGATGGGAAGAGCCGACTCACTGGAAAAGACTCTGATGCTGGGAAAAATTGAGGGTAGAAGGACGACAGAGGATGAGATGGTTAGATAGCATCATGGACTTGATGGACATGTGTTTGAGCAAATTCCAGGAGATAGTGAAGGACAGGGAAGCCTGGCATGCTGCAGTTCATGGGGTCACAGAGAGTCAGACATGACTTAGTGAACAACATGAACAATAACAACCTTGCTTCATTACAGTTCTCCCTCCCCTCTCTGTTGAGCTACTGTTATCATAGATAGTATGTTTGTTATAAATGTAAGACATTTTTTATTATTGTTTTGTGCAATTGTCTTTTAATTAAAAGTACCTTCACCAGTTATTTTTTACTTCTTCATGTAGACTTATTGTGCAGTTCATTTCAGCCTGAAGAACTTTAAGAAAGCTTTTGATTTTTCACAAGACAGATCTACTTGCATCAAATTATCTGCCTTTAGTTGGGGATATCTTTATTATACCTTCATTTTTGAAAGACAGTAATGCTGGATATAGAATTCTTTCCTATTCAGACTATTGAATATGTCATCCCACTGCCTTCTGTATTGTTTCCAGTGAGAAGTCAGCTGTTAATCTATTATGAGCTTATTGTACATCGTGAGTCATTTTTCTCTAAAGGCTTTCACAATTTTATCTTTGGCTTTTAAGTTTGGCTACAGTGTGTCTAAGTCTGGGTTTCTTTGAGTTTATCCTACTTGAAGCTTGTCGAGTTTTATGGATGTGTAGGTTCATGTTTTTCAGCAAATTTGGGAAGGCTTTGGATATTATTTCTGCAACTAACTTTTCTGCCCCTTTTTCTCACTTGTCCTTTGGGGACTCCCATTATGTGTATGTTGGTGTGTATTTGGTCACCATACACCTAATAGTGTCTCTCAGATCTCTGCAGCTTGCTTTGCTTTCTTGTTTTTTTCTGTTATTCAGATTGGGTAACTTCTAGTGACCTATCTTCAGGCTCACTTTTTCTTCTGCCATCCCAAATCTGCTGTTGAGAGGCTCTAGTGAATTCATTTCAACTTATGTACTTTTCAATTCCAGAATTTCCATTTACTTTTTTACTGTCTTGCTATTGAGAATCACTATTTTTTGTTGTTATCTCTCTGCATGACTGCTCAGTCATGCTCAGTCTGACTCTTTGTGACCCTGGACTGTAGCCCCTCAGGCCCCTTTGTCCATGGGGTTTTCCTGGCAAGAATACTGGAGTGGGTTGCCATTTCCTTCTCCAGGGGATCTTCCTGACCCAGGGATCAAACCCGCATCTCTTGTGTCTCTTGCATTGGCAGGCAGATTCTTTCCCACTGAGTCACCTGGGAAGCCCTCATTTGTTGTCACATGTTCCTATAATTCCTTAGACATGGTTTACTTTGGTTCCTTGACCGTATTTATAATAGCTATATTGAATGCTATTTATTAAATCCATTGTCTGAAGACCCAGTTTCTATTTACTGCTTTTTCCCTTAGTATGGATTGTTCCTGTTTCTCTGCATGTCTGTCTTTTTTTATTGACAACTAGGCATTTTAGATAACATATTGTGGCAACTCTAGAGTCTGGACTCCCCAAAGATTGCTCCTGTTTTTGATTGTTTAATAGCTTGCCTGGGATAAATTCATGGAATTTTTCCCTTATAGTGTTAGCTTCTAATGTCTCTTTTTATTTTAAAACGTGACTTCCTGTGTCTACATAGCTCAAAGACAGTTAATGATCAAACTGAAGTTGTGTCAAAATTTTTGAGCCAGGAGGGCTTCTGTCCTGGCAGTGGATCTGTGTGTGGATAAGGGAGCACACTCCAAGTATGAGGTCACTCTCAAGGCGGCCCCAGCCTTTCCTTTCCACTGTGCCCGTGTTCCCTCAGCACGTGAATGCACGCTCGGTGTCAGCCGGATTGTGTGGCTGGCTCAGGCTCCCCCTGGTCCCTGATACGTGCGCACAGCTTCACCCAGGGACATGCTTTTTCTAATGACTACATCATCAAGCTAATACAGCTGGTGGCCCTTCCCGCTTGCCTACCCCAGCAAGCGTCACTTCTCCTAACATCTTCTCAAAGAAGATGCCAGTCCTACATTGTTGGGGCGAGGGAGAGGCTGGGAGCGGCCCCAGGGAAGAATGACAGGCACTGCGAATGTTCTTCAAATTTCAGTGACTTTTTAAGCATGAACACTTCTCAGGTTGCCATCTATCTTTGATTTCTGTAGCACTGAAATGGTTATTTTTGTCAAGTTTGTCTTACAGCTGCTTTTTGGAGAGCAGATTTTCAAATTTCCTTACTAGACCATAGCCAAAAGATCTGCCTCTGAGCCCACACATTTTGGGACATGCCAAAACTGAGCCACCCTTCCCTAAATGGACCTGATGCATGTCTAGGCCACCCAGAATGGCTTCACGTGGGACAGTTTTACTTCTGAGCACACCTGTCCACGAGGAACTCTCTCACAGACACGTAGCTATGAATGGCTGTCAGAAGTGGAAGGAGAGGATAAAATCTGGGACAGTCATACCAGCCCTAGGTATGCCTCTGGCTTCTTAAATTTGGTTAATACATTTCCTTGCTACCCCATGTAGAGGTATTCCAGTATATCATAACATGGTACAAACCAGAACAGCCCCTGCTGGGGGTATAATGTTGAGTCTGTCCCACGAGAAGAGCACAGACACTCAACAGAAGGAAACGGCTGAAAAAGAACACGTTATGAGGAAAATGCCCAGTGATCAGAATCAAGGCGCAGCTCCATGTCTGGATCACAGGCATAAACCAGGTTTGCTCAAAGAGACAAGTGACTTCCTCCTCAGAGCTCAGATGTGTGCAAACCTCTCCTTTTCTACTAGACAGAGTCACAGGTCAGGGAAGAGTCCAGATTGGCTACAGCATAGGACCCATGTATCCGTGTGAAGGACAGAGCCCTAGATTCCATATATGTTTACAGACGATTACAGACGATACTTGCTTTCCCTCACACTTCCATTTTAATCCTCACAGCCTTGGGAGTTAAGTCAGGTACTATTTCTATCTTCCAAAAAGGGAAACTGAGATTCCATTGAGGCCAAGATTGGATGAGGCTATATTGTGGAGAACCTGCCATAAACAAACAGTGTTGCAGTGATAAAGCCATCAACCACTGCAGCTGCCCCTATGGTGTACCCTGAGGGGAATTCTGAATTGAAAAAAAAAAAAAAGATACTTAAGATGTGTATCAGGAATTATTTCAGAGTCCAGACTCCAGCACCTTTCGCATACATAGAAAAGCACTAAAATCGTAGACTTGAGATGTCTGCTTTTGTGATTAGAAGTAATCTCTTGATGTACATGGAGGTGAGGGGTGTTTTTGTTTTTGCAGCAGAAACTCCTACATATCCTGGCTCTTAGCTTAGCAACAGTCCCCCAGCATGTGGGTTGCAGCTCACCGGCTTAGTTGCTGCAAGGCATGTGGGATCCTCCTACACCAGGGATCAATCTGGTGTCCCCTGCATTGCAAGGAGGATTCTTAACCACTGGACCACCAGGGAAGCCCTCTGACTTGCTTTTAAATAAGAAAACAAGCCTCTGTGTTTAAGTCACTGCAGTTATTTCCTTATTAAACATGATGTTAGTAGTTTGATTCTATTAGGAATAAACAATGAATGAGAGAAAATGCCTTTTCTTCGTCTATTCAGATGATCATAGTCCATTTGCGTTATTAATGTGGCTAACTGCATTCCCAAAGGCTGTACACAGTGTATTCTTTCAATATACCACTAGATTTAAAGTTAATATTTTGGTTATGCATTCAAAAAACAAGAATAAACTAATAACAGTTATCTATTTCAGATTTTGGAGACAGGATTATAAATTTTATTTTTCATTTTCTCTCATTTTTGATATTTTTATTGAAACATGCACAATTTATGAGGCACAGTTCAAGGAATTCTTTTTAAGTGTACATGTCCATCCTTAACTCCCCAACTGTCCCTTCCCCCATACCCCTTACCCTGCAATCATAACTTTGTTCTAAGTCTGTGAGTCTTACGGTTGTAAATTTTAGAATTACATAGCTTTGTTTACAAAATTTAACTGAATATTTTTTAGGAAGTGTGTTCATTAGTTTTTGAGTATATTGTTATGGTTTTCTGCTTTTGACAAGATTTAGGTGTGTGGTTTCCAAAATTTTTATCTTTCTATCCTTGACATTTAATGCATCTCAGTATTAATTTGAACCCTGCCAAAATTTTAAATATTTGCTTACATTTATTTCATGAAGTAAATTTCAGTTACGGGGACTTCACTGGCAGTCCAGTGGTTGAGACTCCAAGCTTCCACTGCAGGAGGCAGGGGGCTCAGGCTCAATCCCTGGATAGGGAGCTAAGATCCTGTTTTAGGGAACCAAGACCCCACGTGCCGTGGTGCAACAACAAACAAAGTTATGAGTAAGTCAAGTCTATTCATGTACTGGAAACCAGACGGACAAACATAAATGAAATGAGTCTTAGCTTAGTACTATGCAGGACTGGAGTCACTTCATATATAACAACTCCCTTCTCAAAACAATCCTGTTATGTTCTTTACACGGAAGGAAGCGGAAGAGGACAAATTACTTGTCCCAGGTCACATGGCTAGAGGCACTACGTGAAGCTGACGAATAGAATTACAATGAAAGGTTGATTTAATGACTTCAAACTGTTTCTAAACCTATGTTATCTGGAGCCTGTAACACTGTAGTAGGTTTTCAACTTCTAAAATAATAGCATTACCCCTCAGTTTAGTTCAGTCACTCAGTTGTGTCTGACTCTTTGCGACTCCATGGACTGCAGCATGCCACCACGCATGTTTGTTATGTATTTTCAATGTATGTATGTATTTTCAACATGTATATACTTTGTAGTTTATGTATATATTTTCAACAGTATGAAAAAAGTAAAAAAAAAAAAAAAAAAGAAAAAAGTATTACCTCTAGCCATGGAATAATGTATTCAAGAATAAAAGTCAAAGCAGCAGAATGTTTACACATTTTTAGATGCAAGCCTTCTCAGAGGGAACATGCTATACCTGGAAATGCATTGGGCAAGGGGCAGAAAGGCCTGGAGATTTTCATGCCAGCTGAAATTAAACGTGTGGCGAGCTCTCTGGACTTTGGGCTCATCCTACTTCATCTACTTGACTCCACTTCTTCCCAGTGAGAGGTCAGGTGTTACCTCTTAAAAAATGCAAAACCAACCCTGGCCAGCACTCTAGTGTATGTGTTCTTAGTGTAAAAACCAAACAAACTAGTTGACAGAATTTTATATTTTGGGGTTGAGTAAGCACCTTCTATATTAGATATATTTAAAGAATTTGTCATTTATAAACATTTGAGTAAACACTATTTGTATGAGAATACCACCTTTGCTTTCAACCTTTCATGTTTGATCTCTCAATCTACACTATCTCATTTTTAATGAGTAGTATTCATGTGTTTGGTCTTAAGTTTTTTATCCTTCTTTCAACCTTTACTATCTCCACTGCCCATCTACCCTCCGAGAGTGGCTTGCAGATGGAGCAGCATTTTAGCCCAAACTTAAATTCATTTGAGATAAAAGGAGTTAACTGCAGGTGGTAGTCAGATTATGAGAAAACATGACATTACGAAGGGGCTTTCTTACGGCTCTGGCAAAGTGTGCTCTATTCTTGACAGATGATGCCAGCAGGGTAGGGAGTACACAGTCACAGAAGGGCACTGAACGTCCCAAGTAAGCAACTTGAATACAGCTGCATACACTTTTAGAGCATTAACAGCCCATTTGGAATTTTTCAGCAGGGATCAGGTACCCAGATCAGAAATCTGATGGTGGCCAACTATAATGGCTCAGAGGAGAACTGAGAGGCAGGCTACTGCACTGTCCAAACAAAAAAAGCTAAACCAAGGCAGTGACAAAGCAGCGGGGAGGCCAGAATGTGGTACTATTTAGAAATAGACTAGATGAGGGGACCTCCCTGATGGTCCAGTGGTTAAGACTTTACCCTCCAACGCACTGGGCACAGGTTTGATCCCTGGTCAGGGAACTAAGATCCTGCATACTGTATGGTGTGGCCAAACAAATTTTTTAAAAAAGAAATAGACTAGATGAGAAAACAGTACTGAGGGGATGGAGATGAAGCAGGAATCAAGGATCCATGAAGGCTTAGAAAGGTGCTTTCAAATAAATGAACAGAACGAGAGGGAGGCCGCTGGGTTCTGTTTTAAGCACTGGGAGGCAACAGTGGGAACCTCCAGATAAAGACATCCAGCAGGCGGCTTGAAATACAACCTGACGTCAGCAAGAAGTCTACCACCCACCTAGAGCTGAACTGCCCAGAATGCTTAGAAGAGCCCTCAGGACTAAATCCTCCGGAAATGCATTTAAAGGAAAGACGAAAAGGAGCCGTCGGAGGTAGGCCGAGAGACAGGGATGGGCAGGATCCTGGGAGGAGGCGTTCAGGAGAGGGGAAAATGCGGGGTCATCAGTGCCAAACCGTCACCAGACACACGATGGAGCTCCCATCAGAACAGAAGACCCCCAAGGGCCGGGATCTTGTATCACTGCTTTGTCTGCAGCGCCTACAACATGCCTGGCTCACAGCAGCTAGTCAACTACCAGTTGAGTGAATAAAGGATAAGGACTGCATCTTAAGTGGTCACTGAACTTCAGAATTAGAAGGCACTGCTGGCCACTTTCAGGACACCTACCCCCCACCCCCTTGCCCTGTCCAACTCTACCCAAGCAAAGAACCATGGGCAAGCTGTCTCCTAGACAACAGATGTTCACACACAGTGACTCTACCTTTAACCCGTAGGATAAAGGTCTTCATGTGTCAGTCTCATTTACCCATTCTGGATGGAAGTTCTTCATAGATAGCCATCGTCTTTACAACAGGCACTCTAGAAGACCTTATGAGATAACTTGAGCCTATGAAGGCTCTAAAGAATATCTGAATCTTATGGGTTATGCCAAATAGAGAAATCACCCCATCACTTACCTGTTTTGAGTTTCTACATCAAGCATACCTTGATTTTTTTTTTTACAGCTCCCGTCCGCAACATAGTCTTGGCAGATTTCCAGTTATATGTAGGAAGTAAAAGATCAGACTACAAAGTACCCGGTTTTGTGATCAAGAGCCACCCAGAAGTCATGCAGTTTCTGAGGTGGAATCCTGCCCAGACAGATGACCTGCTCAGATCTTATATTCTACACTGGGCCATCTCAGCCAGGCTTAGCTCTCTTCACTCATCAGGCCAAGCAGGACTTGGAAAATATGCACAAATGCTTGGCACCTAGTAGGTGCTAAGGAGTAACTGATTACAAGCCTGAATTTTTCCTTCACACCACGACTCTAACAAAAATCCATCTCTTTCAGCTTCATTCAGATCTTCAGGGCTTCTCTTCCCTGAAAGAGTTCTTAAGGTTGCACATTCCTCAGGAAGTCTTCCTCACTTCAACAGACGAGTGATCCCTTCAAGCCTATCATTTCCAAATGCAACGGGCATTGCATCTCCTACTTACTCAAAACTCCACAAAGTATATTTGTTACACAGGTATTTATTCAGTAATGACTTCCTAGATTTAGTCAGCACTTGAATCATTGCTAAACTCTTTTCGTATCTCATTTGCATCACAGTTCTTCACCGTGGATTGTGAAGTCAACAGGCCAGGGTGAACCTGTCAGTCATGACTTACAACGACTGGCATGGTGCCACCATCAGAGTTCTGGGGAAATGGTTGCAGAGAAAGAGGGCGAGGATGGAGATGAGGGTCCTGAGGAAGGGTCCAGACAGGCTGCCCAGCCCATGGAACCTGAGGCCTGAATAAGGCCTGGGATCTGCTTTCCCTTCTGCCCTGAAGGGTCCATCTATGGGCGATTCTAAGGCACAGTGGTAAAGGACATGACTGGCCCACCAAGTGCGGTCCTCTGGTCCAGTGGCAACCCCTCGCCTAGGACACAGTGCAACAAGCATTCCATTTAGAAGATCTTCCTGGACACATGCAAGCAGCATTTGCTAATGGAAATGGAGACGAGGTCCTTCTTGGAAGAGAGCATCGCAGAAGACACTCTGCCCCAAGAACCAACCAGGTCCCTTATGGGTCCCTGAGAACAGCAGCCTGGGAGCAACCAAGACTTTCAGAGGCTGACAAGGCACAGAGTGGATGAATGAAAAGGTAATAATACATGGAAAACAAGTGACAACTTTGGCTTATAAAACCTCCAACCTGAGGCAGGGACATCAGTGTCCACCAACATGCAAAACCAGACATGACTGTAGCAGATGGTTATCAGAAATGTTTTAGCATTTCCCACACTGCCTTCATCCCTCCCCCTCAGCCCCCTGGCAACACACACACACACACACACACACACACACACACACACATCTGCAGAATAAGTCAGAGGCTGGCATCCAGAGCCTGATGTCAGGACAGAACTCTTGGCACTCTGCACTAAATCACCATGATCAGTCCTATCTAGACAGCAAAAGGAACATTGGCCTAAGCTTGAATGGCAGGATCTGTCCTAGGAGGTGTCAGGCTGCACCCAGGACTGCCAGGTCAGGAAAGTCTTTCACTTCTCCTACTTCGCTGAAAGGCTGTCCACCTTGGTTGAATGTCAGCTTATACCGTAACCGGATGGGCTCCTGGGCAAAGATAAAAGACCTTAAATTAGTGAGGAGTGACAGAGAGATGGTCCCAGAGTCAAAGCCTTTACCCACCCAGTAGTCAGCAAGTAACAGTTGTGTATGTTAACTCCACCCAAGTGAGGTATGCCCAGGCATACCCTGGCCTCGACCCTCTGGGACTACAAATACGGGGGCAGCCAGGAAGACACCCTGGGTGTCTTCCCACACTTCGGCAGCCCTGAGGTGGAGACCAGCTAAGACGACAGGCTAGCCTCACCTTTCCAGAGGATTCCTTGGAGCTAGGGAATGTGTGGACCACTTCCTTGGTCCACAGCTATGACAATCTGGTCACAGATCTTCCAATCAGCCCCAAAGGAAAACGAACTCCAGCACGGGACATTCCACCAGCATCCCAACCAAACTAACATCTCAATATAGTTCCCTCCACCTGCCAGGCTGCCTGCCTGGAGTTCAGGGGCCCCCATTTCCCTGCTAGCACAGATACCAGAACGTACTTTGTGTGGATTGTCCAGCAGCAGCATCTGAGAGATCACAGCTGGAGGTGTCAAAGGACTGAAAGCAGGAAGCTTAGAGCTGGACGCCGGCTGCAGTTTCACTCTCATTGACTATCGGGGGGAGAAACCCAACATATAACTCATTCCTAACAAACTACAGCTTTAATGAGGGAGATCTGGTGAACAGGAGAGCTTGGCCGCCACCCCAATGGCTGAAAGAATCCAGAAGACCCTTCTGCCCCACCCATACAGAAAGTGTATCTGTAGTTGTGTGGTCAAAGGTCAGCTTCTGAGAGGCAGCATGAAGAAAGACAGCACATCCTGCACTGAATTCTATCTCTGCCTCTCACTAGCTCTGTGATTCTGGACAAAATACTTAACCTTTCTGAACCCTGGACTGATAATCTGTAAGATAGAGGTAATGAGAGTCCATGCCCTACAAAATTACCATGAACATTACAAAGTGCATAGTTTGGGGCGTCCCTGGGGGCTGAATGGTAAAGAACCCACCCGTCATTGCGGTGCCAATGCAGGGAACAACTAAGCCCACGTGCCACAACTACCGAGCCGGTGCTAGAGCCCCTGCTCCGCAACAAGAGAAGCCGCAGTAATGAGAAGCCCAAACACTGCAGCTGGAGAGTAGACCCTGCCATCCTGGATGGAAGGGCAGTTTAGAGGAGAATATACACATGCGTATGTATGGTTGAGTCCCTTCACTGTTCACAACATTGTTAAGCTGCTATATCCCAATACAAAATAAAAAGTTTAAAAAAGAGAGAGAATAGTCCCCACTTGTCACAACTGGAGAAGGCCCATGTGGAGCAACAAAGACCCAGTGCAGCCATAAATAAATTAAAAAATAATAACAAAATAAAAATAAATAAACCTTAAAAAAAATGCAGTTTTATTTTTGTCTGCCTTGAATCGTTCCTTTCAGAACAGGCCCCTTGCCCATTTCTTGCGATTCTAGTCTGGCTGTTAACCTGTGGGGACTGACTTCCCTTGAGAAAGGGATGTAATATCCTACTTGGCCAGAGTACCTCATATCCCTGAACATGAGCTCCTGGCCCAAGGTATACCAGTTAACACCAACAAGGCCAGTCCCAGCCCTTTCTTGGGTAATCTATATGTGTGCCTCATGTCAGTGGGCAGTTTATTTTGAGATAAAAAACAGTCAAGGCCCACGTAACTCTTGGAGCTGCTGGAGGCCATTTTCCGGCTTTGCGGAGACAGTCTGTGAGAGAACAGGCTCCAGAAGGGAAAAACAAAGTCAGGGGATGGAAAGTGACAGACTCTTCAGGAACTGTTTATGAACCTACCCGAATCCAGCCATCTGTGAAGGTACACATTCAGGAATCCCCAGTTAGCTAAGCCAACAACATTCCCGTTTGATCTTAATCTACTCTAAGTGAAGATTCTGGCCTTTCCATCTCGTAGATAACGCTCCCACAAAGGACCTGATGCTCAGAAACGCCAGCCTTTGTTGAAGAAGCCCAGGGGGTGGGCGCCGGCTCACCTTTGGCACAGCCACCTGAAACATGATGTCCCAGACAGGCTGGGTGGCCGTGCTCATCATGGTCAGCAGGAGCACCTGCAGCTCCGGGTGGCCGGGGGCCCCGGTCTGAGAGAAGTGGAGCAGAATTCGGAATCCATTCCGGTCATACACGATGAGAGGAGGCAGGCTGCCTGGCAGAGGAGGACCCAACCAAGAGGGTTAGTGCTGCTACCGACTCCCCCGGAAGAGCGGCCACGCTTGACACAGACGTGCGCCTGTCACCAAGTCCTCCTCCTCGCCACTCAGAACAGCTCCTGGGCTCAACCCTCCGCACCACCATAACCCAAGTCCTCATTAGCTCCAGTGGACTCCTGTGACGGTCCAAACTGATCTCTCCCCACCATCCAACCATCCATTCATTACCAGTTAAAAAAAATTTAAAAATAACTTTTTTTGAGCAAGAAATGATTAGGATTAAAATAACATATGGGGACTTCCCTGGTGGTCCAGTGGCTAAAAGTCCATGCTTCCAATGGGGGAGGTGGGGGTTCGATCCCTAGTCAGAGATCTAGATATCATATGATGCAACTCAAACAAAATAAAAAAGATCCCGCATGCCACATGCCACAACTAAGATCCAAAAGAGCCAAGTAAATAAATATTAAAAAATAATGTGCGAACACCACAAAAAATACAGGATATCATAAAGGATGAAACAGAAAACCTTTACTGCTCCCCAGAAATAAGCACTGCAAACATCTGGGCCTATATCCTTCTGGTCTTTTTTGTATCACAATATACACATACACATCTCTTATATTTAATCTGAAAAAGCAGTAAAGACAGCAGAGCTTTTCAAATTAATCAGGTCTTGGAAATATGAAAGGGATTGTGCTAATTTAGCTAAGAAATAATTTCAAAGTTAATTTGGGGGGAAAAAGATACATGAGACTAACTATAAGAAGGGAGGGGGAGAAAAAAAAAAGAGAAAAAAAAAAAAAAAGAAGGGAGGGGGAGTAGTGCTATCTGCACGAATAAACACTCAAATATGGACAAAACTGCAACTCAAAACAGCAAGTAAAACAGACCCAAACCTGAGAATTTAACATGTCAAGAAAGTATTTTCGAAAATCATTGGCTAATTCAGTAAGTGGTAGACAAATAGCTAACCATCTGGTAAAAAATTTCATGAAGATCCTTATCTCATGCCAAATATCACTTATCACTTATCAAAATGCACATTATAAAAATATACTTTAACAATGAAACTGCCAAAGATTTAAAAGACTGAAAATATTCTTGAGGTATGGTGGTGAGGTTATGGGCAAAAGGCAACCTTTCTAGAAAGCAACTTGGTAGTGAAGGTCAAAATTTTAAATGTCTACACCCAGCATTTCCTCTTTTAAGTATATTTCCTAATGAAATAATCAGGAAAGTTTTAAAAATGGGTCTCCATTTATTGCAATGAGATGTTCACTGTAATGCTGTTTACAACAGTAAACAACTGGAAACAAATTATCCTTCAGAAAGAAATTGAATAAATGAGTTACATCTGTTAGTGGCATAAGTATGAATTTAGTTTTTAAAAAAATCAAGGTTTTGAAGAATAAGGGCATAAAACAATGCTGTGGCTTATAATAGTAAATAAAGCAGGATATAAAACAGTATATATACTATGGTACCAATTTTTAAAATATATGTACATGGATAAGACAATAAAATACATCAAGATATTAACACAACTTCCATCTCTGGGTGGTAATGATACAGATGATTTTAATTTTCTGTTCTCTTCTATTTTTTCTAAAACTATACTGAACATTTTTTGTTTTTTTTAATAATTTTAGATTTATAAAAAGTTAGGGTATATGGGGAAAGAATCTAAGAAAGAATGGAACCATATATATCTGATCCATTTTGCTGTATAGCAGAAATTAACACAACACTGTAAATCAACTATACTCCACTATACTCCAATAAAAATTACTTTTTAAAAAACTTACAAAAAAAAAAGAAGAAATTTCGATATACCTTTCACTGAGCTTTTTCAAATATTAACATTATATAAACCACCGTACAATGATCAAAACTAGGAAATTAACACTGAACATTTATTATGTTTAAAATAAAAATTAAGAATGCAAAGGGCCCCCACTGCTTGCTGACTTTACTTCTGCCTGGCTCCAAGGTCTTCTGTAATCTGAGCTCACCATACTGAGCCACAAGGGGGCTCTGCACCCAAGGAAGAGGCCCAGGCCCTAGACCTGAAGATCTGAGCTGTTTCCTGCTCACGTATCAGGGTGCTGACCACAGGGAGTCACCTTACTTAGCTGGGCCTTCAGTCTCCTTCCCTTTGTAGGAAGGGAGGTTAATATCTACGTCTCCTGCTTTAATGAGCATCCTCAGAGGAAGATGCTCACCAGTCAAATTCTTCCTTTCCTTCTAATTCCAGCTCTCCCTATTTATCTCAGGTCACACTGAACATTCCCTTCCTGAATTCCAAATGAAGATCACATCCCTATGTGGACTCAAGAGCCCTAGTTAAATTCTGCCTGCCAATATGCTTCAGAGTCAATCCCACGACAGAAAACCAAGAAAAATATCAGCAAAGAGACCATGAAGCCACCTGCCTTATCCTTTGCCCGGAGGCAAGATTTTGAAGATTAAGGGCATGAAACAATGCTATGGCCTATAACAGTAAATAAAGCAGGATATAAGACAGTATAAGTCCCCATGCACCTTCCCCAGTTTAAGAGCCACTCCTATCAATCCAGAGTGGATAAAGCTGGGTGTCTAACAGAGAGGGAAAAAAGAGTGAAACTGTACTTACTGGGCTTAACAGACTCCAAAGGGACAAACACTTGAGCCAGAGGAGTGTTCTGGGAAGACGGGGAAGGAGCCAACGGGCCGGCCTCCCAAGACCAACCTGGAGAGGACTTGGTACCTGGTGGTACTTCCTTGGGGATACTTTTCTGTGGAATATAATTCCTGCAAAGAAATAATAAGACTGGAAAAACTGTAGAGAATTCTGGGAATCTGATTAGGCTTTCTAAAGAACAAGGGAAAAAATAAATATAAATGCGTGTGCCTATGTGTGTATGTACGTATTTTCAGGGTATATGAGTTTAGAAAAGTAATCGAACCCATGCCTCAGTTTTCTTATCTGCCAAATGGAGACATTTTAATGTTTACCTCATAGGGCTATAATAAGAATTAAATGAGAAAGTGTATGAAGTGTATCTGAGCACACACAATAAGAACCCAATAAACTAGTTAATGTTGTCAGGCAGTCCCTGACAACAAGTAGCTGGGTGAGATGACGTTTCCCATACATGAACACCAGAGTGACCTAAGCTAGGCAGATGAGAGCACAAATTACACTGGCCACATCATTCACACTTCATGATTTTGTCCCTTTGGAACACAAATCAAAAACACTTTTGGAAAACCTAAGTCTAGAAAGAAGTAACCCACCAAAATTAAAATGTCAAGCAGTTATAAAGAGCGAACTAGGAAGAAAGCCGCTAGATACAGACAAGAATGACCTCCCGGCACAGCTCCACCTCCACCCAACCTGGTGGGCTCCACCAGGGACACGGGCTCTCAGGCTGTTTGGGAAGGCTAAGTGCTCCAGCCTTGCCAGAGGCAAAGGGACAAGATCTATGAAAACGTGTACACATTCACACCTTAGAGCACCTCTATTTATATAAATCTGTACTACAGAAACCCCACAGGTGCCTCCACACTGGAAATTATGTAAATATCTGCAAGAGGGAAATGACTAAGTATACATTATACGTATATGAATTATTATTCAACTATCAGAATGAGGCAAGTTTACATAAACTGATGAAAATGTATCGAAGGTGTGTGATATAAAAAACCACAGTGCGGCTTCCCTCGCGGCTCAGTGGTAAAGAATCCACTTGCCTTCATGCCCTAGGGCCGGTGCTCTGCAATAAGAGAGGCCACCACCACTAGAGAAAAACCAGAGCAGCAATGAAGACCCAGCACAGCTAAAACTAAAATTATTTTTTAAAAAGTTAAAAAAAAAACAACCCATAGCATAGTATAATCTGTAAACTATAACCTCACTTGTGTAAAACAAGCCACATATTGTGGCTTGCCTCACTTGTGTAAAATAAGCAGGAAAAAACAAAGAAGGAGCATTCAACCTCATCTTTAGAGTGTGGTATTTGGGACTTTCTATATGATCTATTTCTCTAGTGATCAAACATTGCTTCAAACTACAGTGAAATCGGGAAAACGAAACCAACCTATAAAGACCAAAAACATCATCATTAGCTACCGCTGATGTTACTCCTAAAACCCCTTTCCAGAGGTCCTGGCCAAAACGCGAGTTCTCCTGACTCGGGCTGGATGGGGAGTAAAAGGGGTACCCAGTGCAGCCTTCCGGGAGAGCGGCAGCCCGGCCACCTGCACCCAGGAGCAACTCTTGGCTCCTTGCCACAGACTCACAGAGATCCCGGAGGCGGCTGTGGGGAGAGGAGGTCCAGCAGGTTCCTTTCTGCAGAAGGGCTCTGAGCGCCGCCAGCCGGCAGCGCGCTGCTGGTGGGGTCCGTCTTTTCCTGACAGCAATTCTGCCCTGCAACCTGCCGAACCAGGAATGGCGAAAGTGAGGGCAGCGTGTGAATGAGTGTGAGCCGCGGTGACACCTGGGCCCAGCTCTCCTGACCCCAAAGCCACCGCAGAGCAGGCTAAGCACATGTCCTCGGGCAGGTGGAGAGAGGGCGAGAGGGGGTGACTCCTGAGCAGACCTTTGGGAAGCCAGAGTCTGGATACAACGGAAGAGGGCAGGGATAGGAGAGCAAAAACACGGCCCCCTCCAGGGGTTCAAGCGAGAGAGCGGAAGTGAGGAAGAGGCTTCGGACCTCCGAGGCCACAGGAGCCACCAGGCTATGGTGTCACCCTCCAACCTCCCCTGGGTGGCGCTGCCTTCACGCAGGCAGGTTTGAGGGACCTCCCCTCTCCTCTCCAGCCCCCAAGAAGTGCCTCCTTACCTTGCTGGTAACTGGGGCATCACTGATTCCTGCAAGGGAGGAACAGAGTGGAGAGGCACATCAGTAACTCTACCTGATACAAGCTGGAGACTTGATGCCATCCTTTCTAGAACACTTAGAAAGCCTAGACAAAGCAAATTACCGGAACTCATTCAACTCATTTATGGCAAATCTGAGACTGGGTACAAGGAAGACCTTTCTGAACTTCCCAGTATAACCCAATTCTTTCTAAAAACAGGCATACCCTCCCCAAAGGGAATGGGCTTGCTCTCTCCCTGGGAGTCAGGACCATTCTGTGCCGGCTCCCCCCAGACACTACCCTTACCCAAGGCTGCCAGGTCCTGATGCAGTAAAGACGGCGCCACTGTCCCAGCCTGCTCAGGCCCACTGTCCTCCAGGTCAATCAGGGGGCAGTTCTTCATGCAGCCTGTTGGATTCTGAAAGACTAGAAAACAGACAGAAAAATAAATGAGTGAAGGCTCCACTTCCCTCAGGCCTCCTCCCAATCAAAAGACATCACACGGTCCCCCCTTAGCACACCCCTGAAGAACCTTCCACCTCCGCTGACTGGCTTGACTCACAGCCTCGAGTGGCATCTGAAATACGAGGCAGCCAAAGGAACTGCCTTCCCATCCCCACCATCACAGAATCCTCTGATGGTCCATCCAACCAGGATAGTAGCAGAGCAGACTGCTCCAGCTCAGAGACCTTTGAGGTCTTGACCACAGCTTATCAGAATCATCTCGAGCACTTAATAAAAATTTGGGGCCCAGCTCCAGGTAATCTTGGTTCAGAAAGGTCTAAGAAGCTGCATTTCAACCACTGCTATAGACCGATTCTGACTTAGCTAGCCTGGCACTAGGAACCACTGATGGTCAATCTTCTTTGGTGCATAGCTCCCCTAAGTAAGCACTCACGAGAGGCACAATCTGAACCTGGGCACGGAAGAGCCACACACTTCTGTTTACAAAGCTAGCTGCTGCCCAGCAGTCAATCCGTGATGGCATGTGGGGCAGAGGCTGGCTACATAAAACCAGTTCTCAAGGGAAACGGAAGAGAGGGTGTGTGCTTTCATATCTATACCATAACCCAGAATGTTCGGAGAAGTCAGCTCTTTGCCCGGATTTGCAGGCACCCCACGGCAGAGGGCGGAAGAGGCTCTCTGCACATACCTCTGGACACAGGCATGTCTCCCACAGAGCTGGCCACTGTGTTCCCGAAGGTGACACGGCCCTCCATCACCTGTTTATACAGCAGAACTCCCTGGGTGAGGAGGTCATTTGCCTGGAGAATCTCCGCTGAAGAACGAGAGAAAAATCAGAATCCCCCGGTGAGCAACCAACAATCTCAGGCTTTTTTAAGCCATCCTCAAAGCAGCAACCACACAGCTCTACCAGGTTCAGCATGGCCATGCCTCCTGCCCCCAGGTCACGAGATCAGGCCCCTGGCAGACCCAGTCACTCAATCGCTGAACCTCAACGCTTCCTTCTCAAGTTGGAGGAGGAACCAAATCTGCACTTTCTTGGTCTGTACTGCCCAGTGTGACGGCCAACACTTGAAATACGGTCCTTTCAAATGAGGAACTAAATCTTTAACTTCGTTTTAATTTAAAATTTAAACTTAAAGCTCCTTCATCAATATGCAAATAAAATATTAAAAGACATTTCTGGGACTTTATTTAGTCATTGGAAAGTCTGTAAGGAACAATTTGGTACATGAATCTACTTTTTCACCTGTAAATTTCATAAAATCTAAATACAGATCAAGCACTCCTGATGAAAATTAGACATCCAAATTGAAACATCCAAATAAAAAAATGCAGTGGATTTCAAAAATGTCAAGGGTATCTCATGGTCTGGTTTACCTGCAAGAAAATCTCTCCTGGGAGAGAGAGAATAGCGACAGGGGCAGGGGCTGTAACACTGCAGGCCACCGTGCTAGGAAAAGCCTTCAAGAGTGACCAACTATTAATTTCCTATCAATTTTTAAACTGAATGGAAGTGAACAAACAAGAGGCTGAATGTTGTATTTGGCATGTGCAAGGTGTTTTAAATTTCATTTTGACTTCACTGCAACCAGAGAAAAGGCTTTGAATAATTACATCATAAAAAAACCCCAGAAAACCAGACACCATGGGCCTTGTAACATCACCTATGATGCATTCTTGTTCCTTCCCCACACACCTTCATTTGAACCTGAATCTGAACAAGCCTCCTGATTCAATTTATAAGAAATAAGGAATTTCAGAAATATCAGGAATGGAGGAACATTAAACACCATGGGAGATGCCATGAGAAAACTGAGACCAACAGAAACTCTGTAAGTCAAAGGACATGTTTTTCATGCATGAAATTAAAAAAAAAAAAACAAAAAACAGGAGGCTAGCCACAGAAAGAGACTTAAATACCAAGCATGGTTTTCCTTTCTGGTTCTGATTTAAAACAAACTTAAAAAAAATAAAAGGGTCAGCAAGAGATGATTAGAGAGAGAAATGCCCAGGAAAATCTGAACACTGATAGATTACTCCAAAATGTTTGGAATTTGCTTAAAAACAGATCTGGGGGTGTGGGGAGGGGGAGGACAGAGGGAGAGGGCAGTACAGGTAAAACAAGATCAAGACTGCCTGTGAGCTGGTGATTGTGAACGGAAGGGGAAGAGGACATGGAGTAGAATCCCTTTTATGCATTCTGAGATCTTCCACTAAATAAAAAGCTTCAACCATTTCTATAGTTGTGTACAGGATTACAGTTCTTCCATGCGCCTTTCACTCCACACTGACCACCTCGCTGAGGCTCCCCAGCCCAGCCCCTGAAGGCACTCTGGGTGTGAAATCTCCCAGACGTCCCTCGCAGCTGCTTCTCAGACCTCTCAGCGGTCAGTCTTTCTGCAAGTCTTCCGTGGGAGCTGCTCTTCCTTCTACCCGCTTCACACCCAACTGACATGGTAAACCTCCACCCTTTCCTATGCTTGCAGACCTGCTGCTCATTTCTTGCTCAAGCCTAGATTCCTCTGAAAATTACAAGGATCAACTCAGGTCATGCCATCCCCAAGCACAACCACTGGAACACCTAGAAGCCACTGTCGAGTTTCCACGTCAGTAGCACAGAGGAAGCCCCATGGCAGTCAGAGAGCCCCACGCGGGTCCTACACTCTGCGGAGCGCGCGGTCTACGCCTGGGGGATAAGACCGTACCGAGCGCCTCATCGTCGTCGGTGGTGTCACTCGCCAGCCGGAACAGGGTGGGCCGCAGCTTTTCACACCTCTCATACACGACCTAAAAAACACAGTTTGTTACATAAAGCTCTCAGTAAGTGCGTTATAAAAAAAGAAGGCTCTCAAGATGTGTAAATGTGGAGAAATGGGAACTCTGAAACGCTGCTGTCACAAACAGAAAATGATACAACCACTCTGGCACTTTTTAAAAAGTTGACTATACACCCAGCATATGACCTAGCAATCCCACATTGAGGCGTTCACCCAAGAGAAAGGAAAATGTATGTTCACACAAAACGGTTCTGAACACAAGTGTTTAGAGCAGCTTATTTCATAATCACCTGAAGCTGTAAGCAACCCAAATACCCATCAATAGACGAATGGATATGCATATTGTGGTATACGCAAACCACAGCTTCTCCAAAGGAGAGAACCTAACCACCCTCCCCCCCAAAAAAGGCAGGGGTGGAATACTGTATATCATCCCATTTATATAAGAGTCTAAGAAATGTAAATTAATCAGCAGTCTTTCTCAGTTATGTCCAACTCTTTGCAGCCCCATGGACTGTAGCCTGCCAGGTTCTACTGTCCGTGGAATTTTCCAGGCAAGAATACTGGAGTGGGTTGCCACTTCCTCCTCCAGGGGATCTTCCCGACCTAGGGACGGAAAATGTGTCCCCTGCATCTCTTGCACTGGCAGGTGGATTCTTCACCACTAATGCCACCTGGGAAGCCCCAAACTAACTAGAAGGGAAAAAACAAATCAGTGGTTGCTTGGGAGAGGGGGAGGAACAGAAGGAGGAGAATGAGGAAGTTTGAGGGGGTGAGGAACACGCTCATTATTTTGACTGTGTGAGGGCTTCTTGCAATCTGTGCATATTCTTAGTATGTCAGTCATACTCAGTCCTTCCCGACTTTGTTTCTGAAGAGTACCTGCAAGGCCGCCTGGTCTGGCGGGGCCTGCCCCGGCCTGCGGTACGTGCTCAGCATTTCCTGCAGCACCTTCACGTGGCTCCGAACTTCCTCCACAGCACTGACCCTCTTGGACACCTTCTCTGATTTTTCTTGTTCCTTTCGGGAGAAAGAGGATGAAGTGAGGGACAGATGCTCT
The DNA here is from genome assembly GCF_910594005.1 of Cervus elaphus. NCBI lineage: Eukaryota > Metazoa > Chordata > Mammalia > Artiodactyla > Cervidae > Cervus > Cervus elaphus. The sequence goes on from NC_057824.1 coordinate 35,267,888, forward strand.
GGGTAAAGCTTGAATGTGCGCCGGGAGAGGCATGCTGTACTGTGCAGAGCTCAGGGAAGCCTCCAAAACACTGAGTGGGTGGAGTGTTCACTCAGCGGGCAAGAAGATGCTCAAGGTCTGCAATTCCTGGGACAGACAATTGGGAGCATGTGTCCACTCTATCACCAGCCTCTATCCCTCTGGAAAGGAAATTCCCACACCTGGATTCTTTCCACACCAACACTGGTCACTGAGACAGAAACTGGGGTCTGTGAAATGCTTTGAGCTGTTGGACAGAAGTACTTGGAAGCACATAGAAGTTTCTGCTTCCAGGCACCACCGTGCCGCCCTCCAAGGAGCTCACAGCTGTTCCCTGGTTCAGGGCTAGGCGGCTGTCTCTTCCTCCAGCTAACTGTGCCCCCTGTGCCCCCCACCCTCAATCACACACACACACACACACACATCCACTGTCCCTGCTGCCAAGTTGCTTCAGCCGTGTCCAACTCTTTGAGATCCCATGGACTGTAGCCCACCAGGTTCCTCTGTCCATGGGATTCTCCAGGCAAGAATACTGGAGTGGGTTTCCATGTCCTCCTCCAGGGGATTTCCCTACAATATCCAGCCCTTGTCAAATGCTGGTTCTGCAGAACCCCCTAGAAAATGCCCACCTCCTTGACCAAATTCTTGATCAGCCGGTTTGCAGCCTGAAGATCCTCAGGATGGTTGCTCTTCAGAAGCCTTGTCAAAAGCTGGAGAGAGAACAAGACTCGGTGAAATTAATTCCCCGGTCAGATGGCCCAGAGCAATAGCACAAGCAACAGCAGAATTACCCGTCACAACAACTCGCACATTTAAACGCATTACCTTACCAAATCCTCACGATGATGCGATAATTTAACAATTCTGACATTCCCCAAAGAACACTGGTGTTTCAACGGGAATGGACATGGATGTCCCAGGAGACATCTGGCCAAGTCTGCAGACATTGTCGGTGGTCACAACTGGGGGCAGTTCTGACATCCAGCGGGTAGAGGTCAGGGCCACCTATACACCCCACCTCCCAGTGCGTGACAGCCCCCAACAAGGAAGTTAACTGGCCCACGACATCAGCAGTGCTGAGGCAGCCTTAGACCACATACTCTGATGTGAGAGACCTCGAGAATCTCATCCACGTTGCTCCCAATGCCTAGCAGAATGCCTGACATGCACTCACTCTTCATTGGATGGATGGCAAGAAAGATGGAGAGCCATCTTTCTGAGCACCGCAGTGTCTAAGCAGCTGGCCCAAGCTGACATCAGACTGACTTTCTCAGGAGTCCACGCCACACCTCCTCCCCTGCTCCTCCTGAGGCCCCCACAGGAGAGCAGCCAGAGAGAAAGCCGCCCAGAACCTAGCACTGCCCTGCTCATCCTGCCCACAGCGAGCACCTAGATCCAAGGGAAGAGGACAGCTGACAGGTGCGGCTGGAAGGCAGAGGGTACCCGAAGAGACCCATCCTCGGACTACAGCCTTCCTGATCCTACACTCGCCAGACCTCGTCAGCGACCAAGAACAGTAATGACCAAAAGCACTGCCACCTTTTGGAGGTACCCTGGAATTATCCCCGAGTCTTAGCCTAGGTTTGGACCACCTTGCTTTTCCCTCCCCTGTCCTTAATGATGTCTGAGGAGCAGCAATACTGGGAGGCAGGAACGGAAGGAAAACGGGTGACATCGGCCTTATGGATGCTTTTTCTTTTGATCTGAGCCAACGTGCAACCCATGCTTTCCTCCCCACTCCCCTCCCCCAACACCACACACACTCTGGATATGACCGACCCCCCACACTACCCACTAGGGTTGGCCTTTCGTACCTTCTTTCCCTTGGGAACACTGAACGGATAAGGTGGAAGACCCAAAGAACAGGTCACTTATTTGACCTGTCCATGAAGAAGACATACAGACCCTACGACACCTCTCTCTGCTCCAGAGAACTCACCCCACCTCCCCACCTGCTAGTTCAGATCAAAGGGTACTGGAGAGGAGTCCCTCAAAGAAGAGGTCGGCTGAGACTCCAGGTTGGCCTCCACGGTCAGGCAGAAGCTCCTTACCTTTGACTTTTCTTCATCAGCATCAAAGATGGAGCTCTTGGGCCAGGGAGAAGGTGGGGGCAAGATTTTATCCACTGGAAGTTTAGGGTCTTGCTTTATGATTCCTAAAAAAATCCAATTCATGGATATGCTGATATAAATACTTGCTGACTTCAGCAAGATCCAGTATAAAGTCCAGAAACCCCTGGTTCCTGATCTCCCAACAGGAAGACACTGTCAGCGACCTTCAAGGGAAACACCCAGGGCGTGATCAAGGCTCTGCATCCTCTCCTGGGAGAATCCCAAGCCGGGGATGGTCAGAGGCAACTAGATCAGAGAAGAGGCAGACCCTGAGACCAGCAGTCTATGGTCCCCACACTGTACAAATACTGACCACTTTATGCAGGTATACAACCCCTCAGGGCCCAGAAATTAGTGCAGGACCTTTGATACTCATAAAAATACTGGGTGCACGTGACAGGGGAAAAAAAATAGCCCATCCTAAATCCGGTTCCTCCCACAGAGCCTGAGAGAAAAGGAATGTGGACTCCCAGGACACACTCTGGAGCTCACTTCACAAGAGGAACAGGCTCATTCTCCAAGGGTGTCACAAAAAGAGAATGGGAAAGGCCTGAGGGCCCACCGAAATCCTTCTCTCCTCAGAGAGAAGCCTCACACTGCCGGGGGAAGGACAACGCACCTGCGGTCCTTAGAAGAGTGGTGAAAACCTACGGCAGCTGGAAAAAAAGAACAGAAAAGCCTGCACCCCTGCGGGAGAGACTGCAACGTGTCCTGGCCCCAGCCCGAGATGGGGTGGAACAGGATCACAGACAAGTCCGTCCAAGACCAGGGACACAGGCCTTCCTAAGACCGAGGCTTAATCAGAACAGAACCACCACTAGCGCCAGGCGAAGGGCATCAAGGAACAAGTAATAAGGGTCTACTGTCAGGACAGGCAATGGAATAAGAACTCTTCTGAAATGCAGAGCAAGAGGAAGACCCAAAGCTGAGAGCAGAGTAGATATTGTGAGAAACTCTCTAGGCGATCAGCCCCCACCTCAAACACAAGCCAACACCAAAGGAATCTGAAACCTGGTATAGTAAGGGTAACTATAGCAACAACCATCTCAAACCCAGCTCAACTCCTGCTGAATCCTTACCAGCTGAGCCACAAGGGAAGCCCAAGGACACTGGAGTGGGTAGACTATCCTTCTCCAGCAGACGTTCCTGACCCAGGAATTGGACCGGGGTCTCCTGCTCTACAGGCCAATTCTTTACTAACTAAGCTATCAGGGAAGCCCCAACTCCTGCTAACCAGTCGGAAAGGCCTGCCCACTTTCAGGGATTGAAATGACTTGCATCAGCCTCGATTACTGTATCTACTGGACACAAGATCTCCAGCTTTCACCCCAAAATGACAAACTGTACCGAAAAGCAAGAAGGAACAACCACTGTGGGAAGGGAATGCAATGTAGTCAGACCTTGCTTCTTTAGCATCTGATAAGCATCTCGGATCTTGATGTCCTCTGGAAACCAGACTGTCCAACTGAAGAGTATTTCAATGATTCTTCCTTTAACTTTTTCTGTAGTCCAGGAGCCTAGGTACTGAAGATAAAAAGGAAAGGGAATTACTGAGCTGAAGGGCCTTATCGAGACAGGGGAGAGGGTGGCAGGACAAACCTTCAAAGAATGACACAGATGTTCAGGACACAACATAAACTGGTCAGAAGTGATTAGGCGCAAGATGGTGGTAAGATTCGATTTCTAGTAGACCTTGAGCTTTATTACACGCTCATTATGATACATCAGCTAACAACACACACACAGCCATGACAGTCCCAAACCTGACCATAAAAAGCCTGGAAATCTCTATCCCACCTTTTGCAAAATAGTTGGACTAATCCTCCCACTTGTTACCCTATGAAATTACTGAGCCCACAAAAACTAACTACCCCATATTTAAGGGCTACTCTCATCTTCTGAGACAGCCTGCATTCTATCTATGGAATGCATCTCTCTACAAACAAATCTGTTTTCCCACTTAGTTCATAGGACAGAGCCCCCTTGCCTGCCCACTTGCAACCCTCACAAGCATTCTATATTAATAAATCTACTTATCTATACTTTGCCTCTTGCTGAATCCCTTCTGTGCTGAGACAGGAAGAACCTGAGCCTCACAATGTCATGTGGCAGCTCGGATGAGAGTGGGGTTTTGGGGAGAATGGATGCATGTATGTGTAGGGCTGAGTCCCTCTGCTGTTCACCTGAATCTATCACAACATTGTTAACCGGGTATACCTCATTACAAAATGTTTTTGGTGTAAAAAAAATTAAAACAAACAAAAAGAATCTGAGCTTCAGTAAGTCCGGATTGTAATTAAAAGACAGTGGGGGCTTCTCTGGTGGTCCAGTAGCTAAGACTCCATGCTCAGTGCAAGGGGCCTGAGTTCTATCCCCAGTCAAGGAACTAGATTCCACATACCACAACTAAGAGCTGGTGTAGTCAAATTTGAAAATAAAAAAAGAGAGAGACAGTGGGTTTTAATCCCAGCCCACAGGTTCAAGTCTCAATCTAAGTTTTGGCTGGGTTCAAATCCCATCTGAGTTGGGCAGTTTCATTAGTAGACTGTCCAGCCCACAGTATCACTGAAGAGATGGCAGCTGAGAAGCGAACCACTCAAGGTTGGTTGGGAGGTGAGGCACAGTGATAGGACAAATTATCTGGCACCCAGCCCCAGAACTCTTTCTGAGCTTCAAGGAGTCAACCTCCAAAGCCACTAAAATTAAACCCCACCATATGTTGGCCTAGGTTAGAGACACTGGGGGCACTCATTTTTTTGAGTGTTGAGTAAAAATATATTTGGAATGAAAATAAGGTAAAGTGAAAGGAATTGCTGAAACTCAAAATGTTTTGAATCATTATTTCTTAAAAGATCCTCTTAGGAAATCCCTGGTGGTCCAGCAGTTAAGAATCTGCCCACCAATGCAGGGAACACGGGTTTGATCCCTGCCCAGGGAAGATCCCACATGCCACGGGGCAACTAAGCCTGTGAGCCACAATGACTGAGTTCACACGATGCAACTACTGAAGCCTGTCCGCCCTGGAGCCCGTGCTCTGCAACGAGAGAAGCCCCACAATGAGACGTGTGCACACCGCAAGCAGAGAGGAGCCCCTGCTCGCCACAACCAAGACACAGCACAGGGGAAAATCAATACTACCACCAATGAAAGATCCTCTTAAAATCAATAAAAGGATTTATTAATCCTCATAAATAAAAGAATACTTATATATATAGTTTCCAAAATATGTGACCCTTCTCCTCAGTTCCTCCTGGCACAGAACTTCAAAGACCCTTGGAATATTCCTAAGTGATAGGAAGGTCTTTGTTACTTACAAGTCCCCCCCAGGGACTATACCCAAGCTTATTCGAAACATTCCTGGTGGACACCTAGTTTCAAGGGAGGGACTGACCATGTGATTAGAGGATTGGAACTTTCAGCCCCATCCTGACCCCCACAAGAGGAGGGAGGTTGAGTTCAACCATGTGGCCACTGATTAACTCAATAGTGCCCAGGTAACTCCAGATAAAAACTCCAACCACCAGGTCCAGAGAGCTTTCTGGTTGAACGTAAGATGTGCTGGGAGGGTGGTGTGCTCAGGTTCCACAGAAGACACCATGCGGAAATGCTTCCCCTTCACCCTCAAGATCTTGGCCTATGTATCTCATTTATATCCTTTAAAATAAACGGATATTATTAAGCATAGTGCTTTCCTGTATAGTTCTGTGAATCTTTCCATCCAGTGAATTAGGCAACCTAGCAGAGGGGGTCAGAGGAACCTCTGAACTAGTAGCTGGTCGGGCAGAAGTGCAAGTAGCCTGGGGATCCCCAAGACACATGACGGGTGTCTGAAGTGGATGTGGTCTAGGTAGGGCCGAGCTCTTAACCTTTGAGGTCTCAGTGACACCCACAGTGAGTGGCACAGAGAGGGGCCAGGCCCAGGGCGCTCACCTTTGGGGACAGCACTTTGATGAGCTCGTTCAGGAAGCGGAACTTGGCCACCTCGTTGTGGAACTTCTCTCCACAGTGGTTCACACACGTCTCCAGCACCTGCACAGACACAGGAGCCCCATGAGAAGGGGAAGCCATTGGCTCCAGAGCTCATTCCAAACCTGCTAAGTATTTGCTGGAACCATGGCTCAAGACTGAGGACACTAAAGTTTGGGAGAAAGGGTGAGACTTTCAGATTAAGTAAAAAAGCACTTGCTTGCTCTTGTTGTAATTGACAGGTTTGTGCCCAGAAAACCATTCAGTGGGGGACTCTGAGGTCACCCCACCTTTCATGGAGACCCTTTGGGCAGGTGAAACTGGTCAGAGAATCACTTCTTTCTTTCTCTTAGAGGCGGAAATCAGACATGGAATACTCAAGAACTGTCAAACTAAGGGTTACCTGCTGGCATTCAAGTGACAAATTGGGCCTGTAAATGTTTTCTCAGGTCCACACCATTAACATTTCAAATCAGTCACTGATACTGAAAAATTCTGAGACATCATCTGGATTTCCGGTTTCTCTTAAACAGGAAGTTCTAGCAACACTGGGCCCAAACTCATCCCCGGCAATAGCCAGCGGGTCCTGCTGTGTAGCTGCCCTCTTTAGACTGGACGTGGTCTCTCTGGTTCTTTGGTTCCTCCCGTAGGTGGTTCACTCACTTATGTCACCAGTCTGGCCCTGAGGGCACTTGACCTTGCCAGCCCTGGTCTAACAAAGGCAAAAGGAAATAAAACCTTCTTTTCCTTCCTGCTACTCTCCAGGAACAGATCTAGAATGGGGCAATCTGAGCCCAGAACTCCCTCTAGCCTGCCTTCTCAAGGCCAGGGAAGGTGACCCTCTCAGAGGCTCCTTCCCACACTGAAATGCTCTCCTAGCTAGGACAGGAGAGTTAAGGCCAAGGGGCAAGCCAAACTCACCGTTAAGGCATAAAGAGCTTCTTTCTCTTGCGGAGACTGGATCTTGTGGGCCAGCAGCCAGGGTGCATGGGTTGAGCTAAGGGAAAACAAAGACTCTGGGCAGAGAGGAACATACTAACTGGTCTGGCTGAGTGTGCTCGGTCAATTCCCCTCTCCCCCAGGAGCCTGGGTCCCAGAGCAGAGATAGGATGTGACTGCACATGACCACGCATGAGCCCCCGAAGCAGGTCGGCTCCCAGCCACCCCCACATCTCACAGCTACGCTTCCAGAACACACCATCCTCTCCCCAGTCCACCTACCCCTACAGCTCCCAGACCTGTACGTACTTGGTCTAGAGCAGCACAGACCCTATGTGTCATTTGAGAACTGCTCAGTCAACCCTGGAGCAGAAAATGTAATCAAACTTCCTGTTCCTTTCAAAATGAATATTCAGCAACATGGAGATAAAATATCTGGATAACTGACTCATTCCTTAAGTTCCTATCCAGGGGACTTCCCTGGCGGTCCAGTGGTTAAGACACCACACTCCCACTGCAGGGGGCAGTTTGATCCCTGGTTGGGGAACTGAAATCCTGCTGGCTGTGCTTCATGGCCAAAAAATAGGTGGGGAAAAAAGTTCCCATTCAGACACTTCAGAAACCAAATTCAATAAAATCTTAACCTCTCTTCCTCTGCTTTTTCTTAAAAAAAGACTGTATTTAAATTAGCTTAACAAGCTTCCCTGGTGGCTCAGTAGTAAAGAGTTCGCCTGCAATGCAGGAGATGCAGGTTTAATCCATGGGTTGGGAAGATCCCCTGGATAAAAAAATAGCAATCCACTCCAGTATTTTTGCCTGGGGAATCCTATGGAGAGAGGAGCCTGGTGGGCTACATGGGGTCGAAAAAGAGTCAGACACAACTTAGTGATTAAACAACAACAAAAGCATCTACTGTGGCTCTGATAGGGACATTCAGAAACATGCTGCTAAATATAGTATAATCTTCGAATGAAAAAAAATTTTCAATAAGAGCATACTGATCTTTCACATTACTATGTACCCTGGCTACATTCTATCCCTAACATTCAGAGAGCTCCTCAGCAGTAATGTTTCATAAAAATTATTTTAAAATTTTAAAATAATTGCGCTACAAACTTTTTTTTTTAGGAAAACTACATGAATTTGCGATTTCTAGAAAAATAACATACTCAATAGATCATGGAGGGAGGAAAAAAGGAAACAAAGCCTGAGCTATGTAAAACAGTCCTGAGAAACAGAGGCACGCACAGTCTGAGGTGCCTGTAGGTGCAGGGTGTGTGTGTGATGTCACCTTACCCATTGGGATCAGTGTTCACTTGGTCACAGAAATTCTGGATAGCTGACCAATCCTGTTCTGACATGCTTGGGTCTGTGGCTTTATCTGTCAAGGAAATAAAAAGTAAAACTGAAGGATAATAAAGGGAAACATACAAACCTCTCCACATCTCCACCCCTCTCCACATCTCCACCCCTCAAATAGGACAACAGCCAAGGACTGTGATATCACACCTCCCGAGGATGGGACCCAGCAAGCAGACAGCTAGGGGCGGGTGGTCAACAGTACTCGTCATTGTCAGGCACGGGTATGGCCCATGACTCAGGGACTGCTGACCGCATGAACGAGCAAACAGGTTAACAAGCTACTGTCCTGAAAGGGGCTCCATTCCCAGTGCAGGGGTTGGCTTACGTGCACCTTCTTCATGCCGGTGTTGACCCCCCACCGTGGCCCTGCAACAAGGACAGGCACAGGCCAGTATCTATGCATAGGCTACAACCTGCAAGCTTCTTTTTTATTTTTTATTTTCATCTTTTTGGCTGCACTGGGCTTTCTCAAGATGTAGCATGTGGGCTTGGCTGCTCCATGGCATGTGGAATCTTCCCAGAGCAAGGATTGAACTCATGTTCCCTGCACTGGCAGGTGGATTCTTAACCACTGGACCACCAGGGAACGCCAAGAACCTGGAAGCTTCTCAGCCATGTGACAGGAAGACCAGAACTTACAGTGAAGCCCTGAGCAGCTCCCACCATGTCCCCGAAGTAACAGGCCGAAACCTGAGCCTCCACTCACTGAAATCCTCTGTCCTACCTAAGCAGCTTCTCCATGTCAGGGGCTTATCCTGTCTGACAAGAGGACCTCCTTGCCTTCGGTCCTCAGAATGCCGTTTCTCTCTGCTACCATCCACATATGCCCAAGGAACCCAGATCCAGTCACACCAGGGTCTCCCCCACTGAACACTGGTATTTGTATGAAATCAGGATATGTAGCATGAAGCGTACCAGGGCACAGCCCAGAGCAGGAAACACCTGGAGAAAGGGGGCTTATCAGAAGGCCTAAGGGGCAATCCCTGAGTTCCTGGAATCTTTGTGTGACTCTTTCCTGGTGCTAGATGGTAGCAGCTTCTTCCTCCCCTCCCACTGCTGCCGCCTAGAATCCCTGTCCCAGCAAGGATGCCCATTCCATAGGCCTGGCCTTCCAACTGAAACAAGCCACACTCTCATAAAGTAGTTGCTGAGACTGTCTTTGTCCTGCCCTTTCATAACATTTCCCCTACTCCCCACTGTCCAGCTTATCCTGGACCACCCGCCTCTCCAATGAAACTTCTCAGTGGTCCTGACAGAGAAGCTCTTTCAAACTCTGCAAGTAATTCTTATGGTCATACTTCTGACACTATTCCTTTTGCCTAAATGTCCATTTCTCTCTTCTCTATCCATTCTCAAGGTCATTCTGAATCTCCATCTGCTCCCAAAAGCCTCCTCCACTGCTCCAGCCCTGACTAATTCTCCTCCCTTCTGATTACTTAAGAGTCTACAGGGGCTTTCCTGGTGGTCCAGTGATTAAGAATCCACCTCCCAGTGCAGGGGAAACAGGTTCGATCCCTGGTCCGGGAAGATCCCACATGCTGCAGAGCAGCTAAGCCTGTGCAACTACTGAGATTGTGCTCTAGAGCCCAGGAACCATAACTAAGGAAGCCCATGTACTTAAAGCCTGTTCTCCATGACAAGAGAAATCACCGCAATGAGAAGTCTGCACGCTGCAACTGAGGAGCTGCCCCTACTCACCACAACTAGTCAAAGTGCTCATGCAGCAATGAAGACCCCGCACAGCCAAAAAAATGGGCCAAAGAACTAAACAGACATTTCTCCAAAGAAGACATACAGATGGCTAACAAACACATAAAAAGATGCTCAACATCACTCATTATTAGAGAAATGCAAATCAAAACCACAATGAGGTACCATTACACGCCAGTCAGGATGGCTGCTATCCAAAAGTCTACAAGCAATAAATGCTGGAGAGGGTGTGGAGAAAAGGGAACCCTCTTACACTGTTGGTGGGAATGCAAACTAGTACAGCCGTTATGGAGAACAGTGTGGAGACTTCTTAAAAAACTGGAAATAGAACTGCCATATGACCCAGCAATCCCACTTCTGGGCATACACACTGAGGAAACCAGATCTGAAAGAGACACGTGCACCCCAATGTTCATCGCAGCACTGTTTATAATAGCCAGGACATGGAAGCAACCTAGATGCCCATCAGCAGACGAATGGATAAGGAAGCTGTGGTACATATATACCATGGAATATTACTCAGCCATTAAAAAGAATTCATTTGAACTAGTCCTAATGAGATGGATGAAGCTGGAGCCCCTTATACAGAGGGAAGTAAGCCAGAAAGATAAAGAACATTACAGCATACTAACACATATATATGGAATTTAGAAAGGTGGTAACGATAACCCTATATGCAAAACAGAAAAAGAGACACAGAAATACAGAACAGACTTTTGAACTCTGTGGGAGAATGTGAGGGTGGGATATTTCAAAAGAACAGCATGTATACTATTTATGGTGAAACAGATCACCAGCCCAGGTGGGATGCATGAGACAAGTGCTCCAGCCTGGTGCACTGGGAGGACCAGGGGGAATCGGGTGGAGAGGGAGGTGGGAGCGGGGATCGGGATGGGGAATACGTGTAAATCCATGGCTGATTCATATCAATGTATGACAAAACCCACTGAAATGTTGTGAAGTGATTGGCCTCCAACTAATAAAAAAAAAAAAAAAAAAAGACTCCACAGTCAACTAGAGTTTACCTTTCCAGACAGTAGTCACTTTTATGTCACGTGGAAGTCGTGTGCCTCTAGCTCAACAATGAGATTCAAAGGACAGGTACTCAATCCCCCACCTTCCCACCCACCAGCCCCACCCTAAGTGAACAGAGACAACAAGAAAAGCAAAGGAATCAGGTTATCAACTTCCCCATGCTCCTCACCTTTTTTCCTCCTCAAAGCTCTTTCTCTATGTTCCACCTCTCAAAATGCTATTCACCCGTCGAATCCCAATTCAAATGCCACTTCATAAGGACTTTCTTAATCTTTCTATCACCCACCCCCACAAAACAGAAGCCATCTCTTCCATCTCAGAAGACCCACATCCTACCTGCTTTTTTAGGATGGGAATCTCCAGCTCCATCCTTTATTAGCTACATGCCATTGGGCTCTCAGAGCCCCAGTTTCCTCAACTATAAAATAAGGAAAACAGTACCTTCCGTGTGGGATAGTCATGAGATTTTTAAAAGATAGTGTCTAGGGCTTCCCTGGTGGTCTACTGGTTAGGACTCCATCTGCCTACAACTACTGAGTTCACATCCTGCAACTACTGAAGCCCATGCCCCACAACAAGAGAAGCCACTGCAATGAGAGGTCCCTACACCGCGACCAGAGTAGCTCCACAACTAGAAAAAGCCTGCAAACAGCATTGAAGACCCAGTGTAACAAATAAATAAACGAATCTTAAAAAAAGATAGTGTCTGAAATACTCAGTGTAGCAGCAAACATTAAGTGATCAAGAAAAGACAGACAATCTTGTAACAGTCTCTGCGTTTTCCTTTAAAAATATGTACACGACTTAGTACACTTAAACTTCAAGTCTGTTCAAGGTAGAAGCACTGCGTTTCCTATAATGCGTGGTACAGTGCCTTAGGCATAGGCACAAAATAATTACTCAGAAAATAAACTGAAAGCAGTGATGCTCAAGAATCTGATTAAGGAGATCTGACTCTACCGTACAGGGACCTCTAACTCAATGCTCTGTGGTGACCTAAAGGGAAGGAAATCTAAAGAAGAGAGGATATATGTATATGCATAACTGATTCACTTGGCTGCAGCAGAAACTCACACAACACTGTAAAGCAACGAGACTCCAATAAAAATTAATGAAAAAAGGAGATCTGACTCATCTGAACTACTTCTTTCTGTATCATTAAAACTTTATAAAGCTTCAGTTCACAACAAGGTCAAGCTTGACACCTCAAAGACTTTCAGACCTCAACACACGACTCTGTGACAGCAGTTCTCCAACGTTTTGGACACCAGGGACCAGTCTCATGGAAAATAATCTTTCCACAGACGAGGAGGGGGTGGGGTGGGGGAGGTGGTTTCAGGATAATTCAAAGGCGTTACATTTACCGTCTGCACCCATATGAGAATCTCATACCACCACTAATCTGACAGGAGGTGGAACTCAAGCAGTAATAATGATGGGGAGCAGCTGCAAATATTAACAGCTGAAGCTTCACTGGCTCACCCGCCGCTCACCTCCTACTGTGAAGCCTGGCTCCTTACTTGTTGCAACCTGACCGGTACCGGTTTGTGGCCCGGGGGTTGGGGACCCATGCTCTATGACCCAGCGGCAGAGAAGAGCAAGCAGGACCCTGTTTACCAAGCAGAATCCAGCTCTCTCCCTCCTCCCCTACCACCAAGTCACCAGGTTTTCCAAAGGAAGGAAGGGAATAAAAAACTTTACAAGCTTAAATAATGTTCTAAACCCATAACCAAGGCAAAGCAGCAAAAAGCACTATAAAGTAAGCGTTTTTATTTGCTATATCTATATCATAAGGATTCCCTCAAGGTTTTTCACAGCTCCCAAATAACAATAATAGTCAGAGCTGCTGCTCCCCCCACACACACACTTTGTTTTTTAAGAACTTGCTTTGTGTCAGACATGACGCTGAGTGCTTTCCTAGCATCCCTTTCCTGTAATCCTCAGAAAACTGAAGCTGGTACTAACGTTAGCTCAGCATTTTATAGATGAAGAAATCTGCCCAGTCACAAAACGGGAAAATGACAAAAAATCTCAAGTCTGCCCAGTTCCAGGGCCCAAATATAAGTCTTCAGTTCTCTGACAAAGACAGGGCCTCTTTTGGGAACTAGGTTCTTTGACCTTTTTACCACTAAGTTATCAGCTCCCTAAGGCAGGAAGGAGGCCTGTCTCATTCACCTTCCCACACCCCAGCCTAGACAGTCATCAGCAAGGATATCTACTCATGAACGAATGATTCATCTTTCACTACGCAAAGCCTGGCCAGTTGGCTGGACATACTGCTGACACCAGGAGATGGCTACTCCAGTTCTGAAATAACTGGGTCTCCAAACACCTAATTCCATTCTGCCAAGCTATTCCAGTGGCCTTGAGCGGGTCCAGAGACAATAATTCCCAGAGGATTTTTTAAAATTTTTAAATTTTTAAAAATTAAAAAAAAAAAAAGACAGTCGAACCCTCCAGCTCTGAGTGAAATGCACCCCCACCCCGGGGCTGGGGCAGGGAGGTTAGGGAGCCTGCTGTGAGTCTGCAGAATCTCAGTTCCCCGACCAGGGATTGAACCCAGGTCACAGCGGGGAAAACACTAAATCCCAACCACTAGACTGCCAGGGAATTCCCTGAATGGTTCATGTAACAGTGACTAATTCAAAAGCCAAATCATCTCACGTCGGCCACCACCCCACCCCCAGGGTCATGACCCTGGCGTTAAGAGCAGCCTGTGCTGGTCAGGGGGGCCCTAGAGCTGTGGGGAAGCAGTCACCTTGAGAACACTTAAAACTCAATCCTTCAGCAGTGAGCATGCACTGCTCACCGCGTGGGGCAGATACACGCCACCCCTGACATCAAGCAGTGCTGAAAGGCCAAGATCCACCGTAGGAATGATGGGTCCAAGATAGAGCATCGGCTCAGTCCTAGAGAAGCTGGGAGAATATAAATAGATCCGAAATCCACACCACTCTCATCCCCGAGGGAGGCAGAAAAGTGAGGCTGGAAGACAGGACTTATCACCTGGGAGGAGGTCCAAGTAGATGGAAGAAGATTACAGAGCATCCAGCTAAGCTAGTGCCTTCCTGGCAGCACTAGCAGAGCTGAGACCAAGAGGCCCCAGCGATGCTGTTAATAGCTCAAGACCCCGCTGGTTAAATCAAGTATAGCACCCCGTGCCACCGGGCACAGGAGGCTTTTCATTAACAAGGAGGTGGCAGCTCTAAATGCAGTCATGTGGAACAACGCCCAAAATAAACTAAGTGTGTGTGTGTTGGGGGGGGGGGGGGGGTGCTGCAAAACCCCCAGAAGCTGCTACTTGTATTTTTAAAGCTTGAGCTTCTGGTGAAACAGGTTCCTGGCGTTCCTTTGGGGAACTACTCCTTCCCAATTCCAGGTCCGATGTTTTTCCTTTTCTGGCAAACAGTATGAGTTCGTTTTCTGCCACTCTCACTAAGAAGACTAGTGATGATAACAGCTAACACTGCGCACAGGCACTGTTCCGTGTACTTTAGATGCACGAACTCCCCTGATCCTCACAACCCCAAGCTGTCAGTCACTCAGGCGTGTTCGACTCTTTAGGACCCCACGGACTGTAGCCCATCAGGGTCCTCTCTCCATGGGATTCTCTCGGCAAGAATACTGGAATGGTTGCCATTTCCTTTTCCAGGGGATCTTCCTGACCCAGGGATCGAACCTGAGTCTTATGCATTGCAGGCATATTCTTTACCATCTGAGCCACAGGGGGGGCATGCTATTACATTCCAGCCTTAGGGACACAGCTGCCTTGCTTGCTGCGCTAAGACCCGTCAGCGAGATGAGCTCTGGGGTCTTCATGGGCCCCTGGAGTGACTTCCTTCTCCATCCAGCCTAGACTCAGGGACTCTCCTTCAACTACACTCCAGTCCTTGCCCCACCACCAGCCTCTCTAGCGCACGTCCATCCACGTACCACTTCCACTGTGCCCCAGTACCCACAAGTCTGGTTCAACAGTTTACTTTCTCTATTCCTACGGCGGGCAGGGGCAGGCAGGTGGAAACCGAACAGCCACAAAGACTACAAGATACATTTCTGAAATCCACTCAACACTCCAAAGCCCAAGCTCAGAGGATCTCAGTGCAGAGGGGAAGAGGTGGGTCCTCTGTCCCAGGGCATATCTGGGAATGTCTGGAGGCATTTTTGGTTGCCGGACTGGGAAGGGGGTCTGTGCTGTTGGTATAGGTTCTAGCCCTACCCGAACAACTGGAAGATTTCAGCACTTTGGGACCACAATGGCCTAAAACAGCTGGAGCTTAAGGACCCCCTCCTAAAGTCTTAGTTCCCTTTTTCTCCCCCACGTGGGTCAGCGGCTGGCTGGTCTCTAACCCAGCCCACTTGACTTTTGCAACTCCACTGCCTCCTAGTCAACCACCTTCTTTCTGTCCCCACCGTTTAACACTGAGATAACTCAGTAATCTTTCAGTTCCCTCATCTTCCTTCTCTTTCTCAGCAGCAAAACCACCTACCAACTATACCTTCCTTAGAGACCCGCGGCTCCCCGCCTCCCAGCAGCCTGCAGGCTCCACCTTCTCTCAGCCCTGCTTTCCCACCCCAGCACCCCCCCTCCCCGAATCCTGCTTCTTCCATGTTGAGATTCTCCATGCTCCATGCGCAAACTCTGTTCTTCCTAATGCGCACAGACAAGCTCACTGCTAATGAACTGAAGGTCTCAAGTTGACCTCCAGTTCTTACCCTCTCTGGAGCCAACCAACTGCCCAAAGAGCTTCTCTTTGTGCCACAAGCACCGTAAACTCAGCAAGTGAAGCAACTGTAACCAATCAGTTACCTAAGCCTGAAACCTGCAGTCCAACCTAGATCCCTCTGGTCCCCTGCCTCTATCCTGATGCATTAAGGCTGCTGATCCAACGAGCTAATTATTTCTACTCTCCATCCCAATACCTTTGTACTTCAGCCCTGACACACTACCAGAAGAGCTTTTCATCTACTCTCTGCCTCGACTCTCCCATCCCTAACCAATTCAGCTCTTCACACAGCTGCAAGGCGATGCTTTTAACAGAGGTACTTGATCAGAGAGGCTTCCCAGATGGCACAGTGGTAAAGAATCTGCCTGCTTGTGCAGGAGACAGGAAGATCCCCTGGAGTAGGAAATAGCAACCCACTCAGTATTCTTGCCTGGGAAATCCCATGGACAGAGGAGCCTGGCGGGCTACAGCCCACAGGGTCGCAAAAGAGTGAGGCAAGACTGAGCATGCATGCACACTTGATCAGAGTTCCAGGCTCTGACATCTCCTCCCGACTAAATCAAGGATAAACTCTGAACTTCTTTCTGCAGCCCACAAGACCCTTGAAGATCTCGCCCCAGTAAGCCATGCAGTCTCTTTAGGCATAGCACTCCTGCAGCAGACTTCCTTCTTCCCAGAATGCTCCACACTCTCCTTTCCCCCAGCTTTTACACATGTAGTTTCCTGCATCTGAAATGTTACCGCCTCCATTGTCCACTCAAATGCTATGTCCCTCGAGACAATCCCCTCGTAAACAAACCAACTCCAACCACTGCACCTTAAACCCCAGTATCCCTCCCATTTGCCTTAGCGTAACAAAGTGCTGCTACTATTGGCTATCACCTACTTAAATATATCTTTGTGAGCAAGGGCTCTGCCTTAGGCATCTTAGTACTCCCAGCACCCGGCAGAGCCCAATACGGCAGAGCCCTATATAAGGAGTATATGCTTTATTCTCTTGGAATTTCAAGACCCCATCGGTAACGCAGGGACAGTAACTACCCCTAGGACTGTCAAGAGTCTTACATGAGACAGTAACAAAAGTCCGGCCAGAAGGAACTCGCACAAAAGGTTTAAAGAGCTTCTTTTACATTAAAGTCGGGAGCCAGAGAGAGCTCTTTCCCAGAGGATGGGTGTGTTGCACAGTTAAGTCTAAAAGTGCTCATCTCTAAAACGAGGTTAGTAACCGAAGCTGTCTCTAGGGGTCGTAATAAGGATTAACAGTGGCTGAAATGCCCTTTAGCAGTGTTTGGCATAAAAGCGAAGCTCAATAAACCGTAGCCATTATGTTGTTAACAGTGTTTATGCACCGCGATGTGGGCAGGGGGGCGCAGAGCGCCCAGCCTCGGGTCCGCAGCCGCGGCAGATTCCTGGGGTTCCTCTCCAGGGCCCCCAATGAGATCCTCCCAGCCGTGCCGGGCCCTGCCTCCCTCCTCGGGCGCCAGCCTCCCCGAGGCCACCTGCCCGCCCGCCAGCCTCAGAAGAAAGGCCCAGGGAGGCGGGAAGCGAGGCCTCACGTGGAGCGCTGCGCCCGAGCGGAGAGGCGGCCCCGGCTACTCACTGAGCCATAGCTCCAGCGCCGGCGTCGGCCCCCGGGGCCCCTCGGCCGACTCAGCTCCCGCCGCGGCCCCGGCCCCCGCCGCCACCGCCGTCGCCGTCGCCATGGGCCCAGCCCCCGCCGCCCAGGCCGCGGCCGCCCCTGCGCTTCAGCCGCCGGCGTCTGCAGCGTTCCGGGGCTGCCGACGCGGCAGGCGAGGGCCGGCACGTGACGGGGCGGGGCCTGCGTGGCCACGCCCACCGACCGGGTCCCGCCTCCGCGCAGGCCCCGGCAGGTGGGCTCAGCCTCGCCGAAAGCCTTCCACTCAGCGCTAGGCGGCCTCGCGGGCTGGTTATCCAGACTCGCAACCAGATCAGAATTCGCCAAGTCAACCTCGCAAGTCCTGCCAGAAAAATAGAGGGAGCCCCGTTAATCTGAGTCTCAGATAACGAATTCGCTAGGATTTTTATTCCGGACGGTCTTTCCGGGCCACCACCTACCTCTGTACTCTATTTTCTCCAGAATACACCATGAGCGTGCTAGGCACTTACTCATTGTGTCAAAGGATAATCGCCACCACCACCACCCCCGCCACAAAAAAAAGTCATGATTCTCATACATTATAAAATGAACACATGTTAAGTATTTAACGCTAAGTAAATGAGGAAACCAAGCAGAGTTACAATCCGTTCAAAACAGAAGTCAGGAAAAGGGCAAATTTATACAGAATAAAGGAATGTTGCAACAGATGTGCAAATAGACACAAAAGTAGCTCGGTTAATTTGCATTTTATATATTTATTCATTTGCTTTTTACCTTTTCATTTAAGGCCTCTTGGTGAGATTTACAAGGATCTTAATTCCCTGACCAGAGATCCAATGCCAGCCCGCTGCAGTGGAAGCCTGGAGTCCTAACCACTAGGGCCACCAGGGAATTCCCCAATTTGCATGTTTATAGGCAAGAGTTATTTGCATAGCTGTCAGTTATCTACAACTAACAGAGTTGTAAGACATCTCTAGGACAGTGAAGGAAAGGCTAGGCACGGGAAAGGTGTGCGCTCTACATAATGGGTAATTTTCCTTTGAAGCTCAAGTGCTCTGTACTCCATTACCTGCTTCACCCCTCTAATACAGGCAGGAACTTTGTACACTTCCATGTCTCCACTTACCTAGGTTCGTGCCTGGCACACCAGTACTGATAAATACTTGTTGAATGGCCAGATGAACAGTGGAAGCAATAAGAGGTTGCTATAGGAATTTAGGGTCTTCTAAGGTGGTGCTAAAAGAATCCACCTGCGAATGCAGAAGACATAAGATGCGGGTTCGATCCCTGGGTTGGGAAGATCCCCTGGATGGCAACCCACTCCAGTATTCTTGTCTGGAGAATCCCATGGATAAAGGAGCCTGGCACGCTACAGTCCATAGGTTCACAAAGAATTGGACATGATGGAAGCGACTTAGCATGCATGTGTCCATAGGAATTCAGGTCCCATCCTGCCCCAAATAAACACAAAATATAAGTTTCAAAGTACATTTGCTGTGCTATGTTAGCTTCAAAATAGATCCAGCCACACACATCTCCATCTCACAGATTGTTGCCTGTAGCACCTTTCTATATGAAAATTACACAGTTGTTACCTGTCTTAGTAAACTTGGACTGATACAACAAAATACTAAAGGTTGAGTGGCCTAAACAACAGACGTTTACTTCCCACTGGAGGCTGGCAAGTCCAAGATCAAGGTGCTGTTGACAACCTGCTTCCAGGTTTGCAGAATGCTGTTTGTGCTCACAGGGTGGAGAGACAGCACACTGATCACTTCCTTTTAGGGCACTAATCCCATCATGAGGGGTGCACCCTCAGGACCACAGCTAAGCCTAATTACCTCCCACAGCACCCACCTCAAATACCATCACATGGACATTAGTGCTTCAGCATGTGAATTTGAATTCAATCTATAGCATTATTCACATCAGGGAAATTCTGTATGAGATTAATGAAAACTATATGTTGTCCTTTGGACTGCAAGATCAAACCAGTCAATCGTAAAGGAAACCAACCCTGAGTGTTCATTAGAAGGACTGATGCGGAGCTACAATACTTTGGCCACCTGATGCAAAGGGCCAACTCATTGGAAAAGACCCTGATGCTGGGAAAGATTGAAGGCAGGAGGAGAAGGGGATGACAGAAGACAAGATGGTTGGATGGCATAACTGATTCAATGGTCATGAGCAAGCTCTGGGAGATAGTGAAGGACAGAGAGGCCTGGTGAGTGCAGTCCATGGGGTTACAAAGGTCAGACACAACTGAGTGATTGAACAACAATACGTTGTCCACAGCACACCCTCTGTTATCTGATTTGGGGCCTGGGAATTATTTTGCATGTGTGCTAAGTCACTTCTCAGCAAGACAGTATATTAAAAAGCAGAGACATTACTTTGCCGACAAAGGTCTGTCTAGTCAAAGCTATGGTTTTTCCAGTAGTCATGTATGGATGTTAGAGTTGGACTATAAAGAAAGCTGAGCACCGAAGAATTGATGCTTTTGAACTGTGGTATTGGAGAAGACTCTTGAGGGTCCCTCGGACTGCAAGGAGATCCAACCAGTCCATCCTAAAGGAAATCAGTCCTGATATCATTGGAAGGACTGATGCTGAAGCTGAAAGTCCAATATTTTGGCCACCTGATGAGAAGAGCTGACTCATTTGAAAAGACCCTGACATTGGGAAAGATTGAAGGTGGGAGGAGAAGGGGATGACAGAGGATGGGATGGTTGAATGGCATCACTGACTCAATGGACATGAGTTTGAGTAAACTCCGGGAGTTGGTGATGGGTAGGGAGGCCTGGCGTGCTGCAGTCCATGGAGTCGCCAAGTGTTGGACACAACTGAGCGACTGAACTGAACTGAAGGAGATTCTGGGCTTCCCTGGTGGCTCAGTGGTAAAGAATCTATCTGCAATGCGCAAGACCTGGGTTCAATCCCTGGGTTGGGAAGACCCCCTGGAGAAGGAAATGGCAACCCACTCCAGTATTCTTGCCTGGAGAATCCCATGGACAGAGGAGCCTGGTGGACTACAGTTGTTGGGGTTGAAAAGAGTCACATACGACTGAGGGACTAACACTTTCACTTTAAGTCTCTTCAGCCATTCACAAAGACTTCAGCCAAGTACTGGAATGAGTTACCGTTTCCACCTCCAGGGGATCTTCCCAACCCAGGGCTCGAACTGGAGTCTCTTACCTTTCCTGCGTTGGCAGGTGGGTTCTTTACCACTAGCGCCACCTGGGAAGTCTGGGAGTTATTTTACATCTCCATAAACTGTACGTAACTGAAAGCAATGGAAAATTATTCTTTTCTGTAGACAAGCAAATGATTCTGTCCTCGGAAGACACAACCCTCTTCCTGTGGAAAAAACAGCTTTGCTTCCATTTTGCAGATTCATTTCAATGTTCCTGATCTTCAAATGGGTCTGTCTTTGGATTCGCCTTTGAACTGGTTGTAACATCTCACCAGGTTCTTCAGTGAGATGAATTAAGTGAAAAATTTAACATGTGTTCATCTCTCAAAAATTCTAAATATCTGTCAACACTGGAGCTGGGTTTCCTCGTTGCAAGAAATGCCTGGAGATGACCAGAGACCATGCCCTGGAGGAGGGCGCGAGCTCTCTGTTTTGCCAAAAACCATCCTTATACCTTGGGCTTTCCTGGTGGCTTGGATAGTAAAGAAGCCGCCTGTGATGTGAGAGACCTGGGTTCGATTCCTGGGTTGGAAAGATCCCCTGGAGGAGGGCATGCAACCCGCTCCAGTATTCTTGCCTGGAGAATCCCCATGGGCAGAGGAGCCTGGCAGGCTACAGTTCATGGGGTCACAAAGAATCAGACACAACTGAGCGACTAAGTACAGCACAGCATCCTTATACCTAACATGTTATTTATTTTAAGCACCTGTACTCTTTGAACATTTTGACATATGATCAGTGGTTCTCAAACTAACATTTGTCAGAACTACCTGGAAGGCTAGTTAAAACACGGAATGCAAGACCCCACCCACATAGTTTCTGATTCAGTAGGTCTGAAGTATGGAGTGTGTGCTCAGTCCTGTCCAATTCTTTGAGATCCTGTGGACTGTAGCCCACCAGGCTCCTTTGTCCACAGGATTTTCCCAGGCAAGAAGACTGAAGCAGGTGGCCATTTCCTCCAGGGGATCTTCCCAGCCCAGGGATTGAACCCACATCTCCTGCGTCTCCTGCCTTGGAAGGCAGATTCTCTGAACCTAGGAAGTGGGGTGAAGTACAAGAATCTAATCATTCTTCCTCTAGTCAATGCTTGAGAGACCACAATGGAAAGGTTAAAGGGTAAGTGGGCGGTGAGGAAGTGGTTTGGGAGTTCTGTGTAGTGGTTGGGTGCAGAAGCTTTGGTTTCAGACCAAACAATGCTGTCACACTCACCAGCCTTCCTAGGACCCCTCTTGCGTGTCTGTGCAGCCCTTCCTGCCCAAGTTCCCTTCTGTTTTCCATTTCCTTTCCTATATCATGTGCATGGCCTGTGGTCTGTCTCTTCTTTCTGGACAATGAACTTTCATAAGCAGGGGCCATGTCTATCTAATTCCCCAATCTTTTTGACACCAGCGACCGGTTTCATGAGAAACAATTTTTCCATGGACCTGGGCGGGGCGGGGGTGAGCATGGTTTGGGGCATGAGGCTTCCCTAGTGGTTTATACTGTAAAGAATCTGCCTGCCATGTGGGAGACCTGGGTTCGATCCTTGGGTCGGGAAGATCCCCTGGAGAAGGGATAGACTACCCATTCCAGTATTGCTTGGCTTCTCCTACAGCTCAGATGGTAAAGAATCCGCCTGCAACGCAGGAGACCTGGGTTTGATCCCTGGCTCAGGAAGATTCCCCTGGAGAACGGAATGGCAACCCATCCCAGTATTCTTGCCTGGAGAATTCCACGGACAGAGGAGCCTGGCAGACTACAGTCCAAAGGGTCACAAACAGTTGGACACGACTGAGCGACTAACATTTTCACTTTCAAGTGCATAACATTTATTGTGCACTGTATTTCTATCATTATTATATTCTGATGTATAATGACATACATATATAATATCATAGTAGTTTCAGGTGTACAACATGATTTGATATTTGTATACCTTGCAAAACAATCACCATAATGTCTAGTTAGTATTCAATACCACACATCATTTCAAATGCTTTACTTTTGTGATAAGAACTTATAAAGGCTTATAAAATCTTGTAAAATCTCTTAGAAACTTTCAAATATACAGTGCAGTATTAACTAGCGTCACCATGCTGTACTTTGCATCCCTAGGACTTAGCTAACTTTATAGCTTGCTGTTTGTACGTCTTGATCACCTTCACCCATTTTGCCCACCCCTATACAATTACAAGGGGCTTCCTGAGTAGCTCAGCTGGTAGAGAATCTGCCTGCAATGCAGGATACTCCAGTTCAATCCCTGGGTTGGGAAGATCCCCTGGAGAAGGGACAGACTACCCACTCCAGTATTCTTGGGCTTCCCTGGCGGCTCAGATGGTAAAGAATCTGCCTGCAATGTGGGAGACCTGGGTTGGTAAGATCCCCTGGAGGAGGACATGGCAACCCACTCCAGTTTCTTGCCTGGAGAATCTCCATGGTCAGAGGAGCCTGGCGGACTACAGTCCATAGGGTCGTACAGAATCCGGACACAACTAAGAGACTAAGCATAGCATACGATTACAAATAATTTTTAGCGTAAGTATGTCACAAAGATTGCTTGGGACATACTTAAAAAATTATTCACTGTTCATCTGAAATTAAAAGTAAAAAACAACAATTTAACTCCTCGTCAAGAAAGCATTTCCTGGGACTTCCCTGGCAATCCACTGGTTAGGACTCCTGTAGAGGGCCTGCGTTTGATTCCTGGTCTGGGACCTGAGATTCCACAAGCCCCATGGTGTGGCTTTAAAAAATAAATAAAATACAATTTTAAAAATTAAAAAAAATTTAATTTAAAAATCAATTAAAAAACGAAAGCATTTCCTGTCTGGCTCCGGACACCCAAGGATACCCACATCCCTATATCACTTTGCCTGCTCTTCCTTCACCACATCCACACTTGCAATTTTGTAACTGTTAGTCACCTATGAGATGGTGATCTCTTTGAGGCAGGAGCCTGATCTTTTGTGTTTTATTTTTAAAAGCTTGAGGAAAGGAATGAACACAAACCTGTGGAGTAAGCCCCCACAATCAACAAGGCTTTGTCTAATTCCTCTCACACCCCTAGGCTTAACAGGGCCTGGCACACAGTAGGTAACTGTCAAATGAATGAACGAAGACAGGACAGAATGGATTCAGACAAGAGGCTGCCCCTCCTTGCCTGGGCTGTCCTACTGCCATCAGGGTTGGGGGAGGGGTGGTAGGGGGCAGAGGAGACAGCATGTAGGCCTGGGACCCCAACATTTTGCCCATAAATGAAGGCTAAGCTAGAGATCCCCAGGGTGTGATGATGAGTTTATTGAGTGCCAAGTTAAGCTTCTACTGCCTTCTATATTTTTTAAAAAATGCACATCCTGTAATTCACTAGTGAAAATAGTAACCACAAATGATGTGAAGGTTCTGAATACTGCAAAATGGTACCCTAGCTAAACATATGACTTTGCGCTTGGTAGCTCAGCTGTTAAAAGAATCCACCCGCTATGCAGGAGACACCGGTTCGACTCCTGGGTTGGGAAGTTCCCCTGGGGAAGGGAGAGGCTACCCACTCCAGTATTGCTTGCCTTCTCCTATGGCTCAGACGGCAAAGAATTCGCCTGCAATGCAGGAGACCTGGGTTTGATCCACGGGTTGGGAAGATCCCCTGGAGGAGGGCATGGCAACCCACTCCAGTCGACAGCACAGTGAACTTGAGCGCTCACCCCGACTGTCCATCCAATCGGGTGTGTGTCTGGCCTGTCACTCAACAATATTTACTGAGCACCTACTTCGTGAATAGGCACCATTCTCTGCACTGGGGGTCTAGTGGTGAGCAAGACAGAGCATGTCTCTGTTCTTATGGAGGTTATAATCTACACTAACAAATAACCGCTGAACTCATTACTCACCCAGTGTTTACACAATCAATTCGATTGTGTTCCCTGGAAAAGAACAGGATGTTGATTAACGGCAGAGGAAGGAGAGCTTCTAGGGGGAGTCAGAGGCCTTCCTGAAGAGGTGATAGTGAAGCAGAGATCTGAACACTGAGAGACCAGGCAAAAGGACAGAGCAGATGAACAAGAGTATTCCAGCCAGAATGCGGCTAGAAGGAAGGCTTACATGGCTAGAGAGCAGCGAGAGGGGCTCATGAGGCAAGGATGAGTGAAGTGAAGCAGCGAAATTAGAGGAAGTGCCGGGCTGTGATGACAGGAGATGGCTCTATCATGTTTTCCCCTTCTATGCTTCGTTTTCTTTAATCTCTTTTAAAATTTTGACTGTGAAGGGTCTCTTCAATGCAGTGCTCAGGCTTTCTCTAGTTGTGGCTCTTGGGTTTCTCTTGCTCCAGAGCATGGGCTCTAGAGCAGGGGGGCTCCATAGTAACGGGCTCTAGACAACTGGTGAGGGCTCTCTAGTTGCTCCGCAGCATGTGGAATCTTACTTCCCCACGCAGGGATGGAATCGGTGTCCCCTGCATTAGAAGGTGGATTCTTAACCACTGGACCACCAGGGAAGTCCCTCATGCCTGATTTTCCTACCAGGGCTCCAGGCTCCTGGGCCAGCCCCACTCAAATCTCAGTTCAGCCAAGCTGTTGGAATGATCAAAGAAACACAAATCTGGAGAAAACAGACACACACACGCACACACAAATCTGATCTTGTCACTTCCCTACTTGAAGCATGTCAGTGGCTCTTCACCTTCCACTTCATGAAGACCCAAGTCATGTCTTCCCTAATGGACCCCCCACTTTTGTCCAGGAACCCAGAAAAGAGCTGGCCCCAGCCCCAGTTCTGGGTCTAGCTCCCCACCCACCTCCCCAGAAGGGATGCATTCAAGAATGGAGAAGTCATGTGGGGGAAGGTGCTGGAGAGAGGTTTCCACGCTTTCAGGGAGAGAGCCACAGAAAGCCACGCTCTGACAGCATGAAGGAGGAAGTGCAGAGGGGCCTGAGCGCTTCAGGCAGCCAATCATGAGTGGAGAGAACCAACCGGAGGCTATTGCCCATGCTGGGGCCAACCAAGCAAAGAGATCAGAAGACCCTCAGACCTCCACGAGGTCACTGAATGCTTAATTAACCAACCCCAGAGCCTGCCATACCCCTGCACTTCCTGTTTTGTGGGACACTAAATCTTGTTTAAGCTTGTTTGAATCTGGATGTTTTGTTATTTTTAGTGAATGGTATCTTGATGCCTTTGATCTGGCATCAAGGCTGTTTGGATTTCCCCTCTGGCTGGGTTTCCAGCCATTTATCCCACTCCTTCAGCTCCTACCCATGACTCCGGTCAATACCCTTCCAATTTCCACTGACCTGGAAACTCCTACTTGTCCTTCAGAACCCAGTTCAAACTTCATCTATTAAGTCCTCTGACACCCATGAACATGAACCATGAACTTCCTTCTCTGGGCTCTGCTCTAACCCAGAAAGTTCTCATTAAAAAAAAAAAAAAAATTGGTAGAAACCAACACAATACTGTAAAGCAACTATCCTTCAATTACAAATAACTGAATTAAAATAAATTTTTAAAAATTATTTATCTGTCCATGCTGGGTCTCAGATGTGGCATGCGGGATCTGTAGCTGTGGCACAGAGGATCTTTTTAGTTGTGGCATGCGAACTCTTAGTTGGGCATATGGGATCTACTTCCCTGACCAGGGATTGAACCCAAGCCCCCTGCTTTGGGAGCACGGAGTCTTAGCCACTGGACCACCAGGGAGGTCCCCTCATTTTCTAAGTATTTATTATCCTGGCCCCTGGGAAGTTAGGGAATTTTATCATGACAAAAATATTAACTAATCAATTAGACAATTTCTAACTTAGCTCCCACCAAACATCCCTCTATATAGAAGTATTTAATCTTAATCTTCACATCAAGTCTTTGTCAAAGGTCGGTCTCTCACAGATAGCTGGATTCAATGCGATTTACTGGCAATGGACCCAGGTAGTTAACTACAACTGCAAATCTTGCAAAAGAAACATGATTCCCCAGTATCAGTGAGTCATCCTGGGAAACTGTTGCAATCTAAGAGGGTTAGACCAGCTGATGATTGCCACTTCTGAAGAAACTGATCTGATAAAGGACTCTTTTTTTCATCCTGAGACCTTTCCTGACTCCCTGCTATTTGTCAGGCAATGTGCAAGGTACTATGGTTACAACCAAGAATAAGAAAAACTAACTGCCTGCCTCAATCTTATCCTATTTAGAGTAAGATTGACAATAAACATGTACAAGTACACTATGTAATTTCATATATTAATAAGTATTATGAAGAAAAAATAAGCTAGATAAAGACAATATAACAAAAAAATAGTAATTTTCTGGCAAGGGTACTCTGTAAACTCCATGTTAAGAGAGTATGCCCAGGGGCAGAATGGCTCCCTTGATTACTAGAGTGGGTCTCCTGCAGCCATGATTACATTACATGATTCTGTCCCACTGGCCACAGTTGATTGGAACAGAGGTAAAGAGCTGACCCAAGCCGCTGCTGCTGCTGCTGAGTCACTTCAGTCGTGTCCGACTCTATGAGACCCCATAGACGGCAGCCCACCAGGCTCCCCCGTCCCTGGGATTCTCCAGGCAAGAACACTGGAGTGGGTTGCCATTTCCTTCTCCAATGAATGAAAGTGAAAAGCGAAAGTGAAGTCGCTCAGTCGTGTCCGACTTTTGGCGACCTCATGGACTGCAGCCTACCAGGCTCCTCCGTCCATGGGATTTTCCAGGCAAGAGTACTGGAGTGGGGTGCCATTGCCTTCTCCGTGAGCCAAGCTAGGCCAATCAAATTCTTTCCTAGGATTTTGGACATAGTATACTAGTTATTGAATTGGCAGCTTATCAGAGGGGAGATGATTCAGCTTTAGGGCTGGGGCAGTTGTTGGACAAGTACAGAGATAAAAAAAAAAAAGCCAGCCTGCAGAAGGAAGATGAGGGAAGCAGACACCCTGACAGAAATGGTTACAAACTGCAGATTCAGAGGGACAAGGGTGAGTGTCTTGGGTTTTGAGGAGTTACTGGTTAGAGATCAAGTCTCTTGTAAGGTCCAGCTGGGAGTCATGCTTTTGGATTTGTTGTAATTCTTTCAATAAATTCCTCTCGTGGTTTAAGTTAGGCTGGGTTTGTTTCTATGTTTTGCAACCAATATTAGCATTTCCAAGAATGAAAATACTGGTGATGAGGGTGATGGTAAGAGATAACATTTGTTGAGTGCCAGGCATTGTTTGAAGATCTTTACATAGGTCATCTATTTTGATTCTTACGAACTGTTGAGACAGACACAATTGTTATCCCCATGTTGCATGAGGAAACTGAACTTCAGAAGCCACAGTGATAAGTAGCAGAACCAGCTTCTGGCCTCCACAACCTTCACTGCTTCACTATACTCAAAAAAGCACTGGGGAATGGACTTGAGGTTATTTAAAATCTGTTAAGTCCTTTGACACATTTCTTCTCATCCTGAGCAAAACCCCAGAGCAGAAGATACGTGCTGCTTCTCAGATAACTCACTCCAACTGAGGAAGTGGCCACATCTTTATCAACTCAGCAGTCTGATCACCCACTTTGTTAAAACAGCCACATTCCCAACTGAGAGCTAGAATTTCTCATAAGCATACTTGATGTCTTAGAAGTGGAGGCTCTGATGTCACTCAAGTCAAGAGTTGAGGTTGGACTCTGGGTTGTCACATGCCTCATGCTAAACCCTCAGAATTGATCAACTCTGCTGAGCCCCAGTTTCCCTATCTGAAACACATAAACAAGAAGAAGAAGAATAATGCCTAATGTGAAGATTCAAACAGATGATGGACTAAAGTGTTTACCAGTATAATTTAAAACCCACAGGTATCTGAGGCTCATGTAAATGCACAATAAATTGAAAGCATTATTATTCTATGTCCTTTCAATGCAATACTTGTTGTGTCTGCCACTACCCCTTCTTCTGGAAAAAGTACCCTACTTCTCCTTGGGAACTTTTCCTCTGTTGGATATCATCCCCGAGGGACCACCTATTCCTGGTTGAGGAATGGTAACATGGACTCAGTTAGCCCAACCAGAACCCTCTTAGTATCTGAATCTTTAGCTGAGCCACATCCAAAACTGAGTGGGAAAAATACAGAGGAACAACAACAGAAAATATTTAAGGGTTAATGTGTTCCCATTGAAGAACACACACAAGACTGGCCATGAGCTCCTGTGGTGGCCCACATGATCAGAGCTTCCCTGGTGCCTGTCTTTTCCAGGATCTGGTTCTTTGGTTTTCCCATAGATTCTTTGACTTTCTCAGAAATTTAAACTCCTATAAAGTCTCCAAAAAACCTAGGCAGAACTGGTTTCCACTACTTGTCATCAAAGAACTTACTTGATGTACTTTTCAAAGAATGATTAGGTCTCTGTGAAACTCAGCAAATTCTTTAATCCCCTTTCCCTCCTCCTCTGGACAAGGAGAGTGTATTAGCAATCTACTGCTAGGTGACAAATAATCGTAAAGCCCAGCGGCTTTAAACAATAAATATTTATTAACTTGTAACTGTGTGCCTGAAATTTGGAAGCAACTCTGGTTAGTGGTTCTGGTTTAGGATCTTTCAGGAAGGCTGCAGTCAAATGTCAGCAAGCACTGCTGCTGCATTGCAAGGCTGCTTGACTGGGGCTGCAAGACCGACTTCCAAGATGGCCCATTCTCACGGCTGTTGTCAGGAGGCCTCCGATCCGTATCTGTTTGAGTGTCTTCACCACATGGACTAAGACGGAAGCCATGACACATCACACAAGGCAGCCCTCTTCCATGTGAATGCCAGGAGGTAGCGATGAAGATGACTGGGGGCCACACAGGGGAAGCCCAGAAACCCTGTAGGGGGCCTTGGTAGCCAGTTACCATCCTCCTTTCACTGAGTTATTCCTATTCACCCCAAGAACATCTCATTTCAGAAACCCTCAGATAGTGATTTACAAACAATGGGTGGAAGGAGGCGGTGAATATGAAGATGCAAAATAGGCAGAGTGAAGGTCTCCAGTCTAAGGACTTGTTCTGGAGAACTGGAAAAGAGGAAGATATAGCCTTTAGGGAAGGGAGACACAGGCTGCCCGAAGTCCAAGGACAAAGAGTAGTATAAAACCTAAGTGTTCCCCCTGGGCAGCCCCAAAGAAGGTCTGACAGACAGTTCAGGCCTGCTTGTCAATCACTGCTCCAAAGTCAAACTGGGTTTGAGAACTGGAGTCTAAGAGTCCAGGCCACTGCCAAGCTGTTACATATGGGCTGAGCTGTGTTCCCCACAAAACTCATGTTGAAGCCCCAACCTCCCAGTACCTCGGAATGTGACTGAATTTGCAGACAGGGATGATAAACAGGTGATGAAGTCCAAACTGGGCTGTAAGGCTGGGCCTTAACCCAATCTGACTGGTGTCCTCGTGAGAAGAAGGCATTTGGACAGACAGAGATAGTGAGGGCATAGAAAGAGGCAAGACTGTGGAAGGAGAGAGCAAAAAGTCAACTGTGTGCAAGCCAAGGAGACGGGCGTCAGGAGAAACGAAACCTGCCGCCACCCTGATCTTGGACGGCCCGCCTCCAGAACTGTGAGAGAATCACTTCCTGTTGTTCAGGCCACCAGTCTGTGGTCTTCCGTCATGGCAGCCCAGGCAGACTGAAGCTCCGGCTGCCACTATTCTATGAGGCAGCTCCTAACCTCTGCTGTGTACTGGGGTGTCACAACCAGATGTGAGGCCTTCCTTTCCAGACTCAGGGAGGTGAGACTGGTCTGGGCGTCCCCAGCCAGCTGATAAGGATGGGCCTGGCGTGGAGCCATAAATGCACCTGTGCACCCAGAGGCTGTGTCCACTCCTGGTTCCTTCTGCAAAGCTCCCGCCGGGCCCAGGCCTCCTGCTCCTCGCCTCCGAGGGCGGCTCCTGCGAGGGCGGCTCCTGCGGCCACCTCCACCGTCCTGCCACCTTCTCTTTAGCTGCAGAGCACCTTCTGTATTCGTTCCCGCACTTCCTTTGGTCCCAAAGACACCATCATCTCAGCTACCGGAGGTCCTTGCTGAGGACAAACAAGAGAAAACGTTGCCTTCAACTGTCTGAGGAACACACGCCCGGCCTCAGCTGCAGGAGTTATGCCCAAGCCAATGCTGCACCCCAAGGAAAGCCGGGTGTGCATGTTATGGGCTTCAATTTCTGAGGCTGAGGATGGGTCCCAGAGCCCGCTCTCCCTGGGTTGGTACGTCCCTTCACCCAATCCACTGCCAGCTCCCTGAAGGGGGCGGGGAGCATGTGTGTTTCACTCATTACTGGATCCACTGCTCCTAGCATGGCGCTTGCACATGGTAAGGTACTCAGGAGGTACGGTCTGTTGAATGATTAAATGAGGGGGCTGGTCATGTTTCATTCATCCCTGTAGCCCACAAACTACACTTAGTGCTGTTGGTGAATGTCACCTGAGTGGATAAAAGAGGGCTCTAGTCCAGTCCAACCGCCTGCCTCACCTGCTGTCCACTGAGGGCCACTCGGAGGAGCTTCATCACGTTACTGTGTTTGACGCCTTCCAGACCATCTGACAGCTTCTTCAGTTCTCCATTCAGCATGTCCTGAGTTAAGTTCGTACCAGGTCCTTCTAAAAGTCTAGAAGAGAGCCAGTCTGTGAGGGGCCAGCACAGGCCAATGGCAAGTGGGTGGAAGGACGGACTTCAGAAGCTTATCCATCAGCTACAACATATTAATAAATTAATATCACAACCAAGGTTCAAGTCTGCTTGGAAGTGGAGGGAGATACCTACTACCCCCATCCTAGTTGGTGAAGAAAGAGCAACCAAGGGACTACAGAGATTCCAAGCAAGTGTGCATAAAATAGGGAAACTCAGAGGATACCGTAAGAGGATTCACTAATTACTACCTGTGCCATGCAATCTTCATGCCTCAGTTTTCTCACCTGTAAAGTGGTGGTAATAACAGTCTCTGCACCTCACAGAGCTATGGTGGGGCTGAGTTAAAACTGGTAAAGCACTGAGTACGCTGCCTGAACAGATGGTAAGAACTTGAAAGTATGAGATCTTATATTTCAATAAAAAGTTAAATATTTTAGCTAATATTTATTATATCCAAGAGCTCAGAGACATTGCAAGAGGACCTAAAAAGAAACTTACGAATGAGTTAGATACAGGATGGAAGAATGAAGCCCTCTGGGAAATGATCTGAAACATGGCTTCAAGACCTATGGGATTTTCCTGGTGGTACCACAGATAAGAACCTACCTGCCAATGGAGGGGACTTGGGGTCGATCCCTGGTCCGGGAAGATTCCACATGACTCAGGGAACCCATGCACCACAACTGCTGGGCCTGAGTGCTTCATCTACTGAAACCTGTGAGCCTAGAGCCCATGGTCCACAAGAGTGCCACCGCAATAAGAAGTCCACACACTCCAACGAAAAAGTAGCCCCCGCTTGCTGCAATTAGAGAAAGCCTGCATGCAGCAATGAAGACCCAGTGCAACCAAATAAATAAAGACTTCCAGGGGATGTAGCAGAGAAGAGCAGAAAGAAATACATCAGGAGAACCCAGCACCAGTAATGGCCCTGCCACCACTTGCTGTAACCATTCTCTGCCCACAAACTGAAACAGTTCAGGAAGTACAGTGGGCCAACAATCCCCCACTTTCCTGGCAGTCCAGCTAAGACCCTCTTCCAAAAGCATGTCTGAGCTCAAGAGAAAGTTCCTAATTAGTCAGAGCCGGACTTGCAAAAATTTTGTCCCAGCCCTGATTCGGAGTTAGATCAAGAGATGGGAGCAGGGCTAAAGATGGGCCAAGGCTGGAGACCTTCACTAGTGCAGATGATCCTTGACGCCAACTCTGACACTGACCGCTTCTGAAATGGTCAGACACTCCATCCCCCACACTGCTTTACTGGGAAGCTGGCGGGCTTCCAGCTCAGGAACAGGGTTCATGAGGAAATTGGAACCAATGGCCTTCCAGGGCACATTTCCTTACTCACTCCAGTACTTGAGCAATTCAGTTTCAGTTTGAGAAATATAACCATTCTTATTGCATCTTTTTTTTTTTTCCTTATTGCATCTTAAAACTACAACACATGACTACTGTTATTTATGAAATGGAAAAGAGGAAATGTGGAAAATATAAAATGTAATAGTTTGCAGCAACATGGATGGACCTAGAGATTCTCATACTAAGTGAAGCAAGTCAGAAAGAGAAAGACAAATGCCATGTGATATCACTTCTATGTGGAATCTAAAATACGACACAATGAACTATCTATGAAACATAAGGGAAAGACCTGTGGTTGCCAAGCGGGGTGTGGTGGGGGGAGGGAAAAATTGAGAGAGTGGGGTTAGCAGATACAAACTATTACATATAGAATGGATAAACAAGGTCCTTCTGTATAGTACAGGGAACTATATTCAATATCTCGTGATAAGCCATAATGGAAAAGAATATGAAAGAGTATCTACATGTATAATTGAATCATTTTGCTATACCACAGAAATTAACATAACACCATAAATGAACCATACTTCAAAAAAGAAATGTAGTATGGGGTAAAAAACAAACAAGCTCCTCAATGTCATTATGGGGAAGCAGGCTGCCAAGGAGCTGGTGAAAGAGTGACAGGCCCCAGGAGGCCCACAGTGGCAGCCAGGACATGTTAATAAGAGCTGGCCCAGGATTTGGCATGGGCAGAGGGATTTCGACAGAACTGGTTGCTGCTCCACATGTGGGTGTCAGCTTTCCCGCCCTGAGTGGGAGCCCCAGAGTGTCCCTAAAATCTAATCCCATGGCAGGGGTGGGGAGGTGAGACGTTAGTTTGGTGAACTAGGACAGCCTCATAAGGAATGTCCTAAATTGACGGAGTATTATTAATAATACCTCAGGGAAATTTAGCCTGGAGATATGCTTGCAAGGGTGCTTAATGGTGTCTATTCAAGGTTATTCACTGAGGCATTGTTTGTAACAGCAATTTTGGAAGCAAATGTCCATCGACAGGAGGTGAGTTAAATAAATCATGGTGAAGTGGTATAATAAGGGACTAGGTGTAGCTGAGAGGAGGAAGAGGATGCTCTCGAAGCCTGGAGCGATCTAAAGACACGCTGTTAAGTGAAAAACAAACAGACAAATAAGCAAAAAAACACAAAAGACACTTAGGGAAATACAGCCGTTATTTCATAAACTTTCGATGGAGTACAATCTATAAAGCTATTGAATCACTATGTTGTACATCTGATACTAACAATATTGTAAATTAACTGTAGTTCAATAAAAAAATAATAAAATTAAACCGAAAACCCCTAAAAGATACCAGTGTGATTGTACTATATTGTACCTTTTGTGTAAGAAGGTGGAAAATAAGGATTATCTAAATATAATTTAAAAGAGTAGTAAATCCAGAGAGGGTTCCGGAATGGGGCAGATGAGGGATAAGGATTAAAAATGGGATTCATGGGTTTTCCCTGGTGGCTCAGTGGTAAACAATCCACCTGCCAATACAGGAGACACAGGTTCAATCCCTGATCCAGGGAGATCCCACATGCCAAGGAGCAACAAGGCCCGTGTGTCTGCTCTAGAGCCCGGCAGTCACAACTACTGAGCGGATGTGCCCAAGGGCCTGAGCTCCACAAGAGAAGTCACCACAATAAGAAGTCCACGCACCGCAGCTCCAGAGCAGCCCCTGCTTGCCTCAACTAGAGAAAAGTCTGCACAGCCGTGAAGACCCAGCACAGCCAAAACTACATCAATAAATAAATGATGTTATTAAAAAAAGAAAGGATTCCTGATAAATACATTTAAAAATAATTTCTAGGTTTTAAACCCACATTCAAGAGGTTTGAATAAATGAATAACAATTAAATTAAAAAACTGCAAGAATGGAGTTATATACACATTTCCTTGACTGTGCAGACCTTTCACAAAGGAAACTGGTATTTGGGACTGTCTTTTTGTTGGGGGCTGAGTAGGAGGGAAGACAATTTTTGCTATAAACCCTCTTGGACTGTTTGTATCTTTGCCACGTTAATTATATTCTTATCTTTTCAAAATGTATGTTTTAATGGTATAGTGATGGTTTCTTGTTATCAGGTGCTGTCCAAGCATTTCGCACCAAGGAGAAGCAACAGAGAACACGACAGGACATCCATTGTCTCACCCCAGCCAGCTGGACTTTCAACCCCTGCTCCTCCAACTTACCAGCTGCATAATTTTAAACAAGTTACTCTGCCACTTTGGGATTCAACTTTCTCACTTGTAAAGTGGGGGATAGCAGCAGCAGTTCCTTTATGAGGTTGCTGAGAATTAATGCATGTATACACACATGCACAGCACACATCATGTCACGTGTACGGCTGCTCAGTCGTGTCCCCCTCTTCGCGACCCCATGGACTGCAGCCCGCCAGGCTCCTCTGTCCGTGGGATTTCCCAGGCAAGAATACTGAAGTGGGTTGCCATTTTCTTCTCCAGGGGATCTTCCTGACCCAGGGATCGAACCTGTGTCTCTTGTGTCTCCTGCCTTGGCCAGCGGGTTCTTTACCATTAGCGTACATACACATTCACACATCTTTTGTGTGTGTGTGTGATTTTTTTTATTGGAGTATGATTGCTTTACAATGTTGTGTTACTTTCCACTGTACAACGAAATGAGTCACCCATATGTATACATGTGTCTTCTCCCTCTTGAGCTTCCCTCCCACTCCCCGCCCCACCCCTCCAGGTCTTCAGAGCACTGAGCTGAGCTCCCTGTGCTATACGCCAGCTTCTCACGAGCTATCGACATCTCTAACGTACATGACATATAACATATTGCACGCACGTGTGTAGGCAAGTACACAAATGAGTGTTTGCTGTTCCTATCAAACATAATCTTCACAACAAAACTGGGAAGTTAAGTAAAATGGACATTTGTGGGGTCTGCTGCTCAGCCCACATTCCCCTTCCTCCTGATACCAGGGCCCTAACTCTCCCTGGGGAATGACCTGGCTCCATCCTCAGCCCTGGAGCTTTGGCTGGGGGTCCACTCAAGGCCCCACAGACGACCTAACCTAAGCTGGTCAACGTATCACACTCTCCAGGCTTCTGTTACTAGTTCGGAGGCAGAAAAACCAGGCCAATCAGGCCCCATGAGAGTGGATTTCAGGACATGGCTGGAGTCGGGGGCTGCGGTTCTGCCCTCTTACCCCCGCAGAGGGGACTGTGAGAAAGGCAGCTTTTGATCCTCAGGATCCTTTCTCCCTCTCATGTGTACTAACACAATTTTCAGCTGGGCATGTGGCCACCAAGGTAAAATCTACATTTTCTGGACTCCCTTGTAGCTTGGCGTGGCCACAAGGCAGGCGTTAAGGCCAGCAGGATGTAAGTGGAAACACGTATAACTTTTCAGCCAGGGCCTCGAGGGGAAGGAGGGCCCGGTCCCCTCTCCCTTTCCTCCTTCCTCCTCTGGCTGAACCGTGAGCCACCATGGACCATGTGGACAAGAGCAAAACCTGGGCCACATGCCACCACCACTGAGCTTGTGCTCTGCAACAAGTCCTCCTGCTGCAACAAAGACCCAGCGTAGCAAAAAAAAAGGCGAGAGAGACAGAGAGAGGGAGAGCATGAGCAAAACCTAAAGATAGCAGGACCCTAGAGATGTGGACAGAAGCTGTTCAGCCTTGAACTACCTGATCTGAATGCAGGTAAGGGAGACAGCACGTATTCATCTAACACAGAACCTCTGCAGAAGGAGCGGCTGGCCTGGGGGAGTGTGAGGCAGGAAGTCAAAGGGACAGAGGGAGAAGCGAGGTGTTGGTGCCATTGTTTTTGGCCCCTGCACTAACCTGGGCCTCAAGTCGACTCATCTGGCCTCTGCAATGACGTACACGAGTCACTCCCCTCTTGCTTCAGCCAGTTTTGGTTGCACTTTGTGCCCTCATAGTCTAAAGAATCCTGTGACCATGAACAATGAGACCTAGTATCATCTCCACCCTGCAGGGGAGGGGAGGGAAGGGAAGCTCAAGGACGTGCAGGAACCTGGACAAACTGAAGTCATCTGGCAGGTGAACTATTAGGTTGGTGCGAAAGTAATTAACGGTTTTGCTTTGTTGAACTTTGCCATTTGATATCAGAATAGATTCTTAAATAAATGTGGTTTTGTTATACATCACTTTCTATCCTGAAGCACAGATTTTTATGCTCCAGGAATAAGCAAACTTATTTCTTGTTGGCAAAAATGTGTTGACCGTAATGGTTCCTATTTTGATGAATAAAGATATGTTTAAGCCTAGTTATAATGATTTCAAATCCAGAGTCTGAAACTGTAATTACTTTTGCACCAACCTAATAACTGGGTCAGTGAGTGGCTGGGCTGCAGAGGCACCCAAGTGGGTCCAATCCTGGAGCCAGAACCACTCCGTCTTCCGGAGGAGCCTGGGCTTCTCAGTGCCATGAGTGACCCTCTCACTGAGAACCTCTGGCTAGCTCTGGGGCCAGACTGCAGGCCTGACCACCAAGCCCTGGAGTGGAGAGGGCCCTGGGAGGGAGACAGGGGAGGCAGGTGCAGACCCCAAGCTCCGCCTGTGGCAACTCACCCCAGCACGCGCTTGGCAATGATGTCCACCTTCTCTGAGATGGCACCCAGCTGCGCTCGACCCACCGCAGGGCGGGTCCACAGGTAGGAGTACGCTGGGGAGACCAGATCTTGCAGGCGGCAAACGTGACCCTGGGGAGAGAGGTGGTCGCTGAATGTACTGGGAGGGGGGGACCCTGACATGGGAAGGGAGAGGAGAGGGGCGCCACCCGCTCCCCGGGTCTCCGGGCTCCTGACCCCACACCTGTCTCAGCAGGATGATCCTCTCCACGTAGGCCGGGTCTAGCACCTCTCTGTCCTTCAGCTGGCTCCCGAACGCCTCCTCCACCAGGGCCTGCAGCTGGCCCACCAGCTGGCATCTCTGGGTCTCGTCGCCCACCAGCCGGCAGAGGTGCAGCCTGCAGAAGGAGAAGCCAAGGGACCGTGCTGCTGCGGCCACCCCCAGCCCTGCCAAAACCCTCCTCCCCGGGGGAGCGGGTGGGCTTTGGAGAATGACTCCTTCCAGGGGATGCTCTCCCTCCAGCTGGGCTGGAGCAGTCGGGAGGCTCCCGACAGTCTGCCTGTGACTCAGCTCCCCGACGCCTCTCACCTGGCCCAATGCCCTCCCCTGAGCTATCATTTGAATTCAGGACTCAGTTAAAAAGCTCAAGTTTTGCTGTCAGGTCAAATTTTCTTTTCAGAATTCTTCTAACCTTCTTGTTCCCTCCTTCAGAAGCAACATAGCCTCTAAGACTCCAAGCCTCAAACCAGGCCCTGTTGGTCCTCAGACCCCAGGCTGCCCTCACCCTGTCCCTGGCAGGACTGGAGGGACTCCAGGGTGTGAACAGCACAGGGCTGAGGACCGTTCTGGAGGCACGTGCCCTCCTGTCCCTGGTGTAGAAGAAGGGCAGGCAGCAAGGGATGGGTGACCACCTCATGAGCCCTGAGATCGGGCAGGCCAATGAGTGAAGCCAGCCCTGCCAGACATCTGCAGCAAGTGATAGATACAAGCACTCAGAGCTCAGGATACTCATCTGTTACCATGGGGATGACGGAGCCTCCCTCACAGGGCACTGGGCGGAGCACAGGAGGGGCTGTCTGAAGCGCTGAGCACAAGGCCAGTGTGGCCGCCACGGCTGGGAGCCGGAGCCGGGCCGGGAGTCTGAGCAGAGGCTTAGGCGAGGCAGAGGGTAGAAGGACAAGACCCTCTGGGAAACAATCAGGAACATGCCGTGGCCCCAAAACATCATTTTCTAAAGCAAATGGAGGGAATTCCTTGGTGGTGGTCCAGTAGTTGGGACTCACGCTTCCACTGCAGGGGGCACAGGTTCCATCCCTGGTCAAGGAACTAAGATCCCACATACTGCCTGCCAGGCACAGCAAAATAAATTAAAAAAAAAAAACGAATGAAGAGAAATCACATGAAATTGTACTAAAGCTGTTTCTAGGACCTCTGCAGCTAGATGAGACAGCGGGAAGAAAGAAATCAAGAGACCATGTGATGTGGGCATGCTTGAGATAATCCACGAAAGGTCCAGGGATCCACGCCTGGGACACAGCATGTGCTAGACAAACGTCAGTTATTATTACTGCCTCCACCAAGCCACTGGCACTGCTGTGACAGCTACTACCTTTACTACTGTTACTGAAATAGTCATGGCAGTGGCTCGATTACAGAACTACCTAAAGCGAACAGCTTCGGCTGTATGAAATCTGCAGGCATCAACTGCAAGCAGAAGCCACGGCCATCTTCCTCTGACTCCCCTCGTGCTTTGGGGAGGACTGGAATGGGTCACCAAGTAGCGTCCCTGTCCTGACCCCATTTCTTCCGGGGATGTCACTTTCTCCATGGTAAGCAAGGTTGTGTACAAGCTGCATTCAACGTGCATGTTGCACTTGTTCTGAACGTCCCATGTAAGAGAGGCCCACTGGGAGTTCCGCGGTGGTCCAGTGGTTATAGGATTCAGTACTTTCACTGCCATGGCCCAGGTTCAATCCCTGGTCGGGGAACTGTGATCCCACAAGCCTTGCAGCATCCCTCCCCATCCCCCCAGTAAACAAAAGCAGAAATACCACCACTACAGTATGAACTTGAACCTGCTTCGTTATTTTACTTCTGGACATTTTGCTCTCGTTAAATGCACAACAGGGCAAAATCATACCAGTGACCCCTGGTATCTGATGGGGGAAGTAACATCCTTGAGGCAAATGCAGTTGATGTGAACCCCCTGGGCTCACGCAAATAAAACACTGAGAGCCTGTCCCCAAACCAGGTCAAGACGAGGCATCAGTGAGTTCCGGCCCCCTAACTACAGACCTGTCCGTTGGCCTTCCCACTAATGCCCTTAGCCTGAGATGTGGCAACAGGGATCCAAACTCTCTGTGGCTGGAGGTTTCAGAGAGAAGGTGTGGTGGTGTTGTTCAGTCTCTAAGTTGTGTCTGATTCTCCTGCGACCCCAAGGACTACAGCCCGCCAGGCTCTTCTTGTCCATGCGATTTCCCAAAGAATACCGGAATGGGTTGCCATTTCCCTCTCCAGGGGATCTTCCCAGCCCAGGGATCGAACTCATGTCTCCTGAATTGGCAGGCGGGTTCTTTACCACTGACTCACCAGGGAAACCTTCAGAGAGAAGAACTACTTGAGATGTGAAAACCATGGCAAGAGGCACGGCTCTCTCACTGTACTGGCTGGGTTGGGGAGGGGTTGACCAAGCATAACTCTGAAGACAAAGAACAAACCTGCCGTTTGACTGAGCACTTTCTCCGTGCAAAATAGCTTGAGGCTGAATTTAACTGAACAGTGGCACAAGGCCAGTACTATTATTGGCCCCATTTTTTAAAGAAATTCTCAGCGAGTTAAAAAGATGTATTACCCTTCCAGCCTTCACGTGAGCCCAGAACCTGGGGCTCGTCGTGGGAGGACAGGACAGCGAACAAACCCAGGTACCTGACACCTCTCTTTGCTGGATCCCTGCTCCCCAGAGCGGCTGACAGTGGGGCCACCCCTTCAGCCTCTGCCCCATCACCCTGACAACGCTCCGAGGCTGGGGCAGGCGGCCTCATGATCCCCGAGCTCTCAGTTCTGAGGCCACCTCTACACCTCCAGTACTGGAGGAGCCTGCTAGGGCCGGCACTATGGATCTGGCCTGATGGAGGGAGACTGTGCAGGAGGAGTTGTCTCAAGGTTAATAGTCCCATTTTAGAGAAGAGGAAACAGAGGCTCGAAGAGATCAGGTGACTTAGCTGCGGTCACACAGCACTAGACACCTAAGACCGCAGTAAAAATCAAGTGTGTGTGACTCCAGACCCCACTAAGACATCCACCATGGGGACCCAGCATCAGCAGGTGAGCCCATTCCTCCCAGGGGTGAGTGCTCCAGATTCCCCACTCACCTGTTGAATTCTGGAAGCTTCTCCAGGTCCAGCAGGGCTGAGTGGCAGGTGACCCGGCTCAGGTCAAACTGTGTGATCAGCTCTGGCAAGGTCCGGCCCATCTGGTTTTCTGCAAGTGAGGAGGCCCAGCTGCTTAGCGTTCTATCACCCCACTCCCCCGTAAACCACCCATCACCACTGCATTTTCAATCACGAGGAAGGCTGGCCAAACAGATTTGATTTCTAGTCATTTTACACATCAAGGGTCCGAATGAGCTTTCATCTGCAGAAAGGGTCCTGTCACTAAGGAGAAAAAAAAAAGCTTGAAAACAGAATCTGCCTAAATCAACCCTCACTGCCCTCAAAGACATGAGCTGCAAGAACAGCCTGCTCATCTGTCTGGCTGTGGGCCAGGGATCTCGATTGACTGGTTTTGGATGGGGTCTGAGTGGAAGTGTACTTTACAAGCTTCCTGGGGGATTTCAAACTGCAGCCAGAGCGAGGAAGCTGAGCCAGGAGCTGCTTCCCTCGAGCCGCGGCTCCATCCCACGCAGTCAGTGGGCATCCTGGTCAGCCTCAGGCCTCTGCCACACCCTTCACTAGCTGTGTGACTTCGGTGAGTTCCTCAACCTCTATGGGCCTCATAAGCTTCTAACAAACAGTGGTGATAATACATCCCTCTCATGGGTATTTTAAGGCTTAAATAAGACAAGAGCAGAAAAAGCAGTAGGCAGACTATTTATGGCCATGTTTTCAGAAACCACCCCTGACCAAAGAGGTCACTCTACTTTGCACATCATCAAGATGTGGGCCTGATGTTTTGGGTCAGCTTGGAATAAACTAGGGTCACAGTAATACTAGTAATACTCCCAGAGTACATACTTACTCTCCTCTAATAAAATAACTGCAATAATCACAGGATCTGTAGTGTTCGTGCTTATCGTGTGGCAGACACTGTGTTGGCTCCCCATAGGAGCTCAGTGAACCTGAACGTAACTCAGAGAGGAAGACACTTAGCCCCATTTTACAGATGAGGCAACCAAGGCTCACAGATCATAAGCTCCTTTGAGGTCAGAGATTACACCTTACTCACTGTTGTAGCCCCAGAACTTAACACGGTGCTGGCTCAATAAATGGTGGACAAATAAAGAGAAGGAACTCATATAAGATCACACAGCCATGGCCTCCCTGGTGGTCCAGTGGCTAAGAATTCACCTTGCAATGTAGGGGACACCCGTTTGACCCTGAATCTGGGATAACCCCACATGCCTCGGAGCAACTGGGCCACCGCAACTACTGAGCCTGTGCCCCTCAACAACAGAAGCCACCACACTGAGAAGCCCGCAAACCACCATAAAATAAAATCAATAAACTAAAAAAAAAAAAAAAAATCACACAACCTCTGGACAGCAACAGCTGGGACTGAAGGCTGGGTAGCCTGACCCAAGGCCCCGCCTCCTCAACACTATGGTCCGGCCATGACCTCTCAGGGGAGTGGGTACCTGCAAACCCCGAGCCGCAGTTGGTGATGATGTCGAGCAAGGCATCTGGCAGGAAGCCAGTGGCAGCAAAATGCTCCAGGAAGATGTCCCCTTGCCTCTTGGACAGCTTGCTGCCATCCCTGTTGAGGAGCAGGGGCAGGTGGGCAAAGTGTGGGGGCTGCCAGCCCAGGGCCTGGTAGAGAAGCAGGTGCTTGGCGGTGGAGACCAGCCACTCGGAGCCCCGCAGCACGTGGCTGATGCCCATGTGGTGGTCGTCCACCACGCAGGCCAGGTGGTACGTGGGGAAGCCATCGCTCTTCAGGATGACCGGGTCCCCCTCCACGCTGGCCACCTCGTGCCGATTCCAGCCGTATACCAAGTCCTGGAAGGCTGGCGCCTCCCCCTCCAGGCGGAAGCGGATGGCAGGCTTGGGGTCCGTGGCCAGCTTCTGGGCCACCTGCGCCTGGCTCAGGCTCCGGCACCGATTGTCATACCTGTTGAGAAGCAGAGCGGGAGCTAAGAGTTACTAAGAGCACTGGTGATGGGCGTGAGCCTTAGCCGTGTCTCTGATAACTATGACCCTGGGCAGCTTATTTACCTCTCTCAGCAATTTCTTCCACCTTGAATGGGGATAATACGGTTGTTGTGTGGGAGAGCTAAGTGTGATAACAGAGCACAGCAGACTCAAGTCTGTTTCCTTTCTTCCTTGCTTGACATTCTTCCTTGTCAAATGTCACCCAAGGGGGTGAATCACGATGGGTGTTGCTAGGTGTGCGATCCCATTCCTCTATACAACTGACCCGTCCACACTGGACCATTCTAGTCACTGAGATTCAAAGAGACGTATGCCTGGCGGGTAGGGGATGATGAAGATTCTGGGAAAGATTTTTCTCTCCAAGTGAGCCTGAGTGAGCCACAAGCTGCTGCAGCCACTTGGAAGTGACTGAGGGAGGGAGGCAGCAAGAGAAGCAGAAAGAGAACAAAAGAGAGTCCCGCCTTCCCAGAGCTGCTGGTTTCGTCCTGGAGGCCCCCACCTCCGGCTGCTGCAGAATGAGAAGACGAACGTCTATGTGGTCTATGCTCTGACTACTCAAAGTGTGGTCTGTGGACTGCCAGCATCAGCCTCACTCGGGAGCTTGTCAGACATGCAGCATCTCAGCCCCACCCCAGGCCTGCTACATCAGAAGCTGCGCATTAACTAGATCTTCAGGTGATTCTTCTGCACATTAAAGTATGAGAAGCTCCAGTTTGTCCGTTTTAAAGAGTATTTGTTACCTGTTCCCAAAAGTGTACGGACACACAAATGTACCACTTGAAAGCACTGTCTCTGACACGGAGCTAAATATTCAGTGGCTTCATGGATTCCAAGACAGAGCATGATGGTAATTAAAAAAAAAATAATCTTCTGTCAACAGGCAAATAGACTGTTTATGATTTAAAAAGCAATGCTGTAGTGAATGTCGTGACCTTGTATGAATCTCCAAGCCCTTGTCGAAAGAGTTCACTGACACTGGAACATGAATGCTATGCTGATGGGAGTGCGAGCTAATAAAGGGCCACTAGACAGTATCTATCAAAGCTGCAAATTGACCCTGCAACTCCAAGTCTAGGGCGGTAACCCAACACACACACACTGCAGACGTGCAAAATGATGGACATCAACACTGCGCCTCAGCACCCTCTATTTTTAATACAAAAGATTAGAAGTGACATGAATGTTCATTAGTAAGGAACTGATGAAGTGAGTGAGGACTCAGCCCTGTGACTGAATAGTCTGCAAGTGTAAGGAAATTTACGGACTCACACCGACTGATCCTCATCACAGTCGGTGGCATCTATAAGCTGCATGACATATGTGTGCTACCATGTGAGCGGAGAAGGAGGGGAAACAGCACGCGTTCATGTGTCTGCCCTGCACATCTCTGGAGGAGACACCTTTGGGCT
This sequence comes from Cervus elaphus, assembly GCF_910594005.1. Taxonomy (NCBI): domain Eukaryota; kingdom Metazoa; phylum Chordata; class Mammalia; order Artiodactyla; family Cervidae; genus Cervus; species Cervus elaphus. Next base: position 35,311,836 of record NC_057824.1, read on the forward strand.
GCCTCTGGACAGAGAATCAAAGAGCCAGAGTCAAGGCTGGGACAGATCTTTGCATATACACCTTCCTGAGCACGAGACAGATTTCACTAATCTAAAAAGAGAGAATTATTTTAAAACATTTATTTGGCTGTGCCAGCACGCGGAATCTTTTGTTTTCAGTTGTGGCAGGTGAACTCTTAATCTTCTTAGGTGGCTCAGCAGTAAAAAATCCACCTGTGACGCAGGAGATACGGAAGCCCAGGTTTGAGCCCTGAGTTGGGAAGATCCCCTGGAGAAGGAAATGGCAATCCACTCCAGTATTGTTTCCTGGGTAATTGCACGGACAGAGGAACCTGGCAGGCTACAGTCCACGGGGTCGGGCTACAGATCATGGAGTCGCAAAACAGTTGGATGTGACTGAGCGACTAAACAGCATGAAGTTGCGTCATGTGGGATCCAGCTCCCCGACCAGGGATTGAACCCAGGCCCCCCGCATTGGGAGTGCAGCGTCTCAGCCACTGGACCACCAGGAAGTCCCCAAATAAGAGAAGTCCCCAAATAAGAGAGAAGTTCAATGACCTTACACGCCTGAGGCCCAGGTTGGCAGGCAGAGCTGACCCAGCCCCAGAGACACCCCCTCCCGGTGTTTCTGCCTGTGTCCTCCCTGCCCTCGAGTGCGGGCTGGCCCTCCTGACTTCCTTCTGGTGACCAGAGCACAACGCAGCCATGAGACGTCACTTCCTTGACGGGGTGACGCAGAGGCTGCAGCTTCTGCCCTGCTCGCTGCCCTCCCTGCCCACCGCCTTCTCCCCAGCTCGCCTGAAGGAATGCCAGCTGCCACGTGGTGAGCTGCCCGGAGGAGAGAGGCCCACTCGGCCAGGACTGTTGTCTCCAGGAAATAGCCTCTGAGAAGGACGGAGGCAGATCCTCCGCACATCCTACCATGAGCCCAGCCTCAAGGTAACCACCAGGCTGGCCTAGACCCTGATGGCGGCTTTGAGAAACCCTGAGCCGAAGGAGCCAGCTAAGCTGTGCCCAGACTTCTGACCTCCAAGAACCCTGAGGTTGGTGGGTTGGGTGTCATTTGTGATGCAGCAGGAGCGAATGAACACAGCTGCCCCTGGGGAGGCATGGTGACGGGCTGGGGCTCTCACCGGGGCGTCTGGCGGTTCCTCAGGGCCTCCTTCTTCAGGAGCTCCAGCCGCTGGGGTGAGCAGAAACACGGGTATGCAGCGCCGCTCTTCAGCAGGGCTTCGGCGGCCTGGGCGTAGAGCGCAAGCCGCTGAGACTGCAGGTAGGGCCCAGCAGGGCCTCCGCGCCGGGGGCTCTCGTCCGGGGGAACACCTGGAACACAGGCAGAGGGCAATCACCAAACAATAATGAACACGGTGCAGGTTCCCAGGCACCGCTACAAGTGTTCCACACACCCAGGTGGTGGTGGTGTTAGCTGCTCAGTCGTGTCTGACTCTGCGATCCCACGGGCTGTAACCTGCCAGGCGCCTGCCTCTGTCCATGGGATTCTCCAGGCAAGAATACAGGAGTCGGTCCCTTCTCCAGGGGGATCTTCCTGACCCAGGGATCGAACCTGGGTCTTCCAAGTTGCAGGCGGATTCTTTGCCATCTGAGCCACCATAGAAGCCCTTCACACATATTGCAGAGCTTTCAATCCTGCCGACAATCCATCAGGCCATCACTCTTATAATTTCCCTTTTCCAGATGAAGAGGTAAGGCACAGAGGGATTACGTTTAAGGTCACGAGGCTGGTGGGTAAGCAGTTGGATGGAGGTGCACCAGCTCCACGACCCACACCCTCTTGGGCATATCCTCTTCCTCCATCCTTGCCCTGAGGAGGGACAGACCAGCCCTGCCCTGGAACGGCGGACTCAGGAGAAGCAGCGTGGTTCAGGGACAGCCTGTCCAGCCCAGCTGGACTCCTGGGTTGGCCCCTGACTGACCGTGACAAGGGATGGTGCCGAGAACCTGCGAGGCCGCTTTTGTATTTTACGATCACCGCTAAGGCCCCAAACCACCCGACCCGGTAGGTGCTGCTGTGAACCCCACTCAGTTAGGAGGACACAGGAGCACCGAGGGGCTGTCACATCACCTGGCCAAGGACAAGGGGGTGTAACAACATTCAAAGCCTGGCTAGCTGCTCCCAAGTCCATGAGCTTAACCACTCTGTGGACTGCCCCTTGCATTCCTTAGCTTTCCTAGTCCTTGGTTTCCTCCTCTGAAAAGTGGAGCTATGAGTCTACTTGCAGAGTGACTAAGACTTAATTGCATCAGTGTTTACAGAAGTGCTTAGCCCAATGGCTTCCATGCAGAACATGGAAGCTGCAACATATGCTGTTAGATCAAACGCGATCCATTATAAGCCCAAACCCCAACCCAAGGTCTGGTTTCCACAGGTCACAAAGGATAGATTTCACTTACAAATGCTTCCAGGAAAGGCAGAGGGGACACAGAAGAGCAGGATGATGGTGTTTCTGCCCTCAGAGGGCTTTCAAAGGAATCAGGAAGCTAGTGACGGGGTTAATCCTGCACACCGATGTTCCATAGTCTCTGGAGGTGGAGGGGCCTGACCTCAGAGGCACTGGCCAGCTCTAAGGCCAGGCAAGACACCTTGTACAGCCTCCACTTCCTCTCTTAAAGAAGCAAACAAACATTTACTTAGGCTTCCCTGGTGGCTCAAACCACAGCGAGCCTGCCTACAATGGAGGAGACCCGGGTTCGATCCCTGAGTCGGGAAGATCCCCTGAAAAGGAAATGGCAACCCATTCCAGTACTGTTGCCTGGAGAATTCCATAGATGGAGAAGTCAGCTACAGTCCATGGTGTCACAAAGAGTCAGACACGACCGACTGACTAACATGTAACACACAAACATTTACTTTCTCCTGAGGGTCATCATGAGGCGGGAATAAGACAGCCTCTGGAAAGGCTCGGCACCCTGCCTGGCATGTCTCAGCTCTCAGTAGGTCCTGGCTGCCAGAATCATTGGTTCTGTTGACATTGGTATTGCTTCATTTGTCAGATAAGGGGGGCTGGGTTACAAGCATCTGGGGTTCCTTCTTGATCTAATGTTAGCACGTCCAACATCTGGTATATGCTCCAGGGTTTAAGAGCGACTCCACTAGATCCACATAAGAGATAGTATGTAAACGTTCATAGCAATTTGATTCATCATATCCAAAATGTAGAAACATTTCAAATGCCCAACCACTGATGAATGAATAAGCAAAAAGTGGTTATCTTCACATAATGAATATTGTTTGGTCATAAAAAAGAAAGAATTGTTTTTTGTACGATTCTTTTACGTACAACATACATGCCGCAACATCCCCTTCAGGGATCACAGCCTTGTCATGGAGAAGGGGTATGTGTACCTCAATGAAGCTTTGAGCCAGGCCATGTAGGACCACCCAAGACAGACAGGTCACAGTGGAGAATTCTGACAAAACATGGGCTACAGGAAGAGGAAATGGCAATCCACCCCAGTGTTCTTACCATGAGAACCCCATGAGTGGTATGAAAAGTCAAAAAAAATGATACCAGAATATAAGCCCCACCCCACCCCCAAGTCGCTAAGTGTCCGATATGCTATTGGAGAAGAGTAGAGGGCAATTAGTAACAGCTTCAGAAAGAATGAAGCAGCTGGGCCAAAGCGGAAACGACACTGCGTTGTGGATGTGTCTGGTGGTGAAAATGAAGACTGATGCTGGAAAGAACAATACTGCATAGCAACCTGGAATGTTAGGTCCATGAATCAAGGTAAATTGGACGTGGTCAAGCAATAGATGTCAAGAGTGAACATCAACATCCTTAGGAATCGGTGAACTAAAATGGATGGGAATGGGTGAATTTAATTTGGATAACCATTTTATCTACTACTGTGGGCAAGAATACCTTAAGAGAAATGATGTAGCCCTCATAGTCAACAAAAAAGTACGAAATGCAGTACTTGAGTACAATCTCAAAAACGCCAGAATGATCTCGGTTTGTTTCCAAGGCAAACCATTCAACATACAGTAAATCCAAGTGTATGCCCCAACCACTGATGCCGAAGAAGCTGAAGTTGATCAGTTCTATGAAGAGCTACAACATCTTCAAGAATGAACAGCAAAAAAAAGATGTCCTTTTCATCACAGGAGATTGGAAGGCGAAAGTAGGAATTCAGGAGATATCTAGAATAACAGGCAAGTTTGCTTTCAGAGTACAGAAATGAATCAGGGCTAACGCCAACAGAGTTTTGCCAAGAGAACAGGCTGATTACAGCAAACACCCTCTTCCAACAACCCAGGAGATGACTCTACACATGGACATCACCAGATGTTCAATATCAAAATCAGATTGATTATGTTCTTTGCAGCCAAAGATGGAAAAGCTCTACACATGAGAAAAAATAAGACGTGGAGCTGACTGTGGCTCAGATCATGAGCTTCTTCCTGCAAAATTCAGGCTTAAATTGAAGAAAACAGGGAAAACCTCTAAGTTATTTGTTGCTGTTGTTCAGTCGCCAAGCTGTGTCCAACTCTGCAACTGCAGCATGCAAGGCTTCCCTGTCCCTCACCATCTCACCATGTCCATTGAATCAGTGTTCCCATTCAACCATCTCATCCTCTGTTGCTCTCTCCTGCTTCTGCCTTCAATCTTTCCCAGCATCAGGGTCTTTTCCAATAAGTCAGCTGTTCGCATCAGGTGGCCACAGTATTGGAGCTTCAGTTTCAGCATCAGTCCCTCCAAAGAGAATTGAGGGTTGATTTCCTTTAAGATTGACTGGTTTGATCTCCTTGCTTTCCAAGGGACTCTCAAGAGTCTTCTCCACACCACAGTCCAAATGCATTGATTCTTCGACGCTCTGCCTTCTCTATGGTACAGCTGTCACATCCGTACATGACAACTGGAAAGACCATAGCCTTGACTACATGGTCTTTGTTAGCAAAGTGACATCTTTCCTTTTTAACACACTGTCTAGGTTTGTCACAGCTTTCCTGCCAAGAAGCAATTGTCTTCTAATTTCATGGCTGCTGTCACCATCTGCAGGGATTCTGGAGCCCAAGAAGAGGTATCTGTCACTACTTCCACCTTTCCCCCATCTATTTGCCATGAAGTGATGAGACTGGATGCCATGATCTTAGTTTTATCAATACAATATTTAGTTTTAAGCTGGCTTTTTCACTCTCCTCTTTCACCCTCATCAAGGGGCTCTTTAGTTCCTCTTCACTTTCTGCCATTAGAGTGGCATTATCCACATACTGAGGTTGTTGCTATTTCTCCCAGCAATCTTCATTCTAGCATGCTAACTCATTCAGTCCAACATTTTGCATCATGTGCTCTGCGTACAGGTTTAACAAACAGGGTGATAATAAACAGCTTTGTGGTACTCCTTTCTCAATCCTGAACCAGTCAGTTGTCCCCTACAGGGTTCTAACTTGCTTCCTGATCCACATACAGGTCTCTCAGGAGACATGTAAGAAAGTCTGGGATTCCCATCTCCTTAAGAGTTTTCCACACTTTGTGATGATCCACACAGTCAAAGGCTTTAGCATAGTCAATGAAACAGAGGTAGATGTTTTTCTGGAATTCCCTTGCTTTCTCTGATCCAGCATATGTTGGCAATTTGATCTCTCGTTCCTCTGCCTTTTGTGAACCTAGCTTGAACATCTAGAAGTCCTCGGTTCATGTAATGCTGAAGGCTAGTTTGAAGGATTTTGAGGATAAACTTACTAGCATGAGAGATGAGTGCAACTGTCTGGTGGTTTGAACACTCTTTAGGACTGCCCTTCTTGGGAACTGGGATGAGTACTGACCTTTTCCAGTCCTGTGGCCATTGTTGGGTTTTCCAAATTTGCTGACATATTCATTGTAGCACTTTAATAGCATCATTTTTTAGGAATTTAAATAGCTCTGCTGAAATTCCATTGCCTCCACTAGCTTTATTGGCAGCAGTGCTTTATTGGCAGAGTGACTTCACACTCCAGGATGTCTGGCTCTAGGTGAGTGAGGGACTACACCATTATGGTTATCTGGGTCATTAAGATCCTTTTTGCAGAGTTCTGTGTGTTCTTTCCACCTTTTCTTGGTCACTTCTGCTTCTATTAGGTCTTTTCCGTATTTGTCCTTTATTGTGCCTATCTTGGGATGATTCAGGTATGACCTAAATCAAATCCCTTATGATTATACACTGGAGGTGATGAATAGATTCAAGGCATTAGATCTAGTAGACAGAGTGCTTGAAGAACTATGGATGGATGTCCCTAACGTTGTACAGGAGGCAGTGACCAAAACCATCCCAAAGAAAAAGAAATGTAAGAAGGCAAAGTGGTTTTCTGAGGAGGTTTTACAAATGCCTGAGGAAAGAAGACAAGCAAAAGGCAAGGGAGAAAGGGAAGATAAATCCAACTGAATGCAGAATTCCAGAGAAGAGCAAGAAGAGATAAGGCCTTCTTAAATGAATGACATAAAGAAATGAAGGAAAATAATAGAATGGGAAAGACTAGAAATCTCTTTAAGGAAATTGGAGATATCAAGAGAATGTTTCATGAAGGATGGGGACAATAAAGGACAGAAACAGTAAGGACCTAACAGAAGGAGTAGAGATTAAGAAGAGGTGGTAAGAATACACAGGAGAATTATACAAAAAAGGTCTTAATGATCCAGATAACCACGATGGTGTGGTCACTCACCTAGAGCCAGACATCCTCGAGTGTGAAGTCAAGTGGGCCTTAGGAAGCATTACTACGAATAAAGCTTGTGGAGGTGACAGAATTTCAGCTGAGCTATTTAGAATCTTAAAAGATGACGCCATTAAAGTGCTGTACTCAATATGACAGCAAATTTGGAAAACTCAGCAGTGGCTACAGGACTGGAAAAGGTCAGTTTTCATTCCAATGCCAAAGAAAGGCAATCCCAAAGAATGTTCACACTACCACACAACTGTGGTCATTTCATGTGCTAGCAAGGTTACGCTGAAAATCCTTCAAGCTAGGCTTCAGCTTAGCTTTACCATCTGGTAGCTAAGATGGTAAAGAATCTGCCTACAATGCAGGAGACCCAGGTTCAATCCCTGGGTTGCGAAGATTCCCTGGAGAAGGAACTGGCAACCCACTTCAGAATTCTTGCTTGGAGAATTCCATGGACAGAGAAGCCTGGCAGGCTACAGTCCATGGGGTCACAAAGAATTGGACACAACTGAGTGAATAAGCAACAGCAGGTTTTAGCAGTATGTGAAACTGTCAGATGTATTAATACAAGCTGGGTTTAGAAAAGACAGAGGAACCAGAGATCGAATTGCCAGCATTCATTAGATCATAGAGATAGCAAGAGAATTCCAGAAAAACATCTTTTTCGGCTTCACTGACTATGCTAAAGCCTTTAACTGTGTGGATCACAATAAACTATGGAAAATTCTTAAAGTGATGGGAGTACCAGGCCACCTTACCTGTCTCCTGAGAAACCTGTATGGGGGTCAAGAAGCAACAGTTAGAATCGGACATGGAAAAACAGACTGGTTTCAAATTGGGAAAGGAGTATGTCAAGGCTATGTATTGTCACCCTGCTTGTTTAACTTATATGCAGAGTACATCATGCGAAATGCCAGGCTGGATGAATCACAAGTTGGAATCAAGATTGCCGGGAGAAATATCAACAACCTCAGATATGCAGATACCACTCTCACGGCAGAAAGTGAAGAGGAACTAAACAGTCTCTTAATGAGGATGAAAGAGGAGAGTGAAAAAGCTGGCTTGAAACTCAACATTCAAAAAACTAAGATCATGCCATCTGGACCAGATGGCCATCACGTCATGGCAAACAGAAGGGGAAAAAGTGAAAGCAGTGAAGATTTTTATTTTCTCGGGTCCCAAAATCACAGTGGATGGTGACTATAGCCATGAAATTAAAAGACGCTTGCTCCTTGGAAGGAAAGTTATAACAAACCTAGATAGTCTATCAAAAAGCAGAGACAACACTTTGCCAACAAAGGTCCATACAGTCAAAGCTATGCTTTTTCCAGTAGTCATGTATGGTTGTGAGAAACGGACCCTAAGGAAGGCTGGTGATGGTGGTTTAGTCACTCACTTGAGTCCAACTCTTGCCTGCCAGGCTCCCCTGTTAATGGGATTCTCCAGGCAAGAATACTGGAGTGGGTTTGCATTTACTTCTCCAAGGGATCTTCCTGACTCAGGGGTCAAAACCTTGGTCTCCTGCACTGCAGGCAGATTCTCTACTGACTAAGCCACTAGGGAAGCCCAGAAGGCTGAATGACAAAGAACTGATGCTTTTGAACTGCGGTGCTAGAGAAGACTCATTAGAGTCCCTTGGACTGCAAGGAGATCAAACCAGTCAATTCTAAATGACATCACCCTGGAATACTCATTGGAAGGACTGATGCTGAAGCTGAAGCTCCAATACTTTGGCCACCTTATGTGAAGAGCTGACTCACTTGAAAAGACCCAGATGCTGGGAAGATTGAAGACCAAAGCGCAAGGGGGTGGTAGAGGCTGAGATGGTTAGCTAGATGAATCTGAGCAACTCTGGGAGATAATGGAGGGCAAGGGAATCTGGAGTGCTGCAGTTCACGTGGTCACGACGACTTAGCGACTGAACAACAGCCAAAACACATGGACCTTATGCTAAGTATAAGCCAGTCATAAAATGAAACGTCTTGAACAGGCAAACCACACAGACTGAGGTTAGTGGTTGCCAATGGCAGGCGGGAAGGAGGAACAGGGAGTGCCTGCTAACTGGTTTGCGGTTTTGACTTGATAGAAATGTTCTGGAATTAGAGGGGTGATGGATACACAGTACAGTGAATATACTGAAGATCACTTTGAAATGGTGAGTTTCATATCATATAAATTACAGGTCGACTCCTGAAGCTAGAACATCCAGAAATTACCCACCTGGGGTGTGGATCCCTGCCCTCTTCGGTCATAGCCTTGGGCGGAGCCAAGGGCTCTAAGAGGCAGGGCACGTCAGGCAGTCTTGCTCACCCCAGCACCCTCATCCGGGCACAGTCTGTGCAGAACGTGGAGAACATGATCCACACATGGCCGACCAACCACCGTGTCCTGCCAACCACCGTGTCCTGCCAACCTGCCAACCACCGTGTCCTCATGTCACATTTCCAAGTCCCCTGGTCTCCTTGGGCTTCCCTGATAGCTCAGTTGGTAAAGAATCCGCCTGCAATGTGGGAGACCTGGGTTCGATCCCTGGGTTGGGAAGATCCCCTGGAGAAGGGAATGGCTATCCATTCCAGTATGCTGGCCTGGAGAATTCCATGGACTATACAGTCCATGGGGTCGCAAAGAGGCGGACGTGACTGAGCAACTTTCACTTTTGCTGGTCTCCTCACTGGGCTTGGGCCACTCTGGCTTCCTTGCTGCTCCTCAGATATGCCCAGCACTAAGCTTCCATAGGGCCTTTACATCTGCTACTCCCTGGGCTTTGAGCTTTCTCCCCCTAGGCAACCAAAGAATCAACTTCTCACTTTGTGGAAGTCTCTGCACTACTGTCCGCCCCTTGGGGAAGTCTGTCCTATCTCAAAGAGCACCCACCCCTCCCTGCTGGTTTGCTTACCTGCTACCCCTTTCTCTACAGCACTTATCACTGCTTCATATCATAGTAAGGATGAACTCACCTGTGTTTTTTTTTGCCCTACCACCTGGCATATGGGATCTTAGTTCCCTGACCAGGGATGGAACCTGTGCCCCTTGCACTGGAAGCTTGGAGTCTTAACCACTGGACCACCAGGGAAGTCCCTAGAATTCAGTTTGTTTGTTTTTTTAAGTCTGTCTTCCCCTACTCACTAAGGGCAGGGTCTTGGTTTTATCTCTAATACTACCCAGACCACAGTAAGTGACTTTGGTGCCTGAATTCTTTTACTTAGCTAATCTCGACTGAGTTTCTGCTACAATCTTCTATGGTTGAGGACAGAACTGAAATCAGTTTTTGCTCTTCAGTAACCCAGAGTTTAGTTAATGATTTACCTGAGATTAGAACACACGTTGTCAAGACAGTCTTGGAGTTTTGAGCATTTTCCCGTAGGGAGCTTAACTAGTCATACCTGTTCTGACAGGTAGACAGCAGCTGACCAGGGGAACATACACACTCCTCTTTGTCCTCCCTGAGCTTAGCTGGCTTCAGAATTAAACTTCCCACTGGGAGGCCGACTTAAGAGGCTGCACACATTTTGTCCGACTCAATGTGTTCATCTGAGTTCAAATTTGACAATGGGAAGGACTCATCAAAAACGAAATGAAAACAAAAAACCTTGGCAATCTGGCTCCTCCTAGAAATCGGATTTGAGGAGCTGGGCCAGGATTCCCACATGGCCAAAAAGAGCTGGATCTTCCTCAGGCTCTTCACAGCCCTGGAGCCTCCCAGTTCATCTTCCACTTGGCCTGTGTTTCCTGCTTGCTCCCAGGAGGTGAGATTCTGAGATTAAAAACCCTTGGAGGTTCCCCCACTCCCTCCCCGGGGAGCTTCAGTATCTTTCTGGGTGGTACCTGCCCCCAGACACAAATGTACCCATTCCTCCGGGGACTCCAAGTTCTCCACCCTGGGCTCCATGAGAAGACCTTCAGGCTCCTTCTGCTCCTTCCCTGGCTTGCTAAATTGCTCAGTCGTGTCCGACCCTTTGCGACCCTGTGGACTGTAACTGGGCAGGCTCCTCTGTCCATGAGATTCTCCAAGCAAGAATTTTGGAGTGGGTGGCCAAGCCCTCCTCCAGGGGATCTTCCCCACCCAGGGATCCAACCTGAGTCTCTTGGGATTCCAGCATTGGCAGATGGGTTCTTTACCACTAGCGCCACCTGGGAGAACCTTGCTCCTTCTCTGGAGAAGGGTCCTTTTCCTGCCAGCCTCACCTGCCCACTCGAGCATGTCCTCAATATTCTCTGCTGCCCCAGGCACAAGACGGGTCTGATCCGTGTCCTCCAGCCTCAGGATGAAGCTCCCTTGGTGCTTCTTGGCAAAGATGTAGTTGTACAAGGCAGTGCGGAGGCCGCCCAGGTGCAAGAAGCCTGATGGAAGAAGAGGACAGCTCAGATGAGACGGGGAAGATGAAGGGCAAGTCAATTCTGCTTGTGATAAAAGGGCCCAAGGAACATCAAAGCCCAGGAAATAGCTCTCCCTGTCCCATTTCTCCAGCAGTCAGACTGTCCCAGAAGAGGACTGGGGTGGCTGACTCATTTACCCTCATCCTGGAAGTGGAAGAACGCCCAGGTTTTGGAGCATATCATTTTGTAAAACGGCTCCAGCTCTCCCCACCTGCACCCATTGTTCCACTCTCGAGATCTGCCTTGAGACCAAGTTTCACCCAAAGGGGAAACAGATGGTTAGTCACTGAAGCCACTTCACACATGCATTTCATTTATGCAAATTCAATGAGGTCCCTGGGCAAAAAAAAAAACTTTGCTAATTGAAAATACTGTATAATTACATTTTGCACATACCCTCTAGGCCCTGTACGGACTAACCACATCACACATTTTGAATTTTGACTACTTGACGCTCTAAGTGCAGTCTTTAGATACTAATAAAAACTAATATTCGATAAATCCATGGCTGATTCATGTCAATGCATGACAAAAACCACTACAATATTGTAAAGTAATTAGCCTCCAACTAATAAAAATAAATGAAAAAAAAAACAAACTAATATTCGATTCCACTGTATTTCTCCACCCAAGTTTAAACTCTTAAAAGACTTTATTTTTTTCATCATTTCTGACTGAATAGTTAAACAGTTTTCCCAGGGCTGTCATTTCCCCCCTTACCCTGCCTTCTTTGGGCCAGGTCACGGCCCTGTCTTCACAATGAGCTCATTTGCATCTTCAGGTACTAGTGCCTGCATGAAACAGGAAACACTCCTCTGGGATCAGGCAGACTCTAGCTCAACACTGATTATATAGGTGGCCTTTAGCTAGTTATTGCAAGGATACCACAAAACCAGAGTTCCCCAAGATAGAAGACATGGGTTGAGTAGTTGAAACCAAGACCTCTTACAGATCTGCTGCCTTTGGACATTCTACTTGATTTTTATGAGCTTCAATTTCCTAGTTTGTTAAAAGATTGACAACAAAAAATAGAAACTTTCCTTGCAAGATTACTGTGAGGCATAAATGCTGATCAGAGTATGCCATTAATTTTAGCTATTACAATGATCTATATTCTTCTGTCTGCAGTCAATCGCCTTGCCAATATGGGCTTTTCCAGCAAATCAGCAAGGAAACAAGACTTAAGATCATCATAAAGGAGGCTTCTGCTTGTTAAGTGCTTTCCACGAGGTACCACACCTTTCCAGTGCCTCAGCTGGATTACTTCAAATGATGAGGCAGGTACTATTATCAGCTCTATTTGGCAGATGTTAAAACTCAGAGTTTCAGTGCTTTGCTCAAGTGGCAAAGCCAGAAATCTGCACCCAATCAATCCCAGGTTTTTGCACCCAAACCAAAGCTTGTCTGAAAACTGTCGGCAGTTCACAACCAAGTAGGTACAGAAATAGCAAGTAAACACTTAGAAATTGAGAGCATTTTAACAGAATAATTTTACATCTGTTGAATTCAATAGAGAGTCTCATATTTTGTATGCTTTCCAGAGTTTCAATTTTCTAGTAATTTTTTCATGTGGATTTTATAAAAGTATTAATCAGTAATTCACTGGAAATCAGAAGTGAGTCAAACCCAGGGGTGGTCTGAGGAGCAGGCTCTACACTATAGTGCCTGGCAAGAAATATCCTTGTCATCCTGTGCAGCTGGGATCTTATTACAATGGTAGCTTTGGGACCCAGGAGTTTAGAACTAGAGGTGTGCTTTTTGTGAAGAGGGTAGGAGGTTGCCTCAGATGGAAAAGAATTTGAGGAACTAGTGGGGAAGCCACTAGGGTACACAATGGGTCCCTGCCTCACGCTGGCTTGCTAAGCTCCAACACTAACCACAGGACCGTTGTACCTTCAATTTCCTCTGCCCAGAAGGTTCCTTGTATTGGCTTCAGGTACCTAGCTCCTTGTTACTTGGTTCTCAACTATCATGGCACCTCCTCAGCAACGCATTCCTGAGCATCCTACCTAACTCCTTGCCCCCTACAGTGCTTCACGTCCTGCATGACACATGCGACTGTTTAAAACTACGGCTATTTTTGTACATGTTTGTAGCAGTCACTACCAGTGTAGGCTTCTTGGGAGCAGGGGCCCTACTTTCTCCAAGACCGTTGCATCTCAGTGCCTAGAACAGGTCAATAAACATTTGCTGAATACACAAGAAAAAAGGAATCCATAGACATGGTACAGTACGATAAGCACGAATTCCTGGCAACGAGAATAATTTTCGCTCCTAAACATATTTCTATCTCCGTATAATGAGGTCTCACTGCCCGCCAGTCCGACTCCACCGGAAGGGATTCGTTCGGAATGTTCGGGGGGCGGGCAAGAGACGGTGGGCCTCGGCCTGCAGCGTCACGTCCGCCAAGGTTACCTGTGGGGCTGGGGGCGAACCGCACTCGCACCGCAGCCCCGGGATCAGCGCCCAGGCTGGCTTCGCGCCGCCCCATGAGGCGGCCCAAAGCAGCCGGGGACCTCCCGGGATGCAGCAACCTCTTCAGAAGCACCGCCATGTGGGATGGCATCGCACACGTGGGCTTCTCTGTGCATCACTTCCGGGGAGTCCTCCCAGCCAATCCGCTTCCGCCACAGACGGCGCAACCCCGCCCCTTAAAGGCGCCGGCCTCCTAGCCTGCAAGCCCACGCCCCCCTCCCAAGACTGCGGCCCCACTCGGCCTCAAGGGGGCAGAGCCCAGCAAGCGGGCGATTTCCCGGGCCCGCCCCCCTCGGTTGTCGAAAGCTAAAGCGTGGCAGGGGCCGGGCCGGGGAAGCGGAGGAGGCGGGTCTCCATAGAAACCTCCACCTGTTTCCGGCCAGGCTGTGCAAGATTAGGGGCTGCTGCGGGGGCCAATCTCAGCCAGCTCGCCTTTTCCCGGCGGCCTCTGCGGGAGCGGTGGGTGTTGTACACAATCATCATGGCGGCGGCCGGAGCCCCGGATGGTGAGTGTGGAGGGGGTGGCGGGCGCCCGGGTCGGGCCGGGATGAAGCGGGCGCTCTTAGGGGACGTGGCCCGGCACTGGGGGTGGGCAGTAACCCTGCTCGGGCACATTGGTCCGGCGGCTCCCGCGCAGAGTCTGGTTCCAGGCCCAGCCCGCGGCGAGCGTCCACCTTCTAAACCCCTTGCAGGCATGGAGGAGCCTGGCATGGACACGGAGGCCGAGACCGTGGCGACCGAGGCGCCCGCGCGGTCCCTCAACTGTGTGGAGGCCGAAGCCGCGGCGGGGGCGGCGGCCGAGGACTCCAGCGCCGCGCGAGGTAGTCTGCAGCCGGCCCCGGCCCAGCCCCCTGGGGACCCCGCGGCCCAGGCCTCGGTCAGCAATGGCGAGGACGCGGGCGGCGGCGCGGGCAGGGAGCTGGTGGACCTGAAGATCATCTGGAACAAGACTAAACACGACGTCAAGTTTCCCCTGGACAGCACGGGCTCCGAGCTGAAACAGAAGATTCACTCAATTACAGGTAATCCCCGTGGCGCTGACAGCCTTCCCCGCCGCACCTGCCCGCTGGGTATATGCTGTGCTCTAGGTATCACGTTGCCTGTGTTCTTACATCAGTTTTCTCAATGCTACCAACATCCTGCCGAAGTAAGTAGTAATGTGCCCGTTATTCAGATGGGGAAAATGAGAGCCAAAATCAGAGCCAATCGGCTGAGCTGGGTTTCAGGCCCAGCTCTGCTTCTTAGGCCCAAGTTTCCAACTCCTGTTTTTAACATCTCTAATAAAATCACCTAAAGCATTTGTTAAGTTTACAGCTTCTAGGCCCTTCCCCCTGGAGAGTTTGAGTCAGTGGGTCTGGAATGTGGCCAGGAATTATTTTTAGCAAATGTTTCAGGTAATTCTAATAAGGGAAGTTTGGGAAACACTGCTGGTGGCTATCACGCTGGCCCCTTCACAGAAGCTCCTATTACGTAGATTTATCTTATTTACAGCACTTTTCCATTTGAAATGATTTTCTTTTTAAACTTTCTCTGGGTAGCCTGTAAGCTCCATAAAAACAGAAATCTTATTGGTTTCTATATCCGTGATATTTGTGGGCATTCACTTAATGTTTGAGTCACAGGGTGATTGAGGAACTACTTGGAAGGAATAATACCTGATACGGCACTAGGTAGGTAGGTTTAGTCGCTCACTTGTATCCAACTCTCTGCGACCCTGTGGGCTGTAGCCTGCCAGGCTCCTCTGTCCATGGGATTTCCCAGGCAAGAATACTGGAGTGGGTTGCCATGCCCTCCTCCAGGGGATCTTTCCAACCCAGGGATTGAACCCAGGTCTCCTCCATTGGAGTCAGACTCTTTACCGACAGAGCCACCAGGGAAGCCCTGATATGATGCTAGCCGTAAAGAATCCATCTGCCAGTGCAGGAGACATAAGAGATGTAGGTTCGATCCCTGGGTTGGGAAGATCCCCTGGAGGAGGAAATGGCAACCCACTCCAGTGGGTTCTTGCCTGAAAAATTCCAAGGACAGAGGAGCCTGGTGGACTACAGTCCACAGGGTCGCAAAGAGTTGGACACAACTGAGCACACACATTGATCGGTTACTTAATACCTTGTGCTGCACTTAATGCTCTGTATTTGTTCCATCTCTTAGTCCTTAAAGCAAATCCATACAGAAGGAACTATTGTCATCACTCTTATGACGTTCTGGAGGCTCAGAGAGGTTGTAAATTGCCTAAGTGCACAACAGTGATTAGCAATAAAGCAGTATTCACTTACGGGTCTGTTGTACAAAGAATATTTTTCATTTCTTCTTTGCACTGTTCTCTGCCTTTTCCCAAGGTCTCCCGCCTGCCATGCAGAAAGTCATGTATAAGGGACTTGTCCCTGAGGATAAGACATTGAGAGAGATAAAAGTGACCAGCGGGGCCAAGATCATGGTGGTTGGCTCCACGATAAATGATGTTTTAGCAGTAAACACGCCCAAAGATGCTGCCCAGCAGGACGCAAAGGCCGAAGAGAACAAGAAGGAGCCCCTCTGCAGGCAGAAAGTGAGTCTGTTGTGTGATTGTTGGTCCTAGGAAGAGTGAGGCTTTGTCTTCGCGAGCCTAGGCTGGTTGTCTCCTTTCTAGAATAAGCTCCTTTTCGGACAGGGCCCATGATGGAAATTTATGGCAGCAGTTGGGTGCGGCTGGCTGTTGAGTGGAGGTGACAACTACCTGAGATTTGCATCTTTGTCTCGTCTGGCGGGTCAGTGTGTCTCAAGTCTACCTACTTTAGGATGAGGCCTTTGTAAAGGCAGGCTTCAGACCAGGTATTGAAAGGAAACAGATGCGGGTTTCTCTCCTATTTAGCATCAGAGAAAAGTGCCACTATTAGAATTAATCCTCCATTTCATACAAATGCTTACATTTGTTTTTTTGGCTTGTGGCTTCCCCCAAGTTAACAAGCCTTTTTCTCCATAGGTAGGGAAATCAGTAGCTTTCAGCAGTCCCTCTGAAACTGGCTGTTTCAGGAAGCCAAACGAAGCTGACTTGGAAGATAACTACCCTGATTTTTTTTTTTTCTTTCTTCCCTCCTTCCTGGTCATGAAATGGGGGTCTGATTTTTCACATACTCTGTTGCTTGTTTCAGATTGAAGAGATCCAGCCTTGTTTTGTGCTCACTGTAGCCATTCAGATTCTTTTTTGCAACTGGGAAAAGTAAGAGTGTTTCACTGTGGAGGGAACTGGTTGAAAGAACGGTCACTTGCGATCTTATCACCCAGCAAACTGCGCTTGTAGTTACAGAGCCTCTCGGACACTCTTAGTGTGTTCCAGGATAATAGATATTCTCAACTCAATCTGTATCCTGCGGAGAGTAGACTGACCTTGACCAGCATTAATTTCAGTGATCTCAGGCATCAAGGCACACGGCCAACAGTGTGACCCACAATTTTGGGTTACAGGTTATAATCCCTTATATGTGCTACCAGAAGCCCAAGCCTGAAAACCAAAGGTGTTCTTATAGATTAGGCAGCAACACCCGACCAGAATTAGCATCGATGGTCATGTTTCACCCTAGAAATGTTAACAGGTTTGGTGACAGGTGCTTTCCAAGACCCCTGCAAAGAATATCATGTAATGTATTTTAAAAATGTGTTATGTTTATACAAAACATTTGTCCATAGGGTTTCAGATAAGGGGTTGTAAACCTTTGTTCACATCTAAAAGGTGTTTATTTGGACATTTTCCCCTCCAGATATGGGGTGATATGAACCAGTTGAGTTCATTTCCATTTTCCTATCTTCCTTTGCCATGACATATGAAGTTGTCAAATAGGAACACGTCAAACATGAGTCTTTCCCCTGGTCACGCCCTTGGAGCATAACAGACTTCTTAAATATAGGTTTTGAGTTACTAATGGTAGCTTAACAGGCTTAGAAGTGTTCTCCACAGTGAAGGGAAAATTCTTCAAAAGGTACTTGGGATGTATGAGTCAAATTAAACTTCTAAGCCACACAACTTTGTTCCATTGATGCCGGTTATGAGACATAAGGTGGCCTAATGAGAGGGACCCGTTCTCCTAGCTTTTCATCAGCTTGTTCAAGAATCTGGGGCTGATACATAGAGTGACCTTTTGCTAGTGGTCTGGCACTTTTCTAGTTATTCCTAACCAGAGGGTTTCCGCCATGCTAGTGAGGGTTTGAACTGGCTTGTGGCCACCTGGTACTTAAATTCAATGAAATGTTTACTCTCTACCCACTCATTACCCACAATTCTAGCTTGACCAGACAGCGACTGTACCTCTAAAGCCACAGATGGAGAGGAAACAAGACTTAGGCATTTGGGCCAGACCAGAGCAGTTTTCAACGGCCATGTGCCTAATTAGAACCCTTTATGAGCCGCTTCAAACTCCTGAGGAGGGAGTGGAGTTAGGCTTACTGTCAGGCTGTAGAGCAGTTAACATTTCTCTTTGGAAAAGTGGCTCTTGAGCTTTCTGGTTAGCTCGGTTGAGGGTGGGGTAGTGGGGAAGATTTCTGCAGTGGGCTGAATCTCCATTTGTTGAAGAAATGTCCCTTCTAGGAAGCTAAGCTGATTGTCACATCCTTACAGGTTTCTGTGTGAGTTTGAGTTGGCGGAAATGGCTGTCCCCATTTTGTACCTGCCAGGAGAGCGAGCACCCTTTGTGGCTCTCCTTAAGCTAGCTGTGTAGTCTTCTCAATGGTGATTTTGGGGGCGGGAGAGAAGGAAGTCAAGTTTATGTGAATTAGCAATCTGGAAAGCTTGATTGCTCTAAAGCTTTGATGTCTACTATGATAGCCACATGTGGCTGATTAAAATTCAGTAACATTAAGAATTCAGTTCTTACGCTAGCCACATTTCAAGTGCACAAGTGGTCTCGGCTACTGTTTTGGACAGCACAGATACAGAATATTCCCGTCACAGAAATTTCTGCTGGACAGCACTGCCCTGGAGTGTCAGGGACCCATAATCTGTAGTCAAGACAAGCTTTTGAACCAAAATACTAAGGCTTGCTTCATCCTGTTTTTCAAAGAAGTAGTAAAAGACAGAAATGCAGTCAGCTGTTTCATGTCATTATCTTTTTCTGACTTATAGCAACACAGGAAAGTGTTGGATAAAGGAAAACCTGAAGACGTGATGCCGTCTGTTAAGGGTGCTCAGGTAAGCCAAACTCCTTTGTGAGCATTCTGAAAAAGGCTCCACTTCTGCTTTCTTGAGGTTCTTGCAGTCGTGTCCTCAGCTCCTGTCTCCTCCTAACTCGCCGTGTTACTGGTTCCTCTCTCTTTTATCGTGCTTTTGTGCCCCCAGGAGCGCCTGCCGGCTGTGCCGTTATCCGGCATGTACAACAAGTCTGGAGGGAAGGTGAGGCTTACCTTTAAGCTAGAACAAGACCAGCTGTGGATCGGCACTAAAGGTATGGGCTGCCCTCGCCTCTTCCTGGCTCGCTGCCTCTGGCACCCAGCAGGGCCTGGGCTCGGGTTCACCTCTGCTCCTCAGCCTGGAATCTCTCTCCACTGTGCTTTGCATGCTTTAGATTTTGCTTTTTGATGCTCGCCTCTGTTTGGGCCCTCTTCCCTCATTCTTTTCAGTCCATCAAACTTCCATCAAACATTGGCTCTTCAGTTGGAGCCAGAACCAGAGGTTCCAAACCTGTGGCGTGAGGGCCAGGTCCTGTCTGTGGATGAGAGTTTTCTGAGTTTACACACAGTCTCTGAAAGTCAGGAGATTTCACTGGATGAGGGTTTTTTTGTTTGTTCGTTTTTTGTTTTGGCTTCTCTTGAAAAGAAGCAAAAGATCTAGCCGTTCTGGACGTATGTTTTCACGGGGCAGACAGAGATCAGCTGGAGCCGAGTAGCTGTTGCAGGTGGACCGTGCTGCGGTCCTCACTGTGCCGTCCGTCTTTTACTGTAGCCAGCGTTGTTCCTGTGCATCACCTGCCTGGCCCCTGTAGATCAGACTCTGCCTGGTCTCGGGACCTGCCTTCCCTCCTTGCCTGGTTGCCCCCTGCTACCCCCCCCACCTGCCCTGCCTGGGTCCGGGAGTCAGGCATGATGTTTGCTGGGGAGTATCTCTGACTGTCCTCCCTTTCCCTTCCCCCAGATGGTTCAGTCTTGTCAGTTACATTCCGGAACTATTTGTGTCTCTTTCGCCCTCTATTGTGCCTGTTGATTCCTAGCATCTGTGAACTTTGTTAAAGCGAGTTAACCTCTATGCCAGCCCCATCTGTGATCTCTTCTGTCCTGTCCATCTTCCACACAGCTTTTTCCTCACTGGTTCCTTTGCTCAAAAACCTTGGGCTCTTTAAGGCCAAGTTCAGATGCCTCAACCTAGTGTCCAGTATTCTCACCCGTGGGGTTCACGTTTAGATTTCTGACCCGGCTTCCTGCCCCACTTGCCCTGTTCTGCGCTGCGTACTTGAGCTGCATCACTCTGTGAGCTTCCCACCATGCTTTGCACAGCTCATGTTTCGGTCATGCTGGGCCTTTGCCCAGGATGCCTACTTCCTGTTCCTGTTATTAACAAAAATCTTCCAAGGTCCTACTTAAACATGCTCTTCTAAGGAAGCCTTCCCTGATACCTCACCCCTGCCGCCCGCCCCCCATAAATGAACTGCTGCCGCTTCTGTTCACAGAGCACCCGCTTTATCCCCGGAGCACTCGTTACTCTCAGACTTATCTGTCCCCCGTCAGATTCCTGGAGGGAACCAGACATGCCCAGTTCACCTGTTTCTGGCCAGCAGTGTAGGTATTCAGTGTTGGAGGTAAATGTAAAGAGAAGTATGGTGGCACGCATTGTGAAGGTTAGCTGGATTCAGGCACAGGCCGTTTAGTATGATTCTGCTTAAAATGGGGCCAAGGCGGTGTTAGTTGCTCAGTTGTTTTCGACTCTTTACACCCCCACGGACTGTAGCCCAACAGGCTTCTCTGTCCATGGAATTCCCCAGGCAAGAATACTGGAGTGGGTTACTATTCCCTTCTCCAGGGGATCTTCCAGACCCAGGGATTGAACCCAGGTCTCCCGGATTGTAGGCAGATTCTTTACTATCTGAGTCACCAGAGAATCCCAAAATGGGACCAAAGTTTTAGGGAAAATAATTGGAGCAGGAGTGATGGGGAATGAGATTTTAATCATCTTAAAATGTGAAAGTAGGTTTCCCATTTTTAACCCAACCTTGATTCTTAAAATGAACAAAGACCTAAACCACCAAGATACTTGAGTTTTCTAACCATTTTGTGATTCCTTGCCCCAGTCTTCTTTTTCACTTTTGACTCTCACTACATGGGCAAGGCAAGTTGTGCATAAAACTTAAGGGCTGTCTCAGTCTTCCCAGGGGCTTTTGAACTCTGTTGTAGGTCACTCTCTTCCACAGAGCCTGGCACATCATCAGTTTTCTTCAGTCATGAGCTGCCCCACCTCTGTCAGATCCTCACTTACTCATGCCTTGCAGGGGAGCTGGCTTAGTTCTCCATCATCGGCAAACTTGCCGGAACCCTGCCTCTTCCTTGGCCTGCACTTCCACTCCTGCAGCCTACTGGGAGGCTGGGATCAAGGCTGCTGGCCGGGAGGGTGGGTGCAGGTAGGGGAACTGGACGAGGACTGAGTGTGTAAGTCTTCGTTGGTTCCTAGGGAATGTTTCCAGGTGGTAAAGTTCTATAGGAAACAATGACAGATCTGCTGGGGCTAATGACAGCCTCCCTTTCGTATGTTAGAGGTTTTGTTTCAGCTCATAGGAGCTGCTGCCTTTCTGCTATGGCCTTAATGCAGAGCTCTGGAAGAATTTGGTGGATCAGGGTTCAGAGCTGTTGAGAGCCTCGTGGCTCACCAGCCTCATTAAAGAACCTGGCTTTGAACATGCACATCTTCAAAGGGTGACCAGGGCCAGGACTTCCATTCCCACCTAGGCGGTGGTGTCAGGGTCCCTCAAGCTTTCTTCTCACTGTGGGCCCAGGAGTCCTGCACCCTGAGTGTCCTAAGCACTGTCCTAGGAGGACGGCTTGTTCTGGGAGCTGGCTTCCAGCCACTGGCTTCATCTTTCTGCTGAAGTGACCATCCCAGCAGCTAGTTGACGTCTTTCTCAACGGGGTGCTTTATGGAGTGGCATGCAATGACTCCTGCTTGTGGCTTAAACTGTCCTTGCTAGCATGCGTGGGAGGCAGTACTGACAGCCTCGGGCCCGGCGGAGTGAGAAGAATGAGCTCCAGGCGAGAGATGGGACCTGTGACCTCATGAAGCTCCCATGGGGAGCACGTGCCCTGTGTGTAGGGTGCTCGGGTCTCTAATCTAGCCGATTGCTGTCACTTAGGAATGTGGGCCCAGGATTATTGAATCTTCTGTGTTTTCAAGAGAAGCCAGGAGTCCATGTTTTTGTGTGAAATCTCTGGACAAATCAAAATGGCTGATGTTTAAAACAGTTTCCATTTTAAAAGACCAGTGCTGGTCAGATCCTGCCTGTGGGTCACTGTATTAGAGCCATTGAAAGTCAAAATCTGAATGAGCATCTTCAGGCCCCATCTCCTCACCCCCCTTTTCAGAGACCAAGGCCTGTAGGATAGAAGTTACATGTCTCAAGCCACCAGCTAAATGACAATCCAGGGCTCTAAATTCCTGGGGTTTTGTCAGCTTATCTCTTTTTTAGATTTTTGCTTTGTGCAAAGCCATAGTGAGTTTTTTCCAGCATGGTTTCAGCTTTTGCGGAAACTCCCTGCCCCTGAGGTGTCTGCTGCTTCTGGGCGGTGGCCCTTTCCTGCTGCTTGTCTCCAGTCTCAGGTCACTCCAGGCGTGCCTCGCTGCCTCTTCTTTCTTTCCTGCCATCCTCAAACTTGCTGCAGAGGGTCTTCTGACCCAGTGTGATAAGCGCATCCTGAGAGTTAACCAGAAGAGGTTATGGAAGTTCTCAGAGAACTTGTTCAAGTGTGTGTGTTTGGAGGGGTGGGAGACTGCGGAGGGAAGGGGACTGGGAGGGGGAGTGGGCAGGATCAGGATGGGAGACTGCGGAGGGAAGGGGCTGGGAGGGGGAGTGGGCAGGATCAGGATGGGAGACTGGGAGGGCGGGGGAGTGAGGTGGATCTGGGTGGGAGACTGGGAGGGGGAGTGGGCAGTATCCAGGGATAGAAACTGGTCTTAAAACCCCAAGCAGCCCCCTTCCTATACAAGTAGCAGGGGGATACAGCTGCCTCCTCCTGGTCCCTGTGACTATCCCAGGCACCTAAGACCTCAGCCAGGGCTGGGCTTGGTGAAAAGGGTGCAGGGGAGTTTCCTGGGTATTTGTCAGTCATCAGGCTCCACAGAGTAATGCCAGGATAGCTCTATCTATGCTCTCGGAAACCTTTAATGCACACCTGCCAAGCCCTCTTCCCCATTTGCTCCTAGGAAGTCCCCACCTCCCAAACAGGGCTTGAGGCGCACTGAACAGAATGCTGTCCTGTTGTCCCTGGAGGGTGGGGGTGGGTCCCCCAGCCGTCAGCCCTGAGGAGGGACCCCTGAGTCACAGGAGTAGAGCCTGGGGTGGGGAGGGCCTTTAATAATCTCTGTAATCCCTCTCAACTTAGAGCGGACTGAGAAATTGCCCATGGGTTCCATTAAAAACGTGGTCAGTGAGCCTATTGAAGGACACGAGGACTACCACATGATGGTAAGTAGCCGGGCGGCCTCGCGCGCACTTGACTCCCGCTTCTGCCCCTCCAGCAGGGAGAGGCTCTTCACTGAGGAGAAAGCTCAGTGTTGAGAAGACCACAGTCTTAAGATTCTCCTGTTGTCTTCCAATTCTTAGAACTTAATCCCTGACCTACTCCTAGTTCTGTTGATTTTGCAACCAACCCCCCCCCACCCTGCTCCACCCACCACCTTCACGCAGTTTAAAGGGGATACATTTTTATCTCTTGAGAGTCTCTCATATCTGTAATATTTTGTTTTTAGACCAGGAAAATAAATGCAAAGAGGAGGTTAATGGCTTGTGGGTCTTCATTTTAAGTTTTGTCTCAGGTATGAAACAGAACCTCCCACTAGCCTTGGCGTCTGTGAGAGCACCAGGCTGCCCCCTTCTGCCACGAGGTGCCTACCCCGGGGGGCTGCCTTCGAGTGGCCGAGGACCCTTGGGGAGGGTGGCGCCTTGACCTGGTTCTGCCTGGAGTTGCGCTCAGGAGAGCGGCTGCTCTTCCGCAGACAGGGGCTCTGGCTCTGGAGACGTTCTCCGGGTTTGCAGGGCAGAGCAGGACGAGCAGCCCTGAGCAGCGAGGCCGGCCCCTTCCGCTCTCCCAGCGCTGGTGAAGGGGCTGCTTTAAAAGTGAAGTTGGGCCGCCTCGCTCCAAAGTCGCTGTGGCTGTGGCAGGGACGAGACCTGAGCAGCGATAGGGTGCGAGTGGGGCCGCCCGCCCTGCTCAGTTTGAGGAGGCGACCATGCGGTAGCAATGTCAGCCCTGTCCCAGGAGGAGCGGCCGCTGGCTGGCGTACAGAGTTGGCGGTAGAGGGAGGTGTTGGAAACTCCCGGAAGAGGGCATATCCAGTTGTGACCCTTCTCTCGGCAGATGGCGGGCCCCCTGGCTCTAGGAAGTCAGCCGGTCGTGTCCCCTGTGCTGCCCTCTGGGGGTCTGGCAGTGCAGCCCTGGGTACCCTCCTGGTAGAGGTGGCATGACTCAGGCTCCTCCCAGGCCCTCGGGCTAGTCTCTGTGTAGTCCTTAAAGGATCACAGGTGATCGGTTTCACCTGCTCAGTTATTTTTTCTGTTTTAAAAGTTGGACTTTAATATTGTCATCTGGGCCCCTCCCTTCACTCCCTTTTGAAAAGTTTGTCCCACCAGTTTGACTCCATGAGGCTCATAGCCACAGTTTTCAAACAGTCTGGGGAAAGGAACTTCCAACAAGTAGCATGGACCATTTTGGACATACTTTAAGGAGGTGGTGTGGATGGCTAATGCCTTCGCATTTAGTTTAAATGCCGATTTCTCTCTGGAGCTGTTGCTGGCAGAGGTGGGTTCTAATTGATCCCTTTCTTTTTTAAGCACCATTAAGTGCCTTGGCCTTTGTCTTAATGAAGATGTCGATTCCCTCTTTGTAGGTGCCATTTCACTAGATTCACAGTCCACCTTAGAAAAGGGTGGATGTGCTTTTTCATTTTTAGAGAAATGTTAAAAGAGTACCCAAAAGAACCAAGAGTACTAGAACAAACCCATATATCCATCAACCAAGAAATGACTGTTGTAAATATCTTGTAACTTGTTTTCAGTCTTGTTTTAAATAAAAGAAAATCCATCAACAGTGAATATGTCCCCATTGTCTTCCCCTCCCCCTTTGCCCTTGTCATGATTTATCACGTGGATCCTTCCCATCTCTATGCGTTTATTTTCACGTGTATCCATGACCAAGATACAGTATTGTTTTGTGTTTTTTCAGTTTTCATAAATGGTATCATGGTATGTATTGTTCTGCAACTTGCTTTTTTTTGGCTCGACATTATGATCTGTCTGTATTCACTCTAGATCCAGTTCATACCTTGTAAAAGTAAATCCAGTGTTCATATGAGTAGGTCACTTTTAATTTTGCGTTCCCTTAACCGATGGATATGTAGGTGGTTTCCAGGTTTTTATCATTTCTGACAGCGCTGCTTTCAACACTCCCGTCTGTCTCCTCGTGCATGTGTGGCAGTTTGCCTAGGGCAGTGGTTCTCCAACTGGTCTCTGGGTCGGCAGTATTAGCTCACCTGGGAGCTTGTTAGACGTGCAGATCCTCAGGCCCCCAGCTCTCTGGACTCAGGAAGTCTCAGGGCTGGAGCCCCCAGTCTGACCTAACAAGCGCCCAGTGGCCCTGCCGCCCGCGCGGGTTCGGGAGCCACCGCCTTCGGGCCGGCAGGCCTGACGCCCCACGGCTTTTCTGTTGTGTTTACTCGTTTGTTTCTGACAGGAGAATGCGCCCATGTGCACACTGGTTTTGTTTCTTCCCAATGAGCTCACTGCTCGGCCTCCCCGTGTGTGTTGTGCTGTCTGCTCAGTCTCCCGACCTCTGAAGTACCGCTTGGTTTTCCTTTTTCCCTTCCAGGCGTTTCAGTTGGGCCCCACGGAAGCCTCTTACTACTGGGTGTACTGGGTTCCAACTCAATATGTGGATGCAATCAAAGACACTGTGCTGGGGAAATGGCAGTATTTTTGAAAGCACTTTCACCTCTGGCCCAGGAGACTGACCCAAAGTGAAGGACATTGCTGGGAGAGGCCTGCAGCATCCCTGGATTTCAGAGTTCTGGAACTTTGTTCAAAAATATCTATATCCAATCTGAGGTGATGTGGTGACTGAAGCCAGAGGTGATGTACTTTCACCATTAGCTTAATTTTAACTTAAAATCACCGGTTCCCTTTCTTGCAGTCAGCTTCATACCATTTTTAAAAGTCAATACGGTGGAAATCAATAAATCTGAATTCTGAACATGTTGTGTGGAATACTCTTAAGTGTGTTTGAGAGTAGATCTACCAATTGTGTTTAGAAAGGGATGATCAAAAGCTTTCTGGTTTTTTGGGTTTTGTTTAAGTGATTTCACCTGAAATATTTTCATAACTCTTTGGTTGCAAACATTTGGACTGCGTTGTGATGAGTTGGGGGTGGGTTTTTTTTTTCTTTTTCATATAAAATTGTATGCAAAATGTGGGGGTTAGTAAGCCATATTTCTCTGTCCACTGGTTCAGAATGAATTCTTTCCCTTTTTATTTTCTCACTTCCTAGATGGGAATTTTTGTTTCTGAAAACCCAAAGATGTCAGTTCCTCCTTTGGTACCTCATCACCACTTCCTTGCCCGGCCTCCCTCCCGCCACGCTGCTGCTCGTGAATGCATGGCAGGAGAGGAAGAGCCAGGGGTCTGGTCGGGATGCTCACACGGGCTCTGGTATTTGTTGAGTAGCGGAGTGTGTCCCAGCAACTCCGGTCTGAACGTCTTGCCCTTTGGGCCCCGATCTCTGGGGAGTCGGCACTGCGGCTTTGACAGTTGCCTGCAGCCCTCGCTGATTTGGCTTTGAGGCCCAGCCGGGCATGGGTGTGCCGACAGAGGCCCCTCTGAGAGGAGCCCGGTGGACGCCAGTTATACAGCCATACAGCACAGACCCAGATCCTTCCTCCTTCCGTTAGAAGTTTTGAGAAATCCTTCAGCAGTCCAACGATTCTTTCAGCGACGCGTCTGCATCTGGTCCTTCTGCTCATGCATTATGTTCAAGTGTCCTTCATCCCAGGTTTTAGAGATGCTGCCTTTCTCAAGAAGTCATCTGACCTAGTGGGTTGGCCGATGGATTTCAACATCGAAAATGGGATAAATGGCTTTCGTGATCAGCTCTCCCTCTTGCGGGTCTCGCCCTTAACGTCCTTTGTCCACGTGAAGTTCTGTCGTCCCCCAGTGGCTTGGCTGACTCTGGAACGAGGGACGGCCTCGGTGAATGGTGCCCTTTGTGCGGTCCGCTGTTGCTCTGCTGCTGTCTTTGCGGTTCCCCTCTCACTGGTGCAGGCCCTCATAGTCAGGTTTGGCCAGAGATGTCCCAAACTTCACATTCTGGGTGCTAGACTGTTAGCCTTCTTTCTGTGAAATGTGTTAGCATGTGTCCGCCTAAGATGACTATTCCTTGTGAGCCAGTTCATGGTGATCTCCCGCGCCCTCCCCTTCTAAGCTGTAGTTCAAGAATCCAGCCCATCCAGACCGACTCTTGCTTTTCGTGGTGTCGTCCATGCCAGATGACAGATCTACGCAGGAAAATCTCCTCTTGCTTTTCTGGGGGGCACAAGTTCGTCTGGGAAGTGTAGCATCCAGGAGACGGCCTGTTTTCCACCCCTTGCGAAAGGAGCGGTGCCTGTAGCTCTCCTGTCCTTGTCAGCCCACAGCCCCCGGAGGAGAGAGCACGTCTTCGCTGCTTGTGGAAGCCTCGCTCTGCGGCTGACGGGCCTCGCGTGCTCGCGGAGTGGCATCGCGGTTTGAATGCTGCTCTTTCCGTTGGCCAGCCTGCCTGTCCCGGAGGCTTGTCCTGACAGTGCCACATGCCCGCTCTTGAAGCAGGCGTCCTGTCCCCGTTTCGCGGGGCTGCTCCCCAAGGCCCTTCCTACCAGGTTGCTCCCTCATGTGGCTGCCCCCCGCCCACCCCCGCCACCTGGCGCCCCCTCCTCCCAGTGACAGCGTGCGTCCCATCTCCCTGCTCCCCAAGGGCCAAACCGCTTCTCACTCAGGCCGGTGTCATCTCAAGACAGGACCAAAGCCTGTGTGAGCCTTTTTATTTGAAGTAAAAATGGTGCTTTCTTCCTTACTTGGAGATCTTCTATATAAATACTGTAAATGACATCTTTTCGTGTGGACCTGTTCGAGCGTTGCTTTCCAGAGCCCACAAACTGTGCTGGCCCGATCTTGGGCTCTGGCCGCCCCGTCCATGTGGAGACCTTGCGGGAAGCCCCGGCGAGCAGAGGAGCCGCCGGGGGGAGTGTCTGGTTAGAGCCGCGCCTGGGTCCCAGCAGCGCTCACTAGTCTGTCACTCGGCCCGTGAGCGGGCTTGTCATCCTCTTCTTACGGTCCAGGAGGTACTGACTGAATCTGTGTTAGCAAACTCAGACGCTCCTTCCCCTTCAGTAGCATCACGGGGTTCATTCTCCCTCAGGGTTCTCCCTGTGCGGAGTCCTCGCTGGGGAGGGGGCGGCCTGGGCTGCTTTCGCGGGGGCAGGACCCCTCGCGGGGCTCCGAGGGCGGGCAGGCGGGTGAGGCTGCTGTCTCTCCTGGAGCTGGCGGCCCGTCCACAGGACACCAAGCCTTTCCTTCCCTCCCCTCCGCCACGTGGCAGAGTAGTGAGGTGTCCCTGCCCCTCGGCTCTGCTTCAGTCAGCCTTTTCAGAAAACTCAGAGAAGGTCTCGAGACTTGCTCCAACTCTTTGGTATTCAGTATTCAACTATTTGGTATTCGGTTTTAATCGATGATGGGCCTTTTGCAAGTAGCGTCAGCTCTTTGTAAAATGAGTCAAGCTGAGCTAAGGGTGCACTTTGCTGTATTGCGGACGTGGTGGGCCAGGTGAGGCCTCTATGGGCTCCTGCTTTCCTTGATGGCCAGGGAGACTCCCTTCGCCGCTCAGTTGCCGGATTTCAGCTGGAAGGGGCTGCCTTGCTTGTTACTCTCCCTTTCACCAGGTGCCTGGAGGAAGGGTCCCGGGCGCTCACACTTGGCCCGCCCCCTTTGCCGGAGGCAGGACCCCGTGTGCCAAGGCCAGCTCACTTTCCACCCCGTCCTCTGAGGGCGCCTCTTTCTCTCCTGGCCTGTTGTCTTGGAAAGGATAGTCCTTTTGTCTTCAGGCTTTGTGATCGAGTCATCGCCAGTTAGGACTGGCACCTGTTCCCTTCTTCGCGGGGCCGGGTGGCCTTTCTGAAGTCGCAGGTGGTCAGGAGCCCTCCAGTGCGCTTGACATCTGGTCAGTTGACCTGCCAGGCTGGGTGGTTTTACTGCTTTCTGAATTTCTAAGAATCTCTCTTTCTTTCCTAACGAGTTCTGCAGATTTATTTGACAATGTACGTAAGTACCATGTTTTCCTTGTGGTGTACACTCTGTTCTGGTTTTTGTTTTTAATCAAATGCCTGTTTGGGAGGAGATGAACGTATTTAGTCTATTAGATTTGCGCTGCTGGAAAATTTTTTTTTTTTAAAGTGTAACCTTGACTAGCTGTCTTATTATTGTTTATCCTGTAAGATTAGTCTATCAATTAAAGTTTGATAACTAATTGCGTCTCCTTTTCCTTCCAGTTCTTCATGCGCCTGGTCTGTACTGGGGATTGACATTGAAAGTGGGCCTGGAGTCATTTTTGTCCGGTTGTGGGGTACCCTGTCACCATCTCCCTTGTTTGGCTCTTAGGTATATCCACATTTGTTCCTGCTGAAAATAGCTGATAAAGGGACCCGACTCGATGCGCCCCGTGTTAGTCCAGCTCCCAGCTTGGCGGTCAGCCACGTCGCTGTCAGGGCCTTCCTCCCCTGCCTGGCCCCAGGCCTCACTCTTCCAGGACACGTTTGATAAGACACTGAGATGGAGCTGCAGCTTCAGCCGCAAGCCACAGAGACCCAGGGGGAGGGAGGGAGATCTGGTACCAACAGCGGGACGAAAGCAGAGACCTGGGCACGAGCAGTGACTGTGGTTGTCAGAACTGGTTTTGACCCAGCACTGCTCCCATTGGACCCTCTCTTCTCTTCGCCCTACTTGGTAAATGTTCCTGAAGGTTCTGGTCTCTCTGCCCCTTCTTGGCTCTTTGCAGTTTCCCATTACCTCATAATCCTTGAACCACACCATTAGATTCTTAAGATTCTGACTGTTATGGGGATGGAGGCTGCGCCCCATGCTGTACGTGGCCTGATGCCCCCGGGAATCTTCTGTCTGCATAGAGGGCACTTCTGAACTGTTACTGCAGGCTCCTTACACCAGGTAGGGTGATTGAGCCTCCTCAGACGGAGAATGAGATGAACTCCACTCTGAATATTATACTGTATTTTGGGGGGAGACACCTTGGCATTTCCTCCACTCTGGGTAGCTATCAGAACACTCGACAGCAGGGACCCCACAAACACAGTGTCGTGAGGGCAGGAGGACTTCTGCCTGCTTTTGTCTGAGGTGGTCTATCTAGCCCATCCTGCTCATAGGAAGTTGCTGTGCTTTCCACCCAGGAGGCCTCTGCCAACACCACTGGGCTGTTTTCAGCTGGGATTAACCTCTGCCTTTTCCAGTTTCTCGAGGCTATTTTTATTCTGAAGCCTTATTAGCCTGTCTTATTTTACTGATAGGCCCCTCCCTACTCTTCCCCCCATTTTATAACTCCTAACTTTCAAGTTTCTTCTATTTTTACCACTTTCCTTTCTCTCTCATTGTAATCACTTGCTGTCTTCCCTTTTTTGTACATTTTCTTTTTTTTTTTTTCCCCTTTTTTGTACATTTTCAAACCTACAGAAAGTTGAAAAATCCTAGTGACCACATCATGCTTTCACCTGGGTTGACCAGTTGGTTAAAACGTTAACTCCATTTGCCTTCTCTTCACGTGCATACTTTATTTTGCTGGATCATTTGACTGCCTTGCAGATGTCATGACATGTTTCGTGTGGATACATAAGCAGCATCTCCGAAGAGTAAGGCCATTGTTACATCTTAGCATGACACGGGTACCTCACCTAAGAAAACGAGTATCAATTCAGTAATATCACCTAATATGTAGATGATGAGAAATTAGTAATACTAGTTAACACATCTTCTAGAATGGTTCTTCCCAATCAATAATCCTTATGTTTCTGAGCCCTGTATTTTTTTAAAAAAATATCCTTTTAACTTGGTCGTTGCTAGCCTTGCTCTCCCTTTAAAGAAACCTCCCCCGCCATGTGTTTCTAATCATCATTTGTATGCTGACCCCCTGCTCTCTTCCCTTCTTGTCTTGAGTGTTACACTGTTAATGGTGGCTTCTGGAGCTGTGGTTCCAGAGGAGGTGGCCGGGGAACTGGCGCCCCCACCTGGCAGAGTCACCTTGTCCTCTGGCCTCCCTCCCACATGTGAGACTTGCCGCTCCCGGGATCCATGACTGAGGACTCGGTTATTGGTGACAAACCGAGTTCATGTGAATTACACAAGGGGATTTGGCTCATGTAACCGGAAAGTCCAGTGTCAGACCTAGGCCTGTGCGGGCACCCACGTCACATCGGGCACCTGACCCTCCAGCTCCCAGCTCTCCTTTGTTGACTCAGCTTCTAGCAGACGCAACCCCAAGGGGAAGAGAAGTGTTTTCTTCCCCAAGAATTCCAGAGTAGAAATACCAGACAGGGCTCTTACGGGTGTGTTACCCTGCCCTCCACAAACACACGGACACAATAACCTTAGCATCCGAGACATGTTGTTACCGTTGACCTGAGTTCACTGTGAGTCTGGGGCTTTCAGGTGAACCCGCCAGACTGCAGAAAACAGCAGCTGCGGCAAGGCAGACCAGCCGGCAGGGCTTGGACCTTCATGCTGTGTGCCAGGTCAGTTCCTGGGAAAGGACCTCCTGTAGGGCTCCAGCCTCGGTGAAGAGTGGGTGCTCCTGAACCCCCTCTCTGGTGAGGGGCAGGGGGGGTGGTGGGCACATGGTTTGACATCATCTCTTTGAGTCTGTCCACTGCCAGGCACTGGGACAGATAAAGTATGTGCGTTCCATTGTCACCACTCCACCACCTCTTGTCAGCCTCTTTACCCATAGGAGGAAACTTAGAGAAGGGACCTGGCCAAGGTCACATGCCTGTCACAGACCGAGGCTGTGCTTCAGAATCCAGATGTGCCTGACCCCAGAGTCTGTGCTCCGAGATGCTGGTCTTACTGTTGAGAACTTAGGAAAGAGCTTGGCTACTTTGTCTTGCTTTCATATTTTTTTCTTTTTTCTCCCCGGTTCATTTATCTTAAGGGTACTAACATATATTTGTGAGTTGTTTTTTAAACTTCGAGCCTTGATATTTATTGCTTGGCCACCGTTTAAAAAATCGAGATAGTAAATAGTACACACACTTGATAAAGAAATCTCAAATAATAAGTAAAGTCTCATGTAGTTCTAGCTCTCTACCCCAGCTCTGTTCCATGCCTGAAGGAAACAGAGTTCACTTTAGGCTTAAGCACCAAGAGGCCATCTCATGGGCAGAGGGTCAGTCATTCCCACGTAAATCCTTTATCAGAGTCGGGGTATCCACAAAGGAACTTCAAAGCAGGAGGGAGCGGGTCCAGAGGAAGCACCTCACAAACATACTCCAGCCTAGAGTTCTAGATCATTATCTGTCATCTGATTGGGTATCCCACAAGTAAATCCAACATCCCCAAATGAAATAATATCCCTCTTATGTTTCCTTTATGGCCACTCCATGTGGCATGCCAGATCTTCATTCCCTGATCAGGGACTGAACCCGCATCCCGGTGCAATGGAAGCATGGAGTCTTAACTGGCTGGGCCACCAGGGAAGCCCCTGTATCCCTCTTCAGTCTGACCCTCCTCTCTTCCCTCTTACAGACAGCTTCTCACCCAGGACCAGTAGCCCCAAGCCATGAACTTGAGAGACACCCTAGACTCTCACTTCCTCTGTCATCTGACCACCTGCTATTTTTATCCCCAGAGTATTTTTGCAATCTGTCTCCTCTTTATCCCAACCCTCAAATCTGCATCTTTCTCTTGGGCTCTTCTAGTACCCAACACTTTCATCCCCTTCAGTTTACCCTTTGCACAGCCAGCCGCCAACCACTGAGCTCAAGTATAGCTGGCTGCATCTACTCTGGGAAATTGTGTGCCTACTGCCTGTAAGTTCCTTATCAGACAAGTGAGGCCCTGCTTCGTGACCTCATCCCGGCCACAGCTTTAACCAGAGGCCACCCCACCCAGGATTTCACCCTCCAGTCGTAACCCCTGCCTGAACCAATGGCATTTCACCTGTGCGCACGTGGTGCTTGTGGCTCCTGCCTCTGCCACGGGGCTGACCCCGTCGGAGCCTTAGAACACGGCCCGGGCTTCACTGGCTGCGAATGCCTTTCCCAAGCCTCTGCTCCTAATGAACCACTCCCAGTTTTCACAGATTTCTTACTTTTTACACAAAATGTGTTTTATTTAGAAAACACTGATTAACAAAAATAAGCCAAGGTATTTCTACCACATGGTGGTAATCTAGCATTTTGGTATGTGTTGTATGGACGTGGAATCCTGCTGTTTATAGTCTCTTTTGTGGCTCAGCTGGTCAAGAATCCACCAGCAATGCGGGAGACCTGGGTTCGATCCCTGGGCTGGGAAGATCCTCTGGAGAAGGGAAAGGCTACCCACTCCAGTGTTCTGGCCTGAATTCCATGGACTGTATAGTCCAGGGGGTCGCAAAGAGTGGGACACAACTGAGCAACTTTCACTTTCCAGATAAAAGACCAATTTTTCATTGTGTAAAATTGTTCCCATTTAACCAATCCCACACTGTTGGATATCCAGCTGAATGCCATCCATATACTTTTTGTTATACGTATCATGTTATCTTCTCTTTAACAAACTTCAAACAGGATAGCTGACAGGCTGTCACCTAGTCACCACTTGTTAACACTGTGCTACCGTCTCTTTTTTTTCTGAACCATTCAAAAATTACCTGCAGGGACTTCCCTGGTGGTCCAGTGGCTAAGGCTTCAAGCTCCCAATGCCAGGGGCCCAGGTTCAATACCTGATCAGGGAACTACACCCCACATGCCACAACTAACACCCTGAGCAGCCAAATAAACAAAGTCACCTGCAGACATCTTGGTGCTTCACTTCTGAGTTCTGAGAATAAGGTTAGTTTACTACTTATACTGATTATATGTAAGAAATTTAACATTGTTTTATCACCTATGTAGAGTCCAGTTGTCCTGAAAATGTCCTGTTTTTTCCTCAAATCTTTCAAGCTTCACATTTCCCATGAAGTTAACGTGTCTCTGGCCTCCTTTAATGTAGTTGCCCTGTCCTTTTTGTTCCACGTCACTTGGTGTTTTTAAAGTCCCACCTTCTGGATTCGTATCATGATCAGTTCGATGAAGAAGACCACAAAGGTGACGTGTCCTCTCATGACTTCAGGAGCAGCTCAATCAATGCTTGTTTATCATTGGTGATGCTGAATGTGAAACATCACGTGGATTTTTTTTCACTGTCTCCCTTACCAGATGGTGAGCTTCCTGTGAGCAGACTTTACACTTCTGACCCGAGGCCCAGCCTGGAGGAGTGCTCCGCAATGGCCGGCACACCATAGTTACATTGGGTGCATGAGTGCCCTGGCTCTTTGGGGTGACAGACGAGCACTGGGCCCAGACACCCTTTCCCCAAGGGACCTGCCTACAGCAGACACACTGATTCTCCTGTTTGTTCTGATTGACACACTTTGGAATGCTATATTTGGCCAGTTTGCTGCCCATGTATAGGGGCACACCAGTTTCTCAAAAAACTTTACAGCCAAGTTTTTAGACCAGAAGGGCCTTTGCTGTTTGAACATGCACCCGATGCTAAATACCACTATCACCAAATCATGTGTGACTGTTTTTTCCCCCTCTTTCTGGCTCCCTTAAGACTTAGAACAGTGCTTGCTTCGGCAGCACATATACTAAAATAAGACTTAGAACCACCACAGAATGGTTATGAATGGGCCATTTCACGGCAGGTACGTGGTTAAGATTTTAGCAATCTCTTTAGTGGCCGTACTGCTGACTTCAGGATTTTAGGCAGCAACAAACACATCTGCAATTTTTGGCAACATGTGTAGCTGCTGTGGGAGATAAAACAGCCAGGACATTTACCCCAGATACTAAATTAAGGTACGTTCCAATTAGGAGTCCTGTGCAGCCTGTTTTTTTGCCTGTTGGATCTCTCGTGCCTAATAAGCACTCAAACTATTTGTTGAATAAATGCAGTTGGGAAAAAGGATGAGGCAGTCCCTTATGTTCCAATTTCGCAGTTTTGCAAGAATACCTTCTTAAGTGCTTAAAAAAATGCAGCATAGCAATGAATGCCTCCTGTTTACTTAAAAAGGAGGGAAACATGACCACTTTCTTGTCAATAGTAGTTCTAAAGCGAAGGACAGAGAAGGAACTGGCCACACTGGGTACCTCCAGGAGCAGGTGTGGCCCAAACCCCAGACCAGACTGCAGAGTCCTGTCACCTCATCTCAGCCACGAGAGTCTCTGCCGGCTGAGGATCACGCAGCCAGTCCCTGCACCTCTGCAACGATGCTACTTCCTACTTAACTACAAGACTTTGAACTCCTTCCTCCCGCATGCCAGAAGTTCCCCTAAAAGTATAGCAAGTATTTTAGGATAGGTCTCTCAAGTTAAATCTCCACAAGAGCTGGGCAGTTGCCTACATCAACTCCAAAGACCTAATACAGTGCTAGGAATAACAGGAACAGGGTTGTTACTGATGTATGACAAACAGACACAAAGTCAAAGTAACCTAGGGGAAAAGAGAACCTTTTATCTTCCCAAAATTACTAAGTTACCAAAATTACTAAATGCCATTAATTCAGAAATGGATCCTTACGACAGGATGAAAAATTAGTCCCACACACTGGTGTCAACAAGGAATAATCAGTAAACTAACAGGGACACAAAGTTTTTTGAGGCAAAGCATCCTTTTATCACTAATTCATTCCTCATACTGAAGGTGGTCAGAGAGAAACTGATTTCAAGCACTCTGCTGAAAAAGTTGTACCTCTGATATCCATGAATACCAATGACAAATCAGACAAATCTTTAAAAATGCTAAGCAATGTCAATCTATTAAAAAAAGCACTCTCGACATAAAAAACTGAAGACTGAGAAAAATCTTGGTTTTACAGATTTATTTTCAAAGGGCAAAAACACTTAAGACAATTTAAATACAAGTCTAAACAGAATTACTCTCAAAGTCAGCAATGATGCAGAAATGTGTTCTCACTGCCAGACACTCGCCAGCATCTTCTGAGCCTTCTGAGTGAGGAAAAGGGGTCTGGCAAAAGACAAAGTAAATTCAGTGCTTCTCTCTGGTGTTACTAACTTTAAGTAATAATCTCTGAGTTGCTAAATCCAGGGTAACTAAAGTTATAGACACAAATAAAATGTTTAATTTTTAAAGTCTGATCACTTATTCTATAGCCTAAAGAACAATAGCTAATAGTAAGAGGCTTCTTTACTTCAAGCACTATATTAAATGACTTACATACACCATACAATTTTACCTTCACAAAAGCCCCAGGTAGGCTCTATCATTACCCCCATTTTACATATGAGGAAACCAAGGCTTATGGAGGCTACATAGCCTACCCAAGATCACAGGCTTACAGGATGTGGCAGAGCTAAGAGTCAACTCAGGTGCCTGCTGCCGGAGTTCATTCTCTTACCCAGAAGGCCTCTCCTGCTAATTAAGAGCCAGGCCATCTCAGCTTCCTGGACAGTAGGCTGGACAGGCCTTGGTGGGGGTAGGGTAACTGAGGGAGGCAAAGGTCTCCACTTCGGGGTGACCTTGCTGTTTTTTTGTACAAGTCTGCTTTTATGAGGAGGGCTGACAGTCAAAGAGAGTCCTGTCCAGGAATGAAATGCTGTCAATCCCGCTGGAGGAGAGAGATGATCACTAGGGTTGACCCCATGGAATGGCAGATAACCAGAAGGTACCTGCGTTTTGTAACTACTGAAAATCTTGTCAAGCACTTCCATTTTTCCACTTCTTCCTAAGTTTTTATAGACGAACCATGGAGAGATTAATTCTATGGGAGAACAATAAGTCAAATTATTTACCTGATATTTTATTCATATACATCCTTCTTATCTGCAATGTAATCTACAATTTCTTGTGGGCACATTAACTTCTCCGCATCTATATCAGGAATTTCAAACCCTGAAAGTGAAATTTACGGTAATGCGTGAGTGTAGAAAAGGCAAATCCTTTAGGACTGAAAGCATCTAACCCTTCAACAGCATGCATAAGCACATCAAAAATGTCCAGCAACCTTGAATCCCATTTAAGGTGTGAGCCTGTTATGTATCAGAGGACATATTTTTAGACATAATCTGCATACTAGAAAACCCCCATTTAGAGCGCAGCATTCGATGGTTTTTAGTATATTCACAAGGCTGTGCACCGTCACCAGTATCTTATTCTAGAATACTTCCATTACCCCCAAAATGAAACCCCAAAGCCCTCACCAGTACCACCCCGCTAGTTAGGATGGTCTCTGAGGAACTGTAATTAAGTTCTGCTCTGTGGGATGGCATACAAGTCCCTTGGCTTCCATTCAGGCAGTTCACCCCCTAAATGAGCCGTGGACCCTCGTAACAGTCTCATTTGTATAACTAACCATCCCAGACACGGATAACTTGGGAATGTGCATGGGAAGCGCTGCAGGAAGCCAAGACAAGACGTGTGTATGGGCGTGTGTACAGGCACACATCCTAACCTAGGCGCACCTAGCACTTTTCTGGACATGGACATTTAGCTCTAGCTCACTGGTCGGGAGGCTGCTCCAAGGTGTCATCAGCCCACCACAGGTGGAGGCTATGTCCTTCATCTAGGAGCCCCACCCCAAGAATCTCAGGGCCATGCTCCCCCAGGCCTCTTCTCATCACTGAGCCCTTGGTACTGCACTGGGCGCTCTGTGGACCTGCCTCCCAAATATTATTAAGTACACTGTCCCTGACGTTTACTTCATCCGATAGTAAGCAGGTGGAGGTGGGGGGGTAGCGCACTACAATTTCAAATCCCAATCAGACTCCCAGCATTTCTCTGCATTTAATCCACCTAGATCAAGAATCAAGACCCAGCCTGTGCGTTACCAAATTCGTCCTCCATGGCCATGATAATCTCCACTTGGTCCAAACTGTCTAAGCCCAGGTCTTTCATAAAATGGGAATTTACTGAAAGCTGCAAGAAAAGAACACCAAATGCAAAATTCAGTCTGTGAGAACAGTTGCTTCTCAAAATAAGTGAATGGTGAAATGTCACTTAATCATTACAAAGAAGTTTTTTTTTTAATATAAAGAGGTCATATTTTAAATATCAAAAGTTGTAACAATAATATCCTTTTAACCTGTGGCAACACATACTTGGTGTGCTTTATATGTTAACTTAGTCAACCTTAATTTTGAAATAGTTAACAATATATATAAAGCTAATAATGAAGTGACTTTGTACATTTTACAGTGATCTTTGATCACTGTTTTGAATGACATCTGAGAGTCTGTTTCCCTTGCTGCCTTACTGACCACCAAGACACCACACCTCAGAAGTGACGTCCGGCTCCCTCAGGGATGGCACACAGTGTCTGTTATCATCTTGTCTTTAATTCAGACCTCGCCATCACCAGAGAATCCTTCAAACAGTATTCACAGTATACCATCAGTTGTGTTTTATTTTTTAGATGGTGGGCAATAACAGATCACATAGTACGTGTGATATAAACACATGTACTTGTGTATATATGCCCTTCCACATGCACTGAGAAGTCTCCAGAAACACACTCAAGAAGCCAGGTCAGCTGGCACCTCCCAGAAGAACAGGTTCCTGGGAGCGATTTTTTGCTGTATGTCCTTTAGACACTTGGGATTTGTACCATGTGACTGAATACACATTTAAAGAAAAACCACTTAAACCACATCAATTACCTTTTCTGGGTCAATCTTGTCATAGAGTTTCAAGACGTAAAGGACACGGTCCTTGATTCCCTCCAATGTCAAAGGCGGTGCGTCGCTATACTGGCGGCACGGCTGTGTGACTCTGCCTGGAACCTAGAGCAAGGGAGAAGGGAAGCGCTGCTGTGGAGCCCCAAATGCCTCTAGAGAAGGCACCGGCTACAGATGTCTTTCACAGAGCTTTCACGGGGCTAGCAAATCCACCTCCAGGGAGTCTCACTGTGGCCACCAGGACGCACAGAGGCCTAATGCAGGGTAGAGTCAGAAGCCATAGCAGTTCCACAGCATAAAAATGGATTTCTTGGGACTTCCCTGGCAGTTCAGTGGTTGAAACTCCATGTTTCCAACGCAAGGTGCTCGAGTTCCATCCCGGGTCAGGGAACGAGGATACCACAAGCTGCACGGTGTGGCTGAAAAAAACATCTCCTTTCCTCTGAGTCAGGACAGGCACTCTTCTCTCCTCTGGTCGGCCTTCAGGCTCTGGGACATTTGTCCTACTCAGTGAAGCTGCCATTAAAATCATCTGGAGTCTGCAGAAGACCCTAAAGCTTCTCACAACATCTCAAGCAGCCCACTACCACCTTTTAATACCCAAGGCAAAATAACACCTCCAGAGAGCTGTCAGGGTGAAGTGACACTGAGACTCACACCTCAGAAGGGTCTAGTCTGGCCCTGGTGGTCATTATAGACTTTGGCCAAGACAGATGAAGCCAGCTATGAACCCAAAGAGGATGGTGAGTTCCCAGGCATTAGTTTCCAATCTGGTTCCCTTCCAGGTGGGCTTGCCTTGTTGCCACCAACTAAATAATGAGACATTCTGATCTGTGCCATGATTGTGTAATATCTCAAATTTCTGATCTTAGCCCACCTGGAATTCAACTAGGTAGAAGGGTCTTGACTGGATTCCTTCACAGAGAGTGAAAGGGGCTCCAAGTCACAGATCAGCAGACTTAAGGCCATGGAAGGCATGGGGCACAAGAGGGGAAAAGGAGACAGCCGTCTGGCAGTTCTTAATACAGAAGTCTTTAACCTCAACTGGTGTGTTTACCTTCTGAAGCTGATTTTAGGTCTGCAGTTTGGAGTTCTTAGGGGATAGAAACCCATAGAAAGTGCGTTTCCTTTTTAGAGTTAAGGTCCTCCAGTCACAAATGTCTATGAAAAATTGTAAAAAAACACTAAAAACAACAACAAAAAACCCCCAAAACCAAACAACACTGCCAAGACTTCCCTGGTGGCCCAGTGGTTAAGAATCCACCTGCCAGTGCAGGGGACATAGATTCGATTCCTGGCCCAGGAAGATCCCACGCGCCTCAGGGCAGCTAAGCCTGTGCGCCAACATTACTGAGCCCTTGCCCTAGCGCATGTGCCCTGCAACCAGCAGCCGCCTCAGTGAGAACGCATTTCCGTTAGAGAAGAGCCCCTGCTTGCCACAGCTAGAAGCCTGTGCGCAGCAATAAAGACCCAGTGCAACGAAAATAAAGTTAATGTATTTTAAAAAACTGCCAGGACTTCCCTGGTGGCTCAGTGGTAAAGAATCCGCCTGCCAATGCAGGAGACATCAGTTTGATTCCTGATGCGGGAGGATCCCACAGGCGCTGAGCAACTAAGCCTGTGTGTCTCAACTATTGAGCCTGTGCTCTAGAGCCGGGGAGCCACAGTTACTGAAGCCCGAGCGCCCTAGAGCAGCGAGAGAAACCACTGCAATGAGAAGCCCATGCACTGCAACTAGAGAGCAGTCCATGCTCTCTGCAACTGAAGAAAAGCCCTCACAGCAACGAAGACCTAGCACAACCATAAAAACAAATGATTAAAAAACAAACAAAAAACTGCCAATTAACCAAATCAGTACACATCTGTTTAAGAAACATTTATCTTGCAAAAAAGGAAAATCAAGCGTTGAAATTAGGTTTAATCAGCAAGCTAAAGAGATCAGAGCACTTGTTCTTTTTGTTTCCATTTATGGTCTCCTTTCCTTTCCAATTACAGCATGTGAGATTAAGACCACCTCTAATCTGGAGATGCCTCAGGCCAACTTATCAACAGTGACTAGAAAAGGTTTCCAAACCACAAACAAAAGGGAAGAAGCAAAAAGGACTAAAGAGAAAGAGGG
This sequence comes from Cervus elaphus, assembly GCF_910594005.1. Taxonomy (NCBI): domain Eukaryota; kingdom Metazoa; phylum Chordata; class Mammalia; order Artiodactyla; family Cervidae; genus Cervus; species Cervus elaphus. The sequence goes on from NC_057824.1 coordinate 35,352,588, forward strand.
AGAAGACATGAGTTAATACTGGTAATGACAGAAAAGAAATCTGAGGTGGGAGGATCTAACAGCGGTCTGTGTGCACAGCAAGAAGGGGTATGAAGTGAATTACCGCTGGGAAAGGGTGAGAGACGGGAGGCTGACGGGCATGGCGCCCACGGGAAGAGGCTGGTGAGGGCACGTTCACATGCAGCTACCCAAGCGGCCCACCAGGAGTCAGCATCGACCCCAGCAGCGCTGGCAACTGCCTGCAGGGCCCAGGTGAGTTCCCCATGATTAAAGGTGATTAAACGGGGCCCCACCTGAAAACCACAGGCCAGTCTCAAGAGGTGGCTGCAGTGGGCCGTGCAGGAAACAGGAGGGTGCACCACGTGGGAACTCAGGCTCTGGAAGGAGAAAGTATCCTAGCACTAGCTCTTTGTTACCAGCTGTTTGGCCTTGGGCAAGTTATTTAATCTTGCTATGCCCTAGTTTTCCTTATCTGTTAAGTGACCATAAACAACAAAGGTCCATCTAGTCGAGGCTATGGTTTTTCCAGTAGTCACGTATGGATGTAAGAGCTGGACTAAAAGGAAAGCTGAGCGCAGAAGAATTGATGCTTTTTAACTGTGGTGTTGGGAGAAGACTCTTCAGAGTCTCTGGGACTGCAAGGAGATCCAACCAGTCCATCCTAAAGGAGATCCGTCCTGGGTGTTAATTGGAAGGACTGATGTTGAAGCTGAAACTCCAAAACTTTGGCCACCTGATGCAAAGAGCTGACTTTTGAAAAGACCCTGATGCTGGGAAAGATTGAGGGTGGGAGGAGAAGGGGACGACAGAGGATGAGATGGTTGGATGGCATCACGAACTCAATGGACATGAGTTTGGGTGGACTCTGGGAGTTGATGGACAGGGAGGCCTGGTGTGCTGCGGTTCATGGGGTCGCAGAGTCAGACACGACTCAGCGACTGAACTGAACTGAAATAGTACCCAAGTTCACAGGATTGTTGTGAGGCATCAAGGAGATAATGAAACGTAGAGGGCTTAGAACACTGCCTGGCACATACAGAGTAAATGTCACTGAGTGCTGTCTAGTAGCCTCAGGATGGCAGTGACCTGCCAGTTTGAGAATGAGGCAATAGTGTAGCCCAGAGTACTTGATGGACTCCCCTTTCTCGCCCTGCTTTCTAGTCTCTTTACTGATTTCCTATCAGGTTATAGTACTGCCAGTAGCACTTTAGATATGTCACCTCCTTTAGAGCTAATAATAACTCTGTTTTACAGATGAGGAAACTGAGACAAAAAGGTTAGGTATCTTGCCCCAGGTCTCCCAGAATGGCCTCCTGAAGGGTCTTACTGCCTCCTTTCTGCTGGATCTCAGCCATTAAAAACAGATATAGAGTGGACAAGCACTTCTGAAGTGTCCCCAACGGCCAACATTGTTTCTGGTGTTAATTAGTCTTCTCCAAGGTCTACACTTAACAATTATATGCAACAAAATCACCTCCCTCAGACATCAGAAAAGCCACTGTGTGCAGGAAAAGAATGAGGACCCGATGCTGTGAACTAGCAGGAATAAACCTGAGTAGTTTTCATTAACATCCATCTTCCCTCGAACCGGGTCCATCTCTGAGGGGAACTCAGAGGAACCTAGGTGGCTTTAAAGCCCATCTCTGCAAATTACCCCCGGGACGGCTCTACCCAGGTAGCAGACATCCCACCCTCAGTTTGGTTATAAATCCCTTACCTGTCTCCAAAACACCTGCTTGCAACCTTCTGTTCCTTCCCCGCCCCCTGGGGCTCCAGCCAGAACCCTCAGCGCCAGCCTCCACTCTGTCAATGCTCTCACCAGCATGTTTACTGGGTCACCCGGCCAAGTGGGAGGAAAGGTCTCAAATGTTCCTTCAACAAATTGCGTTTAATCTTTACTCCCTGTGACCCAGACGGAGAACATCCATATTCTTCAGTGGGTGAATGAGCACCCATTCAGCACCCTTCAATATACCTGTCTTCCCACCTCAACTTAGGTCTCTCCCTTTCACAGGCACCTGAAGGTCAACACTAAGTAAGTGCTGGGCTCATCCTGGCCTCTGCATGTGCCATTACATCCTTCCCCCACTGCGTGAGACACTGCTGCCTTCAGGACCATGCTCACTGGGGTTTTCATCAATCCACTCTTCTTCTGGACTGTACACACACCTGTCCTCAAATGGCAGTACCTTGCCTTTACCTATTACCTGCCTGTCTCAGCAGCCTTTGAGCTCTACCTTATGTGCCAAGCATGGTGCAGTGGACTGGATCCACAAAGATAAATAAGACATCTACCTTCGGAGAAGCCTATGGTCTAATGGAAAAGACCAATCCAAACAGATCATTTCAATTATAATAAAAATGTGGCTAAGGGCCATGACAGGTATTTGTAGGTTGCTTCAGTAACAGAAGTTGTCATTCAATCCTTGAGAGCCAATGAGGGTACAGATACCAGACTTGGAAATGAGTGATGTGGTCAGATCGCAGCCCCAAGTCCATCACCACCACACATGTCAGTCTGGTTCCAGTACCAGGACCAGCTGAGCTTTCCCTGCACAAGAACTCTTTGGAAATTCTCTGTACTCTGGCTGCCTGTCTAGATTCAGGGCTCTGGGTCAAGTATAAGACTTCAAGGTCCCATTTTAGGGCACTGCATTTTTTTTTTTTTTTGGTACCTTCTATTTTCTATTGTTCTATTTTTATACCCAGGAAAGCTGCCTCATCTCCTTTTTTTCAGGGGAAAAAAATCAGAATATAAATGAATAACTACTTGTTCCAGGGTCTGCATAGTGGATGGATTTGAGGGAAAACCTGACAAAACAAAATAGGTAGAATGAGCAAAGCAAATGTTCAGATGAGATGAACAAAGGCTGGAGGGGGACGTTTGGGGTGACTGGCATACAGGCAGTAACATAAACCAAGACAGCGAAGAGATGGGTGAGGGAGACTGTGTGGCAAGTGATCTCTTGACCTTACCAACATTTAATGATTTGGTAGAGAAAGTTCCCAACAAGGTGGAGCAAGAGATGAACCAAGGGAAAATAAATGTCAGAAACAACCTGGGGAAGACAGCACAGCAGGGACTAAGCTGGCAAGGTTAACATAGCTGCCAAGTGTCCAATGAAGACATGAACTGATGTCTTTCTTTTGTATGCATCTCTGTATCTCTCAACTGCTAGCATAAGGCCTGGCACACAGTCCCTCAATATCTTTGAAGGAACAAGTATTTACTCTCCAGTTCAATCCAAAAAGGATATAAGGTAGCTAAATGGGAGCACTTAGTCAAAACTACTTTGTAAACATAAAGAAAATGGCTGCTCTGCGGTGTATGTAAACCCAGCAGAGGCAGTGGAACCTCTCTGAGCACCTTGCAATTCAAGGCATGGTCCAAGAAGCAGCAGCAGCAGGATCTTCTGGAAGGCCACTGGAAATGAAGACTCTCAGGCCCCTTTCCAGAATCTATATTTCAATGCAAGTGATCAGAATGCACAATCAAGTTTGAAGAGCAATGCTCCAAGAATAAGGAATCATCACTTTGCCTCTTAGCCTGACACTGAAGTTGATCTCAGGAACAAAACAGTAACTATATACAGTGCTCTTTTAACTTCCAGGTGACACTGTTAACTTTTTGATTCACTGGCAGGACAATGCCCCCTGGATGAATCTACTACACTGTCAGTAAATCTTGACACAGGCTGCACATAAGAATCACTGACAACTTTTAAAAATAGATGACCACCTTGGACTGCTAGAGATTCTAACTGATTTGGCCTGGGCAGTCTTAGGTTTTATTCTAATACCTTAGCAGAGGTTGAAACCACAATTACATGAAGTCCTAGAGTTTGAAAAGGGCATTCTCTACTTAACTTTGGGAATCTAGTCACCGTTAAGACAATAGTTCTTAACCTTGATGCACTTCAGAGTCATCTGGGGAACTTACAGAGCACACATGTCAGTGCCTCATCACAGAGGAGGTAAACCAGATTGGGGGGAGGGGGCGGGCCACCAGGAACATACTTATTTTTAAGCTACCCAGGTGATTTGAATGTGCAACTAAGATTGAGAATCACTAACCAAAGGAGAGACTCAGCCTCTAAAAGGTTTCATCAGATTTTTAAAAACTTTAAAACTAACTTTCTTCCTATCCTTATTTGCAGGAGACCCCAAAACAGGCAAAAGGTGCCACAGGGAGAAACCTGGGGAGAGAGCTACTGTGGAGAAGGCTGTAGGGCGGCGTGTCTTCCTCTTGGCACCCAGTCATTAGTTTTTCCCTAGAAAGCTATCACGGTATTTATCATTATCACTACGATTAACGCCGACCAGTATTTTGAGAGCTTACAAGCACCGCGCTCGGTATTCTACCAGCATGATCTCTAAACATCGTTGGAACTCCACAAGGTAAGAGTCTTACGATTCGGACTGAGGCTGGGCGACGGTACCTGGTTTGTCCAAAGTTCTGGTCAGAGGCAACCTGCATTCGAACCCAGGGGTGTTTGACTCCAGCTCTGTGCTCTTGTTCACAATCTCTAGGTCACCCGAGTGCCGGCAGGGGTCAACCAAGCACCGTTAGGCAGTGGGAGAGGGAGCGAGCAGTTGTCCCCTGGTCACCCCCACCAACAGGAGCCACAGTAGCCACGGCCCCGCGGCCTGGCCCCTTCCCTCTCACCCGAGTGGGCCCGACGCCCGACCCCAGCCAAGCCCCCCCCACAAAGTCACCGCCAGTCACCTGCGCGAGCACAAAGGCCGGCAGCGGAGCCCCCGGCCTCGTCCGGGTCTCCGCGGCGAAGAGGGTAGTGCTGAGCGGCCGAGCCGCGGCAAGCGTGGGGAGCCTGGGCAGCGGCGTGAAGGCCGTGGGAAGTCGGCGGACACAGGCGCAAAGGACACGAGCCGCCATGGCTACGCCGACCCAGGATGCACTGCGCCGCGCCCTCGGGTTCAGTATCCCCGTGCGCTCTGCGCAGGCGACGCACAGAGCGGCGGCTGTCGGGAGCGGCTGGCGGTGGCGGCCCCTGGCGGCTCCTGGCCGCACTGCGCCATCGGGCGGGTGGCCCTGCAGTCCTGGTCCAGAGGCGAGTAGATGCTAGAGCCGGGGCTAAAATGGTGTCAATATTGTCTTTCCCCAAATACTAATCGCCGACACAAGAAAGGAACTTATTTTTACTTATTCTCTTAAAGTTTTGATGTCGGTGATTCTTATAGGGGCAAAGGGACAAAGTAGGTGATTAAATAGTTAATCCCACTAGGGGATTCTAAGTAGAAAAATATGGTAAACCCCTGTAAGTTAATGATCACTCAAGAAAGCAGGTTTTCTTAACCACAAAACAAAACAGGTTTGCTTAGCAACAAAACCATGCAGAAGAAGCAGGAGACATACCCCCAAACAATAAAATAATGGTGCATGGGACCTACATCCTGCCAACTGAGCTGAGTAAGTTAATGACCCCTAGGTCATGTTCTCTGCACACGTAAAAAACAATAATTTACCGAAAGCTAACATTTCAAAGTACAGACCCTCATTGTACTGAGACCTGAAATATTCCCATAGAACCATAACATTCCTGGCTTGACCCTGTAGGGACAAGGAAACTCCCTTGCCCAACCTGCAGGAGTGATGATGGAAGCATGATGCCTACCCTACCCAAGAATGAGGAAGAAAGTGGTCTTTTCCCCAGCCCTGCTTTTTCCTTTGATTATAAAACTGTAGCCCACTAAGTTCTCAGGGTGCGGCCTCTCTTGCCTGCTGGCTTGTGAGCCTCACAAGCCTATTCTAATAAATCAATTATCTATCACTTTGCCTCTCACTGGATTCTTTCTGAGTGGAGACATAAAGGACTGCTATACCTTTATGGAGTCACCTAAAATGACACCAAATGGTTCCGATTCTTCCATATTAAGTTTATTGAATAGGTCAAAACTCAGTATAAAAGAGGAATGTGCAAATATGAGTCATGTAAATGTATAACTAAGACTAACAAATCTCGGACTTACAATAAAAACAATGCACATATTTAAGAACTTGACAATGTGTAAATTATATAGCTCACAAAAATGGGAACGTGGGAGTAAGCTGGAGTGCTAATTCATTCATATTTTTCAGCAGGGAAATCAAAACATTTGAACAATGGCTCCAAATTCGGAATACTGCCTGGATTAACAATCCAATCATGCCTTCAACTTACTTCAGTTTCTTTTTACTTTCATTAAATTCAAGTAAAATAAAATGCACTGCCTTGTAATTTCTATTTATGTATTCATTAAAATGTCAATAATCTGTTGTTATGTGCTAGTTGTTGAGGCTATATCAGTGACCAAGCCAGACTGGCAATCTATTTTCAGATAGCTTGGGTAGATATACAATAAACAACAAAAAATATAACACCCCCCCCCCCAAAAAAAAACCCTCCAGGAAGTAGTGGTAAGTACAATGAAGAACAATAAAGCAGAGAAGAGGGTAGTGAGGGCTATGAGAGGTGTGCTATTTTAGATAGGGTGGTCCTTGAAGGCCTCTCCTAGGAGGTAACACTTGAGCCAAGACTTTCATCAATCAGAAGGATGGAAAAGAAACCCTTGGGCATCACCCTGCTGGTGGTGATGCCAATCAGAGTCCCTATGGCTGTGCTAGCAGTCCACCCCAGGCTTCTCCTGCATCCTGTTTTCAACACCACCACTTCACTGCTTATCAAGCAATTGTATCACCTCTTTGGAATGGTCAGTGAGTAACTGGCCAAGCTCCACATCGAGTAGCAGTCTTTCATTTCTGCAGAAAACTGACAGGCACCTAGAACCTGACTGGAGTCCGAGGACTAGGGCCAATAAGATCTGCTTAAGTCACCAGTGACACATCGGCCTCTTGACTGCCTTCCTGGCCACGCTCTGTGGCAGACCCTGGGATAGACCTATGATGGCCTCAGAAGAGGGAGCAGTCAGGAAGAGCTCTATACCTACCAAGTCCACATACAGGACCCTCTCTTCCCATAACCTCTCTGTATTTCTGTGTTACATTTGATTCTTTTGGTCAGACACAACAAATCGCCTCATTTATTTTTTTAATTTTTTATTTTCTACTGGGGTAGAGCCATTAACAATGTTGTGGTAGTCTCAGGTGAACAGCGAAAGGACGCAGCCATACACAGACACGTATCCATTCTCCCCCAAACTCTCCTCCCATCCAGGCTGCCCCATAACACTGAGTGGAGTTCCACGTGCTTTACAGTAGGTCCTTGTTGGTTATCCATTTTAAATATAGCAGAATCACCTCTTATTTAAATGACATATTTTGGGAGAACTACTTTTCCTTCAGCAAATACATAAAGAGAAAAATGTCAGCCTACACTGTAGGGCAGAGGTTCATTATTGAGATCGACCCTTAGCAGCTGGGGAAGACTTAAGAGCGCACCGGTACTCTTCACTAGCACTTCCATCAAAGGGGTGTGAACATAAACTGTGTCAGCTTCCTGCACGCATCACCCCACCGGCCCACCAGTCAGCCCTCCCTCTGCCCAGCACACTTGTACTACTGTCCCATCCCCTCCTGGATCCCCTGGCACCTTATACCACCAATTCTTTCTTCTCCCCTCTACCTTCAACCTTCCCTTCCCTTCTAGCTCTTTCCCTTGCGCCCCTAAACATGCCAAAGTTCCTCCCCGCCTAAAAACAAAGCCGGAGGCCTCCTCCAGTGACCTTTAATATACCTCTAATATCACCATTTTCCCTTCCGTTCTTAGTTAACCTCTTTAAAAAAAAAAAAAACTTTATTTGGTTGATCTGTGTCTTAGTTGCCATACGCAGGATCCTCACTGCATTATGAGAAATACTTAGGTGCAGTGTGCAAACTCTTAGTTGCGGCATGTGGGATCTAGTTTCCTGACCAGGGACTGAACAGGAGCCCCCTGCATTGGGAGCCTGGAGTCTTAAGCCACTCGACCACGAGGGAAGTCCCCCTAATCAACCTTCTTGAAGGAATAATCTACTGTTTTAAACCTTCAATTCCTCACTTCCTATTCATTCTTTTTTCAAATTAATTTTTATTGGAGTACAGTGGATTTACAATGTTGTGTTAGTTTCTGTTGCCCAGCCAAGTGAATCAGTTATACACACACATATAGCCACTCTTTTAGATTCTTCTCGATACTTTACAGAGTATTGAGTAGACTCCCCTGAATTATACAGTAGGTCCCTACTAGTTATCTATTTTATATCTAGTAAGTAGTGTGTAATGTCAATCCCGATCTCCCAATCTGTCCGCCTCCTTTCCCCCTTGGTAGCTACAAGTTTTTCTACATCTGTGACTCTATTTCTGTTTTGTAAATAAGTTCATTTGTCCTATTCACCCTTTAATCCACTCTAATCTAGATAATACTTGACCCCCTACTCCCACCAGTTAAACTTCATAAACCTCACCACTGCATCTTAATTTAAGTCCAGTAGATACAACCTCTCTGACCATTCTTTCTCTGCCATCTTCATGGCCCTATTTTCTCTGCTCATCATTTAAATATTGATCCCTGTGGGGAGGTCTGTCCTTGACCCATTCTTGACTTTAAACATAACGTTTTCAAAATTGATTCACTCTAGAGGCTTTAATTTCCACTTCCATCCAGCCTGGCCTCTTCTTTGGGCTTCGTAGTCCTAGATCCAGCTGCCTGTTGCCAGATGATCTAAAAGCACTCTTTCCCTCCTCTTAAACTCAGGGTATCATGTTTCTCAGGGTTCCAGAGTAAATTAAATCTTTATGAAAATCCCTTTATTATTCATGATGTACTTGCAAAGTTATTAACTCATTTGAGGTTAGAGACTGTGAGGACAGAGTATAGCAGAGAAAGTGAAATCTTGTATGCAAAGGTATTAAAGGGTAGTAATGAAGTTAGCAAAACCCACTATAGACATATCATAAAAAGGCATCTTTAAAAGAGAGGTAATGGTGCATGGGACTTCCCTGGCAGTCCAGTGGCTAAGATGCCACGCTTCCACTGCAGGGGATACAGGTTCCATCCCTGTTAAGGGAACGAAGATGCTGCATGCTGTGTGTGGTGTGGCCAAAAAAAAAGAGAGATCATGCATATAGACTATCAATATACTCAAGTTAGGCAAATAAATACTTGTGGACTGGGATGAAATTTCCAATGATACTATCAGATTAGGGCTTTAAAAATTGCCATCTCTAGGGCTTCCCTGCTGGCCTAGTGGTTAGGAATCCACCTTGCAATGCAAGGGACATTGGTTCGATCCTTTGTCCGGGAAAATCCCACATGCCCTGGAGCAACTAAGCCCAAGTGCCACAACTACTGAGCTTACCAGCTGCAACTAGTGAAGCCCGCACGCCCTAGATCCTCTGTTCCACCGCAAGAGAAGTCACCACAATGAGAAGCCCATGCGCTGATATGAAGAGTAGCCCCCGCTCATTGCAACTAGACAAAGTCCGCACAGCAACAAAGACCCATCACAGCCAATAAATAATCTGGAAAAAAAAAACTGCTGTCTCTCAAACCACTTAGGGAAAGGTGAAGATGATGCCCTCAGTACATCTGTGCTGTTGACTAAGTGACTCTTGTGAAAATGCAGGTACTGGTATCAAGGATGCACGTCAGAATGCAAATGAACAACAGCATTTCTAAATAAGCATTTTAAATAGACTTTGCGTTACTATTAGTAGGTATGTGAAAATACTACAAACCTCATAAAAGTATATTGCAGGACTTCCCTGGGCTTCCCTGATAGCTCAGCTGGTAAAGAATCCACCTGCAGTGCAGAGACTCTGGTTCGACTCCTGGGTTGGGAAGATCCCCTGGAGAAGGCAAAGGCTACCCACTCTAGTATTCTGGCCTGGAGAATTCCATGGGGTCACAAAGAGCTGGACACAATTGAGCGACTTTCACTTTTTCCCTGGCGGTCCAGTGGTTAAGAATCCATGTGCTTGGAGAAGGAAATGGCAACCCACTCCAGTATTCTTGCCTGGAGAATCCCATGGATGGAGGAGCCTGGTGGGCTGCAGTCCACGGGGTCGCAAAGAGTCGGACACGGCTGAGCGACTTAACTAACTAACTATAGATCTAAGAAAGGGGGTTGCTAAATCCCTGGGCTCACTTCACCCAGTAGGGGCCTGGCCTTTTCTGTTCATCTCCTTTTCCTCAGTTCTTCTCTGTTTCCTTAGGGCGCTCAAGAAAGCTCAGCCCTTGCCCAGCGGGGAACAGCTGAGTCCATCTCCAGGCGGGCTCTGTTATTAGTTGCTCCCACTCTTCACAGGGTCCCTGAAGAGGATCCAGCAAACTGCATCCTGCGGCTGTAAGCACGGCAACTCCCACCCACCACGGCTGGGCCTCAGCTGCAACAGTGAGAGCCCCTGGACAGAGCAGGTGGCTCCTGCCCCCAGGAGTGCCCGGGCGGCCTGCGCCTGCTTCCCCAAACCCCCAGCTGTGGCAGAAAGCCGTTCGTTTCATTGGATTTTTTTTCCCTACTGTTTTTCTATTCTCTATTTTGTTTATCTCGGCTCTAATGTTTATTATTTCATTACATCTGCTCACTTTGCGTTTTGTTTATTCTCCTTTCTCGGTTTCCTTGAGGTATAAAGTTAGGTTATTGATTTGAGATCTTTTTTAATGTGCACATTTATATCTATGAACTTCCCTCTTAAATCTTCTTTCACTGCCTCCATAAATTTGATACATTGTGTTTACATTTTCACTTATCTCGAGGTTTGTTTTTTTTTAATCACTTGTGATTTCTTCTTTGATCTTTTAGTTGTTCAGTATTTTGTTGTTCAGTTTTTACATTTTTGTGACATTCCCAGTTTTCCTACTGTTACTGATTTGTCATTTCATTCCATTGTGGTTGGTAAAGATACTTAGTATGATTTCATTCTTGTTAACAATTTATGCCTCCTCCCCCCAAATTTTTGTTCTAGAGCATGCATTCTGATGTCTTAGGCCAAAGCAAAAGAGAAGAAAGGTGAGGCAGAGATCTAAGTAAAGTGTTTTTGAAACTGATAGACATGAATAAGATACATGAGGAAATTACAAGTTGCTGATCTAGGAATTTTTTCTGTCTTCACCTATTGAAAGTTTAATTTTTTTTAATTGAAAAAATTTTCTTCAGTTTATATCTTTTCCTGACTTGTTAAATTGAAAATAAAATTTATGAAAAGATCAAAAAAAAAAAAAAAAAAGAATCCATGTGCCCACGCAAGGGAAACGGGCTTGACCCCTGATCTAGGAGATTTCACCTGCTGTGGGGCAACTAAGCCCATGCAGCGCGACTACTGAAGGCTGAGAGCCCGACAGCTTGTGCTCTACACTGAGAGAAGCCACGTGGATGGGAAGCCCAAGCGCCCCAACTAGAGAGCAGCCCCTGCTTGCCACAACTAGAGAAAACCCGTGTGCGGCAACGAAGACTTAGCGTAGTGAGAAACCAAAGTATACTGCCTATCAGTACATTGAGTTAACCGAGATCTACTGTGTAATAAGCATTGCTGACTGAACATTCTAGCTGTAAAAGAATTAGTTCTTCTTCCTGAAAATCATCTTTACAGGACAGGAAAAAATATGCCAAACAGGATGTATCAAAATAAATATTTATTAACATTTCAAGCTTTATGTACATATACCTTTAAAAGGAAATGTGCAAATGGGAGGAATCACAAAAATCCACTTATATACCCTCTCTCCCAAAGTAAGTACAAATGCGCATTCAAGATCAGTAGTGCCCCCACCATCAGAACACTGTCAGAATGAACACAGGTAAGTAAGTGTTTTAAAACCCTTTCAAATAGTTGCTCCTTTAAAGTAGCCACTTCAAAGAGTACTAAGAGACCAAAAATACCCAGAACACTGTGTTTTCCAGGTTACCCTAACTTTTTAGTAGCGGTATACAAATATATTTCCATCTTTTTGTCCAGCCAACAAATGAGAATCTGTACCTGACCATTTAACAAAAGACCAATTCTGGCCAGAGACAGGGGGAAGGAGAGCAGTGCAGTGACCCAGGAGTAAGTCCCAAACGGCAATGCTTCCAGAAGTCAATACTGCTGCTGCCAAGTGGTCTTTCACGTCGCCTTCCAGGAACCTAGCAGCAAGCAGAGAAGTGACAATTCAAATTACATACCAAAAACAAACAAACAAAAACCATCAAAACAAAAACAGGCCAAAACCATGGTCTCTAGAGCAACAAGAACAAAGACATGTGGGAACACGAATGTGTCCGCATGCAATCCTAGGACTGCTGGCTATGAGTACTAGAGGCGCTGCCTGTCTCTTTGATGCACCTTTGTATCTCCTCACACCAGCTCACTGTGGCCTGCTTCCCACTCGTCAAACCAGCCGAGCTTGGCCTCACCTTGGTGTCTTTGCTTTTGCTTGTCCCTCTCCTTGACAGGTCTAACCCCAGGGCATAGCCTGCCTGGATTTTGGTCATTGTTCAGGCCTGTCATCCGCATAGAAAAGTCACACCTATTCAGCAATCTGAGTGTGCACACACACATACACTCTGCTCCCTGTCTATCGCAGCACCTTCTTTTTACCTTCACAGCAATGTGAGATTGTTTGCTTCTGTATCTGTGAGAATATGAATGTGAGATTCTCTTGTTTCCATATTTGGGGGCTGTCTGTCCCACAGAAAATGTAAACATCATGAAACAAATCTGGTTGTCTTAAGATGGGGCTCTGCAGTCAGCTACCAGGGTTTGAAAGAGTGCCAAATTCTAACCACTAGACCATCAGGGATGGTACTGGGGTTTGAATTCCAACAAAGTAAGAGATGTGTGACCCTGGCAAGTTATTTAACTTCATCAGTAAAATAGAGATAGATGCTATGAGTATCTACTTCATAGGACTGCTTTGAAGTTTAATAAAACAGTTGATATAAAAAGCTTAGTGCAGTACCTAACACATAAGAAATGCTTTGTTGTTCAGTCGCTCAGTTGTGTTCGACTCTTTGACACCCCATGGACTGCAGCACGCCAGGTTTCCCAGTCCTTCACCATCTCCTGGAGCTTGCTCAAACTCACGTTCATTGAGTTGGTGATGCCATCCAACCATCTTGTCCTCTTTTGTCCCCTTCTCCTCCTGCCCTCAGTCTCTCCCAGCATCAGGTTCTTTTCTAATGAGTCAGCTCTTTGCCTCAGGAGGCCAAAGTATTGGAGCTTCAGCTTCAGCATCAGTCCTTCCAATGAATATTCAGGACTGATTTCCTTTACGATTGACTGGTTTGATCTCCTTGCAGTCCAAGGGACTCTCAAGAGTCTTCTCCAGTACCACAGTTTGAAAGCATCAATTCTGTGGCACTCAGCCTTCTTTATGGTCCACATCCATACATGAGTACTGGAAAAACCACAGTTTTCACTAGATAGACCTTTGTCGGCAAAGTAATGTCTCTGCTTTTTAATATGCTGTCTAGGTTTATCATAGCTTTTCTTCCAAAGAGTAAGCGCCTTTTAATTTCATGGCTGCAGTCATCGTCCACAGTGATTTACGAAATCCTTAATAAAAATTAATTATTCCTCACTGCCACATCACCAGTGCCTTGTAGAGAGCCTGGTACACAGTCAAGTCTAAGTGAATATTCTGAGTGTACCAGGTGATATATTTTATCCCTGGCTCACACCCAACTTTGTTTTTTTGCACTCAACTTTGTGTAGCTGTCCGTAGCTCATCTTTTGAAAATCCATAATGTTTTCCTTGACAGTCTCTCCCCAATCCTCCACTGTGAATTAAAGTGCCCTTCCATCCCAAACAGTGCAAGCCTCCTGGCATTATGTCCACCAAACAGCAAAAAAATTTGTTTTTCTTTTCTTTTTTGAGCAGAGAAGGATTTACTATGGGGCCAAGCAAACAAGGAGAACGGTGACTTGTGCTCAAACACCTGAGCTCATGATTTTCTAACTTCCATGAGATTAGGAACAGTAGTGCTTCCTACAGGACTGGCACCAAATAGGCTTTCAAGATTTGCTAAATAGGTTTGAAAAGGGACAAAAGAAATGCTTGATCTAGTTGTTCCATGTAACTTCAATTACTGGACCAATGACTATGCTTCTTTCTTTATATTCAAGAAAACAAGTTTTATGCAAGCACATATTATAGATGAGAGTTCTGAGGTTCTTGTTGCGCTAAGAACACTTGCAGAAATGCCACAGCTGGCTATACACACAAGAAGACGGACTTTTAGAACATGCATCACCTAGCAAGCTTAGGACAAGACCCAAGGAAGGAGAAATACACGTTGTAACCATCAAGGTTGCTTACCCTTGAGAGTTATTAAAGCTAAACTTTGTGATCCTGTTCTATTAGGTTTAATAGACCTATACTAGGTCTATTCTCAAACATTAATAAAAGCAGTATTTAGAAATGATACCTTCAATGTTGCTTGGTTCACCTAAGAATACTAGCACTACTTCAAGCTTTAGATAGCTCAGAAAACTGTTGGGATGCCAGTAACTGTGGCATTGGTAAACAGATCTCATCAATCAACAGATAAAATATTTTATCAAAAGATAAATGTCAACTGCCTACATGATGGAGGTACAGTCAGTATTTCAAAGTACATATATCTTCTTTTTTTTTAAAATTATTTCTTTATTTTTGGCTGCACTGGGTCTTTCTGTTGCTACACGCAGGCTCTCTCCAGTTGCGGCAAGCAGGGGCTACTCAATAGTGAGTGGTGTGTGAGTTTCTTATTGCGGGGCTTTGCTTGTTGCAGAGCACAGGCTCTAGGCAGTGGGCTCAGTAGTGGCAGCAAGGCTTCATTGCCCCACAGCATGTGGAATTGTCCCAGATTGAACCTGGGTCTTCTGTATGGGCAGGTGGATTCCTATCCACTGTACCACCAGGGGAGTCTAAGAGATCTTCTTAAGTGCATTTAAAACTTCCTTAATTTAACTTTTATGGAAAGAACATAAATGATAAGTTTCTTGCAGAGAATATTAATTACTCTGAATATAATTACACCAATATTAATTGGTGTGGGGAAAAACAAGGCTTGACTATACATAAAATACCTATCTGGTGCCATACTGCTGGGCAATCATAGGATGGAGGGAATCTGAAGTTTGACTCAGATCTAGTAAACTTCACACTTCAACCTACTTCTTAGTATTCTTTACCATGATCTGTAGTATTTGTTTCCATTCACATCAGTCACAGAAAAATATTTGGTTTCTACATTTGTACAGATGTTTCTCACAATGTCACACTCATTGAACGGCAGTCACACACTTGCCTTCCAGCTTGCCCGTGAGGAAGGCAGTAGAGCATCGCACCCATACTCAGGGCTGTCTTTGGGTTAATCACAATCAGCTGAAACACAGGGCTTCCCAATAACTCGTTCTCTTTGGCGCAAGGGTGGCTCAGAACAACAAACAGGAGGCCCTGATGTAGGAGAAAAATTAATGACCAAATAAATCACCAAGAGTATGTGGGGGGAAAAGAAAGCGTTGGCAGAGACAAAACCACAGAATCATAGGAACGGCCAACAGACTCTTAAGTCTCGAGGGTTTAGTCCCTGGATCACTCTTTTTCAGGCAGAACCTCTGAGGGGACCACGGAGCTGGACTCTGGGCTTCTCCGGCACAGGGCTCCCCACGACTTTACAGACAGTCTTTGCAGGTGTGAATCGAGCTGACTTATCGGCTTCCTCAACTTTAGAGCCTACTGACATCCATGCCATCCACTTGGGGAAATGCTGGCGTTAAGAAATGAGGACATAGAAACACCTGGACGGAGTCTTCAAACCAGAAATGTTCACCTCTAAGTTGGTTTTTGAAAATTTGGAACACATTTTCCCATAAAAACAATCTTTTCAGTGGTGACAGGATTTTCAGGCCAGTTTGCAATAGCCTGTTTATTTATAGACTAAAAATGATCCAAAAAAGGCACCATCACCTATGGTTGTTTCTGTGGGAAAATGTGTTACAGACCTCCCACGACTTTAAAATTACATGTTCTCAAAAAAAAAAAAAGAAAAAAAAATTACATGTTCTAATAATAACATATTTGTGTATGAAAATATATATGTCACACATATGTATAAACACACATGTATATTGCTGAAAGTAATTATTTCAGGGGTAAAATGGGAAAAATTAATTACTGAGCCATCTTAGGATTAGTAACATTCATTTCTAATTCATACATTTCTGTAATGACTGAATTCTTATAAGGAAATTAATTACCATTATAATTCGTTGGTTGTTAAAAAAACAACTGAAAGTCAAAAAATGTGAAATGCTATATACTTAACTAGGGGTTGGCAAACTGGCCTACAGGTCAAATCCGGCTCAATGCTTATCTTCATATGGTTCATGAGCTAAGTATGGTTTCTGCATTTTGAAATACTTAGAAAAAAGGAAGAACATTTTGTGTCACATGAAAATTATATATGAAACTCAAGTTTCAGAAAGCTTTATTGTCCAAAAAGTTTTATTGGCACAGAGTCACATGATTTGTTTACATGTTACCTCTGGCTGATCTGGGGCTGTAGTGGTAGAAGCGTTGTGACAGAGACCACATGGCCTGCAAAACGGAAAATATTTACTATCTGGCCCGTCGCAGAAAAAGTTTGCCGATTCCTACACTGAACTATTGGCTATTATTTCTGGAGGTTGGCTTCATGGTGACATTTTACTTCCTATATCACACATTTCTGCATTAAATGTTTTAATATCAAATAGGTATCAATGTAATAACAAAAATGTAAAATTATTTAAATGCTTAGTAGGTATACTTAATCATTCCAGAGATGAACTTAACCCTCTTATTTTAGAATAAAGAAAGTTAGCCCCAAGATGATGTGATAGGTTATCTAAGATCACACAACTGCTGAGTTCATCTCCACAGAAGTCGCTGGCCTAGGGAGAGATGCCCCCTTCGTGTTCAGAGCCTGCGGGTGCTGGTGAACGCAGGGCTGCCACTGCGCTGGGCAAGTCAGTCTCCGCTCAGCGCTGAGCCGGCTGCTTGCGCCTCTGCTTGTGGCTCAGCAATCTCTGTTACTCAGGCAGTTACCTCTGACTCCTGGACAAGTACCTTCAGCCTGTTCAGATGTTAAAACCAGACTGTAAGCCAAGTCTACTGACACAGCGCCTAAGAAGCTGTGTTTGTTTCTATACAGGAATGCTGAAGCCTGAGAGAAAAACATGTCTAGGACGCTTTACTCACCCTTCCTAAGGGGATGCATTCACATCACAAATCATTTATGGCAATGTGGTTGGGAGCCAAATCTGAAAATCAGCATATCGTTTCTAGGTACAGTCTAGAAATCAAGGTTTGCCCTTAAGTCATACAGTCAGAAATTTTACCCAGTCATATTGTACCATCACTAATACACACTCATAAATTTCAAGAAAGAGCAAGCAGTGCTATCCAATTTTGAAAAAAACAGGTACCAGAGAGAGGGCCTAGTAACTATGACTTACAAAGTTATCACCCTCATTCAGTGAGACCCACCGAAACACACAGACTAGACACGGAGTGGTCCCAGCAGGTCATGACTTACCATTTCAGAGTAAGCTTTGTGACAGACTGAAGCTTGGTAGGAATCATCGATGTGCATCTTTTTCAGGAGCTGACCAGTTTTTAAGTTCCTTGGACACCAAAAATAAATAAGCTCATATCATTCTTCCAACAAACTGGTTTTCACATAATATTCTCTTATGTATCACAGCATCCTTTAGGAGGTGACCAAGGGAAAAACTAAGGGACACAGGACCTTAGTTTTGATTAGCCACCGATTTAGCTAAAAACAGAACTACAGATTAACTTTGCCAATAGTGTAATTTGATAGTTTAGCTTTAGATTGAACCTGCTATGCCATCAGGGATAAATCTTTTCAAATTCTAGGGGAAAAGTTTTCCAGGATCTCATTTCACTTCTACTGAAATTAGGCACGTGGCATAGCTGTATCATGACAATTTTATCACGCTTCTTGTTATGTCTAAATTTTCCATGTAAGTCAATGGTCAGGAAACCAAATCTGGTTAGGAGAGAAACTACACCTAAAATAGACTTATAATTATCTCTCTATAATATGTTAATACTAGAGCTAGACTAAGATAATAGAGAGAGAAGACTGAGATGGAATAAAAAATTGAAAAAGGAAGACAGAAGAGGGTGAATATAAAGAAAAAAGTTTGTTGGAACCACTCCTTAGTTCTATTGAGGATATGTGACACTGATCACCTGTTCCACCACATGACTCCACTTATGAGAAACCCTCAGTTTTTCGGCCATGCCACATGGCATGTGGGATCTTAGTTCCCAATCAGAGATAGAACCCACACCTCCTGCAATGGAATCCCAGAGTCTTAACCACTGGACCACTAGGGAAGCACTGAGGCGTTGCAACAGAACTTAAGGCAACTGTGGGGCTGAATATTCCCCCTTAAACATAGAACTTAAACTGATACTTAGAAGCTCTAAGAATAGTCCTTTCCCAGCCTCGAATTGCACTCTGATCCTTTATCTACAAAATGCCAACAGGCTATTATTAGAAAAAGAGGGAAACTGAAGGATGTAATGAAAAAAGGGAAAGAGTAGGCAACAGCTGGAAAAGAACTTTTGTAATGAAACATTAGGGAAATGGAAGGTGGAGAAAGCAAACATGGACCCCACTGAAGGTTTTATTTGGGGGGGGGGAGGAGGGATGGGCGCATGAGTATTTATAAAGTGATAGTATAACATATAATATGGAGGTTGAGTATTGAGACTAATCACTAGATTATATTAATAGTTCAGGAGTCAAACAATGAAGGGCCAGGCTACAGAAATAGCAAAAAGAACAGAAAAGACAACGTTTACAAAGAACGTTGTCTGAAATAAGACCTATGTGCAGAAACCCCAAGGCAAGTGCCAGAAGTGGAAACCTGGTAGATTAGGTCAGGGTCAAACTCCAGAGGCTCCCTGGCGGGGAGGGGACAAAGTTTCTTTCAGGGGCCACACTTGCCTAGTTTATTCCTAGAGGGTCAGGGTTGAACAATGCAGAATAGGCTTGTAGGAATGACACTCATAACTTTCTCTCACCAAGACCCATTCTGGCCTCAAGGGAATAATTAATGGAGAGTCTTCTGAGAAAAAAAATCAGCCTCTTCTCCTACCACAAATTAACCTTCAAGTGAAAAGGCCTGGTGTGGCTCTCCCCTGTGGTCAGGAAAGAGGTGGCTGGGGACTCTTTCAACTGTCATTTCCCTATCACAAATTTGTTCATTTGAATCATCTAATCAAACAAGTTTTAGACATCCAGTAATTTTGGACTGTATTCTAGACACAATGACACATCATATAAACTCTGCATTCTGCTCCTCTGAAGAATACTGATTTTGTTTTTAACTCTAGTCAACAGTTAAATTGGCTAAACTCAAATTCTAAATGCTGAAAACCCAGTTCAGTTCTCTTTGCTTTACCTTTTCTTTGCTTCTGCATTAAAAACAGTATTAAAAATCAAGCCTTTTCTACCAAAGCAGTTTCTAAGCAGCCCTTCTACATATTACTGAACAATGCATGTATGGAGTTTAAAGGTCAGCCAGACATTTAACCAGAGTTCAGGGCTCCTTCTCTGGCTGTCTATTTTTTGGGATTTTTCTTTCTTGCTTTCTAGCTGCTGCAGTCTCCTTGATTTCTATCCTTTGGTCCTTTAAGGCAGCAGGACAGAAGGTTTCCTGTAACCACGTGTGCCTCACCTTCGAACAGGAAACTTGCCCAGTGACATTTCCTTCCTCCACGTACTGAGCTTCCTCCAGTATATATTTTTTTCTCCCTCTTTAGTGCTTTCAGATAGTTCTTTTCTATCTTTTGCACAGAATTCATAGGTATTTGAAGCAGAAGAGTTAATCTCAGAAAGCTACTCAGCCATTAACCAGAAAGAGTACATTTTTGACAACAATAAAATTTCACTTAAAGTAGTTTGCTTGGACTATTTGAATTAATATGATGTTCTCGTTAAGATAAGTATATAGCATCTGACAGTAACCAAATAATTACACAATCATATTTACAGAGCTTCTTATTAAATCTTAATAACCCTGTGAAATTAAGAGGTATATCCTGATACTACAGATGAGAAAAATAGGGCTCTCAAGGGGAAGCTTACCAAATAACAATGTTGTTCATTATAGTGGTACCAAGCAGAGCTTCCTGCATTCCTTGAACCTCGGCAAAAGTTAGTATGGTCTCTTCAGGGGGCATCAAAAGCTGTTTTTCTTTGCTTCTGCATTAAAAACAGTATTAAAAATCAAACCTTTTCTACCAAAGCAGTTTCTAAGCAGCCTTCTGCATGTTATTGAACAATGCATAATAGACAGTAACCTAACGACAAAAAAAAAAAATTCACCCAGAAAACGTGTATTCTAAACATTCTACAGTGAACATATACTTTCATATTATCTACCTGGATATATTGTAGGCACCTCAGATTCATCATATCCAAAATTAAACTTACCAGCTCTCTCTTTAAACCTGTTTCTTTCAGCACTGCTATCTCAACTAACTGTTCCACCACCTACCCAGGTGAGCAACCCTGAAACTTGGACTTTATCCTTATCTCTTTCCTCTCTATTTACTCAATCACCCAGTCCTAATGACTTTATTATCTCATCTCTCTCAAATCCACTCTTTCTCCCCATCTCCACTAACATTTTCCTAATTTAAGCAAATGATTATTTATTTCTTGCCTGTTTTATTTCAACGCAGTCCATGCAGTCACAAAGAGTTGGACATGACTTAGTAAATGAACAATTTTACTGCAACAGGTCATGGATAAAGAAGACAAACAAGGTTCATGCCCTCTGTTATTAGGAAAGAGATAAATCCAATAAAGTGTAATGAGTATACGACAAACATAGAAGATGCTCTGAGTTCTGTTTTTAGCATGTTCACTTTGAGGTATCCATGAGATATCTAACAAACAGGCATGCAGGTCCAGAGGCTGAGAAAGAGTTCAGAGTTAGAAATGCATGTTTGTATGCTTGCTGGGCCTCTCGGCTCCACCACCCTCTTCCCTGCCACGGCCGGCTCCGCCTCCCGACACTGCTCTGTGACAGCCCAGGACAGAGGCAGACCCTGTTGCGCTACACATACGGCAGAGAAAACAAGATGCTACTGATTCAACTTCCTCTGAAGCCCTGTGATGAAATCATTTTTGATCTAACAGTAAAATCAACCAACGCTTTTCTTACCCTCCATCTTCGCCAAATGTCGTAATTTCGACTTGCTGATCACAAAGAGTCCCACTGCTACTGACGAGCCTCCTCTTTGCCAGGCCAAGCACAGCTTTGATATTTCCAGAACTCAGGAGCACTTGCTTTTCACTTTTACCATCGGGAGAACAAAAGAGTGCCCTAAACCAAATATAAGGAAAAATGCAGAGCAGTCAGGAGCAAGCCTTTAATATGAGAAGACTAGGCTCAAACTTTAAAAGGAAATTTTAGTCAGGGATGTCACTCTATTGATAGCTTTTTTTTCAAAATGAATCTCTCTTTGGACCTAAATTTAGATTCTTTCAAGACTCAAGTCTAGGTTATAATTTAAACTCAAAACAAGATGACAAAGATCCAGGTAAAGAAAAAAAAACCACGCCTTGAGAATTATTTACCTGATTTCTCTGATTTCCAAATTTCCCAAAGCCACACACACAAGATTGCAAACATCAGGCACTACAACTATCTGTAATACCGGAACCTAAATAAAACAAAGTAGCCCAAAATTATATTTGGTTATTTCATTTTTAATTAATCTAAACTTTCCAAAATTTGTCACATTTCTTTCTAATGTCACCGTACCTAGTTTCAAACACTTGAGGAACTGTGAAAAAGTTCAGCAAACATCCTCTTTTTATAAGATGTAAACTCAAATAAGCTATGTGCATGATAGTGTTTACTGTGGCATTTATTTAACATAATAAATGCTTCTAGTGATGGGAGAATAATTAAATTCTGGTATGTGGACGAATGGAACAACATGCAACCATTTAAGACAAGCTTATGCACTGAACAAATATTTATGAGCAGCACTCTGCCAAACACACTGCTACCGGCTGTGGGTCTACTGGAGAACAAGAATGAAATTTGCTAAGACAGTCGATCTTAAGCATTCTCACCAAGGAAAAAGGGAAACTGTGAGGTGATATGCTGATTAACTTGATTATGGAAACCCTTTCACAGTGTGTATGTACATCAAATCATCACACTATGCACTTTAAATATATTACATTTGTCAATTATACCTCAATAAAGCTGGAAAAATAAAATTCAAAATAAACAAATAAGTAGGAAGAATATGTAGAAACAAGCAAACATATTTATATAGCAAGAAAAGGCAACTTAACAATTTTAAGCATACTCAGACTGCAACCATGAAAAATACATACAAAGGTAGACAAGGACAGAAGAAACTACGGCTAGAAAAAAAACAGAAATAACATTTTGATGAGAGGTATCAGCAAGTTTAGAAGTCAGAATAGACAGGAAATTTCAAGATTCTCCAGCAGGTACAACGTAAAAATCCACCTCTGGATAAACATATGATAAAGCATGGTATTAACTCTAGAATCTAAATGCTGGGCATATGGGTGCTCCCTATATCACTTTCCCATATATTTGGAAATTTTCATAATTAAATACTGGGGGGAAAAACATCATTTCTCTGCTCTGTCTCGCATAGTCACAGACCCTCTATTTTTGGTAAGCTGCCCATCTGTATTTTCATGCAAATGATTGCAAAGATCTCTTTCAGCTATAAGATTCTGATTTACCTCTGTGAAGTGCCAGGAATAAATTTTTTCCCACTGCCAAGCATCCAGAGGTTTCCAAAGAGAAACGACGTATTCACAAGCAGTTACGATACACGGCTCTTTGAAACCAGCTATTTCCCACCACGTGGCACTCACATCCACAGAACAAGAACCTGAAGGATTCTGACACAGAATAGCAACAACAACGACGTTAAAGGGGTTCCTGGGGGCAGAATAAACATGAAAAGTGATGGATTACAAGGATTAGATGAAATACCAACTGAATGTAATTAAACTTTCATGCAGGTCAAAAGAGACTTGTGGGTCTTATGTAACTACAAAAATTGCCCATACACACTCACAATGAGAGATTTTACAACGGGTAGCTCCAGACTGGAACAGATTCGGATTTAACCATCACAACAGACCCTAAGACCATAAGAACTAATTGAAACGTTAGTTCCTTAAGAACCTTTGGAAATGAAACATTCTCATGAAACACCCATAGGTTAAAGACAGAATAAAACTGAAACAACATACTATTTCTAAATGAAGATGCAGAATGTGGTGCCCAAAGCAGTACTTAAAAAAACTCCTATAATTATAAAGGTATTAATATTTATAAAAAATTCATACAGATAAAAATAAAGCAAGCAGCTCAAGAAGTTAGTAAAAGAACAATGAAATAAGCGCAATGAAAAACAGAAGGACTTACGAAC
The DNA here is from genome assembly GCF_910594005.1 of Cervus elaphus. Taxonomy (NCBI): domain Eukaryota; kingdom Metazoa; phylum Chordata; class Mammalia; order Artiodactyla; family Cervidae; genus Cervus; species Cervus elaphus. The sequence goes on from NC_057824.1 coordinate 35,376,008, forward strand.
AATAAAAACAGGGAAAAAAATGAAAGAGGAAACCAAAAACTAAATTAACAATCAACACAACAAAAAACTAGGTTTTCGTGAAGACTTACAGAATGGACAAACCTCTTAAGTTTGATGAAGGTAAAAAATGCGTTCAGAGGGCTTCCCTGGTGGTCCATTGGTTAAGAATCCATCTTGCAATGCAAGGGACACCAGTTTGATCCCTGGTCTGGGAAGATCCCACATGCTGCAGGTCAACTAAGCCCATGAACCCTACAGCCCAGGCTCCACAATAAGAAAAGTCACTACAATGAGAGCCCACGCCCCGCAACTAGAGAGTAGCCCCTGCTCAGTGCAACTATAGAAAAGCCTGTGCATAGCAACAAAGACCCAGCACAGTCAAAAATAAAGTAAATAAAAAAAAAAAAAAAAACAAAAAACTTTTAGAAATGGGGAGTGAGAAGAGAGAGGCGTAACTGCACATACACAGACCAAAAAACTATGAGAATAAGTGACTTTTTACCTACAAATTTGAAAATGAATCAAATGGCTGATTCCTTTAAGAAACTGTTATTAAAACTGATTTAAGAATAGCTTCAAAACAATATAAGTGTATCTTTTACAGAAAAGGAACCTGGGACTCAGAGGCTAAACAATTTGTGCCAGGTCACATAGCCAGTGATCTGGAGAAACAGTTTATGTGGATTTAAATCTCTTTTTGTCTACACCAGTTGTTCTCAATTAGGGGTGGTGATTTTGCAACCCTCCCCCGGGGGGACAGTTAGCAATATCTGGAGACACTGCTGTCATCTGGGGAGGGGGTGTGACGAGTAGGGACCACGGCTGTTGCTAAATGCCATACAGTGCACAGGCCTGTCCCCAGCAACAGAGAATAATCCAGCCCCAAATGTTAACAGTAGTAAGACTGAAGACCCCTGCTCTGTACCGTCCTATTTCAAGTATAAAAAGCTCACCAGGACACGGGTCCAATTCACTTCACAGGATTTACCAGAATATTATTTATGTTTCTCGGAACCATATATATCACACAGCCTATGAATATTAACCATTCACTATGTTATAATCAAGAACTGTTACCCATTTTCTTATAAAGTAAGTGATTCTTCTAGAAATACTATATTATTTGGGTAGGAGAGTCATGAATAAACCCTCTCTGTCAAAATGCCTGATTTAAACATAGATACAAAGTTGAGCTCCCTAGCTTCAGTTTTTCTTGGCAATAGCTTGACATAAAAACTTCTTCAGAAGATCTCAGAATACATATAACAGGTAAACATTGCAAAGGAGAATTTAAATGATTTTCTCAATTTATTTTATCAAGGATCAAATTTTTCTGAATTTTCCAACCAGTTCATTGCATTTTTTGCATGTAAGACACAAGAGATAAGTCTTCTGACCTTTAACTTTGAAACCAGCTGTAGGGTGCCTGGGTTTAAGCTATCCCAAGCAGGAACCTCTGCTATTTCAGTCTGTGGAGACAAAAACCACATCATTAATATATACATTATATATGGTACCTGTCTGTATCACTCATTCTTCAAACTATTTCCTATGTTTTATTTTCTGTAAAAGCAGCGAAGCTCCAAACGCAACTGCTTCATGAATAACAAAGAGAACAGCATCCCTTAAAAATACACATATTTTAATTAATCCTAATTTCCCCAGAATGAACTTAATATTTACAGCGAAGTCATATCAAAGAAACATGGTAAAACATTTTAAAACACTGAGGAACTGAGTCCATGTTCACTAAGACACTTCATTCCTTCAGAGAAAACTTCATGAAGAATGCAGTCTGTACCTGCTCAGCGGAATGTCTCGGTGATTCCTGGAGCTGACTTGCTTCGTAGGTCAAAGACTCGGTGGGCAGAGTTGTTGCTTGGGGACCAGAGCCAGGGTCACAGGAAGGATGTCCTGCTCTTCCGGCCACATGCTGGCCGCTATCTAATTTCAGGGGGCTGCTCCAGCTGTCGCATTGTTTACGACTGCTAGCCAAGCTGACTGTGGCTTTGAAGTGAGAAAGATGGGGTAGAGAGCAGGTTTGTCCGACCACCTCTGCAGAGACCTTTTCTCTGTGGGCTTGGGAGCCAAAAGCTGGAGTAGCGCCTAATATGGGGAAAGCAGGTGAGCACAGGTCTGCCGTCAGTCTGTCATTATCATCAGAGGCAACAGTATTCAAAGGAGTGAAAAGTAAAATGGATGAAGAAAGGTCCTTTCTCCGAGGCTGGCTTCTTTGGCTTTGCATTTTAGAATGTGCCTTTCCTGGTAGAATAATTAGTTCCTCTTCCACGTCCTCCTTTTCTATATTGCTTTGTTTAGGGCTTGGTTCCTCCACAACAATATAACTTTCCCCTTTAAGATGCCCCTCTCCATGTACTTTTGATCCAGAAGGCTCCATCAGCTTTTCTGAGCAGGACTTCAGTTTTTCAAGCTTAAGAGACCCAAAGTCTTCGTCAGGTAACTGAAAGTCTGTGATTTTGAGAAAAGACGACAGATGCTTTAAACTTAGCATTTCGCTCCTATGAAATGGAGCACTGAAAGCATCATCTTCCGAAGAGAAATAAGCGTAATCACTGCAAGAAAGGGAGCCTTCTCTTTGACAATGACCTTCCTTCCCTAAAACAGAAAGCAACAACAAAAACAGATCCTCACCAATTCCCACCAGACAGTGAGTTTCTAAACCCGAACATCATGCAGTGTTTTCCCACCCAGGGCTCTAAAACTTCTGTGGACAGTTCAACAATCAGACATAGGCTAGTGCATAATGAGCAGCTCTCCCTCTCCCTCCGCAGGACCAATCCCCGTGTGGTGCTGACAGCGCTGGCTGGGACCAGTCTGGTGCCAGCTCTGCCACTGGTTCGCTATGTTATCCTGGGCAAGCCAAATTCACTTTATTTCCCCTTGTCCCTTCTGAGGCAGCTGGGTTAAGAATCTCTAAAGTCCCTTCTGATCCACAACTGTCATTCCAACAGGCTATCAGAGTACAGTCTACAACATGCTGGCTCTTCTCACTGAAGAAAACACAGTCCCCTTTTCAAACAAAGATTAAGTTATTAGACTTCGAGCAACAGGAATTCTGTATCATTCAAAATGCAGCTACATCCAATACCTTATAAATGGATGAGAGCTGTGCTACATGTATACAATGGAATATTACTCAGCCATGAAAATGAATGAAATGCTGATATGTGCTACAATGTGGATGAATCTCGAAAACTAGCTAAGTAAGGGAAAGCAGCCAGACACGAAAGGTCACATCTTACATACTTCCATTAATATAAAATACCCAAAATAAGTAAATCCACAGAGACAGAACAGATTAGTAGTTGCCAAGGACTGTCAAGAAAATGGGGAGAAACTGCTTAACAGGTATGGGGTTTCCCTTTGGGATGATGAAAATGTTTTGGAACTACATAGGGGTCATGGTGATAAAACACTGTGAATGTAACTAAATGCCACTGAATTGTTCACTTAACTTAAAATGGTTAACTATGTTATATGAAGGTCACCTCAAGAAAAAAAAATTTTGTATGTACCTGTAGGTTACTGAAATCACAGTAGATTATTTCAAAGTATACAAAACAACATTTCAAGCTTATTACTAGATTGTCCTGCTTTCCAATTCCTTTCTTGTTGGCATAAAAAATGATGATTAAAAAAGTCATGATTATTATTTTTTAAAAATATTTTAAATTTATTTGTTTGGCTGCACTGGGTCTTAGTTGCAGCATGTGAACTCTTTTAAGTTTACATGTGGGATCTAGTTCCCTGACCAGGGAATATGGAGTCTTAGCTAACGGACCACCAGTGGAGTCCCCATGATTATTATTTTTATTTAAATTAATTAATAAATTGTGGCTCATAAGTCAAAGCCTGTCCAATGGTACAGAGCAGCTGGCTGCCTGTTTTTGTAAACAAAGTTTTATTGAGACACAGTCACATTTACACATTGTGTATGGTTACTTCCACATTACACTTGAATAGCTATGACTGAGCACAGAGACTGTATCTTCTATTTGGCCCTTTATAGAAAGTCTGCTGAGCTCTCACACAGAACTGGAGTGAATTATCTAGATTTTGTGCTCAGTTTATCAGGTACAACTCCCGAGTAAATGAATAAAGAAGTTTAAGTTATAACTTGTCACTTGATATCCTCCAAAATCTTGTGTCCCATGAACCTCAGAAACACTATTAGATAGTTTACCTCCCAAAGTAGCTCAGACGTGTTGCATTTTATTACAGTCATTCCTAAGGGAGTTTGTCAGTGGATTCTTACTCTGACATGGATTTCATTTCAAATATACTTCCCTGTATTAGTCATTTCTCCCCATGGACAAAAGACTGTATTGTAGTTGAATAAACACTAATTTTAGGTAAACATCCAATACATTTTCCCTCTCAGTGTCAACTTTTTCAACCATATTTGTGAACTCTGACACCATGCAGCCAGATGTGAATCTTGACCCTGTGGCTTTAAAGACACTTTGATCACCTGGCCTTCGATTCCTCATCTGTAAAGTGAGGATAAAAATATATTCTGGGAACTTCTCTAGTGGTCTAGTGGCTAAAACTCTGCACTCCCAAAGCAGGGTGCCTGGTTTCAACCCCTGGTCAAGGAACTAGATCCCACATGCTGCAACTAAAAAAGATTCCATGTACTGCCAAAGATATAAGTAAGTAATAAAAAAACAGATTCTGCCTCATGTACAGTTGGCGTGATGATTCAGTGAGTTAGTATCTATATAACATTTAGAAAGTGATGCGCATATAGTGTTAGCTACCACCCTCACCAGCCACCACCAACAACCACATCTCGATTTACCTTTAACTCTCTTCTTACTGTGAATAACTGCCTTTTCATTCTGATCTTTGTGCAAGGCAATTTCTTTCTTGGACTTATTAACACCTGATGTACCAGAAGTTGGCAAAAGTAGTTCATGGTGATCTAACGGAGAGGTGCACGCTGACTTTCTTTTTCCTCTGCATTTTCTACCTGATGGCTTGGTAACTGTCTTCCTAGAAAAGTCATCTTCTGTGGAGCCAGTGGAAGAGCTGACTTCAGTTAATGAGAGAAGTTTCTGAGGACTTCTTGAACTTGGTTGTTCTGCCTGTGTGCCAGACACCTTAATTTCACTTTGCTTATTTTTTTCGTTGGAAACGTTTACTTTTTTAGCAGATTCCGTCCTCTTATTTTTACAGCCTTTTTTTCTGACACCTAAATGACTCTGAATTACAGCATCCAGTGCTACTTTCCTCTGGCAACTTGACATGCGCCGTGTTGTCCTAACGTAATACTCTGCAGGAAAGAGAAGGCCTTCAAGCACCGTGCAAGAACGTATCCGATCTTCTGTAGAAACAGGAGAAATTACTTCCAGGCTAAGATTCTTAGACTGACTTAGAACTTCTTTCTCCAGAAGACTTTCATTTCTACCACCGAGAACATCACTGGGAGATTTAAGAGACATCTCTGTGTGATTTTGTTCTTTTAAGTTTCGGTTTTCATTTTCCACTAAGTTATCACAAGTGAGTTCATTTATAAAATGTGAATTATCTGCCTCTAAGTTAGGACTTCTAGCTGCCTGGCTACTTGTATGTCCAGCTTTGTTTACCTCTGGGTTATCTGTAGAGACAGTCATTTTTTTCTTCTCTACCTCTAAGTTTACAGGTGAAGCAGAGCTAATGTTTCTTAAGCTGTGAGTAGTAAGTTTGCAGTTACTTCTAGGATGCTTGTGTTCGAGGCGCTGACCACTACTGCTGTCTGATAGCGTAGGCAGAGGAAGAGTAGTCACCTTGGGGAAATCATTTCCTCTAAGGAGGGCATCAACATCTCTCTGTGGTTTGGTGCTTGGTAGAATTAATACACTCCCTACATTAGTTTCTGTAACTGGTGCTGGAGAATTTGGAATGGCAGACTTAGGACTTGAAAGGGGGTAAGTTCTTAGTTCAGTTACAGGTATTCTAGGATTCTCTCTATTGATTTCTTCCTGTTCCTTTAGTCTTTTTCCAGAGAGTATGAGCGAATCAGTGTCAGAGAGAGATTCTCTCTCCTGTGAAATACATGTTCTCTCCTCTTTCTTTCTTCTCCCCAGCAGCTTACTCTGCCTTTTCTTAGCATCAGGGCCATTGACCCTGAAAGGAAAATGTTCCTGATTATAATCTAATCCTTGTATGCGTGATCCTTCCACTGAGACGCGTCCAGAGCTAAACGACCCAGGTTCAATGTCAAGTGAGCTGGGTGTCTTTTCTCCAGTTTCTTCATCAACATGGATACTGATTTGCAACGTGTCACGAGGAGATACTATATTTTTAGGTTCTGAAGAAGAAAAATTATATAGTTAATATTTTTAAAATGAAACAAAAACTACCCCATATTTATTTTTAAATATTACATATAAATATTACTAAACATTTATTTAAAAGAGAGTCAATGGTATATCATTTAGGCAGATCAAAGTAAGTTTTTAATAATCTCACGAACTATAGTAATATTAAGTAAATGTAACAAAAATGGAATTGTGCTGGAAAAATGATTTTCAAACTAAACAATTATCTATTCTTGGGACTTCCCTGGTGGTCCAGTGGCTAAGAGTCTGTGCTCCCAATGGAGGTGGCCCAGGTTTCATCCCTGGTCAGCAAACTAGATCCCATATGCTGCAATTAAAGATCCCACATGCTGCAACTAAGACCCGGTGCAGCCAAATAAATTGTAAATATTAAAAAAAGATTATTCTTTATTGTAATCGTCTTTTCTTAGTTTTTTCTTCTTTCAAACTTTACTGAACTACAACTGAAAGGTAAACATTGCACATAGTTAAAGTGATGTTTTGATATATGTATACATTGTGAAACGGTGGCACAATCAAGCTAACATATCCATCACTTCATATAGCTATGATTTTTTTGTGTGTGATGAGAAGACTTAAGGTCGGTTCTCTTAGCAAATTTCAAGTATATAATATAGTATTATTAACTACTGTCACCACGCCATACATTAGCTCTCTAGGACTTATTCATTCTGCATAATTGTAACTCTTGACTCTTTGACCAACATATCCCCATTTCCCCCATCTCTCACCTGATTTTTTACTTCATGCCCCCTTTTGGGCTCAAGTAATTTTCATACCACTTTTCTATTTCATTAGCTTCTGATTTTATGATTATAAATTAGCTGACTTTTAACATGAGAAATGACCATTGTTTTTTATTAAAGTATTTTCAGCCAGACTTTCATCTTTGTGCACATATAAACACTTAACTAAAAAAACCATCTTTCCATATTTAAGCAATAAATATAATTTCTAAAAGTTAAAATAGAGAAAAAGAGCAACTAAATAAGCAATCCAAATAAAGTATAGTTTCTTGCTCACAGAATGAGAGGAAATATTTACAAATCATGTATCTGATAAGGGTCCAATAGCTAGAATACATGAAGAACACTTACAACTCATCAATAAAAAGACAAATAACCTAATAAAAACAGATATTTCTCCAAAGAAGATATACAAACACACGAAAAGATGTTCAATATCATTAGTCACTAGGAAATGCAAATCAAAACCACAATTAGATACCACTTCATATCTATCAGAACAGTTATAATTTTAAAAATAGAAAATCACAAGTATTAACAAGGATGTGGAGAGATTGAAATTCTTGTGCATTGTGGTAGGAAAGTAAAATGGTGAAGTTACTGTAGAAAACAGTTGGGTGGTTCCTCAAAATTAAACACAGAATTATCATATGACCCAGAAATTTCACTCCTAGGTACATATGGAGAGAACTGAAAATATATGTCCACAGAGACAACTTGTACATGAATCTTCATAGCAGCATAAAAGCCAAGATTTATAACAGCCAAAAAAGTAGAAATAACCCAAGGGTTCATTAACTAATGAATAGATATACAAATTATATCATATCATATTATATTATGGCTCAGAGCTTCACTGAGTTACACAAGCCCCTTCACCATGACAAGGCTGTGATCCATGAAGGGGAATGAAATATTATTCAGCTGCAAAAGGAGGGGAGTACTGATGCACGCTTAGATGAATGTATAGATGGATAAATAAAGGTTAAAAACATTATGCCAAATGAAAGAAGACAGTCACAAAAGGCCACGTATTGTATGGTTCCATCTATATGAAGTGTCCAGAATAGGAAAATCCACAGAGACAAAAAGCAGATTGGTAGTTGTCCAGGGGTTAAAGGTAGGATGGATACAGGGTTTCTCTCTGAGGTGGTGAAAATGTTCTAGAATTAAGACAGTGATGATGGTTACACAATCTTGATGATGGTTATATAAAGAAGCAATGAATTGTAGACTTTAAAGAGTCTACTGTTACTCCTTATCTTCTGATTGTGAGAAAAAGAACCATAGCCAGGGGATTTCCCTGGTGGCCCAGTGGTTAAGAACCTGCCTTCCAAGGCAGAGGATGGGGGTTCGCTCCCTGGTCAGGGAACTAAGATCCCCCACGACAGGGGACAACTAAGCCTGCGTGCCCCAACGAAAATCCCGCATGCCACAACTAAGACTCGACGCAGCCAAATCGAGCCAAATATATATATTTAAAAAAAGAACCACAGGCAGATTTACGTGGGAAATGAGTAATCAAGAAAGCATAAGAGAATGGGCTAGCTTTACCTGTGTGGGTTAGCTGTGTTGAAACTTCCTGCTGGAGTGAGGAATCTTGTTCTTCCACTGTTCTCCTAATAGAATTTTTAAACTTCTCGGCTCTTTGGGCACGCTAGAGAAAACAGAAGCAGCTCAAAAAAACAACTTTATGAAAAAGAAATAAATTTTTGTTAACAGCTTAAATAAAGAGCTGTCTTTATATACTTTGTGGCATTAACAGCAGTTTGAGAGAATGTGATTTTACTTACTTGAAGGCGGGCCAATGTCTTGGTGTATTCCCTTTTCAGGAATGCTAATTTTTCTTTCAACTGGAAGAGGAAAAATACCAAACAAAACTGAGCAGGTGGAAAGAAGGCATTAGAGAGAAGGGATGCACGGCCTGTTAGACACCAGGGTGCAGAGGTCAGCAGGTCTCTCAGCTGGAGGTGGGGAGGAAGTGGCACTGCTTCACTCTCCTTTCAGTTCTCACAAGACATCAAGTTCTCTAATGCATCTCTGCATAACTTGTTCTTATCACCTGGAGCAACTCTCCCCAACTTACTTTGCTAATTCCTACTAATTCCTCAAACCTCGGCTTAGATTTTTATTTCCCTGAGGGAAACTTCTAGGCAAGTTTCTAAACTAAGTCCTCCTCCAAATCCAAGTTAGGATTCCACCTCTCCTCTGTGCTTGCTTTATCACAGTACTTACTATACAGACTGTCTACTTCTCTGTTTCCTCCTACCTCACTGGGAGATCCTTGAAGGTAGCAGGGGCTATCATCCTCAGACAATCATTCAACTTATGAGTCAGTTATTCATCCAGGCATCTCCAGTACCAAGAACACTAACTGATGCCCACTATGTCAGTTATAGTTCCAGGTGCTACATCTACAGAGGGGTCAAGGCCACTGCTCTAGGCAGCTTACATACAATGAGGGATACACATAGTAAGTAAGGAAACAAACAGATAAGATGACTTCATGTGGTAATCAATACCTAGATAAACAGAGTGTTGGGAGGTGTCCGGGATACAGGAGAATGGACTACTTTAGAGACAGTGGCCAGGGAGGCATTTCTGAGGAATACCACATGAGCTCCGACCTGATGGAGCAAAGAGCTAGTTTTGGAAAGATCAGAGGGAAAGCAATTTGTCCAAGACAACACAATTTAAAACCAGCATGACTCAAACCATGCAGTCTGGCTGTAGGATCTGTGCTCGTAACCTCTTCTCACAGCTTATCACCACCCTTATCAACATCTGAGAATTACCTTGTTGATTTGTAAGTGAACTTTTCCACCACCACTGCAAGGCAGGCTGGGATGAGAGGACTGATGAGTTACGGTGAATGAAGAGTTTTAGCACCATGCTTGGAAGAGCCAGTGCAAGATACCTTCAAGTTAACAACCCCAGTCAGTTCCCTGGTGGCTCAGTGGCTAAGACTTTGCCATCCCGATGCATCCGGCTGGGTTCCATCCCGGGTCAGGTAACTAGATCCTACATGCCCCAAGGAAGATAGAAGATCCCATGTGCCACAACTAAGAGGGGGGCCTCCAAATAAATAAATATTTTGTGAAAACCACAACGTCTGCTGGAACAAGCACAAGGTGGCATGTATAAGGACAGTCAGAGCAGCACTGTCGTAGAATCAAAACCTGCAAACAAAAGGCTCTCAGCAGAGAAACATATAAAGAAAAGATGCCACTTCCATTTGTAGGATACTATACAGAATTTAAAAAATAATTTTAAAAAAGGTAAGTAAACATGACGCAGGTTCCATCCCTCCGTTGGGAAGATCTCCTGAAGGAGGGCATGGCAACCTACTCCAGTATTATTGCCAGAAAATTTCCATGGACAGAGGAGACTCCAGGGCTACAGTCCAGGGGGTCGCAAAGAGTCGGACACGACAGAAGCGACTGAGCAGAAGCAGGAGCAAAGACGAATTAACGTGGACTTTAAACACGGAGAAGCAAAACGGAAGTTGCAGAACCATCTAGATCATACCATTTATGAACATTCACCTTCCCCCAAAATATATAATTACTCTTTGGTGATTAGAGAATACAAACACGCCCCTCCACACCTCCACCACCCGTCCGACTTGCACATAAAAAATATCTGAAGTCCAGATAGTTGAGAGATTTACTTAACGGGTGGGATGGGAGAAGCCAAAACTGACAGTGTGCAGGGTGGAGTGGGGAAGATGTCAAAGGGGACCTTAGCTTTATCTACAGTTTTACATTTTGTACTTTTGCACTTCTGCTGTAAAGAAAATTTGTTCTTTAAACGCCACCAAGGGAGCACCGCGCTCTCCCACACTTTCACTTCCTGTGTCCCCTCAATCCAGAGAAAAGTGCAGGTTAGGGGTCACTGCCGCCCTTGGACGGTCGAAGGAAGCAAAGACAAGCCTAAAATCCTGGGATGGGGGTCAAAATCGGAGTCAACCCTTCCCGCATCCCCGGCACCTTTTCCTTCTCTTCACAGCTGAGGGTTTTCCCAGGAGGCTCTTCCATCTGGCTGGCGGCCAACAAAAAAGAGCATTCGTCGCTGGCCCCAGGCCTGCGGACAAAAACAGCCCGGCTGGCCCTGGGCCTCAAGGCACCCCGCGAAGGTTTGAGGACCCCGGGATCCCCACAGCACAAGGCCAGATAGCCCACGCCGGACGGGCGCGCCAGCAAACCTGGCCAATCACAGCCGCCGCTCGGCCTGCGCACGCGCAGCCGGAGACGGCAGAGCAATGGAGTGAGGCCGCCTAGCGGAGAACCGAACTATGGATGATAGCCCCGGCCGCGCAGAGCGGAAGTGGTGGAGCCGCCGGAAGTTGCCTGAGTTCAGTCAGAAAGACCGGCGGACAGACTTTGACAGGAGCCAGAGCCGCGCTTGGGAGTTGGTGGTCATGGAGTTGGGCGAGCTGCTCTACAACAAGTCGGAGTACATCGAAACGGTGCGCGTGGCCAGACATCTGCCCTCCCCTCTCCAAGCCTGCGTTCTCTGAGGCCTCCATCCTGTCTCTGCCCCACCCCTGGTCCTTTCGGCGTTTAGTCCGAGATTACCTAATGAGAGTTCATGTATAGTCTGGTTTTGTTATTTAGTCCTTGCATGGCCAGTTTAGGCTTTTTTAGTTACTTCTGATTTCCTCGTAGAGATAAAATGCCTTCCAGAAAGCAGGACAAGTCTCATTCATTCTGATAATGATTACAGCTCTGGGCTTCAGGCCTTGTAAAAAAAAAAAATTTTTTTTTTTTTGTTAAACTAATGTGTGGAGATTTATTACTATGTGCTGAAGACTGTTATTAGTTTTTTTTAATAGTCAATACATGATATATGTAAATTGCTCGAAACGGGTTTAGTGCTCAATCAGCATTACTCTTATTTTTTCATTGAATTCTCACAACTCTGTGATATTGGTAAAGTCACTATCCTGGTTTTAGGTCTGTAAAACTGAAGTATGGAAATGAGACTCAATTCATGTCTGCTGCTGCTAGCCTATGTATGTATCACATACAACTCCTGGATCTGATCCTTGAATCCCTAGTTTCCTGATTCATCCTTGCTTTTTTTACATTCTGGACTCATCCCATTGCAGACCTCACCCATCTCAAGTCCTGTTCTCTGCAATATGAGCTTTCTTGGTGGGAATTTGGAGCCTAGAATCCACTCATTTTGCTCACCTCTCTTTTCTTTCAGGCATCTGGGAACAAAGTTAGTCGCCAGTCTGTATTGTGTGGAAGTCAGAATATTGTTCTTAATGGCAAGGTAAGGGACAGAGTCAGCTCCAAGATGCATATTTCTGCTTTCTTTCCACTCATTATCAAATAAGCAAGGCAGATGAAATGTCACCATGTCTCCTGTTTGTTGATGTACATCCTAAAGTTCTGTTTTAAAAAGAATTCTCCAAATTAGATTTATTGGATACAAAAAAAGATTCAGTGAAGGGAGGCAGCAGAAAGCCTTCTTCCTGTTATTCCAGAAACAAAATACAATGGCACCCGGAACTGAAATTATTATATAGTATTGTAGTGTGTTCTACATTACAGGACACAAAACATAAATAGGCAACATGGTATTTTAGTGTAAAAACTGAAGTGATACTGATATAATTATCCATTTACTAATTAATGGTTCATTATTAACCAAAACTCTTAAAATTAATATGAGAGTTGGGAAGGATAACTGAAATATGAGACCCTTTTGAAAAAATGGAATGTGAAAGGCTTAGAACACTTAAGAATCAGAGAAAATATCAAGGTATATTTGAGCTTGACAAAAACTGAAATCCATAGTTTCTTCCTGCCATTAGGAACACTCAGTTTTCCTTGAAATATTAAATCTCTAACTTCTAGAAGTAAAATAATTTCACTGTAGTCAAAAGGTCACAGATATTTTCAGTAGAGACACAATTACTGTCTCTATTACCCCATCATACCATGAGATTTAATGGAAATATAGTTTGGTGGTTAACTATAATAATTATAGATATACTGTTTCTGCACCAAATTAGAAAATTGAATTAACTCCATCTGACTCATTAGCAAGTATGTAGAGTTTTAAGTATACAATTCATTGACATTAATTAGTCACAGTGTTGTGCAGTCATCACCACTATATCTATTTCCAGAATTTTTTCATCACCCAAACCAAAACTCTGTAAGGAACAGCTCCTATTCCCTTCTCCCAGGCCCTGGTAACCTCAGTCCACTTTGTCTCTATGAATGTGCCTATTCTAGATATGTCATTTAAGTGGAGTTATATAATACTTGTCATTCTTTGGGCTGGCTTATTGTACCTAGTACTATATTTTAAAGACGCATCCATGTTTTAGCATGTATAAGAATTTTATTCCTTTGATGACTGAATAGTATTCCATTGTGTCTGTGTACATTTTATCTATTCATCTGTTGATGAACGTTTGGATTGTTTCTACCATTCTGCTTTTGTGAGTAATGCTGCCATGAACATTGGCATGCAAAGATCTATTTGAGTTGCTGTTTCCAGTTATTTTGTATATACCTAGAGGTGAAGTGGCTGGGTCATATGGTAGTTCCATTTTTTAGCTTTCTGAAGAACTGTCAAGTTGCACCATTTTACATTCCCATGGCCATGCAAGAGAGTACCAATTTCTCCACATCCTCACAAACATGTTATTTTCTCTGTTTTTTTTTTTGGATGTGAGTATGAAAGGTATTCAATTGTGTTTTTTTAAATTGATTTTTTTATTGGAGTATCATTGATTTGCAATGTTGTATTAATTTATGCTGTACATCAAAGTGAATCAGCCATGCGTATACATATATCCATTCTCTTCTAGACTCCTTTCCTGTATAGGTTGTTACAGAGCACTGAATAGAGTTCCCTGTGCTATACAGTAGGCTCTTATTAGTTATCTTTGTATGCAGTAGTGTGATTTGCATATCCTTAATGTCTAATACGGAGAAGGCAATGGCACCCCACTCCAGTACTCTTGCCTGGAAAATCCCATGGATGGAGGCGCCTGATAGGCTGTGGTCCATGGGGTCGCTAAGAGTTGGACTGAGCGACTTCACTTTCACTTTTCACTTTCACACACTGGAGAAGGAAATGGCAACCCACTCCAGTGTTCTTGCCTGGAGAATCCTGGGGACAGGGGAGCCTGGTGGGCTGACGTCTGTGGGGTCACACAGAGTCGAACACGACTGAAGTGACTTAGCAGCAGCAGCAGCAATGTCTAATGATGTGCATCTTTCATCTGATTGGCCATTTGCACATCTGAGGGCAAAAGTCTATTCAGTCCTTTGACCATTTTAAAACTGTGTTGCCTTTTTGTTGTTGAGTTGTATTTCTTTATATATTCTTGATATTAAATCTTTGTCAGATTTATGATTGCAAATATTTTCTGCCTTTCTGTAGGTTGTCTTTACTTTTTTGATAATGTTCTTTGATGCACAAGAGTTTTTAATTTTGATGAAGTCCAGTTTATCTATTTTTTCTTTTGTTGCTTAAGTTTTTGATGTCATATATCTAAAAATCCTTACCAGACCCAGGATCATGAAGATTTACTCCTGTGGTTTCTTCTAAGAGTTTTATGATTTTAACACTTTTATTGAAATGTTCATCAATTCATTTTAGGCTAATTTGTTTGAATTAAACTTAATTAATATTTTTTGCATATGATATGAAGTTGGGATCCTATTTAATTAATTCTTAGGTATGTGGAAATTTACTTGTCCCAGCACCGTTTGTTGAAGAGATTGTTCTTTCCCATTGAATGGTCTAGTCATCCTTATAGGAAATCATCTGTACTTAATCATTACTGTAGCCTTGTAGAAGATTTTGTAATCAGGAAATATGAATCTTCCTTTCAAGATTGATTTGGTTATCTGGGATCTTCTATTTCTTTTTTGAAAGGTGTTTTATTTGGCAATACTTGGTGCATACAGGAGACTGATGTGCAATATATATGTTATGAAGCATAAAAAAAGTGCATCAACACCATGAACCCACCACCCAGCTGAATAACTGGAACATAATCAATGCATAATAACACAGTACAACCTGAAGTTTCTCTCTTATTTCTTCCCTCCTTCTAAGAGGATAGCGCTATTTTGAATTTTTTGTCTTATAAATTCTTTATTTTTCAAAAACTTTTTTTTACCATAAACATGCATGCATGCGTGCTAGGTCACTTTAGCTGTGTCCAACTCTTTGTGACACTATGGACTGTTTTAGTCAGTCATGTCCAACTCTTTGTGACGTTATGGACTGTAGCACACCTGGCTCCTCTGTCCTTGGGATTTTCCAGGCAAGAATACAGAGTGATCCCTCCACGGGATCTTCCTGACCCAGGGATCAAACCTGCATCTCTTATGTCTCCTGCATTGGCAGCTGGGTTCTTTACCACTAGCACCACCTGGGAAGCCCCACCATATTCATATGTACTTCTAAATAATATATTTTGTTCAGCTTTACTTGGTTTTCTGTGACTTACTATTATTACACTCAATTATTATAATGATGACAATAGGAGACATACATTACACTTACTAAGTAACATGTTCTCAACTCTTGTTTCTAAGATTCATTGTGATTTATGCATTTTCACTGTTGTGTACAATTCCATTTATCCCCTCTTCTATGGGTGGATAGTTATTTTGTTTCCAGCTTTTTGTTAGTATGAACAATCTGTTTTGTTTTGTTTTTTCCCAGCCCCTGTCCCTTTCAGAACTTTGACATTTCTGTTTTCCTAAGCCCTTATATCAGGAGTCACAGTGCCTGCAGGGAGAAACAGGGTTTATGTGAGTAAAGAGGACTGGTATAAACCAGAGAGAGTGGTGGGGCCTGGTGAATTGGAGAATACAGGAGCTAGCTCGGCTCAAGTGGATTGTTGTTGCCACATGGGAATGCAGACGTATACTTCCAGAGCGTCTAAATATCCCAAACTGGAAGTCTGGATTTTTTTAAAAATGTAAAATACCCTTCTATTTAAATAGCCTCTAACTTAAATGATAAAAATGACTGAAGGGCTAAACAAAATGGTTTCTAGGTGCAACCCTTAGACCTCCAACTTGCCACCTCTGCCTTGTCCTTGTTGAGTTCAGTGAGCTCTGCTTTAGCACTATTTTCCTCCCTCTAAGGTCTTTTAAGGCACTTCCTTTCGTGTTAACACCCTGTTGCTCCTATTTTTCATCTGACTTCTCTTTAGATCCATTCTTCTGCGATAGGAACCAGAATTTGAATTCCTCTTGCTAAATCTCTTTGACCATCTGTGATATCATTTCCTTCTTATGTTTTTTTGTGTTTGCTTCTTCAGTGCGAATGTAATTTAGGCTGACTGAGGGACTTATATGGATTTTATTTCCAAATTAAGATTGTTGTCTTTATTTACAACACAATGAAACAATAACAGCCATTACCAGATACTCAGAACTCTTGATATTCTCTTTTCTTCTAAAAGAAAAAGAAGTCATTTTCTCTGATTGTAGATGGACACACAAGCAGAAAACAATGACTGAAGTAAATTAAAAATCTTAGATGAAAGAATTATGTACTAGAAATAGACATCTCTCTAAGGTTGAAGATACAGCTTTTTTTTTTTTTTTTTAAAGAAGATAGCTTTTAAAACCAAGAGAGGAATTCCCTAGCAGACCAGTGGTGGTGGTGGTGGTAGTTCAGTCACCCCGTTGTGTTTGACTCTTTGCAACCCCCCATGGACTGTAGCACGCCAGGTCCCCCTGTCCCTCACCATCTCCTGAAGTTTGCCCAATTTCATGACCATTGCATCGGTGATGCAATCCAGTCATCTCATCCTCTGATACCCTCTTCTCCTGCCTTCAATCTTTCCCAGCATCAGGGACTTTTCCAGTGAGTCAGCTGTTCGCATCAGGTGGCCAAAATACTGAAGCTTTAGCTTCGGCATCAGTCCTTCCAATGAGTATTTAAGGTTGATTTCCCTTAAGATTGACTGGTTTGGTCTCCTTGCTATCCAGGGGACTCTCAGAAGTCTTCTTCAGCACCACAGTTCAAAGGCATCAATTCTTTGGTGCTCTGCCTTCTTTACAGTCCAGCTCTCACATCCATACGTGACCACTGCAAAAGACCATAGCCTTGACTATACGGACCTTTGCTGGCAGAGTAATGTCTCTGCTTTTCAACACACTGTCTAGGTTTGTCATAGCTTTCCTGCTGAGAAGCAATCGTCTTCTGATTCCAGTCACCATCCGCAGTGATTTTGGAGCCCAAGAAGAGGAAATCTGTCACTACTTCCACCTTTTCACCTTCTGTTTGTCAGGCAGTAATGGGACCAGATGCCATGATTTTAGTTGTTTTTTTTTTTTAATATTTAACTTTAAGCCAGCTCTTTCACTTTCCTCCTTCACCCTCATCAAGAGGCTCTTTAGTTCCTTTTCACTTTCTGCCGTTAGAGTGGTATCATCCACATGTCTGAGGTTGTTTTTTCTCTCAACAGTCTTATTTCCAGCTTGTTACTCATCCAACCCAGCATTTCTCATGATGTGTTCAGCGTATAGGTTAAAGTAACAGGGTGACAGCAGACAGCCCTGTCGTACTCATTTCTCAATCCTGAACCAATCCTTGTTCCTTATCGGGTTCTAACTGTTGCTCCTTGACCTGTGTAAAGATTTTCTCATGACATTTCTCATGTACAGATTTCTCATTTCTCTCTTACCTGTGTACAGGTAAGATGGTTTGGTATTCCCATGCTTTCCACAGTTTGTTATGATCCGCAGTTAAAAGCTTTAGCGTAGTTGATGAAACAGAGGTGGATGTTTTTCTGGAATTCCCTTGCTTTCTCTATGATCCAGTGAGTGTTGGCAATTTGATCTCTGGTTCCTTTGCCTTTTCTAAACCCAGTTTGAACATCTGGAAGTTCTTGGTTCACATGATGCTGAAACCTAGCAGGCACGATATTAAGTATGACCTTACTATTGTGGGAGATGAGTGCAATTGTCCAATAGTTAGAACATTCTTTAGTACTAGCCTTCTTGGGAAATGGGATGAGGATTGACCTTTTCCAGTCCTGTGGCCATTGCTGGGTCTTCCAGATTTGCTGACATATTGAGTGCAACACTTTGGTATCATCATCCTTTAGGGTTTTGAATAGCCCTACTGGAATTCCGTCACATCCACAGCTTTATTAACAGCAGTGCTTCCTAAGGCCCGCTTGACTTCACACTCTAGAATATCTGGCTCTGGGTGACTGAGCACACCATCGTAGTTATCAGGTTCATTAAGATCTTTTTTGTACAGTTCTTCCGTGTATTCTTTTCATCTGTTCTTGATCTCTTCAGCGTCTACTAGGTCTCTACCATTTCTGTCCTTTATTGTGCCTGTCTTTGGGCAAAATGTTCCCTTGATATTTCTGATTTTCCTGAGGAGATCGCTAGTCTTTCCCCTTCAGTTGTTTTCCTCTTATTTTTATGCACTGTTCATTGAAGAAGGCCTTCTTGTCTCTCCTTGTTGTTCTTTGGAACTCTGTGTTTAATTGGATGTACCTTTCCCTTTCTCCCTTGCTTTTCACTTCTTTCTTCAGCTATTTGTTAAGCCTCCTCAGACAACCTCTTTGCCTTCTTGCTTTTTTTTTTCTTTGGGATGGTTTTGTTTGCTGCCTCCTGTGCAATATTATGGACCTCTGTCCATAGTCCTTCAGGCACACTGTTTCCTAGATCTAATCCCTTGACTCTATTTGTCACCTCCACTGCATATTCATAGGGGATTTGATTTAAGTCATACCTGGCTGGCCTAGTGGTTTTCCCTGCTCTCTTTAGTTTAAGCCTGAATTTTGCTGTGAGAAACTGATGATCTGAGCCATAGACTAGGCTTTGTTTCCTCTTTGACCCCCCTCCTAGAGTAATGGAAATAAAAACAAAAATAAGCAAATGAGACCTAGTTAAAATTTAAGCCCTCATAATGTTGACTGTCTAGGTTTTAATACACTGTCTAGGTTTGTCATAGATTTTCTTCCAGGGAGCTAGTGTCTTTTAGTTTCACTATCCACAGTAATTTTGGAGCCCAAGCCACTTTTTCCCCTATCTATTTGCCATGAAGTGATGGGACCAGATGCTATGATCTTCTTTTTTTAAATGTTGAGTTTTAAGCCAGCTTTTGCACTCCTCTTTCACCTTCATCAAGAGGTGCTTTAGTTTCTCTTCGTTTTCTACCATTAAAGTGGTATCAACTGCATATCTGTACTCCCAGCAATCTTGATTCCAGCTTGTGAGTAGTCCAACCTGGCATTTTGCATGATGTACTCTGCATATAAGTTAAATAAGCAGGGTGACAGTATATAGCCTTTACGTACTCCTTTCCCACTTTGGAACCAGACCGTTGTTCCATGTCCGGATCCAACTATTGCTTCTTGACCTATATGCAGGTTTCTCAGGAGGCAGGTAAGGTGGTCTGGTATTCCCATCTCTTGAAGAATTTTCCAGAGTTTGTTGTGATCCACACAGTCAAAGGCTTTAGTGTACTCAATAAAGCAGAAGTAGGTGCTCTTTGGAATTCCCTTGCTTTTTCTATGAGCCACGAATGTTGAAAATTTGATCTCTGGTTCTTCTGTGTTTTCTAAATCCAGCTTGTACATCTGGAAGTTCTCGGTTTGCATGCTGCTGAAGCCTAACTTGAAGGATTTTGAGCCTAATCTTGCTGACGTGTGAAAATGAATGCAATTGTGTGGTAATTTGAACTTTCTTTGGGTTTGCCTTTCTTTGAGATTGGAATGAAACGGACCTTTTCCAGTCCTGTGGCCACTGCTGAGGTTTCCAAATTTACGAACATATTGAGTGTAGTACTTTAACAGCATCATCTTTTAGAATTTTAAATAGCTCAACTGGAATTCCATCACCTCCACTAGCTTTGTTGGTAGTTAATGCTTCCTAAGGCCCACTTGACTTCACACTCCAGGATGTTTGGCTCTAGGTGAGTGACCACACTATCATGATTATCCAGGTCACTAAGGCCTTTTTTGTACAATTCTTCTGTGTATTCTTGCCCCCTGTTCTTAATCTCTTCTGCTTTTGTTAGGTCTTTGCCATTTCTGTTGTTTATTGTGCCCATCTTTCCAGGAAACGTTCCATTGTTATCTCCAGTTTTCTTGAAGAGAGCTCTAGTCTTTCTCATTCTATTGTTTTCCTCTGTTTCTTTGCATTGTTCACTTAAGAAGGCTTTCTTATCTCTCCTTGCTATTTTCGAGAACTTTGCCTTCAGTTGGGTATATTTTTCCTTTTCTCCTCTGCCTTTTGCATCTCTTCTTTCTCAGCTATTTGTAAGACCTCCTCAGACAACCACTTTGCCTTCTTGCATTTCTTTTTCTTGGGGATGGTTTTGGTCACCACCTCCTGTACAGTGTTACAAACCTCCATCCATCCTCCCCTGCCGCACACCGACCCCTGCCGGCCCCACCGCCGATCCCTTCAACCCCCGGCCGGCCTGACGCCCCGCCGCCACCCCCTCGCCCCCACCCGAGGTCGCCCTGAGGAATTCCCGGCTGGGGGAGGGATCGAGGTGCTCGATGCCCCCCCAGATGGAGTGCCCCAGCCGGATCCAACTCCCTTCCTCCTGAATTTGACCCTCCAGGAGGGAAACCTTGACTCCAGGAGTTCTTCAGGCACTCTGTTTATCAGATCTAATCCTTTGAATCTATTCATCACCTTCACTGTATAATCATAAGGAATTTGATAAAGGTCATACCTGAATGGCCTGGTGGTTTTCCCTGTTTTCTTCAACCTGAGCCTGAATTTTGAGTAAGGAGCTGATGATCCGAGCCACAGTCAGCTCCAGGTCTTGTTTTTGCTGACTGTACAGAGCTTCTCCATCTTCGGCTGCAAAGAGTATATAATCAGTCTGACTTCGGTATTGACCATCATCTGGTGATGTCCATGTGTAGAGTCGTCTCTTGTATTGTTGGAAGAGGGTGTTTGCTATGAGCAGTGCATTCTCTTGGCAAAACTCTGTTAACCGTTGCCCTGCTTCATTTTGTATTACAAGGCCAAACTTGCCTGTTACTCCAGGTATCTCTTGGCTTCCTACTTTTGCATTCCAGTCCTCTATAATGAAAAGGACATCTTTTTTGGTGTTAGTTCTAGAAAATATTGTAGATCTTCATAGAACTGTTCAACTTCAGCTTCTTTGGCGTTAGTGATTGGGGCATAGACTTGGATTACTGTGATGCTGAATATACACACAATGAAAAGGCAAAAAGACATGACACCAGGAGATGAGCTCCCCAGATTGGTAGATGTCCAATATGCTACTAGAGAAGAGCAGTGGAACAGCTCTATAAAGAATGAAGGGGCTGGGCCAAAGTGGAAACAGCGCTAAGACGTGGATGGGTCTGGTGCTGAAAGTGAAGTCCAGTGCTGTAAAGAATAATTTTGCATAGGAACTTGAAATGTTAGGTCCATGAATCAAGGTAAATTGGTCAAGCGGGAGATGGCAAGAGTGAACACTGACATTTTAGGAATCACTGAACTAAAATGAATAGGAATTGGCAAATTTAATTCAGATGACCATTATATCTACTATTAGGGGCAAGAATTCCTTAGAAGAAATGGATTACCCCCTCACAGTCAACAAAAGAGTCTGAAATGCAGTACTCGGAGGCAGTCTCAGTAACAACAGAATGATCTCTATTCTTGTCTCCAAGCAAACCACTCATTATTAGAGAACTGCAAATCAAAACAACGTTGAAGTATCACCTCACACCAGTCAGAATGGCCATCATCCAAAAATCTACAAACAATAAATGTTGGAAAGGATGTGGGAGAAAGGACTCCCTCTTTGGTGGGAAAATAAAATGATACAGCCACTATGGAGAACAACATGGAGGTTCCTTTAAAAGTTAGGAATAGCCTTTCCGTCAGGCGGCAGCCATCAGGGTGAGCCGACATGGGCGCCTACAAGTACATCCAGGAGCTGTGGAGGAAGAAGCAGTCAGACGTGATGCGCTTCCTGCTGCGGGTGCGCTGCTGGCAGTACCGCCAGCTCTCGGCGCTGCACCGCGCCCCTCGCCCCACCAGGCCCGACAAGGCGCGCAGGCTGGGCTACAAGGCCAAGCAAGGCTATGTCATATACCGGATCCGTGTGCGCCGCGGGGGCCGCAAACACCCCGTTCCTAAGGGTGCCACCTACGGCAAGCCTGTCCACCATGGTGTCAACCAGCTCAAGTTTGCTTGAAGCCTGCAGTCGGTTGCGGAGGAGCGCGCTGGCCGCCACTGTGGGGCCCTGAGGGTCCTGAATTCCTACTGGGTTGGTGAAGATTCTACATACAAATTCTTTGAGGTTATCCTCATTGATCCATTCCATAAAGCTATCAGAAGAAACCCTGACACCCAGTGGATCACCAAACCAGTCCACAAGCACAGGGAGATGCGGGGCTGACGTCTGCAGGCAGAAAGAGCCGCGGCCTGGGCAAGGGCCACAAGTTCCACCACACTATCGGTGGCTCTCGTCGTGCAGCTTGGAGAAGGCGCAATACTCTCCAGCTCCACCGCTGCCGCTAATATACGTAATGTTTGTAAAGTTCTTAATCTAATAAACAATTTAGGACGTTCTTGTCTGCTTAAAAAAAAAAAAAAAAGTTAGGAATAAAACTGTCATATGACCCAGCAATCCCACTTGGGCGTGTACCTTGAGAAAACCGTAATTCAAAAAGACACATGTATCCCAGTTTTCATTGTAGCACTGTTTACAATAGCCAGGACATGGAAGCAACCTAGATGTCCATCAACAGATGAATGGATAAAGAATTTGTGGTATATATATTTATACAATGGAATATTATTCAGCTATAAAAAGGAGCAAAATTGAGTCAGTTGTAGTGAGGTGGATGGACCTAGATTCTGTCATACAGAGTGAAGTAAGTCAGAAAGAGAAAAACAAATAGCATATATTAATGCATATATATGGACTTTAGAAAAATGGTACTGACGAGCCTATTTGCAGGGTAGGAATAGAGATGCAGATGTAGAGAACAGACTTGTAGACATGGGGGAAGGAGAGGGTGAGATGAATTGGGAAAGTAGCATTGACATATGTGCACTACTATCTGTAAAACAGATAGCTAGTGGGAAACTGCTCTATAACAGGGAGCTCAGCTCGGCGCTCTGTGATGGCCTGGAGAAGTACGATTGTGAGGGTGGCAGGGAGGCTCAAGAGGGAAGGAATATATGTATACTCACGGCTGATTCACGTTGTTGTACAGTAGAAACCGACACTTTATGTTAAAGTGATTATCCTCCAATTAAAATAAATTTTTAAAATGTGCTGCTTTGTTTTATAGACAATTGTGATGAATGACTGTATTATCCGAGGTGATCTGGCAAATGTAAGAGTTGGACGTCATTGTGTTGTGAAAAGTCGGAGTGTCATAAGGCCACCGTTCAAGAAATTCAGCAAAGGGTATGTAGGTTGATCATTTGTTTCAGTCTTGGGCGAGACGCTGCTCCTGGTGGTGAAATCCATGTGTTGAGTCATGGGAGAAGGAGCAGGTCTATACTTCTGTTTGGAACTTAGTGAGAACACATCATAATGAGCACAGTCGGTGGTGGCTGTCAGTCTAGTTGGCGGTTAGTTGCCAGAGACAATCCACTTAAGCTGGCCAAAGCAGCGGCGGGGGGGCAGGGCTTCTGATTAAACGGATACAGGCATATTTGATGGAATTTCAGGGTAGAAAAAGGGGGCCAGGTTTCACAAGGGACTGGAACCTGGAGCTGGACAGCTCGCCAAAATCAAGACCACTCTTCTGTCCGTCTGCTACTCTGCCACTGAGACAGTTTCTTATCTGTCCTTCTCTCTGTACTTCTTCCCTCTTTTTTTCTTCCTGCTGTATCTCCCCACTTTCCACTTCCCACTGAGCCAACTTTGCTCCCTCAGCCTTTTAATTACATCACTTCTTCATTTAGGCTTCCAGCGGAAGATTTTAAATCGGAGATTTTAAATTGTCCTATTAACAAAATCTTGGTTAGAGTAAATCTGATTGGCTTAGTTTCAGTTAGGTGCCCACCCCTAGTCTACAAACAGCTTTGACCCAGAGGGTATGGTCAAGTCAGGCTGACTGATCTCTCAGTGGGAATAAGGATTGTCAAAGAAAAGTTGTGGACAGGGCAGGAAGACTGCCCACTATGCTTGATATGGTAGTGTTCCCTTTGCCTCCCTCTCTGTTTGCCCTCCTTGCTCCTACACATGGCACCATCTGCTTCCCATCCAATAATTCAACAATCATTTATTGAGTGTTTTCTTTATGGCAGTCACTAGGTTATAATCTGGGCATATAAAATATGGATAAAATGCGGTCTCAAAACCTAGTGTTAGAAATAAAATAAACAAGTGAATGTAACAAAAAAGGGAGATTCACAGATGTATAGAAAAATCTAGTGGTTTACCAGTGGGAGGTTGAAGGGTGAGATAGGGGGTGGGGATTAAGTCCAGACTACTGCATATAAAATAAATAAGCAACAAGGATATATTATACAGCACAGGGAATATAGCTAATATTTTATAAACCTCTAAAATTGTGAGCTACTATGTTGTATGCCTGAAACTTATATAAAATTAGCTATACTTCAGTTAAAACAACAGCAATCACCGCCACGTTGTGGTAAAAATGATTGAATAAACAGCTACTGTAGAATAGAATGCTGCAACAGGATAGCCACTATGTACGGGGGTACTGCTGACCCTGGGGTGTGAACATGGTTAGGGAGGAAGAAGAGGGCAGTTAATTCAGACAATAATACTTGGATGTATATCATGCAGGAATTGTCTGCATTTCTTGTAGTGATGCTAGACTCCAGGATTTCATTACATACAAGAATTGGAGCAGGGAGTCATTGTATATCATATTAAATTCGAATGAAAACATTTGCTCATTAGTTCAGAAGGTGCTCATTCTTCAGAAGGGGAGCCAGAAAGCCTTTTCATGATTTCATACAGTAACTGATGCTCTGCTAGAATTGTTGACTCCGCCTCCTGATAAAGGCATTATTGGGCTGGATATGGTCCAGGAAGAAGACTGAAAATGAACAGTCTTTTCAGTGAATGGAGGGATGTATAAATAAGAATAGTCCACATGTGGCAGTCTGGATGGGAGGGGAGTTTAAGGGAAGAATGGATATATGTATGTGTATGGCGGAGTCCCTTTGTTGTCCACCTGAAACTACCACAAAACTGTGAATTGGCTATATTCCAATATAAAAAGCTAAAAAGTAGTCCTCATGAGAAATACAGAAATGTGAAAGTGTAAATAACAACACATGCATAGAAGGTGAATGTTGATTTCCTCCCCTGTATGTCTCAATACCAGAACCAGATAAGAGTAAAGAGTTTTGAATTTTCAGTTTAAAATTGAAGAGTTGACAGCCTACTATAGACTATGATGAAATTAAGGAATCCATTGTTACCCAAGGGGTCTAGACTAAAAATGCAAATAAATTAAGGAAGATTTAAATAAGTTATACGTGTGTGGAAGACAGGTATCATCTCTGATAAAATATTCCTGACAAAATAGAACACAGGACTGGAAAGAGCCAGTGAGTATCCAGCTGATTTGTGCTAGTTTTAGTCCACATATTTTACATCCCAGGTACTGAAATTTCTTGGAAGTATGATCACAGACCACTGTCAGTTACATTTGAGGAGTCTTGGAGAATGGGAATGATGTCACAAGTCTAGAGAAACCCTACTAACTCCTTAAGTCTTGGCTTAAATGTCACTTTCAATTAAGCTTTTACCAAACCTCCAGTCTGAATAAAGTCTCTTTGTCATGCCCTCATGATGTGTTATTTTTCCTCTGTAGTGCTTATCACAGTTATAACTAATTACTTATTTAATCATTTATTTAATCTCTCTTTTCCTGATTGTAATCTCTTCATGGACAGGATCGTGTCCCTTTTGCTCGTCATTGTATTCCCCAGTTCCTAGCATAGAGTCAGGCATATAGTAGACACCCAGTAAAACCAGACAATGTATAAATTTTCAGCATGTTGGGAATTATATCCATGAACCTTACATCAGACCCCTGAAGCATTATAGAGCAGATTAATGAAAATGTGATCTGTGGGCATTTTCAGAGGAGGCTGGAATGAGCAAAATGTTCATTTGTTTTTATTTGATGCTAGCTTTTCTAACTTTGAAGGTCTTGCCCTTGCTCTTTTGCTATTTCCTTGCACATTTCTGTAGTCTAATATTTCTGATTTCGGCTTAGTAGTCACATGCATCTTCTTCAGTGTTACAGAATTCCTCAAATGTGAGGATTCTTTCCTTGCTAGGAGCAGTCGTATTAAGACAAGATGGAGTTGCAGTTATGATCTTTAGTTCTGTAAACCTTGACCAGAAGTACATCACCTTGACTGTTCTTTGTTCTCTTCTTTTTCTTCTACAGCGTTGCGTTTTTTCCTTTACATATTGGGGACCACGTCTTTATTGAGGAAGATTGTGTGGTCAACGCAGCTCAGATTGGCTCTTACGTTCACGTTGGCAAGAATTGTGTGATTGTGAGTATGCTGACTTGGCTGGCTGAGCAGCCTCACTCCCCTTTGAGCTCTTGTCCCTCTCATCAGTGGGCCTTTGCTTCTGTCATCAAGCAGGGTAGAAGTTTTTTCTGGTCTACTAGTTTACCAGAATTGTTATTAAATTTGGAATTCTTCCTAGGCATTAGTAATCATGGCTAACCTTTATGGAATCTTTTCTATATGATGTTAAACTCTTTCCTTTGATTATTTCATTTAATCCTCACAGCCATCCAACAATGATAGACTGTAATTATCCCTATTTTCAGGTGAGGAGACTGAAGACCTTTGATATTAGGGGATTTCACAAGGCTAGTGAATGCTAGAGTTTGAAATTGAACCCTAGTGGTATGAATAGGCATGCCACCTCACCTTAAGAATCTTACAGTCTAGTGGGATGAGGAGATCTTGAAGGGTGAAGCAAAATTGGCTCATAGACAAGAGGAAAGAGAGTGTTTCAGGGGAGAGATTGGTATGTGTAAGGGTCACACTCACCAAAGGACATGACATTAAAGGAGCTGCACACAGTTCAAGATGCCGGACCTGCCAGGTGCTCTTGGGCCCCTCACTCAGCAGAACCTGTAGGACACAGGTCCACAGGCGCCACGGCATTAGTTTGTTAATGCCAAACATTAACCCAGCCAAAGCTTCCCAAGGCTGAATTTCTTGATATTTCTTAGATGAAGAGGTTGATTTCAGTTAGTGAGTGAGAATGATCAGAGCCAAACTCCCTAAATTTTCAGGGAAAATATTTCCTACATTTTATATTTGTCCCTCAGATTCTGGGAAAAGCCAAGACCCCTTTCTTGTTTTTAAATGGCTGCTCCTGTTAACACAGAGTCAGCTCTCTGCTCTGGATAAGACTCAGACCCTAAGGTATCAGAAAATCTGCAGAAACCGTGCAGTCACTTTCCAGGAGCCGTGAGGCTACAGCAAAGATGGACAGTGCGGAGAACCACATTGCTAAGAAAAACATTCCAATCTGACTTGTTACTCGGAATTAAGGGGAGCAGTTGTTTTGCCAAATATTCTCTGGAGGAGTTCCTTAATATGTATTAGAGACAGAATGTCTTTGTTTCAGCCTGCTGTTGAGCAGAGGGAGAAGATGGTGAAATCCATCCTCTTTTCTCACTAACTGCTTGATTAGAGCAGGCTTTCCAAGCCACAGATGAATTTTTCTGATATTTCTCTCAGTAATGTGAAGACATCAGCATAGTAGCCTAGTCCTTTAGGTCCAGAGCCAGATGTCTGAATGGTTAATAACCAAATGCTATTCCCAATGCTTAGGAAGTTCTAGTCCTATTGATCAGCGGTCTGCTTTTTGTATTACTTTTCAGTGCGTCAACTCCTGGTATTGTCATTGTTTGGTACTGGCTGCACTTATTTGCTGAGCCTTTACAAATTCTAAGGAGAAAGATGCTTTGAGAATCTCAAAGCTAGTAGGAACTCTTTTAGAGTCGAGCTGTCCCCGTGACACATGGATCCTTCCTTTAGCATCTCATGTAGTACTGTAACTTCTGCTTGGATATAGGAAGGTATGAGTGTTAATCAGAATTGCCCAGAAGTCTTCAGGAAAAGCCTAACAGGCATTACGAACCAACTGTTATCATGCCTTGAGGTTTACATTTATCTTTAGTCTTAATAGCATCCCGGCAGGCTTGGTTTTACATGCTATTTCACAGGATGGAAGAAATTTGCTAAATAACTTAGATAAAGAGATATGGGACTTTCCTGGTAGTCCAGTGGTTAAGACTCCACGCTCCCAATGCAGGGTGCATGAATTTGATCCCTGGTCGGAAAACTAAGATCCCACATGCCATGCGGTGCAACCACAAAAAAAAAAAGAAAAAAAGGAAGAAAAAAGAAAACAGCAAAAAAAAAGGAGATAAGGGTAGCTGTAATACCAGCAACATGTAGTTTTTAACTCCTTCTTAAAAAGTTCTCCAGGAAGGAATAAAGAAGCAGTTATAGCTCTTTACCTCCTCAGCTATTGCCAACTCATTCATGCCTAAGAAGTACCTGCATTTATTATTTTCCTGCTATGGAATTGATGGATTTACCCAGATTTCTCTGAAACTCAGATGAGCACATTTCTCTGAGTGGGCAGAATGGCTAACTAGACAAGCAGGTGCCCTCGGGCTGTTTGGTAACGGGGGTACACAGTGGGAAAGCTCATTTCCACTGCTCTTCTTTTCCAGGGCCCTTTGTCTGTGGATCCCTGTCTGTGAGTGTATCCTGCCATAAGCAGCACCTTGTTTCCTTTTGCTCAGTGCCCCATGTGCTTGGTCTGAGTTTTTAGGAGCCTCTGCATCTTAGGGAATCTTTGAGTTAATTTGGGAGTCATCAGGGGAGCTGGCCATCTGCTCCGTTTTTGATATTGCCAATAACAGGTGATTCATGGAAGAGAGTTTTCCAAGGAGAAGTGAAGATATGCAGTCATAACTTGCTTCTGACCTAAAGATGTTGCCCAACTTGGCTATTATCCACCCAGCTGGAGACAATTTAGTTAGCCCCTGAAGAAATTCAGACCTTAGAGGTATAAGCTTTTTAAAAAATTCATTTGGCAATCTACCCAGGAGCTCTTGGACGTACATACAATTTAGGTATTTAATATTGGGGGAAAATTTGAACACAACGAAATCAAAGTATGTTTCCTATTCTTTGGTAAAGTCTGAGATCTAGATGGGTTAGCATTATCTTGGTATTTGTTATGTGTTCCACATCCTCAGCCCAATATGTTTTATCTGATACTCTGACCAGAATACAAGTGAACTATAGGCTTGGATGATGTAAATGCAACTGGTAAAGACCAAGACTTTCATTTACTCAGCAAGTCGTCTGAGACACATTGTTGTTCAGTTGCCAAGTTGTGTCTGACTCTTCCCAACACTGTGGACTGCCGTACACCAGGCTTCCCTGTCCCTCACCATCTGAGTTTGCCTAAGTTCATATCCACTGAATCGGTGATGCCATACAACAATCTCATATTCTGTCACCCTCTTCTCTTTCTGCCTTCAATCTTACCCAGCATCAGGGTTTTTTCCAATGAGTCAGCTGTTCACATCAGGTGGCTGAAATATTGGAACTTCAGCTTCAGCACCAGTCCTTCCAATGAATATTCAGGATTGATTTCCTTTAAGATTGACTGGTTTGATCTCCTTGCTTTCCAAGGGACTCTCAAGAGTCTTCTCTAGCACCACAGTTCGAAAGCATCAATTCTTTGGCGCTCTGCCTTTATTGTCCAGCTCTCACATCTGTACATGCCTGCTGTAAAGACCATAGCCTTGACTATATGGACCTTTGTCAGCAAAGTGATGTCTTTGCTTTTTAAACACACTGTCTAGGTTTGTTATAGCTTTGCTGCCAAGAAGCAGTCTTTTTCTAATTTCATGGCTGCAGTCACCAACCGTATGATTTTAGAGCCCAAGAAGAGGAAATCTGTCACTGCTTCCATCTTTTCCCCTTCTGTTTGCCATGAAGTATCGGGACCAGATGCCATGATCTTAGTTTTTTATTTTTGGGTTTTAGGCTAGGTTTTTCACTCTCCTCCTTCACCCTCATCAAGAGGCTCTTTAGTTCCTCTTCGCTTTCTGCCATTAGAATGGTATCATCTGCATATCTGTGGTTTTTCTTGCGAAGGAAGATGCCAGGCGGAAGGCATCTGAGATATAGCTTTAACCATATACAGAAGCGTCTCCTTTTCCTTAAGTCATGAAACACATGACTCTCCCAAACCTTATTTCTTGCCCCCAAAATGCTGTGGGTGTTGGCAGAATTGAATGACTACCTAATAACTACCATTTACCCGTGGCAGAATAAGTGGACTGTTAACTTCATATCCAGAAGAATTTCCCAAGACTTGTCCAGTTGGAGTTTACAGAAGAACAAACAGAGGCTTCCCTGGTGGTGCGGTGGTAAAGAATCCACCTGCCAATGCAGGAGGCACGGATTCGATCCCTGGTCTGGGAAGATCCCACATGCTGCAGGGCAGCTAAACCCACGGGTCACAACTACTGAACCTGTGCTCTAGAGTCATGAGCTGCAACTATTGAAGCCCATGTACCTAGAGCCCTTGCTCCACAACACAAGAGAACCCACTGCAATAAGAAGCCCATGCACCACAACTAGAGAAAGCCCACACACAGCAACAAAGACCCAGTGCAGAAAAAAATAAATGAGTAAATAAATAAATCTTAAAAAAAAGAAGAGGATAATAATAATAAACCTTTAAAAAAAAGAAAAAAAAACAGACCTTAAACTAATAGGTGCAAAACAAACGTACTGGCTAATATGAACCAGGGTCACAGAAGTAGATCCTAATTTCATACACAAATGGCTCCAACTGACATCTCAGTTGATGTCATGTGAATTAATCTCCTTCCTGTTTTTGTTTTCCTCTGGAAGCCTCTCAGACAGGTCCTTTCGTGATGGAAACCAGTGGCTGGTCCAAGATTCTGTCCTATCCTCTAGAATCCTTACTGGAAAGAGCTTCTTTTCCCAGTAGTCCCAGCAGAAACCCTGACGTTGAGATTCATCATGGTTCATACACTGATTCCCTAAACCAATGGCTGTGGCCAGGCCTGAGGTTTAGAGTTTGGATGAGAGATGAACCATATGAACTGAGATAGGGATGGGGTGGTATCCAACGAAAATATAAATTCTGTTACAAGAAGAAAGGGAAATGGATGTCAGACAAGCACAACAGATATCCACTAAGTAAAAGCAAAGAAAATTAAACAATTCTTGAAGATCAGATTTCATATAGTGTGAAATGCCTAAGATAGCCTGAACTGTCCCTAGTGTACAACTCCCACTTCAAATTTAAACACACACACACACACACACGTTTCTACCTCATGCTTGTCAGGTACCACCTGCAGTAGGGAATTGTGGCCAACCTTTTTGTCCCTGACCATGATGATTATAGGCTTCCCTGGTGGCTCAGACAGTAAAAAAATCTGCCTGCAATGCAGAAGACCTGGGTTCTATCCCCTGGTTGGAAAGATCCCCTGGAGAAGGGAACGGCAACCTACTCCAGTATTCTTTCCTGGAGAGGTCCATGGATAGAGGAACCTGACGGGCTACAGTCCATGGGGTTGCAAAGAGTCAGACGTGACTTGGAAACTAAACAACAATAACATAGCAGACAAGACAACTTTTACTCCCATTTCCTGGTCTGTTTCCTATTAACAAGATTTTAATTCCAGGGACGCCGGTGTGTGTTGAAAGACTGTTGCAAAATTCTCGACAACACAGTATTACCCCCAGAAACTGTGGTCCCACCGTTCACCATCTTCTCAGGCTGCCCAGGTAACCCATGGGTGTTAATTATTAAAACTCAAGTTTATTTTCTTTCACAAAAGTCATGCATGCATTTTCTGTCTCTTACCAGTATGTTAGTCTAGCTAACTGAAATAGTCTCCTGATACAGAGTACCTAGGAATGCTATTCAAAATATAACTTGTATCTTTTTACATGCATAATTGGATTCATAAGGAAATTACTAAGGATCAGAAGCAAAGTGGAAACTAAATCCAGACTTTCAAGGATGCTTCGGTGATGCCATCTCTATAGTAGTATGGTTTAGGCTTTGATGCTCATTTGGGATGAGAGATAAAGCCTCAGATCCACACAGGGCAACGAGATCCTCTTGAAGGGCTTTCCCTCAGTTAAAAAGTTGATGGAGGTTGAATCTGCCCCCAGCACTGGAAACATACAAAGAAGAGTGTCTCTCTTGGCCTGGGCTCTGGGTGGAAAAAGAAAGTCTCTCCAGATTATGGCCTTATCCTCACAGTGGTTGGGGGTTTGAACTTGTACTTCCTGCCTGCTCAGAAATGCCCTAACTGAAAAATTACCATAAAACATGGCCAAAGACCAGTGAGAGCTCTGGGATACCCGAGAAAAGCAAATATATTATCATTTGACCTTGGCCGAGGGAATACCCACAGGCAAAGTCCTTATGAGCCCAAGAGATGCAGATTACAAATGTGGGGAGACAGAAGCAATCCATGCTCATTGTAGAAAGCTTGGAAAACACCAAAAAGCAAAAGGAAAAGGAAAACCTCACATTCCCCCACCCCCACCTCAAGACAGTCTCTTTTCTTCTACCTGTTGTTTTACCCGGTGGAAACATCATAGAACATACAGAGGTACATGACAGATTCACAGATGGAAGATGATAATGAAGGGAGAGATTTGACAGTATATGGTATCTAACCACTGGGTGGTTTAATTGTTTTTCCAATATAAAAAAAAAATCTCATTACTCAGATCATTGAATATGAATTTCAAAGAGATACAAAAACCATCCACTAAGATTCTTTGGGGAGGAAATGAGCCATTCTGCACTTTGATGCATCTCTGCATTTGCAGAGAAGGAAGAGACTCATTTAGTAATTCTCCCATACTAAGTTCCCACTGTGAGACAGTTTAACAGTTCTTAGCAAGCGCTAGATCAGAACAGCCTTAATTGTTTTGAGTGGTTGTGAGACAGGCGTCTGATCTGAGGTGAGAAGTATGTTGTTGGAGAAATAGTTTAATCTCTTTTAACTTATTCAAGGCCCTTAGAACCAACTTATGATCTTTGAGCACTGATGGCAGATTGCAGGGAAGCACTTCTAGGTGTTTGAAATCCCAGTAAATTCTGTGTGTGGATCTTAGAGATCTTAGAGATCATTGTGTAGGTGCGGAAACTGAGGCCTGGAGAAGTTGAATTGTCCAGGGTGTCAGTGCTGGTTAGGGGGGATGCTTTAACAAACACTTAAGACTCCTTATTTATTTATTTATTTTTATCTGGCTATTCAGTTTATGTAATCTCAGTTCCCCAACCAGGCACTGAACCTGGGCCAGGGCAGTGAAAGCAGCAAATCCATTAGACCACCACGGAGCTCCCAAGACTCTTTATTTAGAGTCATGTACTTTTTGCACTAGCAGGGTACTTCTCATGTTTATTTGTGTAGTTTCACGAACAAATGCTAACCATCTAGATACTACTGTTGACAACCACCCTCTTTAATCAAGAGGCGTGGGGTGGCAGGAAAACTAGCATATTTTTGGAAGGCTCCCAGAATGAAAGGCAAGGCATCCAGAAAGATTCTGAGTTAGGAACCAAAAACTCAGATGCCCACAGGAGCCAGACAAAATATGTAAATGGTTGAAGTAATCACCTATCATAGATGTTTAAGAATACAGGCATGATATTATGTGAACTTCTGTTGTTTCATGAGGAGCTAAAAATCTGAATTTTTATGTGATATTTCTGAATTTTTAATTGTTGAGTACAAGTTTTTTTTAGTAGATTAAATACTGTACAGATTCAATATATATTTGTAAAAGGTGCCTAGGAGAGTTGTGTTATTTTTTTAAGACCATTTTTTCATTCCTGTTTTCTCTCTGTGTGTATACAAGAGTATATGTGTTTTTGTGTGTCTATGTATGTGTATGTATTTGTGTATATAATATGAAACTGATTTTATATATGTAAATAGAATCACACTCTATTCTGTTAGGAAACTTGCTTCCTTAGTATATCTTGGGCATCTTTTCTTATCAGTATGGAGCAATTTACCTCATTCCTTTTAATGGCTACAGGGTTTGCATTGCATAAATATCCCATGGTATAACTAATCATCCTCTAGTATAGTGGATCAAAAAAAGTTATAATTGGTTTTTCATAATTACAGACTTTGCTGCATTAATGTTTTTGTATCTATATTGTGCAATTGGGCAAGATTATCTGTGGAATAAATTCTTAAAAGTTGGATTATCAGGTCACAGGGTGTGAACTTTTAAGTTACGCTAGTTATTCCTACATTGCTCTTCAAACATCTGTGTGAGTTTATACTAATACTATGCTGTGTGAGTGCCTCTTTCCTGGCAATTCTTCATAAGTTTCCCCCATCTTTTGTCTATTTGGGCATTTCTGTTCTACTCCCATCTATGATTCAAGTATCTGTAGCTGCTCAGGCCTTGGATTCAGTTTCATTGTATGAATAGCAGGGCGGTTTCTCCCCTGAAGAGCGCTCACCTTGGCTTGCTCTACAGGCATCACCCAGAATCCAGGGTACAGATGAATCCTTGCCTGGAACAGCCTCCGAGGTAGTCAGAATTGCCTTAACTCTTCAGGAATGTACTAACTTCTTTTACTTGGAATATATTTCTGCATTTTGAGAACAGTATTACTCTCCCCCCACTCCCCTGCCCCCCCCCCCCCCCCCCACACACACACAGATTCATAGTATCTTGAATATATGGTCAGGAAATATTCTGTTAGCACCAAAGATGGAAAACCTAGTATTTAGACATTTGCAGCTAAAGAAAGAAGGCTTCTAGAGGTTTCAGCAGAAGTCAGAGCTACCTGTGGGCCTCCTCTGGCTCCTTTTGGTTGACCAGGTCTTTCTTTCCCCAGGACTCTTCTCAGGGGAGCTCCCAGAATGTACCCAGGAGCTGATGATTGACGTCACCAAGAGCTACTACCAGAAGTTTTTGCCCTTGACACAGGTCTAATGTCTGCCTTGTGTCTCGAATTCGCTTGAGCTCTAAGATGAACTTGGGGACAAAGTGCGCCAGACAGCATCTACAAAGAGCTCTTGTGTCTTTGACACCTCCCACCCTCTTTTTTGTTTTTTTTTTTTTGTTTTGTTCTTTAGAATTTCTCAATCCTCCCAGGCTCTAAGCTCTTAGGGCTTTAATAACAGAATGACTGGAGGGTTGTCTCCAAATGCTGTGCTTAAACTGTATCTATTCACTGTCACTCTGTACCATGATGTGGGGAGCACAGTCTCATCTGTTCCCAGCACTCCTACCCCTTGGCCCTGCAGACAGCCAGATGGAGCAGGGCACCCCGCCCCAGCAGGGAAGTTGTGCGTGGCCCGTGGCCATGAGCTGCCGCAATGAGCGCCACTCGCAGGGGTCACTGTTGGTGTCCCTGCTGCTCATGCAGTTAGCCAGTTGCCACAGCTGCTTGTCATCTGCAAAAAAACTGTTTGCCAATTTTCAGAGCCCAGATTCCTCTAGGCTACTAAAACCTGAAGAGAGGGTGGTTAGTATTTCTCTTCTTTCCAAAATAACCTGATCATCTTAATTCAGGGTGAATAATTAAAGACTCATTGGCATTCTATTCTAGGGCATTGGCTTTTACTAAAAGCTTAGTGAAAGCATCCAGAAAGCATCCCTTAGCATCCAGATTTTATTTTTGCAAAGAACCAGGTTTAAGTCTCCCATGTGGATGGACTAGACTGGCAGCCACTCCTTGTCTCATGGTGTTTAGGGGCAGCAGTGTATGCCTTATTTCACTGGACATGTAGCGTTTGTGACTCTTGCTCCCTGGCCTGGAACCATTCAAACAACACTACATTTGCCATAAACCTCACAGTTCAGACCAAAATATCTATGCTTGGGCCCAATCTCATGTGTACATGGGGGCCTCTTAAAATCCTTCTGGGGGCATGGAGCCCTGAGGAGTAGACAGAGTTGCCACTGCTGTCCTTATCTTCTGGGCAATAGCACAACCCTTCCTGTTCTGCTCTGGTAGGAAGACTTAGAAGTGAAGGCCTGAAAAGGTTGGCCTTGCTTGATGCTCTAGTGCTGCTGTGAATGGGGTAGGGCAGTTCAGCCTCAGAGGTTAGAATCCAGCAGCAACTGTCTTGACTTAACATCTGTTTGGGGTTTGCAAAAAGAACTGTATGTAGTCATCTTTGCTAGTTCAATGTAAAACTGCTTTCTGGTTTATTATTTTTTATGTTTGTACATTAAAGGCGTGACACATGAAACAAGTCATTTGAAGATGATCACTGTCCACCTCCAGCAATGGCGACCTGTCTTCCTTGGGCACCTCACTGTGTTCCCAGTGTCCTCCTACAGGCTTTATAGTCACTTGCCTGCTTAGAGCTCACACCAGCCCTATAAGCTGGACATTATCGCCACTTTACTGGTGAGGATAAAAACTCAAACATGTTAGATAACTTGGTGTATTGGGCATGGTGAAGGAGTCACACTCGAGTGTTTGGCTCCGCAGCCCATGCTCTTCAGCTCTGCCCCGGTGAGATGGGACAGTCCAGTGCATCCTGTCTCATGCCAGCAGTCTCTGATGGTTGCAGCTGTTTGGGGAGCTGTATACCCCAGCTTCCTTCTCTTTTTGGACCACCAAAAAGGAGGATCTTGGAGTTGACAAAGCTTAGATGTGCCCTTGGCTAACCTCTTGCTCCCTAGAGAAATCTT
The DNA here is from genome assembly GCF_910594005.1 of Cervus elaphus. Lineage (NCBI taxonomy): Eukaryota > Metazoa > Chordata > Mammalia > Artiodactyla > Cervidae > Cervus > Cervus elaphus. The sequence continues at coordinate 35,412,836 of NC_057824.1, forward strand.
CCAGGACGTGTCCAATAGATTCCCTTCCAGAGTGTGTTTGAATACCTCCAAAAGTTAGTCACTTGATGTGACTAACTGTCTGTTTTCTTCTTTTATTTACTTATTTTATAACTGACATGATTTTTTGACTATCCGTTTTGTTGATGAACAACCAAAATTAAGAGAAAGTGGGAAATAAATAAACATTTTCCTGAGCTTTTTAAAAATCTTTAGGTAATTTCAGCTGTTGTCGTTAAGTTGCTAAGTCATGCCCAACTCTTTTGCAGCCCCATGGACTGCCCCACCAGGCTCCTCTTGTCCATGGGATTTCTCAGGCAAGAATACTGGAGGGGGTTACTAATTCCTTCTTCAACGGACCTTCCTTCTCTTCCTGACCCAGGGATCGAACCCACGTCTCCTGCACTGCAGGTGGATTCCTTATTGCTGAGCCACTAGGGAAGCCCAAGTAATTTGAGTACACAATTCCAAAAATCCTATCCAGTTACTAAAGAAAGGACATACAACATAATAGATTTTGCCAATCCAGAATCCAGTCCTATGCTCCTTCCCATGGGCAACCACTCAGAATAATTTTCAGTCTGTCATACTGTTAGTCTGTTCTTGACATGGACAGATACACACGTACACACTAGCCTCTGCAGTCATATGGATGTGCTATCCCACATCTTTCTCCTTTTATTTAACAATATATCTTAGAGGTTGTTCCATTTTGGCACATACAGGTGATAAAAATAGCAATTGTTAACACATATGTTGTTTACCATGTACCAAGTACTCTTCTGAGTTCTTTTTTTTTTGGCTCTGCGGGGTCTTAATTGCAGCACGCATGCGGGATCTTCTGTCTTCATTGAAGCATGTGTGGTTTTTAGTTGCGGCATGTGAACTCTCAGTTGTGGCATGTGGGATCTAGTATTTCCCTGACCAGGGATTGACCTGAGGCACTGTGCATTGGAAGCTTGGAGTCTTAGCCACTGGACCATCCAGGAAATCTCCCTCTTTTGAGTTCTTTACCTTTATTGACGCCTTTAATCCTCACAGTATATATGAGATAGGTCCAGTTTTTCTCCCTAAGGAGCAGAGATAAATTGTCCAAATTTCTACATCTACAGTGGTGAATTTAGGCATTCTGACCCTAGAGCTCAGACTTTTAATCATTATGCAGGAATCCTTCCATGTTCTAATACCTTTTGTAAGTGAAAGTAAAAATCGCTCAGTTGTGTCCAGCTCTTTGCGACCCCATGGACTATACAGTCCGTGGAATTCTCCAGGCCAGAATACTAGAGTGGGTAGCCTTTCCCTTCTCCAGGGGATCTTCCTGACCCAGGAATCGAACCAGGGTCTCCTGCATTGCAGGCAGATTCTTTACCAACTGAGCTATCAGGGAAGCCCAGTACCTTTCATTGCCCTAGATGGAATCATTTGGCCAGCCTTTGCTGCACAGAACGCATTTCAGGCAGGCACAGAAAAGAGGGTTGGGACTGGGTATTATTGACCCATCTGGCAGTGTCTGCCACAGGCAGGAAGCCTAGTGCCCCCTCTGAGAAGATGGTCTCCTGGCTCTGGGCCCTGTTGTAGCTACAACTGTGTTCTGACTAGTTAAATGGGAGCTGGTTTCTTGCAAGAATTGTCCTGCTTGCAGCCTTTAAATAGTGTCTTACAGTTCTGTAGCATAAGTTAGCAAGCTATAAAAGAATATACAAACTAGATTAGACAAAAATCTAATTTGAATGCTTTGTTGCAAGTGGCAGAAATCCAGCTTGAACCAATTTAAGCAAAAAAAGGGGTTTCATTGGCTTACACAACAAATTATGGAAAGGACTAGCTTGAGAAGCAATGCAGTGTGAACCCTGGGTGAGTTACTTAATCTCTCTGTGCCTTCACATCATAGGCTGTACAATGGGGATCATAGGATGTAACAGTGGGGATCCATGGAGTTGGAATGGATTAACTAAGGTTTTTACTACCTCATTTAATGGATTAACTATAGCATTTACTATATGTAAACAGTAGGGGCAATTCCTGGTACTTAGAAGCACTCTGTAAGTGATACGCTATCATTGTAGGGACAACCCTATCCAGAGATACAGGGCACTTTGCTTTTGTATCTTTACATTAGTGGATGTATAGACTGCACTGTGGTAACAAAGAAACCATCAAAATACAGAAGACTATTTGGATATGAGAGAGAAGGTGATTTCACTGACCTCACAGCGCAGGGATAGGCAACTGGTCTAGCGGAGGTAGGTGGCTGGGCTCCACAATGTCATCAGGCACCCCGGCTCCAACTCTCCTGTCACATGACCGCATGTAACTGCAGAGGAGGCTATAAATTTAGTGTCTAGCTGGGCAGCCAAAACTCGGAGGAAAAAGGTTCCGGTAGTAGGAAGGAGAGGGAGAGAGTGGACCTTGAGAGTCAGCACCAGACTCTACAGGCCTGTGTGTTGGTTCCTTTTCTTCTGCTGCACATGGTCTTCCTCCACGCATTACGGCACGTGGCAGCTGACAACCCCAGACATGCATCCTCCCAGCTTGGTGGCCCTGAAAGAAAGGTTTATTTCCTCCAGTTCTAATTTGGACAATTCCAAAGAAAGTTTCTCATTGGGCTCTCGTGAGCCCCCTGTGGCCAAGGGTGTATGGCCCTATAATTAACCCCATCTGGGTCATGACCTCCTCCCACCCACCACCGTCCTCACCATTACAGAGAAACAGCAAAGCGTATTTCCAAAACAAGGTGCTGGCAAGACAAAACACTAGCTACCATAAATAGTAAGTGCGTTTTTAATTATGGACTGATACTGCTTGAAAGGTGTTGACAGTCGTGTGTGTCCTAGGAAAAGCCAGCTGGATTCTGTCTCCATGGTGGCTCTCACCCCAGGGAAAATCTGTCACCAGACAATTACTTTTTTAACCCCAGAGAAAAAAGTCTCTTTGTCCTCCGAATACTCCCAGAAGAGCGAGCAGGTGGAAGAGTCCTGGGTTGGGACGCTTTCCATTTGGCTTAGGGCAGAGAGGGGATTATTGGCTCATTTAGCTGATGAGGCCAAGTCTAGAGCTGCCATCCAGCTGGATCCCAGGACTCAGAACTCACCGGGTCACCAGGGACCTGACTCTCTTCAGCTCTTGACTCTGCTTTCCTTTGAGTTGGCTTCACTCTCCAGCTTCACAATGTGACCCTGCAGCTCCAGTTATTGGTAGAAAGAGCTCTCCTCCTCCAATAAGCCCATGGACCTGACTATCACTGGTCCAGGATGGAAGTGTCCAGCTGCAAGTAACCACTGTGGCCAGGAAGGTGGAATTCACTGATTGGCCGGGCCTGGGGCATGTACCCACAGGGATTGGGAGCTGGTGCCTGGTGGCTGTATTTTACCAGAACAGGAGATGCATGGGTGCTGGGCAGGAAAGATTCTGAGGTGTCTAGTTCAGACCTTTTCCCCTTCTCCGGATTTCTTTCTTGCCCAGCCTTACCTCCTGTCCAGTCTCTCATTACTCTTGGTCTTGGGAAGTACCTCCTGAGGGGTATCTGGGCCTGGACTGGGGGCACAGTTGCTTAGCCAAAGTGGAGTGTTCAAGAAAGAGCCATTTGGAGGACGCTGCTCTGCCTGGAGGGGCTTCCCAGGTGGCTCAGTGGTAAAGAATCCGCCTGCCAATGCATGAGATGCGGGTTTGATCTCTGGGTCAGGAAGATCCCCTAGAGGAGGAAATGACAACCCACTCCAGTATTCTTGCCTGGAAAACCCCACGGACAGAGGAGCCTGGCAGGCTACAGTCCATGGGGTTGCAAGAGTAGGACATGACTTAGCGACTGAGCGCGTACGCACTTCTGCCAGAAACCGCTTCCCCGTGCACCTTACGAAGGGGCCCTTTTCCGAGTCTAGGTAGAATTCTGGTTACATGCCTGTGCTCTTGTCTGAACCCACACTAGCTGTGAACTCCTGAGGAGTCAGGCGTGAGCCTGTGGTTTTCCAGCACATACTTCACGGGGTGATTACCTGGATTTGAGTCCCCCTACCTCTGGTCCCCACCCCACCCCAGATAAGTCTTATGTTGCAGGATCCTGGGTACAGGGAACAAGGTTGAATGATTGACTTATGAGCCTCCTGTTGGCCAATTCTGTTTCACATGGCTGCACAGGGCCCTTGTGGTTTGCTGGGGTCTGTGGTGGGTTCTGAGTTAGTCACTTCTGCATGAGCCTCACTCAGAGCTGAGACCACAGTTACTTTCTTAGTCACTTCGGCCCATCTGGGTGATAACAGACTTGGAAATGAATCAGACAAACATTGCTCCTCTTTCCACATCCTTGGAAATTTCTCATCTTTAACGCAGGGATGTTGGTGGCTCGGGAAGCTTTCCTTGGTGTCTGGAGCTGGCTGGTGAGCCCACAGGGTGTCCAGAGCATGGAGCTCCAGTCTCGTTCTGACTCGCCCTCAGCCATTTGCCAGGACAGATTGCATCTAACAAAGCTGGGTGGTTGCTCTGGGTGGTCACGTCAAGCTGGCTGGTCTCCTGGTGATAGCTGCTGTAGGGCTGTAAGTCCCCTGTAATGGCAACGGCAATGTTAGAACAGTGTGTTCAGAGGCGTGGTTATTTCAAAACAAGTGTTGGCAAAATGTCCTGCCAGCTTGGACCAGTTCCCATAAGTCCATGATCACGGAAATGCTTCTAGAGCCCCAGTGATGGGCTGTGCTTTGGTGCTTTTGCTGCTCTTTAGGGATAGGAGTGGGATGGGGGGGTGGTGCCTGACTACACGCTGCAGCCCTCATTTATTCATTTAACAAATACTCACTGAGTCGCAACTGAGTGCCAGGCGCTGGCCTAGTGAAGAATAAGACAGAGCCAGTCCCTGCCTGTAGGGGTCTTACGGCTTAGCTTGGTAAACAGAACAGTTCTCCAGTGGAGGCCTGAGGGGCTGTTCTTGGGGGTCACCACAGTGGTGAAGTGTGGGTGTTGGGGGCAGCAGATTGAATCCCAGCCCTGCTGTTCTCTAGCCATGTGAATTTGGGCAAGTTATCTCACCTTGTGGAAACTCACATTTCTCATCCTTAAAATGGGGAAGATTCATAGGGGTTATTATGATTAAATGCATTCATACATGTGACGCATGTGTAGGGACTCAGGGTGAGCACTCAGTAAATGGTAGTTATAACTAGTATTATTAGAAATGATACATCTTATAGTATATGGGTGTATCATACTATTATGTATGCATGTAAGCATGCTAAGTCACTTCAGTTGTGTCTGACTCTTTGTGACTCCATGGACTGTAGCCTGCCAGGCTCCTCTGTCCATCGATTCTCCAGGCAAGAATACTGGAGTGGGTTGCTGACCCCTCCTCTGGGGGATAATCTTACTGACCTGGTGATCGAACCCCGGTCTCTTATGTATATCTTACACTATTATTAGGAAGTGAACCCTTTATAGTATAAGGTGCCTATATATTTTTTAAATTTAAAGTGAAATTAAGACCATCTTTCCCTATCATCTTTCCCTTCATCACAAAGAAAGCACCCTTCCTTGCTTTGCATCTGTGGGGTGTCAGGCACTTATTAGAAAACTTTTACTCCTCCCAACTGTCAAAAAATGTAGGGATTTTTATAACCCATCATACAGTGTCAAAGAGGCCAATCTTAAGAGAGGTTAGGTAAATTTGCCCAATGTCACATAGCTAATAAATGGCTGAGGTGGAGTCAAAACCAAGTCTTATCTGGCTGCAAAGTCCATGTTTTATGTAGCAAAGCACTTAGCCTGAGGACTGCACCCGCTGCTCTGTTGGTTAGTCCCTTGCTTTCCTGAAGTTTCTGCTGCATGTTGGCCACACCTGTTCTCATTATGCACTCTGACCTGGATCCTGAAGTGAGAGGAGGTGGCCCAGGACATCCTACTTCCCCAAGGAGACTGAACAGCTTGTTCTGTACCTCCAAGGCCATTGGATATCAGGTAGATGGTTGTGCATATGAAAATCATTCAAGAAAGAGACACAGGAATGGAGTTCACTCCTCTCTGACTTTCATCTTAAGTCTGAAGCCCGTGTGGGTTTTCTTGGCCCTTCCATCTTTTCTCTAGCTACGTTCATCTCAGCCTTTCCTTTCTGCTGGTTGGACTTTCTGGTTTTCTGTGGAAGTAGCAAGAGGCTGAGGAAACAGTATGACCAGAGGAGAGGGGCAAGTGTGGGAATTCGAGAGGCCCAGGGACTGGAGAGTCCTGTCAGAGACTCTGCGCTCCCTGGGATTAGGTGCAGGTTCTTTTTATTTCAGTAATAATAACAACATTATTCCAAGAGATTCCTCTTAGAATTTCTGCACGAAAACCTTAGGAGATAGGCATGTCTTCTCCTAGATAGAATCCTAGGAGAAGGGCACCGTAACCATCCCTGTTTTATAGACCTGGAAGTTGAGGCAGAGAGAGGTTCAGTCACTTACTGAAATCACATGGCATTTGAACCCAGGGTTTCTTCAGACAGTGAGTTTAACCAACATGTCATATTGCTTTTTGGTAGGAGCGAATGAGTGAGTGAGTGAGCAAGTGAACCAAAGGAGTCTGGGATTTGGTTCTTTTTTTAAAATAATTTTATTTATTTATTTTTGGCTGTGCTGTATCTGTTACTGCACGCGGGCTTTTCTCTAGTTGTGAAGAGCAGGGTATCTACTCTTTGTTGCAGTGCTCAGGCTTCTTGTTTCCGTGACTTCTCTTGTTGCAGAGCATGGTCTCCAGGGCACACGTGCTCAGTAGCTGTGGCTCCTGGGCTTTAAGAGCGCAGGCTCAGTAGCTTTGGTACACAAGCTTAGTTGCTCTGCCGCATGTGGGATCTTCATGGACCAGGGGATGAATCCGTGTCTCATGCATTGGCAGGCAGATTCTTTACCACTGAGTCACCAGGGAAGCCCTGGGATTTGGTTCTTGCCAGAACAACAAGGCCCTGAGAGGCAGTGTGCAAACAGGTGTGCTTTGGAGTCAGCAGAACTGAGTTGGAATTCAAGCTTGCTACCTCCTGGCTACATGACCTTAGGCAAGTAACCTGATGTACAAGTGCTCCTTTCCTTATCTTTAAGTGGGAAAAGTAATCCTTTTCTCCTAGGGTCTTCGTGTGGATTAAATGAAATCATCTCTATAAAGCTCTTAGCCCCATGCCTGGAATATAGTAAGTCCATAAAGGCTCACCGATAGTGTTACTATTACTGATACCATGCAGATAGATTGATTAACATGACACAGTTGCAGCTATATAAATTCGAAACTCCATGTTGATAAGGACTAGAAGGGAGTATGAAAACAGCTGTTAAAGGATGGCTGAAAGAGAATTCAAGTTTCTCCAATGCTTCATAATTTTTTTAGTAAGTGTTCCTGAATGAAATAAATAAAACATACATGCAATGGGTGCTCAACCGGCCTTTGAATGTATGAATGAAAAACAGTCTTAACTTTTTAAATTAAAAAAAAAATTTTTTTGACCATGTCCTGAGGCTTGAGGGATCCTAGTTCCCTGACCAGTGACTGAACCTGTGCCCTTGGCAGTGAAGGCTAGGAGTCCCAGTCATTGGACCGCCAGGGAATTCCCTAATTTTTTTTTAATTGGTTGAATCTGTTGCTTAAAAATGTATGATAGTGGATACCCTTGGCGGGGTTATTACTGAAAGGGGGCCTGTGTAGGAAAGAGTGAACACTGCTGGCCTGTGATGATAACCCTGTAAATGCTGAATTTACTACTAGGGGTTTGAGTAAATTTGCAATGAGAAAAAAAGGGAAGTTTTTAAAAAATGGCTTTGTATTTTGTGGCCATTGTATCTGGAGCTATAATAAAATTGATTTAAAATGTTACATGCTTGTAATTTCATAAATGCTAGTGGAGCCATCTCAAACATGCAAAATTTAAATTAAGAAGGTATTGGTGGGGTATAGCTTCCTTGCTTTTCCTATCCATAGGTAGGTAGGAATTTAAATTCTTTGGATTTTAGAACCAGAACAAGTCTCCATACCTGATGAGTTTTGCTAAGATTTGTGTCTGTTGGAACCTCTGGAATGAGGGTGACAACAGAAGAAGAGAGGCACTCTGAATAGAAATACACATTTGGATTTTGAAAAAGCAGTTAGTTAAGTTTCTCATTGGTCCTTGTTGAAATCAGATGTCTGACCCTTAGAGGCTGATGATTGTCCAGTCTGATGGGTGTGTTTTTGAGTGGGTCAGTTTGGACTCTTGAGACTGACAGAAGGGGTACTGTCTGTCTGGCGTTGCAGCACGCCTTTGCTACTGCTGAAGAAAAGTACCCGGCTTGATTGGAATCCCAAATGCGTTGACCCTACTTGCCTGGACCTCACTCTAAGCTGAAACCTGACTCTAGCTGTCAGTGCACTCTTTCCGCTTCCCAAGGAGCAGTGCTGAACTGGAAGCAGACCCAGGCTCCGTGAACAGACCTCAGTCAGACTCTGGGACCACTGGAGATTTAGGGCCCCTCTGTGGAGCTCCAAATGATGCCAGCATACACTGTGGATGCTGGCTGTACCAACTGGGTCACATACAAATGCCCACAGGAAAGAGCCATTCTTTGATGGGACCGTCTAAAATCAAGCTGCTGATCAGCTCTTTTATGTAATGCAGAGACTGATTGCATCCTGACTTGTGATCCCTGCCAAAACCTGCAAGTTGGAGGAGGACACATCACAGGGACTCTGACCGCCAGCCGCCTCCTGCTTTTGACATATCAGATTCTGGGCCTTCCCTGGGGGTGGCTCGATGCTTTTGATTTGTGTGCTCAGCCTCCTGGGTGAGCTGCAACTTACCACCGCAGGTTGATAGGCTTATTCCTCCTCCTCACTTTCCCCTCTGTACACACACCCTGTAAGGTTAGAGTGACTACTCCAGTGTAGCTGTCTCTGGAAAAGGACTGATCTTTTCTAGGCTGTCTCAGGGGGGAAAAGGGGTGGAAGGTTATATAAACTCACTATGAAAATTTTTACATTCAGAACTTCATCTATTAGTGTGCTAGGGCTGCAGTAACAAAATAGCACAGACTGGATGGCTTAAAAAATAGAAATGTATTTTCTCACAGTCCTAGAGGCTAGAAGTCTAAGAGCAAGCAGTTGACACGTTTCTCCTAAGGCCTGTGTCCTAGGCCTGCAGCTGGCAGCCTTCTCACTGTATCTTCACATGGTTGCCCCTCTGTCTGAGTGTCTGTATCTTAATCTCTTATAAGAACACCAGTCATATTGGATAGGGCCCACCCATTTTACTTTAATCACCTCTTTGAAGGCCATATCGCCAAATACAGTCACATTCTGTACTAGATGTTAGGACTTCAGCATATAATTTGGGGAAAACACAGTTCAGCCCATAACATATCCTGATCAATTCCTGAATATCTTTCTGGTTAAATTATATTAAAATATTTATATGCAAAATTATTCCCATGTCCCTTACACACAGCCCTTCTGGATGAAAGGCCTGGATGAGAATAAAAGATTATTGAAAAAATGTCAGGTTAGTATTGCTGATCAAAAGCCTGGCACCCAGGGAGCTTTGGGGGGTAGGGAGAGCATTTATGATCTTCATTTCTCAGAACGATTCTGGAAACTTTCCCCTTTTCCTGAAGGAAAGCTCCCAGTGCCATCAGCTAGAAGATTGGCCCTTAGCTGGCATCTGGGTTCTTGAATTTCAGGAGAGTTCTCATCATTCCCTAAATGATAGGAGTTGCTTACTGAACTTAAACTGTGTAAACAGTGTGGTTTATGCTGCATGCCTGCTTTCCTCCCAGGAATGTGGAATTTTGGTGTGTTACAGGCAGAGGGTGCCTATGTGACCAAGCCCCAGAAAAGCCCTGGGCTGGAGTCTCTAATGAGCTTCTCTGGTAGATAACATTTCACACATGTTGTCAAACTCATTGCTGGAGGAATTGTGTCCTGTGTGACTGACTCCACTGGGAGAAGACTCTGGGAAGCTTGTGCCTGGTTTCCTCTGGATTTTGCTCTATGCACCTTTCCCTTGGCTGATTTTACTTCATAACCTTTCACTGTAACAAATCCTAGCCATCTATGAGTAGGACTATATGCTGAGTCCTGTGGGGGGATGGTCTTGGGGCCCCCCAACACAGGGCACAGGGGGGACTTCTGGGGTTGTTGGTCATGTACTCTTTCTCAGTCTGGGTGCTGTTTACATGAGGTGTACTCATTTTGTGAAAATTCACTGAGCTGTCCAATTAACAGGTGTATACTTTTTTGGTACATAGATTCAACTTTATAAGAAGATAAAACAATATTACACACCACAGGGATTAAAAAATAATAATTTAAAAAAACAACTTCCTTTTATTTATAAAGCATTTTAGCCACTCCTTTTTGCCAGGCATTGTGCTGAGGGCTTGGGACATGGGGTAGGAAGGATGTCTTCATTGCCTCTCAGTTTATTGGGAGTTATGTAAAGAGATAACTGTGATATGACCGACTTTAGCTGAGTCCTAGCAAAGACATCATAGGATGCTGGGCTTATAACTTGAGTGATTCTCAGGGTTGCCACTTAAGTATCTATGGAAGCCAGACCAGCAAAGGGACAAAGGAGGGTTAGCAGGGAACGCTGACAAACTGGGAAGGTATGTTAAGCATAGAGTTGCGACAGCTAATAGTTTTTTCTTAAGGAAAAGCCACAGAGCTGAATTTTTATGTGAGCTCTCTTGATTTTTCAGTCCTGTATATGAATCCAAATTTTAAAAAGTGAAAGACCAAACAAAACACCTCTGCAGGCCAAATTTGACCTTGGCTTACCAGTTTGCCAGGCATTCTGCCAACCTGTCATTTTTCCCTCTTATAAAACAATTGAGGGTCCACTATTTTAGGCACTGGGAAATAGAGCAGCTGAGCCAGCCAGACAATTTTCTTGCAGAATGACCCTGACGGGGGTGGTGGGGTTCTGCTACTGTGCTTCTCAAACTTCATTATGTGTGGGAATCACTGGGTGGATTCTGAATTGGGGGGCGGGGGGGGGGGGTGGGATCTGCGTTGAGGCCTGAAGCTTTGTCTTTCTAACAAGCTCCCAGGTGTTAGTGATGCTGGTGGCCCCTACTGTTATTTGAAGGAGAAGAGGAGGGGGTTTGTCTGGAAGATGCGTTTGCTTGGCAAGCATCCTCTTTATACTTCGATTTTAGTTTATGGGGTGATTTGGAAGAGAGTTGGTGACTTCTGAAGCGGATATTAGGGCTCTCCCATGTTGTCTCTCATGCCAGGTTTCTGTTCTCAGAGTTTATAATCTAGAAGGCGGGGTGGGGGTGGAGGAAGGTGCTAGGAGAAGTTTCCCGGAGGAGGTGCTCGCGAACTGCAGGAGCTTCCCTTGCCGCCGAGAAGGGAGAAACTCTGAACTCCCCCTCTCCTGGGGCTGGGTCTCAGCAACCTCCCACCAGCTATGGTTTCCCAGGCATCCCACGTGTCTTCCGTCCGCGATCCCTGTCAATCAAGCTCCCCCTAGGGCCTGGGTGAGTGTTTAAAGGCGGCCGCAGTGCAGAGCGCTCCCAGAGTGCCGCGCGGCGGGCGGGTTTGGATTTTAAATCCCCGCGGCCAATCAGTAGCGCGTAGGCTCTTGTAACGTTCCCGGCGCCGCGTTTGAATTCGAGGAGAGGCAGAGCCGTGCCAAGCCTCTGCCTGGACCCTGCTAGGTCCGCTGAGCAACTCCGGGAACATGAGTGCGGCGGCAACTGCAGGGAAGCTGGCGCGGGCACCAGCCGACCCAGGGAAAGCGCCCGGAGTTGCAGCTCCCGGGGCTCCGGCGGCTGCCCCGCCGGCGAAAGAGATCCCGGAGGTCCTAGTCGACCCGCGCAGCCGGCGGCGCTATCTACGGGGTCGCTTTCTGGGGAAGGGTGGCTTTGCCAAGTGCTTTGAGATCTCGGATGCGGACACTAAGGAGGTGTTCGCGGGCAAGATCGTGCCTAAGTCGCTGTTGCTCAAACCGCACCAAAAGGAGAAGATGTCCATGGAGATATCCATTCACCGCAGCCTCGCTCACCAACACGTCGTCGGCTTCCACGGCTTTTTCGAGGACAACGACTTCGTGTTCGTGGTGTTGGAGCTCTGCCGCCGGAGGGTGAGTGTTGCTGCTGGGGAACTGGAGCTGCCCTGGGGGAGGGGTTGGGGCGCCGGGAAGCGGAGCTGCAGGGGAAGGGGCGCCCGGGGGCTCAGAGCTGCTAGGGAAGAGTTGCTGGGAACCTGGAACTGGAAATGGAGAAAGTCTTGGGGAGAGAGGTTCTTGGCACTTGGGCCCTTTAGGGAAGGAGGCTTCTGGACGCTAGCAGTTGGGTGGATTGGGGGAGGTGCGGGAGAACCTTGCTTATGGACGCCAGGGCTTCCGGAGCTGCTAGGTAAGGCGTATTGCGGACCCTCACTTTCCGGAGTGAGGTTGGGTCAGGCAGAGGGTAGTTGGAGCCAGACTTCGGAGCTTCCGGGAGAGGGGAGGGGCAGGAAAGGGATCTGTTGCTGCCGAGAGTTCCGGGACCGGGATACTGGGGACTCTGAGCTTCCAGAGTGGGCTGAAAGAGGGGTCCCAGGTAAGGGACTTGGGAGGGAGCCAGTGGGATAGGGATGCAATGAACTGTTGTGGCCTGGCTTGGGGGAGAGTCTGGATCGCAGTTGTCCTGGAGAAGAAATAGGTAGTAGGGTCCTGACTGCCTTTACCTAATGACAGCCCCTCCCTGCCTTGGGTCTGAGTACCGACTCCCACTTCTCCTTCCCTCCTGCTCCCAGTCTCTCCTGGAGCTGCACAAGCGGAGGAAAGCACTCACGGAGCCCGAGGCCCGCTACTACCTGCGGCAGATCGTCCTGGGCTGCCAGTACCTGCACGGAAACCGCGTTATTCACAGAGACCTCAAGCTGGGCAATCTCTTCCTGAACGAGGATCTGGAGGTGAAAATAGGTAAGGAGCTGGGACTGCAGGGGCACTTGACGCGCAGTGGGAATGAGGAGGAGCTGGGAGGTGAGGCTGGGGAGAGGAAATTTGGAAGGAGAGGAGGGAGGGAGGAAGAGGATGGTAGGAAGTCTGGGCTGTTGATTGCCTCTAGAATCCTCTCTCTAGGACAGAAACTTAAAGAGCTACAAGCCAATGTCTTGTCTGCAGATGCACTTTGGGGGAGTGTGTTCTTCTATTTTTTTTTTTTTTAAGAATTTGAATTTGTTTTCACTTTTTTAAAATATCTTTTTTATTTACTTATTTTTGGCTGCATTGGGTCTCCGCTGCTGCATGCTTTTCTCTAGTTGTGGTGAGTGGGGGCTACTCTTCCTTGCAGTGTGCGGGTTTCTCGTTACGGTGGCTTCTCTTGTGGAGCGCAGGCTTCAGCAGTTGGGGCTCCAGGGCTCTGGAGCACAGGTTCAGTAGTTGTGGCACGTGGGCTTATTTGCTCTGTGGCATGTGCGATCCTCACGGACCAGGAATGGAACCTGTTTCTCTGGCATTGGCAGGTGAATTCTTTACCACTGAGCCATCACGGAAGCCCCTCATTTTCAGTTTTTTAAACTGAGAACCTTGATGTAAAATTTTGAATTTGGAGCTCCTTTTAAACACTCGAGAGCTGCAACAGTATAGGAGTGGCATTCCCTCAGGGCAGCTCTTTGCTGTACTGAACAGCAGCTGATCCCTTCCGATGTCCTGTGGTTTGCCGCAGCCCCCACCCCTCCGCATCACTTCCTCGCAAACTTGCCAAGTAGCCATCTTGACATTTTACTTGCTTAATCCCTGAAGGCATTTGAGTTTTGCTATCCCTGTCAATTCGCCTTTAGAAGTGAACCCCTCCTTTCTGAGGGGAAGGGTGAGGAGGGTCTCTGGGAGGCCCCTCCTTGGGGCCAGCATGGTGGGAGGATTCCTGGGAGGGCCTTGCTGTACACCAGGACTAGAGGCTTTGAGAGGTCACGTGACCCTGGTTCTTGATGGTTACATCTGAGCCAGCTGTCTGCATTGACAGACGACAGAAGCTGGTGTCTGAGCCTCCCTCTTCCTCCCTCTGTCCCAGGGGATTTTGGACTGGCAACCAAAGTGGAGTATGACGGGGAACGGAAGAAGACCCTGTGCGGGACTCCTAATTACATAGCTCCTGAGGTGCTGAGCAAGAAAGGGCACAGTTTCGAGGTGGACGTATGGTCCATTGGGTGCATCATGTAAGTTGGGAGTTGTCTCAGGACCCACCAGTCTCAGCAAGGGGCTTTCTGGACCTCTCACCCAGCAGACTTTATCCTGCAGACCTTTCCGCCTTTGGAAAGGCTGCTCCAGAGGACAGATGGCCTCCAAAGGAAGCCTCATTGCTGCATTGGTATATCCTGCAGGATTCCTGGAACCTGGGCTGTGGGTTCAGGGAATGAGGGAGGGAATGTCTCCACAAACTTGCTCTAATCCCTTGCTATTCAAAGTATGGCAGACCAACAGCAGCATCACCTAGGAACTTGGTACAAACGCAGAATCTCAGGACCCAGGCTAACTGGATCACAATCTGGATTTTAAGACCCTTGAGTGATTTCCATGCACAATAAAGTGTTAGAACCACTGATCTAAAAAGCAGCATTAGGTGGGAAGAATTAGGCCAGGAGTGGTGCTGGCGGGAGGAGGTCTTGTGGTCTGTCTGGGTCAAGGCCGTCAGGTGGGTGGTAGGCAGAGAGTTGGGCCTGTTCAGATGTTGCCCCTTTCGTTGTTTCCCTGGGTACTGGAGAGTTAGAAATGGCTTTTCTACTTCTTTGCATTGGAATTTCCCAAATGAAAACTTGCAGCCTGAAGTACAGAACTGTTAACTGTGGAGCTGCCTCTGAAGGAGCAAGTGGCCCCTGCTTGGACCTGTTCTGTGTTAGCTGGCAGCCTCTGGCCCCTAGATCACCACAGGCTATAGCTGAAAAGTCACTGATCCATTAGAACCCAGTCTCATCACTTGTGTTCTACTGAGGGCTCCTCCCTGCCAATGTTGTGGCTCCTGGGGCTACTTAGTGAACTTGTAAATTGTCCTCTGGGACCCCAGAGTCACAGTGAATGCCCAAAAGATGTCTGACTTCCTTTCTGGCCCTGAGAGGATTCCTCCCTGCATCTGGGTTTTGGTTGGGAACCTTGAGCCAAATTCCTCCTTGTGCTTACAGGTATACCTTGTTAGTGGGCAAGCCACCTTTTGAGACCTCTTGCCTAAAAGAGACCTACCTCCGGATCAAGAACAATGAATACAGTATTCCTAAGGTGACTAAAACCACTTTAAGTTTAGATTTGTTTTATTTAATTCCCTCCCCCACCAAGCGATTTACTGAGCCCAGCCATATTGTGGGGACAGAGACGGGTCAATGCCACCCCTAGGGTAAGCGTAAGAGCTTTAGAGGGTCCTGTCTGAAATTGCATACAGAGTCTGACGTATGTGCACAGAAACAGTTTTTCTTGGGATGAGAGTTTGTAGGCCCTCAACAGTTGGGCAGATAACCCAAAAGACATGTAAAACACAGAGAGAGACAGCAGGCATGGGGGCAGACAGAGAAGTGCTGCCTATCCTGGCAGTGGACTGTCTTGGTTCAGATGGGCTCTGCCACTTTTTAGCCAGATCACAATGGACAAATGGCCTGAGTCTTCTGAGCTGGAGTCCCTGCCCTAGAGCACCTTGCGCACAGTGAGTGCTCATGGAATCTCGAACCACCGTGAAGGCAAAGTGGTGTGCTTTTGCAACCACCAGCAAGAGTGCATTGAGAGGGATCGTCTGCAGCAGTCTGGCACACAGCTGCTTCCCAGTTTGGTGTCTTTGTCTTATGTGAAGCCAAGAGTCCTATCTCCATCAGAACAGATGGGCTGAATCTGTTACAGAGGGTCAGTTACAGCAGAGCAGAGTGGTTCCGAGTGTGGGTGTTGCAGCTAACTCTGTCTCGGTGTGGGTGCTGACTCCACCACTCACTCAGGATGTATCTTAGGCACTTCACTTCTCTGTGCCTGTTTCCTCATCTGCAAAAGTGGAATGGTACTAGAGATCTTCACTCCTTGGGTGTTTCTGTGAAGGTTAAGTGAGTTCATCTACATGAAGTGCTTAACAGTATTTTGCTGGTACATAGTAAGTACATAGTTGATGCTAGGCTTTACTGTGCATTTGACCTACCCTGGGTTGGATCTCCTTACCAGGGCTCCAAGCTTGGTGCTGTGTCTCCACTTTATAGATGAAGATGCAAAGGCCCAAAAAGTTGGGTTAGTTGTCATAGCTGGTGTTAAGGGACAGAAGTGGGACTTAAACCAGGTCTTTGTGACTTTCAAGCCTGTGTTTTCAAGTGCTGTTGTAGTGGTGAGCAACTTGTCAACTTAGTAAAGCTGCCAGTGGAAACTTGGCACATTTAGAGCCACCGAACATGTATTTGAGGCCAGGTCGGGGGGGGGGGGGGTGGTGGTGCAGTACCCAGGTCCCGTGTCATATCCTGCTTATGATTCCCCCTCTCCCCTCCAGCACATCAACCCCGTGGCCACCTCCCTCATCAAGAAGATGCTTCAGCCAGATCCCACTGCCCGCCCAACCATTCACGAGCTGCTCAATGATGAGTTTTTCACTTCTGGCTATATCCCTGCCCGCCTCCCCATCACCTGCCTCACCATTCCACCGAGGTTTTCCATCGCTCCCAGTAGCCTGGACCCCAGCAACCGGAAGCCTCTCACCGTCCTCAATAAAGGTAAACCAGAGTGTGGGTAGATGGTCTTGCCTGCCTCAGTGTATGAATGGCTGGTCCCCAAAGCTCAGGTGTGCAGTCGGACAGGCCCCAGTCTTTGAGTCCATGGTCCCCATCCTCATGTGGCAAATGCCTTTCCCCATAGCTCTGTCGGGAAAGACAGACCTTACCATGAGTGAATCAGACCTATCATGTCCTGAAAAAAGAGAGTGGCTAAATGCCATGCCTGAACAATTCTTAACATTTTTTAAAAAATCACTAATATCGCCCCGCATGGTTCATTGGAAAAAATGTTGAGAAGTTTCAAATACACAGAGCACAATGTATGTGGGACCCCCACATTGCCACCAGATTCAACACTTACTAAGATTGGTGATGTTTGCTTCATCACTCCTTGTTTGTTCCTTTGAAGTATTTTTGAAGTTAATTCCAGACATCTTGCCATTTTACCCCCAGGAACTTCTGTACACATCTCTCTAAAAGGATGAACATTTTCTTACAAAACCACATCTCATTGCTTGGGTTGCCACTGTTTCTAGGTCTCTTCAGAGAGGAGTATTTGAAAATACATAACTGGGGTGGGGGGTGACCTTATATTTATGCTATTTCTGATTCACATTTTTGAATGTTTTATTTTGATATTATTTTAAAATATGAAAAGTATAAGAATAGACAAAATCCTCCTATATCTTGTACCCTCTTTTCTCCACAATTAACATTTTTCTACATTTACTTTATCTCTCATTATGTGTGTGAGTGTATTGTTTTTGTCCCAAACAATATGATAGTAAGTTTTACACATTCTGGCCTTTATTACTTAGTACTTCAGTGTATGTTTCCTAAAAGCAATTCTTTTACATAACCACAACACAGGACACAGTTATCAAGTTCAGGAAATTGAAATTGATGCAAACTTGTCTTATAGCAGTGTTTTTCTCCACTGTGAAATTACTACTTTAATTTTCTTTTGGTAATCTGTAAGTGTCTAATTTAATATTATAGGATTTTTACTTTAATTTTATGTTTCTCTTACAATGAAAACCTTGTTTGCTTACACTGTATACATGAATTTTCAACATATATAAAGTATGTTATGAAACTATGTTTATTTCCATGCATGCAGTTCTTTTTGTCCTTAGACTATATTTCACCAAACAAACAAAAACCCAAGAAAAGCCACTTGAAATACTTTATTTCTCTGTGTGGATATAGCACAACTTTAAGTTCATTTGTTTCAGTTATGACACTGCTGTTTTAAGGATTACCTTTTTCTTTTGGCTATTTTCTCTGGTTATATTAATACTTCCTTTGATTGGCGATCACTTGGTTAAGTGGGTGCCTCCACTGCATAGTTACTGTTTTCCCTTCGGTGATTAATTTATACCCTGTGGGGAGCTTTTCTGAGAAAATACTGCTTCTCAGACTTTAGCTCACTGATGTTAACATCCATGGTGGATGCATGGTGGTATTCTAATGGTGATTTTTCCCCTTTTCTTGTTCCCTCTAAATCTATTAATCAAAATTCTTCTGTAAGGAAGAACTGTCACTTCTCTCCCATTCATTTATTTGGTTGGTATGGACTCATGGATATTTATTCTTAGAGCTATAAGGTAATGTTGTTATTTTAAAGGATTGCTTTTTTTTTTTTAATTTTAGATATAAAGCATTTTTTAAAACCCAGAAGTAGAGTGAACTTTTGGGGGAATACATAAATCCCCATTTTTCCTCATCTGTTTTTAATAATAAATTATCATCATCTGCCTATATTTGTTTTTATCTTTTCCACCTTCTTCCTCTTCTTTTTGCTAGATTTTTTGGGGGGAGGTTTTGTTTTGTTTGCTCTGCCCTGTGGTTTGTGGGGTCTTAGTTCCCCAACTAGGTACTGTACCCACGGCAGTGAAAGAATTTGTCCTAACCACTAAACTGCCAGGGAATTCTCTTGCTAGAGTTTTTAAAGCAAGTCTCAAATATTCTATTCTTTCAAACTGAAGTCTCTATCATAGCACAGATATTTTTAATTGAAAATTCAGATCTTTAAATATTGTAAGAATTTCGTATTATACAAGGGGAGCTAGCACATGAAAGAATTAAACTTTTAAGCATAAAAGGCAATAAAAATATCCATAATTCCACCACCCAAATATACTTAGTCTTAAAATTTCAGGGTGTATCTTTTTAGATTTCAGTCACATATAAGTACATAAAGCAGATTTTAGGGGGAAAACCTCTTATGTTTTCATTAAATGTCTGTTAGGCCATCTTATGGGTTGCAATTTACTGAGCCCTCCCATTTTCCTGGATACAGAAGATGCTTTTAATTCTTAGATTGAAACCAGGCAGCTCCAAGCTGCTCAAGACCAGAGGTGCCCAGCAGGGCCCAGCATTGCGTCAGAGGCCTGAGTGTCTAAAGCGTTATGTCTGTGTGTGGCCGTGAAGCCTGTCTACAGGGCCTGGCCTGGCTCTGGAGGTATCAGCGAGTGAGTTCAGCTGCTGTCACATGAGCAGGGCAGCTCCTTCAAAGAGCTTCCCGAGCTGTGGTCAGGGGTCCTGGGCCCTCAAATCCTGCAGCCTTTGTGCCCAACTAATGACCGTTCTCTCTTTACAGGCATGGAGAACCCCATGCCCGAACGTCCCCGGGAGAAAGAGGAACCAGTGGTGCGAGAGGCCAGTGAGCCCGTCGACTGCCACCTCGGCGACATGTTGCAGCAGCTGCACAGTGTCAACGCCTCCAAGCCCTCAGAACGGGGGCTGGTGAGGCAAGGTGGGCACCGGGCCAGGGCACCGGGAGTGGGCAGGGAGGCCTCAGGCCCCCGGCTCCACAGTGCCTTTCCTTCTCCCGTTTCCTGTCCATTACAGCCCAGGGAAGTTGGCCTGCTGGCTCAGGCCCTCCATGGTCAGGCCTCTCCTTTCCTTTTGTGACTCATCTGTTCTGTCTCCGCAAGGGCCGCACCTTTCAGCAGCCCCATATGCTGCCTGTGTGCTTCTGCACACACTGTCTCTTCTGCTCAGGGAATTCCTCTGTGGCCTCAAGACAGTGGAAATAACAGACCTAGGCATGCTGCAGCTTCAGGGCGTTTGCTCACACCGTTGCCTTCCCCCAGCACGTGCTTCATCCAGATCCCTGCATGGCTCACACTCACCCCTTCACGTGCTTCCACCAGCGTTACCTCTGTGAGCATCTCCCTGCCCCTGACTCGTAGCATTTCTTCTCCCCCTTACCTGCCTTATGTTTTCCACAACACTTCCCATCTAACATAAAGTTTCCACACTGGTTTATTGTATTTAAAAGAGGGGATTATTGCATGTGCAGAACATCACATTTTCATACATCTGAAATTAGCTTCTCTTACAATTTTTTAATCACTCAAAACTCAGTGATTCTCACCATGATAGTTACAAGTAACTTACATATTCTGTGCATATTTATTTTGATTGGTCTCTAGCCCTGGAGCCAGTATGCAGCCTCCAGGAAGTGGGTTTTGTCTTTGTTCACTGTGCCTGTGATGGCGCCTGGCACACAGTGGGCCTTTGATGCATGGGTCAGCTGGACGCACAAGTAGACTCGGCATGCTGCACTGACTTTCTGCCTCAGTGCTGCCTGTCTAAGCTGCTTGATGGCAGAGGCCCGACTCTGGTCTCCTCTGGGGCCCCAGGCCGCTGGACCGAGTTCCCTGGTGTGGGCCACCCGAGCGGATCAGAGGGGAAGAGGCTGGTCCTGACTGGTTGTCTTGTCTGTTTCTGTCCCAGAGGAGGCCGAGGACCCTGCCTGCATCCCCATCTTCTGGGTCAGCAAGTGGGTGGACTATTCGGACAAGTACGGCCTCGGTAGGTTTCTCCCAGGTGGGTGGGTAGCTCATGACCCTCTGAGTTGTTACAGGCACTTGCTTATGTTGACTCTTGGGTTCGCTTCCCTCAACACTCTTCTGTCTCCATCCCAGGCCTCCTAGTTCCAGCCCCCAGTGCCCTCCCTGCTCCTCACTCCCCCTTTCTGAGGTCTCCTTCTACCTCCCACCAGGGTATCAGCTGTGTGACAACAGCGTGGGGGTGCTCTTCAACGACTCCACGCGCCTCATCCTCTACAGTGACGGCGACAGCCTGCAGTACATCGAGCGGGACGGCGCGGAGTCCTACCTCACCGTGAGCTCCCACCCCACCTCCTTGGTAAAGAAGGTGAGTGCGGGCTGGCCCGCGTGGCCCTGTGTCGCCGGGGTGAGGGCTGTGCCTGGGGACAGGCTCTAACTCCGGACTCCCTCTCTCACCCGCCAACCAGATCACCCTCCTGAAGTACTTCCGAAACTACATGAGCGAGCACTTGCTGAAGGCGGGAGCCAACATCACGCCTCGGGAAGGTGACGAGCTGGCCCGGCTCCCCTACCTGCGGACCTGGTTCCGCACCCGCAGCGCCATCATCCTGCACCTCAGTAATGGCTGTGTGCAGATCAACTTCTTCCAGGTGAGCGGGCCCTGGAAGGTTGGGGTGGGGTGTCTGTGCCTCTCTGCTGGCCCATGGAGTTGGGTGGAGAGTGGGGGACATGGACCCATCCTTGGCAGCAGCAGTAGAAAGAAATGAAATGTGTCCCCCTCCCGTCAGCTGACCCATCTTCCCTCTACTCCTGCCAACACACAGTAGCAGCTGGGTCTTCAATCACCAATAATCCCCTCTGTCCATCTTCTCGCCCTCTCCCTCACAGGACCACACCAAACTCATCCTGTGCCCACTGATGGCCGCCGTGACCTACATCGACGAGAAGCGGGACTTCCGCACGTACCGCCTGAGCCTCCTGGAGGAGTACGGCTGCTCCAAGGAGCTGGCCAGCCGGCTGCGCTACGCCCGCGCCATGGTGGACAAGCTACTGAGTTCGCGCTCGGCCGCCAACCGCCTCAAGGCCTCCTCATAGCCCCGACCCCCTGGACTGACGCCCTCCTCCCGCAACTAGCACCTTGGCCCACGCTGGTTAGCACCGTGGTGCTGTTTCATAGTGTGTCCCCCAGCCCTGGGGGCCGGGGCGAGAGCTTCATCCTCCCTGCAGGTGGGAGCTGCTGTGTAAGTTATTTTTGTACATGTTCGGTGTGGGTTCTGTGGTCTCGCCCCTTGCCCTCAGGCCCACCGTATGAATTGTACAGAATGTGGCTGTTGAATTCAGGACTGTCCTTGCCTTTATACACATTAAACATACGTGAATCTTCCTTTCCTTCTTGTGTTCCCTGAGGCGTGCACGCCTTTGCTCCAGTGGCCCCAGCGGCCTGGCCTCTGCTGGTCTGTCGACCCGGGAAGGCTCAGCTCCCCGCTGCCCCCGGGCTCGGCCCCCCGACCCCTGTGGGCGGCGGATAGTAAGGCAGGAAGAGGCTCTCGGAGGCACAGCTCCTCATGGCGCCGTGCGTGTGTAGCAGCAGCCGCGGGAAGCGGTTGGTGAAATACTGGACGAAGCTGTCCGGGACAGTGCCCAGCGTCTGCCGGACCTCCTCCGGGAGCTCCCTGTAGTGGTGCTTCTGGGGGGTCGGAGCAGAGAGCTGGGGCTCAGCCGGGCCAGGCCTCAGGCCTCCCCACTGGCCAGGCCCCTCCCGAGCCCCGGAACACACCTTGTTCCTCACAGCACGGAGCAGGTCTCGCACCGATGTCCCCTTGTACGACCGGAACCTTCTCAGATCTGTGGGCAGGGAAGGCATTGGCACAGCCGTCCCTGCTGGGGCGTCCCTTCGGCCTCCCGGGCCCCCCGAATCTGGCCTCTACCTGTCTGCAGCGGCACTGAGATGTGCTTGTGCCAGTCACTCCGGACCACCTCGGAGCCTCCCGCCTCGAGCGCTGTCACCAGGGGCCCCTGCTCAGGCTCCTTCTCCAGCCAGTCGCTGACATCCTAGGACCCACAGAGCTTCTGAGCCTCCTGACAGGGATTGGAGGCCACAGGCCAGGAGGGTCCAACGGCTGGGGGCGTGCAGCAGCCAGAGCTGCCTGGCTCAGGGTAAAGGATTGTTGCCTCCTGTTGAGTGGAGCTTCTCTGCTATGCAGGGGCTAATCCAACCTGTGACAGAGCTGCTGTTTTCCCCATTTTACAGACATGCAAACAGGCTCAGTGACTCAAGGTCACAGAAATGGAATGCGCTGTCTGGGCATGGGAACAGCATGAGCGACAACTAGGGCTGAAAGGCATGGTGTATGTCCTCACACCAGGGGCAGCTGGGCCTGGAAAGCGGTGCTGAGGAGACCGTGCAGGGCCGCGAGGGCAGCGTGTGGGAGTCTGGGCTCTGCCTTGGTTTAGATCAAGGAGCTGGGCTGCCTGGAACACATAGATGAGTCTCCTTCCTGCAGCCAATCTGGCTTCCCTTGTTGCTCAGAACCCAAACTCCCTGCGGCCTCTCTCCAGATTTCCAACTGACCTGGAAGAACTGGAGCTGCTTGGCTCTGCTCCAGAAGAAGGGGTGGGCCAGCACCTGGCGAGCGGCGGGGCGAGCCTGCGGCAGGGGGCTGAGCATGGCCTCCACCAGGCTCCGGGCGACGACCTTGTCTGCAGGGGCGAGAGGGAGGAGTGGTTTCAAGCCCCGCCAGCCTCTGCCTTGCTTACCCCCCTCCTCTGCCAGCCCAGGTCCCCCTCACCGTGGGCCTCTTCCTCCAGGTGAGCCAGACGGGGAGCCCCCGCAAGGATGTTTGCCTGACGATAAAGACTCTCTCCAAAGGGGTGGCTGCCACCGGAAAGTACATAGTAGAACACACAGCCTGCAGAGAAGATGTCCACTGCGCTGGTCTGAGGGCCAGAGGGACAGAGATGAGGAGGAGGGCTCTGCTCCAGGAAGTCTGCCTGGCTGCACCCTGCCTGGGGCTGGGGCGGCAGCCCGGGATTTGGTTCAGGCTAGAACTCAAGGATGCTTCCCAAGAGGCATCTTCATGACCCTACATTCCCTCCCCTCTGCACTGGTGAAAGGGATGCGTGGTTTTCATCCAGAGTCTTTGCCCCCACTGAGCCTCTAGTTTAGGTTCTCCATGCGTTATTCCTCCAGGTCTGGTGGGTGATGCTGACACATTCGAGTGAAACTGGCTGGGCGTGAGGCAATAAGGCAGCATTGGGGAC
Organism: Cervus elaphus; assembly: GCF_910594005.1. Taxonomy (NCBI): domain Eukaryota; kingdom Metazoa; phylum Chordata; class Mammalia; order Artiodactyla; family Cervidae; genus Cervus; species Cervus elaphus. The sequence continues at coordinate 35,436,520 of NC_057824.1, forward strand.
TGTGATCTGGTACCAGCCCTGTCCATAGGTGGCCACTGGCAACTCAGCTGCAGCTGGTTGCCTACAGGGGACTTTCTAGGGTGGCAGAGCTTTTGATTTTGTGAAAGAATCCAGAAATCTAGACTTTAACCCAGAAGTTAAAATGGTGGCTGCAAATTTAAAAATTTAAAACCCACACAGGCTCCTAACATGAGCGCCCTGGTTCTTCGGCCTCCACATTGCCACTTCTAGCTCTCAACTTCAGGAGTGGGGGTGACTCTGGTCTCTTTGTGTGTTACTCTCATCCATGCCTACGACTTCCCTCTGAACACTGACTCAAAAATCTATGATCCTGGGTCTCCAAGTGCCTCCGGAGGTCAGAAACTGCTCTATGACAGTTACATTAGCTCGTGTGTGTGTGTGTGTGGGCTAAATCACTTCAGTCGTGTCCAACTCTTTGCAATGCCTGTCAGGTTCCTCTGTCTGTGGGATTCTCCAGGCAAGACTACTGGAGTGAATTACCAGTTCTTCCTCCAGGGGGTTCTTCCCGACCCAGGGATTGAACCTGCATCTCTTAAGTCTCCAGCATTGGCAGGCAGGTTCTTTCCCACTAGCGCCACCTGGGAAAACCATTAGCTCATCTGATGCTCCCCCAAACCCTCCAATCTGGGTGGCTCTCCACTCTGGCTTCACAGTAAAGTCACTGGGGGTCAGTTACTGGGTATAGGGCCTGGGCACCTGAATTTCTTCAAGCTCCTCAGTGACTACAGCACAGTAGAGATGAAAACCATTTTCTAGCTCAGTGCTTCTTAACCTCAGGACTTGACATTTTGGACCAGATAATTCTCGGTCCTGTAGGACCGTCCTGCGCATTGGGTGTCTCACAAGCATCCCTGGCCTCTGCCCCCAGGTGGCAGCAGCAACTTCCCTTTCCCCGCCAAGTGGGACGATCCACAATGTCTCCAGACATTGCCCAGTGATGGCAAAAGTCTCCCCTGGTTGAGAACCATTGCCCTAGGGGAAAAAGGGAGGCGTTATCCCCACTTTACAGACGAAGAAACAGGCCAGGAGGAGTCACTGAAGGCCACAGAGCGGGTGATCCAGAGCCCAGGCAGCAGAGACCCTGGGCGGGGAGGCCTGCCTGCAGCCTGGGGCGGCAGGACTCACAGGGCTGTCCGGAGGCGGGACCTGCAGGAGCTCGGGCGCCATCCAGCCTTCTGTGCCCGGGATGCCCGAGCGGAGGCTGAAGCTGCAGCGGCCGGCGGGCAGCTTCTTGCAGAGGCCGAAGTCTGAGAGGACCACTCTGCCCAGGCCCTGGCTGTCGGGCCCCGCAATGAGGACGTTGCCCGGCTTCAGGTCGCGGTGCACTGTGAGAGCAGAGCAGAGCTGAGAGCTGAGGGCTGAGGGGGGCAGGCAGGGGCTCGGAGGGAGGCCGGGAGGCGACGGTACCTATGTGCAAGGAATGCAGGTGAGCCAGGCCCGCCATCAGCTGCTGCAGCGCCGTCCCGGGCTCCAGGCCCCAGCCGTCCGGCTCCGGGTGTTCCACGTACTGGGGAGCAGTGAGGGGCAGAGCGTCAGCCCGCAGCCCCGGACCCCCGGCCCCGCTCCCACCCCGGAGCGCAGGCCTCACCTCCCGCAGCGAGGCCCGGCAGAGCTCCAGGGCGATGTAGTGGAACTGGGGTCCCCGCTCGGTGCAGAAGTAGCGGAGCACGTTGGGGTGCCTATCCGACTCCTGCAGCAGCTGCACCTCCCGCCGGACCAGGCTGAAGCACTCACGGAGGAGCCGCTTGACCGCCACCGCCCGCCCCTCAAACTGTCCCCTGGGTGGAGATCCAGAGGGCAGACGGAAAGGGAATCCTTAGGATCCACGCCCGCCTTGGGGTTCTTTAGAGTGGGGCTCTCCAAGGGACAGTGGCCACCTCAGCCCAGCTCCTGGCTGCCACTCACCGGAAGACAAAAGTCCCACTGGCCCCGCGGCCCAGGACATCCTTGGGGTTGAAGGAGATCTTCCCCACCACGGTGAGCTGCTCGGCTGGGGGAGAGGAGCGGGGGTCTCAGGGGGACTCTGCCCACAGCCGCCACCCCGCCCAGTCCAGACCCACCCCCCCAACCTCGGTCTTTCTCCGGCCTCCCGCTTCCATGCCCCGCCGGGTGCCAGACAGGGCCCATTGCCTCAGGCTACTGCTTACTCCAGGCAAGTGACCTAACCGCGGTGCCCCGGTTTTCTCATCTGTAAAGTGGGACTATGTCAAGGATCCTGCATAATATTACTGTGAGGATTAATGGAAAAAAGGGTGGGGACGAGGTCTATTCTGCTGTCCTCTTTCATCATTTTCCCTCTTCTGGCATTTTCTGCCCAGGTTTCTTTCCTTTCCCCACCTCCATCAGTTACTAATATATAAACCCTTTCGACTGAGGTATTAGATTCAAATAGGAAAGTGAATTTTGGCAGCCAGAAGCATGATGAAGGTGAAGGCTGTGGCAGAAAAGACTGTCCTGGGCGGGGATCGAGGGGGGCGGGGAGCGGTGGGCATGTGGATGCTGAACTGTCTAGAATTAGTTCCAGGGCAGCAGGGAGCCCCCAGAAGGCCTTGGCTTCCTGTTACGAAGGGTGGGGTTGGATTTTCCTGGTGGTCCAGCGGTTAAGATTCCGCCTGCCTAGTGCAGGGGAGGTGGGTTTGATCCCTAGTTTGGGAAGATTCCACATGCCCCAGGACAAGTAAGCTCACGCTCTGCAACTATGGAGCCCATACACCTAGAGCTTGTGCTCTGCAAGAAGAGAAGCCACAGCAATGAAAAGCCTGTGCACTGCAACTAGAGAGGTAGCCCCCTGCTTGCAGCAACTAGAGGAAGGCCTCAGAAGCAATGAAGACCCAGCACAGCCAAAAATAATTTTTTTTTTAAAGGGGTGGATGGGATTGGCTCAGGTGAGTGGAGGAATTGGGCAGTTACTGCTCTTCCTTTTGGGTCACCTGGGAGAGACCCCTCACAATGACCCAGGCATGGGGCAGGCTCCTGCTCAGCTCCAGGGGGCCCCATGCACACAGCTAAGTGTATCTGGTGCCCCTAGAGCTGTGTGCCCTTCCGTGGCCCTGAGAACACTCTCCCTAGGAAGAGCTGCCAGCTTTAGTCTCTCTAATCGGCTCTAGGAAAAGCAAAGAAAATCAGCATCAGGGATCTGTGAGCAAAGTATTAAGTATTAAGCTCAGCACTGCTCTAGGTTATTTGCTTAAACACTCTCTGCTGATGAAATGCAAGCAGTAAGTGAAATGTGTATACCCTGGACTCTCAGGAGTGTGGTCCTGAGGCTTGCTGGAAGCACATCACACACCAGTAAGCTGGGCCTGTCTCTCCGGCAGCTCAGAAAGCAGGGGCAGTGTTGTCGGAAAGCCTGTTTGAACAAACCCTGCTCAGCTGGCTCCAGCTGAGGGTCCCTGAGCTCTTCCGGCTCCTCTTTTGTACCACTCTGTACCACTCGCTTGGTTCTGGTTTCCTGTCTTTTTGCATGTCTGCCTCCCCTGCCTGGATGCCCTCCACGTGAGGTGAACACTCACTACGTGCTTTCTGGGTTAGATTCAGAACTAACTCTAGATTCAGGAGGACCCTCAGTGTTGGGAGGGAAGCCAGACTTCCGGCCATGAAGTTCTTGAATGCAGAAATAATGAATCAGGAGGCTCGGCCTGCACACACATATTCACCATCATTTGCTCAGCCTTCTATATGATGATAACAGACAAGCAACAAACACAGGAGGAGTTCTAAAGGAATTAAAAGTCATCATATGGTGGGGAAGTGATGTATGGTCAGAATCGCCTCTGAGATCCCCAGGAATATGTGATGCACTGTGTTGCTTCTTTTACACGGGTTGGGAAACCATTCAAGCCGGTTACCTACTTCATGGGCATTGCCAAAATTCAAACAGAGATACCATCCCAAAGTTGACCTGCTTTTGAGTTCCCGAGCTGCTACTTACTGGCTTTGTGAGTCTGGGGTGGGAGTGTCATGAACCTTTCTGCCTTCAATTTCCTCTTCCATAAAATCAGCATAATGATAGTATTATCCACCTCATGAATATGAGTTCATACATGCACAATATTTACAACAGGACCCAGTGTACAGTAAGTGCTATATAAATGTTAGCTCTCAGTTTTAGCTGGTTCAGGCTTGATTGTGCCCACTTGCTGCTGAATGTACCATGTGGCTAGTAGTCTTAGAGGACACTCTGCCAAGCACATGTAGATGCGTTTGTAGAGGTTACATGAGAGTGGGGCAGAATTCCACTGCAGATTTTGTGAACCATGAAAAGGTCCTGAGGAACATTCCTTTCCCTGCACCAAGAGGAGGACCAAGGATTCCAAAGTCAGAGTTCCTGACATAGAGGTCCTGAGAACACGTTAGGGGCTGCCACAGGTGTAGAGGGCTTTTTTGGAGAGTGGTTTTCGAAGCTTTCCTGCCATCTGCCACATGTGTTTATTTGACTCTCCCTGAATGAAAGATTTCAATACACTGGACTCCAAATTGCTGCATATTGGATGGGCAAGTCCCAGCCATTAACTCCGTCTGTCCCTCACACCTGCTCAGCACATATTCACTCTGCATACATTTATTGAGTTGAGAGCGCTGTTTAGGAATCTCTGGTGGCCAGTGTCAGTCACTAACTCAACAGGTAATTCCTGGGTCAAGCTCTGGGTCCAGATTGCAGCAGCAAGCAAGGCAGGCTCAGCCCGAGCACCCGTCCTCCGGTTTGCCACAGGCCCCACCACTCCCTATTCTCTCTCCTATGTGACTGCTTCGCTTCTTTGCTTTATTCACCTGACCCCCCTGTGAGCATGAGTGCGCAACCCTCCTTTCAGCTTTCAGGATGTGCACCCGGCTTTCTCGCATCTCTGAACCTTCACCTGTGCTCTTGGGGCCACCTGGAAGGCTCCTGCTCCACTCCGCCCTGTTCGCCTGGGTAATTCCTTCTTCTCTTTGGGATCACAGCCTAGACTTCACTTTGAGGACACTTCACATGTCCCCACATTGGAGCTCCATGACCCTCCTCTATGTTCCTACAGCTCCCTGAATCCTCCCATCCCCATCACAGCATTCATCACGGCACTTAATAATTACCAGTCTTTTCCATGCTTTCCTAGAAGTTATGAAAAAACCAAAGGAAAGCTTACTAAAACTTTAAAGAAAGTAAAGAAATAGAAAGGTTTCTTTTAAAGTGCAGAGGGAACTCAATACTATATAGAGATTGTTACCACTGAGTTTTGTCACAAAACGACCACGCTCCAGCTGGGTATTTTATTTCCTTGGATTCTTGTCCTGAAGCACTGATATTACTTTGATTGTTTTCTCACAGTGAGTAAAGAACTTTAGGTATTTAATGTAACAGGGGGGCCTGGATGAACCAGGGTTGGAATTCAACATCCTGTTTTCTCTTCCTCTGTGGGTTAGTGGTATCTACAGACCCACGAGGGGACTGAGATGATGTCTGGGGGAAGGAATTCCATCCCGTCAGTAACTGGGTCTAGTAGACCGTGGTGGTGAGGGACAACTTCGGGATGATGGGGGGAGGGACAGCAAGGTTTTTTGACAAGAACCAACTGGAACGATGTGGAGTCTGGGTCCTCTGGGGAAAGACTCGGCTTGAGTCAGAAGGTCCAAGGAGGAGTGTTTCAGGGTGCAATGGGGTGAGTGTTATGTGGAACCACCCAGAGCCAGTAAGGTGACCGGAACTGCAACCTTCAGGGCTCAGGCAACTCTGCCGTGGGGGGCTTTCTACAGGAGCTGCCCCCCAGGAAGGAAGCTGCTTTCCTCTCAGCACTGGGTGGGGGAGGGGTGGCGAACACAGGGGCAACTTTGGAAGCAGCATGGGAGCATCCCACCAAATGTGGGGCGGACTTCAGGCTGAGTTAGCGATGCAGCAGAGTAGCTCCAAGGTAGAAGGCAGCAGCTTGAGCAGTGCCAAAGAAGCAGGAAAGTAGCCTGAACTGACCAATAAAAGCACACGAAGTTCCCCTGGGGCATCCCACAGATTCCAGAGGAAGCTTGAAAGGGCTTCTTTATAGGATGAAATTGAGAGAAGAGAGGGAAAATGTTTAAAAAATAAAAAGCCCTAAAGAGAAAAGGAACCAAAGGGTACCTAGGTAATTTACTATTATTATTATTACAAAATATGACATTATTTTAACACATATTAATAACATCAGCTTGGCAAGATTTAATAATCGTGGTGATGGTAAACCTGTCATATGAGGTGATGTAATGGAGTAGGTGTTATCATTCCCACTTGACAGATGAGAAAACTGAAGCTCAGAGGAGTCAAGCAATTTATCAAAATTAACAGTTAGTGGACTTAGATCTATACCAGTTCTATCTGTATCCAGGGTCCCTGAACATAATGACAACAGTAAAAATGATGGCAAACATTTCTAGAGGGCTCAACTACACAGCAGGCACTATTCAAAGTTATCTCCTATTAACTCATTTAGGATTGGCTTCCCTGGTGGCTTCGTGGTAAAGAATCCACCTGCCAAGGCAGGAGACGTGGGTTGGATCCCTGGTCGGAAAGACCCCCTGGAGAAGGAAATGGGCAACCCACTCTGGCATTGTTGCCTGGGGAATCCCATGGACAGAGGAGCCTGGTGGGCTACAATCCAAGGGGTCACAAAAGAGTCGACACAACTTGGCAACTGAACAACAGCAGTCCCACTATAGGGCCTTCCAATAATCTGATTTTAGAGCTAAACCTGCTTCTCTCTTTTCTGTCCCTGATGCTGTCCTTTCTTGTTCACGTGAGCTCACCTTCAGGGTCTTCCAGTGGCTGGCCTTGCTCTGGGGGACTCTGAAGCCTCTTCTGGCTCTGAAGGGTGGTGTTGGAGGGCTGGGGCTGAGCATCCTGAGAGATGTGAGAAGGGCCTGCAGGTGCCAGGGGGGCCTGGTGCTGCTGCTTCTCTGCCAACTGCTGCTGCTGCTGAAACATGGGGACCTATGAGGGCTCGGCTCTCGCTGGCCAGCCCTGCCCCATGATGGGCCCAGAGGCTGTGCCTGAGATGGCCAGTCCCTGGAGCATTGGCATAAAGAGCACAGTATCGAGGGCCCTGGGAGCTGCTAAGAGGAAGGCAGGGGACAGAACTGGACCTGGGTGAGGGAGAAACTCGCTAAGTGGTCTTGGAGAGGAGCAGAGTCCCTCTGGGAAGACTGTAAGATGTACCTGAGGTCAGAGGTGATGGGCTTACCTGCCTCATTAGGAAGAGAATCCATCCTCCTAGGAAGAGAGCAGTGAGACTGGCTGCCAGCAAGTCTTGGGGTCCCAGGCCTGGATAGAGCTCTGAGGTTTTCTTTTCAGGATGTAGCTCCAGGTTCGGAGTTTCCTCCCGGCTCAGGCTCAGGAGCTGAGGACCAAGGGGCTTTCACTCTCAGCAGCCTCTCCTGCTATGGAACCCCTAACCCCTCTTCATCATGTAGTACAGGGCTGGGCTTAGCTTGAAAGGGTGGAGAGTGAGTGGGCTACATGATGGTAAGCCTGGCACTCTCCGTGGTGCCCGGAAATCGTGGTGCCCCAGGAGACCTGGGGTGTCACTAAAAAACCTGATACTCTTGGACTTCACCAAAAAATACAAATATCTACCTCCAGAGATTCTGAATTCAGTGAGGTTGGAGTGGGCTCCTAGGTGATTCTGATGAGCAAGCAGATTTGAGAATTATGTCATTTTGAGAAGAGAGCATGTCTGTTCCTTCTAACCTTGAACTATTAGTGACTCTTGTCCAGTCCTCTCCCAGGAGGGCATACTTTTATAGCTTTTCCATTTTCATTTTCTCACTTGATAAATCTTTTGCCACCTCTAAACTGAAGAATAAAGAAAACCGTGACCCATGTTTCACAATTTAGATAGCCAGTACCTTTTTGACACTTGGAACACTTTTTCTGGCAATAACAACAAAAGAAGTGTTTCTTCTGAGAAATTGTGAGGTCAGTTGACCCACCTCAAATGTTATGCCTAGAAGCCTAAGGAAAAGGTCCAAGGGCTGCCCACGCCTGTGGCATCTCCCCACAGGCCCTCTGCCCATCAAGCACTGACCTCCAAGAAGAGAGTTGGAGCCTGGATGCTTTCTGAGGGTCTGGTCCCAGAAGCCCCACTCCCTGGGGTGGGATGGACTCTCAGCATGGTGGTGTGCAGGACCGGGGGTGGCTCGTGGTGTCCTAAGGGGCAGGGGCAGGGTCAGTGGGCTGGAGGTGGCCTCAGCCTGCTAGCTCAGAAGCTGGGTTCACAGGTCCCTCCAGTCTGGGTGGAAGGGGTCTCACCAATGAGAAGCCACTGGCTGGGGAGGGCCACGCTGCCTGACGGGTATCTCACAGCAGTGCTCGGTGAGCCCTCTCGCTCTCCTGAGACTTGCAGTGTCACCTCCTCTGTGGTGGGGCCGTCGGTGGGGGCCAGCGTCAGTCCACGAGGCTGTGGCAGAAGATGGGGAGTCATGAGCGGTGGCGGGGGGCTTCTCTCCTGCTTCATCCCCTCTTTCCAGCCCCCCAGAGGCCCCTTCTCACCACTAGGGCCACCCCGGTGTGAACCAGTGCCTTAGAGACATAGAAGCCAGCTTCATCCTTTCCCACATACAGCGTCATCCTAGTGGGGGAGAGGAAAGGGGAGAATGAGTGATGGTGGTGGGCGGGTTCAGTCCCATAGTACTGGTGTGCTTATATTGTCCCCGCCCACACTTACTCTGGCCTGGGTCACGTGACTTGCATTGGCCAATGAGATGATACCACATGAGACAATCAGAGGCTTGAGAAATGTTTGTGCATTGGGGCTTGCCTTCTCATGGGGTTCTTTGGAACCCCGAGGCTACCACAAGAGGAAAACCAGGTTACTGTGTGGGGGTATGAGAGACCTTATTGATACCCCATAGGCCAAATAGTCCACTAACTATGAGATAGGTGAGTGAAGTCTTCTAGATTGTCCAGGCTCAGCCAAGCCACCGGCTGGCTGCCCAGACCAGAAGACCACTCAGCTGACCCACAGAATCTTGAAAAATAAGGACTGTTCATTCTGAAATCCTAAATTTTGGGAGTGATTGGTTATATAGCAAAAGCTAATGATACAAATTCTATAGTCATTGCTTCTAAATCTATTTCTAGCCCAGACCTCTTCCAGGAGCTCAGTTTTCTAAATATGAACTCATCACCTCATTCCTTACCTGCTTCTCTTCCTCTTCCCCTCTTTTTCCTTCTATTCCTCCTCCCCTAATTCCTCCTCCAGTGTGCCCTACCTTTGAAAACAACAGCACTCATGTGCTTCTAAAACCTGAGGACAATTGGTGACTCTTTGCTCACAATCATCAAACTTTCTAATCACCAAATACTGTCTTTTCCTCTTATGTCTGTTCAGTTCAGTTCAGTTCAGTTCAGTCGCTCAGTTGTGTCTGACTCTTTGTGACCCCACGAATTGCAGCACGCCAGGCCTCCCTGTCCATCACCAACTCCCGGAGTTTACTCAAACTCATGTCCATCGAGTCAGTGATGCCATCCAGCCATCTCATCCTCTGTCGTCCCCTTCTCCTCCTGCCCCCAATCCCTCCCAGCATCAGGGTCTTTTCCAATGAGTCAAATCTTCGCATGAGGTGGCCAAAGTACTGGAGTTTCAGCTTTAGCATCAGTCCTTCCAATGAACACCCAGGACTGATCTCCTTTAGGATGGACTGGTTGGATCTCCTTGCAGTCCAAGGGACTCTCAAGAGTCTTCTCCAACACCACAGTTCAAAATCATCAATTTTTCAGCATTCAGCTTTCTTCACCATCCAACTCTCACATCCATACATGACCACTGGAAAAACCATAGCCTTGACTGTTAGCCTCCACTTATTTCCATCTCCAGTGTTTCTGTCCTAGTCCAGAGTGTCTTCATCTTTTGCCTGAACTAATGCAATGTTCTGTGCCTGCTTCCTCCCCACAAGACTAAGACACTCTTTACACTATAGCCAGTTATCTTTCTGAAATGAAAATATGATCAAATCACTTCTTTATCTAAAATATTCCAATGGCTTCTCCTTAACATTACCCTAAACCCTTCAAATGATCTGATAAGATCCCTGTTTAACAGCCTCAGACCTTATTCTCTGCTCCAGAGCTGTGCCCCAGCCTTGTTTTGCTAACTGACTCTGTTTCCTGGTTGCCATGATCTGTCTCTTGTTTTCTCTTCACCCTTTTGGTTTCAATTTGTATGTCCCTTCCTCTAGGAAACTTTCTATGATTGGCTCCTGCCCCCAGTCTTGATTTAGGTGCCCTTTTATACATTCCCATGATACACTATACTCCTCTTATCTCATCCCTTGTCATACCATATCATGATTACCTCTTTACATACCCGTCTCTTGCACTAGATTCTGAGATTTCTGTAGGTCGGAACACTGGCTATATTACTGTACTCCCAGAGTCTAGCAAGTGATTGCTATGTAGCAAGTGCTCAATTAATATTTGGAGAACCAACTGAATGAATGGATAATCCCTGGTTTTCCCAGTCTGTCTCCTGGCTCCCCAAGATGGGGACACTAAGGTATTCAGTGTTACAAGGAAGGGTCATTTTTAAGGTTTTTAAAAATCAATAAACACATGTGCCTTTGTGCTTAGTCCCTTCACGCGTGTTCAACTCTTTGCAATGCTGTAGACTGTAGCCCACCAGACCCCTCTGTCCATGGGAATCTCCAGGCAAGAATACTGGAGTGTGTTGCTATGCCCTCCTCCAGGGGATCTTCCCAACCCAGGGATGGAACTCGCATCTCCCGCATCTCCTGCATTGCAGGCAAATTCTTTACCACTGAGCCACCGGGAAAGCCCCAATAAACACATAGTACCTACCAATCAGAACAGATGCCAGCTGAAGCACTGCGGTGGAGATATGGAGGCCCTTCCCTGGCCAGATTTTACCCTATCAGTTGCTGAACGGTGAGGCCATCCAGGGGTCCTGGGAGCACATGGTGGGCATGCAGAGCACTGCTTATTTACCAAACTGTTTGAAATATTGTGATCCTTGGTTCAGCTGTACTGTTGTATCATGGTTGGACATCACACCTGCCCATTGGACCTGGGCTACACCTGGGCTTCCAGAAGCTCCTCCCCGGCCCGCAGACATGGGTACTTACAGCAGCTGGGTGTCTAAGGCGGAGAAGTGGGTGGCTGTGTCCCGGGGGCCTGAGGCTGGCAGCCGGATGTGGCCCCAGCGGAGGGCGAGGAAGTGCAGGGTGTCTCGAGCCAGTGTGAGGTGGGGTAGCTGGCGCAGGTTCTCTTGGTGCCATGCGTAGATGCCCACCACGGGGACGCCCAAGTCCTGCGTCCACAGCACCGCCCCGCTTCCTGGGTCCACGGTCAGCAGCAGGCCCATCCCACAGGATGCCAGGTAGCTCACGTCTGCCGGGAAAGATGGTTGCAGAGGTGTGGTCAGGGTGTCCTGCCCTGAGGCACTTTGGAGCATCTTGGGGTGGGGAAGCTGCTTTGAGGGCAGGCTGTCCGCAGGGCCCCTCACGTGTGTGGAGGTTGGGAGAGATCACCTGCAGGGTTATCAGGACATGGGACGTTCACTGGGTCGCTTTGATCAGGCTCAACGGGACAGTTGTGTAAGATGTAGGGGTGAGCTGGAGTCATCCAAAGGAACTCCGGTGTGTGAATCAGTCCTTGTCACTTAGGATGTGGGGGAGTCAGTCATGGTCTGGCTGTTGGTCAGTCAGGGTGGTCTGGACACGTGGGTAACATGGGAGTCATTTAATGTGAAGGGGGCTCAGTTAGGGGCCTTGTGGGTGTCAGCTGTGATGTGTCAGGGTCGCCTGTGTGAGTTCTCAGGTGGAATGGTGGAGTCACGGTCTGAGAGTGGCCTAGGGCACCTTCGGGGTCATTCAGGCATTCAGGTAGGGCAGTTACTATTACTTTTTTAAACACAACATGATTATATTTTAATACACAACCAAAATACTGCATGCCAGAGTAAACTGATGACAATAAAATACCGTGTTTCATTTGCACTGCATGACAAATGTTTGACACCCTTAGTCATAAATGAGTTCTTAGAAACCAGTAACAAAGATATTGATATACTAAGGGAAATGAAGAAAAAAAACCCCAAAAAACAGAAGGAAATGAAATAACACCAGTGACTACTATGGATTAAGCATACATGAAGATGACTGAGCCGAACAATAACAGAAGAAAAGCAATTTCTTTGTAATATTATATTACCCAAAATTAAAAATCTATCATTTGTACAGTTTTAGGAAGCATACCCACACACGGAAGGGCAGTCATTGTGTCAAGGCGGGGTGGTGACTCTGGGGACGGTCACTCAGGGTCATCTCTCAGGGATCCTTCAACACTGGGGGTCAGTTGGGACACACGGGGACTGCTCAGGTGTGCGGGGGTTGCTTGGGGTCACTTGGGGTCTGGGGAGCACCCGGGGTGACCTGGCTGGGCTCATGGGATGTGTGAAGGAGTCAAGATGCTAAGAGCTTCTCAGGGTACCGGAGGGTCAGGCTGCGTGTTGAGTGGGTGACTTAGGCAGTCCATCAAGGGGGCATCGTTCAGTATGTGGGGTCCCCCAGGGGGTCAGATGGGCCTGAATGTGGTGGGGCTTGGTCGTGGATGCCACTCAGGGTTCCTTGAGTTGGGGACCTTGCTCTAAAGTGGGGCCAGGGCAGGGGGACACTCACATTTACCAGGCGAGCCATCCACGGGGGGTGCGGAGTAGCGGCGGAAGGTGGTGTTCCAGCGCAGGGCCGGGGTCCTGGGGTCGTGCATGGTGACCGTGTACTCTGGGGACACCCAGAAGCAGGGTTGCCAGGAATGCCCACGTGACACTCCTCCACCCCCACCCGGGGGACATCATTTTGTGGAGGCAGGGGCTTCCTGAGCACCCAGCCTGGAGGCCAGACTCTGTGAGCATCACTGCAGCCGAAACCAGGTCTGTTTCGTTACTGCCGTGCCCCTGGCTCCTTGTTCAGTGCTCAGTGACATGTTTGTCGACTGGCAGAGTGATTGACTGGCCTGAACTCGGCATGGAGAGCAATTGCCAGGCCTGGGCAGAGCCAAAGCAGGGGCTTTCCAGAGCTTGGGGAGCAGCTGGGGTCTGACTCACGTGTCCGGCCGATGTAGAGGCGGGGGGTAGAGGGTCGCTCTGTGGTCAGCGTCATCTGCGTCTTCCCTGACTCAGGGTCCACCACAAACCAGGCATCCTGCTTCCGGCCTGTGGAGGTGGGAAGGGTGCCCGCTCTCTAGGTGAGCCGGAGAGGGCATGCAGCCTGTCCGCGCTGTGCCCCGCTGGCCCAACGGGACTGGAGGGGTGCTTACCTGTGTAGAAGACGCCATCAGAGCTGCGACACGGGGAGGCGTGAACCAGCTCAGGGATGGTGAAGGGCAGCCTCTGGGGAGCGGGAGGAGCAGAGAAACACATGTAACCTATTTTCTGGGCACAACAATGATCATATCCATTTCCCGAGAGGCTGAGTAACTTGGCTAATGTCACACAGCTGTAGGTAGCAGAGTCAGCTTCCAGAACCCAAACACTTAACCACTCTGCTACACGATCTCCGAAGGAGCTGCAGAAAATCCCACCCCCAGCACCAAGATGCCACCTGATCATGCGCTCCTGAACTAATAACCTCAGAAACACTTGCTGAGACTTGAAAATTTCAATGGCCATGACAGCCTCAGAGATGCTGGAAAACTGTGCCAGATTAAGTGACACCCAGGAGACATGGCTGGCTTCCCTGATGGCTCAGAGGGTAGAGAATCTGCCTGCAATGCAGGAGACCTGGGTTTGATCGCTGGGTCAGGAAGATCCCCCAGAGAAGGGCATGGCAACCCACTTCAATATTCTTGCCTGGGAAATCCCACGGACAGAAGAGCTGGCGGGCTACAGTGCATGGGGCTGCAAAGAGTCGGACACGACTTAGCGACTGACACTTTCACTTTCAAGAGACATGAGGACCAGGTGCAAGGGGTGGTCTTGGTTCAAGTTCTGGACTGAAAACTATAAAGCACACCATTGGGACACTTGACAAAATTAATACGGGACTTCTCTGGCAGTCCAGTGGTTAAGAATCCACCTGCCAATGCAAAGGATATGAGTTTGATCCCTGGTCTGGGAAGATCCCACATGCTCCACAGTAGCTAAGCCCGTGCCCTGTAACAGCTGAGCCTGAGTGCTCTGGAGCCTGTGAGATGCAGCCAGAGAGTAGCCCCACTTGCCACACAACCAAAAACAAATGATTAAGTAAGTAAAGTCTTTTACAAATGAAAAATTAATATGGACTGTGGGTTAGATGACACTATTGCATCAATGTTAAATCTCCTGATTTTGATAATTTACACTCAGGTTGTGTAGGAGAAAGTCCTTGTTTAGGAATACACAATGATGCTTTAGGAATAAAGAGGCAGAATGTCTGCAACTCTTTCTCAAAGAGTTCAGAAAAAGAAATTTTATATATACACATGTAATAGTGTCTATCTATATCTATAAACTATATATCTATAGTATTATCTGTCTATATCTATTAAGATAGAATAATATGAATTTTATATATATGAAAGTGAAAGTCACTCAGTCATGTCCGACTTTTGCGAACCCATGGATAGTCCATGGACTTCTCCAGGCCAGCATACTGGAGTGGGTAGCCTTTCCCTTCTCCAGGGGATCTTCCCAACCCAGGGATTGAACCCAGGTCTCCCACATTGAAGGCGGATTCTTTACTAGCTGAGCCACAAGGGAAGCCCAAGAATACAGGAGTGGGTAGCCTGTCCTTTCTCCAGCTGGTCTTCCTGACCCAGAAATCAAACCGGGATCTGCATTGCAGGCAGATTCTTTACCAAATGAGCTACCAGGGAAGCCCTTTATATACGTGTGTGTGTGTATATATATATATATATATACACACATGTAATATTATCTGTCTATATCTATCTACTAAGAGAAAATAATAAAGTGAAAGTGATAAGACGTTAAAAAAATTGATGTGGCTGGGTAAAGGGAATAAAGAATTGCTCTGTACTATCCTTGCATGTTTTCCTTAGGTTTGAAATTATATCAAAGTGAAAAAAATCCCCACACTCCACATACAGAGCTCTTAGAAGACAGTGCCCCAGGCACAAACATGGACTGAGTCAGGACGGACGACAAAAGAAGGCAATACACCTATAGTTGGCGTGTAAGGTTAGTGCTGTGATGGGAGAGCACGGACGCTGAGGGGACCTGATGCAGGTGTGAGGGACGGAAGGACTGGAGGAAGACGTTCAGTAGTTCATTCATTCATTCAGTCATTTCACCTATTACTAGCTGGGTGCTGGGGCCCAAGTGCCTATCTGTACAGAGTTACATTTCTGGTGTGTGTGATAATAAACAAAAACACATAAACGACAATACCAGGGAGTGGTAACTGTTATTAAAACAAACTCAGAAAACTAGGATAGAGGGTGACTAGAGATGCTGTTTCACATAGCGAGGTTAGAGAGTGAGAACTCCAGCCAAGCGAGTAGTGAGGCTCAGGAGCACGTGGAGGGCAGAGGGACAGAATGCTGAGACCACCGGCAGGGACACCTACCTGCGAGCCCAAGTGGCAAGTTTGAGGAACAGCCAGTGCACTGGGAGTGGGGATGGAGAAGGGCAGACGGAAGTGGAGGCAAGCTGGAGGCAAGATCACAGGTTGGGAAGGAGTTTGGATTTTAAATTGGGCTTGGGGGGATGAATAGGAACCAGCTTGGGGAGGGGGAGCATGTTTCACAAATAGTCTGGTTCTCCTTCTGGGCTCCTGGTGAGATTACCCGTCTTTTCCTGCTTAAAGTGGGCACAGCCATGAAACCCACTTTAGCCAAAGGGAGGGCGCAGAAGAAACCATGTCATTTTCCACTCTCTTCGGTGTGGGAGAAGCTTGGGTTGAGACGGAGCATCTGACAGCTTGGGTCTGCAGGAGACCATAGTGGACAGAGCCCCCGAGGACCCACATGGGTCACACGGTGTGAGCAAGAGAGCAAGCCCTGTGGATCCACGAGGATGTGTGTGCTGTGACTACAGCGAGCAGGAACCCAGGCAGTCTGGAACCCTTTGGGGAAAATCTGGGTGAAGCCCCAGAGCTGGCATATTCAAGAAATCAATCAGTGTGAGTGTGTGCACGTGTGTGTGCATCTAGGTGCCCGTGGGTGAGTGAAGAGGCTGCAGGAGTGAGCCGGCTCTGATGTGCTTGGTTGGGGCGACTGGACTTTATCCTAGAGGCATGGGGAGTGATGTCACCGACAGCCACACCTGCCCCATAAGACCTGATGGTGGACCCGGAGCTGGATGAACAGGCGGTCTGCTCTCTGCCTCTCTCCCGGGAGACATACGGTGTGGATTCCATCAATGGGCGCCCTGTGCTCTGGCTTCCAGTGGGGCGGGGATCAGGGAAGGGGCAGGGACAGGGAGAGGGTTCCCTGGGCTCCTCTCCCAGAGTCATCGTGGGCTGGCTGTGCCTCTCCCCCAAAGGCCTCCTGGCACGTGGTCCTCTCCCCAAACCCCTCCCAGCTCCAGGTAGTGACAACTGCTTCCCCCATTGGCTTAGAGCTGATAAATAGCACCCCACGGTACGGGCCATAGGACTCGGCACCCTGCCTTCTGGTCTCCTACCCTCGGCCCCCTGGGTAGCTCAGCTGGTGAAGAATCCGCTTGCAATGCAGGAGATGCTGGTTCAATTTTTAGGTCGGGAAATTCCCCTGGAGAAGGGGTAGGCTACCCACTCGAGATTCTTGGACTTCTCTGGTGGCTCAGATGGTAAAGAATCCACCTGCTATGAGGGAGACCTGGATTCTATCTCTGGGTTGGGAAGATCTCTTGGAAAAGGGCATGGCAACTCACTCCAATATTATTTGGGCAAGCTTCGGGAGATGTTTCGGAGAGATGGTGAGGGACAGAGAGGCCTGGCATGCTGCAGCCCATGGGGTCGCAAAGAGTCAGACATGACTAAACAACAACAGGCCCATCTTTGTAAGTAACCCCATTAATAAAACATCCTCAGCTCTCCAGTAGGAGTGTGCTGTCTGTTTGCTGGGGCCTGCCTGTAGGACACACCATGGGCACACCAACATTTCTTATCAATTCAGTTTCCTAATCACAGAGTAAGCCCGTCCTGGCAGGCCTCCCATGGCACAGTCAGAGCTCTGACACTTCCGGCCTCTGCTCTTGGCCATATGACCAGCTTTGGCTGGTGAGACATTAGCGAATGTGTTACAGGCGGCCTCCCTACCTAGGGGTTCCGAACCCACAGATTCAACCAACTGCAGATTGAAAATATTTTTTTGGGGGGAAAAAAAAAGCTGCAGAAAGTTCCAAAAAGCAAAACTTGACTTTGCTACACACCTGGCAACTACTTACATGACATTTACATTGTATTAGGTCTTATAAGTAATCTAAGATGGTTTAAAGTATATGGGAGGATACCTTTAGGTTATATGCAAATACTGTGCCATTTTACATAAAGGATTTGAGCACCCTCTGATTTTGGTGATGGGAGCTTGACCTGGAACTGGTCCTCTGTGGATACCAAGGGATAAGAGAATAAGCAAAACTTGAAAACTGCTCAGGCCCTGGCCTTGCCCCCTCCTGCTGCTTCTGATTCCCTTGCTGATACCATGTAAACAAGTCCAGGCTTGTCTGCTTAAAGATGAGAGACCCCTGGCCCACTGGCCCCTGTCAAAAGCCAGCCAACTACCAACCAGCTTTCAGAAAAAGAGCCAGCTGACCGACAGCTGACCACAGATGCTTGAGCAAGACCACCCAGCTGAGTCCAGCCTAAGTCGTCATCCCACGAAATTGTGAGTTAAATAAATTGTCTGCATTTGAAGTTTGAGTTTTGGGGTGATGTGTTATTAGCAAAAGGTAACTGATACATGGGTTCTCCAGCAGTAAACAATCCACTGGCCAATGTAGGAAACGCAGGTTCGACCCCTGGGTAGGGAGGATCCCCTGGAGGAGGGCTTGGCAACCCACTCCAGTATTCTTGCCTGGAGAATCCCAAGGACAGAGGAGCCTGGTGGGCTGCAGTCCATGGTGTTGCAAAGAGTAGGACATGACAGCAACTAAACAACAACTAATACATAGGTTTCCCCTAAAAACCCTCAGAGCCCCTGGAGAAGCTCCTGGCACTCTCAGAGACCGGAGAGTCAGCCTGCTCTACAGATACAGCCAGAGTCACCCCCATCCCCAACATTGCCAGGCCCCCCAAACAGCCTTGCCCTAGGGCTCTCAGACTTCATCCTCCGCAGGACACTCAGATTCTGGCCCGACAGCCCCCTCCGTGCCCTGGCTAACAGAAGCCCTGACCCTCGCCCATCCAAGCACTGTGTGAAACACACCATTAATCCTTGTTGTTTCTGGGTCCCCAAGATGTACAGGCTGCCATCAGCTGGGTCTGAGAGAAAGACTGTCCTGTGGGGCAGAGGAATGGGGGAAGGTTGGTGCACGCTGCCTGATTCCAAGAGGGCCCCTTCCCTCCAACTCCCCTGCCAGTAGGAACCCACCCCCCACAGGAGGCACCGCAGAGCTCCAGACCCAAATCTCTTCCCTTCCTTCCAGCCCACCTGCCCCTCCAGGCAACCCTGCTTCCCCATCTCCCAGCTGTCTGTGCCTTGAGAGAGCCCAGTCCACTTACTCTGTGACGTACATTGGCCCCTGGATGATGGGATCTGCAGGGACAAGGACACGGCCGTGAGCATCCCCTCCAGACTCTCCGTTGAAAGGCATACCTCACATTGGTGCTTACCGTGTGCCAGACACCAGGCAAGCATTTTGTCATGAGCATAATGCAGTACCTCTCCTGTAGGTAGGGTCGTCACCCTTGGCCCCATTTTACAGGTGAGGACATTGAGGCTCAGAGATGCGAAGTGACTTTTCCAAGGCCACACAGTCTGGGTAAGTGGTAACGCTGCCTGAAGACACCTGCATATTGGATTCTAGACCCCATGTTCTTATCCTGAGGTGACCTCCCCAAGCTCGAGGTCCAAGGAGAGAGGAGTGACAGCCCTTCTTTACCATCTTTCAGCGTCCACTTCAAGTCTCCTGTCTGCTTGCTCAGTGCGTGGAGACTTCCATCCAGGGTGGACACAAACAGGAGGTTCTCTGGAGTGAAGCTCTGAACCTGCAGTGGAAACAAAGCCACCTCCTCTGAGAGGCCTGGGACCACCCTAGCCTTTGTTCCAGGCAGGGACTCGCTGTCCCCCAGAGGGAAACAGAAAGAAGGTTGGATGATTAGGAAAGTTCTTGGTTCCACCCCCTGATCTCCAAGACCCTAGAGAGGGGTGACAGTGGGAGTTGGGGGCCTGGCTCCTTTACAAAAGGACATCAGTGACTCTTACAGCCTCCCTAAGAGACTGATGCTTTTATTAAAAATTTTATTTGGCTGAGCTGGATTTTAGTCGCAGCATGAGCACTTCCCTGGTGGCTCAGACAGAAGAGAATCTGCCTACAATGCAGGAGACCCAGACTCAATCCCTGGGTCAGGAGGATCTCCTGGAGGAGGAAATGGCAACCCACTCTAGTATTCTTGCCTGGAGAATTCCACAGACAGAGGAGCCTGGAGGATTATAGTCCATGGGGTCGCAAAGAGTTGGACATGAGGGACTAACACGTTCATTTTCACTTGAGGGCTCTTGGTTTGGCACGCAGGATCTAGTTCTCTGATCAGGGATCGAACCCCGGGCCCCTGCATTGGGAGCACAGAGTCGTCAGCACTGGACCACCACAGAAGTCCAGAAGCGGTTCTATTATTATTACCACTGTGTAGGTGAAGGAGACTAAGGCTCAGAAAGGTTAGGTAATTAGCCAAAAGCCACACAGATAAACGGCAGGACTGGGACTTGAACCACCGTCTCTCTGGTTCCAGCCCCTGGTACCTTTCTCCTTTGCGTCCCTGTCTGCCTCTCTGGGGATGACCCATTCTGCCCGCCCGTCCCACCCCCCTCCACCCCCCACCCCCCTGCGCCCCCGCCCCAAACCGGCCCAGCTACTTTTGGTGCCAGCCTCCAGGGGGCCCCCTGGACCAAGGCTGGGGGTGGCCACGGCAGGGAGGCTGGCGCTGCCCTAGCGTCTGGCCCCCGCTGGGCTAACTCACCTGCTCCAGCCCTTCCTTGAGCAAACAGGGTGGAGCTGAGCTCCCAGCAGGAACTCTAACATCCGGGTGGCCCCGCCGCACCTCTGCAAAGGCCACATCCTGCCCCAGACCCTCAGGTTTGGGGACAAGCCAATGGTTTTGGAGTCGAGTCAGGAAGCTGCCTCTGAGCCTCTTTTCCCACCCTGTTTTGTGATCTGCGACATGGCAGGAGGGAGACTGTCCTGGGCAAGAAGCTGCAGACTGAGTCCACAGTCGAGTTTTGTTTGACCATCAGTGGGTTTAAAATTTTGTCTACAGTTAGCTACCAGTTTCTAACAACTGGAAATATTTCACTTAAAAAGTGAAAAAGTCAAGATTTGACTCAAAAAGTCAAGATTTCTAATTTTTGTCGTTTCTAGCTTTTTTTCTCATTTTTTTCCCCTGGAAACACCCAATCTGGCCACACTATGCTCACATTCCTAGATGGCAGCCGTGGGGTGGGTTCCAAGCTGGAAGTGGCCCTGGGGTGGAAGGAGCAGTTGCCTCTGTGTGTGTGTGTGTGTGTGTGTGTGTGTGTGTGAGTCGCTCAGTGGTGTCTGACTCTTTGCTACTCCATGAACTGTAGTTGCCTGTGTGTGTGTGTGTGTGTGTGTGAGAGAGTCGCTCAGTGGTCTGACTCTTTGCTACTCCATGAACTGTAGTTGCCTGTGTGTGTGTGTGTGTGTGTGTGAGTCGCTCAGTGGTGTCTGATTCTTTGCGACCCCATGCCTGCCAGGATCCTTTATCCATGGAATTCTCCCAGCAAAAAGACCAGAGTGGGCTGCCATTCCCTTCTCCAGGGGATCTTCCTGACCCAGGGTTCAAACCTGGGTCTCCCCGGTTGCAGGCAGATTCCTTACCGGCTGAGCCACTTGGGAACAGTTGCCTCTGGAAGCCCAGTAACTGTTCTGGGGGTTATAGGTTAGACTCGGGGATTGTAGTCCTGGCTTTTCCCTCTCACTGCATTTCTGGACTTTTCCGCTCTGGGCACGGTCGAACCAGATTCCCATAGGTCCAGCTTACTTCTCCCAGAAGTTGTAAATTCGGGGTCCAGTCACTGGTAAGGGGGAGCGCTGCGATCCGCCTAAACTTGTCTGTAAAAATGGGTTTGTGGGCGCACGTCTCCACAGGGGACCTTTAAAGTTCCAAGGAAGCCGGGTTCCAGAAGTTTTAAGAGGCCCGTCAGGAAAGCGAGGGCCCCCTCCCTCGGGCTGTTTCCTGGACCCACACCCCCATGCCGCAGAAGGGACGGGGTGCTGGGTCTCCTCTGCAGCTCGTGGGGCAACTGGCAACTCCCCCAGACGAGGAGGTTTCCTCCGGCAGGGGCTGACTTGGGGCCACCCGGACCCGGGGGAGGGCGAGGCGCCCCCTGTGGCCCCGCCGCACCCCTGGACGCCTGAGCCCCCGACCCGAGCTTGGAGGCTCCGCGGCCGCCCGCTTCTCACCTGGGGCCTGAGCGTCCCGAGGAGCGCCGCGAGCTGAAGCAGGAGCGGGGGCCACGGGCCGGACCCCCGGGCCGCGCTCGCCATAGCCCGCGCAGACGGCGGCCGCACGGCTGGCCCGGTCCCTCGGTGCCTCCGGGGAACCGCCCGGCCCGCCCGCCCGGAGGAGACTCCGCCCCAGGCTGGGCCAGCTGGGCGCTCGGGGCCGGGGCGCAACCTCAGCGGCTGTTCCCCTCCTTCCCCTGCCCTTCCCATCGCACTCACACCCGCGTCCCCCGGACACCTCGCGAGGGATGGCTCCGAGCTTTCCTGGGAAAGGCATTTTCCCCACGGAGGCCCTTAAGGAGAATTGCCCACCCGCCAAGTATTGTACTAAGTGCTTTTACATCCGTCATTAACTCACTGACTCTTCACGGCACTTCCAAGGTAAAAACTGAGGCTGCGAATTCGGATTCTAACTCAGACGTCTGACCTCAGAGCTTGTGCGGTTTGTTACTATGCTAGAGGCCTCTACTGAGAGATGATGAAATACAGATCAATTACTCGTTCAATAAATATTTATGACGTTAAATTAATTAAATTAAATATGTAATCTCAGCCTGGGAAGCAGGAAAGATAAAGTCCCTGTTTTCACAATACTTAACGATTCTAAGCGTTAGATGGACCTCCCTGTTGACTCAGGAGTAAAGAATCCACCTGCAATGCAGGAGATGTGGGTTGGATCCCTGGGTCGAAAAGATCCCCTGGAAAAGGAAATGGCAACCCACTCCAATATTCTTGCCTGGGAAATCCCATGGAAATCTGTCACTGCCTTCTCATATAGTTTTCCCATCCCCAGCACTTGAGCAAGAATTCCTGTCTCTGGCTTTGTTTTTAAAAACCTACCAGATCTAAGACATCCTCTAACCATCAATATGGTTAGCTTTGGAAAACCCGACTGCCTGATGGTGCAAAACTTCTTTTAGAAATAAGTACATCATGAAGCCTTTGGTTCACTTGGTTACTCCCTCATGCTTAGTTGGTCCAAGACCCCCAAATCAGCATAATAAACTTAACGTCATAACAAAAGTGACTGTTTGTCATTCTAGAAACCAACCCAAGCTACTGAGCCAGTGAATGAGCCTGCCTTTATGCTTTATATTTTGTACTCTGTACATCAGTTTTAAAATATTCATTGTGTTTCTTAATTATGCTTGGGTTCGTGGGATTTTCTCATGCGATAAATTTGATTTACATAGAATACAAACAAGTGAACTGGTTTAGGTAGTTTGTGTATGTGATGATATAAGTAACACATTCACCAAACTTAGCAAAATTGTGAAAAATATCTGAATTAGAAAACTCATTCATGTTTTCACCTCTCGGAAGCACAGCATCTCTGTTAACATTCTGTTTCATTTCCCCCAGTACTTTTTCCCCTGTGCCTATGTGTCTGGTGGGTACTGTGTTGAAATATTAACAGTGTTTTCCCCACCAGAGCTTCTTTTTCCCCTGACAGCCCTTTGCCTATTTGAATGAGGCTGTTCTGACTCTATTGCCTCAGAGAAGGGATATGGAAGCAGAAAGAGAGAAAAAGAAGCTTCTTTTACCTTTTGAGTATTTTTGTAACTCGTAGCATGAACCTAGATTTAAGAGAATGAATAATGAGAGTGCAGCAGAGTCTCCAGACACGAAGAGCAAGGAGGAGCAAGGGATGAGAAGATGCCGCAGTCCCTGGGAAAGGGGGACCACTCTGTAGCCCCTTCACTCAAGGACAGGCCCCCACGTAGACACGTGGGATCCAAGTGCAAGGGGATCTGGGTCTTACTTCCTGGATAGAAATGCTGCGTGCTGTGTCTGAGCAGAGGGGGCGCTAGGGAGGTTCCCACCGCCTAGTGTGATATGGAGGTGTGGGCGTGTGTGTGCTCAGTAGTGTCTGACTCTTTGTGACCCCATGGACTGTAGACTGCTAGGCTCCTCTGTCCATGGAATTTTCCAGGCAAGAATACTGGAGTGGGTTACCATTTCCTCCTCCAGGAGATCTTCCTGACCCAGGGATTGAACACGCGTCTCCTACGTCTCCTGCATTGGCAGGTGGATTCTTTACCACTGAACCACCTGGGAAGCCCGATATGGAGGTGAAGGGGGGGAGTTTTCTAAACACCTGAGGGAGCAAGAGGGAGAGAGACAGAGAAGGAGGGGGAAAGACTCTTCAGAAAGAGAAGACAGACAGTGCAGCACAGACCAGTAAGGACAAGAGACAGGACGCAAGGGGATGGCGGCTGGGACAAGGATTCATAGCCCTCTGCTTCCCAGCACTGTGTCAGCTCTACGGAATTTAAACCCATCCTGGAGAAAAGCTGGGAAAAGCCAGATGGAAATGAATTTCTTCCACCTGGAACAAAGGGAACATTCATTCACCACACCTCGGTTTGTGCTCTGCTTCTGGACACATACATAAACCAATAGCCTTCCTCCATTCTAGCAAAAGAATGGAGAAACAGGATTAGTAATGGGAAAAATATTCCAATCATGATAGCAGTAAGAAGGAAGTCCTTAGGAATAAATTTAACTAGAAAGGTACAGTACCTGTATGAAAACTGTAAAATCTTAAGAAGGCTATAAAATAAAATGTAAATAAATAAAAAGATATGGCTGTATGGGAAGACTTAAAATGATTAAAATATCCATTCTCTAAATTAAATTGTAAGTATAATGAAATTCTATTATTGCTATATTAAATCTATTTCATGGTCTTTAAAACTGGACTAAAATAGAGATTATATATAAGAATAATGCCTGAGAATAGTCAAGAGAAGTGTGGCAATGAAGAGTAATGAGAAGGGGGCTTGTCTTACCAGATATCAGAAATTTTACATACTGTAAAACTTGAGTTATCAATACATTATCAGCACTGCTGCTGCTGCTAAGTCTCTTCAGTCGTGTCCTACTCTTCACGACCCCATGGACTGCAGCCCACCAGGCTCCTTTGCCTATGGGATTTTCCGGGCAAGAGTGCTGGAGTGGGTTGCCATTGCCTTCTCCGAATATCAGCACAAGAATTGACAAATACAAAAATATGTCAATGGGATCAAATAGAGAATCCAGAAATATATATCAGCATATGTGAGAATTTAATAAATGATAAAGATAATATTTTAATTCATTGGAAAATTTACTAAATGCCATGGCATAGTTATCCATCAGGAAGAGAGTAAATCTTTTTCACTCTTTTTTGAAAAATAGATTTTATTTTTTAGAGCAGTTTTAGGTTAATAGCAAAATTGAATAGAAAGTCCAGAGATTTCCCATATACCTCTTACACTTCAATTGTATAGCTGTTCCCATTATTAACATCCCCCACTAAAATGGTAAAAGCGATGAACCTACACTGAAACATTATTATCACTCAAAGTCCACAGTTCAGAGTTGATGCTTATGTTATATATTCTATGAGCTTGGACAAATGGATAGTGATATGTGTCCACCGTTATAGTATATTTTCACTGCCCTAAAAGTCTTCTATGCTCCACCTATTCATTTCTCTCTCACCTCCCCACAATCCCTGGCAACTGCTGATATTTTTACTGTCTCCATAGTTTTGTTTTTTCCAGAATGTCATATAGTTGGAATCATACAGTATGTAGCATTTTCAGATAGACTTTTCTCACTTAATAATATGCATTTAAGTTTCCTTACATCTTCTTATGGTTTGATAGCTCATTTATTTTTAGGGTTGAATAACATTCTTTGTCTAGATATGCCACAGTTTATTTGTCCACTTACCCACGGAAGGACATCTTGGTTGTTTGCAAGTCTTGGCAATTATGAATAAAGCTGCTGTAAAGATCTATGTGCAGGTTTTCAAGTGGATCTTGTCAACTTTCTACTGAAATACTTCATACTTAGAGAAAAGTATGCAAGTCATAGGTCATAAAGTTAACACATCTGTTAAACCCATACACAGATCCAGAAACAGACTCTGACCAGCACACCACGAAGTTCCTTAAACCCCATTCTAAGACTAACCTCTCCCCTGACTTCTAACACCATAAATTAGTTTTCTTATTTTTGATGTTTATATAAGGGGAATCATACCATATATTCTCTTCTATGTCTGGTTTCTTTTCCTTTTCTTTTTTTTGGCCATGCTGCACGGCTTGCAGGATCTTGGTTCTCTGACCAGGGATTGAACCCAGTCCCCCTGCAGTGGAAGCTAGGAATACTAATCTCTGGACTGCCAGGGAATTCCCTGGTTTCTTTTTCGATACTACTTTTGTGAGATTGTCCATGTCATCAAGTGCAGTTGTAGTTCATTCTCATTGCTGTATAGTGTTACATTTTATGAACATACCACAATTTATTTGTCTATTCTAATGTTGACCAACATTACCACTTTTTCCCCCTATGGGTTTTTGGCTATGATGAAGTGCTATGAATATTCTTGCACACATCTTTGAGTGACCACATCTACGCATTTCTGTTGTGTAGATACTTAGGAACAAACTTCTAGGTCATAGGATATATAAATGTTCATCTTCAATAGATTCTGCCAAACAACTTTCCAAAGTGGTTGTACCGGCTTACATTTGGTAGTGGTGGTGGGTAAGTTTCTTTTGTGATATAGAAAATATAAATGCTGTAAAAGAAAACAAAACATACACTTAAAATATATAAAAAATTTAAAATCCTTAGAAGGGCAAAAGATATTGTAAACAAACATCAAAAATATTGGCAGCACAGAATACAAAGATTAACATCTATAATACAAACTGCTCCTATACATTGACAAGAAAAAAACAACCAAGAAATATACAAATGCAATGAATAGGCACTTACATAAGATGCACTCCAAACATGTGAAAAATGTGCTCAGAAACACTAGCAGTTAGAGAAATGCAAAAACAAGATTTTTAAAAAGTAGCAAGTATATCACTTTATGTCCATAAATTTGCAAAAATTATAAAGAAAGCTATAGTAATGGCAGAATGTTGATAATTGCTGAAGCTGAGTTGTGAATATTTGGGGGGCTCATTATGCTATTTTATTTGGTTTCAAGATGTTTGAAAATGTCCACAATAAAAAGAAAATCCTCAAACAAACAAAAATAAGAAGGCAAAGCTGACTGCTGCCAGGCATTTGGAGAAGAACATGCTCTCATATGGCATTGGCGGAAATATAAATTGTAACAGACTTTTTTGGGATGCAATCTGGAGACAATTGTTTAAAATAAGAATTGCATAATCCCCTTGACCTGAAAAACCCACTCTCAGGATCTTTCCCATAAAAACAAAAGATCTTTATATAAAATTATTTTAAAATATAGTTTAAAAGCTTTATGATGGTAGCAGTAAAAGGGGGCTTATTGGAGCACTGTCCTCAGTACAAAGTATAGAAGCAAAGCAGGTAGCCTTTAACTGAGGTATAGCTGACCTAGTTACAGAACATCTGTACTTTGGAGTATTATGCAACCATTAAAAATAGGAGAGTGTATTTATTAACTCAGAAAGATTTTTATGAGTTGTATTAAGAATAGCAAGATGGTGGGGGGGTGGAAAGGTTAGTTAGGGAGTTTGGGACCGACATGTACACACTGCTATATTTAAAATGGATAACCAACAAGGATCTACTGTATAACATAGGAAACTGCTCAAGGTTATGTGGCAGCCTGGATGGGAGGGGAGTTTGGGGGAGAATGGATACATGTATATGTATGGCCGAGTCTCTTTGCTGTCCCCTTGAATCTATCTCAATATTGTTAATTGGCTTTACTCCAATACAAAATAAAAAGTCTCAAAAAAGAAAGAATAGAAAGGTGCAGAAAGAGCATTAGAGGAACCTATTTTTGTAAAGCCATATATAGGTATATATATGTAAATTATCTTATATGAATATGGATAATAACACAGAATGCAATACACTGGTTTGCTAACAAGGATTATGCGGTATGCTAGAGATGATATGTTATACTAAGAAAGAGGTAAAACCATGCAGACGACACCACCCTTATGGCAGAAAGTGAAGAGGAACTAAAAAGCCTTTTGATGAAAGTGAAAGAGGAGAGTGAAAAAGTTGGCTTAAAGCTCAACATTCAGAAAACTAAGATCATGGCATCTGGTCCCATCACTTCATGAGAAATAGATGGGGAAACAGTGGAAACAGTGTCAGACTTTACTTTTTTGGGCTCCAGAATCACTGCAGATGGTGATTGCAGCCATGAAATTAAAAGACGCTCACTCCTTGGAAGGAAAGTTATGACCAACCTAGATAGCATATTTAAAAGCAGAGACATTAGTTTGCCAACAAAGGTCCGTCTAGTCAAGGCTATGGTTTTTCCAGTAGTCATGTATGGATGTGAGAGCTGGATGGTGAAGAAAGCTGAGCACCGAAGAACTGATGCTTTTGAACTGGGGTGTTGGAGAAGACTCTTGAGAGTCCCTTGGACTGCAAGAAGATCCAACCAGTCCATCCCAAAGGAGATCAGTCCTGGGTGTTCATTGGAAGGACTGATGTTGAAGCTTAAGCTCCAACACTTTGGCCACCTCATGCGAAGATTTGACTCATTGGAAAAGACCCTAATGCTGGGAAGGATTGGGGGCAGGAGAAGAAGGGGACGACAGAGGATGAGATGGCTGGATGGCATCACCGACTCGATGGACATGGGTTTGCGTAGACTCTGGGAATTGGTGATGGACAGGGAGGCCTGGCGTGCAGTGATTCATGGGGTCACAAAGGGTTGGACATGACTGAGTGACTGAACTGAACTGAACTGAAAAATATGTATCTATCCCTTTTATGGAAAAGTAGATGTATATATGTGGAATGTGTGTATACATTTTAATGTGCATTTAACTCCGTGCACAAATGAAATAGCTGCTTGTATATTATTCAGAGCAGTTTTAATCCCCATATTTCCACACTTGTCAGTTCTGTGCATAACCTTCACAAACAAAACAGGAGTCTCCTTTTCATTCTGATACTGAAAATAGTACTTCTGAAAAAATACATGACCCTCCCGTTGCTTCATATATACTACTCCGTCAACTAAGCAGCTAGGAGGGTTTTCTTGTTCCTGTTCTGTAGATGAGCAAACTAGGTTTCAGAGAGGTGAAGTAAAATCTACCCAAGCTTACAAACCTGGTGAGTGAAGAGGCAGTGATTCAAACCTAGCTTTGTCCCACTCGCTGTGAGCTTGAACCCTGTTACACTTCCTTTCCCCTATTCTCTCGACGTGCTTTTCCACAGGTTCACCGGGTCAGCTGGCTCAGTGAGGACCCGGGAGGAAGCAGTCCTCATTCATTTGCCCGCTGGCTCACGAGCAGACCACACTAGGGCTCGAAGACAAAGCCCTATTTGGGACTCCTTGGCCAGAACTTGGTCCCTACATCTCCCCTGGGATATCTGTGGCCCCAGATGTCCTCCAGAGACTTACCAATGCTCAGATTTATCACTCAGTTGTTTCTCTATTTCCTCCCACCTTGGGTTGTGAGTAGCAGAAGATGCTTTTAGTGGAGAGAGGTGAGTAAGCGCCAGGGGACTAGGTTGGAAGGAGCTTTCGAAGTCCTGCAGGCAGGGCATTCTGTTTGGGCCTCACAAGAGTCCTCTAGTGGTAACACTTCAAACTGCAGGTTTACAATTCCACTGGTGTAACCTGCAGTGGAAACAGTGACAGACTTTCTTTTCTTGGGCTCCAAAATCACTGCAGATGGTGACTGCAGCCATGAAATTAAAAGATGTTTGCTCCTTGGAAGAAAAGCTATGACAAACCTAGACAGCGTTTTAAAAATCAGAGACATTTCTTTGCCAACAAAGGTCCCTATAGTCTTAGCTATTGTTTTTCCTGTAGTCTTGTATGGATATGAGAGTTGGACCATAAAGAAGGCTGAGCGCCAAAGAATTGATGCTTTCAAACTGTGGTGCTGGAGAAGATTCTTGAGAGTCCCTTGGACTGCAAGGAGATCAAAGCAATCAATCCTAAAGGAAATCAATCCGGAATATTCATTGGAAGTTGAAATGAATTGATGCTGAAGTTGAAGCTCCAATACTTTGGCCACCTGATGTGAAGAGCAGACTCATTAGAAAAGACCTTGATGCTGGGAAAGATTGAAGGCAGGAGGGGAAGGGGACGACAGAGGATGAAATGGTTGGATGGCATCTCTGACTCGATGGACATGAGTTTGAGCAAACTCCAGGAGATATTCAAGGACAGGGAAATCTGGCATGCTGCAGTCCATGGGGTCGCAAAGAGTCAGACATGATTTAGCAACTGAACAGAAACAATAACCTACAAAGCAAGCAAACAGATCCAGTGGTTGAGAGTCGGGGTATGTTGGTGATCCACCGAGGGTTCTGGGGGAAGGAGTCCAGAGGTGACAAGGAGGGCCGAGGGAGTCTTCTGGAGATCTGATCATGCTCTGTGTTCTTTCTTTGTGTGTATTTCATAGGTGTGCTGGAGCCTGTTCATGAGAGCAGACTGTTACATTTTCCAGAGTTTTGAGAGTCGTCAGTTAATCACAGCCATTGTAAAAAATGAAATTATATTAACTTACAATGAAATATACATTTTTTGACAAATATAATAAATACTCAGAACTCATCACTTCCTAACTATTCTACTCTTCTCTCTGCCCTTGAGATTATTTACAACTTTGGTATGTGTATGGTGGAACTACTACATAATGGTTGCTACCCGCATCGAAGCGACCCAGTTCCACTACCATGAACATCACATTAGCAGCTTCTAATCATCATAGCGGGAGTATTTACACCATGGAAATCAGCAGATGCTATAAACCAGGGCTTGCTTTATTGTTCTGTTGATTGCCTAGAAAGAAAATGTTCTCAAAGCATGTTAAATTTGAAGCTGTTCTGCATCTGTGAATAGTGCAAAAGAAATCAAGGAAATATTCTTCCTATTTGAAGTGTGTTATCTGATTCAGCAAAGAAGACTGAGTGACGTTTCGAAACAGGTCTTTGCTGTTTCATTTCCCTCTTCCTTGTCCGTGTAAACAAGAGTATCAACCAAGGTACACGTCAGAACTACATTTAGAGAGCCGGTTGTTAAAATTTTATCAGCACACCGCTGCTGATACTTCAATAAAAAGTTAAAAACAAATAGAAAAGCTGGATCTACACTCTTACGGTCAAAGTGTGATGGGTCTCATTCACAGTAGTTTTGTTTAATTTCCTTAAGAAAATCTAATAGTATTGTAAAAGAAAACCGCATTCCCAGCAAAAAACAAAACTTTGCAGTCTCCGCTCAAGGTTTGTTGAGCACCCATGCGGCTGAGCAGTATCTGCTTGTGGGGTCAGGGGATGTTGTCTTGTGTATCAGACACTGTGATGTCCCACCGCTGCTTCCCCAAAGCAGCAAGTGGTGGCTGTTTAGAGATCACAGCTGTCTTCCTTCTGCAAAACATCGCTCTGGGCTCCTGGGAGCTGCATCTCCAGAAAGTCACCCCACCCCTCCGCTCTCCATTGCCCTCCTGGCCTCAAGGAGGGACCATTCTGCAGTATTACTCATGCTCCGCCACTCCCCACCAACAGACCACATCTTTGCTTCGCCTCTTCTCAAGCCTTACCCTCTTTCTCACTCCCTGACAGGTTTCCCTTCACGAGATTCCCTCAGCGACCCCCTTCTCTTAGCTCTGCTTCTGGTGGACCCTACCTAAGATTCCCTGGATGTTCAGTCTTTGGGAGTAGTACCACTTTTTGAGGGCAAGCTCCCAGCTCGAGTGGGCTGTGTTGGTGCTTAGTCACTTAGTCGTGTCTGACTCTTTATGACCCCGTGGACTGTAGCCCACCAGGCTCCTCTGTCCATGGGATTCTGCAGGCAAGAATACTGGAGTGGGTTGCCATGCCCTCCTCCAGGGGATCTTCCCAACTCAGGGATTGAACCCAGGTCACCCTCACTGCAGGCAAATTCTTTACAGTCTGAGCCACTGGGGAAGCCCAAGTATACTGGAGTGGATAGCCTATCTCTTCTCCAAGGGGTCTTCCTGACCCAGGAATTGATCTGGGGTCTCCTGCACTGCAGGTGGATTCCTGACCCACTGAGCTACTTCAACTCTTGCAAACTAATTTGTCTCCTGGGTCTTGTCTCTAGTACAGAATCTGGAAACATGTCACAATGATCAATTCTTGCCACCCCTCCCCCAACCAGACCTATTGAATCAGAAATTCTGGGAACTTCCCTGGTGGTCCAGTGGATAAGAATCCACCTGCTAATGCAGGGGACATGGGTTCGATCCCTGGTCCGGGAAGATCCCACATGCCACAGAGCAACTAAGCCTGTGTGCCACAACTACGGAAGCCTGTGCTCTTAGAGCCCATGCTCCACAACAAGAGACGCCACCGCAGTGAGAAGCCCGAGCCACCTCTAGCTACAACTAGAGAAAGCCAGTGCACAACAACAAAGACCTAGCATAGCCAAAAGTAAAAAAATAAATAATTTAAAAAGAGAAATTCTGAGGGTGGGGCCCAGCAATCTGTGTTTTAGCAAACCCTCCTGATAATTCTGAGGCACACTAGGGTTCAAGAACCATGGTAAGTGTGTAAGATGTCACAGGCTCGCAGAGATGATACACGCCATGAATAGTAGATTTTCTTTCCACCTCACACTCAGAAGAAGAAGGGATTAACCACTTAATGGGGGATTTCCCCCATGAATTTAAAATCAGAGGTGGATACATTAGGACAGTCGGCTTCTTGGCAAAGCTAAGAAAGCAAGAAAGCTTCTCCTCTGCTTTCTTGCTTCTATCTCCTTTGCCTATAGACTTTCCCCCTGGCTGGCCACAGCAACATGAGTTGAGACGTTTGGATCAGGGAATCTTGCTTTGGGGTTGGAAAATGCTACTTTAGGAAGGAGTCCATCATTTGATTTTAAGCTGCTGCTGTAGTAATTTTGGTCCTCCTATTTACTTGTGTTTTCTAAATTTTGGGGTGTCCTGAGATATCATTCTGGATCCTACTGACTTCTAGCACTTTGGAAAAGTGAGGCAGGTCAGATGCTGGTTGAAATAAATAACTTGATTCTGGAGGTGTTGATGGATCCACATGGTTCAAGCTGGCTCCTGAAGAGGAAACGAACACCGCTGAGTAAGTCCTTCCAGCCCATCAGGACTGGAACTGAGAGGAATGAGAAGGGAAAGTGGTGAACAACACGACAATGGTAAAGACACTGAGGGTGAGGTGTGCTGGCCACACAGAGGATATGACATAGTTCTTGACTATAATCCACACACTGTACATTTCATACCCGGGACTCACTTATTTTGCATCTGTGAGTTTGTATCTCTTTCTCTCCTTCACCTATTTCTTTCCTTCCCTCACCGCAGGTCTCCTTTTCAAGCACCTATAGGATTGCTTTTCATAGTTACCTTTTCTTGCCCCCTTGCCTGATGAGAGGCTGGGTTTTCAGCCTTTGAGTTGCCCTGAGAAAGAAGGAAGGGGGCTGGCCCCGAGAGGAGCCCGAGACCCCCCTCCACCCCCATCCTCCCAGTGGAAGTGTTTTGAAGCTCAGACTTTGGCAAGATTATTTCACTTTTGTTTTTTCTTATTCATGCCTTTGAATAGTTCCTCTTTTATCTCCCTTGAGGCTGGTGTGGCAGAGAGATCTGGAACTGCTTCTTGTTGTGTGTATGTGTGTGTGTATGGGTGTATATGTGTATGCATGGATATATGTATGAGGGTTTTGTGTGTGTATATATGTGTATGTGTGTGTATACGTGCATGTGCATATACGTGTGTATATACATATATGTGCGAGTGTGTATATATATATATGTGGGTACATGTGTGTAAATATGTATATGTGTGAGTGTGTATATGTGTGTGTGCATATACATTTGTATATATGTGTGTGTGTGTGAGTGTGTATAATGAGTATGTACATATATGTGTGTGTATATGTATATGTGTAAGTGTGTATGTGTGTGTATATGTGTGCATATATGCATATGTGTGAGTGTGTATATGTGTGTGTGGGTACATGTGTGTAAATATGTATATGTGTGATGTGTATTTGTGTATGTGCGTATACTTATGTATATATGTATTTGTGTGAGTGTGTATATGTGTATGTGTGTATACATGTGTATATCTGTGTATGTGTGAGTGTGTATGTGTATATATGTGTGAGTGTGTATATGTGTTTGTGCATATACATGTGTATATATGTGTGAGTGTGTACATGTGTATGTGTGTATACATGTGTATATATGTGTATGTGTGAGTGTGTATGTGTATATATATATGTATGTGTGTATATGTGTATGTGTGTATATATGTGTACGTGTGAGTGTGTATGTGTGTATATGTGTATGTGTGTATATGTGTTTGTGCATATACATGTGTATATATGTGTGAGTGTGTACATGTGTATGTGTGTATACATGTGTATATATGTGTATGTGTGTGTGTGTATATGTGTATTTGTGTATATGTGTGAGTGTGTATACGTGTATGTGTGTATATGTGTATGTGTGTGTATATGTGTATATGTGTATGTGTGTATACATGTACGCACTGTAGATGTTTGTGTGTATGTGCACATGCACATGTATGTGTGTGTCTGTGTGATTTAGAAGAGTTTGGTTATAGATACAGAGTTTTGATAAAAACTCTTTGCCCCTGGAGTCATCTTTCCTGGTCATTGACTCTTGGTAACTAGGCTAGTCGCTTAGTCGTGTCCGACTCTTTGCGATCCCATGGACTGCAGCCCGCCAGGCTTCTCTGTCCGCGGAGCTCTCCAGGCAAGAATCCTGGAGAGGCTTAAGGGTGGCTAAAGCACCCACGTACAGCAGGGGGCAGTAGAGTGTAGCGGCTAAAAGTCACGGCTTTGCCACCGTAGCTGGGTTTAACCCTGGCTTCAACCAGTCAGGCCCCCACGCATCTGTGATCATACAGTTCTCTCAGCGAGGAAGTTTTTGAATATGCACCCTCAAATATATGTAAAATTATTGATAATTATATACATAACTCCTGTCCTTATAGAAGAACTGTACATACTATAAAATATAACAAAATTGAAATTAAAAATAGAGAAAAATGGTGAAAACGACTTTTAAAAATGCTTTGTTAAGATGTAATTGAACAGGGACTTCCCTGGTGGTCCAGTGGTTAAAAATCTGCCTTGCAATGCAGGAGACATGGGTTCAATCCCTGATTAGGGAACTGAAATCCCAGATGCCCCAGAGCAACTAAGCCTGTGTGCTGCAGCTACTGACATGGAGTGCTCCAGAGCCCGCGGGCCACAGCTAGAGAGTCCACGCGCCGCAAGGAAAGATCTTGCATGACGCCACGAAGATCCTGCCTGCCGCAACTAAGACTCGGCGCAGTAAAATAAATAAATATTTTTCAAAAGATGTAATTGACCATAAACTGCACATGTTAAAAGCATACAATTCTATTCAGTTCGGTTCAGTTCAGTTGCTCAGTCGTGTTTGACTCTTTGTGACCCCATGGACTGCAGCACACCAGGCTTCCCTGTCCATCACCAACTCCTGGAACTTACTCAAATTCATGTCCATCAAGTCACTGATGCCATCTAACCATCTCATCCTCCATATCCCCTTCTCCTCCTGCCTTCAATCTTTCCCAGTATCAGGGTCTTTTGTAATAAATCTGCTCTTTGCATCAGTGGCTAAAGTACTGGAGCTTCAGCTTTAGCATCAGTCCTTTCAATGAATATTCAGAACTGATTTCCTTTAGGATGGACTGGTTGGAGCTCCTTGAAGTCCAAGGGACTCTCAAGAGTCTTCTCCAACATCACACTTCAAAAGCATCAATTCTTCGGCACTCAGCTTTCTTTATGGTCCAACTCTCACATCCATACATAAACAGTGGAAAAATTTTACAGGTTTTGACATATGGCTACACCCATGAAACCATCACCAGTCAATCACCCTCACACTCCAAAGTATCCTCGTGTCTCTTTGTGACGCTCCTCTTCACCCTCTCCAATCTCCGACCCCCTGATTTGCACACTACAGATTAGCGCGCAGTTTCTGGAGCTTAATATAAATGGCATCACACAGCATCCATTCTATTTCAGGGAGTCTGGCTTCTTTTACTCAGCATAATTAATTTGAGTTTCCAAAAAATCATGGATTAAAGCATTAGGGCACTTTTAAAATAACGTTTCGTTCATATCCTGGCATGAAATACTTTGCACTCAGACTGTAGAGGTTCGTCTTCATGTTCTGGATGCTAGATTCTTTTCCCTTTTTACATTGAATTAAAAAAAAAATTGCAATTAGATATTTGAACAGGGAACACATTCTAACCAGATAAAAAGGTAAAAGTGAAAAGTCCCCCTTCAGCTAGTACCCATCCTCCTAAATTGCATTGTGTCCTCCCACCTTCCAAGTCGCCACTTTGATTAGTTTCTGAGATGTCTTCAGGATTTACTTATGCAAACGTGAATATATTGTTGTTGTTTAGTTACTAAGTCACGTCCTACTCTTTGTGACCGCAAGGACTGCAGTGTGGTTCCAGTCTCCTCTGTCCATGGGGTTTCCCAGGCAAGAATACTGGATTGGGTTGCCATTTCTTTCTCCACAGGATCATCCCAACCCAGGGATCAAACCTGCATCTCTTGCATTGGCAGGCAGATTCTTTACCATGGAGCTACCTGGGAAGCCCAAATATGAATATATATGTGCACATATCTTTTTGGATTCTCTCAAGTTTCTACAGAAAAGAAGCATGTTTATTCGTAATGAGACACATTGTTTTGCAACTTACTTTCTTAACTTCATCTATCTTGGTGATCTCTCTATAAATGTTTGTTGGAAGTACATATTTTTTTTTCTTACAGTTTCATTGTGTTCCAGAGTCCTGTAACTTATTAATCTGATGAATACTTGGGTGGTTTCCAGGGTTATTATTTTTTTTTCCCTGGGAAAAATAATGTTACATCAAATAACCTTGTGTACATGCTATTTTACAAGTGTGCAAATGTATTTGCAGGGTGAATTTTTAGATGTTGGATTGCTGGGCCAGGAGTGTACAATTTATAACTTTGATAGGTAGCACCTTCATAACCTTCACAGAGGTTATGCCAAACAACACACCCACTTTCTGTGGGAGACTCCCTATAGTCTCACCAACACTGTTTTACCAGCTTTTGGATTCTTTTCCAATCTCAAAAATGAATATCTCAGGGCAGTTTTAACTGGCATTTATCTACATGAGACTCCAGTTGAATTGGATGCTTAGTTTTTAAACATCTTGCTAATTGTGATGATTTCATTACATTATCTAACATCTCAAGGCATGAATCATGTCAAGTGCCTAGCTTTTGTGGTTTACCTGAACTTTCCTTGTGAAAGGAGATGTTTGTAAGAGTTGAAATTCTGATCTACTGCAGTTGAATCAAGTGTGTGTTTACTTAACTTCTTTGAATCCAATTATATACCTAGAAAAGAGGGAAAATAATACTTTAAGTGGTGTTGTCATGAAACAAGGAAGATTATCCATCAGGGTGTATAGCACTCTTTTTTTCCTTACCTCATCTTATGACAAATATCACTCACCTAGTTGTATTTATCAAACACGGTCATAGACAAAAACCACATAGATGGAGTTTCATGGTAATGGATAATTTTGTCTGCACTTCATTTTTGAATTATGTGTTGACTTAGGAACTGAATTTCCTGCCTAAAAGTAGCCTATTGTCCTGGTTATGAGAGTCTGTTTCCCTTAATTCTTAGCATGGAAGAACTGCATGGTTGGATGAGACAGTATGCTAAATTCTCTGCTTCATGCCTTCTTGTGCTGAGGGAGGAATCACTAGTGCGTTTGTGTGAGACTGGTTGTGTATTTGGTGTGGTACATTGTGGTTTAGGGGCTTCCCTGGTGGCTCAGCTGGTAAAGAATCCACCTGCAAGGCGGGATACCTGGGATCGATCCCTGGGTTGGGACGATCCCCTGGAGAAGAGAAAGTATACCCACTCCAGTATTCTGGCCTGGAGAATTCCATGGACTGTATAGGATTGCAAACAGCTGGACACGACTGAGCAACTTTCACTTGCGGTTTAGGGAGAGAAAAGGTGAGTGTGGAACATGCTTTGGGGTCACAAGTCTCATGCGTAATTCTTTCTGTGAAATTGACCTCATGGTCCCTGCAAAAGGAGTGGACTTCGGGAGTCATGTTTGCCTCAAATTGACCAAGACTCTTAGGCTACAGCTGAGTGGATCAGACATGGATACCTGATCCTGGTGAAGCCTTAAAGTCTGAACCAAAGGAAGGAAAGTTTAGGGGCATTGGAGCTGTGATCTACTGTAGGATTTTGGCTAAAGCTGACGCCATAGGACCCAAATTCAAGGGTAAGTCTAAATTATGGAGGAGAGAAGCCTTTCAGAGGATTCTGACCTGCAGAGGGAAGACAGGATACACAGAAGGGGAAAAGCAGAGGTGGGAGATGCTTTGTCCCCAGAGAGGAAAAAAGCCAGATTGTTGGGGAGCTGAACACCTCACTCCAGGTTTCCATGAGATTCCTCAAATCCTGACACTAAAATTCCTTTTCTTTAACCATTTAGTTTCCTTTCAACAAATCCTGAGCCTTTGGATTATAAATGTCTAGGACAGATGGCAATAGTGGTAAAGAACCTACCTGCCAATGCAGGAGACTTAAGAGATGCAGGTTCAATCCCTGGGTTGGCAAGATCCCCTGGAGGAGGGCATGGCAGTGCACTCCAGTATTCTCGCTTGGAGAATCCCATGGACAGAGAAGCCTGGCAGGCTGCAGTTGGGTTGCAAGAGTCAGACATGACTGAGCGACTAATCATGCATGCATGCACGAAGCGACTTAGCATACACACAGGATGCTAAGACTATGCTGGGGAAATGTAAAATCACAGCCAACACTTTTCGAAAGAGTTTGAGTTTATCTCCTCAAGTTGAATATTCGCATATTCTGCAACCCAGAAATTTCACCAAGAAAAACTCTTTTGCCAAGAAAAACTCCTGCCTGTGTAAACAAGGATGTTTGTACCAGCATTGTTTATAAGAACTGAAATCTGGAGGCCCGTCAATGGGAGAGAGGGTGGATAAACTTTGGCAAAGTCACGCTATGAATGTCAGCAGTCAAAATATGGATTACTAAACAATACGGCTGAATATAGGCTCCACGATATTAAGTGAAAAAAGTGCACAGCCGGGACCATGTCTGTTTTGTTCCCAGCTCTAACACTCCATCCAGCACACGCCTGCTCAGTAAATATTTCTCAAATGAATGAATTGGTAGAGCAGCCTCCTAGGGAGACTGTCATTTAAGTCCACTGGAGGCGGGGGACATATGCTAGTTATCTTCCAGCCTCTCATCCCTCCCTCACCCATTTTGTCCTTCTCTTCTGCTCTCTCTTCTCCCCCCATCTTTTCTTCTTTTTGGGCAGGAGATGACCAGTCCCAGTTTTTAGTTTTGTTGACGTTGGTCACTGACTCAACTTCTGATCTAATTGGCCTAAAGTTGGGCCCCTGGCAGCTGACACTTAAAAAAATAACCTGGTGGTTCCCATGTGCATCTAGAATTGCCCATGTGCCTTGCCAGTGTTTTTTTTTGGTTTTGTTTTGTATGAACGTGTGATGTAGCCTCAGCTGATGAGACGAAGAGGAGGTCTATTGAGGGAGACTTCTGGTTCCTCTTAGGAGGAATCCCCCATTATCCACCCATCTTTCCTTGTGTGTGTATGTGTGAACAACTCAGAAGGAGTCACATGAAAGAAGGGTGGCAGTCGTTACCTCTGGGGATGAGGACTGGGGGGTGGGAGCCCTCAGGAGAAGCCTCGCTGTTGTCCAGGAATGCCAGAGACCAAGCCTTGAGTGTTGTCCAGGATGCCTCCAGCCCTTGGGGTGCCCAATG
The DNA here is from genome assembly GCF_910594005.1 of Cervus elaphus. Lineage (NCBI taxonomy): Eukaryota > Metazoa > Chordata > Mammalia > Artiodactyla > Cervidae > Cervus > Cervus elaphus. The sequence goes on from NC_057824.1 coordinate 35,475,902, forward strand.
GCCATGGGGTTCAGTGGAGAGATGGCAACAATGGCCTCAGCCTTGACTTTGGGTGATGCTTCACTGACACAACCTGAGCTAAGAGGTGTGTGAAGCTCCCCACGACCGGGAACACTGCCTCCCGAGTCTGCCTCCAGCGAGGACAAGACCTCACCCACCCTCCCCTTCGTCTTCCTCTCTGCTGGTCCCTCCTCCCTGCCCAGCCTCACTTCTCTGTTCTGTAAGGCTCTAGTGTTAGGCCGAGTTCCCTGGAAGCAGAACCGGAGACAGGGACTCTTGTTCAACTGATTTATTTAGGATGTGAGGGAAGCAGGGCAGGGCAGAGAATACAAATCAAGGCAAGAAAGTGACCTCAGCTGAAGGCTCGCTTTTTTCTGATCCCACGGAGAAGCTCTGGAGCACAAATTCACGACAGAGCAAATCGCCTCTGGGGGCAAAGGGGCTGGCCTGTGGGTTGAGCTCGGCCCTGGAGCATGTGTGTGTGTGTGTGTGTGTGTGTGTGTGTGTGACCTCTCAGGAAGGGCGGCTCATTTTTTAACCCCCTTTTTTTTGGCACATCCGGTGGCAGGTGTGATCTTAGCCCCCTGATCAGGATCAAACCTATTTGCCCTCTGCAATGGAAGCGTGGAGTCTTAACCACTAGACTGACAGGGAAGTCTAAAAGTGGCTTGTTTTTGACCAAGCACAGTTTTCCAGAAAATGGAGGCTTCATGAGTTACCAGCCAATACAGAAGCTGGGGTTTGGGATGCACTGGGGTCTAAAGGGGACCAAGAATAGCTACTGTGGTCCTCCCTTCATGGATGCAGACAGGCATATAGGAAGGTGTGTGTGAGTGTGTGTGTGTGAGAGAGAGAGAGAGAGGCAGAGAGAAATTGAGTGTTGGAAACTCAATTGAGTGTTCCAGACTCAATCATGTGTGTGTGCTCAGTTGTTCATCCATGTCTGACTCTTTGTGAGCCTTTGGACTGTAGCCCACCAAGTTCCAATGTCCATGGAATTTTCCAGACAAGAATACTGGAGTGGATTGCTGTTTCATCCTCCAGGGTCTTCCAGACCCAGGGATCAAACCTGCATCTCCTGCATTGCAGCAAATTCTTTACCACTGAGCCACCAGGGAAGCCGTGTAGCTCATAAACTAGACAAGAATTCTCTTCTTCTATTGTCACTTGCGCAGGACTTAGCCTGCCCCTTCAGTCCTTTCGATGCCTAAGAGGGAGAGGAGAAGGACATTCTATTAAAGCCAGGGTCATTTAAAAAAAACAGCTTTATTGAGGTATAATTCACACACAATGCGTCCATGTGAAATGTACTATTCAATGGTTTTTAGAGTATTTACAAAGTTATGCAACCATCACCACAATTTGAAAAGTTTACATCATCCCAATAAGACGCCCTGTGCCCTTTATCAGTCACTCCCCACCTTCTGTGAGCAGCCCCACCTCATCCGCAGGCAACCAAGGATCTACTTCTGTCTATATGGATTTGTCTGTTTTGAACATTCCATACTAATGAACTCTCATGACATGTGGTCTTACATGCTCGCTGCTTTTCACTTAGCATAATGTTTTCAAGGTTCATCCATGTTGTAGATGCATTGGATACTTCATTTCTTCCTATTGCTGAATAATATTCCATTGTGTGGATATACCATATTTATTTATTCATCAGTATTTTCCACCTTTTGGTTTTGGATGAATATATATTTTCGTTTCTCTTCTACATACCTAGGAGAGGAATTCCTGGGTCAACCAGTCATTTTTGCACTGTTTCTGTGATGGCATCTGCTGTCAAACTCTCCAGAACTGTCTTCTTGACTTTTTCCAAACTCAGTTCTTTAGCCTTCTTCCCCATGAACCAGTTTGGTTTTCATTCTGAGATTTCCTCCCCGGATGAACAAAATTTTCCTGAAGGTCTATGAGAACAATGGCTTGGAACTCTTGGGTTAAAGCCAGTGTTTCCATTGGCATCCATTAGGCATGGAGGCGCTCCAGACTGAATGCCCACTGGGTCCTGGTTTGTTTCAGTCTTCATGCAAAATTCTATTTTCCTGGAGAACTCTGAAAAGAAAACATGTCAGTCTTTTACTGAGCACTGTCTGTAGAGAACGCAGAAGTTATAAGCACATTAGCAAACAATGGTCTGTGTGCTAAATCCAGCCTGTTCCCTATTTTTGCCTTTGTTTTCTTTTAACTTTTTATTTTACATTAGGGTGTAGCCAATGAACAATGTTGTGATACTCCCAGGTGAATAGCAAAGGGACTCAGCCATATACATATACATGTATCCATTCTCCCCCAAACTCCCCTCCCATCCAGGCTGACATAACACATTGAGCAGAATTCCATGTGCTATATAGTAGGTTCTTGTTGACTATTCATTTTAAATATAGCAGCATGTCCATCCCCAACTCCCTAACTATCCCTTCCCCCATTCTTCCCCCCAGCAACCACAAGCTCATTCTCTAAGTCTGTGAGTCTCTTTTAGTTTTGTATCATTTCTTTTTAGATTCCCCATATAAGGGATATCATATGATATTTCTCTTTCTCTGTCTGACTTATTTCACTGGGTATGACAGTCTCTAAGTCCATTCATGTTGCTGCAAATTACCTATTTGTGTATAAAGCTAAGAATAGATTTTACACTTTGAGATCATTGAAAAAAGGAGTAATATTTTGTGATGCAGGCAAATGATATGAATTTCAAATTTTGGTGTCCATAAGTAGTTTTTGTTGGGATACAAGCACGTCCACTTGTTTAAACATTGTCTACGACTGCTTTTTCACTGCAGTGGCAGAATTGTGTTAAAGGAGAAGGGGAAGACGGAGGATGAGATGGTTGGATGGCATCGCCGATTCGATGGACATGAGTTTGAATAAGCTCTGGGAGTTGGTGATGGACAGGGAGGCCTGGTGTGCTGCGATTCATGGGGTCGAAAAGAGTCGGACACGAATGAGCGACTTCACTTTCACTTTTCACTTTCACGCACTGGAGAAGGAAATGGCGACCCACTCCAGTGTTCTTGCCTGGAGAATCCCAGGGACGGGGAAGCCTGGTGGGCTGCCGTCTATGGGGTCGCACAGAGTCGGACACGACTGACGGGATTTAGCAGCAGCAGCAGCAGCCCTTCACAGAAGTGTGCCAACCCTTGATGGCGCCAAGACCCAACTGCCCTGCAGCACTCAACCTGGTCTTAGTAAGCAAAAGGAGAGATGAGTGTTTTCAATCCTCATTTAGAAAAGCGCTCCATACACACAATCTCCAAATTTACCTTATGATTATCCACATTTGAGCCACAGCTATCCACAGCAACTCCAATTTAAGAATGTTATACTGATTCTTATTATCAGACCCCTGTTCTTCACTTAGCTGGAAAACCACATTCCTGAGTTTCCTTCTGCTTCACCGGCCACTCCTTCTCAGTCTTATTTATCGATTTCCTCTCTCTTCCCAAGTTCTAAATGTTGGAGCATCTTCAGTGATTAGTCCTGGACCTTCTTATCTTCTTCCTTCATTCACATCACAGATGATCCTATTCGATTTCCTTTTTTTTTTTAATTTATAAAAAATTATTTATTTCTGGCTCTGCTGGATCTTCGTTACTTCTTGGGCTTTTCTCTAGTTGCGATGAGAGGGGGCTGCTCTCTAGTTGTGGTTCACAGTCTTCTCATTGTGGTGACTTCTCTTCTTGAGGAGCCCCGTCTCCAGAGTACAGGCTCAACACTTGTGGCGCACAAGCTTAGTTGCTCCAAGGCATGCAGGATCTTCCTGGATGGATCAGGGATCAAACCCGTGTCTCCTGCATTGGCAGGCAGATACTTCACCACTGAGTCACCGGGAAAACCCCTCATTTCATAGCTTTAATACCATTTATTCAGTAATAATTCCCAAGTGTATAGTCCTGTCAATTCTTCAAGGAAATATAGCAATGAGAAAGGCATATATACCGAATAACAGAACTCCCAGATAGATGAAGCCAACATTCACAGGACTGAAGGGAGAAATAGAAAGTGAAAGTGTAGTCGCTCAGCCGTGTCCGACTCTTTGTGACCCTGAGGACTGTAGCCCGCCAGGCTCCTCTGGGAGAATCCATGGGATTCTCCAGGCAAGAATACTGGAGTGGGTTGCCATTTCCTTCTCCAGGGGATCTTCCCAGCCTAGGGTTTGAACCCGGGTCTCCCACATTGCAGGTGGGCGCTTTACCTTCTGAGCCACCAGGGAAGCCCCAAAGGGAGAAATAGACAGCTCTATAACAACACACTGCAACTTCAATATCTCATCTTCAATGCTGGATTGAACATCTAGACAGAGGGTCAATAAGGAAATAGAAGACTTGAACAACACTAGATCAACTAGACCAAACAGACATATATAGAACACCCAACCCAACAAGAGCAGAGTACGCATTCTTCTGAAATACACATGGAACATTCTTGAGGATAAATCATACGTTGGTCCACAAAGGCAGTCTCAGTTAATTAAAAATATTGAAATCATACGAAGTGTCCTTTCTGACTGCAATGGAAGGAAACTTGAAGTCAATGAGAAGGAAAACTGGAAAATTAATGAATACGTGGAGATTAAACAATACACTCAAGCAAGCAATAGGTCACATAAGTCACAGAGGAAATTAGAAAATACTTTGAGATGAATGAAAATAAAAGCAAGCATATAACCCTTGTTCCAACTTCCCTCTTGAAATCCAGTTTGCTATACTCAATTAACTATTTAACATCTTTACTGGGATGTATAATAAGCAGCTCAAGGATTGTAAAATTTTCTCTGTTTGATATGCAATTTTTTTCTTCTATTCACGACTTCAGTTAATAGTAGCTTCTAGTCGTTTGTCACCAAAAGCTTGGAATTATCCTTGACTCTTGCTTTTCGCTCACACCTTATATTCAATATATCAGCAAACCTTGTGGTCTCTTCTTGCAAAATAGGACTCAAATTTGACCCCTTCTCACCATTTCCACTTCTAGCACCCTGATCCACCATTGTCGTCCATCCAAATTATCTGCAGTATCTCCCAGTTTCCACGTTGCCCCAGTTAAGTCTACACATAATAGCCAGAGTGATTCTCGTGATGTTATGAAAACAGAAATTGGGTTATCTTGTTCTCCAGCTTAAATCCTACCATCATTTCCTATCCTGAAGCTGAAGCTCCAATATTTGGCCACCTGATGTGAAGAGCCAACTCACTGGAGAAGACCCTGATGCTGGGAAAGATTGAAGGCAGGAGGAGTATGGGGTGACAGTGGATGAGATGGTTGGATGACATCACTGACTCAATGGACGTGAACTTTAGCAAACTCTGGGAGACAGTGGAGGACAGGAAAGCCTGGTGTGCTGCAGTCCATGGGGTGGCAAAGAGTCAGACATGACTTAGCCACTAAACAACAACAGATGTCCTGTCACGCTTAAAACTTGTGACCTAAAAGACTCTGCAGTACCCTGCAAGATATGACTCATACCTACTTGATGTTCATGACCTGTATCCTTGCCATCCCCCTTTTTTTTTTTGACCTCAAGGCTTGTGGGATCTTAGTTCAATCTCAACTTGGACCCTTGGAACTGAAGTCCTAACCATTGGACAGCTAGGAAATTCTTTGTATCCTTGCCATCTTGACCACATCAAAGATACAAACAGTCTCTTGTTTTAAAATGTACTTTCACTCTTTGTCTTTTTTTCCCCTAGAGACAATATATACTTTGAAACTTCCTGAGGTTAGGCATCTTCTTATGCCATTTACCATTTCTATTTCACATCTTATCCCATTTTTTTCCTAATGAGAAAAATGTGGGGAGTTTGGGGTTTTCTTTTTCTGTTGTTTTGTCATTTTCCTTTTGATCTTTGTATTCTAGGGAAATCATCTTTTGTCTTTTATATAGACTGTGAATATTTCCCCAGCTAGTCTTTTTGACCTTGAAATCTCTATCTCTCTATATATCTTCATACAGAGACTTTAACTTTCACATAGTCAAATTAGCAAATCTTTTCTCTATGGTTTCTGTGTTTTGTTTCATGTTTAGAAAGGCCTTCTTCAGTTCCAGATTATAACAAAATCTAAGATTTCTTCTCAAATTGTTTGGTTTCATTTGTATTTGAACCTTTTTTCTATCTGGAATTAATTTTGGCAAGTAGGGGTACAGCTTTATTTTTTCCCTTAAAAAACAGATGTTCCAAATGACATTTATCCAGTAATCCACATTTCCCTCACTGATTTGAAATGTCACTTTTATTACATACCACATTCCCACATGTATTTGGGTCTACTTCTGACTTTTTTGTCTGTTTCTTATCTGTCTATTCTTGTCCTATTACCACAAAGCGAAGCGTAACTTTATAATATTTACATTTAAAAAATCTGTTAGAATTAGTTTGCCATCATTACTTTTTAATTTCAAGAGCTTTTCTTGCTATTTTTGGTTTTTGATTTTAAAAATCTTTTGTTCAGCCGGTAAGTCGTGTCCGACTCTTCACAACCCCATGAACTGCAGCACAACAGGTTTCCTTGTCCTTCACTATCTCCAAGAGTTTGCTTCAAACTCATTGAGTTGATGATGTAAGCCAACTGTCTCATTCTCTGTCGTCCCCTTCTCTTCCTGCCTTCAATCTTTCCCAGCATCAGGGTCTTTTCCAGTTCTTCACATAAGGTGGCCAAAGTACTGAGGCTTCAGCATCAGTCCTTCCAATGAATATTCAGGGTTGATTTCCTTTAGAATTGACTTGTTTGATCTCCTTTCTGTCCAAGGGACTCTCAAGAGTCTTCTTCAGCACCATAGTTCAAAAGCACCAATTCTCTTTATAGTCATTGTGACTATTGTACCTTAGTACATGACCACTGGAAAAACCATAGCTTTGACTAGACAGACCTTTGTTGGAAAAGTAATGTGTCTGCTTTTTAATATGCCATCTAGCTTGGTCATAACTTTCCTTCCAAAGAGCAAGTGTCTTAATTGTGTGGCTGCACTCACCATCTGCAGTGATTTTGGAGCCCCCCAAAATAAAGTCTCTCACTGTTTCCATTATTTCTCCATCTATTTGCTGCCGGGGTCCAGCCTCAACAGGATCCAGGGGGTACCCTCAAGATGAATGGCGTCGGCGAGAGAGAAGACACGTGAGACCAGCCTTGATAGGGCCAAATCTGCGAGGGAGAGAGAAAGAGAGAGAGACAGAATGACCAGACGGGGGTGCAGAGAGTCTGGAAGAGTCTGGCAGAGTCTGGCCATGCTTTATTTTTTACCATAGCTTTTATACCCTAAGTTAGTACATTTCTAAGGGGAAGATAGTTTAACATTACATCAGCTTGTCCTTCACGAAACCAGGGTGTTTTCTGCATACTTCTTTGTTTATGAGGGTCTTGTACATTATCTTCTGGCCTTGGGGCCTATTAACATTTTTGCAGGTCAGGTGAATGTAAACCTATTTTCTGTTTCTATGGTGACCTTAACTGAAAGGTAGCAGTCTCATAGGGCAATAGTACAGAGTAGAAGTATATTCTTGTTAATACAAAAATTAATCCTTCTGCAAAAGTTGTCAGTTGAGTTTATCTAAGAAGTTTACCCCATACTGATTCTGCGACTTTGGTGAGGCAGCTCTGCCTAGCACTCCTGACTGACAATTAACAACCATCTCATTGTTACCACACTAGGGCTAAGTTCTTTTTTCTCTAGATCTTTAACTATATTAACAGTGGTTTTTATAACACAACCTTAGCACATTAAAGGCAAAAATACAGCAAGCAAAAACACAGCAAGCAAATCACAACCCAATAACCACCTATAGAATAATTTTTCTTATGTTTTCTAATAGGACTCCTTTACCCCTTAAAAAGGCTCTATATCTATTAGGGCTTTAATATAATCAGGTTCTTTATGCTATTTTATGATTAGGATATTATAAGCAATCATGCATATTAGTACCAAGCGCATAAATGCATTTGGCTAACAAACTACCGGCAAAGGAGTTTGAATTAAAACACTCCTTTCACCCTGAATAATCTCATAAAATACCACCACCTGGGAAACTTATTGATTAAAGTTTTTAAATTGATTCTTATTTGGGAAGAGATCCGGGAAGGCCTTCCTGCCTGTGTCAGAGAAATTAGGGAGTAGTCCATTGAGGCAGGCATCAGAAAGACAGATATCATCTTTAAGGTGAGAGCCGGGGGCAGCTTTTCGAAATCCCTGAAAACCTGATCTGCCTTGCCTGTCAGGCTTTCTCCTCGTGACCTTGTCATGGGTGGGATCTCGTGAGCTGGCCTTTTCGAAAACCCCTGAAAACCTGATTCGCCTTGCCCGTCAGGTTTTCTCCCCTATGGCCTTTTTAGGGGTAGGGTCTCGTGTGTTGGCTCCCGGCAATTTGCCATGAAGTGAAGTGATGGGACCAGATGCCATGATCTTAGTTTTCTGAATGTTGAGTTTTAAGCCAGCTTTTTCACTTCTCTTTCACTGTCATCAAGAGGCTATTTAGTTCTTCTTTGTTTTCTGACATAAGGGTGGTGTCATCTGCGTATCTGAGATTATTAATATTTCTCCCAGAAATCTTGATTCCAGCTTTTGCTTCATCCAGCCCAGGATTTCTCATGATGTACTCTGCATATAAGTTAAATAAGCAGGGTGACAGTATACATCCTACTTTCCCAATTTGTAACCAGTCTGTTGTTCCATGTCCAGTTCTAACTGTTGCTTCCTGACCTACATACAGATTTCTCAAGAGGCAGGTCAGGTGGTCTGGTATTCCCATCTCTTTCAGAATTTTCCACAGTTTGTTGTGATCCACACAGTCAAAGGCTTTAGTGCAGTCAATGAAGCAGATGTTTTTCTGAAATTCCTTTCTCGATGAAAACAATTTCTGAATTGCTTTCTCTATGATCCAATGTATGTTGGCCATATGATCTCTGGTTCCCCTGCCTTTTCTAAATCCAGCTTGTACACTTGCAAGTTCTCATTTCACATACTGCTGAAGCCTAGTTTGAAGGATTTTGAGCAAAATCTTGCTAGCATGTGAAATGAGCACAACTGTGTGGTAGTTTGAACATTCTTTGGCATTGCCCTTCCTTGGGACTGGAATGAAGACTGACCTTTTCTAGTCCTGTGGCCACTGCTGAATTTTCCAAATTTGCTGTCATATTGAGTATAGCACTTTAATAGCATCATCTTTTAGGATTTGAAATAGCTCAGCTGTAATTCCATCACCTCTACTAGCTTTGTTTGTAGTGGTGCTTCCTAAGCCCCACTTGACTTCACACTTCAGGATGTCTAACTCTAGGTGAGTGACCACACCATCGAGGTTATCCAGGTTATTTATTCAACCTCTTGGTTGAGATATAATTCACATAATATATAAATCATTACTTAAACTGTGGAATTCAATAGATAAATTCACAGATATGTGTAACCATCACCACAGTCAATTTTAGAATGTTTCCATCACCTCAAAAATAAACCTTGTGGGACTTCCTTGATGGTCCAGTGGCTAAGACTTCAAAATCCCATATGGGGGCCTGGGTTCCATCCCTGGTTGAGTAACTAGATCTCATGTGCTGCAACTAAAGATCCCATGTGCTGCAACTAATATCTGGTGCAGCCAAATAAATGAATATTTTTAAAAGTTTAAAAAAATAAAATAAACTTTGTACCCTTTATCTGTAACTCTCTTTCCCACTGGCTCCCCTAGCCCTAAGTAACCACTAATTTACTTTCTGTCTCTATAGATTTTCCTATTCTTGACATTTCATGTTATAATGAAGTAATATCATATGTGGTCTTTTGTGACTGGTTTATTTTACTCAGATTGTTTTCAATGTTCATCCATATTGCGACATGTATCCGCACTTAATTCCTTTTTATGGCTGAATAATACTCCATTGTAACATATATGTCTGGGTGTTCTCAGTCATGTCCAGCTCTTTGCAACCCATGGATTGTAGCCTGCCAAGCTCTTCTGTCCATGGGATTCTCTAGGCAGGAATGCTGGAGTGAGTTGCCATTTCCTCCTCCAGGGGATCTTCCTGACCCAGGAATCAAACTGGCATCTCCTGTGTCTCCTGCATTGGCAGGCAGAGTCTTTTACCACTGAGCCACCTGGGAAGCCCATAATTTATTTATCACATTTTATTTACCCATTAGTCAGTGGACATTTGGATTGTTTTCACCTAGTAGTTATTGTGAATAATGCTGCTATAAACATTCATGGACAAGTTTTTGTTTTACCACTTGTTTTCAATTCTTTTGGGTATATACCTAGGAGTGGAATTGCTCATATGGTAATTCTGTTTAACTTACTGAGAAATCTCCAAACTGTTTTCGGTAGCAGCTGCACCATTTTACATTTCTACCAGTAATATATGAGTGTTCCAATTGCACTACATCCTGGCCATGACTTGTTATTTTCCATTGTTTTGTTTTGTTTTAAATTCTAGTCAGTCTAGTGGGCGTGAAGTGAAATCTCATTGTGGTTTTATTTGTATTTTCCTGATGACTAATGTTATTGAGCATCTTTTTCATGTGTTTCTTGGCCATTTGCACATCTTTGGAGAAATGTCTGTTTAAGATTTTTTTTTTTGCTCACTTAAAAATTGGATTATTTGTTGGGGGGGGGGGCTTTCCTGGTGGCTCAACAGTAAAGAATCCATCTGCAATGCAGGAAACCTGCAGGAGACACGGGTTCTATCCCTAGGTCAGGAAGATCCCCAGGAGAAGGAACCCACTCTAGTATTCTCGCCTGGGAAATCCCACGTACAGAGGAGCCTGGAGGGCTGCCATCCATGGGGTCCCGAAGTGTCGGACATGACTGAGCCCAGCACAATAAAACTTTATTAAAAAAAACTGGGTTATTTGGAACCTGCAGATTTTAGTTGTGCACATGGCTGCCCCATATCACAGAAGTTCCCAGCTTCCTCTACAGGTAGGCTGATTGTGAGACTAACTGTCCGTCCAGGATGGAATGGGAAGCAATTTACATGACTTCTAAGGATATTTCCTAGGAGAGAGAGACAGGTCTTTTTCTCTGCTTCTTCCTCTATCCTGCTGCTGAGAAGGGGAGCTCTGTGGCTGGAGGTCCACCCTGACTGGTGTGCATCCTGGGTGAGGGCAACTCTCCGGGGACGGTAGAGCATCCAGGGAGAGGAGTTTCCTGGAGCAGCCCTCCCAGACCAGCCCTGGACTGTCTGCCTCCAGACCCAACCATGAGACAGATGCAAACGTCTATTTGCCATTCTTATGTGAGGGCTCTTTGTTACAGCTGAACCTTAACCCAACCAGGACAGCTATCTTTTTAAAAAATCAATTCATTAATTTTATTTTATTTTTGGTTGCATTGGGTCTTCATTGCTGCAAGAGGGCTTTCTCTGGTTGCGGTGCTCGGGCTTCTCACTGCAGCAGCTTCTCTTGTTGCAAGCACATGCTCCAGTCGCTAGGGCTACAGTAGTTGCGGTTCCCAGGCTCTAGAGCACAGGTTCAACAGCTGTGGCGCGTGGGCTTAGTCTGACACATGTGGGATCTTCCCGGCCCAGGGATCAAACCCATTGTCCCCTGCATTGGCAGGCAAGTTCTTATCCCCTGTACCACCATGGAAGTCCAGGACAGCCGTCTTGGAGGGAACTTCTTATGTAGTTACCTTGGGTAGGGTTGCTTCAAGAACCACAGCTGTTTGAAATTCTCAACTCTCTCTTCCTCATGGTGACAGCCAAGCTCAGCTTCAGCCCACTCTCCTTTCCAAGCACTTTTCTGGAAACCTAATGGGTGAAGATCCTTGCTCCCAACTAAAAAAGCCTGGAGCTAATATCATTGTCCAGGGGCTACATCTTGTTCTTTCCTCCCACGTTTGTGCACTCCACCCCTACTCTCTCCCAAAGAGGCAGCCTGTTTTGAAATATGCTTTCCCTGTGAATATCCGTAGATTCCAATTAAATACCTCAGGAAACAGGCCACCTTGTGTGTGGTGTAACTTGATTATTGCCAGAAAGATGAGTTTGGAATGCATAAGTTCCCTGCTAAGCCGGCAAATTTAAAAAGCTTAATTTGAAAAACTAACCAAGTTCCACTCATAGCATGAGGGCAGAAAGTTGGATTTGGTCAAGCCTCAGCCTGAGCTCTCAGCCTGAGGACACAGATATTTGGACTTCCCAGGAATCTGGCCTTGTCTATATAACCTCTTATATGCCCTCCACCCTTAAGCAGCCTGCAATTTTATGGGGAAAAAAGAGCTCTAACATATATTAAAATATTAGGACTTCCCTGGTAGTCCAGTGGGTAGGACTCTGTGCTCCCGGTGAAGGGGGCCCAAGGTTCAATACCTGCCCAGGGAACTAGATCCCACATGCCATAGCTAAAAAGATCTTGCATGCCTCAATAAAAAGCAAAGATCCCATGTCACAACTAAGACCTGGTGTAGCCAAATAAATAAAAATAAATATTAAAAAAATACTAAACTCATTATGAACATTGTAAAAACAATTTGGGTTGTCTTTTTATTATTGAGTTGTAAGCACTCTATATTTCCCCAACTGTTCTGGTATATTTCCTGATTTGGGACAACAGACTGGTTCCAAATATGGAAAGGAGTACTTCAAGGCTGTATATTGTCACCCTACTGATTTAACTTACAAGCAGAGCACATTGTGTGAAACGCTGGGCTGGATGAAGCACAAGCTGGAATCAAGATTGCCGGGAGATATATCAATAACCTCAGATATGTAGATGACACCTCCCTTATGGCAGAAAGTGAAGAAGAACTAAGAGCCTCTTGATGAAAATGAAAGAGGAGGGTGAAAAAGTTAGCTTAAAACTCAACAGTCAGAAAACTAAGATTATGGCATCTGGTCCCATCACTTCATGGCAAATAGATGAGGAAACAATGGAAACAGTGAGAGACTATTTTTGGGGGCTCCAAAATCACTGCAGATGGTAACTGCAGCCATGAAATTAAAAGATGCTTGCTCTTTGGAAGAAAAGCTATGACCAACCTAGTCAGCATATTAAAAAGCAAAGACATTACCTTGCTGACAAAGGTCCATCTAGTCAAAACTATGGTTTTTCCAGTAGTCATGTATGGATGTGAGAGTTGGACTATAAAGAAAACTGAGCATTGAAGAATTGATGCTTTTGAGCTGTGGTGTTGGAGAAGACTCTTGAGAGTCCCTTGAACTGCAAGGAGGTCAAAGCAGTCCATCGTAAAGGAAATCAGTTCTGAATATTCATTGGAAGGACTGATGTTGAGGCTGAAACTCCAATACTTTGTCCAATTGACACGAAGAACAGACTCATTGGAAAAGACCCCGATGCTGGGAAAGATTGAAGGCAGGAGGAAAAGAGGACAACAGAGGATGAGATGGTTGGATGAAATCACCGACTTGATGGACATGAGTTTGAGCAAGCTCCAGGAGTTGGTGAAGGACAGGAAAGCCTGGCGTGCTGCAGTCCATGGGGTCGCAAAGATTCGGACATGACTGAGCAACTGAATGGAACTGATTCTTGCACATGCATTTTTCCAATTGGACCTCTGTTATACTGAAGTTGGAAGTATTGCTTCCTCAAAAATGGCTAGCAACTCTTATGCAGCTTAAAAGCAGAAAACAAGCATTCAGCCCGAATCCTGTTCAACAGATTCTTCAGATGAAATTCTCCCCAAAGCATCTCTCCTGTAAATGCCCTGAAAAGATGTGGCCAAGTATATATATGAAGTTGATTGGAATGCTACTTATGTGCATGAAGCAGGAAGGGGTTCTAACAGAGTGTTTTCCTGGAAGCTTGTGATGGTGTGTGGACGCAGGTTGTTAATGACTCGCTGACATGATTTGCGTCAGTGCAGCGCTGACTCAGAGATTAAGGCTGGAGGAGCTCTTTCCAAGATCAGCAGCCCAAGCTGGCCTGAGGTAATTATTGCAAACTTCCAGGGACTGTTCTCACCTCCTCGGTTCAGAACCTAACCTGACCTACACTCCTAGGGATGCACTGCAGTGATTGCTGGGCTTCATTAGGGAGCAGCATGGTTTCCCGCATGCTTTAGTCCTCAGGGGGCATCGAAAGGGAATTGAGCATTCTTGGTGCCAGTTGTCTAATCCTTGGGGTATCTGAAAGAGCAGAATGCACTTCTTAGATCAATATTTTCAAGGCTTATCTGGTGTCAGACTCTGCCTGGGGCTGGAGGCTTGATTGTTTCCCTCTCTCCAGGGTGGGTATGAACTTGAACCCTTGAAATGAACAGCTTGCATCTTTTCCCCTTGGGAAATCTGTGTATACGTGTGGTTATGATGGAGGAATACAGGGTAATGATACATGCAAAGTTGGACTTGCAAAGTGGTGCTTGTTCCTTTACAACATGATTTTCTCAACTTTTTTTTTTTTAAATTATCATCCCCATTGAACGAGCATTGTTAGACTTTTTTTTCCTTAGCCACCTCTCTCCCATGGAATTTTAATATTACAGATATGCTGTTGTTCGGTATCTAAGTCGTGTCTCTTTGTGACCCCCTTTGAGGACAGATGAAAGTGAAAGTCACTGAGCTGTGTCCAGCTCTTTGCAACCCCATGGACTATACAGTCCATGGAATTCTCCAGGCCAGAATACTGGAGTGGGTAGCCTTTCCCTTCTCCAGGGGATCTTCCCAACCCAGGGATCGAACCCAGGTCTCCCGAATTGCAGGCGGATTCTTTACTAGCTGAGATATCAGGGAAGCCCCCACCCCCGCCACCGCCCCGCCCCTTGAAGATAGATGCTTTGTCATAACTCACAACTTTTTAAGTGATGGCGGCGTCCACCATAAAAATGTGGGAAGATGGTCGTCTAGCCAGTGTGTGAGTTAGTGTACTTAAAGGGCCTTGCAAAGTGCAGGGACCGTGGTGCGTGCTCAGAAAAATGAGAAGCCTTGCTGCCGTGGTCACTATGTTCAGGGTGGTCACAGTGGGGTTTGTAACCCTCCCTGAGGCTGCCTGTGAATTCTTTGGTGCTTGAGGGCTGGTCAGAGGTCTAAGTCATTCCCAGCCTGGAGCTTCTACCAGAGCCCACAGGGTTCATAGGGGAGCAACTGGGCTGGCAGGGGACTGCGGCAAGAGGACCCCTTGGGCGCCCCATCTAAACATGGCCACTGTTCCCAGCTGTATGCACTCGAAGCCAGGGAGGATGGAGGGCCTAGTGGTGTCAGATCTTCTAATTTCTCAGAAAACAGGAATTTTGGCTCCATATCTGCCTACGATGCAGGAGACCTGGGTTTGATTCCTGGGTCGGGAGGATCCCTTGGAGAAGGGAATAGCAACTCACTCCAGTATTCCTGGAGTGTCCAGTATTCCTGGACATGACTGAGAGACTAACACGCGGAGCTATATTCTGATTTTTAAGCATTGACTCAACTAAACATCGGAGAAGGCAATGGCACCCCACTCCAGTACTCTTGCCTGGGAAATCCCATGGACGGAGGAGCCTGGTAGGCTACAGTCCATGCGGTCGCTAAGAGTAGGACACGACTGAGCGACTTCATTTTCACTTGTCACTTTCATGCATTGGAGAAGGAAATGGCAACCCACTCTGGTGTTCTTGCCTGGAGAATCCCAGGGACGGGGGAGCCTGGTGGGCTGCCGTCTATGGGGTCGCACAGAGTCGGACACGACTGAAGTGACTTAGCAGCAGCAACAGTAACTAAACATCAACAATGTTATATGGACCAAACAAAATAGATGAAACCAAGAAATGCTGACTTGTCCAGAGTTAGACGCATAGCTGGGATTCCAATTCGAGTCCTCTCAATCCAGTGCTCCTTCCACTTAAAGAGCCCTTCATCTATGCCTCACGACCCTCCCCACTCCAGCCCACTTTGGAGCGCCTTCGAGGCCGCTCCCCCTGCCTGGGGAGGGGGCCCAAGCTGGGGCCTTCCGGGATTGGGACCAGAGTGTCTCGCTCCCCTCCCCAGCCGCCACCCTCTTCCCAGAAGAGTTTGGATTCTCTCTGCAGATGAAGAAAGTCGGGACCTCGAGCCTTGCTCTTCAGGACCGGGGAGGCCCCGGGCTGGGAAGGCCGGCCCGGGCGGGAGATGGCAGGTCGGTGCCCCAGCGAGCGTGGGAACGCGGATTCGCGGGGCGGGGAGGCGGACTCGCGGGATTGGGGGTGAACCCTCTGGCGGGCGACGGATCCTCGGGAAGGAGTCTGTCGGACGGTCGAGGAGGGGCGGACCCTCGAGGGGTGCGGACCCTGGGGGGGGGAAGGTGGACCCAAAGCGGGGAGGAGAACACTCGGGGGCGGGAGGACAGCCCTCGGGGGGCGCGGACCCGCGGCGTGGCGGGGGAAGGTGGACCCTCGGGGGGGAAATGGACCCGCGGCGGGGGACAGGGGACGGGGGACGGGGGACCGATCCCGGGTGGCGGGGCCGACCCGCAGGAGTGGGGAGAGGCGGATCCTCAGAGCCGGAGGAGGAGCCGCGGGAGTTGGGGACAGACCCGAGGGCGGGGGGAGAGGCGGACCCTCCGGAGGGGCCGGGCCCGCGGCGGGGGCGGGCCCAGCCCTGCGCAGCCCCTCCCTGCCCGACCTCGGAGTCTAGGGATGAAACCTCCTGTTGTTCGCGCCCGCCCTGCTGACCCCGCCGCCCTGGGCCCGGCTTTGCATTTGCCCGGGTCGCGGGTGGGAGGCAAGGAACGCCGGGGTTCAGGAGCTTGGCTCCCCGCCAAGGCTGCGGCCTTCGGCCCCGGGGCCACGAGGCGGCCGCGCCTGGGCGGCGGGCGGGGAGAACGGCGGCCCGGCGGCAGCTCGGCCATGGGCTCCCGCAGCTCCCACGCCGCCAGGATCCCCGACGTGGACAGCATCCGGCGGGAGACCGGCTGTGAGTGCGGCGCGCGGCGTCCGGGGGTCCAGCGGGGTCCCGGGCGCTCTGGACCTAGGGCAGCTCCTGGAGAACCTAGGAGATCCCAGCAGCCCGGCTCCCTGGGGGTAGGGGGCGCGTTCACCCAGGGGTCCCGGCTCCGGGCTTGCGGGCGCCCCGGTGGCCCCGGGCCGGCCTTGAGGCGGACGGAGGCGGATCGAAGGGGTGGCTTTGGTCTCCCGGATCTCCCGGGTCTCGTCACGCCCGCCCCCTCCCTGCGCGCTCGGCCCTGGGGCCCCGGAGGAGCCCTCCCTTCAGCCAGCCCTCCGCCCCCCGCCCACCCGCTGCGGCCGCCGGGTGGACGGCGCGTGCCCCGGGATCCCGGCGCGTCCTCAGCGTCCACCTTACTCCCCCGACCCCCTTCTTACCAGCCCCCTCCCCGCCCCGCAGTCTCGCAGGCCAGTCTTCTCCGCCTCTACCACCGGTTCCGCGCGCTGGATAGGACCGGCAAGGGCTACCTGAGGTGAGCAGGAGCTGGCCTTCTGACCTCGCACCTCTGCTTTCTGACCCTGTCCCCTCCCTGACCATCTCCTCTTTGAACTTTCTCTTTCCAGCCGCATTGATCTGCAGCAGATCGAGGCGCTGGCCGTGAACCCCCTGGGAGACCGCATTATAGACAGCTTTTTCCCAGACGGGTGAGCCTCCCGGGGGTTGGGAAGATGGGGCTGAGAGCTTGTCAGGGGAGGTCGGGACCAGAGGCAGAGGGATGGTCACGGTGAGCACCGCTTCTGCCCCATTGCCCGCCTGCTCTCTCCCCTCCCAGGAGTCTGCGACTGGACTTCCCAGGCTTCGTCAGAGTCCTGGCTCATTTTCGACCTGTGGATGAAGAGGAGGATGGAAACCGGGACCCCAAGGAACCCGAGCCCCTCAACAGCAGAATGAACAAACTTCGCTGTGAGTTTGTGCCCCACCCCCCAGTGAGACCCCAGATTTACTTCGTCCCGTGAGAGGCCCAGGCACCCCCGACTCCCTTTGGGAGCCCTGCCCCCCCACTCCCCCAAAATGAACTTTTGAGGGAAGAGAACCAGGGAAGACCCATCCTTTCCCTCCTCCACTTTCCTCCCAGTTGCCTTTCAGCTCTATGACTTGGATCGAGATGGAAAGATCTCCAGGCATGAAATGCTGCAGGTTGGAAGAATGCAGGGGCAAGAAGTGTGACCAGGAAGGGTGGGGTGGGTGGTTGAATGGAATAGTTGTGGGGGATGGGGAGATGGTTTGTGGGTGGGAGATGCAGATGACTGGGGTCTTGGATGGGCAGTGGGAATGGGTGGTGTTGGAATGTGGGTTAGCTGGGAGATGGAATGGGGAACATTTTAGTATGAGGTTGGACATAGATCAGTGGCTCTCAATGAGGGGGGAGGGATTTAGACCCCTGAATGACATTGGCACTATCTAAGAAGCGTATTTGGTTGTCGCGAATGAAGAGAGGGAAGGGGAAGAAAGGGAAGGGATGGTGTTCCTGACACTTAGTAGGCAGAGATCAGAAACTCTGCTGAACATTTTACAATACACAGGATAGCCCTCCACCCCCATGACAAGGGGTTATCTGGCCCCTGATGTCCATAGTGCCGAGACTGAGAAAGACTGTGATGAAGTGGGGGATGGATTTGGGACTAATTGAAGGATGAGGTGGGGAAGGGGGTAGAGGCTAGATGGAGGTTGGGTAAAGAACCCGCCTGCTAATACAGGAGACACAAGAGAAGTAGGTTCAAGCCCTGGGTTGGGAAGATCCCTGGTGAGGGTATGACAACCCACTCCAGTATTCTTGCCTGGAGAATCCCATGGACAGAGGAGCCAGGTGGTCTACATTCAGTAGGGTTGCACAGTCGGACTTGAGTGAAGCCACTTAGCATGCACGCAGTGAGCTTGCTGTATGTTGCTGAGGCTGAACCTGGGGTAGTGAAGGTTGGATGGAGAAGTGATGAGAATTATTGGGGATTGTGGTGGGAAGTGAGTGGAATGGGGTGAAAAGTGAAGGAGAGATGGATTGCAAAATCGGTACTAACAGTTGGGGTGATGTGGACAAGGTTTGGGGGTTGGTGCTCCTAGTCCTTTGCCTCCTCTGATGGCTGTCTCTGTCTCTTCCTCCAACCCCAGGTCCTCCGACTGATGGTTGGGGTACAAGTGACAGAAGAGCAGTTGGAGAGCATCGCCGACCGCACGGTGCAGGAAGCTGATGAAGATGGGGATGGGGCTGTGTCCTTCCTGGAGTTCACCAAGGTTAGGGTGCCCGCAGGCCTGGGGAGCTGAGATCACGAGTCCCTGGGACAGGTGGACATGGGGGATGACGTTGGATGGAGGAGGGCGTAAAGAGAGGGGTCCCCGGGGAATCATGGGGCCTCGGGAATGGGAAAGGAGGTTGGGAGCATAGAGGTTTGGAATTCAAGCCTCTTGACTACCACCCATCTCCCCCTCCCCAGTCCTTAGAAAAGATGAACATCGAACAGAAAATGAGCATCCGGATTCTGAAGTGACCCCCGTTGTGCCTTTGGGTAGCTTACATGGACCAGTTCTGCTTGGGATTCATCCTCGGGGAGGCACAGCCCCAGTGAACTGTATTCTTATGTCTACGCTGAGCTCTGTTTAGGGCCAAGGAGAGAAAACCGGAAGGGTGTGTAATAATTCACCTGATCTCAGATTTGTGAATTGGCCAGAAATCTTGGCGGTTTTAAGTGACCGAAAACCCAAATCAAAGTTAAAGAGGAATTTTATGGGCTCATACATTGAAAAAGTATGAAGATATCTTCAGAAAACTGGGAAAGTCTGGAAGTGTCTCAGGCACAGCTGGATCCAAGGGCTCAAAGGGACTCAGTTTTTCTCTGTCTCTCATCTCAACTTTCTTTTGTGTTGGATTCATTCTCAGGAGGGCTCTTTCCTTGTGGTGGAGGATGCTCATGAGCAGCTCCAGGCTTCCATCCTCTTAGCAGTGGGAAGAGATTTTCTTTTTTCAACAATTCCAAGCAAAGAGTGTCTTTAGCCCCACTGGAGCCTTGTCCCATCTCCAGGGGAATGGAACTCTCTATTTGGCCAGGACTGTGTCATGTGCCAACCACTAAAGCCAAGAAGTAAGGCCTGAGGACTCAAGATAGGGTAAGGGGTGTTGCTTCAAGGAAAATGAAGGGCTCTTATCAGAAGGGGAAAAGACACTGGTCAAGCAAAACAAGAGATCTCCATTACTGTTGGGTTGACCAAGTGGAGGGATTATTAAAGTCTGGTTTCTTAAATGGGTTTTCTCTGATCTCATAGGTATTTGCCAGTGTGATGAGGATGGGTAGCTGGGGAAGAGGTGATGTAAAAATAATAAAGAAGACATCTTCCTAGAGTATGAGATAATTAAAAGGTTTGGGGAGTACTTCCTTTTTTTTTTTCCATGGTAAGATGTTCAAACATTGGCATTTCACAGAATAGAGTATAAAAGTCACATAAAATCTGGAGATCCTATGTCCATCACAAAGCACTCTCGCTGTACATATAGGAGATGCTGTGGGTACCCTGCCTGTATCCCTTCCCAGGCCTGTGCTAGGGTTGTCTTGTATCAGCACATGGGAGCCAATTGTGCTTCTGTCTTCCTGACTCTGCTTTCGGTGATGTCAGACTTGGTAGCTTCAAACTGCTGTGTTGGGAGTCTTTACATCATAGACACTGGCAGATGCAACAGCCTGGGGCTTTTCTGCTTGGAAGAGCCTGTTGTTAAACATTTATTAGCATATCAGCTGCCTAGCATTCACCATTACTGTGTATGCCAATGACTTTTCCCCAGCTTTATTGAGGTATAATTGGTGTAGAAAAAACTACATATAATTGATGTATGCAATTTGGTGAGTTTGGACATATGTATACTCTTGTATTACCATTACCACGATCAAGGTAATAAACATATCAATCATCTCCAAAAATTTCCTTGTGCCCTGTTTTTTTTGTTTTTTTAATGAGTGTAATGTGTACTAAGAACATTTACTGTGAGACCTACCTGCTTAACACATGTTTTAGTGCACCATATTATTGTTTACTGTAGGTACTACATCGTATGGCAGATCTCTGAAAATTACTCAGCTTGGATTTTTATTCAGTCATTGTTGTGTCCGACTCTCTGGTTGTAACTCTCTGACTACAGAGAGTTCCTATCCATCACTATCTCCCGGCGTTTACTCAAATTCATGTTCATTGAGTCAGTGATGTTCTCTAACCATCTCATCCTCTGCTGCCCCCTTCTCCTTTTGCCTTCAATCTTTCCCAGAATCAGGGTCTTTCCCAATGAGTCAGCTATTCGCATCAGGTGGCCAAAATATTGGAGCTTCAGCATCAGTCCTTCCAATGAGTATTCAAGGTTGATTTACTTTAGGATTCAAAGGTTGGATCTTGTTATTCAGGGGACTCTCAAGAGTCTCCTTCATCACCGCAGTTTGAAAACATCAATTCTTCGACACTAATCCTTCTTTATGGTTCACCTCTCACATCCGTACATGACTACTGGAAAAACCATAGCTTTGGCTATGTGGACCTTTGTTGGCAAAGTGATGTCTCTACTTTAATACTTTGTCTAGGTTTGTCATAGCTTTCCTGGCGGGCTACAATCTATAGGGTTTCAAAGAGTTGGACATGACTTAGCGACTAAGTAACAACAACAACGTGTATACCACTTTTTTTTTTTGCTTCTGAACCAAACTTGGTCTCATTTTATTGGCTCGAACAACACAGGGCAGGAAGACTGTGAGGACTGACTCAAAAGCATTGGTAACAAGTTTTGGTGACCCAGATAGGACAGATCATGGCCTTTTGGCCTGCACCAATCCCCTAGGCTCCAGCTTGCTCTAGCGTGGCTTTGGGAGGTTCATGTTAGGATGACTGACTCTAATCTCTGAGTACACTCTGATCGGGTAGAATGGTGGCGAACTCAGAACCACTCTGCCCAGCAACCTGGTACCCAGGTGTGGTGTGCACCCAGCATAGCCCCCATAGTCATTTGGGCTGTACCACCTTGAGGGGTCCCTCCCACTGTGGTATCTCTGGGGATCAGAGACTGAAACTCAAGCATGTCTGTCTGCTGTCTCTGGCTGGTCTCCCATGCTGCTGGACGCCTGGGGACAGTGGGGATCCCTGGACGAGAGGGAACCCAGCAGTCCTGCCTGTTCTCTTGCCAGCGGTCTGTTCTCTTGACCTCTATACACGATATCATGGCTGCACCAGCGCTTTTGCTGTCCTTGCTGACCTCCAGAGGTCAACAGTTGCATTCTCCATCATCACTTCCAGTTTAGTGAAGGAGCGTGGGCGGCCCTGTGAGCCAAGAGGTGAGACCAAGAAGAAACCCAGATCATGGTTCTTATGAAAAAACAGAATGAGGACACTCAGTCCAAGTTCAGAAAAAGGCACTAAAGACATGTGAACACGAAAGGGTCCCAAGGGAGGCATGAGACCAATGACCTGACTTCTTCCAGAAGTGGGCTGGGGAGACCTGTGAGCTGCTCTCAAAAGGCAGAGGAGAAAAAGGCCTGGAGGCAAGGCCAGCTACTGGCTCTTGCCCTCAAACATCAACCAGTCAGCATGGGAACCTGGACTAACCACCCACAGAGACTCTTGACTCCGGTGAGTGACCTCTGGCCCCCATTGAGGGAGAGCAAGCCAAGGAAACTAGGACCCAATCAGTGTGCCGTATGTACACAAGAGGTACCTGGAAAAGAGAATGTGACACCCCCCAAAGGGATGGAAATGCAAATCTCAGCTACTATCCTTGACAGCAAGTGGTTCAAAAAGATGAAGCATGTTGGGGTCAGGAGGCTCCTAAGTTGGCACTCCAACTGACCCTCAAGGAGCCCTGGCAGACTCTGGCCATAAGGGCAAAGACTGCTGAATTCTTAGTCGACACCAGTGCCACTTACCTGGTTCTGAATTCTGGATTGCTTCCCAGGTGGCTCAGTGGTAGCGAATCCGCCTGCGATGCAAGAGACGCGGGTTCAGTCCCTGGGTCTGGAAGATTCTCGAGAGAAGGAAATGGTGACCCACTCCAGTATTCTTGCCTGGAAAATTCCATGGCAGGCTACAGTCCATCGGGTCAGGACTTAGTGACTAAACAACAACAAAAACTGGATCAGGCAAACTTGGTCATAAAAAACTGTAAAATTATGGGGCTATCATGGAAGGCCTAAGAAAGGACATTCATAGAGCTACTAGAGTGTGAACTGTATGAACACAGGTGCACCCATTCCTTCTGGTTCATCCCCGAGTGCCCCCTACTCCTGCTAGGAAGAGGCATCTTACTTAAACTGGGGGTAGTGTCTGTGCTAAGGTGCCTCAGTTGTGTCCGACTCTTTGTGACCCTCTGGACTGTAGCCCGCCAGGCTCCTCTGTCCACGGCATTCTCCAGGCAAGAATCTACCACGCCCTCCTCCAGGGGATCTTCCTGACCCAGGGATCAAACCCATGGTCTCTTACGTCTCTTACTGAGAACTGGAAGGTAGGTTCTTTACCACTAGCGCCACTGGGGAAGTAATCCCCAAATTGGGGGTTACTCTCCACCTAATGGGAGACAAACCGGAGACTGGTGTCCCCTTAGGCAAAGAGGCAGAAGATGATAGTGTTAATAACTGAGGACAAACCTCCCCACACAGAGCAAGTCCATCTCCCTGGAGTAAGTCCTGAGGTCTGGGCCCAGGCACAGGTAAGACCAGCTACAGAGCCAGTCCTGTGATAGTCCATCTAAAACCCAGACATACATGGCCCAATAGAAAACAGTACCTCTCCGCCAGCCTTCCCCTGTGATACAGATCCTAAACGACCAGTGCCTTATTAGACCAGGCCAATCGGCCTGTTATACCCCATCCTCCCCATAAAGAAACCCAATGGGGAATACTGGATGGTACAGAACGTCAGGGAAATCATTGAAGCCACTGAAGATGTACATCCATTTTTCCCTAATTGGTACACCATGCTGGCCATGCCACTATCCAATAGGACCTAATATTCTGCCCCAATCTCTGGAGAAATGACCTGGGGAAATGGACCAGACCCCCTGGACCACTTGTATGACCCTCTGTCTGACCTGAAGCTTCTCTTCTGAGAAACAACTGAAATGTGGCCAGGGAGACTCAGGCCTGGCCGTAAGCCTTGGGCCAGGGCCAAAGGCCTAGAGATCTGCATTTTCAGGAAAAATTTGACATGTGAGTGTTATTCTTTTGCTAATACTTGGGCCATGGATCTTAAACTGTTCGGGGTCCCTTGTCTCCCAAAAGTTAGACAAACGGGGATCGCCCATCTAGGCATGAGAAGAGTTAGGACCGAGGCCTGGGGGCAACCACACAGACCTAAAGAGAAGTCCCTCTCCTCCACTCAGGCCATCCATGCTCAGCAGGAAGCAGTTCCCGAAAAGGACCCAGGCCCTCAGCATCCCCTCAAATCCATACAGGGAGGAGCAGGACACAGGCAGAGGAGGGGTTTGTCACCAGCAAAGCCCATACAGAATCCCCAGGGAATAAAAATAGAACCTGGGTGATAAAAAAGTAAAGTCTGACCTTGTTTCCTCTGTGCTGAGTCTAGTTCACTGGCTTCCAGGACAGCAGGTGTCAGACCTTCCCAACAGGATTCCTGGTGCAAAATGGTGGTGCTCATAGCTCAACCTCCTATACCACATTTTTATCTATTTCATCTGTTGATGGACATTTGGGTTGATTATTGTGAATAATGCTGCAAAAAAACATGCAGTGCAGATATCTTTTCAAGATAGCCATTTCATTTCCTTTGGATATGTGCTCAGAAGTGGGATTGCTGGATCATATGTTAGTTCTATTTTTAACTTTTGAGGAACCCCAATGGCTTCTTCCTACAAGCATGGGTGACAGTCTGTCCCGGGGCCTTTGCCTGCTGTAGGCATGTGCTCAGCCTGTGTGGGGCTCAGGCGGAAGTGCCAGGGAGTCAATGACCATGGGGGCAGCTCTCATCCAATGAGAGATGGACTGACTGACTGAAGTGGGGTCAATCGTGTCCGCCAGTTTGTGACCCCATGGACTGTAGCCCTCCAGGCTCCTCTCTTCATGGGATTTCCCAGCAAGAATCTTGGAGTGGGTTGCCATTTCCTGCTCCAGGGGATCTTCCTGACCCAGGGATCAAACCCCGGTCTCTTGTGTCTCCTGCATTGGCAGGCGAATTCTTTACCACTGCACCACCTGGAAATGGAAGCTAAATACCTGCTTCCTCACCTCTCAGGTGGGACAACAGGGGCATGTTCTCTTCACTCTCAGACTCCCAGCAGGTTTGAGCCCAGTTGGCCACGGTATTGGCCTGCTCCTATGGCAGCCTGTTTGGCTCCTTTTGTCCTATCTCTCTTTCCCCTATCAGTGTTTCCTGGATCACCTCACAAGCAGACACCTTGCTCTCCAAACCTTGTCTCAGGGCTCTCTGGAGAAACTCAGCCTGACATGTGCCAGACCTTCCAGAACACAAGCTCACGGTCCTCTGGGGTTGCTAGCGCTCCATGGGACACTTAGAAGGAGCCCCCGGGTAGGTATCTGTGCAGCTCCTGGTGTTTTCTGAGTCCAGGGAATTTGAGGTCATGCAAGGACTATGCACCTTTGGGGCTCTAGGAACGTGGAATTATCTGAGGTGGTACGTTGACCCCACTTGGACTTTCGCATTTTGATTATGTGATTCTGACAGATGAGTTTCATAGCTGAGGGGAGGGGGCAAAGAGGATGTTTGATTTCTGATGAAATTTTGAGTTTTTGTCCGAGGACGTCTGCTTGAACAAAGACTTTTTGATTGAGAGATGTTTGCTTGGTTTTTGGCTCCAATGGAAGGTGGGGGGAGGGTATAAATCTCACTGCGTAGCTATTTTTTCCAGGCACTGTGGGGGAAGATTTGGGCATAGAGAGAAGGAGAGGAGAGGGAGGGCGTGGGTGGGTGGGAATCATCCTTTATAGTTGGTCTTTTCCCCATTACAATGTTTCTCAAATTTTCCTGGCAGTAACTATCATCTGATTTAAAAGTTCAGACCCTTCGACCCCATTTGAGAGCTCCTGAGTCTCCAGGGAAATCTATATTTTAAATGTGTGATTCTGATATTGGAGGTCCAAAGATTGAACTTTTAGAAACGCTGGCCTGAAGGCTCTGGTTCCACTGACCTGCTCCGTGTCAGTGACTAGTTGTTTAATCGCTAAGTTGTGTCTGATTCTTTGTGACCCCGTGGACTGTAGCCCACCAGGCTCCTCTGTCCATGGGATTTTCCAGGCAAGAATACTGGAGTGGGCTGCCATTTCCTCCTCCCAGGGATCTTCCTGATTCAAGGATCGAACCTGTGTCTCCTGCATTGCAGGTGGATTCTTTACCACTGAACCACCTGGGAAGCCCGCCAGTGACTAGTGCTTCTGACCAGTAAGAGTCCCTGGCAGGCCTGGGGGATTCTTCCAGTCTCTACTTGCTGTTCAGGTGGGGCAGGGGAGCAAACCGCCTCTACATTTTCTCAGCCTGAAATGCCCTGTATCTTGCTGAGCTCAGGAGGTTAGATACCTTTGTCAGGCAGGAGGGTGGGGTGTCCGTCTGGCTGCCGTGGTATAAACCGGTTGAACCTCAGCCTCTTGATATCGACTCTGACAGCATAGCCTGTGGATTTGTTCCATGGGGAGGGGGGTGCCTGATGACATGGGCGGGGAGCCTTGTGCTCTGAGCAGCCGCTGCCAAATGTCAGTGATTTGTTTGCCACCCTTGGCTCGCTTGCCATACAGTCTCTGCGTGCTGTGCCATTATTCACTTATTATTTGCCAATGAACAGGCCTGTTTAAAAATGTATGTGTTTGAGTTTATAAAGGAAACTGAATATTACTCTTGTAAATTACAAACTGCCATAAACAAAATAACCATACAAACACAATACATACAAAGGAACAACAACAAAAAGTCAAAAAGGGAGATTAGCAAGCATTAAAGAGTTGTGAAAGACAAACCTGCCTGAAACACAACTCCTCTGTGATAATCTGAAGGATGGAGAAAGAGAACCATCTTGTCACTGAGTGATTGGGTTTATTTAAAGCTGTGGGGTCATCTCGGAAAATCATCTTGGGTACGTGAGCAATGCCTTTCCTAACACATTGGGATCCACTGGCTTGGGGGAAATGGGAGGCAGCAATCCTGGGTCCAGGGACCATTTTAGAGGCAGCCATTGGTGGGTTGGGCATCTGGCTCCTGGGATGGGCTACTGGTCAGCTTGGGTTTGGTAGAGGTTGGCCATGCAGTGAGTCCACTCACCAGGTCAGGTCCAGGACAAGCAGCAGGGCATTACAACAGATGAATTGTTACAGAGCTGGAAATGCTAAGAGCAGCAGCCCCTTGCTGACATCGGAGTCCAGGCCTGGTAAGACTGTAAGCTTGGCAGCAGAGCCTGTGAACCTGGCTGCCTGCTGGACTCAGATGACAGAGTCCTCAAGGGAGCGGCTGGGGGCTTGGTGCTTGGGATTCTCCCTTGAGAGGGGCTCCCTGGAGAGGTATGGGACAGGCTCTGAAACTGACCCTTGCCTGTTCCACCAGAGATGCTGAAAGGGCTTTTGCTGACCTGGAATTTTCTGGAAAAACTCATCTACATATCCTGAAAATAAGATGGAAATTCCAAAATCCCCTTTCCTTGCCAAGGTGACTGAACCTGAGACAGCATGAGTAGGAGCCTTGGGGAGCAGCACTTAAGTAGTAATGTTGTGTAAAGCTAATTATGGCTAATCAGGAAAGCAATTAAGAATTCTGAACTTGACTCTCAAACACAATAGAAGGAAACTCCGGGTTGTCCTCGGCCCCACCCAGCCAACACCAATAAAACTCTTTTGATGTTTACAAGGCAAAATATAGACTTGATTCTTGGCTATACAGCTAACCTGAGAATCAGTGTGGTTCAGTAAAAATAATGAGTTTTGGAGTTCTATTAAGCCTGAGATTGAATCTGGATCCTTTCGATTACTCACTGAACAACCTTGGGTAAGGAACTTTACCCTTCAATGCCTCAGCCTCTTATATCTATGAAAGAGGTAGATAAAAGCAGTACTTTGTAGAGTGATTATGTTTTATCCCTCCCCTAGTTCACCCCCACCCTCACCTCTGCTTTACTTCAGCTGAGGCCCCTTGACTCCAGCTATAAACCAAGACTCTGGTCCGTATCAGTCAGGAATCTTTCCGTTGCAACCAGCTTATGAAAGACTAGGAGTTTATAGTTTCATATAACTGAAAGAGTGTCCAAAGGGAGACCTGCCAAAGGGTCCCAAAGGCTCAATGATATCATCAGAAATTTGTCTTTTCACTCTCCCCTCTGCTTCCTTCTGTGTTGGTTTTGTTCCCCAGCAGTAATCTCAATGAAAAGAGAATCTCTCTTTCCCAATAGTGCTGCCAAAAGACCCAGAAATGAACCTCAGCTTAAAGAAGTAAACCTCACGATAACCAGGTAGATGTAGCACTCTGATTGGCCAGACTGGTCACGTGCTCACCCCAGGAGTTGGAGATTGCAATCCCACTTGTATCAAAATATAGAGCATTGTGTGTGTGTGTGTGTGTGTGTGTTACTGATTCCTTAAAGGAAAAACAGAATGCTGTTGTGGGAAGAAAAGGGCTGTATGCTATCAACAGATAACTATATACCAGTTAGGGTGTTATTATTATTTTTTTTTTTTGGCTACAAAAAACAGAATTACAAACTAACTGTGGCTTTAACAATTGAGACAACTGCCTCACATTATAAAATGTTTTTGGTGGTAGACAGTTCTACAGTTGTTGAGTGGCTCAACAATTTTATTAAAGCTCCAAAATTTTTTTAACTTTCCATTCCTCAGTATATTGACTTTTAATACTCAACTTTGTTGATTCCATTTACATAATGGCTGCTGCGGCTCTAACCATCACACCATCACAGGAACAATATCTAGAACGGGTGGATGGCTAGGGCAGCTAAAGTTAACTTCTTTCATGTCTATTTTGATCACTGAGGAAAAGTTTTTCCAAATGTATATCCCCCTCATAGATTGTCTTTTAGTTGTCATTGGTCAAAATAAGAACACCTCTAGTTGTGAGAGAGGGTAGAAAAATGAGTATCTGGCATTTTCAGACTTTATCATGAGACATGGATTTTCCCAATAGTGATGAAAAGAGAGAAATAACAGTCGTGTAGCATATTATTCTAAATGTGACTGTGATAATGGAAAACTCCTAATGTTGATGGCTTAAGACAGCAAGAGTTTATTCCTTGTTTACCCTGTATGTTGTTAGCTGTGGGTCAGCCCTCCTTGGCTCCGCATGCCTTCATGCTGCAGGACCCAGGGTGAAGGAGCAGCCCCCCTCAGGGGCATGCCTCATGGTAGAAGGAAAGCAAAAGAGCTGCAGGAAACACAGCTAAGTTTCTCTGTGAGCCTGCCATAGGACTTGTCTCCTTGGATACCGTTGGCCAAAGCAAGCCACACTCCAACCCGAGGTCCACAGGGCAGGAAAGTGTACTCCCCTGACAGGGAGTCATGATGTTCTATCACATGATAGAACAGTATCTGTATAGCAAGTCACCCAAAAACTTAGCTTAAAACAACCACCTTTTATTATACCTGACAATTTTGTGCGTCAGGGCAGGGCTCAGCGGGGCAATTCTTCTGCAGCACGTGGTGTTGACTTTGACAGAGGCCACTCTGTTGTATTCGGTTGGCCTCAGGTTGGTCTGAAGGGTCTGACTTGGCTTTACTCACAGGTCTGGCACCTTGGTAGGGATGGCTTGAAGGCTGGGCTCCCTGGCATGGCAGTATGAAGGTTGTGGGCTTCCTGCATGGCAGCTCAGGGCTCCCAGAGACGGAGTCCTTGGAGGCAGGAAGTGGAAAAGCCGGGACCTGGAAACATCACTTCCACCATAATGTACCAGACAAACCAGTCACAGAGCCCATAGGAGGAGAGGAGGTGGACTCCCTCTCCGGAGCAGAGGAATTTTGAAGGATTTAAGGCCATCTTCTACTTGTCACATGTGGATTTAGGAACAGACACATAATCTTACAGGGAAGGGAAGTGGATTTTCAAGAAAATGATTTGTTTTTGGCTGTGCTGGGTCTTCACCGTTGTGCAGGCCTTTGTCTAGTTGTGGCCAGAGGGGCTACTCTCTAGTTGTGGTGAGCGGGCTTCTTATTTTGGTGGATTCTCTTGTTGCAGGTTCTGGGCTCTAGAGCACATGGACTTCAGTAATTGTGGCACGTGGGCTTAGTAGCTGTGGCTCCTGGGCTCTATAGCACAGGCTCGATAGTTGCGGCCCACAGGCTTAGTTGTCCCTAGGCAAGTGGGACCGCCCCGGATCAGGGATCGAACCTGCAGGTGGATTCTTTACCACTGAGCCACCAGGGAAGCCCAGGAAGTGGATATTTTTAAAAAATGAATTTTAAAATGGACCTTACCTTACCAATGAACATAATCATGAAATAAATATTATTAAAACATAGTTATGTTAAATAGTTAATAGCCATCATGAAACCTACATAATTAAAACATAGTTATGTTAAATAGCACACGTTATGCTTAATATATTTGTATACGCATAACATGTTTTAAAAGTTAGTATTTATTATGAAACTGAACATATTTTTTTGGCATATGGGATCTTAGTTCCCCAGTGAGGGATCAAACCCATGTCCTTTGCAGTGGAAGCATGGAGTCTTAGCCACTGGACCACCAAGGAAGTCCTGAAACCAAAATATTTAAAACAGTGGGGATATTGCTACAGAAAGACCAATGGGACAAAAAAGGAAGTACAGCCACACACACACACACAGGGTTCATACAGTGTCATAAAACATTATATATTTGTGTATTAGATCCCCCCAAATCACATCACAAAATGAAATAGATTTAAAATAAAAAAGGGTATAATTGAATATTAATGTAATCTTGAGTGGCCAAGCCTTTTCTAAGAATAATCACAAAGGAGCCTATTAATAGTACTAAATATATAAAAATTCTGTATATCCAAAAAACATGAAAGAAGTTAAAGGGCAAACTGAAGGCTTCTTTGCATTATATTAATATGTATCAAACATGGGGTTAAAACCTTTTACATATAAAAAGCTCTTTCAAATCCTTTTAAAAAGATGAATATCATATAGGCAAGGAAACGAACAAAGCAATTTTAAAAAGAAGTACAAATGTCCAAAATCATATAAAAATATTCAGCCTCAATGTTCATTAAACTCTGATTAAAACCATGAGTGGCAAGTATCACAGGCTACTAAAACCGAAAATGGGGAAAATATAAAGGGAGGGTCAATGATCATGAATGTTTGGAAAAGGGGTCAGCACACTATGGCTCACGGTCAAATCTCAACCACTACTTATTTTTATAAATAAAGTTATATTGAAACACACACACACACAAAATAAAATAAAACCACGACTCTCCTAAGGATCACTCTGCTTTCATAAATCAAAAGCCTCAAAACCGGCCCTCCTCTTTGACTCAGAACTCTCATTCCTAGGAATTAATCCTAAGTAAATAATTATGGATGTGCAGAAAGATTGAACTATCAGATTATTCACCTAAGTCTTGTTTGTAACAGCATGAAAACTGGAGTCAATTAACCATGCGCCTGTGGGCTGGGCAGCTGTGGGGTGCGCCGGGGCAGGGTTCCTTCAAGAATGAACTTGCCCTTCACTTCAGAGAATGCTGGGGCTGGCAGATTCCAGCTTTGACCTGCTTGGGATCCACTTTACTCTCACGCAGAGGCCACGCTGCTCTGAGGCAGTCCTGGCTGCTGAGGACCAAGCAAGGTGCAAGGGCCTGAGAGTTCTGCTTATCCGCGGGGCTCCTCTGGCGGGAAACGGCTCCAGATTCCCTGCTCACATGGCTGAACCTTTGCCAAGTCCGTGTTGCTATCTGAGGCGCCATTCAGCCAGTCCTGCCTCCTCACTGTCTTATCTTCCCAGGTGTTACTCCCAATGGCCTTCCACTGTTTGCCTCAGTGTCTGATTCCCGGAGAACGCAATGAACATAGAGCGTTAGGGTTCAGTTGGAGTTTCATTGGAGAAGCACAACCATTAAGGATGAAAGGGACTAAAGGACTTACTATAGAGATCAGACCTTGCTCATCTGAGGTCATCAGTGGTCAGCTAGTCAGGATGTAAGGGGGAGGATTTTCTGAATCTGGTGTTGGGCCTGATGTCGATAACTGGGAAGAAAAAAATACACCTAAAGTGGAGGAATGCAGAGATGAGCAGGAGCTGGTGGGGACAAAGTGGAACATGTCTCTGTTAACACCTGCTGTCTTGATGATGTGAGTAATTGGCAGGAGAAGCTGGCATCCTTCACCTGCATCTTTCAGGATTTGGAGGAGCCAAAGGAGACCCAGAGTTGCCAGAGGAGCTGCAGGCCTGGGCGCCGCCCCACACCAACAAGGGGAACCAGCAGATCCTCTGCAATGTGTGTGAGTGGCCACAGAGCCCTACACCGGCCTTCAGAGCATAAAAACATCTTCTCTCTCACTTCTGTCTGCCCGATCCTACGTACATTTCACTCTTGGCCAACTATAACCCAGACTATAGGGAAGGGAATTCTGGGAAATATAGTTCCAGCTTAGCTAAAACTGAAGCAGAATGAAGCCATCATAATGGGACTGGTTAAAAATAATACATATTCATAAAATGAGGTGGTATTTATCTATTTAGAATGAAGCTGCAGATGAATATTTATTGTCATTAAAAGGCAACAATATCTACTTTATAACCCCATTTGTAAAAATTGTGGTGGTTTAGTCGCTAAGTCGTGTCTGACTCTTTTCGACCCCCATGGGCTGTAGCCCATCAGGCTCCTTTGTCCATGGGATTTTCAGGCAAGAATACTGGAGTGGTTTGACATTTCCTTCTCCAGGAGATCTTCCTGACCCAGGGATCAAACCTGTGTCTCCTGTGTCTCCTGCGTTGCAGGCAGATTCTTTACTGACTGAGCCACCCAGGAAGTCCTGTAAAAATTGTATAAACATATAAAGGCAAATGTTCTAAGATGCTAAACATTTTAAAACAAAAACAAAAGTCTGATTGAGTCACTCTTCTTCTTTAAGCCCTTAAACAGTTTTCCACAACTTAGGAGTTCTAGTATTTTGGTAGCTGCCCAGGTCTTCTGCTATAGCATTACCTCTGCAATCTTCTTAGGGCTTCCTTGGTGGCTCAGCTGGTAAAGAATCCATCTGCAATGCAGGAGACCTGGGTTCAATCCCTGGGCTGGGAAGATCCCCTGACACAGGGAATGGCTACCCACTCCAGTATTCTGGCCTGAAGAATTCCATGGACTGTATAGTCCATGGGGTCGCAAGGAGTCGGACACGACTGGGTGACTTTCGCTTCACTCACTGCAGTCTTCTTAGCTTCATCTGTTATTCCTGCATTCCTATTATTCAATGTTCTAGGAGTGCTAAGGGCTTCCCTGGTGGCTCAGATGGTAAAGAATTCACCTGCAATGCAGGACACCTGGGTTCCATCTCTGGGCCAGGAAGATCCCCTGGAGAAGGGAATGGCTACCCACTCCAATGTTCTTGCCTGGAAAATCCCATGGACAGAGGAGCCTGGTGGGCTATAATTCATGGGGTAGCAAAGAATCGGACATGACTGAAGTGGTTAAACTTTCGAGGTTTGTACTCACTGACACCATATGTTTTCTCACTGATTCTGGCTTTCCTCTTTCCTTGGACTGACTCCCCCCCCCACCCTCCCCAGACTTTGCCTGGTTAATTCCTACTTATTATTCAAGACCTTTCCTAGTATTGCTTTTTTTGAGCCATTTGCAACTCAGTGGCTCCCCAAACTGTTGGAACATCAAAATAAATTCCCTGGGAAACTTTTAAAAGATACGGATATTTTGGGCTTCATCATAGACCTCCTACAATAAAAGTTTGCAGAGGTAGGGTCAGGAATTTTGTATATATGTATTTTGGAAATAGATTTGTTTTCAGGAGACAGAGACTCTGAATAATAATGCCTCAAACAAAATAGATATTTATTTCTCTCTCACATAAAAGTCAAAGATGACATGACAGCTCTGCTCTGGATGTCTGTTCGGAGGCCAGATTCCTTCCACATTGTTGTTCTGCCATCCTGGAAAGCTGTTCTCCATTACTCGGACCAAATGGCGTACACTGTGTCTTCTGCGTTCCAGCCAATGGGAAGAGAAGAAAGGTGACTTGGGAGAGGACACGTTTTCCCACTGCAGTGCATTTCCTGGAGGCTGTGTGTGTTACTTTCTCTCAGATCCATTGGCCAGAACTTAGCCTACTTAGATGCAAGAGAGGCTGGGAAGTGTAGCCTTTATTTGAGATGGTCAAATGCATAGCTAAAAGTTCTGACTTTTAGGAGAGGAGAATGAATCTGGGAGAGAACTATAGTGTCAACCAGACTATGTTTAAAAACCTCGACTTCCCAGTATATCATTCCTGATGGACATCAGGGTTGGGAAGTACTGGAAGTTTCTTAGAGCTATGCAAACCAGAATTATCTCTTTTTGATGGCCTTCACCTAAGAATGTGGTTTTCTTAAGAGAAGGGACAGTGTCTGTATTTCTGAACCCAACAGTTGTCTGTAAATGCCCAATAGACTTTTGTCAAAGGAATTGAATGGTGAGTTCACATATCCCATGGGTTTAACATAGATGTTAAGATTCCTTTTTCACTGATTACCAAAGTTTTCTAATGACCACATCACTCTAAACTATATCATTTGAAATGTCATATTTTTACTAATTTGTAGCTATTAAGGCATATCAGTAATAACAGCTCCTTCTTATTGAGCTAAGTCTTTCACAAGCATTACCTTATTTAATTCTTACAATAAACCTGTGAGTTAGGTATTTTTTATTAAGTCCACAATATGAATGTAACGTAGTATTCTCAAGGTCATGGAGCTACTAAGAGAAGTCCATGGTACTTGCTCATAATCATTAAGCTATTATGTCTACTGAGACACTGCTAGTTTCTAATCATGTAAGTGTTTCTTTTAACTAAACATTCTCCCTGATTTTCCTTCAATTTCATATATGAATTTTTGTAATTGTACTTCCATAGGTTCTAACTTGATATTCAAGAGATCTACTTGTCACTTCCCAGCACACAAATAATTCACAAAACTATTTAACACTCAGATCACTGACTTTTTATTGAAACCTCTACCAATCTCTATCCTAAATCCGAGCAAAATTTTCAGATTCGGTTTCGAGCAAAAAATTACTTAGTTAATTTTTATTATTATTTTAAATTTCTTATTTATTTATTCTTGGTTGTACTGAGTCTTCCCTGTTGCACGCGGGCTTTCTGTAGTTGCCATGAGCAGGGGCTGGCTTCCTCTTCGTGGCAGTGCATAAGCTTCTCGCTACGGTGGCTTCTCCTGTTGCCGAGCACCGGCTCTGGGGGCATGGGCTTCAGCAGTTGCAGTACTGGGCTCAGGATTTGTGGTTCGCAGGTTCCACAGCGCGGGCTTAGCAGCTGTGGGGCCTGGGCTCTAGTTGCTCTGGGGTACATGGAATCTTCCTGGACCAGGGACTGGCAGGTGGACTCCTATCCCCTGTACCAGCGGGGAAGTCTTTAATTTATTAATATTCATTAACCCTCTGGCTTGCCAGGCACTGAACTGAGAGCAGGTGTTACAGGGATTAGCAAACCAAACAATTCCACTGGCATGGAGCTGGTGTTCTAGAGAGGGAGGCAGACAGTGCAACCAAACATGTATTAAAGAGTTAAGTTCAGATAAAGGTAGGTGCTGTAAAGAAAGTAAAATGGTGATTTTATAGGCACTGATTGAGGGTGGGGTGGGGCTGGTTTAGATAAGGTGGTCAGTGAAGTGTTCTCTAAGGAGGTGTTGCTTGAGGTAGGGCCTCAAGGCTGAGAGCAAGTCTCCCATGGAAAGATTAGGAGGAAGAGCACTGTAGCCAGTGGGTACAGCAAGTGCAAAGGTCCTGTGGCAGGAACAGAGGGTGTTTAAAAGTGAGGAGAGAGAGTTAAGAGACACATTGGAAAGAGGGGCAGAGGCCATATTATGTGCTGGAGTGGGTTGCCATGTCCTCCTCCAGGGGAACTTCCCAATCCAGGGATCAAACCCAGGTCTCCTGCATTGCAGGCAGCTTCTTTACCAGCTGAGCTACCAGAGAAGCCCTCAATATAACGAAGTTGGATTTTATTCTAAGAGAAGTGGGAAATTGTCAGAGAGTTTTATGTGGGATTGTAGGATGATCTATTTTAAATTTAAAGAAGTTGCTTTGGTTGCTGTGTGGAGAATAAATAAACGGCCAGAATGGAAGCAGTGTTTGGCAGTTCCTTAATAACTTGAAATGTGAAATTGATATGACCCAGAAATTTCACTCCTAGGTATATACCCCAAAGAACTGAAAACAAACACGTATACTTAAATGTTCCTAGTAGTGTTATTCACAATAGCCAAAAGGTAGAAGCAACCCAAATGTTTACCAAACGAAGAATATACAAAATGTGATATTTCCATATGATGGAATGTTACTTAGCCATAAAAGAGAGTGAAGTACTGACATATGCTACCACATGGATGAACCTTGAAAACATTATGCTAAATGAAAGAAATCATATGGAAAAGGCCACATATTGTGAAATTCCATTGATATGAAAGGTCCAGAGGAGGTGAATCCACAGGGACAGGAAGTGGATTTATGCCCGGGGACAGGAAGAATGGATTTTGACTGCTCAATAGGTATGAGGTTTCCACTTGGGGTGATGAAAAAAATTCTGAAAATACATGGTGGTGTGGGTTGTACTACACTGTGAATGCATATAATATCATTAAATTATAAACCTTAAAATGGTACATTTTATGTTATTTTTATATAGTGATAATAATAATAAAAGAATTACCCAAGGGTTTAGTTAAAATGCAGCTTCTTGGGGACTTTTCTTTAGAAATCATGATTCTGTAAGTCTGGGGAATCCTAGGGATTTGCCACTAAGAAAAAGAGAGAGAGCAGAAGCAAGAAGACCAGAAGACAGAAATAGGGGCGGCTTGGATCCTGGTGACTGTGGAGGTTTGATTTAGAAAGGCAGGGGGACATATCCTGGAGGTAGTGTCAACAAAACATGCTCATGGTTTGCACGCAAGGCAAAAGAAGAATCAAAGATGATTCACAGGTGTTTGATCTGTGCATTTGGTTGGAGAACGGAGCCCTTCATATAGCAGGGAGATTCTAGAGTTACAATACATTTGGGAAAATTAAAAGTTTTGTGCCTACTAGAGCAAAGTTATACCTTTTCTTGGAGAAGGTGCCAATGCAGAGATTGCTAGATGCCTATTGTAGTCTGTCCACTTCCCCTTTCTTTAAAAATAAAAAGCTGATTTTATTTGGAGTGGCAAAGTGCCCAGCTAAAAGCCAACATTTCTTCAGTTTCTTTGCAGTTAAGGATGGCCAATGAGCTATAAACAGGTCTTTAAAGCTCTTTAAAGGGCAATAATTTAAGCTTCAAGGGACAACCATCTTTTCCCTTCCTCTTCTTCTACCCAATAAGAACATGAGCTCCGTAGTTATAATATGAACATGAAAAAGCTTGACCTTGAAGTTTGAAGTTATATGCAAAGAATCAGAGGAGCCTGAATTCCAAATAACTTGGTGGAGCTGCCATGCTTGTTTTAGCTTTTTACATCAGGGAATAAACCCTAAAATGTCTTAATTCACAGCAAGTGGATCTCTGTTACTAGCTGTTGAATACAATTCCTGTCTGATACTGTGCCAATTCTAGAAAAATACATTTCCCTAAAATTTCCAAAACTTCCATCTTATTGCCCATCCTCTTCCAAGCAGCATACTGAAGAAGCTACCTAGAAATAGTTTATGCATAGTATGTCAATATAATGCATTAAAAAATATTTCCTGAACATGCTTTTGGCCTGATTTTCTCTAACCAACATATGTCAGCAACATAAAGCAAGCATTTGTATTTTTAATGTGTCATTTTTGTGCAATCTCCTAAATTTTGATGTTTTAAGCATCATGCCTTTGACATTAGCTAAGGGGGGTACACTGAAGGGGTTGATTGCAGTTCTCTGGGTGTCAAAGGTTATACTGGTTTCTGTCCCACAGTTGACAACATAAATCCTTCAGTGAAGATGGAAACATTATTAAGTTCTCTAGATATTTTCCTTACACTCATAACAGAGAGTCTGGTAGGGACTGGACACTGATTTATAATTTTTTTGAAGCTCTAAAAATGGCTCTTTAAAAAATTACAAACAATATATGTTGATACTTTATGGAGAACACCCAAGAAACTGTTAATACTGCTACTTCTGAGCAGTGGGATAGAGGTCTCAGGAAGGGGGAGACTTTTACTTTCTAGATTACACCTTACATTTTTTTTTAATAAAGTAGATAAATAAGAAGGTCCTACTGTATAGTATAAAGAACTATCTTCAATATTGTATCATAAGCTATAATAGAAAAGAATATGAAAAGATATATATGTATGTATAACTGAATCAATTTGCTGTATACCAGAAACTATCACAACATTGTAAACCAACTAAACTTAAGAAAGAATAAGAAAAAGAAAATTTAACATCATAGGTTTCATATGTGTATCTGTGTATATGTGCTCAGTTGCATCTGATTCTTTGTGACCCCACGGAATCCCCCACTAGGTTCCTCTGTCCACAGAATTTCCCAGGGTAGGAATACTGAAGTGGGTTGCCATTTCCTTCTCCAGGTGGTCCTCCCAGGTCAGGGATCGAACCTGTGTCTCCTGCATTGGCGGGTAGATTCTTTACCACTTTAGCACAGGCAGATTCCTTACTACTGGGCCACCGGGGAAGCCCTCATCCTGTGCACCAAAGCTGGGAGGGAAGGAGTTCCTAGCCTAGTTGGAGGGGTAGGCCAGCTCCTGGGAGATGGCTTTTGAGTCTGTATTTGGGCTTGTGCCCCTCAGGGAAGCTGAGTTGGCTGGTGTGTCTCATGAATTGAGGACTTTGAAAAGGTCATGCTGGGCCCACCAGAGCGTGACATAGTGTCCTGAAGGTCACAGACTGCAGAGGCCTCAATGTGGTAAACAGGACAGAAGATGGGATATGAGAGCCCAGTTATGCACCGAGTTCAAGACAGAAACCCAAGGTCTCCTCCTCTGCC
This sequence comes from Cervus elaphus, assembly GCF_910594005.1. Lineage (NCBI taxonomy): Eukaryota > Metazoa > Chordata > Mammalia > Artiodactyla > Cervidae > Cervus > Cervus elaphus. The sequence continues at coordinate 35,514,843 of NC_057824.1, forward strand.
CACCCACCCAATCCCAGTTTAGACAGACATATTCCTTAAATTCTTTGGCCATTTCTTCTCTGATTTACCTCCATATTTATAAATCGATGTCTCTGCTGCTGTTTCTTACCTTTTCAGTTATAGATACTACGGCCATGATCTGTTTCTACCCCTGGAACAGCTCTGACACACATGTGGGCTTTGCCTCCCTGCCCCCCAACCCCACCAACCAATTTTCTGACACTGGCTAGCTGTCCCACACTTCAGTAAATTCTGACACCCTCAACCTGGAGTTAGCCCATATGTGTGTGGGTGCTAAGTCGCTCCAGTCATGTCTGACTCTTTGAGACCCTATGGACCATGGTCCTCCAGGCTCCTCTGGAGGGGAGGAGGAGTCCATGGGATTCTCCAGGCAAGAATACCAGAGTGGGTTGCCAGGCTCTCCTCCAGGGGATCTTCCCAACCCAGAGTTGAATCCACATCTCTTGTGTCTCCTGCATTGGCAGGAGGGTTCTTTACCACTGAGTCACCTGGGAAGCAGGTCACACAAATTAAGGGTTCAGTCCTACAAGACTGTCTCCTCTTAAGAAGCCAGTCAGCAGTCAACCTCTTGTACTTTTGATTGATTGGCTATAAATCAGGGGTTCCCACAGCCCCCTCCTTCAGTTCAATAATTTGCTAGGATGGATCACAAAACTAAGGAAAATTTTGCTTACTAGTTTCAACTGTTGTGAAGGATACAACTCAGTTCAGTTCAGTTGCTCAGTCGTGTCCTGCTCTTTGTGACCCCATGGACTGTGGCATGCCAGGCCTCCCTGTCCATCACCAACACCCAGAGCTTGCTCAAACTCATGTCCATTGAGTCAGTGATGCCATCCAACCATCTCATCCTCTGTCATCTCCTTCTCTTCCTGCTTTCAATCTTTCCCAGCATCAGGGTCTTTTCCAATGAGTCTGTTCTTCACATCAGGTGGCCAAAGTATTAGAGTTTCAGCCTCAACATCAGTCCTTCCAATGAATATTCAGGACTAATTTCCTTTAGGATTGACTGCTTTGATTCCTTGCAGTCCAAGGGACTCTCAGGAGTCTTCTCCAACACTACAGTTCAAAAGCATCAATTCTTCGGCGCTCAGCTTTCTTTGTAGTCCAAATTTCACATCCATACATGACTACTGGAAAACCATAGCTTTGTCTAGATGGACCTTTGTCAGCAAAGTAATGTCTCTGTTTTTTAATATGTTGCCCAGGTTGTTCATAGCTTTTCTTCCAAGGAGCAAGCATCTAATATCATGGCTGCAGTCACCATCTGCAGTGATTTTGGAGCCCCAAAATATAAAGTCTCTCACTGTTTCCATTGTTTCCCCACCTATTTGCCATGAAGTGATGGGTCTGGATGTCATGATCTTAGTTTTCTGAATGCTGAGTTTCAAACCAACTTTTTCACTCTCCTTTTTCCTTTCATCAAGAAAGAGGCTCTTCAGTAGTTCTTCACTTTCTGCCATAGGGTGGTGTCATCTACGTATCTGAGGTTATTGATATTTCTCCATCTTGATTCCAGTTTGTGCTTCATCCAGCCTGGCATTTCGCTTGATGTACTCTGAATGTGAATTAAATAAGCAGGGTGACAATATACAGCTTTGATGTACTCCTTTCCCAATTTGGAACCAGTCTGTTGTTCAATGTCCGGTTCTAACTGTTCCTTCTTGACTTGCATACAGATTTCTCAGGAGGCAGATAGGTGGTCTGGTATTCCCATCTCTTTAAGAACTTTCCACATTTTATTGTGATCCACACAGTCAAAGTCTTTGGTATAGTCAATAAAGCAGAGTAGATGTTTTTCTGGAACTCTCGTGCTTTTTCGATGATCCAGCGGGTGTTGACAATTTGATCTCTGGTTCCTCTGCCTTTTCTAAACCCAGCTTGTATATCTGAGGAACAGAAAAATGAAAGAGAGGTACAGAGCAAGGCCTGGGGCAACAAAGGCAAGGGGCAGTGAAGCTGCAGGCATGCCCCCTTCCCAGCACCTCCATTTGTTCAGCAACCCGGAAGCTCTCCAAACATCATTGCTTAGGGTTTTTATGGGGGCATGATTGATTAAATCACAGGCCATTAGTGATAAACTCAATTCCCAGCTCCTTTCCCTTTCCTAGAGGTCAGGGGAGATCCCAACTTTTAATCCTGTGATTCTAACCCTTTAACCCCACAGTTGGTTTCTCCAGCAACCTGCCCCCATCTGGAACCTATTTAGGGGCCCGCTGAGTCACCTTATTTGCATTAACTCTTATTATGAACAACAAAAGACACTTCCTTTATCTCATCACTCAGAGAATTTCGAGGGTTTTAGGAACTCTGTGCCAGGAACTGGGGACGGAGACCAAATACGTATTTCTTCTATTATTTTTAAATTTCATTTGTTATTTATTTGGCTGTGTTGGGTCTTAGTTGCATCATGTGGGATCTTTCATTGTAGCGCATGGACTCTCTAGTTGTGGTAGATGGACTCCAGAGCAGGTGGCCTTCAGTATTATTGTAGCACTTGGGCTTAGTTGCTCTGTGGCATGTGGGATCTTAGTTCCCTGACTAAGGATTGAACTCTTGTCTCCTGCATGGCAAAGCAAATTCTTAACCACTGGATGGACCCTAGGGAAGTTTCCAAATATATATTTCTTATGATATTATCATATCATAAAAAGCAGAGACATTGCTGACAAAGGTCCATCTAGTCAAAGCTATGGTTTTTCCAGTAATCATGCATGGATGTGAGAGTTGGCCTATAAAGAAAGCTGAGCGCCAAAGAATTGATGCTTTTGAACTGTGGTGTTGGATAAGAGTCTTGAGAGTCCCTTGGACTGCAAGAGATCAAAGCAGTCAATCCTAAAGGAAATTAGTCCTGAATATTCATTGGAAGGACTGAGGCTGAGGCTGAAATGCTAATACTTTGGCCACCTGATGTGAAGAACAGACTCATTGGAAAAGACCCTGATGCTGGGAAAGATTGAAAGCAGGAAGAGAAGGAGATGACAGAGGATGAGATGGTTGGATGGCATCACCGACTCGATGGACATGAGTTTGAGCAAGCTCTGGGAATTGGTGATGGACATGGAAGCCGGGCATGCCACAGTCCATGGGACTGCAAAGAGATGGACACGACTTAGTGACTAAACTGAACTGAACTGATGATATTACCATATCACATTATTTACTGACTTCCTAATGTAAAGGATTTGACTGTTTTACACACTCTTCATTCATTTCCATTCCCATCTTTAACCTTGTCACAGCACAAGATTTGGTTAAATCAATGTATAGTGTTTACACTATTATGGCAATATAAATAACATATAAGCTGACCCATGTAATATACCATGCTTCCCTTTCCTTCTCATATAAGTTTTTGTTTTCCCTGGAGTGAATAATCCCTTTATTTTACTTTGTTTTCAACACACTCATCACCAGTTCTGCCTACATCAACAGTTTCTCAGCAATATCTTCACCTTCAAGCACAGCAGGTAATTTATCACTCATCCTACACCTTCCCAAGACCTCTGCAGTCAATTGTATTTTGAAAAACTGGCCACAGCAATATTTCCTCTCCTACAAGCTCTTTCAGAATCTTTTCACTCCACATCAAAGGCAGTGTCTATCTGACTTTTCTTGAACCTGGGTGGGAGCCTGTGATTACTGTGACAGATTGTGGTAGAAGTGACAGTGTGTGTTTTTTGACACCAGGATGTAAACAGACAGCTTGTTTTCTGCCTGGCTGTCTCTCTTAAGGCTCTTACTCTTAGAAGCCGGTCACTACTGAGGGAAAGCCCAAACCGGCCCAGATGGGCAGAGCACATAGTGAGGGCTGAGGCCCCCAGCTGACAGCCAGCATCACCCACCAGACAGGTAAGTAAATGACCCCCTCAGATAATTACAGCCCTCAGGCTTCTGTAAGACTGTGAGCCAGTGGTGACTCCATGTTGGATCTGTTTCTTTGACTTTAACCTTTGCTTTTCATTGCTTTTGTTACTATAATCATACATAATGCCCTACCTCAGAGAAGCAGGGTTCTCTGCCTGACTGTTAAGCTAAAGTTCTTTCATTCAGCTCACGGAGACAATCTGATGCTCCCCACCTGTTCAAGCCTGCAGAAAAGAAGAAATGAGCACATTCCCTCTTCAAGGCTGGCCATTCCAGGAGATAACTGTGAGACCTTTGTGCTTTACTTCCTCACCTCCTCTCCCTCTCAGTTCTATAAAAGAACCTGCCATCTAGAAACCGCCCCCCCCCCCATCAGATGGTTATTTTGAGACATTAGTCTGCCATCTTCTCGGTCAGCTGGCTTTCTGAATAAAGTCACACTCCTTATCTTGGGCTCCCCTACTGTCTCAGTGGTAAAGAATCTGCCTGTTAATGCAGGAGATACAGGTTCAATACCTGATTTGCAACTACTGAAGTCCATGCACCCTAGAGCCTGTGTACTGTGACTGGGGAGGAGCCCCCACTGGTCACGATAGAGAAACACCTGTGCAGCAAGGAAGACTCAGCACAGTCATAAATAAATAAAAACTATTATTAAAAAAAATCAAGTTGTATTCCTTGCCTCAACACCTCATCTCTGGGATTTATTGGTCTTTTATGCAGTGAGCAGAGTAAGCTTGGACTCAGTAACACTTTGAGTCTTCCAGCTCTAGACATTGGGTAGCAGAGACAAGCCAACCCCTCTGTGCCCTGTCTGAATTCCTGACCACCCCCCAAACTCATGTGCATGGTAAGTAGATGTTTTTCACCACTGAGTTGTGTTACACTGCCACAGTAAAGGGAACACTTCTGTAGTTGCCAACCTCCAAGATGGCCCCAGGGATCCCTATCTCTTGATACTCACATCTAGTGTGGTCTTCTCCCACCTTATTTAAGGGTTGGTCTCTGGTGACTGCAGAAGTGATGGTATGTTAGTTCCAAGGTTAGAATATAAGAGACATTGTGGCTTCTGTCCTGGCTCTGTCCCCTTCTCTGCTGGATCAATCACTCTAGAGGAAGCCGGCTCCCATGTGGTAAGTGGCCTTTCTGGAGAGGCCCACAGGACAAGTAAGTAACTCAGGACCCTTGGCAGGCACCCACGTGAATGGGCAGATCCTTCAGCTCTTGTGAAGTCTTCGAATGATTGCAGCCTTGTCTGGATTACAACCTCATGAAAGACCCTGAACCAGAAGCAGATTTTTTGACCTTAGAAACTATGAGATAATCAATGCTCGTTGTTTTAAGCTGCTAACCTTTGGGTTGTTACCCAGCGGTGGTTGACTAATGCAACCTCCCAGCTGGGAGGCTCACTTGTCTTCTTGTTTCAGTCTGAACAGACTCTCCCTATGCCTGAAGTACACCGGATTTCCTTTCATCTTCATCTTAGGAATTCTCTTTCCTTTTCCCCTAGATCTCTGTTTTCCTCTTTATAATTTTAATTTCTCATTTTGGTAGAGCATACTATTCATAGCATCCTAAGAAAGAGTGCATTGAGGGAAATTATTTTGAGAGCTTTCATGATGGATACTGTCTTTATTCTGCCCTTATATTTGTTTGAAAGATATCAGGGTCTAGAATTTTAGGTTGAAAATATTTTTTTCGTTCAAAAATTTGCATGCACTGCTCTCTTTTTTGCCTGCCTTTTTATGTTGCTATTGAAAACTATGACTCTTTGTATGTGGCTGATTTGGTTTCTGCTTTCCCTTTCTGAGAACTTTGAGTAGGCACCAACTTGTAGGTGGTGGTCAAGCAGGCAGCTTCTAGGACCAGACTATCTGGTTGCAAATCTTAGTCCCAACAATTTTGTCTGGGAATTTTTTTTTTGCTTTCTCTGTGCCTCAGTAAAGTGGGGATAATAATGATACCTATCTCACAATGCGGTGCTGCCCTACACCCATTGAGCTCCTTCTCAGATGAGTAAGTGGGTCCTAGACCATTTCTGGGGGAGCATTAGGAAGGGCTTGGTAAGCTTTATCTGTAAAGGAAGAGATAGTAAATACTTCTGTCACTGTGGGTTATACAGTCTCAAACAGCTATTCAACTCTGCCATTATGGTGTGAAGGCCGCCAGAGACAAACGTAAATGTGTGAGCACGGTTGTGCTTCAATAAAGCTTTATTTACACAGAGGCACACTTTGGCCCGCTGAGCGTAGGTTGCAGATTCTGACCGGCAAGGCACAGCTATCTTCTCCCTTGCGTGCTCCTGCTCTTCGACTCTCTCTCAGAGGTCTAGCGACGCCCCCTGGTGGAAGCATCTCAGACTAGAAAATCCGACTCTCCAGTGTAGGTCCCTCAATTCGATTATATTAAAAGCAGGGTTGTATTTTGCAGTTTTAATGAAATAACCTGAATGAAACTTTGGTGATGATGGGAGCTGATTACCAACTATGTTATACCTGAATTTGCATTATTGTGGGCCTTGCAGTCACAGTTTCACTGTCCTTAAACCAATGCAGAAAATGCTTAACCCTTTATCTTTTTTTATATTGGAGTATAGTTGATTTACTATGTTATGTTAGCTTCAGGTGTACAAAAAAGTGATTTAGTTATACATATACATATATACATTTCTTTGTGTTATTTTAATATCAAGAAAACAACAATGCTATGGCACTTTTCACCATTAATCCCCAGTCATGCTTGGAATGAGAAGATGAAAACTACCATCTGGGGACTTCTCTGGTGGTCCAGTGGCTAAGACTCCAAGCTCCCAAAGCAGAGGGTCTGGGTTTGATCCCTGTTTGGGGAACTAAGATCTCCCATGCCACAGTGAAGATCTCAAATGCTGCAACTAAAGATTCTGCATGCCACAACTAAGACCTGGTGCAGCCAAACAAAAAAATTAACAAAAATAAAAGATTTTTAGGACTTGCCTAGTGGTGCAGTGGATAAGACTCTACCTGCCAATGTAGAGCACACAAGTTCGATCCCTGGCCCAGGAAGATTCTACTTGCTGAGGAGCAAATAAGCCCATGAACCACAATCACGAAACCTGCACTCTAGAGCCCTTGGGTCACAACTACTGAAGCCCATGTGCCTAGAGCCTGTGCTCTGCAACAAGAAAAGCCACCGCAATGAGAAGTCCCTGCACTTCTACTAAGAGAGTAGCCCCTGCTCTCCACAACTAGAGAAAGTCCGTGCACAATAATGAAGACCCAGGGCAACCCAAAATAAAAATAAATAAATACATTTAAAAAAATAAAGTATTTTTTTAAAAAAAGAAAGTTATTATCTGATCCTCAAGGAACTGAGTGCTGTGATTAGTCGCTCAGTCATGTCCAACTCTTTGCGACCCCATGGACTGTAACCCACCAGGCTCCTCTGTCCATGGGGATTCTCCAGGTAAGAATACTGGAATGGGTTGCCAAGCCCTCCTCCAGGGGATCTTCCAAACCCAGGGAGGGAACCCAGGTCTCCCACAGTGCAGGCGGATTCTTTACTGTCTCAGCCTCCAGGGAAGCCCAGGGAACTGAGTAAGCAGGTAATTTAGGGAGTGTCACTGTGTCACAGTTGACTGATTTTTGGCCAATCAAGTTAGCAAAGACTAAAATAACACAACAAAAGATACAATTAACACTTGTCAGGATGTGATGAAAAGGGTGCTTTGCTGATTTCTGATGTCAGGCAATTTGGAACACAGTTTGGCTAAATTAACCTTTTGTTGTTACCTCCATCCCTCCGGTTTTCTGCTCACTTCTTTCTTGGACCTGTGTGTCTTGCTTTGAGGATGGGAGTGGGTGGGTGGAGAGCAGTTTCCTTCTCACTTCCCATTGCCTCTTGGGGAAGGCTGCCCCCCAAATGAGCTGCCATCAGATGTACCTCCCAAGCCTCTGTCCCGCAAGGACCAGTAAGAACCCAGGCCCATTTTTACAAGATCACTGGTAGTTAGAGGAGCTTCCTAAAAACTCCTAATCAGGAGTTGCTCCTGCTGTCATATTTCCAGCAGCGTACACACCACCCCACCTGTACAGTTCCTGGACCAACTCACCTCACACCACGTGTCCTTTGGCCACCCCTCACCTCAGTCCTCACCTGCCGAATCCCCCAGCTGTCATTGACAACCCCCAGCTGGCTTTCTCTCCTTTTCTGGTCCTTTCTCCCAACATCATTAGGCTAGTATTAGTTAACATGTAGCTTTTTTTTTCTTCATTTAAAATTTCAAATGCATGAACGCTCCTTGTGAAAGTTAAAATAATTGAGAAGCATAGAAGGTTAAAAGGTGAGAGTCCTTCCTTCACAGGACTTATCCTAGTATCCAGAGTTGACCATAGTGAGTAGTTTGGTGTTCTTTCTCTGGCTCTCTGCTTCTTTTTCTTTTCAAGACCTGCAGGGCACAGCCTTGCTCCACTTGCTGCATTATGGCTCCCCTCATATTGAGGGTGGCAGGAAGTATCCCTCAGAATGTGCAGATTCAAATAATGCTTGGGTGATGGCTGATGCTGTTCTTTGGGACCTGGCGCAAATGTGATTTCCAACCATGAAGGAGCCCAAGGATTCTCTCTCTCTCTGTCCTGTACGGAACCCTTCACTATGCTTTTCTTTCCCACCTTACTCACACAACTAGTTCTCTTTCTCAATTCACGTCTCTGTGCCCTTCTAGGGAAGGATTTTCTGGACCTCATTCCTAAACTGTGTTTTGGCCACTGCCAAACTCCATCACCTGTGTCAGTTAAAATCGTCGGATGATTACAAATTTTACCTTGGTAGCTGAACAATCAAGGTGGTAGACTTGGGGTTCTTCTGCTGTTTAATCTCCCACCCTATTCTGTGTCCAAAAATCCCCCCTGGGAATACTCCCACCTCCCACTCCCCAGGTCATGACCCGCATGGCATTTTTCATAGCACCCAACTCCAATTTCTCCAAGGGTTCCTCTTTGCATCCATCAGACCCCTTCACTCCAGGCCTTGGCAGTCCACACACTGCAATGGACAGTCTAATGGGCTGGCCACGTTCAAGCAGACCGCAATGCTACAACAGATCCCCTTCAAGGAGGGCCCCAGCAATGCCCTGGCACTGGTTCAAAGGCTATCAGGTCGACGTGAGAATCTGATCAGGGATTGGTGGGAGAGTGGAAGAGGCTCAAAATCTCATCAGTCAACAGGATTCTAGAGAAATTCAGAGGATGCTCTGAATCTCCTTCAATTGTGTCCTAATGATGGTTTTAGAATGCTGGACTTCATTTCTAGGACTGCTGTTCTTGGTTGTAGGTTGCTCAACATGGGAGGATCCCCTTTCTAAGCCAGCTGGACTGAGAAAGAGAAAACTTCGATTTACTGTAATATTGCCTGGTTTTAATTTAAGTTGGAGGGATGGAAAAATAGCCTGAAAGTGTGTCTCTAGGTTATAATACTATCTTAGAATTAGATCTTTATTGCAATAAGATGGGAAAGTGGACTGAGGTCCCCTTGTGTTCAGGACTTTATGGCTCTTTATCATAATCCTGATCTGTCTAGTTTCTATAATCAAAAGCCTGAGGAATCAGAAAACTCTTCTGACATTCTAAATAATCCCTTTTTAACTTCTCCCAACTCTCAGGGGAGAAACCAAGCTTCATCCATCCCTGCAAGTTCCCTTACTCCTCCAGATTTTTCTTATCAAACTAAGACCCTACTTTCCCAGAGGGATAACTCCTGCTGGGGCAAGAGTTATTTATCAGCCTGTTATCAAGGGTCAATTTGAGCACTATCTGGTCTAAATTTTAGCTATGAATCCATGACTACAGAAAAAAAAAAAGATTTTTTTTTTTAACATTGTGTGGCTACAATACTCTTTAGACTCTAGAGGAAATTTTGTTTTGAAATTGCAAAACCTGCTCTTTTTTGCAAGCGCAATCAGAGAAAGCTAGCTTGTTAAAATACATTCCCCCCCCAGAATTCTGACCTTGAGGGAACAAGTACTTCTAGGAGAACTTGCATTTCTCACTCTGTGCCTTGAGACCAAAAGATGAGGAAGAAGCCTTTTAAAATTAAACTTATTCCAACTGTTATTTACAACTAGTGAGTTTTATATTGTGATATCTGATTTATGACTAAGTTTAGAAAAGGAAGCTATGAGATCTCTCATGTCTGTCTATATGTTTGTGTGCATTATCTTTGTCTTTACCTTTAGATGGTATTATTAGAATTAATTTGTCAATGAGCTCTACTTAATTGGCTTAAAGGATATTAAGTGTTTATGTAAATTCTGGAAAATACAGAAGGTAAATGACTAGAATTAATTGCAGGTTTGCATGAACTCGAAAATATTCAGTATTAAATTAATATCTGGTATTAATGTTCAGACTTGTTAATCTAATTAATATAGACATGTCTTTAGAGTCATCAACACTAAATATAAAACCTTTATTTTATCTAGGTTTAATAGATGTCAAATAAGGTTTTTATTATAACTATTGCAAATTTGTCAGCATGTAAATAAATAAATAACTTCAGTTCAGTTCAGTTCAGTTGCTCAGTCGTGTCCAACTCTTTGTAACCCCATGAATCACAGCACGCCAGGCCTCCCTGTCCATCACCAACTCCCAGAGTTTACTCAAACCCATGTCCATTGAGTCAGAGATGCCATCTAACCATCTCATCCTCTGTCGTCCCCTTCTTCTCCTGCCCCCAATCCTTCCCAGCATCGGGTCTTTTCCAATGAGTCAGCTCTTCCCGTGAGGTGGCCAAAGTACTGGAATTTCAGCTTCAGCATCAGTCCTTCCAATGAACACCCAGGACGGATCTCCTTTAGGATGGACTGGTTGGATCTCCTTGCAGTCTAAGGGACTCTCAAGAGTCTTCTCCAACACCATAGTTCAAAAGCATCAATTTTTGGCACTCAGCTTTCTTCACAGTCCAACTCTCACATGCATACATGACCTCTGGAAAAACCATAGCCTTGACTAGATGAACCTTTGTTGGCAAACTAATGTCTCTGCTTTTTAATATGCTGTCTAGGTTGGTCATAACTTTCCTTCCAAGGAGTAAGCATCTTTTAATTTCATGGCTGCAATCACCATCTGCAGTGATTTTGGAGCCCCCCCCAAAATAAAGTCTGACACTGTTTCCACTGTTTCCCCACCTATTTCCCATGAAGTAATGGGACCAGATGCCATGATCTTAGTTTTCTGAATGTTAAGCTTTAAGCCAACTTTTTCACTCTCCTCTTTCACTTTCATCAAGAGGCTTTTTAGTTCATTTTCACTTTCTGCCATAAGGGTGGTGTCATCCGCATACCGGAAGTTATTGATATTTCTCCCAGAAATCTTGATAAATAACTTGGTACAATAAAATTTTTATGAGCAAATTAAATGTAAATAAGAGTTTTTAGGTAAACTCCATATGAATAATTATGCTTTAGGAATATCTATATAAAAATAGTCTCTCCAGATTTTCGTAACTTGATATTCTAGAGTTGGACTCTTTTACATGATCTCTTCTGTATTTGTATTTGAAATCTAAGTTTCTGCCATTAGAGTGGTATCTTAAGCATCATGACCTGTTTGTAAATTTTGGAGGCTAATCCGTTGACAGTCACATTATTTGCAACTGTTTTCTCCCATTCTGTGGGTTGTCTTTTTGCTTTGTTTATTGTATCCTTTGTTAAGCAAAAGCTTTTGAGTTTAAGTAGGTCCCATTTGCTTATTTTTATTTCCATTATTCTGAAGTAAAAAAAGATATTGCTGAGATTTATGTCAGAGAATGTTCTCCTATGTTTTCCTCTCTGAGTTTATAGTATCTGGTCTCACATTTAGGTCTTTAACCCATTTTGGGCTTATTTTTGTGTATGGTGTAAAAGAATAATCTAATTTCAATTTTTTAAAATTACATAGCTGTCTGGTTTTCCTAGCACCATTTGTTGAAAAGATTGTCTTCCAACATTGTGTAGTTTTGCCTCCTTTGTCATAGATCAATTGACTATAGGTACATAGGTTTATTTCTGGGTTTTTTATCCTGCTCCATTGATCCATATTTCTATTTTTGTGCCAGGACCATATTGCTTTGAAGACTATAGCTTTGTAGTATAGCCTGAAGTCAGGGAGCCTGATTCCTCCAGCTCCATTTTTCTTTCTCAAGATTCCTTTGGCTATTCAGGGTATTTTTTTGTCTTCATACAAATTTTAAGATTTTTTTTTTTGTTCTAGTTCTGTGGAAAATGCCTTTGGTAATTTGATAGAGACTGCATTGAATCTGTAGACTGCCTTGGATAGTATAGTCATTCTGATAATATTGATTCTTCCAATCCACAAACATGGTATATCTTTCCATCTTTTTGTGTCTTCTTCATTTCTTTCATCAGGGACTTATAGTTTTCAGAGTACAGGTCTTTCAGACAAATTAATCTTGATTTGACTATATTTGGTAGAAATGAAGGTAATTTTAGAGAAAAAAAATATGTTTCAATGAATATTAAACTCCAGTTTTGTTAATGGAGGTCTGTATTTACTAAGACTCATTTTACAGGCAGTTCCTTGCTGTTATGTTATACTAATGTACAGTTTAATTGAATTATTAAAAGGACACTCTAAGTTTGTTTCTGGAGCTTATCTCAGTAATCTCTTTGGATGAAGATCAGATGCCCCATGACCTGAAACCAGGGGATTATGCATATTGGAAAAGATATAATTTAAAGGACTGTCTCCAACCTAGATGGAAGGACCCTTATCAGGTACTCTTAACTAACTCATGCACAGTGAAACTGAAGGGATTGACTTGGATTAATTTCCACTCACAAAGGAACCCTGCACTGGACTGGCCTATAGAGAGGGTGACTGACCTCAAAATCATCTTAAAATAATTCTCAAACAGAAGAGTAACTCCACTCACACTAGGATGAGAAGAAGACAACATCAGAAGCAGGCAGCTTGCCCCAGATTCTGGGCCTGACTCATATGATCATTTATAATGTTTAGTGACTTCTTGTACCTTTGCAAATGAATCAAATTTTCTTCATCATAGACATGATCCTATGCTAGTTTCAAAAATAAATCTAATTTTGGGTTTGTGGCTAATAACCTGTGCTTAGGACTTTTGGGTTACCTTGCTGGATTTCTCCACTCCAAGGCCCTAATTGTTTGGCCCTATTTCAGTGCTTAGGAAATTTATTCTAGAAGAAAAAATTATAGTCCCGTTCAGAACACTGTTGCTATTACTAGATGGTATCCCCTTGCCTGGCCAGTTGATAATGCCTGCTCTGACCCTGGCCATAAATATGAATTTTCCTCTATTACTCAAGCTTGATCAGAGCAGCAAGCAAAATTTCAGCCAAAGAATAAATCCTCCCACAAGTATGGGATGGATTAATGTTGTTAACACCAGGCTATAGTAATTGAAGTTTAAACCCCTTTGTATGCTGTGAACAATTAAACTGTACTAGGGATAACCAGCTTAGTAACACTAGGAAATTAAGTCAGATACCTTATGGACAATGCCAATATATCAGTTCAGTTCAGTCATTAAGTTGTGTCCTACTCTTTGCAACCCCATGGACTGCAGCATGCCAGGCTTCCCTGTCAATCACCAACTCCTAGAGCTTGCTAAAAGTCATGTCTATCAAGTTGGTGATGCCATTCAACCATCTCATCTTCTGTCATCCCCTTCTCCTGCCTTCAATCTTTCCCAGCATCAGCATATATATATGCCTCTCTATATATTTATTTATTTATTTATATAAAAATATATTTATATATATATTTCCCAGCATCAACATCAGCATATATATATGCCAATGTATAATTTCCCTGAAGAATAAGAATTGGTACAGAACAAACTAAGTCAGATGACCTGGGATATATTGGGCTGCACCTAATGGAAGTTCTTGACTTAAATTCTTACAAATACTCTTAACTATATTATTATCTATATTGCCTGTTTTGTAAAATTATTGTTTCTTACATTACCAAATGTGTGACTGAGCCTCTGATAAAGTGATGACATGTAGCTCCATATGAGATCGAGGACTGTAATAGTGTAAGTCTAGATATGAGAAGAAGCAACAAGAGTGAATGTTTTCTTGGGCCATAGAGACTAGTAAGAAAGGTGGTCCAGAGACTTTCTTAAAAAAAAGTATCTATTTATTTATTCATTTTTGGCTGTGCCTGGTTTTCATTGCTGCTCACAGGCTTTCTCTAGTTGTGGTGAGTGGGGGCTACTCTTCATTGCAGTGCTCAGGCTTCTCATTGCCGTGGCTTCTCCTGTTGTGGAGCATGGGCTCTAGACATGCGGGCTTCAGCAGTTGCAGAGCATGGGCTCAGTAGTTGTGGCACCCAGGCTCTAGAACACTGGGTCAGTAGTTGGGGCATATAGGCTTAGTTGCTCCATCGCATGTGGGATCTTCCCAGACCAGGGATAAAACCTGTATCCCCTGCACTGGCAAGTGATCTCTTAATCACTAGACCACCAGGGACGCCCATCCCAGAGACTTTTGGTTACTTTTAGTAAGACCCAGTCCTGTAAGAGCACATTGAATAGCCTATCAGCAAAATCTTCACCACACCTGGGAATGAGCATCCTTAGCAGTCTATGGGGTTGCACAGAGTCAGACACGACTGAAGCGACTTAGCAGCAGCAGCAGCAGCAGCATGGAATGAAATGATCATGAAATGCTTCCAAATACAAGGTCAAATTTATGACAACGAGGAGGCCTTATCACCTATAAATTAGTACTTGTCACCAGCACTTTCTATCTATCTCTCCAAGGATTAAAGCATCGGAGCCACTGCAACTGAAGACCTCCAGCATCTTGAAAGGGGTTCAGGGGGGAGATCAGGAATGAAGTGCTCTGTGCTCTGAGAAAAACTAGAAGAACAGGCCTTCAGATAGTTAGATGCTTTCAGGAGAATATTTTATGAGCCAAAATTCTTGCATCTCTTCATACCTAGAGAAACACTAAAATCATTAATGATGACATCCACTTTAGCTATTAAGGAGAAAATTCCAATTAAAAGTGCTATGGTTCATGTTAGGAAAAAAGCCGCGGGAGGAAAAAGCCGCCTCTAAGGACCGGTGGTAAAGGCCTTTTATTAAGCGTCGCTCTCGGGCAGAACTCCCGGGGGCTGGTGAGTGAGGAGACAAAGGGAGTCTGCAAGGTGTGAGGGGTGGGGAGGGGTTTTATAGTCTGGGCAGGCATCCAGGCCAGGTCTTTTCATATAAGGAAGAAAGCGCGGGCTACAGCGGTGGTCAGTGTCCGAGGGCTTTATGTTGGTACCTGATTGGACAAGGCTGCAGGGGGCCAGCCCCTGGAAGTTTAGCCAGCCTCCGGAATTTGCCTTGCAGCACTTTCCCGGGGGCATGCCCCGACCTTTCAGTTCAGACATCCAAGATATTACTAGGTGATACTATGGGTGTGTTTCAGACAAGTTCTTGTACTTCTTGAGAACTTGTTTTATGAGCCCTGTCAGACTTGATGTCCCTAGCCATTCATGAGACAACACTAGCTGTGTAGCTGGTAGCTGGTAGCTGTAACTTTACATTTTCAAGTGTCCTCTTGTAACTATGACACTTTTTAGATGAAAAAATTGCTTTAGATCATATATTACAAAGAGAGAAAAGACATGTGTAGTGACCAATAGCTCCTGTTACTTATGTGTTAATACCACATCAAAGGTTAAAATTAACTTAGATAAAACTAGGCAACCAGCTACAAGTCTCCTCAAAGTGTCAAGTCCAGACTGGGTGTCATGCTTATTCTCCTGAAAAGAAATGAGATCTATTTTGTTATTAACATTCAGGTGGTCACTCACCCAACTACTTCTAACTGGATCTGCTGCACTGACCCCAGTCACAGTGGGATAATAGAAGTAGACATCTATATGTATATATATATCACTCCAAATGGTCCCATTCCTTTGGACAGAATAACCCAAGAGCTGACTCTATCTGAACCAAGATCAGAATTGCTACCAAATGTAACCTAGTTCTTACTCCTGCTTGGACCCCTGGTTATAATAATTCTTTTACTGGTCTTTGGAGCCTGTCTATCTACTTAATCTACTTGTCTAGTTTGTTCATTTTAAGGACACAATGTTTTCCCAGAGAAGATGATGGTACTGCAGAGGCTCCAGCCTTTCCTCAGGACAGATTCTGCTGGAATAACAACAGAAGTTACCCTGGGCCATTTAATGAGACAGGACAGGAACTCTGTGACCCTGGCTAGGTAGGGTCTGTGAGCCCCATGCTAGCCTGAAGAAGCTACAGAAGATAGACCTTCAACCCTCCTCCCAATAAAGATTTCTTGGGGCTCAGGGGGATTTGAGGCCAGAGATAGATAGGCTCCAGGTTAGACATTTACAGCCAGCCTCCTGTTTACACTTCCAGATAGAAATAGCAACAGGAAGATAGTAAATAGCAGGACTTCTGTCTCTGGTGCTAAGTTGCTTCAGTTGTGTCCGACTTTCTGTGACCTGCCAGGCTTCTCTGTCCATAGGACTCTCCAGGCAAAGATATTGGAGTGGGTTGCCATTTCCTCCTCCAGGACTTTGTCTCTGGTGGACACTTTACGATAATAGTAATGGCAGGGACAGAGAGGAACTGAGCCCTCTCCTTAGTTAAGAGATACAGAGACTACATATTTCTCATTCTTGAGATCAAGGAGAACTTCCTGGCTACATGTGCATAGAAAGGATCTTTGAGGGTCAAAAGGGGGCACTACCCTATAGTAGGTGATGTCAACCTACCCATAGGCCTCTTTACTAGAATGCATCTTGGCTTAAGAGATGTTCACACACAGGGAGGACTGTGAGTTAAAGCAAATACAAGGAAAGAAAGACAACTGGGCAAGAGGAAACATGGAAGAAATGACCCAAAAAAGTGATTCAAAGTACCACGAGGGCACGACTCTCTCTCTCAGCCAGCCCTGTGAGTCTATTCATACGTACTCTTTTTCCTCCTAATAAACAATTTACTTGTTTCACTACTTTCCATCTGTCTGTGGAAATGCATTTCTATACAACTGACAGGCCAGGGCCTTGTCACTGGCCACCTGCTCTCATGGTCTAGTGGCTAAGATTCAATGTGCTCACTGCCACGGCCTGACCTCAATTTCTGGACTTCACTCCCTGGCCAGGGGACTGAAATCCTGCTCAAAGCCACTGCAGGCTGAGGCCGCCTGACAGCAAAGGGAGTCACAGCCCTGGAAACTGGGCTGACTCCACGCATCTTCTATGACCTGCAGCATTTGACCACAACAGCATGTTTTAAAACTTGGCTCCTCCTGGCCTTCCTGGCCACCACACACTGGCCGCTCCTCCTCCCTTCCTCTGAGGTCTTCTCTCATCTGCCCTCCTCTAAAGGTCAGTATTCTTCTAGGCTCTATTCTCCTCTCTCTTAGTTGATTGGGCACAGAACATGAACCCTCTTCTTCAGACGTGCAACCACATGCCCACTGTTGAAATATGTGCTGAGCTAAAGCTGAGTGTGGGGAGGGATTTTTTTTGGTGGTCCAGTGGCTAAGACTCCATGCTCCCGATGCAGAGGGCCAGGGTTTGACCCCTGATTGGTGAACTAGACCTGACTTAGTGCAGCTGAGAGTTCACCTGCCACAACTAATGACTCCGCATGACTCGACAAGGATGGAAGATCCTGTGTGCTGCACCTAAGACCCAAAACAACCAAAGAAATGAAAATAAGTATTAAAAAAAATAAAGTTGAGTGGAGACCAAGTGTGGCTGAATGTCCAACTTGGGATGTACAAGTGAGTTCTAGCCTTGTTCCAACCAGGGTCCGTATCCACATGGAAGATTGCTACTGTTACTTCTACTGCTGCTGTTATTGAATGAAACTTGAATCTGCTCACCTACTGGCCGTAAAGCCAACCTACCGACCCCTGGCTGTGGTGAAGGAAAGTGCAGCGTTTATTGCAGGGCACCATACAAGGAGTCCGGGACAGCTAGTGCTCAGAAAGCCTGAGCCGAGTTCCCAGTGGGGTTCAGCAAGGCATTTTTAAAGGCCAGGTGAAGGAGAGGCATCCCAGGGCATATGATCAGCTCGTGGACAATTCTCAGATTGGTTGATGGTGAGGTAACAGGGCAGTGTCGCAGGGGCTAACATTATCAGTCTTTAGGTGCCAGTAGGTCTCAGGGCTGTGCTCATGGTCATCAGGTAGTTAATTTCTTCCATTTGGAGGGGGTTTTAGCTTCTGTAAAAAGCTCAGGAAGTGTGCATCTGATACTGTTTTCTAGGAATTTCAGAGAGAAGCTTAAAGCAAAGGTGTGGGGAAGGGAGTCTGTCCCAGAAAGGCTCTATAAGGTCTTGTTTGACTACCCTGCTGCTACTACAACTGGTATTTTGGTTGGCTGAAGAGGAACTCAGACCTTATTGTAGAAGTAAACAGCTTTCACTCCCATCACCACCATTACCAATATCCCTTTGCATCCACGATGGTCATGGGAGATTTTTTATGATCAGCTTAAGAAGGAGGTATGAAGCTTTGGGTTTGAGGCCATGAGGGGAGGCAGGAACAACAGGAGTGGTGAGAGGATGTCATGGCATCTGTATCTGCTGGACTCCACAGAACAGGTTTGTGCTCCCATCGTTAGAAGTGTAAAGAACATGTACTATACAATTGTTTATCAAAAATCTTTTCTTAGGAGGTGGGTGGCATATATAACACACATAAAGAAAAATTCTGAATTTCCCTGGTGTTCCAGTGGTGAAGAATCTGCGTTCCAATTCAGGGGAAACGAGTTTGATCTCGGTTCACAAACTAAGATCCCTCATGCTGCAGGGCAACGAAGACACCACAACCACTAAGTCCGCATGCCGCAACAAACAAAGACCCAACGCAGCAAAAAAGAAAGAAAGAAAAATTCATAAAACGTAAATGGACAGCAAGAAGAATTGCTATAAAACAGACACTCGTGGGGCTTCCCTGGTGGCTCAATGGTAAAGAATCTGCCTGCAATGCAGGAGATGCGGGTTTGAGCTCTGGCTTGGGAAGATCCTCTGGAGAAGAAAATATCAACCCATTCCAGTATTCTTGCTGGGAAAATCCCATGGACAGAGGAGCCTGGAAGGCTACAGTTCATAGGGTTGCAAAGAGTCAGACATGACTAGCAACTGAGCATCCATGCATCCAAACACTTGTATAAATAACCACCACCTAGATCAAGAACTAGGACAATCAGCCCTCTAAGAGCCAGCCCCCTCATACTTCTTTACTTTTGAAACCTTTCCTTCCTACCTTCCAAAAGGAAACCATGTTTCTGAGTTTTTGGTAATCACCCCTTTTGCTTTTCTTTGCAATTTTATCACCTTAGAATGAATCTCTGAATCAAATGTCATTTGATTTTGCTTGTTTTGAGCTTTATGTAGATTTATTGAAAATACTTTTTTTGTGAGTGTTTTCTTTCACTTCACTTCATGTTTGCGAACTGCATGCATGCTATTGTGTGGCGTGCATTCTCACTGTTCTTTGGCATCCCATCCATTGTGTGAATTAACCACACCTTCTACTGTTGAAGGACAGTTGGGTTGTTTCCAATGTTTACAAAGATGCTGTCTGTAGGACTGTTTTCTATGAGAGCCTTTGTGACTGTTGGGGAATCAAGCCATTGCAGTGATGCAGCGATGGGAAGGGCCGCTCGTGTGCAGAATCCACTCTCTGTGGGGCCCCGAGACCTCTCTGCATTGAGAGCACTGGGAGGTGGCACTTCAACGCCAGCACATTCTCACAAGGGACACTGTCAGCTGGGGTTTCTTGATGTGGCTTCTTGCATCTCAGTCTGAAGCAGAGAGAAAGAACTTGGCAACTTCTGTGTTTTCAGACTGCAGTGGAACACTGGTGTGTGAGTGCAGATGAAGTTGCTTTTTTTTTTTTCCTGCCATGCTGCATGACTTGTGGGATCTTAGTTCCCTGACCAGGTATTGAACCTGGACCCTCTGCAGTGAGAGTAGAGAGTCCTAACCACTGGACTGCCAGGGAGTTTTCTAGATGAGGTTTCTCTTTGGATATAGGAATGGGGTGCAGGTGATAGGCTGAGAGGTATTGTTATTTGGGTTTAAGTGTAAATGTCTATATATTGAATCCACTGTAGCCTAGTTCTGCCACAACTGTTGACTAGAGAGGAAGGGGCTCTTGTCAGACCACCTGGGTGGGTGAGTGTGTTACTCGCTGGGTCTCTGATGGGTTTTTGTTGGTGGCAGTGGGGTAGAAGGGCCTGCCCCCTTCCCACTGACTAAGCATACAGCTGATACAGATCATCAAGATGACACTGGAATGAAACACTCACATCTGTGCAGATCAGCAATGACAGATGGTGATTTTGCAGGGTCTGGAAGAATTGCCCTTTGTGAGAGAACCAGGTCTGGCCCCATGCATTGTGTAAATGAAGCAGAGTTTCTTTTCTTGCCTCTCTCTGTTTCAGTGAAGATCATCTTCCAGAAGCTCCCAGTATCCTCGTTTCATAGATGCAATTATGTGATCCAAACTGATTAAATGCTTATGTGTCAGGCACTGGTTGAAGTACTTTTTATGCATGTGCATTTACATCTCAAGCATCACTCTGGGTGTGGAAATGTATATCGGTCAGCTTTTGCTGTGTAACAATCCCTCCTCCCCCAAAGGTAGTGTCTGAAGATAACAAACATTTCTCACATTACTATGGGCTTGTTGGGGGTTTATTCTGACCTGGGCTGGCTTGGCTGGAGCTGGATAGTCTAGGAAAGCCTCACTCACATATCTGGCAGTTGGCCTGATGTCAGCTTGGGTAACAGTCACATGTCTCTCATCAATTAGCCCACACTTGTTCACATGGTGGTGGAAAGGTTCTTAACAGCAAGAGAGAGTAAGCCCTAATATGCAAGCACATCGCCAGCTTCTGCTTGCATTGCATTTGCTGCTGTCCTATTGGTCAAGGCAAGTCACACAACTAAAATTAGATTATGGAAGAAACCTTCTCAAGTTATGGTAATCAATTCACTCTAGACTCTTATCATCCCCATTTTGCTGAGGAGGAAACTGATGCTTAGAGAAGTTAAGGAACTCACCCCAGCTCACACAGCTCCTATTGGAAAGAGCTCAGCTTCAAATCCATGTCTATCTGCTGGTTAAACTGGTACCACAACTTCTATTTGTATTGCCTCCTTCCTCAGACCTGAGCACTTGTGTCCCCGTGCACCAGCTCCAGAGAGGAGAGATGAACTCAGTTAACCAGCCTCCCCCAAAGGGCCACTCAGCCATAGAGCCTGGCAGTTGCCTTTGCAGCCAACCGGCCTTAGCATCCTCTGCATCTCTGAAGAAAAAGTCCTCATGAATTCAGGTATTGCACTGGATTCTCTCCCCTGGATTAGTCTTGGGTGATCACATTCCATAGAATGTAGGAAATAGATGGAAAGAATAAAGATGGCGGTAGAAATGGGCCATTACGCTGCACATAAATGTACTAGCTCAATGGGTAACCATTAAACACCCGCTGTGTCTGAGCTAGATCCTGGTTGCTCAGGAGAAGTGCAGACAGGGGAACGGTTATTCTCTAAAGCACTGTTTTTCAACAATGTGTGTTAAGGTAACGTGTTGACATGATGGTGCTGTTAGGTAGTCAGAGCAGAAAAAACGGGGAGTCCAAAACGGTGGTTAGAAAGCAGATGAAAAAGAGAACAAAGGAAGAGTCCAAGGACTGCAGTGGGAACCTCTGGTGGGAAAAAAGTGCCCCCTTCTTGATCAATGGCAGCTATTGATGGGCCCACATGGGGTCTCATTGATAAGATGGCTCATTATGTTGATCCTGCAAACAAAGAATAAATCACAGTGATCTGTGAGACTGACCAAACTCCCCAAATGGCATCCTGTTATCTCACTGGTGCCTATCTTCTCAAAGCTGCGAGGCCACCAGATTCCAGACCTCTGGCTATGTGACCATCCTGCCAGAGGATTTTTCATTGGTGGGGTATAAGAAGGACTCCATCAGAAAGCGAGGACGCTGGTTCTCCTTAAGGGCCAGTCACCCTCTCTTTTCCCTCTAATACATTTCCCTTTTCTTGCCTGACTGCCCAATTCGCTCTCTTTTTCTCTGCACTTGCCTTACAGATATGAGCCCTATTTTACATGTGTAAGAACCAATCAGGTTCCAATGGGGAGGAGACAAAAAGTATAAAAAAGGGAAGCCAAGACAGGTTGAGGCCACTCCTTCGGGGCGGTCTTCCCTCACTTCTCCTGGGTGTACTATCTGCTGTCTGCTTAATAAACTCTTGGGCTGTAACTGAGCCGTAACACTGGTACATCATTTCAAAGCTCTGCTGCGATGAGACCAAACCAAGGGAAAGGAATGCACACACCCGACAGTGTTAAAGACAAGAGTCCCCAAATGAAGTCTCCTGTGCGACGCTATGGACCTTAGCCCCCTATGTTCCTCTGTCCCTGGGATTCTCCAGGCAAGAATACTGGAGTGGATTGCCATTTCTTTCTCCAATACCAAGCCCCATATCAACCAAACCAAGACTTAATTGTAGGTTTGACTCTCCCAGAAACGGAATCTTACACCAATCAGTCAGAAATTGCCTGATCAGTATTAATTAGGTGGCCCGACAGACCCCTGACATCCCCTGTAAGGATAATAACCTTGATCTACTTTTTACCTGGTGCAGCTTCCTGATTCCTGCTCCCTTCTGCCCACAAAATTGCCTTGTCTATTCTTTGGAGCTCCTTTCTATCTGCTAGACTGAATACTGCTTGATTCATGATTTGTTGAGTTGAATTTTATTTTTTAACAATAGATATCAAGACTAAGATGAAAGACTCTTAGACCTGGAAGCTACAAGACAGTAAGATCTTAAGATTCAGGAGAGATGGGAGAAGCAGGACATCTTTTCATAATACTGCCAGTGCAGACAGCCTCTTATTAGGTTGTCAGAACCTGTACTGAGGCGGGAGATAGATGGGTCCCAGACTGAGCAGCTGGGGTTTCTCCCTTGTGGACATATGCTCCAAAATAGCAGGAGAGAGGAGCTTAGCCCTGCCCAGATAAGAGATAAAAGACCACTTATACCTTATTCTCAAAGTCAAGGAGGCCTTACCCACTACTCATGCGCAGAAAGGCTCCTTGGTGATCAGAAAGGAAGAGGGCATCCCCTCGTAGTAAGTGATGTCAAACTATCCATAAGCCTCATCGCTGGATACCATCTTGGCTAAGAGATGTGTGCACACACAGGGGAGGACCTTGAGATAAACCTAATACAAACTCAGATCCAGGAAAAGTGAGATGATTGGCCAGAGGAAACCCAGAAGAAATGCACCATAAAAGTGATTCAAACTACCACGAGGGTGTGACTCTCTGATCCACCCATGTATCCATCCACATGTATTCTTTTTTCCACCCCAGATCAGTTACGACTTCTATGCATATTTGAGCCCACCATCTCTTTTTAAATTTAAGGTCTACTCCAAAAGGACATGTTTTTGATGACTCCGGGAAAATGGGGTGAGCAGGCAGGTTTGGGGTAAGGATTGGAAGGATAAAATATCTCCAAACTCCGTATTAGATTTGCAATCAAGCTGAAATTCTCAGTCTCCCAGGGCTTGTTATTTGTAAGAAACCAACGAAAAAAGTTATTTGTAAGAAACAAAGACCTAGATTTGCATTTGAATGTGGTGCCAATCAGTGCTCATTAGCGGAAATACAGTGCGGCACCATTAGCAGGAAGGTAGCTTTGGCAATCGCTCATTAGTTTTGTAGATTCCAATAAGTATTCTAAGGGATGCTTGGTGTCTGATGAGATCCAGAGGCCACAATCATTTCCCACCGTTTCTCCCCAGGGAAAGGCAATGTTCAGCAGGGATAACTATAGTCTCCTTTTCTTCCTTTTCACTCACACATGCCTCAGACTCCCCTGTATTTCTAGGGGCTGTAGGAGGTCAAAACTTTGAAGAACTGTAGGCCTAGAGAATCCGGTGGACAGAGGAGCCTGGTGGGCTGCTGTCCATAGGGTCACACAGATTTGGACTCAACTGAAGCGATGTAGCAGCCACAGCAGGAATTTCTTGGTTAGGACATTACTTATGAAATAATTGAGAAGTCAGGAGAGAATCTGTTTATCACACACACTCCCTTTGTTGAAAAGAAGGACTCCTGATGGGCTGAGGGCAGAAAGGAAACATACAATGGGGCCACCACTTTGTGGACGATCCCCGGATGAGACTCTCAAAGGAGAGCAGACCTCTTTGCCTGAAGGGCTGGAGAAATGGGGCCAGGCATAACTTCGGCCTGCAAGAAAAGTAAGCAGCTTTTGTTGAGAAAGAGCTCTCTGCAGGAGACCCTTTTGTCTTGTCGCTAACCTGAAACCAGGCAGCCCCATGCTCTAGCCACCTCTGGTCCTGGCACACCTCTCAAATCTCTTGACCACATACTACCTTGCTTAACCCGTTGGTCCTTTCTGTAGATCAAAGAAGTAAAAATGAAGAATGAGTTCTTCACAGATAAGCAGATCTCTCCCCTAGCTCCCCTTTCAGTAATCGTGGGAACAAACTGTGAACAAGATGGCATCTAAAGAAAAATCATAAATTGCCAAACCTGCACGCTGGCCCGCACAAAGTGGGGATGACCGTGACTCTAATTGCCTCCCTTCACCCCATCTCAATGATTAACTGAGACTACCTCCCTTTTCCCCCTGAAACGCTTTTATCTCTGAGCAGAATCTTTGGAGAAGGTTTTTGGGGACTCTGAGTCCACCATCTCCCAGGATTGCTGGCATTCTGATTGAAAGCATCTTTCTACCAGCACCGCTCTCTCTCTCCCTCTCTCTTTCATATTGATTTTCAAGCAGCAAACAGCCAGACCTCATTGGGCAACAGACTTGAGAGCTTAACCAGGTCTCAGGAGCTCATTTAACTAAGGGAAACTTCTTAGCCTCTAGGCGTTAAGGGACCTCCTAGGACAATAGCAAGCACATAGGAGCTCAATAAGACAGTGGCTTTAAACCCAAATGTTAGAATTACATGAGCTTCGGTTCAAGCTCCAGCCAATCCACCAGTCTCCTATGGTGATTCTTGGGCACACTGATGTTTGAGAACTGCTGAGCTGGCCTGTCCTGCTTCTGACAGTTCGTGCTCAACCCCAGGCACTTGTACTTGAAGAGGGTGACTCCCAAGGTGTGGGCCACTCCTGTAAACAAAGTGTAATGAAAATTTAATTTTCCCTAGACAGCAAGCATTGTTCCTCTTTTGTAATAGAACTTGCTTTTTAAATTTTTCATCTTTCAACTACCATCTGTACTCCATGGGATCTTGTTCTTCAGGGGAGGTGGTCTCTGCCCCCAGGAAGTAGCATTATTGGTCTAAACAAACCATGTTTTCCTATTCCTTCTGCTTAGGATGGGCTTAGGGGTGGGGACATGAGACATTTCTGGCCAATGAGACATGAGTGGAGACTGTGCTGGGGCTCCTGGCAGAGGTTTTCCTTGTTGATCAAGAGGAGGCAAAGAGGGACTAAACAAACCCTCTCCTGACTCTGGGTACCATTGTGAGAAAATGTTGCCTGGAGCTTGGGCAGCCATACTGAGGTCATGAGGAGGCCCCTAGGTCAAGGATGGTAGAAAGGAACAGCAGAAAGAATCTGGGCTTTACGGACAATACAGAACTGCTGAATCCATCAGCTCTGCAGTCATCACTTTTTTATGTGAGATAATTACATTCCCTCAAAGTTTAAAGACAGATCCATTGGTAGGTTTCCTGTTGCTGAAAGTTTCATAAAAAGAGAGATGGAGGTGTAACTCTGGAGGCCTGAGAAAGTTCTGAGAGAAGGAGACCCTGAGGCCAAAACAGCAAGTCTAGGATCTGGACTGTATCTCTACAGCGGCATGACCTTTATACCACAGTGTAGGGGCTAAAATGGAATCAGAGTGCCTGGGTTCAGAGTCCAGGTCCACCACTTAACTAACTATGTCACCTTGGGCAAGTTGCTTAACCTCAGTTTCCTCATCTGTAAAACAGGATCATAATAGTACTACATAATAGGATTTAAAAAGCTTAAATTAGTAATCTGAAGTACCTAGCCCATGCTAAGTACTACACAAATATTAATTATGAGGCGAGGAATATTTAACAATCACTTTTGTTTTTCCCTTTATATGTTACAATTTACCTTTGTTAAAAAAATAAACTTTTCATTTTGAGATAATTATAGATTTATATGCAGTTGTAAGTAAAAATATAGAGAGATTCCATGCACTATGTACCCTGTTTCTCCTGATGGTAATATTTTGCAACAGTCTCATACAACGTCACAGTCAGAATATTGCCATAGCTACAGTGAGGAAACAGACATTCCCATCACCACAAAGATTTCTCTTTTTACCCTTTTATAACCATGTCTACTTTCTCCTTACCTCCACCCCCTTCTTAATCTCTAGCAACTACTAGTCTGTTCTCCATTTCTATGATTTTATCATTTTAAGAATGCCATATACATGGAATCATTTAATAGGTGGAGTTTAGCTTCCCTGGTGGCTCAGAAGGTAAAGCGTCTGCCTGCAATGCAGGAGACCTGGGTTCGATCCCTGGTTCGGGAAGATCCCCTGGAGAAGGAAATAGCTACCCACTCCAGTGTTCTTGCCTGGAGAATCCCATGGATGGAGCAGCCTGGCTGGCTACAGTCTGTGGGGCTGCAAAGAGTTGGACATGACTGAGCGACCGTGGACTTTGGGGTTTGGCGTTTTTTCACTCGGCATTGTTCTCTGGAGATTCATACGGGTTGTTGAATGTATCAAGATTTGTTCCTTTTTACAGCTGAATGGTATTCCATGACGTGGGTATTCCATGGTTTGTTTAGCCATTTATCTAGTGAAAGACATTTGGGTTATTTCCAGTTTGGGGCTATTACGAATAAATCTGCTGTAAATGTTCATGTAGAGATATTTGTGTGAACATAAATTTTCATTTCTCTGGGATGAATGCCCAAGACCACAATTGCTGGGGTCGTATGGCAGTTGCATTTTTAGTTTTTTAAAGTAACTGCCAAATTGTTTTCCAGAATGGCTATAACATTTTACATTCTCACTAGTGATGTATGTTTCATCTTTGGCAACATTTGGTGTTGTCATTATTTTTCATTTTAGTTATTTTGATAAGTGTGAGGTGATGTCTTACTATGGTTTTAATTTACATTTCCCTCTTTCCATGTTCCTATTTGCCATCTGTATCTCCTCTTCAGTAAAAAGTCTCTGTGTATCTTTTGCCCATTTTCTAATTGGATTGTTTGTGGGTTTTGTTGTTGCTGAGTTTTAAGAGTTCTTTATGTGTTTTAATATTTATTTACTTACTTATGGCTGTCCTGGGTCTTCGCTGACGCATGGGCTTTTCTCTAGCTGTGGTGTGCAGGCTTCTCACAGCAGTGGCTTCTTTCATTGCAGGGCACGGGCTCTAGGGCAAGTGGGCTCAGTAGTTGTGGCTTTCTGGGCTCTGGAGCACAAGCTCAGTAGTTGAGGTGCATGGGCTTAGTTGCTCCGTGGCATGTGGGATCTTCCAGGATCAGGGATCAAACCATGTCTCCTGCATTGGCAGGCAGATTCTTTACCAGGGAAGCCCAAGAGCTCTTTATGTATTTTAGATACTCATCTTTTGGTGGATATGTGTTTGCAAATATTTTCTCTTGTCTATAATCTGTCTTTTCATCCTCTTAACAAAGTCTTAAAATCTTACTCAAATATTTCAGAGGCAGATAGTTTTTGAAGGAGAAAGGAGGAAGCAGGAGCTTAGATAGCTTAGGCATCAGATAAGCATTAATTAATTAGTTAAGTAAGATAAGGTATTAATAAGCACTTAATGAATTATATGTTTTCATAATAATAAATGCGAGCTAATAAATAAATAAATGAAATAATAAATTTTTATTTCATAAAAATAAATAAATAATAAATGTGAACACGGGGTAGAAAGGGAGAGTGGAGTGAAAGAAGGCATTTATGACCCTCATGACCCACCCCACCCTGGCCCTCATGACCCAGAATTGAGAATTATCCTTAGCGAAAGCTCCCATTTGAGAGAATTAAGAGAAACTGAGGCAAGAGGTAGATGAGACTCCCCCCAGGGTAGATCCTCCAAGACGAGAAAGGGACAGTTGAAGCGGGAGTCTGGGCCCTGCCCAGAAAGGAAATGAGACCAAACAGTTGTCATTCATGAAGTCAGGAGATCTCCTGGACCACACAAGGGCAGAAAGGCTCCTTGAAGGTCAAAAGGCAAGTGATGCTAAGTGATACTAACTACCTATAGGCCTCTTTGGTAGAATTCATCTTGGCTAACAAATACATGGGCACATATGGGAGGATCCTGAGATACACCAAATATGGACTTTGAACCAGGGAAATTCAAATGATTGGCCAAAAGAAACCAGGAAGAAATGCCCCATCTAAGGTGATTTAAACTTCCACAGGGCATGGCTCTTTCTCAGTCCATGTGTGTGTCTATCCATACGCACTGAACTTTTCTTTCCTCCTATTAGTAACAAACACTTTACTTGTTTCACTACTTTCCATCTTTTGGGGATTCTTTCTCTGCAAAGCCAAAGAGCCCAGGGCCTTGTCACTGACCGCTTGTGTAGTGGCTAGGATTTTTTGCTCTCACTGCTGTGACCCAGCCTTAAGTTCTGGCTGGGAACCAAAAGCTTGCTTCAAGCTGCTGCAAGCTGAGGTCCCCCGAGAACAAAATTATTTCTGGAGAACCATCTTTAGGCGGCAGCCAAGAAGAGGGAAGAAAGAAACAGGGGCCTGAGGCAGGGCCTAAACTGTAGGATGGGGAAAACCACTAGAGAAGAGCATGCGGTTTCCCTCAGCACTCAACAATAAGGACATTTAAGATCTCAGATAAGAATTACAGAAGTAGACAGCTTTGGGTCTGTTTAGAGAAGCAACCATCAAGGTGGCTTGACCAGTTGCCAGGAGTCAAGGTGGAAAAATGATCATGCAGACTGTTTCTCATATTCACCCAGTGCAAGGGCTTCTGGGTCAAAGAAAGACAGGAGAGACTCTGGAACATTTGGAAAGGAAAATTTAAAAGTTTAAATAGGGCCAGTGGAACTAGCAGGAAGAAGGAAATGTTGAGAAAGATCTAACGACTTGAGAGATCATCACCGCAAATTCAAAAATGTAGCTTTGAAGCCAAATCTAGCCTCCATACCCCAACACTGAATTAAACCTTGGAGACAGAGTTTTGGGTGAAGTAGAAACGAACAGCTTTAGTGCTTTGCCAGGCAGAAAAGGACACAAAAGGCTAATGCCCTAAATACTGTGTGTCCTAACTTGCAAGGGGTAGTGAGGAATCTGAGAGCGTTCAAGGAGCAGGATATGGTCAGCTCATGGACATTCTTCGGACTGGTTGGTGGTGAGGTATACGGGAGTGAGCATCATCACCAATTTGGTTCCAAGTGGTCTGGGGTCTACCTGCTTGTGGGCAGGTTAACTTCCTCCTTAGCCGTTAACTTCTCCTACCTGGTGGGGCTTTCAGGATCTACAGAGCAGCTCAAAGACGGCACTGGAGGTGTGCCTTGATGAGGAGCCGGGACCCTGCCCCAGGACTGACTATTGCTTCTCACGACTGCTTGTTCTTCCCTTGTCTTACAGACCCTCTCTTCCCCAATTAACAACTGCTTGAACCTTCCAGGAACTTGGGGAAGGCCACAGAGGCTGAATGAAGCCTATTTCCTATAATCAAAGAAATAGGGGACCCAGAAAGGGTTTTGTGCTTAGGAGTCCCACAGGGTCCTGCTTGGTATCAGCTTCTCAGACATGATGTTGGAGCTGGCTCTTTCTCTCTGGAAAATGAGGGTTTCTGTAGAGTAGGGAGGGTGATCATTTGCCTGGATAGTAAGTCCTTCTAAAGGGGAAATAATGTTACTAAAATGTCGTTTAATCTCTCACTCTTGTTTTACTTCCAATGACTTTTTTCCCCCTTCTTGTAAAAATAAGGCATATTCCTTAAAAAAAAAAAAAAAAAAAAAAAGAAAGACATGGAAACTATTAACAAACAAAAAAGGAAGGATAAAAAAATCATAATTCTGCTACACTGCAAAACTACTCTTTTATATTGGTTACATTGTATTTGTATTCCATTATATTTTATATTATATTTGCATTACATTACAATATACTTGTATTAATTTCACATTATTTTAAAAAATGCTACAAAATTTGAAGTTTTTATCCTGCTTTTTATTTTTCCCTTTCCATTATATTGTGAATAGTTTTCCTTGTTAGTGTGGGTTTCTGGTGAAAGTAGTTTTTAATGCTGCTTAATAATGGATCAAGTGGCTGTATGGTAATTTCCTGAATAAATCTTTCCCATTCGTTGGACAGTTGAGCTTGTTTCCATTTGGAGCTATTAAATGGATGATTTGGTGAGAACTGCAATGAGAATACCCACAGTCACTATTCAAACGAGCACTGACCAGGCTGAGAGGTTTACAGTTCACATTTATTGGATCCTCACAGCAACCCAACCAGGCAGAAGCCACTGTGGTTTATTCCACTTTTTATTATTAAACTATAAAAATAAAATAAAGCAATTCAAGCAGAACTAAAAGGACTAATGGGAAGGCTCACTCCCTCCTTCCCCTCCCATCAACCTCGATTATCCCCCTCCTCAGAGATAACGCAGTGTATTTCTTAAGCATCCTTCCAGAAATTTTCTGTTCATATCCAAACACACAACCCATAGCATACATTTTACTGTGAAACTTTCTACCTATCTGAGTGAAATATCTCAACATCTTTCTATGTTTAGATATATCGATCTGTGAACCAGCCACAATTATTTTCATTTTCATTTTACACTTGAAGAAGCTAAGGCCTAGGAGGTAAAGAAACATGCTTTTATTGATTGAATTGTGTAACCCCCTCAAAGGGATGGTGAAGTCCTAACCCAGTGGTCAGAATGTGACTTCATTTGGAAGAAGGGTCATTGTAGATGTAATTAGTTAAGATGAGGCATACAAGAGTAGGGTGGGCACTCACTCAATATGATTGGTATCCTTATAAAAAAGGGGACACGTGGACGCAGACACAGACATTTGCAGAAGGAAAACTAAATAATAGACATTGGGAGACCACCATGTGAAGATGGAGAATAGCAGTGATGCACTTATAAGCCGAGGAATGTGGAAGAAATCTGAAAACCATTAGAAATTAGGAAGAGCCAAGTAAGGATTCCTACAGATTTCAAAGGGAACAGGGTCCTGCCAATACCTTGATTTCGGACTTCTAGCCTGGGGAACTGTGAGACAGTCTAGTCAGGTATGTGTGCGTGTATTTTTATAAAGCCAACACTTTGAGGTACGTTTCAGCAGGCCTAGGAAATCAGTGGGCTTCCCAAGTGGCATGGTGGTAAAGAATCCACCCACCGATGCAAAAGCCACAGGCGATGCGGGTTCATACCCTGGGTCGGGAAGATCCCCTGGAGGAGGGCATGGCAACCCACTCCAGTGTCCTTGCCAGGATAAGCCCATGGACAGAGGAGCCTGGTGGGCTACAGTCTAGGGGATCACAAAACACGGGACGTGATTGAGTGACGAGCATGCACACAGGAAACCCATATGCAGCTCAAAGCTTCACAACTAGTATGTGGCGGGGCTGGCAGCTGAACTCAGGTAGGTGTGACCCCAAGGTTAACAGGATGTTTTGTTTGAGCTCACACCTATATAGTACTTAGCCAGTGCCAGGCTCTTTTCTGTGCATTTTACATTATTTCTCTGCAGCAGGCCTCCCCAACCTCAACAGGCTTCAGCAGTCATTCCCTCCTTGAGGTTATCTGGCGGCCCCCACCAGGGGCTTTCCTGATAGCTCAGTTGGTAAAGAATCTGCCTGCAAAGCAGGAGACCCTGGTTCAACTCCTGGGTCAGGGAGATCCCCTGGAGAAGGGATAGGCTACCCACTCCAGTATTCTTGGGTTTCCCTTGTAGTTCAGCTGGTAAAGAATCCATCTGCAGTGTGAGAGACCTGGTTTCGATCCCTAGGTTGAGAAGATCCCCTGGAGAAGGGAAAGGCTACCCACTCCAGTGTTCTGGGCTAGAGAATTCCATGGACTGTATAGTCCATGGGGTCGCAGAGTCGGACACGACTGAGCAACTGTCACTTCACTTCACTTCCACCAGGGGGCAGACCTGCGCCTTTGTGTCCAGAAAGGAGAACACTGACGTCAAGTCCCTCTGTACAGATCGCCTATAAACTCAGTCCATTAAAGCAAGGGTCTGCCTAGGAAAGTGGGTGCAAATAAACTTGGGGGCTCTGTGGAGGAGAGAGCACCAGGCCTCTGGGGGCATGGGCAGTCTGGTCTTTAGGTAGTTCTGTCGCTAGAGGTAGGAACATATTGTTTTCCCTCCAGAAAGATCCTGAGTCCATTCTATTCAATGACCTTCTGAGGCATAGAGTTGATTGTTTGTGTGACAAGCACCAGTTCTGGGCATTGCTGTTGAAAAGATCCACCTTTCTCCAGATTGTCTTAGCAGCCGTGTCTACAGTCCCATTACTTCATGGCAAAATAGATGGGAAACAGTGGAAACAGTGGCAGACTTTATTTTCTTGAGCTCCAAAATTACTGCAGGTGGTGACTGCAGCCATGAAATTAAAAGATGCTTGCTCCTTGGAAGAAAAGTTATGACTAACCTAGACAGCATATTAAAAAGCAGAGACGTTACATTGCCAACAAAGGTCCATCTAGTCAAGGCTATGGTTCTTCCAGTAGTCATGTATGGATGTGAGAGTTGGACTATAAAGAAAGCTGAGTGCCGAAGAATTGATGCTTTTGAACTGTGGTATTGGAGAAGACTCTTGAGAGTCCCTTGGACTACAAGAGATCCAGCTAGTCCATCCTAAAGGAAATTGGTCTTGAATATTCATTGGAAGAACTGATGTTGAAGCTGAAACTCCAATACTGTGGCCACCTGATGCGAAGAACTGACTCACTGGAGAAGACCCTTGTGCTGGGAAAGATTGAAGGCAGGAGGAGAAGGGGACGACAGAGGATGAGATGGTTGGGTGGCATTACCGACTGAATGGAGATGAGTTTGAGTAAACTCCAGGAGTTGGCGATGGACAGGGAGTCCTGGCGTACTGCAGTCCATGGGGTCGCAAAGAGTCGGACATGACTGAGCGACTCAACTGAACTGAATTGAACTACACCACATGACCCTATCCCCGCTGGACCCAAGTGGAGCTGGAGGGAGTCTGCACCTTCCCGCTGCTTCTCTGGCTTGAAAGCTGTCCTGTCTGCTCTCACTGCTGAGCCCCAGCTGTTCGGCCCACCTGTGGATTCCGTAAAACGCTCCACGAACCAGCCCACACCCTTTTCTTTCTGCAACTCCCCACTCCTTTGAGAGCTCTAATCAGAGCTAGTTTCCATTATTTGCAAAAGCACAAAAGCAAAAACCTGAGTTCAAATGACTTAGGATGACTTTTGTGGATATAAAAAATAAAGGATTAAATGTATTATTTAAAATCATAAAGGCAAAAAAAAAAAAGATAAAAATAAGAAAGCTGCAAGACCAACCAAGCACCCAGAAAAGAACCTACTGTGTGTAGACTCAGTGAATATATTTATTCACTGTCTGCAGGAATTCACTACAAACAGTATCACATGAAACTGGAGAACCAGAGAAGGAGAGCAAAGCTGAGCTAAATTATCTTTCTTTCTTAGCAATGAAGACAAATAGCTTCAAGTTAATAAATTAAGACATAAAAATACTGTCATTGTTGTTGTCATTGTTTGACTCTTTGTGACCCTGTTTATTGCACCATGCCAGGCTTCCCTGTCCTTCACCATCTCCTGGAGCTTGCTCAAACTCACGTCCATTGAGTCAGTGATGCCATCCAACCATCTCATCCTCTATCGTCCCCTTCTCCTCCTGCCCTCAGTCTTTCCCAGCATCAGGGTCTTTTCCAATGAGTCTGCTCTTCCCATCAGGTGGCCAAAGTATTGGAGCTTCAGCTTTAGCATCAGTCCTTCCAATGAAAATTCAGGATTGATTTCCGTTAGGATTGACTGGTTTGATCTCCTTGCAGTCCAAGGGACTCTCAAGAATCTTCTCCAGCACCACGGTTTGAAAGCAACAATTTTTCGGTGCTCAGCCTTCTTTATGGTCCAATTCTCACATCCATACATGACTACTGGAAAAAACATAGCTTTGACTGTATGGACATTTGTCAGTAAAGTGATGTCTCTGCTTTTTAATGCGCTGTCTAGTTTGTCATAGCTTTCCTTCCAAGAAGTAAGCGTCTTTTAATTTCATGGCTGCAGTCACCATCTGCAGTGATTTTGGAGCCCAAGAAAATAAAATCTGTCACTGTTTCCATTTTCCCCCCCATTTTTGCCATAAAGTGATAGGACCGGATATAATAATCTTAGTTTTTTGAATGTTGAGTTTTAAATCCGCTTTTTCACTTTTCTCTTTCACCTTCATCAAGAGGCTCTTTTGTTCCTCTTTGCTTTCTGTCAATAGAGTGATATAATCTGCATACCTGAGGTTGTTGATATTTCTCCCGGCAATCTTGATTCCAGCCTGTGAGTCATCCAGCCCAACATGTCACATGATGTACTCTGCATAGAAGTTAAACAAGCAAGATGACAATATACAACCTTGACGTACTCCTTTCTCAATTTTGAACCAGTCCACTGTTCCACGTCCGGTTCTAACTGTTGCTTCTTGACTTGCATACACGTTTCTCAGGAGGCAGGTCAGGTGGTCTGGTATTCCCATCTCTTTAAGAATTTTCCACAGTTTGTTGGAATCCACACAGTCAAAGGCTTTGGTATAGTCAGTGAAGCAGAAGTAGATGTTTTTCTGGAATTCTCTTGCTTTTTCTATGATCCAACAGATGTTGGCAATTTCATGTCTGGTTCCCCTGCCTTTTCTAAATCCAGCTTGAACATCTGGAAGTTCTTGGTTCACATACTGGCTTGAAGGATTTTGAACATTACCTTGTGAGCATGTAAAATGAGCACAATTGTATGATAGTTTGCCTTTCTTAGAGATTGGAATGAAAACTGACATTTTCCAGTCCTGTGGCCACTGCTGAGTTTTCCAAATTTGCTGCCATATTGAGTACAACACTATAATATCATCTTTTAGGATCTGAAATAGCTCAACTGGAATTCCATCACTTCCACTAGCTTTGTTTGTAGTGATGCTTCCTAGGGCCCATTTGACTTCACACTCTAGGATGTCTGGCTCTAGGTGAGTGACCACATCATCGTGGTTATCTGGGTCATTAAGATCTTTTTTGTATAGTTCTGCTGTGTATTCTTGCCACCTCTTCTTAATATCTTCTGCTTCTGTTAGGTCCTGGACATTTCTGTCCTTTTTTGTGCCCATCTTTGTATGAAATGTTCCCTTGGTATCTCTAATTTTCTTGAAGAGATCTCTAGTCTGTCCCATTCTATTGTCTTCCTCTATTTCTTTGCATTGTTCACTTAAGAAGGCTTTCTTATCTCTCCTTGCTGTTCTCTGGAGCTCTGCCTTCAGTTGCTATTCTCTGGAACTCTGCATTCACTTTCCCTTTCTCCTTTGCCTTTTGCTTCTCTTCTTAGCTATTTGTAAGGCTTCCTCAGACAACCATTTTGCCTTCTTGCATTTCTCAGAGGCACTTACCAGCTGGCATCTACCTTCCTTTTGTCAGTCCAACAGAGGAAAATGGGGTCTCATTATCGTTTTAATTTGCATTCCCTTAATTGTGTAAGAGATTGAATGTTTTCCCCTATGAGTATAAGCCGTTTGTATTTCCTTTTCTGTGAATTGCCTTTTCATGTCTTCACACTAATGGAAATTCTCTCTCTCCCCTTCAGTACTTTCTTTTTCTTATCTGATCGCATTATTACTCAGCTGCCTCCTCTCGGTTATTTTTGGCACACTTGAGCTGCTCTAAGTTCTTCTTTCCTCTTCCTCCTGCTCCTCTGCTGCTCTCTTCCTCCTATTTGAGTGTGTAAATGCCTCATGCTACATGTACAAACACTCATGCTTTGTTCTCTGCCTCTGTGAGGTGGATCAGACACCCCCATGATTTTTGGGCTCCAAAAATCACTGCAGATGGTGACTTCAGCCATGAAATTAAAAGACGCTTACTCCCTGGAAGAAAAGCTATGACAAACCTAGACAGCATATTAAAAAGCAGAGACATAACTTTGCCAACACAGGTTCGTATAGTCAAAGCTATGGTTTTTCCAGTAGTCACATATGGATGTGAGAGCTGGACTGTAAAGAAGGCTGAGTGCTGAAAAATTGATGCTTTTGAAATGTGGTGTTGGAGAAGACTCTTGAGAGTCTGTTGAACAGCAAGGAGATCCAACCACTCAGCCCTAAAGGAAAGAAACCCTAAATATTCATTGGAAGGACTGATGCTGAAGCTGAAGTTCCAATACTTTGGCCACTTGATGCAAAGAGACTACTCATTGGAAAAGATCCTGATGCTGGGAAAGACTGAGGGCAGGAGAAGAAGGGGGCAACAGAGGATGAGATTGTTGGATGGCATCACTGATGCAATGGTTATCAGTTTGAGCAAGCTCCAGGAGATGGCAAAGGACAGGGAAGCCTGGCATGCTGTAGTCCATAGGGTCGCCAAGAGTTGGACATGACCAAGCGACTGAACAACAACAAGGAACCTTCTGGCCAAGGACTTCCAAAGCTGGCTCTCTGCCTGTGAGGGTGCAGGAAAGACAGTGGGGAGAAAGTGCAGAAGAATCCATAAGTGAAAGCCAAAGTATCGTTCCATCAGTTTGTATAAACAGTTCTGCAAGAACCTGAACTCAGTACTTGTTAGTGGTTAACTTGGGGGACGGGATCTTATGTCTTTCTTTGTAAAAAGAAAATTTTTTAAAAAAAATTAAGATTGTGGGTGAATTTTACTTTCTTTCCTCTTAATAGTTTTCATGGAAATATTTAATAGAAAAAAAAAAAGGTAACATTCAAAGAGTAACAAAGTGTATATAGTGAAAATGAAGTGTCTCTTTTATCTGAATCCTCGGGAACAATTACTAGTATCAGTTTCTCTTGTAAATTTTCAGACTTGTTCTGTGTATTGTCTGTCTGTCTGTCTCTCATATTTCTGTCTCTTATCTCTTTCTCTCTCTCATCCTTAACTCTTTTTTCACTAGTGGGTGTATCATATGCAAACTTTCAAGCCCCAAACTGTATATCTGGGGAATTGTTTAATATAATCCCATAAAAATCCACCTCATTAACAAATGGCTTTGTAATATTCTTATGTGTAAGCTCTGTAATATATTAAACACTTTCCCCATTAATTAGAAAAGATTATTTCCCATTTTTAGCTGCAAACAGTGACTGAAAAAATAACCTTGAGCAAACACATCTTAGATTTGAGAGTATGTCTAAGATAAATTACTGAAACTAGATAGAGTTCTTGGGTCAAAGTCTGCCCCCCCCCTCATTTTAAACTTTTGAGATTATCTAATAATTTCCTTTCAAAGAAGTTGTACCAACGTGTGCTCATACCAACAATGTGTGAAGATGTCTGTGTTTATACTTCCTTTTAAGCTTAGTCTCTTGTCAAACATTTTAATCTTAGCAGTTCTGATGGGTGAACACAGTGTATCTCATTGTGTTTCTTTACTCGGTGACCAAGCTGAGCATATCTGTAAAGATGCTTATAAATCCCTTAAATCTCTTTTCTTGGGAACAACTTGTACCTGTTCTGCTTAAATTTGTTTGCTGTTAGGTTGTTGGTCTTCCATATACTAATTTTTAAAAGGTCTTTTTATATTAGGAAAATTAGCCCACACTTTGTTATATGTGTTATGAATATTTTTCTTAATACACAGTTTGTCTTTTAATTTTGTTTAGTGTATATGTATGGAAATTAAAATTTTTACCTATTGTAATTTACCAGTCTTTTCTCTTATCACATCTCAAATTTGTGTCTTTCTTAGAAAGGTCTTTGCTTGTCCAAGATTATGAAAAAAATTTCCCATTTTTCTAGTAGTCTAATGACTTTATTTCTTTTTGTTATGTTTTATTTTTGTTTTACTTTTTTGCTTTAACATTTTTGCCCCATCCAGAATTAATTTGATATAAGGAGTGAGATAGGAACCTACCCCCTCTTTTGTCAATCTGGATGATTACCCAGATCTTCTAAAAACATTTATTGATGACTGTGTCTTCTACCCAATTACTTACAATGCCTCCCATAAAAACAAATACCATATGATATAACTTATATATGGAATCTAAAATATGGCACAAATGAACCTATCTACAAAACAGAAATAGACTCACAGACACAGAGAACAGGCTTGTGGTTGCCAAGGATGGATTGGGAGTATGGGACTCGCAGATGCAAACTAGTATTTATAGGATAGATAAACAACAAGGGCCTACTATATAGTAGGGAACTATATTCAGTATCTATAATATTGGGAACTAAATTCAATATCCTATAATAAGCCATGTGGAAAATAGAAATCCATTGGAAAAAAAATGCTTCTTGGGAATTCCCTGGCGGTCCAGTGGTTAGGACCCTGCGCTTTCGCTGCTGAGGGACCCAGTTCAATCCCTAGTCAGGGAACTAAAAATCCCACAAGCCATATGATATGGCCAAAAAAAAAAAAAAAAAAAGCTTCTCATATGGGCTTCCCTGGTGACAAAGATGGTAAAGAGTCTGCCTGCCATGCAGGAAGACCCAGATTCAATCCCTGGAGAAGGAAATGGCAACCCACTGGAATATTCCCACCTGGGGAATCCCATGGACAGAGGCGCTGGTGGGTTACAATCCATGGAGTCGCAAAGAGTTGGACATGGTTGAGTAACGAACACCCTCTCAAGTCTTATGCAGAAGCTGATTGATATGGATACCGGCAGAAAGTCTTGGCTAACGAAACTCTGAGATTCTGGTCAGTTCTTCATTTTTCTTGCTAATACTGTTATCTTTCAAAAGGTAGAGGAAGTGTCTAGAGGAACCTTTGCCTTGGGCCAATTCTGGCCAAGCAGGCGGAACAAGCTGATGAAGGGAAGTGACCAGAACCTCAGTAGAAAGTGGTTGTGTCATTCTAGACGCTCTGCCGTCTCCCAGGTTGGTTCACCCTCCAGCTTCATCCAGCCCAGCTGGCAACACCCTTGTGGTCGGCATCCCTGAAGGCCTGGCTCTGCTTCTAGCAACAGGAAGTCTGACAAGCAAGCTCCCCAAACACACCCTTCCCTCTCTTCCTTCCAGTTCGTTGCACACATCCTCCCCTTTGCCTGCAACTCTTTCTGTCCTTTCTTTGCCTACGGCTCTTCAGCCTTTATTTCTCAGTTTAAAGGTTGCTTCCCTTGTGGAACCTTCCCTGGGACACTAAGCTCTGGGCTCTGTGCTAAGGGGCTTCCGCCGTGTCCGACTCTTTGCGACCTTATGGACTGTAGCCCACCAGGCGCCTCTGTCCATGGATTCCCCAGGCAAGAATACTGGAGGGGGTTGCTCTGCCTTCGTCCAGGGGATCTTCCTGACCCAGGGATCAGACTGGAGTCTCCCACATCTCCTGCCCTGGCAGGCAGGTTCTTTACCACTAGCGCCACCTGGGAGCTATTCATATTCCAGTCATAGTCTTCATCCAAGACCGGTGGGGTGGAGATGGAAAAGCCACACTTACTCCAGGAGTCCGATGGTCTGGAAAGTGGCCTGGGGTAGAAATCTCAAATGGAGATTTCTCATAGCCTATCTGGCCGAGGACCAGGGCTGCTACATACTGTGTGGGCTCAGTGCAAAATCCAAACTGTGGGGTCCTTTGATCAATAATTACAAATCTCAAGACAGTGACTGCAGAGCATTAAACCCAGTCTGGGCCCCTCTGAGGGTGGAGTCCCCTGAGACTGCGTGGATTGCATGCCCATGAGAGTGTGTGGAATGTTGGCCCCTGAGAGCTATGTGCATGTCCTAATCGGCAGCCCCTGTGAAAATGTGACCTTATTTGGAAGAAGGGATTTTTGCAGCTGTAACTGAACTAAGGATCTTGAGATGAAGAAGTCACTTGGATTATCTGGATAGACCTCAAATCTAATGACACGTGTACTCATAAGAAATACACAGGGGAAGTCAGACCATAAGAGAAGACAGACGGAGAAGAGAAGAGAGATGCACAGGGGAGAAGGCAGTGTGAAGATGGAGGGAGAGATGGGAGTGATGGGGCCATAAAGCAAGGCAGCCAAGGAAAGCTGACACCCCCTAGAAGCTGGAAGAAGCAAGGGAGAATTCCTACCTACAGTTTCTAGAGGGAGCATGGTCTTCCATCACCTTAATTTCAGCCTTTTGGTTTACAGAACGATGAGGGAATACGCTTCTGGTGTTTTTAAGCTACCTAATTGGTAACAATTTGTTATGGAAGCCACAAGAAACTAATATACACTTGAAGCTGGCTCTGCTCAGGACATGTGTTGAAACCCTGGAGAAAGAATAACTTGTCTTTGCTTTGGAGTTACTAAGCCAATAGGATTAAGCTCAGAGTGGCCAGGGCCACCATCTGGGTAGAACCCATCTGAGGATGAAACCAACCCAGGAAAGCAAGGCTAAGAGAGGGAAACAGAGTGATTCTTGAAGATGTTGTTGGAAAACCTGGATCAAAGTGTACCTGAAGCTGAGTTCTAGCCCTGAATTTTTCAGTTATGTGAAGTCTGAATTGAATCTTCAATTCAGTTTTTCAATTTAGTTTTTGTCACACACATCTGAAAGGGTCCTAACTACTACTCAGATATCAGACAATCAAGAGAATTTGAGGAGGGGAGGAGCCAAGATGGTGGAGGAGTAGGACCGGGAGACCACTTTCTCTCCTACAAATTCATCAAAAGAATAACTGAATGCAGAGCAAACTTCACAAAACAACTTCTGATCGCTAGCTGAGGTCTTCAGGCGCCCAGAAAAGCAGCCCATTGTCTTCGAAAGGAGGTAGGACAAAATATAAAAGATAAAAAGTGAGACAAAAGAGATAAGGACGGAGATCCGTCCAGGGAAGGGAGTCTTAATTGAGGACGTTTTCAGACACCGGGAAACCCTCGCACTGGCGGGCTTGGGGGAAGTGTTTGAATCTCGGAGGGCAACCTGACTGGGAGGGAAACAATAAATAAAACCCACAGATTAGGAGCCTAAAAGCAACTCCCAGCAGAAAAGTACCCCAGACACCCGCATCCGCCACCAGCAAGTGGGGGCGGAACCGAGAGGAGCTGGCGGCATTGCTTGGGGTAGGGTCTGGGCCTGAGTGCCCTGAGGACAATCGGAGGGAGCTTTTGTGAGTTGCCAACTTGAACTGTGGGACAGCAAAAGAGGGAGAGAAAATTAACCGGCCCGAACACACTGCCGGCCGTTCGCAGAACAAAGGGACCGAGAAAGTCCAGAGAAGAGCTCGCAGGCTGTGGACCCGCCCAGCCCCGCGGGAGGCAGGAGGCAGGGGGGAGGGGAAGGGGGCAGGCTCAGCCCCAAGGACCGCATCCCCTACCGCACTGCAAACAGGCCTCCAGTTTCTAATCAAAGACCTCCTGAGATTCTGGATGGTCAACATCCGCCGGGAGGGTCGCGGCGAGACACAGGGCGCAGGCACCTGACCGGCGCGGGTGGGGACTGGGGCTGGGGACGCGGAGGGCAGAAGGCGCAAGCACCCGACTGGCGCCGGCAAGCTGAAGGGAGTAGCCGCGCTGCACCTGGTGAGAGTGCGCCCGTCAAGCCCCTGGCTGCCTGGACTGCTCTGACGGGGAAGGCACAAAGAGCAGGCGCGGCTTTTTGTTCCGC
Organism: Cervus elaphus; assembly: GCF_910594005.1. Taxonomy (NCBI): domain Eukaryota; kingdom Metazoa; phylum Chordata; class Mammalia; order Artiodactyla; family Cervidae; genus Cervus; species Cervus elaphus. The sequence continues at coordinate 35,556,480 of NC_057824.1, forward strand.
GTTTTTGTGGAACACCCGAGGGCTGGAACCGCGCGCAGCGCAGGGCACGCTCCATATAGAGCAGCCGGGAGCCTGAGCCGCACAGACGGAGAAAGCAGCGCCAGCCGCTCCCCGCAGCGCGAGGGAACTAGCTACCTGAATAAGAGTCCACCTCCGCCCACCTGTGTCAGGGCGGAAATGAGGCTCTGAAGAGACCGGCAAACAGAAGCCAAATAAACAAAGGGAACCGCTTCAGAAGGGACCGGTGCAACAGATTAAAATCCCTGTAGATAACACCGACTACACCGGAAGAGGCCTGTAGATATCCAGAAGTGTAAGCTGGAACGAGGAGCTATCTGAAACTGAGCCGAACCCACACTGACCGCAACAGCTCCAGAGAAATTCCTAGATATATTTTTACTTTTTTTTTTTTTTAAGTAAGAAAAAAAAATTTTTTTATTTTTTATTTTTTCTCTTTTATTTTCCTTTAAAATTCCCTATTACTCCCCCATTACTCCTTAACTTTCATTTTCGTAGATTTTTACGATTTTTTTAATTAGGGGAAAAAATTTTTTTTCTTTCTTTCTTTTTTCTTTTTTTTTCTTCTTTTTTTTTCCTTTTTCTCTTCTATTTTCTACTTTTCTTTTTCTCTTATTTCTTTTAAAGTCCTCTAGTACTCCTCTACTACTCCTTAATTTTCATTTTCAATACACTATAACCTTACAAAAAAAAAAGAAGAGAAGCCCTATTTTTAAACCAAACTTCATATATATTTCTAAAATTTTTTTGTTTTGGTTTTTGTTTTTAATATAGTATTTTTAAGAGTCTAACCTCTACTCTAGATTTTTAATTTTTGTTTTTCAGTATATGATATAAATTGTGAACATTTAAGAATCCAATATTCAGTTCCCATTTATATTCAGGAGTGTGTTGATTACTCTCTCCCAATATTGACTCTCTGTTTTCTACCTCAGAACACCTCTAGCTCCTCCTTTCCCCTTCTCTTCCCAATCCAATTCTGTGAATCTTTGTGGGTGTCTGGGCTACGGAGAACACTCTGGGAACAGACAACTGCGTAGATCTGTCTCTCTCCTCTTGAGTCCCCCTTTTTCTCCTCCTGCTCATCTCTATCTCCCTCCTCCCTCTCCTCTTCTTCATGTAACTCTGTGAACCTCTCTGGGTATCCCTAACGGGGGAGAATCTTTTCGCCATTAACCTAGAAGTTTTATTATCAGTGCTGTATAGTTGCAGAAGTGCTGAGACTACAGGAAGAATAAAACTGAAATCCAGAGGCAGGAGACTTAAGCCCAAAACCTGAGAACACCAGAAAACTCCTGACTACATGGAAATTTAAGTAATAAGTGACCGTACAAAAGCCTCCATATCTACAGTGAAACCAACCACTACCCAAGAGCCAATAAGTTTTAGAGCAAGACATACCATGCAAATTCTCCAGCAATGCAGGAACATAGCCCTGAACATCATCATACAGGCTGCCCAAGGTCACACCTAACACATAGACCCATCTCAAAACTCATTACTGGGCACTCCATTGCTCTCCAAAGAGAAGAAATCAAGTTCCACGCACCAGAACACCGACACAAGCTTCCCTAACCAGGAAACCTTGACAAGCCAATCGTCTAACCCCACCCACGGGGTAAAACCTCCACAATAAAAAGGAACCACAGACCTCCAGAATACAGAAAGCCCACTCCAGACACAGCAATCTAAACAAGATGAAAAGGCAAAGAAATACCCAACAGGTAAAGGAACATGAAAAATGCCCACCAAGTCAAACAAAAGAGGAGGCGATAGGGAATCTACCTGAAAAAGAATTTAGAATAATGATAATAAAAATGATCCAAAATCTTGAAAACAAAATGGAGTTACAGATAAATAGCCTGGAGACAAAGATTGAAAAGATGCAAGAAATGTTTAATAAAGACCTAGAAGAAATAAAAAAGAGTCAATTAAAAATGAATAATGCAATGAATGAGATAAAAAACCCTCTGGAGGGAACCAAGAGTAGAATAACGGAGACAGAAGATAGGATAAGTGAGGTAGAAGATAAAATGGTGGAAATAAATGAAGCAGAGAGGAAAAAAGAAAAAAGAATCAAAAGAAATGAGGACAACCTCAGGGACCTCTGGGACAATGTGAAATGCCCCAACATTCAAATCATAGGAGTCCCAGAAGAAGAAGACAAAAAGAAGGGCCATGAGAAAATACTCGAGGAGATAATAGCTGAAAACTTCCCTAAAATGGGGAAGGAAATAGCCACCCAAGTCCAAGAAACCCAAAGAGTCCCAAACAGGATAAACCCAAGGCGAAACACCCCAAGACACATATTAATCAAATTAACAAAGATCAAACACAAAGAACAAATACTAAAAGCAGCAAGGGAGAAACAACAAATAACACACAAAGGGATTCCCATAAGGATAATAGCTGATCTATCAATAGAAACCCTCCAGGCCAGAAGGGAATGGCAGGACATACTGAAAGTGATGAAAGAGAATAACCTACAACCTAGATTACTGTACCCAGCAAGGATCTCATTCAGATATGAAGGAGAATTCAAAAGCTTTACAGACAAGCAAAAGCTGAGAGAATTCAGCACCACCAAACCAGCTCTTCAACAAATGCTAAAGGATCTTCTCTAGACAGGAAATGCAGAAAGGTTGTATATACGTGAACCCAAAACAACAAAGCAAATGGCAACGGGACCACACCTATCAATAATTACCTTAAATGTAAATGGGTTGAATGCCCCAACCAAAAGACAAAGATTGGCTGAATGGATACAAAAACAAGACCCCTATATATGCTGTCTACAAGAGACCCACCTCAAAACAAGAGACACATACAGACTAAAAGTGAAGGGCTGGAAAAAAATATTTCACGCAAACAGAGACCAAAAGAAAGCAGGAGTCGCAATACTCATATCAGATAAAATAGACTTTCAAATAAAGGATGTGAAAAGAGACAAAGAAGGACACTACATAATGATCAAAGGATCAATCCAAGAAGAAGATATAACAATTATAAATATATATGCACCCAACATAGGAGCACCGCAATATGTACGGCAAACACTAACGAGTATGAAAGAGGAAATTAATAGTAACACAATAATAGTGGGAGACTTTAATACCCCACTCACAACTATGGATAGATCAACTAAACAGAAAATTAACAAGGAAACACAAACCTTAAATGACACAATGGACCAGCTAGACCTAATTGATATCTATAGGACATTTCACCCCAAAACAATCAACTTCACCTTTTTCTCAAGTGCACACGGAACCTTCTCCAGAATAGATCACATCCTGGGTCATAAATCTGGTCTTGGAAAATTCAAAAAAATTGAAATCATTCCAGTCATCTTTTCTGACCACAGTGCAGTAAGATTAGATCTCAATTACAGGAAAAAAAATTGTTAAAAATTCAAACATATGGAGGCTAAATAACAAGCTTCTGAATAACCAACAAATCATAGAAGAAATCAAAAAAGAAATCAAAATATGCATAGAAATGAATGAAAATGAAAACACAACAACCCAAAACCTATGGGACACTGTAAAAGCAGTGCTAAGGGGAAGGTTCATAGCATTATAGGCTTACATCAAGAAACAAGAAAAAAGCCAAATAAATAACCTAACTCTACACCTAAAGCAATTAGAGAAGGAAGAAATGAAGAACCCCAGGGTTAGCAGAAGGAAAGAAATCTTAAAAATTAGGGCAGAAATAAATGGAAAAGAAACTAAAGAGACCATAGCAAAAATCAACAAAGCTAAAAGCTGGTTTTTTGAAAAAATAAACAAAATTGGCAAACCATTAGCAAGACTCATTAAGAAACAAAGAGAGAAGAACCAAATTAACAAAATTAGAAATGGAAATGGAGAGATCACAACAGACAACACTGAAATGCAAAGGATCATAAGAGACTACTACCAGCAGCGTATATGCCAATAAAATGGACAACTTGGAAGAAATGGACAAATTCTTAGAAAAGTATAACTTTCCAAAACTGAACCAGGAAGAAATAGAAGATCTTAACAGACCCATCACAAGCAAGGAAATCGAAACTGTAATCAAAAATCTTCCAGCAAACCAAAGCCCAGGACCAGATGGCTTCACAGCTGAATTCTACCAAAACTTTAGAGAAGAGCTAACACCTATCTTACTCAAACTCTTCCAGAAAATTGCAGAAGAAGGTAAACTTCCAAACTCATTCTATGAGGCCACCATCACCCTAATTCCAAAACCAGACAAAGATGCCACAAAAAAAAGAAAACTACAGGCCAATATCACTGATGAACATAGATGCAAAAATCCTTAACAAAATTCTAGCAAACAGAATCCAACAACATATTAAAAAAATCATACACCATGACCAAGTGGGCTTTATCCCAGGAATGCAAGGATTCTTTAATATCCACAAATCAATCAATGTAATACACCACATTAACAAATTGAAAGATAAAAACCATATGATTATCTCAATAGATGCAGAGAAAGCCTTTGACAAAATTCAACACTCATTTATGATTAAAACTCTCCAGAAAGCAGGAATAGAAGGAACATGCCTCAACATAATAAAAGCTATATATGACAAACCCACAGCAAGCATCACCCTCAATGGTGAAAAATTGAAAGCATTTCCCCTGAAATCAGGAACAAGACAAGGGTGCCCACTCTCACCACTACTATTCAACATAGTGTTGGAAGTTTTGGCCACAGCAATCAGAGCAGAAAAAGAAGTAAAAGGAATCCAGATAGGAAAAGAAGAAGTGAAACTCTCACTGTTTGCAGATGACATGATCCTCTACATAGAAAACCCTAAAGACTCTACCAGAAAATTACTAGAGCTAATCAATGAATATAGTAAAGTTGCAGGATATAAAATTAACACACAGAAATCCCTTGCATTCCTATACACTAACAATGAAAACACAGAAAGAGAAATTAAGGAAACAATACCATTCACCATTGCAACAAAAAGAATAAAATACTTAGGAGTATATCTACCTAAAGAAACAAAAGACCTATACATAGAAAACTATAAAACACTGATGAAAGAAATCAAAGAGGACACAAACAGATGGAGAAACATACCGTGTTCATGGATTGGAAGAATCAATACTGTCAAAATGGCTATTCTACCCAAAGCAATCTATAGATTCAATGCAATCCCTATCAAGCTACCAACGGTATTTTTCACAGAACTAGACCAAAGAATTTCACAATTTGTATGGAAATACAAAAAACCTCGAATAGCCAAAGTAATCTTGAGAAAGAAGAATGGAACTGGAGGAATCAACCTGCCTGACTTCAGACTCTACTACAAAGCCACAGTCATCAAGACAGTATGGTACTGGCACAAAGACAGAAATATAGATCAATGGAACAGAATAGAAAGCCCAGAGATAAATCCACGAACCTGTGGACACCTTATCTTTGACAAAGGAGGCAAGGATATACAATGGAAAAAAGACAACCTCTTTAACAAGTGGTGCTGGGAAAGCTGGTCAACCACTTGTAAAAGAATGAAACTAGACCACTTTCTAACACCACACACAAAAATAAACTCAAAATGGATTAAAGATCTAAATGTAAGACCAGAAACTATAAAACTCCTAGAGGAGAACATAGGCAAAACACTCTCTGACATAAATCACAGCAAGATCCTCTATGACCCGCCTCCCAGAATATTGGAAATAAAAGCAAAACTAAACAAATGGGACCTAATGAAACTTAAAAGCTTTTGCACTACAAAGGAAACTATAAGTAAGGTGAAAAGACAGCCCTCAGATTGGGAGAAAATAATAGCAAATGAAGAAACAGACAAAGGATTAATCTCAAAAATATACAAGCAACTCCTGCAGCTCAATTCCAGAAAAATAAATGACCCAATCAAAAAATGGGCCAAAGAACTAAACAGACATTTCTCCAAAGAAGACATACAGATGGCTAACAAACACATGAAAAGATGCTCAACATCACTCGTTATCAGAGAAATGCAAATCAAAACCACAATGAGGTACCATTACACGCCAGTCAGGATGGCTGCTATCCAAAAGTCTACAAGCAATAAATGCTGGAGAGGGTGTGGAGAAAAGGGAACCCTCTTACACTGTTGGTGGGAATGCAAACTAGTACAGCCACTATGGAAAACAGTGTGGAGATTTCTTAAAAAACTGGAAATAGAACTGCCATATGACCCAACAATCCCATTTCTGGGCATACACACTGAGGAAACCAGATCTGAAAGAGACATGTGCACCCCAATGTTCATCACAGCACTGTTTATAATAGCCAGGACATGGAAGCAACCTAGATGCCCATCAGCAGATGAATGGATAAGGAAGCTGTGGTACATATACACCATGGAATATTACTCAGCCATTAAAAAGAATTCATTTGAATCAGTTCTAATGAGATGGACGAAACTGGAGCCCATTATACAGAGTGAAGTAAGCCAGAAAGATAAAGAACATTACAGCATACTCACACATATATATGGAATTTAGAAAGATGGTAATGATAACCCTATATGCAAAACAGAAAAAGAGACACAGAAGTACAGAACAGACTTTTGAACTCTGTGGGAGAAGGTGAGGGTGGGATGTTTCGAAAGAACAGCACGTATATTATCTATGGTGAAACAGATCACCAGCCCAGGTGGGATGCATGAGACAAGTGCTCAGGCCTGGTGCACTGGGAAGATCCAGAGGAATCGGGTGGAGAGGGAGGTGGGAGGGGGGATCGGGATGGGGAATATGTGTAACTCTATGGCTGATTCATATCAATGTATGAAAAACCCCACTGAAATGTTGTGAAGTAATTAGCCTCCAACTAATAAAAAAAAATAAGAGAATTTGAGGCTTGGAGAGGAAGTTATTATTGAGTTGCTCAGTCGAGTCTGACTCTTTGTGACCTAATGGACTGCAGCACTCCAGGCTTTTCTGTCCTTCACTATCTCCTGGAGTTTGCTCAAACTCATATCCATTGAGTCAGTGATGTCATCCAACAATCTCATCCCCTGTTGCCTCCTTCTCCTCCTGCCCTCAGTCTTTCCCAGGATCAGGGTCTTTTCCAAAGGGTCAGCTCTTTGCATCAGGTGGCCAAAGTACTGGAGCTTCAGTTTTAGCATCAGTGTTTCCAATGAGTATTCAGGGTTGATTTCCTTTAGGATTGACTGGTTGGATCTCCTTGCTGTCCAAGGGACTCCCAAGAGTCTTCTCCAACACCACAGTTCAAAAGCATCAATTCTTCGGTGCTCAATAGAGTTGAGAGGTGCTCACAATGGAAGATTAGAATAAGGAGGAAAAAAGCATACCCAGCAGAGTAGTGTGATTACAAAAAAGAGCATTTCAGTGAAGCTGGGTTTTAGAGGACATATGTGAAAGATGGAAAGAAGGACAAGCTACCAATGATAGAGATGAGGTAAGGTGTGGACTGCTAACAGGAGACTCTAAAGCAATCTTGGAGCTGAAGCTACAAACAGCCAGACCATGAGAAGAACTCCATGGTTACATTAAAGCATGAAGATAAAGCACAATGGAGAAGAAGGCTGCCTGATGCTGTTGTGTGGATGGAGGGAAGAGAAAAAACCAAACTGCTCTGGGGGTCTCGTGGTAGCCTAAGTTGAAGATTCATGGATTTAGGGAGTATTTGATGAGTGAAATCCCTTGGGAGATGGGCATGGGTTCCAGAGCAGGATGGATAGAGAGGGATGCTTTTTTTTTTTTTTAATCTTCCATGTTGCTATCAGGACTGGATTGAGATATTTGGTCATGAGGCACTCTCCCCATTCATAATAAAAAAACCCACAACACTAAACCACAAAAATGCCTAGGACACATTTTTGCCCTTCCTTGCCATCCTTGTAGGTTCACTTTTTTTTTTGCTCAAGCGAGTACTGTGGTACCCAGCTATGCCCCGGTATAAGCGGAGAGCACCTCACTTTAGTGACTCTGTATGTGTCACTTTCTGCCACCTCCCTACAGTGCAACTGTAAGGACCTGCTCAGCTGTTCTGACTCAGTCACACACCTGGACGTGCAAGGGGCTGACCAGCCACGGGGCAATTCTTGAGAAAGGAAGGATGGGAGCCACGGATGAATCACCCCCTTCTTGAGTCCCATGTTCTGAAGAGCATCCCCCACGGCTCCTGCGGGGGACCTGTGCAGCCCTGAGCCTTCTCCACTCACATGCTCCCAGCTTGTAACCTGTCTTTGGGGGGCTCTCGCCCTTCTGCTTCACTGTTCTTCATCCTCCACCTCTTTGGAATTGCTTTCCAAGTTAAACCAGCTGTGTACAAGCCACCGCCCCCTACCTTTCAGGCTCTGCTCTTTTTTTTTTTTTAAATGAACCATTTTAAAAAATGGTCTGAATCTGGTGGCTCAGATAGTAAAGAATTTGCCTGCAGTGTAGGAGAGCTGGGTTCGATCCCTGGTCAGGAAGATCCCCTGGAGAAGGGAATGGCAATCCACTCCAGTATTTGTGTCTGGAGAACTCCATGGACAGAGGAGCCTGGCGGGCTACAGTCCATGCGGTTGCAAAGAGTCGGGCACAACTGAGTGATTAACACTTCCTTCCTTTCCTTTTTTAAAAATCAATATACTTTTGGCTGCACTGGGTCTTGGTTGCTGCGTGTGGGCTTTCTCTAGTTGTGCTGAGCAGGGCTCCTCCCCACTGAGATGCACCAGCATCTCTTGCTACAGAGCTCAGGCTCTAGGTGCGTGGACTCAGTAGTCGTGATGCACAGGCTGAGTTGTCCCGCAGCATGAGGACTCTTTCCAGACCAGGGATTGAACCCTGCTTTGGCAGGCAGGTTCTTAGCCACTGGACCACCAAGGAAGTCCTATGCCCTGCTCTTTTGAGGAACAGAGCCTGAGACAATAGTGTTGGAGGAGATCATGGAGAGGATGTGACTGGCAGTTGACCCTCGAGCTGGACCTGGGAAATTTTTTTTTTAATGAGGTTTCTTGGCCTTTATTTATTATTATTTTTTTTCCATTTATTTTTATTAGTTGGAGGCTAATTACTTTACAATATTGTAGTGGTTTTTGTCATACATTGACATGAATCAGCCATGGATTTACAAGTATTCCCCATCCCGATCCCCCCTCCCACCTCCCTCTCCACCCAATTCCTCTGGGTCTTCCCAGTACACCAGGCCTGAGCACTTGTCTCATGTATCCAGCCCGGGCTGGTGATCTGTTTCACCATAGATAATATACATGTTTTGATGCTGTTCTCTCGAAATATCCCACCCTCGCCTTCTCCCACAGAGTCCAAAATTCTGTTCTGTACATCTGTGTCTTTTTTTCTGTTTTGCATATAGGGTTATCATTACCATCTTTCTAAATTCCATATATATGCATTAGTATACTGTATTGGTCTTTATCTTTCTGGCTTACTTCACTCTGTATAATGGGCTCCAGTTTCATCCATCTCATTAGAACTGATTCAAATGAATTCTTTTTAACGGCTGAGTAATATTCCATGGTGTATATGTACCACAGCTTCCTTATCCATTCATCTGCTGATGGGCATCTAGGTTGCTTCCATGTCCTGGCTATTATAAACAGTGCTTCGATGAACATTGGGGTGCACGTGTCTCTTTCAGATCTGGTTTCCTCAGTGTGTATGCCCAGAAGTGGGATTGCTGGTGGACTCAGGAAATTGGAGACTCCTCGCCTCCACCCGATCCTTGGAATGTGTGTTCAGCCCACTGTTCCCACAGTGAGTGCCGTTCCAAGGATGCAGCCTTGAGTGAGCACTGTGTTGTTAGCACTGTCTGGGCTGGTCACGTGACTGAGCCCCATTAAGGCCTTTCCATAAACTTTCCAGATTTTAGCATGTGGGCGCAGAGATCTACCCATATTGCTGTCGCCTAGGACAAGCCTCGTATCTAAGTCCCCGGGCTTATTACACCTGCCTTCCACCAGTCTGGGCTGGCTGCCTCTTTCTGCCGTCTCTCCTTGCCCTCTGTGTATGTGTATCCATTTACCAACCAATAATGAAAAATAAGGAATTCCACCAAAGTTTTGGTTCTTCCATGACTATTCCAGTGCCCCTGAGTCACTGATGCTACTATTCAATGAGGTGGTTCCAGAAGACAGGGAAAATGAAAGGCTCAGGAAGAATTCCAAACAGGCCAGGGAGAGAGCAGAATGAGGTTGGGGCCTAGTAAGAGACATGCAGGGGACTTCCCTGGTGGTCCAGTGGTTAAGAATCCACCTGCAAAGTAGGGGATGCGGGTTCTATCCCTTGTTGGGGAACAAAGGTCCCACATGCCATGGAGAAACCGAGGCTTTTCACCACAACTACTGAAGCCCAAGTGATCTGGAGCTGGTGTACCGCAACTAGAGTCTGTGTGCCACGTTGAAAGATCCCTCATTAGGCAATGAAGATCCTTTGTGCTGCAGCTAAGACCCAATGCAGCCAAAATAAATTAAAAAAAAAGAGAGAGAGAGAGGCCCAACCTTGAGTGTGGCAAATTTAGGACACGTTACCAGGAGAATAGCATTAAAAACAAAGGAGGAAAAGTTCCCCATCCTTTGTGGAGCAGACCATGCTCAGAACACTGTGTCTCTTGTGGACACTCCACTTTGATGAAGGCAATGGAATCGCAGCATGTTTAGACAGAAGGTCAAGTAGGTCTTCAGGGACTTGTTACTATGATGCAGAAAGAAGTAGGAAGGTTTTGCTTGCAAAACTGCTAGGAGTGAGAGATGGATGTGAGAGCTGTTTCCCAACGTGTGAAGGGTTGTCATATGGCAGCAGGGATAGATTTATTCTTGGAGTGAGGAATAATGTATGGAAGTTGGAGGTAGCCTGATTTAGATCAATGCAAGGAAAAACTCTCAAACCTGGAGCCTGCCTTCTGTCTTCCAGAGGATCCAGATGCCTGGGGTTCCCATGCATGACCTGGTTTCCCAACTAAGAAGAAGCAAAGTCAATGACGTCAAAGGATTTTAACTTGTCTCATTCCCTCCTTCTTTTCATTCATCCCATCAAACTGCTGAGCACCTCTAACACACAGGAAGGTCTTTACAGAGAATTGAAAACCTTCCGGTAACTCACATCTTTTGTTCCTAGGCTCCTCTCTTGGAAAGAAATCAAAGTCTCCAGTGTTGCTTTCTTTTGTCAGAGACTTTGAAGTGTGGCTCTTGAATCTGGGCATGTCTGTGAGAACTGTTGCCACATCATGGCAGCAAGAGTCCAGTGCATTAGTGGATCATTCAGTACACTTTCATTGTAAACAATAGAAATGGACTCTGGCTAACCTTAGCAAAAAAGAAATAGTGGATTTTTTAAATAGCTGCAGGTAAAACTGAAGGTCAGACTTTGAGGCCAGGGATCAGGGATCTAAGGATCTAAGTAGCCAGAATACATGTACCTATATCACGTATCTATCTATCTATCCATCCATCCATCCATCTACCTATCTATCTTAAACCTGCACTCATAACCACCATGTTGCAGAATCGTCTTCACAGGAAGCCAACTCTATGCTTTGCCTTAGCTGGAGCCTGGCTCTCTCTGGAGGTTATTTCTTCTTCCCCTGTCCATTACTGCTGTGAGCAATTTCAGTGTCCTTACAGATCAATTTCCCAATGTACTGGATGACTGCTCTACAGATCTCAACCAACCAACTTCTCCTTTACTCTCTTTTGGCCACCCCACTACTTAGGCATCAGCCAAAACTGCTCTATTTGAAAAACATTAAAAAGGACACTTCTACCTACTGATCATAGCTTCCCATCTTCCCGCCTGTTCCACACCTTCATTCCCACTTAACCTATTTTTTATTCTCATCAAGGCCACTGGGTCCCTCAACCACTTTTGGATTCACCCTTTTCACCAGCTGCAAGCCTATGAGCAGTCAAATGAATTGCTCTCAGGTAAATACTCCCAATTCTTCCACACCTCTGCCTTTCTGACCATCTTTTTTTCTCAGTTCCTGTTCCCAGGCTTTTCAGTTTGACTGGAGAGAAGTCATAGGATCATTCTCTCTTGCCTTATGAAAAATTCTTAGTTTCCATCTTCTGTGGTTAATTTTGTGTGTCCACGTGGCTGAGGAACAGGGTCAAACTTATTCAGGATATGTCTGTGAAGATGAGTTTGGATGAGATTCACATTTAAATCAGTAGAGTGGCTAAAGCAGATTGCTCTCCCCAATGTGTGTAAGTAAAGTCGCTCAGTCATGTACGACTCTTTGCGACCCCATGGACATAGCCTACCAGGCTCCTCTGTCCATGGGATTTTCCAGGCAAGAGTACTGGAGTGGGTTGCCAGTTCCTTCTCCAATGTGTGTGGGTCTTGTCTAATCAGTTGAAAGCCTGAATAGAACAAAAAGGCTGACTCTCAACCGAGTACGAGGGAATTCCTCCTGCCCGATGGTCTTTGAGCTGGGATGTTGGATTTTCCCTACCTTCACACTTGAACTGAAACATGGACTCTTCCTCAGTGTACAGCCTGTTTGCTTTTGGACTGGAACTTACACCATCAACTCTCCTGGTTCTCAGGCCTTCCAGCTCAGACGTGGAGCTACACCATCATCTCTGCTGAGTTTCCAGCTTACCTTCCCACCCTACAAATTTGGGGACTTTCCAGCCTCCACAATCACATGAGCCAGCTCCTCATAACAAATCACTCTTTCTATATACACATACTGTTAGTTCTGCTTCTCTGGAGAACCCTGATGAACACACCATCTTTAGCTTGATCCTTCTGCTAGTAAACATTCCTTTTATGAATCCTTAGTTGTTCTCTTTTCCATGACACAAGCCTTTACCACTTTCCTCAAACCCCTACCTGATTGTGTCTCCTTATTCCCAGGTTATGACTCTACTTCTAGAAAATACATAGTTCAGTTCAGTCTCTCAGTTGTGTCCAAATCTTTGCGACTCCATGGACTGTAGCATGCCAGGATTCTCTGTCCATCACCAGCTCCCAGAGCTTGCTCAAACTCATGTCCATCAAGTCGGTGATACCATCCAACTATCTCATCCTCTGTCGTCCCCTTCTCCTCCAGCTTTCAACCTTTCCCAGCATCAGGGCCTTTTCTAAGGAGTTAGTTCTTCAAAAATACATAGGCCCCAAAGCTAAAACAACCTCAACCTCTCCCTCCTTCCTTTTGTAAACATCTGTATTTTCCCGGTCCTTACCACCGTCACTCTGTTCCTCTAGGACAAGGATCCTCTCTAGTTTTCAAGGGTAACTGTTCCATCTCTTCGTCCACTGTATTTCCTCGCTTCTCCCCAAAATACTTGCTCCAGCAGTGAATTCTCTACCTTCTGAACTTTCATCTTTGCCTTCTTTCTCCCCATATGATGATGTCTTATCATCTAAAAATAAAAATCCAACAAACCCCTTTTCTTAACACTAGCTTTGCCTCAAATTCATGATCATATCACTCTCCATTCAAACTTCTAGAAAAGTACATGTGGTATACATTTTTTTAAACCACTGCATTGAACACTTTTGGGGCTTCCCAGGTGGCGCTAGTGGTAAAGAATCCATCTGTCAATGCAGGAGACATAAGAGATGTGAGTTCAATCCGGGGGTTGGGAAGATCCCCTCTGGGAGGACATGGCAACCCACTCCAGTATTCTTGCCTGGAGAATCCCATGGACAGAGGAGTCTGACAGGTTACAGTCCATGGGGTTGCAAAGAGACGGACACGACTGAAGAGACTTAGCATGCACATATGCATTGAACACTTTATTTTTAAAAATTATTTATTTAAGAATTTATTTGACTGTTCTGGGTCTTAGTTGTGGTATGCTGGATCTTTGATCTTCATTGCAGTGTGTGCGATCTCTAGCTGTGGCATGTGGGGTCTAGTTCCCTGACCAGGGATCAAACATAGGCCCCCTGCATTGGGAGCATGGAGTCTTAGCCCCTTGACCACCAAAGAAGTCCCATGTGGCATGTATTTTAAAGATGTTTTTATTTGGAGATAGTTATAGGTGGACATGTGTTGTAAGAAATAATACAGAGAGATACATATGCTTTTGTCCATTTTCCTTCAGTATTTCTACTGTATACATCCTGTATAATTGTGGCACAATATCACATATAATCAACTAATCTACTCAGATGTCACCAGTGTTACATAAAGCATCATGTGATTTATCACGTGTTTAGGTTTTTGTGAACACCACCAGTCAAGACAAAGGACAATTTCATCACTATAAGGACTTATGCTATTTTTTATGGCCACAACCTCTCTTCCTCCTTCTCCCTTACCCTGGAAACCACTACTACATTCCATTCAACTTGTATAGATCAATATATTTTTTTAAATAGTAGTATTCCTATTCCATGATATGGATGTACTGTGGTTTAACAACTTGCCCACGTTTGATTGTTTCCGATTTCTTGCTATTACAAAGTTGCTTTGAATATTTGTGTACAGGTTTGTATGTGAATGAGTTTTTACTTAGCTAAGATAAATATCCAAGAGTGCAGTGCAGTTGCTAATTTCATATAACAAGCACCTATTTACTTTTATCTGTCTATCTATCTGGGCTTCCCAGGTGGCACAGTGGTAAAGAATCTGCCTGCCCATGCAGGAGATGCAGGAGGGTTTGATCCCTGAATCAGGAAGATCCACTGGAGGAGGAAATGGCAACCCACTCCAGTATTCTTGCTGAGAGAATCCCATGGACAGAGGAGCCTGGCAGGCTGCAGTCCATAGGGTTAAAAAAAGTCAGACATGACTGAGTAACCGAGCATACACTAACTATCTATCTATCATCTATCACTGTATTTTATCATAAAAAAAAAACACTATATAAAACTCACAGTCTTAACCATTTTTAAGTGTATAGTTCAGTAGTGCTAAGTATATTCACGTTTGATGTGCGGCAGATCTCCAGAACTTTTCATCTTGTAAATCTGAAGCCATATCCCATAAACAACTTTGCTTTCTCTTCTGGTAACTACTACCTACTTCCTATATCTATGAATTTGACTCTGTTTGGGTACCTCATTTAAAGTGGAATCATACAGTATTGGTCTTTTCTCCCATTGGTTTGTTTCACTTAGCATAATGCCCTCAAGGTTCATCCATGTTATAACTTGAGTCAGAATTTTCTTCCTTTTTATAAAATTTAAAAAAAATTGTTTTCATTTTTATTTGGCTGTGCTGCATCTTAGTTGCAGCATGTGGGGGTCTTTTAGTTGTGGCATGCAGGATCTAATTTTCTGACCAGTGACTGAATTCAGGCACCCTGCATTGGGGGCATGGAGTCTTACCCACTGGACTGCCAGGGAAGTCCCAGAATTTTCTTTTTGTTAAGGCTGTATAATATTCCATTGTATATATATTCTACACTTTCTTTATTCATTCATCCACTAATGGATAGTTGGGTTGCTTCCACTTCTTGGCTCTTGTAAATACTAGTGCTATTAATGTGAGTATACAAGTATCTCTGAGACACTTCTTTTACTTCCATTGGCTATATACTTAGAAGTAGGATTGTTGGATTGTAGGATAACTCTATTTTTAGTTTTTTTTCCCAGCAACCTCCATGCTGTTATCCATAGCAGCTGCACCATTTTACAATCCCACCAACAGTGTATGAGGGTTCCAATTTCTTCACATCCTCACCAGCACTTGGTCTTTTCTATTTTTTTTTGTTTTATTTTGTTTTTAAAAATAGTTTCCATCCTAACTGGGTGAGGTAATAGCTCATTGTGGGTTTGATTTGCATTTGTCTAATGATTAGAGATGTTGAGCATCTTTTCATATGCCCACTGGCCATTTGTATATCGATTTTAGAGAAATGTATGTTCAAGTTCTTTGCCCACTTTTAAATTGGGTTATTTTATTATTTGTTGTTGAGTTACAGTGTTTTTTAAAAATATTTTCTGGATATTGTTAAATATATGACTTGCAAATATATTCTCTTTCTCTGTAGATTGTCTTTTTATTCTATTAGTTGTGCCCTTTGAGGCACAAAAGTTTTAAAATTTGGTATAGTCCCAAGCATATCTTATTTTGTAAGAAGCCACATACCCTTTTCCAGCATGGCTGTTGTTGTTCAGTTGCCTGTGCATGTCCAACTCTTTGCAATCCCCTGGCCTGCAGTATGCCAGGCATCCCCGTCCCTCACCATCTCTGAGAGTTTGCCCAAGTTCTTGTTCCTTGCATCTGTGATGCCATCCAGCCATCTCATCCTCTGATGCCCTCTTCTTCTTCTGCCCTTAATCTTCCCCAGCATCAGGAACTTTTCCAGTGAATTGTCTGTTCACATCAGATGACCAAAATACTGGAGCTTCAGCTTCAGCATCAGTCCTTCCAGTGAATATTCAGGGTTGATTTTCCTTAAGACTGACGGGTTTGGTCTCCTTGCTGTCCAAGGGACTTTCAGGATTCTTCTCCAGCACTACAGTTTGAAGGCATCAATTCTTTGGTGCTCTGCCTTCTTTATGGTCCAGCTCTCATAACCATATGTGACCACTGGGAAGACCATAACCTTGACTATACAGACCTTTGTCTTCAGAGTAATGTCTCTGCTTTTCAACACACAGTCTAGGTTTGTCATTGCTTTCCTGCCAAGAAGCAACCATCTTCTGATTTCATGGCTGCTGTCACTGTCTGCAGTGATTTTGGAGCCCATGAAGAGGAAATCTGTCACTACTTCCACCTTTTCCCCTCCTCTTTGCCATGAATAATGGGGCCAGATGCCATGATCTTAGTTTCTTTTCATATTTAGCCTTAAGCTGGCTCTTTCACTTTCCTCCTTTACCCTCATCAAGAGGCTCTTTAGTTCTCTTTGCTTTCTGCCATTAGAGTGGTATCATGGCTGTACCAATTTACATTCCCACCAACAATATATGAGTGATCTTGTTTCTCTGAATTCTTACCAACCATTGCTAGTAGCACTGTTTTTCAATTTTAGTCATTCTGATGAGTATGTGGTAATGTATTTTTGTGGTTTTAATTTGCATTTTCCTAATGGTTAATGGTGCTGAACATATTTTCATGTGCTTATTTGTGATGTGAAATGGCTGTTCATGTCTTTTACCCACTTTCTAATTTTTTTATTGTTGAGTTTTGAGAGTTTTTAATATATTCTAGATACCTGTCCTTTATGGGTTACAGATATTTTCTCCAGTCTGTAGCTTATCTTTTCATCCTCTTAACAGGGGCTTTCACAAAGAAAACATTTTTTAATCTTTACGATTAAATCTCCAATTTATCATTTTTTTGTTGGCTTTGGTGTCATATTTAAGAACTCTATTATACTTTCCCCCTTTTTTCTTCTTTTAGAGAATCATTGCTCTCTTTCTTTCATAAAAGTGTTCTGTGTGGTTTGGTGGAAGGGAAGCTAACAAGGGTATGGCCAATGAGAACACTCTACCTCCTGGGCCAGAGTGATTGGTTCAAGGGTGGTCAGGTCTCCCAAACTGGGCCATTAAAAGCCCTTCCAGTGTCTTTCACATGGGCCAGTTGGGAAGGATGTTCTCTACTTCTCCACGTGGACAAAGATTTTTCTGAAAAGAAGAGAAGCAAAACTGAGAAATGGAGAGAAAAGGACACAGTGTTTAAGTCATGTAGTGTTTTTTTTGTTTTTGTTTTTTTAGATTTTTATTATTTATTTATGGATGCTCTGGGTCTTCATTGCAGTGCATGGTCTTCTCATTGTGGTGGTTTGTCTTGCTGCTTGGAGCAAGGGCTCTAGGCTCAAGGGCTCAGTAATTGTGGCACATGGGCTTAGTTGTTCCATGGCCTGTGGAATCTTCTGGGACCAGGGGTCAACTCTGTGTCCCCTACATTGATAGGTGGATCCTTAACCACTGGACAACCAGGGAAGGCCTCAGTCATGCAGTTTAAACGCCTGAATCCAGGTATGCCTTAATCATACCTTTTGATATTTCTGTGATTGGAGAGATATCAAATCAATGATAAGAGCCACCCCACCAAGTCTCCACTCTCTCACTAAGCTGGCTTAAATTAGGTTTACAAGGCACACAATAAAAAAATACAGCATTTTGTTTTTATCATTCCTCTTTCCTCTTTTTTATTTTACCCTTTAATTGATAGGATTTCTTTTTTTATCATATCACAACTCTGCAACTGCTCTTGCTAAGGTGACTAGTGACAAAAATTTTACAGTCTCTGTTTCTAAGCTCTTTGTCATATTTACCATTAAGTAAATGTCAAATTTACTTGCTTCCTGATATTCCCATAGCATCTTTCTCTTCTTTTCTTTTTTATATTCCTTAGAATTGGCCAAATGTTAGGTTCCACACATCAGAGACCATGAGAGGCATCATTACACGTTGTATCTTTACATGGAGCTAAAACCTCCATGGGCTTCCCAGGTGGCGCTAGTGGTAAAGAACCCGCCTGCCAATGCAGGAGACATAGGAGACTTGGGTTCCATCCCTGGGTGAGCAAGATCTTGTGGAGGAGGAAAGGGCAACCCACTCTAGTATTCTTGCCTGGAGAATCTCGTGGACAGAGGATCCTGGCGGGCTACAGTTCATGGGATCGCAAAGAGTTGAGAATGACTGAAGCAAGCACATCCTTTCACATCCTCTACATTTTATGTTGTTTAGTTACTAAGTCATGCCTGACTCTTTGTGACCTCATGGACTATAGCCCACCAGGCTCCTCTCTGTCCGTGGAATTCTCCAGGCAAGAACACTGGAGTGGGTTGCCATTTCCTTCTCCAGGGGATCTTCCCAACCTAGGGATCGAACTCGTGTCTCCTGCAGGCAGGCAGATTCTTTACCACCAGAGAAGCCCCTACATTTTATACCCTCTCCTTAACTATGCATGTGTGTATTTGTAATTTTGAACCCCAGATCTGGGCTTTGTTTGTAATTTTCTGGACTCAACATTATCTTAAGGATGCTTAAGTTTGATTTTTGGATAATCCCCCCCACCCTGCCCCCCGCCACAACTGGCTCATATTAGGCATACAATCAGCCAGAACTCCTTCACAGAAATTTTTTTATATCCAGCCAGCTTGAGCAGTCTGGCTATGGGCAAAACCATCTTTGGTTGTCTGGGAACTATCATGCCCAACACGTCAACTGATATACAACAATAATATATTACTGAGTCAACTGTCTTAAACAGAAAGGAAAGTTAATTATCTTTCATAACCAGGACTTTCAGGGTAGCGTCTCCACAGGATTAATAAAGTCATTGGTTCAGCATCATCATTGAGAATCCTTCCCATCTTCTCATTTACCATCTGCAGGCTAGCACCTCTCATGGTCCCAAGATGACTAGAGTTCAGGCATCACTGTGCTAGAATACAAAAATGCTCTCTCATTTGTATCTACACCTATCAAGATACATACATACACACGTATGTATATATATAGTCCAGGTCTCCATCTAATTAGGGCTTAGTCATGTGACTTGCTTTGGTCAATGGGACAATAGCAATGAGACACAAAAGAAGACTCTTGAAAAGTGCTTGCACGTTGAGTTTTTGTTGTTTTCTCTTTTGTTGCGCTTTGGGACCTGAGACACTATTTAATGACTAGCTTGCTGGTGGAATAGAAATGAGCCACCCCAACCCCTCCAGCTGACTCCCTGTAGACCAACCAGCTTGGCAATTGTCAGACATGTGAGTGAGGCCATTCTAGACCATCTAGCGCCAGCTGAGGAAGCCCAGACCACAGGAACCACCTGGCCAACCCACAAAATCATGAGAAATAATAAATGATTCTATATTAAGTCACTAGATTTGGGGGGTGGTTAGTTACGCAGCACAAGCTAATTGATTAATGACATGCAGACATAACAACACGCAGTAACAGGTGAGTGCCCATCTTGACACCGTGTCTGTTTTTAGTGAGGAATGTTTCATTTTGAATCATTGGCTAGAACCTCATCTGTCTATTCCTAAACCCACCCCTTGCAACGGGAATAGAATTACTATGATTGTCTTGGAAACACACAGGGGCCATGCAGAGAAGAGCAGATTATCCCCAAAATGGGACTCTGCCAAAAAATAGAAACCTTCTGTCTTTTTGGCAGAGTGCTCCATGGAGGATGGACCCTGAGGGGGCACTGGGTTTTTCGTGTGCATCCAGTGAGCATCTACCACAGGTGGGCTCCTGAAATTGCATTTTCTGAATCTTCTCATTCTCCCCACCTTCAACTATGGCTGATCAGACTAGGGGTGCACTGAGGCAGAAAGGTGAATCCATGAGAGTCTCTATGTATTTGGAATTGTATTAGTGTCTATGGAGGTAGGAAATGTACCAGATATGTTAGTGGGTTACGAGGAGGTTGTATCTCACAACAGTGGGGCGGGGTGTAGAGAGACAGAGCGGGAATTGAGTTACTGTTTTTCCATTTTCTAGATCCAGTCTTTCCTGGGTCTTGGCTAGCTTTCTGTTCTTGGCTTCATGAAACACTGCCATAATTCTTATAACTAATTTCCCCTTCATTTGCTTGAGCTAGGCCTAATGAGCTTCTGTCACTCACAATAAAAGTGTTTTTAACTCACTGTTCTTATGAAAAGGTGCCCAACCTTCCTCATAATAAGATAAATGCAAAAGGAAATTACACTCAGATACCATTTATCACTTATCAGATTGGCAAAAAGAGAATAGCCTAACGACTTTATTGGTAAGGCTGTGGGCAAACAGGCACTGTCTTCACGACTGGTTCAAGTACACAACAGTGTAGCCCCCACAGAGAGTGAGCTGGCAGCAACCATCAACCTTGAAAATGCATTTACCCTTTGACCTAGTGATCCACTGAGGTGGGGAGAACATGGTGCATGTATAGTTTCATTTGGAGAAGTAAAGGTCTGGAAATAACCCAAATATAACCCACAAAGGACTGGTTAAACTATCCCAGTACAAGCTCACATGGAATACAATGAAGCTGTAAAAATTAATGAAATTCTCTATGCTGTAATATGGAAAAGCTTTTAGATAGACTGCCTAAAAAAAGTGCAGAATATTATACATATTATACCTTTGGTGTCAGAAAGAGGAGAAAGGAGAATATCTAAGAATATGTATTCTCATTTAAAAATATTTAGATGGGTAAATTTAATAAAGAAATATGGAAAGATGAACAGAAAGTAAGAAAGGAATAAACCTGGTTACTTCTAGGAGCTAGAAAAAATGGCTGAGGTGGATATATCATCTTGGCTTTTGCAAATGTGAACACATTACTGAAAATGAGCATAAGCAAAAAATCATTTTCCAATTAAAATATTCTATCACTCTATTCTATTCTGTTGTCTGAAGAATTCAGGGTGGTAGGAAGAAAACATGCTAGATTGATACCTGACTACTTGTTCATAAAAACACTTAAATCGGGAATGTACTAATGAAAATCCAAAAACAGAGAAGATGTGCAAGAAATATCCCTTTCACCAAATAGCTTCTGGGGTGCTTCCTACATTTGGCACTATGACTGCTTGTTGAAATCTTACCTCTCCAGGCTGCACTGCGTCCAGAAGCCTGATTTTTATGGATATGGGTATTTCTGCTCCACCAGCCAAAGATTAAGCTGACCAGCCAAGCATATAAAAGAATTGCCAGACAAAGAAAGATGTTATATTAAAGATTTCTTTCCAACCTGCAGGGATCAGGTGGCCTCATAGAGAAACGACAAAATCTATTTTCTCTTCCTAGTATATTCTTGCTGTTGGCACTCTCATTATAGGAGAGGCTAAGTAAAGATTGCTTGAGGGGTGTTGGGCATCCTCTTAGAAGTGTGGGTAGCAGGTTGTGTGAGCCCAGGGAGCCGAGTCTCAGTGAGTGCCTGGTAGCGTGGCCTCTGGGGTCAGATGGAGGTGTTGGAACACAGCTCTGCCACGTGGTGACTGAGTGATCCTTGCACACACTCGAATTCTTTGTGCCTCTGTTTCAGTGAAAGGGGGATAAAAAAATTCTCTCTCTGTGATTATCAGGAGGATTAAGGGAGTTAACCTATAAAAAATAGTTTAGAAGAACGCTTAGCACATATGAAGTTCCCGATAAATGCTAGTACTAAAACAAAAGAGTAGTGATAATTTTGTTATAATATGACTTCAGGCTAAATAGCAGAGTTGGCAGGTACGTAAAACATTGCCATCTCCCACACCCTCCACTCCCGACCAGTTCGGTGCAATCTTACTGAAGAAAGATTGAGGAGAGGTCTCTGGACACCAATTCTCAGTCCTCTAAGATCATAAAAACAGTTTCAGGGGCTATAATGTGGCAAGCACTGTGCTCAGCTCTGAGGAGGATAAACTGACAAGCCAGGACTTGCCTCTACCCTCCTAGAGGTCCTAGGCTATATGCGGAGACGGACGAGTTAAACAGATGACCCAATCCAGGGTAAGTGCAATTGATTAGATCAATTCAAAATGCGAGGGGACACAGGGAGGAGCAACTAATTTAAACTCAAGGAACTTGGAAAGATTTCTTAGAGATGGGGATGGGTAGCAAATGATGCTGTCATCTCATACACCACCACTATACCAAATGATGAAACAACTCTCCCTCTCCTAGAAACAATGATAACTAAGTAATGATGTAATAATAATTATGAAATGCAGCTATACTTCACAAAATTAATTAAAAATTCTAGAATTTGAGGTACAAAAAGCACAAAGGTAAACTTCAGTGGTGGTGAGGCTGCCAGAGAACATATGTTTTAATACTTCCATGCCACTGATTAATGAACTTCTCTATACTTTGCTTGCAAATTAAAAAAATATATATAATCATTATGATATAGAAAATTAATTATGATTATGAAATAATAATGATAATAATTAAACATATTTATGACTTTAAAATAGTTTATTTATTTATTTGTTTTGGCTGCACTGGGTCTCAGCTGCTATTCACAGGCTTTCTCTAGTGGTGGTGAGCAGGCGCTACTCCTAATTGTGGTGCATGGGCTTCTCACTGCGGTGGCTTCTCTCGTTGTGGAGCACAGGCTCTAGGACGTACAGGCTTCAGTAATTGTGTTGCACAGGCTTAGTTGCCTGGTGGCATGTGGAATCTTCCCAGAGTAGGAGTGGAACCAGTGTCCCCGGCACTGGCAGGCAGATTCTTAACCACTGGACCACCAGGGAAGTCCCCATATCTCTGCCCCTTCCAAGCTCTTGACACCATTAGCTCATTCAATCCTAACAACTTCTTTGTGGGTCTACCCTGAACCTACTTGATTCAGCCTCACTTATCTCACCCTGATCCTGGAAAAGACATCCTACCTTGGTTTAAAAGGTTGATGTTTTCTTCATCATGGGTTTTTTTTGCGTTAGTTTCAATTTTTAATTGTATTACATTGAACTATTATTGATTTGCTTACTGATTGATTGGTGCCCCTTAAATCTGGGACTCAAGTTGAGTGTGTCACGCTCCTCACCCTAGTCCTCGTCCTGCTGAGAAATGATGAGTGAGGAAGGCTTAGGGCAGAAGTGTCTATTCCATCCACTTCAAGTTCTCTGTGCAGAAGGTGTTTCCAGTTCCTTCTTTTCAGACGGCATCATGGGAGGAAAGAGAAAGCACCTCCTATTCAGACTTAGTCTCTTGCATCTTGATTCTCCAAATGGGGACCCTGCCATGACGTTTCATGTTGCTTTCACATGACCCCAAATCCCACTCAATCTCAAAATGAGAGTCATTCCTGATTTAACTAGGTATCAATTATTCTGGAAACACCAAAGAGAAAGCTTCCATTAGGTCCCAGTGGGTTGTTAGCAGTTGGCACTAGTGGTAAAGAACCCACCTCCCAGTTCAGGAGACATAAGAGATGTGGGTTCAGTCCCTGGGTTGGGAAGATACCGTGGAGGAGGGCATGAAAACCCACTCCAGTATTCTTGCCTGGGAAATCCCATGGACAGAGGAGCCTGCTGGGCTACAGTCCACAGGGTTGCTAAGAGTTGGACACGACTGAAGTCACTGAGTATGCATGCACAGGCTTCTTTTAGCAAAGAATGAGCTGGCCTCTGACTTTCTTCCTTCAAACCTTGAATGAGGAGGGTGGCAGGGCTGGAACCCTCCAAGAGCAAGTCTGTCCTGGGAGCTGAGCTGCCATGACTGTGCTATCAGTTCTGGGAGAACTGGAGGACTGTAATGGGAACAGTGCCTGTGGTCTGCATGTTTGTGCCCTCATGGCTTCATTTTCTCAGTTTCCTCTTCTAGAATTTAGCAAACCAAACAAGAACTTTCTCTGACCTAATACTGAGTCTAAGTGTGCTGCATTCATTATTACGGAGCATTTACCCACAATTACTTCCTGTTCAAGCTCCTGTTTGTTGCTATGTTCTGAGAACCCACCTAGACACTGGAGGCTCTGAAAGAAGTGAAGGGGAAACTGGAGACAGCCTCCTCCCTGAAGGACTCCTCAACCAAGAGAGTGGAGTATGTACAGACCATATGACGTTATAGCTGCAACCAGCACCAGCTGTTTGGAGTCAGGCCAAAGGACTTAAAATAACTGGTTGTAGAAATCCCACTTTGGTTATTTATCCAAGACACATACAAGAGTGTTCCCGGTGGAGTTTTCTGAAGTAGTCCCCAACTGGAAATAATCCAAATGGCCATTGACATTGACTAGATAAGCACATTGTATTCAAGCAGAACAATGGGGACTTCCCACGTGTCTCAGTGGTAAAGAATCCTCCTGCCAATGCAGGAGATGGAGGAGATGCAGGTTCTATCCCTGGGTTGGAAAGATCCCCTGAAGGAGGAAATGGCAACCCATTCCAGTATTCTTGCCTGGGAAATCCCATGGACAGAGGAGCCTGATGGGCTACAGTCCATGGGGTTGCAAAAAGTTGGACAGGACTTAGCAGCTGAGCACCATGCAGAACAAAAAAAAAGAGAATGAACACTGACATATATATACATAAAAAGCACAGATGAGTCTCACAGATGTTATATACAGTGATAAAAAATTGGAAACGGTATTGTTCCCATTTATTTGCAGTTGAAGAATAGGTGAGGCTAATCTTTGATCTCAGTCTTAAAAAGGAAGGAAATTCTGACATATGGCACAGCATGGATGGACCTTGAGAACATTATGCTAAGTGAAATCAGTCAATACTACAAATTGAGTGTTTGTGTCCCTGCTGGAGCAGATTCGTCTTTGGAAGCCCTAATTCCCAGTGAGATGGTAGGTGGAGACGGCACCTTTGGAAGCTAATCAGGTCGAGGTGAATTTGTGAGAGTGTGGGCCCCACGATGGGACTAATACCCTTATAAAAAGAAGAAGAGACACAGATTCCCCCTTCCCTCCCTCTCTCCACCCCTCCTCCCCTCTCCTCTCTGCATGCACCACGGAAAGGGCACGTGAGGACATAACCAGCAAGACAGCTCCCACAAAAACCTGATTATGCTGACATCCTTATCTTAAATTTCTAGTCTCCAGAATCATGAGAAATAAATGTTCGTTTTTAAGCTACTCAGTTTAGGATAAGTTGTTAGCAGCCCGAACTAAGACCACCAGTCACAAAAAGATATATACTACATAATTCAACTTGAATTATTCAACGTGAATTACTCAGAATAGTGAAATTCATAGAGACAGAAAGTAGGAAGATGTTTGTCAGTGACTGGAGGGTAGGGGGATGGAGTGTGGTTTAATGGGAATAGAGTTTCAGTTTTCAAGATGAAAAGAATTCTGGAGATGGGTTGTGAGTGTAGTTAACATCACTGAACCGTACACTTAGAGACAGTTTATCAAAACCACAATGAGCTATCACCTTACACCTGCTAGAATGGTTGTCATCAAAAAGACGAGGGATAGCAAGCATTGGTGAGGATGTGGAGAAAAGGAAACACTTGTGCATTGTTGGTGGGAATGTAAATTGGTGCATCTACTATGCAAAACAGTATGGAGATTCCTCAAATAATTAAAATTAAAATTACTCTGTGATCCAGCAATCCCACTACTGGAAATATATCTGGAGGAAATGACATCATTACCTCAAAGATATGTCTATACCCCCACGTTCATTGCAGCATTATTTATGATAGACAAGACACGAAAACAACCAAAGTGTCTTCAGTGGGTGAATGGATAAAGAAAATGTGGTATATATACACCCACACATGTGTATATCTACATACACATCCATACACATGCATATATATATATATCATACATACGTGCATACAAAGCAATATTATTCAGCCACAAACAGAAGGAAGTTCTGCCATTTGTGACAACTTGATGAATCTCAAGGGTATCAGGGTAAATGTAATGTCAGGCAGAGAAAGATGAGTACTGTGTGATCTCATCTTTGTGTAGAATCTTAAAAAAAACTAAACTCATAGAAACAGAGACCAAATTGGTGGCTGCCAGAGGCAGAGGTGAGGGTGGGCAGAACGGGTGAAGGTGGTCAAAAGGCACAAACTTTCAGTTCAATACTAAATAAGTTATGGGGATGTAATGTTCACCCAGGAAACTGTAGTTACCAACCCTGTATTGTGTTTTTGAAAGTTGCTAAGAGAGTAGATCTTAAAAGTTCTTATCACAATGAAGAAACAAACTATGTGAAGGGAATGATGTTAACTATTACTGTGGAGGTCATTTTACAGCATATCCATATATCAGATAATTATGTTGTACACCCTAAAATAATATAATTTATATGTCAATTGTATCTCAATAAAGCTGGGGAAAAAGAAGCAGTTAAGATGGTGAATTTTATGTTATATATATACCAATTCATAAAAATAAATAGACCTAATTTATGATGAGAGAAGTCAGATAGTTCCTCTTCCTGAAGGGATATTTCCTGAGAAAAGAGGAAAGTTTTCTGGGGAGCTAGAACTTTTCTGTATTTGATGGTGGAACTTAGATCTCGATATATGTAAAAGCATATACTGCTATAGGCTTAAAATCAATGCACCTTGTAGTATATATGTTTTACTGCAACAAAACGTTTCATTCTTTTTTTTTTTTTTTTAAAGGAGTTTGTTATCTTTTCTGGTAGAATCTTCCTATACAGAAGTGTCCTCCCCTTACCAGATATGAATATGTTTTGCTATTTTTTAATATATACCTTGTTTTTAAACAATTCCTCATTTCCTGTATTACTATCTTTTTGTTTAGCTGACTTTTCGTATGGAGTTATTTTAATTTCATTCTTATTTTATTTTGTGTATATTCTATAATGATTTTCTTTGTGGTGACTATATGGAATGTCCTCAGAGCAGCTATCGTGGTTACACCATGGACTCTGGGGACTTCTCTGGGGGTCCAGTGGCTAAAACTCTGTGCTCCCAATATAGGGGACCCAGGTTTGATCCCTGGTCAGGGAACTAGATCCCACATACTGTAATTAAAAGTTCGCATGTCACAACTAAAATATCAGGCAAGCCCCAACTTAGACATGGCACAGCTGAAAAAAAAAAAAAAGCATGGACCCCGGAGTGAGGAGACCTGGACTTGAGTCTTAGTTCTGCTGGTTTATAACATGGAGCTGAGCCTTGGAAGAGTTCCTTAATCTCTCTGTACCTTAATATTCTCATCTGTATACAGCACAGGAATCACTCAGTGGAGACACCAATGCGTGTGAAGCATTTAGCACAGGATCTGAGTCAGTGCTAGTGTCTAATCGATATTATGCAGGTCAGGAGGTCAGGAAGCAACAGTTAGAACTGGACATGGAACAATAGACTGGTTCCTAATAGGAAAAGGAGTACGTCAAGGCTGTCTATTGTCACCCTGCTTATTTAACTTATATGCAGAGTACATCATGAGAAATGCTGGGCTGGAAGAAGCACAAGCTGGAATCAAGATTGCTGGGAGAAATATTAATAACCTCAGAAATGCAGACGACACCACCCTTATAGCAGAAAGTGAAGAAAAACTAAATAGCCTCTTGACGAAAGTGAAAGAGGAGAGTGAAAAAGTTGGTTTAAAGCTCAACATTCAGAAAACTAAGATCATGGCATCTGGTCCCATCACTTCATGGGAAATAGATGGGGAGACAGTGGAAACAGTGGCTGACTTAATTTTTCTGGGCTCCAAAATCACTGTGGATGGTGACTGCAGCCATGAAATTAAAAGATGCTTACTCCTTGGAAGGAAAGTTATGACCAACCTAGATGGCATATTAAAAAGCAGAGACATTACTTGGTCAACAAATGTCCGCCTAGTCAAAGCTATGATTTTTCCAGTGGTCATGTATGGATGTGAGAGTTGGACTTATAAAGAAATCTGAGCGCAGAGGAATTGATGCTTTTGAACTGTGGTGTTGGAGAAGACTCTTGAGAGTCCCTTGGACTGCAAGGAGATCCAACCAGTCCATCCTGAAGGAGATCAGTCCTGGGTGTTCATTGGAAGGACTGATGCTGAAGCTGAAACTCCAATACTTTGGCCACCTGATGCAAAGAGCTGACTCATTGGAAAAGACCCTGATGCTGGAAAGGATTTGGGGCAGGAGAAGAACGGGACAACAGAGGATGAGATGGTTGGATGGCATCACCAACTTGATGGACATGAGTGTGAGTAAACTCTGGGAGTTGGTGATGGACAAGGAGGTCTGGCGTGCTGCGGTCCGTGGGGTGGCAAAGAGTCGGACACGACTGAGCGACTGAACTGAACTGAATCGATATTAGGGTTTTTTCCCCCATTCACTTATTTTTATTGTGGACAAGAATACAAAACATGAAATTTGCAATTTTAACCCCTATTTGAAGTGGACAGTTTAGTGTCATCAAGAACATTTTTCTTGTTGTTCAGCCATCAACACCATCCAACTCTAGAACATCTTCACCTTTTCAAACTGAAATTCTGTATCCATTAATCCTTTTACTTCCCCCTTCAGTTTTTTAATGTGGTAAATAACATGCAACACAAATTTTAACATCTTAATCATTTTGTGTAGAGTTAAGTGGTATAAAGTATATTTTGTATCATTGTTCAACTATCCCACCATCTAGCTCCAAAATTCTTTTCATTTTGCAGAAGTGAACCTCAATATCTCATTAAACAATAAGACCCGGTTCTTCCCAGCTTTACTGTTCTACTTTCTGTCTCTGTGATTTTGACTACTTTAGATACCTCATGCAAGTTGAATCACACAGTTGTCTTTTTGTAACTGGCTTATTTCACTCAGCATAATGTTCTCCAAGTTTATCCATGTTGTAGCATATGTTAGAATTTCCTTTCTTTTTAAGGATGAATGATATTCCATTATATTATAAAAACATACCACATTTTCTTTCTTTCTTTCTTTTTTAAAAAAATATTTATTTATTTATTTTACTTTTTGGCTGTGGTGGGTCTTTGTTGCTGCTGGAGGGCTTTCTCTAGTCGTGGTGAGCAGGGGTTGGGGGATGGGGTGGGAGGGGGCTACTCTTCCTCCTGGTGCGGGGGTTTCTCTTTGCTTCTCTTGCTGCGGAACACAGGCTCTGGGTGGGCAGGCTTCAGCAGTTGCAGTGCGTGGAGTCGGTAGCTGCAACTCTCAGGCTTAGTTGCCCTGTGGCATGTGGGATCTTCCCAGACTAGGGATCGAACTGGTGCCCCTTGCATTGCAAGGCAGATCCTTAACCACTGGACCACCAGGGAAGCCCTATACCACATTTTCTTAATCGTTTATCTGTCCCTGGACACTTGGGTTGCTTACGCACTTTGGCTACTGTGAGTAATGCTGCTATGACATCTGTGTAAAAATATCTCTTTAAGATCCTGCTTTCACCATCTTTTCCTCTTCAATCTGTTTTTGTCTTTGGATCTAAATTGATTCTCTTGTAGATAGCTTATAATGAGAACATATCATTTTTGATCTATTCTGCCAATATCTGTCTTTTGATTGAGTATTTTACCCTTAAATGAATTAGTGATAAAGAAGGACTTACTTGTGTTATTTTGCTATTTTTTTCTATATGCCTTACAGCTTTTTTATTCCTCATTTTCAATAGTGCTGTTTCTGTGTGTGTGCGTGTTTAGCTTTTTGTAGTGGACCATTTTGATTTTATTCCTATTTCCTCTTGTGTGTATTCTATAACTATTTTCTTTGTGGTTACTATGGGGATTACATTTAACATCCTAAAGTTAAAACACTCTAATTTTAATTTGTACTAGCTTAACTTCAACAATATACAAGACTGCTTTTACACAATTCTGGTCCCTTCTCTTACTTATCGATACCACAAAAATGACATTTCTTTACATTGTGTGTCCAAAAACATAAACTAATAATGTTTTCCATGATATATTAGTCTCTTAAATTATGTAGAAAATAAAATGTGGAGTTACAAAACAAAGTTACAATAATACTAGCTTTAGGCTAATCATTCTTTTGTAAAAAATTGTGTGTTACCCTCTTAAATCATGTAGAAAACAGAAAGTGGAGTTGTAAACCATTGCTGCAGTAACACTAGCTCTTAAACTAGTCATTTGTTTACCTTTACTGAGATCTCTATTTCTTCATATGGCTTTGAACTACCTTCTAGTATCCTTTCATTTCAATCTATATGACTCCCTTCAGCAATTCTTGCAGGGCACATCTAATGGTTAAGAAAAAGTCCCTAAATTGTTGTTTTTCTAAGAATGTGTGAATTTTTCCCTCAAAGTTTGAAGGACAATTTTGTCAGTTAGTATTCTTGGTTGACAGTTTTTTTTTTTTTTTCCTTTTTGCATTTTGAATGTAGTCCACTGTTTTCTGGCTTCCAAAACTTTCTGATGAGAAATCTTATCGAAGATCATTTGTATGTGATGAGTCACTTCTCTTTTGTTCCTTTCAAGATTCTCTCTTTACCTTTGTTTTATGACAGCGTGATTATAACCTGGTGCAGTGGGAATCTCTATGAGTTTATCCTACTTAGTGTTATTTGAGCTTCTTAGATGTTTTTACTCATGTCTTTCATCAAACTTGGGATTTTTTTTACCACTATTTCTTCAAATAACTTTTCTGCCTTTTCTGTCTCTCTTTTCCTTCTGAAATTCCCACAGAATATATCTTGATTTCTTGATTGTATCCTTTAGGTTCTGTTCACTTTTCTTCAATGTTTTTTCTTTCTGTTCTTCAATAATTTCAATTGTTCTATCTTCAAGTTCACTGATTCTTTTGTCTGTCTACTCAAATCCGCCTTTGAATCCCTCTAGTGAACTTTTCATTTCAGTTTCTGTGCTTTTCAGCTCTACAATCTCTTCCTGGTTCCTTTTCTTTTTTCTCCTAGAACTTGTGGAATTTTAATGAAATATTTTAGTCTAGAAAAAAATTTTTTTTCATGTATTCAATTATTGTTTATTTGTCTTTAAGTAAATATTGATTTCTTTCTTTTTTTTCTTTCTGGTTTCTTTTGAAGTTTTTTTTTCTCTTTTTCTTGATATTTACATTTTGTTCATCCAACATTTTCTTGACTTTCTCTATGTCTTCCTTTAGTTCTTTGATTATATTTAAGATGCTTGTTTTATAGTCTTTGTCTAGTAGGTTCTACATGTAGTCTTTCACTGGGATGGTTTCTGTTGGTTCACGTTTTTCTTTTGAATGGGCCATACTTTCCTGTTTTGTAATATTAGCTTTTAATCATTAATAATAATTCCCTGGTGGCTCAGATGGTGAAGAAGCTGCCTGCAATGCAGGAGACCTGGGTTCGATCCATGGGTCAGGAATATCCCCTGGAGAAGGGAATGGCAACCCACTCCAGTATTCTTGCCTCGAGAATCCCATGGACAGAGGAGCCTGGCAGGCTATAGTCCATGGGGTTGCAAAGAGTCGGACATGAACGAGTGACTAAACACACACAATCATTAATAGCAGCAGTCCTAGAAGGATCATGACTTAACTTTTTAAAATTTCTGCTTCCTTGTATGCGAGATGGGAATTGTGACATATTATTAACTCAGTAAATATTTTTTGAGCTCTTCCTAGGTGGCTCCCAATTTCTTTGATATTCTTTGAGACTTGGAGTCTCCACTTGAATCTAGGCTTTGTGGCTATTTGATGAACAGCATATATCAAAAATGACACTGTGGCAGTTTCCAGATCAGGCTTTAAGGAGCTATCATCTACTTTCTATCTCTCAGGACACTCACTCTTGGAATTCAACCACTGTGTTCTGAGGAAGCTCAAGCTGCTGATGAGAGGCTCACATAAAGAAAAACCAAGTTCCCTGACTCAAAGCCCTGGGTGACCTCTCAACTAAAATTCAGCACCAATCTATCAGCCGTGTGAGTGAGCATCTTGAAAGCAGATCCTTCATCCTCGATGCCTTCAAGGCATCACTACTGATGTCACAAAGGATAGAGATGAGCTTTTATTTATATTTATATTTTCTACTTAAATTTTTAAATTTACTTTTAAAAATCTATTCTTTAGATGGGACTTCCCTGGTGGTCCAGTGGTTAACACTCTGCACTTCCAGTGCAGGGGGTGAGGGCGCAAGTCCTGGTTGTGGAACTAACATCCCTTGTGCTGCACAGTGTGGCCAAAATTAAAAAAAAAATCCATTCTTTAGAATAGAGCTGTCCAAAAAATATAATGTGAGGCACATACATAATTTTATATTTTTTTAGAAGCCACATTAAACAAGTGAGAATAAGCAGGTAAAATTAATTTTAGAGAGAAATTTTATTTAACCCAATATATTCAAAATATGTTTTCAATGTGCAATGAAGATGAAAATTATTTTTGAGGTATTTTATATTCTTGTTCATGCTAGGTATGTAATATTTTGGGGTGTATTTTACACTTGCAATTACATCTCAGTTGAGACTAGCTACATTCCATATGTGCTAATTGACTACTGTACTGTGAGAATATAGCCTTCTAATGAAAGAATGGGAAGGCAAACTGTATCCCTGCCGCTATTTACAGTTGAGGAAAGCAAGACCCAGAGGGAGGAAGTGACTTGCCCAGGGGTATGCACTGTTGTGGATTGAATGGTCACCCCCTCAAAGATATGTCCATGTCTTTTTTCGGCTATTCCAGGTCATAGTTATGCTATGTGGGATCTAGTTTCCTGACCAGGGATTGAACGCAGACTTCCTGCATTGCAAGTATGTAGTTTTAACCACTAAACCACCAGAGGAATCCCATATATGTCCATGCCTTAATTCCTTTTGTGAAACAGTCTTTGCAAATGGAATTAAGTTAATGATCTTGAGATGAAGACACTATTACAGATTATCTGGGCATGCCCTAAATCCAATGGCCAGTGTCCTTGAAAGAGATACACAAAGAAGATCAGACAAACCAAAGAGAAGACTGGTACACAGAGAGAAATTGATGTGAAGACGTAGGCAGCAATGGGGGTGATGTGCCCATAAGCCAAGGAAAATAAGGAAAGCTGACAGCCACCAGAACTTGGAGGAGGCAAGGAAAGATTCTTTTCTAAAACCTCCAGAGGGAGTAGGACCTGCAGACACCTTGATTTCAGTCTTCTGGACTTCAGAATTGTGAAAGAATAAGTTTCTGTTCTTTTAGGCACTTAGTTTTGCAGTAATTTGTTATGGCAGCCACGGGAAACTAAACAGCAAGTTTGAGGTGTGGACTTGAAAGCTCCTGGATTTCATTCCCAGCCAGAGCAATCTGCTTTCTTATTGCCTCTGAAATCTTTCAAGTGGCCAGCATTCATTCTTTTACAAGCAGAGTGGACCACATGACCTAGAGGGCCCATGCCCATTATAAAGCGAGCCACTGCCCTTTCGCTTTCATGTTATCATCCTTTGCTTCATCTACTCAAGTAACTTCAGCTGCCCTCCCTGTTTCTACTCCCTCCACCTTCAGTTTTTTTTATGCATAGTATCCAGGGTAATCTTTTAAAAAAAAACAACAAAAAACAAACCCCCCCCACAAACTTCAAATATATCAGGCCAGTTCTCTACTCTCAATCCTCCAGTGGCTTCCCATTCACTGGAGTGAAGTCCAAATTCCCTACCACACATCTACAAGGCCCTGCTATTTTATGGACCTTGCTTGTACTTGTTCACTCCAGCCACAGAGAACTTGCTGCTTCTCCAACATGTTGAGCACACTCCTTCTCCAGGCCTGTTACATTTGCTGTTTTCTCTGCCCTGGAACATTCTCTACCCTCATAGCCCCACGGCTCATCCCCTCATTTTATTCAGGTCTTTGCTCAGATGTTCTGTTTTCATAAAGGATCTCCCTGGTTGCTGTCACTCTTTATTCTTTTACCATGCTTTATTTTTCTTTACAGGATGAATCCCCATGCCACTCAGTATAGATTTATTAGTTCCTTAGGTTTTTGTTCGTCTTCACCTTTGGCTCTATGAGAGCAGGGACTTTTGTCTTATTTAACAGTGTGCAGAACAACACTTAACATATTCAATAAATTCAATCCTGAATGAGTGAACAAATGAATGAGGAGGTAGAAGCATGCAGGCTCCATGTAATCATAACTTTTTCCCTAGAGAAGTCAGAATCTGGATATATAGGTGAAGTTCTACCAATGTGAACCAAAAAGTATATGTTCACTGGGATGGCTAAAAGAATGTATCCAAGGCCACCTGTTTGAGACCCCTGCCCTATAGGATCCGGGCCCGCTGGGAACTGTGTTCCCCATCTTCAGATAGTGCAGCCCCTTCAGGAATTGAGTGGTTCTTCAGGATCTACCAACTTTTGCCTCTTTAGGCCCAGGCCCCATGAGGTCCTGTTTGTTGTTATAGACCAAAATCATCCAGAACTCTTCATTCAAAAGGCAGGATGTGGGCTGCAAGCTTCCAGCTCATCAGTTCAAAGAAAACCTACTTCAGCAGCAATGTCTCCTGGGATGTTTTTGCAAGCCTCCCTGGAAGATGCTGGGGCCTCTTAAAGGACTAATAATAGACAGGCACGTCCAGTTTCCCAAACATGTCAAACTTAAAAGTGAAGGCTATTTTTTCCTTGTTACCTTTGAATTACTACGTAGGGAAAGGACATTCCATTATGACAGTCATCGCTCTCCACATGCCACTTAATAACGATTTAAGACTCAGCAGCTTCCAGGCAAAATCATCCTAGGAGGACCCGAGCTTCATTAGGCAGAAGTTCAGCGTAACTGGTTCAACTCCATCCTGCCCTCCTTCAGCCCTTTGTCACCAGTACGCTTTGTACTTCAGCAGGTTTAACCACCACTCAACAACAATGTGACTTGGGTGTCGCTCTTAATCACTCTGAGCCTTCCTGTCTTTATCCATCATGAAAGTTCCTAAACTGACACGGGGTTACCGAGAGGGCTGAGTAAGACAGTGCAAGTATCTGCGACACTCACCTAGCACCTGATGTTTATTATTATTGAACACTTACTGGACACGGGTGGGGGTAAAGGGGTAATGTCCTTTAAGTTTTCATTCATTCATTTATTCACACAATTAACACTTTCAACCAATATTTATTGAGCTCTGAGGAGGTGTCAGGCACAGAGCTTGGTGCAAGGTGACATAATGGTGAGCAGAGCTTGCTCTCAGAGCCTAGGTCTAGTGCAGGAGTTCACAGTCTAATGCACTGTGTTCCCAGAGTGTGGAGCATGGTGGGTAAGTGTTCAAAGGCAGTGCATGGATGCTGTTGTTTAGTCACTAAGTTGTGTCAGACTCTTTGCGATCCCGTGGCCTGTAACCCACCTGTCTCCTCTGTCCATGGGACTTCCCAGGCCATTTGCTTCTTGGATGGGGCACTAAATCACACTGCATTACTCGTGTAGATAATTATCACTCTTCACTTGCCTTTCTATCTTTCAGATTCCATCCAGGGGAGAGTCCCAGTTGGATGTTAGTGTGTCTTTGACATCTCTCTAACATTTGGTAATCTCCCTTAAACAAAAGAAAGCCTCAGGCGTAGGTGTTTTGGGCAAGTGGCAGCATCTGGAGAGATTTTCATAGTATGTATACCTCTTGCTATTCAAACTCAGAAACTAGATAAATATTTTTTCCCTAGATGGTGCACAAATATGACCAGCATTTGTGAAGATGGGTCAGGAGTGAAAGTTGGGGAAACACTGGCCTCTTAAATTGCTTCCAACCCCCTCCCCACCTATAAACATTTTTTTCTTGGTGTATAGCTGATTTACAATGTCGTATTGTTTCAGGTGTACAATAAAGTGAATCAGGTTTACATATATACATATCCACAACAGGTATATATATACATATCCATATACATATCCACTCTTTTTTTTTTTTTTTTCTTTTTTAAGATTCTTTTCTCCTATAGGACTTCCTTGGTGGCTCAGTGGTAAAGAATCCACCTGCAATGCAGACGGTGTGCGTTCGATCCCTGGGTCCGGAAGATCCCCTGGAGGAGGAAATGGCAACCCACTCCAGCATTCTTGTCTGGGAAATCCCATGGACAGAGGAGCCTGGCAGGCTACAGTCCATGGGATTGTAAAGAGTCAGACACAACTGAGACTAAACAACAATAGTCCATTACAGAGTACTGAGTAGATCTCCCTGTGCTACACTGTATGTCCTTATTCGTTATCTATTTTATATACAGTAGTTACATATGTCAAGCCCAAGCTCCCAATTTATTCCTCCCTCCACCTCCCCACTCCCTTTAATGGCCCCACTTTCAAGTTGACAGAAACTGAGTCTCCTTGTGGAGGGGATGGACAGAAAGTAGGGAGTTTTCTTCTAAACGATCAGGCGAGCAAAGCCAAGAATTGTCTTCGTGGTCGAGTTAGACGTGTATGTATAAAATAATGATTGCTCCTCCCTTCCCTCTGCAGTACGTGTGTGCGTCTGTGTGTGTAAGTGTGTGGAGCCACAGGCCTTTCTGAATGAGTGACAGCGGGAGCCCGTCCCTCCAGGAGCCGCGTGCAGAGTGACCAATGGCACAGATAGGCTGTGGATGGGTACCAGTCTCTGCAGAAGCCCTGTTGGAAACCGTCGCACCCACCCCTTCCACTCCCCACCGCTCCCCCGTTTCCTCCACCCCCACCCCACCCCACCCCAGCTCCATCAGTCTTTTTCCGCTCTCGGTTCCCCCGGGCGCACCCAAGGTGCTTATCGCCTTCTTGCAATCCAGGCCGAGGACAGGGTCGGGGGTGCGGGGCGCGGGGGAACCGAGGCTCAGATCTGGCGGTTCCAGACTGCGGTCCCCGGTGCCGCCGCAGCGCTGCGGCTGAGAACGCTTCGCTGGGAGGCCGGCAGCCTCGGGGTGCTAATATGTAAAGCAGCTGGCGGCGCTGGGCGGGGCCTGGAAGCGATGCAAATAAGGGAGGCGGGGTCTGCCCGGGGCTCCGCCCCCCTCCCCCGCAGCTGGGGCCAGCGGTGCCAAGCGCAGCTGGACGAACGGCGGCAGCTGGGCGAGTGACAGCTCCAGCTCCGCGCGCCGCGGCCGCCAGAGCCGGCGCAGAGGAAGCGCCCGCGGCCCCGGGCGCCTAAGCGGCCGCCTCCTCCCGCGCCTCCCGGGCCCGCAACCCGCGGTCCCGCGGCCCCGGGCCGGCACTTCTCGGGCTCCGGCTCCCCGCGCGCAAGATGGCTGACCCGGCCGTGGGGCCGCCGCCGAGCGAGGGCGAGGAGAGCACCGTGCGCTTCGCCCGCAAAGGCGCCCTCCGGCAGAAGAACGTGCACGAGGTGAAGAACCACAAATTCACCGCCCGCTTCTTCAAGCAGCCCACCTTCTGCAGCCACTGCACCGACTTCATCTGGTGAGAGCGCGCCGGCGCAGGGCACCTTCTCGGGGCCCCGAGGGCAGCGCCGCGCGCGCGGGGTCCCTTGTCCGCGCCCCCCCACTCCGCCCTGAGCCTCCGAGGGAGGAGAAGCCCCGCATCCCCGGAGCTCCCCGCTGCGGACCCTGCTGCCCTGGACTCCCCGGTGGACGGTGCTGCGGCTTCCCGCTCCCCCGGGTCCCAGACGGCCGACCGCGGGGTGCCTTCTGCCCTGTCTCCCTCCCAGCCGCCTCGGAGCGCCCTGGGGCCGCGGCGCGGACGGCTGTCCCTCCCCGGGAGGGCAGCGTCTCGAGTGCCCTTTCGCACGGGGTTCCCTGTCCCTCCGCCTCCTTCCGGGCTGGAGGCACCCTCACCCGCTTCCCTCCTTTCCGGGGGCAGCGCCCTGAGTGTCCTCTCTCTATCTCCCTGCGGGCACAGGGCATCCTTTCCTCCTCCTCCGTGTCTCCGAGGGCAGCGCCCTGTGTTATCTCTTTACTGCTCCTCTCTGCGGGCCCGGGTTCTCCTTTCCACTCCTCGGTTCCCTGGTGCAGGTCACTGCGGGAACCCTCCGGCCCCCCGTCCCTCTAGGCATGGGGAGTCCTCTCTTCCCTCCCTGTCCTCCCAGGAACACCACCGCCGCGGGGGCTCTGCCAGTCTCCCTCCGGATGCGTCTTTTTCTTTTCTCTTTCTCCGAGGGTACGAGGGCATCTCTGTGGGCAGATCTCCTGCCTGCCCTCCGCCCCCACCACGACGGAAACGCTCCCCCGACCCCGCCACCTGGTGGTCGCAACCTCCTCTCTTCTGCCTTTTGAGGGGAGATGGAGGTTACCGCTGAACTCCTACCTTCCCCCTCCCTCTCAAAGGCGGAAGACTCTTGGGCACCCGCCTGTGGCTGGGAGGTTGCACCTGGGCCAGAGGGGCAGGGGGAAGTGGGGTGACTGCGGGGGAACTAACCGGCGGCTGGGCCCCTCGGGGTGTCTGACATGCCTCTTTCTACCTTTGCAGGGGCTTCGGGAAGCAAGGATTCCAGTGCCAAGGTAGGCTGTGGGGTTCTGGCCCATTTGTGCAAAGAGAAGGTAAAAAAAGACTTCCTAGAAGCGACTGAATTAGGCAGAGAGTGAAGGCACCATGCTGTCAGAGTGACCTCGCATACTAGAAATTCATCACAGAAAAGTCTTATTAATACAAGGGGTTCTGTATGAGGGGCAGAGATGCTCCATCCAGGAAGGGCTGGTGAGAGGCCCAGCTGGCCAAGGAAGTGTATCCACCCTTTCTCCCTGCCTGCAGCTATCCGACGAGTGAACCTGTCCTGCCTGCTCAGTTGCTAGATAGGTGCACACATGCGTGCTAAGTTGCTTCAGTCATATCCAACTCCTTGCGACCCCATGGACTGTACCCCACCAGGCTCCTCTGTCCATGGGATTCTCCAGGCAAGAACACTGGAGTGGGTTGCCTCCAGGGGATCTTCCCGACCCAAGGATCGAACCTGCGTTTCTTACCTTTCCTCCACTGGCAGGCAGGTTCTTGACCACTAGCGCCTCCTGGGAAGCCCTTCCCCAACAATTCCTGCTCTCATGTGTTTCCACTTCCCTCGCCCCACGGAGGTCTCTACAGGTGGCCTCTTCCTCTGCAGATGGTGTATCCCCTAGAAAGGCGACTGTGATTGTCCCCTAGGCTTCTGCCCTCTCTGAAGAAGTGGTTCCAGATGGAGTGCTTCTCAGATCCTGGTTTAAATTGCACTTTCTCTCTTCCGGCTAGGTACAGGAAGACTCCAAGTGACTGTTTACCTGGGTCCTTGCATCTGGCCTGAGATCCTTGACCCTAGCCAGGGATGCCCAGCCTAGGGGTGACTCGGCTGTCGCTGGTTGCAGATTCTCTCTCCAGATGCCAAACCACCTGTAGTCTTGTTTAGCCTTTAGGGTGTCAAACATTTTTTAAATTTGATGTCAACATTTTAGAACTGAAGATTTCACAAACGTATCTGACTTTGCAGCTTCAAGTTTGCTGACTGTTGGTCCCACTTTCTTTTTAGAACTACCACTTGGAGCTGAGAGCAGCTGTTTTCATAGGCAGGGTGCACTCACCATTTTGTCTCAATCGATTGCCACCGGGCCTGCTTCACCCAGTTTTGGCCCCTGTAAGGCATTCGAATTTCAACCTCTGGTCTGGAAAGTGCCCATTTTTAGACCAGCTATGGCTGAGTTTGGTGAGAAATGTCACATTTCTGGGGAGTGTCTTAGGAACAAGTTGATTGCCCCGATAAGCTGGGCAGAGATCAGGGGAAGAAAGCATTTGAATATTAAAGAGTCTGAGATGTGACTTAGCACTGACGGTTTAGATGTAGCACCTCCACCCTCCAGAGAAAGTAAAGTGATCCCCGGTGAGTGTGGGTGGCGTTGTCAGTTGTACAGAATGCTTGCAGCGAGGCACTGCTTTCTTCTGAGACTTTTATGTCCTCTAACCTGAGATCTGAGCAGAGCCCGCTCAGCTGGTGAGTGTCATAGACCCCCATCCCCATCCTCCTTTACCAGGATTTGGAGCCCCAGTTTTACACACTGCATGAGAGGACTTCCCACATCCCTTTAAACGGCAACATTTTGGTCCTGGTGCAAACTGTTGGATTGTTTTCTAGAACGTTAACCCCTCGAGCAGAATGCCAGTGGTGTCTTAGCCCAGGAACACGTGGATCTTTGAGGTTACCTCTCACTTTCATGAACCAGTTTCTGTCTTTGTGTCTTGCTGAGGTCCGGGGTGATTTTTGAACATTTTTATGCGGCTTTTCTATCCCACCTGCTCTGCAGTTATTAACGATGGGAACATTGCTTGCAACATGTGGGTAATGATACATCTGAAGCGGGAGATCCTTTTATTCAAAGAAGGGAGAGTGGTCAGCATTTTCTGGTGCAGCTAGTAAGGCAGAATGAAAGTTTCTAATGAAATATGGCAGCTTAAGAGGTCGCCATGCTTAATTCTTCTAATAGCTTTTCTTTTATCTCCTCTCCAGGCGATGTAGGGTAGGGGGCATAAGCACAGCCTGTCAGGCTATCACTGTGGCTTGGAATTTTGGCCTGAGACTTCGCAGCTATGTTACTTAGCGTCTTTGTACCTAAGACTCCTCATCTATAAAGTGGGTCCGGTAACAACAATACCTACCTTTAAAAATTGCTAAGTGGCTCCGATTGTTACAGTAAGTAAGATGTTTGGACCAGAGCTCAGCACAGACTAAGCGCTCAGAAGATATCAGCTCCTAGGATTGTCTCCAAGCTAACTTAGAGGTGGGGCAACTTTGAGAGGAGACTGGGCTGCAGGGTTACTTTGCTATGAAACCAGCTGCCATGTGAGAGTCAAAACCCGGCTGTGAACATGTGGTCACCTGTGTTGCTGCTTTGCTCATATATTCCAACTGGGCTGGATGGGAAGGAGCAAGAGAGGGGAAGGGGCAATTTGACAGCCCTTGAAATTGAGTTGTTTAGGACTTCATGCTTAGGGATATTCAGGAAGGGGAAAGATTATCCTCTTAACCTGGGGCTTCCTTGGTGGCTCAGTCAAGAATCTGCCTGCAAGGCAGGAAACCTGTGTTTGATTCCTGGATCAGGAAGATCCCCTGAAGAAGGGAATGGCAACCCACTCCATTATTCTTGCCTGGAGATTTTCAAGGACAGAGGAGCCTGGTGGGCTACAGTCCATGGGGTCGCAAAGAGTTAGACATGGCTGAGCAACTAACACTTACTTCTTACTTAAGAATGTTCTCAGATATGCTCAGAATTACCTGGGACTATATTTGGAACCTCAGAGCTATTCCTTATCCTAGCATTTTCAGCACCGGGTATTTCCTCAGGGTGAATCTAATTAAAATGGGATCAGCATTGCATAGAAAATGCCTAAGGTTTTATTCTCTCACCAAAGTCAGAAGTCCAAAGGCCAGGATCCTATGTTCTTTTCAGTTTTCCACTCTACAATCCCAGAAGTGAAAATTATCTCATGGTTCAAGAAGGATGCTGGACTATCCAGTCGTCACATCCTTATTTCAGCCAACGGTAGGAGGAATGGTAAAGCAAGGTGAAGAACACATACTCACTGTCCTGGAGGTTGCCTCTTATACTTCTGCCTAAATGCTATTAGCTAGAACTTAATCGAATACCCACACCCTGCTGCAAAGGAGTGTGTGGGAAATGCCATGTTAATTTCAGGTAGCCCTGTTCCCAGCTAAAAGCTAGGGTGGGGGATTTTCCATCTTAAAAATAGAAGGGACTGGGGATCCAGCCTCTGCCATTCTTGGGTAGGAGGTGTGTAGGATGATCATAAGGCAAAGAAACCACTGAGCCCCAGGCTCCATGGTGCTGCCGTGGAAATTGGGGATGCTAGGACGGAAAGTCCATAAACCATGGGAAATTGTAAATTTCTGTGTGCTCAGGGAGCTGAAGAATAGATTTTCTTGCTTTTGTACAAAAATCTAGATTGACTGCCACATAATTTCTCCCGTTTTTTTCCCACTCTCTGTATTTTCTATAAAACCATTCTCGGTGAGGTAGTTTAAGAATGTCTCTGGTGACAGGGGACTGGAGCTGAGAATCTCTATTATGAAACTGCCTAAATTCTGAATAAGAAATAGGACCCCTCAGATAAGCAAGGCAGACTTGTCTCTGTAGCATTCTTTAGAGGAGCTGCAGACCTGCATTTGTGCCTTTGTTGTAATTAAGACAAGGCTTTGGGTGGAATTTGACTCTTACCCCAAGAAGCTTTTGCAGTTTGGCAGAGAAGGAAAACAAAATTTTTTTTAAAGGAAGTGACTTCATTAGAAGTAGGGAGACAATAAAATACAGAGATTTAGAGTTCCTAGAATGTGGTTAGAGTCAGAAAGAACTGGGTTTGAATCAATGCTCTGCCACCTACAACTGTGTGAAATCAGGCAAGTCTTCCATATGTCGTGGCCTCAGTTTGCTCAGTTGTGAAATGGGTTGATAGTACCTACCTTATAGGGTATGGTGAAAAGTAATGAGCTGGTACAAGAGAAATATCCACTGTCAATAATTCTAAGTTAGATGATAATTATTACTTCTCTAACTGTAGGGAACTGTGTCAAAAGGGGACAGAGTTAATTCGGGAACTCATTAAATGACTATGTGACTTTCATGTATTTAGGTGGGTTTTCTTCTTAGGTATGTTTCTTTGTAGACTTCAGGTGACACCAGTGAGTCTGGCCTCAGACAGCCAGCTTGCTTAGATTGTATTTTCTCACCCTTCTTGTGAGAAAAATCTGAACTTGCCATGGACTTGCTAGAAAAACCCCAGTGCACTAATTTTCTGACTATGAAAACCTAGCATTGATGATTATAATGAATAAACCAGCTGTTCCCTTTCCTGCATAGATTAGAAAACATGTTTTTAAGCCTTCTTTTTTAATTTTTATTTTTTATTGAAATACAGATGATTTACAATGTTGTGCAAATCTCTACTGTACAACAAAGTGACTCAGTTACACACATATAGACCTTCTTTTTTTTAATATTCTTTTCCATTATAGTTTATCACAGGATATTGAATATAGTTCCCTTTGCTTTTTTAAAACCTTATAATAGACATTATTCTTAAAAATCCCCAATGTATTGCATGAATCCAGTCATTGCTGGTTTCATCAACATCGACTTCATAGGATTC
The DNA here is from genome assembly GCF_910594005.1 of Cervus elaphus. Classification (NCBI taxonomy): domain Eukaryota; kingdom Metazoa; phylum Chordata; class Mammalia; order Artiodactyla; family Cervidae; genus Cervus; species Cervus elaphus. The sequence goes on from NC_057824.1 coordinate 35,599,676, forward strand.
AAGTTTATTTTAGTCTGTAGTTAGCACATAGAAATTAGAATGTGTACTTTTTAAAAACAACAAAGATGAATCAAAGGTTCATTTTATTTTTGCCGTATTTTTCCCGAGGAACTTCTGATATCCTGAATTTCAGGTTGAACTTTCTCAGTAAAATCATTAATAGGGCCCCCCTTTTTTTGGCCATGCCACGCAGCACGTGGGATCCTTAGGTCCCCGACCAGGGATCGACATGCACCCCCTGTGTTGGAAGCGTGGAGTTTTAACCACTGGGCCACCAGGGAAGTACCAAGAGGGCCTTTTTTTGTGTGTGCAGTCACATGTCAGGCTACAGGTTACTGGAGCCTCTGTTATTCCACTTCTCTCCCGTCCCAGAAGTAGATCCCAGAAGCCTGTGGGTGAGACTCCTCTTATCTCTTGGCTTCTTCTGAATGTGTTCTAGGGCTCCCAGGTGGATAAAAGGCACAGGCTTTTCGAATTTGTGTTTGTTGGTTTGACTTTTTATTTTTTCCCACCTGAAGTGGCATTTGGGGCTCAAAGTCCCAAATGAAGTAAAAAATTTTAAGGGTAGATTAACGCTGGATCTGCACAAGAAGAAAGGTTGATTTGTTGAAAAGGCAGCAGGCAATTCATTTTGAGCTGTAGAGCACTCAGGGAGAGCTTGAAGCTTGGTCACTGGGCAACAGAATGCCTTTCTAAGTAAATATGGAAAATGTGACCTTTGAAAATCACATTGATATGATATACCGGTTATTAGAAACTCATTAAAAAATATATTATTTCTGAGTACCAGTGACACTCCAAGTACTGCCCGGAAGCAGATGTAGCATGCTTATGGTGTATTTGGGTCAGTAAAGAAAAAGATTCGGAGAACTTAACCGGTCAAAGGTTTGAAAATAATTTGTACATGTTCTTGCTGTTGGAGTCTCTTTCCTCTGCCTATGTATCTCTCTCCCTATCTTTTTGTTTCTGTCTCTCTCTCTCTCTACACATGCACACAGGTACACACACACATGCATACACACATAAATAGGCCAGTATGTCACCATTTTGATAACATGCATCTCCTTTGGATGCTTTTCAGCTACAGGTAGTTAAATTATTAAGTACAATTTTTAATCCTCTGGTCTTTTGTCCTTGCAGTCCAGTTAATTCCTGAGTTGGAGAGGGGAACCAGCTGAGAATTTCATTATCTGTGGCTGATGTTTTCAAAAGCTTGGTCCTTTATCATTCTTGGCATTTGATCTAATCTCAAGGATTCTTTGACTTTACTCATCCCGTGTCTCCATTGAAATTGTATAATGCTTTGCAGAAAGTTCTGTTGGATAGAGCTGCCTTAGACCCTAGCAGTAGGTTTCAAAATAATCCTAATGTGAGCAGACGCTGGGAGAGGGGGATGGACAGGGAAGCCTGAAGTGCTGCAGTCCCTGGGGTCACAAAGAGTCAGACACGTCTGAGCGAGTGGACAGCAAATGTGAGCGCCTTTAACTTAACTTTGTCAACTCTTAACTCTTCTTAATATGAAATACCAAATTTAAGATTAAAAGAAAAGAGGACATAAAAACTGACAAAAGATAAGAAAATGGATAAAATAAGAAAAGAGGCAGGTGAGAAGGGGATTTGGTGATGAGGTGGGAAGGAGGCCCTGCTTACCACTTGGTCCAGCACTTGCTTATGTTCTAAAGACACATACCAGAAACAGATGAGGCCTCACTGGTCCCCATAGGAGTGGATCCAGAGAGACCCCAGGGAAATAGCAACCTTGTGTCCTTCTCATCTTTCTTTTTAGACATTTATCTTTATGGGGGAGGGGTGTTTAAAACACACATGGTTAAAAATAAAGTAGTACAAAAGTAAAAAAAAAAACTTGTGTGATAGACTGTTGACCTTTTTATAGCATATACAAAATCCAGAGCGTTTACATGTGGCATTTGGAGGTGTGACAAATGCTTGGAAATCTGGTGGGAAATTTGTCTATTTACCACATCCACCCATCCATCCTTCCTTCCTTCCAAAAAGCATTCACTCATTAAACTCCCTGTGTCAGGAATTGTGTTAGATGGCAGGAGCACAATGGTGAATGAGATTGAGAAGGTTCTTATTGTCATGGGGCTTCCAGTGTAATGGGAGAGATAAGACATTCTACTGATACAAATCATTGCAGCAATATTTAATTTCATTCTTGTTAGAAAAACATATCATATATTAATGCATATATGTGGAGTCTAGAAAAATGGTAAAGATGAACCTATTTCCAGGGCAGGAATAGAGATACAGATTAAAGAACAGACGTGTGGACAAAGAGGAGGGGAAAGGGGAGGGTGGGATGGATTGGGAGATTGATATACACTACTTTGCACAAAACAGCTTGCATAAAATAGCTAGTGGGAACCTGCTGTAAACCACAGCTCAGCACGGAGCTCTGTGAAGACCTAGAGGGGTGAGATGGGGGTGGGTGGGAGGGAGGTCCAGAGAGAGGGGATATATGTATGTGTATAGCTGACTCCACACTGTGTCCACACTTCACTGTAGAGCAGAAACGAATGCAACATTAAAGCAATTATAGTCCAATAAAAAAATTCTCCCTTGTTAAGGACTTTGAAGGAAATGTTCAGGGTGCTGTGGGGGCATGTAGGGGATGCTGACCTATGGAACAGTTGGGGTGGAATCAGGGAATTCTTTGGTCAGGGAATTAAACATCAAACAGCTTCTCGTTCTTAGAGGTAATCTGAGAAAGTCTGAGTTGTCAAGGAACTGGAGCTAAAAAAATCTGTATTGTGAAGCTGCTCATATCCTAGATAAAGATACACGGGAGGTCTTATCTCTGTGACATTCTGTGGAGAAGCCCTGAATCTATTTGTGCCTTGGTTGCAAGTACGATGAATATTTACTCGAATTAGACAATTACGTAAAGATGGCTTCTCTCTCAGTTTGACAGACAGAGAACATTGTCTCCTCTTAACTCAGGTGATGAGCTGACTTCCGTTTTGTTCAGGGATTGCCATTTGAGGTTGTTCTAAAGGAGAAAAATCACCATTTCAGAGATGGAGGGGCAAGTCTGAGGCAGCAGGCTGAGAATAGATAGAGCAATTATACGTGTGTGTGTGTATGTGTACACACAGATTCTTTTCCATTAGTTCATTACAAGATATTGAAGTGTACAACTGAGTCACTCTGCTATACACCAAAAATTAACTGAACATTGTAAATCAACTATATTTCAATCAAAGAGAGAGAGAAAGCAAGCAAAATCTATCAGTGAAAGGCATTTGTGAGCTAAAAGCCAGTTTTCAGCGGCACATGATTACTTGCATTTTCTGCTGAATACCTTCCTCACCCAGGGTCCATGACTGATTTCCTATTACTGGTCCATTGGCTTGGGCAGTGTGTTTTCTCTCGTTGGGAAGATAATTTTTAAGTAGCTTCACAATAAGCCGCATTGACTCACATGTAGAGGAAGATCCTTTGTCAGTTCTCTTTCCATCTTTCTGATTTCTTCAGGAAGAAAGTCTTAGTCTCTTTCATACAAATCTGAGTCCTTTGTAAGTGTTTTTTTTTTTTTTTTTTTTGTTTTTTTTTTAAAGGGACTACAGGGAGTTATAGAAACATACAGGTGTATTAGTTTCTACCTGTCATCCACTTTTAACTAATGTTGAGCCTCATGCTGTTCTAACTCTGGGCCTCATTTCTTCCTGGCTCTCCTTGTGAGTTGGGAAGGGGGGGTTTCAGTGTCTTCCCAGAAATGTCTGGTGTTGAAGGGAAGCTGTGTTGCAGAGAATTGAAAGGCACAGCAGTTCAGACTCTGACAATGTCTGGAAGAGATGATAGCCTTTGTGCAGGATGATGGCCTTTCTTAATGTTACTGTTGTTATCATTGCTATTGTTGCTACCTTTTCTTTTTTACTTTCTTTTTTTATTTTTTAAATTAGGGTATAGTGGCTTTGTGGGCTTTCCCAGGCAGCACTAGTGATAAAGAACCCACCTGCCAATGCAGGAGACGTAAGAGATGCGGATTCAGTCCCTGAGTTGGGGAGATCCCCTGGAGGAGGAAATGGCCACCCACTCCGATGTTCTTGCATGGTGCATCCCATGGATAGAGGGGCCTGGCGGGCTACGGTCGGTATGATTGGCAAGAGTCGGACAACGACTGAAGCGACTAACTGTGCATACATAGTTGCTTTGTAGTGTCGTGTTGGTTTCCACTGTAGAGTAAACTGAATCAGCTACACATATATATATATACACGTATGTGTGTATATATTTATGTGTGTGTGTATCCTCTCCCTCTTAGACCTCCCTCCCACCCTCTTCCCCATCCCACCCCTCTAGGCCATCACCCGTGCTATACTGCAGGTTCCCCCAGCTGTCTATTTCACACATGGGGTGTATATATGTCAGTCCTAGTAGTTGTCCTCTGCTTGCTTGTTTGTGTCTTCTGGATGTCTCTTTCCCCCGCAGCCTACACGCAAAAATTTGCCCTACTGGGTCAGAAGGGGAATTCAGATCCAGACTAGGAGGGTTCTGATCCTCCTTATCGAGTCTTGGCCTTCACTTAGCAAACAGAAATTAACTTTGCTCAACAGTAACAATGCTCCTGGGGGAAATTCTAGACTCTTCTTTCACCTTGCCACTGCCCAGCCAACCAAACTTTGGGTCTCTAGATAGTCAGTAAAAAGTGGACTTCCTAGTGAAGGCTCAGAAATCAAACAGACATCATTTCCTATCCTGGCTTTGTCTTTCCATGGTCTTGTGACCCTGGGCTGGTGAAATATGATCCTGCCTTTATACATCTATCCTGATAGCTCAGTTGGTAAAGAATCCACCTGCAATGCAAGAGACCCTAGTTCAATTCTTGGATTGGGAAGATCTGCTGGAGAAGGCTACCCACTCCAGCATTCTTGGGCTTCTGTTGTGGCTCAGCTGGTTAAAGAATCCACCTGCAGTGTGGGAGACCTGGGTTTGATCCCTGGATTGGGAAGATGCCCTGGAGAAGGGAAAGGCTACCCACTCCAGAATTCTGGCCTGGAGAATTCCATGGACTGTATAGTCCATGGGGTCACAAAGAGTCGGAAAAGACTGACTTTCACTTTCTCTTTCACATCTGTCTATCCATCTACCCATTTACCCACCAATCTATTCCTCTATCCACCCAGCTTGTTTTTCCGTTCCATCATCCATCCATCTATCCATCCAGCCATTTCCCCATCCATCTGGCCATCTGTCCATCTATCCAGTCATTCAGTAAATATTTATTGAGTGCCTACCATGAATTGGGTACTGTCCTAAGAACTAAAACTAGAGCAGTAAAGAAGCCAAAGCCCTTGCCCTCAGGGACATGTATTAGAAGAACAGCAATTAAGTAACTTAGAAGAAATACATTGTATAACATCAGGTTGCCATTTGGGCTTTGGAAAGAAATGAGACAGTGCGCTTGCCCTTGAAAGTCTCCCAGGTCTTCAGAGGGGAGAGGAGAACAGCAGGACCAGTTGCTTCCGGTACATAAATGAGAAGTGTTACACCAAGGGTGTGAAAAGGCTTTGAGTGACATCCTTACTCCTGGGAGGGGAGGAGAAGATTCCACACTGGAGCTGACATTTGGGAACAGTCTTCCAGCAGGAGTGGGAGTTCCCAGATTGACAGGGGGGTGGGGGCTGGGGCGGGTGTTTCGGGCAGAGGAGAGCAACGGGGAGCCCTGGAAGAGTGAACGCAGCTCCAGTGGGAACAGGAAGTGGGGGGTGTGTGCGCAGGAGAAGCTGGTGGGAGGAAAACGTCATGTGGGGGGCTGGGGGGGGGGGTGTTGTCTGGACCTTGGGAAGGAGCATAGTGACTAGGAAGTGGCTGTTGTCATTGCTGTGTGGGGGTGAGTGAGATGGCCAAATGTTCGAAAAAGAGAGTGAGATGTATTCTGAAACCGTAATTGCTGTGACTCAGTTCCTGAAATTCCAGGCTGGTGGGGTTGGAGGTCAGGTAAGAGAAACTGAAATGACCATTTAGAAGCACTGGTGGTGGTAATGGGGCCGGGGCGGGGGGAGGAGGGGGGGGTGTTCCCAGAGCGTGGAGGGGCTGCTGCTATTTTTCACATCCTAAAGAGACATTTGGATTTTCATGTCAGTCATATTGTTGATGATTCTATTTTGGGAGGCGGATACTGGGTTATTTTTATGGTTCTAACAATAGGGATATCACTCTTCACTGCATCTTTAATCATAGAAGGCCACAGAAATGATGTTGTCTCTAGAAGGAATCCTCCTACTTCTTTTCTCCTTCTCTCCTGCCCTCACACACCCAGCTCATGTTTATTGAGCACGTGCTGTGCTGGAGGTGAGGGATTTGTGCTTTGGAGACAGAATGGCGTCAATATAAATCTTGGCTTCTTTTTTTTCTGCTGGGTGGCATGTGCGATCTTAGTTCTCCAACCAGGGATGGAACCCATGCCCCCTGAATCAGAAGCACAGAGACTTAACCACTGGAGCAGCAGGGAAGTTCCTAAATCATGGCTTCTTATAGTGAGCTTCCCAGGTGGTGCAGTGGTAAAGAATCCGCCTGGCAATGCAGGAGACGCAAGAGATGCAGCTTCGATCCCTGGGGTTGGAAAGATCTCTTGGAGTAGGTAGTGGCAATCCGCTTTTACCTGGAAAATTCCACAGAGAGGGGAGCTGGCGGGCTACAGTCCACGGGGTTGCAGAGTTGGGCACGATGGAGCAAATGAGTACACACATGTGGAACCTTGAACATGTTCCTGAAGCTCTTTGAGCTTTCGGTTTTTTCAGAGGTCAAAGGCTGTCATTAGAACCTAGATTATAGGGCTCGTGACCAGTGTTCCCTGAGCTCCTTGCCTGATACACAGTAAGTACTTGATAAACAGAGTTGTTTCCATTATTTCCACGGCTGGACTCTGTCTTGTCCTTAGCTGAATTTATCATCTTGTTGGGAGGCAAGATGAATGCTCCTGAGTCAAGGACATGATGCAAGAATGAAGGTGCTTACATGTCGTGGTCAGGAGCACTTGGGGAAACTGACAGTGGATTTGAGGGTGGAGTGCTCTGCTGTGGTCAGAGGTGATTTGAACGTGGGTGAGAGCTCAGTGCTTTCCACGCTAGTTTCCTGGCTTTCAATGCTTTCGTTGGGGGGAAACCTCAGAAAGCTGAATTGAAATCTGTGATTGCCCCACCTGCTGCCTCATTTTGAAAATGTGTTGATGGCATTTCAACTTTAAATAGGTTTTGGACCAGTTTCCCTTTAAAATCTGGGGGTCCCTTTAGGCTATGGGTGGGATGCCTACCATGCCCTTTGAAGAAGTCTCCTAAATCATGTGGGTGAAGGTAGAAGGTGAGGTCTGCAGGACTGTCTCTTGTCTTGACGTGGTGGTGGGGGTGGTGATTCTTATGGAATAGCCCTATTTTGAAGACCTTCCCTCCCTAAAGGTGGGGACCATTCTTTAGAGTTTAGGCAATATGGCAAAGGAGAATTTTGATAGTTATCTGGATTTTTTTTGTGTCCCTGGAAAAATGTATGGTTGGAGGTATTAATAATTCTATCTGGGGCAACATTATTCTTTGGGAAGCAGCATTGGCATATAGGGTGGTGAAGGACTGTTTTCCATTTTGGTTAGAGGTCCATCTTTTTGGTGGCTTGCTCTTTGTTGTTTCCAGGGTTAAGTTAGCATCCTTAACATCTGCCGTCTCTGGGCCCTCACAAGCCTCTCTTTGAACCTCACTGCAACTTGCATTTCACTTTCTAGCTGAAGACTCCAGCTGGTCTTGCTCAGTATGACACAGCTCTGTCCAGCCCAGGGCTTTTGCACCTGCTCTATCTTGAGCCTGAATCGCTCTCCCCTCTCCTCTGACCCCATCACCCTCCTACTCATTGTTCAGAATTTAGTTCAGCTGCCACTTCTCCAGAGAAGCCTTCCTTGATCTTCCAAATCAGGTTCTCCCCCTGGTACAATCTCATAACCCCTTGTCACTTTCACATTTTCTTTTTTAAGACAAAAATATTCATTTATTTATTTAGCTGCATCCGGTTCTAGTTGCATCTTGTGTGATCTCCACCATGGCATCCTGGCTTCTTTCTAGGTGTGATGAGTAGGGGATCAGTAGTTGCCATGTGTGAGCTCAGTTGCCCCACAGCATGTGGAATCTTATTAGTAGTTCCCTGACCAGGGATCGAGCCTGCATCCCCTGCATTAGAAGATAGATTCTTAACCACCGGACCACCACAGAAGCCCCTCCATGTTCTAATTGTATGTTTATTTGAGTGTTTAGTGTTTGTCTTCCCCACCAGAATGTAAGTTTCCAGAGAGGTAGGACTCCATCTCTGTCACTTCCTGCTGTTCCTGGAGTACCCAGGTCCATACCTGGGTACATACATGATGTGTACTCATAGATACCTTTTAAATAAATGAATGGTTTGGGGAACATAAGTCCATTGAGGAAGTCATTTGATTTGGGTTTTAGTGCTAGTTTTGCTATAGCTTGATCTGCAGTTTTCCTAAAGAGTTCGTCACTTCCTAGTTTACAAGCTCTGATCATTTTTGTTTGAACAACAACAACAAAATTGTCCTCATGAAAGCCTGTTGAGGAGTGATTTTCAGAAGTATGTGAATGCTTCACTCTTAACCTCAGGTTTGGCCATGTTTTTTGGTAAAGACAAAGAGTTTCTCTGCTGAAGTCCCTGACCTTAGGACCCTGGTAGGCTAGAGTGACCATAATTTCCTTTAACAATATATAAACTGGAAGCTGCTAAAATGGCCATCAGCAGTCCACAGTGGAATACTGTATAGTATTGAGAGTGAGTAAACTCCAGCTGTATACGACATGGATGACTAGCAAAAAACGCCAGATGCACAAGAGTATGTTCTGTGGAATTCCCACTTGAAGTTCAGGGCCAGATGAAAGTAATCATCTGTAGTAATCATAGGCAATAGCACTTAGGATGGCGGTTACACACAGGAAGACTGGTGGGGACTAAGAGGGGATGTTAGGCTGTGGGTGATATTGTTTCTTGACCTGGGTGCTGGTTACATGGTGGGTTCAGATTATGACCATCCATTGAACTTCCGAATTGTACCCATCTTCTGTTATGATATTACACTTCAACAAAAACATTTAAAAGACATTGAGCTTTGGGAATTCCCTGGTGGTCCAGTGGTTAGGACTCTGCCCTTTCACTGCTGAGGACATAGGTTCAAGCCCTGGTTGGGGAAATAAGATCCCACAAGTCATGTGGTGCAGCCAAAAAAAGCACAGAGCTTTAAGTCACTGAGAATCTGAGAAATGTTAGTGGGGACTTTTTCAGTTCTGCACACAGAAGTGAAATCTGTAGGGGAGACACGCACCTTCTGGAATCAACCATAGCGGGATGGTGCCATTTGCCTTCTTGGGGGGACATCTGCTTTTCATTTCAATGTTGCCCATCGGCTCCAAACTGTAGAACAAGGAAGCCAGGGCATCCTGACAGTTTTCCCACCCAGTAATGCAGCTCTGTTATTACCAGGAGAACTTGAGCTCATAAACTACTTTTTAGGCTTGCATTTGAAACATTCTCTCTTTGCTAAGGTATTAGTCAGAGTTCATGAAAGCTGCTATAACAGATAAGCCCTGACACCTCTGTGGCTTGACGGGAAGGGATTTATTTCTCACTCATGGCACAGATCCACTGCAGGCCACCCTGGTCAGGCAGCCTCCCCTCCAGGTCACCGAGGCCACTCGCCACTGGGCAGGAAGATGGGGAAAGAGAATACGAGAAAGCACACTCATTTCACAGCCACTTCAGCCTGGAAAGGATGCGTATTGCTTCTGCTCACATTCTCTTGGCCGGAGCTTGGGCACAGGGGTGTGTCAACCTCAGGGGGTCCTGGAATGTGTCGACCAGCTCTCCCAAGCAAATAAAAGCAAATGGGTGCCTGCTGAGAAACAGTGAACCTCCTCCAGCCCCCAGAACCGTGGTTTCCTTTGACTTCCTTGGAGCTGGTGTATTCGATTTTACCTCTAACTTGACTTCTTTAAACCTGAGAAGTGAAATGCTAGACCTCTTTATCTCATCAAACACAGGAGGAGACGTTTGGGGGAGAACACAGTCTGTTTGTGTTGCTAAGGATGAAATAAACAGACACTTTTTTTTTGCTTCTAGCTGGTAGAACAATCTGGTTCTTGTCAGAATTTCCAGTTTTCCAGCCAGTCAGAATTCTTGCCACTTCTGGTTGCCAGTGGACATTGTAGACACTTTGATTTAAGTCAGAGATGAGCTCACTCAGTTACTTCTTTGGAAAAGTCTTTTGCTCATTCGTCATCTCTCCTATGGAAGAATCCTTTGGTGGTTCTACTTTTGGATATTTGACTGGACACAATTATCTGGTGTTTAACAAACCACCCCAGTCTTTAGTGGCATCACATCACCACCATTTTATTTAGCTCATGTTTCTGTGGGTCAGTAATTTGGGCTGGGCTCAGCTGGGCGGTCCTTCTGGTCTAGGCAAGGATTGGCTGTTGGGGTCTGGGGCCTCAGCAGGCACACCTGAGATGCCCGAGGCCTTTCTCCAGGTGGTCTCACCTTCAGTGGGCTGGCCTGAGCTCGGCCACGTGGTGGTGGGTGCATTCCCAGTGCATGAGAAGGGGTCACAGGGCCTCTTGAAGTCCACACTCAGAACTTGCACAGTGGCCCTTCTTCCATATTCTGTTAGTGAAAGCAGATCACAAGCCCACCCAAGCAATAAAGGAAGAAAGAAAAGGGGAAGAGCCTCTTCCTCTTGATGGGAAAAGCCACAGAAACCATGTGGCATTTTGGGGAACCCTACCAAGCCAGTTTCACCGTGGCCCTCATGACTCCATAGTTCCAGTACAGTGTGCATCTGCCAGACAGAACTTGAGTCTGTGGCGGGTCCCAAGTGAGCTTTGCTGTTGTTTAGTCTCTGTGTCCTGTCCGTCTCTGGGACCCCATGGACTGCAGCCTGTGTCTGACTCTTTGGGATCCCATGGGCTGTAGCCGGCCAGGCTCCTCTCTCTGTGGGATTTCCCAGGCAAGGATACTGGAGTGGGTTGCCATTTCCTTCTCCCAGGGATATTCCTGACCCAGGGATCAAACCTGCGTCTCCTGCATTGGCAGGCGGGCTCTTTACTGCTGAGCCACCAGGAAAGCCCGCTCACCACTTAGACCTCATAAAAGGACTCAAGTCACAGAGAAATGAAAGGGCCAAATGCTTTATGTAAAGCACAGAGCCCAGGGCTGAGTGCACACGATGCACTGACTACTATCCCCATCACTACCGAGTGCACCACCAAATACTTTCACATTACTACTACCCGGGTCGTGCTGTGGACTTAGCACTACACTAAGTACTTAAGATCCATAACACAGGGCCCCTGCCATCGAGGAGGGAGAGATTTGAGAAGGAGACAGACCTGAGTGAATCCGTGTCACTCCATGTGGCCCGTGTGATCACAGAGCTGCAGTGGAGTGGGATGAGGTCTAGGGCTTGACTTCAGACCCCAGTCCCTCCACTGATCACATGTGAGGGCTTGGGTGCCTTTCTTAACCTCTTGAATCTCTACTTTCCTCATCTGTGACATGGAGGTAACAACACAGAGCCCGCCTCCCAGGATGCCGTGTGGATTGAATGAGACCTGGAATGCAAAAAACACATGTGATTGCTCCTTCAATGTTAGTTCTGAAAAACACTTCTCAAAAACATCTTTGAAAACTGTCTTAAAGGTACCATTTTTACTTAAATGTCCTCCTGTGACTCTGGCCAATGTCATTGCTGCTTTGTCTTCAGAGGTGGAGATTTGCCGACAGATGGATTATAGGAGGAGGAGCTCTTGGGAACAACATCTGTAAGGGAGGCAGGGAAGCAGGGAGGGGAGAAGTTGAACTGCAGTGCAGTTGTTGTAACAGAGGCTGAAGCCAGTCTGGTGGCTGGAGCTGGGATGGCCCTTCAGAATTGGGACAGAGGCATCTGCACCAAGTGGGCTGCTCTCGGGGAGCTGGAATTACCTTGGGCAAGGCAGCTTTCTTCTTCTTTTTCAAATTATTTATTTATTTGTGGCTGTGCTGGGCCTTTGTTTCTGCGTGGGCTTTTCTCTAGTTGCAGTGAGTGGGGGCTCCTCTCTCATTGCATTTGTGGGCTTCTCTTGTTGCAGAGCACAGGTTTCAGGTGCACCAGCTCAGTAATTGTAGAGCTTGGGCTTAGTTGCTCCATGGCATGTGGGTTCTTCCTGGACCAGGGATTGAACCCGTGTCTCCTGCATTGGCAGGTGGATTCTTGACCACCGAGCCACCAGGGAAGCCTAAAGCAGCTTTCTTCTTCTAGGGAGGAGTCCTAGGGAGGACTGTGAACTGTTGGCCTTCTGAGGGAACGAGTGTCCTGACCCTGCAGGTGTGAGGAGGGTCTAGGGGATCCTCTGTGGGGTCCACAGCCTGCTTCCAGGTGTCTCTTAGAGACATTCCAAATCCTGTCTCCTTGACTGTTAGTAACCTTGTGGGCTTTCATCCTTCGTCCCTTCCCAAAGCTGACTTAGTTGCCAAGTAGGTTCATAGGCTGTATCTTCCAGCACTGAAATACCGTTTATAGAGAGCCTTAATCTAAGTAGGCTTAATCCAAGCAGGACATGGGAATGACTTGCTTATGGTCATCTAGCTACCAGGCGGAGACCTGGGTTTACATGCCTCCCCTTACTTTCCTTCCACCATGCTCTCCTGAATCACAGGGGATTCCAACTTTATTCTAAGCCTGGACTCTGTAACCTTGGTGCCTTGACCTTCACCCTTACACCTTCTTGCAGCTCCACGCTGGGAGTTTTCTTGAATTCCTTTAAATATGTTTCTTAGACTGTGGATCATCGCTCATTAGGGTGTCATGAAATCAATTTACTAGGTCGTGAACACTGTGAAAAAAATAAACTTGAAAATATCAGAATGCATAACACTCACAAGTATGGTTTCATAAAACTTTTAGTTCTTGTGAACATTTATAGGCATGTGTGAACTGGGTCAGATATAAAATGTGTTTCTCACTGTGGGTGACGGTCAACGTGGTTTGAAAGTCATTGTGAGAAATACAGACAAGAAGTCTGGAGGCTCGTGAAATTGACTCTTGAGGTTCATGGACTGTTGAGGCTTTACTTATTTTTAGAGATGATATATGTGCATTGTTGTCAATCCTTTATAATTAGACATTGTGTTCTCATCCCATCATGCTATCCCAAGATTATTCTAATGATCATCTCTGAGCTTTAAACATATCACTGATGAAAGTTACTTTTCCACATAGAATTCTAAGTGTGGGATAGGAGTTTTTCTTTTCTTTTTTTTTTCCAAGTGAAATGATTGGTTTTGATGGAACTGCCTGGCCTGACCTGTCTCTTGGGCGAAGTGTCCCACTGCTCATCAAGTGCTGGCAGAGAGCTGTCCCTCTTCCGCAGATGGAGAACTGGTTATCCTGGGGGATAATGTGGGTTGAGGAAGAAGTGTTTTATGAACAGAATCAGCACAGGGGGAGGAAGGAGGAGGTGTTCAGGGGCCTCACAGAGCTGCCGGAAGATGTGGGAAGAGCATGCAGGCAAAGAGGTGGGCTGTGTCGCCGGGGTGACTCTCTGCCGAGGGCAGCCTCCAGCTGGGCCTTCCAAGGGCTGGGACTCAGCGTGTGTTTCTATTCTCTGGTGTCCTTGATAGGTAGGGGCTCCGGTGACAGCTGACCTCATTGTGTTTCCCTTTTGGCTTTCTCTGATTGGGGGCCTAAGGGCCACTTGGGGGCCAAGGCACTTCAAATGGAACAACAACAACAAAAAAAATCAGGTTCAAGAAAAAGCAAACAAATGGGACCTAATGAAAGAAAGATGGTACTGATGAACCTGCCTGCAGGGCAGCAGTGGAGATGCAGACATAGGGAACAGACTTGTGGACACAGTGGGGGAAGGAAAGAGAGGGAGGAACTGAAAGCGTAACATTGAGACATACACCTTATATACGTTACCTTGCTTAAGATAGATAGCCGGTGGGAATTTGCTGCATGATGGAGGGACCTCAAGCCTGGTGCTCACTGACAACGGAGAGGGGTGGGATGGGGTGGGAAGTGGGAGGTGGGAGGGAGGTTCAGGAGGGAAGGGATATATGCATATCTGTGGCTGATTCATGTTGATGTATGGCAGAAACTAACACAGTATTGTAAAGCAGTTATCCTCCAATGAAAAATAATAAATTTATTTACAAAAAGAAGAGAAAATGAATCTGGGTTAGACCTGTTGAGTGTGTGTCCCCTCAGGAGAGTCTCTATCAGCAGGGGAAGACTGGCCAGGGAAACTTCCATTTCCTGGACATCTTCAAATAAGGCTTTCAAATGCTGCTGACTCACGCTGATGTTTATTGAGTACTTACTGTGTTCTTGGCATGGTTCTAAGTGTTTTATGTGTATTAACCCTCTTACTTTGGCCACCTGATGCGAAGAGCTGACTCATTTGAAAAGACCCTGATGCTGGGAAAGATTAAGGGCGGGAGGAGAAGGGGATGACGGAGGAGGAGATAGTTGGATGGCATCACCGCCTCAGTGGACATGAGTTTGAGTAAACTCTGGGAGTTGGTGATGGACAGGGAGGCCTGGTGTGCTGTGGTCCATGGGGTCGCAAAGAGTCGGACATGACTGAGTGACTTGAACTGAACTGAACTGAGCCCTTTTAATCTTCACAACAGCCCAGTGAGGCTACTGCTTTATTATTCCTGTTTTCTGCTGAGAAAACTAGGCACAAAGTTAAAGAGTTGTTTCCAAAGTTACAGGTTCAAACATAGATTTGAGTTCAGGACTGCATAAAAGGCATGGAGAGGTGATGATGGTGACAGTGATGACAATGACAGCTAATATCTGAGGGCTTGCAATGAGCTGGAGATTTCAGAGTTCATCCCTTTGAATCACCATCCTTATTATCACCTCCATTCATCAGTGAGGAAACAAGCTTAGGAAGGGTAAAGAGTTTTCCTGAGAACTGCAGAGCCCAGATTGAATTCAAGAGCTCAGTTGGTAAAGAATCTGCCTGCAATGCAGGAGATCCTGGTTTGATACCTGGGTCAGGAAGATCCGCTGGAGAAGGGATAGGCTGCCCACTCCAGTATTCTTGGACTTCCCTTGTGGCTCAGCTGGTAAAGGATCTGCCTGCAATCTGGGAGACCTGGGTTTGATCCCTGGTTTGGGAAGATCCCCTGGAGAAGGGAAAGGCTACCCACTCTGGTATTCTGGCCTGGAGAATTCCAAGGACTGTATATGTATAGTCCATGGGGTTGCAGAGAGTCGAACACAACTGAGTGACTTTCACTTTCAGTCTGAGTCAGATTCTGAGTTCCCAGTCACCAAGGTGAAGGGCTTGGGTGGGAGAGAGCCTTTGGGTGGGTGGAGGGCTCTGGCAGAGGGAGGGGGAACTGTGGTCAGGAAGGCTCTGGGGTGCTTGAAGATGATCTAGCTTATCCTTCAGAGCTAGGAAAGCTTGTCTGCCATAGCAGTGGGTGAAACTGGCAAAATCTGATGGACGAGAAAACTCCTTTGTGGGAGAAAATGTTTTCAGTGAATTGTTTTTGACCAGTGAAGGAGTTAGCACACTGGTAGATTTTTAGCTGTGGCCCTGAATAAGGAATTCAGAAAGTGGCTTTAGGTCTGTGGTCTCTTGATGGTCATGTGACCACAGTCAGCTGATTTCTTTGTGTGTGAGTTGCTGGGCTGGGAGGACAGGCTGAGAAGCATGAAGTCCTGGTGTCGTTTGGAAGGAAGGGTTCACATACTGCAGACATGTCTGTGGGATAATAATACTTCCCTGAAGAGCTATGCTCATTTATCAAGGCCCTGAGCTGAATGCTTCACACATGATTGCATTTAAAGTCTGCAGCACCCGAGGAGATGGGTCTCATTTTCCCTCCATGAAGAAACTGAATTCCCTGGGAGTCCAGTGTTTAGGACTCCATGCTTCCACTGCAGGGGGCACAGGTTTGATCCCTGGTCGGGGAACTGAGATCCTGCAAGCCATGCAGCATGCTCAAAAAAGTAAAAAAAAAAAAGAAAAGAAATGGAGATTCAGGGATATTAACTTGCCCCAGGCCTTTTTTTCTTTTTTTTTTTTTAAGTATTTATTGATTTATTTGGCTGTGTCCGGTCTTAGTTGTGACATGTGGGATCTCTCTAGCTGTGGTGTGAGGGCTTTGTTGCCCCGTGACATGTAGGATCTTAGTTGCCCTTCCAGGGATTGAACTTGCATCCCCTACACTGCAAGGTGAATTAACCACTGGACCACCAGGGAAGTCCCTGCCCCAGGTCTTGAAACTAAGAAGAATTTGAAGAGGATGACAAATCCAGTCCCTCTGTTCTGAAGCTTGTAGTTCAAGGATTCTGCCAGGACCCTCGATCAGCCTTTGGCTAGGGCATTGTGACAGTGTCGTGGTGTGGTTTATGTGAATGAAAAACGTTGCCTTCCATGTCAGCAAACAAAGGATGCTGCAGCCATCAAGCCATCAGGATGGAGATAAAGGAGCTGCTGCCAAGCTCTCAGCCACTGCATGTGGGAGCTCAGGTTCTAAGTTGAGTTTTGAGGAAGTGGAAGAAGTGAGAGTGAAGCAGAGTGTCAGTGAAGGGGGAGGAGAGAGAAGGGGCACTTGGCCAAGAAATAGTAGTTGAAGGATCAGGAACATAAAGCTTGAAGAAGAGACAATTTGGAGGGGCAGAGAGAAGGCAGAAAAACGTTGAAAGGAGAGAGAAAACTCTCCAGGGTTCAGAGTGAGCAGGACTCTTCTCAATGTGGTGAGGTTGACAGCGCTAAGTGCTGGCTAGAGCATGGTGAAGTAACAGAGGACCAAGGAGGGCATCTCTCTGGGAGATGGTGAAACCGTTTGTTATCATTTCAGGGGGCTTCCAAAGAGCTCCGGTACCACGGTCCTTTATGTCTCAGTGTAGACACGAATTCAGCGAGGGACAGAGTGATAGTTAAGAAGTCACATATTAGAATAGGACGCTGGTGAGGTTTACAGGCAGGAGGTTGAGACATGTGGCACCCCAAGAATTTAGGCTATGGTTTCATAATCAAAGGAAATGTGGGGAGCGGGAGAAGAACTTGTTTGTCTTTCTTTCTTTCTTCTTGTTTTTAAATATCCTGGGACAGTGCCCTATATCTTCTGACACCCTCTCTTGACTCCTGATTCTCTCTGGCCCTTTACCCAGTGTGAGGTTTTTATTTATTTAATTTTATTTTTAACTGTGCTGGGTCTTTGTTTCTGCTGAGGCTTTTCTCTAGTTGCAGCGATCAGGGGCTACTCTCTAGCTGTGGTGCGTGGGCTCCTCATTGCCGTGGCTTCTCTTGCAGAGCCTTGGCTCTAGGAGCCCAGGTTTCAGTAGTTGCAGCTTATGGATCAATAGTTGTGGCTTGAGGGCTCTAGAGTGCTGGCTCAGTCGTTGTGGTGTACAGACTTGGTTGCCCTGTGGCATGGGGGATCTTCCAGGACCAGGGATCGAACCTGCCTCTCCTGCATTAGCAGGCGGATTCTTTACCACTGAGCCATCAGGGAAGCCACTTGTTTGTCTTGAGTGGACGTCATGCTTCCATCATCAGCTCCTCCTCCCAGTTGAGCAGGGCAGTTTCCTTGTCCCTACATGGTCAGGCTAAGTCCACAAATTGTTGTTTTGTGTGTGTGCAGAGAGAGTGTCCTAGGGATCACTACCTTACTGAGCTCACTGGGCAGGTTGTGGATCTCACACCACCATTATTTTATTGTTTGGGTACATGTCCCGTGCTTCTGTTGCACCGTTTTGTTGCTAAGCAAGCCTGCTTTCTTGAGTAATCATTAAGTTACAGGGATCTTCCATATTTTTCTACCTACAATCCCATACTGGGATTTGGGCTTCCCTAGTGGCTGAGATGGTGGGGAATCTACCTGCAATGGAGGAGACGCGGGTTTGACTACTTAATCACCTACTTTGTCTCTTTATTCTGTCCCTATCAGTGAGAGGGGAGAGCACAGGTAGAATTAAAAAAGAAGGGAAAATGGGCCAGAAACAAAATAATTTTAAAGCCAGTTGGGGCTTCGCATGTGATATTACTGGTAAAGAACCCACCTGCCAATGCAGGAGACAGACGTGTGTTTGATCCCTGGGTTCGGCAGATTCCCTGGAGGAGGGCATGGCAACCTACTCCAATATTCTCGCCTGGAGAATCCCCACGGACAGAATAGCCTGGCGGGCTCCAGTCCACAGGGTCGCAAAGAGTCGGAGTTGGGCACGACTGAAGCGACTTAGCACGCACATGCACGCACAAGGCCAGTTGAGGGATTCTTGCTTGTTGGTCTCTACTTGCTTTGTGAAGTAGGAAGAGAGGATTAGACAGATCTGGATTCCGATCCTGTGATCCCAGGCAAATTTCTTATCTTTGACTTGGTCACTTCGAAACAAGGGTAAATGATAAGGGACAGTACCTTCTATAAAGATTTGTGACAGTCACATGTAATAATGTCTGTGTGAGGCAGAGCCTCACTTTGGCACAGTGAACAATAAAAGTAGTATGAATCATTGTCAGCTATTGAGGGATTTCTCATTTGGGTACCTGATGAAGAGGGATATCATAAAGAGCAGCAGAAAATTCAAGAAGAGGAGAAAACTTAGGGGTAAAGATAATGAATTCTACATGGGCTGTTTTGAGTTTGAGATGCCTGTAGTATATCCAGGTGTAGATGTCCAAAAGGTAATTGGGAATAATGAGAAGTCAGAGACGACAGTAAATATTTGGGAGTTTTTAATACAAGGCTGTTTTTTTTTCAAAATACCTAAAGCATATTACTGGCAGTACTCAAAGATTATAGTTGTATGTGACATTAAATAGAAATACACACATATATTTTCCCCCCTTCAATTCTCTTTTTAATTCTTCTGGTTGTTAAGGAGAATTTCTCAGTGTAGCGCTATCATGTCTTAGACACTTTTCTAATGCATGCTAATTTCTCTTTTAAATAAAAAGAATGAGGCAACCTCAGGCTCAGAGATGTGTGGCTGCTGGGATTAGTGATTATAATTTTCATTGTGTTTTTTGTGCTTGTCTTCTATTTAGAGCTAATGTTACCAGTTTTCCAGTTTTGTTGATTGTTTCCGATAGTACGCTTTGGATGTTCATAGTAGAACATTTAACAAGTTATCTGGAGGTAGGTGATTTGAGGGTTACTCAGAGGCTTAACAGGGTCATGAAAGACTGAGGATTCTTCAAGTTATTTGATCCACCATCCTCCAAGTGTCATCAGTATCTGCCTTCTTGGTCCCAGGAAGACTGTGATAAGTACCAAGAGTCATATCCTCACAGGACAGCAAACAAATCCAGAAGGAAGGGTACCCAGGACAGAGGATTTGTCTTCAAGGACCTCATGTCATGCCTTGGAACATGGCAGCTATCTTTGACCATGAGGGACAAGGCTGACATGCTGTGAGTGATAGTGTGAAAAGATAGAGAGGAATTGTGTTTTTCATGATGTCACTGAGCCACTGAATTAATTAACCTTGATATAGCCCTGATATAACCCTTATATAGCCCTATTTCTAGAAATTTGGTCTTAGACAATGAATTCTGATATGGCTTAAGCCATTTCAAGATGGGTTCTCTGTAACCTGCAGCTGAAGGTCTTGTGTCTCAGACAATTTCAGATTATTACCCTAACCTAATAGGAACTATTCCTCCCTTCTTTTCCTTGGTTGATTTTATTTTCTCAAATATGAGAGTGGGTCATATTTTCCTGGTTTTTCACATGTTGCATAATTTCAGAATGTATCCTGGACATCGTGAGTGTTACATTGCGGGGACTATGGATTCTGTTGTATTTCTCTGAGGAATGTTGATGTTTTCACCTTCGTAAGCTGTTGACTTGGACAGTAAACTGTTTCTCGGACACCAGCTAGATGTCAGTTCTGTTTTTTATTTTATCTCCGAGGCTTCTTTAAGGCTACCCTATGTATGCATGGTTCGAGAGTCAGTCGGACACTTAGAGTTTATGCAGGATGTGTGTGCATGTTAAGTTGCTTTAGTTGTGTCTGACTCTTTGTGATCCTATGGACTGTAGCCTGCCAGGATCCTCTGTCCATGGGTTTCTCCAGGCAAGAATATGGAAGTGAGTTGCCTTACCCTCCTCCAGGGGATATTTCTGACCCAGGGATCAAATCTGCATCTCCCGCACCTCCTGCATTGCAGGCAGATTCTTTACCACTAAGCCACGGGTGAAACCCTTATTCAGGCATACCTCATTTCACTGTACTTCGAAGGTACTGTAGTTTTGTTTTTTTTTTTTTTTTTTTTTTTTTACAAATTGAAGGTTTTCAGCAAGTCTGTCGACACCATTTTTCTCAATAGCATTTGCTCATTTTGTGTCCCCAGGTCATGTTTTGGTAATTCTCATCCTATTTCAAATGTTTTCATTTTCATTATATTTGTTATGGTGATCTGTGATCAGTAAACTTTGATGTTACTACTGTAATTGTGTTGGTATTTTTTAGCAATAAAGTATTTTAAAATTAAGGTATGTACATTGTTTTTATAGTCAGGGTGCCAGTGCACACTTCATACACTACAGTATAGTGTAAATGTAACTTTAATCTGCATTGGGAAACCAGAAAAAATGGGTGATTCGCTTTATTGCAATATTTACTTTAGTGTGGTGGTCTAGAATCAAGCCTGCTGTATCTCTGAGGTCTGCCTGTACTCAGGAGTTGAGGCTTCTCTTTGAGCTTGCTCTATTCCTGGATTCCCTCCACACTTTCCAGTAGCTGTGGTTGACCTGAAATATGTCCTCTGGCTCTGCAAGTCAGGAAGACTTAAGGTTTTATGTTGGAGTCTTAGCTGCCATTTGGTGAGGACTGAAGCCTGTTCTCAGGGTAAAAGCTGCAAAATGGCTATTCTGTTCTTTCAAATTTCAGCTCCCTCCCTCCAGCATCTGCCTTCTTGTGTTCATTCTTCAGTACTTTCAGGTAAAAAAAGAAATTATTTTTTTTGGGGGGTCCAGAGTTAAACTTGTTATCTGTAGGAAATTTGGGTTCAATTGGAATTTGTTTGACTGTACCAGAAACAAAAGCCTTTTTTCTTTCTAACATATGAGAAAACGGATGCCCAGAGAGGTTAAGCCACTTCCTCAACATCACAGAACTGGTGAGTAAGTGTCAGGTCCAGGCCCAGACCCAGGCTGCCACACCCCGTGTCCAAGCTCCGTCTCAGGTATCTGGCTGCAGATTTGAGCCTCGGAATAGCCCGCCGGTTTGGGCTCAGTTTCATTTTGGCATGGCAGGTGTCTGCCCTGTGAATTGGAGCTGCTATAGCCACAAAGCTGAGCTGAGCAGTTTCTTGGCAGCCTTGGGGCAGTTTTCTCCCTTTTCAATCAGGATCCCTGGATGGGCTCCTTGCAAAACTTGGAATCAGCAGGCAATGTTGTAGGCAGAGTCTTGGATAGAAATTTAGCAGCGCCAATAAGATGCCTCCTTATTATTTTGTTGGCAATTATTTTACCAAAGTAAGCCAGTAGTAAGTTGTGGTTAGAAGAGAGGAAGTTCAGAGTTCAGTAAGTTTTTTTTTTTTTTCTTTCAAACATGAAAGAGGAAGTGACTGTTCTTATTTTTGTACCAGTCTTGTCACTAATGGATATGGATTAAAAGCTAAGCTGAGGTCAAACTTTGAAAATTTGTTTTAAGGGTCTCCTTTGTGGAGCCACTAGCAGGATGTTTCTAACTTTTAAACAACCCACAGGGCCACAGAGAAGAATCCATGTGAAATCTTGTGATTTTATGTCCTTTACTGTTACGGTAGGAACGGAAAAAGTCCCCTCAAAAATGGTCATTTCCAGTTCTCTTTCTTAACCTTTCTGCTCAGTGATCTATATCACCCTCAGGTACTATGCTTCAAGCTTCTTGCTATATTTCTGGAAGTATCTCCACCTTCAAGATTTGAAAAGACGCCTTATTGAGCACCTGCTGTATGCCAGATTGGGGATACAGTGGGGATACAGTGGTGGGCAAGACCAGGGACTTCCCTGGTGGTCTGATGGCTAAGACCCTGCATCCACCATATCGGGGCACAGGTTCAGTCCCCAGTTGGGGAACTTAAGATCCCATGTGTTGCTCAGTGTGCCTAACCAAACTGAACCAAAAAATCCCTAAAAACTGTGGTGAACAAGACTGAAAATGCCCTTGCTCCTCATGTAACTTATATTGTCCTTTTTGTAAACAAGCACATAAGGAAAAAAGAGATCATTACATTATATTATGATCAGCGCTGGGAAAGAGAAAAACTTAAGGAAAAATAGATTTCCTAAAGTAGACACCTATTTTGGGGTGCTGTGATCAAATGGGAAACAAAAGAGAGACCCTTCTTTTCCATTTCCCCACCCTTCAGGCCGTTTAGTGGAGATAGGATAGTTCTGATCCCATGAAATCTTATAATGCAAGAAGCTGTGGATGAATGTGCTGCTGCTGCTTTGCTGCCTTTTTTTTTTTTTTTAGCAGCCATGCAGCATGTGGAATCTTGGTCCCTGACCAGGGATTGAACTCATGCTCCCTGCAGTGGACTCTTAACCAGTGAACCACCAGGGAAGCCCCTGTATGTGCTGCTGGGGCTGGTTCCTGTGTCTCAACTGATGCCTCTGGGATGGTTGGTTACTCCCTTCCATTGTCGTAGGTCTTACCCTTCACACTTGGCACCCCTTCATGCTAGATAGAGCTGAGTGAAGGTTCTGGAATAGTAGACATAAGCCCAGAATATGGAAAGCTCTGGATGTCATGCTAAAGAATCTGCCTTTTAAACTTGGTCTTCACCCTGCATCCCCCTCTTCCAGGGTTCAGAACCTTTGCCTCGCCAGATTGCCCCCAGGCTCTGTGGATTCCTCTTGAATTCTATCCTTTTCTCTTATTCTCCATCTCTAAAGAATCCATCGGAGAAGGCAATGGCAGCCCACTCCAGTACTCTTGCCTGGAGAATCCCATGGACAGAGGAGCCTGGTGGGCTGCAGTCCATGGTGTCGCCAAGAGTTGGACACGACTGAAGTGACTTAGCAGCAGCAGCAGCAGCAAAGCATCCATCCCATCCGCTTTTCTTTTTCACACCTGAGTATAAGTAGATAAGAACAGCAGTTGTTAACTCCATTGATTGTAAAGTGCCTGTATTAAAAATGTCAATTATCACCCCTGGGAAGGGATTAAGCCTGTAGGCCTTCAGCAATTAGAAGAGCACAAAACCAGGTGTGCCTTGGCTTCCAGTTTCTCAGAGTAAAGAGAAAGCATCAGGGGAGACAGAAGTCTCAGTTATGTGGTAATGATTATGGCCGTATTTATCCCCGTAAGCATAGCTCTTCTGTCGATTATGGGATCAACCAGACTTTGTGACCCACCATGGGTGATGCAGTGAGATCGTCCTACTGTGTTAAAGGAAAAAATTAAATTCATAAGAAATGCTCTAAGTATCTGCCTGCCAATGCAGGAGACGTATGTTCCATCCCTGGGTCGGGAAAATCCCCTGGAAAAGTAAATGGCAACCCACTCCAGTATTCTTGCCTGGGAAATCCCATGGACAGAGGAGCCTGGTGGGCTACAGTCCATGGGGTTACAAAGGAGTTGGACACGACTGAGCGACTAAACAACAACAACAACACCTCATTAAGATGAATTAACTATCATAAGACATGGTATTAAAGATCTTTTCGGCGTTTTTGACATCCCGGTCTAGGTCCTCTCTCCCTTTCCCAGAGGTTGCATAATTGGTTTCTCTTTTTAGAACCTTTTCTCTGTTCGTATTTGTATCCATACAGATTATATGGTATTGTGTGTGTGTATGTGTCTTGCTAAATGGTGTCATATATCACTCATCATCTTGGAATTTGATTTTTCACGTTGCAGAGTCTTGAAGAGCAGTCTCTGTTGTTACGCTTTTATCTACGTACTCCCTAGTATTTTATTCCCATTTTTTATGGCTACTCTGTGTTTAGCAACCTTAAGATTCTTTTAGGGGTGGTGTTGTGGCAGGAAGGGGGACCCTTTCAAGCACCTGAGAGTGGGCTCTCGTCTAACACTTGGAAATGAATTGTTGGAGGAGACACGTGCTTACAAATCAGGAGACTTTATTGGGAAGGGGCACTGGGTGGAGAGCAGGTGGGTAAGGGAACCCCGAAGGGCCACTATGCCACGTGGCTTGCAGTCTAGGGTTTTATGGTGATGAGATTAGTTTCCGGATTGTCTCTGGCCAATTGTTCTGACTCAGGGTCCTTCCTGGTGGCGTGCGCATCTCTTGGCCAAGATGGATTCCAGTGAGGAGGATTCTGGAAGGTCGGTGGGACGTATAGGCTGGCATCTCCTTTCTCCTTTTCATTTTTCCCAAATTCTTCCAGTTAGTGGTAGCTTATTAGTTCTGCATTCCTTACCAGGACCTCCTGTTGTTAAGATAACTCATGCAAGTGGTTACTATGGTGCCTGGCCAGGGCGGGCAGTTTCGGTCTTTCCCCTGACAGTGTCTGTCACACACAGTACTACAGTCAGCATCCTTGTTCATGTCCACACATGCACGTGTTTCTCTAGTTCCTGAGAGGTCAAATGGCATGGGGTGTACACAATTCAGATTTTAACAGACGTCCTCCAAAGTGACTGGTGTTACTCCCACAAGCAATGTGTGTTTCTCTTTCACTACGTCTTCCTTAAATCATAGCGTGGTCAGGCTGATCTTGGGTGGCCTTGGCCTTCTGCGGCTTGAAGCAGGATTTTGGTTCCTGGCCAGAAATTGAACTCAGGCAGTAAGAGCACTGAATCCTAGCCACTAGATTAGTGACCAGTGGCAAGGCCCTGACTCTTCGTGTTGTAGAAATGAATTCCCACAAAGAAAGTAGTGAAACAAAGTGTTTATTAGGAGGAAAAAGAATATGTGTGAATAGGCACACGCAGGTGAGCTCAGAGAGAGGGAGTCGAACGCTTGTGGTAGTTTATTTATTTATTTTTTTTTCGTGGTAGTTTAAATCACTTATATTCATCATGTCTTCTGGGTTTCCTTTGATCAGTCATCTTGCTTTGTCTGGTTTTGAGTCTGTATTTGCTTTAATTCAGGATCCTGCTGTATGTGCACATACATTTCTTAGCCAAGATGGATTCTAGCAAATAGGCTAGAATCACTAAGCATCACTCCCTTTTTGACCTCCATGGAGTCTTTCTGCACATGTATAGTCTGGAAGGTCTCCTTGACCTCGAGAATGAGAAATATGTGGTCTCTCTCTTTTATCTGGGCAGGCCTCAGCCTCTCCTATTATATTTCATCTCAGAGTGTCTGTCCACAGGGGACAAATTCCAGCTGCTCAGCCTGGGGCCCATCTATCTCCTGCCTCAAAACTTTGACATTTTTGCCAATCTGAAGGGACAAAAAAATGGCTTTTAATTTTAATAGGCATTTTCTTGATTACTAACGAGGTTTCTTTTTATGTATTTCTTCAACAGTTGCATTTTGTCTTCTGTAAATGCTCCCCTTTCACATTTTCTTGGTACTTTGTAGGAATTTTTTACTTCAGTCTACTAAACACCAGTCATTCAGTCATGTTGACTGAAAGAAAATGCAGATCTTAAGAGCTGTGAGGGCTTCTCTGCTAGCTTGGTGGCGGGGAGTCTGCCTACCAATACAGGAAACATAGGTTCAATCCCTGATCTGGGAGGATCCTGCATGCTGTGGAGCAGCTAAGCCTGTGCACCCCAAATACTGAGTCCCCAGTCTAGAGCCCAGGAGCCGCAACTACTGAGCCCCTGTGCCCCAACTACTGAAGCCTGAGCACCTTAGAACCAGTGCCCCACAGCAAGAAGCCCCTGCAGTGAGAAGCCTGTGCACTCCAACTAGAGAGTAGCCAGCCTGCACTCGCTGCAGCTAGAGAGAAGCCCGTGTGTAGCAACGGAGACCCAGCCCAGCCAACAAACAAAAACAAAACCGGTCAGCAACATTAAAAAAGAAAAAGGAGTTGTGAGTTTAACTCAGGGACCTTACTGAGGACTCTAGCCTGGGAGACAGTCTCTAGGCAGATCTGAGGGACCAGCTCTGCAGAGATGGGGGAGAGGCCAGTATATATGTGATATTTGACCGGGGAGTGTATGTGTCATGCATACATCTCGGTATAAGGTTACTGTAGTCACAAGGAACAGATATCCCAAGTTAATGATTTTAATGCTTTTCTACTTATGGGCAGATGCAAGATTCTGGATTCATTAAAATTCTTCCTGAGATACATATCTGACTATCAAAGGGGCCTGTTTTCCCAAGGCTCAGTGCCGTGTCCTGTCTGGTCTGAATTCCCCTCTGGGTGCTCTGCTGGCCAGCAGCTGCGATGGCCGATGACTCCACCCTCGTGGAACTGGTCGATGAGCCACGTTCTGTGTTTTTATACTAGTGATTTGTGTCTGTTTGTGCCGTTCTATTTTCATCAAATCCGGAGTCCCATGTCACTCTAATATCTGAAATGAGAGACTCCCTTATCTTGATTCGGCTCTTAAAACTTAACAGTGTTTCCAAGCAATCCATAATTCCCACTTGAAAGGTGATAAAACCGAGGCTCAGAGAGTATACGTGATTAACTCAGAGTCTGAGCTGGTGCAGACAAGAGGAAACTTTGCAAGCTTGAGCAGACCTGGAAATAGACTAGATTGGGAATTCCCTGGTTGTCCAGTGGTTTGGACTCAGAACTTTCACTGCCATGACCCAGGTTGCATCCCTGGTTGGGGAACTAAGGCCCCACAAACTGTAGGGTGTGGCCAAAAAAGAAAAAAGAGAAATAGACCAAACTGCTGTGAACCACAGGGAAATCATCATCTCTGACCTTTCACTATTACCCAGACACTTCCACTTAGTTGTCTTGAGAGAAAAGTCTGTTTAATTATTCATCTCTTTTCCAAGTAATTGATGACATGTTCTCCAGCTGGGAGATGGAATACACTTTATTGCTAAAATTGTCCATGACACATAAGACAGACATTTCAGCCAAAGAAGAGTAAAAGAAGATTCTCTCGTTGGGGCTCTGTCTTCCAAGGGTCTCCTTGTATGCTGACAGCAGCCTTTTGCTAAAATGCCTTGTGAACAGAAGGCTGGAGATACCAATGTTGCCATTCATGGTCCATATCCATTTATCACTTTCAGAAATGACTTTTGTATCTTTTACTTCTTCGAGTTCACAAAAAGAATTGAAAGTTCTTTATAGTTAGAGACAAGGTCAGGGCATGTCCTCAGGGTTTCCAGGGAGGAGTGCACTGTCCCATGTCACAAAGTGGGAACCAAAAATTGAACTTGGACTTCTCCAACTAGTGTAAGCGAGGACCTCCCTATACTGGATGTGAGACGTTGATTTGAAATACTTAATGATACTTTGGAATGTGTACCAGCTTTTTAAGAATTTCTATTTGAGTATTTATTTGGACCAGGCACAGTAATAAGCCATACATATGACTTATTTAATTTTCATAGTAACCTATGACTTAAATAGTTCTGTTGTTGTTGTTCATTTGCTCAGTTGTGTCTGACTTTTTGTGACCCTGTTGATTGCAGTATGCCAGGCTTCCCTGTCCTTCACCATCTCCCGGAGTCTGCTCAAACTCATGTCCATTGAGTCGGTGATGCCATTCAACCATTTCATCCCCTGTCACCCCCTTTTCCTCCTGCCTTCAGTCTTTCCCAGCATCAGGGTCTTTTCCAATGAGTTGGTTCTTTGCATCAGGTGGCCAAAGTGTTGGAGTTTCAGCTTCAGCATCAGTCCTTCCAATGAATACTCAGGACTGATTTCCTTTAGGATGGACTGGTTTGATCTCCTTGCACCCCAAGGGACTCTCAAAAGTCTTCTCCAGCACCACAGTTTAGAAGCATCAATTCTTTGGCACTCAGCTCTCTTTATGGTCCAGCTCTCACATCTGTGCATGACTACTGGAAAAATTATAGCTTGACTATATGGACCTTTGTTGGCAAAGTCATGTCTGATTTTTAATACACTGTCTAGATTTGTCATAGCTTTTCTTCCAAGGAGTCAGTGTCTTTTAATGTCATAGCTGCAGTCACTGTCTGCAGTGATTTTAGGATTCAAGAAAATAAAGTTTGCCACTGTTTCCATTGTTTCCCCATCTGTTTGCCATGAAGTGATGGGACTGGATGCCATTATCTTAATTTTTTGAATGTTGAGTGTTGAGTTTTAAGCCAACTTTTTTCTTTCCTCTCTCACCCTCATCAAAAGGCTCTTTAATTCCTCTTCTCTTTCAACCATTAGGGTGGTGTCATCTGCATGTCTGGGGTTATTGATATTTCTCCTAGCAATCTTGATTCCAACTTGTGCTTCATCCAGCCGGGCATTTCACACAATGTACTCTGCATATAAGTTAAATAAGCAGGGTGACAATATACAGCCTTGATGTACTTGCTCCTTTCCCGATTTGGAACCAGTCTGTTGTTCCATTGTCCCATTTTATGAATAATTTGAGGCTCAGTTATTTAACTTCCTCAAGGTCATATACAAATAAGTAACAGCCATGATTCCAATTCTGAAATGTGTGCTTTTTTAAAAAAAAGTTGTATTTATTATTTTATTTTTTGGCTGCACTGAGTCTTCATTGCTGTCTATGAGCTTTCTCTAGTGTGGTGAATGGGGGCTACTCTCTAGTTGCCATTTACAGGCTTCTCCTTGCAGTGCCTGCTCTTGTTTCAGAGCACAGGCTCCAGGGCATGCTGGCTTCAGTAGTTTTGGTGCATGGGCTCAGTAGTTGTCGCTTGGTTGCTCCGAGGCACGCGGAATCTTCCTGGATCAGGGATCAAATTCTGTCCCCTGCGTTGCAAGGCAGATTCTTTACCACTGGACCACCAGGGAAGTCCCAGAATATATGCTTTTAATCATGACACTAATATTACGATGTCAGTTAATATAACCATTTTCTCTACATTTTTTCTTTACTTCTGAAACGGGTGTTTTTCCAGGAAGATTTTCATAAGGTGTTGACCTGAGTGACATGGAGGGGACTGTGGCCGGCTTAGGAGGGGAGTACATTCATCTCATGTGAACATTCACGGGGTTTATTTTTAACTGGTTACAGATCTTGGACTAAAGTTTGAATGCAGCTTGTCTACCAAGCTCTTTATTCTAATTTTGGTTTGAGTTGCTCTGAGTGAATCTCAGAAGCGGAAGGGAATTCATATTTATTGAGCTTGACTCTGAAGTAGGTATTCTCATCTCAAAAATGGAGAAGTAAAAGTGAGGTGACTTGCACAGGGTCATTATGGTGGATTATATTATTGAATCAATTATTTGCTTTCTCCCTGTAAGAGGATTATATATTCTCACCCATTGCTTTGTGATAACATAGTATCTACCTACAGGAGGAATGAACTCTCCTGTTCTGTTGATGTGAGGTGTGGCCACGTGATACCCATTGGCCAGTGTAATTGAGCAGCCGTGATATACTGTATATCTAAGTAGAAGCTTCCAGAGTCATTGCACGATTTGGCCCTTGCTCTTTTCCCCTGTGCCTCGGGACCAAGTGAGGACTGTTTCTTTGGCTTGTATCCTGGCATATAAAAGACACATGGAGTTGGGGGAAAGTGGGAGGGAGTTTCAACAAGGAGGATGTGTGTGTATGTGTGTGTGTGCACTTATAACTGATTCACTTTATACAGCAGAAACCAACACAAAATTGTAAAGCATTTATCCTCCAATTAAAAATGAGAGAGAGAGAAAAAAGACACACGAAACAAAGCCACAGAGCCACAGACAATTGCAATGACATGTAGCATGAGCAAGAACTACACTTTGTATGTTGTAACCCCCACTGGAATTTGAGGTTGCTTGTCATTGCAGTCTTACCTAGCAAAAGCTGACTAATAGAGTTGTGTAGCTAGTAATTTGGCTAAGCTGGAATTTGAGCCAGCTTGAATACCCAATTCTATCAATTCCATCAATGTTCTTTTCCTTATTTCAGTTTTACCTGGTATTCTGCTTTAACAGTATTTGCTGTGTGCACTCTGTCCTTTAAAAAATGTCTTTTTAATGGTCTGCTTTTTCATTTAGCACATTCATTTCAAAGAAACTTTATCACTATATAAATGGAAAAACAATACCACCCATAAAGAATTAGTAACTATAAAAAATGAACATAATTAAAAATATTATGAAATTCTTGCAAGGTACTGTTGGCTGACAAGGATCTGAATTTGAAACATCCCTCAACTTTATTCCAAAAGGGAATTTAGCGGATATAAAGTAGTGTTCCAAACATACAAGCACCAAACAGACTTTCTCTTTTGACAGAATCATGCGGATTGCAGATAATTTAAAAGGGAACAATTCCCAGTTATTACAGTTTGCTGTGATTGAATGCCATGTCTATGTTCCACCTAAAATTCTCTCACATATGGCCAGTGAGTGATGCGTGCCTCTTCGCATGGGGAGTTTCCCTCCCTTTTGTTTATATGTTAATGATTGTAAACCTCATGTGACAGGTCCTCTCTAATGTGCTTTGTGTATTTACCCCATTATCAGGTGACGAAACAGAGGTGGGAGAGGTTTAGCAACAGCCTAGCAAGAGGCATGCATGATCACTTGCTCAGTCATGTCCGACTCTTTGTGATTCTTTGGACTGTAGCAAGCCAGGCTCCTTTATCCATGGGATTTTCCAGGCAAGAAGTGGGTTGTTACTTCCTTCTCCAGAGGGTCTTCCTGACCCAGGGATCGAACCCACATACTCCTGTGTCTCCTGCATTGGCAGGCGAATTCTTTACCACTGAGCCACCTGGGAAGCCCCTAGCAAGAGGCAGGGTTGGGATTTAAAGCCAGGTGTGTCTGATTCTCACTGCTCACTGGGGAGTTTCAATGAATGAAGCCACTGGGTGTTGCTGTTTCCTGATGTCAGAGCATCTGCTGCTCCAGGCCATCAGCCTGGGGCCCTGGCAGGGTCTCCCTGCAGCAGTGTTCGCTGATCTGGACCCTGGCCAGGCTGCCAAGCACAGCCACAGAGCAGGCTGTCGTGGACTGTTTGCGGCTGTTCCTACAGTCCCCTGTGCTTTCCTCTGTCCGGGCATCACCTTGGTGTTCAGTTCAGTTCAGTTGCTCAGTCGTGTCCGACTCTTTGCAATCCCCTGGACTGCAGCACGCCAGCCTTCCCTGTCCATCACCAACTCCTGAAGCCTACTCAAACTCATGTTCATAGAGTTGGTGATGCCATCCAACCAATCAGAATCCTTTGTCATCCCCTTCTCTCCTGCCATACACCCCAGTGTATGAACTAGCTATTTCTTTATTACATGCTACCCCCAAACTTCATGGAAGTGGGCAGTTCTGCAGACTTTGGCTGGGCTCACCTGTGTGTCTGTGGTCAACTGGCAGGTTACCTGGGGCCTGGAAGGCCTAGGATGGCTCCACTCACATGTCTAGCATTGGGATGTGTGTTTATTAGAGCAGAAGAGAGACTGGATGCTGTGTGTCTCTCCATCCACCAGGCTGCTCAGGCTGGTTCATGGGTGGTTGGGCAAGGTTCCAGGGTCCTAAGAGCACAAGCAGGCAAGGACTCTTGAGAAATGCTTCGGAGTTGGCACTCTGTCCCTTCTGCTGCTGCTACTGCACAGAAACCAGTCATGGGCCATTCTGGACTTGAGAAGTGGGGCATGGAGGAGAGGAGCCATCAAGCCACATTGCAGAGATTGTGGGCACAGGGAGGAATGTGGACCTGGCCGTCTTTGCAGCTACTGCATCTGCTCCTTCACTAGCCTCTGAGTCACATGAGGTCAGGCTGTGGAGTGGGGTCGCCTCTCTCTCCACACGGTCGGCCCCCCAAGGGGTAGAATGAATTGTGCACCAGCCACCATGCCCTCTCCTGGTCCTTGAGTTCACCATGCTTGTTCCCACCTCGGTGCCTCTCTGACTCCTCTTCAGTCAGGAGGCTTCGCATCATCTCCATCTCAGCTCAGTCATCACCTCTCTGAGACGCCTTTTCCACCTACCCTCCCTAAGTGTCCCTGTCAACACTCATCACACCACCTCCCGTTTTTCCTTCCGTGGCATCACTAACCATGTAGAATTGTGCAGGCAGGGGGACCCCTTCCAGTGCCCAAAAGGGGGCTCTTGTCTAACACTCGGGAGTGAATGGTCCGAGGAGACATACATGCTGACAAAGCAAGAGGCTTCATTGGGAAGGGTTACCTGGGTGGAAAGCCGCAGGGTAAGGGAACCCAGGAGAACTGTTCTGCCATGTGGCTTGCGGTCTTGCCTTTTAGGGTGATGGAGTTAGTTTCTGGGTTGTCCCTGGCCAATCATTCTGACTCAGGGTCCTTCCTGGTGGTGCCAAGATGTTCTAGGGAGAGGATTCTGGGAGATTCATAGGACAGGTGGACTCATGTTTCCAGTCTCCTTTTGACTTTTCCCGAATTCTTCTGGTCAGAGGGAGTTGGTTAGTTCTGCCTTCCTTACCAGGACCTCCTGTTGTAAGATAACTCAGGAAAGGGGTTCTGTCTTTACTGGTCAGGGTGGGCAGTTTCAGTCATTGGTTCCCCTAATAGAATCATTTGCACATCTCTCTCTTCTAGAAAGTAAGCTTTAGAAGATCAGAGCTCTAGTCTGTCTTGTTCTCTGTTAATTCTGCAGCTCCTAGAACAGAAGCTGGCACAAAACACAGATGGGGTCAGGGGATGCTATCTCAGTGCCCGGATGGCTTCCCCATGGCTCTGCTGGCGTCTGAAGGCTCTGTCCGGCAGCCACTCTGACTGCAGGAAGTCATCCTTTGCCGGCCAGCTTAGCAGGGCGGACTGGCAGGGTTCCCATGACAGCGCCTTCCAGGCGGCTGCTTTCCCCCACGTCCATGTGGCCTCTTCATGTCTCAGGCAGGGCTTTTTGGGTCACAAGTGATGGAAATTCACTCATGCAGCCTGAGGCCAAGAGGTAGAACAGTTCAGAGTTACATGCAAGGTCTCTGGAGCTACACTGTTGGGATTCGATTCTGGTTCTGCCACTTCCTAGTCGGATGCTCTACGGGGAGTTACTTAAACTCTCTGTGCCTCAGTTTCCTCACCTACAAATGAGGGAGGGGGAAGGAAGGGAAACAGTTAGCTGCCTCAAGGTTTTCAGGAAAATTAAAGAGTTCATATATGTAAAGTGTTTGCTGCTGAGTCAATGGGAAGGATCTCGGAATTGAGACACTGTTGCTGTCATTACAGTCAGCATTGGAGGCTCTCCTGGGTGATCAAAGGGCAGGAAGTTCAGCCAGGCTTCAGGAGTGACTGGATGGAAGAACTGGAAAACCGACCCTCGGAAACTGTGCTCTTTCACTGTCTCTATCTCTGGTAGCTGAGTTCCTTGTTCCCACGTGTCTACCTTGTTCTCCTCTCTCTGGCCTTCTCAGCCTGTGTTTATCCTGGGTCAGCCATGGTCTTTCTGACCGTACTCACACTATTTTCCACCTGGGACAGATCACATCTCTTAGGTCTAGTTCTAAGTTTCTGAGATAATCTGATGGCCCATCCTTGGGTCAGGTGCCCTACACTCGGGCCATTTAGCTGTGTGTGTGTGTGTGTGTGTGTGTGTGTGTAGGGGGTATGGATATGGAAGACACTCTAGCTGGGATCCTGCCCCTATAAGTTTCAGAGCAGTCTTCCAGGGATTGGCAGAGACCCAAAAGATGTCAGCAATATATCTACTTTAAGGCTTCTCTTCTGCCTGCTTGTTGAGGCTCTTGAACATATATTCCCACTCAGTCTCATCAAAGTTATTATTTTTAAATATTCCCCAGCACTCTTACCTCTAATTATACTAGACTCTTCTTGCCTTCTTCCTCTGTGAATCACTTGGTCATTTCCCAATCTTATATTTGGCTGTCATGAATATGGAAACGTCACAGAGTCTCTTAATTTCAAGGTTGGGTGGGGAAACTGCTCTTCTAAGCCTCTAACAAATAGACACCCACACCCACATATTCGTGTACTTACTAAAATAGCATTAGGCTAAACATTCATTTCCACAAGTTTCTGACTTTACCAAAAATGTTTTATCTTTCCATGTCAGCATATAGGTATTGAAAGGAATGGGCAGCCTATGTGTGAATTTCATTGTATGCATGAACTAAGAGTTCTTGAACTTGTCCTTAAATTTCCAGCTTGTCCATGTACTTTGTAAATAACGAATTCTGAAACCCTGTGTAACACTTCAGCAAGAGTCTGTCTATCCCTGAACAGGGATGAACCATGACATCTCACCAAACTCTGGGAGTTGGTGAAGGACAGGGAAGCCTGGCGTGCTGCAGTCCATGGGGTCGCAAAGAGTCAGACACGACTAAGCAACTCAACTGAACTGATGACATCTCATGTTATAGATTGGGATTCACAGATTCAAATTCCTGCAGGTGCCTGGGCGGATAACTTAATTGCAGGAAACATCCTAGATTTAAGAAATACCTGTATATTAAACCTTAAGAATTTTCTTCACTTATCCAAGGAGGTATATAATTTTTTGTAACATGCACTTTTTTGAGTGCAAGCTTTATTTTTGCTCTTTTTATAAGATATGGGTACAGAAGAATGATTTCTTTTAAGTGCACCATAGGGAAAGTAACCATCCAAGTGTAATGAGAGGTAACAGCTGACAAGTCTTGGTAATGGGGAGACCACAGTGAGTGGTGGGGACTATGGAAAAATACATGGAGCATGCCCCATCTCAAAGGAGTGGCCACGTAACTCAGGCCTGTTGTTGCCAGTGTGGGAGCACTGGCCTAGCCCTGCCAGGTTGTTTTTTGTCAGCAGAGACAGGAAATCAGAATATTTATGGGAAATCTTCTAATTTAGGAGTACTGATCATTTATTTACTTTTTTAAAACTGAAAAAACAGTTCTCAGGCCAAACAAGATGTGGGCCACCAATTAGTAATCACTGATGTAGATAATATACTTCAATGAGTCTAAAATCATTAACTATTTTGGCAGCCCTCTCGTACTGCTGACTCACTAGCTTTTTGTCTAATGAAATCCTTCAGTGATTCAAAAGTGCTTAATCTAAAATCTGCTTAATCCAAGTTTCATTCCTGGACTCGGAAATTGGGTTTCTGGACCTTCTGTTTGCTTGTGCTAAGACCGTCCTGTTACGTGTGCTTAAGATGCTACTTCTGAGAAAAAAAATGATGGTACTTCTGTCTTCCCACGAATTTGATTCTGTCTTCAAGTTTTATCATAAAAATGGTGAGAGAGACGGAACTGGGGACCAGCGGCGGGGTCCCCCTTTAGCAGAGCTCAGTTGTTGCTCCTACGTATATTTTGCTTTGCTGGGATCCAGGGCAGGCTGCCCTTAAATGTACCTCAGTGGCATACTGATTATTGTGAATTAAAGTTATTTCAGAAACAATCAACACAAGAAGGATGCTCTGACCCCTCTCTCTGTCTCTGTGAAGGCAGGACATGAATCTCTCATGCGAAAGGGACCTCCCTGCCTCTGGAGGTGGAAGACACTCAGTTGTATCACCAGAGATGGGACTTCAACCTGAGTGCCTAAACAAACAAACGTTGTTACTTTTTTAATTTCTGCTCCAAGAGCCCAAACTCTGTTTATATTTTTCACTCATCGAGCATCCAAAACCTGTTCCTTTTTCCTGTCAACTGCTCCCAAATTTGTTGTTTCTTGGCCTAAAAAGTATGAAAACTGCCTGCTTTGACCACTTCTTAGGTCCCATTTCTAGGAGACCTCTGTGTGCATGAATAAAATTTGTTTCTTTTTTCTCCTGTTAATCTGTCTTGTGTCATTCTTTTTTGGCTGAGCAATGCAGCATGTCGAATCTTAGTTCCTAGACCAGGGCTTGGACCCGTGCCCCCTGCATTGGGAGTATGGAGTCCTAACCACTGGAGCATCAGGGAAGTCCCTTGTGTCAGTTTTATTCTTAGTTCAGCCACAAGAACTCTGGAGAGAATGGGAGGGGGGAGTATTTTCCTCTCCCAGACAGCTTCAACTAAAAAGAGATAAAATATTAAAAACTAGCAAGCTGTATTTCAGAACAGAATTTCACAATAAAATACCTGTATTTAGGTACCTTTTGAAAGACTGATAACTGGCAGCTCATCAGACAGCAGGGCCTCATCCAACGTGGTTGACTCCTTTGGCTGGACGTGACTCCTCCAGTCCCTCTGTTTGCTGCATTTTTTTGTGACCAGCCTGTCCCTGTAGGCATTTGCGTTTGTTACGCTTATAGAGGTCTCTCCCCAGGTTGGCATAAATTCACTGACTCATTCATTCGTGCATGCATGCTTGCAGTAGTTTTGGAAGCCTGCTCTATGTGGCTGGCAGGCGTAGCACTCACTAGAGGAGGTACAGAGGTGACCAAGACAGATGCCTCTATTCAAGGGCCCCACAATCTCCTGGGGAAGCTAGATATGAAAAGATGATGTCAGTCATGTTCCTTAGAAGTGCCACAAAGGCAAATTGTGTTAGGGTGCCACTTGACTCAGATGTTTAGCTTGTTCATTAATCCACCAAAGTGTCTAAGACTTGGACACGTTTTTTGCACTTTCCCAACAGACCATCATGAGTGACCTTGACGAAGGTTTTGCCAAAGTCCAGAGACAGATTCCATATCATACTTCCCTGGTCCACCAGATTAGCAACTATCCTAGAACAAAGCAAAAACACAGAAAGCAAAACACAAAAAGTAAATGAAATTGTCTGGTATGTCTCAAATCTCATTCTCCTTATGTGGGCTCTTTTGTCTACTCAATCCAGTTTCCTCTTTTGAAAAACAAGATGACTGGTGTACCTTTTAGTGTTGTTATGTTTTTATTGTTGTTGTTCTCCAGGATTCTTTGGGGGTCCAAGGCAGTGATTTGGAGATCTCCTTTGTGAGATCTGTTGGGACCCTGGTATGAAATTCATCTGGGCCCCCAAACTGGGAGCATATAAGAGCATTGGGGGTGATTTAAAGATGTATTTGCTCTGCTTTCTCCCTTCAGGATACCATCACTCAAAACAAGTAGGGAATGTGATTTGTGCTGGAATTTCCTTTATTCTGAGGTCTGGGTCTAAGGGAAGAGTGGATGGAAAAAAGGTTATCCCTTGAAATTTCTGTCTTGGTTAGGATCCTTGGTTGCAAATAGCACAAACTGACTTTAAGTTAAGCAGAAATGAATTTATTAGCGGGACATGAGAGAAATTAGATATGTGAAGGAAAAGATGAAGATTTAGACTTTGGAAAGATCTGGAACCAGAGATGTTCTGGGGATGCAGAAAGCAGGATTTAATGGTTCATTCCTTGAAGACACCATAGGCAGGATGAATAACTTTGTTCAAGAGGCAAAATCCAGGGAGTGAGCTTCTGAATTGGCCTGCCTTGAGTCACATAACCATCTCAGAATTGCTGACCCCACCAAGATCCCATGTAATACTACTCCTCAAGGAAAACCAAGGAGAGTGAATCTCAGGTGGGTGAGCCTCGTGGATGTTCCTTGAGTCTTCTTTCCTCAACCTAAAACCACTGTCGACTCACTATTGAGCGCATCCCCAGTGGTGTGCCATGCCATCAAGGCTTCTTTCTGAGTATTTGTCTGGTTCACTAGATTGTCCTATCTGATTCGGGTCAAGAGTGCTAGTTTTTCTGGGTGGGGCTCTAGTTCTCATTTATTTCATTCTAGTCTTCAAACTAAGAATCTGTATAAGTGATAATGGAAAAATGCCTACATGGTCCTTTGTATTGCCGGAGTCCTATTCTAAATGCCTTGGTGATATCCACTCACTTAAGACCGACAGTACTATGAAGTAGTCACTTCTTGCTACTTGTGGTTGGTAGTTTCCATGAAGTTGCTGCAAATGCTGAATTAGTGAATATGGAACCGTTGCTCCCAGGGGAATTATGGGGTCAGGTTCATGTGAGCCTCTGGCCATGACATTTTTGTCAACTAATCTGTAACCTTGTTTTATGTGTGTTTATGTTTAAAATCATTTTATTTAATCTGTTGTTGACTTTTTAAACATTGAACTCGTGGCCAACAGCACCACAACTGAATGAAACTTGCCTAACCACGTGTATTTTCTTCGAAAGGCGGTGTAACAACCCTCTTGCCCTTAGGGGCCATTTTTAATAGCTAAGTTTCCAACAAAAAGCACAGAAATGCAAAAAACATGGTACTGATTTCCCGAAAAAAGAATACTTGTTTATAGCATGAAAATTGAAACAAGGAGGCAGCGCATAGCCTTGTCCAACCTCAACTGGGAATGTGTACGTTGATGACTCAAATCTTTCATCACCGTGTGTGTCCAAGAATGATCATGAAAGTCCCATGAGTGCTGATTTTGGAGTTATAAGTAAATTTTATCAAGTAGGCAAATTTGCAGATATGGAATCTGTGAGTAATGAGTATTGGCTTTAATACTTCTATCCTTATTTTGCAAATGAAGTGGAATGGAGGGGTAGAGAGAGATGAATCAGCTCTCTGAGGGTAATGCAGGCGGGGATTGTGGAGCAGGGATCGACTCACTCTGCTTGCAGAGGTGTGTTGTCCTTAAGACCGTGGAGTGTGGTGGGTGAGTACAATGTGGCCCCTGCCAATAACTGGTTTTCATGTGTTGTGGGCACTTAGGAAGCAGAGACTCCTTAGGCCAATGGTCTGAAGAAAGAGGGCAGTGGGGGTGATAAAGTGGTTTTCTTGGGTAAACTTGGGCTGTTTTCATAGCCTGTGATGAGGTGCAATGATATGCAACCCTGAGGTTTTCTATGTAATTTCTCCTTGAGATGAATTTCCTACAAACAGATGTCAGAGTAGTCTGAGAAAAACACTTGCTTGTGGTCTTTTGGATTTCTAAGAGGGATCAGTGAATGGTTCAGTGCATAGACTCTGGAGCCTCAGCTTCCTGGGTCTGAATCCTGGCTCTGCCATTGATGACCTGTGTGACCTTGGGCAGGTTACTTAGCCTCCCTGTGCCTCAGTTTTCTCCTCTGTAAAATGGGGATAATGGTAATAACTATCTCATAGAGTCATTGAGAAGATTAAATGGGGAGATATATATAAAGAGGCTTTCCTGGTGGCTCAGATGGTAAAGAATCTGCCTGCAGTGAGGGAGATTCGGGTTCAATCCCAGGGTTGGGAAGATCCCCTGGATAAGGGAATGGCAACCCTCCAGTATTCTTGCCTGGAGAATCCCATGGACAGAGGAGCCTGGCAGGGGGGTCACAAAGAGTCAGCACGACTGAGCAGCTAGCACATACATGCACACATGTATATAAAATTTAGAATAAGGCTTGGCACAGAACACGTGCTCTGAAAGTGTTTACTACTATTATTATTTGTCCCCAGCTCTGAGACTCACACCCCTAGACACTGGTGTGTGTATCCCCACCCATTCAGCGATCGCTGTGGAAGCTGGGTCAGCTGGCAGCTCCTGGGTCTTTTCCACTCTGCTTGAAGGGCTGCCTGACTCTCCTCCTGTTCTCACGCAGATGACAGCTAAATAAAAGGGCTCTTTTCTCTTAGCATTAGCTTAATTATAGGGGCTCCCTCGAAGGGGGTGTGGGTAGTACGCTTACCAACTCTCCCCTCCCTCTCCCCTCCCCCAGCCCCCACTGGTACCTGAAAGAAGTCTGAACGTTGATTCTTGCCTCCTCTTTCTCACACCCTCTTTTATCCCTGTGATTCTGCATGCCTAATCTTTCATCTCTGGATGGGTTCTGTTACTGTTTTATGTGTTTTCTCTGCCCTGCTTTGAGTTCCAAAAGGTCTGTTTGGGTCTCTGTGGGTGTCTGGCAGCCTCTGCGGGCCTCTCTGAATTACATAACTGAAGTTTTGTATTTTCTGCTCCTTGCTGGGGTTTTTTTCTGTGCTATAATTTGACTCTTGGGGTACTAGAATTTTCTTTTGGGATCCCTAGTGTTTTCTTGTAAACTTTCTTCTGCCATACTTTCTTCTTTAAAATAATGCCTGCTTATTGCCGGAGCAATACATAGTCATTACAGAACATTATAAAATACACGGAAAGGAAATAATCTCACCCCCTCCCCCAAATGTGAATGCCTTGGTGTATCCTTCTCCATCTCTGTCACACAAATGGGGTCATGATGACTCTTGAGACTGCCTGTGAAGTCACATTTCATTGTGTGTGTGTGTTTTTAAAATTTGATTTATGTATTTATTTATCTTTGGCTGCATGTGGGCTTTCTCCAGTTGTGGCAAGCAGGGGCTACTCTCGTGGCCGCGCATGGGCTTCTGCTTGGGGTGGCCTCTCTTGCTGTGGAGCACCGGCTCTAATCATGCGGGCTTCAGTGGTTGTAGTGCACAGGCTTAGTTGCCCCAAGGCCTGTGGGATCTTCCCGGACCAGGGCTTGATCCCGTGTCCCCTGCTCTGCAAGATGGATTCTTGGCCACTCGACCGCCAGGGAAATCCCACTGTTGTTTTTTTTTTTTTCATGTGACTCTAGAATCTCTATGACATGGCTTGACTATCCTCTATTTAAAAGGTGCCCCAAGGATGGTCATAGAGCTGTTTCCATTTCTCACCTTATAAGCTCATCCCATGCCTGCATCCCTAATTAGGTCCTCAGAGCAGATTTTTAATGGTGATGCTAATAGGAGTATTTGCCTCCTCTTGACTCCCCATGATACTCATGGGGGCCCAGACTCTTGAGGTTCTGTGTTCATCTTCCCAAGGCAAATGTCAGAAAATGGACAGGACGGTTATTGGATCTCTGTGTTAACTTCTTTTCTTTTGGCTCTTTCCCCAATTCTGTTGTTTTTTTTTTTTCCTTCTCCTTTTAGCTGGCTTAGGTACAGCTTTCTACTTAGTTCCCTGAGATAGGTAGAAGTTTTATTGTTTTAAAAAATATTAAGATAATTTAAACTGGTGGTAAAAAAACATATAAAATTCACCACCTTAGCCATTTTTAAATATACAGTAAATTGTGTTCAACATATTCATATTACTGTGCAGCAGAGCTCCAGAGCTTTTTCATCTTGCAAATCTGAAACTCTGTCCCCATTGTAAACAACTCCTTTTTAAGCCTTACCCCCAGTCCCTGGTAACCAACCTTCTACTTTCTGTTTCTATGATTTTGACTATACTAGATGCAGCATACAGTGAAATCATACAGTAGTTGTCTTTTTTGTGACTGGCTTCTTTGACTTAGCATGATGTCCTCAAGGTTCATCCCTGTTGTATCAGGTTGGTCAGTTTCCCCCCATTTAAAGGCTGAATAATATTCCGTTTTACACATTCACTATAGTTTGCTTCTACATCTGAGGGTGGACACTTGAGTTGTTTCTTCCTTACGGCTATTGTGAATTATGCTGCCGTGA
Source organism: Cervus elaphus (assembly GCF_910594005.1). Taxonomy (NCBI): domain Eukaryota; kingdom Metazoa; phylum Chordata; class Mammalia; order Artiodactyla; family Cervidae; genus Cervus; species Cervus elaphus. The sequence continues at coordinate 35,640,930 of NC_057824.1, forward strand.
ACATGGATGTGCGAACATCTCTTTGAGAACCTGCTTTCACTTCTTTTGGATGTGTATCCAGACTGGCATGGCTGGAGTGGAAGCGTCTCTGGCAGACTGTTCTGGGGATCTGGCCCCTAATTCCTCCACGGCTCCAGCTGACACATTCATTCGATCATTTGACGTTTACTGGGCACCAGCCATGTTGTTGTCACCAGTCCAGGCTGTGGAGATAGGATGGCTAAGACAGATCCCTGCCCTCTTGGAGCTGATATTCCAGCAAGAAGGCAGATGATATCCAAGTAAGCAAATTGAAAAAAAAAAAAAAGATGAATTCCATTTGTGATAAATGCCATGGAGAGACTGAACCAGGAGAAGGCAACAGAGTGATGTGGCAAGTGGCTTCTTTGGGTAGGGAAGATCTTCCTAACCAAGTGACATGTGACCTGAGAACCACAAAATAGAAGGAGCCAGCCATGCAGAATGAGGAAAATAATTTTTCTGAGCCCTTGGGATGAGCCATGTCAGGGCCATGAGGAGGAAGCCGACTTGGCATGATCGTGTAGCTGGGTTCCAGTGGGTGTGGATGGAGAAGCAGGTGGGTAGAGACCATGTCACACTGGGGCCTTTTAGGCAGGGATAAGCTTCTGTGCTGAATGCAGTGGGAGTGGGTATTAGGTGGGGGATGGAAAGGATTGGATCTGTATTTAAAACATCTCCCACTGGCTGCTGAGTGGTAGAGACCAGATGATGAGTTAAAAGATCGCTGCAGACATCCAGGTGAGAGATGATGAGAGAGAGATGCTGTATTTGGGGAGACACTGGCAGGTTTGGGAGTTGAAAGGACTTGCTGGATCTGATGGAGGTGGGGAGAGAAATGAACACAAAACTGGATGCCTAGAACTCTTTCTTTCTTTTTTTTTTGGCTGCACTGTGAGACATGTGGAATCTTAGTTCTCTGACCAGGGATCAAATGCTTGCCGCCTGCGGTGGAAGCTTAACCACTAGACTACCAGGGAAGTCCTGTCCACTTTTTTAGAGCTCTTAGCATATAACGTTTTCTTTGACTTCATGTCAGCCTCCTAACATTTTTTAGATCAGTGCTGGCTAATAGGAGTATAACATGAGCCACACATGTAATTTAAAAATGTCTAAGTAACCATTTTAAAAAAGTCAAACATGAAATTAATTTTGATTAATGTTTTCTTTAACTCATTATATCCCAAATACTACATATCAACATATAATCAATATAAAATGATTAATGAAATATTTTACTTTTTAAAAATATGATGTCTTCAAATTTTGGCACATATTTTACACTTGTCCTATGTCTCAGTTCAAACTAATGACATTTCAAGTACTCAGAAGTCACATGTAGCTGATGGCTACTGTATTGGCAACAGTTGTAGGTGAGGAAACAGAGGATCAGAAAGTGTAGGTTACTTCCTCTAAATTGCATTGGGGTGTAAGCCCTAACTTGACTCTGGAATCCATACTAAGCTTGTGGCACTGTGCCCATCCCCAGTGGCTAAGGCCTTCACGATGTAAGCAAAGCTCATAGGAAGTTCTGTAGACCTTCCCCTATATTGTAAACATGTGGGGCCAAGAACTTACATTTGTCATAAGTTTATGTTTTCCTTTTAAAACAGATCAACCCCAAGTCCCTTCCCTTAGCTCAGGCTTCTCTTTGTAAACATTAATTCATCAGAAAAATGTGATCATTCTCTTTGTCTTTCTGTTGGCGCGCTGCATCCTGAGGACACTGAGAGCTTGGCCATCTCCTTGTCTTTAGGGGCATCCTAGCAGCCTTTTTGTCCATGGGGTTGTTCATTTGCTCAGCAAATACTGATGATTGGATGGATATAATAAGTAGAGATGAGATATTGGGGCTTTGGGATCAGACAAACCTGGATTTGAGAACCAAGTTTAACAGATGGATGATCTAGAGCAAGTTATTTTATTTCTCTGGGGGACTGCAATTTCCTCATCAGGGAACTAAAGAAAATGATACATCTACCTTTCAGGGAGTTATTGTGAAAATGATGCTAGATGATACATGTAAAGTATCACTCAAAGGAATCAATAATAATAATGATAGAAATAATAGCAGAGATAATTATTATTAATCCTATATAAGTTATTTAATAATAAATTTTGTTCATTAGAGCTTGCTATGTACCAGTCACTATCCCAATGATGTTAACCTCCTCCCTCTTTACTCTTATTATTTATATTCATTTATTTATATGGCTGTGTCGAGTGTTGGTTACGGCATGCAGAATCTCTTAGCTGCAGCATGTGAAGTCTTAGTTGCGATATGTGAGATCTAGTTCCCTGACCAGGGATGAATCCTGGGCCCCTGCACTGAGAGCGTGGGGTCTTAGCCACTGGACCACCAGGGAAGTCCCCTACTCTTACTGTTTCTTTAGGGGTGACATGTACTAATCATTACACTTTTTTATTAGCCTAATTAATCTTGTGTTTCTTAGACAGACTGGAGATCTTGAGGCTTTTTACTATTTTCCTCAACTTTTTTTTTTTTAAACACCCTTTACAATCCTGGTTGGCCCTCAGCCATGTCACCCATGCTCCCTCCAGTGTAACCTACGTCTGCACTGAACTTGTTTTAAAATGAGAAATGTGTATTTCCTGTGTGCTGGGAAATGTGTATTTCAGGCTGTAGGAGGCTGGTGGGCAAAGTATGTTCTGGATGTCTTTCTAGAACCCATAAGCTCTTCTGACCCCCTACCAAATTGCCCTTGTAATGAAACGGCCTGGGTTGTGGTGTATTTCTTTTTGATTCTGTGTCAGGCACCAGCAGGTCTGAGGAGCATGATAGTAATAACATTAGCACTTGCTAACGTTCACTGATTGATTGCCATGTGCCTGCACTATGCACGTAGCACTGCATCTGTTTTCCCTTTTAATCCTCAAACCAACCCTTTGATAAATACGTTGTTGTTACTGTGTTAAAGAGGAGAAAACTGAGGTTCTAAGAGGCTGACGGATTTGCTTGAGGTCAGGGGGCTGGGATTTGAACCCAAGTCTTCCACTAAAAAGTGTTCTTAACCCGCATCTCTGCTGTTTGTTGGCATTTGACTGAGTCTGCCACGGAATTCACTTTGACTTGTAGATGGATTAGGCTTTCCCTTGAGAGGGCCTTTTCTTGCCTGGTTTCTCTCTTTGCTTCTGTTGCTCTAGGAAACGGCTCTGGAGTGAGAGAGACTGAGGTTCCAGTTGCCGCCGGTGTGACTTTGGGCAAGGCATTCAACCTCATCTCACCTTTTTAGAGTCATCAAGAGGCTGGGCTATACCATGTTCAGGAGTGGAGAGAGTTCTTGGCCTCAGCAGGTGCTCAGTTAAGGGTTATTCTTGCTCCCTTTTTTCCCTTTGGCGCCTCAGGTGGTACCTTTCCCGTTCTTTTCCGCCTAGAGCATCGCACAATGGCGGTCTCTTTTCTCTGGGTCCGTGGCTCTGCTTCCGCTGTTCGTACATATCAGCCTGACTCAGTTCTCTAACTGTTGGTTTATTTTCAGTCGGGAGTCACTTGGGCCATGAACATTCTCTCATACCGTTCCCTTCCCAAAGATGATTCTGGAAGTAATTGCCAAATTCCCAGGCACTGCATAACGTGAGCTGACAGGCAGTACCCTTGAGTGAATCTCTTTACTTGGGGGTGCCGCCCCATGACTGGCAGTTGTGTGGATTTGGTTCTTTTCTCCCCAGCTGGATTCCAGGTGTCTTTCTAGGCCTAGATTTTTTTTTTTTTTTGGCCAAGTGAAATGTGGGGTCTTAGTTCCCCGACCAGGGATCGAACCTGTGCCCTCTTTCAGTGGAAGCGTGGAGTCTTAACCATGGACCACCAGGGAAGTCCCTGTTTTTTTTTTCTTGAGTGTTCTTGGGTGCTACCGCTAACTACAAGAATCTGACTTGCTTCACTCTGCTTTTCCGCTTTTCCTTTAGGGCATCAGGGTGCCTTTCCATTTGCTCAGCCTGGTTTTCCAGGGCCCTTCTAGAGGGGAACTTCAGGCAAGTCGTTTCTCCTTGGTGGACTGCTGCAGCCTCAGTGATAAACTTGACCCTCTCTCTTGACTCAGCTTGCCTTCTAGCACAGAGGCTGCATCTGGGTGGCTTTTGAAGTTGTTGAGTTGGTGAGACATTTGGGCTGAGCAGTGGAAAGCACAGCTCGGCTCAGCTAGAGGAAGCTCCGTAAAAGCTCTTTGGGTGGGCCTGCTGGCTTCCTGAGTTGGCAGACAAGCCCTCCTCCCCCGGGAGATAATGGGCCCTTGTGGGCTGTAGCGGGGCCTCTGTTTTGGGGGTAGAACATTCAAGGCTCTCCTTCTTGGTGTCTTTTTGTATTCTCTTTATCCAGAAAACTGAAAGTTGTTAGCCAGAACAATGCTGCTAGTTAAGTACTTCCCATTTTAAGAATGGAAAGAGAAGGGGAAATCCTCAAAACCCACTGCTCTTGACTCAGGCACCCTTGGTTTTGCCAATAACCACCAGTTTGTCCCCCTTCCTCCACCACCCTAGTCACGTCTGCTTGTTCTCCACCACAGCCTGTCTGAGCCGTCTCTGTCTTTGTCTGTGCGGAGTTACTGCACCCCACCTGCCAAGAAGGAATTTCTGCGTGGGGACTGGGTAGCAGGCTTGTGCTTCCAAGATGGCTGGAAAGGGTTTCGCTAGCAAGCATGCAGTGTGTTTATGTGGGCCTTTGGCCTTCTGCTTGTAAGCCTGTGACAGCTTGTTTTCCTGCTGGAGCTGTTCAGAATGTTAAGTGGTGACACAGTTGGATGACCGAGGCTGGTGAAATGAGTGTGAGGCCTGCAGGTGTGTGAGTCCCCTTCTGCTGTTGGCGTGAGTCAAGCTCTTTTATTTTCCTAGTTGACTTCAGTATTGCTAGTCAACATGACTGGTTATCCCTCCCTCCATCCATTCATCCACCTGTCCATCCGTTCACCCATCTACTCACTCATCCATCCACATACCCATTCATCCATCCACCTATCCACTCATCCATCCATCCATCCATCCATCCATCCATATATCCATATATCCACCTGTTGGTCCATCCATCCATACATCCATGCATCCTTCCATCCTCTATCCATATTCAACATAGGGTAATGTTTAAGAGCATAGATTTTGCAATAATACAGCCTAGGTTGGAATCCCAACTCTGCCACTCCCAAGTATGTGATCTTGGTTAAGTTTTTTCGTGAAGTGAAAGTGAAAGTTGCTCAGTTGTGTCCAACTCTTTGTGATCCCATGGACTATACAGTTCATGGAATTCTCCAGGCCAGAATACTGGAGTGGGTGGTCTTTCATTTCTCCAGGAGATCTTTCCAACCCAGAGATTGAACCCATGTCTCCCATATTGCAGGCAGATTCTTGACCAGCTGAGCCACAAAGGAAGCCCAAGAATATTGGAGTAGGTAGCCTGTCCCTTTTCCAGCGGTCTTCTCAACCCAGAAATTGAGCCAGGGTCTCCTGTATTGCAGGCGGATTCTTTATCAGCTGAGCTATGAGGGAAGCCTCATAGCTCATAAGTTTTTTTTAACCTCTCCTTATCTCAGCCTCCCCAGCTGTAAAATGAGATTGATGTTGAAAGTAATAATAGAGCCTAACTTCATAGTTTTGTTGTGAGAGTTGTATAAGTCTGGATGTATAAGCACTTTCCATAGTGCATGCCTCATAGGCGGTGCTGTGTATTAACAATTACTATTATTACATCTGTCCATCCATTTAACTATTGTCTTTCATGATCACTCATGCTTTTCACTAAGTGTTTCTGGATTTTGTCTTTGCAAGCCATTGGTAGAATTGCACTTTCTGGCTCCCTTGTGGGTAAGCCGGGCCATATGAGTCGTTCTGCCCAGTGAGTTGTATTCCAGAGTGATGTATGTCACTTTCTGCTGGAACATTTCATTGCTGATTCTTGACTCTCCAGAGCGATGTTTGAGTTAAGGCTTCTCTATCATCCTGATCCCAGAGACATAGAGGAAATCCCCTAGCCAATCTGGCATGACCATGTAGTGTGAAAGGAAAAGAAACCTTTTGTTTGGGGGTTGTGTACTACCCAGCAGTATGACCCAGCTCTCCCCTCTAACTCTTGTCTTATCTGTCTGTATAAAGTAACACCACAGTCTTATTTCCTTTTCCGTTTCTTTGCAGCACTTATTACTAGCTGGCATTTTATTATATGTTTATTCATTTGTTAACTATGTATAGTGTATTCTCATTTGTTCACTTCTCTAATTCTAGTATTTAGAATTGAGCATCAGAGAAGTCATTGCACATAGTAGATACTCGATACATATTCTTTAAATGAATGTCAATTAATGAATGGGTTTAGTTAACTTTTAGAAAGTTCAACTGAATCCTACATTCCACAGCTCCCTTGAAAATCCTCACTGAGGCAACTAATATTTGAGAAGGAACACACTGACCTTTCATTTCCCAATTTTATTACCTGAATTAAGGAAAAAAAAAAATCTCTCAGATCTCATTGTCTCTGTGCAAGCCTCCTAATGCCCTTAGCCTACTGCAAGAAGCTGCCCGAATCCTATGAGACTGCCCGTGTCCAGATCTAGACTCTGTTCTCTTGCTCTGAACCTCATAGCGGCCTCTGCCCTCTCTGTGACAGCTGTCACCCAGAGCAGAATGTCTTTGTAAGCCTAAGCATATCTTTGGTCACTTCTTTGAAAGTAGGAGAGATACTCTGTTAACTATTTCTGGAAGCAGAATGACCTGTGCCCCAATGAAGACTTTGAAGACTGGTCATGTCCAACCACACTTCCCATCTTTGTATCAGTAATCCTCAGTCACGATCTGAGAGGTAAGCTCTGGTTCCTGTGACATTGCTCGCCCCCTTCATACCTTGTTCCTGGTTCTGTTGATCCCTTGGTGGAAAGAGTCCACCACTCTACCATCTGGAATTAGCCTCTGTCGAATGCTTTCCCTTCCCCCTGCCTGCAGAGGATCCTGGCTTTCTCCTGGGATGTCAGTCCACTCAGGAACAACAACTTTTCTGGAGTCAGAAGTTTGCTTTCCTCTTGTTCTTTGTTGCTACTTCCTGGACTTTCCACTCTCCTCTAGGCCTCTTATTCAGTGACCCCTTGCTTCTTCCTCTCTCTTATCTATAGACCACCAGCCTCTCCTCTCATTTATGGAAAACATTGAGATCTGACTCATAATCTTTCTTCCCACACCAGTGCCTACCGTCATCTTAAGATATTTCAGTATGCACAAAGGCGTGTGTGTGTGTGTGTGTGTGTGTGTGTGTACATCCTAAGTCGCTTCAGTCATGTCAGACTCTTTGTGACCCCATGGACTGTAGCCCACCAGCCTCCTCTGTCCATGGGATTCTCCAGGCAAGAATGCTGGAGTGGGTTGCCATGCCCTCCTCCAGGGGATCTTTCTGACCCAGAGATTGAACCTATGTCTCTTATGTCTCCTGCATTGGCAGGCGGGTTCTTTACCAGCAGCACCACCTGGGAAGGCCATCCACCAAGGCATACCTAACTTAATAATTTTTCTACTTCCTTACTTAAATTATCTTCACTCCCAGAGCCCATTAGGAAAGAGAGATATACTAAAGATGTGTGCTGCTATTTGTAACACAGAATAATTGTAAATATCCAAGTTATCCAATAGGTAAATAATGTTAAGGCATGAGATAGACTGTTACACTGTTTTAAAAAAAATACTTGTTGCCTTTCTTAGAAAAATGGTCATGATACATGGCTAAGCAGGAAAAAAATCAGGTTATGAAATAAGATGTTTATCTTAATATGTGTGCTTAGGGAAAAAGCAAAGGAACATAAGGTGATCTTGTATGTTTTTATACATGCTTACTGTTAAGTGGTGAGGTTTTGTGTGCTACTGTTTGTGTGTATATGTATGTATTATATATGTGTATGTGTGTGTGTGTGTGTGTGTGTGTGTGTGTGTGTGTTTGCAGGGCATGCATCTTTCTCTAGTTTTTTTCCCTTTATGCATGTACTAGTAAATATATATTTTTTAAATAATAAAAATCATAACTGATACGCACGAGGCTCTCTTGGCTATTTCCTAAGGTACATTGCCCAGTTTCCTATATTGGGTATATCTCCAGGAGTTTGTCGGGGTTCCCCGATAGCACTAGTGGTAAAGAATCTGCCTGCTAATGCAGGAGACACAAGAGATGTGCGTTCTATCCCTGGGTTGGGAAGATCCCCTGGAGTAGGAAATGGCAATCTGCTTCAGTATTCTTGCCTGGAAAATTCCGTGGACAGGAGAGCCTGGTGGACTACAGTCCAGGGGATGGCGAAGAGTCAGACACAACTGAGTGACTAAACACACACACAGATATCAGGAGTTTGTCAGGGTTTATTATTATTATTTTTTCTAGACTCCCCAGTTCAACAAAAATGCAGCTTGAGTTTTTAATTAGAGGAACTAGTCAGTTGTGGTGATTTCAGCTCTAGATCCAATGTTCAGTTGCACAGGGCTGTATTGATGACCTGTGGAGATTGATGAGCATCTAAAGGAAGCCATTTGTGGAAAAAGATGTTGTGTGTCTGCCCATCACATTGACCCAGGAAAGGAGCTTTCACCTAAGGCTGCACAAAAGTTTTGCAGGCTGGTCTGCTGCAGTCCATGGGGTCGCAATGAGTCGGACACGACTGAGCGACTGAACTGAACTGACCACTATGGTATTTGTCAGTGTTTATCTTGGCTGGCATCCCACAGCTTACCTCCTTGTGCAGTTAGAATCCTTTCTAGGGCAATGTGTGAAAAACCATAGGCCTCCTGCCTACACCCCCCCCAGAGCTGTAACACCAACAGGTCTCAAGAGTGTGCAGACTGGGAGATGGCTGGATCCCACCTCTCCTGGGGAGATTTTCTGAAACAAATACCTGTTAATAAGTGGCATGACTCCCTTGGTCTCAACGATAAAGATGTACCTGTTACCGGGAGCCCTCGAGAGGAGACCTTTGGCGAGGGTCTCAGCATGCAGCATTTTAATTGGTGGTAGACTGATGTGTTGGGAAAGCTTGCTTTTTTCCCCCTAGTTGTTTCAGTAAGAATGTTGTGAAATAGCATACCCTTTGCCCTTCTGTCCTTTGTGTCCTGGACTTTAGAGGCTGACAACATGGCTGGTTAAAGAAAAGAAAATAAAACTGTTGCTTCAGGATGCAGTGTTGGCTGACTTGGTGGATTAAATCGTTTTAAGGTCATGAGCTTTAATTCTTACTTCAGTGATTCTCAAACCTTGTTTTGCAAAGCCCGAGAGCTTTTCTCTAAGGGATGAGCACGTTATTTCCAAGACAGTGTTATTTCTATTTTATGTTAGTAAAAAAATTATTAAAACATACATTGTCTTTGTAATGTGATTTATACAGCCAAAGCCCTTGCGTTCTCATTTCTCTCTTCTTTGTACAAAATCCTGTGTGAGTGAATAGATAGGTAGTTTTATTTATTTTGCTCAAGAGATACGTATTGAGTACCTGTTGGTATATAGCACTGAACAAACAAGACAAACATCAGTTTTCATCGCAGTGTAACAGAGTCCAAGGGGATGTTGTTTGTTGTTCAGTTGCTAAGTCGTCTCCGACTCTTTGTGACCCCATGGACTGCAGCACACCAGGCTTCCCTGTCCTTCACTATCTCCCGCAGTTTGCTTCAACTCATGTCCATTGAGTCAGTGATGCCATCCAACCATCTCAACTTCTGTCACCCCCTTCTCCTCCTGCCCTCAATCTTTTCCAACATCAGGGTCTTTTTCAGTGAGTTGGCTGTTCGCATCAGGTGGCCAAAGCACTGGAGCTTCAGCTTCAGCATCAGTCCTTCCAGTGAATATTCAGGGTTGATTTCCTTTAGGATTGTCTGGTTTGATCTCCTTGCTGTCCAAGGGACTCTCAAGAGTCTTCTCCAGCACCACAATTTGAAGGCATCAATTCTTTGGTGCTCAGCTTTCTTTGTGGTCCAACTCTCACACCTGATTTGCAGAGGAGGAAAAGGTGGCTCAGAGAGATGAAGTGAATTCTTGGTTCTATATCAAGTTAGCCTCAGAACTAGACTGTTATCCAGGTCTTCTGATCTCAGCCTATCATCCGACCAGGTCCTGTCTCTGCAGTAGCATGTGAATGGAACTAGCTTATTATATGGAAGTAGGTCCATCATTATCCTTTCAGCAGGATTGGAAATTTGCCTCCATGGGTCACTTAGTCTATAGGATGAACTTGGAATGACTGGTGCTTGTTCTTGAATTCCAGGGATAGTCTGATGGAGAGTAGTGGAAGCCATACTAAGACCCTGGATGTGCTTCATCTTTGGATTATTCCCTGCCACCCCCCTGACTGAGTCCCTCCTCTTTTTCTTAAAGGGACTCAGAGAAAATCCAAATTAAGAGTAAATAAAGGGAAAAGTAAGAAGGACACATGGCAGGGAGAAGAAGGGAGAAGCTGGAAGAGAGATTGAGAGTTGAGGAATAGAAGGAAAAAGCCAAGTAATCTTGCTGGGCTTGGAGTCCATAAATTGTTTATGGTAAAGGCCTTTGCCAGCAATATGGTGGCCTGTTTCAGTTCTTTTTCCTTTTCCCAGCTATGCTCACAAGCACCATGCTTAGGGTGCTTTAATAGGGATTATACTAGGAGGATTTTCTAACATCCATGCCTGGATTACCCCTTATCTGATTTCTCAGCAGTGGCCTTCAGTGGGCTCAGAGTATTCCAGGTTCAGCTCCCAGAGCAGCCCAGTGTCTATTCACAAGCCCTGATCTAGGATCAGTGCAGAAAATATGAAGTGTATAGGAGGGGGGAAAAGGAAAAAATCATGTTTAGAGACTGAGACTGATAGCTCACATTTTTTGTCATTCCAGTATTTTTTCCATGCATATAAATATGTATATTCTAATTTTTTATAAAAATAGTTTCATAACATAATATTACTTTATAGATTTTATATCCTCTTTTGCACTGAGTGATATCTTGTAAATATTTTGTAGCCTCAAGTTTTTTTCTCTAAAAGATGTTTTATAGCTCCATAGACTTTCTTTTTTTTTATGTTTTTTATTTTTTTTAATTAGTTGGAGGCTAATTACTTCACAACATTTCAGTGGATTTTGTCATACATTGATATGAATCAGCCATAGATTTACACGTATTGAATAGATATTCAATTACCTAAGCAGCCCCTATTATTTAACATTATATAATCACTGTTATAAATAGCATCTTTGTATATTTATCTTTACATATGGCTACTTCTGAATATTTCCAAAGGATACATTCATATATTAGTTAGCTTTTGCTGCATAACAAATAATCCCACATTAGTGGTATAAAGCCACAGCTATTTATTTAGCTCCGCCATTCTGCAGTTTGGACCAGGCAGTTCTTTTGGTCTGTGCTGGAATCAGCAGATGTATGTTAGGCTGGAGCGTACGTTTGGTGGATTGCGTCCTGTCAGCTGGTGGGTTGCCCTGGACGATTGGTATCACATCTTCCAGCCCACCAACCTTGTTTACACAGCTGTGACAGAGATGCAAGAGCAGCAGGAAGTCCTTGATACACAAACTGTTTTACAGGTTGTGCTTGTGACAAGTTTGCTTCTGTCCCATAGACCAAAGCATGTGACATGGCCAAGCCCTGAGCTAGTTTCAGAGGACATTACCAATGGGCAAAGCTACTAGATTAAAAAAAAAAAAAACAAAACAAAACCCAAACAGGACCTTTATTGCAGTCAGCCCCTCACAGTTCCCAAAATTGGAATTTCTGAGTCAAAGAGTATGGCCATTTAAAAAGTTTGTGTTTCCAGGTTGCTCTACAGAGAGGTTCTAAGTATTAATTATTTATACCCTCACCTAGAGTGGTAAAGAATCTGCCTGCCAATGCAGGAGATGCAGGTTCTATTCCTGGGTTGGGAAGACCCCCTGGTGGAGGAAATAACAACCCACCCCTGTATTCTTGCCTGAAAAATTCCATGAACAGAAGAGCCTGGTGGGCTACAGTCCATGGGATTGCAAAGCATTGGAAATGACTGAACGACTGAGCACACATTTCCAAATTTTCTTGATCACTGCATATAATCATTGTTTTAATTTTCTCCTAGAAAATATGATTGTTGCTTTTGAAAAATACATGCTTGTTGTAAAACACCAAGACAATGTGTGACCTTTATTGTTACTATCTTCCCAATACTTGATCCATTCTGACATTATTCCTATGTTACTGGGCTAAATTTATTTATATTTAAAATCTGGGAAATTATATTCAGTGAAATTGTTCTGTGGTTTATTTTTTTTTTTGGTTTGCTGTTAGCATCTGTCCTTTCTCTTTCTTTTGACTTAAAAAGAGTCTAAATCGCAAAGGATGTATAATGTTCTTTAAAAATTTGGGTGAATTTTTCTGTACCTCTAAATAAGACAGCTTTGGGAGCCTAATGCCCTTTTGGGTATTGCTTATTTGACAAATTTAATAATTTATTCCATGATCATTATTGATACACATTCAAATATGTTTTCCCAGGAATAAGTATTTAATTGAATTTCTAATTTATTAGTATGGAACTATATATATTATTCTGTAGTGATCTGAACAATCTCCTTGCCACCTGTAGTTCTCTTTTCTCATTTTTACTGCGAAGTTCCTATTTTTGATTTTTGAATTTTTTCTTGATGAGCTTTGCAAAAATGTTAGTTTGATTTTCTCCCTCAAATAACCACACTTTAAATTTGTCCTGTTCTGTTTCCTGATATTTTAATTCCTGTTTCCTCCTTGCTCTTCTCAGTTTTGTGGCTTCTTTCTAGTTTCTTGAGCTAACTGTTCTCATCAAATTTTAGTGATGTCTACTGATTTGTCAAAGTTTGGATTGTATGCTAGTCTCCCATTATGATGGTGATTTTTTTTTAAACCATCTTTGTATTTTTTAAAACAAATTTTGCTTTAGAATTTTGAATTTATTTGTATATTGTAGGAGTTTCAGTCTTCATTGTGAAGTCGGACAGATCTAAGCTTAAATCCTTCCTGGCTGTTCTAAGCAAATGATGGGCCAGTTTCATATTCTCCAAAAAGCTTGGTGATAATAATGATGCCATTGTAACTTAGGATTTGTAAGTTAAATGATGTGATGAATATAAAGGGCTTAACAGAATACCGGGCACGTGGAATGCATATCGCTGTTGGTTTTTATTACCGATGTACTGTTTTTTGGGGGGCGAGGCTGCACTGGGTCTTCACTGTGGCGTGTGGACTCTGCTTCAGCCTGTGGGCCCCTTCAGTGGTAGTGCATGGGCCGCTGTCTAGTTGGGCTCCAGAGTCCAGCCTCAGGAGTTGTAGCACGTGGGCTTAGTTGCCCCATGGCACGTGGGATCTTGGTTCCCACATCAGGGATGGACCCATGTCCCCTGCATTGGCAGGTGGATTCTGGACCACCAGGGAAGTCCCCTGATGTACTTTTTATGAATATAAAGCACCCATCTTTGTTCTGTGTAATATTTTCATGCTTGAAATTTTCTTTGTGTGATATTAATGTTTCTACTCATGGCAGCTTTCTCATTTCTTCATTTTCGTTTTGTGTCATTTTATTTTCCACACGTCTGTTGTGAACCATATATATTTGAATTTTGATTTTTTTCCTCCAAATTATGAATCTTTGTCTTTTAAGGGAATGATTCAACTCATTCACACTTTTGCAAGACAAGGGATTTTGAAAGCTTTTACCTCCTCCCTCTCTCAATCTACTCTCCTTCTTTTGACGATTTAACAACTAGAATTTTGTGAAAAAAATTGGGATGTATTTTATTTCATTCCAATGAAATAAATGAATGAGAAGAAGAAGAGGGCCTCAGAGGATGAGATGGCTGGATGGCATTACCGATGCAACGGACATGAACTCGGGCAAACATCGGGAGATGGTGAAGGACATGGAGGCCTGGTGTCTGCGTCCATGGGGTCACAAAGAATTGGATATGATTGGGCAACTGAACAACAACAACAATTTCATTTCACATGAATTGTTATTAATATTTGCATTATTTCATATGATTCAAGAGGACTTTTTGAGATGCAACTCCTAAAATTTTCTTGTTTCATTATTCACCATTTATTTTGGAGGGCCCATTTCCCTCCTAATGAGTTTGATTGATTCATTAATTGAGTCAACACATATTGAGTGCATACTATCTGCAGACACCACACTAGGTGCTATAGAAACAAAAGTGTGTGATGTAGAACTATGTGTCTTCATCAGACCTCCTTAGAGGATGAGAGAGACAAAAGAGAAGGAAACAGAAAAATATACTGAAAGTCAAAAACAACGCTAAAGGAAAGGGATAAGGGGCTTGAGGAGAGAATAGTGAGCATGTGGGGGTGGGGATCTGTGTAGGAAGCTTAATCAGGGGGCTTCTTGTGTAGGGGACATTTATGCTGGCACCTTAAGGAAGAGGTAGAATTAGTTCTGTGAATGAAGAGAGGAAGAAGGGCCTTCCAGGCAGAAGGACCTGCATGTGCGAAGGCCCTGAAAGATGAAATAGCCTTATTCTAATGTAGCTTCTGTTAGTTCTTTTTTACATTCATCAGATATCTTTTGAATGAAAGGCATACACAGAAACACAGCTAATTTCTTGTAGGTTACCAAATGTAGAATTGGAGAGGGCATTTGGAAGCTAAATGGAATGGTCTCCATCCATATATCCATCCATCCATCCACCCATCCATCCATCATCCATCTGTCCATCTATCCAATAACCTTTTATTGAGTGCCTCCCTTGTGCCAGGCTCTGTGCAAGGTGTTGACTGTATAAGATAAGCACCCCTCAGGGCTCAGAACCTAGTTGTATAAACAGGGTAGAGGGCCCGTGAGGATAAAGCTTGGTGGTTCTGTAGGAGTGGGATGGACCAGGGGTGGGGGAGGCATGTGCAAGCTCTGCAAGAGCCCTGAGCAGGAGGGGGGTGTCGGGAAAGAGCTGAGAGCATCTCCTGCCAGATGGCTTCATTCTTCCCCCTGAAGGAAGTGGGGACTTCGTGCTGTGATGTGATACACAAGAACAGCGTTTCCTGTGGGTTTGCAAGGGCATTTTGAATCTAAAGACTACAGCTTGTTGATGTGTGAAAGAAATTTTTTTTTTTTTTGCTTTTTTAGACTTTGTGAGGACATAATCAGACTGATTTTTATAAGCCTGGAAAAAGGTACTTGGGGTGAATTTGAATGCACCCATTGTATTGGGTGGAGCCCTAGTCAAATGCAGGTAACCTGTTGAGGGTTCTCCTAGGCACCTAATGCTGGTGCATCCGGCGGTCACCTGGAAGCCCTTGTCCTCCAGTTCTGGAAACCGACTGATTTTTCTGCAACCGAACAGATCCTAATATTGGATTCTGTCTTATTTGACCCTCACCTTCATGAACCTTATTGTCTTTGACTCTCAGATGAGGAGGGGGTGGATTATTTCATCTCTTGAGACCCTGCTTATCTTTATTTATTTTTATTGTTGTTCGGCTGTACTGTCTAGCTTATGAGAGCTTAGTTCCCTGACTAGGGATTAAACCCAGGCCCTCAGCAGTGAAAGTGCAGAGTCTTAACCACTGGACCACTAGGAAGTTCCCAACCCTTATCTTTAAAGTTCAGTCATTTGTTTGTTCACCGACTCTTCCTCCTTGCCTTCCTTCCTCCCTTCCTCCCTCTCTCCCTTTCTTCCATCTGTTTGTATGTCCATCTAGTACTTAGTCAAGGGCCTACTGTGTGCCAGGTACTGTGCTAGGTGCTCACCAGTGGTGAGCAAATTAGACCCAGTCCCTACCTCGTGAAGCTTACCGTTTAATAAGGGTGACAGACAAGGAAATAATTATACAGATAATATGATTACTGTTATGGTAAGTGCTATAAATAAGAAGACTAGAATGGGTGGGCGTGTGTATCAAGGTGATGTGTCTTATTTGGGGGGTCAGAGGAGTCTGTCTTCATAAAGGGAAGTTTAAACAAACAGTCGGTGAAGATTGACAGAAAAGCATCCCAGGCAGAGGGCATGGTCTTTGCAAAGGCCCTGAGACAGGAAGGAGTGTGGCAACATTAATCAGATAATAGTACAAGTACTTTATGAGAACCTACTGTCTGCCAGGCACTACGCAGTCCTTCACTGTGTGCTCTAGATCAAGCCATTTCACCTCCTTATGCCTTAATATGTGTCATCTACAAAGTGGGGCTGATTTTGATCATACTTACTTCGTTGGGTTGTTTTAAGGATCTAATGAAGTAGTGACTATGAAGTCCTTAGCACTATGACTGGACCATAGTAAGTGCCCCCCAAAGACAATAGTTGTTACTGTAACTGAGAGTGGAGTGCGGCCGCTCACTGCTCGAAAGCCAGTAAAGAGATCAGGTTGGAGGAAAGGAGAGTTTGCTTAATTTTGGATGCCAGCAACTGGGTGCATGGGGTAGGGGGAAGGTGGACCCCTGTCCAAAGTTGGATTCCCCACCCTACTGACAATCAGTAGGCAAGAGCTTTTATAGACTGAGGGAGGGGCTCCATGCAGAAACATCACAGTCAGCTCTGACAGTCATCTTGAAGTTGCTCATCAGTGGTCTGACTACTGTCATCTTTTTAAGAAAAAATTATGTTTTTGGCTGCACTGGGTCTTCGGTCATGGCACGCAGACTTAGTTGTGGCATGTGGGATCTCGTTCCCTGATCAGGGATTGAACTCAGACTCCCGCATTGGGAGCTTGAAGTCTTAGCCCCTGGACCACCAGGGAAGTCCCTGACCATCGTCATCTTGATTATTTTCAGTACAGTTGATCTTCAGTTCCACGGTTGGTTTGTTCCCCTTTCCTCAAGGCCACTGCTTGGAATTGTGGCAGCTTATATCCTGGCTCTGATCTGGTCATCGTGTAGTTAACTTCTCCCACCTGGTGGGGTTTAGTGTCTATGAGACAGCCCACAGAGCAGGGCTCAGAACATATAGCCCTTGAGAAGGAACTAAAAGTCCCCGAGTGTGCATAATGACTACATTTTTATTATTTGGTCTCTTTTGACTGTATTCCTTTGTTTCTGCATTTTCTCACTTCTCTGATTAAACATATTCTTTGGCTAAAGTTTTTCCACAAAGGCCTGCAGAGGACACGGGGTGGGGGGGGACAAGACCCATAGGGTCCTGCCCATTTCATTACTGTTCTTCGATGGATGGTGTTGGGTGAGAGATCGTTCTCCCTGGGGTTTAGGACCTGTCCTCCATCCTCTGGGTGATCTCTCTGTTGGAGGTCACTCTTGGTGTTTCTGCAGAAGTGGAAGTCTGCCACTCAGCACAGCCGAGCATGTGAAACAACTGCTTCTCCATCTGCTTCTGAGGGAGGAGGGGGTGTCAGGCAGCGTGGACCTCAGGGGTGGCTGTTGGCATTTGTCATGTTGGTTGGCACTGTGGAGGTCAGGGGTAGTAATTATCAAAGAACAGACTGCTTAGGGTAAAGAGGACATTCCATTCCTTATCTGTTGGTGAGATCAATACATACAGTTCCCTTTTCTTTCTCTGCGGAAAGACATTTCCCCTAAATCTCTCTGCTGAGAACCAGGGCCATTTCCCTGGTTACAAATATCAAATATAAACTCACTGATATAAACAGAATGATAGATGTACCCTTCTCAGCATTCAGACAGCCGCAGTGCCAAACTGCGTGTGTGTGTACGTGTAAAAACTTGAACAAACCCTTGTGAATGTCTTTTGTTCATTTGTAATTTTCTTTTTTTTAAATGGGAGCATAATTGCCTTACAATGTTGTGTTGGTTTCTGCCGTTTGTGGTTATTTATCCATAAGAACTGTCTGCAAGTTATTAGGTGTGGAGAGAGAAAGAAGTAAAGAAGGCACTCCATCATCTGACTCAGGTGATTTGTCCCCAAGGCCTGTCTGTAGACATTAGGTTTGTCCTTACTGGAGAGTTGTTGCTGGAATCTAGTAAAGTCGAGGCCAGGTTATACTGCTCAACACGTTACAACGCATAGGACAGTTTCACAACGAAGAATTTTGTAGATTCCAAAATGGCAATGTGCCAGGGTTGAGAAACCCTGATCTCACTCTATGAAGAACCAATTTTGTAAAACCAACAGAGAGGGGCTGGCATCAATTATCACCATTTCTAAGGAATTTCGTGTGTGTGTGTGTGTGTATGCATGAATTGATCTTTTCTAAAAAAAAGTATCTTTTTTAATTGAAAGATAATTGCTGCATGTGTTGATCTTAATTGATATAATTCCTTTATCTTCTTTTCCTGGGTGTTTACTTATCTACTAGCCATTAAAATAGTTCATTTTGAGTATGTGATGCAAAGTTTGAAATCCTACAGGTATGACAGAGGTATTCAGTAGCAACAAATCTCCCTTCCAGCCCTGTCCCCAGGCCCTTAAGTTCCTTCTCCAGAGGATAGCACTGTTGCTAGTTTTGCATGTATTAATAAAGAGACTTCTTTGTCCACCTGATGGGAAGAGCTGACTCACTGGAAAAGGCCCTGATGCTGGGAAAGATTGAGGGCAGGAAGAGAAGAGGGCAACAGAGGATGAGATGGTTGGATGGCATCACCAACTCAGTGGACATGAGTTTGAGCAAGCTCTGGGAAATAGTGAAGGACAGGGAAGCCTGGTGTGCTGCAGTCCATGGGGGTCCCAAGGAGTCAGACACAACTTAGCGATTAAACAACAGTAAAGAGAAATTGCACACATGGATCTTTTTTATACCATCAGCAGCGCCTTATGCACATTGTTTTTTGTTTGTTGCCTTTTTGTACTTGACAGTGATCTTAGAGCTCTGTCTTCAGGCACACGTAGAGCCGCAGGGTTCATTTTAATAGCTGCACCGAGTTCCCTTCTACGGATGTTCCATGTCTTCTGCTCATGGACACTGGGTTCTTTCCAGTGTTTTGCTCTAACAAACAGGCTGCAGTGAATATCCTGGTACCTGGCTGTGGACACACATGTGTGAACACATCTTTGATCCAAAGTCCTGCAAATGGAATTTCTCGGCCAAAAGGCACATGCATTTTAAACTTGGCCAGACAGTTCTGAGAGCAATAGGATCTGACTCTGTATGCCGTGTGTCATTCTTCGTGGGCCCACTTCTAGTCCCTTTTCCTGTGGGGTGTCTGAGCTAAAAGCAGCACCTCTACCTCTCCCCCATTTGGAACTGATTACTTAGAAGATGAACATTTTCCCCCATCAAAATGCAGTGCCCAAGGATGCTTTGGAAATAGGAACTATGTCTGTCATTCTGAGTTTGTGATTTTTTGGATATAATTTTTCCAAATTGCTCATAGTCTTTAAGCGCAGCAAGAGCCCCTCTCTGAAGCCAGTCCTTCCTGGTCAATCCCACCCCCACTTCCCCAGTGGGCTTTCTCCTAAGGGTAAGTAGAAGGCATGGGTTCTTTTGCTTTAAAAAAATAGCGTTAACTCCACGGGGGCGCCTGCTGCTTGATTGGGAGCGTCGGCATTTAGAGCTTGCTGGCTGCAATTTCGCTATGCAGACTGGAAGTTGTGGGGTGTTTTTATCTGCAGGAAACAGCTCGCAGCGGAAGGGGAGAGAGAGAAGGATAGCTGAGGGAATTAGAAGAGGAGGAAGTCGTGGGAGAGAGATGTCTTATTTTAAAGACATCTCTGCCCATCTCTTTGGCATGTGAAACATGAGTGAAGTGAGAAGTTGGGTTGCTTCTGCTGGACCTTCCCAGGAGCCAGCCTGGTTGGGTTTCCCAGGCTTCTGACTGTTGTCTGAGCTTGCTTGGGTAACCCCCCCGCCCCCGACCCCAGAGTCTCCCTTGTAAGAATGGGCTGGTAGCAGCACCTGCTCTGAAGTCCCAAACGTTCAAGGGGCCAAAAAGAAACTCTGCAGTAACCATTTCCCAGCATTGGAGGCTACAGAACTCTGGTCTGCACATACATTCTCCAAGCTCCCGTCCCTGGTGCAAAATGATAACCTGGCCTGTGTGTGTGTCTTGCTCATTGTATTTCTCAGCTCCTGGAGGGGGTGCCTGGTACAAAGTAGGTGCTCAATAAGTATTCATTGAAAAAGGAGAAACTTGATGGCACATAGAGGTCTGAGTCTGTTGGGATTTTTACCCCTGGGGAGAGACTTGATTTTAACTCACAGCCAGTTGATAATTGGCTTTACAGAGCAGAGGATGGACTGGTGTGGAGTGGGCGGGGGTGTGCGTGGCTCTTATTTGTATGGACAGTGTTCTGTCCTTTCTGAAACTTGGGTTTCTTCACTGATGAAGGAAAAAATATGAGGAGGCAGTGAGAAAATAGTTGCCTCTGCCTTTAAAAAAAATAACAAGCAACTTTCTATTTTGAAATACTTCTAGATTCTCAGGTAAGTTGCCAAGTCAATACAGAAGAGTGCCTGTATACCCCTCACCCAGTGTCCCCTGATGCTGGTCTTGCATGACTATGGCACATTTGCCTCTGCTGTTTTGTAGTTAATCAGAAATCCTTTGAGAATTCACCAGTGCCTTCGATTTGGATGTTAATAATAATAACAATGAAGTGTTGATAATAGTTGTGGCATTAGTGGAGGTTAGCAATTAAGACAGTACTTACTCAGCACCAAGCCCTGTACTAAGCCTTTCTCCCTGTAGGAACTCATTGTCCTGTGAGGTATAGGCACTTTTATAAAGATGCACATTTTACAGATGGGAAGACTGAGGCAGAGGCGTTGGGCAGACTGATCATGCAGCTTACTTCTGCTGCTGCTGCTTCTGCTAAGTCGCTTCAGTCGTGTCCGACTCTGTGCGACCCCATAGACAGCAGCCCACCAGGCTCCCCCGTCCCTGGGATTCTCCAGGCAAGAACACTGGAGTGGGTTGCCATTTCCTTCTCTAATTCATGAAAGTGAAAAGTGAAAGTGAAGTCGCTCAGTCGTGTCCGACTCTTAGCGACCCCATGGACTGCAGCCCACCAGGCTCCTCCGTCCATGGGATTTTCCAGGCAGGAGTACTGGCGTGGGGTGCCATTGCCTTCTCCGTGGCTCGCTTCTGGCTAGGATGAAAACCGAAGTTGTCTGGCTCCAGACTCATTCTCCACCATTATTTTCTGCAAAATGATGATAATAGCTGTCATCTTTTGATGTGGATATGCTCAGGAGCTGGACTCAAAGTTTGACATGTATTTTTTTAAATTGGAATATAATTGCTTGACAGTGCTGTGTTAAACAAAAGTGAAGCAGCTCTATGTGTAGATATATCCCCTCCCTCTTGGACCTGCCTCCCACTCCCCCCACCCCCATCCCACCTATCTGAGCTCCCTGTGTTTTGCAGCAGCTTCCCACTAGCTCTCTGTTTTACACATGATCGTGTATATGTCATTCCTAATCTCCCGATTCACCCCACCCTCTCTTTCCTCTTCCTGTGTTCACATGTCTTTATGTCTGTGTCTCTATTTCTGCCCTGAAAATAGGTTCAACTGTACCATTTCGCTAGTGGTAAAGAAACTGCCTGCCAATGCAGGAGACATAAGAGACGCAGGTTCAGTCCCTGGGTCAGGGAGATCTCCTGAGGAGGGCATGGCAACTCACTCCAGTATGCTTGCCTGAAGAATCCCATGGACAGAGGAGCCTGGCAGGCTACAGTCCACAGCATCACAAAGAGTTGGACACGACTGAAGTGACTTAGCACCTACCATTTTTCTAGAGTCCACATATATGCTTTAATATATGATATTCGTTTTTCTCTTCCTCTTACTCAGAGGGCCATGGGGAAGAGCACTGCTTTTGTTTTCCTGCTTAGGAGAAAGATACACATCCCTGCTGGTGCTGGTACTTCATTCCTCTTCGATCAGCGGCAAAGATACTCAAAGCTTGGTCAGAACGCGAACAGGCAGAGTACCTTAATTCTGAGAGTTGAAAAACACACTTGAATTAATCAGCAGGCACATGCCTCAAGGACCGTGAGAGGCTAAGATGTTTCTGCCTTAGATCTTGTTGGTAGCTGGCAGGGGAAATCAGCATAAAAGCAAAGTGTGGTCCATGGGTTTTGGATTGAGAGGAGGAGATGCTGCGGGGGGCCCAGGTGGCAGGGGAAGGGTTCCTGGGGTTGGGGATGGGGATCAACTTGAACTCGTTTTCCACCCAAGGTCTTTGCAGCCCTCTGTGGGTCTTTGCAAACCCGTGGGTCCCTCTGCCTGGAATACTTTTCAAATGCTGGGCCCTTTTCTGTACAGTCTCATCTTTCAACCTCCCCCCACCACCCCCCGCCACCCCCCAGCTCAGGTGGCCTCCCCTCAGACAGGTCTTTGCTGACACAATCTCCAGAATTCCTCCTGGGCTTCCCTGATGGTCCAGTGGTTAAGAATCCGCCCGCTGATGCAGGGTACATGGGTTTGATTCCTGCTCCGGGAAGATCCCGCAAGCCACAGAACAACTAACCCCATGTGCTGCAAGTACTGAGCCCGTGCTCTGAAATTACTGAAGCCTGCATGCCTAGAGCCTGTGATCCCCAACAAGAGAGGGAGAAGCCAGCACACTGCAACAAAGAATAGTTTCTGCTCACCCCAACTAGAGAAAGCCAACAGGCAGCAACAAAGACTCAGCACAGCCAAAAAATAAAATAAATAAAATTAAAAAAAAAAAAAAATCCCTCCCACGTAGTCACTGGACCGTAAGCTTCACAGTATGAAGGATCTGCTTGTTGTTTTCCCAGCTGTGTCTTCCACTGCTCAGTGCAAGGCTGGGTGCATGTTAGGGCTTGCCTGTTAGCTCAGATGGTAAAGAATCTGCCTACAGTGCAGGAGAGCTGGTACGATCCCTGAGTCGGGGAGATCCCCTGGAGAAGGGAATGGCATCCCACTCCAGTATTCTTGCCTGGAGGATCCCGTGGATGGAGGAGCCTGACGGGCTACAGTCCACGGGGTTGCAAAGAGTCAGACACGACTGAGTGGCTTTCACTACTACTACTAGGTCTTTGTTGACTAAATGAATGATGGTTTATTTCCAGTCCTTATTTGTCCTAGAACTCAGCCCTTCAGCCACTAGCTTGTCTGTTTCCCGTGGAGGGTCAGATCCCCTCCCTAACTGAGAGCCTGCAGGAGTCTGTCAGTATCATTCACCACCCAGTGCCTATGACAGGCCTGGCCTGTGGTGAAGGGTATGGGCTCTGGGCTCAGATTATCTGGGTTCAAATCTTCTGCTTATAAGCTGTGTGATCCTCATCAGTTACTGAGTCCCTCTGTGCCTCAGTTTCCACATGCGTACAAAAGGGATTCTACTAGCATCTGTCTCTTGGGGTTGCTGAGTTAATTAAATGAGTTAATACTGGTTAAAATACTTAGAAGAGTGCCTGGCCTATAGTGAGTGTTTCATAACTATCAGTTTTTGTTGTTAGAACTTAAAATGTGTTTGGGATGTGAAGGTTGGGGAATCTTTACGTAAAAGGCCCTTTCCTCTTTGATAAAATCTCCCCTAAGAATGAGGTGAGGAGAGATGGAGATGATCTGAGAGGCCCCAGAGATCCTTAAAGCCAGGCTGTTAAAGAAATGTGACATCTCATGTCTCCCTGTTCTCTTGGAAAAAGCTAGTTTCTAGCTCGCCTGGTGTTTCTTTTCCCACTGTTTTCTACATTTGTTTCTTTGCATTGGGCCTGTTTTTTTTTTTAAATAGCACAGTTCGGAATCTTGCTTGCTAGCTTGCTGCCTGGGACAGAGCAGAGCACTTCCATTTAGAGAAGCAGCCAGCCCTGGAATGCGGCTGCGGGCCTGCCAGGCTGACTCCAGGGTCCAGGCTGCCCAGGAATGCACTTTGCAGCTTATACACAGTTGGGTCTCCTGTCCATGGAACTTCTCTCTTATTCTTTATTCGTGTCAGTTTTAAAAATAAATTAATACGCATGCCTGCTTATCATTCCAAACAGTGCAATGCATTTCCACATGTATTAGCATGAAGAAAACCTCCTTTCTATCCTGGCTGCCTCATTCCCCTTCCCTCACTTCCAGAGTAGGATTGCCCAGTTGGCATGATGCCCAGTGAAATCTGAATTTTGGATAAACAAAGAATAACTTTGTATAAGTCTGTCTCTAATATTGTATAGGGCAAACATTAAAAAAATATTTATTTAATTTTAAAACTTTGTATTTTGTATTGGGGTATAATCTGCCTGGGCTTCCCTGGTAGCTCAGCTGGTTAAGAATTCGCCTGCAGTGCAGGAGACCCTGGTTTGATTCCTGGGTCGGGAAGTTCCCCTGGAAGAAGGGATGATAGGCTACCCACTCCAGCATTCTTGGGCTGCCAGGGTGGCTCAGATGGTAAAGAATCTGCCTGCAGTGTGGGAGACCTGGGTTCAATCCCTGGGTTGGGAAGATCCCGTGGAGGAGGGCATGGCCACCTACTCCAGTATTCTTGCTTGGAGAATCCCCATGGACAGAGGAGCCTGGTGGGCTACAGTGCATGGAGTTGCAAAGAGTCGGACATGACTGAGTGACTAAGCACAGCATAAATCAGCCTGCAATACAGAAGACCTGGGTTCAATCCCTGGGTTGGGAAGATCCCCTGGAGAAGGGAAAGGCTACCCACTCTGGTATTCTTGCCTGGAGAATTGCATGGACAGAGGAGCCTGGCAGGCTACGGTCCATGAGGTTGTAAAGAGTCGGACATGATTGAGCGACTAACATTTTCACTTTCACTTCACATAACCGATTAACAAACAATGTTGTGGTAGTTTCAGGTCAACAGCAAAGGACTCAGCCATCCATGTACATGTATCCATTCTCCACCCCACCAAACGCCCTCCCATCCAGACTGTCACATAACATTGAGCAGAGTTCCATGTGTTATGCAGTAGGTCCTTGTTGGTTACACATTTTAAATATAGCAGTGCATACAAGTAGGACAAACTTTTTATTTGCCAAGTGTGACAACCCAGAGCCTCCCCTGTTATCAGTTTCCTGTGTTTCTTTCTAGTAATTTTCCAAGCTTGTGCAACCCACACAGACTTCGATGGACTCACTGCTGGGGGAATCCCCAGCATCTGGAGCAGAACCTGGAAAGTTGTAGCTGCTTAATCAATGTTGGTTGAATGAATGACTGAATGTACCCACCCATTTTTCTTTACACGGTTGAAAATATGAAAACATTTCATATTGCTTTTCTTCATGGGACTGCAGTCTCATGGGATTGATAGTTACCTCAGTTATTTTTAAGAGTTTTTTTCATAGTGTTCTCTCTGATGAATACTATGGTCCCTTGACTGGGCTTCCCAGGTAGCAATAATGGTAAAGAACCCACCTGCCAGTGCAGGAGATGTAAGAGACTTGGATTCCATCCCTGAATCAGAAAGATCCCATGGAGGAGGACATGGCAGTCCCACTCCAGTATTCATGCCTGGAGAATCCCATGGACAGAGGAACCTGGTGGGCTACAGTCCATGGGGTCGCAAAGAGTCAGACACGACTGAATGACTGAGCACACGCCCACGCACGGTCCCTTGATGTGAGACATTGGCAGGGTTGACAGTCTCCTGCTATGATACACAATGCAGTAATGAATATTCCTCACTGTATTTACCCATTGGATTTGGGTTGGGTGCTATGCAAGGATAGATATAGCATTGATTAGGCAGAGGTATGTGCTTTAAAAGGTGGATGGAGGGACTTCTTTGGTGGTCCAGTGGCTAAGACCCCGTGCTCCCAATGCAGGGGACGTGGGTTCCATCCCTGATCGAGGAACTGGATCCCACATGCCCCAACTGGGAGTTTGCACGCCACAGCTGAAAGATCCTGCATCCCTGCAACTAGTGGATCCCACATGCCTCAGCGAGGCTCGAGGATCCCGTGTGCTCCCGCTAGGACCAGGCACAACCAAATAATAAGTAAATACAATAAATGTAAGATGTGGATGGATGCTGCTGAATTTCTTTCCATAGCGGGTCTGTTTGCACTTGCATCAGACAGCTCCTCCCTAGATCCTTATTGGCACAAAATAGTATCAGAGTTTTCCATTTTGCCAACCTGATCAGTGGAAAACTGGCATCTCACTGTCTCCTTCATTTGCCTTTGTTTGTTTATGAGAACCTTTTTTGTGTTTGAAAACTCTCTGTACTCCTCTTTCTGTGAACTGCCTCTTGTCTTTTGCCTGTTTTCTTCCCCCTACTTTCTTATTAATTTTTAACAGGTTTTTATTTATTGAAGAACACATCTGTTAACCTGACCTACGTTTCATATATAATATAATAGTGTAGTATAGAATATAAAATCTTTTCTAACTTTGAAAAAAATTGGTTTATTATGAAATTTTTTTTACTCTGCAGATTTTTAAACATTCTCAAGTAGTCAAATTTATGTATCTTTTCCTTCATATATTCTACATTTTGTGTCTTGCTTGGAAAGGCCTCCCCCTCAATGAGATTATAGAGCAATTCTCCCACATTTTCTTTTACTACTTTAACTTTTTTTTTCATTTAAATCTTTAATCCATCTGGAATTTATTTTGGTTTTAGGAGGGAGGTGAGGATCTAGCTTTATTCTCTACCAGATGGCCAGCCAGTTGTCCCAATACCATTTATTGAATAATCCATCGCTTCCCACAGAATTGAAATGCCGCCTTTATCATATATTAAATTGTGGAGGAGGGATTTTGTACTCATTTTCTGAGAGCCTCTGAAGTCAGCAAGGAATTTAGAAGGTTTCAGCTGAGTAGAGGCAGAGCCCTGATGACCTCAAGGAGGACATGGAACTAAGGCCCGCAGTGGTTCAGACAAGCTCTGTGTGCTGGGGCAGGGGCTGCTTAGGGGACAAGAGGGGAAAGTGAATTCCCAGTGGTGGGAGGGGTTTACCTAGGGCCGGATTTCTCAGCCTTGACACTATTGACATTTGGGGCTGAATAAATCTTTATTCGGGGCTGTCTTGTGTATTATAGAATGTTTAGCAGCATCCCTGACCTCTGCCTACTAGTATTAACTTTTCCCCCAACTTATAACAGTCAAAAATGTCTCCAGATATAACCAAAATGTCTTCAGGGGTCTCAGATCATCTCCAGTTGAGAACCACTGCTTAATCAGACCTGGGTTGAGCAGACTGTTGATTAGGTAAAAGTCAAACCTTTTCCTGTTCTGATATCCCCCCATCCACAATCTCAAGGGTGCCAGACAGCTAGGAGCCAGGATGGGAGCTGCCTTTCTATCTCACAGACCAGTGATCGCAGTTCCCACCTGCCCCCCCCCCCCCCCGCCCCCCGCCACCTGCACTCCCCGGGTCTTGCAGAGAATCTCCTGGGACTCTCTTGAGCCAGCCGGAGCCTTTCTCTTGCCAAGTGTACCCCCAGTCTAAGGGCCACACCTGGCCAGGCATCCAGGAGCAGTGACTCAGAAACCTGAGATGGCAGAAGTTCTGTGACTTGAGGGTGTGTCAGTTTAGTTTGTTTTAGGAGTAGAAGAGCCATGTGTTTGGGAGATTGGGGTGGTAGGTGGGGAGAGAAATCCCGTATTAAATAGGCAGGTGTGGGCGTGAGAGGAAAGAGGAAAGAGAGGTGGGTGAAGTCCCTGGAACCTGGGAGAAGGAAGATACCAGAGTGGAGCAGTGACTGCTGAGATTAGCAGGTTAGAATGGGACCTGACCTGCTTCTGACAACTGCTGGGTAGGAGCAGTTGTTACTGGGGGAGGGGGAGGGTGGAGGTGGGTAGGGTCTCCCAGGTGGCTCAGTGGTAAAGAATCTGCCTGCCAATGCAGGAGATGTGGGTTTGATCCCTCGGTTGGGAAGATCCCCTGGAGAAGGAAATGGCAACCCAATCCAGTATTCTTGCCTGGAGAACCCCTATAAACAGAGGAGCCTGTTGGGCTGCAGTCCATGGGGTCACAAAGAGTCAGACAAGACTGAACCACTGAGCTCACATGCATGGCCATGCCGGTGGGTAAGAGTGACCTGAAGGTCCCATGGAGTGTGATGGATCAAGCAGAGAGTGTGGAGACAGCGGCTCTGGCAGATGAACAGCTTTTGCAGAGGCACCTGTGTGGAGCGTGTTGCACCAACACGCATCCTCCCAGGTGTGGCTCCAACATGGGATGCAGCTTCTGATGGGAGAGAGAGAGAGCCAGGCTCAGGATGCCTTGCTAAGGGGTCAGGTTTCTTTTATGTCAAAGCACCCCTCAGCTACTCAATATGGGAAAACTATAGGAGGAAGGTGTGCAACAAGCAGACAGTGGAGAACAGCCCACTGTCACCTTCCCCTGCCCCCGGGGACCACCCCCTTTCCTCGCACATGTCATTAGAGTGCTCCCCTCACACCACTAGAATACATATCCTCTGAAGGCAGAGCTTTGTTTGGTTTTGTGCACAGTACCTAGAACAGTGCTTGGCATTTTTTTTATTTTTATTTTTCCACACTGCAGAGCATGGGGGATCTTAGTTCCCCAACCAGAGATCGAACTCTTGCCTTCTGCAGTGAAAGCAGAGTTCCAACCACTGGACCTCCAGGGAAGTCCCCAGCTGACTCTTAATACCCATTTGATGGATGAACAGATCCAGACTGCAAACCTGATGTCACTTATCCTTTTCACTTCGTGGTTCACAATCCATGTTCCATGGCAGTAGATACCTTTCCGTGACACAGGTTTTTCATGGTGCAGACTCGTGCCATGCCCAAGGTCATATTGTGCTGGGCCAAGTCCTCCTGCTCTTTGAGTTTCTTCCCCACGCTTCTCCATTACAAATGCCTCAGTCCGTTCAGGCTGCCGTAACAGAAAACCACAGACTGGGTGGTTTAACAGTTTGTTTCTTACAGTTTTGGAGGCTGGAAGGCCAAGACCCAGGTGTCAGCGTGGTGAGGACTTTCTTGTTGAGTCTCAGAGCTGTCTTCTCGTTGTTTCCTCATCTGATGAGAGCAGAGAGAGGAGTCACGCTCTCTAGGGTCTCTTCTTATAAGCATACTAATTCCATTCATGGGACCATGTCAAAACAGAATGAACTAACATTATTTTGTTTTCTTTGTGTGTGTTTGTGATTGGCTTCTGATCATGTTAAGAGATGCTAGTTTTTTTCATTCCCTTTAAGAAATTATTATTATTAAAATCATTAAATTTTATAAAAAATTTTGAATACTCACATAACACAAAATTCACCATTTCACCATGTAAAAATGTAAAATTCGGTGGTTTTTGTATTTACAATATTGTGCAGTTATTACCACTATCTAAATTTCAGAACATTTTCATCACTCCCATAGGAAACCCAAATCCATTAGCGATCACTCCCATTTCTTCCTCCTTATTTCTCCCTCCCTTAGCCACTGGCAACCACTAATCTGTTTTTAGTCTCCAAATTTTTATCTGTTTGGGACATTTCATATCAATGGAATCATGCAATAGGTGGTCCTTTGTGACTGACTTCTTTCACTTAGTTTAATGTTTTCAAGATTCATGCATGTATCAGTATTCCTTTTTATGGCTGAAAAATTTTCCATCAAGATTTATCATGTCTTATTTATGTATTCATCAGCTGATGGACATTTGGGCTGTTTCCACCTTTTGGCTATGATAACTAATACTACTATGAACATTCACATACAACTTTTATGTGAATATGTTTTCAACTCTCTTGTGTATTTACCCAAGAGTGGGATTGCTGGGCCATATGATTGATGTTCTGTGTTTACCTTTTCCAGACCATTTCCACTTTAAAAACACTTTATGTACATTGACAGATGAATGGATAAGGAAGTTGCGGTACATATACACAATGGAATATTACTCAGTTATAAAAAGGAACACATTTGAGACAGTTCTAACGAGGTGGATTACCTGGAGCCTGTTATACAGAGTGAAGTAAGTCAGAAAGAGAAAGACAAATACTGTCTATTAACACATATACATGGAATTTAAAAAGTAAGTTAATTTAAAGAAAAATATGAATTGCATTGTAAGTGGCATGTTAATATGACAGATACCCGAGAAGTGGGGTGCAGTCCATTCACCTGGATGTGACCCCCTCCTTGCACTGTTTCCACCTGTCTCTCCACCTTTATGTCCTTCCACTCCTTGGAGCCTCAGTGAAGCCAAACTGGTTTTCTCATTGTCCCTAAGAAGCACTCTTGCCTCAAAGATGCCGCTTTTTGCCCTGACCTGTGGTGCGATCCAACTCTTGCTTATCCTCCAGAGAACTAGACTTCTCAAAATGCACCTTTTGCATAAATGCACCTTTTGCTTGAATCTAGTTTAACCCTCAACTGCATGTTCTCTCCCTCTTGTTTCTCACTAATGGTTTTATTCGTGAACCTTCTCCCTCCACTGTAAGCTCTTGACAGCTGCATCTATATTTGAGTAGTTCATTGTTCCCCTTGCTTGGTGGGTGCTTAATAGACACTTGGTGACTTGCCCTTCCTCGGAGTC
This sequence comes from Cervus elaphus, assembly GCF_910594005.1. Lineage (NCBI taxonomy): Eukaryota > Metazoa > Chordata > Mammalia > Artiodactyla > Cervidae > Cervus > Cervus elaphus. The sequence goes on from NC_057824.1 coordinate 35,671,231, forward strand.
TCCCCTCAGCCTGGAACCAGCCTCAGGGTTGGTTCTTACCCTGTTTGTGTTACTTTGGGTTTGTGGTTTACCCTTCGATTAACTTATTTCCAGCTGTTTGGGTGTATCAGCCAGAGGTCTTCACATCCCAGGAGAGAGAAGGGTTAGTTAATCTTCTTTAGATGCAAGAAACAGAAACCAGCTTGAGTCGGCTACAGCTGGAAGGGGAATTTAGCAGGGACAGGGACTTACTTCCCTGGTGGTCCAATGATTAAGAATCCACCTTCCAATACAGGGGACAAGGGTTTGACTCCCAGTTGGGGAACTAAGATCCCACATGCTGAGGTGGGGCAACTAAACATGTGCCCTGCAACTACTGAGCCCCCCGCCTCAACCAGAGAGAAGCCTGTGTGCCGTAAGGAATATCCTGTATACCGCAGCTAAGACCCAATGCAGCCAACAAATACATAAATAGAAACAAATAAATATTAAGAATACAGGGACATTGCTTGGGTGCAAGAGGAAGGTCAACCTGGTGAATGGAAGGAGCATTGGGAACTGAAAGACTTTGAGGGGCCTCCATCACTCATCTCTGCTTCTCCTCATCTGTATTCACCATGCTCACCTCCAGCTTTCCTTGTCTCTACATCTTAGATGGAGGATGACAACCCCTGGCATCTCAGCCTCCACTCTAAAGTCCTTGAAAGAATCTGATTGGCTCAGCTTAGACCTGGTGGCTGGGGAACTGGGGCAGTGGTATCTTATAGCAGCGGTACTGTGGAGTACTCAGCGTGAGGTCCCTGGAGCTGAGCCCTCAGCAGCTTTCATTACTGGGTGAAGGAGCACTCTGGAGCTGTAAACCTCAGCTTCTTCTTTTCCAGCCTCTAGGGAAATCATGGGAGTGTGGGAGAAGAGCGGGATGTGACAAAAACAGTTAACATCAGACTTGGTAACCTTGAAAGCTCCGGATGGAGATATCTTAGGGGAGGGAGGGGAAGCGTGGAGCTGCTGGTCAGTTCCACTTCTGGGAAAGGAAGCTCTCTTGATTTTTCTGGCTCTTTGGTTGGGAGGAGGGGGTGTTGAAACATCTGTTGGAACCTCCTAGCTCCTTCTCTTTGTCGTTTTTTCTCAGAATTCCTGCTCAGGTGATTTTTGACTCTGAGCACCGGGAATGAGAAGGAAACTTTGTTCCCTGTAGCTGGGGGCTGTTGCCACTCTTCTCTGTTGTGCCACCTTCCTGAGGGCAGAGGTTGGTCCACCCTCCATTCCTGTTGAGGAGCTGAGAATGCTTCCCTGTATGTGCAAATATACCCAACTCCTTAAGTCTCAGTTACTTAATCTGTACAATGGGGCACATGCAGCCCACTGTTGGCATTTGTGGATTTGGTCATTGTGGTTCCAATCTCATTAGCTGCCTAGAAGATCCTTGGTCCACGGTTCTGGGTCATCATCTTAAAGCTTTGGTTTGAATTGGTTGCTTGGTAAGATTTGGAAGAAACAGAATGGTGTTGTGACCTAGATTGTGGTCTAGGGACTGAGATTTGCTTCCAAGTCTGGACACTGCCCCATAGCTGGATATCCTTGGGCAGATTGTTTAACTTTATGCTTCATTTTCTTTACCCATAAATGGGATGGTAATAGTACCCATCTCACAAGGTGGGCACTTTGGGTGGTTTAAATGAGTTAAGATGAGTACAGCCCTTGGAACAGTGAGCCTCAACACATGCTGGCCACAGCTCTTCTGCCAGGCCGGTTTCATTCATTCAGGTGATGCCTGGCCTCCAGGTGGACAGGGGGAGTCTGCCTGTGATGCTGTCTTTGTAATCTGGTCCAGCTGTGCAGGGATGCCCACTAGGCCTACCTTTTCCTTGGCAACCATTTAACAGGAAGGGTTGGGGCCAGCTAAGTCAGATGTCTAGGGTCCTGGTTGCTCCCTTTTTCTCAGTCCTTGTTTACCTTTAACAAAGCTGATGAGAGCCGTGCAGCCTCTCTGGGTGGCCCTGCTCTGGCTGTTCTGAGTGTTTGCCTTGCCTTAGGAAACAGCAGGTGCAGTTGGCAGCCTCTTTTCCCACCTCCGGCCTGTTAGCCCCAATCTCTGGGGACTCCTTAGACTAATGCAGTTTTAATGAATACACATTACTGTTTACATGGCTGAAATGAGAGTCTGGCTGCTTATTTTATGCTGAGGTTTACGGCTCTGCCATCAAAAATCCTGCCTCCTTCACTCTGCTTCTGGCCAAGGGGCTGTTTCCTGGCAACTCTTCTCCCATCCCTCTAAATAAGGTCTCCACTGTGAGGTCTTGTGGTGTCGGAACCCCTGCCTTGCCTAGAAAGGAGTCCTTTGCCTAGGACAAAAACATAAATATGGGTTGTTCATTTTTAAAAATTTAAAAATATTTAAAAACTTATTTTCAATTAGAAAATAAAGAGATACCAAGAGGAGAAAATAAAAATCACCCTTAATTCCACTACTCAGGAAAAAACCAATTATTAACATTTTGGTTTATATTTTTGCAGATTTTAATCAATACTTATAAGTATTTTAAATTAAAATTAGAAACCAAAATTAAAACACATTATTCTGAAATCAGCTTTTCATTCCCTGCAATTAACATAATATGAACATCTTTCCAAAACAAGAAACATAGATCAGTGGCATCTTTTATCAGGCATCATTGTCTCCTCTGATATGGCCGTACTTGGATCTCTTTGAGAAAGTTCAAATTAAATCAAATTTCAAGTACTAATATACACTCATGGGTTAAAAATTGAAAGACACAACAGAATTTACCTTGAAAAGTCTCTCTCCTAACCTGGGTCCTTGGCCACTCAGTCTCACTCCCTATAGCAACCAGTATTACCCATCTTGTGTGTGTACTTCTGGAAGTAGCCCCATAATATACATGCAGATCATATACATTTGTTTTCTCTCACATTCATATACACACACATTCAAATGTTAGCTTACCTTGCTTTTTAAACTTAATATACCTCGGAGTTTGTTCTGTATCATTACATAAAGACTGTCCTTATTCTATTTTATGAGTGCATCATGGTCCATGGAATGAATGTCTCTGGGTATGTTTTTAAAATTGTCCTGTATTGACTCAGAGAAACCTTTCCTGTGGTTTTGTCCAAGCTTCTTGTCCATATGGCCTGGCCAGGGGCAGCTAAAGGAAGGAGGCCCGTTCAGAGATTAGGAGGGCCCGCAGGTCCAGATTATGAATGGGATTGGCCTGGATGGATCTGAGTGACAAAGAGCAGAGCTGGTTGAGCCACATGCCAGGTGGCAGTCACTGGCAAAAGGCCATTTGTGTCTTATCTACCGTTCTCCAGATGGACCACATTTAAAACAGAGGCACTGACCTTCATTTATACTTGGTTGAGAAAAGGTTTCAGCAGAGGCCCAGAGAGAGGATCAGATGTTTCTTACACTTTCTGGCAAGAGGTTGAAGGGTGTCAGAAGGTAAGTGATCTCATAAAACTGATTCAGAGCGAGAAAGAACCGTGTGTCTCCTTTAGAGACATCCACTTGCTCCCAGCTGAAGGCATGTGATGGACTAATCAAAGCATTTCCTGTTGGACTTCGTCTTTCCTGGTGGTCTTAAGTCGCTAGCCCAGGATGCTTTGAATAGGTTGAGGAAACACGTCAAGTTAGTGTGATCAGAGGGAAATATGGGGGGTCTTACTGAATGGGGTTTGTCAGCAAGGGTAGTGAAGACCTCCTAGAGACAGTGGGGATCATTTTGTGTGAGTAAATGAATCTCGTGACTCTCTAAACAAGAGGGGCGATTTGACTCGGGAATGGGGCATTTCCCACACCTGGAGGATGGGAGGGAGCCCACGGGATGAGGGGAAACCAGGATGGTGCTGATGAGAAACTGAGAGGGTTTCTATGGGAACACCCAGGAAGTAATGATCTGTCATTGATGAATCAGGCTAGGTCCACCAGGAGAGACTCTATTATGTTCCCCCTGAATTTCAGTCAATTCCACATGACCAAGTTTTCATTATTGAGTGGAATCAAGTCAAGAATAAAGGCTCATTGTGTATTATGTTACCTGTTTTGTGAGGGGTGGAATGAAACAAATATCCAACCAAACTTAATCATTAAACAATTAAAAATTACTTTCTTACATAGCTATTGAATTACATCAGACTCAAAACTATAATTGCAGAGAGGCTGTCAATGAAGAAAAATAGAGTGCTATGTAAAAAAAACTTCTAGTGCTATGCTTAGAGAGAAGTTTATAGCCTTAACACTTTTTATGGTTAAAGATCTGTGTGATGCTCTGCTTTGAACATAATTTGGCTACTCACTAATTCTAGTGCACCTGTCATCGCTTGAAAAAGTTTCTGGTATACCTCTTTAGGAATTTCATGTAGACCCAGTTTTTTTTTTATTAAACCTTCTAAGGTGAATATTTTGAAGGCAAAGCATTCATTTTGTTGTTTAAATTTACATATTTTGAGATAGTCATGTAACTATATTATCCACTGAATGTATTTCTAAGCCCCACTTACTAGTTTTTCTTATTAAACAAAACAACATATCAGCGTTGTGGTAGTAAGAAAATAGGATCAAACAAAAAGAAAAAAAAAAAGGTAGGTAAGAATTTAGATAAACCAAAACTTGTGTAGCAGATAAATGATATCTTTAAGGACTCGGGTTCCTTTGTTCTTCCTGCTCCATCAGCAAGTAGTTTTCTGTCACATGGTGACAAAATGGCTGCAGAACCTCCTAGAATGTAATGTACATTCCAGGCATGTAGAATATGGAATGGCCTACACCCTTTTTCTTGCAAGGCTTTTTGTCTTTTTCACTGGAGAAGGGATAATTATACTCTTTCCAGGGGATCCGTCTCTATCTTTATTGGACAAGACTGCAGGGCAAACAGGTTAGAATATTTTTATCTGGGAACACTGAACAGTATCTGGGTTCTGTTAGTAAGAAGGAAAGGGAATACACTTTGGGTGTGCACCTGCAGATCTGGCAAGGAAGGGCTTCCCTCCTGCCTTTAGTCTTCATCAGTGTGGCAAATTTGTTTCATTCATAGCATTTTCTATATGTTTTGGCTTTATAATTGTTAATTTTTACCAGACAAAAAAATGACTAATTTTAGTTTATTTTCTCTGTTGGACAGAGATCATTTCTGATTTTTAATTGGAGATAATAAATATACTTTTGAATGAATGCACTCAGGGGCAAAGGGGCTTTCCTGTTCCTGGTTCTTTGCAGAGAGAGATGGTCTATATTTGTCTGGTGTTGAGCTTTGAGATGGGTTTTGCAAGAGTTTGGGCGTTTCTCTTTTCACCATTTGAGTGTTTGACTAAAGGAGAAGAGAAATTTTAGACCTCTGGGAATTGACTTTGTCAGCTTAGATACTCGGAAGTGGCCAGGGGGAGAGAGGGAGCAGAGATAGAGGGCAACAGCTTCGTCTTTGCGCTTCCCCACATCAGTCTCTTTTAAGCTACCCCCACCCACCGCCTCTGCAGCTTAAAGCCACCATGATGTTTCTCCTCTGTGCCTCTTCCCCTCAGCATCTCTCCTCCACCACGTGCCATGTGTGGGGAGCTGCAGGAACTCCCGCGAGATTTCTGAGCCTCATTGTCTTTGTTTGATATTTGGGATCATGGCTCATTGAGAATAGCAATTTGCTCCTGACAGCTTGTCTGCAACCCCTCACCCTCAACATAAACCCAAACTCCCGAACCCCATAGGGCATCCATGAAGCACCGTTTTTACCATAAAGAGACAGTACTTATTGATTTCCATGGTTTTTAAAAATTGTAGTAAAATACCCACAACATAAAACTTACTGTCGTAACTGTTTTTAAGTGCAGGGGACTCTTTTCATTTTGCAAAACTGAAACTATCCCCATTAAGCAATAACTCTTTATTCCTCCTTCCTCCCTCCCCCCAATCCCTGGCAACCACTAGTCTACTTTCTGTCTCCATGGTTTTGATTACTCCAGGTTCCTTAGATAAGGAATTGTATTTTTGTGACTGGTATATTTTACTTAGCACAGTGTCTTCAAGGTTCGTGCGTGTTGGAGCAGGTGTCAGAATCACTTTTTAAAAAATTGTGTAATATTCTATTGTATATGTACACTATAATTTGTTTAGCCATTCATTCACTGTTGGACAGTTGGATTGCTTCTGAAGCCTTTTGGCTATTCTGAATAATGCTGCTATGAACATGGGTGGACAAATATCTCTTCAAGCTGTGCATTTTTTCTTTTGGCTATATACTCAGAAGTGGAATTGCTGGATTATGTGGTACATCTATTTTTAATTTTTTAAAGGAACCTCCATACTGTTTTCCATTGTGGCTGGACCATTTTGCATTCTCATCAACAGTGTCTAAGGGCTTCCGTTTCTCCACATCCTCACCAACACTTGTTATTATTATTTTTTTTCATACCATCTGGCATGTGGGATCTTAGTACCCTGACCAAGGATTGAACACCTGTCCCTTGTGGAGTATTAACCACTGGACCACCAGGGAAGTCCTCCTTTTTTTGTTTTTTGATAGTAGCCATTTTAATGGATGTGAGGTGATGTCTCATTGTGGTTTTGATTTGCATTTCCCTACTGATGAGGGATGTTGAGGGGGCTTCCCAGGTGGCATTAATGGTAAAGAACCTGACTGCCAATGCAGGAGACATAAGAGATGCAGGTTCAATCCTTGGGTTGGGAAGATCCCCTGAAGCAGGGCTTGGCAATCCACTCCAGTGTTCTTGCCTGGAGAATCCCATGGACAGAGAAGCCTGGTAGGCTACAGTCCAGAGGGTCACAAAGTTGGACATGACTGAAGCAACTTAGTATGCATGCATGAGTGATGTTGAATATCTTCTCGTGTGCTTATTGGCTATTTGTGTATCATCTTTGGAGAAATGTTTGTTCAAGTCAATTTTCATGACTTTGCATTATCACATCTGTATTGATTCAAGCAAGTCAACTGGAATAAACCCTGGCATTTAGACTGATACTGTGGTTTTTCTGCAAATAAATTCTGCCCCCAAATAACCTCCAACTTTCTGGAAGCAGTCAGCACGAGCCCAGTTCTGAAGATAACTTTTTTAAAAAAGGAAATTCATAAAAGTATCATGCATTTTCCTTTTTTTTTTTGACACTAATGGAACAATTTAATGTAATTTCAGAGGGAAGCAGAGCTGCTGGAAAGGCTTGTGTGATGAGGGAAGGTTACCCAGCTCTGCTTTCAGGCGGCGTGTGGGAGCAGAGAGCGGTGTTCTCCGTAGCTTCTTAGGGAGGAGGGTGGGTGAGACAGCCCATTGCGGGCCCCCAAGGGCTTGGAGCAGAGTCTAGGGAAAGAGGATGGAAGAGGGGAAAGGCAATCCTACAAGAGTCCTGCAGAATTGGGTGGAAATGCTCTTTCACCCAATAGATTCCACTGCCTTCTAAGTACAGGGTCATGTAGGCTGCATGCCTTGGTGGCATGCTGATTAAGAAAACTGCTCTTGGACGTGTAGACTTAAAAATTATGCACAACATGAGCATTAAGTTTTATTTGGGGCAATATGAGGACTGCAGCCTAGGAGACAGCACCTCAGATAGCTCTGCGAAACTGTTGCAAAGAGGTAGCAGGGAAAGACGGTATATATGTGATTTTGGTGAAGGGGGAGTACATGCAATCGAGCACATGTTTTTTGCAGAAAGTTTCTGCTGGTCTCATGAAGCTTCTGCTTGTCACAAGAAAGTTGTCACCATGGATTTTAGTGCTTTACTGGATATGAGGAGATAGAAGAATTGGGCTCATAAAATCAACTCTTGAGAACATCTAACTATCTGAGGACCTCTCTTGCCAATTTTCCCAGAGCACAGAGTGCCTCATTTCTGTTCTCCACCCTGAACTTCTTCGGGGGGGTGTTGAAGGTCAGCAGCCGCAGCTGCAGCAGCGCATGATTTAATCCTTGTAGAGGTAGATGGCAAGCACCCATGCCAAGTGCCAATTTGTAGTTGACAGACTTTGATCTTTCTAGGCCTCAGTTTCTTCATCTTTCAAATGGGAACATTAATAGGCTCCACCTCATAGGGGTCGTGGTGGGGTTTAAATAAGAAAAAGTGAGTAAAATGCTGGCACCTAGTGAGGGATTAAGTTATTAAGAAGGTGCTAGAGACTTGGTCTTCGCCCTTGGAAATCTATTGGTCTCATGAAGAGACAGCCTGGTTCCTACAAAACGCATAGTGGGAAGAAATAAAGTCTAAGATGTAATATGTTCTCAGGTGACAAGAATGCTGGGGAATGAACCTTAATTCTGAGTCATAATTCTTGGGCGGGCATCAAAGTGGGCTTCACAAGAAGAAGGCATTTGAGCTGACTCTTGCAGGCTCACTTGGGTCCCAACCAACAAAGACTTAGGAAAAGGGGGGGGGGCAGGCAGGGCAAAGGGTTGCGGCCATGATAGTTCATGGTTAATTACACTGAGATGTTTAGTATTATGGTACATGGAACACTATGTAAGATCATGAAAACACTGAAATTCAATGGTCAGAAAAGACTTTGACTGATTAAATGACGTGTTCATATTTATCTGTGAACACATATGTAAATGAAAAAGGATAGAACTCAGATCCTACAGAAGTCAGGCAGGAGGCATAAATGAGTGAAGTGGGTTGGGTGTAAACCAGTGATGGTGTTTGGACTTGTGTTGAGCTGCAGAGTAGATGCCTTATTGGAAGGCATATCAGGTGACTGACTTAACTGAGAAGGAAATTCATTGCTTTATGTAACTGAGAAATCAAAGGGTATCTGCCTTCAGGTATAGTTTGATTCAGGGACTCATTATGTTATCAGGACATGGTTTCTCTCATTTCATCTTTCAGTTTAGTTCAGTCACTCAGTCCTGTCCGACTGTTTGTGACCCCATGGACTGCAGCATGCCAGGCTTCCCTGTCCATCCTTAACTCCTGGAGCTTAACTCCTGCTCAAACTTATGTCCATCAGGTTGGTGATGCCATCCAACCATCTCATCTTCTGACTTCCCCCTCCCCTCCTGCCTTCAATCTTTCCCAGCATGAGGGTCTTTTCTAATGAGTCAGTTTTTCACATCAGTTGGTCAAAGTACTGGAGTTTCAGTTTCAACATCAGTCCTTCCAGTGAATATTTAGGATTGACTGGTTTGATCTTCTTGCTGCACCTCAAGGGACTCTCAAGAGTCTTCTGCAACACCACAGTTCAAAAGCATCGATTCTTCAGCACTCAGCTTTCTTTATGGTCCAACTTTCACATCCATACGTGACTACTGGAAAAATCATAGCTTTGATCAGATGGACCTTTGTCAACAAAGTCATGTCTCTGCTTTTTAATATGCTATCTAGGTTGGTCATAGCTTTTCTCCCAAGGAGCAAACATCTTTTAATTTCATGGCTGCAGTCACTATCTGCAGTGATTTTGGAATCCCCTAAAATAAAGTCTGTTATGTTTCCATTGTTTCTCCATCTGTTTGCCATGAAGTGATGGGACTGGATGCCGTGATCTTAGTTTTTTAATGTTGAGCTTTAAGCCAGCTTTTTCACTCTCCTCTTTCACTTTCATCAAGAGGCTCTTTAGTTCCTCTTTACTTTCTTCCATAAGGGTGATATCATCTGCATATCTGAGGTTATTGATATTTCTCCTGGCAATCTTGATTCCAGCTTGTGCTTCATCCAACCCAGCATTTCTCATGACGTAATCTGCATATAAGTTAAATAAGCAGGATGACAATATACAGCCTTGACATACTCCTTTCCCAATTTGGAGCCAGTTCATTATTATATGTCCAGTTCTACCTGTTGCTTCCTGACCTGCATACAGATTTCTTAGGAGGCAGGTTGGGTGGTCTGGTATTCCCATCTCTTTCAGAATTTTCCACAGTTTGTTGTGATCCACACAGTCAAAGGCTTTGACATAGTCAATAAAGCAGAAATAGATGATCTTCTGGAACTCTCTTGCTTTTTCAATTATCCAGCAGATGTTGGCAATTTGATCTCTGGTTCCTCAGCCTTTTCTAAAACCAGCTTGAACATCTGGAAATTTATGGTTCATGTACTGGTGAAGCCTGGCTTGGAGAATTTCGAGCATTACTTTACTAGTGTGTGAGATGAGTACAATTGTGTGGTAGTTGGAGCATTCTTTGGCATCAACTTTCTTAGGGTTTGGGATGGAAACTTACCTTTTCCAGTCTTGTGGCCACTGCTGAGTTTTCCAAATTTGCTGGCATATTGAGTGCAGCACTTTCACAGCATCATCTTTTAGGATTTGAAATAGCTCAACTGGAATTCCATCACCTTCACTAGCTTTGTTCGTGGTGATGCTTCCTATGGCCCACTTAACTTCACATTCCAGGATGTCTGGCTCTAGGTGAGTGATCACACCATCATGATCATCTGGGTCATGAAGATTTTCTTTGTATGGTTCTTCTGTGTATTCTTGCCACCTCTTAATATCTTCTGCTTCTGTTAGGTCCATACCATTTCTGTCCTTTATTGAGCCCATCTTTGCGTGAAATGTTCCCTTGGTATCTCTAATTTCCTCGAAGATATCTCTAGTCCTTCCCATTCTGTTGTTTTCCTCTATTTCTTTGCACTGATCACTGAGGAAGGCTTTCTTATCTCTCCTTGCTATTCTTTGGAACTCTGCATTCAAATAGGTATATCTTTAAAAGAAGGTTAAGTAAGTACTCACTGTACCATCTAATGCTTCCCAGTGTGTCATGGTGACCATCCACTCTTGAGTTACTACCTTATACTCTCAAAGTAGTGTATTTGCACAAGTCATCAGAGAGTTTTCTGATACTGAGCTGATGTTGGCATCACTGTAGTCCCTGGCATTCTTTCTAGTCCCAGCGACGATCAGCATGGTTTATCTAGGATGGGAGGAGAGAGACTGCTCATTGTGGTCACAAAAGGGACCTGGCCAACAGACCCTCTAAGTTGAAGTATGCGTACATAATCACTAAGAAAGGAAAGGAGACCTTGGCACATCTTGTAGTGGTTCTTGAAGTTCTCCCTGGCTGTTCCCATCACTGCCAAACACATATCATCAGCTGAAGCAAGTCACGTGGCCATACCTACCTCCAAAGCATGTGGGCAGCCACCATACTGCCCTGTGCTTCAAAGGAAGGGTAATCAGAACCTTGGCCCTACTGTCCACTAGCCAACTGAACTTCTGTTTCTGTGTTCCTCTTACTCACCATTTCTGTTTCTTCTATTGACATATATAATTAATTTTTTAAGACTGAGCATGAGTCTAATAGTCATCTTTGTTTTGTTTTCCTAACAGCCCATGTTAGCTCTAGTTCCTGATTTTAATATTCAAAGCCTCTCTACACCCACCTAGTAGCACATCATTTGCTCATTTAGTGAGTAGACCCTGTGTAGCTTTGTTCTGGATCTGGGTAAAACTCTTTAACAGGCTGTTGAGATTGACTATTTCTTTGAGCCTTTTTGCCTTCCATTAGACAGAGCCTTCTAGGTCAGCATCTGACCATGAGTACATTTTGGGTCCATTTATTTAACCACTTTGTAATTTACCTCAAATCCTGAGCCCTTAATGCAGGGAGAATGGAACAAGGCTCCTAGAAGCATGCTGAGAGATGGGGGAAAGGAAAAAGAAGACAGAAAGTGCCCTAAATAGGAACACATAGAAATCATCCTTTTTGGAGCTATTTCTCGTTACAGAATCTCTGCCTGGGGTGTCTTCCATTCGGATTCCTGCCCTTTAATCTGGGAATGTCTCAGTGCATCACTACTCAGGGAGAGGCATCGTTTTCCCTTTTTGTTCTGTAGGACACACCTCTGGGATGCCCTCAGGCCTGGCTGGTCATCGTATACCTGTGGCCGTGGATGCCTCTCCTGTCCTCCTCACAGCTTGACTCTCCCTAATTAACCATGATGTGTGTGTTCTCTCTCTCTCTCTTTTTTTAATTGTTTATTTATGTGGCTATGCCAGGTCTTAGTTGAGACACAGGAGATCTTTAATTGTGGCATACAAACTCTTAGTTGCAGCATGTGGGATCTAGTTCCCTGACCAGGGATTGAACCTGGGCCCCCTTCTTTGGGAATGCAGAGTTTTAGCCACTGGACCACCAGGGAAGTCCCGCAGTGTGTGTGTTCTTATGGTTGGAAAGAGAGCTTGTATTCCTGCAGTTTCTAGCAGAGTGCCAGGGACTCCATCCTTGACACTGTCTTGTCAGCCCTGTGATGCTAAACCCCAGCTGCAGGAGATCGTCCTGTCCCTCTTCCAAACAAGGAGATTTCTTAAAAACCTGAAGCAAGGATCTCAGTCTGCCGGACAGCTTCCGGGCTTCAGAATATTGCCCGGCAAGATTATTTCAGTCAAGAATTTTCTCAGAGGCCTCGATGTACAATTAGCTGACTTATTTATCCATTGAAGTATTAATTGAATCCCTGCTGTGTCAGCTGGTGGGGGGGTGGGGCGTTGTCCTATGGTGATCACAATGGTAGGTCCCTGTGGTGATGAAAGCATTGTCTGGTAGAGAGTACAGGCCCGTGAAGAGGCGGGCACTCATGCAGGGCCTCCTTGCTGTGGCCCTCTTAGTGTGGGATCCTGAGGTGAGCAGAGTTGGGGCATCTAAGTAAAGCCCTCAGGGAACTTCCAGGGCCACGTGATGTTCAAGCCTAGCTTTCAGGGTGCCAGGTTTAATTCAGTAAAGCAGGAGGGCGTGAAGAGAAGGAGAAGGGGGTTCTCAACAGAGGGAACAGCGAATGCAGGGCCGCAGGAAGGTTCAGGAACCAAAGTCAGTTTGTCTCGACTGGCACAGAGCCTCTGTCCTTGTCTGTTTATTAGGTGGGGGATCTGGTCGGGAAAGAGGAAGGCCCGAGCCTGCTCATAAACAGCTCCTGTGTCCCATTAACGAGTGTAGATGTTATTCTGATGGTGCAGAAGTCTTTTTAAAATAAAGCGTTACATGATTGGATTTGCCTTTTAGACCCACCCTGGCTGCAGTTGAAAGGTGAATTTCCCAGTGGCAAGGCTGGAAGAAGGGGCTTGGGTGGGGAGGCGGGTATAGTGATCCAGGTTGGACTTGAGGATGCCTGGATTGCAGTCCGGAAGGCGAGGCGGAGGGAAGCTTGGAGGGATGTTTGGGGAATGTGCTTGAGAGACCTTGGTGATTGGCAGGGGAGTGGGAGGAGCGTGGGAGAGGGAGGAGTCGGGGTGGCTCCCGGGCTTCCAGCTTGGCGCTGGGTGGGTTGGTGGTGCAGTTCAGAGACGGGAACCATAGGCAGAGTAACATGTTTTGAGGGAACTCAGAGTCCCTGTGGTAGGTGCCTAGTTGATGTCCAAGTGGTACAGGCCGGTTGGCGTGTGATCCTCAGACCTGGGGCTTTGGGCTGGATCTGGGCTCAGGACAGAGATTTGGAACCTGCATGCCTGTCAGTGGTAATTGCCGTCATGGAGTGTGATGAGCTTTCCCCAAGAGCTCATGTCGACTCTGGTGAAAGAAGAAGCAGGCCCCAGGCTGAGGACCCTGGCTTTGGAAATGTTGTTGAAATGTGTAAAAATGAAAGTGCTTACAGAGTTATTTCAGCAAACATTTATTGAGCAAGAGCTTGTGCAAGGCACAGTGGCATGTGTATTGTGGGAGGCCCTCCGATGGATGGAGCGCAGCATTGTGTAAGGAAGTGATCACTGTTGGGGCAGAGAATCTTTTTGTTGTTGCTGTTCAGTTGCTAAGTCATATCTGACTCTCTGCGATCCCATGGACTGCAATATGCCAGGCTTCCCTGTCCTTCACTGCTTCCGGAGTTTGCACAAATTCATGTCCGTTGTGTCGGTGATGTCATCCAACTGTCTTATCCTCTATCGCCCCCTTCTTCTCCTGCCCTCAATCTTGAACGGCATCAGTGTCTTTTCCAGTGAGTTAACTCTTTGTATCAGGTGGCCAAAGTATTGGAGCTTCAGCATCAGTCCTTCCAATGAATACTCAGGACTGATTTCCTTTAGAATGGACTGGTTTGATCTCCTTGCTGTCCAAGGGACTCTCAAGAGTCTTCTCTAGCACCACAGTTCAAAAACTTTTTGTAAATGCCCATAGTGTAAAAGAGATGGTGATAAAGACTAGAAGCCAGGAAGAAAAAGAGGGCAGTGAACAATATAGGCTGGAAAACACACTGCTGTTGGGGGAACTGGAGGGCTCCCTGGAAGAGGTGACTTTCATTTTAAACTGGAAAAATAACCTCCGTACATGGTTTTCATTTAGTATTCTGGCCTGGCTTTGGATGTAAATAATAGAGTAGCTGCTCTTTCCTCATAAGCAAAACTGAGAAGGTAACTTCTGTATTAAACTTTGGTTTAAAGAGATCTTTTGTCAGGTGGAGCTGGAGTTTGGGAATGGAGGAGAACTGGGGAGGACAGGTGGGTGAGGGTCGCTGCAGGAGGGAGAGAAGGCATGAGGATGTTTTCAGGAAATGTGAGTCCTTCCTCATGTCAGGAATCCAGGGGGCTGAAAGACGTTCTGGGACACTAGAGTAGAAAGCCGTAGGAAGGTTTTGAGTGCCCGTGCTGCAGAGTCTGGGATCCAGCATGAAGGCAGCGTACAGTAAGTCCCCTACATACAAATGAGTTCCATCCCGAGAGTGTGTTCATAAGTCCAGTGTGTTCATAAGTCCAACAGTTAGGCCACCTACCCAGCTAACATGATTGGCTTTGTAGTACTGTACCATAATAGATTTATAATACTTTTCATACAAGTCATAACAAAAAACAAAGAAAACATTTTAAATCTTACAGTACGGTGCCCTACAGTACACCAGCTGGCATTCAGGGACTGGCATCCCGTGAACAGGCCATGAGAGTTACTGAGGAGGAGGGAGAGGTACCAGTGGAAGCTGGTAGAGATGAAGGATGGTCAGCAATAGGAGGTGGAGGGCAAGCTGCAGTTTCGCTGATGCCTGACGTTGATGGTACAGTTTCTGGTTCCTTGCTGGATTCAATTCTGTCTACCCTCTTGAAAAAATGATCCAGCGATGTCTGGGTAGTAGGTCTTTTTTTCTCATCATAATCGACGCTGCAGCACTGGATTGCATTCATGGCTACTGCATCCTTCACGTACTGTTCTATGTTCGGGTCATGTGTCTCAAAAACTAACAGTGCCTCCTCAAATAAAGCAAACCCCCTCGCCATTTCCTGTGTTGTGAATCTCTTTGATTCCTCAAGTTACTTCTTCTTCCTCTTGTCTATGTTCTTTCTCTGGGCACGTTAGCATCTTTGAATGTTCACAACTTGAAGGTTTCTGTGTGGAGAACTTACTGTCGGTAGGAATTGGAAGCTGAGGTGGCCTCCAGAGCACACTGGCTAAACGTGTGAGCTTTTGAACCAGACAGTCCTGGGGTTCCTAGCTGGTTCCTGGCTGGTTCCTGCTGCCTCCTAGCTGTGTCATCTTGGGCAATAATCTCATCTGTCAAACAGGAATGAAATGCCTCAGAGGAGGCTGTGAGGAGTGAAGTAAGATAACGTATAGAAAGCGCTTGGCAGTGCAGGAATACAGCAGTCCCTCGGTACCTGCTGCATTTTAGACATGATCATACCCACAGGAACACCGAGGCTGTCCTCGTGTTTACTTTGGGCGCCTCAGGGCCTAGGATCGTGTCTGGCCTATAGTAGATGCTCAATAAATATTTTTTGGATAAAAGATGAATTATGCCAGTTTTGTTTTGGAAGGGATCTTTGGAAAAATACTTTGATAAAGGCTTCAGGAGAAGGAGAAACTGGTGCCTGGGTTTCAGAGATGAGAGGCTGACGTTTCTGCAAAATAGAAAGGGGGAGGTTTGGGGGGATTCCTGAGACCATCCAGGAGGGAGCTGGTGAGGGGGTAAGAGACAGTGTCCTGTGAAATGTGCTTTCCCCCCCCAGGGAGCCCCCCTAAAACTTTCTGTAACGGTTTGCATCTGTGATGCTTCCGTCTGCCATCTGCTGTGGTCCAAATGGGATTTGTAGAGGCATGTGACTCTCAGGCCTCCTAGTAACTCTGCTTCCATGGGAAGGCAGCTGCCTCCCAGCTAGCCAGTGTCTTCTGGATGTGGGAGCTTGCATCTGGGGGAGGAGAACAGCCCAAGGAAGTGTGTGGTGGGGATGGAGATGCACCCACAAGGTATCCGCACTTTGTGTGGATGGACTGGTGCTCCAGGGGGACTGTTTTTTTTTTTTTTCCTACCTGAGTTTATGGGGTTGCTCTTTTGAAGAGCATTTCAATGACTTGTCTGCAGATTCTAGGAAAGAAGTTTAAATTTGGTTGTCAGTGTCTGCCTTTCTAGATTTCTTCCTTTTAACTCGTTTTTGTTATGACTCCAAACGAAAAGCATTTAGTACTTACTATGGGCTTCATTGGGTTGTTATGATTGAATACATGCAAGGCTTTTAGTGCAGTATCTGAGACACAAGTGGCATTTAATCTTATCAATGTTATTATTGCTTAGCCCCAAGTCCACTTAATTCCCGCAGCAACATTAGTGGTCGGTACTATCACGGTGTTGATGTTAGAGACACACCTTGACAATTTCGTGGTCATACCTTGTGGCTGAACAGATGCCTGGTCATGCCTGCAGGAATCTGAAGCTCCCAGAGGTTGATGACTGGCTCAGGATCATTCACAAAGCAAGTAGCAGAGCTGATTGCCATGGTAACCATTTCCAAGCATCAGCGCTCTAGGGTGGACTTGAGGATTCCCAGTCTGGCATTAGGCTGCTCCCCAATGCCAGGAGTGTCTGGTCAGAGAAGTAAAGAAAGAGGTTAATTCCTGAACAGTGCCTGCCATGGCTCGGGGGTTGGTGAAGACCACGCTCTCAAGGACCACTTGAGACACTCGAGGTGTCCACTGTCACCTCACCATCCACGCTTTTTGTCGTTCATTTCCCCTGATGCTCTTCACAGCCCCAGGAACTAACCAAGGGCGGAGTTTTCTCTATCAGCCGTGGGAAGGATGCCTCGATTGTCCTGAGGTCCTGGAGCTATTGGTGGGACCGGAACCAGACTTCCGTTTCTAGGTTTCCAAATTCGGTTCTCTTCTGTCAGTAGACCACGAGGCCCCCCAGACGAGACAGATGGCAGACAGCTCCAGGAGTTTAAAATAGAGTGAGCTCACTTCTGAGGTAGACATGTGCGTGGAGAGTGAGCTGGAAGGCAGGGACCCCTGTGTGGGAAAGCATTTTGGCAGAACAGAGCCCGGAGTGGAGCGTTGAATGTGAGGACGAGTGTAGTTAGGTGGGTGTGAGCGTGTGAGAAGGGACTTGGGAGGGAGCCAGCGTGAGGCAGGGCAGGGAGGGGGGAGGCGTGGGGAGCATCTGTAGGGCTTCCTCCCTCCTCCCCAGCCCTGCCTGCCAGCTGTGTGCTCCCAGAGACGAGAGGGTCAGGTGGTCACACTGGCATGCCTGCTGTTTTTTCCCTTCCAATTCCTCTGGCCTGCTGGGTCTTGGAAACTGATGTCTCAGGAGAAGGGTGAATTTCCTGCAGAGAGAATTTGTACAGCCCCTTTAGGGTGATTCAAAGTCTATGCATTCCCTACTTTTTGGTAAAGAGGCCCCAAGGAATGACCCATAGCATCCACCTTTGAACCATGCGATGAAGTTGCTTGCCCATTGCTGATGGACCAGGCATGTCTTCACCTGATACTTTCTCTGGGACTTCGACTTCCCCCTGAGCAATGCCAGCTAGCCTCTAACAACTCCAGACTGGAAGGCGGTGTGGTCTCAGGGACTATGCGATGCACACCAAAAATCAGAGAAAGCCTCACTGTTTCTGGAGCGGGTTCAGAGGCTGGGTTCAGAGGTCGTGTGGACAGAGAGATGGAGTGGGTGTCTTGGTTCTTGATGGTCCTGCCTTGAAGCCAAACTAAGTGGCTGGCCTTGGTTTCTGTGAGTTACTTTGTTTCCTTGTAACAGGTTTATTTCTTTGCTTGAGCTAGTTGTAATCCTAGATGCCCTGAGGAAGAGGCTAAGGCGATACAGGTGGAAACCTTCGCCATAAGGGAGTGAGGTTATTGCGATCTCTCTGGAGGGCACGTTTTGGGAATTATCAGAGTGCATTTCTGACTGGAGGGGGTCTTGTATCTGAGAGATCGGGTATTGGAAAGTGGGAACAGATGCTCTGGCAGAAGATGTTGGTCCATGCAACAGCCATTCCCCCATCGTTCCTGGTTTCATTTAGTGACAGCGTGCCCAAGGGACGAAGTATGAGTGACCCAAGATAGTTCTGTTTCCACCCTCAGTGACTGATCTTGAGGTGGGCATGGGACCTAGTTTTGGCCAGTGTAAAAGAGAAAATAACTCATTTTCCTCTCAACCCTTCTTCCTGTCTTGGAGGTTGTCAAATATGAAAATAATGGTTGGCGCTATGACGACCACTTTATGACTATACATGGATGCCTAGTGCCACTCACAGCCCCAGAAACTTCCCGCTTCAAGCATTTCCTGTGTGTGATATTTGTTGATGAGCCCCTTTTGTTTAAGCAGCATTTAGTTGGCTGTTATGTTAATTGAAGCCTGAAGCATCTTTTTTTTTTAATTGGCGTATAATTGCTTTACAATGCTGTGTTAATTTTTGCTGAACAAATGTGAATCAGCTATATGTATACAGAGATCCCTTTCCTCTTGAGTCTCTCTCCCACCACTCCATCCCACCTGTTTAAGTCTTCATAGAGCGCTGGGCAGAGCTCCCTGTGCTATATGACAGTAAAGCCCAAAGCATTTCAGTTGAGACAGTTAGGCTTTGTGATTTGGAGATCTGGGAGGAAAGCAAGGCATGTACAGTAATCTCTTTAAGCAGAAAAATTAATGCTTTGCTACATGAAGACCTTTAGCTGTGGTATTAAAGGCTGGTTTATAAAGCCTTGACTCTGAGAATTGTGTGAAATGATATCCATCTGCGCATCCATCCATCATCCACACACTCATCCATCCATCTTGCGTGCATTCATGTTTCCATCCATCAGCTGTCCATCCTTTCGTTGGTCCATCTCTCTATTTGACTTTCTTTTTATGAAACTTTCCCTTTGAGCGATGGAGGATTTCCTTCTTGGCCTTGCTTGATTCTGTCTGTTGTCATTTCAGTATAAATGCTTCTCTTTCTCTAATTAGGTCACGTTTAGAGAGATGGGATTAGCTGGTCTTAGCAGAGTGTGACGGAGGTTCTGCAGCAGCCTCTCTCTAGGGACACCTGGTCTTTCAGAGTGTCTGGCATCTTAAGAGAACTGTTGACTTTTAGACATTGGGGGGAAAGTGTCTCTTCAGTTCTCAGGACGTTAAAATCTCTTACGTCCCCTTATTTCACTCCCTGGAGCTTCCTCAAATATATTCAAGCACTGTCAGCTTTAGGCCTGGATTTGTTGGCTGGAAAGGGCCAGGGTCTGTCTGCAGAAAAATCGTGTAGGACTAACTCAGGAGTGCTGCTTTCAGGAAATAATTACTGTTTTCATAGCGGTTTTAAGGGGGAAGATACTCTTTATTTTATTTATTTATTTTGGCTGCACTGGGTCATTGTTCGTAGCAATGCTTACTAAGGCCCACTTGACTTCACATTCCAGGATGTCTGGCTCTAGGTGAGTGATCACACCATTGTGGTTATCTAGATCATGATGATCTTTTTTGTATAGTTCTTCTGTGTATTCTTGCCACCTCTTCTTAATATCTTCTTGCTTCTGTTAGGTCCATACCATTTCTGTCCTTTATTGTGCCCATCTTTACATGTTCCCTTGGTACCTCTGATTTTTTAAATCAGAAAGCAAAGAAGAACTAAAGAGCCTCTTGATGAAAGTGAAAGAGGAGAGTAAAAAAGTTGGCTTAAAACTCAACATTCAAAAAACTAAGATCATGGCATCCGGTCCCATCACTTCAGGGCAAATAGATGGGGAAACAGTGGAAACAGTAGCAGACTTTATTTTTTGGGGCTCCAAAATCACTGCAGATTGTGACTGTAGCCATGAAATTAACAGATGCTTGCTCCTTGGAAGAAAATCTATGACCAACCTAGACAGCATATTAAAAAGCAAAGACATTACTTTGCCAACAAAGGTCTGTCTAGTCAAAGCTATGGTTTTTCCAGTAGTCATGTATGAGTGTGAGAGTTGGACCATAAAGAAAGCTGAGCACTGAAGAACTGATGCTTTTGAGCTGTGGTGTTGGAGAAGACTCTTGAGAGTCCCTTGGGGTGCAAGGAGATCAAACCCATCAATCCTAAAGGAAATCAGTCCTGAATGTTCATTGGAAGGACTGATGATGAAGCTGAAACTCCAGTACCCTTGGCCACCTGATGTGAAGAACTGACTCATTTGAAAAGACCTTGATGCTGGGAAAGATTGAGGGCAGGAGGAGAAGGGGACAACAGAGGGTGAGATGGTTGGATGGCATTACTGACTCGATGGACTTAAGTTTGAGCAAGCTTCAAGAGTTGGTGATGGACAGGGAAGCCTGGTGTGCTGCAGTCCATGGGGTCACAAAGAGTTGTACATGACTGAGTGACTGAACTGAACTGGACTGGGTCATTGTTGCTACACACGGGCTTTCTCTAGTTGCAGCAAGTGGGGGCTGTGCTCTAGTTTCAGTGAGCAGGCTTCTCATTGTGGTGGCTTGTCTTACTTGGCTTCTCTGGTGGCTCAGCTAGTAAAGAATCCTCTTGCCAGTGCAGAAGATGCACGAGACGCGGGTTCGATCCCTGGGTGGGAAGATCCCCTGGAGAAGGAAATGCAACCCACTCCGGTATCCTTGCCTGAAAAATTCCGTGGATAGAGGAGCCTGGCGGGCTATGCCGCAAAGAGTCGGACACGACTAAGAATGCGCACACACATACTCTTGGTGCAGAGCGTGGGCTCTGGGTGCACTGGCTTCAGTAGTTGAGGTGCAGGGGTCAGGTCAGTTGCCCCGCGGCATGCGGAATCTTCCCTGACCACGGGTTGAACTGGTGTTCCCTGCTTTGCAAGGCAGATTCTTAACCACACCAGGGAAGCCCCTACACTTTATTTTCTGATTATTACAAATTGTATCTGCTTAAGTAGATGCACTGGCCTTTGCTTCAAAAATCAATTCCGTAGAAGATTTCCTGTTGATAAAATTTGTGCCCATCTTGGACCATTGTCTGCTTCTGGTTAGAATGGAACGTGTTTGTATGTGTGCTTGGCCTGGCCTGGCTGTTACTGGGGTGTTGGTGATGGGGTTCCTCGAGGCTGGGATGCCCGTTCTGGTAGCCTGTCTGGTGGTTTCTGTTGGAGGTCCTTGGGGTTGGATGTGGGGAGGAAAGAGAACAGGGAGAAACTCAGGGTGATAGGAATATGAACCACATGCTCAGGAATGACCGAATCTGATTTTATTTAGCAATCGCAGTTCTTACTTCTTGAGCCAAGTGGGCTTTTCTTTTCTGAACTTGGCCTTTGCTGATGCTTGAGTCTTTGCTTGAGTGCAGGTAAGAGGATGTTGTTTTGGGTGACAGCCACAAAGCTGGCTGAACAAGGGCTCACCTGGAAGACTTGCCTCAGATCTGCCCAGTCAGGAGGTTGTCATGAGTGGCGGTGTGTTAGGCTAACCTGAGAAGCTTTTAAAAGTCCTAGTGCCCTGGCCCTACCTCAGACCTATTAAAGCAGAATATCTGGGGATGAGACTGGAATAGCAGCCTAGTTTAGTAAAGGCTCTCAGGTGTTTAAAAGGAGCAGCCAGGTTTGAGAGCTACAGGAGGAGATAATCTGGACTTTCTACAAATCCTGATGCAGTCAATCTTTTGAACATCACTGATTGGACCATAGTCACTTAGTATAGACAAGACAGGCTCACCCCACCTTCGTGACTGTAACAAACTATTACTAATGGGCACATTGGAGAAATAGCAAACCACAGGGACCCAAAAGGAATATAAAATGAAAATTAAATCACGTCAGCCTTGGGCATCCATATCCCAGCTCCATATCAAAAACCTTTGAAGTTAAAAAAATGCAGTGTTATAGCTCAAAAAAATACAGTAACGTATACAGGTTTTAAATTCTCTCATTCACAACTTTCCTCCACCCACCCACTGCCCACCCTTTCTTGGGGTATCCTTTCAGAAGTTTTTCTTCTACTCCCTTGTTTTCACAGAAGAAGGTGGCATCCTGCAACCTGTATTCTCCACTTTGCTTTTTCTGCTAATATTTGGTTGTTAGGCTCCAGTGTGCTGGAATGGCTGGCGTTTGTTCTGATTTGTTTGTTGGGTATCCTCACTGATTGGTTTCCTTGGTGGCTAAGACGGTAAAGAATCTGCCTGGAATAAGGGAGAACTGGGTTTGATCCTTGGGTCGGGAAGATCCCCTGGAGAAGGGAATGGCAACCTACTCCAGTGTTCTTGCTTGGGAAATCCCATGGAGCCTGGCTGGTTACAGTCCATGAGGTTGCAGAGTCAGACATTGCTGAGTGATTAACACACACATATGCCATGCCAGTATTTACATATTTGAATTAGTCTTGCCTACCTCTTGACCTTGCATCTTGGAGAACTATGTCAGTACAAAGAGAGATTCTTTTTTGTTTTTTTTAATGTTTATTTGTCTGTGCCAGGTCTTAATTGTGGCATGTAGGATCTTTAGTTGTGGTATTTGGAACCTGGGCTTCCCTGATGGCTCAGCTGGTAAAGAATCTGCTTGCAATATGGGAGAGCTGGGTTCGATCCCTGGGTTGGGAAGGTCCCCTGGAGAAGGAAAAGGCTTCCCACTCCAGTATTATGGCCTGGGGAATTCCATGGACTGTATAGTCCATGGCGTCCAAAGAGTCAGACACGATTGAGTGATTTTCACTTCATTTCTTTAGAACCTAGTTCCCTGATCAGGGATTGAACCTGAGTCCCGTTCATTGGGAGTGTGGAGTCTTTGCCCCTGTTCCGCCAGGGAAGTGCCCCAAAGAAAGCTTCCTTAAACTTAAAATTGGATGCAAAGTTTTCCATTGTATGGATGATTCATAATTTATTAGAGCAGTCCTCTGTGATGGACTTCAGATTATTCCCAATTTGGGGCTGTTTCAAACAATGCTATTAAGAAGAATGCAGTAAACGTATCATTTAGATACGTAGAAATTCATCTGTAGAATTCCTGTAAGTGCTATTTAGTGGTGAAAGGGCATTTTCTGGAGTCAAACTAGCAATGAGAAATGTGGAGAAGATCTCATGTTCTCCAGCATTGCTGTGCCAGGAAACTCTGTTTCTGAATTGTACTAGATGAACAGCTATATTTGCTTTTTTCCATTTGTCTTTGAGGAAATATCAGAAGCAGCAGCTGAAAATTTCTCATCTGATGATTTTAGAGGAGATGTTTCTGGTGCTTCAATTCTCCAAGGCTGGTTCTTGGACCACCAGCATGTATCCTGTAGCATTTGTGAAGACTACAAACCCAAGGCTTCACTAGAACTTTTGGGTGGAGCCTGATCATTTTTAATAGGCTCCTCAGGTGATGCTTCTGTTCACTGGACTTTGAGAACCACTGTTGTGGGGATTTGTTTTGGAGCGGCGCCCTGGGAGGAGACCCTCTCGTATGATTACAGAGTAGGGCCACTCTAGTTTATCCCATCCACGATCTGTAATTGCTGTGAACATCAAAAGCTCTATGATTCCAAGTAGACTTGGTCGTGGCATAGGCTGAATATAACATTTGACTATCAGTCCCTCTTTGCCCTCACATGACTAAGATAATATATAATACGAGAAACACTATAGACAACTTAAAAATTAATAACAAGTTGTTGGAATCTCAGTGATATCTCCATTATTTGTAAGACAGATGGGGCTGGATTGGGTTCACTCACTCTAGGCATCACCCCTGGATACAAAGACCAACTGGAAACAGTAGAAAACCCCTTTGTCTCTCTGCCACCATCCTGTTCCTAGACTAAGAGACCCAAGTGAAAAGTCATCCTTCTTCTACTCAAGAATATTTTTTTGAAATGACTGAAGGCTTCTTACAACCCTCGATCTTCCCGCATTCACTCAGAGAGGTCAGACAGGTAAAGGAGGCAATTTACTTGTGCACTGGTTGGTGTAGGGAGCTGCTGATACCAAACTGATCCTTGAGGGGTGAGGCTTGCATAGGTAAGGTGCATTGTTGTGGTGGTGGTCGGGAAGATCCCCTTTGGAAGGTAAGGTGCATAAGAGAGACCAAAGGAGCTAGGGTGTGCATCTGGGGATCAGAGAACCTTGTAGCTGAGAGTGGAAAAAAGTTTGTTTAAGGACAACAGAGCTACAGTGGATGAGTGCTTGCTAGAAATCTGGTGCTGTTTACATTGGCCTGCCCTCCAGTGTGGCTTGACAAGGGGATTTGACCATCTCTAAAGTGGGCAGAAAAAAAAAAGTGGGCAGAGAGGGCTTCCCCGGTGGTTCAGTAGTGCAGAGACGTGGGTTTGATCCCTGGGTTGGGAAGATCCCCTGAAGGAGGGCATGGCCACCCCCTCCAGTGTTCTTGCCTAGAGAATCCCATGGACAGAGGAGCCTGGTGGGCTACAGTCCATAGGATTGCAAAGAATTGGACAGGACTGACGTGACTTAGCATGCATGCATGCAAAGTGGACAGAGAACAGGACCAAAGATACTCTATGCAAACTGTCAAATACAGGATCTGGATGCATATTTGTGATGAGCAACACAGAGCTTACGACAGTGCAGTCTGCAGAGTTTTGAGGGACGATGTTATCATCTACATATTGGATTCTCAGTCACGCTGTCATTAATGTGTGAAGGCAACAGAACGCCAGTTTTCAGATATAAAAAGGTTTTGGAAATCTACCACCAATGAAAGAGTTATGTGAAGAGGTCCTCTCTCTGATTGAGAGAAGTCTAATACTAAGAATTTCAGGATGAAGTTACAGTTTAGAGGAAATGGGATGAATCCTTCAAGTAATTAAATGTAATATTGAGTCCAAATAATCACTCTTAGTCTTATGTTAAAATAGATGGCAGAAGATTTATTAGTCTTAACAAGTGTATCATCCAAATGTGGGGGATGTTGATAATAAGGGAGGCTATGCATGTGTGGGGGTATGTGTGGGGGAAATTTCTGCACCTTCCCCTCAATTTTGCTGTGAACCTTAACCTGCTCTAAAAATTAAAGTCTTAATAATAAAATAAAGTAGATGTTAGATGTCAAAAATATTTGTGAATGAAAGGCAATATGGTGTAAAAATAACTTCATAATCTTTTGTGAAGATTTCAGTTTAAAATCCTAGTTTATGTTAATGAAGACCGCAAAGTAGATAGTAGGGGAGTGAGGATAAGAAAAATGTACTCAGTTTACTGTCTTTTATATGGAAGACTTAATCAGAAAATATGCCATCAACTTTCTCTGTTAAAAACGAAGTAAGATAGAAGTTAATAAAAAAAGATTATAAAACTCAAGAACTTCAGATCGAAACACTTTCCTTAATAACCCTGGGACATATTCAATATGGTGCTGGATGTTCTAGCCAGTGCTAAGCATGTAATAAGGCAAGAAAAGGAAATAAAAGGCATACAGACAAAGGAATAAATAAAACTACTTTATTTGTAGATGACATGATTGTACGGAAAATCTGAAGGAGCCTACAAGGCAAGAACAAGAAGACAAAAAAATCTTATTACAACTAATGAATGAGTTTGGCAGTGTTGCAGGGTACAGTTTAAACTACAAAAGTTGATTATGTTTTTATATACTAGCAATGGACATGAAAGACTCAACATTAGTTCTTCCCAAATTTATATACTGATTTGATGCAATTCCTATGAAAACCCCGATAGAATTACTTTGAGGATAAAATGAGATTATTAGATAATTTATATGAAAAGGCAAAGGAGCTAGATTAGCTAAACCAGTTTTGAAAAAGAAAAATAAATGGGAGGAATCACTCTTATTGTAATATTAATAGCTACAACAATCAAGACTTGGTGGTATTAGTGGAAGGGTAGACCCAAAGATCATTGGAACAGAATAGAGAATAGAAATAGACCCATACAAGCGCTCCCAGTTGATTTTGACAAAGGCACAAAAACGATTCAGTGGAGGAAATACTTTCTCAACGAGTGGTGCTGGGGTAGTTCTTTACCTAGGGCAGAACAATGAACCTTGGCCCAAGTCTCACACCTTACAGAAAAATTAGCTCAAAATAGATCATGGACTTACATGTAAAACATAAAACTATAATACTTTTAAGAAAACATAGAAGAAAAATCTTTGGAATCTAGGCAAAGCCAGGCAAAGAGTTCTTTAGATATTACGCTGGAAGCATGAACCATAAAAGAAAAAATTGATTTGTTGGACCTCATCAAAGTTTTAACACTGTTGCTTTGTGAAAGACCCTGTTAAGAGGGTGAAAAGACAGACTACAGGTTGGGACCAAATATTTGCAAACCACATATCTGCAAAGGACTGTGATCTGGAATGTACAAAGAACCCACCAAACTCAACAAATAACCTAATTAGAAAATAGGCAAAAGATATAAACAGACATTTCACTGAAGGGGGGATACACATGGTAACATAAGCACATAGTCTCACACATGCACAGACACACCCCACAATGAGATACTGCTGCACATTTACCAAAATGGTTAAAATAATAAATAATGACAGAACCAAATACACATGAGGATATGGAGCATCTCAGTCATTCTTACATTCTTGGTAGGAATGTAAAATGAGACAGCCACTCTGGAAAATAGTTTCACAGTTTCTTAAAAAAAAAAATGAAACAGGCAACTATGATAAGACCCATGAATGATTCTCTAGGGCACATATTCCCAAGAAATGGAAACTCATGCTCACAGTAAAACCTCTGTGCAAATCTTTATAGTGTCTTTATTCATAATAGCTCATAGCTGGAAGCAGCCCAAATGTCCTTCAGTAAGTAAATGGCTCAACAAATTGTCCACATCATGTACTATTAGTCAGCAATAAAAAGGAACAAACTACAGATACACTCAGCGACCTGGATGAATCACCAGAGAATGATGCCAAGTTAAAAAAGCTCATCCGCAAAGGTTCTACTCTACTGTATGATTACAATTATATAACATTCTCGAAATGTCAAAATTATAGAAATGGGGAACAGATTAGTGACTTCCAGGAGTGAGGAGAGGGTGGGAGCGGAGAGAAGTGGGTGTGACTGTAAAAGGGCAATGTGAAGCCTCCTTGTGAAATGTTCTGTATCTTCACTATATTAACCTTAGTATCCTGGCTGTGATATCATATTATGCTTGTGCAAGGTGTTATCTTTGGGAGAAACTGGGTAAAGGATATATGGACTCTCCCTATTATTTTTTATAACTGCATGGGAATCTACAGTTGTCTCAAAATAAAGAAAAATTAAGTAAAATTTTAAAAATTAGGTTCTTTAACATAGTTTATAAACTATAGATGACACCAAGTCAGTATATTCCAAATTCATAGTCATAAATGCTTTTTATAACTACAACCCCACTTCTCGTTACATATCAACAAACTGTTGCTGCTTGCTGCTCAGAAGCCAATGAAGAGGCAAAGTTGGTAGAAAGGAAAGTTTGCTTGATTTTGGATGCTGCCATGAAGGTGTCGGGGAGGACGGATGCCTGTCCAAAGGCCGACTTCCCCCCAGTGACAGTCAGTGGGCAAGAGCTTTTATAGGCTGCAGGCGGGGCAAACATACAGAAATAATACAGTCAGTTCTGACAGTCATCTTGTAATTGATCATTGGTGGTCTGACTTGCATCATCTTGATTGTTTTAAATACCGTTAATCTTTAATTCCAGGGTCAGTTTGTTCCCATCTCCTTGAGGCCAATTCTCAGAATTGTGGCCACATATGTCATGGCTACAGTCTGGTCATCTGATAGTTAACTTCTTGCACCTGGTAGGACTTTTTAGTATCTATAGGACAGCTCACAGAATATGGCTCAGAATATTGTCTATAGCCCTTGAGAAGGAACTAAAGGTCCTTGAGTATGCTTGATGACTAAACCATTATTATTTGAGCTCCTTTGACTGTTTTCCTTTGTTTCTGCATTTTCTCCCTTCTCTGATCAGATTTATTTTTTGACTAAACTTTGTCCACAGACAAAAGGCAGGCTGAGGACACGGCGATGGGTGGGAAGGACCATAGGGTCCTGCTCCATTGCAAAACCATCAGTTAAGCATTCCACTCAAGAAGTAAGGGACAAAAACGTCACAAGAGAAACATAAGGAAAGTAGGAATAAAAATGCAGAATTGGGTCTCCTATATTACAGGCAGATTCTTTAGAACCGTCTGAGCCACCAGGGAAGCCCTATAACATTTTATATCCTGTTGTAATAAAGCACTAGAATGTACAAAAAGCCTTGTGTTGATAACTCAAAGAATTAGCCCTGGAAAACAGGACAAAGCAAAACCAACAAAAGCCAATAAAATAGATCTACTTTTAACTAATCGTATGTATAAAATGGCCTTCCCAGGTGGCGCTAGTGGTAAAGAACCTGCCTGCCAGTGAAGGAGATAGAAGGGATTCGAGTTTGATTCCTGAGTCAGGAAGATCCCCTGGAGGAGGGCATGGCAACCCAGTTCAGTATCCTTGCCTGGAGAATCCCCATGAACAGAGGAGCCTGGGGGTCTACTGTCCATAGGGTCACACAGAATCGGACACGACTGAAGTGACTTAGCATGCATGCACACGTATAAAATGAATCTATAAAATGAATATAATACATATAATGAATCTATGTATATCAACAATATGCAAATTGGGGCTGAAAAAGGACAGGAATACAAGGATAGAAAGCATTGTAAGCTCAGACATAATACTATACAGGTATACGTGGATTTATATGATAGCTTTTCTTATCTGTTTATTGGCTGTGCTGGGTCTTCAGTGCTGTGTGAGGGCTTTCTTTAGCTGCGGCGAGCAGGGGCTGCTCTTTGTTGCAGTGTGTGGGCTTCTCACTGGGGTGGCCTCTCTTGTCGCAGAGCACAGGCTCTAAGCGTGTGGGCTCGGTAGTTGTCCAGGCAGTACACAGGCTTAGTTGCTCCGAAGCAGGTGGGATCTTCCTGGACCAGGTATTCAACCTGTGTCTCCTGCATTGACAGGCAAATTCTTAACCACTGGACCACCAGGGAAGTCTTACCGTGGATTTTCTACTACACTCTTCTGATATTGGGCAAATTATTTACTGTCTCCAAGATCAATCTCTTCCACTGTAAAATGGGGATAATAATGCAGCATTTGTGTGGATTCAGTGCACTGATAGGTTTAAATAGCTCAAACCATTGCTATGTGCTTCATACAACTCAGATGTTAGCTGTTGTTAATTTTTGATATTAGCTTTGTTAATAGTTAAATGTCTAATAAAACAGAAATGCCCAAATTATCAACCATAAAAGAGAGCCTGTCTAGACTAGGGCTGGAAAAGTTTTTCTTATAGGGACAGACAGTAAATATTTTAGGTTATGTGGGGCATTCTCCAAGAACAACTTGGCTCTGCCATTGTAGCGTGAAACCAGCCATAGACAGTTTGTAAAGAAGTGGACATGACTGTATTGCAATAAGACTTTATTTATTAAAGCAAGTGGCAGGCCAGCAGGGTGTAGTTTACTGGTGTCTGGTCTAGATCAAGAGCAAAGAAGGAAATGATGAAAGTTTCAAATCCATTAGCAAAACCTCCAGGACAAGTGATCCTTTTGGCTTTCAAAAATTTTCTCTAAACCATAGAAAAAGAAGAAAACAATCCCAGTTCTTATACAGGCACACAAAACTGATAACACACAGTATATAAAGCATAATATAATATCACTCGTAAATACAGAAAAGATTAATCCTAAATTAAACCTGGACAAGTTGAATCTTTTTAATATTAAAAGAACAATGTATCATGGTCAGGGAAGATTCATTCTAGAAATACATCATGGTTTATTATTAGGAAGTCTATTAATAAATTCCATCAATATCTCAGAGGAAGAAGTGTGATCATCTTCATAGATGCCAAAAAGCATTTGTTAAAACTTCAGCATTAGTTTTGGGTAAAAACTCTCAGAGAAAGAACTAAGAATAAGAATATACTTTCACAGACTATCTGTGGTCAACCAGTGGTCAAAATGCGCTGTTTTGTGATAGTTGAGGCATTTCCATTAAAGTCAAGAAGAAATGAATGGTGGTTGAAGGATCAACACTTATTTGTTACTGTTTTGAATGTTCTGGTCAATGAAATAAGAAACAGATGTAAGTAGTAATTACATATTGGTAAAAAGAATGCCAAACTGACACTATTCATAGGTTACATAGTATTTATTTTAGAAACTCTAAAGGGATCAATTGGAAAACAGTACTATTAAGAGTTATAGCTAAGGGGTTAGTTAGCAAAACATATCAACCCAAATCAATAACTTTGTAAGTAGTTGGATAAATGATATAATGGAAAATAATCCCTGCTGATCTCCAGTACCACCTCACTGCCCACCAGCTCCTTGTCCTCCATCTGCATGCTTGGCAGACAGCCAGCGAAGAGTGCTAGAACCCTCAGTGACAGGAGGACATGTGGAAACTTGAATATTAACCATGGATTGGCAAAGCCACCTCTGCCCTGTGGCTGCAGCATTGCCTGCATAATGAGCATAATCAAACCTCTCTTCTATGGTACTGAGCACTAACTCTGATTTTTTTTTGTAAGAGATAGCATCTCAATGATCGCTCATTAAAAGTTAACTCCCTTTCTGCTACGCTCCTTTGTGGTCGTTCAGTTGTTCAGTCATGTCCGACTCTTTGTTACCCCATGGACTGCAGCACACCAGGCTTCCCTGTCCTTCACCATCTCCTGGAGTTTGCTCAAACTCACGTGCATTGAGTTGGTGATGCCATCCAATCATCTCCTCCTCTGTCGTCCCCTTCTCCTCCTGCCTTCAGTCTTTCCCAGCATCAGGGACTTTTCTAAGGAGTCGGCTTTTTACCTTCCTTGGATTGGCTAATTCCCTTGGCACTTGAAAAACACCAGGAAGCCTGGTCTTTGACTCCTTTTGGGAAATTAAGCATGGATTCCAGAGTTTGAGGTGTCTTAACTTCTGTTCTTTGTCTGGTTTAACTGCTGCCACTTCTGAACTTTACTCTTATTTCAGGAAAGGAGAAAAATAAATGATTCACAGTGATCCTTTCTTCAGGGCAGTGACTATCTCTTTCATCTTGTTTCCCCTGGAGCATTCAGGACAATCCTGGGGATAGGAATGTAGAGATAAAGTCAGGCAAAGAGGGGGAATTCCCTGATTGACCAGTGGTTAGGACATGGCACTTTCACTACCAGGGCTCAGGTTAAATCCCTGGTTGGGGAACTAAGATCCTTTGAGCTGCACAGTGTGGCCAAAAAAAAAAAAAAGAAGGCAAAGAGGAATGGCAGAAACTGAAGAGGTTATGGTGATGGAGAAAGATCTTGGGCTCAGATGTCATGAGTATTAACATTCAAGTCTTTGCTTATGATCGACCAGCTTTGTTGCTTGGGAAATTCCACTGAACCACTCTGAAGCTTTAGTGTTCTGGGTTGTAAAATGAGAAAACGGTATCATCTACTTCAGGACATTCTTGTAAAGACTACACATATGTGAATGTATTTTATTTAACTGTGTTACATACATAAAAATCCTGTAGGTTAATAGCTCATGTATAAATACTATACAGACTATGTGCCTTTAAAAATGTAAAGTTGGACTTACCTGGTGGTACAATGGATAAGAACCCACCTGCCAATGCAAGAGACGTGGGTTTGATCCCTGGTCCCAGAAGATCCCACATGCTATGGAGCAACTACAGCCCATGAGCCACAACTCCTGAGCCTACATGCTGCAGCTGGTGGTGCTCCTAGAGCTGGTGCTCCACAGTAAGAGAAACCACCGCAGCTAGAGAAAGCCCATGCTCAGCAGCAAAGACCCAGTGCAGCCATAAATAAATAAATAAAAATGGAAGGCTTTCCGAGATGCCTAAGACAGCTCAGAAACAGGGAATGTGTTTTTTAAATTAATTTTTATTGGAGTATAGGTGCTTTACAATATCTGTTAGTTTCTGCTGTATAGCAAAATTAACCAGACGTACATATACACATATCCTCTCCCTTTTGGACTTACTTGCCATTCAGGTCACCAATGGGTGACTTTTATAGGGAAAGTTATTGAATGGAATGATTTACATTTTGTCCACCCTGCCACACAACTCTTGCATGAAATAGCAACGAGCTTGAACCCCACAGGCAGCTAGGAGTGCGGTTCTTCCTCCCCCTGCTTTTATCATCTTTTGTTTCTTCATCTTCTTCATCAGTATCATCAAACCTAACATTTATTGTGGGTTCACTACATGTCAGGTGCTGTTTAGGATCTTGTTAATGAATTCATTTTTCCCCCTCACAACATGGAGGGAAAGAGATGGTAGGGGAAAGGTACTGGGTCTTCAGATTTTGCAACAGGTCATTGCTGGCATGGAGGTAGCAGCTTCTTTCCATATGGATCTGGATTAAATGCATGATTGGTTTGGTCTGGTCTCAACTCTCATCTTCCTGTATGTGCTGAGATATACTCCTATCTTAGGAGAAAAATCTGGAGAAAACACTGAAGCTGGAGGCTTCTAGGCTTGCCTGCAGCCTCAGAAGGGTGCCGTTACTTCCACTTTCCCGAATAATCTACAAGAGGGGCTTTTAGTGTATCCAGAAGATGGGATACCAACATAGTATTGGCAAGTTGTGAAAAATTTCAAACTGTATCCGGAAAGGTTGCCTGACTGTATTGCCTCAAAGTCTGTATAATTAGAATCCCATGATGTCATCTTTGAGCTTTAATATAGCTTAAAATTACCCTTCTGTAGGTTGTGTGTCTTTCTGAAACGTTTTAAATTTAGAAAATTAACTTGTTAAACTTTTTTTAAGTTAAATCTTTAGATTTTTTTATTCACCCTGCTGTGGGCGAGCTGAAATGACATACGCTTGCTTGAGTCATCCAAGTCAAATGTTAGGGCACTCTTGGCGGTCCTGCGGAAGCCAAGGTCTTCATGGTCTCAGATGGTGCTGTTTGGCCAAATATTTCTTCTTGGTAGGGCTTAGAGGTGCAAGTGGGCTCTGGTATGCCAGGCATTACACCAGCCAGGTCCCCTTCCTGCTGGCGCTGGTCCTCGAGTGACTGGAGGGGGGCTACGAAGGGTGACAGCATTCAAGGGTCAGAGACAGGTCTTGATGGACTAGATTCTGGGAGTTCACTAATATTTCTCCATCACCTGTTTGTAAACTCTCATGGGTTCTAGTTCATGGTGCAACTCTAGGTCAACCTTCTAAAAGTCAGTTTGCTGAAATTAATTCGAATTGACTAGTTTCATATCAGCATTTTGGGGACTGTCTGATTTGTCTCCATCCCAGTTCCCTGTAGTTGCAGGCCGAGAAGCAATGAGAGGGGGTAGTGAAGGGCAGAGTGAGGATGGGGCTGAGGGGCAAGGAGGGGTGCTGATGAGCAAAAAGAGAAGGGGCTGGAGGCAGAGAGGAGGCTGTGGAGGAGGGTGAGGGGGTGGAGAGTGGGGTTCTGAGCAGCACGGGGCAGCAGCCCCCTCATTTCAGTGACCAAAGATTAAGTTTTGGACTTTTCAGGCACCTCGGGGACAGCTTGACAGTTCTGGCTGTGGGAATATGAAAGGCTAGGTCTTTCTTTATTTCACTCAATTCCTGCTGTGTGCGGTGTGTGTGGGTGAGCTCGGGGGAAGGTTATCCTGTTGTCAGGAGGTAATTTACCACTGATGGGGGATGATCCGGAAATGATATGTGTGATCCTTCCCTTGCCACCTTTGGGACTTATTATTAATTTCCTCTCCCCGCTTGTCACAGCTGTGAAAATCCATCTTCTGATCTGATGGATGACAGATGGCAGGGCACCTGCAACACTCACGGAGGGATGATAGGCTATGCCTGCCCATAATAGGTGTCCAGTAATTATTGGTTGGATGAGTAAGTGAAGGGTTTGTTGAGTGATTGCTTGGCTTCCTGGAAGTCACAGACGAGGAGCTGTAGAATCTTAATGCTGGGAGGGCCTAATGGTCTGGTGATCAGTGAGGGATGGAGGAAGCAGTGGCATTTGATAAATGTTCAGTAATTGGCTCTCTGGTTAAAAAACAAAAGCAAAAACGCAACTCTGGTGTTGTAAGATTTGTGTGTGCCTAGTCGTGTAAGACTCTGTGACCTCCATGGGCTGTAGCCCACCAGGCTCCTCTGTCCATAAAAATTCTCCAGGCAAGAATACTGTAGTAGGTTTCCATTTCGTCCTTCAGGGGATCTTCCTGACCCTGGGATTGAGGCAGGAGATCCTGCATCGGCAGGCAGATTCTTTACCACTTGAGCCACCTGCTGATTGCCAATTCCCACGGTGTAAATATCCTGCCCTGGTCAGTTTCATGTGCTGTGCCTGAACACCGAATTGAGAAGATGCGCAAGCCTCTAGCACACCCCTGGAGGAGGGAGTATGAGTGGGGCAACATGAACAGCAGTCAAAGCTCACAGGCTCCCTGCCAGCCCAGCTTTGTGCAGATGGCATAAGCCCTCTCAGTTTATCCCTGCAATAACTCTGAAATCTGGGATTTCCCTCCCGCTCTTCCAGATGGGGCATCCTAGGCTCAGAGGGGTTAAATAATGTATCTACTATTGTAACCAGCAACAGAGTGGATTCTAAGGCCCGTGTCCTCTCTACTCACCTCACTGAGCCATCAAGACTCAAGCTCAAGGTCACAGGATGAGTTTCATAGGGCGCCTTTGGATATTAGAGACTAGCAGGGCTGGCTAATTCTGCCAACACAGTATCGGAGAGAGGCTTTATTCAGGGATGGCTTTGCTAAAGAGGTGACCAAAGAATGCACAGAGTTGCCTGTGTTACCAGGTGGATACAGTGGTAAAGGGTGAGTTATATCTCCTTTCTAACCCTCAGTGTCCCCATCTGTAAAAGGGGGAAACTGAACGTCTCCTTCAAAGCCTTGTTAAGAGGATTAAATGTGAGAAGTATGTAAAGCACTTCATATCATGCCTGCCACATAATATCAATGGATTCACATAAATGCTGATTTTCAGCAGAGTTTCTCGACTTGAATTCCTCTTCAGGCTTTGTCAAACTTTAATATACATTTGGGTCACCTGGGGATCTAGTTAAGATGCAAATTCTGATTTAGCAGGCCTGGGGTGGGGGCCTGAGATTCAGCATTTCAAACAGGATTGCAGATGGTGGGAATCGCAAGGATAGAGGAGCCTGGCGGGCTATAGTACGTAGGGTCGCACAGAGTCAGATACAACTGAAGGGCCTCAGCACACACACAGTAGGTTCACAGCCCACACTTTGAGTCGCCAGGGGCTGGGACACCCTGACACGGCGTTTTGGTGTCCTGCTGCTAAAACTCTCTGCCGTCTCTCCCCAGGACCTCCAAGATTACTCTTCACAGGGCGGGATCCCGGTTCCTTTGAGCAGCCCTCTGCTCAGCCTTCCAGGGGCATCTTCTGTGCTGCAGTACCAGCTAGCTGTGGGCAATCTGGTTTCCCCTCTTTTTCATTTTCCTTGAGCTTAGTTTTGGTTCTGCCAGGGCTTTGCTGTGAGATCTTTGCCAAATCCCTTCTCCTCTTTAGGATTTAATTTCTTCTTCTTTTTTTTTTAAAGGATTTAATTTCTAAATTTGCAAAATAAGATAGTAGGACAAAGTGACCTTCCAGTCGGGGCTTCTGAAGTTCTGTGAATCTGTGATTGCAGCTGGTTGGTGCGTTCTACCTCCGGGTCATAAGGAGAACTGGACTCCTTTCCTGGGCTCTGAGTTTCCAGTAGGGTCTCCAAAGGCATTTAGAGGAGTACAGTTAGGGCTTAGGGGGAGGAAGGGTAAGGATTTAATCCAGACTTTCTGGAAAGATGACAGGTAGGCCAGGAGGTAGAGGGGAAATGTTAGGGCACAGGAATCTCCTTGCTTTGGGGCCTAAACCACATTTCCAGGGAATGGCCACTAATTATTGAGTATATATGTGCCAGATGCTGTGCCACAAACTAAAAGGGGACAATTGTCATGCTTTCTGGACTCTTAAGCATCATTTTTATGTTGGGGGATTCCCAGCCTTATAAACCCCTGCCCCCTGAATGTAGATTTCAGAAATCCACTTTCGCAGCCCCCCTTGCAGCTAGAGCAGAGACACGTGACCTGGGGTCTGCCAGTTGGTTGCATCTTGGTCGGACTTTGAATCAGCTTCCAGTGATGAGAATAAGCAGACACTGGTGATCCATTCTGGAGAGAGGTGGTAGGTATGTCCAGACCAGGCAGGCAGCTGAGGAAAGGCTTCTAGCAGGATGTGTGGCACGTGGACGTTGGATAGTCACAGTGTCAGTGGGCTAGGTTCTAGGGTGGCGGCAGTGACTCCCCTCAGAATGGGTTCTGTGCTGTGGTTTAGATGTTCCTCTGGGCTGTGGGGCCTCCAGTCAGATTCTGTTAGCCTCCCAGAGATTAAATGGCCTTTCTGCCTAAACTGGTTAGAGTGGGTTTCTGTTCTTTGTAAATAAGAATCTTAGCTGTTGAGAGCACTCTAATATGCATGGTCTCATGGTAGCCCAGTGAGGTATTAATAATATAATAATACGCTTCCCTGGGGGCTCAACTGGTAAAGAATCCGCCTGCAATGTGGGAGACCTAGGTTTGATCCCTGGGTTGGGAAGATCCCCTGGAGAAGGGCAAGGCTGCCCACTCCAGTATTCTGGCCTGGAGAATTCCATGGGCTGTATAGTCCATGGGGTCGCAAAGAGTTGGAGATGACTGAGTGGCTTTCACTTGCATGATAATATAACCAAGCTTCCAAGGTGTTGCTAGTGGTAAAGAATCCATCTGCCAATGCAGGAGACATAAGAGACTCAGGTTCTATCCCTGGGTCAGGAAGATCTTCTGGAGGAGGGCAATCCACTCCAGTATTCTTACCTGTGAGGGCTTCCTTGGTGGCTCAGTGGTAAAGAATCTGCCTGCCAATGCAAGAGACATGGGTTAGATCCCTGAATCAGGAAGATCCCCTGGAGAAGGAAATGGCAACCCACTCCAGTACTCTTGCCTGGGAAATCCCATGGACAGAGGAGCCTGCTGGGCTACAGTTTACAGGGTTGCAGAGTCAGACATGACTTAGTGATTAAACAACAGCATGGTAATATACGGTAATAACCCTCTTCTTACAACTGAAGAGGTGAACTGACTTGCCCAAGGTCACATGGCTGGTAAGTGAAGGAACCAGGATTTGAGTCCAAAGCATCTGGCCCCAAAGTCCATATTTTAAACCACCACCTATCTACTGTAAGAGATTTGTGGATGTGGAAAGGCCCTTGTAGATTACTCGTAAATAGTATGGGCTTCCTCAGATCCAGGCCTGGTCACATGTATTGGGTTTTCACTGACTACCCGAGGAGTTGTTGTAATAGAGCCGGTTGTTCTAATGACAGTGATTCAGGCATATACACTTGACTTTGGCCTGGAGCTATACACTCTGCCACAGAGCTTGCACTCGGCACTCTGTGAACATTAGATGATTATACTCTTCCAGAGTCTATGGGTGGATGCTGGGGGCTGAGAATGAGATCAAAAGTCAGAGGGGAAAGAAAGAACTGCTCTCTGGGGCTTTCTTAGAAAAGAAGGGGAAAGGAAGTCTTTGCTCAGAGACAGACTGGTTAGAAAGTAAGTCTGGCTGCCACCTACTAATCAGCCGTACAGTTTACTATGACAAAGCATTTAATACCCTTGAGAGGAGAACTCCAAAAGAAGTGGTTTGGCTAACTGGTCGATCTCCACTGTTTCTCATGGGCTGGGAATTTTCCTGGGGCTCATTCTCCTGCCTTCTCCTCTTTTTCTTTATCTCCTTTCATTCCTTCTTACACCTCCTGTAGTTTTCTTCAACAAATATTTTTGCACATCTGGTATTTATTGATTCAGCCAATGTTTATTGAGTGCATGCTGTGTGCCACACGTGGTTGTAGGTGTTGAAGCAGAGCAGTGAAGTGGGCAGACAAGCTCTCATAGTGTCTGACTTGGTGGCAGAGGAGGTGGTCTGGTAAGCACAAAGCCAGCAGGTACAAGCTGTTTTAAGGGGTATCTCCACCCGCAGTCCTAACTCTGCTCCCTGGGAATAGACCATTCACATCCCTGTTTCACTGATGAGGAAGCTGAAGCCAGAGAGCTTGAGTCAGCTGCCCAGGGTCTCACAGTTAGGACCAGATCTCTCTGAGCTCTGTCAGAGCCACAGGAGTCCAACTAAACCCAACTCTAGGTTGCATCTCAGCCTGGAATGGGACTCTGGGCCTTTTTTTTTCCTTCTTCACTTGGGGCGACGGACCAGACTCCTTCCCTCTCCCCTTGTTACCACCACCCATATGTCCCAAGGAGCCTGGCTGTGGGGCGGATGTGGTCCCCCCGGCTGCCCACTTCCTTGCTGCTTCTGCCAACAGCAGCTTCAGCCCTTCTG
This sequence comes from Cervus elaphus, assembly GCF_910594005.1. NCBI lineage: Eukaryota > Metazoa > Chordata > Mammalia > Artiodactyla > Cervidae > Cervus > Cervus elaphus. The sequence continues at coordinate 35,709,603 of NC_057824.1, forward strand.
AAGTGAAGTTGTTTTTTTTTTTTTTTTTCCTGTTGATCCCTCGAGGGGAAACAGATGTGGGAGGGGAGGGTGGTAGGCACACCCACACTCACCTAAGCCCGGAAGTACCCCAGGTTCCAGACTCCCTTCTGAAATGTGTGGGCCACTGGAGGCCCCAACTTCCCCCTAGATACCCCGCCAGAATCCCCACCCACCCTGTTGTGTTCCTGCTTTTCCTCTGGTAGATAAACCTCCTTCCAGTCCTAACTCATTGTTGGGCAAGACTTCCTGCTTGAGACCCAAGTTCCTAGTACTAGACCAGCTAAAAGCCAAGCAGTGTGGTTAAGAGAAGGGGGCCCTGGAGTTGGACAGACCTAGGCTCAAATCCCAGTGCTACCTCTGACAAGCTGTGTGGCCTCAAACAAGTTAATTAACCTCTCTGAGTTCCTCTGTGAAATAAGCATGGGTGTACCAACATCAGAGGGCTGTAGGGATAAGGCACCCGAAGGTCTTATTAGCTCAGTGTCCGGCACACAGTAAATAATAAATGCTGGCTATTTCCATTACTGGGTGGAACAGAAGGGATCTCTCCTAGTGTCTGCAGGCCCCTCAGGCCTGGGACGCCCATTTCTAAGGCTTTTCTCTGCCTTCCAGGGCGGGGCCTCCCTGCAGTTTCACTTTAGCAAAGGCGTCTCCTTGCTATCTGCTTTGTCTCTTGGTCTGTTTCCTTCCTATTCTCCATGGTGGACAATCACACACAACCCCCCCCCTTTTTTTTCTGGTCCCCATTTCTGTCTGTGAGAGAGAGACATCCAGAACACCCTGATTCACCTCTGGGGAGGACGGGGGAGTGGCCATCATCGAAAGAGCACTTGGGTCCCTGGGTAAAAAGCCCTTTTCTTCCTTGTCTCTAGCTCCGGCTCCCGGATCCATTAGCCTCCTTGAGTCATCCCCAATCCCAGAAGAGCAATGGGGAGGGGCATTTGAATAATAAGAAACCTCTGCAGCTCAGATAGGTAGCAAAACGTCCCATTTCACCCGATTCACAGAGGACTGCTGAGTATCTGTCATGTTCAAAGCACATGGGAGGAGGGGGAGAGGTAGCAAAAGAAATGGAATATCCATCCCCCAACCTGTGAGGGGCTTGACGGAACCTGTACTCCTCCGATCACCCTTCAGTCAGCCCACAGGGGTGGCAACACTGGGACTTTACTATTCTCCGTTTTTGCCAATCGAATGGGTGCAAACGTATCTTGTTTTCGTTTGCATTTCCCAGGTATTCATGCAGTTTGGCATATCTTCATGCACTTGTTGCCCATTCATATTTCTTTCTCTGGGAATCCCCTCTTCATATTACTTTGTCCATTTTTCTAGTGGGCCTTTTCTTACTGATGGATACTAGCTGTCTTTAGATATAGTGGAGACCAGTCCCTCGTCTGTGCTATATGTTAACAATAAATCCCCCTGGTCTGCCGCATGTCTTTCCTTTTTGTTTATGAATCGTTTCGCCACGTGGACCTGTCACTTTCATGGTCAGATGTTTCAGTCTTCTGAATGGCTCTGGGTTCGTCTCCCCTCTGATAGCACTGTGATTTGTGCTGACTTGTTTGTTTCCCGTCTGTCAGACAGTGAGAAACTTGAGGGCAGGGACTACCTTTTATTCATGTCTTCATGTCTGTCTCTTCAGGGACCCATGCAAGGCTGGGCACAGAGTTTGTGCCTGAATGAGTTTGCCCCCGCCTTTTTTTTTTTTTTTCTGAAAACAGGTTTTATGCCTGAATGAGGGAGTGAATGAAAAAGCCGTGTGCTGCCCTCCCGGCAAAGATGGGGTCTTGCTGCAGAGAAGGGAGTGAGTCAGGGTGTGAATCAGAGCCTCTTCCCTGGCTCAACTGACATTTCAAAAGCCCAGAGCAGAGCAGAGAAGACCCCTCATTCCAGGGAGCTCCCCCACCCTCAACTCACTTCCTGAGCAGGCTCTGCTGGTTATTGTGCGTATGTGTGTACATGCATGCACATGTAGGGCATTTATCACTTAAAACTGAATAGGTCTTGCATTCTGTGTGTGTGAACAAGGCTGAAACATTCTCCGAGAGGACCTGTGCTTGTGTGTGGGTGTTGGGGACACTGAGTGGAGAGGAAAAGAGAGAGCTGGGGGCGTGTGAAGAATCTTTGCCACGTACTGCTTACTGCATTTGCCGCTGGGAAGATGGGGCGGCTGGAGGGTGTTCAGCCACTCTGGGAGGTATCCTTAAGCCCGGCTTTCTGAAGTCTCTGGATCTGTGGCCACATGATGCTCTTCCTCCGCCACGTGGCTGGCTGCTGTCCCCGCTGCAGCAGGCGCTTCCGTTTCGTTCCCAGAGGCTTGGCTTCTCCATTGTCATTTTCCAAAGTTGTGGAGAGTGCCAGTTAGATTGTTAGACCCAAATAAGTGGAAATGTGTGAAAAAATAGTAAATATTTACTGTACCTTTTTGTGGAGCAGGTTATTGCCATGGAAATGCTCTGCACGCGGATCTGGGTGACGGAGGGAAGCTAGCTCAGGAGCTAGGGGAGCGTTTGGACGTGATGCAGCTGGAGCTGGCAGGTTTAGGAGTGAGCGCTGTGGGTTTGGAATCGCAGTGCAATTGGGTGAGGCTGCAAACCTTGGTCCCCAGTTGGCCTGTAGAGAGAGGGCATTTGTTTACTGCTTACCACGTGCAGGGTACTGTGCTGAGCCTTCGATGTGCCTTATTGCATTTCATCTTCATACCAGCCCTGTGAGATGCCATTATCCTCCTGGCTTCCTGGGGGCACAGATGGTAAAGAATCTGTGTGCAATGCAGGAGACCCGGATTCAATCCCTGGGTCAGGAAGATCCCCTGGAGAAAGGAATGGCTTTCCACTCCAGTATTCTTGCCTGGAGAATTCCATGGACAGAAAAGCCTGGCAGGCTACAGTCCATGGGGTTGCAAAGAGTTGGACACGACTGCGTGACTGACACATTTCCTGGGGCACAGAGCTTGAACAGCTTGTGGAAGGGACTCAGTCAGTGAATGGGAGAGTCCCATGACCATGATTCTCCAGAGCCTGAGCCTTTACCACTAAGCCTTCTCCATGATTTACTCCAGAGGAAGCTATCTAGCCATCCACAGTGGGTTTGTTTTCCAATGTTGGATTTGTTGCCAATGTTCAGAAACCATAGATTGTTTCCAGCTTCTCTTGAAAACGTGGATGAGCTGGCTGCTGGCTGGGGGCTTCTCTTCCTGAGCATCTGCTCCTGAGAGGCTGCCCAATTCGGCTGGGGCGCCTGCTCTCCAGTCAGCACTGGGCCCACTCCTGTTGCAGCTGGGTGAGATCTGAGCATCACACTCAGGAGCTGTTGGAATTAATTGAGAATTTGCTACTGAGAGCTTTTCATCCTGTTAGAAATGATGTTTCATTTTAGCTGTTGTTTTCATTTGCCAATTAGAGCTTTGGGGATTATTTGATTTTCTTCCTGTGGTCTCAAGAATTTGTGAGTGGTTGAGTGAAGAACTTCATGGCGGGAAGAAAGGGCTTCAACAGGAGATGTGATGTGTTAATGTATTCGTTCATTCATTTGTATATTCATTCAACATGTTCATTGAGAGTTAGATGCTGCAGTTACAATGGACAATAGTCTTTCCTTCAAAGAGCTCACTATCTAATTGGGAAAGATGTAAATCAGCATTACAAAACAATGCAGAAATACCATGATTGAGGTGCTCCCAGGCGATTCTGAGAGTGTACAAGAGGACATCTATTCACATCTTGGGGATAGATCAGGGAGGCCTTCTAAAAAGAGGGGATGTTTACTGATAATCAAGTTAACCAAGCAAAGAATAATTAGAGGAAAAACATTTCAGGCTGATGGAAGGGAGAGCCTGGTACGTGTAGAGAATGCCTGAGAGTTCAGTATGGCTGAAGCAGTGTGTGTGTGTGTGTGTGTGTGTGTGTATGTGTTTGGTGATACTCAGTCCATAAGTAAAATCACACAGTCATTTGTATCTCCTGGTCCAAGTTCTCTTGGGCACAGGGCTGCCAGGTTGGTGGGAAAACAGCCCCATGAGGTACAATAGAATTAAGTCTGGGGGCAGCATTGGGGGCTACAGAGATCATTTTACAGCCATTAAGGAGCAGCTTTATTAGGTTTATTTGGTAGAGCACATCTCTCTTTGTGTGTTTTGAGGACTTTTAGAAAGGCTCCCTTCTGTTTGAATTTTTTCTCCTTAAAGTTATTCCTTTGGCTTGAATCTTGGTCTGAAGTTAGAATGCAGTGAAATACCTCTGAGTGCTACCTGGATTCTTCAGGTTGCAAAGGAAAGACTTGTCTAGAATACCTTGGGTGGAGTGAGGATTAACTGCAGATGTGTATGGGGAAATGGGATGGAGGGGACAACATTCTTCTCAGCCATATGGTTACCCCAAGACAGACTTCTTTACCACCCCTCTTCTAGAGCTGGGACTGTGGGCATCTACCCATGTACATTCCAGCTCACCAAAGCTATCTGCTTGCGTTTCTTATCCTCTACCCTAGAGAGGCCCTCATTGGTTTACTTAGGCTGTATCCAGTATGGATAATTTATGCCACATCATCCATTTATCCATCTATCCATCTATCTGTCTATTCATCCATCCATCCATCTAGTTCCATAACAAATGTTAATTTAGCACCTACTCATCTGTCAAACACTATGCTGGATTCAGGATTACAGTAATGAATAAGACAGCTACAGTCACTGTTCTTAAAGAGTATATAGTCAGAGGGCAGTCAGACATTAAATGTGATGAATGGCATAAAGAACTAAGAAATACATAAACCTGAGACTTATAAGTGGGACATGGATGGGTAGAAAGCCTCCTAGGCTGATTTTTGTGTCCAGGGGAGCTTTGTTAGTTTCATGGAACAGAAGTCTCAGGGGCTCTTCCAGGGGGAATTCAGAAGCGGGATTGGGCTCTGCAGGCTCTGTGTACTTCCTCTGGGAGATGTCATATCGAGGTATCAACCCAACCCGTGGTTGAAGATTTTCCCCAATGAGGGTAAGCTTACCTTTGCCTTTTCATGAGAGTCAGTCTAGATGATACAGAGTAAAGAGAGGAATGAAAGTGTTAGGGAGTGGTCAGTGATGAGCGCACACACGCTGAACTGACAGTGTATCGTGGGCACTAGAGCCCGAACACCTTGGTTCAACTCAGCTGCACCGCCTGCTGTGTGATGTGGCTTCATGCCTCGGTTCCTTGTATGTAAATTGTGAATAAAATACCCACATCATAGGGTTAGAGTGATAGAAGATTCAGTGTGTTGATATAAGGCACTTAGAACAATGCCAGGCACAGGATGAAGGTAGGCGCTTATTAAATGTCAGTCATTAGTTTGAGTATCATGATTGCTAATACGGTGTCAGCCAATCTTGTCTGCTTTTGACAGCTCTTTCTTTGGTGGACCATAGCTGTGGCCTTTCGTCCCATATGTATGATACATGAAGACGTATCTTTCCTATCTGAGTACTTCAGTTCATTACTGTTCTCAGGCAGGTTCTTCACTGATTCTGTGGCCCCATTTTTGCCCCCATCCCCAACACAGCACAGTGTCTTGGCCTGGCCCAATGTTCGTATCTGGGGATATGTGTGCATTAGGGCAGGTGATGTATTCTCTGGGGGGCAGAGTAATGATTAAGGTTGACTGTAACATCACAGAGGGCTTCCCTGGTAGTGCTAGTGGTAAAGAATCTGCCTGCCAGTGCAGGAAACACAGATTCAATCCCTGGGTTGAGAAGAACCTCTGGAGGAGGAAATGGTAATCCACTCCAGTATTCTTACCTAGTAAATTCCATAGACAAGAGGAGCCTGGTGGGCTATAGCCCATGGGGTTGCAAAGTGTCAGACATGACTGAGCTACTGAACACACACACACCATCACAAAAGCACTTGGAGAGATGAGATGCAGGCCCCTGGCCCTCCAGGGTTGGGTATCGAGAAGTGTTGGACTCAGCCCGTCTGCTCCCCTGCACTGGGTGCTACTGAGGCCCTCAGCAGGCTGCAGTGAGGCATTTACTTCTCTCACTATGAGCAAGACCTGGGAAGGGTCATCTTACCTCTCCTTTTGTTGCCTCTGCCCTGAACTGCCCACGAGTGACTAGGGGGTCCTGATGGAGGCGAGCCTGGTAGATGTGGGATGACCAAGGCCACGCAGCTGGAGCCAGGCCAGAAAGAGGGGGACCTGCCGAGGGGATGACATGCCGTGGGTCGGGGTGGCCTCTGCTTGGCACGGCTGAAAGGACTTTTCCTTTGCATTTGAGTTGTGTCCCACACTGACCTCTGGTGCCGTGGGATCCTCATTCAGCAGATGGGACTACTTAGTACTCACTCATTCGTAGGCTGTGGTCTGCATTTCTGTCTTTGTGTTTTTTAGTTATCTCTGTATGTTTGGTCACCGAAGACACAATTATTATAAAAGAATGTAACAGTGTATAACTATGTAGCCTAGATAGAAAGTTCCTACCCTATAGAGCCTGCAGACTTAACCTTTAGTTGTATTATCCTGTGAAATATTTTACTTGTAAATATAAACATATATTACTAATTAACAAAAATGAAAACATATCCTATATGCAGTTTTTACAGCCTACCTTTTTTAGGGGGGGCTGTTATATCTTGGACTTTTTCCTATATGAATACCTTATTTAGATCTACCGTATTAAATGGTGCTTCCCTGTTGGCTCAGTCAGTAAAGAGTCCACCTGCAATGTGGGAGACCTGGGTTCGATCCCTGGGTCAGGAAGATCCCCTGGAGAAGGAAATGGCAACCCACTCTAGTATTCTTGCCTGGAGAATTCCATGGACAGAAGAGCCTGGTGGGCTACAGTCCATAGGGTCACAAAGAGTCACACAAAACTAAGTGACTAACTTTCACTTTCAACTTTATTAACTGGTGATATAGTATTTCATAATAGGATGGCTACCATCTTAGGTATTTATTTTATAATTTGACCAATATCCTATTGATGGGCACTTGGATTGGATCCAATTTCTCTCTTTTTGAGCATGAATCTGTGAACATTCTTGGTCACTTCAGTGACTATTTCTGTAGAGCAATCTTTGAAATAGAATTTTTAGGGCAAAGGATGTGAATACTTTCACTTGTAGTAGATATTGCTAAATTGCACTCCAAAAGGTTGTGCCAATTTATGCACCCACTGGCAGTGTGTGAAAGTGCCTCTAAGAAATGTCTTTTAAAAGATAAAATACCTATTGTTAAGCCATGAAACACTTTTCAAATAATTACTGAAAATTCTTCCAGCTGTGGCGTAAGATGTGAGCGTCCCAAAAGGACTGAAAGGTCTTGGGAAACATGGGAGCTTAATGTATTAAAAGGTGACATTTTGATCAATGGGAAAGGAATGGTTTATTTAATAAATGGTGCTGGCATAATTGGATGGCCACATGGAAGCATGCAAAATTTGACTCCTAACTCACATCTTATAAAAAAAGGAAATTATGGGTGGAGTAAATTATAGACAGAGTAATGATTTTAAAGTACAAATAATATAAAGAATATTAGAGGAAATTTTAGGAGCATATACAGGTAAGCCTGAGTGGGGGAAACCCAGAAGCCATAAAGGAAAAGATTAGAAAACTAATTTTTGATTTTGTAAAAATGATCTAAGCTTTTGGAAGGAGAATGTATTCATGAATTGCTTATTAAATTAAGAGATACAATTGAAAATAGACCCAGTAGATAATGTACAATGGTATCCAGTATGAATAAAGTTGAAGTTAATAAGTTTTTTAAACACTAATTGAGGGCAAGAGCAGAAGGGGGTGACATATGGTTGGATGGCATCACTAACTCAATGGACATGAGTCTGAGCAAACTCTGAAATTTAGTGAAGGAGAGGGAAGCCTGGCGTGCTGCAGTTCATGGGGTTGCAGAGTCGGACATGACTTAGTGACTGAACAACAGCATGCACCCCAGTGTTTATGTTAATGTGATTATTTACATTATGTACAATTGCCAAGATCCGGAAGCACCCCAAGTATCCATCAATGGATGAGTGGATAAAGAAGATGTGGTATCCATAAGAGTAGAATACTACTCAGATGTAAAAAAAAAAATGAAATGTTGCGATTTACTACGATGTGGATGAACCTGGAGGGCACTGTTCTTAGTGAAGTAAGTCATACAGGGAAAGTCAAATACTGTATGTTAATCACTTATATGTGGAATCTAAAAAATGCAATAAAGTAGTGAATGTAATAAAAGAGAAGCAGACTCAGAGACGTAGAGAACAAACTAGTTGTTACCAGTTGGAAAGAAGGAAAGTGGGAGAAGTAGTGATTAAGAGGTACAGATTGCTATGTATGAAATAAATAAGCTACAAGGATATATTGTACAGCACAGGGAAGATAGACATTTTATAATAACTTTAAATGGAGAATAATCTGTAAAATTTTTGAACCACTGTGTTGCACACCTGAAACGACCTTAATATTGTAAATCAGCTACCTCAAAAAGCTGCTATAAACATTTGCATATTTTTTTAAAAGAAAAAAGTTTTAGGACATACACATGTCCAGGGGACACTGGTCAAGGGTTGAAAGTCTATGGTTTTTATTCTAAGTAGAGTTGGATGATAAACTAAAAATTATATGGCCCCTAAACCTAGTAAGCTCTGAAAGAGTAAAGAAAAAGGAAGGAAATGTTTTCTGTTTCTTTTATTTTTTATTGTTTTGAACAAGTTGAGTACCCACCCAAAGCCTCAGTTGTCCCAGGAGAGAGGAGACAGAAACACTCCATCAAAACAAAGCTTCAGCCACACATTCTAGTTCTCAGGGAACACAGAGCTCCTTTCCCTTTGTGCCTGGTCCTACTTGAAACCTCAGGCCTCCCTGTCCTTCTTGAAGTCTGGGTCTCTCAGGCTGTTCCTGGAGTTTTTAGCAAACCCCCTCTCCCCACTATGCACCACAGTATTTGTACCATCCTCTGAATCCGCCCTGAAGACACTTCTTTGTATTAAACTTTCCCCATTGTAAGGGCTCCCTCAATGGATCAGTGGGTAAATAATTCAATTCCCTGGAGATGAAAATGGCAATCCACTCCAGTACTCTTGCTGGAAATCCCATCGACAGAAGATCCTCGTGGGCTACAGTCCAAAAGGTTACAAAGAGTCGGACACATTGGCTATCACCGGGGAACGGTGGTTGATGGACCCACTCTCCTTCAACTCCTAGCTCTGTTATTCTGTACCTGCAGGGCTCACTGATCTTAAAGTTAGCAGTACATTTAGAAGGAGGCAGGCAGATGTGGCTTCCAGTGCTTGCTTTCCCACTCTTGAGATGAATGACCTTATAAAAAGTTCTAAACCTCCATTTCCTCATCTGTAAAACAGGGATAAAATGGCCTTGGCTTCCCTAGTGGCACAGTTGGTCAAGAATCTGCCTGCAATGCAGGAGACCTGGGTTCGATCCCTGGGTGGGGAAGATCCCTTGGAGAAGGGAAAGGCTACCCACCCGAGTATTCTTGCCTGGAGAATTCCATGGACAGAGGAGCAGGGCCGGCTTCAGTCCATGGTATTGCAAAGAGTTGAACACAACTGTGCGACTACTTTCACGTTCAAAATAGTCCTGCCTCCTTGCACTGCTCTGAAGATTGTTGTTGTGATTATTGCTGAGTGTAGCACTTGGCATTTAGGAAATGCTTGATAAATGTTAGCTATTGGCGATGGTTCTTTCTTTTTCTCTTTCTTTGTTACTTTAAGTGGCTCCTTACCGATGCCTGCAGAAATAGATTGATTTCGCGCCAGGGTTTAGGGAGAGCTCAAGTTCACTCATTGCCTTAGGGGTAACAGTGGTGGTTCAGAGCCAGACGCTGGATCCAGACTGCCGTCCGTCATTCAGCTCCTGGTTTTGCCGCTTACGCCTGTGTGCAAATTACTTAGCATCTCTGTGCCTTATTTTCATCATTTGCAAAATGAGGATCATAATGGAAGCTAATATAGTTCTTACCAGGATTAAACAAATTAATATTTATAAAACAGTTAAAGACTGTCTGGCTCATTGTCAGTGTTACATAAATGTTTGTTAGAATAATTACAAAATAAACACTTAGATACATTACTGACCCCCTGTGGATCATGTCAAGGATGAAGGAAACAGCATGCTGAAAACCCTGGTGAGCTGTGTGCATATGAGAGGTGTTATGGTGATTCATCATTATGTGCCTGGACACTTTCCATTTTGCTTTTAGAATCAACCCCGGCCAAAAAAGGAGCTCTAACTGTTGAGAAGCTGACACCGTGGGGGCAATTTCTGAATCTCTTTTTGTCCCTCTCTATTTGATCTTCTAAAACCTTTCACTAATGCATCTTCGGGATAGGACCAAAAAAAAAAAAAAATACTGAGTGAATGTACTGTTGCTGTTTTGCTTCCAGTAGTGGGAGTGAGTGATGTTTTCCAAAGGGATGGGTGGACAGGCAGAGCCTAGCAGGAAAGCCTTCTTGCTAAATCGAGGACTTTTGAACACAAATAGGCACAAGTTTGCTTGCTGTTTAAATAGAATATTAGCAATTATTATTTATCCAGTCGGAGCCTCCTGGGTTTGATGCCACCTCAAATTAGCAGTCTGCATTCTCTGCTGCCCCTTGTCGTCTCCCTTTCCATAACCCTGCATAGAAACCACTTCCCCAGAGGTCACCCCAAGTAAAAATATCAGCATGTGTTTATTAGCACCATCTCCCAGGTGCTGGGCTAAGTATGGATTTATCCTCATTTAATCCTCACAGCAGTTCTGGGTGATATTCCCCCCATTTTACAGATGAGGACACTGAGGTGCAGAGAGACTGGCAACATGCCGTGGCAGACACTGCCGGGGCTTGCTCATGTCCCTCCCCTATCCATGTCATTGCATTCTGGCCTGACTCCCTCCTGGCAGTGCCTGCATCTGTTTGTCTGAGGGCTTGCTCTGGACATTGGCTCATTCTGTCTACTTGCATATTAGGCTGGACAGGCAAAGCGTGACGCCTCCCCCAGGAGCAGTTCCCAACAGTAACTGATGAGCCTGAGGGAGAAATACTTCTGAGGCTTGTGATTCCTAGAGTTCCCCAGCAGGACGAGGATCTAGTTGCCCAAAGTGGTAACGAGCTTGAAAACGCATCCTTTTTAGGCGACCTTCCCTCCCCGTCTCACTTCCCCACTCCGTACTGGTACTCCCGGGAATCACTTCTCAGAGGAACTGCTTGTCCTTCAGGCAGCATCTTAGGATCTGCTTCTGGGGTGTCCCAAACCGTGGCCCAGGATCCTAACTTCAATAGCCTTTTATGTCTTCATCTTCCCTATGGCATTTGACATGACTGATGGCTGTCCCTTCTTAAAATTCTTCCCCTTTGCAGTTTCTGTGACGCCTGGTATGATTCTCTTTCTTCCTCTGCTGCCTCCTTTTCTTTCTCATTCACTGATTTTTCTTCTTCTTCTTTTTTTTTTTTGATTACTCAATTTTAGGCACTTCCAGTGTCTCCGTGGGCTTCCAGGTGGTGCTAGTGGTAAAGAACCCACTTGTCAGTGCAGGGGAACATAAGATACCCGGGTTCGATCCCTGGGTTGGAAATATCCCTGGAGGAGGGCATGGCAACCCCTCCAATATTCTTGCCTGGAGAATCCCATGGACAGAGGAGCCTGGTGGGCTAAAGGGTAGCGAAGAGTCAGACAGGACTGAAGCGACTCAGCAGCAGGAACAGTGCTGAGGACATAATATACTCTCAACAAGTGGCAGCTCTTATTAGCCTGGGGCAGAAACTGAAACTTCGCAGGCTCATGGAGAGTTGAAACTTGCATTTTGAAAATTCAGGGCAGAGAGGGAGAGGCTGGGATGCCTGCTTTGCGGCACATCAGTGAGCAGCAGCCGTCTCGTTACTCTCCTTGACGGGGGCCGGGGGAGTCTCATTTAGGGGGTGGAGGCCCCTGCCCTTCTGATGGGAGGTGGTCTTCTCTGATGTCGCTGGGGTGTCCAGGTTGGTGGAGTGTCACCAGCACTTGTTGGCCTGTTTGATCTAAGGAGGGTGGCCTTGCCCCTCCTGGGGAAGAGGCTCATTAAGGTTGGTGAGGGGTATGTTTCCGAGGACTTCCAAGGGTTCCCTGGGGTGGCAGCGTGAGGAGGTCCCCTTGACTCATTTTGTCTCAATTAGTTGCTGTAGATCTCTACACGATGTTTCTCCCTCTGGCCAGCCACGGGAATGGGTCATCCTTGGACTTGACTCTCAGTTTGAGAACTTCCCGCATCACCCTTGTCATTATAGTAAACCCTCTCCAGGGTTTATTGAGGGTGTGCTTGTGACAGCGTGCTGACATTTCGAGGACTTTAGGGCTGCCAGGAGGATTAAATGCCTTAGAAGGCATGTCTCTCTGTGCTGTGGATTATGGTAGCCACAAGCCACATGCGGTTACTTAAATCTTTAAAATGAAAAAATCCAGTTTCTCAGTCACAATTGTTGTTGTTCAGTCACTAAGTCGTGTCCGACTCTTTGAGACCCCGTGGACTGCAGCACGCCAGGCTTCCCTGTCCTTCACTATCTCCCGGAGTTTACCCAAACCCATGTCCATTGAGTCGGTGATGCCATCCAACCATCTCATCCTCTGTCGTCCCCTTCTCCTCCTGCCCTCAGTCTTTCCCAGCATCAGGGTCTTTTCCATGAGTCGGCTCTTTGCATCAGGTGGCCAAAGTATGGGAGCTTCAGCTTGAGCTTCAGTCTCAGTCCTTCCAATGAATATTCAGGGTTGATTTCCTTTAGGATTGACTGGTTTGACCTCCTTGCAGTCCAAGTTACTCTCAAGAGTCTTCTCCAGCATCACAGTTTGAAAGCATCAATTCTTCGGTGCTCAGCCCTCTTGATGGTCCAACTCTCACATCCATATGTGACTACTGGAAAAACCACAGCTTTGACTAGATGGACCTTTGTCAGCAAAGTGATGTCTTTGCTGACACAATATTGTCAGTCACAGTAGCCACCTTCCAAGTGGACAGTGCATATAGAGAACATTTCTCTCATTGCAGGAAGTCCTCCTGGGCAGGACTGGTCTAGAGCAAGAGTCGGTAGACTTTGGCTCATGGATCTCCTGGCTCAATTTGTAAACAGAATTTTGGGGGCACACAGCCGTGTCTGTTAGTTCACATGTTGTCTGTGGCTCCTTGTTTGGGCTACAAGGAAGATTTGAGTAGTAGTGGTTGAGACCGAGGAGCCTGTGGAGACTAAAAGATTTACTCTCTTAGCCTTGAAGAAAAGGTTTCCTGACCTCTGGCCTTGTGCTTGATAAGGAAATGTGTGCTATTTTTTACTTATATAAAAATAACTTTAGTTCCCTAGGTAACCTTTCAAAGTCACTATTCTGTCCATCTCAGAGATGGGGAAACGGGACTGTAGTTCTATACAGCACCTTCCAGGAGGGCAAAGATCTTATCCATCTCACTTGTCATTTACCCTTATATCTGGGGCAGTGCCTAGCACACAGTAGACATTTAGTGCATGTTTGGTGAACAATGAATGGATAAGTAAATGTGTAAATGAACTTTATGTGCAGGATAAGTTGCTTCAGTCATGTCTGACTCTTTGCGACCCCATGGACTGTAGCCTGCCAGGCTCCTCTGTCCATGGAATTCTCCAGGCAAGAATACTGGAGTGGGTTGCCATGACCTTCTCTAGGGGTTCTTCCTGACCCAGAGATCGAATCCACATCTCTTAGGTCTCCTGCATTGGCAGGCAAGTTCTTTACCACTGGGCCCTATAATGTCTTTACAAACAAATACAAAAATCTGATCAGCTCCATTGTACAGAGGAGAAAACAGAGGCCCTTCAAAGAGGGGAGTTGCCTTGTCAGAAGGACGTGCTGCTGGATGTGTAAGCTGGGGCTTTAGCTGAGTCGTCTGTGTGTTTCCTGAACCTTCCCCACCACCACTCCACCCCCTCTGGAAGCTGCCCAGATGCAGAACGGGGCCGCGCCACCCCCTGCTGCAGCCAGATGGTTGTTTAGTTGTGCGTGTCTTCATCTCCAGCTGCTAGCCTCAGCTGCTCTGTGGTGCTCTTGGACCGGATGCTTCCTTGCTCCTGCTGAGGCCCTTGGGTCCAAGTAGGTCGGCCAAGTTGCAGTGATCTCCCTCTTGGCCACTGCAGCTCCTGTGGTTTGAGGAAAGACCATCTGTGATTTGATGTTTTTCTTAGAGCGAAACTCAGAGGACCGTGGGGGTATCTTCAGCTGAGATGCCAGAGACCATGTGAAACTGTGTGCCTTAAACATCTTCTCAGATGGCTCCTGGTAGAACATCTGCTCACAGTGGCTTCCCCATTGAATTGAGTCAAAGATGCATTAAATGAATCCAGAGCATCGCTGCTTCCAGCCGTGAAGTCCCAGAATTCCATCTCTGCTGGGCAGTGGCTTCATTAGGGGTCTGATGACTAAGGCAAGGGGTCTCTGTGGTCTGGATGTTCCCTTCTCAACATCACAGGGGGATCTCTGTGGCCTGGATGTTCCCTGTTCATTGCAGGGTTATGATCATGTGCTCTGGGGCTCACCTGCCTGGATTTGAATCCTGCCTTCCTAGCCTGATGCTGTGTGATCTCAGTTAAGTTGCTTTCTCTTCCTGAGTTCACCTTCTTTTCCTGCACAGCAGGTATAATAGTAGGACCTACCACATGGCTGTTGTGAGGATTAAAGGAGCCAATATGTGCTTGGCATCTAGTGTTGTCACTGTTCAGTCGCCAAACTGTGTGACTCTTCCCAACCCCATGGACAGCAGCACGCCAGGCTTCCCTGTCCCTCACCATCTCCCAGAGTTTGCCCAAGTTCGTGTCCGTTGAATTGGTGATGCCATCCAACAATCTCATCCTCTGTCACCCCCTTCTTCTGCCTTCAATCTTTCGCAGCATCAAGGTCTTTTCCAGTGAGTTGACTCTTCACATCAGGTGGCCAAGGGGTTGGAGCTTCAGCTTCAGCATCAGTCCTTCCAATGAATGTTCAGGGTTGATTTCCTTTAGAATTGACTGGTTTGATCTCCTTGCAGTCCAAGGGACTCTCAGAAGTCTCCTCCGGTACCACAGTTTGAAAACATCAATTCTTTGGTGCTCAGCCTGCTTCATTGGCACCTTGTACCCACTCTGTAAGGGATGATGATAATCCTGTCCCCTAATCTTTTCCTTCCGATGAGCACGGACTGTGCTTTAAATCCCATGCTGTGAGTTGGGGCGATCTCATACTCAGTCATCTGCAGGGGTCTGGAAGGAAACTTAACTGAGCGAGTTGAGCTGGGTGGGGATTGCTGTGAAGTGGAGAATCCAAGGTGGTCTGGGAGGGCGAGCAATTATTCTTGCTTTCAACACTTGTCTATTGAGTATCTTCCATGTGCCAAGCACTGTTCTAGGTGTGGAGACAGAGAATGAACCAGACAGAACTCTCTGCCCTCTTGCAGTTTACGTGTTAGCGGACTCAGGTTTAATGGCTTTGTCACCACACAAGAATGTGGGCCCACCGTTGCCATTACTTCTGCTTTTTGGAAAGAAAAGCCAGAAATCTGGATTTTTTAAAAACCATGAGGGAGTTTGAGGTTAGCAGATGCAAACTAGCATATACAGCGTGTTCTACTGTAGAGCACCACGGACTGTTGTCACTCTCCTATGATAAACTGTAATGGAAAAAAATATGAAAGAGAATATACGTAACTGACTCACTTGGCCATACAGCGGAAATGAACACAACATTGTTAATCAGTTATACTTCAAAAAACTAAAAACCAACAACAACTATGAGCCGGCAATGGTTTTAAGCACTGGCTGTGGTTATATATTATTTTGTGAAGCACTGTGCTATGCTTCATCATTCAGTTATATCTGACTCTTTGTAACCCCATGAACTATAGCCCACTGTAGCCTGCCAGTCTCCTCTGTTCATGGGGCATCCCCAGGCAAGAATACTGGGGTGGGTTGCCATGCCCTCCTCCGGGGGAATCTTCCCAACCCAGGGATCAAACCCAGGTCTCCCGCGTGGCAGGCGGATTCTTTACCGTCTGAGCCACCAATGTGGGCCAAACCGGGATCCCCAGGCCTCCAGTTGGCAGCCCCTGCTGTGAGGTGCTCCCCAGATGGCTTTGGGAGGAGGGGAGTCTCTGCTCCGCACACCAGCAGCCGGGCTGATGTCAAGGTCATCGGGGCAGGGGGCGTCTCCTCCCCATCCCGCAGGGAGGTTCCCTTGGCATTTCTGCCCACAGCACAGATGACGCTGCCATGCTGCAGACTGCAGGCAGCGAGTGTGAATATTCCTTCTCTCATCCTTCCTGTTCCCAGCCCCCATACAGCCTGTATCAAGAGGACAGAAGCAGCGTCCGTAGTTACCCGTGGGGGGAAGAGGGAGGTGACCGTGGCGACGTGGAGAAAATGCAGTGGGTCCAGGAAGCAGCCTTTGAAGCCAGAGAATTAATTATGTTTGTTCCCTGAATCTTTATTAAAGTGGAGAACTGATCTAAAAGCCTGTGTGGGAAGGATGGGGAATAGGATTGAGGAGGAAAGAACTTGAAGATGCTACCAGGAGCGGTTCCTAACAGCGGGAGGGTTTGGAGAGAGTGGTGAAATTCCTGGGAAAATGTGAGACATGCTTATGGAGGTGCTTTGTGTTCGGGGAGCATGGTGCTGCGAGGCTAGCTTTTATAGGTGGTTAGCCCTAAGTGGGGCATGGACTCTCTGGTTTGCGTCTGTCCCCCACCTCCCGCTGTTGTACTTCACCCACTTGTTTGACTCATTTAGCTTCTGTCCTTACCTTCGTAGGTCTTAGAGCTGGTGGCCCCTGCTCTGTGGAGGCCATGTGACAGAGTGCTTGAGATGGTGGACTCTAGGCTTAGAATGAGCCTGATCTGCCTTTTACTATCTGTGTAACTCTGGACAAGTTCTTCTGCCTCTATGATGGTACATGTCAGGATCTCAGCAGGAAACTGAGATCCCCCAGAGGCCTTCAGTGAAGGGGTTCTTTAACACCTCTAGTGGGGAAGACTCTGGAGAAGACTCTTGAGAATCCCTTGGACTGCAATGAGATCAAACCAGTCAGTCCTAAAGGTAATCAACCTTGAATGTTCATTGGAAGGACTGGTGCTGAAGCCCCAATACTTTGGCCACCTGATGCCCTTAGCCGACTGGTTGGGAAAGACCCTGACGCTGGGAAAGATTGAGGATAAGAGGAGAAGGGGGTGACAGAGGATGAGATGGTTAGATAGCATCACTGATTAAGTGGGCATGAATTTGAGCAAACTCTGGGATATGGTGGAGGACAGAGGAGGCTGGTGTGCTGCAGTCCATGGGGTCTCAAGGAGTCAGACACGACTTAGCAACTGAACACCGACAACCGGGAGGAAGAAACATGTGGAGGTAACTTGTGGGGACCCTGGAGCCTGAGGCAGAAGGGATTGTTGGCACAGTGGTGGTCCTGAAGGGACATAACTGCTTCCCGGTGGTACCATCAATTCAAGGAGGAAGCGGGGAAGGTACCTAGCCTCTCTCCTCCTCTCCAGTCACCTGTTGGTTCCACCTGTCTGAGGCCAGCTGGAAACCAGGAGGCAAGGGGCCTGGATGATTCATTCTGTAGGGATCAGCCTCCCAAGGCTTGGGTCATGGCAGAGGCAGGTGGAGATTGGATCTGGGAGAGAAGCAAGGAAAACGGGCTCACTGATCCTCACTTTCCTAACTTTGAAAGTGGAGGATAATATGGCTGCCCACCTCGGAGTGTTCTTGGGGTGAAAATACTCCCTCAGGGTGCCTGCCCAGTAAGTGCTGAGAATCTCTGTGGGTCACAAGGCCTTCCTAGGGACCGAGGGCCCAGAGAGAAGTGTTCTGTGTGTTGTCTCATCATACAGTTTTAGGATGAAGAAATCTTCCCCTCCATCCCCTGTAATGGGAGCCTGGGATGATGGCTTCTTTTGGGGAGCATGTGAGGTGGAAGGTAGCAGGTAAGAATTAAGACTCTGGAGCCAGATAGTCTAGGTTCTAGCCTGACTGTCACTTGCTGTCAGATCTCTTAGCTTCTCAAGGCCCATTTTTTTTCATCTGTGAAGTGGGGCTGTTGGTAATTCCTGAATCGGAGTTGTGAGGATTAAATGTAAAGAGTTTAAGGCAGTGCCTGGAACATAATGGACAATCAGTAGATAGTAGCTATTGCTGCTATTGCTATCTTCCCCTCCTCCTCCCTCCTCTACTTTTCTGTCATCGCCGCCACCACCATCATCACCATCACCATCACTGTGGGTTGAGTACCTGCGTGCTAAGTCACTTCAATCCTGTTTGACTGTTTGCGACCCTATAGACTGTAGCTTGGCAGGCTCCTCTGTCCATGGGAAGATATCTAGGCAAAAATACTAGAGTTGCTATGCCCTCCTCCAGGGGATCTTCTTGACCCAGGGATCGAACCTGAGTCTCTTAGGTCTCCTGCATTGGCAGATGGGTTCATTACCACCGGTGCCTCCTGGGAACCCCTACCTACTGTGCGTTAAGCAAAACTGACCTGTTATCATTAAAGAATTTCCCATTGCATGGAGTCCATCCACCAGCTCTCCCGGGAGCTTCATTGATCATACCATTAATCCTCTCGTCCTCCCACAGATATGATATTTCAGGGAGTGATTGATGGGTGTGTGTGTGTGTACGTGGGGGAGGGTGGGCTTGTGCCTGACTCTGGGGACACGGTGCTTTGTTATGCAGAATAGCTTGCCTGTCATCCCACTACGAGCCCCTTCCTTGAAAAGTTCCAGGCTATTTTTGAAGCCTTCATGCCTCACATGTTCCTTTCTCCATCATGTCAATGCCAGTACGGAAACATCGGAACCTTTTGGCAGAATGTAAAGCAAAAGAGATTTCAAAGTGCATGGAGGATGAGTGTTGCTCAGATGACAGGGTATTAAGACATGACAAGAATGCTGAGTTTCCAGACTGCAGCAGCTTGTGCGTTTGTATTTAGCCCTCGTTGGATTTCTTGGGAAATCAGCGGAGGTGCCAAAGGCTAACGTCATCTCTAAGAAGGCACCAAAGGGTAGAAACACCCGCTGACATTCCGCTCCCCCCCCCCACCATAAATACACTCCGAAAGATCAGGAAAGGATGCCAGAATGAGTGGGTGGTTGCCCCGGGCAACTCCAGGCTCCGGGCCACAGGGCGCTGTGGGTGAAGCAGCTGGCAATGGAGGGAAGCCCGGGAGCACCGATGCCCCCAAAGCTTTGCTGCTGATGCAAAGCCCAAAACCACACTGGAGTCTCCTGGTGTGCAGCGAATACGTGCATCTAAGCGTGAAGGCGCCAAACCCTCACCGTTTACACACTGTGTTAGAAATGTCATGTTTTATTTACCCTCCCTGTTCTTTCCTGAAGGGTAGGGAATGACTTTGGGGACAGGTAGACCTGAGTTTCAGTCCCTTCTTTACCTCTTGCACGCATGCTAAGTTGCTCTGGTCGTGTCCGACTCTTTGCAACCCTACAAACTGTAGCCCACCAGGCTCCTCTGTCCATGGGATTCTCCAGGCAAGAATACTGGAGTGAGTTGCCATGCCCTTCTCCAGGGGATCTTCCTGACCCAGGGATCGAACCCATGTCTCCTGCATTGGCAGGTGGGTTCTTTACCTCAAGCACTGCCTGGGAAGCCCTCTGTGCCTCGTACTAGCTCTTTAGTCTTTGGCAAGTGGCTTTAAGATTCTCGTGCTCTGTGACATCCTAGAGGGGTGGGTTGGGGGGTGGGAGGGAGCTTCAAGAGGAAGGGGATATACATATAGTCATGACTGATTCGCTTTGTTGTATGGCAGACACCAACACAACGTTGTAAAGCAATTATCCTCTGATTAAAATAAAATAAATTAAAAAAGAAAAAGATTCCTGGAGTCTTTCTGAACCACTGTTTCTTCATTTGAAAAGAATTGTTGCGGCCCTTATGGGGTTAGAGATCCTGGTGTCACAGGGTCCCTGGAACTCAAAACAGTTTGGTGGGACTGCCCTGTTATGTTCAGTGCTCAGATAGTCCCAGGGGGATGAGTAGACCTCCTTCCACAAATGGGGAGACTCAGGCGGTGAGTACCTTGTCCATACCACTCACCCCAGGGTGAGCAGTGGTGCCCGAGTCTTTGGGCCCTCCTCGGAGGGACGCAGTATGGAGTAGTGGTTAGGGCTTACCTCCCCTCTGGAGTCGCTTGGGCAGGTTTTCCAAGCCTAGTAAGTCTCCCTTTTTCTGTCTGTGAAGTGGGGATAATCATAGG
Organism: Cervus elaphus; assembly: GCF_910594005.1. NCBI lineage: Eukaryota > Metazoa > Chordata > Mammalia > Artiodactyla > Cervidae > Cervus > Cervus elaphus. The sequence continues at coordinate 35,729,834 of NC_057824.1, forward strand.
CCTGCTTTCTATGGCTGTCGTGAGGGTTACATGAGATAACCATATAAGCACTCAGCCCGTGCTTGGGAGATGGTAAGCGCTCAGTACAGTCCTGTTGTTACTGTTAGCAGGATTGCTGGTGGTTGTTGCAGTTGTGGTAATAACAGCAGTAATGATAGTGTGGTCCCGTTGGTTTGTGAGTGTTGGCCTCTGGCAGCGTTGCAAATCTTTGTCCTTCTTCTCCCTTCCTCTGAGCACAGACAGTGTCTAATTACTCTCCACGTGATCCTTTTTCTAGGGCCGCTATTGTCCACCCTTCTCTCCCCTGCCCTGTGCCTGGGGAGGTAGACCTCTGTGGGCCGCATCTCCTGGGCTCTCCTGCTGACAGCCTTTGTCCCGAGTTGGGCCAATGGGAGGTGGAAGCCAGAGGCTAAAGGGCTGGATGCGGGAGGTTTGGGGTTCTTTCCACGCTCATCTCCCTCCCTCCATCTCTGCCGTCCTCCTGCAGTGACAGCTCCTGGCCGGCGGTCCTTCTTCCTTGATTCAGCTCTCACTGGGCTCTTGTTACCCTGTTTCTTTAGATTATACCTGAAGCCCTAGGTTGTGGTAACAATTTTCCACAGTTTTTAGTGTTTTAATTGAATATCTAGAGTGAATTCTATTTCCCACAGAGACTCCAAGAGACCTATAAACCTATTAAAAAATAATGTATTGAATTGTTTTCATTCTAAAAATTGAAGTGGTACAATCATTTTGGAAAAAGTGGCGGTATCTTATACAGTTAAACATCAAGTTACTATATGACACAGCAGTTCCATTCTTAGGTATTTACCAAGATAGGTTAAATTATATGCCCACACAAAGACGTGCAAATGAATATTTATAGCAGTTTTATTCATAATAGCCAGAAGCTGGAGGAAAAAAATCCCCCAAACAGCAATCAACAGATGAACAAATAAACAAACTGGGGAATAACTGTGTAAGAGAATATTACTCAGGAATAAAAATGAACTAACTACTGATATTGACAACTGCATTATTAATCATTAATAATCAAAACATTATTCAGAGTGAAAGAAGGCAGGCACAAAATAGTTTATACTGTGTGGTCCCATTAATCTGTGCTAACAGAGAGCAGATAGATGGCTGTGAAGGGCAGCGTCTGGGGTGAGGGGTTTAATTGTAAACAGGAACTTTTGGGATGATTCAGATGTTCTGTCTCTGACTGTGGGTTTACATGGGTGTAATACATCTGCTAGGCATCGCTGGTGGCTCAGACAGTAAACAGTTCCCCTGCCAATGCAGGAGACCCGAGTTTGATCCCTGGGTCAGAAAGATCCCCTGGAGAAGGAAATAACCCACTCCAGTATTCTTGCCTGGGAAATCCATGGACAGAGGAGCCTGGTGGGCTACAGTCCTGGGGTCGCAAAAGAGTCAGACATGAATTAGCAACTAAACAACAACATGTATATTCATGGACCTGTTTCTGAATTCTCTCTTCTGTTCAGTTGGTCTGTTTGTCTATCCTTACACCATACCAGGCTGTCTCATCATTGCAGAGTTATAATAGTACTTGATATATGGTGCTCTAAGTCCTTAAGCTTTCTTCTTCCTCAGGCATCCTTGGTTCTCTGCATTTCTATATAAATATTAGACCCAGCATATTCATTTTTACACACACATGTGCATATGTGTGTGTGAAATGCAAATGTGTATGCAAATGTGTGTGAAATGCAAATGTGTATGCAAAATGCACTAAGATTCTGACTGAGATTGCATGGTATATATAGGTCAGTTTGAGAACAAGTGACATCTTTACAATACTGAGCCTTTGATCCATGAACATGGTATATATAGATTAATTTCTCCCAATATTTTACAGTTTCTGTGCAGATTTATTTCACACAGTTCTTTAGATGTATCCCTAGGTATAATGATACTATTGTGTAACTTATTTTTTAAATGTTTGTTGCTGGTGTATAGGGCTTCCCTGGTGGCTCAGTGGTAAAGAATCCATCTGCCAATTCTGGAGACCTGGGTTTGATCCCTGGGTGAGGAAGATCTCCTGATGAAGGAAATGGCCACTCACTCCGGTATTCTTGCCTGGGAAATCCCATGGACAGAGGAGCCTGGTGGGCTACAGTCCATGGGGTTGCAAAGAGTTGGATACTATTTAGTGACCCAACAAGACATGATAAGGGAGGGAAAATTTGAGGGCCGTAATTTCTTGCTTCATGGTATTGGACTTAAATGAGTGGAAATGTATTTCTGTGTGATAATTTAAGCTTCGATATAAGTTTGCTTAATTCTTTGTCTAGTGAAAAAGCCCCTAACCTCATGAAGTTGATTAAATTCTGCATTTGCTTTATCATTTAAACATATTAGGGAAATAAAGTATTATAAAAAGAAGATCAAGACCTCAAAGTCCTTACAGCCAGAGATCACTCCCACCACCAACATTTCACATGTAATGTGTTTTCTTCCAGTTTTTTTCTGTACTTAGATTTTCCACCCTCAGTGGTCTTATTCAAATAAAAAGGAAAGCAAGTGGAAAGTCTCCATCCTGTGGCATTTTTGTTATGACTTTACTTGTCTCAGGCACCTAGAGTGATGGTGAGAAGCTTGTGTCCTATATCCCAAATATACTGGAAGGAAATGGAAATGTTTGGTCTGCTGAAGGAGACAGATTGGGGAAATGGGTGGAATGGGGGCATGGTCTTTGGCTTCAAATCTTAACCAATCAGTCAGTTAAATATTATTGAGCTTTTTTCATGAGCCCATACTAGGAGTGCAGAGGTGAATAAAGCATGTGGTTTCTCTGCTTGAATGGAGTTAGTCTGGGAGGGAAAGGTATTATTATTAATAGTGATGATAACAATGACAATGGCAGTCACTAATATTTATTTATTATGAACCTACTATGTGCCAGGCACTAAGGCTTAATTTTTCTGTTCGAGTTTTTAATATGTTGTTCCATTTAATCTACCAGTAGTCTTTGAGTAGGTACTCTTTCTAATCCTCATTTTATTATTGAAAAGAATAAAGTGGCTTAGAAAGTTTCAAACGGGATTGTACAGTAAGCAGATTAAACCTAGGCTAGCAGGTCAGGAAGACTCTGAGGAAATGACATTTCACGTGCGATCTGAAGGATGACAGACATCAGAGAAAAACGATGCCGGCTTCAGAGAACATAGACAGGGGCTGTTTTTTTCACGGAGGGAAGTAGGCTGGTTTTGAGTGATAATTTGGGGTCAGATTGGGCAGAATTGGTGACCGGAAGTGAGTAGTGATGCTGAGGGGAGTCAAGGGTGGCTCCTAGGGTGAGTGAGAGGAAACATCAGAAGTAAGGCAGAAGTTTAAGTAGCATTTAAATTCTAACCAAAGCTCTTGATTATTTTCCCGCTGTGTCAAAAATACAAACACTACATTCAGATAGTATCAACATAATTTTTTTTTCTGTGAACACTGATGAACTTCTGAAAATTTGAAAAACCTTGATTTTATAACCTTTAGCTAATTCTTTTTAAAATCTTTATTATTTGTTTGGGTGCGCTGGGTCTTCGTTGCACCATGAGAATTCTTAAGCATGTGGGATCTAGTTCCCCTACCAAAGATTGAACCAGGGCCTCCTGTACTGGGATGTGGAATCTTAGCCACTGGACCACTGGGGAAATCCTGTTTAGTTAATTCTCTAAGGTTGGGTTCAGAGGTGAAGTGCTATAAGTGTCTAATGTAAAGAACTACAAATGTACCCCTGAAATAGAGCAGTGTGTTTCCTCAACACACTTGTTTCTAGTGTGGAACTGATACAAGGTGGACGCAAATGGAGACTAAAGTAGTTGAAAAACCAAGCATTTTCCTAAAATTCCCTCTTTACTTCCCCCAGATCTTTGATGAGGTAGGATACTGTTAGTTGAATGTTCAGCTTTCCAGGTGACACAGTGGTAAAGAATCTGCCTGTCAATGCAGGAGACTCAAGAGATGCAGTTTTTCCCCTGGGTTGTAAAGATCTCCTGGAGAAGGAAATGACAACCTACTCCAGTATTCTTGCCTGCAGAATCCTGTGGACAAAGGAGCCTGGTGGCCTACAGTCCTTGGGGTCCCAAAGAGTCGGACGTGACTGAACATGCACACATTTGAATATTCAGATCCCTTTTGTAGAGTCGGGAAAGCATAAATAAAAAGTGGGGATGGAGACAAGGGACTTAGTTTTTTGGATATATATAGCTTCACTGTTACCTATGCTAAAGTTGTAAAGAAAAATATATCAGTATGCTTGGGAAAAATTCGTCTCTATGGATATCTTACTTTATATGAATTCAAACTTGTCTAGTAACAGGGTGAAGGAGAAGGAATGTAACTGCTATTAATTTTAAAAATTGGCTACTACATATTTTTCTAAGACTTTAGGATGTAGTTGTCATTTCCTCTAAAGTACATATTCCATCATGTTTAATAAATTGTTTTATAAAAAAACAAACAACAGGAAATGAGGCAGAAGAACAAGGATTTGGTTTGGAGCATTTTCAGTTTGAGATCCAAATGGTGGTACTTAGCAAGGAGGGGAGGGCTCTGGACTGAGAGGTTCAATTGGGAGCCACCAGCAAGAACAAAGTTATGAAGTTTGTAGACTGACAAGGTGGCCTGCGGGGAGAGTGTTCACAGGGAATAGACCAGTACCTGGGAGAGAGCTTTGAGGAATTCCAGTAGCTTAACGGCAGGCGGGGGGACAGGAGGAGGAGCCAGGGAGAGGTAGGAGATGCCCTGAGGGCAGGATGGGGAGGTTACAGGGAAGCAGAGTTCTGTGCAGTCTAAAGGACTTTCTAGTATCAGAGTTGTCCTTAGGAGGTGGAGCGCTCCTTGTCCTGCAATGAAATGGGAAGCCCAGGGACATTGCAGAAAGAGGTGGGGTCAGATGTCTTTGAATTGGCCAGAGTTTTTTGGTTCTTTGTAAGCAACAATTGAATGTAGGTGTCTTAAAAACCAAGTGGAGTGCTCGCTTCGGCAGCACATATACTAAAATTGGAACGATACAGAGAAGATTAGCATGGCCCCTGCGCAAGGATGACACGCAAATTCGTGAAGCGTTCCATATTTTTTAAAAGAAAAAAAAAAAACAAAACCAAGTGGAAGGGTATGGAGTTCTACATTCATGTCACAGCCAGGCTTTAGAAAGAACAGGGTCCAGAGTGGCTCTTGGCTCTAGGTGGCAGGAACTCAGGGGCCACCTTCTTATGGCAGTACTACTGATTCAAGAATCAAATTCCCAGGAGAACGAGTGTGATTGGCTGATTTGGGGTCACATGCCACTCCTGGCCACGGGGAGAGCTGGGCACCTTGATTGACAGCACCACCAAGACTAGACATCATGGAGCCAGGCTGGTTTCCCAAAGGAAAGTCAAGATGCCACTTTTACCATAAGGGAGAGTGGCTACTGTGCAGGCAAAACCCACAGATGCCCACTGTAAACTCCACAGCCCCGCCTTGGATTGGATGATATTGTGATGTTCCCATAACAGGCCCTGCCTTCTTGCAGAGCTGTTGCTACTGTTTTGCCTGCTAGAGGATTAAGTTTCTCTGTTTGCTTTTTAGAGTAAGTATGGGGACTGGGATTGACATGAATTTATCTCTGGGCTTCAAGCCACTAGCTCTGGAGGCTCAGTTTGGCAGATAAGACTCATGTTATTTCTTGACATGACAGTCAAGAAAAGACTTGGCCTTGTGGCTATATGGCCCCTCCTTCGTGAGCAAGGCTAGGAGCTGGTAGTAGACAGATGGTGTAAATCTCTGTTGCATCAGTGAGGTGGGTGTGGCCATCCTACAGGCACTTACTAAAAAGAAGCCCAAGTAACTGGCATCTGTGGATACAGGAGACCTGTCAAATCTTATACCTTCCAGCACTTTCTCTTACCTGAGCAAGCTTCTAAGTGCAGCCATCCTTGTAGGACTGCAGTATTTAGAGGATAATGGGCTTCCGTGATGGCTCAGTGGGTAAAGAATCTGCCTGCAATGCAGGAGACACAAGCAGACATGAGTTCGACCCCCGGGTCGGGAAGATCTCCTGGAGGAGGGCATGGCAACCCACTCCAGTATCCTGGAAAATCCTATGGACAGAGGTGTCTTACGGGCTACAGTTCATGGGATTGTAAAGTATCGGACATGACTGAGCAACTAACACTATTTAGAGGATAAGGGGAGGATGAAACCCTGTATCACAGCTTTCCTCAGTTCACCAACATGGACTGATCCACCTGCGTGTTCTTAATATCAACTCCCTAAATAAAAAGGAAAAGAGATATATCTACAGGAACACATGAAACACAGGAGGAAAGAGGGGCCCTCACTGTCCACCCTCCAACTTCTCATCCTTGGTTTATTAGTCGTAAGTTCTTGATCTCAAGAACCACAAACCCAATTCAAGTTGGTTTAGACAAAGAGGGATTTGTTGACATGTACAAAAAAGTCGAGGGGTTCTCCCTTCAGGCGTGGTTGGATCCAGGTGCTCCTGTGTGGTTATCAGATATCTCTTGGCTCTGTTTTTCTCCTTGTTGGCTTCATTCTTAGAAAAGCTTTTCCTTTGTGGTAATAAAGATGGCAGTATGCATACATGTGAGCTCCGTTGCTCCAGTCGTGTCTGACTCTTTGTGATCCTGTGGACTGTAGCTAGCCAGGCTCCTCTGTCCATAGGGATTCTCCAGGCAGGAATATTGGAGTGGGTTGCCATGCCCTCCTCCAGGAGATCTTCCTGACCCGGGGATCGAACTCACATCTGCCTATGTCTCCTGCATTGCAGGTGGATTCTTTACCCACTGAGCCACCTGGGAAGCCCAAAGATGGCAGATGCAGACTTACTCCCCACCCAACTTAGCAGTACTCCTGGAAAATAAATCCTTTTTCCTAAAAATTCTAGCAAGAGTCCTAAAGCTGATTCTCACTGGGTGGCTGAGACACATGCCCATCCCTGAATCCACACTGTGGCTGGGGTCCTGGGTCCCCCTGGCATCCAGGAGAGGGGAGGGCATCCTTAGCCAGCTCATGGAAACTGGGGGTCTGATACCCCAAATAGAAGCAGAGAGGATGGATGCTGGTTGGGCATGTTCACCACACTTGGTTTCGGGACGAGCTCTTCTCCTGGTCCTCCTGATGTGAGAGCTCTAGGGCGGGATGTGTCTGGTGAACAAGGGATGTTGATGTTTCCTCTTAGGCCATGGCTTTTTTACCTTGCTGCCCCCGCCTTTGAGGCATGATCAAAGCTGGGAGGCCATGGGGTCAAGAGCAGTCTCCATTTGTTATCCAAACAAGCAGGATATTCCCAGCAGTTGTCCTGCCCAGGTGCCTTCTCCCCAGGGTTATAGCAGAAGGTGGTAGCAGTGGGGGAGGGGGGACTTTCTTCTCATAGGTTTGTTTACTTCTGAGTCCTATCCTTTACCTCTTGTTGGCTCCACTGCTTTGTCTGGCTTAGTTAAATAAGTCTGGTAATGTTGTGAACGAAAGCATTCCTTTCCTGCAATTGCTGACCCTTGCAAGGCTCTTGCTGTGTAGTGCCAGGCTGCTGCTAAAGAAATGACGTTTGCTCTTGCTTCCATCTCTTATGGGAGGAAATCACCATCATTAGAACTCTGTGAATTCCCTTTAACGCTGGGTAAATGGTCGGCAGCCCATATGATGGAGTAAGATGCAGTTGTGGAGACAGGATGAGGTCACTGTCTACATGTTGAGATGGCATAGGCCTCCAGATGTGTTAGTTTGGGAAAAAGCATGAGGAGAGCATGCAGATCAGCAATGCTCTGCACCATTGGAATAACCTGTTCCTAGCCTCTCTGTGTGTGCTCAGTCATTTAGTCGTGTCTGACTCTTTGCAACCCCATGGACTCCCCACGGAGCCCACCAGGCTCCTCTGTCCATGGAATTCTCCAGGCAAGAATACTGGAGTGGGTTGCCATTTCCTCCACCAGGGGATCTTCCCGACCCAGGGATTGAACCTGCGTCTCTTGCATTGGCAGGTGGATTTGTTACCACTAGGGCCACCTGGGAAGCCCTCCCAGCTTCTCCAGTCTTCCTCCCAATAAACCAGAATCTCTGGAGGTGGAACTTGAGCCCTGTTTTGTTTTGAAAGCTCCAAGTGGCTGAGCGTGCAGCCCGGGCTGAGAACCAAGGGTGTAGTCTTATAATCGTATGGATGAAACTAAAGGGGCATAGATGAAACCAAAGAGGAAGTAGAGAATTATACTCCACATTTAGGCAGGGACTCATCTGTGCTCACACACTTGCAGAGAATATCACTAGAAGACAGATAAGAAATGAGAAAGAGTAGTTCCCTCTGGTAATGGGGTAGAGCCTTGACTCTCAAACGTATGCTCATCAGTAATGTTCGAATGTTAAGCCTTAAGCATGAAAAACAGTTTAAAAAAGAAATCCTAACTGCGCACCCAAGGCCGGCCAGGCAGGCCTGGGAGATGACTCTGAGCTCACGCAGCTTGACTGTGCTGGGACCAGACGTGCCCACAGACGTGCACAAACCACCCACCACCCCAGCCACAGCTGCCTTCCTCTTGACTCAGCTGTTGAGAGTGACTTCTTGAGTGAGAGAGGTGACCAAAAGCCCAGTCATTCATTTATTCATTCATTGTCAATGTACTCATTCATGTTTTTATTAAGAATCAGATACGGGGTATCTGATGTGCCAAGCACAGGAATCTGGTCTCATCCTCATGACTATACATCGAAGTGAAAGTGAAAGTGTCAGTCGCTTAGTCGTGTCTGCCTCTTTGCGACCCCATGGACGGTAGCCTGCCAGGCTCCTCTGTCCATGGGATTCTCCAGGCAAGAATATTGGAGTGGGTTGCCATTCCCTCCTCCAGGCAATCTTCCTGATCCAGGGATCGAACCAGTAGTTGATCTTGTCCCCATTCTGTGGTTGGGAATATTTGAGCTCAGAGATAATGTGTAACCAAGGTGATAATCGAATCAGGAAGACTAGCTAAAACAGAGATTGTGAACTGGCAGGACTCAGATGTCTCTGGATGGTTAGCATGGAGTTTTCAAAAAATCCCATCTGGCAACACTGGACCAGTGCTCCCAGGGCCATTGCTGGACAGAGTTGAGTATCCCAGGGATGGGCATGTGCTGTCCAGTTCATCCCAGCTGCCCTTCTCTGCTGTATTACACCAGACTGGCTTCACTCAGTCACATAGCCTGGCGTCTGTAGGGTTTTAAGTTTATAACCCTTGCAATAAAGTAGGTGCATGTGGGCCAAGTCCCTTCAGTTATGTCTGACTGTTTGTGACCCTATGGACTGTAGCTTGACAGGCTCCTCCATCCGTGGGTGTTCCTAGGCAAGAATACTGGAGTGGGTTGCCATGCCCTCCTCCAGGGGTTCTTCCTGACGCAGGGATCAAACCTGTGTCTCTTGCATTGGCAGATGGACACCTTACTGCTGAGTAAGCCCAATGGGGAGCTCACTGGGAAGCCCAGTGAAGTAGGTGGGATGATCCAACCATTACCTGTCCCCTAGGGCTCCCAAGCTGAATTATCCTGTGGAGCATATCATTTCTACTCCAATCTGGCCTTCGGTCTGCTGGTTGGAGAACTAAGCTCTCTGCCTTTAAATTTCCTCGTGGCCATCAGGGGATGGGCTGTTGGTAGTGATGTATTTATGGAACAGATTTGCACAGTGGAGAATGAGTGAAATATAGAAAAGGACAGTCATCCAGCCTGGCAGGAATGTGGGGCAGTGGAGTGAGAGGAGGTAAGAGTAGAGTTGGACGGTGGTTTCATTGTGAATGGATGCCAGCCTGTCGCATTTGAACTTTATTCTTTAGGCCAGTGCTGTCCAGTAATACTTTCTACAGTGAGTGTCCAGTACTGTAGCTTCTAGCCACATGTGACTGGTAAGCACTTGAAATGTGGTTAGTGTGAATGAAAAGCTGAAGTATTTTTTAAACAATGGATTGTTCACTTTATTTTTTAGAAACATATGTTTATTTATTTGACTGTGCCAGGTGTTAGTTGGGGCATACTGGATCTTTGATCCTCATTGTGGCATGCAGAGTCTTTAGTTGCAGCATGTAGGATCTAGTTCCCTGACCAGGGATCAAACCCAGGCCCACTCCTTTGGGAGCACGGAGTCTTAGCCACCCACTTGACCACCAAGGAGGTCCCAAGAACTGAATTTTAAATTTCATTTAATTAATTTAAATTGGCATAACCCCACATCACCTGTGGCTACCATGTTGGACAGTGCAACTTTAGACGATAAGCAGCCAGTGAATGTGTTGGAGCAGGGAGATAGTATCAAGCTGAGTTTTCAGAAGATGAATTTTTCAGGAGTATGGAGGCTGTATGGGGTGAGGGAAGTAGGCAGAAATAATAATTAATGGTGTTTAGTATATGTTAGGCACTTACTTTGTCCTCACATGATCTCATTTAACCCTCACAACAACTCTGTAAGAAAAGCACTATTATTTTTTCTATTTTATAGGCTAGGAAAACAAGACACAACAAGGTCAATGAACTTATGGTCATAGAGCGAATAAATAGTGTGGCCTGGTGTCGTGTCCAGGCAGCTTGGCTGCAGAGTTCAGACTGTAAGCCTCTCTAACCTGGAAGGAAGTAAATAAACCTTCACTGAGAACTTCCTTTGTGCCCTGATGTTGTACATTGATACACGATGTTTCATTTAGATTTCATAGCAATCACATAACACTGATGACCTTATCTCCTCTGTGATTATGGAAGCTTTGGCTCATAGAGATGAGACATCAAGTCAGGCTTATCAGTTTCGGGGGAAACCAGTTAAGGCGTCATTGCAAAATTCCATTTCTGAGTTACTGAGGGCAGTTAGGGTGGAATCAGCGGGGAGTGTACAGGAGGATATGGTATAAAAGATGTTGCGAAGGAAGAATCAGTAGGATTTAACAACTGACTGGATGGCTGGGGTGAGGAAAGCGGGGGAGGATTTCTTCTGGAACAGTGAGATGAGTGACAAACACAAATGCAGCCACGCTGTATGTATGAGCTGAGAGTGTGTGGGCTCTAGAGGAAGACAAACGTGGTTTCAAATATAAGCGTGGCCACTGACTAGCTGGATGCCCTTGGGCGAGTCATTCCTCTCTGAGCATCAGCATCCCTGTTGTTAAAGCACAGATCAAAACACCTTCCCCCTGGGGCTGTGATGGGGCTAAGCTGTAATAACCATGGGTGTGAAAGTCCTTTGCCAACTCAAGTCCATGGTCTTGTGAGTCATGCTTCTGAGTGCTAAGGAGGCTCTGTGGAGGTGGTGACCAGGCCTGTCTGCCTTTGATCATGGAGACGGTTCCAGAAAGCATGTGAGGGAGCACCACCTCATCTTGGACACTGGGCAGAATTTCATGCCTGTGAGTTGTCTTTGACCCGGGAGGAAAGAGGGATCCTGCACACCCATTGCAAAGCAACATTTGCACACTGATGCCTCCACCTCAAATGCCCCTTTCCACCAAGAACTTTGGGTGTGTGTCTCGTTTGACCTTCACAACAACTTTCTAAGAGTAGATAATGCTATCTTTCCCATTTGGAGGAGATGGGGGCTCAGAGAGGCATAGTAACTGGGCTGATGTCCTTCAGCTTGTGGGTCATAAAATAGTGGTTCAGGGGACTTCCTTGGTGGTCCAGTGGTTAAGAACGCACCTTGTAATGCAGAGGTCATGGGTTCGATCCCTGGTCAGGGAACTAAGATCCCCCATGCCATGGAGCAACTAAGCCTGCGAGTTGCAACTGCTGAGACTGTGCGTGCCAGAGCCCGAACACCACAACTATAGAGTCTGTGCATCACAACAAAAGATCCTGCATGACATCGTGAAGATCCCACATGCTGCAGCCAAGACCTCACACAGCCAAATAAGTAAATTAAAAAAAATTTTTTTTTTTTAATGGGAGTTCAAACTGAAGTTCATCTGATCCAGAGGCCTGGCCTGGAAGTCTTGCAGATGGTGCATTTCTCTTTTGAGGAATGGCTGTCTGGGGCTTCCAGAGAGAGACGAGAGCTCAGGAAGGTGCTGAAGGCCCTTCTGTCTCTTCTTCCAACACAGACATCTGCAGCAAGTGCTGGAATGTCTACCTCCAGTTCGTATGGATTCAGGGACAAAGATTGCTTCCAAAAAATGACAGTTGCCCATTTTAGACTCTAGTGAGAATAGGGTACAAGAGATGGATCGACTCCAAAGAGAGAAAAGAAAAATTGTAACGACTTAATCTAGTTTCCTCTGGATACAACAAATAAATTGCAATGGTTAGAGCTGGGCATTTGGGGGTGGGTGCAGTATGAGGCAGAGTTTGGGTCCCGTTGCTTCCTGGGGACAGATACTCCAGAGAGGTCTCTTGGGCTTTTGTCTGTAGTCTTCTGCTTCTGGGATCATCCAAGTGTTTCTGATCCTTGGCTGGCATATCAGTTTTCTATTGCTGGAATAACAGATTACCACACACTTAATGGCTTGAAATAACAGATTTATTACCTTATAGCTCTGGAGGTCAGAAGTCCGAAAATAGGTCTCACGAGGCTAACATCAAGACAGCAGGATGTCAAGCTGTCAGCTGGACGTCATTCCTTCCGGAGCCTCTGGGGACCGTCTGTTCCTTGCCTTTTCTAGCTTCTAGACACCGTCCACATTTCCTGGCGTGTGTTCGTTTCCAGCAGTGGCATCACTCCAGCCTCTGCTTTTGTAATTGTACCTCCTTCTCTGACTCTGACCCTCATACCTCCCTCTAATAAGGGTCCAGTGGCTAAGATTCCATGTTCCCAATGCAGGGGGCCTGGGTGTTCAATCTCTGGTCAGGGAAGTAGATCCCACATGCCACAACTAAGAGTTTACATGCTAAACGTAAAGATCTCACATGCCACAATCAAGATAGAAGATCCTGAATGCTGCAACTAAGACTCAGCCCAGCCAAGTAAATAAATTTTGAGGAAAAAAAAAGAAAAAAGTATTCTTTTTATAAAAGGACTCTTGTAATTGCATTAAACCCACCAGGACGTATTAGTGTTACTCGCTCAGTCATGTCTGACTCTTTGAGACCCCATGGACTGTAGCCTGCCAGGCTCCTCTGTCCATGGAATTCTCCAGGCAAGAATACTGGAGTGGGTAGCCATTCCCTTCTCTAGGGGATCTTCCAGACCCAGGGATCAAAACCAGGTCTCCTGCATTGCAGGCAGATTCTTCACTGTCTGAGCCACCATTCACACGTTCCAGGGATTAGGGCGTGGACATCTTTGGGGAGGTTGGGGGAAGACGTTATTCTACCTATAGGCCTATGACCCTCATGATTTTAATGTAACGGGAGGATTGGAGATAAATGGTGCTTGGAACGTTGATCTCTTTCTCTGCAGGAGCCAAGGAGCAGTTCCCTGCCCCTTGTTCTAAAAAATGTATTTATTTATGGCTCTGCTGGGTCTTCATTGCTGTGCTGACTTTGCTGTGGTTGCAGAGAGCGGTGGCCACTCTTTAGCTGTGGTGCATGGGCTTCTCAGAGCGGTGGCTTCTCTTGTTGCAGGGCGTGGGCTCTAGAGCACAGGCTCAGGAGCTGAGGTGTATGGGTTTAGTTGCCCTGCAGCACGTGGGATCTTCCCAGACCAGGGATCAAACTCTTGTCTCTTGCATTGGCAGGCGGATTCTTCACCACTCAGCCACCAGGGATGCCCAGCAGTTTCCCCTTTTAAAATAGGTCTTGCATGCATTCTCCCACCTGACACTCAGACATTTGCAGAGCTCATCTGGTCCATATACATTTGGGTTTGAGACTGCATCATGTAGTCCTAATAAAGCATGACTACTAGTTAGATTCAGAAGGCTATAGGCTGCAGGCTTCTAACCTCTACGGGTCATGGAGTTGTTGCATAAACCATGAAGTATCTAGGAATTCTTGGTTCTTACCAGGTACCTGTTTGAAAGCAAGACCTGGTACGTGTTTCAGCAGTTTCTGTGAATGCTGGCTCTTATTTAAGAAAAGCTAATCTTACCCTGAATTTGCCAAATAGAAATGAGGGGGTGTTTATTTGTATCACAAAAGGATTTAGTTTGTTTCTTTAAATAGCCTAAGCCCTACTCCTTTTCTTTGAAGTGTTTTAGTTAATGGGAAATTTGATTTGCAGAACTTTTCAGAAACACGCTATGTAAAGTAAATGCCTGCACTAGAAGCTCATCAACTTCCCAGCCTGTTCCCAGCTTCTCTGTAGAGCATGCTGGGGTATAGCCAAGACCCTTGGCATACTGAGTCCACCCAGGTGGAGGTAGATTGTTTATTTTCATGGCTAATTGGAAGGCTGCCAGGAGAGACCTTGTCAATGACTGATGTAGTCCTACCCTTGACCATGGTGGTAGAATGTGGAAGGCCAGCCAGGAGCTATAGCTAGCATTAAGTTGATTGGGTTTTCTTCTTTTTGTGTGACTGATAATGCCCATTCTTTGTTGATTCATTTACTGAATATTTATTTAATCAATATGTGCCAGGACATGTGGTAGACACTAGGAAGTGAGAGATGAGCTTCCCTCAAAGAGAGTAAGGATGGATAAGATCATAACTGATATTTTAGATATTCTGAAGAAGGGCTCTAGACTAAAGTAATTGCTTATCAGTGGTGTGCTGGGGGGAGAGGAACTTTCCTAAACATTTCTGGGTTAAGGGAGAAGTGAAAACTTCAGTAACAGGCCAATTAGAAACTTACAACAACGGTGGCAGTATAAAACATAGGATGTGGCCAAAGCTGTGCTTGAAAGTTTTTAGCCTTAAGATGTTAAACTTTTAATGAAGAAGGAAGGGAAGAAATTAACTGAGCAGTCAGTTCAAGAAGCTTTAAAATGAATAATGAATAACAGCAGGAGACATTTGTTGCATACTCATGGTATGTTAGCCTCAGTTCTGAGCATGGATTATCTCATTTAATTCTGACAACACTGCTGTGGTATGAATATTATTACAATTATCACCATCATTTTTCAGAAAGAAAACTGAAGTACGGGCAGATAAGATAATGTGCCCAAACATTATAGTTTGCAAATGATGAAAACAGCATCAAAACCTGGCCATCTGACTCCAGAATGCATACTTGCAACCCGATAAATAATACAAGAACAAGTACAAATAAAATAAGTAGGACAAGTAAAAGTGAAACTAACAATCAAGTAAGAAAAAGTAAAATTGAGAAATGTATTCATCATTTGCTTCTTTAAAATGAAAGAATAATAAAATGAACACTAAGGAAGATAAACGTCTGAAAAAAATAAAAAGAGAGACTCCTCAACAATATGATAGAGGAAAGCTTAAGAAAGGGCATGGCACCATCTCAGATAAGATGATGCAGTTGAAACACACGGAGAAGAACACTGTGGATAATTCCAAAGGAAAATATAAATTCCCAAACTTAGTTTGAGAAGAGCGTGAGGGAGAAACGAAGCTGGTAAAAGCTCCAAGCGGGACAGGACTCTTTGCTCGTCATCCCTTTTATTCCACATTGTTCTGGAAATTTTACATATGGACATATAAAGGGAAACACCAGAGGCATATCTATCAGGGAGGAGGAAAGAAAAATGTTATTACTGGGGATAATATGATTCTCTACCTGGAAAACTCAAAGGAAGCAACTGAAATCCCACAGCAACTCTCATGAATTTTAGAAATACTTAGAAAATAAGTATTGCTTTCCTATTTGTAAATGATAACCACTTGGCAAAATTTATTGCTTTCCTATTTGTAAATGATAACCACTTGGCAAACAAAATGGAAAAGATGTCAAAATCACAATAGCAGAGAAGTAGGACTTCTCAGATAATACTAAGTTAGATATATGTAGAACTATAGAGAAAATTGGATTTCCCAGGTGGCGCTAGTGGTAAAGAACCCAGCTGCCAATGCAGGAGACATAAGAGACATGGGTTTCATCCCTGGATTGGGAAGATCCCCTGGAGGTCATGGCAACCCACTCTAGTATTCTTGCATGGAGAATTCCATAGACAGAGGAGCCTGAAGAGCTACAGAATCCATGGGGTTGCAAAGAATCGGACACGACCAAAGCAACTTAGCACACACACACGCATAGAAAACATTAAATACTTTACTGGGAGACATAAAAATAAAATTTTAACAAGGGGGCACTCTATTCCTGATAGAAGTACTCATTGTTATGAAAGTGTCAATTATCAAAGACCCAATAAATTTTTTTCTGGGGGTGAGGGTAGGGAGCTGACTAAATACAATTCCAATAAAAATTCCATTGGTATTTTTAAAAGCTTAATAAACTGATTCTATAGTTCACTTGGAACTTGCAATGGTTGCCAAGAGAATATTGAAAATAAGGATAATGAGAGAGGACTTGCCCTGCCAAGATATAACATATTATAAAGCTACTATAATTAAATCCCGTATTGCTTTATTATAAGACAGATCAGTGGAACAAAACTGCAGGCCCAAAGACAGACCTCAGTGTATATAATTATTTAGTACATAATTAGGTTGGCATTTGAAATCAGTGATGAGGGGATGAATTATTCAATAAAAGATGCTGGCACAATTGATTACCTATTTGGGAAAAAAATGGCAAGTTAAATTCCCATGTCATTTCAGATACAAAAAAAAAAAAATTACAAATCGATGAAAGTTTAAAGTGCATATGATGCCAGATAAAAGTAAAGAGAAAAGAATGGTATTGATAGGAATTTGGATCATATGGGAAGGCCTTTTGACGTGTAGTTGGACTAAGTTTTCTCTGTCCAGTTTTTTTCTTTTGGTAGTCTGCAAGTTATTCTTGTTAGCACATTATTTAAACTTACAATGTCCTAAATGCAGTTTCTCCATACCTATTAACTCTTGAGGAATAAGACAAAGATCTTAGCATGTTGCAATTTTATAGTCTTTTTCTCATCTCGGTCTCTTAGAACTTGTTCCCCCACGCTCACCTTGCTTTTGTTTTTGTTCTTTTACCACTGTTTCATGCCTCTTTGATTAATTTTGTTGCTTTTTTTGTGGACTGTATATTCTCTATTACTTTGTGGGAAGTAAATTTTCTGAGTTCTTGTATTTTGGAAATGTCTATTTTGTTCTTTCACTTGAATGCTCATTTGGCTGTGTATGGGATTTTAGGTTCAAATGACTTTTCCTAAAACTTTGACCATGTTGCTCCACTGTATTCTATTTTTTTTAATTAAAAAAAAAAATGATTGCCACAATCAATTTAGTTAAATTTTTTAAAGATTTTTTTTTTAATGTGGACCATTTTTAAAGTCTTTATTGAATTTGTCACAGTATTGCTTCTGTCTTATGGTTTGGTATTCTGGCCGCGAGGCATATGGAATATCAGCTCCCTAACCAGAGCTCAAACTCAGAACCCTTGCCTTAGAAGGTGAACTCTTCTAAGGTGACAGTCGGAAGTGCCTCCATTGTATCCGAGAATTCAGAGTTGCAGATGAGAAATCTGATGTTAAAATTATTTTTGTTCGTTTGTCAGTAACTTTCCTGTCTTCTTTTCCTATCCCTGCTGGACACGTCCTCACAGCGATATCTGAGCTGTGGTAATTCTCACTGTTAGCCATTTTTCTTTTTATTCATATCTATTGACACTTGATAGTTTCTTTCCATTTAATGGCTCAAATCCCTCTTAATCTTTAGAGGATTTCCTTTCATTTTCTTCAATTATACCTTCTTTTCTTTCTGTTCTTTCCTGGACATCATTCTGTATAGATATTAGAATTTTGAGATCTGTTCTGCATGTTTTGAGTCATTTCTTTTTTTCTTTCTTGCTTTTTTTCTTTTTTCTTGTTTTTTTGCAGAATTCTGGGGAAATCACTCAAATTAGACTTCCAGTTTGCTAAGTTCCTCTTTGGTTGTCCTCCATTTTGTATCAGCCCAACCACTGAATTTCCAGTTTGGGCAATCGTATTTTTCATTTCCTGATCTTTGTTTTTCTTTGACTCTTAGTTTCAAAATGAAAGTAGGCTTATTTCCCTTGATATTATGTAATTAACATATACTCTTTTGTCAACATTTCAAACAATATAGATGTAAGGGATGTATAGATGTATAGTAAAAATAATCTGTAGTCCTTTTGCCCAGAGATAACCATCACTGGCATTTTTTGGCCACTGCTCATATATTACTCTCAACATTCACAGACATATAGGCGCAGAGGACTTCGCCACTCACAACAAACAAATATATGCTATTTGACACAGATGTCTTTATACAAAGCATATATTACTTACAAAATGCAATAAATAATAACAGAAAGAGGAGAAAGAAATTGACCCCTTTGGAACTCTTCTTCTTCTCTTTAGTTTTGCCATCTTGTGGAATCTTGGTTCCCTGACCAGGGATTGAACCTGAGCCCCTGGAAGTGGAAGCATGGAGTCCTAACCACTGGACTACCAGGGAATTTCCTCCAGGTTCACTAATAATCAGTCAAGACTAATGTTTTTTTCCCAACTATTACCCTTTCTGTCTCCTTTCTGTCATATTGAATTATTTTGAATTGAATCACTTTATCCATAAAGATTATAGGTTGTATCCTTAGAAGTAAGAATAACAAAAAAATCATAATACCCTTATTATATAAAAAATTATAATTCCCTAATACCAATAGCAAAAATTCCCTCATATTATCAAAAATTAATACATTCATTTTTCTGATTGTCTCATAACTATTAAAAAACTATTAGTTTATTTAAATTAGGACCCAAACAACGTCTACATATTGTATTTAGTTAATACCTTTTTAAAATCTCTTTATTATGTTCCTACTCTGCCCTGCTGTTTTCCTCCTGCAGTTTTCTATTTTTGTTTGTTTATTATTGGTGTTTTGAGCAGTTTTAGGCATATAGAAAAATTGATTGAAAATACAGTTTCTGTACATTCCCTCAATCTCATTCCCACCCTAGTTCCCCCTATTATTAACATTTGCAAGTGAAATAAATCAGAAAGAGAAAGAGAAATACCATGTTAACTCACTTGTATGTGGAATCTAAAAAAAAAAAGAAACCCAAAACCAAGAAGTGAACTTGTGGATACAGAGAATAGATTGGTGGTTGCCAGAGATTAGGGTGGGGAGCAGGTGAAATGGGTGAAAGTGGTCAAAATAAAAAAGTTCAGGGGGTGTAATAAATAGCATGGTGACTATAGTTAGCAGTACTGTAGTGTATATTTGGGCTTCCCTGGTGGCTCAATGGTAAAGAATCTGCCTGCCAAT
Source organism: Cervus elaphus (assembly GCF_910594005.1). Lineage (NCBI taxonomy): Eukaryota > Metazoa > Chordata > Mammalia > Artiodactyla > Cervidae > Cervus > Cervus elaphus. The sequence continues at coordinate 35,749,017 of NC_057824.1, forward strand.
GCAGGAGACGTGTTCGATCCCTGGGTTGGGAAGATCCGCTGGAGGAGGGCATGGCAACCCGCTCAAGTATTCTTGCTGGGAAATCCCATACAGAGGGGCCCGGCGGACTCCTGTCCATGAAGTTGCAGAAGAGTCGGACACAACGACTGAGCATGCAGCGTATATTTGGAAGTCACTAAGAGAGTAAATCTTAAAAAATCTTATCACAAGAAAAAAATTTACAACCATGTGTGGTGATGGATATTGATGACTTATAGTGATGATCATTTATAAATGTACATATGGAATCATTATGTTATACACCTGAACCTAATATAAGGTTATATCAATTATATGTCAATTAAAAAATGAAGAGAACTATATTCAGTACCCTATGATAAGTCATAATGGAAAATAATATTAAAAAATGTGAAAAGATGAAATAGCATGCCTTAGAGTGTTGTTAGAAATATTAAGTGAATTAATATATGTAAAGCACTTTTAAAGAATCTTGCATTAGTGTGGTACATTTGTTACAATTGATGGACCAATATTGATACATTGTTATTAACTAAAAGCCATTGTTTATAGCTGTAGGTTCTCTAAATTAGTTGTCACTACCATGTCATCCATAGTCATCAATATAATTAGTAATTTGCAAGTTGTGGCACCAGTGTACCCCAGGAGTTTGACTTCAATAGAAGACAAGGGGCAGAAGCTGAAGGCATTGTTTATCTGATTATAAAGCCTTTGAGTATAAAGTCCAGGCCTAATGATGTCTTCCTCTCTTCCCCTCCCTTCCTGCTCCCCACTACCCCTCTCCCTTCCCTCCTACCCTCATTTTCTCTTTTACAGTCTGCTGTTTTGTCGTGCACAAGCGGTGCCATGAATTTGTCACCTTCTCCTGCCCGGGCGCTGACAAGGGCCCAGCCTCTGATGTAAGTATCGGGCACTGGTCACCTCTGTGTCCACAGTCAATGCATCCTTTTGGGTGACTGAGTACACTGAGTCAAAAAGTCAGGGTGTCACGGTCCCTCCAGCCTCTGAGACTATTTTCATCTTAATGGGAAAAAACAAAACAAAACATTTTGAGAGGGGTGCATGACTTCAAGAAACCAGTCTCTCTACTATGATTTAGCACAATGTCTTCATCTTTATGGCTGAGGCATGAGGTTGATGGGCAGAGGTTAAATCATGAACTCTTTGTCAGGGCCCAAGAATTAGGAGGAATTAAGATTTTCCTGCTCTGTTCAACCCAAAATGTGATTACTGTTGAGGGATGCGGGATGCTCCTGGGTAAAACTGGCAAATAAACTTTGTTTTGATCATTACTGCTTTATTTTAATATGGTTTGAAAAATGTATCTAGTAGTGGTTTGTCATTTATGGTGAGGATATAAAATTTCCTACCTAAGTAAAGGTGTTTAGGGTTAAACAAAGGATAGGGCTTCCCTTGTGGCTCAGCTGGTAAAGAATCCTCCCAAAATGTGGGAGACCTGGGTTTGATCCCTGGGTTGGGAAGATCCGCTGGAGAAGGGAAAGGCTACCCAGTATTCTGGCCTGGCGAATTCCATGAACTATATAGTCCATGGGGTCACAAAGAGTCAGACACAACTGAGTGCCTTTCATTTTCGCTTTCACTTTCAAAAGATAGGGACTTACCTGGCAGTCCAGTGGTTAGGAATTCACACTTGCAGTGCAAGGGGCGCCGGTTTAATCCCTGGTTGGGGAACTAAGATCCCATATGCTGTGTGGTGTGGGCAAAAATAGATAAATAAAAATTGAAAAAGATAAATTGACTTAAGGAAAATATTAAGTGAGTGACAGCCTGAGTACTATGTTTGAGTGCTCTGTGGCTAAAGTCTTGGAACACGTTTGCCTGAAGTTTGGGGTACCATGTGGATCGCCTATCCAACAGCCTTTCCTAACCCTCACCCTCTTCTTTCTGGCAAAGGCCACCTCTCAGGATAGACGTTGAAGATGCCTGCTGCTTCTTTCTCAGGCTCCTATGTAGCTAGTGAGTGAGCACGTGACCCAGTTCTGCTCAGTGGGACCTGAGGGGGAGTCTGGGCAGGGCTTCTAGGAAAGACTTTCCTTTCTGATCAAGGAAGATATTCCTTTCTTTGTTCTAGTGGACGTTTTTGAGTGAGCACATAATGCATGGAGTTGTGGCAACCCTTAGGGTGAATGAGAAAGCTATGACTGATATCCTGAGCAGGGCCGAGTGGAAGAGTTAAAGGAAGCTGGGTCATGGATGACACTGATGAACTGCTGAGCCCACGCTGAGTTCTCTTATGCTCAGACTGTGTGTATGAGATAAGAAGCACCTCTTATTGGTAAAGTCTCACAGTTTAGGATATTCTTTTCCATGCAGCTGAAACTGTCCTGGACCTTCTACCATGCACACTCTGCTGTTGGACCAGTCATGGACTCTGTGCATCTGTCACCCCTACTTCTCTTATTTTGCTCCTGCCTTGGTTCACCTTCCTGGAATTTTCCCCATTGGCTTTGTCTCCCACTGGTCCTGTCTTGATCACTTAGACTCGACAGCTGATCTCAGCTTGCTCAAAGTGGGTAGTCACTGCCTTCCGTTGTTACACGTGCTCTTGCTGGCCTTCTAATAGTGGTCATCTGCCATTTTGCTGCAAATCAGGGGCAGGCCATGCACCCTCTAGAGCTGATACTGCCGTTGTTTTGCTTGTGGACTGTGCTATTTGGGTTTAAGAACTCCAGGCAACAGAGAACAACCAAAACCCTCACAGGCCTGTTTGGTTCTCTCAGATCACACTCCCTGACCCTTTTAGTGCAATCCCTTCCTGTGTCACCAGGAGAGAAAGTAAGTTTGGGGGACAGCCTGCTTCTATTATGCAGCTCTGAATGTTCATGCAGACCGAGGCGTGATACTCAGAGAGCAGCCAGGAGGATGCTGTTTCCCATAGCCCCTCTTTATTCCTTGGCTTTTTATGTTGCCTGAGGGAGAAAGAGCTCAAACTGTTTTATGTGGAAAGGGAAATTTTGGTCCCTGAAGCTGAAAAGCTCGACCCAGTGAATCAAGGTGGAGAAATGAGATTCTTTAGGGATCTCTTTCTCCACTTCTTGGGTCAGTTTTCTTCTATCATGGTTCCTGTTTCAAGAAGGCTTTTCTCCTATGGGAGCATGCTGGCCGTGGTACCTTTAGTCTTCATATCTTGTCAGTGCTGCAATTCTAGGGACAAGAGCTGAGGTCTCAGTAAATCCTGGGTCATATATAACTGAGGATGGTTATGCTGATTGGCAGGCCTGGTTAGGGGCTTACCCCTGGAGAGGTCTGAGAGTGGGAGAGAGGCGGTCGGTCCCTCGGAGGAAAATTAGAGAAGCAGTGTTGTGTACTGGTTAAACTCACATTATGGATGGAGCCAGCATTTCGAGGCTCTGGTGTGCTTGACCTTGGGCAAAGTACTTCAGTCCATTTATGCTTTAGATTGCTCAGTTGAAAATGAATAAAACAATTGTTCCTACCTAATAACCTTGCTAGGAGTATCTGGTGTGTATGTTTAGGACAGTGTCTGGTACATACTGAAGATGATAATGACAATGGTAATGAATAACAGTGAATGTGTGCTGGGTAGACAGTGAGGACAGATGTCTGCCAGGTAAGTCTGATGAATGAATAGGTCCTCTGCCTGCCATCTGGCAGTCATCCTTCCTAGGCATGTGTAGGCGCCATAAGTTGTAGGGGCCCCTGCTCTGTGTGAATGGAACGGTGTAGCCATTCATTGCCTTGGGCATGGGGAGAGTAGGGAGTCCTCCCTGCAGCCGGCATGCATAGGATTTGGCAGCCGATCTCTGGACACAGTTCCAAGAAGGCCGGTTGGCACCGAGGATGATGAATTGGTCCAGACTCCTGAACTGGGTTGACTTGGTTCATTGACCTTTTTCTGTCCATGGTTGGAGACATGATTAAATATCTGGCCACACCTGTTCACCTACCTGGCCAGGCTCTCTGAGGCTCATGCAGATCAGGAGGGGTGCCCTCCTCTTGTATGACCTTGGAGGAGCAGATATGCAGCGAGCTCATGGAGTAGGAAAGCGCTGCCTCCATCTGTGAAAAACGAATTGTTCTTTTTGTCTTCTGCCCCCTGCTATTCCAAGTCCAACCTAAGTTGAGAAATATTCTGGGTATTAGTAGATCTTTGTGTGGTTGGCAGCCTTCTAGGTCTCCATCATGGCATATTAGGCAACCTGAGGGAATTTTGTGAATCAAGCTCTGTCCCGGTGAAGCCAGCTGCTGACCCAACCATTCAGTGCCAGTGGGAATAGACAATTCATATGGGCACCCACCACTGGGGGACCTCAAAACGTGGCAGAGTTCCTGGGTGGTACTTCTGATCATCTGTAGGGATCCTGCTGGTTCTGAGGTCTTCTCAGAATGAGAAAGAGAAGACTTGCCTCTGAGGGGTTGGACTAAGATAAGTCAAGTGAGGGACTTGCCCTGGGCACAAAGATTAAGGGATTCTTGCTTGTGTCTGCCTGGTGGCTGGATGATCTAGCCTGGCCCCATTCACATGACTGGCAGTGAGCTGGCTGTTGGCCTAGGTGCCTTGATTCTCCTCCACATGGCTTCTCATCCTCCAGCTGACCAGCTCTGGTTTGTTCACATGGTGGTTTCAGGGTTCCAAGAAGAGCAAATAAGCACATCCCGATGCACCAGTGCTTTTCCAGCTCATGCATCATGTTTGATAATGTCCCACTGGACCAAGTAGTCTCATGTTATTGTTCAGTAGCTCAGTCGTGTCTGACTTTTTGCGACCCCATGGACTGTAGTCTGCCAGGTTCCTCTGTCCATGGTGTTCTCCCGGCAAGAATATTGGAGTGGGTTGCCATTTCCTACTCCAAGGTATCTTCCTGGACCAGGGATCAAATCTGTGTCTCCTGCATTGGCAGGCGGATTCTTTACCACTGAACCACCAGGGAAGCCTCTAAGTAGTCTCATAGCTAAGCCCAAATTCAAGTGGTAAAGAAACAGACTTCACTCATCATGGGAGGGAAAGAATCTCTGGTCAAGCTACTGCAGATCATGTTGACGCAGGTGGTCACTGTGAAACAGAATCCCTGGAGGCCATCACACTGGACTTCATAAAGGACTCTCAGGTCTCACCGTGGTTTAGAGAGTCAGACAGCCTTAGTAGGACAACAGACCTCATGTATTCCCTGCCTTGGTCCCTGACTGCCTTAGCCCCCTCCATCTACAAATGGAAAGTTGGGCAGTTTATGGATCACTCCCAGAGACAATGGGCTTCCCAGGTGGCTCAGTGGTAAAGATTCCTCTTGCCAATTCGGGAGATGCAGGAGACAAAGGTTTGATCCCTGGGCTGGGAAGTTCCCCTGGAGGAGGAAATGGCAACCCACTCCAGTATTTCCTGGAGAATTCCATGGACAGAGGAGCCTGGTTGGCTACCGTCCATGGGGTCACAAAGAATCAGACATGACTGAGCGACTGAGTCACACACACACCACCTAGAGAAAATGGTGGTTAAGGATGTGGACTCTGAAGTCAGTCATACGTGAGTTCAGGTCCTGACTCTATCAGTTACACATGAGATGATCTTGTATGTGTCTTTTTCCTTCTCTGTGGCCCAGTTTCCTTATCCACAAACTAGGATGTTAGTACCAACCACATAGGTCTGTTGTAATAATTAAAAAAAACAAATCCTTAAAATGAAAAAGAGCTAACTACACCAGCATCAAAAGGATTAGCCACAGATGGATTAAGAAGCCCTTGTGTAAAGCACTCAGCACTGTGCACAGGTCCTAAGCCTTTGGTGCAGGTAGCGTATGGCATTTCCATTAATCTCCCTAATCATGGACGTACTGATAGTCCTCTCCATTCCCCCGCCTACACCATGCACTTGTGTTTTCATTTCCATTGTGTGAGTGCTAAGTCACTCAGTCGTGTCTGACTCTTTGCAACCCTGTGGACTGTAGCCCACCAGGCTCCTCTGTCCATGGGATTCTCCAGGCAAGAATACTAGAGTGGGTTGCCATGCCCTCCTCCAGGGGATCTTTCTGACCCAGGGATTGAACCTGAATCTTTTACATCCCCTGTATTTGCAGGCGGGTTCTTTACCACTAGCATCTGGGAAGCCTGGGAATCCCTTCCATTTCCATTACTTTATACAAAACCTGAAATTTTGCAATGCAATGCTGAGAAAAAGAACCTAGATTTTAGAGCCAGAAAACTTGGTGTCAAAATACAGTGCTGAAGTTTCCAGCTCCACTGATTTTGGTAAAATTATTTCAGTTCTGTGATCTTTAGTTTGTGTCTTTATAATGGGGCAAATAATACATAAATCATAGGTTTGGGGTGAGTATTCAATGAAAAGCTACTTGAATCACATCCAGAATAGTGTCTGGCACAAAGAAGGCACTCGGAAAATGGTTCCTAAATTATGATTAATCCCTGGAGGAGTCTCTCCTACTCAAGAAGGGGTGCAGGTTACATTCTGACCTGCCAAGAAATAATAGCTAATAATAGCTAACTTTGTTGAGCAGAGGTTCTGCGCCAGGCATTACAAAAGTATAAAAGGACTCTTTAGCTGGTTCATCTAAAGATAATTTCTCTGGCATTTTATGGTTTTAGGAATAATAATTTCTTATCATTCATGGTCAAAGTACCAAATAAAACTCATTGTTATGTGCTGTACCTTCCTGATTCCATCACTAAATCAGGTCAGTGAAAGATGCAGGCAGTAATGTTGAGTGTATCGTTTTGTGTTTCTTAATCAAGTCTTACTTTATGAAGAAAGATATTAAAAATGATAAATCATGCATTAGATGTTGAAGACTTAATAAAAGAGAAATAAAGGAAAATCTAAAAAGAATATATAAAATTCACGTATTGAAAGAATATGCATATAAATGCTAATGGTTTTGAAAATCTGGTTGAAAGGGATGATTCTCCAGGAAATTTTAAATTGGCAATTTTATCTCAAGAAGAAATTGAAAACCATAACAGGCAAATAATCAAGAGAAATGAGAACATTGCTTTTCTTCTCCCAAAGCTCCAGAATAATAGGCTTCATGGGTAAATTATTTTAAACTTTAGAAGAATGAAGAATTTCTCTTCATTTGATTTGATTTTGATTTTCATAACAGTGAGCCTGTTGTCTTAGAATATCTTTGTTTCCTTTTTGTGACATGCTTTACTTTTTTATTGAAGTATAACTGATGGATAATATTATGTAAATTACAGGTATTCAATATAATGCTTCACAATTTTAGAGGTCATACTTCATTTATGTCTGTGTGTGTGTGTGTGTGCACACGCGCGCTAAGTTGCTCAGTTGTGTCCGACTCTTAGCAACCCCATGGACTGTAGCTGGCTAGGCTCCTTTGTCCATGGGGGTTCTCCAGGCAAGAATATTGGAGTGAGTTGTGATGCCCTCCTATATCTTCCCAACCCAGGGATCAAACCCAGATCTCCCACATTGCAGGCAGATTCTTTACCATCTGAGCCACCAGGGAAGCCCATGAATACTGGAGTGGGTAGCCATTCCCTTCTCCAGGGGATCTTCCTAACCCAGGAATCGAACCAGGGTCTCCTGCATTGCAGGTGGATTCTTTACCAGCTGAGCTACCAGGGAAGCCCATACTCCATTTATAGTTATTATAAAATATTGGCTATATGCCCTGTCTTGTACAATATATCCTTGTAGCTTATCTTATACCTAATCTGTTCATTTTAAACTATATCAAATTATAGAGAGAAAGTAAATGTTCACAATTTTAAAAAATCAAAAGTGAGGTAAAGCCAACTCAGATTGGTACTAGGTAAAGAGATTGGCTCATGGGAAGGACATTGAGAAGGATTAAGAGCTTCAGGGATAAGAGTCTCAGACACTAAAACTGAGGATCCAATACTTGTAAGATGCTTTCTCATTATTGGCTGTATCAGTCAGCTTTGCTGCGTACAAACCATCCCAAAATTTAGTGGCTTAAGACATTTATTATGTTCCGTGATTGTGTGGGCCGCTTGGGTCATTCTTCTGATCTGGGTCTATTCAGCTGATCACTGCTGAGTTCTCTCGTGCACTTGGTCAGCTGTGACTTGCCTGGTGCGGGATCACCTAGGGTGGCCTCAGGCACATGACTGACACTTGGCAGCCTCTTGACTGGGGCCCTTTGTTCCTCCTCCTCCATGTGGTCTCCTTTCCTCCATTAGTTTAGGTTCATCTGCGCACTGGTCTCAGGGTTCCAAGCACCGCAAGAAGGAAAACCCCCACAGCATGGGTGTCTTCCAAGCTCTTATTTGTGTCACAGTGGTTGTGGCCAAGATCAGATTTGGGGTGGAAAAACAGACTTCACCTCTGGATGGTAGGGGCTGCAAAGTCTCGTTGTAGAGATGCTCATGGGAAGTGGGGACTTGTGGCCATTTTGCAGTCTACCATTTTGCAGCTGGCCCTCGTCTGCTGTGCCAGCTGTCTCCTTGGTCCTTCCAGATCATCTCTGCTTTCTCCTTGAGAGACTGACTTGCAAGGGATGCATCAGTGGGGGTTCCCTTACTCTCTGACTTCTAGCTGGGCTTAAGACGAGGGATTGATAGGAGACTGGAGGGTGAGCCCAGGGTGTTTGTCATGAGGTCTTCTTGGCTTTCCCCTTTGACAGTGTTCCCCTCCTAAGGCAGTCTGCATCTGTTCCCTCCCAAAGACACCTGGACACAGTCTCCCCTCCTGGCTCCCAGGAGGCCTCTACTCTCTTCTCTTGTCCCGCTGCTTATACAGGCTCTCAGTCACTGCACCCTCCCTCTGGGTTTCTCAACAGCATGCCCACACTTTTCTAAACAGTCCTTTTATGAAACCTGCCTTAAACTCTCCTAATCTGAATATGCCATTTGTTTTCCTGCCGGGACCCCAGCTGACTTATCCTTGCTTTATTTGCTCCTACTGGAGACAGGACGTGCCTGTAAATATGTCTGACGACCTGGTTGTAGTTGACCCTAGGGAGAGATGGAAGCCCTAGTTGACACAGTGGCCTTCTCTTGCATTCATAAATCAGTCCCAGAAAAGGGTTCTGATTGGTTGGTCCTCAGTTGTTAGGGGAATGAACTCTTACAGTTTACCAGGTCTGGACCATCTAGCATCCCTCTGACTCAGAGAACAACATATAAGAAGAAGGAATGGGAGACTTGGAGGAGCTGGCAAAATAAATAGCTGCCACACTTTATTATTATAAGCTATCTTGACCATGGTAACCAGCATAACCCAATAAGGCTGGCTCACAAAACTAAACTGTAGTAAACTTAGAGTGTAAATTTAAAGATCCTAAATAAGACATGTAATACTATTTAATTCTTGGCATAGACTTACTGGTTCAAGTAGACTTTTTTAATATGAAAGAAACAATTCAGAGATAGAAAATAATGAAAAATTTTGGTTAATATAACAAAATATAGGAACAAGATAAAAATTAGCCAAGGAACTGTGAAATCTTGGAAGAAAAATTTCAGTTTATCAGTTGCCTGTGCATGTCTACTCAGTCGCATCTGACTCTTTGTGACTCCATGGACGGTAGCCTCTGCCAATGCAAGTCTCCAGGCAAGAATACTGGAGTGGGTTGCCGTTTTCTTCTCCAGGAATCTTCCCAACCTAGGGACTGAACCTGTGTCTTCTGCATTGTAGACGGATGTTTTACTGCTTGAGCCATCAGGAACTAACCCAGCGTAAGTGGGCTGAAATTCTCTACTAAAAGGCAAAGGCTAATCAGACTGGAGAAATATATAATTCTAGGCATTGTACAAAAGAAATGTATTAGGTTAAAAATAAAAGAGTCAAAGATATAGCTCCCCCCCAAAAAATACACATACATGTGGAACATAATCTTAATAGTAATATCAAAAGAAATAGGATTCAAAGTAAAAAGCATAAACAGGAGGAAGAGGGGGAAAGTGCACTCTGATATATTACTGGTGATATGAATGTAAATGAATATTGGGTTGGCCAAAAATTTCGTTTGAATTCTTCTGTAAGATGTAATGAAAAACCCAAGTGCACTTTTTGGCCAACCCAGTGTAATCTTCCTCAAGAGATAATTACCAACATGCATCAAAAGCCTTAATGACCTTTTTAGCCTAAGAATTTTGCTAAGAAATTATTTAAGGATATGTGTATATATTTACAAAAAATTGGAAGCAATCTAAAAGGCTGGAAATTAGGGTTTATGTAAGTAAAACATATCCGTGTGACAGGAGGCTGCGTGGTGATTTAAATGTTACAATGTCTGGGTGATGGGAATGTTCTTTCTGTGTTGGCGGCTATATACATGCACACAGTATTCAAAACTCATGAAACTGTGTGCTTAAAAGAGGGAGGGGCATATATACCTATGGCTGATTCATGTTGAGGTTTGGCAGAAAGCAACAAAATTCTGTAAAGCAACTATCCTTCAATTAAAAAATAAGTTAATTTAAAAAAGAAAAGAAAGTCTGTGCATTACTGTATGTCAATTATACTTCAATAAAGTCACCTGATTGAAATGTTGTTGACATGGGACTCTGTAGTCATTATGAAGAAAACAGACAACAAAGCCCATGGATGGTATGATATGTCTACAAACATACACTCATGTGAAAACACAAGGCCACATTTTCTGAACACATTTTGATGTCCCCTTGTCAATTCTTCTCAGTATCTTATTCCAGACTGCTGGCAGAACTCTGAAGATCACTTTGGGAATTTCTGTAACTGTTTCCTGTGATCTTGTTTTTGGTGCCACTTCACCTCCAGCCTGGACTCAGGCTTCCTTCCTGCTTAATTTGATTAAAATCAAACCTGAGTGAAGGCTTGGGTATAACTGTAAGTAACTATAGTTGCTTCTGGATGTGGTCACTCTTAAGATACTCCATCAGCTGGGAGCCAGCTCAGTCCCCCACATGGGCCTCTTCAGGTGCTCCTGGTAAGATTCTGGCCCCACTGGTGGACTCACCTTTGGCCCCCAAGGAGGGAGGTCCTAGCTCTGCCAGTCTGAGTTTCACTCACTTCCTGCCTCAGCACCAGTGGAGTGGGACAGCCCTGTCTTCAGATAAAGGGCCCACCTCCTCTTCCTTGGCATTGTCTGGTCTCTCTGGCTCCGAGAAAGCCATGTACCAGTTGGCTGCACTCTTCTCAAAGCCTGGGTTGCTTAGTCTTACATAACTCCAGGCAGGGACACCCCACCATTCCGTTCTGCTGATGCTCCAAGGCTATCTGGCTCTTCAAGGAGGTGAAGCAACAGTTAGGGTTGAACATCCCTCTTGGCATCATAGTACGATCGCGTCATCACCTGATAGCAGAACTCATTTGTATCTCTCAAGGATAAATAGTACCAGGGGCAATTCAGTCTATAAACAGTGCAGACTCTCTCTCATCTATCTACTACCTATCTAAGTCTGGCAGGGCACCAGGACTATTATTTATTACTTAACACTGTAGTCTATAACTTCTACATTCATGATGAAAGTGTTCAATAATTAGGGTGCATGTTCCAAATGAGAAAAGAACAGCTTACAAGGCAGAGTCTGAGAGTTGACCTCTCTTGCTCAAAGGCTAGGCTTCCATTTAACATTTAAAGAGCTATTATATAGATTTTCAATGTAACTTCGGAAGACAGAAGCAGGCCTGAGAACCATCTGTTCAGGCTGAGGAAGAACAGTCTAAACTGACTCACTGGTTCCTATTTAAGCATATTAACACCTCATCCCAGTAGAGCTAAGACCAGTTGTCACCAGTTGTAGAGGGGAATGGATATCTGTAGTAGGTGTGGGTTCCTTCCACAGTTCTTTTACTAATGTTGTTTGGTTACATGCAGCAGAGCCACTTTGAGTTAGCTTAAATATCTACCTGCCAATGCAGGAGACGCAAGAGATATGGGTTTGATCCCTGGGTCAGGAAGATCCCCTGGAGTAGGAAATGGCAACCCACTCCAGTATTCCTACCTGGAAAATCCCATGGACAAAGGAGTCTGGCAGGTGCAGTCCAGGGGTTTGCAAAGAGTTGGATACCACTGAACCATGGAGCACACACAAACACAGTGAAATTTATTGAAAAAGGTATAACGTACTTTAGAGAACTGGAGGAAACCTCCCCAAACAACCAAATCAGTTGTATCTGATTCTGGTTCTTGTGTTGCTTTGGCCCTAAATTCAAATTCCAGAAGAAGAAACATTATTCTCTGAAGCTTAAGTTACTTAACCAGCCCTTTTCTTGGGTGTTTAAAGTCTTCCCTCTTTAGGGAACTAAATACAGTGGGGATGGGTATGGGGATGGGGATGAGAATTCAAAAATTCTCCTTTTTGAAGGCGAATTGAGACACTTATGCCTCATCACTGAGGCAGAGATGTTTGCAGGTCAAAACAACACATGTCCACTTCAATTTCTCAATGCTATTTTGCAGAATACAGACAGGTTGAATGCTTAAGGAGTATTTGGGTAGCTCACTCAGAACAGACCTCAGCTAAAGAGATACAGACAAGGGTCTGGGGATCTGTATTTTGATGTCCTTTGGGTAATTCTCCTGGGGAGCCAAGTTTGGAAGCCGGCAAAAGGTCCTACCTCAGATGGTTCTGAACCAGAATGGTGGGGTTTGAGTTCAAGGTTTGCCACTAACTAGCTGAGTAAATAATCTTGGGCTAACTAACTTCTCTGCCTCAGTTTTCTCATCTGTAAGAAGAGGATAAAATAGCATCCTCCTAACAAGGTTCAGGCAAGGATTAAATGAGTTAATCCATGTTGAGGGTTTCTCACCGTGCCCAGCAAATAGTAAGTGGTAGTTAATATTTCTACCACCAGTGGTCCCTTCGAATCTTAGAATGTGAGTTTAAGATTGGAAAAGACCCTGATGCTGGGAAAGATTGAAGGTGGGAGGAGAAGGGGACGACATAGGATGAGATGGTTTGATGGCATCACTGACTCAAGGGACATGAGTTTGAGTAAGCTTCCCTGTCCATCACAGGGAAGCCTGGCATGCTGCAGTCCATGGGGTCGCAAAGAATCGGAGACAACTGAGCGACTGAACTAAACTGAGAGCCTTATTTTTGGCATGGCATGTGTCCATATTGCTTGCCACAAAATGGATACTCAAAGGCACCTCCTATGAGCTGGTTGAGGGGGAAAGTCTAACGAAAATGATGGTCATGTGCTGAAATGCAATTCTTTTGTCGGTGAAATGAATTCTGCCCAATTCTTCTTCCATTTGCCGTGTGCCACTGATGGCATCCGCAGTGCGGGGCCTGCATGTAAAGGTCAGAGCGAATTGCTTCTCTGCAGCCCTCTGTCCCTCACTGTCACAAAGACACAGAACTTCGTGCTGTGGAGGAAGAAGCACATCCCCAGTGTGCAGCGTCTGGAGGATGGGAAGAGCTGTTTCTCTGGTGCACGAAGACGAGAGGTGCTGGGACTAAATGAGGCAGGCATGTCCTGTCTTATGAATGATTTTTGACTTCTCCTGGCTAAGGGGAAGGACCGGCCTCAGAAGCTGATAAAGGCAATTTCCCAGAAGACCCTCAGCCTGTGGAGGCTGCAGACGGTGGGGGGAAATAGAGCATTCAAAGGTAGATGACCCAGAAAGAGACATCCCTCACATGAAAGGCGCTGGTCCTGGAGTCAGAAAGGCTCTGCCTCCAACTCCAGTGGTCTGGACTCCTGGGATGTCTGACTAGCAATGTTTTACTTAAATAATAATATCCAAGAGCTAGCATTCACAGATAAGATTCTGTTTTAAGCACTTTCCGTAGAATCTTTTTTTTTTTTTTTTTAGAATCTTTCTTTATTCTTTGTTACACTCTAGGAGGTGAATTCCATTGTTGTCAGCCCCATTCCCAGATCCGCGCCCCCAGAGACTGTCTGACCTCACGGCCTGGGTTCCGCTGGGTCCAGCTACACATGGACACCTGCCCCAAACTGGACCCATCAGACTCCCTCTTCCAAGAATTTAGAATCTGGATTCAGAGGCGCTTCTTTTAGTCTGGGCTGGTCACACGGTTTTTGCAAACTGTTTCTTGTACAGGAAAGGGTCCATCTTGATGAATTTTCACAGAGTGAACATTTCTCTGTAACCAGAACCCCAGAAGCCCTCCTGTGCACCCTTGTCATCCTTATATCTCCAGCCCCTTCCATCAAGGTAGCCACTACCCAGGCCAGCGGCCGTTTGCTTGCTTGCTTTATTTTATTGAGCTGTTTAGTTTTATTTTCTTTTATTTCATTTTATTGTGGAGAGAACACAACATCTGATCTACCCTCTTAATACACTTAAGGTTTTTTTTAAGTCTTTGTTGAATTTGTTACAATATTGCTTCTGTTGTTTTTCTGTTCTGTTTTTTTGGCCCAGAGGCCTGGGGGATGTTAGCTCACTGACCAGGGATTGAACCTGCACCCCTGGTGTTGGAAGGCGAAGTCTTAACCACTGGACCACCAGGGAAGTCCCTCTTAATACACTTAAAAAAACATTTATTGATTGATTTCTGATTGTGCTGCGTGGGCTTTTCTCTAGCTAGGAGGAGCGGGGGCCACTCTCCACTTGTGGTGCTCGGGCTTCTCATTGCGGTGGCTTCTCTTGTGGAGCACAGGTTGTAGGTCATACAGGCCCAGTAGTTGCAGTTCCTGGTCTCTAGAGCACATGCTCAGTAGTTGTCGTACACAGGCTCCCTTGCTCCATGGCATATGGAATCTTCCAGGATCAGGGATCGAACCTGTGTCTCCTGCATAGGCAAGTGGGTTTTTTTTTTGTTGTTGTTGTTGTTTTTACCACTAAGCCACCAGGGAAGCCCCCCCCCGCCTTAAACTCTTAAGTACGATACAGTATTGTTGACTGCAGACAGTGGGGTGCAGATCTCTAGAGCTCACTCATCTTGCTTAACTGAAACATTGATTAGTAATTCCCCCATTTTCCCTACTCCAACTTCCAGGACCCATCATTCCACTCTTTGATTCTGTGAATTTGGTATGATTGGAGTTATATAGTATCTGTCTTTCTGTGTCTGGTTTATTTCACTTGACATAGTGTCCTCACAGTTTATCCATGTTGTTCCGTGTTGCAGTGTATCGTTCCTTTTTAAGCATGAGTAATAGTCCACTGTATGTATATACCCTGTCTTCTTTATCCATTCATCTGTATGCATTCAGTTTGTTTCCTCACCATTGTGAATAATGCTGCAGTGAACACAGGAGTTGTAAAGTCTCTCTAAGATCCTGATTTCAGTTATTTTTGGATAAATACCCACAACTGGAATTGCTGGATCATATGGTATTTCTCTTTTTTACTTTTTGAGCCATCTCTAAACGGGCTAAGGACTTGAGTAGACATTTATCTGAAGACATACAGGTGGGTAACTGGTATCTGAAAAGATGCTCAGTATTCATCAGAAAATTCAAGTCAAACCGCCAGTGAGACCTCACACCTGACAGGTTGGCTATTATCAAAACAAACTCCAAAGAAAAGTGTTGGTGAGGACATAGAGAAACCCTTGCTCACTCTTGGTGGAAATGCAAAATAGTGCAGCCACTATAGAAGGAGAGTGCCTGCTTTGAACTCCGTACACGTGGAGAGACCCTCTCCTGTGTCTGGCTGCCTTCCTTGATGTTTTGTTTGTGGCCACGTGACTTTGAAAGGGTCCATGCATTCATCAGGATGTCTCACTTCAAAGCCAGCCAGGACCGGGCACGTAAGTAAATGAGTCAAGTGTGTGATAACAGGGACATTGCATCTAGAGTGTGTGCACTCTGTCTGAAAGGGGCAGCTCCTTTTTTTTTTTTAAATTCCTGTTCTTTAAACAACTAAGATCCAGGTTTTCCAATTTTTTTAAAGAGACGTCTGAATCCCCCAAATGTGGGTGGTGACAGATAGTTCGAGAACGACATGTATGGTGTATTTAAAAAAACATGTTTGGACTGGATTCCATTCTGAATATTTTGTCGTTCAGTTGCTAAGTTGTCTCCAACTCTTTGCAATCCCATGGACTATTATCCCTGCCCACCCCGCCAGGCTCCTCTGTCCATGGGTTTCTCTAGGCAAGAATACTGGAGTGGGTTGCCATTTCCTTTTACATGGGATCTTACAGACCAGGGATCAAACCCATGTCTCCTGCATTGGCAGATGGATTCTTAAGCAGTGAAGTCCTCATCCTGTCTACCACCAGTTTATAACCTCTGAAGGTGGGAACTGTCGGTGGAAGGTCATGTCTCATGTCCCCAGCCTAGTCAATGAAGAGAGTAGGAAAAATATAGTCACCTGATTAAGGAAATTGCTGCTGCAGCATCCCCCTGCTGATTGAACTCTCTGTGTCCAATGCGACCTGCGGCGGGGTTGGGGTGTAGTGTTTTGGAGGTGGGGTATCTGGCAGCTGCTTGCGTCTCCTACATGCAGTCTTCAAGGGGAATCATTCATCATTCCGTATATTTATTAAGTGCCTGCTGCTGCCAGGGACTGCTCGGCAAGGATTCAACTCAACTTTCTATATTTGTTCGGTTACCCCCCACCCTGCATCAGACCTTGCCATCCTTTTTGAATAGGGAGACCTGGGCCATGATGCCTTTCCCTCAATTCAAGCCTCACCTTTTCTATATATTGAGAAACATTTCAAGAGTTTTTGTCTTTTACTTGGCACCTTCCCCTGATTTTCTGGGCTGAAATAGATTCTCCTATTTTTAAACAGTTCCTTCTGGTACTTTCAGCAGTAGTTTGGAGGTAAGAGTAGAGTGAAATGTTCAGGTTCAGGTTTCTGGTCCTGCTTGTTGTTTGAAAGTATGGACGCTGGAGCCAGCCTGCCGGGGTTCAAATCTTGGCTGCGTGACTCTGGATAAACCGCTTAACTGCTCTGGGCCCCAGTTGCTTCATTTTCAAGATGAGGACAATAATCTATCTACTGTGTGGGGATGCTGTGTGAAATAAGTTGGTTCATGCAAAGAGCTTAAAACAACGCCTTGCGTGTTATGTAAGTGTTTGCTTGACTCAGAATCTTGGACCTGTTTGCATTCAAACTCAGCCCATCGGTTCTGACTCTCCTCTGATTCTGCATCTCAGCCTTTCCTTGTGCAATTCTCTGCCTTTGATCCTCTTCCCCCCTTAACTGTGAATCTCCAAAATTCTCCTGAGCGTGGGTCAATTCTTGGGCCTCTTCTGTGTTCCTAGACTTTCCCCACCCTCATACTCTCTGCATTGCTTTGTACCTCCTACATAATAATCAAAGCTAACATTTACAGGTGTACCTTGGAGATACCGTGGGTTAAGTTCCAGACCACCAGTAATGCAAATATCGCATGGATTTTTAAATTTTCCATTGAATGTAGAAGTTACGTTCATACTCTATGGTATTCCTATTAAGTATGCAGTAGTATTATGTCTAAAAACCAATGAAGTGAAAGTGTTAGTTGCCCAGTCGTGTCCGACTCTTTGTGATCCCATGGACCATGGTCTGCCAGGCTCCTCTGTCTATGGGATTCTCCAGGTAAGAATACTACCATGCCCTTCTCCAGGGGATCTTCCCAACCCAGGGATTGAACCCAGATCTCCCTCACTGCAGGTGAATTCTTTATCATCTGAGTCAGCAGGGTAGGCCCCCCCCCCCCCGCAAATGTACATATCTTAATTTTAGAATATGTTATTGCTAAAAAATGCTATCATGGGAGCCTTCAGCAGGCCGTAATCGTTTTTGTGGGTGGAGGGTTTGAAATATCATGAGAATTATCAAAATGTGACAGAGACAGAAAGTGAGCAAATGCTGTTGGAAAAATGGCGCCGATAGACTTGCTTGATGCAGGGTTGCCACAAACCTTCAATTTGTAAGAAACTTTTTTGCAGTGTAATAAAGTGAAACGAGGCACACCCCCCACAGACAGTTCTGTCCATCCGCACAGACAGGACCTTTGGCCAGGCCCTGCCCACTCTCCCTGGACCAGCTGACTCTTATCCCGACGCCCTGCTTCCTCTCTGTCTCATCAGCCTGTCATTTCCGTATTGCTGCGGAGTCATCTTTCCAAAAACCGGATGTGATCTTGTCATCATTCTTGCTGAAAACACGTCAGTGCTTCCCACAGTTTTAGAGGCACAGTTGATGCTCTTATGGGTCCATAAGCAGGATCTTCATATATCCTTCTTTGTCACACTGGCCCACATACATACCTGCTTATTCCTTGGGATCCTAAGGAATGTGTGCCCCTGCTATTCCCACTGTGCTCACAAGGGTCCCCTCTGGGAGATGAAGGATGTGGTCGCCCTGCTCCCAGGCCCTGCTTGCTGTGGCCCCATCCATCCCTGTAGCCTCTTCCTGACCCCTCTCTCATCACCCCGAGGCTGAGCTTCCTTCCTTCAGTCTCCCGCCCTCCCCAACAGCTCTTCCCCCACAAGGCACATGCCTTGCTCTTCTCTCTGCCAGCGGCTTCTTGTCTCTTCTTCCCCTTGAGCTTGGTGAGTCTCAGTTCTGGTTGCATGTTTGAATCATCTGCAGAGCTTTATAACCGCATGCCGGTGCCTGGGCCCATTGCAGACAAATGAAGTCAGACTTTATTGACTCAAAGCCTCTCAGTTGATTTTAATGTGCGTTGAGGCTTAAGAACCCTGATTGACTTGTGCTCATCCTCTAGGCCACAGCTCAGCTTCTTAGGGAAGCCCTCCCTGACCAGGTCACTTTTGCCTGTTTTGCACTCCTAAAGCCCCGCACACCTTTCCTTACTGTTAGGCACCATAGGGTCACTAATTTGTATGATGACCAAGGGCTTAGCTGTGTGACCTTGAACAAGTCACTTGACTTCTCTGTGCCTCAGTTTTCTCCCCTGTAAAATGAGAATAATAAACCTATTGTACAAAGTGAGTGAGGGTCAAATGAATTAATTATATGTAAAGCTCTTAGAGGGCTTCCCAGGTGGCGCTAGTGGTAAAGAACCTGCCCGCCAATGCAGGAGACATACAAGATGAGAGTTCGATCCCTGAGTCGGGAAGATCTCCTGGAGGAGGGCAGGGCAGCCCACTCCAGTATTCTTGCCTGCAGCATCCCATGGACAGAGAAGCCTGGTGGGCTACGGTCATGGGGTCACACAGAGTCGGACACGACTGAAGTGACCTAGCCCTTAGCTCTTAGAACAGTGTCTGGCATATGTTAGCTCCTACTATGATGATGATCATGGTGATGATGATGGTTATCCCCCACTGGAATCTAGAGAGCCCTAGGGGCGGGGTCAGCATCTGCTGTTGGATCGCTCCCCCCCCCGCCGCCCCGGGGCAGCACGTGGCACATGAGAGCTCTTTAATAACTGCTGACAGAGTGGTGTCCCAGTGATGTTCTTGGTGACAGGGTAATCAGTTGGCGTGCACAGTACTTGTCTTCTTCAGTTAGGTTCCTTGTCGCTATGGACCTATTGGTTTAGGATCCGTGTTTCTACTGCCCAGAGTTAGAGTCGTTAGGATCAGACCTACACGGGCTTGTGCTGTCCAGTGTCCCAGGTGGCCCGGCAGGCATTCGCTTCAACAGCGTCCTGCATGTCCTTCTACGTAAGAGCTCTTTCGAAAGGCAGGCGTGGGGGTGCCCAGGGCTTCTGTGGCAGAGGAAGCTGTCAGGAAGCTGGCATGGTGCTCTGAGTCTAGGAATCAAGCTGAAGCATCTTTCAAGTTAAGTAACCTCAGTAACCTCGTGTCCTGGCCCTGCATCTGGGTGACCTGCACACAGCAGGGAGCGGGGTACCCCTCCCTTTGTTGGCTGATGGCACTGCGGGGGACAGGGGAAGCTAGGGGAGAGGCTGGGTGTGCATGTTTTGTGGTTGATGGAGGATTTATTTATAAAGCAAGGGTGTGATCTGTGACAGTGTGTCTGGTCCCTGAAAGGCTACTGTACACTCTGAGCAGTGAATTCACAGGAAGAGGCAAGGCAGAGTTGTGTGAACAGCCCGGAAGGCAGAGTCTAAGAACTTGAAGGGTCCTTGGGGAATACCCAGCTTAACTCCCTTGTTTTCGCAAGGGGGAACTGAGACCAGAGCATGGAAGTGACTTGGCCAAGATCGTAGGTGTAGTTTTTATTTTAAGCTGACATCAATCAAGTGCATGCTGTCTGCCAGTCACTGTGCTGATAAGCACGGTATAATCATGATTTCACGAATGCTCACAAATCTAAAAGCTGAAACGTGTTTATTTATTGTATTCCACCCACATAGAGTGTTTACTACCTGCCAGGCACCGGGCTGAGCTTTTTACAAAAATTAACTCAATAGCATCTCATGATCCTGTGAACATTTAGTGCTATTATTATTGTTTCTACTTTAAAAATGAGGTGGGGCTTCCCTGGTGGTCCAGTGGCTAGGACCCTGCACTCCCAATGCAGGGGGCCCGGGTTCGATCCCTGATCAGGGAACTGGATCCCACATGCCCCAACTAACAGTTCTGATGCCACAGAGATCCTGCATGCACAAAGAAGATCGAAGATCCCACATGCCACAATTAAAACCCAGCACAGCCAAATAGATAAATACCTTTTAGAAAATGAGGAGGTGGAAGCACAGCAATGTTAGGTAATCTGCCCCAAGTCGCATGAGAAGTTGTTAAGCTTGGGATTCAGTCCAGGAAGCCTTGCAGTATGTGCCATCCTGCTGTAGTGTCTCCCCATTTTACAGGTGAGAAAATCGAGGCTTATATAGCTTGAGGAACTTGCTCAAAGCTACATGACTGGGAAGTAGCAGAGCTGGGACAGAATTTGGACCATCTACCTTGAGACTCTGGCTCACAAGCTGTCTACTAAGTCCCCTCTCATGGGGGCTGGGGTCTCACGGCTGAGGGATCCGAGCTGAAGACAGGGGATGGGGGCTGAGGCAGAGCTTGGAGCCAGGCAGGGGGCCGAGGGGTGGATCAGCCCGGTCTGCCTGTGTTGAAGCAGGATGCCTGCAGCTGAATAGTAGCCCCCAGGGCGTGCAGGGCCCTGTCCAGTGCTCCAGGTCCAGCGTTCCACCCTCTGTCCTTCAGAGTTAGTGCAGACTTCACCTCCTCGGGGAAGCCTCCCAGATCTGACCTCACCATAAACTCTTTAAGCACCTCGAGCTTCTCTTGCACGGCACTCAGAAGTGTGCATTTGTTTGTACCTTTTCACTGTCTCCTCCCAGCTAGGCTGGCAGCCCATCAGGGCAGACCCTGTGTTTGCTTTTGTTCATCCAGTTTCTGACACATACCAGGCACTCAACACATACTTGGTGAATAAGTGGATTGTTCCCAGGTGGTGCTAGTAGTAAAGAACCCGCCTACCAATACAGGAGACATAAGAGATGCGAGTTCGATCCCTGGGTCAGGAAGATCCCCTGGAGAAGGAAATGGTAACCCACTCCAGTATCCTTGCCTGGGAAATCCCATGGACAGAGAAGCCTGGTGAGCTACAGTCCATGGGGTCTCAAAGAGTGGGACACAACTGAGCATGCACACTCACACACGGACTTCCCTGGTGGTCTAGTGGGTAAGGCTCTGTGCTTATAATGCAGATGGCCCAGGTTTGATCCCTGGTCAGGGAACTAGATCCCACATGCCTCAACCAAGAGTCCGCATGCCACAACTAACGATTCCATGTCCTGCATCTAAGACCCAACACAGTCAAAGAAATAAAATAAAAATAAATATTAAAAAAAAACAAACCCCACACACAAACACACTTGCAGTGTTAGATGTTGAAAGAAAGAATATCAACAAAATTTAAAAGGCAAGTGATAAAACCAGGAAAATATTTACTGTGTATATCATAGGTGAGTGGGTAATGTTCTTTGAGTTGTATGGGAAGCTTGTCACAAATCATTTAGAAAGAAGCAAACTTGAATTTAAACATGGACAAAGGCTGTGGACAGAAAATGAATGATAAAAGTGAACATTTAAGAATATTTACTTCCACCAGTGACTATTAGGCAGTTTTCAGGCAGTAGTGCATTGAACTCTCCCATCAACTTAGGCAGTAATTATTATTATTATCTAATTCTTAGATGTAGAAACTAAAACTAGAAAGGGTTAAATAATTTGCCTTGTAGTCCAGAAGCTAATAACTAGGAGAGCTGTGTCTTAAATTTGAATGTGGCTATTAATTAACCCCTAATGTTGACACTGATTCCAGTGCAGATTGTAACCCAGGAAATCATATTTAAAATCCTACTGAAGTTGACACAACGGAAGCTTGTCTTTAAGTGGAACAATTACTTCTTTGCCCACGGGGTGGGGGTTGTAGCAGGCGTGGGTATCACACCCTCCCGCAGGCACCGGAGCATCTACAACAGCTCATAAGCACTATTCACTCTGCTCTCCGGGAACACAATGAAAGATCTTCACCAAATTACAGTGTCCCCCTTTCAACTGTGTAATTACAGCTTCTAACATTCTACGCATTTCTTGGGCACAAAATCTCAATCCACATCGTCCCAATTAAGGTTTCCCTGCCTCTTTGTGTCTCGGGAATTCTCCGCATTTTGTTTGCAGTTTGGGACATGGCGATGCTGTTGGGTTACCCAGCGGGCTGGTACGTGCTGTGGGAATTTCGTGGTATCCAGATAAACACGAAAATATTCTACTGTCATCAAAACTCTGCAGAGCTATTTAAGGAAAAGTCGTATTCCTTTCCACTTTGTTCCCTCCTGCCTTCCTAAAGAAACACTTTTTTATTAACTTCTCTTGCAGCCTCTCCTTCTAGCATTTGTTTTTGCAGATCTGAGTAATTTAAAATACACTTTCTTATCCTATCTCACTTTCTCAACCCAAAGGTTGCCTGCAGCATAGTTCTGCACCTTGGGTTCTGCTATTTTTTTTTTTCTTTTTTGACTTCACTTAAAAATATACCCTTAAGATTTTGTCCACTTTAGTGCAGAAAACTTCATTTTCACACCTGAATGGTAGTCCATTGTGTAACTGCAGTAAGATTTATTTGAGCATCTCCATTCCTATGACATTTGGCTCATTTAAAATCTCTCACTATTATAAATAATGCTGCAGTGAACAATCACATGTGTATAAAATTTCCTATGTATGTGGGTTTATCTCCAGAATCAATTCCCAGAAGTGGGACGGCTTGGTCAAAAAGGGAGAAGCATTTGGACTTTTGATATGCATGCCCATTTGCCCTGACAAGGTAATGCCGATCGGCCTACTCACTGCACATATGTGTGTCTGTGTTTCCACAGCTTATTAATGCAGTCCAGGGGGATGAACATCTTAAAATTTCATTGTAAGGGTTGTCTATTTCATTTTTAATGTGTGTTAGAAAAAAACATAATTTTGCACACCAATCCCACAAGTTCACAGTCTTATTTTAAAATAGGTTAAAATAGGTTTTAAAATAGGTAAAAGTGGCATGCTGAGTGAAAAAACAGCACCAAGTATTAATAAATAATTTTATAGGTAGAATGTAGGCATGCTAAAATATGACAGCTCAAGACTGAAGTTTGGGAAGTGTTACCATGATTACCTTTTCTCTTTCGAATAATACACTCCAGAGCCTGTACGTCCTTCGTGCAAGGCGCTGTGCTGGGAGCTTTAGTCATCACATCCAGTCAATGAGGTGGGTACTGTGTTTATTTGCGCTTTATGGACAAGGAGGCAGAGAGGCAGAGTGCTTAAGTCACTTGCCTGAGGCCTCACAGTCCTGAGGCCTCACAGTTAACTCCAGAGCCCAGGTTTGCAAGCTTCCTTTCGTTCTGACACTATTTCCAGCTGCGGTCTCCAGGTGCGCCTTGCCTGTCTACCTCCTGGGAAACATACCTTCGAGGCTTTTGTGACCTGTAAAGGGCCAGGGATGACACAGTCTGAATTTACAGGCTGCCCTGACTTTCTCCTCTGACTGATGCTGTTGGTGTGTGCTTTCCTGACCTTTGCGTTTCAATGCAGCTTCCATATTCCTGCAGCTTTGCCTCAGCTCAGCCAAATTTCAGCCCACCTGTGCACAAAGCCATACAGCCCATTCAGACTGAGAGAGGCTATTTTAGGTTGTGATTTAGAGATTTAAAGTTCTTTCCCCCCCCCGATCTGTGCTTCCTTCATCCTTAGCTGCATGAGCCTGGAGTCAGGTGATGAGCGGAAGATACTGAGCTGGGATGGGCCTGTCCTTTGGTCCTGGGGAGGAGGTGTTCGCAGTGAAGACTGGTTTGGCGGTGGGGGTGGGGAATTCCAAATGACCTGAAGGTGGCTGGTGCTGCATTTGTGTGGGACGAGGGGTGTCATCATCTGTAACTCCCTATTGGGTGGGAGACCCTCCGGGAAGACTGAGGAGCAACCAGGTGACACTCAGGTGTCCCCTCTCTGTTACTGCATATTTGGAACCTGACAAACTTGATTACAGTCCTATCTCTTCTTCTTTCTTGCTTTGTGACCTTGGATAAGTTACTTCAGTAAGCCTCAGTTTGGTCATCTGGAATACCAGGACGATAACTCCTATGTCCTTGGCCTTTATGAAAGTTTAATGATATGATATCTAGGTGGTGCTAGTGGTAAAGAACCTGCCTACCAGTGTAGGAGACATAAAAGACACAGGGTTCGATCCCTGGGTCAGGAAGATCCCCTGGAGAAGGAAGTGGCAACTGACTCCAGTATTCTTGCTTGGGACAATGGACAGAGGAGCCTGGTGGGCTGCAGTCCATGGGGTCACGAAGAGTCAGACAGGACTTAGCGACTAAACAACAACAACAATAATGATGTGATGTGGAACCCTTAGCACAGTGCTTGGCAGAGTGCTGAATTTATGGTGGTAGTGAGAGTCACAGTAGTTGATTATCGTTTTATTGTTGTTATTTGACAATCTCTTGTATCAGGATCAGAAGTGGAAGAAAACTTGGAAATCCCCGTTTGCCTAGGATGAAGCATGATAGAGCTCAACGCCATGAAACAGTGGGTAGAGGCATCATGCCAGGATCCTGTGAGAACCCGATTTCTTAGGGGTGGGAGAGATGACCAGGGACACTGGAGGTCAAGTGGTGATGCTGGGGGAGGGATACAGAAATTTCAAGCCCATTTCTGAAAGCTCTTGGCACTGAGTCGCATGAACTCATCATTCAGGAGTATGAGGTTATGTCCACATGTGGTTGGACCCCAGCCAGTGACTGCTAGGGAGAGAGGACCCAGTCAGTGGACTCCGAGGGAGAGAGGATGGGGAGTCTGGCAAAAGTCACAAACCCAAATTCCTACAGGGGCCAGGTGGGGAAGGGAAGAGAGTGAAGCAGGCAAGGTGTGAGACAATAGAGAGTGATGGGAACTGTGGAGAACGAGGAAGCTTATCCTTCATCTAAAGGGGCCAGTGGTGCTCCGCCCAGAGGAACGTGTGTCCAGAGTTGCCCCAACTTGTGAGTTTTCAAAAGGAGCCAGAAATCAACATTTTTGTCTGACATTTCAGGATTTTTAAAATACTTTTAAGACGCTCCATGTGGGCCAAATACCGCTTGTTTGTAAACTTGGTGTGGCCCTTGGCATCCAGATGGTAACCTCTGAACATGAAGAAGGACCCGGGCCATGAATGGGGTTGGGCTGCGGGTGCACTTGAGGGGGTCCAGCTGGTGTGGGCTGGACTGGGGAGGCTAATGGTAGAACAAGGTCGGGGAGGGAAGGAGGCAGGGGTGGGCATTGCCTCTTTGACTGGGATCCAGACAGACCTGGGGGGAGAGTTCTGACTTAGAGGCCACGTGGATCCCTGACCTCATCCTGGTCAGTAGCCACAGCCTCAGAGGCTGGGAAAGGAATGTACTTCAGCTAAAGGCAGGGCTGCCATTTAACCTGTATCCACCAGCACGACTGGACTAGTTGTGAAAATGATGAAGTATTTACCTGCTGATTGGTGAATAGCTACTGGGCCCTCGGAACCTCCCCCTCCCACCTTCCACCCACCCACTTCTTTCCCTAGCAGCTCCTCCCCACCCCACCTTGCCATGATCGGGCAACTAAAGGGTTAACTCCCAGCGTAGCTAGGCTCTGCGGCCCATTCTGATCTGCAGTCCATTCTGATCGGTAGGTGGGCAGTACTGCCCATACTTGAGCCAAAGTGATTGTAAATATCTTGACAATGATTCCACCCCCCCCCCCTCCTCCCAGTGCAGGTTGCAGATGCCTGCTTAGGTTGGCTTAAGCACGAAGGAGAAATTTTAGAGGACACAGGAGAGTCAGATGGAGCTGAGGGCATGATGCCAGGCCCCTAGGAGACTGCAACCAGGAGCTCCATCCCTGGGGTCATGAAGCCTTTGTCTTTGTTCCTTTCTCCTTGGAGCCTGCTGTCAGTAATCACCATCTCAGCCCCAGGGCTCCACGTGTCCTCACTGCCCGGCCCCTGACACTTGAGCCGAGCATCCACCTCTCCACGGGTTTGGGGGAGGGTCATCTCCAGGTGCAGACCCGCCCCTTGGGCCTGGGCAGACATAGATAGGCACCCTGAATGGTTCTCCTTGAAGGTCCTAAGAACCCCAGCTGTGGGCGTGTGGCTTTGTTCCAAGCTCTCCCAAGTGGAAGGAAGGGACCAAAATCAATCAGGAGATGACCTGGTTTTCTGGGTGGTCTGAGAGATGAGAGTGGGTGTGGGGGTGGGGGTGGGGATGGGTGGAGTTGGTATTTACAAGCCTTAGCCCTCCTAAAAGCTGAGGCAAGGGAATGAGATTGGAGGAGCCTCCGTCAGCCTCTAAATAAACCACAGAGAAACGGACTTTCCTCTGCGTCTTGCCTGAGTGGCCTTTCTTTCTCCTGTCTGGTGTCATTCATCTTGCATAGGACTGTCCAGGCCACATGCATCATCTAGGGCCTGTCTGTGCTTCATAGCGATGACTGCGACCCCCTGCTGCCATCACAGCTCACTGACCTCTAAATATGTGCCAGTTACTGTGTGACAAGCAGTGCTCGCAGTGGCTGGGGAGCCCTGGGCAAGTCACTGCACGTCTCTGTCCCTTGATTTCCTCATCTGTAAAATGGGTTAGTAAGCAGTACAAACTTCACAGAGGTGTTATGACAATTAAGTGAGTTAATGTCTGATAAGTCCCTGCAAGTGGCTCCTGGCATGAATTAAACACTCAATAAATGTTAACTCTCACTCATTAAATATTTATCAAGTACCTTCTATATGCCAAGTACAATATATGCTCTGGGATATCATGGAGAGCAAAATTCCCTCATGTTGCATGCAGCTAAGCATGAGAGAAATGCAGTTAAACACACAGCTACAACACAGTGGTATAAATACTGTGATGGGAAAGATAGGGATGAGTGTTAGACACTCAGTCGTGTCCGAGTCTTTGCAACCCAATGGACTGTAGCCCGCCAGGCTCCTCTGTCCATGGAATTCTCCAGGCAAGAATACTGGAGTGGGATTGCTGTGCCCTTGTCCAGGGGATCTTCCCAACCCAGGGATCAAACCCACTGCAGGCAGATTCTTTACCATCTGAGCCACCTGGGAAGCCCAAAGGGGTGAGGGTCATGGCAATTATTTCTTTTTGCTTTCTCTCTGCCATTAGAACATAAGTTCCACCAGAGGAGCTGTCTCCTTTGCTCACAGTTGTACCCTCAGTGCCTGGGAAGAACTTTGCTCTCAGAAAACATTTACTGGGTGAATGAACAAAGGAAAGCAGAAAGGAAGTGCTATTTTAGCTGGACCTGAAGGATGAGGCATTAATGAAGTTGGGGGCTGCAGATGAAAGAGAGAATACCCTGCTGTAAACCCACTTTGGAGCCAGGCAGACCTGGGGTGAGTCCCAGCCCTCCAGGGGCCATCTGGTTGACCTTGGAGAAGGTTCTTCTCTCTAGACTGGGTTCCTTTCATCGTCACTGAAATGAGAATGAGTAACACCTTCCATATGGCCGTCACTGGGCATATGGACAGCTCGCAATCACTGTGTTTTCTTCCTCCTTTTTCTTTGTGCATCTTGGCACTTCCTGATGCAGAAGAGACTTGCTAAGATGGAGAGGGTTTGTTTTTTTTTTTTGTAAATTTTTTAATTGGAGGATAATTGCTTTATAATGTTGTGTTGATTTCTGCTGTACTGCAGTGCAAATCAGTCACAACTATATGTATATATCCCCTCCCGCTTGAGGCTCCCTCCCACCCCCCATCTCACCCCTCTAGGTCATCACAGAGCACCAGTCTGGGTTCCCTGTTATATAGCAGCTTTTCACTAATTATCTGTTTTACTGATAGTGATGCTGAAAGCCTGGCCTCTGTGCACCAGTGCTGAATTGAACCTTGGAGACAGGGTTTTGGGTGAAGTAGAAAAGAATAGCTTTGTTGCTTTGCCAGGCAAAGGGGGCCATAGCAGGTTCCTGCCCTTGAAACTGTGTGTCCCAACCCACGACACTTTGGTGAGGAGTTTTATGGCGATGTTCGATGGCGGGGTTGCTGATAGGATTAGGGTGTGCAGGCTCTACATTGCTTTAATCTGGTCTCAGGTGATCTTGAACCAGGACCCTGCCTGAAGCCTGCACTGTTGTTTCTGCTCTTCCCTTCCATAGTGTCTGGTTAGGAATGCTTGAATCCTTCTCCCTGAGACTCCCCACTAAGATACATGCATGGAGGAAAGTGCAGTGCCAGCAAAGAGCAACTTTATTGTTAGTGGGGTTTTGCCTCAGATCGCCAAGTAGAGCTCATGAGGCCTTTGGGGACTCCTTTCTTTCAATAGAGGTAGGCCTCAGTCAGTCAGTTCAGTCGCTCAGTCATGTCTGACTTTTTGTGACCCCATGGAATGCAGCACGCCAGGC
Source organism: Cervus elaphus (assembly GCF_910594005.1). Taxonomy (NCBI): domain Eukaryota; kingdom Metazoa; phylum Chordata; class Mammalia; order Artiodactyla; family Cervidae; genus Cervus; species Cervus elaphus. The sequence goes on from NC_057824.1 coordinate 35,777,657, forward strand.
TTGCCCGCCCATCACCAGCTCCCAGAGCTTGCTCAAACTCGTGTCCATTGAGTTAGTGATGCCATCCAACCATCTCATCCTGTGTTGTCCCCTTCTCCTTCCACCTTCAATCTTTCCCAGCATCAGGGTCTTTTCCCAATAAGTCAGTTCTTCACATCACGTGGCCAAAGTATTGGAGTTTTTAGCTTCAGCATGAGGTAGGCCTAAGGGCAGTTAAAACATCCTCAAAGCTAATTCTTGGCTCCTATAAAGTCAACATATCAGGGAACCCAGAAGGGAGCACAGGAACCAAGAGGAGAGAGAGACCTGGCCTCAGGACTTGGAGTGGAGTTGGTCCAGGCCACTCACTCATGCCCACCCTTCTTAGGGTGAGACCATGGGACCGGGACCCAGCCGCCTCTTGGAGAGGAGGGAGCTACAGGTGAGAAAGAGAAAGCCACGCCCACTTAAAGGTGGGCGTGGCCTTAAGGCCTCTGAAAGCTCCACCCATTGAGTCTGGACCAGTCAGCGTCCTGGAATTTGACCAGCCAGAACGGCTCTCGTCTTCCTTAGAAACCCAGGTGGCACAGTGGTAAAGAATCCACCTGCCGGTGCAGGAGACACAGGAGACCCGGGTTCGATCCCTGGATCCCGAAGATCCCCTGAAGTAGGAAATGGCAACTTGCTCCAGTATTCTTGCCTGGAAAATTCCATAGACAGAGGAGCCTGGCGGGCTACAGTCTATGGAGTTGCAGAGTTGAGCCAACGAGGGGAGTGAGAGAAGCCTTGAGCTCCCCCTTCAGGGCGATGCGGGTCATGAACAGGTGGGTTTGAGACACTCATTTCTCACCTTTTAAGGTGGATTCACATGAGGCAGGCAGCGGGAAGCATATTATGGCACAGAGCACTAGGACTGTTTCCAGGAACCTGATTTTTTTTTTTCAGTCTCATTGCCCAAGGATGGAAATATGGCTGGTTAAGCCATCGACTGGGAGCCTGTAGTTTTTGCTTTGTGATTTCCAAGCCCTGATGTTGTTACTGGGGTAGCAGCTCAGTCCTCGAGCAGGAGACGTGGAGGCTGGGGTCCTTCTGAATCCTGGAGCTCTGCAGGCCCCACAGCAGAGCTGACCCTGCCTCTTCACCTGGGCTGTTCAGGGCTGTGCAAGGGTCGGCCCTTCACCCGCTTGACCTGACCGCAGAGGCTTGGAAAATCAGGAAAGAAACACTGTTGCTCATTAAGAAGATGCAGGCCAACAAAAGCCTTCAGGGATGGAGGATATTTTAGGCAGACTTGTTGAAATAGAGTTTTCATGCAGCAAAATTCACGTTTTAAAACATACATACAGTAAAATTCACATGGTTGATAATATAGCTCATTCCAGTCACCCCATAAAAGTTCCCACATTCTGTCCCTTTGTTATCAATTTCCTTTTCTCCTCTGATCCTTCTTAACCACCGATGTGTTTTCTGTCCCCATAATTATGCTTTTTCTTTTCTTTTCTTTTTAGTTTTGCCTTTTCTAGAATGTCATTTAAACAGAATTAAACAGCATGTATGTGACATCGTTATCTTACCCTAATGCTTTCGAGATTCAGAAAGGTTACCTGTATCAGAAGTTCATTCCTTCTTACTGCTGAGAAGTATTCAATTGTGTGGCTACACCACACGTTGTTTATCGATTCACATGTTAAATGTTTAGTGCTTAGGTTGTTTCCAGACTTTGGATATTATAAATAAGGCGATTATAAGCTTTCAGGTTTTTCTGTAGATTCATGTATTCATTTCACACCTAGGAGTGGGAATACTGCGTCACACATGATAAGGGGATGTTTACCTTCATAAGAAACTGCCATGCTACTTTCCAAAGTGACTCTACCATTTTGCATCCCCCCAATATTGTCAGAGAGTGCCAGTTCTGTTCTCTCCACATCAGCACTTGGGATTGTCACTATCAGTTTCCTAAAATGTTAGCCATCCTAGAAGGTATAAAGATTATTTTTACATTTTGAAAATAACAGTTTCCTAAGGAGAAATGCTCATTATTTTTATAGCACATAATATAATTTCTACTTATTGTGTCTGTTTCCTTATTTGTTCATTTTCTGTCTCTATTAGAATGTGTTTTGGAAACGCACTTGCATCAGTAAATATATGTGAACGGATGAATGAATGGATTAGGGAAGAGATGGGTAGCTTATGACAAAGGCTAGAATGTCAGGTCAGCCTCGGGTTGGAACCTGGGGCCCTACTCTTCTCTTCTGCAGTATACTCTTTCATGGAGGAAGCAACTTGCAGGCTGGGTTGGGAAAGAGAAGAAGAAATTTTTTTTTTTAATTAGAGCATCTCTTGAAGGAGACAGACATCATGTGGAGCCAGAGTCATGAAGGGCATAGCATGTTTGGGAGTATGAACCAATCCTGTGTACGGAAACCGTAGTATGTGTTGGAGGCACCGTTGGGATCACATGGGAGATGTAATAATAATGCAGAAGCTTTCACTGCTTACTGTGTGCCAGGTGGTTCTAAGATCACTCCATAGGTTAACTCATTTATTATTCCCAATGATCCTGTAAGCTTACAGCACTATCAGTTTCTTCATTGTCCAGACAAGGGAAGTGAAGCACAAAGAAATTAAATACCTTGCTCAAAATTATGCATCTAAGAAGAACCCAGGCAGTTTATGATCCTAAGTCTGTACCTTTAACTTCTGCACTACACTGCCAGGTTAGGAAGGGTACGTTAGTTAGGGAACCATGGAAGCCGCTGTAACAAATAACCCCCAAGTATAGTGACTTGAATAAGACAGAAGGTAGGTTTTCTCTCAGATGTCTGTCTAAAGGGACAAAGTGCAGGGCCAGTGGGTCCAAGGTGGTCACTTGCACTTCTCACCATCTTCCAGCCAGTGGGAATGGAAGAAGGGTCCTGGGAGGCTGTACCATGCAGGGTGCTAAGTCACTTCAGTTGTGTCTGACTCTTTGCAACCCTATGCATGGTAGCCCACCAGGCTGCTCTGTCATGGGATTCTCCAGGCAGGAATACTGGAGTGGGTTGCCATGCCCTCCTTCAGGGGATCTTCCTGACCGAGGGATCGAACCCACATCTCTTACATCTCCTACATTGGCAGGTGGGTTCTTTATCAGTAGCGCCACCTGCAAATCCTGGGAGGATGTATGTGCTTAGTCGTTCAGTCGTGTCTGACTCTTTGTCACGCCATGGACTGTAGTCATGTGATTCTCTGTCCATGGGATTCTCCAGGCAAGAATACTGGAGTGGGTTGCCATTCCCTTCTCCAGAGGATCTTCCCAACCCAGGGACTGAACCCAGGTCTCCCGCGTTGCAGACAGATTCTTTACCATCTGAGTCACCAGGGAAGCCTGAGGATGTACACTTTCCTTTTAAAGGAATGACTGAAACACATACATCCCATTGGTGAGAACTCAATCACATGGACATACCAAGTTGCAAGGGAGGCTGGGAAATGTGGTCTATAGTTGGATAGCCATGCGCTCTGCTGCAACTCAAGGGTTCTCTTATTGAAAGGAAGACTGGGTATTGGTGGAAAACTAGTAGTCCCTGACACAATCTGCAGACTATTCACTGGACTTTGAACTCTGTCCTGTAGATGATGGTGGTGGTGATTTAGTTGCCAAGTCATGTCTGACTCTTGCGACCCCATGGACTGTAGCCCGCCAGGCTCCTCTGTTCATGGGATTCTCCAGGCAAGAATACTGGAGTGGGGAGGTTGCCATTTCCTCCTCCAGGGGATCTTCCCGACCCAGGAATTGAACCTGGGTCTCCTGCATTGTAGGCAGATTCTTTACCAACTGAGCTACAAGGGAAGACTAGATGATGAGGTCCTAGCAAATGGCCTCTAAGTGGGGAGGTTTCAGGCCTTGGGTTTTAGATCATCTGGAAGTTGCTCGGAAGATAAAGGAGAGAGGAGTAGACAAGGAGACCGACCCTTCTACTTCATGCATCAGGAGTTTTGTTTGCTGTCTCTGCAGCCCTTGCTGCCGGCAGGAGTCAGTAGGTTGGGTTCCCTGATGGAGTGCTTCCAGGCACGGCGAGTGTGTGTGCTGGGGTGAGAATGGGAGCCATCAGCCATCTTAGTCATTCAGTGACTGCTTATCAAGCATGGTGTTTGGGTACAGCGCTCTTGCGATGGCCCCAGCAGGTGTGATGGATGCTGGGGGCCAAGTTCCGTTCTCAGTGAGTCCTCCTGTGATGCTGAGTGCAGCGTGAAACCTTGGCGTGCCTCACTGACGCTGGCCTCTTTTGTTGTTTCTTTGGCCCTCAGGACCCCCGGAGCAAACACAAGTTCAAGATCCACACATACTCCAGCCCCACGTTTTGTGACCACTGCGGGTCACTGCTCTATGGACTTATCCACCAGGGGATGAAATGTGACAGTAAGTACATGTGCCCTCGGGCAGCCTCTGCTGACCCAGCTGCTTCCTCATGGTTTGGGGCCCAAGTCTGCAGCACATTCTCCCAAGTCCTGGGTGGGCTGGGGACCCCTTGCGTGATGCTGAGTAACAATAACCAATAATAACCATTTATTTAGGGCACTATTCAAGGCTGTCCTTTGGGCCTGGATTGGCCTTGCTCATACCTGTGTGGTGGGTTAGCAAGTTGGTGTTGACGCAGGACCCTGAACTTGGGCATGCAGGTTGCAGGGGGCTGTCCATCCTTTCGCCATCCTTCTCTCCCCACAACTCATTTCCAGTTTTTTAATCTGCCTGCTGCCTCCTGGAGGTTGGGCGGGCTGAGAAGGGATGCCCTCACCACCCCCGTTCCTGCGATGCCTTGCCCCCAGCTCCCATGGAGTCCCCTGAAATGACCCGTAGGGTGACCCAGCTTCTCCTGACTTCTCAGACTGATACGAGGGACCCCTAGTGAACACGGGACTCCAGGCATGGCCTGGAGCAGCCTTGGGGCTTAGGGGAAACCAGCCACCCATTGAAAGAAGCACAGAGGCGCTCCGGGAGTGTGGGCAGGGAGCCAGTATTTATCACCTGACACAGGAGACTTCAGCCGGTCAGATTCAGTTTGCAGATGTATTCTATTCATCTTGCCCTGGGTCTTAAGTTTTTTTCTTGCAGTTAGTTACGGTGGGTACTGTGGGGACTCAGCTCAGGTTCCAAGATGATGCCCCTCCCAGGGCTGGTTCATGACCACAGACTGGCAGGTGCAGGGGCAAAGGCCTGGCCCTCTTGCGGCAATCTGGGACAACACCGAAGCATCATCTGAGCCCCTAAGTCCCTCCTCCTGTCAGCCTCAGGGCATCTTCATGGGCCAGCTCCTCCTCCCCCCACAGAGCCCCTCACTGTAAATCTTCTCACAACTCCCATTCTCAGGCTCTTTCCCGGGAAGCAACCTATCGTCAATATTTAAAAATTGGGAGAGGTCAGGATTCCTGCTTAAGCCTGAAAAATGGGAAAATCTTGGCAACTTTGGGCGGGCACCCTGCGCCACTGTGCCCTCAAGTTGGCCAAGACCACCACACCCGCACCTTCCCTCACTATGTTAGACAACCCGGTGTCACTGGAGTTGGTGACTCTGGCTTCAGAGCCGTTGCGGGTGTCCCGGGTACCCCAGCCTTCCGGGAGGACAGACACCTTCCGCCTCCTCTGTCCATGAGGGCCTAGGGTGTCGAGGGTTGGGAGCCGGGAAGTTGGAGAAGCAAGCCCTTCGGATGAGACCCGGGCAGGGCAGGCTGGCCTCCGCCCGCCTCGGAGGGAAGGAGGGGAACCGGAGGGGTCCAGCCTGCACCAGCCTGAGCCGCGCGCCCTGCCTGTGTCCCCGCAGCCTGCATGATGAACGTCCACAAGCGCTGCGTGATGAACGTCCCCAGCCTCTGCGGCACGGACCACACGGAGCGCCGCGGCCGCATCTACATCCAAGCCCACATCGAGAGGGAGGTCCTCATTGTTGTCGGTAGGTGGCGCTAGGGCCCCCGCGCCGGCTCCGCGGGACCCGGACCCGGCTGGAGCGCTGAGTCAGGGGAGCGAGGGATGGGACGGGCGGCGCGGGGGCGCGGCGGGAGGTGCGGCGATGCGGCCTTCCGCCTCGATCCCCGCCCCCACCCCACCCCATTCCAGCCTCTCCCCCTCACCCGCCTCTCCCCCTTGGCACCCTTAGAAACTGCACCCCGCAGGGCGAGGCTCTCAGCACCTCCTGTGCGCTGGAGCTCAGAGCTGAAGCCGCCGCGGGAGTACGTTGGTTTTCTCCAAGACCTCAGAGGTGTTGTCACGAGCCAGTAAAGCAGACAAGATGCTGAACACCTTAATTTTATGGCAGGCTCTGGCCGGTGGACTAAACCTACTCTGAAGCCAGATACTGTAGCTGATAACGGTGACAAATTATTCGAATTTAGATTATTTCTGTTGCCTTCTTAATTTTCATTTATTTCTACCCTGCAGATCTATTATTTCTAGATTTTTGTATAACATAGTGATGGGCAGTGCAATTGGTTTATCTCTTCCATGGGGGGAAAAATGTTTCCAACTTCTTTATTGTTCCCCACCTCCTTTCGCTCTCTACCGCCCCCGGCCTCTCTCTTCCACTCCTTATCTTTGGAGCATGCAGTTCTGTCTCCTTTATTACCATAGCAGAGAACGGATGCTTGGTTCTTTCCCGAACTTTTCCAGTGGGAAAATAGAGTCTTGCTGATAAACAGCCAGTTTGGGAGAGTGTTACATCTTGGGGAAGAGAAGAGATGCGGTATTCATCCCTGGGGCTTTCTGGGTATTTGCAGTGTTTCTTTCTTAAACCTGATGGTTACCACTCTGGTCCTGTTCTGTTATTCTCCATCCTTTTTGCAGTTCTGAAATACTTCATGCTACAATATAAGAAAGAGGGATAATAAAGCCTGCTGAAGACGTGCAGCATGGTGTCTGGCCCTCCTAATGGAGCATTGAGGAAATACGGGGCTCAGACACATCCAGCTCACACAGAATGAAAATGCAGCTGGCTGGGTGGGTAACTTAGCCGCGTGTGATACGTGGGTGTGCTAAGTTGCTTCAGACTGTCGCCAGCCAGGCCCCTGTGTCCTTGGGATTTCCCAGGCAAGCATACTGGAGTGAGTTGCATGCCCTTCTCCAGGGGATCTTCCCGACCCAGGGGTTGAATTTACGTCTCCTGCATCTCTTGTATTGCAAGCAGATTCTTTACCTCTGAGCCACTGGAGAAGCCCAACCTAGCCACAGAGCTGTGATAAATCCAATACTGAACTGGGTCATAATGGGACTTTGAAGGAATTCTCTCCCCAAGGCTTGTGTCAAACTTCTTAGACCTCATCACTAATTAATTTAAACAAGGTTTTATGACTTAGTATCTCAGGAGACTGATCATAGAAGGGATTGATTTTGCAAAAATTGATCTCAGGGTCCAGAATGGTTCAGCTGCTCTGAAGAATTGTTCCTATACCACGTAAAAGTTGAAAATATCCCTGTAAAATATAAACTTTTAAAGTGAGGTTCCTGACACCCAGTGGGCTCTTAAGGAATGTGTATTTCATTTGATGTGCTTTTTCCTCTGAAAGGAAGGTGAGCGGCTGACTTTGTCCTGGTGGAATCCCAGAGGGTCCCCGAGGAGTAGAATGTCTCTTAGTAGTAGGCTTCCCTGGTAACTCAGATGGTAAAGAATCGGCCTGCAATGCGGGAGACAGGTGTTTGATCCCTGGGTTGGGACGATCCCCTGGAAAAGGAAATGGCAACCCAATCCAGTATTCTTGCCAGGAGAATTCCATGGACAAAGGAGCCTGGCAGGCTACAGTCCATGGGGTTGCAGAGTCAGACACGACTAAGTAACTATCACTCACTCAAGAAGTATAAGCCTCAAGAAAAGCTGAATTCCCCCACGGTCTATAAACTTCCTGGGCAGACAGGGCAAAAATGAGACTCTGCTGCCCTCTACTGTGATTTTCTAGGAACTACATTGGCTCATATATTACTATAGACAGCCCCATCTTCAACCAACCTGTTGAAGGCACAGTGCTTAAAACCAAAGCACATCATAATACCCTCAAGGTCCATCCATTGTTTCCACCATAAAAAAATAAGTAATTATATGACATTATATAGGCCTTAACTAATGCAGGGATGTAATCATATTGCATTATGCAAATGTATCAAATCAATACATTGTATACTGTTGACTTACACATCGCTGTGCTCAGTCATGTCCAATTCTGCGGCTCCATGAACTGTAGCCCACCAGGCTCCTCTGTCCATGGGATTCTCCAGGCAAGAATACTGGAGTGGGTAGCCATTTCCTTCTCCAGGAGATCTTCCCAACCCAGGGGTTGAACCCAGGTCTCCCGCTTTGCAGGTGGATTCTTTACCATCAGAGCCACCAAGGGAAGCTCCTAATCTAGTATGACTTCATCTTAACTTGATTGCATCTGCAAAGCCCTTATCTCCAAACAAGGTTACATTCAGATTAGTCTTGAGCATCTCTTTCAGGGGGATGCAATTCAGTCTATAACAAGGGGAAGGAAGGGAAGTGGGGGCTCCTTTAAAGTTAGGGACAGAATATCTGCATACTCAGGGTTCTGCTAGCACTAACTGAGTAGCTCCCACTGTATTAATAGCGGTTTGTGATTTTCAAGTGATTTGATAATGGGGTCATCCGATGGAGGTAGAGGGGTTGCCAACATACAGACAAGGAAACTAAGACAACTTGCCTGATGTCATGTGCAAAGCAGGGATGAGCACCCAGCCTCCTGCCTGCAGGTCGCTGGGCTCTGCTAGGACTAGCTCACCATGCCCGGCGCGGTCCGAACCTGGCCTGAGACAGCTGATTGATTGATGGCAGAAGAACCCGATGCTTGGACTGCAGTTCTCTAAATATAGACCTGAGTTGGAGATTCTTGTTCATGTGATTTATTGGAGCTGCTCAGGAAATGAGGAGTGAGGATGGAGCAGGGAAATGCTGAATGAGAGTGTGATCTCCGCTGAAGACCAGCTTCACGCAGACCCCGTGGAGTTCGGGAACATGCGTGACAGGCAGGGTCAGCCCCTCCTAGAGGCTGGAGGGCTGTTCTGAATTGTGTCCCCTTAAAACTCACATGTGGAAGCCCTAACCCAGTGAAATGGTGTTTGAAGTTGGAGTCTTTGGGAGACAATTAGGGTTAGACAAAGGTGGGCTCTTGTGAGGGGCTTGGTGGCTTTATGGCCACAGGAGGACACGAATCAAGGAGGTGACCACCTGCAAGCCCGGAAGGGGGCTGTCACCATCACCTGCACCTTGACGTCGGACTTCTTGCCTCCGGAGCTGTGAGAAATAAGCATCTGCCATTTAAGCCGCCCAGTCGGTGGTAGTTTACTACAGGCTGGGCTGACTGAGACCTCGCTCCCGGCTACTGGGATTGAAAGCAGGAGGGAGGTGCTACCTCCCAGGCCCTGCGGCTTCTATGTGGCTGAGGGCAGCTCTCTGGACACGGGGCAGCTCTGAGCCACTAACAGCCAACACTCAACTGCAGCTGGGAGCTGGGCGCATGTGGAGGGGACCTGGGAGGGGTCTGGGTCACCTGGGTATCCCTCTGATCTCCCCAGCATCCTTCTGATGTCATTGTTGGGACTCCAGGCCCTGCTCCTTGATCTCAGGCAGACAGATCAGTCATCTGCTCTGAATGTCACATGCTCTTTGAAATCCCGCCGTCTCCAGAGACAGAAGGCTACACGTGCCTCCGAAAGATCTGAGGGTTCCCTCATCTCCTTTGGCTCCTGAAATCCAGGCTTCATATCTGCCGTCAAGGATCTTGCAGGGCAAAGCTCAGGGTGGGAATCTGATCAATTCTCTTTCTTTGAAGAGCTCATCAGTGGTATCTCGTTGCCCCTGTGTGTATTAGTCGCTCAGTCGTGTCCAACTCTGCGACCCCATGGACTGTGTAGCCCATCAGGCTCCTCTGTCCATTGAGTTCTCCAAGCAAGAATACTGGAGTGGGTTGCCATGCTCTCCTCCAGGGGGTCTTCCTGACCCAGGGATCGAACCTGGGTCTTCCGCATTCCAGATGGATTCTTTACCGTCTGAGCCATCAGGGAAGCCCCCTCATTGCTCTTAGGGCAGACGAAATGTACGGTGGTGATCTCATCGTCTATCCTGTCTCTTAATCCTTCATCCTCTCCAGGCCACCACCCACCATCGGACATCTGCACACTCTGCTCCCTTGGTCTGGAGTGTTCGCCCTTTTGTTTTTTTCCAGCAGTTGCTCTTCCCCTTCCTGTAGGTCTCAGCTCCGTCTCACAGACGAGGACACTTCCCTGGATCTCCACTTGTTGTAGACGTTCTCTGTATCCTGAACTTGACCTTGTGTCAGTTGTGGTTTTATGTTGGGTTGATTAGTGTCTGCTTCTCCTACTGGCATTTAAGCTCCATGAGGACAGGGCTGTGTTGGCTTCCACACCACTCTGTCCCAGCACCTAGTATGATGGGCGTCACTAAATATTTGGGGCGTCAGTGGGTGTATGTATGAAGGAGACAACACTGGAGGGTCCTGATAGATACCCAGGCTTCACAGATGATTCCCAGTCAGTGCCTTCTAAAGCGAGGAGCTGCAATTTAGATGATCCAATCAATGCCAGCATTCTTTTTGTTGTTGTTGTTGGTTTTTCGTAATTTGCACAGCCTTATTCTTAGAGGAAGGAGACCACCCAGAGTCCTCAGGATCAGGTCCAAGATCGACAGCACGTGTTATGGGGACTGCAACCCACCCTGGGGAACGATGACCACCCTTATTCCTGGGTAATGGGGAAAAAACACAAAACAGTGGGTCTTGTAGAATCATGGGTAATCATATGAACATCATGACTCCCTGTGGTATTATGGTGGGAGGCAGTACAATCAGAAGCCGTGATCAGAGTTGTGAAATGCTCCTGGAGGTTATGTCCTTATGTATAAAACACCCCTCCCCATTCAGTTGAGTATCTCCCTATTAACACACCAGCTAATGTCCCATTATTTATATTTCTGTCTACATTGCAGCCATCTACAAGTCCTTAACCATATTCATAGTTTTATCTCACAGAAATTGGGACTGTCCTTACATAAAGCAGAAGGAGCGATTTTTTGGGTGTTTCTCTTTGGAACACCCATTCAGTGTTCTTCCCACTGTGCTGTACAAAACCTCCTTACACCAAACCATCTCCCGGAATGACTTAGGAACTCCCAGTATTTTGTGTTTAAATACTTCCCAACATCTGACATCCACACATCAAAAGAAGAGCAGTGGCCCAGCGGTTATGAGTCTGAGCTTCCACTGCAAGGGGCATAGGTTCCATCCCTGGTTTGGGAACTTAAGATACCACTTGCTGTGCAGAGCTGCCAAAAAAGTATTTTAAAAAATTGAAAAAAAAAAATGAGAATCAGAGAGATGTAATTCTTGACAGACTATTAGGAAAGGGTGAGGTTCCCATCCATCTATAGACTAGATTCCAAGAGAGATTTTTAAAAGCCTTTTTAGGAGAAAGGAACCTGATGTTGAAGCCCCTCTTGTTATGTAAAGTCCCTCTTGTTATGTAAAGAACTGCCTAACTTGTATGTGAAAGGGTTGGTGTTAGTTGCTCAGTCCTGTCTGACTCTTTACAACCCCATGGACTGTAGCCCGCCAGGCTCTGCTGTCCATGGGATTTCCCAGGCAAGAATACTGGAGTGGGTTGCCATGCCCTCCTCTAGGGGATCTTCCCAACCCAGGGATTTAACCCAGGTCTTCCACATTGCAGGCAGATTCTGTATCCTCTGAGCCACCAGGGAAGCCTCTGTGGTTTGTATCAATTAGCACCCTTGCTCTCTAGTTTAGACTGGGTTTGGCTGATGGTCAGTGGTGTAAAACCAATATGGCAGAGCAGAAGGCAGTCCTGGGTATGCTGTACCTGAGGGGTGGATGGGAGGTGGGGTTAGTTGGGAGTGATCGGGTGTTCACAGTGTGAGAAAGGTGGCATGTCCCAGGTAGGAGGGAGGGATGCGCTCAGGAAGCATAGATGTTCATTCAGGAAGGGGCTGACTACCAGACTGTATCCACGGACAGAGAAGAGCTCATCTCTGCCCGTGGGGAGCTCACAGCTTAGCGGGAGAGACAGATGCACATAATTACATCGCAGTGTGGCGAATGATGTGATTGTACCCCGGGAGCACCCAGAGGGCACCCGAAGCTGCTTGAAGGAAGCCGTGGCTGAGTTGACTCTATAAGATGTATAAGGGTTATCTGGGCAGCTTTGTGTCAAGGAAAAGAAGAAAAATGATGTCAGCTCTGTTTATTGAGTTCTTCTTACATGCCGGGAGCTCTACAGACGTCAACTCATTAATCTCTAGAGCAATCCTCTGTCGTAGGTTTTATTATTGTCCCCATTTTACCAGTGAGAAAACTGACACATGGAATGGGTTAAGTAACTTTTCCTGGAATCACACAGTAAGTGGTAAGTCTCAGATCTGAGCCCAGGCAGCCCGGCTCCATGGCCCTGGGTCCCGCTGGGATGCTGAGTTCCAGGCAGAGGGAATATGGTGCACAGAAGTCTAGAGGCTGGAAATGGCAGGGGGTGGGGGAGGCTGTTAGTGGCTGAGTGTGGCTTCCCTTCCCTTCGTTCTGGTTATAAGCTCCTCTAGAATCTTCACTCACTCTCCCAGTCATTCACTTACTCATTAATGGTGTGTATGGAGAGAGACTTCCCTGGTGGGCCAGTGGTTAAGACCTCTCCTTCCAATGCAGGGGGCGCCGGTTTTGCTTCTAGTCAGGGACCTAAGGTCCTACGTGTCCCTTGGCCAAAAAACCAAAACATAAAACAGAAACAATGTTATAACAAATTCAATAAACACTTTATAAGTGGCCCACATCAAAAAAACCCAAAAAATCCTTTGAAAATGTGTCTCGAGTTTCCACAGCTTGTCAGGCATGTTCTAGACACTTGGGACCCAGCATGGGGAAAAACAAATCTCTTTTCCTGGACAAACATCACAACTGGGGTCTTGCCAGTTGCAAGAGACTCTTAGAACTTTTCCTCATCTTTCTTCCTTTTGTCCACCATGGAGAATGTCCTTCTTGTCAGGTTACATTCCTTGCCCTTTGAATTTTTTTCAGACACTCTTGGTCCATTTTTCTTTGAAACCTTTGTGCTTTGGGAGTTTGGAAAACTCCTAAAGACCTGAAGGCTATTTCTGCCTTTTGCCCTGTCACATCCTTCCCCGAGATGGTTCTGTGATTTAAGGAGAAAGGGAAGGAGAGAGGAAAAAGGAAATGTAAAGAAGAAAAATTCAGGTGGACTAATATCTCAAGATGACTAATATCTCAAAATACCACCCCGCAGTTACAAGGAGGTAAAATGACCACAAGCTAGGCTGCTAGCACCCACTAGAGGGCAGTCGTTGCTTTCAAAGCCATTCCTTCCCAAAGGCTCTCTTTTTGGAGATGCCCAAATTTGCAGACCTTTGCAGATCTTTGTCCATAATGGATGGTTTCACAGCAATAGTTAGCCATCTTCTCCCCCGCTAAACAGCTGTGTCAATGGGGCTCAGAAAAAGAAAGTAATATCTCAAGGTCACACATCCTGGAGTGGGGATAGGACTCAGTTCTTTGGGTTTTCTCACTCCTTTAATACATTATGGGTTAGTATTTGTCTCTAACATTTTGTTATGAAAAATGTCCAACATACAGCAAAGTTGAAAGAATTTTACAGCAGTCATTTATCCATCACCTAGATCCTGCCATTAACACTGCTTAATCATGTATCCATCCATCTCGCTCTCCACCCATCACTTTGTCTTATTTTTGACACATTTCAAAGGGAATTGAAGACATCAGTTCAGTTCCCCCTAAACCTTTCAGCCTGCACATCATCCCCAAGAATTTAAAACAAATTTGTAATTTCTTTAAATTTGTGAGGTAAAATTTACATACAATGAAATGCCGTTATCTTAGGCATACCAGTGGCTGAGTTTTGACATGTGTATAGCCCTAACCCCTATAGAAAAGCTATGACCAACCTAGACAGCATATTAAAAAACAGAGGCATTACTTTACCAACAAAAGTCCGTCCAGTCAAAGCTATGGTTTTTTCAGTAGTCATGTATGGATGTGAGAGTTGGACTATAAAGAAAACTGAGCGCCAAAGAATTGATGCTTTTGAACTGTGATGTTGGAGAAGACTCTTGAGAGTCCCTTGGACTGCAAGGAGATCCAATCAGTCCATCCTAAAGGAAATCAGTCCTGACTATTCATTGGAAGGATTGATGCTGAAGCTGAAACTCCAATACTTTGGCTACCTGATTTGAAGAACTAACTCATTAAAAAGACCCTGATGCTGGGAAAGATTGAAGGCAGGAGAAGGGGCTGACAGAGGATGAGCTGGTTGGATGGTATCACCGACTTGATGGACATGAGTTTGAGTAAACTCTGGGAGTTGATGATGGACAGGGAAGCCTGACGTGCTGCAGTCCATGGGATCGCAAAGAGTCGGACACGACTGAGCGACTGAACTGAGCTGAACCCCTGTCATGTTAATCCTTTTTTTTTTTTTCAATGTCATAGCTGCCATTGAAGATCTGGTTAAAGCTGTGAACACCTTTCTCAGAGAAATCCCTTTTTGTACAGACATGCATGACCCCCTACCCCCACAAACCCCTCCAAGTTTCAATAATTAGGGCTTCAGATCTTTTAGATTACATCAGACTTAATAGTTGTTAATTTTTTTGGGGGGGATAAATTGTAATGCAGTAGAATAGGTTTGTTTAAAACACTTCACTGTGTACTCGTTAGAGAGCAAATTCCCTTAAAACAAACCTATCAAGACACCCACATTATTTTGCTTCTCTTTAATGTTTTTGTAGTGAAGTTGAGTTAAATCCTGTCTCTGTCTGTGGAACCATCTTTCTAAACGAGTTTATAGATAGTTGTCTGCTCACCCCTGAGGCCAGGCTTCCCTGCCTACCCGTCATGGGAAGCCTTGACTTGTGAGGTGGGAGTTGGTCTCTGGACACTGAAGGAGCTGGAGTTGGCTTGAGGAGATGGGGGGAGCTGAAGTGTTCCTTCTCTTGTTCCCTGAATGTTTAAGTCTCATGAGAAAGGTCAAGCCCAGACCACTGTCTGAGGCCCCCAAACCTGGGCATGTACTGGGTATGCAGTCTTTGTTCCTAAATGCCTGCTGAATGGCGTGACTTGGGATGGAGCCAGGACCTTCAGAGCTGTGACTCTTTACTGCCTTTGAGGGAAGTGGTCCTGCAATATCTATTAAAATATGTATATCTATGCACACTCTGACTCTCAAATTTCCCTTTTGGGAATCTAGCCTATCGAAGTAAAACACTAGCATGTAAGGAAATAATGTCCAGAATAAGCATGTTTATTGATGTTTTCTTTGCAGCAGCAAAGAATTGGAATCAGCCTAATTAGGCTTATATCCATTTTATAGGATATTATGCAGTTGTTGAAAACAGTGAATCAAAATTGGTGTGTGGGACTTCTGTGAAGCAGGTCATTTTGTTTTTTAATATGGGAGCTTGCTACACAAATATATGTATTTCACTTTGTGAAATATTTCACTTTGTGAAAATTCATCAAATTGTGCCATTATGATTTGTACACTTTTCTATATGTATATTATACTTCATAGTATACTTTTATTAACTGAGAAGTTTAAATAATAAAATTCTAAATAATCAAAGTCAATATAAAACACCAATGGATTAGAGCTATAGCTATTGACCTGGAACAGGCAGCCCACTGCCTGTTTTTGTAAATAAAGTTTTATTGGCATACAGCCACACCCATCATTTGCATATTGACTCTGGCTGCTTCGGTAGCACAGTGGTCAGTTCATCGAGTGGTTGTGACAGAGCCTGTATTGCCTGCAAAGCCAAAAGTATTTTTTTTTATTTTTATTTTTTTGGTGCTTTCTGAAAACATTTGCCAATCCCTGACCTGGAGGCACATTTTTGATGTATTATTAAGTGAGAGGGTTAGGTTGCATAACAATATATTTTGTATGATCTCATTTCCAAGAAATAACAGCCAGACATTTCCCATGTGTGAAGTTATGTTTGGATGTTTTTATAAGGGTGGGAAGAAAGGTATGGAAGGGTACAAAGCAGGCTGTAAACGCTAGGATCACAGAAGGATTGGGGAGGTGGGGGTGGAGAGAGGCTGGGGCTGGGAGAGGCTGAGTATCTTCTGTTAATGTGTCTTGCTTGCGTGCATGCTCACGTGTATGATTCTTTGTGACCCTCTGGACTGTAGCCCACCAAGCTTCTCTGTCCCTGGGATTTCCCAGGCAAGAATACTGGAGTGGGTTGCCATTTCCTTCTCCAGGGGAAATTCCCAACCCAAGGATCAAACCCACGTCTGGATTCTTTACCACTGAGCCACCTGGGAAGCCCCTAAAGTTTTGAAAAAAGAGGAAACGAAACCAGAAAAATCTCTAAATAGAAAAAACTAATTTAATAATGTCTCCACCAGCAATTGGAGTGAAAACCGAGTGGCTGATGCCAGTGATGGGTGTTTGTGGCTTTGAGGATGACTGGGGCAGTTTTCAGCTGGGGCGGTCCTCAGCTGGGGCAGAGTGGGTGTTCCAGCTTTCATCCTCACCAGTGAGAATCTTGGGTAGCATCCACCCTGTAAGCTGGCCCGTTCTGTGACCCTCACGGTGTTCCCATTTGTCACCATCTCGCATCCCTCATCACCAGCATCACTACAACACGTCCCCTTCTCCCTTCCGCCTCCTCTTCTTTTCCACCTCCCTTCTGCCTCTTCTTCCCTTCTGCCTTCTCCAGGAGGCAGCCCACGCTGACCTGACCCTCCACCCCACCTGCAGGTCTCTGACTGCTTTGACTTAAAAAACTCCAAATACTCCGGTGCCTTCTAACTCTGTTTCCCATGGTGTCACCTCCCCAAGCCTCCAAGTTGGGGGTGTTAGGCTTCAGAAATTGTAGAACCTGCTTGCACGAAGTGTGGTCTGTGGACCAGCGGCATCAGTGTCCCCTGGGAGGAGGCTGGAAAGGCCGAACCCTGGATTCCTTCTGGATCTGCTGAGTCAGAATCTGCATTTCAGCAAAATCCCTGTATGATTCGTGTACACTTTGTTTTAATTGGAGGCTAACTGCTTTACAACTTTGTGTTGGCTTCTGCCAGACATCAGCATGAATCGGCCATGGGTGTACACATGTCCCCTCCCTCTTAAACCTCTCTGTCACCTTCCACCCCACCCCACCCCTCTAGATTGTCACAGAGCACCAGGCTGAACTCCCTGCGCTATATATACAGCAACTTCCCATTACCTCTCTATTTTACATATGGTAATGTATATATTTCATATTTCTACTCTCTCAACTTATCCCACCCTCGCCTTCTCCTGCTGTTGTCCATAAGTCTGTTCTCTATGTTTGAGTCTCTATTCCTGCCCTGCAAATATGTTCATCAGTACCATTGTTTCTAGAGTCCATATATATGCATGAATATATGATATATTTTCTCTTTTTGACTTACTTCACTCTGTGTAACAGGCTCGAGGTTCATCTACCTCACTAGAACTGATTCCAAGCCATTCCTTTTTATGGTTGAGTAATATTCCACTGAATACATGTACTACAACTTCTTTATCCATTCATCTGTTGATGACTATCTAGGTTGCTTCCGTGTCCTGACTGTAAATAGTGCTTCAGTGAACATTGTGGTACATTTGTCTTTTTCAATTATGGTTTTCTCAGGATATGTGCTCAGTAGTGGGATTGCTCGGTTGTATGGTAGTTTTATTCCTAGTTTTTAAAGAAATCTCCATGCTGTTCTCCATAGCGGCTGTATCAATTTATATTCCCACCAACAGTGCAAGAGGGTTCCCTTTTCTCCACATCCTCTCCAGCATTTATTGTTTGTCGATTTTTTTTATGATGGCCATTCTGACCAGTGTGAGGTGATACCTCGTTGTAGTTTTGATTTGCATTTCTCTAACAATAAGCGATGTTGAGCATATTTTTCATGTGTTTATTATCCATCTGGATGTCTTCTTGGAGAAATGCCTGTTTAGGTCTTCTGCCCATTTTTTGATTGGATTGTTTGTTTCTCTGTTGAGCTGCACGCATGCATGCATGCTTAGTCACTTCAATTGTGTCTGACTCTTTGTGACCCCATGAACTGTAGCCCACCAGGCTCCTCTGTGTGTGGGATTTCCCAGGCGAGAATACTGGAGTGGGTTGCCATTTGAGCTGCTTTAATCTCTAAAATACACAAGCAGTTCAACCTCAGATTCCTGTGCCCTTTAAAATTCCATACACTTTTACTGCAGACAAGCGCAATGATGCATCTCTTCCACTAGGTGGCAGGCTTTACCGCTCTCTGCTTCTGCCGGGGCGGCCACAAGTGGCAAGTCTGGGTGGAGAGTGCCCCCAGCCCACTGCGGCCATGACATCTCACCTGTCAGCATCTCTGGGCCCAGAATCCCCCTTCATAGATGATCTGAACCTGCCTGCGTGCCCTGGGATATCCCCCTGCAGCACAGAGCGCCTGGCTCTTGTAACATGACCCGGAGCCCCTCTCTGCTTTGCCTCTGTCTCCTGCTGCAGGGGGAGAAGGCGCACCTTCCTTTTCCAGCCACAGCCCCACCTGCTCTTCTCATTGACTTGCTGCAAGTCTGTACAGTGTAGCCCAGCAGACACGCCAACAGAGTTTAGGATCACAGAGCCTGAGCAAGGGGCTTTGGAGTCAGGCCTGGTTTGAATCCTGCCTCCCCCACTTCTTCAACAAGCACTGATCCGATGTCTCTTGAGTGCTGGGCACCGCTTGCCATCACGAACGAGACAGCGCCTGCTGTCCTGTGTTCTCTCTGATGAGGGAGGTGACCACTGAGCAAACAGAGTCCCTTCCCCATAGTGATAACGGCTGTGTGTGCGTGCGTGCTAAGTCGATTCAGTTGTGTCCTACTCTTTGCAACCCTGTCGACTGTAGCCTGCCAGGCTCCTCTGTCCATGGGATTCTCCAGGCAGGAATACGGAGTGGGTTGCCATTTCCTACTCCAGGCTGTGAAGGAGATGAAATAAGGCAGAAGGCTAGCACTTTCCCAGTGTTCTCATGTAATCCTATCCAACGCCCCATGAGATAGTTACTAACACTGTCTCCATTTTCCAGGTGGGGAAACAGAGGCACAGAGAAGGAGGTTTGTAACTCCTTCAAGTCCCACGGCTCCGAGGGGGTAGAGCTGGGGTGTGAACCCAAGTGTCAGGTCATGAATGTGAGGCACGCAGGGTCTCAGCTACCTGACCTGGGATTGAACCTGCACCCACTGCAGTGAAAGCGTGGAGTCTTAACCAGTGGACCCCCAGGGAAGTCCCCCCAGAGTATGAGGGTCTTGATCACCCTCTGTCCCTTCTCTGTCACCCCTCGGGGGTAGGGGGAGGTAGTGGTGGGTGCCGCTAGCAGCAACTCTTTTCTGGAACACTTCTGTGTGCCGGCCATGCCCAACTCCACGAGCGCAACCTCCGCTGTTAGGGCGGCTCTCCCCGGGCCGCCAAGGGGGAATCGGTGCAGAGCTCAGCTGCCTTTTGCTGATGGAGACTTTGCTTCCTAGGGCTCCGCTTTTCTAGTATCTTCCACTTGCCCGCTTTTCTCCTTTGAGCGTATGCGAGCCAGTGTCTGCTGGGCTGTGAGGCTGATGTCGATGACGCTTCTTCAGGTCGGCCTGCCTGTTTGCAGAAAGGCCAGCGTCATTGGCCAAGACCTACCCAAGAGTCTGGCTGGATCCCTTGGTTGTGAGAGGTGGACCAGTGGGGGAGGCCTTCTCTCTCAGCCTCACCGTGGAAGGGCCAGGGGCTCTCCCCTCCTGCTTGGAAGGTAAGGAGTACCTGGGTGGCTCAGAAGGATGAGGTGGGGCTGGTGGAAGGACCCACCTGAGAATCACGTGGCTGTGGGAATGCCATAGGCATTAGAACACCGCCTGGGACGTAGTCGGGATGCCGTATGTATTTGCTGTTACTCTGCTCAGTGTGGTTTACCCAGCCCTGTACGAATTCCCTGGCTGATTTTTGCTGGATTTGCCAAATTTGGAGTTTCCTGTTTGGTGACCTTTTTATTTCCTCCCAGAGTGGCATGTTCTCAGGACGTGGTTTCCTAGATGAGAAGTCCGGCTTCTTGGAGACCCAGTGGGCGGAGAGGGGTCAGTGTGTTAGTTGCTCAGTCATGTCTGACTCTTTGTGATCCCATGGACTGTAGCCTGCCAGGCTTCTCTGTCCGTGGGATTCTCCAGGTAAGAATTCTGGAGTGGGTTGCCATTCCTTTCTCCAGGGGATCTTCCTGACCCAGGGATTGAACCCGGGCCTCCTGAATTACAGGCAGATTCTTTCCATCTGAACCACCAGGAAAACCCTAATAGGTATCAGCTCTACCTCACTTGTTACCCTCCTGGGTACCGTATGTCCTGGAAGATTTACACTTAATCTGACTCTTTGATGAGGAAGGGAGGCATTTGACTGTACCTGAAATGATCTGAGAGAGGATACCTGCCCAGCTGAGGAGCTCAGGGAACCTGGGTGCTAAGCCTGCCACTTTAAGACACGTTCCAGTTATACATGCAGCCAACATGTAGTAAGCACTTCCTGTGTGCCAGGCACTTTAAGAGAAGCATCACATTCAATATCTGAACCCTGGAGGTTTTACCCCCTTTGTTCAGGTGAAAAAGGTGCAGCTTGGAGATGTTAAGTAATTCATTTAAAGTCACAGAGTCGTGAAGTGGCAGATCCATGGTCAAAGCCGGGCTGTCTGATTCCAGAGCCTGGGCTCCTAACCTCTGCCCTGTCCTGCTTCCTTGGGTGCTTGAGCTGGTGGAATTGAGGGCATCCAGAAGGAGAGAGGGAGAGGGTAGAATAAAGCTCACAGCAGTTATCTTGAGAAAGCGTCTTCACTTTAAAATAAAAAGGTGTTCAGGTTACACAGGGAAACATCAAGATACAAAGTGGTTTCAGCTTCTGGGCGAAGAAGATCTTCTTGGGAAAACCCACTTCCCAGCTGGCATCAGGGGTGCTGGGCCTCGCAAGGCTCCTGCATTGTTCAGGGAACCAGAGCCACCACGCAGACCCTGGAACAAAGGATTCACTGGAGGACTTCGACCTTGCACAAGCTTGGAGAAGCTGGGGATATGAAGGGTGTGTTGGGGTCAGAGGAAGAGTGGTGAGTGGTCCAGGCAGATGAGGTGCAGTTGGTAGGGAATTCAGTCAGGCTGCCAAGAAGTGAAAATGAAAGTCACTCAGTCATGTCCAACTCTTTGCGACCCCATGGACTACACAGTCCATGGAATTCTCCAGGCCAGAATACTGGAGTGGGCAGCTGTTCCCTTCTCCAGGGGATCTTCCCAACCCAGGGATTGAACCCATGTTGCAGGCAGATTCTTTACCAGCGGAGCCACAAGGGAAGCCCAGGAATGCTGGAGTGGGTAGCCTATCCCTTCTCCAGCTGATCTTCCCGACCCAGGAATTGAATGGGAGTTTCCTGTATTGCAGGAAGGAGGATTCTTTACCAGCTGAGCTACCAGGGAAGCCCAAAGGGTCTATTAATTAACCTCATGACGCTTCTACTAGCATCATCCGATGGGTCACCCAGTACAGGTAGGCTGGCAGCTTCTTACTCATTTGAGGACAGTTTTGGGGGGCCCAGAATCTTTCACTTCCCAGGTACAGCTGCCCCAACTCTCAGCCACTTGCTCTCTGCATGTGTGTTAGTCACTCAGCGGTCTCCAGCTCTTTATGACCCCATGGACTGTAACCCACCAAGCTCCTCTGTCCATGGAATTCTCCAGACAAGAATACTGGAGTGGATAGCCATTCCCTTCTCTAGGCCCCTTCCCCTACCCAGGGATCGAACCTGGGTCTCCTGCACTGCAGGCAGATTCTTTACCGTCTGAGCCACCAGGGAAGCTCCAGCTTGCTATCTAATCCCTAATCCACAAACCACACCTTCAGACACTGCACCACAGAGCTGTGTGTCCCCTCACCAACACAGACCCAGAGCTCCTCCCAGACAGAGCGCTCGTCAGAGTGGCGTCCTTATCGAGCCTGGCCTGACTGAGACAGAACCCCCCAGAGGTGGCAGAGGAGAGAGGGATCGTTACCTTCCTTGTTCTTGATCAGCGATCTCATGCTTTGCTGACGGCAGCTCGCTGCGAGAGGCAGGTTTTACCCACCACGCACAATACACGTGGACACTCGCAACTGAAGCCAAGGCATCATGAAATAATCCTCACCCCTACTTAACGCGCGGTGGACGCTCGGGTACAGTGTTACCTCCATTCTGTTCTGTCCTATCCCTGTTCCTTTCAGAAATCCTGTAAGAAAAATGGTCTTGACTCTCAGGTTTTGAATTCTTCAACAACCATCTCCAGGTGCGTCGTGACGTTGTTTGAACAACACTGCTCTGGACCGCATCATTCTCTTTCTGTGTCCTCAGATGACACTCTTGTTTTTGGGGCTCAGGGTAGGGCCAGCCACATCACACCATTGATTTATTTTAGGTTTACAGTCCGTTAATCTGCTTATGCCAACTCCACCAGGTGCTGTTAACCTGTGTTTCCTACATCTTTGCTGCTTTTTAGTTTTTCTTTTTTTTTTTCTTAGACATGAGGTTGGGCAAGATGCATTTCATCTTATTGGATTTCATCTTTGCTGTAGGGCGGTATGGGGGCTTTGTGTAACCTCTCACCCTGGGCCAGGGTCTTCTGAATGCCACTTCCCCCGACACTGTTCTTTGTATCAGGTTGTTGCCATTTCTCCACTCTATTCCCCATCTTTGTTTATTTTTTTGTTTTAAAATATAGGTCTTACTCAGGCATGGTGAAGCCAGTGGATCAGGAGGTTGCCAGTGAAAAGATGGTTTATAACTTGTAGTTCAGAGACATCACTTTGCTGACAAAGGTCCCTGTAGTCAAAGCTGTGGTTTTTCCAGTAGTCATGTATGGATGTGAGAGTTGGGCCATAAAGAAGGCTGAGCGCTGAAGAATTGGTGCTTGCCAACTGTGGTGCTTAGCGACTGAACAGCAAGGGGAAATGCCACGGCACACAGGACCACCTGGGCAAGCACCCAGATCGGTCAGGAGGCAGAGCCAGTGAGATGGCCTTTCTTGTGGCTTCCATGGGGAGGGGTGGGTGAGGCAGGGGAAGCAGACTTGGGGCTGGCTTTTGTTGTTGTTCAGTCGCTCAGTTGTGTCTGACTCTTTGAGACCCCTTGGACTGCAGCACGCTAGGCTTCCCTGTCCTTCACTATCTCTGGCAGCTTGCTCAAAGTCATGTCCATCGAGTTGGTGATGCCATCCAACCATCTCATCCTCTGTCGTCCCCTTCTCCTCCTGCCCCCAGTCTTTCCCAACATCAGGGTCTTTTCTAATGAGTCGACTCTTCGCTTCAGGTGGCCAAAGTATTGGAGCTACAGCTTCAGCATCAGTGCTCTCAATGAATATTCTGGATTGATTTCCTTTGGGACTGGTTCGTTTGAATAATTTTAGCAGGTTCTGGAGTGTAGGGGCTGTCTCTAGTTGTCTGGCCCTGGCCCGATCAGTGCAGGGAATGGCGGCTGGAGAGAGCTCCATGAGGGAGGTGGTGGGAAAGGTATACTTGCAGCTGAATTTATTACCTCTAGGAATTGGCCACCTTGGGAAGCACTGTCTCTCCTGGGTCAGCAAGGCCCCAGGTGTCGAAGAAAACAGAAATACAGAAAATAAAAAGCTATGATTCATACATTTAAGTCTGTTTTTATTTAATGGTATCATCACACTTGTATAGGTGCAATTATTCATAAAATTAAAAAACAAACCCAAATGTACATTGCAGAGTACATGATGGAAAGCATTGTCCCCTCCCCCACCCCAGTTCCACTCTTTAGAGCAGTGCTCCTGAAACCAGAATCACCCGCAGAGGGTCCTAGTGTCCCAGGGATTCTGCTTCAGCAGGTCTGGGTGCACTTGAATTTCTAGTGAGTTCCCAGGGGATCCTTCCAGGGAACCTCGCTCTGAGCACTGCTGCCTTGTAGGGCATCATTTGCATTTCCTCTGGTACCTGAGCTCTAGGTTTTAATGACATGCTCTGTCACCGTTTCACTTCACTTCTTCATGGTTCCAGCATCCTGAGCAGAATTTAGCTCTCTGACAGCATCCCTCTGGTGCCCTCCCCCACGTACCTGCAGCACAGGTGTGTCCCCACTTCTAGTTCTCTCCTTCAGCAAAAGGGTCTTATTATCCAGCATCTTGTAAGCACTGACCTGCTTGCTGGGAGTTGCCTGAGAGCAAGACAGTCTTGCTTTCAATGGAGCTTCTATTCTAGTGCAAGGCTCCACTGGCCTTACCTCTTAAGGACCTGATAGACTTTGGAGCCAGGTGGATGCTGTCAGAGTCACTCAGCTCTGCCGCATTAGCATGAAAGTGACCACAGACAGTATGTAAATGAGTAGGCGAGGCTCTGTTCTACTAAAACCGTATTTACAAAAACAGGTGACGGGTTGGATTTGGTCTGCAGGCTGCAGTTAGACCTCTGTTGTAGGGTGTGTGACAGACAAGTAGGTCTGATGTGTGTGCTCAGTCATGTCTAACTCTTCGCAACCCCATGGACTGTAGCCCGCCAGGCTCCTCTGTCCAGGGAGTTTTCCAGGGAAGATTATTGGAGTGGGTTGCCATTTCCTACTCCAGGGGATCTTCCTTACCTAGGAATCGAACTTGCATCTCTTGCATCTCCTGCCTTGGCAGGTGGATTCTAAAGTAGATAAAGAACTAGTATTTTTGTCTTTTGCTTTTTTTTTCATTTATTTTTATTAGTTGGAGGCTAATTACTTTAAGTGTGAAGACAGAAAGAAAGCAGAAGAGATCTACAAGTTCTTATATCAAGTGATTGCATGGAATTCAAGCAGAGTCCCTCTAGAAGCACTAGTTCATATGACATCTTGGAAAGCCCATGTATCTAAATAAATCCTACCTGCAATAAACTTATGCAAGACTGTCAAAAAAAAATAAAGTAGATAAAGAACGAAAATATACAGTATGTCAGACGGCAAGGGTTAAGAGAAACATAAAGCAGGAAAGGAGGATTGGGAGTCTGAGAGGGGGCAGGACTTGCAGATTTAGATAAGGGTGGCAGGAAAATGTCACTGAGATGGGAACAATTGAATAAAGACTTTAAAAATATTTATTAATTTACTTGGCTGCGCTGGGTCTTAGTTGCCGCATGCAAACTCTTAGTGGCAGCATGGGGGAGTCTAGGTACCTGATCAGGGATCGAACCTGGGCCCCCTGCATTCGGACCACAGAGTCTTAGCCACTGGACCACCAGGGAAGTCCTGAGTAAAGACTTTGGAAGATGAAGGAGGGAGTCACGCAGCTCCCTAGAGGAAGACTATTTCAGGTGCAGCTAGTACAAAGACCCTGTAGCAGTATCGGGCTCCGCATGCTTGTGGAAACAGCAAGCAGGCTCTTGAGTGTGAGCGGAGTGAGCCAAGGTGGGGAGAGCAGGAGAGGTGGCCAGGTGACAGGGAGGCGGCTGCTGGGAGTTTTTGCAATCCCTTGCAAGGAATTTGAGCCACAGTAATATGTTCCCAGAGTACATTGTGGCTCTAGTAGTTCTCTTACTCCTTGGTATCTGCATAGATTGGTCCCAGGACTCCTGGTAGATGCCAAAGTCTACAGGTGCTCAACAGGTGCTCAGATTCCTTATAGTCGACTCTCCTCCCTGACCCATGTCTGCAAATACAGAGGGCCAGGTATATATTTACAACTCCATTTCTTGTTTCCTCAACTATAAGAGGTACCTCTTGACTTTATTTTGTCAGAGGTACCAGGCATTGTACAAACACTTTACGTGCATTGCGTGCATGCATGCTAAGTTGCTTCAGTTGTGTCTGGCTCTTTGTGACCCTATGGACTGTAGCCCACCAGGCTCCTCTGTCCATGGGAGTCTCTGGACGACAATACTGGAGTGGGTTGTCATGCCCTCTTCCAGGGGATCTTCCTGACCCAAGGATTGGACCTGCGTCTCTTAACGTCTCCTGCATTGACAGGTGGGTTCTTTACCACTAACGCCACCTGGGCAGCCTGTTTACATGCATTACCTTATTTAATTCCTATGAGATAAAGACTAATATTTCTCCATTCAGTGGAAGAGGAAACTGAAGCTCAGAAAGGTTCAGTGACTTGGATAAGGCCACACAACTAGTAAGTGCCAGAGCTGGGATTTGAACCCAATTCTGCCTTTATTAGAGATCTTAGCACCCACAGTATCCTGACAGGCAATACTGTAATCCTTCAGGAAGACTGGGGGAACCTGTGGCTTTTGGATAATAAAATGCAAAACCTTTGTCAAGGGTGTGTGCATCAGTCAGACAAAACAGGAAGTATTCTGAGAGAGGGGAAAGGTTCTTTTCTGTGGGAACTCTGACCAAGCCTCTGACAGCTCATTTATGTGATGGTGGTGTAGTTTGACATTCATAGTACAAGACTTGCATGCAATTAGCCTGAATCGTTCTAACACAGTCTCTTGAAAACATTTGGAATTTTCCCTCTGTCTGGCCTTGTGCATGATGTAACCGTGGCTTTATTTAGTTGGTCATCCATCCCAGAATAGTGAGATCTACATCTGCCTGCATCACCGTGGTCTGATTGAGGTCTTGTTTTCCTGGAGGGCAGAGATGGCTCTGTGGACTTGCTCTGCAGACCCTGCTCCCAAGGGATCATTTGTGCAAATACAACGACGGCAGAGCCCCTTTTCAGCCCGTGACAGAATGATTTCTCCCAGTGTGTATAAGCTAGAGTCCTGTTAAGTATGCAATGCAAATGAGATGCAAATGAAGGGGCTGCCTTGGCTGGGTGGGGAGGTCAGAGCGCTGGGGGCTTCTGCCCTCCTCCTCATCAGTAGGCTGATGAACCTGGCAGGTCCTTTGACGGTCATCTTTTCTGCCCACCAAAGGGTTCTTAATGAGGGCAGAAGCTGACTGTTCCTGCGTCCTCTTCAGATACCTGGTGATTGGAAGCTGGAGAGATGGTGCACTTTGCACGGGCTGTCAGACTCCTCTGAGTTGTCATCAGCTGCCTGCTGGGCTCTGAGAAGGGCTGGGGCAGAAGGGAAATGGCGCTAACAGACTGCTATTGTCTGTTCCTCCTCCCCTGTGGAGCTGCGTGAGGCAGCCACGGATGGCTGGGTTTGGGGCTCTCACGCCAGCTTCTGTGGTCCTCACTGGCTGCCTGCCTCGGCTCAGAGAATGGGTCTCCCCAGGGACTTGGAATAAGAGCTAAGAGCCTGTCTCTCCTCTATCCTTCCCCACCCCTCCCCCCAGCTGAGGATCAATGATGCTTTGATTTTATTTCTTCTTCCAATCTAACTCACCGTCTTCGCCTGTAGCTTGAGAAATCCCAATCCAAGCAGCCTTTTGGAGTGAGGAAAGAAAACTGAACAAAACAGCAGGAAATTATGAAATAGTGGAGAAAGACACGTGGGTATATGCACAGAGCCAGCAGCTCCAAAGGATGCTCCATGGCATCTTGCGGCTTATTTCTTCTTGTTTTGCAGGGGCTTGCACCGTGCAGTTCCCCTGGCCAAATCGTTAACGTCTTTCTAAATGCAAATATAAAATGCACACAGCAAGGACCTCCTAAGTGCCAGGCACACTGCTGAACTCTCTACCTGCATTACTGCATTTAATCTCCATTTGCAGGTAGGGAAACGGAGACCCAGGGAGCTTAACTGACTTGCCCAAGGTCATTTGGCTAGGAGGTGGCAGAACTGATGCTTGATCCCTTGAAGCCCAGGTCCTTAACCAGTGTGACAAATTGAGGCTTTAGGAATTGAAACGGTGATTTCAGCTGAGGGCTGTGTGAGCTTTCATTATTTTCCCGGCCTCCTCATCCAGGCTTCCTGTTGAGAGACAGACCTGGGCTCATCACTGTCTCTGCTCATCATTAGCTCAAGAGACAGCTTGAGGGCTACAGGGTGCCCGAGATGGCCGTGATGGGTAGGGAGGCAGATCCTGGGCTTGAAATGTCGTGTCTCCAGATTTCTTCAGCAAGGGGCTGCCTGCTGGGTCTCCAGGGAGGGCCTGGTGATTGAGGTTTGGGGTCTGAAATGTGACAGGTCTGTTGCCATGGCCTTGCTCTGGACATTTCTTGGGTCCATGGCACATTGACAGGGGCTAGACTCAACCCTCATTCATGAGCACATCGGACGTGCAAGTGTTTGTAGCAGATATCATGGGAGTGATGTCCATGGCTAGTACTCAACAGACATTTGTTAAAAACAAAACTCTGAACAAGAAGACAGAACCCCATCAACAGTGTCGTATAGCCACGGGGCCATGTTTTAGATTGTGCCGTCATGCCCTTCCCAAATGGAAACTTTTGGGAAGGGGAAGGGCCACTAGTATCTCTTTGGTCTCATTAGATCCTCGCGACAACCCTGTGAGATAATACCTGTCCCCTTCCCTTTATTATTCTAATTCTACAGAAGAGAGTGCAGCTTGGAGAGGTGAATTTACTTGCCCAAATTCCTGCAGCTGGGAGAAACGGGGCTTGAATTAAAATATAGACGTGACTGATTGTAAACCTAGGTTCTTAATGCACAGCGTTCCTGGGGAACACAAAGGTATTTTCTTTTAGGCTTCCTCCCTCCCTTTTCCCTCCTTCTCTCCCTCCCACCTTTCCTTCCTTCTTCCCTCTATCTCTCCCTCCCTCCCTTCCTTCTTTCCATTGTTTTTTGAGTCTTTCCAGTGTGGGAGGCCACGTGCCAGACACCAAGAGGGCTCTGTGAATGAGTATGGCCCTTTCTGCCCAGAGTGTTTCGCAACTTAGAAGAGAAGGAGGAAGAGAGCCCTCACTCTAACGGGGGCGTGGGTGAAGTGATAACCCAGCTTGAAGGCACGCGCTGTGGGAGGTCCCTGCTGCGGAGGGAAGTATTCCAACCGATGAGGCTGGGAAAGGCTTCACAGAGTCAAAGGCAACGGAGTTCGTTCTGGAAGGGGAGGACAAGCCCCCTGCTAGGACTCAGCTAGGAGCTTTGTCTGTTTCATACTTTGAAAGATGAATAGAAGCTTTCATGGGCTTTGGCCCTCTGAAATCCACTCTCCACACCCAGCCGGAGGGATCCTTCTAAAATGTAAATCATCGGACTGTGCCCTTCCTCTGCCTAGACTAGGCCGAGGCCTCTCAGAGTTTTCCATTGAAATCCAGACCCGCGGTCCCTGTTCTGAGAGCCTGCAGGAGCAGCATCACCCAGTAAGCCTCCCTCCAACCTCATCTTCCCTCTCTGTCCTCCCTTGTCCTTTGTGATAACCTCTTCGCTTCTCCCCCACGTGAGTGTCCTTCCTTCTCGCAGCTGCTCTTCGCTCAGCCTGGATTGTCCTTCCTTGAGTCATACACGTGATGGCTTCCGGTCACCCCCGAGTTGTCCACTCAAAAGTTACCTTCTCAGGCCACCGCGGAGCCTTCTCTAAAGAATGAATCTCCTCCCAGGTTTTCTCCCTGTCTAGTGGCTCAACTGGGAAAGAATCCCATGCAGGAGACCTGGGTTCGATCCCTGGGTTGGGCAGATTGCCTGGAGAAGGAAATGGCAACCCGCTCCAGTATGCTTGCCTGGAAAAGTCCATGAACAAAGGAGCCCATGGGGTCGTGAAGAATCAGACATGACTGAGTGTGCATGCACACACCCCGTCTGGTACTGTCATGGTATTTGTCTCATGTTGTTATTATGTTGTTTGTTTGTTTCTTCGCTTCTTACCTGTTTCCCTCCACTGGAGGGAGGGAAGAACTCGTCTTATTTTTTTATGCCACTGTGTGTTAGCACCTGTGCAGATACACAATAAATGCTTGTTGAACAGGTGATTAAATAGGTGGAAAAGTGGGTTAAATAGAAAGCTGTCAGGATGAAATGGCCACATGAATGAAGACCCTGGGCATGAAGGGCTATTGGATTTCTGATGTGTTGAGAATACGGCGTGTGTCTGTGAAGAGTGATTGATGCCAGGTCATAGAAGACCTTGCTCACGCATTCTAGGGATTTTGGATGTTATTCAGTAGTTGATGAGCCATTCACTGGGGGTGGTAATTACCTAATCTGGATATTGCGGGTGACAGTGAACGAGAAGGATTTCAGGAGGATGGATGAGAAGATGCACACTTGAGTTAAGGAAGTGACAACAGAAATGGACAGATGAGAGTAAATTGATGTGGAGAATCACAGAGAGGATGGAGGAGTCAAGAATTAATTGAGATTGGTGGCCCAGGAAGATGTGTGCGTAGTGATAAGCAAGCAGAGTTAGAAATCAAAGAAGCTCGCTTAGAGGAAAAGGCGATGCTCTTGGGTTTGTAAAGAGGCTGAGTCTTCAATGTTTCGGGCTCACAGGGGTGACTATGTCCAGCAGGTGGATGGAACTAGATATCCAGACACCCAACTGGGAAAACAGAGCAGATAGCATAGGTTTAGGCACCAGTAGCCTAACAGTGGAGACGGAGTGGTTGTGCATGCCAGATACAAGAGGGCGGGGAGTTGGAAGTACATCAGGGTTGGGACCCTGGGAAATGGAGCCACTTTAAGGGTGAGTGGAGAAGAGGAGCCACTGAAGGAGAAGAAAAAATGGTGCTTTGAGAGAAAGAAGGAGAAGCAGAAGGATTGAGGGTCACAGGAACCAAAGCAAGCAAGAGTTCAAGAAGGTGAATGTGGCCAGCCGGTTAGATGCTACCAACTGGAAATGGTCGCAGGAACAGGCTAAACATGAAGACAGTCTGGGAGTCGATTATTCAGTTTAGGGATTTGGACAGTGCTTGTTCAATGGCCTGGTGGGAGGAACAGCCAGGATGCTGGGTGCTAGGAGGGGGAGGTGGAAAGGAAGGTGTGGACAACTCATAAGACAATGTGGGCTGTAAAAGGAAGGGGTCAGGAAAGGAAGCTGGAGAGAAAGTTATTTATGAAAAACTCTGTCATTTTTATAGTGTGAATGGAAGAGAGTGTGAAGGAAGGGCTCGGGATGCGTGGGAAACGGGGGCAGAAAGTAGGCAGAAGGGGTCCCAGACCTTTGTCGTCACATAGTTAGGTGTTCCGATCCCAGCTCTGTCACCTACCAGCCGTGGGTCTTGGGCAAGTGAGTCAGCTCCTCAGAGACTCAGCTTCCTGGTCTGGCAAACAGCGAGTGCATATGCCTCACGGGGTCAGGAGTGCCGGGGGAGTGTATCGTGGTCTTTACAGAACCTAGTTATTGGGGAGATTTGAGGTACTGGACTCTTCCCAAACTCCTTTATAGATGCCATTTAGAAGAGACCTCAGCGATACTTGTTAACCCTTAGTTCGAGTTAGGTGGCTCCAGTTCTAAACTCAGAACTCACGACAGTGATCAAGAGTCTTGCACAGTGGAGGACATGAGGTGCTACCCCGACCCCCCTTTCCTAACGGAAGCACGTCTGCCCAGGCATGCGGCGCGTTGGCAGCTGACCACTCAGGGCTTAGTCCTCCAGGAATTGCCCCGAGGAGAGCCGCATCGCAAGGGGCAGCCCACACCCAGTGACTGGGCGCTGGTGGAGGTTGGGTACAGACCTGTCCACTGGGGATAGTCTGAAAAAACACCCGGACCTCAGAACTCCCCAGTAGATCGGGTGAGGCCTGTTACAACTTCATTGTCATTTCACTCCTCCTCCTGTTTTATTCTGCTTCTGTCATTCTCTGCAGGGGTTATTCCCAAGGAGAAGACCCAACAAGATCCCTGCACACAAATCTCCATCTCAGAGTCTCTTTTTAGAGAACTTGACTTAAGACTCCCTGTATAGTGTTTCCATCTTTCCCCTAAACTGTAAGCATCTTGAAGGCACTGACTATGTCTATCTTGTTCATTGTATCAGCAGTTCTAGGCACGTAATAGATGCTCATTAATTGCGTGCTGAAGAAATGAATGAACTGATTTCTTAGACACACACACACAGGAGCGCCCTGATACATACACGTTTCCGGAGGTGTGAATTACAGGTCACCGTTACCCGCGAGTGCCTTTCTGTGGGCACGTGAGTCTGCCTGGGGCCACCCGGTGGGAAGCCATCCCTCTCAATAGGTCTGTGTCTTCTGTGAGTGATTTTCAAGTTTATATCAGCAAACAGTGGTCACGATTTATAAAATGTTCACACAGGAACATTAGGGCTGCATCAACATCATTTTTGTGCAGAGAGGTTGTTCCTTAGGGCCTTTAATTTTCTAACTTTCATTATTGGGAGAGTAAAATGTATCACTTGCAACCCAAAATTGATTTTTATTTCCCCAAAGAAGCCCATAAAAATAAATAACTTCCCGGGAGGGAAGAAAGAAAAGAACTCTTTACACTGGGCAATTTATTAAAAAAGAGAAGAACAAGAAGCCTGGAGGGGCAAAGCAATCTAAACATTTAGATTGTATCTGTTTTCCTCTCTCTCTCCTTCTTCTAATTTGAGTCTTGCTAGACTTTGAAAACACCCATGCTGTTGAGAAGGTTCACTAGGGACAGCTTCATGGGACATTCTAGAGCATTGCCCCATGATTTGCTTCTCCTGTGTTGCTACAGGAGGAAATGTAATGTCATTAGTAATTGTATCAGTAAGCTTTTGCTGTGTAACAAATCACTCCAAAGGGAATGGCCCTAAAAAGACAAACATTCTTTCTGCCCACATGGTGAGTCTGCCGGGAGATCCCTCTGACCTGCGCTGACTTGTCGGGGGCTGACGGGTCTAGGGTGACCTCAGTCTCATGCCTTGTGGTTAGCTCAGTGTCAGCTGAAGCGGCAGGGCTGACCTAGCCTTGTGTTTCTCATCATTCCGCAGGCTAGCTCTAGCTGGTTGGTGTGGCTGTAGTCATAGGCGTCTCAGAAGCAGTGAGGGCAATCTAACTCAAGCCTCACCTCACAAGCCCCTTTAGGACTCTGCTTGTATCACATTGACCAATGTTTTGGTGGCTGAAGGCATTCACATGACCAAGTCTACATTCAAAGAAAAAATAGGCATTTATTCTTTCACTGGCATAAATAGGAGAATGTAGGCAGGGAAGGTGGTGAGTAGTCTTATTGTATAGCTAATAAGCTGAGAATCAGAGAGGTTGAGCAACTGGCCTGAGGCCACACAGCAAGCTAAGCACCCACTGTGTAACCAGCCAGTGTGAGTGAACTCAGCCTGTGCTGCTGCATGCTGCCTCCCTTTCCTTCAATCCGTCTCCCACTCTGATATCCAGGAGGGTAGCTCTCTGGGGGTCTGTTAGGGTCTTGGCCCCTCACTCAGCCCTGGAGCGATGCTCCTCTTTTACCAGTTACTACTCACACTTGCCTGCCCTGAGGGTTGTTCTCTGCTTGCATGTCTAGTCTCCCATCTGCTCTTCCCTGTGCCTCGGGAGACTGACCCTTGTGGAGGGCATCATCAGGGCCCTCTGGCTTCTGCTTGAGCTCATGCGGTAAGAAGCGCTGGCAAGGGGATTGCAAGAGAGCAAAGGTGAGGTGTTAGTTGCTCAGTCATTTCTGACTCTTTACGACCCCATGGACTGTAGCCCGCCAGGCTCCTCTGTCCAAGGAATTCTCTAGGCAAGAATACTGGAGTGGGTTGCCTTTCCCTTCTCCAGGGGATCTTCCCCACCTAGGGATTGAACCTGGGTCTCCCGCATTGCAGGCGGATTCTTTCCCATCTGAACCACCAGGTATTCTTCCCCCATCTCTCTGCTCTGCCTCCCAGCTGCAGGGTTCACCAGGCTCTGGTAACAGTTTCCTCCTTTTGCCTTTCAGCCTAAGATTGGCAGTGACATTCACATCAGTGCTAGTCTCTGGGTGCCTCACCGTCCATTCTTTTTAAAAAATCACTTACTTTATTTTTGGCTGCGCTGGGTCTTCGTTGCTGTGTGCAGGCTTCCTGCAGTTGCAGTGTGCCGGCTTCTCATTGCAGTGGCTTCTCTTCTTGCAGAGCTTGGGCTCTCGGCATGCAGGCTTCAGTAGTTGCTACACGTGAGCTCAGTACTTGTGGCGCATGGACTTAGGTGCCCTGTGGCATGTGCAATCTTCCTGAACCAGGAATCAAACCCATGTCCCCTGCTTTGGCAGGCAGATTTTAAACCACTGGACCATCAGGGAAGTCCCATCCATTCTTGATTCCTTTAACTGTGGCCTCAGTTTTCTGGGTAGTTCCTTATTTAAAGCCTCTTGAACCATCTGAATCGGATTCTGTTTCCTGCTCAGGCCTATGTGGATATACTTTCACTTGGTTATATTTTCTTATAAGAAGAGAAGAAAATAGGGTTTACAGGATGTGTTTTGAGGAAGTGAGTTTCTTGCTGGGCATGCCCACGAAGAGGAGTGTGTAGCCTCCATAGATGCTTGTGTGGCAGGAAGAGTGTTTGAGAACTTCAGCGCTGGAGGGTGAGGGTTCGCATTGTCTGGGCTCTGTTCGGGGAATTCTGAGGACTCTGGCAAGGGCATTCAGGGGTGTTTCTGGCATCTGTGTGGTGGCGAAAAGCTAATAGCATCCTGAATGCCCGTTGATGAAAGAATGAATGGCTGAATAGTTTGTGGTCCAGGCATGCAGTGGTATAATAGGCAGTTTGAAAAGAACGAGTTTGTTCTCAATTGACTGACATGGAGAAATAGACAAGATGTATTGTTAGGTAGGAAAAGCACTTTGCCGGCTAACTGATTCCATTTTTGTGGAGTAACTCTCCCTATCCCTTTGTTTCCAGGCAGTTGTCACAGCAAGGGGAAAGTGGGGAAGGATAAACACAGGTTGCTAGCCTGGGTTTGCTGGGGAGGGGGATTGGGGTGTGGGGCGGAGGAGAAGGTAGCATGTGAAAGAATGGGAGCAAAAAGCACAATGGGAAAGTAGGCATGAGTTTCCTCTTTTATTCCCTAACTTTTTGAGATACTTACATCATGGATTTTCAGATGAACTTTTTCCTCTAAGCACAGCTTTAGCAAATTTTCACAAGGTTTGAAGCTTTTGCATTTCTATTATGATATCTTCTTTTTCCTATGGGCTATTTAAAAGTGTATGTTTAATTTTCAGACATTTGTGGATATTCTTGTTATCTTTTGTTATGGATTTCTAGTTTGTTTCCCCTGTGGTCAGAGAGCACACATCATTTCATTCTCTTGAAACTCTGGTAAATATTCCATGTGCCCTTGTAAAGAATATCTCCTCCATGGTGGTTGCATGCAGTATCCACGTGGGCAGATTAGGTTAAGGTTGTGTCATTGTGTTATTCATATCTTCGGTATCTTTGTTGACCTTTATTTTGCTTGCTTGTTGTGTTCCTGAAGGAGCTATGTTCAGGTCTACTGTTTTGACTGCATTTTCTCCTCTTAGTTTTCTCAATTTTTGCTTTATGTATTTTGAAGCAGTGTTATTACCATAAATTATCATTGTTTTCTCTCCTTGGTAGATTGATCATTTTACCATGTATCTCTTTATTGCAAAGATACTTCTTGCCTTACTGCCTCTTTGTCTCATACAAAGATACAGGTTTTCTTTTGGTTATTGTTTGGTGATCTCTCTCTCATGAAAGTGGTTGACAGTGAGTGACTGGAAGTGAAAAGAAAAAATACCCCAAATGTAGGGATACAGAAAAATTGAAAGTGAAAGGAAAGAGAAAAATATGTAAAGTGAAAATGATTGAAAAGGAAGAAGATTTGTATCTTTTTTTTCCCTTTGCTTTCAATCCTTAGATTCAGGATGTGTCTTTTGTAAGCATAACTTAAAAATCCAGTTATTTGATTTTTAATTTGAGCATTTAGACTATTTACATTTAATGCAATTGCTGATATACTTTAGTTTATGTGATCTTCCTATTTATTTTCTATTGGTCCCGTGTGTTTTACGTTCCTTTTCCTCTTTTATTTTTGCCTCATTTTGAATCACTTGAGTCTATTTTATCATTTCACGTCCATTAACTTGTTAACCATGTATTATTATTTTCATGTTGGTCTGAAGAGCTCAGCATACATCACTGATGTGTTTTTATTTTATGTGTGTATCTGGCTGCGTTGTGTCTTAGTTGTGGCGCTTTTGAAGTCTTTGCTGTGTCACGCAGGGTCTTCTGTTTCACTGTGAGGGTTCTCTAGTTGTGGCGTGAGGTCTTGGTTGCTCCGAGGCTCATGGACTGTTAGTTCCCACGGCAAGGTGATTCTTAACCACCACAGTGCCAGGGAAGTCCCATCCTTGACAGTTTATAGCGTCCATTATATTACTAAATGGGCTTCCCTGGTGGCTCAGATGGTAAAGAATCCACCTGCAATGCGGGAGACCTGGGTTTGATCCCTGGGTTGGGAAGATCCCCTGGAGGAGGTCATGGCCACCCACTCCAGTATTCTTGCCTGGAGAATCCCCATGGACAGAGGAGCCTGGCAGGTTACAGTCCATGGGGTCACAAAGAGTTGGACAGGACTTAGTGACTAAACAACAACATATTATTAAATAACCCTAGGTCCTTAAACATTTTAGTTCCACTTACCCTGTCCCACCCTATTTTAATTTTACATGTCATTTAAACTATACATTATTATTGCTTTGTACAATCAATATTCCTTTAGAGTTAAGTACATATTTATCCTTTTTGTTGTTTTTTGGTTTCTTCCTGCATATACACATTTCCATCTGGAACCATTCTCTTTCCCCATAAAGAACCCATTTAAGCATTTACTTTAGTCTGGGCCTGCTGGAAATAAATTTTAAAATACCTTTTTTTCACATTCAGTTTTGAGGAATGTTTTTGCTGGGTATAGAATTCAAAATCAGAAGTTGTTTTCAGCACTTTTAAGATGTTACCCCATTGTTCTTATTCTTGTTTTCTATTCCTTTGAAAGTAATGTGCCTTTTTTTCATTTGGCTTCTTTTGATTTTCTCTTTGTCTTTGATTTTCAACAGTTTGATTATGGTATTCTTAGTAATGTGTGTGTGTGCGCGTGCATGCACGCATATGTGTGTATTTATTCTGTTCTTGAATTTTTAGCTGGGCATCTTTCATCAGTACTGGAAAATTCTTGAGCATTCTCTGCCCCATTCCTTGTCTTCTTTTCATCCTGGTTTTCAATTACACGTAGATTAGCCCTTTTCACTGTGTCCTACCGTCTCTGACACTGTATTCAGTGCTTTCCGTCCTTTTTATCCTCTGTGCTTTAGTCTGATGGTTCTATTCTGTATTTTTTTCCTTCTTTTTTGACTGCGCTGGGCAGCTTGGACGATCTTAGTTCCCCTACCAGCTATCCAACCCATGCCCCATGCAGTGGAAAGGTGGAGTCTTAACCACTGGTCTTAATCACCAGGGAATTCCCTAGTCTGATAGATCCAAGTGAGCTATTTTTTTTAAGTGGCAAACAGTTTTAATTTATTTTTTAATTGGAGGAAAGTTGCTTTACAGTGTTATGTTGGTTTCTGCCATAATCATACTCTTGACTCTCCTTCCCCTTTCCCCATCCCACCCCTCTAGGTCATCCCACAACTATTTTTCCAGTCACTTATATGCCCTTGAATGACTTCTAATCTGCTATTTAACCCTTACACTGAATTCTTAATTTTAATTATTGTATTTTTAAGCCTTTTTTGTTTTAGAATGCTTTTAGATTTACAAAAAAAGTTACATAGTACCGAGGTCTCATAAACCCCTCATGCAGTTTCCCCTATTATTAACATCTTACCTTATCATTGTACCTTTGTCAAAACGCAAACGTTAACAATAATTGGTACATTACTGCTAACAAAATTCCAGATTTTATTTAGGTGTTACTAGTTTTTTCATTAACATCCTTTGTCTGTTTTGGGACTCCATCCAAGACACCAAGTTTTAGTTAGTTGTCGT
Organism: Cervus elaphus; assembly: GCF_910594005.1. NCBI lineage: Eukaryota > Metazoa > Chordata > Mammalia > Artiodactyla > Cervidae > Cervus > Cervus elaphus. Next base: position 35,815,393 of record NC_057824.1, read on the forward strand.
ATCTTCTTAGTTTCCTTTGGTTCATGACCATTTCCCAGTCTTTGTTTTTCATGACCTTGGCAGTTTTGAGGAGTTCCAGTCAGGTGTCTTGTAGATTTCCCCTCAATTCAGAAATTACTGTATTTTTAGTTCTTAAGTTCACATTTTTCAAATAGGTTATAGCTCTCTAGTGAAGTTCTCTATGTTGTCATCCCCCCTTTTTTAATCCTCTCGAACATAGTTATTCTTAAGGTCCAGTGACTAGGTCACCTGTGGGTCTGTCCTATTGCCTATTTTTCCTTCTGGTCCTGTTTCTTGATATATCTGTAACTTTGGTTTGAATTCCAGACATTTCATGTATCAAGTTATAGAGCTTTGGATGAAGTTATCTTCTTCCTCTTGCTCATTTCCAGTCCAGTGATGGAGCCACTAGAGGTTTCCAACTGTGCGGCTGCAGACTTCCTCGGGCCCTCCTCCTTACTAGGTCCTGAACTCCAGTTTTTGTTTTTCTAGCACCAGAAATCAGCAGCACATTTCTGTTTTGTGTCTCAACCTCTGTATTTGAATTGGCAAAGCCCCTGGGGAAGAACCAGCGCCTCGTGTCAAGTTAGCTTCTTTGATCCTCCATTCTCGCCAGGATCTTAGCCCCCCAAGTCCCGCTTTCCCTGGCAGCTCTATTCCTGGCTCCAAGGCTTCTAACTGCTTCTTAGCAGCTGCCGTCTGCCTGGCTTCTCAGCCTTTTGCCCTGTGCAGAGAATGGTTTCTGCCCCTAAGGAAAAAGTGGCACACAGAATAATGTGCTTATCTCAATTCCAATTCCTTCAACATTCCAGTTCCTTGAAAAAATATTTATCTGGCTTTTATAGTTGTTCTCAGCTGGAGAGTTGAGCTTCTGTGAGCTACTTCATCACCACCAAAGTAGTGTGATGTTAGGTGAAAATGTAAAATATAAAATAGATGTATGGCTTTATAATTATGTACAAACTGAATGTTAATGTGGGTGAAGACTAGAAGGTGAATCTACAAATTAAAGCATTTATTTGATTTTAGGATAAGATCAAAGAGAATATTTGCTTTGGATTCTGTTACATCTATGATTAAGTTTAAAAAATTTTTTTAAAAGACGAGGTGGTGAGAGTATCCATGATACTGTAAAGAATGCCCATTTCTTCTAGGTCCTGGTAGGGAGGCCCTAAGAACTCTAGGGAATGAAGACAATGAGGTTAAAGTCACTAAATATCTTCTGGGAGTATTGATACAGAAGAATAGCCAAGGGACTTCCCTGGTGGTCAAGTGGTAAAGAATGAAGCCTTCCAATGCAGAGGATGCAGGTTCTATCCCTCGTTAGGGAAATAAGATCCCACATGCCATGGAGCAGCTAAGCCTGCTGGCCACAACTAGAGAAGCCCGCATACTGCAACAAGAGACACCCATATGCTGCAAGTAGAGAAACCTGCACAATTCAAGGAAGGCCCAGAGCAGCCCAAACAAATGAACAAAACCAGAATGACAGCCAATAGTAACAACGAAACTTACCGAATGTTTGCTCTGTGCCAGACGTTCCGTTTATTCATGGAATTATTTTTTATTTTATTTATTTTTTAAACTTTATTTTTTTAGTTGAAGGATAATTGCTTTACAGAATTTTGTTGTTTTCTGTCAAACATCAACTCATGTAATTATTATCACATCCTTAGGTTAGCCCCATTTCTTAGACAAGGAGACTGAGACCCTGGGAAGTTAGGTGACATGTCGGGCACCCAGCGCTGGGTGGCCAGGCTCGCATTAAAGCCCAGGATCTCTGGCTTTCTGCCTGAGCTCCTTGCCACCCGCCCAGTCTCCTAGTTTGCTCAGGACGGTGGCTTTAGATCAGATAAAGGTACTTAAAATGCAGGAGGTGCTGTGCTGGAGGAAGTTCTGTCCAGTCCCCATATCTGGGGGCAAATGAAGCAGAAATTCTCAGAACAGTCTGTTCTTAAATCAGTCAAGACCTTGCCTTTTCTGAACAGGTTGGACTCCTGCCTCCCAGAGAGAGGTAGTGAAGTGTGGCAGTGAAGTTTGGCTCCAGGGACTATAACTTGTGCTCAATGAATGTTGCTGTCAGCATCACCGGCATCATTGGCCCAAACAACCCAAATCACAGAACTGGTAAATTCTTTCTGGGCTTGAGGCCTTGGGCTCCTCCCAAGGTGACAAGATTCACGGTCCTTCTCCCCTTCAGGAGTGTGCTGGGCTGTGCTGGGCTGTGGGCTCACCACCATCACTCAGGCGGGTCCATGGAAAACCACAGTCAGGGGTTACATGTGCTGTGCCGGGCAACAGGACGAGATGTTCTAAGAAACCACCGGAGGGGCGCCGACCCGTGCTGCCGCTGGAGCTCTGCAGTGGTTTTAGGGCATGGAGAGAGAAGGGAACACCTCACTCATCCTGTGTCAGTTCATCCCTCAAACACTGATTAACCATCTGCTACATGCCAGATGCGTGCTCGGCCTGGGAGTACAAAAGTGACCACAGACAGACTCTCCTCTCATGAAGCTTTACAAAATTATCTGTTTGTTTATTGGCTGCGTGGGGTCTCCATTGTGGCGTGTGGGCTTCTGTCCAGTTGAGGCATGTGGGCTCTGTAGCCCCGAGGCCTGTGGGATCTTAGTTCCCCAACCAGGGATCAAACCTACATCCCCTGCAGCAGAAGGCAGATTCTTAACCCCTGGACCACCACCCTCTAATGAAGCTTTTAACCTTGCGTGAAATCAGAGAATTTAATGACATTTAATGACCAGATTATTGAGCACCTATAGATACTACGTCTTAAACCCAGTCCTAGGCAGTTGATGGGTCAGTATAATAATACCAGCCAGGCGTTGCTGAGTGTGTAATAGGTTTGATCCCTTAGCTTGCACAGTGGCCCCTAAACCCTCCCAAGCTGGTAAGGTGGCACAGTGACCATTCTCGTCTTAAAGATGAGGAAAGTGAGGCTCACATTAAGTGAAATTTAAATAAAATGTAAATAAAACTGAGGCTCATGTTAAGTAAAAATTTCAAGAATTCACGCAACTAGAAAACGGCATCATCAAAAAAAAAAAAAAAAAAAAAACGGCATCACTTGGACTCGAATCCAGGTCTGTGTGAGGCCAAGTTCTTAGCCATGGTACCATGCTCCTTCCAGAAATAGTAGAAAGTCACAATCCCTTCCCTTCAAAAGTTCTATTAAGTATTACAGGATAAGTAAAGCAAGAGCACATATCTTTAAAGTATACTGTGCTGCTGAACATAAGAAAGGAATAATCCCATTGGGTGGGTCAGGGGAAGTCAGGAGAGGCTTCCAGGAAGAGGTGACATTAGAGAGCTATCTGTAAGGAAGAGCGAAGGGCCAAGGGAGGGAATCTGCTGGGTAGAGGGTGGTGTACACGCTGGCCTCTGGGGGGAGTTGGAAAGTGAAAGTGTTAGTCGCTCAGTCGTGTCCAGCTCTTTGCGACCCCATGAACTGTAGCCTACCAGGCTCCTCTGTCCCTGGAATTCTCCAGGCAAGAATACTGGAGTGGGTTGCCATTTCCTTCTCCAGGAGATTTTCCTGATCCAGGGATCAAACCAGGTGTCCTGCGTTGCAGGCAGATTTTACCACCTGAGCCACCACCAAGGGGGAGGCTGGAAGCTCGTCTCTACTCCTGGGTTGGTGTGGGGATGTGGGTCAGGGCTCAGGACCAGGCTGATGCTCTTGGTTCCTAAGCCTTGTCTCAAGGGCTGGTGGGGTCCAGGGAGAGGAGGAGGGGCTTAACAACTTGATCATCATGATACACCCTTAATATTCTGTCTTGGGCTTCTATTGGAGGCTTCCTGTGTCTCTCAGAGCTCCATATGGCTGGTGTAGAGAGAGGCCTGGGCTTATCCTCTTCCTGGGACACACTGCATCCTCTGGGTCGCCAAGAAGCCAAATAGGATTAGGAGAAAGGAAGCAAAAGGAGCTCGTCCAATTTCCAGTGATGCTTACGTGTGTCTAGAGTCGAGAACTCTAGGGCAGCCCAGCTCTCCAGGGCCGTTGGTTGTACTGTGATTTGGAATAAAGGTGATCTTGCAGGAAAGAGTGAACATCTGCCTGACTCAGGCACTCTGCATGGATCCCTTGGGAAGTTGCTGATGGACATGATCCTGGTCCTGTCCGTCTCCTCCTATAGAGACTGGAGCTTGCAGGGAGCAGCAAGGGGTCAAGCAGGGCAGGAGTTCGGGATCCATGAGAGGAGGAAGGGGCAGGGAAGGCGGGAGAGTTATCATGGGGAAAGGAGCCAGTTTTTATGATGGACATTCTTTAAAGAAGGGTATCTATTTTACTGATGTTTAAATTTCACCAAAAATGAGCTTAAGACTATGCTGTCTGTATGTTTAGATTTTTGAAATAAAATGGACAGGGAGTTCCCTGGTGACCTAGTGGATAGGATTCTGGGCTTTCACTGCTGTGGCCCAGGTTCAGTCCCTGGACAGGGAACTAAGATTCTGCAAGCCACATGGTGTGGCCAAAAAAAAGGTAAATAGACAGTCAGCTTAAAGGGTGCAATGTATTTACACAGTATATTCAACAATTAGACAATCTAGGGGATGGCATAGCTATACACTTAGGTTTACAAGTATAGGGCCAAGCCCTGGAATTGGAGGAAAAACCCGCCATTCAGAACTGAACACAGAGGTCCTTGGTTGCTGACAGAATCTCCCTTGACTTCAGATTTGAGATAAACAGAGGGAGTCTTGTCACTACAGAAAAACCAGTGAATTCAGGACAAACAGTAACAGGACAGATTGGCCAGAGAGGCAGTTCAGATTGTGGGATTCAGTCCAAAGCAAATAGGGTTGGCTGGAGGCTGGACGTGTTGAGCTGAAGTCCGGGATCTAGAGACTAGAGCAACCATTTCTGTCCATGGAATTCTCCAGGCAAGAATACCGGTGTGGATTGCCATTTCCCTCTCCAGGGGATCTTCCCGACCCAGGGATCAAACCCAGGTCTCCTGCATTGCAGGCAGATTCTTTATTGTCTGAGCCACCAGGGGAGTCTAACCCACTGTTAAACCAGCAATCCTAAACCAGTGGCTTCTTCTAAAATCACCAGTTTCCAAACAAGTACCTGAGATGCTCTTCCCAATCAGCGAGATGGACACATTCTGGAGGGACCATGGGCATCTTTGGGCCCTGTGCCCGGTGCTATTATCATCACAAAGGTGCCCGACGCAGCTTGCTGCTCTCTTCTGGGCTCGTGGCAATTTGGGTCAAGGTTAATTCACTCTCTAGCTCTTTCTTTTGTTTCTTAAATGTATTGATATGAAGTTCATGTAACATTAACTTGACCATTTTAGAGTGAGCAGTTCAGCGGCATCTAGTACATTTGTGCAACTACCACCTCTGTCTACTTCCAAAACATTCCATCGCTCCGAAATAAAACCCCACATCCATTAAGCAGTTATTCCCCATTCCCCTCTGCCCTCAGCCCCTGGCAACCATTGATCGGCTTTCTTGAGCTCTCTCTTTTTAAGACTGTTTAAAAACAAAACTATTTGGTACCTCAAGCACCTTTGAAGAAGATAATCACATAATGCTTGGTTATCTAGGTCAGGGGTCCCCAACCACTGGGATCTAATGCCCGATGTTCTGAGGTGTAGCTGATGTAATAATAATAGAAATAAGTGTCAGTTGCTCTATCGTATCCTACTCTTTGTGACCCCATGGACTGTAGCCTGTCAGGCTCCTCTGTCCATGAGATTCTCCAGGCAAGAATACTAGAGTGGGTTGTCATGCCCTTCTGCAGGAGATCCTCCCAACCCAGGGATCAAACCTGGGTCTCCTGCATTGCAGGCAGATTCTTTACCGTCTGAGCCACCAGTGAAGCCTAAGTGCACAGTAAATGTAATGCCCTTGACCATCCCCCTCCTCCCAGTTGGTGGAAAAATTGTCTTCCACGAAAGTGGTCCGTGGTGCCAAAAAGGTTGGGGACCCCCATCTAGGACAGGTTGTCACAACATCTAAATACTTCTTTGTCAGTTTGCAAATCATCAGTATGCCCAATGCCCTCTGTCTCCTTGGTCTCCTCTCCAGGACCCCTCAAACCTTTTCCCGTGAAAAGGTGAACGTCTGGTCCAAGGGGAGAATTCAGATCCACGCCAGGGCTTTGGCTGTGTCCATTCTGCTGGGTAACGCTGCTTGCTCAATGTTTGCCTGTTAGCCCTGTGGCTGAGGAGAGCATTCAAATTCTTGCAGATGTAACAACCTCTTCTAATTCAAAAGCTTCCTTCCATTGCTCCCTTCTTTGCATCCCACCTGCCTTCAACCGGTGTATCATCTTTTTAAATGTCTTAATCTAAAGTTCAGTATTTCCCCCTCCCCATCATTTTTTAAAATGGTTTTCTATTTTAGAAGTATTTATTTATTCATTTTAATTTTTTGGCTGCTCTGGGTCATTGTTGCTGCTCGAGGACTCTCTCTAACGAACGGGTTTTCAGCAGCAGTGTGATGTCACAGTTAAGGGTGTAGTGTTTGGAGCCAGACAGCCTGAGTTCAAAGCCCTCTTCTACTGTTAACCATTTGGATAAGACATCTAACCTCCTCAACTCTCAGTTCCCACATTGTTAAAATGGGGAAAAGAGTCATACGCACGTCATAAGATTTCTGTGTGGATTACACGAGATAGTTTGTGTATAGCACTTAAGGAGTGCTTGGCTCATAGTAAGAGCTCATTTGCCATTAGCTATTAGAATTTAATCTTGACTTCTATCATATTTTGGAATAAATCGTGTTTTGGCTTCCTAAAAAAGAACAAAAAGAACATGGACTTAAAATCAGTAGGCACTGGTGAGTCAGTGAGGGTTTTTTGAGAGTGAGAATGACATGATAAGGTCTCTGCTCTGGGAAGATTAATTTGTCTGCAGCTCGCAGGCTGACCTAGAAGGAAGAGAGGGTGAAGGGAGGCTCACACGGTAGTCTGAGCGTGGCTCACAGTATGGCAGCCACTGATCAGCCCCCGGTCATGCATGGCTACGTACATTTAAATGAATGAACATTAAGTGACATGCCATGTGGGGCAGCGAACACTTCCATCCTCCCAGGAGGTGCTGTTGGATGCTGCTGGTGGAGAGCAGAGGTTCTCACCCCTGAGTGGGCATCAGGATAACCTAGAAGGTGCATCAGCGGCCAGATTGCTGGGTTCCCCTCCCCCTCCCCTGGGCATCCCCTCCCCCTCCTGTCAGTTTCCAGGTCCGGGGCGGGGAGCTGGGAATCTGCATTTCCATCCCGTTTCCAGATGTTGATCCTGCTGGTCTGGGACACCTTTGCTTTCTCCCTTGCAGAGCACACTCTCTGGATCAGCAGTTTTCAATTCCTGGTGTGATGGAAGGGTTTTTTGTTTTTTTAATTTTGTATTGGGGATATAGCCCATAAACAGTGTTGTGATAGTTTCAGGTGAACAGCGAAGGGACTCAGCTGTGCATATCCATGTATCCATTCTCCCCCAAACTCCCTTCCCATCCAGGCTGCCACATAACATTGAGCAGGGTTCCTTGTGCTATACAGTTGGTCCTTGTTAGTTATCCATTTAAAATATGAGTGTGTACGTGTCCATCCCAAACTCCTTAAAGAAGGAAGGGGAGTTGTTTTGATCTTGTTGACGGGTGTGTGTCTTGTTTATATGGTCCAGTTAAGCCTGTTTGGGATGTGGACTGAGTTTCTTCCCGAGACAGTCAGGCAGTGGTGCTGCTGGGGGGTCTGTCTTGTGAAGGGATGTGTATAGGAGCCTTTGCTGAAGGAGGAGTAAGTGGGTCTCTTTTGGAATCTGGGGACAGAGGGACTGATCCGGTAGCGAGGAGTGATCCCCGAAAGCTCCTGTGCTTGCCGGCCAGCCTGGAGTCTACTTTGACGTCTGCTGGAGAGGACGGTAGAGAAAGAGAACGTGCCGTGTCTGTCCCTGGTCCCCCGCTGACAGCTTTCTCCCCGAGGCACCAATGACTCATGTCTAGCTGCAGGGTGGGGTGGGAGTTGGGGGAAGGGCCTCAGGGTATAAGTGGCAGAAATCAATGAAGCGGGAAGTGGGAGAAGCGCGCCACTTAAAGCCTCAACGTATTATCCCTACTACCCGCCGCCCGTGTGCCTCACACCCACGGTTTGAGCTGCAGAAAGAAACGTCATAGAGTCCGTTCTCAGTGAGCCAGGGGACAGCATCCGCTGATGGGCAGGGTCCCTGAAATGTTCACCGGGGTTTGAGCTGAGCTTGGAGTATCTGGCAGAGACCTAGGGTGGGGCTGTGATAGACCGGAAGCAGGAAAACTTGCCCCACGCCAGCTGTGAGTCCTTTTCTATATGCTCATCGGATATGTGTGAGAGCAATTAGGACATTCTTCCAGAATGTTCCATGGACAGAGGAGCCTGGCAGGCTACAGTCCTTGGGGTTGCAGAGTCAGGCATGACTGAGCAACTGTCACTCCAGAATGTTCTCTGTACCAGCCAGCAAATAGCTGGACCCTCCTCAGGTGGCTCTCCCACAGTCCCAGTGGCTCTCCTGAGTCCCTCCCTGGACCTCCTCCCAGCCCAGCAGCTAAAGTTCACACCTGGGCATCTAGAGGGACCTCCAAGACCCTGTTCTGATGCTGAGGATGGCATCAGTACTGGTGAGATGTTACCTGTGGCATTTGGAATTATTTTGCATATAATGTGTGTGTGTGTGTGTGTGTGTGTGTATGGAGAAGGGAATGGCTACCCACTCCAGTATTCTTGCCTGGAGAATTACATGGACAGAGGAGCTTGCTGGGCTACAGTCTGTGGGGTCACAAAGAGTCAGACACGATGGAAGTGACTTAGCACTTATGTGTAAGTGTTTGTATTAGTACGTACATAGGTACGTACACACAGTGGTAAAGAGTGGGGGAAGGTGGGGAGGATTCAGTATTTGCTTCAATGAGCTTGAGATATGAATATTTTGGTAAAATTATAATAGAAAGTGGGAAGGATGCCTGTTTCCTAAAGGCTGGTTAAGACCCATTGCTTTAATCATCCATTCATCCATCCATCCATCCATTTAGGACAAATAGGTCCAGCAGGAAAATTCTCCCTCTTTCAGTGCTTCTGTGCCATTGAGGATGTTTGACAGTACCTAAGGGGGAACATTCCTCTGTTGGGACTTCTCTGAACAGATGTTTTCTTCCCTCATCATCCCCAGATGACAGTAGAAGAAACAGAAAACTTATCTTCAAATGACAGCCTTTTCCTCTGGCTGCCTGGGGAACATGGCGTGAGAATGTGGCTGTCAGGTTTCAAAAAATCCGTTGGATCCCATGATTCAGTGATGTGGTTAATGTAGATAGGGCTCTTCTATCAAAGCAGGGAGCCCACTGAAGAAATGAGAAAATATGCACTGGTTCTCCAGAGAAGGAAAGTAAGCCCGCCTTCCTTGGGGCTGGGGGGTCTTTTGTCCAGAGCCTCTGGAAATTAAAGCCATCACTTAGAGAGCAGATTGTGGGGCTTCTGGCCACTGCTGCTTGGGTTGCGCAAAGCTACCGACGGACAGTTTTGATTGAATGTCGAAATTAAGCTGCCAAGCAGCGACTCTGCAGCTCCAGGGACCCCATGTTAGTATTTATGTCACATCTTTAGAAATAATCACATTGTGAAGCAGTGCCCAAAGCCATGTCAGCAGCTACTGCCGCTCAGGGTTTGAACGTCACCCGCCTGGCGCTTCTGCTGCGTCTCCTCGTCATGGGTTGGTGGAGGGGGGATAGGCACGCCGTCTAGGAACCCGGTAGGGTTCCTGTCCTGAGGATGCAGGCGAAGAAGCCGTAAGCCTTGTCTGTCCTTGTTTTCTCCCAACTGGAGGCCTGATGTGCTCTCCAAATGAGAAATAAAGCTAGCTTGTTGGGTATCTTACTCACAAACCATCTGTCCTGGGCATAAGGGAAGACCCCCCAGGGCTGGCCCGAGGAGAACAGATGTTCATGGGGGCAGGGTTTATTCTTGTTTTTCCAGAGCTTGGTCTGCAGAGCATCCCCTCTATCTGCCCGAATCCCTGCATCCTCTCCCTGCATCACCAGAGGGACCTGGTGACATTGCCCACACAATCGGGTCATGTCAGGCACTTGGAGACTGCACTTGTGAGACCCCAAAGGGTGACTAACTCACATCCTCTCCAGGGAGGGGAATGGTCTCTGGACCTCTAGGTCTTGAGGCTCTACAGGGTCATAGCAGGTGCAGAGCAGCCCTGGAAACTGCAAGGCCCTGAATGACTAGGGAAACCTCTGTAGAAAATGTGAAGTGAAAGTGAAAGTTGCTCAGTCGTGTCCGACTGTTTGTGACTATACAGTCCATGAAATTCTCCAGGTCAGAATACTAGAGTGAGTAGCCTTCCCCTTCTTCAGGGGATCTTCCCAACCCAGGTTCCATCACCCAGATCTCCCGCATTGCAGGCAGATTCTTTACCAACTGAGCTATCAGGGAAGCCCTCTGTAGAAAATAGATGACACTAAAGTGGGTTCAATGGATTATAGAAGGTCGGCTTTTCAAGTTTCTGGTTCCGAGATGAAACCAGTTACAGAGCATGAAAGTTGCATGGTTTAGGCAGTGATGTACAGACTTGGGGGAATTAGTTGATTGTGTCATCCACATTGTATCCAATTCCAGTTTGTTGAGAGTAGTTGTGTACAAGACTGGCCTCCCATTAAGCCAAGAATTCTTTCTTCCAGATTTAGAATAACTTATTTTCTGAATTGGAGGATGATTGCTTTATAGTGATGTGTTGGTTTCTGCCATGCATCAGCCAGAAATATACATCTGTCCCCTCCCCCTTGAGCCTCCCTTCCACACACCACCACCACCGTCTCACTCTTCTTGGTCATCTCAGAGTAACTTTTTTTTTTAATTAAAAAAGTAATTCATGCTCAACAGAGACCATATATTTAACTTCTCCTTCTTCTGAATCCCCACTGAATGACTAAGAGATTAAAAATGGGAAAAATTTATCAGAACTGCAGACCAGAGAGTGTCAATCGCCTGCCAGAACCACTAAAGAATTTCTGAAAGGTACAGCTGAGACAATGCAGGCTCATTTTGTCTCCCTTTTCCAATATCTAAGCCGCTTAATATTTTTCTTTTATGTAATTGTGTTGGTTGGTGCTTCCAGAATGATGTTAAATTATAGTGGTGATGTGGGCATTTTTAATTTGATTGTGGCCTTAAGGGAACTAGACATGCCTCTATAGAGGTTCACTAGTAAGCACAACGAAAACCTTCGATACATTTATTATGCCAAGAACAGCATATGTCTCTTCCTGTTTTTCTAAGGGTTAAAAAAAAGAATGATTATTGAATTTTGTCGCTTGTCTTTTTGTCATTTTTTGAGATAATTACATGTTTTTCTCCTTTGACCTAGTTTTTATAGTGGATAATATTAATAGATTTTCTAAAACTATGAAGGGTTTTGTTTAGAGAGTCTGTAATCAGACTTGAGTTTTTGAAAGCTCGCTTTGATGTAGGGACATGGAGGAAGGGCAGGATGGAGCAAGATTGTAGGCAAGAAACCAACTAGGAGAGAGCAAGGGAATGTTCACACAGCAACCATATGCGTGACTGCGGTTTACCAGTCGCTTGTTACCTGGCAAGGACAATATCAAGTGGCTTTTACCGGCTTCAAATGTCACTCAGTAATCACATAACCCTATGACACAATGATTATTGTTGAGGTTAGATAACAGTGTGGATAGTAAGAAGGGCTCAGGGGCCCTTCTGTTGATCTGGTGGTTAAGAATCTGCCTTCCAAGGCAGGGAATGGGGGTTTGATCCTGGTTGGGAACTAAGATCCTACCTGCCGTGGGGCAACTAAGCCTGAGGGCCGCAACTACTGAGCCTGTACGCTCTGGAGCTGGACCTGTGCAACGAGAGAAGCCCGTGTGTGCTGCAGCTGGAGAAATCTGGTGCGCCGTGATGAGAGCCAGTGAAGTCAAAATAAAAATAAATAAATAAATAAAATACAAAAGAAGAAGAAAAAGGGCTCAGGTACATGAAATGATAAAGAGGTAGAAGGAATCGTATATAGTCAGAGATTGTACCAAGGGAAGGCGACCAGGGTGATTTCCAGATTTCTTGTTGCAATTGGGTGAATGGTTAAGCACTCGTCAAGAATGGCATTGAGGAGAGGGAGCAGATATGCTCTGATCTGTATGCCGGTGGGTGGGGTTCATGACAAGGAGTTGAGTATTCTTGGAAATGATGTATCTGTGGGGCATTTAGTACCAGATATATGGTAGATAGTTGCATATTCTGTTCTAAAGCTCAGTAATAAAGAGCTTTCAGTAATAATAAAAATCATGGGAGTAGGGAAAATGTAGAAATTCAAAAGTAAACTTATGTTTAATCTATAGTTCAGAGAGGAAATCTCGAGGAACATTAGAAAATATTTTGAATCCATGAAAGAAAATGAAAATACAACGCACCAAAATTTGTGGAATCCAGATAAAGAAGTGCTTGAAATGAAATTTATATTGTGGAATTCAACCAAACATCAAAGGAAGAAATAACCCTGATTCTTCTAGAAAATGGAAGAGGAGGGAGCACTTCTAACTTATTGTATGAGGCTAGCATTACTCTGATACCAAAGTCAGACAAAAACAGCACAAGAGAACTACACATGATTATCTCTTATGACCATAAATACAAAAACCTTCAACAAAATTATGCAGATCAAATCCAGAAATAAGTAAAAAGAATAATACACCACGACCAAGTGAATGGGCTTCCCTGGTGGCTCAGATGGTAAAGAATATGCCTGCAATGCAGGAGACCAAGGTTCGATCCCTGGGTTGGGACGAGCCCCTGGAGAAGGGAATGGTTATCCTCTCTAGTATTCTTGCCTGGAGAATTCCATGGACAGAGAAGCCTGGCAGGCTATAGTCTATGGTATCACAAAGAGTCAGACACGACTGAGCAACTAACACTTTCAAGTGAATTTTATCCTGGAAATGTAAGTCTGGTTCAATAATTAAAAAAAAAAAAACAATTAGTGTATTCCACTGTATTAATAAAGAAAGAAAAAGCATATGAATATATTGTTTGATGCAGAAAAGGCATTTGATAGATTTATTAATAATATTCATTTATGATAAAAAGCTCTCATCATACTAGAAATAGAAAGGAACTTTCTTGAGGTGTTAAAGGACATCTAGAGAAAAATCTGCAATATACTTAGTGATGAAAAATAGCATGCTTTCCCGATAAACTGTGAAACAAGACAAGGACATCCACCTTTACCCAGTTTACTCAGCATCATACTGGAAGATCTAGTCAGTGCAATAAGATGATAAAGAGAAGCAAAAAATTGGAAAAACAGGTTTAGAAATGCAGACTGGAAAGGAAAAAATAAAACAGCCTGTATACATGGAAAACATGATTGTCTATGTAGAAAATCCAAAAGAATCTACCAAAAAACCTCCAAGAACTAGTAAGTTAGTTTAAATAGCTTGCAATATATAAGGTCAACACACAAAAATCAATTGTATTTTCATATATCAATAGAAACTAAAGTTTTTAAAATACCATTTACAGTAACTTCAAAACAAATGTAATATTTTATTATAAATCTAACAAAATATGTCTAGAATCTGTATGCTGAAAATTATAAAACACTGCAAGAAATCAAAGAATACTTAAGTAAATGAAGAGATATGCCTTGTTTACGGATTGGAAGACCCAGGATATAGTAAAGTTTTCAGTTTTTCAGATTGATCTATGTACTTACTAAATTTCCAATCGAAATCTCAGCGGGATTTTTTATTGATATGGACAAGGTGATTCTAAAATTTAATGAAAAGGCCAAAGAACTAGAATGCCAACACAGTTTTTAAGATGAAGAATAAAGTTGGCAGAATCACAGTACTCAATTCAGACCTAAGACAAAGCTTCAGATATCAGGCAGTGTAATTTTGGCAAAGGGATAAATACATAAATAACTGAATCAGAAGAGCGAGTGTAGATGTATGCCCATACAAATACAGCCCATTGATTTTTTTAAAAAAAGATATAAAAACAAAGAAATGGAAAGACTACCCAGTCTTTCAACAAATGATGTTGGAATGACTGGCATTCGTATGCAAACAAAATGAACCTCAACTTTTGTTCATAACCTTATTTAAGAGCTAACATAAAGTGGATTATAGATCTAAATGTAAAATGTAAAGGTATAGAACTGGAAAACATAGGAGAAAAAAAATTTTATGACCTGGAGTTAAACAAAGAGTTCTCAAACATGACACTAAAAACATGACTCATGAAAGAAAAAATGATTAACTGGACCTCATTAAAATAAAAAAAAAAAACACTTTTGCTCTGCAAAAGGCACTGTTACATAATGAAAAGACAAGCTACAAGCTGGAAGAAAATATTTGCAAAGCACATATCTGGTAAAAGATCTGAATCCAGAGTAAAGAACTCTCAGAGTTGTAAGTATGCAAGCAACTCCACGAAAAAGATGGGCCAAAATACCACCAAAGATAATGTAAGGATGGCAAATTCACTCACAAGAAGAGGCTCAGTGTCACTGGAAATCAGGGAAATGCAAATTAAAGCTACAATGAGATACCATTATATACCTATAAGAATGGCTAAGATAATAACGATGGAGCTTCCCTGGTGGCTCTGTGGTAAAGAATCTGCCTGCCAATGCAGGAGACACAGGTTTGATACCTGGTCTAGGAAGATTCCATATGCCACAGAGAAATGAAACCCATGTGCCACAGCTACTGAGCCTATGTTCTAGAACCCAGCAACTGCAATGACTGAGCCCACACGCGACAACTACTGAAGCCCACGTGCCCTAGAGCCCATGCTCTGCCACAAGAGAAGCCACCACCATGAAAAGCCCATGCACCGCAATGATAGAGGAACTCCTGCTCGCCACAACAAGAGCAAGCCCAGGCAGCAACGAAGATCCAGCACGACCAAAAGTAAATAAATAAAATTATTAAAAACAGTAATAAATACTGTGAATACAGTGTGCTGGCAAGGATGCAAGGCAAAAGAAACTTTCATTTATTGCTGGCAGGAATGGAAAATGGTCTCTCTGGAAAACCTTTTGGTATACATTTATAAAACATACATATTTATACATATATATAACCTATGTGTGTGTGTGTGTGTATATACATATATATGAATGTATGTATATACACACTTACCATATGCTTTAATGATCCGACTCCTAGGAATTTACCCTAGAGAAATGAAACTTCATGTTCACATTTGACTGTTTGTAGCAGCTCTATTCATAATGACCAAAAACTAGAGACCACTCAAATGTTCTTGAACAGGTGAATGGATAAATGAACTGTGGTTCATCCATACAGTGGAATATTCCTCATCAACGGAAAGAAATTATTAATAATTATTCATACACGCAACCTGGTTGCCTCTCAAAGGCACTTTAGTGAGTTAGAGAAGCCAATCTCAAAAGGTTTCATCCTGTCTGATTACATATTTATATGGAAGATATGCCATTCTTAAAAAGATAAGACTATAGTAAATGAGAAATAGAGCATCAATTGCTAGGGTCTGAGGGTAGCAGGTGGGTTGTAACTATGAAGCAGCAGCTCACAGGATTTTTCTGGCGTGATTGAACTGTTCTGTGTCCTGGTAGGATGGTGGTTACATGATTTTATACATACATTAAAATTAACGAAAATATACACAAAAAGTCAGTATTACTGTATGCTGGTTAAATAAATGCCATAGACAGAAAATAAACAAATAAAAGACAGGAAAAGGAGGGCTTCCCTAGTGGCTAAGTGGTGAAGAATCCACCTGCCAATGCAGGAGACCTTTCATCCTTGGTGCAGAGGATCCCATATGCTGCAGGGCAACTAAGCCTGTGAGCCACAACTACCAAGTCTGCGCTCTAGAGCCCACGTGCCACAGCTGCTGAAACGGGCATGCTCTGGAGCCCATGATCCCCAACAAGAGATGCTACTGCAGTGAGAAGCCCATGCCCCACAACTGGAGAATAGCTCCTGCTCCCCACAACTTGAGAAAAGCCCAAGCAGCAACAAAGACCCAGCACAGGCAAAAATAAATAATTATTAAAAAAAAAAAACTTTCACACACACAAAAAAGACAAGGAGAGGAAAGGCGGGTTGGAGGGAGAGAGAAAGAGAGACTGTGAGTGGGGGAGGGCAGAAGGATAAGGCAGTAGGCATGAGATGAAAGAGGAGCTGGCTAAGGGGAAGGTGTAAGCAAGAAGAATATCATATTGTGATAATAAAAAATAATTTAAAAAATAAAGTAAATTAAAATGCATAGAAACAGTTAACAGAGGAATGCTTACTGCAGAAAATATAATCAGTCATATGGAAATAGGCTTAAGGAATACTCCCAGGTGGCAGGGGAAAGGAGCAAAGAGATGACTACAATTATGGGGAAAAAAAAGGTGTGGAGGACAAACAGCATGGATCCACAGGTAAATGGAATCAGGTGTTCCTGCAGAAACAACCAGGGCAAATGGAAAAGCACCTGTTTTGAGAGCAAAGCTCAAGACAAGCAAGTAGTAAACAGTACAAAAAAGAATTTTTAAAAGAATGAAACATAAAATCCAATATTAAAAAAACAGTCATGTGCCTCAAGTAACACAGGGTCAAATACATAAAAGCAAGAACTGCTAGAAATGAAATGAGAAATTTATAGAAATACCATTGAGGGAGGGTTTTAAAACATACTGTGTCAGTCTTTGACAGATAAAAGAGGTAAAAAAAATATGAGTATAGATAACTTAAATAATATTATTAAAGCTAGTGCCAAATACTTCTGTCTTGAAGCTTGAACTCTTCCTTAAGAGACTCACCTTTTCCCTAGTATGCACAAAATTGATGATATGTTAACTTGCAAAGCAGACCTCTTCACAAAATGCCCCAGAAATGGCTCAGCCTACATCTTCTGATGAAAACGTGATAGAACTAGAAATCCATGCCACAGACATAATACAGAAGATCATTGTGTGAACAAGATGGAACAGAAATCAGACGGGAGCCTTAAAATGATGAGCTCTTGAGGTCGTTTCTGTCGGGAGTGGGAGGGGTTGACCAGGCATGCCCAGTAGGGTGGACAGGTGATGTGGACGGCCAGGTGGTGGTTGGAGGTCATGGGTGTGTCATGCATCAAGCTCTCCACGTATGATTCTTTTCTCAGGTGTACTCTCGAAGCTGTATGTCGCTGACAGTCAGAGGTATGCAGACAGGATGTTGTTCAAAAGACAAAATATTTAAGCCCATGGCCAGAAGTGCTTGGAGGGGCTTTCCATATTGGCAGGGCTAGGAGGAAACGTAACATCACAGCAATGCACTGGTGGACCAGAAGAAAGGAAAGAGTTCAGGGATCAAAGGGTTTGATGTGTATTAAAAAAAATGGTGTAAAGGGAAAAGAGGATTAAAAGGATAAAAGGTTATTGGGGAGTTCAGAGGAAGAACCTTTCCAGGTGAGACTCCAGGTGGCTGAACTGGAATGGTGAGGAAGCCATAATGTAAGAGGAAGGGAGGAATTTATCACAGTTGGCTTCAGATCGTCTATCATTCTCTGACTACCTCCTCCAGGTTCATTTATATGAAAATCACTTTGGAGAGATACTCTTTTAGCCTTGAAATTGATCTTAATAGTTATGTAATTTGATCTAAATTCTCTCAAAGGAGAGAGGAAATCAACATTTGTTGAGTCTCTGCCATGTGCTTTTCACTATACTTCAACACCATTATCCTCTGTAATTAGAGGAACCATGTAATTTATTGTCCGAACTAGACTCTGTTGAGAGTAAAAGAACAACAGATAGAGACTGAGGTTGTTCTGGGTAAACTGGCATGGATGGCAGTCCTATAATTATCAGGCATCCTTTTGAGTTGTATGTGACTTTATCAGCATTTCAGAGACAGGGAAACTCAGACTCAGAGAAGTCTTTTTTTATTTATTATTTTGGCTGCATTGGGTATTTGTTGCATGCACAGGCTTCTCATTGCGGTAGCCTCTTTTGTTTCAGAGTGCTGACTCTAAGGCAGGCTTCAGTAATTGCCTGCAGGCTTAGGAGCTGCACTACATTGGCATGGTACATGTTGCTCCGTGGCATGTGGAATCTTCCCAGACCGGGGATTGAACCTGTGTCCCCTGCATTGGAAGATGGATTCTTTACCAGTGGACCACCAGGGAAGTCCAGTTAGTGAGAGTCAAAGGCAGAGGCAGGATTCAGACCCAGCTGTGTGTGGCTCTGAAGTCTAACTGTTGCTAACTTAGTTCCTGGCTCACCTGCATTAGCTCGCCATCATCATCTCACTTGCCTTGGCTTGACAGGCTCCCTTCCAGACAGACACTGTGACGGTCCCAGCTGGAAGTCTGTCTCAACACAGATGATTCGATGTGTGATGACTGTGCCGATGCCAGCAGTGACAGGAAACCAGCTGCTCTCAGAGCCTTTGGCCACGATGCACTTGAGATGCCTTAGATCCTGAGTGCGGGCTACCCAGAGACCCCAGGTTTGCTTACTTTGTAACCAGAGTCCATCAGATGAGGCCGGGGATGGCCAGTTAAGATGATGGAAGGGGATGCTGATGGATCCAGGGCTCACAAAAGCTATAGCATCAGAGAAGCTCGGGATTAGAAGAAGCAATGAGTGAATGCTGCTGCTGCTCGGCCGCTTCAGTTATATCTGACTCTTTGCAACCCCGTGACTGTAGCCCGCCAGGCTCCTCTGTCCATGGGATTTTTCCCGGCAAGAATACTGGAGTGGGCTGCCACGCCCTCCTCCAGGGGATTTTCCTGACCCAGGAATTGCACCCGAGTCTTCTGTATAGCGGGCAGAATCTTTATCACTGAGCCACTGAGGAAGCCCATAATAAGTGAATAGGACTCAAAAAGATGCTGGTCTAGGAGTAGACAGCTGAAGAAGCTTCAGCTTAAGGAAGTGTGACAGGGCAGTGGGGAGGAACTTGGGGTTAACCAAAGGCCCAATAAACTGTCACCCATCAGGTCACTGAAAGAGAAGGAGGTGGGTGCAGAGCAGGAGAGCGAAAATAGGTGGATGGCTCCCAAAGTTTTCACCTGATCAATCTCTTTGCTTCAGTCCTGCTTTGGTCCTGGGGTGTGTGTGCCAGGGGCGTCCAGCTGGTCAGTAAGGCCATCCTGGGTCTGTTCACCTAGGGCTCAGCCATTCAGACCAGGATCTTTGCAGATTCAGTTGTTCTGTAAAGTCTCTGGGGAACAGGATAGGGGTCTTTGAAGGCCAGAACAATGGATTCTTGGTGGCTATAAATGGACCACAACTGAATTGATTTTTTAATTAAGTTTTAATAACATAGTTAATACAAGAATGCATTCTCTTTGTAATAATTTCAGAAAATGAAAATTAAGGCTAAAGTTTCTTTTGCCCACAAACCAGGTTCCTTTACCTCTTCCACAGATGTAGCCCTTTCTTCAAGCCAATTTTGGATTTATCCTTCTAGACTCTTTTCTATATGTTTGCATTCACATGTGACCTTATAGGAAATTTGTTATACTTGTCTCAAAGATTTCGAAAGCCTTGTTTGTTTAAACACAATCTCAAAATTATAGAAAAGTTGCAAGAACAGCACAAGGATTTCTGTATACTCTTTACCTGATTTACCATTTGTTCATGTTTTGTTTCATTTGGTTCATCATTCTCTCTATTAAATATTTTCATATACGTGTATATTTTTTTGTGAGCCATCTGAGAATAAGTTGGAATCATGGTCCCCATTTTCCCCTAAATAATTTAGTGTATATTTCCTAAGAACACAGACAGTCTCTTGCATATGTACAGTTATCCAACTCTGGCAACCTAATATTGACCCGTTTAATTCATAGTCTCAGTCCAGATCACTGCTGTTGATCTTCAGTTGAACTGCTGACTTTTTTTTTTTTTAAACAAAGAAGTATTACATTGTAATAGTCAATCTTCATCTTGTGGGTTTGCTTAACATGTTAGTACATGTAGATAGCCCAGTGTTATAGACCCATACATAATATTTCACAGTGTGAACATGCTCTAGATTATTTACCCCTTCCCCTGTTGATGGGCATTCACGTTATTCCCTATTTTTTTAAAATTGAAATATAGTTGCTTTACAATGTTGTGTTGGTTTCTACTGTAGAGCGAAGTGAACCAACTACACATGTGTATATATCCCCTCTTTTTGGATTTCCTTTCCATTTAGGTCACCACAGAGCATTAAGTAGAGTTCCCTCTGCCCTACAGTAGGTTCTCATTAATAATCTGCTTTACACATACTAGTGTATATATGTCAACCCCAGTCTCCCTGTTCATCCCACCGCCTTTCCCCCTTTAGTGTCCATACATTTGTTCTCTACGTCTTGTCTCTCCTTCTGCCTTGCAAACAGGTTCATCTGTACCATTTTCTTAGATTCCACGTAGATAAAATGAGTTCGTATACAACATTGATTTTTCTCTTTCTGACTTACTTCACTCTGTGTAATAGTCTGTAGGTACATCCACATCTCTGCAAATGACCCAGTTTTGTTCTTTTTTATGACTGAGTAATATTTTGTTGTATATATGTACCACATCTTCTTTATCCATTCATTGGTTGATGGACATTTAGGTGTCTTCCATGACCTGGCTATTTTAAATAGTGCTGCAGTGAACACTGGGGTGCATGTGTTTTGCTTTTTTTTAATTTGTTTTTTCCTAAATTTGTTTTTTCCAAGGTATATGCCCAGTAGTGGGATTTCTGGGTCATATGATAATTCTATTTTTAATTTTTTAAGGAACCTTCAAACTGTTCTCCTCAGTGGCTGTATCAATTTGCATTTCCTGCTTTTTATCTCTGCAAACATCCTCAAACATAACTGAATGCTAGTGGGGATTGCTTTGGATGACTGTTCTAAGGACATTTATAGTGAGGACAAATAAAGACTCATGATGTTGAAGAAAGTACCTTCAAAAGGAGACATTCTTAATACAGAGAAGCTCCTGGTTCACATAGTATATTATGATGACTTTAAAGTAACACAGTTATTCAGACTTTCCAATAGTTGTTAAAAAAAAAAAAAAGATTAGGAAAGTTCTTGGCGAAGAGCAATCTTTAGGAAGACAGTTAACAGTAGTGCTATCTTTTACGGATTCAGCACTGTATTAGGTAATTGCACCAGAATGCAGAGGCCTTGTTTGCTCTGAAGGCCCTTTGATGGAAACAGCTAGATCTTACCCCCCAACCAGCTTCACTCCCAAGGCAAGCAATGTTCTCTTGATTGGGACACTTTTCTCCTGTGCACTTAGCAAACTTCCACCAGGGGGGACAGTTGCTATTTCTGCTTTGTGTGAAGCATTTTGTACCATCTGGGCTGGCTGAATTTCAACAGAGATAGTAAAGAAACATTTATCAAGAAAAATCAAAGTCAGTCTCGCCAAGTGTGGTCTAGAGAGATTTGCTGCTGGGAAACATGACTCTACTTTGAAAAGCTTCAGGGGGGACAGGCCTTTGGATCTTAGCCTGCAGCTACTTTCAGCTGCTCATGATACAGCGACTTTAGTAGCCAGAGCACTTGGGGATGTGAATACCGACAGTCCCAGAATCAATTCCACTTTGTTCCTTTTCTTTTTTTTTTTTTCACTTTGTTCCTTTCATAGAAATTTTTGGCCCCTTTGGGAGAGGATAGACCCAAAAGGAACAGAAGTAGAAGAAAGGGTCTATAAGAGTTGGGGGAGAGATGGAATCATGCCTCAGTTAGGATTGGAAAGTTCATGGGAAGTAGATGGCCAGGGAGAGGTCATTCTTAAACCACTAGTTATGAGATTGGCTCAAGAATACTTGTCCTACAAAGAGTACTCTGAAGGAGCTGTGAGGTTGCATACTTACAATAGAAGAATGTTCTGGTGGTTGTCCTGTGTTGTCAATTTATAAGACAGGGGAGGGAGTGTGTGGTCTTTGAAGAAAGACAAGCTGTTTTCACTTGGCATATGTGTTGCCAATCAACCAGACAGACACGTTTCTGGCACTTCAGAGCCTCTCAAATCATGTTTTTATGCAGCTTACTGGGGTGATAGATGTGTCATTCCAATATCCAAGCCTGGAAACTGGCACATGCTGTTTTCTTTGGAAGGCTCAGTGAATGATAGAAAGTAACAGTTGGAGATTGTATCTAGTCCATGGGGAAAGTGTATGGGCATATTAAGAAATTATATCATCTAGGAAAGTTTTACCTAGTGTGTGCTCTATGGACCAGCAGTATCGGCATCACTTGGGAACTTGTTAGAGAAACAGATGAGCAGGTGTCACTCCAGACTTAATGAATCAGAATCTTATCTGTGGGAGTGGGTCATAGGAATATGTGTCTCACTGGTCATCTGGGTGACCCTTGTCCACACTAAGGGTTGAGAAGCATTCCTTTGGAAGGGTTCAAATGGAAAAGTCAGATGCTTTATTCTCAAGAAAAAATTTGGAAATGATTAAGTCTTCATAATAAAAATAAACCAATGTAGTAAAAGAGGGCACTGAATATTAATTGTAATAACAATGAAATAGCAATAATATGAAAGTGGAAGCAATATATAGCTAGCATTTATTGACTATTCCCTTGGAGCCAGTTTCTGTGCTAATAATGTATATTCTTTATCTAATTGCACCCTTTTAACAACCAAACTAGGTATATTCTTTCCATTTCACTGATCAAGAATTTGAGGTTCAAAAATGTGAAATAACTGCTAGGCAAGATGCAGACACTGGATTGTTACAGCCCTGTATCCACTATACTGTATGACCTGGCTACTGTGTCCTTAGAAATCAACTCTACTTTGAATTTGTTGTTGTTGTTCAGTTGCCAGTTCACGTTCGACTCTTTGTGATCCCAAAATTCCTTTGAATAACTTGGTTTTATTCTGCTAGGTACTGGGGACAGGGTGTCAACATAAGATATTGAAGACAAAATCAACATGTTATGTTGGCACCCCTGTTCCCGGTACTTAGCAGAATGCCAAACACATTAGGGACCTGCTTATTGAACTTAACTGAATCAAAGAGGAAAAATTCTTACTTTTGGTACAAAAATGAGATACAACTTGCAAGATGACATGGAGTAGGAATTCAGCCTGTGGATAAGTAGAAGAAGGGGCCACGTGCTAGACTACAGAATGGTGTCAGTGAAGAATAAGTTATAGCTTGCCTCCTGGGGTCCCTGTCACTCCTCTGACAGTCCACTCAGCCCTTTCTTCATTCCCTTTATTCAGTCTCAACCCTTCACTAGCTATATGATCTTAGGCAAGTCAGCCCCCCACCACTCCATCCCAGGCAGTGGTTAGTTGTCAGATAAAATGAAAGGAAAGAGGAACAAGGGAGTTGAGAGTAGTTTTGGGGAGTGAATATAATGCCCCCAAAACTTTAAGCTGGGGGTGAATGGAATAAAGACAAGAGGGAATGAGGAGAAAGAGAAAATGTATTGGGCTCAATAGATTGATTGGTGATGAAAGATTTGTAGCAGTGGGGTACTAGAGTTAGTTAATGAACTGGAAAAGGGGAAGTAGCATAGATTGTGGGGTACATGAAGTTGAGTTTAAGAAAGTAGTGTAACTTCTGGATGATGAGCACCAGGAAGGGAGTGACTGTGATGAGGTGGAAGCAGAGGTTTCAGGGAGTGAAGGGGATGCTTTATTCTTTCCTTTTCTGTTAACTTGTTGCACTTATGAAACACTTGTATTGAATGATGGTGGTGGTAATGGGTATCTTTGTCATATTCCTGACTTCAGTGAGATTGCATTTACCATTAACTTTGGTGCTATTATTTCAGATGTCCTTTGTTCTGTGGAGATTTCCTGTTATTTCTAGCTAATTGCAATGATCCTATGGTTTTCTCCTTTGACCTATAATTGTGATGAATATTTTAATAGTAGATTACTGAGGTTGAGCCATCTTTGCATTCTGGGTAGAAGTCACTGTTTATTAGCCTTTTAGCAGATAGTTTGATTCAGTCTGCTAATATCAATATATTACCTTGGGATTTCCTATCATAAGTGAGATGGTTGGCACAGTATCCTCAAGATCTAGACCTCATTTTCTTATCTCCTCCCCTTGGCCATCTGTGTTACTGGTGTTTGAACTGACTCCTAATTAACTTCTTCCGTTTCTCCAGACTGATGTCTTATGCTACCTCATCCTTCCTATTCTCAGTTGCATCCCAGACTGTTGACCTTCTTCTTCCTTTCCCTGCTAAACCTCCTCTACCCAGGGTGTTCTTGGTGTCAGGTGGAGCCTAGCTGTAATGCTGCTATTTTTCCAGCCCTTTCTCCCTGGGCTGTCTAGGTGCTAGTTAATGGGTGCTGCCTGGATAATAGGTGCATTTTGGTTTGGAGGGCAATTCTTTCTCTTTTATTAATAGCTTTTACTTTTTTATTAATTACCTTCAATTGGAGTGTAGTTGCTTTATAATATTGCATTAGCTTCTACTGCATAGCAGAATAAATCAGCTATACATATACATAGACCCCTCCCTCTTGGATTTCCCTCTTATTTAGGTCACCGTGGTGCATTAAGCAGAGTTCCCTGTGCAGTACTGTATGTTCACATCAGTTGTCTGTTTTTCTTTTTGAATTCAGATAACATGCACCATTAACCATTTTTAAGTGTGTAGTTTAGTGGCATTTACTACATTAACAATTTTGGGCAACCATCGTTTGTATCTAGTTCCAAGGAATTTTGTCACCTGTAAAGGAAACCCTATAACCATTAGGTAGTAACTCCCCATCCCACCTACCACCAGCTCCTGGCAGCTGCTTGTCTGCTGTCTCTTTGGATTTACCTGTTCTGGATGTTTCATATAAATGAAATCATAGAATATGTAAATTTTTATGTCAGAGTATACACATATACTCTGTGTATACTCTGTGTATAGCAGCACCTTTTACAATAGTCAAAAGTTGATCAACTGATGAATGGATAAACAAAATTTGATATATTCATGCAAGCAGGTATTTAGTTCAATTCAGTCACTCAGTCATGTCCAACTCTCTGTGACCCCATGAACCGCAGCACGCCAGGCCTCCCTGTCCATCACCAACTGCTGGAGTCCACCCAAACCCATGTCCATTGAGTCAGTGATGCCATCCAACCATCTCATACTCTGTCGTCCCCTTCTTCTCCTGCCCTCAATCTTTCCCAGCATCAGGGTCTTTTCAAATGAGTCAGCTCTTCGCATCAGGTGGCCAAAGTATTGGAGTTTCAGCTTCAACATCAGTTCTTCCAAAGAACGCCCAGAACTGATCTCCTTTAGGATGGACTGGTTGCATCTTCTTGCAGTCCAAGGGACTCTCAAGAGTCTTCTCCAACATCACAGTTCAAAAGCATCAATTCTTCAGCACTCAGCTTTCTTTATGGTTATTAATGCTAAAACTGGTTTGTTTGTTTTCTTTCTGTTTTTAGTAAGAGATGCTAAAAACCTTGTACCTATGGATCCTAATGGCTTGTCAGATCCTTATGTGAAACTGAAACTGATTCCTGATCCCAAGAGTGAGAGCAAGCAGAAGACCAAGACCATCAAGTGCTCCCTCAACCCTGAGTGGAACGAGACATTTAGATTGTAAGTTAAGATTATTGCATCCTAGCCTGGGTGGCAAGGTTGGGTTGTGGGCCACCTGAGGTTGGGAAGGTCCTCTACCAGCCTGTCTTTCCTTCCATCCTTCCCTGCCTCCTTCTCTCCCTCCCTTTCTCCCTTCCTCTCTTCCTTTTTTCCTTCTTTCCTTCCTCTCCACCTGCAGTTTTGCATTGCAAGCCAAGTAAAAATTGGAACTTTTTTTCATATACAGTATTGAGAATGTCTCTGATGTGGGGGAGTGGAAAATACTGTGATGTGTTGCTAGGCGAAGCCAAATTGTGGGAGTTGCTCTGGGTCTCAGCAAACATAGAATGCAACCCATAGGGTGTGGGGATGACCTGCTTAGGGCTGTGTGTGTGGATGATGCTAGGCCAGCTGCCAGCCACCTGCCAGGAGGTCTCTGCTAGCTGCCATGCAGGGTCTTCCCTGGCTAGTGCTCCAAGAACATGGCATCACTTTTTGGTGCATCTGAGCTAACAATTATGAGATACATCAGCCGATAGTTACTGAGCATGTGTTGTGTATAGCAAGCACTGTAGTAAGTGATCTGGCTTCACTGGTCACTTCATCCCCATTTTACCAATGCAGCTTAAAGAGGTTAAAGAACAGGCCAGTGTCCCACAGCAAGAACAGGGTAGGATGGGATTCAGTGACAGTCCATCTCCAGGGAAAAGTGAAGGTGTTAGTCGCTCAGTCGTGTCCAGCTCTTTGTGACCCCCATGGACTGTATCCCGTCAGGTTCCTCTGTCCATGGAACTCCCCAGGTAAGAATACTGGAGTGGGTAGCTATTCTCTTCTCCAGGGGATCTTCCTGACCCAGGGACAGAACCCAGGCTTCCTGCATTGCAGGTAGATTCTTTACTTTCTGAGCCACCAGGGAAGCCCTCCAACTTCAGGGATCATGGGCCAAAAGCATGACTTCTTGCGGTGCCCCGTTTCCCCCTTCCCCTCTCAGAGCAAAACTGGGGGCTCATCTCAGCCTCCATCAAGGACATGCCCTAGAACAATTATCCCTAGACTGGCCCCAGCAAGGCTCTTTCCTTCATACATTTCCTCAACCTCGTCATCAACCTGCATGTGTGGAAACACTCACATGATTACCTGACTGGCATACATAGTTCTTAGAGTGACTGTATCAATAGGATTTCCTAAACATCGTGGATCCTGGACATAAGACAGTGCCAAGCGGTTAGAACTGCTTGGTCAGAGCTGGCCTGGGTCCTCTTCCTGTTTAACCACAGGCTGTAAAACAGAAAAGCTCTGCCTCCCTGGGGAGCTTGCCAGGGATGAAAACTGAATCTGTTTCTTGGAACAGCTTGTAATCTTTAAACATTCCTACCTTTGGGCTTTGTCCTCTTGTACATTTCATCTGCTTGAGAAATCACTATAATCACTGACTTTTTTTTCCTTCTTGCAGCCAGCTGAAAGAGTCGGACAAAGACAGGAGACTGTCTGTAGAGATTTGGGACTGGGACCTGACCAGCAGGAATGACTTCATGGGATCTTTGTCGTTTGGGATTTCTGAACTACAGAAAGCTGGTGTTGATGGCTGGTAAGGAAACTTTCACTTTGAGAGCAACAGTACAGCTTGATCCATCGAAACATGAGATCAAGAATGGTTCCCTTTTTCTCCTAAATGTTTCTCCTTTTGGTCCTAAACATTAAAGCAGAATCACAAGTGAAAGCTGGTAGATTGGCTCTGCCACATAGATAACATTTAATTTGGTCCTCATGCAAAAATTCCATGGACGGAGAAACCTGGTAGACTACAGTCCATGGGGTCACAGAGAGTCGGACACGACTGACTGACTTCACTTTCCTAGACTTTTCCATGCAAAAAAAAATAAGAAGAAGAAGAAGAAAGAAGAATTAGTTGTCAGTATTTTCAAACTCAGGAAATTTCCCATAAAAGTTTGGGCCTACAGGGTAACAAATAAGAACAGTTGAGTACTTTTGACAGGATGTGGTGGTGCTGGTGGTCTAGTCGGCTAAGTCGTGTCCAGCCCTTGTAACCCCATGGACTGTAGCCCACCAGGCTCCTCTGTCTATGAGATAGATGTTTCAGGCAAGAACACTGGAGTGGGTTGCCATTTCCTATTCCACAGGATCTTCTTGGCCCAGAGATTGCAGGCAGATTCTTTACTAATGGAGCAAGCAGGGAAGCCCATTTGCTGCGGTCCTCAATAGTCCCTATTGTTTTACATCTGTCCCACTTTACACAACTGTATGACTTGAGAGGCCCATGGACACTAAAATGGCTCTCACACTTTACTTAAAAGGTATGCTTAATTCACTGTTAGATTTCGACTCCTTAAGAAGATGCCTCTTCATCGGGACTGCTTACCAAGCCTGGCTACAGTGCTGGGGGCTTACTGTCACGCATGCTAAGTTGCTTCAGTTGTATCCAGCTCTTTGTGACCTAGTGGACCTGCCAGGTTCCTCTGTCCATGGGGATTCTCCAGGCAAGAATACTGGAGTGGGTTGTCATGCCCTCCTCCAGGGGATCTTCCTGACCCAGGGATCGAACCCGCATCTGTTACATCTCCTGCATTGTCGGGTGGGTTCTTTACCACCAGCGCCACCTGGGAAGCCCTGGTTACTTTCACAGTCAGCTGCAGTATCTCCCTTGTTCTGGCATGTTTGCTTCTAACAACAACAAAATCTTTGCCCAGTATTCCCAGCGAAGAGGCTGGATAGGTCCTCTTTGGTGACTGTTTCTTTCCCAGTTATCTGAGCAGAGGAGTCAGAAGAGATGGTCCACCTTGTCACTAGAACTATGGGAGAAGTAGTTATTTGGCAGGGGTAGGGGGGGTGCTCCTGTCTCTTTAAGAGAAATTGTCTATTTCTGAATGGTCCTTGCTCTGAACTTTTTCAGTTATAAGTGAAAGACAGTCAGAATCAAACCGGTTTAGCAAGAAAGAGAATGGATCATCGGGACCTCACAAGGGACCTCACATCCTTTCCATTGTCCACCTTACAACTTCCTTGTCTCTCCTCCACGTTTATTATAGGCTTTTATTCAGATATTTGTTTGTGCTCACTCCATCCTAGTTGTTAGAAATGCATCAAGTATAAGACAGACATGCCCTCATGGAACTTAGCTTCTGGAAAAGGATGAGAAACCTTGAAGAAGAAATTACACAAATAACTAATCAGTGATAACATGGTGAGAGACGTGAAAGAATGCAGAAGCTGAGACCTTAGAAAAAGTGTGCTGATAAGTTCACTTGTACCCTTTTTGGGGGAACTTATCTACAAAACAGAAACAGAGTTACAGAAGCAGCAAAGAAACTTATGGTTACTGGGGGTGGGGGGGAGGATAGAAGCGATAAATTGGGAGACTAGGATGGATATAGACACACTACTGTATATAAAATGGGGCTTCCCAGGTGACTCACTGGTAAAGAATCTCCTTGCCAGTGCCGGAGACGTGGATTTGATATCTGGGTCAGGAAGATACCCTAGAGAAGAAAATGGCAACCCACTCCAGTATTCTTGCCTGGAAAATCCAGTATTCTTGCCTGGAAAATCCCATGGACAGAGGAGCCTGGTTGGCTACAGTCCATGGGGTCACAAAGTCAGACATGAAAGAGCAGGCATGCACATTCTACATATAAAATAGATAACTATTAATAATAAGAACCTACTGTATAGCACAAGGAAGTCTACTGAGTGTTCTGTAATGACCTATATGGAAAAAGAATCTAAAAAAGAGTGGATATAGGTATATGTATAATTAATTCACCTTGTTGTTCAGCAGAAACTAATACATTATAAATTAACTATACGCCAATAAAAGTTTTTTTAAATTTTAAACAGAAGTGTGCTAAAGCCCAATCACAAAAGTTAAAAGACATAATTCTCATAAAAAAAGATAATGACATTTGTTAAAGTTTTCCTTAGCTCATGAGTGAGGAAGGTGGGAAGATGAATGCCTGGTTCCATAGGTTTGAGGAAATTTTGTTGGGCGTCCCTGGTGGCTCAGATGGTAAAGAATGGGTTTGATCTCTGGACCAGGAAAATCCCCTGGAGAAGGGAATGGCTACCCAGTATTCTTGCCTGGAGACTTCCACGGGCAGAGGAGCCTGGTGGGCTGTGTTCCATGGGATCACAAAGAGTTGGACACAGCTGAGCAACTAACACTTTCACTTACACTTTCAGACAAAGGAACGCTGAAATAACTTGGCTAAGTTAGATGTAAAACTGGCTGCTATTAGACAGGGCAGTAAAATCACAATTTTGGAGGTTATCGTATCCACCAGACTGAAGAACAAAATCTCACCTCGGATTTCTAAAAGTTGACATCTGTCTTTGCAGACTTGGGAGACCATCTGTATCTTACTGGATTGTGAATAATAAATAATAGAACCAAGAGGAAGGAGATAACTAGTTAGAAAATGCTCAGGCATGACATTAAAAGGTCACACCATCATCCGTTTGCCTTCATCCGGATGATGTGACTTTGCAGGCTCTCAGCATTGCTACTCAGATTGCTTGTTCCTCTTTAGATCAAGTGTAAAGAGGTTAAACAGAAAGAATGCATGATCCCTGAGGGTATAAATGAGACAGGAGAGAACATAATAATAATAATTATGATAACAATAGCTGCCTCTTATTGACTCTTTCTAGTGCCAGGCTCTGGGCTGATCTCTTCCCAGGTGTCCTGAAATCATGCATTGATACAGCGTTAGTCAGATGTGAGGAAAAAATATAGCTGCTTTATTTTCTATAATGGACCTAGACTTTCTTATGCGGTTTTGTGACCTCTTGGCGGCCGAGGAGAAGGGACCCTTCACTGCACATAGTGGCTCCTGGGCTTCATTGCCGCAGAGTGATCAACCCTGCCTGGTCCCTGAACCAGCGCCCAGAGAGGCAGGACTGTTCTCCCCCAAGCCCCCCAGCTGTGGGGGCATCCTTCTGGCTTTGTGTTGGAGTCCCAGGTCCTCAGCTGTTGCCTCTGATTGTGAGGTCCCTTCGCAGTGCCTGTCCTGTTCGTCACACGGCGTGGGCCCCTGCCAGGCCCCACCCTGCTCAGCACTTCCATGACCTCTCACTTCTGAGTCTCCTGCGTGCAGATCCAGGAGCTCCATCTCGGATCCCTCTGTCTTTCCCCCTGCAGCTGCTGCTATGCTGTGGCCCTTGTGAAGGTCTCTGCCCAGGGCTCTGGAGGCAGCGGCCCCAAGCCCTCTGCTTTCACCCCATCCTCCCCTGTCTCCTTCCTGTGGTTCTCCAGGCCCCCAAGGGCAGGGCTGTCTCCCACAAGGGCCACATCCTTCTTCCTGGGCCAGCGCCTGCCATGTCTTCCCCCCTGAAGCAAACAGCAGAGTGCAGAGAAGACAGAATGGCTTGCTGATAAGGGACAGGCTACCAGGAGTAAGTCCAAATATGACTGCATTTACACTTCCGTCAGCCTTTACTTCTCCCAGCACTGCTGGGTGGAACATTGTTCCCTGGATCAGAGTGGTTGATCAGCGGGTGCGGCGCACACAGACATGAGTGACAGTGCTGGAGATCAGGTCTGGGCCTCTGTGATGCCAGCATCTGAGCACCTACACATCCCATTCTACCCCCTGGTGTGGTGGAGGCCTAGAAGGCAGACTGGAAGCTTGGCTCTTCTGACCAGTGAGATGCCTTGTGACCTCAGACTCCGCCGCCTGCACCACAGGCTTCTTAGCAGGTCTGATTCCATTCATCAGGAGTAATTACAGCAACCGCCTCCATCTATCTCTTGGGATAGTTGCAAAGTTGATGAAATAATAGTAGGAAGGGAACTTCTGCAAAAATAAAAGCCCTCTTCAGATGCTGTAGATAAAAATCCTCTTCAGATTGAGGGCCAAGACATCTATGATGCTATCTTACTTTGAAATATACCAGATGCTAGAAATTTGGGTTCTTGACCCAAGAATTTTTTTTTTTTAAACAGATATATTTTAAAAAATATTTATTTATCTGACTGCATCGGGTCTTAGTTGCGTCATGAGGGATCTTTCACTGTGGCGCACGGACTCTGTAGTTGGGGTGCAGGGGCTTTGTTGCCTCAATCCCCGACCGGGGATTGAGCCCACGCCCCCTGCATTGCACGGTGGATTCTAAACCACCAGACCACCGGGGAAGTCCCGACCCAGGAATTCTGTTAACCCTGTGTGATTTAGGGTGTGTCCCATTCCCTCTGTGAGGCTCAATGTGCCCCTCTGGAAGGGGCCGAGCGCTCCCTGCTCTTCTGTGGTTCTCATTTAAGGCCGCCTGGCAGAAACAGCAAGGAAGGCGTCCAGATGTGATGCACCAGCCCTGGGCCCCCATCCGCTGCTCTGATGCCATTTCTGTGTCTGTTGTCAAACCCCCTCC
The DNA here is from genome assembly GCF_910594005.1 of Cervus elaphus. Lineage (NCBI taxonomy): Eukaryota > Metazoa > Chordata > Mammalia > Artiodactyla > Cervidae > Cervus > Cervus elaphus. The sequence continues at coordinate 35,847,310 of NC_057824.1, forward strand.
TTTGTCTCTAATTTTGTGTCTTTATACCATGTTCTTTCTTTCCCCTTGTTTTTTCAGAAGTTTATCTGTTTCACTGTTGTTGTTTTTTTTTTCTTTCTTCAAAGAGTCTGGGATTTGTATATCAGTTCTGTGTTTCTGTTTTCTTCTTTCCCGTAGGTTTGTTTTGTGGTTGTCTTTGAATTTCAGTTGAATATTTGGCTAATTTATTTTTTTCTCTCTTAACTTACTCTGCTCTTTAAAAATAACAAGCAAGCATTGGCGGGAACAGAAATTTCTGTTTTGATACATTGCATTTGAGCTTTTGTGGCTTACTAGAAGTCTGCAGTTGTATTTTTAATTTTCTTTCTAACATGCTTTTCCTTAGTCATGTTTTATAGCCTCTAGTCTTAACTTTTTATTTACCTTTTTATTACTAATGTTCAGTGACAGTTTTCATGCTTTATAGCCAGAGAATGTGGCCTATGCATTTTTCATGTTTTCCTTGCCATTCTTTTTTCTTCAGTTTAGCTTAGTGTATAGTCAATGTTGCTAATTGTTCTGTGTACATTTCAATAGAAAGATTATATTTACTATTTGTAATCTTGGGCAACATCTTTTTAATAGCCTCACATAGTCCATTCTTATGGCTATGACTCAATTTACATAATAATATTATTGTAAGATGTGCAATGTTTACCTATATAAATAATCCTACCGTAAACATACTTATAGTGAAATCTTTGCTTTAAATATCTCAGTTGCTAAGTCGTGTCTGACTCTTGTGACCCCATGGACTGTCCGTGGGATTTTCCAGGCAAGAATACTGGAATGGGTTGCCATTTCCTTCTCCGGATGCAAGGATCAAACCTGTGTCTCCTGCAATAGCAGGCAGATTCTTTACCACTGAACACCTGGGAAGCCCTTGCCTTAATTATTTCCTAATAAATTCTTAAGCCTGAAATCAATAGCTTTGAGGATATATGCGTTATTAAAGTATTTACCATATTGTTCTATCATTTTTTTCAATCAATTTACAATCTCACTAGTGCTGTGTGAGACTTTTTGTTTCACCCACGCTTGTCAACATCTGGTATTATAAATTTGAAAGATGATGCAGAAGCTATACATATTTTGTTACTAATTATATATACATATTTAGATAATATACATGCATAATGTGATATATATTTTATATATACTTTTATAATATAAATATTTATTATTTACATATATTTGTTACTAATTATGTTGAATGCTTTCATTTGTATATTGCCTTTATTTTGTTTTCATAAGTGACTATGTACTGTGTTTTGCCTATCATTTTCTTACTAATTTAGAAGTTTTTATATAAGAGGGATAATACTGTCTTTGCTGAAATATAGGTTGCAATATTCCCTTCTTTCATGTTGTATGTTAATTTTGGTAATATGCATTTTTTTTCTTAGTGGTATATAAAACATTCCATTCAAATCTAATTAGCATAATAAATATCAAGCCAACTGCCAGGAAAAGTTCTCAAGTTTGTCCTCTAATGCCCTAATTGTTTACTGGATTATCCATCCTAGTGTTCACTGTCTCCAGTGGATTTTAAAACTTAGTAATTATATATTTTTTTTCTGAAAGTAGTTTTTCCTAAGTTCAAATTGTTCCTGCATCATAGATGCAGTCACTTCTTGGAACTCACGGAAAATATGAGTTAGATATTTTTTGGAAGTTTGTTTCTTTTGACACTGGTTCTATTTCTTGGAAATTGGATTCCTCATTGTTTCTCTTTATGTGAGTGAGTTTCTTCCCGTGCCCTCCATATGGAAGGATGAACATAGAAGTGTGAGTGTGTGTGTATGAGTTAGTCGCCCAGTCGTGTCCGACACTCTGCGACCCCGTGGACTGTAACCCTCCAGGCTCCTCTGTCCATGGCATTCTCTAGGCAAGAACTCTGGAGTGGGTTGCTGTGTTCCTCTCCAGGGGATCTTCCTGACCCAGGGATTGAACCTAGTTCTCTGGCATCTCAGGCAGATTCTTTACCGTCTGAGCTACCAGGGAAGCCCAAGGAACCTGAGTATCCTGTTCTAATCTATCATATCCAGATGAAGGGACAAAGAAGTCGTTTGTATTTTTGAAATTGTTCTTTGTCAGGTCTGGGGTCCTGGTCCTGTAGATACTGGGGGGAGGGCCATGGCCTGAGACAGCTGCCCTGCTGCCTGATGGTGGGCCGTCTCCTGCCCGCTGGGTTTGTGCGTCTCAAAGCTGGAAGGGACCCCTGTTCCTCTTTTCTGATGGGTTCACTGTCCATATCCAGAGGCCATAGTGACAGCGTCCTGGCCACAGCCAGTGTGAGGGGTGGGGGGACGCCTGCTCTGACTAGTGCCCCAGGTGCTGGTGTGTCCTGCACCTCCTGAATATGGATCGAGATTGGTGACCCTCATCCTATCTCTGGTGGTCCAATCCAGGGTTGCTCGTAGGGTCCTGTGAGGTTCCCATTGACTGATCACAGCTGGTCAATCCCCTTTAATGTATATCTTCCAAAATACTTTCTACCCCAAATGGATTAGGTAGTGCATGGTTGAGGTGTTGGCCGTATAGAACCGTAACTGGATAAAGCTATCCTTCTCAGTTCTTGAGTTTACTGCAGAGATAGTCTCAGAGGGCCCTGATGTAGCCTAAATGCACTTTAACCCTTGCTGTTTGCTGAGCTCCCATTTTAACAAAGTAGGGGGGCTGGCGTTAGTCTCAGAGCCTTTGGTAAGCAATACTGTCTACTTGGTTGTTTTTTTTTCACTTTTTATTAGAGTATCATTGCTTGACAATGTTATGCCATTTTCAGCTATACAGCAAAGTGAATCAGGCATACGTATGAGTAACTTTGATTTGCATATGTTTAATTTTTCACAGATACATATTTTCTGCTTAACCAACGATATTTATTTTCTTTACAAGGAAGGGATATAGAGTGTCCTTTTAAAGTGAATTTATTATTTAAAAAAGAGACAATTAAATGAAAACATTAAGTTGATAATAACATCCAGATTTAGCAAAATCCACAAAGGTGGATGAAGTTTGCCAAAGACTGTTCCATGCTCTTTCACTGGTACTTTAATTTGTGGAACTTCCTGGAAGTTCCTGCTTTGTGGATAGCACCCTTCTTGATTTCCAGCAAAGATACAGATGTTCTCTTATTTTTATATTTCTTTGGTAATTTCAGTGGAAGTTTGGAAGATGAGCATTGACTATTAAATGTGGAGGCATCTGGGCTCAAACTGGCATCCTGGCTTTGAGTCACCTATCTGTCTATTTTTAGAAGCTGCTGAGAAAGATTTGTGAATGGAGAAAAACATTGTGATGAAAACTGTAAATTCTGCTTAGGAAGTCTTTGGGAGTGAGGAATTTGGGGTTCTTTTTTCGCCCAATGACTTAATTGTCTTTGGAATGTCCCTCTTCCTTCCTCGCGCTCATCTTAGTCTGACTAGATGAAAATATCTTTGTGGTCTAGAAACAAGTTGAAACCATCTTGTTTATTATAATAATCTGAATATCAGTAACAATGATGATGATGCCTTTTATTAAACACTTGCTAAATGCCAGATTTCATTTTCCTGGGCTCCAAAATCGCTGCAGATGGTAACTGCAGCCATGAAATTAAAAGACACTTGCTCCTTGGAAGAAAAGCTATGACCAACCTAGACAGCATATTGAAAAGCAGAGACATTACTTTGCCAACAAAGGTCTGTATAGTCAAAGCTATGGTTTTTCCAGCAGTCACATATGGATGCGAAAGTTGGACGATAAAGAAGGCTGAGCGCCTAAGAATTGATGCTTTTGAACTGTGGTGTTGGAGAAGACTCTTGAGAGTCCCTTGGACTGCAGGGAGATCCAGCCAGTCCATCCTAAAGGAAATCAGTCCTGAATATTCATTGAAAGGACTGATGCTGAAGCTGAAGCTCCAGTACTTTGACTACCTGATGTGAAGAGCCGACTTTGATGCCGGTAAAGATTGAAGGCAGAAGGAGAAGGGGACAACAGAGAACAAGATGGTTGGATGGCATCACCGACTCAATGGGCATAAGTTTGAGCAAGCTCCAGGAGATGATGAAGGGCAGAGAAGCCTTCCGTGCTGCAGTCCATGGGGTCACAAGGAGATGGACACGACTGAGCAACAACAAAATGCCAGCCACCAGGCTTATCATCTTACATACATTATCATGTGTCAACTTCACCATAGTCCTATGGAAAAGGCTTTTATTCCTGTTTATAGATGAGAAGAATCAAGGCTCGAGGGATCTTCCTAGCTTATTCAATCACCCTAAGAGGCAAAGGAAGAGATGAAATTTGGACCTAGGCATGGTTTGACTCCAGGACTTGTGTACTTTCTCAGTAGCTTGACTACCAGACACTTTGGGAAGGTGTCTGTGTAGAAAAACAGCATCATTGAGTGAAGTCCATAGTCTTCCAAGCGCTGCCGAGTGCTGAGTGGCCAGGTGGCAGTGTGTTACAGTGAAAGGGGGTAGAAATGCTGGGACACGTGATACAGTGGGAGAGCCTCAGCCTTCTTTCAGAATCAGAAAGCACTTTGTTGTTGTTCAGTCGCTAAGTCGTGTCCGACTCTTTGCGACCCTGTGAATTGCAGCACGCCAGGCTTCTGTGTCCTTCACTGTCTCCTGGAGTTTGCTCAAACTCATGTCCGTTGAGTCGGTAATGCTATCTAGCCATCTCAACTTCTCTTCTTGCCCTCAATCTTTCCCAGCATCAGGGTCTTTCCCAGTGAGTGGGCCCTTCACATCAGGTGGCTGAAGTATTAGACCTTCAGCATCAGTCCTTCCAATGAATATTCAATGTTGATTTCCTTTAGGATTGATTGGTCCCTTGCTGTCCAAGGGACTCTCAGGAGTCTTCTCCAGCACCACAGTTCAAAAGCATCAGTTCTTTGACATTCAGCGTTCTTTATGGTCCAACTCTAACATCCATTAATGAGCCCAAAAAAAAAAAAAAGGATAGAAACACTGAGTATTATAACCAAGAAAATCCTGTATGTCTATGTGTGTGTAGAGAGGCTGACAAAGGACTTTGCATTCTATAAACATATTTTTCATGATGTCTTTCTGATGGTTATAAAAATATAAATGAGGGAAGAGATAGGGAGTGTGGGATTGACATGTAAATACTGTTATGTTTAAAATGGATAATCAATAAGAGTCCTACTGTATATAGCACAGGGAACTTTGCTCAATGTTATATGGCAGCCTGGATGGGAGGGGAGTTTGAGGGAGAATGAATACATGTGTGTGTGTGTGTGTGTGTATTTATATGGCTGAGTCCTTTTTCCACCTACCTGAAACTATTACAGCATTGTTAATTGGCTATACTCCAATATAAAACAAAAAATTAAAAAGAAAAGAAAACCTCTTCCTGGAAAACCAACATGGAATTTGAGTTTTTTGCATATGAGCCACCTGTTCTCCTTGTGTGGCCCTGCAATAAACTTTTCTCTGCTCCAAACAAAAGTTTCTCTGCTCCTATATATATATATGTAAACACATATATATATACACATACATACACATACACATATACATATACACATACACATATATATATACACACATACACATAGTATACCTAGCTACACAGAGAGAGAGAGAGAGATACATCCCCAAACAAAAACCCATCAACACATGTTTTTAAAGCAGTTTTCTATAGACCCCTCCCTTATCCAAGTCATCGGAATATTAAGTAGCGTCATGGAGCCTGTCTTTCCTTTTTTTTTGCTCCTCTAGGTTTAAGTTACTGAGTCAGGAGGAGGGAGAGTACTTCAACGTGCCCGTGCCCCCGGAAGGCAGTGAGGGCAACGAGGAGCTGCGACAGAAATTTGAGGTGAGATGGCTTTCTTTCAGCATCAGTGGGACCCGGCTGAGTCTGCCTCTGTGCTGTTTTTCTTGTTCATGGTGTGATTTCTACCAAGGCCTTACACGATCCTGGGCCTTTGAAATGTGGTTCCACCTCCCAGAAAACTACTTATCCTTCACGATCTCAATTAAGTGCTCCCTGCCTTGTGACATCATTCTGCCTTCCTGTCTTCAGTCAGATTTAGACCGTTCCTTAAAAGTGTTCATTCGCTGCCTGGGTCATTCGGATGGTGGCTTGGACAGGAATGTCAGTAACAATGAATGAAAACAGTGGATAGGGTAGTGATTTTTATTTTGGAAGCTGAGTCAAGTAGGCTTGCTGAGGTCTGGAATCTGGATTTGGATCTGTTGTCGGTGGGATGGTGCTGTATTAACAAATGGAATTGACTGTGCTGGTAACTCCTTGAAATACCTATAGGTGCATCTTCCCAAGATTAAGAGCCCTTGGCTCTGACCTTGGGCAGCAGTGCTGGCCTGTTTCTACCCCAGGCAGACCCCTTCTCCCCTGTGGGGCCACATAAACTCCATTTTCCAGGAGTTTGGGGCATATATGGGAAGCAAAGATGTGTAGGACATATCCCAGTTTTACAAAGAAAATGCTTTGGGGAAATAGGTTTGAGTTCTTTCAATCTGTGTGTATTGAGTGATTTTAAAGTAGTTTCATAAGGGAAAACACATTATTTTGTTCACAGGAACTTAATATACGAAGTCTGATGGGAAATCATCAATTCTAGATAAGCAGTGATGGCCTACTAACTGAAAAAATGTATGAAGTATCTAAAATGAAATAGGTTACTGTCATTGTTATTCATCAAGTAATCACACAAGTAAATAGAGGCTGAATGTGACCAGGTAAAGTTCTGTGACAGAGAGGTCCTTGGTGCTTTGAGAAGACGTAAGAGGGAAATATAACATTGTCTGAGAGGACAGGGAAGGAGCCATTGAGGAAACACGGGAGGTTAATAAAGAGGGGAAAAAAGCCTTCCATTCCAAGAGGAGAGCAGGTGTAAAGGCCCTGTGGGGGGCGATCTGTTGCAACTATGGAATGCTCAAAGACGGCCAGTGTGGCTGGAGCAGAGAGAGCAAAGTGTAAGTTCGAAGTGTGGCTGGGAGGTGGTGGGGGTCAGAGTAGAAGGACTGTGCTGGCTTTGGCAAGGGCTTGGGCATTTATTCCAAGAACCCTCTTAGAGTCCCCTCAGCTAGATAGAAACAGTACTTGGATCCTGACCCTTGTCTTGAGCCTGCACCCTCCATAAAACCTGCTGATGGTTCTGACCCAGTGGGACTTCCTATCATGGAAGCAAGTGGAGTAAACATGTTGGCCTTGGGCTCCTCAGTCATTCTCCAGGGAACTTGATCACAGGTTCATCCTCATAGGGCCACTCAAGCCCAAATGAGTGGATGAAAGGACTTTCCCTCCTAGGAGAGTTAAGAACTGGACAGTGGGAACTTCCCCGCTGGTCCAGTGGTTAAGAATCCGCCTGCCAATCCAGGGGACACGGATTTGATCCCTGGTCTGGCAAGATCCCACATGCTGCGGGGCAGCTAAGCCTGGGCACCACGACTACTGAGGCCGTGTGCTGAAACTCTGAAGCCTGCGCTCCCTAGAGCCTGTGCTCCGCAACAAGAGAAGTCTCCGCAGTGAGAAGCCCGAGGACTGTAGCTAAAGAGTAGCCCCTGCTCACTGCAGCTAAAGAAATGCCGTATGCAGCAGCGAAGACCCAGCATAGCCAAAAATAAATAAATAAGAGCTGGACACTGATTTTTTTTTTAAAAAAAGGTAGGATTGGAGGGCAGGCCTTCCACAGAGCTCTTTCCAGCTCCTTCTCTCAACTTTCTGATGGAGTGGTGTCCGTTTCCTGCAGAGTTAAAAATGTCCTCTTGTGGATGGAAAAAAAAAAAAAAAAAGACCAGTGTTTTCTTATATAAAATGAAGTCTCAGTTTTGCAAAATGATTTCTTCTGTCTTAGGGCAGCTGGGGTGACATTTCAGAACACCCAGGAAAACATTTCTTACATGCACAGAGCATTTGTCTGGGCCAGTTATTGGCTTGAAGGAAAGGGTTGTTTTATCTGCGTGCAACAAAACGTGTCCCTTTATTTCCCGCAAGAGCCTGCAAACGCTTGTTTATGCCTGAGTGGTAATCGCTCCACACCATAGTTTGTTGATTAAAAAAATGTTTCCAAGAGACTGAAAATTGTTCCCAGACACATAGAGGAATTTCAGTTGACCTTGAATGTGAGAAATGTAATCCCTGTGCAATAACCAATTAGCACCCAGAATGACTCAGAAATTACTTTCAAGCCTCTTATCTGGAGAAATTCTGAGTGACGGTAAAATCGAGCTGCAGAAATTGGCGTAATAGAATTTCATGGTAGGGTGAGCTCGGTGAAGTTACTACTCGTGGTCTGTTTCAGGACATCGGAAGAGGCTGTTTAGGGACTTCTGTCCGGCCATGGCCTTGCTGATCAGCCGGGGAAGGCTCCATTTTGCTTGGCTCCAAATGGGTCTTCTGACAGTCGTAGACATTTTTTTTTTTTTTGGTTGTTTGTTTTATTTTTTTTTAATGTTTATTTATTTTTAATTGATTGATGATTGGTTTACAATAATGGTTTGATTTTTGTCACACATCAACATGAATATATCCCCTCCCTCTCCAATCTCCCTCCCACTCCCTCCCACCTCCCGTTCATTCCACCCTTCTAGGTTATTCCAGAGTCCCTGTTTGAGTTCCTGAGTCATACGGCAAATTCCCATTGGCTGTCTATTTACATCGCAATTTTTGATTTAATAAAGTGCTCACTATGTGCCATTTGTTAAGTATTTTAGAAGTATTAACTCATATAATTCAATCCTTACAACCACCTTGATTGGTTGGTACTCCTATCATCCCCCTTTATCTTTTATAGATGAAGAAACTGAGGCCCAGAGAGGTTAAGCAACTTTCTAACATCCCTCAGCTGGTCACTGTCTCACTTTGAGTTTCCCCAGAAACAGACTATCAGGATTCAAGCACACGTGGTTTCTTTAGGGGCTTCTCAGGTGGTGCTTGGAGAAGGTAATGGTACCCCACTCCAGTACTCTTGCCTTGAAAATCCCATGGACGGAGGAGCCTGGTAGGCTGCAGTCCATGGGGTCACTAAGAGTAGGACACGACTGAGCGACTTCACTTTCACTTTTCACTTTCATGCATTGGAGAAGGAAATGGCAACCCACTCCAGTGTTCTTGCCTGGAGAATCCCAGGGACGGGGGAGCCTGGTGGGCTGCTGTCTATGGGGTCTCACAGGGTCAGACACGACTGAAGCGACTTAGCAGCAGCAGCAGCAGCAGGTGGTGCTAGTGGTAAAGAACCTGTCTGCCATGCTGGAGACATAAGAGACTCAGGTTTGATCCCTAGGTTGGGAAGATCCCCTGGAGGAGGGCATGGCAACCCACTCCAGTATCCTTGCCTGGAGAATTCCATGGACAGAGGAGCTTGGCAGTGACCCCAGTAAGCATCTAGTGTAGTGAGGACGTGAGGCAGGGAGAGGAAGCGAGTTGGGAAAGGATGTACTATCAGCAAATTACCACTGTGGGCAACTGGGGTTTAATCCTTCTTTAGCTGGGGTTTAGCATGAGCCGCAGGGTTTCCAGTCAAGGAGCAGGCAGCTGAATTATTATCCGCCAGTCCCCCTTCCGTCACTGGCTGCTTCTGGGGAATTAACTTGCCAGCAATTTCAACTTGGCCTGCCAGTGACTATGCTTGCTCCTGCAGTCAGGAAATGAGCCTGGAGACAGAGGCACAGGTGTCAGCGGCCAGCAGCCCAGGTGTAGAGGGGAGGGGCGGGGAGCCGATGTGTCTTGGCTGGATGACTGGGGCTACATCTGTGCAGCATAGCCTGTGCCGTTCAGGTGGTTCAAGAGCCAGCTTGCCTGCATTTGAGCCCCAGCTCTGTCCCTTCCTTGCTGGGTGCTGAAGGCAAGTTACTTTATCTCTGAGCTTTTGATTCCCCATCTGCAAAGGGGGGGGGCTATCATGACACTTCTGCTCTCTGGAGGGTCTATGGCAGTAAATGAAATGATGCACTTTAAACAGTCTGGGGACTTCCCTGGTGCTCCAGTGGCTAAGACTCTGTGCTCCCAGTACAGGGGGTCCAGGTTTGACCCCTGGTCAGGAAACTAGATCCCGCATGTCGCAACTAAGACCTTTATTTGGTGCAGCCAAATTAAAAAAAAAAAATTGAATAAATAAACCAGCCTGGCGTGTGATATTATTCAGGTGTCAGTGCATCATTGTCATCCTCCCAGAATACATACAGAATAAATAATGTTGCAGACCTGCTCCTCCTGGTCTTTGGAAGGGCTTCTTGGGGGTTTGGAGCATCAACATAGACTTGTAACCTACTGGAGTCTCTGCCACCACCGTTGGGTACGGAAGTGCCCTAGGAGCTCCTTGCAGAGGGTAGGGGTGGTAGAGGAGTTTAGATTAAGCCAAGACAGGCACTCTTCATCTGAAACGGAGCCCTGGAGCCTGGCAGCCCAGGTGCCTTCACTCTCCCCTGGCACAGCCTGGCAAGAGGCAGGGCTGTTTCTCAGAAGCGCCTCTGTCTGCTCTCTTTGAGCACTGAGTCCTGGGGCTCTAAATTGCAGACATGAAAAGGCAACCATTAGTGTATTCCTGTTTCTGAAGGTATATCCAGCCCAGCAAGACAGAAGATCATTTAAATTTGAGCCTGAGTTTTTTTTTTTCTCCCCATTTATTTTTATTAGTTGGAGGCTAATTACTTTACAATATTGTAGTGGTTTTTGCCATACATTGACATGAATTAGCCATGGATTTACATGTGTTCCTCATCCTGAACCCCCTTCCACATCCCTCCCCATCCCATCCCTCTGGGTCATCCCAGTGCACCAGCCCCGAGCACTTGTCTCATGCATCCAACCTGGGCTGGCCTCAGTTTTAAAATGTGTTTGCTGTTTGATGGAGGACCTTGCTAATAAGCACGAGGTGGCTGGAAGTTCCAAGGGACACAGGACAGGATTCTTGTCCTCCAAAGATCACAAGCCCAAATGTGTCTAGGATCTGGGCAGATAACAATAAGGGGAGGAGAGACAGCAGGGCTGGTGGCGAGAGCGGTAAATGAGATAAACTGGAGCCCGTATGTCCCATCTACAGGCACTGTGCCTTATGGATGGGCCCAGTGTTGCCAGATCTACTTCTTTAGAAGAAGCAGGGATTTGGGTTTTTAATAGGACATCTGCACCCCACTCCAGTACTCTTGCCTGGAAAACCACATGGATGGAGGAGCCTGGTAGGCTGCAGTCCATGGGGTCACTAAGAGTAGGACACGACTGAGCGACTTCACTTTCACTTTTCACTTTCATGCATTGGAGAAGGAAATGGCAACCCACTCCAGTGTTCTTGCCTGGAGAATCCCAGGGACGGGAGAGCCTGGTGGGCTGCCGTTTATGGGGTCACACAGAGTCAGACACGACTGAAGCAACTTAGTAGCAGCAGCAGCAGCAGCTCCTAATTTTTAACAGATGTCAAGCAATTTAAATATTAGTGCGGACCAGGCCAACAGGCTATTCGACTTCTGATCTAGCATCTAGAGGCTAAGATAACATCCTTAGTTCAGGCTCTGATCACAAAAAAGCCGTAGACTGAGTGGCTTAAGCAACATTTATTTCTCATAGTTCTGGAGGCTGGGGAGTCTGGGATCAAGGTGCCTGCAGAATTGTTGTCTGGTGAGGTTCTGCTTCCTGGTTTATAGCCGTCTTCTCACTGTGTCCTCACATGTGAGGGCAACTCTCCAGGGTCTCTTTAATCAGGGCACTAATCCCATCCATGAGGGCTCCACCCTCATGACCTAATCCCCTTCTACAGGCCCCACCTCCTAACGCCATCACCTTTGAGGGTTAGGATGTCAACATATGTCAGCTTTGGGGAGGACACAGACATCTGTCTATAGCATAAGCCCACTTTACCTAAGAGGAAAGTCACACAAGCAAATTCAGATGGGGTGTGGAATTCAGAAGAGAGAAGGTTGCTTGCAGGACCACGGAATGAAGCTGTTTCCCTCTTGCTGCTCCTTGAAGAACAGGGGAAAAAAATTTCCTCTAAGCAATCAAAGGGAGAAATGGGAAAGTGAGCATGCCTCACTCCTTCCCCTTCAGGGGGCATGCTGGGCCCTCCAGGTGGAGGGAAGCAAATCCAGGGCTGGAACAGGGACTGGGGACCAGGCATGGTTAGGACATGGATCTTCATGGGCTGGAGATTGGAGTGTGTGAATCAGGTGGGCCCTGAGTCAGGGTTCAGAGACATCATAATAAAGCAAGGGGATGGTGGGGCGGGAGGGAGATAGTGGGGCAGGAGGAAGGGAGGGGACGTGTTTGGATCAGGACAGCCTGGGAAAATCTCTGGGAGCTGGAGGGTGAGGATTTGGGATGACGGGAGGATATGGCCTCCAAAAGCAATGTGGCTTCGGTTCTAGACTCTCTTCTTTCTTTAAAAAAAATTTTTTTTTAATTTTAATGTGGACTGTTTTAAAAGTCTTTATTGAATTTGCTACAAATTGTTTCTGTTTTATGTTTTGGTTTTTTTGCCCCAAGACTTGTGGGATCTTAGCTATCTGACTAGGGGTCGAACCCACACTCCCTGCATTGAAAGGTGAAGTCTTAACCACTGGACCACCAGAGAGGTCCCTACACTTTTCTTGTTTGCAGTTTCCCTGGCGATCTGCTTTTAACTACCTCCTCCATGCCTTAACCCTCAAATCCATCTCCAGTTCTTATGTCATTTCTTAACCTGAAACCCACATGATACAACAGCTCACTGGGTATTTATTTTCACTGGGTTGTCCCAGAGACACCTAAATCTCGACAGATCTTTATTAAAAAATAACTGGACCAAGAATCCTCTCGAATACCTTGCTAGTAGCCAAAATGCCGAGACAAGACATATGCCTGTAAACAAGAGAAGGGATGAACTTAAAATAGTGAATGTTACTCAGCAGTACAAAAGCAAACCGCTGATTCGTGCATGCAGCGAACAACATGAGTGAATTTCAAGACCATTATGATGAGTGAGAGAAGCCAGGTGCGAAAAACTACATATCCCATGGAGGAAAACTTAACACTCTCACAGTACATCCAAAGCCAAGCGTGTGGGTTTTCCATCCCAAGAAATTCTTCAGTTCTCTATGGACACCAACTAGGTGTTCTACAATTTAATTCAGTTTGGACACTAGCTACTCAGAGTCAGCACAAACCTCATAGGTTAAGGGCTCAGTCCTACAGGACATCCCCCCTGCAACTTTAGACTCCAATTATAAATATGCTGGTCTATTGTCCCCTGATTTCATGGAATTTGTTGCCATTCGGAGGCATCATTTTGCTACTCACAACAGCAAGCCTCTCCCCGATTGCACTGAGGACCAACATGGGCCTCATCCATCCATGCATCCAACAAAATATTTAGCTAGAAACTTTGCTGGTTGTCTGGGATATTGTGGAATATAAGACATACTCCCTGCCCCGGAAGGTTTCTGGTCTGTTGGGAAATCAAGTGAACAGACAGTTACCTGCAGCATAAATGGAAAGTGAGGTGGATGAAGGGAGCAGATACGGACATCTTATCCAGGCAGAGAATCCAGGAAGACTTCCTTGAGGAAGTAAGAACGTGGAGCAGGGGGTAACCAGGTTGGTGAAGGGGAGACAATAGTCATCCACACAGGGGCAACTGTAAGTGTAAAGGCCCTGAGGTAGGAGGGCCCTGGGACTCAAGGATGCGAAAGGACAATGAAGCTGGGTTGTAGGGAAGAAGGACCCAAGAAGTAAAGAGATTGGAAAAGCAGGTAGAGCCTGATCAGACTGGGTCGTCTGGGCCCATGAAAGCCCTGAGGATCTTAAAACTGATGGGTCACTACTGAAGCATTTTAAGCTTGGTTGGCTTGGTTGAGTGTGAAGAAGCGGAAGTCACAGTGTGTGTGTGTTAGCCACTCAGTCGTGTCCAACTGCTTGCGACCCCATGGACTGTAGCCCGCCAGGCTCCTCTGTCTTTGAAATTCTCCAGGCCAGAAGACTGGAGTGCCAATCCAGGAATCAAACCCGAGTGTCCTGCATTGCACGCACATTCTTAACTATCTGAACCACCAGAGAGGCCGGGAAAGTCACAGCTGCTGCATGTAAAGCCCAGTGTGGAGGGAGCCTGGGTGGGTTGTCCAGGTGAGAGATGGTGACAGGTGGAGATGGAAGGGAGAATTCTCAAGGGAGATGGAATTCTCAAGACAGCTGGGAGGAAGCAATGACTGTTTCTGGTGGTGGATGAGACACGAGGGATAAAAGAAAAATGGAGATGCCAAGTCTGGCCTTCACATTTTGAGTTTGCACTGTGGATATGGGCCATGCTTTTCACCGAGTCAGGGTATAAATTGCAGGATCCACAGCTTGCCTCCGTGCTGGAGTTTGCACACTTAACACAGGCATCCTCAAACTCTGATGGTGTTTTCTGTGTGCTTCCCCTTCCAGAGAGCCAAGATCGGTCCTGGGCCCAAGACCCCTGAAGAAAAGACGACCAACACCATCTCCAAATTTGACAACAACGGCAACAGGGACCGGATGAAACTGACCGATTTTAACTTCCTGATGGTGCTGGGAAAAGGCAGCTTTGGCAAGGTACAGTGTGGCTGGGTGGAGGCACCTGCTGCAGAAGGAACCAGCTAACAAGGCAGGCACATTTGCTGTTCATATGGGGCTTATGTTCCAGTGAGGGAGAGAGTGAAAAGTAAATAGAGCTACACTCCAGTTGGTAACCAGTACTGTGAAGGAAATAAATGGAGTGCTGTGTCACAGGCAGATAAAGAAGGGACCCACTCATGGGACGAATTGAGAGAGTATCGTTGACATAAATACACTACCATGTATAAAATAGATAGCTAGTGGTCCCCAGTGCACAGGGAACTCAGCTCTGTGCTCCATGATGACCTAGAGGGGTGGGATGGGGGGATGGGAGGCAAGCTCGAGAGGGAGGGCTTTTATATATACTTACAGCTGATTCACGTTGTTGTATAGCAGAAACTAGCACATCACTGTAAAGCAATCATACTCTGATTAAAAAGTTTTAAAAAAAGAAAGGACCTACTCAGACTGAGAAAATGACATAGAATCTGAGACCTGAAGGATTAGACTTAACCAGCCATACGTTCAGAGACCTAGGAAAGATTGTTTGCGGCAGAGAGAATGGCAAGTGCAAAGGCCCTGAGGTAGGGAAGGGCTGGGCACATTCTCGGCACTGTCAGAAGGTGCTGGGGCCAAAACGCCATGAGCTGGGGGAGCTTGTGGGATGTGAGGTTGCGGAGGTGGGAGGGGCCGGATCATGCAGAGCCTCAAGAGTGGTGATGAGGAGTTTGGATTTGATTCACAGTGCAGTGGGGAGCCATTGAGAATCTTAAGCAGAGAAGTGGCATGATCAGATTCGGTTTTGGAGAAGATCACTCTTGCGGCTGAGAATGGAAGTGGTTCTTTTCAAACAGCTGCATGTTGAAGGATGTCCCTGGGACTCATAGAGTGAGTCTGGATGGTTTTATAGACACCGGGAGATGCTGTTTTACTGAAGTTGAGATTGTGTTATAAGTATTCCTGACTTGTTTAGTGTTGTTTTGAGTCCTTTAATCCCTGTGTGTGCCACCAACACGTCTCACATCAATCTCATTCCTTGAACTCAGGTGTGCAAAAAATATCAAATTTCTTCCCCATCTCCATAGCTTAAGTCAGAAATCTGGGAATTATCCTCTACTCCTCCTTGGCCCCCCTCTTACCCCAGGTCTGCATAATAGTGAGTCTAGACAGGTCCTTCTACAAAGCAGATCATGAATTTACTGAATTCTCTCCATCTTCACTAATTCAGTCCTAATCTATACCATACATTACCACCTGGACCACTGCAGATGTTCCCAACTGGTTACCCTGCTTCCACTCTGGTGACCTGTAATTAATCCGATTCCATGCAGCGGCCATAGTTATTTTTAAAAACTTTACACTAGGTCAAATCACTCCCCTGCTTGAAATCCTCCAGTGGCTTCATAAACAGAATACATTCTATCCTGTGTCCTTGGCTTACATCGCTCTTTAAACTCTGATCCTTGTTCTCTGTTTGACGCCTTCTTTTCCTTTCCTTCTCCCCATCACCCACTGTGCTTGGGCCACATGGAGGTTCTTTGAAACGTACAAAGCTCCTTCCTCTCTTAGCGCTTCTGTGATGCTGTTCCCTTCCTTTATTCTTTGCAGAACTGGCTTTTTCTGGTCATTTCCATCTCTACTTAGATGTCACCTCTTCTGAGAAGCCTTCCCTGACCACCGCTCAAAGAGCCATGCACTTATTCTCCTTTATATTTAACTCTCCCAGCACCCACCACCAACTGATACTTCCCTTGCCTGTCTGTTAATTTGTCTCCTCATGCTAAGATCTGAGCTCCACAAGAGCGAGGAGCTGTGTCATATTCACCACTCTACTTCCAGTGCTTGTGGGTTGAATTCGTTCAGGACCTAGACTGAATGCATGAATTTTCCCGAAGGGCCACAAGGTCCGTCCTGATACTGCGGTGGAGTAAGAAATCTGAGCTGGTGGCCCAAAGGTGGAAGAGCCTTGGCAGGGAGTGGGAATAGAGAGCAGGAGCCCAGAATAAGATTGCTGAGCAGCCTGGAGGTCTGAGAAGCTAGAGAATCAGCAGTGGTGATAGTAGAGGTCCATGCCACTGTGTGCTTTTTGCCAGCAGCTCTGAGCGGCCTGAGGGTGGAGGCGGAGTAGCGTCAATAGATGGTGGATTTGAGCTAAGGATGGGGATTAGCCCTAGAAGATCACGGTAATAAGGCAGTCGGGGTCTCAGGGGAGAGGGACATCCACTGCAGATCCAACAAGAGCCTGTTCTAGCAGGTGCTCGGGAAAACTGTACTGAATAAATGAGTAACCGTGGCATCTAGACCGGAGGAAGTCGTAGCAGGAAGAGGTTTATCCCTTTGGTGTGGGAAAGACATCTGGAGGCCTAGGGATGAGAAACAAGTGGATGAAGCCAAGAGATTTTTTTTTTTTTTTAAAGAGAAAGGGGTTAGATTCTGAAA
This sequence comes from Cervus elaphus, assembly GCF_910594005.1. Classification (NCBI taxonomy): domain Eukaryota; kingdom Metazoa; phylum Chordata; class Mammalia; order Artiodactyla; family Cervidae; genus Cervus; species Cervus elaphus. The sequence continues at coordinate 35,864,287 of NC_057824.1, forward strand.
CCCTGATTCTTGCTCTTTTGTAGATGTTCTACTCTTTCTTTCTGGAAGCTTTCTAGTTTTAGTTTTTAAGATTTGTTTATTCGGTGGCACTGAGTCTTTGCTGCGGCTTGTGCTGTGTTTAGTCACTCAGCGTGTCCAACTCTTTGCGACCCCATGGACTGTAGCCCACCAGGCTCCTCTGTCCATGGGGATTCTCCCAGCAAGAACACTGGAGTGGGTCGCCATGCCCTTCTCCAGGGGCATAAGGGGGTTTTATTGCAGCATTCGAACACTTAGTTGCGGGGTGCAGGATCTATTTCCCTGACCAGGGATTGCACCTGGGTCCCCTGCATTGGGAGCACGGAATCTTAGCCACTGGACCACGAGGGAATTCCCAAGGCTAAGAGACTTTAAAATGCTAGAAAGACTCGGGGCATTTGGATTTCAAAGATGGGGTGGTTTCCATGATGACAAGGAAGAAAGTGGCCTACATGAAGAAGAGGTTCTAATAAGCTAAGGCTGTCAGGCAGTTTTAAAAATTAAATTATATATGTAATAAGCAGTATATTCACATGGTTCATAATTAAAAGGATATTGGAAGGACAAACACTGAGAAGTCTTGCTCCCACCCAGGTTCACATCTTGCTGTGCCCGCTCCTTGCCACTGCCCCTCCATATATAAGCTGTTCTGTGATTTAATTTGCATCTTTTCAGTGTTCTCCCTGCTCATTTAACAAATATAAATATGCATGTTTCTTCTTGTCCTTGTTGTCTGAAAAGTTAGCAGACTGCACACACAATTCTTCACCTTTTGGATCACTCAACAAATTGGAGAGATTTTTCTTTGGCCGTGCTGGGTCTTCATTGCTGTGTGGGCTTTTCTCTAGGTGTGGCGAGGAGGGGCTACTCTCTGGTTGCGGTGGGCAGGCTTCTCCTTGGGGTGGCTTCTCTTGCTGTGGAGCACTGGGCTCTAGGGCGCTTGGGCTTCAGTCATTGCAGCTCCTGGGCTCTAGAACCCAGGCGCAGTAGTTGTGGAGCTCGGGCTTAATTGCTCCTCAGCATGTAGGATCTTCCCGGACCAGGGATCAAACCTGTGTCAGGTTGGTAGGTGGATTCTTTACCGCTGAGCCACCAGGGAAGCCCTGATTGGAAAGTTTTTGCCTGAGGAGTGGAAGTTCTGGAGGGTATTGCAAAAAGGACTAGGTTTGGGGAGGGGGGGCGTGTAGAGAAATTGGAGAGCAGGTCCTTGGGGAACAGTGCGGGAATTAGAGAGAATAAATCATGTGTTTCCATGGAAATGGTTATAATAATTGAGAGTTCTGTTCCAGTCTGGGATGTGGCGTCAAATGAATCACGGGGGAAAACAACAATGTGTCATGAAAGCAACTAGGATAACAAAAACCTCTACCATCCGTTAAAACATAGAGCAATCCTGGGCAACTCGCGTTTTGCCAACCACGGTTTTAAATGCATGTGATTTTATATTTGAATGTCTGCTTTTTACCGTTTTGTAATCTTGTAGGCTGTATACATCAAACCCCATATGTGGAAGAACACGGCAGCAGTAATGCTCCCCCTTCCAAAGATGAAAGACGTGGACCTTGGGGTAATCTGTTCACGCCTCCCCTCTCCCAGGCCCATAGTGTCAGATATGGCTCAGAAAAACCTGCTTTTCAGCACGGCCCTGATCTGTGGAGCGACTTGGGAGTGACACAAACGTTTTGCTAAGACCTGTGAAAATGAAGCAAGGGACAAAACAAGTGTGAAGGCCGTTGAGTTCCAAATGAGTAAACCCTGCTTCAAGAACTTGAAGAAGAGACACAGTTGGGAGAGTTAGTTTGCTTTCCTGGCCCTGAGAGAGTGTTTCCCCGGGAGGGTCATCATACTAGGTCATCGCACTCCGCATCTCTGCCTTCCTTGGAGACTGATGCCCTCCAGAACTCTTGTTACAGAGCATTTGCATGTGTTATTCTTTTGTTGTTTAATGTTAATTTTTATAGTTTGCTCCTTCGCTCTATTTATTATGATTTCTTTTTTTATATGTTTGCTTATCTGTTGGGCTGTGTCGAGTCTCAGCTGTGGCATGTGGCATCTTCACCGCGGCATGCAGATTCTGTAGTTGAGGCACGTGGGCTCTGGAGCATGAGGGCTCCGTAGTTGCGGCGCGTGGACTTTGTTGCTTCTCAGCACGTGGGATCTTAGTTTCCCCAACGAGGCATCAAACCCTTGTCCCCTGCATCGCAAGATGTTTTCTTAACCACTGGACCACCAAGGAAAGTCCCTTTCATGATTTCTTGAATCTTTGATTTCTGCTTTGCCCACCTTTACACTTTACAAGAATTTAACCCCTGTGGTTGTCGAGTGAGTTCTGTGGTTAAAATGGTGCACCAAATATGTAAATTGGACAGATAGACACTGTCCAGACCAATTATACAAGTGAAGTTTGTAAAGTGAACAGAGAAAGTCCCCGATAAGGTTATGTGTGTGTGTGTGGTCTGTGTGAGCTCAGTTGCTTAGTCATGCCCGACTCTTTGTGACCCTGCGGACTGTAGTCCGCCAGGCTCCTCTGTCCTTGGGAGTCTCCAGGCAAAAATACTGGAGTGGCATGCCATTTCCTCCTCCCAGTAATCTTCCCAACCCAGAATCAAACCTGCGTCTCCTGCAGTTCTTGCATTGCAGGCAGATTCTTTACCACTAAGCCACTTGGGAAGACCTGATAAGGTATATACACAGCACAAATACAGCTATTTACATTATAAACTTGATTCCCCTAATTCTGAAGTACTACCGTGATAAATGGGCTTCCCAGGTGGTGCTAGTGGTAAAGAACCCACCTACCAATGCTGGAGGCATAGGAGACATGGGTTCAATCCTTGGGTCAGGAAGATCCCCTGGAGGAAGGCATGGCAACCCCCTCCAATATTCTTGCCTAGAGAATCCCAGGGACAGAGGAGCCTGGACGGCTACCGTCCAGACAATCATGCAGTCGGACATGATTGAAGCAGCTTAGCATGCACGCACACACGCCTGCACCATGATGAATATCCCTTGAATGTTTAATTAATGCTAATATCACTTGCCTTCTGACACTTCCGATGTACTTGTGGTAATGATTTGTCTGATCCAGATCTTTTTTGAAAATTATGCTGGGGAGTTTGAGTGAGGGTTTTCTTATTATGTCCTTATACTTGTGGACTGTTGCTCATGAAAGGTACTGGCCAACTGGGGGCTTGGGGGTGTAGGGAGGGCAGGTACATGTCATGGTGGACATACAGCTAACATAAAAAAGCTCAAATCCAGCAGCACAAAAGATCTATCACAGGAAGTGATCAGAAATAGAAAAAATGAAAATAGCCCAAGTGTTCATCAGTAGTATGAAAGTTAAACATATAATGGTATATCCATGATACTTTCAAAAGAATACGGTCTTTCTGTCTTTCATATTGTCATCCGTATTTGTCATTGTGGACAGACATCCATGACATAATATCAAGTAAAAATAGAAGCAAATCACAGAACGCTATGATTAGTAGTGTGAGATAAACTGTACACAGAATCATTTTATTTAGGTAATATATTCAGAGCCCCTACTCTCACTGAACTTCCCCCCAACATTTTATTAGGAAAAAATTTTTAAAATACAGAAAAGTTAAAAGAATTATACAGTGAGCATCCATAATACCCGATACCTAGATTCTACATTTAGCATTTGATTATATATGCTTTTTTGTTTTTTAAATATTTATTTATTTGTTTGGCTGCATTGGGCCTTAAGTTGCATCTTGCAAGATCTTTCATTGCGGCTCTTGGACTGGCTAGTTATGGCTCGGGGGCCTGGTAGCTCTGCTGCATGTGGGATCTTAGTTTCCTGACCAGGGATCGAACCTGCATCCCCTGCTTTGGAAGGCAGATTCTTAACCACTGGACCACCCGGGAAGTCCCTGACTGTGTATATGCTTGATCACATGTCCCTCCTTCTTTTTGTCTCTGCATCAACCTATCTTTAATGCATTTCAAACCAAAATGCAGACATCAGTACACTTGACCCCTGAACTCTTCAGCACGCACCTCATTTCACCAGAATTCAATATTTGTTTTTGATCATTTTAAGGTAAAATTTGCATACAACAAAATGCATGAAGTATTGTGTCATTCTGTGAACTTTGAAAAATGCATGCTTAAAAACTAATGGGAGTATAAACATTAATCGAAACATATCACACTAACAGATGTAAAGTACAACTGTGATGTTTACTGTATGCTGGGAGAGCCTGAGGGAGTGGGCTGGGCTCTGGCTGCAGTCAGGGAAGGCTTCCTGGAGAAAGAGGCTCTTGAGCTTTATCTAAAGGATGAGCTAAGTTAACTGTGCCAAGAAGGGAGGGAGTAAGTGGAAAATCTCAGAGTGTCTCTTCTGGGACTTCCCTGGTGGTCGAGTGGTTAAGACTCCATACTTCCAATGCAGGGTCTGCGGTTTCAATCCCTGGTTGGGGAACTAAGATCTCATGTGTGGCATGACCAAAAATGAAAAAAAAAAAATGGTCTCTTCTTCCTGACCCCACTGCAGACCAGGCCTGTTTGATCTGTGTGGCAGCCAAGCGCATAAACTAGGTAGGGTGGGTTCAGTTGTCATAGCCAACAGACCCCCTAAATCTGTACCGATTCAGACACAATAGAAGTTCAGTGTTCATTCATGCAAAGTCCGAGACGGGTGTTTCTGGCCTTGCCCACGCTCTCCATATGGTGATTAAGTGACCCAGGTTCCTTCTGTCTTACACGGCTCCATCAGTCCCTACAGCCTTGTTTTTGTCTGTACTCGGAGAGCGGAGGGGGAAAGAGTGCACAGAGGAGGCACAAGCTGCTTCTTAAAAGCCTTGGTGTGGATGTGGTACCCGTCACTGCTGCCTACACGCTGTTACAGAAAATTCAGTCATGTGCCTCAGAGCAAGGGATGCTGGGAGAGCAGTTTTGGTGGAAGGATAGTGGCCTCAGCCATGCTCCCTACTTTTCAGCCTGATTGGAATTTTTCTTGGTGACAGGAAAGACCTTCTGACTTTAACCTTTAGAACTCCCCATTTTTCATTCCCCACAAACAAAAAACATTAAGCCTCTCTTGATGACATTTCCTTGTGTTCACATCATGGAACATGCCAGGTGTTACTGCTGCTTTTCCTGAAGCATAGCATAAGCCAGGAATAAATCAAGTAGGAAGAAGTCAACAGCTTATGAAATGAAAAGGAAAAGTGGAAAGTCTTTGGAAAAGCAGGTATTACTTTTATCTCTTCAAAAAGCCCCATTCAGGTCTTTTGCTTTAAATGCATCAAAGATGATCAAAAATAAAAAGCCAAGAAGTGAGAGGCAAAACCATGAAGCTTCTTCTGGTGTTTGACTTTCCTCGAGTAATGACCAAGAGGCTGATGATATTGAGTGCCTGGATGTCACTGAGGCAGCTGTTGAGGGTTAACCCAGTGGCCCCCGGAGACTCAGTATTTGTGTACCACCCTCCAAGGTGGTACACGCCATCACCCATAGCTCAAGATTCAGACTGTATAACAGGGTTGAGTATAGCCTTGGCCAATTTCCCAGCTATTAGCTATTCATGCACCTGTAATTTTTTTTAACATGCATGTACTTCCTTTATATTATCTTAAATTTTTTTTTCTTTAAATGATTTAGTTGACTTCCTTCTCTTCTTCTTAGCATTGCCCTAAGTGATAATGTATGTGAAATCACAGGCTTGATCTAGCAGTTACATATTTGTTTTAATATATCTTAGGAGAACTTATTAAAAGAAAAGTAATTTTGTCCTTGTATTGCTGATGGTACAAATACCACATTTTACAAAAAGAAAATTGTCTTAAAGGTCTTTCAGTCACATGACAATTTGGTACTTCAGTTACCATTGTATTCCTAAGAACATGAAGTCTTTTGTTGCATTTTTGTTTATATCCAGAAGGTACGGAAAGTCTCTGATCTTTCCTCTCCCCTATATCCTTTCCTTTAGATAAGGAGCATGCTCACCGTTTCCTGAATCCTTAAAGATGTTTTCTGTGATCTTGGCTTTCCCTTTCTTGTCCTTTACTCACTGACTATATCAGAGAATCAAATTGCTCTTTTGAGATTTGCTGCCTCCACTTCCTTCCCACTCACCTGTGCCTTATCCTTTTGCCCTGTGACTTCTACCCTCAGGAACCTCTGTTTCACCCATTATCAGTGATCTCGTAAATCCTAACTCTCCAGATCTGAGTGTGAGGCATGGTGGCTGCTTATGAAAGCAGCGGGCAGACATGAGGGAAAGGAATTGGGGCTAAGGTTGGAACCCATACCTGGGAGAAGTCATCATTTTTATAATAACTGTCTGCTGACAGCGTAATTAAGGATTTCTTCATTCAACAGGTATTAATTGATCTTTCACTATGTGTCAGACACCCTTCTAGGTGATGCTGAAACCTCAGCTTCTCCGTACCAGTGCCGAATCAAATCTTGGAGACAGAGTTTTGGGTAAAGTAGAAAAGGATAGGTTATTGCTTTTTCAGGCAAAGGGGGACACAGCAGGCTAATGCCTTCTGAACCAAGTGCCCCCACTTGGGGAAGATACTGATAAGTTTTACAGTAATTGTTCACAGAGGGTGTGATCAAGCTTGTGGATATTCTTCCAATGGGTTGGTGGTGAGATAAGTAGGAGTCAACATCACTGACCTTCAGTCCAGCTTGTCTGGGGTCTGCATGCTTGTGGGCAGCATACCATCATTAATTATTAATTTCTCCCACCTGGACGGGGTTTCAGTATCTGCACAATAGCTCAAAGATATTGTTGTGTGTACCCCTTGATGCGGAAATAGGACCTTGTCCCAAGGCTGCTCTTCACTGTTTCTCCCTGGTCTAGCATCCCCTCCCTTCCCTAATTAACAACTGCTTGAGTCTGCCCATTGGAACTCAGGGAAGGTCATGTAGGTCGAATGAAGGCTGTTTCCTGTAATCACTGAAGTGGGGGCCACAGAAAGACCTTGTGCCCAGGAGCCCCACAGGGCCCTGCATGGTACCATAAGTGCAGAGAAAATGACTGTGAACAAAACAGGCAAAATTATGTGCCCTAGTGGAACATATATTCTCATGGTGGTGGTGGTGAAGAGGCTGATGCTATCACCTAACGTTTTGAGTCCTCACTCTATGCCAGCTTTGTTGTAAGGGCTTTGTATATATTGGCTCATGTTTCTGTTGTAATATAGCTGCTAATATCCCCATTTTACAGTTGAGGAAATGAGATGCAGGCAGTTGAAATAAATGTCAGAGAGCTAGTCAGTGGCATTTAGCAGACCGGGTTTGGTTTGAATACATGTGATCGGAGGCTTTTAAGTGCTTGATACTTTTAACACTTGCATTTCTGGTCTCAACAGCAGTTGTCTCACCATGTCACAAGTATATTCTAGAAAGTTGACTGTTTACCCCTCTTATTTTCTCATCCTCCACCCCTTTCTCTTTCCCTCCAAGTCTAAGCAGAGTTTGCATGCCTCTGCCATTAGATAGACGGCATGCCCATCATGATGGAAGGCTCCCGGCGTTCTGTTCTCCTTCCTTACTTCGTGTTTGTCGATCACCTGTCTATGTGCCAGGGCTCGTCGGCAGGGATTCCTAGGAGGGCTCCTGAGAGTTCACTTCTCTCTTCTAGCGTCCTCCCTTCTTACCTCCTCTGCAGGCTTTGCTCATGGGATCCTCCAAGTCTTTGAGGCCTCTCTAGTGTTTGCAGTAACTTTTCAGCTGGTTTCTTTTGAACTGTCAACTTTCATTTCTTCTAACCCTCACCAGCTCTGTCAGCCATCCCCGCCCTGTACAGTTCCACTCACCCATCTCCGCTGCCTCCAAATTTTATTGAGCTCATACTCATGGCCAGGGACCATGATTTTTTTTTTAATAATTTTATTTGTTAATTTTTGGCTGTGCGGGATCTTCATTGTGGGGTTTTCTCTAGTTGTGGTGAGGAGGCGCTGCTCTGATTGTGGTGCACAGGCTTCTTACGGCAGTGGCCTCTCTTGTTGTGGAGCACAGGCTCTAGACGACAGGCTCGATAGTTCTGGCCCATGGGCTCAGTTGCTTTGAAACATGTGGGATCTTCCGGGACCAGGGATCGAACCTGCGTCTCCTGCATTGGCAGGCAGATTCTTTACCACTGAGCCACCAGGGAAGCCCCCAAGCTATGGGTTTACATGGATCACATGTATTAATTCTCACCACAGCCCTGCAAGGTAGTTACTGATGTTAACCCTATTAGACCTATTTGAACAGCAAGGAGGAGGTAGGACCAGGACCTGAAATCAGGTTTTATGATTCCAGTTGCCTCTTTTCCATCTCTGACAGCACTCTTCTCTACTTTGGGGTCCACTCATCTCCACCACACTGCTAGTCTTTTTTGAAACCGTTTAAAACGAAGACTTTATGGGCTCCTCCTTACATCATGAAAAGAAAAACTCTATCTTATGACTAATACAAAGGCAAATATATTAACATTGCATGTTAAAGTATCTTCTTCAGCCTGAAAGTTAATTCTTTTTCCCTCGTGATTTGGAAAGAAATGAAAAATATTTTCCTGAGCCCCTGAAAAGATCATGGTCCCCAGTGTGCTTGAAGTTGGCCCTGGTTGCTGACACCTGCCCCAACAGTGCAACCTTCAAGCTCTCTCCCCCAAAGCTACTGGGGTACTTAACTAGCATGTGCTTTGAGTTTGGGCACGAGAGAGAAAAATGCAGAGCTCCACCCCCAGACTCCAGTGTCTTCCTCTGGATCCAAGTAAAGCATTGAGTTACCCCAGGAAGAAATTGCCTGAAGAGATGAAAAGGCAGTTTAGTTTCTACCAGTAACAAAGGGCTTTTCTAAAGTCTCGGAGCTCCCGTTGTGGGAGTCTATCCTAATTTTAATCTCATTAGCGGTATGGATTCACACGCACACATATACGTCCATACATTAGAGGTGGTTATATAATCCTACAGACAAAAGCTCTTCCCTTTACTTCAACCTGCTCTGCTATCTTCCTGCACCATATGGTGAGTCCTTTTATCATATGGTTCACAGATAGCTCAAAGTCTTTGCTACCTGTTCCCTTAATCCTTTTCCAGAGAACCTTTTGACATTGGCTGTCTGATCTTGGATTCCTGCCTTCTCTTTGGTTCTATCCCAATTATGGCTGCTTCCTCCCAGCCCCCAGTCTTTCGTATGCAATTCTGATTGCTGAGTATTTTTGCCAACTCATCTTCCCCAGTCACTTTCTGAAATCATCCAGGTCTCTCATCAATGAAGTGACTTGCTGCTTTTCTGTGGCCCCTATTTTCACCCCTTGTGTGCGGTGTTCAGTCACTGAGTCATATCCTGCTCTTTGCGACCCCATGGACTGTAGCCTGCCAGGATCCTCTTTGAAGGGGTTTTCTAGGCAAGAATATTGGAGTAGGTTGCCATTTCCTCCTCCAGGGAATCTTCCTGACCTGGGTGTTGAACCCACATCTCCTGCATCGGCAGGCAGATTCTTCACCACTGAGCCACCACGTAAGCCCCAATTCACCCCTCAGGAGATAGTAAATTACAGAACAAGAAAGGATTAAGAGTCTATTTTCCTGATAAAATTAATTATATCAAAGAAAGTGAAACATTTGGAATTTCAAGCTTTCTTGTCAAGCCAGAGTGACGAAAGGGGAGGGGGGGATTTATTGGGCAGACACGGCATGTTTTCTGTGTATCTCCCAGCTTCCAAAGGCAGGAAGTGCAGCTGGGATGAGAAGCTTCCAGGAACCCAGTCATCATTGTCTTCATCCTGGGGACCCCCCATCTGTCACCCCAGCTTCTTGCTGATGTCTCTTGCTGTGACTGTGCCTCAGCAACACCTCACTCAGCCCCTAGCACTTCTCCATTCTCAATAGAATCCCCAAATCTAGAATAGCCTAGAATTTAAAGCCCTAGGAAAAAGACTGATGGGCCAGTATGTCTCAGGGATCATGAGATCCAGTTAGCTATGGCCAGGAGGACAGGTCACTTTTCCAACCATCTGTCAGGAAAGACAACAGGAATGGACTCTCCAAAAAGCAGCTGTGGTCTGGGAAGTTCCTCAAAGAGAAGGAAGAAGATACTGGACTGTATGGCACACAGCCTGTGTTTCCTTCAAGTCTGTATATTCTTCAAAACGTTGCCTGGCTCTTTGGGGAAAATAATAAGAAGTTAAATCTAGTTCTCTTACTGAAGGGTCAGATAGAGCCTATTAACATGGAATCTCTGTCTCAGGTGATAATTCATGGCCTCTGGTCCAATTACTGTGCTGTCATAGTGCACCCTCTGCGTATCCATTTCAGCCGCATCTTTACATGCTATTTCAGAAATTCTTGCCCTGTTAAGATGAATCCCTGTTTACTAAGTGTAACCCATAATCTTTTCTACAACAAACATGATTGCAGAAGCCTATAGATTATAATCATCCAATGCCCGTGGTAAATATTTTGAATGCCAAGTATGGATGGTTAATATAACTAAGCATGCCATAGTTTGTTCAATCCTTACCCGTCCCTCAGCTCCACTTCATATTATGTATTGTGGTGCTGGTGGTAAAGAACCCACCTGCCAATGCAGGAGATGTAAGAGATGCAGGTTCAATCCCTGGATCGGGAAGATGCCCTGGAGAAGGGCATGGCAACCCACTCCAGTATTCTTGCCTGGAGAACCCCATGGACAGAGAAGCCTGGTGGGCTACACAGGGTCACAAAGAGTCAGACACGACTGAAACAGCTTAGCATATATGCATGTGTTGACCTCATTGAACATCGCTGCAGAGATTGATAATATATTCTGAGCACTGAGAACCTGTCTAAGTGTTTTATATGCATTGCTCATTTAATCTTAACAATGATCTTAAGAGGTGGGTGCTGTCATTATTCCCATTTTGCAGATGAGGGAGTGGAGGCTCCGGGTTGAGCTCAGAGGCTCCAGTATCATGCAACTGTGGATGCAGGTTCAAACCTGAGTCTGGCTCCTGAATGTATAGCCACTATGCCACACAGCCTCCAGGGCACTCAGCATACTCCGCTCCCCTCGAGGAAAGCCCATTCTCTCTCAGTCTGTGACACCAGCCACAAAGGGAGGCTTGTGTACGCAGAGCACATCAGATTATAGAGAAATGGGATTCTTTTGTCCGCCTAATTGTTGAAATGAATGATGAACCCTTAAGGGTTTCACTGTGTTTTCTTTTGATGAAAGGCATCAATTGTTGGTTTGTCTTCCCTGAGACTGTTTCAAAAGCAGTTGAATTAAATCTGCTTTTATTTTAACCATCTAGCTTTGTCAAATACAATGGATGATTCAAAGAACATTAACTAAGCCAACCTACAGGTCACCAACATTGATTTGAGCTCAAGAGAGCACGTCAGTAACTCGAATTGATACGTATCATTTCCACTGTATCAGTTCTCTGATATGAATAATTAGAAGTAATACAGCCAGAGTTTTGAAGTATAATAGTTGTTTTGAATTTCTTATTACAACCCAGTCAGACATTTCTTATGGAATCCAATGAACCATCTTCATTTAAAACACAAGGGCTCGGCGTTTCAGGTTTAAATCTTCATATTCCTTCTCCTCTTCCCAGCATCGACTATGAGTCATTCCTTCCATGGGTGTAGTGACATTTGCCTAACAATAGCAGGTCCACAAGAGCCAGAGATGACTAAGCCAAAAGTACCTCCATTCTAAACTTCGTTTCACACTTCCATTGGCTTTCTCTGCTAGTGGGGAAAAAGTTGACACTTGATTAAATCTAGTGGGTGACATGGCATCATTTTAAAATCCCACCTGTCATCCTGACCTCTGATCTGAAAATTCAATTTATCTATCACTCAACTCCATGCTTCCCCCATTATAAACATCTCCCACTTGAGTGGTACATTCATTATAATCAATAAACCCACATGGTCACGTTCTTATCACCCCAAATCCACAGTTTACATTAGGGTTCATCCTTGGTGGTGTACATTCTACATGTCTAGACAGATGTATAACAATATGCATCAACCATTATAGTGTCTTACAGAATAGTTTCACTGCCCTAAAAATCCTCTATGCTCCGCCTATTCATCCCTCCCACCCCCTTACCCCCTAGCAACCACTGATCTTTTTACTGTCTCCATGGTTTTGCCTTTTCCAGAATGTCATATAGTTGGAATCATACAGTATGTAACCATATAAAGAGATTTTATTTTAAATAAGGAAAACCTTACATAATAAATCATGAAATAACCCAGTTGATCTGCATGCTGAGTATCACTGCTCTTATTTTTGTCTTGCCAACTTGAACACTGTATCCACAAAGTGATGCAGTCCTACCCAGATCCACTCTATTAACTCCCAATTAGCATCCTTTCCCCACTATACCACTTTTTAATTTTTCCTGAAGTACTTCTTCAATTTGCAAGTCTACCCAAGTTGCTCCTCCAAAAGGAGCTATTAGAAGCCAGAAACCATTTCTAGATGGCTAACTTCTAGTTTGCTGCTAGAAGCAAATGTATTTAATTCCCTTAAACCACATGATTTTGCATTCTATTTTGTGAGTCCACCATCAAATACAAAATTTGAACACACATATGTGTGGATATGTTATGCTTAGAAAATATGACCCAAAGTTTAAATAATAACAGTACACTTTGAAGAATTAAATTAGGGCCTCCAAGATAACCTAGAATATGTTAGGACATCCTCATGTCTGGTGAAAGTTGAAATTTGGGAGAACCTCACAAGGTAAAGAAAGAATTCATCAACTATGATGAGCATGGTGTATTGAGTTCTGGTTCTAGGTGTTATGCTCTTAAGATGACATGTGACTTCCCAGGTGGTCCAGCAGTAAAGAATCCACCTGCCAATGCAGGAGATGCAGGAGACACAGGAGATGTGGGTTCGATCTCTGGGTCAGGAAGACCCCCCTGAAGGAGGAAATGGCAACCCATTCTAGTATTCTTGCCTGGGAAATCCCATGGACAGAGGAGCCTGGTGGGCTACAGTCCACAGGGTTGCAAAGAGTCAGGCACGACTAAGCATGCACACTTTCTCTCTAAGATGCTGTGTATCATTGAATCACTCTCACGACCCTGTGACGATAGACTGTGGTCTACATGTACCCCCACATCCACCTCTAGGGTCTCCTGGTTGGAATGGCTCTGTCCCTCATTCCATGCCTCTGGCTATCAGAGGTTGGGGGGCCTAAGCCAACTCTTCAAACCCAGCCCAGTCTGAAGGTGGGCTTTGCCAGAGAAGATGAGTCTAGAGGGGCCTGGAGTTCAGGGTGTATCATCGCTTTCCCGTTCAGAATGTTAGAAGATGACAGATGGTCTGCTGATTCTGCGGGGAAGTCCCGTCTGGCCTGAACATGCCGCTCCCTGCGGGAGAGTCCTCTTAGCCTCTCCAGGAGAGCTCCTGCCAGCCCCACCTCTAAACACAGACAGTATGACCTTGCCTTTCACTCTGGGCTGCGCATAAGGATCTCCTGGGAAATAGATTTTGCAGAAATTTTGGTCTATGGCTCTGGTTCACTCTCTGCCATCTGGAGAATGTGGGAAGGAACTGCTGTCCCCACTGAAGGAGCCGGAGCATCCCTCTTATTCTCTGTATTTATTCTTTCACTTTAACAACATTGCCTGGGACTTCCCTGGTGGTCCAGTGGCTAAGGCTCCATGGGGAACTAAATCCCACATGCTACAACTAAGAGTTCACATGCCGCATCTAAGACCTGTGCTTACTGGCTCAGTCGTGTCCGACTCTTTGCCACCCTATGGATGGATTGTAGTCTGCCAGGCTCCTCTGTTGATGGGATTTCCCAAGCAAAAATGCTGGAGTGTGTTGCCATTCCCTTCTCCAGGGGATCTTTCTGACCCAGGGATTGAACCCCTGTCTCCTACATGGGTAGGCCGATTCTTTGTTGTCTGAGCCATAAAAAAAATGGCTTCATATGTGCCAGACTCTGAACTTCACTTGCGTTATGTCACTTGCTCTCACAACAGCCCTAGGAAGGAGGACTATCACTATGCCCCTTTTGTATATATGAGGGAACCAAGAGTCAGAGAGGTTGAGTAACTTGCCCAAGATCACATAGCAAGTGCATGATAGAGTGATGCTTTGGATTCAGAACTGAACTTGTACCTACTGTGATTTTACAGCTCTAATTAGATATAAACTTCGAGCTTATCAGTTTTGTCAAGGTCACAGTCTCATTCTTACATCAAAGAGCTTGTCAGGATACCTGCTGTGTTGTAAAGAGAAGAGGATGTGGACGCTCACCTTCATCTTGTAACCCGGCGGCACCCAAGTCTCTCTCAGAATCCTCCTCCTGAGTGGGGGAAAGCCCCCAGAAGAACAGTGGCCAGTGTTTGCCCAGCGCTCCAGCCCCTGATTACAGTACCATCCTGATGGCCTCTTGCCAACTCACCACCTCATCCTCCCCTAGGGCAGTCCAGGCCTGGCACAGGAAGGCCCCCGATATTTAGAAGATTCCGACTTAATTGGTCTGAAGTGTGGTCCAAACATCAGCTTGTAAAAGCTCCGCAGGGAGTTCCAGTGTCCAGCCCGGAGAAACAGGAGCTCAGTATAAGCAGACATGCGAGGCAAAGCCAAGCAAAGGGTAGGGGAGTGGGGGGAGACTGGATTTGCCTGAAGACAGAACTGAGCTGGTCTAAAGTACTCTAGCTCTTCAGAGGGAAAGAGTGGAGCCAAAGTAGGAGACATTCATAGAGAGCAAGGGGACCCTCAAAGAGATGGAACCCTAAAATAGAGGAGGGTTCACGCTTGCCAGAGATCAGCTCCACACACCACCACCCCCCACCGTCCCTCCGCAGACTCGCATCCAACCTTGTCCACAAGCCAGCTCTGTACTGTGGTGGGTGTGGGAGAGGCGGGCAGAGGGGCTCGGGGTCCCCCTGGAGGCCTGCACTCAGAGGGGCTCGGGGTCCCCCTGGAGGCCTGCACTCCGCATACCTGGCTTTAACATGCTTCTGCATCCCTCTCCCGTGCACCCTCAGCTCCCTGCACCTTACAGATCCTCTCCTCCCGAAGTACTGCTTGGGGACTCTGTGAGCCCCAGACGTGTCTCTCTCTCTCTCTTTCAGATGCACCGTCTGAGTTCATCCAGTTACTGTCTTTTCCTGACCCTTGTATATTAGTCAGGCTTGTGGGCACTGACCATGCTCCATGGTACAGTCTCACTTCTACCTCCTCTGACTGTCGCAGAGATGCTGCTAAGAACATCATCCATGGCAGCGCTGCATCTTCACGATCCACACGAGACATTTCTTCTAGACCTAAGTTCCAGGGAAAACTTATTTTTCTCTGCAACCAATGATTTTCCTTATAGGAAATATAAACTTTTGTCATCATTTCATGTAATTCTGGTTGCTTTGGCCTTTAGGAAGCTAATAGTACAACACATACAAACACACATACTATATTTATAAAATACACACATATATTGGGTTGGGAAAAAAGTTTATTTGGGTTTTTCTGTACCATTCTTAAATACATAGTATGTGCTATATAATCATTTTTAACCAGCTTTACCAAGGTATAATTAACATAACATAAAGTCCACTTGTTTAATATTATATAATCTTGAATGCCGCCTCAAGTATATTGTGAATTATAAGTTGGATGTAACCATAGATAAATTAAATGATGCTGAGAGCTAAATCACTAGAGACTTTTAGTGACCTAGGCCTAGGGATTTTTTTAAAAATTCTTTTCTCTTCACTCATGGGCTTCCTAGGTTCCCAGGTTCTAGTGGTAAAAAAAAACCTGCCTGCCAGTGCAGGAAACATACAAGACTCAGGTTCAATCCCTGGGTTGGGAAGATCCGCTGGAGGAGGGCATGGCAACCCACTCCAGTGTTCTTAAGAATCCCATGGACAGAGGAGCTTGGCTTACTATAGTCCGTGCGGTCATAAAGAGTCGGACATGACTGAAACAACTCAGAATGCACACCCTTCACTCAGATCTTTTCATTTATTTATTCACGAAATATTTATTGAGTGTCTAGATATTGGTAACATGACAATGAAGCAGTCAAACCCAACAGCTGCTCTCCTGGAGCTTCCCTTCTAGGGAGGGAGAAAAGAAACCAATGGAGGTGAACAGGATGCCAGATGTGGTGAGTGCTGGGAAGAGGAAGGGAGTGGGGAGTGACAGAGGGGCTGCCACTTTAGAGAAGGTGGTCAGGGAGGACCTCTGCGAGGAAGTCACACTGAACGAGGTAAGAAATTACGCTGTTGAGCATCTCCGGGGAGGAGTCCTGCAGGGAGTGTCCGTGGAGGTTGGGAGCAGGTAGAGTGCAAACAGAGGATTATGCAGGAGGCAATTGCAAGAGACCAGGGTGAGAATCATGGTGGCTTAGATCAGGAAGGAGGTGGGGGGTGGACGTTTTTTGAAGGTATAGTTGACAAAACTTGATGCTCTGGATGAGAGATGGAAGAGAGCGCAATTAAGGGAGGCTCAGTTCGGCTTTGAGCTTTCAGCAGGCGTCGGTTGAACTTGGGGGAGTAGGGAGTGGGGCCTTGGTCTCCAACTATCACTGCCCTCTCCTGTCAATAAGCACACAGACCCACAATTCCCTTGGGGCCAGGCTCCTCAGCCAGTTGAGAGTTGTGTTCAGGGCTCACAAGCCGTCTCCTTGGTCATTCTCTGAAAAGATGAAGCTGAGGATAACCGGCAAGGCTAGTGGACAGAATTGTCTCCATCCAGTATATATATTCAAGTTTAACTGCTGATCCTGTGAATTCCACCTAACCTGGTGATGGTGATTTAGTCACTAAGTCGTGGCTGACTCTTGCGACGTCATGGACTGTAGCCCACCAGGCTCCTCTGTCTATGGGATTTTCCAGGCAAGAATACTGGAGTGGGTTGCTATTTCCTTCTCCAAGGGATCTTCCCAACCCAGGAATTGAACCCGGGTCTCCTGCGTTGCGGGCAGATTCTTTACCGACTGAGCTATGAGGGAAGCCCAACCCGGGCAGAGGGTCTTTGCAGATGTCAAGTTCAGATGAGTTCAGGATGGCCCTAATCCAACAACAGATCTCCTTATAAGAAAAGGCCATTTAGACAGAGACACAGGGAAGAACAGCATGTGAAGACGGAGGAAGAGACTCTGGTGGTGTGTCCACTGGCTGAGGCTTGCTGGCAACTGCAGAAGCTGGGGGAGACCTCTGGAACTGATCATCCCTCAAAACCTTAAGGAGGAACCAACCCTACCTCAATTTCTGGTCTCCTGAAGTGTGCAAGAATAGACTTCTGGTTCTTTGTTATTGTAACTAGTACCAGTTCCTAAGTACTCGACATTTCCCCAGCACGGTGCTGAATTCACGTGTACCGTTTTCCTACTTTATCCCCTCGAGTTTCCTTAGCACCACCCAAAGCTGAGCATTGGTAGTTTCCCTGTTTTATAGATGACGCAATTAAGGTTCAGAAAAGGTAAGTGACTTTCCCAAGGCCCCACGGCTAGTACGTGGTGGAACTTGGATATTTACCAGGTCTCCTATTTCTAAAGTCCGTGACCTAACCATAATGCCATCTTGTCCCGTCCCCCAAGAGCCAAGGTTCCAGGCACATTTTGCTGTTTGGATTTCCCAGTAAAGTTCATCTCCACTGACTTTCCAGTTAGGAATCCCTGGGCTACTCTCCATTTTATCTGCTGTCATTGGAGCTGCTGCTGTTTATCACATCTCTCCCAAAAGATTCTCGGGGAACAGATGTGGCTTGGAATTTGATAAGAACATCACTTCAGCACAGTCTTTCAGTCTGTTTGGAATCCTCACCCGGGAGATGGAGGGACAGCTGAACAAACAGCCCACGCCCTCGATGATGGTATTAACTGAAGTGGAAGCTCCAGAAACTGCAGACAATAAAAAATCATGTCTACAGAAAGGAACATTTTAGAGCATGGCCATCGCCATTGCTGGTGCTACGGCTGTTTTTCTGCCATTTCTTTCTCTTGTTCCAACTCTACTTGAGGGCACAGGTGGAGTGGGGTAAGATCTTCTCAGCCACTTACTGCTTAGAAGTAGGGCCATGTCTATCCCATTTGTAGGCGCATCACCAGTGCCTAGCGTCATGGCTGACACAGAATTCCCGGGAGAGCTCATGGACTGGATGGATGAACTGGAATCATGGCCGCAGCACTAACTCAGACTGAGCTCATCTCGACAAGGAGATGACTGATTTGTTAGTGGCTGTATAAGAAATGGAGAAATGACCTACTGTTCTGTCTTTGGCCGTGAGTTAGACCATAGGGGCCGAAGCCTCAACAAGTGAGGTGGGAAGGGAAAGGAGAACAGGGCCAGGATCTGGAGTCAGATTTGAAATACTCCGCAATAACATGCAGACGGTGCAGCCTCATGACTCAACCCTTGATTCGTAGGGCTCAGAGAATCAGATGGTTAAGAGCATGGACTCTGGAGACAGATAAGCTCCAAGGGTCACTTCCTAGTAGAGTGACTTTAGACCACTCGCCTCACTTCTCTAAGCCCTGGCTTCCTCCTCTGTGAGGGGCAGTAGCAGTGCCTGCACTCCATCTGTGTGGAATTATAGGAGATGATGCACCGTGTAAATAAGAAGTCGGGGTAGTTATCATTATCAGCCCCAAACTAGCCACCTTCCCTTATGTGCTGGTCCCCCAACATGGCCTGCTTTCTTCCTGGCGCATACACGGGCCCATTCCCTTTGAAGTCCCCTGTTCTCTGTCCAGCCACCACCCCACCTTGGTGTCAGTGCCGCTCTGTCTGTTGCAGACGATTGTTTGCTACATCTCAGAGAGCTGGGAGTTAGAATCTGGAATTTGAATTCTAGAGCTTGAGCACTCACTTCCTATCAAGGTTTATGGATCCAGCTTTGGTTAATTTGAAGGGAACACAGTTTGCTTCCCTTTGCCTGGAATATGCCTCCCCCATCTCCACCTTGCTAGTCCTGGCAGTTCTCCAGGTCTCAGCTTAACCATTACTTCCCCAGGGCATCTTTTGCTGGCCCACCAAATCAGGTTAAGTCCTCCATGTGAACATTCACCATGGGCGCCATGCATTTCTCTTTCAGGAGTTTAATCATAATTGAATGGGAATCATTTGTGCTGGTGTGTAGGCTTCCTGAAGGCATTGTCATTCTGCATCCTCAGCGCCCAGAATATCCCAGATGCTTAATTCATGTTTACTGAACAAATGAATGAATTGGCCAGTCTTCTGAGTCCTGGATGAAACTAGGAAAGGTGATTCATTTGGAAGGCAGAATGAATTCCATTTCCCTTACCCATCTCCACTGAAGCCTTAAACATTTTTTGATTGAAAAGAGTGTGCATAACGAAACACAGAACATAAATAAAGCCAGGTAACAGGGGCCACAGCTGACAAGGCTGGGTTGCTTTAGGGCACATGTGAACTTAGATGAATCTGTTCTAGTTGCCTCCTGTTGTACCACAAATTGTCCCCAAACTCAGAGGTCTAAAACAACAACTGTAGCCCGCCAGGCTTCTCTGTTCATGGAATTCTCCAGGCAAGAAGACTGGAGTGGGTAGCCATTCCCTTCTCCAGGGGATCTTCCCGACCCAGGGATTGAACCTGTGTCTTCCACACTGCAGGCAGATTCTTTACCGTCTGAGCCACCAGAGAAGCCCAAAGACCCCAAAACAACCCCGCTCGTATATTATTACCTCTCATGGTTTCTGACAGGCAGAAGATTGGGAACAGCCCCTGGTTGGTTGTGGTTTGGGGTCTGTCCTGCAGTGGCTGGAGCTGGGACGGCTGGGGCTGGAGCTCCCAGTGCTGTCTGGACAGCAAGCTCTTTGTGTCTTCCCCAGGCCTCTCCTCTCCACATGGCCTCATTCTGTAGCCTTGCTGGCACGGTGGCCTCAGGGCTCCAAAGGCAGGTGTCCCAGGAGAAACTGACAGAAGCTGCTGCCTCCCGAGTCACAGAGTGTTCCATTCACTGGAACGGTCACAGAGGCTGCCCACGTTCAAGGGGACAGAGCACAGACTCTGCCCTTTGAGAAACAACAAATATCTGTAGGTATGTTTTGAAACCATCACAGAATATCACTTCCCTCGTGATGTGAGGAAAGCTCCCGGGAAGCTCTCAAAAAGCCCTCCAAGGACAGAAGGATTCCTGTTGAAAGGAAAGCTTGATTATATTAACTTGACTTGTCTTACAGTTCCTTTGACTGCAGAAAAAGTGTTGGGAAACTCAAAAGAGTTCTGTTTTACCTGTAGAACGTCCTCACTCTTGTATTAAATGAGTCGATTTGATAGTGCCTCAGAGGCTGCCCACGTTCACATGGACAGGGTACAGACTCTGCCCTTTGAGAAATAGCGAATATCTTGGACTTTCAGTGGCTTCCCTGATGGCCCAGATGGTAAAGACTCTGCCCATAATGTGGGAGACCTGGGTTTGATCCCTGGGTCCGGAAGATCCCCTGGAGAACGGAATGGCAAACCACTGTGGTATTCTCGCCTGGAGAATTCCAAGGACAGAGGAGCCTAGAGAGCTACAGTCTATCGAGTCACACAGAGTCAGACATGAATGAGCAACTAACATACCACACACACACACACACACACACACACACTCTCAGTTCCTCAGAGCAACAAATTTAGTAATTAGAATCAAGGGGAGGTGCTTGTTAAAATGCTCACTCCCAGGCCACAGTGAGAGCTTCTAGACCAGAGGTGGCACTTGACACCTTGTCTTGTAAACAGATATCCCCACGTAATCCTGAGATAGGCGGGTATATATGCAGTGTGTGCTCAATTGTGTCTGACAGGGAACCCATGGACTGTAGCCTGCCAGGCTCCTCTGTCCATGGGATTTTCCAGGCAAGAATACTGGAGGCACTGTTGTTTATAAAGAATGGAATTTGCCTTGTTTTACATCATGTACTAACCTGATGCTATTTGACTTCCCAAAATGTTTATTTTGTATTAAGAATTTGAGCTCCTCAAGCAATAATTTTGTCTTACAGGATCTTTAAGAAATAAAAATCCACTCAAGGTAGTATAAATAAAATAATAACTTTATTGGGGAGTCACAGAGGTTTCTATGGAAACAGCCAAGCCTCCTGAGAGATTGGAACCAAGAACTGGGAAGCAAAGCCTTTGATCATTCCGACATTCTTGTCCTCACCCCACACCCCCACCACCACATCTGGGCCATTTTTCTTTGCCTGTGTGTGGCAGGAAAGGAACACTTATTGCTTCTTGGCCTTTTGGCTAAGATCAAGTGTAGGAAAAGACCACTTTAGGCAGATCTGTCTGTTTCTCTCTTCAGGACCCCAGACTAACTGCTGGGAGTATCCTAATTCCACATTCTTAAATGAGAGAATCTGATTGGCTCGACCTTGGTCAGTTCTCTACCTCTGATCCAATCAGCTGTGGCCAGATAGGTCCCCCTGCCCAATCAGAAGATTCTGGTAAGGATCTGGAAGAACTGAAAAGTATGCTAGGGTCCATTTCCAAGTTAAACTTCAGCCGTTTTTGATAATGTAGTCACTCTTGATTTTTATCGATCTTTTTTGAAATACATGTTCTAGAACAGGGATCAGCAAATTACCAGTGCTGGACCCACCGCCTGTTTTTATAAATAAAGGTTTACTGGGACACAGCCACACTATTCACTTGCGTGAATGGTCTTCTGATTCTGGCTTATTCTTCCCCTACCCCTGTAGCTTAGGACAGGGCAAGGCACTGAAAATCTTCACACAAAAAATAACCGTAACTCCAAATGCAACAGTATTTTCTAAGTTGTAAAGCACACAGTATTGATGATTTGCAAGAAGATTTTAGTTTAGTAATTTGAGTTTTTAAAGGTGGTAAGCAGATGCAATATGAAATAAAATTAAATTGCAGCATGATAAGGTTAGTCTCTCTTTTTATGTTTTCTCTTAGTCTTTCTAATTACTTGAACCAAAGAGCCTCATTTGTTGACTGCATGCCACTGATAGCTAACATTTGCTAATATCACTTTTTTCCTTAAACAAGGAGCAAACGCAGGACCTGGCTCAGAACTTCAGCAGCCAGAAGCATCCAGCTAAAATCTCCTAGCGCTGCTTTGTTCGTATTTATTTTTCTGCTCATCTTTCATTTAAGGATGCGATAGGCTTGCCATTAATGGTGGTGATCCAGAGTTTCCTTTTCAGATAAGTGTGGTTAAGTAAAGATGTGACCAGGTTTTAAAAATACTGATGAAATACCAGTTTATGTGGTAGGGGAAAAATGTGAAAAAAAAACAGGCACATGAATGGTGACTGAAGTTAGGAAACACCTGCATAAAGTCCCTGACACAGCTGCAAAGCAGTCCCGTGGTCCAGAGGAGGGAAGTGACCCATTTGGTCTCGTGGATCATTGAGGGATATAGACAAAGGTGACATCTGAGTGGAATCTCAGATTCTCAGGGCAGTGAATGAGTATGAGAGGACGCTGCAGGCAGTGGGAATAGAATAGCCACAGGGAAAGAGAGAACAGGACGTGGCCATGGAATTGTTTCACTTGAGGGAGCCACTGAGGGACTTAAGGCATTTGAGTAGCCTGGTCAGATTTGCATTTTTTAATTAATTAATTTATTTTAATTGGAGGCTAATTACTTAACAATATTGTAGTGGCTTTTGCCATACATCGACACAGATCAGCCACGGGTGTACACGTGTCCCCCATCCTGAACCCGCCTCCCACGTCCCTCCCCATCCCATCCCTCTGGGTCCTCCCAGTACACTGGCCCTGAGAGCCCTGTCTTGTGCATCAAACCTGGACTAAACCGTCATTAGCTCGAGCAGGTTCATCTCTCTGAGCTTCAGTTTGTTTATCTGTAGAATGGGGGTAGTTGAGACAGACATATGCTGCCTGCCCCTGGTGCCTGGGAAAATTCCCAGACATCTGTCTTGCTCCTCCTCCAAGCAGGGGGCTGCACTGACTTTCAAGAAGTCCAGGGCCCCTCTCCTGGGTCCTGGGGTGGTGGTGGGTGGGTGGGTGGGGTGTTCACAGTATTCAGGATTGTTAGACTGTACATTCACCAGTGGTGACAGGACAGCAGGTCTGTCCACACTTACAGCGCTGAGCCCCTCCTGTGTCCTGGGGGGTCCTCCCAGCTGACGGCTCGGCTTCACTCCCGCTACACATTCACCTCTGGTCATGGCCCTCCCTGCTCTTGTCCCAGCCCTGGCCTCCTGGGGAATCTGGGAGCAGAAAACCCCTGTCTTCAGCCTATTCCTTACATCTTAGTGGAGTCACAGTTTCTGCCTAGGTGAGGGCTAGGGAAGGAAAAACGGCTCTGGGTACCTGTGAGGGAGCAAAGAGAGATGGGAAATATGTGTGTGCAGACACACATTCCAGCACTTTGAGCCCTGCTCTGCCCAAGCAACTCCTGGGAGGATCTGCTCAGCTTGGCAGCTCGTATTTCCGTGGCGAGGCTGGGGGAGAAAGAGGCTGCAAAAGCCCTCTTGCTTCAGAAGTATGTGTGTCAGGGACTTTCTCCCTAAGAGTTCTAAGTTCCTGGATCTGTGTCACCCACGGCCACCCCTGGCCATGATGAGAGAGAAAATGGTGCGGCCAGGAGACCACACAGAGGGGTGGGGAGCTTGGCCCAGAGCTTCCTGCAGGAATCCAGGGAAGCCTCTCACATCCAGGCAGGAGCCCAAGGAGCCTGGGACCTGCCCTCCTGCCCCGAGGCTCCCTCGGGCCCAGGCCTCTCTTGCTGTCTCTGATCCTCCAGCCAAGTCAGGGGTGAGTATTTTCGTTTCCTCAGCTACCTAAACTCCTGGAGGATTCTTCTGGAGCTGTGACAAGTGGAGCGTATAAAGGCAGAGACCTTGAGGTCAGGTTCAGTTCAGTTCAGTTCAGTCGCTCAGTCGTGTCTGACTCTTCGCGACCCCATGGACCACAGCACACCAGGCCTCCCTGTCCATCACCAACTCCCGGAGTTTACTCAAACTCACATCCATTGAGTTGGTGATGCCATCCAACCATCTCATCCTCTGTCATCCCTTTCCCATCCCGCCTTCAAATTTTCTCAGTATCAGGGTCTTTTCAAATGAGTCAGTTCTTTGCATCAGGTGGCCAAAGTATTGGAGTTTCAGTCTCAGCATCAGTCCTTCCAATGAATTCAGGACTGATTTCCTTTAGGATGGACTGGTTGGATCTCCTTGCTGTCCAAGGGTCTCTTAAGAGCCTTCTCCAACACCACAGTTCAAAACCATCAATTCTTTGGCGCTCAGCTTTCTTTGTAGTCCAACCCTCACATCCTTACATGACTACTGGAAAAACCATAGCTTTGACTAGACAGACCTTTGCTGACAAAGTAATGTCTCTGCTTTTTATAAGCTGTCTAGGTTGGTCATAACTTTTCTTCCAAGGAGCAAGTGTCTTTTAATTTCATGGCTGCAGTTACCATCTGCAGTGATTTTGGAGCCCAAAAAATAAAGTCTGTCACTGTTTCCACTGTTTCCCCATCTATTTGCCATGAAGTGATGGGACCAGATGCCATGATCTTAGTTTTCTGAATGTTGAGTTTCAAGCCAACTTTTTCACTCTCCTCTTTTACTTTCATCAAGAGGCTCTTTAGTTCTTCGCTTTCTGCCATAAGCATGGTGTCATCTGCATATCTGAGGTTATTGATATTTCTTCCTGCAATCTTGATTCCAGCTTGTGCTCCATCCAGTCCAGCATTTCTCATGATGGACACTGCATATAAGTTAAATAAGCAGAGTGACAGTACTCCTTTCCTGATTTGGAACCAGTCTGTTGTTTCATGTCCGGTTCTAACTGTTGCTTCTTGACCTGCATACAGATTTCTCAGGAGGCAGGTCAGGTGGTCTGGTATTCTCAGCTCTTGAAGACTTTTCCTCAGTTTGCTGTGGTCCACACTGTCAAAGGTTTTGGCATAGTCAATAAAGCAGAAGTAGATATTTTTCTGGAGCTCTCTTGCTTTTTCGATGATCCAACGGATGTTGGCAATTTGATCTCTGTTTCTTCTGCCTTTTCTAAATCCAGCTTGAACACCTGGCAGTTCTCGGTTCACGTACTGTTGAAACCTAGCTTGGAGAATTTTGAGCATTACTTCGCTAGCATGTGAGATAAGTGCAATTGTGTGGTAGTTTGAACATTCTTTGGCATTGCCCTTCTTTGGGATTGGAATGAAAACTGACCTTTTCCAGTCCTGTGTCCACTGCTGAGTTTTCCAAATTTGCTGGCATACTGAGTGCAGCACTTTCACAGCATCATCTTTCAGGATTTGAAATATCTCAACTGGAATTCCATCACCTCCACTAGCTTTGTTCGTAGTGATGCTTCCTAAGGCCCACTTGATTTCACACTCTAGGGTGTCTGGCTCTAGGTGAGTGATCACACCATTGTGATTATCTGGGTCGTGAAGATCTTTTTTGTATAGTTCCTCTGTGTATTCTTGCCATCTCTTCTTAGTATCTTCTGCTTCTGTTAGGTCCATACCATTTCTGTCCTTTATTGTGCCCATCTTTGCATGAAATATTCCCTTGGTATCTCTAATTTTCTTGAGGAAATCTCTGGTCTTTCCCATTCTGTTGTTTTCCTCTATTTCTTTGCACTGGTCACTGAGGAAGGCTTTCTTATCCCTTCTTGCTATTCTTTGGAACTCTGCATTCAGATGGGTGTATCTTTCCTTTTCTCCTTTGCCTTTTGCTTCTCTTCTTTTCACAGCTGTTTTTAAGGCCTCCTTAGACCACCATTTTTCCTTTTTGCATTTCTTTTTCTTGGGGATGATCTTAATCACTGCCTCCCGTACAATGTCATGAACTTTCATCCATAGTTCTTCAGGCACTCTGTCTATCCAATCTAATCCCTTGAATCTACTTCTCACTTCCACTATATAGTCGTAAGGAATTTGATTTAGTTCATACCTGAATGGTCTAGTGGCTTTCCCTACTTTCTTCAATTTAAGTCTGAATTTGGCAATAAGGAGTTCATGTTCTGAGACACAGTCAGCTCCCAGTCTTGTTTTTGCTGACTGTATAGAGCTTCTCCATCTTTGGCTGCAAAGAATATAATCAATCTGATTTTCATATTGACCATCTGGTGATGTCCATGTGTAGAGTCTTCTCTTTTTTGTTGGAAGAGGGTGTTTGCTATGACCCGTGTGTTCTCTTGGCAAAACTCTGTTATCCTTTGCCCTGCTTCATTCCGTACTCCAAGGCCAAATTTACCTGTTATTCCAGGTATTTCTTGACTTCCTGCTTTTGCATTCCAGTCCCCTATAATGAAACGGATATCTTTTTTGGGTGTTAGTTCTAGAAGGTCTTGTAGAACTTCATAGAACCATTCAACTCCAGCTTCTTCAGCATTATTGGTCAGGACATAGACATGGATTACTGTGATATTGAATGGTTTGCCTTGGAAACGAACAGAGATCATTCTGTCATTTTTGAGATTGCATCCAAGTACTGCATTTTGGACGCTTTTGTGGACTCTGATGGCTATTCCATTTCTTCTAGTTCAGGTAGACCAGGTTCAAATCCTGGCTCTGTCCCTAACTGAATTTTTGGTGTCACAGGTCACTTACCTTCCTTGAGCCACCTATGAGATAGAGCTCTTTTCTTTCCTATTCATTAATTTAAAACTTTTATTTGTTTATTATTGAAGCATAGTTGATGCACAATATTATATAAATTGCTTGTGTACATTGTAGTGATTCACAATTTTTAAAGGTTAAATTCCATTTATAGTTACTATAAAATATTGGCAGTCTTTCTTGTGTTGTGTAATATACCCTTGTAGCTTATTTTATACCTAATAGTCTGTACCTCTTAATCCCTCACCCCTATGTTGCCTCTCCCCTATGAAATGCAGTTGTTAATGGTACTGACTTCCCAGAGTCTTAGGCAAAGTGAATGAGAAATAATAAATGAGAACCACTCATTGTCAGGCACATGGTACTCAAAACAATGTGGCGATTGATATTATTGCCTGCAAAATATCTGACCCAGTGCGTGCAGTGTGCACTTACTTCGATCTGATTGCCTCTTCCTCCAGGAAGCCTTCTCAGAAGCCCCCAGACCAGGTTAGGCCTTGAACAACGTGGTCCTGCCCCAATGCTCCTAAGAGGCCTCTTGAGAACGGTACCTGCGGGTCAGTCTTCCCACTGACATAGTCACAACCAGTGAAAATAATGATGTGTCACGAGCCATGCTGATTAACATGCTCTGATTGTGGCCACGGCTGTGTGGAAGGAAGCCGCAGGACCACAGGAAGGGATGTTAAAATATTACATTAATCATCCCTGTAATTAATGTCCAACGTCCTCCTTCCTCCCTGGAATGCAGCGTCAGGAAACGTGCCTGCTCATCTAATGGTGTTTCTGCATGCTTAGCAGGCTCTTAGTAAATATTAAATAACTGAAAGAATAAGAGAACCATTGAGCCCAATTCAGTTTTATCAGGAATTCAATCATTCCTTCCTTCAACAAATACTTCTTGAACGTCTGCTGTGTGCCAGGCACTATTCCAGGCTCTGGGGGTATACCACCGAACAAAACAGACAAAGATGCTTGCCCTCGTGGGGTTTATGTTTGCCTGGCCATTGATACGTATCCCCGAGGGATATCTTGCTCATCACTCTTGGAACCGTCTTCTATTTTTAAATTTTTTCTTTTAAAAAGTTGAAGGATAGTTAATTTGCCATGTTGTGTTAGTTTCAGGTGTAGAGCAGAGTGATTCAGTTTATGTTATCTGTACTCCTGTGCAGATTCTTTTTCCATTAGAGGTTATTATTAATACAGGATACTGAATATAGTTCCCTGTGCTGTATAGTAGATCCTGTTGTTTTCTTGTTCCTTAGATGCTAACTTGTGTCTGACTCTTTTGCAACCCCATGGACTATACCTGCCAGGCTCATCTGTCCAAGGGATTTCCCAGGCAAGAATACTGGAGTGGGCTGTCATTTCCTTTCCCAGGAGATATTCCTGACCCAGTAATCGAACTGGAGTCTCCTGCTTGATGGGCAGATTCTTTACCACAGAGCCACCTGGGAAGCCTCCTTTTGTTTATCGATTTTATATATAGCAGTGTGTCTCTGTTAATCCCAAGCTCCTAATTTATCCCACCACCCCCGCTTTCCCCTTTGGTAACCATAAATTTGTTTTCTCTGCCGGTGAGTCTATCTCTGTCTTGGAACCACCCTCTTTACGATTGGGTCCAGCCATTCAAGGTTCAAGGTCCGTGGGAAACTTCATGTATCTTACCAGCGTCCACTGAAGGGGTGTGGAAGAAGCTTGGAATGGATCTGAATGACCCTCAGCCACCGTGGCTTCACTGGGAGCCCCTTCAACTACACTGACATGCCCGCTGTCTTGCAGGTCATGCTCTCAGAGCGAAAAGGCACAGATGAACTGTACGCCGTGAAGATCCTGAAAAAGGACGTGGTCATCCAAGATGATGACGTGGAGTGCACGATGGTGGAGAAGCGGGTGCTGGCCCTGCCCGGGAAGCCGCCCTTCCTGACCCAGCTGCATTCCTGCTTCCAGACCATGGTAACTACCTGGGGGCCGGGCCCCTCCACCTCCAGGCTTCCAGGCTTTGGCCAGAGCGGTTCTAGCACTGGCCACCCCAAAGAGGCACCCGGGCCCTTCCCATCCTGGAGACAGAAAGCTGTCAGGCCCAGGGACGGCCGTGGAGGATTTTTCTGAGGTTGCCACTGAGAAACGCTCTCCCCTGAGGCAGATCCTGTTTCAAAAAAGATAAAGGAAGGAACTCAGGCAATTGGTTTTATAACCAACTGAGCAGGGCCCTCCTCTGGCAACAAGAGGTGACCTGGGGACGGGAACTCAGGACTTTCAGTCCCACAATCTGAGATGTTCTAGCAGCAGTTACAGATGGGGATGAGGGCAGAGGTCCTCACGGGTGCCCCTACAGGGTCACAGTCAGGCCTCCAGACCCTTCAGATAAATGCGTGATTCCATGCTGCAGGTTGCATGACCCTCATGGGACTCCTGGGGCAGGGGGCGCAGCCTGGGCAGGGGCTGGTGAGCTCAGAGCCAGGCTTCTAAGAAGAAGAGGGAATCTGTGTACTATCTGCCATTCACCGTGATTCTGCTTTCATCTGTGAGAATGAGACATCCTTTGAACAACCTCTTACCTTCCCCTTTGCACACTAGACCTGGGTCTCCATCCCTAAGCGGGTGCTTGTGGCGATCAGACCACAATCTGGGGACCCATTCACCTCACCGGGCTCTGCTATCACAGCCCCCATAGCATTGACTGGTAACTCTCCCCCTGTCTGTCTCCTTTGCTTTAAGAGCACGACCTTCTCAGACATAGGACCTAGCTTTCTCAGCCATCTGCCTCATTTGTGAGCCTTTCCCAGGTACCAGACACTGTGTGTGTGGAGGGGGTGGGAGTAGGGGAAGGAAGGCAGGGCAGAGCCCAAATGCAAAGAGATACAGAGTTAATTCTTGCTTTGGAAGCTTCTCAGGGCCAAAGGCCTCAGAGTCTTAAAGACGTTTTAAGGGCTTGTTCAAGATTATTTTGACTTGCTCCAGTTTGCACCCTCCGTTCCGATTTTAGAACCCAACTCCTGTGCGTGATGGGATGCCATTGCAAGCTGTGTGTGCTTTAAAGTTTCTTTTCTCCTCCAGCATCCCCAAGTCCTCTGCTCCGCTAAGTTTGATTGAGTCCCCCGCCGACCTAGAAAGACCCGGAACTGGGTTTGAGGTGGGTTTTCTCAGTGCAGGCTGTACCCTAGGGGTAAAACTCCCTGTGGTGAGAGGGGCAGAGTCAGAACCCGGCTCCTTCCTTGTTGTGAGAGTTTCTTGATACCTGTTGGGCTCAGAGGGACCTGGGTTCACATCTCAGCTTTGTCATTTTCTGGCTGAGTGGCCTTGAGAGAATTACGCAACCCCCCCTGGGCCTCAGTCTCTCCATATGTAAAAGGGATAATAGTAGCTGCATCCAAGGTTGCTATGAGGAGGAAATGAGATTACATGTGAGAAGTGCTTAATGCAGTGCTTGTTACCTGGTAAACACTCTAGCACTCCGCTCAGTCGCTCAGTCGTGTCTGACTCTTTTGCGACCCCATGGACTGTAGCCCGCCAGGCTCCTCTGTCCTTGGGATTTCCCAGGCAAGTATACTGGAGTGGGTTGCCACCTCCTACTCCAGGGGATCTTCCTGACGCAGGGATCGAACCACATCTCCTGCATTGGCAGGCAGTTGCTTTACTTTAGCACCTCCTGGGAAGCCCCCAAACACTCATAAACGCTGGTTATCCACTTCACAGACATTTAACATTGGCCTTGGCCTAGACTGGTACTGAGGTATAGAGCTGAGGAAGCTAGGTTCTCTTTTTGAGAAGCTGGGTCCTGTTTTCTCCTCTGAAAGCAAAGGCAACAGACATGGGGATATTACCGAACAATGTAATGATGCTGTGATAGCAGAATCTGGAGAAGTCAAGGGGTCCCTAGATTGTCCCCTGATGCCACAGGGGCATCTGTGTTTTGGGTGAAGGGATGGTTTTTCTGCTGGGGGCCTTTCCCCGAATCCCAATCTCCCTGCCACAAGTCATCAAGAGAGGGAACATTCTTGGCAAATGTGTGCAGTATTTCTTTTGGAGATTTTGACCCACCAGCCTCTTTTTGGGGTCGGCTGGTGAAAACGGGCTATAAGAAGATTTTCACTCCACTGCAGGCAAGACTAAGAGCTGAAGTCATGTTTACCAAAGTGTGAAGCATGTACCACCATGCAGTGTGATGCTGGGCAGTTTGAAGGGTGATTTTGGGTGCTGCACGAATTTTAAATTGTGTTCTTTTTAGTTCACTGTACATTCTTCTGAGTACCTCGAGGAGACTGTTTCTATTTGGTGCTAGCATGGCCATTAACATCTTTCTAATACTTGCCTTTTTCACAAAGAGGGAGAGGACCAGGAGTCAGGTTCTGAGCTTTGACAAATAGTAGTTTCTTTTTACTTACCTATTTTTAATTGAGGGATAATTACTTCACAATATTGTGTTTGTTTCTGCCATACATCAACATGAAACAGTCATAAGTATACAGTTTCCTTTTTTAATATTTATTTGGCTGTAGTCAACATGAATCAGCCATAAGTATACAGTTTCTTTTAAAATATTTATTTAGGCTGTGCTGGGTCTTTATTGCAGCATGCGGGATCTTTAGTTGCAGCATGGAACTCTTAGTTATGGCATGTGGGATCTAGTTCTCTGACCAGGGATCGAACCCAGACTCCCTGCTTTGGGAGGATGGAGTCTTAGCCACTGGACCACAGGAAAGTCCCTAAATAGCAGTTTCTAAGTCATTGTTTGCTTTCATTTTATGTATTTTTTTTTACAGATTTCATTCATTTAAGACAGCACTATAAAGTCTTTTAACTTTTAAGTTTTGAGGTATTATAAGACAAACATAAAGAAACCTCACACAATTAGTGTTTTAATAATGAGTTTTTACAGAGTTAAGCTCCTTATACCACCATCCAGGTCAAGAAAGAACTTTGGCAGCCACTCTAAAAGCTTGTCTGTGTCCTAATCTTCCATCTCCCCACAAATGGTAGCTTTACTTCCTTGCCTGTCTCTATAGTTTTATTTATCACTTAAGTTTTATCATCCCTTGATAAGATAGTTTACTCTTTCCCATTTGTGGAAATTTGATGTGTCTTTAATATAATGATTTCCTTTTCCATTCCTTCCATCCTTTCTTTTACCTGATAAAGAGCCTGGGTTGTCTGACCCACAGCATTTTCACAGTCCGAATTTTGCTGATTGCTGTCTGGGAGCTGCTGTATCTGTTTCCTCTGTCCCCTGTTTTTTTGAAAATTGGAATCTGGACCTAGAGGCTTGGCCAGACTCAAGTTTGATCCCTTGGGTAAGACCATAGGTGGCTGTTTTTTGTTTTTTTTTTTTTAATCCAAAGGCACATTATGTCCAGTTGCCTCTCTTTTTGTATGTTGGCAACCAGAGATGCTCTGTGTCTGGGTCCGTGAATTCATAAAGGACTGTGAGGTGGTGATTTCCTAATTCTATCATTTCTTTTTCTTTGTTTTTGGATGTTTTTATAAAGAGAGACTTCCCTCACCTGTTTTTTTGTCCCCTGGTGATACAGTTCATCTAGAAATCAGGATAGATAAATGAGACTTTTCTGTTACTTGACAGTTTTCATGAATTGGTTCACTGTTATGCCCCAAAGGTGACTAAAGTTTGCTTTTAAAATAAAATTTTTGAGTAAAACAATAGAGTCTTTGTAAAGAAAAATGTTAAGTGAGCAACAATTCACATCATGTGAGACTTGGCAGAGATGGAGAAGGGCATGAATCTTACAAGTCCAAATCTCTAATGTTACCTTGGGGAGTTAAAGCCTGGAGGTATTCAAGTCACCACTAGACCCTTAGACCTCTAGATTCCCTCATCCCCGCGTCTTCTCTGTTTTCCATTGACAGTTCCTAAATTGACTCGTGGAGACCACCAGATGAAGGACAGTTTCTGTGGTAGACTAAGAAGGAGATCTTATTCTCAAGGAAGAGGCTGGGCTATCTTTGAGGAGCAGTTTTCAATTTCAGCTGGATGTGTTGAGATTGGGGGAAATTGACCACTGATGACTAATACTCATTAAATAAAGTATCTTCATTTGTAATTTGCCATTTTAAACATGATAGAGTGGATTTGAGGCTCTTCTTTTAATGCTGAGTCTTGAATTTCAGTATGCTTTCTGGAACTGGGGAGTAGGGCCTGGGCGTGCATGGAAACGGTGCAACATCCTGGGTCCCCTCCATGAGCCAACACCCGCCAGGGAAGAGAGGTTAACAGTCAAGAGAACTGAATGGATTCGAGTCCTGTGTGGGGAGAAGAGCCTCCTCTTAAAGACTGGCCCCATCCAGCAAGGCTGGGGATGGAACTGGTTGCTTTCTGGTTGGTGAGGATCAGATGAAATCGTTATCCCGTCTGTATTGTTTGCGGGGAAAAAAATGTAACTTCTCACATGCCTTGTGGGGTGGCCAAAATTAAGAAAAAAAACCAAAAACCTGTAACTTTAAATAGCAGAGTTATGCCTGGCCCAGGGAAATGCCCTTCCTGCCAGTTGAGCATGAGGCCCTTGGGGGCTGAGCAGGGTCAGCTGAGAGGAGAGCCAAGACTCCTCCTATCTCACATCCAACACCACATCACTCAACAGATGCTTGTTGAGTAAAAGGCCCCCATTGAAATGTTTTTGTTTACTTTTTCCTTTGGCTAAGCACTTGTATGTTAAGTTTGCATCAACTTATTTCAGAGATTTAATAATGCAATAGGGCTTCCCCGGTGGCTCAGTGGTTAAAAAAAAATCTGCCTGCCGAGCAGGAGACCTGGGTTTGATCCTTGGGCGGGGAAGATCCCCTGGAGAAGGAAATGGCAACCCACTCCAGTATTCTTGCTTGGGAAATTCCATGGACAGAGGAGCTTGGTAGGCTATAGTCTATGGGGTCGCAGAAATGTTGTACATGACCTAGAGACTAAACAATAAGAATAATTTCTACAATACATGAGACACAGGTCCAGTCATGTTAAGTCACATGGATGATGGTCCCTGAATGGGTCCCAGCATCACCCCCATTTCATAGACGAGGGCACTGAAGCCATACATATAGCTCGTACATTTCAGGGCCAGGATTGGAAGCCAGGCAGCCAGGCTCCAGGGGGCTTTACACTTCATCACTACACGGTGAGGTCTTCTGAGTGTGTGTTCCCTGATTCCCACTTCATCTGACTCGCCTGGGGTGGAACTGCCAGCAACCAGCCTGTCTCTTGGCTCCAGCGGGGGCCCGACCACATCCCTCACCTGCCCCTTAAAATACCAGCCCTGTGACATCCCTCCAGTTTCCCACCCTTGGGGTGGACCTGACTCTCCATCTGAGCATCTACCATGGTGTGGGCCTGTGAATACTCTGCGTCATTCCAGCCTCACAGAGAATCTTGCAGTGGAAGGATTTACCTGACATCCCACCTTGCAGGTGAAAGGATTGAGGATCTGGGATGTGGAGGGTAGTTTGCCCTCGACACAGCACTGCTGAACCCAGAAT
The DNA here is from genome assembly GCF_910594005.1 of Cervus elaphus. Taxonomy (NCBI): domain Eukaryota; kingdom Metazoa; phylum Chordata; class Mammalia; order Artiodactyla; family Cervidae; genus Cervus; species Cervus elaphus. Next base: position 35,898,310 of record NC_057824.1, read on the forward strand.
CCAAGTTTTTTCTAATAGGTTATGTTGAGTTGCTACCAAAACGGCCTTAACAGATAAAAACAATAAAAAGCGGCAGCTGGCGTTAGCATGTCAGTTAGAGTGTCAGGCTCTGTGCTCAATACTCTACAGATAACCTCTCATTTTATCCTCCTGACACCACCCTGGGAGAGCCCTGGAACTGCCGCCAGTGTAGAGATAAGGGCACTGATACTCTGAAAAGTAACTTGAGCATTGCCACATGGGAGCAGGGGAATGGTAATCCCAGCTACTATTCACAGTGCTCTCATCTGTGAAAAGGGGCTGGGGGGCTGGGATTTGCTCTGTAAGACTCTAGAACCCTCAACCTTGAAGCCTTGCTAGCTTGCCTCTTACATCCAGACTCCTTTTTCTAGCTTTTATATTATCTTCACTGTCACAATCACGTCTGATTTTAACAAAGACACCATAAGCACATACTACTGTTCACATTCCTCAAAGGAAGCCAACCCTCAGAAATTTGCAATAGCTCAGGTTACACTGTAAGTGACACTAGTCTCCGTGGTGGCTCAGCTGGTAAAGAACCTGCCTGCAATGCAGGAGACCTGGGTTTGATCCCTGGGTCGGGAAGATCCCCTGGAGAAGGGAAAGGCTATCCACTCCAGTATTCTTCCACGGACAGAGGAGACTGGCGGGCTTCCATCCATGGGGTCACAGAGAGTCGGACATGAATGAGTGACTAACACTTTGACTTTGATTTTTGACACTGTCGGTGAGTGGCAAGTGACCTAGTGCCCCTTCAGGTGTTCGTTTCACTGGGAAAGCTCACTCACGTGAGCAGGAAAGCCCAGGAAGGTGGTCATCGTTACCTTCTGGAATTACATCTCCCCCTGACCCCAGATTGGTGCTCTAGAGGTGGAGCCTGAGCTGGAGTAGACAATATCCCTAAAGCCAGCATCCCTGAAAGTCAGATCATTACTGCCAGTCTGCAGACGGTACTAATGCTTATTGATTCTGTCAACAAGTATTTATTTGTTGACATAAATGTGTCAGGACCCAGCTGCACCACTGGGAGGATGCATCCATGAACAGAAGGGATAAAAGTCCCCTGTTCCTTTGGAATTTACATTTGAGTGGGGGAGACAGATAATAAACAATAATAACAAAAAATAAGGGAGCAAGAGATGATGGATGAAGACAGAGATGCTATTTTTGATTGGATGATCAGGGGAGGTATTTCTGATAAGGATGACATTTGAGCAGAGACCAGAGCAAATGAGGGAGCGAGGCATGTGGATATCTCGGGGCAAAGTGTTCTAGACAGCAGGAAGAATGAGTGTAAACGCCCCAGGCAGGGACATGCTCGGCGTGTTTGAGGAGCAGCGACCAGGCCAGTGTAGCCCGAGTGGAGTGTCATTTTGTATCTTGTGACCCAGAATTCCTTTATGAATCAGCTACCTTTTAAAAAAAAATGACAGATCTAGTATATCATGCTGCAGACTTGCTGTGTTTTTCTTGTATAGACAGAATTTGGAAGATAAAAGATTCTTAATAAAAGAAAAAGAATCTTGATGGTGGTCAGAATAGATAAAAGGGGAAAAGACGCCCCACCAATGTATGAAACAGCTTTTGTCATCCTTAAAATGATGCAAATTTAATTTAAAAAAACTTGTTTAGAAAAGCAAAGTTACATCAGAAGTATTCTTAGACAACTGGATTTTTTAAATCCTTGAAAAATATGCATGGCTCAATTTAACAGAAGATGTAAGATATCAAATTCTATTTAAGAGATTGTTCTAAATGTGTTAAAATTGGATTTGCACATGGAAAAGAATCAGAGATATAGACAAATCAAAACATTGATTTAGGGAGGGGCCTGTGGGTAATTGTCTTAATTTTGAATTTCTATTACTTCATGAGGGTCTGTGATAAAATACCTTAAAAGTGTTGAATGTACTACAAGGTGGCAAAAGTTGATCCTGACATTGTTGTTCAATTGCTAAGTCGTGTCCAAATCTTTGCAGTCCATGGACTATAGCATGCCAGGCTTCCCTGTCCTTCACTGTCTTCTGGAGCTTGCTCAAACTCTTGTCCATTGAGTCAGTGATGTCATCCCACCATCTCATCCTCTGTCTTCCCCTTCTCCTCCTGCCTTCAGTCGTTCCCAGCACTAGGGTCTTTTCCAATGAGTTGGCTCTTTGGATCAGGTGGCCACAGTATTGGAGCTTCAGCTTCAGCATCAATACACAGATGCAAAAGCCATCAGAAAGGGGTTGAATTTTTAGCAAATTGCTCATTAGAAGAACTGGTCTTAGGAGAATGGGGTTTAGGCCCATTTTTCTAGAAGTACAAAGGGATAAGTAGGAGCTTCTCAGTCAAATAAATCGAGGTCTGAGATTTCTGGCTGTGTGACCTCCAGGAATTCATTTAACAGATCTGAATATTGGTCTCATCATCTTTAAAGTGACATAAGAAGTGAAGATTAAAAGAGATGGTATACAAAGTGCAGAACAAATAATAAATGAGGCTACCCCTTTGAGCTGTGCTGTAGAGGCACCTGGCTGCCTGGGCACAAAAGGATTGCATTTCCTCCAGCCTTTTTGCAGTGTTTCCCAGGGACAGTTGACAGCCCAGCACATTCATGCAATTTCCCAACTGCCGGTGGGCACAGGCAGTTGAGTCTCCTTAGCAAAACATCTATTTTAAATGTTTTCTTTTCAATTGAACATATGCACTTCTTTTTTTTTTTTTTAAATAGAATTAGATTTCATGAGTCATTGAAGGACAGAAGTTACTTCCTCCCCAAATTTGCTGTCGTGGCCCAGCAAGAACTCAGTTGCAAGGCATGCTGGGAGGGACGTCAACCCAGAATGCAAAAAGGGACAGTGAAGGGGATGAGGATGATTTTGCTTGTAGAGCTGGCCCCTGATGGCATGTCCATTGAGCACGAAGAGTGTCTAAGGGGTCCTTGTAATTCGGGGTCAAGTTTGGGTTGGCAGCGGTATCCAAGGATATGGTTTGATGTAAGAGTGTTGTCGTAGGAAGCTCTTGGCAGTAGTCTCTCTGGTAGAGTTGCAAGAAATAGAATACCCTTCTTTCAAATTAGCTGTTAAAAAAGAAAATATTGGAAAGAAACGACCGAAAGGCAATACCTGAGCCTCATGAAGATCTAGAATCTGTAACTTCAAGGCTTTCTAGACTAAATCTCTGTTTCTTTCTCCTTGCTTTCTTTGTTTTTCCCTGCTTATGGTAACATGGCTTCCCTAGCCCCTTGTTTGTCTGTCCACCAAATTCCCCACATTCCTTCCAGTTCATACTCAGGAAAGAGAATCTGATAGGTTCAGTATAGGTCAGTTGTTTTATTCCTAGTCCAATCACCTAGTAATTGACTACTAGCCCAGTAGGAAACTTTAAGAAGGAGTTGTATCTACAGGGAAGGAATAACTGGTGCTCTTGTCAGGTGGGAGACAGCATCTTGAGTCCAAGGAGATCGATTGGGTTGGAGCGGGACATAGCCTGCTGTGAACAGTACAAATAGGGTATTCAGTGTCTCCAAGGAGAGGAAGCTGGAGAGATAGGTGTCTGGGCCTTAGGCAGCTAAAGCCATCCAAGAATCTTGGGTGCCGGAAAGGAGCCAGGAATGCAACCCAGGCATGCGGAGCCGGGGTCGGTAGGAATGGACACAGCCTGCTTCTCTCTGCCCTCTTGATGGTGACCTTTCACCATCATTGTGTGTGTTCATTCAGTAATCAAAGGTCCATAGAATTCCAAGGAAGAAGAGAGATGGGCCTAGCCCCAGCCCATGGGGTCGCAAAGAGTTGGACACAACTGAGTGACTGAACTGAACTTGAGAACTTTGTTTTCTATGTGGAAGGGCAAAGCTTAGAAAGCTGAAAATACAGTTAGAGGAGCATCAGATTGCATGATTCTGATAGTGATTCTTAGGCTACAGAATACAGAGAAAATAAGGAGTCACACCCTCATATGAATGAGGCTCCAGCAGTTTGCACAGACTCCCTGTGCCTCATCTGTTACATCTTTGCAAATTCCGTTTGGAGGAGAAGCTGTTCCTGTCCCTTCAAGGAGGCAGAGGAAGTTTAAGTAACTAATGCAAGATCTCAGAGTAAGCAGGATCCCTAGGATTTGCACTCAAGACAAGCTCATGCCGCAGCCCTTAACTGCACAGTGTCTTGGGAGAAACAGATGGATCTCTGCAGTAAGAGAACAGTTTACAGACAGGATTGATTCACCGACCAGCTTGGAAAATCATTAAAGATCATTAAATAGATTAACACTTACTGCACTCACCTTAGATAGGGTACACACTTGGAGTTGCCCACGTTGCTGATTTTTTCTGTCCAGGGCACCTTATTAAAAGTGCCAGGTGTCCTCCTGGCAGTCCCATGGGCATTGTGTCACATCCCACTTTCAGCTGACTTAGAGGAACAGTGATTATCTCTTTAAATGCCCTGCCATTTCCATAAGCCCCCTGGTGAATTCTGCACGTGCAGCGCAGCCATTATTTTATTTTTTTAATTTTTTTTTTTTTTTTGGCTGCCCTGGGCCTTAGTTATGGCATGTGGTATCTAGTTTCCCCTCCAGGCCCCCCGCATTGGGAGCATGGAGTCTTAATCACTGGACCACCAGGGAAGTCCCCAGTCATTATCCTCATACTCACACTCCAAATTTGAGAAATGCTATCCAACCATTTTGTACGCTGCAGTGACAGACAGATATTTAATTTATTTACTGATTGAACATGAGAGGTCATGGGGAAAGGAAATTTAAAATTAACTGAAGTCGTTTCACGCTTCAGGGACAAGGGCAGTGTGTAAATGAAAAATCACCACAATAACGAGGACAATTAGGGAGGAACACTTTGAGAGTTGAGCAGACTGGCTAGTTTGAGGGGAAAGATGGTGAGCTTGCCTTTCGGAGCCTTTAATTGGAGTTGACAGTGGAACACCCACGTAGAAACGTCCTGTAGCCAGCTGGAGCTGACTGGAGCTCAGGAGAAAGGGAGAGGGTAGAAACTCAAGTCAAGATTCATCAGCCTAGAGCAGTGAGAGTTGACGTTTTGAGCTGTGACAAGTCCTCTTTGGAAAACAGAGCAAGTAGCAGGAGTCAAGCTGGACTTGGAGTCCAGACTCAATGAGAAAAGTGAAGTGAAGTCGCTCAGTCGTGTCCGACTCTTTGCGACCCCATGGACTGTAGCCTACCAGGCTCCTCTGTCCATGGGATTTTCCAGGCAAGAATACTGGGGTGGGTTGCCATTTCCTTCTCCAGGGGATCTTCCCGACCCAGGGATCAAACCCGGGTCTCCCACATTGTAGGCAGACGCTTTATCATCTGAGCTGCCAGACTCAATACATACTTTCTAATGTCCACGTAGGAGAGGCCAGCACATAGGTCCTGATCCAGACCCACTGCACGTGACTAGGAGAAGGATCTTTAAAACCTTGGAATAATTTTATAGGAACAGTGGGAGAACAAAGTCAAATTTTAGGACATTATGAGGGGGGGGGCGGCAGGGGGGAACGGGCTTCCCAGGTGGCTCAGATGGTAAAGAATCTGCCTGCAATGCAGGATACCCAGGTTCGATTCCTGAGTTGGGCAGATCCCCTGAAGAAGGGAATGGCTACCAATTCTGGTTTCAATGGACAGAGGAGCCTGGCGGGCTACAGCCCATGGGATCACAAAGAGTCAGACACGATTGGGCAAACTATCTATGGGGGGAATAATTATGGTAGAATTGGAGGTGTTGGTTGAAGGCCGTTTCATGAGCTGAAGTCCCCAGAGCTCACCCTCTGTACCTGCCGTGCAGTTTCTCTGAACACATCCTACTTTAGATGATGGCTTGAGTTAGTCATGTATTTGTCTTAACCAAGATTCTGAATTCTCTGAAGGCAAGACCTGCATCTTATCAGTTTTGTTCCTTTAACTCCTAACACCGTGACTTACAAAAATAAATGCTCAGTAAAAGTTCTGAAAAAGTTCATTTCCCTGCTCAGGATGGGCTCTAGGTTGCCCTTGGCAGTGTTTTCCAAGTTTTAATCTTCCTTGCTCTGGAGTGGGAGATGAACTTGGTGGTACAGGGACGTTTGCTTTTAAAATAAGGCATTTAAGGGATTGATGTACCAAAAGCAGACTGGTTATAGTATAGAATCAACAGAGTCCCGGTAGACATTTATTTTTTTTACAGAGGAAACAGTGACTCTCCATTTGTGAATTTGATATGAAGTTTTAAAATTTTTAAGTAACTGTGTTTAAGTTTAAAAAAAAGTGAGTTAATGAGAAAATATTTCAAAATAAGTAAATTTTAGTAAATGAGTTAGATGACATACTCAGTTTAAAGTGAGAAGACTGAAGTTTGGGTGGATGGCCCCACTCCTCTTTTGGAACTCCATGCATTCTACTCTCCCTCACCAGCGGTGCTATTGTTGTTCAGATAAGTCTGATTCTCTGCTACCCCATAGACTGCACACCCCAGGCCTCCCCGTCCTTCACCATCTCCTGGAGTTTGCTCAAACTCATGTCCATTGAGTCAATGATGTTGTCCAACCATCTCATCCTCTGTTGCTTCCTTCTCCTTCTGCCCTCAGTCTTTCCCAGCAGCAGGGTCTTTTCCAGTGAGTCGGCTCTTCACATCAGTAGCTGTAAAATCAGGGGCTTCAAGTGCTAGTGATATTTTTTCACAGTACGCATCAAAATCAACACAGAACTATAAAGGTAAAACCATATGTATCCATAGCCCACCTAAAATTATCTCCCTCCCCATTTTAGGAAACGTTGCCATTTGGAGGTTTATCTGGTCTCCCCACTTGCCTGGGGAATCCTTACTGTCAGGCACCACGGATCATTCACAGCAGCATTTCTGGCAGTAGAAGAGCCTGGCATAGAGTGGGCATCATTAAGTATTTGCTCGGAAAATGAAAGGACAGCAAGATGCCAGCTGTAACGTTTAATAGCTGAAGCGCCAGTGTGCCAACACCACACTCGGTACAGTTCAGAGACGACAGATCTCAGGGTGGCCCCACATACAGTTCAAGGTAGAAACAGAACACAGAACATGGTATTATCCACCCTGGAGCTCTCTCCCTGATGTTGGGATTCTAACTAATGAGTTTGGGGGTGGGGGGCAAGTTGAGTTCTTTCAAGCAGTAAGCAAGCTCCTGAAATCTCTCCCTCACTTACTTCTCTCTCTGTGGCCAATGCCATCTGCTAGTTTTAAAAATAATTTTTAAAAGCAAGTGTTTTGGTTCTCTTCAACGTGCAGCAAAGACAGATGCTATTTTTAGGCTTGTTTTCTATCAAAAAACCCCTTAAGAACCAGGGGTTGGTTGTCGGCAGTTCTGGCTGACTGTCTCCACTCTGCCACTAACTTGTAAGTGACCTTTTTGCAAATCTCATATGCCTTGGACACTGAGAACAGAAGTGATAATTCTGTCTCTCATTAGAGATGTTGAGAGGGTGAAGTACCGTCGGGGTGAGAAAGTCCTACAATAGTTCAAAAATAATTGATTAACCCGTACCCTTCCCTTGTGGTCTGCCAGCTTTTTTGACACATGGTTGGACTTATATATCCCCTCCCTTCCCCCCTGGACAGAGAGCTCTCAGACAGGAGGACACAGCCACACATCCATGCAGTGTCTGGGTGAGAACCTCACACAGGAAGCTGTATAATAAGAGGTTAGAAGTGTGGACTCTGAAACCAACCTGCCCAGGTTCAAATCCTGCCAGAAATGATAATCCTTGTCACATTGAATTGTTTAGAGAGATAAATGAGATAAAATATATGAAGCGCTTTGTCACATAGCAAGTGCTCACAGGTGGCAGCTTTATTGAATGGTTGTTATTCTAATTATTGGACACTCAGTATACATTTGACACATGCACGTATGACTGTTATGTATAAGACCAAGTTCTGTGCGCTGTAAGGAAGATTTTTTTTAACGGTAGATTCAACCTTTGCTGTAAGGCCACCATCATGTTGTTCAGTTGCTCAGTTGTGTCTGGCTCTTTGCAACCCCATAGACTGCAGCACGCCAGGTTTCCCTGTCCTTCACTGTCTTCTGGAGTTTGTTCAAACTCAAGTCCATTGAGTTGATGGTGCCATCTGACCATCTCAACCTCTGTCACCCCCTTCTCCTCATGTTTAAATACTTTGTATATGTACTTACTCCATAGGACAGGTGAATCATGTCCACTTTACAGGCAGAGAGAAAGCTGGAGGTTTGAGAGGTTAAGTAACAGCAGTTACAGAGCTAATACATGGTGGAGAGAGACTTGAAGTCCTGTATTGATTTCATCGGGACCCTTTGCCCTACACATCACTTCTCTCCTAACTCCGCTCCTGGTATAACAGCCCCACAGAATAGCTTCATGACTTCTGACAGCAAATCCCTCTTTTAAATTGGCGATCCCGCCACTCCAACATATAAATAATACCCAAACACATATTTCACAACATGACCAGTCCTGGAAGCCACACACAGGACTTCTACAGGATCCTGTTAGTTACAGAAGTCAGTCCAGTTCGTAGAGGGAAGGGACGACACCAGGATGTGAACATCGGGCAGTGAAAATCACCGGAGGGGACGCCTCATGGAGGCTGGCTCCCACGGCTGCCTATTACCTATCATACGATTATTCACGTAGTAGTCTTCACTCTTTATCAAAATTATTTTTCTCTGAAATGATGGCCATTAAGTCACAAGGTTGGTGTGCTGATTGTATTTTCCAGTACAAACGAGTAAATTTAGCATTATTAATTTTTTCTAAGTATTTATTTTTTACTGTGCTGGGTCTTCATTGCTGCACGGGCTTTTCCCTAGTTGCAGTGAGTGGGGGCTACTCTCTAGCTGCGGTGTGTGAGCTTCTCATTACGGTGGCCTCTCTTGTTGCGGCTCCAGGGCGGCAGAGCAAGGCTCGGTGTTATGGCACATGGGCTTAGTTGCTCTGCGGCATGTGGGATCTTCACAGATCAGGATTCGAACTTGTATCTCTCTGGCAAGTGAATTCTCTGCCACTGAATCACCAGGGAAGTCCAGTGTTATTCAGTTTTTAAAAAATTTCAGAGACTTTTCTGGTGGTCCAGTGGCTAAGACTCTGCGTTCTTAATTCGAGGGGCCTGGGTTCAATCCCTGATTGGGGAACTAGATCCCACATGCTGCAACTAAGAGTTTGCATGCCGCAACTAAAAACCAGCACAGCCAAATAAACAAAAAGATTTTTTAAAAATTTCACATTCTGACTCATGTCAATGTATAGTAAAAACCACTACAATATTGTAAAGTAATTAGCCTCCAACTAATAAAAATAAATGGAAAAAAAAATTTCACATTCTTCCTGATTTCACTTGTGTACTTCCAGTGGCACAAATACTCCATTTGGGGAATCAAGGCACCTGGCGTGTCGTGGAGTCCTAGGGGGTTGGATCATAAATCTCAGCTATTACCTGCTCTCCATCCGGGGCCCAAGAAACTCCAGAAGGCTGACTTTGCTCTTTGCTGTCTCCTCCAGGATCGCCTGTACTTCGTGATGGAGTATGTGAACGGCGGTGACCTCATGTACCACATCCAGCAAGTGGGCCGGTTCAAGGAGCCTCACGCCGTGTAAGTGGTGCTCTGCTTTTCCCTTGGGATGAATGAGTGGGTGGTTAGTTCCTTTGGGTTTTTAGCCAAATAAGAATTTTAAATATCTTGGGCTTCTTTAAGAGAAATGCGTGGCCGGGACAGAGGGTGTTCTGCTGAGATGGGCTACTTGTTTCTTGCTTAACACCCGCTAAGAGCTGGAAGCTTGAAAACCACAGCTATTTCTTGACCTCCACATTTTGCCCCTGGCTCTTAAGGAAAGCCCTAAAAATTCCTTGGGGAATGTCACTGTAGGTTTTGTGTTTTCCTTTGCCCATATTGGTTGAGAGCTTTCCATGTGCCAGGCTCAGAGATTTGAGAGACTTGCTCACAGTCACAGAGCTCGTGTGAGGCAGACCCAGAATTCTGACCCAGATCTTCCTTGCTCACGTTCTTGCTCCCTCCTAGCTGTCCTCATTCCAGGGAGATGAAAGCTCAAGCTGCATAGTGACTATACTCTGTGGCTCTTGGAGTGGGGAGACTGACTCTGGGTTTTTGGAGATCTGTTTCCCCTGCTGAGTCCGTTCCATCACCTTCAGTCCACAAGGCAGCCGGTCTCTTTTTTCTGGAACACATTTCATCCTGTGTCTCCCTGCAGTTGGTGAATAGGAGCATGGCAAGTCACAGGATCGCCAGCGATAACCTCTCCTAGGGAGGCTGCTGGGCTCCTACTGTCCCCTCTAGGAAGCCCATGGGGCTCACCCAGGGCCCCATCCTGTCATTGCAGAGGCCTCCTGGCTCCCGTGCAGCTCAGCCTTGCCCCCTCACCTCCCCCCGCCCAGGTCATGAGCACTGATTCTGGGAGGGTTACCATTTCCGTGCTTCCAGGTCATGCCATTTGCGTGTCTTGGCACAATTCTAATGGGTTGGTTAGAAGTAAAAGGACTTCTAACATCTAATTGACCACTGACCTTCATTCCATTATTCCATGAGACACGTTGTCAGAACACTTTATAGAGTTCCCCGAAGCCCTGCCCAGCCTTTATAACCAGGTTTTCTGATTCTCCCCAAATCTCTCTCTTAGATTTTGAAAATGAAAAGCTAACACTTCAGCCAGATGCTGTTTCCAATTCTGGCTGTGCTATTTATTAGCTGTGTGACTTGGTCAGAGTATTTCATGTCACTAAGCCTCAGTTTCCTCATTTGAGGAACAGGGAGGTAATCATAGCACCTCGTTGTTGTTTAGTCGCTGAGTCGTGTCTGACTTTTTTGAGACCCATGGATTGTAGCCTGCCTGGCTCCTCTGTCCATGGGATTTCCCAGGCAAGAATAGTGGAGTGGGTTGCCATTTCCTTCTCCAGGGGATCTTCCCAACCCAGGGATTGAACCTGCATCTCTTGCATTGGCAGGCATGTTCTTTACCACAGGGCCACTGCCTTATAAGATTATTGTTAAGGTTTAATCAGATAATAACCTGAAATGATACAAGGTCAATGGTAAGCCTTCAACAGATGTTAAGTGTTGTCATTGAGATATTTTAACTTGTTATCGTCTGAAACGATCCTTCTCCAGCCAGTTCATCATATCCTGTGGCCTCCTCCCCACTAAACAGTTGCTGAACCTCTGCCCACCCCCATTTGGTCCTTAAAGCAGCCTCTAGCTCTCCAAACCCTGTTCATCCATCCAGACTCCCATACTTCGTTTTATGAGATGTATGGTTGACCATCCATGGTGAGACATTCATGCCCTATGCCCAGTTCAATATTGTATTGAATTCTGAGAGTTGCCAGGCATATGGTGTCCTTGAATTTCTCCATTGCTTTTTTTTTTTTTTTTAATTTCAGATTTTACGCTGCAGAAATTGCCATCGGTCTGTTCTTCTTGCAGAGCAAGGGCATCATTTACCGGTAAGCGAACACTGCTGTACTTTCCATCTCCTCGGCTCCCTCGGCTCCTCCCTTCCCTGCCTCTTTCTTTAACTGCTTTTAAAATTAGAATCCATGGTGGGGGAGGAATCCTCCAGTACTAACTTGGGCATGTGCTCTGCCAGGCAGCATCGCCCACTGCCCTGGCAAAGTTTGGGCAGCTCTGTATGATGATAGAAGATCTTGACGGACTCTGCCTCCAGGGATGGTTTGGAGCCTCAGATGTGAGACCATTTGCTCTAAGAGAAGGAGGCTAACCACTGGGGACCCAGCACGCCTTTCTCTTGCCCGTGGACCCCACATTTGGGAAGCAAGCAAAGACTCTGGGCTGGCAGAATGTGCTGGATCATACTATTATGAAAGAAATTTCTTTCTTTCTTTCTCTTTCCTTTCTTTCTCTCTCTCCCTTTCTTTCTTTCTTTTTGTGCTATGTAACTACAGTTTGGGAATGGATCTCTGAGTAGCTTGCCCTGAAAGACAGGATTAAGTTCAGGACTTGGCATTTGCTCGTTTTTGGAGGAGCAAGTGTATGATCATAGTCGGATGAGTCATCCCACTTTATATCTCATGCAAGGCAGACTGTGGAGCCCGGGGCTGCTATTTGTCAGTGAGTCCAGGGTGTATAATTCTCCTTATACCACATGGATGCAAGCATTCCAGCGCAGGCTCGGGCTGGTTTGTTACACAAGGGAGGCTGGCATAAGGCACGGGGCTTCCAAAGGACACTTGGCCCGGGCGAGGGTCTGTTTAAACGATCTTGAAGAGTCATCAAAGTCCATTTGATTCACTGAGTTGACAAACATTTATTGAAAGCCCACCATATCATATACTGGCCTCTACTCTAGGTGGGGGGATGCAGTGTGAAGAAAACAAAGGCCAACCTTTGTAGAGCTCATATTCCAGTGGTGGAAGACAGATCCCGTAAATCGTAAAAATGCTGTCTGTAGTGAGAAGTGCTATGGAGGAAAGTCAAGCAGGGGACGGGGCTGAGGTGGGCTGGGTGGTGGTGCTTGCCTGACATTCCATAGAGAGCGTGAGATTGGAGTCTGAAGAGTTAGGGAAGACCCTGAGAAGCCTGGTCTTCCTAAAGCAACTGAAGGACATGGAAATAAAAGGCATAAAGAGATTAGCTTGGTGATCTCAAGGCAGAAGGTGGAAGTGAGGCTGTGGGCGCTGGTGGTATGAGGGATGGAAGGTGAGGGGCCTTGCCAGAATCCTGCGGAGTCCTGGGGCTTTTTTTCACTCCTTGAGGTAGCAGATCCTGAGTGCACTGAGTCCCCACTCTGCCTGTGCTCCTGATAACGGAGGAATGAAGGTCAAGAAGCAGAGTGGCTTTACCTGGCACAATCCTGATCTCAGTAAAGAAATAGAAACAGCGAGTAATCAGAATAATTTCAGCTGTAAATAGTGTAGTCATTCTACCCATGCTCACCCTCAATGAACATGTGTTACCATGTATGCATGAAATGGGACCCGTGAAGCCTCTGATTCCCCCAGTTTCCCCTTTGACTGTCAGAGTGGGAGCATCTTGTTGTACTGAATGTATTTCTGGTATTGAAAGGTACACATTATCTCCTGTATGACATGAAGACCCCTACATTCAAGCTGATGACTTCAGCTAGTGCTTAAACCAAAGAACAGGGGATCATGGGTAATTGTTCACTCTACACGATTTTCTCCTTACATGCTGACACTTGAATCTGACTCCTCTATGGGATGGGCTTCCACCAGAATAGAATCAGGCACTTAAGCATTGTTGAGAAGATAAAATAAGGGACTGTAAGTTTATTAGAAGAAAACTCAGTCCCAGGGGAGGAACCAGGACAGGAAATTATTTGAGTTCTTGCCAACAGGGCTGGGATTCAAGGCAAGGTTTCTGATATATCAGGGAACTAGATTGGAATCTGGGATCCATTGGTCCAGGTCATAAAATCCAAAGGTTAGGATTCTAGGTGCTAGACCGTGCCTAAATGCAAAGCTTTTTCTCCTAACTGTACGTTCTTCCTTTCCTCCTCCATTGTATTTGTCATTCTTTTAAGCCACTCACCCTCTGAACCCCTTTCATTTGTGGGTAGGAATGGAGTCCATATCTTCCTCTAAAGATTTAACACACCAGATACTTTTTGTAGCCTCCCTATAGGAAGAAAAGACACACAACTCAGACTCTGATGCTTGTCACATTCACTGAAGACCTTGAATCAGAAGTTAGTGACCAAGAAGCAGAGCCAGTAGAATGGAGAGTGGACGGAGTCATCAGCTATGTCTAGTTTCCAGAGGCGTGAGGGGAAGTGGTTCTTAGGAATAGCATCCAGAGTCCAGCATTAGGGCTTCACGGAACAAGGGAGAATGTCTATACCCAATGGTGACATCAGTGGCATCTTCACTGGGTCATTTCTGTGCTGGTTAGTCATTGTTCATGGCTGCCTAGCCTCCAAGTCTGGTTCTCCAGCCTTTTTGGAGATTCTCAGTGCTCCCCCAATTCCTTTCTAAAAACTCCTTTTTTGGTTAAAATAATCAGAGTTGGGTTTTTTTGCTCACAATCAGGAACTTTGGTGGAGACAGCAATTGATAATCAAATGAAAACTGCAAAAAATTTACATGACAGAAGATAAATGGTTTTATAAACTCACAGAGATTGATTTCATGGTGGCAGAGTCTTTTTAGAGGCTTCCCTGATGGCTCAGCGGGTAAAGAATCCACCTGCAATGCAGGAGACATGGGTTCGATGTCTGGTTTGAGAAGATCCCCTGGAGGAGGGCATGGCTACCCACTCCAGCATTCTTGCCTGGAGAATCCCAGGAGCCTGGCGGGCTACAGTCCAAAGGGTTGCAAAGAGTCGTACGTGACTGAGCAACTAAGCACATGCACAGTCTTTTTAAATATTATAAATGCCCTTCTTCTTCATTTGGATCTCTGGTTATTTCGACAGCTCTTAAGTAAAGAGGATGAGGACTCAGTAGATTTGTCCTCTCTGAGGACCAAGACTGGAGATGCTGGGTGAGGGGAAGATGAAAGCCTTCCAAACTTAGTGTCTGATGTGTAGATCGCCATCTTTGGAGTGTGTGTTGATTTTGCTCCTTATGGATTTGTGAACATGAAGACATCTGGCCAGCCCCCTTTAGAAGCACAGATGAGGATTTATTACGTTAAACAGAAGAATGGAGTGGACTGTCAAAACATTATCATGTGACATTATTATGTGACAGTTTGCTCTGGCCCCACGACCTGCTGGCTCGTAGCACCTGAAGCTCCTTTTCTATAATAGACGGAGATGTCATCACTTCTGGGGTTGCCCCAACTGCCTGTTTAGGGACATGTGGTCAGGCTGAGGGAAATGTCATGGGTCTCTGTTAATCAAATCACATGCAGACCTGGTATGTTTATTGCTTCCGAGTCTAGCTTTTCTAAGTTCTAACCTGGCCTTCAGAGACCACTGTGGCTTGTAGAGAAGCATGAAGATTGGATGTGGGTAGTACCATGGACCGTACTAGAGATCCTAGGATGTTGCTGTTGGTAAACAGTGGGGTGCAAATGGGCTTCCCTCTGGGTGAAGAGACCTCACAGACACAGATGGGAGATGCCAGGATATATTTTCAGCTTGTATTCTTTTAGTTGAAAATTATGACAGCAACTCAATTCAAACGAACTTTCGTTAAAAGAGATGTGTTACGGCTGACATAACTGAAAAGTCTAGGACTGGGGTTCATATGACGTTATGAGCATTTATTCGCTTCCTCTGAGTTCTGCTATATCTATAGTAGCTTTCTTCTCTCCACCTGGTGACCCCTTGCGCATCTAGACTTAGTTTCTACCACCCGAGCAATCCTGATGTAAAAAGAGTTCATCTCTTTCCTGATGGTGCCAGCAAAAATATTGGGGCTGATGTTAATGTTCAGAGGCTTTGATCAGCTCATATGGGGTCACAGGGCCATTCCTGAACTGTGACCAGGAACTGTGATCCACTGTGACTAGCAGGATGGAGTATTTCCACTGGCCAAGACAGGCCCACATGACCACTCCTGGAACCAGGAATTAAGATCAGCATCACCAACTTCATATGGCTTGAAAATCAAGGAAGCTGTTTCTTCAAAGAAATATTAGGATGTTCTCACCCCAAGATGCTAGAATAGGCAGAGCCACAGATGTCCACCACCCAGCGAAGGTGATTTGAGGGAGAGATCTGAATTGAATGGTAGATCCCTTAACCTCTCAGGAAGTTGGATTTCTAATGGGATTGAGAAAGTCTGGCCCATAGATCATACCTATTCATTGGTGCTGAAACACCCAAGTGATGACTTTGGTATCAGTGTTAAGGGAAAATGTAATGATATTGGAGTCGTCAGATATGCTGGAAATGTGCAGGGGTCCCCAGACACCAAACTCTCCCCATCAACACAGATGAAACAGGATGAGTGGAGCCCGTGTCGTTTACGGCATCACTCTTTGAAGGTGATACCTCCCTGATCCTCTGTTACAGTAACCTCCCCTGTTCCTGTCCACCTCATCATTCTTCTTATTTCCTCATATCATTCATCAGAAGCTGCAATAAGCATGCTTGTAGATTTGAATACTTGGTAATTGACTTTATCCCTCTACTAGAATTAAATCTGAATAAGAGCAAGATGCTTGATTATCTTGTTCATAATATATACTTTGCTCCAAGGGTAGTGTCTGTCACAAAGTAGGTGTGCAACAAATATTTTTTGACTGGAAGTCAGTAGAAACCCCTGGGTTCATGACCTAGGAACTGGCTTAGGGGAGCTTGGGGTACTTGGTGGTAAACAAGATGCTCTCAATCAGGTTTTTTTTTCTCCATGCTCTTCAGAGATATTTTTTAAATGATAGTTTTGTGTAAAACCTTCCTATGAAATGTAAGGGATCCTGAGGTTGCAAAGGTCAACTCTAGAGATGCCCCCCCACATAAAGGACTCTTCTGTGGATGCTCTGCCCAGATGGAGGAAGCTTCTATTTTATTTAGCTGTCTGTGGATCGCTCTTCTCAGAGTTGCTGTCTCATTGCATCCTCCCGAGACACTTGGCACAGTTGCCGCTGCGGGAAAAGAAAAGCACAGAGGTTTGCAGACCCTCGTGTCTCCCTGCCAGATTATAAACTATCGGAGGGTGAGGACTGGGTTGTGCTCACTGCTGTGCCCCCACCAGGCATGGTACAGTGTTCCGCACGTAGTGAGTGGATGTTGGTTGACTCAAAAGAAATAGCATTTAATTCAGTCCCTAAATCTGTGTCCCCACAGCGACCTGAAACTTGACAATGTGATGCTGGATTCCGAGGGCCACATCAAGATCGCTGATTTTGGCATGTGTAAGGAAAACATCTGGGACGGGGTGACAACCAAGACCTTCTGTGGCACCCCAGACTACATCGCCCCCGAGGTGAGCTGACGCCAACCCCTCAGGCGTGTCTGTTGTACTGATGCCTTCCCTGAGCCCTAGGTGGCCACACTGCAGCTGGGTGAGTCCAAGGGGTACCAGACAAGCGGGACCTCGGGCTGGTCCTTCTCCTAGACTCTAACTCGTTCCTTTGTGATCACACATGTAAATTAACTTAGCACACATCCCAGAAGCTCAGACCCAAAATACATCAAGGTTTGGGAGAAAACTTAAATAAAACTCCAAAGAACCATCCACCACACATCAGTAAGATTCTTCGCCAAGCTGCTATGGCTCATGGCCATATGATA
Organism: Cervus elaphus; assembly: GCF_910594005.1. Classification (NCBI taxonomy): domain Eukaryota; kingdom Metazoa; phylum Chordata; class Mammalia; order Artiodactyla; family Cervidae; genus Cervus; species Cervus elaphus. The sequence goes on from NC_057824.1 coordinate 35,915,481, forward strand.
CCTCCTAATTATGCCACTGAGACGTGTGTTCAGGGGAGAGGGAAAGGCAGAGGAGTAAGAGAAAGAGAGATTGATTCCCGGGACAGGTTCTGTGTGTTCATAGGTATTCAGTAAGTTGTGCTCAATCCTGAAAGACTCAGCATTTTTCTTCCTATGATTAAGATATAAATGAAAGTGTGAAGATTTATTTTAGTGCCTCCCTCCCTTCCCAGAGGAAGCGGTCAGTTGCAGAATGGATTTCCCCAACGTGTCATGGTACAAAAATTTGTGCCAGATGATGGCCTCCCTTTTTCTCTGAATTGGTGCTCAGGAAGGTGGCATCCTGCAATCTGTTACTGGATTTTTATGGCAAGGAACTGCGAGCTTGGCATAGAGTCTTGGAAATGGACATTCTAGAATTCCTCTCTTCTTGACTGTTCAGGTTTCATATGTAACAATGGTGATGGGAGGACCCGTGTCACTAAGTAGCTTGGCACTGAATTTAAAACCTGCCTACTCTATTACCAAAGCTCTTCCTCTTTTAGGAATCTAGTTTGCAACATACACACACACAGACACACAAACACACACCGTACTCGGAAGGATGTGTCTTCAAAGTCCTTTCTTCATTGCAGCACTATTTTTAATAGTGAAAAATAGGACACAGTCTCAGTGACTACCAGTGAAGGAAAAGGGTTGCAATTCATATTAAGAAATATTATGCAGCCCTTGTAAAGATCAGAACACACCTGCCTGTACTAACTTGAACAGTGTTTGTTAATCAAGGGATGGACAATAGAATGAACGATTTATAGTATGGAATACTGTGCTGTGCTTAGTCGTTCAACCATGTTCAACTCTTTGTGACCCCATGGTCTGTAGCCCACCAGGCTCCTCTGTCCATGGGGTTCTCCAGGCAAGGATACTGGAGTGGGTTGCCATGACCTCCTCAGTGTGGAATACTATTAGACATCAATTCAAAAAGTGAATGAGATGTATATGCAGATATTGAAACATTGTTGAGAGGAAAAAATCAAGCTACAGAATGATAAATACAGTATGATGCCATTTATGGTAAATAACAACACAAGGAACACTGCTATATGTTTCTTACAAGTATTTAGATATGCATGCAGAAGTATAGGAAATGCATGAAGAGTCCAGACTGGTTTTACAACACTGGTTACCTCTGAGGGTAAGGCCATTGTAAAAGAAAATTAGCTTAATTGGTATACTGTTTTAATTTTCCACAAGGTAAATGTATTTGTGTATTACTTGAGGAATTGCAAAGTAATTGCAAAGGAAAAGTAAATTGTAAAGGAATTGCAAAGTAATCCTTTGAGCACTTAACCCTTTATTAGGACCCAATGGAGTTTTTCCTGTGTGACATACATTGCTTTATTATCATTGTGTTAATTAGTTAGGATATCAGATACAGTTCCTTGATCTGCTGTGAGTTCAGTGATCTCTGGTTCACAAGGCCTGCTGCCCTTTACCATCACCTGGGGAGCTTTTGTTATTTTTTTATTTAATTAATTTTTTCCCCCTCCACACAGCACCGCAGGATCTTAGTTCCCCAACCGGGAATAGAACGCTTTTATTGGAAACTCAAAGTCTTTAACCACTGGATGGCCAGGGAAGTCCTTGGGGAGCTTTTGAAAAATGGAGATGGCCAGGCATCACCCTAGATGAATGGAATCAGAATCACTGCAGAGTGGGCCCCCACATGTGTGGTTTTCAAAGATTCCTGAATGCTCGTAAAGCCCCAAGTTGCGTTACTGGGGAAACTGCATCCTCCTCCAGCCTGCAGCCCACAGCCTGCTGGTGGGAGGAATAAACTGCAGGTCAGGTTTCCCCCTGCTTTGCCATTAACTAACCCCCTCGCCTCTGGCAACTTCTTTCACCTCCCAGGCTCTATTTCCCTTTGTGAAAGGATTAACTTGTTAGGTTGTCAGGAGGATCAAAAGAGACATGAAGTACTTTAAAAGTGTGAAAACACTTTCAATAAGTGTTCTCACAGAAAGCTTTCCTTCATCCGTTGCAGGCAGTTCTCCTCAGAGGACACTTGTGATTTCAGGGCAGAAGCCAAGGTGGGAGATGGAGGTGGATAAACAGACTTTATAGCCAAGCTTTATAGGCAGGCTTGCTCAGACACATTTGTTGAGTAAAACCAACTATCACTGAATTAGAGAACTTTCAAGTCATGGCTGACATTTTGAGGGCATAATATGTGAGAGGCACGTATTTCTCTTAGTAGTGGTGAGAGTGGGCACCCTTGTCTTGTTACTGATTTCAGGGGAAATGCTTTCAATTTTTCACCATTGAGGGTAATGCTTGCTGTGGGTTTGTCAATATAGCTTTTATTATGTTGAGGTAACGTATTTCTCTTTCATCCTATTAAAACTCTATGACATAGATATTATTACACACTTGGTTTTGTAGATGAAGAAACAGACTTCGAGACGTTGAGTAACGTCTCCCAGGGTCACAGGCTGGGCAACAGCAGTCAGGATCCCATCTCCGCACTGCGTGGTCCTCAGTCCTCAACCTCTTAACCTTTGCTGTATCACCTTCCAATCTTTTCTTTTCTTTTTTAACTTTTTATTTTGTGTTGGGGTAGAGCCGATTAACAATGTTGTGAGTTTCAGGTGAACAGGGAAGGGACTCAGCCGTACATATACACGTATCCATTCTCCCCCAAACTCCCCTCCCATCCAGGCTGCCACGTAACGTGGAGCAGAGTTCCATGTGCTATGCAGTAGGTCCGTGTTGGTTATCCATTTTAAATATAACAGTGTGTACATGTCCATCCCCAGCTCCTTAACTAATCCCTTTGATACAGTTAGGTTTCACCCCTATATCCTAATGGATGGTCACACAGCTGTTCTAGACTTTACCATGCTCTGGCAATTTGGTCATAAGTATGAAAACCTTTAAAATTATATATATACCATTTGATTCACCAGTTCTACTCCTAGGACTTTATCTTAAGGAAAGAAAATTGGACAGATTTCCACATATCTAATTACACGGAAGAACCTAATCAGTTGGGTATTGATGAAATAGAGTTTGGTATATCCACCCAATGGAACATTATGCAGAAGTAAAAGCTGGTTGTGTTGATGTACAGGTATTAGCATGAAAATGCTAAATGAATAAAATGCTTTATTAAAGTTCCATATATTAAAGTATTTATGTAAAGCACACTCATACACACAGAGTTTAATATATACTAATAGAAAAAATCTAGAGGAAAATAGACCAAATATCAATCATAATGTCTCTCTTGATAAAGAACTATTGTAATTGCATTCTCGTAGCTTATCTATATTTTAAATAAATAATAATAACTGCTATTACATTTTTTAACTTAAAAATTTTTGAATTGTGGCAAAAAAACACATCACCATCTTAACCATTTCTAAGTTCAGTAGTCTTACATATGTTCACATTCTTGTGTAAATGCTATTACTTTTATCATGAGAAAGAAGGACGAGTTTTCTCCTTTAAAATGCCGTGCTCACTGTATTAAAATTAAAAATAACACAACCGTACTAAGTGCTTTGAAAAGGCAATGTGACATACACAGATGCCTTCCCCGCCTGCAGGTATCTCTGTAAAGGATATCCATCTTCTTAAGGTAAAGAAATAGCTTCGGTGGGCCCTGGACTCCCTCTTCACTCCTTTAGACAGAGGCCCACATCTGGGACTGTGACGGCCAATTTAATCTTTCACAATGGGCGGGTGTCAGGCCAAGGAAGAGCTCTCCCCCCACCCCGCCACCCCCCAAGGATGCCCCACTCTTATTGTAAGAGAAGCGCATATTCATTCTCAGCCACTGCAAGAACCTGCACATCTCCCTGACAGATGCCTTCTGTTTTCCAGATAATTGCTTATCAGCCCTATGGGAAGTCCGTGGATTGGTGGGCATTTGGCGTCCTGCTATATGAGATGTTGGCTGGGCAGGTAATTGAATTTTAACTGACTTGTGAGGGAAGTCCTCCCCCACCCCCATCCCTGTGGGGATCTCTCTTTAAGAGAGTGTGTCAGCCGGATACCAGCACATAGCTCTGAACCTCTGTGATTTCCATGACCTTGGGGTTACCCTTGTCTGTTGACCAGCTTTCCTTATCCTCTTCCTGGAAGCCCTGGGGCTGGCTTGGCTGTGGACCCCAGGAAGCTGGGCCTGCTGGTTTGGGGCAGTTGGGCGGGGGGTGGTTCATGCAGGACTCCTCCCACCCTGTGCTCCCTCCACAGGCACCGTTTGAAGGGGAGGATGAGGATGAACTCTTCCAGTCGATCATGGAACACAACGTGGCTTATCCGAAGTCCATGTCCAAGGAAGCTGTGGCCATCTGCAAAGGGGTGAGCAAACCCCTTAAAGCTGGCAGCCAGGACCACCGCCTACAGGGGTGCAGGGGTGCCCTGCACAAGGATGCTGCGCCTGGGGCGGGGGAGGGGTAGTGGCGGTCAAACGCCACCCCTGGTCCACTGGCCCCTCTGTGAGCCGGGTAAAGACCTGCTGCCTCCCAGAGGAAAGGGAGCTTTCTTCTGGTTCACACGGAAGCACCATAGAGGCCTGCCTGCAATAGCATGTTGCTGCTGGCTGGGCTCCAGGCTCTAGGCCAGCAGAGAGTGCTGAATGAATGAAGTGGGGAGCCTCAGAGTGCTGAATGAATGAGGTGTTGGAATGAATGAGGTGGGGAGCCCAGAAACTTTTCCAAAGAGCTGGAACCCGGGGAAGGTACCCAAGAGGGGTGCGGCATGATCGGTCAGCCTCACTCAGTGCTGGGGCTTACGAGTCTAGTTAATAGTAAGAACGTGTGACTTTTGTCCTAAGAAAATAATCACAGTATTGAGTTTAAAGGATCCTCTAGATAAGTTGACCCAAATTGAGTGTCTCCCAACCCCCACTCTCCCCCTAACCCACAAATGACTGAAAAGTTTGCAAATTTGTACATTGTGATGTATGCACATTAACCTGTAAACAAAGCGGGACACCTGTTCTGGGTAAGGATTGCTTGTTTCGATCTCGTGTTTGGCCAGGACATGCTCACAGTGACCTGGGTGAATCCCTAGAGACCAGTGGTCCCCCCTGTTGGCACCATCAGGATGACCTGTGGTGCTTTTTTTAAAGGCACACACCTCAGCCTCCACCCTAGAGATTAAGTCTGACATCCATCTGTATTGTGAAAAAGTCCCCGTGTTGCTTAAAAACCACTGCCTTTTAAGTATATTATTTGAATGTGGTAACTCTTCCACCCTGATGAAAGTATGAAAGTAACACTGTGAGACCCCAAGGAACAGGAGTCAGGGATGCTGCCTTTATGAAGTTTTCCTTCCCACCAGTCAGCCGTGCCAGCATGGCTCAGGGTTAGAGCATGCCCACCTGTGTGTCTGGATAACCCAGGGCTGCTGGTTCTAGATCCTCATGGTGTTTGCAGAGTTCTCATTGCCCAACCCAGCCCTGCCCTTCCTAACCCATCAGATGGCGTGTGAGCTGGCCTGAGTGAGGGAAAGCTGAACTCGGGAGGTTTGTAACAGCTGGGCCAAGCTCCATCTAGAAGCACCTTGTTCTGCTGCCTAAATTCCCACTCTCAGTGAATCACCTAAGCTTTGTCAGCTGCATAGGTTAGGATGCAAATATCCCTGGGGAAGACATATGTGAATTCATCTCAGTCCCTAACATCTTAAAATTTATAGTTTGAAAATAGTTTTTGAGGGTATGAGGCAGGAAGAGGGAAGAGGAGGAACAGGGCGTGGAGAGGTTCATGTGCTTGCCCAGTCACTCAGTTGTGTCCGACTCTTTGTGACCCCATGGACTGTAGCCCGCCAGGATCCTCTGTCCATGGGATTCTCCGTCCATGGGATTCTCCAGGCAAGAATACTGGAGTGGGTTGCCATATCCTCCTCCAGGGCATCTTCCCAAGCCAGGGATCAAACCCGGGTCTCCTACATTGCAGGCTGATTCTTTACCATCTGGGCCACCAGGGAAGCCCAAGAATACTGGAGTGGGTAGCCTATCCTTTCTCCAGGGGATCTTCCCTACCCAGGAATTGAACTGGGGTCTCCTGCATTGCAGGTGGATTCTTTACCAGCTGAGCTGTTCATGAGGAGCTTAAACGAAGCCCTTGGCAAATAAAGGGCATAGAACAAGGCCAGGGCAAACCCCTGCAGTCATCATACAGGGTGGGGAGAGAGGGGGAGACTGTATTGGAAGCCAGTCTTTCCTTCAGATAAGAATGTGTCCCCTCCTCTCCTGATTTTTCTGGGAAGAAACCAGCATCTGAGTTCAAGTCCGAGCGTTATTAACCCTGTGACAGTCGGGAAGTTGTTCCACCGCATCTGCAGACTGGGGACACACATATGGGACCACACACAGGGTTCTCTGATCATGAGATGAGTTAATACAAGGAACTCAGTAGAGAGTCTGGCACTCTGTTCCAAAACCCTTGGGTTACGACTCCTGCTGTTACTAATGCTGGCACGGCCATGTTACACGCTAACCCCCTCTTGATATTCGAGTTTGCATTCCCTGTGACTTGGATTTTTAAAGTGGGGGATTTGGGAGCTCAAGACTATTTGTACATTTCAACCCTTCCGCTTCCTAGATGCACAGTCTTGAGCATATTACTTTGCATCTGTGGGCTTCTGTTTCTTTATCTCCGAAGATGGAATAATAATCCTCACTGTACAGAATTTTGGAAGAGTGTTAAATGATGAGGTAACAGAAGAGGAAGCTCCTCGCATAGCGTTGGCACATAGTAGGTGCTCCATGCATGTTCAGGACTTTCCCCTTCACAGCCCTGCCTGCCTAGACAGCTGGGGTTCTAAGTGGGTCATGGAGAAAGGGTTTTCCAGGTCAGCTGCATTCAGCTTCAGCTCCAATTAGCAGTTTCCCTGGTAGAGCAGATTTCTATTAATTTCAGACCCATAACCTTCAGGATTAGCGAGGGTGACTTTCTTACTATTGGGTTTGGAGACCTTTCTGAGTTGAGTTGGCTGAGGCTCCGTGTGGGCTTTTTCTTCAAGGTTGATGCTCCAGAGAAGGAGTGATGCTCAAGTGAACAGCCAAATGCTTCCTCCTGAACCGTGGGCCCCAGGGGATGCATCTGGGAGGTGATCAGAGATCGGAAGAGTGATTAAGTCCAGCTGTCTGCATGGTTGGCTTCGGGCGCCGGAGCACAGCGTGCAAGAGCTGAGCACAGCTTCGCCTTAGTGCTGGGGTGTTTCTGCAGTGGTTTTCCTTCACTTAGCATTCTCCTATTTACATGGAAAGTGAGCTAGGTTTTTGAAAAAGGTTTAATTCCATTTGAAAATATCCTATTATCTAGGGGTCCCCAACTTCCAAGATCTAATGCCTGATGACCTGAAGTGGAGCTGATGTAATAATAATGGGTGAAGCGCACCATAAATGTAATCCGCTAGAATCATCCCCAAACCCTGTCCCAACCTCAATCCGCAGAAAAAATGTCTTCTTTTAAACTGGTCCCCAGTGCCAAAAAGTTTGGAGACTGCTGTTATCCATCCCGTTAAAGACCCTATTTTCCACCATAAAAAAAAATTAGTATGCAGTTTGCTCAGATCACCACTCCCCCTTTGAATAAACTTAAAGCAGACAGAAGCCCCAGTTGGCCATACATTAGGGTGAAAACACTAAGAAACTGTAAGATGGAGCTTTAAGACTCTGGGTCAGGCTGATCTGTTCAAAGCACAGCTCTGTTACTTACCTGGGTGATCTTAGGCAGATGTCTGCTTCTCTGGACCCGGTGTCTTTATGTGGAAAATGAGGATAATAGTTTCTGAGGCCTTAATGCTGTGAAGATGAAAGAGTAACGGGTAATAGCTGGGAAGCCTGAGGCACAGAGCCCGGCACACAGGGAGTGCCCAGGACACGGAAGCTGCTAGTTTTTTATATGTGATTTTATTTATGTATGTATTTTTGGCTGTGCTGGGTCTTCGTTGCTGCCCGGGCTTTTCCCTGGTTGGGGGGAGTGGGGCTGCTCTCTAGTTGCAGTGCACTGGCTTCTCATTGCAGAGCTTCTTGCTGTGAAGCATGGGCCCTAGGTGCACGGGCTTCAGTAGTTAGGGCTTGTGGGCTCTGCGGTTGCAGTTCTAAGGCTCTAGGGCACAGGCTCAGTCATATCGACACACACGCTTAGTTGCTCCGCAGCATGTCTGATCTTCCCAGACCAGGGATTGAACCCGCATCCCCTGCATTGACTGCAGATTCTTTACCACTGAGCCACTGGGGAAGCCCCAGAAGCTGTTGTGGATAGGATTGCTGGTTGTGCTAACCAAGGCCTCGTAACCTTTTCTTTCCTCCCATTCTAATCCTACACAAAAGTCAAGATTTGGCCCAATTTCCTTGCCCTCCCTAAACTTTTCCTGACCAAGCGAGACCACAGATCATCCCTGGGGAACCACATGGAAGCTATGTCTCTAAATGTCCGAGTTTTAGAGGTCAGCAGAGATAAGATCCAATCCCAGCTCTGCCATCTACTGTCTCTGTGAGTCCTTGCCAGTTGCTTAACCCTCTGAGTGTCAATTGCCTTGTCACTCAAGTGGGGAAAAATTAAAACACCCAACTCATTAGGTCATTGTGAGACTCGGGTGAGACGAGGCATAAAATTTATAAAGAAGTAGCTTAGAAACAGAAATGCAGGTTATTTTTCCTCTAGAAGATAAAGCATATGTGGAAAGTATGTGCTTCTCTGTGTGTGTGGGTGTAGAAGGGTAGTTTCTGATGACAGATTATCTGTAGCAAGAATCAGGCTGAGCTGAAAGTCCAACAGAGTAGGTGTGAATTGCTGAATTCACCCCTTCCCCCCATAATCCTCAAGCCCTGGGCAAAAATCTGAGGAGTATGAGGTCATGGGCTTCTTGGTGTCAAGTCAACTCCAGGAAGCTTCATGGTCTTGTATGTTTCAGTTGTTTTGTTTCTTCTTTTGATGGCCTCTTGCTGATCTTTCTTTTTTAAAAAATTAATCATCAACTCCTCCGTCTTGACTCTCTGTGCATTTGCTTAAGTCTTGAGATCAGAGATATTTTCCTGCTGCTTTGGACTCATTTACAAGAGGGAGCCTGTCTGGTTTCATCTTGTTATTTAGCACTGGCTCAGAGACCCAAAGATGGAGGGTTTTGATAATTAAGTAATTTAAATGGGACACCAAAGAAACCTCAGCGGAGTTTAGTGTAATGTGTGATACAAGGGAAATGAGCTGGGCTAGGTTTTGACTATTTAATGAGCTTTCGGAAAGTAATTACTTGAAACTTGGGTCCATTTGACTAATATTTTTTCTTCTTTCTTGTCATTTTCACAAGCGCTTTACTGAGAAATGCAAATATTATCTGAATGAACGTGCCCTTTGCTTTGGTCAAACTCCCGTTTCCTCGTGGTGGCAGGAGGAGAATTTGAAGATATTGAAACTGTTCTCATTAAATGCATCAGTAATTGCGTAGAAATCATTCTTAAATCAAAATGCACCATGTGATATTTCTGACTTGAAGTTCAGGACCACAGTCAGGCTGAAGTGTGCTTAACTGTAAGGGACTTTGCTCTGGGACCGGGAGCAGCAGACACTACTCTTGGGTCTTCCTATTAGAAAGACCTGGCTGGGAAATTACTGCTGGGATGAAAAGCCAAAAATAAAGATTTAGTTGGGACTCTTCTTTGCGCTGTCTTCCCTCATTCATAGGAGTGATCATTTCTGAGAGTCCCACATCTCCTCTTCTGAAATTCATTCTACATTTCTCTTTCTCTTGAAGCTGATGACCAAACACCCAGGCAAACGTCTGGGTTGTGGACCTGAAGGTGAACGTGACATCAAAGAGCACGCGTTTTTCCGGTATATTGACTGGGAGAAACTTGAACGCAAAGAGATTCAGCCCCCATATAAGCCGAAAGCCGTAAGTAAACTGTTCTCTAAAGGCGGTTGGGTCCACATCATGACATTTTTTGGGTCCACGTCATAACAGGCTCTTTTCCTCTCTCCGATGTGTGTGCCCTTGCTGCCCTCTGAGAGGTGGACCTCGATGAACATGTCTACAAGTGCTCATATTTACACTCAAATGCAGCGGGTACAAAAATGGAGATTTCTGTCCGCACAGTCTCGATATATGCGGGAAAGACCATGGATGTTGTGTTTTTGTTTTATTGATTCAATTATTGTAACCGTCTGAGCTGGCAGCTTTGGGGGAATGGTTTTCGGGTGAGCCGAGTTCAGATCCATTTTTGGACTGTGATAAAGAATCTAATTTCGCCCTCGGTCTTTCCTTGGTTCGACTGTGTCATTTTCTCTTCAAACTGACATTGAAAAGGTCATGTTGTTTATCTCAACAGTATTTAAATTTAATTCTGAAATATACACTCCATCTGAGTCAGTAAAGAAGATAGAACCCCGAGCCAGCTCCCACCCAAGGCGAACCAGAATGAAGCAAAGGCTGGCGTGATTGTAAAGCTCTCCCAAAGGCTCTGGGTGTGGATATGGCTCTTGGGGAATTGTTTTAAGAGTGAAAATTTCACATTTCCCAAGGTCGTGTGCATGCAGGAGCGCTTTTGTCCCCAAGGACTCGGCAGGGAGGAGGAGTTTTCTTCTGGATTAATCAGGACCGTGATTCTACCGGAAGGATATTTCTTTGTTAAAGTACACGGGAGACCTGGTGATTTTATTATGGGTTGTAACTGCTGGCTAAGGCTGAAAAGTAGTAAGCCTGAACATAAACTTTGTCATCAAAACCAGAAGTCATGAGGATCTCAAATGTGAAAAATGATGGTGAAAGTGGTGCTTGTTTTGATACTATTATTATTAATTTCATGACCACTTATCTGGCCATATTAAGCAGTTCACACATAGCATCTAAGCAAACCCTCAAAACAAAATGTTACACAGGTGCTGTTATTCCATGTCATGGAAGAGGAAATGGAAGCTCATAAAAGTTGAGTGTTCTGTCCAAGTTCATTCAGCCAGTGTGTAAGGAAGTGAGGATTCAGAGAGTCTGACTCCGTTAGAGGCAATACCAGGATGCCTGGGGCAAAGGACTTGTAGTTGAAGGAAGCCTCCCAGGTGCTTCTCACATCTCCCAGCCCTGCACACCCCAAATGATTAGATTCACAGAGTCCCTGATGAGTCCTACTTCTCTCTGGACAATTCCTGGTGTTCAGTCATGGGGTCCTTTAGAGGCAGCGAGTTCCACATTGTGGTCCTTCTGATTGTTGCCAGTGTATATAGTGATACCAAATCAACCTCCTCAGAATTTCCATCACTGAGTCCTGTTCTGTCAACCAGAGTCTCTTTCTCTGATACTCCGGAAACCTGCAGTTTCTGGGCTCAACACGCCCCTTCTCCACCTGTAAGCATGTCCCATATGACATCACCTGTTGTCCTCCAGGTTAACAACATCCATCTTGAAATGCAGACACAGAGTCCAAAAGTCTGTTCTGTACATCTGTGTCTCTTTTTCTGTTTTGCATATAGGGTTATCATTACCGTCTTTCTAAATTCCATATATATGTGTTAGTATGCCGTAATGTTCTTTATCTTTCTGGCTTACTTCACTCTGTACAGTGGGCTCCAGTTTCATCCATCTCATTAGAACTGATTCAAATGAAAGCCTCCAACTAATAAAAATAAATGGGAAAAAAAAAAAAAGAAATGCAGACACAGGGTTGAGCACAGTATTCCTAATCGTGTCTGACCCTCATGAATACAGTGGGTCCAGTAAACCATCTCTTGATTGTCTTCCATCTGGAGAACTTGGACAAGTCGTTTCCCCTCTCTGCTCCTCTGTAATACAGGGATGACGACAGTTTCTCTATCAGGGGAGGGTCATGATGCGTAAAGCACTCAGTACATGACTGGTAAACAGCAGGCACTCTGGGAGAGTTGATGATTTTTGTTAGCGACATGTCACGTGTTGGTCAGTGTCTCAGGTGCAGGGTCTTTGAAGGGGCAGAGCAGTATAGGGTCCTGCTGGTGCTAGTCCGTAAGATAATGTCCGTATGTGCGCTTGGGGTTCGTGTGTCCACCTGCATGTCATAGGCAGTATCATCATTTTTATTATACGTAAGAAAAGAGAAAAAAGCAATCTGAAAGACAAGAGTGGGTTCTCTAGTCAGGAAACTGGGAACTTGAGGGGGTACACACACCCTATTTGGGTTTCGCGGGGCTATTCATGAGGTCTCAATATGCAGATCAACCTCTCTCCACTTGGCTAGAGGAGAGATGTACATGCCCCCATCCCCACCAGAATTGAACCACTGACATTTGAGGTTCATTCCTTGCTTGGAGAGCAGTGGTTTTCAAAGAGTGGTCCCCAGACCAGCAGTATCACCTGGAAACTTGAGGAATGAAATTCTCAGGCTCCCACCCCAGACCTCCTGAATCAGAAGCCTTGCTGTGGGGCTCTCAAGGTGAATCTGATGGACGCTCCAGGCTGGGACTCACTGCTGTGGAGTTCATGGTCAAAAGCTCTTTCAGGGATGCTAGACAGAGGCCAAAGGAACATGGCAGGGAGAGAAGTCTCTTTAAGGGGAAGACAATGGTTTTCTGAGGGAGGAGGGGCACCTTCCAGGAACAGGTCAGAGACTCAGATGGCTACAGAGGCCAAGCAGGTAATGTCAGTGAGGGAGGTGGGAGTGGTTTAAGGAGGGGCAGATGGGGGGAGCTGGTGGTTCTCAAAGCTCAACAGGTGGGTGTTCATCTCCAGCTGACCAGTCGGAGGGTCCTGTGGATCATCACTGATTGTTATTATTTTCTTTTTATCTTATTCATGAAAGTAAGTGTGGTCTTTCCCTGGGGACCTTCTATGAGGCAGGCAAGGGGCCTGCCAGGTCGGTCCTGTGGTCGATGCAGGCTCTGCAGTGCTGCATCCTCCTCAGGACCTTTGTATGAAATCTCACTATTTTAAAAAAACATATCAGCAACAACATTTTAAAAATTAAACACAACTCCAGTCAAATAAAACACCCATGAACCACATGTGGCTGTCAGTTTATCACCTCTAGGGTAGCGATCTCGCAGAGTCTGGTTGATGTTTAGCTGGGTCCCATAAGTGCTGGTTACTTACAACCGGAGTCCACTTTGGCTGGTTAAATACTTTGAATATTTACCTTGGCTCACAGAGGGTGCTCAGGAAAAATGAGCTGTTCTTATCATTGATAACACAAAATGGTTACAACAGCTAGTGATGATCCGTAGGATCCTTCAACTGTTCTGTATTGGATATGGTTTCCAACAAGCTGATGTCTTGAAATGTTTGTGTGGTTTAACAATGAACTTCAAAGTATAGTGACTGGACTGGGCTGTAGACTTCAAGATGTTCTGCCATCACCTCTAAGGGGAGGAGACACTGGATAAAGAATTTCGAATTCCTAGGGTAAATTCAAAATAAACGTAATAATGTATACACTGGACTTCCCTGGTAGCTCAGCTGGTAAAGAATCCACCTGAAATACAGGAGACCCCAGTTCGATTCCTGGGTCAGGAAGATCGCCTGGAGAAAGAATAGGCTACCCACTCCAGTATTCTTGGGCTTCTCTTGTGGCTCAGCCAGTAAAGAATCTGCCTGCAATGTGGGAGACCCCAGTTTGATTCCTGGGTTGGGAAGATCCCCTGGAGGAGGGCATGGCAACCCACTCCAGTATTCTTGCCTGGAGAATCCCTGTGGACAGAGGACAGCCCATGGTGGGCTACAGGCCATGGGGTCACAAAGAGTCGGACATGTCTGAGCGACTAAGCACAACATAGCACAATGTATACATCACACACTCATTCGATTCGACTTGGGTATATGCCTTCCACATAGCAGTTGCCAGCCCTAGAGCCCCCAGCCCCCACCTAAGGATTTCACATTTTCCCTTTCCCCACACTTTCTGAAAGGCCCTGGTGAGTGTGTGCAGAGTTCCATGTGCCTCTCAGGATATTGAAAAGCGTGCACGTATCTGTCAGCGTTCCTGACTCATGCATGCTATTAAATAGAGTGCAGCAAAAGAAAGAAAAACCACGGGGCAATAACAGAGGATTATATTCAAACACCAGTGAAGGGTGCTATTATTGAAGGTTCATTAAAATAATTTTAAATGGATTTTTAAAGTCGTTCTCAGTGCATCTTTTATTGTGGCAGGAGCTGTTCACATAGTATCGTTGGAAACTACTGAAATGCACTGGCTTCATGTATTGTTTCAGGGTACAAGAGTGATTTTTTTAATGTGCATCCAATTGTGTCATTCTCTTGCTTAAATCTCCCCCCTCCAGCCCCCTCCCCCCCCGAACCTGCTCCACCAATGGCTCTCTGCCCACCCCTGGGATAATGTCTGTTGTTCCTCAGCATATATGGCTTTTAGGGTCTTCCTTGAACCAACCTCTACTGCCTCCCCAGGCTCCTAACTGCAAGAACTGGCATTGCTGAGTGTCGTTCTGCTCCTTAAACTCGAAGTGCCTTCCTTCCCTTCCTGGCTCTTCCCAGGCAGAGCCAGCCACCCTGAAATCCCAGAGCCATCCCCTGCTCCCTCCCTCCCTCACCCTCTTGGTACCTTCCTCCTTCCTCCTCATCAAATCAGTAAACTGTCACCCACTCAGGGAAGCTCTTGTCAATTGCCGAGTAGGGATCATCTGCTAAAGTCCTATCAACAAACTCATCACACTTTGTTGTAATTGTTCCGTGTAAGGTCTGTCTTTCTGGCGAGACTAAAAGACTGTCTTTTTCATTGTTGGGTCCCAGTGCTTAGCGTCAGGTTGAGCACATAATGGGTGCTTAATAATTTTTACTGAATAAATGAATGATTCAGTGAAAGGCTGTCAAATAAGATGTTGCAGTGCACTGTGCTGAGGAACATACTGGATTCTTTAGGGATATTTGTTAGAGCACAGAGGGGATTTTTGTCAAGCCCAGCAGCGAAGCTCAAATAAATTGGTTGTTGTGTAAGTTACCCTATTTATAAAGGGCTATAATTTGGGTACTGAATTGTATCTGTCATAGCATCGTTTGGTTGTGTGATGAAAGATCTGATGATGCAATGCATGAATTGTTGCACTTTGGATGGGGAGGACTGTGACTCCCGTAGCTGTCATTGCCCAGCCAATGGTACATGCGCCATGATGTAGCCTAGGAGAGCTTCTTTAACGTTAATGTGCACACAGGGTCTTTTGGGCATGTGATTAAAATATGAGTTCTGATTCAGCCAGTCTGCAACAGGGCCTGAGATGCTGCATTTCTATGATGCTCCCAGATGAGATACTGCCGCTGGACCACGGCCTAGCAGGTGCTAGGACGTGGTTCTGTGGGTACCACCAGCCAGCGAGCTGACTGGTAGATCCTGTTATAACTGGTGTGCCCTGTGGCATGGTGAAGGCTGTGCTGAAGGGGTGTAGAGGCCTCAGTACAGAGTGTTCTCGGTATGTGACTTGAGACGCCTGGCAGGGTCTTCTGGGTCAGTGCGTGGTGGGTGGGTGGGAGGTGCTGGTTTGTGGACGAAGGGCAGAGTATGTGACTGGGTGTGTCGTGGGGCAGTGGGCTGAGAAGCGGTGTGTTCTGGTTCTGTCCTCTAGTGGGGGTGTTATGGATCATCCATTCAGCACCTGTTTATTAAGGTTAGGTGCTCTTCCAGGTAATAGAGACACAACAGTAAAAATAATAAAAATCTCTGCCCTTGTGGAACTTAATCTTCTAGAGGGAGTGGGCAAATAATAAACATAGAAATCAGTGGGTATGTTTGTTAGAAAGCATTATGGAGGGGTGGGAACTTGGAGAGCTGGGTCACAGAGAGGTCAGTCTTACAGTTTCTCTGTTTATTTATTTGATGGCATTGTGTCTTAGTTGTGGCACTCGGGCTCAGAAGTTGCAGTGTGTGGGCTCCTCAGTTGCTTGAGATGTGTGGGATCTTAGTTCCCTGACCTGGAATCAAACCCTCATCCCCTGCATTGCAAGGTGGATTCCTAACCACTGGACCACCAGGGAAGTCCTCAAGAGGTCAGTTTTAAATAGGGTTGTTGGAAAGCCTCACTGAGAAAAAGATATTTCAGCAAAGATGGGAAGAAGGTGAGGGAGGGAGTGAGCCATGTGTGTATCTGGGGGTGAAAGTGGTTTGGTAGTAGTAACAGGTGCAAAGGCCCTGAGGCAGGTGTAAAGGCCCTGAGGCAGGAACTTGCCTGGCACATTTAGGAAAGAGCAGAGACTCCAGGTGGCTGAGCTGAGTGGGCAGGGGAGAGAGTAAATGGAGATGAGATCAGAGAGGCCATGGGAGGAGCAGGTGGTACAGGCCACTGGAAGGTCTTTGGCTTTTACTCCAACTAAGATGGGCTGAGAAATAGCTTGATCTGACTGTTGTGGGGACAAGGGTAGGTTGCTGATCCAGGTGAGAGGTGCTCAACACATGGACAGGATGATGTTCTAGCCTCCCAGTTGAGTTCATCTTGGCTTCCCCAGTCCCTCCCCAGTTCCTGGCACCTGGTGGGTGCTCAGTAATTACCCCAGGGGCATGAAGCAGTGGATGAAGAAGACTCCGGACTACCTGCATAATTGCCCTCAGGAATAAAGTGATGGCTGTGTGTTGGGCCTGGTGAGAAGTAGGGTGAACTGATGAAATGGATAGTCATGGAAGCTTCTGGAGCCCAGAGTGCCAGCTTGAGGGCATAGAGCAGAGCGTGGTCATCCAGTGGGTTATATTTCTTCGGGTCCGTGTGAATGATGTCATGATATGGGAAGCTCCATGTGCCAAGGGCTATAACCGGAAGTTCCCTCTGGGTGACCAGCTCGGAATTTGGCTGTGCTCTAGTGGAGGGTGCATTGAGGCCACTCTGGTGAGCATGTTTTATTGGAGAATTTGTAGTATGAGGTGCTATAGTCTCACAGATGTTAGCAAGATAGGCTTGCCTGTGTGTGGTAGTCACTCGTCTGTCTCTGACTCTTTTCGATCCCATGGACTGCAGCCAGCCAGGCTTCTCTGTCCATGGGGTTCTCCTGGCAAGAATACTGGATTGGGTTGCCATTTCCTTCTCCAGGGGATCTTCCCAACCCAGGGTTTGAACCCAGGTCTCCTGCATTGTAGGCAGATTCTTTACCGTTTGAGCTACCAGAGAAGCCCAGGCTAGCATAAGGTCTTTAAATCAAAATGCCTGAACGAGTAACATCCACTGGTGTCCATGACACCTCATGCAGAGCTCACTGGGAAGGCAAGGAAGGGACACCGACCTCGGGCTTGAGGCTCCAGCTGCCCCATGGAGGCAGCCCTGGGATCAACTTAGCCAACGGGCAATGCAGCTCATTGAAAAAGGAGAGAAAAGTCTTAGTAACAGGGCAACAAGGATGTCCTGTTTCATTACAGTCCAGAGAGCCTTCATCGCTAGGGTGTGTACAGCCATCTGCCCACTAGTGAACTGGCTCCATTCTTGTTCTAAGACACATCTGATCATCGGTTCACTCTGGGCGGGAGTTGAGTACAGCTGGGCAGGACATAGACATTAAGAAGAACCCCTTCCCTAGATCCTTTCATCCCAGCTGGCCATTGGTTACTATCTAGAGGTGATCAGCCTACTCACCCCTCCTTCCTTCCCTCCCAGCCTCGGTGGCAGGTGTCAACCCCCACGTACAACAGGCTGATGCCAATCATCCCTGCTCTGCTTACCTCTTCTGTAGTCTCATCACGTTTTGTAAAACCCTGTAGAATTTTGAAGCATCTGCATATCTGGAACGTCTTGGAATCTTGCAAACTAAAAAACAAGCAGAAAAACCCAACAGAGCCCCTTATCCCCCATTGTATTTTATTGAGCCTTTCATTTAATATTGTTTCCAAAATACCACATAGGTTACTTACTGGATCACATAGCATTACTTGCGTCTTCTGGGCGTCTAAATGCCGAACTGCTTCAGAGACTCAGTCGTGCTCACAGGACTTGGTTTCTTAGTAATTCTGTCATCTGAAAACACTGTTTATGTAGCTGAGGTCAAAAGCGTCAAGCACTGCTTTAATGAGCTGCAATTCTGTTCATGTGACATTCTCCTCCAAAGCCAATTGCCCTTTACACCGTGTGAGTAAGTGTCTCTGTGTGTGTATCTGAACGTGTGTTTGATGTGCTGACATTTCTGAATTGAAGCCACAAAGCATAACCTTTGTATGTTTGCTATTAAAACTCCAAATTCAAGGCTTAAGAAAGGGAGCTAACTTTTACTTAATATGATTTATTTAAGAATAGAACTTAGCTCCCCCAAGGTACCAAATGCTGAAGAGAATAATACCTTTTTGAATATTAGGATTTAAAATACTTTTTTATAGAACCTATGCTATTCAAATACACTGGAAAAAACATAGAGTTCTTCCGGCAGAGCTAGGCAACTGTATTAAGGGCCTTCCAGGCATTACCTCATTTAATTCTCACAACCCTATGAGGTAGGTGTCATTGTCACCGTATTGCAGATATGAGGGCATGAAACTTGGAAAGGTTAGGACATCTGCTCAAGGTCCAGCAGCTAGGAGGTGGACCCATGGACTCCACCTGCCCAATATCTTGGAAAAATTATTAGAAGCACTTGGAGCCCCTTTTAATAAGGTCTGTGATTGCATTGATGGGAGAGAACCTTGATAACAGCGTCTAATGGTGTCTGTTACATAATAGAAAAAGACGAAGTATTCTTACAGTTCAAATGAATTAAAATTTATTTTAAAATATTGCAGCAAACAGTAGCATATTCACACCTTTTACAAGTTTCTGGCAGGATTTTTAAAAGATGCAAATCTCACTTGTTCCTTAAGGTGTTGATTTCGAGGCTGACAAAGACAGCAGACATTGAATAACCCCTGGATGCGGGGCATGGCAGCATCTGAAATGAGGCCTTCAGGACAGGCTCAGTAAGAAGTAGACGTTTCCCCACCCAGTTGTTTGTTCTCTTGGTTATTCAGAGTGTGGAGTTTGCGGAGATCTTAATCAAAATATTAGGCGACCTTCCTACACCTACTAACAAATAGCCAAGAGTTGTTTAGGACACGTAGCCTAGAGTCTGTGTATCTCTTTATCTCCCTTTCCAATCGTCCATGGAGAACCTACTTAAGCTGCGGATTCAGCCGGACTCCCTTTGAAAGATGGTTCAAGTTGACAGGTCCCTGGGCCAAATGAAGTTTCTAAGTCATTTGCCAGGTGCGTGACTTTGAACTGTCCCCGGCAGAGGAGCCAATGGTTTGATTGAAATGGTAGGTGGAAAGGTCACATGCTGGAGAGAGCATGAAGCTGTTAGGATATATCTGGCCATGACCACTGAAATATAACCGCAGTCAAAAATTGAAAATACTTTAGAAGTGGGATTCAACCCCTCCATGCTGTAGATGAGCAAGCAAAGGCCGAGTTTTGCCCAAGGGACTTACATGGGGAATATTACAGAACCAGAACCTTCCATTGAATGCATGCAGGACCTTAATAATAACAACTATTTATGACAGTAACAATAAAATGGGTCAGCCATATTCTGTGAAATTATTCAATTTTACTAGAAAGTGGAGCACACTATCTAATTTAGTCATCTCATTTCACCTTCACAACAACCCCCTAAAGTAGATGCTGTTATTACCTCCCCTGTATTGGTAAGGAAACAGGCTCAGAGTGGTTAAGTAACTTGCCCATGGTCACAAGCCAGTTTAATTTGAAATCCTATCAGTCTACCTCCGAAGCCCATATTCTTGCCTCCGTGATGTTTCTTCTCTCATCTCCCAACCTGGCTACACAGATGTGGGATTTGAACTGCTCTTGGTCAAGTCCCAAATTTAAATACATTCCTGGGGGATGGGCACTGTTGGTGAATGTCTGTAAAGTCTAGCTCCTCAGTTCTACTATCAACCTGCCCAGGTTGAAATGCTTATCACAGTGCCCTAGAAAGCTGTTGACCAAAGGTTGGGAGAACTCGAGGAGATGAGCCCATGGATCCAAGGAGACTGGGTCAAGCAGAAGGAATACGGACAGAGAGTCAGCGGAGCCAGGATTCAAACGCCAGCCTTGGGAATCTCCTGGCAGTCCAGTGGTTAGGACTCAGTGCTTTCACTGCTGTGACCTGGGTTCCATCTGTGGTTGGGGAATTAAGATCCCACAAATGATGCGGCATAGCCAAAAAAAAAAAAAAAAACACCCAACAAACAAAACATCAGCCTTCCAATTTAGCAGCTGAGTGAAGGTGGGCAAGTAGCTGGACCCCTCTGAGCCTCCACGATTGTAGATGCTCTGATCTCAGCCAGACTCTTAAGCCTTCCCCATCAGTCCCTCTCTGAGTCCCCTGGGCAAGTCCCCAAACCTTCTCTTTCCTGAAGGTCCCCAACTAAAGTTCCGGTCATCTTGGTCTCAGCTGATAGCCCCATCTCGTAAGTTGGGGGCAAATGGAGGCCCCTGGGGGGGTGGCTTTCCTGCTCCTGCACAGTCATCTTGACCTCGTTGACCTGCCTCCCTCTGTGTTCCAACAAACAGGTGCCCCCATGAAGACGTTCCCCTTCTGCTCTGAACCCCCATTCTCCCATGTCCTTTGCATGTCTACTCTGGCCAGTCTGTGTCCACAGCTTCTCCATATAGTAATCAGAACTCCTAGGGTTGCAAATAGGAACCCAATTCAAACTGACTTAACAGTATTTAGTTGTGACTGGATCCAGAGTCTGGACCATGTCAAAAGCAATCCATTTCTCTGTATCCCTTAAGATTGCTTTCCTCTCTGTTGATTTCTTTATTCTCCAAAGTTTTTCTTGGGCACATAGTTGCTCCAGACCTACGTCCCATTATTTTTGCAATTCCTGCTGAAAGAGAGCTTCCTTTTCCTAAAACTTCCTGCAACCTGGAACTCAATCTTGTTGGAAGATGTTCGGCCATATGTCCATCTCTAAAGCAATCACTGTGCCCGGGAGATGGAATGTTCTGATTGGCCAGGTCCAGGGCACCTGTCAAGGGGCTGGGTCTGCCCCTGTCTAAAGCAGACATCTTGCAGAGGGGAAGGAGTGGGTTCTCCCAGAAAAATAAAGCTGCTCGCTGTGCCTGCAAACCAAGCAGATGCCCACTCTGGCTCTTTTCTGATTCATTCTTTTCAACACAGAAACATGCAAAGTCTCTCATCTTAAAAAATCTCTTCCCTTGAGACTGGGATCTCTCCATTCTACTGCTGCTCTATCTTTTCATACAAACTGGATGGAGTTCTTGCTCCCTCCATTTTTTCACCTTTCATTCTTTCCATGGTTCAGTGCAATCTGGCTTCTGCCCCCACCATTCTGTTGAAATCCCTCTCATTGAGTCAGCAGTGACCTCAAAATTGCCTCCTCTTGTAGACTAGTCTTTTCTTTCTTGACCTCATCAAACTGGGTACTTTGATCTTCCTTCCTTAAGAAAAAAATCTGGAAAGAGTATAAAACTTCCAGCCACATCAAAAGCTGTGCAAGGAAATTAAGTACCTCCCTGTAGACCCCTAACTAGACTCCTTCGTTCTTCTTCCTAGAGCCACCCACTGTGACCGGCGTCCTGGGTGAGCTTCTGGAGAGGTCCTCCACGTCACACATGAGGGGTCAGTGCTCATCTTCAATTCCCACCCCTTGATTTGTTCCCTTCCATCTTGGAAGTTTGTTTGTTTGTTTTTTTAATCAGTACTACCTTGTTTTCATGGCATTGAGCTGGCTGACTTTCCTCCTACTTCCTGGTTGAAAAACTGACTTCATGAAGACTTTATTATTTTTTTTTAAGTTTTTTGTTTTTCTTTTAATCACCAAAAGCATTTTGTATTGGGGGCATAGCTGATAAACAATGTTGTAGTAGTTTCAGGTGGACAGCAAAGGGACTCAGCCATGCATATCCACGTATCCGTTCTTCCCCAAACTCACCTCCAGGCTGCCACATCACATTGAGCAGAGTCCCATGAAGACTTCTGATGACAGTAGAACTTGGAGGACCAAGACGAGCCCATGACCCAGAGAGGGAAAGATCCAAAGTGTATTTCTTGTTTATTTACAAGTACAGTTTCTTAAAAACAATCACAAAATGCCCTCCAATTAGGGTATGAAAAACAACAACTCAGAGGTGGCTTGTGAATCTGCTTGAAATGTCTTTCCAAGGGAGTGAGGCTTGGATGGGAGACGGGAGGTATCTCTTTTGTGCCTGGGTCCATATTTTCTTCCCTGTCTCTCACTAGGAGCCCAGGGCCCGACTTCACCTGGTGGCTTCCCGCATACTCTGCCAATCTCGGTGGGACAGATTTTTGTGTCTTAAGTGCCTGTAACTGTTAACAGTAATACTCTGGTGATCTCAGAGAGACAGCAGTGAGTGGTCTTGAAGAGAGGTCTTAGTTCCCTGCCCAGGAATTGAACCTGGGTGGCTTGGATGGAAACCAGGAATCCTAGCTGCTAGTCCACCAGGGGCTAGAGGCTTGGAGCAAAATTCCCCTGGCCCTCGTGCCCATTGAAAAATGAATTTCTCAAACAGACAAAAACTGTAAAAACAGGTACAAAGTTTATTATCGGAGACACAGCATAGCATGTGGGAGAGAGCACACAGTGAAACAGTTTGTTTCTTTAAGACAGAAGAAGCAAGGCAGAGAGACATACCCCGGAGGGTGTGGGCGTTTGCCCTAATGGAGAGGAGCCCTAGTAAAGAGGCAGTTAAATCATTTATATAGGGCAGTTCTTCTGGGTCTTTGTTTACCTTTGGCTGGCTATCTTCTTTCTTTTCCACACCTGACTTGGCCTAGGGCTCTCCCCAGTATGCTTGCACAGGTTTTGGCCAAGATGGATTCTAGCGCAGAGGCCTGTGGGAGGTTTGATAGCACCTATTATGGGGTGGCCACCCCTCCTTTTGGTTGTTTTATCTCTTCGCTCCAGCAGAGCTCAGCTCCTGCCACTTTGTCTTCAGAGGTCTAAGGAAAACAGATCTCCTATTTACTCTGCTGGACAAACTCCAACTGTCCAGCGCAGGGGCCCATCTCCCTCCCACTTCACTAGGGTAGGTTGGGGTGTGGCAGGGTCCATAGGACCCCTCTGTTGCCAGGGTACAGCCACCCCCATCAGACTAGCTCACTGGATGGCACTGGCTGATTCGGAACTCAGCTGCAGCTACCAGCTACCATGTCAGATTTTTTATGTGCATTTTGTCAAATCGTTCTCACCGCACCCTGCAAGACAGATCCATTTGACAAAGCAGGAAACCTGGCCAAGGGAATTTAGATGACTTGCTTACAGATTATCTGCAGATGGATGGTGCTAAGATTATTACCCAGGTCAACTTAACTTTTTTTTTTTCAACTTAACTTTTAAGTCTGTATTACATGATCAGATGCAATTTGCAAGGCAGTGAGATGTCGCTGACACCCTGTGGTCCCTGGAATCAAGCAGACCAGACTCTGAATCTTGGTTCTCCTCGTTTACCTTGTATGACCCTGACCAAGTTGTTAACTTTTCAAATTTTCTGTTAAGTGGAGATAATCTTTCCTGCCTATCTTAAAGATGTGTGAGAATCAAGGCTATAAAAACAGGCAAGTAAAAGGGACAATTACTGTTTGAGGGCTAGTTTATTTGAAGCCAGCAGCAGCTTAGGTTTAGGATGAATTTTAAAGAATGGATAAGAACAATATGATACTTTGTTGACATGGAGAAGCATTTAGAGTATATTTCATCTAGTTTTTAAAAGCAGCTTAAAGAATAAAGTAACGATTCTACGTTTTTTAGAGAGTAGAAAGCATTCATCGATCAATTCACCCAGCCATCCAGGACATAGACCTAAATGTTAACATAAGGAAGGTATTGGGGTGGTAGAATTATAAAGGACTGTTGTTTCTTTCTCTTGACACTTGTGAACAAGTTGTTTGTTTCTGCATAAATGGATCAGTTGTCAGATCTGAGCACAAATCTTAGTCAGTTACTTAAGCTCTAAATCTGTTCCTTGTCATGGAGCAGACTTCATAGACCTGTTGGATTAAATGAGATCATGCTTGTAAATCACTTATACAGTTTCTGGCTACAAATAAGTACTTTTATCCGTTGAACAGCACTCGGTCCCAGCTCCGTATTGGGATCTGGAAATTCAGGTGTGGGCCAGTCAGATGTGGCTTCAGCTCTCGTATGTGTGTGCATGCTAAGTAGCCTCCATCATGTCCAACTCTTTGCAACCCTATGGACTGTCGCCCACCAGCCTCCCCCGTCCATGGGATTCTCCAGGCAAGAATTTTAGAGTGGGTTGCCATGCCATCATCTATATTCCCATCGAGATTGTAAAGTCACACAGTAGCTCATACAATCTAGATGGGAGTATAGACAATGACAGATATGCAAAGAAATAAACATGTAGATGTGGATGTTCACACATTTTACTTCCTATGGAAGAAAGGAACAGGTTATTCTGAGAGAGAATAACAGGAAGAGGAGAAAAGAGGGAGCTCCTTTACTTGGAGGTGATCTGGTATCGCTTTTCTGAGGAGGTAGCATTTAAATTGAGACTGAGGGAAAACAAACATTGCATGTTTTTTAAATGAAAATTTGTTAAAAAATGAAACTTGCTATCTGGCACAGAAGACCTCTCTCTTGCCGACTTCTTCCTAAATAGACACAGAGATCAAATATTCCCCATAGTAAGGGACCTTCATTATCAGAAAAGGAGGCTTTAATCTTTCCTTCTTTGCCAAAGGCCAGACCGTTTGGAATATTGTCTGACTCTGCTCGGGAGAAAAACCCTGGTCTACAGACAACTTTTAAAAATGATCAAATGTGTGTGCGGCTCTGTCCGTGGCTGGCTGGCTGCTCACTGGGTGGGACCCTCCTGCGCTGTCCTGCTGCGGAGAACCATACAGCATAAAAAGGATCCCGAATTTCATTGAATTTGCACATTTTAAAAAAAGAGAGACTCCTTTGTCTTTTACTCAGACTGTACGCTTGGGTATCTTTTCATCATGACCTAGGCTCAGTTCCTGAAGATGCCCTGATGTCTTGATGGAAGCTGGGCAGGAAGCTCCCCTGTGCCGTTGGTCTCACGTTGTCAAGCCCGGTTAAGCAGCGAGAACTATGGGGCAGACCCTTATCCACTTCTCCAGTGTCTTCTTCTGTCACTGATCTCTTTTCACTTCTGTTTCTTCCCTGGATTCTTTCCTTCCTTCCTCCAAAGAAGCAATAACTTTCTTTTTGATCGCACTCAACTTAGATGTCGCCTCCTCCAGAAAGTCTCCCTGGACTTTCTTCTTTCTCCCTGAGCTAGTCTTCTCAGGCCCCTCATCTCTGTACCCAGTGGCAGCACGTGTCACACCGCACCGCGCCATCCATGTGTGCATCTGTCTCCACTGCTGGACTAGAAGCTCCATGATGACAAGGACAGGGACGTCTTATATGCCACCTTATTTCTGGTACCCAGCACATCAGTAGATAGAAGATGCCCACTTAGATAAGCTAAATATTAGCCTTCGTCATCATTCCCTTAGCACCAAAATACACACTAGGGCAGCTATTAGGGAAATCTTAGGATTTTTAACTAACATGAAGCTCGTTAAACAGCACCAGGCAGATTTTAGCAATTTGGTTAAATATTTCCATTCCCTTCATTCCTATTTTCTCCCCTTTCTCTACTGCAATAGCTCCCTCATTTAAAATAGGCTTTGTAGGGACTTCCCTGGCAGTCCAGTGGTTAAGACTTTGCCTTCCAACAGAGAGGGTGTGATTTGATCCCTGGTCTGGGAGTTAAGATCCCACATGCCTCATGGCCAAAAAATCAAAACATGAAGCAGAAGCAGTTTTGTAACAAATTCAATAAAGACTTTAAAAAAATGGTCCACATTAAAAAATATCTTTAAAAACATACTTATTAATACTACTACTTGACTGTTATTTAAATTTTCAAAAACACAATAAGCATAAAAAAAAAGAAAAATCAGTCTGTAACTCTCCTAATCTCCACAAGCACATATATAATACACATGCAGATAGTATATACACATTTATGTCTATAATTTATAACATGGGAACATATTGTACACACTGTTATTAATTATGTATAACTGTTGAGATTCTTCTACATCTTATTTTAATTTTTAAAAGTGTTTTGCATGGTAATACATAAAAATAGTTATATCATTATTTATTCAACTCTTTTCCCTATTGGTCAAGAGTTGATTTTTTAAAAAAATTTTTTTTTTCCCCTCTAACAACTCTTTGATGAACACTCTGTCTCTGGAACCTTGGAATGTGGGATCTTAGTTCCCTGACCAGGGATGGCAGTGTGGAGTCTTAACCCCTTCACCACCAGGGGAGTCTCTCCCTGTATTTCGATGGGCTAAACCCAGGTGTGTAGAGGAGGGCTCCAGGAAAAGCTCCTGGAGGAAGTGACTGGAGACAGAGGACGTGTAGGCAATGGCAGGGAACATGGTGGGAGGCAAGGCTTCCTGGTGGAGGAGACAGCTTGTGTTCAGGCTTGGAGGTGAGCATGCATGAGCGTTCCAGGAACTGGGAGGATTTCAACACAGCTGGAGGGTGTGTTGGGGGTGGGAGCTGGGCTAGGGGAACATGGGCAGTGAGGGAGCTCTTGGTCAGGTGACCAGGGCCAAGTCCTAAACAGCCTGTAAGCCATGCTGAGGACTGTGGCTTTGGGCCATGGGGAGCCACCACAGACAAGAGCAGGAAAGTGACATATCCAGGTTGGCGTCTTTGAAAGATCCCTGTGGTTGCTGTGACTGAGCCAACTCCACATTTGACAGCTCGACTTGGAGCTGTTATTAACACAAGGAAACAAAAATTAGAAGGAAGGGAAGAAAAAGAGGGGAAAAAAGAGCTCACATGTAACAGTTCACAGATAAGATTTTCAAGTGGTCTTGGCTCTTAAATTTGGGGGATCAAGTGAACACGTCACGATCCTCACTTCCCTCTCCAATCGTGGAAGAGGTTCCATGTGACTTTAAATAACCTAGTTGGCTTTGGCCCCATTCCCGTTCCAGGAGCCCCAGTGATGACAAGGGGGTTGGGTTTTCTTCTGAGTGAGGCTGAAGCGTCCCCAGCCAGAGAAGCAGGTGTGGTCCACGCTGCGTTTGTAATTAGATCCCAGCCGTGGAGCTGTCCATTCTCCAAGGACACAGCAGGAACAGAGCTGATCGGGCTGTGCCTCCCAAGGGCTGACGTCTCCATTTAGGGAGCGCTCCTGAAGCTAATGGGCAGTGACAGCTCCATTTGAAAAACACGGAAACACTTAGGGAGGCTGTGATCTGCCAGGCTCGTAAGCTGCTTATTAGCAGGGAAATCACGCTCCCGCTGTATTGTGCCCCCTTGGTTAACCCCTGTTCCTGCATCTCCTCTCTGCTATCTCACTTAAAGATTTCATTGTTCTCCAGGCAGTGGGGGGAGGGATGGAAGAGGAGGCTGCAGAACTGCCAGAAGCTGTTTCTCTGACTCCCATCACAGCCTCTGGGGAGGCCCCAGCAAAGCAACAGCCTTCTGGTGTAGATGGGAAAGGGATGGGTTTTTCTCTTTTTTTAGGAAAAATGGCCCCTGAAGACTCTCTGTGTCTCAGCTTCCTGTGCTGGCTAGTTGGGATCCCAACACCCAGCACAGGGCTGCCTTGTAACACGCCATCCCACTCCTCCAGTCCCTGCCGCTGACATCTCTTTGTTTTTTCCAGCTCCATCCCTTCTGCTCCCTCTTTTTCCACAACCCTGTCCACCATCTCTCTCCTCTGGATGATCACAGCCATCTTCTACCCTCCCCGCTGCCTCGCCATCAGTCTAGTGCCCGCTCCTTTCCAGTCCCAGAGAGGGGACTCCTGTCTGACCTTTGACATCTCCACTGGACTCTCCATCTTACCATGAATGAAGCCAAGGCTCCATTTCTTCAACCAAACATGCTTTACCCCAAGTGTCACCCACTCACCAAGCAGCTCGGACCACAAGTCTTCTCATACCCCACAGCCGATCTATCACCAAATCTTACCAACTCGCAATTCAAAGTAGACCCCTCCCCAGTCAAACGCATCTTGCCATCTTCCCCACTGTCACCTTCCTCGAGGCCACCATCCTCTCTTGCCTGGACTGTTGCAGCATCCTCCTGATTGGTCTAACTGCTTCCACCTTTCCCCCTATTCATCCATCGGTCTGTTTGGGACACAGTCCCAGTGATGTTGCTTAAACGTAAGTCAGAGCCTGCCTCCTCTGTGCTCAGAATTCTCCAGCTGCTTCTCATCAAGCTGAGCTGAAATACCTCTGTCTTCACAGGGCTGGCGCCACCCGTGATCTGACTCCTAGTCCCCTCTTGAGCTCTCAGACCCCTGCTTACCCCTTGGTCACTGCTCTGGCCACACTGGCTTCGTGGCTGTCCGGTGACCAGGCCCAACAAGCTCCTGTCCTGGGTCCATTGCCTCTGCAGCTCCTTCTACCCAGAATGCCCTTCCTGCCAGTATTTGCACAGCTCCTCCTGGCTGGAGGCTTGCAGAACGTCACCTCCAAGCTGACTGTTTTATCAAAAATGGCATCTTCTTCACTCTTTACCCCGACCCTATTTTTCTTAATGTCATTTATTTCCATCTGGCATTATTAATTTTTTTGTTTTTGTTGTTTTGGTGGAGTTTTGGCCATGTGGCACAGCTTATAGGATGTCAGTTCCCTCAACCAGGAAGGGAATCGGGGTGCCAGTGGGGAAAGCACCAAGTCCTAACCACCCAACTGTCAGGGCATTCCTCATCTGGCCTTAAAATATACATTTACAGTTATGTTTTTATGTGTTTATTGATTGCCTTTCTTCTCCAGTAAAATGTAAGCTCTGTGAGGCATGGATTTTCTATGATTTACTATTAACACAGGGCCTGGCACATAGGAGGTACTCAAGAAGTGTTTCATGAATGAGAAAATGAATGAACAATGAAAGGATCTGGACAGTAATCCTGACCACACTGTGTTGACCTTGACGGCAAGTTTTGTGTGGACAAAAGTTTTCCCCCGCTGGCCAGCAGAAAAAAACCTGAGTCTTGATCATGTGGTTGGGGGTCCCTTATCGGTACTGAAGCCAAGCTGTCAAAACAGCTGAAACAATTTAGTTTGGAATAAACTAATGTGCTTCTCCAAGTCTGACACGAGTCTTTAAAAATGCAAGGCTGTTTCCTCAACGTTTAAAACTTCAGCATCATGGAAACACGCCATCACAGAAAGTGGATGCTGTCTGGGGGGAATTGTAGTAGAAAACGAGAACCAACGATGCTCACAGCTCGGCTGTGTTGGTTGCTTACTCGGTGCCAGGCATGGTGTCAATCACACACGGGATCTCATTTTATCCTCATCAAGACCTCATTTGAGAAAAATGAGAGTTGTCTCTAGTGTACAAAAGAGGAAACTGAGGCTTAAAGGGAGTTGGCCAGGGTGGCACACCTAGGGGGCAGTGATGTCAGCATTTGAACTATGTCACCCTTACCCCACACTCTATGTGGTCAGTCTCCAGCCCAGCAACATGGCACCGGGAGCTTGGACTCTGATGACAGACAAACCTGGCTGATACAGTAGCTCTGCTATTCATTAGCAGTGGGACCCTGAACAAATTACATCACCTCCTTGGCTTTAGTCTCCTCATCCATACAATAGGGATGGCCGTTAATGCCCACTTCATAGGGTCTTTGGGAGGATGAAATAAAAGGAATACAAAGAAACAGCATTCTAGTGTGCCTGGAACTTACCAAATGCATAATAAACATTAACTGTCATAATTATTAGTATCTTCCCAAGTGGCTCAGTGGTAAAGTATCCTCCTCCTCCTGGAGGAGCCGCAGGAGACTCGGGTTCAATTCCTGGGTGGGGAAGATCCCCTGGAGAAGGAAATGGCAGCCCACTCCATTATTCTTGCCAGGATAATCCTGTGGACAGAGGAGCCTGGTGGGCTACAATCCATGGGGTTGCAAAGAGTCAGACAGGACTGAGCGACTGAGCATGCATACACATCGCAATTGTCATTACTACCACTACGTTATCAGGCTGTGGTTGCCTCCTGTAGATACTGACATACTTAGAGATTTCATGCAAATGGGTTTGCTGGTGAAGAAGGAAGATCAGGCCTAGTGACTCAACTCTTCTCATTAGATGGGAACTGGTGTGTGCATGAGTATGTACTCACGCATGAGTGAACACATGTAACACACACACACACACACACACACACGTGTTATCACTCTGCCTCAGACCAGGACCTTCAACAGGATGCATGAGAAATGGTGGTGATTTCTTCTCGAGAGCTTGGGGAGATCGCCTCCCCAAGCACTGGGTTGGCTTTCATCCCGCACCCTTCATTCCCATCTAGAGGGAGAATGGCCACATTTCCTTCCTGGTACCTTGTAATTAAGGGCCAATGACTTCTCCCTCCAACCAGGGCCTCGTGGTGGCCCTGCCATTGCAGGCACCAAACCCAGGTCTTGATGTTTCTCTCCATTAACTGGAGTGTGTAAACTCCTGTATCTGTGGAGTAGGAGAATGTCTCCCAGATGACTGAGAGCCAAAGGACAGCGCTTTAAGGGACCTGCTGCTTAATATTGGGAATCTCAAAGGTGAAGTATAAACGGGTCGTTACTTCGAATCTTGTAGCACAAGAGATATCTCAGGGACCTTAATCCCATCTCCTTCAGGAATGAGCTTGGCCAACTCCTTGGGGTGGAGTTGGGAGAACATGCCACATGCCACCAGCCCCACCATCCCACGCTGCCATCCAGCTCCTGACTGCCCAGAAGGACACCACGGGCAGCTCAGGAGCTACAGGAACTGAAGGTCGGGAGGCAAGGTCACCTGCCAATCTGTGGTCATGAGAATTTTGCATTTTATGTTGCTCTCATTTCTGATCATCGAAACAATCTCTCCGAGGGAGTGAAAGGGAAGGGCTTGGAGAAGCCGCACCCAGTTTCATTTGGTTCTGTTCTGTTTCCAGTTTCGTTTCGTTTATTTTTTCCACCCACCACAAATTCTTCTCTTCCCCTCTCATAGTGTGGGCGAAATGCTGAAAACTTCGACCGATTTTTCACCCGCCATCCACCAGTTCTAACACCTCCTGACCAGGAAGTCATCAGGAATATTGACCAATCAGAATTCGAAGGATTTTCCTTTGTTAACTCTGAATTTTTAAAACCTGAAGTCAAGAGCTAAGTAGCTGTGTAGATTTCCGTCCTTCATTTCTGTCATTCAAGCTCAACGGCTATTGTGGTGACATTTTTTTCTTTTTCATTGCAAAGTTGCATCCATGTTTTATTTGCTGATGAAACTAGAGTGACCATGTTTCAGGACCCAAATGTCCTCAGGTAGTTTTGGAGCATCTCTGTGAGATGGGATTATGCAGATGGCATGTTGACAATGTGGCTGCATAATTAGCACATTATCAAAGTCCTTGTAGCATTTATTTTCCCCAGCATGTCAGCGATGTAGATCCAGCAGGGACAGAACATGCCTGCTTTCCCCCCCTTTTTCCTGCGCTGCCATTTTCATCCCTTTTCCAACGCCAACCATTCAATCCAGATTTTCTTCCTGCCAAACAAGTGGATAATCGGATGCTAGCAGTATTCTCCCACTTCCAGTCCTGGAGCTTGGCTTGTATCCAAGTAGATGGTTGCTTTGCCTTAGGGGGAATTTCCTCCATTCTTCCTGGTTTGGAGGCCCCAGGAGCTTTGGGAAAAAAACACGCTAAAAATAATATTTTATTTTATTTTATTTTTTTAACTCAAAAGTTAAGAAGATTATCTAAGCCCTTTTAAAATTCCAAGAGTGTGCTTTTAGAAAGTTTCAATCTAAGGGCACCTCCAGGAGTCATAAGGCAACCAGCTTGGGTGCTACCTTAATGCTATAATTTCTGGTTCCCTGTGTCCCCCAATCACCTTCATCCCCAAACTACTTGAACAGGGCATTTGGACTCACTCCCTGAAAAGACATGGTCACTTTAGCAAAGTCCCAAAGGGCCATGGTTTTACATTACATTTCAAACTTTATTTGCTTTGGGGTTTTATTTCTGTTGTTGTTCAAATGCAAAAAAAAAAAAAAAAGTTACTCACTTTTGTTACACATGCTTTGAAATACGTGTCCAAATGTTATTAACCACAATGACCTGCTTTGATTTACCGAGAAGACGGCTCTAGAGCCTGGCAGACCCACGCCTGCTCGGATGGGATTTGTCTAGGTTTGTTGCTGGCTTCGGAAAGCTCATTAAGTGTTCTGAGAAAGACACCATGTCTTGAAAGCATAGACAGTTGTATTCTTCACTTTGATGTTTTGCAAGATGTTTGTGGAAATGTTTGTATCTGGATATGTTATGTGCCATTTTTCTTCTAGCATCGAGATACAATTAAAAAAAAAAAAAAAAAGCAAGAAAGAAGAAGAAATACTATTTCAAGGAAAACGGCTGTCTATGAAAAACATGGACCCAAACTGAAGAATGGGGCCTCCTGAGGCTTCAGGACAGAAAAAATTAAAGCTAGAGCTTAATCTTGGCCCTAGTGTTCAGCCAGTCAGAGAGACTGAAACTGTGGATGATTTAGAGACTCCTGGGGGCCTTTGATGAGGTGGGATGAGCTGACTGGGGGGGTCTCCAATGAGATCAGAGCTCAAGGCCCACATTCTCACCAGAGGCAAGTTTAGGGGCCAGCTAGGGGCAGAGCTGGGGCTGTTGAGTTTGTTACCAAAATCACTACGCCCCTCAGCTCAGACTCATCCTTTCTAGCAAATAGCTTTACGAGCCCTCAGAAGCCCAGGGAAACTCCTTGATTGGGGAAATTCCATGAGGACAGCAGGTGGTCCCCCATCCCAGCCTCCTGTTCCCCGCTGTCCTCAGGCAGCCCTGAAGGCAACTCTTGTCACAAGTCAAGTGATTTCTGCAAGCGCCAGGGCTTCTAAGAGACCATCAAGGGAACTTAAAACACTTGACAAATGTCCTTGAAGGGAGACTTCTCATCTTTAAGAAAATTGTGATTTGATTTCCACTTGGGCAAAGCCCCCTGCTGTTCACTCCTTTCTGCCTGCTTTTGTCTCCTTGCTGGGGGCTTGGGGACCATCCCTGTGGCCACTGTTGTGGGTCACAATCTAGACATCAAGGGAAGCAGACACGAAGCCCTAGCTCTCAGGCTTAGGAGGCAAGAGAGGAGGAATACAAGCCTCCTCATTGTATTTTTGGGAAACCGGCATCAGGAGGGAGGAAGTGACTTGCCCAAAGTCAGCCAGTTGGAATGCAAACCCAGTTTCCTGATTCTCCCTGTGGGTCTCCCTCCTCTGTGACTGCCGTCTCTGAGCCATGCCCACCAACAGACAGGTTATTTGAGGTCTTTCATCTGGCTGTTGGGTCACCAAGCCTTTACTTGGATATACTCTCAGGAAGATTAAAACTAAGGAGAAACATTGGGCCATCGACAAGTCATTAGAGACAACTTTAGAGAACAATGTAGGATGGATGAATAGATATAAATAGGTAGATAGATAGAGATAAATAGATATAAATAGAAAGAATATACTGTGTGTGTATATATATATGTATTATATTTACTGCACTCTACATTTTCCAAATTGCTGCCATTATTTTTCAAAAGTTTAATAGTTTGCAGAAGTAGATACTCAAGCCAAAGCCTCTGTTCCCCTAATACACCGAGCTGAGAGTTGTTCAGGGAAGCCTTCTGTGAAAGGGAGGGATCATTAGAATTCTTGCAGTTGCCTATTTCATCAACATTTCAAGTGCAGAGGAGACTGGGAAGCAGAGCTTTCAACAGATGTAATCTCAGCGGAATACTTTGCAAACACATCCAAGAAAGATTTTTAAATTAATTTTTGTGACTGTGCATGTATTCCACCCTCCTTTCATTTATCCAGGCAGCATTTAGTGAGCACTGACTGTGTGCTGGGCTCTATCCTGGGTGCCGGGAGCATGGTGGGGAGCATGAAGATGCAACCCAGACAGGCAGTCATTAAACAAGTCATTAAAAGTATGATGTGATCTAGAGATAACTTGTCTCTAGGTTAATCAGGGAACACTTCTTTTAAGAAAGGAAGAGTCATCAGAAGACTTTGGGGTTCTTTCTCTCTGGAGACCAGATTGGAGGCTAAAGGAGACACAGAAGCACCTTCTCGACCCAGATTTCTGGTCCAGTGGTATAGTGCCAAGGTGGGGAAAGAGAGACAAGAGCTGGGGTGAGTTTCCTTCTAGAAGGCCAAAGGCACAGTCTCCATACTTGTTCTGATCACAGAACCATCAAGATGTGAGCGGACAGATGCCTGTATGATGAGAGGGAACTAGTTTCAGAACTCAGTTCTAAGTCCTTAGTCCAGATTCCTGCAGGCATTACCCTTTCGGGCCCTCAAGGAGACACTGCCCCTGGCTTGACACCACCTGGTTCTTCTAGATGAGACAGGCTGATGCTTTCCAGAAGAACTTAAATTGGAGAGTCATTTTGTAAAAAGAAACTAAATAAGAAAATCCAAAGAAGCCTGAACACAGTCCAGGGTAGCCATGGCTAGTTGTCTCCCAGGATCTTAGAATCCCTCTTTTCCTTTGTTGGACTCCTGGCTGACCTTCTCTTCTAAGAAAGCACAGGGCCATGGTCACAGTGACCATCTTGGGGAATTACTAGGAAGCCAGTGGAATTAGTGGGGCTTCCCGATGGCTCAGATGGTAAAGAATCCACCTGCAATGCAGGAGACCCGGGTTCAGTAACCTTCCTGGGCTTAGTGCAATATTTTCATGTGACTTCAGATACTATCAGCCCGGAAAGGAATTTTCCCAACAGAGAGGCCCATTCTTTCCCAACTTCTAGGGTGAAGTTCAGGGGTCTTTTCTATTGAGGATCTGCCCACAAGGGCAAGTCTTGTTTGGACCATGTGGCTGATTGAAGCATCACCAGTACAACAAATGGGGATGATGCGAAGGGAACCTCTGCTGGATGCCCACAGGCAGGAAAAGCCAGGGGACCTGAAAGGAGGCAGCTGCCTGCCTTCTGGCCTCAGGTATTCCCAGGGCCCACACCCAGCCCTGAAGCGCTAAGATCTTGAAGGAGCCTCACACAGTTCTATCCATATTGGGGCTCACAGTGGACAAGGGCCCATGTGAGCGACCCACAGGATCAGTGGGAACAAATTCCATTACTTTGCTCTAGAGTGAGATCTCTAGCTTGGGGGCAACTGTAAGTTGTCAAAAGTCAAGAGGCTCATCTTTCATTAAGTCTTCATTCATCAGTTCACTCATTCAGCAGATAATCGTGGAAGGCCTGCCATGTACCAAGTCTTGGCACTGGAAATATACAGACAAGGACTTTACCCTCCTGCAAAGAGGCAATAAATAGTCATGACAATTTCTGACAGCAGCAAGTGCAATGAAGACAATTAGAAAGATGCTTAAGTATGACTAGTGGGGTTCAGAGAGGGAGGCACAGACAGTATTAAAGGAAAAGCTGGCATTCAAGCCTTTCTCTGAACACAGGAAAGAATGCACTCAGTGCCTGGGACAGCAAAGGACAGGCTGGAAGCTGGCAGGACGAGAAAAAAGCAGAGTGGGTGGGGCATGGCAGGAGATGCCCACCACCCAAAAATCAGCTCCACCACCATCTTCAGCTCACTCCCCTCTGACCACACCTACTGAATTGAATTCCTCATATTCCCCTCACTCCACAC
The DNA here is from genome assembly GCF_910594005.1 of Cervus elaphus. Classification (NCBI taxonomy): domain Eukaryota; kingdom Metazoa; phylum Chordata; class Mammalia; order Artiodactyla; family Cervidae; genus Cervus; species Cervus elaphus. Next base: position 35,951,025 of record NC_057824.1, read on the forward strand.
CGCCACACATACACCACAAGAGTAAGTGGGGAACTTCGTGGGGACATTTTATCTGTCTCAGGGGAGCAGTCAAAAAGAAGGCATTCTTGTGAGAGGTATTTTGCAAAGGGCAATGAGGCCAGCAATGAGAAATCCTCGTCAGTCAGTGCCCTTTAGGGGTTAAACCTAAAGCAGGGATAATCGGCCAAACTCTAGCAAATCAGTCAGTTCTCTCCCTTCTTGACAATCTGACACCACTCTGGCTTCAGCCAGTACCAGTGAAACCCATGCGTTATCCTTGGTTGTCCTTGCAATACACCAGCCATCAAACTGTCCCCTAGTCAGAGAGGCTAAGGTGAAGCATAACTGGGAATTGTGTGGTCAGGTAAAAGTCACTACCCCTCTGTGCAATCTTGGGCAAGTCACTTTACCTTCCTGTGCCTCAGTTTTCTCATATGTCAGAGCACTGGGGGCGAGGAGCTCTGCCTACCCCCAGGTAGGTGGTGAGGCTGGGACGATCATAGGCTGATAAGGACCCTGAAGAGGTGAGAGCATCATACAGCTGTGAGATCTTTTCATGAGCCCACACTCTGACATTCCCTGGTGAAACTTGGCCCAAACTATAGTTAGTAAACTGGGATTGATGTCCCCTCCGCACCCCCACCCCCCAAAAATGAAACTCCAGACTAACTATGAGAATAGAATATTTTAAGGCTGCCTTTCCAGACTGAGTTTGTTAACCAGATGCATCATCAGAAGATCTCTGATGATCATCAGAAGAACCTCTGTCTGATGAAGACTTAAATTCTAGTCTGTGGGTGGATTTCTGAGCATCCCTTCAAAGCCTCAATTGCACCAGGGAATGTGGGATGGATAGTGATCCCCCCCTTTCACTGAGCAGTGATCTGATGTCCCCATTCTTGCCACTCTGCCTTCTGGGGATCTGAGTGGTTGTGAGCTCTTCTCCTTTTTAAAGAAAGAAGCCTCCTAGCCACAGGGGGCACTTTTAAATGATTTTCTCCTGGACACTCTACCGCATGACTATTTCTGTGACATTATACCTTGTAAGAGGTAGTTTTCCAACTTATCTCAAAGCCGAAGAAAACAACACACACACATACACACCATATTTTCTGGCAATCCTTAAAGAAAGTCAATGTCTCATTTCCTTTCTTAGAAAATGTCCACCAAGTTTTCTCTCCAGAAGCCAGCATTCGATGTGAAATGAAAGCCAAGGAATAGTATTGCAGTGCAGCTGCAAAAACCGGTCAGCACAGGGCTCCTCCCGACTCTGCCCATGAGACGTCATCAGCTTCCCGATAATTGGCATGTCTCGGTCACATTTCCTCCTCCTCATGCCATGTTAATGTGTTTGCTTTCCATTTGGCAGAGAGACAAGCGAGACACCTCCAATTTCGACAAAGAGTTCACCAGACAGCCTGTGGAACTCACGCCTACTGATAAACTCTTCATCATGAACTTGGACCAAAATGAATTTGCTGGCTTCTCCTATACTAACCCAGAGTTTGTCATTAATGTGTAGGTGAATGCAAACTCCATTGTAAGCCTGGAGTGTAAGACTTCAGGCCAAGTGTATGTATCAATTCTAGTCTTCCAGGATTCATGGTGCATATGCTGGCATTCAACACATGGAGAGCTTGTCCTAGAGGGCTTTTCTTTGTATGTGTAGCTTGCTAGTTTGTTTTCTACATCTGAAAATGTTTAGTTTAGAATAAGCGCTTTATCCAATATTAGAGGTACAATTTTCCAAACTTCTAGAAACTCATCAAACAAACAGACGATGTCAAAACTTACTGTGTCTGATACCAAAATGCTTCAGTATTTGTAATTTTTAAAGTCAGAAGCTAATGTTCCTGGTAAAAGTTTTTACAGTTATTCTATAATATCCCCCATTGAATGCTAAGCATGACTGGTATTTTTAAAAATTGTGAGTAAGCTTTGCAGTTACTGTGAACTGTTGTCTCTTGGAGGAAATTTTTTGTTTAAGAATTGATATGATTAAACTGAGTTAATATATGCCAAATCTTGTTTACATGTCTGCTTTTAAATAGAGTCTGGTGCAGGGGTTACAAACTGGGAAGTCATAGCCTGATCCCATAGATGAGCTTTGTTTCACTTGCACAGAATTTCATTTAATTGCAATTGTTGTCAACATTAAAAAATGGAATTTTTATGTAGATTTATGGGCTTTCAGATTCAGTTGAAAAAAAAAATCAGAAGACTGACAGCACTGGGCCTACATTTCCATGTGGAAATAATTCAACAGAACTGAGAAATGGCTGTCTCTTTAAAAGCAGTGCATCCTCTCATTTTACCACAGTCTCCACCACCCCCTAATGTCCTACACTCTCATCCACTTCCCTGGATGCTGTGGCCCTTTGAGGAAAAGATCTCTGCTGTTTGCCAGTCATAGGTTTCATGACCTTAATACTTTCCTGTGCCCATAATTAGGTTTTTTGCTCAGTCATCCAGTTGAGTGGTTGGTATGTAGTCAGTCTGCAAACACAAAGTACATGACACAGTTTCATGACAGAAGTCAACAGGGAGGTTGGCATCAGGACAGAAGACTTCTGTGGTCTGTGAGGATGTCACCCACATTTGTAAAACTGCTTACCTTCTAATATTTTCTCCTAGTTCCATATCTGCAACAGACAAAACAAACAGGGGTTTGTCCTTTTCTCAACAGCCATACTTACCCAAGGAAGCCAGAAGAGGAGGGAAAAAAATAAGGGAGATTGCTTCTAAAACTGTTGGCATGATAAGGAGACCCATTCTCTGAGATCAGAGAATGTTACTGAATCACTGGGTATGAGCCTGACACCTTCTTCTCTGAATGAATGAAACCAGGCTTCTGTTTTCTTTTTGAAAGCTGTAGTAATCCAATCGATAACACCTGCCTTTGAAGCTGCTAATGTCATGGAGTTGCAGAAAAGAGCAGATCTGTTGCTGCAAGTTCATCATGACTCAACAGACTTTATTCTTCTCCTCCCTCCTTGGAAGACCCCCCAGGAAGTGGGCATTCGGCAGATACAGTGAAACCACTGATTCTAGTGTACCCTGCAGAATTTCAGGAGCTCTGCCAGTTACACTGGGTAAAGCCAACTTAAAGAAGAAACTGTGTGTTCAGTGCATCACATTCAGAAAACAAAAATATGTGAATTTCTATAGATGTGTGATGGCATGTTCCATTTAAGATGATATTACAGAAGTTGCTATTGCTACTTCTGATTCCTCCCTATTTCTTGCCAGCCCTGCATATTTCCTCCCTCCGCTAGGATATAAACCAGCCTTTCATTTCATAAATAATTGACCACAAGCTTTGAACCAGGCATAGTTCTGGGTGCTGGGGATATAGAGACCAACAAGACAGTTCAAGACTTTCTATGCACAGGCACAAGAAGACTGCAGAAGTTCCAGCCTTTCATCTTCCTGGGATCACATCCAGTGAAATAAGGCTGGGAGCTCCTATAAGAGCCTTGCAGTTTCCTCTGAGTGGTTCTGCCTGGTCCCGTGTACATCCTTGAACCAAGCCCTGTATCTGGGGTGGAGAGAGGTCATGGGTATGGTGTTTTGATTGGTCAAGCCTAAATTGTATTAGTTATCTACTGCTGTGTAACAAATTACCCCAAAACTTTGAAAAAGCAAACACTCATTACACAAAATTCTTGTCTGTGGGCAAGAATCTGGTTGGTGTGGCCTCTTACAAGGTTGCAGTTAAGCTGTTGGCCAGGATTGCATTACGAATGAAGGCCCCACTGGGGGACATGGGATTCACTTCAAGCTTAATCTCACAATGCTGACACCCTCTGTTTCTAGCCAGATAAGCAGCTGGCTAGGAACTGTGTCTTTGGCTTCCCCAGGGGAAATGAATCAAGTGAGAGTCTAATCTGGAAGCCATCGAATCTCAGTGGCAACCCAGTCTCAGAAGTGACATCTCATCATACTACTGTTTTATGTTCTTTAGAAGCACGTCAGTAGACCCAGTCTGTACTCTGGGGAGGGTCTTATACAAGGTGAGGGTTCCGGGAAGTGAGGGCCTCTAGGTGTCATCTTGGAGACTGCTGCCACATGCACCATGAGCTCCACCCCCGGCGCTATGGGTAGAGTGCCACCCAAACCACATTAACCGAGACTGGGTGAGGGACCTCTCTCTGGATAAAAATTTTGGAAGCTGTTCTTGGAACAAGGGGAATGTGTTCTGAGGAGACAAACTGCAATGGTGGATTCTCTGATGATGGAAATTTGGGGTAGCCCCAAAGATTCCTTAAGGTTGGTGTTGTATGGGAGACTGGTCAACACTGAGAAGAAATTAAAGGAATGACTCACTTGTCATTGCACTTGGTCCACAGAGGTCCCCATTGCCAAGTTCACCACCAAAGACAAGAGCATGAATTTGACCTTCAGATGAGTTAGTCTTGGCCTTCCAGGGACTCAAAATCCACCAAGAAGATGAGTTGGTGGAAACATACATGATACAAGATCAATTATCTGAGTGACAAACCACTTCAACACTTAGTGTCTTTAAAAACAACAACCACCACAACCATTTGTTTAACTCACAGTGATGGTTTTTCTGGTCTGGCCATCCCAGCTTATCTCTGACGGACTTGCCTGTGATGTTCAGTCAGCTAGAAGGACAGCTGGTGACTTGATGGTCTAGGATGACCTCATTCACATATACAGCATTTGACAGACTGGCCATCTAGAGATGGTTTGGTTTTGCTCCACGTGCTCTATTTACCCTCCAGCAGGAAGGACATGGGGCTTCCCAGGTGGCTCAGTGGGTAAGGAATCTGCCTGCAGTGTAGGAGACGTGGGTTTGATCCCTGGGTCGGGAAGATCCCCTGGAGGACGGCGTGGCAACCCAATCCAGTATTCTTGCTGGAGAATCCCATGGACAAAGGAGCCTGGCGGGCTACAGTCAATGGGCTTGCAGAGAGTCGGAGTGTGTGACTTAGCACACACACAGGGTAGAACACAGCCTTCCTCATAGGGTGGTTCTGAGGACCATTGAAGAGCGGCAGTGGGAAGCAAACCCCAGGGCACAAGCGCTTTATACGGCTCATCTTATGTCACGGTTGCTGCTTCTCCATAAGGGAAATTCAAGGGATGGAGAACTGGACTCTACTTTTGGATGGGAGGCACTATAAAAACACATTGCAAAGGCAAATAGAATGATGGGGAAATGTGTGGCCAGCTTTATATCTACCGCAGAGTCCATCAGTGGCACCATTCGTGAACTTAGGGGGCTTCCAAGAGTTAAGATAGATGGGATCAAAAAATTTCCGGGAATATCTTGGGCTGCACCATGGTCAGGCCACTTAGATCACCAGAAATTTGTCTCTTCAATCTCAACATACAGACACAGTGCCAGGGTTCAGGCTGGTTAATTGGATAATGAGTCAGCTTGAGAGCTGGTGCTATAGGTTCTTCATACCCATGAGGACAAAGTTCTGAAATATTCACGTGTTACTCCTGCCTTGGTTCTTTTTCTCAAGTCACATACAAGCTGAGATGCTGGAGAATTCAGGGAGGAATGAAAAACAAGATAAATGATAACCAAATCTGGGACACCCAATCCACTACCACCTATCAATCTCTAGCTCTGAAAATCTGAAAGCCAAATAGCTCAGGTCTTGTATCTTTGCTGGTTTTGGCGTGAAACTGCTTTGACACACATGGAATTCTGCTGTTCATCACTTCCTAGACAAGTGATGCTGCTGCTAAGTCGCTTCAGTTGTGTCTGACTCCATGTGGCTGTATGGACTGTGGCCCACCAGACTCCTCTGTCTGTGAGATTCTCCAGGCAAGAATGCTGGAGTGGGTTGCCATGCTCTCCTCCATGGGATCTTCCCGTCCCAGGGATCAAACCCATGTCTCATGTCTCTTACATCGGCAGGTGGGTTCTTTACCACTAGTGCCCCCTGGGAAGCCCAGACAAGCAATGGTGGTTCCAAAAGTGAATCCTGACTTCCCAAAACAATAATGGTTTGCAGTCTAGACATTTCACCCAGTGACTGAACCACACTCAATCCATTATGGGTTTTGTCCCATAAAATGCTAGTCTTCCTAGCATATGGTCTGCCAATATCAGGCCAGATGTCAGGGTGAGATTACAATGGTATTTGGACAAAAGATGCAAGAACATTCAATTCTGTTTTCAGCCAGTCCAAGAGAGAAATAAATGAATAGAAGAAAATGTCTAGTAGATGAAAAGTTGATCACTATTGGAAGATTTGACTTCATATTCCCAATGTGGGATCCTAACCCTAAGGTGGTTTGGATTGCGTGGAGAATTCCTATCAGGTGGGTTGTGTTTTGTATCTATTGCTATTAACAAGTTACCCCAAACTTAACACTTAAGACACATTTGTGTGTGTGTGTGCTCAGTTGTGTCTGACTCTTTGTGACCCCATGGACTGTAGACCACCAGGCTTCTCTGTCCATAGGACTTTTCAGGCAAGAATACTGGAGTGGGTTGCCATTTTCTCCTCCAGGGGAACTTCTCGACCCAAGGATCAAACCCACATCTCCTGTGTATCCTGCATTGCAGGCAAATTCTTTACCCATTGAGCTATCAGGGAAGCCCATCTTTACTAGGTCACAATTTCTGTGGGTTGGGAGTTCAGACACAGTTTAGTGAGGTTCTCTGCTTCAGAATGCCTTATAAGCTTCTGTCAAGGTATTGACGGGTTATGATCTTCCGTGAAGATTCAACTAGGGAAACATCCCCTTCTGAGCTTGCTTACATGGTTTTTGGCAAGATTCAGCTACTTGCAAGCTATCAGATTGATAACCTCAGTTCCTCACTTGCTCTTGGCTGGAGGCTGCTCTCAGTTCTTTGCCAAATAGGTCTTTCCAAAATGTTGGCTTGCTTCATCAAGGTGCATAAGCTAAGAAAGCAATATAGGAAGAATATCAGTAACAGGGAAGTTCCATTCTTTTGTAAATTAATCACACAAGTGATAGTACATCATTTGCTGTATTCTTCATTACAAACAAGTCATTAGATCCAGTCTACTCTTAAGGAGAAGAATATAAGGACATACATGAGTGAGGCAGAGACCACTGGAAGTCATATCATATACTACCACATGAGTATAAAGAGTACCCTCTAATACAGCAGTTCCCAACCTTTTTGGTACCATGGACTGGTTTAATGGAAGACAATTTTTTCACTGGCCTGGGGGTAGGGGATGGCTCTGAGATGTTTCAAGCGCATTACATTATTGTACACTTTATTTCTGTTATTATTGCATCAGTTCCACGTCAGGCAGAAGGTTGAGGACCCTTGCTGTAAGAGATGTAATATGGGATGGGGACTCATTGGAAAAGACCCTCATGCTGGGAAAGATTGAAGGCAAAAGGAGAAGGAGGCAGCTGAGGATGAGATGGTTAGATAGCATCATAGACTCAATGGACAGGAATTTGAGCAAACTCCAGGAGATAATGGAGGACAGAGGAGCCTGGCATGCTGCAATCCATGGAGTTGCAAAGAGTCAGACATGACTTAGCAACTGAACAAAAACAATGAAAGACAAAGTTGGGGCGGTCTTAGCACTGTGTCCAATGGATGTGCTTGATCTTGATCAACCAGACCAACCACCTCCTTAGAGGTGCAGTGAAGGTGAGAAGCACTATGACCATCCTTTCCCTGATCAGGAGTTTCTGAGCCAGTGTGGGTGGCCAGGCTGTCACCATTCATCTGAATGAATATTACTTTTTTTCTTGCATCAAAAGTTTTGAGTCCTTCATAAATAAAACATAAATAAGCACTTATTTAATCCCACAAAGTAGAAGCACCCTTAGTCTCAACACAGAGCCTCAGTACAGTTCAGTAGCTCAGTCGTGTTCAACTCTTTGCAACGCCATGAACTGCAGCACGCCAGGCTTCCCTGTCCATCACCAACTTCCAGAACCTAATCAAAATCATGTCCGTCACGTCAGTGATGTCGTCCAACCGTCTCATCCTCCATCATCCTCTTCTCTTCCTGCCTTCAATCTTCCCCCAGCATCAGGGTCTTTTCCAACGAGTCAGTTCTTCACATCAGTTGGCCAAAGTGTTGGAGTTTCAGCTTCAGTATCAGTCCTTCCAATGAATATTCAGGACTGATTTCCTTTAGGATGGACTGGTTGGATCTTTTGCAATCCAAGGGACTCTCAAGTGTGAAACAGATTGCCAGTCCAGGTTGCATGCATGAGATAAGTGCTCGGGGCTGGTGCACTGGGATGACCCAGAGGGATGGGATGGGGAGGGAGGTGGGAGGGGGTTCAGGATGGGGAACACATGTAGATCCATGGCTGATTCAGGTCAGTGTATGGCAAAACCCACTACAATATTGTAAAGTAATTAGCCTCCAACTAATAAAAATAAATGGAAAAAAAAAAGAAGAATCTTCTCCAATACCACAGTTCAAAAGCATCAATTCTTTAGCACTCAGCTTTCTTTATAGTCTAACTTTCACAGTCATACATGACCACTGGAAAAACCATAGCCTTGACTAGATGGGCTTTTGTTGGCAAAGTAATGTCTCTGCTTTTAAATATGCTGTCTAGGTTGGTCATAGCTTTTCTTCCAAGGAGCAAGTGTTTTTTAATTTCATGGCTGAAGTCACCATCTGCAGTGATTTTGGAGCCCCCTCAAAAAAAGTCTCTCACTGTTTCCATTGTTTCCCCATCTATTTGCCATGAAGTGATGGGACCAGATGCCATGATCTTAGTTTTCTGAATGTTAACCCAACTTTTTCACTCTCCTCTTTCACTTTCATCAAGAGGCTTTTTAGTTCTTCTTCACTTTTTATGTAAGGACGGTGTCATCTGCATCTCTGAGGTTATTGATATTACTCCCGGCAATCTTGATTGCAGCTTGTGCTTCATCCAGCCTGGCATTTCACATGATGCACTCTGTATATAAGTTAAATAAGCAGGATGACAATATACAGCCTTGATGTACTCCTGTAGTTTCCTTGAATCCCCCTAAACACAAGCAACATTGGATTCACATCTCTGCCCTAATCAGGCATCAGAAAGCTGAAGGGCACCATGGAACTTTAGTTTGAGGAGCTCCTGGGGATATTTGATCCCAAGATCATCTTCAGGAAATTCTACTAGCTGTGAGTGAACAGAGCCCAGGGGAAGGCTTAAAGGGAAAGAAGGTGAAATATTTTAAAATGTGATGTGAAGGGGGAGGAAATTCTGAAAGGAGAGAGGAGCCAGCAGAAGAAGCTCCCAGATCTCATCCTCCTCATCTCTTTGTCAAACCTGGGCTTGAGGGTGAGCTTCTCATTATTATGCTTCAAAGGCTGAAACTATGTCAGGCAGCCCATGACTGCAGAGAGAAATCATTAGACCTGAATATGAATGAATAGATTTCTTTCATTCATTCATCACACCTCTCTTTAGGACTCATGTCTATTCCAGATAGGGAACAGTACCTGGGTCATCTTCTCATGCAGTCAATGCTCTGAGAGGGATATGTATTAAATACAGTGAATAACAGTGCCGATAGCCATACCTTCTATGAAGAAAACAAAGCGGGGCGGTGGAAAGAGACTGGCAGGGGTGGGGATGACTGAGTCATCAGCTTCTTAGCCCGAACACTCAGGGAAGACCTCCTTGGTAGTCTGAGGTCAGTGACAAGGATCCAGCAGAGCATTCCAGACAGAAGGGACAGCAAGTGCCGGAGCATGAGACGTGGGCTTCCAAAGACCAGAAAGCAGCCCATGTCACCAGAGAAAGGTCAGACTCGGCAAAGTGGGAGAGATGAGACCAGAGAGCAAGGCAGGGGCCAGATCTTGTAGGTGTTAGTATATGGTGATGAGAAGTTTAACTTTGTTCTAAGTTCAGGGAGAATCCCTTGGACACTGTATTAGTTTCCTATTGCTGCTCTAACAAAGTGTTACAAATTGTGTGGCTTAAAACAACACCAATGTATGCTCTTGTAGTTTTGGAGGTCACAGGTCCAAAATCAGTCTCCCTGGACTAAAGCTGGGGAGACAACCACTTGGTTGTGGACAACCCAAGTTGTCCACAGAGCTGACAGCTTCTTCTAGGGGAGCATCTATTTCCCTGCCTTTTCCAGCTTCTCAAGTCCACCTGTGTCCTGTGGCCCGTGGCCTCTGTCACATCTTCAAAGCACATCACTCCAGCCTCTCCTTCTGTTGGCATATCTTTTTTACCTGTAACTTTTCTGCCTTCCTTGTGATTATATTGGACCCACCCAGATAATTCAGGATAACCTCCCCATCTCGTGATCCTTAACACATCCATAAAGTCTCTTTTACCATGTAAGATGATATATTAATAGGTTTCAATTTCCCTTGTGGTCCAGTGTTTAAGAATCCACCCCGCAATGCAGAGGGACACAGGTTCAACCCTGGATCAGGGAACTAAGAGCCCATGTCTCGGGGCAACTAAGCTGGTGTAACATAACTACTGAGCCCATGCATCAGAGCAAAGACCCATCTGAGCCTATATATATACATATATAACCCCGCACACACTCACACACACACACGTTGTTGTTCAGTCACTTAAGTTGTGTCCAACTCTTTGCGACCCCATGAACTGCAGCATGCCAGACTTCCCTGTCCTTCACCATCTCCCAGAGTTCGCTCAAACTCATGTCCATTGTATCAGCAATCCAACCATCCAACCATCTCATCCTCTATCGCTCTCTTCTCCTCCTGCCCTCAATCTTTTTCAGCATCAGGGTTTTTTCAATGAGTTGGCTCTTTGCATTACGTGGCCAAAGTATTAAAGTGTCTGTATATATATATATATGTTTCAGGATTAGGGGACACCTTTAGAGGAACTTTATCCTGTCTTCCCACAGACACCTGAAGCAGAGGGCTGATGTGATCTGGTTGACCTTAGAGAACATGGTCTATAGGGGTGAGGAGAAAGGAAGATCAATGAAGCCATCACAATAGTGCAGGGGGAGGCAAAGGTACAGTTTACTTTGACTGCTGAGGTCGTCATAGAGATGAAAGAGAAAACCACAATGATTGATTCGGACTACTGGCCAAACTGGTATGCTGACTCCCAGCTGAATACACTTAACTAGCCCAGCACCAGTCTCTACAGAGACCACTTGGGTCTGCGTGGCTTTTCTGAAGGGAAGAAGCCTGGACTGGAAGAGAGAGAAACATCCTCTCCAGTGACATAGGCAGGGTGGGGATTGGTCCCGTCTGTGGGTGGTACTTGGGATAAAGGGCTGTGGGGGAATAAGGGACCAGTCAGGGGATGAGCGGGGAAAGGGCTTTAGCAGTGATGGGGAAAATCTGGTCAAGTAAGCTGAAGAATGCACCACCCCCCCAATCTCCCACCAAGGTATTGAGTCCTAACCCTGAAATGTGTAAAAAGTCACCTTCTTTGGAAAAAGACTCTCTGCAGATGTAATGAAATTGAGGATCCTAAGATAAAGAGATCACCCTGGATTACTATGGTGGGCCCTAAATGCTACCACAAGTATCTTTATAAGAGAGACAAGGACATAACCCAGACACACAGGGGAGGCAGAGCAGAGATGGAGCAGAGAAGTGTGTGGCCACAAGCCAAGGAATGTCAACACAGCGGCTGGTAGCTGAAAGAGGTGAGGAATGGGTTCTCCTCTGGAGCCTCCAGAGAGAGTGCAACCTGCCAACACCTTGATTTTGGTCTCTAGACCTGTGAGAGGACCGATCTCTGTTGTTTCAACCCACCCAGTTGGTGGTCATTTGTTATAGCATCCCCAAGAAATGAATTCATCTGGTGGGGACCAGATCATAATGTAAAGTTTGACTCAGCTGCTGGTAAATTGACCAAACTAGAACTCTGAAAGCAAGCATTCCATTGTGGGCATGCCCCCAGGCAGGTGAAGTCAGAGATGGATTCCCCATCATCCCAGGAAACAAGATGAGAAGAAGCTAAGGTCACTCTGACAGCCAGGGAACTCTGATGCCTTTAAACCCCTTCTATTGGCATTGCCCTCACCTCTCAAATTGCTTCTGTGAGTGAAGCCTTCCTGTGGGGCCCCTGAAGACAGACAGCCCTGGCTCTGTATGGTTCAAGCCTGGGGACAACTTGCCTCCCCCGACAATACACCCACTTGGGGTTGGCTCAAACGCCTCTATGTCTGATGCTGCAGAGAGTGGTGGAAAGCTACAGAGAATGGACAAAACTCACAGACCATCTGTTCATCTTCTGTGTTTTGTGAATTTATTTTCAAATGTTAAGCATTTGATAGCAGTTGTCAGGCATTATCTCAAAAGCTACCATTTGGGTAAAGACGTTCTTTTAAAAATCCAGGAGGATCACTCAGAGATCAGTGATTCGCCAGGGTGTGGAATCAGGGATGAGTTGTATTTTGAACAACATCTTCAAATATTATCGTATAATTTTATAACCGGAAAAGGGAAATAAAATGTCTTGTTTCTATAATACAGACTTCAGGAAGGAAAGCTTGACCAAATCTTGCTTAAAAAGCTGTGTAGAAATGGAGGAATTTCTCAGTCAAGAATCGCAGGGTCTGGGATAGGGGTTTATTGGAATTTTCTGGCCATGGTGAGTTTTTATGTTTATCAGAAAGGGACGCTTGTTGCTTTTTTTCAATAAAAGGATATGTTACCTTGACTTGATTCTCAGAATGCTTAGAAATGCTTCTAGAAGTACAGCCACCTAGAAAACAGTGTGTCTGTGGTTGTAAATGATGAGCAGAATGAACCAGCTTCTGGGGGATAGATTTTGTCCTCCACGCCCTGCAGTTCAGGGGCTAAGTTGGGAGACATAAGGGTGACCCTCCAACTTCAATATCTTCCAGCAGGAGCATCTATGCTAAGTAGGACTGTCCCTGGGTATCACGGAAATTACATAGTTAATTCCCAAATCATGACCCTAGGCACCCATAACTAAGTCCTCTTGGCTAACATGACCATGAGAACTGAATACTGACCTCCTGGAACATACTTTTCATTTCATTGATATAACTGCAGAAAACCTTGCCTTGGTTAAACTAAAGGGGTTACTATAGAGTATGTGTGCATGCATGCTAAGTCACTTCAGTCATGTCCAACTCTGTTAAACTCTATGGACTGTAACCTGCCAGGTTCCTCTGTCCATGGGATTCTCCCGGCAAGAATGCTGGAGTGGGCTACCATTTCCTTTTCCAGGGGATCTTTCTGACCAGGATCAAACCGGCATCTCTTGCATCGCCTGCATTGCATGTGGATTCCTTACCACTGAGCCACCTGGGAAGCTTGAAACTCTGGGCTGTGCAAATAAAATATGCCCATTAAATGCATATGTCAGGCAGGCTACAAGCTTGAAACCTCAAATGTACAAGATCAACAGATGCCCATTTTCAGCTCTTTTAAAAGGCTTCTAAGGATATCTGGTGGAGAGAGTATTTCATCTTTCATTATTATTTACGATATAATAATTTAGCACTTGCAATATGCTATGCCCTATCATAGGGCTTTATAATGATAATTCAATTCTCACAACAGCCCTATAAGGTAGGTACTATTATTCTTGCCATTTTATAGTGGAAAAGACTGGAGTTCAGAGGATGAGTAACTTGCTCAAGACAAAAGAGCAAAAGAGAAGGTGGTTGAACCTGATTCTGAATGCAAGCTGGCTTTTAAAAATTTGTTACAAATCGCATGAAAGATGTAAAACCCACACAGAGCTGTCACCAAAATGTGTATTTATAATAGTATATATCATTGAGTGATGTTGGGGTTAGCAGGACGATGAGAGGACTCCAGCAAACAGAGCTCTGCAGTGCCTTGTCATGTAGACGGAGTTGCTTGTGCCCACCAGAAGTCAGTACATGGTCCCTGAACTGTATTTGTAATTGGTCTGACATTAAATTAATCACATAGATGATGGCAAACCATTGTAGAGGACTCACCACATGTCAGTCCCAGTTCTAAACATCCTGTGAATATTACCTAACCCCAGTGAAAGTGAAAGTATTAGTTGCTCAGTCATGTCTGATCTTTGTGACACCATAGACTGTTGCTCATCAGGCTCCTCTGTCCATAGAATTCTCCAGGCAAGAATGCTGGAGTGGATTGCCATTCCCTTCTCCAGGAGATCTTCCCAACCCAGGGCTCAAACCCAGGTCTCCCACATTACAGGCAGATTCTTTAACATCTGAGCTACCAGGGAATCCCTAATGAGACAGATACTATTCCTATCATGTCCATTGTATGTGGAGAAAGGTGAATCACAGAGAGATGGATCCATGTGTCCAATCTACACAGCCACGAACTGGGGCAGAGTTTGAATCCAGGTTGTCCAGTTTCTCCCTCTATGCTCTTGGCTACTCCATTTCGTTCATATATCAATTAACAATGTCAATTACCTGTGATTATCTCCACTGCAAAAATGTCCATGAGCAAGAAAGAACACAGCATCAAGAGAGAGATTTAGCATTAAGTTGCAGACAAAACTGAACATTGGAGGTGGCGGGGGTGGGGGAGATGTAGTTTACTTTATAATGATGACAATAGCCAGCTTTGGGAAGCGGCGATTATCCCTAGGTTCCATCAGTGTTAATTGTATGATCACCTCATAGAAACTGTAGGAGCTGGATGTTATTATTTAACTCATTTTATAGATGAGAAAGCTGTGACTCAGTGATGCCTTGAATAAGGTCACACAACCGGTAAGTGGTCAAATGAGGGCATGAATGCAGGTCTATCGAATTCTACAGCCTCAGTGTTTAAGCCTCACATTAAAATGTTCAGGCAGTTGTTTCTTCCAGAATGACTTCTGTGAAGGGAGGTGGAAAAAACTAGAATAAGGACTAATTATTAATCAGCCATGGAGTAACTTCCACGGAGTTTCCATAGAGAAGTCCACATGACTGAACAGTGCCTGACACCCCTCAGACACCCTGCACCTTGAAACCAGAGGATCACGGACCCTCCCTTATCCCTCTGGCTAAATGTGAAGAACCTCCTTCTGCCTTGTTACCTCCTGGATCCCCAAACCTGGGTGTTGAACTTATATGTGGAGCCCTCTTAGGTTTACAAGTGGCAAAACACATCTCGAAGTGGAGTAATTGGAAGAAAAAGAATTATTTGTTTGTTTGTTTGTTTACGTAACTAGAAGAGCCTTGAGCTTGCTGGCTTCACCTACAGATGGGTCCAGGGACTCATGCAAATCAGAAGCTGTCCCTTTCTACCTGCATCTAATTTTCTTCATTTTCTTGGTGGCCCCCAGAAGCTCCAATCACTACCCCCAGAGCTCAGTAATACTAATGAGAGGAAAATTTAATTTTTCTAATAGCCCCAATAAAAACTACAAGACTGAGTTTTACTGACTTGGCTTCAATAGCCATCTCTAACTTAATTATCTTAGCTAGAGGGATAGATACCGCGTTTACCAAGCCTGGGTCACATACTCACCCCTGTTCTTTTGAATCACACAGGGAGGTGTGCCTTCCCAGAGGAAAATGGTGATATAATTTCTTAAAATTTGGTTAATTAATTATTTTGTTTTATTTTTGGCTGCCCTGGGTTTTTGTTGTTTCACCGGCTTTTCTCTAGTTGTGGTGAGAGGGGTCTACACACTATTGCAGTGATTCGACTTGCAGAGCGCCAGCTCTAGGGTGCGTGGGCTCAGTAGTTGCAGCATAGGCTTCGTTGCCTCTCGGCGTGTGAGAGCATCCTGGCCCAAGGATCAAACTGGTGTTTTCTGCACAGAAATGTGGAGATTCTTACCCTTTGGACCACCAGGGAAGCCTGGTGATATAATTTTTAAAAGAAAGGGAAATGGGGTCTGGGAAATAATAACAGGTGTCTAGTAAAAGTTCAGACTGTACAGTCACTTACTTCTGGGCGCTAAGATTATAGGCACACATCCATCTAGTCCCTAATGCATTACCTGCCTCACTCATTTTTTTTAATTAATTTTTTTTATTGAAGGATAATTGCTTTACAGAATTTTGCTGTTTTCTCTCAAACCTCAACACGAATCAGCCATAGATACACATATATCCCCTACCTTCTGAACCTCCCTCCCATCTCCCTCCCCGTCTCACCCTACTAGGTTGATACAGAGCCCCTGTTTGAGTTTCCTGAGACATACAGCAAATTCCGGTTGGCTATCTATTTTACGTATGGTAATGTAAGTTTCCATGTTTTTCTTTCCATATATCTCACTCTCTCTTCTCGTCCCCTCTCCCCATGTCCGTAAGTCTATTTCCTATGTCTGTTTCTCCATTGCTGCCTTGCAAATAAATTCTTCAGTACCATTTTTCTAGATTCCATATATATGCTTTAGTGTACGACATTTATCTTTCTCTTTCTGACTTACTTAACTTTGAATAATAGGCTCTAGGTTCATCCACCTCATTAGAACTGACTCAAATGAGTTCTTTTTATGACTGGGTAATATTCCATTGTGTTTATGTACCACACTTCTTTATCCATTCATCTGTTGATGGACATCTACGTTGCGTCCATGTTCTAGCTATTGTAAATAGTGCTGCAATGAACAGTGGGATACATGAGTCTTTTTCAAATTTGGTTTCCTCAGGGTATATGCCTAGGAGTGGGATTGCTGGGTCATATGAAGGTTCTCAGTGTCTCTGAAGCCTATAAGAAAGGCAATAAACTTGTTTGCTAGCATATGTAAAGACAATTCCCCTTCTGGAAAGAGCAATATTCCTCATGGTTCTATCCATCTGTCATTCTCAGTCATATGGTTCAGGCAGGGCTTATCCACCGAAGACTTCAAGCACAAACCTAAACCTGTCTTATACCTTTGGCCACATGATTGGCTCTGAGATAATTGCATGATTTGATTCTTACTAGAGTCATCATATCCTGGGTATTCAAAAAAGAAAGAAAGAAAGACTGCGGGGAAAGAAAAGCTTTCTTTTCAGCAAGGGTTTGTGAAAGCGTCGGTTGTTGGCTGGGAGAGGCTAGAAGCCATCTTGCCAATGGAAGGAATAGTTCTGGCCCCCAGATAATACCAGAGCTGAGAGACAGAATTTGAGCCCCTGGACCCAGACATACTCCATTTAAGCTAACTGATCACTATCCTTTTCTTTTGTGAATTAAACCAATTTGAAATGGATTTTCTGTCGCGGGCAACTCAAAAACACCTACTCAACTGCTACTGAAAGTGAAAGTGGTAGTTGCTCAGCTGTGTCCAGCTCTTTGCGAGTCCATGGGTTGTAGCCTGCCAGGTTCCCCTGTCCATGGATTTCTCCAGGCAAAAATACTGGAGTGGTTTGCCATTTCCTTCTCCAGGAGATCTTCCCGATCAGGGATCAAGCCCAGGTCTCCCACATTGTAGGCGGATTCTTTACCATCTGAGCCCCAGGGACGGCTACTACCTGGATTCAAATAGCAGCCCTGCCATCTTTACAAACTATATCATTTGGGTAAACCTCTTAACCCCTCTGATCTTCCATTGCCCCCTCTATGGAGGGGAAATCTTTCTCTTGTGGGACTTCAGTATAGTAACTGAGGTTATAGCTGGTTAATACTGAGCACAGTTTTGGGAACAACATGTGTGCATCATACATGTAAGTATTATTGGTGTTGGAAAAGCCAGAAAAGCCAAAACAAGTGTGATGGAAACTAAATTTGAGTGTCTATCAGGGCCTGTAAAATATTTGATGTAGCTGAGCTGACTCAGTTCAGTTCAGTTCAGTTGCTCAGTCATCTCCAACTCTTTGCAGCCCCACGGACTGCAGCACACCAGGCCTCCCTGTCCATCACCAACTCCCGGAGCTTGCTCAAACTCATGTTCATTGAGTCCATGATGCCATCCGACCACCTTATCCTCTGTCCCCCACTTCTCCTCCTGCCTTCAATCTTTCCCAGCATCAGGGTCTTTTCTAAGGAGTCAGTTCTTTGCATCAGGTGGCCAAATTATTGGAGTTTCAGCTTCAGCATCAGTCCTTCCAATGAATATTCAGGACTATTCAGCTGAGCTGGCTGGACACAGATAATAGGGAGTGCTGGAGACACTGGAAGGGCAAAAGCCTGATTCAAAGACATTCGAGCTTTAAATTTTAAAATCTCTGTGAGGGACAAGCAAAATAAGGGCAAGAACTACAAGCTCTCCAACCTCCAGAAAACAATTGAGACACGAATATTTCAGGTGAGACCACAGCTATGAGCCAGGAGGTCTGGTTGCCCAATTTCAAGTGTTTCGGTGAATTTCAGATCTTGGAAGCAACATGATGCCCCCAACCTCAATGCTCTGACACTCTTCCCAAAGCAAGATCACTGAAGGGCCCCTGGAGTTCAGGCTTTCCTCAATTTCAAAACCGAACATGACCACTCTTTATTTTTAACCTTCCCTTCCCCTCGTCTATGCCTTCAAGCAGCTTTTCTGGGGAGGTAGTGTTTGCGCCCACACTGGCAGATCTGAGTCCCTGGCCACGCGCCGGCTGCGATGGGGCTGTTGCCATGCCCACCCACCCCAGCAGCCTGGAAGCCAGCCTTTAGAGGGGCTCACTTGACAGCTGCAGGAACTATGAGGAGAGTGCAACTCAAAAGTGCTAGCAGTGACCCAGGTGTGGGCAAGGTGCCCTCCACACTGGCTCACTCCTTTGATAGGAGCATGCTTCAGGTCTGGTAGGAGCGTCTCTAACAGTAAAGGACTCGGAGGAGGACCTGGAGCTTATGGTACTCATCACCACATGGTAAATACTCCCCATGGACCAGCATTTGTCACATGTTATGCCTTTTATCATTTTAGCCTAACAGGGAAGGAAGCCCAGAGAGGTTCACAAACTTGCCCGAGTCATACAAGGCTCATTGGTGGGAGAGCCAAAATTTGAATATCGAGGCTATAAACCTAGCACTTTAACTTCATTACCATACTGTAATGCCAATCATTATAGTTAATCTTAACCTTTTGGTTAAGAGCAAGTGTAGTATGGGGGCTTCCCTGGTGGCTGAGTGGTAAAGAATCCGCCTGCCAATGGAGGAGACAAAGAGTTCGATCCCTGGGTTGGGAAGATCCCCTGGAGTAGGAAATGACAATCCTCTCCAGCATTCTTGCCTGAAAAATTCCAGGAGCTTGGTGGATTACAGTCCATGGAGTTGCAAAAAGTTGGACCTGACTGAGCACATACTTTTATAACATTCGCTTTACAGAGAAGGAAGACCAGAGAGGTTGACAAACTTGCCTGAGTCACAAGGCTGATAGGTGGAAGAGCCAGAATTTGAACATCAAGGCTATAAATCTAGCACTTTAACTTCATCACCATACTATAATGCCAACCAGGAGACAGAATGCACTGATGAGCTGACATGAATTTTCTGAGCCCTTTGACAATTGCATTTATTTTTGCTAATTGTTAGAATCATCTGATCCATACATCCATCTCCTCTCAATATGACTAGTTTGATGGTCTTAAATGTTGGCATGACACATGTTAAATGACGCATGTTGACAGATTCTTCGACATCCCTCCCATTGAGAGATGGAACTAATTTCCCTCCTCTTGAATATGGGCTAGCTTCTAAAGGATACAGTGAGGTAATGGAAGCAATGCCTTGTGGTTTCCAAGGCTAGGTTAGAATACAGAACTTTGCCAGGCTCCGCACGTCCTGGGATGCCCACTGGGACACAGCTGCCATGCTGCGTGGAAGCCCAGGCCCCTCAGAGGCCACATGGCGGTGCTCCCTATAGAAGCCCCTTCTCAGGTTGTAGCTCTCAGCCGGCATTAACCATCAGAGGTGCAGATGGGAAAGACTTTGCTATGATTCCAGGCCCAGCCACCCAACTGCAACCAGAGATGAACCCTGAACAAGAACCACAGAGCTGATTCAGTCAATTCCCAGAACAGTGAGAGACGATAATAAATGATTGTCATTAGGAACAGTTATTGTGAATTAGTTCCTTAAAAAAAAAAAAAAAAAGATCCATTCTTGGGCTCTGGCAAAAATTAAAATTAAATTAAAAATGAGCTTCTTGACTTGCATGATTTGATTACAAACAGAATAAACTCCAATCCTACAAAATCACGTCTGGGCAACTCTCCACCTACCTTTCTGACAGTGCTTTTAAACAATGAGGACAACAACGATGATGATGGAGATAATTTGTGCCTTTCGTCCTTGAGAGTTTGTGTGTGTCACAAAGAGAGCAAAGTGATTCAGTTAGATATCTATCTATGCTTTTTCAGATTTTTTTCCCTTCTAGGTTATTACAAGATAGTGAACATGGTCTCCTATGGTACACAGTGTGTGTACATGTGCTCAATCACTTCAGTTGTGTCCAACCCTTTGTGACCCTCTGACTGTAGCCCACCAGAATCCTCAGTTCATGGAATTCTCCAGGCAAGAATACTGGAGTGGGTTGCTATGCCCTCCTCCAGGGGATATTCCCAACCCAGGGATCGAACCGTGTCTCCTGCAATGCAGGCAAATTCTTACTGCTGAGCCAGCAGGGAAGCCCATGCTATATAGCAGGTCCTTGTTTATCTAGGTTATATATAGTAATGTGTAACTGTTAATCCTAAATTCCCAATTTCTTCTTCCACCCTTTCCCCTTGGCAACCACAGGTTTGTTTTCTATTTGCTGTTTAGTTGCTCAGTCATGTCCGCGACCCCGTGTTTGTGACCCCGTAGACTCCAGGCTTCCCTGTCCTTTGCTATCTCCCTGAGTTTGCTCAAACTCATGTCCATCGAGTCAGTGATGCCATTCAGCCATCTCATCCTCTATCGTCCCCTTCTCCTCCTGCCCCCAATCCCTCCCAGCATCAGGGTCTTTTCCAATGAGTCAACTCTTCGCATGAGGTGGCCAAAGTATTGGAGTTTCAGCTTCAGCATCAGTCTTTCCAATGAACACCCAGGACTGATCTCCTTTAGGATGGGCTGGTTGGATCTCCATGCAGTCCAAGGGACTCTCAAGAGTCTTCTCCAACACCACAGTTCAAAAGCATGAATTCTTTGGCATTCAGATTTCTTCACAGTCCAACCCTCACATCCATACATGATCACTGGAAAAACCATAGCCTTGACTAGGAGGACCTTTGTTGGCAAAGTAATGTCTCTGCTTTTAAATATGCTGTCTAGGTTGGTCATAACTTTCCTTCCAAGGAGTAAGCGTCCTTTAATTTCATGGCTGCAATCACCATCTGCAGTGATTTTGGATGTACTCTGCGTGTAAATTAAATAAGCAGGGTGACAATAGACAGCCTTGACATATTCCTTTCCCAATTTTGAACCAGTTTGTTGTTCCATGTTTGGTTTTAACTGTTGCTTCTTGACCTGCATACAGGTTTCTCAGGAGGCAGATAAGGTGATCTGGTATGCCTATTTCTAAGAATTTTCCACAGTTTGTGGTGATCCACATAGTCAAAGGCTTTAGCATAGTCAATGAAGCAGAAGTAGATGTTTTTCTGGAACTCTCTTGCTTTTTCTATGATCCAACAGGTGTTGGCAATTTGATCTCTGTGTCCTCTGCCTTTTCTAAATCCAGCTTGAACACCTGGAAGTTCTCGGTTCACATACTGTTGAAACCTAGCTTGGAGAATTTTGAGCATTACTTTGCTAGCATGTGAGATGAGTGCAATTGTGCGATAGTTTAAACATTCTTTGGCATTGCCCTTCTTTGGGATTGGAATGAAAACTGACCTTTTCCAGTCCTGTGGCCACTGCTGAGTTTTCCAAATTTGCTGGCATATTGAGTGCAACACTTTAACAACATCATCTTTGAGGAGTATAATTAGCTCAGCTGGAATTCCATCACTTTCACTAGCTTTGTTTGTAGTAATGCTTCCTAAGGCCCCCTTGACTTCACACTGCAGGATGTCTGGCTCTAGGTGAGTGAGCACACCATCGTGGTTATCTGGGTCATTAAGACCTATTTCGAACAGTTCTTCTGTTCGACAATTCTTGACAATTCTTGACAATTCTTCTCAATATCTTCTGCTTCTGTCAGGTCCATACCATTTCTGTCCTTTATTGTGCCCATCTTTGCATGAAATATTCCCTTGGTATCTCTAGTTTTCTTGAAGAGATCTCTAGTCTTTCCCATTCTATTGTTTTCCTCTATTTCTTTGCATTGTTCACTTAAGAAGGTGTTTTTATCTCTCTTTTCTATTCTTTGGAACTCTGCATTCAGTTGGATATACCTTTCCTTTTCTCCTTTGCTTTGTTTTCTATGTCTGGAGTCTATTTCAATTTTGTAAATAAGTTCATTTGTATCACTTTTAAAATTCCATAAATAAGTAATATCATATCATGTTTATCTTTTCCTGACTTACTTCAGTTAGTATGATAATCTCTAGGTCCTCCCATGTTGATGCAAATGGCAGTATTTCATTTTTTTTTTATGGCTGACTTATTCACTTCTAAAATGGGAATAAAAACAATCCCTGTCTAGAAATAAATATAACAAGGCATATGCAGAATGTATATTAAGGAAAAATAAAAGTTAATCAAGGGAATTTAAAACAAGATCAGATGAATGGAATTAAAGAATTATTTAATAATGTCAGTTCTTCCTAAATAAATACATGGGTTTGATACATTTCTAATAAACATCCCCATTTCAACTTCTTTTGTATTTTTTGTTTGTTTTCCTCTGATGGAGAAGGAGAAATTTGACAAAGTGACTCTAAAATTCATCCAGAAGAATGAATGGGCAAAATAGCCGAGACTAACCTAAAAGTGAAGAGTAATTAGGGAACACGCTGAATACAGATATTAAAATAAACTATAAAATTTCAAAGATTAAAATAGCATAGTACATAAATATTGAAACATAGATCAATGGAACAGAGCAGATAACTCTGAGACAATCTTTCATGTATATGACTTTATTAGATAATCAAAGTGGCCATCCAAGATTATAGAGAAAAGAAATATTCAGTGACACTGGGACAATTGATTAATGTTGGGGCTAAACAAAGCAAAATTAAATCTTCATCTTATTATACATCAATGTAAATTCCAGATTGATTAAAGCATATAAAGTAAAAGTTAATTAAAACTAATAAACAATCTAGGCACAGTTCTGAGTAAGAAGGCAGCTTGATCACTTGATCATAGGCATCTAATATGTACCTGCTCCTCCTTTCTCCTTGATTCTCCTTTTGAAATATACATATTCATATATGTATTAATATATATCTGCAGTGCGTGCATGCTCAGTGTCTGACTCTTTGCGACCCCATGGACTGTGAATGGAATTTTCCAGGCAAGAATACTGGAGTGGGTTGCCGTTTCTTTCTCCAGGGGCTCTTCCTGACCCAGGGATCAAACCTTTTGTCTCTTGAGTCTCTTGCAGTGGCAAGCGGCTTTACCACTGTGCCACTTGTGAAGCAAATATATATATATACACATATATATACACACACATACATGCACATGTATATATATGTATACTATATATATTTATATATGTTAAAATTTTATTTTATCAAAGTATAGTTGATTTATAACATTATGTTAATTTCTGCACAGCAAAGTGGTTTGTATTCTTTTCCATTATGCTTTCTCACAGGATATTGAATATAGTACTTTGTTTATCCATCCTATATGCAGTAGTTTTCACCTGCCAGTCCTAAGTCCCAATCCATACCTCAACCAGCCCCCCTCCACCTGGACAACCACAAGTCTGTTCTTGATGTGTCTGAGTCTGTTTCTGTCTCATAGATAGGTTCATTTGGGTCATGTTTTTTCTTTTTTAAAGATGAATCGTAAAGCTTTATCTGTGCTGACAATTACAGAGGACTGCCATCCATATATTTGAAACTTTAAAATATTTATTCCCAATGTGATATGGATGAGACGAAATTTAAAACTGGATCTTTGGTGATGTTGGAGATAACTAGAAAAAAAAATAATGCTTAGTTAATCTAATCAAGGAGAGGAAGAAAGACAGGTGTCATTAGGAGTAAGCAAAACCAGAATTACAGGTAAGGAAAATAAGTTTAAAATGCAGAACACATTATGCATAACTTCATATTGATAAATTAGAAAATTTGGATGAAATATATTATATTATAGAAAAACATATATGGGTCAAATAATTGATTCCAAAGGGAGGATGAAAAGATCTGACTAAAGGGAACTCCCTGGCAGTCCAGTGGTCAGGGCTCCGCATGTCCACTGCAGCGGGCATGGGTTCCATCCTTCCATCCTGGTGGGGGAACTGAGGTCCCACAAACCAGCAGCATGGCAAAAAAAAAAACAAACCCATCTGAATAATATACAAAACCATGGTGGAAATTGAAAAACTAGATAAGAACAACCATGGTGGGCTCAGTGGATTCCATGGGTGAGACCATAGAGTTAAACAAACTGGAAGGGGTTGGCAGCATCTATACTTCCCCGTCTCTGTTTTGGTTAAGCCAGCGGTCCAGCAGGAGCCAGGCAGGTGGCCTAGGAGTGACACAGGTGGAGGACCTTAGAGAGGACTAGAGACTAAGCCTCACTAAAGGAGCAGATGCTGCTCCTCCAACCAATGGCAGTCTGGAATGTGGGCCCACAGTTTAACTCAGCGCAGCGCAGATTGTAAAAACCAGATGGGGAAGAAAAGCGTCAGCAGGCTGAACAGAACCTATGATCTACCAATTTGCAAGTTCTCCTGGAAACGTTATAAATACATAGGATTTAGGAAGAGACGACCTCTATACCATTGTCTGGAATCATTTTGAAAACTGTTTCTCAGAAGAGAGGATTACCCCCATCAGTGCTTCAGGGTGGGATATGTTGCTGAACAACTTTGGGTCGGCACTGAGGCAAGTCAATTGAATAAGATAAAACAAAGATTTCATCTTTTGCCTTAACCCATGCACCTCTTTGGCTTTGACAAAGGCAAGCTGGATGATTCTGGAAAAAATATAATTTAGTCATTCATTTAATCAACAATTATGTATTAAGCACCTACTGTGTGTCATGTGCTATTAATATTGTAAGCATGGGGATACAGTAATGCAGAGTCAAAGAGTGCCAAAGAATTGATTCCTTGCAACTGTGGTGCTGGAGAAGACTCCTGAGAGTCCCTTGGACAGCAAGGAGATCAAACCGGTCAATCCTAAAAGAAATCAACCCTGAATACTCACTGGAAGGACTGATACTGAAGGTGAAACTCCAGTACTTTGGCCACCTGATGACGTCCCTGACTCAATGGACATCAGTTTGAGCAAACTCTGGGACATAGTGAAGGACAGGAAAGCCTGGCATGCTGTAGTTCATGGAGTTGCAAAGAGTTGGACACAACCGAGCAACTGAACAACAAAAAGAGTAGTGAATAAAATAAAACAATTCTCTGCCCTCAGTGAACTTTATGTTCTAGAGTTTGTGAAAAATAAACAATGGGCAAAACTCAGGGTCTTCTGGTCAGTTTCAATGTTAAGAACCTCAGTTTTGTAAGGACTCACTTCTAGGCATTCAAAAGCCCAATGCAGAAATAACATGAGACCTGGGACTTGCTTCAAAATAAGTCAGTGGGGAGGGGCAGTTAGTGGGACATAGAGATGAGACAGGATTGGCCACGGGTCGACGGCTCTTGTAGTTGGTGGTGGGCACAAGGGCATTCATTCATCTGCTATACATTCCTCCCAATTTTATATGCTTGAAATTTTTTCATAGTGGAAAGGCTTTTAAAGTCCAATTCAGTTGAAGTCAAACATGAACTCTGCATTCAATTCCAAGTCTTCCCTGTTTCCAGCCCCAGCCTGACCGTGAGTGGAGGTGCTCCGTGTGGGAGGGGGAGGCAGCTGAGATGTCCTTCCCTGCTTCCCCCTCCTCTCCTGTCGCTGGCTACTCTGGGGCCGAGGAGGGGGAAAAGGGGTAGGAGATGAAACTTTTCTTAGATGGTGTCATCAGTGGTTCTTTCGTGACTGCTGAAGCCCTCTGCATTGCTGTCATTCAAAAACAACATTTGAAACTCTCCTAAATATGGTCCTGTGGAGAGAGTTTGAGCTGAGTTAATTTCCTTGGTATCCACACGGTACTCAGTGCATCTTTGCCACACCAGACCCTGGGAGTCGAGACTGCCTTCCTGACGCCCTCCCTCCTCACCCTGTAATTGACGGCTGCTCCAGCCAGCCTCGTGCCTTCATGGTTCTCCAAGTGGGAACCAGGCACCAGCCTCTGTGTTCATGTGTTCACGTGTGCTCCATATACCTGATGACACTTCGTTTCACTCCAGGGTTCCTCCCAGTGCATTTTGCTCCAGCTGCCAGCCTAGAGCCTCCACATCAGCAGCCCTGGCCAGTCTCCCTTCCTGCAGGTCCCTCAACTCATCCGTGAGTGGATTGGGCCCATTCTCCCTTGACTTGATGGGGGAAGAGCCACCTACTCCTCCACCAGGGCGACGGGACACAAAGAGGCAGAGCACCTTCCTCCCCCAGGCTCCTGGCTCGTTGTCTCCCCACCTCACTGAACGCCAGTCCTCAGTCCATGTAATCTGCATGGAAGTCACTGGAGAGAGGGCTGCAGGACCTGTCTGGCCAGCTCTTCATGAGCCCTGGGGAGTCATTTGGCAGCTCTTTGGCTCTGGATGTGGGAATATTTTATGCTTATTGTTTTCAGCTTTGGGGCTTTGGCCAACATTCCAAGCCAACAGGAAAAGCCCTAAACCACATCCTGTTCTACTGATTTTAGGAGGGTTTCCAAAGTGCTTTTAAGCCTCTTAGTTGTCGAGGTGTTTATCTCATCTCTCAATAAAGACACCTTTTGAATCTCTACCTGCCTCTTGGGCCATTTTGTTTTCCTGGCACATGTGTCCCATGGAAAGTGATTAACCATCTAACAGCCAGTTGTTTGTTATTCTGAAGGTGGCAGATTAAAACAAATCTCGTTAAGAGAGTTGGCTTCTTTGGCATCATTGGTTTATTTATAGCCGCATTGAGGTTTATTGAGGACTTTGTATGTGCCAGGAACTATGTTAAGCACTTATATGTAATCCTTATTATACAATAAGGAAGTCCTGCTGATCTTAGAAACTGGCCCCATTATTTTACTTATGAGAAAAGAGGCACAGAAGGATTAAGTCATTTTCTCAAGGTCACACAGCAAGTGATGCAACTGGGACTCAAATCCAGGTTTCCCTGACTCCAAACCCCATACTTTCCATCATGCATTAAGTATGTGCATGCGTGCTTAGTCTCTTCAGTCATGTCCAGCTCTCTGCAACCTGTCAGGCTCCTCTGTCCATGGGATTCTCCAGGCAAGAATACTGGAGTGAGTTGCCAATTGCTTACAATGTTTGGTCTTTCCGTTGATACAAGCCTCTATCCCACAAATCTGTGCAGGATGAGGGGAGGACCTGGTTCTCCTGGTGAGGTTTGTCTAGGACACCATTTGGGGGTCTTATATCTTTAGTCTGATCTCCTTAGGTCTTGGAGAAAGGCCAGTATCCTTCTCCCATAAAAGTGAACAGGAAGGTGGAAGGGAGGCAAATACCTTTGGGAGGCTTGGGGCCAAAAGACAAAGGACTCTGTCTATGATTTTCTTTTCATCTTCTTGCTCTCCACTACCATTTCTATCCCATGGAGCAGAGCCAAGCCTCTGACATATCACTAAAAAATACAAACCTGATCAAGTCACTTCTTGCTAAAACCTCTCACAGTTGCCCACCTCCCTCAGGAAAATCATGTGATTTAACATGATTCTCAATGTCTCCTATGTTTCTCATGTGTGCTATGCTGATAGCACACATGCAACTTAATCTAAGATGCCAACATCTTTAGCCCAAGTTAGTGCAATAGCCTCTTAATTTATCTCCTGGTTTTCACTTTTGCCCCAGTGGAGATTAGCCACTCAGTGGCTAGAATAAAATTTCCAAAGTGTGGGTCAGCTCATGTTACTCTCCTGCTTAACACATGCAATGACTTTACAGGGTTAAGGAATACCCAGGACTTCCCTGGTGGTCCGGTGGTTAAGAATGGTCTTTCAATGCAGGGGATGAGGGTTTGATCTCTGGTTGAGGAACTAAGATCCCACATTCCATGGAGCAAGTAAGCCTTCAAGCTGCAACTACTGAGCCTACACACTCTGGAGCCTGTATTGCCACAACTAGAGAGTCTGTGTGCTTCAATGAGAGATCTACATGACACAGACGTAGAAGATGTGAAGATCTTCACAGATGTGAAGATCCCAGATGCTGCAACTAAGACCTGACCCAGCCGAAGAAATAATAAAATTTAAAAAAAGAAAAAAAAAAAAACAACTTGATGTACTGTCTGATGTACTGCTGACAAAGGTCCGTCTAGTCAAATATATGGTTTTTCCAGAAGTCACATATGGATGGGAGAGTTGGACTGTAAAGAAAGCTGAGCACCGAACTGATGCTTTTGAACTGTGGTGCTGGAGAAGACTCTTGAGAGTCCCTTGGACTGCAAGGAGATCCAACCAGTCAATCCTAAAGGAAATCAGTCCTGAATATTCATTGGAAGGACTGATGCTGAAGCTGAAACTCCAATACTTTGGCCACCTGATTCGAAGAACTGACTCATTGGAAAAGATCCTGATGCTGGGAAAAATTGGAGGCAAGAGCAGAAGGGGACGACAGAGGATGAGATGGTTGAATGGCATCACCGACTCAATGGACATGAGTTTGAGCAAGCTCCGGGAGTTGGTGATGGACAGGGAGGCCTGGCCTGCTGTAGTCCATGGGGTTGCAAAGAGTCAGACACGACTGAGCAACTTAACTGACTGACTGTCTTGAACCATTGGGAAAAAAAAAAAAAAAGAAATGCTCAAACTGTTTACCCTGACCCACTCGCTCTATATGATCGAGCCCCAGTCCACCTCGCTGACCTCCTTGGCTAGGATTCTTCCTCTTGTTCATGAGATTCCTGCCACTCTGTCCATTCTGTCCTTCAACAAGTCATGTCTATTCTCCTTTCAGAGCTTCTGCACTTGATGATCCTTCTTCTGGGAACAATTTCCTTGATTCTTCTTTAGGCTGACTCCTTCTCCAGCTTTGATTTTTCTCAGCTCAAGCCACCCCCTCAGAATGCCCTCCTTGATTGTGTTCCCTAAATAATTCCTTCTGCCACTGCCCACACTGCTGTATCGTATTGAGTTACCCAATTTTCTTTTCTTTTCTTCACAGTACTTATCACTGCTTGCTTCACAGTATTTACCACTACTTTTTTTTGGTGTGCTTATGTGTTCATTGGCTGTCTCCTTAACCTAGAATGCAAGTTCCTTGGGGGCAGGGAATCTGTGTTGCTCACCATTGGATCCGCAGTGCCTACAGAAGACCTGGTAAATAAGTGGGTCTTGATAGATGTTTGTTGAATGATCTTGCGTGGCAAAATGGCCCTGATTTGGGGTCTACCTATCTGTAATACACAGTAAACATCTCACTTTAATCTTCCTTTTTCTAGTAACAGCACCCTCAAATTCCTCAAAGAATCAGCCCCTTACCGACTCTCAGTTCACACAAATTAAGGTGAATTTGGTCTTTCTCCCTGTGTGTCCAGAGGCAGATTGATAGCACAGACCTGAAAACCAGTGAACTCATTTCCTGGCTACTACAATTGATTCAGGTAGATCTGAACTAAATGGGTCAATGAGAAACCATCCCCAAGACGTTTGTTCTAACTGTTGATTGAGACATATCCTATTTCTTCTAGGGTTGCTCAGCTGGTAGAAGGCAAGCCAGGAGTTCTTTGTACATGAGAAGAAAGCCAGGCTGAGGATGGAGCCAGTGGAGAGGGAGACAGGGCTAAGATGAAAAAGCAGACTCTGGATGCCATTTGTGTGAAGCCTTGGGTTCAGTTGCTCATGAGCTTATCTACTTTTGTGCTTTTAAGTCACAGGCACTGATTGATTGCTCTTGCTTTTTGTACACCCTTTGAGTTGGATTTCTGTCAGTTCTAATCGGAAGCTTTGTGGTGGGTGGGGGAGTAAAGGATTGGGAGTTTGGGATTAGCAGATGCAAACTAGTATACATAGGATAGATAAACAACAAGGTCCTATTGGACCTATATTCAATATCCCATGATTAAACCATAATGGAAAATAATATGAAAAAGAATATACATATTAAAAATAATATATATATAACTAAATCACCTCACTGTACACTGGAAATTAACACAACATTGTAAATCAACTACTTTAATAAAATATTATAAAATAAAAATTTCATGACTAATAAGCTACCTCTCTAATTCTACTTCTCTTCATCTGTATAAATTAGGAATTACCACTGATCCTTGAACAATAGGATTTGAATGTTCTCTTCCACTTGCATGCTATTTTCAATAGTAAATATATACTATATATTTACTATATACAGTAAATATATATGGTACTATATAAAACACAGTTGGGTGGATCTGTGGATGCAGAGGAACTGCATCTATGTGTAGGCGGGCAGACTATAGGTTTTTTGTGGATTTTCAGCTGAACAGAGTGGTGGCACCCCCTAACCCCTCGATTGTTCTAGAATCAACTGTATGCTCATCTGCTAAAATTGAAAAGGTGAAATAAATTAAGAGGTCTGTTTTTGTCGTGTGATAATAATTTTGGACATAATCAAACCCACCTTAGAGGGTGGCTCCATAATGCTATTATGGATCCAGGCTTCTCCAACTTCATTTTATTTTCAGATATCTTAAACATGTACTTGTCATCTTCCAGTAACAAGTCATCTGGTCAACCTCTGAAACTGAGTTCCAGGTCCATGCAGGAAGAAACATAAGGTAAGGACAGCACACTGTGGGTTTGTAAAGTCTGACCACCAGCTCCCTTGAAGGAGATTTTACACACCGCAGAACAACTTTTTTTCTCCTATTTAAAAAGTTGTGGTAAAATTTATGTAACATAAAGTTTGCTATTTTCAATGTACAATTTAGTGGCATTAATTGCATCCACAATGTTAAGTAACCATCACCAAAATCTATTTCTAAAACATCTCATCACACAAAACAGTTTCTTAAACATTAAGCAATAACTCCCCATTCCCCTCTCCTCTTACGCCCTGATAACATCTAATCTACTTAATTTGCCTATTCTAGGTACTTCTTCTACACAGAATGGTATGATATTTGTCCTTTTGTGTCTGGCTTATTTCACTAAGCATAATGTCTTCAAGGTTCAATCATGCTGTAGCATGTATCCAAACTTCATTTCTTTTTATGGTTGAATAATATTCTATCGTATGTATAGAACACATATGTTAATCCATTCATCAGTTGATGGACCCTTGTGTTGTTTACACCTTTTGGCTATGGTCTGGAAAACACTTTAACTACATTTTATTGGTCAGAATTTTGTTACAGGATCACCTTTCTCTTCAAGGAAGACTGAAAAGTGTGATTTTCTTTGAAGTAGACAAAGAGCATCCCCAACTACAACTGGAGTTTTACTAGTTAAAAAGAAATGAAGAAAGGTCATTAAGGAAGCAACTATCAGACTCTGCAACAGTCCACCCCTATGCCAGTGAATGTCTTTCCATAAATAGAACACACTGACATCCTCCCAAAGGAAACAATCACAAACTCTTATCCACTGAGAGGTTAGGATTTCTGGGCAATTTGTAGTCTTCTTCAACAGATCTGGGTGTGTCTGCTCTTGATCTAAACTAAAGGATAACACTTTTGCTACCAGTTCACCCATTATTTAATTTTGCAGGTGGAACCAGGTAAACATTAAGAGCTTCTTCTAAAGGCAAAGGCAGGTATATAGAGCATCCATGGGTTCATAGAAATTATCCAACCCAACTGAATAAAAATAACAAAATTTCTCTTTTCTGGGAATGGAAGAAGTTTTTTGGCTAACAAGGAGGAACTCCTTTATCTGTTACTTTCCATCACTTTCTCTCCGACCTCTGGAAGATTCTTCTTTGTTCATATCTCTCTCCCTGGACTCATCAATTCAGGGAGAACATGCTTCCTCTTGGACTTAAGAATCTTTCAGGAGTTTACTTTTTAGAGGTGTCCTAGGCTAAAGGTTACTACCCAAGCTTAGGATATAGTTGGCAAAATAATTCCTCTAAAAAGCCAATAAATTTGTAACATTTTCTGGAAGAGTATTCATGGCCAAACATCTCCTCTGTACATAATATACAAGCATGAAGAGTATGCCATACTAATGCCACATCACACTCCAATCATACTAAACTCCTTTCATTTCCTCAAGCTCTTTATGCTCCAGGGCATTGCACATACCAATCTAAATGCCTGGAACACAGTTTTCCCTGATCCTTACTTGGCTACTCATCCTTAAGGGCTCTGTTACCTCTGTGAAGCCTTTTCCAATGACTTCCAGTGACATGAACTGCCGCTGACTTGCACTGCCCCTAGCAGAGTGCTAACTAGTCTTTGTTGATGTTTTAGGTAGAGTTGCTTAGAAGCTGAGCCTGAAGCAGGGAGTCATATGCAGGTAACTTCTAGAAGTAGTGTTCTTTAAGAAAAACCTAGTGGAGTATGGGAACCAGCATACAGAGAGGCAGTGAGTACCCACCTGTGACTTCCCAGAGAAGCAGTATTAGTTTTGCCAGGGAACTTGCTAGAAATGAAAGATTTCATGAACCATCCTAGAAACTCTGGGAATGGAA
This sequence comes from Cervus elaphus, assembly GCF_910594005.1. Classification (NCBI taxonomy): domain Eukaryota; kingdom Metazoa; phylum Chordata; class Mammalia; order Artiodactyla; family Cervidae; genus Cervus; species Cervus elaphus. Next base: position 35,983,515 of record NC_057824.1, read on the forward strand.
CCAGTAAGCTGACTCTTAAAATTATTTATTTAGCTGCTCTGGATCTTAGTTGTGCCATGTGGGATCTAGTTCCCTGGTCAGGGATTGAACCCAGGCACCCTGCATCGGGAGTGTGGAGTCACAGCCACTGGACCACCAGGAAGGTCCCATAAGCTGTTGTTTAACCAGCCTTGTAAGTGATGCACAACTCAAGTTTGAGAACCACAGTGAGAGGGGACAAAGTCAAACGAGGATGTGGTCCCAGGTAAAATCTAGCCTTGGCCTGACCCACGGAGGACTCTGGAACATAAGTTGCACCACAGAATTCTCTCTGCCTTTGACAAGAAGAAAGACTTTTGCATCCCTGTATCAGCCACTCATTGACTGTAGGCTGTCCCTAGGGTAGGGCTCCCTTGGGGAGGCAGCTCCTATCAGCTAAGAGCAGTTCTTCCAAGAAGGGACAACCAAGGGCTGGCAGAGGGGTAGGAAGGTTGGGGCTACAAATGCACCAACCTAGCAAAGGGAATCTAGGCATCTATGGGATACTAACAGCATCCGTTTCAATTGTTCTTATTTGTTCAATTATCTTTGTTCTCTCCATTAGACTGAGTTCCGAGTGATCAAGAACAAAGTCTTTCTTGCTTATTATTAACTTACCAGTGCCTATCATGGTGTGTGAAATGTAATAGTTATTTATTAAGTTAATTGATTAGTCAAATGCTGATTGAGCACTTACGATATCCTGGGTACTGACCCAGGGTCTTGTAATTTAGATGTGAATTCTTTTGCTCTAGTGGGGAGGTGGCAATAAACACATAGATGCATATACATACATATGAACATACGTGTATATGTATATAAGATTGTGTCAGCGTGCACCCCAATGTTCATCACAGCACTGTTTATAATAGCCAGGACATGGAAGCAACCTAGATGCCCATCAGCAGATGAATGGATAAGGAAGCTGTGGTACATATACACCATGGAATATTACTCAGCCGTTAAAAAGAATTCATTTGAACCAGTTCTAATGAGATGGATGAAACTGGAGCCCATTATACAGAGTGAAGTAAGCCAGAAAGATAAAGAACATTACAGCATACTAACACATATATATGGAATTTAGAAAGATGGTAACGACAACCCTTTATGCAAAACAGAAAAAGAGACACAGAAGTACAGAACAGACTTTTGAACTCTGTGGGAGAAGGTGAGGGTGGGATGTTGCGAAAGAACAGCATGTATATTATCTATGGTGAAACAGGTCACCAGCCCAGGTGGGATGCATGAGACAAGTGCTCGGGCCTGGTGCACTGGGAAGACCCAGAGGAATCGGGTGGAGAGGGAGGTGGGAGGGGGGATCGGGATGGGGAACACGTGTAAATCTATTGCTGATTCATGTCAATGTATGACAAAACCCACTGAAAAAATAAATAAATAAATTAATTAATTAATTAAAAAAAAGATTGTGTCAGATATTGGAAAATGCTATAAAGAAATAAAAAGCAGAGGGAGAGGACAGAGAGAAGAATGAGGTGTTATTTTAGAACAGTTAAAGAAGGATTCTCTGAGAATGCGACATTTGAGCTGAGATATGAATGAAGTGAGGGACTGAACCACGAGAAGGAACATCTGGTGGAAGTAACTTCTATGTGAATTCAAAATTATTTCAAAATAAATGTTTTCTTATGAAAAGGATATCTCGGGGGAGAGCATTCCAGGGAATGGTTGGATGAATCACAGGAAACACCTGGCATTTCTATACTGATAAAGCAGGAGGAGGCTGGAAGAGATGGACAAGTGGCATGCTACTTAATGCTTTCATTTATTTTTTAATCGACTTCAAACATTTATCAAAGTATACATGCTCAAGATTTTCTGAAAATCAAATAGGATCAAAGGGGATGCCAGGAAAAGCAGCTCCTGGTCCCACTCCTGCTCTTCTCTCCAAAAGTTACCATGGTTAGCTGGTAACTTTTCTGTCTTGAGTGAGTGAATGAAAGTCGTTCAGTCATGTCTGACTCTTTGTGACCCCATGGACTGTAGCCCACCAAGCTCCTCTGTCCATAGAACTCTCCAGGCAAGAATACTGGAGTGGATTGTCATTCCCTTCTCCAGGGCATCATCCCAACCCAGAGACTGAACCTGGGTCTCTTGCATTGACAGGCAGATTCTTTACCATCTGCGTCACTTTAGTTTAACTTGAAAGTGGCTCAGTCATGTCCGACTCTTTGTGGTCCCATGGACTATACAGTCCAAGGAATTCTCCAGGCCAGGATACTGGAGTGGGTAGCCATTCTCTTCTCCAGGGGATCTTCCCAACCCAGGGATTGAACCCAGGTCTCCCACATTGCAGGTGGATTCTTTACCAGCTGAGCCACAAGGAAAGCCCGCTCCAAACACAGTTGTTGAATTTTTATGGTTCCTATATTGATTACCTTCATAACTTTCAATGACATACTCCAACCTCTAGAACTTCCATCAGCTATTGACAGCATACCCTGGCTGTTCTCTATGTAATACCTGGATGTTGCATCCCCACCATTCCTTCCCTCCTCCAATCATCCAACTCCTATCACAGGTGCAGATAGGAGGGACCTAATTTTCAAGTATTTGAGTGCAAGAGAATAGGGGATTTTGGCTACTGAAAGAAGGTCAGTAAGGCTAAAGTTTAAATAACATGAGGATGTGTTCTATAACCATATTTCATTTTCAACACTTTGAATCTAGAAGTGAAAAAACCCGTAACTAGACTATGTGAGAACATAAAGGGGGAATTATGGGATGGCAGACAGGGCACCCTTGGTCCACATCTGCTTAGTTTTCACCATTTCCTTAACTTACATTCATGTGGGTGACTTTACCACAGACAAGTTTTTCTCTTTCAGCTTATGTTCCTTGGAAGAAGGGCATAGACAAAGGTGAAGCTGGGGGGTACATTCAGCCCAGTTCTACCTCTGGCAGAGGCTCCAATATCTTCAGAGCCTTATATCCTGTTATCTTCTCATTCATGATCATGTTTTACTGCTGAACCCCTGGGCATCATCAGAGTGGCTCCAGAAGTGAATCACGTGGATTTTTCATAGCAATCTTTTGAGCCGTCTGGAAAGTTCCTCCTACTCTGAGAACTGTCCTCCCTCCCTCAACTCATAGGAGCTGGTCCCAGTAGCTATGTCCATACTACCACAACCCTGTCTCCATGATCACAGCAGGTTGGGCTGGAAAGTGGCACATGACACAATCTGTTTATTTCCCCTGGAAGTTTTTAATTGAGACTAAAACTGTCCTTTTGAGTCTGGGTGGATCTCTTGGATAGAGGAGACATAAAACCTCAACATCTAGCTTCCCTCTTGAGGATTAACAAGGAGAGAAGGCAAAATAATCTTTTTCCAACTAAAGATATGGAAAGAGGCAGAGATGAAAAATAGAGTGACTGTCAAGACTCCTGATGGCTTTTATTCCCTGGTTTTAGCTCCTTGCTGAGGCCTGATAATGTCTTTGCTTAAAGATTTCTTGAAGCAGCACCATATCCTCATATCAAAACTCCAATCCCTTAAACTAACTCCAATGAGTTTCTTCTATTTACAGCCAAAATATACTAGCAAAATATCCCCTACTATATAATGGGCTTCTTGAGGGGCAGGTAGGAACCATATTTATGTATACTTCAAACTGCTAAGCAGAATGCTTTGTACATAGTAGGCACTCACAAAGTATTTATTGAATTGAATCAGCTGCTGGTACTCATTCCTAAATGACACAACCACTTTCAGGGGCCCTGACCCCTCCTGAGGTGAGGGTAATTCTGACCTAGGAGAAGAAGAACAGAAAAAAGTACAGATGTATCTTGCCAGCTACTCAACTAGCTAAGAATCCAATCACCAGACTCCTCTGTCCACGGAATTCTCCAGGCAAGAATACTGGAATGGGTAACCATTCCCTTTTCCAGGGGATCTTCCCAACGCAGGGATCGAATCCAGGTCTCCTGCATTGCAGGCAGATTCTTTACCATCTGAGCCATCACGGAAACCCCTAAGAATCCAAAGGAAGCTGATAAAAAGAAGCCTTAATAAGAGTCTCAAACATCAGTTGCAAGCATCTGAGTGCTTCCAGGTCTCCTGCCACATTAGTTGGATCAAAGAAGGTCATCAGCAAACACAGAAAGAGCCTGGCTCCATCACTGTTATAAAAAGATAGTGCTTTGAATCACGGGTCCCTGATGGATCTGGTGAAAGAGCCCTCTAGTGGTAAGAAACGAGCAATTACATCTAGGCTTAGAAGCGGATGCTACGCACCCATGTACACACAACTACACATTCAGTTGAATGAAAGGATGAGGTCACCCCCTAGTAAGTGGGGAGGCATCATCAGGAACTAACTGATGGCCTTCCTGCCTCTGCACTCCCACTCCACTCAGGTGTTCTGATTCTCCAAACGCAAGTTCAGGTCTTCCCATACTCTGTGATCAACTTTGAACTAGTCTGTGATCAGTTTTGGACCTGGGGAGGGGAGAACAGGGGAGGGGAGAGGCAGGGGAGAACCCTGCCTCACCAAGCAAAAGCTCAGTATACATTTTCACTCTTGTTATATTGATCCTTCTCTCCTTTAGAATTGTCCACATCCTGAGCCGTGATCATCACCTTCATCTGCCTGAGCTCCTGACCCTTCTCCCCAACCCCACACAGTTTGCCTGGATGTTTGATTCCATTCTCCTGGACCTTCTGGGAACCACACCTTGTGTGTCTGGGCTTATATTATAGATCACGGAGGTAGAGAGAAGGGCTGATGTTGTTTTACTGTGAGTTTGGTGAATGGATTGATTGCAGCACACTCTCCCAAAGCCCATTGACCTTCCAATCACGTGATCCTGCTTTGGGAAAAGACCTTTCTCACTCCTATCAGAGGAAGGGTGAAAACAGATCCTGGAGTAGTTGCTTTGGTCATTATTAGTTATTTCATATTATTTAAGTTTTTGAGATGGGGAAGGGAAATTTCACTAACCTAGTAACCCTTTTCAGGGAAGACCAGCTTCACCTCCATCTTACATAGGGCTTTTTCCTTTAAAAAAAAAACAAAAAAGGAAGCTTTATTGAGAAGCAAATTTCATTTCGGGAAAGAAAAAACAATAAATAACTTATAGAAGGTTTGGTGCATTTTCCCCCATTACCTCCTATCGTTCTTCTGGGATATGACTAGCTGTGGTCTTGGCCCCAAGTTTATCTGTTCCATTTTGGTTATGTGGCAAGCTTTCAGTATTTCTACTTCCTGCCTACAAATCAGTGTTTGTGATCCATGACACATGCATATGCAAGTTAGTCTATGTAGGTGCATAAACCTACACTACACCTATACTTAGGCATGTACACCCACAAATGCATACAGCTATGCATTTGCAACAAATAGGCTTATAACACTGTAAGCAGGTACTGTCATACACATATATACATACATACATATATATACATACATGCTTTACTTCTACAACAAATTCCCAGGCATTCAGAACTCATAACTAAATTGGACACAGCACAAGTAAACATCTAAATACAATCACACGATGACTACTATGCATTCAAATCTACACATGCACGTGCAGGTATATCTAACACCAAGAACCAAATATTTAAGTGAATTTAAGAGCAAAAGCATACAAGCAAAGTAGCAGAGTCACCAAGAAGTCGTGAGCTGCATTTGAGAACTCTTCTGTGAATTGTTGCTATTCAGTCTTCTGGATAGAGGCTCTCAGACAGAGAGCCAGAAATGTCACCAGGGGACTGTACGTGTCTGCGATTACCTACCATTATCTTTTTGTCCAGTTAAATAACATTCAAATATGACAGCTGGTTATGAACACTTCTCAGGGGCTGCAGAAACAACCCAAGCAGCCTCGATTTCGAACGCCCAACCTCTGGGTATCTGTCCCATCGTGCCACAGGACAGAAATAATGAGGGCATTCTGTGGACTTAGTCTACTTGGCATGCTCAAGTATATGCCAGGACACATGGTGATAAAGAGCTAGTTGAATTAAATGCTGATCCTTGGTGGTTCAGATGGTAAAGAATCTGCCTGCAATGTGGGAGACCCAGGTTTGATCTCTGGGTTGGGAAGATCCCCAGAAGAAGTGAATAACGACCTACTCCAGTATTCTTGTCTGGAGAATTCCATGGACAGAGGAGCCTGCCAGGCTGGGTGCATGGGATAGCAAAGAGTTGGACACGACTGAGCAACTAACACCTACAACAATGACTATTTCCAAGGAAGAGTCTCACTAGCTTTCGGGTGTGCACCAACATTTGCACTTGGGACTAACAAGGAAAGCAGACCTAACTTCACTTGCTTCCTGTCTAACTTAGACAAGAACGTTAACAAATGATCATCCAAGGGACCTTTGAAGAGAATCTGACATTTTCAGCGACTCTCCCACCTTGACTCCATCACCACCACCACCCTCAAAATGTACGGTTGTGAAAATATATGTGTGTTTAGAGATCAATATCTCACACTCTCTGGGCCCAAATCCCTAATATGTGTATAATAGAGTCTACATACTTCTGGCTCCTTCTGTCTTTTAGGAATACATGATCATATGTATATGAACAGTTCCGGGTCTGATCTGAGCACGTTGTCTCCGTTGTAAACCAGAGCTCCAGAGAAAGGAGGGTAGACATATTGGTTTGTTTTCTGGGGAGCCAAATTGAGTCAGACTATACACAGATGTTCCTGTGACAACACTTTTTTGCCCGCCCAAGTGAGCCATAGAACCGTTGCCCCGAGTCGCCGGTCCCTTTAAGAAGACTCGGTCTTCCCCAATGGGCTCCAGCGGCGCCCGCAGCAAAAGGCAAACTTGCCTGGCTCATTGGTGGTGGGGGAAATGCCGCGTTGGGTGGGAGCTGAGAGAGCGCCAGAGTGCGCTGCAGGCTCCTTTCCCCTTCCCCTTTCCTTAACCCTTCCGGGAGCGGGGAGCGGGGGAACCGGGTCGTGCTGCAGCGCGCCTGAGGAGCCGGGGCGCTGACTGCCCTGGGCTCCCGAAACTTTGCGCGGAGCGTGGGTTGACTAGGTTGAGAAGAGCAGGTGGGCTGGCCTGGGAGGGGCGGGAGGAAGACCCACCCGTCAGTATCCCAGGTCTCTCGCCCGGGCGTTAGGAAGGCGCGGGTGCAGCGGCAGCAGAGGAGCTGTCCCTTCAGCACCACGGACCTAAAGCCTGGTCGTTAGGAAGGCGGGGGCGGGGCAACAGGCGGGGAGCTGTCTCTTCAGCACCGCGGACCTTTGCCCTCCGATGAAACCTCTCGGCCCCCGCCCCAGGACTGTCTTTCCTCCAGTTTGAGCGGGGGTGTCGGGAGCAGGCGGTGAGCTTTCCTGGGAGGCTGGGGAAGCAATGAACACTCTTCTCAGCGACTCGCCTCCCAGCAGTGCTATTTTTTGCCATCCGCCCTCACCCCCAGCACACGCGCTCGCACACACACGCACGCACACACACACACACACACACATAGTCCTCTCTGGATTTCTTTGCCTTGAGTCTCCCGGGGCTGTGAGGAGCCAGGCGCATCTCAGACCGAGCTGGCAGCTCCAGGCTCCAGAGCCATGCCCTGCACGGACCCTCATCCTTACCAAGCTCCCGAGGAATGAAAGGAAACCAGGGACCCTCAGAAGGCAGCAGTGATGTGGACCAACCCCCGGGAGCCTGCACCCTTCCGAGGGCCATAGGCGACCCAGGGAACTGGAGAGAGCTCCAGACAGGAAAACCCAGCTTTCCCAAAGTCCCTGTGGATGCCGACAAAAGGAGACCTGAATTTTTGGAAGAGCCTGTCCTAGGTTACCCAGCTGCAGAGTGATTTTTCCCCTCTGGCATTGAATCTCCCTCTCCAACCCCCAGCCGTCCAGAGTACCATGAAGAATTATGAGGATGTGTGACAGAGGAGTCCAGATGTTGATCACTACTGTGGGAGCCTTTGCAGCGTTTAGTTTAATGACCATTGCAGTGGGCACGGACTACTGGTTATATTCCAGAGGTGTGTGCAGGACTAAATCTACAAGTGATAATGAAACCAGCAGGAAGAATGAAGAAGTAATGACCCATTCCGGGCTGTGGAGGACCTGCTGCCTAGAAGGTATTTACTAATTCCTCTCAACGGCCCCTAACAATCCAGTTTCTGATTTTTTGCTATTCCAGTGTGTGGTTGGGGGAGACAGAGGCAGTGATGGGGAAAGAGGATAGTTCAAATTGTTGCCGAGAATTTGCAGATGTCCAGACTGTTCCAAGCAAGACTAATGCAGTGTGGGATGAAAGGGTTGGGTCTTGTTGGTTGTTTTTGGTATGAGCTTCATGAGATGAGATTTTGTGGCTCTCCAGGCAGCTTCTGCAGTTGAGAAAAGTCTTCAAATCTAAGATCCCCAGGCATATTGTGAACTACTTTGCTTTGATCTCTGGCTTGAGATGGGGTCTCTGGCTCTGCTTAAATTGCATTTCAGTGGAGAAGAGGTGACAGGAGAGGAAGGGAAGGAAGGGAAAGCAGGAGGGGGAGAGCAAGAGATTGGTTATGACCTAGCCTGGCAGACTCTAAGCTATTTCCTGATTTCTCAACATAGTCTTATCAGTTTCTTCTGAGTTGGGTCTAACTAGATATTTTCATGAACTTCCATTGCCAGTCAGTTCCAGACTAACCTATATGAACCTCTACACACACACACACACACACACACACACATTTTCTGAAAACATTAATACATATTTCTCCATTTGGGATCAAAACAAAACTGAAGTCTTGGTATTTAGTGTCCACCTGTCTTCTTTCCTAAAGCATTTGCAAAGCCAAAATGTATATTTCTATGACATTTGCATAAGACCGATTCTCAAGAATCACAGCATACCACTTCTCATTCAAAAAATTGAGACTTCATTCTAAATTACAATGAAGAGGACAAACCAATCTTAGAATGTCAAGCCTGTCTCACTATTAAACTTGCCTTCAGAACACAAGAAGTCACTCTCAGCATCATTGGGCAATGCCTGGATGTTAGTAGGAGTAAATCAAAAAATAGAGAAGGAAATCAAAGCTCTTTAGAGACTGTGTGCCTGAGGGAAGGAACTGGATTAGAGGGGCAGAAAGGAGTTTTCTCAGGCTTCTGAGGAATCTGTGAAGCTTGTCATAGTGATGAGCAAGGAAATCTGTGTTTCCTATGTGCTTTCCTCCCCTGCCTGCCATTGGTTCTCCATGCCTGCATTCCCACTGGCTGGCATTTGTCAGGGCTTCTTGAGAAGTTGCATTTACGTAAATTGCTTAGGAAATCATGCTATGACATCACTTGCTAGTGTAATATTGCATCATTCCCTGGCCTTCCTCCCATGATCTGACACTCTGAACAACTGCTCTCCTGACTGTAGCACTACTAGAGTTGATTCTGTTTCCACCGCAAATCTGCAACTGGTGGGAAGCCCAGGTAGGAAAGGATGATTTAAATGCAACAGGATTACTACACTTGCTGTCTGAAGACCTTGGTTATGCTGCAAACTATGTGACCTTGGCCAAGACATTTACCTATCCAACTCTGAGCATATTAATCTGGTAGATGATTAATCTGGCGTAGGTGTTCAGGAATTAGCACTATCCAAAAGTCTTATTATATTCAATGTACTGATGGAAACTCTTTCTTAAACATTGACAAAAATCTATTTGTGGTCAGATATGGTGAAGTCATTTACCTCAGGGAAATGCCATAATTCTCTTTCCTATGTTAACAATAAGGAATTGAGTCACCTTTATAAAGCTGCAATTTGGTGGATGTTTTGGTGCCTATGTGATTCTAAGGATGACATAAAAAAAAAAAAAATCTGAGGTGGCTTCCAAGCCAAAAATGGCATACAGGTAGACCATATTTCAGTTATTTTCAAATTTTCTGCCTCTTTGATGTAAATCTGGGAATACACAATTAAGCACCAATTTTGGCCTCCCTCATTAGGTCCTAAAATTCCTGAATCCTTGCTCAAAATTTCTCAACTGATGATTTCTCTTTTCTCCAACATCATGTCCTACACCCACAGTTTGTACAAGGAATTAGAACCCCACCCAGGCATTATGTGGGCTTAGTGGGAGAAGTGAGGATTTGAATCAAGAAGAAATTGGATTATTCTAAGATATATTCTTGGTCAGGTGGATTCTTCTGAGAAAATTTTCTTGCAGTCTCCATGCAATGTGATCCAGGTATTTTATTTTTTACCTTTTTGAAGTATTAATACAGTGAGCTGCACCAACTTTAATGAATCACAATGAAATTTTAGCTATGTGTTCACCCATATAATCAACACCAAAATAGGCTTGGCTGAAATCTGAAGCTAAGATTTTCCTTCATGCAATGAACATATCAAGTGTTCAAGGAATTTGCAGGAGCATCTGCTTTCTGCATGGGAAGCCACATGCAGTAGGCAGCATCCATCTTCTGCTGGAATGAAGGTGTACAGCCGTCTCCTGTTCCATATCTCCTGTCTTCCAAAGCCTCAGCATCTTCATTTTTCTGGCCCTTTAAGTGTCAAAGGATAACTGGGTGGGAGAGGGCATCCATACTTTTTTAAGAGTCATGAGAGAATATGACTATTTCGTACAAGAAGGAGAGAATGTTCCAGAGGGACACGACAGCTGTCTGCAAATATCTGAAGGGCTGTCATATGGAAAAGAGACTCAAAATGTTCTATGTGGCCTCAAGAGGATAGAAGTAGGAGCTAGAGGAAAACAGGTTTTACCTCAGTGTAAGTAACTCTCCAATATGGCATAAGAAGCTTTCAGAGGTTATGAGTTGTCTACCACCAAAAATAGTCAAGTATAAGAAAACTACATTAATTGTTTCCAGATTTAACTAGTCATCAGATTCACATGGGGAGATTTTAAAAGTAGATAATAAGGCCCCCACAACTAGGTTCTTGGCCTCCATGGGTCTCCAGTAGGTCACTTGGAATCTTAATTTTCTAAAAGTCTTCCAAGCAATATATGATATTAATGCCAAGCCACACTGAGTATTTACAATGGGTCTGGAAATAACTATGTGTGTTAGGAAGGATCACATCTCTCAAGTGAGAGAAGAGATGTTTCCAGTTTTCCTTTCTGTAACTCAGCAGAACATCATATATATGTAGCACTTATTATGTGCTAGGATTGTGCTAAGAACTTTGAAAAATTAACTCCTTGATCTTCAAAGGCTGTCAGTGTTGTGGGTATAAGTATTAGCCTCATTTTGTAGATGAGAAAACTGAGGCCAGGAGAAGTTATAGAACTTGCCCAAGGTCTCATGCCTGAACTCAGCGGACACTACTTTGCCTAAGCCATGTTGCTCCCCCTAGCACTTCCTAGAGAACATTGATTCATGCTCCAGCAGAGGATAGGTTGCTACTGGTACAAATATTAACCTGTGAGAGAGCCCAAACACATAGGTTTTTACATTCAGAAGCCCCAGATCCCACCATGCCGGTACAGCATCTGCAGGGGTGTAGGAGACACCAGAGAGGCAAAGACTCCGAGGCAGGAAAGGACCCTGAATGAAAAACCAATCGACCTATGTAGAGACACCCACACTGAGAAGCCAGAACAAATGCCTGACTCATCAGCTGGAAAGCACTCTAGGCATTCACAAGGCGGTACCCCAACCTGCTGTGAGCTTTCAATGGCGGCATGTGAATTTGAATGAGAACATGTTCAATATGTGATTCTCTCATTAAGAAACCTCTTGAAGTTGTAGAGATCATCAAAGGGATGCATTTAGATAACAGAAATACCACTGGCCTAGTAGGAAGGATGCTACCAGGTGCTAATCACAGTCCTATCCCTAGCAGTTGTGCATGTTAGTACACACAGCAGTTGAATATGTGAATTGTGTATGTTATTTCCTCCTTTGGACCTTAGTTTACCCAGTTCTAAAGAGAGAGCTTCAGGTAAGATTAGGAAGAAACAAATCCAAACATCCCCGTGGACTAGGCAAATAATATAAAGTGTGAAGCAAGTATTTCACAGTCCTCTTAGCTCAGTTATATTGTGGTGAGAAGAGGAGTAACAGTGCATATGAGATGTCCACGGAACTCTCCAGGCAAGAATACCGGAGCGGGTTGCCATTTCCTTCTCCAGGGCGTCTTCCTGACCCAGGGATCGAACCCATGTCTCTTACATCTCCTGCATTGACAGTCGGGTTCTTTACCACTAATGCCACTTGGGAAGCCTGTGAGAAGATATACAATAACTGAAACTTGTCTCAGTGTGGGGACAACAGAGAGTGGTGGGGACTGTGGCAAACGAAACAATTGCCATGTGGCTTGAGTTGATTTTTACTCTGGGGAAATGGATACCAAACTTGGCCCAATACTCCAAATTTTAAAAAGCCAAATGTTGAATCGTCTGACTTTTAAAATGTGGGCAACTGGCTTAACTTTTTTTTTTTTTTTGCTTATCTTTTTAAACACACAGTGCCAGCCAAACCAAACTCACTTTATAGCTGAATTTGACCTTTGGGGTACCTTTTGAGCCCTGAAAATGATCTAAAAGGCCCTTTAAATCCTAATTTCTGATATTTTCCTTAATGAAGTTGTCCTTCATTAAGTGAACAGTCACTTTTTCAACTCATCAAAAAGTTTCTACTAAGAAAAAAAACCCACTTCGGATTTTAGGATAGGGAACTTAAAATTACGAAAAAGAGGTTCAATAAACTGATGTTTCTGCTACAGATGGTCCTGGATGGTATCAAACATCTGGCTGAAAAACTGGAGAAAAAAAATTAGCCAGTCATTAGAAGTTCCCCCATATTTCCAAATCTCCAGATGGTTGACTTTTTCAGCCAGATGGGGTTCCAGCTTTATTTATGTGTTCAGAAGCCTTCAGGGAAGCTTTGAAGATGTGGTTGAGGACAGGGATGGGAGAAGGACATGAATATTTCCCATGTACCAAGCCCATTCTAGGCACTTTTACCTATATTAATTTACAAATTTCGCATCTCCTATCTGCCCCCCAATAGAATATAAACACCATAAGGATGGAGATTCTGGTCTACTGGGGGCACTACTATATCCCTAGAGCTTAGAAACAGTACCAAGTAGTCACTTCTGCTCCTCTGTCCTAGATAATGCTGCACCTTCCCTTAAATATGGGTGCAGAATGCATCAGAACTCTTTCCTACCCCTGACCTTCCTTGTTCCTTTCTCTCCACTTTTCTTCCTTGATCTTAAAAATCCAAGAGGCAGATAAAAGAGAGAAATAGGATGGAGTCTTAAGGCAGGATGGGAGAGACTGACCATGTTTGGGGGCAGGTTAGGATTTGGGAAAGTGGCAGAGGCTGTGGTGGGAGCATGACTAACATTCAGCCAGAAGATGTTTATATAGCCATACTGGACGTTAAAATGCAGAAATACTTCCTTATCTGTTGATAAATAGTGTCTGTTGGTTCCCCTTACTGATGAATTCAATAAAATTTGACATGAACTCACTGTGTATTTTAAGGGAATTATGTTTTCGACAATTTGAACTTTATACTCCAACATGTGGAATATCCCCAAAAAACCAGTCCTCACCAAACCCCCACCACTAGCCCTTCCTGGAACCTCTCAAACATCCATTAGATCCACCAAGTAAAAAGTAAAAAGCTGGCCCAGTAGGGCCATCATGATCATGTTCCAGCCCTATGGAAGCATCAGTTATAACTAGCTCATCTTAGGTCCTGCTGGTGGTTAAATATTTTTGAATCTTACTCTTAGCTATGCCATTCTTGATGGAAAGAATTGCTCTTTTTTCTACCTTAAATCCAGACTTCTACTTTCTGACTCTAGCATTCTACCCATCTTAGAAAGTAGATAGCCCAGAAATACTTTTTGCTTCATCATTTGAGATGTTATCTCTGGATTGGAATAAAGGCAAGTGACCTGCAATCCAAGGTTGGGTGATCAATGTGGGCTAGTAGGGTGGATGATTAGTGTGAGTTACCAGCACATATGGAGAAAAAAACAACAACAAGAAATCAGACAAAAAGATGGGTATGCCCTTTTAATGTTTAATGTCATAGAGCAGTGTCTGACAAGCTTACTTAAGTGGTCATCTAATTCCCTGGAAACGTACCTTTGTTTGACCTAGCTTTTCTTATAGATCCAGGTCTAGCTGTATGGCTAGATGTTTACTTGTAGAAAACTTGGGAAGATGAACGTTTATCTTTTCTTCCAGTGGAGGTACAAATAGTTTCTGTTCATTAGAGGAGATAACTCTAAATATTGTGGACGATTTGCCCATTCCCTAGGACATTAATCAGTTTTATATATAACTTAACAATATTATTTCAGTTTTTTTCATCTAAAAAAATATAACATCTTCCTTTGAGCCAGCTTTGTCATTCTTCTGGTTCCCTTCACTGATGAATTAAATAAAACTTGACATAAGCTCACTGTGTGTTTTAGGAGAATTATATTTTTAACAATTGAACATTCTGTCCCAACATGTGAAAGTATTCCCAATAAAACCAATGTTTCTGAGATTAAAAAGAAGTCTACAAAACTCCAAGATTGTTTTTTCCCCTCATTCTATGACCCTGCCAAGAGCTCATTTTTCAATATAGAAGCAAATGGGCCTGTAATAATTTATGGAAGATCCCAAAGAATATTAGATAATAGCAGGGGCTTTGGGCTCAGATAGACCTGGTTTATTACCTGAATCCTGCCATTTTCTGGCTATAAGACTTCAGAAACTGCTAAACCTCTGAGCATGAGCTTCTTTACCTGTACAACAAGGAAGCAAAAGTAGCAAGCACTTTCACCTATTTCTTTCTTAGTTCTTAATTTATATCTTATGGTTCCTTCATACCTCTAAATAATATGTTGATTAGTACTCCTTGATTCATGCGTTTTAGACAAGATGCATTTTCTAAGACAAATGATTTTGCTTTCTTATACCACTACCCTTCCTTCAGTACTTTTAGTTCCCCAATGAGTTACCTGTGGCTTTCCAAGAAGAATCATTCATAAAGACTGAGGGCAGCTGGCATCTCATTCCTGGATTGGATACTAGCTGAGGCAGCACAACTGCTCATCTGTTCATGTGCATATTTTAGCAAGGAAGTCAGAAGGCAAGGGCTTCTGACCAGGGCTGAGAGAGAGAATGGCAGTGGGGTGGCCTGTTTGCAAGGGAGAGGTCTTTTGAGTTCAGTGGATCTATGGTGGATACCACCATAGATCCACCATAGCTTATGCCATTTTGTCCATATCCCACCCAGGAGAATAGCCAATTAGGCAAGCAGACCCTAGACAGGGCTATATGATATTCAGGAAGATTGCCCTGCAGTCTGTTGCCCTGCACAGCACTGACTGGCCAAGGGGTCAAGCAGAGGTTAAGAGTCAGTCCATGTGCCAATCCCTAAACCATACCTGTTGATCCAGATCTGAGTCTATCCAAAGACAGGAGGAGCTTTAAAAGCAGAAGTGTTCTGTATGGGGCAACTGCAGGCCCAGCAGCATGGGGCCATGAGTTGCCAGTGATGGGAGCCAAGGTGGGATGGCAAAGACTGACCAGACTCAGGTATCTCACATCAGGGAAGGAAGTTGCAGTGGATGGTCCACAGGGCCTCCAATAACCAATGCACATGCTTCTAATAGGAAGTCAATGTGTCGATTCCTGTGTGCAGAGAACGTGACCATCAGTGTCAGCTGGAAGAACAGTAGCAATGAACAGTAATGCTTTGCAAACCCACCTACTAAATGAAGTGGCATTTTGGCCTCTTTTCTTTCCTGTTCTTGGCCACAGCATACTGAATTTACTCTCAAATGAAAGAGGGAAGAATAGGGAAATAGCTTGCAACTAGGTATGCAGTTGCAAGTTTTAACAACCAACAGTGGCTGGAAAGTTATGAAATCTGCCCAAAATATCACTAAGAAAATGAGGGATTGGACATAACACAGTTGAAAGCCAAAATAAAAGTTGCCTCTTTATATGCCACTTAGTTGAGACTTATCAATAAATAGGAAATGTCATCACGGTTTGTCTCTAAAATTCTAAAAGTTGAAAACTCAATGATGTCTGTACTATGATACATAATTATATTTCAGGAGTTGGCAAACTTCAGCCAAAGGGTCAGATTTGGCCTATGGTTTATTTTTGTGCAATCCAAAAACTAAGACTATTTTGTACATTTTCAGATGGTAGAAAAAATTAAACAATATCCCCAAATATTTCACGACACATGAAAATGATAAGAAATTCAAATTTCAGCATGTATATAACTCTTAGTGTTGTATATTTTAAAATTACGGGAATTTGTTTTCTCTCCTGTTATGTTAATACCTATATAGTATCCTCAATTTTGCTACTTGGTCTGCAGAGCCTAAAATATTTACTGTCCGGCCCATTAAGAAAAAATAGTTTGCCAATCCCTGCTATACCTCACTGCAGAGATATGTAGGAATCTACAATAACATTTTATTTCTAGAAGTACGCTTTGTACTCCCAAGAGTGTTGAATTTCTTTCTTTTTTTCTGGTACTATGTTGGCTTTATCATAGACTGTTCACCTGCTCAGGTATTCTGTTGTGTCCTCTTTTCTTTCCTGAAAAACTCTTATTTAGTTCTTTGCCCAGGCAGTTCTTGGCCTCTTTCTGAGCCATGAAAAGTTTGAAAGAAAGTCAACAAGATCTTCTGCTCTCTAATGGTATCTAAGGAAGATAGCCCCTGCCAAGGTATGGTAGGGAAAAATATCTGTTGGAGCCGGCAAGAGAAGAAAGCTTTGGTAACCTGTGTTCTGGTGGCTATGAAAAAAAAAAAAAAAAAAAGATCCTAGAGGCAGACTGAAGTAGACTCAATCAGACATGGTTACTGGGTGAGTGAGGGTGAAGAAATTAGGTCCACAAGAGGCAGCTGATATTCACAATCTAGACAGAGCTATTTATCCATATAGTTCCAAGAATTAGGTTCATATGATATGAAACTCCATGAAAAATATTATATGAATGGGCACTTTTTAAGAAATAGTTTCATTCTCCCTAAGTGTTAAGAACCACTAATACAGAGTTTATGGCAGAAAAGAAACCTGGGCTGATACTTAGGATCATCCATGCATAGATGGTAATTGAAGACATGAGAGTACATAAGAAATGGCAGAGAAACCCCAGCTGACTACAAACAGGGAAATTGACAGAACCCCACTAAGTAACATTAATACTATGGGGCAAGGGTCAGAAAAAAAAAAGTGAAAGTGTTAGTTCCTCGGTTGTCTGACTCTTTCTGATCCCAATGTAGCCCATCAGGCTCCTCTGTCTATGGGATTCTCCAGGCAAGAATACTGGAGTGGGTAGCCATTGCCTTCTCTAGGGAATGTTCCCAATCCAGGGATCGAACCCAGGTCTCCTGCATTGCACTCAGATTATTTACCATCTGAGCCATCAGGAAGCCCCGTGGATCAGAGGAACCTGTGAAAATTTAAAAACAACAACAACCAGAAAAAACAGAATTGAAGAGGAGAAAGAATTCAGGATTTAAATACCATTTTGAAGTCTACTAAGACTTGCTCCAAAACAATGCAAATGAGCAGAAACGTCTGGTACTAGAAGCTATCTGGCTTGGATAGCTCCTAGCAAGGCAGAAAGTCAACATCAGTGGGCTACTTCCTGGGTTTGTGGGTCCCACAAAGGGGCCTGCTTTCAGGGTAAGTCTGCCCTTCCTTCTGGGATTCGTAAGCAGGTGAGAAGTCAATATGGACCCTGGAGGATGCTTGTAAGGAAGTTGCTGAAGGAGAGAATGGGTCATGAGAACCCCAGAAAGAAGTGCCAAGGAAATAGTAAAATAATAATTAGCTAACACTTAATGAACACCTTCTGTGCACGAGGCTACGATTACTAGAACAGATTGAGCATTCACCTAACTCCTGAACATTTATTTGTTTATTTAACAGACATACGCTTTATGCCAAACACTGTTATAAGTGAGCACTTGACAAACATTATTTAATCCTTATGCCTTCTTCAGAAGGTAGCCATTACTAGTCTCCCCATTTTACAAATGAATGGATGCCGACCCAGAAGGGACGTGGTTAATAAGAGGAAGAACTGAAAATCCAATCCCACCCTGTGTTGCCTTTCATTACTATACTCTATCTGCTTGGCCGACTTGACAGAGGATGAGATGGTGGGATGGCATCATCGACTCAATGGACATGAGTTTGAGCAAGCTCTGGGAGTTGGTGATGGACAGGGAAGCCTGGCATGCTGCAGTCCATGGGGTCTCAAAGAGTCAGACATGACTGAGCAACTGAACTGACCTGCTTGGCTAAGCATTTAGTATAGACAGAAGGAACTGATTCTCATAATAGCCCTGTGGACAACTAGCAGGCCTTTCCCACCAATAATGACACTGAGGCTTGGAGAATTGAAGATCACCAGCTAAGTGGTGGCAGGGCTGGGACTTGAACCAGAAAATTCACCCTAATCTCCACACTGCACTGTCTTAATATAAGATTCCAGCCTGGCGGGCTGGGCTTCTCTAACCTTCCCATTCCTGTATCCAGGAGAGTTTGATGTTAGTCATTGGCTCTGAACCATTCAATGAATGGAACAGTGGTGAAAAATAATTAACCCAACCTTTGCCAATTTTTATTACAAAACCACGAGCAAGATTCAGGGAAAGATATGGTAGAGTTAGTGAGACTGAGATATTGTAGCAGTAGGTTCTGAAGAAACACCACCTCTGAATCAAAGGTAAATTGAAAAAAATAAAAAGGCAACACCAAACATTTGGAAGAAGAGCAATGTTTCTTTTCCAGAGTTTGACTAGAAGCAGATAAGCAAACTATTGGAGATTCTTGCATCCTCTACATTCAATTTGTGGTGTTTGCAAACTTAAGAGTGCCATTAGATTTGTGGTTGTCCCACTTCCTGGGGACTAGACTTGGGCACATCATTTATTTGACTTCTTTGAGCTTTACATTCTGTGTCAGGCAGGAGGAGCCAAGGTGTCTGACTTGGGTAACTCTGGTACTTAGGGTCTGCAGTCTGATTCTCATGCAGCACCCAAGGCCAAAAACACCTTTGAAGAGCACATGACTCACACCGGACATGCCAAAGACTATTGTACCACCAGCTCTAGTTCTTAGCGACCGTGGGTGTGAGTAGGCTCACAATGAATGGGCTGCTGAGGTGAGCGTGGGGCAGCAAGTCTTAACACCATCAATCCACCTTCTAATTTTCATGTTGTAAGAAATACTATCACATATGTTATCTATCACATATGTTATCACATATGTTTTGTTCTCCAAATACTCCTTTTAAACTATTTACTAATTTATTTTTGGCTTCATCAGGTCTTAGTTGCAGCATGCAGGATCTGTGTTGTGGGACGTGGGCTTCTCTCTAGTTGTGGCACACAGGCTCAATCGTTGTGACGTGTGGGTTTAGTTGCCCCATGGCGTATGGGTTCTCCATTCTCCAACCAGGGATCGAACCTGCATATCCTGCATTGCAAGGCAGATTCTTAACCACTGGACCACTAGGGAAGTCTCCCAGACACTCTTTACCCACCACATTTCCCTGAACCACTGCCTAGGACAAGAGCCTGGCACACAGTTGATGCTTAATAAATATACATTGAATTTATTGCTTGTGAGTAAGTAATTTCATTACCTTGAGTTTCTCTGAGTGAATCCATGCTAATCCCTGACAATCGTCGTTCTGCCATTAAGTGCTTACAAACTACTTTTAAAATAATATATCCTATAATCCCTGCCACAATGAACAGTAATTCAACAGTCTGTATTTTGAGCAAGTCTGACTTGAAGATCTCAATATTGTTTGTCCATAACTCACTCATTTTCCATTTTTTTTTCCCCTCAAAGGTGACCCAGAATATTTTAACTGCCTCATTTAAAATTTCCCTCCATATCCTGGGTGCAAACTTGGGGAAGGAGAAAAGAAAATACATGTTGTGTGAGACATATTGTGTACAGATCCGGCAGGCACTGTTTCTATTCCTTGTGCTTCAGATTCTGTATATATTTGGTTACCTGCATATTTAGGAAATGGAATTTCCACCACTCTATATTCCGCAGCATATGCTATTCAGCATCACGCATAGCTGCCTTGGAATACAATAATACCTACCTGTTAAATTAAAGTGACTCAGAACCTCATGGGTAACAGCTGAGGTGTCTTCCATCACCTCATCTATTACAAAATTCTACTGTCACCTGTGGAAATTGATTTTGGCATTGAGCCATTAATACAGATGCATATTTACAACAAATCATTCTGACCCTTTGCGAATCACAGGAGGGCAGAACCAATTAGCTGTTTATCAGCTTAAAATGTCTTAAAATATGTACTACCAAGTAAGTCCTGGCTTTTCAAAATATTGCTTTTCACCAAAGATGAATCTGGCTTGCAATCAAAATGCCTTAAGTGTTTAGAGAAAAAGAAAAAGATCAAATCAACAGGCAATGATGTTAATCTGAGTCAAAGGCCTTCTGCACAGCATCATAATTGCTCTTTTCTGCTTTTTCACTCTGTGGTGAGTGATGGCTTAGCTCTGAGCAGTGGGGAAATGGCAGGGGTTGGGTTCTCAGAGATAATAAGGTCTGAACCAAGGAAAATTCATTCTGGGCCACCCCCAAAGATGATTTTCCAGTTGGAGTCCCTGGGGCTGAGCATAGGAAATGGAGAGTCTCAGCCCAAGACCGTGGACTTTCTCCAAACTCTCTTAAAGCAGGCAGAAGAATGGGGTGGGAGGGGAGGGTGAAATTGTAAACAGCCTGGTCAAGGTCGGCTTCCCTGAGAAGGTGACATTTAGCCCCAGATCTGAAAGAGGTAAGGAACCAAGTCAGGTGGGAAGAACATTCCGGCCAGGCAGAAGGGACAGCCTGTGCAAAGGCCCTGAGTGGGGATGTGCTTTGGGTGTTTAAGGAGCAATGAAGTCAGTGTGACTGAACAGGATGAGTGAGGAGGAAGAGAGAACAGGTGAGGGAGTTGGAGGTTGGAAGGAAGCTGTGGGAACTTGGACTTTGGGTGAACTGGAAGCCTTTGGAAGAGTTTTTAATTAATTTACACCTTTGGCTGTGTTGGGTCTTAGTCGAGGCACACAGGATCTTCCGTGACAGCACGCGGGTTCTCTGGTTGTGGTGCTTGGGCTCAGTAGTTAAAATGGGCAGGCTTAATTGCTTCGAGGCATCTGGAATCTTAGTTCCCTGACCAGGGATCGAACCCACATCCCCTGCATTACAAAGCAGATTCTTAACCACTGGACCACCAGGGAAGTCTCTGGAGTTGAATCCCAGGAATGACATATTCTTGGATTTGCCGTGTCTGAGTCTTTGCCTCACCTGCATTATTTGCTGCTTGATAGAAGGGGAACTTTGAACTGTGACCTTCCTTGCTTCCACCAGGCAAGAGCTTCAGCTCTAACCTTTAAAACTTCTGTCCCACCTGGTCCTCATGTTTCTCTAAGACTGGGCACAGTGGAATAGCATGTCTTCAGCCTCCTCTTCCTTCTTCTCCTGAACACAAGCCACGGTCCCTCACTGTTTTCAGCATTGTATTTCTCACTGTGAGGAAATGGGGTTTAAATGAAATGACAATGATGCAGAAGTTTCTAATGCTTTCCGGATCTTACAAAGCTCTTGGAGTCATCACTCCTGTTGGGTAACCCCTTCCTGACTCACAGATTATCCCCGTCAGGCTGGCATCTTCTCCTGTGCTCCGGTCCCTCTTCTCAGCCTGGAGAGACAATAAGACAAAAAGAGACCATAAGACACTTTGAAGTAAGTGGTTTGCATTTGAGGGAACCTCCAGTCTGCCTCCTGCTCTATGAGGGCTTATTTAGCACCCACTATGTGCCAGACACTGTTCTGGGTGCCCAGGACTCAGCAGAAAATAGGCAAGTTCCCATCTTCAGTAAGTTCACAATTGTGTAGGAAAGATGCTGAGTGCACCTAGATGAACATTCAGGATGCTCCCGGGACATAGACCAGGGGATCCTGGATTAGGCAGGGGGACTAATCACTGTCACAGCAATGTTCTCTTAGGGCTTGTGTGTCCCAAGGTGCCTGGCCTATAATAGGTGTTCAAAACACATTTGTCAAATGCACGAAAAAAACTTGTGGAGGGCACGCAGAGGAGAACTGCCCCCTGCCAGGTGCTGGGGGCTGGGATGAAAATGAATTCAGAGCCCGGGGCTTTTTATTCTTCGGCAGAGGGAAAAGAGAACAGAAAAACAGTCTACCTAAAGGTCCATGGAGACTAATTGATGACACATCTGTCTCTTTTCCTAAATTTTTTGAACTTTTTAAAAAATAAATAATCCTGGATATTTGATTTTTGTCATGTTCTTTTGAGTGGCGTATTTTTCCTATTGTATTTTCTTAGTTAAAACACCTTGAATATAAAAGTAATGGAAAAACATATCCTCAGTATCAACTTTTAAAATAAAATAGACAAGGCAAGGTTTCCTCTGGGTTCTTATAGCATTCTCATCCTCTTGCCCCCAAACTATTGCTACTTCAGTTTGATGAATCTCTAATAAATATTATTTCCCTTTTTTTTGGTCTACCATGTCAAGGAGATTAGAATGCATATATTTTTCTCTTCCAGTTCAAATTATTCATAATTTACTCCAAAGCTTTAAAATAGTATCTTACAATTTATTAAGATAGTTAATCGGGCACACTGTTTTAAAAATCAAATCATACAGAAGAGTTTTTAGTGACAAGCATGTACTTCAAGGGGTTTCACCCCTCCCCACTTCAAGTACCACTCCTTAGAGCAAGCTTTTTTAGAAAAAAAAAACAAAAAACATTTCTGATTCAGTTCCTCTGGTGGTTATATCCACATCTCTAAATAGTATGTTTCTTCCTTGATAAACATATTATAAACATTTTTTGATTTATAATCTATTGACTTCCTGCCATAATAGTCAAGGATTTAGCTAACTCACTCTACCCTTTGTATTGATTATCTTTCTAATTTCTAAAAATAACATTAATCTTCATTTCTTTTTCCAGCCACCTTGGGGAGAGCATCTTTGCTTCCCACTTTGCAGAATGAGGATGTACATATACCCTCCCTCCTACCCACCCATGTCTCTCAGTTATATTTGGACTTTTTCATGGTCAAGATTCACTCCATTTACATTCTATTCTCTAAATATGCTAATGTCTTCCATGCTGGGGCTATAGATTGATTCTGGAGTTTGAAAACCAAATGAACATTATTATGATTATGTAGACAATGTTTGATACAAAGCTAAGTTGTTTTCTAGGATTACATGTTTTTCTTTATAGTTTCAATGTCATTGAAATCTCTGAGTCATTCAAAGATAAATGTCCTTATGGAGTCTCCTTTCTAATGCTCAACTAGTTGTTCAAAATCATGCCATGTATTATTTGCTACAGTTTTCATTTTTCCTGGAGTTTCTGATTGACTCAAAGAGTTTTCTAACAGGTCATTTAAGAGCAAAATTAGGCTTTTTAAACAGAAGCCCTGTGGCAGGGAAAGGAACGTTTTGGAGAAATCACCCCTCCTTCTTTTTTTTTTTTTCCCCTGTTTCCTCAGTACAGGGTAGTGGTTAAGAACTCAGCTCCTACAGTCTGCTGCTGCTGCTAAGTCGCTTCAGTTGTGTCCGACTCTGTACAACCCATAGCCTGCAGCCCACCAGGCTCCCCCGTCCCTGGGATTCTCCAGGCAAGAACACTGGAGTGGGTTGCCATTTCCTTCTCCAATGCATGAAAGTGAAAAGTGAAAGTGAAGTCCCTCAGTCATATCCGACTCTTAACGACCCCATGGACAGGTTATTAAGAGACGGATATGACTGAGTCAGACAGACTACTTGGGTTCAAATCCCAGGTCAACCACATACAGTTGCGTAACTTTGGATGTGTCAACTAATCTCTCTGTGTCTGTTTCCTCATCTATAAAGTGGTGATTATTACCGATAAGGCTGTTTCAGGGATTTAATGAGTTAGTCCTTATACAGCACTTAGAGCAGGGCCTGGCACACGGAAGTACTAACTTGGTTTTGGTTGTTACCACCCTCCTGTGATAAACAGATCAGACAAAATCTGCCCATCGGCATTGTTCTGCCAATAGCAAGGACCCACCCAGGCTGTAGTTACCACTGTACTGTTAGTCCCCAAGAATTTTCACAGTCTTTCCTTCCCTGAGGCAAAGCCAATGATATAGCCGATGCAGACCATATCGAGAAACAAAATTCATGATCTTTGGTGATACATCTTGGACCTGATTCCTTTCATACTGGTTGATGTAGGTGGTCAAAATGTCAGGGAATATGTATACTAGAATATCCCCCAACTGAGCCACAGTGAGGAACCATTAGCACTTAATAAATAACAGTAGCAAGGCATACTAAGTACTTTTATGCATTATGTCCCTTAGCCCTCTCAAGAGCACTATGGGGTATTTATACCCACTTTACCAATGAGCAAATGGGCTCAGATGGCAAAGAAGCTGTCTGCAATGCAGGAGACCCAGGCTTGATCCCTGGGTCGGGAAGATCACCTGGGGAGGGAATGGCAACTCACTCCAGTATTCTTGCCTGGAGAATCCCATGGACAGAGGAGCCTGGCAGGCTACAGTCTGTGGCGTTGCAAAGAGTTGGGCATAACTGAAGCAACTTAGCACACACATGAACAAATGTGAACTCAGAGAAGTAACTGTTCAGATTCTCACAACTAGTGAGTGGTCATAGAAGTGAGATTCAACTCTGGGTCTTTTAAATCTGAAAACTGATGTCCTTAAGGCTGCTGTCAAGAGTTCTAAAATGTGTGTTGTTAACTACGGAACCTCCCAACATCATTTCATAGGATCTGCACAGTTAAAACGATTTCATAGTGATAATAAAATGTGATTTGCCTTTTTCACTGTGTCGACATTTGCACAGATGATGCAAAAACAAAGGTGGATAACTCCTGGAGTCTGGAATAATGGCAATGGCGCCAAGTGGGTCTAGGCGTCATCGTGCTCACCACTGCCACTCACTCCCCGTGAAAGAAAGCGCTAGTTTCACTCCGTATGTAAAAAAACAGGAAGGACAGGTGAAGTTCTCCCACCATAAACCAGAGGCCACCGCTGATCTCCAGCAAAGGCACTTGTACCACTGAGTTGCGAGCTGAACTAGCTGCTTTTCCCCCATGAAACACCCTATTTACTTGAAAGGATGACTGACAGGCAAATTGTGGTTATTCAGACTTCGGTATTTGGCAGACATTTTCTCGAAAATGAGCTAAGTGAGCCTGTCACTTCAAGGAAAGCAACTGACAGTATTTATTGCCAAGGAAAAAAATTCAAGGTTGCAAGTAAAATTACAATTTTGTTTCGATCTGCCCCCATAAGTGAATGCAATTTTTTTTTTCTATTTGTAATGAAATGTGCCAAATTTGAAAGGTTTGTATAACTCAGTGAGCTGATATTTCCCGAATGACCAGTGCATGATGTTAAAAATTATCCCTGGATAAATGATTCATTCAAAATGCAGGATTAGAAAGAGCCATGGATTTTAATGTACTAGAGCATAAAAAGTTAATGCATATGTTTTCAAACTCCACATTGCAACTGGCCATTAAAAAAAACTGCTTGATGAGTTTTGGCATACTAGCAAAGGAGATATCCATGATCATCTTCAAAGGCTATTCAAATTCATTGATCTTTGCGGACTACATATTGGTATGAGGCTAGGTTTTCTTCATATATTTCAACAAAACATTTGACAACAGATCTAATGCGGAAGCATACATGAGAACCTACCTCTTTTTTTTATCAAGCCAGACAATAAAGACATTTGCAAAAATGTAAAACCAAGTGCCACTCTTCTCATGTTTTCTGTTTTAGAAAATAGAGCTATTTTCATATACATATGTTATTTATGTTAGCATGCAATTGGGTCTATCATTGTTTTCAAATGAATATGAATTTTTCTGAGTTTTATTTTCTAATACAGGAAATACTGTTAGATTTAATGGAAAGAAATATCTCAATAATGTGCACAAGTGTAATAGGAGTCCTGAGACCAAAACACAAGAGAATCTCTTTATAGATAAACTTTTACTCTTGTTGACAAACTTCGAGTGGTCGAGAAGAGAAACTAAAGAGGCTATGTTCACACTTTTGTCAGAAGCTTTCCTGCTAGTTCTGTCTCTTCTTTTCCACTGGGACCTAAAACATGGTCTTGGGACCATGGCACATTCTGGTCTCTCTGTTTTTGAGTCCTCTTTGGTTGCAGCTAAGCTCAGCCATTGTTCCCCCATCACTGGGATGTAAGAGGCAATGTGAGATTTCAGCAGGCGCTGAAAGAGGTGTCTTTGATTAAAATGCAACCCTGCTGGTATCAAGTTTGACAGGGCCTGAAGGATTCACCGAGTCTTGCGTCTTTGTTCACAAACGCTGACAAAGCTTAGCCATGTCCTCACAAAGAGGTGAAAGCTGGGGATTTGTGGTGTGATTCCTTACATGTGAGACCAAGCAGAGGGCAGGAAAACTGAGCTGTGAGTCCTCAGGATTCTGTGGGTAAGGATTTAAATAGATAGATTGTCTGTCTTCTATCTCAAATTAAAAGAGACCGTGTGTGAAGACGAAAAAATTCAGAAATGGAAGGGACTACTGGGACAGTCACTGAACAAACATTTCCTATGCCCAGCCCCACTGCTCAGCACTGGGAAACAGAGGGAAATGGGAAATCAGAGGGAGGCTTGGGGATGCTTCCAGAAACGGCTATTCCTGTTTGTGTGTTGTTTTGCCAGCCCCACATCCACCCCGCTTCTTCTGGTAACAGTACTCTGATTTTTTTGGGGGGTTACCATGTCACCCTATCACTCTATCCTCTCTCCACATGATTTGAGAGGAACTGACTCCAGCCTGGCCCTCTGGATGAGCATGTGACTCAGGAGTGACCTTGGCAATTGTCATAAAAAATTTAGACTAAGCCAGGGTTCTCAATATAGGATAATTTTGCTCCCCATGGGACGGACATTTGGCAATGTCTTGCAACATTTTTGGTCATCACGACTTGGTAGGAGTGTGGGGGAGTCCTCCTGCATCTTGTGGCATCAGGGGATGTTGCTAAATGCTCTGCAATGCACAGGAAAGCCCCCACAATGGAATTTTCTAGTTCTACGTGTCAACAGAGCGGGGGCTGCTAGCCCTGATTGAAAGATAATAGGAAGCCATTGAAGGGTTTTAAGCAGAGGAGTAATGAGATCTGAACTGATGTTTTAAAAATTATAGTCAGGTGTCATTCGGGAACAGATTTTAGAGATGAAAGCATGGAACAGGGAGCAGGTGCGGGAGTGCTATTGTGATAACCCTGGTGAGAGACTCTAGAAGTTTGGAAAGAAGTTTGATTTGGAAATAAACATTTGCAAATCATCAGAGGCAAAGCGTAGAGATTGGATGAGAATAATAGCCTCCAATAAGGCTGTGAAAGATAATAGAATAGAAACAAAGACAGCGCCTTTGAAGTCACCCATGTATGGCACGTAAAATAATGATAATATCTAACATTGTCTGACAGTTTATGCGCCAGTCACTATGCTAAGTCATTTACGTGATCACGCTTAACCCATTTATCAAAGCTTTCATCACCATTTTACAGATTAAAAAAACTGAGGCACAGAGAGGTTAAGTAACTGGCCCAAGGCCACACAGTTAGCTATTGTCCAAGACAGAAGTAGAACTAAAAATATATGACCATATCGCTTTCCCCCTTAACTACCAAGCTGCCTTCCTGGTCTAAGAATTTTCTAAGATAAAAACTACAACTTTCACAGAAGCTGAAGGATGAATGTGAATTGGAAAATGGAAGGATAGAACAGTGTTCCAAGAAGGGGAAACAGCAGGTGTGGATGTCTGGAGGCTGGCATCACAGGGAAACTAAAACACTCAGTAATGGCTGCAAAAAGCTACACACTCATAGGTGGGCCGAGAGCACAAATGGCAGGCGCCAAGTCATGCAGATCCGGGGAGAGTATATAAGGTTAGACTTTATCCTGGGGGCAACAGGAATCCTTTGGAAAATTTAAAGTGAGAGTTAAAAAAAACTTATATGAGGCATGTTCCTGGTGGTGCCGTGGTTAAGACTTCATGCTCCCAATGCAGGGGGCCTGGGTTCAATCCCTGGTCAGGGAAATAGATCCCACGTGCCACAACTAAGTTCCCACCTGCTGCAACTAGGACCTGGTACAGCCAATAAATAAATAAATGGATGAATATTAAGAAAAAAATCTGACATGATAAAGTTTTCATTTCTGAGGCTCATTGCAGATGGAGTGTGGACAGTGGATGGGAGAAGAGAAGGCCAGTTGAGAGGCTCTAAGGTAATAATCCAGGAGTAATGATGAATTTCCCCTATTGGTGATGGGGAATCACATTACTTTGGGAGGTGTGTAAAAACTGGAATCCACAGACGTTCCTATTTGTTGCTTGTCAAATGTGAAGAAAAATAAAGTCATGGGACTTTATAGTCTTGTGCTTCTTGCTTCACCTTTGGATGAGCAATGATACCTCTTACTGATGGAAATTTTGTACAGGAAGATGGTGAATTTGGTTTTGAACATGTTGAGTTTACAGCTTCTCATCTAGCATTCAGCTGGGGGCGTTAAGAAGGTCATTGAATACGCTCATCCTGAACTCATAAGAGATGTCTTGTCTAATTACTTCTTCATGTGTGTAGCTAGGCTTTTTGATCAGAAAACAAATGTGTGCCTTCCCACCTCTGCTAATTCTAATAGAGTCACCCTGGACAGGTCATTCAATGAGGTTCTGCGTGACAGATTAACTGATGTTAAAAGTCTGATTTCAACATCAGGAGGTCACTGCCAATCTAACTGGGCACAGATAGAGTTTACTGGGTCGTGGAAAGCAAGTAGTGTGAAACCATTGTTTCAACCCCATCTGCTTCCATTGCTGATTTATCATCTGATTTGGGGTGAACATTAAAGAATCTTTTCATAATGGTGACCTTTTGAAATTTGAAATGATGGTTTCCGGTTAATTTCCATTGCAGCCCTGGGGCTGCTGCTTGAAGGTCATGAGCTTGAAGCTCTTGACTTGTTTCTAGCCCCATGCTCTCAACCAGAATTGGAAAAGGGCAGTGTTGTTTTTATCCTTTACATGCTCATCATTTGGATAAAGGATTGTCATACATAATTGTGTGACCAGACACTGAGGATAAAAAACACATGAAGTGTTGAGTTTCTGTTACTAACACGACCCAATCTGTTCTTTTCTGGAGAACCTGACAACATTTGGGTTGAGGTCATCACAGTCCAATAACACTGTTGTATCACTTAGAATTCATTCAATTGCAAGTGACAGAAAACCCAATTCCAATTGAGAGAGAGATTCTACCAGGTCACATGCCTGGACAGTAAAGGTATGGCTTGATGTACTGAATTCACAAGTAACACTATTTTTCTTACCATTCTTACTTCTACTTCTTCTCTGTTGACTCCATTTCAGAGTAATGGATTAGAGACTCAGAAACAGGTACAGAATAGCAACTCTCAGGGCTAAATGCTTCTTTGCTTGAATTCAACATAGGAGTAGGAGATTCTTGCCCAGCAAGTATAAACCTCATTGCATTTCATTGGCTCTGATAAGGTCCATGTCTGTTACTGAACCAATCACTGTAGACAAGGTGTCCCGAAGGGCTGACTGGTTTATGTGGTCAAACCTTGGAGTAGGAAAGGCACAGATCCCAGAGATAATTATGATGATGAACAACAGGCATCAGTTACTACAGGTCAGGCACTGGTCTAAGCAGTATGCCTGCTTTTTAATTTGCTACTTGGAACAACCTTTGGGGTAGGTACTATGGATATCACCCTTTTAATGATGAAGAAAGTCAAAATACAGTGAGGTTAAGTAACTTGGGGCTTCCCTGGTGGCTCAGTGGTAAATAATCTGCCTGCAATGCAGCAGACTCGGGTTCGATCCCTGGGTGAGGGAAGATCCTATGGAGGAGGAAATGGCAACCCACTCCAGAATTCTTGTCTGGGAAATCCCGTGGACAGAGACGCCTGCAGATCATGGGGTCACAAAAGAGTCAGACACAGTTTAGCGACTAAACACCACCAACATAAGTAACTTTCTCAAGAACCCACAGCTGCTAAATGACAAAAGCAAGGTTCAGAAAGGTGAAGGAACCTTCTTCAAATCTACAGATGGTAGATGATGGAGCCACAATATAACAAACTCAGGCAGCCTCTCACCACAGCATGTGGGCTCTTAGCCCAGTCTCTGTGACACCGCCCTAAGTTAAGAGTAGGGCTGCTAGATGTCCACTCAACACTCACTCAACACTTCACTGTTACAGAGGGCTTTCGTATATACTTCAATTTCCCTCACTGCCTTAGGAATGAGTCAGGACCTGGGTGCATTAGCCCCATTTTCGGATGAGAAAATTGATGTTCGGGTTAATTGAGTGATTCGCTCTAGGTCAAACATCAAGTAAATAGTGGAACAGGGTCTAAAATCCCACACCCACCTTTCTTTTCTTACTTTATTTTATTTATTTATTTGGCTGTGCCAGGTCTTAGCTGTGGCACGTGGGATCTTTGATCTCTGTTGCAGCTTGCAGGATCTTTAGTTGAGGCATGTCAACTTATAGTTGCGGCATTAGAACGCTTAATAGAAGCATGTGAGATCCAGTTCCCTGACCAGGGATCGACCCTGGGGCCCCTACACTGGGAACATACAGTCTTAGCCATTGAATCACCAGGGAAGTTCCCACAGCCATCCTTTCTAACCCTGCAATTACATACCCTGACAGTTTCAGTTCAGTTCAGTTCAGTTCAGTCGCTCAGTCGTGTCCGACTCTTTGCGACCCCATGAATCGCAGCACGCCAGGCCTCCCTGTCCATCACCAACTCCCGGAGTTCACTCAAAATTTAGTGCATATTTAAAAAGCCTGGAGACTTTACTGGACTCATTGCAGGCTGGTCCTGAACCCTTGATTCCTGGAAGCTACCATCATGTTAATTTCCTTCTGGCTTTGTTGTTGGCAGATAAGAGAATCTCAAGAACTTGGACACAAAGTTTCCCTCGATACTTAAACTGCAAATTAAGCTATTTATAAAATAGTTCATCCACCTTGAATTATGGCCTTTTTCTTTGATTCCGTTCACACACACACACACACACACACACACAACAAATCTGTATCTGTTTCTGGACTATATATTCTTCACTTCAATACTTCTATTTCTGAGGTTCTATCATACTTTTGTTTGACTTAATACCACAGGTTTTTAAGATTCTTATTGCCAGAAGGGCATGTGCTTCCTTATTATGCTGCTGGGTTTTTTTTTTTTTTTCCTAGGAGTGGTTTGATTACCTTTTAAAAAATATCTATTTAGGTGCACACTGGGTCTTGGTTGCAGCACTGGAAATCTTTTTTAGTTGCAGTGTACGCGATCTTTAGCTGCAGCAAGTGAACTCTTAGTTGCAGCATGTGGGATCTAGTTTCTTGACCAGGAATTGAACCCTGGCACCCTGAAGTGGGAGTCTTAGCCACTGGACCGCCTGCGAAGTCCTTCTCTGCTTCTTTTCCAGTACATTTTCAATTGTTTTGATTTTTCCCAGTGAATTTTCTGACCGTTCTGTCAAGTTGCCAGAGATATGGAATATTAAGAAAAATTTAATTAATAGAGTTATTTGGGCACAATCGACATCTTCAGAACACTAAATCTTCCTCAACAAAAAAGTAACAAATTTCCCATGTATTAACATTTCCTGTCAGGTCTTTTAGAGAAGTTGTGCCAGTTTCCACACTTAAGCTTGTGCATTGATTGGGTATATATTATTTTCAGGTAGCATTTATATTCTTGGTTGCTAATGTCAATGGGTACCTTTTCCAGGATATTTTCTAAATAGTCTGTATGTGAGGAAGCTATTGATTTGCAATTATAAGCTGCTTGAACTTTCTTATTGTTGCCAGTTGCACTGTAATTAATTTCACTTGGTTTTCCAGGTTAACAATTATGACATCTGCAAGTAATAGATAGAACTTATTTTCTTCCTGCTCACTTCCCTTTGACTGAGCCCCAGAGGATGATGGCCAGCAATGGTAGTGCTTAAAGACCGCTTTGCCTTGCCCCTCACTATAAATGCCTTTGGACTGTAGTTCTCAAAGTGATTTATCTTGGTATAAATTCCCAAATTTATGCAAACCTGCTAATCTGCATTTTAGCAAGCTCCTAGGGTGATTCCTTCTCGCCTAATCTTGCTCTTCGGTGTTTTGCCGAGAGGCATGGTTTTTGCTATTGGTTTAGAAAGGTTTTCTTCATATGCTAGGGAGGCTTCTATCAAGGTCTAGCTAACTAAGAATCTTAAAACAGGTATGGAGGTTTACATTGTTTTTTGGAGGTTTACATTTTTTTGATATCTACTGTGATTGCAAGGTTTTTCTCCCTTGACTTGTTAATAATATGTTTTTAAATTTAAATTTATTTATTTATTTATGTTTGATTCCCCCCCCCCCCCCAACATGTGTGTACCTTTGATCTACTCTGAGCTTGAGTGAGTTAAGTTGCTCAGTCGTGTCCAACTCTTTGTGATCTCATAGACTTTAGCCTGCCAGGCTCCTCCATCCATGGAATTTTCCAGGCAACAGTACTGGAGTGGGTTGCCATTTCCTTCTCTAAAATTTGTTTATTTTTTAACTGGGGGAAAATTGCTTTACAATACTGTGTTGGTTTCTGCCATGTATCAACATAAATCAGCCATAAGTACACAAATGGTCCCCTGTCTCTTGAACCTGCCTCCCACCTCCCACCCTGTTAATGTCTTTTGTAATAAATCCTTTGGGGCTTTATTCTACTTTTGATTTATAGTGCTGAAATAAATCTGCTAATATATAATTTAGAACCTTTCTCTATATTGATCAGTAAAATTTATCTGCAGTCTGCCTTTTGTATGCTATTTATGTTAAGCTTAGATCTCAGAGTTGTGGCAGTTTGATAAAATGATTTGCTATGCTCTGAAATAGATTGAATGACATGGAGATTTTCATGTAAAACCCTCTGGGCCTGGGGCCTTTTTGAAAGTAGTTCTTTGACAATATCTTTCATGTGTTATTCGTCTGTATCAGGCCTTTTTGGAGTCACTGCAGTTTCCTAGAAAATAATTCACTTCATAGAAACATATAAATGTTTTGTTATAGAGTTGAACACTGTGATCACTTAAAGCTTGTATTTTTCCAAGTCTATCTTTTCTCCTCTCTAGTTTATCATTTTGTCTCCAACTGCATGTACAGTTGGTTCTGTTTTTTTCAACACTGTGCCATTGAGTTGTCTTTCAGCCTTCAATTTTTCAGCTTTGAGGTTTCATCTCTTTCTGGTTTTTTATGTATTTTTTAAGAAGCTGGGAAAAACTGTTTGAAGGCAGCTAGCCAAATGCATTTTGAGCAACATGTTTTTTCTCTTGGGACTTTTTAACCCAGATTTAAAGTTTCATCTTGTTCAGGTTGGCAGGTTTTAATGGGAAGAAGTCCTTTTGGGGATCCCAACTCATCCAGCAAAGGCACTAGAGTTCCCAGCTAAGTGTCATCTGCCAATGTGATTGACTAGCTTGCCACTCTGATTCTCATAGAGTCATTGATAAAACCACTGAAAAAGAAAAGTTCAAGAATGCAGATCTGTGGTAAAGAACTAGTTAAGCATAATGATCATCAGAAGATTCATCTGAATATAAACTCACTTCAAGTTCAGTGAGTTCATTGAAAAGCCAGAGCCCCTAACGCTGGCTGAGTTAAGTGTTATTCACTCATTTATTATACACTCATTGAGTATTTTCTCTGGGTAAGAAAGGCACCTTGCTGGTCTTAGACACACAAAGCTGAAAAGATGTGGCCCCTTTCCTCGGGCACTTAGGCTGTGAAGAAAATCCTTTCTTAAGTGTAAATCTATGGCTGATTCATATCAATGTATGACAAAACCCACTGAAATGTTGTGAAGTAATTAGCCTCCAACTAATAAAAAAATTAAAAAAAAAAAAATTATGTGATCACACAAGCTTGCCTCACACCACTATTTTTTTTCTTATGTCGGCAAACACAAAGTTTCCCCTTCAAAAACTACAAGAGTATCATGTTTACTTTAATCAGTGAAACTATCCAAACATAGAAAAGGTGATAATAATATACCCTGCTCAATTCCAACTCTACCTCCACATTACCCTACTCCAAAGCAACCTGTGTTAACAGCTAGATATGTTTCCTCAACATCTTCTTCACCCTCAAAACACACACATACATGCACAAGGGAGGGGAAATTTTTTATTTTTAAAATTGAATGAGCTATTAGCTGCTACTTGCTTTTCTCCTTCAATCCCTCATGGGTTTCTTTCCAGGTCAATAGACACAGATCTAACTCAATCCTTTTAATAGCTATATCATATTCCATAGAATGGAATCACTTCAGTGTATTCAACGATTTCCCCATTGGTGAGCATTCACCTTGCTTCCAGTTTTGTTTTGTTTCTAGCCATTCTTACACATATGTTGCCATGTACTGGTGCTTTTATTTTTATAGGCTAGATTACCAAAAGTGAGATTGCCGGATAGAGGTATGGGCTTATAATCTTAATAGGTATTGACAAACTTGAAAATCTTGAAAGATTTTAGCAAGTGAGGGATGGTTACCAGAAAAATACTATAATTTTTGAAATAAAATACTGCCTGCCCACACAAATTCAAAGACACTTGTTTGGAAGGAAACTCTCCAGAATGGGTTGGTTGGACGCACAAAATCCAGGGGGCACTGCTCTGAGAACAGAAATTGTTGTTGTTGTTAGTCACTCAGTCATGTCAGACTCTTTGTGACCCCATGGACTGTAGCCTGCCAGGCTCCTCTGTCCATGGGATTCTCCAGGCAAGAATCCTAGAGTGGGCTGCCAATTCCTTCTCCAGGGGATCTTCCCGACCCAGGGATCGAACCATGGTCTCCTGCACTGCAGGCAGATTCTTTACCGTCTGAGCCACCAGGGAAGTCATTGAGAACAATAAAAACAACAGCAAAGCCATTTACTGAGCCGTTCCCACGTAATCAGCCAGCACCTTAAGCGCACATCTTTCATTTCACTCTCGCTGCCGTAGAAAACAGATACTGTTTTTTACCGTCCTCACTTTCCAGAAACAGACACAGGCCTAGCAAGTTGAAGTCACGTACTCAAGGTCACCCATCTAGTAGGTGGTGTAGCTGAGATCTGACTCCAGTTCTGTGGGGCTCCAGGACCTGTGCTCTCAACCAGCATATGGGATTTCTTCCGAGGATGCCTTTGCGGACACTGTTTTATTTGAGCCCCAAAATGATGTGACCTTTGATGTTCACTTTGAATAGGCTAAGCTGTGCCTCCTGCTGGGAAGGAGGATCACAGCTATGAGCTTGATTGACCTTCACGTTGGACTTCCTTATTCAAGGGGAGCTGAGTGAGAAGTGAGCTCCCAGGATGCTAGGTGGACACGTTTGTTTGCCCTGCACACAACTCCAAAGCCAGCTTTCTCCTCCTCTTCCCTCTCTCCTCTTCTCCCCTCCCTACTCTCTTTCTTTTTCTTTCTTAAGACAGAGAACTGAAGCAACTAAGAGAAACTGGGAACTTTTTACCTCTCTCCATTCTCTCGTGATAGCCAACACACAGTCATGGTTAAAAGTATAGACTCTGGAGTCAGAATGACCTGGGTTGAAAACTAACCTGCTATCTATCCTCCAGCAAGTTTCATGAGACTCTCTAAGCCTCCTGGTCTCCCTGGCAGCATAAACATCCCCCTCAGTGTCTTGTCTTACCTATTAGAGCATCATCTCCTTGGGGACCAGTCAATGCCCATGCCTCTCAGTTTTTAGGTCCTGAGGGAACCTGCATCATGCTGGGCCAATATCGATTCTCAGTAATTAGATCTGATGATGTTTTTTAGTAAGACTCAAGGCTAGACAGGCGAGAAGGGAAACGAATCCACCTTTGAGGGCCAAGGTATTGAACACTGTCTTGGAACTTAGTAAACATTGGCTCAACTCTGTGACATAAGCATCATTATTTCCATCATACAGAAGAGAAAAATGACACTCAGCAGAGTCCAGATCATCTTCCTAGGACTGCAGACTAGAAATGATGGTGATGGTTGTGATGACTACTGTTTATCAAGCATTGGCTGTGAGTCAGTACTACGTCAAGAACTTTGTTTGCACCCTCATTCGGTCCTAACAAACATCCAACACGTGAACCCTATTATTAACCCCTTTTACAGATGAGAAAACTGAGGCCCTGAAAGGTTAAATGGCTTTTCAAGAGCACTCAATAAGTGTGGGAGCTGGGATTTGAACTCAAGTCTTTCAGATTCCTTAGAAGCTTACCTTGCCCTTCCTTTGGTAGTGAAGACCTTGGTGGCAGTTATTCAGATTTAAACATTCAACTTCTTGGACCATATCTGAATGTTGCGTCATGCAGCTGTTTAGAAGCCCAGGCCTTTGGAAGAAGGAACCAGATTGCATCCCACCCATCTTCATCCCTTCATCTTTTGAGGTGTGTGGGCATCACTTGCATGGCAAGATTCTGCATCCTGTCTCGTGGGCACACATACCGTCTGTGCTTGGCACAGCCTGCTGCCTCCCTGGAACATCTGTGGCTCCCTACTACTGTGAGTGATTCTATTTTCCACACATCTCGAGCTCGTTAGAAAGCAAGGCTCCTATTTGTTGGTAGATGTTTGCAATCTGAAGCTGAAACACTGCAAAATGATGATTGAGCTGATTCACACCGGGGGAGAGTCTTTGACACATAAACACACACACATACACATGCACACGACACTTAATTAGTGAAGACTGAGCTGGCACCTGGTCCAGTGGGCGCGGTAACTGTCCACCGAGGGCCATCTGGCTCCTGATGACAGTCACTGAACCGGAAGCTTTTCACAGAGCAATGGTGGTCTTCCCTGGACACAGTTGCTGTTCTAATGTCTTCTGGGTCACCCAACTCACTGAAATGTCAGTGTCCTAGGGATGCACTCTGTCACCCAAGGGAGTGAGAAAGCTGAAATAAACAGCATCACCCCAGCAGACCTTGGGTTATGCAGCGAGGAAAGAGCTTCCCCTCTGAACGTGTCTTAGAACATCCTCAACGTTCCTCCCAGAGTCTCCACTTCTGGTCTTTGGCCAAATGCAATCTTTAAAAATACACATTTGGCAAGAATCTGAAAAAAAAAAAAAAAAAAAAACCTTCAGATTGTTATGTGATGGTGGGGAAAAGACACATTTTTTTAAAACTCTAAAAAAAGCACCTTAGCATTTGTAGGCTTTTATAATTCTGAAACAGCTGAAATGCTAAAACTTTCAAGTTGGCAGGATTGAAACTGAAATCTGCAAAGCCCGTTCAGTTTGACAAGAGTGGGAGCCTTGCATCTCAGAGGGATTTGATGAAACCTGTGGGCCTGAGCCATCAACACAATGGGTGGCCACCCACTCTCAGGGGGGCCCTTTGTGCCTGGGTCCTTGCCTCCCTTCCGGCTTCCTGCAGACCTCATCTTCTGGGGCTGTGTCCACTCAGCCCTCCAAGGCTGCCCTGCTGCCCTCAGAGTGTCTGGGAGCACAGCATCTGGCTAAGGATTCAGGTTGTGAAGTCAGACCACTTGGGTTTACAGTACTGATTCCATGACCTATAAACTCTGGGACCTTATTCAAGTTACTTGATTCTTCTGTGCCTTGGTTTCCTCATCTGTAAAATGGGAACAATATCTATCTCATGACATAACTCTAAATGAGTTATGTCTTGAAAGTGCATTAGAGCAGTAACAAGTACCTGGGAAACATTTAATAATGCTGGCTATTATTTATTAGCAGACACAATGCAACCACAAAAATAGATTTGGGTTTATGGCTAAAAATGGTGGGAAGCCCAGGGCTGAGGGGTTAGAGAAGCTTAGACTCCAGCCAGTCAGGGGTGAGGTCAGGACAAAAATCATCATAGGTATAATCAAGACCTACTATGTGACAAAAGCTCTATGGGGATTCAAAATTAATATCTAACATATTTGTTGATTTATAATTATCTTCTTGGGCTTCCCCAGTAGCTCAGCTGGGAAAGAATCCGCTTGCAATGGCAGGAGACCTGGGTTCAGTCCCTGGGTTGAGAAGATCCCCTGGAGGAGGGCATGGCAACCTACTTCAGTATTCCTGCCTGAAAATCCCCACAGACAGAGGAGCCTGGTGGGCTACAATCCATGGGGTCGCAAAGAGTCGGACACGACTGAACGACTAAGCACAGCACAGCACAATCATCCTCTTGCAGAAAGAATTTAAGGCAGTTTCTAGCTACATAACATAAGAAAAGATAGGTCCAATATTTTAACTGGATTAAGAAAAATTGGGGACAGGACCGAGCCAAGAGTGAGAGTAAAATGCATCTCATAATGAAATACGTTCTTGGAAAAGTGGTTCATAAGGCTGCCCGTAAACCAGTCTTCCTTGAACTAGGGGAAGCTTGGTCAAATGCATGACCACAGCACTCGAATATAGGTAAACCTGATGGCTAAGGAAACCTTTGATCAGGCCCACCTGGGGTCCAAGACATGCTTCAAGGCTTGTCCCTTTGTAAATTACTTCACCTCTTGGAGTTGGAGTTCCTTCACCTGTCATGGGATACCATGGGGTATTTCAAGTGTAAATTGGAATAATAGATGAAAAACATTTATCACAGGGCCTGCCACTTAGCAAGTGTCCAATAAATCATTGTCAAAATAAATAAATTTCAGAATCTACAGATACCCACCACTCTCTTTGATACCAAGCTCAGAAAGGACTGTCTCCCTTCCTAAGAGGATGCTGTTTCACATAATAAAACATGATATCCTCATCGTGGGGAGGATGGCAAAGTCCCCAAAGCCACAGCGCACAGCCCTGAGGAGCACAACAGAAGTACAGGTTCAAGTTCTAGCTCTACTGCTGCTGGTGGTGAGACCTCGGACCCCTCGCTTCACTTTCCTGATACTTGGGTTCTACGTCTGTAAAAGAGCAAAAGACTACTATCAATGCTTTCCTTATAGGGATGTTATAGAAATTAAATGAGATAATGATTGATAAGATATTTGGCATCGTTTGGGCATGCAGGTAGCACTCCGTGGCCCTGATGTTGTTTTTTGCTGATGTTGACAGCACTGATTCATCTCCGCTGGTCTGGCTTTGTCCAGAGGGACACCCAGAATAGCTGGTAGGTGTGTGGTCTGCATATCCCGCCAGCTTGGCGGGGTGTCTCCTCTGTGTGATGACGTACTTACAGACTGCATTTTTCAGGGAACCGTTCAACTATTTTATCTTGTCAACTGAGGACAAGCCATGTAGGCTTAAATCAAGTGAGGGGTAGAAGGATCCTTTTGGAGAGGACGAAGTGCCCTCGAAGGGCCTGGACCTGAATAAATGGTCATTTCGGTATCCTCCTTAGAACAGTTGTGTTGGTGAAAGCCAGTAGGTCAGGACTGAGGTATTATGCCTTCATGGTTAGGAGCGTAGCTTTGGGGACCACCCTGTTCAGGGTTCAAGACCTTCTTCTGCTACTTACTGGCTGTGTGACCTAGACCAAGTTACTTAACCCCTCTGGGTCTCAGATTCCTCATTTCTTAAACAAAAGGGGACAGATAATAACAGCACCAACCTCATATGATTATGATAGGATTAAGCAATCTGAAAGATGCCACTGGACAGGGGCACACAGTAGGATCAGGCTAAGTGTTAGCTGCTCTTATCACGGAGTGTGCCGAAGGTGAGAACGTGAAGACGCTATGGGGGTGGCGGAAAGGGTTAAGGGGGTTGTCCTTCCTGAAGGGAGTCAGAATGGAACTCCAGGGTGAGCTGTGGAGAGGGAGACTTGGGTAAACGAGGGGTGCTTATTGATGAGGTAAGGACCCAGGGCAACAGACAAGCCCGGCTCCTGGGCACAGGTGGAGCGGATAATCGGGGCCTGCGGAGGTGGAAGGCATTCAGGATGAGCAAGGTGGCAGCTAAGTTTAGCGCTGGAAGGGAGGGATTTGAATATGCATGAACTGTCCTCCCGCGGTGCCAAACGACTGGGGTTTTCAATCGCTCCTCACAGGGAGTCGTGAATGGGGAAACAGAGTCAGCAGGAATCCCCCTGTAGGGGGCTGTGTGTACCCATTTCTCCTGGGTTCGGGCCACTGGCTGCCCGCCCCCGTCAGGGGACCAGAGAAGGGGCCTTCCTTCCTTTTGTCCAGTGAAACTAGGCGTTTGGGGCAGTGGATCGGCAGGGAGTGGATTCCTTTTTGACATCAAGGAGGCCTGGTTTGGGGTCGTAGCTTGTACACAATCAGAAGTGGGGAAGGGTCCTGGCTCACTTCCTGGTACATTCCCTGAAACTCACATTCCCCCCCCCCCCCCCCCCCCCCGTCCTGCCCTCCCTCCCCTCCCCTCCTCTCCCCACCCCTCCCCAGCCTCTCTCCTCTCCCCTTCTTCCTCTCTACCCCTCTTCTCTGGTTCCCTCTATCTCTCTCCCACAAATCTATATTCAGTTTCTGTCTTCCAAAAAGAAAAACTGAGTAGGAGGACAAATTGTTTAAAAGCAATGCATCTATTTTAACAAAATGCTTTTTCCTTTGAGTCAGTCCTAAGAAATTTGGGTACCATCTAAGCCAGAATGAACCAGACAATAATCCTGAACGATGAAATGGATTTGGGAAGAGAGCCTCACCTGCCGGGACAGGGTGTAGAACAAGGAAAGACAGAGAGGATGTCACCCCAGTGTGTTGGAGAGGTAACCAAGCCAAGGTGTTTGATTAGAAGACCTGAAAGTCAGCAGAGAGAGAGTAAAACATCTGTTCAATTGTTGGGCAGTCAAGTCCATCCCCTGTCAAACATCCAGCTCTTGGAAACGTGTGGATGATTGCTTGTGTAGACCTGACCTTTCAGATCTTGGCCACCCTGGTCCTCATCCCAAGTCAGGAAGTCCTTCCTTAGTTGGTGCACAGTGCAGGGCATTCAGCCTGGTGCTCTGTGACAACCTAGAGGGGTGTGATGGGGTGGGAGGTGGGAGGGAGGTTCGGGAGGGAGGGGACATGTGTGTACCGATGGCTGATTCATGTTGACATGTGGCAGAAACCAACACAGCATTGTAAAGCAATTATCCTTCAACTCAAAATAAATAAATTCTTTAAAAGAGAAGGGCAAACCGAAAAAAAAGAAGTCCTTCCTTGTCCTCTGGATTTAAAGATCCCAGAGCTGTCAGGAAAATATTGAAGTCTTTTCTGTTGGAAAAGCCAGAATCTTAGCTCTAGTCTCAGCTCTGCCCCTTAGCTCTATGCTACGGAATAAACCATTCCCTTTGGGGCCCCTGTTTCCTTCTTTACACAATAAGAGGATTAGACTAGGCGACCTCAAGAGGCCTCCAACTGTGACCTTCAGCCTCTGGTTCTCTCTCTCCTTGTCGCTCCACTTGACAGCCAGCTAAGAGTGTGATCTTTGGAACCACATCGCCGGCAGTCATATATTGCCTCCGTCCCTGGCAGCTGTGGATCTGCACACATTACTTTTACCTCTCAGAGTCCTCAGTTTCCTCATCTGTAAAATGGATAACAGTACGGTTTTTCACTGCACTTGTTTTTCCCATTCCACTCAACAAAGCTTATCAGGAAGCCACTGAGTAAGAATAGAACTACCCTGATTCATAAAAATAAAATGTACATCCCATGCATATTTCAGAACTTACACTGTTATTGGTAATAAAATTCTTGGGATGTCTTCTGCAATTGACAGGGAAACATTCTGCAGCTGAGATTTGCTGGCGCTTCCGATCTGGTTCCATTTCAGCTTTGCTTGAGAAAACTGAGGATCAGAGAGGCCCAACTATCTGCCCAAAATCAGCCAACAGATGTTTTTGAGTGTCACTGAAAATGCCAAGGGAGATCTAGAGAGGGGAAGTCCTCTCTCACTCCTAAACCCTGCATCTGGTTCTGGGATTCATACTGGAAACATTATGGGTGGAGGGGAGAAAAAAA
The DNA here is from genome assembly GCF_910594005.1 of Cervus elaphus. Taxonomy (NCBI): domain Eukaryota; kingdom Metazoa; phylum Chordata; class Mammalia; order Artiodactyla; family Cervidae; genus Cervus; species Cervus elaphus. The sequence goes on from NC_057824.1 coordinate 36,025,478, forward strand.
AAAATCAAGCCCTTGAATCAAGAGCTTTCCAATCCTCCTGCCTCTTATCCCCATCCGTCTGATCAACAGCCTCTTCTTCCACTGCAGGAACGTGTTCTCATAGAAAACTGCTTTTGCCTTATCTCCCTTCTGAGAAAATTTGCTGCTTCTGAAAAGATATATTTGTCCCACAAACTTAGTGTTTGTGCACCTGATCATAGGTGCAGGGACAAGAAGGCAAATCTGGGTAGTAAAATTGCTTCCTTTTGCTTCTCTGCAAACTCTTAACTTAGGACATCGGAAGAAGACACTAGAATATCTCCCCTCCAGGCAGCTGGGCCCGCATCCTCTTGGCTTGGGTACGAGAAATCCCCTGAGTTATTCAGTGTGAAGGGACATAACAGCATCCCTACTGGCAGCAGAGCTGCCTATGCCAAAGCCCCAGGGTGCCCAGTCGCTGTTCATTAATGCTGCCCACAGGCTGTGGGAGAAGTCCGTCTGCTTTGACGGGCAGAAGGTCCAGGTTCCAGGGCACTGGAGGAGATAATTGTCTTTATAGCCAGGGGATGCTTGGCAAGGAGGTCAAGTGACTTTATACCCTCCCCCAGAAGTCTAGGCAGATGATAGTGATGAAACCATATTGTTCTTAACTCCTGGCAAAATAAACAAATGAAAGATATTTGAGAAGCAGCATGCTCTAGTAGAAAGTATGAAGTGGGGTCAATATCTGGGGATCTTGCCAGTTAGGAGTCCTGCGCTGGCTTCTCTGGCATGCACGCTCAGTTGCTTCAGTCCTGTCTGACTCTGCAGCCCACCAGGCCACTCTGTCCGTGGGATTCTCTAGGCAACAATACCGGAGTGGGTTGTCATGCCCTGCCCCAGGGGATCTTCCCAACCCAGGGACTGAACCCGCGACTCCTGCATGGCAGGCAGATTCTTTACCCAGTGAGCCACCTGGGAAGCCCAGCCTATCTGGCAAGATTAGATAAGTGATTCTTGCTCTGTGTATTTCCTGGGGTTGTTATGAGAATTAAATGAGATGCTAGGTATTAAATGATTTGGGAGAATATATTGTACTTCTTTATTTACTCAAATAATGGAGGCTGCGTGTTCTCTAGATGCCAGGAGTTGCAGGTAGGATGGTGCTAGGGGGTACCTGCTCTTATATACAGGTGGGGAAGGCAGGTGTGCCCTGAGCTGAGGAATGGTTTCTCCAGACCACCCTCCAGCGGCCACATCCTAGCCCTCCCCCTGCCAGGTTAGCTGGAAGTACAATTTTTTTCCTTAAGTCTCTTAAGTCTCCAGATTGCTTCCTGGGGCCCGAACGGTCACTCAGCTTCCTCCAGGCTTGCAGCTCGAACTGGAGCCCAGATCTGCTCCCTGGAGGAGGGTATGTCACAGCTGCCACCCGAGATGCCAGCTTCAAAATGGGCCTCCCTGCAGCCAAGTCCCCCAGCCTGCTGCTGGGAGGGGGACATTCCCAGTAGAGTCTCAGCTTGCTACTCCTGGTACCAATGGCAGCTAGATCTCAGTCCCCAGAGGTGGTGGGATTTCTACCAAGGCTTCTCTGATCCTTTAAGGTATGAATAATAAAACAGCTGATTTCTACTGACTGATTTATCAATGTATAAACTGGGTATTATCCTGAGCATATTTCATACAGTAACTCTTTCAATCTCAAATTGAAAAGAGGGCAGTATTAGGATTATCCCCATTTTACAGAAGAAATCAAGGCTAGGAGTGACCCTCCTAAGTCACAGCTCTATGCAACAAAGCCAGGATCTGAACCAGAGCCATTGCCTCTGACTACTAACCTCTTCTGGAGGCACTAAGAAGGAGAATTTTCCATCATATACCAAAATAGGACATACAGATCTTAGATTCAAGTTCCAGTCTGCCCTCAGGATGACAAGGTCAGGGGTGTTTTCAGCGTCCACCAGTCACTGACTTAACGCCCTCAGTCCTGGTCCTGTCTCCTCCCCATCCCGCCCCGCTCCTGTCCCATTCCGGGGTCACTTCTGTCTAGGAGTCCGCTTGCCCTTCTGCACCATCAGCTGGGCCAGTTCGCACTGAACAGCGTTCCACAACTTCACGTCTTGGGCTCCTTCTGTGAATGTGTCCTCTGAACGTGCAGCTCTTCCGGAACTACAGTTTCTCTTGCAGAAAACAAAATTAAACCGCTTCCTCACCAGACACCCAGCTGTGCACAAAAAATTAATCAATTACTTTTGAGATAAGAGCTGTAGAAGAGAAGCTCAGGGGGCTGCGGTGATACTGCTGTTATCTCTGAAGACACTCCTCAGCCATTCCATGCAAAGGGAGGCTGGGTTTGTTGGGGACGAGTGCTCATGCTGGTGGATGTTTCGAGGCCTACAGGTCCCCCCATAACCTCTCCTCCCATCTCCTCTCTCCCTCCCTCCCTCTTAAGTGAAGGTATCAAATCATTAACCCTCCTTAACTACTACTGTGTTATGGGGCTTCCCTGGTGGTTCAAACAATAAAGAATTGACCTGCAATGTAGGAGACCTGGGTTTGATCCCTGACTCGGGAAGATCTCCTGGAGATGGAAATGGCTATCCACACCAGTATCTTGCCTGGAGAACTCCATGGACAGAGGAACCCGGTGGGCTACACAGTCCATGGGGTCACAAAGAGTCAGACATGACTGAGCAACTAACACTTTTTCACTTTATTATGTATAATGGCTCTTTTACTGTAGAAGCAATGCACTATTCACTGTAAAAAACTTAGATAATGAAAGTTAGCTTGAAAGTAACATTAATTATCCTTATATTCTCTTATCCCAGATATAACCTGGAGATATAACCCTTATTGAATGTATATGTTTACATTTTCTATATTTTCTAGTTATCCCTTATTTTTAACTCAAATGGAGTTATACCATACATTTTGTGTGTGTGTGTTAGTCACTCAGTTGTGTCCAGCTGTGTGCGATCTCATGGACTGTAGCCCATCAGGCTCCTCTGTCCATGGGATTCTCCAGGCCAGAATACTAGAGTGGGTAGCTATTCCCTTCTCCAGGGGATCTTCCTGACCCAGGGGTCAAACCTGGATCTCCTGCATTGCAGGCAGATTCTTTACCATCTGAGCCATCAGGGAAGCCCACCATGTACTTTTTATAGTGTCCTGAGTTGACTCATTGGAAAAGACCCTGATTCTGGGAGGGATTGGGGGCAGGAGGAGAAGGGGACAACAGAGGATGAGATGGCTGGATGGCATCACCGACTCAGTGGACATGAGTTTGAATAAACTCCAGGAGTTGGTGATGGACAGGGAGGCCTGGCGTGCTGCAATTCATGGGGTCGCAAACAGTCGGACACGACTGAGCGACTGAACTGAACTGAACTGATTTCCCTTACTAAAGCATCATGATCATCTTTTCTATATAGACAAATGTTTTCCCTTATCATCTAATGACTGGATAATATTTCATTGTATGCTGTGCCATAACTAATTTAATCTGTTTGTGTTGGGTATTTAGTTTGCTTCCAGTTAAAAGCAATAAACACACATACATTGCAATGAATAAATTCTTGCATGCATTCATGATAATGTCCTTATGAAGAATTTCTAAAACTGAAATCACTGGGTCAAAACATATTTTAAAATATACTTTTTATTTAGGACAGTTTATATTTGCAGAAAAGCTGCAAAGACAGTAGAAAGAGTTCCCACATTCATTTTCCCCTGTGGTTAAGTTCTCAGACTATGATATATTTGCTCCAACTATAAACCAATATCGGGCTTCCCTGGTGGCTTGGATGGTAAAGAATCCACCTGCAATGCAGGAGACCTGGGATTAGTCCCTAGGTCGGAAAGATTCCTTGCAAAAAGGAACGGGTACCCTCTCCAGTATTCTTGCCTGGAGAATTCCATGGACAGAGGAGTCTGGCGATCCCGTCCACAGAACCACAAAGAGTTGGACATGACTGAGCATCCAACACGTAACATAAACCAGTATTGGTACATTATTAACTAAATCACATGCTTTATTCTGATTTCCTCAGTTTTTGCCTAATGTCCTTTTTTCTGTTCCTGGATTCCATCCAGGATGTCACATTATGTTTAGTCATCACATCTCTTTAAGCTCCTCCAGGCTGTGACAGTTTTTCCTTGTTTTTGATGACCTTCATAGTTCTGTGAAGTACTGACCAGGTATTCTGTAGCATGTCCCTCAGTTTGGCTTTGTGTGATGTTTTCCTCATGATCACATCAGAGACTATGGGGCTTTGAGAGGAAAAACCACTAAAAGTGCCATTCTCGTCACATCATATCAAGGGTACGTGCTGTCCAGATGACACCACTATTGGTGTTGACCTTGATCACCAGGCTGAGGTCGTGTTTATCAGGTTTCTCTACTATAGAGTTACTCCCCCCACTTCCTGTACTGTGTTATTTGGAAGGAAATTTCTCTGCACACAGTTACTCTGACTCCCACACTTAATGAGTGGAGAGTCATGCTCCCCTTCCGTGAGGCGGCAGTCTCTACATCAATTATGTAGAATCCTTCTGTACAGGAGAAATGTCCATGCTTCCTTATTCATTCATTCATTCATATCAATATGAATTCACAGACATGTGTTTTATACTGTGGATTATAATTCATGACTCCATTATTTATTTTGCTCCTCCAATTGTCCCAGCTCTAGCCATTGGGAGCCCTTTCACTTGGCTCCTTTGTCCTTTTGATATTCTCCCATCGGTTTGTGTCTGAGAACCTCATTTTTCTGGCCTCCAGGATGTTCTGGGCTCATCTTGTATATTCTCTGCCCAGAAGAAGTCATTTTTCCGATAATTCTCGGTTCCTTTCACAGGAGAATGGCATTAGAAACCAAGATGGGGTGCTGGTTATGCACTTTGCTCTTTGCTCTAGGCCCTCCTGGCAGACAGAGCTTGAAAACGTAGGTGTGCATTAAGCCATGTTTATGGACGTGTCTGTAATTATTTCTATATTTATCTACCTGTATCTCTTTTAAGCTAAACATGAGTTCATATTCATGTCTCCAGTTCTAGTCCAGTATGACATGGTTTGCTTTCTTCTTTGCCATTAGCTATATATTTTTTCAATTGAAATATAATTGACATACAGTATGATGTTAGTTTCAGATGTACTGCATAGTGATTTTACATTTGCATACATTGTGAAATAATCGCCATAATATATCTGGTCATCATCTGTCCTCCTACAGAATTATTACAGGATTATTCACCACCATATTCTTTAGGTTGCATATTAAATCCCTGTAGCTTCTTTTGTAACCAGAAGTTTGTATCCCTTTCACCTATTTTGCGCCCCGCCCCAACACCCCTTTCTCTCCGGCAAATACACATTTGTTCTCTGTGTCTTAAGTCTGTTTTGATTCTGTTTTATTTGTTTGGTTTGTTTAGATTCCACATTTAAGTAAGATCATACGGTATTTCTTTCTCTGTCTGACTCATTTCACTTAACATAATACTCTCCAGATCCATCCATGTTGTACAAATGGCAAGATTTCATTTTTTTTATGTCTGAGCAGTACTCCATTTTATAGATATATATATATATAAAACATATCTTCTTTATCCTTCCATCCATGGATGCACAATTAGGTTGCTTCTCTATCTGGACTATTTTAAATAATGTTGCAGTGAACATTGGTGTCCATATATCTTTTCAAATTAGTGTTTTTGCTTGGAAGATAGCTATATTTTAAAGGCTTTTGACTTATACTGCCATATTGCCTTCCAAGAACTTCTTTTTTGGGGGGAGGACAGGAGTTAGAGAAGTATGCCCTGAACCTCTTTGCTGACAATGAGGTTTGAATAAAATTGATCACACACACAGCATAGAATGACACATTCCAAGCTAACAGTTCTTGTGCTATATGAGAGATATGAAGTTCCTTTTTGCTTGAAGAGATCAAAATCTGAAAGTACTTGTGTGCACAACTCGCCCACTTTGAGAATCAGAGACCACTAACATCAGAGAAGAGCTCCAGGTGGAAATCTGTGGTTATTTCTTGCTTTGTAGAGTACGTGTTTGAGCCATGACTAAGATCTTTTGATCTGAGTGGCTTCCAAACTGCTTTTAAGTCCAGATAAAGAGTTCGTCTTTTATTCCCAACTTGTGGACCTGAGACCTCATGGGGCAAACAATGGACTATGGAATCTATGTATAAAGGGTCACAAAACTCAGGTGCCTACAGAACCAGGTGGGTCGCACAGGAGGGAAAGAGTGCTGGCAAACTGGAAAACTCAGGGCCTGGTTATAGAAATGTGGGCCCAGTGTCACCAGGCCCTCCGATTTCTTTTGAAGAAGCCAGAAATCTAGATTTTTGTGTGAACCCCTGCAGTTTTTAAACGGTGGTCATGATTGGCAATCTTTCCAAAACATTGTCAGAGCCAGCCAAAATATGTCCTCTGGCAAGATATGACCTTCAGAATTCCTGTTTGGGACTTTGGTATTGGCACTCTTTTGTTTATAAGAAAGCCGTTAACAAGTCAATTACGTGGGAATCCATGACCATCTTTTTATACTATAAAGGGATCCCACATACAACAAAGTTCAAATAACACTGGGTTACTTTATCTTGCAAAAGCATTCTTTTTTTTTTTTTTTAACTTTTTACTTTGTATTCGGATATAGCCGATTACAATGTTGTGATAGTTTCCTGTGGACAGAAAAGGGACTCAACCATACATATACTTGTATCCATTTTTCCCCAAACTTCTCTCCCATCCAGCCTGCCACATAACATTGAGCAGAGTTCCATGTGCTATAGGCTTCCTAGGAGGCACTGAATCTGAAACTGTCATTCACTCAGTGGTGTCTGACTCTTTGCGATCTCACGGACTATATAGCCCACCAGGCTCCTCTGTCCATGGAATTCTCCAGGCAAGAATACTGGAGTGGGTTGCCATTTCCATCTCCAGTGGATCTTCCCGACCCAGGGATCGAACCCGGGTCTTCCACATTGTAGCCAGTTTCTGTACTGTCTGGGCCACCAGGGAAGCCCTAGTGGTAAAGAACCCGCCTGCCTACCGATGCAAGAGACAAGAGATGCAAGTTCCATCCCTGGGTTGGGAAGATCCCTTGGAGAAGGAAATGGAAACCCACTCCAGTATTCTTGCCTGGAGAATCCCCATGGACAGAGGAGCCTGGTGGGCTATAGCCCATAGGGTTGCAAAGAGTCAGACATGACTGAAGCAACCTAGCACGCACATATGCACCACGTGCTATATAGTCAGTCCTTGTCGTTTATCCATTTTAAATATAATAGTGTGTACATTTCTTTTCCAAACTGCCTGACTATACCTTTCCCCCATCCTTCCTCCTGGCAACCATAAGTTCGTTCTCTGTGAGTCTCTTTCTGCAAAACATTCACTTTTTAAAAATGTTATTTATTTTTCAACTGGAGAATAATTGCTTTACAATACTGCGTTGGTTTCTGCCATACATCAGCATGGATCAGCCACAGGTATACATTTGTCCCCTCCCTCACCTCCCACCGCTCTAGGTTGCCACAGAGCACCAGCCTGAGCTCCCTGTGTTATACAGAAGATAGCCAGTGGGAAAACATTCACTTTTATTTCTTTCCTGGGTCAGTGAGTTTCCAAACAAGTTAGAATTCAGACTCTCTGGAGGCTGAGGGATGAAGACTGGAACATAGCAAAGCATTAGTGGCAGAATAAGCCAGGTCAACTTCATGGGGTGTTGGGGGAAATGTGACTCCCCTACCACCATCCAAAATAGTCACAAGAGGTGTGGGGACAGGGAGGGACCTCTGCCCACCCTGCAAAGGCATGTCGCCCACCCTCTGTGGTCTTCATTGCTTCTTCTGCTTTTCTGACTCATGAGTCTTTCAGGGCTGTGGGGGATTGATTTAAAAGCATCCCATAAGGCAGGGAATGGAGCCGAGGGAATTATTATCCTTCCAGCAAGATTAAGCCTCCAAATGAAAACCATACTTCTTCGTTCATCTTGGCATGCAGACCATGTTCTTTCACCCAAGAGAACACTATTAGTTGGCAACCAAAAAGCTGAGATGTTCATGATCATTTTCTTAAGTTTTTAAACAACTGTATTTTCTTCTGGTCCTCTGGACTTCCCTAAATCAGCATCTCCTTTCTGCTTCCTAGATTCCTGTGTTCAGGGCATAGATCTGGCTTTGAAAGTCATTACTGGGATGAGTAATTCCTCATGGAATAATAGTGGCGTGTGGGACTTACCCAGACCGGGGATGGAACCCATGTCCCTCACTCTGGCTGGTGGACTCCTAAGGAGTCCACTGGACTGGACCACCAGGGAAGTCTTAGAGAGGGATTCTAAATTAAAGACCGGGACACTGTAAATTCTGACTCTTTCTTCTGTTATCCTGATGCCAGGGATCCCTAGGACCCAGGCACATGGAAAGCAAGAGAAGGCACTCAGCTTCTCCCTTTTTCTCCCTCATCTCTTATCTTCTGGCTTCCACTGTTTTCTCCCTCTAATCCATTTTCCTCATTGTCTCCTGAGTAATCTTTTGAAAACACCCATAAGGTCGAGCTCTCCTTCTGCTTAATATTCTCCGATGGCTTCCCAAGGTTCTTTTAAAAATAAGCCTTCTTATCGCAGCCCCAAACCTTGCTACTCGGAAGTGTGGTCCTTGGACCTGGAGCATCAGCATCATCTGGGAGCTTGTTAGAAATGCAGATGCTGAATGCAACCTACTGAACCAGAATCTGCATTTTCACAAGATCTTCTGGTGACTGGGCTGCATATCAAAAAACTGAAGAACCTATGGGCTTCCAGGCGCCACCCTAGTAGTCCTCAGCCCTGGTTGCTTACTGAGTCACCTGGAAGATTTTTGAGCACATCCTGCCCAGCCCCCATCTGGATGTGGTAGATTCCAGGCTCTGGTATATTTTTTTAAATCTCCCCAGGTGGGACTTCCCTGGTAGTCCAGTGGTTAAGAATTCACCTGTCAGTGCCGGGGGCATGGGTTCAATCCCTGGTCTGGGAAGATTCCACATTAGGTAGAGCAACTAAGCCGGTGAGCCACAACTCCTGACCCTCTTGCCTAGAACCCATGCTCCGAAACAAGAGAAACCATCGCAGTGAGAAGCCCACACACCTCAACCAGAGAGCAGTTTGCAACGACTCCTTGCAACAACTCCTTGCAACAGCTAGAGAAAGTCTGGGCGTAGCAACAAAGACCCAGAGCTGCCCTCCACCAAAAAAAACTCCCCAGGTGGTTGTAAGATACAACTAGGGGTCAAAAAACCTGCTTTACCTGTTCTGACCCTTGCTTGCCCCTCTAGCTTCATCCCCCCAAGGTCCCCACATCCATCTTTTTTTTTTTCATCCTCTAAAAATGCCCCAGTCTCTTGCCCTCATGTTCCTGCTGCGTAGAAAGCTCCTCTTGTGGTCTTCTTATTGTTTAGAACTCTACTTCAACATCAACGTTTCAGGTCCCCTTTCCTGGCCAGCCCCACTGCCCACTGGCTCTATACCCCACTGCCCTGTTCGATTGCCTTCAGAGCATTTATTGCTATCTGCAGTTAATGAACATGCTTCTATATTTCTTGGCCCGTGAAATGGCTGCTTTTGTTCATTAGAATTTCAGTTTCAGGAAGACCGAGACCTTGCAGGTTTTATTTACCATCAAGGCTGGATTCATGGCAAACTAAGGACGTGCTTTGCGCAAGAACATGTGGTGGGGGGAGAGTGACAGAAAGAAAAGCTTTTTTAAAACAAGATTTGATATTTCAAAAGCTGACCAAAGTTAGTCATCATAGAAAAAAATTAGAATCTGTTGTACTTCCTTATACATATTTTAAGATAGTTAAAAAAAAAATACAAGAGGGAAAAGGTACCGATCATCTTTTTAGTACTTAGAGCTTTTAAATTTTAAACTTAAAAAAATGAAAGTACAACCCACCCCAGCATTCTTGCCTGGGGAATCCCGTGGACAGAGGAGCCTGGTGGGTTACAGTCCATAGGGTTGCAGAGTTGACACAACTGAAGTGACTTAGCACAAATGCACGAAAAGTGTAACATGCATACAGAGAAATGCATCCCAAACTCACTAAAGTTTCATAAACTGAACACTCCTATGTATCCATCACCAATCAGCTTCTAGAAGCTTCTCTCATGCTCCTTCTGGTCACTGTCAGCCCTCATTCAGCATAGGCTCAGTTTTTGGAAAGTTCTAACCCAACATTGTCACCTCTATGGCCCCATGACTATAACAGTGCCTGGCAAATATTGGGCGATCAATCAGTGTTTGCTGAATGAATGAATTGGCTCATTGATTAATTACTTCCTCCAATTATCTCCATGCACATCCCCCTGCTGGGGAATCCAGAGAGGGCAGCTCTCAGAGGCTGGAATGTGTAATTCAAATGCCCAAAAAACATTGGTCAGCTCAGAGCTGACCTCAGTCTCCTTTAGGATGCCAGCAATGGATGGCACATTTTCCAGGTCCAGTTGGTCTGTGAGCCTTTTGATGGAACCAGGGAGGCGGGTTTGCTTTGGTGCCTGCCCCCTACCCCTGACGGTACCCATCCCGCTGCACCACCGCCCGTCAGCAGGAGCGGGAATTATCACACCGCTAGGCTGTTCTTGGCGTCACTGTGGTCACTGCCCTTTGGGTTTCTTTGCATTTAACTGGGGCTTATATTTCGCCTCATGGAAACTCAGGGTTCCTATTCTTCCTTCTCTGCTTTTCGTTTTTTCCCTTCTAGTTGATGAAGCAACCATGCTGAGCGAGGTAAAAAGGTTGAATTGCAGTTTCAGAAGCAGAGAGGTACTAAACCACGGTTTCCTGTGCAGCAGGCATGTGGGACAAAGGGAAGAGGGCGCTGGCACTGACCCCAAAACTCGAGGACCACCCGGCAGTCCGTGGCCTCTTGCTCACCATTGTGCTGGTAACTATTCCTTCTCGCCACTGGCTGTGATGCTATGCTGGGCTTAGTCACTCGGTCGTGTCCAACTCTTTGCGACCCCGTGGACTGTAGCCCACCAGGCTTCTCTGTCCATGGGGATTCTCCAGGCAAGAATACTGGAGTGGGTTCCGTGCCCTCCTCCGGGGGGCTAGCCATTGGCTAACCACCCCCAACATATACACATTTGCCTGCGTGTCCAGGTACCACGATGCCTTCAGAATTCAATTGTCCCCAGCTGTGAGAAGATTTCCTGGACACAATTCTTCCCACCCCCAATTCCTGCCCCTCCCCCCACACACACACAAATTCCACAGTTTGCCTTAGGTGTGATGTCTGGCTCCATCTCAGGCATAACCACAACCTCTCACAATACGGCCAAGCCCTGTGCTGCAACTTCACCTGTGGCCCCTCATTTAGTCCCCATCCCAGCTCTATGAAGCCCCTTCTGGCCTCATCCCCATTTTACAGATGGGGAAAATGAGGCTCCTGGAGGTTGACTTACCCAAGGTCTCTCAGCTAGTAAGTGGCAGAGTGAAGACTGGCACCCTCGTCTGTTCGACCTGAATGACAAATGCTGGACAGCGTCTGACCAGCTACCGGACTGCACCTGCAGACACGGCCCATTCATAGCTGAACCCGTCTCTGGAAATTGCCCTCAGTATAAAGAGCTGCCTCGGCCAAAGTCACATGCCCAAGGGGCATCCCACATCCAACCGCTGCTTAAAGTATGGGGTACAAAGACCCCACCCCCTTGCTTTCATTCAGGACATCGCTGAATGCCAGCTCAGCTCCAGAGTCCCCATAAAGGGGACAGAGATCACATAACCACATCACAGTTTCACATCCTCTGGCCGGCCCTTCTTCCCTTACTCCCCCAGCACACGGGGAACATTCCCAGGGACCCATCCCAAAAAGCCTCTGACATGTAAATCTCTAGGATCTCTGTCTGGGAATATAGACTATGACAACTCCAAGGCACACACTAGACTCTGAGGTCTGTAAACTTTACCTATGGTTTTCCCAGCCCAGTACCCAGCAGGCAGAGATGGGAAAACAACACAAGCCTGCCTCTTCTCCATGCGCCTCTTGGAAAAATTGGATGTTCTCATTTATAATGAAGAGCTTCCCTGGAGGCTCAGATGGTAAAGAATCCACCTGCAGTGCAGGAGACCTGGGTTCGATCCCTGGGTTGGGAAGATCCCCTGGAGGAGGGCATGGCCACCCATTCCACTATTCTTGCCTGGAGAGTCCCCATAGACAGAGGAGCCTGGTGGGCTACAGTCCATGTGGTCGCAAAGAGTAGAACACAACTGAGTGACAAAGCATAGCATAACTTATAACAAAATGATTGTAGGGGGACTTCCCTGGTGGTCCAGTGGCCAAGACTCCATGCTTCCATTGCAGGGGGCCTGGGTTCAATCCCTGAATTTAGTTGCAGGCTGCAACTGAAAAAAAAAAAAAAAAAGATCCCTCATGCTGCAAGGAAGATCAAAGATCCCGTGTCCTGCAACTAAGACCTGCTACAGTCAAATAAATAAAAATAAATGCATTTTTTTAAATGGTGTAGCACACTATGAGACAAGGGAAGAAATCTTTCCTGGGGTGTGATAGGCAGGGACTGTGATCCCCTGAGGACTTCACTGCATTGATATTCTTTCTGACTCGCGGCCCTCCTTCTGGTGGCTGGTGGCATCTCCCCAAATACAAGGTGGGGTGGAGAGGCCATGATCCCTCCAGCAGATGCAGACCTGCAAGAAAAGGATCTCCCTGTGCCTATCCAGGGGCGTGAGATCTATGTTCCCTGATGGGCATCTTGCTGCTGTGTCTGCCTCCCCAGCTCCACACTGAACTCTCCAGTGGGCCTTATTGTACCTGAAACTCCTGGGCATCCATCAGGGCCTTTGACTCTGTGGACACTCCGAAAACCTTGCTTGAATGAATAGATGAGCCAGGGACCCAGGAGGAAGGCCAATAAAGGTGGAAGGACCCCCACGTGCTGGGAGGGAGATGGTGGATCACCCCCAACGCCGTGTCCCCGTTCATTGTTGACCTTGGTCCCCATCCCCGAGGAAGAGGGTGCAGATCCACACCTCACAGCTTTGAGCCTGGGTGTGGCTGTTCCTGAAGCCATCTGCTCTACCAGTGTCTGTAGCGGCCAGGGCAGAGGCGGCGCGCCCACTTCCTTCCTCTGCACTTTGGAATCTGTGCAGCATGTACGGCTTCGCTGGTTGGGCCCTTGTCTCTTCCACGCCATCCATCGTCTCTGCAAGCTGTCCTTGCAGCCGGCCTGTCTTACTTATGTCTGGATTCCCCCATCTTCTTGTCCAGGCCTGATCTCACTGTGATCACCTCATCAATTGATGTTATCAATGGTAAAAGCGAACGATAAGCATTTGAAGCATTTACTATGTACCACTGGCCTAATTAGCACTTCGCTGATGGCCCAGCAGGTAAAGAATCTGCTGGCAAGGCAGGAGACACAGGAGACTAGGATTTGATCCCTGGGTTCAGAAGATCCCCTGGAAGAGGGCACGGCAATCCATTCCAGTATTCTTGCTGGGATAATCCCATAGACAGAGAAGCCTGGCGGGGTTGAAAAGAGTCTGATGTGACTGAAGTGACTGAGCAAGTACGCACTGGCCTAATTACCTTTCCTGAATGAACTCATTTAACCTTCACAGCAGCTCTATGAATTGTTCTCATGTGGCAGAGGTAGAAACTAAGGCACAGAGATGTCAAGCAACCTGCCTGAGGTCACACAGCTAATCAAGTAGTACAGTCAGGCTCTGAGTGCAAGCGTTTCAGCACCACTTTGTATCTCCCCAGTGTGTGCAAAGTTAGGGCGATTTGGACAAAGAAAAAAGGACTGATGAGTAGATAGGGTAGAAAAGGAAGGCAATAAACAAATGCTATTTAGTGCCTAATATGTGCTAGGTACCTTCCAATACATTTTCTCCCAATAGCTGCCCAGTGAGATAGGGGAGGTTCAGAGAGGTTAAGTAACTTGCTCAAGGTCATCACAGCAGGCATCCATCTGTCTGGATTCAAACCCAGACCTCCTGATACCTGTTAAAGTAACTTTATTCTTTAGAGAAATGAAATGCTTTCAGCATGAGAAAACCAGCAGATAAGCTTCTCACTCATTCTGTGACCTCCTGGTGGGCCCACATAATATTCGCTTGTCTTGGTTCCACACACACTTCCTAGCACAAAGCCTGTTGAGTGAGCAGATGAATCATAGTTCACGTACTTTCATGCAAGGGTGCCTGGTGGGACTTCATAGACATAGTGGAGGGACGTGTTGCATAGGTAATGATTTCTCCACAAAGCAGCAAGAACTGATCTTCAAAGAGTGAATCAGATCATTGCCACCAAGGGATGGCAGGGAGGGCCTCTCTGAGGAGGTGACATTTGAGCTGAGACCTGCAGCTCAAGAGGGAAGCTGCAGGGAAGAAGAAGCTGACCATGTGAGAATATAGGGGAGATACAGTCCAAGAAGAAGGAACGGTATGTGCTAAGGCCCTGGGGCAGCAAAGAGCTCGGTGTATTTGTAGCTGGAGGGACCAGAGCATGCTGATCCATGGAATAGCATGGTGGGAGATGAAGGATGGAAGGTAGACAGGGACCAGATCATGGAGGACATCATGGAACTCAGCTGGGACGTCAGATGTAGTTCTACACGTAGTGGTGGTGGTGGTTTAGTCGCTCAGTCGTGTATGACTCTTTGTGACCCTATAGACTGTAGCCCTCCAGGCTCCTCTGTCCTTGGGATTCTCCAGGCCAGAAGAGTGGACTGGGTTGCCATTTCCTTCTCCAAGGGATCTTCCCAACCCAGGAATCAACCCTGGGTCACCTGCATGGCAGGCAGATTCTTTGCTCTCTGAGCCACCAGGGAAGCCTAGTTCTAAACATAGTGGGAAGCTACTGGAGGACTTTTAAGCAGAGGGGAAGACATGAAGTGATCCTCTTTGTAAAATATCACTGTGGGAAAGAAGTGAAAGAGACCAGAAGCAAGGAGACCATTCGGAGGAGACGTCCAGGTGGGAGGGGATGGTGGTTTGGACCAGCGTGAGGCAGAAGCATTCCTAACAGCAGCATGCTTTGGAGATTGAGTTGACAGACACTGATAACAAATTGGATGTTTCAGAGTGAGGGGAAATCTATCAAAAAGTCACCTGCCTGAGATAAGGAAGACCAACAATGAAAATAGCTATTGCTTAAACAGCGTTTGCTAAATACTGTTCTCATCACTTCCTGTATGTTAATACTTCCTTTCAGCTTCACAGCAGTCTGAGGGAGAAGGTAATGTTATCCCCATTTACAGATGGGGAAAACTGAGATACAGAGAGGTGAAGCAATGTGCCCAAAGTCACACAGCTAGGAGGTGAGAATGCTGGGATTTGAACCTGGGCTGTCTGGCTGCAGACTCCAGGCACTGGCATTTCATGATCCCCTGGCTGGGAGGCTTCAGGTCTAAAATGGATCGGAGTGTGAACCCAGCTCAGCATCTCAGCCCATCAAAACAATCTACATCCCACTCCAGCTTTGGTGAGCTGTGGCCTGGCTCCACTCCACCTGCAGGGCTGCCCCATGGCCCTGGCCGAACCGTGTCAACTGAGGGGTTGTGAGTGGCCTTGACCTTTCACCCCAGGGCACCATGCTGTGAGCCAAAGCCCCATTCTTTCCCCAGGATTTGTCAGCCATCAGAATGTTCTGTATGTATGGGACGCCCCCCATCCTTACAGTATGGATGTTGCTATACATCTCTGTGTCCCCACAGATTCCCCAGCAACCCACCTTCATTCTGAAACCCAGCAAACTCCCCCAGGGGCGCCCTGTCCCCTTCTCTGCCCCTCCTTTTCCTCCTTTTCCTTCTCCTCCTTCATCCCCTCACTCAACCACCTTCACCTTCACGCCATCCAGAGGCCCCCACAATCGGGAAATCCAGGTAGGAAGGAAGTGGAAAATGGAAGCCGTGGGCTCTGACTGTTACGTGATTGAGAAATCAGAGAGTCTGTAAGGGTGGGAGCCCCCTGGGCTGCCGTATTAGGAAGCTGTGGGTGCGTGCGGGCTATTTTTATTCTCTACCAGGTTCTTTGGGAAGTTCCCAGAACATGGGAGCGGCTTTGCCCACCTGAAGATCCTAAGGAGGTGGCTCCATCTGGGAGCTTCCAAAACAACCCCCCACTCCCGCCCCACTCACTCTGGCGCTTCCCTCACTCAGCAGCCCCGGCCTCTCCTCTGGGCCTCGCAGAATTATTTTTGGAACTCTACTAATTCAACAGGTATTCATGGAGCGCATCCCCGAAGCCAGGCCACACTTGTCAGACTGCCGACTCACTTTGTATCTTGGGTGGAGCTTCACCCACCTCTGTGTCTCTCCCAGCCCAAGAGAGGGGCTCTTTGAATCCAAGGAAGGGACACGGGTGCTTCTTCAGCTGTCAAAACAGATTGGCCACTTCACGGCTCCCTCCTCTGATCACCACTGTCACCATCAGCAGCATCATCGGATTGATGGCGTTTATTGAGCATATACTATGTCCCAGACAGCATGGTACGTCTAATGAGGTGGTACCATTATTATCCCTGTCTTACAGAGGAAGAAACGGAGGTTGAGAAAGTGGAACTTGTTCGAGGCCCCACAGCCTGGGAGCCAGGCTGGACCAGCAACTTAAGGTGTTCGCCACCTGGAGGATCTCAGGGACCCTTTGGACTTCATCCATCCTGAGACATCAAGGGCAGACACAGCCTCCCTTTTACCATCCCTGGCAGGAGCCCCTCCTGCTTGTCTGGGCAGTGCCTGCCCTGCCACATGCCCCAGGCCCTCCCCCACCAGTGCCCTGGCCGAGCTCTGGTGTCAGCCTTTCCTTGGGCTTCTGCCTGAATGCCCAGCATGCTGCGAGCAACTCTGAACCCATGGGATCTCACTCCAGCTTGTGAGCCTGTGCTTGTGAGCTCCCTGGGGAAGGTTCTGGCCCACTTCCTCGAGTCCCCACAGAGCCAGTTCGGAGCAGGCAGTCATGTCGCTTGCTGGGGTGACAAAGGATTGGCCCATCCATGGCTTTGTTCTGCTCTATCTCCCCAGAACTTCTCCCAGCAGTCCGACTGAGACACCCAAGACTCCACCCCACCCCCAGCGGCCCTGGAGCCCCCCAGCTCGCTCCAAGCTGTGCCTGATCTGCCCTTGGATCCTCAGAGTGGGGGACAGTTTGGCAACCCCCGCAAAGTCCTGGTGTGATGGCCACACGGGGAGCGGAAATGAACAGACCTGGGTCCAAATTCCAGCTTGGCTACTTGGCTAGGTCATCAAGCATTCCTTGACTTCCCTGATCTGCAGTCCCCTCACTAGTGAAATATGGATAAAAATGCACAAATAATAGCATCAGTTCAGTTCTGTCTATCAGTCATGTCTGACTCTTTGCGACCCCATGGACTGCAGCACACCAGGCTTCCCTGTCCATCACCGACTCCCGGAGCTTGCTCAAACTCAAGCCCGTTGAATTGGTGATGCCATCCAACCATCTCATCCTCTGTCATCCCCGTCTCCTCCTGCCCTCAATCTTTCCCAGCATCAGGGTCTTTTCTAATAAGTCAGTTCTTCACATCAGGTGGCCAGAGTATTGGTGCTTCAGCTGCAACATCAGTCCTTCCAGTGAATATGCAGGACTGATTTTCTTTAGGATTGACTGGTTTATGACATAGTGATAACATAACAGGGGAAATGTCTTCTCTAGTACCTAGGACTCAGACATCACGTGACAAGTAGGACCAGCTTCCAAAACTAGGGAATGCGTGAATGAATGAATGTGAATGAAGGGATCTCATAAATGACCATCCAGGCTGCAGAGTAACCATCATCACCCTTATTGCCCACATAGTTTAGGTCCCACGGACATGCTCCATGCTTTATTTATATTATCTCATTTAATTGGCCATTCCAACCAACTTTGCAGTTGAGGAAACTGCAGCTTGGAAATGCTGAGAAATTCGAGCAAGGCTGCAAGGGCAAGAAGGGGCAGAGACAGAAGACAGGTTTCAGCTTGGGGTTGGCTATGCCTGCGCCTGAGCTCTTAGCCACTGAGTTATGCTGCCAGGCTGGCTCTCTGTGAGACCATCGCATGTGTGCAGGCTAAGTCTATTCAGTTGTGTCCGACTCTTCACAATCCCATGGACCATGCTCCTCTGTCCATGCGATTCTCCAGGCAAGAATACTGGAGTGGATTGCCATGCACTCCTCCAGGGGATCTTCCCGACCCGGGGATCAAACCCGTGTCTCATGTCTCCTACATTGGCTGGCAGCTTCTTGACCACTAGCGCCACCTTGGAGGCCCCTCTCTGAGGCGGTTAGACTCCACCTACCCATGGAATCACATGGTGGAAGTGAAATGGGTAGAGTGGAGGGGATGGGTGTGTTCCTCAGCCTGCTCCAAAGACGACAGACAGAACGTGAAGGAGCCACTGTTCACAGGGATGGGTGAGCCCTGGGGGCTACTTTGGAGCCCCCAGACCACCAGCAGCAGTAGCATCTCCTGTGAGCTTGTTCAACATGTAGAATCTCAAAGCTACCCCAGATCTGCTGAGTCAGAATTTCTCGGGAATCTGCATTGTAACAAGCCCTGCAGGGGACCCTGTGCCCCTGAAGTTTGGGAAGTGCTGCTCTCAAAGGTTCCAGACTCTGGGCCTTTGCACTTGCTGGTCCCCCGGCCAGGATGCTCTCCTTCTTGCTCTTGGCATGGCTGGCTCATGTTCTGCATCCAACCTCAGCTCAGATGCCCCTTCCAGAAGCTTCCCTCTCCTCCCGCTGTGACTGGCCGTGTTACACCTTGCTGATTTCCTTCATAGCATGGCCCGCCTCATGCTATGTTGTTAAAACAAGAAAGGCTTGTTCTTTTTCTCTCTCTCTCCCCCATATCCACAAGGGCAGAGATTTGATTCATCTAATGTTTCTCTGCATTCCTGGAGCCAAGTGTGATGCTTAGCACCCAGTAGGCCCTCCGTAGACACTTTTATGGATGAGTGAGTGAAAAAAAACCAGCTTCTTGCCTGGCATCAGCTTATAGGTTTGCTACCGTCTGGTTATATGATAGCCCTTTCAACACGAAGTCTCAGCAACACAGGCCCGAGGGGCCTTGTATATCAGGCAGAAATGGCCTATTACAGGGTGGTTAGGGTGGCTTAGGGAACATTTTGGCTCAGACGGTAAAACATCTGCCTGCCAAACAGGAGATGTGGGTTCGATCCCTGGGCTGGGAAGATCCCCTGGAGAAGGAAACAGCAACCCACTCCAGTATTCTTACCTGGGAAATGCCATGGACAGAGGAGCCTGGCGGGCTATAGTCCATGAGGTCACAAAAGAGTTGGACATGACTTGGCAACTAAGCAACAACAGCAAATCACATAAAGGGCCCTTGTTAAGGCTGTTCCTTGAGGCATTGAAAATCAGTGCCACCCAGCCTAGATGAAATGAGGTTACCTAGCCCCTCCCTTCTCCCTGGGGGCTACCTGACAGCCCACCCAAGAGGCTCCCAAGCCGCAGAGGGTAGCTACCATGGCTGATGCCTGGAATCTGGACATGGCATTAAATAGCATCTTACCACATGGCGAGAAAGCTATTTGCTTTTCAATTCACAGTGTCTAGCTGGAATTTAATAACATCATTTTGTTTTCATTGTGTTTATTTTCGAGGTGGCCTTCTATTTATGGCCAGCAATACTAGTTCTCCATTTACAGTCAGGTTATAAAGCCTCCTTTTAAATAAAATTGGGTTTTAAAAAAAGTAACTTGATTTAAAGAGATATATCAGACAAATACTAAAAGGTGGTATAAACGTATGGAGAAGGCCATAAAGGCTGGGGAACACATAGTTTGCTATAGTTGTACTACAGTCCTGTACCCAGGTACATTTCATGCATCAGAGTGTTTAGAATTTTAGAAAGGGACTAGGGTACATTTACCATAGATGGCTTTATGACCCTGGGCAGCACCCTGCAGTCAGATGCATTAATCACTCTGCGGCAAAACTTCAAAATAGTTCCAACAAGTGAGATCTGTAAAGACCATGGGTACTTTCTCAAGTTAGATTGTTAGGTCAGCTTTTGTCATCAACTGAGTCCATGTCATGACCTCACAGTTTTGTTACCAAATACACAGCAAGGAACTTTTCTTTTTTTTCAGAGCTTTTTGGATTTCAGAATTTTGGATAAGGAGTTGTAGACCTTGGAAATAATACTCATACAAATCCTAAATGGGAGCCCATGAGCATTTCACCCTGTGACATGCTTCCCCTTGTGTGATCTCATTTAATCTTCATGACAACCCCAAGAGTTAAGGACTGTGATCATACCCGTTTTCCAGATGAGGAAACTGAGGCCTCAAGCGGTTAATCCACCTGCCAAAGTTACACAGATAGTGGGACTTCCTTGGTGGTCCAGTAGCCAAGTCTCCGAGCTCTCAATGCAGAGGGCCCAGGGCTCAATCTCAAGGGCCTAGGGTTCAATCCTTGGTTGGGGAACTAGATTTCACATGTTGCAACTAAAAAAAAAAAAAGATTCCACATGCTGCAACTAAGACCCGCTGCAGCGAAATAAATAAATTAAATATTTGGTTAAAAAACCCAAAGGGAAACAAAGTTACACAGCTAATATGACAGTGGGACCTGAATTGGAAGCCAGACAGACTGGAGGAGGAGGGCAGAATGACCTGGAACTCAGCTGTATCCACCCTCATGGCCATTCCATGACCTATTGATGATTCTCACTCTCCTAGCACTGAAATTCTCACATCAGCATCAATCCTTAGCTAGGTGAGAAAAAAGAGCCACCGTCTCCAGATGCCCAAGAGAAACAAGCCCAGCCAGTGCCTGAGAACAGCTCTATGATCTCATTAGCACCTCGAGGGAGCCCTGGTCACCCTGGGTACCCGCCAGAAGCTGCCAAGACAAGCTGTGAGCTTCATGGCCACAGTCTCTTTTAGCTTTCAGACCTGCCCCTCCCCATCAGGCATACTCTCCATTGCTTTTGTTCCTCTCTGGTTGCCGTTTTTATTGAACACAAAAGCCCTATGCCAGACACTGACCAGCTAAACATTTTCTTATACACCACCTCTGTTTCTGGAGGGGGGCTTCCCTGGTGGCTCAGTGGTAAAGAATCCACCTGCTAATGCAGGAGACACAGGAGATCCAGGTTTAATCCCTGGGTTGGGAAGATCCCCTGGAGAAGGAAATGGCAACCCACTCCAGTATTCTTGCCTGGAGAATCCCACGGACAGAGGAGCCTGGTGGGCTAAAGTCCATGGGGTCGCAAGGGTCAGACATGACTTAGCAACTAAAACCACCACCACCTCTGTTTTTAGAAGAGTTTTCAACTTGAAAAATATAGGGAAATGAAACCAAAAATGTAAAACTTATTCACGATCCACTTTAAAATGCAGAGTAAGAGGGGAAAGTTCTCCCCAACCCATTCTGCCACTCAAATTCTACCCCCTCCACACACCACAGATGTAACCACAGTTGAAAGTAACCCTCTCAATCTTTTCCTATCCTTGCTGAGACAGATCTATGTCCAGATCTATATCTATGACTATTCTATGTCTAAATCAATTACATATTTAGCTATTGCTCCACAAAATAGCCTCTATACAGTTGCTTAGGTGGTGCACTGCTCAACTCCTAGAGCCACCATTCTTATAAATCTTAAAACTGCCTTATAATCCATTTACACTTATTTTTTGCCTTACTAAAATGAGATGTTATTGTTGTTCAGTCACTCAGTCATGTCCGACTCTGCCACCCCGTGAATTGCAGCACTCCAGGCTTCCCTGTCCTTCACTATCTCCCAGAGTTGGCTCAAACGCATGTCCATTGCGTTGGTGATGCCATCCAACCATATCATCCTCTGTTGCCCCCTTCTCCTCCTGTCCTTAATCTTTCCCAACATCACGGTCTTTTCCAATGAGTTGGCTCTTCACATTAGGTAAAAGAGATAAAGCCTTCTATATCAAACCACAATTTTATGGACACCTGTTTGAATGAACTCATGTCAGAGCAAAGACTGCCTGATAGTCCATAGCATGGCTACACCTCAATGAAACCAACCTTTCCCATCATGGGAGTCATCTAAGATGTTTCCAAGTTTTACATCTCATACATTATCCCTTCAATATTCACAGCAGCCTTCTGAGGAAAGCATCATTATACCCTATTTAAACTGTGGAAACTGAAGCTCAGAGAGGTAGGAAAACCCAAGGATGGATAGCTAGTAGGTGACTAAGTCAGGATGCCTTCCCAGGCCAGTCTGACACCATGTTTATGTTGATACTGAGCATGGGACAAGATTATCACCTCCACAGGGTGATATCAAAAAATCCACCAAAGAAAACCTGACTTCTGCCTAGAAAGGCAAAAGGAAGAAAGCTAAAGCCGACTTTTATTTATCACCTAGTGTATGCCCGGCACTTTGCTGGATTCTTTGTTTACATTATTTCATTGAATGCCCCCAAAGACAAGCAATAACAGTAAAGACTTTAGGAACGATACCAGTGTCCTTGTTTATAGAAAACTGAAATTCAAGGGCAACAGAAACTGCCCAAGATCAGACCGGAAGTGGTGGAGCCGGGTTCCAACCCCGTTCTTCTTTGCTTCTATTTCTAGATGAATACAGATCTCAGCCCGCAAACCCAAGTCTGCATGAACACAATTGTATTTTTCTGCAGCTGAATTTAGTATCTTAACTTCCTTCTGAAACACGCTCCCTGTCCAGTTTTCCCGTCTTGTTTCCAGGGACGACTACTTACCGCGCTCTCACAGGCCAAAAAATGTAGGGAGCCTAGATGTCTCTTTTCTCCATCCAATATCCAAATCTTTTCAGCTCTACCTTCAAAATACAGAATTAACCAAGCTTTTCTACCACTTCCTGACCTGTCTTCTTAGTCCAAGTCGCCATCATCCATCGCTCCCACTCCAGGACCGCATGGCCCCAGCTTTCAGGCTTCTCTCTGTCAGGACCATCCTCCACCTGGCAGCCTGAAAGTGAAAGTCGCTCAGTTGTGTCCAACTCTTTGTGACCCCATGGACTGTGACCCCATGGACTGAATTCTCCAGGCCAGAATCCTGGAATGGGTAGCCTTTCCCTTCTCCAGGGAATCTTCCCAACCCAGGGATCAAACCCAGGTCTCCCACATTGCAGGCGGATTCTTTACCAGCTGAGCCACGAGGGAAGCCCGGCAGCCTGAGGCATCATTAAAATGTCCATCCAGTCACATCACTTTCCCACTTACTCTCCCTCCCCAAGCCCCCCCCCCCCATACTTGGAATAAGACCCCAGCGCTGTTCTGTAGCCCCCAGCTCTTCTCCCCTCCTCCATGGACTCAGCCTGCATCTCCTCCCCACTCTCCTCTCCCGCTCCCTAGTGGGTCCTCCCGTCTTTCCACAGTCTGGCTCATTCCCACCTCAGGGCCCAGTGCTTCCTCTTCCTGCTGCCTGAGATGGGACTGTTTCATTCCCCATTCAGTCTTCAGGCCACACATCCCCCTCAGAGACACCCCGATGGATCATCACCCTCAGTGACTCCCAAGCCCCTCATTGCTCGAGATTCCTCACCGCTCCCATCACTGTCCGAAGTCACTTGTTCATTTGTCCTCCCCACCCTCCAGAAGGGCCTGGGGTGCTTTCTGAGTCACAGAACAGTAGTGGAAGCGCAGTAGTTGCAGGCCTGGAAACTAGTAGGTGGCTCATAGCTATTCCTTTTCTTTTCAATATTTATTTACTTGGCTGCTTTGGATCTTAGTTGCAGCATGTGGGATCTAATTCCCTGTGCCTAGTCACTCAGTCATGCCCGACTCTTTGTGACCCCATGGACTGTAGCCCACCAGGCTCCTCTGTCCATGGGGATTCTCCAGGCAAGAATAGTGGACTGGATTGCCATGCCCTCCTCCAGGGGATCTTCCCAACCCAGGCATTGTAGCCAGGTCTGCTGAATTGCAGGTGGATTCTTTACCGTCTGAGTCACCAGGGAAACCCAAGAATACTGAAGTGGGTAGCCTATCCCTTCTCCAGGAGATATTCCCAACCCAGAAATTGAACTGGGGTCTCCTGCTTTGCAAGAGGATTCTTTACCAGCTGAGCTACCAAGGAAGCCTGACCAGGGATCAAACCCAAGCATCCTGCATTGGGAAAGTGGAGACTTAGCCCCTGGACCACCAGGGAAGTCCCCTAATAGCTATCTCTTGAGTGACATGAATGAATTTCTGTTATGAGCTCTGCTCCATTGGAGGAAGGATTTAATCTCAGCCAATCCCTTTCCTTGACGGGCATCTAAGCTCAGAAGTTGGGAATGTCTGGTCTGGGTCATCTTGCCTGCATGCTGCCATCTGCTGAGGTTTTCTCATTTCTTTCACCTCATTGGGGTGAAAGGAAGGATGATGGGATAAAAGGATTGGGGAACATCACTTAATTTATAGCAGAAGAGTCACTGACCACACAGCTTTGTCCCACTTTATTCCTTCATACACTTGAGACCCAGCACACTCAGTAGCCTGAGTCCCAGCTGCCAGGCCTCAGAGATACACAAGCCTTGCCCAAGCCAGTGAGCTCTGCTCCTGGGGAACCATGCTAAGCACCGTTCCTGTGCCATGGCCTCACTGATTCTCACAGAAAGCCTGAGAAACAGGACAGGTAGGACTGGCGATCCTCATTTCACAAACGTGAACACCAAGACCAGAAATGGTTGTATGAGTTACCTGGGTTTGCAACATGGTCTTGGGGCAAACCTGAAGTTGAGAGACAGATGTGCTTTGCTCTGGGGTTCACCAATTTTATTCAATGGGTGGCTTTTCAGACAACTGCTAAAAGTTGAAAGCGCAGAGGAATAATGAGAAATCAAATCCTGATGACCTCATTTGAGACCCTGGATCCAGCCATGCCTGAATCAGGTGCACCTTCTGGACATATCAGTAACTGCTGATGGTCAATCCAGCCCTTCCAGCAGGAGGCACACTCATTCATTTATGAAAGAAATATTTACTGAGTAAAGAAAAAGAATCTGGATTCCTTAGGGTGAGACTTATACTTGGTGAAACAAGAGCCTGTGTGTGTGGGGGGGAGGTCAGTGGGGGGGAGGTGGTCAGCACAGGCTTAGACTGTGACATGATTGAGAACTCTCACAGCCAGGGAAAGCCCTGTGGAGGAATTAGAGCCGGTGAGAACCTAGAAAACGGCTGGCTATTGAATCCTTCTTTGGTTAGTCACGAGGAAGCACACTGATATTTTGGAGTTAGAAGAACCTGCATTTAAGTTGTTGATCTGCCCCTCTCAGGCTGTGTAAATTGAGTAAGATACTTACCCTCTCTGGGCTTCAATTTACAGATTGTAATGTGGCCATGACAAGAGCTGATCCTTTTCAAGTGATGTACTGTAAGGATGAAATAATGCGTGGCCAAGACGGAGTAGAGTCAGTGTAGGAGAGGGACGGGCAGGGCAGGAGAGGGGTATGTGCATGGACTCTGGAATGAGTCTCTGGGCTTGAGTCCTGAGTCTGCCACAGGTTGGATGTGTCATCTTGGGCAAGTTACATATTTCTCTATGACCAGTTTGCTTATCAATAAGATGAGTACCTATCTTATAGGGTTAGATCAAAAGTGCTTAAAACTGGACTTGGCAGATAACAGGATTTTTACTGTTCCAAGAAGGTGATCCTATGTTTGTGAAGACTCTCATTCGTAAATGACAGAAATCCATCTCAAATAATTATAAACAGTCTGAGGAGCTGGCACTAGTGGAAAAGAACCCGCCTACCAACGCAAGAGATGTAAGAGATGTGGGCTCGATCCTTGGGTTAGAAAGATCCCCCGAGGAGGGCATGGCAACCCACTCTAGTGTTCTTGCCTGGAGAATCCCATGGACAGAGGAGCCTGGCGGGCTATAGTCCACAGGGTCACAAAAAGTCAGACACGACTAAAGTGAGTTAGCATGCACACATGAGGAGCTACTGGCTTATGTAGCTGAAATACCCAACGGTTTACTTAATTCAGACTGCATGGCTGCATCCAGGGGTTCAAATGATGTCAACAAGATTCAGACCTTCAACACCTCTGAGCTCTACATTCTTATTTCTGTTTCACCCTCAGGCTTGCCCTCTACAAGGGGGGTCCTTGCCAAACTCCAGTTCCAGCTTACTACCTTAGCAACCCAATAGGAAAGAGCACTTTTCTTCCATAACAGTTTGAGCCAAGACCATTCTTCACTAGACCTATTTGGTCACTGGCCCATCCCTGAACCAATCACTCTGATCAGGGAGATGGAATGTGTTGATTGGTCAAACCTAAGTCACGTGCTCTCCGCTTTAGCCAACCACAACAGCCAGACCTATTTGGAATTTTGATCAGTCATCACATGTCCACCTCTAAGCTAATAAAGTCATCACTCTTCTCATCCCACCCCCAACACACAGGCTGAGGTGAGGGAGAAATTATTTCCTACAGTGGAATCAGGGTGCTGATACCGAAAGACCAGATTATAGACCCTCCTCAGGCAGATAGAACAGGTGTGCCCTCCGTAGCCCTGGGACTGACCTCAGCCTCCCTGATCATCAGAGAGACCCACTGGGAGCTCTCCCTACCATGCCCTGATCCTGAGCCAGTCTAGCTAATGACAGCTGGCTGTAGGCTCCAGGCTTGAGGCTGACTGACCATGCCGGGGGACAGCGCTGCCGGCTGATGGGGACACAGTGAATGTGCTGTGAACCTCAACATCCCTCCTGGGGAAAGATGCACGTCTCTCAGGAGTGGGCTTGGCTTGAGGACCCCAAGAGAAAAAGCCCCAGTCCTGGAGAAGGAAAAGGCAAGGAGGCAATTCAAGGGCCCAGATTTTGCAAGGCTCTGGAATTAAGAGGGTCTCAAGCAGTGAAGAGACGCTAACACAAGAAACTTAGGGAAGAATTCAGACTTGGAGGAAATACTCCATACTCATCCCTTCATTGACTTATTTATTGACTTAATGACCTACTGCGTGCCAGGAACTGGGAAGACAGCAGTAAACAAGAAGGAGTGTGTTCTTGGAATTTATGGTAGCATAGAATAAACAGACATATAATTAAACCCATAATTAATTATTTATAATATGTTCCCCCCCAAAGAAAAAACATGGGGTGCTGTGAGAGCAAATAATCAAATGGTATCAGCCTGAATATGTGTGGATGGTAAGAGCTTAAGGGCAGGAGGAGTTAATCAAATAAGAATGGGTAGAGAAGGATATATGAGGCAGAGAGAGTGTAGGTGCCAAGGTCCTGAGGCAGGTGCAAGAGGAGTATGGGAAGAAGAATCTAGAGCTGGGAAGGGGCCAGATGACACAGGACTGTGCAGAACTTTTGTCCTTATCCAACAGGAAGCCACCTTGTCTAAAATACCCTCAGGTACAATACACAACAAACAGACATTTGATAAATACTGATGAATCACCTACTATGTACCAGACTTTGTACAAGGTGTCTGAGATACAGCAGTGCTTACATTTTAGTGAAGAAGTCAGAAATTAAACGAGGCAAGAAGGGCTTCCCTGATGGCTCAGTGGTAAACAATCCCCCTGCAATGCAGGAGACTTGGGTTTGATCCCTGGGTCGAGAAGATCCCCTGAAGGAGGAAATGGCAACCCACTCTAGTATTCTTGCCTGGGAAATCCCATGGACAGAGGAGTATAGTCCACAGGTTGCAAAAAGAGTCAGACATAACTGAGTGACTAAACAGCAACAATAAATATAAACAAGATAGTAAACACAATCATACATAATCATAAACTTTGTGAAGGAAGCAACTAGAGGCAGGTGGAGACCTAAATGCTGAGAAAGAGACAGCTCCAAGAAGGGCCAGGAGAGAGTGGTGCAGGCAGAAAGCTGTGTTCCTCAACCTCCCACACATTAGAATCACCTGCGCGTGCTCAGTCTCTGACTCATGTCCACCTCTTTGCAACCCCATGGTCTGTAGACCACCAAGCTCCTCTGTCCATGGAATTTCCCAGGCAAAAGTACTGGAATGGGTTGCCATTTTCATCTCCAGGGGATTTTCCCAACCCAGGGATCAATCCTGAGTATCCTGCTTTGCAGGCTGTTTCTCTACCACTGTGCCATCTGGGAAGAGGCAGCATTTTAGACTCACGTGGGAGAGTTAAAAAAGGCTGACCCCCACATCCAGAAATTCTGATTCCTTTGGTCTGCAGTAGGGTGTGGATACCAATACTATTTAAGAACCTCTAGTATGGTTCTGGGGTCAGCCAGGACTGAGAACCCCTGGGTCAGACCCGGCTACTCAAAGTGTGGTCCAAGGACCAGCAGCAGCCACACCACCTAGGAGCTGGTTAGAAATCCCGGAAGGGACAGAACCTCAAGCCCTCTCCCAGACCTACCAGTTTCAATCTGCATTTTTTACAAGGTGCCCGTGTTAAAGTTTGAGAATGGTTGACCCAGAGTATAGTGAGAGAGAGAGGTAGAGGTAGGACAAGGTGGGGCTGGAGAGATGAGAGGAGGTCAGATGGGCTTTACTCTAGGGGCCTCGTTTCATTCCAAGTACAGCACAGGTACCCATATACCACACCCCAACACACACACACACACACAGCACACGGGCATGCAGCCACATCCACATGTGGGTACCAGACCCATTTACATTCCCTGCTTTTCTAAAATATATTTGCACCCACCTCTGATAACTTTGGGCTTACCTGGTGGCTCAGACAGTAAAGAATCCGCCTGCAACATGGGTTTGATCCCTGAGTTGGGAAGATCCCCCAGAGGAGGGAATGGGAACCCACTCCAATATTCTTGCCTGGAGAATCCCCATGGACTGAGTAGCCTGGCGGGCTACAGTCCATGGGGTTGCAAAGAGTAGGACACAAATGAAGGACTAAGCACTGATAACTTCAGATGCCCTCCTCAGGGTAGGTAGGGGCATCCCTATCCCATCTCTCTCTCTCACACACACATACACACACACACCTGCCTTTAGACTCATCCCACCCAGAGACACCCCTGCCTCACCCCCATCATACTGCAACTTAGAAAGATTCCAGTGGGTGAGTGGGCAGGGAGAATGGAGGATCTGGAGGAAGAGGCCACACCTTCCTTCTCCTGCCGAGATGGGGGAGAAACCATCACATCCACACAGGTTACAGGGAGGCAGCCAGGCTCTGTACTTTGCAGAACTAAATCCCAGGATGGAGTTTGCTCCAAACGCCAGAACTATTCCTGGATGTCAGGTGCAGTTAATGGTTGCTGTGGCAACCACCCATGCTTAATGACTAGAAGAGAGTTAAAGATGCTGGATAAATGTCAGAGCCCAGGATGGATTTGCCGGGAGCAGATCTGCTCGCGCTGGGCAGAGATGCCCAGTGAAGGTTGAAATGAGCAGTTCAGGGTAGCTGGAAACAGATGCAGAAGACTCTCTCTCGCCCTTTTCAGGTTAGTGGAGTCAGAATAGCACAAAATGTCAAAAAGTATAGATTTGTACATGGATGGTTTCTACATAGACTCCAGGTTTGGGTTTGATCCTGCAACATGTTCTCAGAGATTGCAGGGGGTGGAAATCTAAGTCCAGGTCCCTCAAGAATTAAAAGATGTCACTTTATATTAAAAAAAATTTTTTTTTCTGGAGGGCTTCCCAGGTCGCACTAGTGGTAAAGAATCTGCCTCCCAATGCAGGAGATGTAAGAGACCTGGGTTCCATCCCTGGGTCAGGAAGATCCCCTGGAGGAGGGCATGGCAACCCACTCCAGTATTCTTGCCTGGAGAATCCCATGGACAGAGGAGTCTGCAGGGCTACAGTCCATGGGGTCGTAAAGAGTTGGACAGACTAAAGCAACTTAGCACACATGCACGTAAACTTTTCTGGATTATTTTTTTGGTGAATAAAATGCCAAATTAGTGCTGAAAAAACAGCCTTTTGTAAAGACGAGGTCAAGAAAATGAGATGATAAGCCACAGACTGGGAGAAAGTATCTGCCAAAGACACGTCTGGCTATTACCCAAAATATATGAAGAACTCTTGAAACACGTATATTACCACATGTTAAACAGATGACCAGTGCAAGTTCGATGCATGAAGCAGGACACTCGAAGCTGGTGCCCTGGGACAACCCAGAGGGATGGGGTGGAGAAGGAGGTGGGAGGGGGGTTCAGGATGGGAGGGACACGTGTGCACCCATGACTGATTCGTGTTGATGTATGGCAAAAACCACCACAATTATCCTCCAATTAATTAATTTTAAAACAGAACTCTTAAAGAGCAACATTAAGAAAACAAAGAGCCTGATTTTAAAATGGGCCAAAAACTATAACAAACGTTGTCACTAAACTCAATTTAAAACAATGAGATACCACCAAGCACCTAGTAGAATGGCCAAAATCCAGAAGGCTGACGCCACCAAAAGCAGCTGAGCAGCAGACACGCTCACGCATTGCTTCTGTGCAGTGCTAAGTCGCGTCAGTCGTGTCCAGCTCTCTGCGACCCTACGGACTATTGCCCTCCAGGCTCCTCTGTCCACGGGATCAGTGGGTTGTCATGCCCTCCTCCAGCGGATGTTCTCAACCCAGGAATCGAACTTGTGTCTCTTTATGTTTACCTGCATTGGTGAGTTCTTTACCACCACACCACCTGGGAAGCGTTGCTGGTGAGAATGCAAAATGGAAGAGCTACTTTGGAGGACAGTTTGATGCTTTCTTACAGAGTAAATATACAGTTAACCAGACAATCCAGCAATCATATACCTTGGTATTTATCCAAATACTCCTTGGTATTTATATCTACACAGCAACCTACACGTGGATATTTATAGCAACCATGTTCACAATTGCCAAAACCTGGAAGCAACCAAGATGTCCTTCAGTATGCATGCATGCGTGTCGTGTCCAACTCTGTGCCACGCGTGGACTGTAGCCCACCAGGTTCTCCTGTCCATGGGATTCTCCAGGCAAGAATACTGGAGTGGGTGGCCATGCTCTCTTGCAGGGGATCTTCTCAGCTCAGGGATAGAATCCATGTCTCTGACATCTCCTGCACTGGGAGCTGGGTTCTTCACCTCTAGTGCCAGCTAGGAAACCCATCCTTCAACATGTGAGTGGATAAATAAACTGTCGCACATCTTAACAATGAAATATTGTTCAGTAAAGAGAAAAATGCCGTGAAGCCATGAAAAGGCATGGAGGAATCTTTAAAAAAAATTTTTTGTATTGTGGTAAAAGTCACATAATATGAAATACACTGTTTTAACCATATGTAACTGTACAATTCAGCGGCACTAATTACATTCACATTGCTGTACCTCTCTCACCATCATCCATCTCCTGAATTTTTCACCTTCCTAAGCTGAAACTCTGTTCCCATTAAACACTAACTCCCCATTCTCCCTTCCCCATCCCCTGGTTCCTGGCATCTACCAATGTGCTTTCTTTTTTAACTTTTTATTTTATATTAGAGTATAACTGATTAACAATGGTGTGATAGTTTCAGGTACTCAGCAGAGTGACTCAGTCATATGTATATACCAATGTACTTTCAGATTCCACGAGTTTGACTATTCCAGGTACTTTGTACAAGTGGAATCAAGCAGTATTTGTCTGCACCTAAAGTATATTGGAATGCACTTTTAAAGTTAACTTAACGTATGTCCTACAAACAGACTGTATCTTCTTTTTATTTCCCCCTGTGCTATACAGTAGGTTTTCATTAGTTATCTATTTTATACATAGTAATGTAGGGTGTGGGATAAATTGGGGGGTTGGGACTAACATGGAGGACTCTTAAATGCATATTGCTAAGTGAAAGAAACTATATGACATTCCAACTATACGACATTGGAAAAGGCACAGCAAACAGATACAGGAAAAGGAATAGTGGTTGGCAGGGGTCAGGAGAGAGATGGATGAATAGGTGAAGCACAGAGGATTTTTTAAAATTAATTTATTTTAACTGGAGGATATTTCTTTACAGTATTGCGGTGGTTTTTGCCGTACATCGACATGAATCACCCACAGGTGCACATGTGTCCCCCCATCCTGAACCCCCTTCCACCTCCCTCCCCACCCCACCCCTCTGGGTTGTCCCAGAGCACCGGCTTTGTCTGTCCTGCTTCATGCATTGAACTTGCACTGGCCTTCTATTTCACATATGGTAATATACGTGTTTCAGTGCTATTCTCTCAAGTCATCCCACCCTCGCCTTCTCCCACAGAGTCCAAAAGTCTGTTCTTTACATCTGTGTCTCCTTTGGGGCGTTGCATATAGGATCATCGTTACTGTCTTTCTAAATTCCATATGTATGCATTAATAAATTGAATTGGTGCTTCTCTTTCTGACTTACTTCACTGGCACAGAGAATTTTTTGAGGCAGTGAAAACTGCTCTGTGAGATATTATGATAGATATGTACTGTTACATATTTGTCGGAACCCAAAGAATATACAACATCAAGAATGAAATAGAATGTAAACTAAGAATTTGAGTGACGACGATGTGTCAGTGTGGGTTACACAGTGTAACCCATGTGTCATCGGTTATAACAAAGGTACCATTCTGGTGGGGACGCAGATAAAGGGAAAGTAATGAATGTGTCGGGCAGGAGGATATCAGAAATCTCTGGACCTTCCCCTCAATTTTGCTCTGAACCTAATACTGCTCTAAAAAGTATGATCTATTGAAAAAATAACAATAACTTTTCGAACCCCACACCTCCACCTGTTACGCATAAGAGTGCCATTTACACGCGGCTTACGCGTGTTAAAGAACACACGCAGGGAGCCAGGAGCAGGTTCCAGGGGGCACAATGGCTGTCTCTCAGGTCTGAAAGCGTGTCTGTGACGCTGTGTGGCGCTGCCCTTGGGAGCTGCTAGCACCTGGAGATACGGGGGTCAAGTCCAAGGGATCGGCTGCTCTGAGCTCCCCGCTCAGGGCAGGGACTCAGGGCTATGCGATGCTCCCTTGTTGAAAAAAAAAACCAAACACTTGTATGGCCTCAACCTCAACCTCGTAAGAGGGAATGGCTTTCCACAAATGCTCGCAAACCCTATCTGGACCTGCTCCACAGCCAAGGTCTCACAAACCCACAGAGGTCAAGTCCTTTGTGTGTGTGACCATGATCGCGAGTCTGTCTGGCCACAGAATGTGGCTCTCAGACCCTGGTGAGCCTCGCAATCCTGCAAGAGCCTGCTAACAAGCAGTTTCTCGGACTCTCCCTAACTCACTGCCTTGTGTAGAGAGCCCAAGAATACACTTCTTTCTTTCCTACCAAGAGCCCAGGTGATTCTCATGTGGGTGCGCCCAGCTTTTCAGGAATCCAGAGATGAAGGGTTTTCCCCAGAACCTTTTCCATGGCCATCTGTTTGGTCTGGAAACTGATGGGTTCTTTGACTCCAGCCAATGCTTGCCAAGGTGAGATTAAGATGATTTTTCACTAAAATGATTATGGGGATCACCCCCCACCCTCATAGATAATCTGGTGTTAAAAAAATAATACTAAGCTGTTAAATAAGGAAGGACAATACGTTTCAGGATTTTTTCCATGCTGTTTTAATTTTGTTGTTGTTCAGTCACGAAGTCTGACTCAGTGACCCCCTGAACTGCAGCATGCCAGCTTCCCTGTCCTTCACCATCTCCCAGAGTTTGCTCGAACTCATGTCCATTGAGTCGGTGATACCATCCAATCATGTCATGCTCTGTCACCCCCTTCTCCTTTTGCCCTCAATCTTTCCCAGCATCAGGGCCTTTTCCAATGAGTCACCTCTGCAGCTGGCCAAAGTACTGAAGCTTCCTCAGCATCAATCCTTCCAATGAATATTCAGGACTGATTTCCTTTAGGATTGACTGGTTTGATCTGTGTTGTCCACGGAACTCTCAAGAGCCTTCTCCAGCACCACAATTCAAAAGCATCAATTCTTTGGCTCTTTCAATGATATTTTGTAAAAGTCAAATATCAGTTAATTTCCCATTCTCATTTTTTTCTCTCTCTCTTTTTACCCCTGCTTTCCTGGTACCCCCAAAACACATGGTTTATTCTGCCTAGTTGGCAGAACTAGGTGTTCCACACCAGTGCCTGTGAAGTTCCAGGTGCTGAAGTGGGCATCCAAAATACAGAAGTGGAGAGAACTGCCATCTTGGCTAGGATGCGCCAGGCTCTTGACTCTGCATTTCAGAACCAGCTAGGACCCAGGCTTCGGGTTAGAATGGTGTTCCATTTGGGTCTGCAATCAGCCAAATAATTAGAGACCAGGAAAAGATTTTATCCCAAACTCAGCAAAGGGGCTAGTCAAGCAAAATGCCCAATGCCAGGCTCTACAGAAATAAATCAGACCTAGAACTGATGCAGAGGAAGACAGACAGTACCACAGACCCCTGCTCTGAGCTCAACTTTCCACACTTGGTTCTAAAGCAGGACACTCGCTTGATCAGGCATCTCTCTCCAGGTGGATGTGGCTGGACTCTGGCTGGACCACTGTTCCTCCCCCATCAGCAGTTATTTCTTCAGAAGGTCCATAATAGCTTTCACTGATTCCTCTGATGATGCTCTTCCCTTCTTGCTCCTCTGCAAGCCCCTGCCACCTTTTAAGAGATCTTCTAAAACTACAAATCAGATTGTGTTTCTCACGTACGTAAAGCCCTCCAGAAGCACAGACCATACACCTCTCCAGCTCCCAGCCCTGACCTCAGAGGGACTCCATCCTCTGGCTCCTTCGTGGACCTGGTCTTATCCTGTCTCCCCCTTACTCACTCTGCTCCCTGCACTTCCCTTGATTCCAGAAACACACTCTGTACTACCCTGCCTTGAGGCTTTTGCACTTGGGGTGTCCTCTTCCTAGAAAGTTCTTCCCTCACATCTTCAAATCTTGTCACTCAGATCATCTTCGCAGAGAAGACTTCCCTGTTCACCCAATCCTACGATTCTCTCCCTCTCCTCCCAAGACACTCTCTTTCTCTGGGAATTATTATTTTCATGGCATTTACCACTATTTGAAATCGCCTTTTCCATTACAGAAACCTTTGTTCCATTTATTTATTCATTCACTGTTGGTCCCTCCACACTAGGCTGTAACAGCCTTGAGCTCCGGAACCTAATCTGTTTCATTCACTGATGAATCTGGTGTGCCCAGGACACAGCTTAATGCAAACCAGGCACCTTGGCAGACATCTGTTGAACAAAAGGCTGAGTCTGGATGTGCACCGACATCAGGTTCAGGAGCCTCAGAAGAGCCTGTTTATTTCTCCTTAATTCGCTCATTCCTATTAGGAGCCATGAGCCATAATTACTGTACCCCCAAGTGCTGCGTCTTGCTCAAAGACACCTAGTTCAGGGTCCTCATTATCGGTGAATTCATTATCCAAATCCTGCGCACGCAAGGCTGCATGGATGAGCCAGCAAACTCCATCTTACTGTGAATACGTGACCTGACCATTCATAAAATCAACCTCTGCTCAAACACACCCCCAACCCCGTCCCACCACACCCCTGTTGAATACCCTGTGGTTCATGGTCAAGCCCAGGCAGCCTCTCTCTGATTGCCAGCTCATGTCAACATGTGACCCAACAACGCAAATAGGAGGCAAAAATGGCTGCAAAGTGAGAATGGGTGTCTCGCAGCATAGTCAGGACTTCATGAGATGGATGTGAAGGATGGTGGGGATTCGGTGCTGTGGGGTGACATGCCAGCCAAGGGCAACCAAGAGCCCGCAGAAGGGCACCGGTTAACAATGGGAGAAGAGAAAACTGACAAGAGTGATGATGTGATAGGCGCATCCCAGCCATTTGAATATCAAAGGATTAAGAGGAGCCCTTGAGAAAATGATGACATGCTCAAACATTTTTCCCAAAAATGACCCACTTTACAATCCGGCTCTGAAAGTCAGACTTTATAATCCACCTGGGAAAGCAAAGGATTTCTTATTGCACCATCATGCGATTTTATCAGACAAAGGATGCCCCCTCCCACCAAAAATCCACATAACCGACTTTTGGGTTCATCCTAGTGTGTAGTTAGAAAAGACAAGACAAAATAAACATAGTCTCACAAGTGATGATTCTATTTTCAAGATAAGGCTGGAAGAACAACCTTGAATTTTATTATTTGCTATGAAATAACGGTCCCTGTTTTTATTTATTTATTTTTGGCAGCTCTGGGTCTTCACTGCTGCTCGCAGGCTTTCTCTAGTTGCGGCAATTGGCAGCTACTCATTGCAGTGTCCAGGCTTCTCATTGTGGTGACTTCTCTTGTTGAAGAGCATGGGCTCCTGGGTGTGTGGGCTTCAGTAGTTGTGGTGCACAGGCTTAGTTGCCCCGAGGCACGTGGGAACTTCCCGGACCAGGGAGTGAACTTGCCTCCCTTGCATTGCAAGGCAGGTTCTTAACCACCGGACCACCAGGAAAGTCCTGGCCCCTATTCTTAAGTGAGCTCCCCTGAAGGCTTTGAGTCTCAACCTTAGTTGATCAGTTATACTCATCTGGGCAGCTTAGCAAACTCCAGATGTCCAGGCTCATTAAGTAAGAATCTTCAGAGGTAAAACCAAGGTCAGTATTTTCCAGCTGTGCCCTCAGCCCCTGAAATCCCCATGTGCATCCCATGTTGGGAAGCACCGTTTCAATGTACCCTTATCCTCAGTAATAAAGATCTGCTTTAACACCAGGAACCCAAACATCCTTACCATCAGGTGGTGGTTTTTGCTTTCTTAACACAAGTACTTTCAGGGCACAAACTTGATGTTTGTTCTTCTTTCCTGATTTCTCAAGGCAGATTCATCGCAATGAGCACTTAACAAAAGACCTATATCACTGGACCCAGACCCCTCGTCTCAAGTGAGCCTTGGTTTTCATTCTGAGCTGGAGTTTGGGGGCCTGACGTTTGGCCACAGCAGCAAAATGGAATGGGTGCCAAGGTCCAGGCATTGGGTTGGCTGTGTTTCTGGGCTGGACCAGGTTCTGGGCACTGATGCTGGGCTGGGTGGGGCTAGCTAGGAGCATCCACCCTCGCCCTGAGCCCATGGTCACTGTCCAGAGACTGCTCAGAAGTAATCCTTTGTCAGGTCGGATGGTGCCACGGCCACCAAATTCTGCCCCAGGACTGTCAACATGGGCTGCTCACAGTCCCCGGCAGGCGGGGACCCGCC
Source organism: Cervus elaphus (assembly GCF_910594005.1). Lineage (NCBI taxonomy): Eukaryota > Metazoa > Chordata > Mammalia > Artiodactyla > Cervidae > Cervus > Cervus elaphus. Next base: position 36,062,508 of record NC_057824.1, read on the forward strand.
TGAAGACCAATGAGAGGCTCTGCCAGTCCGATCTCATCCCTTCAGAGGATGGACACCCTGGGGACAACTGCCCTCCATTCAGGGTCTCCCTTCAGGACTGCAAACTTGAAAAAAGGATGGTTGATTTGAATGACTCTCTCACTTCCCCTGGTCTTTCTGCTCTGGGTCTGGCATTTCCCGTCTTAAAGCCCAAAACACTGAAATCAGAGCTGTCTTTAGCTGACCCAGAAAAGCTCTGTCAGGCCCTTGCCCAAACTTGGTACAGCCGGCGGTCTAGGCCTGTTCCTGCTGGGGTGTGACGGCTCCTCGGGCTTCCTGCCTGGCTCTTCTCTATGTGGGATCACACGTGTGCACACGCCCACACACAGGCCTGTGCATGTGTAGACACGTCCTTGTGAGGGTGGCAGGGAGGAGACATGATCTCCAGCTTCCCCATGGCTTCCTCTTCCCCCGTGCCCCAAATAGTTAAGAACAACATTAATAGCTGTCCCTTGGTTTGGGGTTTTTTTGGGGGGGGGCGGGTGGGATGCGATGGGAGTCACACCATGTGGCATGCAGGATCTTAGTTCCCCAGCCAGGGATTGAACCTGTGTCCCCTGCATTGGAAGCTTTGAGCCTGAACCACTGGACTGCCAGGGAAGTCCCAGTAGCTGTCCTTTGTTAACGTCTTCTTGGGGCTCAGCACTACGTTAGTACCATTTAGGGGATTTTGCTAAGACCTCAGGCTCTGAAGTTAGACAGACCTTGGTTTTAGGCCTCAGGTTTCCTGTCTATAAATGGATTGATTGGATTAACACATAATAGTAACCATCGCTCTAAAACTCTAGACAAATATTAACTCTTTTAATCCTCATTAAACCCCACGAGCTATATACCACCAGTATTCTCAGTTTACAGACAGGAAACTGAGATACATGTAAGTTCAGTAACTTGCAACACAGCCAGCACTCACAGTCAGGCAGTCTGGCTCCAGGATCCATACTCCTCACTCCAGTCTGCAACCAGCAGGCGTGACTGCTTCATGGGTTTGCAAGCACTACACAAAGATCCCTTAACTTGATGCGTGGCACAGGGCACATCTAAACAAACAGCAGGTAATATACTTATTTCTTTGAGAAGTTATTTGCAGGTTATTGTTTTTTACAGGCAACCGGGTCTCAGTAGAATAAATAACTCATCCAAGGTTGCTCAACCAGTGAGTTAGTAAGTGGTGGAACAGAGATTTGAACTCAGGCCTGAGGGTTCCAAAGCTTTGTTCCTATGACTGTGCCACTGGACAACCTCTTTCTAAATCAAATATGTACCTGCTGAAGAGGTTGTTGTTCAGTTGCTCAGTCGTGTCTGACTCTTTGTGACCCCATGGATGCCAGGCTTTCTTGTCCTTCACTATCTCCCAGGGTTTGCTCAAACTCACGTCCATCAGTGATGCCATCCAACCATCTCATTTTCTGTCTCCCTCTTCTCCTCCTGCCCCCAATCTTTCCCAGCATCAGGGTCTTTTCCTGTGAGTCGGTTCTTCATATCAGGTGATCCAAAGTATTGGAGCTTTAGCATCAGTCCTTTCAATAAATATTCAGGATTGATTTCCTTTAGGATTGACTGATTGGATCTCCTTGCAGTCCAAGGGACTCTCAAGAGTCTTCTCCAGCACCACAATTTGAAAGCATCAACTCTTTGGTGCTCAGCCTTCTTTATGGTCCAACTCTCACATCCACACATGACTATTGGAAAAACTGTAACTTTGACTATGTGGACCTTTGTTGGCAAAGTGATGTATCTGCTTTTTAATATGCTAAGTTCATCATAGTTTTTTTTCCCTAAGGAGCAAGCATCTTGTAATTTCATGGTTGCAGTCACCGTCCGTAGTGATTTTGGAGCACAAGAACATAAAGTCTGTCACTGTTTTCATTTTTTCCCCATCTATTTGCCAAGAAGTGATGGGATTGGATGCAATGATCTTTGTTTATTGAATGTTGAGTTTTAAGCCAACTTTTTACTCTTTTCTTTCACTTTCATCAAGAGGTTCTTTAGTTACTCTTCACTTTGTGCCAATCTCATCTGCATATCTGAGATTATTGATATTTCTCCCAGCAATCTTGATTCCACCCAGCATTTCACATGATGTACACTGCATATAAGTTAAATAAGCAGGGTGACAATATACAGCCTTGATGTACTCACATCAAGGGAGTAATTTGGAACTAGTCTATTGTTCCGTGTCCGGTTCTAACTGTTGCTTCTTGACCTGCATACAGGTTTCTCAGGAAGAAGGTAAGGTGGTCTGGTATTCCCATCTCTTAGAGGGTACAGCGTTTATTTCTCCAAATTATAAGAATCTGACTTGTTTGTAAAAATTCCAGAAAAGTATACTCAATATTTTCTAATAACCTATAAGGGAAAAGAAGCTGAGAAAAAAATGGATGTATATGCGTGTGTGTGTGTGTGAGATGTATAAACTAACAGTGTTATAAATCAACTATGCTTCAGTTTAAAAAAACTTGAAAAAAAAAAAAGGAATTCCAAGCAAAGCAGCCTAATCCCCACTTCACGATTGTTGATGGCCACTTCCCAAGATCAGGCTGGGTGCCCACGGTACTCAGATCTGAAAGGAAATACTCAGGATGGAGACTGAGCCAGGGAACGTGGAAGCACCACTTTCCCTGGAGACATGTGACAAGGGGTTTATGAGTTAAAAGCACAAACAGCCCATTTTCCGGGCTCCCTCCCCAGCCTGGCTGCCTCCCTTGCATGTCTGGAAGCCCCCTGAGGCCTTGTAGATCCTTCAGGTTACCCTGACCCTAAGGAAGAGATGGCGGTGACCTTGGTCCTTGTGCAACCCAACCTCCGAGATATTCCGTAGACCTCAGTGCTGAAGGGACAGCTTGAAGAGCAGCTGATGGACCCAGTAACACCCCCACAAGAAGCCCTCTTCCACCCACCAGCCTCCCTTCTGTTCCCCAAGCTCATTCCCAACCCCAGAGCCTTGGTACTTGCACAGCCCTTGGCCTGGAAAGCCCTTTCTCGGGCTCTTCACACCACTGACTCCTTCTCTGTACTCAGGTCTGAGCTCATATGTTCCCCTGGACCACTTGCCCCAAGTTGCCAACCATCTCCCATCACATCATCCTGTAGGGTTCCTTTATAGCAAAGTTTTCTTATGCTTTGACTGAATAGTTTATAGACTCTCTTTTCCAGTGAGGATATAAATTCTGAGGACCAGAATCTTCTCTGTCTTGGCCACTAGTCAATTCCTAGGACTTAAAACAACTCTGGTACACTGTGGGTGTTTGATAAATTTGGGGGAAGGATGGAAGGAAGGAAAGGAAGGAGAGAGGGAGGAAGGGGGAGGCTGAAGCCATCAATATTCACAGCCCAGTTCTCATGCCTGCCTTACCCCAGGTATCCATCACCTTATCACCTGTCACCAGTGGCTACTGGATCTGTCTCCCAGACCAGCCATCATTGATCCTCTTAACACCCTGAATTACTCCGAGGACCCAAATGAGTTTTTCTTTCACTCACTCCCTCTCATCATCTCACAAGTTATTCCACTCTGCCTGGAGCCACACACCTCCCTTACTCTGATTAACTTTTAATTAACCTTCAGATCTCAGTTTAGACATGATTTCATTCAACATTCAGTTAGCAAAAATCACTCAACGAAGTTATCAAGTGAGAGAATTTTTGGTGATGAAGGAAGCGCTTTTACTTTAATCTTATGCCTTTTCTATATATACTGTTTGAATTTTCTAACTACGTACATATATTCGTTTAGTTTAACAGGGGTTATCTGAATACGGAATAATGGATTGCTTCTTATTTTCTTTGTAACATTTCTCTGCTTTGAAAAAATATCCTAATAAATGTACTTTGTCAATGTCAGTACCACAATGACTTAATTATTACAGCTTTGTTTTATGGTTTAATATCTTACCAGGAGCCACCTTCCTGACTTCTTTCATTCATTCTACTATTTTTTCATAGCAAATTGCCTCCAGCTTCCATTACCAAATAGACTATTCGATCACCTGGAAAGAAATGATAATTTTACCCTATTTTTTATTGTGTATAACTCTTAATTCTGTTTTATTCCTTCTTGTACTGGAGCTTCTAGAACCATGGTACATAATAGAGGCAATTGTGGGCATTCATATCTCATTCTTGATTGTAATGGGACTATTTCTAGGGTTTGACCTTTGAAAAGGATTGTTGGTTTAAAGGAGGTGCCTTCCTCATAGGAAAGAAGTATTCTACTATTTCGGAGCCAGAGATGAGCCCTTAGTATAAACTTCTCTGCAGGATGGGGCTTGTTGTCACCCCAAATCCAGTCCCTGTAATTACACTGCAACACTTCAGGAAATCTCGTCGGGTCTCCCTGTCATTCCAGAGCTCTTTTTGGGGTCCTGAGGTCTATGACTTCTCACAGCTGAGCTCCCTATGTTCTCTACTTGGGATCCCCATCACCTCTCGCCTGTAACCACTGGTCTGTCTCCTAGACCAACCACCACTGAGTCCTCTCCTGGTGAACACATTCCTGGTTTCTGCTTCTCTCAGCCCCCGTGTCTTAGCCTCAGCTGTACTAGGACAGTGCTTATCTCTGTATCCTGACTTCATCCTTGCAGGGTACCTGTTTTCAGCATCTCTCTGGGCTCCATCCTCTGCAATTCATGGGCAAGTCCAATCCCATCCTTTGTTTTCCTTAGATTTTACTGATGTGGGGAAATACTGATGAGAAAATATAAGTGAGAATAAGAACAGCAAAATCATGATTTTTAAAAAAACTATTTGTGTGTTACAGCCTGGGGGGTGCGGGGAGAAGGCTGGAAGGAAACATACAGAAATGCTAAACAGTGGTTATTTCTGGGAGCTGGCAATATGCTACTTGTACGAATGGCCAAGTTCACTTTTTGATGAGTTGTATGACTTATGGTGCCAGCAGCTTCATTTTCAGTGTGGAGTCTTCCTCAGGGAAATTCTTGATTCCCTTTCCTTTTATATTGCTTTTTAAAATCTCATCATGGCACCAATGTGTCTCTTCTGGTCCTAAAATACCTCCCCAAGCCAATGGTACAGATAGCTATCATTTATTGAGTTCTTACTATGTGCCAGGAACTATACTAAGTGCCTTACATCATTGCCTGATTAAAAGAGTTCTGTAGAAACTGCTGAGTACAGCGCGACTATCACAGCCTCGATTAATTCTCATGACAACCTCATGAAGTCATTATTGTTATTACCTTCATCCTGTAGGAGAAGAAGAAATTGAGATTTGGAGAGGTGATTTGCCACAGATAGCTCAAGTGACGTTGAGCCAGGTGGGGACTTTGGCCAACTAGAGAGCTCACATCCAGTCCAAAGGGGCGGAGGGGCTACTGATGTCCAGTTGCTGGGGATTGTTTTCACAGGGACATGTGGGACAGAGCGCCCCATTGTTTAAGAGAAGCTGCAAATCAGATTTTCCTGGGACATATCCTGAATTTTAAATTGCAGTGATACACTTAACTTCTAAAAATATACAGGACTTCCCTGGTGGTCCAGTGATAAAGAATCCACCTGCCAGGGCAGGGGACATGGGTTCGATCCCTGGTCTGGGAAGATTCCACATGCTCAGGAGCAGCTAAGCCTATGAGTCACAACTATTGAACCTGAACTCTAGAGCCCAGGAGCCACAACCACTGAGGCCCGCGGGCCTGAGAGCCCATGCTCTGCGACAAGAGAAGCTACAGCAAAGAGAATAGTCACCTACCCCCAAGTCTCCCCAACTAGAGAAAGCCCTTGAGCAAGCCCACATGCAGCAAATACGACCCAGCACAGCCAAAAATAATTAATTAATTAATTTAAAAATAGTAATAAAATTTAAAATCAAAATACAATGAAATACTACAAGTGAAAAACCGAACATAAACAAACACACACACCAAACAGAACATTCTGCAGTCCATATTTGCCCTGGATGAACATTATCTGCTTCAGAAGCGCCAGCTTGGATTAAGTTCTCCAGTCCCAAGAGGGCCCAAATTCCTACTTGCTTCCCACTTTTGCCCACCCCACCCCCCCGCCACTAGTTTGTACACAGTCTGTGTCTGACTCTTTGCAACCTCATGGACTATAACATTCCAGGCTTCTCTGTCCATGGGATTCTTCAGGCAAGAATACTGGAGTGGGTTGCCATGCCCTCCTCTAGGGGATCTTCCCAACCCAGGGATGAAACCCACATCTCTTATGTCCCCCACATTGGCAGGTGGCTTCTTTACCACTCAAGCCACCTTGGAAGCCTCCTTAGGTAAACAGTCAATAATTTTGGCTTTGCTGTCTCTACCACAACTACTCAGCTCTGCCATTTTGGCACAAAAACCATAAACAAACGGGCATGGCTGTGTTTCAATACGATTTTATTTACAGACTCTGAAAGTTGAATTTCATCTAGTTTTTTTTTTAATGTGTCATGAAACAACATTCTTCTTTTGATTTTTCCAACCATCTACATATGCAAAAACCAGCCTCAGCTCGTAGGCTGTACAAAACAGGTGGTGCGACGCTTTAGACCACTTAAAATTCTTGACCGTTTCTCCAGGAGCCACTGGTGTTTGCTGGCTCTGCGTCCTAGTTTCAAGCTGCCTTAAGCCACCTTAGGTAAGGCCCATTTCACAAGCAGATGTGGGCATATGTGTAGTTCTCTAGTCCCGTTTCAGTAGTTTTCACATTTAATCTTCAGCTGAACTTTTCTTTCCTATGAAATCTTTTGTGGAGAATGTGAAACAGCTATTAATAGGTGGTCCCACAACCACTCTTCTTGCCCTGCCCGGTGGCCTCTGATGTAAATCCTGGAAAAAGCATAGTGGATGGAAAAACCACCATCCTATGGTCTGGTTTATAACAGTGGGTGGACCATGAAATGGTCATAGAGCCATCTGGCAAAGGACTTTGCTTACAACTCTAAAATGTGTTGAAAGTTCTGAGTAGTGATTATGACCGTGGCTTTGGAGTCTGAAAGACTTATATTTGAGTGTGCCACTAATAGCTGTGTTCTTGGGAAAATCACCTACTTTATAGATTTCCTCATCTGTAAAATAAGGCTCATAATACCAGGTACCTCACCAGGCTGTCTTGAGTGCTAGAGAGGATAAAGCCTGTAAAGTGTTTAGAACGGCATGTGACATACGGTAAGTACTTCACGTGTATGACTTATTCTGATTTGTTATCCAGCCGGATGGAAGGGGATGGGACTTAAAAACAAACAGCAATCTGTGGATGAAACTCTCAAATCCAAACAAGAAAAAGGAAGGCCTTTTCTCAATATCAGGGAAGGAGTTCTGAATTTGTCCTTCTTCAAAGAATTTCTTTGAGTCTTCAAGACTTCTCTCCAAGACTCCCCTTCTTGGTTCTGACTCCCTTCTCTGCCGGGTAAGTGGAGACTCAGAACCGAGAGAATGGGCTCATATCGCATTGCATTTTCTGTGAAACGCCTCTGGCTTGGAGCATACTTGTAATGTGGGTTGAATACATGGCACTTCTTAAGACAAGGAAGCAACCTAAATGTCCATTAACAGAAGGATGGATAAAGAGGGTGTGGTACGTATACACAACGGGATGAAATAATGCTGTTTGCAGTAACATGGATGGACCTAGAGAGTCTCATACTAAGTGAAGTAAGTCAGACAGAGAAAGGCAAATACCATATGATATTACTTATATGTGGAATCTAAAATATGACATAAATGAATTTCCATGAGGCAGAAATAGATGCACAGACATACAGAATAGACTTGTGGTTGCCAAGGGTCAGGGTCGGGAGGGTGGTAGAGAGAGGGATGGATTGGGAGTTTGGGGTTAGCAGATGCAAACTGCGACATACAGAATGGATAAACAACAAGGTCCTACTGCATAGCAAAGGGAACTATATTTAATATTCTGTAATAAGACATCATGGAAAAGAATATGAAAAATTATATATATATATATATACGTATAACTGAATCATTTTGGTGAACAGCAGAAACTAACAGAACAATGTAAATCAACTACACTTCAATAAAATAAAAATTTTAGAATATGCATGGCACGGGACTTCCCTGGTGGTCCAGTGGCCAAGACTCTGTGCTCCCAATGCGGGGGGCCCAGGTTCGATCCCTGGTCAGGGAACTAGATCCCACATGCCACAACTAAGATACTGTGGGACCAAATAAATAAATAAAATGTTTTTAAAAATGCATAGCGCTCCTATTATTATCAGGTAATAATAGACATAGTGTAATGGTAAAGCCAGATGCAAATATTGCCTCTTCCCTTCACCAGCTGTGATAACACTCTCTCCGCTGCGATCCTGCATTGGCTCATCATCAAATGTCAGTGTGAATAGTCCCTACCTCCTAGGGTGTGGATGAGAGTAAATGAGCTCTGTGCCTTGCTCACTGGAAGCACTTCAAAGGTGCTGGCCATTATAATGATCCACCTAGAGCTTTGCAAAAATTATCTTACTTCGTATATGATCTTATTTCATTCTTCCAGTACTACTCTGAAAATATAAGCCCAGCTGTGTGTGAATATAAGCCTTGTCTGCGGTCCTCGACACCACCTGGCCCCTCACCTCCACGCCATCTCTACGGGCAGAGACAAGAACAATAAGGCATAATTTCACACTGTGCTGTGGTGAGAGGTTCTGAAATTGTTTGTCATTTATGAGAACTGGCAGAGCCATTAACTGCCCCAGAGACTGGCTAATTGGCTGGTTAGCAAACACCTACGATTATCAAACACCAGCAATGAGTTAACTCAGGCTGATGGCGAAGGAAGAAAAGGGAAGAGAATGCTGACAATCATTTCCCCAGGATATACCCACGCAATTCTGTCCTCCTGAAGGAGTGAGCCGCACAGCAGAGCCCAGCAAGCTGTGGTTCCAGGCAAGGGGATCGTCAAAGGGGACTATCCTGTGTTATCTCTCAGGGAGGGTGGGTTACTCCAAATCCATGCCTGGAATCCACACTGAGGAGTCAGCAGACCTTGAATGCGTCCTGGCTCACCACTTACGCATTTGAGCGCAAGCACAGTTTTGTTTTGTTTTTTAATTGGAAGATTATTGCTTTACAATGTTGTGTTGGTTTCTGCCATACAACAACTCGAATCAGTCGTAACTATATATTAATATAGATCCCCTCCCTCGTAAGCCTCTCTCCCACTCCCCCCAAAAATATTTATTTATTTGGCTCCTTGGGGCTTCGTTGCAGCATGAGGGGGTCTTTGTTCCCCTGACCAGGGATCGAACCCAAGTCCTCTGCATTGCAAGGTGGATTCTTAACCACTGGACCACCAGGGAAGTCCCTAAGCACAATGCTATTGGCCAGTTGCTTCATCTGTAAAATGGGAAGATAAGTTTTTATATATAAATATATATATACACACATATATGCCTACACACTGGGTTTCCCCAGTGGCTCAACAGTAAAGAATCTACCTACAATGCAGGAGTCACAGGAGACACAAGTTCGATCCCTGGGTCAGGAAGATCCCCTGCAGGAGGAAATGGCAACCCACTCCAGGATTCTTGCCTGGAGAATCCCATGGGCAGAGGAGCCTGGCAGGCTACAGTCCATGGGGTTGCAAAGAGTTGGATGTGATGAAGTGACTTAGCATGCACATACACACACACATGTATATTCCACTTTCTTTTCCCCTTTCCCCTCATTGACTGGGAAAAAAATAACAGCTCTCATGATGAATGCTTATGCTTCCTAGCTCTTTGCCCTTCGAAATAGAACCCAGGACCATGCAAAATCTAAGCAGAAAGTTTCCGTCTCCAGCTTTATTTATTTTTTTCCTCTACTAATCTCCTTTTTGTGCCCCAAGAAGGACGCTGATGGACCCATCAAGGCAGAGCCCACAAGTCTGTGGGAGAGAAGCCCCAGGTTGGGCCCAGGTGCTCTTTCTGCCCCCCTCCCCCGACTCAGGGCCACACTTGTTTCCACAGGGGCTTTCCGAGGCGTGTGCAAGAAAATTGATCACTTCCCTGAAGATGCTGACTATGAACAGGATACAGCTGAGTATCTCCTGCGTAAGTTCCCCCTACTTCCAGGGTCCCCCTGGCGGGAGGGTGGTGAAGAGGGGTGCCCTGCGGTCACCCAACTGTCTTGAGTTTGAGGCTCCCCAATACCTAGCCTCAGAAATAGATATGTGCAATGAAGCTTCAGGAAAATCTTTACTAATAGACAGAGACATCCAGGCAGTTCTGATATCTGAGTCTCTTTCATTTCAAGGAACTAGAAACAGGAAAAGAAAAAAAAAAAAAAAGGTGAATCAAACCTCAAAAGTTCTTTTTAGTCCACTTATGAGAAAATCTAAGGGTTTTCTTCAACTTGAGTACAAGTTTTCACCTGCCCCAGAGGGTGGATTTGAGGTGCTAATGGGCAAAGAGCTAAGGGGTGAGGTGCTAATGGATGAAGCGCTAATGGGCAAGGTCCTAAGGGGCAAGGCCTGGGAGAATAAACGTAAGCCAAGGTTCACCCTTCTTCAGTTTCAACAGCATTGGGGCAGGGCCAGTGTCTCCCCATAGATTGTCCCAAGGTCAGTAACCCTGATATGATGTGGAACTGTCATGAACACAGAATGTAGGAAGCAGTAGGGTATGCTGAGCAAGGGCTATGGATTCTGGTCGACCAGGGCTTTTACTCCACTGATGCCCTACTAACTAGGTTAGATCTGGGCCAAGTTGCTTCACCTCTCATTGTAAGACCAAACACTATAGCACTCTTAGAGGAAAACAGAGGCAGAACACTCTTTGTCATAAATCGCAGCAAGATCTTTTTTGACCACCTCCTAGAATAATGAAAATAAGAATAAACAAATGGGACCTACTTAAACTTAAAAGCTTTTGCGCAGCAAAGGAAACCGCAAACAAAACAAAAAGACCATCCTCAGAGTGTGAGAAAATACTTGCAAACAGAGCAATTGACAAGGAATTAATCTCCAAAACATACAAAGAGCTCATGTAGCTCAATATCAAAAAACAGAAACAAATGACACAATCAAAACATGGATGGAAGACTTCAAATAAACCTCTCTCTAAAGAAGACACACAGATAGCCAACCACCACATGAAAAGATGCTCAACATCACTAATAATCAGAGAAATGCAAATCAAAACTACATCATCAAAAACTCTCTCACCGTTCTTTATAGTCAGCAATGAAGACTATAACGTCATCCATTCCACAGGGTCACGAAAATTAAATAAGCTGATGCACATTACACTCCGCCTGAAACCATACGTGTTGGCTCTTTTTTGTGGCATGGGATGAACAACAGCCAAGGCCAATGGCAGCCAAGGGCCTGACATTGATCCTGGCACAGAGAGAATTGGAAACAATGTAATTTAAATAGAATTTCTTCAACAGGGAGCCTGAGTTTCCTCAAAGGGAAATCTTTAAGGCACTGACTAATTTACTATTAGAGAGTGTTAAATGTAACATTTTTTAAAAAAACTACTACAGTAATATCAATAAAAACTTCAAGAAATTGTGGTTTTCTGATTATGCCTGTAACTCATAACTCAAGCAGAGTGTTTTACAATTAAAATCAGTTTTCGTTCTCCTCAAGCTTTCTAGTCTGCAGAGGGGCTGTGGGTATTCATATGAGCCTTTAATCACATAACAATATAAGTGGTGCTGGGGGATCAGTTTGAAAGAAACAGACACTTCTAAGCTAAATTTTAAAACGTAAACATATTATTTTTCTTTTTTCAACTACTTGGATTTGTCCAATGCTGCCTAGGATTTATATGAGCAGCTCAAAAAGATTTGATGTGGGAATAGAAGCCCCATTTAGAGAGGGAACTTGACCAGAGTTTGGGGGATGACATAGATTATTATTACTTGGACTTCATCAAAAAAGAATGATGCTAAAGCCATCACAAGTAGGGTTTTACCAGAGTACCTAAGTTTTCATTTTCCTTCCCTATTTTGATGTTTTCCCTGTTGGGGATGAAACAGAACAGTGATTTCTATTTCACAACTTGCAAAACTGATTTTAAATTCTTCTAAGAGATGCACCTCTTTTCCAACAAAATATATCTCTCCCCTCTTGGAAGGTGAGGGTCCTCACCATCAGCCACAGAACCAGGTTAAGGAGGGACCGTCCCAAGCACACGAATTTCCTGCTGGGAATTTTGGAATCCCTGACCCGGTCACTTGGGGCCAGGGGTCTCCAGCCCGTCCAGTCCACATGCTGTCAGTTCCTGCTGCGACCACACCCCAGGAGGATGGGAATCTCCACACTGATTGGTCTGGTCTTTCTTCTTTCTCATATGTGGTTGGGGAGGTTACAGCTTAAACCTACACCAGAAGGTTTACTAGTCCACAGGTCCTGTTGACTTGAGCAGTGGTCCCCAACATTTTTGGTACCAGCGATTGGTTTCGTGGAAGACAATTTTTCCATGGACAGCAAGGATAGCGGGGTGGAGGGGATAGTTTCAGGAAGATTCAAGCACAATAGGGTTCCGGCTCCTATAAGAATCTAATGCCACTGATCTGACAGGAGGCAGACCTTAAGCATTAATGTGAGTGATGGGGAGCGGCTGTAAATACAGATGAAGCTTCACTCACTGGCCCGCCACTCACCTCCTGCTGTGCAGGCTGGTTCTTAACAGACCACAGATGGGAAGTGGTCCAGGGCCTGTAGGTTGGGGATCCCTAGACTAGAGAAATCCCTAACATAGCACTGAACCTGGCCAAGTCCTGCTCAGACTCCGAAGGTGAAATTACCCTGGAACAAGCTTCCCTCCCCACTCTTAGGACCGTAGCTTAGCCCCATATAGATTAGGAAGGAGAAACGGGGAAAGAAGACAGTAAGACCTCTTTAATTGTCCTGAAGCCAAACAAAAACCTTCTTGTTCATCTAGATAAACCAAACCCAAGGTTGGGAATTCCCTGGCGGTTCACTGGTTAAGACTTGGCACTTTCACTGTTGAAGCTGGGGTTTGATCCCTGGTGAGGGAACTAAGATCCCGCAAACCATGCATCACAGCCAAAAGAAAAAATAAATGAATGAATCCAGGGTAGACCACCTGACTTAGGAGAAAGTGGGAGCAGAGCATGTCCTGTGTGAGGCTGGCACCTGTAGCCAGTCTTTAGAACCTGCTCTGATCTTGCCTGTGGGGCAGAGATGGGATCTGGCCACCACGTGGTTTCCAGATGGTTCCCACCCCACATAGGAAGCAACTACTTTCCCACATCTCACAGCCACACATCACAAATACACACAACCAACGCAATTCAGTAGCTTCCAACGCTCAGATCATCTCCTTCGGGCATAATCACGCTGTAATCATACTTTGAAATTTTTTTTTAAAAATTGTTTTTAAGGTGCTCTCCTTTAATCAGTTGAACTCATCACATTGAATATTCCAGCAATTCCCATCAAGGACACAATGCAAACAGCTGCTTTAGAGATTTGTGCAAGAGTTCCTAATGACTGCTGGATATCACTGGGGGTAGACCCACTCCTAATATTTGTGGGGCCCAGGGCCAAGGTTCACGTGGAAACTCATAGGCCATGTGGGTCAATATTTAGATGCTATAAATAAGCTATGCCTGCCAAAGACCCCAGAGCTTACTTCCCAGGATACCCCTTGACATGGACACTAGAGGAACCAGGGGACCCACCCTGCCTCCTGCAAGCCTGTGTGGGACCCCAGATGTGCAGGGCAAGCTAGGCCTAGCCCAGGACTCCTGAACAGTGACTGACTGACCTGAAGCCAGGATGGGGACTGATCTAATCACCCTCCCAGCGGTCAGGACAGCCAGGACCCCTCCCTTCATGCTTCAGGTCTCCTATCGAGGTTTCTAGGTAGTTTGAAGCCCCTCCCAAAACTTCCCTATCACAAAGGGGACAGTTACTGGGATCCTGGTCTGCCCAGACCCCAACACTGGGTGACTTGGAGTGGCCATCCCTAAACAAAAGCTAGAATTTTTTCCTTTTCTTCTTTTCATGAAGAGAATGTACCAACCCTAGTTCTCCTCCATCGGACTTCCCAGGCAGATCCCAAATCAGCTACCAAACTTGCAGAAAACTTTTTCTGAGAAAAAGACAAAACAAAACAACAGCAACAACAAAAGCAGAGGCCAGCCAGCTGCATTTGGAGCGTGCGAACCGCCACTTTGTAGCATTAGGAAGGGCTGCAGCTGAATCAGTACTTTGTAGCTTTAGGAAGGGCTGCAGCTGAATCGGTGTCACCCGGGCGAGAAGTTCCGATCACTGAGCTTGAACTTCAAAGCCAAAAATGCACTGACCACCTTTTTCTGCTGCCCTACTTCTCCTGCACATGCACCATGATTTTAAAGACGTTACTGTCTGCTCAGCCACTAAGCACCAGGCCTTCCAGTCATTCTCAACACCTCTGTCTATCACATCCCCTGTCAGTTCTTTAGGATTTGCCTGCAAAATACATCCTGAGGCTCTCACCACCCATCTACAACAGAGTCCATGCCGAGGTCAGCTCAAGTCTGGGTGCTTACAGCCCTTTCAGCCACATCAGCCCCACCTTTCAAGAGCCCCCACCTGGACCCATGCTCTGCTCTATCTTGGAAGTCTTCTTTTTTTACAGAAGCCTTGACAGTCACCTTTATCCCATTACCCGCCTCCCCGCCCCCCAGTTTTATTTATATATAACTGACATGCAGCGCTGTATAGATTTAAGGTATACAGCATCATGGTGTGACTTACATACATCATGAAATGATGACCACAGTATGTTTAGTGAACATCCACCATCTCATATAGACACAAAATTAAAGAAGCAGAAAAAAATGTGTTTCCTTGTGATGAGAACTCTTAGGAGTTACTCTCTCAGTTTTTATGTATAATGTCCAGCTGTGTTAATTTTCTTTACCATGCTGCACATTAAATCCCTAGTGCTTATTTTTCTTATAACCTGGAAGTCTCTACCTTTTGACCACCTTCATTTCATTCCCCCTCCGCCTAGTCCCCACCTCTAGTAACCACAAATCTGGTCTGTTTTCCTCTGAGTTTGTTTTTGAAGTAGATCTGACCTACAATTGGGGCTTCCCTGGTAACTCAGCTGGTTAAGAATCCACCTGCAATGCAGGAGACTCCAGTTAGATCCCTGCTTCAGGAAGATCTGCTGGAGAAAGGAACAGCTACCCACTCCAGGATTCTGGCCTGGAGAATTCTATAGACTGGGGTCCATGGGGTCGCAAAGAATTGGACATGACTGAGTGACTTTCACTTTCTGAACTACAACGCTATGTTGGTTCCTGTTACATAACAAAATGATTTGATATTTCTATACATTTCAAAATGATTGCAATGATAAGTCTAGTCACCATACCATCTTGAAATTCTTAGTAATTTTAGAACAAGAGGCCTTGCATTTTCATCCTGCATAGGGCCCTGCAAATTAGGTAGCAGCTCCTACCCGTCATCTCTGTTAGAATGTAAGCCCTGTAAGGGTGGGACCTTAGCTCTTTTGTACCTCAGTGAAGGCAGAATAATTCTGGCCCAAGTATTCTATGAAATACTCTAATGCTGGTTGCGTAAATACTGGGATCCCCACCTGAAAGCCCCTTCTGCTAAAACCTTAGGGCCTCTTTGTGATCCAGCAACAAGAGCTAACACACTTGTTTCAAAGACTTGCCCTGGGCCTCAGCTAGCATCCCCTTTTTCCCCTTTGAAGGGCCACACCTGTGCCCCTTGGGGTGGTTAAACATTTCTGCCAGTATGCCAGGACCCAGCTGAGCCCCTGGCATTTTGTATGTGCCCAAGAAGCCTTGATGAATGAATACCTAAATTCGTGTGTTTATCCAGTGACTAAATAGATATTGCATGGTCATTGCCAGACTCAGTACTAAGCGAATGTACCTGTGTTTTGGGAAAGAGAGCTTGTGATCTACTGGGAATCCCAGGATGCCCTGCTAGTTACCTAAATTGCAGGGCCCAGGGCAAAATGAAAATCCTGGGTTTCTGGTTCAAAACACAGGCCAAAAATGCTGCTTCCCTTCTTCTACCTTCTCTCTCTCCACCTGTCATGGTGTCTTTTACTTGCTATGTAATGTCACACTCCCTCCAGCATGAGGACTCTCAAGGATGCCCAGGGCTTGCACCCAACCCTGATTCTCCCCGTGTCCATGCCCAGGAGCCAAGGGTGGCAGCGGTCACTGATTGGGTGGGGGAGGGGGCAGCTAGGAACCACCCCAAGGAGAACGGGAGGTAGCAATGTGGCGGGGAGTGGGATGCCACGTGAGTCAAGGTTCGAAGCCCATGGCGCATGCTCCATTGCCCCATCAGACTTATTTGAAAAACACATTCAAAGATAAGGCTATTATGCATTTCAGGATGATGACTACAGACCATTAACCCCAAGCCCAGGGTGTTAGATGTAGACTCTTCCTGCTCATGTGCTGTCCTCCAACCAGTCACCCCCACGCCCATGGAGGGGGATCCCAGGGCTGGCTGGGTGCAGGCAAAACCCTCTCTCCTTCTCTCCGCAGGGGCTGTGAGAGCCTCCAGCGTCTTCCCCATCCTCAGCGTCACTCTGCTCTTCTTCGGCGGGCTCTGCGTGGCAGCCAGCGAGTTCCACCGCAGCAGACACAATGTCATCCTCAGCGCGGGCATCTTTTTTGTCTCTGCAGGTGAGCACCTTGACCTCCGCCCGGAGAGCATCACAGACACCAAACCTGAGCCAGGGCCAGAAGGACAAAGCCAAGCTATTCAGGGTTCCCTCCAGGGAAGGGGCAAGACAATGTTCAACCTGTGTGCTAAGAATGAGAACCAAAGGCTTTAATAAGAACCAAAGATGCTGACAATCTAGCTGGAGAGTGGACAGAGGGAAGATGAGGAGGAGATGAGGTACTTAGGTCAGCTCAGAGATGGGAGAATGATTAATAAGAGCGTGCCTTGTATGTCTGCTCAGAGTGGGCAGGGAGCGTGTACGGTGTGTGTAAGGCGTGACCCGAGAGATGAGTCCGGTGTGTTGCAAAGGGGTCCAACTTTCTGTTCACTTGGATATGGTCATACACTATCTCTGGCCCTGTGAGACCTGGGTTTGCTGGTGAACTATTGGTCACAGTTCTTCAAGCCCTCAAATCCTCAGGCTGTCCAGAGCATCTCTGGGAACAACAGAAAACCCAGCAGCCTCAGATGCTCTCAGGGAAGATCTTATCAATAGCAGCTCTGACTGGAAGGTGGCAGAGGGTGGTAAGGAGGATGAGACACTCTCGAGAACGGGTCCTGTTTCTGCCTCCTCTCTCCTTCTTTATCTCCATCCCTCCTCCACCCCCCTCATCTTCCTCCCTTTTGGGTTTCCACGCCTCCATCGCTTTACAGTCTTTTCCCACCCCAGCCTTCAGTCAATGCCATCTGAATGAAATGCTTTAGAGATGAAAAGAGGGAAGAGAGCTTGACTCTTTGATGATGACCTCCAGACTTTAACCCATAATGGCAGAATATTTACTGGGGTAGAAGCAGATGGGGGCTTCCCAGGTGGCGATAGTGCTAAAGAATCCGCCCACCAATGCAGGAAATGCAAGAGATGTGGGTTTCTATCCCTGGGTGGGGAAGATCCCCTGGAGGTGGAAATGGCAACCCACTCCAGTATTCTTGCCTGGGAAATCCCATGGTCAGAGGAGCCTGGCGGGCTACAGCCTATGGAGTTGCAAAAGAGACAGACGTGACTTAGCGATGAAACAAGAACCACAAAAAAAGAATAGCTTACCTGCCTGGATTTGAATTCTGGCTAAACTTGTGGGGCCCTGGGAATGTTACCAACTCCCTGTAGCTTGATTTCCTCAACTGTGAAATGGGGGTAAAAGTACCAGTACTTATTTCATATGGCTGTTGGAAGGAGGTTGAAAGTAAAAAGCACAATATTATTTTCTAGCAAGGTAAAAGCAACACAATAGTTCTGAAGTTGGAAGCCCAGCCCCCTCTAGGATCTTTCTGTTTCCTCCCTACTCTTTTCCCTTCTCGGAAATGGGGAAGGTGGACGGAATCCAGTGCTGAGTGTCTGGGAAGCAACTCGAGCCACAGACCATCTTGTCAGGAGAATAAGATCAGCCTATGATCTTATTAAAGGTGACACTCTGTATGGACAGACGCTAACAGCTGGCAAACCCAGGGCCTTGCGTTGCTTTGAGGCACGTTCTAGTTGTCGGGGGCCCCTCCAGACCTCCCGGTCTCTGACTGACCCAGAGGATGCTGTGTTGTGCTGACATGAGGGTTTCCTAAACAGGAGAAGATCATTATTTTGTCCCCCAAGGGGATTGTGAAGGGAGAGTGTGTCACCAGCAAACGTCTTGTCACAAGGGGTGTTGTGAGAGACAGCAGGTAGAATAGACCCACGGGAACGGGGGAACACGAGGGGCAGCAACAAGGCCCTGAGGGGGAGCCAGAAGCCGGGGGTCTAATCCTAGCTATCCCGCCACCACTGACCTCCTTGGGGACCCTAAAGAGCCTCAGTTCTTCCACCTACAAAAGGAAAGTAGGATTCAGCACTCCTGAAGGCTCTTTTCCTCAGTTATTCTAAGGTTCTATGATTTCTGGCAAGCAGTCAACAACCCTTTATTGAGTATCTACTATGTGCCAGGAACTGGGCATTATACTCAAGACCATGGGCTCTGAAGTCAGGCTGCCCGGGGCAAATCATGGTTCTACCACTTCCCTGGGTGGCAACCTCAGGCAAGTCTCTTAACCAATCAGTGCCTCAGTTTCCTCATCTGAAAAATGGGGGTAATAATGGCTCTACCTCTTAAGCCTGCTCAGAGGAGTAGTTAGTATGTGGAAAATGCCTAGAACTGCATCCAGCTGGCAGTAACTGCGGGATGCATAGTGCGTGCTAAGTCACTTCAGTCGTGTCCGACTCTGTGACCCCATGGACTGTAGCCCGCCAGGCTCCTCTGTCCTTGGGATTCTCCAGGCAAGAATACTGGAGTGGGTCACCATGTCTTTCTCCAGGGGATCTTCCCAGCCCAGGGATCAAACCTGCATCTCTTATGTCTCCTGCATTGGCAGGCAGGTTCTTTACTACTAGCACCACCTAGGATGCACAATAGCTGGTATTATGTAGGTTGTACCATTTAATGCTCATGTTGATTCAATTCAACAAATATGTGCTCTGCCCTTGCTTTGGGTCAGGCTTTGGGCAAGGAGATAAGACCAGATCAATGAACAAACCTAGCTAGATCTACGCTCAGGGAGCTTTTAAGAAATAGTCCTGGGTTCAAACTCCACCTTTGCCATTTCCCAGGGCTTCCCAGGTGGTAAAGAACCTACCTGTCGTATGACAAAACCCACTGAAATGTTGTGAAGTAATTAGCCTCCAACTAATAAAAAAATTAAAAAAAAAAAAAAAAAAAAAAGAACCTACCTGTCAATGGAGGAGACTTAAGAGACACTGGTTCAATCCCTGGGTCAGGAAGATCTCCTGGAGGAGGGCATAGCAACCCACTCCAGTATTTCTACCTGGAGAATCCCATGGACAGAGAAGCCTGGTGGGCTACAGTCCAAAGGGTCGCAGAGTCGGACACAACTGAAGCAGTTTAGCACAAGCACACACACCATTTCCCAGCTGTGTTGACTTGGGAAGTTATTTATCTTCTCTGTGTCCCAGTTTCCTCATCTGTAAAAAAAGTTTTTTTGGTTTTTTGTTTTTCTTTAAAGCAGGACTGTTGCAATGATTAATTGAGATCATGCACGTAAAGACTTTGCAGAGCGCCTGGCATATCATCAATGCCCTAGAAATAAGCGGCAACTCGCTTGGCTTGTCACCTCCTTTAGCCTGTGATGACATCGGAGTATCTCTTTGAGCTTCTTTTTTTTTTTTTTTTCCCAGCAAGACTTCTTTCCAGGGCTTCTCAAACTTTGCCACCAAAATTTCCCTGCAGGCAGAGGCGAGTGAAAAATGTGGCCCTGGGGAGTCAGGGGGCATCACCAGAAGCTGCCTTCCGTGAGCTGAAATGTCTTTGAAGTCTGTCTCCCATTTATACTTAAAAATTCATGTGAATTCTGCTCTCTTCTCCTTATTATATCCATGTTCATTTTAATATAAAAGAATGTGTCTTCCCTACTCATCTTCAAGCCAAACTGACACTCCAGAAAGAGGAGCCGTTTTTTTTTTTTCACCCTGTGGTTTTCTGCAGCTTGACACAGGGCTGGCCGTGTTAACCCCCATATGAAGAAATAGCTCAGTGATTAGAACCCGCTGCCTACCTGCTGAGTGCCTGTGCTGGGTAAAGCCAAGAGGAGACAGGGAAGAAGCAGACCCTGGCCCTGCCTTCTAGGGGAGAGTCCTAGATGGAGTGTGGCCAGAGGTCATATTCAAAATAGGAATCCCTTTAATGCATGAGCACCAGCCAATCAGAACGGTAGCACTGCAGTAGAATGGAATGGCCTTGCTATGTCAAGCTTTAACCCTTTGTACAGATGAGCCTATTTGCAGGGCAGGAGTAGAGACGCAGATGTAGGGAATGGACGTGTGGATCTGAGGTGTGGGGATGAACTGGGAAATTGGGACTGACTTATGTGCACTGCCATGCATAAAGCAGATAGCTAGTGGGAACCTACTGTAGGTTCCTACTAGCTCAGTTCGGCGCCCGGTGGTGACCTAGATGGGTGGTAGGGGTAGGAGGTGGAGAGGTCCAGGAGGGAGGGGATATATGCAGGCCTATAGGTGATTCATGTTGTTGTCCAGCAGAAACTAATACAATATCGTAAAGCAACTATGCTGCTCAGTCGCTCAGTCATGTCCGACTCTCTGCAACCCCATAGACTGTAGTCCGCCAGGCTCCTCTGTCCATGGAATTTTCCAGGCAGGAATACTGGTGTGGGTTGCCACTTCCCACTCCAGGGGATCAAACCCACGTCTCTTGGGTCTCCTGCATTGGCAGGCAGATTCTTTACCACTAGTGGGAAGTTCCAAAGCAACTATACCCCAATTAAAAAGAACAACAACAACAACAAAAAAAAAAACAACTTTAACTCTTTAGTTGCTGGACTCTGGGGAAAACTTGAGGATCCCCAGGAAGAGTATGAGGCATTCAATGGCAGGGATACTCAGCAGGCCAGTGGAAATGGTTATTTACCAACTAGTACTGGGAACTGTGTAGTAAAGAAGCAGCCTGCCAATTCAGGAGACGTAAGAATCTTGGGTTGGATCTCTAGGTCCAGAAGATCCCCTGGAGAAGGGCACAGCAATGCACTCCAGTATTCTTGCCTGGAGAATCCCATGGATGGAGGAGCTTTGTGGGCCACGGTCCATAGGGTTACAAAGAGTCAGACATGACTGAAGTGACTTAGCACATATGCACTGGGAACTGTAACAAGGGACAACTTCCATTTAGAGGCAGCCTGGGTTTGTAGGCTAGGAGACTCCACCTGATGTACAAGCCTCCCTGAGTCATTACTGGTATAAGGCTCAGATAAGGTCCTTAAAGCAAAGAGACACAAAGACATATCGTCATCTTTGGACAATCATGTGAGAGAAGCAGCCACAGACCCTCAGGTTCTTTCATTCCTTCTTACTACTCCCTAGAGAATCAATTTCTCTCCAAGCAACTGGGCAGCTCTTTCCAGAACTATCCTGTTGGCACTTGGGGACACCAAGTCTGCAGACCTTGCCTGCTGGGAACAACAGCTTCACATTCCCCAATTTCTGATGTTTGAACAATAGCTAATTTAAAACATTATTGTATCCCCCTGGGCAGATAAAAAGATATAGTTAGTTACTGTCCCTTACCCATGGATCATTCTTTCTCCAAACTGCAGCTCCAGACCCAGAAATATCCACTGGGCAGCCCTATTTGGACTCTCAATAAGCATTTCTAACCCCACTCTTCTTCTCTAAGCCTCTTCTCTCTGCTGCCTCTTATTGAGGCTCAAGCTGCCATCAGCCTTCCCATCATCCAGGCGAGACTTCTACTCTTATTCTCAACTCTGTTGTCAATAGCCTTTCATCTCCCAGTGAGCCAGGAGCTGTTCAGGATCTGCTCAAACGTCACCTTGTCTTCAGGACAAAGTGGCTTAGTCATCCTCTCTTTTCGCTCCTGAACCATTTTACATGTGTCTCTGGTGGAGCCCTTATTGTATTCTGCTGTAATTGCATTTACATGTCAGTTTTTCCTACTAATGGTGAGGAACTCAAGGGCAAGGATCTGTATCTTGTTCATTTTACCATTCTCATGACTTAGTGCCAAAGACTAAGTTTTGATGGAATGAATTGTTTCTAAGGGAAAATACGTGCACTCTGAGTTCTTCTGCACTTGTTGGAGGAGTACGGTGTATTCTTGAGCTACATGCTTCCCACCGGGGATGGATCAGCAGAATTTTTCATTTCCTGAGAGACAGACCCTGCAAGAAGAGTTCAGCAGCTGGATTTCCAGCCATAAATCCATCCTCCTCTCTCCCTGTCATCTCCACATTTTCTTTCTTTTTTTTTTTTTATTGGTTGGAGGCTAATTACTTCACACACATTTTCAAAATAAATAGTTTAAGCCTAAAAGTGACAGTTACCTCTGAGGTTTATAAAGGATGTATTTTTCTTTCCCCTTCTCTTAGGGTTAAGCAACATCATCGGCATCATAGTTTATATATCAGCCAACGCTGGAGACCCTGGGCAGCGTGACTCCAAAAAGAGCTACTCCTATGGCTGGTCCTTTTATTTCGGAGCCTTCTCTTTCATCATCGCGGAAATTGTGGGGGTTGTCGCCGTGCACATCTATATAGAAAAGCATCAGCAGTTACGTGCCAAATCCCACTCGGAGCTCCTGAAGAAATCTACCTTCGCTCGCCTTCCACCCTACAGGTATAGATTTCGGAGGCGGTCGAGTTCCCGCTCCACGGAACCCAGATCCCGAGACCTGTCCCCCATCAGCAAAGGCTTCCACACCATCCCTTCCACTGACATCTCAATGTTCACCCTCTCCCGGGACCCCTCAAAGATCACCATGGGGACCCTCCTCAACTCCGACCGGGACCACGCTTTTCTACAGTTCCACAACTCCACGCCCAAAGAGTTCAAAGAGTCGTTGCATAATAATCCGGCCAACAGGCGCACCACGCCGGTCTGAACTGACCTCGGCCCTCTGCCCTCCGCCCCAGCACAGCCCGGGGGGAAGTGGACAGAGGAGTCTCTGAGGTTGCATGGCATGGTCCTCGTGATGGTATTACTTTTTACAAAGAATGAAACCAAATGGACTCAGCCCTCTCCCACACTTCGCTCCTCCCCGCCCAGGTCCTAACCCGTCCATCCCTTCCTCCACTTATCAAGCCAATCCCATGATGTCGTTTCTCTCTGTGTGTATCTGTGACAGATGTTTTCCTCTCTTCCTTCTTTACTGGAAGGACCTCCTCATTCTTCCCTCCTTGGAAGAGGACTTTACTCAAAGTCACAGGTGGTGGCTGGGGGAGGGGGGGCGGTGTGGGGTCTCCAAATCCCCAGGTGTGTGCACAGGTGTCCCCATTGTCCACTCATGCAAATCCTCAGGCCACTTAACCACCCAGGTGGCCCGGACAGAGGCATTCACCTTTCCGTGTTAGAATAACATGACCAGAAATCAAAGATGTCAGAGCCCCGAAGCAGCTAATGTAATAAGCACTCATGTATTAAAGGTTTTGCCTTGTTGTAACTCATGGAGCTGGGGTGCTTTGTTTCTTCTGGGGAATTCCTACACAAACTCACTGCCCTGCCCTCAAGCCGACCCATGTCCATGTTGAAAGCTGAGCTTTGCTCATCCACACTCCAGTCACTGGGAAGGATCCTCCTTCCCCTCTTGAGGACAGCAAGGTGCCCTCACCAATGGCAGAGTCTGTAACCCTCACCTGAATCCCCAGAAGCTACTGAGGGCAAACATGTGTTCAGAAATCTAGCTCTGGTACCCAGTAGCTCTAGGAACTGGGGAAGGTCCACCTGACCTTCAAGCCTCAGCCTTCTCATCTGTAAAATGGAGCATGGTACAGTACTCTCCTCGACGGAGTTGTGAGGCTTAAATAAAACATCTTGTGTTAAAATGATTGCTGCTGCTGCTGCTAAGTCGCTTCAGTCGTGTCCGACTCTGTGCGACCCCATAGACGGCAGCCCACCAGGCTCCTCCATCCCTGGGATTCTCCAGGCAAGAGTACTGGAGTGGGCTGCCATTTCCTTCTCCAAAATGATTAGCACATTACACATAATCAGTATGTATGCTTTGTACCTTATGGATGAGTTCTGGGTAGAATGAGCATTATCTGAGTTTGGGCTTCCATAACAAATATATAGATCAGGGTGGCTTAAACACCAGACATTTATTTCTTACAGTTATGGAGGCTGGGGAGTTCCTGACCAGGGTGACAGCAGATTTAGTTCTTGGTGAGGGCTCTCCTCCTAGCTTGCAGACAGCCACGTTCTCACTGTCCTCACATGACAGAGCCACTAACTCCATCACAAGGGCCCACCCTCATTAAGGGTTTTCCCGATTTCTCAGTGGTAAAAAAAAATCTGCCTGCAATGAAGGAGATGCAGGAGGTGTGAGTTCGATCCCTGGATCAGGAAGATCCCCTGGAGAGAACCCACTCCAGTATTCTTGCCTAGACAATCCCACGGACAGAGGAGCCCGATGGACTACAATCCATGGGGTCACAAAGAGCATGGGGTCAACGACTGAGCATGCACACTTCAGCTTGAGCTTGATCCCTAATTACCTCCCAAATGCCTCATCTCCAAATGTCATCATTTTGAAGCTCAGGGCTTCCGTGTGTGGATTTGGATGGCAGGGAGGGATCCCACTCAGTCCACAGCCAGCACGACTGTAGGAAGACTGAAGCCAAATGGGAGGGAGTCTCTTTTGGGGGTAAGGGTGTACTTTGCACAGTCTCTGAGGAGCTCAGGGGAGTGAAGTGGAAGGACATTTGAATATTTTGAATATTTATCAGAAAACACGAGAGATGGATAGCATCCCTGCCTGAAGTGACTCCTGGGGTGAGTGTGGCACACACCAACTCATCACACCTCCATCCTACTTCCAGCTCCAGCCACTCAAGGGGACAGAGTTATGGTCATAGGCGCTCATGCTTACCTGACTCTGCTAAGTACCAGGTAGTGTTCTAGAACCTTACACATATTGCATCTTTTAATCTTCCCAGAAATATCCCATTTTACCAAGGAGGAAACTGAGGCCAGAGAGGGTGTGTGATTGTCCAGCCTTCATTCTTGCTGCAGGCTCCAAGTCCTGGGAAGCTAGTCACGTGCCCACACTCACACCCACGGTGAATTTTATTGTAGAGCGCAGACTAGTAACAATTTGTTTTGTTTGACACTTGAGAGACATTGCTTGCAAATTACACCCATACATCAAATTATCTCACTGAATCCTTAAGACAACCCACGTGTAGGAAGAATTATTATCCGCATTTCAGCAGGTGAGGAAATAGAGGCTCGAGGAGAGTGTCTTAGGTGCCGATAACAGAGCCAGCATTGAGAGCCAAGACTCTGCTTCCTAATTTGATCAATTTCCTCCTTCCAATCGCATTTCCCAAACCTCAGACATTTGAATTCAACCCTTGCAAAAGTGCTTCATATCCACGTACCACATCGGCCATTATTTATTTAATGTTTCTCTTTAAATTGACTCGCTTTTTACTTCAATAAATATATCTTGAAAGTGAACTTTATATCACTACTGTGAAAAAGAAAACTGGAATTGCTTACCATAAGCAAATGGTAACTGGGAGAATAACTACAGTAAAAAGCAATACAATCCTGCCATATTCTAGCTGCTGCCTACTGTAAGCCAAAGACCGGCTGCCTGCTCTTTGTAAAAAAGGACATAATCAAAATGTTAGAAAGATGTTAAGATACTCTAGCAACAAAGAAGATGCTTCCCTTGGCTTAATCGGGAGAAGCAGCAAGGGGAAAACCTCCTCACTAACACTGCTCTCTAATGCTGCGGCCATGCGTCAGGTCAAATTATCTCAGCCAACGCTTCGAGAGGAGTGGCTCCGGGCACTCTTGGAGAGGGAAGGATCTAAGAGATGGAGCAGGTAGGTGATGGATACCGTGAAGGGAAGACGCAGCGACCTGCAGCCCTGAGAACCAGTTTGCCAAAAACAGGGCATCTGGGGAGCTGATCAGAGATGGAGAGAAAAGACCCAGGGGCTTAACTAACTGGACATCTGCTCAGGAGACCCAGTACGAAGCCCTCTGCGAAGGCCAGAGAGCTGGGGGAGAGAAGCGGGCACCTGACCCCTGGAAGGACCCCCTTGCTCCCTGCAAAGTTTCGGTACATGAGACCTCAGAGTGCCTTTGCATGAAGACTGCTCAGATGCACCGGGCTGGCTGGCATCAAGTACATATTCATATCTACACTTCCGGTTCACAGCCAGGACCCAGGACAATCCTGGTCATCCAAAGTCCTGTGAAGAGTATTCACATTCACTAGGCGCCCACTGTGTGTGCCAAGCTACGTGTCAGGAGGTTCTCTTTATTTGTGTCTTTTAATCCTAACGTCTGGGGTATGTACTATCATTAAACCCACTGGATAGACGTTGAAACTTGCAAAGAGACAGCAAAGCGGGTACTCGGACCAGCATCTACCTGACTTTAAACCCTACGCAATAGCCACTCACTAAGCCTTCTGGGTCACGCTTCTCAAATCTCTTGCTCCACCTCTGAGTTCCGCATACCCCCCCGCCCCCCACCATTTCCTTCACCCCAATGCAGCTCCCTTTCCCAGTCCCCTCATTTCTGGACCAGCAACATCCTACGGCCAATTTCAAGACCAGAACACTGGGGCTTCTCTGTCGTGTATCTCTGTTCTGCAAGCCTCAGAGCCAAGTTTTGTCTCTATCTTTCAAGAGGGCATAACATTCAAGCAAGCAGACGCTGTAGCTGCTCTGCCCAGATGTGAATCCCAGCTCTGCACTCATCAGCCATGATGACTTTAACAAGATAATCTCCCTGTGCCTCAGCTTTCCCCGCTGTAAAAGGGACACAAAAATAATCCTTACTCCATAGGTTTGTGGTGAGGATTCAATGAGCTTATTTTCATAAAGCACTTGGACATATACTTGAAACAAAACATGCACTGTATGAAACTTGCTAGTCATGTCTGTCTCTTTCTGATCCTATGGACAGTAGCCTACCAGGATCCTCTGTCCACAGGGATTCTTCAGGCAAGAATACTGGAGTGGGTTGCCACACCCTCCTGCAGGGGATCTTCCCAACCCAAGAATCAAACCGGGGTCTCCTGCATTGCAGGCGGATTCTTTATCAGCTGAGCTATCAGGTTACCTAATATTTAATGTTGTTCTCAGATTTACATTGTCCCTACTGGATCATTTCCCACCGATCCAATCTTATTTTCCAGATTGTGTCAACACACACCTCTAATCAAGCCAGCATCTACATGCATGCCTGCATGCGAAGTCGCTTCAGTTGTGTCCGACTCTGTGCGACACTATGGCCTCTAGCCCCCCAGGCGCCTCCCTTCACGGGGATTCTCCAGGCAAGACTACTGGAGTGGGTTGCCATGCCCTCCTCCAGGGGATCTTCCCAAGTCAAAGATCAAACCTTTTATGTCTCTTATGTCTCCTGCACGGGCAGGTGGGTTCTTTACCACTAGCGCCACCTGGGATGCCCCAGCATCTACATACTTATTCCCAACTCTCTGCCTTTGCTGATGAGTGTTATTCCTGCCTACAGTGTTTCCCCCTGCCCACTCCAAGTTTTGTCCATTCTTCAAGAGCAAAATCAAGCCTCATCCGCCTCCATGAAGTCTTCAGGGGCTTCTCGGGCTACATAATCTCTCACTTCACAACATTCATTCCTTCATGCACTCATCTAGCACTTATTACCAAGTACCTACGATGCTACTATGTGTCAGAAACAGCTACAATCCCCACAGATACAACCACTGTCCTCAAGCCACTCTCAGTCCAGCATGGGAGACGAGTACTGAACAAGTAGACACACAAATCAACATCATTTACAGTTGTGATCCACGTCATAAAGGCAAAATAGAGAGCAAAAGTACAAAGGCATGTAAAGAGGGGGCTCTAATTTTGTTGGAGTGTCAAGTATCAGGAGTTGGCATTTACAGTTATACCTAAAAGTAGCATTTGTGTTATCCAAGTGAAAGAAGGACACATGGAGGGAAAAAACCTCGGCATGCGCAAAGGCCCTGAGACTGGAGAGACACCCCCTACCCCCACCCACTCCAAACAAGTCAGTAAAACTGGAACATATACAGGTTACAGGAAGAGTGGCATCAGATGAAACCAAGAGAAAAGCTGCATCCAGAGGATAGAGAATTACAGGCACGTAAAAGATTTGGAATTTTGACGCTAAGTACATTCAGAAGCCACTTATCAGCCATAAAAAAAATGAAATAATGCCATTTGCAGCAACATGGATGCAACTAGAGATTATCATACTAAGTGAAGTAAGTCAGAAAAAGAAAGACAAATACCATATGATACCACTTATATGTGGAATCTAAAATATGGCACAGACGAACCTATTTACAAAACAGAAACAGATTCACAGACATAGAGAACAGACTTGCAGTTGCCAAGGGGAAGGTGGGGGGGTGGGGAAGGACTGGGAGTTTGGGATTGGTAGATGTAAACTACAGAGAAGGCAATGGCACCCCACTCCAGTCCTCTTGCCTGGAAAATCCCATGGATGGAGGAGCCTGGTAGGCTGCAGTCCACAGGGTCGCTAAGAGTCGGGCATGACTGAATGACTTCACTTTCACTTCTCACTTTCACACATTGGAGAAGGAACTGGCAACCCACTCCAGTGTTCTAGCCTGGAGAATCCCAGGGATGGGGGAGCCTGGTGGGCTGCCATCTGTGGGGTCACACAGAGGCGGACACGACTGAAGTGACTTAGCAGCAGCAGCAGCAGATGTAAACTATTACATCTAGGATGGACAAGCTACAAGGTCCCACTGTACAACAGAAGGAACTATATTCAAAATCCTGTGATCAAACCACAATGGAAAAGAATATGAGAAAAAGAATGTCTATATGTGTACACCAGAGATAGGCACAATGTTGTAAGTCAACTATACTTCAACTTAAAAATAAAATTAAAAATTTTAGAAAAACTTTCAAAGAAAGACTTTGAAGCATAAAAAGAGAATTTTAATTTTAGGTATACATTAGAGACAATCTCACATGTA
The DNA here is from genome assembly GCF_910594005.1 of Cervus elaphus. Taxonomy (NCBI): domain Eukaryota; kingdom Metazoa; phylum Chordata; class Mammalia; order Artiodactyla; family Cervidae; genus Cervus; species Cervus elaphus. The sequence continues at coordinate 36,091,664 of NC_057824.1, forward strand.
TTTTCAGAAATTTTATATGTTAGGCACCTAGTGAAATTCTCGTTTCCTAAATCTCATCTGTAGAAATAAATACTTCTCTAATAGCTTTTACATCGCTTGCTTTATGCACAGTCTCTGGTGGATGGGGCCTTCCCAGGTGGTGCAGTAATAAAGAATCCACCTGCCATTGCAGGAGATGCAGAGGAGCTTGGCAGGTTGCAGTCCATGGGGTGGCAAAGAGTCAGACACGACGGAATGACTAACACACACACACACACATGCACACACTTGCTGCCAGATACAGTTGATTGAATCACGATTTGCTCCTAACTGAAGGCTGGCCAACTCATTCACAGGGAGGCCGGTGGCCTGGGCCTTGTGACTTGACTTTAAAAGGTAAACTGAGCCAATCAGATGATCTCTGCTGGAAATTTTAACTGACACCACAGAAATCAGCTGCTAGTTGGCTAGGAGCAGCAAAACAGAAAAGATACAAGGAAGCCTTGGGACTAGCGTGGCAACAATGGGGCAAAGGCAAGCTGAAGTTATTTTCAAAAATAAGACAAAACTGTTGGGTCATGAGGAGACAACCCAGCAAAGCCTTCCCATTACACTTAAATAAAATCCAAAGTTTTGCCTTGATCTCCAAATGGTCTTGCATTATTAAGACCATACTGACCTATCCATCTTTATTCCATGCCACCTTTCATGTTGTGGCCTACACTCCAGTCACATGTCCTCCCTTTTCGGTCCCTTGATCCAGCCGAACATATTTCTGCCTCAGGGCCTTTGCATCCAATGTTCCCACTGCTTGAAATCTCTCTGTTTACATGGTTCTTCTCATTCTTCAGGTCTGAGCTGACAAGTCACCTCTTTGTTTGCCAACTCTCAAAAGCAGATCACCTGTTATTCTTTATTATAGTCCATACTTATTCCCTTGATCACTCAGAAGGGTGTAACATTTTATCCTTTGTGTATTTGTTTACTTACTAGAAGATAAGTTCTGTGAGACCAGTGTCCTTAACTGTCTTGTTCTAGCTTTTCAGCTGGTAAGTGCTCTACGTGAAGGAAAGAAAAAAAAAATGCATTAAGTACCATTTAGGGGAAAGCAGGTAGCCCAAGGAGAGGAAAGAGTGGCTTTCTTGGATTCTAATAGCCTCTCTGTCCCGTTTCCTCCTGGCCCAGTCGTATTGCAGGTGTAGTCCTCAGATCTCTGGGAGACTTTTTCTAAATTCCTTCAACAATCTCCTCTTTCCTCAAGCAAGCTTGAGTGGGTCTCTGTTCCTAGTCACCAAGTGAATATTGATTAGAACTTCTGAAGCATCCAGAGCTGGGAAACACCCAGCCATCTGGGAGCAGCTGAGAGTCCCTCTTGGGGACAGCAGGATAGCTGGACCAGAATAGTATTTAGTCAGGATGTTTCTAGAAGAGGGGTCAGAACCTCAAAGCCAGTTTGGTTCAGAAACAACCAAGACTGAGAAAGAACCGGGGACCAGAAACCAAGGGTCAGTGTCTGAGGGCCAGTAAATCGTGAGCCTAAAATCAAAGCCACCATAAAAGCAATGGCAAGGCCATGTTATTAGCTGAAAGCAAGCACCTCCTGGGTGTTAGGTAAAATTTGTGGACTGCTGATTCCTTCTTTGCGAATAACAAAACCAACCAAACAAAAACCAGTTTTAAGATGGTGGTCTGTGGGGACTTCCCTTGTGCCCCAGCGGTTAGGACCCGGCACATTCACTGCCACAGGTTTGCTCCCTGGTGGGGGAACTAAGAACCTGCAAGCCTCATGGCACAGGGGAAAAAAAAAAAGAGATGGTGATCTGGACTTTAGAGGTCTTTCTCTGATGCTTTAAGTAAAAACCTCTTGGCTGCAAGTAATACTCAGTTCTAACTTAACTAGATTGTATTGATCAGGTAAACTAAGTTATCATAATAACCTCCCAAATTTCTAGGGTTTAACTAAATAAACCTTTATGCCTCACTCACACAAAGTCCAGTGCAGGTGTTTCTGGCTGAGTCACACTCCTGGATGACTCTGCTCCAAGCTGTAACTCAGGGACCAAGCTGCTTCTGTCCTGCAGCTGTACCATCTTGTGGCTTCAGGGTGGCCTGATCTCATCCACCTGGGTAGATGGGGGACGGGGAGGAGAGAGTGGTGGTGGTGAGAAAGCGGAGGATCATGCCCCTAAATTCAATCACCTTGACCCAGAAACAACCCATTCATTTCATTAGTAAGAAGAGTCACATGGCTCCATCTAGATTCCAGGGGAAGTGATGTTGAAAACATCATCCATGGCTGGAGAGTTGCTTCCTAGTAATAACTCTACGTGACGTAAGGCAGGCATTGATCTTTAGCAAGTGACTGCTCATCTTTGCTATTCAACTTAAGTAAGAAAAAATGTTGCCTTTGCAAAAAAAAAATCTCAAGATAAAGAGGCCCTCAGGTTAGTTAATGGCTTCCCTGGTGGTTCAGTGGTAAAGAATTCACTTGCAACACAGGAGATGCAGGAGACGTGGGTTCTATCCCTGGGCCAGAAAGATCCCCTGGAGGAGGGCATCGCAACCCCCTCCAGGATTCTTGCCAGGAAAATCCCATGGACAGAGGAGCCTGGCAGGCCACGGTCCATGTGGTCACAAAGAGTCAGAGATGACTGCAGCTATTGAGTACGCACACACACAGGTTAGTTAATTCAGCAGCTTAAAGATAAATCCAAGGACCCAATGACTTTCCATCTTTCCAGACTTCCATCCTTGGGCCAGTATCCATCATACCCAGGTACAATATCCCATCATAGACAGGTGCATCGAGATGGTGCCTCTTTACTGTGTGTCTTTAAGAGGGAAGAAATCTTTCTTAGAAGCTACTCCATTAGATTTTCCCCTTATTCTCTTTGGCCAGAATTGGGCCACATGTCCACCCATAAGCCAGTCACTGATAAGGGGAATAAAATTACCATGAGGGATCCAGACCAGTGGTTCTTAGCCTTGGATGCCCATTAGCACCATCTGCAGGACGTTTTTTAAAATACAAATGTTCAGACACCCCAGCAGCTCTCAACTTAATTCGTTGAAAGGGGGCCTGAGCTTCAGTAGTCGCCAGTGACAGATTAAGGAACAAAGTCCATTTACATTCTTGTTTAGCTTGATCCGTGAGATGCTTATAAAAATTGGGAACTTGGAGTGATAAAGCAAATGGGGAAAATGATAGCAACCGGTGCATCTGGATAAAGGATAGCAGAAGAAGCTTTTTTTTCATTCTTGTGATTTTTTTTCTATAGGCTTGAGATTATACCAAAATTTAAAGTTACAAAAAAGGGGGGGTGATGGGAACTTACATATAAAAGCCAGGATTTTGAAATTCTCTTGAAAATCTGAAAATCTGGAGAAGCAGGGTCTGTATTCCTGCAGAAAATAAAAAGCAGACCTGATAATAGAGCCCAGAACTCTGACCAAGTACATCCAAGGCAAGGGCCCTGGCATCAGTGTCATTATCCGGAGCTCAGGTGAGTCTTAGAATCAGTCTCGGGACTCGGCGTCTGGAATCCTTCCCATTTCTATTCATTTTCTTCTATCTGCTCCATCCTCTTCCAGCCTCTAAGTATAGCTTGGATTATTTTCTGCCAAATGCAGCACCTTGCACTTGCCCACACTGAAAGCTCATCCCTGGCAACTCCTCTGCCCACTCACGCAGCCTGGTGAGCTCTTCCTGCGACGACGTGTCGCCAGCGGCTTGGCATTTCACTCCCTGGCACAGCGAAGTGTCACCGGCGCATGTGGCGCTCTCACCACTTACTCCTCCGGATCAGTCAGGCAAATGTCAGCGAAGACCCAGCCCAGCACTGACACCCCACTGTTTTCAATTAATTGATTAACTAACTCATCACAACCCAACCAAGCCTCTGGTGGCAAGCGAAAGTGGCCAGCTGCGGTTAATGTAAACAACAGAGGAATTTTGTGCAAGGCAAAACTTCTTAACGGTGGTACAAGCAGCACTGGGGTCTGGATAACTCTGCTCTGGTGCTGCCCTGAGCATTGCAAGATGTTTAGCGGCAGCCCTGGCTTCCACCCACCAGATGCCAGGAGCACAACTGCCCTGCCCCACCCCCTACGTTGTGACAACCCAGAATGTCTCCAGACAATGGCAGAAGTTTTTGGTGGGGGTGGGGGAATTCAAAGCTGCTCCTAACAGAAAGGCTTAAGGATGAAGCCTGAGAAAAGATGGCAATCTTGAAACAGAGCAGGACCGTGTGGGGCTCCTGGGCCTGGAAGCACTTGTGTCCCCCATTCCTTCCTTGTTTATAGAGAGCAGACTCCAGTCTCCATGATCTTCCTTGAGTTCCAGAGGGCAGATTCAATTTGTTGCTACTCAGGGAATGGAGGGGGGCCTGCAGAGATAAGGAAGGAACAGTCTAGAAACAGTGGTGCAACCTTGAGGCAGGGTTCTGGTTCCCCCTCAAGGGGTACCTATAACAATATCTTTGAGCTCTTTATAGAACTAAGTGAGTGAGTGAAGTTGCTCAGTCATGTCCGACTCTTTGCGATCCCATGGACTGTAGACTACCAGGCGCCTCCATCCGTGGAATTTTCCAGGCAAGAGTACTGGAGTGGGTTGCCATTTCCTTCTCCAGGGAATCTTCCTGACCCAGGGATTGAACCCAGGTCTCCCACATTGCAGACAGACACTTTACCGTCTGAGCCATAAAGCCCCCAACAAATGGAAGATGTTAGCATTCTTCATTCCAGAGAAGACCACTTGAAGCTGGATTAAAGGAGTTCCAGCCCTGCACACACCTAATCCTTATCAGCAACCCCATGCTTGAACCATTGCTATAAAACTCCTCACCAAATCCTCCCAGGTTGGGATACACAGTTATTCAGGGCACAAGCCCACTGGGTTCCCCTTTGCCTGGCAAAGAAATAAAGCTCTTCTTTTCTACTTCATCCAAACTTTGTCTCTATTCTATTCAGCCCCAGTGCGTAGGGGCTGAGTTTTTGGCATCATTCTGAAACCTTGTAGGGTTCTAGACAGCAAGGACCGTTAGATGGTTGGATGTGAATCCTGGTTCCATCATTTTTATTTGTCTGACTTAATCTCTCCATGCTTCAGTTCCCTTATCTTTAAAGGGAGATAATCAGGATAAACTATGTTCCATGGTGGAAACAAATGACCCCCAAATATTAATAGTTTAAAATACAGGCTCTGTGTCTGATGGGGGTCAGCTGGGGTTTTGTTCATGTTGCTCAATAGAGGGTCCACCATCTGGATATTGCTGGTCAAAATGACAAGGAGAAAACAAAGAGGTGTTAAACTGGCCCTTAAAAGTTTCTGCCTGGAAATGATACATGTCATTCCTGTTCATATTTCATTGATCAAATAAGTTAGGTGGCAATACTGAATTTAAAGGGGACAACAAAGTGAAAACCTACCACAAGCCCAAAGAAAGAAGAAGAGGAAATATTGATTGACAAACAGCACTAAAGTTGAACATGAGTAATAACAATACTGACCTTATAAGTTTGCTGGGAATAGTCAACAAATTAATCATACAAAGTTCTCAGAACAGTGCCTGGCATCTATTAACTACTCTATAAATATTGGCTTATTATTACTGGTTAATTCAGCCAGTGTTCATTGAGCACTGTGACGGTCCATTTCATGTGAATATCCCAGTAGCCTCCTCAAACACTCATCTTGGTGTTGCTCTGAAGGATTTTACAGATGTGATTAACATCTGTAGTTGACATTACGTAAAAGGAATTATTTTCAACAATCTGGGCGGCCTGACGCAATCAGTTGAAGGGCCTTAAGAGCAAGCCAAGGTTACCCTGAAGAAGAAGGAATTCTGGGGAATCTCCTGGTGGTCCAGTGGTTATAACTCAGTGCTTTCACTGCCAGGGACTGGGTTCACTGGGTTCAGTCCCTGATCAGGGAACTAAGATAATGCGGGATGTGTGGCATGGCCAAAAAAAAAAAAAAAGAAAAGAAATTCTTCCTGAGGACAGGAGCATCAGCTCCCGCCCAAGTTTCCAGGCTGCCCTTCCTAACAGCCTGTGCTACGGATTTCAGGTTTGCCCAGCCTGCCCCGCAATCACATAAGCCAATTCCAGGCAATCAGTCTCTTTACAAGAACTTTCCTGGTGGTCCAATGGTTAAGACTTTCAATGCACTTTCAATGCAGGGATCTCAGGTTTGATCTCTGCTTGGGGAACTCGGATCCCGTATGCTGTACTGTGTGGCCAAGAATAAAATATAATAATAATAAATATTTAAAGGAATAGTGAAAGTAATAACTGATAATAAAAACTCTTTTCAGCCTTACCTGTCCATTTCTTACCCCTCCCTGCTTTCCCTTTTCTTCCTACCTCTTGTTAAAGACATAAGTTCTAGGTTTTATTCCCCACTCCTGTGGTGACTCATTTCTGATTTCTGACCCTTTAGTCCTGACTCCCCAGCCCCCCTGGGGGGCGTTTCCTGGTTTGTCGCATCCCCCTGGATCTTTGTTTCCAGCCAACACCTGCCTCCTTAGATGGCTAGCGGTTTCTTCTTCCACGTTGGGCATCCTTAAGGCTGAAGAGCTTGGGAGAGCAGAAATGTTGAGACACATGACGTCGGGACCAACTGCCCCCAAAGTAGGCCTCAATTATATACTGATTATGTTGAATTAAAGTTAAGAAACAATTGATGTAAGAGGACACTTAGACCCTCCGCTGTGTCTCTCTGGAAGCAGCAAATAAACTTCCCATGTGACACATACTACTATATATGAAATAAATAACCAACAAGGGAACAAGGAACTATAATCAGTATCATGTAATAACCAGTAAGGGAAAAGGATCTGGAAAAAAAATGGATATTTATGTATATATATATATATATATATATATATATATATATATAGCTGCATTACTTTGCTATACACTTGAAACTAACATAACATTGTAGATCAACTGTACTTCATTAAAAACAAATAAATGAATTTTTGAGGGCAGAGAATCCCCAAGTCAAAGAAAATCAGTCAATCAATAAGTATATCAATCATTAAATTTCTCATGGGAAAGGTCCATTCCCTGCATCTGGAGGTAAAAACGGACACCCTTATCATCAGAAACAAGGGATTTGAGGTGAGAAAACTGTATAAACAAGTCTTGTTACCTCTTTAATTTACTTTCCCCAAGCCCAAACTCTGTTTAGGTAATTCACTAATTAAGAAAAGTGAAAGTGTTAGTTGCTCAGTCATGTCTGACTCTTTGTAACCCCATGGACTGTGGTCCACCAGGCTCATCTGTCCATAGGATTCTCCAGGCAAGAATACTGGAGGGGGTTGCCATTCCCTTCTCCAGGGGATCCCCCCAACCCAGGGATTGAAGCCAGGTCTTCCCCATTGCAGGCAGATTCTTTACCACTGAGCCACTAGGGAAGCCCCCAAAGCCTAATTTTCTTTGTCTCACCCATTCCTCAAACCTTTATTTCTTTGTCTATTAAGTATAAAAGCTGCCTGAGTTGGCCACTTCTTAGATTCCATTTCTATAAGACCTCTGTTCATACAAATTAAAATTCGTCTCTTTTTCTCCAGTTAATCTGTCTTGTGTCCATTTTATTATGAGTCCAGCTGCAAGAACTCAAGAGGGGAAGGAGGTAAATTTGCCCCTCCTCAACAATGACCATGACCGCTATGCCTTGGGAAGTTCCATTTGCTGCCTCGACCCCACCTTCCCTATCAAGTTCAAGTTTGTGCTCTGTGACTTTAGACAAGTGACTTTCCTGCTTCAGTTTAACTTAGCTGCTGGAGGGGATCAGGATATACCATCTTGAAATATGCCACTTCGGCAGAGGATTATTTTGAGCTGAAGGCAATCAAGAAACAGCAAATGCAGAGAAAGCTCTTTATCCTCCTCTTTTCTGCCTAAAGGCATAAATTTCCCTCTGTGAAGGTGTGCCCCCTCCTCAATTCTGTACTAAAAAGAGGAAACAACTCTTATCACACTGGCGATGGTGCCAACTTTGAATTTGCACAAAGAAATTGAATTGAAATAACCCTTATCGTCCATCATTTCTCCCATATATTTACCTTCCCACAATCTACTGCTCCTAGAAGCCCAAACCTTTTTGTTAAAATGGTATATAACCTCTCAGACTAAACCATGCAACTCAGATTGGGACTTGAACCCATGGTCTTTTAGCTGAGACCACACACTTGGTCTCAGGACTTAATGAAGCCCAGCTTCTTGAAGTCTCTTCCCAGAAAGAATTCAGTGAGAGACAAAGGGATGGGTAAGAAGTGGATTTATTTAGGGAGAAATACACTCCAGAGACAGAATGTAGGCCATCTTAGAAAGCAAGAGGTCCCAAAATAGGGGATATTAGTTTTAATGCACTGGGGAATTTCATAGGCTAATGAGTGGGAAGATTATTCAACTGTTTTGAGGAAGTGGTAGGGATTGTTAAGAAACAAGATTCAGCAAGGAACCTTGACCTCCTCCTTAGCTGCCTAGAGAATGTAGATAGAGGACCTGTTATAGCAAGGGAATATCACCATAGACACTATAGTAAGACATTAGGTATATAGACAGGGAGGAACATAACAAGGCCTATTTGTTAAAACTCCTCTGTGTCCCACTGCCTCTGCCTGAACCAGCAAACATTTATTTACCAAATATTTGCTTTTCCATATCCATGTGAATTACCTTCCTTACCTTTGCAGTCCCAGATCCCTACCCCTAACATCCTCTTCTATCTTAAGCTGAAGATGGTATTTAAGGTGAAGGTTTCAGTCGTTTTAGTAAATTACTCCATTTTCCTGGGCTCTCCCATGTACACTTGTTATTAAACTTTTGCTTGGTTTTCTCCTATTAATCCGTCTCATGTCAGTTTAATTCTTAGGCCAGCCAGAAGAACCTCTAAGGGAAAAGGAAACTGTCTTCCTCCCCGACACTCTTTTTCTGTTACCTAGCATTTCTTAGTTTAATTTGCATGGACCCATCCACTCAGTTAAACAGTGTAAGAGGAAAAGTATTCTCCTCCCCTATACTGCAAAGTGGGAATCACAAGAGAACCCACCTTCTATTTGTGCAGTGAGGACTAAATGAGGCAAATACTTGTGTAGTACTGAATACATGACCAGCTCATAGTCAGTGCTTAGTAACTGAGAACTTAGATAATTACCACTTCTACTATTGATGAAAAATTAACCAATCTAGGAAAGACATGGAATGTTTTATTCAAGCCAAATGGAGAATGTTAGCACGGTCACACAATCTTTTGAGACAGAGGCAGGGCTGTACATTAAATGATGTGTTTTTGACAATCTACAAGTACAAAGTGAGTAGTGGGTCATGAGTCATTATGGCCCCTTACAAGATTAAGAAAAGTTATCTCCTAAGGAGCAATGAATCTCGATGAGATTAAGGAGGAAGTTTATCTCCTAAGGAGGTCTGATTAATGCCTGCTAAATTGCTTCAGTCATGTCTGAGTCCTTGCAACCCTATGGACTGTAGCCCACCAGGCTCCTCTGTCCATGGGATTCTCCAGGCAAGAATACCGGAGTAGGCTGCCATACCCTTCTCCAGGGGATCTTCTCAACCCAGGGATCAAAGCCACATCTCTTATGTCTTCTGCACTGGCAGGAGGGTTCTTTACCACAAGCACCACCTGGAAAGCCCCCATGCAGATGCACACAGCACACGAAAGGGACTTCCCTGGTAGTCCAGTGGCTAAGACTCTACTTTCACTGCAGGGAGCATGGGTTCGATCCCTGGTTGGGGAACTAAGATCCCACAAGCTGCATGGTCAAAAAACAAAACAAAGAAACAAAAGATACAATAAGTACTAAAGGGTAGGGAGGAAGCCCAAACAGGCAAAGAAACACTCTATCAAATTTTTCCCATCTTGCCATAAATTATGAATTTTGTTTCATCACTCGCCCTCTCGATCTTCATCCCCAGCCCTGGTATGTTTGCCCCTTGTGGTCTCAGGACAATTTTGAGAAAGGTGAACAGCTGAGTCACTGAAATGTAACCAGTTTTATTAACTACAACAAAGCTGGTGTTGACAAAATAAGTTAATCCGTCCATCTAAGAAAGAAATGGAAAATTTTATTTGAGCCAAACCAAGGATAATAACCTGGGAAGAGCATCTCAGAAAACTCCAAGAACTGTTTCACCCATTAGAGGCCAAGGCATAGTTTTATGTTTTTTGAAATAGAGGACTGTACGTTTAATGACATATTACTGACGGTTTATACAATCCAGATCTGTAGGTACAAGGTGGCGGATCATTGTGACCCCTTACAAGAGCAAGAAGGAATGTTACCTTTTAAGGTGTTGTCTTAGGAGAATGCTGCTATTTTGCTGATGGAGAAGTTTGGTCGATGCATAATGCAGGTACGCAATGCACAGTAAGGGGAGAGAGGAGACCAAAGGGCAGAGGACATGTTCTGTTCACTTTTTTCTAATCTTGCCATAAAATATGAATTTCATATCACACTGACATCCCCACTACAAGTCTCTCTCGAGAAGGGGAACTTCTACAATCTATATCTATTCATCTTTTCTTCAAACACACCCTCTCCCATAACATAATGAGATGCTTCCTTTTAGCAGGGAGCCCCAGGGACCTGGCTTCTGTCTCCCTACTTCTATCCACTCTCAGGCACCCCATGATCAATGTGTCCGTATTGCCATCTCAGCTGTAGGGGACTCACAAGAAGTCTTGTGCTTTGAAGGATCCCACTTACCTACATTTTACATATCAAGAGGGAAGAGGATGGCAAATCATTATTGGCAGGAAAGATAGGGGAAATAGCAGAGGTCGTGTATTCAAAAGCAATTAGTTGGGACAACAGAAGGAACAAAAGGAGAGACATTATGCAAATGGAGGCCATTCCATCCCTCAGAAGATAATGTCCTCTTTGAACACAAAGGGAAGGCTTTTAAAGCAGCCCAGTTCTTTCCAATTCTGTTCAAATATTAAGCTTCCTCATGATTAATATTAGGCCTGGGTAGTGTCAGGGCTCTGAAACATTAACACTTTCATATTCCTCAGTAATGATGTTAGTATTCACTGTATTAGATTTTAAATATTTCACAACATTGGGCAGGAGTCAGTACAGTCATAAATCTTTTATTTCTACCAAATAACTCAGAGCTGGCACGAGCCCATACTGCTCTTCCTTTTGTAACGTTTCCTCCATGTAGTCTTTTGAGGGCTACTAAATTGGGGATAGTCTTCAATAGGAAGTCCATTCTCTGGGAAGCAAGTAGTGTCTGATTTCAGTTACTTTTGGAGGAGAAAGCAAGGTGTTACCAAACTCTGAGTGCCACTCAAAAGCCAAATTCAAATATCGAGAGTCAATTGGAAAGAAAACTTAGGTTTTTTCAGGAGGCTAGCAACCTGGGGAGAAGGCTGACTTGTGTCCAAAAACCAATTGCAAAGATTCTGCTCAACCATGAAGTTTTCCCAGGTGTCTGAGACGATAAAGAATCTGCTTGCAGTGCAGGAGACCTAGGTTTGACTCCTAGGTCAGGAAGATTCCCTGGAGAAGGGGATGAAAACCCACTCCAGTATTCTTGCCTGGAGAATTCCATGGACAGAGGAGCCTGGTGGGCTACAGTCCATGGGGGTCGCAAAGGGTCAGATATGGCTGAGTGACTAACCCAACACACATAAGTTTTTGAAGGGAGAATCACTTGGGGAGCAGGTCAAAGTCTTCAAATCTTCTGCTGTGCGCTGACTTTCTTCTGATTGGTTAGTGGTGAAGTAAAAAGGCAGTGCTCTAGGAATCACGTGCTCAGCCTGAAGTCACCATCCTCCACCTGGAGGTGGAACTGCCTTAGTTCCAGCAGAAGAACTCAAAGGTATTTTGCTGTGCATATTCCATGAGGAGGAACCAGAACCCTGAAATGTTGTCTCTTTTCCTTTTTCTTTTTTTCCTTTTGGCCACACTTCATGGCCTGCAGGATTTTAGTTCCCTGACCAGGGGAACCCCTGCAGTGGAAGTGTAGAGTCTTAACCCTGCACTATTGCTTCTTGACTGTTCCTCCTAAGTTTCTGCATTCCCTCCCTCCCCTGGTAAGCAACTGTCTGAATCTGCCCTTTGGAACTCAGAAAAGTTCAAGGAGCCTGAATGAAGCTTATTTCCTACAAACAGAAATGGGGAAACCCTGAAAGGATTTGTACCCAGAAGGACCCCCCCCCCCAGGGTCCTGCTCTGTTTCAAAGGTAAGCAGAATTGGAAAATATCCCCTTTATCTTTGCACCCCTTCTTCATGGACCAGGATTCTTCTTGCTCTCCCCATGAAGAAACTGTGACCGAGTCCAAGCTTGCTCTGCTCACCACACAACAGGCCAATGAATCTGAGAGACAAAGTGTTGAGGCAAGGAGTATAACTTTATTCAGAAAGCTGGCTGATCAAGAAGATGGCAGGTTAATGTCTCAGAGTAACCATCTTGTCAGGGTCTGGATGCCAGGTCAGGGACAGAAGCCCTGAGGAGCTAAAATCAAAAGGCAGGATAGAGAGGGACAGGCAGTGGGGAAATAAAGTGAAAGGGAGGAAGAGGTGGGGGGTCTTCAGCCTTCCAAAACATCTCTGGGAATGGCCAGATTTTGAAAGCAGTGTATTAATGTCTTCTTTTTGTTGTAGCTATTCACAAGTGGCAGGGTCAGATTATGTTTCTATGAGCTGAACAAAGGTACTTTAGTTTACAGTCAGGCAGACAGGCAGGGTCCTCTGAGGCAGGCTGTTATGTGTGATTATAATAACAAAAGTAATGAAGAGCAAGTCAAAGAAACAGTTTCCAACATGGAGTCAGAATTGGCTTCTTCTCTGCAACAAAACCAGGAGAAATGGAGATCAGAGTTCATCCCTCCCATGGGCAGAAGAGAGCAGAGTACAGGAGAGGTATTACCAGAAGGGGAACCCCTTCCAGGGCCCGAGATTGGGTTCCTGTCTAACACTCAGAAATGAATTGTCCAAGGAGACATACATACTGACCAAGTAAGGGAATTTATTGGGATGTGGTGCCCAGGCGGAGGGCAGTGTGGTAAAGCAACCCAGAGAACTTCTCTGCCACATGGCTTGTAGACTGAGTATATGGTGGTGGAGTTCGTCCTTCGGGTTTTCTCTGGCCAGTCACCTTGCATGAAACTGAGCAGGTCCCTGTGGGGCTCTGGGCATGGAAACCTTTCTTTGTCCCCCACTTTTTGTTTGTAGGAAAGAGGTTTCAGCCTCCATGACTTTCACTGAGTTCCAAAGGAAAGGTTCAAACCATTGCTTTGAATCAAAGGAGGAGGAGATGCAGAGAGAAGGGAAGAGCAGTCAGGAAATAATAGTGCAGCTCTGGGACAGAGTCCTGGTTCTGCCTCAAGGGATACACAGAACTATCGTTGAGGTCTTCTGCAGAACTAAAACCCACCACAAATGGAAGATGTTAACTACTTATGAAGCACTCTTCATTCCAGAGAATCACAGTTTGATAACCCTGAGAACCTCATCAGGAGAAGCTCATTAGGAGATACCACCTGAGGCCAGATTAAAGGAATGCAGGCCCTAGACACACCTCAGTCCTTATCAACAACCCTGCCCTTTGGACCATTGCTATGAAACTCCTCATCCAACCTCCCCCAGGTTGGAACACACAGTTTTGAGGGCATTAGCTCTCTGTGTCCCCCTTTCCTAGCAAAGCAATAAAACTACTGTGCCCAAAGCTCTGTCTTTGAGATTCAGTTCAGCACCAGCGTACATAGGCCAAGTTTCAGAACTACCCCTGTCCGTATTTGATCTGATTCAAGGCCTTTCCTAACAACATGTGTATCTCTCAGTCAAGATGTTTTCCAGCGTGAGAGTTGCTGGGAGTTTGACAGGACATATTATATGTTGGCATCTCCCTCCCTCCTTTTGGCCTCTCCTGAATTCTTTTGGCTGACAGTAGCTTGTCAGTTGCATGTTCTTTATCAGAACCTCCTGTTATGAGATGACTCATGCAGACGGTTATTATCCTGCATGGTCAGAGCAGGTCATTTTAGTCCATGGTTCCCTAACAGACAGATAGCAAGTTTAGAGAAAAGGATACTTGATGACATTACCAGTCTTCAGAGTGGGAAAGGAAAATAGGAGAAATTTAGGGGACAGAAAACATCCATGTCTTGGTGTACCACCCATCCATTGTTGACACCCCTCCTTGAGAGCCCACATTGCCATCCATTCAGTGTAGAATTCATTGTGACCTCAGTTGTCACAATGCAAAGTCAAGGCAGCCCTTCAAGCAGTGACAGTTTCAAGGAGCGCTTCCAATTAGAGACCCCACCAACCACCCCAAGTGACCAAGCACCTGAGACGTTCTGCTTTTATCCATCCCAGGGACTTACCCAAGAGTTGTTTCCCTCCTTTGAGCCCATGAGAGCTCTTCTTTCACTTTTCCAGGAAGATGGGGTGATTCACCCTTTAAAGGTAACTGGATTGTTCCTAGGAGATCCCACAGTCACCTGGAAGCTTCTCCTTAAAGATTGTGAGTCCTTCCACTTCCCACAGAATAGAGCTTGATTTCCCCCAGAGGGGCCCAGAGCATCACAATACAAAGACTCAAGAGACAGAGCATAACCTTCTAGGGCATGTTATGGCAGAGAAAATGACCCTAATTTCTGGCGTGGCCCCATATGCTGCATACATCAAAGCTGGGTTCTCATCAGAGACAGTCATGGTGTGTTAGGACTTCAGTTAGGGCCTCCGTGGCGATCCAGTGGTTAAAGAATCCACCTGGCAACGCACTGGACTTGGGTTCGATCCCTGGTCCAGGAAGATTCTCACGTGCCACGGAGCACTAAGCCCGTGCACAGCAGTAGAGCCTGTTCCATCCTCTGCAACAAGAGAAGCCACTGCAATGAAAAACAAGTAGTGCAACAAAGGGCAGTCCCCACCGCTCCAACTAGAGAAAGCCCAGTAGTAGTTCAGTCTCTCAGTCGGGTCCGACTCTTTGTGATCCCATGGACTGCAGCCAAAATGAATAAATAAATAAAACTTAAAAACAGATTTCAGTTGTCTGGCAGGGACTTTCCCTCACAGAATCCATCCTCTCTGCCCCTCTAATAGTATGGAAATTGTCTCATTTGCCAACATGAGATAAACAACTAATACAGAACCCAGACCGGGAGAGGGGAACAGATGCAATTTTTTTTTAAGTCCAAACACAAACGCTTAAATCTCAAGAAAGTATCCCTCTCCTTTGTCCATGAATATTCCCTTTATTTTAATATTATATTATGTATTATTACGCTAAAGACTTCAGCTGTGTGGATCACAACAACCCGTGGAAAATTCTTAAAGAGATGGGAATACCAGACCACTTTACCTGTCTTCTGAAAAAGCTGTATGCAGGACAAGAAGCAATAGTTAGAACCAGACATGGTACAACAGACTGGCTCAAAATTGGGTCAAGGCCGTATAATGCCACCTTGCTTTTTTAACTTCTATGCAGAGTATATCATGTGACATGCTGGGCTGGATGAAGCACAAGCTGGAATCAAGATTGCTGGGAGAAATATCAATAACCTCAGATATGTAGATGCACTGCCCTTATGGCAGAAAGTGAAGAACTGAAGAGCCTCTTGATGAGGGTGAAAGAGGAGTGAAAGGCTGACTTAAAACTCAACATTCAAAAAACTAAGATCATAGCATCCAGTCCCATCACTTCATGGCAAATAGATGGGGAGAATGTAGAAACAGTGACATACCTTATTTTCTTGGGCTCCAAAATCACTGTGGTGGTGATGGCAGCCATGAAATTAAAAGACACTTGCTCCTAGGAAGAAAAGCTATGACCAAACTAGACAGCATATTAAAAAGAGACATCATTTTGCTGACAAAGGTCCACATAGTCAAAGCTATGGTTTTTCCAGTAGTCTTGTACAAATATGAGTGTTGGACAATAAAGAAGGCTGAGCACCCAAGAACTGATACTTTTGAACTGTGGTGTTGGAGAAGACTCTTGAGAGTCCCTTGGACAGCAAGAATATCAGACCAGTCAATCCTAAAGTAAATCAGTCTTGAATATTCATTGGAAGGACTGATGCTGAAGCTGTAGCTCTAATACCTTGGTAACCTGATGCAAAGAGCCAACTTATTGGAAAAGCAGCTAATGCTGGGAAAGATTGAAGGCAAAAAGAGAAGACAGCGGCAGAAGATAAGATGGTTGGATAACATCACTGACTCAATGGACATAAATTTGAGCAGACTCTGAGAGACAGTGAAGCACAGGGAAGCCTGGCATGCTGCCGTCCACGGGGTTACAAAGAATTGGACACGACTTAGCAAATGAACAATAACAGTCATTATACATTAATTATATTAGTTATGATTACATTAGTTTTTAACTATAACATTATACAGTATTTTTCACATGCCCCTTCCTCAAGCCAAGATAACCCTCTCCCAGCCCCTCATAATAATAAAGCCCCCATGAGATCCAGGCTGGGCTCACATGTTACAAAATGTGCCATCTCAAATGTCTCCTGAATATTGAAGAGATGTCTCCTTGGCACTTTCTACTGGTGGAGAGAGTAAGCTTTGATATTTCTAGTTTTCCAAGGGTAAGAAAAAAGAGTCCTGGTCCATGGATGAGAGGTGCAGGGAAAGAAGGGGGCTGTGGGTTATCTCCACCCCAGGCAATGGCTTATTATCTCCTAAGGTAATTGAAGTCAGATGTGAGGTTAATTTCCCTTTTGTAAACCACTCCCATTTAGGCTACCTGAGAAATGTACTTGTCTCTTAAGAATTGACCTTGACCTTATCCCTTGAGAAGTAACAAACCTGGTCTTATTATTTTAAAGGCATAGCAAACCCTCTTTTGTCTTGGGTTTTATTACAACGAAGACCCATGTTTACTGAAAATGCCTTTACTTACCCTCCGGAGCAGTTATTCTCAATCCTGGCTAAGCATTAGGTCCAGCTTAAGAGCTTAAAAAAAAAACCCTATTCCCTATGTATAAATTCTAAACATACACCTGCCCTATGTCCCAACAATTCTACTCCTAATTAAGAGTATATGCTTAAGAAAAATGAGTGTACTGATGGGAATTTTTGGTGTGTACACCAAAAATAAGTATAAAATGTTCATCATATTTCATTATGTTAGCCAAAAATTGAAAACAACCAAATTTCTATCAGAAATAGGATGGATGCACACATTGTGGCATAGTCATTTGATGGAATAAACAACTGCTGACCCTCACAACATGGATGAATCTCACAGACCTGTTAAGGGAAAGAAGCTAAGCTCCAAAAGACTGCATGCTACATGGCCCCATTTCTATGAAGTCCAAGAACAGGTAAAATGAATCTCAGGTGATAGAAGTCAGAATAGTAGCACCCTATCCTAGGACCAAATGAAGGTAATGCCAAAGAATGCTCAAACTACTGCACAATTGCATTCATCTCACACGCTAGTAATGCTCAAAATTCTCCAAGCCAGGCTTCAGCAATACGTGAACTGTGAACTTCAGATGTTCAAGCTGGTTTTAGAAAAGGCAGAGGAACCAGAGATCAAATTGCCAACATCTGCTGGATCATCAAAAAAGCAAGAGAGTTCCAGAAAAACATCTATTTCAGCTTTATTGACTATGCCAAAGCCTTTGACTGTGTGGATCACAATAAACTGGAAAATTCTGAAAGAGATGGGAATACCAGACCACCTGACCTGCCTCTTGAGAAACCCATATGCAGGTCAGGAAGCAACAGCTAGAACTGGACATGGAACAACAGACTGGTTCCAAATAGGAAAAGGAGTACATCAAGGCTGTATAGTGTCACCCTGCTTATTTAACTTATATGCAGAGTACATCATGAGAAACACTGGGCTGGAAGAAACACAAGCTGGAATCAGGCTTGCCAGGAGAAATATCAATAACCTCAGATATGCAGATGACACCACCCTTATGGCAGAAAGTGAAGAAGAACTAAAGAGCCTCATGATGAAAGTGAAAGAGGAGAGTGAAAAAGTTGGCTTGAAGCTCAACATTCAGAAAACTAAGATCATGGCATCTGGTCCCATCACTTCATGGCAAATAGATGGGGAAACAGTGGAAACAGTGTCAGACTTTATTTTTGGGGGCTCCAAAATCACTGCAGATGGTGATTGCAGCCATGAAATTAAAAGACACTTACTCCCTGGAAGGAAAGTTATGACCAACCTAGATAGCACATTAAAAAGCAGAGACATTACTTTGCCAATAAAGGTCCATCTAGTCAAGGCTATGGTTATTCCAGTGGTCACGTATGATGTGAGAGTTGGACTGTGAAGAAAGCTGAGTGCTGAAAAATTGATGCTTTTGAAGTGTGGTGTTGGAGAAGACTCTTGAGAGTCCTTTGGACTTCAAGGAGATCCAACCAGTCCATCCTGAAGGAGATCAGTCCTGGGTGTTCATTGGTAGGACTGATGCTGAAGCTGAAACTCCAATACTTTGGCCACCTCATGCGAAGAGTTGACTCAGTAAAGACCCTGATGCTGGGAGGGATTGGGGGCAGGAGGAGAAGGGGACAACAGAGGATGAGATGGCTGGATGGCATCACCGACTCGATGGACATGAGTTCGAGTAAACTCCGGGAGTTGGTGATGGACAGGGAGGCCTGGCGTGCTGCGATTCATGGGGTTGCAAAGAGTTGGACACGACTGAGCGACTGAACTGAACTGAACTGACTGATCCTAGGACAGGGAGCTTCCAGGTGGCTCAGTGGTAAAGAATCCGCCAGCCAATGCAGGAGGTGCAAGAGATGCAGGTTCAACCCCTGGGTCAGGAGGATCCCCTGGAGTAGGACATGGCAAACCACTCCAGTGTTCTTGCCTGGAGAATCCCACAACTGAGTGCACACACAGACATCCTGGGGCAGTAGGAGGAATTGCTGCCTGGAAGAAGCATGATGGAGTTTTCAGCAGTAGCCGGAAAGTTCTATGGCTTCATCAAGTTGTTAGTATAATTCATGGGTATATATTTATGTAAAAATTCATTGGGCTGAAAACAAGATTTGTAAATTCTACTTTAATATACTATATGTATATATGTTAGTCACTCAGTCATGTCTGATTCTTTGTGATCCCATGGACTGTAGCCCACCAGGCTCCTCTCTGTCCATGAAATTTTCTAGGCAAGAATACTGGAGTAGATTGCCATTCCATTTTCCAGGGGATCTTCCTGACCCAAGAATGGAACCCGGGTGCATTTCAGGCAGATTCTTTACCATCTGACCCACCAGGGGAAGCCTTGGGATACACCATAACTCAATGCAAATTTTTATAAAATAAGCAAATTTACATAAAATACAAAATACCTAAGCCAGTACCCACTTTCCCTGAGAGTCTGATTCGGTTGAATTTTTGAGTAGGACCAAGACAAAGGGATATTTTAAGAGTCCCATGGGGATTTTTTTCCTAGCTTTATTAGGATATAACCAGCACAGAACACTGTATAAGTTTAAGGCTTACATAATGTTTATATATATTTATATATACATATATATATGTTGCAAAATGATTGCCTCAATAAGGTTAATGAACACATCCATCACCTTGTGAAATAAAATTCATATTTTATGGCAAGACAAGAAAAAGTTGAACGTAAAAAATGTTCTCTTCCCTTTGATTTCCTCTCTACTCCCCTACTGGGCACTGTGTGCCTGCATTACGCATCGATCAAAACTTGCCATCAACAGAAATACCTGCTCAACCATAAAGAGCAGCATTCTTCCAGCACCTACAAGACAACTTCTTAAAAGATAGCATTCCTTCCCAATCTTGTAAGGCGTCACATGATGCTTAGATTGTGTAAACTGCCAATAATGTGTCATTTAACACACAGCCTTCTGTCTCAAAAAACTTATATAACTGTGCTTTGACTTCTAACATGGAGAATAAAACTTCCTGAGAGGCTCTTCCTGGGTTATAATCCTCAGTTTGACTTGAGTAAGATTTCCCATTTCTTTCTTAGATTGATTAATTTTTCATACAGTTACAATTGTGTAATAGGGAACAACCTTTGTATTCTATTACAAGGTAATCACTAACTTGTTGCCCATAAGCTTAAATTATACATAATCGCCCGCCTCTGGGAACCCTGCCTCCCAGACAACGAGCATTAAGCTAAAATACCTTTATTTACCTCACAGGAAACATCCTGGCAAGGTTCACCTGTGAATGACTGCAGGAAGGAGGAAATTAACACATCCCCTCTGAAGGCTGATTGGAACCAGGAAAAGCTTGACTTTACTCCCTCCCCTTTTGAGGCAGGAGTTAGATGCTTCTCCCCGCCCCGCCCCACCCCCCAGCAGAGTAGATACTCCAAGAGGAGAATAGCGGGACAATCAAGGGAGGAGGCTCGGTCCTGCCCAGATAGAAAATAAGAGATCACATATTTCTCATTCTCAAAGTTAACAAACCTCGCCAACTACTCATGCACAGAAAGACTCCTTGGAGGTAAAAAGGGAGAGTGATGCTAAGTGATGCTAACTTCCCATAGGCCTCTTCAGTAGAATTCATCTTGGTTAAGAGGTGTGTGCACACGCATGGGAGTATCCTGAGATATACCAAATACGGACTCTGAACCAGGCAAATCAAAATGACTGGCCAAAAGAAACCAGGAAGAAATGCCCCATATAAGTGATTTTAAACTGCCACGAAAGCATGACTCTGACTCTCTGAGCAAGCCCTTGTGTCTGTCCACACATACTGTACTCTTTTTTCCTCCTAATAAACACTTCACTTGATTCACTACTTTCTGTCATTGTGGGAATTCTTTTCCGCAAAGCTGAAGACCTGGGGCCTTGTCACTGACCGCCGGTCTAGTGGCTAGGATTCAGTGCTCTCTCTGTTGTGACCTGGATTCATTCTCTGGTCAGGAACCAAAGCCCTGCTTCAAGCTGCTGCTGGCCAAGGCCACCTGAGGTCACCTTTTAGTATAAAAGAAACCTGAATTCTAACTTAGGCAAGATGGTTCTTTGAGACACTATTCTACCATCTTCTCAGTCTGCTGGCTTTCCGAATAAAGTTGCCATTCTTCACCCCCAACGACTCGAATTTCAATTCACTGGCCTGTTCTTCATTGAGAGTATGAACTTGGACTCAGTAAGTGGATGTGTGTGTGTTTGAGAATTATTAAGGTCTCGCTTAGCATCTTTCAAACAGACAATACAGCATTGTTAACCATAGTGACATACTGAACATTACGCCAGTCTTTTATACAAAGACTGCTTTGAGAATACTGTCCCAGACGAGTGGACATGTGCTCAACTAGCTTCTCTCTGTCTGACCCTATGGAGGAAAGGGGAGAACATCCTGGCACAAGAAATCTGGTTTACTGGACTGAAGCAGATGACAA
This sequence comes from Cervus elaphus, assembly GCF_910594005.1. Lineage (NCBI taxonomy): Eukaryota > Metazoa > Chordata > Mammalia > Artiodactyla > Cervidae > Cervus > Cervus elaphus. The sequence goes on from NC_057824.1 coordinate 36,112,999, forward strand.
GGCCTTAAGGCATAAGGAGAGCTTCTTACTCATCCGTGTTCCAAATCTAATTATTTAGGCAATGCAATGCATGCAGAGGAAACCAGTCCCAGGAGGCCAACCCCAGAGTTGAAATCGTGTATCTCTGATTGAACCCAGACAAAGCCCATGTTGGAACCCACGGTCTTTTAGCTGAGATCACATACCTGGTCTCAGGACTTAATGAAGCTCAGGTTCTTGATGTTGTATCACAAAAAGATATCAGTGAGACACACAGTGGTAGGTAGGAAGTAGATTTATTTAAAGAGAAACACCCTCCACAGACAGAGAGTGGGCCATTTTAGAAGGCAAGAACAGCCTTGAAATATGGCATGGTTAGTTTTTATGGGCTGGGTAATTTCATAGGCTAATGAAAGGCAGGATTATTCCAATGATTTTGGGGAAGGAACAGAGATTTCCAGGAATTGGGCCACTTCCTATCTTTTGGTCTTTGGTGGCCAGCCTTGTAACTGTCATGGTGGGTGTGTCACTTAGATTATGCTAATATATCACAGTGAGTGTATAATGAGGCTTGAGGTCCACTGGAAGTTGAATATTCCACCATCTTGGACCTAGTTGATTCAAACCAGTTTTTGTCATGTCCTATGCCTATGTTAAAGATGATGAAGGACAGGGAAGCCTGGCATGCTGCAGTCCATGGGGTTGCAAAGGGTCAGACACAACTGAGCAAATGAACAACAAAATGACTATGTTGGGCTTTGCAGGTGGCGCTAGTGGTAAAGAACTCGCCTGCCAATTCAGGAGACATGAGACTCAGACTCTATCCTCGGGTCGGGATGATCCCTGGAGGAGGGCAAGGCAACCCACTTCAGTATTCTTGCCTGAAGTACCCCATGGAAATAGGAGCTTGGCAGGCTACAGTCCACAGGGTCACAAAGAGCCGGACTGGACTGAAGCGACTTAGCACACATGCACGCTAGGCTATGTCATTCTTTTAAAGACTGTGCCATGCCCCCTTTCCTTGTTTTGGAGTCATTTAACCTTACTGTTGCATGGGAAAGTAGAAAGGCCCTGAAAAGAGAAGAACCAGCCTACCAAGCTGCAGTTCTTGCCTCTCCAGTGACTCCCAACCTTGACTGTCCAATCAAATCATCTGGGGAGCTTTTCAAAATCCCAATGCCAACGCTGCATTCCAGATTCTCTGGGGGCAGCCCAGGCATCAGTATTTTATAAGGCTTCCCAGATGATTCCATTGGGAAGCCAAGGTTGAGAACCACTATTCATAACCACAGGCCACACCCAGGCATTGAAGCACAGTGATCTTGGCCACTATCCAAGAATCTGACCCAATTCCATTAGTGCTGCCTTCTCCTAAAGAGAGATGGGAATTGGAAGGAGGAGGGATTGGAGACCTCCTCCCCTCACCGGCTCTGGGGAAGGCGCTGTTCTGGGTGTCCTGCAGCTTGAATATAAAGACTTTGTCAAGGACCTGTAATCTCGCAGCTGGAGGACACAAACCCCACCAGCCACTGAGTGGACACGAAACTTCTTCCTCTGTGCCTGATTGTTCCGATAGTCAGCCTGGTTCCGCTGTGGTCCACGGTTCCCAGAATCGCCTTCCCTGAGTGGTTCCAGGTTACAGTTGCCCATTTTTTTGAATGTTCACAGTGGTGAGAGAGAGAGATGTTGCCATGTTTCAGTTTTCCCCGGCTCTGCTCTGTACACTGCATCCAGCCCTTCTCCTGAGTGCCCTCCGGACCTGCTGACCCACAGTGACCCCATCACCGCCACATGCTTCACTGAGCATGCGCAGAGGCAGCAGCTAAAGAACCAACAGCTTCCCTCGGGTTTCTGCACCAGCTCTTCTGTGGTCTCACTACTACAGCCGGACGTGGCCAGCTTCCGGGCTTTCTGACAATCTCTGACTCATTCACCCGTGTCCTTGCTTCGAGTGAGCGCCTTTGCTGATTCCCCCATGCCCTTTTTTGAACTCTTAATTCCCCAGTTCCTCCCACAGTTGGGTAAATTCAAATTCTTTTAATCCCTGGTAACCTAACATTCATCATGGTTCTGCTTTTCTGATTCGACCCTGATGGATACAGCACAGAAGGGCAGGGGGAGCGGTCCAGGATGTTGGAAATGTTCTATATTTTGATCTGGGCAGTGATTACATGAATACTATATGTATCTATGTTTTTAATTAATTAAACCTTATTCTTAAGACATTCACATTTTACCATTCAAATGTGCATCTAGAGCACATTCAAATGTGCTCAGTCGAGTCCGACTCTTTTTGACTCCATGAACTGTAACCCGCCAGGCTTCTCTGTCCATGGGATTTCCCAAGCAGGAATTCCAGAGTGGGTTGCCATTTCCTCCTCCAGGGGATCTTCCTGGCCCAGTGATCAAACCCAAGTCTCCTGCATCTCCTGCATTGACAGGCAGATTCTTTACCACTGAGCCACTTTGAGAAGCTATGCATCCCAACAATTTTTTTTAAAGAGTGGCTTAAGACAGTAGTCCCCAACCTTTTGGGGCACCAGAGACCAGTTTCATGGAAGATAATTTTTCCATGGACCAGTGGAGGAGGGATGGTTTCAGGATGATTTGAGCACATTACATTTGTTGTGACTTTATTTCTATCATTACAATAGCTCCACCTGAGATCATTAGGCATTTGATCCCAGAGGTTGGGGACCCTTGGCTTAAGAGACTTTATCAGCCAAATAAAGCAATTAAAGCAGAAAGATAGATTGAGGGCAAACCCATTTGGACACCCGCCTGGGCCACAGACCCCCCCAGGCCCAAGCTTGCCTGCTCACCTCCTCCCAGGCCCCAGCCCATCTCTCTCTCTGCTGCTACTGCTGAATATGCAACAGTCCTTCTAAGGACTCCTCTGCCTGCTGGCTTTGACAATAACAGATCGTGATTACAAATGGCTTTAGACTGAAGAAAGATCTTTGGTCTTCATTAAGGTTTATTTGTGACTGTTCCAATGGTGGTTTCTGAGGCAGAGAAAGAAAGCCGATGTAATTAGGCCCTCCTAATTGCAGTCGTCGCTGATTGCCTGTATTAAAAACATTTGAGGAAGTGTAGCAATTAGAGCTTCGGGAAATATTGTAAAACAAAGTGAAAAGAGGCCTCCAAGTGAAAGGATGCAGAGAGGCAGCCAGGAGCCCCCTGCCCGGCTGGAGTGGACCCCGAGTGACCCTGGATGGCTGAGCCCGTCACCCCCAGGCAGTGGCTGCAAGAGTCTCGGGAGATAAAGGCATGTTTCCTCCAGTCACCCTCCAGACAAGACTGAATTAACCTGTGGAGAGACAGTTTTGCAAACAGGATAATAATGCCAGGCACATATTAATATACATATATACGCATCTGCTGGCTAAATCCACGCAAGAAGCTGCAGCATTGTCTCCATTAAAGTTGAAGAAACCGAGGTCCCAGGGACTTGCCTGGTGATCCAGCGGTTAAGGGCTTCCCAGGTGGCTCAGTGGTAAAGAATCTGCTGCCAATGCAGTTGACACAGGAGATACAGGTTGGATCTCTGGGTCAGGAAGATCCCCTTGAGAAGGAAACAGCAATCCACTCCAGTGTTCTTGCCTGGGAAATCCCATGGACAGAAGAGCCTGGCGGGCTACAGGCCATAGGGTTGCAAAGAGTTGGACATGACCGAGGGACTGAGCAAGCACGCACATCAGTGGTTAAGACTGTGCGTCCACCGCCGGGGCTGTGAGTTCAATCCCTGGTCAAGGAACTAAGATCCCGCATGCCGCTCAGTACAGCCAAAAGAAAAAGCCCTGCCAAAAACAAAAACAAACCCAAAAAATGCTCCTGAGGTCTTCACTGAAGGAGAAAATAGAAAATTTTCCAAGGTCACGTACACAGGTGTCAGACCGGAATTCAATGCGCATGCCCATAGCTAATACATAATTCTGTGTCTTTCTCATTTCTGATGAACTGGTTCCTCTCACCATCGGCACCCCAGCAAGGCAGGCTTGCTTATGAGTTCACACCATCCCCTCCCAACAACCCTTATCATGTCTCCTTCAAGAACATCTTCCAACCACCAAACCAGCTAACAAGTCCTCTTTTCTCTGCTATCCCTCCTTCATGCTCCTGGGGAATGAGCTCTTGGCATTTTCTAAACTCCTCTTCCCAGGAAGATGAGAGGTTCAGGGTCTTTCATCTGTCCCTGCATGTCTACCTAAGAGAATTCGAATCATGCTCATAGATCATCTCCAAAAGTCTCCTATCACCAACCAAAGTTTCCTTTTGCTCTGGCCCCAGGGTGCCCCACTATGCTTTAACGGGGATGCAAGTAACATGAGGGAAGAGATTTGGGGCCTGTTTTCTTTCCTGCTGTAAACCTGCACTTAGAAGAGTAACTAGCACATAGTAGGTGCGCAATACGTGTGTGCGCGCCTGCTGAGTCGCTTCAGTGGTGTCCAACTCTCTGCAACCCCATGGACTGTAGCCCACCAGGCTCCTCTGTCCATGGGATTCTCCAGGCAAGAGTACTGGTGTGGTTTGCCATGCCCTCTTCCAGGGGGTCTTCCCGACCCAGGGATCAAACCCACGTCTCTTAGCATCTCCTGCATTGGCAAGTGGATTCTTTACCACTAGCACCACCTGAGAAGCCCAATAAACAATCACCAAATGAATGAACACTTTCTTTTATCCAACCAGAAATACATCCTCTACATGTCTAAGCATCCATTGGTACGTGGTACTGTCTCAATTGCCAGAAGTGCATTCTCCGTGTTCCTTTGTATCCAACACTTTTCCTAGAATCATACCTTCATGCCTTTCAGCCTAGCCCAGATGGATTCACATGGCCACTCCTTTAGCCCAGAAAGCATTTTTATTTCTAAAGCCTGACGTATAAGAAGATCACCTCTATGTCACGGGTCCAGTGCCACCCTAGACAAAGTTGTTCTCAGGCTCACCTGTGTGGAGCCTTGAAGAGGAGGCGTTTCACCCCGCCTTGTACTGTGTCCACCAGGAAACAAGATTAAAACTTTACATCCATCTCCTAGCTGGTACTGTCACCGCCCCCACCCCATCCCCCCTCCTGCCCCCGCCGAAAGAAATACTGGTCCATTAAGTAAGGAATGCTAATTGCTTACTCACCTCCTACTGACACTGATGAAGACTTAGTTAAGGGTTTTTATTAAGGCCCATTAAAGGGAAGAATGTGTGGCAGGCTTCTGTGTTCCTTGGAAAGGACAGACTGCACACAGATGCTTAGAGGGTGGAATGGGGTGAAACGCAGAAGAAGGTGCAGGTGATTCGGGGAGGGGGGTGGGCTGCTGGTAAAAGTGCAAGTAACAGAGACCACAGCACTGAGAAATGTTTTTGCTTTTTAAATCTTCCACTAATTATTTATATATTTATTTAAAGATTTTTTTTTCACATGGACCATTTTTAAAGTCTTTATTGAACTTGTTACAGTATGTTAATTTATTTTTAATTGGAGGATAATTGCTTTACAATATCATGTTGGTTTCTGCCATATATCAACATGAATCAGCCAGATGTAGAGAACAGACATGCGGACACAGTGGGGTGGGGGGAAGGAGAGGATGCAATGAATTGGGAGAGTAGCCCTGAAACATATATATTACCATATGTAAAACAGATAGTCAGTGGGAATTTTGCTACAGGACGCAGGGAGCTCAAATCCAGCGATCTTTGGCTATAGTACTGTTCCTGTTTTATGTTCTGATTTTTGGGCCATGGGGCATGTGGGATCTTGGTTCCCCAACCAGGAATCCAATCCACATCCCCTGGGAGCATAAGTGCTCAGTCCTGTCCTACTCTTGGAGACACTGTGGACTGTAGCCCACCAGGCTCCTCTGTTCATGGGATTCTCCGGGCAAGAATGCTGGAGTGGGTAGCATTCCCTTCTCCAAGGGATCTTCCTGACCCAGGGATGGAACCCACATCTATATCTTCTGCTTTGTAGGAGGATTCTTTACCCCCTGAGTCACCTGGGAAGCCCCAGCATCCTTTGCATTGGAAGGCAGTCCTAACCACTGGACAGGCATGTCCAGGGACGTCCCTCAGAGATGTTTTTGAAATGAAATATTTCACTGTTAATTTAAAAGAAACTCAATCTTTATTGATTACTATGTACCAGGTATCACTCGAACCACTTCATGTGCATTGCTGCATTTATCCTCATGGAAATCCCCATTTTACAAATGAGGAAGGAGAGGCCTAAAGAGTCAAAGTAACTTCTTCAAAGTCCCCTGACTAGTCCATCTATTTCTACAGTATATATTCCAGAGCATGGAGGTCAGGAGTGGGAGGCTGGTGGGCTTTACTGTGTCTGGAAACGTCTCTACCACGCACCTGTCCTTTGATCCATTCTGCAAATAACTGGCTGACTGCCTACAGTAAACCAGTAACACACTCTGTACTCAGTATATAAGTTCAGTTCAGTTCGGTTGCTCAGTCGTGTCTGACTCTTTGCAACCCCATGGACTGCAGTACGCCACGCTTCCCTGTCCATCACCAATTCCTGGAGCTTACTCAGACTCAGGTTAATCGAGTCAATGATGTCATCCAACCATCTCATTCTCTATCATCTCCTTTTCCTCCTGCCTTCAATCTTTCCCAGCATCAGGGGCTTTTCTAATGATTTGGCTCTTCCCATTCAGGTGGCCAAAGTATCAGAGCTTTAGCTTCAGCATCTGTCCTTCCAATGAATATTCAGGACTGATTTCCTTTACGATTGATTGGTTTGATCTCCTTGCAGTCCAAGGGACTCTCAAGAGTCTTCTCCAACATCACAGTTCAAAAGCACCAATTCTTTGGTGCTCAACTTTCTTTATGGTCCAACTCTCACATCTGTACATGGCTACTAGGAAAACCATAGCTTTGACTAAATGGACCTTTATTGGCAAAGTAATTTCTCTGCTTTTTAATATGCAATCTAGGTTGGTCACAGCTTTTCTTCCAAGGACCAAGCGTCTTTTAATTTCATGGCTGCGGTCACCATCTGCAGTGATTTTGGAGCCCAAGAAAATAAAGTCTGTCACTGTTTCCATTGTTTCCCCATCTATTTGCCATGAAGTGATGGCACTTATATACTCATTATATAAGTAGCATATTAGAAAATTCCTTTGGAGATTGGCTATTATGACACATGGAATATAAACACCTCTGTTTCCCCTAACCCATGAAACAAATTCATAACAGCACAGGAAAACAAGAAAGTTATCATCATCAGATGGTCAGAAATTTTAAGTCAAAGATAAAGCTTAGAAGGGACTTCCCTGGTGGTCCAGTGGTTAAGACTCCACACTTCCAAAGCAGGGGGTGCAGTTTTGATCCCTGGTCAGGGAACTAAGATCCCATATGCCGCATGGTACAGCCAATAAATAAATACATTTTTTTAAAAAAGCAGAAGTTGGGAAATAGACAACATATACACTACAAATAAACAAAACTAAAGGATCATCATCACAAAATTTACAAGAGAATCTCTAAAGAAGAAAGGAATATATGGAGATAAACTCCAAGCTCAGAGGCAAGGGAAAGAAGGGGTGGTCCCAGAGGTACTTGTCAAGGTGATTAACTGGGGAGATAAAATGACTTTGTCAGGTCTCTGAGAAGCTAGCCAGGTAAGAGCACTGAGAAGTAAGATGAATTTTAGAAGTCCCATAGGTGGATGTAAAGCATCAAGAATAAAGAGAAAAATCCTAAAATTTTCCAGAAAGAAGAAAAAGGTCACTTAAAATCACTGTCCTTTGTCTTCCTCCCACCTGTTCTTATTTTTAAAGGAAGAAACTTTAGATTTTTGAATATGTATGAGTACAGGATGAAGGTGTAACAGATATGGGAGGGCATAATTCATACAGCAAGAACTGCTGAGGTGGATTACATTGAGAAATTCTTCTTGCCCTCTAAAACAAGGAAGAAAATCCTAAGGATGGGTGGAGAGGGACTCAGTTTCAGGGTAGGTGGTCAGAAAATGGAGAAAGGTTATGCTCTGGTAGCCTCTGTTCTTTTTATTTTGAATAGTTACTGTGTGTCAACCACTGTTCTTAATGTATCATTCATTTAAATCTCAAAACAACCCTGCACACAGATTGGGAAAAACCATAGTACATATATCAAAGGAAGAGTATATGAAATATAGTTTAAACATCTATGAATTAACAATAAAAATCAAACAACTCAATTTTAAAATTTATTTCGTTTACTTTATTATTTTTGCTGTCTTGGATCTCTGTTGCTGCACATGGGCCTTCTCTAGGTGTGGTGAGCAGGGGCTACTCTCTAGTTGCTGTGCCCAGGCTTCTCATTGCAGCGGCTTCTCTGATTGCAGAACATGGGCTCTAGGCACGCAGACTTCAATAGCTGTGGTGTATGGATGTAGTTACTCCGCGGCACGTGGGATCTTCCTGGACCAGGGATTGAACCCCTGTCCCCGGCATTGGCAGGCAGATTCTTAACCACTGGACAGCAAGGAAGCCCTTGTTTTTCTTTTTTTGGCTGCGGTGGATCTTCATTGCACACAGGCTTTATCTAGTTGCGGCGAACCGGGGCTACCCTCTAGTTGCCCGTAAAGGTTACTCATTGCGGTGACTTTTGTGAAGCACAGGCTCTAGGAGCATGAGCTTAAGTAGATACAGCTCGTGGGCTCTAGAGAGCAGGCTTAGTAGTTGTGGCACACAGGCTTAGTTGCTCTGAGGCATGTGAATCCTCCCAGACCAGGGATCGAACCGGTGTCTCTTGTATTGCAAGTCAGTTTCTTAACCACTGGACCACCAGCTGCTGCTGCTGCTGCTAAGTTGCTTCAGTTGTGTCCGACTCTGTGTGACCCCGTAGACAGCAGCCCACCAGGCTCCCCCATCCCTGGGATTCTCCAGGCAAGAACACTGGAGTGGGGTGCCATTGCCTTCTCTGCTGGACCACCAGGGAAGCCCCTAAACAACTTAGTTTTTTTAAGTGAGCAAAAGTCATGAACAAAATTCACAGGAGGAAATATATAATAACCAGCAAGCACATGAAATGATGCACAGCATTGTTAACCATCGGACCAATGCCAATGAACAGCGAGATACCACTTCAAACCTATGAGAATGGTTAAAATCATATGCTGACAAGAATATGGAGCAACTGGAATTTTCATACATGGCCGTGAGAATGCAGAGTCATGCAACCATTTTGAACTCCTTGGAATTTTTTTATAAAGTTAAAGATATATTTATGCATGCATGTGTGTTCAGTTGTGTCCAACTCTTTTGCAACCCCATGGACTATGGCCCACCAAGTCCCTCCATCCATGGGTTTTTCCAGGCAAGAATACTGGAGTGGGTTGCCATTTTGTTCTCCAGGGGACCTTCCCAACCCAGGGATTGAACCCACATCACCTACATTGGCAGGCAGATTCTTTGCCACTGAGTTACCTGGGAAGCCCAAAGATACATCTATACGACCCAAAAATTCCATGCCTGGGTATTTATCCATGACAAATGAAAAACATACTTCTATTAAAAGGCATGCACACAATTGTTCATAGTAACCTGGATCATAATAGTGGCCCAGACTGGAGACAACTCAAAATGCCCATCAAGTGGAGAACATATTACGAATTGTAGTATGTTCACACAATGGGATGCTACCCAACAATACAAAATAATAAACTATTGATACCCACAATAGCATGGGTGAATCTCAAAAACACTGTGCTGAATATAAGAAAGTAGTTACAAAAGAAAACATACCGCATGGTTGTACTTATAGGAAATCTAAGAACAGGTTAAACAAACATATGATGACAGAAAAAAACAGATTCACTTAGAAAGGGGTACAAGTGAGTTTTCTGGGCTGATGGTAATGCTTTATTTCTTGTTTTCAGATGGTTGTTACACAAATGTACACAATAGTCAAAATTCATCAAAGTAAACACTTGACTTGTACATCTTATTTTACATATATTGTACTTTACTTTAAAAATAAATATTTTAAAACCCTGCAAGTTGGGTTTTACAGGTAAAACACCAAAGTTCAAAGAAATCAAAATACCAGCCTACAATCATAGAGTAAGTGAGCGGAATGGTGGAGTTAGAATTCAAAACCATATCTGACAGATTCCAAAGGCCATGAACCATCCTAAAACCACTATATTAAACCATTCCAAAACTCTTCTGCTGAGGCAATTAGGCAATAAATAATAAAAAGGATCCAACTTGGAAAGGAAGATGTGCAGCTATTTTTATTTTCAGAAAATATAGAAAATTCTTAGGAACACACATACACAAACTATTAGAACTAACAAATAGATACAGCAGCATTGTTTAATATGAGTAATACATAAAAAAATCAATTGTATTTCTATGTAGTAGCAATGAACAATAAAAAAGTGAAATTAAGAAAAATCACAAAAATTACAATGGCCTCAAAAAGAATAAAGTACTTAGAAATAAACTGAACAAAAGAAGTACAAAACTTGTACACTGTAGAACATTGCTCAAAAAAAGAAAGACCTAAGAAAAGGAGAGACATCCTATATTCACGGATCAGAAGACTTAATATAGTGAAGATGGCAATATTCACCAGACTGATCTAAGGATTTGGCAGAATCCCTATCAAAATCCCAGCAGTCTTTTTGCAGAAATTGTCAGAATGACCTTAAAATTCATATGGAAATTCAAGGAACTCAGAATAGTCAAACAATCTAGAAAAAGAAGAACAAAGCTAGAAGACTCAGAACTGCTGGTTTCAGACCTGCAACAAAGTTACACTATGAAGACAGTGTGGTACTGGCAAGAGGCTAAGTAGACCAATGGAACAGAATTGAAAGGCTAGAGGAAAATCCTCACATTTGTAGCTGATTGATTTTCAGCAAGATTGCCAAGACAATTCAAAGAGGAAAGAAAAGTCTTCCAACAAATGATGCTGTGACAAGTGGCTATCTACATGCAAAAGAATCAAGTTGGACCCAATTCACACCACATATGAAAATAAACTCAAAATGGATCATACCTAAACGCAAGAGCTTAAACTATAAAACTTACATAGAAAACACTGGAGTTAATCTTCAATACCTCAGGTTAGGCAGTGGTTTCTTAGATATGACACTAAAGCAAAAGTGATAAGAAAGAAGTAGATACATTAGACATAATCAAAATTAAAACTTCTGTGCTTCAAAGGACACCAAAAAGAAAACAAAAAGACAGGAATTCCCTACTGCTCCAGTGGTTAGGACTCAGCACCTTCATTGTCAAGGGTCCAGGTTCAGTTCCTCGTCAGGGAACTAAGATCCTACAAGCTGCACAGTACGGACCAAACACACACACACACAAAGACAACCCTTAGATTGGGAGATACTTGGAAACATCTGATTAAAAAAAAAAAAACTCATACCCAGGTGATATAAAAAACTATTACTAGTTAAAAATAAAAACCCAAATAACCTAATTTTAAAATGCACAAGGGTATAAGTTTGACAGGAAAAGATTAGTCATTAGTTTTTGCCAATCAAAAACCATAGTGAGATACCACCAAAATATAAAAGACAATCACAAATGTTAGCAAGAATGTGGAGAACCTGGAACACTTATACATTGCTTGATAGGAGTGCAAAATGGAGCAGCCACTTTGGAAAACTGTCAGTTTCTCAAAAGTGACCATATGACCTAGCAATTCAATTGTTGTTGTTCAGTCACTGGTGTGCTTCAGTCCATGGGGTCGAAAAGAGTCGGACACAACTGAGTGACTGAACTGAACTTTTTTATTTGGCTGTTCGGGGTCTCAGTTGTGGCACATGGGATCTTTAACTGTAACATGTGACATCTAGTTCCGGGATCAGGGATCAAACCCGGGCCCCCTGCATTAGGAGCATGAAGTCTTAGCCACTGGACCACCAGGGAAGTCCTGGGGACTTCTTTTTGGAGTTATAAAAATGTTCCAAAACCAGATAGTGGTAATGATTATGCAACTTTGTGAATACATAAAAAATCATTGGGAACTTCCCTGATGGCCCAATGGCTAAGACTACACACTCCCAATGCAGGGGGCCAGGGTTCGACCCCTGGTCAGGGAATTAGATCCCACATGCCATAACTAAGATCCAGTGCAGCCAAATAAAAAATAAGTAAATATTTTTAAAAAGTCATTTAATTGTATACTCTCAAGGGGTGAATTTTATGGTACATGAATTATATCTCAATAGAGCTGTTATTTTAAAAATTCATCTTCTGGAAAGGAGGGGAGAGTTGGGCACGGGATAGAGTACAGAGGGCTCCAAGTGAGTAATGAGGTTTGAAATCAACGGCAGTAGGCGTGTAATGGGATTTCTGAGCAGTGATGAGGCCGGGTCTGTGATGCAGTACCACAAAATTGTCATGGCACCCATCTGCATGGCTGGGAGAATTTCACACCCATGCCTTCAGCCACAAGCACAGAGGCCCTGGCATTGGAGCGGGACCCCCACAGTGGGTACCACGCCAGGCAGCATCCAGTTGGAAGAGGCAGGGGGTACCTGAGACTCCTTCCTGCCCACATCCAAACACCCGGCTTTCACACCCAACAAGGAGAAAGCTGAGGACTTGGCTCACTATTTCTCAAGGAGAATTTCTGGAACGAAAATATCTCCTAAACCTGCTGCCTAAGCATCAGGCAGGAGAAAGAATAAAAAGAGAAAAAGAAAAGGAAGGCATTTTCCTAGTAATTAAATCTGAATTATTCACAACCTGTTAGACACTTTTTTTTTTTCCCCTCTGATTTAGAAGAATACATTTTCATTTTCCCCCTAAGTCCTAAATGCCTTTGCAATTCAGTTGAATTTTTGGCTAAGAGTTTTCATTTTAGATGGGCGCCCAAGGCTACACCCTCACCTGTGTCATCAACCAATTCAGCCCTCCCCCAATTCAATCCCCGCATTCAAAGGGGCTGGTTTTACCTAATGCCTTAATCCTCCTCCTCAACTAATTCCTCCCTGGATTGTGTGTTGTGAAGTTTCTTTAAATTGTTTCAAATTGTTTCAAGTGACCTAGTTTCAATTAACTGAGGCTTAGTAGGGGATTTACTGATCAAGGTAACTCAACCTGGGGAAGATGAGGAAGCAGCTGCCCTTGTTGATAATAAAACTGGGAACTGAGGTTCTCCCTGCTCCTGATCTGCCCACCCAGGCCACATCCCCACCACACATACACCACTCCCTGTTGGGGGGGGGGGGGGTGGTACTTTCTTTTCTTCAAATCTGTTTTCTCCATGAAGCTGAAAGCATGGCAGTCAGTGGTGGCCAAGCTCATACCTCCTGAGCTTCATCCTACTTCCCCTAGTTTGACTTCAGAAAACTGTAGGGAGGGTTCTGATTGTCTCAGGCCTGATGCCCAAAGGAGCAGGGCATGTTGTGGTTGGCAAACCCCACTAAAAACCATTTTGTTGGGACTTCCCTGGTGGCCCAGTGGTAAAGAATCCATCTGGCAATACAAGGTATGTGGGTTCAATCCCTGATGGGGGAACTAAGATCCCACATGCTGTGGAGCAACAAAGCTTGTACTACTGAGCAATTATTGAGCCCCCATGCCGCAACTAGAGAGCCCACATCAATGTGCCCCATATCGAAAGATCCTACATGATGCAACAAAGATTCTATATGCAGCAACTATGACCCAACGCAGCCAAAATAAATGAATTTATTCTGTCACACTAATTCACCCAATCCTATGGTGCAGCTCTTCCCATTCAGAAGTGGGAGTTTTTCTCTGCTTTCTTGAATACTTACCTACAAGGTAAGTATTACTATGTCCACTTTATAAGGAAACAGAGCCCCAGATCAATAAAGCCTTGCTTGAATTTCTTGTCTGGCCTCTAGTCAATTTCTATTGATTAAGGAAGGCCAAGAACCCTGGTGGGTATCAGTTTTTGGGTATCAGTTTGGGAGACTGCAAGCAGGCATTCAAGCTAATGGGGGCGGCCTGAAGCGGGACAGCGAATGGAAAGAAGCAGACCAATCCTAGCAATATTTAGGAGGGAACACAATAGGATTTGGTGAATTAGAGTGATAGAAAGCCAAGGAGACAAAAGATTTAAGGACTGGTGAGAGTGTCATTAAGAGTCTGACTGTGGCATCCAGATGGGAAGGGAAGTTGTTTGGGAAGGTCAAACTGCAGGTCTATTGGGATTGATTGGGTAGAACAGGGGGACGTCATCAAAACAGACTATTGGCATTTGAGTTTTTGGAGTTAGAACAGGGTGCAATAGAAGGAAGGTGATGGAAGTTTTCCAGTACCACAAGTAACTAAAGTCGCTCAGTCGTGTCCAACTCTTTGGGACCCCATGGACTGTAGCCTACCAGGCTCCTCTGTCCACGGGATTTTCCAGGCAAGAGTACTGGAGTGGGTTGCCATTTCCTTATCCAGGGGATCTTCCCGACCCAGGGATCGAACCCAAGTCTCCAGCATTGGAGACAGACACTTTACCGTCTGAGCCACCAGGGAAACCCATGGTTAACTATTTATTTATTTTTGGCTGTACCAGATCTTCATTGCTGCCTGTGGGTTTTCTGCAGCGGTGAGCAGGGGCTACTCTCTAGCTGTGGTGTGCAGGCTTCTCACTGCAGTGGATTCTCTTGTGTGCGCAGGCTCTAGAGCTCGCAGGCTTCGGTACTTGCGGCACACCAGCTTGGCTGCTCCTCGGCATGTGGACGCTTCCAAGTGTGCGCATGCGTGCTCAGTCGCTAAGTCATGTCCGACTCTTTGGGACCCCATGGACTGTAGCTCGCCAGGCTCCTCTGTCTATGGGATTTTAGGGATCAAGCCCACATCCCTTGCATTGGCAGGCGGATTCTTAACCACTGGACTACCACGGGAATCCTCCTGATCAACTTTTAATTTACGGTGCCTTCTAAGACAGTGAGAGTCTTGAGGGTGAAAAGATAATCTGGTTCATCTTTGTAATTCTCTCTCCTCCTCCGTGTTCATCATCGAGTTCAGTGGGTGGATGAGACAGTATCCACGGTTGGTCTCAAGCTTGACAACTTTACCTGGGGAACTTTTTAAACTCCGCAGGCTGAACTGCACCCAGACCATTTTACACAGTACCTCTGTGGGTGAGACCCAGGCATCAATACTTTTTAAAGCTCCCTGGTTTATTCCAACAAGCAGCCAAGGATGATGCAGTTCATGTGTCACAGTGGTTCTCAATTCTCCCTGCTTACTAGAATCACCTGGAAAGTTTTATAAATATGCAGAGGCCTGGGCCTCATCCCCAGAGATCTGGTGTTCATTGGCCTGGAGTAGGACTCTTGTAGATATATTTTTTAAAAGCTCTCCAGACACTTTGAATGTGCAGTCAGTGTTGAGAAGCACCAGCTTAGCACATAGAATGCAGTTTGACAAACGCTTATATTGAATCCAATCACTACTTCCATCCGTACCATCTCTTCTGAGCCAGAGGGCAGTCAACCCAATGACCTGCTGTGCATGGCCTCCTATATGCATCCCAGATGCCTCAAGCTCAATGTCCAAGACTAAACTCAATTTCCCAACCCTCCTTGCAGGCCAGTGAGGGATCTGAGCCTTTTTTGCTGGCACAGGGAGGTTCTGGGATCTGGACCCAGGCTTGGGGAACTAATGTTATCCTGTGGCCACAAGCAGAGAATAAAGGATAACTGCAGAGTTTGGGAGACAGCAGTAGGCTCGAAACTTAGGGTTCAAGGAACTGAAGAATGAAATCCAGTTGGAGGCAGGGGGTGTTGGATGGACAGGCAAAGACTCCAGAAAATGATTACAAGGACTTTCAGCCTCATAAGGCAGGCACTTCATAAGTGCTCAATAAATGTATAGTGACAGAAACAAACAGTGGAGGAAGAGTCTGGAAACAGCAGAGTGCAGAGGCTGACAGACTTTACATGAAAAAGTTAGGGACTTCCCTGGTGTTTTAGTGGCTTAGACTCTGTGCTCCCAATGCTGAGGGCCCAGGTTCAATCCCTGTGCAAGGAACTAGATCCTTGCCGCAACCGAGTTAACATGCTGCAACTAAATATCTTGCATGTTGCAACAAAGATCAAAGATCTTGGGTGCTGCAACTAAGGCATGGCACAGGCAAATAAATATTTTTTAAAACGAAAGAAAAAGCGGCATTTGCTCTGCTAGGGAGTTCTCCATTTTTGTGTACAGAAGAATCTTCTGGAAATTCTCCAACCACACTGGCCTCCTACTATTCTTTGGTGACTCCGAGCAGACTCCTTCCTCAGGGCTGTTGTATTTGCTGTTCCCTCTGCCTGGAGCACTGTTCCACCCAGATAGTCACGTGGCTCACTATCTTCTTTCAGATCTTTACTCATTCTTCCCCTTCATACTTCCTATGCCCTATCCTGGTTTTATTCTTCTCCCTAGCACTTATGACTAACTAATATACCCTATATTTTCCATACGTATCTATTTGGTGTTTCTTCATTAGTATAGTGTTAAAGTGTTCATGTTCAAAAAACAAAAAGGATTCCCTGGTAGTTCAGGTGGTAAAGAGTCTGCCTGTAATGTGGGAGACCCGGGTTTGACCCCTGGGTCAGGAAGCTCCCCTGGAGAAGGAAATGGCAACCCACTCCAGTATTCTTGCCTGGGAAATCCCACGGACAGAGGAGCCTGGCCAGCTACAGTCCATGGGTCACAAAGAGTTAGACACGACTGAGTGACTTCACTTTCTTTCTTTTCAAAGTGTTCATGACTCAGTTGTGTCCGATTCTTTGTGACTCCATGGACTGTAGCCTGCCAGGCTCCTCCATCCATGGAATTCTCTAGGTGAGAATACTGGAGGGGGTAGCCATTCCCTTCTCTAGGGGACCTTCCCGACCCAGGGATTGATCCCTAGTCGCCTGCATTTCGGGCAGATTCTCTACCGTTTGAGCCACCAGGGACGCCCTACCTCCGTGCAAACTGGGATTTTTGTCTGCTTTGTTCTCTGGCATATCCAGAGCCTACAATGCCTGGCAGACAGCAGGCACTCAACCTGAATGAATGAATGAATGAATAGAGCAGTTAACAGCACAGACACTGCCCCTGGAGATGATGACCCAGAGGGCCTGGATAGGATCCAAGACAGTACATGTGTACCAGGCAGTCCTAAAGGAGACAATTGGAGGCCACGCATGAAAGAGTATCTGTGAGAGAAGGAGCACCTTGGGTGTTGTCTGTGTGCAAGTCCCTCAACATCTGGGTAGAGAGCAGGAGGCTGAGGACCAAGGGGATCAGGATGCCTGCCATCTTTCCTTGTTTCTTCCCTGGGCTGAGCCACATCTCACATCTGGTGTTCTGGCAGAGGGAAGCGAGTGTGCGCGCAGAAGGCAGGGATGTGGGTGGCCAGCGCCTCGGAGGACGCCTCACTGTCAGCGCCAAACTGCACTTCTGGGCCGAGTCCCAGGTGGAGGAAGCATGGCTCCTGCCATGGGACAGAGCTGTCAGGAAGCGGGAATCTGAGCTTGGCAGGGACTGAGCTGGAACCGCTCAGCGGCGCTCCTTTTACCAAAGTCCTGCTTGGACAGCCAGCTTCGGGAGCGCTGGTAAATGTTTAACAACCAGCTCTGGGGGTTTGGGGGGGGAGAATGCATGTGTGTCTATACACACTTAAGTTTATTATAAATTTTGCAGCTCTAAAGAAAGTGCATCACATAATTTGCAAGTAATAAAATATAAAAGACTCTTTGTTGTAAATTACACAAAGCTGATTAATTCTTCCTCAATATTTTATTGTGGTTAAAAACAGTTAACATGAGATGTATCCTCTTAGATTTTTCAGTTAACACATTGTTATCTATGAACACAATATTGTAGAGCTGATCTCTGGAATTTATTCTTCTTGCATAACTGAAATCGTATACTTGATTAAAAAAAAAAAACCCACCTCCCCTTCCCACCAGCCCCTGGCAATCACAATTCTGTACTTGCATAACTTTATTTTAGATACCTGGTATAAATGAGATTGATTCCCAGGTGGGGCTAGTGGTAAAGAACCTGCATGCCTGTGGAGGAGATGCAGGAGATGAGGGATAAATTCCTGGGTCTAAGAAGATCCCCTGGAGTAGAAAATGGCAACCTACTCCAGTATTCTTGCCTGGAAAATTTCATGGACAGAGGAGCCTGGTGGGCTACAGTCCATGGGGTGGCAAAGAGTCAGACACAATGAGCATGCATACGTGCACACGCACACACACACAGAGACACACACACACACAAGAGAGATCGTGGGCTTCCCAGGTGTCCCTAGAGGTAAAGAACCAGTCTGCCAGTGCAGGAGAGGTAAGAGAAGCAGGTTCAATCCCTCGGTCGGGAAGATCCCCTGGAGGACATCATGGCAACCCACTCCAGTATTCTTGCCTGGAGAATCCCATGGACGGAGAAGCCTGGCAGGCTATGGTCCATGGGGTGGCAAAGAGTTGGACACGACTGAAGTGACTTAGCACACACATACACATGAGATCATGCAGTAATTGTCCTTCTGTGACCGGTTTATTTCACTTAGCATGATGTCCTCCAGATTTATGTGTGTTATTGCACACAGTGGCATTTGCTGCTTCTTTCAGTCTGAATGATATTCCATTGCATGTATATATCACATTTTTTTATTCATTCATCCACTGATGTACATTTAGGTTGTTCCCACATCTTGGCTATGGTGACTAACACGGCAGCGAAATGGGAGTGCCGATAATCTCCTTGAGATCCTGATTTCAGTTCTTTGGGATAAATACTAGAAATGGGGTTGCTGGATCATATGGTAAGCATCTGATATGATATATGATATATATAGCATATGATACATGTATCATATATCATACACATATATATCATATATATTATGATACATATATCATATGGTAGTTCTAGTTTTAATTTTTTTGAGGTATTTTCATACTGTTTTCCATAGCAGCTGAACCATTTACATTCCCACCAAAAGTATATGAGTTGCAATTTCTCTATATCCTCACCCACACTTAACTGTCTTTTGATTTTTTGATCATAGCCACCCTAACAGGAGTGAGGTAATCTTTTTGTGATTTTTATTTGCATTTAGGCACATGATTATTGATATTGAGCATCTTTTCATATACCTACTGGCCATTTGAATGCCTTCTTTGGAAAAAATGTCTGTTCAAATTCTTAATCCATTTTTTAATGAAGTTACTAGTTATTTTCTACGAAGTTGTAAGGGTTCCTTATATATTTTGGATATTACCCCTAAGATACATGGTTTGTGAATATTTTTTTCCCATTCCATAGGCTGCCTTTTCACTCTATTGATCGTTTCCTTTATCGTGCAGTTAATTCTTTCTTTCTTTATTTTATTCTGTTTTGTTTTATTTTGGCTGTGCTGGGTCTGCACGGGCTTCTCATTGCAGTGGCTTCTCTAGTTGTGGACCACAGACTCTAGGGTACTCGGGCTTCAGTAGTTGTGGTTCCCAGACTCTAAAGCAGGCTTAATAGTTGCAGCACACAGGCTTAGTTGCTCCTTGACATGTGGAATCTTCCTGGATCAGAGACTTAACCCTTGTCCCCTGAAGTCCTATGAAGTTAATTCTTATGGAATGCTTTTGTTGAATTTTGCTGAACTCTTGTTACCTAGAGTCAACCTACAGCTACAATTCAACCATGATTTCACAATATTTCGTAGTATTCACAATGTAACCACTGTAGATGTGACACACTTTTATGTTTAGTCTGCATTATTAAAATCTGTATCGCTTTCTAAAGTCTAGACATTTAATCAAGGAAAGAAATCAATCCTTGATTTGAAGCACTGGCTGATTTCCATGGTGTGAATACTCAACAGCAGCTGATTTCAAGCTATCACTATGATGTCACTGAATGCAGAGTTGGGAGTTGGCTGCCTGTTATATAGTATTTTCACAATATTTCTGTGACCATAGGCTAAGTACTATATAGCATATAGGTTAGAGACAGATAGATATACACATACGTATGTACACATTTATATACTTCGAGAGTATAGAAAATGTAAAACTATCTGGAAGCAATGAGTTTTGAATATTTACTACCTTTTAAAATATAATTTAGCTAATCATAAGTTTATATAACTTAATTTTTATATTTTTTATTGAGGTGCTCAGTCATGTCCAACTCTTGGCGGCCCCATGGACTGTAGCCCACCAGGCTCCTCTGCCCATGGAATTTTCCAGGTCAGAATACTGGAGCAGGTAGCTGTTTCCTACTCCAGGGGATCTTCCGGACCCAGGGATCGAACCGGCACTCTTGTGTCTCCTGCATTGGCAGACAGATTCTTTACCGCTAGTTCCACCTGGGAAGCCATGGTGGCTCAAATGATAAAGAATCCACCTGGCAATGGGGAAGATCTGGGTTCGATTCCTGGGTTGGGAAGATCCCCTGGAGAAGGGAACAGCTACCCACTCCAGTATTCTGGCCTGGAAAATTTGCAAAGAGTAGGACACAACTGAGCGACTTCCACACATATCACTTGTTTTATTGAGGTAGCACTGGTTTATAATGCTATGTAATTTTCATGTGTACAACATGATATTTCTACTTCTGTATATTGTATCACGTGCTCATCAAAAGTTTAGTTTCCATCTGTCACCATACAATGGATCTCCTATTTACCCATTTTGCCCTCCTTCTCCCCTGCCCCTTGCCCTTTCTCCTCTGGTAGCCACTATTAAGTACAACTTCTTCTTTTTTTTCTTTTGATGTTATATATAACTATATATGGGCTTCCCTGGTGGCTCAGAGGTTAAAGCATCTGCCTGCAATGCGGGAGACCCGGGTTCAATCCCTGGGTCGGGAAGATCCCCTGGAGAAGGAAATGGCAACCCACTCCAGTATTCTTGCCTGGAGAATCCCATGGACGGAGGAGCCTGGTGAGCTATAGTCCACGGGGTCGCGAAGAGTCAGACATGACTGAGCGACTTAACTAACTAACTAATAACTATATATAACATTTTTGTATAACTATATAACATTTTAAGAGTCTTTATTGAACTTGTTACAATATTGCTTCTGTTTTATGGGTTTTGGTTTTTTTTTTTTTTTTTTGGTTGCAAGGCATGTGGGATCTTAGTTCCACAATCAGGGATTGAACCCACATCTCCTGCATGTGGAAGTCTTAACCATTGGACTGCCAGGGAAGTCCCTAACTTCATTTTTAATAAATGATGTACATAACAGTCGGCTTGCAAAAGTCCTGGAATGTCTTGCGAGCTCCAGCGCACACTTAGACAGATCAAGCACCGGGATGAAACTCCAGTTGCATCATGAGAAGCTCCAGATCTTAGTCACTTATAGGACCAACTGAGGCTAAGAGCCAGACTGCAGATTTGGGGGTTGGGAAATGGTGTGGTCTGCAATATCCATACTCTTTCCATCCTATTTCTCACCCAGAGCTGGCCATTCCTAAGCCAAGATAATGGGCATGGAGTTAGGGGCCCCTGGACTGGGTTCAAATATCAATGACATAAGGAAGCAGGGAATCTTACACTACCAGAGATGTGCTGTTTCCTTCAGGGGAAGTGAAAGGAAAAGGCAATAAGAGGCAATAAAATGGTTGCACACCCACGAGTTTCTTTTAGGGATTTAAAGTACCATTTTGGACTTCCCTGGTGGTCCAGCTGCAGCTACTGAAACCTGCAAGCTTAGAGCCTGTGCTCCATAACAAAAGAGTAGCCGATGCTTGCTGCAAAGTGCACGTGCAGCAACAAAGACCCAGTGTAGCCAAAAATAATAAAAAATAAAACAAAAATAAAAAATAAAAAACCATTTTGTTCTAAAATTCAGGTTTTCTCAGGTTAA
The DNA here is from genome assembly GCF_910594005.1 of Cervus elaphus. NCBI lineage: Eukaryota > Metazoa > Chordata > Mammalia > Artiodactyla > Cervidae > Cervus > Cervus elaphus. Next base: position 36,134,757 of record NC_057824.1, read on the forward strand.
AACTTCACCTTCCAATGTAGAGGGTGGAATTCTCTCCCTGGTCAAGGAGCTAAGATCCCCAGTGGCCAAAACACCAAAACATACAGCAGAAGCAATATCGTAACAAATTCAAAAGAGACTTTTAAACTGATCCACATCAAAAAAAAAAAAAAAAAATCTTTAAAAGACAACAACAACCAAATAGGTAAGGTGGCTTCAGATTTTGGTATCTGGAGAACAAATGATTGCTCGGGATTTGAAAGGAGAATGTCAGAAACTCAAGAATGAATAGAATGACTTTGATAAACAGGTTTTCATCTTGCAGTCAAGACAGGAATGATGGGCACGAAACAGGAAGGAGAAAGATGCCACCTGAATCTGCAGAGTATCAGCCCTACACTGGTTAAAGAGAAAGAAACCAAGGTAGTCACTTGGAAAAGCTTATTGGGGACTTCCCTGGTTAAGATGCTGCTCTCCCTCTTCAGGAGATGAAGGTTTGATCCCTGGTCAGAGACCTAAGATCTCACATGTGCTTAATCACTCAGTCGTGTCTGACTCTGTGACCCCATGGACTCCAGCCCACCTGTTCATGGGAATTCTCCAGGCAAGAATACTGGAGTGGGTTGCCATGCCCTCCTCTAGGGGATCTTCCCAACCCAGGGATTGAACCCAGGTCTCCCACATTGCAGGCAGATTCTTTACCATCTGAGATACCAGGGAAGCCCAAAAATACTGCAGTGGGTAGCTTATCCCTTCTCCAGGGGAACTTCCTGACCCAGGAAATGAACCAGGATCTCCTGCATTGCAGTCAGATTCTTTACCAGCTGAAATCCCACATGCTGAGGGGCAAATAACCCTGCTGCAGCTCTGTTCTCCCTGGGCTCCTGAGAGTACAGCAGCTTTAGGCTGGAGAACTGTGCTGAGGGGAGGGGGAAGGAAGGGCAGGATCTCCAGTTTGGACCACTATGGGAATACGAGGTGCCTTTGGAACAGAATGCATAGGCCCAAGGAATTCTAGAATAAGAAACAGTTGCATCAGGCATACTGGGGATCCTGTTGAGGATGGACAATAATTTTTAAAGGGAAACAAGCTTAAGACTGGGACTTTGGTGAGGGCAAAGCCATGACATTTTATGGAAATATTACCTTTTAGTCAATGCAAGACGTGGGAATTCCCAGGTGGTCCAGTGGTTAGGGAGCTTCCCAGGTGGCTCAGATGATAAAGAATCTGCCTGTGATGTGAGAGACCTGGGTTCGATTCCTGGGTTGGGAAGATCCCCTGGAGGAGGAAATGGCAACCCACTCCAGTAGTCTTGCCTGGAGAATCCCCACGGGCAGAGGAGCCTGGCGGGCTACACTCCATGGGGTTACCAGGAGTCAGACACGACTGAGCAACTGAGCACTAGTGGTTAGGACTCTGTGCTTTCTCTGCTGTGGACACAGTTTCCATCCTTGACCAGAGAAATAAGATCCTGCAAGCCATGAGACACGGCCAAAAAAATAAAAATAAAAACGTATAAATGTGAGGGGCTCTGGTTATAAGAGAGGGTGAGGAGTATGTTTCAAGCATCCCCCCAGTGAAGTCAGTCACGTGGCTGGGAGGTCAGTTCTCCCCAAACAATGTCATCACCTTCCTGTGGTGCATTTTTCCCTGGTAGGTTTGATCTTCCTTTTCCCTCTGCTCTGCTTCTTGTCCGCACCTCTCGGGGGCACAGCTGGTGAAATGCGCTGGGTTCCGAGATGTTCTGTGAGTGAGTGGATCAGTGCTTTTATTGTGAATTGCCAGGAAACTCCCATTTGTCTCCGGAATGTTTGTGCTTTGGACCAGAGCAGGGATTGTAATAATCTTATTTGTCTTGTCCATTCTCTCGATCTGAGCTGTGTAGCATAGTAATCAGCAACCATAGGTAGGTATTTAAACTGAAATGAATTAAAATTAAATGTAACTTAAAATTCAGTTTCTCAGTCTCATTAGCTACATTCCAAGTGCTTAATAGCATTTATGCTCAATGTTCTATATCAGTGTTTCTCCACCTTTTTTTTTTCACTATTGCTTCTTCTAGGAGTCTTTTTAGGCATTTTTTCCCCTAGTTTCCACCCCCCCCCCAACCATGAAATTTTAGTAGCACAGGTATAGTATATGTATATGTCGTGGTCTGTGCACTTGTTGGAAAAGAATTTCCAGACAAGAAGCAGAATGAGAGGAGAACAGAGTTTATCAGAGTGGCAGACACTGTCAGAGGGTTTCCCTAGTAGCTCAGAGAGCAAAGAAGCTGCCTGCAATGCAGGAGACCCAGGCTCAATCCCTGAGTTGGGAATATCCCCTGGAGGAAGGCATGGCAACCCACTTCAGTATTCTTGCCTGGAGAATTTCATGGCCAGAGGAGCCCGGCAGGCTACAGTCCATAGGATCACAAACAGACACGACTGAGCAACTAACACTTTCACTTTCACACTGTTAGAACAGTGGGTGGGCTCCAGGGAGAGCCAGGCTAGATATGGGTCTTTGGTCTGTGTTTATAGCCAGGTGATAGGAATGGGCTTGCCAGTCATTTGTTGATTGGGTGAGGTATATACACATTCCCTACATAGGGTGAGAGAAAAGTAAGACAAATACATTTCCTTGCCTAGGTAAGAGGATAGGAGGGGACAGGCCAGACTACTCAGGAGGGCTCAAAAATTCTGCAACAGTTACAACATGGTGGAAAGGGAGATAAGGGTCTGGCTTTTTCTGTTCCTGCATTCAAGATCCTTCTTGCTCATCTTGTTGTTTTGTCCTCAGGGCACCACAGTATCTTGTGTTTCATACATAAAAACAGCAAATCTGTTTTGCCTCCCCCTCACCCCCCACAACTAGGAACAAATGTTCGCCCCCTTGAAAGCAGTAATGCCATCATCAAGAATGCACGGGCTGGGGCTTCCCTGGTGGCTCAATGGTGTTGACCAACGAAGCCTGTGCAGCACAACTATTGAGCCTGCGCTCTGGAGCCTGCAAGCCACAACTACTGAAGCCTTGTGCCCTAGAGCCCCTGCTCCACAACAAGAGAAGCCACGACAATGAGAAGCCTGAGCACCACAACTAGAGAATAGACCCCGCTCGCCACAACTAGAGGAGAGCCCACACAGCAACGAAGACCCCGCACAGCCAAAATAAAGAAATATAATTATTTTTTTCAGAAACAAGTGTGATCAGAAGTATGTAGGGTTCCCTGAGGACTGAAAAATAAACGCATGTGCTATACAAACCAAGGCCAAGATTAAGGTGAGTATTTATATGCAGAGTACGTCATGAGAAACACTGGGCTGGAAGAAGCACAAGCTGGAATCAAGAGTGCTAGGAGAAATATCAATAACCTCAGATATGCAGATGACACCACCCTTATAGCAGAAAGTGAAAATGAACTAAAAAGCCTCTTGATGAAAGTGAAAGAAGAGAGTGAAAAAGTTGGCTTAAAGCTCAACATTCAGAAAACTAAGATCATGGCATCCAGTCCCATCACTTCATGGCAAAAAAATGGGGAAACAGTGGAAACAGTGTCAGACTTTATTTTGGGGGGGGCTCCAAAATCACCGCAGATGGTGATTGCAGCCATGAAATTAAAAGACGCTTACTCCTTGGAAGAAAAGTTATGACCAACCTAGATAGCATATTAAAAAGCAGAGACATTACTTTGCCAATAAAGGTCCATCTAGTCAAGACTATGGTTTTTCCAGTGGTCATGTATGGATGTGAGAGTTGGACTGTGAAAAAAGCTGAGCGCTGAAGAATTGATGCTTTTGAAGTGTGGTGTTGGAGAAGACTCTTGAGAGTCCCTTGGACTGCAAGGAGATCCAACCAGTCCATCCTGAAGGAGATCAGTCCTGGGTGTTCATTGGTAGGACTGATGCTGAAGCTGAAACTCAAATACTTTGGCCACCTCATGCGAAGAGTTGACTCATTGGAAAAGACCCTGATGCTGGGAGGGATTGGGGGCAGGAGGAGAAGGGGACGACAGAGGATGAGATGACTGGATGGCATCACCGACTCGATGGACATGAGTTTGAATAAACTCTGGGAGTTGGTGATGGACAGGGAGGCCTGGCGTGCTGCGGTTCATGGGGTCGCAAAGAGTCGGACATGACTGAGCGACTGAACTGAACTGAACTGAACTGAACCGTCTGTTCAAAATTTAAGGAGGCACTGACTCTCAGAATTGTACAACTGAAGTGTCAGCATCTGAAAGCAAGAACTTCCTTAAATTTTGCACCCTGCATGCCTCACTTGCCTCATTCTAGTTCTGGTCCCGATATGAGCATTTTCCATTGGAAAATTAATGAAGAGAAAGAAATCTTATTACAGTGGTGCCAGGAAGCCAGAAGGGGGAGCTCTCACGAATGTACCGTTCAACATCAATACAGATTCCCAACAGAAAGAGACTTACCTTGCATCTCCAGCAGGAAGTGACGCTACTTTACTACCACCAGCAGGAGGAAGAGAGATCTTCTCCTTGCCTGGAAACAGCTCAGCCAATGAGAGACTGTCACAACTCAGCCAATGGAAAGCCACTATATTCAAGTTCCCAGCTTCCTACAATGGACATAACAGTCCCTCCCGGTTTCCCTTTCTCCTCTGTAAAAGAGTTTCCCCTCCTTTTTAAATGTAATTTAATTAATTTATTTTTGGCTGGGCTGGATTTTCCTTGCTGAGTGTGGGTTTTCTCTAGTTGCGGCGAGCGGGGGCTACTCTCCAGTTGCAGTGCTCGGGCTTCTCATTGCAGTGGCTTCTCTCCTTGCAGAGCACAGGCTCTCGTGTGCTTGGGCCTCGGTAGTTGCAATGCGGAGCAGCATGTGGAATCCTCCTGCACTAGGAATCAAACCCGTGTTCCCTGCGTTGGCAGGCAGATTCTTAACCCCTGGACCACCAGGGACGTCCGAGTTTCCCCTCCTTTGCTTTACTAAGCTTGCATGTGGTTTGCCATAGTTGTATGTCTTAAATTGCAAATCTTTGCTATTCCCAAGTAAACTTGTTTTGCTGGTAAAATAAATGATTGTTTTCTTGTTTTAGGTTAACACAATCATCACAGAAATTTCTATCAGATTACAATTTTAGAAAAGTAGAACCAAGAGAGACAAAGAGAGAGAGGGAGAGAGAAAGAGAAGAGACAGAGAGAGAAAAGAGAGAAAAAGAAAGAGAAAAGGGAAAAAAGAGAAAGAAAGAGAAAAAAAAAAGAGAAGAGAGAGAGAACCAAGAGAGCAAAGTAAGTCAGAAAGATTAATGCATGTATATGGAATCTAGAAAGATAGTACTGATGAGTCTATTTGCAGGGCAGGAATGGAGACACAAACATAGACAACAGACTTGTGGACATAGTGGAGGAAGAAGAGGGTGGGATGAATTGAGAGAATAGCATGGAAACATACATTGTGCGTGTATGCATGGTAAGTCACTTCAGGCTTGTCCGACTCTTTGTGACCCTGTGGACTGTAGCCACCAGTCTCCTCTGTCGTTGAGATTCTCCAGGCAAGAATACTGGAGTGGCTCTGGCATAAATCACAGCAAGATCCTCTTTGACCCACCTCCCAGAGTAATGGAAATAAAAACACAAATAAACAATTGGGACCTAATTAAACTTAAAAGCTTTTGCACAATGAAGGAAACTATAAGTAAGGTGAAAAGGCAGCCTTCAGAATGGGAGAAAATAATAGCAAACAAAACAACTGACTAAGAATTAATCTCCAAAATATATAAGCAGCTCATGCAGCTCAATACCAGGAAGACATACAAGCCAAACAAAAAGTGGGCCAAAGAACTAAATAGACATTTCTCCAGAGAAGACATACAGATGGCTAACAAACACATGAAAAGATGCTCAACATCACTCATTATCAGAGAAATGCAAATCAAAACCTCCGTGAGGTATCATCTCACGTAGGTCAGAATGACTGCCATCAAAAAGTCTACAAACAATAAATGCTGGAGAAGATGTGGAGAAAAGGGAACCCTCTTACACTGTTGATGGGAATGGAAACTGGTACAGCCACTATGGAGAACAGTGTGGAGAGTCCTTAAAAATACTGGAAATAGAACTGCCATATAAAATGGAAAAAAAAAAAAAAAAGAACTGCCATATATTCAGAGTACATCATGAGAAACACTGGGTTGGAAGAAACACAAGCTGGAATCAAGACTGCTGGGAGAAATATCAATAACCTCAGATATGCAGATGACACCACCCTCATGGCAGAAAGTGAAGAACTAAAGAGCCCCTTGATGAAAGTGAAAGAAGAGAGTGAAAAAGTTGGCTTAAAGCTCAACATTCAGAGAACTAAGATCATGGCATCTGGTCCCATCACTTTATGGCAAATAGATGGGGAAACAGTGGAAACAGTGGCTGACTTTATTTTTCTGGGCTCCAAAATCACTGCAGATGGTGATTGCAGCCATGAAATTAAAAGACGCTTACTCCTTAGAAGGAAAGTTATTACCAACCTAGACAGCTTATTAAAAAGCAGAGACATTACTCTGTCAACAAAGGTCCGTCTAGTCAAGGCTGTGGTTTTTCCAGTGGTCGTGTATGGATGTGAGAGTTGGGCTATAAAGAAAGCTGAGTGCCAAAGTATTGATGCTTTTGAAGTGTGGTGTTGGAGAAGACTCTTGGGAGTCCCTTGGACTGCAAGGAGATCCAACCAGTCCATCCTAAAGGAGATCAGTCCTGGGTGTTCATTGGTGGGACTGATGTTGAAGCTGAAACTTCAATACTTTGGCCACCTGATTCAAAGAGCTGACTCATTGGAAAAGACCCTGATGCTGGGAGAGATTGTGGGCAGGAGGAGAAGGGGACGACAGAGGATGAGATGGTTGGATGGCATCACCGACTCGATGGACATGGGTTTGGGTGGACTCCGGGAGTTGGTGATAGACAGGGAGGCCTGGCGTGCTGTGGTTCATGGGGTCGCAAAGAGTCGGACATGACTGAGTGACTGAACTGAACTGAATGACCCAGAAATCCCACTGCTGGGCATATACAGTGAGGAAACCAGAATTGAAAGAGACGCATGTAGCCCAATGTTCTTTGCAGCACTGTTTACAATAGCTAGGACATGGAAGTAACCTAGATGTCCATTGGCAAACAAATGGATAAGGAAGCTGTGGTACATATACACAATGGAATACTACTCAGCTATAAAAAAGAATGCATTTGAGTCAGTTCTAATGAGGTGGATGAAACTGGAGACTATTATACAGCATGAAATAAGTCAGAAAGAGAAACACCACTGCAGTATGTTAATGCATATATATGAAATTTAGAAAAATGGTAGTGATGATCCTATATGCAAGGTAGCAAAAGAGACACAGATGTAAAGAAAAAGCCTTTAAACTATGCGGGAGAAGGCGAGGGTGGGATGATTTGAGAGAATAGCATTGAAACATGTATATTATCATATGTAAAATAGATGGCTGCTGCAAGTCCAATACTTGAAGCAGGGCACTCAAAGCCAGTGCTCTGGGGCAACCCAGAGGGATGGGGTGGGGAGGAAGGAGGAAGGAGGGGGTTCAAGATAGGGGGACACATGTGCACCCCAGGCTGATTGATGTTGATGTATGGCAAAAACCACCACAATATTGCAAAGTAATTATCCTCCAATTAAAATTAACTTATTAATTTAAAAAACAAAAAGCATACTGGAGTGGGTTGCCATGCTCTCCTCCAGAGGATTTTCCCAACCCAGGGATCGAACCTGCATCTCTTATGTCTCCTGCACTGGCAGGTGGGTTCTTTACCACTAGCACCACCAGGAAGCCTAACATATGCATTACTATATGTAAAATAGATAGAAAGTGGGAATTTTCTGTGTGATACAGGGAGCTCAACCCAGTGCTCTGTGACAAGCTGGAGAGCTGGGATGGGGAGAGAGACGGGAGGGGGGTTCAGGAGAGAGGGGACATTTTTTTATACCTGTGGCTGACTTGATGTATGGCAGAAACCAACACAGTATTATAAAGCAACTATCCTGCAATTTTTAAAAAGGGGGAAAAGGAGAGAGAGAGACTTTGAATTGGAGAAAATCCGTTTGGAAGAGCTATAGTTTGCTAAGTCCATGAGCCTGTCCAGGATGTAGGTGAATTGTTCTCAACTCCAACTGCCCATTAGAATCATCTGATAACTTTTCAAAAGCCTGATGCCGTGGACCTAACCTGAGGCCAATTAAGTCCACATCTTTAGAAATAGGGCTTCTCAAGCTTCCAGATTATTCCAGTGTGAAACCTGGCCTGAGAGTCTCTGCTGTGAGTGCAGAATTCAAGTTCCAGTCAATGAACCTGGGGGGTGGAGAGTGGGTGGATACCCTGCTGGCTTCTTTAAGCAGAAAAAATAGGAAAGGAGCTTTAATTGCTCTGTAGAAACAAGGCATTAAGTGGATAAAGGAAGGTTTGGAGTGTGAAAAATGCAGAGTGGTGGCATGTCTAAGGATTCTGTCATGAGTGGTGCATGGTTTGGACTTTGTTTAGTATGTTAACACTCTCTGGGAGGCCTGACTGGACACTGTAACTGAACACCATTGAGATGATAATTAACCAAGAGGCTCGCAGATCCAGTGAAGAATGTGGCCTTGAGGTTAATTTATTAACTTCCTTTCTGACATTTTTTTCAGCAGCGTCTGGGGCCAATGCCAAAGAGATGTTTGGAAAGGGCTCTTGTTAAATTCAGTGGTCATTTTCCATTGGTCCCAGATGAATAGCTGAGAGAAATTTTCATGGCTGGAGTCATGAGCATTATCTCCTCTGATAAGTGGCCAAAGAAACACCAGTCTTAAGTTGTCCACAGTCTGGCTGGCAAACTGCGTTTAAAAGAGAACAAACTGTGGAGGGGATATTTGAACTCTAAGTTCCACCCACCCTCATCTTCATCCCAGACCCACTTCAAACACACACACCCCCCCAAAGAGGTTTCGTTTTATGCATTAAGACCTGGGTAGTGCAAGACCCACAGTTTTGGGGATGATGTGTGTGTGTGTGTGTGTGTGTGTGTGTGTGTTTTAGGATGATGCAGAGAGAGCTGTTTGTCTTTCCTCTTTGGATTCTTATTTACAGATTCCAATCTTGTTTCATTTCTGTCTGATCCCAGGTCGCTATGGGGTTGCAAATGGTCCGAGAATCAAGACAGTTCCAGAGTGGTATGGGGGAAAAGGAAGATTGAAGTAGGTTATTTCGGCTTTACCATTCCAGACAAGGCATGTGTTCAAGACACATGTGCCCACCCACATAACTCAACGAGGGGATGACCCTGGAGTCTTCGACCAGAGCTGTCATCAGGCTTCCCTGATGGCTCAGCTGGTAAAGAATCTGTCTGCAATTCAGGAGACAGGGTTTGATCCCTGGGTTGGGAAGATCCCCTGGAGAAGGGAACAGCTGCCCACTCAAGTATTCTGGCCTGGAGAATTCCATGGGGTTGCAAAGAGTCGGACACGACTGAGCGACTTTCACATCATTGTAACAATAACTAATCGCCCTGGCATTTTCCTCTAGGAAGTTGTGAGGCTAATCTAGCACTATAGTCAAGAATTTAGGTGGAGGCTTATTTCTCAGCTTTCTCTTTAATTATCTCCCCAGATACAGAACCCACAGATATCAGTGGCCTCATATGCCTTAAGCTTGGAAGGAGTTGTTAAGGACATTTACCCCCATGCCTGCTCCCCCTAGATTGCATCCACCCCCATCACCTAACCCAAAACCTTCAATCAGCCTAGACTCCTCCCTTTCTACCAGATGCTTTAAGATATCTTGGCTATTGCTTCCTAAGTACCTCTCACTTCTCTGCTTTTTTCCGGCATCTCGCTTAATGCCATGCTACTTTCAGCTCCCATGAGTTCTGTTCTGTACTCACTGAAGTCTGTTTCATTTATTATTTGAAAAGCATTTTTAATTGCACAAAGCATGAATATATTATCATTTTTAAAATATAAACAATATAGATAATCAACAATTCAAGATTTAACCATGGTAACCAGTTGGGAGTGTTTTGTATTTTTTTTTGCATATCTACACAGAAAAAATTTTTTTTTTTTACTATTTTTGTATGATTGAAAAAATAATAAATGATGCCATAAATAGTTTTGCTATTTCCCTTTTCCACTTAACATGTCTTGGAGATTTGCCATGTCAGTATATTCAGAACTACCTTGTTTGGGCTGCTACATGGTGTGACAGGCTCCCTCTAAGATGACCTCCATTTCCTTGTATATACATCCTCTTATAACCTCCTCTGTGGATATGCCATATTTTACGTAACACTGCAGCTTATTGTATTTTTTAAACAGGGATATGATTCAAATCGATCACTTAAGCTTCTTCCAGAAATACTTTTTAACAGAAATCTGATCATGTTACTCATCTGCTTCAACATTGCAGTGTGACATAATTAAGGAGGTTCTAGGAAGATGACCAGCTGAGTGAATATCCCCAGTCCCTCCCCTTTGTGGTCTGTTTTTGGAGCAACATAAATAGCAAAATAAGAGCTCTGATGGAAACTGGAAGGTATGTGAGGTTAGCACTTGTTCTGAGAGTTCCAGAGGAGGGACAGCATGGGGCTTCCTTCTTGGGCTGAGACAAAGATTTTATGGCTTCCTGTGAAAAGATGTATGGTAGACACTGGGGTTCTCTTGGATGTCCTTAGTGGGGATTGCTCCATCTTGCTGACCCCAAGAGACAGAAATGAAAATATCCAGTTCACCTGACTTGATCTCAGAGTGGTAAAAAAAAAAAAAAAATCTGTCCCCTTCTCGGACTCAGAGGTATGAGAATCTAGTCACCACCTCCTCCACTCCCAGTGGAGGAAAGAGCATTTATGAGCTCATTTCCCACCAATACACAAAAAGCAAAGCTATTTTTAAGCGATAGAAATCATTTACCAAAAACTGATAGCATGTATAATATAAGCTGAAGTCATTTCTGTCAAAGTTATCGTTCCCAACATTGCTTGGAAGACCTTAACTAATGCAATACATCACTTAGCATTATTAATTAAGTAGTCCACACAAAAACTGGGAGAAAAGAGACAAAAATTACTTTATATTCATATGACGTAACTGCATATTCAGAAAATCCAAAAGATTCAACCAAAGCTATTTGAAACAATGAAACTTTGGGGCACTTCCCTGGTAGCTCAGTGGTAAAGAATCCACCTGCCAATGCAGCAGACACAGGTTTGATCCCTGATCCGGGAAGATCCCACATGCCGCAGAGCAAGTAAGCCCGTGTGCCACAATTATTACGCCTGTGCCCCAGAGCCTGGGCTCTGCAACAAGAGACGCCGCCACAATGACACGTCCTCACACCGAGACGAGAGCGTTCCACAATTAGGGGAAAGCCCTCAAAGCAGCAAAGACCCAGCACAGCCAAAAATAAAATTAACCAAAAAAGTTAAACTTCGGTAAGATGAATGATAGTAGTTAAGAATACAAAAGTAAATACAGACTTCCTTGGCCGTCCTGTGATTAAGACTCTGTGCTTCCACTGCAGGGGGCAAGGGTTTGATCCCCGGTCAGGAAACTAAGATCTCACACACCACATGGGTGTGGGCAAATAAATTAAGAAATACGTAAAATTTTCTTCATGCCAGCAATAAACAGTAAGACACAAAAATCATCTCAACTGTGGTGGATAGATTAACGCCCTCCCCCAAAGATACCCACAACGTAATCTTCAAAACCTGTGAAAGTCACTCACTCGTGTCCAACTCTTTGCGACCCCATGGACTATACAGTTCATGGAATTCTCCAGGCCAGAATACTGGAGTGGGTAGCCTTTCCCTTCTCCAGGGGATCGTCCCAACCCAAGGATCGAACCCAGGTCTCCCACACGGTAGACAGATTCTTAACCAGCTGAGCCACAGAGCGGATTCTTTACCAACTGAGCTATGAGGGAAGCCCCCAAACCTCTGAGTGTATTGCATTAAGTGACAGAAGGAATATTGCAGATGTGATTAAATTAAGGACCTGGAACTAATCGGCTATCCTGGTGATCAAATATGACTTAATCATGACCCCTTAGAAGAGGAAGCAGTGACTTCAAGGAAGAGAAAGACCTGAGGATGAAAGCAGAGAAGGAAGGGTCCCTCACGAGAGGGGCCATGACCCAAGGAATGCTGGTGGCCCCTGACAGCAGGTGAAGGCGAGGAAATGAGCTTCCTCCTGGAGACTCCAAAAGGAGTGCAGCTCAGCTGACTGCAGATTTTATGTCTGACCTCCAGAACAGTAAGATTAGACACTTGTGCTCTTTTAAGCCACTAAAGTTGTAATTTGTTATAGTAGCTATAGAAAGCTAATACATAACTTCTATCAATGACAAAAGCTGTAACGTGACTATGAATAAATTGTCCCCAGAAGGTGCATAATCTACATGAAGAGACCTAAATTCTTATTAAAAAGACCTGAATAGCTGAAGAGAAATATTCCATTCCTGGATAGCAAAGCTTGGTATCTTGAAACGTCCATCCTCCACAAACTCACATGTAACTTTAAGAGACTTGCAAAAAAAAAAAAAGAGAGAGAGAGAGACTTGCAATCAGGACTGTCAATCTTTCACAAACTAATATGTAACTTTGAGTTGTAATCAGAATTTTAGGGGAAGACAAGGGGAGCGAGTGGTTAAAATTATTTTAAATTTTGAATAGAAAAAATAAGAATCTGAGAATATCCCCCAAAATAAAGAAAAAGCATGGTGTGGTGGGATTTAACTTACCAGATACTAAAATTTATAAGAAAGTAATTGAAAGCAAAATAGCACCATATATTATATCAAGAGACAAACAGAGTTTTGATATTGTACTATAGTTATAGAAGATGCTACCCTTGGGAGAGTGGGGTGAAGGATAATACATGGGACTCTTTGTACCATTTCATAATTTTGTGTTAGTCTCTGAATGTTTCCAAATAAAAAGTTTTTTTAAACAAAATACAAATGATATTCTGAGGATAAAAGGGAACCTTTGTAAAACATATGGATATGTGTGTGTGTTAGTCACTCAGTCATGTCTGACTCTGCCACCCCATGGACCACAGCCCACCAGGCTCCTCTGTCCATGGAATTCTCCAGGCAAGAATACTGGAGTGGATTGCCATTTCCTTCTCCAAAACATATGGATAAAGATTAACAATTACTAATATTCAAAGAGCTTTCACCAAATGATAAGAAAAAAAATAACTGAATAGAGAAATGAGCAGGCAATTCACATAAAGGAATGTACAAATTGTCAATAAACACAGTAAGATGTTCAATGTCTATAGAGGTCAGGGAAATGCAAATTAAACCATTGCAGCATGTTTTTCACTCATTATATTTACAAAAACTTGCAAGTGGAAGAATGATGATGTCCAGTTCCAGTTGACAGCATTGAGAAATAGGAATTCTACAACCTATTAGAGAAGTAATCTGGACACATCAACTAAAATTAAAAATGCAAACTTCCACTGACCTAGATATTCTGCCTTTGAGAATCTATTTTACTGAAAGTCCCAATATACCCAGGCTCATCTCAAGGATACAGCAATATTTTTGTAGCTGCTGAAAATGAAAAACAACTTGTCAACCAGCAAGAGAATATTTGAATGAATAAGTGAGTGAAGCCTCACTCATCTGGAGGGATGTCCATATATTGTTAAGGGAAAAAAGCAAGGTACAGAATAGTAAGTACAGTCGGCCTTCAGCAGCCTTGCACTCTGCATTGGCAGATTCAACCAACCTCGAATTAAAGATATTTGGGGAAAGAAATTTTCAGAAAGTACAAAAAAGCAAAACTTAAACTTGCCTCCCACAAGCAACTATTTACATAGCATTTACAGTGTATTAGGTATTATTAGTAATTTAGAGATGATTTAAGGTATAAAGGAGAATGTGCATAGGTTATATGCAAATACTACACTATTTTATATAAGGGACAAGCATCTTTGGCTTTTGCCATCCACAGGAATCCTGAAACCAACCTACCATACCAAGGGACAACTCTGTATCTCTTTTCGCAATTCGGGTGAGCTCAAATAAGCAAATGAATTAACCCTCAATAAGAGAAAGATATGTCAGGATACCCTCCTGTTTACTTGCCCTGGCTACTGCCAAGATGAGAGAGAACAGAAATCGTGACCTTTTTTCTCCATTTTTGTTGCTGTTGTTGCTCAGTGGCTGAGTCATGTCCAACACTTTGCAACCACATGGACTCTAGCTTTTCTACCAAGGAGCAAGTGTCTTTTAATTTCATGGCTGCAGTCACCATCTGCAGGGATTTTGGAGCCCAAGAAAATAAAGTCTGTCACTGTTCCCACTTTCCCCCCATCTATTTGCCATGAAGTGATGGGACTGGATGACATGACCTTAATTTTTTGAATGTTGAATTTTAAGCCAGCTTTTTCACTCTCCTCTTTCACCATCATCAAGAGGTTCTTTAGTTCCTCTTCACTTTCTGCCATTAGAATGTTAACATTTGCATATCTGAGGTTGTCAATACTTCTCCTAGTAATCTTGGAGAAGGAAATGGCAACCCATTCCAATATTCTTGCCTGGAAAATTCTATGGACAGAGGAGCCTAGCAGGCTACAGTTCATGCAAATGGGCAATCTTGATTTCAGCTTGTGAGTCATTCAGCCCAGCATTTCTCATGATGTACTCTGCATATAAGTTAAATAAGTAGGTTGACAATATACAGCCTTGATGTACTCTTTTCCCAATTTTGAACCAGTATTGCTTAATGTCCAGTTATGTAACTTCTTGGCCTGCATGCAGGTTTCTCAGGAGACATGTAAGGTGGTCTGGTATTCCCATCTCTAAGAATTTTCCAGAGTTTGCTGTGATCCACACAGTTAAAGGCTTTAGCGTAGTCAATGAAGCAGAAGTAGATGTCTTTTTGGAGTTCCCTTGCTTTATCTATGATCCAACAGATGTCGGCAATTTGATATCTGTTTCCTCTGCCATTTCTAAATCCAGCTTGTACATTTAGAAGTTCAAGCTTCACACTCTGATGAAGCCTAGCTTGAAGGATTTTGAGCATTACCTTGTTAGCATATGAAATGAAAGCAACTATACCATAGTTTGAACATTTCTTTGGCATTGCCTTTCTTTGGAACTGGAATGAAAACTGACTTTTTCCAGTTCTGTGGCCACTGCTGAATTTTCCAAATTTGCTGGCATATTGAGTGCAGCATTTTAACAGCATCATCTTTTAGGATTTGAAATAGCTCAACTGGAATTCCATCATCTCCACTCACTTTGTTCGTAGTGATGCTTCCTAAGGCCCACTTGACTTCACACCCCGGAATGTCTGGCTCTAGGTGAGTGACCATGCCATCATGGTTATCTGGGTCATCAGACCTTTTTTGTACAGTTCTTCTGTGCATTCTTGCCACCTCTTCTTAATCTCTTCTGCTTCTGTTAGATCCTTGCCGTTTCTGTTCTTTATTGTCCCCATCTTTGCATGAAACATTCCCTTGATAGCTCCAATTTTCTTAAAGAGATCTCCAGTCTTTCCCATTCTATTGTTTTCCTCTGTTTCTCTGCATTGTTCACTTAAGAAGGCTTTCTTATCTCTCCTTGCTATTCTCTGGAACTGCATACAGTTGGGTATATCCCTTTCTATTTTGCCTTTCACTTCTCTTTTTACCTCAGCCGTTTGTAAGACTTCCTCAGACAACCACTTTGCTTTCTTGCATTTCTTTTTCTTGGGAATGGTTTTGGTCACCACCTCCTGTACAGTATTATGAACCTCTGTCCATAGTCCTTCAGGCACTCTGTCCACCAGATCTAATCCCTTGAATCAATACTTGTATTCTATTGTAATTGTCTGTGTCTATATGTGTGTGCATATGTGTTGTATCGCCCTTCAGTTGTGCTTGACTGCCATACAAAAAGTTATTAATGCTTGCTGGATGAACTTAAATTAATCAAATTAGTTTTTTAGGGGCTTTCCTGGCAGTCCACTGGTTAAGACTTCCATGCTTCCAATGCAGGGGTCATGGGTTTGATCCTTTATTGGGGAACTAGGATCCCTTATGCTGTGTAGCCTGGCCAAAACTTTTTTTAAAATAACATTTTTTTAAAAATTTAATGTTTTATAATGCCTGTGCTTTTTGGCCTGAGAAGAGTACCACTCAAACTATGTTTTGATGATTTGTGTTTTCAATGGGCTATTGTGGGTGAAACATTTTATACGTATGCTAATACAGTCTGATGGAATATTTTGTTAAAAGTTGAAACAGTTGCAATGACAACTTTCCAACAGTTAAAATTCAGTTTTAGTTTGGGTTAAATTCCTGAATCAGTTCAGTTCAGTCGCTTAGTCATATCCAATTCTTTGCGACCCCATGGACTACAGCACCCCGGGCTTCCCAGTCCATCATCAACTCCCGGAGCTTGCTCGATCTCAAGTCCATTGAGTCAGTGATGCCATCCAACTACTTCATCCTCTGTCATCCCCTTCTCTTCCCGTCTCCAATCTTTCCCAGCATCAGGGTCTTTTCTAATGAGTCAGTTCTTCACATCAGGTGGTCAAAGTGTTGAAGCTTCAGCTTCAGCATCAGTCCTTCCAATGAATATTTAGGACTGATTTCCTTCAGGATTGACTGGTTTGGTTTCCTTGCAGTCCTGAATAGGGAATACAAATAAAAAAGAAGTAATTCGACTTCTTTTTCTTTCTCCCAAAGGATGTGTAGAATCAGTCTTGGGCCTATTTGCACTTGCATCCATTCCCAGGCCTTCCCCTGCTCTGCTCTATATTGCAGAAGGGACTGGTCCCTGAAGCCTGCATCTCCAGGCTCTTGTCCCACCTGGCTGCCAGCTGAGCTCAGCTCATAATGTTTAGCCCTGGTGGGAGCCTGGAGGGCAAACAGAAGAGAGAAATCGGGGTGTTTCACTCTCTGCTTCAATCAGCTCTGACTGCTCTGCACCTCTAAGCCTCCATGGGACATCTCTGCCCTTAGTTCTCTTCTGTTGGGTGTTCAGGTTACCAGGGCCCCTTGTATATGGCCTCCTCCCTATGTCTCTACAGCCACCAATAGTAACAACCCCCTGCTGTTGCTAATCTCTGGATTACTTCATGTACTGGTTTGCTTTTGTTCTGAAACAAACTACTTTACAACTTAATGGCTAAAACAACAACCATTCTTTGTAGCTCACCAAGCATGAGGTAGCAATTTAGACTGGGATCAGCTGGGAAATTCTTCTGCTGGTCTTGGCTGGGCACACTCAGGCATCCATAGTCAGCAGCCAGATCAGCAGGGGCCTCCACTTAGGGAGCTGGCTGGCTGTCATCTGGGGCAATGGTGGGTCCATATGTCTCTCATTATCCAACAGCCTAGCCCAGATACATTCAGTTGGCAGCTGGTTCTAAGAACAAGAAGGAAAATAGGAAAGACCTCTTGAAGCCCACGCTTAAACTTACACAACATCACTTCTTTCCAAAGCAAGTCACAAGATCTGTCTCAATTCCATAGGTAAAGATATAGGCTCCATTTCTAAATGAGGGAGAACAAATCTTAGGGCCATTTTTAGAATCAGCCACACCTTACCATTATTTCCTCCATCGCCTGTATACAAGTCCCATCATAAATTTCCTCTGTGGTAAGTACTGGAAGTCATTATTGTTTCCCCAGTTAGTCTTTGTGTGTATGCTTGAATGTGCTTGAAAGATAAGAGTTAAGGAAAACAGGAAAAAACCTGTTCCTAATGGGTTCCCCTTGGATTCGAATGTTTCTGTTTTAAAAGTTGCCTGCCCAGGCTTTTTTATAATTAACCAACATGACAATATAGATGAATCACAAATTCAACAGAGATGAATTAAGCGTCTACTGTGTGGCAAGCATGATGCTAGGCACGATGGACCACGGCAGGTGTGGGGGAGTGAGTAAGGCATAGTGCCTGCCTTATGGGGAGTTAATATGTGGCACACACACATATGTGCAAAATGTGTTCACACACATATGAGCCAGGCACAGAGCCAGCGGTAGATAGAGTTTGGTAAGATGAGGAGAAAAATGATCGCTGTGATAGTAAAGCAGTTCATAACTTAGTTCATAACTAAGATAAATATTTAGTGAGAGTTTTTTGGTCTGTCTCTGCAACCTAGAAAGTAAGCTCCATAGGGATTTCCCTGGTGATCCAGTGGTTCAAACTCTGCATTGTCAATGCAGGAAGCCCAGGTTCTACCCCTGGTCAGGGAACCAGATCCTGCATGCTACAATGGAGGATCCCTTGTGCCACAGCTAAGACCTGGTACAGCCAAATAAATTTTTTTAAAAAAGAAAATAAGCTCCAGGAAGGCTAAACTCATATATTGTCACACACCACTATTTTTCCATTGCCTAACAAAACGTCAGCATCAGTAACTAGTGAATAACTATGCATCAAGTATAGGAGTGAAAGTTGTATGCACGATGCTAACAGAGCCTAGACAAAAAAGAAGTTAATTCTGAAAACAGAGCAAACAATGCCAACAACAGGGGAAATTTTCATAAAAACAGATGATGTCTAAAATTTATGCTAAGATAGAGCTGTCAATATGTGGCAGCAGAGAAGGGGACTGAAAGGAAAAACAAAGGGCTAGCACGAGTAATATTGAGGAGAACTGAGAGTGGGTTAACTCTCTTGGGGGTGATGGAGGCAACCCCCCTCCAGATCACCCCGTGTCATCATCAGCTGTGTGCAGACCCTTGGATGGAGGTGGCTGGTTGTTGATTCTCTGAACCCATCTCACTGAGTAGTCAGAAAGTGACTTGAGGCCCAAACTGCTTGGATTTGGCAAAGGACAACTCGACTGCCCTTCAGGCTGTCGTGAAAGCTCAGTATAGCTTTCAGTATACCGACCCAATATAGCTGGGGGCAGTGTTGTATGGATGGGTACAATGTGAATCTGGGCAAATTTCTCCTCCTGGCTTGGGTGTTTTTGAACATGTGCCCAGAGGCTGCTGTAATAAATCCCTTTTTAGAGTCTAAACAAACACATAGGGAAGGGAGGGGGCAGCCAGAGGCAATGGAAATGCCTCCTGGGGGTAGATCTTGGTTGACAGGAAAGACATCTGGACCAGAGGAGGAAAGGAATCCTGGCAAGAGTTGGAGTGCTCAGCTCAAAGACCTTCACTGAGCCACTCTCTCTGCTTCTCCAGCAGGAAATAAGCCAAACTGCTCCTTTTTTTCTGCCTGGGATTCCAGAGATGGCCTAAGAAAGCTCCACATAGGACAGCACTCTTTATCTGGGAAAGCCTACAACACCTCCATATGCAGTAAGCCAGAAGGGACATCAAGTCACTTACAGGAAGAGAAATTTTAGCTGTCCTTGCTATTGTATTGGTGCTTCAAGTTCAAGGTATTTCAGAGCTTTCAGTTCTCAGCCTTGGGGCTGAAATCTTAGAATGATGCTCAACTTCCCTTCCACCTCCATGCTGCCAAACTCTACAGTGTTCCTAACCCATTGCCCTTCAGGTTTCCTATAGGTTAGAGGATTTCTGGTCTCATATCAGATTAAAAATTGGAGATGGTTATAAGTGAGAGGGCTGGTACAGAGAATGCAGTGAAGCACAGTCAAAGCTATGGTTTTTCCGGTAGTCATGTACAAATGTGAGAGTTGGACCATAAAGAAGGCTGAGCGCTGAAGAATTGGCACTTTCAAATTGTGGTGCTGGAGAAGACTCTTGAGAGTCCCTTGGACTGCAAGGAGATGAAACCAATCAATCGTAAAGGAAAGCAACCCCGAATATTCATTAAAGTATTGATGCTGAAGCTGAAGCTCCAATACTTTGTCCACCTGTTGCTAAGAGCCAACTTATTGGAAAAGACCCTGATGCTGGGAAAGATTGAAGGCAAAAGGAGCAGAGAGCGGCAGAGGATGAGATGGTTAAATAACATCACCAACTCAATGGACATGAGTCTGAGCAAACTCCGGGAGGTAGTGGAGGACAGGGGAGCCTGGAAAGCTGCAATCCATGGGGTCACAAAGAGTTGGACATGACTTAGTGACTGAACAACAGCAAGCCTTGCCCTGAACATTGGAGTAAGGTTTCTATGGGCAGGTGGGCAGCTCCCTCAGGCAGCTCCTGGTTTATCTGTGTGTTTATTAACTTGAGATGATTTCTAAAGCAGATGGCTTTCCCTTCCTCTCAGAAGGCATGGCTGTACGATCATTATATTTATTTCACATATAGTGCCCAACTGATATTCACTTCCTTACAGTTCTTGCAAAAGCACAAAGGGGCAACCACGGTGAAGGGACACGTTGAACAGGAAATGACCTGGGGAAAAAAACCTCATTTTGTGAATTTTTTTTAATTAATTTTTTTTTACTGAAGGATAATTGCTTTACAGAATTTTGTTGTTTTCTGTCAAACCTCAAGATGAATCAGCCATAGGGAAACATATATCCCCTCCCTTCTGAACCTCCCTCCCGTCTCCCTCCCCATCCCATTCCTCTAGGTTGACACAGAGCCCCTGTTTGAGTTTCCTGAGCCAGACAGCAAATTCCCATTGGCTATCTATTTACATATGATAATGTAAGTTTCCGTGTACTCTTTCCATACATCTCACCCTCTCCTCCCCTCTCCCCATGTCCCTAAGTCTGTTCTCTGTTTCTCCATTTCTACCCTGAAAATAAATTCTTCAGTACCATTTTTCTCGATTCTGTATGTATGTGTTAGAATACAATATTTATCTTTCTCTTTCTGACTCACTTCACTCTGTATAATAGGTTCCAGGTTCGTCCACCTCATCAGAACTGACTCATTTTGTGAATTTTTTTTTTCAAGTAGAAGCAGGGAAGGGCAGATAGATTATGGCAGGAAAACAAATACATGCCTTAAAGGCCAAATGCAAGAAAATCTCCAGAATCTCTGTATTTTTTTTTAAATAAAGAGATAAAACTGTTTGAGGACAGATAAGAGATAGGAAGGAGAGATATTTGATATTCACAAAATGTGTGTAGTAGCTATTTCAGATGGAGAGAACAGAAAAACCAGAATCGTAGCGTTCAGCAATTTAGCACAGATTTGATGAGAGCAGACTCTAAAATCAGAGATACCCAGACTTGAATCTGAGCTCTGGCACTTTTATCTTTAAACTTGGACAACTTTCTTAAACTCTCTATTTCAGTTTGTTGTTTTTTTTTTTTTTTTTAATAAATTGAGTTACAATAGTACAGACTTCTGGATAGGTAGGAAAAAATCATGTGTGATGATTGACATTTGCAAAATATTTATTTTATTTATTTTTTTAACTTTATTTATTTATTTATTTATTTTTAGTTGGAGGTGACATTTGCAAAATATTAAGTGTGAGGCTAACAAGGAATAAATACTCAACAAATGTCACCCATTGTGGATTCATTATGTCCCCCCAAAACTTCTATGTTGATACCATAAACCTGTACCTCAAAATGTGGCTGTATTTGGAGAAAGGGTCTTTGATGAAAGACCATGTGAGTACGCAGAGATGCTAGCTAGGCAGTGGTCTTCACATCAAGGAGAGAGGCCTCGGGACAAACCAAAGCTGCTGACACCTTGATCTTGGACCATCCACTTCCGGAACTGTGAGAAATAAAGTTTTTATTGTTTACACCACCCAGCCTGTGGTATGTTGTGATGGCAGCCTGAGCAGACTAACATATCCCCTATTGTTATTATTTTGAAATCCAGATGCAAAGTGGAGAAGCAAGGTGCCCTTGGTTTTCACTACTGATAAAGGCTCCCAATTATGCAGAGGAAGGCAGAATCCACATTCCTTCCAGCCCTGTCACATGCGCTGACTGGCCGCAGAGACCACCACTGTATGACTCAGGCCATCTCTGGTTTCCTTGCAGGGTGCAGATCTCTAGAGACCAGCTGACGACGGCTGTGAGTCAATGGCAGGGGAGTCCCTGAGATTCCAAGACGTGCTCCTTTATCCAGCCCCCGGTTCCTTAGCAGATGCTGAGAACATGTCACCCCCAAATAGTGAGGTTCTCCCTTGGTTTCTAAGTCATCCCGATTGCCCTCCCATCACCCTCTAGAAGGTCAGAAAGTCAGATTCCACCAAAGGCTGCCACAGATGTGGTTTTAAAATAGTCCCTTCAGAAGCCCACAATTAAAGCCTAATTACACATCTTTGCCAATTAGTGAAGGAGTTGCCGTATCCAATGATGGCAGAGTCCCCAAAAATCCACAGTTGCTCTCCCCTACTCCCCCAACAAACCACTCTAGCCTTTATTTGTTGTAATCTTGGAAAAGTAACCAAACCTCTGATCTTGATGAATTATCTACAACATCGTGCTAACAACACCCATCGTTGCTGCTGCCGCCGCCAAAGAAACCATTAATTTTTTTAAAAGGTCATTAATTCAGTTGATATCTATTGACTGACCTACTGTACAGTCATTCTTTCATTCAGTAGATATTTACTGAACATCTGCCACATGTCAATTGAATAATATCTAGAAAGTTGCAGTTTACCTTCTCAAAGAGAGATCAAGAACAAGTAGACAAAATGACTTCAGACAGTGATGCGCTATACAGGAAACAAATGCAGTAATGAGATGGAAATTAAACAAGAGATAGCTTAGAGGTGGGAAGTCACAGAAGGCTTCTAAGAGGTCTGGTTGATGAGTTGGCCATGAGAAGGCCTGGAGAAAGAATATGTTACCAGAATGAGGCAAAGGGAACCACAGATGAAGCAACTGTGAAAAGAGAGATGCATTTTATGAACAGAAAAGAACAGACAGAAGGGCAGTAGGAGGAGGGAGAGAAAGTCCAGGAGAGATGGGACAGGTGGCCAGGTCACATAGGGTCTCCCAGGACATGGAAATCATGATCTTCCCATGATGAAAAGTATGGAAAATTCTTTGACCCACACAGACCAAAGATCTGCAAGACCAGTAACTTAAGCTGAGTTAAGACAGGAGGGACCATATCAGTCAGGGCCTCCCTGGTTATGGTCAGACATTTGGATTTAATTCAGAATCTAATGTAGTGATTCTTAATGTTGACTACACTGGGAACCATTGTAGGGAAGAGCCAATTCTGACTCCATGGTGGATCTATTTCACTGACTTTAACCTTTGTTTTTCATTGCTTTTGTTATTATGTCATTATTGTTTAGTCACTAATTCGTGTCCAACTCTTTGTGACCCCATGGACTGCAGCACACTAGGCTCCTCAGTCCTCCACTATCTCCCAGAGTTCGCTTGAACTCATGTCCACTGAGTCAGTGGTACCTTCCAACCATCTCATCCTGTTGCCCCCTTCTCCTGCCCTCAATCTTTCCCAGCGTCAGGGTCTTTTCTAGTAACTTGGCTCTTCTTCCCTAATAGCTCAGCTGGTAAAGAATCCACCTGCAATGCGGGAGACCTGGGTTCGATCCCTGGGTTGGAAAGATCCCCTGGAGAAGGGAATGGCTACCCACTTCAGTATTCTGGCCTGGAGAATTCCATGGACTGTACAGTCCATGGGTCACAAAGAGTTGGACACAACTGAGTGACTTTCACTTCACTATCCCATCAGGTGGCCAAATTATTGGAGGTTCAGCTTCAGCATCAGTCCCTCCAATGAATATTCAGAGTTGATTTCCTTTAAGATTGCCTGGTTTGTTATTATAATCATTCATAATGTCCTGCCTCAGGGAAACCTCCCCCTCTGCCTAAAGAGATTAACATGTTCCCTCCCTGAGGTTGGCCATTCCAGGAGATATTTGCGAGATACTGGATTTTACTTTCTTGACTCCTCTCCCTCTTTGTCCTATGAAAGAACCTGTCAGTCAAACCCTGACAATTAGATATTTTGAAACACCAGTCTGCCATCTTCTCAGTCAGTTGGCTTGCAAAACAAAGTCATATTCCTTGCCTCAACACCTCGTCTCTCTGATTTATTGGCCTGTCATGTGGTGAGCAGACCAAGCTTGGTCTCAGTGACAGAACAACCTATGAAGTTTAAAACAAAGCTGATGTCTGAGTCCCACCCCACTAATTCTGATATGATTTGTTTGGGGTGCAGCCTGGGCAGTGGTTTTTTTTTTAAGCTCCCCAGTGATTCTCATGGGCAGCCAAGGTGGGGCCGTTGCTGTTTAGTAGCTAAGTTGTGTCAGATTCTTTTAATATCCCAAGGACTATAGCCTGACAGGCTCCTCTGTCCATGGAATTTTCCAGGCAAGAATACTGGAGTGGGTGGCCATTTCCTTCTCTAGGGGATCTTTCTGACCCAGGGATTGTACCCACATCTCCAGGCGAATTCTTTACCACTGAGCCACCAGGAAAACCAACCCGGGTGGAGACTGCTAGATGAAGATGCCACTGGGGGTGAGTTTCAAGCAAGAGAATGACATGGTCTGAATTCTCTTTCAGAGAGATCATGCTTGCTGCCTTATAAATACATAAAGCTCCCATGACAGTGCCCTGATGTTTGCTTCCTTCCTTCCTTCCCATATGCTTTCAATCTTTTAGAAACGTGGAATTGTTGAACCTTGCAGAGAGAAAGCCCAACCAGATACTGAGAGGGAAGACTCTAACTGGCTCTGCCTCCAGCTAGAGACTGTCTTTTCCTTTCTCTGTCTCTGGAATTGTCCATCCATTTCCTCCATGTCCCCCTCTCCCAGCCTGAGACCTCATCTCCTGTGTTTTTCAGATCCAGTCTGTTCACCTTCTTTGACAGCCCTGAGCGGCCCCCAGCCCCCAGCAGAGCAGCTCCAAGGAACAGTCAGAAGCAACTTAGTGAGTTTATTTTGATGAAATACAATAATTATCATGCTTAGCAGCTGTTGCTATTTAAAATAAGAAAAACCTGGGCTTGAATTTAAACTGTTTGGTAAAGCATGTGCCCCACCAATCTGGTCCAACGAAATCAGACATTATGAAATCTACAGAAGAACTGGAGCTTGTTACAGGAAGTTAAGATGCAAATCATATTTTGTTTCAAATGAGCCCAATGAATGCGTAATTTTCCACAAAGAAATACTTTTGTGTTGGGATCCTTTTGCCAGGAACCGAAGTTCTTGGGCTGCAGCTGTTAGCAGTGTCTGATTGTCCATTTAAAACCTCAGGCAGTTCTGCTTTTCTAAGGAGGATTTGGAGCAAAGACAGGAAGAGGGCAGAGATGCTCTTGTCAATTGTCTTCCAGAATATTCTCTATGAGATCTCTTGTGCTTCCCCAACAACCAGACTTGTCCTTAGAATTTCAGGGACTAGACACCATGGTGAACCAATAGCTACTCCCAACATAATATCCATTCAGAATGGATATCCTTTCTCCCAGCATCTTCTCTTAGCTTGGGTCATTCATTCTATTTGTCTGGAGTCTTTTGATTTCAAGTGGAAGAAACCCAATTCAAATTCAATAAACACTCCAATTAGACAGGCGAGAAATTGTTTGTTCTTCTAACTGCAAAGTCCAAACATGACTTGGCTTCAGGCCCACTGGATGCAGGTTGAGGGAAACCAGAGAAGAAATTAGTTGCAGACAAGTGAAAGGATTTATGAGCAGCTCTGGGGGACCAGCATCTGTTGCCATGGATTTGCAAGGCACCAGTGTTCAAGTCGTGTGATTTTTCTCCAGGGGTAGATGCAGAGATGTCCCACTGAGGAATTCGGATTGAATTTGGCTTGACAGGTATGATAAAAAGACAGACATGGATAAGTACAAGGGAAATAATCTTTCCGAGGACCACCGCTGAGATGGGTCACAGCTGTGAAGGGATAAAGAGACTTCAGACAGGGGCCAGGGGATTGGAGAGAATGGAGCTCTGGAAGTCACTCCAAGTTGAAAGAATAGGTGTTGTGGGAGGGATGGAAACCAAAGCCCTGCACAGATGGGAGATGATGGAGCCCGAGGGGTGTGATGAAGACAAATCATATGATGAATGCTTATAATTTCCCACCCACACGTACATCCATTTCCCAAGGAGAGGAGGGTTCTTTGATTGCTTGATCTGCTGATGAGGCAACGGATGAAGATGCAGAACACACGAAGAATCCTACAGAAGGGCATTTTAAAAAGATACAGGCAAATATCACATGATGTTGCTTACATGTGGAATTTAAAACATGGTACAAATGAACTTCTTTACAAAACAGAAATAAGAGTACAGATGAAGAAAACTAGCTTATGGTTACCAGGGGGGAAAGAGACAGGGACGGATAACTTGGGAGGTTGGGACTGACATATATACACTACTATATATAAAATAGATAACTATGAAGGACCTGGGGCTTCCCAGGTGGCACAGTGGTAAAGAATCTGTCTGCCAAGGCAGGAGATGCAAGAGATGCAGGTTCGATCCCTGGGTTAAGGAGAGCCCTTGAGGAGAAACTGGCAACCCACTCCAGTATTCTTGCCTGGAAAATTCCATGGACAGAAGATGCTGGGGCTACAATTCATGGGGTTGCAAAGAGTCGGACACGACTGAGGGACTGCGCACACAGTAAGGACCTACTGTATGGCACAGGGAGCTCTACTCAATACTCTGCAATGGCCTAGATGGGGAAAGAATCTATAAAAGAGTGGATATATGTACAACTGGTTCACTTTGGTGTTCACCTGAGACTAATGCCATATTGTAAATCCACTATACCTCAATTTTAAAAAAAAGACATAGATCTGAGTTAAGGAGGAGTTGGGAAGAGGGGGCAAGGAGAGGAAAGAATGAGACAGGAGAACTAAGTGGACTGGGGGTTGAACAAAAGGAAGGAGATAAGGAACTGCTGTAAGATGTGGGGAGAGGTGAACAGAGGTGATTTTTAGAAAGTCTTCTTGTATATTATGTGAGGTACCTCGCCCCTCTGCCACTGTCTCAAGACCCTTTCAGGAAGGACTAGGAGCATTTTCCATGGCTCTCTCCAGAAGGAATAGTCATTTGTTTTTTTAACCTGTGAAACCAAGCTGAGAAACAGTCTTGAGGAAATCTGGCTTTGCCCTGTTTAGAGTGAGACATAGAGCTTTAAGACTTTTCTTTTTGGCCACACTGGGCAAAATGCAGAACTTGCCTGACCAGGAATTGAACCTGAGTCCTCTGCAGTGGAAGCATGGAGTATTAACCCCTGGACTACCAGGGAAGTCCCAGAATTTTAAGATTGTTAAGGGTGAGCCCACACGAGTCCAAGTGGCTGAAGTGGGTTGAAGGTGAAAGTCAAAAGGATTAAAGTCAAAGAATGTCTAAGGTTCTAAGCATCAGGCAAACAGTGCAGCTGATGGTCAGTATTTGGCTTGAAAAAGAAGACAGTGGACCAAGTCCTAAAGTCTCCAATGAGTGGAAGGAGGGGTATGAGTGAATGACGGCAATGAGAGGGAGGAAGTGGGGTAATCAGATGGCAGGAATCTCAAAGGACTGGGGACATTGATGTGCGAGTGGAAAGAGCACTAGGAATAAGGACTCCAACACCCTGCTTCTGACCCGGAATCAATGGGGCATGGAAAATGAGCAACTACTACACTGAAGCTGAGACTCCAATACTTTGGCCACCTGATGCAAAGAGCTGACTCATTTGAAAAGACCCTGATGCTGGGAAAGATTGAGGGCAGAAGGAGAAGGGGACGACAGAGGATGAGATGGTTGGATGGCATCACCGACTCAATGGGCATGAGTTTGGGTAGGCTCTGGGAGTTGGTGATGGACAGGGAGGCCTGGCGTGCTGCAGTTCATGGGGCCGCAAAGAGTCGGACACGACTGAGCAACTGAACTGAACTGAACTATTTGCAAGAGTGGCAGGGGGAATCAATATCCTGGAAGAAGAATCAAGTGTCAGTTAAAACAGTTTCCAAAAGCACTGGAAATAGGCACAGGAAGAAGAGTCAGGAGAGAGGGGGACCAGTGGGGGATTTGGGTCAGAGACTCGGCTTTTCCTATACCTGGCTCCTTCTCAGCTCACAAATTCCTTGACTTCATCATCCAAAGTTCCCTGTCACCCTAGGGAACTATATATCATTTCTCCCTGTATATTTCCTAAAAGTTACCTAATATTGAATACATAAATAAAATAGTTAGTTTACTGCATTGTTCCCCAATCAGCAGCCACCATGTCCACTAGAACGTAAACTCCATGCAAGTAGGAGACTGGTCTGTTCATTCACAGACTAATTATTGTCAGTGCCTGACACATAGTGAGCACTCCATAAATGTATGTCGAATGACTTAGTTAACGAACAGATGAATAAACGAATGAATAAGTAGCCCTGTGAAATTGGAAAGGGAGTTCAGTAGAAGAGCATAGATATTCATGAAGCTTCCACATTTGATGAGATGCCCTGGGATAAAGGGATGTATTACCTCAGATACCTGGAGAATCCCAATTTGACACCTGTGGACAGATCCCTCTGGACTTGCTGGGCCCTGGGAGGTAAATCTTAAGGAGAGATGCTTAAATCTGGGCTTTCCCAGTGGCTCAGTGATAGAGAATCCACCTGCAATGCAGAAGATGCAGGAGATGTGGGCTTGATTCCTGGGTTGGAAAGATCCCCTGGAGGAGAGCATGGCAACCCACTCCAGTATTCTTGCCAGGAAAATTTTATGGACAGAGGAGCCTAGCGGGCTGTGGCCATGGGATTGCAAAGAGTTGAACACGCCTGAAGCAACTGAGCATGCATGCATGCTTGAATCTACACTCCTGCATTTGGGATGTGTTAGTTCCAAGTTCTAGCCTAAAAATACTCCTCTTTGATATCAAGGACAAAATTTATAAACATGAAAGTGGTTATTATGGTTTAATCACAGGCTTGGCGTAGTGACTCTTGGCAATCTCTCTGGGGTATTAACAAGAACAGAGTAAATATGTCACATAGGTGGTATTTTTAGTCTCACCCACCCTTCCAACCCAAAAGGGAACATCCCTGCAGAAGATTCTTATGACTCCCTGGGCCCCACCCCAGCCCTTGCTGCCCAGAAACCAGAGTCATGGGGGCCATGGTGGCAGCCACTAAGCCAAAGAGAGTGAGGAGGACCGTGGTGCCGCCTGGACCCACCACAGTCCTTGTTGGATGGGCACCGAGTCCTGGTCCCAGGGTCAACCTATGCCTCCCAGTTCCTGTGGCCCACTCATGCACCCCTTCCCCAGGATGAGGCTGAGAGTTAAAGGTAACTAGTAGGAATGAAAAGACCCATCCCTGAAAACCCTCAAGATCATCAGCTTAAAAAGAAAAAAACAGACAAATAATCCCTGGCTGAGCCCTAGAGCCCTGAGCCCAACCAGAGTTTCCCAGACGACAAATTCATCTTTGCCTTTCAGGGCTGCTGCTGCTAAATCGCAGTCATGTCCGACTCTGTGCGACCCCATAAACGGCAGCCCACCAGGCTCCCCTGTCCCTGGGATTCTCCAGGCAGGAACATTGGAGTGGGTTGCCATTTCCTTCTTCAATGCATGAAAGTGAAGTCGCTCAGTCATATCTGACTCTTAGCAACCCCATGGACTGCAGCCTACCAGGCTCCTCCGTCCATGGAATTTTCCAGGCAAGAGTACTGGAGTGGGGTGCCATTGCCTTCTCTGAGCCAGGCACTATGCAGAGCCTTATGCTGTTAGGTACTGGGATCAAGGATTAGACTGCCTCTCCCACACATCTTCCACAGCATCCCTCCAGAGCCTGGCTCTTACATACGATGAGGCTTTATCTCAGTAGCTCATTGCACCCTGCCCAGTAATTTATGGTCTACAGAACATATTGTTTCAGGCCTTACCAAAAGCCTTACCTTACTTCCATCTGGGGAACAAATTTCCTTCATTTTAAGAACATGCACTTCAGGCTTAACTTGGTGGTCCATAGTTAAGAATCTGCCTGCCAATGCAGGGGACACAGGTTCGATCCCTGGCCCAGGAAGATCCCATATGCCAAGGGACAATTAAGTCTATATGTTCTAGGGCCTGAGCACTGCAACAAGAGAAGCCATGGCTTGATGCAGAGAGACAAAGCCCATTGGCAGCCATAAATAAATATACGAGCAAAAAAAAATTGTAGTCTTAAAAAACAAATGTGATTTTTTTTTTTTTTTTTGGCCCCTCTGCATGGCTTGTGGGATCTTAGTTACCCAAGGGATTGAACCTATGCCCTCAGCAGTGAAAGCAAGAAGTCCTAACCAGTTGACCACCAGGGAATTGCCAAGAATGTGTTGTTCTGATGGAGCTCACACTACCCTTCACTGAAGGGGTGACCGGGGCCCCAGGCCCAGCCATTCACAGCCTCCCATTTGCCCTGACCCCTGAGGGGTCAGCGGGGTTGATCCAGGTATGAGAGTATGGTATTAGGCTGGTGCAAACGTAATTACAGTTTAGGACCCTGAATTTTAAATCAGTATAACTAGGCTCAAACACATTTTTATTAATCAAAATAGAAACCTTTACAATCAACACATTGTTGATTTCACATTGCCAATGAGAAATAAGTTTATTTATTCCTGTAGCATAAAAATCCTTGTTTTGGAATTCGACAAACTCTTGAATAGCATTTTCCGTGTCCTGCTAGTTGTGGAAGCATTTTCCCTGCAAAAAGTTGTCAAGATGCTTGAAGAAGTGGTGGTCAGTTGGTGAGAGGTCAGGTGAATATGCCAGATGAGGCAAAACTTTGTAACCCAATTCGTTCAACTTTTGATGCATTGGTTGTTCGATGTGCCGTTGTTGTGGATAATTGGGCCCTTTCTGTTGACCAATGCTGGCTTCAGGCATTGTAGTTTTCTGTACATCTCATTGATTTGCTAAGCATATTTCTCAGCTGTAATGGTTTCGCCTGGATTCAGAAAGCTGTCGTGGATCAGACCAGCAGCAGACCACCAAACAGTGACCATGACCTTGATTTGGTGCAAGTTTGGCTTTGGGAAGTCCTTTGGAGCTTCTCCTCAGTCCAGCCACTGAGCTGCTTGTCACTGGTTGTCATATAAAATCCACTTTTCATCACACGTCACAATCCGATCAAGAAATTGTTTGTTGTTGCGGAGAATAAGAGAAGATGACACTTTGGAAAGACGATTTTTTTTGATCAGCTCATGAGGCACCCACTTATTGAGCTGTTTCACCTTTCCAATTTGTTTCAGATGCCAAATGACCATAGAATGGTCGACTTCGCGTTCTCAGGCAACTTCTCATTTCGTTGTAAGAGGATCAGCTTCAGTGATCCTGTCAGTTGATCAGTTGTCAGTTCAATGATCCTCTCAGTTGGTTGTTATCAACTTCTGACGGCCACCCACTGTGTTTCTTATCTTCCAGGCTCTCATCTCCTTTGCAAAACTCCTTGAACCACCACTGCATTGTATACTCATTAGCAGTTCTTAGGCCAAATGCATTGTTGATATTGGACGTTGTCTCCACTGCTTTATGACACATTTTGAACTCAAATAGGAAAATCCCTCAAATTTGCTTTTCGCTTAACATCATTTCCATAGTCTAAAATACATATAAAATAAACAGCAAGTAATAATTCATTAGCAAAAAGCATAAAGCAAGAAATGCATGTTAAAATGCTGTGTAACATAACCACATTTATTTAAGAATGTATTCTAATATCAAAAGGCAAAACTCAACAAGGCAAGACCAAAATTACTTTTGCACCAATTTAATATAAGTGTTGTTGACAAAAAGTGAATCAATTGATCAAAGAAGAAATGGAAATTTTTATTCCAGTCAAATTGAGGATTAGAAACCTGGGAACAACATCACAGAAAGCTCCAAGAACTCTTCCACCTGTTTGAAGTCAAAGCACAGTTATAAAAGGGTTTCTGAGACAAAAGGCTGTACATTAAATGGCATATTATGGACAGTTTATACAATCCATATCTAAGCATCATGACCTCTTACAAGATCGTGAAGGAATGTTATCCATTTAAGGAGCTGTCTGGTTGGTTCTAGGAGAATGCTGCTCTTTATGGTTGATCGGGTATTTCTGCTGCCCAGACACAAAATGCAGATACACAATGTACAGTAGGGGTAAGTGAGTGAAAGCTGATCAGTTGTGTCCGACTCTTTGTGACCCCATGGACTGCAGCACACCAGACTCCTGTGTCCGTGGAATTCTCCAGGCAAGTATACTGGAATAGTTTACCATTTCCTTCTCCAGGGGATCTTCCCAACCCAGGAATTAAACCCAGGTCTCCCTGGGTTTAATTGCAGGTAGATTCTTACCATCTCAGTCACCAGGGAAGAGAAGAGGCCAAACGGTGGGGAAAATTTATGTTTAATTTTTCTTGTCATGTCACAAAATGTGCATTTTATTTCACAAAGCCAATACAGATCCTTGAGGCCATCTTCTCTACTGACTTACTGTATAACCTTAGGAGAATCATTTACATCTGGGGGTGCCATTTTTCAAAATGTTACATTAGGGGATTTTCCTGGTGGTGCAGTGTTTAGGACTCTGTGCTTCCACTACAGGGGGCGTGGGTTCAATCCCTGATCAAGGAACTAAGATCCTACATGTTACAAGGCCTGGCCAAAAAAAAATTTTTTTATTAGATTAGATTAGAGCTACGCACTCTGTGGACAAGGGCTTTGGCATCACCTACAGAGATACAAATTTTGGGGCCCTACCCAGACCTGCTAGTATATCAGAAATTCTGGAAGAAGGGGCCAGAAATTTCATGCCGCAACAAACCATCTGGAAAATTCTGATGCACAAAGAAGTTTGAGACGCCCTGGATGAACTGGTCTCTGAATCTATGAGTCTATCAATCACTGTGTGAAGAAAATCAGTAAAAACAAACAGGGGACCATCTGGCACTGACTATTCTTTCTCCTTTTTCTTTTCCTTTCCATTTTCACTTAACTACTACCTCCTACTTTCATTTCAGGGGCTCTCCAGTCCACTCGAAGGCAACAGGAAGTGTGTGGAGAGTCTTACGTCCTTTCTGCTTTGCCACCATCGAACAATTCCTAGGTTCTGGTTGTTACACTGTGGAGGCATAGTGTCATATAATGCAAACAGGAGCTGGGTCTCTTGGCTCACAGTTATACCCTTGGCTCCCAGATTGCTTCTCATTAAGATTTGTTGAATGGGACTTCCCTGGAAGCCCAGTGAGCACAGAAGACTCCATGCTCCATGCTCACAATGCAGGTTTGATCCCTTAGAGTATTAGATCCCACATGCCACAACTAAGAGCTTGAATGCTGCAACTAAGACCCAGTGCAGCTAAGAAAACAATTTTTTAAAATAATGTATTTATTTATTTATTTAGGCTGTGCTTGGTCTTTGTAGCTGCATGCTGGCTTTTTCTCATTCCAGTGAGCAGGGACTACTCTCTAGTTGCAGTGCTTGGGCTTCTCATGGCCGTGGCTTCTCTTGTTCCAGAGCACAGCCTCCAAGGCTCCCAAGCTTCAGTAGCTGTGGTTCCCAGGCTCTAGAGCACAGGCTCAATAGTTGTGGTGCAAGGGCTTTGTTGCTCCACGGCATGTGGGATCTTCTGGGACCAGGGATTGAACTTGTGTCTCCTGCATTGGCAGGCGGATTCTTTACCACTGAGTCACTAGTAAAGCCCACAATTTTTTTTTTAAAGAGATTTGTTGAATGAATAAATGAAAGCCTACCTCCTCCCCAAGGCCTCCTGGAAGTGACAGAGACATCCCCAAATCTGTCCTAGAGTTTATGTGGGCTATCATAACAAGATATAACTTAAACAATAGAAATTTGTCTTCTCAAAGTTCTGGAGGCTGGAAAGTCTAGGATCAAGGTCCAGTGGGCCCAATATCTCTCTTCCTGGCTTGCGGACAAGCCCCTTCTCTCTGTGTCCTCACATGGCCTTTCCCTGGTACATGCACATGGAGGGGTCAGGGAGCAGCAGCTCTCTTCTTATAAAGTGTCTTCTTATAAAGACACTAATCCTATTGGGCCAGTGCTCCACCCTTATGACCTCATTTAACCTTTGTTGTTGTTGGGTCCCTAAATCATGTCTGACTCCTTGTGACCTTAATTGCTTCCTTATTCCAAATAAAGCCACACTGGAGGTTAGGCATTCAACACAGGAGTCTGGGGAGATGCAAACATTTGATCTATAACAGAGTCCTATTAATTTTCCCTTCCCACCTCTATCTCATTCTTACATTCTCTTCCACCCTTCACTCTCCCCTAGTCCAGGGAATTTTTATCTCCTCTACAGTCTTCTAAATCTAGGGCATAGACCATGACCTCAACTTTAGAAGCTCAAAAGCCCTTCTGTTGCAACACTCTCCCTTCAGGCAATAGATGACTCATTTCCAGTTGTCCAAATGGAAGAGGTTCATTGGGTAAAGAGAAACCACAAGGGGAAAAACTCGTCAGTTGATACAGCAGATTATCTTCCCTCTATGTAAATAATCAAAGTATAATACATGGAATAAAACATGAAGGTTCTGATTTTTATTCCATTTAAGTGCAGAAAGAAAAAATAAAATAAAGTTGAAAGTGAGAACAGTCATGACATGTAAAAAACAACAGCAAAAAAAGAAAACAGAGAGGCAAGATGCATAATGTTCAGGATAGTGTGATCTCATTTCTAACAAAGAAATGAATGTGAGTGGTAACATGTTTATAAATATATCAGTTTACAGAAAACAAACAAACAAAACACCTGAATGGGGCAGACACCTAACCATTAACAGCAGTTACCTCTAGGAGTTACCCTTGAGTAACTAATGCATGCTGAGTTGCTTCAGTCATGTCCAACTCTTTGTGACCCTTTGGACTGTAGCCCACCAGGTTCCCCTGTCAAGAATACCAGAGTGGGTTGCCATGCCCTCCTCCAGGGGATCTTCCAGACCCAGGGATTGAACCGGCTTCTTTTACATCTTCTGCAGTGGCAGGCATGTTCTTTATCACAAGTGCTACCTAGGAAGCCTAGGAGTTATCTCTAAAGAATGCATTAGGAAAGGAGAACTTTTACTTTTTGTTCATACACATCTGCATTTAAATATATCTGGTAAAATTTCCAGGTGAATAATAAAATGCTAAAATGTGATGTGGAAGAAAATGAAAAGACTAGATACTTAAGATACAATGATTCTTTCATGAAGATTTCAATAAAACAAGGCTGAGATTTCTAAAAAGACAAAAATAGACATGACTTGAAATAAAAGAAGGGAAATCAATGCAAAGTTATAATAATCAGACATTCAAAGCTTAAAAAGAAAAAAAAAACACCCTATGAAAAATTAAAGATGAAAAGGTAAAGCTGTTTTTTAAAAAAAGTTAAAGATAGAACAATAAGGATATATAATCTACATTTTTAAAAAAGTTGTAGGAGAAAATAAGAAAGCAAATACAAAAGTTTAGAGGCATAAAAGAAGGCAGAGAAAACAGCTGCTAGAAGCAGCTAAGAGTTGAAGCTTTGGTCACAGAATTTTTGTCTGGCTTCCCTAGCGAAGAGTCTCTCATTGGAAACACTGTCTGCAAACACCCTCAGCCCCTTTCACGGTCAACTCACTCCTCACTGTGGCTCCAATTTCTTTCTGCAGTTGACTGTCTTGAGCATCTATTTGTGAACATGGAGAAAGAAAGAAATGAAGTCGCTCAATCGTGTCTGACTCTTTGCAACCCCATGGACTGTAGCCTATCAGGCTCCTCCGTCCATGGGATTCTCCAGGCAGGAATACTGGAGTGGGTTGCCATTCCCTTCTCCAGGAGATCTTCCCAACCCAGGGACTGAACCTGGGTCTCCTGCATTGTAGGCAGACGCTTTACCATCTGAGCCACCAGGGAAGTTGTAAACATGGAGAGTGTCTCCTTAAATTAAAAAAGAAAAACCAGAAGTCAACAAAAAATGATTGAGCTGATGGATTCTGAACCAAAGAGGTGCAATTTTGTTCTTTTCAGTGGCAGCAGCTTTGTAGAGCTTTTCTGAAATCTTAGATCTCAGAAGGAATCCACACTCGCCCTCCCAGGAGCAGAACAGAACTGAGTACAAATCCCAGGCAAGATACCTCTCTACACCTCTGTTTCCTCTTTTATAAAGTAGGATATGGAATAAAATTTATATTTTATTGCAAGACAAGAAAATGTAAAACATCTGCTCTGCCGTTTGGTCTCCCCTCTCCCCGCACTGTGCATTGTGTACCTGCATTATGCATGGACCAAACCTCCCCATTGGCAGAAACCTGCTCAGCCACAAAGAACAGCATTCTCCAAGCACCAATAAGACAACTCCTTAAAAGATGACACACGTTCTTGATTTTGTGAAGGGTCACAATGACCCACTACTTTGTACTTGCAGAGCTGAATTGCACAAGCTACCTACATCATTTATCAAAGACCTGCATAACTGTGCTTTGATCTCAATGGGCAGAACAGTCCTTGGAAATTTCTGAGAGGCTGTTCCTGTGTTATAATCCTCAGTTTGCCTTAAATTAAAATTTCTGTTTCTCTCTTTCTTTGGCCCCATTGTTCAGCATGTGGGATCTTAGTTCCCTGACCAGGGATTGAACCCAGGCCACCTGCAGTGGAAGCATGGAGTCTTAACCACCAGACTGCTAGGGAAGTCCTGAAATTTTCTATTTCTTAAAAAAATTTTTTTCATTTCTTCCTTAGATCTACTGGTTAATTTTTTTTCATTGACAAGGGGAATTAAGAACCCACCTCATGGAATTTTTATGAGGACTGAATACACAGAAAGAGCAGTAGAAAACACTCAAATGAGTCCAATTCTCTCTCCTTTGTGAAGGAGTAGAATACAATTTGAAGATTTCTTCAATATCACAGAGTAAATATGCAGAGGAATTTACATTGAACTCAATGGCCTCTCTCTCCCAGGGCCACTTTTCATTATGCCAGGCTTGGTTTGGGGATTATATTCTTTGTTTGTTCATTGCCTTTGAGGGCCATTTCTGGTTGTGTGCCTTTAAAGTTTCCAAGGAGTAGAGATTTTCTCTGCCCTCCAAAACTATTTTAGGATCAGCTGCATCCCCTGAAGCGGGGGTAGAAATTCAGGGTTCACCCGAAAGGGCTTCTCGCATGATAAGAGGAAGACTCACATGTCCCTCCTGAAGTAGGGGTGGAAGGGCACCCTCGCCTTTCATTTGTCTGTCATCACAGACTAAAAGGTTAAAAGGGCAGTGTCAGTCAGTCAGTTCAGTCGCTCAGTCGTGTCCAACTCTTTGCAACCCCATGAATCGCAGCATGCCAGGCCTCCCTATCCATCACCAACTCCCGGAGTTTACTCAAACTCATGTCCATCGAGTCAGTGATGCCATCCAGCCATCTCATCCTCTGTCGTCCCCAGTATAATGGAGCTCTATTTTGTAAAATGAATTAAAATGATATGGAATACTAAAAATGGGCCAAATAGTAGCTAAGCAGTCAAGGGAACTGCCGTCTCCCAACCTGCAACCCAAGGCTGCTTTACATCCTCGTATGCCTGGCCTCAAAGCCAAGCATGGAATTAACATGAAGAAAGCAGCTGGGTTTCTTCTCAGCTCCCTCAGCAGCTGGGGAGCGTGAGAGGGAAACCTGATGTCCCATCTGAGTCGCCTAATCCAGACACCCCTGAACTCTTTCACTACACGAGCAGTTATCTTGTTCTGTTTCAAAGCCAGTTTGCTTGCTTTCCATCTGTCCAAATGGAAAAGATCGTTGTAAATAAACTTTGCCTCCTCTACCTTTTCCTAAAAATAAAATCTTTCAAGCTAAACGTCCCTGCCTCAACAGTAGTCTCCCCACAGCCACTGTCTCATGTCAGGGACGAACGGGGTTAAAATCTCAGTAACGTCAAATATTTTCTCTTTCTTTGGTGTAACCCAAGGTCCAGGAGGGTCATCAGATCACTCTGGTACCATTCGGCTAGTGATTTATTAACCACAATGAGGAGAAAACTCCAGGCCCTCTATTTCAGAGGTAGGGGTTAATCATCACATGAGGATTCAAGTAACATTGGGCTAAAATAGGATTGGCAGGCAGGGTCCACCTTCAGCCTGTCCTCCATCCAATGGGTGGCTAATGAAACCAAGCAGGGCCCTGTGAGGCTCCTGGGCATAGAGGCCTTTTTGTCCCCCATTTCTTATATGCAAGAGTCCAGCCTCCATGACCTTCTCTGAGCTCCAAAGGGCAGATTTGAAGAGTTGCTAATCAGGGGAAGAGCTGCCGCAAAACCACTTGAGGCAAGGACAGAAAAGCTCCTCAAGATTAGGACCCCACCTGAGACCCTTGCGTGCATGCATGCTCTGTCATGTCCAACTCTTTGCAACCCTGTGGACTGCGGCCTGCCAGCCTCCTCTGACCATGGGACTCTCCAGGCAAGAAGACTGGAGTGGGTTGCTATTTCCTTCTCCAGGGGATCTTCCTGACCCAGGGTTCCAACCCGGGTCTGCTACATTGCCAGGTGGGTTCTTTACCACTAGCGCCGATCTTAGACCCTGCACATACCCTAATCTTGTCAGCAAGACACCGTTTTGAAATTTTGCAGAAGAAAGAAGAATGCAAGATTGTTCCTGCCTTGATACTTAAAGTACTTCCCTGACCACGAGCAGCTGACTGTAAGACCTCTCCCTATTTCTCAGAGAGGGGAGCACCGTGTTTGAGGCTCTAGCCTACTTTGTTCCCTCTTTGCCTGGCAAAGAAAGAATGCAACTGTTTATTTTTCCTCCACATCTCTGTCTGTGTATTTCTGTTCAGTCTCGGTGCACAGAGAGCTAAGGTTTAGGCATCACTAGTACTATCCATCAAATGGCATGACGTTTCCCTCTTGTGTGTTTCTGGGAGTTCTCAGAGGAGGTGGGTGGATGTGTCACATGCAAGCCGGCTTCCACATGCAGCATGGAAGTCAACTGCACCAACTCTAGTCCTGTTTCATCCCTGTGTCTCTCCTGCTTGGTCACTCCCAGCCCTGGTGCATCACGCTGTTGACAGAGCCAGTGGCCTGCCCACTGTTCACCACCAGTGATGCTGGAAACTCAGCTTCTCTGAACACTGCTGCCAAATCGAATCTTGGAGACAGTGGTTTGGATGAAGTAGGAAAGGATAGTGTTGAGTCCTGCTCTAGGGCCAAAGGTATTAGGCCTTGCACCAAGGCCACAGGAGCAGACCCCAGGACAAAGGTCACCTCTGAAGCTGCCCGAGCCCCATTGTAACTGTTGCCAAAAGCCCCCCTGATCATCAGGAACAGGCTTCCTGACTCCAAATTAGGTAAAAATGCCACCTTGGTCCTCACCCTATAATAGCATCCTAACCAATCATCTAATGCCAATCTTCCAGCAGGAGTGTTCTTTGTCTTGAGGCTCTGAAAACTGGCTACTAACCCACAAAAACTGTCGACTCTCCCTGGCCTGTCAGGAGTTGTTGGCCCACTGCCCTGGAAGCGCCCATGTTATCTCTGCTCTTTGTTCTTAATAAACTCACTCCTTTCTGCAATACTCCATGTCTAGAAATTCTTTTCTAACTGGCGTCTGACTCCTCAATAGATAGCTTTATTGCTTTACCAGGCAAAGAGGGGCACAGTGGGCTCCTGTCCTTAAAAACTATGCGTCCCAACTCAGGGGACTTTGGTGGAGAGTTTTACGGCAATGGTTCGTGAGGGGGGTTGCTGATAAGATTAGAGGGTGTGCAGGGTCGCAGGTGATCAGACTCCTAATCTTTTTTTTTTTTTTAATTATATATTTATTTATTTTTGGCTGCACTGGGTCTTCGTGGCTTTCTCTTTTTCTGCACTGGGCTTTCTCTTGTTGTGGCGAGTGGATGCTACTCCTCTCTGCACTCCGTGGGCTTCTCTTGTTGCTGAACACAGGCTCTAGGCACACGGGCTTCAGTAGTTGGGGCATACAGGCTCTGGACTTGTGGCTTGCTGGCCCTAGAACTTTCGGGCTGTAGTAGTTGCGGTGTCTGGGCTTGGTTGCTCCACTGCATGTGGAATCCTCCCAGACCAGGGATCCAACCCTTGCCCCCTACATTGGGGGATTCTTCTCCACTGTGTCACCAGGAAAGTCCCAGTCTCCTCATCTTGATAAGCTTCTCTGGTCCCTTTAATCTTGCCTCAGGTAGTTTCTTGGCTGCTCCTTTAATTAGCAACTGTTGGAATCTGCCCTTTGGAACTAAGGGAAGGTCACAGAGGTGGGAGTCTTGCCTTCAAGATACAGGGGACAAAAGAAAAAGGCCTCCATGCCTGGAAGCCCCACAGTGAAACCTGCTTGGTTTCACCAATGCTGCCCTTGACTGCTTAAGCTTGTCAACAAAAATTAATCAGTTCATCTAAGAAAGAAATGGAAGATTTTATTTGAGCTAACCAGAGGTTTATAAATCTGAGAGACAGCCTTTCAAAAAGCTCTAAGGACTGTTCCACCCATTAAAGGTCAGAGCATAGATAGGTAGGTTTTTGAGACAGAGGGCCATACAGGAAATGACATGTTATTGACAGTTTACACAATCCAGGTCTATACACACACAAAGGAAGCAGTGGGTCATGGGTCCCATGGCCCCTTACAAGATTAAGAAAGAAGGTTATCTCCTAAGGATTTATGACCCATGATAAGATTAAGAGGGAATGTTATCTCCTAAGGATGTCTGGTTAATGCAGGAAGTTTCATTGAAGGGTTAAACTGTTTTATTATGCTTGCTACCTATTTAGGTACACACCACGAATCTATATCCTTTGGCTGATTTTTCATATGCGGGTATTATTGAGGTTTTCTGATTGAATTGCAAGATTATTTTTGATATTAAAGTGTTTTTCCCACAGTACCTTCTGCCTCTTCATTTTTTTAACACATAGTTGATTCACAGATACTTGAAGAATAGTGTAGTAAAATCAACCATTTTCTCCACAATTTCTTCCATTATTTTTATGTTTACCAGGGTTCTCCTTGTTTCTTTGTAATTTTTCTAAGCACTGTTTTGAATTTTTATATACTAAAACCCAAGGGCATTCTCCTTTACAGGTTTTCTTCTTGCTGTTAAGTTCAAAAAGACTTTCCTCTTCCCAAGGATCTGATAAAATAATCACACACATTTTCTCATAGTTCTTTTGTGATTTTCATCTTATGATTAACTTTTCTTGACTAAATTAAAATGAATAATATTTTATTATAAAAATAACATTTGTGACAAAATACAGTGTCTCTATATGTGTCTACTATGTGATGCTTAGGAAAGATACAAACTGCATTTAATCCCAATCATGAGATTATTCAAACACTCCTTTAGCATTGTCTATTAAAGAGCATATATTAATTTTTTAATAATTCATTTGGTGCTTCTTAATGCCCCAGGTTAATGTTCAATATTCTTTTTTTTAAATTAATTAATTACTTTACTTTTGTCTGTGCTGGGTCTTCCCTGCTGTATGTGGGCTTAGTACCAGCTTTTTCTAGCTGCAGTTTGTAGGATTCTCCCTGCTGTGACTTCTCTTATTGTGGAGCATGGGTCCTAGAGTGAGGGCTTCAGTAGTTGTGGTAAGCAGGCTTAGTTGTCTGCATGTGGATTCTTTCTGGACCAGGAATCAAACCACTGTCCCCTGCATTGACAGGCGGATTCTTGGAGGAGAAGGGGATGACAGAGGATGAAAGGGCTGGATGGCATCATCGACTCGATGGACATGAGTTTGAGTAAACTCCGGGAGTTGGTAATGGACAGGGAGGCCTGGCATGCTGCGATTCATGGGGTTGCAAAGAGTCAGACATGACTGAGCAACTGAACTGAAATGAACTGAACTGAAGAGGCATTTTTAAGTACACCTGAGCTTATGCCAATGAGGTGACTTAGGGAGGCACCCTAGAGTGCCTTTGGAGTGGGGTTGGTTGCCTGAAAGACCAAGTAATTAAATGGTTGAAACCATCAGCTCCACCCACCAACCTCTGGGAAGGGAGGTGAAAGGGGGCTGAAAATTAAACTTTATAAAAACTCTTGGAACAATGAGATTTGAAGAGTTTCCTGGTTGCAAGATCAGGACTGTTCCAGACCTTGCTTTGTGTTCTTCTTCACCTGGATGTTCATGTGTATCTTTTTTCCTTTTGAGGATTTTTTTAACATTTATTTTTGCTTATTTATTTATTTATTTGACTGCCCTGGGCCTTAGTTGCAGCACACAGGATCTTCCATCTTTGTTGAGGCATGAGAGCTCTTTAGTTGGGGCAAGCAAACTCCAAACTCTAAGTTGTGGCATGTGGGATCTAGTTCCCTGACCAGGCATCAAACCTGGGCCCCCTGTATTGGGATTGTGGAGTCTTAGCCACTGGGCCACCAGGAAAATTTATGTTCATAAACTTTAAGAAATGTGAATCTCTCTGTTGTACACCTGAAATGTGCATGCATGCTATGTTGCTTCAGTTGTGTCTGTAGCCCCCCCAGGCTCCTCTGTCCATGGGATTCTCCAGGC
Organism: Cervus elaphus; assembly: GCF_910594005.1. NCBI lineage: Eukaryota > Metazoa > Chordata > Mammalia > Artiodactyla > Cervidae > Cervus > Cervus elaphus. Next base: position 36,176,935 of record NC_057824.1, read on the forward strand.
AAGAATACTGGAGGGGGGTGCTACGCCCTCCTCCAGGGGAACTTCCCGACTCAGGGATCAAACCCCCCATCTCATGCAGCTCCTGCACTGCAGGCAGATTCTTTACTGCCGAGTCGTTAGGGAAGCCCACACCTGAAATGTATATAATATTATAAATCAACTACCCCTCAATAAAAAATAAATATACTGGTAAAAACAGTAAATGTTTTCTGAGTCCTGTGAGCCACTCTAGCAAATTAATCAAATGTGAGGAAGGGGCCAGGGAACCTCCAATTTACAGCCAGTTCATGAGAAGCTCAAGTGACAACCTGGACTTGTGATTGCTGTGAGAAGCCGGGTGTGTGAAAGAATGAAGTTTCTTATGAGACTGAGCCCTTAACTTGTGGGATTTGGCACTGTCTCCAGGAACACAGTGTAAGAACTGAATTAAATTTGTAGGACACCCAGTCAGTGTCTGCTGAAGATTGGAGAACTACGTGGTGATATTGGGAAAAACACATCAGAAATTCCTTCTTACTTCTCTCACTTCTAGATAAGCCTGCATCCGTTTTCTCCCTGCTTATGCTCCCTGATGCTTCAAGTCCTTTAAAGATGCTTGTCCTTTCCCCTAGTGCAGAGTTTCTCAGCCTTGGCACAATTGATACTTGGGGCCAGACAGATGTAGGGGCTGTCTTGGCACTATAAGATGTTAGTAGCGGCCCTGGCCTCTACCTACTAGTTGCCCCTCCCTGACCCCACCAAGTTGCAACAACCAAAAATGTCTCTCAGTTCAGTTCAGTTCAGTCACTCATTCATGTCCGACTTTTTGCGACCCCATGAATCGCAGCACACGAGGCCTCCCTGTCCATCACCAACTCCTGAAGTCTACACAAACTCATGCCCATCGAGTCGGTGATGCCATCCAGCCATCTCATCCTCTGTCGTCCCCTTCTCCTCCTGCCCCCAATCCCTCTCAGCATCAGGGTCTTTTCCAATGAGTCAACTCTTCACATCAGGTAGCCCAAGTATTGGAGTTTCAACTTCAGCATCAGTCCTTCCAATGAACACCCAGGACTGATTTCCTTTAGGATGGACCAGATGGATCTCCTTGCAGTCCAAGGGACTCTCAAGAGTCTTCTCCAACACCACAGTTCAAAAGCATCTATTTTTCGGCTCTCAGCTTTCTTCACAGTCCAACTCTCTAGGCATTGCCTAATGTCTGGGGAGGGCTGGGGAGGGAGGTTAGCCCCCTGATGAGAACCACTGTTCTATGGTGACCTTCCTCCTAAGGATCTCCCCTGCCTATTTCATGCTTACTTACCATCTGAGATCGGGGTCAAGCCTTGTCTCTGCCTAAACTTGTTCTTTGACCTCCCCAGTTAAACAAGGTATATTACATCCCCACAAACAGGTTGCAATCTCTTTCTTTCTCTCATTAAACTATCTTTCGGAGATCAACTCCCCCACTGGACTTTTAGCTCCCCAAGAGTCCACATCTTCCAAGCACGTTGCATGAAGAAGGCTTGTAGAGTGTATGATAATTGGTGCTTTAGCCTCTCAGAGGTGTCTGACTCTTTGAGATTCCATGGACTGTAGCCCACCATGCTCCTCTGCCCATAGAATTCTCCAGGCAAGAATACTGGAGTGGGTAGCCGTTTCCTACTCCAGGGGATCTTCCCAACCCAAGGACTGAACCCAGGTCTCCTGCTTTGCAGGTGGATTCTTTACCAACTGAGCCAGAGTGTTGTCAGCATAGAATGTACATAAAAGTCCTGTCCTATGCACAGACCCTCTGAAATGTCATCTCTCTATACACAGGAAGGGGGACACAGAGAGTGAGACATTGGAAGTTCCTGGGTCCCAAGGGTGGGTACATTGGCCAGACTCAGGGTCCCCAAATTAAAACCTTACTTCTCTGCATGTTACCCTCTTGAGAATGTCAAGAGGGGAGATCATAAATTATGTCCAGCCACCACCAATACCCATGCTTACTCAGCTCCTGCAACAGAGCAGGGAGTAATGGGCTTTCCCTCCACCTTTGGGTGACCAGAAAGAGATTGTCAGCCCGTCAACGAGTGGAAAAAAAACCCAGGGAACAGCTCCTCACAGAAGTCATTTGTAAGCACACCTCCTCTTTTTTTTTTTTTTAAATTTTTTAGCTCCACCATGTGGCATGCAGGATCTTAGTTCCCTAACCAGGGATTGAACCCTCACCCCTTGCAGTGGAAATGAGGAGTCTTAACCACTCAGCACATCTTTTTTTTTTTTTTTTTTTTTGAAGTACAGAGATTTACAATGCCATGTTAGTTTCAGATGTACAGCAAAGTGATTCAGTTTTTTTACATGTTTTCTTCAGATTCTTTTCCATTATAGGTTGTTACAAGATACTGAATACAGTTCCCTATGCTCTACAGTAGATTCTTATTGTTTATTTGATACACAGTGGTATATATTTGCAAATCCCCACTCCTAATTTATCCCTTCTCCTCCCCTTCCCCTTTGGTAACCGTAAATATGTTTTCTATGTTTGAATCACATCCTTTTTAAGCAGGGCAATGAAATCTTGTTACTACAAGCTTAGTGTAGTGGTATTTCCTGAAGTCAGATGTTATCAAACATCCAGAGACATTCCTTTCTGTGTCTGGTGCCAGCAACCACCTGGACCTCATGCCAGGTCTGGGCTTCCAGAAAGTTGACAATGGTGCTTTGTAGGAGGCAAATCTTTCCCAGCATCAGGGTCTTTTCCAATGAGTCAGCTCTTTGCATCAGGTGGCCAGAGTATTGGAGCTTTAGCTTCAGCATCAGTCCTACAACATCAGGAGGCCTACAGGCTTACCTGCTTGAAGATACCAACCTCCTGCCACCTGTGCTGAATGAGTAAATGACTTAGCCCATCTTAGCTGCTGTAACAAAATACCATGAACTTATAAACAACAGAAGTTTATTTCTCACAGTTCTGGAAGTTGGGGAGTCCAAGGTCAGGGCGCCCGCAGATTCTGGGTCTAGTGATGACTCCCATCCTGACTCATAGACAGCTGTCTTTTCCCTGTATCCTTACATGGCTGAAGGGGCAAGTGAGCTCTCTGGGATTTCTTTTAAAGGACACTAAGCAGAGACATCACTTTAACAACAAAAACCAAAGCTATGGTTTTTCTAATAGTCGTGTATGGATGTGAGAGTTGGACCATAAAGAAGGCTGAGGGCTGAAGAATTGATGCTTTCGAACTGTGGTGTTGAAGACTCTTGAGAGTCCCTTGGACTGCAAGGAGATCAAACCAGTCAATCCTGGAGGAAATCAACCCTGAAAATTCACTGGAGGGACTGATGCTGAAGCTGAAGCTCCAATACTTTGGCCACCTGATGCAAAGAGCTGACTCACTGGAAAAGACCCTGATGCTGGGAAAGATAGGGAGCAGGAGGAGAAGGGGGCAACAGAGGAAGAAATAGTTGGTTGGCCTCACCAACTCAATGGACATGAGTTTGAGCAAATTTCAGGAGATAGTGAAGGACAGGGAAGCCTGGCGTGCTGCAGTCCATGGGGCAGCAAAAAGTCAGACAAGACTTAGCAACTGAACAACAATCCCATTCATGAGGGCTCCACCCTCACAACCGAATCACCTCCTAAAGGCCTCATCTTCTATCATCACATTGGGGGTTAGACTTTTAACACATAAATTTGAGATGGGTGGGGGACATAAATATTCCATCTATAGCTGTAATCATCACGTCCCCAATACCCAGAGAGTAATCTGCATATGCTTCTTAAGTTCCAGTACAAGAAGCATTTCCTCAAGTTAATAAAAAATATCTTTTCCTTTTTTGCTGTTACTGAAAACCTGAATACTTTATCTGAATGGGCAACAGTGATCTTAGTGGGACTTCCCTGGTGGTCCAGTGAGTAAGAATCCATGCTTTCATTGCAGGGGTTCAGGTTCAATCCCTGGCCAGGGAACTAAGATCCCACAAGCCTCATGGTGCAGCCAAAAAAAAACAAAAAACAGAATGGAAAAATAGGAGACAAAAATAGGTACTGACAAGTTTTTTTTCCTTTCTGTTTTCATTTGTGTATGAATTTTTAATTAAAAAAAAACAGGGACATAAAGCATTCATGCAAATCAAAATATCCAATGACCAATTCTATAATAATAATAAGTATACTAGTTAAGTATTTTCTAGATCATGCCAGCATTTGGATTTTTAAAACTGGTACTTAGGCTTCCTTGATGGTCCAGTGATTAAGAATCCAGGGCTTCCCCAGTGGCTCAGCTGGTAAAGAATTCGCCTGCAATGCAGGAGACCTGGATATGATCCCTGGACTGGGAAGATCCGCTGGAGAAGGGAAAGGCTACGCACTCCAGTATTCTGATCTGGAGAATTCCATGGACTGTATAGTCCATGGGTTGCAGAGAGTCAAACACGGCTGAGCAATTTTCACTTTGATCCCATATGCTGTGGGGCAACTAAGCCATGCGCCATAACTACTGACCCTGAGCTCTAGAGCCTGGGTATCAAAACTACTGAAGCCTACACACCTAGAGCCCATGCCTGATAACATGAGAAGCCACCACAACGAGAAGCCCACGCAATACAAATGAAGAGTAGTCCCAGCTTGCCACAACTAGAGAAAGCCTCCCCACAGTAACTAAGACCCAGCACAGCCAAAAGTAAAATAAAATAAATCTTTTAAAAAATATTTTATGAAGATTTGTAAAATTATCTCTGAATTTAAAATGCAGTTCACAAAATATAGGAACACATTTATTGAAATCTGAAATGACTAGAGAAATGTATGAAGCATAATAAAGTTCATAAAAGGCTAAAAAAAAAAAAAAATAAAAATAAAAAATATTTTAGTGGATTCAAGTCAATGTACGGCAAAACCAACACAATGTTGATTAAAATAAATAAATTAATTAATTAAAAAATATTTTAAAAGACTGGTACTTTTCTTTCATTTCTTTCTGTCTTCTTTTCTTTCTTTACCTTCTATCTTTTTAGTAGAAGATGACATTTATTTGAATTTTAGAGCTATAGCACATAATTTCATTGCTTCACAGTATCCACTCCAACTCTATGACATTAGAGGTATATCCATGAAAATGTCTGAAAAGCATTAATACAGATTTTTTAAGTTACCGTTATCAGAGAATAACTAGTAAATGCTTCTAGCACTGATTAGAGAGACCAGAGAAGAAGGCATCAAAATTTAGTAAAATAGGCATCCTGTGATAACTGGTGCCCCACCCAGGTGCTCTGTACTTACATAGTGAACATCACACCCCGCTCCTGTTTTAGCTGCCCAGTCTGCCTCCTATTACATGGATTTTTTCCTCCAGTGAAAGCCATCTTAACCAGGCACATTTCTTATTCAATGACAACAAAATGATGTTGTAGCACTTTGATTGAATAGTAGATTCCATTTATTGACTTTTTTTAAATTTATTTTTTTATTCAAGGATAATTGCTTTACAGAATTTTGCTGTTTTCTGTCAAACCTCAACATGAATCAGTCATAGGTATACATATATCCCCTCCCTTTTGAACCTCCCTCCCGTCTCCCACCCCCCTATGTTGATACAGAGCCCCTGTTTGAGTTTCCTGAGCCATACAGCAAACTCCCGTTGGCTATCTACTTTACATATGGTAATGTAAGTTTCCATGTTCCTCTTTCCATACATCTCACCCTCTCCTCCCCTCTCCCCATGTTCGTATGTCTGTTTCTCCATTGCTGCCCTGTAAATAAGTTCTTCAGTACCATTCTTCTAGATTCCATTTATATGTGTTAGAATATGATATTTCTCTTTCTCTTTCTGACTCACTTCACTCTGTATAACAGGTTCTAGGTTCATCGACCTCATCAGAACTGACTCAGAATTGTTCCTTTTTTAGTGGCTGAGTAATATTCCATTGTGTATATGTACCACAACATCTTTATCCATTCTTCTGTCAATGGACATCTAGGTTGCTTCCATGTTCTAGCTATTGTAAATAGTGCTGCAATGAACAATGGGATACATGTGTCTTTTTCAATTTTGGTTTCCTCAGGGTATATGCCTAGGAGTGGGATTGCTGGGTCATATGGTGGTTTTATTTGTAGTTTTTTTAAGGAATCTCCATACTGTCTTAGTGGTTGTTTCTATTCCTACCAACAGTGCAAGAGAATTCCCTTTTCTCCACACCCTCTCCAGCATTTACTGTTTGTAGACTTTTTGATGATGGCTGTTCTGACTGGTGTGAGGTGGTATCTCATTGTAGTTTTGATTTGCATTTCTCTAATAATGAATGATGTTGAGCATCTTTTCATGTGTTTGTTAGCCGTCTGTATGTCTTCTTTGGAGAAATATCTGTTTAAGTCTTTTCCCCACTTTTTGATTGGGTTGTTAATTTTTCTGGTATTGAGCTATATGAGCTGCTTATATATTTTGGAAATTAATCCTTTATGAGTTGTTTCATTTGCTTTTATTTTCTCCCATTTTGAGGGTTGTCTTTTCACCTTGCTTATAGTTTCCTTTGCTGTGTGAAGCTTTTAAGTTTAATCAGGTCCCACTTGTTTACTTTTGTTTTTATTTCCATTGCTCTAGGAGGTGGGTCATAGAGGATCTTGCTTTGATTTATGTCATTGAGTGTTCTGCTTATGTTTTCCTCTAAGAGTTTTATAGTTTCTGGTCTTACGTTTAGGTCTTTAATCCATTTTGAGTTTGTCTTTGTTTATGGTGTTAGGAAGTGTTCTAATTTCATTCTTTTACATGTAGCTGCCCAGTTTTCATAGCATCATTTATTGAAGAGGCTGTCTTTGCCCCATTGTATATTCTTGCCTCTTTTGTCAAAAATAAGGTACCCATAGGTGAATGGGCTTATTTTTGGGCTTTCGATCTTGTTCCACTGGTCTATATTTCTGTTTTTGTGCCAATACCGTACTGTTTTGATGACTGTAACTTTGTAGTATAATCTGAAGTCAGGAAGGTTGATTCCTCCAGCTCCATTCTTCTTTCTCAAGACTGCTTTAGATATTTGGGGTCTTTTGTGTTTCCATATGAATTGTGAAATTTTTTGTTCTAGTTCTGTGAAAAATGCCATTGGTAATTTGATAGGGATTGCATTGAATCTGTAGATTGCATTTGGTAGTGTAGTCATTTTCACAACATTGGTTCTTCCTACCCAGGAACATGGAATATCTCTCCATCTGTTTATGTCATCTTTGATTTCTTTCATTAGTGTCTTATAACTTTCTGTGTACAGTTCTTTTGTCTCCTTAGGTAAGTTTATTCCTAGATATTTAATTCTTTTTGTTGCAATGGTGAATGGGATTGATTCCTTAATTTTTCTTTCTGATTTTTCATTGTTAGTATATAGAAATACAAGTAATTTCTGTGTATTGATTTTGTATCCTGAAACTTTGCTAAATCCACTGATTAGCTCTAGTAATTTTCTGATTCTATCTTTCGGTTTTTTATGTACAGTATCATGTCATCTGCAAACAGTGAGAGCTTTACCTCTTTTTTTCCAATCTAGATTCCTTTTATTTCTTTTTCTTCTCTGATTGCTGTAGCTAGGACTTCCAGAACTATGTTGAATAATAGTGGTGAAAGCGGACACCCTTGTCTTGTTCCTGATCTTAGGGGGAATGCTTTCAGTTTTTCACCATTGAGAATAATGTTTGCTATATGGCCTTTACTATGTTGAAGTAGGTTCCTTCTATGCCCATTTTTGGAAGATTTTAATCATAAATGGTGCTGAATTTTGTCAAAGGCTTTTTATGTATCTATTGAGACAATCATATGATTTTTATCTTTCAATTTGCTAATGTGGTGCATCACATTGATTGATTTGTGTATATTGAAGAATCCTTGCATTCTTGGAAGAAATCAAACTTGATCATGGTGTATGAGTTTTTTGATGTGTTGCTGAATTCTGTTTGCTAAAATTTTGTGAAGGACTTTTGCGTCTATGTTCATCAGTGATACCAGCCTGTAGTTTTCTGTGTTGTCTTTGTCTGGTTTTGGTATCAGGGTGATGGTGGCCTTGTAGAATGAATTTGAAAGTGTTCCTTCCTCTGCAATTTTTGAAAGAGTTTTAGAAGGATTGGCATTAGCTCTTCTCTAAATGTTTGATAGAATTCTCCTGTAAAGCCATCTGGTCCTGGGCTTTTGTTTTTTGGGAGATTTTTGATCACAGCTTCAATTTCAGTGCTTGTAATTGGGCTGTTCATAATTTCTATTTCTTCCTTGTTCAGTCTTGGAAGATTGAACTTGTCTAAGAATCTGTCCATTTCTTCCAGGTTATCCATTTTATTGCCATATAGTTGTTCATAATAGTCTCATAAACCATTGTACTTCTGCCTTGTCTATTATAACCTCTCCTTTTTCATTTCTAATTTTGTTGATTTGATTCTTGATGAGTCTGGCTAAGGGTTTGTCAGTTTTGTTTATCTTCTCAAAGGACCAGATTTTAGTTTTATTAATCTTTACTATTGTTTCTTTCATTTCTTTTTCATTTATTTCTGCTCAGATCTTTACGATTTCTTTCCTTCTACTAATTTTGGAGGTTTTTTGTTCTTTTTTTCCCAGTTGTTTTAGGTGTAAAGTTAGGTTATCTATTCGATGTTTTTCTTGTTTCTTGAGGTAGGATTGTATTGCTATCAACTTCCTTCTTAGGACTGCTTTTGCTGTATACCATAGGTTTTCAGTTGTTGTGTTTTCATTGCCATTTGTCCCTAGAAACCTTTTTATTTCCCTTTTGATTTCTTCAGTAACCTGTTGGTTATTTAGAAACATGTTGTTTAATTTCCATGTGTTTGTGTTTCTTACAGTTTTTTCCTTGTAACTGATATCTAGTCTCATAGTGTTGTTGTCGGAGAAGATGCTTGATACGATTTCAATTTTCTTAAATGTACTGAGGTTTGATTTGTGACCCAAGATGTGGTCAATCCTGAAGAATGTTTCATGTGCACTTGAGAAGAAGGTGTATTCTTCTGCATTTGGATGGAATGTCCTGAAGATATCAATGAGATCCATCTCATCTCATGTATCATTTAAGACTTGTGTTTCCTTATTAATTTTCTGCTTTGATGATATGTCCATTGTTGTGAGTGGGGTGTTAAAGTCTCCAACTGTTATTGTGTTACTGTCAGTTTCTCATTTTATGTCTGTTACTGTTTGTCTTATGTATTGAAGTGCTCCTATGTTGGGTGCATAGTTATTTACAATTGTTGTGTCTTCCTCTTGGATTGATCCCTTGATCATTATGTAGTGTTCTTCCTCATCTCTTGGAATATTCTTTATTTTAAGGTCTATTTTGTCTGCTATGAGAATTGCTACTCTAGCTTTCTTTTGCTTCCCATTTGCATGGAATATATTTTTCCATCCTCTCACTTTCAGTCAATATGTGTCTTGAGGTCTGAAGTGGGTTTCTTATAGACAGCATATATATGGATCTTGTTTTTGTATCCATTCAGCCAGTCTATGTCTTTTGGTTGGAGCATTTAATTCATTTATATTTAATTATTGATATATATGTTCCTATTGCCATTTTCTTAATTGTTTGGGGTTGCTTTTGTAGATCTTTTTTCTTGTCCTGTATTTCTTGACTATATAAGTCCCCTTATTTGTTGTAAAACTGGTTTGGTGGTACTGAATTCTCTTAACTTTTGCTTGTCTGAAAAGCTTTTTATTTCTCCATCAATTTTAAATGAGATCTTTGCCACGTATAGTAGTCTTGGTTGTAGATTTTTCCCTTTCAGTACTTTAAATATATTCTGCCATTCCCTTCTGGCCTGCAGAGTTTCTGCTGAAAGTTCAGCTGTTAAGCATATGGGATTTCCCTTGTATGTTACTTGGTGCTTTTCCCTTGTGGCTTCTAATATTCTTTATTTGTGTTTAGTTTTGTTAGTTTGATTAGTGTGTGTTGGCATGTTTCTCCTTGGGTTTATCCTGTATGCACTCTTTGTGCCTCTTGGACTTGACTGACTATTTCTTTTTCCATATTGGGGAAATTTTCAACTATAATCTCTTCTAAAATTTTCTCATACCCTTTCTTTTCCTCTTCTTCTTCTGGGACCCCTATAATTCAAATGTTGGTGTGTTTGATGTTGTCTGAGAGGTCTCTGAGACTATCCTCAGTTCTTATCATTCTTTTTACTTTATTCTGCCCTTCAGGAGTTATTTTCACCATTTTATCTTCCAGCTTACTGATTTGTTCTTCTGCTTCAGATATTCTGCTATTGATTCCTTCTAGAGTGTTTTTAATTTCAGTAATTGTGTTGTTTGTCTCTGTATGTTTATTCTTTAATTCTTCTAGGTCTTTCTTAATTCATTCTTGCATTTTCTCCATTTTGTTTTCAAGGTTTTTGATCATCTTTACTATCATTATTTTGAATTCTTTTTCACGTAGTTTGCCTGTTTCCTCTTCATTTGTTTGGACTTCTGTGTGTCAAGTTTGTTCCCTCATTTGTGTAGTATTTCTCTGCCTTTTCATTTTTTTTTTTTTTTAACTTACTGTGTTTGAGGTCTCCTTTTCCCAGTCTTCAAGGTTGAATTCTTTCTTCCTTTTGGTTTCTGCCCTCCTAAGTTTGGTCCAGTGGTTTGTGTAAGCTTTGTATAGCGTGAGATTTGTGCTGAGTTTTTGTTTGCTTATTTGTTTGTTTGTTTTTCCTCTGATGAGCGAGGCTGAGTGAGGTGGTGATCCTGTCTGCTGATGATTGGGTTTGTATTTTTGTTTTGTTTGTTGTTTAGATGAGGCATCCTGCACAGGGTACTACTAGTGGTTGGGTGATGCGATGTCTTGTGTTCAAGTGGTTTCCTTTGTGTGAGTTCTCACCATTTTATACTCCCTAGGGTTAGTTCTCTGGTAATCTAGGGTTGTGGAATCAATGCTCCCACTCCAAAGGCTCAGGGCTTGATCTCTGGTCAGGAACAAACGTTCCACAAGTGGTTTGTTGTGGCATTAAATGAGACTAAAACAAATATCCAAAAACGAGAAACCAAAGATGAACCCCAGAAAAATGGCAGTTACAAAATCAGGCAAATAATAATTAAAATAATGGAATATACACATATACATATACACCCATGAGCAAAGTCAAATCAATCCAAAAAAAATAAAGTACAATAGATTGACCCGGAGAACAAAGGAAACCAAAAATTATGTTTACCTGTTAAGAACAAAACTAACTAAAGTAAAAATTGGAAACCAAATCTAAAGCAAGGTGCCAAGTGAGGAATAAAGCAATGAAAACAAAACTAACAAATGTGTTGAGAGGAAAGGAAAGAAAGAAAAGAAAGAAAGAATAGATATGCAAAGTTAAATAGAGGTAGATGAAGGAGATTTATGTACATTAAAGATTAACTACAAGGGGAAACGAACAGTAGGAAAGGTAAACAAAGGAATTAATGTAGAAAAAATATAATAAGTTTAAAAAAATAAAAATTAAAGTTACAAGAGGAAAAAATAACAGAAGAAGAAAGAAAAAAGGAAAAGAAGAAAGTAAATTCCACAGAACTGCAAAAGCCCAACATAGAGGCAGAGGTTTATACCAGTAATAAAACGTTTGACTGAATATACACATATACATATAAACCCATAATCAAAACCAAAACAGTCCAACAAAAATAAAGTAGAATAGATTGACCCACGAACAAAAGAAACCAAAAATTATATCTACCAGAACAAAACTAACTAAAGCACAGACTGGAAAACAAAACTAAAGCCAGGTGCCAAGTGGGGAATAAAACAATGAAAACAAAACTAACAAATATGTTAAGAGGAAAAGAAAGAAAGAAAGAATAGATATGCAAAATTAAGTAGAGTTAGATGAAGATTCAGAGAAGGCAATGACAACCCACTCCAGTATTCTTGCCTGGAAAATCTCCATGGACGGAGGAGCCTGGTAGGCTGCAGTCCATAGGGTCGTGAAGAGTCGGCCACAACTGAGCGACTTCACTTTCACTTTTCACTTTCATGCATTGGAGAAGGAAATGGCAACCCACTGCAGTGTTCTTGCCTGGAGAATGCCAGGGATGGCGGAGCCTGATAGGCTGCCACCTATGGGGTGGCACAGAATCGGACACGACTGATGCGACTTTGCAGTAGCAGCAGATGAAGATTAACATTAAAGATTAACTGCAAGAGGGAAAGAACAGTAGGAAAAGCAAACAAAGGAATAAATGTAGAAAAAATAATAATAGGTTTAAAAAATTAAAATTAAAAAAAAAGAGAAAAAAAAAGGAAAACTCCATAGAACTGCAGAAGTCCAATGTAGAGGCAGAGATTTATAACAACAGTTAAAAATGTGACTGAGGAAAAAACAAAGAAAAAGCTCAAAAACTTAATTGGATTTCATAGTGCCAATAAATTCTACAACTACAACAGAGCAAGGTGGGGAGGGAGAAGGGAGGGAAAAAAAGAAAAAGAAATCCAACAGAATCTATAGAACAAGTCAAGACATAAGAATAATAGATGTTTCTCTTGAGTCACTGCTGTCAGAGTCCTTTCCCTCCCTGGGAGTCACAGTCCATCTCACCTCGCTAGGATGCCCTCCAACACTGTGCTGACCTCTGGACCTGCTGTGGGGGCATCTCAGACTCTAACCTGGCCCTTCTCCTGTGTGTTCTTGCCTCCAATGTCCACAGCTGTCAGAACTAGTGTGTTTTCTTTGGTGGGAGCTCTCAATGACCTTTTATACATTCCATAGACACAGACTCTGCCTAGTTGGTCGTGTGGATTTAATCTGCAGCTTGTGCAGCTGGTGGGAAGGTTTTGGGTCTTCCTTAGCCACACTGCCCCTGGGTTTCACTTGTGGTTTTATTTCCACCTCTGCATGTGGGTCGTCCACTGGGGTTTGCTCCTGAGGCTGCCCTGGAGGACTTGGGTCTGCCCCTGTGAGGTCAGGTGTGGAGGTGGTGCAGCTGCTTGGGTCTCAGGGGTTCTGGCAGCACCAGGTACTCAGGGGGGTTGGTGGCTAGGGCAGCAGGAAATACAGTGCTCTAGAAGGGTATGGCAGACAGTATTGGCCAATACGCTCCGTTATTCTTGTCTGGAGAACCCCCCTCCCTGACAGAGAAGTCTGGCAGGCCACAGTCTACAGGGTCACAAAGAGTTGGACATGACCAAAGTGATCCTGTTCACACAGACATAAGGCTTTTTTGCCTGTGGCAGATGCCCAGTGAGTGTTGAGCATGAAGGTGGCGCAGCTGCTTGGCTTGCGGGGACCCTGGCGGCACCAAATGTGCAGGGACACGGACTGTCTCCACCACAGGAGTTATGGCCCTATCAGAGTCTTCTTTCATGCCTCTTGTAGCTGCGATCAGAAGGCCTCTTTGGCCAGTCTTTCTCCGTAGCTTTGCCCATTCAGGTACTTAGAGGGCTCCCTTGGCTGGGGTCCTTCTCTGCTGTTGGACGCATCAGGCACATAAGGGGACCCCCTGCCTGGGGTCTTACTCTGTGGATTGGCACATCAGGCACTTAAAGGGGCACCCTGGGTGGGGTCCTACTCTGTAGTTCAGTGCAGCAGGCATTTGATGGGCCAGCCTCTCCATTGTTCAGCTGCCGAAGCTGGCGTGTGGGGACAGAGAGGCTATGGTGTTGGCTCCACCCGCTATGCGTGACTCAGCAATATCACCTTGCTTCCGTGGCTGCCTGGCTTTCCTCCACAGCCATTTCCCACCACAATCTCCTCCCTCACATCCCCTCGATCTGTCTCTCCACAGTCAACAGCAACCCTCACCTTGGGATTGCTCCACAGTCCCTAAACTCCAACTCCCAGCCGCTGCGCCTTCCAGAGGACCTGCATCCCTGTCTGGGGTATGTATGGCTGTGGCAAGGACTGTCTGATTCTCATTCCACTTAGGCTACCACAGATCAGCTGTTTCACTCTCAGCCTTAAATGTTTCTCCTCTGACTCAGACAATTGCCCTGATGTGGGGATTGGACCCCTGCTTTAGTTCCCCCACCAGCTGAGGGCAGGTCCAGTCCTACTGACACTCCTGTTTTTCCCCCTAGTTCCTTCATCCTACCGAGGTTTGCGTGGTTCTATATATTCTTTTCCACTGGTCAGGTACTGCTCTCCACTCTCAGCTGGTGTTCTGCATGCACTTCTGTGTCTGAAGGTGTATTCCTGAGGTATCCGTGGAGAGAGATGTACTCCACATCCACCTACTCCTCCGCCATCTTGTTCTCTCCCACATTTTTTTTTTTTTAAAGAAAAGCAAGTCATCCACCATGTAAGTACATGTTTTGAATGTACTTCTCTGTTGTTTCTGTGGGTTATTAAAACAGAGCAAGATGTATGCCTTGATATAATTTTAATGCCGTGTGGAGGCTGGACAATTTTTATTTTTCTAATAAACTGAAGCCTAGTGAGGTTTAGGACAGTGCTTCAATAGCTGTAACGTGCATCCAAATCACCTGGGAGTCTTATTCACTTGAAAATTCTAGCTCAGTAGGTCTGGACTGGGCCTGAGATTCTGCATTTTTCACAAGCTCCCGGGTGATGCTTATGCCGCTAGTCTGGAGACCACACTTTGAGAGTGAGGGTTTATAATGATCAAACCTACACAGTTAGTCTGTGCCTCTTAGGATGAGGATCCAGTCTCTTCCTCTTCCTCTAGTTATCTTTCAAGTATACTTGATAATAGACTTTAATAAGGTGATCATAAAATGCATCGTCCTAACTTCTTTTTTTTCCTTCAAGTAAAAGGGGGCACCATTAACAATTACCAGGGATAAGGCAGAACTGTCTAAGGCAAACAGGGACTTACAGTTACCCTGACTTGAGCAGAAATGGAGATTACCTTCCAACGAACAAACGATCAAACATTTATTTTAAATCTACTGGGAAGAAGTGCAGTACTTTCTCCAAGAGGAAGTCAATCTGGAATATTTTGCAATTGCTAGTGATGTTTGGAAGGGTAAATAAAGAAGGAGGATAAGAGGGATAAATTTAATTTACATCGCTGTTCAAAAGGCTATTGATAAGGTTCTCCAGTAAATGCTGATAAAGATGAGTCAGCAGAGGATGGAAGGAATGTTTCCCCGTGATAGGAAACTGACTTAAAGCCCAGAAACAAAGGCAAGGGATAAACAGGCACTTATCTACGCTGGGGTGGGTGGCAAGCCCGCCACAGCACAGGGGAGAAAAGAGTGATGGGATTGGCTGTAAGGAGCCAAGAATGTGCACTGGGCTTAAAATAAGGAAATGAATGTACCAAAAAGGAAGTGTCAAGGTGCTGGAGTTTAGGAAGGGGTGAATGGGAAGCTAGAATAAATGCCAGATAAGATAACACCTTCAATAGGACCAGTCTTTTTTACTCAAAGGCAAACTAACTTCAAGGCAAATGCAATTAAAAATAAAATGCTCAGCTTGTCCGCTTGGATGAATATTGGGGGTGAAGTGTGTGACTGAGGGGAATACTCTGCAGAAATTGCAATGAGATAGCAGGAGCTGAAACCAGAGGCTCTCCACCCCAGCTGCCTATCACTATCGCTTGGGGAGTGTCTGCAAACTACCAAGGCCTAGCGAGGCTCCCACCTGGCTCTGCTAAAGCAAAATCTTAAGAGGATGGGCTCAGGCAACTATGTTTGGGAGGAAGACACACTCCCCTGGAGATTTTGATTATACAGCCAGGGCTGAATATCAATGAGTTGACTAATAAAAAATGATGTAGAAACAAAGGTTAATATCTGTTAACCAAAGAAAGGGGATTTCAATTAGTTAATGGAGCATAAGAACATGGTGCACAATTCTTAATCTTCATTTTTCTTCATCATATATCAAGAAATAGAATGTACTCTTTGTACATAAAACACAAATATACAATGGAACAAATTGTATAAAGTAAATACCTATGAAGCCACCATCAGGTCAAGAAATATGCTTATTGCCAGCATCCCCAGAAGTTCTTGCTGTGTTCCCTCCCAATTCCAACCCCTCCTCACTCTCCAGAGATATTAAACATCCTGATTTTTTAATAATCAATTCCTCAATTTGCTTTATAGTTTCACCACCTCAGTAGGCATCCTTAAACAATATCATTTCATTTTTACTGCTTTTGAACTGTATATAAATAGAAGATTTCTTTGTGTCTTTTTTTTTTTTTCCTGCATTTTGGCCACACAATAGGAAGGATGGTTCCCTGACCAAGGACTGAACTCAGTCCTCCACAGTGAAAGCAATACATCCTAATCACTAGGCCACCAGGGAACTCTTATATGTCTGTCTTCTTTCATGCAATAACTTTCAAAGATTTATCCATATTGTTATTTCTAGTCATTTGCTTTCTCAGTACTGTAGAGCAAGGCCCAGAAAACTGGGCCAAATCTGGGCCACCATCTGTTTTGTAAATAAAGTTTTATTGAAACACAGTCACACCTATCCATTTTCATATTGTCCATGGCTGCTCACACACTACAATGGCAGAGATGTGTAATCGCAACAATGACTCTATGGCCCACAGAGCCTTGAAAGTGAAAGTTGCTCAGTCGTGCCTGACTCTTTGCGACCCCATGGACTATACAGTCCATGGAATTCTCCAGGTCAGAAGACTGGAGTGGGTAGCCTTTCCCTTCTCCAGGCGATCTTCCCAACCCAGGGATTGAACCCAGGTCTCCTGCATTGCAGGCGGATTCTTCACCAGCTGAGTCACCAGGGAAGTCCTTAGGTATTTGCTCTCTCTATATCTGTCGTCAACTGAAATAAGAACAGTAATATCTATTTCCAAAGGAAGAGTGATACCTTAATAAGGCTAGCCTTACAACTTAGTAGCTCAAAAACATCGATTACAGTTCCTCCCATTTCTACTCTTTTGTACGTCCATTGTAAGGGCTTCTCCGGTGGCTCAGTGGTAAAGAACCCCCTTCCAGTGCAGGAGACAGGGGCTCAATCCCTGGGTCAGGAAGATCCCCTGGAGAAGGAAATAGAAATCCACTCCAGTATTCTTGTCTGGAAGGTTCCATGGAGAGAGGAGCCTAGGGGGCTACAGTCCATAGGGTCACAAAGAGTTGGACACAACTGAGCAACTGAGCACACACATACACGTATGTCCATTGTACATCCATTACCTTAACTCATTCATTCAGACAATAAACATTTACTTTAACCCCACTACATGCTAAGATTTAGGTAGGCATTAGGTCATCAGAAGAACTCTATATAATGGTTAGCATTCATTGAGCATTTGATCTATGCCATTACATTAACCATTCTGTGTATGTTTTCTTCTTAGCCTTCCTATGGCAGAGACAATTATCTTTCCACCAAATGCTCATGCTTTCCATTCCATGCTTTAAGATTGTTGGCTGTTTCCAACACAGTATGACATTTCCCAGCCACCTGTATAGTTGGGACACCATATAGTTGAGAAATTAAAAGATGCTTCTTGGAAGAAAAGCTATGACAAACCTAGACAGTGTAATAAAAAGCAGCAATATCACTTTGTTGACAAAGGTGCATACAGGCAAAGCTATGGTTTTTCCAGTAGTCATGTACGGATGTGAGAGTTGGACCATAAAGAAGGCTGAATGCCGAAGAACTGGTGCTTTCCAATTGCGACGCTGGAGTCTATGGCCATACCACCCTGAATGTGCCTGATCTCGTCCAATTGTGACACTGGAGAAGACTCTTGAAAGTCCCTTGACTGCAAGGAGACCAAACCAATCAATCCTAAAGGAAATCAACCCTGAATATTCACTGGAAGGACTTATTGAAGTCCTGAAGCTGAAGCTCCAATACTTTGGCAACCAGTTCCAAAGAATTGACTCATTGGAAAAGATCCTGATGCTGGAAAAGAGTGAAGGCCTAAAGTGAAATGGGCAGCAGAGCATAAGATGGTTAGAGAGCATCACTGACTCAATGGACATGAATTTGAGCAAACTCCAGGAGATAGTGGAGGACAGAAGAGACTGGCGATGTGTACATTTTCTTATCCTGGTCCACAAAAGCCTCCCAATTCTGGGAGGGGCTCATTTATGCTCTTGGGTTTTAGCATTTTCTGCTTCCAGGCAGAGGAAGAGGAAAGAGCACCGAATAGAAGGAGCTTAGTGTGGTAGCCAACCTCCAATAGGGTTCCCAATGATGCTTATCTCCAAGTATTCATACTCGTATATCCACCTCTGCAACTGAACATGATTGAGTTGTGTAATCAATAGGATTTAATGGAAATGATGAAGTATGACTTCTGAAGATAAATCATAAAAGACATTGTAAGGAATTTCCTGGCAGTCCAGTGGTTATGACTCCAAGCTCTTGTTGCTGAGGACCCAGGTTCAGTTTCTGATTGAGGAACTAAGATCCCACAAGCCATGGGATGCAACCCAAAAAAAAAAAAAAATGTAGTTTTTGTCTTATCTTTAATCACTCCTCTGAAGGAAGCCAATGCCATGTTGTAAGGACACTCAAGCAGCTGTAAGGAACCACGGCTTCTTACCAACAACCAGCGTCTACCTACAGTCACACGAGTTCACCGTCTTGGAAGCAGAAACTACAGTCCCAGTTATGTTTTCAGATGACTGCAACCCTGGCCAATATCTTGAGTGTAAGATATTTTATTCGTGAGAGATTCTATCCATAATCACTCATCTAAGGCAGTTCCAAATTCTTGACCCTGTGAAACTATGTGACATAAAAAGTGTTTTCATTAGATAATTTGTTACACAGCAGTAGATAACTAATACAACTGAGTCCTTGAATGATTATAAGGAAAACTACTACTGACTAAGTGCAGGCATCGAATGAGTGACACATAATGTCTAGAACATTAAGCCACTAAATAGCTGGGGTTTATGTTACACTGAATAGCAACTGCTCCAACTATTACAATATTATTCATTTAAGTTTGATTCTTACCTACTACTTTGTATGAAAGACATACAAAGTATGTCTTACTTTGGTGTACTTTAGTGTCATACACTAAAGGTCAAGATACAATAATATTTGAATTGTATGCACTTGTTTGTTCTTATATAACACTGTCGTTTTCAAACTGTATTTTGTAATGGAGATATTTTTTCCAATAAGTGTTTTCAAAGCCCCCAGTAGAAATCAAATAATATCTGAGCTTGTTCAAATTGGAACAGTGTTGAACTAGTGACAACGTTACATCTTCTATCTACCCCAGCCTTCAACTCATCTCTTGAAGTTACTTTAGATTAAATTTAAACAAGAAGAAAGAACAGCATTTCCACAAAGAAAGACATGGCTTGAGGATTGCAGGTCCATTGGATATGAAATTCTGGGACATTTTGTAATGAAAACAGTCCCTGAAAGGATTAATCCTTCCCCCCTCTTCCCTCTCCCTCCTGTCCTCTATCCTTCCTTCCATCCTTCCTGCCCTCCCTCTTTTCCCCCAGCTAGTAAATTATCCTGAAATAATTGCACAAAGTAAGTAGGCATATGTGATGATGAGTTCCAAGAAATGTCATTTGATTAGGGGAAAAAATAAGCTCAACCAAAGTAGATACAATTTTGGAGAGTCAGAGAGAACTTTGAATGTTAAAAAGAGAACCAAATTATACAGCTCCAGTCGTTGTTAGCCTTCTATCTCTGGTCAGCTCAGCAGTTAAAATCCAGTTCTTGAAATTCTTTTAGTTCTAAGACTTTCTCCCATAGGAAAAGGCCAAGGTGATTCTAGCTAAAGCCGAAAATTGGCAGTGAGTTTGATGTTTAACTGCTTCCAGTTCACTTTCCAGGCAACTCTAGAAGAACATATTTTTTCACATTTTAATAATACATTTTAAAAGGGCAAAAAGAATCCCCTTTTTCATGTTCAAGAAGAATTAACAAGTATGGCTTCATCTCTTCCCTTAGGAAAGCTTTTGAAGGCAAGTAAGGGGAGGTGTTAACCATGTGAGGTAGATGCTGCTGTCAAATCCAGACAGTTCAACAGTCTGGGAATAAAGCTTGCCCAAAGGAAGTGATCCAAGTGGTTTTCAAAGTTAATGACTTAACACCATTTTCCTTCTTACAGCCACATTATATGAAGATATATTTATGAAGCAAGAGTTGCAAGGTCAAAAATTTATCCACATTCTGCCTCACTTAGGATGCTTTTGGCTGCAAGTAAAAGATATTCATCTAAAACAGCTTTAACTTGGGGAATTTATTCTCTTACATAATAAGAGCCCTATTGAGCAAACGTGGTGGCTCAGCTGGTAAAGAATCCCTCTGCAATGCAAGAGACCTGAGTTCAATCCCTGGGTTGGGAAGATCCCCTGGAGAGGGGAACGGCTACCCACTCCAGTATTCTGGCTTGGACAATTCCATGGATGGTATAGTCCACGGGGTTGGACATGACTGAGCGATTTTCACTTCACATTCTCTTACATACCAAGGAAGGTAGAAGTAAGGTGGTCATTTCAGGAGTCCGAAAGCATCTTCAAGAACCCAGTTTCTGGGACCTCCCTGGTGATCCAGTAGTTAAGACTCTGTGCTTCCAATACAAGGAGCACAGGCTATACCCCTGGTCAGGGAAGTTCACTTGCTTTGTTATTGGTGATGGTGGAGGGGAGGGCTAGGTGTTCCCAGGCACTGGGGAATTGATAGGGTCTCAAGACACCAGCAAAGGCCCTCTTGACATTGGCAACCAAACCCTCAACAGTATAAATATAGCCTCCCCACTGTGGTGTGGGGCTCCCTATGACTTCACCCCAGAACCTTAAATGGGGATTATGGCCCAAACACCACTATTCTAGTATTTCCCCTAAATGCTACTAGTTGTTTCTAACCCACATCCCCCACTCTATCCATCAGGAGTCTTGATCCCCCAAGCAGGGAGACTGCACACACTTGTCTGATCCCATGTCCTTCCTCTTTTCTGATACTTTTAGGTCCAACCCCCCAGACCAGAAAGAAGGCCTTTGCTCCACTTCCCCACCCTGTTCAGAACTCCTCATGGATCCCATCCTCCATCTCCCCTATCCTACGGCCTTCCTCGTGCCAGGAGAGGTTTTTATCCCTCCTCTTTCCTGTGAACACAAACCTCATGAATGAGCCTTAATAGAGAAAACTGTTCCCCTTAAGAAGAAAAATGACTCAGATAACTGAAAGAGGAAAAACACTTCTGTTTGCAAAACAGCATTCATTGCTATGGGTTTTTTAAAAATATTATCCCTGTTCCATCACTTGTCAATTGTCTGTGTCAAATGCATGCTTCTCAGTTTGAAACGGGCGAAGTTTTCTTAAAGGCAATTTCTTTCACAAACATACTTATTTATGATGAGCCTTTAGAGCAGTGACTCAGAAGCCAGGGATTCATTCACAGAGTTCTTGTCCGCCTGGTAGCAATGTAGTCTATTAATTAGCTTAGTTTAGTGGGTTATTATGATACATGTCCTTTGTTGGGCACTTATTACACACCCCAAGTTTTACTCCATTAATTCAACAATCTTAATTCTAACCCCTAACCCATAGGTGGTAATTATGATTTCCATCTTACATCTTACTAAAGCTCAGAGAGGTTAAGTAACTTTCCCAAAGTCACACAGTGCTGAATTCAGAATTTAAGTGCAAGTCTTCTGACTCCCAAATCTGAATCCTTTCCTCTCCAGCGGAAGCTGCAATGACACTTTAGCACAGTTAAGAGCACAGATTCTGGAATCTGACCAACCTGGATTCCAGTTCCAAGTAGACAATAATATGTGACCTTGAACAAGTTATGTGACCAACTTAATCTTCAATTTCTCATCTCCAAAAGGAGGTAATAATAGTTCACACCTAGTATGGATGTTGTGAAGATCAAATGAGATAAAATACCGTATACCTGAGAGTTTAGGACAGCATGTAGGGAGCACTCCATATTAATTTTGGCCATTATTCTTGTTGTTACTGCGTCTCCCAAGGGTCTTCATGCCAAAAAGAACTTAGTATCTGTTTCTATTGCAAATTTTACAAATGAGAAACTGAGAGCTTAAAAGTTTGCTTATCCATATTAACATATACATGTGTATGTATATACACACATATAATTTCATATACGTGTGAAATGTTTGTCTCCAGAACTTATGATATATATGTATATCACAGACTCTGGAGACAAAAATGTCATTGTTTGTTCAAAGACAAACACTGCAAGTTCAGAAATAAATGGATTCCTATTTGGTTCCTCTTCAGTCCATTGGTTTGGGGGTCTCTGATGAATCCGTGGGGTCAGAAAGCTGTTAAAAGATGTCATGGGAGAAAAGTGTTCATGGGTGTGGGCAAAGCAATAAAAAGAAACTCTAGAAGGCCATTAAGAGGACTATGAAGGAAAACTGCCAGAGACCATGAATAGTTCATCTATCAGCAGAAGAAATCAGCTCATAATTTCAAAAAACAAACAAAAATTGGGCCATAATGAGGCCCAATTAACTCATCCTTCAAACACATTCTCCATAGTGGACATCTGTTGTTTTGGCTGCCTTTCTGGTAATTACAGCCCAGTTTCACTTCGGAGGAACTATATGACTGCCATAGAATTGTTTGGGGGTGACCCCATCCCTAACTCTACGAGTGGGTCCTCATGACTTAAACCAATTAGCTGATCTCATCCCCAAAGCCCAGTTCAAACACAGGCACATAGTCCTTCAGAGACAAGGAGACTTGAAGGCGTGTGTCTGAGAGAGAAGCAGCTTTTGCTCTTCCTCTGAGTATGTCACAGCCATCTCATCATCATTCAGAGGCATGATGCAGAGCCTGAGAATGAAGCTGGCTGACCTAGAGAGGAAGACAGAGTCATGATGGGAGCCCTGAATGAGCCTGAATGTAGGTAACTTCCGGAACTTCTCTGTACCCTGAGCCTATACTGACCTCCCCACACAGGACATATATTATTTGTACCACCAAGTGAGAGGTAGGATATCACCTCCTTTCTTCAGGAAACTCAGAGCTCAGATAAATTAAAAGAAGTGCCTTTGTCACAGAAGCCGGGATTTGTACCTGGTTGTCTCCACATGCTCTCTAATCTTCTCAGCAAATGAAAACTCCAGAGAGTTTACAGAACATGCCAGCGGTCACACAGTTGTAGGTAAGAGATGGAACTGGGCTTCCCGTTCACAATTTTTTGTCTCCAAAGTGTGTGTACTCTGTTCTGATTTTAAACTATGAGCTGATTTTTGAATCAGAGGCAACAAGAAGGGGCTTCCCTGGTGACTCTAGTGGTAAAGAACCCCCATGCCAATGCAGGAGACATAAAAGATGAAGGTTGATCCTTGGGTAAGGAAGATCCCCTGGAGGAGTGCATGGCAACCCACTCTAGTATTCTTGCTTGGAAAATCCCATGGACAGAGGAGCCTGGCGGGCTATAGTCCATGGGGTCACAAAGAGTTGGACAGGACTGAAAGCGACTTAGCAAGTTCAGTTCAGTTCAGTCGCTCCATCATGTCTGACTCTGCGACCCCATGAACCGCAGCACGCCAGGCCTCCCTGTCCATCACCAACTCCTGGAGTTTACCCAAACTCATGTCCATTGAGTCGGTGATGCCATCCAACCATCTCATCCTCTGTTAGCCCCTTTTCCTCCTGCCTTCAATCTTTCCCAACATCAGGGCCTTTTCAAATGAGTCAGCTTTTCGCACCAGGTGGCCAAAATATAGGAGTTTCAGCTTCAACATCAGTCCTTCCAATGAACACCCCGGACTGATCTCCTTTAGGATGGACTGGTTGGATCTCATTGCAGTCCAAGGGACTCTCAAGAATCTTCTCCAACACCACAATTCAAAAGCATCAATTCTACGGCGGTCAGCTTTCTTTATAGTCCAACTCTCACATCCATACATGACCACTGGAAAAACCATAGCCTTGACTAGACAGACCTTTGTTGACAAAGTAATGTGTCTGCTTTTTAATATGCTGTCTGGGTTGGTTGTAACTTTCCTTCCAAGGAGTAAGTGTCTTTTAATTTCGTGGCTGCAATCACCATCTGCAGTGATTTTGGAGCTCCCCTTGTAGCTCAGTTGGTAAAGAATCTGCCTGCAGTGCAGGAGACCGGGGTTCAATCCCTGGGTTGAGAAAATCACCTGGAGAAGGAAATGGCAACCCACTCCAGTATCCTTGCCTGGAAAATCTCATGGACAGAGGAGCCTGGTGGGCTGCAGTCCATGGGGTCGCAAAGAGTCGGGTACAACTGAGCCACTAACACACAAAATAAGGTCAGCCACTGTTTCCCCATCTATTTGCCATGAAGTGATGGGACCAGATGCCATGATCTTAGTTTTCTGAATGTTGAGCTTTAAGCCAACTTTTTCACTCTCCTCTTTCACTTTCATCAAGAGGCACTTTAGTTCTTCTTCACTTTCTGCCATAAGGGTGGTGTCATCTGCATATCTGAGGTTATTGATATTTCTCCTGGCAATCTAGATTCCAGCTTTTGCTTCCTCCAGCCCAGAGTTTCTCATGATGTACTCTGCATATAAGTTAAATAAGCAGGGTGACAATATACAACCTTGACATATTTTCTTATTTGGAACCAGTCTGTTGTTCCATGTCCAGTTCTAACTATTGCTTCCTGACCTGCATACAGGTTTCTCAAGAAGCAGGTCAGGTGGTCTGGTATTCCCATCTCTTTCAGAATTTTCCACAGTTTATTGTGATCCACACAGTCAAAGGCTTTGGCATAGTCAATAAAGCAGAAATAGATGTTTTTCTGGAACTCTCTTGCTTTTTTGATGATCCAGCGAATGTTGGCAACTTGATCTCTTATTCCTCTGTCTTTTCTAAAACCAGCTTGAACATCTGGAAGTTCTCAGTTCACGTATTGCTGAAGCCTGGCTTGTAGAATTTTGAACATTACTTTAGTAGCGTGTAAAGTGAGTGCAATTGTGCGGTGGTGTGAGCATGCATGCAAATAAGAAGATGAACTCACACTTTTAAGAGTAAGTTTCCAGAATCCATGAGGCTGGTGCACTCTAAATAAATTTCATATGCCTATGTATCTTATTCTTCAATACTTTGGCCACCTCATGCGAAGAGTTGACTCACTGGAAAAGACCCTAATGCTGGGAGGATTTGGCAGCAGGAGGAGGAGAGGACGACAGAGGATGAGATGGCTGGATGGCATCACCGACTCGGTGGGCATGAGTTTGAGTAGACTCTGGGAGTTGGTGATGGACAGGGAGGCATGGCATGCTGCGATTCATGGGGTCGCAAAGAGTCAGACACGACTGAGCGACTGAACTGAACTGAACTGACGTATCTTATTGTTAAATTCTCCCTCTGATAGGATATAGGGAGAGGGACAAGAAAGAGAAATATCATGATAACCTCACTATGTGCAGACAGATGCCCTGCTGGGTTTGTTCCCTG
Source organism: Cervus elaphus (assembly GCF_910594005.1). Classification (NCBI taxonomy): domain Eukaryota; kingdom Metazoa; phylum Chordata; class Mammalia; order Artiodactyla; family Cervidae; genus Cervus; species Cervus elaphus. Next base: position 36,202,178 of record NC_057824.1, read on the forward strand.
TTTGGAGGGTCCATTGGAAGCCACTAGCTTGCCCGCAAATCTATCCTCTCCTTCTTTCTGTTTCCCAGGCTCCCTTGCAGTTAGGTGTGTTCACGTGATTCCTTTTCTGCCAATGAAATGCAAGTGGAAGCAATGTGCGCATAGTCCTTAAGCAGTGGGCGTGGCTCCATGCATTATTTCCCTTTTCCCTGGCCTATGCTGATGAATTTAATGCTAAACAGGTAAAGGAAAGCAAAATGATCACATAGGTCACTGATGGACCATGCAGATTAGAATTACCCCAGCGTGGAAAGTGTTCACCTCAGAACTGTTAAATGAGAGAGGAAAAACTGCTTTAGTCTTTAAAGCCATGTATTGTTGGTTATTTTTGTTATAGCAACTTAGCGTGTGTATTCTAAGAGGGGGGGAGTCTAGTCATCCTGTAGGTGAGCTCAGAGCCGGTAAATAAACTCAGCTCTTTACCTCGGGTGAAGAGTAGAGTTCCATACCTCTTTGTTAGTCTTTAAGTGTGAAAGTTTACTACAATGAACCTTGGCTCGGGGACCAGGGCAGCTGCAGAGTCCTTGAAGTGTGGCGCCAGCATCTGTAGCAGACAGTGGAAGAAGAAGATCATATAACTTAGAAGAGCTTCCTAAAATTCTGGTGCTGTGAGCAGAGATTTGGGAAGAACAAGTGGACCCCAGAAACATCTCTTATGTGAAGACCAAAGATGAAACCTCTCTTCTGCCTGGGGGAAGCTTCTGAAAGTACTTTGATGCAGTTTCTTAAAAAAGAAATCAGACAGGCTAGTAATTCACTGATAGCCAAAAACTAGAACTTCCTTTGTCTCCCTTATAGTACCAGTGTCGCAGGAAGGGGGAACCTCTTGCAGAAACGAATTGTCCCAGGAGGCATACGTGCTGACAAAGCATAAGGCTTTACTGGGAAGGGGCACCCCGCTGGAAAGCAGCAGGGTAAGGCAACCCAGGAGAACTGCTCTGCCACGTGGCTTGCAGCCTCAGATTTTCTGGTAATGGGGTTAGTTTCCAGGTTGTCTCTGGCGGGTCATCTTCTTTGGCCAGTCTGACTCAGTGTCCTTCCTGGTGGTATGCATATCTCTCAGCCAAGATGGGGTCCCCAGCACAAAGGGTTCTGGGAGGTTGATAAGACATATGGACTGGCATCTCTTCCCTCCTTGGGCTCCTCCCGATTTTTTCTAATTAGTTTCAGTGGCAGCACCATGTTCCTTATTGAGACCTCCTGTTGTGAGACAAATCAAGCAAGCGGTTATCATCTTCCCTGGCCAAAGGGAGTGATTTCAGTCAAGGGTTCCCTAACAGGTGGGTTGATTTCCCAGCATAAATAGTATTTCTGAATATTCACAATCCCTTTGAGCAGATAGATATTACCCCATTGTGGGCAAGAGTACAGGAAAATGACCACCTTATACTCTACTGCTCAAAATGCTAGAGAAGCAGCAGGGGTGGTCCAGGAGTTAAGAGCTAGGAGTCCAAAGCCAGCTAGCACTTACTAGCTCAATGATCCAGCAACTACTGCTGACTCAGCTTCCTCTTCTGTAAAATGGGATGATAATAGTAGTGCCTATTGCATATCATCATCATGAGGTTGTTCTCAGAATAGTGCCTGGCACAGAGTAAGCACTAGGTAGATATTTGTTGAAAAATGTTGACACCATTAAGAATGGGATTTTGAAAATGTGCATCAAAAGCCTCGACCCAGAAATTCCACATCTAAGAATTTTTTTTCCTAAAGAGTAATCATGGGCATATGCAAAGATTTAATCTGCAAGAAAACTCATTGCCATAACAGTGTTAGTCACCCAGTCATGTCCAACTCTTTGCAACTGCATGGACTGTAGCCCACCAGCCTCTTCTGTCCAGGAAATTCTCCCAGCAAGAATACTGGAGTGGGTTACCATTCCCTTCTCCAGGGGATCTTCCCAACCCAGAGATCGAACCCAGGTCTCCCACATTGCAGGCAGATTCTTTCCCATCTGAGCCACCAAGGAACCCCCATTGCATTAATAAGTGACCTTCAATAGTGGGCTGGCTAAATAAACAGTAGCAGAGGACAGTTACATTTTATGCAAGAGGTTGTACAGTTGGAGATTGCACAGAATGCAAAACTCACATTATGCAAGATTAAACTCCCTCCCCAAAATAAAGACAAAGCAAGATTTACATTCTTTCAAATTTTGCCCATAAAACAAATCTTAATTAATATTTTATATCCTACTATTTCTAACTGTGTAATTCAAATTTGCATTAAATGTAACCTACTGTATATTTATTATGGAGCCACACAAAAATTTATGTTACAGAAGAATAAGTAATGGCTGAGCAAGACAGCCATGATACACCAATTTTTAGAAGTGTGACCCCATTTTTATCAGATAGACACTTTTCAAATGCTGGGAAACTATACATCAAAATTTAAAATGTGCTGGCAGGTTTACTGATAATTTTTGGTCCCTGCTTTTATTTATATACCTCCATTTTCCAAATATTGTCTGGGCATCATGTGTTATTTTTATAATCAGAAATAATAAGTGGAACTTTTAAGGAATAAATGTATCACTGATACTAACCTAATTTTGAAAAAAAGATTCACAAAAACATCTATGCAAACAAGTAGCTTCATAAAAGAAAATAATTTCAGCTTATTCAGTGATGTCTACAGTGAACTGGAGACATGTTTTTCTCTAATACTTGGTCCCAGGAGTAGATCTGGACAGAATATAGCAAAGATGACCAGAGCTCTAAGTGAGATTCCATTGACCTAATCCAGAACCAATTAAATCAAATTATGTTTCAGAATGCATCAAAGAATACTTTCTAAAATTTTGATTTTATACTGGAGTATTGTTGATTTACAATGTTGTTAGTTTCAGATATACAGCAAAGTGATTCAGTTATGTGTGTATATATATATATATAACTAATATATAAAAAAGGTATATATATATCAATACATATACTTATTTTTTTCTCAAATTCTTTTCTCATTTTTAGGCTATTACAGAATATCGAGTAGAGTTTCCTATGCTATACAATAGGTCCTTGTTGGTTATGTATTTTAAATGTAATAATGTGTATATGTCAACCCCAAACTCCCAATTTATCCCTCCCCTCCTCCCCCTGCAAAGAACACTTTATTTATTTATTTATTTTCTGTTGGAGAGTTTTGTTTTTTTTTTTTTCATTTATTTTTATCAGCTGGAGGCCAATTACTTTACAACATTGTAGTGGGTTTTGTCATACATTGACATGAATCAGCCATACACATGTATTCCCCGTCCCGATCCCCTCTCCTACCTCCCTCTCCACCCGATTCCTCTGGGTCTTCCCATTGCAGCAGGCCCGAGCACTTGTCTCATGCATCCAGCCTGGGCTGGTGATCTGTTCAAAGAACACTTTAGAAGCCAGATTACACTGGATCACTTGCCTGTGTGTGCTTCTTTTTGAGATTTGGCCACACCATTCAACAAAGAAGTATGCTGTTTTGGTGACTCAAAGAGCTAAAGATACTAAAGAGCCTTCAGTTACATTTTCTGAGCTGTTGCTCTGAGCAGCCCTGGCATGCTGCAGGCAAAGCAGGAAGGAAGAGGAAGCTACAACTCTTCAACACCTGGAGGAGGAAGAGAAGGGGGGTGGGAGGGGAGGAGAGGAAGGTACCTCTCCAAGGGACCCCAGGGAGCCAATGGTTCTACGTGACACCCCAGAGCATGCTGTGGCCTCCTGAATCTTCTGTTACAGTTGGTAAATAGTGGGTATTAGTGCTCATTTGAGACTTTACAGACCTTTCCTCTCCACACACTATGCATTGTGAACCCTCTTTAAGTTTTCATTTATTTTACATTTTGAATAAACACTCTGTGCTAACTGAACACATTCCCATGGATTGTCTAGTTTACCCATCACAAAAAGTCTATGAACTTTCAGCTGTGCAATGAGTGAGGTCTGAGGATTTAAGGTAAAATGCGGTGACCGTACACAGACATAGAGAACAGCCTTGTGGTTGCCAAGGGGGGAAGGAGGGATAGAGTGGAAGTTTGGGGTTAGCAGATGCAAACTATGGCCTACAGAATGGATAAACAAGTTCCTACTTGTTCCCTGTATAGCACAGGGAACTTTATTCAATATCCTGTGATAAGCCATAATGGAAAAGAATATTTTAAAGGATTATATATATGTATAACTGAATCACTTCGCTGTATAGGAGAAATTAACACAAGATTGTGAGTCAATTACAGTGGTGGTGGTTTAGTCGATAAGTTGTGTTCGACTCTTGAGACCCCATGGACTGTAGCCTGCAATTTAAAAAAAATGAAAACAGAAAAAATCGTGGTGACCATCGTTGAGAACACTGTATCGTGGGACTTCCCTGATGGTCCAGTGGTTGAAACTCTGAGCTCCAGTATATGGGGCCTGGGTTCAATCCCTGGAACTAGATCCCACATGCTGCAGCTAAGAGCCTGCATGCCACAACGGAAGATCCCCACGTGCTGCACAAAGATTCCAAACTTGGCAATGAATATCCCATGTGCTGCAACTAAGACCCAGTGCAGCCAAGTAAATAAACAAATATTTAAAGCAACAAAACAAAAAACACTGCCAAGAGAGTACAACTTAGGAAACGTAAAACGTAGTTCTCCCTTTAAAAAAAAAGGTAAATATGTGAAGTGATGGATGAGTTAATTAGCTAGATGATGGAATCCTTTCCCAAAGAATATGTGTATTGAATCACCATGCTGTACAATTAAATATCTTACGATTGTATTTGTCAATTATATGTGAATAAAGCCAAAATAAAATAAAAATAATTTGTAAACATTGTAAGCCTACAAGGCAAACACGATTACTCTTCTCATCTTACAGAACTGAGAACGGCGTGAGAGTGTAGAGGATAAGAACTTGGGCTCTGGTTTGAATCCTGGATTCACCAGGCTCCTGAGCTGTGGAATCTTCAGCAGGTTACTCAAGCCTTTGGTGCCTCACCCTTCCATTTCCTCAACTGTAAAATGGAGACAAGCCTTCCCTGATAGCTCAGTTGGTAAAGAATCCGCCTGCAATGCAGGAGACCCTGGTTCGATTCCTGGGTCAGGGAGATCTCCTGGAGAAGGGGTAGGCTACCCACTCCAGTATTCTTGGGCTTCCCTTGTGGTTAAGCTGGTAAAGAATCCTCCTGCAACGTGGGAAACCTAGGTTTGATCCCTAGGTTGGGAAGATCCTCTGGAGAAGGGAAAGGCTACCCACTCCAGTATTCTGGCTTGTAGAATTCCATGAACTATACAGTCCATGAGGTCGCAAAGAGTCAGACACAACTGAGCAACTTTCACAAAATGGAGACGATGGTAAGAGCACCTATGTAGTTTTGTTGTGGAAAGCTCTTAGAACAATAGCTGGCACAGAACAAATGATCAGTGTATATTAGCTATTATGCAACAGATGAGGAAACCCAGACTGAAACAGATACATTACGTTATGCATAGTTAACAGAGCAAGTGTTGGAGCCAGGATCTGCTTGGATTTCCTTGACAGTCTCAGATCTTACAGTTTGGTTTGGGTCCTTTTTAATACCTCCTATGTCTCTCGTTAACATGCTCAAGCTTTCCTCTCTCATCTGGAGCATTTGGCGTGCATTTCTAATAGCTGTTTTAATGTCCTCGTCTACTAATTCTGTCATCTCTGACATTTCTGAAACTGTTTCCAGTGATTGATTTTTCCTCCTTGTTATAGCTCATAGCTTCCTGCTTCTTTGTCTGCCTAGTAATTTTTTAATGGGTGTCAGACATTTCGAATGTTACACTGTTGAGTGCTGAACTTTTGGTTTGCCATGCCACGCAGCTTGTGAGATATTAGTTCCCCGACCAGGGATCGAACCTGTACCCCTAGCAGTGAAATCTCGGAGTCCTAACCACTGGACCATCAGGGAATTCCCCCTGAAGTTTTGTTTTGTTTTTTAATTCTTTTAAGTACTTGGAGGTTTTTGCTTTAAGATGTAGTTAAGTTAGTGGAAATCATTGAACCTTTTGAGGCCTGCTTTTAAGATTGCTTGGCAAGATCCAGAACAGCCTTAGTCTGGGACTGATGTGGGCATGACCAAGGCAGTTATCTTTCTCAGAATTCTGCTCCATAATCCACATGTGAGGCATTCTTTTCTTTCTGGTTACTCATGTCAAGGAGGGGGAAATTTACCCCTCTATCCCTCTCGAGTTCTTATGCCTGGACATAATAAAGTGGACACAAGACAGATTAAGACACACACAGAAAAATTTTTAATTCATGCCCACAGAAACCCTATAGAAATGGAACCTTAGTTCCTTAGCCAAAGTAGGCAACTTTTACACTTTTCAGACCAAGAAACAATACATTTGTGAGGAACTGACAGAACAAAGAAACTTAAAATTTAATTAGTGAGGAACCTGAGCAGAGTTTGGGCTTGGGGTTAGGGCAGTAAAGGAGTAACAAGGTTTGTCTCTACAGGCTTCTGGGCAGGATAATTCCTGCCTCTGGAGGTATAGGTTATCCTTCTGCCTCCGGGTACAGGGGCGGCAGCTTTCATGTGAGAGGTTTATTTCCTGCTTTCAGGCAGACCCAGAGAAAGGCCAGAAATGTTCCCCTTGCATCAGCTGTTTCTTATTTAACTCAAAAAATCACTGCCACTGAGGCATATTTTGGGGGCAGCCTGCCCGAGGGCCCAACAGCAAGGACACAGATAGTTCCCGCCACGGGTCGGCTCACCCAAGCCTTCTCGGTGGCCCTTCCTTGGCATCAGGGAGTCTGATGCGTGTGCGCTAGTCAGCTCCCAGTTGCAGATCTCAGGGGGATCCTCTGCACGTCTCCAGTCCTCTTCTCTGCAGAGAGAATTTGCTCCCATTCCCCAGGCCCTTCAACAGGATTTCGAACTTAAGAAGTGTTCAGTAAATGTTCTCCGTGGGTCAAGCAAACCCAGGCCAGGGCTTAACACTTGCCCTCTAGAAAACATCCCATAAATGGTCTGCAATTTGTTTGCAAACCAAGGACAGGGTCTCCACTGAAAGAGAACAAAGCTCATTATTCCAGGAGGGAGAGACTTCAGAGCCACCTGTTGATATCAGGGACCAAGCTGCAGGACAGAGAGATCGAGGGTTTAGAGCTACATCATCTCATACCAGAGCCAGTTGGCACGTGTGACTGTTGAGCACTTGGAACGTGACTGGTCTGCAGAAACAGACTCACAGACATAGAAAACAGACTGTGGTTGCCAAGGGGGAGAAGGAACTGAAGAAGGAATGGACTGGGAGTTTGGGGTTAGCAGATGCAAACTATTATGTCTAGTCTTGGTGGACAATAAGGTCCTACTGTACGGCACATGTCCTATGATAAACCATAATGGGAAAGAATATAAAAAAGAATATATATATGTATAACTGACTCACTTTGTTTTACGGTGGGAATTAACACAACACGGTAAATCAATATACTTCCATCTTTAAAATTAATTTTTAAAAAAGAAATGTAGCTGAAACCATTTGGTGGCATCTTGGGGAGCTCCAAAGAGCTCCAGTCCTTTATGTCTAAGAATTCAGTGAGAGGCCAAGTGACAGATAGAAGGGATTTGTTAGAATAAGATACTTGTGAGGTTTACAAGCAGGTGGGCAAAGTGATGCCATGCCCCCAAGAACTTACTGGGCTGCAGGTTCACAATCAAAGGAAAAGTGGGGAGGGGAAGAAGACCTTCTTTTCCTTCTTGAGTAGATGTCTTGCTTCCATCATCAGCTCCTCCTCCAGGTTGGGCAGGAGAGATTCCTTGTCCCTAGATGGTCAAGCTGGGTCTATAAATTATCATTTTTTATGTGTGCAGAGAACATGTCGCAACTTACCAAGCTCAGCTGGACAGGATGTGGGTCTCATGTCACCAGTGTTTTATTGTTTGGGGGCATGTCTCGTGCTTCTGACGCATGGTTTTGTTGCTAAGCGAGCCTGGTTTTGTGGTTAAGCAAACCTGTTTTCTTGAGTGATCATTCACTTACAGGGGTCTGTCATATTCTTACAATCCCGTAGTGGGATTAACTGTTTAATCATCTACTTGGTTCCTTTATCCCCATAATAACTAGTCTGAACTGAAATGTGATTCTAAGTATAAAATACAGCCTGGCATTTTCCAAGATTTAGTATGACAAAAAGAATGTAATGACTTTGTGCTGTTAACACACCAAAGCAATGATAGTTTGCGTTAAAACAGTATTAAAATTGGTGTCTTTTTTACCCTTTTAAGAAGGCTACCAGAATGTTTAAAATCTTGTGTGGTGTCTTACATGATATGTCACCCTGGGGGAGAGGGCATCCCAGAAAGGCAGGCTTGGGCAGGCCCCAGAATCTTAGAACCATCCCCAAGGCTTGAGGCTGACAGGAAGTGGAAACAGGTGAAGGCAGAGGAGTGGGGAACAGGATGCTAGAGGCATAAATGATAGGTTTCATCTTTTGTTGCTTGTGGTCCGTCCCCACCCCAACCCCCCAGGCAACATAACATGAGTCACTCACCCACTGCCTTAAGGGAGAAAGTTTTTACTGTAAAAGCAGCGAACAATAGAAGCAGAATCTCAGTTGCTAAGATCAAAAGCCAAAGAAAAAGTCAGTCTCCAGACTGGGAAAAGCCACCCCAGCTTCCATCTATTTCCAGCATCCAGGCAGGAGAATTGGACCACCTGGATTCAAATCCTAGTTCTGCCCCTTACAGCTGCATGATCTTCAATCAATGCTTCCCATCTCCGTCAGTTTCTTCTTCTGTAAAATGGAGCTGATAACAGTACCATCACCGACTCAACGGACATGAGTTTGAGCAAGCTCTGGGAGACGGTGATGGACAGGGAAGCCTGGCCTTCTTGCAGTCCATGGGGTCACAAAGAGTCGGACACGACTGAGCGACTGAACAACAAGAGTAGCTTGCTGTGGGGGTTAATTTATATCAGGGCTTAGAGAATAATGACGGATACCTAGGAAATACAGCCGAAACGTTTACTATGCCCCGTGAGTGAGTTCTGTACAGCGGCAGGGCTGACAAGCCACATAACAAGTCAAGTAAGGACAGCAGTAGCTGCCATGTGGCTGATCATTTATCCCAAGGAATGACATCCATGTGATGCGAGCCCCTGTCATTGTTTCCGGTCCATCTGGTCTACCCCGAGATGACAATCTTGCCCAGGAGCCAGGGTCTTCCCAATCAGCTGAAGCCCCTAGGCCTTGAGACAAGCAAGTGTGGCTGGGTCGTAATGTGTCCATTTGTATTTAGGATCCAAGACTGTGCACATACGACATGTCCAAGTGTGGCTGGCCGCTTAGGAGCATTAGCAGGTGGCTTGGACTGAAGTGGGCTTCCCTGGTAGCTCAGATGGTAAAGAATCCACCTGCAAAGCAGGAGACCCAGATTCGATCCCTGGGTCAGGAAGATTCCCTGGAGAAGGAAATGGCTCCCCACTCCTCACTCCAGTATACTTGCCTGGAGAATCCCATGGACAGAGGAGCCTGGTGGGCTACAGCCCATGGGTCGCATAACTGAGCAACTAACTCTTTCACACGTTTGGAGCAGAAGCATGACTGCTCCTTGCCTATCCATTCAGAGAAGGGCCCAGACTGGACCCAGCCTGGCCATGACTCGCTCTCTAGTTCTTTTTTTTTTTTTTTTTAATTTCTTATTGAAGTACAGTTGATTGATAATGTTTCACTTGTACAGAAGAGTGATTCAGTTACACAGATACGTAGATACAGATATGTATTCTTTTCCATTATAAGTTACTGTGAGACATTGAACATAATTCCCTGTGCTATACACTAGGTCCTTGTTAGGTACCTATTTTATCTTTTTTAACTTTCTGTTTTATATTGGAATGTAGCCGATTAACAATGCTGTGATAGTTTCAGGTGCACAGCAGAGCAACTCAGCCATACATATATATGTATCCCCTCTCCCCCAGACTCCCCGCCCATCCAGGCTGCCACATAACATTGAGAGATGCTCTGAGTTCTTGACATTGGGAGGCATCTGTTGAGACTGTCTAGCCCTAGAGCTACTCTTCCCTTAACTGAAGAGACCACTGTTGAGTTCTGCTTCTAAGCGGACAAAAGTCAGATAAACGTGTGGGGATGGCAGATCCAACAGGGGATGAGACCAAGGAGACCTGGACTCACAATCACCAGCTTGTCTCATCTTGAACTTGAAGCTCTTAAGAGTAGGCAACTTATGCCCCTTGGGAATCTCAGAGGTTGGCAGGAGAGACGCACACATGTTTGAGAATGAGTGAATGAATGGCTTAACAGTCATTAGGAAATGATTGATGTCATGTGCTGTCACTGGGAATATAGAAAATGGGGGGGGGGGGGGGAGGTGATTCCACTTCAAGGGACATCCAGTGGAAAGAGTCAGACACCCATCAACTATTTCTTGAGCACCTACTGTGTGGCAGGCATTGTTCCAAGCATTAGAATGGATATATAAGCAAGGAGTCTTCCCTCCAGGAGCTCACATGCCAGTGGACACAGAAGAGCAGTCAGAGAGGTTGGAGGGTGACCTGCAGGAGGAAAGTTGAACCACTTGACAGAGGGGGAAACTGAGGCCCAGCGAGGTCCTACTTGCCCAGGCCACAGAGCTGGTAATTGACAGGACAGAATTTGAACCTATGTCTGTGTGACCTCAGAAAAGCCACAAACAGTGAAAAAGGTGGGAGCGATCAAGGGCCCCATCTAGTTCAACACGCCTGAAAGATTTGGCCCAAAGATGGGAAAGATCCATGTCTGGGAAGTGCTCAGAGCCTTCAGTGGTTCTTAGTTCCAGGCCTGAAATAAATTAACTGGCTCCTCATGGCATTCAGGGGCTTTCCAGGTGACGCTAGTGATAAAGAACCCGCCTGCCAGTGCAGGTAGATGTAAGGGACGGCAGGTTCCATCCCTGGTTGGGGAAGATCCTCTCCAGTATTCATGCCTGGAGAATCCCATAGACAGAGGAGCCTGGCGGGCTACAGTCCATAGGGTTGGACCCGACTGAAGCGACTTAGCATGCACACATAGTTGACTCAGAATTTTTTTTTTCTTTTGGCTGCACATTGCGGCCTGTGGGATCTTATGAAAAGTCCCCCCAGCAGGGATGGAACCCGCGCCCCCTACAGTGGAAGCGTGGAGTCTTAACCACTCCATCACCAGGGAAGTCTTTTTTTTAAGACTCCGGAAATTATGATTTCCGGCTTTCTCCCTCTTTTGCCTCTTTTTGACGCTGATGATTTCTCGAAAGTCACTCCGCATATTTGCCCTGTTTGGGTGTCTCCATCCTCTTAGCCTGGTGATGAAATCTGAGAGCTGGTTGGGAAGGACAGAGGCACAGCTGGGAAGCGCAAATGCACGCTAGACGGGTTAAGTCCGCGTTTGCCTCTGCACACGGTTAAGGTGCTTTGAACTTTGGGGTTAGCCTGACCTCTAGTGGTCAGACAGAGAACTGAGCCGAAAGCTCCTAGGAGAGGTTCAAATGTTCCAACCCTAACAGGCCATTTCAGGCGTTCCCTGGTGGTTCCGATGGTAAAGAGTCTGCTTGCAACGCAGGAGACCAGGGTTCGACCCCTGGGTTGGGGAGATCCTGTAGAGAAGGAAATGACAACCCACTCCCTTGTTCTTGCCGGAGAATTCCTAAGGACAGAGGAGCCTGGTAGGCTACAGTCCATGGGGTCACTAAGAGTTGACGCAACTAACACGCACACGGTGCTTTTGGAGGAGGCTTTTACTGAGAACTTACTAAACGCTGAGTTGTACTAATCCACAGAAGTTACTCCTTGTGGTGACATCCGCAGAGTTCATAAATGGAAGTGGCTGCTGCTGCTGCTAAGTCGCTTCAGTCGTGTCCAACTCTGAGCGGCCCCATAGACGGCAGCCCACCAGCTCCCCCATCCCTGGGATTCTCCAGGCAAGACACTGGAGTGGGTTGCCATTTCCTTCCCCAAGGCATGAAAGTGAAAAGTGAAAGTCGCTCAGTCGTGGAGAGGAATTTAATCCAGTCCCATTTGACTTGAGAACCCTCTTGCTTATCAAGGAGGCACAGCCCCTGACTGGAGAGGGCCACCATCTTGTATTCAGAGAGATCGTCCTGCTTACAAAGCCCTTCCAGAACATCACCAGAACAACACAAACATCCTGTGACCAAGACTTTTACACTTATTGTTCACACCCAGAAGCTGCACTTCTACAGGGCCTGCCCTGAAGTTATGTGCATAGGTATCCACCCATACGGGGCGTTATGCAAGACCCTTATGATAAATGAAAGCAAAAGACACAGGATGCCTGCCTTCAGAACTTAAAGACCACCTTGTAGGTACCAGGATGGAGGTCTCCCGCTCACCACCTGAATGTTCTTTACTCGGGGACATAAAGAGTGCCGTGAAAAGCCATCTCGTTTCAGGGCACCCAGACTAGAAACTCAGCAGCGCCAGGGATGCCTCAGTTTTAGTTCCTTTTTCTCCATCCATGAAGCTCCGAGTGGGACCGGGCCTGCAGTCAGCCCAGAGCTCAGGCTGCCCTCCGGTTACTGGGTTGGGGGGGGACTCGGGTGTCATGAACACCATCACTTCTAGGATCAGCTACTCCTGGTTAAGTGTAGACTCTCGTGGCAGGCGCCAAGCAAGCGTGACTTGCCTCCTCTCGGTTCATTCTCCCAGCACCCCAGTGAGGCAGGTACTACGGTATCATCATCTTACCGAAGAGGAAACCGAGGCTTAGAAAGGCTAAGACACTGGTCCAAGAGGCGGTAGAGCCAGGATCAGAGCCCAGTTCTGGTCCCAAATCCCACACTTTGGGGAGGAGGGAGACTAGGGGGAGAGGGAGCTGGAGGAGGAATGGTCTGGGAGCACCACACAGCATGAGGGATCTTATTTCCCCCAACCAAGAATTGAAACTATGACCCCTGCAGTGGAAGAGCAGGGTCTTAATCCCTGGACTGTCAGGGAAGTCCTAAGAAGGTATTCCCTGTTTTTTATTGAAATATAGTCGATTTACAATGTTGTGCTGATCTCTGCTTACAGTAGTGACTATTTAATATTATTTTCCATTACGGTTTATCACAGGATATTGAATATAGTTCCCTATATATATAGGGAATATAGAATATAGTGTTCTATAGTAAGGCTTTGCTGTTTATCCATTCTAAATGTCATCGTTTGCATCTACCAACCCCAAACTCTCAGTCCATCCCTCTCCCTCTGCCCCTCCCCTCTGACAACCACAAGTCTGTTCTCTATGCCTCTGAGTCTGCGTCTGCTTTGTAGATAGGTCCATTTATGGATATTTTGGATTCCATAACCCTTTCTTTTTTAAAAAAAAAAAAAAAAAAAGCAAAAAATTATTTAGGCCGAACCGAGTGGCTTGCAGGATCTTAGTTCCTGGACCAAGGGTGGAACCCGCACCTCCATCCGTGAAAGGGCAGAGTCCTAACCACTGGATCACCAAGGAATTCCCCCCAAATCTCTTTTAACCCTTGCACTCTATTGCTGCATCCCTGACTTCTGAGCATTACAGACTGATCTATAAAGCTCCATGCACCCCAAGACCTTCTCATCACTGGTCTGAGGGTTGGGTTCCTGGGACAAGGATTTGAGTGCAAATTGTTTATTTGGGAAATGGTCCCAGGAGGCACTGGGAGAGGATTGGGGAAGCGTCTGCTAGGGCTGACATCACCACATTCCACACACTGGGGCACTTAAACAACAGAGGAGGTTCTGGAGGCTGGAAGTCCAAGATCCAGGTGCCAGCAATGGGACTTACCTGGTGGTCCAGTGGCTAAAACTCTCCACTCCCAATGCAGGGAGCCTGGGTTCAATCCCTGGTCAGGGAACTAGATCCCACATGCCACAACTAAGACCTGGTGCAGTCAAATAAATTAAAATAAATAAATAATAGAGATAAAATTACTTTTTGAAAAAGGTGCCAGTAGGTTGGATTCCTCTGAGGGCTTCCTCCCTGGCTTGCAGATGGCCACTTTCTTGTTTCATCTCCACGTGGTTGTCCTCTGTGTGCTCCCCTCATGTCTCTCTGTGTGGCCTAAATCCAATCAGGTTGAATTAGGGCCCACCCTAATGGCCTTATTTATTATTATTATTATTTTGTTTGCCGCTCTGGGTCTTCGCTGTGGTGCATGGGCCTCTCTAGTTGGGGAGCACGTGGGCTCCATGGTTGCAGCTCAGGGGCCTTAGTTGCCCCAAGGCAGGTGGGATTCTAGTTCCCCAGCCAGGGATCGAACCCAGATCTCCTGCAAGGCGGATTCTTAACCACTGGGCCACCAGGGAAGTCCCGTTCTCATTTTGTTTCATTGAAATATAGTTGTTTACCATGCTGTGTTAGTTTCAGGTGTACCACAGAGAGATTCAGCTTTGTGTATATGTATATATTCTTTTTCTGATTCTTTCTCATCATAGGTTATTATAAGGTATTGAATATAGTTCCATGTGCTATACAGTAGGTTATTGTTGTTTCTCTATTTTATGTGTAGTGGTGTGCATCTGTTCATCCCAAACCCCTGATTTATGCCCCCCCCACTACCCCTTTGCTGACCATAAGTTTGTCTTCAATGTCTCTATTTGTTTCATAAATAAATTCACTTGTATCATTTTTTTAGATTCCACATGTAAGAGATATCATGATATTTGTCTTTGTCTGACTTGCTTCACTTAACATGATAATCTCTAGGTCCATCTGTGCACGTGTGCTAAGTCATTTTAGTCGTGTCCGACTCTATGTGACTCTATGGACTATAGCCCACCAGGCTCCTCTGTCCGTGGGATTCTCCAGGAAAGAACAGGAGTGGGTTGCCATGCCCTCCTCCAGGGGATCTTCCTGACCCGGGAATCAAACCTGCATCTCTTATGTCTCCTGCATTGGCAGGTGGGTTCTTTACCACTAGACCACGTGGGAAACCCCAGGTCCTTCCATGTTACTGCAAATGGCCTGATTTCATTCTTTTTCTGGCTAAGTAATAGTCCATTATAAATACATACCACATCTTCTTCATTCATCTGTCGATGAATATCTAGGTGGTTTCCATGTCTCATGTAATTGAACATGCCAGCACTGCTGAATCTGGTGTTCAAAAAATAGAATTGGGAACTTATATTTCTGAATCTCTTGACTCCGTTTTCTGTGCTGGTTTCGTTTGACGGAAGGTTCTCTCTATGTCGCAAGCAGCTCCAGAGCTACATTCTACCAGTCCTTTATCTGTTAGAATGCTTTTGGTTACTAGTAACAGAAAAACTGGCTTGACAATAAAGATAGTACCCAGGGTCCAGAGAGGGCTGGTCAGTCACTATCTCACATTTTGTTGTTAAGTTACTCAGTTGTGTCTGACTCTTTGTGACCCCATGGACTGCAGCATGACAGGCTTCCCTGTCCTTCACCATCTCCTGGAGCTTGCTCAAACTCCTGTCCACTGAGTCAATGAGGCCATCCAACCATCTCGTCCTCTGGTGTCCCCTTCTCCTCCTGCCTTCAATCTTTTCCAGCATCAGGGTCTTTTCTAATGAGTTGGCTCTTCGTATCAGATGGCCAAAGTATTGGAGTTTCAGCTTCAGCATCAGTCCTTCCAATGAATATTCAGGGTTGATTTCCTTTAGGATTGACTGGTTTGATCTTGCTGTCCAAGGGACTCTCAAGAGTCTTCTCCAGCACAGTTCAAAAGCGTCAATTCTTTGGCGCTCAGCCTTCTTTATGGCCCAACTCTCACACCCATACATGACTACTGGAAAAACCATAGCTTTGACTATACAAACCTTGGTCAGTAAAGTAATGTCTCTGCTTTTTAATACATAGTTATCCAGAAAATACCACCAAATGCACCAGATGATGACTCCAAATATGCAAAAAGCACAAAATATGAGCTCGGACTGGATCTATTCCCAGCCTCTCCTCCAATCGATTCCCTACATAGAATCCCAAGTGACCCTTTACAGTGCAAATATAACTATATGGCTCCCCCAATTGACCCCCTTCAGTGGCTGCCTCTTGCTCTTTGGAAATCTTCGCTGCAAAGGTGAACACAGCCTCTGCACTGGGTGTATCTGTTGACCTGGCAGGTGAGTTCTTTTCAACCCCCATCATAAAGGAGGACCTGGGGGCTTCTCTGGTGGTAGAGTGGATAAGAATCCACCTACCAATGCAGGGGACACGGGTTCGATTCCTGGGTCGGGAAGACTCCATATGCCATGGGGCAATTAAGCCCATGTACCACAACAGCTGAAGCCCGAGTGCCTAGAGCCAGTACTCCCCAAGAGAAGGCACCACAATGAAAAGCCAGAGCAAGAACAGCCCCACTTGCTGCAACTAGAAAAAAAAGTCCATGCACAGCAATGAAGACCCAGTGCAGCCAAAAATAAATAAATAATTTTTTAAAAAAGAAAGGAGGATCGAGAGGAGTTCCATTCATTTGTTCACATTTGTGGTCTTGTCCAGAGTGACACCAACTCCCCTACTCTTTGTGGTAATGTCATCCCAAGGGATCTCGATCTTCTGGATATCCACTGGTCCACCATACATAACCCTCTGGTCCACTATACTGATGACACCATGCCCGACAGAGCTGATGAACAGGAAGTGGAAGATGTCTGGACATTCTGGTGTACCACAGGAGAGGAGACAAACTCTACAGAGACTCTGGAGTCTGCCACACTGGTGAGGTTTTCCTTCCAGCCTGGTGGTCTAGGGCGTAGCAAGTCATCCCCTCTGAGACAAAGGGAAGGATACTGCACCTCTCATTTCATGTTACCAAGAAGATACAGCAGAAGATGGGCTCTCAGGGTTTTAGAGACAAATTATGCATACTTGGGGATACTGCTTCTTGCTACCTTGGGGAGCTATTGGTTTTGAATTAGGCCCAGAGCAAAATAGGGCTGTATAGTAGGGTTTGCACCTTACAAAGGGTCCTGCAACTTGAGCCACATAGATTCCATGGCAGAGAGGTATCCATGGTGGAAAATGATACTGGGTAAAATCTCTGGCAAGCCCCGATAAGAGAACTGCAACACAGATCCCCTGGGTTCTGGACAAAGCCCATGTCATCTGCATCAGGGAACTTCTGGAGTTTGAAAAACCAGCCCCTGGCATGCTATTGGGCTCTAGTAGAGACTGAGAAATTAACCATGGGACATCCATCATGAGCTGGCTATTGTTAGACCCACCAAGCCATAAGATTGAGCAAGTGCCTTAGAAACCCATAGTACAGTGGAAAGGGCACATTTGGGACCAGTCCTGAGCAGGTCCAGAGGTCTTACTTCAGTAATACAAACATGTGGCCCAGACCTCCCTGTTACCTATCTCTATTGCTCTGGCCTTCATCCTTAGCTCATAAGAGTTTCCTATAGGCCTGCTGAAGGAGAAAATCCAAGCCAAATTCCTGGATGGGTTGGCTCAGTATATTGGTATGACTTAAAAATACACTGCTCTTGGTTTCCATGGTGGTTCAGCGGTAAAGAATCCACCTGTCAATGCAGGAGACACAGGTTCGATCCCCGATCCAGGAAAATTCCACCAGCCCATGCACCACAGCTATTGAACCTGTGCTCTAGGGCCTGGGAATCACAACTACAGAAGCCCACGCACCCTGGAGCCCGTGGTCCACGACAAGAAAAGCCGCTGCAATGAGAAGTCCATGCATAGCAACTAGAGAGTAACCCCCACTTGCCTCAATAAGAGAAAAGCCCACACAGGAATGAAGATTCAGCACAGCTGAAAATAAATACATAAATAAATAAAAGAAAATGCACTGCTCCTACATGACTTCTCCACTCAGGGGCAGCTTTGGAAAACTGCACTGAGCTTTGAGCGGTATATCCGGTCATCAACTTTGTGAGAAGAGAGAAGTGGCCTGAGTTAAGGATATATGCTAGCTTCTTGGCAAGGGCGAGCAGCTTCAGTGATTGGTCAGGAGCCTTGAAGAAGCAAGATTAGAGGATCAGAGATCTTAGAGCAGAAGTACGTGGGGGGAACTGTGGGAGAAGCACGATGTATGTGGATCCTCGTGCCTTTTGTTAATAACCATTAGAGGGCAAAAGAGAGCAACTAAAAGCTGAGCGTGCAGGGTGACTTGTCCAGTGGAGACTGGCCGGCCTCTTCAATCAGCTGTAACTGTGCCATAGCTGTGAGCCCTTAAATGGGATAACCACCTGGCAGAGTTGGAGACTCAGCAAGGACCCCACAGGGTGGACTCCCTCCCACCAAGGCTGGTCCAGCCACTGCTGCTGCTGGACACTTAGCCTGTCAGCATCATTCATTGACCCTGAATCCTGTGTATGATGCCATCCTCAGAAGAACCCAACCAGCCCACTGGTGGCAAGGAGATTGCATCAAACCATTTCTCCCCTGGATGAGGCAGTGGTTTGTCCCTGCTGGGATTCATCTGGATTTTGAGTATGGGTTTGTTTACCTTTCCTGTCCACAGTACCTTGGCCAGCACCACTATCTGAAGACTCACAAAGTGTCTGATTTTCCATCATGGGAGCCTGGGTGATGAAGTCTTAGACCAAGGGACTCCCTTTATGATGAAGGACATGGGCATAATACGCCACATCACTCAGAAGCTGCGTGTCTGATAGAACGCTCCAATGGCTTCTTAAAAGCACGGCTAAGACACCAGCTCAAGGATGATACCTTGGAGGGTTAGGATACTGTCCCTCAAGATACAATATACACTTTGGGCCAATGGCCATTATATGATGGTGTGTCCCTAAAAGTTGTAATGCATGCATATGAGAACCAAAGACATCACTGCCTCTCCACCACCACTCCCAGCAATGCACTTAGGGAATCTATACTGCCTCTCCCTGCAGCTTGAAGCTCTGCTGAACTGAAGTTTCTGTTCCTAAGGGAAGGTTTACGGATCATTCCACTAACCTAAAGCTAATTTGCTACCTGGTCACTTTAAACTCCTTATGCAAGCAAAAAAAAAAAAAAAAAACAATTACTATATTGTGTGTTCAGTCTCAGCTGTGTCCAACACTTTGGATGTCAGACAGTACAGACCCCATGGACTGTAGCCCACCAGGCTCCTGTGTCTACAGAATTTTCCAGGCAAGAATACTGTAGTGGGTTGCCATTTCCTACTCCAGGGGATCTTCCCAACCCAGGGATCGAACCGCAGTCACCTGCGTCTCCTACACTGATAGGTGTTTTTTTGTTTTTTTTTTTTTTTACCACTGTCCTACCTGGGAAGCCCAGTTACTATATTAGCAAGGCTAATTGACTCTCATTATTACAAGGACATAGGATTGCTGCTATCATATATAATGAGGACAGAGAAGAGGATTCTGAAACTCAGAGAGTTTCCTGGGGTGCCCCTTGGTGCTCCCATGGCCAATTTTAAAGAGGCAATTACAGCCACCCCAGCCTTCTTCCAGCATGGAAACCTAGGACCCAGAGCCTTCAGGGATGAAGATCTAGGCTAAACCACCACACAAGCAAAATTGGTGGCCAAAATAAGCCCAGGAAAAGATGCTCAGCATTATCAGTCATTAGGGAAATGCAAATACAAACCACAATGAAATATCACTTCCCACCCACTGGGATGTCCACACTCAAAAAGAAGAACAAGCGAGGATGTGAAAAAATTGGGGATGTAAAATAGTACAGTTGCTTTGGAAACAGTGTGGTGATTTCTCAAAATGTTAAGCTTTGAGTTACCATATGACCAAGTAATTCCATGCCGAGGTATCTACCTAAGAAAAATAAAAACATATGTCCACACAAATACTTGTACACAGATGTTCATAGCAGCACTGTTCATCACACTCAATAAGCAGAAGCAACCCAAATGTCCATTGAATGGACAAACAAAACAGCATATTCATACAATAGAATATTATTCAGTCATAGGAGTGAAGTATTGATACATAATACAGCGTGGACAAACCTTGAAAATACTGTGCTCTGTGGAGACCAGCATGGAGGTTCCTTAAAAAATTAAAAATAGAGTAGCATGGAAACATATACATTACCATATATAAAAAAGATAGCCAATGAAAACTTGCCATATGAATCAGGGAACTCAAACTAGGGCTCTGTAGCAACCTAGAAAGGTGGAATGGGGAGGGATGTGAGAGGGAGGTTCACAAAGGAGGGGGACATATGTATACCTTCGGTTTATTCATGTTGATGCATGGCAGAAACCAACACAATATTGTAAAGCAATTCTCCTTCAGTTAAAAATAAATTTAAGTATTAAAAAAACATTGGAAAAAAAGAGAAAAAAATAAAAATAGATTTACCATATAATCCAGCAATCTGACTCTTGGACATATATCCAGAAAAGATGAAAATTCTAATTTGAAAACATACATATACTCCAATGTTCATAGCAGCACTATTTACAAATTTACAATAGCCAAGACACAGAAGAAACCTAAATGTCCATCGACTGATGAATGGATAAAGAAGATATGATTATATATATGGTATATATGTATACACACATCTATATCATGAAACATAAAAAAAAGAATGAAATAATGCCATTTGCAGCAACATGAATGGACCTAGAGATTATCATAGTAAGTGAAGTAAGTCAAATATGTTATCGCTTATATGTGTAATCTAAAATATGACACAAATGAACTTATTTACAAAGCAGAGATAGACTCACAGACATAGAAAATAAACTTATGAGGAATTCCCTGGCGATCTAGTAGTTAGGACTGCCCCCCACTTTCACAGCCAAGGGCATGGGTTCAATCCATGGTCAGGGAAATATGATCCCAAAAGCTATGCAAGTGCTGTCAAATTTTTTAAAAGTTCCCCAGTGGGGTTACCCACAGCAGTAATCTGTTCCATGAAACACTTTTTTAATTGGCTTCCTTCCTTTCCCTGTCTCGTGACTCTAATTCCCTACTGACGCTTCTTGGGATCAACTGCCAAATAAACTATGTGCATTTACATCCTTGTCTCAGGATCTGCTTCTAGAGGAACTCAGTTCCAGGCAGGGTTTCCCCAGTGGTCATCAGTACATTCGAATTCATCCTTTCAGCAAAAAAACTGATGCAGAGGTGGGGGAGGAGCAATAGCTTGTTTCTCCTAAATTGCTTTGTGGCCCTGGGAGGAAGCAAGTAAGAATCTCTGAGGACACTAGGCGTTTTCAAGTAAGAGGGACAGCTCTTTGAGATTCTCAGAATTCCATTGGCCCCAGCACATTTCCAACCGTTGCCAATGTTCCCTAGACTATTTTGTCATATAAGAAGCTACCATTGTGGGGCCTCCAGGTGGCTCAGTGGTAAAGAATCAGCCCGCCAATGCAGTAGACTCGGGTTTGATCCCTGATCTGGGAAGATCTGGCATGCCATAGAGCAACTAAGCCTGTGCCCCACAACTACTGAGCCTGTGCCCTAGAGCCCGGGAGCCGAAACTACTGAGTCCATGTTCTCAACTACTGAAGCCTGCACACCTAGAGCCTGCTCTCTGCAACAAGAGAAGCCACTGCAGTGAGCAGCCCAGTCACTGCACCTGGAGAGTAGACCCCACTCGCCACAACTGGGGAAAAGCCTGCGCAGCAACGAAGACCCAGCACAACCAAAAAATTAATTAACTTTTTCAAAAAGAAGCTACCATTGTGCATCAGCTATACTTCAATTTAAAAAATAATTAAATTTTTAAAAAGGAAGCTACCCATGTCTTGAAAGAATCTTGTCCCATAGGAGTGGAATCATGCCCTGTGAAATTTCCCCCTGCTTTTCTTTTAGGAGAACCTTTTAGGATGTCTCTGGCAGGCTGACAAGTGTTTCTAGATGTAGGCAGTGTACCTTTACTAGGACAATATACATGATCTAAAGCGGGTACTTGGGGACTTTCCTGAGGCCCAGTGGTTAGGACTCCACGCTTCCACTGCCAGGGGAGCAGGTGTGATCCCTGGTGGGGGAAATAAGGTCCCTGCAAGTGCCAGGGCCAAAAAGGGGGTATTTTAAGTAAAGGAGCAAGTAAGCCTTTATATGTCACCCCAGAAGCTTAGATTTTTTGTGTGCGGTTCCATGAAGTTCATCTGACTGTGACTCTCAAGAGACCTGAAAACAGACTTAGAGGCTGCTTTGAGCCGTAGGTGACTCAGTGGTATAGAATCTGCCTGCCAATGCAGGAGATGCAGCTTTGATGCCGGGGTCAGGAAGATCCCCTGGAGGAGGAAATGGCAACCCACTCCAGTCCTCTTGCCTGGGAAATCCCACAGACAGAGGAGACTGGTGGGCTACCGTCTATGGAGTCGCAAAATACTCAGACACGACTTTGCAACTAAGCAAATGGGGTCCTGGCAGACAGAGATGCCTGATAGATTTCTTTCTTTTTTTCCTTTTTTAAGAGGGTGGATAGGAGGGAGGTGCATGAACAGTGTCTCTGTAGGGAGAGGAGGCGCTTAATAAACCAACTCTAATTTGCTGGGTAGGGTTTGGGGCAGTGTGACTAAGGATTTACTAGCTTCAGGTCTGGGCTGGGGCAGGCCTTCCTGGGAATGACCTGAGGTCTCTGAGTTCACACAGCAAAATGGAATAGCTGCTATAGAAAGTAGTTTGTTGGTTCCCCAAGAAGTTAAACATAGGGGCTTCCCTGGAGGCTCAGTGGTAAAGAATCTGCCTGCCAATGCAGGAGACATGGGTTCCATCCCTGACCCGGGAAGACCCACGTGCAGTGCAACTAAGCCCATATACCACAGCTATTGAGTCTGTGCTCCAGAGCACGGAAGGCAGAGCTACTGAAGCCCCAGGGCCCTGGAGCCAGCGCTCCAGATGAGAGAAGCCACCGCAGTGAGGAGCCTGTGCCCTGCAACCTGAGGCTAGCCCCGTTCACCACCGCCAGAGAAAAGCCCGTACATCCACCAGTGAAGGAGCGGATAAACAAAACTATACAACAGTGTATCTTTCAGCCATATAAAAGGTGGACAATTAGTCAGCAAAAAGTACCGATACATGCTACAACATGATAAACCTTGAAAATATGGATGAATCTTCAAAACGCGATGCTAGGTGAAAGATACCAGACAGCAGAGACTACATAGTGCATCATTTCATCTACATGAAATGTCCATAATAGGCAAATCCATGAAGACAAATTATGGTTCGGGGCAGGACTGAAGGAGGCGAGGTGGTGTTAGGCAGGCATGAATGGGGAATGACTGCTAATGGGTACAGGGTTTCTTGTGGGGTGATTAAAATGTTCTAAAATTAGTGATGATGGCTGCATGACTCTGTGAATGTACCTAAAGCCACTGAACTGTATATGTTTAAAAGGTAAATGTTATGGTATGTGAATTACATCTCAAGAATTCTGTTATAGAGATTGTTGTTGTTCAGTAGCTAAGTCGTGTCCAACATTTTGTGACCCCATATGGTGACAAATAAGCACTTGAAAAGATGCTTCTCATTATTAACTATTGGGACATATACATGAGATACTCCCACATATCTGTTAGAATGACTTTTTAAAAAGAAAAATAGTGAAAATATCAAGAACTGACAAGGTTGTGGACCCGTTGGGAGTCCACATTCTACATTGCTAGTGGGAATGCAAGATGCAGCTACTTTGGAAAACAGTTTGGCAGGTTTTTTTTTTTTTTTGTAAAGTTACATGCATGATGGCTCAATAACTTATTTTTAGGTATTTACCAAAGATGGATGAACACATGTTCATACAAAAATCTAAACTTGAATCTTATAGCAGTGTCATGCATACATCACCCAAACAAGAAACAACTCGAGGACTTCTCTGCAGTCCAGGGATAAGACTCTGAGATTCCATTGCAGAGAGGGTGGGTTCAATCCCTGGTAAGAGAATTAAGATCCCATAAGTCAATCCCTGGGTCAGGAAGATCTCCTGGAGTAGGAAATGACAACCCACTCCAGTATTCTTGCAAGCACAATCCCACAAACTGGGGAGTTTGGCAGGTACAGTCCATGGGGTTGCACAGAGTCTGGTGCAACTAAACATGCTCACATGTTCAATAGTATATAATAAGCTGCATACAGCCAAAATAAAAAGCAATCCAAATATTTCAGCTGATGAGTAACCAACCACCATGCACGCATACAATGGAAGATGAGTCAGTGACAGAAAGGAATGAACTATGGCTACAACAACATGGATGAATGTCAAATTAAATAGGTTAAGTGAAAAAAGCCAGCCTCAAAAGGCAACATACATACAATATGGGGACTTTCCTGGCCGTCCAGGGTTAGGACTCTGTGCCTCCAAGGCAGGAGGCATGAGTTCCATCCCTGATCAGGGAACTAGGATCTCACATGCTGGTATAGTGGAGCAAAAAAAAAAAAAAAAAGGCAATATACAGTATGAATCCATTTATAGGATGAATGGTAAAATAGCAGGAAGAGAAGACAGGTCAGTGCTTGTCAGGGACTGGAAGTAGAGTGAGGGACTGACTACACAGGAGCACATGGGAATTTTGGAGGTGATGGTGCTTGGCAATGTGACTATATTCTGCCAAAAATCAGAAACCTGTAAGCTAAGATGAATGAAGTGTTCTGTATGAAAATTATACTTCAATGAATCTGACTTCAAAAGAAAAAATACAAAGCAAAGAGGGAAAGAAAGTAGTCTTTCCGCTTATGTGGCTGGACCAACCATCTAACTCACTCTATCTTTCCTTCCCAGAAGGCAATCACTGTTACCAGTCTGTGTATCCTTTCAGCTTCTCAGAAATATTCTAGATATATACAAGTGCATATGTACATATGCATGTATGCATACACAATATGTGTGCATATAATTTTAGAAGCCTATTATACACTCGGTTTTACTGTGCTTTGCACCTTATATATCTTGAACATCCTCCCATATCAATACATAGCAGGTTGTCGCATTCCTTTTTCCTTTTTTTGAAGCAGGCAGACACCTTGGCTGAACTCAAGCTGCAGACTACCTCCCCTGGAAGCTAAGCAGCTGCTGAAGGGTAGCAATTCACTTTGTTTAACCACCACAGCTGGATTTGCCCTGTTTACAAGTGTCTGCTAGAGATTTCAGCAGGGCTCATGTATAGAATGTGGGTTTCCGCTTCTCTAGATCTTCCTTTCCAAGATTTCCCCCTCAATTTCCAGAGGCAGTGTTCAGGAAAGGGAAGCCCATGGCTCCATCAGGAAAGGATCTGCCAGCAATGGAGGAGACCCAGGTTTGATCCTGGGCCCCGAAGATCCCCTGGAGGAGGCAACAGCAGCACACTCCAGTATTCTTGCCTGGAAAATCCTACCGACAGAGGAGTCCGGTGGGCTCCAGTCCATAGGGTTGCAAAGAGCCAGATACGAATGAAGCGACTTAGCACATGTTCATAAACACTCAGCCCTCTGACTCTTCAGGTCAGTAAACCCAGGAATTCTGGCAGAGTTGTAGCCACCCCACCTCCAGAGCCTCCACTTAGCACAGATTTGCGCTGCCTTTGAAAACAGGACATTCACCCAGTCCTGTCCTTTTCTTCTGCGTAACGGCCACCATTAGCATCTGCCTGTCTTTGGTCATTCCGCAGTGCCCTCATGCATGCTAAGTCACTTCAGTTATGTCCAACTCTTTTCGACCCTCTGGACTGTAGTCCTCCAGGCTCCTCTGTCCATGGGAATCTCCAGGCAAGAATACTGGAGTGGGTTGCCATGCCCTCCTCCAGGGGATCTTGCCAACCCAGGGATCGAACCTTCGTCTCTTAAGTTTCCTGCATTGCCAGGTGGGTTCTTTACCACTAGCACCACCTGGGAAGCCCTCAGGTCATTAATTTATTTTTTTTAATATTTTGTCCAGCATTTATAGCTGTTAACTGCACATGACTGATCTGGGGTGTTATAAGTCCTTGACTGGAAGAGGGCCTCACTCTTTTTAACTGCCACATCTCACCTTTAGGACCACTCTGCAAGGTAATATTATTGCCTCTTGTCTGCAGAGTAAAGTGTCATATGGGCCCATTGGACCCCAGAACATTGGAGCATTTTGAGATTGAGTGTGATTTTTCCCCAAAAGATTTTATTTTTTAGCCATTTAAAAAAATTGAAGTGTAGTTAATTTACAATATGTTAGTTTGACGTGTACAACAAAGTGATTCAGTCATATATTATATACATATATAATATATGTATGTACATACATACATATTATATTCTTTTCCAGATTCTTTTCCATCACATGTTATAGCAAGATATTGAATATAGTTCCCTGTGCTATAGGTCTTGATTGTTTACCTAAGAGGATCTTCCTACTTCCTGATCCAGGGATCTAACCCATGTGTCTTAGGTCTCCTGAATTGGCAGGTAGGTTTTATACCACTAGCACCACCTGAGAAGCCCATAAATAGTAGTGTGTGTCTGTTAACACCAAGTTCCAATTTATCGCTTTCACGGTTTCCATAGGTCATTTTCTATGTCTGTGAGTCTATTTCTGTTTTGTAAATAAGTTCATTTATATCATATTTTAGATCCACATATAAGTGATATCATATGATATTTGTCTTTCTCTGTCTGACTTACTTCACTCAGTATGTTAATCTCCAGGTTCATCCATGTGCTGGAAATGGCATTATTTCATTCTTTGACTGAGTAACATTCCATTGTATATAGATTATATATCTTCTTTATTCATTTACCTGTTGATGGACACTTAGGCTGTTTCTTGGCTATTGTAAATAATGCTGCTATGAACACCAGGGCACATGTATCCTTTCAAATTAGAGGTGTTTTTGTGTGTGTGAGTCTTTTCGGCATATATGCCCAGGAGTTGGATTGCTGGATCATATGGTAATTCTGAGTTTTTCAAGGAAACTCTGCACAGTCCTCCACAGTGACTGCACCCATTTACATTCTCACCAACAGTACAGGAGGGTTCCTGTTTCTCCACACCTTCTCCAGCATTTAGTATTTGTAGACTCTACTATATGATTGTATTTGTTTATTTATTTTTGGCCGTGCTGGGTCTTTGTTGCTCCGAGGGCTTTTATCTCTAGTTGCAGGTAGTGGGGGCTACTCTCTAGTTTACGTGTGCAGGCGTCTCATTGCAGTGGCTTCTCTTGTTGCAGACCCCAGGCTCTAGGGCACACGGTGTTCAGTAGTTGCAGCACGTGGGTTCAGTAGTTGTGACTCCCGGGGTCTAGAGTTCAGGCTCAATCGATGTGGCATAAAGGCTTAGTTGCTCCAGGGCATGCGGGATTTTCCCAGACCAGGGATCAAATCTGTGTCTCCTGCATTGGCAGGCAGATTCTTTGAAACTGAGCCCCCAGGAAAGCTTGTGTTTATAGACTTCTTGATGATGACCATTCTGACTGTTGTAAGGTAATATCTAACTGTAGTTTTGATTTGCATTTCTCTAATAATTAGCGATGCCGAGCATCTTTTCATGTGCCTGTTGGCCATCTGTATGTCTTCTTTGGAGAAATGTCTATTTAGACCTTCTGCCCATTTTTTTTCTTGCCTTTTTAAAAAATTATTGGCGTATAATTTCTTTACAATGTTGCATTACTTTCTACTGTACAGTGAAGTGAGTCAGCTATACGTAAACATATATTCCCTCCCTTTTGGACTTCTTTCCCAGCATCCCCCATATTTTGATTGGGTTGTCGGGACTTTTTTTTGTTATTAAACTGTATGAGATGTTTGTATAATTTAGAAATGGATCCCTTTGTATGAGCATCATTTGCAAATATTTTCTCCCAGTTGTAGTTTGTCTTTTCATTTTCCTTGTGGTTTCCTTTGCTGCACAAAAGCTTTTAAGCTTAATTAGGTCCCATTTATGTACTTCTGTTTTTATTTCTATTACTGTAAGAGGTGGCTCAAAAAGGATATTGCTGCTATTTATGTCAAACAGTGTTCTGCCTATGTTTTCCTCTAGAAGTTTTATTGTATCTGGTATAACATTTAGGTCTTCAACCCATTTTGAGTTGATTTTTGTAAATGGTGTTAGAGAATGTTCTAAACTGATTCTTTTACATGCAGCTGTCCAGTTTTCCCAGCACCACTTATTGGAGAGACTGTCTTTTCTCCGTTGTGTAGTCTGGCCTCTTTTACCGTAGATTAATTGGCCATAAGTGCATGGGTTTATTTCTGAGCTTTCTGTCCTGTTCCATTGATCTATGTATCTGGTTTTGTGCCAGCACACATACTGTTTTGATTCCTATAACTTTGTCGTATAGCCTGAAGTCAAGGAGTCAACAGAGGAGTCTGAAGTCAATTCCTCCCACTCCAGTCTCCTTTCCCAAGATTGTTTTGACTATTGCTTTGGGGTCTCTTGTGTTTCTATACAATTTTTTAAATGTTTTGTTACAGATTATTGAAGAGATATATGCACTACCGTGGCTACTGCAGCATTATCCACAATAGCCAAGATACAGAAACAACCTAAATGTCCATGAATAAAGATGTGGTACACACACACACACAGACACACACACATACACACACACACACTAGAATACTGTTCATCTACGAGAATAAAGGAAACCCTGCCGCATGTGACAACTTAGATGGACCTTGAGGACATTACACTAAGTTAGTTAAGTCAGGCAGAGAAAGACCAATACTACATAATAAGACAGAGGCACAGATGTAGAGAACAAACACAGGACACCAAGCGGGAAAGAGAGGAGTGGGATGAACTGGGAGACTGGGATTGACACATAAACACTATGGGGGGTTGTGTGTGAGTGTGTGTGTGAGAGTGTGTGCGTGTGTGTGTGAGAGTGTGTGTGGGAGTGTGAGTGTGCATGTGAGAGTGTGTATGTGTGAGTGTGAGTGCATGTGAGAGTGTGTGTATGAGTGTGTGTGTGTGAGTGTGTGAGTGCATTGTGTGAGTTTGTGTGTGAGTGTGAGTGTGTGTGTGCATGCGTGTTTGGTCACTCAGTTGGGCTGACTCTTTGCGACTCCATGGACTATAGCCCATCAGACTCCTCAGTTCATGGGATTCTACAAACAAGAATATTGGAGTGGGTTGCCATTTCCTTCTCCAGGACACTATGGATACTCTGTGTAAAATAGATAACTAGTGAGGATCTACTGTATAGTACAGGGAACTCTACTCCATGCTCAATGGTGACTTAAATGGGAAGAAAATTTTTAAAAAAGGGGATAGAGTATCAGTTCAGTTCAGTTCAGTTTAGTCGCTCGGTCGTGTCTGATTCTTTGCGACCCCATGAATCGCAGCACGCCAGGCCTCCCTGTCCATCACCAACTCCCAGAATTTACTCAAACTCATGCCCATCGACTCGGTGATGCCATCCAACCATCTCATCCTCTGTCGTCCCCTTCTCCTCCTGCCTCCAATCCCTCCCAGCATCAGGGTCTTTTCCAATGAGTCAACTCTTCGCATGAGGTGGCCAAAGTACTGGAGTTTCAGCCTCAGCATCAGTCCTTCCAATGAACACCAAGGACTGATCTTTAGGATGGACTGGTTGGATCTCCTTGCAGTCCAAGGGATTCTCAAGAGTCTTCTCCAACACCACAGTTCAAAAGCATCAATTCTTCTGCACTCAGCTTTCTTCACAGTCCAACTCTCACATCCATACATGACCACTGGAAAAACCATAGCCTTGACCAGATGGACCTTTGCTGGCAAAGTAATGTCTCTGCTTTTTAATATGCTGTCTAGGTTGGTCATAACTTTCCTTCCAGGGAGTAAGTGTCTTTTAATTTCATGGCTGCAGTCACCATCTGCAGTGAATTTGGAGCCCAAGAAAATAAAGTCTGACACTGTTTCCACTGTCTCCCATCTATTTCCCATGAGGTGATGGGAACAGATGCCATGATGTTAGTTTTCTGAATGTTGAGCTTTAAGCCAACTTTTTCACTCTCCTCTTTCACTTTCATCAAGAGGCTTTTTAGTTCATTTTCACTTTCTGCTATAAGGGTGGTGTCATCTGCATATCTGAGGTTACTGATATTTCTCCAGGCAATCTTGATTCCAGCTTGTGCTTCCTCCAGCCCAGAGTTTCTCATGATGTACTCTGCATATAAGTTAAATAAGCAGGGTGACAATATACAGCCTTGACGTACTCCTTTTCCTATTTGGAACCAGTCTGTTTTTCCATGTCCAGTTCTAACTGTTGCTTCTTGACCTGCATACAGGTTTCTCAAGAGGCAGGTCAGGTGGTCTGGTATCCCCATCTCTTTCAGAATTTTCCACAGTTTATTGTGATCCCACAGTCGAAGGCTTTGGCGTAGTCAATAAAGCAGAAGTAGATGTTTTTCTGGAACTCTCTTGCTTTTTTGATGATCCAGCAGATGTTGGCAATTTGATCTCTGGTTCCTCTGCCTTTTCTAAAACCAGCTTGTATGTAAAACTAATTCACTCTGCTGTACAGTAGAAATTAACACAACATTGTAAAGGTACTATACTCCAATAAAAAATTTTTTAATAAAAATGTTCTAGTTCTGTGAAAGATGTCGTAGGTAATTTGATAAGGGATTGTGAGTGTGGGTGTTGTATTTTTGGTTTGCAGTTTGCTTGTTTGTTTTTTTGGTCTTTTTATTTTGGCAAATTAAATACTTTCAGTGTGACCTTAGAAAGGTCACTTAACTTCAGTTCTCATTTATAAATCTGAATAATGATGATGTTTTCCCTACAGGGTGAACCTGATAGTCAGTGCAATAATGCAACAATGTTCACATGGCACTTAGTCTATGCAGGTATTGCTCTCGGGGGATTTAGTTTTTCCAGTAACCTGTGAGTGAGGTACTGTTATTATCAGCTGCACTGGACAGTGAGGAAAACCAGGGCACAGCAAGTTTACCTGGCTTGTTCGGTGCCCCTCACGTAGTACGTGGCAGAGCTGGGATTTCCACCAAGACTATGCGCTGCCTGCATCTGTGCACTTAACCACGTGCAACCAGGAATGTGGAGGCTCTTTATCCTAGCTGTGCATCAGAAACACCTGCACATCCTGCCAAGTCCTGCTGAATCAGACCCTTCAGGCTCTGCTTTGGAAACCAGCTCTATGCCTAGTCACAGAGTCAGGGCTCAAATATGGGCATCCTTTTCTCCTCCCAGTTTCCCTCTGCCAGCCTCACTGGGGAGGATCTCTACCACCAGCCCCTTCCCCTACCAAATCACAGACCTAGATGATTAGGGTTACCTTTGACTCATTCCTGCCAGATCTGTGTCACCAGCTTGCACAACAGGTGGAACAGGCTCCAGGAGCTACCGGAAGAAACAGCTCTCCTTTGGATCATCCTTCCCCACCTATCCGCAGTGTAACCCTGGCCGCGTGACCACTGGGAATGATGCTATGAGCCACGGTGTATGTGCCACCCAGACTCTGCCTTTAAATGGCCACACCTGACAGCTCCATGCTATCCCAGGCCCCCTGAAGTTCCTGGAACCTCCCAGATGCTTCTGAGGATAATTATAGTTCAGCTGTGGTATCAGTCATACTCAAATTGCTCTGAATGTTAACACGAGAGGGTCCTGCCTGAGTTCTCATACTCCTCTAGGACATTCCCCTCTAAATCAATATTTGTTTAAATGGCTTTTATGGTCCTATGTGATTGGGCCCCTGCATATGCTTGTGGCCTAAGCTCGGACACTCCCCATCAATATCCGTGCCTCAGCCATCCCAGCCTTTTGACTGTCCCTTGATTACACCTTAGGGCTCTTGCACAGGGCATTCATCCTGCCTGGAATCATCTTAGAACCTCACACTCAAATGGCACCTGCTCACAGAGGCCTCTCCTGACCATCCAGTGTTAAGTCACCCTCAGCCACCACCCCCATCACTCTCCATCTCCCTAACCTGGTTTAATTTTCCTCATAGCACTTACCACATTCTACAGTTATCTTCTCTCTACTTATCTAGTTGCTTATTGTGACATTCCTCGACTAGAACAGAAACTCTAGGATAGCAAAAGCCTCGCCCATCGTGTTCACAGCCTTATCCTACATGCCTAGAACAATGCTAGGAACAAGCTGTCACTCAATAAGTATCCATGTCAGCAGCAGCAAATCAAAGGCTGGGTAGACACCAAGTCAGGCACAGGGGATAGACACAGCGAGGAACCCCCAACAGAGAGACTCTGTGCACCCACTGGGTCTAAACCTGGCTCTATCACTCCTAACTGTGACCGTCGCCTCCCCTCTGAGGGATGCGACCTTGGGCTTCCTTCTCTGAGCCTTGGCTTTCCTCCTGCATGAAACAGGAAAAAGAATCAGACCTACCTCCCAGGGTCATGGTAAAGGTAAGCGGGATACTGCAGAGCCCGGCCCATCAGATCAGCAATCCTGGGTACAGAGTTGGGGGGATGGGCGCACACAAAGCCTGAGAGATGGCCTGTGTAACTAGAGGCACCCCATTTGTACTTCCTTTAACGGGTAGATTCAAGGCCACAGCCCTGCTTTAATCTACCAAGCTTGTTACTGCTAGAGAAGCCAGACAGAGCCACTTATCAAGAGTCATTTTATTGTTGATCTTGTTCAGTTGCTCAGTCACGTCCAGCTCTTTGCGACTCCATGGACTGCAGCATGCCAGACTTCCCTGTCCTTCACCATCTCCCAGGAGTCGTTTTGGAACTCTACAGATAATTATCCAGCACATTCCAGGTGCCTGCCGGGAGACACAGCTGGAGCAGATGCAGTCTGTGCCCTCTGCAAACTTAATCCAGGAGCAGAGATAAGATAAAACACAGGACTGAAGATAACAGGGAAGAAGTGTGAGATGAAAGAAGGTGGGAGACAGTCTGCTGGCAGTGGATCAGCTTTGCTCCTGATACCCAAAGAGAGGGTACCTCTCCTTGTGGGCCCCTCCGTAGGACACCCCTGCAGTCACATAGCGTCATGGTTAGGAGACTGCCCCGCCCAGCCAGGCACACCCTGTTTGAAATGGTGGATCCTATGAGACATCAAGCATACAACTTCACCTCTCTGAACCTCATTGCCTTGTTTATAACGTGGGGATAATATCAGGCCTTATTCGCAGGGTTCTTGGGAGAATTTAAGGAGGTTTGCATTGAAAATACTTGGCACAGGGCACGGTGAATAGGAAACGGGTGGCAAATGCCAGCCAAAGCTGTTGTGTTGTTATGTTTACCTGCACTGGAAGTGCTTCAAAGAAGCATTTCTAGCATTTGCCACATGTATTTATGTGGAGCTTCTATGCCACACACTGTCAGGGAATTATATTAACAAGCTTGTGAGGAAAATACTGGTTTTTTGTCTTTTTTTTTACACATAACATAAAATGTAAAAATCATTTTTAAATGTACTGCTTAGTAGTCTCAAGTGTATTTACAAAGTAAATAGAGTAAGTAAATAGAGATCTGTGCAACAGATCTCTAGAGCTTTCTGTCTAATGAAACTGAAACTCTTCCCATTTCCCCCTCTGCCAATCCCACTTTCTGTTTGTGTGTGTGTATAGTCGCTCAGTCGTCTCCGACCCTTTCTGACTCCAGGAACTGTAGCCCGCCAGGCTCCTCTCTCCATTGATTTTCCAGGCAAGAATACTGGAGTAGGTGGCCATTTCTTACTCCAGGGGATCTCCCCGACCCAGGGATCAAACCCGTGTCTCTTGCGTCAGCAGGCACCGGCAGGCCTGGGCAGGCAGGTTATTTTATTGCTGAGCCAGCAGGGAAGCCCACTTTCTGTTTCTAGGAAAGCACGATTTTAACTCTGTCTTACAAATCAAGAAACTAAGACCAGGACTTCTCTGATGGTCTGGTGGTTAAGAGTCCCTGCTTCCGATGCAAGAGGCTCTGGTCCATCTCTGGTTGGAGAACTAGGATCCCACATGATGCAGGGCACAGCACCAGCCCCACCCCCCCAACCCCAACGCCCCCCCCCCCGCCCCCAAAAGAGAGGAAACCAAGATCGGCTACATGCTTTGTGGGACTCAGGGCAAAATGAAAATGAAACTTTTAAGGAATGTTTAGACGGCAACAGCTGGGCATTAAACCAAGCACAGGATCCTTCTGAGTGCAGTCACGTGAGCCCATAAAACATCCCTGGAGGAAACCAAGGGCCAGAGAAGTTAAGTTACTTTCCTAAGGTCACACAGCAAGTTTGGGAGCCTCGAAAATCACACGACTTTCCTTCCTTATTGTAAATTTCCTGCAGGCAGGGACTTTGATAGGTTTACTGCAGATTGCCCAGCAGCCGGCACAGTGCCTGCCTGGCACACACTGACGCTCATTACATACTTCCTATCTGAGGGAATGAACGAATAGGTCGGATTCACCCTAGACAGATGAAGCTTCTCAGAGGTTCTGAGCTTTGCCTGGTCTCTGGCACAATAACATTTCCATTCCTGTTCCTCTTCTGTGTTTACGCAGAACCCTTGCATTCCTCGAAGCAGCAAGCGTGGCGTGTGTCTGTCTATACCTAATGTTCCCTGACGCTTTTATGAGGCCTCACCTCTTCAGAACATTCCTGGTTTTGAGTCCCACTTTTATGGGGTGGAGTGAAGTTAGAAGACAGAGGACAATGTGAGGTCACTGGGGCCATGTTCTGACTCCAGGTCCCCCAGGTCAACCCAAGTCTGATGGACAAGTAGACTCTCTGACCTGAACACAAGAAAACTAGAACCAAAATATACAAGTATAAGCAAAACATGAGGTTTGTTTGCTTGTTTTTATAGTTATGGCTTTAAGTGCTACAAGAGTTTAGGGAGCTAGACTAACTTTGGTTTCTTTGAAAGAGGCTTCATTTTCCTGTCTGTGAGATGCTTTGCCAGCAGCAGGAAGAAAGGAGGGCTGAAACCTCAGGGGCACATCAATGAATTAATCATAACCCTGATCTCCTGACCACTTGTTACCATTGTTCTGTGCATAACTCCCTTTTAGTTTAATTGTTCTTTATTTTCAGTAAAATAATGAATACCTGTGAACCTATTCGCTTACCTGGTGGCTCAGACAGCAAAGAATCCTGCAATGTGGGAGACCTGGGTTTGATCCCTGGGTTGGGAAGATCCTCTGGGGGAGGGAACGGCAACCCCCTCCAGTATTCTTTAGGCCTGGAGAATTCCATGGACAGAGGATCCTGGTGGGCTACCGTCCATATGATCACAAAGAGTGAACCTATCCAAGAACAAGATCACTACCAATAACTCTGAGTTCCTCCTCTGTATTTTATCCTTCCTTCTCAGAGGGAGTCTCTCCAATTGTCTTGTATAGATGTGTTATATCCAAATGCCTAACCAAATAATGCATTGTTTAGTTTTACTTGTTTTTGAAATTAACAGAAAGGGTATTACTTAATATACTATCTTCTGAGACTTGCTTTTTTGATTCAAGAACAGCTAAAAAGATTCCTATCACCATATTATTGCACATTGCTATATTTTATTTATTTTCACTACTGTACAACATTCCAGTGTCTGGATAGATTTTAATGTATTTATCTATTCTCACAGCATGGGCATTTGGGTTGTTTCAGCTTTTTGTTATTAAAAAGAGAGCTTCCATAAAATTCATGAGCTAAATTTTGCCTGTGTTTATAACCAATATGAGAAAGATACTATATATATATTATATATATAATATATATAAAGGTACTATGTATGTATATAAAGAACTATATATAGAGAGATACTATATACATAAAGATACTACATATATAAAAGTGACATATACATATATATACTAACTCTGTACTCATTGAACATCTTCTCATTTCTTCTCCTACAACCCCTTACCCTGTTTCTATACTATTTTAACTCTTTCACAAATCAAGGAGGGGAATTAATGATTCATGGGGTAAAGTAATACTCAGTTTTGCAAGAGACTTCCAAACTTTTTCTTCAAATCACTGTTCCAGCGTATACCCCGCAATGATCACAAGGGATCTCACTGTTCCCTACACATGTCTTTTATGCATGGTATTGTCGTATTTTTTTTTCCTTTTTTGGATCACACCGCATGGCTTGTGGGGATCTTAGTTGCCTGACCAGGGATTGAACCTACAATGAAAGTGCTGAGTCCTAACTACTGGACCGCCAGGGAATTCCCAATTGAATGAGTGTTGAGTGAATACATGAATTAATAGTGGGGAGGAAATAGGTTGCTCATGTCAGTTTTCAAAAACTCAGTTCATATGGGGACTTAGATAATCAATGACCTTCAGCTTTCAACAAATTAAATGTGCCTTAAAATGCTGTTAAGAAGATCAAATAGAAGGGAGTAAAAAATAATGTAGCAAAAATCTTCTATAAACTAAAATCATCTGTGTATTATAGACATAGAATTTTAAAAAAAATAGTTAAAAAACAAAAGACAGAAAGTCCCTTGCACTGTTTTAAAAGGGATAAAATGATCTTTGCTCTGTATAGAACCCTTCAAACAGATTAAAGAATTTAAACTCAGGAAGTTCATACATAAACTAGAAGGAAACATTAGCAAATAAATACCTAAGGTGGGTGCTGTACAGGAACTGTACAGAAGTAAAGGTAAACACCTTGAAGGAGGGAATTTCCTGGCAGTCCAGGGGTTAGGACTTGACACTTTCATTGTCAAGGGCCCGAGTTTAGTCCCTAGTCCACTGGGGAACTGAGATCCTACCAACTGTGTGACCAGCCAAAAACAACAACAACACACGTATACCACACACAAACACAAAACACATGAAGGGGAGAAGATTGATTCATTTTACTAAAAATGCAAAATTTTTCATAGCCTTAATGCTAAATAAATAAATACAAAAGTAATATCAGGACAATCAACCATCTGGGGAAGATATATTGGTAGATTGGTGGTGTGGGGACATACATATCTACCTTTGATGAATTTGGTCTGAGGGCATGCAGACCAGACTAAGAATCTGATGATCTGGGACATTCGGGAGATTAGATTATAACTGTAAATAAACTGCGGTCTCCATGAGGGCAGTCTTCACTCTAACTTCTGGAGCCTGGGTAGTAGTCCATGTTCCCTGCAGTGGACAGGCAGAGCTTTGTGGGTCTCCCAATTCAGAAATTTCAGCCAAAGGAAATAAGGTAAGGAATCTATTAAATGCATGTGTTTGGTGGAGGGGTGAGGGTACAGTGGGCTTGAGAAGGACAAAGTTATAAAATCCCAGCTCTGAGAGTCCCAAAATTGCTACAAAGGAGGCACTTGGAAGGGCTTCCCTAGTGGCTCAGATGGTAAAGAATCTGCCTGCAATGCAGGAGACCTGGGTTTGATCACGGGGTGGGGAAGAGCCCCTGGAGAAGGAAATGGCTACCCACTCCAGTATTCTTGCCTGGAGAATCCCACGGACAGAGGAGCCTGGCGGGCTACAGTCCACAGGGTCACAAAGAGTTGGACACAACTGAGCCACTTACAGGCTCTTGGAAAGGGAGGCTTCGTTCACCATAGGTATAGCACAAAAGCTTTCTCAAGGGCTTACAAAAATATTGGAGAGGGCTTCCCTGGTGGTTCAGTGGTAAAGAATCCAGCTGCATGTAGGAGACACAGGTTCCATCCCTGATCTGGGAAGATCCCACATGCTGTGGAGCAACTAAGGCTGTGGACCACAACTGTTGAGCTTGTACTCTAGAGCCCAGGAGCCACAACTGCTGACACTAGAGAAAGTCCTCCAGCGACAAAGACCCAACAGAGCCAAATAAATAAATTATTTGAAAAAATTGGGGGGATGGGTACAGCAGTGGCAGGGAACGTAATTCTGTGCAACCAAAAGAAATTTACAAAATTGATATTAATAAAGGAATTTAATGAAATTTTGTCATTAATTGAGCCACTTAGTTAAAGCTCATCGAAAGTGTATTTAATGTGAATACATTTGACCTGTTTGGTGTGATCCAGAGTGAGGTCTCCAAAAATAAGTGCCCAGAGTAAACAGTTTTATAAAGGGCTCTTGACTGTTGGACCCAGTCATACCACTGATTGTGTATTCTTTCAAAGAACTCTTAGTGCTCTTCTGACAGGATTCTGATCTACTCTACCCTGAGGGTGTGGGATCCTTTGAACCTCATCAGGTTGACTGATTAAATTAGGGCTGGTGGGATTAGCTAAAGACTAGTGAAACGATATAGATTCACCACTTTGGAGGCAGAGATACTAGGGTGATTTGTCATTTTCTTTCATTAGATGTGATTTTTCCCTCGTTCATTCACACAGAGTTTTTTGGTTTTTTTGTTTTTTTTTTTCAAGAAAAGCAGCCCTTAAGTGGACCCAAGAGCAAGAAAATTTTAGCGGGTTACCAAAGAAGATAAAAGTAAGAGAAATGTGTTACATGTGAAAAGCATTGATGATTATGTGGTTGAATTAAGTTGTATTTGTATCTCTCCGACTGTCCTTAATTTGTCAAAATCTTAAAACCGTGCTATTACTATAGATCACATAAAAAATGTATTAGTTATTCAACGCATTGAGTGCCTACTATGTCCAAGCAGTGTTCTGAGGTGGAGATATAGCATAAGCAAAAGAGACAAAAGTCCCCTTTTCTCAGTACAGACGATTTAAAAGTAGACATAAACTCTGTGAGTAATGATGAATGCTTGGAAGAAAATTTAAATGTATAGGAATGGAGAGTGATGACGGTCCTATTTAGATAAGGTGGCCTCCGGAGACTTTTCCAATAAGATGACATTATGAATTGTATGGGTGTAATGATAACTTCCCCAAGCATCTAGGGGAAAAGATGCCAATCTACTGAGGGGGTGCTTAGTACAGTTACTGCAATTAGGGAAGGAATTTCGGACCCCGCTACCAAAAAGACGTTCCTCTGATTCTGCGAATTCAGAAAGTGCAAGCCCCTAGCTTCAGTTTTCTCATCTATAAATTGGAAAGAGTGGTAGTGCTGACCACCTCGGGTTTTTTGTTGACGTTGTTAAACTAACATTTATTGAGCCACATTGAACCATGTGCCTGGCACGGTCCTCAACAATGAAAACGTATTCATTTAATCCATGACAATCTTGTAAGCCAAGTACGATTTTTTTTTTTTTTAAGAGCAATTTATAACCGAGGAACCGGGAGGCATAGAGGAGTAAAATCTAGGGTCCCACTGGTAGGGTTTCAAAGCAGGCAACTGCTCAGAACCTGAAAGTGTTGTAAAGCGCTTAGCCCCGTTCTTAGCACGGAGTAAGAGCTCCTTAAATCTTCACAGTAGGGGCTGTTATCTGTTCTAGCCCGGGGCTGCTCCAGAATTTCTCCTTAGGAAGAGCTTTAGATAGCCACTCTGTTGTAAGGGGAAGCTGGGGGGGGGGGGCGGGGGGGGCCTTGCATGGCAACCATAGTTAACTGCATAGCAACCATAATGTTTACTTAAATTGGGGCGCTCGGGAGAATCGACGGGGGTTGTGTGGAAGGAGGAGTCAGCTAGGCGCCCCTCCCACATGCCACTTTTCTGTGGGAACTAGCCAGGCACCAGCGGAAACCTGGGCCCCCCCCTCCGGAACCGCGCTGTGAGCCGGTCCTCTTTGCGGCCTGCCACCCCGCCCTTTGAGGCAGATGGTTTCTTCCGTTCACCCGGCTGGTTCAGGTTCCGCGCTCGGGAGTCACAAAGCGCGGGGTCACGTGGGCGGGCCGGTGCGCTTTGTGACGCCCAGGCCTCGCCCCTCGGCCCGCCTATCGGCGCACGCCAGCCCCGCCCCGCGCGCGCCGCCCGTGCAATCCCTGCTTAAGAGACCCCGGAGTGGGGCGCTCGCCCGAAGCCAGGCCGCGTCCGCCATAGTGCCTGGCTCCGAGGTGTCGCCGGCGCCTGGTGAGGGCCCGAGAGCGGCAGAGGGGCGAAACAAAACAGGGAGCCGGCGGAGCCCTCGCCGTTGCCCGGCGGTTTCCGGGCCTAATCTCGCGGTACTGGGCCGACAGGCGACGGAAGCGAAAGGCGAGAGAAGCTCGGAGCACTCGGCGAGAGGAAGCGTCAGGGAGCCTTCGGCGGCGTCGCGAGGGTCCGCCGAAGCCCCCCGGCCGCTGGCTGGGGCCCGGGGTGGTGAGGAAGTGCTGCGAGGCCTAGCCGAGGCCTAGTACCGGCTTTGTGTCTGAGCGGCGTTGGCGTTGGCGGCGGCGGCGGCGGGGGGGAGGCGGAGCCGGGGGCGGCCTACGGGAAGGCCTCTCCTCCGCCGACCGCGCGTTTCGGCCTAGGCCGCGGGGCCGCCCGTGGCCCTGCGGGGAGCAGGCGAAAGGGGTCTGTTGCGTGGCGGGGGCCTGGGCCTGGGGCAGCCGACGCCGGTCGTCCGGAAGCCAGGAGGAGGCGAGAGGCCGCTCGTGGACTCCGGGCCTAGGCCCTCTCCCCTCTGCCTTCTCCCGGGGCCTGGGTCACCCCCATCCACGGAGAAAGAGACCAGCCGGGAGGTGCGGCCGCGCTATGGACCCCTGACCCCGCGGGGTCACTCGGACTCTTAACGTGTGGACTGACCGCTACTGACTGCACCGCTGCCCCCGTCTCCTGCCGGCCCTTAGCATGAGCGAGGGGGACCCAGCCGGGTGACAATTGTGCCGGTTGGCGGATTCTCGCTTGCCCCCTTGCCCCGTCCTCGTCCGCCTCCTCCCACATGAAGCGATTCTGAATATCCGGGGGGGGCGGGTTCTGAATTATTGTTTTTACGAACCCCTGCTTGTGGTTGGGGGGGTATTTAATCTGAGGCCTTTTAGGGTCCTTCGGTGTCTCTGAGTGTTTTGTGTGTGTACATACTTTGCTCTTAAGTTTATAAATATACATATATTGAGCGTGTCCACGTCTCCTCGCTGAACCTTAGGAATCCTTTGGCACCATGTCCTGTGTGCATTATAAATTTTCTTCTAAACTCAACTATGATACCGTCACCTTTGATGGGCTCCACATCTCCCTCTGCGACTTAAAGAAGCAGATTATGGGGAGAGAGAAGCTGAAAGCTGCCGACTGCGACCTGCAGATCACCAACGCACAGACGAAAGAAGGTAAGAGCCGCCCGGGCTCCGGATCCTGGCTGGTGGAAGAGAGATGCTGGTGGCGAGGTGCCTGGCTGGAGACTAACCGCCATTATGTCTCTGGTGGGACTGTTCGTTCTAACACTTTGGGGACGAATTTCATTGATAGCCAGGGGTTACAGCAGTCAGCCCCCGAGTTTAATTGACTTTGATTTGTTTTCTGTATACTTGGATCATCTGCAACCGGCCGATCCCCAACTGGCTGATGATTCCTCCCAAATGATTTTTTTAAACGAGGGTTTTGGTGTGAGGGGGTGGGGATGTCATCCAGATTGTCTGAGTGCTTACCCTGGGGCATTTCCTAATCTGTTTTCCATCAGAAGGAGAGGAGAGCAGAAGGAAGGCTGCTTTGTAAAGCAGCGCTGGAGAAACATCTCTAACTTTCTAACTTAATCACCGTAGGAGTTTTGATGGCAAATTTTATGTCCTTCTCGTCTCCCTTCCCCGATTTATTTAGTTAGTTTTAAGTTTGGAGTTGCCTGTCTTTGGAGAAAGATCCTCCCTTTGATGTTTTTAATCTAGCCAGATTTTAAAGTTGGAATTGCTTTTGAAACTTGGTATGTTCTGGTGTGACCACTTTTGTTTGGTGTGTAAGTTCCAGAATTAAGTAGTTGAGCTCTTAGTTCATCACATTACTCGTAAATTTTATCAGTTTCAGAAAGATCAAAAGTACAGATTTTTTAAAATAATGGTTGCTTGATTTTATATGATTATATTGATACTAGGATACTGAAAAATAGTCTGCTATCATATGAATATACATAAGCCACTAATTGGAATCTTTAAATTTTTCTCTTTTGTAAAAGCTTTTTATATGATACTGAGAATTTAACATAGATATGAGAATGAAACAGAATGGCCTCTTAGAGTTTCTATTTTCAGACTCTGGCTTTGAACTTAACTTCGGTTTCTTTTTCTCAGGACTGCAACGCTGATGTGTCGTTTTGTGTCTTGAGTTTTGTTTTTTTTTTAATAAGATGAGAAGT
Source organism: Cervus elaphus (assembly GCF_910594005.1). NCBI lineage: Eukaryota > Metazoa > Chordata > Mammalia > Artiodactyla > Cervidae > Cervus > Cervus elaphus. The sequence goes on from NC_057824.1 coordinate 36,243,995, forward strand.
GAAGTGAAGTTCTAGTTAGGGTAGTTTATTGATCACTAAATTTGGCTTAGTGGGACATGGGTTCTTTTAGTTGAAATTGGGGGAGGTTCCCCCACTTGTCAAGTACGAGAGCTGTTTTTTTACATTTACATCCAGACATAAATATAATTGTATTAAGGAACAGCACTCAAAAATAGTAAGAAAGAACTTGTATACTCACTTGATAACATGTGCAGGAATATTCTCCTCTTCCCCCCTTTCCGGTTTTTCAGTGTATCGGACCTAAGAGATGCTTCATGTGACTCTTTGGTAATTATGATTGTGAGGAAAAATTGCTGGTGATAATGAATAGTTGAGAAACAGCTTTTAAAAATATTATTCAAGAAAATACCTTTAAGGAAATATTTCTTAAGGCCACAAAAGCCTTCCTTAAGCATTACAGCCCCACTTAACAGATGGATTTATAATAATTTTAGGACACCTGGATATGTTAATGATACTTAATGAATGAGAGAAAATAAACTATTAAGTGAAATTAGAGAATATTAAGGCAGTTTTAATCATTCAGATTTCATATTTTGCTTGAGTATAACACAGTTTACTCCTTTAAGACTAGACTCCATCAATCTTTTTCATCTAATAACTGATTACAGCATTAGACTGGAATAAATTATTGTTGATGGAATTCTTGTCCATGAATTTAAGAGTTTGTGATGTGTTACATTTTTTCTAAGCTAGGAAATTATTTAATACCTTATTTTTACAAATGCTGAAAGCAGGAAAGTGCTTTGCCCAGCCCCGTGTTTTTTGTATATTTGTGAACTGTCATTATTGGAGAAAGCTTTGCTCTAGTAAGCTTTGCTGTTGGATTGGTTAAGAGAAGAGAAAGTTTGCATTTTATGCTGTCCTCAAATTAGGAGAGAAAAAGATATTTAAGCACTTAATGAATTGTATGGCAAGTAGTATCAGTTGCCTTGTGAAGAATGCCACTTGCTTTTAGCACCATCCAGTGAATTACAGAGGACAGAAGGAATGTTTATAGCTTCATAGTTAGGAGATCGCCTAGGAAAGAATGCCGAACTGGATCACTTTAGTTTGTTTGAATTAATGTTTCTATCATGTTTCTATAAAAGATTCCGGACAGTTTTGGAAGTCTGTCCATGTTTAGGACTCTTAAATCTTAGATTGAAATGCTTGAATCAGAATTTATGTTTCAGGTTTAAGAATTCTGCTTCTTTATTTCTAGACTGCATTTCAAAATGAATCTCAAATTATCTTTTTGTGTTTTTCCTATATAAACTTGTTTTTCTAATTTTTCTGCTTATTTGCTATTACCCCTCCCCCTCCCCAGCAAAAAAAAGCACATACACACAACAAAATAGCCTTTATTCTGAACTTAGGGTAAAAAAGAGTTGGAAGCTGAGGAAAAAGAATTTTCAAAAGACTATTTCTCCATTTCTTAAATTCGTCTTGTTTTTTCATTTCATCCGTATTCATGTTTTTGGATCAAAAATGGCGGTGTCAAATAGAGAGGATCTTTTGAAGCTAACAGGTTACTTACGGAGGTATTTTAAAGGTAGGAAATTATCAGTGTGATTCACATACTTTAAAAGGTCAATTAGAGAGCATGTGGCATCAGAGCCAGACTAAGCTTGACAACACTGTTGATGGGGTGAATAAAGTTGTCTTGGAAAGCTCCTGAGCACATGTGCTATTCGTTCCTACGGTGAACTCTTTTGACAGTTACATAGTCAGCAACTTAATTATCTGGTGTTTGACATCAAGTTTTAGAGTTTTTTTTTGAAAGATCCCTCATCTCCCATGCTTCTGGGTTTTTCTTTCTTAGAGCTTGCTTGAACTTGGAACTATCCTGAACTATGCAAAAGATAACGATGGTAGTCTTACATTAGAAAATTGCATCACTCTAATTGGATACTTATGAAGATAAAGCTTACTACTTGAAATGTGTATACCGAAAAGAACCCTTTTTCCTGAACAATTTATGTGTGTGTGCATTCAGTCATGTCCAACTCTTTATGACCCTATAAACTGTAGCCCTCCACCCCTTTGTGGAATTTTCTAGGCAAGAATACCGGGTAGGTTGCCATTTCGTCCTCCAGAGGATCGCCCCAATCCAGGTACCGAACTTGTGTCTCTTACCACTGTGCTACCTGGGAAACCCAATCTATGATAATGCTATGAGAAAGGATAGAGCCAGTACATCTATAAAAGCTTAAAATGCTTGCATATTTGATAAACTTAAAATAATTAGAACAGAGGTTGATAAGCTTAATAATTAGAGCACTTGGTGCTAAGTAACTTAAGTGAGTCAGGTAAACTCAGTAATTTAAGAAGAGTGAACCCTAATACTTGATTGTGTGATTAAGGGAGATGGGTACATTTTTACCTATATCCCCTTGTAGTGGATTATTTTTCTTTTTGGTAATTTTGCAAATTCCTTTCATAACATTTTTATTTTTAAACCATTGTTGAATTCATCGATTCATTTTTTTGTTTGAATTTCATTCTGAGAGAACTATTGCAAGTAATAGTCCCAAGAATAGGATAATCTTCCTGTCTATCTTCTCAGAAAGTAGCATCCCTGTTCGTCCAGCTGCTTAAGCCAGGAACCTAGGAATTCATGCCTGATTTCTTTCTCCTCCATCTCTGATTCCACCCACATCTGTCGAAAAGCCTTACAACATTCTCTTGATTTCTGTGTCACTTCCAGAGCAGATCCTCTTACCTGAACTATGCAGCAATCTCCTTCTTAGTCACCGTTTCTGTTCTTGTTCCTATACAGATCATTCTTCACTTAGATACCTGAGTTTTTGTTTTTAATATGAATCAAATTGTCATCATTTTTATTTAAAATTTTTCAATGACTTCCTGTTGTGCTTAGAAACAAAATATATGTAACCTGTGCCTGTGTTTCTAGTCATTGTGTGGTTTTCCTCAGCTCTTCTGGCCTTCTTGTGTCATTTTTCCCCATGCTTCTCTTGTCTGAAATATTCTGTGCCAGTGTTCTTGCACATCTTGTCTTCTCAGTCTTCTGTAAGTCTCAGATGTCAATTCCTCAGAGGGGCTTTCCTTGAATCAACATTCTATCCAAAGTTGCATCCCACTTTGAATTCTTTATTACAAAGCCCTTTTTTCTTTGAATACAAAGCTTTCAAAATGTGTCACACTTTTTAGTCTGTCTTCCCCAGTACTCGTGTTTAGAGCCCAGGAAAAGTGAAAGTGAAGTCACTCAGTCGCATCCGACTCTTTGTGACCCCATGGACTGTATAGCCTACCAGGCTCCTTCGTCCATGGGATTTTCTAGGCAAGAACACTGGAGTGGGTTGCCATTTCCTTCTCCAGGAGATCTTCCCAACCCAGGGATTGAACCCAGGTCTCCCACACTGTGGGCTTTACCGTCTGAGCCACCAGGAGAGAGAAAATATTTTCATTCTAAATAACAACTTTTTCCTCATATAGTTCAGATGTTCAGCATTACTGGCTAAACAGAGAACGACTTAGTCTTCCTGAGACTTGGGGTTCCACCTCCATCTCTGATAGAGGTGCCAGAGCCAAGAACCTGTTGACATATTTGGTGTTAACTCCTTATGGCTTTGGATATTTGTTCTGACAGTATCAGTAATCTCAATGCAAGGAACATGTGGTTATTAATGCTCCTTTATATGTAAGATGATTTCCCATAAAATTTATGTCTGGTTGAAGTTTTCTAATTCTTGAGGACTATGACTTACCCAAATCTCTAAATAGAAATTCAACTCTTTATCCTTTTATTTACAGAATATACTGATGATAATGCTCTAATTCCTAAAAATTCATCTGTAATTGTTAGAAGAATTCCTATTGGAGGTGTTAAATCTACAAGCAAGACATATGTTATGTAAGTATTTATTAAATCCCATGTTTGCAAGTTCTCAAAATACTTTTTACTTTGTGAGAAGGAACAGGTATGCTTTAGAACTGAACTCACTCTTTATGCTAGTGAGTATGTCTTCTTAATCCTTAAAATTATGAGAATGTTTGTTTTCCTGATTTCTTTCCCCAGTTAAACTGTAGTCAGAAGTAAGAGCTAGTAGACTTTTTGCTCTATATAAATAATATTAATAAAAAGAAAATGATCCTCAAATAAGTAAATCTTTCCCCTTCGTTGGTTTTTATTACCTGGACACTTTCCCCCTCTACCATTTTTTCACTACAAGAATGTAAGTATCTTGAGATCTGCCCTAAATATTTTGTTAGCATCAGGAGTATTCAGTAATGGTAGTATTTGCTTCTCATTAATAAGGGACTTTGTTGGGAAGTGATAATGTTCATAGGATTCATGAGCACAGACACTGGAATCAGGCTTAGATTTGACTCGCATTTACTGCTTCACACCAGTTGTATGAAGTTGTATTTGGGTAAATTACCTAAAGTCTGTACCTCAGATTCCTCAAAATAAAATATATGTAACTCCAGGGAATTGGAGGAATTCAGTAGTGCCTGGCACACGGCAAATGCCCTTTATTGGAGTAAGAATTATAGTGATAATACTTTAGGAATGGTCTAGAGCTTAAGGAGTTCACTAAAGGGGCAGGATTATAACTTTATATCTAACTTTCTCTGCTTTCCTGCAATTTTAATGCTGATAACAGTTACTGGGTTGGCCGAAAAGTTTCTTCAGGTTTTTCCATACAATGGAATGGAAAAACTGCAACGAACTTTTTGGCCAACTCAGTATAATCTGTGGAAAGGATAGCAACTTGGGCTATTTAAAGAATACTCAGAGGTAAGATAGACTTACTTGAAATTCTGGCAAATTCTGCTTTTGGTCAATAAAATTTTGGCAAATTCCGCTTTTGGTCAATGAAACATTCTGGAATTTGCCAGTCCTAGGAAATGGAATGTGTTCTTGGAATTGAGGTAGAATAAAGTCATTTCCTGGAGCTTTGCTTCATGTGGGCACGTTTTCTTTCTAAGACTGTTCTCATTTAGTTTAGTGTAAAGTTCTATTCCATATTTTAACATTTGGAGGTTCTTAAATCTTCTGAATAGTAACTTTAAAAGCTGAAGACTTTTTTTTTCCTTCTGTAAATAGCAAGTGAGCTATGTACCTTTAACTTTATATAATTTTGAGACATTATAAAGGAAGAATTAATTCCTAGAATTTAGTGTGAAGTTATCCCTTAATTTACTAAGTACTTTGTAAAAATAGCAAACATTCAGTTTCAGGAGATTGTTTTGATATTCAGAAACTTTAGGGAGAGAATTGTTTAAAGTACGTGGGAAAATAGTTGCTTCTTACAGAATTGCATGCGTAATTCACTGTGTATTTGATTTCCTTTATAATATACTTGCCTCTTGAAGTGTTTTTGAATTTGCTGAGCAAATACTAGTAAATGAAAATTTCATTTTTATCTCAGGGCGTCCCAGTCATGTACAAACTAGAAGTTCCTTTCATATGCTATCTAACATTTTTCTGTCAGGATAGCATAAACTTAAAACTAAAACTAAGCCTTTGAAGCCTGTATTTTAGCAATTTGACCCTCATACCCTTCCTTGTGTGGACTTTTAAAGGAATTTCTTCTTGAGCTTACTTGTTTATATATTTTTAAAAATCAGTTCCATTCTCTATAACCAACTTAAACTTATTCTTTTAAGGAAAATACGCTGTCAAACAGTTGATTTTTCTGGAAGATAGAGTTCCTATTTTATCTTGGTCACTGTGTTGAGACTTTTAAAAAGATGAAACTGCCAACCTGTCTTTCGGATTTGAAATATAGTTTTTGGAGCACAACAATTTCTCAGGGCTCCAAATTATAGGATATTTACAGTAGTAGTCTTAATGTAAGGTAATTCAGGGTATGAAAATTCTCATCTGTACCTATTAAAAAAGTGAGGATTAATAGACTTGTTCAGTCTATTAAGATATAGCCACAAAGTTTCTTAAATAACAACATCCTCATACTACCTTTCAGAAAACATTTATTGTAGGCAGAAAGATACACACCTATAATTACCAAGTATGGATTTTTTTTTAAACCAAAAATGAATCTTAAAACTGTTCAAAGGTAGTAAAAATTAAATAAGGTAGTATATTTATTACTTCTGAAATTGGTTGTTTTTAAATGTTTGTGCCAAGAAAAAGTTGTGTTCCTAAAAAATGTGTGGTTGGAGAGATGTTTTTAGCACAAAAATTCATTAATAGCTACTCAGAGAGTTAATGCTGTTTTTCTTTTTGTCTTTTTAGAAGTCGAACTGAACCAGTGATGGGAACTTCAAAAGCAGTATGTAAAAACACAATCTCACACTTTTTCTACACGTTGCTTTTTCCTTTATAATGTAGCAGTGAAGTAAATCATTTTAGAACGTAATATCCAATTGATCATAGAACATATTGTAAATAAAATGTATTTTGATGACAGCTCAGTTGAATATGGATATATGTGGCATAATTTGCACACTTTATTTTGTAGAAATGGGTAATTTGTGCCCCAAAAGCACTGTTTCATATTAACTATGATAGCGTTCTCCCTGTATGACGCTGTGTTGTACAGTTACTGTATGATCCTTTTTAGATCATGTAGGTTTACACGAATGAACATGGTAACATGTTCTACATCTGTCTGTCTATAGTTAGTATTTTGTATGTATGTACAGGCTGTTGTGTGCTTTTTGTTTCCTGCAATAAAAAAAAATGTTTGGAATGTATATTTTGCCATTTTCACGTGTATCACTTAGTTTTTTTTGGTTTTTGGGTTTTTTTTTTCTTTTTTTCTGCCTGATTGATGGCTTTGAAAATGCATTAGCAACATCCAAAGCTTATATTTCAAGTTTGATGCTTTCTCCAAGTTCAGACACGTCATAGAGCTTTCCAGAGACCATTGACGCAGCTTTTATTATTTAGTTTTGCTTTATTTGGCAGTTTTGAGCTCCTATTCTTTGTTTACATTTGTACTGTAAAGTGAAACCTGGAATTGGGCCCCCTACAAGTATATCAATGTCTCGTCGATGATTTTATACAATTGAGTACTCAAGTTTTAATAGAGGTCTTTTACTTCTAGGCTGCTCAGTTGTCCAAATTAAAATATTTCCCTCTTCTCATAAGATATTAAAATGCTGCAATAATTGTAAGCTAACTGAAAGCTGTAGCTTATCAAAGATAACTCTCCTTAAGCAGGTTAACATCTTAATAACCTTAAGTGTGACACCATTCTGGCTTTGAGCTTTTAAGTAAAAGGTAGCAGCATTCCTGAGTTGTAGGGTGAAACCCGGTCCAGAACAGAGACCTGTAGTAATTGAGTTCTGTAAACCTTGATGGTTCTCCAAACATTTGAGTGCTCAGGCTTGATCTGTACACAATATGAGATGTCTGAAATCCTCACTTAGAACTTAAGGGTATTGCTTGCTCTTTCAACTTTATCCTTTTAAAATACTAGTGATCTTTTAATTGTGTATCAGGTATTTTCACTAACCTTGGATTATTGAATCTTAAACACGATAACATAGAATATCTGAACTTTGGACTTGTTTTCTAAAGTATATGGCCTTTAGTTCTCATGGAACTAAATATAGTGATTCAAAAATCAAAACTTAGTGTTTGGGGAGTTTTTTTCCCTCTTTGGGGTATATGGTTTTTTGGGGGTTTTGGGGTTTTTTTTTTTTTTTTTAAGCATAATGCTGTAAAAACTGTCCACAAGTTTCTGTTTTGCTGGTGATTGATTTAAAACTGAGTTTTATGTATCCAAATGCTAGCACAAATTAGATTGACTATACTGGTGACTGTAGTAGTTAATGTAACACATTTTGTATCAAGTACATTTTATACAGTATTTAAACTAATTCAGATGAAGTTTTATTTCTTGAAAACAATTATTTCCTTTTTGTTTATTAGCATGTGTATAAACACAGATCACATGTTCATAAATAAAGTTAACATTCTTTTAGCCTTGTGTGTTCCCTGGCATGTCTGTATTACACTTATAAGAAGCAGTTTATTTTATGCTTATTTAGGTTTCTCTTTTCTTTCTTCTTTTTTAAAAAAAAAGAACTAAAAGTGGCTTTAATTTTTAGGTAGAATTATTTGAAGTGGAGAAATTAGATAACATAATATCCCCATTATTTGTTTGGGGTACGTTTGCTGACATTTAAAATCCAAGAAAATATATTCATAAAGCATAATTAGTGCCCATCTTAGGAGACTTAGGTATGTTATGCACATTCACAATTAAGACAAAATCACTAAAGCCAGTTTTTTGAATTCTGATTAGTCGAAGTAAATGTACGCACATTGTTGGTGACTTGAGCCAACGCTAATCAAGGACGGCTGTTCTGTACCCCACAGCTTTGCTGTTTGTAGTTACCCTTCTCTGTTGCTATTCCAAAGCGGTGGGTCCTTCCTGCTAACATGAGAATTACATTTTGTAAGATCCTTTAATTTCAGGCAAGTATAGTTGACATAAAAGATTTCAGATTCTTGCTCCCAGAAGCAAGGCCACAAATTAGATGTGAGAGAGGTAGGTTAATTTTAATCAAGTCCACAGTGTGCATGTTAATCAGTGTTTCTAGAGACTACTTTTTTAAAGTAGGGTTTTTTTAATTGATGTTTAATACATATAAATTCCTACTCATTTTTAAGTCATTTCTTGTCAGCATTTTACACTTATTTCTTAATATCTTGCTATATGTAGAAAACAATTGGATGCCTTTCTAAATTTGTGGTAAATTTTACCTCCTTGTATTTTTATAGGGTATTAAAGTGCTATAGGGGCTTCCCTGATAGCTCAATTGGTAGAGAATCCACAGATTATTTGGTGGGAAAAAAGTGATTTAGATGCTGTCGAATATCTAAAACCACTCATAACTAAATATATGCTCATAATAACAAGTTGGCCCAAAGGAAGAATAGGAAAGCCTGGCATAATAACAAAAAGACAGCTATGTTTTAGGAGTGAGAAGAACAACAACAAAAAAAGTTAGTTTTTTTGGTTTCAGCAGTAAAAAAAGTGTAATATAACTGCTGCTTTCTAAGGAAGTGATCAGCATGCATATTCTATATAGTAATAGGCTATTTTAAAAGGCTATTAATTTGTTTCTTTGATTAGAAACAGTATAGATGATGGTTGACAGCAGTTTGTTCAGTCCTTATTTCTTAAAATTCAGGTAATTCTTGGTTAATATAAAATGTTACACTCTTCAAAATAGATTGAATAGGTCAGAATTTTTCTGGATAAAAATAGGCTGTGTTCTTTCAATTTTTCTTTTCTAAATTTACCTCTTGAGATATTCATTCTTTAAGGAAAGAACACTTCAACCCACTGATAGATTATATGGCTAGGAATGTATATGGGGCTAGTGCATTATGGACTCTACAGTCCCTCAGTGTGGAGCTGAGAACCTTTTATTTAGATAAACATCCCAGCAATAATATCCATCAAACTAGCTTTTAAAACTCTTAAGACGTGTATAGGATGTATTTTAAATTTAGCCAGCATTAGTTTTATTTCCGTTTATTGCATTCCTGCTGTGGTGGCATTAAGCTAAGAACTACATATTGAAACTGGTTACATTTCTACTTGGGGCTCCAAGTCATGCTGCTTTTTTTTTTTTTTTTTTCAAATACTCTCAGTTCTCTGGAATCCTTGAAAAATGCATGATGAAGACTCACTTTTTTTTTCTTTGATCCAGACATCTTGTTACATTCTCTCCATTTTAAAGAAGAGTTCTGACCAGTAATGCATGAGAAATTTGTAACATATTAAATAAGCAACCCACTTACTACATAGGAAGCTGATAATGTTTTTATCTTGGTACACTTGTAGGGAAATCATGTCTTTAGAATTACATGCTGAAGATTGTGTATATACATATACACACTCATGCATAAACACTTTTTAAAAACTGATATTAATATATTTCAGGGGAACAAATAAGCACTTTTAAATACATTTGAACATACATTTTTTAAAGCCTTCTTATATCCATGTTTAATACTTGCTCCCTTTGATTAAAGTAACTATTTTCCCTGCATATTGAAGTCCATTCTATAACTGCTCTGTTTGCCCTGCCCCGGGATGACTTTTATTTCTCTTTATTTGGCTTAAAATTTTTGCCCTGTTAAAGCTGTGGTTTCTTTGGCAAGATTAGCTATTGATACTTTGTATGGGAGAATCAACTTATTCAGACTGAGCAGTACATACTCAAAAGAGGGGAAAAGTAGCAATTATTTGGGAGCTGTTTTATTAAAGCAATTATCTGAGACTTTAAAGAGCTGCTTGTTTTTACAGGTTGTATACTGGCATTATAGGAAAGTTAGAAAGATTTCTTATTCTCTCTTCTAGTGTACATTGTCTTGAGCATCATTAGTTTTAGAGACCACTGATAGACCTGGGACTCTTAGTATTTAATCACCACACTGAGCAGCTTTCCTATCCTTTTCTTTACTGTTTTCTCATTGTAATAGAGTCCCCTTCAACCATTAGCCTTTATTTACTGTATGTGAGATGTGTGAAGAAGGATAAGTGGGGTGAGCTACATTTCAGCTTAAAACAAGATAACATTCTTTTGAAAACTTCTAATAAAAATACCCAATATTTGAACATTAAGTGGCAGTAGGGAGTAAATGATCACTTTCAGATGTTTTCAGTGTGGAACTTGAATGTGTGTTTAATTTTTTGTGAACAGATTGATGACTCTTCTGCGTCTATTTCTCTGGCCCAGCTTACAAAGGTATATATATATTCTTGAAAATATAAATCTTTTTCTAACATCGTAATTTTTTTTAATGTGGAGCAGTTGTTTTAAGAGGGGTTGGGGGAGGAAATACTTTGCAGAAACATTTGTACATATTATTACTATCCTGTAAAGAGTAGCTGCCGTTTTGAGAAGATAGGGGGAGTATTTTGCTTCACCATAATGTTGGAGTATTCATCTTCAAGACAGAAGAAACAAATGAAGCTACACTTACTTGCTTTTTTCTCATACATTTTGTTTAATTATACAGTGGAAACTAACAGATTTCTGGAGGAATTCCCTGATTTTGGCTGTAAATTATGTGGACTTTATGCAGCCAAAATAGAAGCTTTCCTTTACATGGACAATTGCGTGGTTATTTCTTGAATATTTGAATTGATCCCTTGAAAGTTAACATTTTAAATGTGATACAGTTGTTTCTCTATGCTATAGACTTGTAGTCTGTCTGCATTAGAAAAAGTTTTAAACAACCTAATTTGTTTGAACACAGACTACGTGAATTGTGTAAATGTATAAAGTTGTTTGCAGGAATATACCAATGTGTATGTTTGGCAGAGGGGCAAATTGTTACCTCCTGAAATCATTGTATATGCCATGTTTTGCGATAAGATTGCTTGCAGTTTTCTGCTCAACAGTGTGTACCTTTTGTTTGGGAAAGCACTAGTGATGGATTAATTTTTAAAACAATAGACTTAGTTTGCAAATTATGCCTTTGGGGGAAAAAAGGCAAATAATAGAGAACAGGTACAGTTTTGAGGGCCAAGAAGGAAGTTTTCCAAAAATCCTTTTTTCCCCTGCTATCAGAAATATAAAGTTAAATTTAGCAACCAAAGTGAATGAGTAGACGAGTTTTCCATTAGTGCTGTCCCTATCTTGTCCTTGGCTTTGTTGTAGGTTTTGTCCTTATCCCCTAGAATGTATCCCCAAAATGTCCTAGTAACAAATACAGCTTTTTAAACTCCTGTTGTGGGAAAAGTATACATTAAAGATAATTTTAAAACCATCCTCAATAATTTTTTAATGCAAAGTGGTTTAGCATAGAGTTAACATCTTTAGCAACTTATAGTTCACTGTTTAAAGTCTTCTGTACTGTAAGGACCATATTTGAGTTCTGGTCTATTTCTCCATTGTTTCTTTGTGGGAAGCAGTTGGGGAGTTTTGGAGCTTTGGGTGACTTTTTTTTTTTTTTTAAACTATTTGTAAGTTAATGTTTGGGTTCAAACAAATTAGTTGTTCAACATCTGTAATCCAGTTTTTTGTAAATGTTGCTGTTGTTCTAAGCTCTGTTAATGTTAAGCATTCTTTGTATATAAAATTACAATAAAATGTTAAAACTGGTTGCTTGTTTTGTGGATGAATGTAAAGCTAAAACCTAATGAATGGCTGATAATGAGTGCTAGATGCTTGAAGATTCAAGTTATTAGGACTCACTCCCTTAGACCCTGCTTATTATCTAGACTACTGTATGTAATACCTCGAAGATGAAGTTCATAAATCTTTGGAGAGTTGGATTTATAATTTGAATGCTCAGTGCATGTGCTTTGCACTTAATTTGAAATTTCGCACCACTACTTAGAGTCTTCTGATTTCTAGTATCTGCTGCATAATATGTTCAGTGTCCTGTCCCCAACCCTACCTCTAAGTCATGTGCTTGACACTTGATGCTTAATGCTGTGACACTTGAATTATTTTAATATTTAAAAACGTCAAGTGTTTCTCTAACTTAATCTCAGTTTTTAACTTAGAAGAGTAGTATGTAAATCTTAATGTAAGGTACAAACAGGGTCTAAGGTTTGAGTGCCCCCAGAAGGACTTTCTTCAACCCTGTAGACACCCAAACGTCATGTAATGACCTAAGGAACTCCCCATGCCTCTTCTAGGTTATACTTGTAAACTGTTTTTATATAAGATTAGATATTGCTCTTTACAGGATGAGTGGTGTTGTCTTTGGCTGTGTGGTCTTAAATGTGTTTCTAATGTGTGTGTCAAATAATTACCTGTTAAACAGACTGCCAATCTGGCTGAAGCCAATGCTTCTGAAGAAGATAAAATTAAAGCAATGATGTCGCAATCTGGCCATGAATACGACCCAATCAAGTAAGTTTATAAGTACTTTATTCCAATACGTACTTTGGGGTGGCACTTAACAGCCCCCCATGTCAAAAGCTTTTTTGTTTTTTTAAGTCTTTGTGTACATGTAAATTTTTTTTCCCCTTTCAGTTACATGAAGAAACCTCTGGGTCCACCACCTCCGTCTTATACTTGTTTCCGTTGTGGTAAACCTGGCCATTATATTAAGAATTGCCCAACAAATGGGGTAAGTTCAAGCTAAAATTTTTCCTTAGCCATATTATTTTTCTTGGTAAATACTGGCTTCTGTGTTACAGTGGCAAATGAGCACAGCTTTTGGATCCAAACTGCTGGTGTCAAATCTTGACACCGCCACTGAGGGAGCAAGTTACCTGATTTCTCCAAGCCTGTTGTTTCTTCTCTGTGACATGAAGATAGTGATAGTCCTTACCTCACATGGCTGTTGTGAGGATTAAATGAAATCATATATGTAAAGCTCTACAAATAATACAAGCAGATAGTAAACACTGTGTGTTAGCTAATATTAAATAATGGTAACTGCTTTTTCTCTTCCTCCTCTCTCCTTTCCCCTACCTGTAGGATAAGAACTTTGAATCTGGTCCTAGGATTAAAAAGAGCACTGGAATTCCCAGAAGTTTTATGATGGAAGTGAAAGATCCTAACATGAAAGGTGCAATGCTTACCAACACTGGAAAATATGCCATACCAACTATAGATGCGTAAGTATTCAAATTAGGTATGATCTGTGGAGATTACAGTCAGTCCAGGCTATAGTGTTTTATTTAATCTTGGGCTTGTAACTTGGCTACTTGGATTCCTCATAAACATTGTATACCAAGTCTTAGTCTATATGTTGCATTTCTGTGTTAAGAATGAGAGGCTGCAGTCTGCTCCATTTAAAGCAAATTAAAAATGTATTTGGGGTTTTTGTTGCCAGTGAGTGCCACTTTCCTTGTGGTCTTCTAATTTTTCTTTTTTCTGTCATTCCCTGCTTTCTTCCTCATTCACATACATACTCCTACATAATCTTGTATGCTATTTGCATATTTTAAATGAACAAGATAAGTGTCTTAGACTTTTTAAGAAACAAGAGGCTTAAGAATAAAAGTTCTACAAGCTATCAAGGCAGATTTAAGTGTGAAGATTAAAGGAAATACTCAAGTATCTTGACTAGTTTGGGTATACTATGTGAGTCTTAAGATTCTAAAGTATGGTTTATTTAATAAACTGTTAGTTCAGATCTGTTATATAACAGTTCAGAATTGTTTATCTGTTATAAACTGTTAGTAGCTCTGTAAGCCATACCTTAATGCTTATTTTTCACACGTTTTCAGGTTTTATTTTAGGAGCCAATTTTTAATGAAATGAATCGACAGTAAACCTAGTGGCGTAGTTCAGCTAGGTAACTTCCCATTTTATCTGCTTTTTTTTAATACATTTGATTACCTTTTGATTACCCTCAACAGTTGCAAACTCACACAATATAAAACACAATATTAAGTGTTCCTTTGGACTATGGCTCTGTGACCTGATTGTACATAAGAAGCTCTTGCAAAAGTGTGTTAAACAGTCTAGGTGCCCTGTCCCACTCCTCTCCCCCGCCCCCGAGGGGTTATTATTCTTAGTCTGCATCTTTAACAAGTCCTCCAGGAGAATACGAGGTTAGAGGATGCTCAAGGCATGCCTTGAGAAACATCAATTTAAAGAATAGATATCCATGTTCCCAGTGACAGACTGTTTATTAAGAACAGTTTTTGTCAGCTTTGTGCTGTATTATCAAAATGTGATGAGCAGGTAAGGACAACGAAAATGCTATGCTTACAGAATGATGCTGAAAAAAAGATTGTTTTTGAGTAGGTAAATACATTGTTTTAGTTAACAGATAATCTGAATTAATACTTTTCTAAACTCCCAACCCTGCTCACTTTCTCAACTTCACTCCCATCTATTTTTTCAGTCTACCATTGTGTGTTTTTGTGGTTCATCTTAGAGCAGTGTGTTGTATGCTGTTTCTAATTCAGATGTTTCATACATGCATCCAAACAGTTTTAGGTTGAAATTGATGGCTTTTTACAGACAAAGTTTAAGAGCAGACCGCTTCATCTTAATACAATAAGATGTAAATGTAAAAGTATTTAAATAGAAATTTGTTGGAAAAATTAACATCACCTGTAAACTCATAACTAATAATTAACTTCATTGCTATTTGAATACTGGAATACAAAAGTGCATTTGTGCCAAACACACAGCAAATACTGGGGAAAATGGGAACCCAAATATTTTAAATGAAACTTTCACCCTCTCCACTAACACCACTGATAAGCAACTCAGACTCTTCTTCTGTTTCTTTTTCTATCCTCTGTTCTCCTCTTTTTTTTTTTTTTTTTTCTTTTCTCTCTTTTGGGCAGTGGGAGACTCCTCTTTCACAAATTGGGAACAATGGGGCATAAGCAAATTGATACTTATTTCTGGAATCGTGGTGATGTCTATGGAGCAACTGCAACACAAATAACACACCTAAGGTACCCTGCTCTGTCCAGATGAGATTCTTTCATTTTTAGCATTGAGTTGAACACACTGTTCCTGAATGAAAGAGAAAAGATTTCTCTAGGAATTCCTATGTTTTACAAATGTGCCTGATTACAGAGAAGATGGGGGTATTGGAAGAGGCGGTGATAAGTCTGAGAAGGGCTTATTTTTTTGTTTTTTTTAATATATTTAATATCCAACATTTCCACAAAATTTCTACAAAAAAATGGACCCCCAGGTGTCTAATGAGGGGTTACTTTTAAGTTTTTTACACATTTTTCTTAATTAAGTCATTAATAGTTCTTGTGTTCAGTCATGTCCAACTCTTTGCGACCCCATCGACTGTAGCCCACCAGACTCCTCTGTCCGTGGAATTTTCTAGACAGGAATGTTGGAGTGGGTTGCCATTTCCTACTCCAACTGTCTATAAATAGATTAATCTCTTATAATATTAAGTATAAGACCACTGTTTTGAAGTCTAATTCTGTTTATTAATTATTGATGTGATTAGTGACATATTTCCTTTGAATTATCCACCTTAATTGTGTAATCTCAGTACCAATTTTGGTTTCCCGTATTGTGACATTCACACTAGTATTTTCACAGGTTTGGAGACTGTTAGACTCAGGAGGAAAAAAACTTTTTACAGGAAACATGGTAGGCTAGAGAACAGTGATTAGGGTGTTGTCATCACTTAAGCTCAAATCCTGTCTCTGCCATTTAAATATAGCTTTGTGGTACTTGATTGTGTCACTGTCCCGCTCTGACTCACAGTTCTTAGAAATACAGAATCTAAGATCCTTTTAGCCAGTTTTATAGCTTTTTTTTTTCTGTTTGTTATACTCTCTTAGGATTTTGTTTTATATCTTT
Organism: Cervus elaphus; assembly: GCF_910594005.1. Lineage (NCBI taxonomy): Eukaryota > Metazoa > Chordata > Mammalia > Artiodactyla > Cervidae > Cervus > Cervus elaphus. The sequence goes on from NC_057824.1 coordinate 36,260,213, forward strand.
TTGTTTAGGGGAGGATGTTCATAACTGCTTCCTTATTTTGGAAAGTACTACACTTGTATAAACTAATTTGGCATCATGCTAGGTTATAAGTTCCCACTATTGTATAGTAGAATATATAAATATCTTGGAAATACTTTCCCATAACAGTGTTAAAAACACTAAGACCTTCTTTTACAGAGAAGCATATGCAATTGGGAAGAAAGAAAAACCACCTTTTTTACCAGAGGAGCCGTCGTCATCTTCAGAAGAAGATGATCCTATCCCAGATGAGTTGTTGTGTCTCATCTGCAAAGATATTATGACTGACGCCGTTGTCATCCCCTGCTGTGGAAACAGTTACTGTGATGAATGTAAGAAATGTTGAAACTTTGAAGATATGTATTTTAGAGTGTGTGTGTTTCCTTGGAAAGGCTCTTAGCAACAATATATATTTTAATAACAAAATATGAATTATTGATACATCAGTGAACATTTAATAACTTTTTGTTGCTCCTTTTTAAAAAAAAAGTCTGTCCTTTAGAATTGACCACTTTCTTTTCCTTCATCAAGGTGTCTACTGAGGTTTTGTAAAATGTAGGATTTTTGTTTCAAATATGTTTTAAATGGTATAGAGAAATTTAAAAGCTTTTGGGGCCTTAGATATTTCCAAAGTATTTTTTGAAAATAAATCCCTTTCTAGGAATGTGGAAAATAGCTTACTGTAAAATTCCTAAGGGTGATTGAGAACTACGGTCTGTAAACATATTACCCAAACACTTGGGTGGGGGTTGCTTGTGACACTCTTTTTCCTAGTCATTTATATTATATTAGCACTTGATTCTCTTCTGCCACTTACCTTAAGTTTTTCCCTTCTTACCCAGATGAAAATGTTGTCATCTAAAAATTTCATTGCTCAGTCCTGCTTTGGTCCTTTTCATTTCTAAAGTTTGTTTTGGGGGAACTTCCTTTGTGGTCCAGTGGTTAAGACTCTATGTGTTTCTGCTGGAGCGGGGGGTGTTCAGTCCCTGGCCAGGGAACTAAGATCCACTAAGATCCTGTATGCCATGTGGCGCAGCCAGAAGAAAAACAAGAAAAGAGAGTTTTGGAATACAAATCTTTGTTACGGAGCCTGTTCAGTGAAGACAAAGTCAAGAAGAGGTTACTTAAGGCTTGTTTTCAGAGTGTGTCTTAAATTTTACAAGCCACTTATATAACTGGATTTTTTTACTACACTGAAGCATAATCAGTGCATCTGTAATTTGGTATTCCTTCTTACCTGCTGTGCTATAGATGTTTCTGATTTCCTTGCCCAAATAATGCTTCTGCTATATATAATGCCCTTTCTTAGTGATGCCTTTTTAAATTTTGTTTATGCCACATAGCTTATAAGATCTAAACTCCCTGACTAGGTATTTAACCCTGGCCCTTAGCAGTGTGGAGTCCTAACCACTGGACCACTGGGGTATTCCCAAGTGATTGCTTTTTTTAAAGCCCTGTATTTACAACATAATGTCTATTTCTAGGCTATATTTCTATTTTTTCCTATAATACTCTAGATGTTAGCTAACCAAAGAGAATGGTATTTGAGAAAGAGTGTCCTTTCTCTCAATTTAAATGCTTGTTTAGCTTATATCCGTTACTTCTGTGTTTAAGGTAGAGATTAGAGCAGAGGAGTGATACCAGGAGAGAAATTTTACTTTTAAATTTCTTAATCTAAGAATAAAAGTGATCAGTAATGTGTGCTTGGGAAATAGTAGTGTAACTGAACACGTATAAACCATCTTCTCAATTCATTGCCAAAGACTGGGTTCCTAACTGTGCTTTTGTTAATATTTAAAATCTTATACATAGGTATAAGGACAGCGCTCTTGGAATCAGATGAACATACATGTCCAACATGTCATCAGAATGACGTCTCTCCTGATGCTTTAATTGCCAATAAGTTCTTACGACAGGTACCTATATTTATATCCCCTTTTATGAAAAATTTTTAAAAATCTTTTAATTTTTAACTGTACTTGAGTAAATATTATATTTTTTCTGCATTTTTATGTTTGGTGTTTATAGGCTGTTAATAACTTCAAAAATGAAACTGGTTATACGAAAAGACTAAGAAAACAGTTACCCCCACCCCCTCCCCCAATACCACCTCCAAGACCACTCATTCAGCGGAACCTACAACCTCTGATGAGATCTCCAATATCAAGACAACAAGATCCTCTGATGATTCCAGTGACATCTTCATCAACTCACCCGGCTCCATCTATGTCTTCATTAACCTCTAATCAGTCTTCTTTGGCCCCTCCTGTCCCTGGAAACCCATCTTCTGCCTCAGCCCCCGTACCTGATATAACTGCAACAGTCTCCATATCAGTCCACTCAGAAAAATCAGATGGACCTTTTCGGTAAGTCTGTGTATCTCTCACTGTTAGGAAACAGCTGAGACCAGTGACATTTTTTTATTGTATATTGCTTAAATTGTTGTTTTAGTGACCGGCAGTCTGTAGCATCCTACTGTACTCAGTGAGGTGGGTGACTTGTAAGAAATGACTTAGTCTTTTGGAATTCCCTGGCAGTCCAGTGATTAGGACTTGGCTCTTGCATTGCTGGAGCCGGGGTTCAATCCCTTTTGGGGATCTGAGATCCTGCAAGCCACACAGCATGGCCAAATGAAACAAAAAAAAAGAAATGACTTAGTCTTACTGGAGGAATAGACAAATGAAGGGAGATTCATTTGTAAATGATTAAATATCCCAAAGTCAAAAACTATACGGATTGCCAGCAGCCCCTCTTAAATGTTGAACAGTATCCCATAACAGCTTTTGCAGTTCACAGGAGGGAGAGTTCACTTATGGTCATAATGATGGTATTAAAAAACAGTAGATTTGAGTAGAACTAAGAACAGAGGAGAGGGGATGAAACACTGGTAGAAAGATCAGAAATAATTTTTTTGGAGCGTAATTATATAGGAGAGTAGTAAAACCTCACTTAAATCCTACTGCTTCTGAAATGAAAGGGACCTATGACTATATAGTCCAGTGGCTGTATAAGTCCAAGTCTTAAAAAAATGAACCCGCTTTTAAAAACTAAGATGCCAGGGGCATGTTCCCAGAAGCAAAATTTTTAGGAGTAGGACCTTTACAAGTATACTTAAGAGATCCCTGCAAACTACTGTGTATATAGGATGGATGAACAACAAGGTCCTACTGTATTCGGTATCACGTGACAAATCATAATGAAAAAGAATAAAATCCCACTGATCTAGTTCAGCCTTTTATTTGATTAATAGTGGGAATGGTCTACTAATTCATTGACTTACCTTAGAGTACCTTTTTGATTTACTAGAGCTGGAAGTAGAATTCCAGAAAAAAATCCTTTTTTTCTCATTTTGGTTTTGCAACTTTTTTTGTTTTTAAGCTTTAGTAGTCTTAAAACTGCACCAATTTCTATCATTTCATAGACTGTACTTTTTAAGGAGATTTCCTTCATCATACATTTCACTTACATATGAAGAACTCTTCAAAAGTCCAGTTTGGCTCATTTTCCCCAGAAGTTTTCATCATCATTGATTTAACTCATCTTAATGCAAGTGTGGTGGAGAACAGTGTTAGGAACAACAGGATATAATTTTTTAATTTTTTTTCTTTTAATAATTTTTATTAGTTATATGCAAAGGGAAACCTTATAATCTTATCATTACAGATAATGCATTCCTGAAGTAAGAATATTTGTGTACTGCAGACATTTTCTGCAGATCTGTTATTTTCAAACTCTGCAAGTGTTTGAGGGCTCTTAAATATGACTCAGTCTTTGTAATAATGGAATTTTTCTTCAAAAATATGGAAAATGTTCTCATTGAAGTTTAAGGCATACAGCATGCTGATTTGACTTACATTTATTGTGAAATAATTACTGCAGTAGGATCAGCTAACACCCATCTTCTCACCTAAATACAGTAAGAAGGGGAAAAAAAGAGTTCTCATCTCCTTGTGATGAGAACTGTTAGGATCTCATCTCTTTTAGTAGCTTTCCAGTGTACCATACCGCTGTGTCACCTACAGTCATCATGTTGTACGTTACATCCTGGGCACTCACTTATCTCATATAACCAGAAGTTTGTACCTTTAATCTCCATTTCTAATGACCTTTTAATGTTGTTGTAAACTATTTTATTTTCCAGGGATTCTGATAATAAAATACTGCCAGCTGCAGCACTTGCATCAGAACATTCAAAGGGAGCTTCTTCAATTGCAATTACTGCTCTTATGGAAGAGAAGGTAAGTTTCATTGGCTTTTAAATTTGGAGACCTTTTTATATTATTACAGTAGAGCTTTTTGTTTTGTTTTTTAACTGTTTGTGTTTTTTCCTAAAGGGTTACCAGGTGCCTGTACTTGGAACCCCCTCTTTGCTCGGACAGTCATTATTGCATGGACAGTTGATCCCCACAACTGGTGAGTATAAAATCACTTTGGTTTGAACTTTTTCCCTTAAAAAATAATTCTAGCTTTATTTAACATGTAATTTTATATTTAGTTGTTGTTCTTATTTTTCTGTCCAAGGTCCAGTAAGAATAAATGCTGCTCGTCCAGGTGGTGGTCGACCAGGTTGGGAACAGTAAGTATATGTTTCACATAATCTTCAGATGATTGCTTTCAAACCAGAGGATAGAAATTATAGTCTAAGTAGTATGTTGCTGAGTGTCTTTTTTTTAATGAGTGTTTTTTATTATAAACTCTTTTATATGCCATAGTTTACAGTTTTTATGTAAAATGTAACAAACAAGACTATGTGAAGAACTGTTTTCTAAAAGAATGTGTTTTCTAAAATAAATATAAACTCATATAAATTTAAAGCCTGTCAATCACAAAATTTCTCATTTTGAGTAGCTCAGTTAATTAAATTCTATTGCATATTAAAATCTATAAGGTTTGAGAGACATGCTTTGTGAACGGTTCCTGTAATAAGTCCTTCCTCTTCTCAGAAGAAAAAGCAAAAAATTCTATAGGGTATAATTTTTTATGGCATTAAAAATCAGATTTATTTATTGTTTTATATAATATTTCTGTTTATATAGGTCATAAATTTATATAAACTGGCTTATATTCCAAAACTTTGATCTTTTTGTTTGAAAGATAAACCAGACTCATTATAGAAAAAGTATGTTAAGAATATATCAGTAGAAAAGGCTTCCCTGCTGGCTCAGATGGTGAAGAATCTGCCTGCAGTGTGGGAGACCCAGGTTCAATCCCTGAATTGGGACAATTCCCCTGGAGAAGGGAATGGCTACCCACTCCAATATTCTTGCCTGAAGAAATTACATAGAAGACCCTGGTGGGCTACAGTCCATGAAGTCACAGGGTCAGCCATGACTAAGTGACTAACACATACACATACGAAGATATCAGTAGAAAGAATACGGGATTTGAAGACAGATCTGGGTTTGAATCCCAGCTCCTGCACTTACTAGCTGTATGACAGTGGGTATGTGATTGTACCTCTCAGCCTCCATTACGTCATCTGTAGAATTGGAAATGTGCTACTTACCTCACATGTCAGACACCTCCACGTAGTTGCCAGCAGATAAAAGGACTCTTTTCCTTTTCTGTAACAATTAAGTTCAAGGCTTCCCTGGTGGCTCATTGGTGAAGAACCCACCTGCCAACACAGGGTTTTGATGCCTGGTCTGGGGACATCCCACATGCCTAGGACCAACCAAGCCCATACACCCCAGCTGTTGAGCCTGTGCTCTCTAGAGCCCAGGAACTGCAACTGTGGAGCCCAGGGTCTGCAACTGCTGGAGCGAGGGGGCCCTGGAGTCCATGCTGTGCAACAAGAGAAGCCAGTCCAGTGAGAAGCCTGCACACTGCAACAAGAGTAGCCCTGCTCACCACAAGTGGAGGAGAGCCCGGGCAGAAGCCAGCACAGCCAGGAAATAAATACATGAGATTTTTTTAAGTACATGGGATCTTTAAAAAAAAAACACAGAAAGTTCACAGGGTAACTTATAGAATGCTAATTAAAATATACTACATGAAGTTTATATTGAGGCTTCTTTGTTTATAATATGTTAATCAGAAAAAATATTCAAGTACATGTAATGCTTGCTCATATCTGTCTGTCTGGAACAAGCAAGAATCAGGGTCAGGGAGTAAGGAAAAGTTTCCAGAATAGTTAAAAAATAGGTATCTTAAAGTCTGTGCACAAAAAGATCATGTATTAATTATACTCAAGCCTATTTTATCTTTCCACACAGTTCCAACAAACTTGGATACTTGGTTTCTCCACCACAGCAAATTAGAAGAGGAGAGAGGAGTTGCTACAGGTAGGCTTGCTAAAAACCTTGAATAACAGTACTCTGATGACAGACTGAAAAATATAACAAAACTTGAAGCGTAGCAGTGGCAAGGGGAGTGAGTTCATTTGGTTTACAGATACCTCACTTAAATCGAGTTGTGCTTGAGAGGCCTATGAAAGAATAGGTTACATTTAGTATTTTAACTGTTGGTTTTTTAAGGCCACATCTTTGCTACTCCTCCTTAAGGGTTGCTTTCTCCTTGTCAGCACATTGCAGAACATTGGCTTATCTCTGTTGAGTGTAGAGGGAAGTCAGTAAAGCCTCTGCAGTGTGTAAGGTGTCATTAACTTAAAGTGAATGTTAACCAGCTCAACTCCTAAGTGTGAAGAATTGCACATTTTTCTCCCCTAGACTCAGTTGTCCCAGTCTTGTGCCATCTTTTCTTCCAAAAGAAGAGACAGGAGATTGTTAGGGACCCTTGCTCTGGAGACACACACGCAGTGTCAGTCTCAGAAGTAACCCGCATACGTTTTACTCTCTGCGTCATTCTCAAGGTCATCTTCTAGTGCACCAGAGAAAATTGCTAAGCTTATGAAAGATAACTGCTGTTTTGTTGCTAAATCACATATTTAATAGCGTATTTACTAAATCAGACTCTCTGAAAAGAGGCTTAAAATCTAAACCCCTACTGCTGCTGTTGTATACCTGTTACCTGTAATTTAAAGATTCTTTTAAAAAACTTAACAGAAATAAGCCCACTTTTTTTTTTAAGCCACTATTCCTTTGATGAGGCAGAATTTGACTTTTTTTAACTGTCAGAAAAAAAACAGATTTTCAGTTACTGATTACACATGTTAAACTAATATTTGTTCTAGTTTGAAGGGTCTTTACACATTTACTCAAAAAGATTATAGGAAGTGGTTTTTCTTCATTTAAACTTGATCTTGGAAGGCATTTTGGGGAGAACCAGATCACAGAGACTTTAACCTATCAGCTCCTTTTAATGATGGATTAGGAAGTAACGAGATGGTTGTGAAGTGATAATTGGAACTTCACAAGAGAACTTTTAAATATAGTGTCTCCATATAAAGAAGGCCTTGTAAACTGACATCCTCTTAGTCCCTAACTGGCCTGAAAAGTTGTTTTTAACATATGAATGATGTTACCTTTACATACAATTTATATCAGTATCCTGATGCTTATTTAAGTAGTTTTGGGGTAGAAAAGATAAGCTTACTTGTCTCAGGTGCTTTAATATCTTGGAATTATTTTTCCAGAAGTATAAACCGCGGACGACATCACAGCGAAAGATCACAGAGAACTCAAGGCCCGTCACTACCAGCAACCCCAGTTTTTGTACCTGTCCCACCCCCTCCCTTGTATCCTCCTCCTCCCCACACACTTCCTCTCGCTCCAGGTGTTCCTCCTCCGCAGTTTTCTCCTCAGTTTCCTCCTGGCCAGCCGCCACCTGCTGGGTATAGTGTTCCCCCTCCAGGATTTCCTCCAGCTCCAGCCAATTTATCAGCACCTTGGGTGTCATCTGGAGTACAGACTGCTCATTCTAATACCATCCCAACAACACAAGCACCACCTTTGTCCAGGGAAGAATTCTATAGAGAGCAACGACGACTAAAAGAAGAGTAAGTGTTCTAATTTGAAATTACTCTACACTTTCATTTTCTGATGTAACATTAAATAGGTATCTTTGGAAGCATTTTCCAGTGTTTCCAGTTAGTGTAAGAAAAATCACCTAAAAATTAAACCAAGTCATACAAGCAACTTCCTCAGGGATTCCTAGTTATTTATAGTTTTAAAGTGGAAAACTAATGGCAATTTCATTCATTTCATTCATAATCTAATTACATTTGTCTTGTTAGTTTTCTTAAATGGTTTTTGTTAACTTTCACTCTTTAACTTTATTTTACTAGGGAAAAGAAAAAGTCCAAGCTAGATGAGTTTACAAATGATTTTGCTAAGGAATTGATGGAATACAAAAAGATTCAAAAGGAGCGTAGGCGCTCATTTTCCAGGTTAGTGTTTTGCAAGCCTTCACAACAGAATTGCAAATGGGACTTTGAATATCCAGGGATTAGCTATGGATATAAATAACATGACAGTTATGGAATTTTTCTGATTCGGTCTAGGTTTATAGAAATGGAAATGTAGCTTATTTCCCAGTATCTGTTTATTGAAATAGTATCTCACTGTAAATTCTATTGTGTAGAACTAGCAGTTATGGGGATTAAATTACCCTTGTCCCTTGAAGTTATTTATAGTATGAAAAAATTGGGAAATGTTTATAGAAGGAAAGAAATAGGGGAGTAGCCAAAGAATACATTTCTGAGGACCCTCTTACTTAAGGCTACAGCTTTCTGCTGGAACATTAACCTGTGTAATTATGAAATAACACTAGACTACAAATTGCTTTATTGATAGAAAAACTGAATTATAAAAATTCCCTAGAAGCTTGTTTAGAAGACTTCTTTTTTAAGCTTATGCTCGAAATATGGTTCCTTTTAAAGCTAGACTGTTGGCCAATAAAGGACAAAAAGAAAAAAATCACTGCTACTTAAAATAATCAGATAGGAAGTAAAATTTAAATTTAATTGGCATTTTCTTTAGTGTTGATTAGCTCATATAATTCACGGTACATTAATGCACTTCACTCTAATTATTAAGACTTCACTTTTGTTTTGCAACAAGTGATTGCTCTGATCTTTGTGTACTTTATTCCATTCCAGTAGAGGTCACTGTGCCTCTTTAATCATCTAAGATGAAACTTGATATAAAGAAATATGGAACCATGAGGAGAACATACTTGAATGCAAGCATCTGTATTTTACTTAGCATATATTTCTCAACTATCAATTATTGTTTTGTTTTTTGTTTTTGTTTTAGGTCCAAGTCTCCCTATAGTGGTTCATCCTATTCAAGAAGTTCGTATACTTATTCTAAATCAAGATCTGGTTCAACGCGATCACGTTCTTATTCGCGATCATTTAGCCGCTCACATTCTCGTTCTTATTCACGATCGCCTCCATACCCCAGAAGAGGCAGAGGAAAGAGTCGAAATTACCGTTCACGGTCTAGATCACACGGGTATCATCGATCTAGGTCAAGGTCACCTCCCTATAGACGGTATCATTCACGATCAAGATCTCCTCAAGCATTTAGGGGACAGTCTCCTAATAAACGTAATGTACCTCAAGGAGAAACAGAGCGTGAATATTTTAACAGGTTCAGAGAAGTCCCACCACCTTACGACATGAAAGCTTACTACGGGAGGAGTGTGGACTTCAGAGACCCGTTTGAGAAAGAGCGTTATCGGGAGTGGGAGAGAAAGTACCGAGAGTGGTACGAGAAATACTACAAAGGCTATGCTACTGGAGCACAGCCTAGACCATCAGCAAATAGAGAGAACTTTTCTCCAGAGAGGTTTTTACCGCTTAACCTTAGGAATTCTCCCTTCACAAGAGGCCGCAGAGAGGATTACTCTGGTGGACAGAGTCATAGAAGTCGAAATGTAGGTGGCAACTATCCAGAAAAGCTTTCATCAAGAGACAGTCACAATCAGAAGGATAATACAAAGTCAAAAGACAAGGAAGGTGAAAATGCTCCAGGAGATGGTAAAGGAAATAAACATAAGAAACATAGAAAAAGAAGAAAGGGGGAAGAAAGCGAAGGCTTTCTAAACCCAGAGTTACTAGACACTTCTAGGAAATCGAGAGAGCCTACAGGTGGTGAAGAAAATAAAACAGACTCATTGTTTGTTCTCCCAAGTAGAGATGATGCTACACCTGTTAGAGACGAACCAATGGATGCTGAATCTATTACTTTTAAATCAGTGTCTGAAAAAGACAAGAGAGAAAAGGATAAACCTAAAGCAAAAGGTGACAAGACCAAACGGAAAAATGATGGGTCTACTGTATCCAAAAAAGAAACTGTTGTAAAACCTGCTAAAGGGCCCCAAGAAAAACTAGATGGAGAGCGTGAAAAATCTCCTCGATCTGAACCTCCACTTAAAAAAGCCAAAGAGGAGACCCCGAAGACTGACAATGTGAAATCATCATCTTCCTCTCAAAAAGATGAAAAGACAGTCGGTACCCCCAGAAAAGCTCACTCAAAGTCAGTAAAGGAACACCAGGAGACAAAACCAGTCAAAGAAGAAAAAGTGAAGAAGGACTACTCCAAAGACATCAAGTCAGAGAAGATAACTAGTAAAGAAGAAAAGACCAGGAAGCCTAATGAGAAAAGTAAGCCACTTGATAGCAAAGGAGAAAAAAGGAAGAGAAAAACTGAAGAAAAAAGTGTAGATAAAGATTTTGAGTCATCTTCAATGAAAGTCTCTAAATTAGAAGTGACTGAAATAGTGAAACCATCACCCAAGCGCAAAATGGAGCTTGATATTGAAAAGATGGATAGGACACCTGAAAAAGACAAAACTTCATCATCAGCTGCTCCAGCCAAAAAAATCAAACTTAACAGAGAAACTGGTAAAAAAATTGGAAGTACAGAAAATGTATCTAACACAAAAGAACCCTCTGAAAAATTGGAATCAACATCCGGCAAAGTGAAACAAGAAAAAATCAAAGGAAAGGTCAGGCGAAAAGTGACTGGAACTGAAGGATCCAGCTCAACACTTGTGGATTATACCAGGTATCTGATAATTGGGGGGCAGGGATGGGGGGGGTTGCATTGTGGATTATACCAGGTATCTGATAATGGCGGGAGTGAGAATAGGGAGAATATGTTCCTTAAGAATGTATTGATGTTGGGGGTTAGCTGGTTACTCTTGTCTATGAAGATAACAATTGTTAAAAGATAACATGTTAAGTAGATTTTGGCAGTGAGCCACACTTATTTTTATGTAATCATACACACGTATCTTAGAGCAGAGTAAGTGGGCTTTTGAAACTTGAAAGGGCATTTATCATATTTAAGTTAAGTCTTTTTATACTCATCAGTGTTCAACAGTTATGAGTTCTTCATTGAATAAAAAATATTTTAATTCTTTTTAGTACCAGTTCAACTGGAGGCAGTCCTGTGCGGAAATCTGAAGAAAAAACAGATACAAAGCGAACTGTCATTAAAACAATGGAAGAATATAATAATGATAACACAGCTCCTGCTGAAGATGTTATTATTATGATCCAGGTTCCCCAATCCAAATGGGATAAAGATGACTTTGAATCTGAAGAAGAAGATGTTAAATCCACCTCACAGCCTGTATCGAGTGTGGGAAAACCTGCCAGTGTTATAAAAAATGTTAGCACTAAACCACCAAACGCAGTCAAGTATGCTGAAAAAGAAAGTGAGTCATCAGAGAAAATTCAGAAACTCACCAAGGAGGTGAGCCATGAAATTGCACAGCATGAGGTCAAAAGTTCAAAAAACTCTGCATCTAGTGAAAAAGGGAAAACCAAAGATCGAGAGCACTCAGTATTGGAAAAGGAAAACCCAGAAAAGAGGAAGAACAACAGCGCTCAGCCAGAGAAAGATGGTAACCTGGACCGTCTGAATGAGCAAGGAAATTTTAAAAGTCTGTCTCAGTCTTCCAAAGAGACTAGAACTTCTGGAAAAGAAGATAAGCATGATTCCATTCGAGGTTCCTCAAATAAAGACTTCACTCCCAACAGAGACAAAAAAACAGATTATGACAACAGAGAGTATTCAAGTTCCAAACGTAGAGATGAAAGGAATGAATTAACAAGAAGAAAAGACTCTCCTTCTCGGAGTAAAGACTCTGCATCTGGACAAAAAGCTAAGCCAAGGGAGGAGAGAGATTTGCCTAAAAAAGGAACAGGAGAGTCCAAAAAAAGTAATTCCAGTCCCACGAGAGACAAAAAACCTCATGACCATAAAGCCACTTATGATACTAAACGCTTAAGTGAAGAGACAAAATCTGTAGATAAAAATCCTTGTAAAGATCGTGAGAAACATATGTTAGAGGCAAAGAACAATAAAGAGTCAAGTGGCAATAAATCACTTTATATACTTAACCCACCTGACCCACAGATTGAGAAAGAGCAAGTTACTGGGCAAATTGATAAGAACACCATCAAACCTAAGCCCCAGTTAAGTCACTCCTCTCGACTGTCCTCTGACTTAACTAGAGAAACTGATGAAGCTGCTTTTGAACCAGACTATAATGAAAGTGACAGTGAAAGCAATGTGTCTATAAAAGAGGAAGAAACTGCAGGAAAGGTTTCTAAGGAACTGAAAGATAAAGTAGTAGAGAAAGCAAAGGAGAGCCTGGACACGGCAGCAGCCAGCCAGGCAGGCGTCCCCAGGAGCCAGAGTCAGAGCAGCCCGAGTGTCAGTCCGAGCAGAAGTCACAGCCCTTCTGGAAGCCAGACCCGGAGCCACAGCAGCAGTGCCAGTTCTGCAGAAAGTCAGGACAGCAAGAAGAAGAAGAAAAAGAAGGAGAAGAAAAAGCACAAGAAACATAAAAAACATAAGAAGCATAAGAAGCATGCAGGCACTGAAGCAGAATTGGAAAAAAGCCAAAAACACAAACATAAGAAAAAGAAGTCAAAGAAGAGCAAAGATAAAGAAAAGGAGAAGGAGAAGGATGACCAAAAAGTGAAATCTGTCACTGTGTAGAAGGGCAGATTTTTAAAAATTGACTTAATTCCTAAGTCATCTGTATTAAATTTTGTTATAATGTAAAGAGATTCAAGCCTTGTAAATAATGATACGGAAGACCCTGTGCTGCACTTAAAATATTGCTGCTTGATTATTTGATTTTTACATCAGAGCTTTATAACACGAACTTTTGTACAGAATTGTGAGTTGTGACCATGTAACATGAGAGGTTTTGCTAGGGCCTATTATTTTTAACCACCATTAATTAGTTGGGGTGGAGTTTACTGTACTGTGAAATTTTCACATTTGAATTTTTTTAATTGCCTGGCAAAAGCTGATATCAGTTCTAAAATATCAGCAGAATGATTTGCTGAATTCATTACAACCCTGTTATGTCACTTTTTGATTACAATAAAAGTTTTCAGTAAACTTTTCAAATGTTGACTGCCTTATTTGAAGGAAAGTGTGTCATGACCTTTCACTTCCCCCTTCCATTTCCCTATTAAAAGTATCCTTTGAGTCTTTAGTATAAACTGAACTGTATGTATAAATTCTGAAGTAAACATGGAAAATGTACTTCATTTGTGGGCTGATAATAGGTGGCCAGAAATAAGGAATCATGGTTAATTTGATTTCTGGGTGAATAAATCTAGAAGGGTCATAAATAAAGTTCTAAATCACACTTACCATACGTGGCCTACCCAGTCTGTGTCCAGCAGCAAGCAGTAATAGGTCCAGAAGCACTAGGTAGAGACTACAGTGGGTTTCCTTAATGGCTCTGGTTCAGGAAGCTTATTGTAGTCAATAAAAAGCTATTGAAAGGATGTTGGGAGCTGGTAAGAATGGTACTTTAGAAACAGCTGTGTAAGTAGAGATTAAGAAGACAGTGGCTAAAAGGAGGGAAAGAGACTAGTTCTAGTTTGAGGTAAAGATCCTGAAATGCTTTGGTCCAGGGCACCGGCCTGGTGGTGAGAGAAGAACGGGGTTACATTAGCAGCAACTCGGTTCACTTCCTTGATATTATTTCCCAAGTGTACCGCTTGGGTATTATTTCCTGTATGCCGTTGTTGGTACTGAAGCAATGTTGTTTTAGGTGGTACACAGACATACATGAGAATGTTTTCTAATGCAGCATTTAATATGTAAGGGAAAACAGTAAATGATTTAAAGAATGTAAAGGTAATAAAAATGCTATTCACATCAAGAAAGCCATTCAGGACTGAATTAAGTTTGGGAAATGTTGCCTTTAAATGAAACCAACTTGACTTTAAAGAGCTCTTCTTTTGCTGATTTGTAAGTCTTTTTTTAAAATTTCCAGACATCTCCATCATGGGGGAGTTCTGCCCACTGCTAGCCTCACCCCTTTCCAATCTCACAACACGTTCCACTTGTGCTTTCAGATACTCCAGCAAGACCACACTCAATTCTTAATAATCTCGGCCCCACATCTAGGCTATATCTCCCACATTCACTGAGGATTTTGGCATCTAGAACTCACTTTTATCATACGTTCTATCATGTGAGGTTAGACGTTTCACTACCTGGGTGCATCGTTAGGAATTCACTTTGAGCTCAACTGGCCGTCACTTTAATTGCAGTCCACTCCTATGACAATTTACTTGAGTTAATCACCACCTGTCACCATTCCCACCTTAAAATTTCAACTCGAGTGTGTCATCTGCAACCTACTTTTTCTGCTCCTTTCCCTATTGGCCTTATTTAGACCTGAGGTTTCAACTCATCCCTTGGTCACTCTTACTGTCTTTCCTTCTACAGCTGCCTGTATCGCATCATTTCAGCCACATGCTAACACTCCCAAAACCTGCTCACCCTTACCCATCTTGCTTATCTAAACGGCTCAGTCCCCAACACTAGATACAGGTGCTGATCACTGCTGCTTAACAACTAAAAGGCTTGAGAGAGAATTGAAATAACTGCCAGGCACTGTGCTAGGTGCAGTCCTTACTTGACCCTTGAGAATTCTAATGGCTCATGTTTAGTGCTGCTTTGAGCAGGAAACTCCAGTGCCTGTGAGGTTCAGCCCAACCTGGAATACTTAGCTAGTGCCTAACTAGTCCACCTAAATAACCCCTGCCATTTGGAGTTGGACATGTGAAATCCACCTATCTTTGCTGGTTTCCAAAAAGGTCATGTTCTATCTACTCAATTGACTGCTCTGGCTGGAATTTCCTTCCTCCTCTACCTATCTCACAAGTTACTACCCATTGTTTGAGAGTTAGCTTGGTTGTTTTGAGTTCTCAGGGTTGCTTGTCTACCTCAAAATAACACCCTCAGGACACAATTGCATCACTGAATATGCTATAGTATTAATAACTCCAAAGTGCTTACTATGAACTGTCTGGTCTCCACTGCGTCATGGAAGCCAGCAACATGTCAGCTTTTTTAAAGACAGGAATATAACTTTTGAGCTCCTATAGATCTGGGAGACAGTGTCCTTCCAATGTGCTTCCAAGTGTCCTTCCAAAACCTTATAATTAAGGGTTGAAAAATAACTCCTTTGCTAGTCTCAGCATGCCAAATGAAGAAAGCTAATCCCCTCCAAGATGTTTAAGGCAGGGATTCAGAGAAGGTAGGCAACTAGTTTTAATGGTTTATTCTGATTTGTGCTAGTGTCCCCACCTATGTCTTCTCCACTTTTTCCTGTCTTTTAATTCTTTCAGTGACCTCTGTTCTTATTGTACAAAACTATACAGAATAGAACCTCTGGTTTGGAACTTTCATCAAAGTCCTTTTACACCACTGCCATTAATCCAGCTTCAGTGGGTTTCTTAGCAACAATGAAAACCTCACTAGCACACATACAGTGTACTCTGCTTTGTCTTTTTATATACCATGTGCTTAAGTCGCTCAGTCATGTCCGGCTCTGCGACCCCATGGACTGTAACCCACCATGCTCCTCTGTCCTTGGGATTTTACAGACAAGAATACTGGAGTGGGTTGCCATTTCCTCCTCCAGGGCATCTTCCTGACCCAGGATTCAAACCTGCATCTCCTGTGTCTCCTGCATTGCAGGTGAATTGTTCACCTGCTGAATCATCGAGGAATCACATCCTTTTGACTAGCATTTTTCATTTTTAAGAAGTGAGAATGATTTTGAAATAAGAGAACTGAATAAACCATATAAATCCTTGATACAGGATAATGTGGAGCTGCTATAAGTGAGTAACAGGCATACAACGTGAAAGACATGGGGTTAACAGGAACATTCAGAGATTTCATGTGTGGACTTCCCTGGTCCAGTGGTTAAGAATCCACCTGTCAGTGCAGGGAACCTGCGTTGGATCCCTGGTCAAGGAAGATCTCACATGCTTTGGAACAGTTAAGCCCTCTTGCCACACCCATTGAGCCCACATGCTGCAACTACTGAAATCCATGCTCCACAGCAAGAGAATTCCACAATGAGAAGCACAAGCCCGGCAATGAAGAGTAGCCCCTGCTTGCCACGTGCAGCAACAAAGGCCAAGTGCAACCAAAAATAATGATCTCATGTGAATTTTTTCAGTAACTTCAAGTATAAAGTTTACCAAGACTTTCTTTGAGATTATTAATGTCATTTAAAAATAGTTATAATTTCATTATGCACTTGGGTGAACAGTGATTTTTTTTTAAACCAACACCAACATGAATCTTTCCCACTCTGCAATGTGGCTATTTAGTAATTTGCTAGGAAGTTGGCTTGGCCAGTATAAATCTTTCTCAATTTAGTTTTCATTTTTAAAGTATTTAGTGGTACAGCAGCCAAAATGGCTATCATCAAAAAATGCACAATAAATGCTAGAGAGGGTATGGAGAGAAGGGAACCCTCCTACACTGTTGATGGTAATGTAAATTGGTACAGCCACTATGGAGAACAGTATGGAGGTTCCTTAAAAAACTAAAAATAGAGCTGCCGTATGACCTTGGCAATCCTGTGCGTATATCTGGAGAAAAACATCTGAAAGGACTCGCACCCCCAATGTGCATTGCAGCACTGTTTACAATAGCCAGAACATGGACGCAACCTAAATGCCCATCCATAGAGGAGTGGATAAAGGAGATGTGGTACACAATGGGATATTACTCAGCCATTAAAAAGAATGAAATAATGCCATCTGCAGCAACATGGATGGACCTAAAGAATATCATAGTGAAGTAAGTCAGACAGAGAAAGAGAGATGTAGTATGACATCTCTTATATGTGGAATCTTAAATGATACAGATGAACGTGACAGAAACAGACTCACAGACTTAGAGAATGAACTTATGGTTGCCTTGGGGTGGGGGGAGGGGAAAGATGTGGGGAATGGATAGTTAGGGAGTTTGGGATGGACATGTACACACTGCTATATTTAAAATGGATAGTCAACAAGGACCTACTTAGAGCACATGGAACTCTGCTCAGTATTATGTGGCAGCCTGGATGGGAGGGGAGTTTGGGGGAGAAGGGATACTTGTATATGTATGGATGAGTCCCTTGGCTATTCACTTGAAACTATCACAACTTTGTTTGCTAATTGGCTATACCCCAAGACAAAATAAAAAGTTTAAAAAACAATTGAGTTGCAAGCTAAGAGAAAAAGACTTTTAGTGGTAAAAGATACTGATATAAGGGCTTTCCTGTTGGTCCAGTGATTAGCACTCTGCCCGCCAATGTGAGGACACAGGTTTGATCACTGGTCTAGGGAGGTTCCACATACAGAGCAGCTAAGCCTCTGAGCCACAACTACTGAACCCACACTCTAGAGCCCAGAAGCTGCAGCTAATGAAGCCCAAGCACCCTAGAGTCAGTCCTCTGCAATAAAAGAAGTAACCTCAGTGAGAAGCCCTCGTATTGCAAATAGAGAGTAGCCCCCGCTCACCACAACTGGAGAAAGCCCACATGAAGCAACGAAGACCCAGCACAGTCAAAATAAACACAAATTTATCTTATGGAAACAGCATCAGACTTTATTTTGGGGAGCTCCAAAATCACCGCAGTTGGTGACTGCAGTCATGAAATTAAAAGACGCTTACTCCTTGGAAGGAAAGTTATGACCAACCTAGATAGCACATTGAAAAGCAGAGACGTTACTTTGCCAACAAAGGTCTGTCTGGCCAAGGCTATGGTTTTTCCAGTGGTCATGTATGATGTGAGAGTTGGACTGTGAAGAAAGCTGAGTGCTGAAGAATTGATGCTTTTGAACTGTGGTGCTGGAGAAGACTCTTGAGAGTCCCTTGGACTGCAAGGAGATCCAACCAGTCCATCCTAAAGGAGATCAGTCCTGGGTGTTCATTGGAAGGACTGATGCTGAAGCTGAAACTGTAATACTTTGGCCACCTCATGCAGAGTTGACTCATTGGAAAAGACCCTGATGCTGGGAGAGACTCGGGGCAGGAGGAGAAGGGGACGACAGAGGATGAGATGGTTGGATGGCATCACCGACTCGATGGACATAAGTTTGAGTAAACTCCAGGATTTGGTGATGGACAGGGAGGCCTGGCGTGCTGTGATTCATGGGGTCGCAGAGTCGGACACGACTGAGCGACTGAACTGAACTGAATACAAGAGTGGACATACATTTAAGATTTAAAATATTCTTTTGTAGAGACTGACACCTTAAAATTTTGATAATTGCTTATAAATATGTTTTTACCTAGGCTTAATGATATATGATTAAAGCTGGTAGACTGATTCTTTTTCATCTCCTAAAAATCAACACATTTAATGAAAAATGAATATAGGGCAAACTATATCAGTGTTAGGAATCAGGTAAAATATAAGAGGGGCAGACATAGTCAGAAATGTGTAATTTCTACCACAATACCACATTTTTAAAATTTAGTTTTTTTCTGTTTTTGTTTTTGAGTGAGTGTGTGTGTGTGAGTTGTGTGAGTGTGTGAGTGTGTGTATGTGTGAGAGTGTGTGTGAGTGAGTGTGTGTGTGTGTGAGTGTGTGAGTGTGTGTGTGAGTGTGTGGTTTCAGTTTCCTTTGTTTTTGTCACTCAGCAGTGGGTGGCCATACTGGTGATTATTACTGTTGGAAACATACTAAGAATAAAAACAAAATAGCAGTTCATCAATTAGTAGCAATTTTTCTGTTAAGAAAAGGTTGAAACTGACAGTTAACTCCTGAAATTTTGAGTCCCTTGAATAGAATTGTTATTTAGGAGGGATTTCAACTTGACTTCATCAAGTTGATTTGCATTTGAAAATAATCCAATCCAAGAATCCAAGGAATCTTGACTTTACTCAGAATTTCAAGTCAGAATCTCAGGCTAAAGAACAGCCTTCCAGTCATGCAATCAATTGTTACCTCTTGTAATTACTCTGGGAAATATTATTTTTCTACATTTAGTGTGTCTTTATTTCTTAGTTTAATAGTTTAATAATATATTCTTAAATATTAATTATCTTAAATATTAATTAGCTTGGGAAAAGAAATTTAATAAATATCAACTTACAAAGTCACATTGAGATAATTTAAAATGTTTCTTAAAAGAACTCATTAGCACAATTCATAAATATTTTATATATAACTGACATAACTTTGTATTAGTTTAAGTTTTATAATCTGTTGATTTGATAGACTTATATATTGCAATATGATTGCCAACAGTGTGTTAGCTAACATCCCTATCATGTCACATGGTTATCATTTTTTTTTTTTTGTGGTGAGAACAAAGGATATAGTCTGTTAGCAACTTTGAAGTCTATAATAAATATTGTTGGCTATAAAAAGAAAAGAATAAGAAATGCCTGTGATTCTCTTTCTTGAGAAAGCAGATGGCCTTTTGGGAAATACAAATAGATCATCACTAAGTTGGAGGCGGGGCTTCCCAGGTGGCCCATTGGTAAAGAATCCGCCTGCTGTGCAGGAGGCCCAAGAGATGCAGGTTCGATCCCTGGGTCAGGAAAATGCCCTGGAATAGAAAATGGCAACCCACTCCAGTATTCTTGCCTGGAAAATTCCATGGAGAGAGGCACTTGGTGGACTCCAGTCCATGGGGTTGCAAAGAGCTAGTCACAACTGAGTGACTGACCGAAGTTGTAGACAGGTGAGGCTGCAGAACACATGAGGAATATTCCCTTTGAGTCACTTTTGAAATGGAAGTTGCACTTCGGGTTTCCTTAGCTTCAATCTGAGGCCACAGTGTTGATTCATAAAGGTGAAGATTCTATCCAAAAATAAATTGCCATACCTGGTCTCATTGCCAGGAAGCAGGTGAGGGCACGCAGGTCTCATCTGCCTGGTTATTACAGGGAAGGGGAAAAAACACCTAAACATACATAATTTTCAAATCATGATGGTATTGGTACTAGCAAGGGCAGACAATTAAGTGGAATTGAATACCATTCCAGAAATTGATCCAAATATAAAAGTAGTAACAGTTTCAACATAAATAGATGTGAAAAGGATAGATTTTTCAGTAAATACTTTGAGAGAACTGGACAGCCATTTAAAGTAGATTTTTTTTCACATCTTAAAATTCTAGGTAGGTTAAATTTTTATCCAAAATTTTATTTTATTGTATAACCCAAGTGTTGATCAATTTTACTCCAGCCTTCTAGAATCACCTTTTCTTTAATAGTTTGGTCTTTATTTTCCAAATCAGCCAGTCTATTGGAAACCCAGGTTTTTCCTTAGTATTTCTGATGGTAGTTGCGAGATCTGGTTTACCTTGTTTTCCCCTTTTTTGAATTCCTGATGTCTATTCCTTGTGCTGATTTTTCTCTTCTAATCTCACTAGAATCTCAGTCTTCATAAATTTTCTGACATTTCTCCCAGAGCAAATCACATCCTCATTTTCCTATATACAGCAGCATCCTTTTCTGTCCTATACCATAGGTTTTTCATCTTTTAAACTGAAATCAGTCATTAAGGTATATTTCTGAACCAAGAAACAATTCCCCTGTGATGAATTATACCATTAGAGGGCAGAAGACGCTGCAGTTAGTTCTTTAAAAATAGCAACTCTTTTTTTTCCCCCCCTCTACAACTTTTTATTTTCTTTCCTGCAGTCTTGGTTGCTTCATGCGGTATTCTTTAGTTGCAGCATGTGGGATCTAGTCCCTTGACCAGGGATTGAACCCAGGCCCCCTGCATTGGGAACATGAAGTCTTAGCCACTGGACCACCAGGGAAATCCCCTCTACAACTTTTAAAAATTACAAACTCAACTATTACTCAGTATACAAATGGCCAGTTACCATTTGAAAAAGATATCCCCGGTAATAAGAATGCCAATAAAATAGAGTTCTGTTGCCCTCAGTTGTTTAAAATTATCCACAAGTCCAAAGTGTACCTGATTCTCCATCCACCCTTCTCTGATGGTTAGTGTTTTTTTATGAAGTTCACCCAGATCATCATATGCATTCTCAATTTGCAACTTTTAAATTTTGTTTTTTAACAAAGTTGTACATAGTTTTAAAAGTCACAAATTTCTTCAAGACATTTCAGTCTCTTGCCCTAAGCTGATACACCCCAATCCCAGGTCTCCAGAGGCAATTTCAACTCTGCTAATTGTTTCTTTAATAAACAAAAGCAGGGACTTCTTCAGCGATCCAGTGGTTAAGACTCCGCTTTCCAGCACAAGGGACATGAATTCAATTCCTGTTTGGGGAATTGAGACCCTACATGCTGAGTGTTGTGGCCAAAAGCAAATATATAAACAAACAACAGCAACAAAAAAAAAAACTACCCCAAAGCAAAACTCAAAAATCTAAAAAAATAAAACCCCAAACCTTTTTGTAATAAAAATAGAGCATGCTCCTGTTATTTCCTCATCTTCCAGTTTCAAGTATGAACAATTACTTTAGTTCTTCCTTTCCTCCACCTGCCCCCACCCCACCACACAGACATCCTCTCCCATCCTCCAAATAAAAGTTTTATTATTTAGGCTAAAAAAAATTGTGTGTACATTATGATATATTATTCAGAATCAAGTCATCTGGTATATAAGGATTTCTTTCTTGTAAAATCTTCTTTTTCCTGGAATTACTAACTGGTTCATTTAAAAAAAGTGTTTAGGACTTCCCTGGTGGTCCAGTGGTTAAAAATCCACCAGTCAATGCAGGTTCGATCCCTGGTCAAGGAGGATCCCACATGCTACAGAGCAACTAAGCCCGAGAGCCACAACTACTAAGCCCACGTGCCGCAACTACTGAAGCCTACCTACCATAAAGCGCATGCTCTGAAACAAGAGAAGCCAGCGCAACGAAAATCCCAAGCACTACAATGAAGAAAGCAGCCTCTGCTTGTTGCAACTAGAGAGAGCCCTCGAACAGCAATGAAAACCCAGCACAGACAAAAATAAATTTTTAAAATTAATTTAAAAGTGTTCTGTTTCCTGTAGATTACTAGAAGTGTAAACAACCTCTTGGAATATTCAAATAAATATTCTTCCTTCAGTTTTATCTTTTTGTGTGTGATAATTCTCCTAGAACCTTCTTTGCATTTATTCTTTTTAGCCCGTCGCACAGCTATGACCCCAGGAGCTCATTTTCTTATCCTGGAAATTTTCCTCACCTTCTCACCTGCACTGGATCTTTGTGTTTTCCATCCTGGGTCTCTCTTTTTAGGTTTGTTTCCTCATTTGGGGGTAGAAGCACATGCTCTAGTAAATTCCTGAGAAAGGATGCACGAGAGGTAACCTTTTTGAGGCCCTGTAATATTAAAAGTGTTCTTACTTCACACTTACCCTTGATTTATGGCTTGACAAGGAATAGAATTCTAGGTTGGAAGTTGTTTCCTTTTTTTTTTTTTTTTAATTTTATTTATTTATTTATTTGGCTGCTCCGGGTCTTAGTTGTAGCATGTGGGATCTAGCTCCCTGACCAGGGGTCGAACCTGGGCCTCCTGCACTGGGAGCTCAGAGTCTTAGCCACTGGACCACCAGGGAAGTCCCTGGAAGTTGTTTTCACTTGTACTTGGAGGCCTTTCTCATGATGCAGCTTGGCATTGCTGATAAGGAGTTCAAATCCATTCTGATTTCTAATCCATTTATATATGATTATTTTTCCCTCTCCCAGGAAACTTTTGGGAACTTTTACATCCTGGGTGCATTAAAAAGCCCAGGAATGTACACTGATGCGAGTCTTAAAATTTATTTCACTGAGTGCTCTGTGAGCCCTTTCAATCTGGAAGCTCCTGTCTTTCAGTTCTAGAAAACATTATTTTATTACTTGTGGAACAATATCCTCCCATTTCATTTTTCTCCTTGGACTTATTATATTTAGATGTTAAGATTTCCTGGGGTGATTGTCTAATTTTCTTACCACTTTCATCCTATTTTCTTTCTTTTTTTTTTCATTTATTTTTATTAGTTGGAGGCTAATTACTTTACAATTTTGTAGTGGTTTTTGTCATACATTGACATGAATCAGCCATGGATTTACATGTATTCCCCATCCCAATCCCCCATCTATGTTTTTTGCAGTGAAGACTTCAACATTTCCCAGCTTTTATTTTTGCTAGTATATTTATAATTTCTCATAATTCTTTTTGTTTGTTTGTTTTATTGTTCCCTTTTAATAACATTCTGTTCTTTATTCATGGATATAATAGGACTGGTGGAGAGCTGATAGGCTTTTTTTTTTTTTTCTTTCAGTTCTTGCCCCTTGCAAGAAAAACTGTGTGAGGTTTGTCAAGTGGGTTCTATTGTTCTTGTTGCATCATTTCATTAGGGGAGACCCAGCTGCTAGCATCAGCCAGGCACTATTCTTGGGCTAGGTTCCCAAAGAGGAATTTTCCACTCTTCAGAGTGGTATAGAGGAGGTGCAATATAATTACAAAGCTGGCTACCAGAAACTTTTTTTGAAGCCAGATAGGCTTCACTCTGTATACAGACTTTAAGTCGATCTTTCTGTTCTTGTTGCAGCATTCCTACTACAGCTATGCCTGATGTCCTCAAATCCTGAGCCTTTCTGTTCAGTGGTTCTCACGGGGCTGCATATTGAAATTACCTGAGGAACTTTAAAAATACTGAAGACTGAGGCATTTAAAAACAAACCCTATATGCAAAACAGAAAAAGAGACGCAGATGTACAGAACAGAATTTTGGACTCTGTGAGAGAAGGCGAGGGTGGGATGTTTCGAGAGAACAGCATCGAAACATGTATATTATCTAGGGTGAAACAGATCACCAGCCCAGGCTGGATGCATGAGACAAGTGCTCGGGCCTGATGCACTGGGAAGACCCAGAGGAATCGGGTGGAGAGGGAGGTGGGAGGGGGGATCGGGATGGGGAGTACATGTAAATCCATGGCTGATTCATGTCAATGTATGACAAAAACCACCTCAATATTGTAAAGTAATTAGCTTCCAACTAATAAAAATAAATGGAAAAACCAAAAAACAAAAAACAACAAAACACTGAAGATGCTACCCTCCAGAGTTTCTGATTTAATACATCTCCCCAGGACTTCCTTGATGGTCCAGCAGTTAAGAATTTACCTCTCAATGTAGGGGACACAGGTTCAATCTCTGGTCCAGGAAGATTCCATATGATGCGAAGCAACTAAGCCAGTGCATCACAACTACCAAAGCGTGGGCCTAGAGCTTGTGCTGAACAACAAGAGAAGCCACTGCAATCAGAAGCTTGTACACCGCACTGAAGAATAGCCTCCACTTGTTGAAACTAGAGAGAGTCCATGAGCAGCAATGAAGACCCAGCACAGCCAAAAAAAGATAAAATAAAAAATAAATCTAAAAAAGATTTATACAATTTCCTTCATGTGAAAAAACATAATAAAATTTAAAAAAAAAATCTCCCCAGGTGGTTTCAATGTGCAGGGGTTGAGAACCACTGCTCTCTAGAGAGCTAATCTCCATTCTGGGCCTAACTGCATTCCTGCTTTCAGCAGTATCACCTAAGTATTCTGATTCTTCCTGAACTTCTGTGTTATGAATAGCTTGACTTTGGGCTATTGATTTAGAACTCTGATTTTCTGATTGTTCATTTGAATTTCATCTTCCAGCGATGTGTTGTTACTGTTTCCTTTCCTATTCTTTTTCATTTGTGCCCCTTTTCTCCCTTTGTTATCATTAGAGGGAATTTTCAGGAAGAATCAGAAGGAAATAAATTCAATCCACTATGTTTAGCTGAATTCTACTCTCTATCATCAATAATATTGTTAGACAATGTCTAGCTGGGGACTTGGCCAAGTCCCCCAGATTAGCAAAACTTGGCCTGTAAAATATCTAAGGTTTCCCCCAAGATTCTATAAATTTCTGGACTGCTCATGTTTTCAGTTCAGTTCAGTTCCTCAGTCGTGTCCAACTCTTTGCGACCCCATGAATCTCAGCACTCCAGGCCTCCCTGTCCATCACCAACTTCCGGAGTCCACCCAAACCCATGTCCATCGAGTCGGTGATGCCATCCAACCATCTCATCCTCTGTCGTCCCCTTCTCCTGCCCCCAATCCCTCCCAGCATCAGAGTCTTTTCCAATGAGTCAGCTCTTCACATCAGGTGGCCAAAGTATTGGAGTTTCAGCTTCAACCTCAGTCCTTCCAATGAACACCCAGGACTGATCTCCTTTAGGATGGACTGGTTGGATCTCCTTGCACTCCAAGGGACTCTCAAGAGTCTTCTCAAACACCACACTTCAGAAGCATCAATTCTTTGGTGCTTAGCTTTCTTTATAGTCCAACTCTCACATCCATACATGATGTTTTCAAGGCCATTGTAAATTCATGACTAGAATCCTTGGTCAACCTAAGTTGACCTATATCAATCTATGTTCTTCTTCTAGATCAGTAACTTTTTATTCTGCTAGTTTCCTTATTTCATCTTCTCTTCCTCCAACCTCTTTTAATTTTTTTTTGTTAACTCTGATTGTTTGTAGTGTATAATTAAGGGATTTGTTTTCCATGTACCTTTCCATGAGATTTTTTTAATTAAAGTTTTTTGAGTTATAATAAGCCAAAATTAATGTTTCAGGTGTATGACCTATGGATTCAGTATTTTTATACATTATAAAATAATCATTACAATAAGATCAGTTATCATCTGTCATTACACAGGTTGTTACAATATTATTGACTATATTCCCTATGTGTACATTACATCCCCATGATTTATTTGTCTTATAGCTGAAAGTTTGTACCTCTTAATCCCCTTCACCTGTTTCTTCCATTCCACCCTCCCCCCCATCCTCCTGCCTGGCAACCAGCATTTTTTTCTCTGTATCTATGAGTCTATTTCTGGTTTTTCATTTGTTTCTTTTCTTTTTTGGTTTTTAGATCCCCCATGTAAGTGAAATCATAAGGCATTTGTTTTTCTATCTGACTTATTTCACCTAGCATAATAACCTTCTATGCATCCATCCACGTTGTCACAAATGGAAAGATTTCGTTCTTTTTTATGACTGAGTAATAGTCCATTGTATTTATTTATTTATTTATTTATTTTTGGTTTTTTTAGTCCATTGTATTTATATACCACATCTTTATTCATTCATCTATTTGTGGGTACTTAGGTTGCTAGCATATCTTGGCTATTGTAAATAATGCTGCAGTGAACATAGGGGTACATATATCTTCTCGAACTAGTGTTTTTGCCTTCTTTGGATAAACACCCAGAAGTGGAATTTGCCACTTCCATTTTCCATAGTGGATGTACCAATTTACATTCCCACCAACAGTGCATGAGTGTTCTCTTTTCTCCACATTCTTACCAATACTTATTAGTCTCGTCTTTTAGATAATGTGAGATATTATCTCACTGTGGTTTTGATTTACATTTCCCTGATGATTACTTGAGCACATTTTCATTTGCCTGTTGACCACCTGTATGTCTTCTTTGGGAAAACATCTATCCTCTGCCCAATTTTTAAAATCAGGTTGTTTTTTTTTTTATATTGAGTTATATGAGCTGTTTGTCATTTTGGATATTAACCCCTTGTTGGTCACATTGTTAGAACATATTTTATTCCAGTCTGTAGGCTGTATTTTCATTTTGTTAACAATTTCATTTGCTGTGTAAAAACCTTTAAGTTTAATTAAGTCCCCTCCCCCTTTTTTTGCTTTTATTTCCATTACTTTAGGAGATGGATGCAAAAAAATACTGCTACAATTTATGTCAAAGGTTATTCTGCCTAAGTTTTCCTCTAGGAGTTCTGTTAGTATCTGGTCTAAAATTTAGGTCTATAATCCATTTTATTTTTGTATTAATATTAGAGAATGTTCTAATTTCATTCTTTTTTCATGTAACTGTTTTCATGTACCTTCATTCATATACACAACATTCATTTTTCATGTAACTATCCCATTTTCCCAGCACCACTTATTGAAGAGAGTGTTTGTTCTCCATTTTATATTCTTGCCTGCTTTGTCATGGACTAACTGACCATCCATCCACGGGTTTACTTCTGGGTTGTCTATCCTGCTCCACTGATCTATGTATCTGATTTTGTGCCAGTACCTTACTGTTTTGGTTACCTTAACTTTGTAGTATAGTCTGAAGTCAAGGAGTGTGATTCCTCCTGTTTTTCTTTCTCAAAATTGTTTTGGGGTATTCAGAGTCTTTTATGTTTCCACAGAAAATTTTAAATTACTTGTTTTAGTTTTGAGGAAAATGTCATTGGTAATTGATAGGGATTTCATTGGCTCTGTAGATTGCCTTGGGTTATAGTCATTTTAACAATATTGATTCTTCCAATCCAAGAACACAGTGTATCTTTCTTCTGTATCATCTTCAATTTCGTTCACCAGTGTCTTGTACTTTTAAGAGTATAGATCTTTTGCCTTCTTAGGTAGGCTTATTCCTAGATATTTTATTCCTTTTGATGTAATGGTAAATGGCTTGTTTCCTTAACTTTTCTTGTTTGTTTGTTTGTTTCCTTAACTTCTATTTGTTATTTTGTTGTTAGTACACAGAAATGCAATAGATTTCTGTATATTAATTTTGTATCCAGCAACTTTACTGAATTCACTAATGGGCTCTAGTAATTTTCTGGTGGCATCTTTAGGATTTACCATGTATAGAATGTCATCTGTGAAATATAGTTTATTTATAATAGCAATCCTAACAAATGTGAAGTGACTCCTGACTGCTATTAATATTTTTCTCTATCACTTGTTTTTAAATATTAGATTGTGATATTCTTTGGTGTAGTTTTATTTTTGATTAGCTTTTTATATTTGATTAGCTTTTTAGATCTGTGTGTTTATAGTTTTTATCCACTTAGAAAAATTTCAACTGTGATTTATTAAAATATTTTTTCTATCCCACTCCTTTCAGGGTCTCCAAGTACATGTATATTAGGCTGTTTGAAGTTTTTCCAAAACTTACAATAGTCAGCTAATTTCTTTCAATCTTGTTTTCTCTACATGCTTCACTTGGGATTATTTCTATTGTTATGTCTTTGTGTGAATACACGCTAAGTTGCTTCAGTCGTGTCTGACTCTTTGCAACCCTACGAACTGTAGCCCACCAGGTTCCTCTGTCCATAGGACTCTCCAAGCAAGAATAGTGGAGTGGGCTGCCATGCCCTGCTCCAGGGGATCCCAACCCAGGGATCCAACCTGTGTCTTTTTGTCTCTTGCATTGGCAGGCAGGTTCTTTACCACTAGCACCACCTGGGAAGCCCTTTTATGTCTTTAGATTCACTAATATTCTATTTCACAAGTATAATCTGCTTCTAATCTTATGCATTATAATTTTTATATTGGTCATTACAGTTTTCCTATCTAGAGGCTTGATTTTGGTCATTTTTATATCTTCCATGTTTCCACTTAACATATTTCATCTTTCCTCTAGACTTTTATACATATGGAACATATTTATTATAACTGCTTGGATTTTCTTACATGCTAATTCCATTTTGTGTCATTTTTTATTTTATTTTTTCCCACTGTGTGATATTTTTCTGTTCCTTTGCATGTTTGATAATATTAAAGATTGGATGGTAGAACTGTGAATTTTATTTTGATGTGTGCTTGGATGTTTTTGTATTTCTTTCAATATTATTGAATTTTGATATGGGAATCCGTTAAGCTACTCAGAAATATATCAATTCTTTTAAGGCTTGCTTTTAAAGTTTATTTGACTGAACTAGAATTGTGTTTAATTTGGGGGTTATTTGGGCCTAACACTGCAGCAAGACACTTCTTAGTATTCTACCCAATAATTACAAAGTGTTCCAATTTAGGGTGGTGAGCAGGAATTATTCTTGGCCCTGTATGTGCCTCAGGATGGTTCCTCTTAGGGTGGTTCTTTCGATTGTCTTTGGTAGTTTTATCACATGTATGATCACGTGTGATCTCACATGTGATGATCTGTACTCAGCTGGAGACTTGAAGGGCACACCCGAAGATCTCTGGGGTTCTTTCCTTGCGAGGATCTCTCCTCTCCAGTACCCTGCCTGGCAAACTGTAACTGCCTTGGTCTCTGTGACCTCCTAGCTCTGTCTCTTCAACACACGGAGAATGCCAGCCTCAGTCTGAGTCCCACCTCTCTTCCTGCAGCCTGGAGACTCTCTCCAGGTAGTAACATGGGGCAATAAAAGGGCTAAATATCATTTGTTTCATCTGTCCTTTGTTGTCTAATGTTCAATGTCTTGAAAACTGTTGCTTTATATATTTTATCTTTTAAGTTGTTTCACGCAGAAGGATCCATCCAATTCCTGTTATTCCATATTACTTGGAATTAAAAGCCAATAATCTCTTCTTAAAAAGTTAAGCATAAAGTTTTTTAAAATAGCCTTCATTTAACTGTATTATTGCATGAAATTTATAAGGATCAAATACTGCTCTTTGTTCTGTCTACTAGTGCTTTAAATGTTATAACTGATGCTTTATAATTTTGGATTATGAACTCATCTGCAGTGGGAACTTAATCTGTGGGAATTCTGTGGAGCCTGAGTTTAGGGAACTTGCCTTGGGATCAGTTTTATGTTTGCCTCTCCATGGCTCCTCCCTTTATGTGTTATTTTCCACCTGGGGTATTCCTGGGTCATAAAAATAGTGTATATTCAAACATCAAAGACACATGAGGACAGGCCTTGATTATTAATTAGCAGAGATTTTCCCCAGATTTCAGGTCAAATCACATAAACTTCCATGTTTTCTTGAACGTAAATGTGGACTTTTTTCTGTTGCACATTTTCACTGAAAATACAGCCCTTTAAGGGCCCTAAGTTGCTGTGGAAATTTCTGCTGCATCTCCCCAGACACAAGACTTTGTCTCTACACTGCTCAGGGTTACTGCCCAGTCCCCTAAGGTTGCCCTGTCCCCATTAAACCAGTTTCCAAGGTTGACACAGTGTTAACTCAGGTGCTTAGCTCTCGGCTTTTCTGTTTCTTCTTCCTTTTTAGAGCACTCAGCTATGCACTTAAAAGAAAGGTGTTATATTTTATGTAGAATTTTCCTATGCTTATTTTGTCCTCCATATTGTTGGGAACAGAATTTTCCAATTTGCATCTTGACTCACTATCATCAAACTTCCATCTCCACAGCTTCACTGAGGCTATTCTTTCAAGGCCATTGATGACCAGGAGGCAACTGACAAATTCAAAGGATGCTGTATCACTTAGAATGCGTTCCAACCACAGGTGATAAAAATATGTGGCTAAAAGTGTTTTTTCTGTCCTTCTTCATAACATCCTTAGTGTTATGCCAATGATATTTTTTACCTCATTGACTCATGAAGGCTGCCTCCCATGACCATATCCAATGAATGAAAAGTAGCATGGAAGGAAAGAACTTTTTCCTTGTGAGTCTATCTCTTATCAAGCAGGATAAAGGGGGTTCCAGAAGCTCCAGAAGCTTCTGGCAAGAATGGTCACATGTCCATCCTTGGAGCAATCACTGATGAAGGAGAATGGAGTCATCCCTAGGGCTGGAAATATTGCTGTTGGAACCATAATCAGGATGTCTTAACAAATAATATGAGTTGTAGAATGCATCTGGCAGTATCTGTGTCCTTACGGTGCACACTGTCTGGAGAAGGCATCAGAAACTCAGATATAGCAAACTAAATTTCACAGCCACACAAACTTAGATGTGCAAAATTATAATCGCTCTAATTGTCTACACAATTAGAAAATTCTGAAAGAGATGGGAATACCAGACCACCTGATCTGCCTCTTGAGAAACCTGTGTGCAGGTCAGGAAGCAACAGTTAGAACTGGACATGGAACAACAGACTGGTTCCAAATAGGAAAAGGAGTACGTCAAGGCTGCATATTGTCACCCTGCTTATTTAACTTATATGCAGAGTACATCATGAGAAATGCTGGGCTGGAAGAAGCACAAGCTGGAATCAGGATTGCCAGGAGAAGTATCAGTAACCTCAGATATGCAGATGATACTACCCTTATGGCAGAAAGTGAAGAAGAATTAAAGAGCCTCTTGAAAGTGAAAGAGGAGAGTGAAGAAGTTGGCTTAAAGCTCAACATTCAGAAAACTAAGATCCCAGTCCCATCACTTCATGGCAAATAGATAGGGAAACAATGGAAACAGTGGCAGACTATTTTTTGGGCTTCAAAATCACTGCAGATGGTGACTGCAGCCATAAAATTAAAAGATGCTTGCTCCTTGGAAGAAAAGCTATGACCAACCTAGCTGCTGCTGCCGCTAAGTCGCTTCAGTCACGTCCGACTCTGTGCGACCCCACAGATGGCAGCCTACCAGGCTCCCCCGTCCCTGGGATTCTCCAGGGAAGAACACTGGAGTGGGTTGCCATATCCTTTTCCAATTCATGAAAGTGAAAATTGAAAGTGAAGTCGCTCAGTCGTGTCTGACTCTTAGTGATCCCATGGACTACAGCCTACCAGGCTCCTCCATCCATGAGATTTTCCAGGCAAGAGTACTGGAGTGGGGTGCCATTGCCTTCTCTGGACCAACCTAGACAGGATATTAAAAAGCAGAGGTATTACTTTGCCAAAGAAGGCCCATCTAGTCAAGGCTATGGTTTTTCCAGTAGTCATGTATGGATGTGAGAGTTGGACTATAAAGAAAGCTGAGCGCCAAAGAATTGATGCTTTTGAACTGTGATGTTGGAGAACACTCTTGAGAGTCCCTTGGACTGCAAGGAGATCCAACCAGTCCATCCTAAAGGAAATCAGTCCTGAATATTCATTGGAAGGACTGATGCTGAAGCTGAAACTCCAGTACTTTGGCCACCTGATACGAAGTGCTGACTCATTTGAAAAGACCCTGATGCTGGGAAAGATTGAGGGCAAGAGAAGGGGACAACAGAGGATGAGATGGTTGGATGGCATCACCGACTCAGTGGACATGAGTTTGGGTAAACTCTGGGAGTTGGTGATGGACAGGGAGGCCTGGCATGCTGCAGTCCACAGGGTCGCAAAGAGTCAAACACGACTAAGCGACTGAACTGAACTGAAAACTTAATTTTACCCTAAGCAGTCATTCTGCCCCACCCAGGAAGCTTAATGTATCACATCATGTAAACTCAGCCACCTGTGCCTACCACAGACACCTCCGCTCTTATTATATAGGACGGAATAGAACAAAATTTCTGATTAGGAAAAACTGCTTTCCTCTCATGGGCGTTTTACACTGCTGCCTATTTGAACTTAAATTGTAATCTTCCTTGCTCAGACAGGCCCCCAAATTACAAAGTGACAGTGAGTCATGCTATTTTCTTCTAAGGAAAGAGGTCCATATAGTTTGTTTACCTGTTTGTTTATTTGAGTCAGTGTCAGAGCTTAGTAGCAGCCCTAGTATGGAGGGTGACAAGAGAACAAACATTTAATTTGATTTTAAATCTGAAGCAGAGAAAAGTCACCCGGATGAGTTTATTGGGAAATTATTAGATTAAATTTACTATACTAGGTAGGATGGGGGTGGGGGGTGGGGAGGCTGGAGGGAGAGGTGAGGTTGGGGAGCAGACAAATAAAAGATTCACGTTTCTCATGCCTGAGTTTGTGTGACTCTGAAATTTGCATCTGCTACATGTGTTGCTGTTTCTGTTGCCTCTAACAAACAACGTGCGCCTCCAGGATGGAGAGCTCGCTTTGCGCATTTCTTTAACATCGCTTCTCTTCCCTTGCGCAAGATCCACAATGTAGTAGGTACGCCACAAAAAAAAAAAAAAAAAAGTGTTTGTTAATAAAAGATTGTTTGGGTGTAGGAACAAGCAAGAAAAGGAGGTTACTGCAATGGGAGGAAATAAGCCTAACAGATTTTCCAGCCAGATCTATTTCACTGAATCCTGATTAAGGAGGGAAACGAAGGAATGCCTGAGTGCAGAGGGCCGCAGACAGAACAGAGCTAGATCGCTGAGAGGAAGACAGTCTAATCAGAGCCAGACGGGCCCCACCTGACTCCTACTGCAGCTACGGGGGGAAGAAAAGGGGACTAGAAGGTTCAGCAGGAGCGTCTCTCCTTCTGCAGCTCCATCGCTTCCCACCTCCACCCCACTCCCACTGCTCTGTAAGGAGGCATGGAAGCTGTGGGGAGGGGAGGCAGCCCAGTCGGATATTCCAGAAGGAGGCAGGATGGTGTGAGCTCGAAAGCCCTGCAATTGCTGGAGCAACGGTGGCGACACTTGAGTTATTCACAAAGGCTGGAATTCAAATGAGGCTGGCGCTGCTCCAAGTCGCAGTAGCTTAGGAGGAGGGAGAAAGGCATATTAACTATTCATCAAGATCCGAGCGTTGCTGGGGCGCTGAGGTTCTCCATCTGCATCCCTCCTTCTATCATTGATTTCTAGAGGGGGGAGGGGCCTTCTCCAGAAGCACTTGATCTGCCAGTCTCTGAGCTGGAGGTGGGGCCGGGGGGGCTGAAGTTAGGCAGATTTGTCTCGTCACATGATGGAGGACCTGTATCATGTGATGACTCCGGTGATGTTGGAGGCAGCATGTGACTCCCAGGGCTACGTGGGCTCAAAAACAATTTAAATACAAAAACACAAGCAGGTTCCCCTCCTCTCCTTTGCCTTTTGGTCTGGCTCTCCCTTCCCTTTGGGTTGGCGCCGGCCTAAATGGAAAACCCGTCGTCTTGCCTGCGCTAACCTGTGAGCACCGGGTACCTGGAGGCCAAGGCCCCTCTGCTGGGGGGGGGCGGTCCCCCGGGAGCTGTACCCCATCATTCCGCAGCCCGGTAAGTTCCTGAGCACTTGGAGCGATCGTGTGTGAAGCCGGTCTAGACTGCCTCATTAGCGTGCACGGGCGCCCTGGCTGGGCGCGCTGGCCGGGAAGTGTCGGCGGGCTCTGGGGACCCGCGGCTCCCGCCCCGCCAGACAGACGCAGGCTTCCTGGGGGCAGCGCTGCGCGGCGGTGTCGGGTGGCGTGTGCGCCCCGTCTCTGCAGCCAGCCTTCCCTGTCTTCTCCCTGCTCTCTCTTCTCAGCCTATCTTACTTCTCACCTCTTCCCTCTCCACTCCCCTCCCCTTTTCTCTCTTCATCACCCCCACCCTCTCTCTCTCTCTGTCTCTCCTGGCTTTTCTTAGGAGTCCCTCTCCCCTGGACTGTAAACATTTGGAGAAGTACCTAGATTTTACAATCTTTCTGTCCAGAGTCTGAAGGACCAGCTTCTGGGGACCTGATGGTTGGACATGTACCCAACAACCCCTCCTGAGATGGTTTGCTAAGACAGTGCAGAAGGCCCAGCTCCTGTCCTGCATGTGTGCGTGCCTGTATGTGTTAAGGGTGACTGATGGGCTTCCTGGGGCCATCAGAACTGTTTCTTGGGTGGATGTCTGCTGGCTCCAGATCCCAGCTCACCCAGGGGGATCATCAAGTGATAGGAGCAGCTGTTACAGCAGTTAGGAGACCCTGTCCTCTGACCCTAAATGATTGACTCTCCGTGGGAGAAATCAGGTGTGAAAGCTGAAGTCAACATCCAGTGCTGAAGGCTTAGGGGCTCGTTCAGATGTCATGAGGCACCTCTCAGAGATGGCTTAGAGTTTGAGACCACACCTTGGCAAAATGAGGCAGAGCGCTGGCCGAGAAGCTAGCCACAGGGAAGACACATGTAAATTTAATCACGGCAGTGTCTGTATCCACAGAGGAAAGACATGGTGGCCATGTCAGAAGCTCCTGGTTCACCGTTCTCTAGGTGTGCTGGCATCTGTTCAGCAAGAAATAATTAACATTTTAAAATATTTATTTATTTGGCTGCGTTGGGTCTTAGTTGCAGTGCATGGGATGTTTGTTTTGGCAAGCGGGCTTCTCTTTAGTCGCAGTGCGTGGTCTTTGATGCTCCAAGCCCTCTGGGGTATTAGTTCCCAACCAGGAATCAAACCCGAGTCTCCTGAATTGGGAGGGGGAT
Organism: Cervus elaphus; assembly: GCF_910594005.1. Classification (NCBI taxonomy): domain Eukaryota; kingdom Metazoa; phylum Chordata; class Mammalia; order Artiodactyla; family Cervidae; genus Cervus; species Cervus elaphus. The sequence goes on from NC_057824.1 coordinate 36,295,290, forward strand.
TCTTAACCACTGGACCACCAGGTAAGTCCCAAGAATGAACAATTACTGAGCATGATCCACCCAGCAATTCAATGTGGAGATGCTATTTGTATCCCTATTTTAGAGATGGGGAAACTGAGGCACAAAGCAGTTTGTTAGGTTACTCAGTTTGTAAGTGATGGAGCTAGGATTTGAGTCCAGGCAGCTTTTCTCCAGAGCCTGCACTGATAACCTCTATGATAAATTTCCTTCCCCCAAATACCTATCCCCAATCCTATGTGCCTGGTGGTGTGCAAGGCTTGGGGCTACATTTGTGAACAAACAGAGACATCTTGTTCTCATGGAGTTTACAATCCAGTGGAAAAGGCAACTAATAAACGTATCGTCACACAAGACTGTGTATTGTTTCAAATGAGAGTATTTGCTAAGAAGGAGAATAATAGGGTAGCATGAGAATATATAACCAGAGACAAATTTCAGTTGGGGGGCACAGGGGAAGAGTTGGTCAAAGGAGTCCCCTTTGCTGCTGTAATATTTAAGTCATGATTTGAAAGGAGAACAGGAGTCAACCAGGTGAAGAGCCAGGAAGAACATTCCAGGGAGAGGATAAGGGGTGTCTGAGAACTGGGACCACTTCAGAGGGAAAACAGTGGGACCATGAGAGGGGAGGCCATCCAGATAGTGTGGTCACAGCTCTTGTGGTTCAGTCGCTCAGTCGTGTCCAACTCTTTCCAACCCCATGGACTACAGCACGCTAGGCTTCCTTACCCTTCACTGTCTCTTGGAGTTTGCTCAAATTCATGTCCATTGAGTCGGTGGGTCATAGTAAGCCTTGCTAAAATGACTTGGGTTTCATCTCAAGATCAATGAAAGACCTTTTAAACCTTTTACATAGGGGAGTAGCATAATTGTATTTGGAATATGAAAAGACTCCTTCCAGAGGTGTATAGGTTAGTTTTTGCTGCCTTACAAAGCGCCCCAAACCTTAACGGCTTCAAGCAACCACCATTTATAGCTCAATGTGCTGCAAGTTGACAACTACAGCTGGGATCATCTGGACAGAATTACTTGCCTAGTTCACTCATATAGCCAGTCAGCTGGCAGGCTGGCTGGCAGCGGTTGATCTTAGATGGTCTCACTCATATGTCTACTAATTGGCAAAGGCAATTGAAACTGACTGGACCTTGTGTCTCCATGTCTAACAAGCTAGCTCAGTCCTCTTCAAATGATGGCTGGGTTCCAAATTCAACAAGAGAAGGGAAGCCCCAGTGCGTAGGCTCTTTCAAACACCTGCTTGCGTTGTGTTTTTGAGTGCTCCATTGGCCTAGACAAGTTACATGGTCAAGCTCAGATTGAAAGGATGAAGAAATATACCTCTTGACAAGAGGAGTTATAAAATACTATGCCTATTCATTTCCAGAATGCTATATGAATTTGAAATGGTAAGCTGGATGCTGTCTTCCTTTACTACGGCAAGAACTGAAAGCCAAGAGGAAGTTTAAAGCCGGTTTTGCTATGATTAGAGATGAACTTAGATTGGTCATATATCAAACTTTATTTTCTGCTTAGAATAACCAAGGGTCTGAGCATCTCTTTTGGATGTGAATCAGAAGAGGGTCTAAAAAGTGGTGTAGAAATATCCCCTCTTCTCATGGGATTATCTGGGAATGACTTGGAATTCAAGAAGACTTTGAGATTGTTACCCTAGAGTGAAATTTGGGCCATTTAGGACTTGGAGTGTGTTTCAGTGTTTTAGGCAAGACAACAGTGTGTACAAAGGCCCTGAGGCAAAGTAGGTGGCTTATTTGGGGAAATAGGAGGCATTAGTGTAATGTAATTGCAGTGGAGATGGCATGGGAGTAGACAAATTAGAAAAATATTTAGGAGGCAGAAAGAACAAGCCTTGCTGATGAACTTGATTGGAGTTTAAGAAAAGAGACATAGTCATGAAGACCTGCAGGTTGGTGATATCATTTCCTAAGGTGGAAAGATTAGGAGAGGATCATAATTTTGGTAGGGAAGAAGATAATGGGCAGGGGAAAAAAACAAGCATTTTATCAAGTTGGTCAAATGTTGCTGAGATGGTGAGTAAACTGAGGACAGGAAATTGTCTGTTCAAGTTGGTAACGTGGAGGTAGCCGAAGATATTGACGAGAACAATTTTGGTGGAGCAGTGATGATGGAAACCAGATTGGAATGTGTTAAGGAGTGAATCCCTAGGAGCTCAGTGGTAAAGAAGCTGCTTGCAATGCAGGAGACCTGGGTTTGATCCCTGAGTTGAGAAGATTCTCCGGGGAAGGGAATGGCAACCCACCCCAGAATTTTTGCCTGGGAAATCCCACAGAGCCTGGTGGGCTGCAGTCCAAGGAGCCGAAAAGAGTCGGACTCAACTGAGCTACTAACACTTTCATTCTCAAGGAATGAATAAAGGTGAATAAACTTCAAAGAGGAGCACAGAAATCCGGCATCATTTAGATGTGGGTCAGGGTTGGGGATCTCGCTCGCTTTTATCTTTGCTTTTGAAAAATAAAAACAAGAGCCTGTAGTTTATGTAAACTGTTGGAGTGGTCCAGTTGAAAGGGAGAGAGGGAATTGGGATCTAAAGTGTGTGTGAATAAAGAGGTGATGATAAGGTTATTTTATTTTATTTGTTTATTTGGCTGCACCAGTTCTTAGTTTCGGCACTCAAGACCTTCCGTCTTCATCGCAGCATGCGGGATCCTTAGTGTGGCGTGCAAACTCTTAGTTGTGGTATGTGGGATCTGGTTGCCTGCCCAGGGATCAGAATTGGGCCCCCGGAGTTGGGAGCACAGAGTCCTAGCCACTGGACCACGAGCAAAGTCCCAGATTTTTATTTTATTTTTTTAAAAGGAGGGAATAATGAGAAAAAAGATGGAGGCAATACATGATGATTTGGTGCTGAGAGGATGAAGGATTTCCCATCAGCCAACTTTTATTTTCCCAGTGAATTATAAGACAAGGTCATTAGCAAAGAGAAAGGAGATAAGAAGAGGGAGGAGGTGAACATATAAAACGAAGAGGGTGCGATAAGCATCCTAAAGAGAGGATCAGGGCTGCTGGGCCCAGCAGAGTGCCTACTGAAAACAGAGAGCATGGATTTAAAATCATCTCCTTTTCTCCAGTAACATTTAAGTGCTGGGTTCAAGAACCTGGAGAAGTTGGAGTGCAAGTCAGGTTGAAGTTTTACTGAATGAATTCCACAGGAAAGAAAAGGGCCAGATGTTGAAGGGGTTTTCAGAGGAATGGATTGTCCAGGTGAGCCACAGAATCCAAGCTGGGACAGAGTGGGAATGGAACCAGGAAGGGATGATGGAGGATGAGTTAGTGGTAGGCTTAGCAGAATAGAGGTTTGATGAGGTGAAAGACTGCATTCTTGGAGGCAGTCTAGCATCATCATCACCTGGGAGCCTCAACCTAGATTTTCTGAATCCAAGTCTGCATGTTAACAATCCTCAGGTGACTTATAGGCACACTGAAGATTTAGAAGCAATGATCTAGATTGTCTTGTGAAAAATAAATGGTGCTATTCTGGGCAGAGTGAGAAGTCAGTGAACCCCAAAATGTCTTACTCCTTTATTTTTTCCCCTTCAAAACAGATCTTGATTTAGCAAAAGTTCCCTTTTTAAAATTTGGTCCTGGTTTTTATTTTAATTTTATTATGCATAATCCCAAATGTATTTAGAAATGTAGTGAAAACCAGTCTACCAACATTAGTTTCACTGATTTTCAACTCGTGACCAATCTTGTTTTCTCTATAGCATCCCTCCCCGCACCCCAGCAAGACCCTCACCACCATCAAACAAGTTTATCTTTTTTTTTTTTTAACCAAGTTTATCTTGAATCAAATCTTGGACATGATATAATTTCACCTGTAAATATTTCATCAACTACCTCTAAAAGACAAGGGCCCCCTTTTAGAACATAATCACTGTATCATCACCACATCCCAATAAAATCAAGAATAAATTCTTCTTATCAGATATCTAGTTAGTGTTCACATATCTGCAGTTGTCATGTTTGTAATAATTTGTTTGCATGAGCATCCATCCAAATTACGGTCTAAACCTGGCAATTGGTTAATATGTCTCATGTCTTTTATAATTTATAGGTTCTTTCTTTATCTCTTCTTTTTTTCCTTGAAATTTTGTATTGAAGAAACAAAATGATTTGTCCTCTAGATTTTCCCAGAGTCTAGACTTTGCTGATTGTTTGCCCAGGGTATCATTGAATATGTTCCACTAGGTAATTAGACCTAAAGAGAACTGCTTTTGAAAATACTTTTATGGTGAAATGTACAACACATAAAATGTTTATGTATGAATACATACATATATACAGATAGCCTGGGCTTCCCAGGCGGCACTAGTGATAAGAACCCGCCTGCCCATGTAAGAGCTGCAGGAGGTGTGGGTTCAACCTCTGAGTTGGGAAGGTGCCCTGGAGGAGGGCATGGCAACCCACTCCAGTATTCTTGCCTCGAGAATCCCATGGACAGAGGAGTCTGGCAGGCTACAATCCATAGGGTCGTGCAGAGTCAGACACAACTCAAATGACTTAGCCCACACCCACACATACATATAGCCTGAAGAATAAAAATATCCTTGTAACACCCACCTGGTGCCTTGTTTATGTTTTTTATTTTGACTGTGCTGAGTCTTAGTTGTGGCACGTGGTGATCTTCAATCTTCGTTGCAGCATATGGTCTCTTAATTACTTCATGCGAACTCTTCGTTGTGGCATGTGGGATCTAGCTCCCTGATCAGAGGTGGAACCCAGTTCCTCTGCACTGGGAGGGTGTAGACTTAGCCACTGGACCACCAGGGAACTCCCTACCTAGCGCCTTGTGTACATATGAGTGCATATTAATTGCTCAGTCGTGTCTGACTCTTTGCAGCCACATGGACTGTAGCCCGCCAGGCTCCTCTGTCCATGGAATTCTCTAAGCAAGAATACTGGAGTGGGTTGCCATTCCCTTCTCCACGGGATTTTTCCCACCCAGGGATTGAACCCAGGTCTCTTGCACTGCAAGCATATTCTTTACCATCTGAGCCGCCGGGAAGCCCCACCTAGTGCCTTAGAAGCCCTTCAATAACATCCCTCTTCATCTTCCCTAGAGGTAATCTCTATCTTGACTTCTGTAATAACAATTTTTCTTCTAGTTTTATTATTTATATATATATATATATACACATACCTAACCAATATATTAGGTTTTCTCTCAGCTTTTTGAGTTGTATGTAAATGTAATCAGACCATACATGTTTTTCCATGAGATTTATTTTGCTGAACATTTTATTTTTGAGATTCGTCCCTGTTTATGTATGTAACTATAGTTCACTCATTTTTGCTGGCGTATAGTAATCTTCCATGTGGATGTGCTAGTTTATTTATCCATTCTACTATTGTTGGACATTTGGCTTTCCTCCTCAGTTTGGGGGTATCGTGAATAATACTGCTCTGAATATTCTTGTACCTGTCTTATGGACTTGGGCAAGAATTTCTCTAAGCTATATACATAGGAGTGAAAGTGCTGAGTCATGGAGTATGCGTAAGTTCAACTTTACAAGAAAATGCCAAATTATTTTCTGTAAGTTGATTTTGTTCCCTTCCAGATCCTTATACCTTTTCCTTTATGTTGTCATGGCCTTATTATACCAGCTAAGTTTTCTAATACAATATAATAGAAATGGTGATGGCAATTATCCTTGTCTCATTCTGATCACAAAGGGAAAACATTGAACATTAAACTGATTTTTTTTTTTTTTTGGTTGAATGCGGATTTTTAGAGTTTTCTCTCCTATCAGATTAAGAAAATTCCTATTCTTTGCTTGGAGTTTTTTTAAATCATGAATTATTTTTTAATTTTATTGAATACTTTTTCTGTGTCTTTTCTGATGATAAAATGATTTTCCTATTTTAGTCTTTTAGTGTAGTGAATTATACTGATTAATTCTCCCTTTTTTCTACCTTTATTGACATATTGACATATATATATATATGTTTAAGGTAAACAATGTAATGATTTGATACATGTTTATATGGTGAAATGATTGCTACAATCAGGTTATTTAACACCTTCATCCTCACATAATCACCTTTTTGTGTTTGTGATGATAACATTTAAGATCTACTCTCTTAACTTTCAAGAATATGAAAGTGAAAGTGTTAGTTGCTCAGTCGTGTCCCACTCTTTGTGACCCCATGGACTATAGCCTGATGGGCTCCTCTGTCCATGAGATTTCCCAGATTAGAATACTGGAGTGGGTTGTCATTTCCTTCTCCAGGGGATCTTCCCCACCCAGGGATCAAACCCGGGTTTCCTGCATTGCAGGCAGATTCTTTACCGTCTGAGCCACTAGGGAAGCCTTTAAGAATATAGCACAGTATTATTGAGTCTGGTTAGCAAAACTTTTTCATTTTACAGCTGAAAGTTTCCACCCTTTGACCAACATCTTCCCAGTTTCCCCCATGCCCCAGCCCCTGGCAACTACCATTCTACTATTTTTGTGAGTTTGAATTTTTTAGATTCCACATATAAGTGAGAACATATAGTATTTGTCTTTCTCTGACTTAAAAAAAAAATATTTGGCTGCTTTGGGTCTTAATTGCAGCATGCAGGATCTTCATTTGCTTCGTGCAAGATCTTTCATTGTGGCTCATGGACTGTAATTGCAGCTCTCGGGCTTAGTTGCCCCTTGGCATGTGGGATCTTAGTTCCTCGGTCAGGGATCAAACCCACGTCCCCTGCACTGCAAGGCAGATTCTTAGCCACTGGAACGACTGGAACACCAGGAAAGTCCCCCTGTCTGACTTAGCTCACTTAGTACAATGCCCTTAGGATCCATCCATGTATCACAAAGGCAGGGTCTCCTTTTTTCTCTGGCTGAATAATGTGTGTGTGTGTGTGTATACCACATTTTCTTTTTCCATTCATCCATTGATGAACATTTAGGTTGTCTTGGCTATTGGGAACAATGCTGCAATGGACACGAGGGTATAGCTATCTCTTTGAGACAATGATTTCATTTCTATTGGATATATATCCAGAAGTGGGATTGCTGGGTGATATGATAGTTCTATTTACAATTTTTTGAGGGATCTCAGTAGTATTTTCCATAGAGCTAAGTCACTTCAGTAGTGTTCAACTCTTTGCGATCCCATGGACTGTAGCCCATCAGGCTCCTCTGTCCATGGGATATGCCAGGCAAGAATGTTGGAGTGGGTTGCCATTTCCTTCTCGAAGGGATCTTCCTGACCCAGGGATCAAACCCACATCTTTAGGTCTCCTGCATTGGCAGGCAGGTTCTTTACCACTAGCGCCACCTGGGAAGCCCATTTTCCACAGTCGCTCCAGCAGTTTATATTTCACCAACAGTGACCCAGGGTTCCCTTTTCTCCACAGCCTCACCAACATTTGCTGTTACTTGTCTCTTTGATAACACTCATTCTAATAGGTGTGAAGTGATACCTTGTTGTAGTTTTTATGTGCATTCCCTTGATGACTAGTGATGCTGGGCATCCTTTTATGTACCTGTTGGTTGTTTGTCTGTTCTTTGGAAAAATGTCTATTAAGTTCTTAGCCCATTTTTTTTCTTAGCCCGTTTTAAAATCAGGTTATCACTAAACCTGACATTGAGGTGTACAAGTTCCTTATTTACTTTGGATATTAACTTCTGATCAGATAGATGATGAGCTTAAATGGGAAAAGAATTTGAAAAAGAACAGGTACATGTATATGTATGACGGAGTTGCTCTACTGTACATCTGAAACTAACATAGCATTGTTAACTATACTCCAAAATAAAATAAAAAATTAAAAAGATAAATGGTTAGCAAATATTCCCCCCATTCGGTAGGTTGCCTTTTTATCTTGCTGACTGTGGGTTTTGCTCTGCCAAAGTTTTCAGTCTGACGTAGCCCCACTTGTTGATTTTTGCTTTTGTTGTCATATACCAGAAATTGTTGCTAAGACCATTGTCAAAGAGCTCTTTCCCCATGCTTTCTTCTTGTAGTTTACCATTTTGGATCTTCTATTTAAATCTTTAATCCATTTACAGATCATTTTTGTGGGTGGTAAAAGATAGGAGTTCAATTTTATTATTTTGCATGTGAATATCCAATTTTCCCACCATCTATGGAAGAGATTATCCTTCCCCTATTGACTATTCTTGGCTCCCTTATAAAATGTTAGTTGACTTTACATGTGTGGGTTTATTATCTCGGCTTTTGATTCTTTTTTCCTTGGTCTATGTGTCTGATATTATGCCAGTACCATACTGTTTTATTATTATAGCTTTGAAATAAATCAGTAAGTATGATGCCTCCAAGCTTTATTCTTCCTTCTCAGAATTGCTTTGGCTCTTCAGGGCTTTTGTGGTTCCATACAAATTTTAAGGTCACTTTTTCTATTTTTCTGGAAAATGCATTGGGATTTTCATAGCGATTGTTTTGAATCTACAAATGCTTTTGGGTAGAATGAACATTTTTAGAAATATTAATTTTTCTGATCCACAAACACGGGATATTTTTCCATATTTGTGTCTTCAATTTCTTTCATCAATACTTTATAATCTACCATATACTTTCATATCCTTGGTTAAATTTACCTGTAAGTATTTTATTTTTTTAATGCTGTTATAAACAGCATTATTTACTTCTTTTTCAGGCAGTTCATTGTTGGTGTATAGAAATGCATCTTTTATAGGTTTATTTTCGTATCTACAACTTTACTGAACACATTTACTAGTTTTAACTTTTTTTTGTCTTTTTGGTGGAGTCTTTAGGATTTTCTATGTATAAGATTATGTCTTCTGCAAACAAAGACACTTTTACTTCTTTCTTTATGATCTGGGTGCTTTATATTTCTTTTCCTTGCCTCATTGTTCTGGCTAGGACTTCTAGGACTACATTGAATAGAAATGTTGAGACGGAGCACCTTTGTTTTAGTCTTAGTGGGAAAGCTTTAACCTTTCACCATTGAGTATGGTATGAGCTGTGGGTTTGTCATATATGACCTTTATCATGTTGCCTGTTCAGTCACTCATTTGTGTCCGACTCTTTGTGACCCCTTGGATTGCAGCACATCAGGCTTCCCTGTCCATCACCATCTCCCGGAGCTTGCTCAAACTCATGTCCAGAGTCGGTGATGCCATCCAACCGTCTTGTCCTCTGTCATCCCCTTCTCCTCCTGCCTTCCCTCTTTCCCAGATCAGGGTCTTTTCCAGTGAGTTAGTTCTTTGCATCAGGTGGCCAAAGTATTGGAGCTTCAGCCTCAGCATCCAATGAGTATTCAGGACTGATTTCCTTTAAGATTGACTGATTTGATCTCCTTACTGTTCAAAGGACTCCCAAGACTTCTCCAATACGTTAAAAATCATCAATTCTTCAGCACTCAGCCTTCTTTATGCTCCAACTCTCACATCCTTATATGACTACTGGAAAAACCATAGCTTGGATTAGATGGACCCTTGTTGGCAAAGTAATGTCTCTGTTTTTTAATGCACTGTCTAGGTTTGTCATAGCTTTTCTTCCAAGGAGCAAGCATCTTTTAATTTCATGGCTGCAGTCACCATCTGCAGTGATTTTGGAGCCCAAGAAAATAAAGCCTGTCACTGTTTCCATTGTTTCCCCATCTGTTTGCCATGAAGTGATGGAAGTGGATGCCGTGATCTTTGTTGTTTGGATGTTGAGTTTTAAGCCAGCTTTTTCACTCTCCTTTTACCTTAATCAAGAGACTTTTTAGTTCTTCTTTGCTTTCTGCCATAAGGATGGTTTCATCTGCATATCTGAGGTTATTATGTTAAGGTATACCCAATTTTTTGAGAGGTTTTTTAAATCATAAAAGGATGTTGAATCGTGCCAGGTACTTTTCTGCATCTATTTTTAAAATTTTAATTTATTTATTATTTTTGATTGCCCTGGGTCTTCATTGCTTTCTGCAGTCTTTCTCTCTAGTTGTGATGGGTGGGGCTACCCTTTGCTGCAGTGAGTGGGCTTCTCATTGCAGTGGCTTCTCGTTGCAGAGCACAGGTTCTAGGCGCTCGGACTTCAGTAGTTCTGACACACAGGCTCAATAATAGTGGTTCACAGGATTAGTTACTCCACAGGAGGTGGAATCTTCCTGGACCAGGGATCGAACCTATGTCCCTTGCATTGACAGGAGGATTCTTATCCACTGCACCACCACGCAGGTCCCTTTTTCCTGCATCTATTGAGATGATCGTATGATTGCTATCTTTCATCCTGTTAATGTGATGTGTCATGTTTATTGATTTGCATATGTGGAACCGTGTCTGCATCCCAGACATAACCCCACTTGAGCATGGTGTATGATCCTTTTAATGTGCTGGTGAATTCAGTTTGTATTTTGTTGAGAATTTTTGTATCTATACTCATCAGTGAAACTGGCCTATGGTTCTCTTTTCTTGCAGTGTCCTTATCTGGCTTTGACATCATGGTCATCCTAGTTTGTGAAATGAGTTTAAGAATTCTGTACTCTTCAATATTTTGAAAGTGTTTAAGAAAGAATGGTGTTAATTCTTCTTTAAATGTTTGTTAGAATTCATCAGGGAAACCATCTGGTCCTGGAGTTTTCTGTGTTGAGAAGTTTTTGATTACTGAGGTATTTCCTTACTTGTTATTGGTCTGTTCATATTTCCTATTTCTTAATGATTCCGTCTTGGGAGGTGGAATGTTTCTAGGAATTTATCCATTTTTTCTTACATTATTCAATTGGTTGGCATATAATTGCTCACAGCAGTCTCTTATGATCCTTTGAATTACTGTTGTAGTATCTCTTCTTTCATTCCTTATTTCAGCTATTTGGGTTCTCTTTTTTTTTTTTCTTAATCAGTTAAGCTAATTCCTGATGGCTTCCTGACTTCCCTGATGGCTCAGATGGTAAAGCGTCTGCCTACAATGTGGGAGACCCAGGTTTGATCCCTGGGTTGGGAAGATCCCCTGGAGAAGGAAATGACAACCCACTCCAGTATTCTTGCCTGGAAAACCTTATGGATTTTCCTCCCATGGAGGAGCCTGGTAGGCTATAGTTCATGGGGTCACTAAGAGTCGGACCCGACTGAGCAACTTCACTTTCACTTTTCACTTTCAGTCAAGCTAAAGCTTGGTCAATTTTATCTTTAAAAAAAACTTTTAATTATGTTGATCTTTTTTTATTGTTCTTTCTAGTCTTCATTATGCTCCAATCTCTTTTTATTTCTTTCTTTCTGCTAATTTGGGGCTTGGTTTGTTCTTCTCTTTCTAGTTCCTTGAGGTATACAGTTTTCTGGAGGCGCACAGAGCTCATGGTTTGCCCAGAAAGGGGGATATGAATAAGAGGACAGGAGCTAGCATGAGCTAGGCTAAAAGTTTTTCTGAGTATTGTGAGGATAAGGACACCTAAAAATTTATTCTCCTTCCTTTCCCCTTGCCTTCTCAGCTCCCAGGTCGGAGGGGAGGGGGCTCCTAAGCAAGGAATAGCTGCCAGGTTTCTTCTATGATTCCCAGAGCTTTGGGCAGGCAGTGAGTGGGGCACGTGACTGCTTCCCCCAGCTCAGGGCCGCTTCTCTCTGCCTGTATCACTATGACAGATAGTGACACAGTTCCCTTGATCACATCATTCTCATCCACCACCACAAGTCTGTGAATCCCTGCTTCCACTAACCTGTTGAGAAAGGTCTCCAGAGTCTCATGCAGGTAGCACTTAAAGCTACATTTAAAGTAATATGATCGATTTTTCAGGGCTTTGACTACAGACCCATCTAGGTTGTGGTGGGTCTTTTATGCTGCCTGATGGATAGCATCAGTGAAGAAGGAAATGGTAACCCACTCTTGTGTTCTTGCCTGGGAAATCCCATGGACAGAGAAATCCCATGGCTACAGTCCAGAGGATCCCAAAGAGTCAGGCGTGACAGAAGTGACTTAGCACGGATAACATCAAACATGGAATAGATGTTCACCACACAACCTTCCTCATTCACTGGCAGATGGTGTACAAAGATGCCCAGAGCCATGTCGAAGGGGTCATAGTGCAGAACATAGCAATGTTGGCATAGAAGCTAGTCTTCTATTAGACATAGACATGAATTCTGGCTTAGGAACTCAGTGATAAACACTTTGAGAAACTTGAGAATGCACTTGTGGGTGAGGATGTACAAGACATTGCTTGATTCTGGGTCAATAACTGGCAGCCTGTGGATCTTGTTTTGAATTAATGAAAAGACAGCATCAAACAAGTTGGCATTAGGAGAAATGCAGACAAGTGGCTTAAAGAAGTCCTGTATATACACCTCCTTCCAAGTTTCTATCTTGTATTCTTCCAGCTCATAGCTCTGTACCAAGGCTGATTTATAGTAATACTGCAGAATATTGATGAAATTGGTGATAGCCCACATGCCCACAAGTCCTTGCTTTTTAGTATCCCAGAAAGAGGCAGCTTGTATACCTGCAGGAAGTAACAAATACAACCAAACTGGAGCTTGTGAGAATCAGGTCATAGCAGCCAGAAACTTTATAAAGGAAGGATATATGCTATTGATGGATTCTGGGGTCTCTCTCTTTTGTAATTAATTGATTTTATTTATTTCTGGCATGCAGGATCTTTGTTGTGGCACATGGCATTTTTCGTTTGGTGTGAGGGCTCTTCCTTGTGGGATGTGGGCCTCTCTCCAGGTGTGGGGGAGTGGACTCCAGAATGCCTGGCCTCAGCAACTGCCACGTGTGAGCTCTGTAGTTTGGGCATCTGGCCGTAGTTGCCCCACCACATGTGGGATCTTAGTTCCCGACCAGAGATTGAACCTGTACCCCCCCGTGTTGGAAGATGGATTCTTAACCACTGGACCCTCAGGGAAGTCCTGATTCTGGAGTCTCTTGAGGACATTCATTTTTCCAGAGTTGGAAACTCTCAAGAAGTGACCATCTCCATTGCAAGAGGCCCTGGCTGGGTTCATTTGCTCTAGAAACCTCATTTTCTTTTTTTTATTATAAAGGTATTTATTGCTTTCGGGCTTCCCTCATGGTTCAGATGGTGAAGAATCTGCCTGCAATGTGAGAGACCTAGGTTCGATCTCTGAGGTGGGAAGATCCCCTGGAAAAGGGAATGGCTACCCCCTCCAATATTCTTGCCTGGAGAATCCCATGGACAGAGGAGCCTGGCGGGCTACGTGCAGTTCATGGGATCACAAAAGACTCCGACACAACTTAGCGACTAAACAATTACAACAACAACAAAATAGATAGTGTATTTCCTGTGTTTCATGAAGTTAACTAGTTGCTATTATAGGTACAATAAGAATTAATCCTGTTTTCTGACCTCCTGAGAAAAATATTTTAAGGTAAGTGTTAGTCGTGTCCAACTCTTTCTGGAACCCATGGACTGTAGCCCACCAGGCGCCTCTGTCCAGGTAAGGAATTGCCTATTCATTGAGCACGACTCAATAACTGGAGTTGACTCTTGATAAACCAGGGAACAGTCAGGCACAGTGGGTAAATTATGTTCTGTCATCTTATAATTCTTAATAATTCAGCTGTCATTCTAGACTTTTTTGTGTCTTTGTCTGGAGAATGGAGAGAAATAAAATTTAGGCTGCTATTCCAGACAAGGTAAAAATCTGGAGTGTCGGGGGGAAGGAAAGGCTTCTAAAGGAAGCCTTCTAAAGGCTTCCTTCTAAAGCTTCTAAAGGAAAGGCTTCTAGAAGACTCTAAAATTGGGTGCTGCAGGGTGAATCAAAGTTTACGAAGGTGACACGGGGAGAAAGAGAGGGCATTCTAGACAGAAGGAACAACAGATCACAGATAGAAGACATCTTCAATGGGGATAGAGAGGCTGCGTGCATTTGTGAGGAGTTCAGGAAGGCAGATCGAAGGGGCATGGTGGGGGCCAGGTAACATGGTGTCCTTGAGTTAGACAAGCCTGGGACCAAACTCCTGCTTGGCCTCTAGTTAGCTCTGCAACCTTGAGCAAGTACCTCTGTAATATTCATAGTTCCCTATCTGTAAATTCATAAGAACAAACCAGTACCTACCTCCTAGGGTTACTTACTGTGAGCTGGAAATAAGAGAGTCCATTTAAAATGCTTAAAATGACACTTGATCATGAGTATCATTTAAGGGCTCGGTCAATAGAAGTGTGTGGTTGCTATTGTTCCTGTCATACTAGTAACAATGCGTGTGTGGGCATACACACTAATAACAATAGTTCTTTTATGTGAACCAAGGGACTAGATTATGAAATGGTTTAGAGACCATGTTTAAGAGTACAGGCTTTTTCTTTTAGGTCAATGTTTCTAAAATGTGGTCAATTAATCTATAAAATTAACAGTCCTAAAGCAGCTTCTGTGGCAAAAGCAACAAAAAGATACCTGTTCAAAAATTTTATGAATTTGAGATGAAAGAAAAATTATCAAATACCATTATGCTCTTAAAAAGGGTTCACACATAGAGATGGCTCAAATTGGACGGACCCTTAAGGTGTAGCTAAAATTATTAGGCTATAGTTTATTTTAGTTATATCATTGGAATATTATTGTTTATGTGTGTAAGGTTTGCATTTTTTTCTTGTTACTATTGTGTTGTGTTATGACTCTGATTAACAAAAATAGATTAATGACTGAAAAAGTGATTCATTGAAGTGTAAAAGCAATGATAAAAATAGTACAAAAACTACAATTCAGAATCGTAATTAGTGAACAGGATTTCAGGATCTGTTGGAACAAGAGCATCTGTGAGCATGATAAATTCCCTCAAGCAGCTGAAAGGGAAAGTGTGAATGGGAAGGGTGGCTATGGATATCTAAAAACAGGACTTTATTGAACCAGGGGTTTATTCCCCTCCTGTCTCCAGGGTGCACTCTGTATTAGAAAACTCTGTCAGAATGCTTTGTGATGCTCTCAGAGGTTTCACATCACTTCTGAAACAGAATAACCTGGAGACTTCCCTGGTGGCCCAGTGGTTAAGATTCCTTTTTTTTAAAGCAGGGAGCACGGGTTTGATCCCAGGTCAGGGAACTAAGATCGCATATGCTATGCAGCACAACCAAAAAATAAGCAAATGAAAAAACAAAATAGAATAACCTTATAGGTCAACCTGGAGAAGGAAATGGCACCCCATTCCACTATTCTTGCTTGGAAAATTCCATGGACAGAGGAGCCTGGCAGGGCTACAGTCCGTGGGGTCACAAAGAATCGGACACAACTGAGCATGCTTGCGTATGGGTCAACCAGTAGTTTTTCCTGAACCAGGCACAAAATAGTATTTTCTGGTATGAAATCGATTTATTTTATTTCTAAATGCGAAGAGGCCAAAACAGTAGCATCCACAGATGCAAGCCATGCTTGGGCCAACATGTTTATAAAACTGGCCTCAAACTCAGGACAAATAAAATGCTGGGAGAGGAAGCCAGAGCAGTCATGGGCAAACCTAACATCAGGACCGGATGCTGCATGGCACAAATGACACGCAGAGACGCGGGACTCTTCTTATTGTAACGACGACAGCCAGATCTTGTTTTCAGTTCAGTTCAGTCCCTCAGTCGTGTCCAACTCCTTGCGACCCCATGGACTGCAGCACGCCAGGCTTCCCTGTCCATCACCAACTCCCGGAGCCCACTCACACTCATGTCCATTAACTCGGTGATGCCGTCCAACCGTCTCATCCTCTGTCGTCCCCTTCTCCTCCTGCCTTCAATCTTTCCCAGCATCAGGGTCTTTTTAAAATTTTTTTAAATAGTTGAGTAATTTATTTTGTTTTACAGTTAAGTAAAACTATAAAACAAAACTATATTTTGTTTTTATTTGAGTAAAACCACAGAAAGGGAAAGATATACTCAACTGAATGCAGAGTTCCAGAGAATAGCAAGGAGAGATAAGAAGGCCTTCTTAAATGAACAACTCAAAGATATACAGGGAAGCAATAGAATGGGAAAGACTAGAGATCTCTTCAAGAAAATTTGAGATATCAAGGGAACATTTCATGCAAGAATGAGCACAGTAAAGGACAGAAATGATGAGGACCTAACAGAAGCAGAAGAGATTAAGAAGAGGTGGCAAGAATACACAGAAGAACTATACAGGAAAGATCTTAAGGACCCGAATAATCACGATGATGTGGTCACTTTCGTAGAGCCAGACATCCTGAAGTGTGAAGTCATATGGGCCTTAGGAAGCATCAATATGAACAAAGCTAGTGGAGGTGATGGAATTCCAGCTGAGCTATTTTAAATACTAAAAGATGATGCTGTTAAAGTGCTTCACTCAATATGTCAGCAAACTTGAAAACTCAGCAGTGGCCACAGGACTGGAAAAGGTCAGTTTTCATTCCAATCCCAAAGAAGAGCAGTGCCATAGAATGTTCAAACTAACATACAATTGTGCTCATTTTACATGCTAGCAAAGTTATGTTCAAAATCCTACAAGCCAGGCTTCAGCAGTACTTGAATCGAGAACTTCCAGTTGTATAAGCTGAGTTTAGAAAAGGCAGGGGAACCAGAGGTCAAATTGCCAACATTTGTTGGATCATGGAGAAAGCAAGGGAATTCCAGAAAAACATCTACTTCTGCTTCATTGACTATGCTAAAGCCTTAGGCTGTGTGGATCACAGCGAACTATGGAAAATTCTTAAGGAGATGGGAATATCAGACCACTTTACTTGTCTCCTGTAAAACCTATATGTGGGTCAAGAAGCAACAGTTAGAATCAGACATGAAACAACTGACTGGTTCAAAATTGGGATAGGAGTACAACATGGCTGTATATTGTCACCCTGCTTATTTAACTTACATGCAGTGTGTGTGTGTGTGTGTGTATGTTAGTCACTCAGTCATGCAGAAATGCTGGGTTAGATGAATCACAAGCTGGAATCAAGATTGCCAGGAGAAATATCAACATCTCAAATGATGCAGATGATACCAATCTAATCGCGAAAAGTAAAGAGAAACTAAAGAGCCTCTTGTTGAGGGCAAAAGAGAAGAGTGAAAAAGGTGGCTCAAAACTCAGCATTACAAAAATTAAGATCATGCCATCCAATCCTATCACTTCATGGAGAATAGAAGGGAAAAAAATGGAAGCAGTGGCAGATTTTCTTTTCTTGGGCTCTAAAATCACTGAGGACGGTGACTGCAACCACAAAATTAAAAGATGCTTGCTCCTTGGAAGGAAAACCATGACAAACCTCGACAACATCTTAAAAAGCAGAGATATCACTTTGCCTACAAAGGGCCATATAATCAGAGCTATGATTATTCTAGTAATCACGTATGGTTGTGAGAGTTGGACCATAAAGAAGGCTGAGCACCCAAAAATTGATGCTTTCGAATTTTGGTGCTGGAGACTCAAGAGTCCCCCTAGACTGCAAGGGAATCAAACAGGTCAATCCTAAAGGAAAGCAACCCTGGATATTCATTGGAAGGACTGATGCTGAAGCTGAAGCTCCAATACTTTGGTCACCTGATGGGAAGAGCTGACTCATTGGAATAGACCCTGATGCTGGGAAAGACTGAAGGTGAAAGGAAAAGGGATGAGGATGAGATGGTTAGGTAGCATCACCAACTCAATGGACATGAGTTTGAGCAAACTCCAGGAGACAGTGGAGGACTGAGGAGTTCAGCATGCTACAGTCCGTGGGGTTGGAAAGAGTCGGACATGACTTAATGACTGAATAGCAACTACAAGAAAACCACTAGTGGGAATAGAATAAACCAGCTCTTTGCATCTCTTTGGTACCTTTATGAAAGAGAAAGACATACCTTATAATTTTGAATTCTTATTATCAATTCATCTAATATTTTTGTGAGATATAATGCAGATTAGAAGTGTATTTGAGGTCATGCTGATGGAGGACCAGACATGTGTCCAGCAAAGAAAGGTTTGGCATGTCGGTATCTACTTTTTTAAAAAAGTATTTATTTGTTTATGTTTTGGCTGCCTCAGGTCTTGGCTGCCTCTCGTCTCAGAGGATGAGATGGTTGGATGGCATCACCAACTTGATGGACATGAGTTTGAGCAAGCTCCAGGAGTTGGTGATGGACAAGGAAGCCTGGCGTGCTGTAGTCCATGCGGTCACAAGGCATCAGACATGACTGAGTGACTGAACTGAACTGAACTAAACGGGTCTTAGTTGTGTCAGGCAGGCTCAGTAGTTGTGGCTTATCGGTTTAACTGACCATGGGGCATGTTGGATCCTACTTCCCCAACCATATTGGGACCCACGCCCCCTGCATTGGAAGGCAGAATCTTAACACTGGAGCACCAAGGAACTTCCCATATCTATTGTTACAAAAATGTACAACCACTTCAAAACCTCATCAGTTAAATAGTAGGAATCTATTAATCTCATGAGTCTGTTAGCCATTGGAGTGGTTCTTCTCATCTCAGCTAGGCTTACCTTGGTGTCAGTGACAAGATGTGAGCAGGACCAGCGGTGTATATTGTGGAGCTCAGAGCAAAATGCCAGGCCCCTTATTTAGACATTATGAAGAATTTTAAAGTAATGCCAACAGAACATTAAACCAAGCATGGGGTCTTTCTTACCATCGGACCCTGTGTGACTGCAAAGGCCAAGAGCCATGAAGCCAGACCTAGCTGTGGGTCATCGTGGAGGCAGCTCTGCTGCCCTCAGCTGGGTTCTTCCCTGTGTCTGAGTAGCAGTGTGACTAGTCTGGGTTAGCCTTGGCTGGACGGCGGGGGTAGCTATCCTCTGTCCATCTCATCCTTTAGCAGGCTGGCCCAAGTGTGTGCATGTGGCAGAGGGACAGGGGGAAGGACAAGCAAGCCCAAACACGCTGGCACTTCTCAGGCCTCCGCTTTGTCACATTTGCTACCATCCCACTGGGTCACCGGTGGGCTTCCCAGGGGGCACTAGTGGTAAAGAAATCACCTGTCCATGAGAGATTCAGCTTCGATCCCTGGGTCGGGAAGATCCCCTGGAGGAGGGCACAGTAACCCACTCAGGTATTCTTGTCTGGGGAATCCCATGGACAGAGAAGCCTGGTAGGCTACAGTCCATGGGGCTGCACAGAGTCGACATGACTGGAGCAACTTAGCAAGCACACCGCATGCACACATGCATGCACATTGGGTCCCAGCAACTCCTATGGCCAACCCAGAAGTAGAGTGGAAGGGTGCTACCACACTATGACAAAGGGGTGAAGAATTAGGGCCACTTTTGCCTTGTACCTCCCTCGACTACTCAAAACTAGCTCTACCCTGGTGCTAAAATTGCACACTGTTTTATTTACTAAGAACAGTTAAGAATGGTGATCTTCACAAAGTGGAGAAGAAGGAACGAAAATTGTTAGCCCCATCAAATCTCTATGATGGAGCATATGTCTTTCCCATGTGTCTTGCAAAGAAATGGGTGGCATGGACCAAAACTGTTTTTCTACCCTAAAGTGTGCTGGCTATCCAGGGGGAATGTACTCATGTGAAAAACTAAAACAAGGGAGGAGAGAAAATTTCTTTATAACACTAATAATGCCAGGAAAAACCAGAGACCAGAAATCATCCTTGTTGTCCTTACCAGGGTTGTGAGGAAATGTTATCTCAAAGGTTTCCAGTGGGTGTCAACGTGCCATGGGCAGCAGGTTGAAAATCTCAAATCTCTCATTTCAACCTCATCGGATATTCAGTGAAGAAGATAACACATCAGGAAATTGAACTGTGATGCAAGAGGCTTTGTCAGCCAGCACCGAGTCTTCCCTAACACTTGATTTTTGTCCATTTTCTGGAGAAAGACATCAGTGACATTGAGCATATTTAAAAACCATTCAATGTGCCAGAAAACATGGAGAAATTCTTTCCTGAGCTGAATGAAAACAGAAAACTTTAGAAATTCATTTGCAACTATCATCCAAGTTAAAACATCCAAGGACTTCCCTGGTGGTCCAGTGGTTGAGAATCTGCCTGCCAATGCAGGGGACATGGGTTCGATCCCTGGTCAGAGAAGATCCCACATACCACAGGGCAACTAGGCTGGTGCCCCATAACTAATGAGCTCGAGTTCTAGAGCCCATATGCTACAACTACTAAAACCTGCACACCTAGAGTCCATGCTCCCCAACAAGAAAAGCCATGGTGATGGGAAGGCCGTGCGCAGCAACTAGAGAGTCCCCTCCTCCCCACAACGAGAGAAAGCCCATGAGCAGCAAAGAAGACCCAGCACAGCATAAATAATAAATATTTTTAAAAATCCAACCATACAGCCTTTGACTTAACTGCTTGTAAAATTGGCCTTCAATGAGAGACTTCACCGCTGTTTCTAGGTATATATCCCCATCAAAATATACACAACACAGTGTGTAGGGCCACCGAGCATTTGCTGCCCATCATTCTTAGTCATGGGCTTCCCAGGTGGCACTAGTGGTAAAGAATCTGCCTGCCAATGCAGGAGATGCGGGTTCCGTCCCTGGGTCGGGAAGATCCCCTGCAGTAGGAAGTGGCAATTCACTCCAGTATTCTTGCCTGGGAAATCCCATGGCCAGAGGAGCCTGGCAGGTCTCAAAGATTTGAACATGACTGAGTGATTGAGAATGCATGTATTTGTAATTTTGCTTTCTAATTTAGCAGATAAATGGAATCTGTCATTAATCCAGATATACATACACATGTGTATATTACATACTCTAAAGATTGATGGCAAATAATAGTATCCTTTTTGCTGATTTGTCGTTCCTCACCATTCTGCCTTTGCTATTTCAACTTTCTATCCAAACTCTGGATCTGAGTATATTTGAATACTTCTTTTTAGTAAGCCTGGTATATGGCAGTATCTAAACTCTTGCTTCCTGTTATCCAAAATTCAGGTACCAAGTGTGTGTATCCCTTGCTATATGAACTTGATTTCCAAACCCAAGGTCAGAAGATAAATAGGTTTGATAACAAGGGATACTTGAATACTATGAATCTTAAGTTATATATTAATTTTATTATTTAAACTTTTTGTGACTGTTTACCTAAAATTGGAAGTTTTCATATGCTCCAGGCAGCTAATAAGTGGTTATTAAACACTGAAAATTTAAGAAACACTCCTTTCCTTAGGGAATGGGAAGGGGTGGAGATCATTGAAAGAAATTTTTAATAAATGGGAAAATATAATCAGATCTGCATTTTCAGATTATTCAGTAAGATAGTGTTGAGTTTGGAAGATGGCACATCAAATTCCATACTGGGGACTTCCCTGATGGCCCAGTGGTTAGGAATCCACCTGCCAATGCAGAGGACACGGGTTTGATCCCTGGCCCAGGAAGATCCAACATGCTATGGAGCACCTAAGCTTGGGCACCACAGTTACTAAGCTTGCATGCCACAACTACTAAAGCCTGAGCTTTAGTATGTATGCGTAGTATGTATGCTCCTCAACAAGAGAAGCCAGGGCAATGAGAAGTCTGTGCACTGCACCTAGAGATTACCCCTGCTCACTACAACTAGAGAAAGCGCCACACGCAGGAACAAAGACCAGCCATAAATTCATTAATCAAAATAAGTAAACAAATGGAGGTACCTGTGTTCCCAAAAAACTACTGAAAAAAAAAAACAACTTGATACTGGCAGACTTTATTCTTTCTACAAATACTCAGGTACCTGCTGAACAGAGTTTGTATTGGAGGATACAGGAATGGAAAGATTGCAATGGGGGTCTATTGTTCTGAGTCCAGCCTCGTGGAAGTGACCACTATTCACACAAATTACCCAACAATTAAATCACAATTGTGTTAAGTCCTGATGACGAATCAGGAGTGGCTCAGAGAGGTGGCGTGGAGATGGAAACCGTTCTTAGAGAAAGATGAGACCTGAAGGTGAGAGAGGAAGGAGATGAAAGATGATTCCAGTTTTCTGGTTTAGAGCCTGAGGTTATTGACAGAAAAAGGAGGGTGGATTTAAGAGGAAGTGATTTGCCCTCTTTTGATAATTAAGTGATGTGCTGTGCTGAGTCACTCAGTCGTGTCCTTCTCTTCTCGACCTATAGCCCACCAGGCTCCTCTGTCCTTGGGGATTTTCCAGGCAAGAATACTGGAGTGGGTTGTCATGCCCTCCTCCAGGGGATCTTCCCAACCCAGGGATCAAACTCAGGTCTCCCACATTGCAGGAGAATTCTTTACCATCTGTGCCACTAAGTGATAGACATGATGAATTTGAACTGCCTCTGAGATATGCAGGATAGTTGTCTAGAAGGCAGGTGTGCACTTAAATGTGGAGAGAGAAATCTGAGCTGCAGGTACATATTTGGGGATGGACTGGTAGCTATGGAGACGGACTCAGCTTGTCCACTATCCTTAATAGCTTCTCCTCTGGCCTCAGTCAAGGCTATAGACAACTGTTTCTGCAGGGCAAGGTATTTTTTTCAACCAGCTTCCATCTCTTAACTTCCACTTTGAACCTCCCTACTTTGGTTTAGCCTTTATAGTTTTCTCCTGCCTTGAATCTATATATTTCCATTATGAATTTTTTTTTTCTTTTTGGTTGCTCAACTTCCATTCACTCTACTTCTGCTAACGGCTTCTGGGCTTTACTTGAGGCTTCACCTTCCCCCACCACTCTAATCCTATGTAGTTCTGGTAATACTGATTCCACCCTGATTTTGGGGCAGGAGAATCTATACCTGTGATAGAGGCCTGGCTAACCAAAGTGTCCTGGTGATAGTGATTACCTCAGGGTTGATCGCGTGATCAGAGTAGGAAAATAAAAAAGAGATGCCATGAAAGCTTTGCTGAGACTTCTGGCATAAAGTCAGGGGTTCTTTCCCTCTTAACGTAAACCAAAAATGACATAACGGTAACATTTCTACAATAGTCTTGTAGCCACAAGGCTTTTGAGAACAGAGCGAATACTGTGAGAGAAGCCTGAGAATGAAGAAAATGGATCTTGGTGATCTTGTTGAATTTTACTTAGGGAATTTACTTTTACTTAGGGAATTTAACCCATTGACATTGATTGTGATTACTGTTTCCTCCTGTTGAATTTCTTTATTTTTATTCATTTAATACAGTGGTTCTCAGATACATAAGTCTGACCCCATCCCACAGATGCTAATTCATTTGGTCTGGGGTGTGCTCTGGCTGTTAGTATTTTTTTAATTAATTTGTATTGGCCTATAGTTGCATTACAACGTTGAGTTAGTTTATACTGTCCAGCAAAGTGTATCAGCCGTACATGTACCTATCTCTCTCTTTTTTTCTTTCTTTCCCGTTTAGGTCACTAGAGAGCTTTGAGTAGAGTTCCCTGTGCTATATAGTAGGTTCTCACTGGTTATCTCTTTTATACACAGTATCAGTAGTGTATATACAGCAATCCCAGTCTCCCAATTCATCTCACGGCCCCTTCCCCCTTGGTATCCACATGTTTGTTCTCTATGTCTGTGTCTCTATTTCTACTTTGCAAATAAGATCATCTGTACCATTTTTCTAGATTCCACATGTATGTATTAATATGCGATATGTTTTTCTCTGACTTATTTCATTCTGTATGGCAGTCTCTAGGTCCATCCACATCTCTACAAATGACCCAATTTCATTCCTTTTTATGGCTGAGGAATATTCTATTATGCACATGGCCCACATCTTCTTTATCCATTCCTCTGTTGATGGCCATTTAGTGGCCTTTGGTATTTTAAAAACTTCCCCAAGTTGTATATGCAGCCAGGTTTGAGAATTCCACATCTAGCAGTCACTCTTGATTTTTTTAAATGTTTTATTATAAAATACCACATGTACAGAAAAATAAGACACTCAGGAAAAAAACATAAAGCAAGCAAAACTCAACTTTACCTCGAGAAATGAAATATTACTGGTACCCCAGAGCCTCCTGCATGCCCCATTTCAGTTCATCTTAAATCTCCTGCCAGATATCTTCTATCAATACCTAGGCTTACTCTATGTCTTCAGCATCCCTGGAGCAATTCAAGCCATAACCTGCTTTCAAACCCCTTCCTGCCCTCACTCCAATGTTGAATGAAGTCTTATGAAATTGTAGTTCCAGGTCTTAATTTTTCTCACAGTATACATGTCTACATTTATTTAGATACAGTCATAAGTTTTCCTAGTGTTTTTTTTTTTTTTTTTAATTTGGCTGTGCTACATGGCATGTGGAATCTAGTTCCTTGACCAGGGATCGAACCCATGCCCCCTGCATTAGAAGGTGAAGTCTTAACCATTGAACTGCCAGGGAAGTCCTCAGTGTATTTAGACACCATGTTTCTTGTATCCACCACTTCTTTGCCTAGAATTTGCAGTGTTGGAAGCTGGAGCACTGTTAGTCCGAATGAGAACCTCTGTCCTTATTCCAGGAGCCGGTTTCTGAGATTTTAAGGGATGGGGTAACTGTACTGCCTGATTAGGTGGTACATTTATATTCTAAGAAGACAGGTATTCTCTCCTTCTTGGTAGGTACTGTGTATTCTTGGGGGCACTCCCTGCCTTCTTCTGCGGCTCCTGGAATTATTCAGAAGTGTTTATCTTGGAGAGCTGGCTAGATAGCTGTGACAGGGCCGGGCCCCAGAGACAACCTTTCCTCTTCCTCTCTGACCTCGGTCCCTATCGTTTTAGAAGCCCTTTAAGAAGGGCTCTGCTTCCCCATCCAGGCCAGCCCTTAAGTTCAGAGCCTTCTCTAGAAAAGTTATTCATGCCTTTGTTCAGAAAGTGGTCCTGGGGTCTTTATCCTGGGAACTTTCTCTGCCTGGAGCTGTCGACTAGAGGGCAGTGTCTGACCCAGCCAGGCCAAACGCAGCCTGGTACTTAATTACCTTAACAACCGTCCAGGGGAACCTCTCTCTCTCTTCATATTTGTTTATTCTAATCTTGGATTTCCCCCTGGCTTCCTTGGAAAGAGCTGCTTTTCCTCAGCAGAGTTTAGCGTCAAGTTTTCTCTACCCTAGTCTTGCCCTTGATTGGAAACTTTATAGAGTCTATCTTACAGGAATTCTTTATCATTTCTTTCTTTCTTTTTAAAAAATATTTATTTGACTGCTCCAGGTCTTATTTGCAGCATAGGGGATCTTTAGTTGTGGCATGCAAACTCTTAATTACAGCATGTGGGATCTAGTTCCCCGACCAAGGATCAAACCCAGGCTCCTGCATTGGGAATGTGGAGTCTTAGCCACTGGACCACCAGGGAAGTCCCTTCTTCATCATTTCTGATTTAATAATAGGACTCTTTCTTGTTTTTTGGCAATTATATATGCAGAAAATTTGCCAGACTATATAAATATTTTATACATAAATAATACATATTAAGTATACATAATTTTGTATATATGTGAATAATTTTGTATATATCAATAATATTTTTTCTGTCATTTTAGTGGAATTTGGGAGCACAGGAAGTAGATATCTATGCTGAGAAAATAAAATAGTGAGACAGGCATAAGATGGCATCTTATAGGGAGTAGCTACATATTTAGCATCTACATTTGGGCCTTAATGCATACAGGAGTATACTACAGTTACTTATATTTTTTTGGGAGGGGGGGCTGTGCTAGATCTTCCTTGCTACATGCAGGCTTTCTCTAGTTGTAGCAAGTAGGGGCTACTCTTTGTCGGGGTGTTCGGGCTTCTCTTTGCAGTGACTTCTCTTGTTGCAGAGCACAGGCTCTAGGCACACAGGCTCGGTATTGTGGCATCAAGCTTAGTTGCTCTATGGCATGTGGATTCTTCCTGGAGCTGAGATGACACCCATGTCCACTGTAGTGGCAGATGGATTCTTAACCACTGCACCGCCAGGGAAGTCCAGTTACTTCTATTTTAACTAATGCTCAGCTTGCTAAGGGCTTCCCTCGTGGCTCAGTTTGGTGAAGAATCCGCCTGCAATGTGGGAGACCTGGGTTCCATCCCGGGTTGGGATGATCCCCTGGAGAAAAGAATGGCTACCCACTCCAGTATTCTGGCCTGGAGAATTCTGTGGACTGTATAGTACATGGGGTTGCAAAGAGGTGGACCTGACTAAGTGACTTTCACTTTCACAACTTGCTAAATTTGTAAATCCAAAAACCGAATTTTCCCTAAGCCTTTAACATATGACTCACAGATAATATTGTTGTATTTATAAGTCTAGCTGTATCTTATCTAAAGTTAATGACTAATTTTCATTTGTTCTTATATCAATGCTAAATTAGCATGTAAATTTGACATAGTAAATTTTCCTAAATATTTAACATCATTTGCAAACTTGATTAATAACATTTCCGTAGCTTTGGCATTTTAACCACAATTACAGATTTGATTCTCTTCAGTGCTTCAAACGTCTGACAATGCAGACTTATAAATGGAATAAATGAGATTGCTAAGCACTGAAACACTGTTTACAGACCTAATAAATCTGAAGTTATTTACTAATCCAGAAGTTTTTTAACATTCAGTTTTAGTCTGAGTCAATCAAATTCTCTTAAATATTTTTAATTAAAGTCACAAATCTTCTTAAATCACTCAAATTCTCTTAACCCAACATTCTGCCTGCTTCACCTGTTTGTAGCCTGGCAACTGAAGGCAGCAGAGGAAAAACATGCACGATTAAGCTTATTGGTTTTGCTTTAAATTTATGTCCACAAATCTCCAGTAAGTCCCTGGTACTGCTTCTAATATTGTTTCCCCAATATATTTACTCTCCTGTATTCCCAAGTAGCTTTTTTTTTAAAAAAGGGCAGGATGGTTATTTATTAGCCTTTTTCACCTTTTAAAAATTATTTCTTTATTATTTATTTTTTCAGCTGCACCGTGTGGCTTGTGGGAGCTCAGTTCTCCAACCAAGGTCTGAACCCCAGCAGTGAAAGCCTAGAATCCTAACCGCTAGGCTACTAGGGAATTCCCTGAAACTAATATTATTTTTAATTATGGCAAAATACATATAACATAAAATTGACCATCTTAACCACCTTTTCAAGTGTCTCAGATAACTTTTCACAATTTGTCTCTCACTACTCTCAGTGGATGATCTCATTCACTCTGTAATTGTAAATATTGGGAGCAATTAGAAAAGAATGATTTTGTTTTCTTCCCACTGCCAGATTTGCCAGCTTGCCTACATCTGTGCCCTTTTAAGGTGCTCTCCCTCGTCTAATAGTGGAAGAACTGTTTGTGCCAACCTCTCCACCAAGCCTTGGATCCCGTCCCCCTCACCTGCTCAAGGACTCCGCACCCAACATTATCCCCATCCTGTCCTCTTCGTCAGCTTTTCCTTCTACTCATCCTTTCCATCAGCAAGCCAGAGTGCTGTCTTTAAAAACACAAAGACTGAGTTTTCTTTGGCTTTTCCTTTCCTTCCAGCTGCTACCCCATTATGGGAAAAGTTCCTTCAAAGGCCTGTCCACACTGTTTTCTCACCACTTTACTCCATATTCTCTATTCCATTTGTGTGTGCCCAGTCACGCCTGGTTCTTTGCAACCCCATGGACTGTAGCCCGCCAGGCTCCTCTGTCCATGGGATTCTCCAGGCAAGAATACTGGAGTGGGGTGCCATTCCCTTCTCCAGGGGATCTGCCTGACCCCGGAATTGAATTCTCATCTCTTGCATCTCTTGTATTGACAGGCAGGGTTCTTTACCACTGACGCCACCTGGGAAGCCCCCATTCTCTTTTTAACCTACTCCAATACTGCCCCCAAGCCCCATGCTTTATAGCAGTGGTCCCCAACTCTTTTGGCACCAGAGACTGGTTTTGTGGAAGACAGTTTTTTCACAGACAGGGGTGGGGGATGGTTTCAGGATGATTCAAGTGCATCACATTTATTGTGTACTTTATTTCTATTATTAGTACATTGCGATATGTAATGAGATAATTATACACCGCATCATAATGCAGAATCCATGGGACCCCTGGGCTTGTTTTCCTGCAACTAGACGGTCCCTTCTGGGGGAGATGAGAGACAGTGACACCCAAAGTGTGTTGCTTATGTCCAGTCTGCTCTATAATTTTGTTTTGGTTTTTGTCACTGCGGAACACCTTGCTTCACAAAGATAGGATGTTGAACACAGAAGTGGGTTTTTCAGTGCTTTTATGGCATCTCAGGATATTCTGCCTTGACTTTAATCTAGAATGTGTGGAGATTTGAAGTTGTCTCAGACACGCTTTTCAGGCCACCATCATTTGCCATCTCAAGCAGTTGATCCTCTTCTAGCATGGACAAAGTTGATTCACCTGGCTTATTCACAAATGGGTCTCAGATCCATTCCTTCTCACTGCAGGGATTTTATGCGGTTCTGAAGTCATGCTCAAACTCTTTTGAAAAATGAGATAGGTGATCCGACAGGAGGTGAGCTCAGGCAGTGATACGAGCAATGGGGAGCAGCTGTAAATACAGATGAAACCTGGCTCTCTTGCCCGCCACTCACCTGTGCGGCCTGGCTCCTAACAGGCCACGGACTGGTACCTGTTGGGGACCCCTACTTTAGAGGACCCTGCTCAGACCCCCCTCTGGCTTTGCCCCTCCCCACAAGGGAAACACAAACCCCTGGATTTGCCCCCTTCCTAGACCTCACTCAGGATGCCTACGACCCTGTCTCAGTGGTCCCACACCAGTTCCCAGGGCCTGTGAGGGGCTGTTCCCCAAATCCAAGGGATGCAGTGTGTGCTTCTCTGTGCCTCAGAGGTGGCTACTGGCAGGAGAGGAGGGCTGGGGAAGCAAGTGTAGGTAAAACTGGACATTCAGTCTGAAGGGAGGGGAGGAAAAGGGGAAGGGGAGCAGGTCAGGGGCCAAGTTCTCTTTGTGCCAGTTCATTCTGATAAGGAACTCAAGGAGGTGGAGAATTCTAAGTCTGAACCTTGCCTGCCAATATATAATGAATATAATAATATTTTATTTAGCAGTTTGTTCCATTGATATTATTTAAATATTTAGATCTGTGATGTGTAGACCTCCACATGTGCTTTTGGCCCCATGAATGCCCGCTCTGGTCAGCCCCATGGAAGCTCTCTAGTGAAGGTCACTGATGACCTGCAGTTTGCCAGCCCAGTGGCCTCGTCTTCCTCAACCTCGCTGCAGCTTCTGACACAATGATTCACTTTCTCCTTGGTCTGCCTCCTGTTCCCTCTCCATCCGTTCATCTGTTCCTCCTCCTCTTCCCACTTACCCTAAATATGCCCCAGAGTTCAACATCACTCCACTTACTTAAATCCTTTCCTTTGTTACCTGAGGTCTTGTGTCTGTAAATACCAGCTGCTGCTGCTGAGTCACTTCAGTTGTGTCTGACTCTGTGCGACCCCATAGACGGCAGCCCACCAGGCTCCGCCATCCCTGGGATTCTCCAGGCAAGAACACTGGAGTGGGTTGCCATTTCCCTCTCCAATGCACGCTTGCATGCTAAATCGCTTTAGTCGTGTCTGACTCTGTGCGATGCCAGGGACAGCAGCTCGCCTGGCTCCTCTGTCCACGGAATTCTCCAGGCAAGAATACTGGAGCGGGTTGCCATTTCCCTCTCTGTTAAATACCAGCTACAGCCTTAGAATGCACTCCATCTCCCTGCTGATCACCTCCACTTGGGTATCTAAGAGGGACTCCACAGTTTACATATCCAAATTAGAATTCTTGATTTCCCTTACCAAACCTGTCCCCTCTTACCCCAATCCCTCCGATATCTTTCCATCATCCACCTAGATATTTAATCCAAAGTGCTAGATGTTTTTCCTAATTTCTCATTACCTGACATCCCACACCCAATAAACCCATATGGAAGATATTTGGCTCTATCGTTGTAACCTAACTTCAAACTATTCACTTCTCTTCAATTACACTGCTACCATCCTTTTCCAAGACAGTATCATCTTTCACCTTTAAGGGGCCTCTCAACTGGCTGGCCTGCCCCCATGTGTACCCCTCCTCATTACAGACTATGAATTCTTTTCGTTTTGTTTGTTTGTTTGCTGTTGGCCAAACCTCATGGGCTTGTGGGATCTTAGTTTCCTGACCAGGGATTGAACTTGGACCCCTGGCAGTGAAAGCACTGAGTCCTAACCACTGGACCACCAGGGAATTCCCGACAGACTATGAATTCTTACAGTAGCCCCAGTGGGCTTTTAAAGATCATGCACCAGACCACATGATTTCCTTGTTCAAACCCTCACCCCAAATTCCCTTCATGTTAAAAATAAAACCCAAGGACTTCACTGGTGGTCCAGTGGTTAAGAATCCTCCTCCCAATGCAGGGAAAATGGGTTTGATCCTTGGTCAGGGAAGCTCAGTTGGTAAAGAATCTGCATGCAATGCAGGAAACCCCAGTTCAATTCCTGGGTCGGGAAGATCCACTGGAGAAGGGATAGGCTACCTACTGCAGTATTCTTGGGCTTCTCTTGTGCCTCAGCTGGTAAAGAATCTGTCTGCAATTCGGGAGACCTGGCTTTGATCCCTGGGTTGGGAAGATCCCCTGGAGAAGGGAAAGGCTACCCACTCCAGTATTCTGGCCTGGAGAATTCCATGGTCTGTATAGTCCATGGGGTCACAAAGAGTTGGACACGACTGAGCGACTTTCACTTTCAGGGAACTAAGATTCCACATGCCATGGAGCAATTAAGCCCGCATGCTTTGGAGACCACTCACCACAGCTAGAGTCCATATGCCTCAATGAAAGACCCTGCATGCTGCAACTAAGACCCATTGCAGTCAAGTAAATTAAAAAAAAAAAGAAAGAAAGAAAATCCAGACTCCTTCCCCATGGTCTTCGAGACCCTACATGACCTGGCATCTACTTTGCTTTCAGTCTCCCCTCTCCATCGCTCACTCTGTTCCACCCGCCGTGCTGCCTTGCAGAGTCTGGAACACACCGAGCTCATTTCTGTTCCTGAAACGATGCTCTGTTTGCTGTGTGTGGTGCTTGGCTTCTTCGTGGCTTGCTCCTTCATACGTTTTAGATCTCAGTTCAGATACCTCCTCAGAGAAGTCTGCAAACTATACTCCCTTTCATGTCTATCACCTTAACTGTATTTACCTTCTGCAGAGTATTATCAATTACTTTTTAAAAATTGAAGTATAGTTGATTTACAACATTATACTAGTTTTAGGTTTACCACATAGTGATTTGGTATTTTTGTAGATTATAGTCTATTAAAAGCTGTTACAGGATAATGACTATAATTCCCTGTAGTATACCATATATCCTTGTTGCTTATCTATTTTATATATAGTAATTTGTGTCTGTTAATTCCATACCCCTAACTTGTCCCTCCTCTGCTTCCCTCTTTCCTTTGGTAACCACTAGTTTATTTTCTATATTTGTGATTCTGTTTCGGTTTTGCACATGCATTCATTTGTATTATTTTATAGATTTCATATACATGCGATATACTGCATTTGTCTTTCTTTATCTGACTTATTTCACTAAGCATGATATTCTCTAAGTCCATCCACATTGCTTGCTGCAAATGGCGGGATTTCATTCTTTTAATGGCTGAATAATATTCCATTGTGTGTGTGTGTGACATCTTTATTTATTCATCTGCTGTGGGCACTTGAATTGCTTCCCCGTCTTGGCTATTATAAGTAGTGCTGCTACTACATTGGAGTGCATGTATCTTTTTAAATTAGCGTTTTTGTCTTTTTCTGGATATATACCCAGGAATGAAATTGCTGAGTCACATGGTAGTTCCAAGTTTTGAGAAAACGTCCATACTGTTTTCCATGGTGGTTGCACCAATTTACATTCCCACCAACAGTGTACCAGGGCACCCTCTTCTCTATAACCTCTCCAACATTTAGTCTGTGTAGACATTTTTTTAATTTGTAGACTTTTTGATGACAGCCATTCTGACAGATGTAAGGTGATATCTCATTATTGTTTCAATTGGCATTTCTCTAACAATTAGTGATGTTGAGCATCTTTTCATGTGCTCATTAGCCATCTGTATGTCTTCTTTGGAAAAATATCTATTCAGGTCTTTTGCCCACTTTTTGATTGTGTTTTTTTTTTTAATGTTGAATTGTATGAGCTGTTTATATATTATGGATATTAACTCTTTGTTGGTCACATCATTTGCAAATATTTTCTCGTATTCTGTGGATTGTTTTTTTCATTTTGTTGATGATTTTCTTTGCTGTGCAAAAGATTTTAAGTTTAATTATGTGCCATTTGTTTAATTTTGCTTTAGTTTTGCCCAAGGAGACAGATCCAAAAAAATATTGCTATGATTTATGTCAAAGACTGTTCTGCCTGTATTCTCTTCTAGAAGTTTTATGGTTTCAGGTCTTACATTTAGGCCTTTTTTTTTTTTTTTTAGTTATTGTTGTTTTAAATTTTTTTTTATTTTTTAAATTATGAAAGTATAATGGTAAAGAATCTGCCTACAATGCAGGAGACCCAGGTTCGATCCTTGGGTCAGGAAGATCCCCTAGAGAAAGGAATGGCAACCCAATCCAGTATTCTTGCCTAGAGAATTCCATGGACAGGAGAGCCTGGCAGGCTACAGATCATGGGGTCACAAAAAGTCAGACACAACTGAACAGCTAACACTTTCAATAACACATTTACAGAAGTCTTGGAAAATATCGAACAAGGTTACATATAGTTCCACTGTATATCACAAATATTTTTTAAGTAGATAAATCAAGATTTCTAGTTGGAGTTTCCATATCAAACACTCAGAAGTTAATAGAATGAATATAACAGAGAAGTAGGGCTTCTCTGGGGGATCAGATGGTAAAGGATCTGCCCACAATGCAGGAGAACCCTGCAATGCACGAGACCCAAGTTTGATCCCTGGGTCAGGAAAATCCCCTGGAGAAGGAAATGGCAACACACCCCAGTATTCTTGCCTGGAGAATTCCATAGACAGAAGAGCCTGGCAGACTACAGTCCATGGGGTTGCAAAGATTAGGACAACTGAGTGACTAACAGGAAGGACAGAGAAATAGAAGGATATGTAGCCCTGAAAAGCACTATGAACCAATTCAACATAATTAAGATTTTTACAATTTTCACACAACAGTAGCATACAGATTCTATTCACATTCCTGTAAACTAAGAGATACTGGAACATATCCAGGGACATAAAACAAGGTGCAAAAATTTCATGGTCTAAAGGTATTGAAATTATACAGAGTCTATTCTCTTATCACTGTGTAGGTCTTTTCTTGGCAAAATTGGAGTATAGTTGCTTTCCCTGGAGGAGGAAATGGCAAATCACTCTAATATTCCTGCCTGGGAAATCCCATGGACAGAGGAGCCTGGCAGGCTACAATCCATGGCTTCATAAGAGTCGGACATGACTGAGCACGCACACATAATTGCTTTACAATGTCTTGTTACTTTCTGCTATACAGAAGCATGAATTCATTATATGTATACATATATCCCCGCCTTGAGCCTCCTCCCCATCCTGCTGGGCTTCCCCGATCGTTCAGCGGGTGAAGAATCCGCCTGCGATGCAGGAGACACAGGAGACGTGGGTTCGATCCCTAGGTTGGGAAGATCTCCTGGAGAAGGAAATGGCAACCCGCTCCAGTATTCTTGCCTTGAAACCCCGTGGACAGAGAAGCCTGAAGGGCTACAGTCCATGGGATCGCAAAGAGTGGGACACGACTAAGGACGCAGACATGGCCCATCCAGCTAAGACATCACAGAGCAGGGAGCTCTGCTCTCTGTTCTACGGCAGCTTCCCATTAGCTGTCTATTTTACCGATGGTGGTGCGTCTATGTCAATGCTAGTCTCTCAGTTCGTCCCACCCTCTCTTCCCCCACTGTGTCCACAGTCTCTTCTCTATGTCTGCATCTCTATTCCTGCCCTGCAAATAATCTGTACCATTCTTCTAGATTCCATATATATGTGTAAATACACAATATTTGTTTTTTTCTTTCTGACTTACTTCACTCCGTATGACAGACTCTGGGTTCATCCACTTCACTACAAATGACCCACATTAAGGTCTTTAAACCATTTTGAGTTTATTTTTGTGTATGGTGTGAGGAAATGCTCTTATCTCATTGTTTTACACGTGGCTAGCCCGTTTTTCCAGCACCACTTGGAAGAGATGGATTTTTTTTCTACCTTTTGTTTCCTTGCCTCCTTTGCCATAGATTAATTGACTATAGGTGCATCAATCACTTTTGAAGTAATATTAGTTGTGTATTTGTTTGTTCCCTATGCCCATCTGCCATCATTAAGGCATAGACTTCATCCGTCTTTTTTATCACCATATGCCTAGAGCTTCCTGTGATAATTCAATAAATAAAATTTCAAAATAAATGTACATTAGATATCAAAATTCTTTTAAGTGTTCCACACACATTAAATAGCATGCAAAAGTTACAAATTATCACAAGGACCATAGAAACTTTCTGCTGAACCTAAAGGGCTCAAGTTGGACCTATCTGTCCATCCCCTCTATTCTTTTTTCTATACTTTCCCATGTTTGTGAAGTCACTTCTCTAAGACAGCAGATTATCATCTTAGGGAAACTGAGGTTACAAGTTCAGGGACTTCAGGCAGTAATTACAAACAACAACAGAGGAAGTGGGATATGCTTTCTAGGGTGGGGCAATATCAACCATATTTTAATAACCTCAACTCTCTCTCATAATTACGCCGTATGTGATCTGTTTATGGCAGATATCCAGTCTGTCTCTTTCACCTAGAATTTAATATTGAATTCACAACCTAAGAATCATTTATTTTTCACATTCAGCTATTTTTTTAAAAGAAGTCTTATTCTCCATACAACTTTTTCTTCTTTAATTTGTAAAGCTAGAATTCTCTTTCACCTAAATTGCTTTACTTTTTATTCATGAGAATCTGTGCCTTTTTTTTTTTTTTTGCCCATTCCACTCGACTTGTGGGATCTTAGTTCCTCAAGCAGGGATTGAACCTGGGCCCTAGCAGTGAAAGCACCACGTCTTAACCACTGGACCACCAGGAAATGTCCCCCTGCCTTCTTTATATCGTACTTTCTCAGCTGTTTCATCATATCATTCCATGGACATTCCATTTGTTGGTTTTGGGGGAAGACTGTTGCTCTTTGAGTATCTATTTTGTAAATTTCCAGGACTCTTTTCTTACTGCTGATCGTTTTTAGATGATTCTCCTAGGTTTCAGGCAAGGAAAGATCGTTTTTGTCTCACTGCCAAGAGCTATACCTTGTTTTGTCTCCATGGTTTTTTGTTTGTTTTTGCTTGAGCTTCCAGAAAAACAACAAATGACAGTGGTCGCTCATATCCTGGTTTGGCTTCTGACTTGAAAGAGACAAGGTCTGGTGTTTCATTGTTAAGTATGATGTTGACTGTTGATCTGAGATTCTTTGATCATCCATTCCTTAATTCATTACATATTTATTGGTCCCCATCCAAGTGCATTGGGTTTGGCAATATGTAGGGCACTGAGCGCCTTGGGGAATGCAGTTTCCATGGCATGGTGCCAGCAGAAGCCAGATTGCAGTGGTTTGCAGAGAGGCATACGATGGAAACCTTCTTTAACACATGCCAAGAGTTTTCATCAGATATGAATGCTGCGTTATTTTTTATTTTTATTGAAGTACAGTTGTTTACAATGTTATGTTAATTTCTGCTATACAACAAAGTGATTCAGTTATATATACTTTTTTAATATGAATTATTTTTTAATGCTCTTTCAGCATTTATTAAATGATTTTTTTCTCATTTGACCTATAGGGATGACTGAACATATTAATATGTTTTCATTCATTTATTCAAGAAATATTTAAGTACTTACTATAAGCCAGGCACTCTTCTATTATTGTGACAATTTGTGATTTTGACAAAATGTAAGCTGTTGTGATATTTTTGCTATCAGGTTGTAAATATTCAGTGGTTTTTACAATACTAGGATAATTTCTACTTAACTGTGGTGTGTTATTCTTTACATTTTAATCACTAAGTCAAAGACCTTACTATTAATAATTCAAAGGATGCAAAATAATATAAAGACAGAAAGTTATCATCCAGTTTTCCAGAATCCCAAATGATATTCCCTATTGATAGATATTTCTGGACCTTTTTCTTTTTCAGTTTCAGTAAACTTTGAAAAAAAATCATTTGCAAGCATTTTATGGAGGATTTTCACATTGGTATTCATGGCTGAGGTACAGATGTCACAGTAGGAGAGCCACACCTGGCTCCACATCAGGTTGGCATCTCCTGCTAAATGGCACTTTGTTGCAGACCTGACCCATCTGTTCTGTCTGGGCGACATGGCATTCCCCACCCCCCTCCGCCCCATCCCCTGCTCTGGGCATGCAGGGAGCCATGCAGCAGTAGCAGAGATTCATTTGTTCAAAAGGTATTTACTCAGCACTTATCTAACTCCATGGAACTCACATTCCAGGCACGGCAAATAATAAACAAAATATATCAAATGTACAGGATGTTAGATGGTGATAATAAGTGTGGAGAGAAAGCACAGAAAAGGGATGGGAAACATTATCGGGAGAGTTTTGTTTGTTATTCCGTTGCTTGATCATGTCCAAGTCTTTGCAACCCTATGGACTATAGCCTACCAGGCTTCTCTGTCCATGGGGATTCTCCAGGCAAGAATACTGGAGTGGGTTGAAATTTCCTTCTCCAGGAGATCTTCCTGGCCAGAGATCAAACCCAGGTCTCCTGTATTGGCAGACAGATTCTTTACCACTGAGCCACCTGGGAAGCCCTATTGGGAGAGAGGGAAGCATAATTATTGTGGGAGGCTGAGTCTTTGCTGAGAGTTCAGACAGCAGTGGAGAATGGATGATCCACAGCTACTTACCACAGTATTCATGAATCCCCAAAACACCATGTTGAGCAAGAGAAGCAAGGCAATGAGAGGTATTCTATAGGATTCCGCTTATACAGAGCACAAAAACAGGAAGAGTGACCTGTGACATCACAGTCAGGTCAGCAGTTACTGCAGAGGTGGAGGAGTGTCTGGAAGGAGACACAGTGGGAATTCTGTTCATGGTCTGTTTCTTAACCCAGCTGCTCTTAACACTCTTGTGTTCAGTCTCTCAAAATTCATCAGACTGAGCATTTGTAATTGTGTGCCTTTTCTATACAAATATTACATGGTAACAGTTTCAGTATTTTTTTTAATTCAAAGTTAGCTGTCTCATCGGTGGATGGTACAACAAGCAGAAGACCCCTCCATGAAATCTGTTGCCTTGTCTTTCCCCCAGTATCTGGCACATAAAGGGGTTCACTACATGTGTATGTTTGAATGAATGAGTGAATCAGTAAACAAACGCATCTCTATAACCTCTAACTGGTTTTGTGCCTGCTTCCCTTAAGCTAATCATTAGGGGAAACTGAAGCAATAGTCATTTTTGTGTTTCATTATTATTTTTATTTTTTAGGTTATATTTATTTATTGAAGTATAGTTGGTTTACAGTCTTGTGTTAGTTTCAACAAAGCAATTCAGTTAGATGTACATATATATCTATTTTTTCAGAGTCTTTTCCCTTGTAGGTTATTATAAAATGTTAATATTAAATGTAGTTTCTCTGTGCTATACAGTAGGCCTTTGTTTATCTAATATATGATAGTGTATACATGCTAATCCCAAACTCCTGATTTATCCCTCCCTGCTTTCCCCTTTGGTAACCATAGTTTGTGTTCTATGTCTGTAGGTCTATTTCTGTTTTGTGAATAAGGCCATTTGTGTCATATTTGAGATTCCACATATGAATGATATCATATGCTATTTATCTTTTTCTTTCTGACGTACTTCACTTCATGTGATACTCTTTAGGTCCATTCATGTTGCTGCAAATGGCATTATTTTGTTCTTTTTTGTGGCTAATATTCCGTTGTATATATGCACTATATCATCTTTATTCATTCATCTGTTGATGGACATTTAGTTTGTTTCCATGTCCTGGCTATTGTAAAACAGTACTGCAATGAACAATGGGGTACATGTGTCTTTTTGAATTATGGTTTTTTCCAGATATATACCCAGGAGTGGGCATGTATTTTTTAAATTCTTTATGTCTCCCTTCTGCTTATATGAGAATAATAAAATTCATTCAGCAGACATTCAAATACTTTTAGGATTTAGAGTCAGGAGATCAAGTAAAATGAGGACAAAAAGTTTTCTGTTGAGTCTGGCAACATGTAGGTTCTTGATGGTGTTGAAAGCAGCTTCACTCTTGTGCATGTAACAGATACCAGACTGCAGAGGTCTGAGGGGAAGTGGGATCTGAGGAGCTGGAAACAGTAAATGCTGACACATACTTCAAATGCTTTAACTCTAAAAGTCAGGAGTGGATTGTGTGTGGTTGACAGTTTACTTTTTCAGTGTTTGTGTATGTGTTTATCATGGAAAATGAGCAAAACCAGAGCATGTTTACGTGCTAAAGCAGGAAATCAGTAGCCAGGAGTTGTTCAGTCACTCAGTCGTGTCTGACTCCTTGTGACCCCATGGACTGCACATGTCAGGCTTCCCTGTCCTACACCATCTCCAAGAGTTTGCTCAAATTCATGTTCATTGAGTCGGTCATACCATCCAACCATCTCATCCTCTGTCATCCCCTTCTCCTGTCCTCAATCTTTCCCAGCATCAGGGTCTTTTTCTAGCCAGGAGTAGTTTCATTCGTTTACTTCTGCATTCAATCTGTCAGTCACCCATGTGGTCCACAACTACTTATCAGTACCTTTTGTATCAGTTCTTGACAGTAACAAAGAGCAGTGAATAAACTGGACACAATCTCTGCCCTCCTACAGCTTACAGTCTATTAAAGAAGAGACACTGAAGACGTAGGTGACAGAAAGAATGATGCTGGCAGGGGTGTTGGATCAAAATACAGTAGGAAGAATTAGCATAGGCAAGAGACAGCCTTACAGTGAGACAGTGGTGATATATCTTTTTTCTTTTTTTTTTACAAAGGGATAAGGCTGAAAAATGGATACAAATGTTGCTAAGAAAAATTACTGGTGAAGCAGCATGGTGCATTCCTTTTAGACAACAGTGTGGAAAAATACATAAGATCAGGTGAAACCAGGCAGAGGACAGTAGGCTTAAGCCAGGCTATTTGCAGGACCTAGATGCTGGATGAAGACCTTCGAGATACCTAATTCAGCAGCTGCCCACCTTGATTCACAAATCAAACAGTTGTCAGGGGTGACTCATAAGACCTGTAAATAAGACTGTGTAGATGTCTGCAGAGTCACATCTGACACCAGGATCAGTAAGGCAGCAGAGAAGTTAAAAACCGCATGAAGCTTCCAATGAAAAATCTCGGAGGAAAAGGCCATACTGGAGAGGAGATGCTTTTTTGACAAGTTTTCTCCCAGAAAAGCATACGTATTGATTTTTGTTTTAGTTGAACACGAGCTGACGTCATTGGCCTCCCTGTAGGGCTTTGTATTAAAAAATGATTGTGTAACTCTCAGCTTAATGAGAACCTCACAGGATGGGAGGTGTGGAGAGACCAATAACAACCAGGGAGCCAACAGGTCCCTGTTACCCATCTTTCATGCGATTCCTCACTATTAAAGTGATGAGCTTTTCTTCCTTATGTTCTTTTCCCCCTTTCCCTTCTCTCTCTTTTTATTTTCAAGGTGGGTAATTAAATCCTCAATAAGTGTAACTCTATTGCTGTCAAAATATCAAGTTTTCAGATTATTATTTTTTAAAATATTAATAAAAACAAACTTTCTCTGTCCTTCCCTTGCATTCGGATAGGCTTTCTTGAGTGGGGAAGAAAGGGATGGAATTAGTTAGCACCCAAAATTGGCCTATGGATGTGTGTCTTATAGGTAAATCTGTATCACTGGCTGTATTTGGGAGGGAGAAAAAAAAACTTCAAAGCAGAGAATCACTAATATGATGCAACCCCTTCATTTCTCAGGTGTGAACACTGAGGCCCAGAGAGGTGATGTGATTTGCCCTAAGCCATGCAGCTAGTGGCAGAGCCAGGCCTAGAAGCCAGGTGTCCTGGCTCCCAAGACATTCCGCTGCCCAAGGAATGGAACAGGTAGTATCTCTCACACTGGGGGCCATGGGTCAGTCTTTTCAGCTCAGAGCTGCCTGGGGTTCCAACCCCAGAGGAAGCATCAGCTCAAAATGCTGACCGCTGAATGATGCAGGGATGAAATCTAAACTGGGTAAGAGACAGAAGGGGAGGTTTGACATGTCACCCTCGTGACTCTGAGACAAGAGTCCAATGGACCGTGCTCCCAAGGCATTGGTCATCTTCTCAAGGTGGATCTAGCTGGCTGTATCGTGTCCCCTTTCAAATAGCAAGGTGGTGAGTCACCTTCTGGCCATTCTGACACCTACGCTGTCTCCAGTACAGTTCACAGTGTTAGGAAAATCAGTGGCCCCTTGCAGAGGACAGTTGAGGAGTCGGGGAAAAAGAAAGTGAGGGAGACCAGTTAGGAGGCTTTCGTAGGGATACAGGAGGGAGATAATAAGGAAAGGCTGGCTGGTGGGATGGGCTGGAGCAGGGTGACATCACCTGGGTTAGTGGCTGGGAAAACTGGCTAGCAGTGGAAAGGTGGACAAAAATTGAAATGTACATCAAAATGGGAGGAAAAGAGTTCTTGCTTTCATATATCATCGGATGTTCTTAAGACTAGCATTGATAAAACCAAAACTACCTATGATGCTATAAGTAAGTTTTATTCTGTGTACTGTATATAAACCTGGGTACTGGTCACTGTTAACATGCATTGACCCCTCTGAGGAGTCTTAAGTCATAGTTTCCTTTTCCTTTATAGTGGTTATTTATGGAGCACCTACTATGTGCCAGGTTCTTTTCTGAGTACATGGCACACATCAAGTCAGCTAAACGTTGAATACGCTTGTCCTCATGGAGCTCATTCAGAGAAAAATGGCTACAGAAGCCAGTCTCTTGGGAAAAGCAATAGGAGAAGACAGCTAGGAGAGAAATAGCTAATTGAGATGATATTGATGAAAGTAATAGCCAGAAAGAATACGGTGAGTTTTACTGACTCCCTCAGAGGAAGATTTTTTTTTTTAGTTTTATTATTTCCTCTCTGATTTGGATACTTTTTATGTCTTTATCTTGCCTAAACTGCTCTGGCTCTGGTGGCTCAGATGATAAAGAATATGCCTGGAGTGCAGGAGACCTGGGTTCGATCCCTGGGTCAAGTAGATCCCCCTGGAGAAGAGAATGGCCACCCACTCCAGTATTCTTGCCTGGAGAACACCATGGACAGAGGAGCCTGGTGGGCTACAGTCCATGGGGTCACAAAGAGTCAGACATGACTGAGATACTTTCACTATGACATTAGTACTGTGTTGAATAGGAGTGGTAAACTGGGCACCCTTATCTTGCTTTTTGCTCTTAGAGGAAAAGCTTTCAACTTTTCACTCTTTTTTTTTAATTTTTTATCAGAGTATAGCTGCTTTACAATGTATGTTAGTTCCTACTGTACAGCAAAGTGAATCAACTGTCCATGTACATATATCCCCTCTTTTTTGGGTTTCCGTCTGATTTAGGTCACCACAGATCGCCAAGTAGAGTTCTCTGTGCAATACAGTAGGTTCTCAATAGTTACCTGAAAGATTTTTTTCTAGGCAGAGAGAACTGAGATAACAGAGTTGTCTGGATCTGCCCAGATCAGTGACTGTAATCTTGCAACTCCTGACAGGACCAGACACCCAGGAATAAACTGCCCCACAGAAGACACACGGGGATGGGCTCTGAGCTACGGCCAGGTGAGGAGGTTCAGACGTGCAGACAGGACGGAGTGTCTGAAGGAGTGATCCGTTCACGTGGGTAGTCAGACTTCAAGACACCAAGCAGTTTTGTCCCAGATGATTTCAACGCAGGAGTGTGGGGAGCAAGCCATGGGAAGTCTGGGGGCATCTGAGATCCGGCTAAGTCAGATAAGGGGTGAGCGTCAGTCATGGAGCTGAAAGCAGGGCTGTGGTCACTGAGCTGAGATTTGAGGAACATTTCCCACCTCTGGGAGGCGCAAACAACATCCCGAGCAAAGCACTGACCCAAGGACTCAGGCCCAGGAATGGGGAAGGGAGATGCCATCGGAACCAGAGCATGAAGTAGGGACTTGGTCACAGGAGCCCAGTTATTAGCTGGACCCTTCATCAAACCTGGCGTAATAGCCATGAACCTTTAAATCTCTGGGAATTAAGCCTCCATCCCACTGATGCACAGGACGTAGTCTTTAGAGAATGTGTTGTATGTCATATATTATCTGTAGGATATATTATATATAAGATGAAGGAAATGGGTAACATCTCCCTTCCCCCACCCCCACCAGGATGGAGAGAGAAGGTCATGTCTCTTGCTTCTTCTGTCAACAGTAATCCCCACTAGTGCCTCCTTGGTTGCCTTGGCATGGGATGGTTCCAGAGAGTCCTTTTTCTTGAATTAACCCAAGTACTCACTCCAAGACTCCAAGGATGGGTTTCTTAGCAGGACTGCTGGTTAGGGCAGGGACAGGGTCCTTATCTGCATCTGACTTAATCTTGGCGTGTTTCTTTTCACTCCCACCCCAGCCAGCCCTGTGCTTAGTCTCAGCTCATTCTCCACTCCACATTCCTTCCCATTTCCATCTCCCTGGCTTCCAGCTTTCTTGCTTATTCCCTATTTGGAGATTTAGCTCTCTCTTCACACGGGTTGGTGCCATCTTTGCCTGATTCTACATCTTCCTCCAGCTATGCTTCTGTAGTGGACATTATGTTTGATTCTCCAACCCGCCCTAATTAGTAGCGGCAACGCAGTTTGGCCCCCACACTGCCACAGATACCATGTTAAGGTTGGCTTCCAAACAATCCTTCTGTCTCTGCACCACTCAGCCCAGAATCAAAGTCCCAGGAGTAAGCATCTGACAGCCCAGGTTCATGGCTCCTTGGATCTGGTTCCACAGGTTTCCATGGTGTGGGAGCTGAGAGAGGAGGCAGGTGCCTTCAACTGCCCTCTTGTTAGACCTGATCACAATGGATAATTCTCTCAGCGGGAGATCTGGTGGTAATCAGAAGGAAGGGATTCTAATCAGTGCTGTCCAATAGAATAATAATGCAAGCCACATATGTAATTTAAAGTCTTCAAGTACCACATTGAAAAAGGCAGAAACAGATGAAATTAATTTTAATATTTTATTTAACCAATATTTCCCAAATATCATTGTGTCGACATGTAATCAAAATATAAAAAATTATTGGTGAGATATGTTCCTTTTTAAAAGTTTTGTTTTATTGAAGTATAGTTGATTTACAACGTTGTGTTTCTGATATGAAACAAAGTGATTCAGTTGTCATATATACATTTTTTTCATTATGGCTTATCATAGGGTACTGAATATAGTTCCCTGTGCTATACAGTCGGACTTTGTTGTTTATCCAGAAATGTTCCTTTTTTTGGTTGTTTTAAGTCTTTGGAATTCAGGGTGTATTTTACTCTCACAACACAGCTCATCCAGATGCTACATTTTTATTGGAAATGTTTGATCTATGTTTATATTTGGGGCTTTCCTGGTGGCTCAGCTAGTAAAGAATTCGCCTGCCAATGCAGGAGACGTGAGTTCAATCCCTGGGTTGGAAAGATCCCCTGGAGAAGGAAATGGCAACCCACACTAGTATTCTTGCCTGGAAAATCCCATGGACAGAGAGGATCCTGGCAGGCTACAGTCCATGGGGTAGCAAAATTGTCGGACACAACTTAGTGACTAAACAACAACAACAACATATTTATATTTACAGCTGAAAAAAAAAAAGCAACTAGAAACACATTCCCAAGTTCTTCCAGACCTGCTTAAAAGTTATCCAATTACTGAATCAAGTACCAAAAATCATTTGCCTTTAAAATTCACCTCCACATTGACAAGACAAATAGATCATTATTAGAATTGTTTGAAGCAAAAGCTTATCAGTTTCAAAGTTATTTTTGTCCAAGTTATGTTAATACATTGTCTCTTGTGTCAACTCAGTAATATTAAGATGGAATGTAAAGGAGTATTGCACAAATTGCAAAGTAATTCTAAATTTATTCTTCCAATTTTTGGTAGGTTTTGCAGATAATTGATATAATACTGCTTATCATTTAAAATATTTTATATGTTGATTCATATCATTAAAAGGTATAAAAATTATTATTGATTTACATTATAAAAAGTTTCCATTTTAAGTGCAAACCCTTGTACTTTTCTAACTGGGTCACAAGGAAGCTTTTTCTCTTTCCTTAGAGCTTCAGTGCATCTCATTCATACCCACTGTGATATCAGTAAGAAAACTTAAATCGCATTGCCATTTTTTATCTTTGATTCCTAAGTATTTGATAAGAGTTTCTTCTGTTTCAAGAAAATCTTGAGTTGGAATTGACAGTACAGTAAATCTCTGT
The DNA here is from genome assembly GCF_910594005.1 of Cervus elaphus. Taxonomy (NCBI): domain Eukaryota; kingdom Metazoa; phylum Chordata; class Mammalia; order Artiodactyla; family Cervidae; genus Cervus; species Cervus elaphus. The sequence continues at coordinate 36,339,500 of NC_057824.1, forward strand.
AAAATTCTCCCATGACTCAACCCACGAACATAGATTAGGATACAAGAGCATCACATTTATTGCTTTTTATTTCTTTCTATAAACTGGTGATGATTCACAGCATTTGAATGCATACACTGAAAATTTTTAACAACTGTACCCATAACACTTTCCATAGAATGTGCTTCTGAAAGTGAACACAAATATTTTCAATATATATCATACGGTGGGATAAAGCAATAAGGAAAACATCATTCTCTTATTTTGAAATTCCAATAAATCCAGCTTTTTAACATAGCTGGAGTACCATCTGTCATGATAGAAACTAATTTTTTTCATATCTAACTGAAATTCTTCTTTATCAGATGTCAAAGATTCAAATTCTAAATGGCAGTTTTTTAAGCCATGAATTTACAATGCTTCTGTACAAATTTGGAAGACCTTTAAGACTAAATATACCCAAAGTAGTCACAGGGCACTGCCTCATGCCATGACTCAGCTAAAATTTGCTATTTTTCAAATTTTGAATTAATTTATCTTTGATAAGTTCTTTTATTCTAGGAGCATTTGGTAACTTAATTGAAAATTGCTCACTTGTTTTGAAATATCTTTTTAGTTTCTTCCTCATAATTTTCTAATAAAATTTTCACAACTGAAAAAATAATTTCTTTTGCCATCTTTTCATTAAAAATTGTGCATATGTATACGTGTGCAATCTTTTTAAAATTTTTATTTATTATTTTTGGCTGTGCTGGGGTTTTGTTGCTGTGACAACCTTTTCTCTAGTTGTGATGTGCAGGCTTCTGGTTTCGGTGGCTTCTCTTGTTGCAGAGCAAAGGCTTTAGGGCTTCAGAAGTTGCAGCACAAGGCCTCAGTAGTTATGGCAGGCAGGTCAGCTGCCCTATGGCATGTGGAATCCTCTTGGAGCTGGGGTTAAACCAGTGTCCCCTGCATTGGCAGGCGGATTCTCAACCACTCGACCACCAGGGAAGTCCTGCCTCATGGATTCTTTTTTCAATGTTGAGAGGAAACTTATCAAATCAACTCTATGTTCGGAAAATGCCTCAATATTTTCTACCTTATTATTTTTAAAAATGTTTGTTTCTTAACAGAGCATTTTCATTTTGCTCTGCCATAGCAAATTGCAACTGACATTCATCGTGAAATTGGTGATGTTATCCTCTTCCAGTCCCTTTTTTCTTTACTATTTTGGTTGCTAGTTTCTGCAGCTCCATTGGATCATCAGTATACGCCTTCATTTTATACATTTAACAATTGATTTGTATGCAGAAAAGTAATTGAATTATATTATACTTAAAATAATACATATTGTTATTGTTCAGTTGCCCAGCAGTGTCTGACTCTTTGCGACCCCATGGACTGCAGCATACCAGGCTTCTCTGTCCATCACCAACTCCCAGAGCTTGCTCAAATTCATGTCCATCGAGTCAGTGATGCCATCCTACCATCTCATCCTCTGTCGTCCGCTTCTCCTCCTGCCTTCAGTCTTGCCCAGCATCAGGGTCTTTTCTAATGAGTGAACCCTTCAAATCAGGTGGCCAAAATATTGGAGCTTCAGCTTCAGCATCAGTCCTTCCAATAAATATTCAGGGTTGATTTCCTTTAGCACTGACTGGTTTGATCTCCTTGCAGGCCAAGGGACTCTCAAGAGTCTTCTCCAACACCACAGTTCAAAAGCAATTACAATTTAAAAGGTATCCTATCCATATAAAATATTCCAGTAAACACATTACAGTGATTTACATCAGTGCACAGAAAAAAAAAAAAAATCATTCAAACTGAAACAGTCCCCAAAAATCCACAAACAACAAACGCTGGAAAGAGTATGGAGAGAAGGGAACCTTCCTACACTGTTGGTGGGAGTGTAAATTGGTACAGCCACTATGGAGAATGGTATGGAGGTTTCTTAACAATCTAAAATTAGAAAAAAAAAATCTAAAATTAGAACTACCGTGTGACCCTGAAATCCCACTCCTGGGCATATATCTGGAGAAAAACATGATTGGAAAGGATACATGCACCCCAATGTTCATTGCAGCACTGTTTACAATAGCCAAGACATGGAACCATCCTAAATGTCCATTAGCAGAGGAATGGATAAAGAAGATGTGGTATATATATGCAGTGGAATATTCCTCAGCCATTAAAAAGAATGAAATAATGCATCTGCAGCAACATGAATGTTCCTAGAGATTGCCATACTAAATGAAGTAAGTCAGACAGAAAAGGAGAAATATTGTATGACATCCCTTATATGTGGAATCTTAAAAGAAATGGTACAAATGAACTTACTTACAAAGCAGAAAGAGACTCACAGATTTAGAAAACAAACATGATTGCCAGGGGGTAGGGATAGTTAAGGAATTTGGGAAGGTCATGTGTACACTGTTGTACTCAAATGGATAACCAATGAGTACCTACTGTATGGCACATGGAACTCTGCTCAATGTTATGTGCACCCAGGATGGGAGGGGTTTTGGGGAAGAATGGATACAAGTATATGTATGACTGAGTCTGCTGGTCACCTGAAACTATCACAACATTGCTGGTCAGCTCTACCCCAATACAAAATAAAAAGTTTTAAGTTTGAAAAAAAAACTGCATCAGTCCATATCCACCAATTAAATAGGTGATGTGTTTATATGTTATCCTAGGAATGTGCACAAGTGGCCGACCTATAACAGCATACACGTGCCTTCTATTATAAAAATAATATTTTACGCAATGCAGTTATTTGTTTGCCCTACTGAAATTCAATGTAACAAAAAAAAATCTGTTTTTCTGATTTAATTTTGAAATTTTAAATATTAGGTAAAGCTGAAAATTTTAGTTTTATTTCAAGTGCTCAATGCCTATGTGTGGCTAGTGGCTACTGTATTGGACAATGCAGCTCCGGAAATACAAAACAACCACAATAAACTGAGCGATTCTGTTGTTCAGTTTCTTCCCAAAAGAAATTCTGTACATGTGCACAGGAGGGCATGTAGAAGGAAGTTCTGGCAACATTGTAAACATTGTTTACAGGGGCCACCAACCAGAAAAATGTTATATCCATCAATTGGGTTATGGCCAAAAAAATTGTGATGTATCCATTCTAAGGAATTTTGTGTCACAGTTTAAAATAGATCTCTGATTAGGTTTTCAAAACCTATCACTAGGTGGGGAAGCGGAAAAAGCAAGCTGTTCAATGTGATGTAATTAAAAAAATACCACATTTAAAAATTGATTAGACAGATAGATCAAGATAGATTCACATAGATTCAAGAGTGGTTACTTCTGTGTTTCTGTGGCAGGAAAGAGGAAACTTAGGCTAACTTGGATTTAATAAGAAGAATACATTCGTGTCTTATTCATCTAACTAAAACTAATTTGGAAAAAAGATCTTAAGAAAGGAAAAGTCTTGACAGAAGTGGAAAGATGAACAAAGACACCAATTAAATAGAATTAACAGCAATATAGATTATATGATGTCTAAATAAGTGTAATCACATGATTGTAATATTTAATGCATAAGTCAAAAGTAATGCTTCAAAAAGAAGATATACAAATTATATAGCGGCCCTCCTATAAACTGAAAATGGGAAATGCCAAACAGTGATTAAAACTAATTTATGTGGCTTGCCTCCACCAGCATTTTGGCAAACATCCAGGTTACCTATCACATGCTGCTATTGCATTAAAGCCTCCAGACCATAGTCCCAAACTGGCATCCAGCCCCTTGACCTCGCCAACATTTTCCAACACACCAATTGTTTTTCTAATTCCTATTTTCATATCTACTTTTCTTTTTCTTCTGTGTCCTTTGTTTCTTAAATATAGATGTTGATTCAGTGGCAGTTAGGATACAAACAAGTGGTGATGAGATCAAACAACATAACCTTTCTCAGGAAAGAGAGGGGGGAAAACACTGAAGTGTTTGAGATCCTCAATTTGCCCTTCTTTACCGTAGAGAACCCTAATTTCAAATTAATAAATACCCCCATGCTAGTTTTTTGTCTCTCCATAGATCAAATTTACCCCCAGGTCCTACAGGACATGGATTGATTAATTTAATCCTGATCCCAAATTTCCCCTTGACCTACCTGACATTGATTGATTTATTAGATTAGTCAAGAAAGACAATAAAATCAGCAGAGAGGCTTGGGAATCTTCCTGAACTTTGTGTAAAAATGTCCTGAAATTGGAGCTTCTTGGGAGCATTAGCTTCAAACCATGTCCTAAATTGAAATCACATTCCACTTCCCTAAGATCACAGCCTTTCACTAAGACAGGATTATGGAAACTCTGAACCATCCAAGCAGAGGATATGTGTCTGGGAGTAAAACTGAAATGAATAAATCTATAAAAAGTCGAACAATAACACCAACAAAGGCAGCATGATTCATCTTGCAAATGACAAGAAGAAAAAATAAACAAGGGGGCATTAACTTTAGAAAGTATAAAACATGATGACAATGATAAGAACAGTAATGAAAAGACTTAACCAATCCCATTAAAAAACAAAGCCCTTTGAGATGAGATTTTTAAAATCTAGTTACATCTTGTCTCCAAAAGACAAATCTATGGAAAGTGAATCAAAAGTGTTAAGCAGAAAAGGGGATAGGGGTGATCTAAAAATACATCAGAAATATAAAAATAAAGGAAACAGAACAGTAATAATTTTAGAGGAAAGAGGACAAAAGAAACATTTTGGACCAAGTATTATTTTATGGCAAAAGGTACAACCCTCCTAAAAGATAATGTTTACGAACGTTTATGAGATAAAAGGCAAAGCATTGTAGAAAAAAAAAATGATAGGAATTGTCAGAGAAAATGAGACTGCTTTGTGGTTTTAAATAGTTTTCACTATAATTGCCATTTATTTCTATAATATGACTTCGGTAAGAGTCCCTAGGACAGCAAGGAGATCCAACCAGTCCATCCTAAAGGAAATTAGTCCTGAATATTCATTGGAAGGACTGATGCTGAAGCTGAAACTCCAATACTTTGGCCACCTGATTTGAAGAACTGACTCACTGGAAAAGACCCTGATGCTGGGAAAGCTTGAAGGTGGGAGGAGAAGGGGATGACAGAGGATGAGATGGTTGGATGGCATCACCGACTCAATGCACATGAGTTTGAGTAAGCTCTGGGAGTTGGTGATGGACAGGGAGGCCTGGTGTGCTGCGATTCATGGGGTCTCAAAGAGTCGGACATGACTGAGCGACTGAACTGATCTGAAGAAGAAAAGTCTTGCAAGAACTTTTCTTGACTCCAAGAGAGTATACAGAGTTTATATGCTGTCTGGATTCATTATAATTACATCAGTAAGAAAAATTAACTTCCTGTGATAAATGTAGTTTACAACATTGAGGAAACAAGCAAAATTATTTACAACAAACACTCTAGCAAATGCCTTTTCCTGTATCAAATGTTTAATTTTTTAAGATTTTGAATTAATGGTCCTTGGGACTATTAAAATGAATCTCCAAATTTAAGAAAATTCTTTGCCTTTTTAAGTTATCAAACTTAGGCAAAAACTTACTTTTATAATGACGGAAATTCATAAAGTTAGATATTTAACTTAATTTTATCACTAGATTGTAAATATCTTTTTAACATGTTTTTTAAAAAGCCAGTGTTTGCATTCTCAAAAGAACTGGAGTCAACATTTTTTCTATCTTAGAGCTTTTTGTTAAGTGTGATTGAATATATTACCTCAAATTTAAAACAAAGGCTGAGGCAAAGAATATGGGAATAAAAGGTAATCATTTCCATGGAATTATAAGAAATACTAACAAAAATAAAATTAAGCAAGAAATTAACAAGATATTCTCATTCTGAAAGAACAAAATTTAAGAAAATCAGGATTTGATTAAAAAATGATAATATATCAGGCCAAGTGAAAACTTAAATCCCAAAGGCAGAAACTGTACAAGTCAAGTTATGTATTTGATGAAAAACAAATTATAAATGAATAATGTATTTTGGGGTTAGTGAAAAAATCAAAATACCTAGAATTTTTTAAAATTCCCTAGAAAATTACTTTGGGGAAAAGAGGGAATTAAAACTTCAGTTGCTGTTTGTGTACAAAAGAGCACAAAAAGAACTATATTTCAAAACTGATGAGATGAGGCAACCCCGTAATCAGAGGCAAAATCGTAATTTTAAATGCTTTTATTAAGAAAGCATAAAAAGAAATAAGTTTCTGATAAAAAGATATTACGGGAAAGAACTAAATGAACTAAAATAGCAGGTAGATTGAATCAATCATGACAAGACAACTACTATTACATTAACAAAGAGAAACAATTGTTAAATAAATCCAAGAACCAGATCGATAAAACTCTAGAAAGATTTATGAAGGAAAATAGAGGGGATATTTCAAAATTTGGAAATAAAAAAGAAAATTCAACCAGATATACTCTCAAGATTTAGAAAGATATGAAAATATTTTCTCAAGTCTATACAAATAACATTTAAAGTTTTATTTTATGGTGCTTTTTTTTAATGAAGATATATGGGCAACAATAGTCTTAAGAGATTTCTTCAGAGTTCCCTAGTGGTTAGAATTCCAGGCTTTCACTGCCATGATCTGGGTTCAATCCTTGGTCTGGGAACTGAGATCCCACAAACCATGCAGCACAGGAAAAAAAAAAAAGAAGATTTCTTAGCACTGAGCATTAACTACATTCCTGAAATATGTTAGGTTTTCTTTAGCAATATCTTATTTAAGATATAATATTTATAAATGAGCTTGGTATATAGTTTTTAGGATATGATTTTCAGGTTTTGATGTGACTTGCACAAAAAATGTGAATGTCTTTTACTTCTATGTACTCTAATTACAATTTATATAGAAGCAGAACTGTTTATTTCTTGACTATTTGGAAGAAACTCTCTAAGAAACTCTCTGGGTCTGGTGGACTTTTGGTAGGGAGCTGATTGATAACTTCTGTTTTGTTCTTGCTTACTGTTTTAAGATTTATACCATTGTGTTCATTTTGTTGTCGGTGCTCAGTCACTAAGCTGTGTCTGACGCTTGAAGACCCCATGGACTGCAGCATACCAGGAGTTTGCTCAGATTCATGTCCATTGAGTTGGTGATGCCATCCAACCATCTCATCCTCTGTCATCCCCTTCTCCTTTTGCCTTCAATCTTTCCCAGCATCAGAGTCTTTTCCAATGAGTCGGCTCTTCACATCAGGTGGCCAAAGTATTGGAGCTTTGGTTTCAGCGTCAGTGATTCCAGTGAATGTTCACGGTTGATTTCCTTTAGGATTGTCTGGTTTGATTTCCTTGCTGTCCAAGGGACTCTCAAGAGTCTTCTCCAGCACCACAATTCGAAAGCATCAATTCCTCAGCACTCAGCTTTCTTTATGGTCCAACTCTCACATCCAAACATGACTACTGGAAAAACCATAGCTTTGACTATATGGACTTTTGTCAACAAAGTGATGTCTCTGCTTTTTAATATGCTGTCTAGATTTGTCATATCTTTCCTTCCAAGGAGCAAGCATCTTTTAATTTTATGGCTGTAGTCCCCGTCCTCAGTGATTTTGGAGCCCAAAAAATAGTCAGCCACTGTTTCCACTGGTTCCCCATCTACTTGCCATGAAGTGATGGGACTGGATGCCATGATCTTAGTTTTTTGAATACCGAATTTTAGGCCAGGTTTTTGTTTTTGTTTTTGTTTTTTTTTAACTCTCCTCTTTCACCCTCATCATCTATTTCAGATTTTCAAATTTAATTGCATGAAGTTTTGCTGGGTACTAAATCTTTTCATTTCCTCTGTATGATGTTATTTTCCTCTCCATATTTCTAATGTTGTGTTTTTGCTGCTTTCCCCTGTGGGTTTCGTTTGTTTGTTTTTCTTCTAATTATTTCACTCAGTAGTTTCTCTATTTTACTTTAACCAACCTCATCCCAAAGAGTCAGTTCTTGGATTAACCAGTTCTACTTTTTAAATTAGTTTGAGTTCTAGTTGATTCATTTCTTTATGATTTTCTTCCTTCTGATTTTTCTTTTTCTTTTCTCTAACTTGTTTGAATACTAAATATGTTTGTTTTCCTTGTTTTTTTTTTCTTTTTACTAATATTTATTTAAGGCTCTGTATTTTCCTCTATTATTTTAAATTTTTGCATGCACTGGGTCTGTTGCAGTGCATGGACTTCTCTAGTTGCAGTGCATGAGTTCAGTAGTTGCAGAGTGGGCTTAGTTGTCCCAAGGAATGTGGGATCTTAGTTCCCCAACCCAGGATTGAACCCACAACCCCTGCATTGGAAGTTGGATTCTTAACCACTAAACCACCAAGGAAGTCCCTGTATTTTTCTCTTAACCCATATTAACTCTGTGACACAGGTTTTGGTACATATTGACTTTCATATCATTATTTGAGATATTATGAAATTTGGGTTTAAATTTTTTCTTTGATTTTTCTTTCTCTTCCCACACTTCCCCACCCACATGGGGTAGGTTTTTTTTCTTCTAATTGTGTAGCTAATTCCTAGTTTTCTTGTGTTGTTATTTGTGAATGGTCTGTTATATTTCTACTTTTTAAATTTTGTTAAGATTTTCTTTGTGACCTGATATTTTTTATTTTAAATTTAAAATTTGAAATTTCCCAGAACCATGAAAAGATGTATCTTCTTTTATCAGTGTACAGCATTCAGTACAAAACAACAAAGTCAGCACAATTAAATATACATTCAGGTCCTCTAAGTTTTTATTTTTAATTTCCTTTCTTGTAGACTGGGAGAGTTAAGCTACATAAGTCTGTTGTTAGTCCTTGGTGTCTGTTGAAAGTTGATACTCGGATTATTTTGCTCTGGCTTATTATTTTTTGCTCTTTGCAAATTACTTATTATTTTTATCTTTGCAAATATGTTTTTTATTTGCTCTTTGCTTATTATTTTGCTCTTTGATTATTATGCTCTGGCTTCAATTGTGTCCTTATATCATTGAAGTTTTAGCCTAATTGTGGAGTGTACACACTCTTTGTTATTATCAAATGCCCTGTTAGTCTCCATTACTTCGTTTAATTATAGATTCAACCTTGTCTGGTATTAATATCATGAACCCAGCTTCATTTTTGTCATCTTTACCTGATATGTCTTTGTTCACACCCTTCAAACTTCCTGAGAAATTTCATTTGACATACTCTTTTGTTTTCAACCAAAAGTTTTGTTTCATTTTTTTTGACCCAGGAAGTCTTTCTCTTTAAATTATTTAAAAACTCCACATTCATTTATGGAAATAACAGATATGGTTTGTTTTCATTCTCTCATGTTATACTTTCTGTTTTTAACATTTCCTTTATTTTCTACCATTTTGATACAAGATTTACGTTTGCTTTGCTTCTCTTTACTTTGTTTCTGGTAATTTTTAGCTTTATCATTTTAGGTTGCCTTTTGTACTTTCAGATAATATTTCAAGCCTCCATTTCCTGATTTGTCAGCTTTTGTAAATGTCTACTGAGATCCCAAAATAAAAGAAAGTGGATGAGACTCCTGGGTTTTTTGGTCAATTTTTGCATTGGGGATGCTCAGAAGTGAATTGTCCTAGGAGACACACGTGCTGACAAAGCAAGAGGCTTTATTGGGAAGGGGCGCCCAGGAGGAGGGCAGGAGGGTAAGGGAACCCAGGAGCACTGCTCTGCCACGTGGCTCCGAGTCTCAGGTTTTATGGTGAGGGGGTAGTTTCCAGGGTGTCTCTGGCCAATCATTCTAACTCAGGGTCCTTCCTGGTGGCGCCAAGATGGATTCCTGCAAGGAAGATTCTAGAAGGTTGATAGGACCGAGGGGCTGGCATCTCCTTGCTTTTGACCTTTCTCGAATTCTTCCGGTTGGTGATAGCTTGTTAGTTGCACGTTCCTTACCAGGACCTCCTGTTCTAAGATAACTCATGCAAGTGGCTTCTGTCCTGCCTGGCCAGGATGGACGAGTTGAGTCAGTGTATTCCCTAACCCTCCCACGTCCCTCTCAGCCAGAAGCGGGTCAGGGGAACAGGCACCAACCAGGTACTTCCGCCTGCCACACACGCCACTGAGAGATTTATCTGATTTATTTTTTTACAGTCTGCTCTTCTGTCCAGTTCTTTTATGGCAGGAGATAGTGAGAGCAGGTGGTTGAGACCAATCTACATCTCCTTTCTTGCTTTCCTGCTATCTGAAATACACCACGCCAGCCCTTACCTGTTTTTCAGCTCTCTTGTAGGACTCTGAGATGGAAGCAAGGAGCTTCTCCTCCAGTGGGTGTGGGAAGGGAAATATTGCTAAGATTCTTTGGGACTTTCACCTTTATCTTCTACCTATTCCTCACCCTGCTTCACACTCCCTGGGATACAGGGCAGAAGCTGCCTATTGATTGCATGAAGCTTCTGAATTTTTTTCCATTGATATTTTAAAGCCAAAACATAAGGTCATAAATCTTCCTCTAAATGATTCTGGTGGGTTTTTTTTAATTAATTAATTTAATTTTTATTTATTTTTGGCTATGCTGGGTCTTTGTTGCTGCCTGTGCCCTTTCTCTAGTTGTGGGAAGCAACAGCTACTTTCTGATTTCAATTTCCTGTGGCTTCTTTTATTGTAGAGCATGGGCACTAGGGCGTGAAGGTTCTCGTAATTGTGGTGTGTGGGTTTACTTGCCCCACGGCATGTGGAATCTTCCCAGACCAGGGATCAAACCCTTGTCCCTGCATTGGCAAATGGATTCTTAACCACTGGACTACCAAGGAAGTTCCATGGTGGTTTTTTAAATCTAGATTGTTGTCAATTTTTGTCCATTTCATTATATTGGGATAAAAAAAAACCTCTCTGGTTATCTTCACCTTTATATTCCAGAAGCTTCCTTTATTCTTTGCACCATTATAATGTGTAGTATGAGTGTACCATAGTTTAACTATCCTCTTATTGGTAGAGCAATTTATTAATTAATGGAGCAAGTAGTTAATGCACAGTGTGATAAGGAAGCAGGGAAACAATCCTGCTTGCATAGAACTGGTGAATTTTAATTGATATAGCCCTCAGAAGATACTCTATGAAAGATCTTAAAAACGTCTGTACTCTTTAATTCAGAAATTCCATGTGTAGAAATTTAAGATAATTATAGAAAAGCCTAATGATTAATGTACAAGAATCTTTATTGGTGCCTTATATGGAAGTGCAAAATTGTTGGAAACAATCCAAGTATCTAACAATGCAGAACTGGTTGAGAAAATCATGGTATACTGTGGAATCTGCACACTCATTGACTGTTGGGAGGGAGTGGTGAAGAGACTTTCAGCTTATTTACAGAGAGGCACACTGCCAATTGTGTTTCTCATTCTACTTTCACTGACCTTATGGTGAATCTAGGAAATGACTCGTAGATTCTAGCCCTGGTTTTGGTAAAGGTAGGACAACTCTGAGTATGAATGTGTGTGTGTGTGTGTGTGTGTGTGTGTGAGTGTGTGACACAGAGAGAGAGAGTTTGCACACATGCAAGGAGATCCAAAATGATCTGCACGTGGTCACCATTGCCTTGCAAGAGACTAGTCGAGGAATCTTTTAGTTTATTCCAGAAGAAGTGAAAAGAGGAGAGTGGGAAGATATGTCAGGGGTCCCTAAGACCACCCTCAGGTTTGAAGATTTGCTGGGAGGACTTAGAGAACTCAGAAAACTGTTACGATCACAAAGTGTATTACAGTTCAGTTCCGTTCAGTTGTTCAGTCGTGTCCAACTCTTTGCCACCCCATGCACTGCCGCACGCCAGGCCTCCCTGTTCATCACCAACTCACGGAGTTTACTCAAGCTCATGTCCTTCGAGTCATTGATGCCATCCAACCATCTCATCCTCTGTCATCCCCTTCTCTTCCTGCCTTCAATCTTTCCCAGCATCAGAGTCTTTCCCAAAGAATCAGTTCTTCCCATCAGGTGGCCAAAGTATTGGAGTTTCAGCTTCACCATCAGTCTTTTCAATGAATATTCAGGACTGATTTCCTTTTGGATTGACTGGTTTGATCTCCTTGTAGTCCAAGGGATTCTCAAGAGTCTTCTCCAACACCACAGTTCAAAAACATCAATTCTTTGACACTCAGTTTTCTTTATAGTCCAACTCTCACATCCATACATGACTACTGGAAAAACCGTAGCCTTGACTAGATGGACCTTTGTTGGCAAAGTAATGTCTCTGCTTTTTAACATGCTGCCTAGGTTGGTCATGGCTTTTCTTCCAAGGAGCAGGCGTCTTTTCAACTGAACTCTACTGGAACCATCATTTGGTGTCGCTGGTGGCTCAGAGGTATTACAGTAAAAGGATATAGTTTAAAACCATCAAAGAAGAAAGGTACACAGGACAGTCCCAGCACTATCTTCCAGCTGTGTCCTCTCAGTGGAATGACAGGGATATTGCTTAATTCTCCCAATAATAATATTAATATGTGACAACACACAAAGTATTGTCAACCAGGGAAGCTCACCTAAACTTTGATGTCTGTGGTTTTTGTTGGGAGCCAGTCATGGAGACACAGAATGACTGTGTGACTGATCTTAGTTACTCAGTCTCCAGCCTCTCCAGAAATTGAACTAATACAGAATGACCCAAAGCCCCCACCGTAAATCACACTTTAGCATAAACCAGCTGGCATGGCCCAGGATCCCAGGTATCTGAAGCCACTCTCATCAGGCAAGATAGTCAAGGGCTTAGAAGTCATCTCCCAGAAGCAGATCAAAGGCCATTCCTTTTCTTTGAAATGTGTATGGTTTGGCCATCCCAAGCCTGCTGAGTTAACCTGTTAGTGCACAAAAGAGAAGAGAAAATAAAAGCAGGGTGATATCAGGAGACTCTTCTGGACAGAGTGTCCTGACTAATCTCCACATATCCAGGAACGTCTATAGTAAATCGTGAAATCTTCCTGCATATGAAATTCTTATGAAAATCCATGAGGTGGAAGAGTTTTGCATCAGAGAAAAAGGTGTTTGTTGAGGACAACGGTTGCGGAAACAGAAGCCAGGGGAAGTAAGCCATGGGCCTAAAGGACTTAGAGGTTTGCAGTCAGATTCTAACATCAGAGGAGCAAGAATCAGGTTGGAAAATCTCCTCTGACAAAGAGAAGAGGCAAACGTATTTTTTTAAAATATCATTTCACTATGTTTTTTGTATGACTCATTGTCTACTACTTTCCCTAAAATAGTGGTTTTCAGCATGAGCTGTACATTACAATCACCTAGAGAGAATTTTTTAAATGACCCCACCCAACTGAATCAGAGTCTTTGGGAATGGGGGCTGGGCATTAGTATTTTAAGAAAATTTCCTGGATGAATGTAATGCATAGCTAGGGTTGAGTTCCACTACTCAAAAGTGTTTTTATTGTAGTCATAATGATGGTCTTGCTTACATATTATTATTTTTTTAATGTGGACCAATTTTTTTGCATAATCTTTTTTTTTTAACTCTTTATTTCCTATCGGGGTATAGATGATTCACAATGATGTGATAGTTTCAGGTGAATAGTGTAGGGACTCAGCCATATGTATACATGTATCCATTCTCCCCCAAACTCTCCTCCCATCCAGGCTGCCACAAAGCATTGACCAGAGTTCCATGAACTATACAGTAGGCCCTTGTTGATTATTCATTTTAAATGTAGCAGTGTATGCGTGTGGATCCCTAACTATACCTTCCCCACCTTCTTCCCCTCCCCCCGACCCAGCAGCCATAAATTCATTCTCAAAATCTGTGAATCTCTATTTTGTAAGTAAGTTCATTTGTATCCTTTTATTTTAGATTCCACATATAAGGGATATCGTACAATGTTTCTCCTTCTCTGTCTGACTTACTTCTGATGTGGACCAATTTTAAAATCTTTATTGAATTTGTTACAATATTGCTTCTGTTTTTGTTTTGGTTTCTTGGCCAAGAGGTGTGTAGGATCTTAGCTCCCTGACCAGGGATCAAACCCACACCCCTTGCATTGGAAGGCCAAGTCTTAAGCACTGGACCACCAGAGAAGTCCCTTGTTTACAAATTATCTTAAAACAGGGTGTCTCAACCTCCTCATTGTTGACATTTTGGCCAGACGATTCTTTGTTGTGGGACATTGTCTTGTGCATTGTAAGATGTGTATTTGGCAGCACCCCTGATTTCCATCCATGATAGGCTAGTAGCACCCCACTTCCCAGTTGGGACAATAGAAAAAAATTGTCTCCAGATACCAGCAGTGTCCCCTAGAGGGTCAAAATCACTTCTGGTTGAGAATCACTGCTATCTATGAATTATTGAAGGTGCCATTTATAGAAAAGTTTCTGGGGACACAAGTCTTTCCCTGCTCCTCCTATATCTGTGCTCAGCTAGTGTATCACTCAAATCTTTGTGAGGTAGGCATGCAGGGCAGCTGTAATTCATGTCCAGTGGAAAGTTGCAAGCAGTTGTATCGAAAAAATGTGACATACCAATGTAAGTTGGAAATCTCAGTGTTCTTGAGAAATTGTATTTAAAAGCACAGCCTGTGATGTTTGGTAGAAACCAACATAATACTGTAAAGCAATTATCCTTCAATTAAAAATAAATACTTTTTAAAAAAAAAAAAAGCAAAGCCTGGAAAAAAAACAAACATAAGCTAGGAACAAATCTTGACTCCAACATTTACTCACTAGATTAGCCAGATTTTTCAGTTATCTTTTACCAGCCAAAGCAGCTCTAAAACCAGTGAACCCCATTCTTTATCGCTCATGAATCTATGGTCAATGGCTGGTTGTTCTGGCCTCTCCCAGTCTCACTCCTGTGTCTGGGCTCAGCTGCAGGTTGGAGAAGTGGCTTTGCTGATCTTGGCTGGGCTCTGCCACATGGCTGGGCCACAGCTGGAGCAGCAGGACTCTGGTCTACCCAACCTCTCGTTCTGCAGTAGACCAGCCAGGCCTTGTGCAGGTAGTCATGTCAGGGTTCCAGAACGAGCAGAAACATGGCTGGCCTCTTGGGGCCTATGCTTGGAACTGGCCCATCATCCCTCCCCTGCTTTCTTCTGGTTCAAGTTGACCACAAGGCCAGCAGGTGGGAGAACAAATTCCACTCCTGGTGGGAAGAGCTGCAGAGTCCCTTCGCCAAGTGATAGCAATGTGACAAACACAGCGGTCGATGGAGAGTTGTGGTCGTTTTTGCAATCCTCCACATTTGGGCAAGTGACTTAACCTCGTTAAGCCTCAGTGTTCTCATCTGTAAGACAGGGATAGTATTGCTCCACTCAGAGTTACTGTGAAGATTCAATGCCTTGTGCATTGTTGGTGCTTGTGAACAATAGCTATTTTTACTCTTGTTATTCTACTCCTTAATATATCTCAGTGGTTGCACTTTATTCAGTGAATGAATTCAGAATTCCTTAGTGCAACTAACAAAGCCTTCGTGATTTGGACATGGTCCATCAGCCCCCCCCACCTTCAGTGATTCTGAACTACTTGAAGCTGCTCGATGGAGCAGCTTCATGACAGGTGCCCCCATGTATCACCAGTACCATTCCTTCTGCTGGGTCCTTGGTGTCCTGAACAATTAGAAGGGCGCCTGAAATTCAGTCTACTTGCCCACCTCCTCTGCCTTGCAGATGAGGTAATTATTTATTCTTCATTATGGTCAGCAGTGGTTTTGGGGGGACACACGTGGAGCAAAAGAGATCCCTGGACTGTGTAGTGAGAAGGTCACTCCCCTCCAATGGTTTTCAGTTCTTTACACAAGGCAGTTTCACTCTGGTGCTCGTGTGTCTTTAACACCTAATACCTGCCAACCTGAACAGATGGTGAGCCCCAGTCTGAAAACTTTCAATAGGAAGAGGTTAGAATTCAACAGCCCTGAATTGTTTCCATCACTTTTACTTTTATAGTTTCTTTCATGGCAAGTTATACTAGTTTTACATTTTCATAGCGCTATAAAGTTGCCTTCAAAACCACATCCATTTGGCCAATAAAAAGGGGTCAAGTTCAAGGGAAAAACCTGAAATAAAGAACAACATGGGTGGTACTCAGGATGAAGATACAGAGGGGGTACTTAAGTGACATGTTCGGAAAAATCCTGAAATACATCAGCTGTACCACCCTTTCTCGGAGAAGGCAATGGCAACCCACTCCAGTACTCTTGCCTGGAAAATCCCATGGACGGAGGAGCCTGGTGGGCTGCAGTCCATGAGGTCGCTAAGAGTCGGACAGACTGAGCGACTTCACTTTCACTTTCCACTTTCATGCATTGGAGAAGGAAATGGCAACCCACTCCAGTGTTCTTGCCTGGAGAATCCCAGGGATGGGGGAGCCTGGTGGGCTGCCATCTATAGGGTCGCACAGAGTCGGACACGACTGAAGTGACTTAGCGGCAGCAGTACCACCTTTTCTAATAAAGATCCTATAGCTCTTCCATGATTCCCTAGTTGTCTGTGGAGTCATGCCTTTGTCTGACCCTAGATTCAACAGCCAGTGAGGGCAACAATGAGGTGCTGGCAAATTCGGGCAGGCTGGTATCATTCAGGGAAGAAGAGTTGCCAGCGAGTCATAATCCTGTACTCAGCTGATGTGTGTTATCTCCATGGTGATAAGAGGAGGAAGAGTCAGAGAGGGGTAACAGCAGTTATTGTCATAGTAATAGTAAGCATAGTAACAGTAATAGTACCAGGAGTAGTTAGAGTAATAGGCAGAGTCATAGAAATAATTGTAGTAGTAGCAGAAATATTCACAGTAGGAAGAGTAGCAACCATTTATTGAGCACCTAATGTGGGTTAAGAATTGGGCTTTACTTGGTATGCATCAGCTCCCTGATTTCTCATCACAACCCTCTGAGGCAGCTCTTCTTCTAACCTCTATTTCACAGATGAGGACATTGATCTTAATGAGGTAAAGTAATTAGCCCAAAGCTAGTCAGCAGGGAAGTAATGAGGCTAGGAGTCTTAAGGTCGGTCTGACTGCCAGGTTGGTGCCACTCATGACCAGAGACATTCCCTTCCACTAAGGTTTCGAGAGTGCAATCCTTTGCACCTTTCCAAGGCAACGGGAATGCTACTTTAGCAATTCATGTATAATTTAAGGAAATTCTGAAGCAGTTTGAATATTTAAATGATGTCTTATCAAGGCAATGTAAAAAAAAAATTCTGCTTCTCTTCAATCTATAATACGATCCTCAGAAATTGAGTAGAATATCTTGAGAACTCTCCTGTCTCCATCTCCAAACACTCCCAGCCCCACCCTGCCATTCCCAGCCTCCAGCCTCTCGTTTTACTGAAGAAATGAGATTCAGATGGAAAAATACTGGCACAAGCTTGACCGAGGTTCTCTAATAAAGACACCATGCATCACGCATCAGCTGCTGCTGTTGCTATGGTGACAGCCACGATTTCTCCCAGACAGCTTGGGTCTGAAGGGAGGGTGGACCCTAGGGGAACAAGTGGATTTCTCCAACCTGTCAGTCCCTCTCACCTTTCCTGTTTCTCTCACCTCCCCCAATCCCACCAGCTCCCCCCTCTTCTTAGATGACGCTGACAGCGGGCACCAGCACCCCCAGGCCATTGTAATTAGCATCTGGCTCTGAGCCCAGTCTTCTGGCAGCACATTCCTCTCCTCCCTCGCCAGCCAATCTCCTTCCCCCAGCATCCCTCCATCAGCACTGCAGCAGCTGCAGCACCGACAACCTCCGCACCAAGGTCACCACCAGAACCAACAATGACGAAGCACTCACTTCCCTCTTGGGTGGGCACCACACCGGTCAGCGCCTCGCGATCGTCTGAGCCATTCTGGGGTGATGCAGCGGTGATTCTGAACAAAGAGCGTGTCCCTAGGAGGATGGGTAAAGGTTAGCCACCCGTTCTTGGAGGGGCTAGTGAGAGATGCATTTAATCAATTAAGCTCTCCAGGACAGAAGGAACAGAGCAAAATGAGCCTAAGAGATCCCAGAAGGGTGAGGAAAGGATCAGGCGAGTTCATATGTCACTGCAGCGTGGAACCTGGGGTGCTGAGGATGGTGGTGGTGATGAGAGGATGCTGATTGTGATGACAATAGCACCATTTATTGTGTGCCAAATACCAGACTAAGCACTTGCCAAGCATCTCTGCGTTTAATCCTCGCATCCACTGTGTGGAGTAGCCAGCGGCAGCTACTACTATCCTATCCTAACAAGGATACCCATTTCACAGATGGGGATATAAGCCTAGAAAAGTTAAATAGCACACCCCTGCCTGAGGAAACAATCACAGGAATCCAGAATGTGGGACATTCCACTAGATAATTGGCCTGGACGCTTCCCAATGACATTGATGAAGGGGTAGGGATCTTTTCTAGACAAGAGGAAAGTAAAGAGACATCAAAACCAGGTGGAATTTGTGCTCCTACTTGAATCTTGATATGGAAAATAGAAACAGCCATAAAAGACATTTAAGGGACATTTGGAAAAATCTGAATATGGACTGCATGTTAGATGACATTAGAAAATTGTTAATTTTTGCTAAGTGTGAAAATGCTACATAGGGCGCTTCTGTTGGTGCATGTTATTTTTAGGTGAGACACACCAAAATATTTCAGGGAGAATTGTAATGATGCTTGTGATTTACCTGTACATGTACTTACTCTGTGATGTTTTCCAACACCAGCAACCAGTTCTCTCGTTCTCTGGACAGGAGTGGAGGGTCCTACAGTCCAGTTCAGTCTAACACTAACTACCCAGAGTTGGGTTTCCTGGGTGATGCAGTGGTAAAGAATATGTCTGTCAATGCAGGAGATGCAAGAGACAGGGGTTCGATCCCTGGGTCCAGATGATCCCCTGGAGGAGGGAATGGCAACCCACTCCAGTATTCTTGCCTGGAGAATCCCATGGAGAGGAACCTGGAGGGCTATAGTCCATGGGGTTACAAAGAGTTGGACACGACAGCAGCTGAGCCCACACACACCTAGAGTTAGCACAGATTCCGCAGGGTAAGGGCTCAGACTAAGGCTAAGACTAAGACTGCCCTACTTCAAATATCAGTCATGAGCCCTAGCTGTCACCTGTACTTCTGACTGATGGGCTATAAATTCAGGGAATTCCTACAGCCCCCTCCCCAGATCTGATAATTTGCTAGAATGACTCATAGAACTTTAGGAAAACAATTCACTTAAATTTTTGGACTTTATTAAACAGGACGGGCTTCCCTGGTGGCTCAGCAGTAAAGAATCCACCTGCCAATGCAGAAGACGTGGATTCAATCCCTGGGTTGGGAAGATCCCCTGGAGAAGGAAATGGCAACCCACTCCAGTATTCTTGCCTGGGAAATACCGTGGACAGAAGAGCCTGGCGGGCTATAGTCCCTGGGGTTGCAAAAGACCTGAACATGACTTAGCAATTAAAAAGAGGGTGGTAAACTCCATCTAAGGCAGAATACTGGCACGAGACCGATAGTCAACAAGTACCATAAGGGAAAGTTGAAAAGAACTTTGAGAAAACAACACTATACTGGATACAACTCAGGAACAGCCAAATGGAAGAGACGCATAGGGCAGGGTGGATGCCCTCTCCACATATGGAGGAGATATATGCCTTCTCCATATATTGGCTGTCCTCTCGAAGTATTGAGATGTTCACCACCACTGACGTGATTGTTGATGTGTTCACCAACTCAGAAGCTCTCTGAATGCCATCATTCAGAGGTTTCTATGGAGGTTTCCTTACACAGGCAGAAATTATTAAATCATTGGTCATGGGTGCTTAGCTCATATCTCTCGCACCTCTCTTTTCCCAGGAGAAAGGTGAAGCTGTTATTTCCAACCCTGCCATCAAGACTAGGTCTCTCTGAGGACCAGTACCCACTCTGAAGCTATATAATGGCCCCTACACACCAATCGTCTCATTAGCATACAAAAGACACTCATCACTCTAGAGTTCCAAGGGTGTTAGGAGCTGTGCGCCCTGAACCTAGGACAAAGATCTTTTTTTTAAAATTATTAATATATAATCCTTGTACATATGCATGTATGCAAACCTAGAAAATATAGCAAAATATTAGCAAATATTGAGTCTAGGTGGTTCATTATTGGGTTACCAACTACAGGGACTTCCTTGACTGTCCAGTGGTTAAAACTTCAGCTTCCAGTGCAGGGGGGTGTGGGTTCGATCCCTGATCTGGGAGTTAAGATCCCACATGCCTTGCAGCCAAAAAACCAAAGCGTACAACAGAGAAAATATTGTAACAAATTCAATAAAGAATTTAAAAATTGTTTTTGTTCAGTCAGTAAGTCATGTCCGATTTTTTGTGACCCCATGGACTGCAGCATGGCATGCTTTAAAAGTGGTCCACCTCAAGAAAAAATCTTAAAAAAATAGCACATCATATATTACTATTATGTTTATCATATATCATTTATTAATATATAATTGTACTATTCTTTCAACTTTTCTGTATCTGTGGACATTTTCATAGTAAGATTGTGAGAGAGTATAGAAAAGAAAGCTTAAGTCACTTGCCCAAGTCCAAAGGTAATGCAGCTATTAGATGTCAGAAGCAAACTCAGATCTGAGCCACCAGGCTTCAGAGTTCATGTCCTGGGATCATGGCTCCGCTGCCTTCCCAGAGAGAGAGGACAGAGCCTTGCCCACCTAAGGATGTCAGAGGGTTCCCTTTGCAAGGGCCATGTCTCAGGCAAAGGTAAGGAAAACAGGGGATGTCAGGGGGAGAATTCCACTAACCCAAGCAGTGAAACAACCCTTCAACAACTCACTCAGGAAATATTTTTGCAAGACCACCATGTGATGTTCACCAAGTAAAAAATGCAGTTGTGAATGAAAACAGACCAAAGTTCCCACTTATGTACTACTTATATTGCAACCACTTTAGACTCCATTATTCTTAGCAGCAAAGCCTGGCCTCAGATACCATCAAAACATAAAACAACCTCAGAAAGGGAGTCAGGAATATGCACTATAATTTTTGTAGCCTTTAAAAAACATCCGTGATATCAAAACAACATCAACATTAGCAACAATATCAAAAGTATTTCTTTTAAAAGCACTGTGTCCAAAATTTACTTTCAACACTAGCCAATAGGCCTAAAGGCTCCTGCTGAGATTTGTCACTTTCTTATTTTAAGAAAATAAAGTTATAATAGACTTGAACTTCATAAACATCTTCACTGCTTTATCTGTGCATGCGTGCGTGGCTAAGTCACTTCAGTTGTGTCCAACTCTGAGACCCTATGGACTGTAGCCCATGAGGCTCAGCTGTCCATGGGCTTCTCTAGGCAAGAATACTGGAGTGAGCTGCTCTCCTCCAGGGGATCTTCCTGATTCAGGGATCGAACCTGAGTCTTTTACATCTCCTGCATTGGCAGTCCGGTTCTTTACCACTAGTGCCACCTGCTTTGGTCAAAATTCAGTGCTATGTTGCTAGCTTTGCTGGGTGTTTTTGGCTTCCACCGATCCTTAATAAGCCACTTATCCTTAATAAGCAGTGGTTCTCACCTCAGTTGTACGATAGAAACACCCAGCAAGTTTTGACAACTACTGAGAGCCAAGCACTAAGCTTCAGGGATTCTGAATAAAGTAAGGTCCGGTCTAGTCTTGAATATGCTATAGAAACAGAGTTAGTGACCTTCTGCCCTCCTGCTCCAAATGTTGGTTGAAACATCTATTCAATCTAAAAGCATTCCATATATAGATCAAATTAAGCCAATTAATATATTATTAATGAATAAAAATACAATCTTGGGACTTATGAAAATATTTAATAGCATGAGATAAATTACCTAGATGAAAGAGCTCAGAAGAAAATGTTTCTCCCGATAACAAAGATTTACTGCAAAGAAGGCAGCATGTTTGAAAAATGGTCTACGCTCAATGAGATAATAGGCCAAGAGTGAAAAAAAGAGGCAGATACAAAGGAAATTTAACAAAACATCCACTTAACAAAAGCCTTACTGGAAGCAGGAAAAGCAGAGATGACACAGGAGAAGGTTGTATCAATGCAACTAAAGAGGAACTTGGGAAAGGTAGAGGAAATAGGTCAAGAAGTGAAAAAATAACAGTGGAGCTTCGGAATTCAGTGCAGTGGAAAAGAACTGGCTGGGAATCTTAACACTAAGGGTAATGATATAACACAGCAGTGGTTCAGTCCCCAGAAGCATTATCACAGGGAGGAGGAGAAAATGGAAGGAGCTACACAAATTGCCTCGAAGGTGCATGTTATTTATAGATGCTGAAAATCTGGTAGAGAACCATCACATCAGACCTGGATGAGTCTCTCCCAAGGAGTAAATTCTACAGATTACAGATCATTTTTATTGACAGTCACATTTTGCAAAACTGACCTGTTTTTTAAATGCAAGTCGTGTTTGAACATGTATTAATAAAATGAAATGGGAAGTCACACATGATAAGAACAAAACAGCTGTTTAGATATGATTGTTTGGAAAGCAAGTGGACAGGAAAATCCCAATGGCAAGTTAGTTCTCAGATTTCCCAGCTCTGGGCATCTCTTCTCAATAGAAGGCTGATTCAGGTCAAATGTTAATGTTCTTAAATGGTCTACCTTTTCTTTCCAACTTGTGATTCAAAAGTAAAACAGTATCAAATGATTCGATGGGTCCACAAGCAGCAAGTTGCCAGTTTCTTGGGTGGATTAGTAATTTGGGGATTAGTTAGAAAGGTAAACGTTAGTCATAGTGTTAGTCGCTCAGTCATGTCTGACTCTTTGCAACCCCACGGACTGTACCCCGCCAGGCTCCTCTGTCCTTGGAATTCTCCAGGTAAGAATACTGGAGTGGGTAGCCATTCCTTTTTCCAGGGGATCTTCCCCACCCAGGGATCAAACCCAGGTCTCCTGCATTGCAGGCAGATTCTTTACCATCTGAGCCAGCAGGAGCCCAATTAGAAAGGGACTTTGCAAGTAACAGAGCCTGGTTTGCAGGTGGAGGCCGGGACATCCTTTCTTCTCCATTGCAACAGAGTGACACATAAAAGCAGACAAATTGTTCTGTATCATGACAGAAGGATACACGTGCGAAGGAAGCTTTTTACCCGCTATTTGTCTTAAAATACCTCTCATGCCACCCAACACACATACACACCCATATACAGTTTGGTTTAAATCTGAACAATTATGTGAAGTAAACATTTTTTCAAAAGAATTGCAAGAAAAATGATGAACAGACTGCCAAAGGAGCCATGTCCCTCAATTCACTCCAACTCTCCAGCCAACACCGCCAATGTCAGGCAATTTTCTGATCCCAAAGGGAAGAAGAAAAGTTAAAGAAGCAAGGCCTTTTCTGGACAGAAAGAACAAACCGAAACTGCAGACATCCAAAAAAGATACTTCACCTGAGAAAAGCTGAGATTCTTCCTACTTCGTAAATGCCTGAATTTCCTAAGATTCCATCTTTCCGGGAAGTCCCTGGAGGTCCACGGGGTATGACTGTACAGTTTCATTGTGGGGACCTGGGTTCAATCCCTGGTTGGGGAACTAAGATCCCACCTGCTGTGCGATGCAACCAAAATAAAAAAAAATTCCATCTTGCTAAAGGATATGGACACACTTTGGCTTCGGAAGGAGATTCTGTTTAGATAGGAGACACTGAGTACCCACGAGGAATCTAGAACTTCCCAGCACCTCAGCCTTTTCACTCCTGGAAACTTCTGCTTCTCTGTCGACTGGAGGATACACAACCTCACAGTCAGATAGATGTGCCCCCTTCTCCGACTTTTCTTTCTACTCTTGCCCCCACTCGTCCAAAGCAATATTATTCTTCTTGCCTAATGGAACTATTTACAACCAAAATATTAGGACTGAATGAGAAAATAAGAGCTGACAGCCTCCCAGAGATTTAATAGCATCTAGGATGGACGTTTAATTCAGATAATGCCTCAGTATTCATCTATGTGCCAATGGGATTAAAAAAAAAAAACAAAACTCAAGAATGGTTTACTTTCTCTATCTCTACTTCCCCATCCCTCAATCACTTCTCAACCTTCTTGCCTTCCTACTCTACACTTCCGAAGCACTTCTCATCATGGTCACTGATGACCTTCTCTTTGCCCCAAGGGAGACATCTTGACTGGGTTAGACAAAGCTGTTGACTCCTCTTTCTTCCAGTTCTCTTCTCCTGCAGAATCTGTGGTGCTTCCTCATGCCTCTCTGACTGTTTCTTTATCTTCTCTCTCTTTCTGCCTTCTCTTTCCTCTTACTCACCCTAGAGGCGTTCCTATTTGTCAGGGTTCCACTACTCTTCTTTCCTTTCTCCATTTATTGGTGTGGCTTAAATATCACCAATGGGGGCTTCCCAGGTGGTGCTAGTGGTAAAGAACCCACCTGCCAATGCAGGAGACAGAGGAGGTGTGGGTTTGATCCCTGGGTTGGGAAGATCCCCTGGAGGCAGGCCTGGCAACCCACTCCAGCATTCTTGCCTGGAGAATCTCATGGACAGAGGAGCCTGGCGGGCTACAGTCCATAGGGTCACAAGGAGTCAGATGCCACTGAAATGATTTAGCACACATGCAAATATCACCACTACACCATTGATTTTTTTTTTTTTTTGTCTTTTTTAAGCACTTCTTTTACCTTAAACAGTGTGTGTGTGTGCTAAGCTGCTTCAATCGTTTTCTACTCTTTGCAACCCTATGGACCATAGCCTGCCAGGCTCTTCTGTCCATGGGATTCTCCAGGCAAGAATACTGGAGTGGGTTGTATGCCCTCCTCCAGGGGATCTTCCCAACCCAAGGATCAAACTTGCTGTCTTATGTCTCTTGCATTGGCAGGTGGGTTCTTTACCCCTAGTGCCACTTGGAAAACTACTTTTTGTCTCTTTTTAAAAACTTTTTTTCAAGATGACTTTTGATTATTTTTTTTAAAATATGCATTTATTTATTTGGCTCATCTGATCTTAGTTGCAGCACTCAGGATCTTCATTGTGGTGCATGGGCTCAGTAGTTATGGCATGTGGGCTCCAGAATATGCGGGCTCTCTAGTTGTAGCTTGCAGGCTTAGTTGCCCCATGGCATGTGGAATCTTAGTTCCTGATCGGGGATCAAACTCTCATCCCTTGCATTGGAAGGTGGATTCTTAACCAGTGGACCACTAGGGAAATTCCCCTTGATGCCTTATTTTCTGTCTTGAGTCCAGGCATCCCTGCTGAGCTGCTAGTGTGTGTGTGTGTGTGTGTGTGTGTGTGTTAGTTGCTCAGTTGTGTCTGACTCTTTGTGACCCCATGGACTGTAGCTTGCCAGGCTTCTCTGTCCATGGAATTCTCCAGGCAAGAATATTGGAGTTGGTTGCCATTCCCTTCTTCAGGGGATATTCCCAACCCAGGGATCGAACCCAGGTCTCCCACATTACAGGCAGGTTCTTTACCATCTGGGCCACCAGGGAAGCCCATTGAGCTGCTAGATTGGTGTCCAATTGCCTCCTGAGTATCACCTGGTTGTCCCAGAGATTCCTTAACCTCATCACATCCAACACTGAGCTTATTGTCCTTACCTAAGTCTATTCGCCCTCTAGTTTTCTTCCCCCCTGTACAAGGTACCAGGGTCTATCAGCTGCCTAACCTTGAAACATGGGAATTATCTTCAACTCTTCCCTCTCCCTCCCTCATCACATTCAGCTCACCAGCAGACTATGGTGAGTCTACCTATCAAACCCCTCATGAATTACACGACCACTGTCTTCTTTCCTTGCTCACGATCTCTCTAGTTGCCTTGCTTGCCTCTGCTATACTATAAACTCCAAGAGAGCCTGAGCTTGGTCTGTCTTGTTCACCATTTTATCCTCAGAACCTAGAGTAGTGTCTGGGCCTAATACACGTGGGTTGGGCTCAGTACACACTTGTGGAATGAATGGATAAGTCCTTAAGAAGCTCCTGCCTTGAATTACCTGTGCTGCTTCTATTATCTTTCATCATATCCATTGTTCTTGTGGTTGCTTATTTTCCCAGAGTAGGTAATGGCCAGGATGGCCCACAATGATTCTTGTCCTCTGATATCCCTGCCCTTGTATAATCTCTTCATCCTTGCATGTGGACTGGATCTAGTGAATTATTTCAAATGAATAGAAAATAGCAAAAGTGATAGGATGTCACTTCTAAGATTTGGTGACAAAGAGACTCTGGCTTCCATTTTTCATGCCTTCTCTTGCTTGCTGTTTCTGAGGGAAGACAGCTACTATGTTGTGAGCTGGATTCTGGGAAGATCCACTTGACAAGGAAGGTCTTGTCAAGGAAGGTCTTGAGGAAGACCTTCTAGCCAACAGGCAACAAAGAGGCTTGCCAACGAGCATGTGTGTGAACTCAGAAGTGGATTCTCTCTCACTTGAGCCATCAGATGAGACCACAGTCCTGGGTAACACATTGAGTGCAGACTTCTGAAAGATTCTTATTCACAGATTCTGTGAGATAGTAAATAATGGTTGTTTTAAGCTGCTAAATTCTGGGGTAATTTATTGTGTAAAAATAGATAAGTCATATATGACCTAGGGCTCAATTTTAAACTGCATGCTCTAAACCTTCTAAAGTCCTAAATTAACTTGGTTTAACCATGCTATGAATACTATGGAATGGTTAAGAGAAATGAAATCAATCTATTGATTAAAATGTAAGACATTTACAACATTGAATTTTAGAAAGCAGGGTGAAGAACAAGACCTATTGTAGGGCTTCCCTGGAGACCCAATGGATAGGAATCCACCTGCCCAATGCAGAGGACACACGTTCGATCCCTGTCCTGTGAAGATCCCACATGCCGAGAATCAGCTTAGTCCATGAGCTGCAACTACTAACTCCATGTGCCGTAACTACTAAAGCCTGTGAACCTGGAGCCCATGCTCTTCAACAAGAGAAGCCACTGCAATGAGAAGCCCAAGTACCTCAATGAAGAGTAGCCCCTACTTGCCACAACTAGGGAGAGTCTGCACACAGCAATGAAGACCCATCACAGCCATAAATAAATAAATCTTAGGAAACAAAAGAAGGCTTATTATAGGATATCATTCATGTAAAAGGAAAAAAAAAACCTCACTACACAATATACTTCTGTAGCTACAAGTAAATGTATGTAAATATCTGGAAATAAGTCTGGAGGTAAACATATCAAGTCATAGCATGCTTCCCTGAGTGTGGTTAACAAGAACTGAAACTTTGCCTGTATCTCTAGAAATTTTAACACAAAGAATGTGTTTAGGTATAACTTTTGCTATTAAAAAAAGTAAACACCACTTTATTTTTTTAGTTCATTTATTTATTTTTCATTTTGGCTGTGCAGGCTCTTCGTTGCCACACGGGCTTAGTTGTGGTTGTGTAGTGGCTTCTCTCTGGTTGCAGCTCTCTGGCTTCTCTTGTTGCAGCACACAGGCTCTCTAGCTGCCCCATGGCATGTGGGATCTTAGTCCCCCAACCGGGGATCAAGCCCACGTGCCCTGCATTAGAAGCTGGATTCTTAACCGCTAGACCACTGGGGAAGTCCCAAAAAAAATAAATACTACTTTAAAAGGAGGGAAGCAGGCTTAGAGATTTTATTGTTCCAAGTGAAAATAGCTTTTTTTAATTGGTAAAGCTTATTCCAATAAAACTCAAATAATAGAGGTGCATAAAATAGAAAAAGAAAGGTCATGATTACCTCATTGTCTCAATCAATAATTATTAACAATTTGCTTCATATTCTTCTATATTTTCTTTTAAATTAATTAAATAAAGATGGGATCCTATTTTACTTCCTGTTCTGTAGCCAGATTTTCTTTCTATTAATCATACATCATGAATACCTTTCTATACTCATACATTTGGAGCTACTAATTTTGTTGTCTTGTTGCATGTCATTCTTTATACACATGTGCTGTAATTAATTCAACTGCTAAAATGTAAGCTCCACAAGCATATAAGACTTCAACAGACTTGCCTACCACTAGATCCTTAGGGGCTAGAACAGTGCTTGAAGCTTAGTAGGCATTCTAAAAATATCCAGTGAGTGAATTAATTTATCTCATCAACTGCCAGTAGATGATTGGTTTGACTATTAATACAATAGAACATTGCTTCACACTTGTATGATTATTTTCTTGAGATAAATTCCTGAAGATGAAGTTACTAAGTCAAAGGGATATCTTAAAATTTGAGACTCCCAGGTGGCGCTGTGGTAAAGAATCTCCTGCCAATGCAGGAAATACAAGAGACATGGTTTCGATCCCTGGATCAGAAGGATCCCCTGGAGTAGGAAGTGGCAACCCACTCCAGTATTCTTGCCTGGAAAATCCCATCGACAGAGAAGCCTGGCGCGCTACAGTCCACGGGGTCCCAAAATTTTGAAACATGTTGCCAAATTTGCCTGTGTTTAGTCTCTATCACATTACATTCCTACCCATCAGCGTATAAAAATATCTATGTCCCCTATACCCTCACCAGTATGGGATATAATTTATCTCTGACATAAAGTTGTGATGGGGTTTTCAACTACAAATATTGTGTTGGGGCACTGGAGAGAGTTCCCACAGATCTTTTGTGAGACTGGGCAGGATATAATGAGCCCACCATGCTTGGAAAATTAATTTAAATGAAGAGTGTGCCAGTCAGGGTCCCAGCAGGAAAGGGGAGGCACACTCAAATCAGGTAATTTAAGGGGCATTTAATAAAGAAACCTTTCCGAGGGAGGACAGTATGTCAGAAAAACCATAAGTATCCCCAGGGACTAATTACATTGGGTTGTTTTATCACCTCTAGACCTGAAAGGCAAGAGTGGCTACTGTCACCTGGAGACCGAGAAGCCTGTGTGGTGAAGACCACCACGCAGGAGCTGTGACCCTAAGGTATCACCACCCAGCAGGGTGCAAGCTGGAGATTAAGTTCTTCCAACTTCCTTACCTTCTGGGGCTCCCTAGTGGTCAGAACCAATGGGAAGCCCCTGAGTAAGGGCACCGTTTGAATAGTCCTTTTTTTTTTTTTTAGCCTCCCCAAAGCACAAGGTAAGTGCACAAACAGTAAGTGCTCAGTAAGTGTGTTCCTGACTTTAACCCTCACAACAGCTTCCTTCAAGGTAGTCATTTATATCCCAAGGGGAAACTAAAGCTCAGAGAAATTAATTAACTTGCCCAAGGTCACGCAGCTAATTCTGGAGGGCTCCCGAGCCCTATGCTGTGAAGTGCTAAGGAACCTGCTTCTGAGGGCCAGCAGACGGTAGTCACAATAATCACTTTGTCAAACAGTGAAGTCCTAGGACTTCCTTATGGTGGTCCAGTGGTTAAGAATCCACTGCCAATGCAGGGGACATGGGTTCCATCCCTGGTCCGGGAGGATCGCAGATGCTTTGGAACCCCTAAGTCCGTGTGCCACTGCTCCTGAGCCTGCGCTGTAGAGCCTGTGCTCCGCAACAAGAGAAGCCAGCACATTGAGAAGCCTGTGCAACCCGATAAAGAGTAGTCCCTGCTTGCAGAAAGTCCATGGGCAGCGACAAAGACCCAGCGCGGCCAAAATAAATAAATAAATAAGAAGAAGAAAGTCCCTGAATACAAAGCAGGATCACAGGTGCTGGGGTGGCCACAGAAGGCTCTCCTGCAGCTGCTGGGACAGGTGAGCTGGTAGCCCAGGTCAGCTGGAAGTCTAGCAGGGCATCCCCAGGGAAACCTATCTCATCACTGAAGCCACTTGGGAGAGGTGGCGGGGTACAAACCGTCCATGTTTAAATCCTGACCCTGTACCTACCAGCTGCATAACCTTGGGCAGGTTCTGAGGGCATTAGTCCTTTTCTTCATGTGTGAAGTGAGAATCATCTTCTTAACCTACCGTGGTGAGGACGTCAGGCGTGAACACCTGTGGTACCCAGCACCTTGTTACTCGCATCACCTCTAACTTGCAGGGAACTGCTTCTTCCCGGCCTTGCTGCCCTTCAAAGGTTCTGATGCACAGTCTCTCCCTAATTACACTCTACTACCCAAAGCCAGGGGCTTCCAGGTGGCTTAGTCGGTAAAGAATCTGCTTGCAATGAAGGAGACTGCCTGCAGTGCAGGAGACCCAGGTTCCATCCCTGGGTCAGGAAGATCCCCTGGAGAAGGAAATGGCAATCCACTCTAGTATCCTTGGAGAATCCCATGGACAGAGGAGCCTGGTGGGGCTACAGTCCATGGGGTCTCAAGAGTCAGACCCAATTTAGCAACTGAACCACCACCACCACCCAAAGCCAGAGGCATCTTGTCCAGGGCTCGGAAACTTCCTTCTATCAGGAGTCAAGCATTCAGTATTTTCGGCTCCATAGGCCATACATCTCTGTCCCAACTACTCAACTACTCTGGCTTGGCGCCAGAGTGGCCAGAGCCGCTGCATCAGTGTGAGCATGGCTGCGTTCCAATAAAACTTTATTTATGGACATGGAAATTTGAATTTCACATAATTTTCACATGTCACAGAGTAATATTCTTTCAAATTCTTCTTCAATGACTTAAAAATGTAAATGCCATTTTTAGTTGGCAAGCCCATACAAAAACAAGCAGACTGGCCAAACTTAGTTCTTCGTCTGGAATTGGCTAGCGAACCACCAGTCCAGACCCCTTCAGGCAGGACTGACCCCCGACAGTGCCCTTGAAACCTGACTTTCTTCTGTAATCTCACAGCATCAGGCTTCGGCTCAAACCCCACCTCTTCCAATTAGAGGAAAATCTATGGTCGAACTGCAGCCCTTCTGGCTTTCTTCCAGTTCTTCCAAGGGGCCAACTCCTTCCTGCCTCAGAGCTCCAGGGAGGGTGGGGGAGCACTTCCCCCTGTTCATGTACAAGCTGCTTGATCCTGGGATTGTGTTTGCCTTCCATCCCACTGTACTTTCAAGGCCCAACATAGCGCCTGGTATGCAGTAAGTGCTCGGTAAATGTGCATTGAATGTAATCCTAAAACAGTGCTTCAAGTAGGTGGGGAAACTGAGGCTCAGAGACACTGATTAACTTGCTCAAGGTCACACAGCTAAGTTTGGAGGTTCCAAAGTCCTGTCTCTCTCTCTCTCTTTTTTTTTTTTGGCTTCACCATGTGGCTTGTAGAATCTTAGTTCCCCAACCAGGAATTGAACCCAGGCCCTCAGCAGTGAGCGTGGAGTCCTAACCACTGGACTGCCAGGGAATTCCAAGAGTGCTGTCTTCTTAAGTACTATGCCCTGTTGCCAAAGAACTCTCCAAGTCCGTCAAATTCTGGTGCAAGCATCAACTATCTGGTGACCTTGGGTGAGTCACAGTGCCTCTGTGCTTCAGTTTTCTCAGCAGTAAAATGGATATGAGAGTAACGCAAGGCCTCCCTCAGCAGTTGTCATGAGGGTTGGGGGAGTTCACAGATCTTGCCTGGCACCCGGCAAGCACCAAGTGCAATGTCAGTCCTTGTCAGCAGGGAGCCCTGCGCTGTGAAGGAGATGGAGGTCTTAGGTCGGGGCGGAAAAATGGCTTCCTCCTTCAGCCCTGGGGTGACCCTGCCCCAGGGACCCCGAGTGGGCTGGAATTGTCACTCAGTCCTTGGAGGAGAGGCCACTGGCCGTTTCTAAGGAAAACCAGGACCTCTCGGACGAGGTGGTGAGACCACCCTGGCTTCGTGGGGGTTAAGTCCAACCAGAACGTGTTTATTTTCCCCTGTGTCTGGAAGGGCCTCTCTGGTCTCCATGGCAACGTGATTTCCTGTCCTGGTTTTCCCTTGGACGAGATACCTGCTGAATGCAGAGGCGCCTGGGCTAAAGCTGGGGTGGAGGCCAGCGTTGAGGCAGGCCGCTTTCCCTGCCTCCCCAACGCGGCCGAGTGGCCAGCCAGGGCCCCTGTCACAAGAGCCTTTGTTTACCAGTCCAGACATCCAACTTAAGGGTGACGTCATGGAATCCAGCCCGGAATCCTTGTTACGCCCCATTTTCTTTCTTCCTTTTCAAGGGTTTTGTTTCTTCCTGAGGCTGAGGAAACAGGCTCATACACTTCGCCAGTTTGCTGAGAATATTTCCAAACCCTCTCGATCACAGGCCCTACCCTGGGTCTGGGAACTTCCCTAACGGTTATTCATTCATTCATCGTTTCATTCATTCAGCACACATTTTTGCATGTTGGATTAAATGCCCAAACTGTGCTAGAGTTGAAGAAACGGAGGGGACTGGATCCAGTCTTTCTTTAGCCCTGAGGAGTCTCCCTCTGAACAGAGAGAGACGGGGAAGTAACCAAACATTATACAGCATGGTGCCTCCGGAGAGGCCTCTTCAGGGCTGCTGCAGAGGCGTGATGGGAAGAAGCTCAGTCTCTGCCACCCGTCTGCTTTCAGGTTCAGCTCCTAAACTCTGTGGCGTTAGGCACATCCTAGCCTGAGCCTCAGTCTTCTCATCTATAAAATGGGGATGATGCCGACACCCGCTCAGGGCCATTACCTAGCATGGTGTTGAGGAGCCTGCTCTTTGGAGTGGGACTGGTGGGTTCAGGCCTCAATCTACCACTTACTGGCTCTGTGTTTCCAGGAAAGTTACTTATGTTGTTGTCATTATTTAGTCACTAAGTCTTGTCTGACTCTTTTGTGACCCTATAGACTGTAGCCCTCCAAGCTCCTCTGTCCATGAGATTTCCCAGGCAAGAATACTGGAGTGGGTGGCCATTTCCTTCTCCAGGGGATCTTCCCAACCCAGGGGTCAATTCTATGTCTCCTGCATTGGCAGATGGATTTTTTGTTATTTTTTTTTTTTAACCACTGAGACCCCAGGGAAGCCCCAAGTTACTTATATTCTCATTAAAAGGGGATGGACGATCCTGGTGTCCATCACATAGAGCTGTTTGAGGTCTACCTAAGTGAATGCATGCACTTAGGACAGTGCTCTTAGACCTGTTGTGTTATTACCTTCTCAGGGGACCCTGCAAGCCCAGAGGAGGGAGAGACTGGCTCCCCCTGGAGAACAGGGGGTGAGCAGTGAGAGAGGCCTTCCCAGAGGAGATAGCATCTAGATAATTAGCTATCCAGTGTCTCTACAGTCAGCCCTCTGTATCTGGGTTCCATATGTGTGGATTCAACCAACTTCAGATCGAAAGAATATGAAAAATAATTATTCCAGAAAGTTCCAAAAAGCAACACTTGAATTTGCTGCATACGGAGCACTAATCTGAATCCACACGAATGCAGTGATGTGTAGTTGTGCCCTGTTGCAGCCTCAGGGCCCCTCATAGGTCCTCAGAGTCTCTCCAGCACTCCTTGTTTGAGCATCCTTCACCTCACCATTCCTTCTCTTGCTCCTTGTGTTAGGTGAACTCTTTGTTTTTGTGAAGAAAAAATAGCTTCTAAAGAGCAATTAAGTGGTCAAAGCAATCCCTCAAAGGCTAAGAGGGAGCAGAAAGTGCCATCTCTCGACAGGAAAACAGAAATCTTAATCTTTTGAAAAGCGGCATGAGGCTTGCCAAAGCGGGAGTCGGGTTGCTAAGAACGAACTGAGCGTTTATACAGAGATGCAGAAAAAAGCTGAAATTTGTGTAAGAGTCAGCGCTGGCCCTACAATGGCAAATACGGTCTCTGCTCATAACAAGGTACTTGCAAAGACTGAGCAAGCATTAAGCGTGTGGTCAGAAGACATGTCACAGAAACATGTTCCCGATGGTGGCAAACTTATGCATAAAAAAGCATCCAGCCTCTGTGAGCATAGAGGTTATGGGAGGGGCTCAAGGAGAGTGAGAGGAAGAAAATGCAGGATGGTGGGGGTTGGCTGGCTGGCTTTGTAAAGAACTACAGGCTCAAGAACTTAAAGATGGGGTCGGGGGAATCCTCACTGACTAATGCTGAAGCAGCATCAGTGTTCCCAGAAAAGTGCAAGAAGCTCATAGATAAGAAAGGCTACCTTCAACTTGCTCTGCAAGAAGGTACCCAATGGTACCTGCATCCATAAGAGTGCCAAGCATCTAGGGCTAATTTAAAGTATATGGGAGGATGTGTGTAGGCTATATGCAACACTACGGCATTTTATGTAAGTGACTTGAGCATCCATGAATTTTGGTGTCTGCAAGGGGTCCTGAAACAAATTCCCTGCAGATACCGGGGTGGGGGTCAGGGGCCGTGTGCAACTGTTTCTCCCCTTTCTTCCTTAAGGTCACGGCTCATATCTGCATTATTTCATCATCTTATCCCTACCTCCTTGCACAGTTCATGGAGCAGGAGATCAAAGACTGTGTGAATGGTCAAACGACTATAGGATAAACCCACCCTTTTTATCATGGCATGTAAGACCTTCTGCAATTTGACTGTGGCCCACTGTGATAATTCATTTTATGTGTCAAATTGACTGGGGCAAAGAGTGCCCAGGTATTTGATTAAACTTTATTTCTGGATGAGGTGTGTCTGTGAGAGTGTTCCTGGATGAGATTAACATTTGAATCGGTATAATGAGTCAAGCAGTTTGCCCTCCCTAATGTAGGTGGGCCTCATCTAATCTGTTGAAGGCCTGAAGAGAATAAAAGGCTGAGTGAGAAAGTATTCTTTCTCTCTGCTTGACAGTTTTTGAGCTGGGACATCAGTCTTCTGCATTTGGACTCAAGACTTAGGCTGAAACTTAAACCATTAGCTCTCCTGGTTCTCAGGCTTTGGACTCAGACTTGAAACAACATTAGGCTCTCCTAGGTCTGGACTTCTCAGCCTCCATAATCATGTGAACCAATTTCTTATAATACATCTCTTTCTATATACATCCTATTATTGCTGTTTCTCTGGAGAATAGTGATACACTCACTGGGTCTAATCTCTGGAAATTCTTCCCAGCCCTATCTCCCTAGGTTCTGTGTGTGAAATTGTTGGTCGCTCAGTCATGTCCAACTCTTTGGGACCCCATGGACTGTAGCCCACCAGGTTCCTTTGTCCATAGAATTCTCCTGGCAAGAACACTGGAGTGAGTAGCCATGCCCTCCTCCAGGGGATCTTCCTGACCCAGGGATCAAACCCTGGTCTCCTGCCTTGCAGGCAGATTCTTTACCACTGAGCCACAAGAGAAGCCCCGGGCTCTAGTTATAATAAACCTTAAGAAGTCTTAGCTATTCCAGCTTTCTTAGATATCTATCTTTTCATCTTTAGCAGGTGAAACACAACTCATTTCTTTATTCATTGAATAATATTTATTCAAAACAATTGTGTGGTGGAAGTAAAAGTATAGAGGGTGCCATGAGATGTATTGTGAAGCAGATTCTGTTATTCCTTCCCACCTCCTCTCAACCATTCAGAAGCCACTAGAGACATTGATGCTCCGTGGAAGCAGGAAAAGGGAGGAGCCTGACTGGTAAAAACCAACTATATTACATCCTACACATCAGTGATTGATTCGGAAATCCAGACCTAGGTCAGCCAGAGTGTGGTTTTCTCCTAGAGGCAGGGACTGATTTACAAAGGGGCAATGACCCAACTTAGCCCAGAGGGAAGTTAGACAGGGACTCACGATGTTTGAGAGAGGGACTCAAGATACCTTTGTCTCTCCATGGAAGCCACATAAATGTCCATTGACAGATAAATGGATAAATAAAATGTGGGAGGGGCTTCCCTAGTGGTAAAGAATCCACTTGCCGATGCAGGAGACACAGGTTCGATCCCTGGCCAAGGAGGATCCTACATGCCGTGGAGCAGATCAGATTGTGCGCCGCAACAATGAGCCTGTGCTCTAGAGCCTGGAGGCCACAACTGCTGAGCCCATGTACTACAACTCCTGAAGCCCATGTACCCGGGAACCCGTGTTCCACAACAAGAGAAGCAACCGCAGTGAGAAGTCCGAGCACCTAGAGAATAGTCCTGGCTCACCACAACTAGAGAAAAGCCAGAGCAGCAATGAAGACCCAGCACAGCCAAAAAAAAAAAAGATGTGGTATATATATATATATATATATATATATATATATATATATATACACAATAGAATATTACTCATCCATAAAAAAGAAACAATAAAATAGTGCCATTTGCAGCAACATGGATGGACCTAGAAATTATTGTACTAAGTGAAGTCAGGAAGAGAAAGACAAATACTATATGATATCACTTATATGTGGAATTCAAAATACAAGACAAATGAACTTATCTATGATACAGAGGCAGACACACACTTGTAGAAAATAGATTTGTGGTTGCCAAGGTGGAGGAGAGGTAGGGGAAGGAAAGATTGGGAGTTTGGGATTAGCAGATGAAAACTATTCTACATAGGATGGATAAACAACAAGGTCCTGCTGTGTGGCACAAGGAACTATATTCAGTATCCTGCAATAAACCATAAAGGACAAGAATATTTAAAAGTAGGTATGTATAACTGAATCATTTGCTGTACATCATAAATTCACACAACATTGTAAATCAACTATGTGCGTGCTAAATCACCTCAGTTGTGTCCAACTCTTTGCGACCCTAAGACCATAGCCCACCAGGCTCCTCTGTCTATGGGATTCTTCAGGCAAGAGTGGGTTGCCATTTCCTATTCCAGGGGATCTTTCCAACCCAGGGATTGAACCCATGTCTCCTGCATTGGCAGGTGGGTTCTTTACCACTAGTGCCACCTGGGAAGCCCATAAAATCAATTATACTTCAATAAATTTTTAAAAAGGTACATTGGTCTCTCCTCTTTTGGATGTTGTTGAGTAGGGTAGTAAGGCCATCACTGAAGCTACTTTCTTTCTACAAGCCTGTGAATGAAATCTATGTAGGACTTAGCCAAGGTCAGTGGAGCAGGAGCCACAAGATCCAATCAGATTCTGTCTACTCCATATCTGGACTCTTAGTTGGATTCAATTCATGTCCACATTGTTTAAACCAGTTGGAGGTATGCTTTCTGGTTTTAAAAACATCTAGGAGCATCCTAACTGGTATAAACAAGTAACATGGAAACCTAACCATCAAGAAGCAATGTTAGATTCTTCCAGAAAAGAGTGGCATGACCAGATCCAACACTTCAAAAGAACCTTCTTGGCAGTGATGAAAGTGAGCTGCATTTGAGACTGTGTTGCTAGATGCCTGGTGTGGATATGGGTCAAGAACAAATTGAAGAAGACACCTAAGACTGGAAGCTAAAATATATATCTTGACTAGAATCGTTCCTCAGACTCCAAACATTCTGACATGGTGGGACTGTATGCAGATGTGGAGAAAATTTAGGAATATTCATTCATGCATCCAACACATTTTCTGGAGCTCTTACGGGCCAGCACTGGGCTAGCTGCTGGAGATGCAGCAGAGAACAAGAAGGACACAAATCACTGCCCTTACCCAAATGATGTCTTAGTGGAGGGACAGGCAATAAACAAAACTAATTAAGTACACATATAGCATTGGTTAGATGGTGATACATGCTATGAAGAAAGTTTTTTAAGGAAAAGAAATATGGAGTGTCAGAAAGAGAAATTACTCAGCCCGAAGTTGCTACTCCATGGTCGTAAAAAATGAGCTTTTTCTCAGCAAAAAGCTTCAAGGAATGGTAACTTTCTGTATTATTTTGTGACTGATAAGTGCCAGAAACATCTTTTCTAGATAACATCACCCTAACATGGATTGAGTGCCTGCTCTATGAAAGCCAAAAGCATTGTTTCAATCTATTCACAGATACTAGTTTACTTAATCTCCGTTTTATAGATAAGAGAACAAAAAGTGAGTGATGTCAAGTATGTCACCCGAGATGACATGGTGGGAACGGCTCTGAACCTGGGTGTGTTCAGCACTGAGTTTCATGTTCTGCTTTTGGACTGGACGATGCTATCTCAGTGCAGTAGTTCCATGAGAAAACTCATGGTCCTCAGCAGATGTGATCAGTAGCATTAGATAAGACAACCAAAAAGAAAATGAATTTGTTATGAAGGCTAAGTTTGAGTAGATAAATGCAATCTATCGAATGTGTTACAGAAGAGGAAATGCAAAAGTCTCCAGAGGGACCTCCCTGGTGGTCCAGTGGTGAAGAATCTGCCTTGCGAGGCAGGGGATGTGAATTCCATCTCTGGTCAGGAAACTAAGATCCCACATGCCGCAGAGCAACTAAGCCCGAGCACTTGTGTGCCATAAGGAAAGATGGCGCAACAAAGATCCGTGTGCTGCAATCAAGACCCAACGCTGCCAAAGAAATAAAGAGATTTTTTTTTTTTAAGTCTCTGGAGGGTAAAGATAGTTATGCTTGATCTCCAGACCTGGCTAGCCTTTTCACCGATATTTTGGAGTCCCTCTCACTCCATTGACCACATATCTCTTCCTTTTTACTTCTGAAGTTATCTTCACAAGGGGCTGCCAGGAGTTTGTGGGAGGTCTGGAACAGACCCAGAAAGGTGAAGTTCTTTGGTATTTGGAGCAGTGAGTCAACCAGATTTCAGAAAATAGGCTCCTTGTCCCTTTCTCAAACAAACAAACATAACTTCATGTAGTTATGGAAACCCCATATTAGAGACCCAAAGGCCAAGAAGGAAAGCAAAGCATGCCCTGTGCATACCCTTCCTTAGGGCTACTTGGCATCTTTCCCATCCACTTGGGCTTCAATCATAAGTGAACTTGTCAGAAAATTATTTTAATTGTACATACAGCATATGAATATTTTCTCCTTACAATGAAAGCGTAACTGGTAAGGATAAGTCCCATTTAGCTGCCATTGCCAGTCCTAGGCTTCCTTTCCCTGCCTCTGTTCAAAGCACTTAGAGTCTATCCTTACAGAAGTTTATCTAAACGTTTCTTTTTGCTATAGAATGCACATACTGTTGCTATGTGCTTTTGAAAAAAAAAATAGCATCATACTATACATGCAATTCTGGAATTTTCACTCTTTACTTAAAAGGTAGCCAGCCCTAAAGACACATGCACTTCAGTGTTCATAGCAGCACTATTTATTTTAGCCAAGACATGGAAACATAAATGTCCATCAACAGATAAATGGATAAAGAAGATGTGATGTGTGCATATATATATATAATGTAATATTAGTCATATAAAAGAATGAAACAATGCTATCTGCAACAACATGGATGGAGCTAGACATTATCATATTAAGTGAAGTAGGTCAAAGAAATATTGTAAGGTATCACTTATGTGTGGAATCTAAAAAAATTATACAAATGAAAGTACGTACAAAACAGATAGACTCAGACATAGAGAACAATCCATGGTTACCAAAGGAGAAAGGGGAGAGGATGATAAATTAAGAGTTTGGTGTTAATATATGCATAGTACTACAAGGATAATAGATAAACAACAAGGTTCTACTTTATAGCACAGGAAACTATACTTAATTTTTAATGTAACACAAGGACCTTATACTCAATATCTTGTAATTATCTATAATGAAAAACAATCTGAAAATGCATATATATAAAACCCAATCACTTTTCTGTACAGCAGAATCTAACACAACATTGTAAACTAACTATACTTCGATTGAAAAAAAAAGAAATAGTATATTGCTGGTTATCATCTTAAAAAAATGAAAAATAGTCATCCCTTCATATCTAACACCTCACCAGGAACTGTTCTTAGTGAACACCCTGGAAGGAAAACTAATATTTATGATGGTTTCAGTAGGTGCCAGACTCTGTATTGAATGACACTTTTTTCAGGTCTCGGATTTGAATCAAAGCTGTCTTTACCCTAGGGTAAACTGGCAAATGGGGCTTTCCACGTGGCTCAGTGCTAAAGAATCCGCCTGCCAATGTAGAAGGTGCAAGAAACACAGGTTCAGTCCCTGGGTTGGGAAGATCACCTGGAGAAGGAAATGGCAACCCACTCCAGTATTCTTGCCTGGGAAACCCCATGGACAGAGGAGCCTGGTGGGCTACACAATCCAGGGGGTCGCAAAAGAGCTGAACACGACTGAGCAACTAAACAACAACAAACTGGCAAATATTTTCCCAACTATTACTTAAAATAATAGTTCAGAAATAATAATAGTAGTAGCATGAAAAATAATCATAATAAGCATACTCATACTATGGCAAGATAGTTTAGTGAGCCATTAATTCATAATGTGCTCCCAGTAGATTTTTCCCTCATGGGCTGTAATTAGGAAACCAGATTTTGTGTTCTCTCACCTGAAAGGGATTAGTTGATATGGAGGAAAGCAGAAGGAACCTCGAAACAGCCCCCATCTTTGACTCTATTCTTTCAAATATTATTTGTTGCAGGACTATGTTGGGTCATCTTTGAGGATGAGGGGAAAAGGCAAGTATCTTAGATGGAGGGGAGACAAAGCAATGAATACCAGGAAGGGGGGATTGTCCCCAGGCCTAGACGTGGGACAGAGACTGGCATGTCCCCACCCATGTCCCACCTCTTACAACACCCTGGGGAGAGAACAGTACCTTGTGCATGCTAAGTCGCTTCCGTCATGTCGAACTCTTTGTGACCCCAAGGACTGTAGTCCACCAGGCTCCTCTGTCCATGGGATTCTGCAGGCAAGAATACTGGAGTGGGTTGCCATGCCCTCTTCCACGGGATCTCCCTGACCCAGGGATCGAACTCGTGTCTCCTGTAGCTCCTGCATGGCAGGCAGATTCTTTACCTCTGAGCCACAAGGGAAGCCCACAACAGTACTACAAAGGGACGTAATTTCATGTGGCCATTTGTCCTGTGGCCTGGGGCTCCCCATTAGCCAAGTCCCCTTGGTCCAAGCTCCACACAATAGCAACCAAACCACTTATCTTTAAAAGCCCAACACCTGGACTCAGACAATGGTGCTAAATGCATTGATCCGAGAGCAAGGCCAGAGAGTGCTCCCAGGACCAGCATCCGCCAACACAGACAACTGAGCAGGTCCGGTGAGTTGTTGAAGAAGTTCCCATGGCTTTAACTTGGTTTATTTATTTAAAATTTTCATTGTATATTGGGGTATTGTTGATAAACACTGTTGTGTTAGTTTCAGGTGTACAACAAAGTGATTCTGTAATACATATACATGTACCTATTCTTTTTCAAATTCCTTGCCCACTTAGTATTGTATTATTATGTATTATGTATTGTATTACTACACAGTGTTATAATATATATATTTATATTTGTGTGTGAGGGAATATTACTCAGCCGTAAAAAAGAATGAACTCTTGCCACTTGTGACAACATAGATGCACACAGAGGGTATTATGCTAAGTGAAATGTCCCATATTGTGTAATCCCATTTATGTGAAATACTCAGAGTAGGCAAACCCACAGAAATAAAAAACAGATTAGTGGTTGCCCGAGGCTGGAGGAACAGGGAGTGAGGAGTGTCTGCTAAATGGACAAGGAGTTTCTTTTGGGATGATGAAAATGTTTTTTTTTTTTGAAAATGTTTTTAAAATTGATAGAGGTGATAGTTATACAAGTCTGTCATTATAGTGAAAACTACTGAATTATATGCTTTAAAAGGATGAACTTTATAGTATGTGAATTATGTCTCAATGGAGTTATTATTTTAAAAAATAATAGAAGAAGGGAAACAGCTGATGGGAGGGGTGGGCAGATTTTCACTATTCCACTGCCCTGCTTATGTATATGACTGTTTGAGAAACTTCCTAAGGGTGATTTCATGCTAATGATGCTGATTCAGCACAAAGATCAAGGGTCATCCCAAGCCCTCAGTCAGTCATTTCAGTCAGTTCAGTCACTCAGTTGTGTCCAACCTTTGTGACCCCATGGACTGCAGCACGCCAGGCCTCCCTGTCCATCACCAACTCCCGGAGTTTATTCAGACTCATGTCCATTGAGTCAGTGATGCCATCCAACCGTCTCATCCTTTGTCGTCCCCTTCTCTTCCTGCCTTCAATCTTTCCCAGCATCAGGGTCTTTTCTAATGAGTCAGTTCTTTGCATCAAGTGGCCAAAGTATTGGAGTTTCAGCTTCAGCATCAGTCCTTCCAAAGAATATACAGGACTGATTTCCTTTAGGATGGACTGGTTGGCTCTCCTTGCTGTCCAAGGGACTCTCAAGAGTCTTCTCCAGCACCATAGTTCAAAAGCATCAATTCTTTGGCGCTCAGCTTTCTTTATAGTCCAACTCTCACATCCATACATGACTACTGGGAAAACCATAGCTTTGACTAGACAGACCTTTGTTGGCAAAGTAATATCTCTGATTTTTAATAAGCTCTCTAGATTGGTCATAACTTTTCTTCTAAGGAGCAAGCATCTTGTAATTTCATGGCCACAGTCACCATCTGCAGTGATTTTGGAGCCAAAAAGATAAAATCTGACCCTGTTTCCCCATCTATTTGCCATGAAGTGATGGGACCAGATGCCATGATCCTAGTTTCCTGAACGTTGAGTTTTAAGCCAACTTTTTCACTCTCCTCTTTCACTTTCATCAAGAAGCTCTTCAGTTCTTCACTTTCTGCCATAAGGGTGATGTCAAGGGTGATGTCATCTGCATATCTGAGGTTATTGCTATTTCTCCTGGCAATTTTGATTCCAGCTTGTGCTTCATCCAGTCCAGCATTTCTCATGATGTACTCTGCATATAAGTTAAATAAGCAGAGTGACAATACACAGCCTTGACATATTCCTTTCCCTATTTGGAACCAGTCTGTTGTTCCATATCTAGTTCTAACTGTTGCTTCTTGACCTGCATACAGATTTCTCAGGAAGCTGGTCAGATGGTCTGATATTCCCATCTCTTTAAGAATTTCGCACTGTTTGTTGTAATCCACACAGTCAAGGGCTTTGGCATAGTCAATAAAGCAGAAGTAGATGTTTTTCTGGAACTCTCTGCTTTTTCGATGATCCAACAGATGTTGGCAGTT
The DNA here is from genome assembly GCF_910594005.1 of Cervus elaphus. Classification (NCBI taxonomy): domain Eukaryota; kingdom Metazoa; phylum Chordata; class Mammalia; order Artiodactyla; family Cervidae; genus Cervus; species Cervus elaphus. Next base: position 36,382,091 of record NC_057824.1, read on the forward strand.
TGATCTCTGGTTCCTTTTCTAAATCCAGCTTGAACATTTGGAAGTTCACGGTTCACGTGTTGTTGAAGCCTGGCTTGGAGAATTTTGAACATTACTTTGCTAGCATGTGAGATGAGTGCAATTGTGTGATAGTTTGAGCATTCTTTGGCATTGCCTTTCTTTGGGATTGGAATGAAAACTGACCTTTTCCAGTCCTGTGACCACTGCTGGGTTTTCCAAATTTGCTGGCATATTGAATGCAGCACTTTCACAGCATCATCTTTTAGGATTTGAAATGGCTCAACTGGAATTCCATCACCTCCACTAGCTTTGTTAATAGTGATGCTTCCTAAGGCCCACTTGACTTCGCATTCCAGGATATCTGGTTCTAGGTGAATGATCACACCATTGTGATTATCTGGGTCGTGAAGATCTTTTTTGTGTAGTTCTTCTGTGTATTCTTGCCACCTCTTCTTAGTATCTTCTGCTTCTGTTAGGTCCTTACCATTTCTGTCCTTTATTGTGCCCATCTTTGCATGAAATATTCCCTTGGTATCTCTCATTTTCTTGAAGAGATCTCTAGTCTTTCACATTCTATTGTGTTCCTCTATTTCTTTGCACTGATCACTGAGGAAGGCTTTCTTATCCCTCTTGCTATTCTTTGGAACTCTACATCAAACAGGTATATCTTTCCTTTTCTCCTTTGCCTTTCACTTCACTTCTTTTCAGAGCTGTTTGTAAGACCTCCTCAGACAACCATTTTGCTTTTTTGCATTTCTTTTTTTTGGGGATGGTCTTGATCACTGCCTCCTGTACAATGTCACGAACCTCCGTCCATAGTTCTTCAGACACTCTGTCTATCAGATATAATCCCTTGAATTATTTGTCACTTTCACAGTATAGTCATAAGGGATATGATTTAGATGATAACTGAATGGTCTAGTGGTTTTCCCTACTTTCTCCAACTTAAGTCTGAATTTGGCAATAAGGATCTGAGCCACAGTCAGTTTCCAGCCTTGTTTTTGCTGACTGTATAGCACTTCTCCATCTTTGTCTGCTAAGAATATAATCAACCTGCTTTTGGTATTGACCATCTGGTGATGCCCATGTGTAGAGTCTTCTCTTTTGTTGTTGGAAGAGGGTGTTTGCTATGACCAGTGTGTTCTCTTGGCAAAACTCTGTTAGCCTTTACCCGGCTTTATTCTGTGCTCCAAGGCCAAATTTGCCTGTTACTCCAGGTAATTCTTGATTTCCTACTTTTGCATTCTAGTCCCCTATGATGAAAAGAACATCTTTTTCAGATGTTAGTTCTAGAAGGCCTTGTAGGTCTTCATAGAACAGAACCGTTCAGCTTCTTCAACATTACTGGTCGGGGCATAGACCTGTATCAATATCGGCATTACTGTGATATTGAATGGTTTGCCTTGGAAACAAACAGAGTTCTTTCTGTTATTTTTGAGATTGCACCCAAGTACTGCATTTCGGACTCTTTTCTTGACTATGATGGCTACTCCATTTCTTTTAAGGGATTCTTGCCCACAGTAGTAGATATAATGGTCATCTGAGTAAAATTCACCCATTCCAGTCCATTTTAGTTCGTTGATTCCTAAAATGTCAATGTTCTCTCTTTCCATCTCCTGTTTGACCACTTCCAATTTGCCTTGATTCATGGACCTAACATTCCAGATTCCTATGCAATATTGCTCTTTACAGCATTAGTCACATCCACAATGGGTGTTGTTTTTGCTTTGGCTCCATCTCCTCATTCTTTCTGGAGTTATTTCTCCACTCTTCTCCAGTAGCATACTGGGCACGTACCAACCTAGGGAGTTCATCTTTCAGTGTCCTATCTTTTTGCTTTTTCATTCTGTTCATGGGGTTCTCAAGGCAAGAATACTGAAGTGGTTTGCCATTCCCTTCTCCAGTGGACCACATTTGGTCAGAACTCTCCACCATAACCCGTCTGTCTTGGGTGGCCCTACATGGCATGGCTCATAGTTTCATTGAGTTAGACAAGGCTGTGGTCCCTGTGATCAGATTGGTTAGTTTTCTGTGGTTGTAGTTTTCAGTCTGTCTGCCCTCTGATGGAGGCTTATGGAAGCTTCCTGATGGGAGAGACTGACTAAGGGGGAAACTGGGTCTTGTTCTGATGGGCGGGGCCATGCTCAGTAAATATTTAATCCAATTTTCTGTTGAAGGGTGGGACTGTGTTCCCTCCCTGTTATTTGACCTGAGGCCAAACTATGGTGGAGGTATTTAAAGATAATGGCGACCTCCTTCAGAAGGTCCCACGCACGCCCTGCTACACTCTGTGTCCCCAACCCTGCAGCAGGCCACCACCAGCCCATGCTTCTGCCAGAGGAGGGAGAAACTATTTTACTAATCCCATAATTTTCTGAGAAGTGTGTACATGAATCTGGGCATATGCACAGACTGGCTGATATTGCCAGTTGCTTATCCCTTTTCCATTCCTCTCTTTCTTTTCCATTTTGTTTTGGGCAGTTCAGTTCAGTTCAGTCACTCAGTTGTGTCCGACTCTTTGCGACCCCATGGACTGCTTCATGCCAGGACTTTCTGCCATAACCAGCTCTCAGAGCCTGCTCAAACTCATGTCCATCAAGTCAGTGATCCCATCCAACCATCTCATCCTCTGTCATCCCCTTCTCCTCTGCCTTCAATCTTTCCCAGCATCAGGGTCTTTTCCAATGAGTCAGGTGTTCATATCAGTGGACAAAGTATTGGAGCTTCAGCTTCAGCATCAGTCCTTCCAATGAATATACAGGACTGATTTCCTTTAGGATTGACTGGTTTGATTTCCTTGCAGTCCAAGGGACTCTCAAGAGTCTTCTCCAACACCACAGTTCAAAAGCATCAATTTTTCGGTGCTCAGCCTTCTTTATGGTCCAACTCTCACATCCATACATGACTACTGGAAAAACCATAGCTTTGACTAGATGGACCTTTGTTGGCAAAGTAATGTCTCTGCTTTTTAATATGCTGTCTAGGTTGGTCATAGCTTTTCTTCTAAGGAGCGAGCATCTTTTAATTTCATGGCTGCAGTCACCATCTGCAGTGATTTTGCAGCCCAAGAAAATAAAGTCGTTTTGGTGTAGGAATGTGCCCAAACACCTTCCCAAGCTTCCTTGAAGCAAAGCACACTTGCCGGTGAGATGTAAACAGAGTACTGTCAGAGCTGTGTGGGATAGCTTTTGCTTTTGTGTTAAAGAGGCAGGCTCAGAACTGGCCCTCTGAGACTTCCCTGGTGCTCTAGTGGTTAAGACTCTGAGCTCCCAGTGCAGGGGATCTGGATTCAATTCTTGGTCAGGGAACTAGATCCCATGCGCTGCCAAAAGGCACAGTGCAGCCAAAAAAAAAATCTGGCCCTCCTCGTGACCTACTCCATCTTCTTTCTGCCTGGGTCTTGGACTTGATGGCTAGAGACAAAGCAACCATTTTGTGGCCAAGAGAATCACAGACACTGACAACATTAAAATGCAGAAACAAAAGTAGAAACTACCTATGTTTGGGTATCTTTTTCTTTCATTCTAATCTTCTTTCTCTTCTTTTTGTTTATATGCTTGTTTTTCACTTAACAGTGAGAAAAAGGAATCCTAGTATTCAGTGTGGTCCGTGGACTTACAACATAGGTATCACCTGAGGGCTTGTTAGAAATGGAGCATTTCAGGCCTGCCCCAGCTTCCAAATCAGAATTCTTAAGATCCTCAGTTGATTGAGTGACACATTAAAGAGTGAGAAGCTGTGGTTTCAGTAATCACACGAGTGCGGTTGGTTGCAATCTAACTGAGATGGAAGTTGCCTAGACTCCACAAGACACAATTAGGTGCTGTTCTGTTATCAACAATAGTGGGAAATCATCACAGGCAGCTGAAGTAGGAGAGAAGGAACATGGCAGGACAGCCAGGAGTACTGGTGTGGGGCATTTTCTGGATGTTTATTAAATATTTTATGGTATTTACTCCATTCCAGGCATTGTTACAAGCGTTATGGCAAGAATAGCTTATTTCATCTCCATGGCAACCTATGACTCATTTCCCAGATGAGTAAACTGAGGCACGGATAGGGTAAGTCATACAGCTCGTGAGTGACAGAGGCAGGAGAGGAGCTCATGCATTCTGTTTCCAGCCGTTGTGCTCTCTTCCCTGGATTCTCCCCACAGGCTTTGGGAGAATTTTTTTTTTCCATTTATTTTTATTAGTTGGAGGCTAATTACCTTACAATACTGTAGTGGGTTTTGTCATACATTGACATGAATCAGCCATGGATTTACATGTGTTCCCCATCCCGATCCCCCCTCCCGCCTCCCTCCCCATCCCATCCCTCTGGGTCTTCCCAGTGCACCAGCCCTGAGCACTTGTCTCATGCGTCCAACCTGGGCTGGTGGTCTGTTTCACCCTTGATAGTATACTTGTTTCAATGCTGTTCTCTCTGAACATCCCACCCTCGCCTTCTCCCACAGAGTCTAAAAGTCTGTTCTGTACATCTGTGTCTCTTTTTCTGTTTTGCATATAGGGTTAGGGTTAGGGAGAGGGTGTGGAGAAAAGGGAACCCTCTTACACTGTTGGTGGGAACGCAAACTAGTACAGCCACTATGGAGAACAGTGTGGAGATTCCTTAAAAAACTGGAAATAGACCTGCCATATGACCCAGCAATCCCACTCCTGGGCATACACACTGAGGAAACCAGATCTGAAAGAGACACATGTGCCCCAATGTTCATGGGAGAATTTTTTAAATAAATTAATTAACTTAGCTGCGGCATGTAGGATCTTTAGTTTTGGCATGTTAACTCTTAGTTGTAACATGTGGGATCTAGTTCCTGATGAGGGAATAAGCCTGGGCCTCCTCCATTGGGAATGTGGAGTCTTAGCTTCTGGACCATAGGAAGCCCCTGGGGAGAATTTTAAGGAAGCCAAAACACCTATTGGGAGGTTAGAAAGTGGATAAGTATTCCTTTGTCTTCCTAGCGCATTTTGGGAGGTCTGGGCTAAACATGCATTGTTCTCACTTCATCTTTGAAACTTCATCTCTTCAACGTTTATCTGCTGAGTGCCTGGTGTGTGCCTTGAACGGGGGGTATGTTAGTGGCGAGATCCTGTTCCTGCCTCCACAGATCTGGAAGAAACACGTCATTAGTTCTGATGTGGTGCAGTCAGTCCTGGGAAGGGAGTGAGCAAAACGAGCAAGAAGAAGACATCTCATCCCAGAGGGTTTGCAGGAGACGGAAAAGAGCCAGATGAGGTGTGAAGCATGACCAGGAACTGTTCAGGCAAATCCGGGTTGTGGAAAATGTACTTCTGAGGGAATTGCCAAAATAAAGGCCCAGAAATGAACAAGAGAGTGGCACTGAATGGCCACTGGTACCATTTCCTCAACTACCAGCCCTGAGGGTAGATGTGATTAATTTCCATTCTACAGATGTGGAAACGGAAGCTCTGAGTGGCTAAGCAGCGTGCCAAATTCTAGAGTTACACAGCAGATAAGTAGCAGAGATGGGCTTGAAATCTGCTTGTAGTTCAGTCACTGACTCTTTGCCACCCCATGGACTGCAACACACCAGGCTTCCCTGCCCTTCACTGTCTCCCAGAGTTTGCTCAAACTCATGTCCATTGAGTCGGTGATGTCATCCAACCATCTTATCCTCTGTCTTCCCCCTCTCCTCCTGCCTTCAATCTTTCCCAGCATCAGGGTCTTATCCGACACCAAAGGCAGTGTTCCTTCTACCATGTTTATCCTACCCCTTCTAGAATCAGGGACTCTCTGCCTTCTGGTGCTTAGAGACTTAGACCAGCGGTAACGCCTGTGTAACTCCAGCAGCTGAGGCCGAAAGATATTTCCTAGGGTTCCCTTGCACCTTCCCCTTTATCTTGTGACACTCCTGAACCCCAGTGGGCTGCGGATCTCCAGGGTAAATGTGCTTGACTGGCTGTGTTTGGTAACTAGGTTCAAGGTGACGGGTGACGTGCCAGTCTGGCTGGCCTTACGCACCCTGGGGGAATGACCCACATAGGTGTTTTCACCCTGATCCCCGATCCTACACCTTTAGACGTTCACTACTCACCTTGTTAAACATCTTTCTAACTTCTTTGACAAACTGCTGGTCCCCTCCTGCCCCACTTTCTCCCTTGCATAACAAGGCAGGAGGCTGATATATTATCAGGTAGATTTCTGTCTGCTCCTTGTATTTATTTGGCACTGACCCAAGGCCATGAGGCTGCCAAGTGGAATCTGGTCATCTTAGGTTGAATTAATGAAAGCATAGGGCTCAGAATCAGGGAGGTGGACTTGGATCCGCACTCACCAACAAAGAACACTCTGTTCTGGGAGAAAGGTTGCCAAAGGCAGCCGTTTCAGAGGAGGCTGTCCAGAGAGTAAGAGGCTCCAAGCCAAAATGTATGAGTAATATTGAAAGAATTGGGGTTGTCTGGCCTGAAGCAGGAATGACTCAGGAGGAGATGGCTCCCAAACGAACGAGACTCCAGGGATCTGCAGGGGTCATGTCTCAGCATCATTTCAGAGTCCATTCCTCTGCTGGCAGCCAGATCTTCAAGCCCTCAAGCCCTCCCAAGCCTCTGTGTTTCCTCATTCATTCCCCTTACTAAGCCCTAACTCTTCCCTCTCTTCCAACCCACGACCTTGCTTTCTCTTCTTTTATTTTTACGAACGATTTTGCCTTCTTCCCAGAAAAAAATTGAGGCCAGTAAGAAGAAAAAAAAAAATTCCCTGCGCCATCAACTAATTAGTATCTGAATTCATCCTCTCCCTCTTCCTTCCTGTCTTACGGGAGAGAGGCTGGACTCCTTCCCAGGTGCTTGCTTCCGCCATGACTCTGGAGGTCATCCATCAACCTCGTTCCTGTTTCTTCAACATCTTCCGCTCCGATGCTTCTTTCTGCTCTTCCTATGCAGGAAGTCTAAGTCCTCTTCTCAAAGAGCAATCAAGCGCCCCCCACTGCTGCTCCCACTGGTTGCCTCCTTATCTACCTTCTCAAGCAGGTAATCTTTACACTTCCTCTTCTCGTCTTAGATTCAGTTCTTCAAGCCATACCATATAAGCTGATGCTATTTAAGATACTGGGGGACATCCCTGGTGGTCCGGTGGCTAAGACTGTGTGCTCCCATTTCGGGGTCCTGGGTTCAAGCCTGGTCAGGGAACTAGATCCCACATGCCGCAACTGAGAGTGCTTATGCCACAACTAAAGAACCTGCACACAGCAAGGAAGATCCCATGTGCCACATCTAAGACCCAATGCAGATGAATAAATACATATTTTTAAAAGAAACTTTAGAAAAAAGACATTGGACAATATTGGGTCGAACCATATAAAATGACATGTTTCTTCTCACAGCTTTCTTGTGATATAATTCACATACCCTACAATTCATGCATTCAAAGTATACAATACGGTAGTTTTTAGTATATGCATAGACTTATGCAACCATTACCGTAATCAATTTTAGAACATTTTCACTACCCCACGAAGAAACCCCAATATCCATTATCTCCCAGTTCACCAACTTTCTCCATCCCAGCCCTAAGCAACTGCTAATCTACTTTGTGACTCTATGGATTTGCCTATTCTGGGCATTTCATATAAATGGAATCATATATTAATAATATGGGATCTTTCCCATATGACTTCTTTCAATTATGGTGATGTGTTCAAGACTCATTCATGTCGTGGGTGGTATCCGTAATTCGCTCCTTTTTATAGCCAAATCATCTTCCAGTGAATGGATCTACCACATTTCTTTGCACATTGATCAATAGATATTTGAGTTATCTCTACATTTTGACTTTTAGAAATGTTCAAAACATTTGTGTACAAATTTTCATGTGGACATATGTTTTTACTTCTCTTGGGTGTATACTTCAAAGTGAAGTTCATGGGTCATGTGGTCACTCTATGTTAAATTTCATGAGGAACTGCTAGACTATTTTCAAAGCAGCTACACTCTTTTATATTCTCAACAGCAGTGTACGAGGGTGTCAGTTTTTCCACATTTTTGTCAGCACTCATTATTATTCATCTTTTTTTGTTATAGCAATTCTAGTACATGTGGAGTGATATCTCATTGATTTTTTTTTCATTTCCCTCATGACTAATGGTGTTGAGCATATGTTCATGTGTTTGTTGGCCATTTGTCCTGAAGGAATGTCTTACAGATCCTTTTCGCATTTCTTATCTGAGTTATGTTTCTCTTTTAAATTTCAAGTATAATCCATTTACAAAGTTGTGTTAGTTTCAGGTGTATACCAAAGTGACTCAGTTATATATATATATTCTTTTTCAGATTCTTTTCCATTATAGGTTATTATAAGATATCGAATATAGTTTTCTGTGCTACACAGTAAGGCTTTGTTGTTTATCCATTTTAAAATATAGTAGTTTGTTAATTCCAAATTTCTAATTTATCTCTCTCCTCCTTCCCATTTATTAACCATAGTTTGTTTTCTCTGTCTTTGAGTCTGTTTCTGTTTTGTAAATAAGTTCATTTGTATTATCTTTTAGATTCCACAAATAAGTGACATAATGATATTTTTTCTTTCGTTACCTGCTTCACTTAGTGTAATAATCTCTAAGTTTGTCCATGTTGCTGCAAATCGCATTATCTCATTCTTTCATTCCTTTTAGGGCTGAGTGATATCCCAGTGTGTGTGTGTGTGTGTGTGTGTGTGTGTACATCTTCTTTACCCATTCATCTGTCAATGGACACTTAGGTTGCTTTCATGTCTTGGCTATTGTAAATAGTGCCGCTATGAACATTAGGGTGCATGTATCTTTTCAAATTAGAGGATTTTTTTTTTCTGCGTATGTGGCCAAGATTAAGATTGCTAGTTGTTCCATCACTCAGTCGTGTCCGACTCTTTGCGACCCCATGGACTGCAGCACGCCAGGCTTCCCTGTCCTCCACCATCTCCCAGAGCTCACTTAAACTCGTGTCCATTGTGTTGGTGATGCCATCCAACCATCTCATCCTCTGTCGTCTGCTTCTCCTCCTGCCTTCAATCTTTCCCAGCATCAGGGTCTTTTCCAATGCGTCAGTTCTTTGCATCAGGTGGCCAAAGTATAGGAGCTTCAGCTTCAGCATCAGTCCTTCCAGTGAATATTCAGGATTGATTTCCTTTAGGATTGACTGATTTGATCTCCTTGCTGTCCAAGGGACTCTCAAGAGTCTTCTCCAACACCACAGTTCAAAAGCATCAATTCTTCGGTGCTCAGCCTTCTTTATGGTACAACTCTCTTTAATGAACCATCTTTATGCTCCAATAGATGGAGAAACAATGGAAACAGTGACAGACTTTATTTTCTTGGGCTCCAAAATCACTGCAGATGTTGACTACAGCCATGAAGTTAAAAGACGCTTGCTCCTTGGAAGAAAAGCTATGACCAACCTAGACAGCATATTAAAAAGCAGAGACATTAGTTTGGCAACAAAGGCCTGTGTAGTCAAAGCTATGGTTTTTCCAGTAGTCACATATGGAAGTGAGAATTGGGATTGCTAGATCATATGATAATTCTGAGTTTTTCATCGATACTCCATGTTATTCTCCATAGCAGCTGCACCAAATTACGTTCTCACCAACAGTGTGAGAAGGTTCCCGTATCTCCACACCTCCTCCCGCATTTATTATCTGTAGACTTTTTGAGGGTGGCCATTCTGACCGGGGTGAGGTGATAACCTCACTGTAGTTTAGGTTTGTATTTCTCTAGTAATTAGCGATGTTAAGTATATTTTCATATGCTTGTTGGCCATCTGTATGTCCTCCTTGGAGAAATATCTATTTAGGTCTTCTGCCAATTTTTTTCATTTGATTGGGTTTTTTGGTTTCTTGATATTTAGTTGTGTGAGCCATTTGTATATTTAGGAAATTAAGCCCTTGTTGGTCGCATTGTTTGCAAATATTTCCTTCCATTCCATAAGTTGTCTTTTTGTTTTGTTTATGGTTTCCTTTGCTGTGCATGGTTATGTATCTTTTTGTTATTGAGTTCTAAGAGTTCCTTACATTCATTTTCAAGATACAAGTCCTTCATCAAATACATGATTTGAAAATATTTTTCCATTAAATTGGTTTTCTTTTCCACTTTCTTGGTAATGTCCTTTGATGCACCAAACTTTCTAATTTTCGTGAAGTCCACTTTACTGAATTTATCTATTTTGTAGTTTTGTTTGTGCTTTTAGTTTCATGTCTAAGAAACCATTGCCAGATCCAAGACCATAAAGATCTACTCCTATGCTTTCTTCTAAGAGTGTTACAGGTTTAGTTCTTACATTTAGGTCTTTGATTCATCTTGAGTTAATGTTTGTATGTGTGAAAGTTAGGAGTCAAGCTTCATTCTTTTGCATTTGACCATCCTGTTTTCCCAGAACCATTCACTGAAAAGACTACTCTTTCACTCATTTAATTGTTTTAATATCCTTGTTGAAAAAGCAAGTGATTGTAAATATGAGGGCTTATTTCCCAATTCTCAATTCTTTTCCATTGATCTTTATGTTGATATCTATGTGTATCAAAGTGTTAATTACTGTTTTGTAGTAACTTTTGAAATCAAGAAATATGAGCCCTCCAAATTTGTTCTTTTTCTAGATGTCTTTGGCTATTCTGGTGGCTCAGACGGTAATGCGTCTGCCTGCAATGCAGGAGACCCGGGTTCAATCCCTGGGTCGGGAAGATCCCCTGGAGAAGGAAATGGCAACCCACTCCAGTAATCTTGCCTGGAAAATTCCATGGACTGAGGAGCCTGGTAGGCTACAGTCCATGGGGTCACAAAGAGTCGGACACAACTGAGTGACTTCTCTTTCACTTTGGCTATTCTATGTCCCTATTATGTCCACATAAATTTTAGGATCAGCTTGTCAATTTCTATAAAGAATCCAGCAGGTATTCCAATACAGTTGTGTTAAATCTCTCAACCAACTTGAGGAGTGTTGCCATCTTAACAATGTTAGGTATTCTGAATGTCCTTCTATCTATCTAAATTTTTTTCAATGCAATTGCTATCTTTGAAGTTCCAAGACAGTTGAATATTGGCAATTTAGTTATTTTAAACCTAATACATAGAGAAAAGAAAGTCAGATTTTCCCACAAAGCCCGTATAATCTTCACACACAAACCAGAATCCAGTCGCATCTTAAAACCATAATGCACACAACCTGTTTGCAACAGGGTAGTGGTTTCCTGTGGGGAGGCGTATAAGGATAGAAACTGGGAGGGGGAAATGTGTGGAGTTGCACATGTGTGTTCACTTTGTCATTCATTCAGCTTTTTTTCATTTACTAAAATTTCTATTTTTATCAATTATAAAGACACCTCAATAAATTAAAAAAAATTGATTGGTGTATAGTCGATTTACAATGTTGTGCTAGTTTCAGGTGTAAAGTGAATCAGTTGTACATGTACAACTGATATATCCACTCTTATTTATTTATGTTTTGGCTATGCTGAGTCTTCACTGCTGTGTGTGGGCTTTCTCTAGCTGTGGAGAGTGGGGGCTACTCTCTAGTTGCGGTATCCACTCTCTTAGATTCTTTTCCCCTATAGGTCACTACAGAGTACCGAGTATCATTCAGCATTTTTGCTTTTAAAGATGGATTGATTGATTGGCTGTGCTGTGCATGGGCTTTTCTCCAGCTGCGGTGGGTAGGGGCTACTCTTGATTGCAGTGCTTGGGCTTCTCATGCAGGGGCTTCTCTTGTTGCAGAGCGCAGATTCTAGGGTGCACGGGCTTCAGTAGTTGTGATCCTGGGCTCTAGAGCACAGGCTCAGTAGTTGTGGCCTTAATTGCTCCCTGGCATGTGGAATCGTCCCAGACCAGGGATGGAACCCATGTCCCCTGCATTGGCAGGTGGATTCTTAGCCACTCGACCACCAGGGAAGCCCTTAGCTTTTTTAACAGCTATTTTTAAACATTGTTCTAGATGAACCCAAGATTTAAAAAGAAGTTTAAGAATTCCAATGTGAAGACAATATGATGATATTCACAGGTAATATAATTACATATCTAGACAACCCAAGAGTACTATTGGAAAAACTCTTTCAAAAAAATCTCTTATACAGAATGAATTAAGCCAGGAAGGGGGTTGGTTGCAAGACACATAGCGAAAATCAACAGCATTGTTATGTTTCAGAAAAAGAAAGCCAGAAAAAAAGGAAGAAAAATACTGTACTCAAAAGAGCGCCAATACCTACTTTTATAATGGCAGCAACAACAAAGATGAAAGAAAATGGAAGAAGAATACATACCATGTTCATCAATAAGAAGATTTAATGGTGTGAAAATACATATTCTCCCTAAATTAACCTTTATTTTTAACTTTATGTCAATAAAAATACATTATGAGGTTTTTATGAAAGTAGACAGAGTCTAAAGTTCAAATGGAAAAATAAACAAGTGAGGCTAGCCAGGAAAATTCTGAAGAAGAAAAGTAATAGAGAGGGAGGTGGGAGGGGGATCGGGATGGGGAATACGTGTAAATCTATGGCTGATTCATATCAATGTATGACAAAACCCACTGAAATGTGAAGTAATTAGCCGCCAACTAATTAAAAAAAAAAAAGAAAAGTAATAAAGAAGGATTAACCCGAGTATGGTGGTGGTTTAGTCACTAAGTTGTGCCCAACTCTTCGTGACCCTAGTATGCACTGAAGCATACTATAAAGCTGCATTTATGAAAAATGTTTGGTACTGGTACATGAAAAGAAAGATTAATGAAACAGGTTAGAATTCAGAAACAGATTAAGTACATTTTAGAAGCTAGTGTATGGTAAAGCTGTATTTCAAATCAGGGAGGAAAGAAATAAAATCATACAATGTAGTCATCGGTTCTCGGGTAATTGCCTAGCCATTTAAGAAAACATAAAGCTGGGTGCTTATCTGATTCCTTACACCAGATACATTCCAGATGAATAAACAATTTAAATGTAAATAAGTGAAATAAAGAATAAGAAAACATGGGCATGTGTACACACACATATAATTTTGAATTGAAGAAAATCTTTCTAAGCAAGCTGCAAAACTCAGAAGCTGAGTAGGAATAAAATGACCACATAAAAATCAAAATAGCTGCATAATATAAAACAGCATAGAGTACGTTAAAAGATAGATAACACACTAGAAAAAAGTGAAAAAAAATTCAGACTACCAAAAACCCCCCCCAATTTCTTTAATATCAAAGAGCTTATAAATAAAAGAGAAAATATGAATAGCTTAAAATTGGACAAAGGATGTGAACATGTAGTTCACAAAAGAGAAATCCAAATTGCTTATAAACACTTAAAAAGTCTCTCAACCTCACTAGTGTCTAAAGAAATATACATTAAAATGAGATAACAGGTTGACAAAGATCAAAAGTGTTGATATGGTTAATTCATGTTGATATATGACAGAAATCAAACCAATATTGTGAAGCAATCATCAATCAATTAAAAATATTTTAAAAAGTGTTGATACCATTACACCAGTGGCATGGCTAAAAAGTACTTAATAGTGCCCAAAAGGAATAAGAGGAAATTGATGCTTTCATAAATTGTTGGCCAGGACATAAATTGGCAGTCTCTTTGAAAGGTAATTTGGTGATACTTATCACCATGGACAGAGGAGGCTGACAGGCTACAGTCCATGGGGTCGCAGAGTCAGACACGACTAAGCAACTAAGTACACATTTCAGTTCAGTTCAGTTCAGTTCAGTCGCTCAGTTGTGTCCGACTCTTTGCGACCCCATGAATCGCAGTATGCCAGGCCTCCCTGTCCATCACCAGCTCCCAGAGCTTACTCAAACTCATGCCCATCAAGTTGGTGATGCCATCCAACCATCTCATCCTCTGTCGTCCCCTTCTCCTGCCCCCAATCCCTCCCAGCATCAGGGTCTTTTCCAATGAGTCAGCTCTTCGCATGAGGTGGGCAAAGTACTGGAGTTTCAGCTTCAGCATCAGTCCTTCCAATGAACACCCAGGACTGGTTGGATCTCCTTGCAGTCCAAGGGACTCTCAAGAGTCTTCTCCAACACCACAGTTCAAAAGCATCAATTTTTCGGCGCTCAGCTTTCTTCACAGTCCAACTCTCACATCCATACATGACCCCTGGAAAATTCATAGCCTTGACTAGACAGACCTTTGTTGGCAAAGTAATGTCTCTGCTTTTTAATATGCTGTCTAGGCTGGTCATAACTTTCCTTCCAAGGAGTAAGTGGGTCTTTTAATTTCATGGCTGCAGTCACCATCTGCAGTGATTTTGGAGCCCCCAAAAATAAAGTCTGACACTGTTTCTACTGTCTCCCCATCTGTTTCCCATGAGATAATGGGACCAGATGCCATGATCTTCATTTTCTGAATGTTGAGCTTTAAGCCAACTTTTTCACTCTCCTCTTTCACTTTCATCAAGAGGCTTTTTAGTTCCTCTTTACTTTCTGCCATAACGGTGGTGTCATCTGCATATCTGAGGTTATTGGTATGTCTCCCGGCACTCTTGATTCCAGCTTGTGCTTCTTCCAGCCCAGTGTTTCTCATGATGTACTCTGCATGTAAGTTAAATAAGCAGGGTGACAATATACAGCCTTGACGTACCCCTTTTCCTATTTGGAACCAGTCTGTTGTTCCATGTCCAGTTCTAACTGTTGCTTCCTGACCTGCATACAGGTTTCTCAAGAGGCAGGTCAGGTGGTCTGGTATTCCCATCTCCTTCAGAATTTTGCACAGTTTATTGTGATCCACACAGTCGAAGGCTTTGGCATAGTCAATAAAGCAGAAATAGATGTTTTTCTGGAACTCTCTTGCTTTTTCGATGATCCAGTGGATATTGGCAATTTGATCTCTGGTTCCTCTGCCTTTTCTAAAACCAGCTTGAACATCTGGAAGTTCACGGTTCACGTATTGCTGAAGCCTGGCTTGGAGAATTTTGAGCATTACTTTACTAGCGTGTGAGATGAGTGTAATTGTGCGGTAGTTTGAGCATTCTTTGGGATTGCCTTTCTTAGGGACTGGAATGAAAACTGACCTTTTCCAGTCCTGTGGCCACTGCTGACATTTAAGGATGTTCAAATCCTTTGACCCAGCTAGTTCACTTCTGTGAATCTACTCCACAGAGATCTCAAATACAGTAATAAAGGAGTAAGTAGAACTTTTTTGTTTGTAACAATCACAAGCTAACAGAAAAGTTGGAAATACAGAGAAAGAACTCGCACCCCTGCACCGAACCATTTGAGAGTAAATTGCTAACACAACCTGAAAATAGAACCAAATCCATGCCACATCACCCTAAAGTAAATGAGAGTTTATTTCCCATGAGCTCAGAAACGCTCATGTATAACTTAATACAATGATTGAAATCAGAAATTAACATCGATATCATCTAATCCTCGAACTCTTCAGGTCCATAATTATCTGAATGATGTCTTTGTAGGGAAAGGATCCAGTTCAGAATTGAGCATTATTTTTGGTGGCTGCATCTC
This sequence comes from Cervus elaphus, assembly GCF_910594005.1. Taxonomy (NCBI): domain Eukaryota; kingdom Metazoa; phylum Chordata; class Mammalia; order Artiodactyla; family Cervidae; genus Cervus; species Cervus elaphus. Next base: position 36,397,537 of record NC_057824.1, read on the forward strand.
TTTGGTCTCCTTCCATCAGCCTTTCCTTGATTTTTATAACCTTGACACGTAAAAAAAACTACAAGCCAGTTCTTTTGAAGAATGCCCCACAATTTAGTTGATCTGAGGTTTCCTCATGATCAGGTTCAAGTTACTCATCTTTGACAGGAACCCTACAAAATGATGCTGTGTTCTTATTGCATCCTACCACGTGGTGCTAGATTGAGAAGTTACCATCTCTCGATGATGTTCACTTTGATCACTAACGGGGTGTCTCAGGTTTCTCCAATGTAAAGTTACTCATTTTCCTTTTACATTTTGAAGCATTTTGTGGGAGGTGTTTTGAAATTATGTAAACATACTGTTCTTTGCCAAACCTTAAAAAAAAAAACAGCTTTATTGACTCACATATTTAAAGTGTCTAATTTGAGAAGTTTTGACATATGTATACAGCTGTGAAATCATCACCACAATCAAAATAATAAACATATCCATCATCCCCAAAAGTTTTCTTTTGTCTTTTTGTAATCTTGCCCTCTCTGTTTCCCTGAATCTCCCCTATTCCTTGGCAAGCACTGATCTATTCTACTCTATTACTATAAAATAAGTTGCATTTTCTAGAATTTTATACAAATTGAATCATACAATTTATACTATTTTGGATCTGAGTTTCATCCATGTTGTGCATATCAGTAGTTCATTCCTTGTAAGTGCTGAAGAATATTGTACTATATATATATTAATCAGTCTGTTTATGCATTCTTCTGTTGATGGACAGTTGGGTCTTTCTAGTTTCGAAGTTTTACAAAGGAAATGTCTCTGGACATTCATGTACAAGTCTTTGTATGAACAAATGCATTTATATCTTTTGGGTAAGTACCTATTAAAAAACTATCAAAATGGTTTTTCAAAATAGTTGAATAATTCATGTTCCCACCATCGGTGTGTATGAGAGCTACAGTTGCTTCACCTCCTTACCAACAATAGTATTATGAGCCTTGTTTTTGGACATTTTTATAGGTGTCTAGTGGTATCGTATAGAAGGAAATGACAACCCACTCCAGTACTCTTGCCTGGAAAACTCCACAGATGGAGGAGCCTGGTGGGCTGCAGTCCATGGGGTCGCAAAGAATCGAACACGATTGAGTGACTTCACTCACCAGTGGCATCCTATGGTGGTTTTAATTTTCATTTCTCTAACTGCTAAATCTTTTGAGTGTGTGTATATCTTATTTACTGAAGGTCTGTTCACATTTTTGGCCTATTTAAAAAAACAGGTTATTTTCTTTTTATTGAGTTTTGTGACTCCTTTATGTATTCTGGACATAAATTCTTTATGTGATTTGCAAATATTTTCCCCTTGTCTGTGGCTTTTCATTCTCTCTCTGAACAGCATCTTTTAAAGCGCTGATATGCTTTAATTTTGATGTCTTATGGATTATGTTTTTGGTGACTGTGAAATCATTGCCTAACCCAAGGTCAGAAAGATTTCTCTTATGTTTACTCCCGAGGTTCCATAGTTTTTATTTTCATATTTAGGCATGTGATCCATTTTGAGTTAATTTATATGTATGATATAAGGAATGGGTTGAAGTACTATTTTTTTTGCAAATTTATTGAAAAAATTATCTTTGTACCCTTTGCTGAAAATAGATTGATCAGATGGGTATAGATTTGTTTTGGGATTTCCTGTTCTGGTACATTTATCTATTTATCTATTTTGGTGTCAATGCCACACTATTACTGTTGCCTTCTAATAAGTTTTGAAGTTGGGTTGCTAGGGTTTCTCAAGGTTATTTTCATTATTCTATGTCCTCTATAGTTCTAGATGAGATTTAGAATCAACTTGTCAATTTTTACCAAACAAACAAAAAATCTTGCTGGGATTTTTAGTATCATTCCAGTAAATACATACATCAAACTGGAAATCCTTGGTAACTTGTTGGTAAAGAATCTGCCTATATGGCAGGAGAACGCTTACCAATGCAGGAGACTTGGATTTGCTCCCTGGGTCAGGAAGATCCCCTGGAAAGGGAAATGGCAACCCACTCCAGTATTCTTGCCTGAGAAATCCCATGGACAGAGGAGTCCATGGGGTCACAAGAGTAAGACATGACTTAGCAACTAAACCACTACCATACATCAAATTAGAGTAACTGACATCCTAATAACACCAAGTCTTCCAATTTGTAAGCACCACTTCTCTCTCCATTTATTTAAGTACTCTTTAATTTCTCTCCGCAATATTTTGTTATCAGGGTATAGATTTTGCACAATTAGTCAGATTTATCTCTAAGCATTTCATATTTTGATACCATTGAAAATAGTTGCCATTTTTAATTCCAAATTCCTATTGATCATTGCTATTGTATAGAAGTAGAACTGATTTTTGTATGCTGCCTTTAAACCCATTTACTAAAGCTAGTAGCATTTTTTGTAGATTCCATAGAACTTTCTGCATCGAGAGTGAATAAAGATAGTTGTACTTCATTTCTAGTCTTTTGTATTGACACCTCCAGAACAATGTTGAATAGAAGAGGTTCAAGCAAGAATCTTTGTCTTATTCCTAATATTAGAGAAAAATATCCAGTATTCCATTATTAACTCTCATGTTAGTTGTAGAATTTAAGTGCCCTGTATCATGTTGAGGAAATTCCCTTCTATTCATAGTTTGCTGTGAGATTTTTTTCTTTAATCAGAAACAAATACTGGATTTTTCTCCAAAACTTTCTCTGCCCCTATTGAGATGACTATATGGCTTTTCTGATATGCTGTGCTGTGTTTGTGTGCTCTGGTTAGTTGCTCAGTCGTGTCCAACCCTTTGTGACCCCGTGGACTGCAGCCCACCAGGCTCCTCTGTCCATGGGGATTCTGCAGGCAAGAATACTGGAGTGGGTTGCCATGCCCTCCTCCAGGGGATCTTCTCAACCCAGGGATCGAACCCAGGTCTCCCACATTGCAGGCAGATTCTGTATAGTTTTATAATATGATGATTGATTTCATTTCTAGAATAAACACCACTTGGTTGTGGAATATTGTCTTTCATATACAGTTTGGTTTGTTTTGCAAAAACACTTTAAATTCCATATTTGTGTTCATTAGAAATGTTGGTCTGTAGTTTTCTCTTCTTGTAATATCTTGGCCTTTGATACTGGAGTAATTTTGACTTCTAATAAGGAATTGGGAAATAGTTCCTCCTCTTTAATTTTCTGGAAGAGTTTGGTAGATTTTTATATTATTCATTTCTTAAATATTTACTGGAATAAATGAAACAATCTTGACCTGGACCTTTCTTCATGGGACGGTTTTTAACTACGAAGTCAAATTTTTAAAGAGATAAAGGACTATGCAGGTCATCTCTTTCTTCTTGAGTGAGTTTTTGTAGCTTGTCTTTCAAGGAATTTGGCCATTTTAATTAAGTTGCTGAATTTTTGGCATAAACTGGCTCATACACTTATTGTCATTTTAACGTCTTTTTAACTTGTAGCGTTATCATCTCATTCATTTCTGTTTATTACTACTTTGTGTTTTCTTTTTTCCTGGCTAAAATATTATGAATTTTGCTGATAAAACTGGTTTCTGGAAGAACTAGCTTTTTGTTTCATTGATTTTTCCCTTGTTTATTGGGAAACAATAGAAACAGAAATGTTTTCTGTTTCACTCATTACCATCCTGATCTTTATTATTTCCTCTCTTTTAAAAAATTTATTTATTTATTTATTGTTGGCGGTGCTGGGTCTTTGCTGCTGTGAAAGCTTTTCTCTAGTTGCAGGGAGCGGGGGCTACTCTCTAGTTGCAGTGCTCCGACTTCATTGCGGTGGCTTCTCTTGCTGCGGAGCACAGACTCTAGGACGTGCAGGCATCAGTAGTTGTGGCACATGGGCTCAGTAGTTGCAGCTCTTGGGCTCCAGAGCAGAGGCTCAATAGTTGTGGCACATGGGCTTAGTTGCTCCGTGGCGTGTGGGATTGACCCAGACCAGGTATCGAACCTGTGTCTCCTGCACTGCAGGCAGATTCTTTACCACTGAGCCACCTGTGATGCCCTCTTGATGAACTGGCCCATTATCGTTAAAAAAGGATCATCCTTTGCCCCTGGTAATAGTCTTTGCTCTAACGTCTTTGCTGATATTAATATAAACACTTCAGCTTTCTTTGGATTGGTGTTAGCCTAGTTTATTTTTTCCTTCTCTTTGCCTTTAACCTGTCTGTGTCTTAGTATTTAAAGGGGGTTGCTTATAGGCAGAATACAGCTGGATCCTTCTTTTTTATTCTATTTCTGCCTTTAATTGGGGTGCTTAGACTACTTACATCTGATGTGGTCTAGTAAATTTAAATTTCACATTTTGGCTATTTGTTTTCTTTGTGTCCCATTGTTCTTTCTTTCCATTTTCCTTTTTTTTTTTTTTCTGTATACTTTTAGTTGTGTAATTATTGTGACTTCATTTTACTCCTTTGTAGGATGCCAAGAACTTTTAATGTTTGGAGGACAGGCTTTTAACAAATTGTGAGAGACAGAAAATTCAAGGGTTCAATCCCTGGGTCAGGAAGATCCCTTGGAGGAGGGCATGGCAACCCACTCCAGTACTCTTGCCTAGAGAATCCATTAGACAGAGGAACCTGACGGGCTACAGTCCATGGGGTCACAGAGTTGGACACAACTGAAGTGACTTAGCACATACGCATGATGGGAAAACTGGACATCCACCCGCAAAAGAGTAAAACTGAACCCTTACCTTACACCATTTTACTCTTTCGTTGGCTTAATCTCCGTTAACTATTGTGTTATTTTAGCGGTTGCTGTAGGGTTTACATTTACTTTCTTCATCTTATTCTACCTTTAAGCAATAGTATACATCTTGGTAAACAGACATTACAACAGTACATCTATTTCTCCTCTTCCAGATTTTGAGTTATTGTTGTCTTACGTTTTATTTCTACATATGTTGTTAACCCCACCATACATTTTTCTCATTTTTGTTTTAAACAATTATCTTTTAATGATATCTGATGATGCTGGGTGATGAAGTCAAAGTGAAAGTTGCTCAGTCATGTCTGACTCTTTGCGACCCCATGGACTACACAGTCCATGGAATTCTCCAGGTTAGAATACTGGAGTGGGTAGCCTTTCCCTTCTCCAGGGGATCTTCCCAACCCAGGGATCAAGCCCAGGTCTCCTGCATTGCAGGTGGATTCTTTACCAGTTGAGCCACAAGGGAAGCCCAAGAATACTGGAGTGGGTAGCCTATCCCTTCTCCAGTGGATCTTTGCGACCCAGGAATTGAACTGGGGTCTCCACATAACAAGAAAAAATATTTTCGTATTTATCTATGAGTTACCTACATAGGTACCATTTGCAGTGCTCTTTATTCATTTATATAATCTAGATTTCTATCTTGCTCATTTTCGCTCTGTCTGAAGACTTCATTTTACCACTTTTCTTTCTGATAGTACAGATCTGCTGGTGACAATTATTTCAGATTTTCTAAGCCTGAAAAGTCTTTATTTCCTCTTTACTTTTGAAAATATTTTTGCAGATAATAGGATTCTAGGTTGATCAATTTTTTTCTTTTAATGCTTGAAATATGTTGTCTTTTTGTTTGCACTGTTTCTAAAAAAAAAAAAATCTACTGTCATCTGACTCTATTCCTTGGTTATAATATCTTTTTCTTTAGCTGCTTTTAAGATTTTTCTCTTAATGATTGTTTTTAAATGATTTGATTATATTGTACTGGTGTCATTTTCATCACAGTATGTGTATGTTGAGGGGTGGGTTTTATGTTTGTTGATATTCTTGAATTTGTGGTTTATAGTTTTCATCCAATTTGGAAAAAATTTACTATTATTTCTCCAACAGTTTTTTCTATCCCCCATTTCTCTCCTTCAGAAGCTCCAATAACATACATATTAGGCATTTTAAGTTCTTTCACAGTTCATTGATTCTCTTCATTTAATTTTTAGTCTTTTTCCCAATCTGTTTTATTTTAGAGAGTTTCTGTTGCTTTGTGTTCAGGTTCACTAAGCTTTTCTTTTCCAAGGTCTAATCTGCTGTTAACCCCACCCAGCATATTTTCTTAGACATTGTAGTTTTAATTTCCAGAAATTTACTTTAGATCTTCTTTTAAAAATACCTTGCACATCTCAACTTTTAGAACATTTGGAATACAGTTATAATTGTTTTAATGTCCTTTCCTCTTAATTTTAGCATCTATGCCGCTTCTGGGTCAATTTCAACTGATTAATTTTTCTCATTTTGATCAGATTTTCCTACTTTTTCACATATCTGACAATATTCTATTTGATGCCAGACATTGTAAATTTTACTTTGTTTGATGTTGAATATTTGTGCATTCATATAAGTGGTCCTAAATTTTCTTCTGGGATGTAGTTACCTACAAACTCCTTGAACCTTTTAGAGAGTTCTTTTAAACTTCACTGTGTAGCACCAGAGCTGTGGTTTTTTAAAAAAACTTTGCTGGGTAGCACTAGAGTTTGTTTAGACCTAACTTTGTCCCAATATTAATGCAAAACGCTCCTGAGAATTCCACCTGATGCCCGAGGTTTTCTGCACTAATAGGAACAGGAACTCTGTGAGTCTATATATTTTCCTTCCAATTCTTCCAATATTTCCCAGTCTTGAGTCATTCCATGATGTGAAGGCACCGTTCAGTTCTCAGCCAAAGCGGCCAGTATGACCCTCTGCAGATCTCTAGAGCACTCCACCCGTGTGATTCTCTCCTCTCTGGCAGTCTGATCTCACAATCTAGCCACTTTGATTGCACTTTACTGCTCCAGACTCTCAGCTTCATTGCCTCAATTCAGGGAGTCCACTCTGCTTGGGCTCCCCTCCCTGTTCCACGGTATTATTGCCTAGAAACTATCCTCAAGCAGCAATCTTGGGCAATCAGAGGGCTCACCTCCTTTGTTTCCATCTCCCAGGGATCACTTTCTTAGTTGTTTGGCTGCCCTGGGTGTTTGTTGTGGCTTGAGGGCTTTCTCTAGTTGAGGCTCACCGACTTCTCTTGCTGTGAAGCGCAGCTCTAGAGTGCACAGACTCCGTAGTTGCGGCCCATCAGCTCTCTAGCTGTGGCTTGTAGGGTTAGTAGCCCTGCAGCACGTGGAATCTTGGTTCCCCAACCAGGGATTGAACCCGAGTCGCTTACATTGAAAGATGGATTCTTAACCACCGGAGAAGTCCCAGGGATCGCTGTCTTTCATTCGTTGATGCTCAGTGTCTTGAAAGCTCTTGTTTCATAAATTTTATTTGTATTTTTAGTTTTTTTCAGAAGGGAGGGTAAATAGAGCTTTGTTTGCTTCACCTTGGCTGGAAGTGGATGTTGAAGTTCCCATTCCTCACCTAATGTTTAATGAATGATGAACAATATACATTTGTGTCTGTGCAGACCTATGTGATAGTTGCTCAGTCGGGTCCAACTCTTTGCGACCTCATGGACTGTAGCCCACCAGGTTCCTCTGTCCATGGGATTCTCCAGGCAAGAATACTGGAGTGGGTTGCCATTTCCTTCTCCAGACATATACTCTCCTACTTTATTGAAAGGGTTATATCCCTTAATATATTTATTTATTTTAACACTGTGTTTGTCCTCAGTCACTCAGCCGTGTCCAACTCTTTGCAGCCCCAGGACTGTAGCCCACCAGGCTCCTCATGGAGCCTGGAATGGAATTTTCTCGGCGAGAATACTAGAGTGCTCATGGAATTTTCTCGGCGAGAATACTAGAGTGCGGTGCCATTTCCCACTCCAGGGGATCTTCCCAACCCAGGGATTGAACCCATATCTCTTATGTCTCCTGCATTAGCAGGTGGATTCTCTACCACTAGCACCACTGGGAAGCCCCTACATTTGGTCAGTGTGTATAAGAAAATTTTAAATTCAGAAGTGTTCTGTGCAGCACTTCTTCACTAAAATTAATGAACTGAGAGTAAAAGAGGTTTGCCCTCAACGCAAAGCAGGTGCCATTATCATTTCTTCAATTCAGAGAAAAAGAGAAACAGTAGCTGATTACTTCAGTAGTGAATGTTGAGAGACCTAGTAAGAGGTAGAAGTACCCACTTTATCCTCAACAAAACAATCAAGGTGCCTGGTGGATCTGGTGGAAAACAAAAGCCTTATGAAAGGATGTTGCTTGTATCTGGAAGATAAAGCAAAACCCGGCAGACTTAAGAAAGTAAGAAGATGTCTAGGAGAATCTAGTTCTTGCTGGTAGTCAAGATGGTAACAAGCTGGTACCTGGGAGAACAATGATGCTCCTTGACTCACCTTGTGGAACTGCTTGGAATAAAGACAACATTCATTCTTCATCACTCAATAAATATTAAAGCAATGTTTAATACCTCCCAGGCACCACTCTAGGTATTGTGAACACAACTCTGAAACCTACCAACGAGTCCCCATTCTTCTGGGCCTTACATGCCAGCAGTGCCTGGATAAAATGAGTTATCTCATGAGAACATGTAAGATTCCAGTCCTAAATGCCAAAGGGGTCCTTTATAGGAGAGCTGAGTTTCTGCCCAGATAAGAGGGGGAAATAGTCAGTGAGGTCTAAGTTAATTTTGACACATGAATTGTATCTATATTAGTAAGAGGTCCAGAGAATCCCTAGGAAGGCTTATGAAAGGCTATTTGAGCTGAGATTTGAAGTAAAAGTTTGTTAGGTAGACATGATAGGAGGGAAACATGTTCAAGTCAGAGTCTTTGAAAAACATGCGAAAGTAGCAATAGCTCAGTGACATTGGAACACACAGCAGGAATCCTAAGAAACAGGGTAGTTACACAGTAAGAGTTCTTGAAGAGCATTTTTTTTTTTTTTTTTTTGCTAAGCAAGGGGTTTTAGATTATATTCTATAAAGAACAGAGATTAATTTAAGAATTTTTTAGTGGCAGCAGCAGCACCTGATCAGACTTATTTGTTAGGAAATCACTTTGGTGGCAATGTGAATATTTGGATAGAGGGAGGTAGGCAAGCCTGGAAAAATCATTCCTTTATCCAGTGAGTATTATTAAGGACCTAATATATACTAGGCAACTTGCTTAGATACAAAAGATATAGTGAGAACAAGGCAGATGTGGACCTTGCTCTCCTGGATCTTACAGAGAAACTGGAGAATCAAAAATCAAACAACCCTTCCCCCAAATTAAACAAATAATGATGGAAGTACTACGTTACAAATGTAATCATGTCATGAAGCAGAAGTAGAGGATGTCTTTAGAATATGTGATTGGGAGACCCAATAAAGTCAAGGTGGGTGGTGGTCAGAAAAGTCTATCCTGACGAAGTGACATAGGGTGGAGAGCTGAAGAATGGTAAGGAGCATGCTGGGTAAGGACCTGGACACCTTTTAGAAAGCAAAAGAAGAGCTCTTGGTTTGAATTGTCTGAAAAAAGGCAGGTGACTGCAGATAGCACTGGAAGACCTTGCCAACCACATTAAAGATATTAGGCTTTGAATCAAGAGCCCTGGAAAGCCTTTGAATTAATATTTTAAGCTGGAGAGTACGATCATCAAGTTCTCAATTGGAGAAAAATCACTGGGGCTGCTAAATGGAGAATGATTTCAAGTGAAATCATTCTGGGACTGGAAATGTAACCTGTTGTAACCATTTCAGAAACATTGTATAGCTTCTTCTGTAGTTATGAATGCACTTATCCTGTGATTCAGTATTTCTATTCCTAGCTATTTATCCGAGAGAGAGAAACATATGTCCCATGTCCAAAAAAAAAAAAAAGATTCATACAAGAATGTTCAGAGCAGCTTTATTCACAATAACCCTAAATTGGAAGCAACCCAAGTATCAGTCAGCAGGAGGATGATAAACAAACCGTGGTACATTCATTTAATGGGATGACTCTCAATAACAAGAAGGAGTGAACTTCTGACACATGCAACAATGTGAATGACTCTCAGATATGTTCAGCAAGAGAAACTAGCCACAAAAGGATATATGCATACCATATGACCCTGTTTATATGAGGCTCCAGAGTAGATAGTGCTAATCCATGGTGAGGTAAGTCAGAAAAGTGGTTTCTGGGTGTCAGGTGTGCATGTGGGGTGAAGGGAAAACAGGTGAGTGATGAAAACGAACACAAGGGAATTTCCAGGGCGTGTTTATTTGTCAAGACTCATCTTTTATTTTTTAACTTCAAATGTGTGCATTTTATTGTATTTAAACTATTCCGCAACAAAGAGGAAGAAAAGAGAACCTGTGGCATTTTCAGGGTTATGGGTGGGGGTGGCAGAAGGGGAAACTAAAGTTTGGAAACAAAATAACAATGATGCATTGGATGGGAGGGAAGGAAGAATCAAAATTAATTCAAGTTTCTGTCTGGGACGGTTTACTGTTAGGTATTACTCTCTGTGGGAAATTGTCTTTTTGGGAACAGGTTTGTGTGTGGTGGGGGGAGTGGGACAGAGAAGGTATAAGGCTGAATGTTGACATGTCAGTCTGAGAAGCATCATTTGTTCCCATTACACTACACTTAATCCTGTTAATCCTGCCTTTCGAGGTTGTCACTGGAGTAGCATTCCTCCGCTCTTAGTTCTCCATACGGTAATCCTTCATCTCCGCTCCTCAGAGGAGTCGGGGGAACCACTGAAGAGTTCTGGGTCATCGCAAAGAGGCAGGATTCAGTGGAGAGGGGCTGAACAGGGATGTGTGTGTGTGTGTGTGTGCGTGCACACACACACACGGGCTGTCACTCAGTCATATCTGGCTCTTTGCAACCCCGTGGACTGTGGCCCACCAGGCTCCTCTGTCCATGGGATTTCCCAGTCAAAAAGACTGGAGTGGGTTGCCATTTCCTACTCCAGGGGATCTTTCTGACCCAGGGATCAAACCCACATCTCCTCCATTGGTAGAGGGATTCTTTACCACTAAGCCACCTGAGATAGTCACATAAAATGTAGGATTCAAAAAAAAAAATGTAGGATTCCCCCCCACCCCCACCCCCCATCCAGACAGTCTCATGAGTAAAAGGCACATTTGTAATTATCCAGAGACCTCTTTTTTTTCCCAGTGTTAATATACCCTTAAATTTTCAGTAATGCAATGTTCCCCTAAATTGAAAGAGACTTGTTTTCTAGTTGTTGAGAACTTTGACTGAGAATTGTTCTCTCTTCCAGATAAATGGCATCTCCAGCATCACTACACTTTTTGGTGTGTGAGTAGTTATTTCAACTCTGCTGTCAGGCAGCACTGGCAGGTGCGATTCAACACATAGGTGCCAGGATCTGCCAACTTTACTGAGTCTTCCGGTGTAGACAATTGCCAAATATTTACGTAGTAAAAGACCTTTTATTATATTTTATTTTACTTACACTTCTTTGACTCTTTATTTCAGATGTCCTTTTATGTGATTTTAAAATTATATGTTAAGTAACTTATACTACCTATGATGATCATTTAGGGCTGATGGGGGTGGTGTTACAAAATATTTCTTATCAAAGGGAGCTACAAAGTCCGATTCAGTTGAGGAAAACAGATTTACAAAGTAGTGGTTAGTGATCTAGGCTCTGAAAGCAAACTGCTTGATTTTACCACCTATTATTTAGGTGGCTTTGTACAAGTTAATTATCCTCATCTGTAAAATGGGAATAACATACCTACCTTATTGGGCTGTGTGAGGACAACAATAATGATTAATTAATATTTTTAAAGCACTTTGAACGCTGCATAATTGGCCCATCAATTGCCACATGTTAAGTACCAAATAGATTTTAGTTAAATAAAACAAATATACTCTGTCCAGGAAATCTCATTCATGTTCATGTCTTCAATATCTATTTATACATTATTATGGACATTTTTCTAAATTTAAAAATCTTTTGAGTGAGCTTCATCTAAAAAGTACATATATAGTTCATGATGATATCTGGTACAGACTTGGGAGAAAAACAAAACCCTTTCAAGTACATAATTTTCCAAGGATTAGGTTAGCCAATTACCCTTCTTGTATAAGAAAAAGAGGGTTGAAGAACATTTATGCTCTGGTAACCTCAGAAACCGAAGGAACAAAAATCCCAAGGAAGAGAGACAAATGGAGAAAAGGTACTTACATTTAATTTCAAACAGCCTCTGTCTCTTACTATGCTAAGAAGAAGCAAGAATTTCCTGACACAGTTACCGATTTTTCCAGAAATAGAAAAACGTTATGGTAGGAAAGGCATATTTAACGTTATATACAAATTATCAAACTGTAAACATTAGTCATGAGGCATGTAACAATATTCACTTAATCTAGAGAACACGCTTTATTGTAGGAAATGGCATTGGCTTACTTATATGAGTTGTGTTATGTGAGTCATGACCGAACATGACCAAACACCACAACACTAACACACTCTGCCCCTTATCTTTCAGTTCTCAGGTGAAACATTACATTTTCAAAGAAACCTTCTTTGACCTCACACTCTATGTAATGTTCCTTTGTTTCTCTCTCAGCACAACATACATTTCCTTCTGTGCACTTGTTATAGTTTGTAATTATACACTTTAGTTCAGTTCAGTTCAGTCGCTCAGTCATGTCTGACTCTTTGTGACCCCATGGACTGCAGCACACCAGGCTTCCCTGTCCATCACCAACTCCCGGAGCTTCTGAGTTTGCTTAAAATAAATAGTCTGCCTCGTTAGACTTTACACATGGGAGTAGCTGCTCCTATAGTGCTCAGAGTTGTCCCCTGGCATAGCACCTAGAACATATATAGCTTGACAAATACTTTTTGCATAGACAGACTGGCATTTTAGCTTCTGGAGTATACGTGTGTGATATGGGCTAAAAATATGAATTTGAAAGTTATCTGCATTTAAATAGTATTTAAAAACAAGAGAAAGGATGAAATTATCCATCCCAGGAGAGAGAGGGGTAGGGGAGCTTTGGAGATCAACATTTCTTTGGTACAAAGCAAGATGATGACAAAGGATACCCCAAAAAATGAATGGCTAGAGAGGTAAAAAGAAACCCAGGAGAATATGCTGCCAAGACAATCAGGAAAAGAAGCTCTCTTAAGACAGTGGGACAGATCAGTTGTGACAAATACAGCTAAGAAGTAAATTAAGATCAGGATAGAAATGTTACCATTGAGTTGGGGAGCTTCAAGGTCATCTTGGACTTCCCTGTCGGTCCAGGGGCTAGGACTCTGAGCCTGCAATGCAGGGGGCCTGGGTTCAACCCCTGGTCAAGGAACTAGATTGCATATGCCACAAGGAAAAGCTAGCTTAAAATTCAACATTCAGAAAGCTAAGATTATGGCATCCGGTCCCATCACTTCATGGCAAATAGATGCAGAAAAAGTGGAAACTGGTGGATTTTATTTTCTTAAGCTCCAAAACCACTGCAGATGGTGACTGCAGCCACGAAATTAAAAGACGCTTGCTCTTTGGGAGAAAAGCTACTAATACAACCTAGACAGCATACTAAAAAGCAGAGACATCACTTTGCTGACAAAGGTCTGTACAGTCAAAGCTGTGGTTTTTACAGTACTCCCATATAGATGTAAGAGTTGGACCATAAAGAAAGCTGAGTGCTGAATAATTGATATTTTTGAACTGCAATGCTGGAGACGACTCTTGAGAGTCCCTTGGACAGCAAGAAGATGAAACCAGTCCATCCTAAAGGAAACCAACCTTGAATATTCACTGGAAGGACTGGTGCTGAAACTGAAGCTCCAATATGCCACCTGATGCGAAGAGCCGACTCACTGGAAAAGACCCTGATGTTAGGCAAGATTGAGGGCAGGAGGAGAAGGGGGTGACAGAGGATGAGCTGGTTGGATGGCATCAACAACTCAGTGGATATGAGTTTGAGCAAACTCCAGGAGATGGTGAAGGACAGGGAAGCCTGGTGCATGGGGTCACAAAGTCAGACACAGCTTAGTGACAATTAAGGTTATTTCTGATGTTGGTAAGAGTGATTTGGGGTGGGAAGTGGGGGTGACAGGTTAGAGTGGGCTGGGAAAGGAGGTGAGCAGCTGCAATCAGCTGGTGTAGAACACCTTTTCAAGAAGTTTTGCTCCTAAGAGAATAAACAAAAAAAAGTTGGAGAGGAATGAGGTATCTGGAACTTGTTTTGTGTGAATTTTTTTCTTTCTGTGGAACTTACTAGAATATGTTTGTATGGTGATGGGACATTCAATAGACAGAGTAATTATTAATAAAGGGAAAGAATATTAAGGACGATCCCTTAGTAGTTTCTTTTTCCTTTTTTGACTGCACGGGGAATTTCCCCCAACCAAGGACTGAACTATTACCCTCTACACTGGAAACAGATAGAGCCTTAACCACTGGACCACCAGGGAAGTCACAGTAGGTTTCTGATAAGGAATCAGCGCTGCTTTTCTGAAGCTTTCTTTGACCTACCCCTATGAACCAAGTTTAAGAGATAAACAAAAAGTAGTTATCAGGACTTCATAATGCAGCTCTGGAGGGTTGTCAACCACTCTGAAAAGATCTTCAAGAAATTGCATCTTCTCAGCTTCCCTGGAGCTGGGAATTAGTTCCAGGGTTTCTCAAACTTGGGTGCTATTGGTATTTTGGTTCACATACCCTCCTCTTAGGGGGAGGGGGTTGAATCTCCTGTGCAGGGTTGAATGTTTCACAGAAACCCTGGCCTTTACCAGTAGTATCTGGTTGATACTAGATACTCAGACACTGTGATACTCAGAAACTGGAAATTTTAAATCTTTGTGTGAGGGTTGGGGAGCAGATTGCCCCAGTTGAGAATCAATGACTTATTCAAACCTGAAAATGAAAGTCACTCAGGCATGTCTGACTCTTTTTGACCCCATGGACTCTACAGTCCATGGAATTCTCCAGATCAGAATACTGACCTTTTCCTTCTCCAGGGGATCTACCCAACTCAGGGAATCAAACCCAGGTCTCCTACATTGCAGGCGGATTCTTTACCAACTGAGCTATCAGAGAAGTCCTATTCAAACCTAAGAAAGTCTAATTAAAAAAAAAAAATCAGCTAATCTTAACAGCTGTTTTCATTGCCTTATGCTCTTATGGAAAATTATCATAAACTTGGTATGAAAGCATACTGTTCTATATATACATGTTCTAATTTTTTAATTCCTAAAGAAATACTGTAATATAATTTTTAATATTTTCAGTAGAAAGAACAATAAAAGAAAACCAAACCAAATATACACATGGATGAATCAAACTTAGCGATGATGGCAAGAAAAGGAAAGTCAGTAAGATTTATTCGGTGCCCCCTACATTTCACATTGAGATTCCCCAGTGGCTCAATGGTAAAGAATCTACTTGTAATGCAGGCGACTCGGGAGATTTGGGTTCAATCCCTGAATGGGGAAGATCCCTTTGAGGAGGAAATGGCAACCCACTCCAGTATTCTTGCCTGGGAAATCCCACCGACAGAGGAGCCTAGAGGGCTACAATCCAAGGGGTCACACAACAGTCAGATACGACTTAGCATCTAAACAACAACATTTTACATTTTGTAAGAGATTAAAAAAAATTTTTTTTGACAAGCTCATTGTATAAAAATGGAGAAAAAGATATATTGACAAGAAAATTTAAAACTTCATGATATCATCAGTTACATTTTGGTACATATGCTTTAGGACTTTCTGTGCATTCATTCATTCTCTTATTCATTAACTTATTACACATCTAGGGCTTCCCAGGTGGCGCTAGTGGTAAAGAATCCCCGTGTCAATGCAGGGTAGGAAAGAGGCATGGTTCCATCCCTGGGTTGAGAAGATCCCCTGGAGAAGGAAATGGTAACCTGCTCCAGTATTCTTGCCTGGAGAATCCCATGGACAGCGGAACCTGGCAGGCTCCAGTCTATGGGGTCGCTGAGTTGGACACGACTGAGGCGATTTAGCACACATTACACATCTCCCTGAGAGAGGACAGGAACTGGAAAGTCAAGGGAGCTTTGTTTTTTGTTTTTTTTTTAAATGGGAGACACTTAGGCATGTTTTAAAGGCAGTGAAAGGATCAAAGTCAGTCGAAAGAGGAACATGAGATGATAGGTATAGTGAGGTTTCTGAGAAGGAATGGATTTCAAGCACAGAGTTAGAGTCATCTTTAGGGGAGGAAAAAAAACATTGTGAGAGGATTGAAAGAATACACACATATGCACACGTATGTATCTGACTGTATCTACCTGTAAGTATGTATCTTGTATCTACAGGTAGGTATATATATATATTTTATCTATACGTATGTATCTTTATCTACATGTTTTCACCATGTGAGCTACTGAGGAACTTGCTTTTTCACTTATTCTATTGTAACCATTTCCCCTCCTGCTGTTACGCTTCCTTACCATCATTTTTAACAGTATCCTAACACATGCAGTAGTTCAGTCTTTAAAGCCACCTCGTAATGTTGGACATTTTCGCCGTCACAATTTTTCACTACCATCAACGCCGGACTTAGTATCACGATGGTGTCATATTTGTAGCTACCCAGGATTATTTTTTGAACAGAAGTTCACGCAAGAGGAATTGCTGAGTCAAATGGTCAGCCTAACTCGAGGGATAAAAGTCGCTTTTAAACGTCAGTCATCCTCGGGTATGCAATCTTTACCTGAGAAGGAAACAGAGAAGCAGAGAGGTTAAATAATTGGCCCAAGGTCAAAAATCATTGCTAGTGGCGGATTTCAAAAGCCGCGCGGGCTCATCATGCTGCGGCAGGGATGGAATTTGCGGTTTAGGCGATTCTTTCTTTTTTTTTTTTTTTGGTGTGTTTCTGTGGGGGAGGGGCCGGGCAGTAGGGAAGGAAACTTGTGTCGCAGCAAAGAAGGAGGAGGAGGAGAAGGGGAGGGAACTCATGTCAGAATCCGAGCCGACTGCGCCGAGAAAGGGTAGGCTCGGGATTCGGTGGGCCCCCAAGCCGCTGTGCGGGGCACCTCCGAGGCTGTGACCGGCTTCAGGAAGGTCCGGCCCGCGGCCGCGCAGGGCCAGGGCGGTTGCCAAGGGTCTGCCTAGTTTGCTGGTCTAGTTGCTAGGGCCTCCATCTTGAGGCCGGTGGCTGCGACACCCCCGGAAGGGGTTGCCGAGTGGGGCATTCACTTCCGGTCTGGGGCCTGCGGCGGCGGCGGCGGCGGTGGCGGCGACGGCGGCGGCGGCGGCGGCGGCAGCGGGTCGGTGTAGAAAATGGCGCTGGTGCAGCGGCTCGGGCCTCTCCCCGCGGCGCTACGGAGGGCTTGAGGCTCGCGAGCCTCACTCGCCGCGCCCCACTTGCCTGTGCACTTTACACACATGAGGTGAGCGGGGCGGGGGCCT
Source organism: Cervus elaphus (assembly GCF_910594005.1). NCBI lineage: Eukaryota > Metazoa > Chordata > Mammalia > Artiodactyla > Cervidae > Cervus > Cervus elaphus. Next base: position 36,414,784 of record NC_057824.1, read on the forward strand.
CCCTTCGGGCGGGAGGAGCCTCGGGCGCTGCCGCAGGGCCCGCGATCGCGGGCGGCGGCGGCGGCGGCGCCGGGCGTCCCCGAGACCTCGGGCCTCCGCCAAGGGGGCGCCGGCTGCGCCGCTGCGGAGGCCGGACGGGAGGCCCGGAGGGGCCGCGCTGTGCCGCTGGGGCCCGGCTGGGGGCTGCGGCTGGCCCGCGCCGCCTGACCGCAGTCGGGGCTGCAGCCCCGCAGCTTTGTGAGCCCCCCCGGGCTCCCTTCCCCCCTCCCCATCCGTCCCCGGCGCGAGCCTCTGCGGCGGCAGCTCCGTTTTCACGCGCATCTCTCTCTCTCTCTTTCTCTCCCCCCCTTTTTCTTTTCCGTTTTAGAGAATTGGAAGCTAAAGCTACCAAAGACGTAGAAAGGAATCTTAGCAGGTAAGATGGGCGCGCTTTCCGCCTCTCACCCCATTTCATTAATCGTGTATTTCCACCCTGGCTCGCCCTTGCTGGGTTTAGAAGTTCTCCCGTGTCATTTTCTTCCGCACGCAGGGAGCAGACACGGAGAAGAGGCTGGAGGGAATACTGGATGGAGGAATTGCGGGGAGATGCGTAATTACGCGTGTTTTCCTTTCTTGGGCTGGGGCGGGGGGGGTGGTAAAAAACAGCGAAAAGCAATTCTTGTAAACTTAGTTAAAGCATTCTCACCCATTTAGAATTTAATTAGGGGACTTGTGCATTAATTACTATTGTAAATGGTTGCAGGCATTGTGTGACTCATGATTGAGGCGGCCCTTATGGCGGGCTGTCAAACTGTTTTGGCTTCCCCGTTATTACTTTGTAACTCAAATTGTTGCCTTTATAAAAAGATACTATGTCTTCGCTTCCCCCCCCCCCCCCAACACATTGTAGTCAGGCGGATTCTGTTGCACTGGAAACAGTTTTGCCCTTGAACTTTACCGAGCATAGACTGCGTTTTGTTTTCTTTTGAAATACATTTATATCTACGTTCGGTGTGTGCTCCTTTTATCAGGTGGTAAAATAATTAAAAATCTGTCCCCAGTAAGTGGTTCTCACTCCTCTTGGACCTGAGTGCTTTTGCACTGGTAACTTAAATCATCACCACAAAGCGTTTTTTTTGTTTTTTAAACGATGCCCCTGTGAAAATGTCGAGCTTTATTGAGCTGTAATTGCTTAAGCATCAAGGCATTTAACTCTTTTTCACATTCATATTCTGGTCTTACAGTCTTTTCCTTTCTTTTTCGCCGTTTTTTTTTGCATCATATTGGGACACTGAGAGAAACTTCTAGATTAACCTAATCAGTGAGCAGCTTTTACTTGAACGAAATAAAATAAAAATTGTCTGTCTCAGGTCTTAATGTAGTTTGTGCTTGGTGATTGTAAGTTTTGTGTTTGTATTGAGGTCTTAACAGTCACAATTCAAATCATCTGAATGTTTTTTCAGCATGTAGAATCATTTTAAATTGCTGGTCTTTGGGGTTATATAGATATTAATTTGTTAAACTGGTCATTAAAGAATCTGTTCAGTCGGTGAAGGATAGTCGTCATTGACTTAGCAAAGAAGAGATATTCTGTTATTCAAAATAATTACAATCATTTAAAGGAAGTTAAGCCTGACGTCGCTGACTAAACAACTGGATATTTAAGTTTTGTTGTTAAAAGCTATTGACATTAAGATATGAAACCATTAAATAAAACAGGTTGAGTTTTTAAGATACACTTTCAGAAAGGAGCTTGGAGTGTCAGTCTATTTCTCTTTCTATTTTTGCTTTGTCAGGTAACTATCAGTATAATTCCTGTGGAGGTTTTCTGGAACGTAATTAAAAATTGTCTCTACCACAGGTATAATTTCTGTATGCTATTACAGTTGGATAGAACTTGGAGTCTGTATCACCTATGTATCAGAGTTTGAATCCCAGCTTTGTCACTTAACAATATGACCTTGACTCTAGGCAAATCACTTAGCCTCTCTTCCTAATCTGTAAAGCGAGAGGTTTGGGCCTGCCAGTTGCCAAGGTCTGTTAGGCCCCTTGGGTTTTATAAAAAGGAGTCAAGTGTTGTCCCTGGCCACAGACTCCATGTAGATTATAGGAGGAAGGCTGTAATGGGCACATGAATAACTAACACCCGGTAAATGATGCAAGGGTCAAAAGAAGATAACATTCCATCATAAATTCAAAGATCTTTAATTGGTTAGAAGGCATGAAAAGGAAAAACAAATATAAAGGATGTTATAGGCCAGTGTATACCAAGGTCCCTGTGCGAGGGGAACATTTCCTAAAGGTTAAAAGTTTTCTGAGGAGGGAGAGAGAAGATTAGGTGGGCAAATGCTTCCTTTCAACTCCATCCTTAGCACTGTGCTGCTTTTTTTCCAAATAAGGAGAGTATATTTTTCTTTACCCATTTGTGCCTCCCCAGGAAGGCATTATCCCACATTCAGTGAGTAAACATTTCTTGCCCATCTTATATTCCGTATGCAAGACTAGGCACTAGGGAAGCAAGAATGGCAGTAGCTGAACTTAGCGGATGTTTTCTGTCTGCCTGGCATACTTGGAAGATCTTACATCGACTCATCTGATCCTGAAACTCTGAGGTAGGTGCTTTCAGGATCTCCGTCTCTGTTTTACAGGTGAAGACTTTGATGCACAGAGAGGTTAAGTAACTCCCAGGAGGCCACACCACTGGTAACTGCAGGAGATGTTACTCTTTGGACTGTACTGTGTTGCCTCACAAGAGGCATGGTTCTTCACCTCCAAAAAAAGTGAAAGTATGTTTGGGGAGGCAGAACCCACATATACAGGCAGCACTCCTAGATAAGAATTTCTCATCCTGGGCACTGCGGACCTCTTTTTTTGGCTGTGCCACGAGGCATGTGGGATCCTAGTTCCCTGACCAGGGATCAGACCCGTGCCGCCTGCACTGGAAGCTCGGAGTCTTAACCAGTAGACCCACTGTTGACATTTTGACCAGATCATTTGTTGTTGTGAAGTCTGCCCCGTGTATTATGGGATGTGCAGCAGCATCGGCCAGGAGTACTCACTCAGGTGTGACAAAAAACGTCTTAAGACATCGCCAGAGGTCCCCTCAGGGGTGAAATCACCCCCGTTGTTCTAGATCTTCATGTTTCCTGAGTATAACCAAACGTGGATTTTTAACATTAAATCCGTAAGTGTTCAATATCTTTTGTAATACCGTGGGACTCCACATTCCCACTGTGTAGACCCCCTGTTTGGAAGCTCTTCCAGTCTCTGAATGAATGGCAGACGTTTTGCTGCCATTTTCCGTTTCCTCTGCTCAGCTGCAAGCCCTGGAGACGGTGTGCCAGGTAGCCAGAGCCAGTTAAATAAAATTGGCACAGTGGATAAGTTTGGTTGCCCGCATGAGGTCAACTCTCTTTTCTTAATTTACTGTCGGCCATTAAAATTGTCACTTTTTGTCAGTATCCTGGCATTCAAAAGACAGAACTGTAATGTCTAGATACGGGAGATCACAACTGGAACTAAATTTTAAAGAATGGAATCCGTTTTAAAAGGCAGAGAAAAAGGCAGTGTAGGAACAACAGCAGAAATAAAGGTACGAACCCCAGAAACTATAGAGAATTGTGAAATAGCAGTAAGTAGTTCAGTTGGATTGGTGTGCAAGGGTGGAGGCAGGGGTAGAGTTTCTTGAATATCCGGTGGAGGATATTTTGCATAAATCTTACATTGTGGGAAGCTATGAAGCTTTTAGGTCGGGTGGTGATAGGATAGAAAAATGATAACTAGTGATATGGGCAAGAGGTGAGGACGACCTTAATAAAGTGTAGTAGAAAAGCAGGAGTGTGATTACTCAAGATGTTGAATCTGGGGTTTGGCACCTACTTACTGGGATTAATTGTGAGAGGAGTCTTGGGACTTCCCTGGCCATCCAGTGGTTAGGAATCTGCCATCAAGTGCAGGAGACTTGGGATCAACCCCTGGTTGGGGAACTAAGAGCCTACATGCTTTGGGACAGCTAAGACCATGGGCAGCAGCTACTGAGCCTTCGAGCTCTAGAACCTGTGCACCACAGCGAAGACGTGATGCAGCTAAATTTTTATTTATTTATTTATTTTTAATTAAAAAATATTTTTTTAAATTTAATTTTTAAAAAATTTAATTTAAAAAAATCCACTAAATAGACAGGGGTTTCCATTTTGGGTAAAGGGAAGATTGACCCAGCCTCTGAACAAAATAAGTGAGAACAGACATCGAGGTTTGGGGGAAAAAGATGATAAATTACAGTTTATGGTTGTAAAAAAAAATCCCTTCTAATTCAATGTGTCTGACTTAAAAAATATACATGTGTGTATATTTTATATAAAGTAAATTTATATATAAATTATGTAATATATATAAGTACATAAAGTAAATTATATATATATACACACACATATATATAGGAAGCCAAAATGATAGAATCATTGTGTATTTAGATCTAGACCATAACACCAGCCAATATTTGGATCCCTTCATTTTACAAGTGAGAAAGCTGTGGTCAAGGTTATAGTCTCTAACAAGTGACAAATCTGGGATTCAAACAGACCTTTTGACTCTAGGGTACCTTCAGGCTAGGCAGTATTTTATATTGCACAATAGGAAAAAAGGTAACTTTGGTTTTTTCTTTCTATTCTGAAAATAGAATAATTACCCCAATAGACTATTTTGGGACCATTTTGCTAATTTAATGTAGTGTGTGTTGTCTAAAGTAGAAGTTACATGCTTTATGGCATGCTGATTTTTTTTCTCCCCTAAAACCAACCATTAAATGCCATCACATGAGAGAAGTTAAGGATGCTGCATACTATATAATGTAGCATCTAAACTGGAATGTTTTTATCTGAGACACCTTTACCTGGGACGTGCTAACTAAGAAAAGACTAGAGAAAGCAGCTGTGAACTCCCTAGATAAGGTGCTCTTGGAATTCACCCAATTTATTTGGGGAGAGAAGCTTCTGATTGTGTTCAGTGTTTGTGTTGCTCTCCTGCAATGTGCTTTGTAGGCCAGCAATTTCATATTGATAGGTTTCTTTCTAGCTTTATTTGGAAGCTGTGTGGTACATCAGTTGGTAGAATAAATGAATTATAAAAGGTAAGCTTAATTTTAAAGTGTGTAACAACCCTCTATGGAAATTTTAAATATAAACATTAAAAAATCTGAGTACCATCCTGTAATCTCTTGTGAATTTTGGTGTCTGAAATAAATCAGTGAGTGTAAGTTACCATCCTTTACAGCTCCGTTTCATGACAATCTCAAAAGTATTGTCCACAATTGGAAAGACTTAAATAAATATGACTGTATATATTCTGGTCAGGTTAACTTATGATTTCTCTCTCAAAATCAAGAAAATGTCCTTCCATTTAAAAAATTATAAAAATCATCCTAATCTTAATTAAAAGCAGGGAGAAGAGTGCAGTGAACACTTGTATCTCCACCTAGGTTTACCAGTTTTGCCACATTTGTTTTATCATGCCCTGTCACCCCTAAAGAAAGAACAAGGGCATTCTGCGTTACAGCTATCAAATAGATCACAGTTGGAGAAGTTTAGCTTTGTTACAGTACTATTTGGTTCATATTCAGATTTTTCCAGTTGTCCTAATAATGTCTTTTAAAATGTATTTTCTTCTTTTTTCTCAGCTCCTTAATCCAGGGTTGCATTTAGTTGTCTTCATTTCCTTCCATGAGGAGCAGCTCCTTATCCATTTCTTCCCCATTCATGACATTGACATTTTGGAATAGTCCGGACTAGCTGTTTTTGCGGACTTCGGTTTGGATCTGTGCTGTGGTTTCTGTATGATCAGATTCAGGTTAAGCCTTTTTGGCAGCAGTGTCATGTAGATGCCGTGTTTGTTGTGGGTACATCACATCAGGTGCCCTCCTCCACCACTTGGAAGGAAATTAACTGAAACTTTACCCAGTACTTTTACCTTTACACTAACTCAATGTTTTGTTTTTGTTTTTTTCATTTTAGGATGTGCCAAACAATTAGTTGAAGCTGAGGTATAATTTTAAATAGTTGAGGTTACAATAATTACAAGTCTTTTTTAAATTGGCCAACTGTAATGATTGTAGCTTTTTTGAAAGGTTATTCTGAAGATAACTCTTTTATTGTTAGACATAAAAGTTGTGTGTTTTTGGCTTTTCACCTGTAATAAACTGATAACCCTAGTAAGAAAATGAAACATTGGGCTGGGCTTGTGATATGCTTTCTTCAAAAGAATGCCCCCATTGAAATTAGAGTGGCATTGTGCCACTGGAACAGTTTCTCATCCTGAATTCCGCAGGGACCACAGATGGTATGAAATAGTTCAAAAAACTGAATGTATGCTTAAAAAAAAAAATCCTTAGACTGCTTCAAAGATTTGTGGCTCCCCAAATATTAAGAAACATTGTGTCATAGGGAGTATGATAGAGGAGCTGAATAATGTGAATAAAGAGATTTTTAAGATTTAAAAAAGAGAAAGTAACATTTGATTAAGGCATGGTTTCTCTAAAAAATACAAAAAAACCCTCAAAGAGCAACAATGTGAAAAAAAGAGTTGACCCTCAGGGAGTTGTTTCCAAAACCCCCAGCCCAGCCCATTCCAAAATCCAAAGATGCTCAAATTCCTCACATAAAATAGCATAGTATTTGCATATAATTTACACACTTTCTCCCTTACATTTAAATCATCTTTAGGTTACTTATAATATTTTATTCAATGTAAATACTGTGTAAGTAGTTGTAAATACAGTGTTAATGCTATGTGAACATTTGCCCATGTATAGCAATTCAGGTTTTGCATTTCAGAACTTTCTGGAATTTTTTTTGATCCTTGGTTGATTGAATCTGAATTTGGAACTTGGGCTTTCGAGGGCCAACGATATAGTTTAAATGTCCTGTCAAGGTGGTCTTATTTTTAAAATGAATTGCATACTCTGTGTGAGCTGATTATGAAGCAGAAATCTGTGTTTCTACTCTTTTAACAGGGAAAAAGCATTTTGAATTTTGGTGTGTTGTGTGACCATGACTCAGCTGACTTCCCGTTTCAAATGGAATGTTTAAAACAGATTGAAACTTGGTTAAGGAATTTTATACTTTGAACCTTACAAGATATTTTCTGCAAACAGCAATTGATTAGACTTTGTATAATAACAAACACGATGAAACCAAGTCACTTGTTTTGCTGTTCTTACTAGTAATTTTGAGTCAGCCAGCATTGATTGAACGGCTTGCTGCAGTGATACTGAATATCTTTTACAATTTTGATAGCTGTGTTTTGTTGACTTTGGTCTCTTTTTTCTCTTACTCTTTTGGAGTATCCCCATAAAACACTAGGACATAGTGCTGTGTGGTGTGAAATATGCACTAATTTTAAATGTGTTTTAAGCATTACTTCACCGTGTTAGGAGCTTCCCTGGTGGCTCAGATGGTAAAGAATCTGCCTGCAGTGCAGGAGACCCAGGTTTGATCCCTGGGTCGGGAAGATCCCCTGGAGAAGGGAATGGCAACCCACTGCAGTATTCTTGTCTGGAGAATCCCATGAACAGAGGAGCCCAGTGGGCTACAGTCTGTGGGGGTCACAAAGAGTCAGACACAACTGAGCAAATCTCTTATTTGTTGCTGTGTTAATTGACCGTGCAAGGGTGTCAGAGAAATGTGTTTTACTTAATATTCTACCTGTGAGTCCCTAGATGATGTGAGGTATATAAATGAGAATCTCACTGAAAAGATAGAAGGGAATGTAAAATGTGCCTTCTCTACATTGCTGCAAGTTAATCATGCTCAAGCTGCGGTTCTCAGCCTGTCACTTAGTACTTCTTAGAAACCGCCGCCGCCTCCCTAGTGACTCTGGAATTGAAGCCTAAACTCTTGTCTGTGCTAAGCTTATCTGTTTAGCTTTATCCCTTCTACCTCTTGCTCTGTCCTCGGCTCGTCGTCCTCTGAATGTCGTCTTCAGTTTCTCCCTCAAAATTTTTTTTCTAACACTTTTCACATAGCATAAAGTTCACCCTTTTAAAGTGTATGATTCAGTGGTTTAGTTTATTTGCAGAACTGTGCAATCATCACAGCTACCTAATTCCAGAACATTTTTTATACCCCCTCCCCCCGCCCCTCAAAAAATAACCCATGCTTACTATTGATCACTCCCCCTTCACGCCACGTCCAGCCTCTGGCAAACCACTAGTCTATACTTTGTATGGTTTTGCCTATTCTGGACGTTTTGTATAAATGGAATCATAATATGTAACCTTTTGTCTTGCTTGTTTCACTAAGCATGTTTTTATAGTTCATACATGTTGTGGCATGTATTAGTACTCCATTCTTTTTATGGGAAAAAAACAATCCATTGTGTAGCTATACCACATTGGGTTTATCCATGCATTCATTAGTTGGTGGGCATTAAGGTTGCTTTCACTTTGGGGCTATGATGAATATAATGCTGTGACCATTCATTTACAAGTGTTTGTGTGGATGTATGTTTTCAGTTCTCTTGGGTATGTACCTTGGGGTGGAATTTTGAGGCATATGGTAATTCTATGTTTTAACTTTCTGAGGAACCACCAAGCTTTTCCAAAGCAGTTGCACCCATTTTCCATTTCCACCAGCAGTGTATTTCATTTTCTCCGTATCCTCACCAATGTGAGTGGTATCTCATTGTGATTTTGATTTGCATTTCCGTAATGACTGATAACGCTGCACATGTTTTCATATGCTTACTGACCATTTGTGTATTTGACTTGGAGAAATGTCTGTTCAAATCCTGTGCCCATTTAAAATTTGGTTATATTTTATTGTTGAGTTGTCAAGAGTTCTTTGTATGCTCTAGATGCAAGTCGTTTGTTGGATTAATGATTTACAGATATTTTCTCCCATTCTGTGGGTTGCCTTTTCACGTTCTTGATGTCCTCTGAAGCCCAGACATTTAAAATTTTGGCACAGCCAATTTGCTGTCTTAAACTTTTTAAAAAAACTTATTTATCTCTAATTGGAGGATAATTGCTTTATAATATTGTGTTGCTTTCTGCCATACATCAAGATGAGTCACAGCCATAGGTGCACACGTGCCCCCTCTGTCTTGAACCTGCCTGCGCCATCCCAGCCCTTGAGGTCGTCACGGAGCACTGGTTTGAGGTCCCTGTGTCAGACAGCAGATTGCTGCTGGCTCTCTGTCTGCATGTGGGAATGTGTATGTTTCCATGGCACTGTCAGATTGTCTCCGCCTCTCCTTCCCCCGCTGTGTCCACAAGCCTGTTCTCTCTGTCTGTATCTCCATTGCTGCCTTGCAAATAGGTTCATCAGTGTCATCTTTCTAGATTCCATTTGTGTGCATTAACACATGATATGTCTTTCTGTTTCTGACTTCATTCTTTTTTAATAGGCTTTAGGTTCATCCACCTCATTAGAACTGACTCTAATCCATTCCTTTTTATAGCTGAGTAGTATTCCATTGCATATATGTACTATAGCTTCTTTATCCATTCACCTGTTGATGGACATCTAGGTTGCTTCCATGTCCCAGCTGTTGTAAATAGTGCTGCCATGAACACTGGGGTACGTGTGTCATTTTCAGTTGTAGTGTTCTCAGGATGTATGGTAGAAAAGGAAATGGAGACTCACTCCAGTATTCTTGCCCAGCAATTTCCATGGACAGAGGAGCCTGGCGGGCTGTAGTTCATGGTGTCGCAAAGAGTCGGACACGACTGGGCAACAAATACACACACAGGGTAGATGTCCAGTAGTGGGATTGTTGAGTCAGGCTGGTTTTAATCCTAGTTTTTTTTTTAAAGAATCTCCATGTTCTCCATAGTTGCTGTATCAGCTTACATTTTCACCCACAGTGTAAAAGGGTTCCATTTTCTTTACACCCTCTCCAGCATTTATTGTTTGTAGATTTTTTGATGTTTGCTGTTCTGACAGGTGTGAGGTGATACCTCATTGTAGTTTTGATTTGCATTTCTCTAGTAATAAGCGATATCGAGCATTTTTTCTTGTGTTTGCTAGCCATCTGTATGTCTTTGGAAAAATGTCTGTTTAGGTTTTCTCCCTCTTTTTGATTGGGTTGTTTGTTTTTCTGGTATTGAGCTGCATGAGCTGCGTGCAAATTTTGGAGATTAGTCCTTTGTGAGTTGTTTCATTTGCTATTATTTCTGAAACATTTTTGAGTGCACATCTCAGTGAAGTTAAGCGCATTCACGATACTGCCCCACTGCCCCTGCCGTTCGCCTCCATGACTTCATCCTGTGGATCAGATGCTGCACCTGTCAAACAATAACTCCCCGTTCTCTCCTCCCCGCCACCCTGGGAACCACCATTCTTTCTGTCTCAATGAGTTTGTTCTAGGTAACTCATGTGCACGGAACCATGGTGTTTGTCCTGTTGTGACCGACTTATTTCACTTAGCAGAATATTCTCAAGGTTCATACATGTTGTATCATGTCATGCAATTGATTTTTGTATGTTGATTCTATATCCTGCAGCTGTGGTGAACTAATTTATATAATTTCCTTTCCATTCTTACTGCCTTTTATTTCTTTTTCTTTTTTTAATTGGAGGATAATTGCTTTACAGTGTTGTGGTGGTCTCTGCCGTACAGCAACTCAAATTAGTCATAATTTTATACATTTATATATATTCCCTTCCTTTTGAGCCTCCTCCACTTATTTTTCTTGCCTTATTTTCCTAACTAGAACGTATAGTAAAATGTTGAATAGGAATGGTAAAAGTGAACATCCTTGTCTTGTTTCATCTTAGAGAAAAAGCATTCAGTCTTAATCATTAAGTACAATGTGAACTGTGGACTTTCTGTAGATAGCCTTTATCAGATTAATGAAGTTCCCTTCTATTCCTGGTGTGAACATTTTTGTCTTGTCTTGAAAGGGTGTTGGATTTTGTCAAATGCTTTTCTGTATCTATTGAGATCATGTTGTTTTATCGTTTGTTCTGTTAATGTTATATTACATTGATTTTCTTTCTTTCTTTTTTTTTTTTAAATCCAGCTAAGTTTCTCTGGCATGTGGGATCTTCCTGGGTAAGAGATCGAACTTGAGTGTCTTGGCATTGTCAGGCAGATTCTTTACCACTGAGCCACTGGAGAAGCCCCTACATTGATTTTCATATGTTAAACCAGTTTTGCATTCCTGGGATAAATCTCACTTGGGCATAGCATATAGTTCCCATTATATGTTGCTAAATTCGATTTATTAGTCTTCTGTTGAGGATTTTTGAGTTTCTGGTCTCAAGGATTGTTGATCTATAGTTTTCTTTTGTGACATCTTTTTGGTACCTGGTGTGGTCTGGTCTGAAATCGGGAGTCTTGAGCTATTTGCTTTGGCACCTGCCTCATTCTGAATTGTGCATTAATAATTGTTTCTATATATCCAGTTCCATCTTTCCTTTTTCATTTGTTTCCCGTTTTTAAAAACATTACTTTTGATTGCACTGAGTCTTGGTTGCTACACTCAAGATTTCTCTAATGGAGCTGTGTGGGCTTCTCTTGTTATTTGGGCTTCTCTCTTTGCAGAGCATGGGCTCTGGAGTACGGGCTCAGTAGTTGTAGCCCATGGGCTTATTTGCTTCAAGGCATGTGGGATCTTCACACACCAGGGCTTTAACCTGTGTCCCCTGCATTAGCAGGCGGATTCGTAACTTTTGGACCACTGGGGAAGTTACTTTTCCAGTTTTATTAAGGTACGATTGACAAAGTCAGTTCCATTTTCTTTTCTCAGTGCATATTGTGTGTGTGTGTGTGTGTGTGTGTGTGTGTGTGTGTGTTATTGAGATATGATTGATGTCTGACTTTGTGCAAGTTTAATATGTACAGCTTGCTGGTTGGAAATATTTATATACATGTTGACCCTTGAAAAACGTGGGTTTGAGCTGTATGGTCCCGCTTATCTGTGAATTTTTTTTTCTTCACTAAATACATACTGTCGTATTACATGGTCTGTGGTTGGTTGAATCTGTTGATGTGAAACTGTAGGTTTGAAGGGCCAACTGTAAAGTTTTGTGCAGCTTTTCGACTGCATAGGGTCTGTGCCTGTAATCCCCGCCTTCTTCAGGGGTCTGCTGTATTCCAGTAGGATTACCACAGAAGTATTAGCTGGCACCTCTCTCAGGTCACGTAATTATCGTTTCTTTTTTGTGCTGAGAACATCTAAAACCCAGTCTCTCAGCAACTTTGAAACATACAACACAGTATCATTGGCAGTAATCACCATTCTGTGCATTAGATTTCCAGAACTTATTCCCCTTAGTTGCAAATTTATTATTCCCTTTAGTTGGAAGTCCTGTTTAACAACATCTCAATTTTCCTATTCCTTGGTCACTAGTAACCACAAGTTTGGTTTTTTTTAGAGTCCACATGTAAGTGATAGTCATACAGTATTTGTCTTTCTCTAATTTTACTTAGCATAATGCCCTTAAGGTTCATATCCATGTTGTTGCAAATGGCAGAAGTCTTTCTCAAGGCTGAATGATATTCCTTTGTATGTATATACAACATCTTCATTCATTGATGGACTTAGGTGGTTTCTCTGTCTTGGTTATTGTGAATAATGCTGCAATAAACATAGGAATGCAGGTACCTTTTTGATACCCTGTTTTCGTTTCTCCTGAATATAAATCCCAGAAGTGAGATTGCTGGATCATTATTAGTTGTATTTTTAATTTTTTGAGGAACGTCCATACTGTTTTCCTTAGTGGCTGCACCAATTTACATCCCCACCAACAGTGCTCAAGGGTTCCCCTTCTCTCCGTGTCCTTGCCAACACTTGTTACCGCTTACCTTCTTGAAGATAACCATTCTAGGAGGTGTGCCGTTTCCATTTTCTACTGTATGCTCTCTTTTCTTTGGTCACAATCTTCTTTGTATACTAACATTAACTTAGTGCAGTGTTTTGTACCTAGTCTCTGGGAGCTGATGTTTAGTATACACTTAGGTGCATCTCTTAAGCGCTTCCTCTGCATTACTTAATTTAATCTTCACAAGACACTTCTGAGGGAGGTACAGTTTAAGACCTCTTATAAAGGAGATGGAGGCTTTAGCGAAATTAAACAAGTTGGCTTATAGTAGTGGAGTTGAGATTTAAACCCACTTCTCTTTTAGGTTCAGAGCCAGAGCTCTTAACCACATGCTGTGCTGCCCGGGAAATGTTTGCTTGAATAGATTGGATTTAAACTGGTCCTTAAAGAAGTAGAAGGTCGGTAGAAGAAAGAGTGGGAAGAGTGCATGTGTGGTGGTGGATGGGTTTATAGTGTTAGTAAAAGGCAGGGAAGCAGGAATTGGTATTTAATTGGAGTACCTGGTGCTGGGGGAGTACAGTGCAAGTAGAACTGGTTTTTGTTCCCAGAGCAGTAATTAGTTCTATTTGGAAGAGTGAGATTGACATCTGAAATAATTAGAAAAAGAGCATTGTTTAATTAGAGGTCAAGAGTGAGTTTTGTATGAGTTGGAAAGAATTATGAAGGAACTAGTAATTAAGTTAAGCCTCAAAAGAGGAGTGGATTCAGGAGAGTTGTTTAGCAAACCAGATTTTGGATTGGATTTTACCATTGTTTTGTGCTGTAACACTTGTAATCCTTTACTAGTATTACTTTATTGCTCAGATTATGGGGCCAATAGAACCCCCTTTTAAGCTCAGCTTCCTACTTTTTTAGGCATTCCAAACTATGTATCATCTGGATCTTCATGGCTACCTCATCGTATCCTATTTTACTCTTCATTCTTGAAAGGAAGATATGCTGGCTTTGAACTGTGCTTTATAGTTCAAAATCAAATGCTATATAGAAATATACTTCCCCACATATTTCTGTCACGAATAGGTATTTTTATTAGTTTCTCTGTGTGTGTGCTTCTAGAATTCCTTTGTGCAGATACAAGCACATGGGGAAATGTATCTCTTCCCCACTTTGAACATGGAAGGTAGCATACTGAACCCTTTTTTCCCAGTTAACTGTGTACCTTCCAGACCCTTTTCATGTCGCAACATGGAGATCTCATCTGTTTTACAGCAGCATATTTTTCCATTTTGTGGTTATGTCAATATTATTTAATGACTCCAGCATTTGCAGGTATGAACTGCCTGTACCTGTAAACAAGCTTCTCTCGTGTTACCTCATTGATTATTACCTTCCCTGGTACTTTTGTTCCCTAACCCCTTTTCTATTTCCAAATAAGTACTGGTCTTCCTTATGTTGGGCTTCCCTAGTGGCTCAGATGGTAAATAATCTGCCTGTAATGTAGGAAACCTCGGTTCGTTCCCCGGGTTAGGAAGATCCCCTAGAGAAGGGAGTGGCTATCCACTCCAGTATTATTGCCTGGAGGATTTCATGGACGGAGGAGCCTGGTGGGCTGCCGTCAGTGGGATCACAAGAGTCGAACACGACCGGGTGACTAACACTTCCCTTATTTTTAAAAACAAAAAACTTCATTTCTGCCTTGTATTTTTCATATCAAGGCTGCATTTTTGAAAATATGATCACTCTTAACCTCTTTTGCAACATTCAGTTTCTGTCTCTACTGTCTGGTGAAATTACAGCTTTGTAGGTTACCAGCAACTTCCTCTTGTGTGGTACTAGGCTGGCTTTGGTGATTAATTTGGATGTAGGAGGACAGAAGGAGGGGAAAAGGAAAGGCTGATGGGCAGATAGGGAAAGGCTGGGAGAAAACAGTAAGGGAAAAACAGAGTAAGGGAAAAAGTAGGTGAACATTTTTTGCAGGAGATGTGAAATTATTTTCATAACTAATTTGTAACATACAGTTGGCTTCTGTGTGAAGATGACCTGCCTTACAGTGATTTGTGACTGATAGGCTAGTTGAGTGCCATGGAAAGTTACCCTCTATTTTCTCTTATTTCCCTTGTGACTCAGCTGGTAAAGAGTCAGCCTGCAATGCGGGAGACCTGGGTTTGATCCCTGGGTTGGGAAGATCCCCTGAAGAAGGGAAAGGCTACCCACTCCAGTATTCTGACCTGGAGAATTCCATGTACTGTATATCCATGGGGTTGCAGAATCGGGACGTGACTGAGTGACTTTCACTTTTTATCACTTCTCTATTATCATTTCTAATAGCAGAGCTTCTATTTAGAAATTTTTGCTTTCTACTATCTGGAGTTGTCATTAGCCTGTCTCTCTTTTGTCAGATCTTACTGATATTGTCAACTGTTTCAATCTCTTGTGATTACCTTGGATTTCTTCTTTGCTTTTCATTTCCACTTGCCCCCATCAGGGTTCGGGACACTGCACTTCCACGTGGATTACTGCCACAGTCTTCTCACCCTGTCTGCAGGTTTGTGTCCTGCTTCTACCCAGCGCTTTTTCTCCCTTTTTCTGTCCCAGTCAGCACTGGCTCCGGATACTGCCTCGCTGGTAGGTCTCCGTACTTCGCTGTGTCCATGCCGTTTTGTGCTGCTTGCCTGAAAAAGCCCCTGTCTGTCTCTGTAGAAATCCTGACTCTTTTCTAAGTCCCAGATCAACTTCTTACTTCTCCCTGAAGCTTTCCTTAGCTGTAACAGCTCATACGCATGTCTTGTTTTCCTAAACTTGCTTATAGCCTCTACCAGAAATTTCACGATTTCTTGTTTCCATATTTCAGGCGTGTTCATTTGTTGTTGCTACAAAATTATAGTTTAAAACAATGAATTCTACTAGAGTTCTCCTAGTACAAAGCAGACTGCTTGACTTATAGGAATCCCCAAGCACATCCTGACTGATTTATTGATTAAACATTGTGTGGGTTGTTATTAAATAATTTTGGATGCAGTGAGTCAGATCATCCAGGTACCTTGAGGGTCTGCTTCTTTGCTATGCTGTGGATATGCACTTTTTAAAATGGGATTTTCTTTTTTATTTTCTAACAAATGATATACACTGAACTGGACCTTGACCTTTTTTTTCAACTCAGCAGTGTGTCTTAGAGATCTTTTCTTATAAAGCCATGTTTGTCGGGGGGTCCCCAATGTCACCTTCAGTTTTAAGAATTCACTAGGAAGGCTCACAGGATTCAGCATATAGTCATTCTCATGGCTGTGAATCACAAGAACGAAAGTATAAAAAACAAAATCCGTAAAGGGAAAAGGCACGATGGTCAAAATCTGGAGGAGCTAGGAGCCGGCTTCCAAGATTTCTGTCCCTGTGATGTCACACAGAATGTGCTTAATTTCTCTAGCATCAAATTATGACAACATGTCTTAAGTGTCTACCAGGAAAGCTCATTAGAAATTCAGTGCAGAGGGGTTTTGTTTGTTTGTTTGTTTGTTTTTCAGGGGCTAATTGTGTAGTTACCATGTACAGCCAGCCCCTAAAAAAAGTCCATGGGGTTGCAAAGAGTCAGACACGACTGATGACTGAGCAACAATACTGCACAACAATGTAGGTACCTTCTGCCTAATATGTACCAAAATTCCCAACCGCCAAAAACAAAGTAGGCTTTTGGCAAACCTATGTTGCTTGTATGTTAATTTGGGATTGGTGGGAACCTCCCTGAAATCTAAGTACCTTGACCCCAGTCAGGGGCCAGTCTTGCAGTCCTTTCTCAGCATCGTGGTCTCAACCTGCTATGCTAATAAGAACTTTTTCCTGCACACCATGGAAATCTGTACCTCCCCTCCTTTAAAAACAAACTAATTAGTGTGTAATATTTCATGGTGTGAGTATATTATGGTTTAACTTTGCCCTGTTGATTGGTTTTTAGTCTATTATTTTGCAGTATCTATTTTTGTACACTTTCTTTTGTAGAGGCTTCGATTGAAATTGATTAGTGACGTTTAAAACTTAACTGTTAACAGATACCTCCAAGTTGTTCATCAGAGGTCCTTGCTAGTTCATGTCCAACAGCAGTTTACAGGAGT
The DNA here is from genome assembly GCF_910594005.1 of Cervus elaphus. Classification (NCBI taxonomy): domain Eukaryota; kingdom Metazoa; phylum Chordata; class Mammalia; order Artiodactyla; family Cervidae; genus Cervus; species Cervus elaphus. The sequence continues at coordinate 36,431,630 of NC_057824.1, forward strand.
GTCCTTTAGAAGTGATTGCTTTGAATGATATTCATGTTGGGAATAAAGGGAAAGCTGACAAGGAAGAATCAGGAAGAGCAGGTCCAGGAAGGGCCTTCTGGATCCCAGACTTGCTGCCATTAAGGTCACTTGTCTTGCCCTTTGTCTTCCCAAGATTTTTGGTTCACAGGTTCATCTCCTTTTATCTGTCTCTAATCTCGCACCTTGCTGCCTTACTCATTTGAGTGGAGACTTGTTATTGTTTTTGTCTTTTATTATGGAAATTTTCAAACATACACAGAAATAGAACAGAATAAAGAGCTTTCTGTACCCATTACCCAGTTTCCGCAGTTGTCAACATTTTGTCAATCTTGTTTCATTTTTTACTCTTTTCCTGTTTTTGGGAGGATGGAGTGCAGCCTAGAGTAGTGAAAGCAAATCCTAGACATGGTGGTTTTAAAAGCGTTCGTTTTTGGTGCTAATTTGCAAAAATAGTGCATGTTTACCATAATATTTTAAATAGGGGTTTTCTTTTTAAAAAACTTAACAGTTCCTGTAAATAGTTGGTTCAGTTGTGAGGTTCCTCTGATGTTCCTAGTTCAGGAGGGTATACAAAAAGAGACAACTTTTAACAAATATGAGCTAACACTGTTCACAGTTTTACAAATTGCTTTTTTTCATTTAACAATGTTAGGGACATTCCTTCAAATCAACAAACAGGTCAACTTATTTTCAGTGCAATGTGCTATGCTATTATTTCTTTACTGGTGGACATTTCAGTTTTCCGCTCATATGCATATGGCCTTGTGTACTAGTGCTTTATTACTGTAAGAAACATTCTGAAGCATGGGATGGCTGGTTAGATTATGTGTAACTTTATTTGTTTATTGGCTGCACCCCATGGCATGGAGGATCATTCTTCCCCAACTGGGGATTGAACCGTGCCTCCTGCAGTGAAAGCTCGAATTCTTAACCACTGGAAGGACCATTGGGGAAGTCCCAGATTATGTGTAACTCTAATTATTAAAACTGTTACCACAATACTCTGCAAAAGGTTATAGTAATTTCTGCCATTAATATAAGAGAGAACCTCTTAATTTTTCATTTTTGCCAGCACTAAATATTATTACCCCTGATCATTTTTACCAATGAAATTAGTATAGTTTTTTTGCCTTTATTAGAAAGAAAACCCAGCAATTTATTTTGGAAAAAAGTATTGAGTTGGCTTTATACTAGGAAACGCAAAGCTTGGTTCAATACTAGAAGATCCATCAACAGAGTTAATCATATCAGTGATCAAAAGTAAGAAATTCTATAACCATTTCAGTGGTGACAGGAAAGAATTTTAACAGAATATAGCATGCACTCATGACTGGATCTCCCAGCAAACCAGAAACAGAGAACAGCCTTTTACTGTTTAAATATTGAAATTTAATGTTAATACTGGAAAACTTTTAATATTTAAGTTTTTGAATACTTACTCACATGGCTGAGAAACTTAAATTGAATGAAAAGGTTTATACGTTGAGCTCTCCCTTCCCCCACATGCCTAGTTCCTTCTGCCCCCTCCCCCAGTTACTGTTAGTGTCTTAGGTGTTCTTTTAGAGTCATTTTATACACATACAGGCGAATATGAATACATAGCCTCTCTTGTACTGTCAGGCACCTTGAATTTTTCATGAGTTTTTTTTTTTTTTGACAAGCATTATTGCTCACTTCTGAAAGCTTTTTAGCTACCTTCATGTTTCTCTCTCTTAAAAAAAAAAAAACTTGAACTCCTCAACCATGGACCTTTTAGCTCTTCACTAGTTGTTTATCCCACATTGCCCTCCCACAAACATTCACAAAATAAAAAATACTAGAATTGCTGTCCTAAGTATCACCAGTGCTTGGTCCCCTCTTGTTAAAACCAGTGGCTGTTCAGTCTTTGTCATTGACTCTCTTGCTGTTCTTACTCCTGATTATACTTGCATGGTGTTTGGAACTCCAGTACTTTGAATTTCCTGTAGTATGGGGTTGGCCAGAAACTTCATTCAGTTTCCTATACAGTGATTCTAGTAGTTCTTAGTTGTCTTTAACTTCATTGGAAACAGTTTTGTAAGAGTCTGTTATGACAGCTGTCCTATCAGTGTGCATTTAAAAAAAGAAAGACTTACCAACATTGGCGAGTTTTGTGTAGCCATTTTAATATTGAAGATGGAAGAAAAAATGCAGTGCTTTTAGCATATGATAGTTTATTATTTCAAGAAAGGTAAAAAACTGAAATGCGAAAAAGATTTGTGCGGTGCATGGAGAAGGTGCTGTGATTGATCTAATGTATCAAGAGTGGTCTGTAAAGTTTCTCATGCTGGAAATTTGTCACTGGATGCTGCTCCACCCTGCAGTACTGGTTGAAGTTGATAGTGATCAAATCAAGACATTGAGAACAATCAATGCTATGCCATATGGGAGATAACCAGTGTACTCAAAATATCCAAATCAAGCGTCGAAAATCATTCACACCACCTTGACTGTGTTAATCACTTAGCTGTTTGGATTCTACACAAGTTAAGCGGAAAAAAAACCTTGACCGTGTTTCTGCGTGCAGTTCTCTACTTAGACGCAATGAAAATGTCCTGTTTTTAAAAGAAATTGTGGTGGGCGATGAAAAGTGGATACTGTACAATAATGTGGAATGAAGAGATCATTGGGTAAGCAAAATGAAACACCACCAGCCACACCAAAGGCTGGTCTTCATCCAGAGAAGGTGATTTGTTTATGGTGGGATTGGAAAGGAGTTCTCTATTATGAGCTCCTTTCGGAAAACCAAGCAATTAATTCCAACAGGTGCTGCTCCCAGTTGTTGTTTTAGCCATTGAGTCATGTCTCTCTCGCAACTTCATGGATGGTTGCCCGCCAGGTTCCTCTGTCCTGTCCATGGGATCGTCCAGGCAAGAAAACTGGAGCTGGTTGTCATTTCCTTCAGGGAATCTTTCCAACCCAGAGATCGAACCTGCATCTCCTGCACTGGCAGGCAGATTTTTTGTGTCTGAGCCACCAGGGAAGCCTAACTGCTCCCAGTTAGACTAACTGAAAGGAGCTTTTGACAAAAAGTGTGCAGAATTAGTCAACAGAAAACTCATAATCTTCCATTAGGGTAACACAAGACCACATGTTTCTTTGATTACCAGGTACAACTTGGCTGGAAAGTTCTGACTCATCCGCCATATTCACCAGACATTGCATCTTCAGGTTCCTTTTATTTTGGTTTTTGCAAAATTCTCTTTATGAAAAAATTTTCACTTCCCTGGAAGACTGTAAAAGGCACCTGGAACAGTTCTTTGCTCAAAAAGAAGAAAAGTTTTGGGAAGATGGGATTATGAAGTTGCCTTGAAAAATGGCAGAAAGTAGTGGAACAAAATGGTAAATACACTGGTCAGTAAAATTCTTGGTGAAACGAAAAATGTGTCTTTTACTTAAAAACTGACGGAACTTTTTGGCCAACCCAATACATTCTTTTTCAAGTGTTCTTAAAAAAGGTGGAGGGAAATAAAAGAATTGTGTATGCACACAGTCTGAAGAAGTGAGAAGATCTCTCACTTAACCCATTTAAAAGAAAAGGTTTTATTCTCTGTCGCTTCTGAAAAGAGAGTTGGTCCTTGACTTTGAGAAGTATTAGGGTGTAGGGGAAAGCGAAGACCATGGCTTTGAGAACCTAGATTGGAATCCTGACTCCACTCCATACTAGCTGTATGACCTTGGACAAGTCCCTTAACCTTTCTGAGCTTCGGTTTCTTCATCTATAGGAGGGCAATCTGTCCCTAACATTTTAAAAAAGTGACAAATGGGAAAATATCCATAATGTGCCCAGCACAGTCACTGTAATGTTCTAATGACTCAGGTTTGTTCTCATTTCTAGACCCAGAACTTGCATTTTGAGATGTCCTGCTGCTAACTTTTAAGGGGAGAATGATTTTGCTACCTAGACTGTTCTCTTTGTGGAGCTCATATCAAATATGATGGACAATGTAGACCTATCAAATCCATCAACTCTTAACTCCTTTTGATAAATAAGGTGAACGATAGACTCATATGTTGAATGAATTTCTGTTAGCATTTAAATTCTGGAAGTCAGTCTTTGGGCACAGGTGGTGGTGGGCGTGTGTGTGTGTGTGTGTGTATTTTTTCCAGTTGCCTTTCTGAAGGAGATGTGGGGAAAGTAGGGTTTGTTGTAATGACAGTTTTGAAGAGAGCTTTTGTTTCTCTTATGCTTTGGGTGTCTGCTGATACTGTAATAGTCTCATGAGGGAAAATGGTGCATCTCTTAAGTACTAAAGAGGTCATTTTTGGTCAGCAAGACACTTGTTAATGTCGTCAGAAGGTCTTCAAAATGAAGTTTGAGACTGATGAAAAAAATTCTAGGTAAATAGTAAAGGAACATCCTATAGAGTAAAATTACAGAACAAGGACTTGTCTACAATTCACAGGCAAACACAAAGAGCAAATGCTAACGATTCCTGATGTTTCTGCATAAGTGACCCTAAATATCTTAAAAGTTGAATGAATACAGTCTTTCACTGAGAATTGGTGAGAGGGTTCCTAACTAGGCATTTGAGTGCTTACTCAAATGTGTTAAGAAAGCATTCTTCACTGAAACCTGATAAAAAGGTGATGAAACTGATGCACATGGTAATTTATCCCGTTTCTTCTTAGTGCTGAAAGAGTTTGAAGTCTGTAGAGCTAGTAAACAGCTGTGGTTGAATAACATGACAATGATGTAATTTATTTGCCTTTGTTTACTAAAATGCTTTTTTCCCTCTTATGCTATAGCTGTCTCAGGCCTTGACTTCTAGGATTATAGTGTGCAAGCTTGTTCGCTTTCACTGCCTCCCTGACCCAGAATGCTAGCGAGTGAATCATGGTTACACTTGGCTTGATCAGCCACAAGGCAGTGCTACTTTGAACAAAATGGAATGAAAGACAGCAACAGTTATCACCCTCCTCTCCCAGCTTCTGATTTTAGCAGCTGTAAACTTAGCTTTACTAGATTATCATCAGTTTTACATAATGTCACTCTTCGTTTTTCACCGTCTCCCTACAGCTCCTCAATTTCATCCGTCAACAGAGCCAGCTTAAGTTTGGGTAATCTCAGTGTGAGTGTACCTGTAGCAGCCCTTCTAGTTTCTTATGTATTTGTCTGTGTTTTCTCATTACATCTTCTACTGCATCCCCACTGCCATATGCATTCCAGCCTTAATGAATTATTTTACAGTTTTCCAAGTGTCTAGTTCCTGTTTCTTGAACCATCTCTGCCTGGTATTGATAATGACCCCTCTGGAAATCTTCCTCAAGGGCAGAATTAGGTACTTTTCCTTTGTGTGTTGATTTTCTTCAGATGTCTTGTGATTTTTGGTTGTCCATTGATATCACGAATGAAGATTTAGATTCTAGTAATTAACGTAGGTAACGAGTCTGTTTCCTCCAATTTTGTGTAGATTTCATTACCCAGTAGCCCCCTACATTGAAAGGGCTGGAGGAGTGTTAATGGGGAGCCCCGTGTGTACGAAGGGTGTTGACTGTTGGGCTTTACTTCAGTGGGGTTTTTTTTTTTTTGGCTATAGGCTGAATTTAAATGCATTTGCTACCTGCGGCCATGTAGCCATCTGGGAATGCAAACTGGATGGCAGTTCTTGAATAGTTGGGGCCTTTCTATTCCTTACGCAGTCTTTACTCCGTGCCTATTTGTGCTGAGCCAGCTCTAATCTTGGAGCCTCTCTGGAGCTGCACCACCAGCCATTTATGTGTTTAAACACATTCTCTGTGTTTATTCTTAGGTTGTAGCTTCCTTTGCTCTTGTTCATTCATCAGCTGTGAATAGATTTAGTACCTTTTCCCCTATCATTTTGGTGAGTGAGAGCAGAAAGGAGGAGACAAACACATTTGCCCATTCATCTTGAAATCCTGAGCCGAAAGTTCTATTGCCAAACTTGAACATTTCTGATTTTAAGAACTGAAACAAACTTATATTAGTGCAATATGGATTATTTCCCAAGTGTTGATAGAATAGTTTTGAATGTTTATAGGATATGAAGTTAGTATAATGCTAAAATACAAGTCATCTTTTTATGAATAAGTTGTGTTCTAAAAAAAGGTATGAAAACAGAAAGCGACTCACAGACTTACAACTTATGGTTGCCAGAGGGGAAGGGATGGTTAGAAGTTTGGGAAAGTCATGCACACATTGCTGTATTCAAAATAGGTAACGAACAAGGACCTACTGTATAGCACACGGAACTCTGCTCAAGGTTATGCGGCAGGCTGGATGGTGGAGGGGAGTTTGGGGGAGGATGGATGTGTGTATATATATGGCTGAGTCCCTTCACTGTTCACCTGAGACTATCACAACATTGTTAACTGGCTCTACCCCAGTAGAAAATAAAAAGTTGAAAGTTTGGGGGAAAAATAAGTATCAAGTTTTTAGAGCAAGGAAAGCTGAAAATACGCCAGATACTGGTCTGGAGAGGGTTGGGTGGAGGGGTGGTTCCAGGCATTGCCATGAGCTACTGAAACAAGATAACTCTGCTCATGAGATGTTGTTTACATTCTAGAATTGGAGGGAGTTGTTTGTCTGCCAATGTAAAATTTGCTAACTTTAAGTTATCTTCCTTATTATAACATTAAAGCTCTACTGCTTGTGACTTACTAAAGAAAAGTACTGTTCAGTGGCTGTATACTTAGATTGAGGTTTTAAGTTGTGTTTTATATTAATGAATGATAAACTAATAATTTGCCATATCTTCTAGTAAGAGTGAATATGAATCTATATGCAACATTACTGTTATTCATTCATTTTGGGAAAGTTAATTGCAACTGTGTGGTTCAGGGATTTAGTGCAAGAAGAAGAACAGTTGATGGAAGAAAAGAAAAAGAAAAAAGACGACAAGAAAAAGAAGGAAGCTGCTCAAAAGAAGGTAGTATATGTATAAACTAATTACTTATATTAAGCAGTTTGAACATAGATTTAAAAAGAAATTACTCTTATTGGATTACTTAAAGCATTTGATTTAATGTTTTAACTTCAGTGGTGTTTCATTTTAATATTTAATGTCTTTGAATATTCATAAACATTAATGTGTATACAATTTAATGCATAGTTATTTGATCTTGCCAATAATTTTTTTAAAAGGTAAGTCCTTTCATAGGTCTTTTTTTCAATTAGGGGTTCCTAGGTTTTCATAATACTTAACATCATTTTATAGTGAGAAGAGCATGGAATTTGTAGCTTTCTAGAGAGGAGTTGAAGTCTGGCTGTCACACATAGCATACAGAAGGGTGTAACCTTCAACTTTATTTAGCCTCTCTGGCCTTAGTTTCCTTATGTTTTGTAAAATGAGAGTTGAATTAAATAAGATAATGTAATACGTACACATAATAGGAAATAATAATGGAAGTAGTAATAAATATAATAGGAAATAGTCTCAGTTTTCTTTTCCCTGTTTATTTAGTACCTAGGCTCTTTTTTTTTTTTTAATTTGAAGGTTTTGTTAGGGTATATATGTATTTTTTTTATACTTTAAAGTTTATTTTTAATTATATTGATTTTATATACAGTAGAATTTTCACTTCTTGGGGTACAGTTCTGTGAGTTATGAAGCATGCTTAGAATCATATCATAACCACTGTCACAAGAAACATAAGGTTCATTACCTAAAAAAAAAGTTTCTCATGGTATCCTGCTGTAATCAAAGGATATTTAAAAATAAGCCTAAGGCATAAATGCTGCAAAAAATCTTTAGCCAGTACATTAATCAAAAATTATAACCAAAGCAACACGAATTGCAGAAAAATAAAAAATGTCTGTAAAGATTTTTACAGATTAATAGTGGAGGCTGACGACAGTTAACTGAGAAGTGCACTCATCTCCTACTATATTGTTTCAGGGACTTAAAAATGTTCTTAAAGACCCAATGAAGATACTATTCCATTTCTGTATTCTAATGAAAACTTATGACTTTAATTTTTAAATATATATCTTTTTGTAGTAGCAACTGGGTTTAAACTATAGTAACAGAATTATCTCCCCATTATTTAGTAGGGAAAAACTCAGGGTACAAAACTATGGCAGGTAGGGAGCTACTGAAGCGCAGAGAGAAGAGTTTAACTCAGCCTGAAATGGGGTAGAGAGACGGGAATTTTCTTAGAATAGAAATGAACCAAGTGAATGAGGAGCAGAATGGAAAATGGTTCCAGCAGTAACTGAGAATTAAGTGTCCATAGTTTGTATGTGTTAAAGTATGGGTTTTGATTGGAAGGAGTGGTAGGGAAGGAGCCAAGTGTGGAAATGAAGCCAAGTGTAGAAATGTCAGGGGACAAGACTGGAGAGGCTGGTCATAGCTGTTGGCACTTCTCTCATTTTGACCGTTGGGTGGCCAAAGACGTTTTAGTAGAGTGACATAAAATTTTCTGTTTTAGAATTGTATTTAGAACCTTGACTGAGTGTAGAATTGGGTTGGGTAGAAACTAGAGACTGTGATAATAGTGAAGGGACTATTAAAAGCATCCATAACGTTTGTTTAAAGGATGTGAAGGAAGAGTAATTTAGATTGACCCTTAGGTTCTAGATTGAGTGGCTAAATACATCTTGAAAGTGAAAGTGAAGTTGCTCAGTCATGTCTGACTCTTTGTGACCCCATGGACTGTAGCCCACCAGGCTCCTCCATCCATGGGATTTTCCAGGCTAGAGTAGTGGAGTGGGTTGCCATTGCCTTCTCCAGAGGATCTTCCCGACCCAGGGATCAAACCTGGGTCTCCCACATTGTAGGCAGATACTTTACTGCCTGAGCCACCAGGGAATCTTAGGAGAAGTTTAACCAGGTTGGGGGATACACAGAAAGGGGAAAGGAAATATAATTCAGTTGTGGACTGCAGAGTTTGGGTTACAGTGAAGCCAGTAAACTGGAGAAGGACAGAGTACAGAGCACTGAGTGAGTGATGAGCTGAGTTGATTTAATAGGTGACCCTTATTATTGGCCTTTGGTTACTCAGGAGTGAGGGGAAAAGATGCATTGGTGGTTGGTAGGTAAGGTTTCGGATGATTCCTAGTATATAGTTTTGGCTTTGGTGACTCCGTAGGCCTCTGTCAGAGGCCTGTTGATATAGGACAGTCTTTGCTCAGGATTTGTTACGAAAAAAGTTGTATCTCTGTAAGTCTAAAGTTGGGAGGAAGCCTTGTTTGAAGACCAATTACTTAACCAAAAGAGAGTCTTAAGAAACTTGAGATTTATTGAGAAAGATGCTAGGGTGCACTTTGTGTAGAATCATTAGTTTGGCAAGCATCTGAGTGATGGCATTAGGCCATATTGATCCCTGCTTCTAGAGTTCAACGTTTAGCTGGTAAGTTTAGGATGTATGTGAAACGACAGGAGGCCTTATTGTATAATGAAACATGTTAATTTGGAATTCACTCTAATTACTGAGGAGATTCTAAGAAAAGGAGGAGTTACTCAAATGATTTCTTTAAATATTCTGTTTTTTGTTTTTGTTTTTTATTTAAGGAATAGTTGACATACAGCATTTTAGTGCATGCTAAGTCACTTCAGTCATGTTCGACTCTTGTGACCCCATGGACTGTAGCCCACCAAGTTCTCCTGTCCATGGAATTTTCCAGGCGTGAATGTTAGAGCAGGTTGCCGTTTCCTCCTCTAGGGGATCTTTCTGACCCAGGGGTCGAGCCCAAGTCTCTTAGGTCCGCCGCATTGGCAGGTGGGTTCTTCACCACGAGTGCCACCTGGGAACTGTTTTAGTGGTTTCATGGATACAGCATAACGATTCAGGATATGTGTCTGTTGTGCAGTGATCACCACAAGAAGTCTATCTAATCATGTTTTTTTTCTTGTAATGAGGACCTTTAAGATTTTAAATACTGTATTTTTAAAATATGTGAGTATAATTTTAAAGTCGCATGTTTAAATAATGACTCCAGTCGTTGAAGTTTACCTTTACATTCTTCATCACCAAATCTGAATCACCAAGTCAGTGTCTTTAACGCACAAATGATGATTTTTGTGGCATTTGGCCTCTCACAAAATCTGAAGTGACAGTTCTTCATACTCTTCACTGCTCCATCCCTGTCTCACGGTATGGTTCATCCCTCACCCCAGCTGTGTCCCACTGAAACCACTGTCAGAGGCTTAGAGATATGAGGAGGGTTTTTTTCCTTTCATCAGATCTTCAGCTTTGATAGGGTATTGCTATGTATTCTGTATACACAGTAGTATCTAGGGATTGAACATAAAATAAAGAATATTTAATACTGCTAATAAATGCTAAGCTTAGTAGACTGAACTGGCACTGTAAATAAGACTGTTCTCCGAATCCCACATAACTGGCTTACAGCTGAATTTGAATACAACCCATTGGTGAAATGAGGACAGCTGGTGTTTCTGTAGGCTGTTACCAAATAGTTCTTTAAAAACAAAACAAAAGGAAAAATCACCCAAGTTGGCACACTTACAGCCCATATGAAAGACTGTGAGTCACAGGAATTCTGCCTTTCCTTAAGCTTGTATTTGGCTGTAGTAGGAGCCAGCAGGTGTATCCAGGTAGATGACAGACATCTCCATAAGTCAGGGAGATGAGCTTGTTTATATAAATGTTGAAAACACGAATTCACTATGGTAAAAAGAATCTGTCTGTTTTATGTAATCTGTGTACACTTTTTAAAAGACTACGTATTTTTGTTTCTGAGAAAGATTTCAGATACTATCTGTTTTAATTCAGTGAGTTTGTGTGTAAGGAACACAAGCATTAAAATAAGTTAAGTGTCACCATCAGAGTGATGGAACAGGAATAGAATAGAAATCTTCTATTTCCCCCAGCTGATGGTTTTCAAAAACTCAGTGCCATGGCTTTATCCTTTTGGTACAGAACTTTATCTTGTACTTTTATTTTTTACCAACCAAAGGTGAACTTTAAAGCTGGAAATATTATTATAGTTTTTATAAGGTATTTAATAAATCTTTAAAATGAATACAGAATGCTATGAATACAGAAAAGAGATTTAACAGTTCCTAATTGCCACTGTGGCAACTTAAATTTAATAGAAATTCAAATTCAGACTATGAGTTAGTCTATTTTAAATGAGAAACTAGATAACATAATTCCTTACATAAACAATCAGACAAAGCTCACTATACTATTTATACTATGATAGTTTTTCTAATTTTGTCTATTAGTTATCAATTTAAATATTTTAAATTCCTCTATAAAATTTTTTTACACAAAATTGCATGGTTTTTATTATATTTCAGTCCCAGTACATCTCTAGTTAATAACAGAAATCAATGACTAGATGATTTTTTTTTTAAGCCTTCTATTTCACATCAAAGAATTATGGCTGTTTGCTTATCTTCTGATTCTAGGCTCAGAAAATAATTTAATACAGCACAAGAATGTAGTTTCTGTATGTGAGAAAAGGACAACAATAGTAGCAATAGGTTGTTAGTATGAATTTCTCTTGTTTCTGGTTTTAGAAATTTCTAGAAGGAATCTTGAGGGAAATGTAGTGAGGAAGAAAAAGGAGGATGAGAAACAGGTTAATTACAGAGGGATAATTTAGTATCAACTTTACTTTAAACATGTAATTATAGTTCCTAGAAAGCATATAATGGTTGAGGGTTGGAGGAGAGAAGCACCAAGGCAAATTGGGATGTTTTGGTTGAGAATGTGTAGAAGTCAGTATTCATGAGTGTTTCTGTTACTGTGTTAAAAGCTTGAAGGGATTTTTATAAAAGGCTTTGTGGATTTAATGTGCTCATTTTGAGTTTAAATGAGAAGTAGATTGTAGGAAGCTTCCAATTTCATTCCTCCTTTTTGGAAATTTTAGTATTTACTAGTCCTGTCTCCCAAAGGTCATTTTGTTCTGAGACTGGGAATCTTACCTGGCACTGTTAAGACATTTTAGATGATTTGAAAGGGAAAAAAGCAAGACCTGGGAGCTGGGAGTGGGTTTGAGTCCGATCCCTTCCCAGTGTGAGAGCACGGCGCCAGAGCGCGGGCCAGCAGGGCTGAGGTCGCCACCCTCGGTCCTGTTTGCTGAATGCTTTCTGTCTGCCTGGCGCCGCCCCACGTGCTCGCCCCCTCTTCCCCCAAGCCCTTGATGTGAGTTCAGTCCTTTTAGCCTAGCAAGTCTGAGGCAGGTGTTTTGTTCCTGTCTTAGAGATGAGGAAACCAAGCTCTAGAGAAGTTAACTAATTTTTGACCAAGGTTACACTGTTCACAGTGAAGCCAGGAGTGAAAATGAGGCCGTTGGGCTTCAGACCCTGAGTTCTTAGCCGCTGAGGTGCACTTAAGGGTCGAGGAGCTGGGACGAGTTGTGCGGAGCCTGGCAGAAACAACAGCGGGCACGGCCCTGGCGCGTCTGCCCCTCGCCTTCACTGGCGCCCTGAGACAGTGGTGCTGGTTGCTGCGGGGTCGCAGCTCAGGTTGGTTGGTTTGTTTTTTAAGAAAACCCGTATTCAAAATAGAAATACTTTTGCTTCTCAGTTTGCTGAATCCTTTAGTTCTGTTGTACAAGAAGTATCATCCACAATGATACTTCACGTTGAATAAATAGTATTATTTGTCCAGAAAAGGTTTATATTTTACTTGAGCCTCATGAGAGCCCTGGAAAGGTAAGCAGTACAGTTTTTTTTTTTTTCCCCTCCTGCTCCATTTGAGGGATTGGGAAACTGAGACGTAGATTTAAATGACGTAGATGTCATTTGAATGACAAGGTCATTTCAAAGTAAAAACAAAAAAATTGTTGAAGTTAATTTTAATATACTGTAACCCAATATATCAGAAATATTGCTATTTTAACTTGTAATCAGTATAAAATATTATCAACGGGATAATTTACCTTTTTAAAAAATGCTCACACTAACTCTATCTCAGTGGTCAGTAACCACATGGGGATAGTGGCCTCATTTTGAGCACTGCAGACAAATACTCTTAAAATCACTGACCCCCAGTTGGAAAACTTTCTTTTTAATAGTTTGTGTAATATACAGGGTCCCTGGACCAACTCAGCACAAAAACCTGTTTGAATCATTCCATTTGCTCCTCATCAGGAGCTCTTGGGTTCTGGTAACTAACATTCTTTCACTGTATTAGTTGGTGTTCCGATGGGCAGACTCCTTTGAGTGTCTCCTTGGTGCTGTTGTCTGTAGATGACACAATACTTGGATGAGGTTAACCACTGTTTTTAAGCAACATAGAGGTTTTTCCCCCAAAGGAGCTGCCATAGTAGATACCCTTTACGTTGTAAGGCCTAGAAGAGCAATACTGCATGTCTTGAGATTTAGTAATATGGCCATGGTTTCTATGTACTGTAGCCTGGTTTCCTTTGGAAATAAGCCGTGGAAGAAACCAGGAGAGTTAAACAAAAAGATAGAAATCCCCACAAAACAGTACACAAAGTCTGTTTTCAATGCAGAATAATTTCTGTGTAGATTTTGTTTCAGAAAATTATGTTATCTTGTTGTTTGACATGATATTTATAACACTTGAAAGTATTCAGGTACTGAGTTCTATTTTTCTACAGCCAGATTTTAAAAACAATTTCTCCCAGAAATAAATGTTCAAGCTAGTTGACTGGTCTTTTGCCATTGTCTTTCCATCAATTTTTTTTTCTTTTAAATTTTAAATCCATATAAAGTAAAGATGAGCCTCCATTATTTTACTTTTTACTAGTCCTCTAAAACTTGGTAAAGCAATTAAGTGCCTTGATTTACTCTCTGCCTTTCTAGGCAAAGGTTCATGTTTGGTGTGGCTTCAGTATTACAGTAATTGCCATACAGTGTGTTACCATGTAGTTCCATAATGATATAATTTTTTAAATGGTGTTTTTGGCAACAGTTTACTGTGATTAAGCAAAATTATTTATCCTGTCCTATGACAGTTTAATAAAAACGCTTATCTTCATTTAGAAACAATTCCTGATTATTCAGTAACTAATTATTCAGTCTTCCCTCACCTCCCTGCCTCCCTGCCTATCTGCCGATCCTTGTATCTTTTTTTTTTTTAGGATTCCTACGCAGTTGGGCATAATCAAAAACTTGATTTTCTCTTGTGGCCTTTGTAATCAGTTCTTATCGAGGCCCTTGAAGTTTGAGCCAGGCACCTTCGGGCAGTCCTCCTGTGCTCAAGCCCCTCCCCGTGTTGTATCAGACACAGTGCAAGTAGGGGCAGGCATGGGAAGCAGGGCCCACTGCAGTTTAGCTTCAGAACACAGTCATTTGAATTGAATTGTCAGATGTGTAGGAAGAGACAAATATGTTTCAAAATTTTTCCCACCCCAAAATACCTAATTGTTAGCTATGTTTAACTTCAGCAGCCTAACTTCCAGGAGATAAATTTGTTACTAGTTTGGCCAAAGAAGTTATATGCAGCTTTTCTTCCAGAAAACATGATTTATCTTTTATCACTTGAAATAAGAAAATTTGAAGCCTTTTAAACATATGCAGAGTTCAGTAGATCCATTAAAGGTAATGGTGACAGCTATATAAAAATAATTTTAAAACTAAACGATGAGAGAAGTGCAGTTCCATTTTTTATTATATACTGTCATACAGTGGTGTCTTCTCCACTTTGTACCTAAAACATTTTGAGAATTTTTTTAAATTAATAAACGTTGTGTCAGGGACAATGGGGCACATCTGTGGGAAAAGCATGCTTTCTTTGCATATCTTTTCCTATGCAGTTCATCTAAATGACGAATTCCTTATTTAATAAAAGTGTATATGTCTTATGTAATAGTAATGTATGAACATTTTATCATAACAATCCATTTCTTTCAGTTTCATATTTACATTGTTTTTTGTTTGTTTGTTTTTATTTTAGGCCACTGAACAAAAAATCAAAGGTACGTTGTTTAAAGCTATTTTTTATTATTTTTTTCATTAAAGCAAGGTTGTTGATATGCATTTTTATTCATCTCCAGGATGGGAGAGAGAAGAGCGTGAAAGGAACAGAGGGGTGGGGGCAGACTTCTGCAGTGACATCACCTTGGAGTCTCCTTTTGGGGTTTATGGGTTATTGTAGTATATATTACCACTTTAAAAATACACTGTCTTAAGGCCTACCTTTCAACTATCTCCTTAAACACCATTTACTAACATACTCCCTGGATTTGAGTGTTTGAACACACGTACCTTTCCTGTAGTCCTCCGTCTAAAAGTCATCTTGTCTGGAGCTACCTCTAGGGCTTTATTCCTTGTTCTGTGTATATTGTTGTCTCCCACTCCTTCCTATAGGCAGACAGTGACATCCATTCTATGTTATCTCTGAGAATATTAGATTGCTAACCTTATGGTGAGGTTGAACAGCCCCCAGTACATGCCAAGCAAAAGACTTCAGGGTGGTGAGGAAACAGGAACTTTATTCCTCTCAGATCCTGAATCAGAATTTTTTCACCCTCCTAGAAATTAGTGAAAGGTATACGCTATCTGATGCTGAACTTCTTGGGCCTAGAGATTGTGAATTTTTACTTAAGCTAATACCAAAAGTATAATCTCTGCATTTGACCGATATCTGCACTCCGAACTGCCTGTTTCTATTAGAGGTTTATGTAAGGAGTTGGTTAAGGTCACATTTTTAGATGCAGTTGTTTGAGAGGGAACAAGCACAGTTAAGGAACACCTTTTTTGAGCTTGTGAGTCTCAAAAGATGAGATAGCCAGTCAAGGAAAATGATGAAATGGCAGAGGGATCAGCATGATTGAAGAGATAGAGACAAGAAATAACGTGATGTTAATGTGTACTAGTGGTATCCCAGGAGCGCTAAGTAAGTACCCAGTGCTGAGTGGGCAAGGTTAAAGGATTTTTCTGACAGAGGTTGGTAGGGGCCAAAGAGGGCCCTGTATGCTAAATGTACTAAAGGAGCCACTGAAGGAAGAGCTCAAGAAGAGGGTGACATCACCATTTGTTTTTTCATTCTTCTTGTAAATCCATCAGTCACTTACATGGAAAGTTTGGTTGAAATATGGGCAGGGATTTGAAAGATGGTGCCAACAGAAGACCCTGGGCAGAAGAGGCGTGTGAGCAAGAAGAGGGAATAGCCAGAGAATGAGTACAGGAATGTTAAAGGGAGACGGCAGAAGGTAGGCACGGAGGTGGGGGGGCCGGAAGACTTGGTGCTGATTTTTCCATGTAAAGGTCATGGTCATAAGCTGTGCTTTAGGAATATTTCTTTGTCAGTTGTGTCTAGTGTCACCAAATAGAAGCAGTTCCAAAGAGGGCAGAGAAGGAATAGAGACAGTAATGGGGATTTGAACTGAGGTCTTGGCAGTAGAGGTAGGGGATGGATGACCGATGTGTGAGGTGTAATTGAGAGCGTTGGCAGCTGGTGACAGCAGAAGAGAGCGAAGGTGATACTGTGGCCTTGAACCTGATGTCTAAGTTACAGGGATGTGGAATGATGTAGGGAGTAGCATTGCCAAATTAATTAATTAACATGGGGAATTCCCTGACGGTCCAGTGGATAGGACTCTGTGCTTCCACTGCAGGGGCCACGGGTTCCATCCTTGGTCAAGGAACCAAGATCTCACAAGCCTCACAATGTGGTCGCAAGAAAAAAAAATTTCTTTTAGTAAGAACATGACCAAATTAGTTTTCTTAAAATTCCACTTTTATCGCACCACTCCCTTGGATAGGAGTGTTGAGTTGTGTTTGTTACTTTGCTTCGAAACCAAACTCCTAATTGACTTACAAGGCCCTCTTTAATCCGACCTCTCTAGCCAGCTTGTTTCCCATCACTCCTTCATAATTTTCAGATCCTTCTTATCTTTTTATGTTCATTCCTGTTTCTGTTTCTTTTTGATCCCATTTCTTAGCCAAGGATGCCTTTTCAGCTTTTCTAAACCTCTCAGAACTTATTTTCTGATGGATCCCTCCAGACTGCCATTGATCCTTCCCTTTCTGATTTCTTAAGATGTTGTGACATGTATTAAACTTGGGGCACAAAGTTACATTCTAACCTTAGATTTTTGACTGGTCCATGGATATTTGTTTCTTTAAGCTTGATCTTTGAGTGCCTGCTGTTTATATCCTCTCCAAACAGAAGTCATTTCTTTCACATCCATACATGAAACATGAACATATTTGAATCTTTTTTAAGAAACTTTTTTCTACAATTCTGAGAATGTTAGGCTGAGTGCATGAAGGTCACTTCAAAATACTTGGTTGTTTTGCCAGCTGTTTCACTCACTTTATCCTTCTTTGGATGGCAGCTCCTTTCATACTTGGTCATACTCTGATTCACGAAAAGTGTATCTGTTTTCGTGGTATGTATAATATCTGTATGGTGTTTATGGTTTGGGGTTTGCAGTGATTAGATTACAAATTGAAGTCTTGTAATACGGGTTTGGCTCACAGTTGATTTTTGCTAAGCTTAATTTTGGAATAATTTATGATTTACTGAAAAGTTGAAAAATAGTACAGAGAGTTCTCATATATACCTCACCCAGTTCCCCATTATTCGCTTCTTACACTTCCGTGGTAGTTTTGTCAAAACTAAGAAACTGACATGAGTTGATCGGTATTACTGAACTCCAGACGGTATTTCGATTTTACTGTTTCTTCTGTTAACTTTTCTGATCTACGACCCAGTGCAAGATAATTTGTTTAGCTATCATTTCTCCCTGATCTCCTGTGGTCTCCACACAGCGTTTTTATTGATATCCTTTAAATTTTTAATTGATTGCCAACATTTAAAACTCATGAGAATTCACCTTAATTCAAGATTATAGTTTATACTGTCAGCATCATTTTTGTCTTTTTGTATTATAGAGTGTGTATAAAGCCCAAGTTTAGTTACATGTGGCTTTTAAGTACTTGAAATGTGGCTAATGCTGCTGAGGAACTGAATTTAAAATTCTATTGGCCCACATAGCTCTAGAGCCTCCTCCTTCGTTGTTAGAGTCAAGATTTTAGTGCTCAGACTGAGCATAACTGATGAGGCCCGGCACTTCCTTTAGAAGTCTGCCTTCACGAGCGATTTCTTTTTCTAAGGCTGCTGCCACTCCCGATTAGATAGCACCTGCCAGTGTTGGTGTCATTCAGTTGTGGGGCTGCATAAAAGCTGGGTTTTAGGAAGGTGTCAGATTCAGATCCCGACCAGCTTTGTTATATGAAAGCAATAGGATGTTTGTTTCTTGGTGCGGTGAACTCGTGGTTCATCTCACAGAAGTGTGGACCTTTATGAGTGACATAATGACATTTTTGAAAATTTTATTCTTGTGACTTGAACTCTGAAAAACCATGAGGAGCATAAGTATTGGAATGTCTGAATATTTGAAGTTCCTTTTTAAAGTATGTATTTGAGTATCTCTTTGAAACAGCAGGGAAATGAGGGCTGAAACAATTATGATGAGATATAGGAATGAATGAATATCTTGTGGACCTTACACTGTGAAGGCAAGGAAGAAGTGATTGGGAACTCTGGAGAGAAAGGTCATTAAAAAAAAAAAAGCTTTCCAGCTCTGACACTGGCTTGTTTTGGAAGCATACGAAGGATTGTACATTCCTTACAAAAGAATAAGCACTGTTAATTTTTGTCAGCTGATAGTTATTTTTCTGTCTGTCTGTATATTATCATGCCAGGGCTTTCTTCAGGTGGTTTCATCAGCAAGCTGATTAGAGAAGGGTAATCCCCAGTGCTCTAAAGGAGATAAGGGGAGCTTTCAGATGGAAGCAGGAACAGAGAAAATTTGGGACAGATTTTTTGTTTTCTGATGATCACATAGGGAAGCATAGTTTATTACTGCTGTTCTCTTTCCAGATTAATTTAAAACTCATGAGACTTAAATCAACATTTGAAACATTTTTGTTTCTGCCACAATTAGAAACCATTATTTTCTAATCTTTTCTGTTTTTCTGTCAAACACAATTTTGTTACTTAAATCCGTTGATCTAGGATGTGATCAAAATGTTCAAGAGCTGTTAGCTCAGCTGCCTGTCACCTCATATTGGAGACATCAGGATCGGTAACTCTGAGCACTGACTGTGTAGCATGCACGGTGCTTTACATTTGCTTCATTTTATCAAGGTGAGATTCTAAATATCTAATCACTAACAGTGAATGGGCACCAGTGATGCAGAGCACTGTCCTGCAGCAGGCCTAAAAGCTTGATGTGCTAAGAGTGAAACCAGCTCTTAGCTATTGAATTTTGGGAAATATGTGGGACCCAGTGAAGGGACCGGAGCCGCAGGCTGGGAACCATGAGACTTCATGCACTGGATATTTAAAAACTAATATGGGAATGGCTTCCTCAGTGTGTACTAGTGCAGTATAAGCCTCCATTTAATCATTTCAACAGCCTTAGGAGAGTGGATAGCATTATCACTATTTACAGATAAAATCAAGACTAAGGAAGTTTAAGTAATTTGCCTGTTGGTTATGCAGCTGATTAATGTCTGAGTAAGGATTGGACTACTAACCCTATTGGTGTCTATGGCTTTGTTTTCTTTGAAAACATCCCTGTGGTTAGTTACATGGAAGACAAAACAGGAGAGCTGCACCATTGCCCATGCTTTAATATGCAGCAAATGAACTAAAGCAATGCGTCTTTTAAAAATACTACAGAAAGGTCTTTTAATAGTATATGAAAGTATATGTATACACATATTCCCATATGTATATGGTATTTCCCATTTGAGCACAAAGAAAGAAAGAAAAACTGTATTACCAGCATAATTTTTTTAATTAGAAGGGTTTTGACAGCTTTGTGATATGTGAGGTAGTTGGTTTTTCAAGAATTTTTAACGTTTCGTGAGACATTTATTGTGGGTCCACCCTGTTTCACGCACTGTTGTGGTCACTGTTGTGCATGGATAAAACAAACTCCCAAGTTCCTGTTCCCACTGTGTTACCATTCTCATCCTTGTTTTACTTTCAGTTCCGTTCAGTTCATTAGCTCAGTCGTGTCCAACTCTTTGGGACCCCATGTTTTACTCTAGTAAAGGTAAATGTATTTACCTGTGATCTCAGCTTAGCAGTCCATTTTCTCCATGAAATCCTAAGTTTCTTAATTGCAAAGCTTCCTACGATGATGAAATTCAGGAACTTTGGTGGCTTGATAAAAGGTCACTGTACCGCATAGATTTTCAGAGAAGACTGAGGCCCAAATAGTTTGTGACTTGAAGCACGTTGCCTGACCTTGTTCACGTAATGGCACATGTAGAAAATGATGTTTGTGGAGCTATTGTAAACAGAAGAGGCTGCTCTCAGCTGAAGATGACAGTCCCAGAGAGTCTGACCCCTAGCGTCTATGTAGCCTGTTTGTGCCCCACAGGTTGGGAAGGTCTGCTTTTAGAATTGGGACTTAGTTCAGTGTTTTTATTTGCAGTGTGCAATGTACAGATAACGACTTTTGTACTACAGGCAGGTATTAGGTGATATTTGGAAGACCAAGTTCTAATTCCAGATATGCCATGATAGTACTTTGGCTTTATGAGAAATTCTGAAGGCAAATGGGTGCTGACCTCTTTGAGGAAGCAGAGGTTCTTACTGATTAAGAATTTACTAATGGTGAATGTGTTTCTATGAAAATGTGTTTGAGCGGTATAACAGATAAGGTTTGTTAGCTGTGCACTAACAGGAGGTGGGAAAAATGGCCTTTTATTTCATGGGAGCCAATAAAAATGATTATTTTGGGGTATATCAGTCACAATTTTTCCTTTTCTCCTATTAAGAAAGAAAAATGATTTATATAGATTTATACATGTAAATCTAAATTTATGGACTCAAGAGGTTATAAAGAATGCTAAGAACCCCCCACTTTTTTTTTTTTTTTTAGAAAAGAACCATTTTATTTCTGCCAAATGTAGATGTGTTTGCTTATAAATAATAATAAATTATTAAAATTAGTAGAAATGATTTTGTGTATTTGGATGTCTGATGAGACTGGAGCAGGACAAAGGAGACAAAATGAATGTGAGAAAAGTGGAGATTAATGTAGTTAACAAAGTAAACTGTTGTTAGAAACGCGATTCAGAGACTAATGAGCCTATAGTTGTTGGTGGCTTGTGGGAGCATCCTGGGTTTGTATCCTGAGCCCTGAGATATTATGCCGGGGCAACAATTAGGTCTTCAGTTTCAAAGAAAACAAGTTAGGAATCTTTTTGTTTAAATTTTGGAGTAGAAATTGGGATGGATTAGCAAGAGTAGCTTAATCAGTTTATACTAACTTTATAAGGGAAAACTCCAGACTAGGAAAAAACACATTATATATGATAATTTCACTTTATATGGTGGCTCAGTGGTAAAGAATCCACTTGCCAGTGCAGGAGACACAGGTTCGATCCTTGGGTAGGGGAAATCCCCTGCAGGAGGCCATGGCAACCCACTCCAGTGTTCTTACCTGGGAAATCCCATCAGAGGGGCCTTGCTGGCTACACTCCATGGGGTTGCAGAGAGTTGGACACGACTTGGCGACTGAGCGCCTTTATTGAGAATAGTAGCTGAGCTTCTGAATGCGTACTAAGAGCTCTCCCTCAGTGCCAGTAGCCTTAGTGAAAGTGCACCTGATAAAAGGATATTTAAAGGCGGCATTTTGCCAGAAACAAATAAGGTAATCTAATAAGGTAATCCTGGAATTTTTGCGTAAACCAAGCATAGTGGTTAAAAGTCCAATCTTCTGAGTCAGATAAACTTTGACTTGAATCCTGCCTTTGTAGTTCTTATCTCTACGACCTTGAGCAAGTACTATAACCTCTATCCTTGGGTTTGACTCTGTTAAAAGGAGATAATCTAGGCTACTTAATGTGGGAATGAAATGATATATAGAACATAAATCACAGGACCTGGAGGGTAGTTAATGCTGAGTATATAATAACTTAATATAAACACTGGTTAGAAATTTTTGATCTGTAGCTTTTTAAGATGAAAATGTATACTACAAGGAACATTGGTTTGGAGGTCAGATTTGGTTTTAAGTTTTAGCTCCACCATTTACTAGATGTTTAATCATGGGCAACCTTCTTCTGAGCCTTAGCTGCCTTACTGGTAAAATTGAGGTAATAATTCAAATGCGTAGAATCATGTGAGGATAAAGGGATACTAAATGGCATGGTATCCAGCTGATATTGGTAAGTTTTAACTTCACAGCTGTGGTTTTACAGTATCTTAGCAACCTTTCAGTCCCTTGAAACATCATGCTAGTAGTTTCCCCAGTCGTTTCAGAGTTCCTCCTCACCCAGACGATGACTTGCTTTTTCCTCTCATTAGAGTAGAACCCAGCCCAACATGGGTGAATCACAGTAGTGTTTCTGCAATAGTGCAAGGAATATGAGGGTGGGATATATGATCTTTATAAGTTTGTCAGGCTAAAATTGGAATTTTATTTCTTTGATTTAAATATAAATCTGTTTGTTGGTAAAATGGAGTGTTATATGTTATTATTTGTACTTTTTTGCTCTTAAAAATTATCCATTCTTCTCTACCCATTTACTTTTTGAGCTTAAAGTTTTTGTTTTCTATTTACATGAGCTCTCTGTATAATAAGCTCATTAACATTCCATCTGATGTGTTTGATGAAAAAAATTCTAAAATTATGGACTGTATCATATGTTTTAGGTTGAGATTAGGATGAGATTCCAGGGAGAAATACCTAAGTGTCAGACCCCTGAGGGCTTACGTGTGTTTAAAAACAACGGCATTGTATAGTATTAACTGTTTAATTTTTCTGAACTTCATTTTTATATATACGGGAGTGTTTTTTCTAATTTAAAAAAATAATTTCTTCATCCCATATTTCTTAAATAGTTTGTATCAGTGATGGTGACAGTTCCTCTGTTATACAACTTTTGTGAACTTTTTTTTTTTTCCCCCAGTATGCTTGGGACTTCTGTTGTTCCTGTTACTGACTTCTAATTGAATTTTTAGGTATTACCCTTTTTTTCCCCTTTGGAGTCACAAAACAAAAGTTCTGTAAATGTTGCTACAGTACCTAGTAGAACGGTTTTCCAAATTTACTCAGACATGAGAACCACGTGATACATTTTTAAAAATGAAGATTCTGATTTAGTGAATCTGTGAGGCTTGAAGAACCTGGTTTTGGTTTGGTTTGTGAGACCCCATTCTCCATAGCACCTTAATTAAATTTGGGGATCACTTCTAGAATTGTTAGTTATATGAAGAAGAGACTTGAGGGCAGTAAATCTTTTTTTAATTTTTATTTTGTAGTGGAGTATAGTTGATTTACAACGTTATGTTAGTTTTAGGTGTACAGCAAAGTGAATCAGTTTGTGCATATACATGTATTTATATCCATTCTTTTTCAGATTCTTTTCTCACTTAGGTTATTACCAAATTTTGAGTAGAGGTCCCTTTGTAAAAAAATTACAGTAAGCAATTTTTTTTTCTTTTTTAAGCATGAGCCTCTGCCTGAAAAACAAATCTTTCATCTTCCCACTTCTCTGCATCTTACACATTTGGGCAAGATATGATGGAGAGATTAACCAAAGATCTTGGGACTACCGTATTGTAAATGTTGTGTGGGTTTTCTCTACCTCTTAAAGAAGATCTGTACTTTAGAACAGATGTACCTTCTTTCGGTGTTTTGCTGAAGAGCAGAATTTGTTAATAGGGTGATTTCATCCAGAAATTCATTAATGAAGCTTGGCAGAATAATTTATTCAGTCACCAAAACCTAGAGGGTTGCAGAAGGACAAATCAGTTCTGTTTCTCTTTGTGTTGGTAGTTTAAGATGGGAGATTTTGGGTAAGAAGATAAGAGTTCTTTGAAGCAGCAGAGCTAAGACCAGGAAAAGGTGTATTTCTGATTTCTCTGGGATTTTGAAATGAATTAAAACTGAGGGAATTCAGGAATTCCCTGGCGATCCAGTGGTTAGGACTCTGCATTTGCCCTTCAGGAGGTATGGATTTGAGCCCTGTTTGAGGAGCTAAGATACCACCACATGCCCCTTGGCATGGCCAAAAAAAGAAAAAAAAAAAACACCTAAGTGAATTCAATTTAATGTTTGTTTTAAATTTGGGATCTAATTTTGAAGTGATTGTTTATATCTTGCTGTTTGGTATTTCTTCTGAGGAACCTTTAAACAAATGCTAAGATTTGGGACCTCTGGGGGGGTCCAGTGGTTAAGTCTCCACACTCCCAATGTAGGGGACAAGGATTGGACCCCTGGTTGGGGAACTAAGATCCCATGTGACAAAAAAAGAAAAATAAATTAAGATTTGCTTGTACCTGTATGAAATATAAATACAGTTTATTATATTTAACACTAGTTTTTAAGTCTTATTTTTCAAGTTCTCAAGCGGCCATTCAGTTCAACTTGTTAAGGATTAGGAGAAGTTAATGCATTGACAAGCATTTAGCTGTTTTGCACATTGGCTAATGGCAGTTAAAACTGCAGCCATTTATCCACAATGAAGATTTTAGCACTGCGTGTTTGTCAACCGAAAAGCACAGAGTTCCCCCTCTGTGCCTTTCAGCGTTCTAAAACTGACAGGTTAGTAAAGGACAAAGAATGTGTATTATACAGGGGAAGTATAATCCATATTGTTAAATCATCCAGTATGCTTATTAATGATAGCAGAAATGATTTTTATAGTAGTACAGTGTTTGGCCATGTTTTTAATAAATTTGACTTATAAGCTCATTATAATTGAATAGAATCGCTCTTCACATTTTCAGCTAGCTGCTTCTTTCCCTTCCCACCTCATTCTTAAAAGAAGATGGAATTCAAATTATTGGGCCTCATATATAGGGATAGTTGGCAAGCAGTATTTCTGTAGCAGTAAAATGACATTATGCCTTTCCTCCATTTTCTTCTGAAAGCTGCAGAGTGGGGAAGCAACAAAAATCGGAAACACCTATTTTTGGAATTTCTTAATATATAGAATTTTCTAATCTACTATGAAGTTTTTATCAGGTTTGTGCTTTGTGAAACTCTTGACTGCAAATATGATAATGTTGCTGTTATTCATCAGGAAAGCTGAAATAATTGATTTTTTATTTTATTGCCCATATTTGTTTTCACTTTCTCTGAATGTGAGTCAGATTCTTTAAAGTGAATGTTATTGAAAGCTACCTTATTATTTTAGTACAACTAGAATAATTAATTGAGAATTTAGGTTTAAAGAGATTATAATTACATATTAGAAACAGTAATAAGGGAGAAAGATAAATATTATACATGGTATTGCCTGATAAACAGTGAAGTTTAAATATACTAGTTTGTTACATGTTAACTTTTCTTCCCAAAGTTGTTTTATTTTGTGGCTCTTAAGAGCATAAAATAATTCCCTGTAATAAAGGTTTTAAGGACTGTTAATCTATAGATGACACAAATTTTTAAAAAATATTTTAACGATTTTGTTTTCTAACTGACCAGCTTTCATTGGTATATGCTATCTTGCTTTCAAAGAGGTTGACTTTTGTTTTCCCATATAATGATACATACTGAGATTGGAAATAGTAATTCTATGTTAATTTAAGTTTGCCCAAGCACTCTATATTTTATAGATGCTTAGTAATTTTAACTATTTCAGTCCTTTGAATAATTCAAATGCAAATCTGTATGTGGTTTTTTATTTTCCAAACATCCATTTCATTTAATACTTCATTCTATTAAAATGAAACCATGTCTTAAAATGGCAGTTTGTATACTATGGTTGTTATTTATGCTTGTACTTTTAGAAAATTGGCAGTGTAGAGCCAATAGGAAAACAGTTATGCAAAGCTGATTTGTAAACTTCAAAAGGATAATAAAGGAAGATCTTGAGGTATTAAGATGTATTAATTGATGTTTTGGTGAGTTTGGTAGTAATACAAGGTGATTGATGGCTGGTTTGTATTTAAACTGTTCTTTAAATTGTAGATAGCTGAAGGAAAGTTCATTTTAATTTTTTTCTGAAATGTATTAAAATGTTAAATTTTTAAAATGTTATCTTAAAGAAGCAAATATTCATATATGATAATTTCAGTCATTAAGGAATAGGAGTACATAACAACTTATTTTTACAAATTTAGAGCTTGGTATATTTAGAACTTTGGATATTAAATTGTTTTTTATTGGTTTTTTATTTGAATGTAAGACTATTGCTATGGGTTTTTCTTTCCAATTAATAGATTTTTTTTTAGCAACAGTTTTAGGTTTACAGAATGAAATTATGTTTTTACATTTAAAAATGCCAGAAAATTAGGATGAAAGTAGGAAAAAGCAAAAGTTAATAATTTAATTGTAATATTGTTTCACAGAGTCTTGATTTGGAGTACAGTTCAGGAAGATGTGGATTTAAATTATTTCTTGAGTAATTTTTCCATTTTAAAAATTAAAATGCTTGTTTATTTCTGGGCCAATTCAAATTTTGCCTATCTCCTTTAAACTGCAAAAGACAAATTGGGTTATGGTATGGCCAAAAAAAAATGTAAAAGTAAACAATTGCAGTGAATATGTTTTATTCTAGCTGAATGAAATTTCTTCAGAATACTTATCTGGTATTGTGGATACTGTATTGTTAGGGCTAACTAGAGTGTCTTTTCCACATTAACAAGCATATTGACTAGGCTTGTCTTGTTTTCTGGATGTTGGCTCTAGGTCTCTTTTAGAGCAGGCGTTTGTGACCAGTGAGTTACTCAGCAGTGACTTAGCCAGTGACCATCACTGTCCTTAGTCTCTACTTCTCTTGATCACTCGGTCCTCCTTCATTGGTTCTTGAGTATCCCACCTCTTGAACGTTGATGTTGCAGCGTTTCATCCTCAGTATCATTCTGCGTTGTTCTTTGGATTCGGTCATCTCATATATGCTGACAGCTCTTAAGTTGTTGTTCAGCCAGTATTTCTTTACCGTCTGCTGTGTTTGGTTCTGGGAACACCAGTGGAGAAAGGAAGAAGAAATAAGAAACCTGTGCTTAAAGAGCACATTGCAGTGTAAGAGATGCCCCAGAGCTTCGTGGGAGTGGGGGGCATTGTCATACTGTACTTCTACTGTTGGCTGAGTCTGGGAGAGGGAGAAGCTGGCGGGCAACTGGTTGTTTCCTAGGAAAGGTGGTGGACAGAAATACTTTGAAGAAAGGAATGTCATAAAACAGCATGTTACCTTTTGGAACACTACAGACATTTGATGCAGAAGAGGAGATGTATGTGGATATAGCAGGGTTATGAATCTGGAAAAGTGGTTAACAGGGGCTGTGTTAAAGACTTTGCATTAATTCTGAGAGCACTTTAAAAATATGGATAAGATAGGGCAGAGGTTTGGTAAAAGAGTGAAAACAGTGTGGGGTGGGATCAACAGTTAAGAAGACCAATTGGGCTTTTGCATGATTGAATTGATGAGTCTAACCTATTCTAAGTCTTGCCATTTCTTATTTTACAGCTTCATAGCTTCTTTTTCTACCTGTATGTTGAAAGCTAAACCCATATTTTTAGTTCAGACTTTTACTGAATTCCAGAATCATCTTGCTTCCAATCAGTTAGCATTTCTATAGCAATGGTTTTCATAGTTTATCTGAGGACACATGAGAGGCTCCCTGAAGCTCTCTTGCGACCCACAAGGTTAAAACTGTTTCCGTGATAATAGAAAGACTTTATTTGTCTAGTTCACTTATTCTCTCATGAGTGTGTGGCGAAGTCTTCTAGAGGGTACATAATGTGCAAATCACGACCAAGTGGATGCAGAGGTGGTTGTGAGAATCCACCTGCCTTCTGTTAAGCCAGATGTTAAAGGGATTTGCAAAAATAAAAAACAATGCATGCTTTTTTTTTTTTTTTTCTTTTTTTGGGAAATAGTTTTTTTTTTTTCGAAAAAAGAACTTTTAATATAAAAAGGATTTTCCTAATGATTTAATAAATATTTTTTAAACTTCTTTAATTTTCTAGCATGGTAAATATCTATAGGTGTAACCCACATAAATGAAAGATTTTTGGTGTTCCATATTTTTTAAATTGTAAAGGGGTCTTGAACCAAAAAGTTCAAGAATGGTTGTCCTACAGTAATAAACCTAACAACAACAACAAAAACCAGTTAAACTCGTTCTTTCACACATACATCCCAGATTTAATTTTTTCTCTATTTCATATCTTTGTAAATGGTACCACTCTGTACTCAAATTCCAGGCCAGAAACCTGGGGTTCATCTACCTTTTTTACCTAAATGGTAATACTAATCACTAATGTTTATTGCATACTAACCATGTGCCAGATACAGTTTTTATTAATAATTCTTTACATCTATTATTGTGTTAAAGCCTCACAAAAACCCTACAGGTGTAGGTATTAATATTTACCTTTATTTTACAGATGAAGAAAAGGTACAGAGGGCATAGATACCTTGCCCATGGTCATGTAGCTCCCAAGTTTCAGAGCCAGAATTTGAATCCAGCCAGTCTTTTGAACCTGTACTTCTTTGTTCTGTAACAGTTTATATAGGACAGATACATGTTTCTTGAGGACTTTATTTACACACACACTCCCTGTTAAGTCATCTGGGCCAGGTGCTTTTTTAGAGGCAGATCTTGGAGGATCTTTTAATGCCTTCCCCCGTTATTACACCATAGGATCTAATACTCCTCTGTGAGCTCATTTTGGGAAACTACATTTTGTAGAGCAGAGGCTGGAAAACTATATCCTGCAGGCCAAATCTGGCCCACTGCCCGCTTCTTTATGTGAAGTTTTGTTGGAACACAGTCACACCCATTCATTCACGTGCTGTCTGGAGCTGGTTTTTGTGCTACAGCAGCGAGTTGAGTGGTTGTAACAGAGGCTGTACGGCCTGGAAAGCCTAAAATGTTTACTGTCTGACCCTCTACAGAAAAGGTTTGCCAAGCCATTAGTCGGGTTTTCTGTTTTATTGGTGTATATTACACATAGTATCTTGTCTTTACAGTCTCTCTATATATGAAGTTATGTGTTTTTCCCCCGGTACTATTTATATTTCTTCTTTTATTTCCCCCATTGTTTGGGATTACTAAAATTTTGTCTGATGTATTAGTGTTAGTGTTGGTATTCAATCTTATGCTGTGCCCTATAACAATTTGAATAGCTTTTGATTTAGAGATATGTTTTGTAACAGTGTGCTAGCTTTTTAAAAAATGAAGTATGCATGGTAGTTTTGATCAAACTATCTGATCCTGATGGATGATTTAATAATTTCATTTCTTTTGTGCTAATTAGTCTATTTTTTCTGCCTCTTCTGGAATCTTGTGGTAAATAATTCCCTCCTCTAGTTTTTCTAATTATTTATAAGTTGAGCCTAAAGAAATATCTTAATTTTAGAAATCATCTCATTTTTTACATTTTTAAAAAATTAGGTTAACTGATTGTTTACTTTTTTCATAGAATCATGCCTTGGATTTATTGGTTTACTGTTTTGCATTTCAAAAAACTTACTGAGTCAACAGTGTAAAATATTTCAGATCAAAATGTAAAATTATAGCATATATTGTTTATAGTCTTTTAAAAATATTTGTGTCATATATTTAAATCTTTATTTGCTTATTGATTCACATTAAAAGTCATTGGTTTCTGTTTTTACTGATTTCTTACCTCTTCTTTTTGTTGGATTTTTAACTTGAGTTTTTTTCTTCACATTCTCATTCCCTGGGTTAGTCATGTCTTAAAATTTATTGTGTGTATTGTTTTCATGATTTTTTTTTTTTTTTTGATAGCTCTAGAGTCCTGGTATTTATTTCCTCTTCAACTCAAGATTTATTTGAATAAGGCAGTTTTAGTTGCTCGTTTTTCTAGTGTGATTACATTGTAGTCCAGAAGTATCACCTGTATTATTCCTACTTTTTATAATTCATTGATATTTTCTTTAGTGCTGAATGGTATGTGTATGCACTTCCTATTTCATGAGTAATTGTCAAAAAAGGTGTTAACCTGATTTCAAGGTGCATGGTTTTGCCTTTTTTTTTTCCCCCAGTTTTTCTTTTCTGTCTCCACTTGGTTTACATTTTTTGATATTAAGATTTGATATATAAAGGTTCTTAGCTGGTTATTTCTTTTTAGTTGGTTTCTTTATCAATATGCAAAATCTTTATAATGCTTTCCCTTTGAATTTTTAAAGTCTGCTTTCATCTAAATTTTGTTAGCACTTCTTGTTAGTGTATCTGTCTCTGTACTTTTTTCCACCGGTTTTCCTGAATTGTTTTGTTTCAGGAGTGATTTTTGCAAAGTGTATTCCTTAAGTTTGTTTTTTCTTTTCTTAACCCTTTTTATGGTCTTTATTAACTAGTTAATTTAACCATTCACATTTTTATTGTGATTATAGATATTTTGAGGCTTATGCTTGGCATTTCATTTTGTATTTCATGTTAAGCACAATTTTAAAATAATTCTCTTTATTGCATTTTCTGTGTCTATTGAATGGTTTTGTCATTTTTCCCTCTTCTGATGGTCTACATATTTACTGACATAATTAATCTGAACTTTACACGTAGACAGTAGCCAAAATCACTCATATTTATTTCTGTTACCCAGCAGCTCCACCCATACCCTGGCACACCTACATGCACTATTAGCTCCTTTATTCTTTACTGAGACATCCCATGTTTACATCTGAGATTTTACTTCAGATTATTTAGTTTTATAGTCAGTAGTTACGTCTCAATGTTTTTTGCTGGCGTCACTGAAGTTTTCTGGCCCTAGAGACTAGCATCTATCATTTCAGCCTCTTTTTCTTATGGCACTTTACTGATGAAAAATACAGGAGTTCTTTGAATTTTTGAGGTAAGTGTGGGGTGCCGGGTGGCCAGTGTAATACTGCCTCTGAACTCCCGCTCACTTCTGCAGTAGCATTAGGGTTCTTGTACATGTCTTCATGTCAGTTATCTTCTGCTTTCTTGAATGTATTAAAGAATACTTCCCTGTTGCTATCTCACATAAATAACATCTTGTTTGGGTATTAAATTGTTTTCACAGTCTTTTCCCTTTAGGAATAAAGTGGTGGACAAACTTACTTTTTAGCAGTGGGTAACTGTAAAACTTTAAGGTTACATTCAATTGCCAGATACCATACTGAGCTCAATACTCGGCATGTAAAAGCGGATTTAAGAGTTTTTATGTGCCTTATAATATCATAATTAATATATATTTGATCCTCTTGGTTTCAGATATATTTTAGAATATTCTAGTTCCTTATTTTCCTCACGACAAAGGAATATACATTATTGTTAATATTCTAAGAGCATTAACTTGTTTAGTGGGACAAAATTTTCATACATCAAGTAATTAGACTTAGAATACACTGGGCCCAAATTGTTAATAAGAGGCTTTTCAGTCATCAAAAATAGATGGACTTTGAAGCAATAGTTGGAATATTTGTAACCTAAGGAATTCCTCCTAAACTACAGTTTTTTTGTATTACTTTAGAGAAGTCGAAGTCAGATTTTTAAAAAATAAGAGGTCAAGATCATATATTAGTGTAAGTATCAGTAATATAAACTAAATCCTCCAGCTGTTCAGAGAAAGAAGACAATAGTGAGGCTAGACCATTGAATGAGAAGCAGCTGTAGATCTGAGGGCTTGTAAGAGGAAGTTGAGTGACTTGGAAACAGTTTAGGTAACCAGTGCTTTATCACAGAATCATATACATTGTAGGCATTTGATGAATCTTTCTTTTATTTGGGCTGCAGTAATGGCTTCTGTTTACTGAGTGTTTACATTATGCTAGGTATTAGACCAGCACTGTCTATATCATAGACAAGGAAAAAGATACAGAAATAACCTAGCTCGTGAGTGGTGAGGCTGTTTTAGTTTTAGGCCTGTTGCTCTTAACTCTTGAAGTTTTCTCAGTGTCCTCACCAATCACATGGACATGAATCACTGTTTATTTGACAGTGGCATCTGCAAAGCTGATTAAATTGCTACAAATATATAAAGTGGTATTGTGCCAGTCATTAAAAAATAGACACTAGGTATAGGCATTTTATTGCAGATTTGGTTCCAAGCCACTGTGGTAAAGTAAATATTGCAATAAAGCAAGTCACAAATTTTTTGGTTTCCTAGTGCATATAAAAGTTATGCTTACTCTGTCCTATAGTCTAAGATATTTAGTAGTATTATATCTTTAAAGAGTGTACATACCTTAATTTAAAAATAATTTATTGCTTTAAAAGTGCTAATCATTAGCTGAGCCATTGCGGGTCCCAATCTTTTTGCAGCAGTAACATCGAAGATCACTGATCTTAGTTCATCATAACAAATATAATAATAATGAAAACGTTGGAAATAACTGTGAGAATGACCAAAGGGTGAAACAGACTGACAAAGTGAGCAGATGCTGTTGGAAAAAAAAATGCCGCCAAGAGACTTGCTTGATGCAGGGTTGCCACACACTTTTCGTACAAACATGCAGTATCTTTGAAGTGTGATAATGCAAAGCACAGTAAACCAGGGTGTGCTGCCTCGCCTTATGTTTGGTGCTCTGTAAACATTATTAACATACTCAACCTTAGGATAGCTCTCTGAGAATAGGTGTTACGCTGTTTCACAGAGGAGACCACAGGCTCGGGTTTACACAGCTTGTCCAGGGACACAGTTTTTTAAAGGCAGCACTGGGATTGAAACCTGTGGCTGTCTGGCACCAAAAGTTCATAGACCGTGCTGCCTCTCTCTAGTTTTAGAGATTGGGTATATTTTCCCTGGCTTAGAGGATTTCTACCAGTTTACTTATTTAATCTCTTTTAGGAGTCCAAAAATTCACTGTCGTTTCCAACTGTTTGTACAGTAGACAGATTGTTGTTTCTCCAATTTGCTTAAGCAAGCATATTCAAATTATTTCTCTAGTTTAGGTTAGTCTCACAGATTTCATCGTATGATCTTTGCATTTTGTCCCTCTTCTGAATTTTTCTTATTTGATTCAGATTTTACATTTTAATAACAAAAAACAATGTTAACTTTGTCTTTTTGTAAGGGAACTAGCAGGATTATTTTCTGCCCTTACTCTTGTGTTATCTTTCAAAGATGAAAACTAGAGATCAAACACATTAAGAATGAGGCAAATTCAGAACAGTCACACGGGACTTGAGGATTCATTAGGGATTACCAAAACTTTGTCATCTTTGTTCTTTTAGTTACTGTGAGTTAGAGAGTTGTATGATCAGTGCTTGTTCTCTAATCAGAGATAACAAGGGAGAGAGGTGGTGAGCTGAGCTGTCATCCAAGACAGGGAATGCTGATAGCTGTCCATTCCTTTATCGGATAGGTAGGTAGCTGAAGTCAAAACCTGATGCTTGGCAGTGATCCTTCCCGAGAAAACTTGAGCCCGTGAATGAAGATACCCCTGCACACATAAAGAGCCTGTTCCTTTAGGATTGTTTTCCTTGGGGCCTTTTTGCTTAGATGGCTTGCAATGGAGGTACACTTTACTGGCTAATCTTTTCCACCCCTTTTCTTTTGTTGGGATTAGTGCCAGAACAGATAAAGCCCAGTGTAAGCCAGCCTCAGCCTGCCAACTCTAATAACGGCACTTCCACAGCAACCAGCACTAATAATAATGCCAAGCGAGCCACAGCCAACAATCAGCAGCCGCAGCCGCAGCCACAGCCGCAGCAGCAACCGCAGCAGCCGCCGCAGCCGCAGCCGCCACCACAGGCCTTGCCTCGGTACCCCCGGGAAGTTCCACCTCGATTTCGCCACCAGGAGCATAAGCAGCTTCTAAAGAGGGGTCAGCATTTTCCCGTCATAGCAGCAAACCTGGGATCTGCTGTTAAAGTGTTAAGCAGCCAGTCAGAAAGCAGTGCTTTAACAAATCAACAGCCACAAAATAACGGAGAGGTGCAGATCAGCAAAAACCAGTCAGGTGAGAGAAGGCATTTCTTACGAGACTCCAACTATCATCGTTAGCAGTGTAGCAAGTTTATAAATTCATGCCTATTTGGTGATGTATTTGTATTCATCAGTATCTGGGTTGTAAAGTAAGAATTCTATGCAGGAACTTGTGAATGGGGAATCTTAAAATGTTTCCTGTAAGTTAACTATCACTCTCCCTTCAGATCTTAACCCATTTTAGTAAACGCTTATAGAGCTAAAGTTACATGCTAACCAGTTGTGCATATTAACTACATTTAATCCTCAACAACCCAGTGAGGTGTCAGCTGTTCTTACCTCTGCTTTTCAGTAGAGGAAACTGAGGCACCAAGACAAGAATGACCTGAGATCAGTTACCACGTGTGGTAAAAAAAGACCACCACCCATGAAAGTTCTGTTCGGAGCACATGCATTTGGTTATTATCCCAGAATGGCTTTCTCAGCTCATTAATGATGGTGAGGCAGAAAATAAGTCCAGTATGTGATTACAGTCTTCTCAGAGTCCAGTTTATTTCCCTGTGTTCTGATGATTGGTTTGTCCATTCATTTATTGAACTGTTTTGATGCTTTTATCCCAAGCCATGTAGAGAATTGAGGATAATCAAGGTTCCCACACATGAAAGCAGTAGCAGACCAGTAAGCAGCCCGAGTCTCTGGAGCCAAATGGACCTGGTTTTTTAAGCCCTGGTTCCACAATATACCAGCATGTGACCTTAGCAGGTCACTTAATTGCTCCGTGTGTCCGAGTCTCATCTGAGTAGCCTTTCCTAACTGTCCCAGGTAGAGTTGCTCACTTTCTGCCTCTGTGCTCTCTTCCATGGCAGGAACTGCTCTGTACTTTATCATCCAGTATTTCACAGCTAATAAGTAGCAGAGCCGGCACTCACACTGAGATCTGTCTGACTCCAAAGCTGTGCACGTAGCAACCATGCGGTGCTTTGGCAGCCTACTGGATGTGGTAGGTGAGGAGGCAGAGGACACATGTGTGATTTTCTGGCATAGGTAATTAGAGAAGCGAGTTATTGGAAAGGATACAAACTTAAATCATCAGCCTGAGTTAATACTTACCCCTACACACTTACCACTGTGTGAGCTTGGCCAAATGACTTATCAGACCGCCTTTGCTAATCTGTGAAGTGTAGCGCCCAGTCTATAAGGTTGCCTTGAGGATTGTGCTATGTGACATGTTAGCAGCTAGTTTAGGGTCAGATATTTAGGCACTGAATGAATTATCTTCCCTGAGACTTTTCTAGAAGGACCTGTGCTTTTCAGGAGGAAGAGTCTGGTTGAGACATGTTACATCTGATGTCAAGCAATTAATAATTTGATTTGAAGTTCCTCTAAGAAGTCAGGTTGGAGGCAGTTGTACTGAGTCATCAGCGTCATTGTGGTTAAGACCTCGGAGAGATGATTTATGCAGCAAATTCTTGAGTACCTACTGCAGGCTAAGCAATGGTGGCATATTTAACAAACAGGAAAGTGGGATAGTAACTTTAGGAAATACATGTTGAATATGCTTTTTTCAGTTGGGGACATGAAAGAGCAAAGCTGTTTTTGAAGTGGAAACAATGGGAGTACAAGAATTTTCTCAAAGATTGGTATGGGTCAAGAAACCCAAAAGTGTTATGGGTATACATTCAGGTGAAAAGAAGCCTAAGATGTGGACATAGGAAGAAGTCTTCAAAAAAGGGGGGCTGAGAAGGAAAGATATCCCGCCTGTTTCTAAAACAAGTTCACAAAGGTGGACAGTGTTAATGTGGAGACTTAAGATGGAAACAAGATGGGTACAGCAATCTGACTAAAATTTAGAATTAAATCCCCAGACAGAATGCAGAAGATGCAAGCAAAGCATTCTTCAAGGGAACCAGACTTGTGCTTTTGTCTTTTTTTAAACATTTGTGAATCCCCCTTTACCAGCATAGTTTCATATTTATGTTAAAATATTTTTTGTAGGTGCTGCTAGAAATGATAATAGAAACATAATGGAGCGTTGGGTATCTGTTTATTAGAGAGGACTTCTTAGGTCAGTCCTGGCTCCTGAAGGGCCAATAATAAATAATAGTGACAGTAATAATATAGTGATAACCCTTAGGGGATGCTTGTGACCCACACACTGTTTTAACATGTTTAATTTTCATTTTACAGATTAGAAAATAGCCTAGTGATCAATGAAGAGCAGTGTACTGGACAGCATAAATAGCATGAACGATAGCCGAGAAACCTGATAATTGCGTGTTGTGAAATTATAAGTAGTTCAGAAATGTGGGAACACATCCTTAACTGTCTGCGTCTATTTGTATTTGACCTTTTTAGTTTTCTGACCAGAGAGAGGTGATGGAGTAGATTTGACATTTAAATTGATACATACAGTAGCACACAGAAATTTACCTAAAAGTTTACATAGTAAAGATGAGGAGTGCTGGATACACTTGCCTTGGCTTCACGGAATGCATTTCTCATTTATTCACTGCAGTGAAGCGGAGGGCTAGTGTCTAATCTAAATTAGAGGTCACACAACTAAATCCTTCATAGGCTTACAGGTAAGTAGAGTGAAGGATGAAAAGAAGTCACGGCAACTGTGACCAATGTTAATTTTAAGTTTCTTTTGAGCCCTGCGCTGGTCAAACCACACAGCTCTGCAGGTGGAGTTGCCAGTTTGTGGCTGGGCCATGCACACTTAGTGATGGTTTCAGTCATCACTCTCGCGGTGATTTCTTAAAGCCTTAAGGTGTAAGACCCTACTACTCCCCAAATAACCCTTGAATCTGGGGGGACTACTGTGCTTTACCAGGGCTGGTGGCAGTGTTGTTCTTGTGGGCCAGAGTGTCCCAGGTCACATTTTATCATCAGCCGACATGACACATTCAGAAAAATTAAATATATCCATAAACACCCATGTACCCTCCACTGAAATCCAGCTGCTGTCAGTACATTATATGTACATACACATGCACGCATGTGCCTTAAGTTTCACTGCACTTCACCTTTATTACTTCTCCAGACAATTTTTTAAAGAATAAGGTAGTCTTCTATACAACTATGACACCACAGTCACCCTTAAGCAAAAGAGGGATATTTTCAGCAGTATCCTGTGATATGTAGTTTGTATTCAGAATTTTGCAGATGGTACCAAGAATGTGTTTTAGTTTATAGTGAGATGCAGCTTAGCACACATACACATACATATACATTTATATAAAATATAAAGCTTTCAAAACAACATTATGCCTTGCATATGAATGAATTCAAATATAGCATTTTGTTTGGTTACTTCTCAGTTACCTACTGTGGGAGAAATGAGATATAATCAAGAGAAAGTACACAGGGGTTTTCTATTATGTTAGTAGTATATTTCCTAAGGTGAGGGGTATGTGAGTGTTTTTGTATTAATGCTATAGATTTTCCTGTGTTTCTTTCTTTCTTTCTTTTTAAGAAACTTAAAGAAATGTGAAGTATAATGGTGAATTACTAAAAATTGGGGCTGTTTTAATGAAAAACTGTTAATATTAAAGTTACCAGAAATGTTTAAAGGTTAAAATACTGTCCATCTACCTGTGCTCAACTGTCTTTTTTTAGTGCAGTAAATGTACATCCTTGCTGTCCTGTGACTTCTTGCTCTAAGTGTGTCCCATGGTCTGTAAACATGTTTAAGTCTTTATAATCTTTAAAAGAAATTCCTTTAAACTCCCATTCTCTTGGGATTATTGTAGAATTTCTCTCTACTTTCTTTTAGAGTTCTTAAAAAAATAATCTATACTTGGACTCT
Organism: Cervus elaphus; assembly: GCF_910594005.1. Classification (NCBI taxonomy): domain Eukaryota; kingdom Metazoa; phylum Chordata; class Mammalia; order Artiodactyla; family Cervidae; genus Cervus; species Cervus elaphus. Next base: position 36,469,162 of record NC_057824.1, read on the forward strand.
CTAATACATTGCTTCAGTCCTCTGTCATCTGGCTTCTGCTCACTTGATTAAAATAGCTCTTGCTAAGGTCACTGATCTGAATGCCAAATCCAGACTTTTTTATTTTTAATTGTGGTTTAAAAAGCAGACTTACCAAAAAACCTCCAAAAAACCAGACTTACCCATTTTTATCTTAATAGATATCTACATTTTTTTTTTTAAATCATTGACCACGTTCTCCTTTTTAAAGCCCTTTCATTCTTTCATTTTCCTTTGACCAGTTTGCAGACTTTATTCCCTCCCATGGCTTTGTTTCATCTCTCTCCCCAGTTTTAGGTTTCATGTCTTCTGGATGTCTTCAGCTGATGTTGGGCCCTTCAGACTCAACATATTCAAAATTGAACTCAAATTATCTTGCCACATACTGGTTTTTCATTCTGGATCCCATTGCTCGAAAGGTTGGCACCCCCATTCATCCACTCACTCGTCTAGAAGTCTTAGAATCATGCTTCACTCTCCCTCTTCTTCATGTCTCACAGGCCACTGGTTTACCATGCCCGGCTGGCTTTAAGTCCAGAACAGCGCTTGGCTTTGCTCCCTCCTCTGCACTGCTCCCACCACTGACTCAGTTCAGACACGCAGCCTCTAGTCTAGAGCAGCAGCCCTGGGAGTGTCTTCTGTAGCTGTGTCCCACCACCCTCACCCCATCTCTCAGGCCAGGAACCAGTCAGAATCCCTGCGTTGCATCCGGTTGTGGTACTGCTTTTGTCTCTAACCGTCTAACCCAGGCTCTCAGGCTGTTTTTATGGGAGGCTGCTACACCTGTTCATTTACACGTTACCTATGGCTGCTTTCCAGCTGCTGCAGTAGAGCAGTCACCACAGAGACTATCTGGCTGGCAGAACCTAAAGTATTTGTTAGTTGGACCTTCGCAGAAAACCTTTGCCAGCCCCTGGACTAGAGATTAGAATAACTAAGGAAAACACTTTTCACTTTCTCACTCAAGTGCTATTTGAAATTGTGCCTCTAAAGTTCTCTCGTATTCCAAATGATAACATTTCATACTTCCTGGAAATGCTGTAAGGCCTTTCTTTCTGGTGAGATTCAAAGTCTTTAAGGCAGAAAGCATATGTTTGGCTATTTCATTTGTTACATGATACATATTTAACTTAGAAAAATGTATGAATTTTCCTGGATCTAAATTCTTCATGAATGAATTATGCAGTTCCCTTGAATTCTCACCAGTCTTTGCTTTACCCCATGTATCTTCTTTCTGAATAGGTGCTGTGTAATACACTGCTATATTCTTTTTTTTTTTTTTCCTTTTGGCCATGCCTCCTGGCTTGCGGGATCTCAATTCCCCAACCAGGGGTTGAATTTGGACCCTTGGTAGTGAGAAAGCAGAGTCCTAACCACTGGACTGCCTGGAATTCCCTCCCACTCCACCCCCCTTCTAAAAAAATTGAGATATGGTTGGTTTACAATGTGTTAGCTTCTGCTGCACAGCAAAGTCAATCAGCCGCATGTATACATATATATCCCCTCTTCCTTGCATTTCCTTCCCATTTAGGTCACCACAGAGCATTAGTTATCTATTTCATATGTGTAATATACATATGCCAATCCCAGGCCTCCCTTCCCCCTTTGTATCCATATGTTTGTTCTCTAAGTCTGTGTCTCTATTTCTGTTTTGCAAGTTAAGTTCATCTATACTATTTTTCTAGGTTCTGCATATCCTTTTTTTTTTTTTTAATATTCTTTTTGAGGTATAGTACTAGAGCTGCCCTCAGTCTTCCTATCATAATTTTGTATGAGAGTAGGGTGCTGGTTTTAGATTTCAGATGTTTTTTTCCCAGTTAAATGCAGCCTTCCAAATCTTGGTTTAAATTTTGTGTTTGCGTTACACTGTGAAATGGAACTGTCCACTTTGCTCCCACAGTCTCACTGCTCCTCCCAATTTCCTGGGGACGCGCGACTGTCATCTTCTGCTTACTAATGTTGCTGTATGTTTATCTCCCAGACCATTTGTAATGATGGATTCTGGCCGCCTTGTGTGTGAGGGAAGTGTATTATTTGACTTCTTTCAATTCTGAAGTAGTCTCTGACTCTGAAATGTTTTAGTTGTGATCACTGAGGAGTCCTGCATTTTTTATAACTGTAGTCAGGCTAATGTCTGTCCACCCCACTCCCCCTTACCACCCCCGACCCCCCATCCCCTCACCCCCCACACACTCAGATTTTTCTATCTAAGCTGAAGTGTTTTTCATAACAAAAAGTGGTCTTTGTGACCTATGGTTGGTAAATGCAGTTTTTTGAGGTTGCCTCTTAATTTGTGTTTTTGGGAAAGTATCAAGTTATGTTCCAGATTAAAAATGGAGTTTTGGCTAATAATTACTGATGGCATCTCTTACTTTCCTAAAATACATGGGCATACACAGCAAAAGGCAGGTGTGGACCATAACCCCCCTCCAAACTAGGTTATGGCCAGATTGTGAGAAAGTTTCACTACCATTAAAGATAATAGAATTGGTTTGCAAAGTGTATTCTGCTGTTTTCTGGGACGTTTTGCTTTTGATGTATTCAGACATTAAAAAAAAAAGAAAACAACCTTACCTTTCTTGTAAGTAATCAAGTGTTGTGTTTTGTTTTGTTTTTTAATGGTTTCTTTGCTTTTAGGTATACAGAATTCTCATTCACAAATTCATGGTTCCATCTTTAACACTTGAATCATTTGGATTTACTTTTGATAGGTCATCTCATTTAAGAAATCTTTAAAAGTATTGAATATTCCTTTTCTTTAGGTGATTTAAAATGCTAACCTTTGGAAAAAAAAAAAAAGCTAACCTTTGGCATATAACCTTAGATAATATACTTGGGCCCATTTCTGGATTAATTTTTCTGTTCTTACATACTCTGATAGGACAGTGCTGTTTAACTAGTGCATGATAAAAGTTTTTAAATCCGCTTATTTGTCTTATGTGAGTTTAAAAATTTTTATATCTCTAATCAAATTACGGACTCTTGTTAGTAATTTTTTATAATTAAATTAAACTCAGAAGGAACATTGTTATATCTTCCTATTGAGGAGCGAGTTTATACTTAATCAGGTTATGCGCTATGACCTGCAATAAAATTTAATCGAATATTTTTGTTAACTTTATTTCAAAGCTTCCTTAATACTTTTTGTGGTTTCTATAATTAGGATCCTTTTCCATCCCATTTTCTTATTGATTATTCTTGGTGCATAGGAAAACCGGCTTTTTACACATTAACCCTTTTTGTTTCTTTTCTACTATCTTGACCTCATTTGGGGGTCATATTTCATCAGTTTGTGCTTCTAGCACAAAGTTGAATAGTTGTACTGATGACAGATTCCTGTCTTTTCCCTCTTGTTAGGGGAATGCTGATTATGTTTCAGTGTTAAATCCCAGGTCCATTCCTTTGTTTTCAACTTGGGTAGTTTTGTCTGTCTTTCTCAGTCTTGTTTTCTAATTCCTGTTGAATGGGAAGTGGCAAGACACACGCACGAATGCACACACACGCAAATACTTAGATCAGAATACTTTTGTTACAGACCATGGCTTGATTGTTTTAGGTTTGGAGAAAAGTGGAAGGTTTGGGACTTGCTGATGTTCTGGATTAGCTGTCCACAGGAAAGAATCAAGGATAAATCTTAGGTTTTAGGAAACTTACCAAGATGAAGAAAACTGGCAAAGAAGCAGGCTTGTTTTTTTCCTTTGAGAGGAGGCCCCTGTGGAGTTAACCACCTTTTTGAGATATCTAAGTAGAGGTTTAAAGTAAGCACGTTGTTGTATGGTTTCTAATTTTGCTCTTTATGAGAGAGGTATGGTGGAATGAAGAACTTTGGAGATAGGACTGAAAATTATGATAATCATTGATACACATTAATCAGTGAAAAAATAATGGCCCTCATTTGTATCTGAATCAGATACAGTTCAGAGCAGTTTTAATAGCCATCATTTAATCCTTACAACTGTGTGACGTAGCTGCTGTTACTGTTCCCACTTTATAGATGAAGAATCCAAGGCACAGGAAGTTTTGAGGGTCTTACTGGTAGTCACACAGCTGGTAAAGAACAGAGCGACTTTTAAACCCAAGCAGGCTGGCTTCGAGAGTTGTGCTCTGCATCACTGCACCAAACTGCCCTTCATAGAGCACTTGTTTGAAGTCAGCAGTGAGCTGCATACTTTACGTATTAAACTAGGTTAACTAACAACCAGGTAAAGAAGTCCGTATGTACTGTGTGTATTCCCGTCTTGCTAGTGTGGTCATGCAGCTACTACACAGAGTCCAGACTTCAGTCTGGGTGTCTCTAGAGTTCCAGATATGTTCTGAGCCACCCCGCTTTTTTACTTTAGGATGAATTCTGATTTTCTCACCTTATTTTCTACAGCCCTTGAGCCTCCATTTCTTCATCTGTAAAGTGAAGGTAATGCCTACTCTAGGGTTGTTTCAAGGATTCAGTGACAGCATTCCACATAACGCATGTGCTCCAGCGTGCTGAATGATATCGCCCGCAGTGCAGGCACTGGTCTGTTAGTGAGACTGATGTTTTTGTGTGCTTTATTTCCTGAGAAAAATCCTCCTCATGGGCACTGAAAGATGAAAAGCTTTCCTTGGAAGCTTCGAACTGCCAAGTAATTTTTAATTAGTGGAAGTCAGAAGCACTTAGAGAACTTCTGAGAAAAAATATATGTTTGATGAGTTATGTATACATTTTTGTCTCTGTTTAGTTCCCCCCCCCCACCTTTTTGTTGTTGTTGTTGTTGTTACTCTTTCTAGCACTTCACCTTTTGCTGCTTAGCAATTGTGCTTTGAGAAATAATGATGCATGTTGAATCTGATTTTCCATATCAGCAATACCCTAGTGGGCTTTCCCGGGTCCTCAGACAGTAAAGAATCCACCTGCAATGTGAAAGGCCTGGATTTGTCCCCTGGGTTGGGAAGATCCCCTGGAGAAGGGAACGACTACCCACTCCAGTATTTTGGCCTGGAGAAGTCCGTGGACAAAGGAGCCTGGCAAGGTTACAGTCCATGGGGTTGCAAAGAGTCAGACATGATTGAGTGACTTTCACTTCACTATACCATCACAATGAGTGACATTTTACTTTCTGGGCTTACAGCACCTAGTGTCTGGGATATGACTTAAGCATATGTATTACTTACACTAAATATGATTCTGATAACTATTGTAGTAAAGAACTACAATATGAACAACCCCCTGAGGACAGTCTTAAATGCCCGCATCTTATCTCTGAAGATTTCTAACTTAACCAGATTTTTAAACTGAATGAGAGTGATGCATTTGGGAAAATATTATAAGCAGTAAAATAACTAGATGATAATACATAGCAGTAAGTCTAAGTTTATAGGATTATATGACTAGTCATTAATGTCTTCGATGTCAGCAGTTGAATTTTTAATCGTAACTTTGTTCTTTAGCGTATCAACCGTTTTCTGTTGTCTTCTAATAAACATGGCTCTGAACACATTTTTATGAAGGCAATATTTCTACTTGTGTGCTGTATTTTTCAGATTGAATTTGAACACTAATGAAGTGCAAATATAATGGAAAAGTCTTTATAATTCTTATAAACTTGTTATAGTACCCAAAACAGTTGTGTGAAATAGCTATTCTAAAAACATGTGGATAGAAAAGGGTTCCTAATATATCTCTCGTACATTTCACCAAATTTGGCCTGTCCACTTGTCATTTCCCATTTGCATCCCAACGCCTTCCTTCCTGAGGTTGGGCCTCCCAAGCCTAGGTTGCTTCATCATCCTAATAAATCATTTCTACCTTGTCCTTCCTGACTCCAAATTCTTTATTTGCTGATATGTTCATTCATTCATTCACATATATATTGAGAGCTATTATGTTCCAGGTACTGCTGTATGCTCTTGGAATAACATAAATGAACAAAGCAGCAAAATTCCCTGCCTAGGTGGAATTAATTATTGAATATGGAAAGTTGGTGGCTGGGATATAACCAGTGCCCTTGTAATTATATTGCCAAGTGTTATATTTTGTTGAGGAGCTATACACATTTATAATGTATCCATCTTTTTTTCAAACACTTGATACATTTTTGTGTTTCTTCTTTATTCTAGATATAAACCACAATACTTCAGGATCCCATTATGAAAATTCAGAGCGGGGACCTGTGTCTTCTACAAGTGACTCTAGTACAAACTGTAAGAATGCTGTTGTGAACGACTCCCCTGAAAAAGAAGCATGGCCCTCGGTCCCTGGCAGTGATCCGGAGTTGGTTTCAGAATGTATGGATGCTGATTCTGCCTCCAGTTCTGAATCAGAGCGACACATCACTATCATGGCTTCAGGGAGCGCAGGCGGTGAAAACGATGGCCTTCGGAACAGCACTGGACTTGGATCCCAAAACAAGTTTGTGGTTGGTAGCAGCAGCAATAATGTGGGCCATGGAAGCAGTACTGGGCCGTGGGGTTTTTCCCACGGAGCCATAATAAGCACATGTCAGGTGTCTGTGGATGCTCCTGAAAGCAAATCAGAAAGTAGCAACAATAGAATGAATGCTTGGGGCACTGTAAGTTCTTCATCAAATGGAGGGTTAAATCCAAGCACTTTGAATTCAGCTAGCAACCATGGTGCCTGGCCAGTATTAGAGAACAGCGGACTTGCCCTAAAAGGGCCTGTAGGGAGCGGTAGTTCTGGCATCAATATTCAGTGCAGTACCTTAGGCCAGATGCCTAACAATCAGAGTATTAACTCTAAAGTGGGTGGTGCTTCCACCCATGGTACCTGGGGAAGCCTTCAGGAAACTTGTGAATCTGAAGTAAGTGGTACACAGAAGGTTTCATTCAGTGGTCAACCTCAAAATATTACCACTGAAATGACTGGACCAAATAACACTACTAACTTTATGACCTCTAGTTTACCAAACTCCGGTTCAGTACAGAATAATGAACTGCCTAGTAATACAGGGGCCTGGCGTGTGAGCACAATGAATCATCCTCAGATACAGGCTCCCTCGGTTGTAAACGGCACTTCCCTTTCTCACCTTAGCAATGGAGAGTCAAAAAGTGGAGGCTCTTACGGTACTACATGGGGTGCCTATGGTTCTAATTACTCTGGAGACAAATGTTCAAGCCCTAATGGCCAAGCTAATGGTGACACTGTGAACGCAACTCTAATGCAGCCTGGCATAAACGGGCCTGTGGGCACTAACTTTCAAGTTAACACAAATAAAGGAGGAGGCGTGTGGGAGTCTGGAGCAGTGAATTCCCAGAGTGCATCCTGGGGAAATGGTGCAAATTCTGGAGGAAGTCGAAGAGGATGGGGAACTCCTGCACAAAACACTGGCACTAATATACCCAGCGTGGAATGGAACAAACTGCCTAGCAATCAGCATTCCAATGACAGTGCAAACGGCAACGGTAAGAAGTTTACAAACGGATGGAAATCTACTGAGGAAGAGGATCAGGGTTCTGCCACATCTCAGACAAATGAGCAAAACAGTGTGTGGGCCAAAACGGGAGGTGCAGTGGAGAGTGAAGGTAGCACAGAAAGCACTGGACGCCTCGAGGAGAAAGGGACTGGGGAGAGTCAGAGTAGAGACAGAAGGAAGATGGATCAGCACACGTTACTCCAAAGCATTGTGAACAGAACGGACTTAGATCCACGTGTCCTGTCCAACTCTGGTTGGGGACAGACTCCTATTAAGCAGAATACTGCCTGGGATACCGAAACATCACCTAGAGGGGAGAGAAAGACTGACAATGGGACAGAGGCCTGGGGAAGCTCTGCAACACAGACTTTTAACTCAGGGGCATGTGTAGATAAGACTAGCCCTAGTAGTAATGATACCTCATCTGTATCGGGGTGGGGAGATCCCAAACCTGCTCTGAGGTGGGGAGATTCCAAAGGCTCAAGCTGCCAGGGGGGATGGGAAGATGACTCTGCTGCTACAGGAATGGTCAAGAGCAATCAGTGGGGGAACTGCAAAGAAGAGAAGTCCGCATGGAATGATTCGCAAAAGAACAAACAGGGATGGGGTGATGGGCAAAAGTCAAACCAAGGGTGGTCTGTCTCTGCCAGTGATAACTGGGGAGAAACTTCAAGGAGTAACCATTGGGGTGAGGCTAACAAGAAGTCTAGCTCAGGAGGTAGCGACAGTGATAGGTCTGTTTCTGGTTGGAACGAACTCGGTAAAACTAGTTCTTTTACATGGGGAAATAACATTAATCCAAATAATTCATCAGGCTGGGACGAATCTTCTAAACCGAATCCTTCCCAGGGATGGGGAGACCCTCCAAAGTCTAATCAGTCTCTAGGTTGGGGAGATTCATCAAAGCCAGTCAGTTCTCCAGACTGGAACAAGCAACAAGACATTGTCGGATCTTGGGGCATCCCGCCAGCAACAGGCAAACCTCCTGGTACAGGCTGGCTGGGAGGACCTATGCCAGCCCCAGCGAAAGAGGAAGAACCCACGGGCTGGGAGGAGCCATCCCCAGAATCCATACGTCGCAAAATGGAGATTGACGACGGGACTTCAGCTTGGGGAGATCCCAGCAAATACAACTACAAAAATGTGAACATGTGGAACAAAAATGTCCCAAATGGCAGCAGCCGCTCAGACCAGCAAGCACAGGTACACCAGTTGCTACCGTCTGCAGGTGCCATCTCAAACAAAGAGGCAAGCAGTGGCTCCGGTAAGTTCTTGTTTTCTGGAGTCTTGATTGTTTTTCATAGTACTTCACAGGAGCAGGAGCCTTGTTTCAAATTTACTGTTTTTGGATGTGCACACAAACCTTTTTTTTTTTTTTTTTAACTCTAATCCGGGAGAAGTTTGCAGGGAAGAAGATTATGGGGAAGGTGTTACTGTCAGGAAACGGCTCTGCCTTTGGTAGTATTGGCCATGAATCCCACCTACTCCGTTCTCTCTCCGGAAAGTTATAGAAAGCAGAATTGGAAAAGGGATGTCAAGTGGGATACCATACACTTTACTCATCTCAGTTCTTCTGAGTTGAGCCGTTACGTTTTGGTTTTATTATTTGACTATCCCCAGAAATAGAACAAGTATCTAAAAGTACAGTCCTCTAAAAATCTAGATACTGTAATTGGTTGTAGATGGGATTTATTTAAGTAGGCATGTTGAATACCGTGTGTGTGTGTGTGACAGTGACATTTTTCATTAGTTGTCATTGAGATGTGCTGTCTCTTTAATGGAGGTTTCATTGAATAATAATCCCGTTGGATGTAGAGACAGAAGTGTTTTCCTGAACTAACGTTTCAGCGCCTAATTCTTTTTTCTGAGTATTATTAATTTAGATTTAATTCTTACAAGAAATGTGTATGTATCTAAGGGGAAGGCTGTTGAGGGTCTTTTAAAACAATGTATATATGGCTTGGCTTTGCCTTTGTTGATTATGGTTGACTTTGGACAGCCTAATAAATTCTAAGAAGCATTGTCCAGCATATACAAGTAGGATGCCCACCTATCATTAGTCTTATATTAAATACACTTTCCAGAACAGTGATGTTGAAAGGTTGTACTTACAGTAAAAGTTTTATACACATACTGTTACCCAGCTTGATCATCTGCTTTACTTCACTAGGTTTGACTCAGAATGACTTGGCTTTTCTAGGAATTAAATTCATCCTCAAAGGAGGATGACTTGCCATAATTAAGATTATTCAATAGAATCTGCTGTGTACCTCGAGGGCAATTCTGAAAGAAGAGGTGAAAAAAAATTATAGTTAGATTATAATAATGGAAAATTATTTGTCTTCTTTACATAAAACAGAGGCCATCCTTTTTGCCCATCACAGCATCATTATTTAATACACAAATGTGAAGGTCTTCTTTTGTTCCCTAAGTATTCCTTATTACCCCTTCAACCTGCTGATGACTTCTTTTCCCACACTTTCTAAAGGCTGGGGTGAGCCCTGGGGGGAGACTTCAACTCCAGCCACAACTGTGGATAATGGTACTTCAGCCTGGGGTAAACCCGTAGACAGTGGGCCTAGCTGGGGCGAACCCATTGCTGCGGCATCCAGCACATCCACGTGGGGTTCCAGCTCTGTTGGTCCACAAACATTAAGCAAATCTGGTAAGTTACTGATAATTCCTGGTTTCCGTTTGATAGCAGTGGTGATCTTATTGTCTGTAATTAAGTAATTGGTTAACGTTTATGGCGTTGATAATGTATCCACATAGTATTGTAACTGTCAAGCAACTTTCATGCTATCCAGCACAAGAGACTGAGTATGATAGTCGTGGGAACACATATCCAAGCGGTCTGGCTCAGGCACCAGACAGGTCCCTAAATACTACACAGAAAATGAACAGAGTTCAGGAAGGACCCTTCATATTCAGATAGACACTGTTACTATTCTTGTAGGGATTCCAAAGACCAAGTATAGTGATGAGATACTTTCTGCTTCTGACCTGCATGCTGTACTTTTGAGCCATTCTCCTTAAAAATATGTATTAAGATGAATTTTTAAAAATTCCATGCATCCTCATGGCCCTAAGCAAATACGAACATGAATGCCACCAATGTCCCATGTTTAGGAACTCTTTGATTTGTAAAAGCATGAAAAGTGTTTTATTGGAAATTTTACTAAAAATAAATTCTTGTTTAGCTTTTAGTTATGTATATAACATACACTTTTGCCCTGCAAACCTGGGAAGGGAAATAAAAGAGGGTTTTTAGGTTGTCCCCCAGCTCTGCCCTATTAATGAGTGCTCATCCTCCAGAAAAAATTGTTTAACTATAACATGTTTCTTTTTGTCACAAATCCACAATCAGGGCCAAAATCTATGCAAGACGGCTGGTGTGGTGATGATATGCCCCTGCCTGGAAATCGCCCCACTGGCTGGGAAGAGGAAGAGGATGTAGAGATTGGAATGTGGAATAGTAATTCATCTCAAGAGCTTAATTCATCTTTAAATTGGCCACCATATACAAAGAAAATGTCTTCGAAGGTAAACATTTCAAGGGCAAAGCCCTTGAAACTTTAAATTCCAAAGGTAGCTTCCCCACAGAAGATAGTGTGCTTGCCTGCCTGTGTATGGCAGTCAGTATAGTCCAGGCAGTCCCCAACTTAGGTGGGGCTTCCTGTGGGCAGCCACCTAGAGACCGAGGACCCCAGGGAGGTCCTTCCTCCCCACTGCTACAGCTGGGCATCTCTCTCCTCCTCCCTCTCCGCCAGTGCTACCTGGGACAACCCCTCACCCCAGGACGGTGCTGCAGGGGGGAGGATGAAGAGAAGGGCAAAGCTCCATGTTGACGCCTCCCATCCCACTGCCAGTTCATCTCCCATTCCACTTCCTTGCCTGGAGCCCCTAACTTCTAGTTACTGTGCTCCTTATTCGTCCACCATCTTCGTCCCTTCTCCACTCCGTAAGGTCCTGGGACGGAAATCCCTAGGAATGAGTAGAGAGTTTGGTTTTGCTTTTATATGTGGACAAATCTTATTCCAGACCTGGGTCTGCATCAGAATTGTAAGGAATTTGTTAAAAGTATAATCTCCTATACCCTAGGCCTACTGTTGTTTTGGAAATTGGACCAAGTTTCTTGTTCTCAACAAGCTCTCCAAATGTTTCTGATGCAGAGCCAGGTTTGAGAAGACTAGTGTCAGATTTTCTTGGGGCCCATTTTCAAAATATGTGCTTAGTCCCCCCAGGTGATTCTGATATATCTTTTCCAACCTGTTTGAGAATGAATTCTTTTTGAGGGACCTTAGAAGGCAGATACCAGTAGCTCATGGCCAGGGTCCCTCCCTTTTGAGCCTGGGATTCTAAATCTAGGACCTTTCATTTTTAAGACTTTTCTTCATTGGGCTGCAGTTGCCTGTTGCCTCACCATATAGATTATGAATCATTTTCCCATATTTTGCATAAATCATTTGATCCTCATAACCTTCTGAGATAGAATACTGATAAGGAATTTGAAACTGGAAAAGGTGGTGGCTTGCCCAAAGTTGCATAACTAGTAAGTGACAGAGCAAGGATTTAAGTTTAGGTCTTCCAGTTCCAAACCCTGTGTTCTTCCCACTGGACCATGCTGTTTTGTGACTTTGTCTTTCCTTACAGGGTCTGAGTGGCAAAAAAAGGAGAAGGGAAAGGGTGTGTAGCCTTTTTACTCTTTCTCCTTTGTTTCTACTAGTAAAAATCTTTTAGAAAGCAACTGCAAATATTTATTTAGCCTCTGCTGTGTGCCAGGTACTGTGCTTAGGGCTGGGGGTTCAGAAACACTAGGATAACAGCATACTTCAAGGAGCTCAGGGTTTCGTATGGGCGTGTGAGGAGTGCTGTAAGAAGTGTTAGCTTGAGTTTCAAAGATGCCTGGGAGTGGGATGTGTTAGGAAAAGTGGTAGCCTGAAATACAGAATGTGGGGGGGAAGAGGTGACAGTCTACTCCACAGTTAGATTAGGGGCAGATACTTAAAGTGTTTTCAGTACCATGCCAGATAATTTTAACTTTATTTAGCATAATGTGTGGAGCCAATCAAATTGAATAAAAGGCGGCGGCATCGGTTTGGTTTTTAAAATTGGAAGAAAGACCAAAGTTAGTGATCTCATTTAGGAAGCTTCTGCATTCAGGTTAGAAAGGACGGCCTGAATTGGGAAGCAGAAATAAATATTTAGCAGAAGGGACTGATGTGAGAGACATTTGGGATTAAAGAGACAGATCTTAGCAACCAGTTAAGTATGGGGTGGGGTAAAAGAGGAAAAGGAATCAAAGTCAACTTCAGAAACCTTGGAAAGGGTTAGATGCTTGCTTCAGAGACCTGCTTTCAAGGGGAAATTACGAAGCTGTGTTCTGTTCCACAGTCAGAAGGAACAGGTAGTAGCAATGGGATAGGGAAATTATGGCAACAAACTGAGAGTGGTTCTGTGATCATTTATGGGAGGCCTTGGTCTCTATGGCTTCCAGCCTCCCTGTCTACCAAGCGCTAATCATGGACCATTTGTTCTCTCAGCTCAGATTTCCAAGTAGTTTCCGTACCTTATACCCCAACCAGCCACGGAAAGCCAACACCAAGTAGGAAGAATCCCAGCTTTAGTTGCTGCTGGGGATATTGTGTTCTTGGCAACATAAATTGGAATTTTAAAATACTCTTTCGTATGGAAACATATGGTGTTTTTTCAGTACAGTGCACATAGCATAATTAAATTATGGTTTTAATTGGTTTCTTTGGACTAACCTGAGAGTCTAGTGACTATTTTTACTTTGCTTTGGTGTGAGAATACTACAAATCCAAATTATAATTAATTTTTTAGAACACAGTCCACTTGTACTTTGGAAGCTGTCTGAGGAACAGTTCTTCATTATCCAGAGGACCTGTATACTTTCTGTAGGTCATCAAGGCCCTTTGCTTCTGTCTTTTCCTTCTGACTGCTTGCCCTTAGAGATTTCTCTGTGCATTACAGCTATACCAGAGGACTGGAGCAAAGGAAGTTGAAAATCAAATAAGTTGATTTTTAATTATTAACAACTCTGTGAGAAGAGTTGATTGGAGGAGAAATTATTGGCTAAAAATGAGAGTTGGGAATTGTCTTGAAGTTTAATTAATCCATCACTATACCCAGATAAATAGAGATGGCCATGGCATCTTTCTGCTCTTTTATTTTACAAAGGGAATGATGAAAGGTGGAAACAAACAAGAAGAAGCATGGATAAATCCATTTGTTAAACAGTTTTCAAATATCAGTTTTTCGGTAAGTATGTTTTCTTAGCAACCTCTTCCCCATTTAATGGTGGTTCATAACCTTACCCTAATTTCATTTTTTTTTTTGTTTTCTTTAATTGTTCTCTGAGTCGTTATGAATATGCTGAGGTTAGAATAAAATTTTCCATGAGTTCTTCTTTATTTTTATAGTTATAGCTAAAAATACTGATCACATATCTTTTTTTATTATTTTTTTCTCATGTTAGGCAATGAAAAATGAGGTTTTATGAGCGACTTAAATTTCACAAATGAGGAAATAAAGTAGAATGCTTCACTTTTATTTTCGTTTGCAAGTTAAGATCAACTAACAAGCTACTTTTTTCTTTTTCAGAGAGACTCGCCAGAAGAAAATGTACAGAGCAATAAGATGGACCTTTCTGGAGGTAAGAAAAAATTAAATCAGCTTGAGTTTCGTATTCATCATTGATGGGGAGACTTACCTGTGACATAATCCAACTGAAAGAGCATTGATCTCAACCAGGAGAGGGAGCTGTGGGTTTCTGCTTCAGTGTTCCTGTCCTTTCTGGCGTACATTAGATTATGGGGATTATGCGATTTGGTGTGCCTTTTAGAGTGTCAATCACTGTACTGAGCTAATGGTACTAAGCTAATGGTGCCGTTAGTCTTTGGTTACTGCAGGTTTAGTCCTGTCAGGAATAAGTTATCCAGGTTGGGTGACACAGTCTTCTTAATTTAGGGAACACTTTTTACAAAGGCCCAGATACAATGACAGAAACATCTGAAGCCATATTGGAGAAGTGGCAGGTAGTTCCATGTAGTTGAAGAATAGATATAAATTGACTGTGGTGGTGGGAGTGTGGTGATAGTAAAAGCTGTACCTAGGTGGATTCACTAGAAAACTAGGTAGGTGCTAAATCATGTGGCGCTTGGGTGTCTGAACTTTATTCTGAAAATAAGGGATTAAAGAATTGTAAGCAGGAAAATGAAATGATTTGGATTTATGTTTTAGAAAAATAATCATGGCTATAGATCGAAAGTCTCGGGACAGAAAACATTGGCAGCGGAGGAAGACTAAAAGATACTAAACATAGAAAACCAGTTAGAGATTTTGTTGCTGTTGCTAGTAAGAATTTTCATAGCTCTAAGCTAAGACAGTTGATGGGAAGAATCTTAATTCAGTGGAGATATAGGAATCAGAATCAGTCAAAGTTGATAACTGGTTTGAACCAATTTGTTACAGAGGATGAGCATGAGCAGCATATGGTAAAAGATCATTCCCAGCCTTCTTGCCTGGACGGTTTTGTAGGTAGTAGTGTTACTGTTTTAGTCTGAGTCCAGGTGGAAGAGAGGGACCATATAGTAATTTGAACAGGGAAAGTTTAATACAGATGTAAAGAATTACTGTTAGATTGATGAGAGATTGGCTAGGAAGAGATAAATAACAGGACCTCCTAAGAATATATGAATAGCCGATATAAGAAGTAACCTAGAGACTAAATTGTAAAAGTCAACCTCAGCACCTTAAAAATGCAAAAAGGGAAGAGAAAGAAGAAAATGGCCTATACAGCTAACAGATAGATAAGCAATGGATAATAGCAGAATTGTTGCTTATTAGGTGAAATGGTGAGAGAAACCACTCCTACTTTCACCTTTTGATTCTTACTGCATCCTTTTCGGATGTTGTCTGTCAGCTTGTTTTGTAACTGAGTCTTCAGTAACCACTTGTACCTTTCAGCTTGGCTAGCTACTTCTGGATGATATCTGTGGTAAAACCACTTAAGTGCATTATTACTCTTTTCTTTGCTATGGAATGAGTTCTCTGATCAGACAGTGCTGTGAGGAGCGATGGATAAGGCCTCTGGGACCATGCATGGTAAGGGCGGGGGATCCATATCCAGAGTGTGTGTCTCCCTGTGAGGACAAGGCTCTGCCTCCTGCCTGACTCACTTCTTGCTGGGATGCGGTGCTGTTGGAGCTTGCCGGCAGTCTACCCTTCTGGGGAGCTGGGACAAGCTTCTCATGGAGGGCTCTGTCACCATAGACACTCGGCTGCAGAGCTGCTTGGAGGTATTTGGGGATGCTGGGAGAAACTGGCCTCGGGTGAGGCTGACCATCCTGAACTGCGAGGGCAGGGCACAGGAGAAGCTGGAAGCACTGCCGAAGCCTCCAAGAGCAAGTAGGCAACACTTCTGCCGGCGGCGTCGCCGCGGTGCCCCTTGCTGATAAAACCTCGGTGCCAGCTGGCAAAGGGAGAAAATGTAGAGCCCGGATACAGTTTCAGAGAGCAGTCAACAGGGTGAATTTGGAGCTGAGAGACAATAAACCAATAACTGGCCATTATTTGAGATAGGAAATATATAATAGGTTGGATAGACAAGATTACTGAGTTCAGAGTTGCTATGAAAACCATGTGGTGTGGTATCCAGTAACGAGTAAAAAAAAAAAAATCTGGGTGTGGAGCTTATAAAAGGTAGGACTGGAGATGATAAGTGTAATTAATTAGACATTAATGGTAGTACAGCTTCAAAAATAGGTTGTGGAGGGAATTCCCTGGTGGTCCAGCGGTTAGGACTCTGCGCTTTCACGGCCAAGGGCCTGGGTTCCCTGGTTGGGGAACTAAGGTCCTGCAAGCTGCGTGGTGTGGCCAGAAAATTTAAAAGTTAAAAAAAGGGGGGGTTGACTAGAGGCTTAGAGTGATGGACCAAAGACAACATCTGGGGCAAAAATGGCATTTAAGGAAAGATACGAGGAGAAGTGGAACAGGTTTGAGTAGATGGGGTAATTTTTCAACAGCAAAACGAAAATAGAGATTTGAAAAGAGGAGAGGGATTGTCACGGAATGGATTTGACCCTGGAGGTTAGGAGGCGTGTCATTAGTAACTTAGCCAAGGGCTACGGGCCAGGAAATCAGTCCTGGGTGTTCATTGGAAGGACTGATGTTGAAGCTGAAACTCCAGTTCTTTGGCCACCTGATGCGAAGAGCTGACTCATTGGAAAAGACCCTGATGCTGGGAAAGATTAAGAGCAGGAGGAGAAGGGGATGACAGAGGATGAGATGGTTGGATGGCGTCACTGACTCAATGGACAGGAGGTTGGGTGAACTCCAGGAGTTGGTGATGGACAGGGAGGCCTGGCGTGCTGTGGTTCATGGGGTCGCAAAGAGTCGGACACGACAGAGTGACTGAACTGAACTGAAGGGCCTTCTTATATGATTGGTCAAGGGAAGGCTGCCACATTTGGAGCTCAGGTGGTTTCTGAAGTGATGCCGAGTGGTTGGAGGAATAGTTTGGGGAGAGGATGTATCACACTACCTTTTTTTAAAAGATTTTATTAGATAGGCAGAAGTAATGTGGATTTTTAGGAAAGAACAACTTGGAGAGAGATTTGAGAGAAGAGTTGCCTGCGTTAGATGTGAAAAGTGAGGAAAAGAGTTCAAAATGGCTATCTTGGATGTTTCAGTGAATTAACAGAGGGAAAGAGAACAGAGAAGAGTTTGTTGCAAATGCTTATTGAAGAATACTTTCTTTTTGGTGGCTCAGACAGTAAAGAATTTGCTTGCAATGCAGCAGCCCCAGGTTCAATCCCTGGGTCAGGAAGACCCCCTGGAGGAGGGCATGGCAACCCACTCCAGTATTCTTGCCTGGAGAATCCCATGGACAGAGGTGCCTGGTGGGCTATACAGTTCATGAGGTCACAAGAGTCAGACATGACTGAGCAACTCATACTTCCCTTTGTTAAAAATTTTTCCTTTCCACTCACCTAAAATGAGGTTGTAAAGGTGGGTGTGTCATGGTGGTGGCTACAACAGCAGTTCTCTCAAAAGAAGGACAGCAGTTGCAAAGAAATTGTGGGTGAGATTTGAGGATGGAGCCTAAGGAACAAGGAAATGAACTGCAATTTTCACAAGTTGAAAACCAAGGTCTCAAGTGTGTGTGACTAGGAGAGTAAAGACACCGCCTCTGAGCCCCATGAAGATCGAAGGGCAGTACCGTCCTTGGTTTCTCCAGGTAGAAGTGACGAAGGGGCGTCCAAGTGACCGTGCCTGCCGGCAGTTAAAGATGTGCCAGTGAGCACAGGCGTCGAGTCAGGGTAGACTTGGTATTTAAGGGTCGCCGTGACGGTGAACAAGCCTAAGGGAGGCCAGTTTGAAGAGAGTTGAAAGACTGAAACCTTGAACACACTGAGCACATCCCAACATCAAAGAAAGACAAAGAAGTGGGCTCAGCTGTGGAGAGAGGAGGACTCAGGACAGGCATAATATGGGACGATGTGAAGTTAGAGACTTGTTTAGGATGGTAGCCTGGGAGCTGGCTCTTTCGAGCCCAGATTTTTGCTAGACACGGGGATACCATGAGAGGAGGTCATATTTATTGCAGAGAAGTCAGTGAGGAGAGCAAAGCAAGCCCTTAGGGAAGGGAAGAGCTTTTCCATCTGCTGAATGGGGGTTATGATAGTAGAGTTATAAGCAGTAAATGAGAATGCGTGTTCACAACAGTGCCTGGCACGTTGTAGACATCTGCTGGATGCTGGTTTGTTGTGGTGCTGTCTCTGTTTGTTACTAGAAACTATGTTGTTATTATAAAATTAAGCAGAGTTGAGATGACCAGCGATGTCTTACCTTTCTGTTTACTAGTCTGTTTTCAAGTTATTTGGTTCAATAAAATGATAGTGTCTGCTAAACCTAACTTGTGAGGAATATAAGATTTATTAAATGCTAGTGCATTTTTCACATGTCAAGGCAGAAGTCATTTTGGTTTGGAAGTGAGTATTTCTTTTTCTGTTGTAAATTTATCTGAAACCAGCTAGGTTAATTGTCTTCCTACTTGATGACATAATCTCCTGCATTTGTTAGGAATGTTACAAGACAAACGAATGGAGATAGATAAACATAGCCTAAATATTGGTGATTACAATCGAACGGTCGGGAAAGGCCCTGGTTCTCGGCCTCAGATTTCCAAAGAGTCTTCCATGGAGCGCAGTCCTTATTTTGATAAGGTAAGTTGTCTGTCTGTTTTCTATCTTGTTTTACCCCTGTGGCCAAGAAAGCAATACACTTAATGGTATGATTTCTCACTAATAGTTTAGAACATTTAGTGTAATATGAAGTGTTATAACCCAGTTCCAAGTATTACTGGACTTGGGCTTCATTGTCCTTTTATGTCAGTTTATCACAGGGATCGTGTTTATATTTTCCTCTTAATCCCGTAAAATATGTTTGGTTCTTTTTGTGTGCTCTAGAATTAACACTAATCTGATCTCTTCTGTTTTCTACCTGTTTCCTGTTGATGCTGGAATGTCATGTGACTTCTCTCCTGTTGCTGCAATGATTTCTCCCTTCCACTTGTTTGCTTGGCTGGTGTTGCACGTCTTTCTGTCTGTCCAATCAGGATGGCATTGTAGCAGATGAATCCCAAAACATGCAGTTTATGTCCAGTCAAAGCATGAAGCTTCCCCCTTCAAATAGTGCACTACCTAACCAGGCCCTGGGCTCCATAGCAGGGCTGGGTATGCAAAACTTGAATTCTGTTAGACAGGTAAGTCCACATGTGTATTTCAGGCTCTCTGTTGATTTGTATAAGTAATAAGAGCTCTCTTACATGTAGTTGCTGTGTTTAAATCAGTATTACAGTGTGTGGTAATGAGATGTTAGTCCCTGAAGAATCCCAGTGTTATTTGGTGGTGGTGGTTTGTTTTCGTAGAATGGCAATCCCAGTATGTTCGGTGTTGGGAACACAGCAGCACAACCCCGGGGCATGCAGCAGCCTCCAGCACAACCTCTCAGCTCATCTCAGCCTAATCTCC
Source organism: Cervus elaphus (assembly GCF_910594005.1). Lineage (NCBI taxonomy): Eukaryota > Metazoa > Chordata > Mammalia > Artiodactyla > Cervidae > Cervus > Cervus elaphus. The sequence goes on from NC_057824.1 coordinate 36,488,642, forward strand.
GTGCTCAAGTGCCTCCTCCATTACTCTCCCCTCAGGTGAAGAAGCTTTTCCGCTGTATTCTCTACTGTTTACCTGGAGTAGAACCTCAAATAAATTTATATTTGAATGAGATGACTGGTTGGTCGTCGGATTATTTATTGGCCACTTTGAGATGCAGCTAATTCTGAATGAGTTATTAGTACAAAGGGTTGTGGGTAGGGTGCAGCAAATGAGTTAAAGAAAATTTAAATCTCAAATCTACCGTTCTCTTCCATAAAGTACCTTGCGGAGAGAATGACAGTAGCAGTGTGCTTTGACTGGCCGAGGGTTCATCACTGCCACTTTTCACTTAACTCATGAAAATACGTGGGAACAATAGGTTAATGCAGCCAGAAAGAACAACCCCCCCCCCACCCACCGTAATAATCCACAAGTGTAATTGTTCTGCTGATATTTTAAAACACATAGTATGTTTTGTTAGCTTGAGTTTCTTTTATCAACATAGTTAACTTACCACTGTGATCCTCAGGTTCCAGTTTCATTGCTGAAGTATGCACCAAACAACGGTGGCCTGAATCCGCTCTTTGGCCCTCAACAGGTAGCCATGCTGAACCAGCTATCCCAACTAAACCAGCTTTCTCAGATCTCCCAGTTACAGGTAAGTAGAATAGAATATAACAGCCTTATTCAGTGTACATTCATTGTGTACTGTAAACTCCACACTAGAGTCTGAGCAGGAAGTGTCAATAGACAAAGCAAGCATAGTCGTGGCCCTCAGGGAGCTTCTGGTCTCTAAGTGAAGGCAGATGGTAAACTGGAAGGGCAGAGTGCGGTGTGAGCAAGCCCAGCCAAGTCTGGGGTGGCCGTGGGAGTAGGATGACCAGAAAACATTTACCTGATGAAGTGGAAGTTTAGATTGAGCAAAGGACTGAATTCAGCGGAATGGCTGGAGGCCAGAGTCCAAAGGAGAGATGATACGGGATGAGGCAGGGCGTGTTGGCATCAACTAGATGGAGCCGTGCCTTTGTAGGCCCCTCTGCCACAGTCACTCTGCGGCACGCCTGTCTGTGATGATGTGATGCTGACGACCTGTTTGCACTTTTCCTCCCAGCGATTGTTAGCGCAGCAGCAAAGGGCGCAGAGTCAGAGAAGCGTGCCTTCTGGGAACCGGCAGCAGCAAGACCAGCAGGTAGGTGCCATCCTTCCCCTTGCTTTGCTCACACTCAACTTAGATCGATTCCATTGTCATTGTGACAAGGCAGTTGAAATGCCTTTATTAAAATATAATGGAAAACATTATTAAGTCTTCTGTCTGCCTGGGGGTCTTACTAACTGGTGGACAGTGATTCTTCACCTTCCTGATGAGAAGGAGCGGAATTCAAAAATGAAGGGGGGATCGAAGGTATCCATAAAGACTTCTCTCCACAACTTTTCCCAATCATTTTGTTGTTTTAAGGGTCGACCTCTTAGCGTGCAGCAGCAGATGATGCAACAATCTCGTCAACTTGATCCAAACCTGTTGGTGAAGCAACAAACTCCGCCATCTCAGCAACAGTCACTCCATCAGCCAGCCATGAAGTCTTTCCTTGAAAATGTCATGCCCCACACGACACCTGAGCTGCAAAAAGGGCCATCACCAATAAATGCTTTCAGCAACTTCCCTATAGGTGGGTTTCTCCTTGGCCAAAGCATTGGGCTGGTGCTTGGTGATCACAAGTTGACATACTGCTGTCTGACCTGTCCACTTGTTCTCTCATGAGCACCGCGGGGTTCTTCAGCTGCTCCGTCTCTGAGTGGCCACGCTTCTTCCAGCATTAGTCTCTCTTCATACTTCAGGAACATCTGTCTCTGTTCAAGAAAATCACGTATTTCACAAAGCCCATGCCCAGGTGGTGCAGTGGTAAGAATCCGCCTGCCAGTGCAGGAGATGCAGAAGGCGTGGTTCAATCCCTGGGTCAGGAAGATCCCCTGGAGAAGGAAATGGCAGCCCACCTCAGTATTCTTGCCTGGGAAATCCCGTGGACGGAGGAGCCTGGTGGGCTGCAGTCCATGGGGTCACAGAGAGTCAGATACTCCTGAGCACAGCACAGCAGCATGCTCGTTTGAAATGAGTTAACATAAATATATTTCTTTTTAAGACTCAGGTATCTTCATTATAGGATAGGAAGGGGAGGGGAGGACTGAAATTATTAGAGCACACCAGAGAAATTTTGAGCTTTGCTGCTTTGTAGAAATAACTTGGAACAGTTACATCTGAAATTTTAACTATTGTTTAAATGTTTATAATAAAAATAGGTATGAGAGAAGGAATTGCTTTTATTGCATTTACATTTGCTCCCCCCAACCCCTCTTTTCTTATTATGTCTCCAGGTTTTTTATCCCCTCTGGGAATTTCAGGTTTATATGTCTTCTCCTTCCTTAGGTCCCTTTTTTTTCTTGTGCCTTTGAGTATCTTTTGACCTTTGATCATTTACACCCTGTTCGTTTTCCTTTTTCTTTCTCTTTTGTAAACCGGCTTCTTTGGTTACTAGCCCAACTTTGTTGAAGACGGTCAGTTAACTAGCATGTTCTGGGCTGTGGGCGGAGGTTGGGCCTGCTGTTGTCCCTGCTCCCGATTCCTGTTGGCTGGACCTGATACATGACTCAGCTCTCCCTGGTTTCACCATGGACTCAGCTAGGACACTGATGGAACTTCGAGTTTTAGGAGTTATTAGCAGTCTTTTTACATTCCTTTGTCTGTTAGGTGAATATCATAGAAGCCATGTCCTCCCAGAGACAGCAGGATGGTGATAAAAGAATACCCAGGTGTACATTGAGAGGTTTTGGTCTCACTAGAAAGGAAGTGACTCTCACTGTGTGATTACATACTGAGCATATAGATTGGGCCACTGAGGAGATAAGTTTCTAAATAAGCAATTTCCTGTCCTGGCTGGCCGTAGAGCAAGAGACTTTTTCCTGGTTAAGGAAGTCTGCTTTAACCCAGGCGGGCAGCAGTGTGGTTGTCTAAATCAGGCACTGGCAAACTACAGCCCATTGGTCAAATTTGTCTAGCTGCCTGATTTTGTAAATAAAGTTTTATTGGAACACAGCCATGCCCTTTTGTTAATGTATTTCCTAGCTGCTTTTGTGCTACAACAGAGTTGCATAAAGAACTCGAACCGTGTGACCCACTGAGTCTGAGATATTTACTGTCTAAACCTTTACCTAAAAAGTTTTCCGACTACTGGGTCTAAATGGTGAGTCCAGAGGGCAGTAAATTTAATTACTTTCTCCAAATAGGGGTGATACTAGCGAATTTATTTTATTAAAGTTTTAAGTTTGACCTGGTATCACATGGACTCTCCACTAGACCCAGTATCTAAAAACCATTTATTTTGAAACTTTAGATTGAGAACCATTTGGATGTATTAAACAAAGGTTCTGGCTCTTGCTGAAAATTTTTCTTTTTTAAATTTATTTCCTTTTTTTTTTTTTTTGGTGGCATGCAGTGTAGATTTCAGCACTGGAAAGATTTAAGCAGAGAAGTAATAGAACCTCACATACTTTTTAAGAACTCATCTTGACTTATTTTTCATTGTGTGCCCATTTATATTCTTTTAATTTCTTACCCTGTGCATACTTCCGCTAAAGAAAACATTTATCATCTTTTTTTTTTTGGTCTTACTGCATGACTTGTGGTATCTTAGTTCCCAAACTAGGGATCGAACCTGTGCGCCCTGCAGTAGAAGCAGGGAATTGGAAAGTTATCATTTTTAACAAGCATCTCAGATTATTCTGTAGATGATGGTGCCCAGGATCACACTTCAAGAAACACTGGCTTAATGGTCAGTGACTAAGATAGAAATTTCCATCTTTGTTCCAAGAGAATATCTAAGGCCGATATGTGTCACTAGCAAGTCAAGTAAGTTGCACCTTGGGATACAAGAGTCTCGCCCTTAGGTACAGTCCTGCCCTTACAGCAGGACAGTTTTACTTTTAAATAACAGTATCCTTTGGTGGGTCAGGCAGTTGAAAATTGTTGTTTATAAGCAAAAGTTAGCAACTGAACATGGTCATTTGTAATTCTTCATGCATGGTACTCTTGGGAAGTTCCTAAAGAGATATATTTTAGTAGCTAAACAAATACTTCACTGCCTTAGAATTTTCTCTTATTTTGCCAGGGAATTTAAAAATAATCAAAATTATAGGAGTAGTTTTCCACAGTTAATGCAAGTATAGTACTGACAGTTTTGTGGTTTAAAAATGTGTATTATTGAGTATTAGCTAGCTCTCTAGAATTTCTGTGTGTTGCTTTCTCTGGTACCCTAGGCAGGCTCGCTCTTCTGACGTTTCTGCATGACCTTGGCCAGGAGCCCAGAGTATCTGTCCTGCCTGCCTTGCCTTTGTCTGTAATCATTTGGCTGCGCCACATTTGCAGGATATTTATTAAGGAACATTAGACAGGATTGAAAACATCAGATTAACTGCAGACGTTTTTCTAGGAAATGAAAGTTGTGGTACCAGAAGGAGAATGTGCTATATTTTTATAAAGTGGTTTTTTAAAATTGTTATCTATTTTTAGGCTTGAACTCAAACTTGAATGTAAATATGGATATGAGCAGTATTAAAGAGCCACAGTCAAGACTAAGGAAGTGGACTACAGTGGACAGCATTTCTGTGAATACATCTTTGGATCAAAACTCCAGCAAACATGGTATAAGATGCGTTCTTATATTCTGACTTCTTAAAAACTGTCAAATACCAAATTTAGACCTCATTTTTAAATATATATTTTCATAGCTAAATTCTCTTAAGAACCTTTCCTCATTATTGAAAAGTGCTTTATTAGTTATTGAATCTTAGTTAAAACAAAGTGAAAGACCTTCATTGTGCTATTGTGAAAAAGAGAGGTCGGAGCACATTTATTTTTTTACTTATTCCCTCTTTAGATGGTCATTTAGATTTTTGCTCTTATTTTACTGTTTTAATGTTCTGCTTAACATTTATTCAGTTTAATCTGATATAAGGGATTAAAGACTTCCACCATTAAAAAAAACAAACTTGATTTCTGCAGTTTCTTATCCATTCATTTAGTAAATGTTAATGAAGTATTTTCTGCTTTCCAAGAGCTGTGCTCAGTCGCCTGGAAGACATAGATACACGTGTGCATACGTGCATACAGTTGAGTATGCAAGTAAAAGTACTTGCTCTGAAGGCCCTCATTGTTTGGTAGCAAAAATAAACGTGTGAACAACTTTAGTTTGCTGTGACAGGTGCTCTGAGAATTAATACATATAAAAGGAGAAACAGTATAAGAATGTAAATCCAGTGGAAAAGTGAGTAAGGAATAACAAACCATGGGTGTGGCGGGTCTGCAAAGGCTTTAAACAGGGGCTCCTCTGAGCCGAGTCTTCGAGAGTTTACCAAAGGACTGGAGAAAGAGCAACATGAAGTGGGTGGCGTGAGAAAAGCTCAGAGACAGGATAGCCTGGTGAGTTCTGCCACACGGGCATGTCTGGGGGTTGGCAGCCTGAGCGAGAGGAGAGGAGCAGGGCACAGCTGCTGTAGTAGGCATGGAGCAGTCAAGGAAAACTTCTGTGCCTGCAGAATCACTCTAAACCTGAAGCATGTGGCCACCTAAAGGTGCCCAAGGCTTAAAGGAGTCAGAGAGAGAGAAAGTGGGAAACAGACCTGAGAAGAGGGAGTGCATTGAAGGGAGCATTGGAATTAAGGACAAAAGGACTGGGTAACTGACTTCGCTCATTCTGCAAATGCATGAGTATCTTTAATGCGCCTCCCGTTTATCTCCTTCCTCAGCCCAATCTTGTACCTCACCCTGGGCTCAAGGGTCGTTCCCAAGTAGCCTCCTCCAGGCTTTGTGCTTGAATAGCACCTCTTATGCATGTCTGTCTTCTGTAAGTATCCATCTGGGCCTGTCTCCATCACAGGGAGGAGTGAGTCTGTGCTTTGCTTACCTAGTCCCATTGGGTGCATTGCAGCATTCGGGAAACCTTTGTTAGGTGAAAGGATGAGTAGACAATAATGCGTTTATTGGTAGAGGAAATGTAGGAAACGAAACAGGCCTGCTGGGGCAGATAATGGATTGATTTTCGAGTGTGGTGTTAATATTTTGAAAATACCTCAACATGGACAAGCCCAGTAGAGGCCTAGTACTCAAAAATCTGGGCTGGAATAAGATTCGGTGTTCATCAGAATGTTGATGTCGTGGATATGGACGAGGTTGCCCAGACTGATGGAGCACAGAAGGGAATAAGGACAGAATCTTGGAGCCAGTGGCAATAAAGAAACCTGGAGGAGAATGGGTGGAGAGATAGGTTGTGGAGACCCAGAGAAGTGTTTCTGCCATTTGATTGTCTGTCTTCTCAGGTTAAAATAAATTTTTCCATGTCTGCTTCACGTGTCTGAGCCTCAGTTTCTTTGTAAAAATGAAATATTTCCTTCCTCGCACTGCTGTTGTAGGTATAATATGTTTCATATTCTCAAGTGCTTGGTATGCTATTCCGGTGTGTAGTATGCATTGTATAAGTGGCATGTCATCATTTAGCATAGGTTTTGAAGTCACACTTGGAATTTGATCCTAGTTCTTGCATAGTGTTTGCATCTGTGAAGTGGAAAGGAAGCATCGTAGAATTACTGAGGGTTGAATGAGATAACATAAAGCTCCTGTCTCATTGCCTGGCGTGAGACATGCAAGTAGTGGGTGGTGGTATCTTCTATTATTGTTTTTCATTCAATTCAGTTGGTAACTTTACATTTTGTACTTTATCTTCTCTTTTTTTTAAACTTTTATCTTTTTATCATTTTTTTACCATGCATTTTATTGTTTAATTCTGCATAAACCTGGAATGTGAGCAGTGAATTTTTAAATTTTTTAGTAATTAGCTTAGACAATAAATACTTTTATACCTGTATACATAGCAGTCTAATGAACATATTCTAGTAACATTCTCTTCAGAATAACGAGGAAGTTGATGCTTTTCTTTTACTTCAGTGTAGGTTCCTATTCTTTTTTCTTAATTTAACGTAGAGTTGATGTACAGTATTACACAAGTTACAAGCATACAGTATAGTGATTCACAGTTTTTGAAGGTTATACTCTATTTATAGTTATTGAAAAATACTGGCTAAATTCCCTCTAAATTTCAGGGTTTAAAAGGTTGTGTTTTTGTGTTTTAAGCTTTTCAGCCTGTTTAACGAAGGTGCTTTTTCATATCGTAGTAACTCTGGTTGTTTACACTGTCATTTTCTCCCTGAACTCCTCCTGTTTGCCCCGTGGTTCTTTTCCTTCTCTTGCTACATCTCTTCATCTTGGTGGAGACTTAGAGGCTTCTTCTCAGGCACATTCTTTGTGTTTGCTTTGTTTTCTGTTTTCCTTACATTACAAAGAGAAATGCTAATCATTTTATTTCTATTATTAATATTTTGGTGCCATTTGTTCTTTTTCCCTTATAAGAGTGAAATCGGGATCTAACTTCATGTATTTTAGGAGCAATCACCAAATGGCCGGTCTGTGTGTTACGTGCTGTTAGACCCTCACCATTTTGAAAATAAGTTTTTTGGAACCAGCATCCGTTCAAACGTTCACGAAGTTTCGTGTTCAGATTTCTGGAATCTCTGCAGAATGGAAAGATCTGCCGGTGCCAAGCTCCAGAGCTGTCACCATCCCGAGCTGAGTGGCTGCTTACTCTCTGGTTCTTCCCACTCCCCTCCCCCTGGTGGGGAAATATTTTTCTATACTCCCTAACCAGAGGGATATTTCCCTGAAATTGTGTTTCTACTTGAGGAAGGACCATGGGATTTTTTTTCTAAAGGCAACTTGCTTCACTTGTTTATAAAACCTGGTTGGCTCTATTGGCATTTGTATTTCTATGCTATAGAAAATGCGGGCTGTTTTTCTAATAGTAGCAGAGGAGTGTGGAGATCATTTTTTTTAAGGACGAATGATCTGATCGCAGTATTCAGGCTCACGTCAGAGATGGGCTAAGCCCGGAGACAGGAGAGGCCTGTGGGAAATGTTTGGCTGGCTCTGATAACTTGCATCACAGTCTTACACGGGTTCTATTTTTATCTCCATCTAGTGAAGCTTAGCAGGCTAGCAAGATAGTTGTGGAGCTGAGAAGAAAGGGCAAAGTCAAGAGAACTGTTTGTGTCAGAGATCCCCAGGTACACTAGTGTTCCTAGGGAACTCACAGAACTCAGAGAAGCTATAATATTCATGGTTATGGTTTGTTACAGCGAAAGAATACAGATTAAAATCAGTAAAGGCAGAAGGTGCATAGAAGAGAGTCCAGGAGAAACTAAAAGAAGCTTTCTGTTGTCTTCCCCTCTCAGTGTGATCTCTTGGACTTGATTCTCCCAGCAGCAGTGTGTGAGAACATGTACAAAGTATTGCCAAGCAGAGACGCTCACTCAAGCCTTCGTGTCCTCAGTTTTTATCAGGAGTCAATAGTCCTGGAACACACTTATGTGTCAATCTCTAGCACCCTGCAGACCCTACATACATAACTCTCTTTTTCTGTGATTGCAAAGATTTCGGAATCATTTTGATTTGGGTTCCCTGTGTGTTGAGACATAAAAAACATGATCCAGGCCCCATGCACAGAAGAATAGATGTTCACCACAAGTCCCGTTGTTATCGGAAACTCTTGCATGGCCATGGTTGTGCAAAGGAACTCTTATCTGGCAGCTGACAGGCTCTTCTGTGAGCTGCAGGAGCCCAGCAACCGTCAAGGGCTGGTCTTGGAGCTCTTTGCCATGTGCAGCCTAGCCCTTCTGTGCTAACTCTTCTCTGTGCACCTTCCACAGTCAAAACACCAGGGGAGCAGAGTGGAGACAAGGACGTTGAACCCCGGAGTTGTGGAGCAGTGAGGGTTGGACTGGGCTCTGGGGTGTTTGTGATACTTTATACTTTATGGTCCCAAGATTCTGTTTTCTTCACCAGTTTATAAAACCCCTTGCCCCTCGTCGCCCAGAGAAAAGTACAATGTTTAGGAGCAGGAATACGTTCATTTCAGAGTTGAGGGCTGTTGCTTATAAAGAAATAAAAGGTATCATATAAAATTATATGAAAGAACTAGAACCAAATATATATCAATTTGATTAAGTGGGTCAAACTAATTTATTAAAAGAAATTCATATTGAGTCCCAAAGTAAAACCTGACTGTATGCTATATACAGGGAACCCACAACAAAATGATTCCAAAATCTTTGTGATTACAGAAAAAAAGTTTATGTAGGAAGCAAAATTGACAGGATTTAGTTATTTTAGATAATAAGGAAGAGCTAGGAGAGACTTGTTTTCTAACTTAAGTAACATCAGATCTATGTTCCCCTGTTTAGTATTAAAAGGATATTTTGTGACATCGATTCCTTTCCTTTTCATTGGATTTTCTCTTAAAACTTTGACTAACCTTGGCTTAAAGGTCAGGTTGCTGCTTTGTACACACTGGACTGATGATTACCCGAAATTGAAGGTGAAATTGCCATGTAATTGAAGGAACATTGGAACCTGAATCAAGCAGCCCTGAATTCTAAGCTAACATGCCTCTCAGTGTTGTATTACATCTGGAGTTTCCCTTAAAAGTGGCAGCTGAGACAATGAAAAAATGTCAAAAGAAATACGGATTCTAGAATCAACACTTAACTGCAGTGTATTATCTCTGCTATGTATTAGCAATGGCAAGTAACTTAACCTTTCTGAACTTCAGTCCATCATCTGCTCAATGGGAGTAATAATAGTACCCCTTGTGGTGTTTTGAGGATGAGTAAGGCAATATTTCTGAAGCACTTAAGCACCAACCAGGGTTAGACACATAAGTGACCAGTGGGTCTCAGCCTTCCTCGTTATTGCTGTTGCCATCATTGTTACGTCATGAGTGCCCTCCCTCTAAGACAGGGCCATTTCTCCAGTGTAAATCCAGCTCTATTTGCTTAAACTAAAACCTCCCACATAAATTTTATGTTTCATTTTTCTGATGTTCTCCCATGTATTGACTGATAGAATGTAACTGGACCATGGCTAACACTTAAGTCACGTCTATTTTCCTTTTTAACAAAATGAAGTTTTAATAAGTAGAAATTGTTTCTTTTTAACAAGCGGAGGACAGGGAGTGCTTTTATTATTGCTGGTTCTTGCATAAGAATTAATCACTTGAAATTTGGCAATCATGCTTAGTCACTATATTACTTAGAACTACTACTTTATATATCCTACTTTATTTCCAAGTGACTTTAATTCAGCTAAGATACATAGCTCACACAGATAAAAGTAATAGCTCGATGAGGACGCCAGAGAAGGGAGGGCAGTGGAGTTGGTGGGATCACTGATTCAAGTCAGGGATGCGTTAGTGCCCGCCAGTGAGTGACTTGAGGTCCTGTGTTTTACCAGAAGCTCATAGCTGGAGCAGCCCTGGGTCCATGAACCAAAACTTTCCTCATATCTATTTCAAAATCTCCAATAGACAAGAGACTTTCCTTTTGTTGTCAAATCCAGTTTTGCGTGTCTGACGCACAGTGAGGCCAAACAAATGGAAATGTCGGAGTTTGGAATAGTGTAATGCAAGGCCAAGCAAGGAGAATGTTCAGCTAGTGCTCAAAAAGCCCAACTCGCCGTGGTTTTCAGGGGAAGAGGTTTTTTATAGGCAGGATTGAGGGGGTGGACTGCAGGGGTTACCGTCCTCTGATGGGTGGTGAAATAACACAGTGGTGGCTCAGGAGTCTCCGCCACTAGCCTTCTGGTCCATCCTCGGGGGTCCGGTGCTCCTGTTCAGCCTGCAGTCACCGCCCTCCACCCGGCTGGAGGAGGAGGAAGCAGGGCCTGGCTGCACTGTTGTTTCTTGACTGCCTTTCCTTTGTTTCTGTATTCCCTCCCTCCCCTAATTGAATCAGCCATTTGGAACTCAGGGAAGGTCTAGGAGGCCGAAATCTTTTTTCTACAAACAAGAAATGGGGGACTCGGAAAAGCTTTTGTAGGCGGGAGAACCCCAGAGGGATCTGATAGGTTTCACTTTCTTCACCCTTGCTCCTCCCCATTCCAGAAATTGAATCTAGAAATTTAAGAGGCATTCTCTTTTTTAAAAAGTTTACTGAGATAATTTACATGGACAGGCCTGCTTTTAAAGTGTGCACTTCTGTGGCTTTTAGTACATTCTCAGCGTTGTGTGCCCATCACACCGTCACCCCGGAGGAACCCCTTTGGTGTCATCCCTCCCACCTCCATTAGCCATAAGTGAACACTAGCATTTTTGTTTTCTATAGATGTGTCTGTATTGGACATTTCGTGTAAGTGGAAGCATGTGATATCTGGTCTCTTACGGCTGGCATTTTTGGCTTAGCATAATGTTTTCAAGGTTCATCTGTGTTGCGGCATGCTGTATTTCATTCCTGTTTATAGTTGAATTGGATCACATGTACCACGTTTTGTTTATGTACTCATCAGTTGGTGGATATTTGAGCCTGAGAGATATTCTCGACTTCCTCCTCCCTCCAGTCTCCCCATCCAGTCCATCTCGATAGTGCCCATTCTGCTTTCTGGTTTAGGCATCTGTTGCGTCTCCTAATGGTCTCCCTGCTTCCGTGCTAGCCTGCCTTCTCTTTTCTACACTACAGCACATGTGACTTCAGAACAAATGGAACTGTATTAGTATGACTTCCCTTCCTAAAACCCTTAGATACAGTGAACTCATTGCCAAATCCTAGGGTGTTGCCAATTGTGAAGGCTTGAGGGAACAGACAGGGCATCAGTCAGTCTGCAGTGGTGGGGCCGGGGCAGCTAGAACACGCAGCACCCCACCTCAGGGTCTTTGAATTGCAAGCATTTAAGACAAAATGTCCTGGTCGTCGCTGCCCTTCAAGATCAGGGCCCAGCTCCTTCATGTTGTTCACTCTCCCATTTACTATTTTTCGGACCCAGTGATCTTTCAGTTCCTGAGAAGTGGCAGTTTTCCTCCTCCAGTCTTGGTGCAGGCCTCACCCACTGGCTGGAATTTTCCCCCCAAACTCTTTCCATGCCGGCCCTTCACCTCCTCACCATGCATTCTCTCCTTCTGCCCTCTGTCCTTCAGCTTTTCTGTCAATGAATATACTGTCACTGAGGCCCAGGACCCCACTGGAGAGAGGTGATTGAGGTCTTGAAGAAAGTTCAGGGCTTTTTTCCTCCTGACATCTTCACCTAAGCTATAGAACACAGTTTGGAACCCACAGATCTAATGAAAGGTTTTCTTACTGTGTTTGACAGACTACAAGAAATAAATGTGATGGTGTTTTGCTCACACTTCCCTTCCATTTTCTCTTTTTCAGGTGCTATTTCAAGTGGTTTCAGGCTGGAAGAGTCTCCGTTTGTTCCCTATGACTATATGAACAGCAGTACTTCACCAGCCAGTCCTCCAGGTTCAATAGGAGATGGCTGGCCACGTGCCAAATCGCCTAACGGCTCTAGCAGTGTTAATTGGCCACCAGGTAAGATGCTGGCATCTTCTCTTGTGAGAGTTTGTTTCCATTAAGATTTCAGTACCTCTGGACATAGGAATGATTTGGCCCCAGTTCTGTGTGATTGGCCTGAACTACACAAAGGGTTGGGGGAGAGCACAGAAATGGAGAATGAGAAGTTGAGCATCGGGTTTGGCTGCTGAGTGACCTGGCCTGTTCCCGGTGCCTGTGTGCTGTGAAGGCAGGGTCAGTTAGTCCAGCACGAAGAATGATAGAAACCTGTGTTCATTGTTCTTCTCCAGCGGTGTCTGGGGGCTGACATGACAGCATTTCCACCAACTGAGGAATCACCAGAAATGCACTTAGGGCCTGCTTTGTCCAGTCCACGTTGCTGTAGCTTTGTGACTGTAATAAAGAACTTTAAAATATGAAAAATATATAAACCCAGAGAAATTACTTCATGCAAAAATTCACAAGTTACTCATTAATAATAGCTTATATTAGTTGTGATATTAAATCAGCCTTGTTAGGGTGTTGAAAAATAATTTGAGAATATTAGGAAATATTTGAGAATTGCATAGACTTTAGGAATAAAACTTTGGGATCGTTAATAGTGGATTTTTAGATGATGATTAAACCTGAACTAATTTTAAGTTTTTTATTTCCAGAATTTCGCCCTGGTGAACCATGGAAAGGTTATCCAAACATTGACCCTGAAACTGACCCTTACGTCACTCCTGGCAGTGTCATAAACAATCTTTCAATTAATACTGTGCGGGAAGTTGACCACCTCAGGGACAGGAACAGTGGTACGTAGGCGGGTGCAGCTTACGGTTTCTGAAGGGTGCAGGGCCGTGTGAGCAGGGCTCAAGGCAGACGTGAAACTGAGCAGCAGGGGTCACTCCAGCACAGCACAGCGCCTGACACCCAAGGGGCTGTGATAGTGGTAACAGAATTCTCGGTCACCACAGGTGACTCTCAGCCACTTTTTAATTGGTGAGGATTTATTATCACTTGATAGGGTGAACACGTATATTAACTTAGTTACGTTAACCCAAAGAACCAACAGACATTTGCTTTCCAATAACTGTATTTACCTGTTTTTATAAGAAGTTGCCATATTGTGGTTATTAAGAAATGGCTTTCTTATGAAAGATGTTATATTATTGTTTGTTTTCACACTCTGGGTATTAAAGAACTTTCCTCTGGAGAAACTTTCTTGGTCTGTCAGAGTGAAAATAAGAGCAATTTAAGGGTCCATGCATTTGGATGCGCTTTGCAATGGATTATCACATAAAATCCTCCTCCTCCCTACCACGGGGTAATTTCTTACCATGTACAGGAATGCCACGCACACACGCAATAGAGAAAAGGTGAGCAAAATGAAGGAGGATAGATCTTTGTCTGTAACATACATCCTCACCGCTATCCCTTTAAACAGTTTGTAACAAAGGAAATGTCAAACAGTCAACACTTTCTATCAACTACATAGTTTGTTGACAGATGTTTGCCAGGTCACAGTGGTGAGATAAGAATCCTCGTCATTCTGAAATGGCTGAATTAGGCGACGGCTGTGTGTGGAAACACCTGGGACCACTGCTTCCACAGGAGAACGTGGGCAGTGAGCGCTCGTGTCCTGTAGCTAGTGAAAGGATCCAGCAGCAGGAACTGCTGCAGAGATTCACGGAGTGGTCGGGTCTGGAGCTAAACTAGAGAGTAGCCATCAAGGGGATTTGCAGTAATAGGAAGAGAGGCTAGGTTCTGGAGAACATGGGGCACAGTGGGGAGGAACAAAGGCCTGGCCCACTGCTGGTGCCGGTGCCAGGGAGCCTTGCTGAGCTGCCCAGCAAGAAGTCACGAGTTCAGAGACAGACCAGGGACGCAGATGGAGCCTGGTACTGGGAAGCAAAGCCGGTGTTGCAGAGACACGTACGGGGAGACGGGTGGGAGAGGGACCTCCTCTGGGCCCAGGTGGAGGCAAGAGGGAGACTGCCGTAGTGGGCGCCGTGCCCGAGGCCCTGAGGACGCCTGTGTCCGACCTGTGGCACACTCCTCAGCCGCAGGCTCTCCGAATGCGTTTGCGTCCCGAACGCCGGGCCTCCTGCCCTAACGAGTGGCTCACGGGGCTCTTCCTCGTGCAGGGTCGTCCTCATCCTTGAACACCACGCTGCCTTCAACTAGTGCCTGGTCATCCATTCGTGCCTCCAACCACAGCGTTCCCCTCAGCAGCACAGCACAGAGCGCTTCAGGTGGGCCCACGCCCCCGCCCGGCCAGCCCGGAGTCGCCTCGGGCGGCTGGGGGAGTGCGTTCTGGACTGGGGCGGCAGTGTTGACACTCTTCGCCCCCTTCTAAAATGTATCGTATCCAGTCCTCATTTGTTAAAATAATCAGGTTTCACTGAATAGCCACTCTCATCTGAGATTAAATGTAATTTAGTTCAAAGCAGTAGTCCTCAACTATCCGTGGTGAAGGACCTTTTATTTTTTTTAACGCCCAGTCCTTTGCAGACGGATCACTTTTGTAAAATACAGTAAACCCGAACTTGAAATTGCTAGAAAAATGATTACAGCCTTGGGGGTTAGAGCAGTGTCAGAGTGCTCTCAAAGTTTACAAACGCTCACTCTGAATTTCTCGTACTGTCACAAGCCAGTAGTAAGCTGGGTGGTGAGCAGTCTTCCCATCACAGTTTGAGATGTGCTGGCTTAAAGACATGCTCCTTGTGATCAGGTAGAAAAAACAGTTGACGGTGACGGAAGTTATAAAATTTTTCTGTTGGCTTCTGCTCCCCCCCGCTTTTTTTAGCCTTCTTTTTTATTTAGTTTACTGTATTCCTGGTCGTGCACTGGACCCATAGGCAAATTGCTTACCCTCTCTGAACCTCAGTAGAGAGTGTGTGAGGATCAGAAGAAGTACGCCACAAGCCCAGCAGGCCAGTGGCATGCTGTGAATGTCTGCTGTGAGGACTGACTCCCTGAGTCGAGGCTACTTTTTTCATGAGTGAACCGCAAAATGCTAAAATCCAGTGGTCTGAGTATCAGTCTTGAGGGACTCCTTATGATTGTTAAGCTATGGAGTTCCCACTTGCTCTTTGGAGCAGTTCAAAGCAGTGTTCAGTGTGTTGTTGTGTTAGCTGGACTAAGGGTCTCACAGGTCTTAAAACTTTAATGAGACAGTCTGTTTTGAGCCAAGGGAGCAGGTTCCTTTTTAAAGTTTATTTTTATTTGATCTGCTTTTAGTGGAGGAATGGGTACTGTCATTACTTAAATTTTCTCTTTTCTGAAAGCATTTCTCTCCCTTCTCCCCGTCTTTGTTTTTCTCCTTTGAGTAGCCAGAAATAGTGATTCCAAATTGACATGGTCCCCTGGTTCAGTTACAAACACCTCTCTGGCTCATGAGCTGTGGAAGGTCCCTCTGCCACCTAAAAACATCACTGCTCCGTCCCGCCCACCTCCGGGACTGACTGGTCAGAAGCCACCCTTGTCTTCGTGGGATAATTCTCCCCTTCGAGTAGGTGGAGGATGGGGAAATTCTGACGCCAGGTATACCCCAGGTAAGACAACGTGCAAGACGGTGGTTTCTTGTGGTTCATTCACTGAACACCAGCCAGAACCAGCAGTCTAGTTTAACAGACCTGAGAAGGAGACTACTGCGTTGTCCTCTATAAAGTAGGATTAGAATGTAATGCAGCATAAGATTCCTAGTTCATTACTGTCTTCGGCTATGCTTTTGAGAGTCTTCAATTTTACTTTAAATTTTGCCCACGTTACTTGGGTTTCCCCAGAAACAACATACCCGTCAGCAGTGAAGTTAGTAGAATGGGGACCCCTCCTTTCAGAAGCTGCTCAAGAACTCATCTCATTCGGTGTAGTAACTTCCTGTATGTGGCAGACTTGTGTTGACACCACGTCACATGGAGAAGTATCATCTGATGAACCCGGGGTCAGTGGGGATAGCCCATCTGGGCCTTTAAGGATGGGGCCTGTTTTGGAGTGAAAGCTTGGCCTGTACTTAGGATTATCAGAAAATTTATTGATTAAACAGGGACAGTTCAGAGTGAAAGGGGGTGCTGTTAATTAACCATACAGGCCTAAAGCGGCCTGTCCTAGGAACCCTGGGACAAATGATTCCCACCCCCCTGCTCCTTCTCTAAACATCTAACACGGGATCACGTCCCCGCCGCCTCCCCCAGCGTACACTGCACACACAGCCACAAACATGGCTCAGGGCTCATCTGCTCCCCTGTCCCCAAAGTGCACGAAGTTTTCTCATCTCCAGGCTGAAAATTGTAGTGAAACCTCATTAATAATAATTTCCGATCTTTAGACCAGTGATTGGTTGAAATAAAACTTAAAATGTTTCCTTAGAGGGAAGGTTTTAATTATGTGAAAAGAACACTTGAGTCTCTTCCAGGTTACTAAATGCAAGTTAGCTTGGTGTGATGTGTTAGCGATTCTTTCAGGCCGCAGGCATCTTCTGGGTGCCAGCTCACCCCCTGGCGGTGCATGATGAGGGGGCGTCATAAAGGTGGCCTAGGAGCCCTGACCTTCAGGGTGGTGGATAGAGTCGGGCGGGATCAGGAAGCCTGTGTGAGTCAGCCACGTCAGCAGAGGGACAGCGTAGGCCAAGGCGCCGAGAGCTGGGAAAACACAAGGTTTCCTGTTGAAGTCGGAGCTTGGCCAGGGTTGGGGTGGTGCTCAGGGAGTGCTGAGCGGCCTTCAGCTGTGACATGTAGCCGTCTTCTAAAGGGTTTCTGAGGTTCTTCTGAACAGCTTTAGACAGGAGTGACCGGATCATGTCTTGAGCTCGGCTGGTGGGAGAGGGAGACGGTGCCTTGGGGCCGGACAGGAAAGCCAGATGCAGAGCCCCTATCGTAGCCCAGACTAAACAAGGAATGTCTGGGTGATCGCAGGCTCTTAAATCCCCTCTAACTTCGCACCCTGTGGGACGTGCGTGCAAAGTCATCCAGCACCTGAGATGATCATGAAGTTAGGCTATTCCCCAAGTAGGGAATAGGTTTAGCTTTATAAATGGGAAGAGCCCAAAGGCATCTGGCCTTTGGTTCACTCGCCCACCGTGATGAATTGACAGCCCTCTGAGCCCCTCACCCCCAGAGGCTAAGCCATGTGCCCCAGGAATTAGCTGCTGGTCAGAGCTGGAGTGAGGTGGCATCCTGGCCTGCGGGGAGCATACCCCAGGTAGAAGCACAGGTGAGTAAGAAGGAAGGAGACAGACGCCCTGAGCCCAGGTGATCCTTCTGGATCTCTGCAGTGTAACTGGGCTGTGTTTGTCCTGAATAGTCATTCGGGCCAAAGTCTGGCAAGACTGACTTGTCCTTTTTCTTCCTTCTTTAGGTTCCAGCTGGGGTGAGAGCAGCTCAGGGAGAATAACAAATTGGCTTGTTCTAAAAAACCTTACACCTCAGGTAAGAACATCAGGTATCCTGGTAGATGGTGTCCTGGTTCCAGGTCGCATGGAAGCAAAGGTTTCCATGCCGGTGTGAGTCTGAGATGAGGACTGCCCGGGCCTGCTCAGCGGACTGAACAGGTGTCAAGGCCTGGCAGAGAATGGTCTTCGGATACCTCAGGCAGGCTGGTGGTCTGATCCTGTGGTTCTTACGCTATGAAATGCACGGGAGCTGATCAAAACCAGAGTTCTAGATCTCACCCCACAGACCCTCATGTAGCAGACCTGGGCTAGGACCAGGGGTCTGCATTTCAGGACGTTCAGATGAGTTTAATGCAGGTGGTCCTTGTACCGCATTTTGAGAAACCGTGTCTGCCTGTTTAGATGAGAACATTTTCTTAGTCCCTGGACGACCCCCTCCTCTGGAGGCTGGGTGTTAAGAGCCCACCCCCCTCCTCCCCAGGGAGCAGTGCCTTGATGAATCCTGTCCTCAGGGCAGGGAAGAGAGAAGACCTGAAGCCACAGCAGGGGCAATGGCTAACTAAAGAATTGGGGATCTGGGGAGTGCCCCGGAGTCTAGAGGCCACAGAGGTACGGCTCTGGGACCAGCGGAGGCGGGGAGGGAGGCACTGTGCCCGTGACAGCAGTGAGTCCCAGTGCAGAGTGGCACCAGGAGTGAAGGACCTTGGGCAAGAGAGAGAACCAGAGTCCCAGCCTGGGACCACCTCCCCGGACGGTCCCCGCGGCGGTGCGTCTAACTGGCAGCTCCCCGGCTCTGTCTCCTAGATTGATGGCTCAACTCTGCGTACTCTGTGCATGCAGCATGGCCCACTGATAACATTCCACCTGAACCTCCCACATGGAAACGCTTTGGTCCGTTACAGTTCAAAAGAAGAGGTAGTGAAGGCACAAAAGTCTCTGCACATGTAAGTTGCCCGTTCTGCGCAGGTGCCTGGAAAATGCCCCTGGGGTCGCAGTTTCGGAATCCTTGTTAGGGCCCCCTCGGGCAGCTGGAAGTGCGGCCGGTGACCCTGCGCACCACCCCTGGGCCGCCACGTGCGGCCCGGCAGTGAGCACCTCAGAGCAGCTGCGGCCTCCTGTGTTTTGGCTCCAAGGACAGCGTTCAGAAGGGAGCGCATCACCCCAGATCAAAGTGGCCCTAGAAAGTCCCTTAAATTGCCAGTTAGGAGACAGGACGTGATCTTGACGCCTCAGCAGAGCTGGGTGGCATGTCTGGGTCGGGAGAGCCCTGGGCGCTGGGGCGCACGCGGGCTGGCGGGAGGGCCCTCGGCATCCTTGTGTGCCCTGCCCTCTGCTTTTCCCCCCGACTGTGGCTCACACCCCGCAGCTGGCCCCCCGTCTTCACCAGGCCCACTTGTGTCTCTCTCCTCCAGGTGTGTACTGGGGAACACTACTATTCTTGCTGAGTTTGCCAGTGAAGAGGAGATCAGTCGTTTCTTTGCACAAAGTCAGTCTCTGACCCCTTCTCCCAGCTGGCAGTCTCTCGGGTCCAGCCAGAGCCGGCTGGGCTCCCTCGACTGTTCCCACTCATTCTCCAGCCGGACCGATCTCAATCACTGGAATGGTGCTGGGCTGTCGGGAACTAACTGTGGAGACCTTCATGGCACTTCCCTCTGGGGGACCCCACATTATTCCACAAGCCTGTGGGGTCCTCCCAGCAGCAGCGACCCCCGGGGAATTAGCAGCCCATCCCCCATTAATGCTTTTCTTTCTGTTGACCACCTGGGTGGGGGTGGAGAGTCCATGTAACAGTGTAGACTAGGCTCACGAACTTCGACCTCAAGCCGCGAAAGAAAGGAGCACTAAGTTGGGCTCGCCGCCTGCAGCCAGGGGCCACCTGTGGGAACAGCTATTCTCTGCACATTTTCCACTTTGTTTTCCCTGAAACATATCAGTTTGAATACTTGAATCATGCAGGCCAATATTATAATGTGAAAAGGTATCTATCTATTTACACTCCCAAATAGCGCCATACATGCTAAGCCGTATAGAATGAGCTCACTTGTGTATATTCATCATGTTTAGCCTTTGAGTTCTCTTTTTTTTTCTCCCCCCTTCCTACCCCTCCCCCCCCATTCATTCTTTTTCTCTTCTTTTTGCAAACAAGTTTTTTGGGCTGATAATGTATGAGCTTTTAACTTTGCACTGAAGGGTGTTCTCTCCGTCTACTCGGCAATATGGGGAGGGCAGCCGTTCCAGTGTAAATGTTTACTCAAGGATGTTCTTAAGGTGTGCGCTCTCTACTATGCCTTGATGTTTGCCTACCTTATTGTGGTATCGTGGAGTTTAAAAGATCAAGTTATGATACTGACTTAGGACTATAAATGAAAGTATTGCACCAGTTTTTTCATGTTATAAAACTAAAGAATTTCACTCTGCAGTTTGAAAAACTGTGGCCACAGCTGTGACTTGCAGCCCACCTGCCACCCAGGACGGGCCCTGCACTTTGAATAGGCTTTCCATTTTGTTTTGAAGGTTCCCACGTTGAGCCTTCTTGTTTACAGATTTTTTTGTTTGTTTTTTGAGAAAAAAAAAAATGTTTACTCTTCCATCATTTAAAAAAAAATTAAAAGACAAAAAAAAAAATGGAGGATGATTTAAAAGATGCTTTCTATCTCTGGGAAAAAGGAGCAGCATTTGGCCATGTTCTTTTGTTTTTCTATTCCTGTCCTAAATCAAAGAGCATGGTTCTCAGGAAAACCAGTTCCCCAGTTTAAAAAAACAAAAAAAAAACACAAAAAAAAACTCCTTGTAGTTTCTTATAGGAAAAAAGAAAAACCCCAACTTTTAGCACTGATACTACATATTGCTCTGTTTAAGAATTTTCTCTGCCAAAAAAAAAAAAAAAGAAAAAAACAAAAAAATGCTTAAAGCTGGAGTTTGAGATTCTGCTTTCAGATGCTGTCTTTTTATTAGTGAGTGATGATGGTTTGCTAATAATCAATAGGTAATAATTTTTTGTAATCCCATCAAGTGGCTCTCTGTTTCCGCTCTCGTGACTGTGTTAATGTTTAACTGTTGTACCTTAAAGCCGAAATCAGTAACTATGCATACTGTAACCAAGATATTGGGCTTACAGAATTGTTCGTTGTATAAAGAAAATTTTAAATGTTGTTGCAAACTAACGAGTTACACCATTTTTAAAATTTCTTTCTCCCCACCCCCCCCTTTTTTTGCCCACAAATGGTATTATAATGCTTGCTTAGTCAAAGAAGAGAGACTAAACAAGGGTAAAAATTTTAACAGTACAGAATTTGCCATCATTTCATTGCCTTGATTCTAACTGTTTGTGTCCTAAGATGCAAAAGAAGTCAGTGGCTTTTAACTGTTTACAAATAGAATGTGATTGTAAAATGTACAGTTTGGTTGTGTTTGAATTATGAACTTTCTTCAGATATAATAAACCATGACTTTTTGGCTGCTCAACATTAACTGTCTCTTTTTTGTGAATTTATTTGTACGCTCTTTTTTATAACGAAAGTTTCAAAGTTGCTATGTATGAGGGTTCTCATAGAGCAACCGAGTTAAAAAAAAAATCTAAGCAAATATTTGAACATTTTATCCGAACTTATTCACAATTTCACCCTGAAATAATGTGAGAACAATGGGAAACTGTTGCTTGCTCCTTCCTACCCTCTCTGAGCATCTTTGGGATCTTGTTGCTCAAAACTCTCCTGTGACTTCATCTTCCCCACCATTTGTGCCCATCTCAAGCCTCAGCAAGAGACCATTTGGAACATGAAGCTTAATGACTTGACAGTGTTCTAGTGTTAACTCTCATACCTCTGTTACAAAATGAGAAATGCCACAGCCTGGACTGGCCTTTTTCTTCCCCCTTCACGGCCCTCGCTCCTCACCGCAGGAGCTGCGGGGGCAGAACCTGTGTATGTATTTCAGCGTATGACTTCAGATCATGCTCCAACTTGCCAGGTGTAAGCTAATGTTGTTGGACACCTTAATATAAGCAAATGTTGTTCAATGCATTCAATGTATATTGACTTCCATACTGGTTTTTCCAAAAACCAAAGGTAGCTTTGAAAAACCACGTCTGGAAATGTTTGGAACGTTAAGCTGATTGACCTTTTGGGGCTTTGAGTAGTATATAATTGACTTCATAACTGCGTTAATTGTATTGTTAAAGTGTTTGGGAGTTTTTTGCGCTTGTTATGTGGAAATAAAGTGTTTGATTTAAAAAATTAAGAAGTGGTATGGTGTTTGCCTGGTCCTTAAACAGTTCTAGTCCCTAAATGACTATGTTCCTCCTAAACCTTCCTTAATCTCTCTCAAGTGCCCGCTCCTTAGCCTAGATGGTTAGTCTGACCGTGACAGTCCCCTGGCTCAGTGACCTTGAGTCACTAACCGCCTCTGAGAGTTGCTCTAAACATTTTAACGCCTCCAGCCATGTGTTTCCAAATCTAGCTCCCGGGAGCTATACAGCTCCTCCTCCCCTGGACGTGTCCTGGGCTCTAGACATCCTAGCTGCTCCCTGAGGGCCTGCCCAACACTGCCTTCTCCTTGAAGACAGTAATCCGCTGGGGTCAGCTTGCCTGGACTGGCAGCCAAAATCCAGACTCTGTCCTGTACCAAACTGAATCTGTTTTGGGTGCAATAGAAAAGGATAATTTGGTTGCTTTGCCAGGCAAAGGGGGACACAGAGGGCTGATAACCCTCAAGATTGTCCCAACCCGGAGGGGGTAGTGAGGAGTTAATTATGAAAGGTTCAAAGAGGGTGTGACCCACTCGTGAACATTCTTCTGAGGTTGGTGATGAGACAGTTAGGAGTCAGCACCATCGATTTTCTGATTCCGACCAGTCTGGGATCTGTCTACCTGTTGGTGGGCAGCGTACTGTTAACTTCTCCCACCTGAGCTGCCAGACAGCTCAAAAGTCTTCTGTGTATCCTGTGAGGGGGAACCAGGACCCTGCTCTAAGGCTGCAGTATTGTCTCTTGACTACTCCTCCATTATCTCTGCATCCTCCACCTTCCCTGATTAACAACCATTTGGAACTCAGGGAAGGTTGTGGAGGCTGAATGAAGCCTATTTCCTGCAAACAAGAAATAGGGGGTACAGAAAGGCTTTTGTGCCCAGGAGCCCCACTAGGTCTTCCTGCTCAGTTTCACCACGTCACGGAACCACCTGAATTTTCATAAATTTCATAGTTTTAAAAATCAACTCCTTATGTCAATTTTTTGACAAAAGATGATATCATGACTCTGTATGAAAAAATCAGTGCCACTGGCCATAAAAAAGCTATCCAAAAAACAAACCAAAAAATAGATTCAGTTCTGGGTGGAGACAACCTGTCAAAGCTCAGGGGGAGGAGTGAAGTCTTTGCAGAGGAGTTAAAGGCATAGCATCATGGAGGACCCACCCTTTATAAATGTTTATATTTTTTAATTCATTTGGCTGCACCAGGTCTTAGTTGCAGCTCACAGGATCTTCAGATGCCACATACGAACATTTAGTTGAGGCATGAGATCTAGTTCTCTGACCAGGGTTTGAACTGGGGTCCTCTGCTCGGAGTATTAGCCACTTGACCACCAGGGAAGTCCCTGTTTCTCTTTTTAAATTTTATGTTATTTATTTTTGACTGCGCTGGGTCTTTGTGGCTGCGCAGGGGCTTTCTCTAGCTGCCACCGAGGGGGACTTATCATTGCAGCACCTTCTTTTGTTCAGGGTGTGGGCTCTAGAGCATGCGGTCAGCGCATAGGCTTAGTTGCCCGCAGCATGTGGGATCTCCCAGACCAGGGGTCTAAGCCAGGCCCCTGCATTGGCAGGCAGATTCTTATCCAGTGGACCACCAGGGAAAGTCCTGTTTATTTATTTATTTATTTTTGGCTGTGCCACACAGCAGGCACGATCTTAGTAGCCGGAATTGAACACACACTTCCCTTCAGTGGAAGCAGCACCATAATCACTGAACAGCCAGGGAAGTCCCTTTTTTAAGAAATGTTTTTGCTTTTTTATTTCTTAGAATACCCACACTTTAGAAATTGCTCTTCGGGGATGTCTGCGGTGTGTACAGGCGGTCAAGGATAACTCCCAGCCTCATCCACTGGGCCCCGCCCTGAGGCCTTGACTCAGCGTTCCCTGTCTCCACTGAGAAAGGCTCCCATGACCACTGACGGCCTAGGCAGCTGGAGTAAAACCCATGTCCTTGAGGAGGTGGCATTTGAGCAGATCCCTAAGGGCATTGAAGCAACAGCCAGGCGTGGGGCAAGATCAGTCCTGCAGGCCAGGAGGGCGTCAGTGTGAGCCAGGGGGACGACATGGGAGACCAGCCCGAGAGGAAGCTGGGGACAGCGCCTGCTCCTCTGTGGCTGCCTGCTAGCATCACCCGGGAGCTAGAAGGAGGTCCCCACTCTGGCCCCACTGCAGACGTGTTTTAAAACCTTGATGGAACCCTGGCCCTTGACTGTAGAAGGACAGCGTCCTAACCACTGGACCACCAGGGAATTCCCTTCTATATTATTTCTTTTATAACTGTATGTGAATCTACAATTCTCCCAAGAAAAATTTCCATCTGAAATGTAAATTAAGCTCTTTCTAAAGGAGTGATCGTCAAATCATTTTCTTGATGGAGCAGATATTTTTAACACTGCTTTTGGACAAATGCTAGAGTTCCTGATTTCTGTCCCTCGGAAAAGTAATAGAGGTAAAACTGATTCTCTGGCTGCTATAGAGGATCTCTTTAAAAACTCTGTACCTATTTTTATTTTGGCCTCACTGTGCAGCTTGCAGGATCTCTGTTCCCCAATCAGGAATTGAACCTGGGCCACTGTAGTGACAGCCTGGAATCCTAACCACTAGGCCTCCAGAGAACTCCCCAAAATTTTTATGAATCCCTGCCTCATTGGATTTTGGCAAAGGGGTAAATAATAAATTCACAACAAAAAGGAAAAAAAAAAAAAAAAAAAAGTTTATAGCCATCCTAAGGCCGTCCTGAGATTTCCTGGCTGTGCTGGATGTGCTGGGTCAGGATCCCAAGCAGGTCCCAGCGCTCAGCAAAGGATGCGTACCACATGCTCAGTCATTTCAGTCATGTCTAACTTTTTTTGACGCTATGGACCACGACCCGCCAGGCTCCTCTGTCCCCGGGATTCTCCAGGCAAGAATACTGGAGTGGCTTACCAAGCTCTCCTCCAAGGGATCTAATGACCCCCTCCCAAGTGTGCATCAGAGACTTCAAGCCCTTGTTTGTACTTCCTAGAGTCACTAATTTCATTTCTGTTTCAATATTTTTCCTATAAAAACACAGATAAGTGATTACAAATTGATTTTTGAATACAGTTAAGGCCTAGCCATGACTATAGGCCCTTGTTACATAAGCATCAGAAGTTCCATTCTTGGAAGGGACAGGGGTAAACCTATGGCTGATTCATGTTGATGTTTGGTAGAAACCAACACAATACTGTAAAGCAATTATCCTTCAATTAAAAATAAATAAATTAGAAAAAATGTCCCATTCCTCAGGAATTTAGTTTTCAAGTATTTCATTATTTTGAATTTTTCATTCAATAACATTGTCTGGTTTTATTGGGCTAGTTATTATCATCCCCCTGCTAGATATAACAAGTAACCCTGGTTTGCTAAGGTTGCCTTGTAAATAAACACATTCAGGTTTTACTTTTTTTTTTTTTAAATCAGGCCATTTTTTACTCCAGGGAGGGTCGAAAGGCTGGGAGCACAATGAGATTCAAGTCCTTCTCCCAGCCAGGATCTCTCCAGATTCGCAGTCCCTGAAAAGCAAGATTTACTTTTTAAATGACTCACATTTAAAGACAACTTTAGGGACTTCCCTGGTGGTCTGGTGGTTAAGAATCTGCCTTCTAATGCAGGAGACAAGTTATTCAATCCCTAGTTGGGAAATAAAGATCCCACAGGCCGTGGGGCAACTAGGCCTGAGTGCCACGGCTACTGAGCCTGCCCGCGCTAGAGCCTGTGCTCCGCAACAACGAAGACCCAATGCAGCCAAATTTTAAAATTTTTTAGATACTTTAATAAATAAATATGATGAAAGTGAAATGGTAGTCGCTGAGTCGTGTCCGACTCTTTGCGACCCCACAAACAGTAGCTCCTCTGTCTACGGAATTCTCCAGGCAAGAATACTGGAGTAGGTAGCCAGTCCCTTCTCCAGGGAATCTTCCTGACCCAGGGATTGAACCCAGATCTCCTGCATTGCAGGCAGATTCTTTACCATTTGAGCCACCAAGGAAGTCCCAGAAATATGATGGCACTCCCCTTATTAAAAAATAAAGACAGTCTTAGTTATATACATAGCAGTTCAGGTGATGGGCAGAAATGGGACATCCTGAGTGACTAAGGACAGGCGGCACGGCCAAGGGACAGCTCTTCCCACCAGCACACCTGTGCCCTTGGGAGTAACAATTTGGACTTCCTTGGCTGTTCAGTGGTTAATACTCTGAACTCCACTGCAGGGGGCGTGGATTCCATCCCTGGTAGGAAACTAAGATCCCATATGCCTGGAGGTGTGGCAAAAAAAAAAAAAAGAGTAGATAAATAACCTTTTATTGGTCTTTTATGGCCTTTGAAATTACACCACTCTGGATTGAAATTCTCATCAGACCATCTACTAGCTCAGTCCCTGACCCCTAACATCCAAAATCCTTCTGCTTGGCCTTCAGAAGAGATCTTTAATCAGACCATCTCTCCACCCCCAGCGCCGCGACCTCAGCCAGGACGTCTCCTGCTTTCCACCCACTCTGTCCACCCGCCTCACGATAGCTAGGGTGAGCTTTGCCTTTTGTCCTTTTACAAACCACCATAGGGACTTCCCAGGTGGTCCAGTGGCAAGGACTCCGCGCTCCCAATTTAGGGGGCCTGAGTTTGAGATCCCTGGCCAGGGAACTAGACCCCACATGCCGAAGGTAAAAGGTACTGTGCATGCTGCAACAAAGACTGACGATCCTGAGTGTCAGAAGTAAGTCCTGGTGCAGCCAAATATATATATATTTTACACTGACATAATGTTCATACAATGCAGGAGCCCAGTTCTAAAGCGTACCACTCAGTGGGTTCATGAGTGCATGCACTCACGTAGCCCTCATCCCACCAAGATAAAAGCCGTGCCCATCACCCTAGAAAGTCCCCTTGTGCCCCTGAACTCTGGGGCTTCAGCTCCGTCACATCACCAGCATGTTTATGACCCTCTGATGACTTTCTGTAGCGCTTAGGAAAAAACCCAGACCCCTTACCATGGCCTGCAAACTGGCGTGTCTAACCCTGTCACCCTTGTCCTCGCCTGCTCTCCTCTCCTCAGCCCTCCCCAGACCCCCTTGCTCTCTCCCACGCCGGGGAATCACCTCTTCCTCCGAATCAGTCTCTCCCCAGGCGTTCAGCTGGCTACTCCTGATCCTACTCCAAGCAAAGACGCCTGTGCACGGAAC
Organism: Cervus elaphus; assembly: GCF_910594005.1. NCBI lineage: Eukaryota > Metazoa > Chordata > Mammalia > Artiodactyla > Cervidae > Cervus > Cervus elaphus. The sequence goes on from NC_057824.1 coordinate 36,515,881, forward strand.
GCCTTCCCAACCTTCTCTCGAATAGGCCCCTCCCACCCTCTGTCCAGAACAGTGGTTCTCAACTGGAGGTGATGTTGGCCCCACCCCAGGGGATAGTTGGGATGTCTGGAGACCTTTTTGGCTCTTACGACAAGGGGGTGGGGGGAGAGCCTGCTCCTGGCATCCAGCAGTTAGAGACCAGGGATGCTGCTCTATGTCCTTGAAATGTACAGGATGACCCACAGACACACACACACACAGAGGAAGGGATTATCCAGCCACAGAGGATGAGAAGCCCAGGTCTAGCACATGCCCTGTTTTATTCCCTTCAGAGCATCTCTCAGTATCTCCAAGGAGTCCCTGCACCTTACCTCCTTCCAGAACGCATGCATTGTCATCCTCCCATCCGACTGCAGTGAGATCAGATCCAGTCACTCCCCAGCTTCCAACCCTTCGAGGTCCCCGCTGCTTTTGGCAAAACTGCAAGCTCCTTCCCGTGGCCTTTGAGGCCCTGCTGGACTGGCCCTGTCGGCCTTGACCTCACCTGTCGGCCTTGGCCTCACCTGTCGGCCTTGGCCTCACCTGTCGGCTCCTCTACCAGCTCACTGTCCACCCGCTGGCTTCCCGCCAGCCTTTGGCTCCCTGTGGGGGACAGCTGGATGCTCTCCACCCCCCGCCCCTGCCAGCTCCTCAGGCATCTCACACGGGACTGGGGACATCCTTCTCCTCCAGTCACAGCGGGGGGAGCAGCCCTTCCCTCCAAGACATCCTGAGAAAACTGAATGAGTCCGTGTATTCAGGGTTGGGGAGATAGAGGCACCCTTTGGGGGACGGGGATGCAGGGTCCCTGGAGAGGCGGGACCAGGGTGACGGAGAGGGGACTAAGGTACCTGGGGTGTGAGATGGAAGAAGGCACTCACTCCCAAGGGCACTTGAACAGCCCTGACAGCGAGAGGCTCCATCCTGGGGGAGGGGACAGGCTAAGGAAGGAGAGCTCCATCCTGGGGACAGGCTAAGCAATGGGGGATCCACCCTGGGGCAGACAGGCTAAGAAAGGAGGTCTCCACCCTGGTTGGGGAGGGAGCAGGGTAAGGAAGAGGCTTTCCATGAGAATGACCATTAGAAAGATATGGGAGAGGGGAGATCTTCCCTGGTGGTCCAGTGGCAAAGACTCCAAGCTTTCAATGCAAGGGGCCCAGGTTCAATCCCCAGCCAGGGAACTAGATCCTGCAAGCCACAACTAGGAGTTCACATGTTGCAACTAAAGATCTCACGGACTGCACCTGGTGCAGCCAAATAAATACACTTTTTTTTTCTCTTTTTTTAAAGAAAAGAGGGGTAACTCATTCTGCAGTGACCTGGCCCTCGGCCATCTGCCCCTGTCCTTGGAGCAAGCAGGAAAAGAGAATTTCAAGAGACTGGAGGGTGAGCCAGATGGTGCCAGGGACAGCTGGGCTTCTCTGCTCCTGACCTCCAAAGGATGGCATTTCAGAGGGGTTGAGGGAGTCCAAATACAGGAGCTAGGCCACCTAGCTTCCCCAGGTGGGCAGTTGGCTGGGCTGTGGGTGTGCCTGGCGGTGGGGAGAGAACTTGAGGGGGCGGTACAGGGGACGGGGTGCCCTGCAGGCGCCAGGAAAAGCCCACCCAGACCAGGATGGTCACAGGGGAGAGAGCACTTTCTTGGAAGAGTCAAGGAAGAGGGTTCTGAAAACCAGAAGGGAAGGAGGGGAGCAGGAAGTTCAACTGTAGGTGGAGAGCAGAGTTTCAAACTAGACAGGGTGGAATCTGGGATGGTTAATTCTACATGCCAGTTTAGCTGGGCCATGGTCAAATATTATTCTGGATATTTCTGTAAGAGTACTTTTAAATGTATAGACTTTTTAAAAATAGAAAGAAAATTAAAGGGACTTCCCTGGTGGGCCAGTGGTTAAGACATCGCCCTTCCACTGCAGAAGGCACAGGTTTGATCCCTGATCAGGGAACTAAGATCCCACATGCCAGGGGACACAGCCAAAAATTAAATAAATAAATAAAAAGAAATGAATTCTGACAGCAGTTGGCCTTTGGACTTGAAATTCACTGTTGATTCTTCCTGGGTGTCTGGACTGCTGAACTACACCATAGATTTTGGATTTGCTGACCTCTATAATTGCATAAGCCAATTGCTTAAATGTCCTATTGTTTCTGTTTTCCTAGAGAGCCCTAACATAGAATCTTAAATTCCAGAGTGAGACTGTTTTCATGACAGAAAGCAGTTGAGCTATTAGATGTAGAACAGTTAGGAGTAGTGATCAGACAAACTAAAGCTGGTTTAAGTGTATGCCTCCAGTGGGTTGCAACTTCTGGAAAAAATTAATTGTATTTTTGTCTTAATTGATCTACTTTCATTCCAAGAGCATTCACTTCTTCTTCTTTTTCTAACAACTTTATTGAGAGATAATTCACATGCCATAAAATCCAGTGGTTTCTAGTATAGTCACAGTTGTATAATCATCACCACGGTCAGGGTTAGAACATTTCATCATTAGCAGTCACCCTCCCTCTCTTCTCCATCTGCCAGCCCTGGGAAACCACTAATCTACTTTCTGCTACTATAAATTTGCCTGTTTTGGCCATTTCATATAAATGATCTTTATTATCCAATATGTGGCCTTCCATGTCTGGCTTAATGTAAATTTCATGTAGCATAGTGTTTTCAGCGTTCATCCATGTTGTTGCACGTATCAGCATTTCCTTCTTTTTACTTATTTATGTATTCATATTTAATCATGCCACGCGGCATGCAGGACCTTAGTTCCCGATTGAGGATTGAAACTGTGTCCCCTGAGGTGGAAGCTCAGAGTCCTCACCACTGGACCACTAGGAAATCCCCTCCTTCCTTTTCAAAATGAAATAATATCCTGACAGTGTGATCCAGCCATTTCCCACCTAAGTGTTTAGTTATGCTGTTGTTCACACCGCTTTATTTACAGTCACCCCAAACTGGAAATAAGCTAAATATCCACCAACAGATGAACAAAAAAACAGATTGTGATACATCCACACAATGAAATTATCATGAAAAGAATATGTATATAAATATATGTATAACTGAATCACTTTGCCGTACAGCATAATTTAACAAAACGTAAATCAACTATACGTCCACTAAAATTTTTTTAATTAAAAAATCAAAGCAATCAAGCTATCACAGTCATAGATAAATCCAATAACATGGATGAATCTCAAAATATGATGCTGAGTGAAAAAATGCCAGACAAAAAAGAGTGCATGCAACCTAATCCTGTTTATAAAAAATTCTAGAACATGTACACTAGTCACTAGTGACAAAAACTGTATCAGTGATTGTCTGGAGACGGAGTGGGTGCCAGGAAACATTGGGGGTGGTGGCTATTATCCTGTGTCATTGGTTTCATAGGTGCAGGTGCATATGTCAAAACTCATCCACTGTCTTTGACATAAATGATAGCAATATATTTTTTGGATCTGTCTCTCCTAAGACAAAGGAAATAAAAGCAAAAATAAACAAATGAGACTTGGCTTTTGCACAACAAAAGAAATCATCAGCAAAATGAAAAGACAACCTAATGAATGGGAGAAAATATCTGCAAATGATATTTAACAAGGGGTTAACATCCAAAATATATAAACATCTCATACCACTCAACGTGAGAAAACAACCTAATTTTTAAAAATGGGCAGAAGACATGAATAGACATTTTTGCAAAGAAGACATGCACATGGCCAACAAGCACATGAAAAGATGTGCTCTCAAGGTCACCAGTAAAGATAGAAATGCAAATAATCAAAATCACGGAGAGAAAAATTTATGTTTATTTTTTCTTGTCTTGCCTTAAAATGCAAATTTTATTTCATCCCTTATGCTAGCTAAGATATGAAAGCAATCTAAGTGTCCACCAAAAAATTGAGGGAATGGATAAAGAAGATGTGGTTGGTGTTTATACAATAGAATACTGTAGTGTGCTATGCTTAGGCTCTCAGCTGTGTCCGACTCTTTGTGACCTCATGGACTGTAGCCCACCAGGCTCCTCTGTCCATGGAATGCTCCAGGCAAGAAAACTGGAGCGGATTGCCATGCCCTCCTCCAGGGGACCTTCCCAACCCGGGGATCGAACCCAGGTCTCCCACTTGCAGGTGGATTCTTTACCAGCTGAGCCACCAGGGAAGCCTGCAGTAGAATACTGCTGCTGCTGCTAAGTCGCTTCAGTCGTGTCCGACTCTGTGCGACCTCATAGACAGCAGCCCACCAGTCTCCCCCGTCCCTGGGATTCTCCAGGCAAGAACACTGGAGTGGGTTGCCATTTCCTTCTCCAATGCATGAGAGTGAAAATTGAAAGTGAAGTTGCTCAGTCGTGTCTGACTCTTAGTGACCCCATGGACTGCAGCCCACCAGGCTCCTCCGTCCATGGGATTTTCCAGGCAAGAGTACTGGAGTGGGGTGCCATTGGCTTCTCCACAGTAGAATACTACTCAGCCATAAAAAAGAATAGAATGTTGCCATTTGTAACAACATGGATGAACTTGAGGGCTATTGTGCTTAGTGAAGTAAGTTGGATAGGGAAAGATAAATACTGTATGATATCTCTTATGAGTGGAATATAAGAAATAAAACCAGTGAACATAATAAAAAAGAAACAGACCCACAGATCTAGAGAACAAACTAGTGGCTACTAGTGGGGAGAAGGAAGAGGCAAGACAAGGGTAGGGGATTAAGAGATACAAACTACTATGTGCAAAATAAATAAGCTACAAGGATGTATTACACAGCTCAGGAAACATGGCTAATATTCTCTAATACCTACAAACAGTGTAACCTTTAAAATTGTGAATCACTATGTGGTACACCTGAAACTTATATAACATTGTACATCAGTTGTACCTCAATTAAAAAAAAAAAAAAAACCACATCCTGGGACTTCCCTGGTGGTCCAGGGGTTATGACTTCCTGCTTCCAATGCAAAATGGTGTGGGTTCAATCCCTGGTTGGGGAACTAAGATCCCACATGTTGCATGGCCAAAAAAAGAAAAACTTCATCCATTGGACATTTTATGGGTGTGTGGTTTGTTGTGCCTCAATTATGTTCCCATCTAGCCACTTTTTAGGACTCCTTTCGGTCAGGCTTGCATTAGAAAGTTAATACTCTTGCAAACAGCCCTTTGCTTGCATGACCATTACAGCCGTTCTAGTGAGGAGTAGCCTTGAAGCCATGCAGCCAGACCGCTGAGAGCACAGTCCTTGTTTGCTGTTGGTTTCCTAACCCTTCGCGGGTTTGGGGTTGCAAGGTCTTTTAGCCACTGGTCTGTAAATAAAGAAAATAGCCACCAGGGGGCGTATGGTGATTTCCCTTTTTTTCTAGAAATAGCTTTGCGACATAAGGTTTTCTGAGATTAGCAGGCCTTCCCACCAGAATACTCTAAAATCTTAAAAAAAAAAAAAAAAAGGAATCAAAACCAGCCAAACAAAAAACCCTCAGAAACTCCTGTAAAGATCAGTCTTCCGTGGACCAGCAATCCCCTGCCTAGGGTCTGACCTAGAGGGATTCCAGTCTAAGACGCTGACCACAATCATCACAGGAGCCTTGCTTGTAATAAAAACTGCAGATGGTGGAACCACCCTTCATTAAGGGTACCAGATCAGTCCTTCTATCAATGTGTAAGGACTCCGCCGGAGATTTTGTTAAAAGGCAGAGTCAGAGTCCCTAGGTCTGGGGTGTGGCCAGGTGATGCTCCTGCTTTTGGTTAGACCTCATGTTAGATGTATAGGCTCACTGGCTGGACTAGAGAGACCCCAAACAGCAGCTTCAACCACAGAACCGAGTGGCTATGGCTGGCTGTTAGGTGTCGGGGATGCTTGCCCGAGTTTCTCCATCTGCGCAGTGTTTCTCTCATCCGTATGGCCTGAGACAGCTCCCTCCCACGGGCACATCCCATCCAGGGGGAACACATAGAGCGGTGTGCAGAGGACACACCCCTTCTCTTTAAGGGCAGGACCCTCATGTTGGTGCCACAACCATGCTCACTTCCCACGAGTCAGAGCTTGATCACGCCAGTCTGGGAGGTTGTGACTTGTATGCTTTATTTGGAATGTCATGTCCTCATTTGCCATGTGAACGTCCTGTGATTAGTAAAAAAGAGGAAACTGGGTATTGGGCAGCATCAGCAGTATTTGCTCCAAGAAGGGACTGATTAAATAAACTACAGTTTATCCAGAAGCTGGAATATTCAGCTACTAAGACAATGAGAAAGATACGGGTAAACCACTGCAGAAAGGCATCTCTAACATGGTTAGCAGAAAAAAGAAAAGTACAGCTGCAGAAGATACTATTAGTATAATCTCATTTTTATTTGAGGGAAAATAAAGTCAATGGATCATATATGTAGTCTATCTCTATACTGGTTAATTTTAGAAAGAGTCTGGAATGGTTCACAGGAGGGTACGGTTCCTCAGGTGATTACGTGATGGAGCGGAGTTACAGAAAGAGGACAAAGGACTGTCTTGATTCTTGGGCCACCTACCCTCTCATGGAAAGGATTTGGGACATTTGGTTTCTGAGAGGGGAAGGGTACAGCTACATGTTTGTGAGAGAACCCATCATAAACTATGCCCCAACCAAGGACTGTTCACTCAATTTTCATAATGAACCAATGAGCAAAGGGAGTGGATTTACATTGACTTTCTGTCCAGCACACCCTCCACCTTCTGGAAATACCAATCTTTATTTTCTTTGGGAACAATTCAAGGGCAACAGAGACATCACTTTGCCAACAAAGTGACTATGTCAATATAATCAAAGTTATGGTTTTTCCTGTAGTCACATATGGATATGAGAGTTGGACAATAATGAAGGCTGAACATTGAAGAATTGATGCATTCAATTGTAATGCTTGAGAAGACTCTTGAGAGTCCCTTGGACAGCAAGGGGATCAAACCAGTCAATCCTAAAGGAAATTAACCCTGAATATTCCTTAGAAGGACTGAAGCTGAAGCTCCAATACTTTGGCCACCTGATGCAAAGAGCTGACTCACTGGAAAAGACTCTGATGCTGGGAAAGATTGAGGGCAAGAGGAGAAGGGGATAGAGGATGAGATGGTTGAATGGCATCACTGACTCAATGGATTTGAGTGTGAGCAAACCCTGGGAGATAGTGAAGGACAGGGAAGCCTGGTGTGCTGCAGTCCATGGGGCAGCAAAGAGTCGGACACAACTTAGTGACTTAGCAAGTGAATACCGAGGACAACAGGGACAAAGCACTTGAGCTCTGTGGTCCAGGTGATTGGTTCAGAAATAGGCTTGTGAACCAATAAGATTCAGGCCAGAGACTGTTAGGACTGTTGTCGGATTTGCTGGGAAGTCCTTGTTTCCTACTGGACTTGAACCTGAATGGATGGCAGCTGGAGCCTTTAGGACCATGGTGAAGAAGAAAGCTGCTTGAGAGTGAAGACAAAACCAGAAATCACAGCCAGTGAAATAAAGGCCTGATGGCATGATTTGAGACACTAGGTCCTGCCAGACTGGAAGTTTGGTACATTTCATTGTGTGAGCCGATGTTTTTCTTAAGCTAGTTTGAGTTGAGTTTCTGTTGCTCACACCTAAGAGAGCATTTAATGATACCACTCCCCATTGCCTGCAGAAAAAAAAAGAAAAAAAAAAAAAACAAAAAAACTGTTTTTATTTATTTATTTTACCAGATTGCAGCAGGTTTAATAGTGGCCCCCAAAGATATGCCCGAGTTGCAACCCCCAGAACCTGCAAAGGTGACCTTATTTGGAAAACAATCTTTGCACATATATTTTGAGATGAGATCACCCAGGATTTAAAGTGGGGTCTTGTTTGTTTGTATGTGCTCAGTGGTGTCCTACTCTCTGCAACTCCATGGACTGTAGCCCTCCAGGCTTCTCTGTCTGTAGAATTTTCCATGCCAGAATACTGGAGTGGGTTGCCACGTTCTTTTCCCGGGGATCTTCCTTACCCAGGGATTGAACCCGCAGCGCCCGCACTGGCAGGCTGATTCTTTACCACTGAGCCAGCAGGGAAAGCCCAAAGTCCCACCAGACAGTGTCATAGGGACTTTGTCCTACAGACAGTTGGAAACTTTGTGAGTCAGGGTTCCAGCCTGAAATAGATATCACAGTCCAAAGAATTTAACCAAAGATAGTTTCGTAAAGGGACAGTTGATTGAGATGTAGGCATGATCAGTAAATACCTGTCATAGAGTCACTGTGGGGAACAGTTATTCCTAGGCTGGAAAGAAGGAGGGAATTATGTTACAGAGCTTCTGCAGAGCAGTGGCCATGGAGGAATGAAGACACTGCCAGGACCACAGGGAGGCCGCAAGAGAGAGGGGGTGGTGTGGATGGGGGAAGGACAAATTCCCTGACCACTCTCCGCTACTCTCGGACCTCCCGTAGGTGCCTCTCACTGGCCGAGTCTAATTGCAGGCCAGAGAGAAAGGAGCTCCGTGAAATGAGCCCACTGAAATGAGGCCCAGAGCACAGCGGGAAGAGCAGAAAAGGAAGCCAGGGAGGGCAAAGTGGTTGAACAGAGCAGGCCAACCATCTCCTTCTGCAAGGTTGTAGGGGAAGGACTGGAAGGAGGTTCTCGCCGCTTCCCTTTCGTGTTGAGATGGTCTGGGTTTTGCCATAAGAACCCATTTATAAAAAGACTCTTTGTTTTAAGACCTTTTTTTCCATATGAGTTTTTTTTTTAATCGAAGTATAGTTGAGTTTGAGCAAGCTCTGGGAGATGGTGAAGGACAGGGAAGCCTGGTGTGCTGCAGTCCATGGGGTCGCAAAGAGTTTGGACATGACTGAGCGACTGAACAACACTCTAGCTGACTTGGGCTTCCCCAGTGGCTCAGCGGTAAAGAATCTGCCTGCCAAAAAAATAGAATCTGCCTGCCAATGCAGAAGACTTGGGTTCGATCCCTGGGATTCCCCTGGAGAAGGAAATGGCACCCCGCTCCAGTATTCTTGCCTGCAGAATCCCATGGACAGAGGAGCCTGGCAGGCTACAGTCCATGGGGTCCCAGAGAGTCAGACACAACTAGGGACTGAGCACACATGCACACACACACACGTGTGCACACACACACACACACACACAGTTGATTTACAATGCTGTGTTAGTTTCAGGTCTACGGCAAAGTGATTCCGTTATAAATATATACATACATACACTTTTTCATATTCTTTCCCATTATGGTTTATCACAGGATATTGAATATAGTTTCCTGTGCTATACGGCAGGATCTTGTACAAGGACCTACAATCCAGATAATAAACAGACCCACTGCCTCCAAAAGTTAACTTGTTCCCCTTTGTAATACCCATCTGTCCTGCCATCCCCTCACCCAGGCAAATGTTCATCTGCCGCCACAACAGGTCCATTTACATTTTCTAGAATCTTGTGTAAATGGAAGCATCCCATACGTACTCTCTTTTATCTAGCTTCTTCCCCTCAGCCTACTATTTTGAGATTTTAAGCATGAAAACATGTAATAGAAGCATTTAGAGATTGCTTTGTTCACAATCCTATCCTGTTCGTTTCTTCTTTCAATGGCTTTGACAAAGATATAGAAAGATTACATATTTTATTAAAAGTCTCAAAATAACTTTTCTGGGGGGAGAGGACACACCATTTGGCATTCAGTATCTTAGTTTCCTGACCAGGGATCGAACCCAAGACCCCTGCATTGGGAGCTCAGAGTTTTAACCACTGGGTGACCAGGGAAGTCCCCAAAGTAACCATATTGGTGGTCAGATTGGAGGGCTTTTTTTGTTTTGTTTTTGCCACACCATGTAGCTTGAGGGATTAAGAGATTGTTCCCCAACCAGAGATAGAGCCAGTGTCCCCTGCAGTGGAAATGTATGTGCATGCTAAGTCGCCTCCATCGTGTCCCATTCTTTGCAGCCCCATGGACTGTAGTCTGCCAGCCTCCTCTGTCCATGGAATTTTCCAGGCAAGAATACTGGAGTGGGTTGCCATGCCCTCCTCCAGGGGATCTTTCTGACCCTGGGATCGCACCTGCTTATGTCTCCTGCATTAGCAGGCAATTTTACCACAAGTGCCATCTGGGAAGCCCCAGAAAGGTGGGGGTGGTGGGGGGGGGGGGTAGAGTCCTAACCACTGGCCTGTCAGGGAATTCTCTCAGAGGGTTTCTGAGAATGACATATCTTTGTTACCAGAGAGGTACCAGACTACATTCTTTCCACTGACATTTCCCTAACCAGTTGGCTGTATTGTCTTCTGAAAGGGAAAATTAGGGATGAAAACCTTTCCTGTTAGTGCCCCAAACTCTGGGGATGCTAACTCATTGAGTGATGCTATAGGCTAAGGGACAGCAAAAGTTTTCTGTAAGAGCCAGATGGTAAATATTTTAGGCTTTGCAGCCCACATGGTCTCTGTCACAAGTACTCAAGTCTACCTGTAGCACAAAAGCAGTCAGAAACAAAATGCAAATAAATGGCATGACTGTGTTCCAATAAAACTTTATTTACAACAACAAGCAGGGGGCCATATTTGGCGGGTGAGACTGAGTAGGCCCCCTGTAAAGTTCCTGGGTACAAATCCTTTCTATGTCCCCGTTTCTTGTTTGTAGGAAATAGGCTTTATTCAGCCTCCTTGACCATTCCTAAGTTCCCAAGGGCAGGTTCCAACAGTTGCTAATCAGGAAAGGGAAGGAATGCAGAAACAAGGGAGGAGCAGTCAAGAGACAACAGCCCAGTGTTAAAGCAGGATCTTGGTTCCTCCTTGAGGAACAGACAAAACCATGTCTTTGAACTAAGGCTCCCACCCAGGTGGAAGATGGTAACTTTCCACTGAGCACAAGATCCCTGGAGCACCACCCTGTTACCTCACCACCAACCAATCAGAACAAAGTCACACACCTCCAACCCTCGCCCAAATTTTGTCTATAAAAACTGTTTGCCCAAACCACTGGGGAGTTCAGATGTTTTGAAACTTGAGCCACTTGTTCTTGATTGACCCTCCAATAAGCTTTCTCTGCTCCAAACTCCAGCCTTTTGGTTTGCTTGATCTGTGTGCTGGGTGCATAAACTTTTGCTCCTGTAATAACTATGGCTGTGATGTCAACAGGCACTATGAACAAGGTGACATTTCCTAAGACGCAGCTGATGTTGTTGAATCGCTAAGTTGTGTCCGACTCTGTGTGACCCCATAGACTGTAACCCTCTGTTCATGGGATTTCCCAAGCAAGAATACTGGAGTGGGTTGCTATTTTCCTTCTACAGGGGATCTTCCTAACCCGGGGACCAAACCCAGGACTCACGCATTGCTGGTGAACTCTTTACCATCTGAGCTGCCAGGGAAGTCTAGCAGGCCCCATTATCTACCTTCTCTAATTTGTTCCCACTCCCTACCACAGGCCAAGGCTGTGTGAGGACAGGGAAGGGCCTGGGACTGGAAACCAGACACTCCTTGTTTCCAGGTGATCAGTTTAGTTCAGTTCAGTTGCTCAGTCATGTCCAACTCTTTGTGACCCCATGGACTGCAGCACACCAGGCTTCCCTGTCTATCACTGACTCCCAGAGCTTGTTCAAACTCATATCCATTGAGTTGGTGATTCCATCCAACCATCTCATCCTCTGTCGGCCCCTTCTCCTCCAGCCTTCAATCTTTCCCAGCATCAGGGTCTTTTCCAGTCAGTTCTTCGCATCAGGTGGCCAAAGCACTGGAGTTTCAGCTTCAGCTTCACTCCTTCCAATGAATATTCAGGGTTAATTTTCTTTGGGTTTGACTGGTTTGAGCTCCTTGCTGTCCAGGGGACTCTCAAGAGTCTTCTCCAACACCACAGTTGAAGGCATCGTTTCTCTGGTGCTCAGCCTTTTTTACTATCCAGCTCTCACATCCATACATGACCACTGGAAAAACCATAGCTTTGACTAGATGGACCTTTGTCAGCAAAGTAATGTCTCTGCTTTTTAATGTATTGTCTAGGTTTGTCATAGCTTCTCTTCCAAGGAGCAAGTGTCTTTTAACTTCATGGCTGCAGTCTCCATCTGCAGTGATTTTGGAGCCCAAGAAAATAATGTCTGTCACTGTTTCCATTGTTTCCCCATCTATTTGCCATGAAGTAATGGGACCAGATGCCATGATCTTAGTTTTTTGAATGTTGAATTTTAAGCCACCTTTTTCACTCTTCTCTTTAATTTTCATCAAGAGGTTCTTTAATTCCTCTTTGCTTTCTGCCATAAGGGTGGTGTCATCTGCATATCTGAGGTTATTGATATTTCTCCCAGCAATCTTGATTCCAGCTTGTGCTTCATCCAGCCCAGCACTTTGCATGACGTACTCTGCATATAAGTTAAATAAACAGGGTGACAAAATATAGCCTTGACACACTCCTTTCCTAATTTGGAACCAGTCTGTTGTTCCATGTCTGGTTCTAACTGTTGCTTCTTGACCTTCATACATGTTTCTCAGGAGGCAGGTAAGGTGGTCTGGTATTCCCATCTCTTTAAGAATTTCCCCCTGATAGCTCAGTTGGTAAAGAATCCACCTGTAATGCAGGAGACCCCGGTTCGACTTCTGGGTTGGGGAGATTCCCTGGAGAAGGATAGTCTATCTACTCTAGTATTCTTGGGCTTCCCTTGTGACTCAACTGGTAAAGAATCTGCCTGCAATGTGGGAGACCTGGGTTCAATCCCTGAGCTGGGAAGATTCCCTGGAGAAGGGAAAGGCTACCCACTCCAATATTCTGGCCTAGAAAATTCCATGAACTCCATGGGGTCGAAAAGAGTCAGACACGACTGAGCGACTTTCACTTCACTTAAGAATTTCCACAGTTTGTTGTGATCCACACAGTCAAAGGCTTTAGCGTAGTCAATGAAGCAGAAGTAGATGTTTTTCTGGAACTCTCTTGCTTCTCCTATGATCCAACGAATGTTGGCAATTTGATTTCTGGTTCCTCTGCCTTTTCTAAATCCAGCTTGAACATCTGGAAGTTCTCAGTTCACATACTGCTGAAGCCTGGCTTGAAGGATTTTGAGCATTACTTTGCTAGCATGTGAGATGAGTGCAATTGTGCAGTAGTTTGAACATTCTTTGGCATTGCCTTTTTGAGATTGGAATGAAAACTGACCTTTTCCAGTCCTGTGGCCACTGCTGGATTTTCCAAACTTGCTGGCATATTGAGTGCAGCACTTTCACAGCATCATCTTTTAGGATTTTGAAATAGCTCAACTGGAATTCCATCACCTCCATTAGCTTTGTTCACAGTGATGCTTCTTAAGGCCCACTTGACTTCACACTCCAGGATGTCTGGCTCTAGGTGAGTGATCACACCATTGTGGTTAGCTGGGTCATGAAGATCTTTTTTGTATAGCTCTTCTGTGTATTCTTGCCACCTCATCTTAATATCTTCTGTTTCTGTTAGGTCCGTACCATTTCTGTCCTTTACTGCGCCCATCTTTGTGTGAAATATTCCCTTGGTATCTCTAATTTTCTTGAAGAGATCTCTAGTCTTCCCCATTCTGTTGTTTTCCTGTTTCTTTGCACTGATCTCTGAGGAAGGCTTTCACTGGCTGGCAAAGCACCTGCTAGATGCAGCAGCCAGATCAAGATTCAGAACAATTGCAATAGATGGAAATTTATGAGACATCTCTGCCAGAAATATTGGAAACAGTCACTAAAATAAGAGCACACATTTATTCCACCCTTGCAGAAGAAACTTCAACAGTTTACATGGATTATATTGTTGAAGCCTCACCAGCTCCCCTGTGTGGGAGGCAATACCATTTCTCCTTGTTTAGCAGATGATGAAGAATCTTTGGAGAGTGACTTGCTCAGATCATACACTGAGTGAAGTTTGAAAGCAAAGTCAAATAGAGAAGAGACCTGTGATCGCCGAGGGAGGAGACGGAGGGGAGGGTGGGGAGAACTGGGAGTTTGGGATGAGCAGATGGAAATTATTATTTGTTGCTGTTCAGTCGCTAAGTCGAGTACAACCTTCTTTATGGTCCAACTTTCACATCCGCATATGACTACTGGAAAAACCATAGCTTTGAATAGACAGACCTGTGTCAGCAAAGTGATGTCTCTGCTTTTTAATACACTGTCTAGTATTGTCATAACTTTTCTTCCAAGGAGCAAACATCTTTTAATTTCTTGGCTGCAATCACTGTCTGCAATGATTTTGGAGCCCAAGAAAATAAAATCTGCCACTCTTTCCACTTTTTCCCCATCTATTTGCCATGAAGTGGTGGGATTGGATGCCATGATCTTCGTTACAATTATATAGAATGGATAAGCAGCAAGGTCCTACTGCATAGCACAGGGAACTCTTCACATAATCTATTGTGGAAAAGAATATGAAAAAGACTATATAAACATGTATAATTGAATGACTTTGCAGTACAGCAGAAATTAACATTATAAATCAACTGTATGTCAATAAAATAAGTTTAAAAACTAAAAATAAAAGCAAATTGAAATGTCTTTGCTGCACCGTCAAAGATTAAGAATGTGTTGTGTGTGTGTTTCCAGTGAAGAGGGATAAGAAATGGTGTGTCCTTCCAGAGGAGGACCGCCGGATCCTGACGGCAAATCTTAGTGACCATCATAGGCACAAGCTCTTCCAGATGCTTTGTTGTTCGGTCACGCCAGGTTTCCCTGTCCTTCACTATCTCTTGGAATTTGCTCAAACTTATGTCCATTGAGTTGATGGTGTCATCCATGCAAATGCTTTGCTTGGATGTTTTGGGACAGAAGGCTGTGCTGTTACCACCAGAGTCCCAGTGACGACATGACTGAAGAAATAAAGCCCTCTCAGTTGCATTTCTCAGTCCCCAGGGAGTCTCCCCTTTGGCAACTTCTCTGCTCTGCCAGGGACCCCAGCTGCTGGCCTCCACAGGTGCCTCCAAGACCATTCGATTGTCAGCATCCTGACCAGAGGAAAGGCAGGAAGGAGAGACAGCTCTGGCCAGGGACCTGTCTTAAGCAAGTGAGAGAGAAATCACCAGGATCACACGCCCTCTCAAGCCAGGGGTCCCACCCCGCCACACGTGTCGTGCAGGAAGGGGGAAGGGCAAACGTTACTGGCTAGTGTCCACCGCAGATAATCCTTTTACTCAGTCCTTGTCGTTGTTCAGTCGCTAAGTCTTGTCTGTCTCTTTGCGACCCCGTGGACTACCGCACACCAAGCGCCTCTGTCCTCCACTATCTCCTGAGGTTTGCTCAAATTCGTGTTCATTGAGCTGATGATGCTACCTACCCTTAACCCTTACAACAACCCTAGCTAAATATTTGACAAATGGAGGACACCCAGGACCAGTGTGGTGAAGTAGAGAGGGGACAGTGATCCACTAGTTTAGTAGAACCAGGATTTAACCAAACCCGGGAAGCAGAACCCAGGGGCTGCTCCCCTGGCCCCACGCTGGAAGGATGCCAATGACCTCGGGCTGTCTCTACAACCGTCTCTTGTAACCCAGACTCACGCTGGGGGCAGTGTTGGTCAAGCTGGCTTTCACGGGATGCCGTTCCACTCCAATAATCTCCAAGTGTGTCGAAGTCACACTCCAGACTTCAACCTCGCTGTCACAGATGACCTGCTGTTAAAGCGTTTAGTGATTAAGGAGAATCCTTGTTGATTCATTAACGATCCAAACTATACGCTGACCCGCAAGGTCTCCTGAGTTACAAACAACTTTCTCTCAAAGACCCTATGGCCGCAAACAGGCTTCCCAGGTCGGGTTCACTTTGATCAGAACATATCTTTTAATGAACTGGATGGATTTGGGTTTAGACCATTTCCAAGACTCTTCCCAGATCCACAGGTTCATATTAAGTTTGCCACAGCACAGCGATTCTCAGACTTTTTGGTCTCAGGATTCTTTCACTTCATTTATATGGGTTATATTAATAGATAGAGATATCTTACTGAATTAGATGCTTAAATGAAGAAACAATTAAAGACAATTTTAAAAGAACAGTAAGAAACCCATTATATGTTAAATAAATAATATTTTTATGAAAAACCACCAGACTTCCCAGAAAGATTTAGTGAGAAGACTGGTATTGTTTTACATGTTTGCAAATCTCTTGAATGTCTGGTTGAATAGAAGACAGCTGGACGCTGACATCCGCTTCTGCATTCAGTCTGTTGTAACATCTCAGGTCTTGTAATTTTCCAGAAACTTCACTAGACATTCATGAAATAATGAGAGAGAAAAGAAAAACAACATCTTAGTACTATGAAGAATCAACTCAATGGACATGAGTTTGAGCAAACTCAGGGAGACAGCAAAGGACGGGGAAGCCTGGCGTGTGCAGTCCATGGGGTCACCAAAAGTTGGACTCAACTTAGCAACTGAACAACAACTATAAAGAACGTGATACGGTTTAGTTTGTTGAGTCTTTCTGATAAAATGGTTCTGTATTACTATTATGACATCCCCCTTTTCAGATGAGAAAATCTGGGTTCAGAGCCCTTGAGTCACTTACATGAGAACACACAGCTGGGAGCAGAGGAACCAGAAGGAGGTTGGGGTCTGCCTGACCCCGTCTCTGGGCTCTTAACCTGCACACTGTCCTGCAGCCACTGTGAGTGAAAGGCCAGCCACGTCCCAGATTTGTAGGAAACGTGATTCTGGGAGGAAGGAACAAACAAAGCCAGAGAGAGAGAGAGAACGCAGTGTTGACTGGTTGAAGCCATCAGAAAGAGAATGTACAAGGCTTGAAATTCGCAGTGGCAACGATGCAAGGCAGACAGCACACAGGTAACTGGGGTTATGTCTGGGAAGAGGGAAGGAGCCAGCGTGGACTGAGCACCTTCTGCTGCCCAGAGCTTCTCAGTGGCATCTCGTTTCATCCGCATCTCATCTCCTGCCAAGCAGGGGCCGTGAACATTGCTTGATTCCAGGTCTCACAGTTTCTAACTTCAAAAAGGTATCTCGTTTTATCCCCCAACTGGGCTCACTGCACTACCCTTGCCTGTTTGTCAGGATAGCTTACCTATTTCAGGGTTTTTAAGGTTTGATCTTTTCAGTTGTTACTATAAACAGCAATATTGGAGTATAGTGTGTGAGTGGGTGAGGTGTGTTTCCAAAAGGCTGTAAAAAATACAGGAAGGAAATATGACCTCACACGGAGCTCAGCCTGGACTCCAGACTAGCAGGGGATGTGACTGGGAGAAACTGGGTAAGACTGTGGGACCAATATCAACCTGTGGGTCCCTCTCCCCAGACCGCTCTCCTGGCCACCACACAATGACCTGACACCTGCACCAGACTCTGTCTACCTAGAAGTAGCATCAGGGGATGACAGAGGATGAGATGGTTGGATGGCATCACCAACTCAATTGACGTGAGTTTGAGCAAGCTCCAGGAGATGGTGAAGGACAGGGAAGCCTGGCGTGCTGCAGTGCATGAGGTCGAAAAGAGTCAGACACGACTGAGGGACTGAATAACGACATAGTTGATTTGGGCTTCCCCACTGGCTCAGCAGTAAAGAACCTGCCTGCCAATGCAAGAGACTCAGGTTCGGGGCCTGGGTCAGAAAGATTCCCTGGAGAAGGAAATGGTACCCTTTGGGGTCACAAAGAGGTGGACACGACTGAGCAAGTGAACAACATGATTGACTAAGTCATTGGCTATTGGCAACTGAATCAAGCTCCAGCCCTTCCCTTCCTATCCCCCCACTCCCAGGGGGTGGCCATAGAGTTGGACTGAAAGTTCCAACCCTCTGAACACCTGGTTAGTTCCCCTGACAACCAATCTGAGGCCCCCAAATCATCTCATTAACAAAACAAAAAACACTTCCGAGCACCCTAAGTTGCTTCAGTCTTGTCTGACTCTTTGTGAGCCCGTGGACTGTAGCCCGCCAGGCTCCTCTGTCCGTGGGGTTCTCCAGGTAGGAATATTGGAGTGGGTAGCTAGTCTCTTCTCCAGGAGGTCTTCCTCTCCTGCATGGCAGGCAGATTCCTTACCATCTGAGCCACCAGGGAAACCAGAAACAGAGGTGAAGACCAAACATATATTTCTTAGTATGAACCACAATATCACAGAGGGTTACCAAAAGAACACCATACATGCATCACTTGATACCCACAGTGGTCCATCTGTATCTACAGGTGGTTTGTTCCAGGATTCGTGGATACCAAAACTGGAGGATGCTCATGATCCTTATATCAAAAGGCATAGTGTTTTTGTATAAACTACATGTACCACTTCCTCCTGTATACTTTAAATGATCTTTAGATTACTTCTACTGCCTAATATGATGTAAATGCTTTATAAATAGTTGCCAGCATGTGACAAGTTCAAATTTTGGTTTTTGGAATTTTTCGGATTTTTTGTCCCTGAATACTTTTGGTTTGTATGTGATTGAATCCTAGGATGCAGAAACTACAGATACGGAAGGATGACTGTACAGCAGTTGTAACTGTTTTTGTTAATTCCAAACTACTCACTCAACCTTATAAAACAGGACAGTCCATATAAAAATGGAGGCTTTGGGATTTCTCTTGCAAAGTCAGGCACTTTGATGACACGGGACCCACCTTCTTACATGGAGACAATGAACTGGAGCTCAACCCTGGGAGGTAAGATCTGAGTAAAGACCACAGCCTCCACCATCAGAGAAGCAAGAGCTGATTTGCCAAATGCACCATTTGCACCTTCTACCCTGTTTTCTCTTTTTTAGGTGTAATTTGCATATGATGAAATGCACAAATCTTATTCAGTCTAACGGATTTGAACAGTGGTATATATCCATATAGTTACACTTAAGATACAGAAATTTTCTTCTCCCCAGAAAGTACTTGGATCTCTTGACTTTATCACCATAGATTCATCTTTCCTGTTCTTGAACTTCACATAAATGGAATCATAAGATGTGTTTGTGCCTGGCATATTTCGGAGATTCATACATGGCTTTATGTCACTAGTTTGTCCTACTAAAAACAAATGTGTTTCTCCACAGAGTATTGTTACCTGAAAACTGAGCTTGCCTCTTGGTGGGTGTCGAGCCAGTAACCAAGCCAAAGAAAAGGAGAAGGAAGGATTTATTATTACTTGCAGCAAGTGGGGAGAACATCAGGATCTCTCCCAAAGCAGTGTTTCCCAGAATAGCAAAATTGGGGAAAATTTTAAGCTACGGGCACATGTATATTCATGAAGGGACTTAAGCAGAGGAGAATTCAGCATAGAATTGGGGCAAAGGGTGACAGGGTCCAAGCTTTATTAGTTGATGAAGTCAGGAGGGTCAACAACATCCTTCCATTCTCCACCTGGGTGGGAGCCTTAGTGTCTGCAGAACTCACAGTTATATTGTTATGTGTATCCCTGGAGGAGGAACCAGGACCCTGCCTCATCACTGCACCATTGTTTGATTGCCATTTCCCTGTTCACTTCTTTGTTCCTTTGTTGTTGTTGTTCGGTCCCTAAGTCTTGTCCAACTCTGGGATCTTATGGATGCCAGGCTTCCCTGTCCTTCACCATCTCCCTTTGTTCCCATAAAATCATCAATTACTGAGACCTATTCAAGGGTGAGCATTATGGCCAGGCTTAGATCGTAAAATGGCTTAGACCAAAAAGGGTTCTCTTCTGTCAGGAAAGCCATGCCTGGTTCTCTCTCTCCAGTGAACCCCTACCCTCTCTGCTTACAGCATGAAAGCATCACAGTCTGTCCATGTTTCTGTTGATCGACACTGTGTTTCCCCTTTGAGGCTATTGTGAGCAAGGCTGCTCTGAACATTTGTGTAAAGTCTTTGTGGAACTTACGCTTTCATTTCTCCTGATAAACAACTAAGAGTGGAATTGCGGGGTCACAGGCTTCCCTGGTGGCTCAGATGGTTAAAAAAAAAATCTGCCTGCAATGCAAGAGACATGGGTTCGATCCCTGGGTCGGGAGGATCCCCTGGAGAAGAGAATGACAACCTACTCCAATATTCTTGCCCGGAGAATTCCAGGGACAGTGGAGCCTGGTGGGCTACAGTCCATGGGGTTGCAAAGAATAAGACAAGACTGAGCAACTAACAGTTGCGCTACTTTCAGTCAGCCATCCCGCCCCCCCTCACCCGTCAGTTCTCTGGAGAGAGACTGTCCAGCTCAGGAGACTCAGTGTGACATGCAGGCCACTGTCAGCAGAGAGTAGTCCTCAGAGATGGAAAACCACTTCACATGTGACCTGCATTAGGCCTGCAGGAAGGAAAGACCCATGTAAGAGCAATAGGTTCCCCTTTCCATCTGGGACCAATTAAGGTGTCAGTCTGGGGGTACTGGGCTCAGTATAGCTCAGTGCCAGGGCAATTAAAAAATACATCATGGTTTCCCTTCAAGCAAATTACTCAGTGATAAAAGTGGTGGAATGAACTAGAGAAGGGTAGAGATTGGAGAAGGAAATGGCAATCCACTCCAGTATTCTTGCCTGAAGAATCCCATGGGCAGAGGAGCCTGGCAGGCTGCAGTCCATGGGGTCGCATAGAGTTGGACACGACAGAGCAATTGGGCAAGAGGGTAGGAACATGCTAACTTCATAAGAAAGTTCCAAAAGATTCCCCAAAGTGGTTGCACCACCTTCTGTCCTATTCTTTTTTTAAAAAAATATTTATTTGGCTGTGCAAGGTCTTAGCTGGGGCATGTGGGATCCAGTTCCCAGAGCAGGGATCAAACCAGGCCCCCCTGAGTTGGTGAAACAGTTTGGTGTCATTTCACAGGGGCTCCTAAGAACTCTGGTACCATAGTTCTTTATGTCTCAGTGCAGAAAAGAATTGAGTGAGAGGCAAAGTGATAGATAAGTGATTTATTAGAATAGGATGCTTATGAAGGTTACAAGTGGGCGACTGAGAAATGCTGCTCCCTGAGAACTGAGGCTACAGTTTCATAATCAAACAGAAAGTGGGAGGTGGCAGAAGAACCTGTTTGTCTTTCTTGAGCAGACGTTGTGCTTTCATCATCAACTCCTCCTTCAGGTTGGAGTTGGTCAGCCTGAGTTGGTCAAGCTGGTTCTACAAATTATTGTGGGTAGTTCAGTGGTAAAGAGTCTACCTATGAGGGCAGGAGACTCAGGAGATGCGGGTTCGATCCCTGGGTCAGGAAGACCCCTGGAGAAGGAAAGAGCAACCCATTCCAGTATTCTTGCTTGGAAAACCCCATGGACAGAGGAGCCTGGTGGGTGATACAGTCCGTGGGGTTGCAAAGAGTCAGCCACGACTGAGTGACTAAACAAGAACACACATGGTCAAATTACTGTTTTCACATGTGCAGAGAGGTTAACAACCCCGGGGGGTCATTAACTTACTGAGCTTACTGGGCAGTATGTGGGTCTCATGCCACCATGCGGTTTTTTTGGGGGGTCGGGGGGGGGACATGTCTCATGTTCCTGCTGCGTGGTTTTGTTGCTAAGCAAGTCAGCCTGGTTTTGTGGTTGAGCAAACCTGCCCTCCTGAGTGATCATTAACTTACAGGGGTCTCTCATATTTTTTCTACTTACACTCCCCTGGTGGAATTAACTATTGAATCACCTACGTTGCCCCTTTATGCTGTCCTTATCATTGACAGCGCCGAGTCTCAGCCAATGAACCACCGGGGAAGCCCCATCTTCTATTCTTTACAGTATCAAACGAGAGCCAAAGAGGCTGGACAATGAGAGAAACTGTAGGAAGCGACGTTCTAGGGACCAGCGGGCCGCCATCAGCCCTCATAGATAAGTAATCATGAGGTTAAAATTCTGGACTTCTCATTTTTCCAGAACGATTGGAAGGCCTGCCCCCATTCGGCCTGTGTCCCCCCAGCTGGAGCTGAGTCGTGGCTGGGACATAGCGCTCCCGCCGCCGCAGTGCCGTCTGGCCTGTCTTGCTCATTCGTGTGCTTGTTTGCAGCACTGTAACCAAGGAACATGCCCGTGATCCCCCAGACATGCCCCTAAGAAGTCAGGACTGGACCTCGGGTTGATGGAGCCCATTCTGCCTTTCTGGTGTTGAGTCCTCGGTCACAGGCTCAGGTTGTCCATCCCCCAGCTGTCTGTCCACCAGTCCCCCTTCTCCAACACCAGCTGTTCCTTCTGTCCATCCTTCCGCCTAGGCAGGCCCCCTGTTCATGCTGACGTCAGTCTAGTTGCTGAGTGTCTGTGCATCCAGGCCGCCTCCATCCACTGAGGTTGTTTCTAAGCCACCTCCACAATCCCTGCCGTGCTCTGGAAGGAAATGCTCTGGGTTCAAATCCCGGTTCTGCCACTCACAGCTGGTGACCTGGGCAAGCCACTCACCCATCTCTACCTCTGTCTTCTCATCAGTAAAATGGACATAATACTATCAGTCCAGAAGGCTTGTTGGAAAGACCAAGTGAGCAGAGATGTGGAAGCATTTAGAATGGAGCCTGGAGCATACTGATTCTCACCATGCTTTCTGAAAGGCTCTGAGCCAGGAGCTGCCCCTGCCCAGGGTCCGGGTGGAAGGAAGGGGGCTAGAGGTGGCCTCTGTGGTGGAGGGGAGGGGGGGCGGCCAGCACTCTGCTCTAGCTGTCCTGCGGCCGAGTGGTATGGCCAGATCTTCAGATTGTTCTAGTAAACTGGGAAATCGAGAGTCGTATTTAAATCCCTTGTTTTGCAAACGCTAGTAACTATCCTTTTTCTTAAAAAAAAAATTTTTTTTTTGAATGCTCTGAGCATCCAGTGCAAGCCCTCCGCGGTCCCCCACTGCCTGTCCTGGTCTTGTGGGC
Organism: Cervus elaphus; assembly: GCF_910594005.1. Taxonomy (NCBI): domain Eukaryota; kingdom Metazoa; phylum Chordata; class Mammalia; order Artiodactyla; family Cervidae; genus Cervus; species Cervus elaphus. The sequence goes on from NC_057824.1 coordinate 36,538,556, forward strand.
TCCCGGCCACGGGCTCAGTCACTCCTGACAACTCTGGGCTCCAGGCGCCTGCCTTTGTCCTGCCTGGGTCTGGAGAGCGCAGGGCAAAGGAGCCGAACAAAGGTGGTCACTGTTACTGGTGCTGTCCCAGCGGTGGGGCCGCCGCGAGTGCCCTCCTGGGACTGCCCCTCTGTCTCCTGCGTCCCCTGCCAGCCTCTCCCCGCCCCCGCCCCCAGCTCGTCCCAAGCCCGCCTGTCCCCAGCGCGGAGGCGGGCCAGTGGCCAAGGGGGCGAGCGGGGCAGGACGCGCCCCGCGCCCGGGCAGGCGGCAGCCGCTGCCCGCCCCCTCGTTGCCATGGGCCCCCCACCAGGTGAGGAGGTGGGGCCATGTGGGCGGGGCTCAGGTCAGGCCTGCTCAGAGTTCGAGTTCAAGTTCAGGGTTGGGGCTGGCCCGGGGCCTCTCCTACTGCCCTGGGGGAGATCATTGACGCTTCCTCTAACCCCTGCAGTAAGCCCCGGCTGGAATTTGGAGTTTGACCTTCGAGGAGCCTCTCTCAGCAGGCGGGGCTGGAGGGAAGGCCACAGCTGTCCTTTCAAACTCTGGCTGCGAGGGAAAAGGAGCCCAGAAGGTTCGCCCTCCTCACGGCCAGCTCTGTCTCCCTCTGCCTCAGACGCCACCGCCGCCAGGACCCAGGGCAGGTGGGCCCTGCATCCAGAGTCAGGTAAGACTCCGTCCAGCACTCCGGCAGCCCCCAAACTGATACCCATTCTGCACACGGCGGGCAGCTACTCCAGGGACCGGAGGCAGCGCTGGCGAAGGACGGGATGGGGGGCGCAGAGCTCCTCTCCCGGGAGGGGGCTGGTCCTGGCCCACGCACACGGGCAGATGCAGCCGGAGCCCCAGGCCGTGCCGGGATCCCAGATCCTCCACTTACCCAGCTTCAGGCTCCTGGGGTGAGCATTTCTCCTTATCTGTCAACTGACAGTGTGAACCTCAGCGCAGCCCAACCCACAGGTGTGGTGGACTCATGAGGCCCCAGGAGATAAGCAGGTGCAAAAATACCTACATAAACAGCGAAACCCTGCCGGGGTGGGGGGACACTGCCTTTGACTTCCACGCGGCTGCTGTTAACTGCAAGCAAATAGGAGTCACTTGTACATGGCAGGCACGTGCGGAGAGCTTTGGGTGGTGGACCGGAGTGGCTGGCCCAGCCACCCTAACTCACAGCGGAGACAGATTCCGAAAGAACTGCGCCCAAGGCTGCACAGATAGTGAGCTGGCTAAGCTGAGACTCAGCTCCGACAGCCGCGAGCTTATCCACCAAGTCTGGTTTTCAAAAGGTGTCTTCATGACGATTCTGAGGAGCCGGGGGGAGAGATGCTCTCCTTCACTGGACGTCTTGAAGATATGACTTTGGGTGGTGGTTGGTGTGTGTGGGAGGGTGTCACAATTGTGTGTGTGTGTGTGTGTGTATCTGAATTCCTTGACCAGGGATTGAATCTGCGACCCTTGTATTGGAAGCGTGCGGTCAACCACTGAACCACCAGGACAGTCCGAAGCTGGGTGACAATTGCGAGTATACAGCAAAGGCTCAGAAAATCCCCCATTTGTTTGTTATACAAGTCTACCCAGTGCAGGGGGAGTTCACAGGTGGCGCTAGTGGTAAAGAACCCACCTGCCAATGCAGGAGACTTAAGAGACCTGGGTTAGACCCCTGGGTGGGGAAGATTACCCTGGAGGAGGGCATGGCAACCCACTCCAGTGTCTTGCCTGGAGAATCCCATGGACAGAGGAGCCTGCTGGGCTCTAGTCTACAGGGTCGCAAAGAGTCAGGTATGACTGAAGCGACTTAGCACGCACTCGTTGAGGACACAATGTGAGCGAGACAGACAGAGTCCCTGCCTTTGTGGAGCTTACAGTGCAGTGGGAACGAGTGGTAATGAGAGAATCGTACAAACGAAATGTCCTGCTTGATTCAACAGTGATGGGAAGTCGTGTTTGTTATGATGGCAAATCATCCAACTTAGACTGAAGCCAAGAGAAGACTCCTCTGGGGCTGTGACAGTGGGGTGCCACCTGAAGGATGAGTAGGAGTTTGCCAAGCCAAGAGTGTAGGGAAGAGCTGCCGGGTGGGGGGAACAGAATGGCAAAGACCCTGAGGCAGAAGTAGCATCCATGGGCTAGAAAGAAGACCAGGGTGAGATGGGGCTGGCAGAGCAAGTCAACAGGGGCTGAGATGCTTTGAGCAAGAAAAGGAACCCATCTGGTTTATGTTCAAAGATCTCTCTGGCTTCCATGTGAGGGGAGTGGATTCCAAGGAAACAAGAGTGGCACTGGGGAGGCAAGGTGTGAGATTCTTCCTTTGCACTAGACACCAGTGATGATGGCTTGAATGAAAGCAAGAGAAGTAAAGTGAGAGGAAATAGATGGAGTCCGGCTCCCTTTGGACTTACAACAGAATGGAGTCAGAGGTCAATTCTGGGAGACTGAGATTCTGGGAGTTGAACAAGAGACACTATAATGTCTTTTTTGGTATATTTGCCAGTCCTAGCATCTTTGGTGCTTAGACACAGTACCTAGAGTGTAAGATGTGCTCGCAGGCCACTGGATGAGTGAACAAATGCAAGAATGAATGAATACAAAATTAAATGAATGCAAGATTTGAGGATGACTCTCAGACTTCTGGCCTGAGCAGCAGAGTGGATGAAGTTGCCGTTTAGGGAGATGGAATGGACTGGAAGCCCTTGAAGATCACGATCTCTGTGTTGGACAAGTTACCTTTGAGATGATGACTGAGACTCCATGAGAGATTCCATGCTGGCACTTGGATGAACAGGTCTGGGCTCAGAAGGTGCCCTTTTGACATCTGTTCTCTCTAGGAGTCATGAGACAAGATCATCACTAAAGTGGGGAAGGGGCTGGAGAAGAAGCCTCACACCAGGGTCCCTTGCACTCACACCTGTTAACCCCCCAGGGAATCTTTGTGGAAAGCTGTCAGGCCTTACTGTGCCCATGGTTTTCTGCTAATGACCAGACCTGTTTTCTTTCTAACAGGCAGGGGACAGTCTCAGCCTCTGCTTCAGCCCAGAGACCCCCAGAGTCTGTCTTCTGGTCTCTTTCAAGAGACCTGTTCCTGATAAACCGCATGGCATTAGCTGTCTGAGCAGGCCAGAAGTGGTCCTCCTTCCATCCTCTCTTCCGCTGCTTTAGGCTCTGATGGCTTCACTCAGACTCAGTACTGATCCCTTCCCTCTGACGGGGCTGCCTCTACCATCAGCATCTTGAATTTGAGCCAAAGACCAAGCTTATGGCTGAAGAGGGGTCAGTTACTTTCACAGGGGATTGGAAGAAAGGGGTGTGAGGGGTTGCCGGCCCTGGGAGGTGCAGCCTGTGTGGGCCCGTGTGGTCACCTCTGGAATTTTCCCTGCTAAGGGCCCACGTGCTGAGTGGTAGTTGAGAACTTGCAGATCACGCCCCGGTTGGAAGCCCCAGTTCAGTCATTTACCAGTGGCGTGACCTTGGGGCCCCAGCCTGGGCTTTCTATGGGGTTAACCAGAGCTGCTTAAAGGTGTGATGTGCTTAAAATGAGATTCATACACGTAAGGGCCAGGATCTGCATGACCAGAGTCCATGCTCGTTTTTTTTGTTTTTTTTCCTCTTTCTTTTAATGGTTTTACAAGAAGGGTGGGTTGGGACTCCCCTGGTTGTCCAGAGGTTAAGACTCTGCGCTTCCACTGCAGGGGGCTTGGGTTTGATCCCTGTTCAGGGAACTAAGATCCTGCATGCTGCTCAGAATGGCCAAAAAGTAATAAATAAAGAAATAAATGCTTAATGAAAAAAAAGAGAGGGATGAGGTCAGACCTAGTGGGTTTGATCACATTCTATAACAAACTCAATTAATGCTTTTAGCAAAACTGTGACATAGGCCTGATTATTATCCCCATTTTATAGATGCGACAACTGAGCCTCAGAGAAGTTATTTGCCCAAGATCATGGAGCTAATGAGAGGTAGAGCTGGGATTTGAACTGGGCAATGCAGTTCTAACATCTTTACAGTTGATCGAAGGGCATCTATTTCCCAGGGAATTTTTGCCCACAATTAAAATTTGTAATTAGACAGTTACTGTCATCTTTAGCCAATGCAGAGTCCTTCCCTGGTTTCTCTCTCCATCTCTCTCATTCTCCATCCCTGTGATATGTTTGTTATTCTTCAGCAAATAGGCCTGCATCCTGGCAAAATAGTTGGTATTATTTTCCACATCAGCATGTATCCATATTTAACATACATGTACGGTTTTATGCTGTAAATCTTGTTCCATTTTCCTCTTTTTCTTTCATTATGAAATGTTTCAGATGCACACACGTCATAAAGAATAATGTGGGAAAAAAATAACGTAGCCCCACCAATGGATGCACACAGAGGAGCCAGCCTAAGAAACCCAATGCAGTGAAGACAGTCAGAGCCCCCACCCTGCTGTGGGCATGCTGGCCCATCTTTGCCTAGCATCGGGGCTCGGAAAATTTCCACATCTGCTCTGGCAAGTTATGTAAGCGGCCAGAAGGAAAGGGGTGAGCAGCCATCTCTGCTTGCTGAATTTCCTCTGTTCTTGGGCCAGTTGGCAGCTGCGGGGGCAGGGTGTTCTTGCAAACAGGGCCGTTGTTAGAGTGCGTGCTTTGCATAGACTCCTGTTAACCCCGGCCTCCCACAGGGTGGTTCTGTCCTCGGAAGTGAAGCCCTCCGGGGCAGTGCAGAGGGTAGCTCTGGGCATGCAAGGGGCTGCAAAGGGCTGGGTGAGATCTCGCGAGGTCGCGGACTGGGTGAAATCTCGCGAGGATGGGGGCCGGGTTCAGTGTCATCACCACTTTGTCCCCCGGCACACAGCTGGTGCTAATAAATGTTTGTGCAAAGATACAAATAGATGGAAGGAAGGAGGGGAGGAGAGAAAGAAGGAGAGAAGGGCAGGGAGGAAAAAGAGACAGACAAGCCAGTACTGGGTTGCAGCGAGCTTCGATTCAGGACCTGAGTTCGAATCCCACCTCTGCACTTCCTATAACCCAGAGGCTAGTGACACAGCCGTGACCTGAAGCCAGCTCACTCTTACTTCACGGTGGCTCCATTTCCCACCTGTAAAATGGAAGTATAACCTGGGTGGCTCAGTGGTAAAGAATCTGCTTGCCAATGCAAGAGACTTGGGTTCAATCCCTGGGTCGGGAAGATCCCCTGGAGAAGGAAATGGCCACTCACTCCAGTATTCTTGTCTGGGAAGTCCCAGGGACAGAGGAGCCTGGTGGGCTAACAGTCCAGGGGGTCACAGAGTCAGACACAAGTCAGATTGAACAATAGCAACAAGTGTGTTTGCCTCACGGGCTGACAAGGATGAGGAAGAGGACCAACGCAACCTGAGCTCCAGGCCTGCAGCTTCCACAAACAGCTTTGGAGATGATGCGGTTACAGTGATGGCGTGGCTTTGCTGCACGAGGGCATGTGGAGGGCTCCCCTGGGACACGTGGCCAAGGCTCCAGCACTTGGGTTCCGCAGCCTCTCTGGTCCATGTTGCTAGCTCCTATTCCCACCCTGAAGAAAGCCGCACATCCTGGCCACCGGCAGGGCCCCCACCTCCCTGGGACTCGAGAAGAGCCTGGAGTCAGTGCCAGCCTGCCCAGAGCCGGTGATGAATGGCTTGTTTATCTGCTCCTGTCCCTCTCGGTGCCTGGCAGGCAGAGGCCTGGAAGGGGCCGCTGGCAGCGGGGCCGTGGACAGGGGAGGGCTGGCTCACCAGTCTGTCTGATGCCCCTCCTTCCTTCCTCCCCTTCCTCCCTTTCAGACCTGCGGAGTTCTAGCACAAGCCACCCCACTCCCCAGTTCAATATACATCTCCACCTTAAGCTGCTTCCTCCACTCTTAGTCCTCATCTTCCTCAAGTCCCCCGTTTTGGAAGCAGCAGGGTACTTGAAAGCAGTTGAAGTGTTTGAAAATGCAGGCGCTGAACCCTCCTATGCTGTTGGTGGGAATGTAAATTGGTGTAACCACTATGAAGAACAGTATGGAGTTTCCTCAAAAAGCTGGAGTTAACATATAATCCAGCAATCCCACTCCTGGGCATGTATTCAGAGAAAAGTCAAATTCAAAAGGAGACATGCAATATTCATAGCAGCTCTGTTTACAGTAGCCAAGACACAGAAGTGTCTATCAACAGAGTGGATAAAGAAGATGTGGTACGTATATACACAGTGGAATACTACTGAACCATAAAAAAGAATGAAATAATACCACTTGCAGCAACATGGGGGGACCTAGAAATTATCATACCAAGTGAAGTAAATCAAAGAACACTCACAGGTGGAATCTAAAAAAATGAACAAATTAATCTACATACAAAACAGAAACAGACACAGGCATAGAAACAAACATGATTACAGAAGGGAAGAGAGGAGAGATGAATTAGGAGTTTAGGATTAGCAGATATACTACTATATAGGAAACAGATAAACCACAAGGGCTTACTGTACTGAACTATATTCAGTATCTTGGAATGACCTATAATGGAAAAGAATCTGAAAAAGGATATATATCACTCTGCTGCACACCAGAAACTAACACAATATTGTAAATCAGCTATATTTTAATAATAATATGTTTTTTAAAAGGATGGGCAGGGAATTCCCTGGTAGTCCAGTGGTTAGGACTCCATGCTTTCACTGCTGAGGATGAGGGTTCAAACTAAAATCCCACAAATCGCATAGTAAAAAAAAAAAAAAATTAAAAAATAAAAAACCACATAGTTCTGAAATCAGATCTGGAATTGAGTCCCGCCCTGGGCACTCAGTCATGCGACACCACTTCCTTGTCTGTGGAGTAGCAGTAAGAACACTGCTTAACCAAGAAGGGCCTCACCCTTGAGTCAGACCTTAAAGATCATCTAGCCCTCTTGTCTTCAAGCCTCCAAATCTGCCTCCTGGTTAGAGCCTTCTTTATGAATCTCTGCTTCCACCCTAGGGAGCGCTCCAGCAGTCTTCCCACCCCACTTTCTCCTTGCAAGTTCTCTGGTTCAGTTAGTCCATCCCATTGGACTGATGACAATGATCATAAAACCTAAGCTTGACTGAGGCAGGGAGGGCTGAGGGGTGACCTGGGATGGACTTTGGGCTTTTGCTACTACTCCTGCCTTCAAGCTGGGTAAGTGAGTTGGGTTTGCCTGATACTGGCTGTCCATCTTCCTTCCTTCCCTCCTTCTCTTGTCTGTCCATCTTTGGATCAGTGTTATAGATCAGTGGTTGTTTGGATCTTCTCACAGGTCTGAGAAGCTGTGAGCATCCTCTCAACAGAAGAGCAAGGCCCAGGCCCAGGGAGTGACTTGGTGTGGGAAGGGATGTTAAAGGTTATTGAGCGCCCCCCTGAGGCATCTTCTCTAAATGAATGTCTCTAGTCTCCTCCAGGGCTCTAAGGCAGTGCTTCTCAACACAGGGAACATTTGTGGCTGCCGTACCTGTGGAGAGGTGCTGCTGGCCTCGAGTGGGTGGTTTCCAGGGATGCTGCTAAACATCTACAATGCACCAGACAGCCCCCCGTAACAAGGAATCACAAGATCCAAAATGCCAATAGTGTTGCAGATGAAAAGCCTTGGTTTAAGAACCAGGAATGTTCACCCAGGTGACCAGGCTACTCCACCTTTGGGCAACTCTGGTCAGAAGCAGGAAATGGTTCCCCAGTTCTTCCCCTCTCTCAGTTAATCTCCAGGTTCTATCAGTTCTGGGGCTTCTTTGGTGGTGCAGTTGGTAAAGAATCCACCTGCAATGCAGGAGACCCTGGTTTGATTCCTGCGTCTGGAAGATCCCCTGGAGAAGTGATAGGTTACCTACCCCGGTATTCTTGGGCTTCTCTGGTGGCTCAGACAGTAAAGAATCTGCCCACAATGCAGGATACTTGGGTTCGATCCCTGGGTTGGGAAGATCCCTTGGAGGAGGGCATGGCTTTTTATTATTCTTTTTTTTTTTTTTTTTTTTTTTTTTACAGATTTAAACATTCTGGTTTTCCTCTGTAGAGTCACACTTTATTCTGTGCTTCTGGAATCAAATGGATTCTGGTTTTCTTATTTCTCTTAAATTCAAAGCTTACTCAGTACAATAGGTAAAAGGATCTGACTCCCCCTTTGAGTCAGATGGAGCAATTATATGTTGAATTACCCATCATTTTAACCATAAATTGCTGTTCTTTTGTTTCTCTTTTATAATAGAGCTTTATATTGATTTTTTTTAAATGTGTGTAGGTAGGTAACATTATCTATGAGTTTTGTTTCAGTATTCAGTAGACAAAGTATTATAAAATATTTGTTATAGAAACAGGGGATAATATTTGAAGATGATGATATCTGCTTTCTATAGAAAGAAAACTACTGACCTTACAGAATCCTTTGAATGGTATTAAAGAGCTGGTATAATGCTTTTATAGATAATGAGCCTTACTGCTCACTTCCCTGCTCCCAATCTTAATCCTTAGGAAAGAATCTGATGGTCTCTTAAGCATGACGCACTTATTCACATCTTATTGTCTGTGGATACTGTTGCCTTAGCCTGGAATGTACCCCCGTCCCTGCTCATGGCATGTAGGACCGCCTATGCATTCTTCAAAACCCAGCGCATATACTACCATCCATTTTCCTCCATGTAAAATCAGGTGGTCTTTGCCTCACTGCCTATTGTAGAAAATTAGTAATCGAGATAATAGCAGCTACAATTTACTGAACACGGCTGTGTGTGGCAATGTTCTCCACACTTCACAGTTACTAGATCATGACGATCTATGAAATGTAACCTCTTATTGTCCCATTTTCCGATGGGAATGCAAAGAGTTAGAGTAGTTAGGGAATTTGTCCAAGCTCTCGGAGTCAGTAAGGGGTGGAGCCAACTGGATGACTCTTAGGCTTGAATCCTTAATACGTCTGTCATTATACACACCCACTTGTATGAAACATCATGTTGTGTTATCATCTATGAGCTGAGTTACCCCATTACTGGGCTGCCTACTCTGCAAGGTTATAAACACTTAGGATGATGCCTGTCATATAGAAGGTGCTATATAAATGCTTGTTAAATAAACACATTTGAACTTCCCTGGTGGTCCAGTGGCTGAGAATCCACCTGCCAACGCATGGACACAGGTTCCATTCCTGGTCCCTGAAGATTCCACCTGCCACGGGGCAACTAAACCTGTGGGCCACAGCTACCGAGCCTGTGCTCTAGAGCCTGTGAGCCACAAATACTGAAATATTTTTCTTTGTATTTTGCCAAGTGAGTGGTGGGGTTGGTGAACATTAACTGTAGATTGGATGTGGCTTCCTTGTAAATATTTGCTGAATGAGAGAGAGAACAGATGGATTTGCCTTCCTTAGGTCTGTCTCCATCACACATCCTTCCACATGTGTCTTCCTGCTTGGTTGCCCAAGGAGGCAGTTATGGAAAGGGTGAGAAACGTGGCACTGGGTCCTGGTGTGTGACGCACATTTGCACTTCCACAGGGTTGCGAGAACTCATTCAGGACCATGGAGAGCAGCGCCAGCAGCCCTCCACCCACACAGTCAGATCCCCTGGAGGCGTTTCCCCGGAGGACGCTGGAAGCAGGTGACATCGCAGTACTGATTCTGTATTTCCTCTTTGTCCTGGCTGTTGGACTATGGGTAAGTCAGGTCAGAGGGAGAGACTGGCTTTTTATTTTTATTTTTGGCCACACTGCATGGCTTGTGGGTTTCTTAGGTCCCCAACCAGGGATCACACCCATGCCCCGTGCAGTCAAAGTGTGGAGTCCTAACCACTGGACCACCAGGGAAGTCCTAAGAGTCAAGGTTTTCAAGTCAGACAGGATTGGGATCAGGATTAGGGGTACAGGTAGAGTTAGAATAAGGGTTAGAGTTGCTGGGAATCTGTATTTTCACAAGAGAATCAGGAGACTCTGATGTAGTACTGGTTTGGGAAGCCCTGGATTTAGATGATCCCTTTTAGCTCAAGGAGTTCTTTACTCTTGGAAAATACTTCCTGGGTCAGGGTTCAGCAGGAATAAGCCATAGTGTCTGTTTGCTATAGTAATATCTTTTGCAAGGATGAAAAGATATCATTTCGTGTCATCTCCCATCCAGTAAGACTCCTCTTACCAATATCTGCACCCAGAGCTGGGAGAAGTTACAACTTATCCAAGATCACTTAGTGGTTTAAATGTCTCTGTTAAAGTACCTTTAGGGCCAAGAAGCTCACTCCTAACGAGCTCTGAAATCAGGCTGACCTGGGTTTGAGTTCTCAGTCTTCCTCTGTGTAGAAATATGGCACTAGATAAGTGACTGTTTCTGAGCCTTGATTTGTTCATGTATTAGATTGGCTTGATGACATCAGCCTCATAGAAATTGAAAGTGAAAGTCACTCAGTCCAACTCTTTGTGACCCCCATGGACTATAGACCACTAGGCTCCTCTGTCCATGAAATTCTCCAGGCAAGAATACTGGAGTGGGTTGCCATTCCCTCTTCCAGAGGATCTTCCTAATCCAGAGATGGAAGCTGGGTCTCCTGCATTGCAGGCAGATTCTTTATCATCTGAGACACCCAAAGAATCTCTCATAGGAGTTGATAAGAATTAAAATGAGATGATGCTTCAAAATGCTTACTGCAGAGCCTGGCACTTGGTGAGTGAGTGAGTGAAAATCACTCAGTCGTGTCCAACTCCTTGAGATCCTGTGGACTGTAGCCTTCCAGGCTCCTTTGGCCATGGAATTCTCCAGGCAAGAATATTGGAGTGAGTTGCCACTTCAGAGGATCTTCCTGACCCAAGGGATTGAACCCAGGTCTCCCGCATTGCAGGCAAATTCTTTACTGTCTGAGTCAGCAGGGCAGTCCCCTGGCACATGGTACTGATACTCAATAAATGACTTCCACTGTGGGCTGTCACAGACAAACCACGGTCTAAAACTCAGATGCCTGGGGGACCTAGTAGGTTATAATACATGTGTGAGGCAGGGGGTTGTAGGGGGTATTGACCTGAAGAGTTTGTCTCCTCTATGGGATTCAAATGTAAATCTTAAAAACCATACATCTAACAGGGACTTCCCTGGTGGACCAGTGGTTAAGAATCCACCTTCAAATGCAGGGGACACAGGTTAGATCGCTGGTAGGGGAACTAAGATCCCACCTGCTGTGTGGGGACTACGTCTGTGCAACCACAACTGCTAAGGTCATGGGCCACACCCAGAGAGAAACCTGAGTGCCGCAGCCAAAACTCCACACAGCCAGAAACAAACAAGTAAATAACTCCTGAAAAACAAACCATGGGTCACACAAAACATATTTGATCTAAAAAGTACAACCACTAGTGAATATAACTAAAAAGAAGTAGAAGGACTTCCCTGGTGGGGTGTGGGTTCCATCCTTGGTCAGGGAGCCTCATGCTTCCACATGCCTCATATTTTCACATGCCTCATGATCAAAAAAACAGAAAAAAATACAAAAGACATAACATAAAACAGAAGCAATATTGTAACAAATTCAATAAAGAATTTTAAAAATGATCCACATCAAAAAAAAAAATTAAGGGAGAAAACAGAACAAAAAAGTAGAATCACAGATATAGAGAAGAAACTAGTGGTTATCAGTGGGGAGAGGGGAGGAGAAATACAGGAGTAGAGCATTAAAAGGTACAAACTATTATGCATAAAATAAGCTTCAAGAATATATTGCATACTACAGAGGATATAGCCAATATTTTATAACTGTAAGTGGAGTACAATATTTAAAAATTGTAAATCACCTATAACTTATATAATATCATACATCACCTATACTTTTTTTTAAAGGACCTCAGAGGCTTTTTTTTTTTTTTTTGAAATTTTTATTTCGGGGCCTCACCACAGAGCATGTGGGATCTTATTTCCCTAACCTGGGAAGTAGAAGAAAAGAGTCTTAGCCTCTGAACCACCAGGGAAGTCCCTCACTTTAAAAAAAAAAAAAATTAGAGTTGAGGGACTTCCCTGGTGGTCCAGTGGTTAGCACTCCACGCTTTCATTGCCGAGGGCAGGTTCCATCCCTCGTTGGGGAACTTAAGTCCCACAAGCTGCATGGTGCAACAAATAGTGAAGTAAGATATTTCATGCAAATAATGACCATGGGAAGTATTGCTCAGGGACTCTTACAAAAACAAACAAACAAAACCCCAAACCAAACAAACCCCAAAATAAGTTTGATGTCTGAATCTGGCCTGCTGGACTCCCAGGTATAATCAGGGATTAGACTATCCGGGGGCGCCTCTGATTGCTAGCATTTCCTTTACCCAATGCTCTTCTGTCTTTCAGTCGACAGTGAAGACCAAAAGAGACACAGTCAAAGGCTACTTTCTAGCTGGAGGGAACATGCTGTGGTGGCCAGTAAGTAGTCTTTGGTTCAATTAAAAGACTCTTCAAGTCCCGATACTCTGTCTAGCCTTTGCTTTCTCAGGACTCTCTGGTCCCTTGTTGTCTAGAAGTCACAGTCTAAACTAGAGAAGACTTAGCTCCAACTCGAAACAGTTTGAACAAAAGGAATCCATCAGCTCATCTAAGGGAAAAACCTAGAGTTGGTCTGGTTTCAGGTATGGCAGGGTATAGGGGCTCAAGTGATCATTGGTATCTGGTTTATCCCATCTATCTGTCTATCTATCTGTCTTTCTACTTGTGTCTACCTTTCTATCTATCTGCCTGTCTATCTGGGCTTCCCTGATGGCTCAGAGGATAAACAATCCACCTGCAATTCAGGAGACACAGAAGATGTGGGTTCGATCCCTGGGTTGGGAAGATCCCCTGGAGGAGGAAATGGCAACCCTCTCCAGGATTCTTGCCTGGGAAAATCCTATAGACAGAGGAGCCTGGTGGACTACAGTCCATAGGGCTGCATGAGTCGGACACAGAACTGAGTGATTAAGCACACACATTTATCTGCCTATCCATTATTTGTCTATCACCTATCTATCTCTATCAGCTTCTCTTCTTTTGGATGGGTGCCATTCCCAACAAGCTCAACTTCATGTCAACAGGATGATGGCCACTGCTCCAGACTTGCCATTCTCTCAGTCTCCAGCCTAGCATGGGACGAGCCCGGCCTCTGTGGCAGGATTCCTGGAAAATACGTGTCCCAAGCCCATCTCTGTGTTAGTCACTGTGACCAAGGTTGTTTGCTGTGTTAACTGACTCAAGCCTGGGTCACACACTCAGTGCCTAATCTGGAGGGCGTGGAGCCTGCTCTGAGGCAGATGTGATGAGAAATAAGAAGGGCTAGACCCTGAAGGAAAACTGGAGACCATTACTGGGCCCAGGTGGAAAGAATGTTGAGAACCCAAATAACAAATACAACAGCCCAATTAGTAGCTGCTATTCAAGGGAAGCTAAAGGCATTGCTAAATACATTGTTGTTCAGTCGCTCAGTCGTGTCTTACTCTTTGTGAGCCCATAGACTGCAGCATGCAAGTCTTCCCTGTCCTTCACCATCTCCCGGAACCTGCTCAAACTCATGTGCATTGAGTCAGTGACACTATCCAACCATCTCACCCTCTGACATCCACTTCTCCTCCTGCCTTCAATCTTTCCCAGCATCAGGGTCTTTTCTAATGAGTTGGCTCTTGGCATCAGGTGGCCAAAGTATTGGAGGTTCAGCTTCAGCATCAGTCCTTCCAATGAATATTTAGGGTTGGTTTCCTTTAGGATTGACTGGTTTGATCTTTTGCAGTCCAAGGGACTCTCAAGAGCTTCCTCCAACAACCCAGTTCAAAAGTCTCAATTCTTCAGTACTCGGTCTTCTTTATGGTCGAACTCTCACATCCATACATGACTACTGGAAAAACTATAGCTTTAACTAGATGAACCTTTGTCAGCAAAGTAATGTCTTTCCTTTTTAATGCACTGTCTAGGTTTGTCGTAACTTTTCTTCCAAGGAGCAAGCATCTTTTAATTTCATGGCTGCAGTCACCATCTGCAGTGATTTTAGAGCCCAAGGAAATAAAGTCTGTCACTGTTTCCATTGTTTCTCCATCTATTTGCCATCTGTTTGAAGTGATGGGACTGGATGCCATAATCTTAGTTTTCTGAATGTTGAATTTTAAGCCACCTTTTTCACTCTCCTCTTTCATCTTTGTCAAAAGGCTCTTTAGTTACTCTTTGCTTTCTACCATCAAGGTAGTGTCATCTGCATATCTGAGATTATTGATGTTTCTCCTGGCAATCTTGATTTTAGCTTGTGCTTCATCCTGCCCAGCATTTCGCATGATGTACTCTGCATATAAGTTAAATAAACAGGGTGACAATATGGAGCCTTGAGGTACTCCTTTCCCAATTTGGAACTAGTCTGTTGTTCCATGTCCGGTTCTAACTGTTGCTTCTTGACCTGCATACAGGTTTTTCAGGAGGCAGGTAAGGTGGTCTGGTATTCCCATCTCTTGAAGAATTTTCCAGTTTGTGGAAATACACACATGCACACATATACACTCACATATATACACACAGGCCTCTGCTTCATGGGTCCTGAGTAAGGAATCAGAAATGATAATTTTATTCATGATCTTCTATTGTAAGGGTTAAGTCTCCCAACTAAACAGAGAGAAGGCATTTCCCATTTGCAGGGAGTCCAAAAGGTGTAAGATGCAGAGAGATAACCAGTATCTGAGCTGCTGGTCAATACAATGTCTGAAGACAATGACCACACTGTTCTCAAAAGATACCAAAAATGAGCTCTGCGTTATATATTCAGTAAATTAGTTAGAACAATTCCCTGTCCAGCACTGCACCAAACAGAGGAGACATCACTGAGCTTGTCTTCACCCTCAAGGAGCTTGTGATCTAGTGCAGCGTTTCCCGAAATGTGAACAACAGGTGCACGGTGATTTTTCAGTTGTACACAGACACAGCATTGAATAACATCAGATTGCATCGTGGGAATATTCCCTTTCTTATTCCCAGTTAGTCCTCTTGGTTACATAAAAGAAAGTCACAATTTGCTACTAAGATGGCTTTACCGGTCTTTCAGCACTGACTAATCTGTGTTTAACAAAGAGAATGCAAGCCTCAGGTTAAGTAAATTTGGTAGTCCAGAGAACCTAGAGATAATTTAATAGCTCTTTTTTTCATTTTCATCTTATTTGTATGGTTCTCTTCTGTGTAAAGCAACTGATGCTGGTTTTCCACGTGAAGTTGTAAATACATACATATGCATGTATCATATTAATATATAATAATTGGTTAAATAATAAAATACATAATCATATATATAAGTTAAAGAAGAAGTCAGTATAAGCTAAAATATTGAGTAAATACCAGTGCAGGTGCAGGAGACATAGAGATGGCCACAGAAGAAGTACTCAGTGACTGAATTTTTTCTTTACAGCTTTTACTGAAATTGTTGCAATATTGCTTCTGTTTTATGTTTTGGATTTTTGGCCGTGAGGCATGTGGCATCTTAGCCCCCGAACCAGGGATGGAACCCACACCCTCTGCATTGGAAGGTGAAGTCTTAACCACTGACCTCCAGGGAAGTCCTGTAATGATTGAACTTTAAGAAATGCTGGTCAAATGGTCTTTATGATGAGTGACGCTGGGCTCAAAAAAAAATTCCATTGGAATATAGCAGCTCACCTAAGTATGCCTGCTTTTGCATACTTGTATCCATTTCTTTGCTCACATGCTTGGATGACCCTTCAGGTCAAGAAGGAAAGGGCAGTTGTGTAACTTTCTTTGCTTTCTTCACTCAGGAGAATGATGTCAATGGAAAGGAGGTGTTGTTAAGAGAATGGGCTTTGGAATAATAGCATCAGTTAGCTATTGCTCCTAAGAAGCCACCCATAAATTTAGTGGCTCACAACCACTACAGTGTATTATTTCTTTTTAAAATTTATTTTTAAAAAGCTGAAGTATAGTGGACTTACAATGCTATGTTAATTTCTGCTGTATGCCAAAGTGACTCAGTTATATATATATATAGTGTATTATATCTTTGTAAGAGATTAATTAATTTTTGGTTATGCTGCGTCTTCATTGCTTCACTTGGGCTCTCTCTAGTTGCAGTGAGTGGGGGCTGCTCTTCGTTGCAGTGCACAGGTTCCTCATTGCAGTGGCTTCTCGTGTTTCGGAGCCCAGGCTCTAGGCGCATGGGCTTCAGTAGTTGCGGCTCACAGGCTAAGTAGTTGCGGCTCGTGGGCTCTAGGGTGAGGGCTCAGGAGTTGTGGTGCATGGGCTTTCGTTGCTCTGTTTCCCCAGCATGTGGGATCTTCCCAAACCAGGGATTGAACCCATTTCCCCCACGTTGGCAGACAGATTCTCATTCACTGTACCACTAGGGAAGTCCCAGCGGTATAATAAATCATTATTCTAATGATTGCATGGTTCGAGTGGGTGGTTCCTCCCCTGCTCTTTAGCACTTCAGCTCTATGGCACTGCATTTAGCTGTTGGCTGGATGGGCTAGACGCCAAGACGGCCCCATCCACAGATATGGCTCTGGTGGGGATGGCCAGAAGACTAGGGCTTCACTCTCTACATGCCCCTCATCGTTTAGTGACCCAGACCAAGGTTTTTATAAGGCATTTGACTTCAAAGGGCAAAAATGAAAGCTGCCGGGCTGCTGAGCCTTGACCTGGAAGTCACACAGTGTCACTTTCACCGCATCATATTGGTCAAAATAAGCCATCGGCCAGTGCGAGTTCTTTATGGGAAGAGCGGAAAAGTCACATTTCAGAGGAACATGCAGGGTGGTGTCATTGGGAATGGCAGAGTAAAGATCTTTGAACTTTCCTCCAGAGAACTTTTTAAAAAAATTATTTATTTATTTTATTCTTTTTTGGTTGTGCTGGGTCTTTGTTGCTGCATGGGTTTTCTCTAGTTGCGGTCAGCAGGGGCTCCTCTTCATTGCAGTGCATGGATTTATCATTGTGGTGGCTTCTCTTGTTGCGGAGCATGGGCCCTAGGGCACGTGGGCTTCAGTAGCTGCAGCTTGCTGGCTTTAGAGCATGGGCTCAGTAGTTGCCGCACATGGGGTTTGTTGCTGCCCGGCATGTGGAACCTTTTCAGGCCCGGGATCAAACCTGTGTCCCCTGCATTGGCAGGTTCTTATCTACTGTACCACCAGGGAAGCCCCGTGTGTGTGTCCTAAGTCACTTGAGTCGTGTCTGACCCTGTGTGACCCTATGGACTGTAGCCCGCCAGGTTCCTCTGTCCTTGAGATTTCCCAGGCAAGAATACTGGAGTGGGTTGCCATTCCCTTCTCCAGAGGATCTTCCCAACCCAGGGACTGAACCCGTGTCTCTCATGTCTCCTGCACTGGCAGGCAGTTTCTTTACCAGGGAAGCCCCCAGGGAGCTTTAATTCAAGAAAAACAACTGAATCTCAACAAGATCAGGAAGCTGTGTGGTGTCTTACCTGGCTCTATTCCCATCCGCTTCTCCTCAGCTCTGCAGTAGTCTTGAAGACCAGTAGGTTAGAACAGGATTGGGTCTCGTTCAAAGCCCCATTCTCATATTATTGCCAGTATTTAACCCTAGAAAGCACGCTTGTACAACTTGTCTTTATCTGATCCGAATCAATGATCACCCAGTGTGAGCAGCTTTTTTATCCAGAGGTGTTAGTTAAAAAATCATCAACTTGACATTGCAGCTGCTTGAGGTTCATGGGGTCGCAAAGAGGCGGACATGACTGAGTGACTGAAATGACCTGAACTGGATTGGACTGAGCTAATCAGGGAATTAAAGTGGCACATTAGGTAGTATCTATTTAATGCAAATAGTAATAGTCCCTAAGCTGAACTACAGATTAAACTACAGATTCAATCCCTATCATAATTCCATCTGCATCACCCCCCCGCCTTGTTTTGCAGAAATTGGTAAGGCAATCCTAAAATTCAGATGGAAACACCAGGGACCCAGAATAGCTGAAACAATCTTTTTTTTTTTTTGAAACAATCTTGAAAAGGAAGAAAAAAGCTGGAGGACTGACTTAGGACTTCTCTACTTTGAAACACTACCAAGCTACTACATTCAAGAGAGTGTGATGGTGACAGATCAGTGGCATAGAGTCAGATAAAAACCAGAGACGAGAAAGTCAGTGGGAGGTACCACAGTCCCCTCACAAACAGTCCCTCTCTCTCTTTCTCCCCCGATCATCTCTCTCTATCTTTGTCTCTATCTGATTCTGTCCTCCCTTGAGCTACCTTTTTCTGCGTCTTCTTCATTCTCCTCTCAGAGCGGCAGACATGAATGTGCTGCTCACCCCGCTCCCCATCCCCTTGCTACACACACACTGCCCTGGGTTACGTGTCCCCCAGCCTAAGGGACCAGCAAAGATGATTTCCCAGGTCCAGATTCCCAGGAGAGAGAATGTAATTGGCCCAACTGGGGCCAGGTGCCCAGGTTTGTCTTATGTAATCAATGAAGTCCAGGAATTGGGGTCCTTAAGAACAGTTCTACCCACTTAGAGTTCTATTAGAAGGGCTCTCTACTTTGCTAAGTTAGAAGTGGGGCTGAGGAACAACATAGGCTTCCTGATTCTCATCCTGGAGCACTTTCTACAACACCTGTTATCCTCCCTAACCCCTAGAGAGGCTGCATACAGTTGTTCAAGTTGTACACTGCACAACCCTAGAGGGGGACACAATTTACATTTTAGGCATCCTAGATATGCATATTTGTTATACCAGTTTCCTAAAGATGAAGGTAAAAGAGTCTTGGAGGAGAGGTTTTTTCTAATTTGAAAAAAGTTGCTAGATAAACTAGGGTTGGCCCCACTTTCTCCTTTTGTCTTGGTCCCTTTGGAGTATGGGAAGAAGGGGAGTGGGAAGAAGCCACCCCAGACCTTGGCTCCAGGATCTGACCTGTCCGTCTCCCCACAGGTGGGTGCATCCTTGTTTGCCAGCAATGTTGGAAGTGGACATTTCGTTGGCCTGGCAGGGTCAGGTGCCGCTGCGGGTCTTTCTGTAACTGCTTACGAACTTAATGTAAGTGTGTTTCCAGGGCAATGTCAGTTCAAGATTACCAAACAGGTGGATTCAGGGGAGGGGGGAGGCAGTTTTATGCATGGTCTGCTCTTCTAAATATAGAGTGGTGCTTTATGAAAAAACAAGCAGGAGTCATCAAGGGCACCCCGATTAGCAAAAATTAATTTGGTCTGCAAGTCATATTGCAGGCTTCCCCATGTTCGCTTGATGGGAGTCTGTAAGGCAAATGTGTGTGTGAAGAAGGCACAGTGTCTCTTCTGTGCAGATGCAGAAGATAGAAGGTTTTGTGGGACTGGGGGGGGGTGTATCAGATATCAATTGGCCATCACAAAACTTATGTGGTTCCGTGGTTCTTGATCTTTTTGCCACCCCACAGATACTCAGGAGATAGGACACACTCTTTGCATAGCAGGCTCATTCAGGATATGATTTTTACTGATGGGAGGGGATGCATTTATTAATAGTGATCTTCATCTTCATAAAACTCATTTTTTTAGCGCTTACCCTGTGCCATAGACTTAAGTACACTACATACATCATCATATTATGGGATTCAATTACAGATTAGCACCAAACCGTCTGGATTCAAATCTGGGCTCTAAAATTTACAAGCTGTGTGACCTTGGGCAAATTACTTGACCTCTCTGAGGCTTGTGTATAAAACAGAGAAAATAATGGTACCTTCCATATCGGGTCATTGTGAGGATTAAATGACTTCACGCTTGTAAGGCATGCACAAGAATGTCTGGAATATAATGAGTGCTCAGTAAGCATCATCTTACTGATTCCCTTGCAACAATCCAGTGGCGGCACTGTTACTGTCATTGCACAGGTGAGAAAAATGAGTCTCAGAGACCTGTGTAAACTCTCCCAGCATCACCAGCTGTTCATCAGCATGGCCTGCCTGACCTCACAGCCTTGCTTTAACCCCTGCCCAAGGAGGGGAGGGAACACAAGGGGACGAAGTGGAATATGCAAGGTTTAGGAGGCATAGCCCTGGGAGCCACTCTGCCCCACTTCATCCCCATGTTCTGTTTAAATCTGGGGATGTGATGGCCCGGAGAGGGTGAGTTACTCGGTAAGTAAGAGATGGAACCAGGAGCAGACCAGACCAGGTTCCATCCAGACGTAAGGAAATCCAAACTTGTCACCACAGTGTGGGCAGGAGCTGAGTCCTGATTCTGTTTTCTCCGGCAGGGCTTATTTTTCGTGCTGATGTTGTCCTGGATCTTCCTTCCAATCTACATCACTGGTCAGGTGAGTCTGAGGGCGTCCAGGTGCTATGGAATAGGAAGATCCGTTGGGAGGGTCAGCCCTGCATTCATCCCTTCCCTCTCAGCAGCATCCTTCCATCCTGCCAGTGGACATCCGTTACACAGTCCCCAAGAGGTCGCAGCATCAGTGAGGGGTGACTGATATATTCATTAGGACTATTAGGAACACTGTCCTTAGCAGTTCCCACCTAGTAATGATGAGACATTTTGAGTAATGACATCAAAGATACATATGGGGTATTCAGAGGCTGGAAGTGATGTGGGCTCAAAAAAATTTTTTTTTGAATGTCAAAACACAAAATCACAGTCTTTTCTGAATGTTTAAGCCATAACAGATTACTGCTTTCTTTTTTTTTTCCTCCCCAATTATTTTTATTAGTTGGAAGCTAATTACTTTACAATATTGTAGTGGTTTTTGCCATACACTGACATGAATCAGCCATGGATTTACATGTGTTCCCCATCCTGAACCCCCCTCCCACCTTCCTCCCCATCCCATCCCTCTGGGTCTTCCCAGTGCACCAGCCCTGAGCACTTGTCTCATGCTTCCCACCTGGGCTGGTGATCTGTTTCACACTTGATAATATACATGTTTCGATGCTGTTCTCTCAGATCATCCTACCCTTGCCTTCTCCCACAGAGTCCAAAAGTCTGTTCTGTACATCTGTGTCTCTTTTTCTATCTTGCATATAAGGTTATCGTTACCATCTTTCTAAATTCCATATATATACATATACACAATGGAGTATTACTCAGTCATTAAAAAGAATTCATTTGAATCAGTTCTAATGAGGTGGATAAAACTGGAGCCCATTATACAGAGTGAAGTAAGTCAGAAAGATTACTGCTTTCAACACAGACACACACACACACGATTCAGTGATTTTTCTTTCTTCCTTTCCACCTAAAACCATAATAATTGAGTTATTTCTGGCTGACGTGATATGTCAAATTTTTTGTTACAAAATAGTAGTGCTTTAGACTTTTTGACAGAGGTAGTTTACAAAAATCACTTCTGCTCTTATTGACAGTTTTCTGTCACACATACCCTCTAGGCTTAATCCTGTTTTAGGTATTCTCCTAGGCAGAGCAAGATCACACAGTATCAGTGTTATTCATCAAGTAATAACTGATTTTAACTTTTTATTATGGAAACTTAAAAAATGTACAAAGTAGAAAGAACTACTTAATGATCAGAAAAATCATTTAAAAAAATCACTCTGTATTGGAAGTAGTGCAATCTTATGCAAAGACAGTGAGGTAGGAATAAGTAAATTATCTTGCTTGGAGATAATAATGAGCCTAAAAGCATGGCTTTTGGTCGATGGGGAGCCTAGGTCTGCCCAGCCCCTACATGGACAAAATCTCTGAGGCAGAATAATACTGACTAGAAGTGAGCACTTTGAATAGGAGAAGTAAAGGATGACGGAAATGTAGGTCAGTTTTAAGATAGGGTAGCCAGATATTTTTAGCTGATGGTTTCTATTTTCTCTATGAAGTAGAAGGTAGTGTCATTTGCTGGGCGTGAGGAAGGAACTTGTGTAGTCAAAGGTTGAGAAGAGGCATGAAGAATTGAAATGACTGCTGTGGTTTATAATAGAAAAACCTGGGGACTACCACAGTATCACTGATTGGAGGATTGGGTATCTGTACTGTGAATATCATGCTGTGAAAAGGGCTGAAATTGACAGTTGTGCTGCTGTGAAAGGATCTCCAGTCTTTATTGCTGAATTAAAAATTCCTGTGGCTCCAGACGTTCTTTGGTTGACATTTTATTCAAAGGGGAGATGAAGCTGATGCTAGATAATAAATGCCATAGTGCTGAGGAGCAATAAAAAGCTACCCAATCCATTTCTATCAGGCAATAAAATAAACAGAGAAAAGTGATAAGACACAAATGTGGTGCTTAACAAATTACTGTAAAACAAATACCCAGATGGAGTCACAAAGTGTAATACCCTCCCTCACATGCCTTTACCAGATAGCAATATCTTCCTTTCTTTGTGAGTTTCACTGAACTCACTCCCTTACTTTTCTTTACAGCTTCAATTGTGCACACCTTAAGAATATGGTTTAATTTTACTTTTTTGGAATGAAATATAGTACATGGAATCAGGGATAACATTCTTTCCTTGCATGTACCTGATTTATTAATTTCCATTTCTATGTAGTATCCCAGAGTATGACTATACTCCGATATATTTGTCTCTTCTTTCGTTCACAAGCATTTAGGTTGTTCCTAATGCTAGCCTAGAGGAGGCATGGCAACCCACCCCAGTAGTCTTGCCTGGAGCATCCCCATGGACAGGGGAGCCTGGTGGGCTACACGGTACGTGGGATCGCAGAGTCAGACGTGACTGAGAGCCTAAGCCCAGCCCAGCACAGTGTTAGCCTGTGATGGACAGTGTCGCTGGTAGCATTTTAAAAAGTTACTCATTTTTATTTTTGGTTGTGCTGGGTCTGCGTTGCTGCACATGGGCTTTCTCTAGTTGCGCTGAGTGGGGCTTGCACTTCGCTGCAGTGCATGGGCTTCTCATTGCGGTGTCTTCTCTCGTTGCAGACCACAGGCTTTAGAGTGCAGACTCAGTAATTGTGGTGAAGAGGCTTAGCTGCCTCACAGAATGTGGGATCTTCCCAGACCACGAACCCATGACCCCTTGTTGGCAGGTGGATTCTTAACCACTGGACCACCAGGGAAGTCCTGGTAACATTTTTATACACGTGTCCTGATGAATATGAAAGTTATGTTTATGGAGAAAAATCTAAATATAGGTGGAATTTCTGGGTCATTGGATGTGTTTATCCGGTTTGATTAGACACTGCCAAATTTATTCCCAGAGTAGCTCTATCAGTTTATACTCCCAGCAGCAGGGCATGCAGATTCCCTTTGCACCGTTGCTCTATGTCCTTGCCAATACTTGGTATTTTCCAGCTTTAAAATTCTTGCCAATTTGGTGACTGTGTAATTTTCTCACTGTGCTTTCCATTGGCAATTCTGTTTATATATTTTCTGGCCATTCCGATGTCCTCTTTGGGAAAATAACATGTCTAGGACTTTCGCCAACTTTTCTCTTATGGTATACAGTTTCTTCTTATTGATAGAAGTTCTTTGTACATTCTGGAAACAAGCCCTTAAGCTGATTACATGTATTGCAAATATCTTTGCCCCCTATTCTGTGATTCGCCTTTTAACTCTTAATGGTATTTTTTGAAAAACAGATCTTTTTAAAAACTATTTTATTCAAGTATGGTTGATTTACAACATTGTGTTAATTTCTGCTGTATAACAAATTGATGGAGTTATACATATATATATATATTCTTTTTCATATTCTTTTCCATTATGGTTTATCACAGGATGTTGAATATAGTTCCCTGTGCTATACAGGAGGACCTTGTTTATCCATTCTACAGATGAGTTGCATCTGCTAACCCCAAATTCCCAATCCATCCCTCCCCCACTCCTCACCCACTTTGCAACCGCAAGCCTGGTCTCTGTCTGAGTCTATTTCTGTTTTGTAGATAAGTTAATTTATGTCATATTTTAGATGTCAAATATGTTATTTTATATAATATTTGTTCTCTCTCTGACTTACTTCACTTAGTATGATAATCTCTAGGTGTATATATGTTGCAGCAAATGGCATTATTTCATCCTTTTTTATGACTGTGATATTCCATTGTATATATATATATCACATCTTCTTTATCCATTTGTTTGTTGATAGACATCTAGACTGCTTCCATGTCTTGGCTATTTTAAATAATACTGCTGTGAACATGGGTTGCATGTGTCTTTTTGAATTATAATTTTTTCTGATATACATGCCCAGGAGAGGGATTGCTGGATTATACAATAACTCTATGTTTAGTTTTCTGAGGAAACTCCACTTCCCTTGTGGCTTAGCTGGTAAAGAATCCGCCTGCAGTGCAGGAGACCTGGGTTCAATCCCTGGGTTGGGAAGATCACCTGGAGAAGGGAAAGGCTACCCACTCCAGTATTCTGGCCTGGAGAATTCCATGGACCTCACTTCCATGGGGTCACAAAGAATCGGACACAACTGAGCAACTTTCACTCACTCAAGGAAACTCTGTACTGTTTTCCATAGTGAGTGTACCAATTTACATTGCCATCAATAGTGTAAGAGGGTTCTCTTTAACAGATCTTAATTTTAATGTTGTTCCATTTACCACTTTTCCTTAATTACTGCCTTTTATATCATATTTTAAAAATATTTTCCTATTCAAAGGTCATAAAGATAGTCTCCTATATTACCGTCTAGAACTTCTCGTTTTTAAGTCAATTATCCACCTAGGATTGACTTTTGTATACCATGTTTTGAGACTAGGATAACGCTAGTTTTATCCATCAAGAAGATTACAGACCAATTTTACTTTTGAATGTGGAAAATGACTCCTACTCTTTAGAGATCCACCCTACTCTCCATCTACAGTATACACCTGTCAGTTCATTCATTTATTCGTTCTTTGAAGAAGCATTTGTTGAGCTATATGTGAACTGTATTCCAGACACTATCTAACAGTTCCTCATCCTCACCAGGCTCTCTACATCACCAGCCTAATGCAAAACTTTCCCCTCTTCTTGTAAAGTTTTCCTTTTCCTTTGTGGCTTGGTTAGCTCCTATCATCTGTCCAGTTCCTACTTTAAGCAACTCTTCCTGCAGGAAGCCCTGTCTGGAGGGCTAACCTTTCTGGTTAGCTTAAGTCTCCTCCTTCGTTTGCAGTCACGGCTGTTTTGTATTTGCTTGGGTGATTATCAAATTAATATGCCTCTCCCATTAGACTGTGTCTTTCCCACTATAAGTTCTCAACATTAGCAGTGGTGACATTTGGGGCAGGCTAATTCTCTTTTTTAAAAACATTTATTTATTCATTTGGCTGTGCTGAATCTTAGTTGCCACACATGGGATCTAGTTCCCTGACCAGAGATTGAACCCAGGCCCCCTGCAGAGTCTTGGCTAATGGACCACCAGGGAAGTCCCTGGACCAGGGTAATTCTTTGCTGTGTGTGTGTGTATATGCACGTGTGAGGGGTGGTCTCTGCATTTTAGGATGTTTTTTCAGTATCCCCTATCCCTACTTACTAGATGACAATAGCATCCCTCAAATTGTGGCAGCCACAATGTCTCCAGACTTTGCCAAATGTTCCCTGGGGAAGTATGAAATCTTCTTCCTTCCATTAAGAGCCACTGCACTAGACTTTGTGTCTCTCCCATTAGATAGTAAGCTCCAGGAGGGCAAGAACCATTTCTGGTTTCTCCCAGCATCTAGAATAAGGTCTGGGTACTTGCTTGGTGATCCAGTGGTTAAGAATCTGCATGCCAGTGCAGGGGACACGGGCTTGATCCCTGGTCCAGGAAGATGCCACATGCCACAGGGCAACTAAGCCCGTGGGCCACAGCTACTAAGCCTGCACACTTAGAGGCCATTTGCTGCAACAAGAGATGCCACTGCAATCAAAAGCCTGGGCACGCAGCAATGAAGACCCAGGGCAGCCAAAAATAAATAAATAAATAGTGTCTGATACATAGTGGATACTTGAAAAATATTTGTTGAAGCTACTCAGTAGCAGGGTCCATGATTTCAGAAGGAATTAAAATGAAGGATTAGCTGACATTCAAAAGAAGAGGCACCATTTAGGGATTAAAAGTCTCAGTCAAAAAAAAAAAAAAAAGTCTCAGTCAAGTGCCAAAGCCAGGGTCATCAGGCTGAGCAAATGAGATGGTGGCATTGATGAAAAATTTGGGGATTGGAGGTGAATGGCGTCCTGGAGATGACAAGGTTTGGATGCTGGCCAGAGAAATGAGTTGTTGAAGTGGAAATGTCTGTCTGTTGTTGGGGCTAAGACACTGTACAAAGTGTCCCATGTCAGTGCTCTGCACTGTCCTTGAAACTGCTTCCAGACTGGGGGAAAGCCTAGAAAGAGGGCAAGACCACAAAGGAGCTGAAGTTCTCGTTGGCTGCTGAACAGGGTTCTGGGGAGTGTTGGGGTGAGCAGAAGTTGCTATGGATGATGGCATGGCTTTCCGGGGAAGAGGGAGGGGTTTCCCCTGAGGACGGAGTGTGGCGGTCTGCATGTGATTCAAGGGAGAGTAAGACGGATGCTGACATCCCCTGGCCGCCCTCCATCCCCAGGGGATGAGGAGCCCCCAGAGCATGGTGCCCAGGAGGTCCTCTCTCGGGGCCGCTGTCATAGGCCGAGTCTATTTCCTGTTGACGTTCACCCAGCAACACTCGGAGGGTGGTTCCTGTGTCAACAGTCATTCACGTCTCTGTCTCTCAACCTTGTTTTCTGGCAAATTGCCTTCTCAGCTACTTTACAACAAACAGCCTGGGCTCCGCCTCCCATCTGTCAGCCAGCATCACATTTCTCCCCAGTTTGATTTCGAAATACCAGCGCCGCTCACTTTCTGATGACTTTCACGCCTCCTTCCTCTCTTAGCTCATTAGAAACTTCCTGCATGTAGCAGGCTGTGCAGCTCTTTGTAGATTGAAATGGAGGTCAATGGATAATAAAGGCTGTCAGCCAAGGATAGGAATGTCACTCTCCAGCAAGACCCACTGATGGTTGTTGCTCAGAGACCAGAGAGTGAATCCGTTTGAGCAGCATCATCCTTGGTCCACTTTTCTGAGTGGGCTGAAGCTTTCATGCGCTCTCTCTAATTAGCTCTGACACCATTACCAGGGGGCTTCCTGGGTGGCTCAGTGGTAAAGAATCCGCCTGCCAAGCAGGAGATGTGGGTTTGATCCCTGAGTCGGGCAGATCCCCTGGAGAAGGAAACGGCAACCCACTCCAGTATTCTTGCTTGGGAAATCCTATGGACAGAGGAGCCCGGTGGGTACAGTCCATGGGGTCACAGAAGAGTCGGACACGACTTAGCAACTAATGAACAATAACAAACCGTCACCAAGAGTGTGTCCGGTCAGTACGGTTTGATTGAATCCCTCTGTGTGTTATTCCCTGAGAGCATCAGACTTTAGTGCCATGTGTTTCAGGAGAAAACCCTGTTTGCCTTGCAACAAATCAGAAGGTTGAGGAACAAGACATTCACCAGGGTCAGCATCCCTAAATGCCCTTTCAGGGATCGGGAGGGAAGAGATACGTTTTAAGTTTTTAAAATTTTAAGGTGTTCGTTTATTTACTTCTCTGGGCTTCCCGGCCTGGCATGCTGCAATTCATGGGGTCGCAAAGAGTCAGATACAACTGAGCGACTGAACTGAACTGAACTGACGGGCTTCCCTGGTGGCTCAGTGGGTAAAGAATCTGCCTGCAATGCGGGAGACCTGGGTTCGGGTTGGGAACATCCCCTGGAGGAGGGCATGGAAATCCACTCAAGTATTCTTGCCTGGAGAATCCCTGTGGACAGAGGAGCCTGGCAGGGTGCAGTCCATGGGGTCACAAAGAGTCGGACACAACTGAGCGACTGAGCACATACATATTTATTTCTAGAGTTCAATTTTTTGGCCAGTATTTTACTATGAAAAGACTTTCAAGCATACATTAATGTTGAAATAATTTTACACTTTACACCCTTATAGTCTTGAATGCCCAGGTTCTACTATTAACAATTTGTCATTCTTTTTAAAAAATTTTTAATTTGGCTGCATTGGATCTTTGTTGTGGCAGCCAGGATCTTTAGTTGTAGCATGCAAACCCTTAACTGTGACATGTGGGACCTAGTTCCCAGACCAGGGATTGAACCCAGGTCCACTGCATTGGGAGCACAGAATATTAGCCACTGGAGCACCAGGGAAGTCTCAGTTTATCATTCTTAAATCAAGAATGGCCATCCAGTTTCTCCCAGTCTCCCCTCCGAGCTTCTTCTGCCTTCACACCTGACCTTGGGATGGATAGTTGGCCATTTGTCAGCTTATGTTTGGGTACCCATTTGTCTCTTCCCTGGGTTAGACTAGGAAGCATTCAAGCAGCAGCAGCCTGGAAGGGGGGCTGCAGACATTTCTGTGAATATAATCAGTACTCTGTCCTTTTCCATCTGAGGTCTAGGATCTCATGGAAGAAAAGTTTTTGGTTTGAGTTTCTTTTGCCCAGACATGGCATCCTCTGAACCCAAGTCTGGGGGTACAGTGAGGAGATTGGGAAAGAACATGCCATCCCCCAAGAAAAGTATAACCCAAATAATGGTTCTCATCACTGTGAGCCAGCCCTTGGGGTGCCCCATATGGCAAGGACACCCAGCCCGGGACCACCCATCTGGACCATGCAGACTCATCTGGAGCCACTCACTCAGTGCTGCCCTGGTCTCCTCTCTGCTGTCTCTGGAATGTGCACATTTTGCTTTTAGGATTCTCTGTTCTTGGTAACCTGGTTAACAGTTTACAGTAGAGCAATTTTCCCAAAATTTAGAGCAAGGACAAATGGAGATTCTTGAGATGATTTTATGCATCAGATATGGAGCCAATGATACTGAATCATCTAGGAAGTTATTGCCTCCTCCACTGTCTACAGTGAGCTCCAGGGTAATGTCTCATGTTGGTGTTAGTTGCTTTTAACATCTGTCCGACACTTTGCTGATGACTTTTTTTTTGAAAGAAAGAATGAATAGGTTCTGGGCCCAGGGTTTTTGGTGTGCAAGAGGAAGCCGCCAGAAATGAATAGAACATAAATGAATTATTTTATTATCAATGTGTATATTTTTGCCGGTTTCCTTAAGTTTAGGATTGATTTTTCCATTTCACAGTAGTGATTTGCGTTGTTATTTATAGATGTGAGTGTTTTGTGTGTGTGTGTGTGTGTGTTCAGTTGTTTGTGATTCCTTGCGACCCTGTGGACTGTAGCCCACCAGGCTCCTCTGTCCATGGGGTTCTCTAGGCAAGAATGAAGAATACTGGAGTGGGTTGCCATTTCCTTCTCTTTTTAGATGTTTATTTAAATGTAAACATGATAAAATAATTATCCTTAAATTAAAACAATAAATAAATATAAAAAATAAACATGAGTTGGTTTAAAGAAAAACATTGTTTTATAGTACCATTTATTCTATTAATAAGTTTCATAAAATAACATTAATAACACAGATGGCAAAAATTGGGATAGAATATACATTTGGCTCGTATGATAGTTAAGTACATAGTGAAGTCGCTCAGTCGTGTCCGACTCTTTGCGACCCCGTGGACTGTAGCCCACCAGGCTCCTCCGTCCATGGGATTTTCCAGGCAAGGGTACTGGAGTGGGTTGCTATTTCCTTCTCCAGGGGATCTTCCCGACACAGGAATCGAACCCAAGTTTCCCACATTGCAGGCAGACGCTTTACCCTCTGAGCCACCAGGGAAGCCCCAGTTAAGTACATAGCTCTTCGCAGAACCCCAATTCATCCTCACCGCACCCTTTGGTCCCCATTTTCTCCTCCCTCTTAAGTCTCCCACTGAGAATCCCAGGAAAACCATCTGCGTTTCTGAGTTTGGGGAGGAGGGGGGAAGGGCTGCTGGGAGGCAAAAGCTCAGCTCTGGTCCCCAGGTCACCACGATGCCAGAATACCTACGGAAACGGTTTGGTGGCAACAGGATTCCCATCATCCTGGCAGTGCTCTACCTGTTTATCTACATCTTCACCAAGATCTCGGTAAGATGGGGACGCAGGAGGTGAGAAGCCTTTACAGAGCATTGCTGGTGGTGTCCGCTTCCCATCCACGTTCTTCTCTTACTGAGGAAGCTTCTGGGAGGCTCTAGGAAGATGGGAGGGGTGGGGGCAAAGGGCAAGCAGGGGCGGAGGAAGTATGGGAGAAAGGTGGAGAGGACTCCTCCCCCGTCTCCTGCCAAAGCTTCTTCAGCAACATCTCAGGATGGCACCCGACACTGAATGGCACTCCGAGAGCCCTGGGGTGAGTCTGTCGTTTTCCTCCTGGAATCAGGCAATTATAAGCTATGAGTCATATGTGCTGACAGCCATTCAGCCTGCCCCACCCTGACCTTTGGACAGGCAGATCTCCTGGAAAGCGGCCAAGAGCAGATGCTTGGCCACCTTCAGGAGGTGTGGCTCGGCCTGACTCACAGGGATGCCGTCTTCTCTTCAATTTGGAACTGAGGAAGACCTTGTCCAATGTGAGGTGGCGTAGGGCAGGGTATAGGAATTCCATTCAATTCAAACAACAATAACTGACTCTCTGCCAGCTCCAGATGTGAAAGAAAGACTTAGAAGGACAACACTTGCTGTCATCCTGGTAGGAATCTACAGACGTGGGGAAGCCTTCCCAGGGGAAGTTATGTGTGAGAAAGATGCTACGAAGATATAGAGAAAGAGGAATTGGCATTCCAGATGGATGGACAGAACAAGCAAGTTCGACTTGTTAGGAAAACAGGGTGTATTTCAGCATGCCTGGAGGACCGGGAGCATGAAGTGAGGAAAGGAAATGAAATCAAGTGGCAGGCAAACTGAAGCACCTGACACAGAGCCCTAACTTACTCTAACTTATTTGGACATTATCTGAGGGGCTCTTGAGAGTCCCTTGGACAGAAGGAGATTCAAACTAGTCAATCCTCAAGGAATATACATTGGGAGGACTGATGCTGAAGCTGAAGCTTCAATACTTTGGCCACCTGATGCAAAGAGCCAATTCACTGGGAAAGACCTTGATGTTGGGAAAGATTGAGGGCGGGAGGAGATGTGGGCAACAGAGGATGAGATAGTTGGATGGCATCACTGATTCAATGGACATGAGTTTGAGCAAACTCCGGAAGATAGTGAGGGACAGGGAAGCCTGGTGTGCTGCAGTTCATGGGGTCGCAAGGAGTCGGACACAACTTAGCAATTGAACAACAATCTTGGGGGCAAGTAGGGAGCCACTGAAGAGTTTTGATGAGGAGGAGAGGATGAAATGATCATGATGGTATTTGATAAGGCTGCAGTGCAGAGGATGGAGTGTAGGTAGATCAAGAAGAGAAGCAGGAAGACCACTGAGGAGGTTGTATTAGCCTAGTGAAGAGATCTCAAACATAATCACCCATAGGGCTCCCATTTGAGACCCTTGATCTGGGAAGAGATGGGTGAAGAAAGGACAACATATGACGTTTCTGTGTTTCTCAGAATCAAGGCTAGGGCCTGAACCTGGGTAAACTGTGCTGAGATGTCCATTCATTCATATACCCATCAACTCCCCTCTAGGTTGACATGTACGCAGGCGCCATCTTCATTCAGCAGTCTTTACATGTGAATCTCTACTTGGCCGTAGTCGGGTTGCTGGCCGTCACAGCTCTATACACCATTGCAGGTATGACTGGACAAGGGGTTATACTAGGAGAAGTGATGGGCAGGGGCTGTGGTCCACCCCATCTTTTCCTGGCCCGTCTTCTGATGTTCCAGTGTGCTAAGACCTTGTCTTCATGAACTCTCAATCTATTGGCCTGGAAGATATGATTTCTCTTGGCCATTGTCCAAAGGAAAAAGATTGTCTGATGGAAGGGAGGATTTCAAAATGTACCATACCTGCATAAAGCTATTTTCTATTTATTTCTTTATGAACTTTTCCTTAGAACCTACTAAATGCTGAGCAGGTGTATTCACAAGCACTGTGCCCAGCTGGACCACAAACCACTGCAATTTTGGAGCCTGAGGCTCGTCTTTCCCCCTAAGACTTGCATCCCAGAAGAGTGGCTGGTGGGGAGCAGGGCCTTGATATGTATCTGCTTTTTCTTTTTTATAATGTTTATTTATTTGACCATGCTGAGTGTTTGCTGTTGCGCACAGGCTTTCTCTAGCTGTGGTTACTCTCCAGTTTCGGTGCGTGGGCTTCTCATTGTGGTGGCTTCTCTTCTTGTGGAGCAAAGTCTCTAGGGTGGGAGGGCTTCGGTAGCTGTGGCACACGGGCTTAGTTGCTCTGCAGCATTTGGGATCTTCCTAGACCAGGGATTGAACCCGTGTTCTCTGCACTGGCAGGCAGATTCTTATCCACTGGGCCACCAGGGAAGTCCTAGACTGGGCTTCTTAAAGAAGCATAGTGGTCTTGGGACAACACAAGAACAAGAGCAGGGGCTGCAGGGGCCCCTTGAGGCCCAGGCCTGAAGCTCCTTAATATCCCGCTCCACCGTGTCTATTGGTTAAAGCAAGCCATTTGGCCAAGCCACATTTAAGAGGAAGAGAAGTTAACTTCACCTCAATATGAAAGGAGCAGCAAAGCTACATGAAAAAATGGGCAGGCACATGAGAAATGGATAGTGTTGTGGCCATCTCTGCAAAGAGTCAACAATTCAAGTCCCATCAGGTCTTGAATTTCAAAATTTCCTCTGCCAACACCCAGAATAACTCCTCTCCATCAGAGTACCGACCTTCACCTCTGTGCTCATCTCCTCTCTAGGTGGCCTGGCAGCTGTGATCTACACGGATGCTCTACAGACTCTGATCATGCTTATAGGAGCGCTCATCTTGATGGGCTACAGTAAGTGGGGCCCCAGGGTCATTTGGGTGGATGACAGCACCTCTCTCAAGAAGGGACATCTGCTTTCTTCACTGTTTCAAACCCAGCTGGGGATTCCTGCTTGAAGCATTGGTTATTTTAGCTAGAAGAGAACTGTGCTTCTCATGGAAACTTAACTGTTTCGTAAGGGAAAATTAATAGATCTTCTGACATTGGTGTGGATAAATAACTAAATAACAAAATAAAAGGAAGTAAAGGAATAATTCTTCCTTACAGGAAAATTCCAATTAATAAATGCAGGTGGGGTGAGGGAAATAGAATAACACCATTAGAACACCATAGTAATAACTGCTACAGGCAAAAGCCAGTGATAAATGCTGAAGTTAGCAAGTGAAAGCTTATGAAGAAATAGCATATTTGCCTGGTCTTGAAGCATCACATCCAAAGTATTTATTAATTACAAGGGGACATACATCCACTTTACAGTGGAGAAACATGGCACCACTGTACTGAATGATCAGGATATAGTAATTGATAACACAATAATCAGATGTACCCATATGTAGCTCCTGATATGGTCACTGAGAAGGACACAGAATCACCTCTGTGCAATTCTTGCTGGAATATATACCCTCAACTTCATCGTTTATAAACATCAGACAAATTGAGGGACATTTTACAAACTACAATGACCAGTATTCTTCAAAAGTATCAGGGACATGAAAAATAAAGACAGACTGAGGAACTACAAAGAGAGGAGGAGAATAAAGAGATACAACAAATAAACACAGTGTAGGATCCTGAACTGACTTCCAGAAGAGTGAAAGAACATGAGTGGTGCAATCAGAACAGCTTCGACTGTAGTTAATGGTAATTAATGCACCAGTATTAATTTCTTAGTTTCCGTAATGGTAGGTAAAGGGTGTATGGAAACTCTCTGTGCTACTTAATACAACTCTTCTGTATGTCTACAACTACCTCAAAATTAAAAGTTCAGAAATTAATAAGTATTAAAGCCCTTGTGATCCGGATGTGCTATCATTTAATGCTCACAGCAACCCAATGGTATTGGTACTACTGTTACTCCCTTTGTTGGATGAGAAAATTAGGGCACCAACTGTTAGAAAGGTTGCCCAATGTCACAAAGCTAGAATTCAAAGCCAGGATTCAAGCCCCAGTCAGACTGACCTCAGACGTCACCCTCTCCCTTCCCCATCACACTGCCTGGTGAAAAGAGTAGGGAGAGAATGTGGTAATAACTTTATTGGGAAGAATCTAGGAGCAGGAGTCAGAGTATAGGCAAGAATTTTTACCTTAACTTTGTGTCTTCCTGACAGTTATGCAGAATGTTATGCATGCGTTACTTTTATCTTTCAAACAAAATTTAAAAAAAAATCATGGAATAATAAATTAGTTTCACACACACACAAAAAAACAGCAATAAGATTTGCTTATTATAAACTTTAACAGAAAATGTTCTGGACCCTTACAAAGAAGAAAAACTTCACTGGTTTATATAAAGAAGAAAACAAATGAGTAATAAATATATAAAGACACATGTTCAGCCTCATTAGATAAATGTTGGGTGTGGTTGCTATCATAACATTTTGAAACTCCCAGTGCCAAATAAGTGACTCATAACACTCTCAGGTTTTGGAGGCAAAAGAGCCAAAAGATAGACCTTCTACGGTTTGTTATTTAGCCAAACTTCCTGATCTTTCTTTCTAAAATATGGGGTCTCAATGAGGAAATTCCACTACTTAATTAGGAAATTCCACTACTTAATTTATTATGACCAGTCAGGAGACAGATTACCCATCCACCTTCAGCAACCTTCCTCATTCTGCTATATCTAGCAGACTTTCTCTTAAGGTATCTGCAGGTTTTTAAATGTGGAAAACGGATTGACAATATATGCATGATTTTCTTTCTTTTTTTAATCATAAAGCTTATTTTGTTTTTTAGAATTAATCTTTATTGGCATAAGTTGATTGACCATGCTGAGTGAGTTTCTGCTTACAGCAAAATCAATCAGTCATATATATATATATATATATATATATATATATATATATGTATATCCACTCTTTTTAAGACTCTTCTCCCATGTAAGTTATTACAGAGTATTTAGGAGAGTTGCCTGTGCTATTCAGTAGGTTCTTTTTCATTATCTAATTAATATATAGTAATGTGTATATGTCAATTCCAATCTCCTTGTTTATCGTGGTTTTATTTCTGTGCCTTTAAAACTTGTTTATTTACTTACTGGTTGTGCTGGGTCTTCACTGCTGTGTCGGCTTTTCTGTAGTTTCGGTGAGGGGGGCTACTTTCTAGCTGTGGTGTGCTGGCTTCTCACTCCTGTGGTTTCTCTTGTTGCTGAGTATAGGCCCTAGGGTGCACAGGCTTCAGCATCTATGGTGTGAGGGCTCCGCAGTTGCGGTTCCCGGCTCTAGAACACAGCCTCAATAGTTGTGGTGCGCAGGCTTGGTTGCCCTGTGGCATGTGGAATCTTTCCAGACCAGGAATCTAACTCATGTCTCCTGCATGGGCAGGTGAATTCTTTACCACTGGGTCACCAGGGAAGTCCTGTTTTTGTGCTCTGAATTCTGTTCCGTTGGTCTACAGGACTGCTTTTCCCTAATATCATACTGTTTTGATTACGATAGCTTCGTAATATAGTTTGACACCAGGAACTGTGATGCTCCCAGCTTTGACCTTTCTCAAGGTTGCTTTGGCTATTCAGGATCTTTAGTGGTTCCATGTAAACACTAGGATTGTTTTTTGCTTACTCTTTCTTTCTTCTATTTCTGTGAAAAATGCCATTGAAATTTAGATAGGGATCTCATTACATCTGTGGATCACATTGAGTAGTATGCATGTTTTAACAATCTTGATCTTCCAGTCCATTAATATGGAATATCTGTCCATTTATTTGTGTCGTCTTCAATTTCTTTTATCACTCTTATTTATAGTTTTCAGTGTACAGATCTTTTCACCTCCTTGATTAAACTGATTCCTATTTTATTCTTTTAGATGCAATTAGAAATGATATTCTTTTCTTTTCATCGAAGTATAGTCAATTTATAGTAATGTATTAGTTTGAGGTGTAGATCTATATATATATGTATATATATATTCAGATTCTTTTCCATTATAGATTATAAATTATTTAATACAGTGCCCTGTGCTATACAGTAAATCCATGTTGTTTATTTTATATGTAGTAATGTGTATTGGTACTATTTTCTGAATATCTCTTTCCAATAGTATTTGTTTATGTGCTTAGTCGCTTAGTTGTGTCCAACATTTTGCAACCCCATGGACTGTAGCCCACCAGGCTCCTCCTTTCCATGGGGATTCTCCAGGCAAGAATATTGGAGTGGGTGGCCATGCCCTTCTCCAAGGGATCTTCCCAACCCATGGATCAAACCCAGGTCTCCCGCATTGCAGGCGTATAGTATATAGAAACACAATTGATTATTGCATATTGATTTTGTATTCTGAAGCTTTACTAAATTAATTCATTTATTAGTTTTAACTGTTTTGGGTGGAATCTTTGGGGTTTTTTATATATAATATCATATTATCAGCAAACAGGGACAACTTATTTTCAAATATTGGAGATTTTTCTGATATATTTCTGTTATTAATTTTTAGTTTAATTCCATTACAATAATAGAATATATTTTGTATGATTTTATTTCTTATGAACTTATTGAGGTTTGTTTTATGGCCAGAAACATTGCCTATTTTAATGAACCTTCCAAGAGTACTTGAGAAGAATATGTATTCTGCTATTGTTGGTGTAGTGCTTTATAAATTTCAATTGGGTCAACTCGGTTGATAGTGTTGTATAAATCTTCTTTATCTGTATAAATATTTTTGTCTACTTTTTCCATCAACCACTAAAAAAGGGGTATTGAGGTCTCCAACTATAATGGTTGACTTCTTTTTCTATTTAGGATTGTTATGAGCTTTTGGTGAATTGGCCCCCTTATCATTATGTGATGTTCCTCTTTATCCTTGGCCGTTTTCTTTGTTCTGGAGTCTAATTTGTCTAATATTAATATAGTCTGTCTAGCTTTCTCTTGACTTGAATGGTATATATTCAAGGTCCAATTACTGATCATTGGACCACAAATAATTATCTTTTCCTCCCACTGCCACAAAACAATTTTTCAGGGAAAAAAGCATGACAAAAATTTATCATAAAAAATATTTTTCCCCCAGTAGCCACTGTTTACCACACTCTTCCACAAAAATAAGCCAGGCTGCAGGTTACATATCATTCTTACCCAAATGGTAACACCAACCATACCAAGAAACAAACAAACAAAAAATACCCAAGAAAAAAAATGAAACAAAAAAGACAAACACAACCTTCCAGAACATAATCCAGTGAGAGCAGTGTTATTTTGGGGATAACCTTGAATCCTTTCAATTGATATAAAGAAGCAAATTATCTGCAAACTACAGTGCTTTATTATTTTTTAGGGACAACTCATGTTTGTGCCAGATGCTGTGCATTCTATGTGCAGCGTCTCACTTCGTCCTCGCTCCCGTGCTGTGAGGCTGGCACTGTATTATTCCCACTCGCAGATGAAAAACTGAATCTCAGGTGGAGAAATGCCTTTCTCAAGGCCATAGGTTACTTGGACCACTCTTGAAATCCCATAAATTGGGATAGCTGAGAAGAAGTTTAGCGGTAAAAGTATGTTTCCTTAAGGCAGAGTTTCTTAACTTGGGGTCCATAGACAGAATTTACAGGTTTTGTGAACCTTGGATGGGAAAGAAGTCCATCTCTGTTTTCACAAACCTATCAGTGACATTTAGCATCTTTCAGTTATTAGTATAGGCAGCTCACCACAGGAATATTAGCAATATCTGTGACTTTGAAACCAAAATATAAGCCGGATGTTTTTATCCAAATGTTTTTATAATTGCTGCTGATGCATTGAAACACTGCTTGTGTCCATGGTTACTTTAAAACTAGATTGTTATTTGACCCACTGTGGAGTCTTTCTATTTAATGGTGCAAATAAATAAATTACTATGTCTGAGTTCTCATGGTTTGATGAGTGCCTTCAATGTATTTGGTTTCCTTTATAATCGATGTATTTTGTATTAAGAGGAAATGGCAACCCACTCCAACATTCTTGGCTGGGAAATCCCATGGACAGAGGAGCCTGGTGGACTATATAGCCCACGGGGTCGCAAGAGTCAGACACGATTTAGCGACTAAATGACCATTTTGCGTTATAAATTTAAAAATATTATTCTAAGAAGCAACCCATAGTCACTACCAAAGGCATTAAAATAAATTCTTTTTTTTTTAAATAGGAGGCTATGAACCTCTAAGTCAATTAACTTTCATGTGGTTCTAAGTAGGATTTCACCAATCTCCAACCATCCCCTCATGAGCTTCTGTGGATCAATCTGAGTTCCTGGCAAATTTGGGCTTCCTCTGAATTCTAGGTTTCGCTGCAGTTGGTGGGCTGGAAGGCCTGGAGGAGAAATATTTCTTGGCCATGGCTAGTAACCGGAGTGGGAACAGCAGCTGCGGGCTGCCCCGGGAAGATGCCTTCCATATTTTCCGAGACCCAGTGACGTCTGACCTCCCGTGGCCCGGGATCCTATTTGGAATGTCCATCCCGTCACTCTGGTATTGGTGCACGGATCAGGTACGGGGCAGCAGGCTGAGCCAGCCGCCCCCGGAATGCTTCCTTCCTGGGGGGTGTCTGGAAGCTGGGTTTTTGTCCTTCCCCATCTGTTCTCTTATTTCTCTACTACTCTACACCTTATCTTCTTACTCTTGCTTATATGGCAAATCTGAAGCTGCTGCTTTTTGCAAAGGGAAAACCTGATACATCCTGCTGAATGTCTGGAAAGATCCAGTAAGCAAAAAAGGTGATATATTTTAAATGGAGGTTTTAACTGACATTGGTATTATCTGCTCCACAAATCCTGGGTGTCCTCTCTGTACCAGCTGCTTAGAAATCACAAGTAAACAAGGATACTCAGTCCTTGTAGAGCTCACTTTCTTCTGATGGAAGTAGACAGGCTGTAAATAAATAAATGGAACATTACAAGGTGATAACTGTCATTAAAAAATAAAAAAGGAGGTTGAGAATGTGAGAGTGATGTTTAAAATAGGGTGGTCAGGGGAATCATGGTTGAGAAGTGACCTTTGGGCAAAGGAGGAGAGCAAGTAGGTTCCAGTGACTGTCAGGGAAGAGAATTTGGGGCAGAGGGACCCACCAAAGCCAATCCCTTAAAGCAAATATATAACTGCTATTAAAAAAAAAAAGAAAAGAAATTAGAAAGGCAAAAAACACTGCTGTGGGTAAAATAAGCCTTTTGTGTTAAAAGGTGAGGTGGGGATAGACTCCGTGTTTGCATTTGCTTGTGTTTGCTGAAGAGCTTCCCAGGTGGCGCTAGTGGTAAAGAACCCACCTGCCAATGCAGGGACGTAAGAGACGCTGGTTCGATCCCTGGGTTGGGAAGATCCCCTGGAGGAGGACATGGCAACCCTCACTAGTATTTGTGCCTGGAGAATTCCATGGACAGAGGAGCCTGGTGGGCTACAGAGCCACCAGGATTGCAAAGAGCCAGACACGACTGAGCGACTAAATGAGCAGGGACACACACATGAGTGTGCTGAAGGAAACTCCAGATGGATCACCTAAAACCGAGGGCGATTACTTCCTGGGGTAGGTGTGCCAGGAAGGACAGGAACCATTTCACTACACACCTGTTTGTACTTTCTCAGATTTCAAGCCCTGTGAATACGTCATCTGTTGAAATCGGTTTTTCCATTATATTAAAGATCCGCGATTTGTGTGCCATTTTGGAAGCTGTATTTCATATTCAGAGTGACGAGACTTTAGCTAAAATAATGATCATGGAGTCAGACCACTGAATTGATGCAGGAGGCACTGCAGAGAGTGAACCTTGGTCACCCCATGGATGAGAATTCCTCTGAGTGAAGAGCTAAGACCCAAGGCAGAGATGGGTGCAATATTGCCCCTTTAGAAAATCACTCTCCCCTCCTGCTCTCCTCCCCTGATCTTTTCCTTAGCAAATATTGGGCTGGAGAGTGCCTGGGAGACAGTTCAGATGGAGGCTAAGAGCCTGGGCTTTTTCAACCTTTACAGGCTTGGACTCAAGCTCAGGTGGCATAACTTTGTTTAATAGCTTCAACCTCTGTTTTCTCATGAGTGGGATTACTAGTAATCACAAAAGAGAGAAGTGTTGCAAATTTGCTCGTAGTCCTTTCCGTTGCAGGGGCATTTAATAAACCGTTAAAATTATTTACATGTTTCCTATGGTTTTATGCTACTGCTCTTGACACGGGTCACCAGCTTATATTTATTAATCGATATGAATATTTCCTTGAGATGCCTCACACCCTTGCTAGCTGGGATTTCAGTGTACATCCCTTGAAGCCCACCTTCAACCCACCTTGTATTGTTCAAGAGCCTGGGGGCTTAATCCACGATGACTCGATCATCTTCCAGATGCCAGGGAGGGCAAGAGAGCCCAGAAAACCAAGCCTTCTTTGGAGCCCACGGCGTTCGGTCTTGTTGCTGCTGAACTGGATTCTGTGGAGCCCAAAGGCTGCGTTATGTGTTAGCTCATTGAGCTGGTGCTGCCCTAGGAGATGCACATTTTTGGTCAGCTCCCTGTGTAGCTCACTTTAGAGCAGAAGAAAGGCCAAGTGGCATGCATGGTGTGCTGACTGAGAGCGTGTTTTAGATCTGTCTGTGCAGAGACAGAAGGGCAGATCACAGTCAATAAAGTCATGACACTTAAACATTTATTGATAACTGCACCATTTACCAGTAACTGATTGAAGCATTTCCTAGGTATTAACTCGTTCATTTTCATAACATTTCTATGAGCTCTGCTCCATTACTTGGGTCTGGGGGTTGTCATACAGGGCCACACACTCTTCACAGGGCTTGTGGGGTTTTGAGCAGCACAACTCTCTTAAAACTCAGCTGCCTCTTAAATTCACCTCTGGAGTCTCCACTTCATGGGAATAAAAGCCAACACTTCTTTCAGTCACAGCTTTGAACCTGCCATCTCAAGGGCTAGGCTTTCCAAAGCTATAAATTCTCCTATCTGCTTCCAGATGGACTGACAAGGATTGAAGGTTGAATGCCTCTTTTGGCATCTTTGAGCTACTGTGTTCAGTTGCTCCGTCGTGTCTGACTCTTTGTGACCTCAGGGACCGTAGCCCACCAGGCTCCTCTGTCCATGGAATTCTCCAGGTAAGAATACTGGAGTGGGTTGCCATTTCCTTCACCAGGGGATCTTCCCAACTCAGGGACTGAACCTGAGTCTCCTGTGCCTCCTGCATTGCAGGCGGATTCTTATCGCTGAGCTACTGGGGATGCCCCTTTGGCATCTTACTGAAACCATTTTTTAAAAAGTATTCTATAAATGCTATATTGTTACATGAAACTACCACATTCTTAACTATTCTAGAAAGCCCAATGGGTGTATGTTTGGAGTTATGAGAAATGACAGGTAATAGTTAAATCAGCTTCTAGACAAGGACAGCTAAGTCCCCAGCTCTGGATAGAGGGAGCCTCACTGTTCCCCCACCTTTCCTCAGATAAGCTGATCCCATGTTTTAGACTCATTCACTGACAGCGTCCAAACAAATAATCATCATCTGTGCAGGTGAGGAAACACTTGGTTGCAGTCCCAGGAAAAAAAAAAAACACATCAAATTTAAGCCAGCTTAGGAAAAGGGTGGGGAATTTATTACCTCATGGAATATGAACTGCGGGAAGGTGTACTAGCCTTCAGAAACTCCTGGGACGTACTCTGGTATCCTCCAGGGTCTTTATTTCTTACCTGCGGACTTCATTGCTTCTCATCGAGGTCCAGTGGAAAGAGACTGACAACTCCCAAAGTCCCAGATCCAAAAACCCCGTGGAAGGGCTCTGGTTGGCCAAGCTGGGGTCACGTGCCTACCCCTGGATCAGGCAGGATCTGGGCCCAAGGAGACAGGATAGCCATGTGGAGAGGGGGTGGGCTTCAAAAGAAGACACAGGACACTCCAGCAAGCCTATGCCACTGATGAACACTTTTTTTAAAAATGGGAAGGATTCCAACTTCGTCCTGCTCACCACAGTACTATGATGGTAATGACATTTCACTCCTCTTGTCCACTGTTCATGGAACCAACCAAAAGCTCTGGTAGATGGCTCAGTGGTAAAGAATCCGCCTGCCCATGCAGGAGACATGGGTTTGATCCCTGGGTTGGGAAGCTCC
Source organism: Cervus elaphus (assembly GCF_910594005.1). NCBI lineage: Eukaryota > Metazoa > Chordata > Mammalia > Artiodactyla > Cervidae > Cervus > Cervus elaphus. The sequence goes on from NC_057824.1 coordinate 36,580,459, forward strand.
CCTCAAGAAAGGAATGGCAATCCACTCCAGTATTCTTGTCTGGGAAATCTCATGGATAGAGGAGCCTGGTGGGCTACAGTCCATAGGATCACAAAGAGTCAGACACGACTTAGCGATTAAACACCAATTCACCAAAGGTCTCTGCAACTTCTCCAGATGCTTCAAGACCCCAAACCTCAGGAAATAGTAGAGAAAATTCTGAGTTCATGTAGATGCAGTCTGAAGGCTGGAGCAGGATTTGTGGGGGCCGGTCTTCTTTCTACTCAAAAAACACTCGACAGCATGTCATTCCCTTTGAGTGGATAAATCTTTTTTGCTATTCAAAATTTGAGTATATTGCAAAATCATCACCAAAATAAATGTAGTGATTTTTCATCACCATACATAGTTACAATATTTCTCTTGTGATGAGACCTTTTTTTGGTGTGATGAGAACTTTTAAGGTCATCTCTTAGCCACTTAAAGATAGGCGACCCAGTATTAACTATAGTCACCATGCAGTATATTACATCCCCAGGACTTATTTTATAAATAAAATTTGTGCTTTTTGACCCCCTTCACCCATTTTTGCCCACCTCCACCCTTTGTCTCTGGCAACCACCGATCTCTTCTGAAGGGAGAAATCTTGATAAGACCTACCTCATGCCTCCCATCAGAGAGAAGGGGGTCAGGCTAAGACCTAGGTGTACCAATATGCAGTAACTATAAGCCCAGCTACACCAATCCTGTTGGTAGCAATATCTCAGAACCTCTCTTTCTCTTCTATCCTCCTTCCAGTTCTTGCTTTCTCAGCCTTGGTGTCACTCCTGTGGCTGGACCATTGGATCACAGGGATTGAGAATAAAAGAGATGCTTCTTTGGAGAAGCCAGATCCACTGGACTCCTGAGTCTACTATGCCTACCAAGAAGCCACGCACATCTAGTTTGCTTTAAGAGAAAGTCATCTCAACTTCCAACCATCCCACTGTTTTCCAGGTGATTGTTCAGCGGACTCTGGCTGCCAAGAACCTGTCCCACGCCAAAGGAGGCTCTCTGATGGCCGCTTACCTGAAGGTGCTGCCCCTTTTCATCATGGTGTTCCCGGGGATGGTCAGCCGTGTCCTCTTTCCAGGTAAGAAGACAGTTGGGAGGAGAGATTGTCTGTGAGTCTCAGACCCTGTGAAGTGTTCTAAACATATTACCCACTGCCCCGTGTGAGTGAGGCTGATGTCCCTTCCTTGTGATGCGACTGAGGCATCTCCATCCTGGCATCTACTGACTCTGTGCCGTTCCCCAGTGTTGGTTCAATGGGCACATCCTATAGATGTCCCAGGTCAAACAGAGTGGAGACCTATCCGGGGCTTTGCCTCAACTATATATTTTAGTTATTTATTTGACTGCACCAGGCCTTAGTTACAGCACTTAAGAGCTTTGGTCTTTGTTGAGGCATGTGAACATTTAGTTGTGGCATGTGGGATCTAGATCCCTTACCAGGGATCGAACCCAGGCCCCTTGCATTGGGAGTGTGGAGTCATAGCCACTGGAGCACTAGGGAAGTCCGTCAACTATATATATATATATATATATATATTTTTTTTTTTTAAAACCACAAAGTAGGCTAAATCTTGTCCCAGATGTCAGCTCCCTGAAATCTCATGTGAGGGCTCCCCTCACACTTCAGTGTTTTGGCAACTTCAGTCCAATGGAACCCTTCAGTTCAGTTCAGTTCAGTCGCTCAGTTGTGTCTGACTCTTTGCGACCCCATGGACTGCAGCATGCCAGGCTTCCCTGTCCATCACCAACTCCCAGAGCTTGCTCAAACTCATGTCCATTGAGTCGGTGATGCCATCCACCATCTCATCCTCTGTCATGCCTTCAATCTTCTCCTCCTGTTTTCAATCTTTCCCAGCATCAGGGTCTTTTCCAATGAGCTGGTTCTTCCCATCAGGTGGCCAAAGTATTGGAATTTCAGCTTCAGCATCAATCCTTCCAATGAATATTCAGAACTGATTTCCTTTAGGATGGACTGGTTGGATCTCCTTGCAGTCCAAGGGACCCTCGAGAGTCTTCTCCAACACCACAGTTCAAAAGCATCAATTCTTTGCCCCTCAGCTTTCTTTATAGTCCAACTCTCACATCCATACATGACTACTGGGAAAACCATAGCTCTGACTAGTTGGACCTCTGTTGGCAAAGTAATATCTCTGCTTTTTAATATGCCACAAGGGAAACATAGAACCCTTGGTGGGGTACTTTTCTTAACAAAACTGGGGTATCAAACCTCTAGAGTATTTGCCTTATCTATAAAAAAACTTGGTAGAGGAATGAGGTTTTCAGCATGGGGATTAAACAGGCCTAGGAGTGGAAAATGTTATTGGGAGTCATTGTGATGTCAGGAACTGGTGATCTATCTACCTGTACCTGCAGACAGGTGCATCTGCTTCCAAAACCTGACTTTTAATCATGCTACTGTCTCTCTCAGGAAATCACATCTTAAGCTTTGGATCTATATCTGGAAGATCAATAACAAGACCCTGATCCTCATTCTTAGCAGTCAGCCAATCAGTGATGATTATTAAATGAAACATAATGCCACATTCCGTGACCCTAGGTAGTTGTAACATCTCAGATGAGTCTGGTACTCATGACAAAGTAAAAGAAAATAGATATCAAAACACTGTAGCCTATGGTACCAGCAATAAGTGAGAAATGAATTTGAGAGAGTGAGGCAGGGTGGAGATGGTGAGGTGGGCATGGCGGATTTGAAGATCTTGATCAGAACTTCTCAAAGTGTGGTCCCCAGTCTAGCAGCATCAGAATTGCTTTGGAACTTGCTAGAAAGGCAACTTTTCAGACCCCATCCAAGACCTATTGAATCCAGGTCTCTGGGGATGGGTCCCAGCAGAAGGTGGAGAATCCCTGGTCTAAAGGGCCAGGGGCCAGGCCAAGCCACTGTTCCTACCCATTTCCACTCTTTTCTCCATCTTGGCTCCACCAGCTCCCTACTGAATCTTCAGATAGGTCCAGCACTGCCTCAAAGGATGCTCTGATCCTGGGCTCTCATGAGCCTGGACGACATCCTCTTCCACTTAGTCCAGCTGAAAAATAATACCCACTCATAAAGGAACTCTGGTAGAAACCAAGAAAGAAGCAAAATGACCCTCAAAACAATGAAACACAAGAGTCTAGAAATGTACCTGTTTACAAAGCCAATCATCTCCACCTAAGCTTTGGAATAAACTAAGGTTTTGAGTCTTAGCCATGATCCTAGCTTTATGATTTGGGGATGTAATTAGCCTCTGTGGGTCTCAATTTGCTTGTCTTTAAAATAGGTATAATAGGGACTTCCCTCATGATGCAGTGGTTAAGGATCTGCCTTGCAATGCGGGTTCGATCCCTGGTCGAGGAACTAAGATCCCACATGCCATGGAGCAACTGAGCCCCCCTACCACAATTAGAGTCCATGCACCACAATCTCACGGCACAATGAAGATGCTGCATGCCACAATTAAGACCTGAGGAAGCCAAATAATAAATAAATATTTTAAAAATCAGTATAATAGAAATGTCTTTGCCACAGAGTTATGAAAACTCATGAGAAGGTATGTGTAGAGTATTAATTTGCAGCATCTGTGTCACAGTACAACTTCTATGAATGCTGGCATTTTGGAAGAAGGAGGTTTGGTTCTGCGTTTGGATTGGATTCTGCTAGAGCCATCCTTTATTTCAAGCATCATAGGATCTGACAAGGGAATCCACTCAATGTATGAAATGGCTGATTAATTCACCCAAGACATGTGAGCAGATACTAGTGAATGGTGGGTTAACGATCGCAAGGCTGTTGATTTCATTTATAACTTAGCTGAGCCAACTAGTTTCCTTGTGACAAACATATTCTTCAGCTTGAATGAACAAACATAATTTTCTGCCCTAAACATGCATTATAAACTTTGTGTCACATGTTTCATGGTTGAAGTTTGCATTCCTAGAGGGTTAAACAAAAACTTCCTTGTTAAATGAATTATTTCAGGGGGAGTCTTGCTCCTTCTTGGTGTCCCTTGAAGAGAGGCGTTTTTGGACAGTGAGAGTTTGAACCCATAACATGTGAATGTAAACAAGATCTTTGCCCCCCCCTCCCTGGGAGGCTCCCTACCGCCTTCTGGCCACAGGAATGTAACTATTTTCTAACCTTCAAAGCTTCCTCAGACAAATCATAAACAAGCCAAGAACTTTGACCTCTCAAAAGCATTTTTCTCAAAAGGATTGTTCCTTCTCAATACTTCCTGTCAAATATCATTTTTTGTCTGCGATCTGAATTTTGTCTAAACTGAATCAGAGTTTTATAGGCATTGACTTTTATTCCATAGCAATTGTTATTATTATTATTTTAAGTATATATATATATACACACAAATATAACTGAATCACTTTGCTATACACCTGAAACATTGTAAGCTTCTGTATTATACAACTATACTTCAATAAAAATTTTAATTAAAGAAAAGAACCAACAGTATTGGGTTTTAAAGTTGTGATATATTTTAAATGTTCACATTTATTAAACTAATAGTTTTAACACAGATACAAATATAAAGACCAGGCATACAACCTCATCTGGAGCTAACGCTGCTGCTGGTGAATTTAAGGTTCTTTCTTCGTCCTGAAAGATTTCAGAGACAAAGCAGAGAGGTTGAGAAGATAAAGTGAGAGTTTATTTAAGCAAGGGGGACAGTGGGCAGACAAGTGAGGAGCCGCCACCCTGGGTTTCTTTATCATCCATGTTGAAGGGCTTCATACAGATGAAGGGGCAGAATATTCCCTGAGGAAGGAGGAGTTTGGCATTTGTATTCCCTGATTTTAACCCCAGTTCCATTTTCCCAAGGGGAGGAGGGATTTTTGTCCCTATTTAGCTTAGACCAGAAGTGTCATGGCATCAATGCATGGCGGGTACTTCTTATCTGTAAGGCCAATTTTATTGTAATAAGAACATACTAAGCAAAAGGTTATCTTTGGAGGCAGGAGATCCCTGCCTTTCCCCACCTTTCTTTGTTACCTGAACTCTTATCACCTAGAATATGTAGTTTCCTGTCAGTATGGAGTTTCCTGCTTTCCTTCATCTGCCTCACTGTTTCCAAGACATTTACAAGATGTTTACAAGATTTCCTGCCACCTGGCCCCTGCCCCCGTTTCCCTGCTCATACTTAGCTATCTGCCTGCTGTAACCCTGTCAAGCATCTGCGTTCAAGGCCACTTGTGAATTTGAGGCCTCAAACTACACGATCACCATGACATTGGTATTGCATCAAAACCTGGGAGGAGATGGGCGTGGGCAGTGATGGGCTCCAAGCCCACCCCTAAACTGAGTCTTGGGGTAGTTGTCACTTGCCATCGGAGGTGGGCTGGAAGACAGTGTCACCCATCAGAATGAGGAAGAAAGAGGGAGGGTCTGGGAGTTGTTTATGGGAGTTACCCCTATTAATAGATCCAGCTGGCAAAAGAGATATGAGGATTTATAAGTGGTCCAGCAGGGGTGAGTGTGATGTGTTGGCATGGAGACGGTGGTGAGGAGCATGGCTCAGCTCAGATATGAGGAGCTGAGGAAGACAGAAAGTAACAAGAAAGCTCTCATTCAAACACGTGCCAGACTACTGAAACTACCTACACTCTGGGCCTTCTCTGAAACTTTGGATTGGGAGTTGGGAGACCTGTCTCCATCATGACCTTGCTGGGTGATGATAACCAGGTCCCATCCCCTCTCTGAAGATAGCACTATTAATGAGATAGCTAGCCTCTTCCCAACAGAAGTGTATTGAGCAGCTACTCTGCACTGAAATTGTTTGGTGGCATTTCAGGGGGGCTCCAGAGAGCTCCCGGTCCCACAGTCCTTTATGTCTCAGCACAGAAAGAACTCTGTGGGAGGCAAAGTGATGGATAAGAAGTGATTTCTTAGAACAGCTGTGAGACTTACAAGCATGGGCGAGGGGGTGCCATGCCCCTAGAACTTACTGGGCTACAGTTTCATAATCAAAGGAAAAGTAGGGGGTGGGGGAGAGGAACTTCTTTGTCTTTCTTCAGCAGACTTTCTTGCCTGTCTTTCTTGCTTCCAACATCAGCTCCCCAGGTTGCGCAGGGGACTTTTCTCGTCCCTGTGGGGTCAAGCTGGGTCCACAGATTATTGTTTTTCATGTGTGCGGAGAGCATGTCTTAGGAATCAGTAACTTCCTGAGCTCACTGGGCAGGTTGTGGGTCTCATGTCACCATTGTTTTATTGTTTGGGGGGCAGGTCCCGTGCTTCTGTTGCTTAGATTTATTGCTAAGCCAGCCTGCTTGGTATTGTGGTTGAGCAAACCTGCTCCCTTGAGTAATCATTAACTTACAAGGCTCTCCTATATATATTTTTTACTTACAATCTCCTGGTGGGATTAACTATATAATCATCTACTTTGTCCTTTACTCTGTCCCTATCAGTACCACACATTAATATAATTTTTTTTTATCTCTTTCTATCTTGTAAGCAAGAGGTCTATGCTTGCATGCTTTGGATGGTAGAGATGAAGAAGTAGAGGTGCCAGGAATTCTGGATGGATTTATATTAGAAAATCAGAATGCTGCTTGGGAGAGAAAAGAATTGATACAGAAACGGAGAAAGAGGGGGAGAGAAAGCTTCAGAGTGGGTAGAGTTTTTATGAGCCTAAAATGAGGAACAGCTGTTGAACTATATGTGCTATTGGGAAGGAGATGGGGAAAAGAGGAATTTTAAAAATATTTGCCGTGTGTCAAATGATGGCATGCTCCTTTGCACTTCCAGTAAACTTAGGTAAAGAGATGAATTGCTTTGTCCTTTTTAGGGAGTTAAGGAACCTGATGTAGAACACGGCCGAGACTAACCGTGAGCTGTCAGCTTTACTGAGGTTACAGTAAAAGTAGTTGAAATGAACTCAGCCCTTCCCACGTCTCAGACTCTATGCTAAGGGTGTTAACGTATGCCATCTCAGTCCTCACTATAACCTTATGAAGTAAAGTCCCGTTATGGTCCCAATCTCACAGATACAGTAGTTGAGGTCCAGGATGGTTAAGTGAGAAGGCCATGGTTTATCAAGGCTGTTGTTTAGTCGCTAAATCATGTCCGACTTATTGCGACCCCATGGACTGTAGCCCACCAGGCTCCTCTGTCCATGGGGTTTCCCAGTGAAAAATACTGGAGTGGGTTGCCATTTCCTCCTCCAGGGGATCTTCCTGACTTAGGGGTCGATCCCATGTTTCTTGCATTGGCAGGCAGATTCTTTACCACTGGGAAGCCCTTAATCAAGTCCAGGGTCCTTTTCATTTCATTGAGCTCTACACTCACACGCAGTAACCCTGTCTCCCGGTGCTGACCATCGCCAGGCTGTGTTTCTGCCGGGCCTGGGGCTCTGAGCGTCCATCGAGCCATCTCTGGGCTTCTTTCCTCCACAGACGAAGTGGCCTGTGCAGACCCAGAAATCTGCCGGGAGGTCTGTAGCAACCCCGCCGGCTGCTCTGACATCGCGTATCCCAAACTTGTTCTGGAACTCCTGCCTACAGGTAATGATCCCTCACCCTTCAGCTGCGTCCCCCCGAGAAAGGAGGACCCTGGCTGGGCTCCGATCCAAGGTGGGGGACAAGATGCAAGGGCCCCCAGTTGAAGTTTAGGCCCTGGCTACGCAGGGGCTGTGCCTCACCCACCTCTGTGTCCCTCCTCTCGGCTCCCAGCCCTGCGTTCTGCCTCCTCAGTGTTGGGCCTCTCAGGACCGATTGGCTGCAGACCTGGGCAATGGGGTCAACAGTGAAGGCAGAAAAAGCCCAAGGCCCATAGAGCTCCCTTCTGCCCCCAGGGCTCCGCGGGCTCATGATGGCTGTGATGGTGGCAGCGCTCACGTCTTCCCTCACCTCCATCTTTAACAGTGCCAGCACCATCTTCACCATGGACCTCTGGAACCATCTCCGGCCTCGGGCATCTGAGAAGGAGCTCATGATTGTGGGCAGGTACGGTCTTACTCTCGTGGCTCAGACGGTAAAGCATCTGCCTGCAATGCGGGAGACCTGGGTTCGATCCCTGGGTCGGGAAGATCCCCTGGAGAAGGCAATGGCAACCCACTCCAGTTACTCTTGCCTGGAAGATCCCATGGACGGAGAAGCCTGGTAGGCTACAGTCCATGGGGTTTCAAAGAGTCGAACATGAGTGAGCCATTAACTATGACATCATCAAAAGCATATTCTGTTAAAAAAAAGAGAGCTAAATTAGATCTCATCAAAACCCAAAACTTTTTCACTTCAAAAGAAAATGAAAAGGGGATTTCTGGTGGTCCAGTGGTTAAGACTCTGAGCTTCCAATGCAAGGGACTCAGGTTCAATCTCTGATCAGGGAGCTAAGATCCCACATGCCGTGCAGGGTGGCCAAGAAAATAAAAAGGGGAAAAAAGAGAAAGGAAAGAAAGCAAATGAGAAGATGAGTCACAGATTGGGAGAAACTATCTGCAAGCCAAATATTTGACAAAGGACTTGTAATCTAGAACAATCTTCAAAATGAGATTGTAATCTAGAAAATGACATCAAGATACCACTGTACACCCACTAGTATGGCTATAATTGGAAAGCAGATAGGGAGGCAGAGAAGTTGGAATTCTTGTGCATTGCAGGTGTTAATATAAAATGGTTCAACTGTTCAAAAACAGTTTGGCATTTTCTTAAAAAGTTAAATATAAACTTACCATATGACCCAGCAACTGCATTCCTAGAAATAAAACCATATGTCTGCACAAAGACTTGTATACAAGTGTTCATAGCAGCAGTTTTTACAAGAGCCAGAAAGTAGAAGCAATCTAAATGTCCACTTATGGGTGAAGGATAAATAATGTTACACAATGGTGTATCCACTCAACGGAATGTTTTCAACAATAGTTATACAACGGCATATCCACTCAATGGAATGTTTCGACAATAAAAAGGAATGAAATACTGATACATGATATCTGATGAACTTCAAAACATGCTAAATGAAAGAAGCCAACTGCGAAAGACCATGTATTGTATATATTGTATACCATTTATGTGACATGTCCAGAAAAGCAGACCTATAGACACAGAAGCCCCTATGGGGCTTCCCTGGTGACTCAGATGGAAAAGAATCTGCCTGCAAAGCAGGAGACCTGGGTTTGATTCCTGGGTCAGGAAGATCCCCTGGAGGAGGGCATGGCAACCCATTTCAACATTCTTGCCTGGGAAATCCCATGGACAGAGGAGCCTGGTGGGTACAGTCCATAGGATCACAAAGAGTCAGACATGACTGAGGGGCTAACACTTTCTTTCATAGAGATAGAAGCAGATAGAAGTGCTTCTGTAGGTTGGAAACAAGAATAAACTGTAAATTGGCGTGAGGGGATTTTTTTGGAGTGATATATATTCAAAAACTTGATTGTGATGTTTGTTACATGACCATAAATTTACCAAAATTTCTTGATAGCACACTCATAATGGGTGAATCTTATGGTATATAAATTCTACTCCAGAAAGCTATAAAAAAAATGAGAAGTAAACAGAGAGGACAAAACTAACGTTGGGGGTGTGTCTCTCTCCATCCGGAACCAGGGTGTTTGTGTTGCTTCTGGTGTTGGTCTCCATCCTCTGGATCCCTGTGGTCCAGGCCAGCCAGGGCGGCCAGCTCTTCATCTACATCCAGTCCATCAGCTCCTACCTACAGCCACCTGTGGCTGTGGTCTTCATCATGGGATGTTTCTGGAAGCGGGCCAATGAAAAGGTAGCTCTGGATCAGCCCTTCAGTCCATTGGATGGGAGAGGAGGGACTTGGAGAGGGGACACACGGATGTCAGGTGTCATTGTGGGGCGGTGATGAGATCTGGGGAGAAGGATCCAGGGAGGGTGTGACCTGGCTTTTGAAAACAAGCAATGAAGCTTCTACTTTGATGCATTTTGTCTTTCAAAAGGGAAGCTGAATTAACAGGGAATTATATGTAGTGGATCAATTGTATGTAAAAGATAAGCAGATAAGTAGCTCCCACCCTTTTTGAATCACTGGCCCTTGCAATGACCGTCATTATAAAGACCAGGTCTGGAGAGAGCTTGCTGAGGTTTCTGGAGGCACGTGTCTAAGACAGCTTTGCTTTGCTCTGCTTTGCAGGGCGCCTTCTTCGGTCTCGTCTTAGGCCTCCTCCTAGGCTTGGTTCGGCTGATCCTGGACTTCATCTACGTGCAGCCTCGCTGTGACCAGCTGGATGAGCGCCCGGCTGTGGTAAAGGATGTCCACTACCTCTACTTCTCTATGATCCTGTCCTCGGTCACCCTCATCACTGTGTGTGCCGTGAGCTGGTTCACAGAGCCGCCCTCCAAGGAAATGGTACTTTGGGGTTTGACCCTGTATCCATTGAGACCCTTCACTGCTAGTGACAGAAAGCCAGGGCTGATTTTCAAAAAGCTGAAAAGTCCAGGGTTCGGTCTTTGGAGGAACTTGATTTCAGAACACTGAAAAGACCATCTGACCCGTTGGTCACCTCTTACTTCTTTTTTAAAAAAAAAAGTATTGTTTTTTTTGGCTGCACTGGGTCTGTGTAATGGCACACGGTCTTCTCTGGTTGTGGCTCGTGGGCTCCCAAGTGCACAGGTTCGGTAGTTGCGGTGTGAGGGCTTAATTCCTCCGTTGCATGCAGGGTCTTAGTTACCTGACCTGTGTCTCCTGCATTGGAAGGTGGACTTTTAACCACTGGACCCCAGGGAAGTCCCTTCTCACCTCTATTCCTATTCTCCAGCCCCTAATGGGGTCAGCAGCTTCTAGGATACATCTCTCTTAGTCTCATTAAGCAAAAGCATAAGCATTTTAGTCCCAGCATTTCCAGTGAAGCTGCTCATGCCCATTGATGGAGTCAGCCCAAGACACGTGGTCACCCAGGAACCAACCCAGTCCCTGTGGCCAGAGAAATGGATGAGCTGAATGCTGGTCACTGGGTCCCACACACCCCTGGGCTGGGGTTAAGCTCTTACTAGAATGAGAGAGGGTGAGATCCCCACAAGAGATTTGGGGCTTTCAAAGAAAGATGGGGAATGAGTGGGGGAAACGTCCATTGATTCTGAAGAGTGTAGGGAGCTGAAGCTTGTTGGAAGGTGGAAAGGGAGGGCAAGACTGGAAGAGACTTGGACGTGAAGGCTGAGCCTGTTTGGAAGGAGGTAGGAGAAAGGGTGAAGTCACCACCCCACCCCGATCTCACGATTCCTCTCTGCTCCTTAGGTCAGTCGCTTGACCTGGTTTACTCGCCATGACCCCGTGGTCCAGAAGGAACAGGTGCCATCAGCAACTCCCCCGCCTCTCACCCTTTCTCACAACGGGACACCAGAGGCCAGCGGCACCAACATCCAGTTCGAGATGGTTCAAGAAAACATGTCCAAAACCCACAGCTGTGAGTTGCCTTTTTCCTAGGTTACAGTTAGGAACCTCAAGAAGCATTATGTGTTTAAGAGGAAATTTTTCTACCATATCACTAGCAAGTAAAGGGCCACACTTGACATTTTAGCATCTCCTCATTCCCAGGATCTGGTCTTCCCTCACTCTCTGGCCACTGAAAGGGTTAGGAACTTTCGACAGATGCTTCAGGTGGACAATGAGAGCCAACGTTTGCTGAGTGCCTACTAAAACACAGTTCACTGGATCCTCACAGAACCCTTCGTGGTAGGCATTCTCTAAATTACTGGTTTTAAACTCGCAGCTTGCAGACATATTTTGGTTTAGGCCACCTACTCTTTTAATGTGAGTTATTTAAAAATCAGGAGATTTCATAACATTCCTTCTTTTGAACAACTGGAAGATCTGGCAGCATGGAGCCCACATGCCTGCCTAGCAAAAGCTGCCTGGAGGTGCAAAGCAGCTGGTCCTTAGACCTGGGATATACAGTTAGTCAAAGTCCCCAGCAGTCCCTTCTGCCTACATGACCCCAAGGCTGTGGTTGTCATTAATCACCACACATGGCTTTTAAAGGAGCTTCCCTGGTGGCTCAGTGGTAAAGAATCTGCCTGCCAATTCAGGAGACTCAGGTTCAATCCCTGGGTCAGGAAGATCCCCTAGAGGAGGAAGTGGCTATCCACTCCAGTATTCTTGCCTTGGGAAATCCACAGACAGAGGAGCCTGGAGGGCTACAGTCTATGGGGTCATAAAGAGTGGGACATGACTGGATGACTAAACAATAGCAAATGGCTTTAAAAAAAAATAATTGTGGCTATGAACCCATGGCATCCTCTAGTGGGAAACGCAAGGATAGATGCAGAAGGCCATGTGCTTCAGGAAACATGAGAGAAAGACTCTTTCTTGGTAGAGGTGACATGTGTAAGAAGCAAATCAGCTCCTCTGACTCCCATAGGCCACCTGCCTGGCTCCATCCGCAGTTGATTTCGCAGCCCCAGCTCTGAGCGGAGACAGAGTTCCCTGCAAGAGTGCCCGTCTCCCTTCAGCCTCTGGGCAGGTGGTGCCACACACAGAAAGGGAGTCGGATCGAGCAGGTCCTAAACCCATCTCTGCCTCTGCTGACCAGCTCTGTGCTTCACTCAAGTTACTCTGAGCCTCTCTCTGAGAGGCTGAAATTCACTTGAAATTCTGCGCATAAACATCATGAAAAGTCTGAAAACATCAACCTTTCAGAATTCAACAGTCTTCCAGGGTTAAGGTATTATTAGCAAATACCCTCCAGAAGAGGAACATATTTTTTTTTTCATTTATTTTTATTAGTGGAGGCTAATTACTTTACAATATTGTAGTGGTTTTTGCCATACATTGACATGAATCAGCCCTGGATTTACATGTGTTCCCCATCCCGATCCCCCCTCCCACCTCCCTCCCCATCCCATCCCTCTGGGTCATCCCAGTGCACCAGCCCTGAGCACTTGTCTCATGCATCCAACCTGGGCTGGCGATCTGTTTCACACTTGATAGTGTACATGAAGTTTTTATCACAGTGCCTGAAACATACCGGGTGAGGCTCTCTTCCCTCTTCTCTGGGAGACACAGCTTACCCTTATGACCTTTATCTGTCGTGTTCTTTTTAGGCGACATGACCACAAAGCGGTCCAAAGTGGTGAAAGCCATCTTGTGGCTCTGTGGGATGGAGAACAAGGGCAAGGAGCAGGCGCCGAGCAGAGCGGACCCAGTCATAGTTTCCCTGGAAGAAAACCCCTTGGTGAAAACCCTTCTGGACCTCAGCCTCATCATTTGCATTAGCTGTGCCATCTTTCTCTGGGGCTACTTTGCTTAACGTGGGGGTGAACCCAGGGGTCCGAGCTCTTGTTTGTTATCAATGTTCCGATTTTTTTAATGAAAGAGAAAAAAATAATAAAGTGTTGTTTGTTTACCACCAGGCATCCAAGCTGTTTACGGGCCATCTTCCACATAACATTTAGCCCTTCTTTTACTTATTTATTTATTTATGGCATCGGATCTTAGTTTCGGCAGGTGGGATCTTCATTCTGCCACGCGGGATCTTTCCTTGAGGTGCATGGACTCTAGTCTGTGGTTCGCAGGCTCAGCAGCTGTGGCACAGGGAATGATTAGCTGCTCCGTGGCATGTAGGATCGTAGTTTCCCGACCAGGGGTTGAATCCGAGTCCCCTGCATTACAAGGCGGATTCTCAACCATCGGACCACCAGGAAAGTCCCTAGCCCTTTTTACAAAGGAATGAAGGTTAGAAGCTGGAAAAAGAGAGAAGAGTAAAGGCTTCCTTATCTCAAAAGGCAGTCATTTACTCTTTCTGTCCATCATGTAACATCAATAGCCAAATCCAAAAGGTGAGACAAGCAGAGACTCTCAGCTCTCCAGGAGACACATCTCCTGGGTTGGGTGAACTCTTCCTCAGCTCATCTTCCAAGCACAAGGAATGGGACCTGCCTTCTGTCTCCTGCCTTTCACTGATGCTGGCTTTGGGTGAAGAAATAGCTGTTCCCCAAAGGTTTGTACCTTGTACATTGTGAAGTTTGTACCTCTCTATGATCTCTGGGAAACAGACCTGAGTTGGTGCCCTGAAATCTTGTGCCATAAGAAAATCAGGGGATCAGTTGCATGTCCCAAGTTCTGCCTTAGCTTGGGTCTTTCTGCTTGACTCACCACAATGATGTTCCCCTAAAACAAGCACCACAGCCACAAGGATCTAAACTACAAATCCGACAGTCCCTCTGCTCCTCCATCCACGGCCTGCTGCTCCATGGTTGACTCTGAGGCCCTTCATACCCTTCACACTCCAGCTCCTCCTTCCCTCGCCAGGCTCATTCCTTGCCCATGGCCCACCTCCCCCTCTACTTCTGTGCTGTGTCTCACCTCGCAGGCCATTCCTAGCACCTGGAGAGCTTGCTTCTCCACTCCTCTCTCTCCCAACATGGACCTTCCTCCCACGTGTTTCCATGGTCCACCCCTCCCCATCCCCCAGCCCCTTCCTGTTTCCAGAGTATTTGTTTGCAAGCTTCCTGGAGGTCAAGACCACGTTTGTGTGGCTCAGCTTGGTTCCCCAGGGTCTAGGTCAGTGTATGGAAGAGTAAGCCCATGGTATTCACCTAAAGAAGACATAGAAATCATTATAAGACATGGCTTTAATTCTAAACATCCTTAGGTGAAAGCAAGATGCTGTTTCTACAATGAAATAACATGAAAAACACTTTGGGTCATCCAAATATAATTTATTGATATGTATGAAAACTGCATTCAAATACAAATATAGAAGGTAAAAACAGAACTCTGATGAATTTTTGTTTTTGTTCTTCTCAAAATATATTTGGCTCAAGTACATCTTGACAGGTCATTTGTGATGACGTTTTGATGTGGGTGATGGATAGACCCCAAGGTGACCCTGAATGATCCCCACCTCCTGGTGTCTTGCTCTTGTGTAATCCCCTCCCCTTGAGTGTGGACAGAGCCTGTGACTGGCTTCTAACCAACACAATATGGCAGGAGTGATGAGATGTCATCTGTGATTGTATTACAGCACGCAGACACTGTCTTGCCAGCAGACTCGCTCTAGGGGTCTCCTTGTTGACTTGAAGTAGCAGCCTCCCTGGGGAAGCCATATGATCGGGAACTGCAGGCAGCACCTAGATCATGGTCAGCAAGAAGCACAGGCTCTCAGACCTTGTCGTCCTACAAGCACAAGCACATGACTTCTGACAACATCCCGAGGGAGCTTAGGAGTGGGTCCTTCCCCAGTCGGACCTCCAGATGAGACCCCAGACCCATTTGACCCTTGACTGCAGCCTTGTGAGACCCAGGCAGAGGGGTCAGCTAAGCTCTGCCTGGACTTTTGACCCACAGAAACAATGAGATAATAAATGTGCATTGTTCTAAGCTGCTAAGTTTGTGGTCATTTGTTGCTCAGCAAGATAACTGACAGTGTGTACCACTTATGGATATCTGTGTGGATATGAAGGGTGGGGTGATGTGGGGAGAGTTTGCCTGTGGGGTTGCCAGGGGTCTGTACAGCTATGTGCCTGACAGTGAGCAGAAGAGGACAGCCTCTGTTGGCTGGGGTGATGAGATATCATCTCTGATTGTATTATAGCATGTAGTGATACACTCTCTTTTGAAGAGTGTATCAAGTAGGGGTCATTTGCTTGCAAGTAAGAGAGACAAACCCTACAAAGTTTAGGCAAAAAACAATTAAAAAAAAGGTGTGGGGGGTAGAATTTATTGTGAGGGTACCAGGGCAAGAAATGCAGAATGGCCTCAGCGATGGAGATGGGTTGATGGGAGAGTCAACTGTAGAGACACCTCTAAAAGTGATGCCAGAGAAGGTGCCTCAACTCTGCACCACTCCATGCCTTTTCCCTAAGCTGGCAGCTCAGGCAGTTTGAACCACTTTTTGCCTTTTGGTTGCGTCGGAGCCAGTGGCTTCACCATGTCAGCAGATCTTTCTTTATCTTCAGCTGCATCACTAGGCTATTAGCAAAGTGGATGCCTTTGGTCTAGAAATATCTGTCAGTGGTGTGCCGCCCAGTCTCATGCAAGACCGTATACTGTGAGTCAGAGACTACTTAGGGCTCTGAAATGTGGTTACAGACCATCAGGCTCATGGTGCAGGTGGCAGCATGGTGGGACTAGACCACAGGTAGAGAAACCAGAAAGAGGGTTTGTCTTAAGTCCTGCAAATATGAGCTCTTTAAGGATTCACTGGGCTCAGGACAGTACTGGAAGCTGAAGCTCCAAGAAGGGGACAGGGGTCCATCCATGGAGCCCCCAAGGGAACCAGGGTATTAAAGAGGTTCAAGGATTCAGTCATTCCACCTGCATCTGACCTCTAGGGAATTCACAGGGTAGAACCCAGTACAATCAAGGCAACGAGAGGACATCCTGACCCCCTGCAGCCTCCAAAGAGCTAGACCCAGAACAGGCAGATGGGTGCTGCCTGCAAGGGGTGCGTGGTGAGAGGCCCAGGTCCTTGGCCCTGGTGTTGTCGTGGGCAGGGCAGCAGGAACAGAAGGCCTGAGCACCCAGGACTGACGCTGCCATAAGTAGTTGTATGGAGAAGGGAAGGAAAACACTCTGAAAGGCAGATGCCAGCACCTTCCTTGATGGTCAGGGAAGGCCACATGAGTTTGGATTACGGACCTCTCCACCTCTCTGATGGCGGGTATGGTGACAAGACTCTCGTCATGTGTAGTGCCTGGGCAAGGTGCCGGCCACGTGGCAACCCCCGCCCCCCACGCAGGGGTGATCCTGTCTCTGCGGCACCTTGGAGGTGCTCCCGTGGTGATGCAATGACAGCTTTGACTAGGAGCTGAGCCACCACGTCCCACACCATGACTCGCCCATTCAGGAAGAAGGACAGTGGCCGCTGACACACATACAGGGGAAAGCAAGACCCTCTTTTCTTTAGATGGGAGCTGCTGCTTTAGGGTGACAGCTACAAACAACAGGAGAGTGAAACGGGAACACTGCTCTTAAAGTAACGAGGGTAGGGTTTGCTGTATTTCAGAATCATTTTGTTCAAATAACAAAACACAGCATACATTCTGGGCAGAATGTTTGCCATGGCCCTTCCTCCTCCCCAGGTACCCACACCATCTCCTGGGCAAGTATCGCATCCCAGCTGCCTCCAGAGTGTGAGTTCAGGCATCCTGGAAGAAGCGTCTCCAAGGTCTGCAGAGATGCCTGACTGTGGACTGCTGAGCTCCTTGGAGAAGGGGTCAACACTTAGGAGCAACGTATCAATACACGGAGACTTTTGCTTTCTCTAGAGGGTTTGCTTTAGTGCTCAACGGGGATGGGGGGGAGCAGAGAAAAAGAACAGAGGTGGTGTATGAGGAAGGAAAGACTGAGCCTTCAGTAAACACAAATTTAAGATAGGGGGTAAATAGGTTTACAGGTACATATTTTCAATGTAATTTAAAAGTGCAGGGAGTTAAACTTTGAGTTAAGAGAAAAAAGTGATTGTCTTTTGCAAGTTAAATTTAAGTCAATTCATACAACTGTGGTGCTGGAGAAGACTCTTGAGAGTCCCTTGGACTGCGAGGAGATCCAACCAGTCAATCCTAAAGGAAATCAGTCCTGAATATTCATTGGAAGGACTGATGCTGAAGTTGAAGCCCCAGTCTTTGGCCACCTGATGCGAACAGCCACCTTATTGGGAAAGACCCTGATGCTGGGAAAGACTGAAGGCAGGAGAAGAAAGGGGTGACAGAGGATGAGATTGGTTGGATGGCCATCACTGATCCAATGGACATGAGTTTGAGCAAGTTCCTGGAGACAGTGAAGGACAGGGAAGCCTGGTGTGCTGTACTCCATGGGGTTGCAAAGAGTCAGACACAACTAAGTGAATGAACAACAACAACAATAGGGCAAGCAGGTCCAGTGGCCTCTGAGCAGGGGTCGGGTCATGGATGTGCCTGGCGAGCGATTCCATCAATGGAGCCGCTTGGGGCAGCCAGCATGGCAGCAGGCGTCCCAAGAGATGATGCCAAATCTGGGCCACGGTGGGGGGGGGGGGGCACTATCAACACAATATGTGTCCAGCCAATCAGCCTCACTTTGCTCCAGTCCCCCCTCCACGCTTCCCAGGTTATTTCAATCCTGGGAAAGAAGTGCTTTCCGGTCCCTAGAAGAGGGATTTCCCTGGAAGGTAATGAATGGTTCTGCCGCCTGCACTGAGCCTGTGGGGCTAAGATACTGAGAGCTGGCCTCCGAGTGTCTAAGTGTCTCTGGACAAGTGTCTCCAGACAAGAAAAAGAATCAGGACTGGTAAGACGAAGAGTCCAGCCCCTGGAACATTCGATGAGAGACAACCAGTCTGGGAGGTCTCTAGGTCCCCTGGGGGCGGGTCTCACTGTTGCGACCTTGCTCTTGACCCTTTCAAACTTCTATGTTCACAGTTAAGACTTTCAGGTATCCCATCCACAAGTCTTTTTTTTTTTAATTAAAAATTTTTTTTGACTGTGAGATCTCAGTTTCCCTGCCCAGGGAGGGAACCCACGCCTCCTACAGTGGAAGCGCAGACTCCTAACCACTGGACTGCCAGGGAAGTCCCCCATCCACAGGTCTCTGCAGTCAAGTGACAAATGACAACATGCACACACACAATCCACAGTTTTGCCTGCAAGAATGATAGTTTTCATATAAACCACAGAATATATTTAATTCAAATTAAACATGAAACTAGAATAACGTTCGGTCCTTATCAAGTAGCAATTACATTGTTTAAAAAAAAAAAAAGAACAGTACATTTCTGTCTACATTCTGGCAATCCAACAAGGCACAAGGCGATCCAGTTTGCTGAGGTGACGGATCCAGCAGTCACCCCCAATGCTCGTGGTTCAGAGGGGTCGGGGAGACACAGACCATACTTCATACAAAACGATTCTGCAGCATGTCTGAAGGAGAGGAAACTCCCTCGTGATAGATGAGAAGGAAAGTCCAAGTAGCAGGAAATAGGTGAGCATAATGGTGTACTTCATTAAATAGAGAGTTAATGCACGGCTCTTTGTTCATTCCAAGTTGCCGATGGTGCTGCCTGCGTGACCAGCAGGGACAAAAGCTTCTTACACATGTCTCGGCAATGATACACCTTCCACTGTAGGTATCTCTCTCTCTTTAAAAAAAAAAAAAAAAAATTTTTTTTTGGCATGATTCTTTCCCATGTAAAGAAAGCCAACTTCTTCAAGACACAGGTCATCCAGCTTTAAGTGTCAGCCTCTGCCCTCTCCTGAGGCTGCGAGAAGGCCAAGTCCCACATGGTGAGGCCCTTCTTTCTCCACTTCACTGAAAGCTTCTCACTGTTTGGTCTGCGAAGATTAACATCTGCCTGCCCCTGCTCCACTCGCCAGGGTGGAAGGGGTCAAGGGTGGGGCGTGGCTTTCTTCACAGGGCGGTACTTTCTGTATCATTGTCCATATCCAGCAGAATGCGGCCGGGCACGTCTTTGCTGGCTGAGTCTGAATGCATTTCAGGAAAGATGCTGCGAAGCGGTTCTGAAACCCTAGAATTGGCGTCTGGACAAAAACATGAGGAGACATGGTATCAATGGTGCGGAAATGCCCAAGAGGCCACCGAGGTTCTCTGAGAAGAGGAGAAGCTGGAGAGTTTGAGAGTCAGCCCATGCACCCACACTCCCCTACTACAGGCACCATTAGCCCTAAGAAGTTGAGTCAAGCCTTGGAGACCAGGGGCAGCCACGTGGCTCAGACCACCTGGCTCCGGTGGTCCTTTCTGGGAGCCCACAGCAATCCTCAGAGATGCAACCCTGGAAGGATCTGCTTGCTGTGACTGAGGAAAAGAGACCTTATTCCTACCAGTACCTCTAAGGCGTTAACGGAAGTCTGCTGACATCTGGGCTACGGGAAGGGCTGAGCTTCACTGGAAAGGGTTCCCTCCTCTGAGGCTGGTGAGTTTCCTCCTGTTATTAATGAGCGCTGTGCCCTCGACCTCGGCATTAGTGACATGTGGGGCCAGATCACCCTGGGCGTGGGGCTGTCCTGTGCACTGTAGGATGCTGAGCAGCAGCATCCCTGCCCTTAGCCCGTGAGATGCTGATGTCACACACTCTCCTTCCCACAGCTGACAGCCAAAGATGTCTCCAGACACTGCCAGATGTCCCTGGGTGGGAGGTGGGAGGGCACAATCACCTCTGGCTGACAATCACTGGGGCAGAGCACCAAATCTCCTACAAATGTTAATTTTCTCATCTAATACTTGTGCAAGCATGCTAAGTCACTTCAGTCATGTCCAACTCTGTGCAACCCTGTGGATTGTAGCTCACCAGGCTCCTCTGTCCATGGGACTCTCCAGGCAAGAATCCTGGAGTGGGCTGCCATGCCCTTCTTCACGGGATTTCCTGATCCAGGGATTGAACCCGTGTCTCTTACATCTCCTGCATCGGCAGGTGGGTTCTTTACCACTAGCACCATCTGGGAAACCCATTTCTCACACTTATATACCTCCAATTCCTTTTTCGTGTCTTATTACATTGGCTGGAACTCTTTCTGTGAGATAGCAAATACATGGTCCTCAAGCATGGTCACTCATGCTCATGCTCATCAGACACCTGAGCCAATCACAGCCCTCTTCCTAGTGAGACGGTGAGCCTCAGATTCCTTCATCATGAACAAATACTTGCTCAGTACCTACCACATTCTAGCTGTGAGGATGCAGTAGTGAACAAGTCAGACACAGCTTTAGACAGGCCTTCCAGTCTTGAAAAATTTGTTTCTCTAGTAGATGTGAATTCTAGCAAATGATGAGCCTTGTTAGAGATTTTAGGGCAGTGGAAGAGAGGCGGGAGATGTTTAGATGTGCTGTAGTTTCCTTTTGTCAGGTTAGAGCTAGTCATGTAGGGAGCAGGGAGGGAACCAGATTCGGGGGGGCGGGGGGGGGGGTGGTGCTGGAGTTTCCCTGTTACGCTTAGAGCTGCTTTTCTGTACTGGCTGTGGTGCAGAGTCTGCCCTTGCTGGAAGCTGCTTTCAACAGTACTAAACAGGACTTCTGTTTTAGCCGCTCCTGATCCACATAGGCAGAACAGGCAAATGCAGGTGTATCCTAGGAGGCTCACTTCTTTGCAACTCCTGCTCTGACACATCCCTATACCTCTGAGCTGCGAGATCTACTTACTTCCTGGGGTGTCCCTTTTCTCTCAGTCACTCTTGGGTTGGCAGACCATCCCTTGAGATTTGCTATGCACCATAACTCAGGTAAATGTCCAGATTTATGGAGGTGCCAAGGTGTCAAAGAGTTGAGGTGCTGCATGTCATTTCAGACAGTTCAGATCTTATGAGAATCATAAAGTCAACTGAATGACTCTGAACCGCACTGTTTAATGGTATAGGTAAGGGTGGTCTATGTACACAGAATACAGACAGTCTCAGATTTGTCCTCAGCAGAATGAAAGTCAAAGAGGGCAGGGACCATGTCTGTCCTACTTACAGTGTATCCTTAGTGCCCAGAACAGTGATGAGTTAATAGCAGACATTCAATAAACGTTGTGGCTGTCTGTCTGTCTGGACAGAAGAATAGATAAAGAGTCATCTAGTCCAGCCACCTTTCTAATCTGCTTTGCCGATAGCCTCATGTAAAGAAGTAGCCATGTCTTGAAGACAACACCGATACAAGAAATTCACTGCATTTACCTTTATCCTAACCCAACAAGACAGATGGGACAATCAGTCAGTGCTGCTTCTTGGCTCACAGACTTTACAGTACTATGGAACTGACATGCATGATGCAAAGGGAGTGTGCATACGAGATAGATTTCTACTGATCAGTATCTCTATTTATATGTAAATGTGACACCTATCAGTCACAGATCCTTTTCAGAGTACAAACTTGTTATCTTTCTTCTTCTTTTTTTTTTAATATCACAGATAATTTCTGGACTTGACTTTTCTGAATTTCTCTAGCTATTTATGATGAACACACATTACTTACATACTTAGAAGAAAAATGTGTGGTGGGGGAAAGGGGAAATTCCTTTACTTCACCCTGCCTGGTTTGCCTGATGGATTTCCCCCATCTGGTGGACTTCCCCCATCTCACTTTTATACGAATCATTTCTTGAAAGAAAACAACACATCTGTTTACATACAAAAGCAGTAAGAATCATGGCATGCGTGCAGAGCCAGCTTTCAGAAAGAGACTGATCTTTATCCCAGTAGCCGAAGCTACGGAGCAGCTACTACTTTCCAGGTGTGGTGCTAAGTGCTCCACACACGTCACCATATGAGTTAAGTTCATATGAAAGATATTATAAGAAGGCAGAGGAAGAGGGCCAGGTCACAGCCTCTGCTTGCTGGTAGAATGCCATGTGGTTCACCAGGGCTCTGGGGCTCTGACTAACATACCCTGGATCCACCAGAGGAGCCTGGTGGGCTACAGTCCATGGTGTTGCAGAGAGTCGGACACGACTGAGCTACTGAGCACACACACACATCTGAGAGCGGGCCCTCCGAGGGTGGGAACTGGCATTCTGCAGTTTAGGGTATGGTCCTAGAACGTCTGTCACTTCGACAAAATTGAGTATGTGATTTAGGTGGTAAACCTATCCTTCAGAAAAGCAAGGTTATTCTGATAGCCACTTTGACACGTTAAGGGATCCAAATACAAACCTGAAATTCAACATTTCAGACACAAGTGCAGGGTGAATCACCCCATCTCAATCATTAAATCCTTCTCTAAGCAAGAGTCTGAGGGAATGACTTCCTTATAATCCTCATCAGTTTTCTAGGGCTGGGAGAGGCTTACTCATCTATAAGCGACTTTGAGTCAACTTTTTATTATTTCAGTCAAAGGAGGGCGCCTGTTCTGGTCTCACTGGATGTTTATCTTGACATGATCCTGACATCTACTTATTAAAAATAAAATGTAACTAAAAGCAGAAGCCACTTACATGTCCAACCGTGAGCAATAAAACATCCGCTTAATGAAACATAATGTAGTCATTGAAAAACTAAATTATAACATGGGAAATAGCATATGTTATAAAGTTATAAAAATTATATCATAATACAAGAAAGAGCACATGACGTAAAGTAAAATCAAAATGCAAAATCAAACTCTGTATATGCCAAACAATTATGATCATGCATCCCTTTGCCTTTTAGAAGAAAAAAAGACTAGAAGGAAAAAATAAAATATGAATAGTGGACTTCTTCAGTTATGGAAGGGTGATTTCTTATTATTTCTAATTTCCCAGTTTGCTTTAGTATCCATATTTATTTATTTTCTTAATATATTACTTTTCTGGAAAGATTTTTTTTCGTCTGGACCATTTTTATGGTCTTTATTGAATTTGTTACAATATTGCTTCTGTTTTATGTTTTGGTTTTTTGGCCACAAGGCCTGTGGCATCTTAGCTCCCCAGCCAGGGATCAAACCTGCACCCCCTACACTGGAAGGTGAATTCTCAACCACTGGACCACAAGGGAAGTCCCAATATGTTACTTTCCTGCTACTAAAAAAAAGTTTAATTTTAAAAAGCAAAAGCTATGAGAACCAGCAAAGTGTCGAGTGTTTGATGATGACTATTGTGACTCGTTCTACCACTGTGCAGTGGACAGATGATTTACTAAATTAACGTTCAGGCTCACTAAATTAAGAATATCTTCTATTCCATTCCTGCATAGGGAGCTCAGCTCGGGGCTCTCTGATGACCTGGAGAGGTGGTGGGGTGGGGGTGGGGTGGACGGGAGGCCCAAGACGGAGGGTACATGTGCATACATATAATTGATTCATGCTGTTGAACAGCAGAAACTAACACTGTAAAGCAATTATACTCCAAAAAAAAAATCTTCTCCTCCAGAGCACTGTCTTTTCAACCCACTACCAAGTGGCACATGGGGATCAGACTATGGATGCCTGGGCTCCAGACCTAACATGTTTGGGTCCGTGCATGTGAGTTTTTAAAATGGTGACATACGAATCTAATACCTAACTCTGATTATCTATCTTTTCTTGATAAAAATGATAATAAATAGCTACCACTGACTCAGACCCCCTGTATATTAAGAACTGTAAGATCCTTTTCTTATTTTATCTACTGTAACGCCTTGGGTAGCTACTCTCGCAAATGTCACCATTTTACAGATCAACCAGGTGACGCGGTGCCGTTGTTACACAGAGAGCTGAAATTCGCATTCAGGCATGTCTGACTCTAGTGTGTGGTTCTTCACTACCCCTCAAGCCTGCCCGGGACAGAAAAGGCCAGAAGTTGAAGGGGTGACAAGGCCAGCCCGGTGACGACGTGCTGCGGGTGTGTGAGCAGAGTACTTGGCAGCAAGCATGAACAAAGCCAGCCTCCTTTCGTGCATGCACTGTTAGTGGGGGTGCGAGCAGGCAGGGTTAGAGTGAACGGTTAACATCAGGCATTAGTGCGCAAACATGATCATCAAGGAGCAACAACGCTTTGGCCAATCAGGTGCCTTTTCCTTACCATTAAATATTCCAATTTCAGTTCTTACTGAATATGGCAGGTCATACATCTAAATTATTTAATGAAATGTTTAGATTAGAACACTCTAAAATCTATTACTTTAAAAACAGCAAGATGTAAACTCTTTTCCTTGCAAAGCTAAAATCCTACTGCTTTTCTTTTTTCCTACTGCTTTCTAGAGTAACAATGAAGAAGAGATTCAGAATGATAGCAGAATCCCTCCTTTCTCTGGTGCTAAGCTGCCAGAAATGGACTGCCAAACCTCTTTGGTATCAGTAATCTCCCCTGAGAGCTTATCTTAATCCCCAGGCCATAAATCAGTTTTTAAGATTAAATGCTTTCAGTGAATAACCTGTTTTCAGGAATTTGTCTGTCTAGAGTTTTCCAAGTGAAAACATGATTTCATAATAAAGGACTACCTGTCTAGGGAAGTTAACATTTTCTTCTTCTTGAAAAACCCAATGACTGTATCCCAGATTGGTTAACAGCAGCATGATCAACATAAGCATATTCGTAAATTCTAAATGCTCGCTTTTTATGTACTTCTAATGGCAATTCAGGGGATTTGAAGAAATTAAAAATTAATTCTGTAAAACAAAGATATGGTGACCTGGAATTTCTTGAGTTAGGAGAATTCAAAATACAGATTGATTTTTACAATATTTAGCTAATATCCTAGGAAAAGTATTTGTAATATCAAATTTCACTTATCTGATAATTGTTAAAGTACAGAACATTACAGTGTCATAGCACATCAATAAAATAAGTTTCTGGAATAAAAACACCCGGATAACAATGGTACTGAAGAGCAGATACAATTCTGATTGTAGTCTTTCCTCTAAACAAAAGGGAAGATCTGGAAATAAAATTCTGATGTATCACAAGAATTAAAGTGTTAAAAGGCTCAGGCTTATTTAGGATTTAGTCTTTTCACTCTGTGATTTCCACACCCAACTGGGTAACTGCAGACTTCTGGGTTTATTACCCAGGAGTCAGGAAGGTGGAATAAGACCTGAGCCCTCCACTGGTTGTAAAAACTGAGTTCTTGTTTTCCCATTCTGGTTTTTACTGAAAGCCTTCCTCAGGCCAAAGCTGGGAAAACTCTAAGTAGCCCACTGAAGGCTTAAGGCTCAGATCAGCTGATTAGAACTGAGTTGCACACGTAACAAGAGCCTTATGCCGTCCAAGCGTGGACCTAAAGGCATGATTCGGATGAGCCTCACAGTCCCTTTCAAAAAGCTCATGTGGTTCACGAAAGCAAAATGTAAGCATGCCAGAATGCAAAGAAATTTAGTGTGGGATCTCTGGAGAAAGAATGTTTTTTGGAGGGGATGGGGATCCTGAGAATTTCAAACACCGAATTAAGAAGCTCCATGCAGTTAATTAAAAATTAAAGCTCAAGACATAAGGGACGCCATTTTCTGGGCTAACTGTACCCCAGTCCTCTTTGGTTGGATGCTGAGGGGCCAATCAATGACAGGGAAATCACGCTGAGCAGAGCAGACGCTTGGGAAAGGTTTACCAAAAAGAAAGGAAACGTTTCTTAGTATTCTTATCTGAGCGGCTTGCAATTGGGCTCGAGATCTATTGATGCCTGTACCTCGAATGTGGAGCACCGCAGCTCAAAGTGCTTCTGATATAAACAAGGGTGATGTCTACCCGCTAGAGAATGGATGGCAGGGGGTCGGATGGCTGCTCTTGAGCACAAAGTCAAAAGCACGTATACAAAACACGGCTAAGCAGGAGCATTTGGGGCTGCGGGCAAGCTGCTCGGGGAGGGTTACAGACCTTACTTACTCCTGGAAACCTTCCCCACCTGTGAGGGCGCTAGGAAGGGCATCTATCGGAAAACAAACAAACAAACAAACCAATGTGGCTTTGTTTTCGTTTTTTAAACAAAAGCTGAGGTGTCATCTGAAAAAAAGCTCACAATTTTTAACACATGCAAATCACGCAATATATTCCTGGGAGGCGGGGGGAGTTATCAAAAGACTAGTCAGTTAACCCTCACCACTTACAGTGGGATGTATCCTTTGCTCATCTTTTAGCAGAGATATCATTCAGCATGGCTGGAGGGCCCAGAAGTATATTTCAGCTACTTCTCTAAAAACAGTTCCACTTAGGAAAATATAAAACTAGGCTGTTCTAAGAAATTATTCAAAGTTCCTAATTACCATTTTTAAAAACATTTAAAAAAAATTCATCCATCTCATCCTTAAACAGTAAATTAGAGCACTTGGGATGGAAATTTAAAAAAAAAAATCACAATTAAATAAATGGTCATGTTCCAGACTGCCAATAAAAAATATCCCATGAGAGAGGTAAAATCTGTACAATCATCAATACCTAAAACAGGTTTCCATAGAATTAAAAGGAAATCTCAATTTTGTTCTTTGCCACTAAAGGCTGGCATTCTCACGTGTCTCAAATCTCCCTGCTGAGAGTATCCGGTTTAGCACAAAACATATTTTTTAAGATTATACCTGAAGTGCTTCACTTACTCTAAATATTTTTACTCTTAAAAAGAAAACAAGCATTTTAATGAGGAGTTCACTAAGAAACGAATATCATGCTCAAGTTGGACAATACCTTCCACTTGGATTAGGTCATTATGCCTAGAAAATGTAGACGGTTCTTAAACATAGTGATCCCATACATCAGGTTCTTAAACATAGTGATCCCATACATCAGGGGCTGGCAAACTTGAAGGGCCAGGCAGTAACTCTGAAGGCTCTGCGAGTATAGGACGATATAACGCTGTTGTTTTAGCATAGAAGCAGCTAGAAACAGCATGTCAACAAATGGGCGTGGTTGTGTTCCAATAAGGCTTTATTTATTAAAACTAGCTGGGGGCCAGATTTGGCCCGCAGTCCTAGTTTGCCAACCCCTGATGTAAAACCGAAGCCTAAATGAAGGAGAACAGTAAAAAGCAAGGTAGAGTTGGCAGGGGGAACTGTCTGAATCCATTTCCCACTTACCTGTGACTATTTTGGAGGCGGTGGGAGCTGCGATGCTGAGGTTGCCGTCCCCGGCCGGGTGCGCGCCGGGAGGATGAGGGGGCGGGGGCACGTTGGGCCGGTTCCTTGGCTTTGGTACTGGTCTCGGTCTCGGTAAGGTTCCAGCGTGTGGCTGTGCGGTCTCGGGGTTACTCACCGCCTGGCCGGGGTTCTGTTTGCCAAGGGGCGGAGTGCTGGGGGGCGTCGGAGTCTGGGGAGGGGTGTGGGATGACTGCTCGAGTCCAGGCTCGCCGGGCGCCCCGGGCGCGGGTGGGCCCTGGCTGCCCGGCTTGGTGAGCGCCGCCGGCGGTGCGGCCTGCGTCGGGGGCTGCGGCGGCGGGTGGCTGGGGGCTTGGATCGGAGGCAGGCTGCTGGAGTACCTCCGTGGTGCCGAGAGCTGCGAGGTGGCGCAGGGCTGGCCAGGGGCCTGGCCTGGGGGCTGGGTGGGGGGAGAAGGGCTGCGGGTGGACGGCTTTGGTGACAGGCTGGGTGGGTGCTGAGATGCTCCTGGAGAACTCTGGCCCCCGGGATGGCCGGGAGGCGGGTTTCCTGGTTTCGGGGGTGCTGGAGCAGGTTTTTTAACAGCTGCACAAAGGAAAAACATCTCTCAGGAAGCGGAGTGCTGGGGGTGGCCAACGGCCCCTGGACCAGGAACCGAGCTTAACCTCACCGTGTAAGCTAGGTGATGTCCGGACCTGCCCCCACTTCCCAACCCCATGTCAGCAAGTTGGCACCTCCCAACCCCACGGTCTCAGCCTAACCGTGAGAAAAGCATCTGACAAATGCAAATTGACAGACTGTCTTCAAAAATGCCAGGACTCCCCAGAACTGTCAAGGCCATGAAAAACTAAGGGAAGACTAAGAAACTGTCATAGTCTAGAAATCGGTAAGGAGAGGCGATGTTGACTAAATGCCACTACTGTCCTGGGAGGGGGGACAAGCTGGGGCCAGAAAAGGGCCAGTAGAGGAAAAACTGGTGAGATCTGAACAAAATATGGAGTGTGGTCAGTAGTAAAATGTACCAGAGTTGGTTTCACAGCCGTGATAAAGTACCCTGGTGATGGGAGATGTTAACCATAGGGGAAAGTGAGTGAGAAGTACACCGAAACTCTTAGACTACCTTTGTAACTTTTCTGTAAATCTAAAATTATTCCAAAATAAAAAGGCTATTTTTTAAAAAGTACATTATACACATATAGGTCTTTAAAAACCCATCATTTTAAAAGCTGAATAATTAGAACACTCAGTTAACAGAGGCTGACCCACTTACATGGAGTCAAGCACCTTAAGAACAGCAGAGTGTTAGTCGCTCAGTCGTGTCCGACTCTGTGACCCCATGGACTGTAGCCTGCCAGGCTCCTCCATCCACAGAATTTTCCAGGCAAGAATACTGGAGTGGGTTGCCATTTCCTTCTCCAAGAACAGCTAAGGGGGTCTCTAAGCATGACTGGGCCGCCTGTATGTAACCATGGACCCCTTGCCCTAAGGTATTCTCTCCTAGAGGGCATGATATTTATTATTATTATTATTATTATTATTAACAGAAATTCTACAAATTCCAGAATCATTGGTGCTAATACATATATTCTAGATAAAAGTATAAATCTGGATGATCGCCTTGGATTCAGTTCCAAGAGTTGAATTGCATCACTCTACTCCCTACGCCAGCTGAGATCAGTATCTCTGGGGGTGGGAATTTGGTACCGAGGATGGCAGGGCAGGAGAGGAAAACAACTCTGGAGCTGGTGTGGGGCTGGGAGAAATGGGTGGAAAGGAGAAACTTTAGCATTTTTTCAAATTTTGCTGAGATCCTCCAAGAAAGGAAGAGGGAAACAAAGGGAAGAAATGAAGGTGTATCATTCACCTAACACATGACTGGCACCAATTTAGGCCCTTTACATAGTCTCATTTAAGTCTCATAAGCTCACTGCAAGACAGGCATTACCATATCCATTTCATGGTGCAGAAAACTGAGGCTCAGAGAGGTCATGTGTTTGTAAAAGGTCACACAGCCAGTACGGAGCAGAGCAGAGGCTCACACCATATCCTGTGGCCTCCTTGGACTCTTTTTTTCTCTCTTCTTCCTTACTACACTGCTTGGCTCCCTGCTCATAGGGTCCAGAATTCAGGAATAAAAAAGGAATAAAGTCTACTCTGCTGACCCGATAGAACTTTTGACCCTGGAAATGGGAAGATCTTTTCCCACAGAAACAACCAACCCACTGACAAAGGAATCTGGAACATTAGCTGCACTCTGGTTATCATAAGCAACTTAAAAAGGAAATTTTCCAGCATTCTGTTCTAAACAATATTAAGTACAAATTCATGCTGAATAAAAGATCATTCCTGACATTTAAGGGTGTGGAGGGAATCAGGACAGAAAGCATGAGAGCAGCGTGACAAGGTCTAAGTCCAGCGTGGAGGCCAGGCTGGGAGGAAGGCAGGCCTCGTCTAAGCCCACCATGCAGGTGCTGGGAGGCTGAGTCAGGGTAGGCGGACGGTGCATAAAGGCTCAGACTCTTCTTGTGAGGAAGCCTGAGATCTATGACGCAGGATAAACTCCTAAAGGGGCTATGAAGTAATCTCAACCTCGATTCCAGGGCTATACCTGGAATCCTCGTAGAAAAGACCTAACTTCCCTTGAGCATCAGTTAGGATGCAGACAAAGATGATGGTGGCTTAGATGAGAGCCTCCGTAAGATTTTTTAATAGCAAAACTGTTACTTATTGTTTCCCCAGTCCTGGTTACAGAGATGATAATATAAGAAAATGAACTTAGAAATATACTCTTTGCCCATTTTTAAATGGGGTATTCTGTTTTGCTATTGAACTGTATGAGTTTCCTATATATCTTGGATATTAACCTCTTAACATGATTGTGGTAATAACTTCACAGTGTATACATGTATTAAATCATCACATTGTACACCTTAAAAAAATAACTGCAATATGGGATTCTGGATTGATACTGGGACAGAAACAGAACTTTATTGGAAAAACTGGGGAAATGCAGTCAAAGCCTAAAGTTTAGCTAATAGCACTGTATCAGTGTTATTTCCTGATATCTATAGTTGTTCTATAAAAATATAAAAATTTAAGAGAGGTTCAGTGAAGATTATGTGTGCATGTTCTATACTATCTCTGCAACTCTCCTTTAAGTCTAAAGTTATATCAAATTTAATATTAAAAAAATATATATGTCATTTTATATTGAAGATCACCCATACTCTGATAAATGCAGTTTGCAGTTAAGATGTAGGGTGCCCTGGTTCACATGGAATTTAACTGGCTTTAGAAACATCTTCAGTGAATCATGTCTCTTTGTAGCCCAGAGTTTGTCAGCCTCAGCATTACTGACATGTGGAGCTAGATGGTTCTGTGTTGTGGGGGGCTGTCTCGCACATGGTAGGATGTTTACGAGCATCTTGGCCCTCCACACACTAGATGCCAATGCTGCTCCCCTCCTTGGTTGTGACAACAAGAAGTCTCCAGACATTGCCAAATGTCCCAGATGGTGGGAGGAGAGCAAAATCATCCCAAGATCTGAATCATTCAAGCTTCTCTAGCTCCCAGACCATACATATTTGAGTATCCTCTCTGTAACAGGCACGGGACCAGGACTAGGAATATAGGAGTGCATGAGACAGGCAAGATCCCAGTTCTGTGAGCTACGAGGGGAGACTAGCAATACGTTAAAACACAAATTAAAAAAATTTCAGATGGAGAGAAAGGCTCTGAAAGACACAGAGTGATGTGATAAGAGAATGACTTGTGTGAGTGGTGGGGGTTGGCGGGTGGTCCTCAGTTCAGACTGGGTGGTCAGGGAGGGTTCACTGGGGAAGTCTTTGAGCTGAAACCTGAAGGATGGAGGGAACAGAGCACAGAAATGAATCCATGTCTGTACCATCAACTGATCTTCAACAGGGTACCAAAAATACACAATGGAAAAAGGATAGTTTTCTCAACAGACGATGTTGGCAAAACTGGATACTCGCATGTGAAAGAGTGAAACTGCACCCTTATCTTACACGAAACACAGAGGTCAACTCAAAATGGATTGAAGACTTAAATCTATGACCTGAAACTGTAAAACTATTTGAAGAAAACACAAGGCGAAAGCTTCATAACATTGGTGTTGGCAGTGGTTTCATGGATATCACATCAAATGCACAAGCAACAAAAGCAAAAATAGATGTATGGGGTTATATCAAACTACTAAGCTTTGGTAAAGCAACCAAAGAAACAGGCGACAGAATGAAGAGAGATGGGAGAATGGGAGAAAAATTTCAAAATCATGTATCTGAAAAGGTGTTAATTCCCCAAGTATATAAAGAACTCCTACAACTCAATAGCAAAATAAGTAATAATCTGATTTTAAAATAGACTCAAGACTTGAATGGGCATTTCTCTAAAGATGACATAAAAATGGCCAACAGACATATGAAAAGGTGCTCAACATTGTAACAATCAGGAAAATGCAAATCAAAACCAAAACAACATATTACCTCATACCTGTTAGAATGGCTAATATAAAAAAAAAAAAAGAGCAAGCATTGGTGAGAATATGGAAAAACTGGAACTCTTATACATTATTGGTGGGAACGTAGATAGGTACACCCATTATGGAAAACAGAATGGAGTCTCCTAAAAAAGTTAAAAAATAAAACTGCCATATTGATTCAAGAATCTCACTACTGAGTATTTATCCAAAAGAACTGAAATCAGGATTTTGAAGAGATTGTTTGCACATCCATGTTCACTGAAGCATAATTCACAATGGCCGAGATGTGGAACCAATCTATTGCCCATTGATGGATAACTGGATTTTTTTTTCTTTAAAGAAAAATGGTCATTTTTATTGAGGAGGTGAAAAGGTTTTTCTTAGTACAATTAATTTTTATCTCAATTTTATGATGAACAGGATATCAGCCCTTTAAGTGGCTCCTGATTTTTTAAATTTAGTATTCAGCATATTGGACATGTATCTTCTATACTTTATTGCATCTTCTATACTTTTATGCATCAAAAATTACTTCCAAATTTTTTTCCTACTACACTGAGAAGGGATGACTGGATTTTTAAAAAGGTGGTATATACATAAAATGGAATATTATTTAGCCTCAAAAAGTAGGAAATTCTATCATATATAACAACACGGATGAACGTTAAAGACATGATGCTAGACTCTGTGGGAGAAGGCGAGGGTGGGATGTTCTGAAAGAACAGCATTGAAACAAGTACACTATCAAGGGTGAAACAGATCACCAGCCCAGGTTGGACACATGAGACAAGTGCTCAGGGCTGGTGCACTGGGAAGACCCAGGGGGATGGGATGGAGAAGGAGGCGGGAGGGGGGATCGGGATGGGGAACACATGTAAATCCATGGCTGATTCATGTCAATGTATAGCAAAAACCACTACAATACTGTAAAGTAATTAGCCTCCAACTAATAAAAATAAATGGAAAAAAAAAAAAAAAGAAGACATGATGCTAAGTGAAACAAGCTAGTCACAGAAGGACAGATTCTAACTGATTCCACATACATGAGGTATCAAGAACAGTGAAACTCTTGGAACCAGGAGTGGGATGGGATTTGCCAGGGGCTGGGGGCAAGAGTAAAGCTGGAGAGTGATGGAGAACTGGTATTCAACACGCATAAGGTATCAATCATGTTAGGTAGCTTCTGGAGAGCTCCTGTATATCACTGTGCCTACAGTACAGGATTGTATTATGCACGGAAGAGTGCAGTACTGTCTATTGTACACAAATATTTAAGGGGGTAGATCTCATGTGCTCCTACCCCAATAAAACAAAAAAGAAGGAACCATGTGAAGATGTGGGACAGAATGTTCTGGAAGAGACAACATGTGCAGAAGCTCTAAAGAGTGAATAAGCTTAGTGCATCTGAGGAACAGAGAGAGCGGACCAGTGAGGATGAAGTCAGTGAGGGGGCAGGGGAAGAGCTGGACTCAGAGGCGCCAACCTAGACCACGTGGCCAGGCCAGGCAGGGTGCCTGGTGGGAGGTCTGCATGGAAGGTATGGAGGGTCCCAGCCAGGATGACGCACTCAGCTTTGTGGCTTAAAGCCATCCCCCTCCTGACGGGCATTATGCTGAGCGAAATAAATCAGACAGAAAGACAAATCCTGTATGGTATCTCTTCTACATGGAATCTAAGATACAATGGACTGGTGAATAAAACAAAAAAGAAGCAGACTCAAAGATACATAGAACAAACCAGTGTTTACCACTAGGGAGAGGGATTCGGGGAGGGGCAAGATAGGGGTAGGGAAATAAAGGGGGCGTTGTTATGGGATTATATGAAATCACGTGTGCAAAACTTTTGAAAAACTGTAAAGCACTATAGAATTTAAAGAATTTTTCATTAAAAAAAAAAAAAAAAAGCCACGTCCCTGCCTGCGGGGGTGAGGACCACAGCGGCATAGGTGGGAGCAGGTCAGATTACACGTGAATAGGGACCCAGAGGCCCAGAGCCCAACCCAGAGAGCCTGGGGGCTCCCAGACCCAGGAAACCTGGCTGGGACAGAGGCTGTGGTTCCAAAAACAGAGCGAGGCCTTGGAACACCACGTTCCTGGAAAACGGGGAGCATTTCTGGAGAAATGACTGTTAGGCTTGGGAGCTCAAACATATTCTGAAAGGCCTGCTTGCCTGCTCCCCATTTTTCCACTTCCCTTAAGGATTCTTTTCCTTATCGACTGGTTTTTCTGCTTGCCAGGTTGCAACAGACGTGGAACCATCAGCCAGAGAGCTTCTCAGCCTGACCGCTACGCTGACCCAGGGAGGTGTGCGTGTCCTTCCCCAGGGGCACGGGTGAAGGTGGCGGGGACTTACCTCGGCGGACAGTGTGCGGGCTCGGGCCGGCGGAATTGTGCGCGGGGCCCACGGAGAGCTGATGGGAGCCGGCGGCCGCCGGGGCCTGGCTTGGGCCAGGGGGCGCCTGACTGCTGTTCCTCCCGGGCGCGGGGGCAGCCGCAGAGTCCTTGGGCTTTGGAGGACTATGGGGAGCAGAAGCCACGTTAGAGGTCAGGCATTCCCAGCTAGAAAAGCTAAACATGCTATAAAGAGTGGGATCCCCACTAGTTTCCCCCATAGCAGGCAAGGAGGTAGTCTCAACTTTTAAATAGCTCACTTGGAGTCTCTGAAGCTGGTATCTATTTGGTGCCAGGCAGGACCACAGATTTTGAGATTCATGGCACCAGATGGTCTTCCAACTACTCTGTCACTTAAAAATCACGAGAGGCCATTTTGCAGCAATCGATAAAAAATTTCAAGTTCTAATGAGCTTGTACTTACATTGGGCAACATTAAAAGACATGAAAGGGTTTTTGGACTTCAAAATAAGGCCATTTTGACATAAGCATTGGACAAAACTAAGCAAATGCAGTAGCAAAACACTAATGCTACTCTAAATGATCAAGTGGTCAATTATTATCACAAACTTGACCTGCAGGAAAGAGAAACTCAGAGAGGCTAAATGATTACTCAAGGTCCAGGGTGGGTTAATAGTGGTGTAGAGATCAGACCTGAGGTTCCACTAATCCCTGGCTCAGAATTTTGTATACTGAACTTTACAGCTACAGTTTGTCAAGGTAAATGCCATTGATGAGATGTACCTCAAGATATCTACAGAGCATAAAAAACAAAGAGCAAATTGATGATGGAGATCCTATTTGTCCTTCTGCAGTGAAGACTAATTTCTGTCTTAAGTAAAATATTGAATGCTGCAGGTAAATGAAAATGTGCAAGTCTGCTGAGACTTTTTCTCCAAGCAAAAGATTTAGGCCCAAATGAATACCTGTGTGGCAGCAGTTATGGACAAGCCAAGGTGGAGCTTACAATTTGTGTTTGAAGCACCAGGGAGTTTGAAGCCTTAGCTATTTTTAACCAGAAACTATATTTCCTTCAATTATGCTGGTAGAAAGGAATTTAGGAATGCACAAAGCCCTCAGAGTTCAGCTATGAGAATTTAATGAGATTCTCATCTCATCACGCTTTGCACATGATAAGCAGTCTCTCCCTGCCAAAGAAGACCTGAGGGAACTCTCCCAAGGCAAAGTCACCTCTGGGCAGGAAAAAAGTGCACAATTCTTGGGTCATCCTTGCTTTATCTTTTACTTTACTTGATATATGAACGTTCTGTGCTTCATAGGTGGCCGAGGTAGACCAAATACCATAAAAATGTTAGCATGTACAAGAGGGGCTCATCTTTTACAGCAGCTGCCAGCTCTGAACCACCCAACATACCACCTCAAGTGGCCTCTCGTGGTCATCTGCCCAGGTCAGAGTGGAGAACTGAATTCAGGACAATTCAATAAAGGTCTCCAGGTGAAAGGTATTTTTCCATAAAGTTGCTATAAATTCACAGTCCACTCCAGGTGGCTAATCAAAAGGTGAAGTAACAAAAGAGCCTCCTGAGAAAATTGACGATCATTTTCTGCTTTGTACTCATGTATCACCTCCCCTACAAGACTTAAAGTCAGGGGGCGGGGGGGATGCTCAGTATAGTAGCCAGCACATATTATTCAGTACTCAGTTATTCAGTAAATCTGACTGGATGGATGGATAGCTGGATAGATGGATTAATGAATGGATGGTGGATGGATGAATGGATGAATGAATGGACAGATGAATGGATGAGTGAAGGACTGCGAGGAATATAATTATCTTACTAACT
The DNA here is from genome assembly GCF_910594005.1 of Cervus elaphus. Lineage (NCBI taxonomy): Eukaryota > Metazoa > Chordata > Mammalia > Artiodactyla > Cervidae > Cervus > Cervus elaphus. Next base: position 36,616,534 of record NC_057824.1, read on the forward strand.
TGTTACATTCCGACATTTACTAGCTAGCATTCTGGATGACAACAAGCAAATGCTAGTGAACAACAAGTACACATCAAACAGGTAAGAGAGGCTTATGACTGAGACACCTATTAGCTTCTAGCTTCCCAACCCAAAAGCAGTATGGTAAAGAATGCAAACAAATGTTGCTTTCTTTTGAAAACAGGAAAGGAAGCAAGCAATTTGCAGTCTTTTTTCCCATCCTTTGCCAAGAGGAGGAATGAAGGCAAAGATGGTTCATGCCGTGCCAAGTGATCCTTGGGGCATGGAGGCCGTGCCCGCAGGCCAGCACCTGCAAGAAGGCTGGGGTGTCCGGCACCCACTGCCAGCAGAAGCTGGCCTCCTTACCTGCCGTCGCCCGGGCTGGGCCCCTGCTCCAGAATGCCCGCAGAGGAGGGGCCAGTCCCACCCCCTGTGCTGCTCTCGGCCCTAGAGCTCTGGGGAGGGGGCTCTGGGCCCGCTGGAGCCAAGGTGCTGCCATCTGTGGGCGGGAGTGGCGGCTGGAAAGCAGGGGATGCATGCTTTCTATTTAGGGTGCCACCCCGCCGGTGGGCCTGGAAGTCCATAAGCTTCACACCAAAGCTACATGAGAGAAGAAACAGTGAACAACACACACGCAAGCCGACCGCTGACACAGAAGCCCGTCGGTCCCCGCGTGTTAAACCCCACGCGCGGGGACAGCCACCCAGGTTGCCCAGCATGCAGTGAAGCGGCAAGGACCGGATGAATGGTCACGTCTGTTACCCAGGCACGGAGTAACAGGGCTTTAAACCTGGACCTGGTGCTGACCAACGTTCTTTCTCAAAGTGGGTGTGAGCGGTTGAAAGCAAACACGCAGGCCTCATCCTGAGTGAGTGCCATCGTGTCAGCATGTTTATCTCCATAGTTTATTTCCACAAGGCCATCACCTGCAATCTGTGTGTCTGGGCATCAAGGTGGAAGCTGAGTACAGAAGTGCCACCAGCGGCAATGTAAGACAGCCTCACGTCGCCTCTTAAGCTGAGATGTAGAAACTTTGGTCTATGCGTATGCAAAGGATATATCTGAAAGGACGCGTTGTTTGTTGTTTAGTTGCTAAGTCATGTCTGACTCTTTTGCGATTCCATGGACTGTAGCCCACCAGGTTCCTCTGTGCATGGGATTCTCCAGACAAGAATACTGGAGTGGGATGCCATTTCCCACTCCAAGGGATCTTTCTGACCCGGGGATCAAACCCACATCTCCTGCATCTCTTGCATTGGCAGGCAGATTCTTTATCACTGAGCCGCCAGGGAAGCCCAGAAATGATGGTAAATATGCAAAGAATATATCTGAAAGGACGTGTAGGACTGGGAAAATAGTTGCTTTGGGAAAGGAGATGGTGGTTGGAGGATAGTTAAAAGGAAGATTCACTTTTTACTGAAGCCCCTGGTGTATGAACTTTAACACTTTTGGCCAGTTCAAAAAATTAAAAAGGTATATGGCTGCCTGAGCTTGTGGTTACTGGGTCAGCTGGTGGGGAGAATCCACCCAGGAAGATGACTGGGAACTCTTTGTCATGTGCTAACTAGACCCTAACACTGCATTCTGTAACTTCAAATACACAAAGGCTAATTCTGTGAAGGACAGTTTGTCATCAGGAAGCTCTTCTGCCTGTGTGAATGTGGGTTCAGAGGAGTGAAGCTTCGGCACATAATAAATGTGGCCTCCAGAGTGACAGAACAGAAAAGTAAAGGCTTTTCCTTTACCGTGGGTTTTAAAAACAAACAACAAAAAGGCAAAACAAAGAAACACACCTCACTTTAAGAGCGGGCAGTTAGAATAAGAGCTTGTTGTTTAGTTTTAATGTAAAACTATTTCCAGTAAGATTATTGCATGTACATGAGAAAAGCACATGACTCCTAACTCAGCGTTACTGGTAAACACAGTAGCATTTCAGCATACATGTTGGACAGATTGGCATCTGAAGGCAGAAATCACAAATAGCCTTAATAACCTTTGAAAATCCCACAGATCACCCAAGGAGCCTAGTATAGAGACTAGCACTGTCTCTTACTAAGTCCGACATAGTTTTTTTTTTCCAGAACTGGCAAAAACTGAGGCTTCTATGGTTGGCGTCCAGTGAGGAACCAAGCTGTACTAAACACGTGTGTCTTTAGACACCAGCTCACACAGATCACCATGAGAGGTGGGCTGTTCTCACATTTGCTCCTGGACAGACATCCTCAATATTTAACTCTTTTTTTCTTTTTCTCCAATCAAGTACATTTAGGTGAATTCATAACATGTGTGTGATGCTACTGTGTAGGGCTCATCACAGACCACCAAGCAAAGCTTGAATGTGTCAGGTACGAGTGTTAACTGACAGCTACACACCTACTTTGGGGGCAGATTAATGTTTGCAATGAACTAGAGCCGAATTCCTGAAACTATCTGGACTCTAACAGGCCTGGGAGCAGACTGAGTTGCTCCCGAATGACAAGTCTACTTTGGCGGGACCAGGGACCATGGGTCCACCGACTCTTCCCTGTGCCATCTGCCACCACCGTGAAAATCCACAGCTCTGAACGCACCTCTCCTTCTTCACCAGGTCCCCCTCCATCACCGCCATGCTGGCAGGCCGCTTCCTCTCCAAGGTCCCCGAGTCGACAGGGTCATTTCCAGTGTGGGATGAGTGATTGGAATTTGGCGTGGTGAGAGGTACGAACGCTTCTGACACGTTAAATTCCACCTCTGCCGGAAGAAAAAGAAATGTGTAAATTAGACACAGCGCATGGGGTCAAGAGAGCTGGAGGACACCCCACTGGGATAGGAGACTCATTCTTTCACCCACGAGCCCTCACTATTTCACAAGTGGAAGCCCCAGGCACCTCATCTTCTTAAGGACAGTTTACCAAACCAGGGTGGGGGGTAAAGTAAGAAAACTCGAGCTAGGGGAGGGGTATGATTCAGCATCCAAGTTACACAATTCCCCTGCTTTCTCTTTTCTTAAAAAAAAAAAAAAGATCATGGAATATGGAAGAGGACACTGAGCATGGGTGACTACTTACTGGAAGCAGAAAAAAACGAAGATATTTACAGCTTGATATTAAATAGATAAAAAGGGCAGTATCAACTTCATACTGTCTACAGCAGGTTCTGAAGACTTGTTTTCTTGACAGAAATCTTGGCTCTTAAAAGCATGATCAGGGAAGCCTGGGGTGCTGCAGTCCGTGGGGTCACAAAGAGTCGGACACGACTGAGCTTATTGAAAAGCATGATGCTAAATGAAAGAAGCCAGATACAAAAGACTACACTCCACACTCTTATTTATATAAAAATTTTTAAAAGGCAGACTGTAGACACAGAAAGCAGATGAGTGATAGCCACAGGCTGAATGATAGGAATGACTGAAAAGGGTCATGAAAGAACTCTCTGGGATGATGGATATAGTCTATATAATCATTGTGGCAGCTACACACTGGATATATTTGTTAAAAATCATTACATTGTACAGTCAGTTGTTAATTTATGCAAATTACACCTCAATAAACACTGACCCCCTCCAAAAAAAAAAAGGAAACCCTGGGCAGAATGCCAATTATCACCTATCTATCACACATTCACTATGCATCCTTACATGACTGGGGTGTGATTCTGGATGGCAGGAACTCAGGGAAAGAGACAGATGAGAAGAAAGATGACCGTGAAGGAAAAAGACAGAGGAGAAGAGATGTGCTTGACCAGGCTTCAAGGAGCTTACACTCCAGAGGGTGACAGCTGGGCTGCTCCGGGCAAAGCTGGGGCGGGAGGGCCAGACTCCCAGCCAGTACCTGAAAGGGGGCCCTGCCCCCGAGGAAGCCTGCATGTCAGCATCACCTCTTCTGTAGAGCCATCCCTGGCCCTCTGTGCCCGACACTTGAGCCTGTGAAATTCTCCCTCCTCCTTCCTTCTAATGTGTCACGTGCTACAGTTTCCCTGATGATCAGGTCTCCTTCTCCAGGGAAGACAGCACGTCTTACCAGCAAACACATGCACCTAGCGAGTACTCAACATACACTGGCTGAATGGACGACTCCGTGTGCCGTGAGACAAAGTGAAATACCCAACAGTGAGGTTACTATTGTGTGAAAACAGGAATGCCAAGGGTCTAAAAAGAAGTGTGAGAAAGTAAAGGCAATGTGACGGGATTACTTATGCATTTGTGTCCTTAAAAAGATTGTCTATACATAGAACTCTTACATAGCTCAGCAATTCCACTCTGGGATATATACCCAAAATAACTGGCCTGGGAATTAAAACAGGTACTTGTATACCAATGTTTAGAACGGCCAATTACCAATAGTCAAAAAGGTGCAAACAGCCTAAATGCCCATCTATCAGCTAACAGATAAACAAAATGCTATTTATACATACAAGGAATATTATTCAGATTTTTCAAACGGAATGAAATTCTGATACATGCTACAACATGGATGGCCCTTGAAATTTTTATGCTAAATGAAATAGGCCAGACACAAAGGGTTGAATATTCTATGATTCTACTTATAGGACACGCATAGAACAGGCAAATTCATAGACAGAAAGTTCAGTTCTGTTGCTCAGTTGTGTCTGACTCTTTGTGACTCCACAGACTGTAGCACACCAGGCTTCCCTGTCCATCACCAACTCCCAGAGACAGAAAGTAGGACAGTATTAACAGTTACCAGAGACTGAGGGGCAGAGATAATGTATACTTATTGGTCAATGGGCAGACAGTTTCAGTTTGGAACTGAAGAAGCTTTGGAAATAGATGATGATGGTTGCACAACACTGGGAATGCAGTTAATCCCTCTGAATTGTACACTTAAAAAGGTAGTTTCATGTTATGTGTATTTTACCACAATGAAAACTTCAAAGATAAACAAAGAAAGATTGTTTATACTACTATTATGTATTAGTGTGTCAATGAAATCGGAGCGGCAGTCACCTTCGGGGAAGAACCAGTTGGCGTGCTGGATGATGGGTTCGATGACTGCAACCACGTGGACGGATGTGGCAGCTGCCATCTCAGCGAGCGTTCTGCAAAGGAAGTTGACAACGTTAAACCACCTCCCCAGGGCAGCCTCTAATTTCTGCAGGCTGAGTCAGGGCAATTCAATTATATCGAAAGGATAAAACATTTAAGTACAAAGGCAAAAATGAGATCCACCAGGCCCTGGCCTAGGACTGTGGCAGTGATCACCCAGGAAGAAAAATTACCCTAACTCAGCTGTCACTCCTTAGTCTGCGCTAACAAGTACGACGAAAGTCAGCGACCAGTGATGTCTCAGAATGCTGGTTTTCAGCTGTTTCGGGACACGGCTGCATTTTCCCACTCCATAGTCTTGCCCGTGGGAGTCACACTGTCAAAGACCCCGGATCACATATACAATGGTGATCATGGCTATGATGCAACCAAGCACATGCGGTGTTTCAGGGTGTCTCTTATCACAGAAGACCTGGGCTCTGCATTTACACATATTAACTAAGGTTGTCACATACGGATGTGGACTGGTCCCAAGGTGCGTGTTCAGAAGTTGACAGTGTCTGAGTGCCAGGGCTCACAAGAACGAAAATAAAGAATTGTTGTTCCTGCCATTAAGGAGCTCACATCCAGTCCAGAGTCAGAACACAGGACAGCAGACGGGCTGCAAGGGCCTGACACTTACTGAGCACCAACCATGTTCAGAGCCTCAGATTCTTCACTGCTCTTAATTTGCACAGCGTCAGGACTGTTCTGAAGTTTTCCATATAAAAGAGGACACTGGATCTCTGACAGACTGGATCCCACATCCGACTGTCCCAAACCTACTTCCTCCTTCCTTTTATCACTTGAACCTGTCTTTCCACTGGGAAGAATACTTTTGCTCTGATTTCCAACCACGTGAAAGTTTTAGCTCCTTTCAAATTCCAGATTAGTTGGAATCTGAATCCAAATTCTGCCTGAAAATCACCCTCCCCTCCCGTTCATACTTTCCCTCCACCCACCTGGATTCTGATCCTCCTGCCTTAGAACCTTAGCACTGGGGAGGAACAGTTCACTGGTGTTCTTGGCCAATTTTTCTTTTTGAGGAGGTATTGTTTACCTATTGATTTCAAGACCTTTTTATATATTTGGATATTTTTAGAGGAACTCCTTCCCCATTTGTGAATTGCCGTTTATTTAAGGAGCTTTTTGACTTACTGATTTGTTTCCTAAACTGCTTTTATGCTTATAAAACCCTCTTACATTATATGCTCAAAGCTAATAAATATTTACCTGACGCATTTATGTTTATTTATTTTTTTTTACTTGCTACGTTTACATCACTGTTTATATTTACCTCTTTGGTCTACCTTGGAATTTACTTGCTATAGGATATGATGCACTATGTAGTTAGCTTTTATATCCACTTATCTTTTGCTTTATGACGTTGGATCTTTGTAAGTAATTTTATATAAATTTATAAATTTCCAAAACAAGAGTGGACATAACATGAGGAAATTGATGAATTAAAGACAGAAAAATTTTGATTCAGAAAGTCCTTATATTTTTTGAATGGCAACTTGAACCGTTTGTGATTTTACAAAGCTGAAGAGCAGGTGAGGGGAGACAGGGAAGAGTTGTGAAAGCCGAGGACAGATCCTGTGGGCCCCACCCCTTCCCTGCTGTACAATAAGCAAATTATTTGTCCTCCCTAAGCCTCAGCATCCTCATCTGTAAAAATGAGGACAGATCACTGATTTCAAAAGGTTATGTGGCAGACATCAACATGACTGGCTTCCCAGATTCTTTCTAGTTGACCTCTTAGATACCTCTCCTCCAGTCAATCTACAATTCTCAGAACCAACAAATAATCTTTCTAAATGCAATTGGCTCAAGTGATTCTTCTGCTGAGAAATCTTGATGCCCTCTTCCCAGCATGACCCATAAAATAAGTTCCTAACATCTCAGCAAGATGCATGAGGCCCTTCATAAAGTGGCTCCATAAATTTCAGCCATAGCCTCATGACCCCTTGCTCAAGTTATATGAGACCACGTGACACCCACCCCCAGCCACAGACACAGAGACCAGGGCCTTTTCATGCCCTCTGTGCCATGGCCACTCATCCATCATCAGCCAAGTGCCATCCCCTCCTAAACTTCGCAGCCCGAGCTGTGTTCCTCCTTCATGATGATGCACAGACGTGTGTGTGGAGCTTAGCAATGCACGATCACCATTCACCTGCCTGGCTGCCCAGGACTGGGGGCCTTGGAGGACAGGGACAAAGTCTCTTACACCTTTGTGTGACCAGCGTGTGGGACAGGACCCAGCGCACAGTAAGGTCTGAGAAAGTCAGCTATAAGGGAAAGATCGTCTTCAGAAGCAAGTTTCATATCTACCCTTCCCATCAGGTGGAAAGCAGAACTTAGATAATAGGATACGGGAAACAGTTACTCACCCTTCATTTTTGGCCCATAACAAGTTAGGGCCTAACACGATTGCAATGTTGCTGGGGGTCATTTTATTAATGTCGCTGGTCTGAGCAAGCTTCGCAAGAAACTTGATTAAATACCTATGGAACAAAAGAGAGGAGAAAAGCATCTACTCTGAAACACTTGGAGGAGCAGTACCTTCCTGCCCAGGGGGTGCTCAGCCCCAGATCGCACAGATGCTAAGTGCAGGGTGGGACTTAACCCGAAGCTGCCTTGGGTTAAGTGTGTTTTCTTTGTTTTATCTGGTTATTAAAGTAACCTTTATTGTCCTACTCTTTGTGACTCCATGGACTAGCCCACCAAGCTCCTCTGTCCATGGAATTCTCTAGGCAAGAATACTGGAGTGGGTTGCCATTTCCTTCTCCATAAGTGCATGTTCTTTGTTTCAGGGAACAGATAGTTCAGAGCTTGGAGCAGGAAAACAGCTCAAATGTAAACCTCAATGATTCAATCTCTATGTGCTACATATTTCTAATTTGTTTTTCCTTTATGCCCCATCTCTCTACCCTGAAATAGATTACAATATGATTAACAGTGGGGTCAATATGTTCTTAATATGAACATAATTTCTTTTTTACAAACATGATTTTAAAAATAGAAGTACAGGTTTATTGCTTAAAAGAAACTATATGTGAGAATGCTTTAGGCTCTAATTATGAAAATATCCAATTTATCATATACTCTCAGGTACAAGAATAGCACTATAAAAGCAAAAAATTAAGAATAACCCAACTATCTACCAAGAGGGGGCTGATTAAATAAATCACAGCATATACATACGGTAGACTACTATGTAGCCATAAAAATTTATTACATACTGATATGGACAAACTTCCAGGATGTGTATTATAGCAAAGAAGGCAAGGAGGAGAATGATGTACATAATATACATTGCCATTTGGTTTAAAAAAAAAAAGTGAAAGGTGTGACAGAAATGTTTGTGGATATGTGTACAGACATATATATGTGTACATATATTTGATTTTACATCTATTAACTCTTGCTGAGAGGATATACAAGAAACTGAAAACACAGCTTGTTTCTCAGGAGAGAAAGTAGATGGCTAAGAGACAAGAAGAGGAAAGAGATTTTTCCACTGTACATCTTTGAATTTTGAACCATGGAAATGTCCTCCCTAGTCAAAAAACAATTAGTGAAAATTATAATGAGTAAGTTAAACGAAATAAAAGCTCAAATCCCAAAGTACCAAGAACTGTAATTTAGTTTCCACCATAAGACACTGAACAAAGAGTGCCTGCAATTACAAGCTGGGTGTGTTAAATAAATCAAATAAGGGATTATAAATTTAACACATTCATAAGGCAAGGTTGATAGCTAAGATATTAAAATATTTAGATTTTAAAATATTAGCTAAATATTAGAATATTTAGCTTTAGAGCTTAGTGATAGGATCTGAGACTGAAATTAAAGGTTAGGTGACATACCAGAAATTTCACTAGTGAAGTATTTGTCGTTTCAGATCATATCTTCTTACAAACTTTTCTTTGGTTTTAAATGACTTTATTACCTCGGGCTACCTTTTTTACCCTTCTCTCTGTGCTTCTTCAAAGTTACATTTTAAATCAAAGAGAAAACTGAAGTTAAACACTAGAAATTTATTCCATGGCAAATTTTCCTACAAACACAACCATTCCACAAACTAATACATAGTCTCCATTTCTTGAAGTTTTATTTAGCAGGATGATTTGTACTCCGCTTAAAATAAATTATGTAGCATATGTGAAAGACACTACAGAAAGGACAACTATTGTTGAATTTTTGCCTTTTAGATATTGGACAATTTGGACTCCAAATCCAACATACTGTCAGTCAAACTTTTCATAAGAACTTTTTCCCAACAGTTGCAGTGATGAAATGGTCAGGAGACGTACCTACCGATGGCAGGCATGATACCCGTGCTCAGGTGCATCACAGTAACATACGTCAAGCCCCACTCCCAGCAACCCTGAGCTACCCTCCAGAGCATGGTTTTGATGTGCCAAACATGCTTGAAACCAATGACCTCTCTGCTTCGGATTAAACCTTTCTTCACTGCAGCTCGGTGGCTTAATTTGCAGAATGCCAATCATACATACCTAAAGTTAACAAAATTTTGTGGTGGCAACTTTTGACACGTTCTCCATAAATCCTGAAGTTTTTTGTCTTGATCCTGTACACTGAGGAAAAAAAATTATTTATAACCATTTATTAATACTCATCTTAGGAATACCTGTGTTCATCTGCTATATTAGCAGCGATGCCCCCACTGACAGAAAAAGCACAGTTGGAAAACAGCACAGCAATTTCTAGTGGTTAGGATTCGGCACTCTTCACTGCTGTGGCCCAGCTTCAATCCCTGGTCGGGAACTGAGATCCTGCAGGCCGTGTGGCACAGCCAAGATTAAAAAAAAAATTAAAGGGGCTTCCCTGGTGGTCCAGTGGTTAAGACTCTAAGCTTCCAATGCATGGGGTGGGGGTCGGGGGGTGGGGGGGGTGGGTGGAGCAAGTTCAATTCTTGGTTGGGGAACTAGGATCCAACATGCTAGGTGGTATAGCCAAAAAATAAAAAATTAAATTAAAAAAAACTTTAATTTGAAAGCACAGATTTTGGTAAGAAAACAAATGTGGAGTCAAACACTAACTAACATACGCTGAGCAGTTAGTCAACCTCATTAAGACTCAATCTCCTGAAGTGCCAAACTAGGGATAAGAATGTTAATTCTGCCAAGTGACTGTGAGCTTTCAGAGACAGAACAATGAGAACCCACCTAGATCAATGCTTGGCACACAGGAGGCATTCTGAAAATTCTATCTAGACAATGTGTACATTCACGTATAGCATCGGGGCTCAGGTCTCTTGTCCCAAGGGTGGCCCAGCAGCAGACGAGCAGGCCAAGCTCCTAGCACCCCAATCCCCAGGGCTCTCCCTGCGTTCAGTACTGCCCGAAGGCTTCGGGCCAAGAAGCCCTTTCTGTTTTGAAGCAATTACAGGAATTCTGCTGCTGCAGAGTTTCAATGCCCGAGCTTTCACAGACCCAGAAAGGATCAGATCAGAGCCCGCAGGGCAAGAGTCAACTCTGCCCGCCAGCAGGAGAGGGCATTAGAAGTTGCTCACACAATACACCTTCGGACTTAAAACCTCCTCCACAGCTGAACCAGCCTGGAGAGCTGTGCGCAGGGGTTAAACACAGTGACACTCCAGAGGCCAGTGGATGTGTCACTGGGAGGGGATGACATTTCTCAAGTAAAGAGTCAACACGCCAGCAGACAGATTCCTTCTTTTACCGCTTATTTCCTCACAGGGACGAGTCAGGGAGAAAAGTCAAGGTCTAGGAGGAGGGAAGTAGCCCACCCAACACGGGACTCCGGACCCCTGACCTGATACTGCTCTGTGGGCTCCTCTGGCCCCACAAACGTGGGTGCTCAGAGCAGGCGTGCCCGTGCTGGTGCCAAGGACACCTGGACCAAGAGTCACTCTTACTTTAAAATCCTCACTGTCCAACAGGCAGAAAGCCTTGCTCCACAGCTGCAGAGAAAAGCTCAGGGACTCCTCTGGTGGTCCAGTGGTTAATAATTTGCATTCCAATGCAGGGGATACAGATTCGATCCCTGGTCAGGGTTAGTAAGACCCCACATGCTGCAACTAAGACCTGATGCAACCAAAAATAACTAAATATTTAAAGAAAAAAAACAGTCAACACCTTAAAAAGAAAAAGCCCAAATGCCTGGTTCAACTGATGACAAATGACTCATCAAAACACATGGCTTATTTCTAAACACGGCTCATTTGATGGGAACAGGTGAGCATTTGAGGATACAGGGAGGGGAGGGGAGGTATATTCCCCTCCCCTTATAGGTGAGGAATTAGGCATTCTGAGAGGAAGCAAGTCAATTGGGAGGGACAAGTTGACCAGGAGGCGGCCAGGGAGAAGCCTCTAGAACTTTTGCAACAAGTTCTGCCTTGCCTAAAACCAACTACTTCTGGACAGACAGAAGCCAGGGTCGCAGGGGAAGAGATAAACACCAGGGACTCAGGCTTCGGGGCAGGGTTCTGGCTATGGATTCCAAGCTTTGTCAGTTAAGTGACACCAATCTTCCACAAGCCTCAGTTTCCTCATCTGAGCAGTGAGGCTAACAACCATTTCTGCCTTTCATGTTATTAATTATTGGCTACAGGAAGTCATGGGCATAAAGATTAGTATAGTACTTAGCACACTGCAAATGCTCAGTATCAACTATTGTTACTGATCTTGTCAACATTCTATTATTACACAGCTGAGTTCCCACACAGCTCAAAATACCTTATTTTACTGTTGTTTTGTGGTCCCCAAGAGTAAGATGATTTACAAACGGGACAAAGTATTACATTGTTTTCTTTAACTTTTAAAATTCGGTGTTCGTTACATATACACTACCGTATGTAAAATATAGACAGCCAGTGGGAATTTGCTATATGAGTCAGGGAGCTCAAACCGGTGCTCTGTGACAATCTAGGGGGGTGGGATGGGGCCGGAGGTGAGAGGGAGGGTCAAGAGGGAGGGGACATGTATACCTATGGCGGATTCATGATGATGCATGGCAGAAGCCAACACAATATCACAAGGCAATTATCCTTCAGTTAAAAGTAAATCAATGAAGAAAAAAACAACTTGGTGTTCTTTACACTTACCTGGCAACTTGTGTCCATTCTTCATACAGATTAAAAGTCATCAAAGGTTCAGGCAGCTCCCGTAAATAGGACTTCAAAGCACCTGAAATTAGTGACACCCTCTTTTGAGTGTGACAAGGGGCAAGGTTGGGACTCTCAGGATATATTATTTTGCAAATTCAAATGACCTCAATTATAACCATTCACAATACATAGAACAAACCATGAATTGGCAGGAGTGGTTAGAGAATGAAATATTCATAAGACAATTTCTGTCCCATGTAAAATATATTGAGAGATCAACAGAAAGTAAAATTAGCTTCAAAGTAATTTTAACAGACATCATTTCTCTACGCAGATGGAGATTTGGGGGTAAAAAAGGGGAAGAGAATACAAGCACGCCTCCAAACATTTGGATTATAAGCTGGTTTCACTTTTACTTAATAATCAGGAAAATAAAACAAACCCCCAAAACAGGAACAGAAAAGGTATGTATGTGTAAGTGAAAGCACACACACCTTTGAGTTTTGTCATTTCAGTTTTGTCCTTAAATCTATTAAGGAGACCATTTCAGTTTTATCCGTTACTTAAACTTAATATTGAATGTTCAACTGATGCTCTGTCACCACCTTGAGGCGCCTTCTTCCCTGGAGCTCACCTGCTACAGCGTGGGGGTCGGAGTAGAACTCATCCAGGTGAGAAGTAGAACAGTCTAGAGCAGCTTTCAGTTTCTTTAACTTGGAGGCCCCAGCCCCGATTCGGAAAAGGCCCTAAAGACAACAAAAAGCCAGTATCACCTATAGTATGGCACCTGGAACTCTGCTCAAAGTTACAGATGAGAGGGGAGTTTGGAAGGGAATGGACACATGTATCTGTAAGGCTGAGTCCCTTCACTGTTCACCAGAAAATATCACAACATTGTTAATCAACTATTTGCTTTTGTTGTTCATTGCTGAGTTGTGTCCAACTCTGTGTGACCCCATGGACTCTAGCCTGCTAGGTTTCTCTGTCCATGGAATTTCCCAGGCAAGGATACTGGAGTGGGTTGTCATCCCCTCCTCCGGGGCATCTTCCTGACCAAGAGATGGAACACTACGTCTCCTGCATTGGCAGGTGGTTTTTTTTTTTTTACCACTAGCACCACCTGGGGTAAGGATTTCATAAAACAAAGTTTGTAAATACAACCCTCCCCCACCTCACAGAGTGCTACACAAATGTAAGAATCTTGCTCTCGGAAACTAAAGCTCACATAAGCTCTGGTTTAGTAGTACATCATGAAATTCGTTTTCACAAATCATGATCACAGTATAAAATGAAATAATCAAATGGGACCAAAAAAAAAAGTGGGGGGCAGAGTGTACTGCAGGTAGGCAAGGTAAATACTGCTCTGTGAAAGCTCTCTTTCATTCCATGTCGACAGAAGGTAACATGGACAGGGTTTCAGTGTGAAATGTGGTCACAGTGAATGCGGTTCAAGAGCCACTGGTCCGGGGAGACCGGCTGGGGTGGCGGGGCCCCTCACCTCCTCCTTCATGCCCGTCTCCAGCAGCAGCATCACGCAGGCCTCGATGGGCAGGGCGATCTCGCGGCCGCTCCGCTTCAGGTGTTCTTCCAAAGGCGTCCCAAAGGCGGGCTTCTCCGCCCACTTATCTAGAGCAGCAAACTGTCCAGTGAGACACTCGACCACCTCGTGGGCGACACCAAGTTATTTCCTCCCCCAGACCACCAGAAGGGATTTGTTTTTTTAGCAGCCCGTAGCTGAGGCTTTGGGAAAGGGGGAGATGTGTCCTCTTTGCTCATGTCATTTACTGTTTACTAGAGCACAACGTATGTGCCAGGCTGGGAAGGTGACCTGTGGAACAGAGCCCGACACGCCCATGTGGTGCCTGATGTGAGATGCCCAGTGGAAGCTGCAGTGGGGCTTCTGGCCCAACATGCACCCGAGATGGGTGGGCTGCCCTGGGCTAAAACCAACGGTCTACTTGAGCACAGAGTTTTCCCTGAAAAGAAATTGATCTAGCCATGCAAAGCAGCACTGGCCTTCTATCTGGAGGACAAGAAGTCAACTCCTTCCACTGAAAAAGGAAGTAATTTCTTAAAAATGTAAACACCAGCCAAGTATTATCAAACAGGACTGGAGATGGCCACCGTAAACTCCTACCCCAGAACCTGCAGCACCTCTTGGTGCCAGACCCCCAAACTGCCCCAGGATTCTGAGTGGAGAGAACGCAGCCCCCCAAGGCAGCTTAGGCTGGAGGCTGTGCCGACAGCAGCAAAGCAACGCTGTGTATTATTTTCCGGTCATGTGCGCTGCTTCATTGCACGAAAGATGTGAGGCGGCTTAGCAGAAAGACGTACAAGAAAGCAGGAAGACAGAAACAGGCGTTTATGACGTGGATGTATGAGGGATAGTAAGAAGTGGGGGTGGGACCCGGGCTGCCTGGGGGCCTATGGAGAGCCGGCACTGATGGAGATGCATGCAGAAGCCAGAGAGAGCAAGCCGGCTGGTGGAAGCTACTCCACTGGGACACGTGGTCAGGAAGGGTTCCTCTCGGCATGTGGACACGTGTCCTTCAGCCCCCTCACTATTCGAATCTTGAATGCCAGGTGGGCAGTGTTACCCCAGTGTGGCTCTGACACCACTCCGCACGTGACGGCAGGAGGGGCCCACTGCAGGACGGAAAGGGAAATCCCACAAACCTGGAGACCTGGGCGCTCCTGGCAAGTCAGAGGTCAAAGGCTGCTTTTCTTTGGTGGAAAGAGCAAGGAGGGTACAAGAAATTGACTCCTTCCGTTGAAAAAGGAAATAATTTCTTAAAAATGTAAACACAAGCCGAGCACTATCATACAGGACTGGAGAGGGCCAATGTAAATTCCTACCCTAGGACCTTAAAGGAAGGAGTGAGGGCCCCAGCCCTGGTCCGTGGAATTCTGAACACAACCAGCACCCAGGGGCCTGGCCCTTCTCAGAAGACAGCGCTCTGGCACAGTCCACTCAAAGGCCAGATCGTACCTCGAACACTTCGTCCCTTTATTTAAAGCAATGATTTTCAACACAGGCAGAAGGGGGCCAGCTGACCTTCCCCTGGGCGGGGGACACACCAGAATCACCCAGGGACTTCTGCAAATGATTCCTGCCATCACCTCCCTGTGCCTGACCCTGCGATACTGAGGGGCAGGCACACTCCAGACCCTGGCCCGAACTTTCAGGTCAACACTGGACAGGGTGTCCCACCCCACCTTGGTGTAACGTTGGCAGAGGATGGGTGTGAGAGCCGTTGGCTTAGAGACCACTCCGGAGTCAGACTTCACCACTGGGGCTGCCCCTCAAATGATAGACCCCTGAAGTGACGGACCTGCAATGTTGGGTCAGAGGTCACAGAGAACACCCCCCCCAGCCCCACTCCCCGGGACAAGAGCAATCAGAGTGTGAAGAGAACACAAGACACACATGTAAACAGACAACAGAAATTAACAAGATGAGACGTGTTTGCTAAGTCACTGCAGAAAAATGGTATAGACAAGGGTCGCAAACATTAACTGTGTGTGGGGGCCGGGTGGGCGCTGTCGGAGCTCGATCCGGTGGGCAGCGTGTGTGTGGTCTGGCCCAAGGTGGCAGCCGTTCCTGGGAGCTGGACCCATGTCACCATGCGGGAAAGCAGATCCAGCATCACCAGGCCCTCTGAACTTCCAAGAGAAGCCAGAGATTAGGACTGTTAAGGTTTTCAAATGATGGCAATTAGTTTAAAACAAGCTTTTTTTTTTTTTAAGTGAGAAACGGCTGTTTGCGACTTCTGGTGTAGACCATAAATGCTAGAGCGATTTGGGAGATGCAAGTGTTCACTGTTGACTTCAGTTGTCAGAGAAGGCTTCTCAAGGAGGGGAGCTTGGTGAAAGTCTTAGAAGGTGGATAGGAATTAAGTAGACCAGGAGGACTTGGGCTGAGAAGAGAGCAGGGATCCTGAGTCTGGGAACTGACACTTTAGTCCAAATTCTTGCACCAGGCGATGGGGGCCATGAGTGGGAATGGAGAGGAGACTTCAGAAAGCAAAGAAAAGAGGGCTCCGAGGTTTGAAACCTGGACTGTCTGGGGAAAGGAGGTACCGAGGAGACCAGGTGGAGGAAAAGGCCAGCTGGTGTGGGGGAGCATCAGGTTGCTCCTTGAGCTATGCTGAGTTTAAGGTGACAGCCAGTCATCGCCCGACCCTGAGGCTGTGTGGATGAAGATGCAGGTGGGAGTGGAGGCCTGGAGAGAAAAGGTGGGAAAGACAGGAGGTAGAAGAAGACAGGAGCAAGGACTGGATCTCAGAAAAGGCTCATTTCTGATGTGGAGAAAACATAGCCCCAACAATGGTGGAAAACACAAAATGAGTGGGGGGAGACTGGCAAGGAAGAGCCCATTCAAGCCACGTCACGTGCCAGAATCTGGCAATCCAGGATCCCTGGCCCATCGGGATTTGCAGTGCTTTTTATTTTCCATTTTTGGTTTTAATAGCAAAGTGCTTGGGAGTGGAAATCAGACCACAAAGCACACGGGTGGGAAGCTGGTTAGAAAACTGAGGTGGTCGATAGAAATGAGTCATCTCAAGAGCCTTCCAGAAAAACAAAGGAGAACAGGATGAAAGGCACCATGCTGAGGACAAGCAGGTGCTGAACAAAGGTCAGACGACCGGAGTGGGAGACCAGGGCACTGGGTGGGAGGTTAAGCTTTTTTCCTACCATAAGGACACTCTGAGTGCTTCTAGAAATAGAGAAGAAGGAAGAGGAAGACAGAACTAAGATAAAGAGGCAGACTGGAGGCAGAGGTGGAAGGGGCTGAACTGCAAGGCTTGGGTGAAGGTGACAGCCTCAGAGAGAGAGAAGGAATCTCATTTCTTTTGACGGCTGCTCCTGCCACATGCCGGCTTCCCTTGTTCCTCCTAAAACGCCTGCCTGCCCCTGCCTGTTCCCCATGACTTTCTGACATGCTTCTCCAGGGAAAATAGCCTTGGGTAAAAATAGAACAGGAACTTTCAAAAGGGGGGAGTGGAGTTGCTAAAGAAATTTCTTTTTTGTGTCCTTTAGCCAACCCTTCCAGACTAGGCTTGAAGCCATTCAAAGACTAAGATGGCTAACATCAAAGGCCAAGATGTTTACTATTTTGTCCTGTGTAGAGCACTGCATATAGGAAGTATCTCGTAACTAAAGGCTCTTGGCACTCTGACCTTGGCCAGCAAGAGCTGGCCCTTTGCAAGGCTGAGCGTTCGCCGGCTGCTTCGTTCCCCTGCACTGTAACTCAACCCCGTTACCCATGAATTAGGAGATGGGATCAGATGGGAGATGGGCTAAAGGGTCAGGCAAGACACAAATTTCTAATTCTGAGATCTAACAACTCTCAGGCACAAAGACTATCTGTTGGGATTGCCTGCTATTAATATTTAGGAGAGATGAGTGGTATTCTTGAGGGGCCAGTGTGTGTGCACAGCCACACCCATGCACACACGTGTATGTTTCACAATCACAGACTCGTCACACTCAGCGCCTGGCTTAATCCTCTTTCAGCTCAAGACCAGTGTTTCTGTCGGGGGCACTTACGTTCCAAATGCCAGGACCATACCATAAGGCAAAAAGTGTAACATATCTAAAAGGGACAGCAGTGTCTGATCATTTACTGATCTCTGCTGGGAGATGCTCTGATAGCAAATCAGAGAGGATTAGAATCAACACAAGACATAAAGGGAAAGTTCAGACTGCTCATAACCCAAGGGTAGGATCAGCAATGTGCCTGAACACAGTGGGCAAAGTGAGTGCTGACAAGAACAAGATCTGAACGAGGTGGTCACGTTCTCATGACGCAATCACACTGATTATGTGCCTAACGCTGCGGTATCAGGTACTGGCTTCTAAAATTTCCTTTGGGAAGCCCCCAACTTTTTTCCTAGAATGTATGCTCCTGGAATCTCAGAGCCAGAATAACGCCCTATGGAACAAATAACTGATTTGGGAGAAGGTAATTAGAGGCTAGAAGGTTTTGAGCCTATTTAGAAGACAGGAAAACAGGCGCTCCCCCAAAGGGTGCAGCTTTCTCTTCAACTGAAGGTTTCAGAAGAACTGCGAATGTTCCATTAGTATGTTAATTTGGGCTTGGAAGAAATTAGAGAATGCAGCAAGGGAAGATGAAAGTGTGCTGGGGAACAGTGCCCGCCTAGGCAGAGCAGCTTTGTCCAGAGGAAACGCATGCAAAGGAGCTGGGTGAAGAACAACAGAGGCGGAAGTGGCAGAGGCGAGAAGGAGGCGTCAGGCCAGCACGCAGGTTACGTTACCTTGATGGGCTCGCAACTCGGGAAGGGCCTTTTCTAAGACTGCTAATGCTTTTCTATGGTAATCTGCTTGAGCTTCTAATAACTGAGAACAGACCCACATTCAAAAACAAAAGTAACGTTAGCATTGGATGGACATACACACAATGGCTGAGCAAAACCAAAAATGACATTTTTTGCAAAAAAAGCTAAAATGACTCAATTTTTACAGTGTTTTCATGTCTCACCAGGGCAAAGGGCTTACCGTAACAAAGAATTTGCCGTACTCCCCTTCTTTGGCCATAAAGTTGTACATGTCTGCTGCAAGTTGATCCTGGGTAAGTGGAAGAGGAGATGTGTCATTGCAGAAAAGAGAAGTGAAAGCAAATAGTATCTGAGAATTGATCTCCATGAACTCCTAGAGCAAAACGTGATAGAACAGCCACAGACTAAACGTCCATCAAATGCCTGGTATACTCATACACAGGGATGATGAAAAGAATAAGCAAGCTTATTATGGACTGACTTGGAAAGATCTTCAAGGTTTATTATCAAAATGCCTTGTTAAGACACGAAACACAGAACACTACTTCTGGTATAGTATGTTACTATCAGTGTAAAAGAGGGAGAGGAAAGATTTTTACCACCATGTTTGTATAAAAACACCTCTAGGAAAAAAAGCAACAGGGTTTGCTTAGTAACAGGGGTTACCTGTTGGGAGCAGTGGAAATTAGGAGAAGGACAAGGGCAGAAGAAAGAGTTTATACTGGTTTATACTTTTGATATTTGAACTAATGTACAACGGACTGGTTCAAAATTAGGAAAGGAATTCATCAAGGAATTCATTATATATCATCAACCTATTTATTTAACTTATATGCAGAGTACATCATGTAAAATGCTGGGCTTGATGACTCACAAGCTGGAATCAAAATTGCTGGGAGAAATATCAATAACCTCAGATATGCAGATGATACCACCCTAATGGCAGAAAGTGAAGAGAAACTAAAGAGTCTCTTGATGAGGGCAAAAGAGAGGGAAAAAACTAGCTTAAAACTCGTTATTTAAAAAACTAAGATCACGGCATCTGATCCCATCATTTCATGGCAAACAGATGGGGAAAAAGTGGAAACAGTGACAGATTTTTATTTTCTTGAGCTCCAAAATCACTGCAGATGGTGACTAAAGCCATGAAATTAAAAGAATTCTTGGAAGAAAAGCTATGACAAACCCAGACAGCATATTAAAAAGCAGAGACATTACTTTGCCAACAGAAGTCTGTATAGTCAAAGCTAAAGTTTTTCCAGCAGTCATGTACAGGTGTGAGAGTTGGACTATAAAGAAGACTGAGCACCAAAGAATTGATACTTTTGAACTGTGGTGCTGGAGAAGACTCTTGAGAGTCCCTTGGACAGCAAGGAGATCCAACCAGTCCATCCTAAAGGAAATCAACCCTGAATATTCATTGGAAGGACTGATGCTGAAGCTGAAGCTCCAATACTTTGACTACCTGATGCGAAGAGCCAACTCACTGGAGGAAAAGACAGAAGGGGGTGACAGAGGATGAGATGGTTGGATGGCATCATCAACTCAATGGATATGAGTTTGAGCAAGCTCCAGGAGATAAGGAAAGACGGGGAAGCCTGGCATGCTGCAGTCCATGGGGTCACAAAGAGTTGGACACAACTTAGTGACTGAACAACAACAACAAAATGAACTACTTACACAAAAATTAAATAATTTGTTTAAAACTGATAAATTGGGCAATTGGATATATCCACATTTCAAATTTTCATATACATATGTATTATAATTTCACACACACATATATATATATTTTTAGTGTACTACTTTCTGTTTTGAATAGGGTTTTGGCTCTGGGAAAGTAAAACATTTCTGTGAGAGTTCTCAAACACAGATCTACTTTCATGAGGGTTTGAAGTTTGAGTTGATTATATATGTGGTCTAGGAATCCTTAAAATGAGAAAGTTTAGTTTAAAATTGCCCTGGACTGGTAATACTCTCTGGGAGACTGATTCCTAATTCCAAGAAGGCCCACAGATAAAATCCCTCTTAAAATAAGCTCATACATGATACAAAACTGCAGAACAGTCCACCATAAAGGAGACCATCCCAGAAAATTTAAGAAAACAAAATGAACAAAGACTTAAAATAAATATACATAAATGACTGAAAACATTAAAAAAGAAACAGTAAAAAAGGATAATACACTATAAAAAAAGGCAGACTTGAAGAATTAGAACTTTAAAATGAAAAATATAGTCAGTGGAATTCAAAACTTGATGTTAATTAAACATCAGATCATACATAGCAAAAGAGAGAATCAGTGAAACAGAACTTAGATCTTCGGAAACTACCTAGAAGTTAACATAAAGAGAGGAGGAGACAGAAAATATTTTTGTAAGTTTTCACCGTTTGACGTTCTGACAAGCCATGGTGTGGAAGTTCAGAGAAGAGATCTCAGCCCATAATGCACCAGTTCAGACACCCAGACTGCTAGCCAAATTTATATCCCATAAGGAGCCAGCAGCGGAGAGCTAGGTTAGACCAGATTTGAATGACAATGGCAAAGCTACAACTCTCTGAACAAGAAAAAGCCAGTGTGGGACTTTTATCAGAAGCTTTTGTGTGGTTACCATCTTTTTAAATGCAAAGGCTATGGCATGACTTCAGTATTAATTCTTAACCACTATATTATTTTTGACAAGTCGTTTTACTGCAAATTGTCCAAGGTTTCTTATCTTGGAAAAAAGTGAATTATAGCACAGCCTGAATAAACCAAAATATCCAGTCCTAATGCTGCCTAGAAATGAACAGACCAGTTTTGGAAAATGGTGAATATAATAATAAGAAGAAAAGTCTCAGGCCATGATTCTAAGACTTATCAAAGACTTGTTTCTTTACCACCTCAAATAACATTTTGAATAAACATCTATTTTTGTAGATAAATGCATAGATAATAAGATAACTTAACCACCTAGTCTGGAATTTAATTTATGAGATACAAATTTATATTTCTCCCATGTTAGAAACCAATTGTCCTAGCAACATCTTAAAAATAATCCTTCCCTTTCCTATGGACATATTATGACCCCATTATTATATATTCAACTCTTAAACATAATAGCATTCATTCTAGAAAACCTATACAATTCTATTTTTGTGCTTACTGTGCATTATTTTAATTTCTATAACTGTTATGAAATGTTTTCCTGTAGTTTTCTCCCTTTCTCTCCCCCCATTCTTTATTTATTTTTAGTTGGAGGATAATTGCTTTACAATGTTGTAGTAGTTTCTGCCATACATCGACATGAATCAGCCACAGACATACCTATTAAAATCTTCGTTTTAAATAAACCTAGACATTTTAATCAAGTTTTTAAAAAAATATTCTACTTGAATTAAAAAAAATAATGTTTTACTCTGATTATAAAGCAATATAAAGAAAATAAAGAAAATAGGAAAATAAAGAAAAAAGGAAGATAAAAATAGAAACCACCTTGAATATCATTTAGGGAATTCTAATAGGAATTACGTAAGACATGAAATAACTTGCAATATTTGACCTTTCATCCATCATTTGCAAAATCTAAAAGACTGATTTAAGTACACATTCATTAGGGAATTTTCCTACCTTGCACTGTTCTACTTTATTTCCAGCTTCATCCATCTCTTCCTTTAGGGTGTCTATTTTTGATGGAAGCCCCTGAAAGTTGGTTCCTGAAGATTTGTGAGCCTGGTTCCACCTGCAGAAGCAGAGGGGTAGGTATTATCTGAGTATCCACCGTATACACGCAATCTTGTGGAGTCAAGGATCTAACAGAGACAGATTCCTTCCCCAAAGCTGATTCTACCTGGGACAGATGTTAGTACCTAGGACGCCAGCTTCTCTGGAGTTTATCCTCTAAGAAAGGAAACTGGCGAAAGTGACACAGGCTTCCCGCCGTGACGGGATGCTCATAGTGCTGGGAGCAGCTGTCCGCTCCCAGTAGAACGGACACATCTTGTCCCATGCAAGCCCCACTGCTGGAAATCAGTCCATGGAACCTCTTCCTCTAGCGTCCCATCTTGGGATCGTTGCCATGAAATAAATACCCCCTTGTTCTCTTGCTTTGATCTAGAATGTTCCCTGTGCCACTGGGGGTCAGTTGCTGCTCTTTAGGACCCCTTACAATACCACCAACAACTGTCCTGACCTGTGACTACTTTTAGCAAGTGGAAGCCAGAACTTCAGTCATGGAGCTAGTCATCGATAGCTGTGAAAGCACTTTAAGAATTAAAATCACTTCAGTGTATGACAAAAACCACTACAATATTGTAAAGTAATTAGCCTCCAACTAATAAAAATAAATGAAATATGACTAAAAAAAAAAATAAATAAAATCACTTGTAAGGATTAATACTCCAAAGACAACAGCTACAGCAAATCTGAAACATAATGTGGAATGTTATATTCCTTTCACAGTTAGTCAGAAGGACTCCCTTCCCCCAAATTATACAGCAATAGTCATGGTGGGGGGGCGGTGCATGGGGACTAACACTCTAAAACAACTTCTCTTCAGTTTTCAAGCGTGTTTTGAGTTCTTTTTAAATACGGACATACCTGCTATTGTGGAAAGTTCTAGCACTTTAAATTTAAACATGGATATTATATGGGTGCAGATAAGAACCCATGTTAGCATCTTATCAAGCTTCCCAGACTACTGCATTGCCCTCAAAAGGCTCCGCCCCACTCTTTCACATTCCTGATGTGATGCACTCCTCCAGAGCAAGGCTTCAGGAAACCTGCTGAAGCAAAGCTGGCGATGGAAAAAGCATTGACTTTAAAGTCCGATAGGCTCAAGTCTAAAGCTTGGCTCTGCCTTCGTTAGCTGTGTGACCTTGGGCAATGGCCTAACCTCTCTGTGCCTCAGGTTGTCTCATCTGCAAAACTAAGAAAACAAATACCGTCTGCCCGCCAGAACTGTCCTAAGCAGCAAAGCAGAGAACAAACATACATGTATATGCGTGTGCACGTGATGGGAGTCCCACTTGATGTTAGCTGTTACCATTTTCCTCCAGGGAAAAACAACAGGAATAAGTAAAACTAACAAGGAAATATTCATCTATTTCAGTTTCTCTGATCATTAAATGAAGGGGGCCGTGAACGCAGGATGAAGAGTCAGTGCTGAGATCTCCTACGGGATATGTGTGCTGCAGATGTAAATTCCGGGCAGGTAGGCATCTATAATATTGCTCAACCAACTCCAGCAAGAGTGATTCATAGCTTTGTTTAATTAAGCATAAAAACATCCTTACTTTTCTTCAGCGAAAATCTACCACTGGGCAGCCTGCACTCCCTGATGCTGGTTCTGGCCACAAGATTCTAATCACACATACACAGGTGGCAAGAACATGATGGGCTTTGCGTTCAGAATCCTAGCTCTGCTGTCTGTTGTGTCTAAGGGCCAAAGCGAGTCACAGACACGCCATATGCAGGTGCCTCCTCTCTCTGTAATGCAAGTCTCCTCTCAAAGCAGGGGATGTCACATAACCTCCGAACCCCTGTCCCCCCGCAACTCTCACTGAAGGGTCTCTGCATTTAGGATCTGACAGAGTCTGGTTCACAGTAAGGACCTACATCATGTCTGTTGAAAACACGAAGAGGCAAACTAATAGGGATTGGTGGGAGAATCGGAAGAACTCACATATCACATACGTGTATCTGGCATGTGGCAAGCGCCTGGTAGGTGGTGGCAATTACCATTTTCACCACGTGTTCATTCCTACATGTCCCTTTAATCATCTCGACATTTGTTAAATCAGGATGTGTCTTACCAATTGATTTGTACATTTAATACAGTGGTGTTTCTATTTCACTTCCCTCTGGAAGTCGGGTATTAGATCAGTGGTGCATCTGACACTCAATGGCATCTTAGAAACAAGGAAATGCAGCTCTGTTATAGACTCAATCTGCGGTAAAAGCATCTGACACGCAGTAAGTCAGTAAATGGTGGCTGTGTCTCCATTTATTTGCCAAACAGAAATAACCACATCTGTTTCACAAGAGCGCAATGATAACAATTAACAAAGCAGGGCTCAGCAAAGCCACCTGTTTTGCAAATAAAGTTTTCTTCAAACACAGCCTTGCTCATGCATTTACATACTGCCCGGGGCTACTATCATGCTGCAACAGCAGAGCTGAGTAGCCGGAACAGGGAGCTTCTGGGTGGCAAAGCTGAAAATATTTACTATCTGGCCCTTCACAGAAGCAGCCTGTCAACCCCTGTGTAAGGTATGAGAAGGGATCGGGCCTATGGGGGCCATCTCCCTTATCCCCATGCTTCTCATATGAGTCATCGATACAAACGCCTTCACAGATGGAGCTGAGGCTGGAGCCCGGAGCGTTGACAGGTCACTTGACATCAGCCCTCTGGGATGGTCACTTGTTTTTACTTAGTTCTTCCCTGTTGAGCACCAGCATTTCTTTCTTTCTATTTTTGAGTTAATTATATTGTATTTTGAATTATTTTCCCAGCTTTTCTGGATGTACTGCATGATGTTTTCTCTGATACAGTAAAACATTTGAGTATACAATAGATTACAAGGTCTGCAGTGATGAATTAAAGATAAAAGTGCTTTTTAATCTATTTGCAGACACAGCTTCAGATACAGTTCTTCCTGTTTTTGGTTGTTGACAAAACATAAGCAGTTTCTTACATGTTTTTAAAATTTACAGTCAGGCTCTTTCCCTTTATCTGGAAGGAACCTGAGTTCCCCTTTCTGCAGAGCTTTCATCTTGTGGAAGAGACCACAGGAAAGTGCAGATGAGAAGAAGGTCGGAGGGGAAGAGAGGTTCGATAAAATGTGACAATTAAAAAATGAAACTAACTATGCTCTGGGAAGGAAGGATGATTTACTCCCTTCCGTGAGTCCTGTCTGTTCTCCACAAGCACATGCAATGTGTAAGAATGCCTGTTCTAGGATGGACTGGAGCACAGAACCCCTTGACTGTGAAAAATAGTCAAAACCACATGAGTGTATCTTGACACAGTGGGACCCTTTGCGGTTGCTAGATCACAGATCTGTTTATTCCTACACTTCACTACTCCAAGAGCAACACTCTTAGTCTTTCTTAGAACCGTCACTTCTTCCCTGAAAACACGTAGTTTTTTTTCTTCTTTCCTGTCTCCTTTCATTGTTGGTTGATTAAAAGCAGGGTGTTCTAACACCATCTCGCTACCACACTTGGGAGAATGAGGCCGGAAAGCAGGTGTACATGGGTTGTGAGTCAGGCGTGTGAGTCTGCGGTGACTTCCGCTTTGTCCACCCAGTGGTCTTTATCTGTGTTGAGGAGGGGGACGGCTGCTGGGGATGTCATGGAAGATCGCACTGTGGGTTGTTTTCGGCTTCCTCTTACCTGGCTCTGACCGAGTCCCAGTCTAACACCAGTTTGGCGAGTTGCTTCCTCTGCTTCTGGATGTTGGGAATCTCGACCTGGAAAGAACACACGAACACGCCGCGTGGGACGAGCTCCAGGCTTTTCAGTTTAACGTCTGAAAGTGTGATCTTTATTTACAAATGTTTTTTCTCTTTAGGCAAAGGATTTTGTACCCTCCGCTTATGCCCCTTATTTCCAAAAAGAAGCGTAAATGTCAAAAGCACTTATGGTTAAAATTTCAGATACCCGCGAACCTTCCCTGCCCAGCCCCCACCGAAGTCCCCACCTCTGCGATGCCATACAGGGGGTCCACAATCTCCTTCTCGACAAAGACTTCGTGCTGAGAGAGTTCCAGAGCCAGCTGATTCTCAGCATCTCCACACGTCTCCAGCATCTTCCTTTAAAAAACAAGATGCCCCGACAACACATGTACATCCATTAAATCTGACCCCCAAAGCCCACACTGAGCCAGCTCTGCAGTCCCCACGATGGGAACACCTTAGGGTGCTACACGATAGAGCCTTAAAAATGCGTAAATTTATTAGGGCGTGAGTCCACAGGCTTGTTCTTTAAAATGAACGAGACTATCTCAGGTACACTGTGTGTGTGCACGGGTGGGATGTGTGTATACAGTGAGGTGACAACTCACTGAAAGGTTAGGTCCTTGGATCAGGGGGAAACCAAGTATTCTCAAAAGCACTCTAAAAATCGTTTAAAACATACATCAAGTTCATTATTCTATTTTGTTTTCTGTCTGCTAGAAAATAATAGTAAAGTTCATTATACTGTATCTGTTTTCTGTCTTCACGGCCTAGGCAGTGCCCTTCAAAGAACGACAGAGAACTACAGGGCGCAGAGGATGGCAGACCCTGGAAATGGGCTGAAAAGTCCAAAGGTCATACCCAGCTGGGACACGACGGCCCAAGTTACAGCAGGAGAGAGAGCTGACAGGATCCAAGGACACTAGCCTCATAGAGAAGCGGGTGGAAGGAAAGGTCAGCCTTCCCTTTTACGATGAAAACAGCTTTACTACTAGATTTTAAAACTATGTAATACATGATCATTGTTAAAAAAAAAAAAAAAAAAGAAAGAAAGAAAAGATCCACATAATTCAGCAAAGGCCCTATTTGAGATGACCCCCACTGACATTATGGTGATCATCTTTAAAGACTCTTAAGGACTGGAAGGGACTGGTCAGGGCCTATAAATCCTAGTCAACACCTGAACCAGGGAAGGGACTCAGTTCTTTATATCCAGGCTCAGCAGAATAAACACTGACCTATCAATTACTTCGTTGTTAGCCCTCTGTAGCCTCGATCCCCACTTCTATTAAAAGAAAGATTCTCTAGCATCTCAGGGGCCTCCCCTGGGGCCTGAGCCGTTCCCCTGGCAGATGGGCCACACCATCACGCTCACGGTCCCTCTGGCCACGCAGGAGGCCGCCCCCCAGCCACCCACTTCCACCAACCCACAGGGCGCTCA
Organism: Cervus elaphus; assembly: GCF_910594005.1. Lineage (NCBI taxonomy): Eukaryota > Metazoa > Chordata > Mammalia > Artiodactyla > Cervidae > Cervus > Cervus elaphus. The sequence continues at coordinate 36,643,836 of NC_057824.1, forward strand.
GTTCTCTTTCTGATAGCAGTCAATTCTTACCCCAGGAGAGAGTCTTCTAGCTGAGTTGATGCTTCCTGCATATTCTGAGCGAGAGCTGTCAGAGGGAGTTTTTTCTGGAAGGCAGAAGACAATAGGGTTTTATTTTTTTCATTAGAGTTGACACCCATTCTTAATTACCTGCGTCAGATCATCAATCATTGGTTTCTTCTCCAGGTACACCGCACAGGTAAGAAATACCTACTTAGGTTTAGGTTCCAGTCTCAAAGGAGTCAATTGTGTGACTTAACCTCTGTGTTCATTTCCTCATGCCTGGAAATTAGGGCTAACAGTGCAAGGGTCCTAGGGCTGTCTGTTGACTAAAGGAGCTATATCAAGGTCAAGCAACCCCCTACATGGTAAGTACTTAGTACATGTAGGCTGCTATTATTCCTGTTGTTGTTGCTAATACTATAATTACTCGTTAATCAAGAGCATACTATGCCCTATACACTAGGGACACAGGACATAAGACACAGACCATGTCCTCTGATTGTCACGGCAAATAAATGCAATGAACTGCTCAAATTTCAAAAGTTGCTAGAATACTCATTCTTAAACTGGCTCTTACATTGGCCGTAATCATAAAAGATTTTGCCTCAGTTAAAAATCTGAAAATACCAAGCTAAATATCCAAAAAAGTTTTCTAAGGTTTTTAAGCTGGAAATGACCATAAGGGTCATCCGATTAATGTTCGTATAGTGTGGCTGGGAAATGGGAAGCCCGGGGCGCTTACGTGGCCTGACCAGGCACCCCGGTGAGGGCACAGAGCCAGACCTTGGTGCTGACGGCCCAAGCCCCGGTTCAGATCCTGTCCACACCTGGCTGGTGGCTTATCTCAGAATACGGGCAGAAGATGCCAGGATGGCTGCACGTAGGTTGGTCATAACACCATAACCTGCTAACAAAAATTGCTTTCAATGCTACAGCACCCCACGTCATTTCGCCTTCCAAGTGGGAACAGCACTCATGTTTAAGACCCCGGGTTCACCTTGCCATGACATAGCTCTGCCCTGACCTCACGCATGGCACCTGCCTTTCCTGCTTTCAAAGGGGTCCACCCAATATACTTAGAGAATTTCTCTGGAAGGCTATACAAGAAACTGCTTCTACTGGTGGTCCTGGAGACGGGGACTGGGTACCCAGGGAACAGAGCTGGGAGAGGCATCATGTTATGCTCACTTGAATATTATGGATTTTGACCATGTAAATGGACAGCCCATTCAAAATGGTTCATTTAAATTTAAAAATAAATAACAATGGGGACTTCCCTGGCCGTCCAGTGCACTTCCATGCAGGGGTAATGGGTTCGATCCCTGGTCGGGGAACTAAGTTCCCACATGCTGCATGGTGCAGCCAAAATAAAACAAAATAACATAAAAAATAAATAAAAATAAATAACAACAAATATATTTATCCATCTCCCTTCCCCATCAGGTTATTTTCAAATAAACAAACAATAGGCTTCATCTGCCCCACAAGGAGACGCTCCCGGATTCCACCTTTCTAGACTAGGAAGCTATAAGAAAATGGGCAGTACACTTGGATCACAACAGAGGATAATTCATACCTTTTAGTGATGTTGCCTTTCTAAGGGAACTTAATGTATGCTAAATGCAATGAGGAAGAGAAATATACTTTGTGCAATTCTAGATGGAGGTCTATGGGGAAACAAATCATAAAGAGAAGAGTTTATTTTGACAAGTGTCATTCAAGTACCCAGCTGTAACTAAGCTGTGGTTTCCATGCCCTTACTCCCAAGCACAACAATCCCGTTTCCTAATGTCCAGATTACAGACATTCCACTCATTTGACACTTGAGCTGATTAATGAAGATGCTGTCTGCTCACATCAGACGCCTCTACAGAGACGGCTGAGAGCGTCCTAATTTACAAAAGGCATGCCACTTGCGCAAAAACAATTCCAGATCTAACATGTATGACCCACAATATAAGCTGAGAAGTTTGGGTTGACAAGGCTACCTGCTACGCCTCTCTTCCCTCTAATTCTTGCCTCTTCCCAAGCATGGAAGCTTTCGATGGGGCCTTGGGGAGGCTCCTCCGGTATTTCCTCGAGCCTGAGAGACTGCTGCAATTTTCTCAACATGATTGACATCTGATGGCCGCCAATCACCTGTCATTTCCATGGTGACTCCCCTTCCCACATGCAGAGTGTAGACATTCTCAGAGCCTGTCCTGGGCACTTTGATTTGAGGTTGGAAAACGAAGGCTGAGGCATCAGGTTTCAGCAACAAGGGTGACACACCTTTGCCCCTGCTGCCTGGGACAGGCCCACCAACTGCCACTCTATTCTCCTTTACAGCCAGGCCACTGCCTCCTCCAGGAAGCCTCCCTTAACTACCCCTCTCCTCCTCTGGTATCCGTCCTTGGTCCGGGGCTATGTCTCAAAGCAGACCAAAGGAACAAGAAGACAGCTCTGTGTGAAGGACAATGACCTATAGCATGAATGGGAGGAAGCAGGAAATACTGAGACTGAACTGATAAGGAAAATTTGATTGGATTATGAAGGCTCAAGTCATCTTCCCCAGGTGGCTCAGTGGTAAAGAATCTTCCTGCAATACAGGAGATGCGGGTTTAATCCCTGGGTTGCGAAGATCCCCTGGAGAAGGAAATGGCAACCCACTCCAGGATTCTTGTTTGGATAATCTCAGGGGCAGAGAAGCCTGGCGGGCCACAGTCCATATGGTCTCAAAGAGTCAGACAAGACTGAGTGACTGAACACACACAAGTCCTCTAAAGAGCCTGGACTTTAGGATATTTTGTACAGCACAGAGAATATGGCCAATATTTTATAACAATTTTAAATGGAGTATAATCTATAAAAAGATTAAATCATGAAACTAATATCATATTGTAAGGCTGCTATACTTCAATTAAAAGGAAAAGAAGACCTTGAAATTAAACCCAGGCAATGAGAACCAGCCACTGTCCTGACACAACACTGCTGGCCTTATGGGATGCTTCCTTCTGTGGATCTATTCCTTCAGATACTGCAGAATGCTTAATATCTTGGTCCCTGCCCTCCAAATGTCAGGAGGGTCCCCCTGACCTTATGGCAACCAAAAAAGTCTCTACACCTTTCCAAATATCCCCAGGAGTGTAGTTCTGGTCCCTGCTGAGAACAAATAAGCTTAAGAATTTTTTTTTAGGCAGAAGGATAACAGGATCAACTTTTCTGTTGTCTGTGTTTGTTGTTTGGCCTCTCTGCATGGAATGTGGGCTCTTAGTTCCCTGACCAGGGATCAAACCTGTGCCCTCTGCATTGGAAGTGCAGAGTCTTAACCCCTGGACTGCCAGGGAAGTCCAGGATCAATTTGTATTTCAGGAAACCAACTCTGGTGATCAAGCTGAAAAAAGGGTAGAAAAAGAAGGAAATTAGAGGCAGACAATGTAGCTCAAGAAGTGACTGAACAGTCCATATGAGAGGTAATCGGGTCTTGCATTAAGGCGAAGGTGGTAAAGATGGAGTGGAGGTGAGGAATTCAAGACATAGTCACAGACAGAATCACAGGACTTGCAAATCAGGCAGCTATGGGAGGGAGAGGATAAGACAAGAAGGAAAACAAGACAACCTGGTCTGCATAATAGGGTGCATGGAATTCACGAGTCAACACAGAAGGAAGAATAGGTTATGCATGATAAAATAGACAACCAGGGGAGGCAGCATTTTCCTGATTGAAAATGGTTTACAGGTGCCAACAAGGTCCTACTTGTAGAGCACAGGGAACTCTGCTCAATGTTATTCAGCAGCCTGGATGCGAGGTGAGTTTGGGGGGAGAATGGATACACGTGTATGCATGGCCGAGTCTATTCACTGTTCACCTGACTCTCTCACAACACTGTTAATCGGCTCTACGCCAGTACAAAATTAAAAGTTTAATTAAAAAAAAAGACAACATGGTTTACAGGTGCCTGAATAAACATACTAGTTAGGAGCCATGAGGAGAGGAGGAGCCCCAAGAAGTGTGAAGGCAAGAATAAGGAGATAAATGGCAGACCCTTAGGGAATGACATTAACAGGGTAGCAGAGCAGAGGCCATGGCAAGAAAATGTGAAGGAACAGTGGGGGCAGGACCAGTGGGCTGGGCCTGGTTCTGATGGCAAGCTGGACAGAAACGTGTGTAGGAAATATCAAAGGAGATGACACAGATCATCTGCCACCAATTCTTATGCGACATCTAGTGACAAATAAAACAATATGGGAGATCATAGCTTCCCTGAAAGCCATGGAAACTCCCACTTTAAAGTTACACGGGCTTCTAAGGGTCAGAGTACACTCACAGGCTGGGAACTTGTAACACTAAGGAGGGAACTGCCTGATGAACAAAGCTGCGGTGCTCTGCTCAAGGGATATGGGGACTGGGATGCTCTGAGCAAACGTACCCTGGAGTAGACATCGGACTGTTTCCTAAAGCCCATCCTTCCTCCTGCCTATAACAGCATCCTGAGTCCTGCTGAGGATCTATTCTGGTTTCGATGGAGCCTACAAGCCGGAGGTAAGACCACAGCCCAAACTCTGGGATGAGCCGTGATTAACTTAAGCTAACCAGCACATCCCGTCTCCTCACCCAAACTCACCCCCACCCACCGTAACTGGTGGGGGTTGGGAGGAGGTTGTTCAGGAATGGAGAATGTGACTCAACGCACATCAATGCAATGGAAAGGGACTTCTACCTGCCAATGGTATGGGAAAAAAGAAGTTTCCTCACTCCATTAAGGACACTACTAGGAGACATGCTCTCTACTCCAGCTGGACATGCACAAAGAAGCAGGCGGCCCGTGGAAGCTGCTGGTAGCCAGCCTGCACGGTGAGGGATAAAGCAGACACTGAAGAAGTTAAGAGGAAAGATGGAAAGAAACTGGGGTCCTGGTTACATTGCTGAAAGGCTAGACCAAGCTGTACCTGAAGTCATCCCCACTACTGGATTTTTCAGTTAGTAAGTCAGTTAATTCTACTTTCTCAGATAATTCAAGAGAGGCTTTCAGCTTTCTGTCATCAAATATTTCTAACTGATGGTACAATCTCTAAAGGGCTTCCCTTGTAGCTCAGCTGGTAAAGAATCTGCCTGCAATGTGGGAGACCTGGGTTCAATCCCTGGGTTGGGACGATCCCCTGGAGAAGGGAAAGGCTACCCACTCCAGTATTCTGGCCTGGAGAATTCATTCCACGGACTGTATAGTCCAGGGGGCTGCAGAGAGTCGGACACAAGTGAGCGAATTTCACTTTCACTTTCTTTTTTTTTTTTTATATACATTTATTTATTTTAATTGGAGGCTAATTACTTTACAACATTGTGGTGGTTTTACCAAACATTGACATGAATCCGCCACGGGGGTACATGTGTTCCCCATCCTGAACTCCCCTCCCACATCCCTCTGGGTCATCCTAGGGCACCAGCCCCAAGCACCCTGTCTCATCACTTTCACTTTCAATCTCTAAAAGCACCTGTAGAGAATTCCGTGTGAGCAGGGCCTTCAGCTCAGGGAAGCATGAAAGAATGTTATGGTCAGGCACGAGTCATGAGTGTGAATGGTGATACAAGGTTCATGTCTGCAGTCAAACCTTCTGATACTACTTGGGAAAAATCGACTGATAAAGGGCAAGAAGCTTCTCAGGGGCATGAGAATCTGGGCTCTGAGTCCCAGCCGGTACTCACGTGTCTCCTCTCTGCGTCGGTGCCATGCTGGCCCTGGAAGCAGGCCATGAGACGCTTGTGGGAATGGTGACACATGGAGCGCACCGTGTCCAGACGCCGCTCGATCTGCAAACACAAGAGACAGACGAGCCGTTGGCGGGGCTCACGAACCAGCTCAGCCTCCTCTCCTGCAATGTTTGCACGCAGGCAGGGAAGAGTGTCCTGCCATGGAACTTTTCAGCTCTCAGGTGTAAATGGAAAAGGTTCCCATACATCTATAGCAGCGTTTCTCACTATTGACAACTGGGCTGGATAATTCTGGGCTAGGGGCAGCTGTCCTATGCATTATCGGTATGTTTAGCATCATCTCTGGCTTCCACCCACTAGATGCCGGTCGCACCCAACTGCCCCCTTTCTGACAACCACAACTGTCCCTGGATATTGTCAAATACCCTCCCAGAGGCCAAAACGGTCCCTGGTTTTGCAGTGAAGCTTCAGGTCCCTTATAGGCTGACTCCGTGTGCAGGAGGAAGGGACAGTCCTGACTAGAACTTGCACTTTGATGAGCGGTGGCCAAGTCACACACTACAGCACCGGCAAAGCCCCGGGTCCAACCAGCAGCACTGCAGATGAACAAGCTGAGGCCAGCCCCAGGCCCGCTGCCAGTGGGAAAGCCATGGGGACATTCAGCTTCCTCCAGATTGTGGCAACGGAGTCCTCCACACGCAGTACCTCAGACAGAAGAGTCAAAGATGTGCTCCTCAACCGACACTTGAGATCAGTGTTTTCAAAATTATTCCTTATTGTTCCTTATTGGGCTTGGGATGGCTGGGGGGGGGGGGGGGAGCTGTTTTTGCCTTTATTTATTTATTTATTGTTTTAGAACAAACCTCTAAAGCAAGATGGACAGCCAACAGTAAGAAACTCTGACTCCGGGGGCCCACTCATCATCCTTAGCTTCCCAAAATATTATTGCTGGGATATGGCTGTTTATGGCAAAGAGAGCTGCTTTTTACAGGAAGGAATGCCAAAAATGTGTATTCTGATGACTCATTAAGAACGAGGGCAGGCCCTTAGGGATGCTTTCTATTTTAAAGAAAAATCAACAGATTTCAAGAAGAATACATTTTTACCCCAAAACATTTTACCCAAGTAGATGGTTTTGGGCCTCCTTCTCAAGCAGCCCTTCTTCAGACCCGGGGCCCCTCCCAGGACCCCAGTCTGTAGCCTCATTTATTTAGGACCAGATGCCACATCACTTGCCCCAAATGTTATAATGACCTGATTGTAAGGCACTGGAAAATTAATATGCGTTCTCCATTGGCCATAAAAACACGCGCGGGGGGGAACCCAGAAAACTCCATTTTTACTCGATTCCATTTTCCACTGGTGGTGGTTTAGTCGCTAAGTCGTGTCCAATTTTTGCGACCCCATGGACTGTAGCCTGCCAGGTTCCTCTGTCCATGGAATTCTCCAGGCAAGAGTAACAGGGTGGGTTGCCATTTCCGTCTCCAGGGGTTCTTCCCAACCCAGGAATCGAACCCAGGTCTTCTGCATTGGAGGCAGATTCTTTACTGACTGAGCTGCGAAGGAAGCCCCAATTTCCACTAGAATTCCTTGATGACTCAGACAGTAAAGAATTCGCCTGCAATGCAGGAGACTCAGGTTGGATCTGTGGGTCGGGAAGATCACCTGGAGAAGGGAATGGCTACGCACTCCAGTATTCTTGTCTGGAGAATCCCATGGACAGACAGGGCTGGCAGGCTACAGTCCATGGGTTCACAAAGAGTCAAACACGACTGAGCGACTTCACTTTTATAAAGTCCACAAGGATAGGGCCTTGGTCTGTTATGTTCACTGATTTATCCCAAGTGCTTTGATCACTGCCTGGCCCATGAATGGAAGGTAGTATGTGTTGAAGGAACAAGTATATACTGAATCCCTGTACATGGTATTAGAAAAACAAGAGTAAATAATCTGTGGTTCTTGCCCTCCTGGGGTTGACAGCCTCTTGGGGAAATTCCATACAAACAAGATAAAAGGGCGGCCTCTTGAACTGCTCTAACTGAGATCTAAGAAAAGAGGCAAGAGAAAGAGCAAATTGAGGGAAGTCTCACACCAGAAACAAAATAACTTCTGTGGCTTGTGACAGTGACAAAAACCATATCAACAAGTCACTAATATCTACCCCTTACCATGGGCCGGACTCTGCTCCCAGGGCTGACCACGTTTAACCCATGAGCCCCCCCAACAACCCCACGGGGTGATATGTCGATTACCCTCCTTCTTAAGAGGTGGAAACTGAGGCAGAGGGAGGTTCAGAGAATTCTTGAGGCCACCCAACTAGTTAGGGGCAGACCTGGCATGGAATACAGGTGGCTGGTCACCAGACTCAGCACTTTGAACCACGACACGCCTTCTTTATGGCTAAAGGCCACAGAAATAAGAGCAGGAAGACAACTGCTGCAGACGTGGAGTGTCTGTGTTATAAAATGAGGAGTTCCTACATCCTGTGATAAACCACAATGGAAAAGAATATGAAAAAGGATATATAGATATATATAACTGAATCATTGTGCTATACAGCAGAAATTAACACAACACTGCAAATCAATTATACTTTAATAAAATAAATATATATAAAAAAAAATAAGGATTTCTAGAAACTACCAAACTCCTCAGGCCCCAGTGGATGTTTCAGCAAAGAGACAAGAACGGTCACTCTCCGATTCCCATACAATTTCTGCCTCTACCTGCCAGCAAGAGCTCTGGTCTCTTCTCAGGGCTTTGGGGATGAAATCACTGACGTGAGATGTGAGAATGAGAATGCTCGCAGTAAAACCTAGTGGAACTGGAACAAACAATATTTCTAAAAGTCTGAAAATGGATTTGAAATATCTGATAAAAGCTAGTGGGGAAATAGTGTTAAGAATCTGATTCTTAAGCTACAGTATGTATGTTAGTCACTCAGTCGTGTCCGATACTTTGTGACCCCATGGACTGTAGCCCGCCAGGCTCCTCTGGCCATGGTATTCTCCAGGCAAAAATACTGGGGTGGGTAGCCATTCTCTTCTCCAGGGGAGTTTCCTGACCCAGGGATCAAACCCAGGTTTCCAGATTATTTACCATCTGAGCCACCTGGGAAGCCCTAAACTATAATATTGTACATCAACTATATCTAAATAAATATTTTTTTAAAAGATTATGATTCTTTAATAAATCTTAAAAAAAAAAGGAGTCCTTGATAAAAATTTCTAGTCCTTAAAAATAGAAAAAAAAAAGTGCTCTTAAAATCTTCTACCTGCAGAAAACTGTCATAATTTAGGAGACTGTTTTGCATGGGGTGGGAGCAGAGCACAGGCAGTGTTTTTTCTAAGTTATGCAGCTCCTCTGCGTGGGAAGAGACAGAAAGTCATCTGGGAGCAGATCTCTGGTCTCCAGGGACTCCTTGGAGCACACCTGAGGCAGGTTATGAAAATAAGAGGCTAGGAGACAGGTGAAGAAGTCTTAACAAAACCTGCATGTGGAAGGGGTCCTGGCTTTCTCGAAGTGTTTGGTGTGGGTGGGGATGGAGTGGGGTTGGGTGGGGTGATGTCTATATAGGGTCCCAGCCCTCCTGGGAGAAACACCCAGCTGCACAGTTAGGGAAGCCTATTGAGAGGTGGCATGGAGTAGCCGTAGTTAAGGTCCCTGGCGGGACACGCCCCTCCCAGTACAGAGAGGAAAGTCTGGCCTAGCCATATGAAGTCACCCAAGGGCCTCTGGGTGGTTTTGAGAGACCTGGTCACTGTCACTGAGACTCTGAGTCCTACGGGACCCAACTTAGCTCAGCCTGGGGGGAAGAAGCATAAAAGGGAGCAAAAAAACTCCAAACTCTGTTGGAGCCAGTGGGGTCACTCCTGCAGCTGGTGGGGCCGTTGCATCAAGGGCACCGCGCAGCGAGCGGCCTGCAGGGACCCGTGACCAGGCCACGGTGCCCACGGCCCAGCCGGCCCAACCAGGCTCCGCCCCCTCTCCCCACGCCAACACCTGGCACTTGGACGCGGGGCTAGCCCCATCTGAACTTCATAACATGACACCAAAGTTTCAGATCCCCTTTTATCACCGTGCAACCCAACTGCTTTTCTTTTCCTGCTCAAAACCATGCTAATCATGCTAATTCTGTTTCGGGAAAAATCCCCCCAAAACAAAGAACCATAAGGTTCAGCTCTCCCCTATGGGTTTTTTATTTGTTTGGTTTTTTCCGCCTATGGGCTTTTTTGTTGTTGTTCTTATTTAAATGGAGCACTTTAAAAAGTCTTTCTTTTGTTACCTGTAACAGATCTTCACTGAGGACTTCTGTTTTCTCGGCCCTGTGGGAAAAATTCAAAGTTCAGAGTTAGACATCTGGAAATAAAAAGCAACCCATGAAACTGAGTAGTTAGTATCCTGGAATTTAAAACATAACAGGTAGAAATGAATGATCACAAGGGGGGAATTTTTACCAGTTTTTATATTAGAGGGCGACTTTAGCAAAGCCACAAAGAAACAAATAAATGAAAGTCTGCAGAAACTAGCAACCCTAAAGACCAAATGATTGAGATCAGTGGTTCTCAAACTTGGGCATGCACAGACCCAGCAAGGGGGGTAGGGGAGGAGGTATGGCCTTAAAATGCCATATTCCAGAGTTGCTACCACTGTAGTGAGATCCTGAATTTGTAACAGGCCCCTCCCTACCCAGAATTCCCTGGCAGGAGGCCTGTAGACCACACTTTGAGAAAACACAGCTCTGGAGAAAATTAAACTTCAGTTCTTAAAATGATATGAGTTTCACAGCCAACAAGCGTGTCACAGATCCAGAAAGGTTATGCAATGATACATACACTAACAACACTTAAGTCTTCCTTCCTTCAGCTATCTCATCTTTACTTTCAAAAGAGCCAAAATATTTTCACCCTTATCTATGCTTCAGAACTCCTGCTGACCTTTCTAGAGGACTGATACAGCAAAAGACAATCAGCAGAGCACTGTGAGCTGCTGGAACCTCATGTGCCAGACCATCATCTTTTTCCAAGAAGATTTTTCTCTGCAGTCCAAAACAGCAGCATTGTTGGTATACCCAGGGTCACTACAAAAGAACCATTCTGGACTTCTGGTTCAAATAGTGATTTAAGCCCAGCCATTTAACATCCCTACCAAATTCCCACTGAAACAAACTGGGAAAGTTTTAAAGGAAAATGAAAAAAAAAAAAAAAAATCAGTTCTGATCACACTGTAGGAGGGAGGGAGGAAGACCACTGATGAATCAGAAAATTTGAAGCCTTTTTATAAGATACACTGCAGAACGGAAGGCTGCATGACCTTGATCTTGCCCATGAACCAACACAAGAGAAGGAGAAGGCATCTGGCCAGAAAAACCGGTGGGACGCCCAAGAATGACCGCAGAACACCGCTAGGCTCAGAAGAGCACTAGATGCAAGGACGGTGGCCCACACCCCCAATCCCACGTTTGGGAGACGGCACGTCGAGTGAAGCCCAGCCGTTGGCACAGAGAGTTCCAATACCAGTCGTCAACAGCGGTGCCCCAGTTAACCTGGAGATGCCTACAGGAGTGGCTTACTTGTGGTTTCTGCAGGAAATTAGAACTCTGACCTGATTCAATCCTCCCAGGTCCCGAGGAGCAGAGCCTGGAGATCAGCCCAAGGCCCCAGGTTCCCAAAGAGGTCAACTCAACTCTATGAACGAGTTCTGGAAGCAGCCGGCCAAAATATGTCATCCTAGCCCTCGCTTGGCAAGCATGGTGCCAGGCATTGCTGAAGCGCCAAACATAGGTAGTCATGCCAGTTAGGGAAGTGGAGCAGGACCCCAGCTGACTATGAGCTCAAGCAAGTGGCCTCAGAGAGAAGCCTGTGAGTCAGCCTAGCAGGGACAAACCTGGCATGAGACCACCATAGCTTCATCATTAATCCCAGCCTTGCCACTCCTCGAGCAAAATACCACCTCAAGACTATGTAACTTTCATTTGTCTTCACTGGCCAGAACCCAAAGTTCTGGATAGGGCCCTGGATGACTCTGACAGCATGCTGATATCTCCTTCTGTAAGTATAAGTATGTGCAGAGAAAAGTCCCAAGGCCTGTTAAAATATTCACAAGTTCAAAAGAGAAGATTCAGAGCACATATGTCTACTTATGAAACAAAATTTTAAAAATAGAAGAGGAAAACTTAATTTTAAAACTCCCAGTGTGGTACTCATGGCCAATAGGCACATGAAAAGATGCTCAACATTGCTAATTATTAGAGAAATACAAATCAAAACTACAATGTAGTACCACTTCACTGGTCAGGACGGCCGTCATTAAAAATTCTATAAATAATTCATGTTGGAGAGGTTATGGGAAAAAGGGAACCATCCTATACTGTTGAAGTGAAGTGAAAGTTGCTTAGTCATGTCCGACCCTTTGTGACCCCATGGACTATACAGTCCATGGAATTCTCCAGGCCAGAATACTGGAGTGGGTAGCCATTCCCTTCTCCAAGGGATCAAACCTGGATCAAACCCAGGTCTCCTGCACTGCAGGCAGGAGGATTCTTTACCAGCTGAGCCACACAGATTAATTATACTGCTGGTAGGAATGTACATTGGTGCAGTCACCATGGAAAACAGTATGGAGTTTCCTCCTTAAAAAAACTAAACACAGAGTTATTGTATGACCCAGCAACTCCATTCTTTGGCATATATTCCAAACAAAATTATAACTCAAAAAGATATATGGACTCCAATATTCACTGCAGCACTATTTACAATAGGCAAGATACGGAAGCAATGTAAGTGTTGACAGATGAACAGATAAAGATGTGGTATGTGTATACACATACACACACACACACACACACAACAGAATATTACTCAGCCATAAAAAGAATGAAATAATGTCACTAGCAGCAAAACAGATGTACCTGCAGATTATCATACCAAGTGAAGTAAGTCAGATAGACAAAGACAAATATCATGTGATATCAATATATATGGAATCTAGAATATGATACAAATGAACCTATTTACAAAACAGAAACAGACTCACAGACATAGAAAACAAACATGGTTACCAAAAGGGAAGAGAGATGAGGGATACATTAGTAGGAGTTTGGGATTAAGAGATAAAAACTACTATAAATAAAACAGAGAAACAACAAGGTCATACTGTATGGCACAGGGAATGATACTCAATATCTCAAAGTAAACCATAATGGAAGAGAATATGAAAAAAATATATATGTATGTGTAACTGAATCACTTTGTTGTACACCAGAAATTAACACAACATTGTAAATCAACTATACTTCAATTTAAAAAATAATTAATAAGATAAAATCCCAATGTGGGTGTTTAGAAGGTATGAGAGAGTAACAGCTCAGTCGTCTGAGAGAATAAAGTGTGCACCTTGTCCCTGCTGCTTGTTCAGTGACCTCACATTGGTAACTTGAAATGAATAAAAAAATCAAATACAATACAAACAAATGCACATAATACAAATCAGGGCTTTTTTTTTTTTTTTTTTTTGAGAGTCAGCTATATGAGCATAGCACTGCTACAGCCACAAAGAAAATAAAGCTAATGTAAAAAGCAAGCAAGAAGTAACTTCAGAAAAATCAAAAGTCTATTGGCAAGACAGACCTAGTTTACTACAATGCTTTGCTGCAAATAACTGATTGAGCATAGCAATATACATATCAAATAGCAATATATGCAAAAGTTGTAATATAACTGTATTGGAAGGATGGGGAAGCAGAAGTAGAGAGCCCCAAGCCCTCATTTATCACACTAGGAAGTCAATAAATAATATCTAAACTTGATAACTCAAAAGACAGTGGTTTATATATATTATCTATAGATATAGATAGGAGTTAATGCCAAAATAAACAGCTCAAATTTGAAAGCAGTTGCCTCTTCAGTGAGGGAATCTCAACTGGGAAAGTGCAGTGAGTGAGGAGAGAATCCACTGTAATTTGTGCATAAGCCTTTTCCTGTTATTTGACTTTTAAAATTACAACAAATTTCAAAAAATAGCACTTTTTAAAATAGCTAAAAAGTAACAACAATTCGTTACTTTTTTCAGCAACACCCTTGATATGGTTTCAAGTGATGCATAACCTTAAGTGAAGCATAACTTTAACTGTAAAGTGACGGGTCCAGCTGTCAATCTGTACAAAAGAAGAACAGGACACAGACATCAGAGCATCCAAAATACAAGGCAGATCAGTGTATTTGTCGTCCTTTCTTCAAATTAACAATGGTGATCCTTTCCTTTAAATTTAGAGGCACTTTACTTGGAAAGGTATCTGCAGACTGAAAAACACATGGAACATACTATGTGAAAACATGAACAGACAGTTTAAAGATAAGTTTATCCTCTCTTCTCCTCCTTTGCGGACACTCAGTATACCACATTGATGAAGCTAACTTTAGAAAGAGATCCAGTGCATCTTCTTAATCAGATTTCAGGGTTCAATGAAATTAATTAAAATTGCCTATAATCAGTATAGATTATTTCCCCCCCTAGCTTTACTGAAGTATAATTGACAAAACTCCATACATTTAAAGTATACAATGTGATGAACTGATTTACACAGACATTGTGAAGTGGTTACCACACTCAGGTTAATGAACGCATCCCTCTAACTTTTGTTACAGTTGTGAGAATGCTTGAGATCCCCTCTCAGCAGATGCCAAGTATGTATTATCTGCTACAGTCACCATGCTGTAGCGAAAGTGAAAGTCACTCACTCGTGTCTGACTCTTTGCGACCCCATGGACTATACAGTCCATGGAATTCTCCAGGCCCGGATACTGGAGTGGGTAGCCTTTCCCTTCTCCAGGGGATCTTCCCAACCCAGGGATCGAACCCATGTCTCCCACATTGCAGGCGGATTCTTTACCAGCTGAGTGAGAGCCCCAGAATTTATTCATCTTATAATTGAGGGCTTGTACCTTCTGACTAGTATCCCCACCATTTCCCTGATGCCCCAGTCCCTGGTAACCACCACTCTCCTGTTTCTCTGAGTTCAACTCTAAGACTTCACATATAATTGAGATCATACAGTATTGGTCTTTCTCTGGTTTATTTCACTTAGCATAAGGTCCTTCTGGTTCATCCACGTGTTACGAATGGCAGAATTTCCCAATTTCCTTCTTTCTCATGGCTGTGTGTATGCAACCTCTTTATCTATTCATCCATCACTGATGGACACTTTGTTTTTATACCTTAGTTATTGTAACTATGCTACAATGACCATGGACATGTAAATGTCTCTTAGAAATACTGACTTCACTTCCTTCGGATATACACCCAGAAATAGGATTCCTGGATCATACGGTACTTCTTTTTTTGAGGAACCTCCATACTACTTTCCTTAATGGCTATACCAATTTACACCACCGACAGTGTAAAAGGGTTTCAGTTACATTTTGGCCATATGGAAAAATGTCTTCATTGGATAAATGTCTGTTTAGGTCTTTTGACCATTTTTTTAATCAGGTTATTTGTTGTTGTTGTTGTTGTTTGGCTATTGCATCAATGCAACTGGCAAACTCATATAATATATGATATATATATGATACTAACTCCTTATCAGATAGATGGTTTGCAAATATTTTCTCTCATTCCAAAAGTTGCCTTTTCATTTTGTAGATGGTTTCCTTAGCTGTGCTGAAGTTTTTGAGTTTGATGTAGTCCCACTTGTTTATTTTCAGTTTTGTTGCCAGTGTTTTGAGTGTTATATATGTGAAATTATTGCCAAGACCAATATCAAGGAGTTTTCCCCTTATTTTCTTCTAGGGCCTTTATGGTTTCAGGTCTTGTATTTAAGTCTTTGATCCATTTCAAGTTAACTTTTCTGAGTGGTATTAGGTAGGAGTCCAGTTTAATTCTTTTGCATATGGATACATATATTTCCCAACAGCATTTCAGACAGACTGTCACTTCCCTACTGTGCATTCCCGGTGCCCTGCCAAAGATCAGCTAACTGTATGTGCGTGGGTTTGGTCCGGGGCTCTTCATTCGGGTCCACTGGTCTATGTGTCTGTGCTTATCCCAGGGTCATCCTGCTTTGACTACTGTAGCTTCATAACACAGTTTGAAATCAGGACGTGTGATGCCTCCAGCTTTGTTCTTGCTCAGTTATGCTTTTGCTATTTCAAGGTCTTTTGTGTTTCCATATGAATTTTAGGACTTTTTTTCTATTTCTGTGAAAAATGCTATTGGAATTTTGATGGGACTATACTGAATCTTTGGACTGCTTTTAGTATAGAATTTTAACAATACTAATTCTTCCAATCCATGAATATGGGTTATCTAGGAAAGATTACTTCTAAATCACAACTACAGAATGTAATATACAAACTAGGATGGCTCCCTCACACAGAAACTCCCCAATGGACTGTGCTATCCCCATCTTAATTCTAGGGAACCACTAATGTTTCCATCTACCCCCCCACCTCCACCCCGCAATATGTGGTCCAAATGACCTGACCTCCCTCATCACTGTGACTGGTCCACAAGACTCAGCCCTTTTTAGGCTGAAGTGCTTTGGAACATTTATCTTTACCACAGATGTGGAATTTTTACCCTAAGGAAAGTTTGGCAATTAGCATTCAGAGTACTGGCCAAGGTCCCCATCTAAAAGCCTTTACCTAAGCCAAAGAAACTTAGTTTTACTGAGACTGAATTTATCAAGACAAAGTGATCCAATTATAAAAATAATACTTGTTTTCAATCAAACATTTTGCTACACAGACCTAAACTCTGCATATGAGTTTTTTTTCTTTTTTTCTGCTTTGTCTGAGCCTTCCTTGTGTCCAGCGTTTCATGCTTGAAAACACGCTTGATGTTTCCTGTCTGTAACTGGAAAAACAATAGAGAGCAGGAAGGTACCTCCCACTCGCCATTTTACTCTGGGGGTTGTTTTTTCCTATGCAAGCCGCTGCACAATTTCACTAGTCATTCAGACAAGGCTTCCATCAGGCACGATTTTTAATTTACTTTTCACTTTCTGATAAAGCATAAGATTTCCCTCTTCTAATTCCCAAAGTCTAAAAGCAGCCATGCTGTGTGGGCCATAACGTTTCACAACCTTTTCCAGAAAAGCTCAAGTGAGGAAAAGGGCCAAAGGAAGATTTCCATTTGGCCTTGACAATTTCCACCTCTAACCGTGGGCTGATTTCTGGAGGAGTTTCTGCCATCACTACACTCAATGCCAGATGCTGCTATCATATCATGAACTGCCATTCTACTTCCTGGGGTACAGATATCAGCTTAAAGCATGTACCACGGGAGCCATGGACATAAATGCTCAAGTCCACACCTTCAACGCACACTGTGACCTTCCAAGCACTTTCTGAGCATTACTGACCTCATCCCAGCATGACAGAACACTCCCTGGGGGCAGGGACCAGGTCTGTCTTACATTAAACCTCCCCCAGCACCTCACTTAGCCCCTGCCTGCCACACATAAGCACTTGAATGTGTGTGTGTATGCTTAATCGTGTACAACTCTTTGTGACCCAATGAACTGTAGTCTGCCAGGCTACTCTGCCCAGGCAAGAATACTGGATTGGGTTGCCATTTCTTCCTCCAGGGGATCTTTCTGACCCAGGGATCAAACCTGCATCTCCTACACTGCAGGTGGATTCTTTACCGCTAAGCCATCAGGGAACCCCAGACACTTAGTAAATATATACTGAATGAATGAATGACAAAGTGACTGTCATAATGACAGAGAAATATTTGCAATAAAGAATATTCTAGATTTCAAAAGAGAGAGCGAGGAAAAAACTCAGGCACACTAAGGCAGAAAAACAGCCACACATAAATACAGATTTGCCCTAAAATCCACAATGACTACAATTAAAATGTGATATTCTCTTCTGAAATTCATCTTTCTTTCATGAAAAAAAACAACAACAAAACGTAAACCATCCCTATGACCAGGGGTCAGCAAACTATGGCCTGCAGGTCAAATCCAGTTCACCAACTATTTTTGTATGGACAGCAAGCTAAGAAGAGTTTTTACTTTTCAATGGTTGAAAAAACTCAAAAGAGCGATAAACAATATTTTATCACATGTGAAAATTATGAAACTCTGGTTTCGGTGTGCACAAGTCAAGGTTTCTTAGGGCGTGGCCTGGCTGATCTGTTGATGTATTATCTAGGGCTGCATTCACGACAGCAACAGAACTGAACTGCTGCAACAGAGACCCTGTGTGGTCTGCAGAGTTCAGAACACCAGCTGGCCGTTCACAGGAAAAGTCTGCTGACCCGGGGGCTGCAGCAGTGATGGTTACAGTGTGTGGTGCAAACCACGCCCACGGGCTTTCGAAAATCACTTTGCGGACTGGTATGTGAGACTGGTCTGGAGGTGTATTTTCTCTGCCTCGTGTTCGATAAGCAGCTGCTAAAACGAATGTGGGTTGCTGGCTCTGACAGTATCGTTCAAAGGTGGAGGCACAGCCCAGGGCTGGTCATGCTGGTGACAGTGAAAAATCAGAAATTAGGCTTCCGCTCCGCCTACCCACTTCCACCCACCCATGTCCCCCCCAAAACATGTATTATAATGATGGTTTTCTCCTCGATTCCTGCTTGTAAACAGATTGCAGGATGAGAAATGAATACAATTGTCTGGTCAGGCATTGCACTTTTTCTGGAAAGACTAGATAATAAATATTTTAGGCTTGCAGGCCACATCGTCTCTGCTGCAATTACTCAGCACTCCCATGTAACACGAAAGCAGCCAGGGACAACATAAAAATGAATGAGCCCGGCTGGGTTCCAATAAGCTTTATTTATGGACACTGAAATTTGAATTCACATAATCTTCACATGTCAGGAAATATTATTCTTCTTTTGATTTTTTTTCAACCATTTAAAATGCAAAAACCATCGTGAGCCTACTGCAGCTGGATTTGGTCCACAGGCCACAGTTTGCTGACTCCTGATCCATGTATAAGTGAAATACAGTTTCCCATGAAACTCCAATCCTTTTTAATCACTTCCAAATTCTTCTGACTTTGAAGGGGGATTTCTGCACTTTCCCAACTTGCATTTCAGACAGTGGCTTTGCAGGACACCATTAGATTACTCCTCTTCAGTCCCTTCAGCCACTCTGGGGGCTCATCTTTCCACCCACCCAGTACCCTCTCTACCCAGGGATGCAAATCAGTGGTACAGGAGCCAAAACTATTATTTAACATCGAGGGCTTCCACTGCCTCCAAGATCACAGTGCTGCCATTTTTTGGTTTAGAAATCCACAAGAAATCACAGTTCTGTAGGTTTTTCACTTACACTTTCACTTTGATATGCCAATTAAAGTGGGGGGAAAAATAAAAGAAATGGGACATGGAGAGAATTTTTAATAAGCTGATTTTAAATTCTGATTATCTGCAAATACCTAAATGCATCTTTGACGAACAAGATAAACTCTGATCAATCTTTTGCGGATTCTCAATATCATACACGGGGCAACAGCACCGCATGGTCACTGCATGCACCGGAATTTATATTCTCAGAGGAATTACAGCAGCCAGACCCACGGCTAAGTGGTCTATTTCATTCTGCTGGGAACCAGATTTTGTGCAACGCTGTCATCTCCTGTTACAAGTGTTTACAAAATCCCCTTGAGCCTGGGCTCGGAGTTTGGGCTCACTCATCTGATTTCACAGTGAGCCAGGGGACTACTGAGTGAGCTTTTCCTGTTTTATCTCATTAGATTAGCTGTCTTCTTAAGTTCCTGGGAAGGAATTGCAAATCCACTTAATTGGTTTAAAAATAAAGGCCCCTCTGACACTTTATAAATGAATCAATTTGCAACACATTCCACAAAGTAATTTTAAAAGCCTTAAAGAAGCATTTACAGAACTCAAAAGGGATAGTATGGGGGAAAAAAAAATCTCCATACATACTACTGAAAAGAAACTGGGTACTAATCGGCTATACCCCAATACAAAATAAAATGTTTAAAAAAATCAGAGGGAAAATGATTAAAGAGAAACTGTTTTGGTAATAGTATGGGCAACAAACATCTGATAGTTCTCTACTTTGATTTATTTCCCCAAATGATGGGATTTTATCCACATATTTACAGCTGCTCTAAGTAATATATATATTTTTTACTTTAAATAGCAATAACAAACCCTATAAATCTTAACTGAATCTCTGTAATATTATTTGAATTTGAATCAATGACTGAGGTGAATTGTTACATTTTAAAATAAGTTGAATTGAGTTTTATCATTTTCCTGCATACATAAGCTTGTCCCACAGCTTTTTGTTTGGTCAGTTGGGTTTTTCCCTTCTCTGGCACCTGGAATGGAATCTCTTTGCCATCCCCGCTGTAACCATGAGATAAGCCTAAAAGCTCCACCGAGGACTTCTGCGTATGGCAAAGCGAGAAAGTTCATGGCCACCAGCACACTGTCCGACTCCTTTCAGTGGTCGGGCGTCCAAGTGCCTCCCTCTCAGGCCTGCTCTGGTCACTTATAGTACCTGCTCATGCCTGGGGGCAGCTGAGTTTGCCATCTCAGAACTTCCTCAGACACAGGTAAAAAATAAGTGAGGAATATTTTGCAAAGCAGTGCAACGCAAACAGTGCATGCGGAGCTGAGACCTCTGGTGGGAAGCGAGGAGGAGGAGGACCGGGGCCGGGGGCGGGTCTTGTTCACTGCCAAGCAAGACATGAGGCCAGTAGCAACTGCGAAGCCACGCAGAAAATCGAAATCGAAAGTGCCAAAGGCAAAGCCACACAAAGTCAAGGGCTCGGCTCTGACTCAGGGCCGGGGCCGCTGGTGGAGGCACTCCGCGTCTGAAGACAGGTTGTGCTGGCTCCCTTCCGAAGGCTTCTTCCTAAGTCAGCACATTTGGACTTTGGAAAGTATGTTCCCATAGAAAGCAGGTTATAAATGATCGTTACGTTCTCAGCCCAGCTTAGAGGGACCTACTTACAGCTTATCTAAACGACAGCCCTCGTGGGCGGGCGTTGGCTGAACCCAGGGAACAGCAGTAAAAAAAAGAAAAGCCAGGAGATAACTGCGGTTCTCAACCATGGCTACACATTACAATTCTTTCAGAATAACACAGGGGGCTTTCGAAATAATGCAAGCAATTCTGTCTGTATAAAATGACCAGAAAAAGCAAATCTAGAGAGGCAGAAAGACGCCTAGTGGCCACCTGAAGGGAAGGGTGGAAATGTGGATTAGCCAGAGGGGAGCGAGGGAATCTTCCCGGGTAATGCCACTGTTCTAAAATCAGATGGTGGTGATGGTTACCCGATTTTGCAGATCTGCTAAAAATCATCAAACTGGATACCTAAGATGGGTGATGGGTGAATTTTATGACATACAAAGTGTATCTCAGACTTCCCTGGTGGTCCATTGGTTAAGAATTCACTTGCCAATCAATGCAGGGGACATGAGTTCAATCTCTGGTCCAGGAAGATCCTATATGCCTCAGCGCAAATGCCACAATGACTGAAGCCCTAGAACCCATGTTCCTTAATAAGAGAAGTTGCCACAATGAACCCTGAGCACTGCAACTAGAGAAAGCCTTTTCACAGCAACGAAGACCCACAGAAGCCAAAAAAAAAAAAAAGAGTATCTCTCAATGAAGTTGCTAAAAAAAAAGAATAATAGCTGGACCCTAAACCAGAAAGGTTGAATCAGAACTTTGAAGGGTGGGGCCTGGCTCTTTTTTTAAAGCACCCAGCCCACCCCAAAGTGTAGCCGGGGCTGAGAACCCCTGCATTAGACAGTCTGAGGCGGTGGCAGGGGAAGTACCGGGACACGTGGAGAGAGGGATCCGCAGTAAATGTAGACAGAGGGGAGAGCCCGCAGTGTTCCTGGACAACTGGCCAAAGACACCCTCCTTCGAGGTCAAGACCATTCAGGATGTGGTCTGACGGGAATGACTCACAACTGGTTCACGCTCTTCCTCCTCAGGAGGAGTCCGCTAAGGAATAAGAAACTAATGGATGGCAGAGTCTAAGTTTCATTGTAAGTTTCAAGGATAAGGAGACACAGCATGACCAGAGCTGAGCGTCAGGGCTCTGGAGTCAGACAGACCTGACTTTGAATCCCCGGGATGCGGTCGGCCAAGCTGCAGGGCTTCCCAGCTGGCTCAGAAGGTAAAGAATCTGCTTGCAGTGCAGGAGACCCAGGTTTGATCCTGGGGTCGGGAAAACCCCCTGGAGGAGGGAATGGCCACCCACTCCAGTATTCTTGCCTGGAGAATTCCATGGACAGGGAAGCCTGGAGGGCTATGGTCTATGGGATCGGGAAGAGTTGGACACGACTGAGCAGCTCACACACACAAGCTGCAGACGGGAGGCTCCACTTCCTCCACTGTAAAATGGGGATAATCCTAAAAGCTTCAAATAGGAATAACCATAATACCGTCACTTTAGTGGTTATTTAGAAACGCCATTTATCTCATCTGACTTAGCTCTCCTAAGCCTGGTCTCTGGCACTGAGTGACGGTTCATGGAGTGCTAGCCGTTCTGAGAACTACAGCAAACAACAGTCACCAGCAGATAAAACCGTGACGGTCCATCTAAGAAAAAGCTTTCTGTAGTCATCGAGCTGTTGTAGCTCCTCCTGGGAGAAGTCACGGCTGAGCCCAGACCACACAAAGACAAAAAGCTGTGTCACACTCACGCAGTGGGAGCAGGGCAGGCTGGTCAGTTGCAACAAAGGCTTGGTTGTGATAACGCTGTGTGGGCTGCAGGCCACCAAGAGAAGCACCGGCACGCAATACACAGAAACTTAGCGATCAAATATGTGGTGAGTTAGCAAAACCCTTCATCAAAGGATCAGCATCTTAAGCAGGCTGAGCCTCACGGGGACGGTAGGGAGGCTGTGAGAATGCCAGCGTCGGTGGCTCTCAAGTGCGTGCTCTTGATTCATTCAGCCTGTATTCATGGAGCTCTCCCTAAAAGTCACGAACTGGGAAGGGAAGGGAAGAGAGAGATGAACCACAGTCTCCACCCTGGGGGAGCTGATGGGAAAGACAGAAAGGTAAACAGGTTCGCGTGGAGCTGCAGGAACACAGAGAGAAGGGTAATGGACTGCGCGGCCAGGAGAGGTTTCACAGGAAAGCCCTCCAAGAAGATCTCAGATGAGACGGAACATCCGAACGGCGTGGGGGAAGGGATCTGGAGAGGGCGCTGCGCTGGGGAGGCGGCCTGGCTGAAACAGAGGCTCTGCCCGCCAAGGAAGCCGAGGGCAAGGGGGAGCCACTGATGGCGTCTCGGCGATGGGAGTGGCAAGGCGAAGCCCAGGTCTGAATTTTAGAATGACAACTCTGACAGCAGGATGCAGGTAAGAACACCTGGAGGACCCCGGAGCATCATCCAGGAGACGGGATAAGACGAGAGACCCAGCCCTCACAGTCTCATGCCAGCCAAAGACACGCCGCTACTTTAACAGAAATAATAGGGCAGGATTTATAAATTATAAACTCATGGCTTCAAAAACATGTTTTAAAAGTTCCAGAAAAATGTATAAAGTATGGAGCTCTCTCTGCTCAAGAAATAAATCAAATGCAGACACTAAAATTCATGGATTGGACTTCCCTGGTGGTACAGTGGATAAGAATCCGCCTGCCAATCAGGGACACAGGTTCGAACCCTGGTCCAGGAAGATTCTATGTGCCATGGAGCAACTAAGCCTGTGTAGCACAACTACTGGAGCCCAGGTGCTCTAAAGCCCACAAGCCACAACTACTGAACCTGCATGCTGCAAATACTGAAGCGCGGGTGCCTCATGCCTGTGCTCCACCACGAGAGAGGTCACCACAAGAAGCCTGGGCGCTACAAAGAGACGGCATCCCCCGCTCTCTGTAACTAAAGAAAAGCCTGCACAACAATGAAGACCCAGTGCAAACCCCCCAAATAGAAATAAAATAAAATTCAAGATTATAACCTGTTTAAACCACCCTATTTCCAATATTAAGTTAAATTAAGCAAGACTTTGCATCTATTCCTTCTTTTAAAAAAAAATGAAAGCACTTTCACATATATTATTTCAGTTTCTTATATTACATGTACTCTTATGGGGTAATTTTTAGTATCCCTGTTTCACGGATGTGGAAACTGAGGCAAACATTCATTAAATAAATTACAGAATGAAACAAAACTCTTTGGACCCTCAGAAAGAGAGCAATTTCAAGATCATTAACCAAAGTTGAGTCTCTCTGAATTAATTTTCACGCTAGGTGCTGGTCCTAGCTTCACCACAAACTAACCGTATGATATAAAAACACATTCTTTACCTTCCTGTATTTCACTTTATTTATATTCGCATCAACGATCTTACACAATTTTAAAAAAGCCACAATAAAGCAGCAAATGAAAGGATATTTTGAAACCTGCAAAACCGTGGTTTGCAAATTGAGGATTGCATCTCTATAAACAACAATCAATATTTTTTTAAAAGCAGGTAATACTGAGAATCTGGGTAAGTGTGGACCCTCTAGGTTTCTAGAAGGAATGCACATCACAAATGCAGCACAGGATGTTCCATGATTAGTGTGGTGCACAAGATGAAGGGGAAAAACATTCACCTGGAAAAATGGGGTGAGGCTGCTTTTGAGGGTAGATTCTGGGTGGAGAACACCATCAATCTTCACTCGCCCTTTTCTAAAGGTCAAAGGCAAGAGTGTTCCAACACCACAGCTTGATGGATGAACGGATGCTGTGGATGACTCGAAATAGAAAATGGATATTTTCAAAAGAGGCTTTTACTCAGATGAAATGTTAACTGAGTGGAGCTTGCAGCCCAAACATTGAGCTGCTGTCCTGCACATTTTGCCACTCACCTTCCCAAGTGGTTAGTCACTGAACAAATATTTGTTGGGTTCCTTTCCATAGGCCATCACAAGTAAGAAATATAGCCCTGCCCTGACAAGCTGGAGGACCATCAAGGAAAATACACGATTACCTCCTATGCAGTGAGTACTCCAATGGGGAGCCCAGGACCCTCCAAGAGGAGTCGTTGTCTGTTATTATCACCATAGTTAACATTTACTGAACTCATGCTGTGCGCTTAGCACTGTTCCAGGTGCTTCCGAGAATTAATTCCTGGGATTTCCCCAGTGGTCCAGTGGCTAAGACTCCAAGCTCCCAATGCAGGGGACCCAAGTTTGATCCCTGGTTGGGGAACTTAGATCCCACATGCTGCAACTAAGAGTCTGCATGCTGCAACAAAGATTTGGCACGGCCAAATAAATAAAGAAAATACTTTTTTAAAAAAAGAATTAATTAAGGCACAACAATAACTTCGTGGGGTGAGTAGCACTAATATCATCTTCATGTTACAGATGAGGAAACTGAGGAACAGAGAAGTGACTTGCTCAAGGTTTTCACAGCCAAGCTCTGAATCTGGACAAGTTTATTCCAGAGATCCTGTTCTTAATGTCTGTGTTCCAGGTGCTTTACATACAGTAACTCAGTTGATCCTCAAGATAATGATGAGATCAATACTGCTATTACATACATCTCACAGATGAGAAACCTAGGCACAGAGAAGGTGATTAACTTGCCAATGGCTACAGAGCAAAGAGAGAGCATCTAATGCAGACCAAAGACACCAGAAAGGTTTTCTGAAACCAGTGATGGCTTTTGAGGCCATCACTGGGTGAACTGGAGTTTGAAGCATGGGTGTTGGATAGAGAACAAGGGGAAAGTGAGGCAGTAAGGACAGAGGTAAGAAAGACACATGGTGATACAGGTAGGGGAGAACCCCCTTTAGCTCAGATGCACGGACCTGCTGTAGTCTGAAGGCAAAGCAGGAGAATAGAGCAACCTTCCAGGACTCTGGGCCTCACACAGAGCAAGAGATGGAGGCAGTCCATCACTTAGGGAAGGGGTGGGAGAGCTGGCACCTCCCACCCCAGGCTGCCCAAGGCACAAGTGTGCGGAGTCTGCTTAAAGGCAGGGGAGAGCAGAGGAACCTGTAGGACTTTGGACCCTAACATGAGTATCAGGCAGTGGTCTTCAACCACAGGGAGGGGTAGGAGAGCTGAGAAAAGCTCTCCTGATGCAGGCACACAAGTCCTACTAAACAGGATAAGCAAGAAAATTGAGCTAAAAGAGCCCTGATAGAGGGAAAATTTTCATCCCGCCTTCAAAGAAGTTGAAAGCCTGTGCCTGGAGTCACACAACAGACTAGACTGATTTGAGTCCTCACAATGATGGCCTGAAAGAAGAGGCACACGCTCGCAGTTTCTACACACATCTGGAATTCAATCAAGACTTAACCACAGGAAAGAAACAGAAGACATGCATTATTAAGATGGGATAGAGTCAACAGAACTAGATTCTAAGATAGCCAAGATGTCGGAACTACCTTGCAGGGACTTTAGAACAACTATGATAAAAATATTAAAGGGGCTAATGGAAAAGGCATGCATAGATGAGGGATTTTAGAGGAGACTTGGAAAATGAAACAAATTATCCAACCTAAGATATAAAGTATCTAAAACCTATGGGACAGTATCAGTCTCTCACATATGTAACTATACAGGGCTCAAGGGAAAAAAGAAAGAACATAGGACAGAAGAAATGGTTGAACAAACAATGGCTGAAAAGTGTCCAATTTAATGAACAATATCAAATCACTGCCCCAAGCTCAGGGAACTCTCAGTGGGATAACCACAGAGGAAAACACACCTAAAAAGAACGAGGTCAGAAATTCTCTGGTGGCATCGTGGATAGGAATCCACTTGTCAGTGCAGGGGACACAGGTTTGAACTCTGATCTGGGAAGATGACACATGCTGTGGAGCAACTGAGTTCATGTACTGTGACTACTGAACCCGTGCTCTAGAGCCTGAGAGTAGCGACTTCCGAGCCCACGTGCCACCACTGCTGAAGCCCATGCACCTTCAGCCTGTACTCCACCACAGCAGAAGCCACCCCGATGAGAAGCCCAAGCACCACAGTGAAGAGCAGATGCTGGCTGCTGCAATACCAGAGAAAGTCTGAACACAGCAATGAAGACCCAGTGCAACCAGAAATGAATAAATAAAAATATTTTTTTTTAAAATAGATTAAGGTCAGGGACTTCCTTTGTGGTCCAGGGGTTAAGAACCTGCACTTCCAATGCAGGGGGCACAGGTTTGATCCTTGGTCTGAGAACTAAGATCCCCCATGCTGCACGGTGTGGCCAAACTAAACAACAACAAAAAAAGAAAACCTAAAAAACAAAGATCAAGGTCAAATTGTTAAAACCCAAAGTTAAAGAGAAAATCTTAAAAAGCAGAGAGGAAAAAGAAGAAGAAGAACAGAAGGGCGCTTCACAGACAAGGGCACAGCAACAAGAATGACGGCTGGCTTGTCGTCAGAAACACTAGGACCAGATGACAATGGAATAACATCTTTAAGGTGGGGAGAGAGAAAAAGTCAACTGGTGATTCCACATCAAATGAAAATTTTCCTCAAAGATGGAGGCAAAATAAAGACATTTTTAGAGAGACAAAGGTTAAAAAGATTTCATCTTCTGAAGACCTCACTACACCACTGCAGTGGGGAGGACTGCGGAGATGGAGAGAGTTTAGGCATAAGACATCCCCTGCTTATCCAGTTTGGGCTGGGGAAAGCTCTGAGCTCTTACTTCCCATGCCAAGTCCGATTAGTCATGGCTGCCTGTAGCCTGGGTCAGAGAGGCACCACGAGCCTGTACCCACACTCCCTGGGAAAGAGAACCAGACAGACTGACAGTGACGGAGTGGCAGAGAGACCGGCCAGTCATTCTAACTATGGATATGTTTGCCCCAGGCATTCAGTGTCAAATTTAAAGTCACACCCTCATTTCACCATGCAGGCAGATTAGGCACAGTGAAATGTTAAGAGATTTCATCTACTTTCTAGTAAAGTATTAGAGGACAGTTTCACATAAAGAAGACTGCCAGTTTTTAGCTTTCAGATTTTAACTGCTTATATCTCTGAAGTCTTAGGAGATAAAGGAAAACTCTGGGCTACAAGTGTACTAGGCAATTTAGAGTTGACTTCTCAACCTTGGCATCACTGGCGCTTTGGTCCAGATAATTCCTTCTTGCTGGGGGTGCCGTCCTGGGCACTGCGGAACGTTAACAGTGGCCCTGGATCCTTCAGCTTAGAAGCCAGTGGCAGTGTATCCCCTTTACCCCAGAGACAACAGCCAAAATTATCTAGGTATATGGCCAAATGTTGGGGTGGGGGCGGGAAACTGCCCTCAGTTTTGGTTAACAGAAAGCACCTTGACGGCCGTCAGAAAGGCAGAAAGGTGGCGATCCTTCAGTGTGAAGATCAATGTCGTTTATTCACATGAATGGGGTGGGAGGTTGAAGGAAGAGAGAACATACTCCTCTAATTTTGTAATGACCTAGTAAATGACTCCATTCTTGTTTTATTAGTATTATTCCTGATGATGTACATTTGGGGGAGTCCTGTATCCTGGAAAATAAAAGAACATAGAAACTTCCTTTACTGCTTTTCTAAAGACTACTTCTTTAGTCCCTTGAGAAACATTTTATGAAATGGTGACAGTGTTGTATTTTTTTTTTTAACTTCCAAGAACCCTGTATCTTTTTGTAGCCATCCCCTCTTTTTTTTTTAAGTGGAGGTAATATCTTTCCTGGGGACTTTTCTTATAAACCACTGTTCTGCCTTGGACAACGAATGAGCAAATAAAACTGCACTTGCTTTAGTCATCTGTAGAGCTACCTGCTACTCAAAAAGTCACTTGGGACTTTTTCTGAATGGCTTACAGTAACTTATTTCTTAATTAAAAAAAAAAATTTTTTTTAAATATCTCTTCTAACACTTCAATAGATTTTAATGGGAGAGAAGAAATAAATATGTATTTAGCCAATCATCTTAAATAAAACCATCTCCTATAATGTCTTAAGTTCCTCTCCTCAGCAGAGGATTTTCCGACCATGGATAATTTCAGGAAGCTACTAGTGGAGATGACAGTTCAATTCACTGTGCTGTAATGTGTTATTATGATAGCTATGTCCCTAAGAATTTATAAAAACTCCTGATTAAAAAATCAGCAGATCAAAAGGCAGAGGGAGACCAATCCAAATGGAGCACATTAAGTGAGCACAGGAATTTTTACGGCATTATGGGGCAAATCTGGTATTTTATCATATCTGGATATCGTTCAAACAGGAAGCTAACCTTTTCTTACCACTACAAATGCTCTTATAAGTGAGAACATCTTATACATGCATACCTCCTTTGCCACCTGTAATTTTGAAAGTAGAACAGAAAAACACTCATAGAAGTGTTGATTTCAGAAGGTACCCCCTCACACACCCCCAGCTCCTTGTGGGTAGATGAGGTGGTTAAGTTTGCAAGGGCTCAAAGCCCCATCCACCACCTAAAAGTTGTGTAAGTATGAGGTTACTTCACATTTCTGGGCCTCTATTTCCTCATGTGGAAAAATGGAAATTGTTCAGTTGCTCAGTCACGTCCAAGTCTTTGGTAACCTCATGAACTGTAGCCCTCCAGGCTCCTCTGTCCATGGGATTTCCCCGGCAAGAATACTAGAGTGGGTTGCCATTTCCTTCTCCAAAGGATTTTCCTGATCCCGGGATCGAACCCACATCTCCTGCATTGGCAGGTGGATTCTTCATCACTGAGCCACCAGGGAAGCCCCAAAATGGAGATACTGAGTTTCTAAGTTAGAGACCTGAAAGGATTGAAAAAGATAATACACGTGAGGTGCTAATTCCTAGAATGCCCCTCAAATGGTTTCAGTTATAGTTTCATCACAGGATGTTACGAGTATAGACTCTGGAGACAGACTTACAAGCTCGTGGCCCCAGACAAGTTACTGAATCTCTGTTTTCTCACCTGTAAAGGGGGATAATCTGATACAATTGTGCTGGGTATTAAGTGAGTCGGTACATAACTAGCACTTGGAAGAGTGCCCGGTATACAGTCAGCACCCAAATAAATCTAAGCTATCATTATTACAATGATTTTTCTTTGGAAGGATGTTTCTGGCGACCATGTGGAAAATGACTGAGGGGAAGACACACTGGAGGACGAGGAGAATTAAGAGACCCACGTGTATGAGATCCCAGTAAGGGAAGAGGAAGGTCCAGACCCCAAGTAAGAAAGCAGTGGGCAGGGCTTCCCTGGTGGTCCAGGGGTTAAGAAACTGCCTTGCAATGAAGGGGACACCGGTTCAATCCCTGGCCAGGAAGATCCCACACACTGTGGGACAACTAAGCCCGTGTGCCAAAACTACTGAGCCCGTTTGCTGCAACTACCGAAGCCCGTGAGCCTAGAGTCTGTGCTCAGCTCCAAGAGAAGCCACTGCAGTAGAAGCCTGTGCACCGTGACTAGAGAAAGCCCACACGCAGCAACGAAGACCCAGCACAACCAAAAACAAACGTTTAAACAAGGGGAAGAAAGGGAAAGCAGTGGGCAGGCAGAGGAGGGGACGGGAGTTTTTACAGAGGTACAGTGATCAGGTCCTGGTGATGTGATGTGGGCGGGAAGCGAGAAGAAGAGCCTAGAGTGATCACTGAGTTTCTATCCTGAGTGGCTGACTGGGTAACAAGGCTTTTCACCTAGACAGGAGATTTGGAAGGGATCTGCAGGTCAGTTCGATGCGGGCAGCTCCAGAAATGCCGAGTTTCAGGGTTCTGTTGAACACTCAGGTGGAGCCTGAGCTACAAGAGGTTTTTTTTTTTTTTTTGAGCTGTATGTTTTTTGATGTATGTATGTCTGGTTTGATGTATGTATGGTTTTTTGCTGTATGGTTCTGAAGCACAGAAGAGGCGTCTGGATGGGGGGAGTTCAGATCATGCTGTAAGGACGAGCAGCAAACATGGATTTGGGGGGAGTTCACGCCGAATCCTACAGAGAAGATGGGAAGATGGAGGCTGAGGACAGAAGGCTTGTGAATACAACAGAAGAGGAGCCAAGGCAGGGAACAGAAGACGAGTCTCCTGGGAGGGGAGGGAAGAGGCGGGGAGGGAAGCGAGGCCGAGAGACTGGCTAAAAATGCGAACGGTGGCAGAGATGACAGGAAAGTATGAGGAGAATGGTTCCTGGAAGCCAAGATGCAGGGTGGAGGTGGGAGAGGCAAAGCTTTCTCAGAAAGCGGAGAGAAACCTGAACACAGCAGTCAAGAAGAAAGAGCCAGCGAAGGGAGGGAGACCTGAAGATGCAGAAAAGACTGGGGGAAACCAATGAAGAAAAGCCCCTGCAAGGTGGGCAGAGGAGAAGCAAGGATGAGTGTGAAGATGGTCCCCTTGAGCATCAGGGATCGAGAACCGGGGCAGCAGCCCGTCTTCTCGGCAGTGAGCAGGCAGGTCATCTGAGGAGAGTGGGTGTGTCTGGAGCCGGGTGGAGTAGGTTTGAGAAAAGTAAAAAGTCTGGCGAAGGCACTTAGGAAAATGGGATGGGAAACTCAGCCAAGGATAGGAAGGCAGTATGAAGAGCTCGGCGGAGCTGGGAGGCCATACTTTTGGCAGCCCTGACCTGCACGATTGGATGATCTTTCTGGACCGCGCCCTGCATCCCAGGTATTGGAGTGAAGCTGCCAAGAAGATAAAGGCGGCAGGCTGCTGGGCTGCAGAACAGGCCAAAGGAAAAGGCTGGCTGAACAGAGTTCTGAAAGCGGTGGCAAAGGGAGGCCGCCAGTGTGGACTGAGGTCTGAGGAAGAAGGAGGCTTCATCAAGGGCAGGAGGAATTGGATGACAGAGAAATCTGAGAGTAGAGACCGCAGTCAGGTGGCAGACAGAGAATGTGGGGCTAAGACTTTTGAAGTAGCTCTTTTTTTAAAATTTTTACTTTATATTGGACTATGGTTGATTTACAATGTTATGATAGTTTGGGGTGTACAGCCAAGTGATTCGGTTATACATATTTATACGCCTACTCCTTTTCAAATTCTTTCCCTATTTAGGTGATTACAGACTGTTAAGCAGAGTTCCCTGTGCTATATAGTAGGTCCTTGCTGGTTAGACCTATTTCATTTTTTTAATGAATGTATTTTCTTTTTTCAAAAAAATATTTTACTTATCTTCATTCATTTGGCCGCACAAAATCTTAGTTGTGGCATGCGAGATCTTTAGCTGTGGCATGTGGGATCTAGTTTCCTGACCAGGGAAGGAACCAGGGCCCCTGCTTTGGGAGCATGGAATCTTGGCCACTGGACCACCAGGGAAGTCCCATGGTTATCTATTTTAAATAGAGTAGTGTGTATATGTCAATTCCAGAGTCTCAATTTATCCTTCCTCCCCTACATGGAAGTGGTTCTTAAACACGATGGCAAATTCCTCTCTGGAAAAGAAAGCCACTTTGCACTTCTACCAGCAGGGCAGGACACAGCCTTCCTCACCTCTCCCAAGGCAGCCACACAACAGGAGTTTCAACTCTGCCAATTTGGGCAATGAAAAATGGAGTCTCAAAGCTCTGTGCTTCTCAGTTCCTTGAATTTTGGAGCGTCTCACACATTGGCAGCTCATCTGTACTCCCTCTGTGACTTTCTGCTCATGGTATTTGCTCATGGCAGTGAAAGTCTTAGTCACTTAGTCGTGTCCGGCTCTTTGTGACCCCATGGGCTGTGGCCCGCCAGGCTCCTCTGTCCATGGGATTCTCCAGGCAAGAATACTGGAGTGGGTAGCCATTTCCTTCTCCAGAGGAACTTCCCGACCCAGGAATCCAATACTAGTCTCCTGCATTGCAGGTGGATTCTTTACTGCCTGAGTCACCAAGGAAGCCCCAGGAGAGTTCTCTAAAACTATATTGGTAAGAAAGCTTTATATGTTAAGGATATTAACCCTCTGTTGTGGCTGCTCTTGATTTTTTACAGTTAATCATTCACCATATTTTTAATTATGATCTATGACACACAGAATTTTAGTTATGAGGCTAAATCTAAAGGCTATCTTTTATTGTTCATTCTCTGCATTTGTAACGCAGAGCGTGAAGTACTTTCCATATTTCCTTCTATTTATTTTATGGTTTTATTTTTTACACGAAACTCTTAATCCATTTGGAATTTATCTTGGCATGTAGTGGCGAGATGAAATCTCACCTGACTCTTTTCCCCAATACTAACTTGCTGTCTCAGACCATTTCCTTACTGTATTGTAATGTCTCCTTATCACCTGCCAACTTCCTAAACATACCCAGGCTTGTTCTCTGGCGGACAACTGTGGAAGCGCAGCAGGGAGGCCGATTCGGCCAAGGTCAGAGAGAGAGAGTGAGCTCGTGAACAGCACAGTCAGGATCTCAGATTCCCCTCTTCAGTGCAGTTTAGTCGCTCAGTCGCGTCCTACTCTTTGCGACCCCATGAATCGCAGCACGCCAGGCCTTCCTGTCCATCACCAACTCCTGGAGTTTACTCAAACTCATGTCCATCGAGTCGGTGATGCCATCCAGCCATCGCATCCTCTGTCGTCCCCTTCTCCTCCTGCCCCCAATCCCTCCCAGCATCAGGGTCTTTTCCAATAAGTCAACTCTTCGCATGAGGTGGCCAAAGTATTCAAGTTTCAGCTTCAGCATCAGTCCTTCCAATGAACACCCAGGACTGATCTCCTTTAGGGTGGACTGGTTGGATCTCCTTGCAGTCCAAGAGACTCTCAAGAGTCTTCTCCAACACCACAGTTCAAAAGCATCAATTCTTCGGTGCTCAGCTTTCTTCAGAGTCCAACTCCCACATCCATAAATGACCACTGGAAAAACCATAGCCTTGACTAGATGGACCTTTGTTGGCAAAGTCATGTCTCTGCTTTTTAATATGCTGTCTAGGTTGGTCATAATTTTCTTGCCAAGGAGTACGTGTCTTTTAATTTCATGGCTGCAATCACCATCTGCAGTGATTTTGGAGCCCAAAAAAATAAAGTCTGATACTGTTTCCACTGTTTCCCCATCTATTTCCCATGAAGTGATGGGACCAGATGCCATAATCTTCGTTTTCTGAATGTTGAGCTTTAAGCCAACTTTTTCACTCTCCTCTTTCACTTTCATCAAGAGGCTTTTTAGTTCCTCTTTACTTTCTGCCATAAGGGTGGTGTCATCTGCATATCTGAGGTTATTGATGTTTCTCCCAGCAATCCTGATTCCAGCTTGTGCTTCTTATTGCCCAGCATTTCTCATGATGTACTCTGCATAGAAGTTAAATAAGCAGGGTGACAATATACAGCCTTGATGTACTCCTTGTCCTATTTGGAACCAGTCCGTTGTTCCATGTCCAGTTCTAACTGTTGCTTCCTGACCTGCATACAGGTTTCTCAAGAGGCAGGTAAGATGGTCTGGTATCCCCATCTCTTTCAGAATTTTCCACAGTTTACTGTGACCCACACAGTCAAAGGCTTTGGCATAGTCAATAAAGCAGAATTAGATGTTTTTCTGGAACTCTCTTGCTTTTTCAATGATCCAGCGGATGTTGGCAATTTGATCTCTGGTTCCTCTGCCTTTTCTAAAACCAGCTTGAACATCTGGAAGTTCACGGTTCATGTATTGCTGAAGCCTTTTACCATACCCCAACTGCCGAAAGCAATGTCAGCTTTCTCATGCCCTCATCTAAAAGTTTTAAAAACAACTAAATTAACAAACTGCCCAACAAGCTGATTTATATCAAGGGGAAGTAATTTGATGTGCTCATCAAATTTCATCAGTTAGAGAACCAGAATTCTGCTTTTGGCAGGGGAGGGCTCTGAGAGAGACCTCAAGTGTATCTTTTGGAGACCAGCAGAACAATATACACAGACAGATGTGTGAGGGACCCATCTGTACATTAAGGCCAGTTCACAGTCCAGAAAATGCAGCCCAGCATCTCTCTGATAACCAGTAGGCTTTCTGAGCTGCAGACTGTATAGATGGGTTTCCTTTAATCCTGGGGTTCTTGTCCATAGGCTTGAAGATGCCTGTGAAGTCCATGAAATTATATACAAGTGTGTATTTGTGGAGATTTTTTTCTGGGGAGAGGATTGTTAAAACATTCATCAAAATCTGTGGGTTAGCAAGGTTTCTGTTCCTAAACACTATTCTAAGATTCAAAGACTACAATTAAGTCCATTGACCTGTGACCTATTGACCACTTGACAAGTTCTATGAATATATCGTCACATATGCTCCATTTAAACTCCTCTCATCAAAGGGAACCCTTTTGCACTACTGGTGGGAATATAAACTGATACAGCCACTATGGAGAACAGAATGGAGATTTCTTTAAAAACTAGGAATAAAAAACTACCATACGACCCAGCCATCCCACTATTGGGCATATACTGAGAAAACCATAATGAAAAAGACACATGTACCCCAGTGTTTACTGCAGCACTATTTACAAGAGCCAGGACATGGAAGCAACCTAGATGTTTGTCAACAGATGAATGGATAAAGAAGTTGTGGTACCTATGTGCAATGGAATATTACTCAGCCATAAAAAAGAAAGAATTTGAGTCAATTCCAGTGAGGTGGATGAACCTAGAGCCTGTTATACAGAGTGAAATAGGTTAGAAAGAGAAAAATATCAAATATTGATGCATATATATGGAATCTAGAAAAATCGTCCTGATGAACCTATTTGCAGGGCAGGAATAGAGACACAGACATAGAGAACAGACTTATGGACCCAGTGGGGGCAGGAGAGGATGGGACAAATTGAGAGAGTAGCATTGAAATATATACATCACCATATGTAAAACAGAGAGCTAGTGGGATGTTGCTGAATAACACAGGGAGCTCAGCCTGGTCCCCTGAGACCACCTAGAGGGGCAGAATGGGGTGCGGGCTGGGAGGGAGGTTCCAGAGGGAGAGAAACACATGTACCTATGGCGGATTCATGCTGATGTATGGCAGAAACCAACACACTATAAAGCAATTATCTTCCAATTAAAAGAAATAAGTTAAAAAGAAAAAAAAACCTCCCCTCACGATTTCTCAACTTTCTCTTCCAAGTCCTTCCTCAGCCTACGTGCATTCCAATTGTTTTCTCCATACAGGTGAACTTCTGCAAGTTAAGCATAAGATCACCTGTCAATCTTATGACTGAGACACAGAATAAAGGCTCCTCATACATATTAAAAGGTGTGAGACTAAAAGAAAAGAACAGAAGGACTTCCCTGGTGGTCCAATGATTAAGACTCCACGCTTCCAAGGCAGGGGGCAAAAGTCTGATCCTTGGTTGGGGAACTAAGAGCCCACATGCCAAGTGGTGTGGCCAGAAAAGAGAGAGAGATGGGTGGAGGGAAATGCTTGCTGATTTCCACTGGAAAGCATTCGGGTTAGGACATCTGCATTTTAGCAGGATTTAAGCATTCCTTATCATGTTTCTGGGATGCCCATTAGGGGTGCCATCACATGCCTTTCATACAATACTGCTATAAACAATTATACGGCTAAACATTACTTTGGGGAGTCTACCTAACTAAATAAGGAAAGAAAAAGAAATCATTAAAATAATACCAAAAGAAATAGAAACAAACACAGAGAATATTATATATACAGAAAAGTCAAAGAAGTAACAAAATTATCAACTGTAGCAGAGAAGTTGTAAAGTATATGCAAACATCAATATGACCCATGCTTACCAAATACACTAATTAGGCACTATTCTCAACAAGAACTATTGCAACAAAATATTTAGGAAGCACATAAAAGCTTTGGGTCTATAAAGAGATGTGCCATGCTCACGCTGTAAAGATATCAGTTCTCCCCAGGTCTAGCTCACAGGTTTCCTAGACTATAATTCCTGGGTTTTAGTTATTTCTGTCTCCTCAGGACCTAGCCCATGGCAGGCACCCAATAAATATTATTTGGATAAGTGAATGAGCTCCATATCAATCAAAATCCTAAATGAATTTTTCTAAGAACTAGAAAAGTGATATCAAAATTCATTTTTAGACAGGAACAGGAAAGAATACCTGAAAAAGAAGAGCTCATGGAAACCACGTGTACCAGATTCAAAACATGCTACAGATCAACAGCTAGTAAAACAGTGTGGTACTGGTGTGCACACACATACAGGCACACTAAAACCATAAGTCAGTGGAAGAGAAAGTGCAATCAAAAAAGTAGATACATGAATGATATGTTTAAAAAAAGAGAGAAGCATTATAAAACACTGGAAAAGCCAAGTATCATGGTGTTATCTACTTCCGTAAGTAACATCTAACCGCTAACCGCACACCTCTTGCCTTCACCTCAAACGTCATGCTGTTAAATGTGTTTTCAAGTCAATCGCCAGGGCCCTTGTCTTAGCTCTGGTCACCGCCATGTCTCTCAGTCTATTCCAGAGCTTCCTAGCTAGTCTCCTTCCACCTTCTCCTCTTTCCCTTCCTCCACCTGCTGCCAGAATTGTCTTCCTAAAGAAAACTGATTTAATTTTCTCAACCTTCTGCATGTAAGGGCTCCCCAGATCCACTGCAATGGTCCCCAAAGCTGGAACAGAAGTCTTTCTAATGACGGTCTTCCACAGAGGAGAACAAAAGCCAGTCAATACTACCTGACTCCAAAAAGTTGGGTGTCAGTGGTCATGGGTGACCATCTGTTTGAGTTCTGCCATATTGGGGCTGTTTGGGGATGATGATTAATCCTAGCGTGTCCAGAAATGCAAAAGCAGTGAGAGCAGTGAAAAGGTTATAAGAGAGGATGAACAAGTATAATGGAAAGTAAAGAAACTAAAAGCTACACTGTGGAAATTATGCCTCAATAGACTTTCCGTGTACAGCACAACTGTCTATTCAGGGCTACTAGATGGTCATCCATTTACACGAGGTGAAGAAAATTGAGTATATTGGTTTTAAGGCTTCTTAAAGCTTTGAAGGACCAATTTACTTCTCCTACTAGATGGAAATGCATCCAGAGACTTGTGAATTGAAATGCCACAGTCATTCTGGACTTGAAATCATGTGGATCTACACACAACCTCTCATTAGCTAATTTGAAAATAAGAGCTGGGTAGAGTTTTACCACTGTTAAGAGTCAGATATCGTTGTCTTTTTCCAATTTATAGACCAAAAAAAAAAAAAAATACTAAGTAAAGAATATATTTTTTCAGGGTTTTAGGTTTTCCGCTATGAACTTTTCTTCTCTCCGGGAATTCTTAATCACCTGTCATCTCTTCCTGCCTGTTACCAAGACTGCTAAAGTATCACATGTCAGAAAAGCTTCACCTCAGTGCATTTCAGAGACCCCAAGCCTGAGCCCCTGCTCCATCTAGCCTAGCACTCACCACAGCTAGTGAAGCAGAAATACTCTGGTGTATTTCCCCAAGGTACAGCTGGGCATGGGTTCAAGTGGCCACTCCAGGCAATGCATCTGAACGTATTCAATGAACATGTGAAATCCAAGCTGGTAGATGTGTAAATGTTCACGCTGACAGGTAACAGGTAGTTGCCTACAAGAATTTCCGTGTAGTTCTGAACATTTATATATTTAAATATTTGCATTTATTTCACCATTTGTTTACTTAGTCTACAATTTATGATTTAAACTCTAGGAGACAAAAACTTGGCTAACCCATGTGGAAGAACACTGAGAAACCATAGAAGAAACGCTGATGAAACATTAAAAGAGAGATCAAATTGACTACTAGATTAGACTATTGATAAGGAAGATACCTAAAAAAGAATTGAGGGAAAGGAGGGGAAGAGAAACATCTTAAGACTAATTAGAAGGAAGAGGCCTATGCAAACAACAAGCTGTGAAATATCAAGACACAGGAAGCAAATCTTACAACCCAGAGCGCTGAGGAGAACTGAATATGTTTTCATATCATTTGCTACAAATAGGCTCTACCTATTCAAAATCAAGATATGGCATTAATATTTACTTACTAACACCTAAAATCCACTAGAATAGATGCATTTGGCTCTATTTGTGTGTCTGTCTTCCTACTCAAGTCCCTAGGCATCAGTTATATTTTTAACCCTAGCCCCTAGCATTTGACAGGTTCTCAATATACATTGGATATTCTCAAGTGGCACAGTGGTAAAGAATCCGTCTTCCACTGCAGGAGACACAAGTTCAATCCCTGGGTCGGGAAGATCATCTGGAGGAGGACATGGCAACCCACTCTAGTATTCTTGCCTGGAGAATCCTACAGACAGAGGAGCCTGGCAGGCTTCAGTCCACAGAGTCACAAAGAGTCGGACACGACTGAAACAACTCAGCACACACGCAAAATACACGTTGGTTGAGCCGAATTGGTAACTGAACAGTGAAACTGACAATTGAACATTAACTCCATGGCAATTAAATACACAAATGACATACAGAAAACTTGAACGTATAAGGAAACACAAATATAGTGACAGTGGTCATTTCAACTTCAGTGGAAAAAAGTAAAATAAGTAGTGAATTTAAAGAAAGACAACATCTGGACTTCCCCAGTGGTCCAGTGGTTAGGACTCCACCTGCCAAGGCCGGGGACACGACTTTGATCCCTGGTCTGGGAAAATCCCACATGCCAAGGAGCAACTAAGCCCATGCACCTAAAGCCTGTGCTCTGCAATTAAAGGAGACATGACAATAAGAAGCCCACACACCTCAATGAAGAGTAGCTCCTACGCACCACAGCTAGAGAAAGCCTGCGTGCTGCAACAAAGACCCAGCACATCCAAAAGCAACTACTCAAAAAAAAAAAGATGTCTAGGGCTACGAGGGTGATGGTGAGACAGGGCACTCATCATGTCTTGCATGGTGATGGGCATTGCTGGGGGACATACTTGCTGTAAATGTCGTGCAAACGAAATGACGCACTGTCACGTTAGCAGGCAATGTGCAGTACATGCCTGCCTGCTCAGTCGTTCAGCTGTGTCCAACTCTTGCGACCCCATGGAGTGCAGCCCGCCAGGCTCCTCTGTCCATGGGATTTCCCAGGCAAAAATACTGGAGTGGGTTCCCATGCCCTTCTCTAGGGGGTCTTCCAGACCCAGGGATCGAACCTGCGTTTCCTGCTTGACAGGTGGATTCTTTACCACTGAGCCACCAGGGAACCCCCAATTTGCAGTACACTGACCACAAAAATGCTGATTTCCTACAAATGCATGGATTCGAAACTCCAGAGAATTCATCAGGAAAAAAATAATAATAATTTAGAGGGGAATGGCTAAGATCATTAAAACAGCAACAGGACGTGTCAAAAGTAAGGGGAGAGCTAGATGTTCCTCAGAAGGGATAAGGACCAGCTCAAGTCAGCAGAGGCAGCTGGAAGGCCTGTGGGTCCAGGTGAAAAAAAAAAATGAAAGCTTGAACTAAGGTCATTGGAAGAATGGTCATCGAGGGGCAGAGACCAAGTCAAAAGATACTCAGGAGGCAGAACTGCCAGATGGCGGTGACAGCCTGGATGTGAAAAAGGGGGGGCTGGAGGGGGAGGGCGGGCCTGACAGGCGACTGGGTAGGTGTGGAGGCATTCCACGCACTAGGGCAAGAGTCAGCAAACTCTCCAAAGGGAACAGATGGTAAACGGCATAGGCTCTGTGGGCCGGACGATCGCTGTTAAAACCACTTAGCTCTGCTGCATCAGCGCATGGCTATTTTATTTTATTTTACAAAGCAGATGGTGGGCAGGATTTGGCCTGCAGGCCAAAGTTTGTCGACCTGGAGACTAGGGAATCCAAGGAAAGGAGATCAATCTGGGGATGAAGTTCACGAGTTCAAGGTTAGCAGGACACTTAAAATGGAGACGTTCAGTCTAGGGACAAAGAGATACTAGGGCCAGACGCATAAAATTGAGAGTCGTCAGTCGTGTGGTGGCAGGGATGGGGCTGAGATCACCCGGGGGAAATGGCCTCAGAAGAGAAGGGATGAAGGTCACGTCCCTGTCCCGATCCAGGGCAGGTGGGCAATGTCACCTCAGCTCACTACGGCCCTGGAAAGATAAGAGGCATTATAACCTAACCTCCCTTAGCTCCTTTATCTTAAAAAGAGGCTCCTATTTTAACACAGGGCTTTTGTTCCCTTTTCCAAGGTAGATGACTTCCAAGACTGAGTTTCAGTGTCATAGATGAAAAAGAAAACTTCCCATTGGCTGGAAAATAAGGCAATTCTAAAGTAAAATGCCTATCGGCTTTTTAATGTTTCATTTTTATTACGAATTTCATACTCAAAACATCTATCACATGTGTGTTAAGTATAATGAATGATGATAGAACAAATTTGGTCCCCCATCTTAAGAAGAAGTGAATTAAGTTCATTATCAAAACACTACTGTCCAACGTTCATACCTTGAGTTAGTCTCTAAAACCAGAGGTCAAAGCAGGCAGCCCAAGACCAGATAAAGCCTGAAGATATATTTTCTTGGGCCTACACTAATTTTTTCTTTTTGGCTGTGAACATTTAAACACCAAGAAATTGCATTCTGGAATACAAATATTATTAAAAATGGGGAGATGTGACTACAATGTACGCACATCTCACCAAGGCAACAAGTGCTGGAGTTGAGAGCAAATATCCCTTTTTTTTTAAGATTCTTTTTTTGATATGGACCATTTTTAAAGTCTTTATTGAATCTGTCACAATACTGCTTCGGTTTCATGCTTTAGTTTTTTGAATGCCAGGCGTGTGGGTTCTTAGTTCTCCGACCAGGGATCAAACCTGCAGCCCCCTGCACTGGAAGGCCAGGTCTTAACCACCGGACTGCCAGGGAGGTCCCGACTGTCCCCTTTACATAAACATGCCTCACTACGTTCATAGTCCTCACCATGCCCTATGCCTTACACCTGACAACCACTTCACTTACTAACTTTGCTTGCCCGGCATTTGAGTTTGTGACTCCCTCCTTACAGAGTATTAATTGTGGTTCCCAACTTTTTGGAAAATAGGAGACATTATGTAAAGCAAAATTTCAGACTCTCTCACCAGGAACATTACAGGTCCACAATCCCTTATCCATCACTCTAAAATTTAAAAAAAAAAAAACAAAAACACCTTTTTTTTTTTTTGCAACTCATTTGACAACATAACTTGACCTAAGCTAACACAAAGCTATTTATAATCTTAAGGATTCCATTTAGTGTGAAATACATTCATAAATTTTGCTATAGAAATATTAACATGTATGATTATGGGCTACTGCCCCAGACCGTACTGGAGATATTGTATTTAATAATAATAGCATATGTGCGCTTTTCTTTAAAATCTGAAAAATTCTGAATTCTGAAGCCCATCTGACCCCAGAGGTTTTGGATAAAGGACTGTGGGCCTATTATACTTTTGCTATCTACATTTAAGAATACACACACACACAAAGCAGATGGGAGTGCAATAATAATATTTTTACATGGATTTATACTTGATTAATTATAATGGCATTTATCTATATGTGAGAAACAGAAATAGAAAAACATATGCAAAACCATCCACAGTCTGAGAAGAATGCATAGAGCACAGACTGCCTCTAGGACCCTGGGCCAGAGTGTGGGACCCTACACCAGACTCTGGTGGGGTTAGCCGTGTACACACTGCGAATCACAGGCACAAAGTGAAGTGAAAGTCGCTCACTCGTGTCTGACTCTTTGTGAACCCGACCCCATGGACTATACAGTCCATGGAATTCTCCAGGCCAGAATACTGGAGAGGGTAGACTTTCCTTTCTCCAGGGGATCTTCCCAACCCAGGGATCGAACACAGGTCTCCTGCATTGCAGGCGGATTCTTTACCAGCTGAGCCACAAGGGAAGCCCAAGAAAACTGGAGCAGGTAGCATATCCATTCTCCAGCAGATCTTCCCGACCCAGGAATCAAACTGGGGTCTCCTGCATTACAAACACTATATGGTATGTGAAAATGATGCTATGTGACCATATCCTTTGGGGTTTTTTACCCCCCCAACTCAGTGAATAATGAGTTTTCACTCACCTATAAATACCCTGTTTGCTCTCCTAGGATTTCACAATATGTAAAGTACATCACAAGGCCACAGAAGGTCAGATTCAGAAGAAGCTGCAAAGGTACCAGATTCCTTGCCACGCCTGCTCTAAGCGGAGGCTGGATGGAATCCACTCGGATTGGAGCAGAGCACAGCTGCCTCCTCTGTCTCAGAATTACTGTTCAGAGAAAGTCAACATGAGTAAAATGAGGCAGCAGAGTAGGGGGTGCATCCTCAGTCGCTTCAGTTGTGTTTGACTCTTTGAGACCTCATGGACTGTAGCCTAGCAGGCTCTTCTGTCCACGGGATTCTCCAGGCAATCCCAAGGGCATTGCCATGCCCTCTTCCAGGGGATCTTGCCAACCCAGGGTTCAAATCCAAGTCTCCCATGTCTCTGGTATTTGCAGGCAGATTCTTTACCAGCAGGGTCACCTGGGAAGCCCAGAGAAGGTGAGGGATGTAGTATGTGAGGCCGACAAGAGCAAGGAAGGGCCGTCTCATGGAAGAGAGACAAGATGGAGTCTGCGTGGCTCCAGAGGGCTATTCTGGGTGTGCCGGTAGAGGGGTATTGCTGACTCACCTTGAGAGTTTAGCGCTGCCCACCTGGGCGGGGGAGAAGGTCATTAGATATCTGTGACCTTCAGGGAGGGTTGGCAAAGACTGTATGTACTGGGGTGGCCAAAAAGTTCATTTGGATTTTTCTGTGCCATCTTCAGGGAAACCCAGAACGAACTTTTTGGCTAACCAAATAACAGACTAAAACAAGCCAGGTAGGGACTGGGCTGAACTGGACAGCTTGTGCCCCACCCGGACAGGAGAGCTCAGCTCCTGCCTCCTGTACTCGGGAGGGGTGGCAGGTGCTGCCAGGTCTTCTGAGATTTTACATGCCACCGGAAATCCAGGTTTTCATGTGAAAACTTCTCATTTTTAAATAGGAGCCAATGAAGACTCCAGTATTCTTTGCCTGGAAAATCCCCATGGACAGAGGAGACTGGCGGCCTATAGTCCATGGCCTTGAAGAAAGTCGGACACGACTGAGCGACTAAGCATAGCACGACAAAGACTCCGAGCTCCCAACACAGTGGGCCTGGGTTCCATCCCTGGTTGGGGAACCAGATCCGGCATGCTGCAGCTAAGATCCAGAGTGCCACAACTAAGACCTGGTGCAGCCAAATACATACATAAAATATAGTTTAAAAAACAGATAAAAATATGAGCCAATGATTGTTTAAAAAAAAAAAAAAAAGTACTGAATAGGCCAAAGAGAACACACTGGCGCCTTGGTTTGGATAATTCACATGTCTGGATCCTGGAAGGACTAGAACAGGCTTTGTCAGTCTCAGCAGTCTTGAATTTGGGATCAGATAAGTCTGGGCTGTGAGGCTCTCAGGTCAGGGGCATTGTAGCATGTGTAGCAGCCTCCCAGGACGCTACCTACACCTCCCCCGACCAAGTCAGGACAATTAAAAAAAAAAGTCTCCACACATCGCCAGACGTCCCCCGGGGGGGAAACCATACCTGGTAAGAGCAACTAAACTAGAGCAACATCCAGCTCTCAGCCTCAAGGATTTTAGCAAAAGTATCACTCACGACTCTTACAGGTTCCTTAACGTAAGAGTTCCCACACGAAGTAAGGATTTACAGCTGCTTTGGAACTAGAATCCAGAGTTTAAATCTGTCATTTACTAGCTTGATGACCTCTCTGAGTTCTGGTTTCCTTATCATTATATCAGGAACAAATAACACCACCTCTTAAGAGTTACTGAAAGAGGGCGATGGGATAATTTATGCAAAGCACTGGGCCCAGCAGCTTAATAAGCACCAAGGACATTTAATAAACATTAATCCTTCCCTGGTGAAGAGGCAGCCCAGATTGTGCAGTGGGAAGAACGTGGCATCCAGAGTCAGAAGCCCAGGACCCAAGCCATGCCTCAGCGTCTTAGCAGCTGTATGAACCCGGCAAGCCATTTCCCTCTTTCTAAAATAGAAATGATCATTGCCAGTAGCGAGAACGAAGCCAGGTGGTCTGCTACTGTGCTGTGTACTTAGTTCTAAGCTCGGTCGTGTCTGACTCTCTGCAACCCAACTGACTGTCGTCTGTCAGGCTCCTCTGTCCATGGGGATTCTCCAGGCAAGAATACTGGAGTGGGTTGCCACGCCCTCCTCCAGGGGATCTTCCTAACCCAGGGATCAAACCCAGGTCTCATGCATTGCAGGTGGATTCTTTATCATTTGAGCCACCAGGGAAGCCCTGGTTTGGTAAGCACT
Source organism: Cervus elaphus (assembly GCF_910594005.1). NCBI lineage: Eukaryota > Metazoa > Chordata > Mammalia > Artiodactyla > Cervidae > Cervus > Cervus elaphus. Next base: position 36,688,635 of record NC_057824.1, read on the forward strand.
CGGTAAACCAACTAGAGAGAAGCTGACGAATAACACTATCAAATCTTTTAAAGATTTCCATCCTGGTGGCTCAGCGTAAAGAATTCGCCTGCGGGAGACCACCTGCAATGCAGGAGATGTGTGTTCTATTGCTGGGCCAGGAAGAACCCCTGGAGAAGGAAACAGCAACCCACTACAGTTTCTTGCTTGGAAAATCTCATGGACAGAGGAGCCTGGCAGGCTACAGTCCATGAGGTCGCAGGAGTCAGGCATGACTTAATGACTAAACCACCACCATAAAGGAAAGAATGAACTCCTCAACAAATCCAAAGAACTGAGAATGTAATAATATCAGGGTGTGTGTTAGTTGTTCAGTCATGTCCAACTCTTTGCGACCCCATGGACTGTAGCCCACCAGGCTCCTCTGTCCATGGATTCTCCAGGCAAGAATACTGAAGTGGGTTGCCATTGCCTTCTCCAATAATATCAGGGTAAGGTACAGGAAAAATAAGAAAAATAATAATAGGGATCCTGAACTCCGAGGTCCTTCTAGACAAGCAATTGCCAGCTGGTGACCCACAGGCCAAATCTGGCCACTGATGGATTTGTTTGCCCCAGTATCACAGTGATTGTCTCATTTGCATTAAATGCCACCTAAAGGAGATCAGTCCTGGGTGCTCATTGGAAGGGCTGATGCTGAAGTTGAAATTCCAGTACTTTGGCCACCTCATGCGAAGAGCTGACTCACTGGAAAGACCCCGATGCTGGGAGGGATTGGGAACAGGAGGAAAAGGGGACGACAGAGGATGAGATGGCTGGATGGCATCACCAACTCGATGGACATGAGTTTCAGTAAGCTCCGGGAGTTGGTGATGCACAGGGAGGCCTGGCGTGCTGCGATTCATGGGGTCGCAAAGAGTTGGACACGACTGAACGACTGAACTGAAAACTTTCATTGAAGTCCAGATTTCAGGCTTTTCTGGAAAGCTGCAAAGGTTGAGTCACTCTGGGCCCATATTCTCATGTGCCCTTTTTGGCAGGAGGGGGGCGGGGAAGGGCACGCCCCCAACCCTTACCTGTCCTCAGTCACTCATTTATTTTACCCGTCTGGCTCCTCCAGGTATTTGAGTTTGTAACCTTGGCTTATCTCAAAAGCTTTGAACCTCCAGGGAGTACTTCAGTCAAGGCAGGAACCCACACCCAATGAGACACTCCCTCCCAGAGCCTCACCTAGGTCATAACGCTCCTGGTTAGTCCTTCAGATTCCTTTTCTCCTGGACACTCCGACCTCATAACTAAACTTTCTTCGAGGTCCTCATCCCATGTACACTTTCCTCCTGGCAGGGCATCACCTCCTCCAAATCGCCACCTGCGTCCACTGGATTATCTGCACCAAGGATTTTCAAAGAACAAAATGCCTGCTTCTTGCGGCTGCTGGGCTGGGCTGTGCTCATTCAAGTCCGACTCTGCGATCCCGTGGACTGCAGCCAGGCTCCTCTGTCCAGGGAATTAGACTACAAAAGACCTGACATGATGTTTCTTGTTTCCTAACCGGCACCCCAGTTTCCCTTGGGGAGCCAGCACTCCCCCACTCTCAGTCCCTGAGGTTTAGATGGGAGTTGACTCCACACCCACTTCCAGGGAGAAGCAGGGGACCCAGTCAGAAGCACTGAGCCAGTTTTGGGCCTTTGGAGACAGTGACTGGGAGAAAAGGTTTTCTGTCCTTCTAGGACTGGAAATGAGGACGATGGAAGCGAGGGGGGTTCTCCTGTGGACACACAGCTTATCGGGAGAGTGGAACCCCTGGATCCAGCCCAGCCTGAAGCCAGACTCCTTTTGGATATTTTTTGGTCACATATAAGCCAATTAATTCCCATCTTCACTTATGGCAGTTTGAAATGGGTTTTCATACTACCAAGGGAGACCTCATTAATACAAAAGAAATCTGAAAGTGCTTGAAGATGGAGACAAAGCCAAAAGGCTTTGCCCAAGCTTTCTTCTGGTTTTTGTTACCTCCCTCTGTCCAATAAGAACCAGCATTAGCCAGCCATCTGAAAGCACGTATCTCAGGGTAACAATTATTTCTTTGCTTGCCTATCTCTTCCACAAATCTATTGAGCTCCTTCAGGGCAGAAACAGGGAGGCAGAAATAGACTCAAACACCTCACATACTCACACACAGTTTGGGCTGAACAACTGTTGAATCGGTGAATCAACAAAAGGCAAGGGGGCACAAAAGAACCATCCTCCTTGTCTCCTTTGGGACACCCACCTCAGGAGACCACCTCATTCGAACCACCTTCTGAAACAGACTCATCCACCCATTACAAACAAATTGCATCATGAGAACTCACTCCTTCCAGCCATTACTAACTCTCCCACATGTTGGTCCCATGGAACCTCACTGTGGGGTTACTCACAAGGTCCTCATTCTGCAAAGAGAATACTTCATCGAAAGACACCACCCAGAACTACAGACAGTACACACTGTGGGCAAGTCATTCACATGTACAACTTCACTCATTAGCGAGAGTGTGTGTTTTAGCCTTTGTTTTGAACCCAGTACATCCAGAAGCCTGGTTTTGATATCCACCAACCATCTGCTTCTGCCCAATAACAATTTCAGGCTCTCTCCTGCCTCCTCCATCTTTCCTCCCTGCTGCTGCTGCCTCCCTAGTCCTTGACAATTACTTAAGTGGAGGGGCGGGCGGGATTGGGGGGGGAGAGACAAACATATACAGGAAATCAACAGCAGTAAAGTAACAGGTTCCCCAGTAAAAACACTTTTGACTTTAGGTGCATAATTGCCACACCCTTAATACCACTGTAATAGCTGCAGCTTACACTGCATCAGGCAATAAAGATTTTCAAACAGAGTCAAAGGTCAGAGCCAGAATTACAGTGAGTCACATCACTGCACTCAGTCTATCCAGTTCTCGTTTTCCCATACCACTTGAACAATCTAGTGAGAGCTGGATTTACATTCATTTGACCATGTTTACTGAGGATCTGCCAAGTGATAGGAACCACAGAAGATCCTGGGAATCAAAGAAGAAAGAGTAATCATTCTTAAATGAAGAATGCTGGCAAGTAAAGAAGCAATTACATTATGGAAAAACAGGTGCTGTGTGGGATTAGGAAAGAGCCAAGGAGGGACATCCAAACTCTGTCCCAGGGAAGGCCTTTTAGAGGCAGAGACCTTTCCAAGGAGACCTGAGGAATAAGTGGGAAGTGACCTAGGGCAGGTGTGGTAAAAGAGACTTCTTTCTGATAGTTCCAAGTAGAGGCTAATATGTAAGAAAAGTATAGCCTCCACTGAAAACTGAAAGTAGGCAAGTATGGCTAGAATTTAAAAGTATAAAAAGAGAACCTGCAACAGAGGACACAGGGACCAAAGACACCCTGAACAGTTTCCCTGAATCAGCTTTGCAGCTTTTAAAGCCTGAGAACTTTGTTTAAAAAAAAAAAAAAAAAATCACTTGCCTGATACAATGTATAAACAGACCAAAATGACTCTGACAAATGCATCTTGACACTCACTAAATATTGATTCCCTGATGCATGTTCCCGAGAACACTAAGAGGGGTAGAAAATTCACAGAATTATCTTGTAATTCATTCCCAGATTCTTGACTGAAACATGAGCCATCGCCAATACTCTGTCCTGGTGACTTAGCCATGAAGAATTCACCTGTGATGCAGAAGACTGCCTGCAATGCAGGAGACACGGGTTTGAATCCTGGGTCAGGAAGATTCCCCCAGAGAAGGAAATAGCAACCCACTCCAGTATTCTCGCCTGGGAAATCCCATGGACAGAGGAACCTGGCAGGCTACCGTCCATGATGGCAAATCCGACATGACTTAGCGACTCAACCACCAACACCACAATACTTTGTCTACCTTCCTCTCCACGTTATTTCTATCATTTCCCCACAAATAACAGAAAACAAGGCACATCTAGGCTTTAGCCTAGACAGGAATTAACTCTAGAAAAAGGATAGACGCACACCAAACTAACAGGGAGGGGTACCAAAAAGATCTAAACAACAAAACTAAGCAAAAAGTTGAGGGAAACGAAACAGTAAAGAGCACATTTAGAAAACTCAAGAGGAAGTAAAAGTATTTTCATACACACACACGAAAAAAGAAGTGTCCCACGTGCTTTGGCCAAACCAAACTCCCCCTTTGACTCAACTGCTGCAAAAAAGCAGCCAACGCAGTGAAAAAAAATTCCCGCATTCATCTCTCTTCCCAGAATAAACAGCAAAACCGGTACCATACAGCTAACTTGCCCTGGATAGACCGTGAAAAATCTGCCCCAGGTAACACATCACATGACAGTCCTCTTCAGAAGCTCTCAAGACCACAGACCAGTCCTGTCCCGACGGCGGTTCCTCTACTAACTCCCTCTCTCCTGTCATTTCAGAATCAAGGCTTGTCAAGCAGTCAAGGAATCCTAAAGAAGCAGGGAGCAGGATTTGCTTCCAAACCCAAAGTGAGAAAGACTTTTAAAATGCTATTTATTTTTAAACTGGCGCTAGGCGTTTCCAGAATCCTTTTCTCCTAATTTTTTTTTTTCCCCAAGCTTTTTTAAATGTCAAGCTGTCCGGTTTCATATTCGCCTCTGGTCTAGAGACAGCACCACCTCGTAACTCCCTCAAAGGGCGTTCTGAAACTCACCAGGCAGATCCGCCGGGCTTATGACCCTTGCTTCTTGCTGCTCGCCTCCCCGCTACCCCCCGCCCCAGGCACTTGCCAGTGAGGTTTTGCAGCAGGGGGGCCACACGGAAAGGCTGAGAATGCCGCCCCCCAAGCCCGGCAGCCTCGGACACACCACTGATCGGAGTTGCAGCCCCAGGCGGCGGCCCGGGGCTGCCCGATCCCGGGGGAGGGAAAGACGAAGGGCAGTTCCAGTCCCAGGAGGGCGATGCTCCGCGGGGCAGTGGGGACCCCGAGGGGTGGGAGCGGGAGGCGCGGTCCGTCCGTCCGGTCTCCGGGGGCCCGGCGGCGGCCCAGAGCCGGCCTCCAGGCCGCGGCGTGGCGCAGACCCCGACCCGGGGCCCCGCCGGCCTCGGGCGGAGCCTCAGCCTGGCCCGTAGCGGCCGGGCGCGCGGAAGAAGCCGGCCCGCCCCCCCACCGTCTCGACCGCGACCCCCGGCCCGCGCGACCCCCGGCGGCCTGGCGCGGCGCACTCGCCTGCCCACGGTCTGGTTGGCCAGCTGCTTCATGCGGTTGAACTGCTTCTTCATGGCGGCGGCGGCGGCGGCCCGCGGGGCTCGGGCCGGGCAGGACGGGGGACGGCCTGGCGGCTCCTACATCGCTTCCCGGCCGAGGCGCGGCGGCGGCGGCACTGCTCCCCAGGCCCGCAGCCCCGCCCTCGCAGCGTCACTTCCAGCGGCGCCGCCCGCCGGCCCGGCCGGGTCGGGGCGGGCGAGCAGCGCCAGGCCCCGGGCGGCGCGCGATCAGGCCTCCGCCGCCCGCCGGGGGCCGCGTGGTCCCCCCGCCTCCAGGGGGTTCCCTGGGCCCGGCGACGCGCGGCCGCCCGGGGCGCCGCGGTCCACCCGCACCTCGGCGTGTTTGTGCTTCCGCTCAGCGATCGCCTGCTCGGGTGATATTCATCTTTAACTCGCTTCCCAGACTAGATCGCAAACACGCGGTGGGCAAAGCAGACACAAAGAGTGGAGACCCCAAGAGCCGCCAAAAAGTCACCCTCGGGACTAGACCCCCGGGCAGGGCTCTCTGGGGGGCGCGGGAGGCAAAGTGGAACGCGAAAGGAGCTTTGGGCCGATGGAAATGGTTCAAGTCTTTACCAGGGCCGAGCTTATGCGCAGGTGTAGACGTTTGTCAAAATACACCAACCTGGACTCTTAAGACGGACCCGTGTCCCTATGTACATTTACCTTGATTTTTTTTTTTTAAGGAAAAAAAAAAATAGTTGCGTGAAACAAGCTGCAGGCCAGTGTGTGTTGTGAGATGCCACTTGGTAAAAAAGTCAGAGGCAATTAAGTATATTTTATTCCCATTTGAATACTATTACGGAGAAGGAAATGGCAACCCACTCCAGTAATCTTGCCTGGAGAATTCCATGAACAGAGGAGCCTGGCAGACTACAGTCCATGGGGTTGCAGAGAGTCAGGCATGACTGAGCAACTATCATATACTGTGGTACTGCTTCTCTTTTATTGATTTAAATCTACCTTGAATGTCACTCCATATCATAAAGAAGAGAAAAAGAGAAAGTCAGAGACAAGGTGTGCTTTCTATGAACATGCGCTCACCGATGGCGCAGAGCTGCGGTGACGGTAGTCGGTCCAGGGGACCAAGGTGTTACCGGCCCTGGGAAAATCACGCAAGCAGAAAAGTGCCCAACCCTAGCGCTGGGAAGTCGAGGGGATGAGCAGAGCAGGGACACGTCACAGGAGACAACTTCTTTGTTAGGTCGCAGGCCACGCCTGGGTCTCCGAGGGTTCTATAAAGGGGCCTTCACAGCCCACGTTGCCTAGAAACTGATTTTTTTTCTTAACCTCGAGCTGGTCAGCAGTGAGGCTGTCCGACTCCGCTGGATCCTTTTCGCAGGACAGATCAGGTCAGTTCTACGACCTGGGACAATGTCCTGGTTTGGTGGCCTTGGCTTAAGCTTAGGCCATTCCCTGGGGCAAGTGGGTGGTACTGTGGCCTCTTTAACAGACTATGTTTCTAGTTTCACAAAAGATGTGCTGAGGAAGGGAGCTGAAAAGGTAGAAGAACTCCCTGACTCTGCAAGAGAGGAGGTTGTGGACTTTGAATCAATCTTAAAATCAGAGATTGAGAGGCTTCGAATTCTTTGTAGTGATCTAGAAGAGAAGTATGAAGCGTCAGAGCTTCAGCTGAAGCTGCAAACCGCTAGCTACAGACATCAGTTACACCAGAAAGACATAGAAATCAAACTTCTGACAGCAAGACAGGCAGCAATGAAGGATGAGTTGCTAAAGCTGCAGTCAGTCACCCACTCAGTAAATCTTCAGGATAGCTTTCAGCCCTCAACTCCTGCACCCTTTTCACTGGGTTATGATGTCTATCAGCATGCTTTACCTTTCCAGAATGATGATATGGACTTCGCTGATCTAATTTGGTCACAACAAGAAATAAATAGATTGTCAAATGAAGTTTTAAGACTTGAGGCTGATGTCAGCCATTGGAGACATTTTGCTCAAACTTCCACAGCACAGGGAGCGGATAGTTTTAATCTAAAGGAAATCTATAAACTGCAAAATACTATCAAGGAACTTGAAGAGAATCGAAATAAGGAAATTGATGACCATCAACTTGAAATGGCAGCACTGCAGGAAATTCATCAGCAGAAACTGGCAGAAATAAGTGGCAGGCATCGAAAGCAATTAAAGGACTGTGAGGAGATGATTCATGATATGCAAAAAGCTACTCAAGTTCTCGCTGCTGAAAAAGTAGCATCTACCAAGAAAATCAAAGGACTTGAGATTAGAGTAAAATACCTTAAAAAAAAATTATCTTCTGTAGAAAAGGAAATGGATGCTTTAGTTAGAGATCAAGACCAGGTAAATGAAATGAATAAAAGATTTAAAAGAGGTGAGTTGAAGCCTTCTATTAAGAAGCATAGTGATGCTGTGACAGAAAATGAAAAAGTTCTTCCACAGAGAACATCCCTGGAAGAAGCATCCAGACAACAACAGCCACTGTCTGACGCTGAAAATGAAATGATGAGATTAAGTAGTTTGAAGCAGAATAAAAATCTCATTGAAGAGAACCTGAAACTTCAAAAACGAGCCCAAGTTTTGGAAAAAGAAAATTCATTATTAAATAGAGAAAAGGAAGAACTTCAACTATCACTTGTCAGATTGAGCAATGAATATGAACCCATTAAAAGCTCAACTATAGGACACATGAACTTGGATTCAGAAGTACATCATTTAAGATATGACTTGGAAATCAAAGAAGGAAAACTCAATGAGAACACTACTGAAAAGAAATTACTGATCCCTGAGTTAGGAGAGCTGGACAGGCAGAAACAAAAAATGACAATGTGTGTGGTTTTGATGAAAGATCCAAAAAAATGAAGGAGACAGCATCATCAATAAACTAAAACAAGATCTAAAACGTAAAAAAAAGAGAGTTTGTCAACTTGAAGGTGATAAAATGAACATTACTAAAGAGTTGGATGGGCAAAAAGAAAAGTTAATTCATTTAAAAATGCAAAAAGGACAGTTAGAAGCAGAATTGTGTCAGGCAGAACAGAGGCTATTGGAAGAAAGGAGGAAGTCTGAGCAAGCTATTAAAGAACCGTCAAGTACAGAGAACGCAGACAGCTCTGCCTAATAGCTGGAGTGTGAGGGTTTGGTTAAACTCGGTCAAGAGAGACTGTTGAGCAGATGATTGCTGACCACAAAGAAACCGAAGAAATTTTGTCATCTAGTTTAGAAGAGCAGAAGCAGTTGAAACAATATAAGGGAGAAAGCCATTTTTATTGAAAAACTTCAAGGAGGTTCACAGCTTCAGGAGGAGTTAAATCAGTGTACTCAAGCCTTAAGAAAAATGGAAAATTTACAGTAAACCATAGTGGAAAAAGCCAAAAGTCTTGCATCCGTGAGGGAAGAAAATAATCATCTGAAAGAAAAATTGGAATGACTGAGGGAAGAACACAGTCAAACCACAACAATGATTAACCCTAAAATTGTTCCAGAAATAGAATCTGAGGACTCTGCATGGAGCACAGTTGAAGATAATCTTGAAATTAAATCTCATCAAAAGAAATAGAAAGATCTCAGATACCAATGCGAGCAAATGAATATTAAGCACAAGTAGCTCTTTTCGGCCCAAGGGGAGGAAATCAGGAATTTGCAAAATGCAACAGAACAAATCAAAACCCAGTTGCCTAAAGAATCCCAGTACATGCCAGTAGAACCCTGTGACATTTTTCAAGTTACAGAAGTTCAGAGTCTTCACATAGAAAACGGAAGTGAAAAGCATGACTGATCTAAAGCCAAAACTGAAAGATTATTACAAGAAATAACAAAAATTGGAGATTAAACTTCTAACTGAAAAGAGTACTCTTTTAACTGAACAGATTGATCAGCTGTCCCATGGTGAGAATGGTAAACTAACTCAGCTCATCTGGCAAAAAGATTTGGAGATACGGTTTCTTCGTATGAAAGTATCTTCAGCTTCTTCCAGTGGCCAACATAATGAAGAGATTCATCAATTGCAAGCGTATGCTTTGGAAAGAGAACAAATGTTAGCTGTTTTAGATGAGAAGACTAGGGAAAATAGTCATCTTACAAGAGAAAATTTCAGAACGATAGATACAATTGTTGCCAAAGAAGCTGACCTTGTGAAACTCGAAGATGCCACCACAGAACTCTCACCAGATTTGAAAAGAGTGGTTTCAGGATATGTTTAGAGTGATGATCCAGAATTCATCCCACATGGTTCGAGAAAAAGACATTGAAATTGATGCTTTGACTCAGGAATGTCAGACTTTACTGACAACAGTGCAAACGTCCAGCAATGGTGGTAGGTGAGAGACGTTCATGTGGATCCATATGAGGAGCTTCTATGGGAACATGATAAATTAAGACAGCAGGTGAAGATGCTAGAAGAATGGAAAGAGCACATGATGGCCATGGTACAGAATATGCAGCGTGGGTCAACCAGTCTTCAGAAAGAACTTCAACAATTTCAGGCACCAGTTTCAGTTGACAAGGTTAATAATTCTAAACTAGAGATGAACTGTACTGACCTGATCAAAATGATGAAAGGAATAAAATCCAACTCAAAAACTTGGAGCAGCACGTAGCACAAATTAATCTCAGCCTAGAGCAGCTTGGCAGTGCCAAAGGCTTTCTCTTTGGAGTGTCTGACCTAATTTTACCACAGCCTTCTGAAGAATCACTTAGCTCCAAGTCAGCAGCCTCTTTTAAGGCAGTTAAACCTGATGAATTGAGTGACTCTTCCAAAATGCTCAAAGAAGAGATAGGAGAGTTAAGAAAATGAATGGAGGAAAAAGATGCAACCATTAGAACCCTCCAGGAAGATAATCAGAGATTGTCCAATTCCATCGCAGACAGTTCAGAACTAGAAAGAAAGTGACGTGAACAAGTGAATTCAGAAATGAAGCAGCTACAGGACAAACAAGATGACTTACAAAACTTAAAGGAAAAGGAGAACTTTTAATCCAGGCAAAAAGTGATAAATTACTTTGTTTAAGTGAAAATTTCACTAATAAAGTGAGTGAAAACGAACTTTTGAAGCAGGCATTAATCAACCTGAAGGAGATAGCAGTCAGCATTGAATCAGAGATGTGTCAACTGGAAGAGGAAAAGGAAAACATAGTAGAAACATCTAGGGGAAAGGAAACAAAAAATCAAGCTTTGCAAGAGACAAATATGCAGCTGTCTGTGATGTGGAGAGAGAAAGAATTGAAATATTTTACAATGGAGGAGAAGGCACTTGCTTTTGAGCATCTGTTAAAAGAAACAAAATGAGGCAAAACGGGAAATAAGTCATTTTTTAAATGTAGTGACATCGATGTAAGAGAAGACATATTTCAACAGGAGAGAAATGAAGCCATACTGGTACTAAAACAGAAACAAATGGAAAACCATACCCTCCAGACAGAGTTTCAACATTTACACAACAAAGATCTACGCTTAAAGCAGGAGCAGGAGAGAGTGCGTAATGGGCTGTAGAAGCAGAAGCGTTTCATAGCTGCAAGGCTTTGGCTGCAGAGGACAGAGCAGCTAAACTAAGAATGAAAGTCACCGCATTGGAGGAAAAGTTCCTTCTGTCTTCTAATGCAATGGAAAGTGCAAATCAACAAGCCAGTTTGCAGATAGAGTCGTTGAAGGAACAAGTGAATATCATCCCAACGCAGAGAGATGACGCTTTGAGACAGCTTTCTCTGTCGTGAGAACAAGTAAAGGAGGATGCCATCCACTAGCTAACCTGAAGGTGGTAGCCGCAGAATGGATGGAAAAAGCAGATAACCTCGAAGGAAAATTAACATCGGCACAAGCACATCAGGAGAAAGTGAATGCTGCCTTGAATCTAAAGGAAGAACAAATTAAAGATCTGAAAAAAACAAAATGAGGTCCAACAGGAAGTGCTGGATGAGGTACAGAAGAAGTTGATGAACTTACTAAGTAACGCAGAAGTTGACAAGAGCCTCCTGAGGAACCTCTTCATAGTGTATTTTCAAACACCAAAAACAGCAACGTCACGAAGTGTTGCAGATAATGGGTAATACTCTGGGTATCACAAAGGAAGAAATCCATGTGATTGAGAATGAAGAGGAAGGCAGCGGTACCCTATGGACGACTGGCTGGCTTGGATCACAAAGTGTCCCCAACACACCTCTGAGACCAAATCAGCAATCAAGGACGAAGAATTCTTTCTTGGAACTCTGTTAAATTTCTAGAAACAGAATCTCATCTCACTCTTCTGTCACCCAAACCAAAGTCTTTGGGTTCACCAGGAAAGAAAAAACTACCTAAAAATGTACCACCAAGTCTTAAAACTATCTCAGAATCCACACCCCCCAAGCCAGATGTGAATCAACGTTCACAGCTATCTCTCTGACTAACCCACCCTGACCTGAAAGCGCTGAGTCTGGCCATCTTCTTTTAAATGCTGTTACTGATATTTTGCCTACATACCCACCTTTGGTGCTATCACCCGGCAAGAGAGTTGGAGATGTGTCAAAAGACTTTTCAAAGCCATAGATGATTCTTCAGAGACGAGAAACTGAGCCACTTTAAAAAACCAAAGTCACTGTGTTTGTGTACCTTACCAGAGTATGACTTTTCAGAGTCACTTTGCTTAATAAAAATATCAATACTTTTTCTAAAAAGTGTATATTTTAAGGACTTCAAAGATAGTTACTTTTTATGAGACTTGAAAGAGTAGTTACTTTTTAATGAGAAAGGGCATGGGTGGGATTGGAGGCTGTGGTCAAGGGATGCTTCAAATAGTGTTGTGAAGCTTTCCTTTTACTTTTTTATAAGGAGCAGGTACTTCTGTAGATTTTGGGAAATTAAAATATTACCTTGTGTTAACATTCAAAACGGGACTTCCCATGTGCTAGTGGTAAAGAACCTGCCTGCCAATGCAGGAAACTCAAGAGGCACAGTTTCAATCCCTGATTTGGGAAGATACCCTGGAAGAGGGCATGGCAACCCACTCCAGTATTCTTGCCTGGGAAATCCCACGGACAGAGGAACCTGGCGGGCTACAGTCCATGGGGTTGCAAAGAGTCAGACACGACTGAGCACACACACACACAATGTTCAGAATGATAGAATATACAAGTGCACAGTCTTTGTATAAGAAAAAAGGTGGACAGCCCCAAAGTACAAGATGCATAAAATTTTTAAGAATGAAAGGTTACTTTTCCTGGCTAAGTCCCACTCCTCTTTTCACTGCCTGGTGCTAATGTGCTAAGTCGCTTCAGTCATGTCTGCAGACTCCATGGACTGCAGCCCACCAGGCTCCTCTGTCCATGGCATTCTCTGTGCAAGAGTACTGGAGTGGGTTGCCTTGCCTCCCTCCAGAGGATCTTCCTGGCCTAGGGATCAAACCTGCATCCCTTATGCCTCCTGCATTAGCAGGTGGGTTCTTTACCATTAGCACCACCTGTAAAACCCTTCATTGCCTGGGAAACCACTCTGTCAATAAACTGTGTTCTCTCAGGCTTTTTAGAAACACTTGCATATTTATGTACATTCTCTGACTTGTTTTTTTTTTTGAATAAAACAAACACTACATCTTAGAGATCTTTCCAGGTGTGAATGAATTCCTTCTTACCCCTTTTCTTTTTTCTCCTCTTACCCTTTTTTAAAAGCAGCAGTTAGTTTGCTGTGTAGATGTACCCTAATTCTTTTAACTAGCTCCTATTAATCAGCATTTAAGCAGTTTGTATCCGAAAAACAATCATGGCCATGACCAACTCTCTCGCCCATTTCCTTAAGAACGGCTCTAAACTGTCATCGCTTTCCTGAAGTATGCCTTATGCCCTCTTGCAGACACTAGAGGCCAGCAGTCAGGAACTCCCAATTTCCCACACCCCCTTCCTATATTTAACCATCTACTCACTTCCCTCCATCCACTTCTACTTTTCCCTTTTTGTTGTAGAAGAAAAGGGATCCAGCTTTGCAGTTAAAATCTAATTGCTCCATTGTGCCCCAGAAACTATCCGCTCAGACTTTTTCAAATACTTCATGCCACTGATTTTCCTTCCGGCCTTATCTTGTGCCTGTCTCTTTCCCCTAAGCTTCAGAGCCTGTCCAAGTCATTCCAGCAAGCAATCCTTACCTTTCTGCTCTTTCAGCTACCACCATCTCTCTCTACCTCTCACAACAAAGCTTCTGAAAAAAATTCTTTACTCCTCCCCACCATCTCATTTCTCACTGACTTTTTAAAAACTTATTTTATTTGTGGCTGTGGTTGGTCTTCGTGCTGTGCGGGCTTTCTCTAGTTGTGGAGAGCGGGGCTACTCTCTAGTTACGATGCTCCAGGTTCTCCTTGCGGTGGCTTCTCTTGTTGCCGAGCACAGGCTCTAGGACATGCGGGTTTCAGTAGTTGAGACGCACGGGTTGAGTTGCTCTGCAACATGTAGCATCTTCCCAGACCAGGGATCGAAACTGTGACCCTGGCATTAGCAGGTAGGGAAGTCCTACCTGGGAAGGTATCAGGTAAGTCTACCAGGGAAGTCCTCATGGACTTCTTTTTGAAAGCACCACAAAATCTTATCTCAATGTCCCAGGTATTTTCTAATGCATTAGAAAGTAGTCTTCTTATTTCCCTAAACTCTCAGTGGGTGGTGGTGGTTTAGTTGCTAAGTTGTCCGACTCTCATGATCCTGTGGACTATATAGCCTGCCAGATTCCTCTCTTCATGGGATTTTCCAGGCAAGAATACTGGAGTGGTTTGCCATTTCCTTCTAATGTTTTAGAAAGCAGTCTTCTTATTTCCCTAAACTCTCAGTGATATCTGGTAAATGTTAGCTCCATCTTCATTCTTAAAAGTTCTCTCCACCTTCTTTCTTTTGGAGATGCTACTCTCCATAAGTTCCTTTCCTAACATCAGACTCTTCTTTCTCTGCTTCCTCTGTGACGACTTCTTTGGATCACTTTTTTTTTTTTTAACTTTTTATATTGTATTGGGGTATAGCCGACTAACAATGTTTTAGTTTCAGGTGAAGAGCAAAGGGACTCAGCCACACATATACATGTATTCAATCTCCTGCAAATTCTCCTCCCATTCAGACTGCCACCTAACACTGGGCAGAGTTCCCTGGGCTCTACAGCAGGTTCTTTGGACCACTTCTTGATGGCTATGTTCTCTAAGGTACCACCATCAGCTAACTGCACCTTCTCGCTCTCCCTGTGGTCTCAGGGCAAGCTCATCCCCTCGACTTTCACCTGGACGCTGATGATGACTTCTGAATGCCTGTATTTGACCTCCCCTTCTCTTGACTCCACACTGAATTATCTGATTGTCTACTGGACACCTTTGTCAGATTGTCTGTGGGCTTCTCAAAATCAATGTGTCCAAAAGGGAACTCAGGATCTTCCTTCAGAATCCTCCTCCGTTCCTTATACATCTCCTAAAACCCGTGTCCATGTTGTCACCTAAGAAAGAGGCATCAGTGCTCGCTTCGGCAGCACATATACTAAAATTGGAACGATACAGAGAAGATTAGCATGGCCCCTGCGCAAGGATGACACGCAAATTCGTGAAGCGTTCCATATTTTTTTTTAAAGAACAAAAAAAGAAAAAAAAAAAAAAAAGAAAGAGGCATCAGAGTTATGATTGATCTTTCTGTCTCCCCTGCTCCATATCCAATCAACTACCAAAGAGCCCTCAATTCCTTCCTTTCCTGTCTCTTCCATGACCTAGTACAAGTCCAGGCTCCTCACTGGTCTTGCTGGTGCCACTCCTGGGTTTCCTTGAGTCCATTTTGCAGACATCGGTCAAGCTGAACTTTCTAACATAAAGATCTGATGATACTTCCCAGCTTTAAATTACCTTAGGGGTCCCTACTTCCTGGAGCCAAACTTTAACAAAGTAACCAAAGCAACCTTACTTCCTACTCCTCAACCACTTACAGGCCACCCTCCAGCTATATGTGACTTCTTGCAAACCCAGACAGACTATTACCCAAATAACTTCAAGCCCACGGGCTTGATCATAGCAGGATAATGCTTCCCAAGGAGTGCAGATCAAAGCAGTGTCTCATTTGCTTCCTTTCCACACATTGTGGGGAAGGGCATTCCCACTCCAGAGTTATGGCAAAGGCCCAACACTGAACAGATAAGCCCTCCAGCAGTTTATACGTCACATATACTCATAGCCCAGGGAAGGACGTGGCGACACCAGGTAGGCCCACAGAGGCTGCACTTGGGAAAAGAGTGAACAAGCAGGGGTTTGGGAGGGAGGACTTTGGAGGAACAAGAGATTGGAGGTATCTTTAAGCTCCAGAGAGTTGTTTGAATGAGTTCACAGGCTGGCAGGGAACTGGAGGCTGCTCTGGAGGATAAACTGTGTCCCTGTGATAAGTAGAGTGGCTTGGCTAAGGGGACCTTACCTGTGGGAGCAGAAAGGGAGGAGGGGAGTTTGAAGTCAGGTCATTTGAAGCCCTCTGATTTGATCAGATGTCAAGGCAAAACACTTAACACTTGCTTTTACAGCTTTATACCACAATTGACTGTTTGATACCTTGGCATCAATTTATTTACTTTTTAAAGATTTTTTTTTGATGTGGACTATTTTTAAAAGTTTTTATTGAATTTGTTGGAATATCGCTTCTGTTTCATGTTTTGGGTTTTTGGCCGTGAATCATGTGGGATCTTGGTTTCCCAGCCAGGGATTGATCCCATACTCCCTGCATTAGAAAGTGAAGTCTTAACCGCTGGACCACTGGGGAAGCCCCTTGACATCAGTTTAAACCTTGCTGACAATGAAACTGTTAGGTAATAGGTGAAGCCCTTTCCTAGGCAGTGAAGTTGGTGCTTGACCCAAGAGAAAGAGATGGTCCTCTACGACATAAAGTGTCTGAACTCACTGATACTCACTCAGTTGATACCAAAGGGCCTGAGGGAGAGGTGACATCTTCCAGCTCCATGGCATCTGGCAATAGACTGATGACTGCAGGCCATGCCCACCTACAAGTAAGATGTGGTAGATGGCCCAGGTTTGGCTCTATCCTGTAGCAAGGAGGCCTTGCTACCCATGCTGAGCTTGGGGACCCATACCTTTGGTCCTTTGTCAAGGAATAATGGGCAGCTGGGTATGGAAACTCAGGGTCTGGGAGAGACACAGTTTCCAATGTGTGGCCAGCATTTCCTGCTCTGATGGTATCTGATACAGGGCCAAAGAGGGCAATTTCTTGCATCAGAAGCCCAAAGATGACTTATAGACAACATGGGCAGTCCAGAGACTCTAGGAATCAGGAGGGGAAGTTGCTAAAGCCTCTTCACTGAAGGAGTCTCTGAGGGCCTGTTGATTTTAGGTTCTAGAGCCTGTTGTTGGAGGGGTCTCCACTTAAGGTGGGCTCATTTTAAAGTAACAGCATAAATGGGCTTAAGTAAAATTTGTGAACAAGGGATATGTTTCCTCCAGAATCCAAAAAGGACTAAAAGATGTTGGGCTCGAGTGTCCTTAACAAGTGTGTCAAACAAATGTTTGCAAAGGAGGATGTCATAAAAGTAATGTCATCCCTCACATATATACCATTGACATGCATGCGTGTTGTGACCCTATGGACTGTAGCCCACCAGGCTGCTCTGTCCATGGAATTCTCCAGGCAAGAATACCTGAGTGAGTTGCCATTTCCTTCTCCAGGGGATCTTCCCGATTCAGGGACTGAACCTGGTTCTCTTATGGCTTCTGCACTGGCAGGTGGGTTTTTTTTTTAACCACAAGTGGCACCTGAGAAGCCCACACTATTGATGCTATGTATAATATGGACAACTGATGGGGACATACTTAAGTTACTGTGGGGAACTGAATGGGGGGAAATCCAAAAGGGAAGAGAGAGCTGTTTCGGGACCCTGTGGGTAACAAGGTGCAAATATACTGTGCTCCTTTGGAGATGACGGCAAACTGGCTGAGAGGATGTTGGAATCGGCATTGAATGAAACCTGGCAGCCAAACCTATACTTAGCAAAATATTTAGCATATTTAAATTTAGGTGTTTTAGGGCTTCCCAGGTGGTGCTAGTGGTAAAGAACCTACCCGCCAATGCAGGAGACATAAGTGATGCTGGTTAGATCCTGGGTTGGGAAGATCCCCTGGAGGAGAGCATGGCAACCCACTGTAGTATTCTTGCTTGGAGAATCCCATGGACAGAGGGGCCTGGAGGGCTACAGTCCATAGTGTTGCCAAGAGTCGGACACGACTGAAGTGACTTAGCAGCAGCAGGTGTTTTCAGGGTAGCTGGGATTTGTTTTAATCAGGTGTGGTAAGACACAGAGATATAGAAATGAAAGAAGCTTTTAATGCCTACAGATTATGAGAAATAGGAGGCCCAGGTCACCATGGAGGGCCACTTGGGGAAGCACCAGGGTCCATCAGGAGGCGGAGGGAGCAAGGAGCAGACTGGGGCAAGAGTCTTTCTCATGGTTTCCATGGGAAGGAGCAGGTGAGGCAGGGCAAGCAGGTTTAGGATTGGCTAGTTTGAATCATCTCTGTGGGCTCTGGGACACAGTGCTGTCCCTAGTTGTCTGGTATCTGTCTCTGGGGTAATTAGAGCAGAGGGATAGTGGTCCTGATTGTAAGAGCACCACAGAGGAGGTGGTTGTGAGTGTGGGCTCTGGATGGCCAGTTTACATGTGAAAGGTACACTCACAGGGGAGTTGTTTGCTATCTCTAGGGATTAGCTAACCCTGGCAGGGCAGTTCCTGCAAGAGGAGCAAGGCCTCAGATGTCAAAGCATTAAATACAGGAACTAGAAAGCATGGTTATTATATTAGGTGTAACTGTAATTTGATGTGTTAGTATAAAGTCCATGAAAGTTTTCCAACTGTTGCATTTTAGCAGATGTTAAAGTTAGTTCCAAACCTATGTTGCAGATGCACAAAAGCCAATCAACTCCCTTTTTGTTTTTGCCATAAAAGGTGTTTTTAGTAAATTTTGGTTTTCCATTTGGGTCAAATGGTGAATTTTTGTTTAATTGAATCTTTTGGTACCTCCCCCTGTATCTAGGTTTCTTTCATTCATTTTTTTTTTTTGGTCACTCGATATACTTGAGGGGAGAGGGTCTTTTTTGAAAAAATTTTGGCCACACTCCACAGCATGCAGAACCTGTTTCCCAACCAGGGATTGAAGCCGTGCTGGAGGGCAGAGTCCTGACCACTGGATCACCAGGGAAGTTCCGAGGTTGGGGCAGGGGTGTCTTTTTTACCCTGCTTACAGTTATTTATTTATTCATTTTTCCTACAGAGAGTCTCTCAGATCAGTATTCTCAGGATTAGGGCCTCTCTCATGACAATGGTTATAAAGTTTAGCAACCTGGACTTAAGTCAGGTTTGAATTAATCCCTTCATTGTGACACAGGGCCACCACTAATGTTTTTTGCTCATAACCCCGATGACGGATTTTGTGCCACACCGGTGTAGGCAGCAGGGAGTCAGTGAAAGATCACAGCCCCGAAGCTGGTGGGTCAAAACCATCTTCTGCTGAAGCCCTGCCTCTTCCTCCAAGTGCGCTGTTCCCTCAAGCCCCAGGAACACAGTGTCTCAGGACATTTTTGATTTCTAACCCTCGAACGTCACAGGTTTTTGTTTCTGTCTGTCCAACCACAAGTGGTGCAGAGCTTCTGGCTGGTTGTGGTTGTGCCATCTGCTGGATGGCAGGCCCCATAGAAGACTATTCCCTCCCTCCAGAGAATGCCAGTCCATCTCCACAGTGTTAGAATCCACATCCAGTAAGATCATTTTGTCTACGGGCTGGGTGGGGACCTCAAGCCCTAGACGACAAGATCAGTCCTTTGGCCTGCTGGTAAGTAACAATGGGAAGCAAAACTCACAGGTGTTGATTGGGGGTTTTGCACTGAGAGAGCAGTTGAATATCAATGCTCCTTTCCCCCTACTTTTGTCTTTTTTTAATCGGTTCTCGGAGCATGAACTGCCATGGATGTGCACCTCCAAACCCTTAGGGGTCAGGAGAGCACGCAACAATCCCAAGAGAAGTTGCAGCACAGGAGATGGGCAAAGTCACTACCTTTGCCCGAACAGCAGTGACTCAGGAGTCAATCGAGTGGTCATTCTTAAATCTTCCTGAGATCGTGGCCTCCTTCCTTTCTACAAACAACACAAAGATGCATCCCCAGGACTACAAACACAAGCGCCCTGGGGTGGTGGAGAGGTGGGGCGCGCTACTTTCCCAAACAGAGTCCCTATGACTGCCCTAAGCAGCCAGTGATGGTCATCAGGCTAGACACAGTAAGCAAACTGCTGTGGAACTCTAGCATCCATCAGTTAGGACTTTATGTTGTTTCTAATCTCAAGCAGGAGCCTCAGTGACCACCTGCCAGACATAAGCCACACTCGATGGCACCTCACTCTGGGATGTAGTCAATTAATAACAATAGTTTCTGCCTAGTTGACCAGCATAAAACCACAGAGTGGAAAGAGATGGCAAAATCCATTGGAGATAACAGAACATGAGCTAAAGCCCAAGCTGGCCAGCAACTGGCACTTCCATCCAAGATAGTAACTGTTGCCTTGCAAACCAGTTAACTAGCAAAGGAGCCCATAGTTAAAGCTAACGAGGTGTTCTCAATTGAGTTAGACCATCCTATTTGTGATGCAAATTGTTTTACTTCTTCATCGGGGAAAGAGAGACTCCAACCCTAGGTTAGTGGGGTTGGCCAACACTCAACATTCGACCCCAAAAGATGGGATGGACAGCAATTTACGAGCCACATTTACCTACAGCGCAGGGGAAGTTACCACATATCATGCAGGGCCACACAGGGGGTTGCACTTGGAAACAGAATGAACACGCAGGGGCTTGGGAGGCAGACTTCGTAGTACCGAAGAATGGGGATGAGCCCTGGTTCCTGCCTATTTGAATAATTCAGTGGGCTGAACAGAACTGAAGTCTGCTACTTGGGAATGAGCAGGCACTGTGTCTGGTTCCTATGATAAGAAGGATAATATGGCTAGGGGAACTTTACCTGTGGGATAAGAAGGTGTGGGGAATTGCAGTTAAGCCATTTGAGGCCCTCTCAACTTTACTAGGGAGAAGGCAATGGCAACCCACTGCAATACTCTTTCCTGGAAAATCCCATGGACGGAGGAGCCTGGTAGGCTGCAGTCCATGGGGTCGCTAGGAGTCGGACACAACTGAGCGACTTCACTTTCACTTTTCACTTTCATGCATTGGAGAAGGAAATGGCAACCCACTCCAGTGTTCTTGCCTGGAGAATCCCAGGGACGGGGGAGCCTGGTGGGCTGCCCTCTATGGGGTCGCACAGAGTCGGACACGACTGAAGCGACTTAGCAGCAGCAGCAGCAGCAACTTTACTAGATGTTAAAACAGCTCTCACTATTGAATCTTGGGACTTCCCTGGCAGTCCAGTGGTTATGTCTCTGAGCTTCTACAGCAGGGGGCATGGGTTCAATCCCTGGTTGGGGAACTAAGATCCTGTATACTGTGAGAGTGAGTGAGTGAGTGAAAGTCACTCAGTTGTGTCTGACTCTTTGCGACTTCATGAACTGTACAGTCCATGGGATTCTCCAGGCCAGAATACTGGGGAGGGTAGCCTTTCCCTTCTCCAGGGGATCTTCCCAACTCAGGGATTGAACCCAGGTCTCCCATATTGCAGGCGGATTCTTTACCAGCTGAGCCACAAGGGAAGCCCTGTATGCTGTGAGGTACAACAAAAACAAGAAAAAACAATAGAACTCTAATTGCAGGACTCATGCGACAAGAAGTTATTAAAAAGTAATTGAGTTAATAATGTCACAGGATACAAAATAAACACAACCATCAATCGTATTTCTAGATACTAGCAATGAACATGTGGATACCAAAAATTACAATACATTTACAATTGCTAATTAAAATAATCAAGTGTAAATCTAACAAAGTGTGTCCAGGATATGAATGCTGAAAACTCTACAACACTGATGAAATAAATCAAAGGTCTAAATAAATGCAGAGATATGCCATGGTCATGAATTTGAAGACAAAACATATAGTAAAATATCAATTCTCCCCAAATTGATAGATTTAATGTAATTCCTATCAAAACCCAGTATGCCTTTTTTCCTAGATACAGACAAGATTAATCTAAAATTTTATGGAAAGATAAGGGAACTAGAATAGCCAAAACAACTTTGAAAAAATAATAAAATAAAATGGGAGCAGTCAGGCCACTGTTTTAACACTTATTATTAATGTATATCTACAGTAACCAGGACTGTGTAGTATTTGCAGAGACATAGATACATGAATCAGTGAACACAGAACCCAGAAATAGTCCCACACAAATATGCTGAACTAATTTTTGAGAAAGGTGTGAAAGTAGTTCAAAGGAGGAAAGATAGACTTTTCAATAGGCTACAGCTATGACATTATGGGCCAAAAACTTGGAATACTGGGCCAGTGAAGAACGAATATAATGGTTTCATTGACGTTCTATTAGGTGGTGATGGGTAGGGAGAAATAATGTACACTCAGCTCAGGATGAAAGCTCCAAGTGCTGGATAATGGTTTATTTCATCTTTCTGAATTCAGCTTCTTCTGATTGATTAGCGTCACAGGTTCTGGTGATGTTCCCATAAGCTCCCACACTGCAAAGCCAGGTCACCCCTAACTGAGCACACAGCCCTCCAGACTCCATGGGCTGTTCCAATAAGCATCTTTCTCAGGCGATATGAGATAGCAGGATGGCTCTCGGTAGCTCCAAAGGTACAGCCTCCTGTGTTCAAGTCTGCCGGAAAAGAGAGCTTTTTCTAGGTTTTGCGACTCCCATCCAACTCCTGGGATTCATTCTGATTGTACCAACCTGGTCACCACCACGACTTCACACACACACACTTGAAATGTAGCTAGGGTGATTTTGTGTGACCGGTGCGGAGTAGGCGCTCAATTTGTTGAGTTGCTGAATAAGACTGAGCCACAACTCACTGTTAACACTGACACTTGTTTCCGGCTGGATTCTCTGTCCTTCGCCATAACGCTGAGGATCCTACCAGCTCTTCCGCCCTGAGTTAATGACAGTTATAAAATTCCGTGATTAGCTGTGAGAAAACAGGTGGCCTACCAAAGCAGCTAAGACTACACTTCCCGGAGTGCATTGCGGTACTCTCTTGCGTCAATTTCAGTTTACTTTTCCTCTCAGGGAATTTCCGGGTTGTGTGGGCGGGGCCAAAGGAGTGACCCAATAGGCATCTCCTCAGGCTGAGGGGGTGGGAAATTGTCCAATGAGCATCTCCATAGAGGGGCCAATCAGCGGGAAACTGGGGTAGCCGCCGCGGGTGGCGTCACTAAGCTGCGCCAGCTGAGCTTGGTGGAGCCCAGCCCCTCTGTCCTGCCTATTCTCCCGCTCACTCTTTCCTCAGGCGTCCGTCGATCCGGTTTCCATGTCTCCGGTGGACGCACCACCCCGAAACCTCCACACCCATGGCTGCTAGCCTGAGGAGGCCCTCTTTCACCACCTGTTCTTCCCCTACCGACACGGACGACGAGGGCGTGCGCGGCACTTGCGAAGATGCTTCTATATGCAAGAGGTGCCTGCCCGGTGCGGGGTTAGGGGCCAGCATTCCGGGGGTCTGGGGCCTAGGTCGGGGTGCGGGCTGTGTCTAAGGAATACGCTTTTACGCCAAAAGGCATCGGTCAACTCGTGTGACATCTGTGAAATGCTCAGAGCAGGGATTCATCTACTTAACTTTTAATTATCCAACTTTTGGCGTTTGCCAGGCACGGGACAAGCCAGGGGTTTTTGTGCCTGGGACATGGCGCCGAACCAGGCAGACATGGACTTGGCCTTCTCAGAGCCACATTTGTGTTGGAAACGCGTGAAGCAAGTAACGACTGCAGTTTTGATGGGTTATGAGGAGAAGTGCAGGTCCTCCCTCTTTCATAGGTTATGTTTCACTGGGACTTGTCATGATCCCCATTGTGCACCTGAAACTCAGGCCAGTTAATGGGGGAGATGACCTGTCCAGGGCCACTTAATATTTGCGTGCAGCGCCAGTATTTTCCAGAGCTGTTACCTGTGTGTTATGGGAGTCTACACTTTCAGGGGTGTGGTGAGGGCTGTGTGGGGATCGCTGTGAGCAAAGGTATGTGTCAAGTACCTGAAAGCATGAAGAAGAAAACATGAGGCTTGAGTGTATGCTACTCTTTCATTCATTCAACAAAAATTATTGAGAGCTTACTTTGTGCCAGGCTTTTCCTTTTGGTTGGTAGGTATTCAGTGATTGAGAACAAAAGATGAACAAGATTGACATGGTGTCTGAACTCATCTGCCTGGTTGGAAAAGGCAGGAAGCAAGTAATTACTCAGGAAGTAGCATAATTACAATTTTGTGTTGGGTGCTGAGAAATACAGTGCACCATTAGAGTTTGTAATTTAGTTGATAATGTTTGAGCTGGGAACAGAAGACTTAAAAAAGAAAGAAAATGCATGTAGGAGGGTGTTCAGGCAGAGCAAGGAAGGCTCATGGACTGTTAGAGGAACTGAATAAATGCCTTGGAAGCTGGGGCCGTGTAGGCACTGAGTCCAGAAAACAAGTTTTGGTTTAGGGCTTGTACTTTGTGTAGGTTCTTGGAGACGAAGCATAGTGATTCAGAACATTGACTCTGGAGCCAGACTGTCAGGCTGGTCCCAGCTGCGGAAACTTGTGCAGGCTACTAAACTACTTTCTGTTTCAATCTCCTGATCTATAAAGTGGGGATGAAATAATATTCAGTCATCTGTAAAGTAAAGATGAAATAAGATTCAATATTAGTAGAGCACTTAGGACAGTGTCTGGCATGTGCTAGGTGTTAGTGGTGGTTGATTACATAAATAAATACATTCATAAGTATTAAAGGCCTGAAGGCAGTTCTTGGTGGAATTTATGACGTTAATGAACTACACCCAGCTTATTTCTTCTCCAGCTTTTGGTTGCTGTTGACTACATCTGTAGCACTGTTGAATTAAAAGCAGTTTTTCTCATATTGGCTGCTGTCTGCTAAGAAAATCAGAAGTGTCTTCAGAATTACCAGAGGAAAATAAAATACTTTTCAAGAGCAAGTTAGGGTTAGGTTTACTTAATATCAATTGGTAATGATTGGCTTATTTAATGTTTGTTGGTAACATTTGCTTGCTCGCGTGTGTGCTAAGTTGCTTCACTCGTGTCTGTCTCTTTGTGACCCCAATTCTGTAGCCCACCAGGCTCCTCTGTCCCTGGGATTTTCCAGGCAAGAATACTGGAGTGGGTTGCCATGCCCTCCTCCAGGGGATCTTCCTGATCCAGGGAGTGAACCTACTGTCTCTTAGGTCTCCTGCATTGACACGGGGTTTCTTTACAACTAGCACTACCTGGAAAGTCTGGCTAACTTGCTTACTTAAAGCTAATTAGCTACTATATATAAGATAACTAATAAGAAACTACTTTATAGCACAGGAAACTCTACTCAATACTCCATAATGACCTTTATGGGAAAAGAATCTAAAAAAGAGTGGATATATGTCTATCTATAACTGATTCACTTTGCTGTAGTAGCAGAAACTAATGCAACATTATAAACCAACCATATTCCAATAAAAATGATTTTTAAAGCAAATTAGCTATAAAATAGTTCAGACACAAAAAGTACAGAGAAATAATGTAACTAGAGCATGTCTTTCCTTGTCTCTCTCTTGGATAGTTTTATAGTTTCAGCTCTTCTCTGCTTCGGATTTTAGCGCCCTCAGTGTTCTTCAGCCATCTCAACATTGTAGAGAAAGTTTGGGTTTGGAACTGCAGAGAATCTAAGGCAGTGGTTCCCAGCCTGAACTGCACACCAGCGTAGACCATGGAGCTTTTAAAACATATGCAGTTACTTGGGCCCAACTCTGGATTCACTGAAGCAGAACCTTCTGGGATGGGTCTTGGGTCTATAAAAACCAGACCTGTTTGCCATCTGGATGCATTTCTTCAGAGCCTTTTTTTCCTTTTCTTTTTTTTGCACCAGGTTTTCTCGCATCTGGAAAAAACATGGGATGAGATGGTGAGAATCCATAAGTTAATGTTTTAAAAACATTTTGCAGGATTCAAGGACTTTCAAAGTCTGATACTGTGACTTGCATCTTCCCTGTAATGTTTAGAAGCCTTAAGTCTTGTCACAAATTCATCTTGTTAAATAGGGATTCCTTGTGTGAATTGTGGGCACGTTACTGTCTTTTCTGCCTCAGTTTCCTCATCTTGAAAATGAGGATAGTAATGGTCACTGGCCTTTTGGATGGGAGGATTAAGGATTAAATGATGTCATACAGAGGTTAGCACAGGATCTGGCATAAAGAAAAGCCTAAAATAAATTCTTATTGCTAGTTTTAATTTGTCTCCAGTCTGAATGTTAGTTTTTTTTTTTTTCCCAATTAT
This sequence comes from Cervus elaphus, assembly GCF_910594005.1. NCBI lineage: Eukaryota > Metazoa > Chordata > Mammalia > Artiodactyla > Cervidae > Cervus > Cervus elaphus. Next base: position 36,714,201 of record NC_057824.1, read on the forward strand.
TTTTATTAGTTGGAGGCTAATTACTTTACAATATTGTAGTGGTTTTTGCCATACATTGACATGAATCAGCCATGGATTTACATGTGTTCCCCATCCTTAACCCCCCTCACACCTCCCTCCCCATCCCATCCCTCTGGGTCATCCCAGTGCACCAGCCCCGAGCACTTGTCTCATGCATCCAACCTGGACTGGCAATCTGTTTCACACTTGATAATATACACGTTTCGATGCTGTTCTCTCAGATCATCCCACCCTCACCTTCTCCCATAGAGTCCAAAAGTCTCTTCTATACATCTGTGTCTCTTTTTCTGTCTTGCATATAGGGTTATTGTTACCATCTTTCTAAATTCCATATATATGCGTTAGTATACTGTATTGGTATTTATGAATGTTATTTGTTTGAAGTTACTGAAATAGCTGTGGGTCTGACTGGTTCCTGCCACCCTGAGTTACAGCTGTGAGATCCCTAAAATCATGTTCAAAAAGCCAGTTAGCTCCCCAGGGCTCCTACAGTTCAGTTGTTTCTTTCTTTTTTTAAAAAAATTTATTTATTTGGCTGCACTGGGTATTAGTTGTGGCATGCCGGATCTTTCATTGCAACATGCAGGCTCTTCATTGCAGTGCAGATTCTCTAGTTGTGGCTCATGAGCTTCATTGCTGTGTGGAATGTGGGATCTTAGTTCCCCAACCAGGGATCAAACTGTTAGTTCCTCTGCATTGGAAGGTGGATTCTTAACCACTGGTCTACCAGGGAAGTCCCTGTTGTTTCTGTTTTAATTTGTTCTCTTCTTTGGTACAGAGCCCTTCTGTGGCTAATAATGCTGTCCTTGGTCTTAGCTGTTTGTTGTGAGGATTAAACGTGCAGTGCCTCCAGCAGCGCTTGGTACATAGTAGGTGTTCAAAACTGGTCATTGTCGTCATCAGCATCATCCCATTGTCCCCAGTCTTCATCAGCATCACTACCACAGACTGTATCCCTCCTCCAGTCCAATAGTTAGAGCTCTTCTGTTCAGGTATACTAGGTTTATGCCTAAGAATCCCGTCTGATTCAATAGCTATCTATAAAGCACTTAGTGTTCTTGCTAACTTACCCCAACTCCCCATTCCTCCTCTCCTATCTCCCACTTCATGCTGTGCCCCTCAGTCAGTTTCCCACTCTTGTTTACCTTTAACCCCCAGCCCCCTCCTGCAGCTCCTCCTGAGTCCTTTGAAATTACTACTTTGATCACCAGCCACCTCTGTTTCCTTAGCCTCTCTTTAGTCATTCCCTTCCTGTCTTTGCACTGACCCTGGTCCTTCCCTGGGGGCATTGTTTACTTAAAGCCAAGTCTCGCCTCTGTTTTCTCATACCCTGGCTGTCCTAGCATTGTGTGGGTGCTTAGTCACTTCAGTAGTATCCAACTCTGCGACCCTATGGACTATGGCCTGCCAGGCTCCTCTGTCAATGTATCCTCCAGGCAAGAATACTGGAGTGGATTGCCATTTCCTTCTCCAGGGTCTTAGCATTAGGATGGTCAAAATTTATGTCCTTACTGCCCTTTGTCTCCTCCCCCTGTTTCTTTGAGACCCATGACCCCAGCAGCCTCTCCTCCATATTGCTGTTTTCTGTCTGTTTGCTGGTTACTCACCTAATTCATTGACGACTTGGGCACCTGGCCCACAAGCCTTCCTGTTCATGCCATCATCCTAGTTGACTTTCTAGTGTGTGTGTGTGCAGGACCCACCCTATAGGCCGGGTACTTGTTTTCTTGAACACCTAGCCTGCAGTGATTACCTCTGCTCATTCACCTCTATTGCCATTCCTGCCATAATCCCCTGGATTTCCAGGTGCTGCGTATACCACCTCACAGATGAACAGTGCAGCACCGTCCAACCCCAGTCTCTCTTCAGCATGCTTGATCAGTTATTTCTGCTCTGCCTTCAGAACCTCAGGGCGTCCATGGTTTTCTCCAGCCTTTAGATGCTCCCCTATAGGCTCCTAGCTGTCAGTTGAGCTCAGAGTTCATAGTCCATTCCCTGGTAATTCTCTTGGCAGTGCATTTATCTCCCTTGCCCTTCATCCTAGTAAACTTCAGACCCTGGATTGAACCAGACTCTCCATCTCCACCTTGAATACTGATGGTAGAAATCACACAGCAGGGCAGCTTGGCCCTATGTGGACTAGTGTCAGCCAGCCTCTTCTGTACTCTTACGAGCTGACTCATTCATTCCAGTATGATTCTTTGGCTAGCTCCCTTTCCCACTCTCCGGAGACTTAAATCAGACATTTTTCACTTTCCTCCAACTTTTGATTTACTCCACCTTTCCTTCATCTTCAAGATCATCAGGGTGATGCCAGGGTATTGCTTCACAGAAAGTGGAAGCCTTCAGATTGGCACTCAATTAACTTCCCTCCTGGAAACTTCACCATCCTTTCCTACCATGAGAGTTGTCAGTGTCCTCTAGCAGAGAACATTAGAAATATATCTAATTTAGTTAAACAGGGTTTTTTTTTTTTTTTTTTTAATTCGAGTATAGCTGCTTTCAAAATCACTGCAGATGGTGACTGCAGCCATGAAATAAAAAGACGCTTACTCCTTGGAAGAAAAGTTATGACCAACCTAGACAGCATATTAAAAAGCAGAGACATTACTTTGTCAACAAAGGTCCGTCTAGTCAAGGCTATGGTTTTTCTAGTGGTCATGTATGGATGTGAGGGTTGGACTATAGCTTAGCACCGAAGAATTGATGCTTTTGAACTGTAGTGTTGGAGAAGACTCTTGAGAGTCCCTTGGACTGCAAGGAGATCCAGCCAGTCCATCCTAAAGGAGATCAGTCCTGGGTGTTCATTGGAAGGACTGATGCTGAAGCTGAAACTCCAATACTTCGGCCACCTGATGCAAAAAGCTGACTCATTGGAAAAGATCCTGATGCTGGGAAAGATTGAGGGGGGGACGACAAAGGATGAGATGGTTGGATGGCATCTCTGACTCAGTGGACATGGGTTTGGGTGGACTCCGGGAGTTGATGATGGAAAGGGAGACCTGGCGTGCTGTGGTTCATGGGGTCGCAAAGAGCCAGACACGACTGAGACACTGAACTGAACTGATAGCTGCTTTAGGGGCTTCCCAGGTGGGTGAGTGGTAAACAACCTGTCTGCAATGCAGGAGACGCAGGTAGACTTGGGTTTGATCCCTATGTCAGGATGATCCTCTGGAGGAGAAATTGGCAACCCACTTCAGTATTCTTGCTGGGAAGATCCCATGGACAGAGGAGCCTGGCAGGCTACAGCCCATGGGGTTGCAGAGTTGGACACAGTTGAGCGCACATGCACACACACACATAGCTTTGCACTGCTGTGTTGGTTTCTGCTGTTGCATGTGGTGAATCAGACGTTGTATATGTGCATCCCTTCTTCTTTGTCTTTCCTTCCTGTTTAGATCACCGCAGAGCGCTGAGTAGAGTTCCCTTGTATACAGTGGGTTCTCATTATTTGTCTGTCTTATGCATAGTGGTGTCTATGTGCCAGTCTCCTAACTCGTCCCACCCCCTCTTCCCACGTTGATGTCCATATGTTTGATCCCTACATTTGTATCTGTTTCTGCTTTGCATATAGGTTCATCTGTACTATTTTTCTAGATTCCCAATATATTCATTAACATACGGTATTTATTTTTCTTTCTGACTTACTTCACTGTGTATGACAGCCTCTAGGTCCGTCCACATCTCTGCAAATGGCACAATTTTGTTCCTTTTTATGGTAAATGGATTTAATGACTCATTCTCATGAGGGAGCGCTCACCTCATGGGGAGCTTTGGGGTCTCTCCATAAGGGGTATAAGAAAGAACTTACAGGATTTAGGCTTTGGTTGGATAATTTGCTTGGGGGGAGGGGTTTTCAAGGAAGCAGGGATTTGCCCAGGATTGGGTGCTCACAGGAGGCAGAGACAGTTCTGTGGTTGCGTAGATAGCTCAGAAGGCGGTGTGACAGACTTCCCCAGTGGTGCAGTGGATAAGAGTCCACCCGCCAGTGGAGGGGACACGGGTTTGATCCCTGGTCCGGGAAGATCCCACGTGCTGCAGAACAAGTAAGCCTGGGTGCTGCAACTCCCGAAGGCCGCACACATAGAGCGCTGCAGCGAGAGGGGCCACCTCGATGAGAAGCCCGAGCTCCGCATCCGAGAGCAGCCCCTGCTCACCGCAGCTAGAGAAAGCCTGCGCAAAGCAGTGAAGACCCAGCACAGCCTGGAATAAACAAGCTCCAAAAAAAAAGAGAATTAAAATAAATGACAAAATTTATGAAAAAAAGAAGAAGGAGGTGTGACTCGAGTCAGATATGCTGTGGTTAATAAAGAAGCCATAGTCCCTCAGCATCAGCCGGGGGACAGGAGTACTGGGGACCCTGCAACAGGCCTTGGTTTTGTCTGTTTGGACAAAATTATAAAGGAATCCTGGTTTTGTCTCACTTCATCACTGTTCTAGTGTTACCTTGTGCAGGTCGTCCTGTGAGATTGTTTCTGTCCAGCCAGAGGACAGCGTGGCCTCTGTGAGCACCAGGCGAGCATCTAACAGCAGTGAAGCCTGGCTCACGGCGCCAGGCCCGCTCCTAGGGGTCAGCATCACTTTTCTTTTTTTCACTGGGGAGGAGTTGAGTCTTAGACAGATGGGTGTTGGCCAGGCAGAGGAAAATAGAGACGTCGAAGAGCATAGAGATCGAAGCTCTTGAGATTGAAGTGTTAGGGGAACTTGACCTCTAGTGGGGGCTAGGTAGAATTCTGGAGAGGTTGTCAGGGAACAAAGCAGGAATGGTCCTGCGGGTTTTAAAGTGGGGAAACTGACATGCTTTGAGTTTGTATTTTAGAAAACTCCCCAGGGACTTCCCTGGTGGTCCAGTGGTTAAGAATCCACCTGCCAATGCAGGGGACATGGGTTTGATCCCTGCTTTGGGAGGATTCCCCCATGCCGTGGGGCCATCAGGCCTGTGAGCTGCAACTATTGAGTCCACGGTCTAGATCCCGTGCTTTGCAACAAGAGAAGCTGCTGCAATGAGAAGCCAGCTTGCTGCAACTCGAGAAAGCCTGTGTGCAGCCTTGAAGACCTAGCACAATCAGAGATAAATAAAAATTTAAAGAAAAAGAAAAGTCCCCAGCAGCTGTGGGGGGAGACAGGCTGGCAACAGACGGAAAGTCTGTTCCGTTTTCTTCCTGTTGGCCGCAGCCCTTGCTCACCTGACCTGGCACAGAACGTCCTTATTGTTTTGCCCGCTTCTAGTCTGGCCACCTCCCCTGTCCAAGTGTTTATGCTGTGGCCAGGGTGATTTTTCAGAATCACAAGTGTTACCCTGTCACTTTGTTACTTGAAACTTTGATTCTCCATCTGCCACAAGGTAAAACATGACACACAGTGGTAGGACACACCTCACCTTTCCTGATCAGATCACACTGCTCCAGATCTATCCCTGCCAACCGGATATCTCTGTTTGGTTGTCTCAGAGTGACCTCAGGCTTCCCTGGTAGTTCAGCTGGTAAAGAATCTGCCTGCAGGGCTGGAGACCTGGATTCGATCCCTGGGTTGGGAAGATCCCCTGGAGAAGGGAATGGCCAGTATTCTGGCCTGGAGAATTCCATGCACAGAGTAGCTTGGCGGGTTACAGTCCATGGGGTCTCAAAGAGTCAGTCAGACACAACTGAGCAACTTTCCCTTTCAGAATGACCTCAAATTCATTATTTCCGAAACTGCACTCTAGATAACCTTCCCCAATTTTCTGACAAGCCATCCCTCCCCTGCCCCCCGCCCCCAAGTCAGTGGATGGTGCCCGTTTCCCCTTGGTTCATGAGTAAAAAAGATTGGAGTCATCATGGAACTGCCCTTGCACTCACCCTTTCTGCGATCAATTACTCAGACTTTAGATTGTACCTGGAAAATATTTCTGGAATATATTTGCGTTCCTCCACCTCCACGGCTGCTGACTCAGTCCACGCTCAGGTCATCCGTGATCTGAGCCAGGGCGCTAATCTGCCTGCTGAGCTCCGCAGTGGTGCTTCCCTCCCCAAATCCAGTTCTCACACCGAAGCCAGAGGTTTGGGAAAGGTGCCTAAGCCCATGTTACTCCCTGGTTTAATGGCTTTTTATTGCTGGAGTAGGAAATGGCAACCCACTCCAGTATTCTTGCCTGGAAAATTCCACGGACAGAGGAGCCTGGCGGGCCTCAGCCCATGGGGTTGCAAAGAGTCGGACACAATTGAGCACACACACTCTATTGCTGTTAGGAAAATAGCGAAGTTCCTCTCACGGGGCCCACCCGGCCCTGCCTGCTCCACCCTGCTTCTCCAGTTTTGCTTCCCCCAACTCTTTCCCTTCTCCCCACCTCCCTCTCAGTTCCTCCAGCCACCCTGAGCCTGCCTCCCCTGGGGCCTTTCAGCAGGCCAACCCCTCCCGAGATGCTTTCTGCCTCCCCTCCTTGTCTGATCAGCTCCATGTCATCCCTCAGACGAACTTCTCCACTTGATGTTCTTTATTGAGACCCTGCTCGATGTATGGCGACTCTGTTGTAGTGCCAATGTAGAAGTGAATGAAGCAGGCACACGCGGCGCTCTTGTGGGGCACGTAATGGGGGAAGCAGCCAGGAAACAAACCCGCAACGTACCTGACACCTGCTCTGGTGGGCGCTGCCGCAGGAGTGTGGAGGGAGTTGCCCCGTGAGCTGGGATGCCCAGGGACGGTCCCACCCAGAAGGTCAGTGCTGGGGAGGAAGTAAGCCTGAGGATGGACAGGGGAAACAGTGTCCCAGGCAGAGGGTACAAAGGCCCTGGGGCAGGACCTGGCCTGGCTGGTCCAGGAGTAGCAAGACCCCGGGGGAAAGAGGAGGAGAGGAGCTCTTGTGAGGACCCAGCTTTCAGTGTCAGCGAGATGGAAGCCTCTGGGGGCCTTGGAATGGAAGACACATCCACTGTCTTGGGGTGGAACAGGATCCTCTCAGCGTCTGTGCTGAGAACAGGCTGTAGGGGGCAGCATGGAGGCAGGGAGACGTGCTCTCGGAATAGCTCAAGTCAGATGTTGGGGGCTTGGATCAGGATTGTAGTGGTAGAGATGCTGGGAAGCCATGATTCTGGATACACTGAAGGCTGAGCTGATAGAGCGTATTGACAGATCAGATGTGCGCTAAGAGAGAGGAGTCGTAGATGGCACCGAGGTTTTTGGCTTGTGTCAGATGTGGCTTCTTCAAGGAGGCCTCTCCAGCACCTGCAGGCAAGATACAGCCTCTGTTCCATGTTCCTGTGACACTCTGTGCGTCTCCTTTGTGGTAATCAGCCCAGGTGTAGTTCAGACATGTTGTTTAATGTTTGTCTTTCCTCAGAATAAAAACAAAGCAGGGACCTGTCTACTTTAGTGCCATTCACAGTATAGACACACAGTGAGCATGTGTCGGATGGTTAAAGTGATTAATGCTCAGCCGCTAAGTCGTGTCTGACTCTTTTCGACTCCATAGACTGTGGCCCACGAGGCTCCTCTGTCCATGGGATTTCCCCAGGCAAGAATACTGGAGTGAGTTGCCATTTCCTTCTCCAGAAAATGATTAGACCTGAATACAAGTGGTCAAGATGATACTTCCTAATGAGGTCTTAGAATTCTGGTGTTCTGCTTTGCTGGTTTTCAGCATTCTGTATGTGTTAGAAACCAGACCAGGGGCTGTAAGGCTGAAATTCTGTTGTGCAAATTATAGAAGTTCATCTGATTTCTCAACTAAATCCAAAAATTCCCCCCCTCCCCACCCCGCCCTGCCACCATTGTCATGAAAGCAGGTCACAGGTCACAAGATCACCTCTTAGGAAAGCCGGTGTTTTCCTGAGGGCCCTGGCCTGACCAGCCTACTTATTGCATCTTCACAGCTGTACCCCAGAGAGCAGAGCCCAGCTTCTGATCTGAAATATTTTGAAGGCAAATGCCAAGCTGCTTTCCTATTTTTAATTTGCATTTCTAAAATCACAAGTGAGACCGAACATTGTCTGCTCACACTCGTGGATATTTTTAGTGCAAATCCACTCTCCCATGTCACTACCCTACTGGGTTGTTGTCTTTTTTTTGTTTGGTTATTTGTATTTTTATTACTGATTGGTAAGAACCTTCTGTATCTGCAATAGTGATCTGTTGCTTCGCTATTTGTTGCAGTGTTTTCTTTCAAGCTGTTGCTTGTCTTTCAGTGTAGCTTGTACCGTCCATTTCATAATACAGAAGTGGTGACTCTTCAGGTTGTAGAGTCTTGACAATGTAACTTTATGGCTTGTGGTTTTTGGGTAAAGCTTTGAAAGGCCATTCTTAATCCTTATAGCATTTTCTTTTAGCACTTCTGTGGATTTGGCTTTATGGTTAGATCATTCATCTATCTTCATTGTTTTGCACGTCATAAGATGGCAGTTTTAACTTATCTTTTTCAAAGCTTATTTATTTGGCTGCCCTGAGTCTGCCTTGCTGTGCGTGGGCTTTCTCTAGTTGTGGGCGAGCAGGGGCTACTCTCTAGTTGCGGTGCACAGGCGTCTCATTACAGTGGCTTCTGTTGTGGAGCGTGGACTCTCGGCATGAGGGCTTCAGTAGTTGCTGCATGTGGGTTCAGTAGTTGTGACTGGCAAGCTCTAGGCACTTGGGCTCAGTCGTTTTGGCACCTGGACTTAGCTGCCCTGAAGCATGTGGGATCTTCCCGGACCAGGGATCTAACCAGTATCCCCTGCATTGCAAGGCAGATTCTTAACCACTAGATCACCAGGGAAGCTCTTACCTTAATTTTGTCACAAATTATTAGCCAGTTGTCACTACATCATCTGTTGAGTGGTCTGTATTTTCACCATTGATTTGAAATGTCCCTTGTATCACATACCAAATTCTTATATATATTTTAATGCAGTAATGCATATGTCATTCTTGACTTGCAGTTAAATTTTTTTTTTTTTTTTCATTTTGATGTCTGAAAACTTCTGAGTAACAAAATTACTCAGTTGTGGATTGATTCAGACCTCCCATAGCTTGCTTCACAGGGGAAGGGTAGATTTATGGCAGGTTATCAGAATTTTTTGTCCATGTGAGCAGCTGTGCTCCAGGCAGAAGGAAAAGGAAGGAATACTAGCAAGAGACATGTTGTGCGTCTGAAACCGCCCCTTTTCATCAGGAAAGCAGTAGCTTTTTGGGAAGGCCTACCCTGTAGACTTCCACGCACTTCTCATCAGCTAAGGTTAGAACACATGGCTCTGCCCCTGGGTGCAGAAGAGTGTGCACCTAGTAGCGCAGATTGATGCCTGAAACCAAATTGGGGTCCTCTTAGGCGAGGGGGTGAGTGCACATTGGAGAAGGAACTGGAGGATGTGCTACATCCTTCATCTTTTTCCCCTCGAGAATTTCCTCAGACAGTCATTTTTGTAAGGATCATTTTTTATAGTTTTATTTACTTTTGGTTGTGCTGGGTGTTTGTTACTACGCAGGCTTTTCCCTCCTTGGCGGCGAGTGCAGGCTTCTCTCTAGTTGCGGTCCACGGCTTCTCGCAGTGGTGGCTTCTCTTGTTGCCGAGCATGGGCCCTAGAGCACAGGCTCAGTAGTTGTGGCTTAGTTGCTCTGCAGCATGTGGGATCTTTCTGGATCAGGGATCAAACCCGTGTCTCCTGCATTGGCAGGCAGATTCTTTACCACTGAGCAACCAGGGAAAGCTCCCTCAGATGTTGATAGAAGGCTGGCAAGGAGAGGGAGATAATTTATACAGAGTAAGATATTCAGTTTGATGAGTATTGGCAGTTGCATATATCTGTGTACCACCACCTGAAACAAGATATAAAATACTTCTGGGTCTCCAAAAAGTTCCCTTGTATCTCTAGTTGGTCTCTTTACCAACTAGAGATGGTCGGTTACTCAGCAACCATTTTTCTGATTTGGGCTCTCACAGGTTTCCCAATTCTGGAATGTCATATAAACGGAATCATACAAAATGCATTCTTTTTGTGTCTTCTTTCACTCAAGATGGTCTTTGAGATTCATCCATGTTGTGCACATTGTCAAAGATAAAGCTGGATGCCAGTTAAAGTGGAAAGGTCAGATATTTTAGTAAGTAATAACTATTGCAACAGGGAAAAGAATCTAGCATGAACTAAACTCAACTCTGATTTGTACAGAGGGTGTGCGAAGGGGAGAATGAGGGAGGAAGCAGGGGGACAAGGCAGGAATCAGTAGAATCAGAGAAAAATTATAGAAAGTGTGAAAAGGGGAGTTAGTCCATGTGAAACCATCTGGATTTGCTAACTGGGAGACAGCAAGGCTCTATCTTCAGGTGTTGCCTGGAACAAACAGTAAATTCTTCTAGAGTTTTCTCAGGTCGTCCCCCTATGGGGGGGACTGGAGACATCCTTAGGGGTGTGGCCTCAAGCTGTTAGAAACTATGTCAGTGTTTGCTCAGGTCTTTATATTATAGGCCAAGACCAAGGTCTAGTCCAGGAGGGCTCGTTGGAACCTGGCTAGAGTTTGGTCGAGGAGAGAATCTTTGTCACTGTAAAATGGCTTGCTCCTTTGTGTGTTGTGTGAATACACCATGATTTATTCATCCATTCCACTGATGATGAACATTTGAGTTGTGTCTAGTTTTTGGCCATTCTGAATAAATGGCAATGAACATTTTTATATAAGCCTTAAATTTCTCTTGGATCCAAGAGTAAAATTGGTTAGTCATAGGGTGAGTATGCATTTAACTGCAGACAAATTTCCAAAGTGGTTTATCAAATTGTACTTCCCACCAGCAATGTGCCAAAGCTCCGGTTGCTCCATATCCTCGTTTAACATTTGTCAGTGGGTGAGCAATAGCGTCTCATTATGGCCTTAAATGGCATTTCCTTGGTGACAGATGTATACTTATTGGCTTTTCCTACATCTTCATTTGTGAATTACCTATTAAAGCCCTTGCCTATTTTTATTGATGATGATAATGTTGATTTTTGACTTGTTAGAGTTCATTGTATATTTTGGATAGAGATACTTTTTCAGATGGATGTGTTTTACATATACATACACATATAGGAAAATGTGGTGGTGTGTGTGGTCATTTTGTCACTAAATTGTGACCAACTCTTTGCAACCCTATGCGCTGTAGCCTGCCAAGCTCCTCTGTCCATTCTCCAGGCAAGAATACTGGAGTAGATTGCCATTTCCTTCTCTAGGGGACCTTCCCAACTTGGAGATCGAACCCTGGTCTCCTGCATTGCAGGCAGATTCTTTACTAACTGAGCCACCAGGGAAGCCCAACATAAAGGAACATGAGCTGCCTTGGCTCTCTGGGTACAAATCCAGCTGGCAGCACTGGTATAGGTCTATTTCTGTTTCATCAATCTATTTTTCCACCTTTATGCTGAGACCACACTGTTTTGATTACTTCAACTTTATAGCGGGTCTGAAAATTAAGTAGTATTAAGCAGTTTTAGTTCTCCAACTTCACTCTTCTTTTGAAGATTTGTTTGGGCTATTTTAGATAGCCCTTTGTGTTTCCATTGTAGAATCAATTGTTAGTTTCTTACAAAAAAAGAAAAGATGGCTAGGGTTTTGACTGGGAGTTAGTTAGAAACTTAGCATTATTCAGGTCCATGGCATCCTGTTACTATGTTCTGTGTTATAGTAATTACATTTTCTGGTTTTGTTGTTAAAAAGTTAGATATGGGACATTACACCAAGGGGACTGACTTGATTCTCCTAGTTATTTCACTCTCTGTGAATGTAGGTTCCTTTTCCATTTACACTTTGTCCCCTATTCAATGACTTCTTACAAGCAAGACAGTAGATTGTAGATCATATTACTCCTTATAAAGTAATTAGATGTTACATGAAGCCAAGAGGCCAGTCTCCTTTGGGAGGAAACTATCCTGTGAGTCTTCTTAGTTATTCAGACCCAGTTTTTCAGGTGGTTGATCCCTTAAGGTCTGCTGATCTACTCAGGAAAGCAACAAGAAGCTTTCCAGAGTTCCCAAGAAGGAAGCGAATCCAGACTCTGTTTAAGTACAGAGTCTGTTGCCCTCAAGACTTTGCTTCCTGTCTTCCATTTATAAACCAAGAGTGAAACCAACAGGAAATAGAAACCAAAAATTGAAACTAAAAGATGTGAAAGAACAACAATAAATTTAAAAATGAGAGCAATATCTTAAAGACCACAGGGCTTCCCTGGTGCCTCTGACAGAAAAATATCTGCCTGCAGTGCAGGAGACCTGGGTGGGATCCCTGGATTGGGAAGATCCTCTGGAGAAGGGAATGGCTACCCGTTCAGTGTTCTGCCTGGGGAATTCCATGGACAGAGGAGCTTGGCGGGCTACAGTCCATGGGTTTGCAAAGAGTCGGACACAGCTGAGTGACTTAACTCTTTCACTTAAAGACCACAAGCAGTGTACAGTTAAAATCCCTAACTGAGGAGTTCAGGTTTTTTTAAGCATGAGGCACCTGTTCTCCTTGCTTGGCCCTGCAATAAACCTTTCTCTGCTTTAAGAAAAAAAAAGAAAGAAAAATCCCAGACTTGAAAAATTAAAAAAAGAAATCTTTTAAATTATTTATGTATTTTTTGGCTGTGCCAGGTCTTAGCTGCGGCACAAGGGATCTTTTATTTCAGTTGCGGCATGAGAACTCTTAGTTGAGGCATGTGGAATCTAGTTCTCTGACCAGGGATTGAACCTGGGCCCCCTGCATTGGGAGTGCAGAGTCTTAGCCACTGGACCACCAGGAAAGTCCCCCAAACTTGAAAATTAATGCTGAGAATACTCATTGACCTTTTTTTTTTTTTTTTTTTTGCAATTGCTGCTGCTGCTGCTGCTAAGTCGCTTCAGTTGTGTCTGACTCTGTGCGACCCCATAGACGGCAACCCACCAGGCTCCCCCATCCTTGGGATTATCCAGGCCAGAACACTGGAGTGGGTTGCCAATATATGGAATTACATATCTACATATGCATCTGTGGGCTTCCCTCATGGCTCAGCTGGTAAAGAATCTGCCTGCAATGTGGGAGACCTGGGTTTGATTTCTGAGTTGGGAAGATCTCCCAGAGAAGGGAATGACTACCCACTCCAGTATTCTGGCCTGGAGAATTTCATGGACTGTGTAGTCCATGGGGTCGCAAAGAGTCAAAACACAACTGAGCGGCTTTCACATACATATTCATCTATAAGTAGTTAAACAATACACACACACACACACACACACACGACAAATACGTACCATTTAAGCACCTGAAACATTGGGTGGGCATGCATGCTCAGTTGCCTCAATGTCCAACTCTTTGCAGCCCCATGGACTATAGCCCGCCAGGCTCCTCTGTCCTTGGGATTCTCCAGGCAAGAATACTGGAGTGAGTTGCCACGCCCTCCTCCAGGGGATCTTCCCGACCCTGAGGTTGAACCTGCAACTCCTGTGTTTCCTGCCTTGCAGGCAGATTCTTTACCAGTGAGCCACTGGGGAAGCCCTGAAACGTTGTGGGTGGGGTCTGAATCCACATTGGTAAGTAGGTTTGTAAAGTAGTCAAATTAATTTCCCTGAAGGTTCCACAGCTTGAACAAACTAGTACTTAGGGTTGTTTTGAGGGTGCTGTGTGTCTCTATTTGTCAGGCATTTGAATAAATGCCTGGCACGCAGTAAGCACATGATGAGTCTCCAGGAGAAGTGAAACGAACCAGCCGCTGCCTTGTTCCTGCTAGTCTGAGACAGCAGGGAGGGCCCCTTCCCGTTCCCTGAATCCTCAGATGAAGAAATCCCTGTTGGAGGGCGTTTCACAATTTTCCATGAATTTTCCAGTATTGCAATTGACATTCATGCAAATAGGACAGAATCAGTAAATGTTTCTTTAACGAATAGATGGTTGGGCCAGATCAGTGTTTCTCACAGGAGGAATGTGAGATGGTTTTAGGTGGGACAGAGATAGATCTTTTAAATGTTAATAGTTAGGTATTTGTTACAGTGTGTGTTAGAAGGAAATACTAGATAGCACATCAGAGCTGAGTACTAAGAAAATTGAGTTTATTTAAAGACCTATTACTTTGGGGAGAGGTTGTTGGGGAGGGAAGGATTGAGAGTTTGGGGTTAGCAGGTACAAGCTAGCATATATAGGATGGATAAGCAGTGAGGTCCTACTGTATAGCCCGGGGAACTGTATTCAGTATCCGGTGATAAACCATAATGGACAAGAGTGTGAAAAAGAATATATTAATAGATATATGTATAGCTGAGTCACTTTGCTGTATAGGAGAAATTAATATAACATTGTAAATCAGCTACACTTCAGTAAAATAAATTTTTGAAAAAGACATATTACTTTGACTAGGTGGTACGTGAGTGTCATGAACATTTTGAAAGCAGCAGTAGGTTGGATGAAGACTGATTGAGTGACTCTTTCAGGTCTTTCCATATCTGAGATTGTTGACTCTTCGATTCTGAGTTTGAAACATGAAATCATGATATTCAAATGGAAGGGATGTTTTCTGAGTTTGGGAAACGAGTGCGATCGTGGACATGACAGCAGACCTAGGTGCACAGAACCAGGGAGATCTCCGCTGTTAACATTTCAGTATCTACTTTATACGTCTTACACGTTCATTCTAACAAACTTCGGGATGTCCTGTCCATGTAATCTTGTAGCCTATCTTGTCGACCTGATAGTATAAGTCCAGTTCAGTGGTCTTATTAAAAAAAAAAAAATCTTTATGTTCATTCCTAATTATTTCCTAAGGATAAAATCCTGGTAAGTGGGACTGTTAGCCATTGTGTTCACACGTAACTCTGGCTCTTTGTACCTGTTGCCACAGTGCCTTGAAGCATGACTGCCAGTTACCAGTTTGGGCAGTGGTGCCCCAGGGCCCTCTTCTCATCCCTCTCCAAAGCCAGGTTCTACTGAAAAAGAGTTTTATTGCAGATTTGGTAGGAGCACTGCTGCTCTCTGTTTTTGCTTTCGTCTTCATTTTGGTTTTTTTGTGATCATCAGTAAGGCTGAGCTTTTCGTTTGTTCACTGGCCAGTTGCTGCTTCTTTTGTGAATGGTTCATTTTTGTCCTTTACCCATTCTTCTGCGATACTCGTTTTTTCCCTTATTAATGAGCCCTTTACATTGTAAGGATATTAGCACTTTGTGACTTGTTACGCATTATTTTTCTAGTGTAATATTTGCTTTTTATGTTTGGTTATGAAGTCCAAAGTTACTGCTGCTCTTTTTTTTCTTAATGAGTTTTTTGGCTGCACTGGGTCTTTGTCGCGGCTCTCGGGCTTTCTCTGGTTGTGGGTGCAGCCTTCTCATCGCAGTGGCTCCTCTCGGTGTGGAGCCTGGGTTCTAGGGCACGCGGGCTTCAGTAGCTGTGGCACGAGGTATCCGTTGCTTCATGGGCAAACTTCCTGTTGCTCTTATTGTAAAGACAGTATTAATTTTTTGATGGGAATAGTTAATTTAATTAAAAAAGAAACAATAGCATCATTTAAAAATGGCAAATATTCCTCTCGTTAGCCACTTCATTGCTAAATGTTAACGTTGGGAGAGTCCCTTATAGTCATGGCGGTTTGTCACAGTTTGGTACTATGTTTTTTGTAATTTTATTTTTTATTTATTTTTAAGCTAATTTTCATTGGAATATAGTTGCTTTACATTGTGGTGTTAGTTCCTACCATACAGCAAAATGAATCAGGCATACATATACCGATGTCGCCTCCCTTTTGGACTTCCTTCCAATTCAGGTCACCACAGAGCGTTGAGTGGAGTTCCCTGTGTATACAGTAGGTTCTCATGAGTTGTTTTGTACATACTATTAATATCGTGTGTATGGCAATCCCAGTCTCCCAGCTCCTCCCACCATTCTCCCATCCCCTGCTTGGTATCCATACATTTGTTCTCTGTGTCTGTGTCTCCATTTCTGCTTTGCAAATAGGATCATCTCTACCGTTTTTCTAGATTCCACATGTATGCATTAATACACAGTATTTGTTTTTCTCTCTCTGACTCACTTCATTCTGTGTGACAGTCTCTAGGTGCATCCACATGTCTACACATGACCCAATTTCACTCCTTTTTATGGCTGAGGAATAGTCCATTATTTATAGGTACCACATCTTCTTTACCCTCTCCTCTGTGATGGACCCTTAGGTTGCTTCTGTACTATTTTTTAAAATCAAAGTATAGTTGATTTATGTTATTGGTAGTTTCCGATGTACAGCAAGGTGATTTCAGTTATACATATATATGTGGCAGTACTATCTGAGCCATTCTGTGATGCACGTGGTCTTGGATTTTAACTTTTCTGGAGTCAGATGTGTCTTAACTCTCAACATTACTTGCAGTCGCTGTCAAGTGACATTAGAGGTGTCCTTACCTGTGCAAGCAGACACAGATTCCTGGTGGCATGGCCTGCTTGGAAAGCTGTGACCTCAGCCCCCAGTGCTTTAGTCCACCTACCTTTTAAGGCCATTTGAAGAAAGAACACAAATCCTGTTTGCTGTTGAAAATCATTCCTTGATATCATCTGATGAGATCAAGAAAGAGCCAGTAGCCAAACTTCCAGGCTGAGGGTCAGCTTCTTGGAAGAAAATCTCAGAGAGAATGTTGGAGATCTCTTAAGAAATGCACCCGCAGGGGCTTCGCTGGTCGCTCAGTGGTTAAGACTCTGCCTGCCAATGCAGGGGCCATGGGTTCAATCCCTGATCCGGGAAGATCCCACCTGCCATGGAGCAGCTAAATCCGTGTGCCACGACTATCGAGCCTGTGTTCTAGAATCCGGGAGCCACAACTACTGAAGCCTGCATGCCGGGAGCCCACGCTCTGCAATGAGAGAAGCCAGTGCAATGAGGAGCTTCTGCACAACTAGAGAGTGGCCCCTGCTGTCTGCAGCTAGAGAGAAAGCCGCGAGCAGCAGTGAAGACCCAGCACAGGCGAAATAAATATATAAACAAATATTAAAGGAAAGAAATACATCCTCACCAATGCCCTCGGTGACACAGAGGTCAGTATTGTGTGGAAAGGCACAGATATCCTGAAAGTGAAGGCTTAGACCGCTTACCTCACTCTTTTTTCTGTCTGTACAAGAGAGAGGGAGATGATGACACTCTGGTCCAATAAAGGAGCCTTTTCAATAATTACAAAAGTAAAATTCTAAGCAATTAAAAAAGAAACATTCACTGGTAGTGTTTTTTAAATTTCTTTTTTCAATCTTGAAATTGATGGTGTCTTATATGACGAAATATAGTGTATGTGTTATGAACCTCTTGCCATCCCCAGTTCTTTTAGTTTATAGGTTTCTTTCTTTTTTTTTTTTTTCCTTCGGCCGCCCTATGCAGCCTGTGGGATTTTAGTTCCCCTGCATTGGGGGTGTGGAGTCTTTTTTTGTGTGTGTGTATTAAAGTTTTATTAAAGTATAAAGGAGATAGAGAAAGCTTCTGACATAGGCATCAGAAGGGGGCAAAAGAGTACCCCCGGGGGTGTGGAGTCTTAACCACTGGACCATCGGGGAAAGTCCCCTAGTTCCTGTTATAGATGACTGGTTAGTATTCATTGTGGAGGCGCACTGTTACCTACTCAGCTGCATTGGCGGCCTGTAAATCCTGAATCACGGTGCTCACCTCCCTTCGGACTTCCCAGGAGGGGGCCCAGCAGCGCCCTCTTCCTTCTCTTCCTAGCAGTGTGTTAATTCGGCTTTTTATCTTGGCTGCTCTCCCAGGCTAAGCTGTGAGATCCTTTTTAACTCCAAGGCATGGTAACCACCGGCAGTTGTCTGGATTTGAGGACTGGGCAGAGACATGTGATGGTAGCCTTAGGAAGCAGGAGTCATGGGAACTAGTGATCGGGGGTCCTTGTGTTATGTCTGTGTGTCTCCCCAAGTGACTGGGGGGTCCTTGGGTTATGTCCATGCATCGCCCCACCTTTTTGTACCGCCGAACAACACTGACTGCGCCCTGAGTGCTGTGGGATCCATCCCAGGCTCCTGCCAGGCCCTGTATGACCTGAGTCCACTTCTCTCTCCAACCTCCTCTCCAGTTTCTCCTGTTTCCTTACTCTCCTCCAGCCCTCCCTATTTCCTGCTTCTGGAACATTCCACGTCCATCCCCACCCCAGAGCGTTTCTGCCTGCGGTTCCTCCTGTCTTGAATGCCTTTTGCACAGCTGCCCTTCTCTAGTTCTCTAGGACTCAGCTCAGCCATGCCCTGGAAGAGAGGCTTTCCCTTTCACCTCTGCTGTAGCTCCTCCATTCACCATATAAGTACATCCCTCGTTTGTCGTGATCTCTGTCTATGTCGCTTCTCGGTTTTGTTCACCACTGTAATCCAATGCCCAGCACTCAGCAGACAATAAATACCGCTAGACACTCAGTAAACATTGCTGGACTGAATCAATAGTATGAAATCAACTGATAATGCTGAGTTGGAAGGAATAGAAACTGCTCCTTGTTATCCAAGAGGGCACTAGTGAATCCAGCAGGGAACACTTGGAGGCAAATTGATCAGCTTTTCAGCAGTTGGAGCTTCTTGGTGGTGGGGCGTGTGCCTTCTCTGTGGGGAGTAGTCAGCAGTAGTTCAGTGTTGTCGACAGGATTCTTGCCCTGGATGTTGGGGCAGGAACAGTTTGACCTGTGTTCTCATCACATCTACATCATCTACTGGTCTTGCTTCAACTGCACATATGACTTTTACCACTAGATGGCGAGAAATGGCGAGAAATGATTCCTAAACCAGTGTTTCTTTTTTTTTTTTTTTTCTTTTTGATAATTGCTTGTGGGATCTTAGTTCCCCCACCAGGGATTGAACCTATGTCTATTGCAGTGGAAGCTCAGAGTTGCTAGTCTACCGCTGGACTGCCAGGGAGTTCCCAAGAACACTTTTTTCATAGCGCTTATATACCCAACATACATTGAAACAGAAGTTTCACAAAAGCAGTCCTGACTTCTCCAATATAGTATGATGCTGCTATTTTCTGCTTTACTGTGTTCTACTTCATTTTTTAAAATGGAGATTTGCAAACTATTACATTGATTTTGTGATATGAATGGGTCACAACTCATTGTTTGAAAAGCGCTACTTTCATTGGCCGAGATGCATGTCTTAGTTCACCAACCAGGAATTGAACCCTTGCCTTTAGCAGTGAAAGCATGAAGTCCTAAGCACTGGACCTCCAGGGAATTCCTGAGAATCACTGTTTTGGACAGCTGAGCAAGTTTGCTTTGTAAAACTCTGTGGCTCTGCTGTTCTCCTTGGACAGTCTGGGCTTTTAGCAAATTGTGCTCCTTAGTACTTTGTGTGTTGGTGTGTTGAGTTGCTGCCTCGAGTAGCTCCACACATGTGCCTCCTTGTGATGCCTGTGGATGTGCAGACATGGGTGCAAGAGATCGGGGGGCATGTTTGTACAGAATTCAGCAGCTATTGCCGTTAAGGCAGCAGTAAGCCTTGATGGTGGGGGCTTCCCAGGTGGCACAGTGGTAAAGAATCTGCCTGTCAGTGCAGGAGATTCAGGAGACACAGGTTTGAGCCCTGGGTTGGCACGATCCCCTGGAGTAGGAAATGGCAACCCACTCCAGTATTCTTACCTGGGAAATCTCATGGACAGAGGAGCCTGGTGGGGCTACAGTCCATGGGGTCGCAAAGAGTTGGGACGTGACTGAGTGACTGAGCCCATAAGCCTTGTTGGTAGGTATGAAGAAAAGAAAAGATGTAAATGTGTGTCTGGGAGCTTAGAACTTAACTGGGTGACACCATACACGCACACACACACTCGCTTTAAGTTTCAGCTTACCAGGCAGTGTGGAGTGGGTGTATCATGTGGGATATCACTTAGGATGCTTAAGGTTGTAAGTAACAGAAGCCTGACTCAATTTGATGTAAGTGGTAAAGACATTTGTTATCTCACTAAATTTTCCTTGTGAGGTAGAGAAGGCTCTGGGCCCCTGAGGGGTGTGGTATGGCCCTAGGGATCCAGATTCCTTCCCTGACTTCTCATTTGTCCTGAGGCTGGTTCCATTCATGATTGCCAGAGATTTCCAGTGGTAATCAGGGCTTTAGCTCTCCGGCTTGGAACACAATATCTATCATTCTTGTAGTGTAGACTAGGGTTGAGAACCTTTAGGCTACCCTGGCATTTTCCAAATTGGAGCTGTTTTATTTGTTCCTGGTTTCTCCACCACAGCCTCCTTAAGGGACATGAAAGGACTGACAGACAGAGTCAGGAGAAATACTTTGTTAGTTATTAGTGATATTTGCTATTTATTTTGGGGTCTCCCTTCCCCTGGACACAAAACTTTTGTTTGAGCAGAGTTACCTGACTAGCTCCGGCCAGTGAGTTTGCTGTGTGAATAAATGTTCAAAGAGCTGTATGAAATACAAGGTGAGCTTACGTGCTGTTTAGGGTCCTGGGAAAGGAATTAATGATATGTGGGAACAGAGAGGTAAGAAATGACTGGTGGGAAGTGTGATGGGAATGACTGTGAATTTAAAGGTGGATGGATGAGTCTGTTTAAACTTGTGCTGGAGCATTGAATGTTATTTGGCTTTTTATTTTTTTAAATTGAAGTGTAGTGGATTTTTTACAGTGGGTTAATTATTGCTTACAACATAGTGATTCAGTTATACATATATGTGTGTGTTTTTTGTGTGTGTATACTCCCACACATACGTTCTTTTTTAAAATACTCTTTCCTGTTATGGTTTAATGTAAGATATTGAATCTAATTCTCTGTGCTATACAGTAGGACTTTGTTCTTTATACATTCTGCATATAATAGCCTACATCTGCTCACCCCAGCCTTCCTCTCCATCCTTCCACCAATGCCCTCCCTTTGAAAACCACCAGTCTGTTCTCTATGTCCACGATTCTGTTTCTGTTTCACCAGTTCAGTTCAGTCGCTCAGTCATGTACGACTCTGCGACCCCATGGGCTGCAGCACGCCAGGCTTCCCTGTCCATCACCAACTCCCGGAGCTTGCTCAAACTCATATCCATCGAGTTGGTGATGCCATCCAACCATCTCATCCTCTGTTGTCCCCTTCTCCTTCTGCCTTTAATCTTCCCCACCATCAGGGTCTTTTCCATTGAGTCAGTTCTTTGCATCAGGTGGCCAAATTATTGGAGTTTCAGCTTCAGCATCAGTCCTTCCAATGCGTATTGAGGACTGATCTCCTTTAGGATTGACTGGTTTCATCTCCTTGCAGTCCAAGGAACTCTTAGGAGTCTTCTCCAACACCACAGTTCAAAAGCATCAGTTCTTCGGTGCTCGGCTTTCTCTATAGTCCAACTCTCATATCCAAACATGACTACAGAAAAAACCGTAGCCTTGACTAGACGGACCTTTGTCGGCAAATATTTCTGTTTCATAGATAGGTTCATTTGTGTCATAGTTTAGATTCTAAATTTAAGTGATATCACATGGTATTTGTCTTTCTTTTTCTGACTTCACTTATTATGATAGCCTCCAGTTACATGATTTGGCCAGAGATAAATCCCTGGATCCTTGATCTGGTTCCTGGGAACTTGCCCATGGAACCTGGCCTGACCCTACTCTCTAATCACCTGTTTCCTTTTTCATCTCTTTCAGGTTTGCAGTGAGCATTGGCTACTGGCAGGACCCTTACATCCAGCATTTGGTGAGACTTTCTAAAGAGAGGAAGGCTCCTGAAATTAACAGAGGCAAGTGCCCAGCTCCCTCCCCTACTTCTCATGAATCCCTGGGGTTCTAGGAATTCATTCTTAAAAAGAGAGTTCTGGGGTGTACTGTCTTCACCAGAGTGTGGAAATGCTCGTTTCCCAACTTCCACACCAGCACAGTGTATTATGAAACTTTTAATCTTTATTTCTCTGGTACATGAAAAATGGTGTTTTACATTCCTCTTATTTTAAGGTGTGGTTAAAACTCATTATTCTGCGTTTAAAAGCCACTTACATATCTTTTACTGTGAGTTGTCTGTTCATGTAGGGGGTTATTTTTGTTGTTGTTGCCCTATTTGTTAGTAACACTGTTAGGTTCTGCAAGTAATTTCTAGCAAGGAAGTCAAAGGATTTGAGACAGGAGTGTGACTTAGTTGCAGCCAGATTGGGAAATTGACCACTGACCATGATTCTTGAGGGCTGGGGGGAATCTTGGCGTTGAAGATGGGTCCTGTAGGTGGGTTCTATAAGAATTGCAAAGAAATGTGTAAATGGTGGTTCCTGAAGAGAAGGACATGGTAGTTAATGTTGAACTGAGGGTAAGATTGGGCAGCAGTCAGCCTGGGCAAGGCCTGGCCAAGAGGCCTTCCTGAAGCCTGCCTCCGCCGCTGTGCAGACAGATTTCCCAGGGAATGTTCTGGAGGCAGGCAGCCGCCGATCTTCATAGTCCTGGGCCGCATGGCAGCCCCCTTCCTTCTTCCTCTCCCGGGTCCACATCTCTAGAATGGGGACCTCTAGCCCAGGAGGAGAGCACTGCCCAAACGTCTGAGGTGAGAACATTTTTCCCTCAAATTGAATCCATTGTGGATGATATTCTGCAGAATACAATAAAGATGATTTGCTAGAGGCATTTCCCTAGTGGTCCAGTGGTTAAGACTCCATGCTTCCACTGTAGGGAGCGTGGGTTCGAGCTCTGATTGGGAAACTAAGATCTTGCATGCTTCATGGTGCGGCCAAAAAAAAAAGGTGATTTTCTCGAAAAATAAAATGCAAACACAAGCCCAGAGTATTTGTTTGTTTATAAATCATATAGGAATTATCAGTTGATTATTTATTTGGCTGAACCACACAGCTTTGTGGGATCTTAGTTCCCTGCCCAGGGATCGAACTCTGGTCCCCGGCAGTGGAAACACAGAGTCCTAACCACTGGACTGTTAGGGAATCCCCCCAATTATTTCTCAGCACATTCACTAAAATTTCTCTGTCAAATGACAAAGTTTCTGCATGCTTCTCAAATTTTTCTCTTAAAGCATTCACACCTTGAGTATCAGGCCTTTAGAATAGATAGCTGCTATCTTCCTGTCTCCCTTCTGGGTTTCCCGTTTCCTTTGTTCCAGCTTCTCACCCTAGAGCTTAACAAGTCCATTAATTAGGCCACCACTTGCTGGTATCTCCACTTCCCCGCTCTGCCACCCTCACGTTGGTGATGCCATTTTATAAACAGAGGCTGTAACCCACACAGGATGGAAGTGAAAGGAACAAGATAAGAATCATGGCTCTCTTTGCTTTGACATTCATCTGCCCAACTTCCTGACCTAAAAATGTTATTTTCCATGTGTGCTCAGTCCCTGAATCGTGTCCAACTCTTTGGGACCCTATGGACTGTAGCCAGGCTTTGTCCATTGGATTCTCCTGGCAAGAATACTGGAGTGGGTTGCCATGCCCTCCTCCAGGGGATCTTCCCAACCCAGGGATCGAACCAGCATCTCCTGCTTCTCTTGCATTGCAGACAAGTTTTAGCAGAGTACTCGTTAACTTCCCCTAGAGCCGTGAAAAAGCACCTTTCCAAGAGGACATTCAGATCAGATGTCTTGATAAAAGATACTCGTCTTTCCTAAGTAACAGGACAGGGCATTTTCTTTTTCTTTTTTCTTTTTTTTTAAATTTTTCTTAAACTACCATTTAATTTGTACTTATTTTGGTCCGACCAGCTAAAAAGGGAGAATTTGAAAGTCATTATTTCTCCTGACCCTGAAGAAGGGCAAAGTGTTGTTTTGCTCTCCCTAGCACTCTGGGCTTTGCACGGATTATTCCTGGCGTCACCAAGTGATAGCTTGCCTCTCTGTCTGTCGCTTAGGATACTTTGCTCGAGTCCATGGCGTCAGTCAGCTTACAAAGGCATTTCTACGGAAGACGGAATGTAATTGTCAAATTCTAAATCTTGGGGCCGGGATGGATACCACCTTCTGGATGTTAAAGGTAAATTTCCCCCCTTTTCTCCAGTCATTTTAATTTAGTTTGTTGAAGATGTTCACCTGGTTCAAAAACTTGAAAAAATAGATTAAAACGGGGTGACAGCCTGTCTCCCATCCCCCACAACTTCCATCAGCTCCGTACTTTATCCCACCAGGGCCCTAGTGAAGATATGTGGGTTGTTGCTCACATTTTGCTGCCACAAAAAGGGTTATAATACAATTCCTTGGGTACATTTTCCTCTGCACGTGTGGATATGTATCAGGAGAAAGAACTCTACCAGTAGAACTGCTGAGACAAAAGAAGACATGTGTTTGTAATTTTGATGAGAACTGAAGATTTTATTGTTAGAGTAACAGTGTCTTAGGTAGTAACATCGGGAGATTTGCAAGACTGGGTAAAGATAACATGATCCAAAGCCTTTTTGAAGTCATTCTCTGATTTGATTCCTCAACTGTTCTGTTTGGGGTTGTTCAAGGGCAGGTGGGATTATACTCACTCACAGGTAAAGGAAACTTGGGTCTGGTTAGTGGCAGACCCAGCGCTGAAGTTCTGATCTTTGATTACTGGACTGGATCTTATCACCAAATCTTCTCCCTACAAATATCTCACTGATGGCATTTTTCTTTCTTTCCTTTTTTTTTGGTAGGTTTGTACAGATTTTTCTTGGTTCTTCTATCAGGTGGCAGTAATGGGTATGTGCATTTCTCCAGATTTCTTAACGACAGAGAGCAAGATAAATCAGAAGGTATAGGCTATAAGTCAACCTGCATTATCTATTTTGTCCCCTGTCACATGATAAGAAGGTCTTTGGTCATAAGAACGCTCAACCTTTCTCTTACTCAAAAATGAGTGGCCTCAACATGGCCCTGGTGTTAATAATTTGCTGCTGTATTCCTCCTTCTGGATAAGATAACTGATATTTATGACGTGCTTTTTTTTTTTTAATCTATTTATTTATGGCTGTGCTGGGTCTTCATTGCTGTGCAAGCTTTTCTCCAGTTGTGGCAAGTGGGGACTACTCTCTGGATGCAGGGCCTGGGCTTCTCATTGTGGTGGCTTCTCTCGTTACAGAGCTTGGGCTCTAGGGCACAGGCTCAGTAGTTGTGGCACGTGGACTTCAGCAGTTGCGGCTCCCGGACTTGAGAGCACAGGTTCAATCGCTACCACTCTGTGGCATGTGGGATCTTCCCGGATCAGGGATTGAACCCGTGTCTCCTGAATTGGCAGGCAGGTTCTTTACCACTAAGCCACCAGGGAAGTCCCTATGAAGTGCGGTTACATACGTGACCTCAGGAATTAACATGAGAGCTCTGTTGGGGGAGCTTACACAGATGGGGAATATGGGGTTTTGGAAGCTCTTCCCCCATATTGGACAGCTAGTAGCATTGGGATGTGGGCCAACATTGGCCTCCAGCTGATCAAGTTCCCAATTCCTTCCTCTTTTTTCTGCACACAGCCCTGTGGTCACTTGGGGGGCTCTTTTCTATGGGTTAGTTGTGCCTCTGTAACACCATGACCTTCATGTGGTTCCACTGGAACAGAATGCGGTGTAAAAGAGTGTATCGCCAGCATCAATACGGGCTGCTGGAGACATCCCTCCTCCTGATAACCTTTGGACTTGATCATGCTTTTTTTTTCTTTTTCCCCCATCTAGTAGGTGGTTTAATCATTAATAAATCTGAGATTTTAATTTCTGAGCAAGGTACACTGAGGCATATGTGCCCCTTGCAAGAAAAAAAGACAAGAGGCTTTCCCAGCGGCTCAGTGAATAAGAATCCGCCTGCCAAATAAATGCACGAGGCCGGGGTTCAACCCCTGATTCGGGAGGACCCCACATGCCACAGAGCAGCTAAGCCCATGCACCCCGACTATTGAGCCTGTGCTCAAGAGCCAGGGGGCCTCAACCACTGAGCCCATGTGCCGCAGCTACTGAAGCCTTCACGCCCTGGAGCCTGTCCTCTGCAGCAAGAGAAGCCGCGGGAACTAGAGAGGAGACACTGCACTCTGAAACTTGAAAAAAACCCACGCAACAGTGAAGACCCAGCACAGCCAAAAATAAATAAATTTATTAGAAGAAAAAGAGGCGAGGAAGGGGGCTAGCACAGGGCCTCAAAGTCCTACGTAGAAATTTGGAAATCAGTGTAATTATCTGATAATTATATTGATCTAAAGGGTTGTTGTTGTTGTTTTTATCTAAAGTTCTTCTTTTTAAGACAGATATTATCTGGTTTGTTCTCTTAGGGCAAAGGTTGCACAGGCCAAATCCAGCCTGCCACCTGTTTTTGTGAATAAAGTTTTATTGGAATACAGCCACGCACATTTATTTACATCTCACGTATGGCTGCTCTGGCACTTGGACAGCAGGGCTGAGTAGTTACGACAGAGATCTTCGTGTCTGCCAAGGCTAAACTGCTTACTTTCTTGCCAGAAAGTTTGCTAATCCCTGTTTTAGAGCTGTATGTGCCTCTATAAAAGAACAGGGAAATCTTGTCCATTGATCTTGATGTCTTGGGCTCTTGCCACCTGGGACGGCGCCCCCAGCTGCCCCAGCAGAGGCTCCTGCAAGTCACAGGCTTTGTGGGGCCATGAACATGTGAGCTCATTCTGTATAATCTCAGGGGCTCAAGACTGAACAGTCACAGATGCCCATCTTGAGGCAGCAGGCAGGAACAGGGAAAGGTGATCTTGTCATGAGCCAAAAATAAAGGGTAAGTGAAACCCTGTAAGGGTCCTCGGTCCTTTTTTTATTGTCATTTTTAATCGGAGTGTAGTTGCTTTGCAGTGTTGTGTCGGTTTGTGCTGTAGAACAACGCGGGTCAGCGCGCTTAGTCCCCCAGTCGTGTCCGACTCTGCGACCCCACGGACTGTAGCCCGCCAGGCTCCTCTGTCCTTGGGATTCTCCAGGCAGGAATACTGGAGAGAGTTGCCATGCCCTCCTCCAGGGCATCTTCCCAGTCCAGGGATTGAGCCCAGGTCTCCCGCAGTGCAGGCGGGTTCTTTACCGTCTGAGCCTCCCGAGAAGCCCAAGTGAATCGGTGTGCATATATCCCTTCCCTCTTGAGCCTCCCCCACCCATCCCGCCCCTCTATGTCATCACAGAGGGCCTTGATTCTTGGTGGCCCTTGGATTCTGTTTCTGCCCAACCAGAGGATCAGGTGTGGAGGGGAAGCAGTCTCAATGTTGGCTGCCAGTGAAGCAGTCCATCACGTTGCATCTTTGATGAACCCCCGCTTCCTCATGGCTGTTCCCTGCTGCCCCCTGGTGGCCACACTCAGCCCTGGGTGTCTCCCTGCCTCCCGTGCCCTGTGAGCTACTTGGGAGTGGCGAATCGCAGAATGAAAAGTTGAAGTATCACTTGCCAGAGCCATTTTGCCCTTTTCTGGAAGCTAAGAAAGAGGATGGCTGTTTGTGAAAAGCTCCCGATGTGCCTTTTAGAAACTTTCTTTTGACAGTGACCCCTTATTCAGAAGTCTTAGGAGGATCAAGTGCCCGAGTGCCTGGGAAAGTGCTTTAAAAAGTAAAAAGCGATGTAGGACGCTATGCTGTCCTTCATTTATTTGCTTTGGATTGTCTTTGTGATCTTCTGGAATTTTAGGCCTTTTTTTTTTTTTTTTTAAATTTTTAGTAGCTTTTTTGAGTGTACTGGGTCTTCACTGCTGCACACAGGCTTTCTCTAGTTGCAGTGTGCGGGCTTCTCACTGTAGTGACTTCTCTTGGTCCAGAGCACAGGCTCTAGAGCACTGGCTCAGTAACCCCATGGCATGTGGAATCTTGCCGGACAAGGGATCAAACCTGAGTCCCCTGTGTTGGCAGGCAGATTCTTAACCACTGGAACACCAGCGAAGTCCCAATTTTAGGGCGTTCTTATTGCTCTGTACCTTGTGAGTAAAAGTTCTTGAAAGGTGTTGTAGAATTTCTTAGCAAAAGTCATTTCGGGGTATCCTTTAAACACATCCTCCGAACATCTTCAGACAGCTTTTACCTAGCCCTGCTTTGCGGTCGTGCAGCAGGCGTGTGTTGCAATTCCAAGAGGGAACGGCTGAGGGTGGGTGAGCCCAGGTTTCCTCTGATGGCAGGAAACCGTGTTATCCCTTTGTTCTGTTGCTTTTTTTCCTTCCTTCTTCCTTCCCTCTCCTTCTCCCTCCTTCCCTCTTCTTTCCCTCTTCTCCCAAACCAGATCCCCTGACATTTTAACTGAGGACCATTTTCCACGTGGGTGGATCTCCTCATTCTGTTCCTTGCCCTTAGGGGTCACCTTCCTACCGGGAAGTACGTGCTCATGGTTTCTGCCCCCATCACTCTGTCCTTGGGCAGGTCTGCTCCCACTTCCTACCTGTCCTCCGTCTCTCATTTGCTGCTGTTGTTCAGTTGCTAAGTCATGTCTGACTCTTTCTGACCCCTTGGACTGCAGCACGCCAGGCTCCCCTGTTCTTCACCATCTCCAGGAGTTTGCTCCACTCTTCTCCAGTAGTATACTGGACACCTTCTGACCCGGGGGAGCTCATCTTCCAGCGTCATATCTTTTTGCCTTTTC
The DNA here is from genome assembly GCF_910594005.1 of Cervus elaphus. NCBI lineage: Eukaryota > Metazoa > Chordata > Mammalia > Artiodactyla > Cervidae > Cervus > Cervus elaphus. The sequence goes on from NC_057824.1 coordinate 36,742,564, forward strand.
ATATTTTTCATGGGGTTCTTGCGGCGAGAATACTGGAGTGGTTTGCCATTCTCTCCTCCAGAGGATCACGTTTTGTCTGAACTCTTCACTTTGACCCGTTTGCCTTGGGTGACCCTACATGGCATGGCTCATAACTTCACTGAGTTACGAAAGCCCCTTCTCCACAACAAGGCTGTGATCCATGAAGGGGCCATCTCTCGTTCCTGTCTTCATAGATGGTATTAGCTGCCGGATCGCTCAAGTCAGAAACAAGGGTATCATCCTTACCCCGCCTTTTTGTTTGTCCTATCCTACACCAAGGAAGCCCCCACCAGGCTCTGGATATCAGCCCCTTTCTGGGTATGTTGGCCAGGTTGTGGGGCGTCTTGTTTCTTGCTAAGTCTTGGGGTGTGGAGAGCTGCTACAGCAAGTGGGGGTGGTGTTTTGTCTTCACAGCTGAAGATGCATCTGAGAAGTACAGTTGAATTACAGTGTGTTACGGCAGAGTGATTCAGTTACACATATGCCTTTTCCCTTAGTGGTTATTATTAGTATAGTCTTCTGTGCTATACAATAGGTCCTTGTTTGTTATTTTATAATTAGTAGTGTGTATATATGGGCTTCCCTGATAGCTCAGCTGGTAAAGAATCCACCTGCAATTCAGGAGACCCTGGTTTGATTTCTGGGTCGGGAAGAGCCCCTGGAAGAGGGCATGGCAACCCACTCCAGTCTTCTTGCCTGGAGAATCCCATGGACAGAGGAGCCTGGCGGGCTGCTGTCCAGAGGGTCGAAAAGAGTCAGACACGACTGAGTGACTAAACACCCAGCAGTGTATATACATATAAAGTTCCCAACTTATCCCTCCCTTCTTCCCCTTTGATAACCCTAAGCTTGTTTTCTGTGTCTGTAGGTCTGTTTCTGTTTTGTACATAAGTTCATTTATATCATTTCTTTTTTTTAGATTCCACATATAAGTGATATCATATAATTTGACATAATATTATGTTAGTTTCATAGTATTATTACATATGATCTCATATCTGCATACTTTTGTGTGTTTGTGTGTGTGTGTTCAGTTGCTTAGTCTTGTCCGACTCTTTGCAACCCCATGAACTGTAGCATACCAGGCTCCTCTGTTCATGGAAGTCTCCAGAACTGGACTCCAAGAATACTGGACTGGGTTGCCATTTCCTCAAGGGATCTTCTCAGCTCAGGGATCGAACCTGAGTCTCCTGTGCCTCCAGAATTGCAGGCGGATTCCTTACCTTTGAGTCATTGGGGAAACCTATTTGCATACATTTGGGGCTAAGTTATTGATTGGATAGGGAGGAGAAGCTGGGAAGAATTGCAGCACAACCAGTAGGTGACTGGATGGGGGTGTAACCACTGACTCAGCTAGAAAAAGCAAGAGGGAAGGAGGGCTGTGTGTGTGTGTTTCACACTTTTAAAAGTTGTAGCCACAGTAAAAAAAAAAAAATAACTGTACACCCCTTCAGTTCAGTTCAGTTCAGTCGCTCAGTCATGTCCAACTCTTTGCAACTCCATGAATCTCAGCATGCCAGGCCTCCCTGTGTATCACACACTCCCGGAGTTCACTCAAACTCATGCCCATCGAGTCAGTGATGCCATCCAGCTATCTCATCCTCTGTCGTCCCCTTCTCCTCCTGCCCCCAATCCCTCCCAGCATCAGGGTCTTTTCCAATGAGTCAACTCTTCACGTGAGGTGGCCAAAGTATTGGAGTTTCAGCTTCAGCATCAGTCCTTCCAATGTACACCCCTAGCCAGGACCTGAATCTATGTACATGTACATGTACATGTCTGTACACACAAGATATAAGGGCACCCATGGTGCCTACTAAGGGCAGGCCCCATTCTGAGTGTTACTCATGTGTTTCTTCTTTAATGCTCACAACCCTATGAGGTGTTAATCATTTTCTCTACTTTTCAAATAAGGAAACATTGGCCCAGGGATTTTAGTGACTGTCCCAAGGCCTTACAGCAAACAAGTGGTGTAGTGGGGATTTGAACCTTTCCCCCACCCCCCGGGCTCCAGAGTACCTTCTATTTACCTCCCCAGTGTTCTCCACTATCTCAGGAAAAAATAAATATATCACAAAATAATGCTGACCCTAATTCCATGTGAAATTTTCTGATATATATTACTTTGTTTCACCCCCAGTCTGCTGGTTACAACTTACCACATTGGTTTCTTGACCCTCTAATATGTCTGAAGCTGTGTTTTTGAGAAATACCCTCATGTCCTGCATCCAAACCACCTCTTAACATCCCTGTGACCATTCTCCTGGTTCAGACTCCCCAGCACTTCTCTCTTGGACGACTACAATAATCTCCTTTTCCCCTTCATCCATTCTTGATGCTGAGACCAAGTAAATTGGAGAGTACATTTCTGACTATATCGTTCCCCTGATTTTATTTTAATTAATTTATTTTTTGTTTTGACCACTCTTTGAGGCATGTGGGATCTTTGTTTGCCCACCAGGGAACAAACCTTTGCCCCCAGCAGTAGAAGTGTGAGTCTTAATCCCTGGACTGCCAGGAAAGTCCTCATTACCCTGCTTTTAAATCCTTAAGCACCCCCATTGTTCCTTGGGCCCTAGGACTTGGTACATGAAAGTGATCCGTAAATGTATGAGTAATAATTGTATAAAAATTGCAGGTGTGCTCAGTCACGAAGTCGTGTCCCATGGACTGTAGCCCACCAGGCTCTTCTGTCCATGGGATTCCCCAGGCAAGAATACAGGAGTGGGTTGCCATTTCCTTCTCCAGGGGGTCTTCCTGACCCAGGGATCAAACCTGCATCTCCTGCATTAGCAGGCAGGTTCTTGACCACTGAGCCACTGGGGAAACCTTGTATGAAGATGACTCTCTGTTTTTTTTCTCAGGATGAAGATCTTCTACCAAGGAAATATTTTGAAATCGACTTTCCGATGATAGTCACGAGGAAGCTCCACAGCATCAAGTAAGTGTGGCCTTGGCCGGAAGCAGGAGCCTGGTGGGATCAGAACCGGCTCTGGGAGACCCCAGGTCCGGGTGCAGGAGACCACACGTTTCATCCCCTCCCTGCTCTCTCTCACCCCAGGACCCTCATTCCAACGTACTGTGCAGGTGTCAACAGGAAATATACCGTCCTTTGTCACTCTTCTCTCTGTTTATGTCATTCCCTTGAACATTAACAAAAAAGTGACTCATAGCAGATTAGTAATCTGAATTAAAAAATTTTTATGGAGTATAGTTGATTAACAATGTTGTGCGTTAATTTGAATTTTTGTGTGTATTTTGCTTACTCCTTTATCCCTAGGGTATAGAAAGGTGCCTGGCCCCAGAATAGATATGTAGTAAGATTCTTTTTTTTTTTAAATAACAGTAGCATATTTGTTTATTTATTTTTTTGTGCGTGCTGAGTGCTGGGTAGGCTTTCTCTGGTTGTGGCAAGCGGGGGCTACTCTCTAGTGTCCTGAGGGCTTCTCGTTCTGGCGGCTTCTCTTGTTGCAGAGCACGGGCTCGTGGGCAGTCGGACTTCAGTGGTTGTGGCTCTTGGGCTTAGTGGGATCTTCCTGGACCAGGGATCAAACCCGTGTCCCCTGCGTTGTCAGGTGAATTCTCAACCATTAGACCGTCAGGGAAGTCCATTCAGAATTTTTTGAATGAATGAATGGGAGGCTGAAGTTATAGTTACTCTATAAGAGATGTTATAGGGGCCATTTTGAGTTTAGTTTTCAAGGATTTTGCCAAGTTGTAAGTGATGAGTTTGCTAATCTTTGCCAATTTTCTTTGCCCACATTAAATGCTTCACTTGGATGGACCTCCTCAATCCTAAGAGCCGACTCATAAATTAAGTGGCATCATTGACCCCTTTCTATAGGATGAGAAAACTGAGGCTTAGGGAAGTTTAGTTAATTTGCCTAAAGTCACCTAGCTAGAAGGGAGTGGAATTGAAATTTAAACCCTGACTTCAAGACCAAGATTAAGGTTTTCCAACAGTTATAACCTACAGGTCCACTCTCCTTTTTATAATGATCATATAAATAAAATCCCAATTCCTACATTTAACCAAATTTTTGATAAGCACAAAAGTTTCTGCTTATCCTTTAGAGATGTCTAATTCTGTAGACATCTAGAGAGAATTGGAGGTCATTTTCAAACTTTATTTTTTTAGTTTATCCTTGTATCTTTTGCCACTGCAGGACATGCAAGAGACACGAGTTTGATCCCTTAGTCGGGAAGAGCCTCTGGAGGAGGAAATTGCAACCTGCTTCAGTACTCTTGACTGGAAAATTCCATGGACAGAGGAGACTGGAGGGTTACAGTCTAAGGGGTCACAAAGAGTCAGACATGACTATGCACACACACACATGAAAATAAGTTTTTTTACCCTTTCTAAATACAAAATTATGTCTTACATTAAATATGCTTTGAAGCTGCTATACTGTAATTCTGATGTTCTGGGAACACTACGAAGTGTGACTAAATACAAACTGTGACTAAACTTGTTGGAACTCTTGAGTGAAATCAGGGCAAGTAGGCTCAAGGCCCAGGGTGGTTTTCTGGGGTTAAAAAGCATTGACATTTGTGTATGGTTGTTGGGATATTGAACTTGGTTCTCTGATTCCTGATTTTTCGCATAGTCTTTTTTTTTTTTTTCTGTCCATACCATGGCCTGTGGGATCTTAGTTGCCTGAACAGGGACCAAACCCAGGCCCCTGGCAGTGGAAGCCTAAGTCCTAACCCCTGGACTGCCAGGGAATTCCCTAGTTTTTTGCAGATTCTTGATTGAGGGAGTTATCACATAAATGTTACTAAACTTGAGGTCCCAGTAGCAGTCAATATTTTTAGTTTGTCTGTGAGAAATAATAAGCTATCTTAAAAAGTTCTGTTTGAGAAGAGGCAAGACACTAGTGATGACTTGAAAAATACTGGAACATTTGAACGATTCTTGCTAGCCTCTCTGTAGCTGTTTCTAAGTGTGTTGTGATCTGTTTGTGATTTGATAGCAGATTCTCAGTGTAAAGCTTAGCTGACCTAACCTGAGACTTATATCCCATAGACTTTTACTGTATGGATCTAAGGTCAAGTGTGATTAAACAGATGACCGTTTGGCGTGGTCCTTCTTTTGAACACTAGTGATATTGGATTGGCCAAGGAGTCTGTTGGATATTTCCATAACATCTGATGGAAAAACCCGAGCGAACTTTTTGGCCAACCCAGTATCTGTTTGCTGTGTCTGTGTGAGTGTGTTTTAGCGGTAAATGAGCTACTTGCCTCATCTTTCTTTTTCCCATCTTCTGCAGACTGAAACCTCTCCTATCAAAACCCATTTTAGACTTGCATTCAGAGGACACACTTCAAATGGGCAAGTATCCATAACCTGAGTCATACAACCTGGGATGTAGGACCATGTCAGCTCTTTTTTCCCTTTTTCTTTTTAAAGACTGTGAGTGTGTGTATTTGTGTGTGTGTGTGTGTGCGTGTGCGTGTGTGCACTCACATCTGTCCTTCTGTTGCTACAATGTTCTCTTCCACCACTGTTACCAGGAAGAAATTTAAAATGGTTTTTGGTATGACTCAGGCTTCCTTGATAGCTCCTGCAATGCAGGAGACCCCAGTTTGATTCCTGGGTCGGGAAGATCCACTGGAGATGGGACAGGCTACCTACTCCAGTATTCTTGGGCTTCCCTTGTGGCTCTGCTGGTAAAGAATCTGCCTGCAATGCGGGAGACCTAGGTTCGATCCCTGGGTTGGGAAGATCCCCTGGAGAAGGGAAAGGCTACCCACTCCAGTATTCTGGCCTAGAGAATTCCATGGACTGTATGTATAGTCCATGGGGTCACAAAGAGTCAGACGCAACTGAGCGACTTTCACTCACTTGGTGTGACTCACCTTCGATGTCCATAGGGCCCCAATCCTAAATCGTTTTTTTTTTTAGAGAGAATTTAAATTAGTTGTCAGTGTTTCAAAAATAGGAGATTTTTCATGAAAGTCTTGATTTCCAGTTTTGCTTGGAAATATCAGATCTTGGAAAACATCAGATCCTGACTCCTCCATGGTGGTCACTGGGCAGCAGCCGCCTTGGTTAGACAGGTCGTGTCCTTCCCAGCTCTGACCCCGCCACCCATTCTTTTCTCACACCTGACCTGCTTCCTGGTTTATGTCACCTGCTTGGCACCTGCCTTCATTTTTCCCCTCAAAATTTAAAAAAAAATTTATTTATTTGGCTACACCGGGTCTTAGTTGCAGTACTCAGGATGTTCCATCTTTCTGCATGCAGGATTTTTTTAGTTGTGGCATGCGGAATCTAGTTACCTGCAGAGGAATTAAACCTGGGCCCCTTCCGTTAGGAGTGTGGAGGAGTCTTAGCCACTGGGCCACAGGGAAGTCCCTCCCCCCAAGTTTTAAGTATGAATGCTTGCAACAACACTTTCCTCATTCCTAAAGCCTCTCAAATTATAGTAAAACTCTTCCAGAATGTTCCATCATTCTCAGTCTGTATCTGATAGAGACGTTAAAGGGCCTTATTAAAAATTCAGGTCAGAAAATGTGCTTAGAGAGGATGGCCTTCTCGGATGGGTGATGTAGCTAGCACAACAAATGTCAGATAATTGGGTACGCCTCCCCTTTCACACAACCACAGTGCCTTAGACACCTACTAGTGATCAGATTACTAAGAGAGTTTCCACAGAAAATAACATCTTCCCCATCCTCTGTTGCCCTTATACAGATTTTAAGTAGAAACTGTTCAAGCTTTGTCATTTGCTGGCCAACTTGCTTTCTCCACACTTTGCCTATCACAATTTTCTATGTGTTTGGTTGATATTTGAATCAGAACGATTATCTGTAGTGAACTGTCTAATACTTTGCTGGAACTTTGATCCATCAGTGTAGAAACATACGAAGGAGAGAGGACCTTCCCCTTATCCAAGATAACCAGTGTTCTGAGTATTTTCTCATATAGATGAGCAGTGTACCCAGAGAAAGGTGAATATACGTATAATAAAGTACATACATAAATATAATCCAATGCCTGGTACATAAAAGATTCAGTGAATTTTTGTTGAATGAATGTCTATACAGATTGAATAAATATCTGTTGTAGTTTAACATGTATTTGTTGAATGAATGAATCTATGCTTCTATATATGAATATAGGTTTATATGTAATTTTATTTTATTATTTTTTTATTTTTATTTTTTTTTAGTTCTACCACTTTATTGCTACCAAGCCATCTCCCTCCACCCTCATGCACACATGCTCAGTCATGTAACCCCATGGACTGCAGCCCGCCAGGCTCCTCTGTCCATGGACTTTTCCAGGCAAGAATATTGGAGTGGGTTGCCATTTCCTTCTCCATATATGTAATTTTAATAAAATAATTTATACATACTGTTTTGTGACTTGCTCTTTTCATGTCCTGCTAAATCATGACTGTCTTTTCATGTCAGTGTATATAATCCTTCCTCATTATTTCTAGTGGCTTTATAGCCATTTCCTCTGCACGGAAATTCCATTTTATTTAATCTAGTCCCTACTGATGGTCCCTGATAGCTCAGTTGGTAAAGAATCTGCCTGCAATGTAGGAGACCCAGGTTCAATTCCTGGGTTGGAAAGATCCGCTGGAGAAGGGATGGGCTACCCATTCCAGTGTTCTTGGGCTTCCCTTGTGGCTCAGCTGGTTAAGAATCCACCTGCAATGCAGGAGACCTGGGTTCGATCCCTGGGTTGGGAAGATCCCCTGGAGAAGGGAAAGGCTACCCACTCCATATTCTGGCCTGGAGAATTCCGTGGACTGTATAGTCCATGGGGTCGCAGAATTGGACACAGCTGAGCAACTTTCACTTTCACTGATGGTCATTTAGATTGCTGCCTTTTTATGTTTCTGTATTCAACAGTGTTGTAGAAGACACATGTATATGTGCATATTTGCAGAAATTGCTAGGTTAAAGGATTGTGCATTGTGAATTTTAATAGCTACTACCAACATGATCTCGAGAATTCTTTTTATTAATTTATGTGTTCACTAAGAGTGGATGAGGATACTCTTTCTCTAAATCTTCACTAATGCTGGATATTTTCATATATTAAATATTTTTAAATATTGGTAGAAATTTGCCAATCTGATTAGCTGAAATGATGTCCTGTTGTTTTAAAATCTTATATAACTGCGTGCTAGTGAGTTATTTTTCTTTCATTTCATTAGTTTTTGGGAATTTCTTTGTAAATTTCCTTTGCCCAATTTTTTCTTCAGTTGCAATGTTTTCTTTTTTTTTTTCAGTTTATAGGAACCCTTACGAAGATAGTTATAAGGGTTTTGTCAGTTTTGCCTTTTGTCAGTTTTTTTTAATTGCAGATTTTTTTTCTTATTCTTGCTTGTCTTTTTTAACTCTGTGTCTTAATGTGGGTAAATTTTCCAGTCTTTATAGTTGTTGTCTTTCCAGTCTTTTATAGTCGTTGATGTTGCCACTGTACTGAGAAAAGAGAAATTGAATAAAAATAAATTAAAATTAAAGTGCAAATGAAAATCTGAGAAAAGTGATAGGTGATAATAAAAGTGACAAATTTTAAAATTATCCTTTTTCTTCAAACCTGTGGGTCTGTCATTTTAAGAATCACCACTGTTTATCAATAAGAAAGAAAGAGTGTTGACAAATTAAACAGATACAATATCAACTGTTAGATGCATCCTGATTTCAGACATGTTAAAATGTTTAAAAAAAAATATGCACCTTAGAGTTAATGATAGATGTTTTCATAAGCTGAAGTATTCATAGGGGAAAAAATTAAAAATATATATATGGATACACAATGAAAAATAAATCAGGATGAATTCTTAAAATGGAAGTCAGGTTCTATGACTTCCTGGTTAAATCTTCCCAGAGCCGAAATCCACGTGGTTAATCAGTCAAATGGATGCCTCCTCATTTTATTTTCGACCATAGTAACTAGGATCTCGCCGCACTGCCCTCCTGCTGTCCTCTGATTGTGCCAAGCTCTCTCTCGTCTTCAGACCTTTCTTTTTCCTCTCCCGTTGGTCTGGAACTCTTTCCCCCTGGTTTTGCTTGATGGGCTCCATGTTGTCACCCACGTCTCATGTCAGCTGCCACGTCATGCTCTACACATACTATTCTGTTGCTGTTCAGTTGCTCAGCTGTGTCCAGCTCTTCACGGCCCCATGAACTGCAGCACACCAGGCTCCTCAGTCCTCCACTATCTCTTGGAGTTTGCTCAAATTCATGTCCACTGAGTCAGTGATACCATCTAACCATCTCATCCTCTGTCACCCCCTTCTCCTCCCCCCCTCAGTCTTTCCCAGCATCAGGGTCTTTTCCAATGAGTCATCTCTTCGCATCAGGTGGTCAAAGTATTGGAGCTTCAACTTCAGCATCAGTCCTTCCGATGAATATCCAGGCCTGATTTCCTTGAGGATTGACTAGTTTGATCTCCTTGCTGTCCAAGGGACTCTCAAAAGTCAGTTCTCTGGCACTCAGCCTTCTTTATGGTCCAGCTCTCACATCCATACATGACTACTGGAAAAACCATAGCTTTGACTGTATGGACCTTTGTTGGCTAAGTGATGTCTCTCCTTTTTTAATATGCTATCTAGGTTTACCGTCCTCTTTTCTTCATAGCACTTAATACTCTGATGTTATCTTGATTCTTCATTTGTTCTGTGACTCACTGTCTCCCTCTCTGAAGGAATAAGCCTCATGAGAGCAGGGACCCTTCCTGTCTCATTCATCCCTGTATCGCCAGCACCCAAAACAGTGCCTGGGACACAGAGATTGTTAATGGAATAAACACGTACCCGAAGGCTTGAATGAACGAACATTTATGTTTTTGTAATCCATCTCGACTCCTGTGTGGAACTGGATGAATATGAAGTAAAAAGGGCAACCCAATCAAAGCATTTCCAAATATCAGGCATTTCAACTGAACCCTAAGAAGGAGAAACTCTAGGGAGAAGGTTGTTTCAGTCAAGGCAAGTGCAGACAAAGGAGGAGTGTGCAAGGATGCTGAAAGCCCAGAGTGACTGAACTTGGCAGTGGGGCGGGGTGCCTGGCTCACAGGGAAGCTGATGAAGCCGTCAGGGACTGCATCACCTAGGATCTTGGAGGCCGGGCCAAGAAGTCTGGACTCTGTTCTAAGGGAAGTGGGATCCTGTTGCCACAAGACCGCCCCCATCTTTGTAGTGCTCTCTACACTTGCCCACTGTTCATCTTCCCTGCTGGATCACAGGCCTCATGCGGGCAGGACAGGATCTCCCTGTTCATCCTCTTATTCCCAAAACTCAATGCCCCGGACATAGTGAGAGCTCAGTAAGTATTACCAGGTGGACTGATGGACAGTCTGTGTGGTCCAGAAATCCGCCTGAGGCTGAATCCATTTTACAACACGCCCCCCCCCCCCCACCTCTTTTTTAAACTGAAGTGTTCTAGGAAAATCTATGGACCTAGAAGCACCTTGCAGTCCTAATAACGAGTCTGTCTTTGAAGACATACAGTAAATGAGATTGATGGGCTTCACTCCAGCTTAACAGCACATAGGAACCCATCTCTCTTGAAATGCTGACTTGGAGGTGATGGAAGAGATCATGACTTGTATGCCCTGTGGATTCTGTGTGTGTGTGTGTGTTTACACTGTTGCATTGTGTAAATCTTACACTTCTTCATGCCTTTTGTAGGCATGAGCTTAATGGGGCAGATAATTAAAGCCTATGTGAGCTTTTGCTCTGAAACAAACCACTGGAAAGCACATGGCTTAAGATAACAGCTGTCTGTTTATCTCACCATCTTGCAACTTGCCAATTTGGGTTGGGTTCATCTGGGTTGGGGACTTCACTGGTGGCTCAGATGGTTAAGAATCCACCTGCAATGCAGGAGACCCAGGTTTGATCCCTGGGTTGGGAAGATCCCTCAGAGAAGGGAATGGCTACCCACTCCAGTGTTCTTGGACGGAGGAGCCTGGAGGACTGCAGTCCACAGGGTCTCAGAGTCAGACATGACTGAGTGAATAACAGTTTTCATCTGGGTGGAGCTTCTCAGCACCTGCCTGGATTTAATGATCTGTGTCTGGTCTTCACAGAAGACCTCCGTGACATCCTAGGCATTGGGTCAGAGAAGGAGTCCCTACTTTCCTTGGATCACAGTGCCCTAAGCGCCTCAGTAAACTTTTCATAGTGACTCTGGGTTACAAAACATATCAACAATTCTGTTTATTAATAAGTTTAGGTTCAAGCATTGTAAGCATTTATATTCTAACAGTTTCTTGATCATTTGTAAAAAAAGATGCATACAGTTTAAGAACAAATGCTCTTTTAGTTTCCTTCTTAAATAACCACAGTTACTTCCAATGGGATACGTGCTCTTGTCCGGCACATCATGACCTTGCCTGGGAGCCAGGTGGGACCCTACCACCTGTTCCTCTTGGAGTATTGCAAGTGATGTTTGAGCCATAGTGGCTTTTTTTTTTTTTTAAGTCGCAGTCATATCTGATCAACTTTGCAGAGATAGAGTGTCATTAGAAGTGAGTGTACAGAAGTCTCAGGTGGACACTGTGACTGCTTTGGACTGGTGGTTTGCTTGCATCTGATCCATGTTGAGTTTCTGTGTTTCCCTCAAAAATTTATTAAAACATCCTGCTCTGCCAAGTTGGTTGTGTTGTCCCAGGACACCTCAGGGTACACAGTTTGGAAACCAGGAAGCTTGTACTTTAAAAAAATAATTATTTTTGGTTGCACTGGGTCTTTGTTGTGGGGCATGGACTCTTTGTTGCTCCGTGTAGGTTTTCCCTCGTTGCGGCAAGTGGGGGCTGCTCTCGTTGGGGTGCTCATTGCAGTGGATTCTCTTGTTGCAGCTCGCAGGCTCTAGAGCATGGGCTTTCATAGTTGTGGCGCACAGATTTAGTTGCCCTGCGCCATGTGGGATCTTAGTTCCCAGTCCAGGGATCGAATCCATGTCCCTTGCACTGGCAGGCAGATTCTTAACCACTGAACCATCAGGGAAGTCCTGGAGCTCACTCTTTTACATTGCCCTTAATGTTTGCTATAGCCATATGAGGGTTCCGTTGTCTGAATTTTATGTTTAAAAGAGAGGTGGGCGTGAGTGGTGTGTCGTATGACTGGGAACTGGCAGAATAGAGCTTTACTCTTAGGGTTGTTTTGACCCCAAAGCCTGTTCCTCTGCCGACGCGTTTCAGAGGATTTTCATCTTGGGAACCATGTCCTGTTCCCAAGCTACAGTATGTTACGTTTCCCCTATCTGAGAATAATTAGAACTGTTCAAGGATTTTTTTTAAACTTCAACATCAACTAATGATCTTCGAATTTTTGTGTGTAAGTCTAGCACAGTGTTTCTCAGCCTCAGTCCTCCTAACATCTGGGGCTGGATAATTCCCTGTTGGGGGACTGTTCCACACAATGTGTAATGTTTTAGCAGCGTCCCTGACCTCTACCTACAAGACGCCACTAGCATCCCCGAGTTGTGACAACCCAGAATGTCTCCAGACGCCACCCAGTGTTCCGTAGGGACAAAGTTGAGAGCTGCTGCTTGAATGAAATGATGACCAAGCCTGAGGAATAGGATTTTTATACTCGTCTCGCCATTCTGGCCTGGTATTAATTTGTTCTTAATTTTTTTAAAAAACCATGTCATGGTGCTATGCCTTCAGGACGTCTCCCTTTTAAATCCTCTTGGAAGTCAATCCTGTAGTGATTGATCACAGAGAGAGCTACTGGTAGCAGTTTAGGGTTTTAAATCAATGTTAATTTGCTTTCCAGAATTGGGTGGGTACCAGCTATTCCTTGAGAAAGTTGTTCTTATGTGACTATCACACAAAATGCTTTGAAGTCCCCTTCTATTTTTCTCTTTGGAAGTAGAATATAGAAATAAAGGAAGGGATTCTGAATCTCATTTTGGTGAGAAGGTCTTTTTCTTACCTGCTTTCAGAAACATTCTAAAGGCACTAAGGTTTTTCTGTTGTTTTCTGGGTCTCTTGCCACTGTTAGATTTTTGAAAAATGGTGCATTTTCCTAGAATAGCAATGTGTGCTCACTCATGTCTGGCTCTTTTTCGACTCCACGGAAGATAGCCCGCCAGGCTCCTCTGTCCTTGGGATTTTCCAGGCAAGAATACTGGGATGGATTGCCATTTCCTTCCCCTGGGGACCTTCCTGATGCAGGGATTGAACCCAAGTCTCTTGAGTCTCCTACATTAGCAGGTGGAGTCTTTACCACTGTGCCACCTGGGAAGTCCCAGAATAGGATACCTCCCTTGAAACTTACCCTGGGCCTGTATCTTCTTTCTGTTTCTTGTGAAATGAGGGTCAGGCATTCTTCAAGGGCAGATAACAGACTTTCTATTTCTGCACAGCTTGAGTAGCCCCTGACTTCTGAGGATCATGACAGGTGTGGTGTTTGTGTGATTTAGAGTATCAGATTGTATCGTTTGATGACACCTTGGGGTCATTGTGTCTAGGGCTTCCCAGGTAGTATGCCAGCTTGCCTGGGAATACAGCTGGGCCACTGCTGGGTGCAGCCCGGGTCATGGCCCCTTGCAACTCTGCCATACCTTATGTTCAATTGTTAAGAGTAATCATGACCATGTGCAATTTTTGCCTTGCATATACCTTTAGATCCACATCTCTTGGTAAGACGGGTCTCTTGTGAATTGCATGGTCCAAGGGAACCACATGCTTCAACATTCTGGGCCTCTCTCTCTTTTTTTGTGGTCAGGGATGGAAAACCTCAACTTTAATATCTATATTATTTGTCAGGAGGCACATAGGCATTTGAGAGTCATTGCTTGTTTTCACAGCAGGGCAAGCAAGTGCCTTCACATCCTTTATATTCTTTTCTGAACTCGGGTGTTGCAGGGCCCGGGACTGACTCTGGGTCTCCTAGCTTTGTCCTTGGGTGGTTTCCTGCCATCTGGCAGGTTCCTAGAAGGTATATCTTGTTAGCTTACGGGATGTGGCCAAGTGTATTTGAACTAGCTCAGTGGGGTTCTCAGGAAAGTAAGGGAAAACCAGCTCACATGCTTTTTCCCTTCCTCACACCTTTTTGCTGTGGGTTCTCAGGAGAGAACTGAGTTCTCAGCAGGGATGCAGGGTGGCTGTCGAATGTCCCAGCTCCTTCCATAGTTTGTACCTTTGAGAAAGTTGAGCAAACAGTGCTTGGAGTAAATAATCAAGCCATTTAATTTCTTTTTTTATTCTAATCTATCTTTAAAAGTGGAAAGTTTAAATTGAAAAGAATTTGAGGGCTACACAAAAATAATATGACTAGATTGATGAATCTCCTTGTCCCATCGCCTAATTTTATTGCCAGTGTCATTTCATCTGTGCCTGTGGTTCTAAAAGTGTAGTCCCTTGGGACTTCCCTGGTGGTCCAGTGGCTAAGACCCCATGCTTCCAATGCAGGGGGCCTGGGTTTGATCCCTGGTCAGGGAGCTAGATCCCACAAGGCTGCAACTGAGACCAGGTACAGCCAAATAAATAAATGTTGAAAAAATAAATAAAAGTATAGTCCCACACTAACAGCACCAACACAATTGGAAACTTATTAGAAATATGGATTTCCATTTTTGAAAAGACCCTGATGCTGGGAAGGATTGCAGCCAAGAAGAAAAGAAGGCGGCAGAGGATGAGATGGTTAGATGGCATCACTGACTCAATGGACATGAAGCTGAGCAAACTCTGGGAAATAATGAAGGATAGGGAAGACTGGCATGCTCTAGTCCATGGGGTCACGAAGAGTCAGATACAACGTAGTGACGGAATAACAATAACAACATTTTTTAAAAATATGAATCAGAAACTCAGGGGGTGGAGCCTGATCAGTTTTTTCAACAAGGTCTCTGGGTGATTCTGATTCCTGCCAAAGCTTGAGAATCACAATATATACCATTTCTTCCAACCTCTGTTAGAATATCTTAAAGGGAATATTGTTTTACCTTCCTCCTGAGAAACCAGTATGTGGGTCAAGAAGCAACAGTTAGAATCATACATGGAACAACTGACTGGTTCAAAATTGAGAAAGAAGTATGACAAGGCTGTATATTGTCACCTTGTGTATTTAACTTACATGCAGAGTACATCATGCGCGATCCCTGGCTGGATGAATCACAAACTGGAATCAAGATTGCCAGGAAAAATATCAACAGCCTCAAATATGCAGATGATGCCACTCTAATGGGAGAAAGTGAAGAGGAACTAAAGAGCCTTTTAATGAGGGTGAAAGATGAGAGTGAAAAAGTTGGCTTAAAACTCAACATTCAAAAAACTAAGACCATGGCATCTGTTCCTATCACTTCATCACAAATAGAAGGGGAAAAAGTGGAAGCAGTGACAAATTTTATTTTCTTGGGCTCCAAAATCACTGCAGATAGTGATTAAAAGATACTCATTCGAAGGAAAGCTATGACAAACCTAGACAGCATATTAAAAAGCAGAGACATCACTTTACCAGTAAAGGTCCGTATAGTGAAAGCTATGGTTTTTCCAGTAGTTATGTACAGATGTAAGAGTTGGACCATAAAGAAGGCTAAGTGCCAAAGAATTGATTCCTTCGAACTGTGGTGCTGGAGAAGACTCTTGAAGACTCTTGTCTGCTTTGGAAAAGGAGATCAAACTAGTCAGTCCTCAAGGAAATCAACCCTGAATATTCATTGGAAGGACTGATGCTGAAGCTGGAGTGCCAATACTTTGGCCACCTGATTTGAAGAGCTGACTTATTGGAAAAGACCCTGATGCTGGGAAAGATTGAAGGCAAAAGGAGAAGAGAGTGGCAGAGGATGAGATGGTTAGGTAGCCTCACTGATTCAACGGACAGGAATTTGAGCAAACTCCACCCAGGAGATAGTGAAGGACAGGGAAGCCTGTCATGCTGCAGTCCATGGGTTTGCAGAGTCAGACACAACTTAGCGACTGAACAACAAAATATTATTTTATCTGTAAATACTGTTGTACATCAACTGTTTTCTTTTAAATGTAATATCTTGCAAATTGACAAAGCATTTTGAGAGCAATTAGTACCAGTATTTAAATAGGCTTCCTTTTTGATCTCCTGATTCTGCTCATCATGACCAGCATAACTGGGCAAGTCCTTTGTAATATGTATATAAGGATATTCATTGCAATGCCTCAGATGAAATAAATTTGGAAATACTGCCTGTCGAATACTGAGTGATTGGCTAAGTAAGTTGTTTTATCTTCTCAGTGAAGCACTGTGATATCATTACAGAGAATGTTGTCCCTCATACTTTTTTTTTTCCCCACGTTTTATTTTATACTGGAATATAACCCATTAACAATGTTGTGATAGTTTCAGGTGAGTAGCAAAGAGACTCAGCCATACATATACATGTAACCATTCTCCCCCAGACTCCCCTCCTATCCAGGCTGCCACATAACATTGAACTGAGTTCCATGTGCTGTACAGTATGTGATTGTTGGTTGTCCATTTTAAATACAGCAGTGTGAATGTGTCCATCCCAAACTCCCTAACTGTCCCTTCCCCCATCCTTCCCCCCAGCAGCCATAAGTTCTTGCTCTAAGCCTGTGAGTCTCTTCCTGTTTTGTAAGTTAAGTTCACTTGTTCCTGATAACTGTTGTTAAATAGGAAAAGCTTTCAGAACAAGTATTGGGTGGTCCCATTTTCTTTTGTTGTGCAAAGTGTGTGTGTGTGTGTGTGTATTTGAGGGGGGAGAATGGGGGGAGGATGTGTCTGTGTTGTGTATATGAATTTAAGCACATAGAAAAAGGGATAGAATGCTATACATTAAAACACTAATAGTTACCTTTGAAACATATGATTTTAGTTAATTTTCACCTCGTCTTTCTTGATTTTTCCCCCCTATAATGAGCATGCATTTTTATAGTGGAGAAAAACAGTACATTTACTTTTGTTTTGAAAAAGCCACGTCCATTGAAGTTACAATCTCTTCCTAATCAGTTTCTGTTGAAATTACCATCTCTTCTTGCATTTACAGATGGGCACATGATGGATTCAACAAGATATGCCATCATTGGAGCAGATCTCCGAGATATACCTGACCTGGAAGAGAAGCTAAAGAAATGTAACATGAGTACACAGTGAGATTTTTTTTTAACCTCTTACATTTGTGATTTCGTGCTAATTGAAGATAAGGCCAGTTGGAAATATGGTGTAATTACATATACCATCTTGTCCCCTGTAATCTTTAGAGTAGTTTCTGAAGTTTTTTTCATTGCTATTTAGAGTAGTTTTCTGAAGTTTTTTAAGAAGCAGTGTTCCCCAAGTCTGTTTTCCCATGAGAATCACTCATCGCTTTTGTAAAATACTGATTCCTAATATCATAAGTTTGAGGGGAGATAATTGTATACATAGAAACATATAATTGTAACATATGTAAGAAAGGATTAGCATCCAGGATATAAAAGAATAGCTACTATTTTTTTTTTAAAAAGCCTGGTGGAAAAATGGGCAAAGGATAGATGACCAGGCAGCTCAGAGGAAACTGGGTATCATGTTAAAACAGCATTGAACTTCAGTGGTAATCAGATGAAATTCTGTTTTACTATCACCAGGTTGGAAGAAATGTAGAAGTCTGACAGTATCAAGTGTTGGCAAGGATATTGGGGGAAAGGAATGGTCATACACCACTGGTAGAAGTGATCTTGGTATGACCACTGCAAGGAGCAATCTGGAATTTAGTAAAATTGCCAATATCATGTGATATTGCAGTTCCATGTTTGGGTGTGTCTCTCCCGAGAAGGTCTACATGTATGTACAAGGAGGATGTTCATTTTTAGTAGCAGAAAATTGGAAACAACTGAAATGTCCATCAGGAGGAGAATGGATGAATGGTATATAAAATACATGACTTTGGAGAGAGCTCAAAAATTTAATGTTGAGTTTTTAAAAATTAGATGGCAGAGTTGTATGCAGAGTGTGATATCAAATGTGTAAAATCAACTCCTCCCCCCAAATACTGTATTTTTGAGATTACATGTATACATCAAGGAAGTATTTTTAAAATGGACCAGAAGGGTACACACCAAATTCTTGAGTGTGGGTACCTTTGGGAGGCAGAGGAGGGGAGTGGGAGGAGTGGTTTTAGCACAGTGATGCTGGTCAAATGGATAAAGAGCTAGTGGGAGGAAAAGGCATACCTACTTGGTCTGCCATAGGTGAAGATAACACTTTCAAGGATATTTGAGGTGAAAGACTCAAGGGAGAGGTTTGGAAGGAAGGGAAGGAAAAGGGAAAGTTATTTAAATAAATAAATTGAAGGCAAGGAATCAGCAGCAAACAGTGAAAAACGAACAATGAGGGAAATCACTGGAGGAGAGGGAAGGGAGGAAAAAGAGCATGGACTGCGTTAACTAGCCTTTGAGGGAAGAGAAACACCCCCCAGTCTCCTGAGACGGGAGGAAGGAGGCTAAGGACAGATACAAATACAGACGAGCTTTGGGCAGTGGAGGGTGAGGGAAGTATAGAGGGTGGAAGAGTGATCTTCCTGACGCATCAGCATGGCGATGGCCGTCATCTCAGCGTATTGAAGTTCTCGCTCACATTTCTTCTGGAATCATCAGCTAGGTTGTCATTCACAGGATTTACGTCCCCACCAGCCCACATGTCAAAATGGGCTTTGTCACTCCAGCTTTACTGTCTGAATCTGTCTCACTTGAGTGTTCAGAAGTAAGGTCCATACATTGCGAAGAGTATTTATACTTCTTTTTTCCTTTGGGGAGACCCTTGCATGGTTCACAAATTGCAGAATATGGTGTGTTTTCTTAAATTTATTTTTTTAAATTGAAGTATAGTGATAAACAATGTTGTGTTAGTTTTTGCTGTGTAACGCAGTGACTCAGTGATACACACATTTACGTTCTTATTTATATTCTTTTGCATTATGATTTATTGCAGAATATTGAGTATAGTTCCCTGTGCTATACAGTGGGACCTTGTTGAGTATCCATTCTATATATAATTGTTTACGTCTGCTAATCCCAAACGTAGTCCCTTCCTCCTTCGCCCCCCGCCCCCACCCTTGGCAACCACAGACTTGATCTCTGTGTCTGTGAGCCTGCTTCTGTTTATAGATAGGTGCCTTTGGGCCATGTTTTAAGGTCCACGTATAAGTGATGTCATACGGTATTTGTCTTTCTCTTCAGACTTACTTCACTTAGCGTGATAGTCTCTAGTTGCATCCATACTGATGCAGATGCCACTGTTTCATTCTTTTTTATGACTGAGTAGTATTTTGTTGAATATATATACCACATCTTCTTCATCCGTTCCTCTGTCAATGGACATTTAGGTTGTCTCCATGTTTTGGCTATTGTGAATAGTGCTACTCTGAACATAGGAGTTCCTGTATCTTTTTGAATTGTAGTTTTGTCCAGATATATGTCCAGGAGGGGGATTGCTGGATCATATGGTAATTCTATTTTTAATTTTCTGAGGAACCTCCATACTGTTTTCCATAGTGGCTGCACCAACTTATGTTCCCACCAACAGTGCAGGAGGGTTCCCTTTTCTCCACACCCTCTCCAGCATTTTTATTTGTAGACTTCTGAATGAGGGCCATTCTGACCAGCATGAGGTGATACCTCATTGTAGTTTTGATTTTCATTTCTCTAATAATTAGCGGTGCTGAGCAAGTAGTGTGTTTTCTTTTAGCAGAAGGAAAGTCTTGACTTTCAAGGGTGTGTTGCTAGATTTCTTGGGAGCGTGTGGGTTTGTGAAGGTCAGCAGGAGATTAGTTTTTAAAGCTGATACCAGTGGACTTGGAGCCCACTCAGAATGAAGAGAGCATGAGTCTTGGAATCTTACCCTGGATTCCTATCTTACTTCTGCTTGTTGTTATTGTTGTTCAGTCACCCAGTCGTGTCTGACTCTTTGCGACCCCATGGACTGTAGCATGCAAGTCCTCTCTGTCCCTTACCATCTCCTGAAGTTTGCCCAAGGTCATGTCCATTGCATCGGTGATGCCATCCAGGCATCTCATCCTCTGACGCCCTCTTCTTCTGCCCTCAATCTTTCCCAGCATCAGGGACTTTGCAGTGAGTTAGCTGTTTGTATCAGATGACCAAAATACTAGAGTTTCAGCTTCAGCATCAGTCCTTCCTACAAATATTCAGGGTTGATTTCCCTTGAGATTGACTGGTTTGATCTCCTTGTTGTCCAAGAGACTCCCAGTAGTTTTTTCTAGCTTCCACATATGATTATACAGTAGAAGTGGTAAAAAAAAATTCAAGGGATTAGATCTGATAGAGTGCCTGAAGAACTATGGTTGGAGGTTCATGACATTGTACAGGAAGCAGTGATCAAGACCATCTCCAAGAAAAAGAAATGCAAAAAGGCAAAATGGTTGTCTGAGGAGGCCTTACAAATAGCTGAGAAAAGAAGAGAAGTTAAAGGCAAAGGAGAAGAGGAAAGATATACCCATTTGAATACAGGTCCAAAGAATAGCAAGGAGCGATAAGAAAGCCTTCCTCAGTGATCAGTGCAAAGAAAGAAAGGAAAACAATAGAATGGGAAAGACTAGAGATCTCTTCAAGAAAATTAGAGATACCAAGAGAACAGTTCATGCAAACATGGGCTCAATAAAGGACAGAAATGGTATGGACCTAACAGAAGCTATTAAGAAGAGGTGGCAAGAATACATGGACGAACCATACAAAAAAGATCTTCATGACCCAGATAATCTCGATGGTGTGATTACTCACTTAGAGCCAGACATCCTGGAATGCAAAGTCAAGTGGGCCTTAGAAAGCATCACTATTAACAAAGCTAGTGGAGGTGATGGAATTCCAGTTGAGCCATTTCGAATCCTAAAAGATGATGCTGTGAAAGTGCTGCACTCAGTATGCCAGCAAATTTGGAGAACTCAGCAGTGGCCACAGGACTGGAAAAGGTCAGTTTTCATTCCAATCCCAAGAAAGGCAACGCCAAAAAAATATCCAAACTACCGTACAATTGTACTCATCTCACACGCTCGCAAAGTAATGCTCAAAATTCTCCAAGCCAGGCTTCACCAGTATGTGAACCGTGAACTTCCAAATGTTCAAGCTGGATTTAGAAA
This sequence comes from Cervus elaphus, assembly GCF_910594005.1. Lineage (NCBI taxonomy): Eukaryota > Metazoa > Chordata > Mammalia > Artiodactyla > Cervidae > Cervus > Cervus elaphus. The sequence goes on from NC_057824.1 coordinate 36,763,621, forward strand.
AGGCAGAAGAACCAGAGGTCAAATTGCCAGCATCTGTTGCATCATTGAAAAAGCAAGAGAGTTCCAGAAATACATCTATTTCTGCCTTATTGACTATGCCAAAGCCTTTGACTGTGTGGATCACAACAAACTGTGGAAAATTCTGAAAGAGATGGGAATACCAGAACACCTGATCTGCCTCCTGCGAAATCTGTATGCAGGTCAGGAAGCAACAGTTAGAACTGGACATGGAACAACAGACTGGTTCCAAATCGGGAAAGGAGTACGTCAAGGCTGTATATTGTCACCCTGCTTATTTAACTTATATGCAGAGTACATCATGAGAAACGCTGGGCTGGAAGAAGCACAAGCTGGAATCAAGATTGCCAGGAGAAATATCAATAACGTCAGATACACAGATGACACCACCCTTATGGCAGAAAGCAAAGAAGAACTGAAGAGCCTCTTGATGAAAGTGAAAGAGGAGAGTGAAAAAGATGGCTTAAAGCTCAACATTCAGAAAACTAAGATCATGGCATCTGGTCCTATCACTTCATGGCAAATAGTTGGGGAAACAATGGAAACAGTAAGAGATTTTATTTTCTTGGGCCCCAAAATCACTGCAGATAGTGATTGCAGCCATGAAATTAAAAGACACTTGCTCCTTGGAAGAAAAGCACAGCACATTAAAAAGCAGAGACATTACTTTGCTAACAAAGGTCCATCTAGTCAAAGCTATGGTTTTTCCAGTAGTCATGTATGGATCTGAGAGTTGGACTATAAAGAAAGCCAGGTGCCGAAGAATGGATGCTTTTGAACTGTGGTGTTGGAGAAGACTCCTGAGAATCCCTTGGACTGCAAGGAGATCCAACCAGTCCATCCTAAAGGAGATCAGTCCTGACTATTCATTGGAAGGACTGATGCTGAAGGTGAAACTCCAATCCTTTGGCCACCTCATGCGAAGAACTGACTCAATGGAAAAGACCCTGATGCTGGGAAAGATTGAAGACGGGAGGAGAAGGGGACCACAGAGGTTGAGATGGTTGGATAGCATCACTGACTCGATAGACATGAGTTTGAGTAAGCTCCGAGAGTTGGTGATGGACAGGGAAGCCTGGCATGCTATAGTCCATGGGGCTGCAAAGAGTCAGACGTGACTGAGCGACTGAACTGAACTGAACTGAACAGTTCGAAGGCATCGATTCTTTGGCTTTCCGCCTTCTTTACAGTCCAACTCTCACAACAGTACGTGACTCCTGGGAATACCATAGCCTTGACTATACAGACCTTTATCAGCAGATTAATGTCTCTGCTTTTCAACATACTGTCTGACTTTGTCATAACTTTTCTGCCAGGAAGCTTACTTCTGCTTACTAGTTGTTTAATAGAGGGCAGGGTTTTGGGGTTTTTGCTTTTTTTAATCTGTTTGAGCCTTGGTGTCTTCATTTATGAACTGGGATAAAAACTATTTCACAAGATGGTCTTGAAGATCAGGTAGCGCATGTGAAAACAGTTGAGAAATTGGCACATATTAGGCCCCTGAGTCAGCTGCATCTGACTGAATACAGTTGCAGCTGAATAGCCAGCTATTTGGAAAATGTGCTGGAAGGTCATGGAAGTAATCGTGTATAAATCAGACTAGATCTGCATAGGAAGTTTGCCTCACTTTGGAGATCTACGAAATAGATGAAGAACAATTGGTGTAACAAGTATTCAGATTTCATTTGTGTTCTCTTTTTTCCTTTATGGGCTGTCTTGTCTGTTTTTCTTTCACTTTCATTTTAAAGAGTGTTAATCCTCTTTCTAATGTTGCTAATGGCTACCTCTTACAAAATATATTGTAAATATGTCTAACTTCATTTTTTAAATGATTCAAATCTACAAAAAAGTTGCAAAAATCATGCAAAAAATTCCCAAATAGGCTTCTTTACCTGGCCTGGGCTTAGCTGGGTGATTCATCTGCTAGGGGCCAGGTTTAGCTCAGGTCCTCTGGGGTTTGTTCATGTGTGGAGAACAGATTGGTCAGTGGAGCTGCGTCATTCTCAACCACAGGACCTCTCCTCTGAGCGCAAGCTCGCTTGGGTTCATTTCCATAGTGGTTTCAGGTTTCCAAGTACAGCAGGAGAGCAAGCCCAGCGTCCAGGTCCTTTCCAAGCTTCTGCTGATATCATGTCTGTTGCTATTCCATTGGCCAAAGCAAGTTACACGACTCACCCAGATTGCAGGGGGAGGGAAACAATCTCTGCCTCCTGAGTGGGGAGACTCTGCCTGGTCAGAGTGCCACAGTGTGGGTGTACAGTTAGGAAGAACTTGTAGCCATTTTTATAGTCTGCGTTTTCAACAGCCAGACAAAAATCATCGCTGATCACTCACCTTTTTGCATTGTAAAACTGAAAATTCGTGCTGCATTGATGGTTAATATGAAAACTGAAAACCGAAAGCACTGGGGTATGAACTGCAATGTGAGTGCATTTAGAGAGTCCCACCTGGATGAAAACCTATCTATGTGCCTTTTTTTCTTCCCTTAAGATTGCCGACCCTCCTGATAGCCGAATGTGTGCTGGTGTACATGACTCCGGAGCAGTCTGCAAACCTCCTCAAGTGGGCCGCCAACAGTTTCGAGACTGCCATGTTCATAAACTACGAACAGGTAAGAGGAAGCTCAAGAAATCCGCGTTCTGCACAGGACTCCAGGGGTGACTTTTCCGCTCTTGAGCACCCTTGGAATATGCTTTCCCTTATTCTTTTCCTTCTGCCTCTGTAGTTCTCATATAGCTCCTTTGTTAAATCAATTCCAGCAAACCTAGTATTCTTTTCTTTTCTTGAGGTTTATGTATTTAATTGTTTTTTGGTTGAACTGGGTCTTGGTTGCGCACCTGGGCTTTCTCTGGTAGCAGCCAGCAGGGACTACTCTCTGCGGTGCCAGGGCTTCTTGTGTGGTGGCTTCTCTTGCTGCGGAGCATGGGCTCGAGAGTGTGGGCACAGTAGTCGTGGAACGTGGGCTTAGTTGCCATGCGGCACGTGGGGTCTTCCCGGACTAGGGACTGAACCGGTGTCCCTTCCATTCCAGGGTGGATTCCCAACCACTGCCCTAAACCAAGTATTTTTGAGTTCATGACTGCCTGCAAACTTTTATGTAGAGTTTCTGGAACTTCCATCTTGGCCTTTAAGGAAGCTTTTTGTGTTCTTACTTTATCTCCGTGTTTACTGTAAAGTCATAGATCGTGATGGAGGGAATTTTGGCTGTCATCAGGGTAGGGGTAGGGAACTCACATGCCTTCAGAGGCAGATAGTGATGCAGATGGAAGAAGCTGGCCAGGTGCCATAGGGTGTGAAGTGGTGGGGCCTGTGGTGAACTGGGACACCCACGTTCCATTTCACGAGATGCCCGCTTTTCACTGCCAGTCAGTTATTACCACGTGGAGTGAGCCTAGAGTTGCCTGAACTCCCGATTTTGCAAGAGAGATTAGAAATCCAGGGTTTTACTGTTAACATTTCCTGTGGTTCAGCTGGAATGAGCTGAGCTGAGCTCAATGAGCTCACAGCTCCTGCAATGTGGGAGACCTGGGTTCAATCCCTGGGTTGGGAAGACCCCCTAAAGAAGAGAATGGCTACCCACTCCAGTATTCTGGCCTGGAGAATTCCAAGGACTGAATTCCTGGAGAATTCACTTCACTTTCCTAATTTCTAAAATCACTGAGTCTGGCCTCTGGTTTGTTGTTCTTTTCTCATCTGGTGCCTAAAAGGTTAGGTTTTAGTGTTTTGGAATAATTCGTCTTGGGTCTGTGTGACCTGCAGCAGAATTGCTTTGTGGTTGGGAGTTTGTGCTGTGGAGACAGACTGCCTAGCTCTGTGATCTGGTCAAGTTACTTAACCTCTCTGTGCCTGTTTCCTCATCTGAAAAATGAAGATAACGATACCCCAACTTCATCGTTCATAAATGAGCTAACAGGTGCACAAGCATTGACAGCATTAAGTAAGCTGTTATTAATTCAGTTACTATTTGGATCTCTCAGAGCCCCAGGGATAAGAATACCTGCCTCTCAAGTCTAAATAATCCAGACTAAATTTGGCAAGTGCATTCATTAAAAAAAGAAGAAGACTTGCCTCTCTGGATTATTATGGGAATTCCTGAGATGTTGAACAGCAGTGGACTGGTGATGAGCAGTGCCAGTACATGTTAGCTGCTGTTATTGTTTATTTTAGTTTAGCTTTATTGATTTTATTTTATTTTTTTTACCGCTTTTTATTTTATTTTCAAATGTTATTACAGATAAGGGCAGTGCAGCGCCTTGCCCAGTGTGACATAGCTACATACAGGTCTGGGACTGGACCTTGGTCTCCTGTCTTCCCCACCCCCCACCCAGCCCAGGTTCTGGTATAGGTGGTTCTTGGTTGGTTGAGTTTTCTTCTTTTCCTCTCTTTAATTGGAAGCATTCCTCAGATTCAGTCTTTTTTTTTTAAATTTAAATATTTATGTATGTATTTTTGACTGCACTGGGTCTTCGTCGCTCGCATGGGCGTTCTCTGGTTGCAGAGTGGGGACTCCTCTCGAGTTGTGCTCAGACTTCTCATTGCAGTGGCTTCTCTTGTGGAGCACAGGCTTCAGGGCACACAGGCTTCAGTAGTTGCGGCTCACGGGCTTAGTTGCCCCGAGGCATGTGGGATCTTCCCGGACCAGGGTTCGAGCCGGCATCCCCTGCCCTGCACAGTGGATTCTTAACCACTGGACCACCAGGGAAGCAGACGTCGTCTTTTGACCTGGTGAATGAATATAATGGCTGCTGGCCTCGTCAGTCTGTACTATCAACATGGAGGAATCCTGACGACCTGTCTCTGTTTTCAGGACACCATACCTGGGGAGAAGGAATTTCACTTCCCACGTGTCCACACGTTTCAGATGTGTACTGTTTCATTTGTGTGTTCTTTTATTCAACATCACGTGAGAGATAAAGGGTTAAATAAATTTTGGCCAGAGACCCTGTCAACTTTGGAGCAGGGCTGAGATTGTACTAGTTTTTAGTATGTTGACCACAGCTGTCCCTCAATGGGGTTAAACCCTGACCACCACCTTCATTTTGTGAATAATCAACTTTTAATTCATTTATTTCTTGACAAGTACAGAATCATCAGCCTTGTGTTCGTCAATTGCTCATATGTCTTATGTTGTTATTTAATTAATAGTTAAATGACAAAACAACATGGATGATGATTATTTCATTAATAATGATTTCAGATTCTTAGGATTTGATTACTTATATAGCCGGCGCTTTTCTTTGAGTTTCATATATATTAACCTGTTTAATCATTACAACAGCCCACAAGGTAGGTACTAGTACTATTCCTGGTTTTACAGGTAAGGGTTTGAACCAAGGGATTAGGTATCTTGCTCACAGCTATTAAATATCAAGCCAAGATTCAAACCGAGGCAATAAAATAAAGGAGTTTGTGCTCACAAATAAGCTTCTATTCCTAATGAATAGTCTCCAGTCATATCATTACTGCCATATAAGCCCTATGCATCCCCCCACAAAAAAGAGTAACATTGGTTCTTGTCTTGCAGAGGATTGGGGAGTCACTTCATATATTGTTAAAGTGCTGAATTTTTGATACCTTATATATGACAAAGTACCAGTGTGTGCACTACATTAATGTGCATAATATGTTGTTTTGCACACATATATACGTGATGTTATTTATTTATTTAAACTGGAGGCTGATTACTTTACAATATTGTAGTGGTTTTTGCCATACATTGACGTGCATCAGCCATTTTGCACACATATATACATGATGTTTTTTAAACCTTTTTTTTTTTTTTTTATTCAGAGGTAGGTAAGGTGGTCTGGTATTCCCATCTCTTTAAGAATTTTCCACAGTTTGTTGTGATCCTCACAGTCAAAGTCTTCAGCATAGTCAGTGAAGCAGAAGTAGATGTTTTTCCTGGAACTCTCTTGCTTTTTCGATGATCCAACGGATGTTGGCCATTTGATCTCTGGTTCCTCTGCTTTTTCTAAATCCTGTTTTGAAATATATCTGAAAGTTTTTGGTTCACGTACTGTTGAAGCCTAGCTTGAAGGATATTGAGCATTACCTTGCTAGAATGTGAAATGAGTGCAATTGTGTAGTAGTCTGAACATTCTTTGGCGTTTCTTCTTTATTCAGAAAGTAGTGCCACATGCAAATAAAAAAAAAGTCATCTAGTTTGAAGGGTAAACAAAGAAAAGTTTCTCATCTATCGCAGACCTCAGCCTCTAACCTGGGAAGCAACCTCGCTGTATTCTAGAATTTTCCTGTGCATATATAAATGTGAAGAGAGAGTTTTTTTTTCTCCTAAAGATAGATGCGAGCATACAGTACACATCCCTCTGTAAATTACTTTTCAAGAGTTTATCTTAGGGGCCATCTCATATCTGTCTATCTTCTTTTTATGTTTTCATGGATATATGGTATTTCATTGTATAAACCTGCCAGAATTTATTTAACCCCAAGCAATGGGTATTTAAGTTCTTTCCAGATCCTTTCTATCATACATAGTGCTGCAGTAAATGTTCTTGCATCTTTGCATACACACGCAAGTCTACCTGTGAGACGGGCTCCTAGCAGTGGAGTTATCTGGTGCCAGGCTGAGTGTTTGCAATGGATGAACTCTGCCCAGTTGCCTTTCAAGGGCTTACTTCATCAGCACTGCACTTGGGGTTCCATGACCTACACTGGGTATTGTCAGCCTTGACTGCTTAGAAATAGGAGGTGGTTATTTTAATTTGCATGTTTTAAGAGCCAGAGAGACCCTGTGGCAGCACCCAGCCTCCTCTCTCCCTTCCCAGGTGAACATGGATGACCGGTTTGGGCAGATCATGATCGAGAACCTGCGGAGACGACAGTGTGACCTGGCCGGAGTGGAGACTTGCAAGTCGTTGGAGTCGCAGGTCAGAGGGCAGAGACCCAGATGCCCCTTGTACCCTTGGCCAACCGAGAAAGGGCCTCCTCCCTCCGCAGATGGGAGAATGTGAGAGTCCTTCCGGAGTGCCTGCCTGCGGGCAGCCAGGGCTCCGCGTGGGCCACTGGGTCATCCTGTGGGGGAGATCCAAGCCCTGTGCTACCATCTTAACATAGAAAATACAAGTTTACATTTCCTGTCTCCTGTTGCTTTAATTTTTTATTATGCTGTTTTTCAAACAACATAAGAGTAGAGGAAATAATTAAAGCGAACACCTATGTCCCACCAGCCAGCTTCAATAATTAATAATATTTTGTCATTGCCATATTGTTACCCCTTCCCCCAAATTTTTGTTGGTGGTGTCATTGGAAAGGTGGCTCAGTGGTAAAGAATCTGCCGGCAGTTCAGGATTCACGAGTAGATGTGGGTTCAATCCCTGGGTCAGGAAGATCCCCTGGAGGAGGAAATGGCAACCCACTCCAGTATTCTTGCCTGGATAATCCCACGGACAGAGAAGCCTGGCGGGCTGCAGTCCATGGGGTCACAAAGAGTCGGACATGACTGAGTGTCTGAGCACATCATTGGAATATTTAAGGCAAATCCCAGACAATGTTTCATTTTCCTCATAAGTACTTCAGTGTGAATCTCGTACCAGTAAGGACCTTCCTCTGCCCAGGATATTGATGATACCATGATCACATCTGACAAGTCAACATACTCCTTCATAGCAGCTGACACCCACCCAATTCATACTTGGTTTTACCAGTCGTCTAAAAAATTGTTCATGGTTGGTGTATTTGAATCAGGATCCAAACATGATTCGCACTTTGTACTTGACTTAAATTCTTGCAATCTGTAATTGTTACCCCAAAATTTAGAAATTTTTTGGTGAAGAGGCACTTCCCCACCCCCTACCCCCTTTTAAATGACTTAGTTTTTACATGGCTTATGTTATTACCACCAGGGCCCTTTAAAAACCTGTTGCTTACATAGAAGAGTTTCTTCCTTTATTTCTCTTTAAATATTATACTTTGGAGTGTCCCCACTATTGAGTAGAGAAAAGGGGGAAAATGAGAAGACAGATGAGAGGGTCCAGAACGGGCTTTTGAAAGAGGAGCCCTCCGAGGGAAGCAGTGTGTGCAAAGAGCGCCCGGGTCTTGTGACAGCTCCGGTCGTCTCCCTTTCTCTCCACCCCACGTTTTAGAGAGAACGGCTCCTGACCAGCGGCTGGGAGTCGGTGTCAGCCATTGACATGATGGAATTGTACAGCAAGCTGCCTCGTGCCGAAGTGATCAGGTACGGGATTGACAAGAGTCCGCTCCATGGCAAGTAATTGTGAATGAAAGGCATCGTTGTCCATACCTGTTAATGTTTAAAAAAAAAAAAAACAAACCCAACCCCAAACTAGACCTATTTTGAAATAAGTTAACTGCTGCTAACATAGATTAAACATTGCTAGCTCCTTGAGAGTAACTCATTAGCTATTAGCCAAGATAAGGTTTATGCCCAAACAGGTTATTTTAGTCAAAAATAAGCAGTTACACCTCTGCAGTGGAAATCTTGCACAATCCCTGTGTTTTGGAAAAGGAGGAAAGTCACGTTGCCCAAGGGGTCCTAAGGGGGTGGGGGAGTCTGCTTATGGATTTTTATTTTATTTTTTTTTATTTTTATTTTTTTTGCTTATGGATTTTTAAAGTGGACTTTCCCCCTCATTATAAAAGAAATACATGCTTGTTGTTCTAAAACAGTTTTCAAGTAAAGTGTGTGAAGTATAGAGCAGTTGTGTGCTGTGAATAAATCAGAGTATATTCTTTTTCTATGTGTATATAAATATTTATCAATCTATAGATTTGTATTTTTTGAATCAGTAGATTGATGCATGTATTTGTCTGTAAACCACCATCCTTTCAAAAGCTTAACAATAGTTTGTATTTATCTCTGCATGTCAAGATGTTCAGGGTTACCCTGCCCTGTTTAGTGGTGCCTGGTATTTATACTGATGTGTGGATATATGCTAACGACAGTAGTTTTTCAAATTGAGGTATAATTGACAGACAATATTAGTTTCAGGTGCACAACATTTTTTTAAGGAGAATCACTTTATTTTGAGTAGTAAACAAAACTCCATTTATAATGTAATAAAAGAAACCCTCCATCAGTTTCTTCAGTTAGTCTGAAGAATAAAACCTCCAGCTTAATTAGAATTTACATTTAACCTTAAATATTCTAAAATCCATCCATGTCAATTTTGGAGTTTTAATCTTGCCCAATCCTATGAAATAGAGCAAACCTTGATCGATAATCAGACTCCTAATTTTTGCCGTTCAACCATATTTCTTGATGTTGCTTTCTGACTCCATACATTCCATCCAGAGTGTTCAGTGGATTTGTAATACACTTCCAAGGTGAAGGGAAATTTCTTGCTCATTGTTTGCCTAAAATCTTGGCTTGTGTTCATATTTTTAAACAAAAAAAAACACACACCAAAAATGCCCACAGGTTCCGCTACTAAAACTCCTTTAAAGATCTTCTTTGCCAGTGGTTCTGGAGCGCAGTCCATGACATCTGAAGCAAGGTCTTGGAGCAGAACCCCACCGTGTGCAGACGGCAGGCAGGACATGGCAGCAGTCCTGGTTTAATTTACGTTTCTCTTCACATAAATGAGATTGAAAAGCTCTTGTTTTTTTCCTTGCCAGTGACCTGGTCTTTTCCCCATCTTTTAAGTAAGTTTTAAAAAGTGTTCTTTCTTACTGAAGTGTAACAGCTCTTTTATATGACAAGGAAATCTACCTCCATGTCATTTGTATTACAAACATTCTCTTCTAGTTTGTCATCTGTCACTTTTGACTTTGCTTATGGAGTTTTTTTTTTCTTCTTTTCAATAAAATTAAGCTAAAATGGACCCACGCCATACATACTATTCTGTAGCCTGCTTCTTTTCACATAGTCTATCCTGAAGGCTTTTCCATGCCCGACAGTATGCGTCGCAGCCTTCATTTTTAATTGGATGCGTTTGTACTGTTGTCTCTTCGTTCCACAGAATAGAGTCCCTTGAATTCCTGGATGAAATGGAGCTTCTTGAACAGCTCATGCAGCATTACTGCCTTTGCTGGGCCACCAAAGGAGGAAGCGAACTAGGTAGGTGACTTCACTTATATTGATTGGAATTTTTCTAGGGTATTTTTTTGTCTCCAGAGAGCATAATGCTCGATGGGAATTTTCTACCCAGGAGGAACTAGGGCTCATATACATGGATCCGTGAACATAGAAAATCAGCAGTTATATTATAGCACAAAACCCAGGAGAACTGTTCAAATAAAACCACATGTCTGAAAACCAACCAACAGCGCTTTAGGGTTGTTTGTGGAATTTCCTCAACTGGATGGTAAGAGACCTTGAGTCTCATAATCATCTTAATGAAAGGATCCAATGTTCAGCTTTTTGATCTGCTTGTCACCAAGTTTACTGGATGTTAAAACACACAGGTCATTGTTTCTGTCTAACACCCCTGCAGCTGTGGGTTGAATTTCTCTCTCTTATCTTCTTTTACATTGAAGGTGAATCCCCTGGCCTGGACGAGCCGGGCCGTGGGGACAAAGCTCGGAGCCTTGTCTCAGCATCTTGTTTCCGTGACTTGACCCAGTTCCTGCTTTACAGCTGCCCCTTGTTGACCTGCTTCCCCTGGGCATCTCTCGAGCCCAGTGGAGATAGTTTTAGATCCCAGTTCTGGCCTTTGCTGTTACAAGCGCCCTCAGACTTCCTATAGCTATGTCTGACATACTGCCTTAGGCAGGTAGTGAGTATAAAACAAAGAGCTTGGGGGAGTCAAGGACTGTCTCCTGTGTGAAAATTCCAGGTTGTTAATCATCCTCCTTTGGCTTATCTTTCCACCAGTTTATAAATTTACCCAGCTGGGCAGTTCAGTCCACAAAATCCATTTAAATTATTTTTTATTTAGAAAATCATTTATTACTGTGTTTTTGTACTGCTGTTTTTCTCTAGTTTTGGAAACTGTAATCTTAAGCAGAGACTTTGGAAACTTCTAGAAAAAAGTATGGCAAAGAAAAAAAAAATCACCCATATGCCCATCATTCAGAGATAACCTCTGGCAGCTTTTCCCTTCTGTTCTTTTTCTAGCTGTTGATTTGCTTTTAGTGGGGTTTAATTTTCTATGTAACCTTGATTCTGGATCTTTTTAAGCTTAATATTATAAGCATTTCCCTTTGCTATTAAAATCTCTGCATGAGCGTAATTTTCATGTCTTTATAAATATTCTGTCATGAAGCTCTGTCTGCATTTACTTAATTTTCTTAAACTTTTAAAAAATGTAGGTGACTTGTAACAGTATAGAATTAATTCTAGATTCTGTCAAGTAATGATGCATTGAGCTTTTCTATGTAAGGGGCTTCTTTTCCCCACTTCGCGCCTGACTGCTTGTGGTATCGGTATAGTAAGTTACTTACATACGAACCTTCGAGTTGCGAGCTTTTAAAGATGCGAACGTGCGTTCCATCAGTGTCAGGTGTGAGTGACTTGGCAGCTTTTCCTCCGTCTCCTGTTGCTGACAGTCCTTTGGCTCTATAGCCTCCCACCTCCCTGCCCGCCTCCGTCAGCAGCTCTTCTTGCCTCTTCACTCAATGCCAGCCCCTGTATGCCGAGCTGTTGTACTGTACTTTTCAAGGTACTGTACTGTGAGATTAAAAATGTCTTCTTTATTTTGTGTGTTTGTTTTTTATGTATTATTTGTGTGAAAAGTATTATAAACCTATTATAATACAGTACTATATAGCCAATTGTGTTAGTTGGGTACGGAGGCTAACTTTGTTGTACTTATGAACAAATTGGACTTGCTAATACTTGCTCTTGGAATGGAATGGAACGGAACTCATTCGTATGTAAGGGACTTACTGTACTTAACTTGTATGTGTGTAGAGGAGAAACTGTATGTGTTTGCTCGAAGTTCAGCATCTAAAAGACCAAGTTCCTAGAGAATAGGCTGTAGGACAAAATCCAAACAGATTGATACTAAACAAACCTACAGCCAAGACTCTGGAAAATCAGAATGATTCTCCAATAATAAAATCGCCTGCTAAAATAAAACTCAACACTCTTCAGAGGAAGAGATCAGAATTCAGTCTCCTCAGCTTACCACCCACCGTGTTCAGTTCAGTTCAGTAGCTCAGTCGTGTCCAACTCTTTGCGACCCCATGGACCGCAGCAAGCCAGGCTTCCCTGTCCGTCACCAACTCCTGGAGCTTGCTCAAACTCATGTCCATCGAGTTGGTGATGTCATCCAACCATCTCATCCTCTGTTATCCCCCTCTCCTCCCGCTTTTAATCTCTCCCAGCATCAGGGTCCTTTCCAATGAGTCAGTCCTTCGCATCAGGTGGCCAAAGTATTGGAGTTTCAGCTTCAGCATCATTTCTTCCAATGAATATTCAAGACTGATTTCCTTTAGGATGGACTGGTCAGTATTTGATAAAAAAAAAAAAATTACTAGATATGTGAAGAAATAAATTGCCTACACCAGTCTTTTTTATTACTGAATTTAACTCAAAGAGAAAAGGGTGAACAAAATTGCGAAGACTAGTCAGTAACCCTTTGACTTCTTTCTCACCCAAAATGGGCCAATAATAATTTTAAATTTAAGGTAAAAAGCAGAACACTCAAGATTGAGCTTGTTAAACAAGTTGTCTGAATGAAAGGTATTGATTCAGAAAAAAAAAAGTTCAGCATTTAAAGAACGGACGTGTGGGTTTTACTGCAGAGAGCCAGCCCATAAACCGCTGTAACATTTCTTAATCCCCTTTAAGCCGCCTGTAAACACTGTCTCATCCAGCCTCCTGTTTCCTTGTGGAATCTTATCTTTCACAACCAGGAAGGCCGGGTGCAGTAACTGAATGTGCAGCCATGGCCCCAGAGCCAGTCCCTGTGGACCTGGGGCCCCAGGGTCACATTCTTCCGCCTCTGACTGTTTTCTCTGCCTCAGCCTCTGACAGCCCCTTCTCAGCATCTGTGTGTTTCCTCCCCTCAGGTTTGAAGGAAATAACTTATTGATCTGTTCAAGACTCGTGCTGAGCCAGAGCTGAAGCCAGCGGCCTTTCCGGAGTTGAGTCTCCAAGTTTCCTGAGCGGTGGGGAAGCCCCGGCTGCCACTCTCCCCCATTCTCCAAGAAGCCTCATTTACTGGGGTGGTTGTACAAGTTCCTGTTCCTATTGGCCAGCAGTTTAAATAAATCTCCGTTGCCCGTTGCCAGTGTGTTGGTCCTCTGCTGTTTATCCTTTGCTCCCCTGGGGCGGTGGGGGGGCACTGTGGTTCCCCTCTTTGTCAGCTGGAACCAAAGATCCTCAGCCTGACCTTGACCTTGGCTCACCCTCCGTGAGTCAGACTCAGCTCCTGCCCTTGCATCTGTTGTGGGATTTACTCCCATGTGCTCTTATGTGTGGCATCTGACCTTGTACTTGGCATCTTGACCAGAGGTTGGAGCTCATCTCTGCTCCCATTTCTGCCCTTGCCCGCTCAAATCCTCCTTCACCTTGGTCACTGTGGCAGGCTGAATGATGACCCTCTAAAATGTCCCTTCCCAATCCCCCCAGCTGAGAGTATGTTACCTTGTATGGCAAAAGGGGCTTTGTAGATGTGATTAAGTTAAGGATCTTGAGGTGGGAGCATCCAGGTGGGCCAGATGTAATCACAGGAGCCCTTCCTTTTAAGGGAAGGAGGGAGGGCAGAGTCAGAGGAATAGGCGGTGTGATGCCAGAAGCAGAGATCGGAGTGATACGCTTTGAAGATGAGGGACGGGGGAAAGTTGAATGTAAGTGGCCACTGGATGCTGAAAAGGGCAAGAGAATATCTCAGAGCGTCCAGAAGGAACCAGCCTTGCCAACACTTGGACTTTAGCCCAGTGAAACTAATTTCAGATTTCTTACTCCCAGGACAAGAAGAGAATAAACTTGAATTGTTGTAAGCGGTGAGTCTGTGGTCGTTTGCTATAGCAACAGGAACAAACTCATACAGATATGATACTAGTACAGATTAAAGGGTCCCTGGAGATTCAGAATCATAGGGCCTGTCCATGCCTGATGACATTCTTGGTTATGTGAGTGAGCTGTGAACTTGAACCTGAGTGTGCAGAATGGCAGCAAGGCAGCCCCCCAGCCCTCTCCTCCCCTCGAGGTTGCAGAATCAGAGGTCAGTGTTCCCTAGAGTGTGACCTGCGTCCCACTACACACCAGCGTGCTTGTGGGCGGGAGTTGGTGGTGATACAGCGTGAAATAACATTGAATGACCCAGTGAGAAAGTTACTTGCTTTTCAATTATCTTTCAAATCTTAAGAATTCTTTCAAGGAAAAGATCGCAGGCTGGTACTGATGGGTCTTCAACAGTAATGTCATATTTACAAATTCATTGTTTTTGAAACCATGTACTAGTTGTTAATGGATGGTGAATCTATTTGGGGAATCAAGTCCGTTACCTTTAAAAGATAAGGAACAGAATGGAAAATGTTCATAGCACATTATCAGTAGTAAGGGTAAGTACTTTTTTACAACTTGTTTCATTTTTATGTGTGTTTGCACTACCATGTTAGCGTTGTTCCTAATGTTTTTGGTCTTGTTTTTTAAGTGAAGTACAGTGTTGTATTAATGTCTGTTGTATAGCAAAGTGATTCAGTTATTCGTATGTATACATTCTTTTTTATTTTCTTTTCCATTATGTTTCATTACAATTGGATCTAGTTCCCTGTACTATACAGTAGAACCTTGTTTTTTATCTAGTCTATATATAACAGTTTGTGTCTGCCAACCTCAAACTCCCAACCCACCCCTCTTCCTCCTCACCTCCCCCTTAGCGTCGGTTTTGGTTTTGATCATAAGTGAAGGTCAGAGTGTTACAGCACTTCACCAACTGTGGCAGCAGTAGCATTTGGCTGAAGTTTTTAGAACTTGGCTTGGCTTCAATTATATTTCTGTTTTTCCTTACATTTTTTAATGGATTACATTTCTCTCCGAGGCTAAGGATACACCATTACTGTTGATGGTTGTGTTATAAAATATCCCTTAAAGTACCTATAAATTTCATTTAAAAAGTGAATGCAGCAGAGATGGCGAAAGTGATACATTTGGAAATACTGAGGTTGAGAAGCACCGCAAGAGGGGATGGTTGACCCAGCACTCTAGGAGGATCTCACCAGGGGTCAACTTTCATGCCCTCTCCCCGCCGCCCTGTACTTCCCACAATCAAGACATGCGTTCCAAAGTGTGGTTTTAGTTTTTGAATTGGAGCTTGGAACTGATTTCACCTAGGGTTTACAGTCACTCACTGCCTCTCCTGTTCTCCCACCCACTCATCTAAAACCTCTTGTGATCCTTTCTACACACACTGCTTAACTGAAGCTGCTCTTAGGAAGGACGTCAGTGACATTGAAACCATCACACCCAGGGACCCTCTCTTGGTCCATGGCTGTTTCAACTTCTCAGCAGCATCTGATATGAGCGACCACCTCTCTCCTTGAAATATTCTCACTGCCAATAAATGATGGAACTGGATCTGAAACCAGGCAGGTTGGCTCTGGAATTTGTGCTTTTGACTGCTGCGTTATATCTATATCCCTTCTCCCCTTGCCCCAAATAGCATAGAAAATACCCCCATGGCTGCCCTGATGCCTCATTTCCTTATTTCTGGTAAATTTTTCACATTTATTACATTCGCTTATTTCCCATTTGGGGGCTGCCCTATGTGCCGTTAATGAAGAGTGATCTTCTTCTGCAAAAATTTTAGTGAGGCTTTTGATTATTTAGTAGCAGAAATAATGTTAAAAAAAAAACACTGCGACTAAGTTACCATATGATCCAGCAATCCCACTCCTGGGCATATATCCAGAAAAGATGATAACTAATTCAAAAAATACATGCACTTTAAAACAGTGTGGAGATTTCTTAAAAAACTGGAAATAGAACTGCCATATGACCCAGCAATCCCACTTCTGGGCATACACACTGAGGAAACCAGATCTGAAAGAGACACATGCACCCCAATGTTCATTGCAGCACTGTTTATAATAGCCAGGACATGGAAGCAACCTAGATGCCCATCAGCAGATGAATGGATAAGGAAGCTGTGGTACATATACACCATGGAATATTACTCAGCCATTAAAAAGAATTCATTTGAACCAGTCCTAATGAGATGGATGAAACTGAAGCCCCTTATACAGAGTGAAGTAAGCCAGAAAGATAAAGAACATTACAGCATACTAACGCATATATATGGAATTTAGAAAGATGGTAACGATAACCCTATATGCAAAACAGAAAAAGAGACACAGAAATACAGAACAGACTATTGAACTATGTGGGAGAATGTGAGGGTGGGATATTTCAAAAGAACAGCATGTATACTATCTATGGTGAAACAGATCCCCAGCCCAGGTGGGATGCATGAGACAAGTGCTCGGGCCTGGTGCACTGGGAAGACCCAGAGGAATCGGGTGGAGAGGGAGGTGGGAGGGGGGATTGGGATGGGGAATACGTGTAAATCTATGGCTGATTCATATCAATGTATGACAAAACCCACTGAAATGTTGTGAAGTAATTAGCCTCCAACTAATAAAAAATTTAAAAAAAAATACATGCACTTTAATGTTCATAGCAGCACTATTTTCAATAATCAAGACAAGGAAGCAACCTAAATATCCATTGACTGATGAATGGATAAAGAAGATATGTCATAGGAGCTTCCCTGGCAGTCCACTGGTTAAGGCTTTGCACCTCCAATGCAAGGGACATGAGTTCCATCCCTGGTCAGGGAACAAAGATTTCATATGTTGCTCGAGGTAGCTAAAATGTTTTTAAATTATAATGTATATATAAATAGTGAAATATTATTCAACCTTAAAAATAATGAAATAATGCCACTTGCAGCTACATGGATGGAACTAGAGATCACCATACTAAGTTAGATAGGGAAAGACAAACACTGTATGATATCACTTATATGTGGCATCTAAAAAATGAAACAAATGAACTTATTTATAAAATAGAAATGGATTCACAGACATAGACAACAAACTTATGCTTGTCAAAGGAGAATGAGGTGCATAAGATAGCTCGGGATTAACAGAAACACACTATCTATATATAAAGTAAACAACAAGACCTACTATTAGTATATAGCACAGGGAACTATGTTCAATATCTTATAATAAATGGAAAGAATCTAAAAAAGTATATATATATATAACAATATGTATATAATATTTACAAGTTATGTATTTATATGTTTATAACTGAATCACTTTGCCATATAGCTGAAATTAACACAGCATTATACATCAAGTATAATTCATTAAAAAAGACAAAAGCAGAAGACAGCACCGCCAGTGGGTATCTAGAATGCTTTCAGTAATATTGGTTGAAGAATACCATCAAGACCTGGGTTTGCTCTTTGTGCTCTGTCTTCCTGAGCGCGTTGGCTTTAACTTTTTTGTTGCCTTATAATGATAAAGTAGCTGCTAGAGTGTCTGGCATCACAACTGCATTCATGGCAGGAAAGATAAGTCTTTTCTTTAGTAGTCTCTTTTTATCCAGAGTGAAGTGGTCCTCAAATGTGCTCAAATATACTTTCTTCTGTATCTCATGATAAGAACTGAGTAAGACTGCCAAATGAGATACAGGTTGCCCAGTTAAATTTGAATTTTGGTAAACACAGATTTTTTTTTATTCAGTGTAAGTATGTCCCATGAGAAATCCAAATTTAACTGGGTAACCCCAGTTATTTTGTTATTTTATATAAATAGAAATATTAATAATTTTTTCAATCTGGCAACTCTAAACCTGGGTCCAATCGCAAGAGGGGTTGGGAAATAAAATATCTGGCTTTCTGGCTTTTGTAATGCAAGATGGGCAAAAGAGAAACGAAAGCTTTTAGGTGATCAGCCACCCAATGTGGAGTCATCTTGATTGTGTTTGCTCTCCTGCACAGAGAATATGTTTGCATAATATCAGAAAGTTTATGAAGTCCAAAGCAGAATCAAACTATATATTTTCATCTTAGAGTTTTTTAGTTCTTTTTTTATTTTTTTGAAGGGGAGGAGAGGAAAGCGTGGAGGGTCATGAATAAAGTGCCTGTCATAGGCAGGATATATAATTTTATTCTGCTTTACTATTTTATATCCCCCCTTATTCCAGAAAAGGAATTGAGGTGACTAATAAAACTACATTAACACAAAAGGCAAAAATAAATGCCTTGGGGAGCTGGAGAGGAGAGAGAAGATGTGTGCTCAGTCGCTCAGTCATGTCTGATTCTTTGCAACCCCGTGGGCTGTGGCCCGCCAGGCTCCTCTGTCCATAGGATTTCCCAGTCAAGAATACTGGAGAGAGTTGTCATTGTCTCCTCCAGGGGATCTTCACCCAGGGATGGAACCCACATCTCCTGCCTTGGCAGGCGGATTCTTTACCACTGAGCCACCTAGAAAGCCCTTGGGCAGCTGGAACACGAGTTTAGAGGGAAAAAAAGGCCCAGAGATGTGCATGTTTTATTGTCTCACACAGGTCTTGGAAGTGGGTTACAAATTTGACTCCCCCTAAGTCCTCAGAGAGGATTGAAATATGATTCTGCTTCCATAAAACCACAGCCAGCTACATGCTCTAGAGAGGCACACATCTTCCTGCACAGAGACCCAGGATGCTTCTCCAGAGCATCATCAGTGGGATCTGGGAATGTTTGGGGCCTGGCTTTGCAGCTGCTGCTTCAGGTTCCCTTGTTGCAAGCTGATGACAGAAGTGAAATTACACTGGAGCAAAGCAGTGCAGTCCAAGTACATAGCTCTGGGATGCTGTCGTGCATACAAGAGTAGGATCTAGAAAACCTGGGGAAAATGAAAGTCCCGCAGAACTGATGTGCTAAAATAATGTCTCAAAGCTGGACACTGTATACGAGATTCCATGACAGTAAGTTGGAGGTCAGAACCTTTGACGAAGACCGGGAGGTCAAATTGACTGAGTGGTCCAGATCAAAATGCTTATCAGGGCCAGCCCAGTGGAGGGCAGAGGTCTTCATAGGAAAGTGAGGCTACTCCAGAGGCAGAGCTTCTTTCCACGGTTGCTACTTCCAATATCAAATGAACCAATCCACACCCCTCCTTAAAAACCCTCCTTCAAGCCCCACTTCCTCTTGGTATGAAATCCAGCTCCTTCCCATGGCCTATGAGACCCAAGACTTGGCATCCCTCCTCGGCTCCCCCACCTCCTCTGTGCCTCTCTGCCCCAACCACGACCTCCTCCCAGCTCTGCCAAGCTACCAAACTCTGTCTGCCACAGGGCCCCGCAGTCGGGGGGCTGGAGATGTAAGCAACACAGCCGATATTCAGTTCATGAATCCCTTGGTTTATGGCACATAACACAAGGTAAGGTAGGGAAAGAGGGTAGCAGACCACTCCAAGAAGTCCTCAAAGGAGGCATCTCAGCTGTTTCCCAACCGGCAACAAGTCACAGTAGGTGTGGGTGGGAGGTCACCTTCTGCTCCAACAGGGAGTCGGGCAGCTTCCATCTGGAAAGGCTCCCAGAGCAGAAAGTCGGGTCCTCCAGCAAAGTCGCTGCAAGTCACTCGGCTCAGTGGTCTCTTTCAGAGTCAAGTTCCCCCAGGAGAGGAGGTCTTGGTCCTCTGTCCCAGTGAGGTACACTGCCCATCACATTTCTAAGGTAACGCTCTTAGTCTATCCCTCTAGGACTCTTCACACTTCTATTGTGGATGTTTCAAAACAACTAACGTGGATGTTCACATTGGCCACTGTGACTCCATTTTTTAAGCAAGACAATGAAAAATTTTACATATGGATGCTCTGGGTCTTTGTTGCTGCACGGGGGCTTCCTCTAGTTGTGGAGAGTGGGGGCTTCTCTTCATTGTGAGGCAGGCTTCTCATTGCAGAACACAGGCTCTAGGGCGCTCTGGTTTCAGTGGTTGTGGCACATGGGCTTAGTTATTCCATGGTATGTGGAATCTTCCCAGACCAGGGACTGAACCCATATCCCTCTGCATTTGCAGGCAGATTCTTAACCACTGGACCACCAGGGAAGCCCCGTGACTCCCTTTTGAACTACTTTAACATAGCTTAAATCCTATAAGTTTCACAAAAGATGAGTAGGGATCATAACACTCAAGAACTCACATCATGACCCTTTGCCTCTGCTGGCCTTTGCACCTGCTATTCTTTTTCCTGACTCAGCCTTCGCCCTTAAAGCTGAGATTAAACATCACCTCCCCAACACCCTGTGTAAACATCCCCTGGGGCTGTAACTCAGCATCCTGTGTTTCTGCCTTTATGGCCCTTGTGTGAACTTGTCATCATTTTTACTCATTCCACAAGTATTTATCAAGCACGTTCTCTGTATGAGGCACTAAGAAACAGTAGAGCAAGTGACCAAATAAAACACAATAATTGCACTGCTCATGTGACTCAAGTGACTCAAGATTGTCATCATGTCTTTGCACAATGATGCAATCATACTTTTATGGCACATTTGATTTTTAACCTCTCTGAAAACATTTGAGATTCAGATGTTGGGGCCTCAGGACCTCTCACCAATGATGGACACCCCAGTAGGTTATGATTGTGGTTCATAACGTGTTGCTTCACACCTTGTCAATCTGAAGATCGGCGCAAGAGAAAAGCAATGACTCCGATGGCAACAACTCTTGCAGTATTGTGGGTGCTGTTTGCACGGGGGTACCTCTCAAGGCCAGACCCACTGAACCTCTGGGAGGAAAGGCAGGGAGTCAGGGAACAAGATCCAAGAGCTTGCTAAGCCCAGTGCTGGGGCAATCGTGCACTGTCTACCAACAGAACTTGCTGATCTCAGTAATAAGTGAGTAATTAAATGACCAGGGATGGCTTTGCGAACTCAGGGAGGGCCCATTGTTCTGGTTTTACCCACCCGTTGTGTCCCAACTGTGGGTGAGTTTGAGTGCTTGGGTCTGAAACCCTAGGGTGGATCATGTCTTCCAGACAGCAGAAGAAAGATAATTCAGAGATATAAGGAGAGGGGACCTATTTTGGAAGGGAGAGATGGGGGTGGTTCTTGAGGAGTGGGAACCAGGGAGCACGGCCTTGGTGAAATGATGCTAAATGGAATATTACAGTAAAACCATTGGAAAAGGAGTCACAAAGGCAGCTTTCATGCTGACGCTGGTGAAGCGCAGTAGATTGTAAAGAATGGCCCTAAAGGCTTCTAGAGTCTCTGTCTCCACTCTTTGCATCAGGAGCAGCCACGTGATTTGCTTTGGCCAATAGCGTGATAAGAAAAGGTGAGTGGGGAATCCCCTGGTGGTCCAGGGGTTAAGACTCTGTACTCCCAATGCTAGGGGCACAGGTTCGATCCTTGGTGGGGAAATAAAGATCCCATGTGTCACATGGCATGGTCAGAAAAAAAAGAAAACATGAGCAACTTGACAGGTTGCTCGTGCATTGGGGTTCACCTTCTCCCACTGTTCTTGGGAACCACGTGGTGACCACAATGAAGATAAGTCTGGGGTGGGTCTGTTGGATGAGAAGATCATGTGGAGCTGAAGTGAGCTGTCTGGATGAGGTGCTCCCCAGACCCAGGTCCCAGGCAACTTACTAGCCAACCACAGAAGTACAAGGACGCCCTGACCTTAACTGCCCAGCCGTCTTGCAGAATCGTGAGCTAAATGCCTGGATCTTGTCTTAAGCCACTATGTCTGGGGATAGTTTGTTACCCTGCCATAGCTAACTCGTATAGGCGGGGGTGCAGATTGGGAGGAGAAGGCAAAGTATTAGTTGAATGTTTCCTGCTGTTGAAAAAAAATTTGCAAGTGTAAGATTTGTGAGTTTTATTTGGGGAAAAATGAGCACTGCACCCTGGGAGACAATATTTCAGATAGCTCTGAGAAACTGCTCCAAGAAGTGGCTGCAGTCTGATGGCTGCTAGATGGCAGGTGTTTTCTCCTTCCCGAGTTCCCTCAGGGCTCACCAGCTCAGCATCCATGGTGGCTGCAATTGCTGATGACTGGGACATCCTTTGTTCACAGGAAACACTCCATTTCTCACTACACGAATGCTTGTTCTGCGTCAAGCTGTGCGCCATGTCTTAAGATCTCATGATGGACATGGCAGGCATGCTCTCTGCACTCACAGAGCACCAGCCATCAGTGCCCCCCGCCTGCCCACCAACAAAAAAATCTTGGCTATTTCAGTATCCTGTGGCAAGTCCAGGAGGGTGTTCCAAGGGGAGAGAGAGATGTGTAAGCTGACATCTGAGGATGTGCCAGGTGAGTGGGCTCTGGAGGCGGGGATTGGGGGCCGGGGTGATGAAAGAGAGAAAGAAGAGAGTCCCTGACTGTAAGCGTGGGACCGTTTAGAAGAGACTGGCCATGTGCTGCCCAGAGCAAATGTTTCCCCCGGGAAGTCATGGAGATGTCCCAGGGTGCTCACAGTGTGCTTTTAAGGCATCCATTCTCAACGGAGGTGATATCGCCCCCACTGGAGCAAAAATTGCTTAGGGTTAGGGTTATTGTTTAGTTACTAAGTTGTCCAACTCTTTGCAACCCTGTAGACTGTAGCCTGCCAGGCTCCTCTGTCCTTGGAATTCTCCAGGCAAGAATACTGGTGTGGGTTGCCATTTCCTCCTCCAAGGGATCTTCCCGACCCAGGGATTGAACCTGAATCTCCCACATTGGCAGGCAGATTCTTTACCACTGAGTCATCAGGAAAGCCCAGCATTAGGGTTAGGGGGTGGTTATTAGCCCTCCAAAGAACCACAGTATGTAAACAGATATGAAAGATTATCTGTGGCATTAGTGGGCTTCTTTGGTGGCTCAGACGGTAAAGAATCCACCTGCAATGCAGGAGACCTGAGAAGGGAAAGGCACCCCACTCCAGTATTTTGGGCTGGAGAACTCCATGGACAGAGGAGCCTGGCAGACTACAGTCCATGGAGTCGTAAACAGATATGAAATATTATCTGTGGTATTAGTACTCAATAGAGGGGTGATAATTTTAAAAAAATGGCTAGAAAGTGTCCACAGAGGGGAGATCATGAAAAAAAAATGGTTGAGAAATGCTGTTTTAAGGAAATCCATATCTAGGGCCTCGCCTTGTGCAATCTGCTCCCTTTCCCCACAGCCCTCCCACTTCTCCAAAGAGCATCATTCTCCCCATCTCACATCTGTGCTGCTGTTTTGCTCTGGGAATTCAAACCTGGGAGAGGGGAGAACAATTAGAAATACTGGTACTGGCTGGCACTGAGAAAGTGAATAAATAATAATGACCATGTATCAAACAAGTCCTTTTTTAGATGTGAAGGATTCTTTGCTCTCAACCAAATTGAAGGGGGATATAATAGCTTAGCATGCTTTGAACTTTTTTTAAAAGCAATAGATTTGAAAAAAGTTTTTTTTTTTTTTAAAGAATAGGTTATTTTCAGCACATAATTCAAAAGGTGTTCAAAGAAATGTGTAGTATTGCTACAGAAACCTCTTTCTATTTGTTTTTGTGAAAGCTCTCTCCTTGCCTACAACTGTAGAAATGAAAAATAGAAACTGAATTGGTGTTGAGCCCTGTCTTACAAAAATGAGCTAGAGTCATCTTGGGATATATGAACTCATTGAATAAATAAGTAAAACTTCCTCTATCCATCTCATTAAAAGATACATTTCCTATACAATTTTATTTTTTATGTTTAATCGTTAGTCGTCAACCTGTGCAGTATAGTTGGGGTATTCCATCAATTGTCTGCTAACAATAATTGTCATGATAACTCAATCTAGAAAGGAATAAACAACGTTTAGAGCCACCGTTCACAGAAAATTTATAAAAGTATTAATTTCTCTCTCTCTTTCTCTTTCTCTGTGCAGACACATATTTCCATAAGATCTTACAGAAAACCTGAATGAACATTTTAACCAATTCAATATATGTATTTGTTTTTGCCTAAAAATGGAATTACATGCTACATACTGTATTATAAACTATTTTTACCCCAAAGTTTTACAACAATATATAGAGATCTGTAACCACAGCACACATAGAGATCTATGAAAGAGGTGAGACAAAATTTTTTAAGGGTCAGATAATTAATATTTTAGACTCGATGGATCAAGAGGATATTTTGTACATAATAACTATTTGAAGTGTGAAAGTCTTCTTACATCATATTCGAAAAGCCACTCAAACACCTGAAACTAACACTACTTCGTAAATCGATTATACTCCAATAAGTAAAATAAAAAGCCACTTACTTAAGTAGTAGTCTTTTGTTAGCATATATCTACGTTGCTTCCATATTAATTCAATATTATGAATATGTGGCAATTATACACAATCCCTCTGTATAAATCTTTTCACACTTATCTGTTTACCTCCAAAGAATGTTGTTGTTCATTTGTTAAGTCATGGCTGACTCTTTGTGACCCCATGGACTGCAGCACACCAGACTCCTCTGTCCTCTACTATCTCCTGGAATTTCCTCAAATAAGTGAAAAAAAGACATCTTGTTGATGTTCTTACACTTCTTAAGTTACTGTGACTCTCTTTTCACACATTATTGTGAACTTATTATTTCCAATTCCCTGTTGTGTCTTTTTCTCTGTGGTTATTTTTTCACATTGATTTCTAAGAGCTCTTTACCCAGTAAGGACAGTGACATTTTGTCATTTGTGTGCAGTATTTTTCCCCAGTTTTTCATTTTTCTTGTCTATGCTAATCATTTTTTTCTTTTTGGTTCAGAAATTGTATATTTTATGTGTTTCAGGTTGATTCCTTTTCCAGTGTAATAGATGTCTGTGCATGTCAAGCTGCTCACGATTACAAAAATATTTACCCATGTTTTATTTTAGGGCTTTTATGATCTCTTTTTTACATTTTTTGTAGTGTCCATAGTATTCGTTAATCATTTATTTATCAAAAGAGACTTCCTTAGCCCAGATATTCATCATTTCATCCTTCAGGAACACAGGTAAGTGACAAAGTTCTATGGAACTCAATGCCCTAACTTTATGTTCAAAAATCACTTTTCACTCTGAAAGATAATAGTTTTCCTCATCTCTTCAAAATCTTCCATAGAATCATAATTCTGTAGAAATCTGCATAGAAGTCTGCATATGCCTCCTTCCTTGGTTCATCAGTAGCAAACTTACAGAAAGTTCCAACTCCCAGGCAGACAATGAATGCTCCAACCATATGAAATCACAGATGCATGACCAGAAGTTTTCATCAAAGAGTTGGACAAGGTAGTTTTTATTTTCTACAGCTCAACAACATGGTCTTTCCACACTAACAGAGAAATGGACCTCTCTTTTACATATTAAACTTTGGCTCATTTAGAATTTATTTTGAAGTACAAAATGAGATTAAAAAAATTTTTTTAATAAGCCTAACCAGTTTTCCTATTTAAGTATCTTTAATCCATGATTTTGAACCCCAATTTACATTTCTATGCATATGCTTACATGCATGCGTGCTAAGTCACTTCAGTTGTGTCCGACTCTCTGTGACCCTATGGACTTCAGTTCATCAGGCTCCTCTGTCCATGGAATTTTCCAGGCAAGAATACTGGAGTGGTTTGACATGCCTTCCTCCAGGGGATCTTCCTGACCCAGGGATCGAACCCAAGTCTCTTATGTCTTCCTTCTTGACAGGCAGGTTCTTTACCACCTGGGAGGGCTTCCCTGGTGGCTCAGTGGGTAAAGAATCTGCCTGCAATGCGGGAAACCTGGGTTCGGTCCCTTGGTTGGGAAGATCCCCTGGAGGAGAGCATGGCAACCCACTCCAGTATTCTTGCTTGGAGAATCCCCATGGACAGGGGAGCTACAGTCTATGGGTTCACAAAGAGTCAGACATGACTGAGCGACTAAGCACCACCTGGAAAGCGCTTCCATATATATATTTGGGTTTAAAAGGGCTCATTTTAAAAACCTACAGGCTATCAAGGAACTAAGTTTTATGACTCCAGCAAGTTATTCAATCCCAGCCCTACATGTAGACTTTCTTAAAAAGCAATGTATTTTTTACCTGATAGCAATATGTATATCAAAGATAAAGCTCTTGTTATTCAGGTTGATAGGATTGTTTGTATTTTTCCTCAGCACAAAGATAAGAGTATTTAGAATTGAGAAATATAGCTGAACAAGTGCTATCCATTTGTACTCTATCTGTATGTATGTGTAACCATGACTGTGGGAATAAAATAGTTAGCAGAAGATTTCTAATTTAAAAAAATAGATATGCAACAAGCAACAAAGGTTTACTGTATAGCACAGGAAACTATAGTCAATATCTTGTAATAACGTATAATAGAAAATTATTTCAAAAATAATATATGTGTATAACTGAATCACACACAAAAAGGATTCTACTCTTTGAAATTTAGCAATGTTTATCTTTTTGCCAGTTTTTCTAAATGTCCTGTGGACATCTAATAATAATGTATGAGGTACCAAATTTTAAATATATTTGTGTGAGATATGAGATTAATATAAATCAACAAAAATAGATAGCTATCATATTTAAATTATTAATGACATCATTCAAGGTGCTCCTAATCTTACTTTTTCTGCACTTGATAAAATATTCTCAGAGAAATGTTAATATGTCTATGATTATATATTTTTCCTTTTCTCTTATATTTCTTTTGATTTTTGCTTTATATATCTTTGTTTCTTTGTTGTTAGGTATCTAATGGTTTATGATGTCTATCTTCTTTGTGAATTGTATCTTTTATCATTAAAAATTTTAATCTTCACATCATTTAAAAAATAAAATAAAATAGCAGAGTGAGTTGCCAAACCTGAAGAGTTAAAAAAAATTGTAAGGTGACATTTCACCAAGTTCAAGCAATAAAAAGGGCACCAGTTTGGAAGCAGTTTTGGTTAAATTCCAGCTCCACATTTTCTGGCAAAGCCCTTCTCCTTTCTGGGCCTCAGCTCTCTCATCTGTAAAATGGGTTCATAAAGATAAACTGCCTCACACAAGTTAGGAGGACTAAATGAAATAAAGCAGAAACTCACTATGCCCAGGGTATTTGTATCCAGGTACCCTCAGACCTGTGGCATTAACTTAACCTTCCCAGGGCACACAGTAACACCTACAGCTTCTGTTCCTTTATGTAACAAGCCAGCTCCTGACTATGGAGTACACTAGCTGAGTCCTTGACCTTTGGCTTTGTTCCCATCCATTCCTACCCCATGACTCCTGAGGTCCTGCTCTCATTACAGGCCAGCATCACTTGACTTCCATTCTTGCCCCAGCCCAGAAAGTCCTGGCCCACCCGTGGGTGAGACCTGGTAGTTCCTAACAGAGGTCACCATAACCTCTGAACTTGCTGCAATGGGCTGCTGGCCAGAGTCCTGCTTGGTCCTTCCACCTTTCCCTTCCCTCTGAGGATAATGATGATACGTAATTCTCACCTTGGCACTTGCATTCCCAAAGGGAATGGGAATGCCAGTGACTACTCTTATAGTCATACTTTCTGGCATGGTGACAGAGGAGGCGCACGCTGTCTGTCGGCCCAGGGTCAGGTCAACATGGGAGCAGCCATAAACTCCAGGGAAGTTCATCTGAAGGTGGCGTTTGCTCTCCCATTCCTCCTTTACAACGGTTATTTTTGTGCCTGACACACCTCCCTGATTTGACTGTAAAGTTCACGAGACATGATCTCTTGATCGTCTCCATTCCGGGTGGATAGGTCTATCACAGGATGACTGAAATGTTGCTCTGCCCCAACCCCTCCACCCCATGAACAGGAACAATTCTCTGGTCCTGAAACGCCAAGGACATATTTGCTTGCTTAGATTTCAGAATTCTGAAAAGCAGATAGTAACTGTGGAAGAAAAGGGTGTATTAAGCAGGATGATTCTTTCTTTCTTTCCTTCTTCCTTCCTCCCTTTCTCTCTTCCTCCCTTCCTTCATTTCTCCTGCTTCATTCCCTTTCTTTCTTTCTTTCAAGTGGCAGAAACCCAGCTCCAACTGTCTTCAGAAAGGAAAAGATCTAAGAAGACAGTCCAGTGTGGCTGGATCAGGGCCATAATATAGATGTCATCAATCTTGTCTCCCTCTTGGTTTTACTTTCCTCTACGTGGCTCTGTTCTCTTGGGACTCATCTCTTCTGGAGACAAAGATGGTGGTTAGTGGCTCCAGGCCTCTATTGTCCCCCCTTAGTAACCCCAGAGTAAGAGCACTTCTTTTCTTTATTGAAAGAGCACGTCTTGGTCCCCAAAATCTTCAGAAAAATTCTCAGGATTGCATGTTAATGGCTTGACTTGAATCATACGCTGAGTGCTCAACCAGTCAGGATGGTCTTGGAGATGGACTGTCTCACTGGCTTGATGCCCCTGAAGGGTTGGGGAGCTGAATGATGGGGGGCGGTGGTGACAGCTCTACCCAAATTGTGTGAAAGTTAGTCATGCAGTCCAACTGTGTGACCCCATGGACTGTAGCCTGCCAGGCTCCTCTGTCCATGGGATTCTCCAGGAAAGGATACCTGGAGTGAGTTGCCATTCCTTTCTCCAGAGGCTCTTCCCAACCCGAGGATCGAATGCAGGTATTCTGCATTGCAGACAGATTCTTTACTGTCTGAGTCACTAGGAAAGCCCATTTTGTGTGAACAGAGAGTTGAAGACATGTGGTCCTCTCAAAGAAATCAAGATGCCATTACCAAAGAGAATTCCAGAAAAACATCTATTTCTGCTTTATTGACTATGCCAAAGCCTTTGACTGTGTGGATCACAATAAACTGTGGAAAATTCTGAGAGATGGGAATACTAGACCACCTGACCTGCCTCTTGAGAAACCTGTATGCAGGTCAGGAAGCAACAGTTAGAACTGGATGTGGAACAACAGACTGGTTCCAAATAGGAAAACGAGTACGTCAAGGCTGTATATTGTCACCTTGCTTATTTAACTTATATGCAGAGTACATCATGAGAAATGCTGGGCTGGAAGAAGCACAAGCTGGAATTAAGATTGCCGGGAGAAATATCAATAACCTCAGATATACAGATAACACCACCCTTATGGCAGAAAGTGAAGAGGAACTAAAAAGCATCTTGATGAAAGTGAAAGAGGAGAGTGAAAAAGTTGGCTTAAAGCTCAACATTCAGAAAACTAAGATCATGGCATCTGGTCCCATCACTTCATGGCAAATGGACGGGGAAACAGTGGAAACAGTGAGAGACTATTTTTGGGGGCTCCAAAATCACTGCAGATGGTGATTGCAGCCATGAAATTAAAAGATGCTGACTCCTTGGAAGGAAAGCTATGACTTATCATCTATCCATATGATATGGAATATCATAGAGTCTTTAAAAGGGAGGAAATTCTGACACCTGCTACCACATGGATGAACCTTGAGGACATTACGCTCAGTGAAATAAGCCAGTCACAAAAGGACAGAGCTTGTATGATTCCACTTATATGAGGTCCTTGGAATAATCAAATTCACAGAAACAGAAAGTAGAATGGTGGTTGCTTAGTGGGGGCAGGGAGAGGGGGAATGGGAAGTTAGTGCTTCATGGGGACAGAATTTCAGTTTGAGAAAGTTCTGGAGATGAATAATAGTGACGGTTGCACAATAGTGTGAATGTACCTAATACTGCTTAACTGTACACTTAAAATGGTTAAAATGTTAATTTTTAAAATGTATTTATTTATTTATTGATAATTTATTTGTTTATAACTAGAGAGAAAACCTTAATTTTTCCTCTAACTATGGCGATCGGGAGCTACTCTCTAATTGTGGTGTGCGGGCTTCTAACTGCAGTGGCTTCTCTTGTTGCTGGGCAGGGGGTCCAGGCATGCAGGCTTCAGTAGTTGTGGAACATGGGCTTAGTTGCTCCATGGCATGTGGGATCTTCCTGGACCAGGGATGGAAGCTGTGTCTCCTGTATTAGCAGGCAAACTCTTTATCACTGAGCCACCTGGGAAGCCCTAAAATGTTAAATTTTGTGTTATGTGTATTTTACCTTAATAAAAAATTAAATTAGAAAAGAACCAATTATAATTGGGAAAACTTTTCCCTTCTTTCCTAAACAAAGGACACATTTTACCCCATGCCTCCTAGACTTTGCCTAGTACAGTGCTCTGCAAACAGAAGAAATTATTAAGAATTTGCTGGATACATTATAAAGCAATATAAGATGTTCTGGCCCCATTGCCAGCAATAATATCTGAGCAAATATTGAGGTCATCATCCTTCAAATGCCACATCACAGCCCTGAATGCTTGGGTCTGGGACCTCTGGTCTTACAGGGACTTGATCAGCACCGTGAGGGTGTTGGGTAATTCAAATTCCCTTATGTTGCACACCCCACCGCCTCTGAGGACATTTGGCAATATCCGGAGACATTTTTGTCACAACTCTGGGTAGTATAAGACCAGAGAAGCTGGGGATTATCCTACAGTGTGACTGAGCACACACACACACATCCTACAATGCACAGAACAGCCCCCCAACAAAGAACGTGAAGTGAAGTGAAAGTTGCTCAGTCATGTCCAACTCTTTGCAACCCCATGGACTGTAACCTGCCAGGCTCCTCTGTCCATGGAATTCTCCAGGCCAGAATACTGGAGTGGGTTGCCGTTCCCTTCTCCAGGGGATCTTCCCAACCTGAGGTTTGGGTCTCCCGCTTTGCAGGTGAATTCTTTACCGTCTGAGCCACCAGGGAAACCCCCAAGCAAGAATATTCAGTCCTTAGTGTCAAGTGTGAGCCAGCCTGGGAATCCTTTCCAAGGACTCCATTTCTGTCTCTCTCTCTCACACATGCACACACAGAATCATGCCAAACACATAGGCACACACATGCATACGTGCCTACTCTCACCTATGCCCTCCTAGACATCTCCCTGGTCTCTGTTACTTTTCAGTGAGTTGTAAGAACTTTATAGCATAAAAATAAACTTCTAAAATTAGATTCTTGCTCAATATCCTTTAAAGCAAAGGACCATGCAATAAATTTGTCTTGAATTTAGTTCTGTGCCTGGAGTTTTATATAACAGAGCAGACAAAGGGAGGGAGAATGGCATTCAGACTTAACTGTATCACAAACAAGGACCTTGCTCTCCTCCCTACCAAGTTCTCTTGAACCTGCTGACCTCAACAGACAAATGTAAACCAGTCAATCAAATTTGACACGTAAGGAGACCTTCTGGAGGCCGGAGAGGGGGTTGGAGGTGAGGAAAGGAATATATGTTGTTTGGAAAACTATGTTTAATATGATTATACAATTTTGAGAAATGTATAAATATTATCATTTTTATGTTTAATGAAAGGTGGTATTTTTTGAAGAATGCTTCAGTCTGACACATTTATTAGAGTCAGGAGTTAAATTTTACATTTGCCTGACAAATTCACTTTTATAAAGAAGTTAATGTATGGCAAAAACCACTACAATATTGTAAAGTAATTAGCCTCCAACTAATAAAAATAAATGAAAAATAAAGAATTTAAAAAAAAAGCAAAATCAAAGAAGTTTCACTATTTTACTTATTCTACTCCTGCTTTTAATTCTTTTACACCCAGTTACCTTCTGTGTGGATGAGTTAGGCTCAGCAATTTTCAAACCCCCCAAATAATTTTTTCCCCTCTTTCAGTGTAAAAACAAGTCTGAATGTTTTTCTCTAAGTTTGTCACAGAATTCTAGACCCTTTTTTAAAAAGTCTTAAGACTTAACTTTTTTTTTTTTTTTTTTTTTGGCTGTTTATCAACTTCACCTTATTCCTAAGCTCACCACCCAATTTTTCCCCTATTATTGGGGTAAAATACTACTCTAAGCTTTTGAGAAAAACATATTTTTCCACTCAGGCTAGATTTTTTGAATAAGTTAGAAAATCTGGAGAAGGAGAAGACAGAGAATAAAATAAATTTGGAGAAGATTCTTAATTAAGGCCAAGACCTTTTCCTTAACTCTGTCCCAGTGCAGAGTTCTCTTATCTGAAAGTTCCTTTTCACAAGTGAGATAAACTCAAGTGCGTTTGACTTACAAGACAATGAAAAGACAAGACACAGATGAGGAGAAAAAGCTGCCAAACACATTATTGATAAAATATTTGTCTTGTTGACATAAAAAAAATTGCACAATGTGAGAGCTGCAAGTTAAGTTTTATTTGGGGCACAGTGAGGACTGCAGTCTGGGAGACAGCACCTCAACTAGCCCTGAGAAACTGCTCCAAAGAGGTAGGATGAAAGGTCAGTATGTGTTTAATTTTGGTGAAGGGGGCATACATGCAATCAAGCACATATTTTTCCAGAACTTTCCTGCTGGTCTCATGAAGCTTTAGCTAGTCATGAGGAACAGTCATCACCCTGAAGGATTTTAGTGCTTTTTTAAATGTGAGGAGATAGAAGAATTGGGCTCATAAAATTAGCTCCTGAAAATATCTAGCTATCAGAAGACCTGTCCTGCCAGTTTTTTCCCTGAGCACAGAGTACCTCATTTCTGCTCTCCACACTGAACTCCTTTCAGGTAGTACTGAAAATCAGCAGCTGTAGCAGCCTATGCTTTAATCTTTGTAGAGGTGGATGGCAAGTGATCATGGCAAGTGCCAATTTGTAGTTGACAGTCTCCAGAGTATATATAGTATTATCCAAATTCAGTAATAAGAAAACAAAGAACCAAAATTTTAAAAAATGGCTTAAACAGTTGAACAGACATTTCTGCAAAGAAGATGGGCTGATGGCATATAAATACATGAAAAGATATTCAACAAAATTAGTTACAATTAATGCAAGTTAAAACCACAATAAGATACCACTATCCATCTATTAGCAACTAAAAGCCTTGCATATGGGACTCTATAATCATTTTGATCAACAATTTGGTGGTTTCTTAAAAGCTATGTAACACACCTACCATTCTACTTTTAGGTATTCACTCAAGAGAAGTGAAAGTGGGCTTCCCTGGCGGTACAGTGGATAGGAATCTGCCTGCCAATGCAGGAGACATGAGTTCGATCCTCGGCCTGGGAAGATTCCACATGCTGAGGAGCAGCGAAAGCCCATGCACCACAACTGCTGCGCCTGTGCGCCCAGCGCCCGCGCTCTGCAACAAGAGAAGCCCCTGCAATGAGGAGCCATGCACTGCGGCTGAGAGTAGCCCCCAGTCACCGCGGAGACAGAGGAAGCAGGTCTTTCCCAGCACAGCCAAAAAACAAATAAGTAATAAAAGAGAGAGAGAAATGAAAGTATATATTACTACCAAGACTTGTACAAAAATGTTCATGGCAACTTTACTGGTAACATCCCCAAACAGGGATAATGTCCATTCAGGATGAATGGATTAAAAAATAGAATACTACACAGCCACCAAAAGAAATTAATTTTGGACCCACAACAAGATGGATGAAACAAAAATAAATACACTGAATGAAGGGAGCCAGATAAGAAAGAACACATGCTGTTTGATTCTATTTTTAATTTTTAGAATTTTTACACAATTTTTAAAGGTTGTATTCTGTTTGCAGTGGTTGCAAAATATTGACTATATTCCTCATGTTGTACAATACATCCTCATAGCCTGGCTTACACCCATCAGATTGTACCTCCACTCCTCGACCCTTTATTGCTCCTCTCCCCCTTCCCCACTGTTAATCACTAGTTCTCTATAAATTGGATTCTATTTCTAGGAAATTCTAGAAAATTCAAACTAGCTTATGGTGGCAGAAAGCAGATTAGTGATTGAGAACAAGAACAGGGTCACAGGGAAACTTGGGGAGACGATGCGTTCATGTTCACTATATGGATTGCAGCGCTAGTTTCCTGGGTGTACACATATGTCAAAGCATCAGTGGTACACTTGACCCATAATTTATTGTTGTACCTCAATAAAGCTTTTTAGAAATAGTAATAATTTAAAAAATGAGTTTCTCAAAAGATATCCCTGGTTTCTTTTTTGCTAGTTGATGGTGGCTCAGACAGTAGAGAATTCACAGGCAATGCATAAGACCTGGGTTCAGTCCCTGGGTTGGGAAGATTCCCTGGAGAATTCCATGGACAGAGGGGCTGGACAGAGGGGCTTGACATGCTACCGTCCGTGGGGTTGCAAACAGTCAGACTTGACTGAACGATTAACACTTTCACTTCTTATAGGGCTATTTTGCCTGTAGCAGCATAAGTTCTGGAGTTAGCAAACTAATTCTGACCCTAATTACCTCTAACCTTTAGTGAGTCACTAGATCTTTGAACTGTGGTTTCCTCAGCTGCAAAATGGGAACAACACCCACCTCACCGGACTGTCAACAGAGCTAGCAGGGTGATGTTTGTTAAATGCTCAGTACAAGGCCTGAGAGAGGTCTTGCTGGCTGTTAACCTGTATTGTTATTGATGACAATTCAATTACTGGAATAACAAACAGCAGAGTGAAGACTTCTGACTTCTTAAAAATTTTTTTATTTATTTTTTCACTACACTGGGTCTTTGTTTTTGCAAGGGCTTTTTCTGTCGCTGCCATGAGCGAGGGCTACTTTCTAGTTGTGGTATGCGGGCTTCTCATTGCGGTGGCTTCTCTTGTTATGCAGCCCAGGATCCAGGGCACACAGGCTCAGTAGCTGTGGCTCTCAGGCTTAGTTGCTCCACAGCATGTGGGATCATCCTAGGCCAGGGGTCGAACCCATGTCCTCTGCATTAGCAGGCGGATTCTTAACCGTTGGACCACCAGGGAAGTCCAAGTCTTCTAATTCTTAAAGGCAGTTTCTAAATGTGCACATTTTTATATTTTATGGGGATATAATGTTATAGGCAACAACACAGAGATATAATTCAGTGTCTTCTTAGGTACCATTGGTTCACGTACAGATTTCTTCTTGGTTATGTCCGGAAGGTAACTTCTTAAAATATAATAGATTGGGTTTATTTTTAACTTTTTTATTGAAGTACAATGTACATACAGAAAAATACACACATCATTAACAACTTGATGAATTTTCACAAGGTGAACTCACCCTTAGCCAGAACCCAATCAAGAAACAGAAAGTGATGGAGCCTGGAAGTCTCCACGTGCCCCGTCTCAGTCACTACCTCCCAGAGCTTATCCTTGAACTTCCTATTTCACTGTTTGTGCTCTTTTGTGTCTGACTTCTTTCCCTTTGTTTGTGAGATTCATTCAATCGCTGGCCCATCCTTGTGATTTACATTTTCATGACGCTTTCCCTCTTACACCTTTTCAAAACATTATCATATCTTTGTTGAGACTTGAAGCTGAGTAAGATTTTGTCAGCATTAGGGAGCAGTGTGGGTTAAAGAAACAGACTGTCCAGAGGCTTGAGGCTGAGTGAAACAGTGGGATATTCAGGACACTGAAAGTAGACATTCTTTCTGGGGTAGATGGTTCCTATTTAGTTCAACTGTTTCCAGCATTATAACCATTCAGACAGTTCTCAGCTTTTTCTACCAATAAAGAATAACGAAATCAATGTCCCTCCCCAGTTGGAGTTTTTGTGTGTTTTTGCATGTTTGTTTATTTACTTTGATTACCCTGGATGTTCACTGCTGCCCACGGGCTTTCCCTAGTTGCGGTGAGTGGGGGCTTCTCTTAACTGTGGTTGCAGGCTTCTCATTGCAGTGGCTTCTCTTGCGGAGCACAGGTTCCAGATGCACCGACTCCAGTGGTTGAGGCACAAGGGCTCATTAGCTGTAGCTCACGGGCCCCAGAGTGCGAGGGCTCCAGTAGTTGTGATGCATGGGCTTAGCTGCCTCACGGCATCTGGAATCTTCCCAGTCCAGGGATCAAACCCGTGTCCTCTGCACTGGCAGGTGGATTCTTATCCACTGTACCATCAAGAACGTTCTAGAGTTTTTGTTTTTATAGGGTCGCTTTTCAAACTTATGGCTCCTTGGGTCTAGGGGTAGGTGAATTTAAAGACTTCGTGTATGTTGCAAGATGGTGTTAACAAAATATTGTAGCTTTGTACACTTGTCCCAGAAATGTATGGGTTTGCCTATTTTCTCCCTCTTTGTCAGAATGGGATGTTAATCGTGTTTTTAAAATTTCTCTTCTGTTGTTTCCTTTGAGTTTTTTCCTGGTGATTATCTTTTCATGTTTGTTGACACTTTGGATTTCATCTTCAGTGCCGTGTTAAGTCACTTCAGTTGTGTCTGACTCTTTGCAACCCTATGTACCATAGCCCACCCGGCTCCTCTATCCATGGGATTCTCAAGGCAAGAATCCTGGAGTGGGTTGCCATGCCCTCTTCCAGGGGATCTTCCAGAGCCAGGAATTGAACTCATGTCTCTTCCAGTTCCTGCATTGCAAGAGGATACTTTACTGCTGAGCCACTGGGTAGAGTTATTTAATTTTAATAGTTATTACTGTACAAATAGTAGATAAAATAATAAGAGCAAAAAAAATGACAACATGGGAACATTCTGATTATTTGTATGAAATACGCTCATAGTGTCAAGCTCTTCAGCAAATGGTAGACATTATTGCTACCATTTAAAAAAATTTTTTTTGGCCTACCCACACAGCATGAGGAACTCCCCTGACCAGTGATTGAACCCATGGCCCTTGCAGAGGAAGTGCTCTTAACCACTGGACGACAATGGAAGTCCATGGCTACCATTTTCATTGTCCCAAACATGCAGATGGTGAGCAAATGAACTCCTGTAAACACTGAGACTTAGTGGACTGTGCCTTCAGCCCAATGACTTTCTGGGTGTAAAGAGTTCTGACTGTCACCTATAAGGTGGCGCTTACCATGGGCACTTTTAGAACAGGACAGTTAGAACCAGACATAGAACATCAGACTGGTTCCAAATTGGGAAAGGAGTACGTCAAGTCTGTATATTGTCACCCTGCTTATTTAACTTATGTGCAGAATACATCACGTGAAATTCTGGGCTGGATGAAGCACAAGCTGGAATCAAGATTGCCGGGAGAAATATCAATAACCTCAGGTATGCAGATGACATCACCCTTACGGCAGAAAGCAAGGAGGAACTAAAGATGAAAGTTTCTTGATGAAAGTTGAAAGAGGAGAGTGAAAAAGCTGGCTTAAAACTCAACATTACAAAAACCAAGATCATGGCATCCAGTCCCATCACTTCATGGAAAATAAAATGGGAAACAATGGAAACAGTGACAGACTTTATGTTTTTGGACCCCAAAATCACTGCAGATGGTGACTGCAGCCATGAAATTAAAAGATGCTTGCTCCTTGGGAGAAAAGCTATGACCAACCTAGACAGCATATTAAAAAGCAGAGACATTATTTTGCCGACAAAGGTCCGTCTAGTCAAAGCTGTGGTTTTTCCCGTAGTCCTGTATGGATGTGAGAGTTGGACCATAAAGAAGGCTGAATGCCAAAGAATTGATGCTTTTGAACTGTGGTGTTGGAAAAGACTCTGGAGAGTCCCTTGGACAGCAAGGAGATCCAACCAGTCCATCCTAAAGGAAATCAGTCCTGAATATTCATTGGAAGGACTGATGCTGAAGCTGAAACTCCAATACTTTGGCCACCTGATGTGAAGAACTGACTCATTTGAAAAGACCCTGATGCTGGGAAAGGTTGAAAGTGGGAGGAAATAGGGATGACAGAGGATGAGATGGTTGGATGGCATCCCCTACTCAATGCACTTGAGTTTGAGTAAACTCCGGGAGATGGTGAAGGACAGGGAAGCATGGCGTGCTACAGTGCATGGGGCTGCAAAGAGTCAGACATGACTGAGAGGCCTTATCATACTGTTCATGGGGTTCTTGCAGCAAGAATACAGAGTGGTTTGCCATTTCCTCCTCCATCTACTTCTACAAGTATTAACTCATGTGTGGCTGCAGCTGCTGACCTCCAACACTATCTGAAAGGAGTTCAAGGTGGAGAGCAGAATGGAGGCAGTCTGTACTCAGAGTAAAAACTGGCAGG
Organism: Cervus elaphus; assembly: GCF_910594005.1. Lineage (NCBI taxonomy): Eukaryota > Metazoa > Chordata > Mammalia > Artiodactyla > Cervidae > Cervus > Cervus elaphus. The sequence continues at coordinate 36,801,400 of NC_057824.1, forward strand.
ACAGGTCTTCAGATAGTTAGATATTTTCAGGAGCTGATTTTATGAGCCCAGTCCTTGTATCTCCTCATATCTAGAAAAGCACTAAAATCTTTCATGCTGATGACTGTTCCTCGTGACTAGCTGAAGCTTCTTGAGACCAGCAGGAAACTTCTGGGAAAACACGTCCTTGATTCAGTGTATTCCCCCTTCACCGAAGTCACATATATGCTGGCCTTTCCTACCTCCTACCTGCCTCTTTGGAGAAGCTTCTCAGAGCCGAGGTGGGGTCTCCTAGGCTGCAGTCTTCATGTTGCCCCAAATAAAACTAAACTCACAACTCTCACGTTATGCATTTTTTTTTTAAGTTGACACAACGTGGCCTGCATGTCTGATTCTGCTTACTGGTGACTCCAAAGACACTGATATTTGAACTTGACACTGCAGGGGAGAAAATGGGGTGCTGCTGGCTTCTCCAGGGAAGGAAGATGCTCAGGTTCAAACTAAACCTGCAATCTGAGCAGCCAGAAAGGTGAAAACCAGACTCATTTCTACCAACCAACCTGCTCCGAGCTCCAAGTGAGCAATCATAGCTGCAAACAAATGGCAGAGCTATTTAAATAGAAATAAAGGCACAGTTTCAGAAGACAATGAGGAGTTCTGAGACAGGCTGGGTCCTGAGACCTTTTGCTGCGACGCTTGGTCAGGGACAAATGTCTCCTGCAGCAATAAAATACAAAGAAACTATACGGGACTAACAATAACTGCGTGCATGCACAGTTGGGCCAAATTAAGAACACAAAAGATATAAAAAGACCAAAATCTAACTGCCACTTCTGAGGTGCTGGGAGCAAAACAGGGTACTGTGTATACACCTGCACACAGCACCGCTAAGGGGGTGGGCAGACCACCTAAGCTGCCCCTCTGGCCGGACCCACCAATCCACCCCTACCTTCACCTTATTTAAGGAACTGTCTCACCACCCTCCCCCCAGCCCCCCACCAGGGAGTGGGCAAGGGGACATTTTACCTGTTTTTACTCCCTCCTACTGGAGCGGGAGCCCCAGTAAAGCATTGCCTGGTTTTCTTGTCTGGTCTCTTATCAGTTTCCATTGATTAAAGAGTCCAAGAACCCAGCTGGTCACTGTTCTGCTGCGTGCTTCTGTGACTGTCCACAGAGCACAGATCTCATGATCAGCCTGAATGAGCAAGCATCTGCATTACTACCGAGAGTGATTTGTTTTAAGAAGAAATTATTAAACTGAAAGCCCAGTATCTTTGTTATATTGGGACGGAGCTTATCAGCAATAAATGTTCTCTGCTGCAAAGGACAGAAAATTCAACCCCCAGTGCCTGAAAGAGAAGGACATGTACTATTTACTCAGAGGCTCTTAGACTTTCTTAGTTCACTGTGTTCCTTGGCCAGAAGGAATATCTAACAGTTATATTTATTAGTTAGGTCCAAAAAACACAACATTCATGGCCTAACTACGTAGTCACCATTAAAGAAAATTCAAATATATTGAAAGAAAAAAATATTTTATTTCATTCTTAAATAACTATAAGAGCTCACTTGTTATTTAATAACACAAACAACTCATTGTAGTCTTTAATAACTTTCATTTTTAAATAGTACAGTTGCTTACCATGGGATATGTATGCCTTAGGAGCACTGCACAATTTCTCAGGGCTTGAAATCAGATTGGACACTGCCAGTCTCACTTCCTTTCCACACTGATTTTCATGTGGCACTTTTTATGGCAACCCCCATAAAACCAGATTTGCAAAGATATGCTGTCATTGAAAGGAATGTAGGACCATCTAATAGAAAAGTATGAACTACTTAGCTAGTAATTCACACTGTATCTGACAGATACTGAGCATCAATTTATTTTCCTTGAAAATTTAAAATATCCCCCTTTATGAATTCACTCTCTTTGGGGTGTTCTCTAGGAAGTGTATATTTATTTAACAAGAAGTCTGGAGTAGCTGGCCTTGGGACTGTCTGGTGCCTTGGTGATGTCATCAAGTATTCACACACCTAGCAAGTTGCACCTCGTGATCCCAAGGTGGTTGCCATGGCACCAGCATCACATTTTCTCCACAATAGTGCAACCATCAGTATGAGAAAGGAGGAGAAAGTGGTTTGTTAGGATAAAAGGCAACCTGCTCTTATACTCCATTTAGACCTGATGGTAGATGGCAGACTGCCACCTAAGGATGCAGAGATGTCTTAAAATGTCACCCAAGCAAAGATAAAAATTAGAGGCTTTGGTCATGTCAACCAGACCTGGGATTGGAAAGCTGAAGAGTTTTCCAGTCAAACAATTTCTTAGGATGGTACCATTTCCCCAGTGTACTTACTGGTCATCCTGGTGGTTTAGGGAGGCCAGAACATTGTACATGGAGACCTCCAGCCACAGAAAAATTCTCATGTTGTGGAAATATGTTGTTCTGCTTGAATGACTTTCAGATTTTCCAAGGAGAACCACTGGTTTTGTAGCTTCTGAGTCCAATCTTAGCGCTAGCCAGGGAGTGGGGCACTTGGCATCTAGTTGGCCCAGGAAGAAGGACAAATATTTGATCTGAGATTTGAGTTAGGAGTTGAAGTTGGCCAAGAGAGCAAAAGAGAGCTCCAACAGAAGGAACAGCCTGGGCAGGGAGGGGATGAGGTGCACGGCTCTTCTGACAAATCCTTTATGATTCGTGTGGCAGGGGTTGAGTCCAGATGTGGCTGGTATGGGAGCTTGGTTTTGCCCTGACTGCCACAGAAGGTGCTAGAAAGTTTGAAGTCAGGGAAAGATAGGATTAGATTGACAGGCTGGGGAACAACAGTAGCCACCATGTGGTAGGAATATCTGAATGCTCACAAAATGTCTTTTTTTCCCTCTAGGCACAGAGTTAGACTGCATTTCCCAGACTTTTTTTTGCCATACCGTGCAGCATATGGGATCTTAGTTCCTGAGCAAGGGACTGAACTGTGCCCCTGTAGTGTAAGCATGGAGTCTTAATCACTGGACCACCGGAGAAGTCCTTTCCAGACTATTCTGTGGCCATGTGATTGAGTTCTATTCAATTAACTGGAATGGAAATGGTACTTGCCATTTCTAGGTTTACTGCAGGACTTCCCTGGTAGCTCAGACAGTAAAGAATTTGCTTGCAGTGCAGGAGACCTGGGTTCAATCCCTGGGATGGGAAGATTCCCTGGAGAAGAGAATGGCAACCCACTCCAGTACTCTTGCCTGGAGAATCCCATGGACAGAGGAGCCCAGTGGGCTATAGTCAAAGGGATCACAAACAGTCAGACATGTCTGAATCATAGGTCTACCCGACAAAACCCCCTGCACAATCCTCCACATTCTCTTCCTGAATTTACTGGCCGATGGAAAAGATCTGAGGACCTAGATGGTGGATCTTCAAGATGGAAGTAAACCAGTTCCCTGAGTCACCATGTGATGAAGGGCCTGCTGTTATTCTGTGAATAATGAATCACTTTTCACTATGTTAAGCCATTGAAGTGTTGGTTGGGGGGGGGGTGTGTGTTATTTGTTACACAGGTGAGTCTACTCTGACTAATGCAAACCATGATAAGAGCTACTGGTTACGGGGCTCCTGCTCTGAATTGAGCACTGTGCTAAGGGCTTTGTCTCAATCCACACATCAGTCCTATGGGGATGGGTACCACCATTAGCCCACTTTTACAGAGGAGGAAACTGAGGCTGAGAGAGAATAGCTGGGGGCATAGGTGCAGAAACTTGATCCCCAATCCTGGACCCAAATGCTCAACTGGGCCCTGCTGGCTGCTAGTTTTAAAGGAACGGAATGAAAATGGCTGAGACATCAGCCATAGAGAATAGACTTGTGGTTGCCATTGGTGGGGGAAAGGGATGGGCTGGGAATTTGGGAGGCAAATTATTATATATTGAATGGATAAACAACTAGGTCCTACTGTATAGCTATATTCTATATCCCGGGATAAACTATCATGGAAAAGAATATGAAAAAGAATGCATATATATGTATATATATTCATAACAATCATTTTGCTGAGCAGCAGGAATTAACACAACATTGTAAATCTACTATACTTCAATTGAAAAATTGAAAAAAAAGGTTTATTGAAGCAAGAAGATCAGATGAGTAGTTGTTATAATACCAGCTGGGCATTCCCACTTGTGAAGTGAGAAAATAATAGATTATTGGGAATATTAACTATAGAGGGAATGCATAGGAGGTGTCCAGTGTGGGGTCTATAGTTGGCAGGTGTATAATAAACATTCGATTTTCTTTTCAAGAGCCTAAGCAAGAACTGATGAAGGCCTGGGTGAAAATAGGAGAGGAATATTCTGGAAGCAGCGCTTGGCAGGACTTGAGCAAAGAATGAGGGAGATGGGGAGTTGAGGGCTGGACCGCAATCCTATGTTTCAGGGACACGGAAGGAAGAGGTTAAGAAACAATGTGTACAATGTGCTGTGGGTGTGAAGGATGGAGGGAACAAGCCTCAAGATAACCAGCAAGAGGGCAGCCCTGAAACCTTCCAAGATGTACAGATGCTCACCAGAGGCGCTGCGTTCCCGGCCACGAGCTGAAACGAGTTCTCAGCAAATTGTCGAACACTTGTCCGGATGCGTCTGCTTCTGTCCTGAAGTAGATACTTTTTTTATCTACACAACCTTGGGCAGGTTCTTCAACATCTTTGTATCTCGTTTTTATCATCTGAAGATGGGGATAAGAAGTCATAGGACTTATTGAGTTGTAAATACGTGCAGAGTGCTTAGCACAGCGTTAGATACATAATGAGTTATCAGTTAATGGTGGACATTTTCATTAAAATTCTCTTATCCCAGATGTGACTTCTCTATGACTATATACGACATGCAGATAATGGTTATAAACATTAAACAGCTTCTTTGCCTCTCTTCTTCGCTGCTACGTTTCCTACCAGCTCTTAGGACAGTGGCTGGTTCACAGTAGATATTTAGATATTTATGGAATGGATGAATAAGGAAACCCATCTCTCTCCCCTGCCCTTCCCCCTTTCCTCCCTTCCTTCCCTCTTTCCATCCATCTGTCCATCCACCCATCTGCCCATCTTCCATGCATCTTTTTCATAATCTGTCCACCCATCCATCCGTCCGTCCATCCAACTATCCATCTGTTGCTTTAGAAAGGCTTAACCTACAAGATTTTTTTAAAAATTTGTGAGTGTAGTGGCTTAGCATACAAGTTTTTTTTCCAACTGTGATAAAATTTAACACAAAATTTACCATTTTAACCATTTAAGCATATAACATTGGTGTGCAACCATCCATCTCTAAAACTTTTTCATCTTCTCCATCTGAAACTCTGTATCCATTAAAAAATAACTCCCCATTCTCCCCTCCTCCCAGGCCCACCACTCTACTTGCTGTCTTTATAAATTTGTCTATTCCAATACCTGATATAAGTGAAATCACACAGTATTTGTCCTTTTGTGACTTGGCCCATACATTCTGCTGTCACAAAAGCTCTGTGATCCTGGGGAACTTAACCTTCCCGAATCTCTACTTCCTCATCTGTTCAAGTGGCTGTAATAATAATACCTACCTCATAGGGTTATTGTGAGGTTTAAATGAGATAATACATATAAGGTATTTAACCAAGTGCCTGGCATGTAGAAAGGTCTCAGTAAATATCAGTTCACATAAATACATATTCTAAATCAGCTGGCACTTACCCTGTGTCTATCATAAACATCTGTGTCTAAACGCTTTATGATCTTAACTCATTTATTTTTAAAAATTAAAAAAAAAATTTTTGGCTGAGCTGAGTCTTCATAATGGCGCGTAGGCTCAGTAATAGTGGCCCGCAGGCTTAGTTGCCCTGCAGCATGCAAGATCTTAGTTCCTCAATCAGGAATCGAATCCACTTCTGCTGCGTTGGAAGGTGGACTCTTAACCACTGGACCACCAGGGAAGTCCCGTGATCTTCACTCACTTAAACCACACAACTCTATGTCATTGGCCCCACCACTATCATCCCGCTACACTGGGGAGGAAACTAAGGTACAAAGAGAGTGAGCAACTGCCCAAGGTTACTCAGTAGTTGAACTGGGGTTGAACTCCAGGCAGCCTGTTTCCAAAGTCCGCGGGCTTCTCCATTGCCTCTGCAATCTTCCGGGATGGTCATCCGTCTACACCCTCAGCCCTGGATCAGCCTGTCAGTGTGAGTGTGTGGAGGTGTCAGGGCCTCAGATACGAGGAGGTGTCCTTGGAAATTAGTGGAAAAAATCACTGAAGTTGAGCTTAGCCTTACTTCCCATGTGTGGTCCCAATTTGGTGGGAACCTCCTGTGTTCACTCACACACGTGGGTCTCCTCTGGACCACTCCATCTCCTGCTGCGGAAGACCTAGAGTCCTCCCTAGGTGACACAGCGAAGACAACGCCTTTTCCCTTTGTTGGTAGAAAGCTCAGCAATCCTTGACCACCCCCCTGCCCTGCCCAGCTGAGAATTTTTTTAAAAAAAGGCTTCCTTTCCATGACCTCAGGGCCACCTCCCACTGGTCTTTATTGCTTTCTCGGCACCCTCGGGAGCGTCTGGAGCCCTTTAAAAGGGGCAGAGCCTGTGAGTGGGCTGGCAGCCCGGGTCCTGGAGATAAGAGTGTCCTGTCTGGGACAGCAGGTGCGGGTCTCCCAGCCAGGGCAGGACAGAGTCCTGCCGAGAGTCGCCTCCGCCCCGATGTTTACAGAGGTGGGTCCACTCCTGGCCTCTTCCTCCGCAGCCTGGCCCTCCAAGTGGGTGGCTGAGGATTCACTCAAGGTGGAGGCGCTGGGGGCTTCCTTCTGGGCTCTCCTCTCATCCAGGTCCCTCTCTCTCTTGCCCACCCCCGCAGGCAGCTGCATCCATGTGTGACCTGGAGTCAGGCAGCGTCAAGGTGAAGGAGCCCAGAGGCAGGGGCCGGGGCCAGGGGGGCTGGTATGAGCGGTTGGTGCAGCCCTGCCTGGTGGAACTGCTGGGCTCCGCTCTGTTCATCTTCATCGGCTGCTTGTCGGTCATCGAGAACGGGCCGGACACCGGGCGGCTGCAGCCGGCGCTGGCCCACGGGCTGGCCCTGGGGCTGGTCATTGCCACGCTGGGGAACATCAGGTGGGAACAGCTCTGGGCACTCAGCCTGGTGCCGGCCGGGGGGAGCCGGGGGGCAGGGAGCGGCGCGGTGGGCAGACACCCCGAGGCACACACCCAGGATCCCGAGAGTGGTGTGGATAAGAATGCGGGCTGGGGGGTCAGGCTGCCTGGGTTCGAATCCTGGCTCTTCAGCCCATGAGCTCTGTGGCTTTGGTTAAGTCCCTCTCCCAACCCAACTGCTCACCTATGAAATGGGAACAGTATTTTCTAAATCTTATTTCTCAAGCCAATGCAGTTATAGTGCTCATGCTTACCATGAACTATTCCAAACACTTTGTGTATAGCAATTCATGTAATCCTTACACCCTTGTGCAGTTGATACTATTATTAGTCCCATTTTTTCACTGTGACGGGGAAAGGTCAGGTAACTCGTCCAAGGACCTAGGGCAGAGCCAGAAGGGAAATCCAAGCTGTCTGTTGCCTAAATCCAGCACCTCCTGGTGGAGGTAAGAGAATGAAATATTGTGAAGTGCTTAGTCCATAGTAAGCGCTCAATCACTGTTGGTTGCTGTGCTATTGTTACCTTTGTTATTGTTGTTTAGTCAGTAAGTTGTGTCCAACTCTTTGCAACCCCATGGGCTGTTGCCTGCCAGGTTCCTCTGTCCATAGGATTTCCCAGACAAGAATACTGGAGTGGGTTTCCATTTCCTTCTCCAGAGGATCTTCCTGATTCAGGGATCAAACCCGTGTCTCCTGCATTGGCAGGTGGATTCTTTACCACTGAGCTACCTGGATAGCTCATTGTTACCATTAGGACAGGGTTTTGCTCCAACCTAGGGGAAGGCAATGCCTCACAGAAGAACCCACCAGGGGGTAGGGAGGGCCGAGGGGCTCCCCTTGCATAGCCCTCCCCTGAATGGAGGCTCCACTGGGAAGTCGTGGACTCCCAGGAGAAACGACCCAATGGATGAGGTATCTGGCAGGGAGATCTAGGATCTGGTTGGTTTGCATTTACTCTCTCACAGAAAACTGATATGAGTGAGGAAATTAAAATCTTGTTTCCCAGAAAAACAGAATGGAAAGAGAACTGTTCCATTTCTCTTTAAATATCTAAGGGAAGCTGCAGGTGGGATGAAAATCACAGAGTCTTCTGTTCTCATTGGCTCAGGGTTGAAGGCAACATTTGTCATTGCTTAGCAGGGTGACCAGGGCAAGTAACTGAACCTACGTTAGGTAGAATAAAAGGGAGATGATAATAATAGCCGATATTTGTTGAGTACTAACTATCCGCCACTACTCTACAGGAATATGTATTACTTATCTCTGCAACAGATTTTATGAGATAGGGGTCACTAAGGCACAGAGAGGTTTTATCACTCGCCCATGGTCACACAGCTCTTCCATGGCCGAGCTGGGGTTTGAACCCAGGCCAGCTGGCCAGAGCGGACATTGCTTTGCTCTGCAGGAGACTGTGTATCTGAAATGCCAGCCTTCCATCCAACCATCTGTTTTTTTGTCAACAAATATTTATTGGGTGCCTACCACGAGCCAGGCACTGACTTTGAGGTTGTTGGTTCACCCAGCACAGCACCTAGCGCAGAGCAGGTGTTCAATAAGCCTTTAGTGAGTAAACAATGGGCGATTGTTTTATGTTTAATGAGTGTGAAGTGAGTTTCTCGAACATGTGTGGTGTTCCAGCCCTCTCCTGGTCAAGCCATGCCCTGAGTGAGTTTCTCACGCCTTTTGGACTGGGTGATTTGGTGGAGGGGCTGATGGCAGACAGGCTTCTAACTCTGCAGTGTCCGGCGGGAGGCTGCCCCCGCCCCCGACCCCCACCTCTCTGCTTTGGCAGAGCCCAGGCTAAGCTTGGTCATGGACCCGAACTGAGTCCCCTCTCTGCATCGATTGAATCTGAGATCAGCTAGTGCTTCCTGACTCTGCAGGAAGCTCTCCCAGGGCCCGTGCGCAGAGCTTGGCCAGACGAGTTGGGGCAGCTGGTCCTGAAATGTCGGCATGTTGGACCAAGTCTTGTGTCCAGAGCCAGGGTCCTCTGTCCAGTCTTAGCTCAGTGTCCTGTGCCCATTGGGTGGGCAGACCCATTGGTGGGCTCTGAACAGCTGGGGAGACATGGGGGGTCTTGGGGTCACCGTCCCTCTTATTGGGAGTGTCCATCCCATGCCCCTGAGGGCTTCTTGAGCCAGCCTCTCAGGACAGCTCTTCTATCTGTGTGGGGCTGGACAGGATGCCAGTGGGCGTAGCAGTGTATTCAGGGGCCTCCCGGCCGTGGGACTCGGATGGGCTGAGCAGCTTGGTCAAGAGGAAGGCTCTTTACCCAGGACCAATGGAACTGCCTCATGGAGCCAACTTGAACCAGCCCTTTGACCTAGGTTCGACTTTGTCTAACCTCCCTTCACATTGCAAACCCCAGGTCCCAACCCCCAATACAATCATGAACCTCTAACCTCCCTCCTGATTACCAATGCCATTTCCAGGAACCTTTAACCTCAGTTTTACACACAACGCTAGTCACACTTTCAGACCCAAACTAGGATTTTTATTGGTTGAGTAGTTCAATCAGTCAGGAGCAGTTGTTCGGGGCCTGGTTACTTTTATGGGGAGGCTGGGATACCTTTCCTGGCCTATGCATTTGAAGCCTGGGGTCTTGCTGTGTTCTGTGGTCACAGCTCTGGAGGGCTGGCCACAGCTCTGCGGGGGTCGAGAAGGCGTTGAGAGATGCTTTTGCACCACGTTCTTCCTCTGGGCCATCCTGGGTCTGGGGCTCGGACAGGAATGGGGCTGCCCTCCCCTCCCAGCCTCCACCACCCTGCACCTCAGGGAACGTGGGGGTGATCTGGCTCCCGTTTTCTGCTTGGGCTGCCCTTGACTGACGTGGGCCCTGCAGGGCCAGCCAGGGTGCTGTGGGTCCCGGGCTCTAAGCCTTGGCCTCACGACTCCTTCTGCTTTTTTTGGGCGACAGTGGTGGACACTTCAACCCTGCGGTTTCCCTGGCAGCCACGTTGGTCGGCGGCCTCAGGCTGACGATGCTGTTTCCCTACTGGATCTCCCAGCTGTGCGGGGGGCTGATCGGGGCCGCGTTGGCTAAGGTGGGTGATCCCCCAGGGGGCTGGGCTGGGGGCTTTGGCTCTGCCAGGGCTGCTGGGGTGCGTGGGAGTGGGGAGTGGGGACTGTCTGATTCTTTTCCTGTTGCCTCCAATGGGACTGAAAGTGAAAGTGTTAGTCGCTTGGTCGTGTCCAACTCACAACCCCATGGGCTGTAGCCCACCGGGCTCCTCTGTACATGGAATTTTCCACGCAAGAATACCAGAGTGGGTTGCCATTTCCTTCTCCAGGGGATCTTCCCGACCCAGGGATCAAACCTGGGTCTCCCGCATTAGCAGGTAGATTCTTTACCATCTGAGCCCCCAGGGAAGCCCTCCCAATGGGACTGAGTGGGCCCTTTCTACAGGAAGGGAACACTCAAGGGGCCTTTGGTTTTTCTAAACCCACCCTGTTCTGTCCATGTCTGAATACAGCCCTCCCTGGACAGACCAGGAATCAGAATTCAGAACGGAAAGTTTCTCTTCCTGAGTCCATTTGTGGCTTTAGATAATGCTGATTTTTAAAATTCATCCACTCACACACTTGTTCATTCCTTCTACAAACATCTCACTAAGCACCAGTTGAGGATGCGGGATGCATATGGTCCTTCTTGAGAAACTCCTGAACTAACTTCTCTCTGTGTTCTCCAGTTTGCTGGCCTTTAAACTGAGTTACTCTACCTTTGATGGGAGTTAACACCAATTTACTGGAAATCCCCCATTCCAACAGAAAGGCTAGCTCTTCCTCTCAGCCACAGAATTTCTATGGTTATACACAGAGCTCCATGCATGGACTTCTTTCTCCCTCTTTGCTCCCCTGACTTTCTTTTTTCCTTCTTCTCTTTTCTGTCTCTCTCTTTCCTGCTGTTCTTATGCCTTAACCAGGAGTCCTTCAACATGAAAGCTTTGCTTGGCTTGTGGCGGGTGGGGGAGTTGGGGGTGGGTAGGCGTGAAGGGGGTGCCTGTTAGCCTGGCCAGGGTTTGGTCTGTGGCTCAAGTGCTGCCTACTGCAGACTTTGGTCTTGATTCCCATTTTCCTATCTTCCCTGCCCTGGTAACCGCACGCCCCCATTTGAGACCCTGCTGCCCTGTCTGTTTTGAGTGGGGACTGCTCTGATTCCCCATGGAAAGCAGTGCCCGGACTCTCCCTCCGGCCGGGCCACTTGCAGACTCATCCGACATGATGGAGACCAGGGCGGGGCAGCAGCGACTGATCACTGAGTGCTCCTCTCTGCCCATCCCACCACCCCACTCCACCCCAACCCTCCCCAGCACTCAACAGAATCCTCTCATTTAATCTCCAGCTTGAGCAGAAGCCAGAAGCCATCCTTAGAGAGCACCCACCACCTGGGCCGGGAACTGTTATTATCAGCAGCCCCACTTTGCAGAGGGGGAAGCTGAGCGGCAGACGACAGAGAAGGCAGTGATTCGCCCAAGTTGAGATGAGCTGAGATGCAGCAGGGCCCAGATCTGAGTTTGTTTGCCCTCCCCAGGGGTTGTGATGAGCCCAAGGCCAACATCCTGGGAAGCCAATTGGCTTAAGTTCCAGGGCTCTTCTCAGCCCTTTAAAGAGGCCTTTGAGGGGGCTGGCAATGTGTTCACCTGAGTATATGTGTTTGCAAAATTTGTAAAAATTAGGTATTTCTGTATTCTTTAAAAAAAAAAATGTCATCTAAGTTTCATATGCTTCTGGTCCACAACACCTGGAGCCACCACCAGGTTATGCCCATTTTACAGATGAGCAAAATGAGGCTCAGAGAAGCCCAGTAGCTCAGGTGAAGCCACACAGTAGGAACTGGTGGAGCTGAGATGTGGTTTCAGATATGTCTGGCTGCACATTGGACAGGACCCTTCCCTGGCTTTAAAGCGTGGGAACCCCCCACCCCCAGACCAACCCAGTTCCCAGCTGTCTCTCCACCCCCACTGTGGGGCTGAGCACTGCTCTCCACAGGTGGTGAGTCCCGAGGAGAGGTTCTGGAATGCGACCGGGGCGGCCTTTGTGACAGTCCAGGAGTCGGAGCAGGTGGCCGGGGCAGTGGTGGCGGAGATCATCCTGACGACACTGCTGGCATTGACCGTGTGCATGGGCGCCATCAACGAGAAGACGCTAGGTCCTCTGGCCCCATTCTGCATCGGCTTCTCTGTCACCGTGGACATCCTGGCGGGGTGAGTGCCGCTCGGCGGTGGGACTGCAGTGCTCAGCCCTGGGCCGAGGCTTGGTCCTGGAGGAGCGCAGGCCTGCAGAGCCTCCCTGAGGGTCACGGGCTTAGTAGCCAATAGAAGCCGTGCAGACAGTCTAACCGGGGGAAGTGGGCATAGGAGGCAGACAACAGGGGGTGATGGGGACTGCGGAGTCTTAGGAGGCCCGCACCATGCCTCTCTGGTGGTTCAGATGGTAAAGCGTCTGCCTGTAATGTGGGATACCTGGGTTCGATCCCTGGGTTGGGAAGATCCCCTGGAGAAGGAAATGGCATCCCACTCCACTACCCTTGCCTGGAAAATCCCATGGACGGAGGAGCCTGGTGGGCTATAGTCCATGGGGTTGCAAAGAGTCGGACACGACTGAGCAGCTTCACTTTCCTTTCACCTACCATGCACCTCTGATAAGTTATCGATGTGTGGGAATATGGACTTGGGGTGACCTTTTAAATTTAATTCCAGGGAAGCCAGAAGACTGGAATTTTATGGGCTTTTTTCTAATTTTGTAGTATCAAGAAATCATTCCTCTAGATTGTGTTTACCTTGCCAGCAGGCGGCCAGATTTTAGTCTCAGACTTACAAAGAGCTTCCACATCCATTGTCTTGTTTATCAAGAGCCTCTCAGTAGGCTTGGGAAGGCATTAAGGAGACAAAGGGTTATTCTCCCCTTTTATATATGAAGAAACTGAGGCTCAGAGAGGACACAGGTGACTTATTTAAAGTCATTGTTTGGTCGCTCAGTCATGTCCGACTCTTTGCGACCTCAGGGACTATAGTCCATCAGGCTCCTCTGTCCATGGAATTCTCCAGGCAAGAATACTGGAGTGGGTTGCCATTCCCTTTTCCAGGGGATCTTCCTGACCCAGGGATGGAACCCAGGTCTCCCACATTGCAGGCAGATTCTTTACCATCTGAGCCAGCAGGAAGCACCAAAGGTCGTTGGGCAGTGGCAAATTAAGTGACAGACCTGGGACAGGAGCCCCTGCTAAAGGAGGGATGAGGGAGCTCCTTCCTGAAGGCCAGCTCCTAACCAGGTGTAGCCTTTCCTAGCTCTGCCCTCTGACCCTAAGGCATCTTCTGGGAGGTGGCTCCTGGGGAGGCTGGGAAAATAGGTGTGTAGAGCGGTAGCAGTGCTTTGCTGCCCCCTAGTGGCTCTTGGCTCAATTACAAACCTATTGACTCCCCCTTCTGGCTTTGGCCGCTGGCCACAGGTGGGGTCCTTGGGGGGTGAGGCCTGAGTGAGGACCCCAGCTTGAGTCAGTGGGGCAAGGGTACAGACACCAGGACTAGAGAGGTGCTCCTGGGGAACACCTGCCCTGTGGGCTATGTTGGGCCCCAAGCTTGCGGCACAACAAAGACCTCAGCCAGGTCAGCTGGGTTAGAGTTAACACTTGCAATGAATTATATGAGAAACACGGGCTCTGTATGTGCTATCACATTCATCCCTGACAACAACCTATGAGATATGTACGCTCACCTCAACTGAAACACAGAGAGGTGAAACCAATGTCACTGCTAGAAATCTCTATAGAGTTCTGAATCTAGATCCACTTGACCCCGAAGTTCATATAGCTAAGAGTTGCCTGACTTTGCCTTATCAACTCTGGAGAAGGTGTAGGTCCATTTTCCTTCCTGCCATCACTGAGCTGGTACTGTTGGCTGGCCATTCTTCCAGAAGGGTGTCAGGAGAGTGGCAGACTGTAGGGAGGACCCCAGGGAGGAGTCAAGCCTTTTACTTCCTCGTGTTAGAAGTCTCTTCACCTCTGTCTTCTTGGGAAACTTCCCGACGCCCATGCTATCATACAGCTTAGAGAGGGTTTCTGGGTAGCGTGTGATCTAGGCCCACACAGGGGAAATGAACCAGGGTGGGTCAGGGCTCTTTGGCTGGGATTCTGCTGATGAGTGTGGCTGGGTGTTGGCAGGGGTGCTGTGTCTGGAGCGTGCATGAATCCTGCCCGGGCCTTTGGACCTGCCATGGTGGCCAACCACTGGGACTTCCACTGGATCTACTGGCTGGGCCCCCTCCTGGCCAGCCTGCTTGTAGGAGTGCTCATCAGGTAGGAATGTGACTCGGGGTCCTGGCCCGTCTGGTGGGCATGGGGATAGTTCCCAGGGCATCCAGGGGCAGAGGGCTAGGGTCTTGCTTGGTTTTAGAGCAGAGAAGAGGCAAAGATTATGGCTCTGGGACCTTTGGCGGCAAGTGATGGAAACCCACTTGAACACAGCTTTTGTCATAAAGGGAAGCTCATTGGCTGGCATAACTGAAAAGTTTACAGGTAGCCCTGACTCTGGTGGGATCTCACACAGTCTGTAGGGCAGGGTCCTTCTCACAGGCTCTGCTGTCCTCTGGGTCGGCTTTGTGCTTAGGCAGTCTCTCCAATAGAGGCAAAATGCCCACCAGGCATTCCAGGCTTCCATCCTAGCAGCTCAATAACTGAGACTAGAGGAAACAGAAGAATGGCTCTTACAAAAATCCTGGATCAGCTGTTCCCTGGGTTGAACTGGCCCGGTGAGAGCCGTGTCTACCCCTGAATTGGTCTCTGTAGCCCTGGGCCCAGCTCTATTATTGGCTGTGTCTGAGCATGAGCTTAATCCTGGAGTTAGGGTGAGGTCAGCCCCTCCTGAACAACTGTATTGACTGAGAGTAGGGGGAGGAATAGCGCCCCACAGGGGTGTCATACAACTCAGAGAACCCTCTCCACATAGAAAATCACGTCAGTGGTGCCCCCAGAGCATGCATGTCAGGAGATGCCATTCACCTAAGGCGCATTGTGAGCGGTGCTCCCTGACTGTGCAGTGGATAAGGCTGATGTCATCAGGAGGATAATATCTGCTTAACTGCCTCTCCTCCAGCTGTCATCTGTGAGCCTCAAGGATCCGTAGGGTCCTGTCCTTTCTGCTCCAAGTTGTGTAGGGATGCGAGTTGGTACAGAGCCCGCTGTCTGGGCAAGGACAGGCTGGGCTGATCTAGACTGCTTGCATCGCTGCCCATCTGCAGTCCTGGCTTGGCTGATGGCTTAGTGAAAAGCATCAGGAATCATTCTCTGTTGTTTTCAAGATGGTACAGATGAGGATCTTCAAGAAAAGGGGATGGAAACCCATCAGGAGAGAGTTTTTCCCTCTACCCCAGGAGATCTGGCTATTGAGGCTGGAAAGGCCCCGGAAGGCATCTCTCTGGAGAATTCTGGGCCTGGAGACATGTGATGAAGGACTAAGTCCAGAGACTTGGAGACCTCACTAAGCCACCTTTTTTTGTAGGCTCTTCATTGGAGATGCGAAAATTCGTCTAATCCTAAAGGGACGGTGAGACTGAGATGGTGAAATTCCTGCCACCCCAGGGACCCTCAGTGGACCCATCCTGGACCACAGATCAGACAGCTCTGCATTTCCTGCCAGGGCAGAGCCTCCGAGGAGTGACTGACACCCTTCCCCTGACTTGGGCCTGGCTTCTCAGAGGTGCTAGGTCCTTCGCATTCCTTTGTGCTCATCAGAGACTTCAGCCTAGGGATTGTGTTGCCAGCACCACCCAGAGGGAGGCAGAAACAGCACAGCAGAAGAGCTTTTGACAGGGAAGGTCCCAGGACTAGAGGAGGTGACTGTTAATGTGTCTCTGGTCATTTCCCTCATCCTTTTTCTCCTTCTCTTGTTCCCCAATTTCTCTGTTACAAAAGGGCCTTCTGTGGTCTGTTTCCCTGCTGCCTGAGCTGTCAATCCAGTTTTGCAATAAACAGTCCAATATTTCCTTCTGTGTGCCCACTGGCTGGCCTTTCCTTTCATAAATGGACACTGCTGGGGAGGAAGCAAAAGTCCAGGTTGGGCCAGACCCGTGGGAACTCAGTCTGGAGCTAAGTCCATTCTAGAGTCCTGTTTGGACTCAAAATCAGTTCCAGATCACAGACCTCAAGACCCTGCTGAAAAGCCCAATGGACACTTGAGGGTCTGGTTTAGTTTCCAGTGCTATCCAGGACATGAATCTACCCACTCATGGCACTTTAGCTGAGGATGAGGGTGGATATGGGGGTGGCCCAGAGCTGTAAGGATTTCCCAAGGAAATATGTAATGTGTCATAGCACAAGTCTAGGGAGACAGAGGTATTTGATGAATGATAAGAGTATAAAGAATAACTAAAGATAAAAAAGAATAAAAAGACACATTCCAGACTTCATACCTTACAAGGAGAGTGTGTGTCTTCTCTATGAGAATCTATATAAAATAGATAGCTAGTGGGAATTTGCTGTCTGACTCAGGGAACTCAAACCAGAGCTGGGTCTCTAACAACCTAGAGGGGTGGGATGGGAAGGGAGGTGAGAAGGAGTTTCAAGAGGGAGGGGGCATATGTATACTATGGCTGATTCATGTTTGATGTATGGCAGAAACCAACACAATATTATAAAGCAATTATTATCCTTCAATTAAAAATAAATAATTTTTTTAAAAGAAAGAGAACAAAGATTAAAAAATAAAAAGAATCTGCTTGCCAAAACATGGAACATGGGTTTGATCTCTGGTCTAGGAAGATCCCACACACGGCGGAGCAACTAAGCCTGTGCGCAACTACTGAGCCTGCTCGCATAGAGCCCGTTCTCCACAAGAGACACTACTCCAGCGAGAAGCCCCTGCTCACCACAACTAGAGAAAGCCTGCACACAGCAGCAAAGGCCCAGAGCAGCCAAAAAATTAAAAAAAACAATGTGAAGGTGATTATAAAAATAGCTAGTGGGACTTGCCTGGTGATCCTGTGGTTAGGACTTCACTTTCCAGTGCAGGAGGGTGTGGGTTAGATCCCTGGCTGGGGAACGAACTAAGATCCCACATGCCTTGTGGCCAAAAAACCAAAACATAAAGCAGAAGAAATATTGTAACAAATTCAATAAAGACTTGAAAAATCATTCACATTAAAAAAAAAAAGCTGCTAACAGTTAACAAGCGCTTCCTGTATGCCAGGATCTGCTCTGTGTTCTAAACATGTGGTAATTTATTGCATTTTCACAACAACTGTACAGGTACATATTATTGTTATTATTCTGTTATTATTTCTCATGTTGCGCATGAGGGAAGTGAGGCCCAGAGAAGTCAGATGACTTACTCAAGGTCACTCAGGAAGTGGCAGAGCTGAGGTTCAAACCCCAGGGGTCTGGCTTCAGAGGCTGGGCTCTTACACTGTTTGTGTAATCTAAAGACATGCAGTTACACATAAACAGTAACTCTCGGGGTTAAGAACAAACAGAATTGTGAATAAGGACTGTTAATTGTTATTTAGTCACTAAGTCATGTCCCGCCAGGCTCCTCTGTCCATGAGATTTCCCAGGCAAGAATCGCAGCATGCCTTGCCATTTCCTTCTGCAGGGGATCTTCCCGACCCAGCCATCAGGCATATTCTTTCCCACGGAGCAGGGGAACTGTGCAGGAATAGAACAGAAATGTCAAATGATGTGGAAGACCATCAGGGTTAGTCAGGAAAGGAGGAGTCTTTGCTGGAAGAATGTCCGGTAAGAACTTGTAACATATCTAGTAGATCACAGGAGTAGGGTGAGATAGGAAGGGACGGTGAATGATGTGCCCAAAACATCCCAGTGAAGAGAGGGAAGGCAAAGAACTTGATGAAGGCAAATTCAAGACCCAGCATGACGCATGATGGACCTACTTCAGTTAAGAACTAGGACCCCGGAGTCGGCTGAACCTGGGTTCGAATCCCAGTCTCCCCACACTTCTTAGCGGTGTGACCCTGCCTGGGTAATTTATTTAAACTCTCTGAGCCTCAGTTTCCTTAGCAACAGGCATATGGTGAGGTCAAATGAGTTAATGCATGAGAAGGACTTACTATGACACCTTGCATACAGTAAATGTTTAGGAAAAGCTTGCTACCGTCGCCATTAAAAAAGGGGGGGATGGGAGGAAATAATTTGATAAAATCAGAAGCAACAAGAAGCCCATTCACCACAACTAGAGGAAACCTGTGCACAACGGTGAAGACTCAGTGCAGCTAAAAATAAATACATAACCATTAAAAAGCAACAAAATAGTTGAATATACATGTGTATGTATCCACAGACTCACACACACATACATTGTACAGCTAACATTTATTGAGTGTTTACTGTGTGCTTGACACTGTGCAGAATGTGTTCCATGTATTACTTCATTTACCCCTCACAATAATTCTATGAGGGAGTGGGTTGAAGAGTGTTCCCCCCCAATTCATGTTCACTTGGAACCTCAGAATGTGGCCTTGCTTGGGACTTTACTGGGGGTCCAGTGGTTAAGACTTTGCGTTTCCACTGCAGTGGGCACAGGTTTGATCCCTGGCGGGGAGGGGAGAATAAGATCCCACATGCCATGTGGTGCAGCCGAAAGATTAAAAAAAAAAGTGACCTTATTTGAAAATAAGGGCTTTACAGATGCAAAGAAAGGTAGCATACTGGATCCGAATGGGCCCTAACTCCCAGGAGAGTGACTTAATAAGAGACAGAAAAGGACATAGAGACACAGAGAAGGCATATATGGAAGAAGGATAGAGGCAGAGTTGTGGGGTCACAAGATAGTAGCAGGGTCACCAAAAAGAGCTACGAGAAGTGAAGAAGGGTTTTTCCCTGCAGCCTTTGGAGGGAGTGTGGATGGATGATGCCCTGATTTCAGACTTCTGGTCTCCAAAGTGGTGAGGAGGCCTTTTTGCTCTTTTTTGTGTCACTGAGGTTGTGGTCATTTTTCATAGCAGCCTCAGGAAATGAATACAGGTAGCAGTCGTGTCTGACTCTGTGATCCTATGGACTGTAGCCTGCCAGGCTCCGTTCCATGGGATTTCCCAGGCAAGAATATCGAAATGGGGAACCCCTCCCTTCTCCAGGGGATCTTCCTGACCCAGGGGGAGATCTCTTGCATTGCAGGTGGATTCTTTACCATCTGAGCCACCAGGAAACTCTTCCTCTTTCCTTTTTTTCAGAGGAACAAATGGAGATTTCAAGAGATGTTACTCAAAGTCACAGAGCACATTAGTGGAGCCAAAATTTAAGATCAGGTACATTTGACTGCAGAGTTCATGATCTCTTTTTTTTCCTCTTTCTTATTTTTTTAAATGATGAAAGTATGATAACACATTTACAAGAGACTTGGAAAATGCAGGACAAAGTTACATATAGTTTCACTATATATATTACAATTATATTTTAAGTAGATAAATTAAGATTTTTAGTTGGAATTTCAGTATCAAACTCTCAAAAATTAGAGGATGAATATGCAGAAAAGTAGAAGGTTATAGTAGACCTGAAAAACACAAAGTTCACATGATCTTTGTCATCACACGTTACTGTTGCTGAATAAGGGTCAGTATGTCTCCTGCCTTGTCACCTACATGCCCCTTTCCCCCACGAGGAGAGGGACAGAGGATGTGCATTACAACTCTTCTCACTCCTAACTTGTAACTGGATTTCAAGTCTGGGTCTCCACGTCAATTTCTAGACCATGCACTCTCAAGAGGAAGAGCGATGCTAATTGCTCTTTGGGACGCCATGTTATTGTTTAGTGTTTGCTGCATAGAAGGGACTGAGTCCTCATCGACTGAAAGAATGGCATAAGCTGATCCTAATGACTTTCAAATTCATTCTGCCACAGTTCTTCAGCTTCTAAATTCTGTCTGACTCTTTGCAACCCCATGAACTGCAGCACTTCACTTCTTCACTATCTCCCAGTGTTTGCTCAAATTCATGTCCTTTGAGTTGGTGATGGCATCCAACCATCTCATCTTCTGTTGCCCCCTTCTCCTCCTGCCCATAATCTTTCCCAGCATCAGGGTATTTTCCAATGAGTTGGCTTTCCCATCAGGTGGCCAATGTATTGGAGCTTCAACTTCAGCATCAGTCCTTCCAATGAGTATCGAGGGTTGATTTCCTTTAGATTGACTAGTTTGATCTTGCTGTCTATGGGACTCTCAAGAGTCTTATCCAGCACCACAGTTTAAAAGCATTAATTCTTTGGCACTCAGCCTTCTTTATGGTCCAGCTCTCACATCTGTACAAGACTACTGGAAAAACCATAACTTTGACTATACGAACCTTTGTGGGTAAAGTGATGTCTCTGCTTTTTAATATGTTGGCTGGATTTGTCATAGCTTTTCTTCCAAGGAGTAAACGTTTTTTCATTTAGTAGCTACAGTCACTGTCTGCAGTGATTTTGGAGGCCAAGAAAATAAAATCTGCTACTGTTTCCACTTTTCCCCCATCTATTTGCCTTGAAGTGATGGGACCGGATGTTATGATCTTAGTTTTTTGAATGTGGAGTTTTAAGCCTGTTTTTTCACTCTCCTCTTTCACCCTGATCAAGAGGCTCTTTAGTTCCTCTTCACTTTTTGTCTTTAGAGTGCATCATCTGCGTATCTGAGGTTATTGATATTTCTCCCAACAATCTTGATTCGAACTTGTGATTCATCCAGCCCAGCATTTTGCATGATATACTCTGTACAGAAGTTAAATAAACAGGGTGACAATGTACAGCCTTGACATACTCCTTTCCCAATTTTAAACAAGTCCATTCTTCCATGTCTGGTTCTAACTGTTGCTTCTTGACCTGCAAACAGGTTTCTCAGCAGACAGGCAAGGTGGTCTGGTATTTCTATCTGTTTAAGAATTTTCCAGCGACTTTCCTGAGGAGCCGCCGCCGCCGCCGCTCTGGATCCCGCCGCCGGGGGCCTCGCATCCCGGGCGGCCCCTCGGCTTCCCCGAGCTGCCCCGAAAGCGTAAAATCGACGCGGGGGCTATGACTGAGCCTTCGGTTTCGCCCAGCAAGCGCCGCGACGACGGGGATACCGGTGCTCAGGGCGGCGCGGAGCGTGAGGGCCGCGGCCTGGAGACCGGCGAGTCGCAGCTGCTGCAGCCGCCCGTGCGGCCCCGCGGGCCGGGGGAGGAGCCCCGGGGTGTCCGGCCCCCGAGAGGCGGTGGCGACGATGGGGCGGGGCGCGCAGAGTCCCAGCGGGGAGACTGGGGGGCCGCACCGCGCCAGCTCAGTGAAGAATTTTGGCAGTATAACACCTTCCAGTACCGGAGGAACCCTTTACCGCCTATTGATCTGGCAGACATTGAGGATGTAAGCGAAGACAAGCTGATAGAAACAGCACTGCAGGGCAAGAATGAAGTGGCTGAGATTGACATGGAGTCTTGACAGAAGTGGGTTTTTCTCAACTCGAGGAGAAATCTCTAAGTGAATTTATGTTAAGGAACAAAGTTATTTTCCATACTTGATGTGGTATCATTCCCAAACCTGAAAAATGAGGAAAAGTTGTTTCAAAGATGAATGCCTGCAGTCACTACTGTACCTCCCAATGGGGATTTGTCAAGGATATAGTGCAGTTATAGGGGAAGTACAATATGTGTGCATTCTTAAGAAAAATGTATGTGTAGGTTCTAAATTTGAAGATATCAGTCTTACAAAATGGAATTCTGACTGTTACAGAAATAGATGGGAAACATTCAAATATTCCTGTTGTTGCACCAAAAAGTTAATTTGTGTACATGAAATGAATATTGTTTTATAATAACTTATTAATAAAATACTTTCTAATACACACACACACACACAAAAAAGAATTTTCCAGTTTGTTGTGATCCACACAGTCAAAGACTTTAGTGTAGTCAATGAAGCAGAAGTAGATGTTTTTCTGAGTCAAATCCAAAGTTGAAACAGATCACCTATTTACCTCTACCCTACCTCTCATCTTCTCAGGAACAATGAGGTCACAAAATTTGAGGATGCTGGAGCTTGAAACTCTATGACAGTAGTAAAATGCAGTTGCTACGAGTTTGGATTTTAAGAAAGGTCCAGGTTTAAATCTCAGAACTTGTCTGAGAACTGCTTGTCCGCTGTATACGTTTGAAGAAGGTGTTTAATTTCTCTCAGTCTCAATTTCCTTACCTGTACAACGGAAAACCTCCTTCAGCATGCCTGTGAGAATAAATAAGATGTTCATAAAGCATTACACTGCCTCAAACCTTCTAAGTGGACAGTGTGGTGATTTTTATATTTATGGTCATCTAATCAAAGGTTTTGAAACTTGCAGATGTCAGAATCATCTGCAAGGGGGTGGATCTCTGACAAGGAGAATCTGAACGGACTTTGCACATATGTATTTTCTCAGTTACCCTCACAGGAGGATCTCTGGACCTCTTGAGGGGAAAATGTTGGGAACCATTCATGCTCTCCAACCCCTACATCCAGAGAGGCTAACTAAATAATTTGACTATAATCACACAGTGATCTAAAGGCAGAACTCAATTAGAATCCAGGATTTTGGACACAGTCTCCAGTGTTTCTTTTTACTGCAGGAAGCATGCACTGCTCTAGACCCTTGGAGCACAAGTACTGATTCTTTTCCTTTTGCCAGGATTGGCCTGAGTCCTCACATGCTATGTTGTTGAGGGGTCTAGTATTATCTTCTTGCATCTTACCCTCAGAAGACTGTCCAAGAACTCTGAGTTTAAGCAATCCAAAAGGGAAGTATGCCAATCTTCTACTCTCATGTCCTGTTTATTTTTAAAATTAAAAAATTTTTTTATTATAATTGAGGTCCAATGTTGTGTTAGTTTCAAGCATACAACAACATGATTTCAGATATTCTTTTTCAGAATCTTTTCCATTTTAGGTTATTAAAAGATATTGCATATAGTGTCTTGTGCTATACAGTAGGTTGTTGTTGTTATCTATTTTGCATTTAGCAGTGTTGTATCTGTTAATCCCCAAACCCTAATTTTACCCCTCCTTATACCCTTTCCTTTTGGTAATCCTATGTTTTCTGTGTCTGTGAGTTTGTTTTGGAAATAAATTCATTTGTATCAATTTTTTGAGATTCCTCATATAAGTTATACTACATATTTGATTTTGGCTTACTTCATGATAATCTCTAGGTGGCCACAAATGCCATTCTTTCTATGGCTAATATTTCATTGTATGAATAGACCACATCTGCTTTATCCCTCCCTCCCTCCATGATCTTCAGGTCCTAACTTTCTACTTTGTGCCCTCTGCGGCTGCCATTCGTCTGTCTACCACATGGTGCTGTTGGCAGTGGTCCTCAGAGATGGCATGTCCTACGGCTGAGTCACACTTGTCTTGGCTGGGATGATTTCTAGCAAGAGGGGTTGCAAGCACACCTGTGTGCTCCATGGCTCCATGCTCATGTATCCAAGCAATTCTTAAGGCCAGCCTTCCAAGTCTGCTCCCCATCCCCTCTATTCCCACACTGCCACAGCATCTACCACCTCAGAGCAGGGTAGGCGTTTGCCAGCCTTGGGCCCCAAACCATTGCTTCCCCTCCAAATCCCTGCTTCCATCATGGAGTTTGGAGGTTGTGACTAGCTGTGTTCCTTTTGGGGTTTGAAACACAACGGATTCATCCTTCTTCCTTTGAAATCTAATTGTCTTAACTGGTTTGTAGGAAGTGAAAATTTGTAGCCTTAAGATAGATGGTTTTTCCCCTTAGAGATTAAAAATATATATATATTTTGGCTGCGCTTGGTCTTTGTTGCTGCGCATGGGCTTTCTCCAGGCGTGGTGAGTGGAGGCCACTCTCTGGCTGCGGTGCACAGACTCTCCCCGTGGTGACCTCTGTCGTTGTGGAGCACAGGCTCAGGGTGCCCGGGCTCAGTCATCCCACGGCATCGTGGGAGCTTCCCTAAGATCGAACTGGTGTCCACTGCATTGCAACGTGGATTCTTCACCACCGGACCTGCAGAGAATGCCTCCCACACCCCCACCTCCTGCTGCCTGAGATTTAAAATCTCTCATCTAACTCAGTCTGAGAGTCAGTTCCTAGACCTAAATCTCTATAGAGAAATGGAAGATCAGATAATCTTGTGGAAGAACTCTAGCATGAATATTCTGAGCCTTTATCTTTGTTTCCTCCAAAAAGGTCATGGCCATTTGCTCAAGCAAAGTATAGAAAACGTATAGGGACTCAGGTACTGACCCTGAGTGGTTATCACTCTTGAGAACCTTGGGAGGGTGCTATTGCAGTCGGCTGCTTATAAGGGCTAGGTGGGAGAGACTCTTTGGAATCCACTTCATATTTAGGTGAACTGGCTCGAAATTTATCCTGCAGTTCTTCTCACAGTTTCTAAGAGTATAGTTGGAAAAACATCCTCAACAAGGGGCAAAATCACTTCACTGACTGTGACCTATGTAGTTGGAGCTGCTATGGGAAGGAGGGCTAAGTGGAAGCCACTGGAACTCTTTAAGTCAAATAGTGAACCAAAAGCAGCACTGTGTCTGGGGAAATTGTGTCAACTGGTTCTACCAGGAGAGGCTGTGAGTTTATGAGCATACACCCAGTGTGTGCCTCCACAGCTAATCTACTCTGGAACTACAGTGAAGCATCCCCTAGGACAATGGCAGTGACAGACGTCAGAGGACTGTTGCAGGGGAATAGCTGTGGGCTCATGCAAGACCTCTGCTAGCTGAGGGGCAGAACAGTGGACTGGGAAAGAGACAGATTCTCCTTCGCTGTGAGAATCAGCTTTTATTACCTCTTGAATAAGTTCTCTTTTCCCTCAATAGAAGACAGTCTTCGAATTATGGCAAAAACCAATGGGAGTCATTTATTTAGACATTTATTTCACATACAAGTTTTCAAGAAGACATCTAAGTGAACAGTCACACAAAACAATGAGTGGACATACATTTATACTAGGAATGCATTCAGAGGTAAGGGCTTAGCATTGCATTTGGGGTGTCCCCGGCTCCCTCAGAGTTGAGGTTCGTCTGTCATGGGGCACCAGAGGTCCCAAAATCGTCTTTCTTCACTGCAGCTACCTGCCACTGTCTATTGCCTGCTGTTGAACATGAGTGATTTGTCCCTTCTCCTCACTGAGCACGCTCCTGGACTGCTGGTTGCTCACAGCAACCTCTTGCTGAAGTATGGGATGGATTCAAGGGATGGATTCAGTATGGCCTGAATGCTGCCTGCAGTGGCAAGCCAGGGCGACAGCCTGGTCTTATAACTTCTCTCTTCCAATGCCCCAGAGCCTCACAGGACCTTGGAGCTGGAGTGGTCTTGGCAATCATGCTCAGTTTCTCTTCAGATAAGGAACTCAGGCCGAGAGAGAGACTCGTTTGCCCAACAACACTCAGGAAGTGGGAGTGACAAGAATGAAACCTGTCTTACAGCTTCTGGTCTAATGCTCATTCACACGGCAGGCTGCCCTGAGCTGTTTGAAGTGTACTGTGAAGTTTTCCTCTTAAAAAAAAACAAAACAACCAAAAAACGCTTCCTTCCAGAAGAATAAAGTAGGTTGTATGTGTAATAAAAATGCTAGTAAGAATTAGGGTATTTGTGGGAGTAACACAGTAAGCATAGGCAGGGATACAGCCAGGCTCCAAAGGGTCTTGGTTAAGAAGTCAGAGAATAAAATGACTACTTATGTACACTTTTAAAAAATAGGATACGGGGTAATTTTTAAAGATATAAGACAGGATTAAGCAAATACAGGTTTAAGTGGTTGGCTGAGGTGACTTAAAAGTTCTGTTTTTGTAAGTTTCTTTGTTCCAGCAGCCAGAACAAAGAAAGAATAGTAGTAAGTTGCTAAAAAAAAAAAAGTCACAGTGTTTGTATGGTAACTTTTTTTTTTTGCTTTAGGATCAGAGCTTTCCCTGATACTGAAACTTAGGGAAAAAAACTTCTCCTACGGATTGTCATGAAGGCAATGTTATGTGATATGAGACACAGTAATCAGAGTGTGACTTCACTTTTGACTTTCATGTTCCACCTGAAAAAAGATAAAATACAAACAGCCTTGGTCTAAGATGGTGGGTAGGACTGTCTCCTTCTTCAGAAGCAAAGTTCATTAAGTTAATTTAATACAAGTCCAAATGTCCACTTACAACTGGGAACAGGCAAGGGGGCCCAATTCCACCTTGGCATGATCCCAGACATGACAGACAGAATCAGATTGTTCCACTTGGAGAAGGAATGGTTCCTGAGCCTTTCTGGCCATTGGGGAAATTTAAGAGACAGAGGTAGAGAATATGATTTTAGGCATTGAGAAAAACTCTTCTGCAAGAGAAGGTGGCTCTTTCATTAATGAACAAATAATGCTCCATAACTGACATTAATGTCATTGGCATTATCTTTTGCTACAATAGTTCGTTCATCATATTGCAAGTTTCTTGAGCACAGACACCAAGCCTCAAGTTTCTTGAGCACAGACACCAAGACTTTTTTTTTTTTCATTTTCATATCCCTCACTGTGCCTAGAACATAGCCTTACACATAATCGTGCTTAATTAATATTTATAGTAAATCATCTACTTTCCTGAATCATGCTTTGATATAATGATCAACCCTGGGTACCTATTACTAAGTGGTGATTTCTATTAATGTGCATCTTCTCTAGAGCAGGAATTCCAGAACATCTACACAATACCAGCACACACCCACTAGCACCACACACACCTCTCTGTGCTGGGCACACTAGTGATATGAAACTGCACTTAACTATTAGGAATTCATAGTTTGGACAACACAGTGGAAATCAACCTAGTGAGATGTGAACAATCGTAATGCTCCTAATGAATGTCAGAAAGAAACATTTATCAGCGTTTACCTGAGTCACCTGCCTTCCAACAGGCCACAGCCTATTCTGACACCATAGGTTGGGTTTCCTTCTACACTGCCTATATCCTCCTTGGTATCTTCTTGGATAAGTTTCAAAAAATTCAAACATACTCAGATGTCTTCTAATAAAAGAGCATCTGACAAAGGAAAGGAGAAAAGTGAAAAAATGATCTACACACAGCCCTGACTCTGGTTATCTTTCCACTAAACTTGTGACTTCTCCTTCCCCAAAGCAAAGTCCCCTGAGGTTACTGTCACCTTAAGGGTATAAATGCCACTGGTCGCATCCTGAAGTAACAGCTTTGGATGACCAAATCCCAGGTGTTTATCTGCAACATCCGCAAGTGAACTATCTCCCCATCTGTACCCTTTCTTCAGTAGTTATTGGGTCAGTGCTGGAGGTTGTCAAAGAGATTTTTCAGACCAACAGGTAAGTATGGAAAACAGAAAGTGTTCTGGGCTGAAGTGTCAGAAAGTATTTCCACCTTCACTCAGTGAGCTGTAGAGTTGTATAAATTACTCAGGGCTCTACAGAGAGGTTTATGACCATATGAACAAGGGCTAGCCTCAAAAAAAGAACAACGGTATACTTAACAAACTGCCCTGGAGAGCTGGTCTGGACCAAGGTGACTACCTGATCTAAAGCAGGGCTAAGGAGACCAACTGGTCTTTGAAATATTGAATGTTTCAGGTCTCTAACTCACCTCTTCCCTGGTTCCTCAGAGTTTTAGAAAACTATCCAAAATTATATAACATTATATATAAGTGTGGGGTTGGGAGGCAGAAAATTTGCCACGTATCAGTCATATTCTAGATAAAAACTAGAGCAGTTACACATTCAGAACTGGAATGTGTCTGAATTCCACTTTAAAGAGACACACCAGGAGCATGCATGCTACTCAGTCTGAGGAAGGCATGGTAGTTCCGAAGAGTCAGACAAGGGCACCCAGAACAATGAAGAGGTAAGTGTAGGACTTAAAAGAACAGTAAAGGGAACTGGATCACTCCTAGGCTGGAGGAGCAACAGCCAAGGGATGTCAGTCTTCAGGTACAGAGAAGGTTAGTCTACAAAGGACAACGGGTGATAAGCTGTGTCCTGTCTCTACGGAGAGCACGGCATTGTTTCAGTGACAATACAGAGACACTACCCGAACTCTTTAGATCAACTTCTTGACACAAAGAAGGTACACTGCAACAGACTCCTAGAGGGAACTAAAAAATCTTCAATCTCCTTTTGTGAATACCTTCAAAACCAAGACAGATCCGATGTGGTTCTTATCAGGCTCCTGAAATTTCTACCCACACAGGAAGCTGTGATCGAGTTGCATCCGAGATCACACATGGCAGATAATGAAAGCGACCTTGAACATTTTCATCTCCTTGGCAACAACTCTCCCCTGTGCTGAAGGATTCTGGATGTTGTTAGGTTTAGGGATCCCATGGCAGTGGCTTCGACATACTGAAGAGAATTTCACTGTGTACTCAGACCCTGTATCTTCTTCACTTTATTAAAGGGAAAAGGTTGAGACACACAGGAGAGGAACAGGCTAATCAAGTAAGAGGCAGAGGTGAGAACAGGATCCAAGCCTTTAGCTTATTTATATTCTCAAGCTTATCTTGGGAATGACACTGTATAGCTAAGAAAAGATTGCTTCCGAGAGTGAGATCAGGGTAAAATGGCTAAGGGGATATTTAGGAAGAGAGGAGCTCATCATCATAAAGTCTGCCTGAAGTCATCAGTCTTGCCCTTGAGGGGGTTCTCCAGGGAGCAGAATGCTGGCGGGGGTGGCAGCAGCTTTTCTCTCACGTGAACCTCCCGATGTTTGGTGAGCACAGAACTCTTGCTGAAACGTCTGCCACACTGGATGCACCCGTAGGGCTTTTCCCCGGTGTGTACTCGCCGGTGCTCGCGAAATCTTGTGCAGTTATTGAAACTTTTCTCACAGTCCACACACTTGTAGGGATTCTCACCAGTGTGGACTCTCCGGTGGGCGCTGAAGTGTGAACTGTTGGTGAAGCTCCTCCCGCACTCTCCACACTGGTAGGGCTTCTCGCCAGTGTGGGTTCTCTGGTGTATAACGAGACTCGAGCTCTGGCTGAAGCATTTCCCACACTCTCCACATCTGTAGGGTTTCTCTCCTGTGTGAATTCTCTGGTGGGCACCAAAGTTGGAGGAGTCGTTAAAGCTTTTCCCGCAGTTGAGACACTTGAAAGGTTTTTCTCCCGTGTGGATTCTTTGGTGTCGGACTAGACTCCTGCTTCTGCCGAAGCACTTCCCACAGACACTACACTTAGAAGGGTTTTCCTTCTGGTGGGTCATGCGGCACATGAGACGCGCACTCCTTCCAAAGCTTTCTCCGTATCTGAGGAGCCGGAAGGGCCTCTTCCCCACGAGAGGCCTCTGATGCACTACGGCTTTCCCTAAATCTCGAGGCTGAGGCATCAGTTTTCCCTGTCGGATTCCGTGAAGGTTTTCCCACTGTCTTCCTGAGATGCAATCCCTTTTATGATATTTACCTGGGTCAACATTCTGGGAAATGACCCTTTTAGACTTTTCTATGAATGCCCTATGCTGCTCCATGTCCTTACAGATCACCTGTGTTGCATCCTCCTTGATACTACTTTCAATTTCAAAATCTGAAAAAAAGATGACAATAAACAATTCAGAACAGTTCTGGGCTAATATAAATAATACGGCTGACAGGCCCTGTGCCTTCAGGCCTCTGTGCACTGCACTGGCCTCAGGCACGGGAACTCTCCTCTGATTCACTGGGCCTTACCTTCTCTCAGTCCCATGGATAGCCATCAGTGAGTCCACCGACTTACGTAAGAAGCCCTAATCATGTCCTCTTTGGAAGTGTTCTGATTGGGTCCACCTGGGCCTTGGAGGAAGTTACAGCCTAGCAGTTGGCTTACACAGAGCCTGGGAATTTGGTGACAGGTCTGGAGCTCATCTTAAAAAACAAGGTTCACCAGAGATGGTACAGAAAGACTTTGTTTCCAAAGTTATCAACTCAGCAGTTCCAGTTCCAGAGTCAAAAATTCCATCTTGCCTACTACAAATTCTCATACCTTTTTCAAATGTTTGTTTTGAATAAGTATAGAGTATAGGAAGGAAAATGATGACAGGTAAGGTTAAAAAGATAAGCTCAGATTAAGGACGGCTGTGGGAGCTTAACACAAGTCTAATGAGGAAAACTGGTTTGGGGACTTTTACAATAGTTTAGGCAAGAGACAGAGAAGTGCTAAACTAGTGGTTACGGCAACTAAAGAGGGGGCAGATGCAAATTCCCCAACAGTTGAGAAAATACGTCATCTGCCTGGATGTAAATGAGAGAAGGCATCAGAAAACATCCCTACCATCCAGGCCGGATGTGCTACGGGAGGACACCAGGAGAAGCCACGGTGTGGGAAGGAAGGCGCTGATGTTCCTTTTGAAACTTTTAAGGCTGGGCTGCTGGTGAGATGCCCGTGAAGGCATCCAGTGGTTGGTGGGACACCCACAGGTGGAGCTCAGAATCAGAATAAAGTCTTTCTGTCTCTGCCTTTTTCTTATGCATATCACACATAACAGACATTTCTGCTCTGAGCTTACCAACATGTCTCCTTGACCTGAGTTTTTCTCACATATAATTCCAAGTTCTTCTTCCCAACAGTATTTCTAGGAGATATAAAACATTATCTGCCCTCTACACACAAAAACCAAGGCTGAGATCCCAAGGACCAAATCAGGAAAATGTAAGCTCCTCCCCTGAACAGAAGTACCATGAGGACAGGGACTCTCTTTCATTCACTGCCACTTTACCCTTTTCCTCAAATGGCACAGGACACACAAACCTTAATATTTGTTCATGAACAGACATGCACCGTGATGTGCCAGCTCTCTTAATTTGTCAGCAATCCCACTGACTCCTCCTCTACCCCAGAGCCCCAATGATCCTTACCACTCGGGCTTTGCAGTAAACCTGGAGGTCCCTGGAATTCTGGTTCTTGCAAGATTTCCTCCTCACTCATTCTCTCACTGCCAGAGTCTTCAACAAGTGCCTCCTGGGAGTCCTCCTCAGGTTCCCAGACTGTATGTTCCTGGGGTTCAATTTCCATGTCGTCTCTTTCTTGAACTGAGGGTGATGGGGCTTCTTCTGGGGAGCTGGTGGGAGTAGCAGATGCCCGAGAGTTAATCAGGGCATCCATCTCCTTGTAGAATGCGCAGGACTCTAGCACGTGACCATTTTTCACTTTGCGGTAACTCTTCTGAAGGCTTTTGAACTTGGTCCGGCACTGTTCCGGAGTTCTAAGGAAGCCACACTCTCGCAGTTGCTCAGCCACGGCCCCATATAACTTGCTCTTCCGATGACAGGCTTGCAGTGCTTCATAAAACCGAGTCTCATGGAGGATGTCAAGGAAAGTCTTGGTTTCCTCGTAGCCCCAGTGAACACCTGCCATTCAAGGATAAATTTCAAAGATACAAGTGTCTGGAGCCATTCAAGGGTAAAGTTCAAAGATATAAGTTGTCGGTAGCCTTCATACATTACAAAATATAAGAAGTACAGGAAAACAAATCCCATTTCCTGGAACTATGATATGTCTGGGAATAAGCTTTGTAAGAAAGGAGAGGGTCTGTATAAAAAAATCTATAATATTATATTGAAAGACATAAAAGAATTAGAAAGAATGGAGAGACACTATATTTCTGGGTAGGAAGACTCAAACTACAGATATGAATTCTCAAATCTATTCAGTCAAAAACCCAGAAGGATTTTAAAATTGATATACTGATCTCAAAGTTTATCTGGTAGAATAAAAATGCAGCCCCTAAATCTGCCATTGCTATGGTTAATAAGGATTCAGCTGTCTGCCTTTAAAAAATTTTTAGGAATAATGGACTAAGACACCCAACAGCATGAGAGTTGCTATCACTTCTTTAGCCCATCTTCTTTGAAGAGCAGAACTATATCCAGAGTAGTTTTTGATGTTACTGAGTTCCTCTACTTCAAGAGATGAAATGATCTATAAGACAAGCAGATGTCCTGCTTTTATAGCAGAATTAAAGTTTTAAGAGTGTGTTTGAATATAGTTAACATGCTTTTGGGGTGTTCTGTAATCTGTACTCGTCTTTTCTATCCTCTGCCTTACTGGTTTCCTTCAGTCTCACTGGATTCCCAAATTTGAAACTGTCTGACCCTCATGTTTATGGATCTCCAGAATGGTGAATACCTGTATATATGTAATACATTTTCCCATCTTTTTCCTGAGATTTGTTTCTTTTGAATAGGTGCAATCACGATTATACAGTCTCAGCTCTCCTAGTCTGGTTTATTTTTCCATTTTATCTAAGAAACTATCATCTTTTTCATAAGGTGGCACTAATAACTGTGACACCAGGCAATGTTCTATTGCATTGTAGCATCTGCAGAATGCCTTCATCCATATTATTTAACACTAACAACTATGCTCATAACCTAAACCATATTTTAAAGACAGAAAATTGAGTTCTAAGTAGTTACATGATAAGTCAACTGTCACACAATGACTGTCAACTGGTGGTTTAGTTCTGCATTTCCCAGTCCCCAAATTTTAACATCTTCCTTTGGCATAGTATCTTTTCCTACCCTTTTAATTTTAATGTTTCTGTTTTCTTATATTAAAGATGTATCTATTGTAAATACAGCTTTTAAAAAATATGAAAGATGTATCTCTTGTAAATATAGTTTTTAAAAAATATATCTGAAGAGGAGCCAAGATGGCGGAGGAATAGGACGGGGAGACCACTTTCTCCCCTACAAATTCATCGAAAGAACAATTCAACGCAGAGCAAACTTCACAAAACAACTTCTGATCGCTAGCTGAGGACATCAGGCACCCAAAAAAGCAGCCCATTGTCTTCAAAAGGAGGTAGGACAAAATATAAAAGATAAAAAGAGAGACAAAAGAGCTAGGGACGGAGACCGTCCCGGGAAGGGAGTCTTAATAGAGGAAGTTTTCAAACACCAGGAAACCCTTGCACTGGCGGGTCTGGGGGAAGTTTTCGAATCTCGGAGGCCAACCTAACTGGGAGGAAAAATAAATAAAACCCACAGATTGCGTGCCTAAAAGCAGCTCCCAGCAGAAAAGTACCCCAGGCGCCCACATCTGCCACCAGCAAGTGGGGGCGGAACAGAGAGGAGCGGGCGGCATTGCTTAGGGTAAGGACCAGGCCTGAGTGTCCTGAGGGCAATCGGAGGGAGCTTTTGTGAGATACCAACTTAAACTGTGGGACAGCAAAAGAGAGAGAGAAAATTAACCGGCCTGAACACACTGCCGGCGGTTCGCAGAACAAAGGGTCTGAGCAAGTCCAGAGGAGCTAGCCGGCTGCTGACCGACCCAGCCCCACCGCAAGCAGGAGGCAGGGGGGGAGGGGAAAGGGGCAAACTCGGCCCCAGAGGCAGCATCCCCTACCACACTGCAAACGGGCCTCCAGTTTCTAACCAAAGACTTCCTGAGATTCTGGATGGTCGACATCTGCCGGGAGGGTCGCGGCTAAACACAGGGCGCACGCACCCGACCAGCGCGAGTGGAAACTGAGGCTGGGGCCACGGAGGGGAGAGGGCTCACCGCACCCGGGGAGAGTGCACCCGTCAAGCTCCTGGCTGCCTGAGCTGCTCGGCCGGGGAAGGCACAAAACGCAGGCGCAGCCAAGTCCGCGCTTTTGTGGAGTACCCGAAAACTGGAACCGCACGCAACGCAGGGCACGCTCCATATAGAGCAGCTGGGAGCCTGAGCAGCGTAGACTGGGAAAACACCACACCCCTCTCCCCGCAGCGCAACGGATCTAGCGAACCTGAACAAGAGACCACCTCCGCCGGCCTGTGTCAGGGAGGAAATCAGACACTGAAGAGACCAGCAAACAGAAGCCAAATAAACAAAGGGAACCACTTCAGAAGGGACCGGTGCAACAGATTAAAATCCCTGTAGGTAACACCGACTACACCGGAAGGGGCCTATAGATATCGAGAAGTGTAAGCTGGAAGAGGAGCTATCTCAAACTGAACTGAACCCACACTGACGGCAACAGCTCCAGAGAAATTCCTAGATATATTTTAACCTTTTTTTTCCTAATTAAAAAAAAATTTTTTTTTGCTTTTCTATTTTTTCTTTTCTTTTAAAATTCCCTATTACTCCCCCATTACTACTTAACTTTCATTTTCATATATTTTTAAGATTTTTTTTAATTAGGAAAAAAATTTTTTTCTTGTTTTTCTTTTCTTTTTCTCTTATTTTCTAATAAAGTCCTCTATTACTCCTCTACTACTCCTTAATTTTCATTTTCATTTCACTATAACCTTGCACAAAAAAAAAGAGAAGTCCTATTTTTAAACCAAACTTCATATATGTTTCTAAAGTTTTTTGTGTACTTGTTTTTGTTTTTAATATTGTATTTTTAAGAGTCTAATCTCTACTCTAGATTTTTAATCTTTGTTTTTCAGTATGTGATATAAATTTTGGACATTTAAGAATCCAATATTCAGTTCCCATTTTTACTCAGGAGTGTGTTGATTACTCTCTCCCACTTTTGACTCTCCGTTTTCTACCTCAGAACACCTCTATTTCCTCCTTTCCCCTTCTCTTCCCAATCCAATTCTGTGAATCCTTGTAGGTGACTGGGCTATGGAGAACACTCTGGGAACAGACAACTGCGTAGATCTGTCTCTCTCCTCTTGAGTCCCCCTTTTTTCTCCTCCTGCTCATCTATATCTTCCTCCTCCCTCTCCTCTTTTTCATGTAACTCTGTGAACCTCTCCAGGTGTCCCTCACGGTGGAGAATCTTTCGCCATTAACCTAGAAGTTTTATTATCAGTGCTGTATAGTTGGAGAAGCCTTGAGACTACTGGAAGAATAAAACTGAAATCCAGAGGCAGGAGACTTAAGCCCAAAACCTGAGAACACCACAAAACTCCTGACTACACAGAACATTAAGTAATAAGAGACCATCCAAAAGCCTCCATATCTACAATGAAACCAACCACCACCCAAGACCCAGTAAGTTCCAGAGCAAGACATACCACGCAAATTCTCCAGCAACGCAGGAACACAGCCCTGAGCGTCAACTTACAGGCTGCCCAAAGTCACACATAACACATAGACCCATCTCAAAACTCATTACTGGGCACTCCATTGCACTCCAGAGAGAAGAAATCCAGTTCCATGCACCAGAACACCGACGCAAGCTTCCCTAACCAGGAAACCTTGACAAGCCAATCATCTAACCCCACCCACTGGGTGAAACCTCCACAATAAAAAGGAACTACAGACCTCCAGAATACAGAAAGCCCACTCCAGACACAGCAATCTAAACAAGATGAAAAGGCAGAGAAATACCCAACAGGTAAAGGAGCATGAAAAATACCCACCAAGTCAAACAAAAGAGGAGGAGATAGGGAATCTACCTGAAAAAGAATTTAGAATAATGATAATAAAAATGATCCAAAATCTTGAAAACAAAATGGGAGTTACAGATAAATAGCCTGGAGACAAAGATTGAGAAGATGCAAGAAATGTTTAATAAAGACCTAGAAGAAATAAAAAAGAGTCAATTAAAAATGAATAATGCAATAAATGAGATCAAAAACACTCTGGAGGGAACCAAGAGTAGAATAACGGAGGCAGAAGATAGGATAAGTGAGGTAGAAGATAAAATGGTGGAAATAAATGAAGCAGAGAGGAAAAAAGAAAAAAGAATCAAAAGAAATGAGGACAACCTCAGGGACCTCTGGGACAATATGAAACGCCCCAACATTCGAATCATAGGAGTCCCAGAAGAAGAAGACAAAAAGAAAGGCCATGAGAAAATACTTGAGGAGATGACAGCTGAAAACTTCCCTAAAATGGGGAAGGTAATAGCCACCCAAGTCCAAGAAACCCAGAGAGTCCCAAACAGGATAAACCCAAGGCGAAACACCCCAAGACACATATTAATCAAATTAACAAAGATCAAACACAAAGAACAAATATTAAAAGCAGCAAGGGAGAAACAACAAATAACAAACAAAGGGATTCCCATAAGGATAACAGCTGATCTATCAATAGAAACCCTCCAGGCCAGAAGGGAATGGCAGGACATACTGAAAGTAATGAAAGAGAATAACCTACAACCTAGATTACTGTACCCAGCAAGGATCTCATTCAGATATGAAGCAGAATTCAAAAGCTTTACAGACAAGCAAAAGCTGAGAGAATTCAGCACCACCAAACCAGCTCTTCAACAAATGCTAAAGGATCTTCTCTAGACAGGAAACACAGAAAGGTTGTATAAACGTGAACCCAAAACAACAAAGTAAATGGCAACAGGACCACACCTATCAATAATTACCTTAAATGTAAATGGGTTGAATGCCCCAACCAAAAGACAAAGACTGGCTGAATGGATAAAAAAACAAGACCCCTATATATGCTGTCTACAAGAGACCCATCTCAAAACAAGAGACACATACAGACTAAAAGTGAAGGGCTGGAAAAAAATATTTCACGCAAACAGAGAACAAAAGAAAGCAGAAGTCGCAATACTCATATCAGATAAAATAGACTTTCAAATAAAGGCTGTGAAAAGAGACAAAGAAGGACACTACATAATGATCAAAGGATCAATCCAAGAAGAAGATATAACAATTATAAATATATATGCACCCAACATAGGAGCACCGCAATATGTAAGGCAAACGCTAATGAGTATGAAAGTGGAAATTAATAGTAACACAATAATAGTGGGAGACTTTAATATCCCACTCACAACTATGGATAGGTCAACTAAACAGAAAATTAACAAGGAAACACAAACTTTAAATGACACAATGGACCAGCTAGACCTAATTGATATCTATAGGACATTTCACCCCAAAACAATCAACTTCACCTTTTTCTCAAGTGCACTTGGAACCTTCTCCAGAATAGATCACATCCTGGACCATAAATCTAGTCTTGGTAAATTCAAAAAAACTGAAATCATTCCAGTCATCTTTTCTGACCACAGTGCGGTAAGATTAGATCTCAATTACAGGAAAAAAAATATTAAAAATTTCAACATATGGAGGCTAAATAACACGCTTCTGAATAACCAACAAATCATAGAAGAAATCAAAAAAGAAATCAAAATATGCATAGAAACAAATGAAAATGAAAACACAACAACCCAAAACCTATGGGACACTGTAAAAGCAGTGCTAAGGGGAAGGTTCATAGCATTACAGGCTTACATCAAGAAACAAGAAAAAAGTCAAATAAATAACCTAACTCTACACCTAAAGCAATTACAGAAGGAAGAAATGAAGAACCCTAGGATTAGTAGAAGGAAAGAAATCTTAAAAATTAGGGCAGAAATAAATGCAAAAGAAACTAAAGGGACCATAGCAAAAATCAACAAAGCTAAAAGCTGGTTTTTTGAAAAAATAAAGAAAATTGACAGACCATTAGCAAGACTCATTAAGAAACAAAGGGAGAAGAACCAAATTAACAAAATCAGAAATGAAAATGGGGAGATCACAACAGACAACACTGAAATACAAAGGATCATAAGAGATTACTACCAGCAGCTCTATGCCAATAAAATGGACAACTTGGAAGAAATGGACAAATTCTTAGAAAAGTATGACTTTCCAAAACTGAACCAGGAAGAAATAGAAGATCTTAACAGACCCATCACAAGCAAGGAAATCGAAACTGTAATCAGAAATCTTCCAGCAAACAAAAGCCCAGGACCAGATGGCTTCACAGCTGAATTCTACCAAAAATTTAGAGAAGAGCTAACACCTATCTTACTCAAACTCTTCCAGAAAATTGCAGAAGAAGGTAAACTTCCAAACTCATTCTATGAGGCCACCATCACCCTAATTCCAAAACCAGACAAAGATGCCACAAAAAAAGAAAACTACAGGCCAATATCACTGATGAACATAGATGCAAAAATCCTTAACAAAATTCTAGCAAACAGAATCCAACAACATATTAAAAAAATCATACACCATGACCAAGTGGGCTTTATCCCAGGAATGCAAGGATTCTTTAATATCTGCAAATCAATCAATGTAATACACCACATTAACAAATTGAAAGATAAAAACCATATGATTATCTCAATAGATGCAGAGAAAGCCTTTGACAAAATTCAACACTCATTTATGATTAAAACTCTCCAGAAAGCAGGAATAGAAGGAACATACCTCAACATAATAAAAGCTATATATGACAAACCCACAGCAAGCATCACCCTCAATGGTGAAAAATTGAAAGCATTTCCCCTGAAATCAGGAACAAGACAAGGGTGCCCACTCTCACCACTACTATTCAACATAGTGTTGAAAGTTTTGGCCACAGCAATCAGAGCAGAAAAAGAAGTAAAATGAATCCAGATAGGAAAAGAAGAAGTGAAACTCTCGCTGTCTGCAGACGACATGATCCTCTATATAGAAAACCCTAAAGACTCTACCAGAAAATTACTGAGCTAATCAATGAATATAGTAAAGTTGCAGGATATAAAATTAACACACAGAAATCCCCTGCATTCCTATACACTAACAATGAGAAAACAGAAAGAGAAATTAAGGAAAAAATACCATTCACCATTGCAACAAAAAGAATAAAATACTTAGCAGTATATCTACGTAAAGAAACAAAAGACCTATACATAGAAAACTATAAAACACTGATGAAAGAAATCAAAGAGGACACAAACAGATGGAGAAACATACCGTGTTCATGGATTGGAAGAATCAATATTGTCAAAATGGCTATTCTACCCAAAGCTATCTATAGATTCAATGCAATCCCTATCAAGCTACCAACGGTATTTTTCACAGAACTAGAACAAATAATTTCACAATTTGTATGGAAATACAAAAAACCTCGAATAGCCAAAGTAATCTTGAGAAAGAAGAATGGAACTGGAGGAATCAACCTGCCTGACTTCAGACTCTACTACAAAGCCACAGTCATCAAGACAGTGTGGTACTGACACAAAGACAGAAATATAGACCAATGGAACAGAATAGAAAGCCCAGAGATAAATCCACAAACCTATGGATAAATCCACAAACCTTATCTTCGACAAAGGAGGCAAGGATATACAATGGAAAAAAGACAACCTCTTTAACAAGTGGTGCTGGGAAAACTGGCCAACCACTTGTAAAAGAATGAAACCAGAACACTTTCTAACACCATACACAAAAATAAACTCAAAATGGATTAAAGATCTAAATGTAAGACCAGAAACTATAAAACTCCTAGAGGAGAACATAGGCAAAACACTCTCCGACATAAACCACAGCAAGATCCTCTATGACCCACCTCCCAGAATATTGGAAATAAAAGCAAAACTAAACAAATGGGACCTAATGAAACTTAAAAGCTTTTGCACAACAAAGGAAACTATAAGCAAGGTGAAAAGACAGCCCTCAGATTGGGAGAAAATAATAGCAAATGAAGCAACAGACAAACGGCTAATCTCAAAAATATACAAGCAACTCCTGCAGCTCAATTCCAGAAAAATAAATGACCCAATCAAAAAATGGGCCGAAGAACTAAACAGACATTTCTCCAAAGAAGACATACAGATGGCTAACAAACACATGAAAAGATGCTCAACGTCACTCATCAGCAGAGAAATACAAATCAAAACCACAATAAGGTACCATTACACGCCAGTCAGGACGGCTGCTATCCAAAAGTCTACCAGCAATAAATGCTGGAGAGGGTGTAGAGAAAAGGGAACCCTCTTACACTGTTGGTGGGAATGCAAACTAGTACAGCCACTATGGAGAACAGTGTGGAGATTTCTTAAAAAACTAGAAATAGAGCTGCCATATGACCCAGCAATCCCACTTCTGGGCATACACACTGAGGAAACCAGATCTGAAAGAGACACGTGCACCCCAATGTTCATTGCAGCACTGTTTATAATGGCCAGGACATGGAAGCAACCTAGATGCCCATCAGCAGATGAATGGATAAGGAAGCTGTGGTACATATACACCATGGAATATTACTCAGCCGTTAAAAATAATTCATTTGAATCAGTTCTAATGAGATGGATGAAACTGGAGCCCATTATACAGAGTGAAGTAAGCCAGAAAGATAAAGATCATTACAGCATACTAACACATATATATGGAATTTAGAAAGATGGTAATGATAACCCTATATGCAAAACAGAAAAAGAGACACAGATGTACAGAACAGACTTTTGGACTCTGTGGGAGAAGGCGAGGGTGGGATGTTTCGAGAGAACAGCATTGAAACGTATATTATCTATAGTGAAACAGATCACCAGCCCAGGTGGGATGCATGAGACAAGTGCTCGGGCCTGGTGCATTGGGAAGACCCAGAGGAATCGGGTGGAGAGGGAGGTGGGAGGGAGGATCGGGATGGGGAATACATGTAAATCCATGGCTGATTCATGTCAATGTATGACAAAACCCACTACAATATTGTAAAGTAATTAGCCTCCAACTAATAAAAATAAATGAAAAAAAAATATCTGAAAGAAAAAAAATATATCTGAAAACCTGTCCGTTAAATTTATAATTAATGACATGTGGATACACATCTACCATTCTGTTTTTTTTCTTTCCATTTGTTGCATCTACTTTGTGTTCCTTTTTGTCTCCTTTCTTCTTTGAGAATTTCATTTTTTTTCAATTCTTTTTTTGTTGGTTACACATTCTTTTACTGGTTATCCTTGATAACGGGTCCCTGACGTTTACAATCTAACACAACTGACTGCATTATAACAGTTCTCAGATAATGTTAGATCCTGAGGACCCCTGGACTCCATTTGTTTTCCTTCCACAGACTCCAAATACTCAAAACCCATGCTATGCTCTAACCTGAAAAAGAATCCTTCATGGCTGTTACTCAAACTGCACTGGGGGCAGCAATGAACACCTGGGAGCATTTTCAGTTATGCAGCCAATCACAGTGACGAGTGGCAAGGCGTGTGTGTCAGGATTCCCTGCGTTTGGTCACTTCTGGGGGTCTACTCCTTTTTCCACAAGACAACATCATCCATTCTCAT
The DNA here is from genome assembly GCF_910594005.1 of Cervus elaphus. Lineage (NCBI taxonomy): Eukaryota > Metazoa > Chordata > Mammalia > Artiodactyla > Cervidae > Cervus > Cervus elaphus. Next base: position 36,842,408 of record NC_057824.1, read on the forward strand.
ACCAGGATAAAAGTGCCATTCTTACCACTCAGGTTTTGAAATATGACAGGGCCACCATGAAGCTCAGGCTTCCGGATAAACTCAACGCCCATTTCATCACCGTCAGACTCCTCTGCAGCTTCTTCCTCCTCCACCAAATTGATCTGTTCTTTAGCACTGATGCCAATTCTCTTCAGTCTGGGGAGAGACAGAATCTCCCTTGGCTTATCTGTGGATGAAGCATGAGCTGCAGGATTCAACAAAGCATCCATGTCCTCAAAGAAGGCACAGGGTTCTAGCACATGGCCATTTCTCACTTTTCGGTAACTCTTCTGCAGACTTTTGAACTTGGTCCGACACTGTTCTGGTGTTCGGAGGAAGCCACATTCTCGCAACCATTCAGCCACAGCACCATATACCTGGCTGTTTCGGGGACAAGCCTGAAGTGTTTCATAAAAGCGAGACTCTTTGAGGATCGCAAGAAAAGTCTTAGTTTCCTCGTAACTCCAATGCACGCCTGCTATTTTTTCATCTTCCAAACCCCACTGCTGCTGCTCTCTCCATGTTTTCCCTGCATTCCTTGCAGGGATCTGAATAGCATGAACTGACTTTTCCTTGATGTAGTTGTTTTGCAAGACAGTCCTCTTATTAGAGGACTGCAGACCTATGGTCCATGGCTCCTTTCTTGGCTCCAACTGGGCTATCTTGTTAGCTGCAGGCACTGTGCTTCCTATAGTGAGACAAACACATTTCAGGCTAGAGAGATCATGACTGCATGCCCCAAGCTCCTGCTTAGCATGCTCTCCCAGACCACTTGTTCATAGCTATCCTTTAAAGATCTTGTCCAGTTCATCTTTTCTCTAAAAGCCTTCCTCAACCATGACAGTGCACACTAGATTCTTGTATGAGTTATTTGGCACAGTTATCCGGCACTTACACTACCATTTCACATCTCATGTACGTACCACTTCCTTCCCCAGCTAGTTCTTAAAGGAAAACCTTTAGGGGTAAGAAACACTTACTACCTTTGACTCCCTCTCAAGTATCTAACATTGTTAGGTTTACAGCACGCGCCTATGGACTGGTGTTTGTTACTTATAAAGTGTGCTTACACCTGCTCCCCATATCTCCTCACTCCCCCACTCAACACACACAACATACACACACACACACTGGGGCTGTGGGAGATGAGAAGTCATGAATTTTTGGAGACACTCTAGCAAAATTAATGGGAAAGAGATGCAATAATAAGAAAGCAACTTGAATTTTTTACCTTACAGTACTGCGGAGATCAAAAAGTCTTAAATTTGAATCCTAGCTCCACCACTTTACTTTTTGACCAGGGGAAGTTTCTTAATCTCTCTGCGCCTCAGTTTCCTAGAGAATAATATCATCCATCCAAAGGTACGTGCATGCATGCTCAGTTGCATCTGACTCTTTGTGACCCTGTGGACTGTAGCCCGCTAGGCTCCTCTGTCCATGGGATTTCCCAGGCAAGAATGCTGTAATGGGTTGCCATTTCCTCCTCCAGAGCATCTTCCTGACCCAGGATTGAACCCATGTCTCCTGTGGTGTTGGCAGGCAGATTCTTTACCACTGAGCCACCTGGGAATCCCAACAAGGTGCTAGGAATATTAAGTAAGTGATCATCTGTAACGTGTCTAATGCCTAATAGGTATGTAATAACATTTAGTTTTCTTCTATAGAAAACACACACAAGAGCTTCATGGAATTCTCCTAGAGAGTGAAGTGAAAGCCACTCAGTCGTGTCCAACTCTTTGCGACCCCATGAACTATACAGTCCATGGAATTCTCCAGGCCAGAATACTGAGTGGGTAGCCTTTCCCTTCTCCAGGGGATCTTCCCAACCTAGGGATTGAACCCAGGTCTCCCACATTGCAGGTGGATTCTTTACCAGCTGAACCACAAGGGAAGCCCAAGAATACTGGAGTGGGTAGCCCACCCCTTCTCTAGGGGATCTTCCCGACCCAGGAATGAACCAGGGTCTCCTGCATTACAGGCAGATTCTTTGCCAACTGAGCTATCAAGAAATCCCTCCTAGAGAAGCAGCATTAAATCAAATCCTAGCTGAAAGAACCCTGGGGCTGAGGATCTGCTCTTCATTTTCACATGAGAGAAGGGCATGGACAATGGAAGTTCGAACATCTACAAGGACCAGGCAGGCTGGAGTGAGAGCCCTGGCCATTCAGCACAAGCTCCTCCACTTTGCTCTGGTCAGCTGCTGCAATGTGAGAATGTGCCTGACGGCTGGTTAAGAGATGCTGGAAATCCAGATTTATGAACAAATTTTAAGTTAAAACTCTGTGCAAGGCCCAAATACATTTGCAGGCTAGATTCACGAGCCTTTAGCTTACAATCTAAGATAAAAGACTGTGCCAAGTGTCTTTGAGCCTTTCCATATATAATTATCATACATGGAATCACTGGGCTGCAGCTGAAGGTCCAAAGGATGGCCTCTAACTCACTCACAGCAGCTTTCACTAAGGCCTCTAATCCATCATTTTACTAGGTCTGGATGCTATGCGATCCAAGGCAACACTAGGAAACACCTATTGTGTGGGCAACTTGCTGTGTGGCTATCTTTCATTTGTCTCTGTAACTAACAACAAGGACTACTGAGATAACCACACAAGTCTTTGAAGGATGAATGGTCAGCAATGAAGCACAGATGCCCTAAGTGAAAGTTAAAATCAAGGGTCCTGTTGTTTCGGGAAGAGTGCTTTGTTACTGGTGTGTCATTGGTATCATCTTAAATTGGCAGTTTTTTCCAAGTGCTTTAATTGCTTTCTGATCATAAACAACTGTTGGTTTATCTTCATTTATTCAGTTTGACATGGCCCATTTTGTAATCTCTATGCTTTAGTGTCTACATGTACTGTCAAACAGAAATTTCTGTGACGAAGTTCTATAACTGTGCTGTCTAGTGCAGTTACTGAATAACTTAAATATGGCTACTGCCACTGAGAAACTGAATTTTAAACTTCATTTAATTTTAATTAATTTTATAAATTTAAATTGAAATAGCCATGGATAGCTAGTGGCTACTCAAACAACATAGGTCTATAGTATCTACAGTGTGTATTCTACACATTTTAGGCCTTTAGTTCCATTCATAAGTAATTTTTGACTTTCAGCTTACATATGAATGAAACATATTTATCCCTGCCATTAAAGCAGATGATACAGTTCTTCAAAAGTTTGCTTGTAAAATTACACTTAACAAGTGGTTATGTGTGCTTGTAAAAATGTGTGCTATTTAAATAATTCACAACATTATTGTATTTAAATCACTTTTTTTCCTCCATTTGCAAGATTTCCATCCATTCAGTGAATATTTGCTGGGCACCACCTATAAACAGGCTCTGTGCACAATGTTGGGGTTACTGTATGTTAAACAAAAACAAACCCTAAAAATACCTTGTGATTTTTATAGAGTTTTTAGTTTAGTGGATGTGGGTGAATTTTATATTTAAATAACATGACAATCATCTATAAACCTCTCTAATGTTTTAACCACTAAATTATAAGAATATGCATAAATCTATAATATAAATTGGAAGAAAGGAATGAGTGAGGTAAGAGAACATGGTATGCTAGAGCACAGAAATGACAGAAAACCCATGGCCCTTAAAATGATAACATTTTTATAACTATTTTACTATCAGTAGAAGTGAATACACTAGAAATCCTCAAATCTTTTATTTGAAAAGGGATAGAATCCTTACCCAGGGAGACCATGTTCCCAACACTCTCCTTTCTAATATCCCGGTAGAGGTCTTTGTGAGCAGGAATCTGATGCACACTCTTTTTGTAGGAAAAACCTCTTGCCATGTGGACATCTTTCACAGGTCCCTGTAACACACTAACAGTAATGACTACCAAGATAACCATATAGGTTCTGAAGGATGAATGATCATGGATGAAGGACAGGAAAGCCCTAGATAAAAACTGAAATCAAAGAACCAGTATACATTATGTGCCAAATGAAGTGAAAGTACTATAAAGAATCATAAGAGAGAGGATCCAGCAAGGAGTCTGATTACTCAGAAGGCTGCATGCAGTCTTTTCTGGAAAAGGAGCAATGGGGGAAAAGTCTCTTGGAGTGGGTATAGAGGTTTGAAGAAATCATTGTGACTGAATATCCTAGGAAGTTAGGCCAGAGAGAACTGTTACAATTTACCTGGGACCCGACAGGAACTCGTGTGGCTGTTACTTCCTGATCTATGGTGTTCCATTCATTAGCAGGAGAAGGAACCCAGGGAGAAGGCCGAGCTGTAAGAAGAAAAGAAACTATTAGTGCTATGGACTCTGGCCCTTTTACTCATTCTGCTTCTCCTTTTATGGATGAGCATGTATAAAAAAAACCAACAAAAAGCGGTCATTTTCTCAATGAGTTCAGAACAATGCTCCAAACCATGACCAGGGCTCAAAAATGCAGATGCGTTTAGGAAGTAAGCAGATAAAGTACATCATGAAAGGGGGGAGGTGAGGACTGTGGGGAACTGGAGAGCACAGGTCCAGTGTTCGGTTCTGGGTGATGCCTCCCTTTTAGACTATGGCCCTAGCCAGAGCTTCTAATATTTTTCAAGAGAAGCCATAAAGCTGGATTTTTATGTACAATCGCAAGTCTTAAACCTTGAGAACTACAGACAAACAAAACCTTCATCCCCAAACTCTTTGAGAAACAAGTTTGACTTGGCACATGAGTTACCAGTTTGCAATTTCTAGCATAAATTCATCCCCTCTGAGTAAATATTATCCTTATAAAGTTAACAAATATAGACACACAGTACTGAATACTACAAGCAAACGTACTCCCAGAAAGGTGGAAGGAAAATAAACTTATATAGTATAAGACAATCTGCAGTCTAACTTCTGCTCTAGCACTATCTAGGAAAACTTCAAAAATAAATGTTATTGTGACCAAGAACTCAGAAGCTTGCTTTACTACTTTCTACGAAACCAAATGGAACCACTTCCTTGGAAACATATTATTCCCTTTGGCACACCTGGCTGAAATCCTACGTCATCGTTTAGAAGGCATTCACCTTTCTGAGATACTTATCCCTCAAATTTCCTTTCCTCTATACCCCCAGTAAGAACCTCCACAGAACAAACTTTCCCACTTTAGGAACTCCTTATCACCCTGGAATAGCGAAACCCAGAAATACCATACATTTAGCAGGTAAAGTAACTGACAGCATCTAATCCATGTGAACACAGGAACTTTGATGTTGATGAACAAACACTGAAGAATCCAGAAACCATTAATATTTGCAAAGCATTCTATCATAATATGTATTTCAGGACAGATAAGGAGGTGGTGTCCGTAGTGGTGAATCTTGCCTCTTGATGAGGGACTGTGTAAATCAGATAGATTTTAAAGTTTAAAAATAACCATGCCATTGTGGGAGAAAGGAAACTAACATTCATTGAGCACTATTATGCACTGACTTTTTTATGAGGCTTCTTTTAATCTATGCTAAAATCTTACTATCTTCCTTTTAGAGATGACAGAATGGAAAGTTCAAGAAGTTTAGCAACTTGACCAAGGTCACACAGATAAAGAATGGCTGAGTTAGAGTTTGGACCCAGATTGTCTGCCTCTAAAGCCTAATCTCTTAATCTCTATGCATTAATACAGAGGTTAATTAATATTACTTGCTCAGATCACAAAGAGAGAAGGGCAGAGAAAGGATATAAAACCATGCTTTTTTACACTGTGCTCTAGGTCCAGTGATCTTTCCACTCCTCTCTTTAAGCCTGACACTATGCTGCAGGGGATGGGGAGGACAGCTCTTCATTTCCTTGTATCTGACTTGATTCATTTATGTCCAGGGCAGACATGAACATCAGTGGTCCCTTCTCTGCAAAGTCTTATCCCTCTCACATGTCACTTCTGTGATACCTTACTGTGAGTCACTTTTGAAAATAAATCTCATTTCTTCTTCCAACCTTTCAAGGTGTTTATAGCCAGTCAAGAAATCATATATATGCAGGACTAAAACCCACAAACTGATTGCAGAATGCAGACTCTTAAATAACATTAGGAGACCTTAAGGCCAGTCTGGACAATTTAAACTTTCTCAGATTTCATCTTAAGATCCCTTTTATTTGGACTTCCCTGGTGACTCAGTTGGTAAAGAATCTGCCTAAAATGTGGGAGACCTGGGTTTGATCCCTAGGTTGGGAAGATCCCCTGGAGGAGGGCATGGCAACCCACTCCAGTATTCTTGCCTAGAGAATCCCCATGGACAAAGGAGCCTGGTGGCCTACAGTCCATGGGGTCACAAAGAGTCGTCACCCATATTCCCAACTCTTGAAGCTAATGAAGTCTTTCTCCCCAAATATTCAATTTATTTTCAAGTATGTATCAAGAGGGCCCTACAGTGAACAAGTGAGAATGTTAGGGCTACAAAACAAATCTGCCATGGTCACTGCACAGGGCATGTAGTACGTTCTTCTTACCATTTTTGGGTAAGGGTCGAAGCTCTCTCTTTTGGTTTGGCTGCTCTTGGTGTCCTGAGTGGAGGCTTTCAGCTTCTTCCTGAGACATGACTCTGGGTTGGGCCTCCACGGGCTCTGGCTGAATGTCTGCCACCTCCCAGGCTGCTCCAAGGGGGGTTTGCTTCTCCGAGTGCACAGGACTGCTAACCTGGGAAATAAAGTCAATGCCATAATGGAAAAAGGGAGGAAAAGAGGGCCAGATCAGGGCCGAATTCCCCCATGAAAGATATCAAAGAAGGATAGAAGATACGAGAAGGAATGAAAATTTCATTCTATTCCCAATGGGACCTCTGAGGACACCGGTCCATAGTGCTATCCAAAAGTCTAGGCAGAAGGGAACAGGAGAGGGGGGAATATACAGAGAGGGAAAATCTGTTAAGAGTAAAATACAGAGTCTCCCTGCTATCAGAATACTGAGTCCTCACGTCTGTTAGGTTCACAGAAAAGTGAAAGTTCTCAGAACACTAATTCACTAGTGAAATGAAAACTTAGAAAATTAATCTTGACATTGAGTGTCTATTTCTGACCAGCATAGCAACTTGCTAATAGACAGGTCTTTACATAAATGCAAATCCCTTGCCAGGTGAAAGTGCAAACCTTGCAGGATTTCATGAGGTTAGGGAAAGGGCTGTTGAAAAACAATTAGACGAGCATGCAAAGTCACTGACAATAAGGATCAGCGATTAAAATGGAGAAGGGTGACAAGGATGATGACATTGAGGGCACTTCAGAAGACTGGACTGGGATATTAAAGGATTACAGGAGGCCCTGGGATAACTGATGAAGTCCTTTTTTTTTTTTTTTTTTTTTGAGAGGGATCAAAACAGCCCTCTTTAGGAGCAAGCTGCAAAAGTCAAATCCTGTGAAGCATAATGTACTGTTCTCTCAAAATTTTGGGGAAGCATTATGCAAAGATTTAAAACAAATACTCAGATGCATAATGTTTAGTGTCATTTGCAAGATAATAGTTCAACCAAAGCTTTTTTCCTATTTAATATGAAATTCTGATCCCTTTGAGGTAGATCCCCTTAATGGTCTTTCATTACTATTTATCCTTCTGCAATTTGCATTTTCTGCAATGCATCTCTTGTCCACTTTCCTTTCCACCCTCTCTTTGCTAAACATAAAAATTTGGAAAAGCCTCTCTCACCTGCTGTCTTAGTCCTCCAGTCTCTTTCTCCAAATGTATAACCAGGGCCACCGCCTCCTCTCCACTTTCCGGACACTGCTTCTGTGCCCACAGCTGAATTTTCTCCGGTAAAATGGTGAGAAACTGCTCAATCACCAGCAGCTCCAGGATCTGTTCCTTGGAACGCATTTCTGGCTTCAGCCACCGGCAGCAAAGTTCCCAGAGTTTACTGAAAGCTTCATGGGGTCCAGTCACATCCTCATAACAGAATTGCCTGAAGCATCTGCGAAAGGTCTCAGACTCAGAGCTATCCGATCCTTCGAGAATGGGCTCCGATATCCACTCGGGCTCCTTTTCCACCTTCATTATGAGGCATCCTTCAACCCCCAAGGGCGCGTCGGTCTGAGGGTCCAGGGATGCAGCCATGCTCCAACCCGGAGGTCAACCTCACGTCTGATTCGAAGGAGACTCAAAGAAGTCAAACCTCCGAGAGCCGCCTGCTAATGGTTTTGGAAGTATGGGAAGGAAGGGAGGTGAAAACGGCAGTGTCAGCAGGAACAGGGTACCCTAGGCTGATTACTCAAATCCATCCTAGGCCCTTGAAAAGGTGAACTTGTACTCTAAGGTCCAAAAACTCGGCCTCTTCTCGCCACAATATATGTCCCCGCGATGTGGTTTTTCAGGATTCATCTTTTAGTGCAATGTCTGAAACAGCGAGGCTAGAGGACCAGAAAATCAAGGGGACCGAGGACAGGAGGGCAGGGGCGGACAGCGGGGCCGGGAGGGGGTGTGTCAGGGGCCCGGGGAGGCGAGGCCCCGAGTGGGTGGGGCCGGGTGTGCAAGCCCCTCCCGGCTCCGGGTTCGAAGCTCGGGGCACGGCGTCGCGCCCAGGCCGCTGCGGGCGGCTGGTAGGGGCCGGCGTTATCCGAGGCCAGCGCTTGGCTTTTCTGGCTCAAGATGGCCTGGGCCGTCCTCAGGAAACTACCGCACGCTGAGGAAAGACGCGAAGCGGCCCTGCCCCTTAAGGGAGAGGAGCTGCGGGGACCAAACGACGCTTCCCAGGGTAGCGGCTACGGGTTTCTCGTTGGAGGCTCGTCCGCTCTGTTCCCGGACTGCGCGGGGGGCGCTGGGAGCCGCGGCCACGCATGCGCTGCTCGCGCCCGGGCGCCGCGGGGTTCAGGGGCGGCTCCCTCGCCAGCAAGGGGCTGGGGGAGGGGGCTGCGCGGTGGACTCTCGCGAGAGCGCGCAGCGCAGTAACTCGCTGCTGAGACACGTTAGGAATGAGAAGGGGCGCGGCGGAGCTTACGCGCGGTGCCCGAGAGGCGGAGGGACACAGCACAGGCACTTTGCTGGAGATGGTAGAACGGCACGAGAAAGGGGAGTGGGCGTCCTCTCTCAGCCCGGGAACCTGGGAGGCGGGGAGACTCTGAGGTGGAGGAGCGCTACTGAGGAGGCGGTGCAAAGTTCTTTCTGTCGCGCGGTGTGAGAACTCGTTTGCCCGGCGGAGGGTTCCGTGACGCGCTGAACCCCGTCGCGTGCTGGCGGGACTCCTGCGTGAGGCGATCGGACGGCGGGACTGCGGCCCTCGCGGAGGGACATGGCGCCGCACTGGACCGTCCCCTGTGGGAGCAACTGTGAATACCGCATCTGTAAATGTTCCCATCATTTGCCTGAAGGGCAGCGGGAGAGCCTGCTCTTCGCCTGGGAGATTCTTACTGTCTTGGGCACCCGGGAAGTCGGCGGGGGGTGAGGAGTGCAAAAATTTTCGGAGGGGATGTCGTCTCTGGCTCAGAGTCCCTCCACCGGGCTCCAGCTTCCTCCTGGTGGTGCCGGGAGGAGTTGTCCAGTCACCCAACTTATGTGAAACGCCCGAACAGTGCCCACCCATCCATCCCTCTCTCCATCCCTTTACTGATTAGGTGCCAGGCAGTTTTAAGCATTTGGCATACTTCAGCGTGCAAAGCAAAAAAAAAAAAAAAAAAAAAAAAATCCCTGTTCTGGGGGCGGGGACTTGGGTAGATAGCCTTTTAGAAAATAGAACTTAGTGGCTTTTCTGTCTCAGAGAACGTCTTAGTTAAAGCTTGACATGCAAATTCTAACAGCCAAGAGACATTAGGTGAGACTCTACTGGGCATCTAGTATATACCAGAAGTTGTCTTTACACAGCTGTCTACAAAGCTTACTTTCCTTTACTTCATTTCTTTTGTCTCTTTAAAATAATTTTTATTGAGCCCCTTGTTTTGTTTTTTTCTTTTCTTTTCCCAGGCATGGTGATAGGTGATGAGAAAAAACAGCATCCCCTGCTGCTGTTGAGAGAGGCAGGCGTTACACAATGGATAGTTGTAACTGCGGCAGGTACTGCCAATGAGAGGAACATGGTGCTGAGAGTCTGTGTGTATTAGAGGGAAATGGCCTAGTCAGGAGGTCTGGGAAAGTTTCTTGAAGAGGTGAAGCTAGAGATGAGAAACAAAGGAGGAGTAAGAGCTGACTAGGCAAAGTTTAGTCCTCATGGAAATCCTATAAGGCAGGTAAGATTATCTCTGTTTTAGAGTTAAGGACGTTGACTCCTCAGTGAGGTGATGTAACTGCCCAAGGTTACTTCAGACTTAAGTGGCCACCCACAATTCTGAGTCAGCTAAGAAATAAGGTCTTTTATAAGCTCCTTGAGCCATCTGGTGTTTTTAGGAGAAGCAAGTGTCACAAGCAGCTGAGGTACATTAGAGAGCAGTGGTGAGTTATAGCTCAAAGTTTCAAGTCTGCAGTGGACAGTTATTAAAGGTACTCTTGGAGCAGAGGGTATTAAGGCTTGTTACTCTAGGAGCAGGGTTATACATTCTTCAGGAATCACTTTTCATTTTTTGTGTGTGGTCTTTCAGTGACACATGCATACACACCTGTATGTATGTGTTTAATGGAAAACCTCAAACATATAGAAGTGTGTGTGTATGTTAGTCACTCAGTCATGTCTGACTCTTTGTGATCCCATGGACTGTAGCTCACCAGGCTCCTCTGTCCATGGAATTCTCCAGGCAAGAATACTGGAGTAGATTGCCATTTCCTTCTCCAGGGGAACTTCCCGACCCAGAGATCAGACCCAGGTCTCCTGCATTGCAGGAAGATTCTTTACTGTCTGAGCCACCAGGAAAGCCCATATAAAACAGTAGAGAGAATTAACTCTTGTGTTCTCATGCTCTGCCTTTAACAGTTAGCAATTCATGGCCAGTCTTGTCTTCCTTATACCTCAGTCCAGTCCCTTAATCCTGGATTATGTTGAATCAAGTCCCAGATATCATATTATTTCATCTGTAACTGTCAGGATGTACTGCTAAAAGACTCGGACTTCCACCTTAAACATAACTTCAGTATCATCATAAACGCTTCCCAACAGTATCAACAGTTCCATAGTGTCATCTTTTAAAGATGTCTTATTTGTTTGAAAGGTGGTTTGCAAAGGAAAAAAGGGTCATTGATGCTGGACAGGTAGAACGGAACAAATGTTCTTCATATTTTCTAGTCAGGTATTTAATTCAGCATTGAAAATGTTGACACCTTGGGAACAGAAGAGCAAATTGTTGGAAAAGTGGGTCAATCACTATGGGTCAGTAAATGAAGCAGATCATGCTATTCAGAACCATCTTGGTAGAGTGGTTGTTTTCTTAAGACCCAAACACTAATGTCATGCTCGTCCCATGATCCCCAGAGACACCAGTCTCTCCTTGGTAGTACATCTGCTATCACAGCTGTTAACTTTACAAGTAGCCCTAGAGTGACCTTTTGCACCATTTTCCTCTGTCCATGGTGCTGATCTGCCAGCCTTTAGCCAGCAACTAAGAGCAGCTATAATTTGCTTTTGGCCAATGAGATTTTAATGTAGGGTTACCATAAGAGTGAACATTAAATATATTAATACAAAATATATATATATACACATATATAAATACGTTATGGTTCCAAGAAGTTTTATCAGTGCTTGCTGCTGCTAAGGTGCTTCAGTTGTGTCCAACTCTGTGTGACCCCATAAACGGCAGCCCACCAGGCTCCTCTGTCCCTGGGATTCTCCAGGCAAGAATACTGGAGTGGGTTGCGATTTCCTTCAATGCATGAAAGTGAAAGGTGAAAGTGAAGTCGCTCAGTCGTGTCCTACTCTTAGTGACCCCATGGACTGTAGCCTACCAGGCTCCTCCATCCATGGGATTCTCCAGGCAGGAGTACTGGAGTGGGTTGCCATGTTAAAAAAAATCCAAGCTGAAAGTGAAAAGTGAAAAAGTTGAGTATGTTTGTATTGGTGTGTCTATTTCAGACATTGTATAAATATTTTCAAATATGATTTCTTAACCAAATTATAACTAATTGAAATAAACTTCCATTTCACAGATTAAAAAGTGCCTCTCCCACTGGTTCGCTAATGATGGTCAGATAATTGACAGAATAATAACCATTTAAACGTTCCAGTTCTTTTCACCACATTGAGTAATACAATAATGAAAAATTCTCAATTATTTCTTGATATGCATATGTAATAGTCAATGGTTTTTCTCTGCATCTCTATGAGGTGCCATGCTAGGCATGGTGGGATAAGCAGAGACATAAGACAACCTTTTTGTTCAAAGTATTAACAGCAAAATGGGGAAAATTAGTCATAGAATTGTCACATATTTTTGCCTGGGAAATCCCATTGACAGAGGAGCCTGGCAGGCTACAGTCTGTGGGGCCGCAGAGTTAAACATGACTTGGTGACTGAACAACAAGAATAAATGTGGTGGAGGGATGCATTACGGCCTGTGACAGTACAGAGTATGGCCTCTGGCTACCAGGGAAAAGCTTCATAGAGGGAAGCTGACGATGTTTAGCATTTCAAAGAGAGGCAATGTCATGAGCATGAGTGGTATTTTCGTATAATGGTGTGAAGTTGAGTTTGCCATGACCTTAGCACAGGGGAAGGAAGTGATGGAAGATGAAGTTGTGCACATAGGTGTGGAGAGCATTTGAATTTTATGATGAAGGCAGTGAAAAGTGTGCCCGTTCTGTAGGAAGGTGAGGGCATCTCTGTGTCTTTGGGAGAAAATCTTCTCCCATGTAGACTCCTGAGCCAGATCCACTATGGAAACAGTATGCCGAGAGAGTACTTAGCACACAGGGAATTGAGTAAGATGATTTCTAGGGTCTATTAATTTTTCTATTCATGCACCCATACTTTAAACACATATTCTTCAGTTGCTCAGTTGTGTCTGACTCTTTGTGACCCCATGGACTGCAGCATGCCAGGTTTCCTTGTCCTTCACTATCTTCCCGGAGTTTGCTCAAACTCATGTCCACTGAGTCAGTGATGCCATCCAACCATCTCGTTCTCTGTTGCCCCCTTCTCCTGTCCTCAGTCATTCCCAGCATCATGGTCTTTTCCAATGAGTTGACTCTTTGCATCAGGTGGCCAAAGTATTGGCACTTCAGCCTCAGCATCAGTCCTTCCAATGAACACTCAGGGTTGATTTCCCTTAGGATTGACTGGTCTGATATTGAAGCTAATTACATTCCAGGTAAAGTGTTGAGTACCAAAGACAGTGGTGAAAGACATACATGAGTCTTAGTCTTGCCCTTAAGAAGCTTACATTCTAGATAGAGATTGGAGAAGGAGAAAAATAAAATACAGGGAAACATAAGTAAACAGTAACATCAGATTGTTATAAATGCTACGAAGAAAATAAATAAGATGATGGAATAGACTAACTAGGCAGAGGTTACTTTAGAAAGGCTGATCAGTGAAAGGTTTCTCGAAGGTTTGATGTTTGTGAGCTGGAGTCTGAAGGAGGAGATGGAACCATAGATGTGCAGCTCGTGGAAGAGCATTTCTTGAAGGAGAAATGGCAAGAGAATGTAAAGACCTGGAGGTAGGAAAGTGTGGAGTGTTCACACAACTGAAAGGAGGGATTTCTGGTGGTCTAGTCATTAAGACTGCTCTGCCAGTGCAGGGAGCATGAGTTCAATCTCTGGTTGGGGAACTGAGATCTCACATACCAAGCAGCATGGCCAGAAGATTAAAAAAATAATATATTAAAAAACAAAAAAGCTGAAAGGAGACCAGTGTGGCTGGTGCATACTGAGCAAGGGAAGGAATGGGACTGGAGTGAGATGCAGTGTCAGGCAGGGGCCAGACTGTGTTGCAGGAGTCTTGCAAGTCCTGGTAATTGATTCTAAAAATGGACATTTAAGGATTTTAAACTAGCAAGTGACAAGATCTGATGTACACTTTACCCTGGCTGATGTTGAGAGAGAATTGGAGTAAGGCATGAATGAAGGAAGAGTGGCCAGATGGGCCTCTGCATTTAGTTCTGGCAAAAGGTGATGGTGACTCGGATTTGAGAGTGACAACAAAGGTGGAGAGAAATGGATGTGTTCCATATGTTTTTTTTTCCATGTGTTTTTTAATGTAGAACTGTCAGGCTTGGAATAGCTTGGTTATGGAGCATAAGAGAAAGAGAGGTATTGAGGATGGCTCCTAGGTTTTTTGTTTGAGGGTATTTGGGTTGATGGCACTACAGTTTTTGATATGGGAAGAACTGGTAGGGGCTTGTTTTTTGGAGTGAAGTGGTGATGGGAAGGGGGCTTCTCAGGTGCCACTAGTGATAAAGAACCTGCCTGCCAGTGTAGGAGACCTAAGAGACTCGGGTTCAATCCCTGGGTTAGAAAGATCTCCTGGAGGAGGGCGTGGAAACTCACTCCAGTTTTCTTGCCTGGAGAATCCCATGGACAGAGGAGCCTGGTGGGCTATAGTCCATGGAGTCATAAAGAGTCAGACACAATTGAAGTGACTTAGCATGCATGCATGGTGATGGGAAAATCATTAATTCTTATTTGGGTGTGATATTTTGAGATCTTTATTAGATATGTGTCAAGTAGACAGGTGGGTGTACCTCAAGGGGGAGGCCTTGGTGAAGATAGAAACCTGGAGGTCATCCTCATGTATTAAAAGCCATCAGACTTGAAGAGAACATATAAGGAAAGAGTATAGGGGGAGTTGGATATGACTGAGCACACATATACGTGCACACACATAGATATTGAAGGAAAGTGAAGCTTGGTTCATGCCCTAGAGCACCCCATCATTTAGCAGACAGTGAAGGAGAATTGTCATGGGCTGAATTACGCCCCTTGCCAAATTCATATGTTGAAGTAGAGACCTGCAGTACTTCAGAATGTGATTGAAGATTTAGTTAGTTAATATGACATCATACTGGACTGGGGGGCCCTAATCCATTATGACTTTTGTTCTTATAAAAAGGGGACATTTGAAAATAGACACCCACACTGGGAGAAGTCCATGTGAAGACTGGAGTTTTGCTACCACAGTCAAAGGACTAGTCAGAAGCTAGGAGAGAGGCCGGGAGAAGATCCTTCCTTGGAGCCTTCGGAGGGCGCATGACTCAGCTGACACCTTGATTTCAGACTTCTGGCCTCTGGAACCATGAATGATAGATTTCTCTTGTGTCCCTCAGTTTGTGGTATTTTGGTACAGCAGCCCTAGCTAACTAACTAATAGAAGAATCTTGCATAGCAGACTGAGTAGAACTCACCAGAGAAGTAGAAGGAAAACCACTTGAGTGTGGTGTCATGGCAGCCAAGGAAAATAGGTATTTCAAGAAGGAGAAAGGGGTTGTTTTTATTAAAGTCTGTTGAGAGATTAAATAGGAGGATAGTGAAAGGACTATTAGATTAGATTTTGCATTATAGTTGGGAATTCTTGTTCTCCGCCCCCCACAACCTCTCATGTTTGAGATTGACATTCAGTATTCACCTGTGGATGACTTTAATGCATCACCTTGTCTTCAGTGTGAGAAGGGACTTGGTGTGCTGCCAGGTAGAGTGAACTGGTAGTTTTTGTTCTGGTTTGAGTATTTCTCATTTCTCCTGAGAGTTGCGAGATACTTTTGGCAGTGTCACGTGTCCTCCTCCTTTGTGTTCAGTCACAGCTTTGTTTTGTAGGAAAAGGTGGTTGCTGCCTACTCCCCAGGAGCGTGAGAGTCTCAGTGAATGGACTGACCACTCAATTGCTTTGAACTGGATTCTTTGATTACTCCATTCACCATTCACTACTCACTGCTTCCTGTTTTGGATTTGGACCATACCTGAAACCACTCCATCTTCATGGCCAATTCTTTTCTATGCATGTTTTTAGCTCTTTTTTCTTCTGTTCAGAATTTATTATCCTTTGCTGTACTTTTTCTTGATTTTCATTAATGTTATGTATTTATTATTCAACAGTATTTTTTCTTGGGTCATTTCTAGGAATTTGGACTGAGAGCAGAGGGAGGCACGTGCATATGTTCTGACTGTGATATGTTCCATTTTTGCGGGTCAGTGTTGATTTTATTATCATGCTATGTTTGTGTTCATGGAGCACAGATACCTCCTGAAATCTAGGGTCTAATCAGAACTCACCAGCTAGTCTCCTTGGACATTTCTTCTGAACTGGGCTATCTGATTTGGATGCCCAATAAATGTAACCTTTATTTATTGACTTAACAAATGATTTGTCAGTTATTTACAATTATGTACATACTGTAGTTGGTGATACAGAGAGAAAATATAGGGTCTCTATTAATGAATTCATGATCTACTTAGGAAAAAGAGGGATCCGCATGAAGGATGCTAAATAGCAATGCAGGAATTCAGCAACATGAAGTCTTTTTTTGACCAAAGCTATTTCAGTTTCAAGTGAAGAAATCTAGTTTATATCATATTAAGTTAAAAAAATGTTAACTAATGTGTTTTAGTGGTTGGAGCAGTAGGCCTTCAATAAATGTTTGTTGAGTGAAAGGAATTTGTTTCTTATAACTGAAATGTCCAGGGAAAGTTTAAGTTCAGGCATAGCTCCATCCAGATTGTGCCCTCAGGTATCCGATTTCTCCCTTTATGCAGCTCTGCTTTCTTCTGACTTGGCTTTATTTTCACGAAGGTTCTCTCCATCCTATGGTATCTGTTGGTCTTTTGGAAGAGAGTACTTGCTCTTTTATTTTTTTCCCAATAGTTCCAGCAAAACTCCTGGGGCTGACATTGATGAGGTTGGTTGATTTGGGTCACGTGCCATTCCTCAACCAATCATTGTGACCAGGGCGATGCAATAGCTGATAGCTTAGACCTGGGCCACATGTCCATTTCTGGAGCTGAGCTTTCTGAGCTACTTATGGGTCAGTAAATATGTTCCTGTCCATGGAGGACAAAGAGAGACCAAAAAGAGGCAGCCACTCCAGATGGGTAGGTGGTGGGTATAACAAGCAAGGGAACTGACACATAAGGCTTGGCTTAGGGGCCACAAGATGACTAGATCCCTGCACCCAGCCCTAGAATCTTAATAGTTTAATAGTTTAACAGGCTTCAGCCTTGAATACTGTCCAGATGTTCTCAACAACACACTGCTCTCAAGGCTGTGTCCTTGAAACGGCCCCCACTTTGAGGCAGTGGGCAGAACATACATTCCAAGGGCAAAGGAAGGGAGTGAGGAGCCTCTGATTACTGGGGTCCAGCTCATGGGTGAACTGGCATTCATGTTCTCTTGGTGACCTCCTCTGATGCTCCACCTAGCCCCCACTTCCACAGTGGGCCCTGAGTGGTCAGCAAGGGGTGTTACCAGCAGGGAGGTAGCTTGTTGGGTGGTTATCTGGTTGCACTAGAGGCAGAAGCCACAGCAGCTGTAGAGGCACATACAAGAGAAAACACACATCAAAATAATGATTCTCAGCATAAGTAACAGTTTTTCCCATCACGAAGCCCATGATCTGAACCATTGGTTTATTAAATCCCTAGGCTAGGGGTCGGATCACTCAGGGCACGCACTTGTGTCCTCATGAGGTTTGCTAAAGATGCTGCATTAGCTGGCTCATCCGTTGTGAACACACAACATCTCGTTTGGGTCATGGCACAGGTGCCTCCTTGTAGTAACAACATGCAAGGCCATCCTATTTTGTAGGATGGATTTTCTCACTGGACACACTTCAGTGTCTAGTAAGGACAGCCTTTGCTGGCTGTCATAGAAGAGTTTCTGGGTGAACTTAGTAAGGGCTTTTGTGTGTGCTAGGATGTCCTCCAGGCCAATGGAGGGGATAAGGATGGAGGCCAGATGGTTGTACCAGTGGAAAACAGGATGTGCCCATCTGGCGTTGACCACAGGGAATTTGGCAGCTTTTGTTACTCTGGGTGGATTCTCCCCTGGGCTTAGGAAAACCCAGGGTCACAGCAGCCCAACCACAGGTGAAAGCCATGGCCAAAGATCTGAGCCACACAGCCATTGGGTCACATTCCAGGTCATCTAGCAGATATGGGGTGTGACCAATCAGTGCCGAATCACTCACTAGCCCTTAATGTGACAGAATGACCACACAGTTTAGTGATAGCCATCCCACACCCATGGTATAATTGGTTTCTTTTTTCTGTTTTATTTTTGGCTGCTCTGGGTTTTCATTGCTGCATGTGGGCTTTCTCTAGTTGAAGGGAGTAGGGGCTACTCTCTGGTTGTGATGTGTGGGCTTCTCATTGATGTGGCTTTTGTTATCACGGAGCCACAGGCTCTAGGGTGCGCAGGCTCAGTAGTTGTGGCACATGGGCTTAGTTGCCCTGAAGCATATGGAATCTTCCTGGACCAGAGATTGAACCCATGCCCCCTGCATGGGCAGGTGGATTCTTACTACTAAACCACCAGAGAAGTCTGGGTCCTTTCTATCAGAGTGATTTTTCTGTTCCCAACACTGAGGTGCCCAGGTGCTTAAATGTCCACCAGCTGGCATGGACCCAAATGAACCCACCCCAAATTTGAGTGCAACCACCCGTGACTCCAGTGGTATTTTCAGAAGCCTTCCTGTCGGCAGTTTGATGGCCTGCCTGTGTAGTTTGATTGACAGAAAAAGTGTACCCTGTTCAGTGTTAGTGATCATGGTGGCCAGTGTTCTGGATCAGTGTTGGTGATATCAGATGAATTAAAGAGTATTAGTCCTGGCTTGCCATTCCTTAAGGTACTGCTTTAGGGCCTTCCAGTTCCCTTCCTGGAGTGGTGATACCCACTATGCCAGTCCCGACAAGCTGAGAGGGGCAGCTGTCCACATACCCAACAGGTAGATTGATTTTGTTTGCTGAACATCAGGTGGGCCCACTGTAGAAGCGTATCTCCATCAGGTGCCTATCCCATGACTGGAAACCACAGGAGCAGCAGGAGACCAAGGTAATAAGACAGAAACGTAGTAGGAACTTATATGGGGAGGTCTTCTGCTTCTCTAAGAACTACAACTGTGGCCAGACCCTTGGATGTTAATGTGGCTGAAGGATCAGCTCCTAGGGCTTGCACCTAGGCCACAACATCAACTTCCTGGTTGCCCTGGGGTGTTGGCACACTCTGAGCTGGGATGTGGAGGACAGTGAGGACTGACTCAAGCTCTTACAGGCAAACTCAAATGACTTTGCACATATCCTGACTCCACAAGGGCTTATTCATGATCAGCTACCCCTCAGCTTCCCATTTTCTAAGCTGTGGGGCCAATCCCCTTAGAACAGCCCAACTGTCAGGGCAAAGGGCTAATGACCAGGGCTCAAGTGTGTGTGTGTGTGCTCAGTGGCTCAATTGTGTCCGTTTCTTTGTGACCCCTTGTAGCCCACCAGGCTCCTCTGTCCATGGAATTCTCCAGGCAAGAATACTGGAATGGGTTACCATTTCCATCTCTAGGGGAGCTTCCTGACCCAGGAATTGAATCTGTGTCTCTTGAGTTCCCTGCATTGGCAGGCAGATTCTTTACCACTGCACCCCCTGGAAGTTATCACCAAATGCTGAGTTCAGCCCTCTGGCAACTGCAGTCCATTCCTGTTTCCCTCCAGATGGTGTCAGTGTTCGGCTTAACAGCGATTGCAGTCCATGTGGGCGAGTCACCCCAACTGGACTCATGCAACAGGCGTTAGCGGGAATCTCCCTGACTCCCTCCCTATAGGCTACAGGGTTCTCCCCAGGATTGGGGGCAGGAGCATTTGGAGGGTCTCCACACTCTGCAGGGCCTGGTAGCATGTGAGAGAACTTACATACAAGGCTTGTCTTAGTGCCCATGGATGAGTAGATCTTGGTACCTACCCTAGAATCTTAGTAGTTTATATAGAAGCTTTGATTGGGTTCAATCACGTATTCAGTCTAGTTGGCCTTCTACCACACATTACTCTCCCAAGGCTGCATCCTTGAAGAGCTCTCACTGTAGGGCTGGAGGGCAGGATGTGCACGTCAAGGACAGGCAAGGGCCTGAAGAGCCACTGATTGCCCTGGGCCAGCTCGGAGGTCACCTGGTGGTCATGTCCTTCTGATGACCTCCTCCAACAGCCATGTGGACCAAGAGTTTGGAAGGGCTTTTTGCCCAAAGAAAAAAATTAGGTAGATATTGCTACCAGAGGGAAGAATAAAAGATGCTACCCAGGTACGAGCAATGATGTTTGCTGTCTTACAAGGCTTGAGTGTAAGGAGTGCCTTGAAAGTGAAAGTGAAGTCGCTCAGTCAACTCTTTGCGACCCCGTGGACTGTAGCCTACCAGGCTTCTCCGTCCATGGGATTCTCCAGGCAAGAATACTGGAGTGGGTTGCCATTTCCTTCTCCAGGGGATCTTCCCACCCAGGGATGGAACCCGGGTCTCCTGCATTGCAGGCAGATGCTTTAACCTCTGAGCCACCAGGGAAGTCCCAAGGAGTACCTTAAGACTGTATAATTCCACCTGGTTGTATCAGATAAAGAGAGCCATCAGTTCAAAGGATTTGGAAGTGGGCAACAAACTTTCTGGAGGAGACTGAAATTTAGCTAAGCTTGAGGAACAAGTAGGAATTGACTTGATAAAGAAAAGAAATTCTAGAGGTGACAGAGTGGAGAACAGGCAAGGGACCAGAGTGACCCGAGTGTTTAAGTTGGTGAAGGAGTGGGGTTGGAAGTACCAGAATGCAAAGATGACCTTGACAAGCTACCTCGAGCTCCAAGAGCTGCAGACAAGCCTCAGGCAAAGTTGGCTTGTGCCAGCCCATTGAGTAGTCTCCACCCTCATCTCTATGCCTGGATAACAACCCTTCCGGGTTTTATAGCCTTTGCCTCTCGAGTTTCAATAACACCTGCTACTGCTTTGTGTTGCTGCTTCCTAGTTTTTAGCAAAGTCTGATGTCCATTTATGCCCTCCTGTGACCAGCTTAGCTCACCTCTTGTAATTTACTGTGCCAAGTCTTTTCAGCCTAAGGGCAAGAAAAGTATGCTGCTGACCGTTCCCCCTTTTCAGAGTAAACCAACGGATGAGCTTACTCCAGCACTGTCAAACAGAAGAAAAATCCCTGCCAGTCATAAAATCAAGTGCACAAAAGCAAGTAGCAATTTGTAAGGAAGTCAAAGCTCCTTGCGTGCAAGCCACATCCCTATGGTACCTCAGCTTTGCCTCTCTGAGTCCATAGGTCTCTCTGAGACCTGACACTGTCCTGAGGTATTACCCAATCAACCAAGTTCATGCAGACGAGGAGCTTAGTTTCCTGAAGGAAGGGAGACTAGGTTGCTGCTTGTAGAACAGCTAAGTGTATTCAGTTTTACTATGAGCCAGGTTTAGTTTGAATTAGTTACTGTATAGATGTTAGTTAATTTCTTTCTCATGCCAACACTGGGAGGCAGATACTATTATTCTTAACAAGGAAATGGAGGCACAGAGAAGTTAAGTAATGTGCCTTAGGCATTCTAGCTGTGGAGTGGAGGAT
The DNA here is from genome assembly GCF_910594005.1 of Cervus elaphus. Lineage (NCBI taxonomy): Eukaryota > Metazoa > Chordata > Mammalia > Artiodactyla > Cervidae > Cervus > Cervus elaphus. The sequence goes on from NC_057824.1 coordinate 36,863,778, forward strand.
CTTGGGTTCAGATCCAGGTGGTCTGAATCAGAAGCTGTGCTAAGGAGCATGTCACTTTATGCTGTAGCTAACTCTGGTACTTTAACCAAGTGACCAGAAAGGCAAATAAACTCAACTCATTATAGAAAGGACTTTAATGTACCTCATAGCTGGTCAGGAAGGGCGTCAGAGTCCAGAGGCTGCTACCAACATTTCTGTTTTATGTGTATTATTTTTCAATCAGGCTAAGTTTTTACTTTCATAGATACTGAGAAGTCCCCTTTATCTTGGCATCCCTCCATTCTTATTTAACAAGAGCTCTAGACTTCTTGTGTACCTACTCTTTTTAATTTGTCCTGATAATACCCATTTGCCCTGATTTCTCACATATTTATTTTATTTTTTTAGAGCAGGATACCTAAAGACCATGAAATCCTGTGGCTAATATTGACCAACTATCACAGGATAAATTTGATACATTACCACATCCTGAAGACCCTGTTCACATCAGGGGGGATGTTGAGCAGGAGGGACAATAGACATGAAGGGGTAGAGGACCCCATCTTTCCCCACTTGTGGGGATGGGGCTAGATAAAGGGACAAAGTGACTAGGTGGAGACCAGGACCACTGGCTGGAATACTATGAGAGTTTTTTGTGGGAAATGCAGTAAACTTTCAGAGATGCTTGAAAACAGAAAATGGCAAATGACTACCTTGGCCAAATGGGCCTGGGTTTGAATCTGTGAACTACCCACCTTTCCACTGTTGGCCTAGGACTGAAATCATCTCATCCCATGTGAGCATGTGCAGAGAAGGCTGACCAGCATTTCTGAGTTGAGCAAACTTCTCTGTCTTGTCACTCAGCATGTCTGCTTATACGGAAGGTTGAGTATCAGTCTGGGGTTCAGATTCTGATGATGGAATACTGATTTTTCCCTCTTATGTTATTGTTCAGTCACTGTCATATCTGACCCTTTGAGACCCCATGGACTGCAGCACGCCAGGGTTTCCTCTCCATTTCCTGGAGTTTACTCAGATCCATGTCCATTGAGTTGGTTATGCTATTCAACCATCTCATCCTTTGTCACCCCTTCTCCTCCTGCCCTGAGTCTTTCCTAGCATCAAGGTCTTTTCCAATGATTCAGCTCCTCACATCAGGTGGCCAAAGTATTGGAGCTTCAGCTTCAGCATCAGTCCTTCCAATGAATATTCAGAGTTGATTTCCTTTAGGATTGACTGCTTTGATCTCCTTGCTATCCAGGGGACTCTCAAGAGTCTTCTCTAGCACCACTGTTTGAAAGCATCAATTCTTTGGTATGCAGCCTTCTTTATGGTCCAACTTATGAGGCTGGGTGCCCTACAAACTTCTCATTTGGTTTTGGGGTCAGAAGTCCAGCTATGTTATCGTATATGTGACTGATTTTGTGCATATCGCTGGGGTTTGATTAGGTTCTGTGTGAGTAGATACTTCCATACCCAACTGTGTGATCTGAGAATGGGCCAGTGGGTCATTTCCCAAGTGAAATATAATCTATACCAGTTCTCTGTGGTTGCTGAGAGGATAAAACATATGTGTGGGGCTGTTGGCTAGTCTACTAGCTTGCCATAAGTAAAGTCTGCTTGAGAATGAGGTCTGGCAGAGGAAAGCAGGGCCAGAAAGTGGAGAGGGTGTCAAAGCATTCCATAGGCATCATTTGGGCTCTTAGACCTGAAGCCAGAGGCCTGGCTTTTTTAATAATTTGAGCCAATACATTTCTTGTTTTGCTGAGGCCACTTTGAATTAAATTTGTCACAATCCATACAATTCTGACTAACATATGCAATTAAGCCTGATACATGTTGTCTCAGGTAACTTAGAAATTATAATGTCCATTTTACAGATGAGGAAATGGAGGTTTGAAGATCCAGGTAATTTGCGTGAATATTACGGGTAGTCACTGAAAGAGTTAGGATTTGACACAAGGCCAATCTTGAATCTAAAGAGAATGTACTTTCTCTGAAACCTTTGAAAATGTTTTCAGGTTTGGTTTCTTTTAGAAACATAAGCATCTGTGAGTCAAAGTCTCCTTTAGAGAGGCTACCTTCCTCAGGCTCGGTTCTAGAATTTAGTCAGTGCATCATTGGCTGATTCAAGTAGTTGTTTATATAGTCTATGAATTTGCAGTTTATGGTATTTTGTAATTTTGTTTTCCCTGTCGTTTTGCTAATGCAGCTTTGTGAGCAAACATTGCCTATGATTTAAATCCGCCACAGTAATGAAACTCATGCACACACACATACACACGTTTCCTCAGAACAGTCCACAGCTCTCTGATTAATCACATGTGTAAAGTACAGTGTTTACAGGAAATCAGCAGGTGGCAATTAGCATCTTTGAAATTATCTGGGAAACACAACTGGAGCTGCCACTTCAGGATGGAAACATAGCAATAACCAGCAGAGTGACAGCCCCCTAGGAGCTAGGAATGAATCGGGCCGGGAGCGGGGGCTGCTAGGCACACAGCAGCTGGTGGGGCAGCTCCGTGTGGGTCACAGATTGTGTGCCAGCCTCTTACTTTCCCTCCTGACACTCAATAAGCAGTCTTTGGGTAGAGACATAAAATAGTTGCCTGATAGGCAGACCATCGTAGAACAACCTTTAAAAATACTCACCCCCACCCCCCTCCCGTCCCCACCCCCCCAAACCCTCAGACCTTAGTCTAGGTGCAGACAGACACTGGTGCTACTACTGTATTAGTTGTTAAAATATTGAACTATTTCCATGTTGGTTAGTAAACAGCTGCTGTCTTGAGCTTGCTAAGTGGCATCCCACTGCTGTTTTCCCTGGGACCGCCTCAGCTCTCTAGGCTCCACTGATCAAAGGCTGAAAACCTGGCTCCCACTCCAGTGCTGAGTTCAGGGTCCATTCTGATTGGTCGGTGCCTGTAGTGTCTGGTTGTTAACTATTTGAAACATCATCCCGCAGGAGTTTCAGGGACCACTGCAGAAGACAGATTCAGAGCATGGGTTCTGGAGAAGGAAGAAGAGGAATTAGTGCATGGACCATTTTATGCTTGAGATGCTCTTCCTCAATAGCTGGAAAAAAAAATTCAGTATGTATGTCTTTGCCTACATCTCTGCCATCTCTTTATCTCTATCTCTATCATTTTTTGCATATTAAGTGTCAGTGAATCCCAACCTTTGCTCTTCCAATTGCAAGCAATATGACCTCAGACTGAGAATCAATGTCAGTCACTGGTTCTCAACCCTGTGTGCACATTAGAATCACTGTCAGGAGCTTTAACTACAAAATACAGATGCTTGGACTCTATCTACAGACATTCTGATTCTGTAGCTCTGACATGAGGTCCAGTCATCAGAGTTTCTTTTTCAGAATCACTCCTCAGATGATTTTAAGGGGCCGTTGTACTACCAACAAACTTTCTAAGCTTCAGCTTTCTCATGTAGTAAAAATGAGTACCAGTGTTGAACTCTGCTCAGTGTTACGTGGCAGCCTGGATGGGAGGGGAGTTTGAGGGAGAATGGATACATGTATACATATGGCTGAGTGTCTTTGCTGTCCACCTGAGACTATCACAATAGTGTTAATCGGCTTTACTCCAGTATGAAATAAAAAGTTAAAAAAATGAGTACCAGTGCTTGTTTTGTGAGATTACATGAAAAAAGGTATGTAAGGCTCTTTAGCAGAGAGTGTGGCACATAATCTTGTGTTAGTTCCGTTAATAATTAATATTCAGTACTTTAAAAAGCAGTTTTTATTGTATTATTTTATAAATAATTACATTGGTAATAAGTAAATTCATCCTAGTTATAAACAAATAACAGAGTAAAAAGTGATGAAAGGTATCCTTGCTCCCTGTGTGCACAGAGGTGGACATTGCCACATTCCTATGTGCATCCTTCCAGAAGTTTACTTCCGCTTTTGTTTATGTGTCTTTAAAGACATTGTTGTTCTTCAGTCGCTTTTTGTGGCCCCATGAACTGCAGCATGCCAGGCTTCTCTGTCCTTCACTATCTCCAGGAGTTTAGTCTTTAATAATGTAAATAGGGCCATTTACACTGTTCGGTGACTTCTTTCTTTTTGCTTGGCAGTAGGTTTATATACCTTGCAGGTCTCTCCACGTCAGTAAGTAGGCATCTACTCTGTCATTTTAACAATTGCATCTCTTATATGAATAATGGATGCTCCATAACTTAACCTTTTCCCATATTTATGGGCTAATATTTTAGAGAGTTTCTAGATTTTCACTCCAAACAAATCTGCAGTGAATACTTTTGTCTAGGCATCTTTGTGCACAGAGGTGAGTTCTCTTTAGATTATCCCTATAACTGATATCACTGGGTCGAAGATGATTGCATAAAATGATGTTAAATTCTGCTGAATTGCTCTCCCGAAAACTGTGCCAATTACATTCCTAATGAAGAATGAGAGTGCTGGGGACTCCCCTGGCGATCCAGCGGCTGAGACTCTGTGCTCCCAATGCAGGGGGCCTGGTTCAATCCCTGGTCAGGGAACTAGAGCCTGCATGCTGCAACTAAGAGTCCTGCATGCCTCAGTGAAGATCAAGATCCTGCATGCTGCAGTTAAGACCCAGGGCAGCCAAATAAGTATTTTAAAAAAGAAGAATGAGAGTGTTTATTTTTCCATCCGTTTCATCTCCCACATCTTTTTAAGGGAGTTATTTTTATTTTTAGGAATGCACAGCCCATAGTTGGGTAGCAGGGCATATAAACAAAGAGTCTCCGTCTTTTGCATTTCCCTGATGAATAATGACGTTGAGCACTTTTCCCAGTGTTTATTGAATTATGATGTTTCTGTTCAAGTGTTTCACTCTTTAAAAAAGTAGGACTTTGAGCCTTTTGAATTTCAGTCTATGGTTCATTTAAAATTCATGTTTTTGTATAAAGCAGACAGAGGGAGGAAGTTCTTTTTATTTTTTTCCTAATTGTTCAGCATCATTTGTTAAAAATTCTTCTCTTCATTGCATTGACTTGACACCTTTGTTTTAAATAAGTGGATTGAGTAGGTGTGAGTCTTCTTGCTTTTATTCTGTTCCACTGATCTATTTCCCTATCCTTACTTTGTGTCTTTGTCTTTTAATTGGAGATTATTGATGTACTTTGTTGACTGCCTGCTATATATTCTCATTTCTTTAATTAGGCCCAAACTTTCTTGGTAACAGGGAAGGATACAAAAAGCAGATAAGGCAGATGACTATCTGACCGCTAGTAAACTAGTTCACAAAGCCATCAGGAGAATGAGCCTGCTTATTGTTAGTGGGGGTTTCCTTCTACTAATCGGTGGTCACCAGATAAAAGGATTAGGCAACATGGATTTGCCAACATTTTCTACCTTAGTTCTGACCATGTCAGTGAAAGAATAGGGCTGCAGTAGCTAAAAATGTCTGGGGCTCATAGCTTCAGGCCAGCTTCCTTGAGTTTATATCCCAAGCCCATCTCTCTCTCTTAATCCTTTGCTAATTGCTCATAAACCTCCCAAACCACTCACCAGACCTTCTGCTAAAGTGGAACTGTCTAAACCATATGCTGTTCTACTGGTAATTACTGCTTATTCTGTCCATGTCATTGGCATGTGACTTTTCTAATTATAATATCATTATCAAGAAAAGGAGACCCTCTGTTTTAGTTTGCCAGGACTGCCATAACTACCACACCCTGGGTGCCCTGAACAACAGAGGTTTATTTGCTCATGGTTCTGGAGCCTAGAAGTCTGAGATCAAGGTGTCCATAGGATTGGTTTCCTTCTGGACCTGTCTCCTTGACTGTAGATACCTGTTTTTTCCCTGTCTTCACATGATCTTTCGTGTGTATCTGTCTCTTAATCCCTATTCTTAGAAGAACACCAGTCATACTGGATCAAGACACACCCTTATGACCTCATTTTAAACTTAATCACCTCTTAAAACACCCTATCTTGAAATATAGTCACATTCTGAAGTATTAGGGGTTAGGACTTGAACATATGATTTGGTGGTGGGAGGGGGACACAATTCAGCCCATAACACTCTCTGGGTAGTCACACATAGCGTTGGCCCCATTCAGTCACAGCGGGACCCCTGGCTGAACCTGGCTAGACTTAGCTGTGGTTTGGGCTCACCTCATTTTTGTGGTCCTAAGAATATACAACTCTCTGTTCTATCTTCTTCTCAATTCTTTTTCTCTTAAGGTCCTCCCTGAATTCATGATTTTAATTTTATTGCTATATATAACATAGCCAAAGCTTTTGTCAATTTATTTTTTAAATTAATATGTTTCTCTCATTTAATATAATAGATTTACCTTCTGATCCATTTGCCTTTCAAGTTTTGTATCTTTTTTCCCCATCATACTTTATATTTTCTGCTTACAATTCTTCTTTGTTCTTTGTCTCCCTCCCCTATTCTGCTGTATATTATTGCATTGATTGAGTTTCTTTGGTTCATTTTTTTCCATATTGGGTTTTTAGAAGTTATAGATCCTATTCTATTCTTCAGTGGTTGCCCTAATATTTTAACACATTAAAAAATCATCACTAAATTATAGCACAAATGTGGGGGGAAAAAGCTAAGCAATATAGAAAGGAGGCATAACATGAAAAGCAAGACTTTTCCAGACCCCTGACTCCATTCCTCAGCATAATCTACTTTTGAACCATTTCTCTTTTTGAATTACTATGCTTGTTACTTTCATAGCAAATAATTTTTTATACTTTTACTGTTTTTATTTGTTATATACAGACAGTATTTATTGAAGCTCTATTTTGAAAGTTAAGGGATAGTCTTACTTACATATATACAATGGAATACTACCCAGCCATTAAAAAGAATGAAATAATGCCATTTGCAGCAATATGAGTGAATCTGGAGATGATCATACTAAGTGAAGTAAATCAGACAAGAGAAAGACAAATATATGATATGGCTTATATGTGGTAATTTAAAAAATGATACAAATGATTGTATTTATGAAACAAACAGACTCACAGACAAAACAAATTTATGGTTATGAAAGGGGAACGGTTGCGGAGAAGGACAGATTGGGAGTCTGGGGCTGACGTATATACTACTGTATTTAAATAGATAACCAGCAAGGACCTACAGGGAACTCTGTTCAATATTCTGTAATAGCCTAAATGGGAAAAGAACTGGAAAAGATAAGATATCTGTAGATGTATGACTGAATCACTTTTCTATACACCTGAAACTAACACAACACTGTGTTAATAAATCAACTATATAGTCCAATATAAAATAAAAACTAAAAAAGTAAAATACTTCCAGGTTAAAAAACAAATGCCATAGTATCTTTGTTAAACCAGTGATGATACTGTCAAACCTATGGAAAATTTCTTTAGACAAAGGAATAAAGAGAATAAATCTTTGTCAACAGGCCAAAAAAAAAAAAAAAAAATCTTACTTAAAAGTCCCCACCTCCAAATTTAACTAGCTACTTTATTATTTATATTTCTAGCTATTATTCCTCTAAAGTGAATATGATCTACAAACTTTAATTTATTGTTCCAATATCTATCTTCAGATAATATCTTCTGATACTATCAAAGATGTAGAAATTAGTACTCCTACATTTTTTGCTTTCCTCTGCCTCCCAACTTCTGTGCATTGCCACTTTCATAATATTTACATTTTGCTAATAGATTTAGCACAGAAATTGAAAATGAATAAATACATACATTATATTATAAATATGATAATGTAAATATCTTTCATTCCAGAGCTAAGTATTATGATTGGACCTGTCGAAAGGAAAATATGATCTTTGTTGCTAAACATGTATGCTTGAAGGTAAGTGTTCCATGGTATCAAAATAAATTGGATTATCTTTTCTTTGAATCCATCAATTGCTCAAAAATCACTTCACACTTAGGTTGGCTTTATAGTTAGAACCTAACTTCCTTATATAGCTTTCTTTGGGAGAAAGTGGTTCTGGAATTTCTAATTGCCTTTCTTTTTTTTTTCTCTCTGTAGCTCAAGAAGCTTGTCTTTATAATTTCCCTAAGCATAATGATATTTCTAACAGATGTCCAACTCCACTCTCTGCTGAGTATGGTCTTTTTTCACAAAGACATCTCCAGCTCCCCCAGAGCCCTCTGATTTCCACCTTGGATTTAAACTAGTTGTTTTGCAACCTGCTACACAAATGTCTAGGGGGTCTCCCTTTATGTGTTACTAGGTTAGAGCCATTGTATCTTAGACACTATGTTTTCCTCTTTTTTTGGAAAAAATGAGGGCTTTTTTTTTTTGTTTTTAAAAGAATGAGAGTCTTTTCTGAATCCTTGAATGTCTGAAAAATAACTTTATAACATTTTATGAATAGTTTGGCTACTCATAGGTTTACATTTCCTTACTGTGGGGAAAGTTTTCCCTTATTATTTCTTTTATTATTTTATCCCCATCCATTTTCTGTGTTCCCTTTTTCTGAGCTACTGACAGACAAATGGCAGAAATTCTGTATTTATTCCCTACTCCTCTGAACTTTATTTACAGAAGACTTTTAATCTTTTTGTTCTTTTATGTTCATTCTGGGAGTCTCTTAGTTCGATCATAAATTCAGACTTTTAGCTCCGTGATTTTGTGCTGTCTATATATTGTCAAATTATAGTGAATATATTTTATAAATTTCTAATTTTTAATTATTTAAAGTTTAAATAGTTTTAATAATTATTTTCTTAACAAGAGTTTTAAATATGATTTTTAAAAATAATTTTTATTTATTTTTGGCTGTGCTGGGTCTTCATTGCTGTGCGTATTTTTCTCTAGTTGTTGCAACTGGGGACTGCTCTCTAGTTGTGGTGCTTGGGCTTCTCATTGCAGTGGCTTCTGTTTTTGCAGAGGCCTACAGACTTCAGTAGTTGTGGCTCCTGGGCTCTAGAACACTGGGTCAATAGCTGTGGCTCACAGGCTTAGTTGCTTCATGGCATGTGGAATTTTCCCAACTTAGGGATTGAAGCCATGTCTCCTGCACTGGCAAGTGAATTCTTTACCACTGAGCCACCAGGGAAGCCCTTTAATGTGGTTTTAATGTGTTTTTAATGTGATTTCTTATTGAATATTTCTGAAACTATTAATTATAGAATTTAACATTTTCTTTTGCCTCTCCAACTATCATATTTTTTCGGGGTTAATTTTCTCTTTCATGGGTTTGAGGCTCTTTTATGGCATTAGTTTTCTTCATGGGTTGGACTAGAGCTAGAAGTCTGGACTCCACATAATTTTCTCTCAAAACTTCATAGACATTGCTTCTCTGTCTTCTGATATTCAGTGCTGTTAAGAAGTCTGATATTATGATCATTTTTTCTTATATGGGTAACTGGTTTTACATTTTTTAAATTTCTTGGAGCTCCTAGGCTATTCTTTTTGTCAACTGAAAGCTAAGCACACCTTCAGGAATCACAAAAAATATTTGGGAAATAATGTTATTAAAAAGTGGGTAACAAATTGAGTAAACTGGAAGAACTAACACATAAGAAATAGGAAAATAGAAAATATGGGATAGAAAGACTTTAAAATACAAATAATTCATATTTTAAGAGTTATTGGACAAGAAAAAGCATTCACAAAACATTTTATAGGATGATATGAAAAAGAAGCACTAAAGACCTTGAAACGAGCACACTGACATTAAAAAAATCCCTCAAGATAGACTAAACTGTTGAAAAGACACCACTGAAAACAAATCTGTGATGGTTTGTCCCAACATGCAGTACAAATGGGCAACAAAAAGGAAAGAAAAGAAATTATGAGACAAAAGTTAATATGGAGGATAAATCTAAAAGTCCCTGCAAAGCAATTTAACCAATGATTTCAAATTTGTGAGGCAAAGCAGTTTTGAACTCAGACTTACATTCAGCTAAATTAGCATCACATGTGAGGTTCTCATCCAGCTGGAGAAGGAATGAGCGATTCTAATCTGTGAACTTGGGATTTCTTGCTGATTTGTTGAAAAGATCTGTTTTTATACCTGTGGCATCCTTCTTCAGTGCATATTTTGGGCTCTAGTTTTCTCTCCTCTTTCTCTCTCCCTCTCTCTCTCTTTTTCTTTTTTCTTTTTTTTACATAAAAAAGACCTACCCAATAGTCTTTATGTTTTAGAAACTGAACTCTTCAACTTGTGTGTTTTTTTTTAAAATAACAATTCTGAAACTGTTTTATGTGTATCCCAAAGGAAATACATTGTGAAAAATGAGAGACAAGCTTCTCACTGCCAGAAAAATGGCGGGGGGCGGGTGGAAATGTGGGAAAAGGAAAGGCTTGAATAAATCCAGTGGTGTTGGATTGGAACTGGACATATCCTCGTGAATTCATGGTTTTAAATATGGGTAGAAAAATACAGAAATAGATTTATTAATGTATTATTTATGTAAATAGTATTATGTATATGTATACATGTCTTTCTTTTCTATCTAATGTCTGAGATGGTCTTGTAGCAGTGACAACCCAGTAATAATTACACCTAATACTCATATCTTGGTATCTAAATCCCATTCTCCAATAAAAAGAGTCAAGATGTCTTGGAGAAATGTCTGACTCCAAGGCAAGGGTAGGGAAGGTACAGTATGAACTTGGAATATCTTATACTAGCAAGCAAGGGAAGTGCTCAGATGAGGAGGACAGGGGAAAAGGACTCAGGAGTCAGTTTTAAGAGTCTCCCACTGACCAAATCTGGGACAGTTTGAACAACAAAACAAATGACGATAGTATTGGATGATGAATAAAGTAAGAATCCATGAGTCCATATAGATATTACTGTATGGATAAATAAATAAATGGTGAGGAGGGAAACATTTTGCTTACAGTAGAATTCCAATTAGTAAATATATTAATAGAAGCCATGAGGAAACTAGAAAATCACCATTTAGCAATAACCAGAGCAATAATTTTTTTAGGTAAGAGTCATCAATGAATGTTAAAACTGGTAAATACATGCATGATGAGAAACAGGCTAGTTATATCATCTTGGAGTATCTCCCCAAAGGAAATTTATTGTTTAAAAAAGGAAAAGTATTAACTTTATGGTAGAAAAACCTGGCTGCCATCACCTTAGCCCAGTGATCATATGTCTTTGTTTCTGCACTGTAATGTAAGTCCCCAAGCACAGGGATTTATTTCTGTTTTATTCACTTCTGTACCTTGAACACCTAGAGTAGTGCTAAGCACATAGTAGGTGCTCAACAAGTAGTTTTTGACTGAATATCATATTCATGTTTTTGCCTGTATTTGTAAGCTCAACTTCATCAGCTGTATTGCTTGCAACTTCTGTATCCTTATGAATGTCTTATCTACTTGATCTGTCATGGGCTGAGAGAATTGAATGAACATTTACACTGTGTTTTTGTCTAATTCTTACAGTTTCTGCTGTTTTTGCTATAAGCACTTTGAAGACATGCTATTTGGTATATAAACATTTATGACGGTTAGATCTTCATGTGAGTTGTACTTTTGTCATCATTAACATAAACCTCTTTGCTTAGTTTAGTACTTTCTTCTTTAAATCAAATCTTACAATTACAGTGTAGTTCATGCTTTCTTTTTTCATCTGTATTTGATTTTTTAGCTCTCTAATTCATTGCCTATTCATTTATTTAATCCAATCAGTTTTCCTAAGATTCTGCCCTCATTTACTCTGTTACCCAGTCAAGAGAAACATGACTATTTTGAGACTGTTCTGTTAGTTCTAACAAAACGATTTTCTCTTTATTTCTCCATCTGTCAAGCTATCCTTTCACCTTGAAATGTGAAATGTTCTTCAGTTTCCCAGGTAGAGCTAGTTTCTGTCTCCAATGTGTACATACAATATTTTGTATTTCTAGAATAGCCTTTAGCATGTTTTTCAAATTATGTATTAATGATGGCTTTGATAAGGAGATTTCATTCTCTCAGGTTTGAACTTTTCCAAGGCCAAGGATGTTACAGCAGTTGGTATATTGGCTTCTCCTTGTGTATCACTTCAGTTTTCACCTTAAGGTACAGTTAACGCAGCACTTGCTTTTTTTCACATCCCCTGAAAAGTAAGTCACACTTCCCTAAGCATCAGTAGGCAGTGCGGATCCTACTGGAGGTTTTGTCGGGAAGCGGTGGAGAGTTTTACGTGACACTCCACACAGCACACGACTTCCAAAAACCCTTCTGCGAAGTGTCTCCTAGCTTGTTTCTCCTTGGCTAAAGTTTCCAGACTGTCAGGCTTCAACTACCTTCTTTCCCTCACTGTTCCTGAGAATTGTTCTCTTTTTCCAGGGCAGGAAAACATAACCTTTCACCCTTTAATTTTGTGGTCTGTGACCTAAGTCTGATGCCTGGGTTCTTCAGGGCCTTCATAACTGACACCCCAAACCTAGGGTTTGGAGAAACAGAAACCCTTTCTCTCAAATGATTTTCTCTGCTGTGAGTTTCAAAAGCCTATTTTTAAAACTAAGAAAGGGAGCACCCATGCTTTTCTTTCTCTTTATATCTCTGTAACTCTACCCTGAGGGCATGGGTCTTAGAAGCTTTTGCTACTTCCTGGGTGGGGAAGATGGATAGAGAAATAGGAGATGCTCTGGAATGAAACAGAGATTAAAGTCAGAAAATGCTCCTTAAGAGGTACAGAGTGATGTGGGCCACAGCACAGGGTCACGGCCTTCTCCTGCCTCTCCATCCTTCTGTCCAAAGCTGCAAAACCTTCATATCAGAAACCAGAGACTCACTATGGGCCAGTGATGGGACTCAGAGCAAGGCAGAAAGAGACCATGAGAAGGAGGCTTGGTTGGTATGATGACAAGTCACAACTTTTTATCCTGAAAAAAGGATTTTTATTTTCTGTTTCATATTTGAGACTGTGAACAAATCATCTCCCCTTTGCTGCCCTTCAGCTGTGCTGGAGTGGGCTTGGGGGATTGTGACTCTCACCCTGGTTTCCTATGCACTGGCCAATGGGACTGAGTGCCAGTTTTACAGCCTCCCGAAGCCTCAGTCCTCTCACCTGCAAAATGGGCTACCAAGGCCCCACTGCTTGCCCTGCACGGGTTTGTGGAGGACCAAATGAGCAAGTTGACAAGTAACTGAGTCCTTTCAAAAGTGATGGAAAATGAATGTGCAAAGCTTTGGGAGACCTGTTCTTGTATTCTGTCTTTCAAGGGCTTCCTGAGACTTCAAACTTGAAGGCAAGGAAGATGGCATTCTGACAGTGGTTTATCTGCCTTCTGGGACAATGACTTTGTTGCTTTAGGGGATACTCATGGGTGCACATTCAGAAGTGAACAGCAGAGGGCAGCCTGTGCTCAACAATGATAATAATCTGCAGGCTCCAGGAAGCTCAAGGATGTGGCAGCCAGGAATTAGGATAAAATGCACATAGAGTCCGCTAATATTGGAATCTTGGAGAGCAGCTCAGTATTGTTATTTGTTTTTGCTGTCTGTATTTCTTTAAAATTATGGTTTTGAAAGGAACACGCATTTGTTTTTAAAAGGTTAGAAAGGTGCAAGAGTTTACAAGAAACTCCTTGTAGTGGCCCTACACAGCCTGCTCCCCGTTTCATCTCTCTGCCTTCAAATCCTGTACTCTCCCCTGGCTCCAGCCCTCCCTCGGGAACCCATCTTTGCTTTGCTGTTCCCTCTCCCAGTATGACTCTTACCCAAGATTTCAGTGAGGCTCGTTTGCTCACCTTCTTCACATCCCTTCTTCTTCAAAAATAATTTTATTTATTTATTTTTGGCTGTGCCTGGTCTTCCTGGCTTGGCAGGCTTTTCTCTAGTTGTGGTGAGCAGGGGCTCCTCTCTGGTTGCAATCTGTGGGCTGCTTATAGTGGTGGCTTCTTTTGTTATGGAACACAGGCTCAAGGGTACTCAGGCTTCGCTAGTCTTCATTCAGAAGCATGTGGCTTGGGAGGGGGGATCGGGATGGGGAACACATGTAAATCCATGGCTGATTCATGTCAATGTATGGCAAAAACCACTACAACATTGTAAAGTAATTAGCCTCCAACTAATAAAAAAAAAAAAAAAAAGAAGAAGCACGTGACTTTCACCCAGGAGCATGCAGTCTTCATTCTGGAGCATGTGGTCTCTGTATTTTCGGCTCCCAGGCTCTAGAGCACAGGCTCAGTAGTTGTAGCACACGAGCTTACTTGCTCTGTGGCACGTGGGGTCCTCCCCGATCAGGGACTGAACCTGTATCTCCTGCGTTGGCAGGCAGACTCTTTACCAATTGAGCCACCACAGAAGCCCCATTGCATCCCTTCTTAACACTCCCTGTCTTCATTTAAATGGTGCCTGGAACACACAGTGTTATAAAAAAAATTTTTTTTCCTTCACTAAATCAGATAGGTGAAAAGTAGTCTCTTGTTTGCTCAAAGGATTGAAAAGACATCCCTGATAAAAGGCAGAGCCTGACCCCTGGCTTGCAGAGCCTGCTCACTGTGGGCAGGGTAACAAGCCCTGTCCTCTACTCTGGGCATGGCCCTGTGACTTGCTTTGGCCAAAGGGGTATTATTGGATATGATGCAAGCAGAGGCTTAGCGTAGGCTCAGTTCTTGCTGTGTTGTACTTTTCTATTTACCATAAGAGCGTGCCCAGGCTAGAGTGCTAGGGAATGAGAGACGTTTGGAGCAAAGCAGAGCCCAGGCACCTGGCAGAGGCTAAGCCAGATAGCTGATAGCCAGTTGACATCCCCATGAGCAAGCCAGCCAAGCTCAGCAGAGCCACCTGGCTGACCCTCGGCTCACCCCAGGTATATGTATTAAATGTCCCCATCCCACTGGTCTCTCCAGACAACGTTTGAGTTTAGAAAAGAGAACTGTGGGGCCCAGAGCTCCAGGTTACAGAGGAGCCCTGGGGAGCCCGTGCAGCCATGTCTGGACCTGGGTCTGGGCCCTCTGCTGGGGCGTCCTCTACAAAGCAAGTTAGGCTTTCCTGATCTCTCGTAGTTTCCCCAGGTCTGGAGAGTTCTGATGTTGCAGAGGCTGTTTGGCTGGGTTGGAAAAAAATCTTCATAATTGTCAACAAACTGGCCAGAGCTAGACGTCTGATGGAAAGGGTCGTGAGTGGCAGTGAAGGAGGCCAGCTGCTGCTGCCCAGTGCCTGCCTGTAATGATGGATGGGAGGCCTGGGGAGGATGGAGACGTTTATGTTTTCAAAGGCGGGGCATTTTCTCCCAGGGCAAGGGGCTAGTGGAAACAGGGTCAGAACAAATCACTTTACATTTTCTCTCTCTATGATTTTTTTCTTCTGACGAGAAATAACTCTTACTCCCAGGGCATGATAGACCAAGGAAACAGTATCAGAACTACATGTTTCTTTGAAAAAAATTTTTCCTCTGAATTTTTAATCTTAATGGGACACTGACTTTTCTGATAATCTGATGGAAACAATGGACCCATTCCCCAGGAATAATACTTAGAAATACAGAGCTTTACTTATGATATCAGAGAATTTACAGTTTCTCTGAAACTGATTCATGGAAATTAGATTAGGGGTTTTTAGGAGAAAGAGAGAAACTGGAAGGGATAAAAGGAAGACAGAAATAAAGATGGTATCAGAAAGAAATGGAGAGACTTCGGAAGTGATTTGTTGAAGAGTTTTAACCAAAGATTGCTCTGCTTCCAAATACATTCCCTCTTTATTCTGCACTAACCCTAGAACCTCTGCTTCTAAAAATCAGTTCTTTCAGTGATATTGTACTTCATGTATCATTCTGCTAACTTGCCATTTTCAGTCAAGTATGTATATTTGAGATTGATTCATGATGATATACATTGATCTAGTTTATTCATTTTAACTTCTAGACAGTGTTCTATGGAATGTATACACAATCTTATTTATCCATTCCCTGATAAATAGACATTTAAATAGTTTGTTTTTTCTCATGCTACCAATAGGAAATATCCTTATACGTGTCTCCTTATGCACAAATGAGAGCTTTCTCTATGGACAATATCTAGAAGTAGAATCATGGAGTTACGAGTTTTTAAGTTGTCTAGATACCTTGCTTTGTTCTCTAGATTCTATGCACCAGTTTATAGCTCCCAACAGCAATGTCTAAGGGTTGTACCTATTATCCTTTCTAGTGCTTATTGTTTTCTGACTTTTACATTTTAAAATGAATCTGATGAGTGTAAAATAATATACATATATTTTAAGAAATTTATATTTCATTTGCCTCTTTTTTTTTTTTTTTTTTAGCATTTGTGTTTCTCTTCTGCAAATTACCTGCTCATATTCCTTACCCATTTTTTCCCTTAGTGTATTGAATGTGATCTCTTCGGGAATCTTTGTCATTGGTTTCTTTTAGTTTGGCCATAGCTCTAACTCCTTAAAATTTGGTAAAAAAAACAAAACAAAACAGATTAGCATGGTAGAAAAGAAGGTCTGAATGTGGATTTAGGGTATTCAGTTTGAGTCCTGACTCTGATCCTAACTCGTTGTGTGAATTTGCACAAGTTTTTAACCTAAGCCTCTGTCTCCTCTCTTGTAGAATGGGGATAACCATCTCTGCTTCCCAAAGCCAAGGTGAGGCTTAAGGACCTGATGTCTATGAGTGATCGGTAGTTGAGTTGAAGAACCGAGATGAAATTGTCTCTATGCCCAGGTGCCTTCAAATATAGCTGTGAACTTGCCTATGACATAGCCTCCATGAAGGAATTCACACATCACTGTGGAACACAGCTCTCCTATAGAACAGTCCTGCTGTCCTTCAGGTGGTCCTAGGAATTGACTCATGGCACTGGAGGCCCGTAGACTTCCCTCAGGACAGATCCCATCTTCTCTGCCATGTCCAGAGAAGCCTCACGAGGCCATTATTAACCTGCACATCAGAACAATGGCTTTGGAATGCCAAAGCCCCTAGTGCCCACTCGGGAAACCAAATCATTTTGAATTAACAAATAATTTGGAGTTAACAACAGCAACAACAAATCAATAGCTAACCTTTTGGAATGCTAACAGAGTAAGTATATGTAAAGCGTTTAGAACTTTGCCTAGCAAACAGAAAGCACTATGTTTGCATTAATAATAATAATAAGTAATGAAATAAATGCTTATTATTATTAGAAATAATTTTGTATTGTTAGAGTAAATAATAATAATAATAATTATTACTCTGATGATGAAATGCTAAGCATTGAGCTAAGGATAATGGGTATAAATTTGTTTAATCCTCACAGCCATAGGATTTTTTATTATTTCTCATAAGTGTAAGAAGTGCCAGGATTTATCTAAGATAAGTCCTTTTAATTGATAAATCCTTGCCAGCATTTATCTAAGGTTCAGGTTTGTTGGAAGTATCCTTCCTCTGTGGTCCAGGTAGGACTATTGTACCAGGAGGAGAGTAATTTTTCTCCTTAGATGATGCTAATACCTCATCTAGTGTTTGTTTGTGCTATGCTAAGTCTTAGTTGTGTCTGACTCTTTGCAACCCTATGGTCTGTAGCCCACCAGGCTCCTCTGTCCATGGGGATTCTTCAGGCAAGAATACTGGAGTGGGTTGTCATGCTCTCCTCCAGGGGATCTTCCCAACTCAGGGATCAAATCCACATCACTTTTGTCTCCAGCATTGGCAGGCGAGTTCTTTACCACTAGCACCACCTCGGAAGCCCAGTGTTTATCAATTAAAAATTTACAAAGTGCTTTGCTTGTATTGCTCATTGAATTATCATAACATCCCGGTATAGTAATGTTTTATCTCCTTTTTGAAATATACCCCACTCAGCTTCCATGAACCAAAGCTCCTGGGCATCTTCCTATATCACTGGCCACTTCTCAATCTTCTTTTGCTGGTCCTTTGTCCTTCCTCTAATCTCTAAATCTAAGTGTTCCTTAGAGGGTCTGATGCCTGGTTTCTACCTCCAGAGCTTCTGATTTAGTTGGTTTGGTGGTAGTGTCTGGGCGGTAGCACATTTAAAAAGCCCTTTAGGTAATTTATTGAGCAGCCAGAGTTAAGAACCACCCGTCTATATGCTGAAGCTGTCCCCTTTCAACCTCTATCCCAGCTCTCTTTTGGATCCAGAGAGTCTACTTGGCATGCTCACTTGATTGTCCCCTAGGAATTTCAGTCTTATTATGTCCCGCACTGAAAACTTGATTTCTTAACTCCACTCCTCTGCTTACTCATTTCTCCCATGTTTTTCATCATCTTAGCAAATAGCATAATTGTTTTTCCAGTTGCTTAAGTCAAAGACCTGGGAGTTGTCTTTGATCCCTTCCCTTTTCCTTCCATCAAGAGGTACTGCTGACTCTACCTCCAAAATTCATTCTTAACTCCCTGTTTTCCTGCCACTGTCTTAGCTAGAATCAGCACCATTATCTCTTTCCTGGATTATTTACTTCAGTGATCTTCACCCATTTTTCTTGCCTTCATTCTTGCTCCTCTCCAAAGCCGTCTCTACAGAGTGTCCAGAGTGATCATTCAATCTGAAGTGAAATCAAATTGTTTTGTTTCCCCTCAATCATTTCCCAAGGAGAAGATGCCTTACTATGCTTTTTCAAAATTCCGTGGCTCCGGCTTCTCTCTCCAAACTCCCTTAGTCCATTCTCCCATCTTACTCATTTTGCTCCAGCTGCACTGGACTTTTTTCTAGTTCTTGGAATACTTTAAAACTCATTCCATCACATCAGAGCCTGTTTTACTTCTTTTACTTTGATCATTCCTGCTTTAGTCTTTATAGACTCCTTACTCTTCATGTCTCAGCACATCAAGAATCACCTGGCCAGAGAGGAGCAATTATAAATGGTATTGTATTTTTAATTTTGGTTTTTATATGTTTATTATTAATATGTAGAAATAGAACTGATTTTTGAATATTTATCTTATATCCTGTCACCTTGCTGAACTCGTTTATTCTAGTTGTATTTTGTAGATTCCTTGGAATATTCTATGTAGCATATCATGTCCTCTGTAAATATGGACCACTTTATTTCTTCCTTTTCTCTTTCTTTTCATCAGCATGCTTTTTTATTTTCCCTTCTCCTCTCTCTCCTCACCTTTTTTCTTCTCTTACCTTACTGCACTGGCTAGAACTTCCAGCACTGTATTACACAGCAGTGACAAAAATGGCTGTTCTCGCCTTGTTCACAACTGTCTTGCCTTTTTAAACACAAAGTTGCATGATGCCATGGAGAGACAGAGCGTGAGCATTAAAGTTAATCAAACCCATGGTCATACAGATCCTGTACACTATGTGATCTTAGAAAATGACTTTTTCTCTCCCCATGTTTTCTCATTTCCAAAGTTGAGATAATAATATCTATGCCTTGGTTTTGTTAGGGAGCAGGCAAAGTGCAGAGGCTATGAGCTGGGTTACCTGGGCTCAGATTCTAGCGTAACCACTCTCAACTGTGTGACCTCAGGCAAGGTTTTCATCCTCTGTGCCTCAATTTCCTTTTCTGTTATATGGACAAAATAAGATTAACCACTTCATCAAGTTGTTGCAGAGACTGAATGAGTTGATAAATGTGAAGTGTTTAGTATCTGGCAGTAAGCCAGAAAAGTGTTTGTGGTTTGGCTTAGTGGCAAAGAATCTGCCTGCCAATGCAGGAGATGCAAGAGACATGGGTTTGATCCCTGGGTTGGGAAGGTACCCTGGAGAAGGAAATGGCAACCCACTCCAGTACTCTTGCTTGGAGAATCCCATGGACAGAGGAGCCTGGTGGGAGCCATGGAGTCACAAAAGAGTTGGTCACAACTTACTGACTAAATAACAACAATGCTTAGCACAGGACAGGTCCTTGGTAAAACTTTTCCTGACACTAAGTCCTATGCTAACTAAAAATAGTTAGATAACATGAGGAACTGTGATGAGAAGCAACAATCTCTGTTCCACCCTCCTTTCCTGTTCTCTGGAAGCAACTGTTTTTAACTGTTTTTTAACTGTTTTTAAGTCTTCAAGCTATTTCCCAAACAATAAGTTCCTTTACCTATTTCTTGATGTATCAACTTCGGGTATTATTTATGTACACACTGTATGCAGGTCAGGAAGCAACAGTTAGAACTGGACATGGAACAATAGACTGGTTCCAAATAGGAAAATGAGTACATCAAGGCTATTTATCGTCACCCTGCTTATTTAACTTATATGCAGAGTACATCATGAGAAACGCTGGGCTGGAAGAAGCACAAGCTGGAATCAAGATTGCCGGGAGAACTATCAATAACCTCAGATATGCAGATGACACCACCCTTATGGCAGAAAGTGAAGAGGAACTAAAAACCCTCTTGATGAAAGTGAAAGAGGAGAGTGAAAAAGTTGACTTAAAGCTCAACATTCAGAAAACTAAGATCATGGCATCTAGTCGCATCACTTCATGGGAAGTAGATGGGGAAACAGTGGAAACAGTGTCAAACTTTATTTTTTTGGGCTCCAGAATCACTGCAGATGGTGATTGCAGCCATGAAATTAAAAGATGCTTACTCCTTGGAAGGAAAGTTATGGCCAACCTAGATAGCATATTAAAAAGCAGAGACATTACTTTGCCAACAAAGTTCTGTCTAGTCAAGGCTATGGTTTTTCCAGTGGTCATGTGTGGATGTGAGAATTGGACTGTGAAGAATTGATGCTTTTGAACTGTGGTGTTGGAGAAGACTCTTGAGAGTCCCTTGGACTGCAAGGAGATCCAGCCAGTCCATCCTAAAGGAGATCAGTCCTGGGTGTTCATTGGAAGGACTGATGCTGAAGCTGAAACTCCAATAATTTGGCCACCTCATGCAAAGAGTTGACTCATTGGAAAAGACCCTGATGCTGGGAGGGATTGGGGGCAGGAGGAAAAGGGGACGACAGAGGATGAGATGGCTGGATGGCATCACCGACTCGATGAACATGAGTTTGAGTAAACTCCGGGAGTTAGTGATGGACAGGGAGGCCTGGCGTGCTGTGATTGATGGGGTCGCAAAGAGTCAGACACGACTGAGTGACCAAACTGAACTGAACTGAAGTAATAGTTGAGGGTTTAGCTCACTTATACTCCCTATCTCCCACCCTTCTCCTATAGTGATGTCACTGTTTGTGTAATTGAACCTTGAGCCAAATGGGGATTAGCAGTGCTGACACCACACAATCAAGAATCCATGTATCACTTTAGATTTGGCCTTGTGTATACATGGGTCATGTAGTACTGTAGTACATATTTACTGAAAAAAATTGGTGTATAAATGGACCTATGCAGTTCAAACTGTGTTGTTCAAGGGTAAACTAATCGTACAATACTGGTGAACAATAATAGATATTGTTCACCAAAGAGTCAAAAGGTATACAGTGATTATATTTCTTATCTTGAAAAATTTCCCATTACCCTTCCTTTTTGTCCTTTTTATTTGTAATACTTGCCTTCCTCACATACATAGTTTTTAAAAGTGCTTTATCCTATCAGTTACTCTATCAAATTCATTTGTTTTTCCTGGAGACTTCCAAATCTTATATTGTTTTCTGTTACACAGCTGTCATGACAGTAGCAAAGAAATTTGTCTTTTCCCCTTTCAGTTCCACCCTAATACCATCTCCACACCTCTGATGGCAACCGCTGCCTGTGTTTCTCTTTCTTCCTTTTCTGTCGTTGCTTTTGATCAGTTCACCTCTTCTTCCCAGCTGTGTTCTTTCTTGATCCATTCTTTTGGCCTCTCAACAGTCTACTCATAGCAGTAGTATTATTACTCTGTCAGTCAACTTTTGACTTATTATAAATTAGCATTTTGAAGTGTTCTCATTTACATAGGGCACCCCAAAGAAAACTTGATCCACAGCTAAAAGGGCAGTTTTTCTAATGCTTATGTGATTGAGGCAAAGCCCTTGCAGGGAATAGCAAAGTAAGGGCAGCTGATTATAATGAAAGGCTTAAGTAAGGCATAAATGTTTCAGGCTTGACAAGAACACAGACTGAAAGAATTGATGATCTGTTTCAGCAGAAAAATAGCCATCAAAAGAGGAAGCTTTCTTAAAGGTGTGGCCAGCGAAGGTGTGGGCCTTAAAAAAGCTGGATCCATATTTTAGGAGACAACAACCCCTTTGTTGACAGATCATAAGTCAAGAAACAAGTTTAATAAAGAATTCGTGGGGAAACACTATTTTAACATCAGGCTATAAAGTTGGCTCCGGTAGAGTAGGACTTAGGAAGGATTTTGAACATATTATTGGTTGATATTAGAGGTTGAATTTAAAGGGCTACATTTTTAGATTTATGGAGGAGTATCCAAACATCATGACCATGGCCCTACTCCAGAGTCCCATGAATCCATTCGTACATTAACATGTCCCTACTCGGCTTTCATTGTACGTTCTCTCCTTGTTAATCCCCGTTGTCTTTGAGCTTGAATTACCTCTAGGGACCGACTCTCACACTCTCCCCACCTGGCTGTAGCACTTCTGTTAAAACAACTGGATTATGGATGGGCTCTGGAGCCTGTGTTGTTTCATGCAGTGTCTTTAGACTCCCTATTTGCCTTCTCTTGGTATCCCTATCATTACTTAGGACTTTACTTTTCTCATCTTAGACCCATCCTGTGACCTGTACAGCCTGCTTTATTAAACCAACGACCGACACCGGTTCCTTGGCCGGTGCCTGAGCTGAGTCCACCCCAGTCCTTCTTTGCTCCAACCCATCCCCCTTTCCCTGCCACAGAAAATAGGGCACGTGGCAGGCCCTATCATTCAGTCTCCCTGCATGTAGAATAATATTTTCTCTTTTTAAAGAAGTATGACCTGAGGGTGAGCCACACCCAGTATGAATTTCTAGAGTGAGGGGAAGTGGGGGTAGACTCTATGTGGAAGTACACCTATAGGGACTTCCCTGATGATCCAGTGGCTAAGACTCTGGCTCCCAGTGCAGGGGCCTGGGTTTGATCCCTGGTTTGGAAACTGGATCCCACATGCTGCAACTAAAAGATCCTGCATGCCACAATTAAAGATCCTGTGTGCTACAACTAAGACCCGGTGCAGCCAAATTTTAAAAAAAAGCACACCTACAAGTTTCAGAAGTAACTTTTGTTTCCATACTCAACACCAATCTCAAGAATTGCTGGACTTAATTTCTTATTTTCTCCTTCTCAATCATTCTGCCAAATAACAGCAGAGATCAATGTGACACTGGCCCCAGGGGAAGGCTGGGTATTAAAGTCAACTTGTGTCTTGCAGCAGAAGAAGGTGGGTGAAACAGAAAGGTTGGAGATAGGCATTCTCCCATTCATAGGTGGGAGATGTGTCCTCAGTCAAATCCATTCTCTCTACACTTAATGTGAATTTTTTTTTTTTTTTGACTCCTTGAGATCACTAACACCTTTGAATCAGCCCTCAAAGAGGCCTTCTGGGAAGAGAAGCCCCTAAGGAAGGTTTTTCTCCAGCCTGGTTCCCCTGAGACATCTGGTATTCTTGCTGCCCAGCATCTAATCCTCCTTCTGGTAATAGAATCCATAATTTCCTCGGGGAATCACTTATTTCTCCTACTTCAGGTCTGATTGCATTTTAGGTTGCATATAACTCAGGTGTGGCTGATATGCATTCTATTCCCTCTGTGTATTAGTGTCATTTTAGGGATGGCACATGACCCAAGCTCGTCCAATCACTTGTGTTCACTCCATTTGTTAGAGTGATTGGAAAAGAGCATCCTCTTTCTGTAAACGTGTTGGGAAATAAAACATAAACCTGAAACTAATGGCAGCCATCTTGCTTCTATGAAGGGTCAGCTTGCTCATTAAGCAGCCAACTCACAAGAAATCAGTCAAGAGATGGTAGAAAGCTAAACTGACCAGAAACCATCATTCAGGATCCAGTAATGCCTGAAGCTGTAGAAGTTTCCCCCGACTTTACAGATATGTGAGCCAATAGCATTCCCTCTTTTTCCTTCCTATGTTCTTCCATCCTTTCTTTTCTTTTCCTTTCCTTTCTTTCTCTATCTTTTTTCTTTTTCTTAAGTCAGTTTTGATTATTTTTTAGTGGCAACCCAGAGATCCCACCAGGCTTTCCTGATGGCTCCAGTCTGTAAAGAATCCGCCTGCAATGTGGGAGACCTGGGTTCAATCCCTGGGTTGGGAAGATCCCCTGGAGAAGGAAATGGCAACCCACTCCAGTATTCTTGCCTGGGAAATCCCATGGACAGAGGAGCCTGGTGGGCTACAGTCCATGGGGTTGCAGAGAGTTGGACATGACTTAGTGATTAAACCACCACTGTTAGAAACCAAGATCTGGGTGTTGGCTGCGGAAGTAAGTAAAGATGCCAACTATTTATAGCCAGTTGTTTTATCCAAACCCTGCACTCTGAATTCCACAGACTCTGTGTGTAACACATTTATGAAGTTTTATAATGTGCTCTCAGATGTTCGTGTTCCCCGAGTTCAGTTATCACACCTTAGGAGCTTACCTCTGTTTCCTCTGTGCTCTACTGCTCAAGGGTCCCTTCCATCACAGGCTTCAGCTGTGATACTGTGTAGATGATCTACATTCCTCAGCATCAGCAACCCACTTGGGAATTTGGAACATACTTCACTCACATTTTATGAAACAGTTGTCCTTTAGGTGTAAGAATTCACGAGGTACAGCTGGAATTCTGCAAAATGTGGGCTGCTATGAACATTTCTTGTCTTGTAATATCAGTCCTCAGCTTGTGAATGGGCTATACATTTTATCAGGGAAACAGTATTATGCAGCAGGTGGTTAGTTTCCTATGCTAGCACACAAGACCAAATTCACCCACGACGTAGGTGACCAGTAGCACTGTACCTAATTATCATGCAGGGTCAGTTACCATAGCAGATTATATTGGAATAACGCATTCCAAATTCTACCTGGAGAGAGAGTAAAATCTGTTTCCCATTGGATTCCTATCAGTTCCCATTGATACTCCCCCCCACACAGTAGGGTGCCACCGTAAGGCTTCCATCACAATTCTAGGACCTACGATTTCAGATGGGTCCCCTGCAAATACCATTTATGCGAGGAGATGCCTTGGTCTAACTCAGATCTTTACTGAACATCAAATCTTTGTGACTAGTTATGGGCATCTTCATTGACACATAAAATTCAATATATGCAACATCAAACTCACTCCTTCTTCAAATTGCCACTCATTCTCTAAAAGAAACCAAGGGAGTCATTTAAGACACCGCCTACCCTCCTTAGGTATTTGCCATTGTCAACCAGTCACCATGTCCCACATATTCTCCCTTTAGATGCCTGTGACTCCGTCCCTTCTCCAGCATCCCTGTGGTCACAGTCTCCAGTAAAGCCTTCTTGACTTCTCATGGAGATCACAGCTTTAGTCTCTGAAGTGGTCTTGCTACCTTACCTGTTCTCCACACCCTAGCCTAAGAGGTTGTTTACAGTGTGACTCTGATCATACCACACCCTGCTGTCAGGGTTCCTCACAGGATTTAGGCTTAGGTTCTCCTTGTCTTAGCCCACAGGCCTCCCTGTGATCTGGCTCTTGACAACATCTCTTTTCTTTTAGCCATTTTGTGACTGACCACATTCATTCATTCATCCAATTAACCTTCATCAGGTGCCAGGAACAGTCCTTTCTTCGTGCTGAGAATGTAACAGTGAACAGAAGCAAAATCTCAGCTTCATTCTAGTTGGGTAGACAGATGGAGCCTATCTGAAGGCAATAAGTTCAGTGGAGAGACTTAACGGCAAGAAAGTAGGGGGTGAGAGGAGAGGGTGGGACAGTTTTAAAGTGTTCAGGGAATATCTCACTGAAGAGGTGATAGTTGAATGAAGACTTGAAGGAGCTGAGACATGCTATCTGGATATCTGGAGGAGGAGCAGTAAGTGCAAGGGCCCTGGGGGTGATTTCAAGGATCTGTGAGAAGGCTGGTGGGTTGGAGGAGAGCAGGGCGGAGAGAAGTGGGCAGAGGCACATCATCAGAAGTCTTGTAGACCATTTCTTGTGATGACTTCAGCTTATATCACAACTGTGAGTGATAGGGAAAACTATTGATCATTCTGATCCTAAGAATGATATGCTCTAACTTTATCTCTTAAAGTGAGCTACTTTTTCCCTAGAATGTGTCATATCTCCTCCTGCATCCTAGCCTTAATCTACATTATCCTTTCACTGAACACCCCTCCCTATTTCTTCACTTCCCTAGCTCCAAACGTCAATTTAGATACATGTCTGTGCTCTCATAGCACAGTCACTAATACTTGTTTGTGGATCAAAGGAATAAGTGAATAAAGGTGGTGGTGTTATTGTTCAGTCACCAAGTCGTGTCCGACTCTTTGCAACCCCATGGACTGCAGCACACCAGGCCTCCCTGTCCCTCACCATCTCTCAGAGTCTGCCCAAGTTCATGTCCATTGAATTGGTGATGCCATCCAACCATCTAATCCTCTGTCACCCTCTTCTCCTCCTGCCTTCAATCTTTCCCAGCATCAGAGTCTTTTCCAGTGAGTCAGCTCATATCAGGTGGGCAAAGTCTTGGAGCTTCAGCCTTAGCATCAGTCCTTCCAATGAGTATTCAGGATTGATTTCCTTTAGGATTGACTGGTTTGATCTCCTTGCTGAATAAAGGTGTAAATTAAAAGTGATTAAAAGTGAAGGATGCCACTTATGCCAGGGGAAGGCAGGTAAGCAGATGCTATGTTTAATAACCAACATTTTTCAAGTGTTCACTATCTGCTAGACATTTCCTGAAGTGCTTCCCATGGCTTATTTGTTTCATTCTCAGAACACTTTGCCAAGGTTGATGTTATTTTAAAACTTACTTTTACAGAGGAGGAGACTGATAATGCAGAGGTGAAGGGATGGAGATAGCAGTCAGAGTCAGGAAGGATTTCATACCTGGATGAGGGAAAGTGGTTCATTTCCCCATTGCTTGCTTTCTGGAAGATCAACGAGTCATATCAAAACCACAAAAATGGGTCTGGGCAGCAGAATTTCTACAAAGGTCAAGGGTGGGTTGTATATCAAGCTTCAGGCAGTGGGAAAATTTAGAGCAGTGGTTAAGATCACTCAGACCTGAGTATAGTTCTGGCCCTCCCAGTTGTCACCTGTGACACCCGGGACAGTTACTAAGATACTCTGAACTCATTTTCCTCATCTGTAGATTCCTATATGATCATATTCCTATATGATTGTTTGTAAGGATTAAATGTGATAAAGATTATAAAGATCCTCCACTCCCTGATCATGTCCCTTCATGTTATTTGGTTCATTTCTGTCTTGGAGCAAGACAACCAGCAGATCCATGCTGCCAGGCAGCCTGGCTCCATCTTTTAAAATGGACCCTGAAGGAACATGAAATAGTCTGGGTATTTTTTAAGATCTTTATTTCGAGAGCTCAAAGTCTCAAAGAAAAAATCAGATCAATATAGGAGCTAACATTTCCTAAGTGGAAGTAACTGTCACTTTATGGAAGAAGATCAGTATCTACTGAGGACCCACTCAGCACGTTGCAAGTGGAAAGAGGTGGACTTGGGATACTGCAGAAGAGGAAGCAAAGGCACAGTGAGGTGTACAGTGTACTCCAGGACACGTGGCTGGATTGAGGTAGACCTGAAACTAGGATCCAGGCTCTCGTCCAGCTCCAGGACACACCTCTGTTTCATGCTTGCCTAATGATAGAGGATGAGATGGTTGGATGGCATCACCGACTCAATGGACATGAGTTTGGGCCAACTCCAGGAGATAGTGAAGGACAGGGAAGCCTGGTGTGCTGCTGTTCATGGGGTCACAAAGAGTTGGATGTGACTGAGCAACAACAACAACAATGGCATAGGATACAGGTGGTGCCTGACTTCTGGCTGCTGGACCAATGAGTGAGGTTTTCTCAGGAGCTAGGAGTAACTGTGTCAGAATACTTAGCTTCTGCTGTTTTTGGTGGTGAGTGATAGAAACCCACTTTCAACTGGCTTCATTTAAAAAAGATTTTCTAGAAGGGATGCTGGGATTTTTCACATACAGTTAGAACCTGGGGAGGCCAGAAGCAGAATCTGTCAAGCCATTGAGAATCTAGGGAGTTGTTTCTTGTCCTCAGGTCTCTTATTTCCATCTCTACTTTTTGGTCAGCATGTGTGCTTTATACTCTTTCACTAAACTGGCTCTGTCCACTTTTACAGACCTTTGTTGTTGTTGTTTGGTCAATAAGTCGTGTCCAACTCTTTGTGACCCCATGGACTGCAACATGCCAGGCTCCCTGGTCCATCACTATCTCCTGGAGCTTGCTTAAACTCATATCCATTGAGTTGGTTATGCTATCTAACCATCTCATCCTCTGTCACCCTTCTCCTTCTGCCTCAATCTTTCCCAGCATCAGGATCTTTACTAATGAGTGGGCTCTTCGCATCAGCTGGCCACAGTATTGGAACTTTAGCTTCAGCACCAGTCCGTCCAATGAATATTCAGGGTTGATTTCCTTTAGGATTGTCTGGTTTGATCTCCCGGCAGTCTCAAAAGTCTTCTCCAGCACCACAGTTGAAAGCATCAATTTTTTGGTGCTCAGTTTTCTTTTTGGTCTAACTGTCACATCCATACATGACTACTGGAAAAACAATAGCTTTGATTAGATGGCTCTTTGTTGGCAAAGTGATGTTTCTGCTTTTTAATATGCTGTCTAAGTTTGTCATAGCTTTTCTTCCAAGAAGCAAACATCTTTTAATTTCATGGCTGCAGTCACCATCCATAGTGATTTTGGAGCCCAAGAAAATTAAATCTGCCACTTATTCCATTTTTTCCCCCATCTATTTGCCATGAAGTGATGGGACTGGATGCCATGATCTTAGTTTTTTGAATGTTGAATTTTAAGCAGCTTTTTTACTGTCCTCTTCCACCTCCGTCAAGAGGCTCTTTAGTTCCTCTTCATTTTCTGCCATTAGGGTACTATCATTTGCATTTCTCCCAGCAATCTTGATTCCAGCTTATGATTCATCCAGCCCAAGATTTCACATGATATAGTCTGCATATAAGTTAAATAAACCCTTAGTTGGCCCTAAACTCCCAAGTTACATGTCTAGCATTCGAACATCCTCCCACACTCCCTAGAGTCTATTCCTCGCCTCCCAAGTTCAAATTCTCCAGGGAGAATTTGTCTCAGCCTGAGCCAGTGTTCATGCTGACCCACTCAGCCATGCTGGGAAGCAGGGCCACAAAGGAAAGTCATGGGGCTGAGGTCCAGAAGAGCAAAGGCAGTTCTCAGAGAAGGGGGTGGATCAGAGGCTCATTTCCTTAGTCTCTACTGCAAACCTTAGCCAATTACACTGAAAATAAAAAGCCCTCTAAATAAAATAAGTCATAATTAACTGACTATGAATATAAACACTAAAAAATATCCAAAAATACTGTATGTTTTCACCTATATGCAAAATCTAAAGAGCAAGCAAATGAACAAATATAACAAAAGAAATAGAGTACAGAGTACAGATGGGTGGTTGCAAGAAGGCAGGGAATGGGAGGAGGGGCAACAGGGGTAAAGGGGATTAAGAGGTGCAAACTGTTAGGTATAACACAGATAAGTTACAAGAATGTAATGTATAGCACAGGGAATATAGCCAATATATAATCTATAAAAATATCAAGAGACTGTGTTGTACACCTGAAACTAGTATATGTCAGCTGCTGCTGCTGCTAAGTCACTTCAGTCGTGTCCTCCATCCATGGGATTTTCCAGGCAAGATTACTGGAGTGGGGTGCCACTGCCTTCTCCATATGCCAACTATACTTCATTAAAAAATAAATAAAGATATGGAAGGGTGAGAGCAAAACTTTAAGAAATATGAATGCCTCAATATGATGTGGTATTTTTCTTTATACAGTTCAAATGTTCATGATCCAATTTAATTTAATTCTAATTGTACTACTAGGAGTCAGGAGAAGGATAAGTTTTAAAACCCGAATTCATACCCAAATGGGACTCAGCTTCTGCTATTTGAACCTTAGAGCATCAACAGTCCTCACAGGAGACTGTCTTCACATTTCACAAGAAGCCTCTAATGACCTGCTTTCACTTATTGATGAGAAGAGATTATTTTGCTTCCTAATTTCCTAATCAGTATAGCTGCCTACAGCATCCTGCTCATTTTGCCTTCTCTGAGGCTTCTTCCCAGGAAGGAGGACATTTGATTCCTAGCTAATCATGTTTTATTTTTGAGCAGCTTGGTCTAAGATGAAAAAGGATAAGAGATAAGCTTCCTACAAGCTTTCTTCTTCTCGTTCCTCCACATCCACTCAACACCAAGTATTTATTGAGCACCTATAGGTGTCAAGCATCGCAACTTAGGCTCTACCTGCAGCTGTTTTATTGTCTTGCTACTCTGATAGTAGATATACTTAAAGGACACATTCACATTTTCCAGCTTTTTAAAGTATACACCAAAAATATTTAGTGAGTTATACAACAATTCCTCCAAATAAAGAACTGGAAAGTTCAAAATGAGTTGAGGAAGCTAGGCAAGTCCCTTGGATTTTTTTTTTTTTAATTAAAAAAATTTTATTGGTGTATAGTGGATTTACAATATTGTGTTAATTTCTTCTGTACAGCAAAGTGACTCAGTTAAACATATATTCTTTTTCATATTCTTTTCCATTATGGTTTGACACAGGATGTTGAATATAGCTCCTTGTGCTATACAGTAGGCCTGGTTATTTATCCATCCTATATGTAATAGTTTGCCTCTGCTAATCTCAAACTCCCATTCCTTTCCTCCCCTCCCCTCACTTGGCAACCACAAGTCATCCTTTATATCTATGAGTCTATTTTTATTTCATAGATATGTAGAATTGCATTGTATTGTAGATTGCACATATAAGTCATATCATGTGGTATTTGTCTTTCTGTTTCTGACTTCGCTTAGCATGATAATCTCTGTGTACATCCTTGGCTTTTTTTAAAAGCATATACCAAACCGTGTTCAGTCTACACTAACTACATGGTTATAGATCAGGTAAAGAGGCAGAAGGGCTTCCCAGGTGGCGCTGATGGTAGAGAACCTGCCTGCCAATGCAGGAAACATAAGAGACGTGGGTTCCATCCCTGGGTTGAGAAGGTCCCTGGAGGAGGGCATGGCAACCCACTCCAGTGTTTTTGCCTGGAGAATCCCATGGACAGAAGAACCTGGCAGGCTACAGTCCACAGGGTTGCATAGAGTTGGTCATGACTGAAGCGACTTAGCACACATGCAAAGAGGCAGAAAGTATGTTACGGCTCTCGCAGCTAAATTGTAATCCAGTCTTGGCTTAACCATATGCCCAGTACCACTTCCTGTCCAGATGTTAAAAAATCAGTAACACATTCCTTGATCAAGTCAGCTGAAATGGTTTTGGTGGAGAGAGTGCAGAGAGACTGCTGAGGTCTAAAGTCTGTCAGACCTCAGATTTGTATTAATGTATTTGATCCTGGAGCAATCAGAGAGTCTTCATCTGCTGGGGGAGTCCAATCCGTCTTTGTTTATGGCTTTCATTCAGCTGAGAAAATTCCATCATGAACTTTCCCATTCTCCTTCCTAAAAGGGAAAGGAGGGTGCAAAAATTGGCTTTGCCAAATTCCCTGGAATTATCTATTTATTTGCTTCATGAAGAGGTGTCTGTGATTGAATAATGATGCTTGAGTTCTTGACTGCAGTCTGTAGGGAATGCCTCTCTCATTTGCCACCTGAAAAGCTGCAATTACTAAAATGCTTATAATTCCTTTCCATTAGGAGTTCATGTTAGGAACACCTTCAGGAAAATTCATTCATGCTTCTGTGCATTCATTCCTTTCCCCTCAGTGGCCATTTGGTCACATGATGCAAAGGGCTGACTCCTTGGAAAAGACCCTGATGCTGGGAAAGATTGAGGGCAGGAGAAGAAGGGGGAGACTGAGGATGAGATGGTTGGAAGGCATCACTAACTCAATGGACACTAATTTAAGCAAACTCTGGGAGATAGTGAAGGACAGGGAAGCCTGTTATGCTGAAGTCCATGGGATCACAAAGAGTCAGACACAACTTAGCAGCTGAACAAAAACAAATGGCCATTTGAGTGAGCTTGTTCTGCCTGTTTGAGTGAACCTGCCTGCCAAAAAAGACGACTCACAAAATTGGATGCTTAAGAACAATTGATCTCCTCAAGTAGACTCAGTGGTGGGCTGGGACAGGTTAGACAACCAACTTGCTTAAAAAAACCAACAACTCTGATTTGCAAGGTTTGCCAATTTCCCCAGTGTAAACACTGCAGTGGCTGAAATTAAGTACAAGGTGATGTCCCTGAAGGAGGATCAGGGGAGAAGTGTGTAGAGTGGCCCTCAGGAGTCCTATGAGTCATATGAGCCAGCTGCAAATGCTGTACCCAAATCTCTCCCCCTTTCTCAGCTGATTTCTTATCTATCTTTCTGTTTTGCTGATTTCTTTACCTCAACATTTTCTTTCTTCTCTCTTCCTTGTTCCTGGTTTGAACTCTTCACCTGATCTGCAGCTCTAACCTCATCTCTCACCTCTGGTCCTTTGGATTTATTGTATGTGATGTTCTCATTCCAGCTTTTGGGCTTCTAGTCTCCAGTTCTCAACTGCTGCTTTGGCCTGTGACATTTAAATGATTTGGTCAAGGTCACGTGGCTAGTAAAGTGGCAAAGCTGGGACCTGAGCCCCAGGCTTTTAATCCAAAGCCTATGACTTTAACCTGAGTGCTAAAATTTAGGGGAGGTTACAAATGCCCCCAAGTATGGGAAGAAAATGGGAGCCCAGAAGGGGATCCAGGAGAGCTTTGCTAAAGAAATGTAATTTCGGGCTACTGAAATGGATTTTTAAGGGAAATGAAAAGCTTGCGTTGAGGCACAGAGGAAAGCAATTGTAGGTTGGGCTGTGGGTTTGAAGAGTATTATTTAAGGTGTGGTGAGCAAGTTAACTTGGTTAGAATTATTTGGTGGGGGTTGTTTAAAATACTGATTGCTGCATTTCCTCCAGGCCTCCTGAGTATGACTCTTTGAGGCTTGGGGCCTCCGGATCTACTTTTAACAAGCTCTGCTGGAGTTTCTGATGTACTCTATAGTTTGAAAACCAAATGGAGCCATTAGATGGAACCAGCAGGACTATAGGGGTAATCATTTGACAGTTTTATTCTTGTTTTCTGCTATTTGTTAAAATCCATTCTGGAGCCCTGAGAGAGGTCTCAGGGAAGCATCAGGATTTTACTGGTCATTATTAGTCACTCAATTCACTTCAAACCATGGAAAAGTCTTATTTTAGCATATGCCATATAATATTTCAAATTTCATTGAAAGATTTTATTTTTATGTTTAAGTTTATTATTTATTTTATTAAAATTTAAAATTTAAATGTGAAGTGACAGCTTCTGTCTTCCTGCTCCAAGAGCATGCTCAACAAGGTGACTTCAAATTTTCGAGCTATGTTGGATGGAGGGAGAGAGTATCAGGTGTAGAGAAATTCTTAATTTTACTTTAGTGCTACATTCCAGAGCAAAACCTGTTTTGATTTCTGAGTCCCAAAAGTGGTCTTCATGTGTCCTGCTACTGTGTTCTTCATTTGTCCTGCTACTCAGCTTTTATGTTGGGTTTCTAGTTTTGTAGTCATGATTTAAATTTCAAGAATTCTGCTTATTTTTATTGTTGGCAGTCTAATTTTGATTTAAGAATGTAATATCTACTCAAATATTTCTTAGTGTATCAACTATACTTATTTTAGAATTCTCTTCTGATTCTTGTATTAACTCTACTTCATTTGGGGTTAGTTCCTTTGTTTATTTAGCCTCATACCTCTCTTTCCCTAACACAACATCTTTTATGTTGTTTGTTTGAACTATTTGGTTGGATTCTGTTAGCACAGCTGAAAATCACTGTGGCTCAGGCAGTGAATGTGGATTGTGATTAAAAGGCATTTGGTGTGAGGTGGGATTTTCTTTGAAGAATTCAGAAAGTGCTTATGCTCTGAACAAGTGGACTCCTTGTCTATTGGGCCAGTTGGAAGGAACCTGGGGACGCTGATCTGCTTCTCTCTCAAACCCCAATCCTTCTTCATGGAATTCTCCTATGGCGATCCCCTACTGTATTAAGATTTTTCTTTTACCAGAACAAACAGTAATGCATGGACGATTTGATATATAACTTAATGACCATAAATATTAGGTTGACAGATCAAAAGATAAAAATCATTTAATTTAGATAAATGAAAAATGGATAATCAATACATTTGAAAATCCAATGCTGATTTTTAAACATTTGGTTACATAACAATAAAGGTACATATACTTAGCATGATAAAATATATAAAACTAGCACACATTTACACCTATAGCAAAAAAGAGAGAAAGTCAGTGTTCACATAATTGTGAGATGTTAAAAAATTTCCCCTGAAGTGAGGAGCAAAATGAGGCAAATAATGCATGTTGTGATATAAAATTTAAATATAACAGAAAAATATAATGAAATTGAAAGCCTCTTCCTCCATAATTCCACACTCTTGAAATAACCAGTATGAATAGTTTGATGCCTTTTTTCTCTGACTTTATTTTCCTAAGCAAATACTGCAATTTATTATGTATTTTTGGATGGATCACAAAATGGGATCAAAGACTAGTGGATATATTTATTGTTGTTTAGTCACTCAGTCATGTGACCCATGGACTGTAGCTCACCGGGCTTCTCTGTCCATGGAATTTCTCAGGCAAGAATACTGGAGTCGATTGCCATTTCCTTCTCCAGGGGATCTTCCTGACCTAGGATCATACCCACATCTCCTGCATTGGGAGGCAGATTCTTTATCACCGAGACACCTGAGAAGCCCTAGTCAATATATTTAGATAGGCATATAAAGTAACGTGGGCTTCCTTGGTAGCTCAGCTGGTAAAGAATCCGCCTGCAATGCAGGAGATACAGGTCTGGTCCCTGGGTCAGGAAGATCCCCTGGAGCAGGGCATGGCAACCCACCCCAGTGTTCTTGCCTGGAGAATCCGCATGGACAGAGGAGCCTGGCAGGCTATGAGTCCATGGGGTCACAAAGAGTTGGACACAACTGAATGACTAAGCACAGCACATCAAGTAAGACAGCAATTGTAACTGAAGACGCAAAGTTGTTATTTACAGATGTTTCAGTGATCTGTTGATGTGTACAGACTACCCCAAGACTCAGTGGCCTAGGACAACAACCATTTCATTTGTTCAAAATTCTGCCGATAATGGTGGCTCCTCCCCTTCTCCACCCGCCCCCCCGCCCCCCCACCTGCCACCACATGTGTCTCTCTCCCTGGCCTTTCCATGTAATCTCTCCAACATATAAACCAGATTCTTACAAGATGGGTGTGAGCTCTCAAAAACATGAAAGTAGAATCTTCTACGCTTCCTTAAATCTTAGGCCCAAAGTCACTTCACCTGTAGTCTCTTGATTAAAAGCAGATCATAACTTAGAGCTGATTCACATTGTTGTAGAGTCGAGTCCAACACAACATTGTAACGTAATTAACCTCCAATTAGAAATAAATTAAAAAAAGAAAGTAAAATGAACTAATTTCCAAATGAATCTTTAGCAAAACATTTACATGTTTAAGTTACAGTTTTTATAGTTCTGTATATCTCTTTTGGGAACTTATTATTGCTTTATTAATTTTTCACATTTTGGTGTTTTGTTTTATTTTATTTTTCATTTTGGTATTTTATAAACATGTTTTCCTACATTCACAGTATTTATATGTCAGTGAAGATAAAAAGTATCAAAAACAAACAAACAAACAAACAAAACAGGTCACAGGCCTTGTCCAGAATCAAGGGCAATGGACTGACTGCACAAGTGTGTGAATACTGGGAGGTATGGTTTATTGGGACCACGATTTAACAGATGACAACTACATGACATGACTTTAGTTATAGACAACCCAAAAGCATCAACTGAAAAGTGATTAGGAATAATAGGAGAGTTCAGTCAAATTATTGATAACAGGACAGATAAACCAATTATGTACCTAAAACAATGTTACAAAGTTTAATGACATCAGAGATAGTATCTATAATACCTCTGATAATTTACTTCATGAGTATTTATTTAGCCACTACCACATAATAAGTATTATGGTAGGCCCTGTCTTTACAGAGGTACACAGAATAGACACAGATTTAACCATCATGAGACTTATAGTCTGGAGAAGAATATACACTAAGCAAAGTCCCTGATATAGGAAAGAACTTAGTGCATTAATGAATTATTGCTATGATGAATGCTGTGTGACAAACAATCCCAAAATCTTAGTGCCTTGAAACAGCAAATTGTTCTGCTCAAGGGTATTCAGGTTGCTTAGGACAAAACGATTTTAGTGTAAGGGATGGGCTCAGATCTGCTGCACTTGTCTTTCAATCTGCGACTAGCAGCTAATCATAGTGTACTGTTCTGCCAACTAGCAGGAGGGCAAGCCAAACCATGCCCACATTTAAAGCCTCAATTTGCATCATTTACTTGCATTCCATTGGCCAAAGTGAATCACATGGCAAGTCCAATATCAATGGGACAGAGATATATAATTCTCTTACATGGATGAAGTGAAGAATTAGAAACAAGAATATAATCAACCACAATCAATAATTTGAAGAACTAGAGTTAGTCCAATGACTCAGAAGCAGAGTGGTGGGATATCTGGCTGAAGAGCTAGTTAGGGACCAGATCATTTAGGGCCTTGTTGGTCTTGCTAAAGACATTGAATTGCAGTAAGAGCAATGCAAAGCCATTGTAGATTTTTAAGCATGAGAGTGATATGATGAGTTTACCTTTAAGAAAATGCTGCCATGGAAAGAATGGATTGGAGGAAGAAAAGAGAGGACATGGAGAAAGCAGCTTGGAAGTTACTGAAATGAGTTAAGATGGTGGCTTGGCCTGGACCAGGAGAGTGATAGTGTAAAGAGAAGTCAGCGGGCTTGAGATATATTTTAGAAATAGAATGGTTAGACTTGGTCGTGAGTTGGATGTGAGGTTGAGGGAGACTCAGATGCCTGACAGTTGCACCAGGTGAATACACATGCCTTAATAGCCCTGGGGAGGACCTGGTGAAGGAGCAGATTTCAGGATGTAGATTCAAAGTTTAGTTTGGGATATACCTGTTTCCATATACTTGTGAGACAATGCTCATAAAATATCTACGGATAAACTTAACAAGCAATGTGAAGGATCCATATGAATAAAACTATAAACCTCTATTGAGGGCCATAAAAGAAGAGATTTGAATTAATGGAGTGTCAAACCTTGCACTTGGATAGGAAGACTCAAAATTGTAAAGATGTCAATTTTCAGTAAAGAAATCTATAAATTCAATGCAACTTCAATCAGAATTTCAATAGTGTTTTTTCTTGAAACTTGCAGCAATTACCAGAAACATTCTCTAAAAGAAGTGTAATGAGAAATAACCTGTTCCATCATGTATTAAAATACATTATAAAGCAACAAAATTTATAACAGCGGTATATCGACAAGAGAAATAGATTGATAGCTCTATGGCATTAACTAAAGTATGGAAATATAGATCTAAGAACAGATGAAGATTTAGTATATTACAAGGATAGCATTTCCAAGTGGGGGAGAAAAGTCATATTATTCAATGAAAAGCTTAAAGACAACTGGATAGGTATTAGAGGGAAAAAAATAAAGCAACATTCACAAAACTCTACTTCTCTTTTTATCTATTATGTGCTATTCCATAATTTCTGTATAGCATAGTTTAGTAAGTTATGTTCATACTGATGTACTTTTAGGTTTTCTTCTTTTTTTGTTGTTATAAACAATAGCACGAAAAGAAAATTTTTATATTTTCTCTTTGGACAAATGTGTGAATCCTCCTCTAGGATAGATTCCAAGATGTGAAACTGATGGACTGCTATTTCCCTTTGAAATCTCAAACCACACTCCATCAGCAGTGGGCAAGAAAACAAAACCAAAATAAACCTACATAAAACAGATGTATCAAGTTAATAAAAAATGAAAGCAGGAACAAATAGGAGAAAAAAAAGTTGAAATGATCAATAAAACCCAAAGCTAGATTTTTTGAAAGACTGACAAAAACACACAAACTTTCTGAAAGTATGATCAAGAGAGAACACACACAGTGTTAGGAGAGATGTAGGAGATGTAGGACGGATACAGAGGAGATTTTTCAAATTAGGAGACTACTTTGTATAGCAGCTTTACGGAAGTCAGAAGGTGAGATAAAAACTGCATGTAACAAAAATTGTCATTGACATTTTTTTTTGTTAAGTTGTGCTCATGTTGGAGACAGATATACTTTTGCAAAAATCTAATATTTTTCTTCATCTTTGAATCTCATCCCTGCTTATTTGATTAGTGGCCAACTTATATGAAAAATACCTTTGGACTTCCCTTGTGGTCCAGTGGTTAAGAACTCACCTGCCAATGTAGAGAACATGGGTTTGATCTCTAGTCCGGGAAGATTCCACATGCTGCAGAGCAACTAAGCCCATGAGCCACAACTACTGAAGCCTGCTGCCTAGAGCCCATGCTCCACAATAAGTGAAGCCACTACAGTGAGAAACCTGCCTGGGGCAACTAGAGAGTAGCTTCCACTTGCTACAACCAGAGAAAGGCTGCACATAGCAGCAAAGAACCAATATAACCAAAAAATAAATAAATAATTTAAAAAATACCTTTAACCTGTAGAATCATGCTTGGAGTGTGGAAATACTCAAATATGGAAACAGACTGGCTGCATGAACAGCAGAGTCACATCTTTATCAGGTGAGGCATAGCCTCTATAATTAGAATAACCAGAGGTATTGTCCACACAGTTTAAACTATCAGGCTCCCTCTTTTCTTTAAAAAATAAAAAAACTGGGGCATGTGTAGTTGAAATCACATATACTGAATGCATGTTTGATATGATTCAACTACATAACTTTATACCAACTCTTTTGAAAACATAGATGAATGGACTAAAAATCTCAGGGAAAAATATAAATTCTCAAAAATTGGCCCAAGAAGACCAACAGAAACACAAAAATGGAAATGATAGTTAGAGGTCCATCTACCAACCAGCTCTCCCTCCTTATCATCCCAGACATAAGTCCTCTGTAGTTATATAGACAAGTTCTGGGGCTTCCCTGATGGCTCAGTAGGTAAAGAATCCACCTGCAATGCAGGAGATGCAGGTTTGATCCCTGGGTTGGGAAGATCCCCTGGAGGAGGGCATCACAAGCCACTTCAGTATTCTTGCCTGGAGAATCCCATGGACAGAGGAGCCTGGTGGGCTACAGTTCATGGGGTTGCAAAGAGTAGCTCAGCTGGTAAAGAATCCTCCTGCAATGCAGGAGACCTGGGTTCAATTCCTGGGTTGGTAAGATCCCCTGGAGAAGGGAAAGGCTACCCACTCCAGTATTCTGGCCTGGACAATTCCATGGACTTTATAGTCCATGGGGTCACAAAGAATCCGACATGACTGAGTGACTTTCACACAAAGCGACTTGGGCTCCAAAATCACTGAAGATGGTGACTGCAGCCATGAAATTAAAAGATGCTTGCTCTTTGGGAGAAAAGCTGTGACCAACCTAGACAGACAGAATATTAAAAAGCAGAGACATTACTTTGCTGACAAAGGTCCATCTAGTCAAAGCTATGGTTTTTCCATTAGTCATGTACAGATGTGAGAGCTGGACCATAAAAAAGGCTGAGCACCAAAGAATTGATGCTTTTGGACTGTGGTGTTGGAGAAGACTGGAGAGTCCCTTGGACTGCAAGGAGATCAAATCAGTCAATCCTAAAGGAAATCAACCCTGAATATTCATTGAAAGGACTCATGCTGAATCTGAAGCTCCAATACTTCGGCCACCTGATGCAAAGAACTGACTCATTGGAAAATAACTTGATGCTGAGAAAGATTGAAGGCAGGAAGAGAAAGGGACGACAGAGGATGATGAGGTGGTTGGGTGGCATCACTGACTTGATGGACATGAGTTTGAGCAAGCTCCGGGTGTTGGTGATGGACAGGGAAGTCTGGCATGCTGCAGTCCATGGGGTTGCAAAGAATCAGATATGACTGAGTGACTGAAATGACTGAAAGTGACTGAGCACAGGCAAGTTCTGCCGAGTGTTAGGGAAGAGCTCACTGACATATTTTAGAACATAGAAGAAATATGGGGACCCACCAATCTTATTTTGTAAGGCTGTATTATTCCTGCTATCAAGACAAGAAAATGCAATTATGGGCTGATATCACTTATGAATATAGAGGCAAAAGCTCTAAAAAATAAACTAGAAAATTGAATCTAACGGTGTATTTTAAAAGTTCATCTTGATTAACCAAGATGTTTTTGAGAAATTCAAGTTTGGGGATGAATGTTACTATCAATGTAACTTACTGTATTTACTGATTAGAGGAGAAAATAATTAATTGGATACTGGGGAGACGTTTGCTAAAATGCAACATCTTTTCATGATCAAAAACTCTAGAAATAGAAGGAATAGTCACATAAGTATACAGGCAATATACTTAATGGTGAATCTTCAGAAACATCGCCATTAAGCAACACATGGATGCCTACTTTAGGTACTGATAATTACAATTCTAGTGAGAACTTGGCCAATGCAATATGAGAGAGATAAATATTGGATGTGAATGTAGAATTTATAGAATGATATTATTGGAAACATGAAAACACTGTCTCTCCCTTGCTATCAGTAACACTTAAAAGAGCACATAAGAAAATACTAGATTTACTCTTCTATCAGTTAAATGTAAGGAATATCTCTACAAAGACACATATACATTATGGTGAACTAGTACAGTTTGTTTAACCAGGTCCTCACTGATAAATTTTGGGTTTCTTTTATTTCTTTGCTATTGTGTCACTGTATTTGAGAGATACATTTCCAGATTTTGCATTGCTAGGTTAAAAACAGCCTAGATGTCTTTCAACAGGTAAATGATTAAGCCAACGGCGGTTAGCTTTGCATTCCAAATGAAGGGACATCTCAGCAATAAAAATGGATATTGGTACACATTACATCTTGGATGTAACTAAGGAATTCAGTTCACTCACTCAGTCATGTCCAACTCTTTGCAACCGCATGAAATTCAGCACACCAGGCCTCCCTGTCCATCACCAACTCCTGGAGTCCACCCAAACCCACATCCATTGAGTCGGTGATGCCGTCCAACCATCTTATCCTCTGTCATCCCCTTCTCCTTCTGCCCTCAATCTTTCCCAGCATCAGGATCTTTTCAAAGGAGTCAGCTCTTTGCATCAGGTAGCCAAAGTATTGGGGTTTCAGCTTCAACATCAGTCCTTCCAATGAACGCCCAGGACTGATCTCCCTTAGGATGGACTTATGGTTGGAATTATGTTGAATGAAAAGAGCCAGTCCTAAAAGACTACATAATGTATCATTCTCTTTACAGACAGATTAGTGATTACAGTAGTTTAGGGATGGGGTGGGTGTAGGGTGGGTAGA
Organism: Cervus elaphus; assembly: GCF_910594005.1. NCBI lineage: Eukaryota > Metazoa > Chordata > Mammalia > Artiodactyla > Cervidae > Cervus > Cervus elaphus. The sequence continues at coordinate 36,905,083 of NC_057824.1, forward strand.
GGATAGGAGGGAGGTGGGAGTGGTTATTAAAAAGGCAAAGGGGGAAAAAAGCTAGTAAGTACTACAAATATCATCAAATCTAAGAAACTTGAATATTATTTTTATTCATACAAAAGCAGAGAGGGGTTTCCCTGGTGGTCCTGTGACTGGGACTCTATGCTCCCAATGCTGGGGCCCAAGTTTGATCCCTGATTAGAGAACTGGATCCCACATGCTGCAACTAAGACCTGGCCCAGTTAAATAAATAAATAAATAAGTAAATATTTTTTGGAAAAGCGGAAAAAAAAAGAAAAAGCAAAGAGAATAATTCTTTTGGTGACAGAACTGTTCAGTGTCTTGACTGTGGTGGTGGATATATGAATCCAAATGTGATAAAATTTTATAGGACTAAATACACACACATATATACATGCGTGTGCACACACACAAATAAGTACAAGTGGGCAATATGTATAAGATGAATGGATGGAGTCTTTGTCAATATCTTAACTGTGATATTGTACTATATAGCTTTTCAAAATGTTATCACTGGGGAAACTGAACAACGATTACATAGGGTCTCTGTGTTCTATTTCTTTCTTTCTTTGGCCGCACCGTGTCTTACTTTCGACACGAGTGACCTTTTAGTTGTGACATACAAACTCTTGGGGCATGTGGAATCTAGTTCCCTGATCAGGGATCGAACCTGAGCCCCTTGAATTGGGAGCACAGAGTCTTAGCCACTGGACCACCAGGGAAGTCCCTGGGTACTAGTTCTTACAACTATTATTTACAATATTATTACAACTACTATTTCTTAAAATTATCTCAAAATATAAATAAAATTTTAAAAAATCACTTCAAGTTAAAGAGGGTATATATACTCTTCAATTTTTATATTTTTCTTGTGTTGCCCACCTGAGGTGCTGCTTCAGCGTGTACTCCTAACAACGATAAAGCATATGAAATTTCCTTTGTTGTTGTTCAGTCACTAAGCGGTGTCCGACTGTGTGGTCCCATGGACCACAGCACAGTAGGCTTCCCTGTCCTTCACTATCTCCCTGAGTTTGCTCAAGTTCTGCTTGGTGGGTTCTATTTTTACTGTCCCATGAGAGATGTGAAAACTGAAGCTTAAGAGAGACTTAGCCATTTGCTTAAAGTCAGGATCCAGGCTTAAACCCAAGCTCTTTGATGCTTAAGGCTATGCTTTTATCATTCTATTAAATTGCCACTCTGCTTGGTTAAAATAGCATTATTTAAAATTATTATACATTATTAAATTAACATTATCTACATGTTTTTTATAAGAGCTAAACCAAGGCAAAAATATATACATAAAATCTGAAAATAAAGGGTTGGAAATGATAACAAAAGTGAAAGGAGACAGGGAGCATACTATTGATACCTGTGTTACATGATGTAAACAAAGCAACTTTGAAAACAGTGCATAGGATATAATTCTGCTTATGTCAACAAAAATTAATGTGTGTGTGTTGATGATGTGGAATTAGTGGTGGCGTGTAGTGGATATACACGTAGATTGTTGGAAGTTATTGTATGGTATCATTTTATTTGTGTAATTAAAAATGATTTTTTTAAAAAATATGAGGAACAAACACTATTCCTGATCTTTAGGAGTTAATATGTTTAGCTGGGGAATAGGTAGGGGCCCAACTGTTTGTAATGTAAACCAAAAGAGAAACTAGGAAGAGAAGTTATGTGCCCTGTTGGATGAATACAAAACTAAGCCTTAAAAGTGGCGATAAACTGAGGTGTCATCAAGCACTTTCTCCCATCAAATGCTTTGATAATTCTCTCTTCCCTCTGAGTGTTGAGAAAGGGGGAGATCAGGAGACAATATACAAGAACGACAGTGTCAGCCACGTGTCTCTGTTTCAAAGCAGAGGGATGTTTTTGATCAGAAAGAAAAATGAAAAAACAAAACAGCTCAACTTTTCTTGTTTCATCCAAACTTGGTTGTCCATCCCTTCACAGTTGCCAAGACAACAGCAGCTCTCCTCCTTCTTTTGGATCTATTTCCAAACTGAGAACAATAAATATAAAAGATCAGAAAGAGGGAAAAGGAACTAGGCATTCAAGGCATTCCAATTATTCACTCTGGAGAAGAGAATGCTAGGAGGTGGCAATTATATTGTTCTGGTCTATTAAAGGTTACTACGACGTAAGTAGTTTTCTGCTGGGGCCCAAGATAAAGTCAGATTTATTTTAACTAGAAGGAAATAGCTTTAGGGGAAAAGTTCCTGGTAGAAAGTTCTATGGGACTGCTTTTCCTCTTTCAAAGTAGATTTATGGGGAGGCACTGGAATCTTGTATACTGCACTGGTTGTCATCATCCTGTGAAAAATTCTTGATTGGTAAAACAACATACCACAACAATAGCACATACCGAACACACATTACTTACTCTGTGAGTTTTTATATTTAAGTATAAAATACCACTCAGAGCTTTATGTTTATTATCTTGATTAATACTTGAGGCAGTCCTAGAGGAAGAGACTATTATTATTCCCATTTTATGGGCAAGAAAACAGAAAGAAGAGGGAGGGGATATATGTATACATACAGCTGATTCACATTGTTGTACATCAGAAGCTAACACAACATTGTAAAACAATTATACTCCAATTTAAAAATTAATTAATTAAAAAAACAACAGAGAGTTGGAGAACTTGGCAACTTGCCTGAGGTCACACAGTTGATGAATGGCAGAATTGGTATCTGAATGCAGGAAATATATTCTTAACCAGGTATGGTTTCTCAGGATAGATAATTTCTCTCTTGAAATCCAATTCTGTTGGGCTCTTGGAAGGAATCCTGTAAAGTCCTTGCAGACATAGGTTCTAATCTTACTTATTCATTCATTGAGTCATTTGTTAATAACTATTTATTGAATGCCTACTCTATGCAATCTCTAGCTAGGCACTGGGGATGCAGAGGAAAGCAAGATGGACCACAGTCTCTCATGGCTTATAGTCTAGGAAAATACCGCAGACCAAACAAATGAATACGATGATTTCAAGTCCTAGTAAATGCTATGAAGGAAACAAACTGGGAAATGATATAGGGAATATGGGAGGGAGAGTGGAAGATAGCCTGCTTTAGGAAGGTTGGTTGGGCAAGACCTTTCTAAGGAGGTGATGATTTGAGTTGGGATCTGGGTGATAGGAAGGAGCCATGTGCCAATCTGGGAGAAGAACCTTTCAGCCAGAGGGGCAGCAAATATAAATTTGGGAACAAGTTTAAAGGTCAGAGAGTGGGATTAGAACATAGTGAACCAGGGTAGGCTAGGCATTGGAGCCTGGAGGGGTAGCTTTAGATGAGCTTGGTTTGAAAGGCAAGGCCAAGGGGTTGTGGATCTGCTACTGTTATCTAGAGGGTGGAGGCCGTGAATGCTGCAAAACCTTTTACCATGTACATGATAGCCCCCACCAAAAGAATTGTTGTTGTGTTATTGTTAATTCAGTCTCTAAGTCATGTCTGACTCTTTGTGACCCCATGGACTGCATCACACCAGGCTCCCCATGTCCTTCACTATCTCACAGAGTTTGCTCAAATTCACATCTGTTGAGTCACTGATACTATCTAACCATCTCATCCTCTGCTGCCCTGTTTTCCTTCTCCTTCAGTCTTTCCCAGCAAAAGAATCATCCTTCCCTAAACATCCAAAGTGTCAAAGTTGATCTCTATATACAAACCCTGACCTCTGTATACAAGGGGCCATGAATTTTAGCAAACTCCAGGAGATAGTGAAGGACAGGGAAGCCTGGAATGCTGCAGTCCGTGGAGTCGCAACATGTTGGACATGACTGAGTGACTGTGCAACACGACCCAGTTACTCATCTCACCAAAATTTCTCCTCAGAGCACCACTGTAAAAACAGATAAGAGATGAAGAGATTGGTCTTATTTTGCAGAAACCAGATTATGCTGCATAAGAACTAACATTCTTCAGGAACCAGAGTGAATCAGTTATTGAATAAAATTGCCTGGGAGCCTCCCAAGATCTAAGTCTGGGATCTCCCCAGTAGTTGAGGGAGATTAATAGAACATCACTAGATGGTCAACACCAAAATCAGATTGATCATATTCTTTGCAGCCAAAGATGGAGAAGCTCTATACAGTCAGCAAAAACAAGACCGGGAGCTGACTGTGACTCAGATCATGAACTCCTTATTGCCAAATTCAGACTTAAACTGAAGAAAGTAGGGAAAACCACTAGACCATTCAGGTATGACCTAAATCAAATCCCTTATGACTATACAGTAGAAGTGAGAAATAGATTTAAGGGACTAGATCTGATAGACAGAGAGCCTGATGAACTATGGACAGAGGTTCGTGACATTGCACAGGAGACAGGGATCAAGACCATCCCCATGGAAAAGAAATGCAAAAAAGCAAAATGGTTATCTGAGGAGGCCTTACAAATAGCTGTGAAAAGAAGAGAAGCAAAAAGCAAAGGAGAAAAGGAAAGATATTCCCATTTGAATGCAGAGTTCCAAAGAATAGCCAGGAGAGATAAGAAAGCCTTCCTCAGGGATCAATGCCAAGAAATAGAGGAAAACAACAGAATGGGAAAGACTAGAGATCTCTTCAAGAAAATTAGAGATACCAAGGGGACATTTCATGCAAAAATGGGCTCAATAAAGGACAGAAATGGTATGGAGCTAACAGAAGCAGAAGATATTAAGAAGAGGTGGCAAGAATACACAGAAGAACTGTACAAAAAAGATCTTCACGACCCAGATAATCACAATGGTGTGATCACTCACCTAGAGCCAGACATCCTGGAATGTGAAGTCAAGTGGGCCTTAGAAAGCATCACTACGAACAAAGCTAGTGGATGTGATGGAATTCCAGTTGAGCTATTTCAAATCCTGAAAGATGATGCTGTGAAAGAGCTGCACTCAATATGCCAGCAAATTTGGAAAACTCAGCAGTGGCCACAGTGGCCACAGTGGAAAAGGTCAGTTTTCATTCCAGTCCCTTAGAAAGGCAATCCCACAGAATGCTCAAACTACCACACAGTTTCACTCATCTCACATGCTAGTAAGGTAATGCTTAAGATTCTCCAAGCCAGGCTTCAGCAATACGTGAACCGAGAACTTCCAGGTGTTCAAGCTGGTTTTAGAAAAGGCAGAGGAACCAGAGATCAAATTGCCAATATCCACTGGATCATAGAAAAAGCAGGAGAGTTCCAGAAAAACATCTATTTCTGCTTTATTGACTACGCCAAAGTCTTCGACTCTATAGATCACAATAAACTGTGGAAAATTCTGAAGGAGATGGGAACACCAGACCACCTGACCTGCCTCTTGAGAAACCTGTATGCAGGTCAGGAAGCAACAGTTAGAACTGGATGTGGAACAACAGACTGGTTCCAAATAGGAAAACGAGTATGTCAAGGCTGTATATTGTCACCCTGCTTATTTAACTTCTATGCAGAGTACATCATGAGAAACGCTGGGCTGGAAGAAGCACAAGCTGGAATCAAGATTGCCGGGAGAAATGTCAATAACCTCAGATATGCAGATGACACCACCCTTATGGCAGAAAGTGAAGAGGATCTAAAAAGCCTCTTGATGAAAGTAGAAGAAGAGAGTGAAAAAGTTGGCTTAAAGCTTAACATTCAGAAAACTAAGATCATGGCATCTGGTCCCATCACTTCATGGCAAATAGATGGGGAGACAGTGGAAGCAGTGTCAGACTTTATATCTTGGGCTGCAAAATCACTGCAGATGGTGACTGCAGCCATGAAATTAAAAGACGCTTACTCCTTGGAAGGAAAGTTATGACCAACCTTGATAGCATATTAAAAAGCAGAGACATTATTTTGCCAACAAAGGTCCGTCTGGTCAAGGGTATGGTTTTTCCAGTTGTCATGTATGGATGTGAGAGTTGGGCTGTGAAGAAAGCTGAGCACCGAAAAATTGATGCTTTTGAACTGTGGTGTTGGAGAAGACTCTTGAGAGTCCCTTGGACTGCAAGGAGATCCAACCAGTCCATCCCAAAGGAGGTCAGTCCTGGGTGTTCATTGGAAGGACTGATGCTGAAGCTGAAACTCCAATACTTTGGCCACCTGATGCAAAGAGCAGACTCATTGGAAAAGACCCTGATGCTGGGAGGGATTGGGGGCAAGAGGAGAAGGGGATGACAGAGGATGAGATGGCTGGATGGCATCACCGACTAGATGGGCATGAGTTTGAGTAAACTCTGGGAGTTTGTGATGGACAGGGAGGCCTGGCATGCTGCGATTCATGGGGTCACAAAGAGTTGGACACGACTGAGCGACTGAACTGAACTGAATAGAACTATTAATAAAATCACACCGTGCTAGGGGGGCTATTTGAGCCTCCAAGAAGTGGGTGGGACCTTGAAAGATTATAACTCATGACGTTCACCAGTTTATTCCCCAGTGGCCCTGAGACTGCTATACGTCTCAATCCAGGTTCACGCTGGTCTTGCATTACTGACAAACTTTGGAATGGACTGACATAGGTAAGATGCTTTGTTTTAAATTTGTAGCTGTTTTCTTGGTGTCTCTCCATAGGCTGGAAAAGGACTCATTATTTTGAGGTAATCTGGAGCCAAATGAACTGAAACTTTTTTTTGGAAGGAGGAGATGTGATGGTATGAGAGGAAAAGAAGACCAAAAGTAAAATTCCTTTTGTTTGATTTGATGGTGTGGGTGAGCAGCCTTGGGAACAGTGAACACACCTCCTCTTCTTGTTTGTGTGAGTGACTTTCCCGACTGAGACACAGTAACACCCAGAGGAAATCATCTAACTGTTACTGGTAATTAAATGGAGAATGTCAAGTCTCCCAGAGGACCGTTGCTCATTGGAGAAGTGGAGAGCCATTTTTGTTTGCAGTTACTTGCTGGCAGAAAAGTAAAATGAGTCCTATTTTGATGAAGTGTCCTGGTGCTAGTGAAACATTCCATGAAGGGCATTGTCTCTAAGACTTACTGAATCCACTCTACTGAACCATAAAGCTAAGCTAAAAAACAAAAAATCTTGACAGTTAGTTTATAGGGGAGAGAGAATGAGAGAGAGAGATAGATTAACACGGACAAATAATTTTTCAAAGGCTTGCCATATGTCAAGTTTGGTTATATGGATGCATGGTGAAACAAGGGGTCTTGGGCAATTACTTTGGATTTCTGAGCCATACAGTTTCGTGCCCTTGCTCAGTTGTTAAGTTGTGTCCGACTCTTGCAACCCCATGGACTGTAGCCTGCCAGGCTCCTCTGTCCATGGGATTCTCCAGGCAAGAACCCTGGAGTGGGTTGCCATTTCCTCCTTCAGGGGGTTTTCTCGACCCAGGGATCAAACTCGTATCTCCTGTGTCTCCTGCATTGCAGGCAGATTCTTTGCTGCTAAGTTACCTAGGAAGCTCACAGTTTCTGTTACAACTACTCAATTCTGTTGTCATAATGTCAACTTAAAGAAAAACACATAACATGATAATTGTGAATTTAAGTTTTTATTCATGATCTTACTGAGGACCACAGCCTGGGAGACAACTCTGAAGAACTGCTCTGAAGAGAGAAAGGAGAAGCTAGTTTGTATGTGATTTTTTTTTTTTTTTTGTGGCTAAGAAATACATGTCGTCAAAAGTATTGTTGTTCAGTTGCTAAGTTGTGTCTGATTCTTTGCAACCCCATGAACTTCAGGACACCAGGCTTCCCTGTCCTTCCCTATCTCCCTGAGTTTTCCCAAACTCATGTTCATTGAGTCCATGATGCCATCCAACCATCTCATCCTCTGTCACCCCTTCTCCTCTTGCCCTCAATCTTTCCCAGCATCAGGGTCTTTTCTAGTGAGTCGTTCTTTGCATCAAGTGGCCAAACTATTGGAGCTTCAACTTCAGTATCAGTCCTTCCAATGAATATTCAGGGTTGATTTCCTTTAGGACTGACTGGCTTAATCTCCTTGCTATCCAAGGGACTCTCAAGAGTCTTATCCAGCACCACAGTTCAAAAGCATCAATATTTTAGCGCTCAGCAAAAGTGTATATCTTGGTAAAAGACTGAAAGTTGCGTAGTCATGTCTGACTCTTTGTGACCCCATGGACCATAGCCCACCAGGCTTCTCTGTCCATGGGATTCTCCAGGAAATAATACTGGAGTGGGTTGCCATGTCCTTCTCCAAAATCCCTGGAGGCTGCCCTGTAAACAGCGAGTAAAGTAGGTGACTGAGGTGTAGGGTGTGTTCTATTCTTAGAGTCCTCAATAAGAGCTATTTTTAAAAAATGCAAGATGAATTATTAATAGTTCTAGAGATCTGCTATATGGTGTATTGCCTATTATCAGCAATACTATATTGTGCACTTAAAACTTGGTTAAGATGAAAATCTCATGTTCATGGTTCTTAACACACATACACACACACAAGATTTGACAGGCAGATAGATGGGTTGCTCAAATGTATACTGAAATCACTTGATACAGTGGCAGGATTTGGAATGGAGAGGAGAATGGTACACCTGGATAGTGAGAGAAGAGGGTGGCTACAAATGAGTAGGTAACTATGGTGTGAATGTAGGGAGGGCCAAATCTGGGCAACATTGTTGATTTCTCTCTCTTCCTCACTGTGCACAGTGAGTCAGTTCAGTCATGTCTGACTCTACAACCCTGTGGACTGTAGCCCTTCAGGATCCTCTCTCTGTGGGATTTTCCAGGCAAGAATACTGGAGTGGGTTGCCACGCCCTTCTCCAGGGGATCTTCCCGATCAAGGGATGGAATGCAAGTCTCTTACATCTGCGTTGGCAGGCGGGTTTTTTGTTTTTTGTTTTTATCACTGGCACCACCTGGAAAGCCCCAAAAGTACAGCTTTGAATCCGCTTGTGTCAGTCGCTCAGTCATGTCCAACTCTTTGTGACCCCATGGACGGTAGTCTGCCAGGCTCCTCTGTCCATGGGATTCTCTAGGCAAGGATAGTGGAGTGGGTAGCCATTCTCTTCTCCAGGGGATCTCCCTGACCCAGAGATCAAACCTGGGTCTCCTGCATTGCAGGCAGATTCTTTACTGTCTGAGCAACCAGGGAAGCTCCAGCTTTACCATTAAGGTAACCAGCAAAATCTAATTTTGACCCTCTTCAAACCATTACCCACACCATAGTGGATCTTTTTAAACTTGTGACTCTTGTCACAGAGACCTTTCAATTGGTCTTAGAGTAAAATCTTTGTCTGAAATTGTATTTGTGTTCAAAGTAGTTGATGTCCTTCCCTAGCAGAGGATTCTACTTCTCTTACCTTTCTGATAATAAACTTGGTTATGTGACTTGAAGGGACACCTGCCCTCCCCCCCCCATTCAAGAGGATCATGTATTCCTACCTTATTGAACACAAAAGTGACTTGCTTTGGCTAGTGGAGTGAGGGTCAACATGATATGTGTTATTTCTAAGCAGAAGGTTTAAGAGCTCTTTATTTTTCTCTCTTCCATTTTTTTTTATTTTTATTTATTTATTTTTTTTATTATTATTATTTTTTTTTCCAGTGGGTTTTGTCATACATTGATATGAATCAGCCATGGATTTACATGTATTCCCAATCCCGATCCTCCCTCCCACCTCCCTCTCCACCCGATTCCTCTGGGTCTTCCCAGTGCACCAGGCCGGAGCACTTGTCTCATGCATCCCACCTGGGCTGGTGATCTGTTTCACCATAGATAGTATACATGCTGTTCTTTTGAAATATCCCACCCTCACATTCTCCCACAAAGTTCAAAAGTCTGTTCTGTATTTCTGTGTCTCTTTTTCTGTTTTGCATATAGGGTTATCGTTATCACCTTTCTAAATTCCATATATATGTGTTAGTATGCTGTAATGTTCTTTATCTTTCTGGCTTACTTCACTCTGTATAATGGGCTCCAGCTTCATCCATCTCATTAGGACTGGTTCAAATGAATTCTTTTTAATGGCTGAGTAATATTCCATGGTGTATATGTACCACAGCTTCCTTATCCATTCATCTGCTGATGGGCATCTAGGTTGCTTCCATGTCCTGGCTATTATAAACAGTGCTGCGATGAACATTGGGGTGCACGTGTCTCTTTCAGATCTGGTTTCCTCAGTGTGTATGCCCAGAAGTGGGATTGCTGGGTCATATGGCAGTTCTATTTCCAGTTTTTTAAGAAATCTCCACACTGTTTTCCATAGCGGCTGTACTAGTTTGCATTCCCACCAACAGTGTAAGAGGGTTCCCTTTTCTCCACACCCTCTCCAGCATTTATTGCTTGTAGACTTTTGGATAGCAGCCATCCTGACTGGCGTGTAATGGTACCTCATTGTGGTTTTGATTTGCATTTCTCTAATAATGAGTGATGTTGAGCATCTTTTCATGTGTTTGTTAGCCATCTGTATGTCTTCTTTGGAGAAATGTCTGTTTAGTTCTTTGGCCCATTTTTTGATTGGGTCATTTATTTTTCTGGAATTGAGCTGCAGGAGTTGCTTGTATATTTTTGAGATTAATCCTTTGTCTGTTTCTTCATTTGCTATTATTTTCTCCCAATCTGAGGGCTGTCTTTTCACCTTACTTATAGTTTCCTTTGCTGTGCAAAAGCTTTTAAGTTTCATTAGGTCCCATTTGTTTAGTTTTGCTTTTATTTCCAATATTCTGGGAGGTGGGTCATAGAGGATCTTGCTGTGGTTTATGTCGGAGAGTGTTTTGCCTATGTTCTCCTCTAGGAGTTTTATAGTTTCTGGTCTTACATTTAGATCTTTAATCCATTTTGAGTTTATTTTTGTGTATGGTGTTAGAAAGTGTTCTAGTTTCATTCTTTTACAAGTGGTTGGCCAGTTTTCCCAGCACCACTTGTTAAAGAGGTTGTCTTTTTTCCATTGTATATCCTTGCCTCCTTTGTCAAAGATAAGGTGTCCATAGGTTCGTGGATTTATCTCTGGGCTTTCTATTCTGTTCCATTGGTCTATATTTCTGTCTTTGTGTCAGTACCACACTGTCTTGATGACTGTGGCTTTGTAGTAGAGTCTGAAGTCAGGCAGGTTGATTCCTCCAGTTCCATTCTTCTTTCTCAAGATTATTTTGGCTATTCGAGGTTTTTTGTATTTCCATACAAATTGTGAAATTATTTGTTCTAGTTCTGTGAAAAATACCGTTGGTAGCTTGATAGGGATTGCATTGAATCTATAGACTGCTTTGGCTAGAATAGCCATTTTGACAATATTGATTCTTCCAATCCATGAACACGGTATGTTTCTCCATCTGTTTGTGTCCTCTTTGATTTCTTTCATCAGTGTTTTATAGTTTTCTATGTATAGGTCCTTTGTTTCTTTAGGTAGATATACTCCTAAGTATTTTATTCTTTTTGTTGCAATGGTGAATGGTATTGTTTCCTTAATTTCTCTTTCTGTTTTTTCATTGTTAGTATATAGGAATGCAAGGGATTTCTGTGTGTTAATTTTATATCCTGCAACTTTACTATATTCATTGATTAGCTCTAGTAATTTTCTGGTAGAGTCTTTAGGGTTTTCTATATAGAGGATCATGTCATCTGCAGACAGCGAGAGTTTCACTTCTTCTTTTCCTATCTGGATTCCTTTTACTTCTTTTTCTGCTCTGATTGCTGTGGCCAGAACTTCCAACACTATGTTGAATAGTAGTGGTGAGAGTGGGCACCCTTGTCTTGTTCCTGATTTCAGGGGAAATGCCTTCAATTTTTCACCATTGAGGGTGATGCTTGCTGTGGGTTTGTCATATATAGCTTTTATTATGTTGAGGTATGTTCCTTCTATTCCTGCTTTTTGGAGAGTTTTAATCATAAATGAGTGTTGAATTTTGTCAAAGGCTTTCTCTGCATCTATTGAGATAATCATATGGTTTTTATCTTTCAATTTGTTAATGTGGTGTATTACATTGATTGATTTGCGGATATTAAAGAATCCTTGCATTCCTGGGATAAAGCCCACTTGGTCATGGTGTATGATTTTTTTAATATGTTGTTGGATTCTGTTTGCTAGAATTTTGTTAAGGATTTTTGCATCTATGTTCATCAGTGATATTGGCCTGTAGTTTTCTTTTTTTGTGGCATCTTTGTCTGGTTTTGGAATTAGGGTGATGGTGGCCTCATAGAATGAGTTTGGAAGCTTACCTTCATCTGCAATTTTCTGGAAGAGTTTGAGTAAGATAGGTGTTAGCTTTTCTCTAAATTTTTGGTAGAATTCAGCTGTGAAGCCATCTGGTCCTGGGCTTTTGTTTGCTGGAAGATTTCTGATTACAGTTTCGATTTCCTTGCTTGTGATGGGTCTGTTAAGATCTTCTATTTCTTCCTGGTTCAGTTTTGGAAAGTTATACTTTTCTAAGAATTTGTCCATTTCATCCAAGTTGTCCATTTTATTGGCATAGAGCTGCTGGTAGTAGTCTCTGATGATCCTTTGTATTTCAGTGTTGTCTGTTGTGATCTCTCCATTTTCATTTCTAATTTTGTTAATTTGGTTTTTCTCTCTTTGTTTCATAATGAGTCTTGCTAATGGTTTGTCAATTTTGTTTATTTTTTTCAAAAAACCAGCTTTTAGCTTTGTTGATTTTTGCTATGGTCTCTTTAGTTTCTTTTGCATTTATTTCTGCCCTGATTTTTAAGATTTCTTTCCTTCTGCTAACTCTGGGGTTCTTCATTTCTTCCTTCTCTAATTGCTTTAGGTGTAGAGTTAGGTTATTTATTTGGTTTTTTTCTTGTTTCTTGATGTAAGCCTGTAATGCTATGAACCTTCCCCTTAGCACTGCTTTTACAGTGTCCCATAGGTTTTGGGTTGTTGTGTTTTCATTTTCATTCATTTCTATGCATATTTTGATTTCTTTTTTGATTTCTTCTATGATTTGTTGGTTATTCAGAAGCGTGTTATTTAGCCTCCATATGTTTGAAGTTTTAACAATTTTTTTTCCTGTAATTGAGATCTAATCTTACTGCACTGTGGTCAGAAAAGATGACTGGAATGATTTCAATTTTTTTGAATTTTCCAAGACCAGATTTATGGCCCAGGATGTGATCTATTCTGGAGAAGGTTCCGTGTGCACTTGAGAAAAAGGTGAAGTTGATTGTTTTGGGGTGAAATGTCCTATAGATATCAATTAGGTCTAGCTGGTCCATTGTGTCATTTAAGGTTTGTGTTTCCTTGTTAATTTTCTGTTTAGTTGATCTATCCATAGTTGTGAGTGGGGTATTAAAGTCTCCCACTATTATTGTGTTACTATTAATTTCCTCTTTCATACTCGTTAGCGTTTGCCGTACATATTGCGGTGCTCCTATGTTGGGTGCATATATATTTATAATTGTTATATCTTCTTCTTTGATTGATCCTTTGATCATTATGTAGTGTCCTTCTTTGTCTCTTTTCACATCCTTTATTTGAAAGTCTATTTTATCTGATATGAGTGTTGCGACTCCTGCTTTCTTTTGGTCTCCGTTTGCATGAAATATTTTTTTCCAGCCCTTCACTTTTAGTCTGTATGTGTCTCTTGTTTTGAGGTGGGTCTCTTGTAGACAGCATATATAGGGGTCTTGTTTTTGTATCCATTCAGCCAATCTTTGTCTTTTGGTTGGGGCATTCAACCCATTTACATTTAGGGTAATTATTGATAGGTGTGGTCCCGTTGCCATTTACTTTGTTGTTTTGGGTTCACGTTTATACAACCTTTCTGCATTTCCTGTCTAGAGAAGATCCTTTAGCATTTGTTGAAGAGCTGGTTTGGTGGTGCTGAATTCTCTCAGCTTTTGCTTATCTGTAAAGCTTTTGAATTCTCCTTCATATCTGAATGAGATCCTTGCTGGATACAGTAATCTAGGTAGTAGTTTATTCTCTTTCATTACTTTCAGTACGTCCTGCCATTCCCTTCTGGCCTGGAGGGTTTCTATTGATAGATCAGCTGTTATCCTTATGGGAATCCCTTTGTTTGTTATTTGTTGTTTTTCCCTTGCTGCTTTTAATATTTGTTCTTTGTGTTTGATCTTTGTTAATTTGATTAATATGTGTCTTGGGGTGTTTCGCCTTGGGTTTATCCTGTTTGGGACTCTCTGGGTTTCTTGGATTTGGGTGGCTATTTCCTTCCCCATTTTAGGGAAGTTTTCAGCTATTATCTCCTCGAGTATTTTCTCATGGCCTTTCTTTTTGTCTTTTTCTTCTGGAACTCCTATGATTCGAATGTTGGGGTGTTTCACAGTGTCCCAGAGGTCCCTGAGATTGTCCTCATTTCTTTTGATCCTTTTTTCTTTTTTCCTCTCTGCTTCATTTATTTCCACCATTTTATCTTCTACCTCACTTATCCTATCTTCTGCCTCCGTTATTCTACTCTTGGTTCCCTCCAAAGTGTTTTTGATCTCATTCATTGCATTATTCATTTTTAATTGACTCTTTTTTATTTCTTCTAGGTCTTTATTAAACATTTCTTGAATCTTTTCAATCTTTGTTTCCAGGCTATTTATCTGTAACTCCATTTTGTTTTCAAGATTTTGGATCATTTTTATTATCATTATTCTAAATTCTTTTTCAGGTAGATTCCCTATCGCCTCCTCTTTTGTTTGACTTGGTGGGCATTTTTCATGTTCCTTTACCTGTTGCGTATTTCTTTGCCTTTTCATCTTGTTTAGATTGCTGTATCTGGAGTGGGCTTTCTGTATTCTGGAGGTCTGTGGTTCCTTTTTATTGTGGAGGATTAACCCAGTGGGTGGGGTTAGACGATTGGCTTGTCAAGATTTCCTGGTTAGGGGAGCTTGCGTCAGTGTTCTGGTGCGTGGAACTTGATTTCTTCTCTTTGGAGAGCAATGGAGTGCCCAGTAATGAGTTTTGAGATGGGTCTATGTGTTAGGTGTGTCCTTGGGCAGCCTGTATGTTGATGTTCAGGGCTATGTTCCTGCGTTGCTGGAGAATTTGCATGGTATGTCTTGCTCTAAAACTTATTGGTTCTTGGGTGGTGGTTGGTTTCAGTGCAGGTATGGAGGCTTTTGGACAGTCACTTATTACTTAAAGTTCCATGTAGTCAGGAGTTTTCTGGTGTTCTCAGGTTTTGGGCTTAAGTCTCCTGCCTCTGGATTTCAGTTTTATTCTTCCTGTAGTCTCAGGACTTCTCCAACTATACAGCCCTGATAAGAAAACTTCTAGGTTAATGGCTAAAAGATTCTCCCCCGTTAGGGACACCCAGAGAGGTTCACAGAGTTACATGAAGAGGAGAGGGAGGAGGGAGATAGAGATGAACAGGAGGAGAAAAAGGGGGACTCAAGAGGAGAGAGACAGATCTACGCAGCTGTCTGTTCCCAGAGTGTTCTCCATAGCCCAGTCACCTACAAGGATTCACAGAATTGGATTGGGAAGAGAAGGGGAAAGGAGGAAATAGAGGTGTTCTGAGGTAGAAAACAGAGAGTCAAGATTGGGAGAGAATAATCTTCGGTTTAAAAATAGGGCTTCTCTTCTTTTTTTTTTTTTTTTTGTAAGGTTATAGTGTATTGAAAATGAAAATTAAGGAGTAGTAGAGGAGTACTAGAGGACTTTAAAAGAAATAAGAGAAAAAGAAAAATAGAAAATAGAAGAGAAAAAGGAAAGAAAAAAAAAGAAAGAAAAAGAAAAAAAAATTTTTTTTCCCCCTAATTAAAAAATCGTAAAAGTCTGTGGAAATGAAAGTTAAGGAGTAATGGGGGAGTAATAGGGGATTTTAAAGGAAAATAAAAGAGAAGAAAGAAAAAAGAAAAAAATAAAAAAAATAAAAAAAATAAAAAAAAAAAAAGAGAAAAAAGTAAAATTATATCTAGGAGTTTCTCTGGAGCTGTTGCGGTCAGTGTGGGTTTGGCTCAGTTTCAGATAGCTCCTCGTTCCAGCTTACGCTTCTCGATATCTACAGGCCCCTCCGGTGTAGTCAGTGTTTCCTAGAGGGATTTTAATCTGTTGCACCAGTCCCTTCTGAAGCGGTTCCCTTTGTTTATTTGGCTTCTGTTTGCCGGTCTCTTCAGAGCCTCATTTCCGCCCTGACACAGGCGGGCGGAGGTGGACTCTTATTCAGGTAACTAGTTCCGTCGCTCTGCGGAGCAGGGAGGGGCTTGCGCTGCAGGGAGAGGCTGGCGCTGTGGACAGGACAGGCTTGCGCCGCGGGGATGGGCTGGGGCTGCCGGAGTGGCTGACGCTGCTTTCTCCGTCTGTGCTGCTCAGGCTCCCGGCTGTTCTATATGGAGCGCGCCCCGCGCTGTGCGAGGTTCCAGCCCTCGGGTGTTCCACAAAAGCGCGGAAGGAAAAGCTGCGCCTGCTCTCTGTGCCTTCCCCGTCAGAGCGGTCCAGGCAGCTAGGGGCTTGGTGGGCGCACTCTACCCAGGTGTGGCGCGCCCCCTCCCTTCCGCGGACCCAGTCTCAGTTTCCGCTGGCGCCAGTCGGGCGCGCGCGCCTTCCGCCCTCCGCGTCCCCAGCCCCAGTCCCCGCCCGCGCCGGTCGGGTGCCTGCGCCCTGTGTCTCGCTGCGACCTTCCCCTCCCCCCTGCCTCCTGCCTCCGGCGGGGCTGGGCCGGTCCGCAGCCTGCGAGCTCCTCTCTGGACCCTCTCGGTCTCTTTGTTCTGCGAACGGCCGGCAGTGTGTTCGGGCCAGTTAATTTACTCTCTCTCTTTTGGTCTCCCACAGTTCAAGTTGGCAACTCACAGAAGTTCCCTCCGATTGTCCTCAGGGCACTCGGGCCGGACCCTACCCCAAGCAATGCCGCCTAAGAGCTCCCGGGACGGATCTCCGTCCTTAGCTCTTTTGTCTCACTTTTTATCTTTTATATTTTGTCCTACCTCCTTTCGAAGACAATGGGCTGCTTTTCTGGGCGCCTGATGACCTCAGCTAGCGATCCGAAGTTGTTTTGCGAAGTTTGCTCTGCGTTCAGTTATTCTTTTGATGAATTTGTAGGAGAGAAAGTGGTCTCCCCCGTCCTACTCCTCCGCCATCTTGGCTCCTCCCCCTCTCTCTTCCATTTTTATAAGACTGGCATCAGCCCAGATAAAGGCTGATCCATCAGGCATGAAGGCAACATGAAGACAAGACCCACAATGGACATATAGCACGAGTTGGAAATAGATGGCTGTTGTAAGCCATTGATATTTATTACTATGGCAAAACTTAATGTGGTCTGTAAAGCTCTGAATGATTTAGTGGTTTGGTCCAAGTTCTCCAGCGTATCTCTCAAACATTTCCCCCTTTACCTGAGTAACTGCTATTTTTCTTCCAGATCCCAGCTTAAATGTCACTTCCCCCAGAAAAGTCTTTTATAACTCTCCCTTCCCCCACAACATGGGACTAATTTAGATCACCTATTATTCTACCTCATAACATCTTGTCCATTTCCTCCATATCACTCAAACTCAGTCTGTAATATTTTTTGAGCATGATTATCTGCTTGCCTCAGGAGAATGTACATTCAGAGGAGACAGAAATTATGTCTGTTGCCTGGTATACAGTAAGAACTCAATATTTTTTGATCAAAGGGGCAAATCTGACTCTAGATCACACATAAGTGAAGAAGCCAGAGATAGTCTGAGGTATCAAATGTAGAGAGATGAGTGGAAATAAAGAAGGATCCAGTGAAGAGAGGAACAGGTTGTGAGAAGTGTGGTTTATGGAGAAATGACCGAAGACAAATAGTCACGGGGAGAGTGTAACCAGGCAGAATCCTAGGAGGCCTTCCTAGAATAGACCCTCACCCATGCCTTCCACCTGCCTTTTATCTGTAGAAAAACTTTAGTGAAACAATAAATTTAATCATAGAAGTGAGAAATTAAGAGAAAGAAAGACAATAATACTTTAGCCATTAAACAAAGTCAAGGACCTTAATTCCTCCTCAAGGAGGAGCTAGTGGTAAAGAACCTGCCTGCCAGTGCAGGAGATGCAGGTTTAATCCCTGGGTTGGGAAGATCCCCTGGAGGAGGGCATGGCAACCCACTGCAGTATTCTCGCCTGGAGAATCCCAGGGACAGAGGAGCCTGGTGGGCTATACAGTCCATGAGGTCACAAAGAGTCAGACACCACTGAAGCAACTTAGCACGCATATGCATGCAAGGACTACAGTTAATATTCTGAGCCATGTCCCTTGAGCTGTTTTGCAGATACTGAAACTCCAAACCAGGTGGGAGAAGTTAACTTTATGCTGCTCACAGGCACATAGACCAATTAGAACCAGAAGGTTGATGATGCTGACTTCCAAATACCTCATGACCAACCAACCAGAAGAATGTCCAGGAGTGAATCATGTCCTACTCCTTGAACACTATAAGACTCCTCACCATCCCCTCTAGGGTGGGACACACAGTTTTGAAGGCATTATCGTGCTGTGGCCCCATTTGCCCGGCAAAGCAGTAAAGCTATTCTTTTCTACTTCATGTAAAACTCTGTCTCCATATTTGTATTTGGCACTTGACCAGAGGTTGAGTTTCTGAAACAAGAGGGCCCCTTATAAGATGCCAGTTGTCATTTCTACAGGAAGGGAGGTAGCCATTCAGGGCAAAGAGTGGACTTGCACACTAACCTTCCATCCCGTCTCTCCCCTTTCTTTCTCTCATTTTGTGATTTCCCATTTCATCAACTTGTTGAGCATCTTCTAGATGTTGAGTTATTATTAGGGATGCAGTTACTAAATAATTCAGTTCTTAGTTTCATACTGTTACGCAGCTGAAGAAGACAGGATATGAACCCAATACTTTTAAGAGTGATAGGTGAATTCTTCAAAAGAGAAATGTGGGGACTTCCCTAGTGGTCTGGTGCTTAAGAGTCCACTTGCCAATGCAGGGGACACATGTTCAACCCCTGGTCTGGAAATATCCACATGCCTTGGGGAAACTGAGCCAACATGCCTCAATTCCTCAAGCCCATATGAACTAGAGCCCACTGCAGTGAGATGCTCACGGACCACAAGTAGAGAGTAGCCCTTGCTTGCTGTGATTAGACAAAGCCCAAGGGCAGCAACCAAGACCCAGCACAACCAAAAATAATAGATAAATAGAGGAATTCAGAGGCCACGGGAAATTCCGTAGAGAAAGCTGTTTACCTTTCCTGTCTCTGCTTCTACGCTTTGTTTGCAATGCTCTCCGCTTGTCCACATTTTACCCATTCTTCACTTCAACTCAGGAAGTACTTTATTTAATAGGACCGCAATCCTGTGGTCAGAGAATTTCTTTACTAACCTACCAATCATCGTGAGAGGCTGTAGTCCAGGATCACTCAAGATAACGGTGTTTCTTTGTCTAGATCCCCTTAACCCTTATGTGAAGAATTACAGGTATTTTCATTGGGATGTTGTCAGTATACACAGGGATGGAGCGAGCTAAGAAGGTATGGGCGGGGCTCTGACAGCATCAGTTATACTTCCCCTTGCCTCATATTAAATCCCTTAACCAACCCTTCCTTCTCTTTCCCCACCCCACTGTGTTCTGATGGAACTATGTGCCTTTAGTATATTCTGCCTTATCTTGTGTGTTCATGTTTTTCTTTTACTTTCCTGTAAGCTCCTGGAGGCAGGAACCATGTCTGATTCATCTTTTTATCCTCCCCATGGCTTAACAGAGGTCCTGTCACAGAGAATCTATTTACTCAATAAATGTTCACAAAATTGTATTGTGGGGGATACCACTGCTCCCCAGGGCACTATTAAGTCAGGTCCATTCTTTTCTAACATCATGAAAAGATATTATCACAACATTGTCATTGATTCAGAGAACCCATCTCCAGAATTTTATCTATTAAAAATTTTTCAATTTTAATCAAAGGAATATACATACATAGTGATGAGTCATATAATACAGACACACTTATTGACAAAAAGTGACAGCTTTTCACCCTACCTGCAGTCTTCTCTCCAGAGGTAACTTTATTTCTATTTATTGCCACCAAAACTAAATAATACACTTAGATCTCTATTTTTTGGTCTATCTGCTGCAGGCAATTTTTAATCTCTTCTTTTCTATGAAAGATGAGAATTTAGTTCAGGTAAAGAATACTCCCCCTTCTATCCTTCTCCTCCCAATAGTTAGTCATTTGCTTTTAGTTCCTTAAAAATTACCTTTGTTACTTTCTATAATATAGTTTAAATGCTATTCTCTATCCTCCCATTTCTTATTTCATCAGTGTTATTTTCCTGCATTCTTTGTGAGAGGACATTACTGCTTCCTTTCCTTTTTCCTTCTGTCTCAGCTTACCCTCCTATCTCCCATCCCCTGACTGCTTCCCTGCTATTTTCATATTGCCAAGATGGTTAACAGCTACATCCTGTTCTTCAAACACAGTCAGATTCTTCGCCAATAGGTTGACACTAAAAACTAAACACAAACCAGTATCCTCATTACTACGATGACTTAATTATCATTCATGCCTGGACCAAGGGTTGAATTACAACTACATGTTTTTCTCTGTCAATCTAAAGTCACAGCCCTTGGATTGTTCAAATAAGAATGACAAAAGCATTGAGGTTTAAAGATTTCCTATTCTTAACATCAGTTTGTTTAAAATCATGCCACATTTAATTAGTTTGATATTTATAACATGACTTTCTTATAATTTTTAAAGCCTGGAGTTTCTAATTGCCCCTTTAACTTCTTGCCAAAAACATGCTGTTCCTTTATTGTGTCTTCAGCTTTTCCATTCTGTCTATTACCGAGTGTATTTCTCTGGTACACCCCCTCTTCTAACACCTCATGAAGGGAATGGGACACTCTGCCTGCCATGATGAACCACACGCTTCTCTCCATTTTTGAAATTTATTTTAAAATATATTGTGGGCTTCCCTGGTGGTCCAGCGGTTAAGAGTCCACCTGCCAATGCGGGGGTCACAGGTTCGATCCCTGGCCTAGGAAGATCCCACCTGCTGTGGAGCAACTAAATCTGTGTTCCACAGCTACCCGGCCTGCGTGCTGCAACGGCTGAAGCCCACAAGCCCTGGAGCCTGTGCTCTGCAACAAGAGAAGCCACTGCAATGAGAAGCCCATGCATCACAACTAGAGAGTAGCCCCTGCTCTCTCCAACTAGAGAAAGCCCTAACACAGCAAGGATGACTCAGCACAGCCAACAATAAATAAATAAAAAATCGTAAAATATAGTGTTATTAAGTTTGATTGTGACCAAGAATGATTACAGGTTCTGAATGATTCTCATGCCATATTACTATTCTCTCTTGTTGGATCTTCTCATATTTTCAGTTCTGATTTTCTTTGCACCTTCATTTTCTTATCAATAAAGAAGGGATATTCCATCAATAAAATGGGGATAAAGAAATTTAAATGATATCACAGGAAAAATGACTAGAAAGTGTAAGTCTTTGCCTTTTTTTGTGGGGAAAAGATCTGTACACAAAAGTTTTATACAAATTGTAAGTAAGAGCTATACATAAGATTATTATGCTTACAGGAAAATAATAATATATTGGTAGAATGCTCCCTGGGAATAGCATAGAATCGTTGTAAAGTATGCATCATGTTTATTATTACCACTATTGTGGTAGTAGCCATTAATTTATGATTCTATATGGTGTTCCTTGATTTGGTCCTTTTTTTCTATCTAGTTTTAAAAATTTCTATTGGAATACAGTTGCTTTACAATGTTGTGTTAGTTTCAGGTGTATAGCAAAGTGAACCAGTTATATATATATACATATATCCACTCTTTTTTTTTAAAGATTCTTTTCCCATATAGACCATTACAGAATATTGAATAGAGTTCCCCATGCTGTACAGTAGATTCTTATTATCTATTTTATTGTATATGTCAATCCCAACCTCTCATTTTATCCCTCCACACCCCCTTATCCTCTGGTATTGGTCCTTGATATCAGTGTCAGGACCACGACTTTCCAGTGACTGAGGGCAGAGGCTGGAGCCTCAAGTAAGCTTTGATGCTGAACCACAGCCTGACCTTGGAGGGTGCAAATGTTCTCTCCTACTTCTCAGCTCTAGTGAAATGTCCATGTGCAAAGTTGCATGTATGGAGGAGAATTCCTGCACTGTTATGGGCTTTCTTCATCTCGAAGGGAGCAGAGATCTCATTAAATCCATCAGATCTCATCCTCAGTTCTGAAGCCAACCTGGCAACTTGAAAATTAGAATGATTTGGAGGTTACTGCCCGCTATCCCTTCCAGTTTCAGCTTAAAGGTCACTTTCTTAGGGAACTCCTTCCCAACTCCATAGACTAGGTTAACTCCCCTTGCAGCACACTCTCTGAATGGTCAGGCCCTTTTCCCTTGTGAAGAGCAGGTACTCAAATCAAACTTGTTTAAGCAGAGAGGGAGTTTCTTGAGTCACATAGTAAGAAGACTGTGGCCCTCATGGATAGAACTATGGTGGATATGGGGGCTGAAGTTCTGTCATGCGTTTTGTCTGTCTTCCATCTCTCCTTACCTTAATTGTTACTACTGTCTCTTCCTCTTCCTCCTTTTCTTCCCCCGCCCCCATCCACTTCCTCCTCTTTTTTTAATGTCTATTCATTTATACATTTATTAATCTCCACTTACTCTAAATCAGAAGACATACTAAGTGCTGAGGGATCCCAAGATGAATAAAACAATATATTCTTGCCCTTAATCAGCTCTCAGTTTGAGTTTTATTTGCAAAAATGTAGTATTTTAAGCCATCACTAATTCTTGATTAAAGTAGGCACTTATTCATAACTGAAACCAAAGGCTTAGACGGGATAGAGAAATGGTACAACAGAGGTGGGAATGGGCAGGAGACAGGAGCACTAGAAAGACAGGAAAAGGAAATTAGGGCACAATTCTGGTCATGGGAGTTAGAGACTCATTCAGAGTCTGGATCTGCCAACTACCATCAGTGCAAACAATTTTTTTGTGCAATTAGTATGTATTTTATAATTAAAAAAATGTAATTGCCAAAAGCATTCCTTGTTTCAGAGTTTTGAAGATCAGATGAGAACACTGATCAAAGTCCACAACACAGAGCTTTTTACTGGGAAACTCAACTAGTATGCATGCTCAGTCGATAAGTCATGTCCAACTCTTTGCAACCCCATGGTCTATAGCCGGCCAGACACCTCTGTCCATGGGATTTTTCAGGCAAGGATATTGGAGTGGGTTGCCATTTCCTTCTTCACTCCTTCTCTTTAAAATTTTTTAAAATTTTATTTATTTATTTTTGGCTACTCTGGGTCTTCTTTGCTTTGAGAGGGTTTTCTCTAGTTGTGGCAAATGGGGGCTACTCTCTAGCTGTGGTCCATGAGCTTTTCATTGTGGTGGCCTCTCTTGTTGCAGCACGTGGGCTCTAGGGCACACGGGCTTCAGGAGTTTTGGCGCATGGGCTTAGTTGCTCTATGGAATGTGGGATCTTTCCGGACCAGGAATTGAACCCGTGTCCCCTGCATTGACAGGCGGATTCTTAACCATCAGACCATCAGCAAAGTCCTCCTCCTCTTTTTCTTTCCTTCCTTCCAGCTTCTTTCCCTCCTTTCTCCCTTTTGGTGTTTTATACCACTGAAGTTCTAGTTTACAGTAACCTCAGAGCCCACAGTCACAGAGGCAGTAAGTACATCATTCTCCCAGAACCATGTGTCAAACTGGAGAAGATGCCATTTCTCATATCAATTGGTTGTCCTTGTACCAATTATTGTAACCAGGGGGATGGGGTATTTGTACTTGGCTTGACTGCCTAGTTCACATGTTTACTTCAAACCACCTAGAAGAATGTTTTCTTGTCAGAAAGATGGGTTCTGTCCAAGGAAGGGAGGAAGGATGCCGAACATATAACACAACAGTAACCATTTCCATCAGCCCCAGTGCTTGCTAGCCTAGGGTTCCCTTACTTGCATAAGCCTTTTGAAAATTTGCAAAAATAAGCTGCTTAATTAATTTATGGCTGCTCTGGGTCTTCATTGCCACATGGAGGCTTTCTCTAGTTGTGATGAGTGGGGGCTACTCTTCGCTGGGGTGCATGGACTTCTTTTTTTTCTGATTTATATGTTTTTTATTGAAGCGTAATTGCTTTACAGAATTTTGTTGTTTTCTGTCAAACTTCAACATGAATCAGCCGTAGGTATACATATATCCCCTCCCCTTTGAATATCCCTCCCATCTCCCTCCCCATCCCACCCCTCTAGGTTGATTTGCATTTCTCTAGTAATGAGTGATGTTGAGCTTCTTTTCATGTGTTTGTTAACCGTTTGTATGTCTTCTTTGGAGAAATATCTGTTAAGGTCTTTTCCCCACTTTTTGATTGGGTTGTTTGTTTTTCTGATATTGAGTTGTATGAGCTACTTGGATATTTCGGAAATTAATCCTTTGTCAGTTGTTTCATTTGCTATTATTTTTTTTCCCATTCTGACGGTTGTCTTTTCACCTTGCCTATAGTTTCCTTTGCTATGCAAAAGCTTTTAAGTTTAATCAGGTCTCACTTGTTTACTTTTGTTTTTATTTCCATTACTCTAAGAGGTGGGTCATAGAGGATCTTGCTTTGATTTATGTCATCCAGTGTTCTGCCTATGTTTTCCTCTAAGAGTTTTATAGTTTCTGGTCTTACATTTAGGTCTCTAATCCATTTTGAGTTTATCCTTGTGTATGGTGTTAGGAAGGGTTCTAATTTCATTCTTTTACATATAGCTGTCCAGTTTGCCCAGCACCATTTATTGAAGAGGCTGTCTTGGCCCCTTTGTATATTCTTGTCAAAAATAAGGTACCCATAAGTGCATGGGTTTATTTCTGGCCTTTCAATCTTGTTCCATTGGTCTATATTTCTGTTTTTGTGTCAGTACCATACTGTCTTGATAACTGTAGCTTTGTAGTATAATCTGAAGTCAGGAAGGCTGATTCCTCCAGCTCCATTTTTCTTTCTCAAGACTGCCTTCGCTATTTGGGGCCTTTTGTGTTTCTATATGAATTGTTCTAGTTCTGTGAAAAATGCCATTGGTAATTTGATAGGGATCGCATTGAATCTGTAGATTGTGTTTGGTAGTATAGTCATTTTCACAATATTGATTCCTTCCAGGAACATGGAATATCTCTCCATCTGTTTTTGTCATCTTTGATTTGTCTCATTAGTGTCTTATTATTTTCTGTTTACAGTTCTTTTGTCTCCTTGGGTAAGTTTATTCCTAGATATTTAATTCTTTTTGTTGCACTGGTGAATGGGATTGATTCCTTAATTGTTCTTTCTGATTTTTCATTGTTAGTATATAGAAATGCAAGTGATTTCTGTGTATTGATTTTGTATCCTGCAACTTTGCTAAATTCACTGATTAGCTCTAGTAATTTTCTGATACTATCTTCAGGGTTTTCTATGTACAGTATCATGTCATCTGCAAACAGTGAGAACTTTACTTCTTTTCCTATCTGGATTCCTTTTATTTCTTTTTCATCTCTGATAGCTGTAGCTAGGACTTCCAAAACTATGTTGAATAATAGTGGCTAAAGTGGACACCCTTGTCTTGTTCCTGATCTTAGGGGGAATGCTTTCAGTTTTTCACCTTTGAGAATAATGTTTGCTGTAGGCTTATCATATATGGCTTTTACTATATTGAGGTAGGTTCCTTCTATGCCCAGTTTTTGAAGAATTTTAATCATAAATGGGTGCTGAATTTTGTCAATAAAATGCAATAGGTGCATTTTTTGCATCTATTGAGATTATCATATGGTTTTTATCTTTCAATTTGTTAGTATGGTGTATCACACTGATTGAGTTGCATATTTTGAAGAATCCTTGCATCCCTGGAATAAACCCAGCTTGATCATGGTGTGTGAGCTTTTTGATATGTTGCTGAATTCTGTTTACTAAAATTTTCTTGAGGATTTTTGCATCTATGTCCATAAGTGACATTGGTCTGTAGTTTTCTTTTTTTGTGTTGTCTTTGTCTGGTTTTGATATCAGGGTGATGGTGGTCTTGTAGAATGAGTTTGGAAGTGTTCCTTCCTCTGCAATTTTCTGAAAGAGTTTTAGAAGGATAAACATTAGCTCTTCTCTAAATATTTGATAGAATTCTCCTGTGAAGCCATCTGGTCCTGGGCTTTTGTTTTTTTGGGAGATTTTTTATCACAGCTTCAATTTCAGTGCTTGTAATTGGGTTGTTCATAATTTTTATTTCTTCCTGGTTTAGTCTTGGGAGATTGAACTTTCTAAGAATCTGTCCATTTTTTCCAGGTTATCCATTTTATTGCCAGATAGTTCATAATAGTCTCTTATAATCCTTTGTACTTCTGTATTGTCTGTTGTAACCTCTCCTTTTTTATTTCTAATTTTGTTGATTTATTCTTCTCTCTTTTTTTCATGATGAGTCTGGCTAAAGATTTGTCAATTTTGTTTATCTTCTCAAAGAACCGACTTTTAGTTTTTTAATTTTTACTATTATTTCTTTCATTTCTTTTTTGTTTATTTCTGCTCAGATCTTTATGATTTCTTTCCTTCTACTTATTTTTGGGCTTTTTTGTTCTTTTTCCAGCTGTTATAGGTGTAAAGTTAGGTTTTCTATTCAATGTTTTTCTTGTTTCTTAAGGTAAGATTGTATTGCTATCAGCTTCCCTCTTAGAGCTCCTTTTGCTGCATCCCATAGGTTTTGAGTTGTCATGTTTTCATTGTCATTTGTTTCTAGAAATTTTTTGATTTCCCTTTTGATTTCTTCAGTAACCTGTTGGCTATTTAGAAACATGCTGTTTAATCTCCATGTGTTTGTGTTTCTTACAGTTTTTTTCTTGTAATTGATATCTAGTCTCATAGTGTTGTGGTCGGAGAAGATGCTTGATGTGATTTCAATTTTCTTAAATTTACTGAGGTTTCTTAAATTTAATAAATTTCAAGTTTCTTAAATTTACTGAGATTTGTGACCCAAGATATGGTCTATCCTGGAGAATGTTCCATGGGCACTTGAGAAGAAGGTGTATTCTTCTGCATTTGGATGGAATGTCCTGAAGATATCAATGAGATCCAGCTCATCTAATGTATCATTTAAGGCTTGTGTTTCCTTATTAATTTTCTGTTTTGATGACCTGTCCATTGGTGTGAGTGGGGTGTTAAAGCCTCCTACTATTACTGTGTTACTGTCAATTTCTCCTTTTATGTCTGTTAGTGTTTGTCTTATGTATTAAGGTGCTCCTATGTTGGGTGCATAGATATTTACAGTTGTTATGTCTTCCTCTTGGATTGATCCCTTGATCATTATGTAGTGTCCTTCCTTATCCCTTGTAATATTCTTTGTTTTAAGGTCTATTTTGTCTGATATGAGGATTGCTACTTCAGCTTTCTTTGGCTTCCCATTTGCATGGAATATATTTTTCCATCCTCTCACTTTCAGTCTATATGTGTCTTGAAGTCTGAAGTGGGTTTCTTATAGACAGCATATATATGGGTCTTGTTTTTATATCCATTCAGCCAGTCTGTGTCTTTTGGTTGGAGCATTTAATCCATTTACATTTAAAGTAATTATCAATACATGTGTTCCTATTACCATTTTGTTAATTGGGATTGATTTTGTAGATCCTTTTTCTTCTGTTGTATTTCTTGACTGTATAAGTCCCTTTATTTGTTGTAAAACTGGTTTGGTGGTACTGAATTCTCTTAACTTTTGCTTGTCTGAGAAGTTTTTTATTTCTCCATCAATTTTGAATGAGTTCCTTGCCAGGTATAGTAATCTTGGTTGTAGATTTTTCCCTTTCAGTACTTTAAATATATCCTGCCATTCCCTTCTGGCCTGCAGAGTTTCTGCTGAAAGATCAGCTGTTAAGTGTATGGGGTTTCCCTTGTATGTTACTTGTTGCTTCTCCCTTGCTGCTTTTAATATTCTTTCTTTATGTCTAGTCTTTGTTAGTTTGATTAGTATGTGTCTTGGCATATTTCTCCTTGCGTTTATCCTGTATGGGACTCTTTGTGCCTCTTGGACTTGATTGACTATTTCCTTTTCCCTGTTTGGGAAATTTTCAACTATAATCTCTTCAAAAATTTTCTCATACCCTTTCTTTTTCTCTTCTTCTTCTGCTGCTGCTGCTGCTAAGTCGGTTCAGTCGTGTCCGACTCTGTGTGACCCCATAGACGACAGCCCACCAGGCTCCCTTGTCCCTGGGATTCTCCAGGCAAGAATCTTCCCTTTAATTTGAGTGTGGTGCATTTGATATTGTCCCAGAGGTCTCTGAGACTATCCTCAGTTCTTTCCATTCTTTTTACTTTATTCTGCTCTTTCGAAGTTATTTCCACCACTTTATCTTCCAGCTCACTGATTCATTCTTCTGCTTCAGATATTCTGCTATTGATTCCTTCCAGAGTATTTTTAATTTCAGTAATTGTGTTGTTTGTCTCTGTATGTTTATTCTTTAATTCTTCCAGGTCTTTGTTAATTGATTCTTGCATTTTCTCCATTTTGTTCTCAAGGTTTTTCATCATCCTTACTCTCATTATTCTGGATTCTTTTTCACATAGTTTGCCTGTTTCCTCATTTATTTAGACTTCTGTGTTTCTAGTTTGTTCCTTCATTTGTACAGTATTTCTCTGCCTTTTCATTATTTTCTTTTAACTTATTGTGTTTTAGGTCTCCTTTTCCCAGGCTTCAAGGAAAGTTGAATTCTTTGCTCGAAGGTTGAATTCTTTCTTCCTTTCAGTTTCTACCCTCCTAAGGTTGATCCCGTGGTTTGTGTAAGCTTCCTTTAGAGTGAAATTTGTGCTGAGTTTTTGTTTGTTTGCTTGTTTTTCCTCTGATGGGCAAGGCTGAGTGAGGTGGTAAATCCTGTCTGCTGATGATTTGGTTTGTATTTTTGTTTTGTTTGTTGTTTAGATGAGGCGTCCTGCACAGGGTGCTATGGTGGTTGGGTGATGCCGGGTCTTGTATTCAAGTGGTTTCATTTGTGTGAGTTCTCACTGTTTGATACTCCCTAGGGTTAGTTCTGTGGTTGTCTAGGGTCTTGGACTCAGTACCCCCACTCCAAAGGCTCTCTTACTCCTATCCAATCAGTAAATGCAGCCAACTCTGCCTTCAAAATACATCCAGAATCCAGCCCCTTCTGGTCCAAGCCACCAACACCTCTAGCCTGGATTACTGCAACAGCTTCTGCTGTTGGCCCCTTCAATCTGTCTTCAATGTGGCAGCTCTGAGATCCTCAGAAAATAGGGCTTGAATGCCTGGAGGCTGTGGCCGAGCCAAAGCCAAACATCCTGTGAATCCTAGTTCCTTTTCCACTTCGCATGGACTTCTTACTGTGGTGGCTTCTCTTGATGCAGAGCCTTCCCTTGTTGCAGAGCATGAGCTCTAGGCATGCAGGCTTAGTGGATACAACTTGCCAACTCTAGAGTACATGGGCTTCAGTAGCTGTGATGTATGGGCTTGGTTGCCTGTGGCATGTGAGATCTTCGCGAACCAGGGATTGAACCCATGATTCATGTCTGTGTCTGCTCTGACTTGCTCTCTCCATTGCATTTCCTTCAGACTGAGTAGCACTGGAGAAACTGTGGGCAGTTTTCTGTAACTAAGTAGAAGTTAAGTCAGGGATGCATTTTAGTTTGAGCTTAATGAGATATATTTATGTAGCTTGCAGTGCCTTATGTATACAGTTAAACTATTGCTAGCAATCCCATGATAAAAATGGCTTTCATGTGTACTTCTACTGCCTACTGTGACAACTCACAGGTGATGTGGCATGACGGTGCAAAGCCAGGACTGAATCCATATTAAAAATGTCCCCTTTAGTACCTGGCGCCAGAATTATATGGGTAATGAATGAGAAACCAAGTTTGAAATGTGCACTGATAAAAGCTCTTCTATAAAAGAGTCTTCCAAATCTTATAACTCACATATGAAAGCAACTTGATAGAAATCTTCCAACTTAGGACAAACAGTTTTTAAAATTTACCGAACATGCCAATAAAAAATGATGATGCTTAAAGAAACAATTAAGAAATAAATTTTAATCAACCATCCTAGAAGAAGTACTAAATTAGCTTTCTAGTCTCTCTGTAGAAAATTATACAAAATTGTCTTCATACAAAGAAGCAACCAAAGAGTTTGAGGTGAAATACATGGAGAAAGAAATATACATTTTTCCCCTGGATTTTGTGGTTTGTGGCATTTGTCAGTTTTTAAAAATTTGTAATTTGTTGTGATTTCTCTACTCATTCTTAGTGTATACTTGCCTTTTGCTATGGAGACGGTGGTGCAACATAACATTTATTGAGTCTATTTCTCTGCCATACACTGATTTTTGCTTTGGTTCAGAATTTATTTTTCAATTTACATATACTGTTTTTTAAAAGATTTTTTAAAAATGTGGACCATTTTTAAAGTCTTTACTGAATTTGTTACAATATTACTTCTGTTTTATGTTTTAGCTTTTTGGCCATGAGGCATGTGGGATCTTAGCTCCCTGATTGATCCCGCACCCCTTAAATTGTGAGGCAGATTCTTAACCACTGGATCTCCAGGGAAGTCCCTACATATGCTTTTATGCTGCATAGTTCTGTGAGTTTGACACATACTAGATATTTACTTTTGTATCTGGCTCTGTATTCGTAGTTTTGTACTTTTTTAAGAGGACATTCCTTCCTCCCCGAATTATATAAACTTCCAGCCCCACAAAATTTGGATTTATTTTACTCAATTCCTTGTTTATTATCTAGCTTTCTTGTTAGACTCTACGCTTGCTCATTGTCTGTTTTTCTCATGGCCCTTAAGCCAGCATCTACGATAGTGCCTGGCATGTAGAAGAAGGTGTTCAATGTGTGTATTAGGGAAATTGTGGGAATAGCAGTTCTCAGCAAACCCCTCAGTCCTGGGACGTATGCAGTCCCTGTTGCAAGGAGTTTGGCATTGCTTGGGCCACTGTAACTTGTGCTCCCAGGAATATCTACCAATGTTTCTGTGGTCCCCTAGGTTGCTGTACTTTCTTATTCTCTTCTGCTATTTTTCTACCAATAGGGTTCAATATCCACACATCATGGCTATTGTTTCGAGCCTTAGTTTGCAAGATTGGAATTATACCTTGGCCCTTTTTTCTGAGTTTCTGAAAACTCCAGGAGATAGTGAAGGATGAGGAAGCCTGGCATGTTGCAGTTCATGGGGTCTCAAAGTCGGGCACGGTGTAGCAACTGAACAACAAAGGGTTCAATATCCACATCTTAGGGCTATTTCCTCCAGCCTTAGTTTGCAATACTGGAATCACACCTTGGTCCTTCTTCCTGAATTTGTGCTCATGCCATTTAGGGTCCCAGTTTCCTGTTTCTAATACATGTTCTCTGTGGAGGTCCAGACTTAGGGAACTTTTTTGGACTTACCATTTCTTGGATCAATGATTAATTAATTCCTTGAACAAATTTTTCTTGTACACTACGTGCAGATAGTGTGCTTAGGTGGACAAAACGAAAATTATCCTTGACTCCACAGATCTTTCAGTCTAAACTAGGCTGGCTGAGAAGAGAGAGGGAGAGAGGAAACAAGTAACTAAACTGATAAATGAATCAATTAAAAGTTATGATAAGTGCTGTAAGACAACAACCAGATCTTCCCTGGTGGTCCAGTGGTTAAGAATCCACTTAACAATGCAGGGGACATAGGTTTGATCCCTGGTCCGGGAAGATCTGCAGGGCAACTAAGCTCATGTGCCACAGTCATTGACCCCACGCTCTAGCTATCCCTTGAGCCATGACTACTGAAGCCTGAGTGCTCTAGAGACTGAGCTCCGCAACAAGAGAAACTATCACAGTGAGAAGGACTAGCAGTGCAGCTGGAGAGTAGCCCCCACTCACTGCAACTAGAGAAAACCTGCATGCAGCAACCAAGACGCAACACAGCGCCCTCCAAAAAAAAAATCACAGTAACCATGGGACTGACATAAAGAATAATTGAGAAAAAAGGGGGAGTGGCCAAAGACAGTGACTCTGAATAGGGTCTCTGGCCCTGAGACCTAAGGGATGAGAAGATGTCAGCCACAAGGCCAGTGGAGAAACCACATTCTGGACAGAGGGAGCAAGCTGCACGAAGAGATCTAGGCAGGAAAGGACCTCGTGGATCTCAGGAACTGATTAAGGCCAGTTGGGAGAGAACAGTGTTGGAGAGGAGATGAGGTTGCAGGGAGGGGCTAGAAGGTGTAGGGCATTTAGACCTTGATAAAGACTTTCACAGTAAGACTTTTAAGGGCTTATGCAGGGAAGAGGCTTGATAAGATTTATATTTTGAGGAGATCCTTCCTCCTGCTTAGGAAAGAATGTGTTTAGTCTCTACGTCATGTCCAACTCCTTTGCGACCCCATAGACTGTAGCCTGCCAGGCTCCTCTGTCCACGGGATTTCCCAGGCAAGAATACTGGAGTGGGGGGTACCATTTCCTTCTCCAGGGAGCCTACCCTACCCAGGGATTGAACCCGTGTTTCCTGCATTAGCAGGCCACCTTTACCACTGAGACACCTTTAGGAGAGAATAGGGCTGCCCCAACGCACCACCCAGGGGGTACCCTTTATATAGACTCCACTGTGAATGGTACCCCTTGGGCTTGGATCCTGGCAGTAGCCCTTCTACAAAGGCAGAAGTGGGAGGGGAAGAACATTTCAGACAGAGGTTTTCGCCCCAGGCTGCATGCTACACTCCCCTGTGGCAGGAGGTGGGGGCTGGTTTCTAAAGAACACTGATGCTCAGCTGCTTCTCTGCCCCAAGGCTATTTAAACAGAACCTGTGGGATGGGGCCCAGGCATCAATGTGCAGCCAGTGTTGAGAACCACTGCTTTGGGAGGTAGTCATGGCAGCCCGGGCAGGAGTTGATGACCATCTGGACCAGAATAGTGGTGATAAAGATTAGAATTTGGGATGCATTTTTGAATAGGATAGACAGGCTCAGCTAAATGTGGGGAGGTTGTGGATGAGAAGAAATGAGGATTATTCCCAGGTTTCTGGCTTGGGCGACTGTTAGCAATAGTTCTCTAACTCTAGCATGCTTCAGAAACACATGGAAAGCTTGTCAGAATGCAGATTGCTGAACCCTGCCTTCAGAGTCTCTGATGTTGGGTGGGGTTTGTTGTTTTTTTCGTCGCCAAGTTGTGTCCATCTCTTTGTGACCTCATAGACTACAGCACACCAGGCTTCCCTGTCCTTTAACTGTCTGCTGAAGTTTGCTCAAATTCGTATCCATTGAGTTGGTGATGCCATCCAACCATCTCATCCTCTGTCCCCCTGCTTCTCTTCCTGCCCTCAATCTTTCCCAGCATCAGGGTCTTTTCCAATAAGTCAGTTCTTCATATCAGGTGGCCAGAGTACTGGAGCTTTAGCTTTAGCATCAGGGCTGATTTGTTTAGGATTGACTGGTTTGACCTCCTGGTAGTCTGAGGGATCCTCAAGAATCTTCTCCAAGACCACAGTTTGAAAGCATCAATTCTTCAGTGCTTTAACCTTCTTTACGGTCCAACTCTCACATCTGTACATGACTACTGGGTGGGGTTTGACAATTTGCCTTTTGAATAGGTTCCCAGATGGTATTGTCAATCCAGGGGCCACATTTGAGCCCAAGAGGAGAGCTTTTAAAATGCCCGATTAGCATCTATGTATCAGTCACCAGGCAGAAATGCCAAGGACAGCTGTGACAGGGTCGCCTTCTCACCATTCCACGTCACCCTCCAGTCCAGCTGGCTATGGAGAGGCATAATGTTGGGACTATGATGACACTTCTGTCAAGCCTCTCCCTCTTTCCCCATCAATTGCCTTCAAGTCTCTGATTTTTGTCAGATTTGAAGACTCATGGGGTTTTTTTTTTTGGCTGTTCTTGTTTTCTCATCATTCCATTGTGATACGAAGAAACTAAGAAGCTCAATGAAATAATAAAATGCTATGTTGTTGTTATACATAAAAAATACATCATCAGGCCACATACCAATTATTTAAATTAGGATCCAGACACCAGTATTTTGGAACCACTTGGGAACTGATTTAATACATTTAAGTCTGGCAGGCCCCAGATTGTGAGTTAGTTGGTTTGGGGTAGGACTTGGAAACCAATATATTTTAAAAACTCCCTCAGGATTCTTCTAATCACATGTCATCAACTTTGGGAACCAGAGGACCAGGTAGGCGGTGATGTCAAGTTCTGATATAGGTACAGATATTCTAACTTTCCACCATGATTTCAGAAGTCATCCACTTCAGGGGAGATAGCCGTCACTGCCCTTGACAAATGAGGTTCTCGAAATATCTAGACCAAAAGACAAAGCTCCTTCTTTTTGCTTTCTTGCTATAAACACATGATGTACAATTCCCAGGGAATCAGCTGTTAACTCAGCCCCCATGAAAATACAATAAAACGTGTCGTTATTTAGAAATAGCTCTGCCCCATTGTTCTGGGCCTAGCACGGTGCTAGAGTCACAATAAGCATTAAATATATATTTATTGATCAAATGAACTACATTATGAAAATGAAAACTTTATGAAAATGGAAAAAGCTGAGGAGATTTGGAGCTTTAAATATTAGCACTCACCCGCGAGTTCCTTAAATCTCAAAGCTGGTTGTGAAACTGAGGATTTAAATTTTTTATTTTTTGGCTTTGTGGCATGTGGGATCCTAATTCCCTGACTAGGAATCAAACCAGTCTTAACCACTGGACTGCCAGGGAAGTTCTGAAACTGAGGACTTTGATGTGGGTCCAGTTGTAACCCACTCAAGGGAAGTCAGCATCCACATAGCAGCTTCTAGGCCAGGAGGAAACAGACATGTTTACAACACCCATGAGGAGTTGCAGGAGCTGTCTTGTCAGAAAGAACACATCTTGGAGGTACCTCCAGTGTAAGAGGCCAGGTGCCGCATGTGTTTTCCATCAAGGCATTCATATGATGTAGCTAATGATTCACAAGCACCATCCAGGTTATGCAAGAAATGTCACTCCTCTTTATTTTCTTAAATTCCGTGCTGAGCCAGCAATCTGCTTAGCTGGTGGGAAGCTCTATGTTATCTTTACTGAAAGTCACTTTACTCTTCTGACTTTCCCTGAAGGCATGGGGTTTTAGGTAGAGTAAGGTGGCTCAGTGGTAAATAATCCACCTGCCAATGCAGGAGATATGGGTTCGATCCCTGGGTCAGGAAGATCCCCTGGAAAAGGAAATGGCAACCCACTCCAGTATTCTTGCCTGGGAAATCCCATGGACAGTGGAGCCTTGCAGACTACAGTCCACAGGATCGCAAAAGAGTTGGACATGACTTAGCAACTAAACAACAGCAAATGTATTTGGGGAGGTTCTTTCTAATCTTAGTCCATACTCTTCATCTGGAATAATAAGCCCAAATGGCACCTTGAAATTGGGACATTCAACTTCCATTTTGTGCCTTCACATGAAAATCTTCATTGGGGTTGAAAGTCTGTTGTTGTTCAGTCGCTAACTCTTGTCTGACTCTTTGCAAACCCACAGACTGCAGCACACAAGGCTTCCTTGTCCTTCACTGTCTCCTGAAGTTTGCTCAAATTCATGTCCACTGAGTTGGTGATGCTATCCAACCATCCTATCCTCTGCCACCCTCTTTTCCTCTTGCCTTCAATCTCTCCCACCATCTGGGTCTTTTCCAATGACATGGCTCTTCGCCTCAGGTGGCCAAAGAGCTTATTAAATCCTAAAAGATGAAAGTCTGGGGGTGTTCAAAGCCCAGCCCCCCCGATGTACCACATGAAGTTCTACCAAGTCTTTCAGGCTCTATGGGGATGTGGATTGGTAATCCCACTACTGAGGATCCCATCTCTTTCTTGTTGTGCTGGAATCTCTCTCCTTCAGCATTTCCTCTTATTCATCATCCTCCCATCCTCCTCCAGAATGGCCAACATCATCTTCTCTGTGATTTGAGGTTTTCACAAAGGCCAAAGAGAGATGTTTCTTTTAGGAGCTTTAACTTTCTTCTCTGCAAGCACTTTGAAGAAAAAGATAACAAGAGAATGGCTGCCTTAGACTAAGAGAGGAAGAAGTTCACATTCCAAAGCACAAAACGCACTTTTGTTCTTGCAATTCTTCAACACATTAACATCTCAATAAATTATCTTGCCACAATGGTAATTCGGAATAGTATGTATCACCTGGCATCAAACCATTCTAGATGTCAATGTGGTGAAATTCTCCAGGGTTTCTGAGGCTATGTGCACGGGGGTGGGGGGCTGAAGAGGGCATCACCCCCAGGTCTCCTTGACCATGTCAGTGAGGAGGTCTCTGCTTACTTGGGAAACTTCTTGCAAAGACAGTGGTCACAAGTCTTCACAGGTAAATGTCTGCACAGCTCTGTGGAATGTTCTGGAGCCTTTCTTTTAGCATTAGATGGGCATTTCATCAGAACATCACTTACTAGTCAGAGGCATTCCTATTTGAAGGCACTATAATCTAATTCTCTCCACCAAATAGACCAGATTACCCTAATGAATCTCTCTAAAGGGAAGATTTATCCTAAGTTGAGTGTTATTAGTAAATCTGGCCCCAATAAACATTTCCTGGGTGTCTACTGGTGTCAGCTGCCGGGGACTCAAGAAGAGAAAGATGTTCAGGGAACTCAGTTTAAGGGAGAAATAGCAACTTAATTTTTAAAATATGAGGTGATAAAATATGGATAAAAGGCTCTGGGAGCATAGTGGGAGAGCCAATAGAAAATTCATAGAAGAAATGACCTTTGAGCTGGGTTGTGAAGGACACAGGAATATTTTTCAGGTGGGGATGAGAGAGAGGACCTTCCAGGAAGAAGGACAGCCAGAACAAATAGACCACAGCAGAGCTTTGCTTACACATGTGGTGGGGTGTGTGCCTTTGTGTGCACCTGCGTGAGCACTGGGGAATGAGAAGGAGCTGGTTGGAGCTGGTTTTGAGGAGGAGAGCAGGAAGCCTAAGAAATGTCTCAAAATTGAACCTAGTTCTAGGACTGACACGTGAATCTTCGGTGTAGCTTCTCGAATAATGCTATCAGTAGGACTATGACTACTATGCTACTGTTACTACTGGCACAGAACTGGTGCTTGTTGCTCTCTTACTTGGTCTGGAGTTAAACACCGTTTGCGTGCATGCTGAGTTCTCAGTTGTGTCTGACCCTTTGTGACACTATGGACTGTGGCCCACCAGGCCCCTCTGCCATGGGATTTCCCAGGAAAGAATATTGGAGTGAGTTGCCATTTCCCTCTCCAGAGGATCTTCCTGACTCAGGGACTGAACTGTGTCTCCTGAGGCTCCTGCATTGGCAGGCGGATTCTTTACCACTAAGCCACCTGGGAAGCCAAAGGCATTTTAGGGATTGTTTTACTTGATCCTCTTGTCTCTATGAGTAGTCCTTCCATAATCCTAGTTTTACAAATGTTCTCCATATTCTCACATGTTACTCTCTGTCCTGCTAATATTTCAGTACCTAAGAAGCTCACATGTTTTCATGTGACTGACTTATTCCTTCAGTCATATGGTTTTCATTTTGAAATTATTTTAGAAGATCAAAAGGTCTGCTTCCAGGCAAAATGAAGTAGCCTGGGGTGGTGTCCCTGTAAGTCTGTTGCTATATCAGTGGATGTTATGACCCCTTTGTTTTGATTTTAAGAGACTTGCTCCTGCTCTTTTGACCTGAGAACATTTTGAATCCAAGACTTTTAATTAGAATTATATCAACTCAGATGGACTTTTCATCCAGAAAGTGTTTTCTGGAGTAAATTCTATTAAGACAATTTAATCCCTTGATCAATTTTCTCCACAGCACAAGTTAAACCATTTCCAGAAATGTTAACTCTCACTGAACTTATTTTCATTTGGATCAATTCTTTTCCATTTAAAATTTGAAACAAAATTTGATGTATTGATTAGGTGTTATCCATAGCAAATTTTATGGATTCTGGCTTCTATTTTGTGTAATAGTCCTTAATTCTATTAAGTCCATTTTTCCCCTAGGTCAAAATTTGCAGATCTAAATTTTTTAAAAAATAAAGTTTGATTCCTCTGTCAACTTATAGTCAGTAACAAGTTGTGCTGGGTGCAGTATTAGCTGTTATCAGTTTTATTTAACATTGATTATCTATACTAGTAATTTAAAAATCAACCCATCACAAATTGAATTAAAATAATGAAATTGTGAAAAATGTTCTGTGCATATGTGTGTGAAAAAAAAAAGATTAAAGAGAGAGAGAGAAGGAAGGGAGGAATCGAGGAGGAGGAGGAGGAAAGAGACAGAGATAGAAGCAGAGATACATAGAAACTTAGAGAGACTTAGATGGGAGTGAGCCCTAGTGAATTAGAGAGAGATAAAGAGAGACTGAGAAAGAGATTGGTTGAGAGAGAGGAATATTGTTTGCCATGCTTTTAAGTCTTTGTCAGAGTTTCAATGACCATAGGGTCGAAATGTCAGGATATGTGAGCAGGCTTTGCCATTGATCAGTGGTGGAGGGTGAGTTTGTCCTGACCAGAGGCAGGAGCCGAGGTCCTCATTAGTCAGGGAGGTGCCTAGAGGATAGGTCTGAAGACAGCAACAGTGTCCAGAGAGCAGCATGCACGGCACTGATTGACAGCATGGATGTCCAGATTCACCACGAAAATAGAGATGACTGGGAGTGTAGGTGGCCCAGTGGTAAGGAGTCTGCCTGCCAGTGCACGAGATGCAAGAGACACAGGTTCAATCCCTGTCGTGAAGATCCCCTGGAGGAGGAAATGGCAACCCACTCCAGTATTCTTGCCTGGAAAATCCCATGGATAGAGGAGCCTGGCAGGCTGTAGTCCATGGGGTCTCAAAAGAGTTGGACATGACTGAGCGCGCACACACACACAGATAACACCAACCTTATATCCAAAATCACTTGAAATAACCTGCAGTTGAGGGTCTTAGACTCCTGACATCTTTAGGGTTTTCAAGATGAGAGGCCATTGGTGTGGTGAGAGGCCGTTGGTGTGGATGTCCTTTGTATCTTGTAAATCCAGTCGTAGAGAGGGCTCATGCCTTCTAAAACCTCATTTGCAATGACTATCCATTTCCTATCGGATGAAGCTCAACTCCTGATTGCACAGAATACTAGGTCCTTCACAGCTTGGTTGGTGTCCACCTTGCAGACCTCCATGCCTGTGGACACTTCACTCAGGCCTTTCTGAATGTTTACTGGTCCACAGAGCACTTTACCTCTGTTTTCTCCCTGTCAGTTTTTCCTGGAATTCCATTTTCTGATCTTCTGCCTGGAAAATTTATACATATCTTTCTGAGCCCTTCTTGAAGGAGTTCTTTCTTCTGTGAATTAGGTAGCGAGTAGAAGAGACATGAGGAGACTGTTTTCAGTGTGAAGCACAGGGGAGTAACTGTGGCAAATTGTGTGCTGGGGGAAGATAGAGAGGGGCTTGGAGGTAATCCAGAATAGGATGGAAACTAAAACAGCAATTGGGAGGTACTGGAGACATAGGAGGGCCTAGAGGAGATTGGGGGCTTCCTAGAAGGAACTAGTGGTAAAGAACCTATCTGCCAATACAGGAGACCTAAGAGATGCAGGTTCCATCCCTGGGTCAGGAAGATCCCCTGGAGGAAGGCATGGCAACCCACTCCAGTGTTCTTGCCTGGAGAATCCCATGGACAGAGGAGCCTGGTGGGCTACAGTCCATGGGGTTGCAAAGAGTCAAACACAACTAAAGTGATTTAGCATACATGTACGCATGTGGAGACAGCTGTAAGGCAGTAGAAGTTAGGGTTGGGGAGAGTCCGTTGTATCCACCTCTGTCCTCACCAGCACCACTTGGAGGCCCTCACACAGCACTGAACACATTGGGTGCTGTGTCACTGGCCTTCTGTAATCAGGGAGCCCTTCTCTCAGTCCTGGGCCACAGGTGGAAGAAGTGTGCAGTGACTGAGTCTCCATTCCCATGGGAGACACTCTCTGTAAAGAATGAATGGGCTGGGAGACAGCCCTGGGACCCCTCCCTGCCTCTCCCCCTGCCAACTCAGTCCCTTTAGGAGGTACCTGCTCATCTTCCCGGAGGACAATCTCTACTAAGATCACTAAGCTACAATGCTAAAGCACCTGAAGACTACTAATTCTGATTCACCGCCCCCCCTCCCCCATT
Source organism: Cervus elaphus (assembly GCF_910594005.1). Taxonomy (NCBI): domain Eukaryota; kingdom Metazoa; phylum Chordata; class Mammalia; order Artiodactyla; family Cervidae; genus Cervus; species Cervus elaphus. The sequence goes on from NC_057824.1 coordinate 36,945,010, forward strand.
CTTCTCCATGGCACCTGTTCATTTCCCTCACTGGGTAGAACCTCGGTTTTGAAGCTGGAGGTCTTTACCTGAATTTTTTTTTCTCTCTCTCTTTTGGCCACATTGCAGCATGTGGGATCTTAGTTCCGCAACCAGAGATGGAACCCATGCCCCCCGCCCCGCATTGAAAGCACGGAGTCCTAACCACTGGGCTGCCAGGGACGTCCCTGAATTTTCTCTTGAACTTGAGGTCTCATTAGGTTCTCTGCCTGGGCTCTGTCTTAGGCTGGAGGTGACAATCATTTGCCACCTCCAAATGACTGTTAGGAACTAGATCAAAAGACAATTGTAAGGTGAATTCACTTAATAGGGACATTTGGAGAAAAAAGTGTCTGTGATTCTCTTATGAACTGCTGGCATATGACCTCATGTGACCTCCGGTAAGCAGCTTGATCTGTCCATAGCCTGAGTTTCTACATCTTCAAAATGGGGGTCAAATAGCTATCCTTTAGGACTGTTGTAATAAGTAAATGTGTTATGGTACATTTAGTGTTTATTTTTTCTATTTAGATTCTAATACTGTTTCAATTGATTTTTCTGTCTGGTGTAAGGTTGGAATTTAGCTTAATTTTTTCCTGAATGAATAGACAATTGTACCAAACACCATTTATTGCTTTCATCAATGAGAAATTCTATTTTTGCCACACACTGAATTCTTATCTGTCCATTTTGGGGCACTCAAATTGTGTTCTGTTAATCTACTGACCTATTTCTGGGTTAGTATCTTGCTGTTTTATTCTTGCAGCTTCATAATCTGTTGTGATATGTGGTCCTTTAACATTGTTCTTCTATTTCAATATTTCTCGGCTGTTCTTAGGCATATGTTTTGCCCCCAGATGAAGGTTCTTATTAAGTTACTAAGTTCCAGAAATGCTGGGGCTCAATTCTAATTCTTAATACTTAGAATTCTATAGGGGTTCAGGGAATTTCTTGGTTAGCTTGGGCTACTATATGAAAATAACATAGACTGGGTGGCTTAAACAACAGAAATTTATTTCTCATAGTCCTGGAGGCTGAAGTCCAGAGTCAGGGTACTGGCCTTGTCTGGTTCTGGTGAGGGACCTTTTCTTGGTTTGTAATGGGCCACTTTCTTGCTCACATGGTGGAGAAACAGAGTTCTTGTGTCTCTTCCTCTTTATATACGGGCATTCATTCCTTGATGAGGATACCACCTACTCCCAATTACCTCCCCAAAGTCCCTCCTCCAGATGCATCACATTGGGATTGACTTCAACATATGGGACTTCCCTGGTGGTCTAGTGGTTAGGAATCCTTGCTGCCATTGCAGGGGGCATGAGTTCAATCCCTAGTCAGGGAATCAGGGAACTAAGATCCTGCATGCTGCATGATGTGGTAGGAGAAAAAGAAAAAAAAAAAAAAGGCAAGACTGAAAAACCAAAATCCAAAAAGCAGACTTCAACTTATGACTTTAGGGATAATGCAAACACTCATTCCCAAGCAGACAGAAATGGCACCTATTTAAAATAGTAACTTTTCCTAATTGGGAGTATTTCAATTTACTCACTTTTTTGCCCTTCGATATTTTCCTTATATAGTTCTTTCACAGTAAAAAAAATATTTTATTTATGTTTGGCTGCTCCTGGTCTTCGTTGCAGCATGCAGGATCTGCAGTCTCTATTGCTGCATGAGGGAATCTTTAGTTTCAGCAGGTGAACTCTTAGTTGCAGCATGTGGGATCTAGTTCCCTGACCAGGGATCAAACCTGGGCCCCCTGCATTGGGAGTTCAGAGTCTTAGCCCCTGGACCACCAGGGAAGTTCCAGTTCTTGCATATTTTTAATTAAAAGTTTTCCTGGGTAACATGTATTATGAGTGTAATCTCCATTTTACTTTCCTGTGAGACATGAATCACATTCATTTTGAACAGTGTTTCTGCCTGGAACCATTTCCCTTTTTGCCCACCACACTCAGGTCACATGGTTGTTACAGGAGCCGCCATGTGGGGCAGCACGTCTCTGCTCCCTGGGAGCAGTTAATTAGCCCAGTAGGGAATGTCCTGGCAAGGCCAGGCATGGCCTCTCTGGGATTGGCTGCATTATGTAGCCATCTGGGCTCGCCTAACATCAGGATCTCAGAAGCAAGGATCTGCTATGGAAATGGAATTGGGAAAAACTAGACTTTTTATCCTAGGTACTTTAGAGTGACCTCTAGAAACAAAGGATGAATCTTGCTGCATGTAAGAGGCCAGGCTAGCAGAAAACTCCAATCCAACAACCGTGGTCAAGCACACAGAGCAATCAGGTGTGGAATGGAATACAGAGAGATTTTCTGTGGCAATGAAACAGAAGGGAAGGGGGCAGGGTACAACCTTTAAAAGAATGACATAGCCAGTGAATTGTTGTTCCATCACTAAGTCGTGTCTGACTCTTTGCAACCCCATGGACTACAGCATGCCAGGCTTCCCTGTCCTTCACTGTCTTTCAGAATTTGCTCAGACTCATGAACATTGAGTCAGTGATGCCATCCAACTATCTCATTCTCCGTTGCCCCCTTCTCCTCCTGCCCTCAATCTTTCCTAGCATCAGGGTCTTTTCCATCCTGATGCGAGTCCATTCTTTGCATCAAGTGGCCAAAGTATTGAAGTTTCAGCTTCAGCATCAGTCCTTCCAATGAATATTCAGGAATGATTTCCTTTAGGATTGACTGGTTTGGTCTTCTTGCTGTCCAAGGGACTCTCAAGAGTCTTCTCCAGCACCACAGCTTGAAAGCATCAATTCTTCAGCACTCAGCATAGCCACTGAGGATAGGACATAAAGTGGTTAGAACCAATTATGCCCAAGATGGTGGAAGAGTCAACTTCCAGTAGACCTTGAGCCTCATTATATACTTATTGTAATACATTAATTAAATGACACACCCACAGGCACCATGACAGTTCTGAGGCTGACCGTAAAAGACCAAAAAGTGGGCAGTGGCTCAATTCCTGGAAGTCCCCACCCCTTCCCCCAAATAGTTTGAATCATCCTCCCACTCATGAAATTACCCGGCCAATAAAAGCTAACCACTCCCTATTTCAGGGCCTCTCACCTTCTGAGATGGCCCACACTCTGTGCAGTGTGTTTCTTCCAGCGCCATTCTCCCCACTCCTCTGAGACGGACAACGCTCTATCTATGGAATGTGTGTCTCTGCAAATGCATCCACTTTTTACCTGTTACTTTATCTCTCACTGAATTCCTTTTGCACTGAGACATTAGGAACATGGGCTTCATAAGGAACCTGAGACCAGGTGAGTGATTCTAATTAAAAGACAGTGGGTTTGACTCCCAGCCTGTGGGTTCAAGTCCCAATCTCACTTTCGGCTGGGTTTGAATCCTGTCTGAGTGGCGTAGTATCAACAACACACAGGAATGTGAGACAGAGGTGGGTTTGGCGCCTGCAGCTGTGAGTTCATGTGCCATTTAGGTGACCAGTCAGTTTGGACCACATGGCAATGGGATAAGTAAGTAACACAGGCAAGATAAGATATTGATATTTGTTTAAATTTGGAGACTGGGTTCTTTTCTCTATCTCTGGGTGATCCCCACAAACTGCTGTCCAGTCAGTCCCTTGAACACATCTCCCCTCTATTTCCTCCACATCTTCCTCAACTTCTTTTTTAAAAAAATTTTTGATTCTCTTTTCTTATTTATTTTATTATTTTCAGCCACAGTGGCTCTTTGTTGTGACACATGGGCTCTTAGTTGTGGTGCGTGGGCTTCTTATCACAGTGGCTTCTCTTGTTGTGAAGCACAAACTCTAGGAATGTGGGCTCAATAGTTGTGAACTGTGGGCTCTAGAGTGTGGCCTCAGTAACTGAGCACATGGACTTAGCTGCTCTGTGGCATGTGGGATCTTCCCGGAGCAGGGATCGAACCTGTGTTCCCTGCATTGGCAGGTGGATTCTTAACTACGAGACCACCAGGGAAGTCTCCTTTGTCTACTTCTCGTTCTCCACACATCCCTGCCTCCTCCATTCATCATTCGTCCTGCCTCTGCTTTTTGTCACCCTTTATTTTGGCAGTGTTGGCTGACCAGGAGTCTCCCCCTTTCCTGGAGGAGGGAACATAGTCCGTAAGACTGAGGAGAAATGACTTCTTCCTCCTTTATCTCACTCCCTCGCCAGAAGCAGATCACTCAGCATAAAAGCTTTGAGCCATCTGAATGTCAGATTGTTCTCTAAATGACACATAACACCAAAACAGGCTTTCTAACCTGGAATAACAAATAAGCACATTCCCTCCCCTCTCCCACAGTGCCCCATATGAACTGACTTCTTCCATCTAAATTCAGGCAGATTGTGCAATTTTCTTGTCCTTCCTCCTGTCCACAGTGCAGCTCTGGGGAAGAGCGTGCTGTCATTGTGTCTGGGCTGTTTGCTTCAGGTTGTAATTGTTGAGGTTTAGGGTGACACTTAATGGAACATCTGTAATTAACATGTCACTCACGTGGCACAAAGGAGAGGGAACATGAAGGGATACTTTTATTGAGATGGAAATTCAACAACCAATTTAAATACCCTATGAGTACCTACTGTGCACAGATTACTGCTTAGAACTGGGGCTACAGACTTGAGCAAATGGTCCTTAGTTTAAGGGGCACAGCCTTTGCAGAGGCAGCAGTTGTCAGAGAAGGAAAATGCAATGTTGTAAGTGTGATAAGGAAAATGTTCACAAATGCTCTGGCAATAGGTCAGAGTTAGGAAAACATATCTGTAATACATACGACAGTTAAGACTGTAGAGTGAGCTGTCACAAACTGATGACCAATATTCTAATGCCAACAGAAAAATAGAAAAAAAGCATGAATGAGACCATCCAAGTGGCCAATAAATACATGGCAATCAAAATAAGGTGTCAATACTATTTTACCCATGGCGGACTGGCAAAAATCTGAAATGAGGGGAAATGCCTTGAGCTGGTGAGGATGCTGGAAGAAATATGTGTTCTCATGTATCATTGGTGAAAATGCAAATCATGAGTCATTTTGGCACCATAATCATGCCATATTTGTTTAACTTAAAAATATACATACTGTTTGCTTTGTTTTAATTGGCCCTGCTTTTGGTAACCTATCCTATATAAATTTTATTTATTGAGACAATAAAATTGAAAACAGATAAGCGTGGCCCTTCCATATCATGAAATATTAGGTAACTTAACAAAACTATGAAAAAATGTGTTAAATGAATAACTATTGACCTGAAAGAATGTTCATTATACATTATTAAAGAGAATTTAAAGTTACCTAGAAAACATATAGAATATGATTTTGTTTGGGCAAAAACCATGACAAAACTCTGGTGCATGTGTGTATTGTGCGTTTGTAGATGTTTAAAAGAGCACAAATAACGACTGTAAGGTTATATCCAGGTCTTACAGCTTCAGTGGGAAGGAGGGAGAAAAGGAGAGAATGTAAAACAGACTATTTCTCCTTCATAAGGGTTCCCCCCCCCCCCCCAAGAAAACTGATTTCAGATTTTCTACTTTTGGAAAGATTAAGTAGAGGTACTCTTTCCTAATCTTCCTGCTAAGTAAAACTAAAATTCCTGGACATTATATATAAAACAAGCATCAGAAGACTCTCTGAAAGGTGGAAAGAAAAAAACAGATTGGCTGAGGACCAGAGAGCAACATATTGGTGAGTTCACTTGGTTTTATTTTCACCTCACATCCCAGACTTGGAGCTGAAGAAGCCAGCCATTCAGAAGAGCTAGTGAGGCAGAAAAACAAACAAAACAAAACAAAAAACACCCGAATAAAAGCCTCATCTCTCTAGCCAAAGGCTCAGGAAAAGAGAAGTCCAGCAAGTGATAAAACTATTTTGGTTTGTAACTTTCTTTAGCCACATTGCATGCATGTGGGGTCTTAGTTACTCAATCAGGGATCAAACCCACACGCCCTGCATTGAAAGCATGAAGTCCTAACCACTGGACCATCAGGGAAGTCCCAAGAGATTGAACTTTAGATAATAACTGCTCTAGTGCAGCCAAACACCACAGAAAACTGTGACCCAACCACACTGGCAAAAGTTGAGTGGGGAGCCTTGGTTTGCACTATTGTGAGACTCTCGTTAGGTACCCCAGCTCACACAATGGGTAATATCAGAGAAGGATGATAAGGAAGCTGGGACTTCATCTATGCCAGCCAGTAACAAGTCCCCCATCCTCATCCTGTAGTATCAATGGAGACCATGTGGAGAGTCTGAACTTCCACCCTCATTTGACAGTAATGAGGTTCTTCTTCCTGTACCCTCTGGGGTGGTGCTAGAGGAGGCCTAAGTCTCAGAAGTAACAAGGCCACTCCCACCAAGGTGTCCATTGAGAGCATATGGGGAGCAGTTACTCCCACCCCTTACAGTAATGAGGAAACCTATACACGGATGTCAACCCAAAGACCAAGGGGAGAACCTGCATTTTCATATCCATCTGACAGGAGTTGAGGGGCATGCCCTCTTTTGCTTCCAAAATGGTATCAGAAAAAATCCAATCAAAACAGGTTTAAAATCTGAAGTGTCATAACATAATATGAACATGTACAGGTTTCAATTGAAAATAACATATCAATCCAAGCACCAGGAAGATCTCAACCTGAATGAAAAATTAATAGATGCCAAAACTGAAATGATAGAGATGTTAGAGTTATCTGATAAAGATTTTGAGGCATCCCTGATAAAAATGCTTCATCAAAAAATTGTAAACATGCTTGAAACAAATAAAAAATAGAAAATCTTAGTGAATATAAGACATAAAGAAGAACCAAATGGAAATAATGGAACTGAAAAGCATAATAATTGAAATAAAAAGTTCAGGAAGTGGGTTAATAACAGAATAGAAGGGATAGAAGGAGGAATCAGTGAACTAGAAGATAGAATGATAGGAAGTACCCGATCTGAACAGAGATAAATGTACTGAAATAATAAACAGAGGTTCAGGGACCTGCAGGACTATAGCAAAAAGATCTAATAATTATGTCATCAAAATTCCAAAAATAGAGTAAAACAAGGATGGAACTAAATATTTGCTTTAAGAAATAATGACTGAAAACTGTCCAATTTGGCAAAAGGCATAAACCTACAGATTTAAGAAGATGAATATACTCTCCAAAGGTTAAACCCAAAGAAATCCATGCCAAGACATGTCAGAGTTAATCTGTGACAACTAAAGACATAAGGAAAAACTTGATAGCAGCCAAAGGAAAAAGATACCTTACCTGTAGGGGAAAAAGAATTTGAATGATAGTAGATTTCTAATCAGAAACCATGGAGTTCAGAAAGAGGTGGCATAACATTTTTAAAGTACTGAAATAAAGTAACTGGCAATTTGGAATTCTATACCCAGTGAAAATATATTTCATGACTAACAGTAAAATCAGACATTTTCAGATGATGGAAAACAAAGAGAATTTGTCACCAGCAGATTGGCCCTAAAATAATGATTAAAGGAAATTCTTTAAACTGCAAAGACGTGATAAAAGTAAGACTCTTAGAACACCAGGAAGGAAGAAAGAAGTAAGAAAAAATATAGGAAATACAATAGATTTTCATTCTTCTCTTGAGTGTTGTAAATCATGTTTCACATTTGAGGCAAAAATATAACACAACTGGATGTAATTCTAAATATATATAAAGGAAATATTTAAAACATTTGCAAATCATAGAAGGTAATGAAATGTAAAGGAAGGTAAGTTTTCTATACTTCACCTGAACTTGGATCATGTTTTTAAGTCTAGTCTACCAATCTCTTTCTTTTATTAGTACATTTAGATCATTTACGTTTAATGTGGGCTTCTCTTGTGACTCAGCTGGTAAAGAATCCGCCTGCAATGCGGGAGACCTGGGTTTGATTCTTGGGTTGGGAAGATCCCCTGGAGAAGGGAAAGGTTGGGTTTAAGTCTACTTTTTTATTTGTTGTTTCTGGTTTGTTCCCTCAGTTTTTGTTTCTCTATTTTATTTTTCCTGTCTTCTTGATTTATTTAAATTCCATTTTTATTTATATGTAATGTTTTGGTGTACACATCTTTTGTATAGTCTTTTAGTAGTTGCTCTTGGTATTATAGTATATATACATAACTTACTACAGTCTACTGGTACAAGTCTACTTTACAAGTTTGAGTGAAATAATATGGAATGTGTTCTATAATCAAAATAGAATCAAACTAGAAACCAATATAATGCTGAAAGATCTAGCCTATGCAATGGTGAGAAAGGAAATAAAATGTATACAACCTGGAAAAGAAAAAATAAAACAGTCCCTACAAATCTACAAATAAGCAAAACTCCTAGGACTTATAAGTGAATCAGAAAGGTTTCAAGATGCAAGAGAAACATTTAAAAACAATAAAAAAAATTGTGTTTCTATATACTAGCAGTGAACATGTGGGAACTAAAGTTAAAACTACAATCCCATTTATAACCTCTCAAAAATAAAATATTTCACAGTAAACATGTACAGGACTTGCACACTGAAAATTACACAATGTTGATGAAAGAAATCAAAGATTTAATAAATGTAGATACATACCATGTTCCTTGATTGAAAGCCTTAACATAGTAACTATGTTAATTCTCCACAAATTGATAGGCTTATCACAATTTCTCTCAAAATTGCAGATGACAGACAAAAGTATTCTAAAATTTATACAGAAAGGAAAAAGAGTTAGAAGAGCTAAAGCAATTTTAAAAAGAAATAAAGTAGGAGGAATTACTTCCTGATATGAAGATCTTGTACATAGCCACAATAATGTAGACTGTATGGTATTGGTTTTGTTACAAATGGGATTTTTTAAAAAAAATTTCTTAGTTGGAAATTAAAGCTTTAAAAATTTTAATTTGTCATAGGTATTTTGTAAAACGTAATAAATGTTAGAAAACAAAAAACAAAGATGTACAAAACATCCTGGTATTTTTTTTTTTTTGGTCAGGTTCTACAGACATAAATGTAGTATAAAAGTTTCTAAATGCTCACTCTCAACTTCTGCATTTCATTGTGCATTGTGGACCCGCACCAGTTCACGAAACAACTCTGAGCAGCCCTGCTGTTGGGGATGGGAAGCTGATTAGGCAGGAGTGTATATAAAACACTGTATTAATCAGAGTGGACTAGGCCAGCGTTCTCAAAGTGTGGAAAACTGATCCCAGGGCATCTCATGGACAAACTGATGTAAAAACTATTTCATAATAAAATTGGCACTCAGATGACTCAAAGCAGTGGCACCAAACTCTTATCAGTAGTCACTGTATTCTTCATCGCCACACACCTGAATTATAAAGAATGCCACTTTCACTTGTACATATCCTTGGGGTAGTAGTAAAAGTGATTAATTTTGTTAAGTTCTTGAGGCTTGAATTTCTTTATTATTCTCAGTGATGAAATGGGATGAATGTACAAAGCATTTCTGCTGCCAAATTAAGGTAAGATGGTTGTCTTGAGAAAAGGTGCTTATGCCACTGATCTGCAAGCCCAACATTAAAGAGAATTTTCAAGATGGAAAATAATGCCACTCCTCTTGCTAAATTTTTGATTTGGAAAATACGGCTTAGGAAAAAAAATGATCCAGCTGCTTTTAAATGTAACTCCCTTTTTTCTTGAAAGAACAATGACAGATAAATGATGGTTATTCAGATATGGGTATTTCTTGACAATGAATGCAATCTATAACTTCAGGGAAAGCAACTGACAGTACTGCGGATCATAAAGTTTATCCTCCAAGAGAAAATTAGAGTTTTGAAAAATGTGTATGTGCCACCGTGAGCTCAACAGCTTCCCAATTCTTAAAGACATTTCTGATGAAATGGGTGACGTTAAGGGATGTAATTTCTTAAATGTTGCATAATAATATGTGTCACTTTTTGGAAGTTCTGCAGAGTTTAGCGAACCAATAGTTTCCAAATGACCAAAGCATGATGTTGCAAAACCATGCAAGTAAGACTCTTCAAACTGTATGATTGACCGATATATTTTATGCAGCAGAATAGGAAAAGTTCATTGATAGGATTTCATTGTCTATATTGCAAATAACCCTTAAGAAAATAAGCACTTGTCAAGTTTGAGGATTGTTTCAAAGAATAATATCCTCAATTATCTGAAAACATTATTACAATACTCTTTTCAATTACACATTTGTACGAGGCTAGATTTTCCTTATTACTTCAACCAAAACAACATATCACAACAGATTGAACACAAAAGTAGATATGAGAATTCCACTCTTTTCTATTAAATCATATGCTAAAAAGATTTTTTTAAAATATGCAAAACAGCACCACTCTTCTTGCTAACTGCTTTGTTTTGGAACAAAATATTCTATTTACTTAATTGTTTTATTTTATTCTTCATAAAAAGTATTTTATTTTATTATATTACTATGTAATGAGTTAGTTATTTTTAAATGACCAAATAGATTAAAAATTTTTAAAAATTTCTGTTTTAATCTCAAATATGGTAAAAATTGCTAGTTTTAATCCACATGAACAGATTTCTCCAAGGCTGTAAAGGAATCCTGAGATCAAAGTTTGAGAATTACTGGTCTAGGCTTGTGTGTGTGCTCACTCAGTCATGTCTGACTCTTTGCAACCCCATGAACTGTAGCTTGTTAGGCTCCTCTGTCCATGAAATTTTCCAGGCAAGAATACTGGAGTGGGTTGTCATTTCCTCCTCCAGGGGATCTTCCTGACCCAGATATCAAACTCCTGTCTCTTGTGTCTCCTGCATTAGCAGGCGGGTTCTTTACCAGCTGAGCCACTGGGGTCTAGGCTTAGCTGTTATCTACCAGGCCATGAGCTGCAGATGACATAACTAAGACAGAGATGCAGCCCGGGACCCTGAGAAGAACCCTACAACTCACTCTGGACTGGTATGTAAATGAGAAGTAACCATTGTGTTAAGCCCCTGAGGTTTGGAGTTCGTTATGTAGCCCAGCCTAACCTAACTTGCCTAACATGCACACTCAGACCTGCACTTTAGGGATGTGATTTCAGAAGTGGTGGGAAGGATTGGATTGGGATGGGGATGATGATCAGGATGAACTGAGAACAGGGAAGTAAATTGTGGGGTCATTTCAGTGGTCCAGTGTAGGGTCTGAATTGAGGCTACGGTAGAAGGTTACAGCAAGGATAGGACAGGTATAAGATGCATCAAAGACAGAACTAGCTGTATTTGGTTACCAGTTGTGGGGAAGTAAGAGGAGAAGGGGAAGAAGTCTTAAGAGGTGGAGTTTTGGTCCTGAGGAAATGTTGAAATTATTCATAAGATTAGTAACTCAGAATGCCTGGGATAAATATTGTGTTTTGAAAGGAAAGGAAAAGATGATTTCCATTTTGAACACTTGAATTTGAGTTGCCTATGGGCTATCCAGAGTTAAAAATAACAAGTACTTAAGTACTTGTTATTACTATGTGCTATGCATTATTTTAGACACCAAAGATATGAACTCATTTAATATAGACAACAATCTAATGAAGAAGGTATTCATATTCTCCCTACTTTACAGTCATGGGAGACCGAGGTGTAGGACTGAAAAGATTCATCCAAGTGATGTGATCACCCAGCTAGCAAGTGACAGACTGGTGACTGATACCCAAGTACTTGGGTCTTAGACATTATGGTGTTGTTTAGACAGTATGTTATTATGTCTCTTGATGCTATTCTATCATCACGTTATTCTATCTCTTGATGCTCAATAGCTAGTTAATGACCTGAGTCCTGTGTTCAAAGAGAGTTCTGGGTTGCCCCAAACATTAGATTGTATATTTGTAAATTCTATCAAAAAGTCACTCATGTCCACGGGGTGGAGTAAGGAGAGTGGGATGACCTGAGAGATTAGGTTTGACGTAAGTACACTACCATGCGTGAAATAGCTAGCTAGTGGGGACCTGCCGTATAGCACAGGGACCTCAGCTCAGTGCTCTGTGATGACCTAGGTGAGTGGGATGAGGGAGGGTATAGGACGGAGGATCAAGAGAGAGGGGATACATGTATATTAATACATATAGCAGAGTTACTTCATTGTACAGGAGAAACTAACACAATATTATAAATCAATTATACGCCAATAAAAAAATTACAGCCTTAAAAAAGAGGCAGTTATGTCAGAAAGGATAATACGTTTCACTCTTTCCCTCTGTCTGGCCTCATCGAGAGGAGCAGGACTGAGAAAATTTGTTAAACAGTCCTAGCTGGATGGGCCATCTGAATGTGTGGCAGCTCCTCTTAGATTTCCCCACTTGATGGAAGGAGAGCCCCACCCATTGTAAGCCTGGCTCAGAGGACTATATCTTTATTTATTTATTTTTTTACTGATCTTTGTGTTTTTTTTTTTTTTCCATTTATTTTTATTAGTTGGAGGCTAATTACTTTACAATATTGTAGTGGTTTTTGCCATACATTGATATGAATCAGCCATGGATTTACACGTGTTCCCCTTCCCGATCCCCCCTCCCGCCTCCCTCTCCATCCCATCCCTCTGGGTCATCCCAGTGCACCAGCCCTGAGCACTTGTCTCATGCATCCAACCTGGGCTGGTGATCTGTTTCACCTTTAATAGTATACTTGTTTCAATACTATTCTCTCAGAACATCCCACCCTCGCCTTCTCCCACAGAGTCCAAAAGTCTGTTCTGTACATCTGTGTCTCTTTTTCTGTTTTGCATATAGGGTTATCGTTACCATCTTTTTAAATTCCATATATATGTGTTAGTATACTGTAATGTTCTTTATCTTTCTGGCTTACTTCACTCTGTATAATGGGCTCCAGTTTCATCCATCTTATTAGAACTGATTCAAATGAATTCTTTTTAATGGCTGAGTAATATCCCATGGTGTATATGTACCACAGCTTCCTTATCCATTCGTCTGCTGATGGGCATCTAGGTTGCTTCCATGTCCTGGCTATTATAAACAGTGCTGCGATGAACACTGGGGTACATGTGTCTCTTTCAGATCTGGTTTCCTCGGTGTGTATGCCCAGGAGTGGGATTGCTGGGTCATATGGCAGTTCTATTTCCAGTTCTTTTATGGCACTCATTCCTCCAGAGTCTAGAAGACAACTCAGCAAAGATGAATCCCCTGAAGGGATAGAGGTAACCACCAGAGTTTCCCAAAGAACTGCAAGGATTCATCTTTGCTGAGTTGTCTTCTAGACTCTGGAGGAATGAGTGCCCTACGCTGCACACCCCAGGGGGCATCGCACATATTTTATTCTATTTGAGGGATGAATTCTGGAGTTGCTTCTTGTACTGACATACCTCACTCTTACATTAGCATCAGTTTCCCATTTTCCTGTAGACTGCTTCATAAGTTACTACGTCAATATTTAGCATGCCTCCTTGTGTTAACTTGACAGCGAATAGATTCTCAAGTCTACTCTTACCTCATCAAACAGGATTTGGAATCTAATTTATACTTAAATCACAGCATTTTGGCTTCTCCACTCTTATTCGATGCTGCCTGACTTGTGTAGGTGCCCGATTCAGTATCTGAGTGAGGACAGAAAAGAAAGCTCGATACAGCACAGGGAACTATACTCCGTATTCTGTGATAACCTATATGAGAAAAGAATCTGAAAAAAGATGTGTATATGTATAACTGAATCACTTTACTGTACACTCAAAACTAACAGCACTGTAAATCAACTAAATAGTCCAGTAAAATTTTAAAAAAGAGATATCCAGGAAAATAATAAGATATTGAAAAAAGAAAGCCCTCAGATTTACATGGGCTTCCCAGGTGGCATTAATGGAAAAGAGCCTGCCTGCCAATGCAGGAGACTTAAGGGATGCAGGTTTGATCCCTGGGTTGGGAAGATCCCCTGGAGGAGGAAAAGGCAACCCACTCCACTATTCTTGCCAGGAGAATCCCATGGACAGAGGAGCCTGGTGGGCTACTGTCCATAGCGTTGCAAAGAGTTGGACACAACTGAAGTGACTTAGCATGCATGCAGATTCCCACACTCTCTATGGGGCAGTGTGAGACTTGTGCAGGGAGAGGGGAGAGATGGAAGGGCCTGATGGATATCTGTTTTCTCCATTTAGGAGATCTTATAGGGGAAGTAAAAAAAAAAAATCCCCAGGAGTTCAGTGTCACCTCAAGTTCCCTGCAACCCCATCTTGAGGAGCCTCTGTTAAAGCCGAGGTGAAATCCACAAGAAATTTGTTTCAAGAGATACTGACAATCTCCTCCATTTATAGCCTATGTCAACCAAGGACCAACAGCTCTTTCAAGGCAAGTGTGACATGGACAGATGTGATGTGTCCAGATGTCTCACTGAAACAAAAGCTTTATTTCTTCGATTCAGATCTGTATGTGTACTATTCATCCTATGTTCCAGGCCCTTTTATATAATTTTTTAAAGTCATTATTTGTATGTCGACTGTCTGGGTGTTCTTAAATCCTTCACAGTGGGTTCACCTCGTTCTCTGAAACGTAAATAAAATCGGTGTTGGCCTTGTAAACATCAGAGTTCCTGGGGAGAGGAAAGGTAGCCTCTCTTTATAGAGCTGTGGGCAGGAGGAAGGAGCCAACTACAGTGGGTGAGGCACCCAGAAACAGCAACAGTGGGGAGACATCACCACTGTGGGGGAGGGGTGTGGGGAGAAGCAGTGTTACTAGAACCTGGAAGCGCTACAGGTGGGAGGGGGCCAACCAGCCAGGATTGGTAGTGGTAGGTGGGCAGAAGCAGAGCCCGGCTGGGCCAGGAGTAAATACCCCACCCTCTGTCTCCCCTCAGTCTCTGAGCTCTTGCTGTCACCTCCTATTGGCTGCTTCTATCCAACAGGTGAGGGATACCTGGGGATTGAATCTGCAGAAGTCGTTACTCCCTAAGCACAGGAAGAGCAGTGAAGAGAGTGAAATGGGGCCAGCACCAGTGTCAATCCCGTATGTGGTAGAAACCCATTTTTTTCTAGAAGTTGTTAGGGGACTTATGCTAGAAGCAGGAAAGGAGACTCAGAAGAAACTAGGTTATTCTACTGTAACAATGAAACTCTATGTCTTATAATGGTGTGCCCCTGTGTTACTGCCAAATGCAGGGCTCAGCTCCATATAGTCACTCAGGAACCCAAGCAAATGGTGCTCTCTCTTCTGGTGAGTTCTAAAGGGAACAGGAAGCCTTCTGGTGCTGAGAGTGAAAGAGAACTATGCATATGATTTTCACTGCTTCGTTGAGAAAAATGACAGACATCATTCCACTCATGTTTAACTGGTCATCTCTTATTTTCTAACATCAGTTCCCTACCCTACTTGAAATCCCTTCCCCTGTCCTTTGAATTTCTTCACTCTTCCTATTAGCTGACTTAATGCTAAATTCCTGTTCATTTCTTATTCAAAAAAGTTTAGATCTCCTTTATACTTGCTCCAGACTAATCTGTATTGTTTAGAATGTCTCACTCTCCTTTTTTGGCTGGGCCATGCAGCTTGTGAGATCTTAATTCCCCAGCCAGGGATTGAGCCCTCTCCATCAGCAGTGAAAAGGCAGAGTCCTAACCCCTGGACCCCCAGGGATAGGAGGTCTCATTTTATACACCGAACTACCTACTGAAATATGTTCTTATGAAAAGTTAGATCAGTTCTCTTCTTAGGAGAAATTCCGAGGTCAAATTTTAAGGAGACTCATTCTTGTTTCTTCACATATAATTTCTCCGTTAAAAAAAATGACAGCTGAGAGTCAGAGACAGGGAGTGATTTATCCGTGGTCATTTAGTATTTAGTTAGTAGAGAAGGGAATGGCTACCCACTCCAGTATTCTTGCCTGGAGAACTCCATGGACAGAGAAACTTGTTGGACTACAGTCCATGTGGTCGCTAAGAGTCAGACATGACTGAGTGACTAACACTTCCTAAGTCTGTGTCCATAGTTCTTTTTTTTATCCTGTACCATCTCCCTTTCTGTATCCTCTTCATGGAAAAACCACTCTTCCCTTAATACTATCTGCCTGGTTTTTACTTTGATCTTGTGCAGTTGAGCTCTGCATATAAAGAAGCCAACACCTTGGCAAAAATCATTAATTTTCAGAAGCTTTTATTTCAGTGACTCCAAAGATAATTGCTAAAAATAGGTGCCCTCCCTGCAAGACACAGTTAAAATCAACTCATTTTGTGGTCAGGGTTCCCAAAGGCATGAAGATGTGCAGAGAATGCAAGTGTTTCTGCAGCCGTGACAAATCTCCCCCACGGATGGGTGTGCAATAAATAATGATTTCTCAGAGGCAGCCTTTGGTGCTCAGAATTGGGCGGGTGGGTAGACATGCCTGGAGATGTCCAGGTAGGCCTGGGTTTTTCCAGTAGGGAATATGCCTCATTTTCTATGAATATAGGAGTACAGTGAGGAGAGAGCTTACTGGGGACTTCTTAGGAGTACTGGTATTTCAAAAGTTCTGCATATGAAACCTTCTGTTAATGTTGGTGATTTTCTTTAGCCTCTGAAGCAGACATCTTAACTAGTATAAGTTCAGGGTCTAAAGGAAATTAGCAGCAGTTTGTAAGTGGGTGCCATTCCTATTTTCTCTACTCCCGCCTTTAGTCTATAGAGAAACGTGGCTCAGTTAACTCTTTTGCTTTTTAATAAGTGTGGGGAGGAAGCATATGCACTTGGGCAAGACTGGGCTTACCTCCTTGTTGGGCATTCCAGCGGGCAGGCTTCCATCCTTCCCTCTTTTTGTCTATGGTCTTCCTCCTTCCATCTCTTCCTCTCTTTTGTCTTCTCTATGAATCTCCCTGCTTCCTTCTGTCTCTCTTCCTTCGTTTTTTTGGACCTAATTCCTCCCAAGTACCACAAGTGTTGGCCTTTCTCCCCCCTCTCCTTTTTTGTTTAATAACACTGGAATTTTATTATTAAATGTTCAGTAATCAATTTAAATATTTGACATTTCAGAGGAGGGCCATCTAGTCTTCATTGTAGCTGCTAGATTGTTCTAGCATTCACTGAAACACATGTTTTGGATAGTAAGTAGATGCTCACTTATCAGGTAGAGAAGCAAAATATCTTGAGGATAGTATCTCAGTTTTTTCTAATACTTTCTTTTCTTCACATTCTTTTTTAAAAGTTTTGCTTCTTTATTTTTGGCTGCACTGGGTCTTTGTAGCTGTGCTCTGGCTTTCTCTAGTTGGAGTGAATGAGGGCTCCGCTCTAGTCGCGGGACGTTGGCTTCTCCTTGTGGTGGCTTTTCTTGTCATGGTGCGCAGGCTCTAGCACGCAGGCTCAGTAGCCGTGGAGCGCTTGGGTTCAGTTTATCCTCAGCACGTGGAGTATTCCTGGACCAGGGATAGAGCACATGTCCCCTGCATTGGCAGGTGGATTCTTAGCCACTAAATTACCAGGGAAGTCCTTCATATTCTTTTTTAAAGATTTTATTTACTTGAATGTCTTTCTCCTTTTAAAGACCAGGCCGCCTCTTCTGTGTCTGCTCCAGCCTCTCAGCCTGTAACAAGGTGGTTACCACTGGACCACATAGGTCATGCAGGCTTATCAGGGGAGCCGTGTAATGCTCTCCAATTCAACTCTGTAAGTAAAAACTCATCCTTCTCTTGATCCTTTTGTGGGTCTTTCCATCTTTACCTCAAATTGGTTAGAATTCATATGGGAAGGAAAAGGCTTGACTGATATCCCTGAATTTTCAACATATAGAGAGCTGTCTGGGAAGTCTTAGTCTTACACACAAGGGTAAAAAAGAAACTACAAAAATAAATGAAGATTATTCCACACAAGGACTAGTTATTGAGGAAAAGAACAAGGTGGGGGTAACAGGTGCTACTGATGGAGCCCCCAAGGCCAAAGTCAGCTCTTAGAAGCAGAAGGTCTTAGTAATTGGATGACTTTAGTATGGATGAAAAACAGAGGCCTTTTATCTGAGTTCTAGTACCTTACTTTGTAGACACAGGGTTTTTTTTTTTCAATTGGAATATTATTGCTTTATAATGTTGTGTTGGCTTCTCCTGTACAATGAAATGATTCAGGTATGTATACATATATCCCCTCCCTCTTGAGGCCCTCTCTCACCCCATCCTCGTCCCATCTCCCTAGGTCATCACAGAGCACTGAGCTGAGCTGCCTGGGTTATATAGCAGGTTCCCGCTAGCTGTCTATTTTACACATGGTGGTGTGTATATGTCAGTCCTAATCTCCCAGTTCATCCCACCCTCCCCCAATACCCCATGTCCATGGGTCTGTTGTCTAGGTCTCCATCTCTATTCCTGCCCTAGAAATAGGTTTATCTGTACCATTTTTCTAGGTTCCACATATATATGTTAATATGTGATATTTGTTTTCCTCTTTCTGACTTTCTTCACTCTGTATGACAGACTCTAGGTCCATCCAGGTCTCTACAATTAACAGCCTAAATGGTTGGACAGATGAATGGATATAAAGAAGTTGTGGTACATATATGCAAAGAAATATTGCTCAGCCATACAAGGAACGAAACTGGGACACAGATGGTTTTGACAGATCTAAGTCATTTATTTGTAATTTCAGCAGAACTTTAGCTGGGGCCCTCAGACTCAGGGCCTGGAGTTAGGGAGAGAACAGATTCACACTAGGGGGTCAAGAAGACTTTTCCAGGAACTGAAACAGGCAAAGATTCTGGTCTTGGTTAGAGATGCTTGTATTTTTCTTGAGTCAAGGTTTTCTCAGCTACCTTTAGCCATGTTGGAAAAGGCAAGGTCATATGAAGAGCTGGAAAAACTTTCCTCACTATGAGCTCCTCCTTAATCACAGTCACAAGAGGGCCAGAGTGAGGACCGGGTGAATGTATCTTGTGCCTCTGCTCCATGCCCTTGGCTCACCACTGATTGCAGAGTTGGTGCTGGAGGTCCATTCCCAGGGAGACTGCCAACATTCTGCTAATATCTCATCTCCATGTTCACACCTCTGTATTTTTCTGAAGCCACGTGATAGCCTGGAATAGCAGGAAAGTTAGCGAGCCCCTAGATAACCCTCAAGGACAAGGGATGGGAGGTAGTGAACAAAGATCCTTGCCACCTCTCCTTCATAGAAACAATCCTGAGGTGCAATACTGTTCCTCATAGGGCCACCGTGGGGCTGACCCCCAGCTGCCCACAGCATTAACCAGTTCAGAACTGCTCCTTTGGGGTGGTTACCCTTTTCCTGCCTCATTCTCATCACCCCCTTACTGTTGCTTCCAGAGGTTATATCCCAAGTAAGTACTCAAGTCCTCAGATATCACTGCCTTCAAAGGGACCATATTAAGACACTGGGTGGTTCATTGCATTTTTAGTTTTTTAAGGAACCCCTATACTGTTCTCCACAGGGGTTGTATCCATTTACCAACAGTGTAGGAGGGTTCCCTGTTCTCTAATCCCTCTCCAGCATTTATTGTTTGTGAATTTTTTGATGATGGCCATTCTGACCATGTGGGGTGATACCTCATTGTAGTTTTGATTTACATTTATCTAATAATTAGTGATATTGAACATCTTTTCATGTGTTTGTTGGCCATCAGTATGTCTTCTTTGGAGAAATGTCTCTTTAGGTCTTCTGGCCATTTTTTTGGTTGGCCTGCTTTTTTGTTTTAATATTGAGCTATTTGTACATTTTGTCCATTGCTTTGTTTGCAAATATTTTCTCCCATTCTGAGGGTTGTCTTTTTGTCTTGTTTATGGTTTCCTTTGATGTATGTGGAATCTAGAAAATGATATAGGTGAGTCTAGTTCCAGAGTAGGCATAGGGACACAGACAAGGAGAATGGACATGTAGATAGAGAAGGAAAAAGGGAGGGATGGGATGAATTGGGAGATATGGCTTGACATAAATACACTACCACTTCCCTGGTGGCTCAGACAGTAAAGAACCTGCCTGCAATGTGGGAGACCTGGGTTTGATCCCTGGGTTGGAAACATCCCCTGGAGAAGGGAATCCAGTATCCTGGCCTGGAGAATTTCCTGGGCAGAGGAACCTGGCAGACTACAGTCCTTGGGATTGCAAAGAGTCGGACACGACTAAGTGATTTTCAAATACATTGTATGTTAGCCACTCAGTTGTGTTGGACTCTTTGCAACCCCATGGACTATAGCCCACCAGGTTCCTCCATCCATGGGATTCTGCAGGCAAGAATACTGGAGTGGGTTGCCATTTCCTTCTCCATCAAATATATTACCATGTATAAAATAAATAGCTAGTGGGAACCTGTGTTACAGCAGAGGGAGCTCACCTCAGTGCTCTGTGATGACCTAGATGAGTGGAGCTGGGGTGTGGGAGCGAGGTTGAAGAGAGAAGGGATGTGTGTATACATATCGCTAATTCACTTCATTGTATAACAGAAACTAACCCAACATTATAAACTAAATATACGCCAATTAAAAAATTACAGAAAATGACACCAGGTCATCTCTTGTGTGTCAAATGCTTGGAGGACTAAACTTTGGCAAGTGGAATTCTAGTTGATTTCTTTCTCTCTTTACCTTGTTTCTCATCAAGAGTTTAGGAAGTATGGGTGTCAAGTTCAGAGAAAGTAAGAAAAGAGGTGGTAGAAAAGATTTTAATGCTACCTTTTCAGTAGCTTGTAGGAAAGTAGGAAAGGCGAGATTTGGGGCAAAAATATATGACAGAGGTCATCACTTTTATTTGAATTAGTGTTAGCAGAAGCAGTACTGGGACTTTGCCAACCAAGGGAGCTATTACACTTTTAGATCTTTCCCAGTTTATGAGGTTAAAACTAGTGGCTTCATATTTATTGTTTTATTTCCTATTTCTTTAATTGTAGTTAGAGTATTTTTCCTTATATTTATTCATCATTGTTATTTTTTCTATAAGTTGAATATTCCACAAATTATTTAACAAGCCACTTAGATGATATTTAGGTCAAACCCTCTTTCTAACTAGTGTAAGAAATGCTGTAATATATGAAAAAGCAGCCAATTTTCCTCATTACTGAAGTACAGCATATTGAAAGAACAAGGGCTTTTTTCCATATATTTTTGTTGTAAACATCGACATGTTTGGTAATACTCCATGTATACAATTTTCGCAGGGGAATTGGCACTGAGATTGACAGTACAAATTGGCACACCATTCTGAAGGCAGTTGAACAATTTCTATCAAAATTTAAGATGAGTCTATTTATTGTTGCAGCATTTCCAGAAAATTTGTCCTGCAAATATGCTTACCTGAGTTCCCAGCTATTACGCTTTATTGAGACTGTGTGTGTTAGTCTGTGAATGAAGAATAGACTAGCCAAGATGGAGAATTGATAAAGACTTCTCACTCCTTCCTGAGTTTAATCCTGGAGATGTTGCAGAAGTGAGAGAGAGATTCCTGGATCCTGTTGTTGTTGTTCAGATGCTAAGTCACGGCCAACTCTCTGTGGCTCCTTGGACTGCAGCACGCCAGTTTCCTCTGTCCTCCACCATCTCCTGGCGTTTGCTCAAATCCACGTCCGTTGAGTCGGTGATGCCATCCGACCATCTCATCCTCTGCTGCGCCCTTCTTTTCCTTTCAATCTTTCCCAGCATCAGGGTCTTTTCCAGTGAGTCAGTTCTTCACCTCAGGTGGCTAAAGTATTGGAGCTTCAGCATCAGTCCTTCCAATGAATATTCAGGATTGATTTCCTTTAGGGTTGACTGATTTGATCTCCTTGCTGTCTGAGGGACTCTCAAGAGTCTTCCCCAGCACCACAATTTGAAAGCATCAGTTCTTTGGCACTCAAGCTTCTTTACGGTCCAACTCTCATATCATGGATCCTAGAACATAACTAGAACTATGGAATCATTTGGAGAGGGTGAAAGTGATAGAGTGTTGGTACAAAAAGAGGTTCAGATGCCACAGATGACAGGTAGGCAAGGTGAGAACTTAAGAGTTGGCTCCCTTTCAGCTATTGCAGGCAGGGAAATGGGGCCTCAGCCCAGGGCTAGCCTGAGGCAGTTGGCATAATAGCCAAACATGGTTGGAGTTCTGTAGGGGGTGGAGAGCTGATGGCAAGGACTGCTGGTGAGCTGGCTGGCCTCTGGATATTCCCAAGAGAGGGTGGCTGCTCGTGGAGAGCAGCATTGTCTGCAGCCTAGAACCTCGCCTATTCCCAGGAGAGGAGAGGGATAGCAGCAATAAAGGAAGGGACTGTGAAGGAATTGTTACACCAGCCTCTCTGACCTGAAATATTCTTCCCACAACCCTATTTACCAGAAAAAGTACAGAATGGGGTCAAGGATGTTGCCACCAACCCCATCTACTCCCTCCCTGTAATCCTCACAGCCAAAGTACCTGATAGTTCCTAAGGAATATGATCTCATAGGAAAATATAGCAAGATACCAAATTCCATTATCCACGCCATAAGGAGAAATAATGAATTAGACAGATATTTTTAAAATAAGGGAAACCAATAACCTAATAGAAATAAGCAAAGATCTTAGGAACTTAAACTAGGAATAAGAAGTTTTGAAGAGGGCCTCCCTGGTGGTCCAGTGGTTAACAATCTGCCTTGCAATGCAGGGGACAGAGGTCTGATGCCTGGTACGAGAAGATCCCACATGCTACAGGGCAACTAAAGCGGTGCACCACAGCTTCAGAGCCTGTGCTATAGAGCCTTTGAGCTGCAGCTACTGAGCCTGAGCACTCTACAGTAGACTGTGCTCCACAACAAGAGAAGCCACCACGACGGGAAGCCCCTGCTCAACAGCTTGAGAAAGGCTGTGAGTAGCAATAAAGACCCAGTGTAGCCAAAAATATAAATAAATAAAATAAATAAAGAAAGAAGTTTTGAAGAACCAAGTTTTGGAGATTTGGGACATGAAAAGTATATTGTAAAAAATGGAAAATATATTGTCAATGGGTAAGTTAGACAGCAGAATGAATACAGCTGAAGAACAAATTAGTGAACTGAAGGATTCAGCCAATGAAGTCACCACAACGCATTTGAGAGGGATACATCTTTGCAAGAAAAGAGAAAAGTTAAGAATTAGAATTCTGGTAGGAATCTCAGAAGGAGAAAAAGAATAAATGGAGAGGAGGTAATTTGCCAGAATGAAAACAGGAGACAGTATTCAGGCAAACAGCAGGGACCTTCTGGGCCCCAAGCCCCTGGGCTGTCACCAAGAGATTCTAATCCAGAATGGCACTGCAGCACAGTGGGGTTCCTGAGTGTATTCAAACATGGTAATTTATTATTATTTATTTACAAGAAACAGATTGTCTTTTGACCTTTCTATTCCTGCAGGGCTGGTTCTGAGCTATTCTAATAGTTTTCAGCACAGACAAGAATGCAACATGTGTAGCAATTTCCAATACAATGCTTCCTGGTCAGATTTTGATGGATAAAGGGATGCAAATGAGATGCAAGACCCTTGTTCAGCACTCTTTTCCTTGATCATCCTGTTCAGATACCAAGCATCTGAGCATCAGCTGCAGATTTTAACTCTTTTGTTCCCTCTGCAATTTTCTTCTGAAATTCTTTTCCTTCCTTTTTTTTAAAGAGTTTTTTTTATGTAGACCATTTTTAAAGTCTTTATTGAATTTTGTTACCATATCGTTTCTGTTTTTTTTTTTTTTTTAATGTTTTGATTTTTTGGCTGTGAGGCATGTAGAATCTTAGCTCCCCAACCAGGGATCGAACTCACACCCCCTGTATTGGAAAGCAGAGTCTTAACCACTGGACTGCAGAGAAGTTGTAAAGTTCTTTTTCTCTTTCTTTACCTGCATTCTTTGTGCTTCTCAATTTGGCAATATTCTCTTTATTTCTTTTCTATTATTTGTTGTTTTTTTATCTATATCATCTATTTCATCGTGCCACTTTCTTCTCTTCTTCACTATTTTCAGAGCTATTCATTGATTATTCCATCAATTTATCCATTCAACAATTATTTTGAGAAACTATGTCCCAGACACCACTGAAGGCAGTGGGGTACAGTGAATAAGACAGAACAAAGGTACCTAAACCCACTCTAATGGGGAGGACAGAAAATAAACAAGTCAACAAACAAAATAAAAAACACAAATATGGGTACTAATAAATGCAATGAAGAAAACAGTGTGTACTAGAGAGTGATATGGGATGGGGCAGGATGCTTTAGATGGGGAGAGAGATGTCAGGGTAAGTCTTTCTGAGGAGGTGACAGTTGAATTGAGATCTAGAGGGTAAGGAGGAATCAGTTCTGAGAGATCTGGTGGGAAATCATCCCAGGTAGAAGGAAAAGCATGTATAAATGCCCTGAGGTTGGAATGGTACAAACTTCTACCTTTTCTTCTTTTTCTTTCCCTTTTGTCATCTCTAGTAAGTTTCAGAATAAGTATCTCTACATTTTTAAGATAGGAACTATGTCTTTAAAATCTTCATTCCCTATGGCCTGGTTTCTGTACCAACTGCTGGCTTACAACTGTTTCCTTGCTTGCTTGAAGTTGTTCCTTTGGTGGCCACCAATGTCTTCCTACATATGGCGGTAATCTGAGAATAAAGAAAAAGAAACAGAATATTAGCCCTTGACTCCCTTTGTCAAGCAGTTGGACATCTGTAACTGTCTTATTCTATTGAAGGTAGGTCTTTACTAGGGTAGGGAGTGTAGGAGAACCTTTATGAGATATGAAAACCTACATAGACCCCTGTAAGCTGGATTGGGTACCCCTTTGGTGTGTTTCTCTAACCTCATCATGGCTGTTTCCTCTTTCTGTTACCTGTGGGTGATTCTATACACAGCTCATTTCCTTTGATCTTCACAAGGCTGCAATAAATTAAATTATTAGCCTCTATTTTCATCTCCTTTGTAATAGTACTGTTTATCATGGCCTCATGGTGGGTGGGACTCACTCTCCTGCCTCTTGACCTTGTTACTCTGACCACTGAGATGTTAGTGGATATGGTGCAGGTACAAGGTTGGAGTGTACTTGTGTATTAGGACTGGCCTTCTTGCATTCCTGTCATTACCATAAGATAAAAATGTCCTAAGAGTCCAGTTCATCCCAGAGAAAAGGAGAGCCAAGTTCAGCACACTTGAATCCAACCCAACCTAGATCAGTCAAAACCCAACTGACCCACAGATGTGTGAGCAAAAATTTAGTATGTTTAACATCAATGTAACTCAACAAATATTGATTGAATAAATGAATATTGTTTCTGCCATAACTGTTTGTTTCTAGGTCTGTATGGAGCTCTTTGGGGCTTCCCTGTTGGCTCAGTGGTAAAGAATCTCCTGCCAATGAAGGAAACGCAGGTTTCCCCTAGAGAAGGGAAGATCCCCTAGAGAAGGAAATGGCAACCCACTCCGGTATTCTTGCCTGGGTAATCCTATGGACAGAGGGGCGTGGTGGGCTACAGTCCATGGGGTCACAAAAGAATTGGATATGACTGAGAGACTGAAGAACAACAATGGAGCTCTTTGGGGACAAGGGGTGTTAACATTTCTGCACATTAAGGGCAATCTATGATCCTGGTAAGTGATGGGCCCTCTGAATACTTTCTAGAATAGGTCTGAGGCTTCTTCAGGTCTCATTAGCAGCCTCAGCTTCTATGTATAGAATAATCAGCCAGGAGACAAGTCAGATTCCTGCTGAACTCCTAAGGATTTCAGAGTTTGTTCCCTTGGGTCCTGATTTTATGACTCTTTTCTTATCATCATGAATTCTTAAGTGTAGTCTGTGCTTTATAAGGCTGGACAATCTCCAGGCTACTAAGTACCCAGGACATGCTACAGAATGATCTAAGGGTTTGCACAGTGACAAGGAGCAATTGGATGTCTACTCATCACAGAAGGTGAGATGGTCAGATACATTCCCACTTATTGTCCATGACAACAGTAATGCCTCCTGATTTACAGGTCTCCAGGGCCTTCTTGTTTTGCATTAAAGTGTCTGAGTCGGACTTTCCTTTGTCTGAGTATCTCGGCTCTGGCCTTGCGGATTTCGAAGAGGAACAAAGGGGAATTGATTCACATGGACTCTGTTGGGCAGACAGAGCTTTGGGTGATGATTCTAAAGTGGTGTGTCTGTGTAGAGAAAGCTAAGATCTTGCTGCTTGAGCTTAGAACTTTTTGTTTTTCTTTCCAACATATTTTCTATTTTCTTTTGGTGAGAGCACCCTGCTTTTTTTTTTAGGGCGACTGGAACTACCCTCCCCACACTATACACCATATTGTTGGGCTGTCAAATGTGGTATTTGTATTGATTTGGATTTTTGCCAAAACAGATCCTGGGTAAAGGACTCAAGTGAAGGTAGTTTATTTGGAAGATGATATTAGGTGCACTTTTGAAGAAAGTGGGGGGAAATGAGACTAGGAAAGGGTAAAGAAACATTATAAATAGGCAAATAAGTAGATTACTGCTTTGGGCAATGAGGACTAGTCCCACCTGAGACATGCTTCAGAGTCATCCCACTGGGGGCTAGTGATGGGAGGCATCCACTGACTTCTATCTCTGTTGTTTGAGAGTCAAAGAGAGACTGAGGATCTTGAGATGAGATGTTGTTCCTGGGCTGGCAACTGTCTACCAAAATTACAGGCAAACTCAGGTGAGCAAGATGATGTGAGCTATTAACAGCAGGGTTTGTTTGTTTGTTTGTTTTTAGCATTTTTGGCCACACCACCTGGCATGCAGGACCTCAGCATCCCTATCAGGGATTGAACACACATCCCCTGCATTGGAACCATGAGAGTCTTAACTGCTGGACTGTCAGGGTTCCCAGCAGCAACTTCTTAGTGCCACATCCTCCTCTCGCCACAGGTGGGTACAAGCCCCAGGCTGGTCCAAGCAGATGCCCTCTTCCTGAAATCTTGAGAAGAGTAACATAAGGACCGGGAAATAACATGTCTGTTCATCTTCATGGTGGGATCCAAAAGAGATTAGTCCTTAGTTCTTGATACTTTGACACCGAGTGGTTCCAATTCACATTGTTTCTGGTTTTCAGTTTTTCTTTCAATTCTCAGAGAGTCTCCATAAATCCTTCCATTAAATTCCCTTTTTATTAAATTAGCTAGAGCTGATTTCTGCCGCTTGCTTACAGAATATCCTGACAGATGCTGGGCCTGCTCCACAGGAAGCTGTCAAAAGGAGTGGTCTTTCACATGGCTTGAAATGAAAAGGCACACTTTAGACTCTTAGCAGGATAGGAAGCCACAGGATAATGTTTGCTCAAGTTTGCTGAAGACCTCAATGCTCAGTTTTCATTCTCAGCTCATACGTCCTCTAGCCCATTTCCCCAATTCGTTCAATTTATCATCCTTAGTTCATCACGAGTCTCTAGTGTTGTGTTTGGATAGACATATGATATGGTTTGGGCTTCCCTGGTGGCTCAGATGGAGAATCTGCCTGCAATGCAGGAGACTTGGGTTCAACCCTGGGTGGGGAAGATCCCCTGGAGGAGGAAGTAGCGAACCACTTCAGTATTTTTGCCTGGAGAATTCCATGGACAGAGGAGCCTGGAGGGCTACAGTCCATGGGATTGTAAAGAGTTGGACATGACTGAGTGACTAACACACACAGGTGCTATAGTATGGTCTGGTGTGATATGATTGTGTGGTGTGGTGTAATATAGAGGACTGTGCATAGCATGGCATGTTGACTACATTGTGAATTCTGGAACCAGACTCCCTGTGTT
Organism: Cervus elaphus; assembly: GCF_910594005.1. Taxonomy (NCBI): domain Eukaryota; kingdom Metazoa; phylum Chordata; class Mammalia; order Artiodactyla; family Cervidae; genus Cervus; species Cervus elaphus. Next base: position 36,972,567 of record NC_057824.1, read on the forward strand.
CAAATCTCAGCTCTTCCATTTACAGACTACACGGTCTTGAGAAAGTTACCCAATCTCTTTGTGACGCAGTTTCTTTAACTGTAAATATGAAGAAATAATTCTACCCAGATTACAGGGTTGTCATAAAGATTAAATGAGTTGACAAAGTACATGACACAAGGCAAGCATTTGTAAATATTAACTGTTATTATACATCATGAGAAACGCTGGGCTGGAGGAAGCACAGGCTGGAATCAAGATTGCCGGGAGAAATGTCAATAACCTCAGATATGCAGATGACACCACCCTTATGGCAGAAAGTAAAGAAGAACTAAAGAGCCTCTTGATGAAAGTGAAAGAGGAGAGTGAAAAATTTGGCTTAAAGCTCAACATTCAGAAAACTAAGATCATGTCATCTGGTCCCATCACTTCATGGCAGATAGATGGGGAAACAGTGGAAATAGTGGCTGACTTTATTCTGGGGGGCTCCAAAATGACTGCAGATGGTGATTGCAGCCATGAAATTAAAAGACGCTTACTCCTTGGAAGGAAAGTTATGACGAGCCTAGACAGCATATTAAAAAGCAGAGACATTACTTTGCCAACAAAGGTCCGTCTAGTCAAGGCTATGGTTTTTCCAGTGGTCATGTATGGATGTGAGAATTGGACTGTGAAGAAAGCTGAGCGCAGAAGAATTGATGCTTTTGAACTGTGGTGTTGGAGAAGACTCTTGAGAGTCCCTTGGACTGCAATGAGATCCAACCAGTCCATCCTAAAGGAGATCAGTCCTGGGTGTTCATTGGAAGGACTGATGCTGAAGCTGAAACCCCAATACTTTGGCCACCTGATGCAAAGAGCAGACTCATTGGAAAAGACCCTGATGCTGGGAAAGATTGAAGGCAGGAGGAGAAGGGGATGACAGAGGATGAGATGGTTGGATGGCATCATCAACTCGATGGACATGGGTTTGGGTGGACTCTGGGAGTTGGTGATGGACAGGGAGGCCTGGCGTGCTGTGGTTCATGGGGTTGCAAAGAGTCAAATGCAACTGAGTGACTGAACTGACTGACTGACTGATGCCTAGAGGCTGTATGCCTATTAGGTCTACACGTCCTTGTGCTTTTTCGATTCACAACTCTGCTTCCTTAAACTTGTGAGAAGCATGGTTGGCAAGATGGGCTGTCCTTCTTGGGCCAGGGTCAGTGTTTGCATTAAAAGACAGAGAAAAGTACATCTTTAATCACCTACTATATGCCATGCATCATGACAGAGATCTCTTTGAGGATCATAACCTCTCTCAGAGAACAGATATTAATACTATTAATATTATTGCCATATATTACAGGTGAGAAAGCTAGAGCTCAGAAAGATGAAGTAACCTGACTTGGTTCACTCAGCTAGTAAGAGGCAGAAATGCTATTCTCCCAGGTCTGTCTGATTCAAAACTTTGTGTTGGTTCCACTGTGTACATCAGGGGTCTCCAACCCCGGACCATGGGCTGGTACCAGCTGGTGGCCTGTTAGCAACAGGGGTGCACAGCAGGAGGTGAGTGGGCTGGTGAGCAAGCTTCATCTGTATTTGTAGCTGCTCCCCATTACTCACATTACCGCCTCAACTCCACCTCCTGTCAGATCAGCAGTGGCATTACATTCTGAATGTAGGAACCCTACTGTGTTTGCATCATCTTGAAACTATCCCCTGACTCCGCTCCAGGGAAAGATTGTCTTCCATGAAACTGGTCCCTGGCGCCAAAAAGGTTGGGGACGCTGGTGTACATGACTTCCCCAAGCCCCAAAGCAAACAAATAGCTGCCCTGTCTCTTCCCACTGCCCTCGCACAGTTCCTATCCTCGCTGTGACCTTCTGAAGCTATGGTTTTTGACATCAGAGGTACTGGCTGCACTGCTGAGTGGCTGTGGGCTCTTATCCTACTCTTTTGCTTTGTCACTTATTTGTAAAGATTTTTTCTCGGTCTGTGTAGAAGACCAAGGGCAACACTTCCTCAGGACAGTTTGGCATCTGACTTGCAGCTGATGAAGAAGAGGGCAAGGTTGGTGGTTAAGTTCCCTGGGCTGTCTCTGGGACCTCTGGAGTCTAAGACACTGCTTTGCACTTTCCTTGTGCATCTTTGGGCAGGTAACGCCATCCCTCCAAGCCCAGGACCCTTCAACTGTAAGAGAGGACGGAAATGATGATAGTTCACTCTTAAGGTGTTTGTACACATTAAGAGAAATAAATATTGGGAAAAAAATATTTAAAACATTAAAAAAACTTGGGTAAAGGATGACTTTCCAATCAAACCAGACTATAAGCCAAGAACCCACGAAGAAAAAGATAGACCCATTGATTATATTAAAAACCAAACCAAACACACAACAAAAGAACAAAACAAAATCAAAGGCCAAACAATAGGATGGGGAATTTTTTCAATAATATATATGGTGGAAAAAGTATTAATATTCCTAATATGCAAAGACCTCCTATAAACTAAGAAGAAACAGGTAAATGATGTAAAAGAAAATTCAGCAAAAGGACTATAATCAGACCTCTCACCAAAGAGGGTCTCCAAATGACCAGTTGGAATCCAAAAGGTTCAGGGAAATGTAAATTAAAGCTAACACAAGATAGTACTTTTTTTTTTTTCCCCATTCAATTGGGGAAAAAGAGCTAAAAAGAGAAATTATCTCAAGCTGACAAAAATGTGAGGAAAAAAAAATCCTTTCATATATCTCTGGTGGGAATAGGAGATGTGACAACAAGTAATACTGGAAAAAATCAAATATCTGTTAAAAATAAACTACACACACTTTTTACCTAGCAACCCAACATTTAAGAATCATCTTATTTAAAGAAATTGCTTCTATATTAAAATAGATGTTCAAGGATCTTTATTCTCATCTTTGGGGAAAAATTCAAAACCAGCCTGGATATTCCTCAACCTAAGGCTGGTTGAATACATCATTCTGTACCCACTGTGGAATCTATTACAGTCATTAAAAAGGAATAAGTATAGGGAACTTCTTGGTGGCCCAGCAGTTAGGACTCCGAGCTTTCACTGCCGTGGGACCAGGTTCAGTTCCCATTCAGGGAACTAAGATCCTGCAAGCTTCGAAGCACAGCACAGCACAGCAAAAAAAAAAAAAAAGAGTATAAATAAGCTGGTGTTTCCATACAATGGAATACTGGTGGTGGTTTAGTTGCTAATCTGTGCCTGACTCCTGCGACTGCATGGACTGTAGCCTGCCAGGCTCCTCTGTCCATGGGGTTCTCCAGGCAAGGATACTGGAGTGGGATCCTACTACTTGGTGATAAAAAGAGGTGAACTATTGATACATACAGCAACTGAGATGAATCTCAAAGGCATTATGCTGAGTGAAAGAAGTCAAACTTGAAAGGTTACATGCAATGTGATTGGTATAATCTCGAAATGACACAACCGTAAAACTGGCAAACAAATTAGTGGTTGGCGGAGGTTAGGGGTGGGAGCAGGATGTGACTACAAAGGAGAACAAGGGAACTTTCTGAGGTGATAGAAATGTTGTATAGACTTACTGTGGCAGGGGTTAGTTATATGAATGCATAGATGTGCTAAACTTCATAAAATTGCAGACTCCTAAAAATGTTGGTTTTACTGTATAGCAATTTACAAAAAAATTTAACAACAAAAATAAATTATGCCTCAATCGATTGACCTGGAAGGGTCTCTATGATACATTCAGCGAGAAAAAGGTGGTAAAACAAGGTATATAATATGATTCTATTTTTAAAATTTTTATATTTATTGATTTGATTTTCAGTTGTGCTGGGTCTTCTTGGTGTATGGAAGCTTTTCTCTAGTTGTGGTGAGCAGGGGCTACGCTTCATTGCAGTGCAAGACTTGCTGCACCATAGATAAGATAGAGAACAAACCTTGAAATTGTTGAGCCCAGGAGGGGCCCTGGCCAACCAAACCCCAATGCTTAACAACATTCCAAGTTTTACAAGACAAAACAAACAGCATTAACATGAAACCAGAGCTGTAATTTGCTCACAGATTGATGATGATATCAGTTTGCATCCTGGGATTATAAACCAGAACTGAACTGCATTCTCTGAAGTCCCATCCACAGAGTGGAATCGCTGCCTGGGACCTTTTCCCAGTTGAGACTCCAGATGTGCTGTGACATGGGACTTCCCAGGGTTGTTTGAATCTGGATGTTGGTCAAAACCCAATTTGGTGATGTATCCTCTGCTGTTTCTATTTCTCTTTTCTTTTATATTGAAAGTAACCTAGATAATTCTCTAATAAATATTGGTATTACTAATTTGTATAGAATGAGTGACTTATTTTGTTAACAAATCCCTTGAACCTGAGACGAAAGTGAAAACTTTTGGCAAAACAAGGGGTGGCTTTGGAAAATAATGAAAAGGGAACTTTTACTTATTAGCTTATATTCTTCTGTTTTATTATACAATTGGCCATGGTATTTGTTTTTGTAATGTGAAAATAAAAATAAACCAAAAGAACCAAGACACTTTAAAATGGAGATAAGACCAAGCAGAGACTCTCTTTCCATCTTCTATGATAGAAAACGTAACTATTTCTCTGTCACTGGTTGTATGAGATTCACAAAGGCAGCCATAAAAAGTATATATATATTTCTCTAATATTAAAGCAATTCCTGGGTTTGTTGATCCTAATGTGAAGGTGAGATTTGTCTGATATAGATCCGTGAAGTCAGTCTAATAAATCACTCCGCTGGTCGCTGTATTAGAAATTCAATGTCTGGAGACGCAACTCTCAATGTGTCTATGGCTCCCCAGACACCACTGGTCCTCATCCCCATTACCTACAACCCTGATGGGCTGGACTGGAAGAATCTGGAACTGGACATTCCTCTCCACATGTCTCCCTCTTCTGCTTTGGAGCTGCTCCTCCTGTTTCCCTAAGTGCCCAGAGACAACTTACTGCAATTGAAAACACAGAGGTTTGCTTTGGCCCTGTGGGAAAAACTGCAAAACATATAGTCTACTAAGCAAAATGATATAGAAGGCTAGAGTAGCTGCAGTGATGGTGGCAGATCCTTAGGCAAGACCTCAAAGTGATAAACCGCTTTCTCCATTCCCTTAGAATGGGATCCCTTTAGAGACAGGTTCGAATTATCTAGATTTATCAAGACTAATATACACACAAAATTTGTACTGACTATTACAACAAAGTCAGCAGACCACTGCAATGATAAGAATTTTCAGGTCTAATCTTCAGGATGTCCTTCCAGGCACTAAAGTAGTTGAAAATCGGGAAAAGATACTAAATGTATGATTGGTGGAGGGTTCACCTGGGAACAATATGACTTTAGAACAAGACAGTCTTAGGTCAAATCAGAGCTCCAGCATCAGCTGTATGACCACAGGCGTGTGGCTGAAACTCTGCAGTTCAATTTTTGTCATCTGGATAATGGAGATCACAGTACTGCTTTAGGTAGGATCCTTGGAAGGAAACTCCAAGATGGACAGCTGCAGGTAGAGGCTTACTGGGGAGATACACTTGTGAAAAAGTAGGCAGAGGGGTGAGCTAACCTGTAATATGCTTGCAGCTGAGGCCTCTAGACCTTGGACAAGAACTTGACCTGGCACAGACTTTCAGAGTCCCAAATTGAGAGAGAGGTGCTGAGCCTTTGAACCCTTGATCCAAAGGATCATTGGCCAAATGCTGTCCCCTGGGAGGGTGTGTGACCTTGGGTGATGTAGTTCCCTGTAACTGATCACAGTTTCTAGTAAGAGGTACAACTATGAGCCTTCAGCAGCCTATATTCCCAGGTGGACTGCTTTGGCTCCCCCCCCCCCCAATATTTATTTATTTACTTACTTGGCTGTGTCAGGTCTTAGCTGTGGCCCGCAGGATCTTTCATCTTCTTTGCAGCATGCGGGTATTTGTTTTAGAAAACTTATATGAAAATTCTCTTATTTATTAATTTATTTTAAAATTGGTGTAAAGAGCTGACCCATTGGGAAAGACCTTGATGATGGGAAAGATTGAAGGCAAAAGAAAAGGGGGCGACAGAGGATGAGATGATTAGATGGCATCACCAACTCGATGGACGTGAATTTGAGCAAACTCCGGGAGATGGTGAAGGACATGGGGAGCCTGGCGTGCTGCAGTCCATGGGTGGCAAAGGGTTGGATAAAACTTAGCAACTGAACAACAACAACATAATTGCTTTACAGTGTTGTGTTAGTTTCTGCTCTACAACAGTGTGAATCACCTATCAGTTCAGTTCAGTTCAGTCGCTCAGTTGTATCTGACTCTTTGCGACCCCATGAATCGCAGCACGCCAGGCCTCCCTGCTCATCACAAACTCCCGGAGTTTACTCAAACTGATGCCCATCGAGTCGGTGATGCCATCCAGCCATCTCATCCTCTGCATCCCCTTCTCCTCCTGCCCCAAGTCCCTCCAAGCATCAGGGTCTTTTCCAATGAGTCAACTCTTCGCATGAGGTGGCCAAAGTATTGGAGTTTCAGCTTCAGCATCCGTCCTTCCAATGAACACCCAGGACTGATCTCCTTCACCTATACGTATACATATATCCCACCCTCTAGAGCCTCCCTCCCACCCCACCCCACATCCCAACCCTCTAGGTCATCACACAGCACTGAGCTGAGCTCCCTGTGCTAAATGGCAGCTTTCCACTAGCTAGCTATTTTACACATGGTAGGATTTTACTTGTGGCATGTGGGATCTTTTTTAATTGCGGCATGCGAACTCTTAGTTGCAGCATGTGGGATCTAGTTCCCTGGCCAGGGACTGAACCCGGGCCCCCTGCATTGGATGTGCAGAGTCTTAGCCACTGGACCACCAGGGAAGTCCCTGCATTGGCTTGGAAGAGGAGATCTTGGGTGTGTTCCCCCAGGATTTACTATGAATACACACTCTAGGTCTGTAGGCAGTCATAAAATTACTTAGCAAAATGTCAACCATACTAGAGGGTATCTAGGAATATTGATCCTTTTACTTTCCTTCCCTCTTGAGAAATATTTGTTAATGACTTTGATATAGTGTGATGTTTTTCCTTATTCATCCTGCACTGGACCTCCCCAATCACCCAAATCTTGGCACCCACCAGAAACATCTCTCTGTCTCGGGCAGTGCAAAACAAGCACTCATAAAGTCTTAATCCCCAGTTTATTTTGTCTGTCACCCCAGAACCAGAAGTTGTACACCCCTTGTGTGTAACCTCTCAGCAGGTAAGTAATAAGAGAGGGTTTGCTCTTATATCAGTATGTACTGCTACATTTTTAACCATATTTTTTCCTACTTGAAGATTTTGGAGACCTCTCTTCTTTTCCCAGCAATATACCTAATGGAATATTGCCCAGATAGTTGAGACTGAGTAAAGAGAGACACTTTTAGCAAGACTAAGGGCTTCCCTGGTGGCTCAGAGGTTAAAGCGTTTGCCTGCAATGTGGGAGACCTGGGTTTGATCCCTGGGTTGGGAAGATCCCCTGGAGAAGGAACTGGCAATCCACTCCAGTATTCTTGCCTGGAGAATCCCATGGACGGAGAAGCCTGGTGGGCTACAGTCCACGGGGTCACAAAGGGTCGGACACGACTGAGCGACTTCACTTCACTTTAATGTCATTCATTAGACATTAATGTTGTTATTGGCTTCAGTAGCAGGTGACTTTGAACTCAAGCTTTCAGGGACAGGCCCTTCTCAGAAATCCTGTTCTTACTGCCCAAATATGCTCTGGAAGATCTTCCACTCTGGTATTTTATTCTATCTTCTCTCTTCTTGTAATACAAGGTGGCATCCAGAACAGGGTAGGGGCAGGGCTTGAAGAAGGGTACACATGGTTATTGCAATTTTTGGTAGGTGGGGGTCATCTGGAGAACTTTAAGAGGCTTTGGGTATATCCATTGTGAAAAATCAATGCCCAGGTCTCTGGGTGAGTGAGCAGAGTAGCTTAAGCAGAATCGACAAAAGAATCAAAGTTTTTAATTGGTGGGATCCATCTAGTGATTAAGGTTGTGTTGGTTGCAAAGTAATTAAAACCAACTCAAGATAACGTCAGGGAGGGTACCTAGTGGCTCAGATGGTAAAGAATCTGCCTGCAATGCAGGAGACCCGGGTCAGGAAGATCCCCTGGAGAAGAAAATGGCAACCCAAGGACAGAGGAGCTTGGTGGACTACAGTCTATGGGGTTCCAAAGAGTCGGATACAACTGAGTGACTAACACTTTCATTTCAACATAACTTCAGGAAGAAAATCTGTCTTTAAAAATACAGTAGTGTTGGACTCCCTTGGTGGTCTAGCGGTTAAGAATCCACCTGTTCAATCCCTGATTGGGGAAAGTTCCACATGCCAAAGGGCAACTAAGCCTGTGTACTGCAACTACTGATCCCAAGCCCTAGAACCCACAAGCTGCAACTACTAAAGACCATGAGCCCTAGAGTCAGTACTCTGTAACAAGAAAAGCTACCACAAGGAGAAACTCATGCACTGTATCTAGAGAAAGCTCGTGCATAGCAATGAAGACCCAGTAGTCAAAAATAAATAATAAATAAAATTAAAAAAATACAACAGGGTTTTATAAAACCCAACAGCAAGGGTGCAGCTGGTCTCAGAAGTAGACTAGAGTCAGGAAACCCAGCAGACGTCTCTCTCATTTACTCACTTCTGTTTCTCTCTACATATATGCTTCTGGGGGGGTGGGAGTGCTGAGAATATGTCCTCCAGTTCTTTGACAAGAGGTGGAGCCTAGTTCCCCAACCCTTGTGTGTGAGCTGCACTTATGTGGCTTACTCTGAATGAATGGAATGTGGCAGAATGATACTTTGTAACTTATGAGCCTAGGACCAAAAAGGTATCATGGCTTCCTTGCCGCTCTCTTATGGATCACTTGTTCTGGGGAGGTCATGTCATGTCCTGGCAATACCCATGTGGAAAGGTCCATTTGGAGAGGAATTGCCAACATCCATTTGAGTGAGTTATTTTAGAAGTTGATTCTTCAGCCCCAATCCAACCTTCAGGTGCTGCAGTTCCAGCTGACATCCTGCCTACAACTTCAGGAGACTCCCTGAGACAGAACCATACAGCTAAGCCCCTTCTGAATTCTTGACCCCCAGAAACTGTGAAATAACATGTTTACTATTTAATCTGTCAAGTTTGGGGTTAATATGCTGCCCAGCCATAGATAGCACATATAGGATTGGCAATAATCACTGCCTATATGTAAAAAAAAAAAAAAATAATAATAATCACTGCCTATAGCTCTCGGCTAGTTAGTCGTCAGAGATGGGAGTCTTAATCCTATTTCCAGTTGCCAAGAGGAAAGATTCTGATTGGCACAGTTGGGTCAAGTACACAGATGTGATCCAATATATTAAGGTCAAGGTGATGAGCAGCATCATATTAGATTTACCTGAGGATTTCTAATGTAACCAAGGAAATGTTGAGGTGTTTTGGTAAGGACACCCCTAAGCAAATTCCACAGTGGGACAAGACTCTATTTCTTTGGTCACAAGAGTGTCTCCTAAGGAAGTTGAAGCTTACCTTGGTTAGAATACAGTGGTTTCAACTTAAGTGTCAATGCCGTATGTGAAATACAAGCGTGTGATTGGTTTTAGCTGCATGTGTGCTCAGTCAATTCAGTTGGGTCTGACTCCTTGCAACCTCATGGACTCTAGCCCATCAGGCTCCTCTGTCCACGGGATTCTCCAGGCAAGAATGCTGGAGTGGGTTGCCATGCCCTCCTCCAGGGGATCTTCCCGACCCAGGGATGGAAGCCATGACTCCTGCATCTGCTGCATTGGCAGGTGGATTTCTCTAGGGAAACCTTGGCTTTAGCTGTACATTGTATGTTTGCAAAGATTGGTGGGTTACTTGTGCTTTGGCAGCCTGTATGCTGGATGCCTGGGTACCCTTAACGTGTTTGTTTAGCCTAATCCTGCACTTCTGGCCACTTTAAAGTTGCTGGACATCTTCCAAAATTTCTTCTGGTAACAGCCGATTTTTTCAGAAATCTTCCATAACTCTTATCATATATAGAAAGAACTTAAATTTACTTGGCTTTTCTAGAAATAAAACTGTTAGAATTCTCTCCCTTCCCTCTAGTAGGTCTATGGAGGAAAGTAAACATGTATGTCTTGTGTTTTCCTTTTTTAAAAAATAAATTATTGATTTGGCTGCACCAGGTCTTAGTTGAGGCATGCAGAACCTTTAGATGCAGCATGTGGGATCTAGTTCCCTGACCAGGGTTTGAACCTGGACCCCCTGCATTGGGAAGCAGTCTTAGCCACTGGACCACCAAGGAAGTGCTGTCTTGATGTTTTCTGATGTGTAAGCCAAGTTAAATAACTTAAAAATGATGTTATAAGTTAAGTCGATGAGGTCATAGACAGTGAGTCAATTATTATAATGCTGATGTTACTTTGCAACTTCTGAGTAAATGAACTTTTCACATAATAAACATTATACCACCAACAAAAACATTCCCAAGGTAGACCTATGTATTGTCTCAGGATTGGGGGTAACAGTTGAAAGAATACAACAACTTTTGAAGTCATAATATCTTAGGGAACTTCCAATGAACTAGCCAGTATGCCATTCATGATCATAAGGTATAGAACCAGTATAAATGTGCTAAGCATGGACTTTCACCCTCATCCATTTTAATGTTTATAGATTAGAATCTTCATGGTAAATATCATCTAACGTTTGCTCCATATTTAACTGTTTCCTAACAGGATATAATGAGACAGCTCAGTGCTTTTCTTCTCAGCTGTGTGCCAGCAGTCTTCCCATTCGTTCCAAATATCCTCCTGTAATTGTCAGTTACAACTGGGAGGCTCTGTTGTCGCCTTAGGACAGTGGGTCCATCACTGATTTGACATCCAGATTTGTGAGTCTAATACTCACTGGCCAATTTTCCCTTACAAAAGGATATAATGATAGCAACTTAATTGTCAATCCTAGTTTCTGTGTACTGGGAGTTTTAAAAATTTAGGGGCTGCTAATATTAACCCCAAATTTCTTGGTATTAGTGTTTTTGGACTCTTTTGAAAAGACCTGATGCTAGGAAAGATTGAAGGCAGGAGGACAAGGGGACAACGGAAGTTGAGATGGTTGGATGGCATGACTGACTTAATGGACATGAGTTTGAGCAAACTCCGCGAGTTGGTGATGGATAGGGAAGCCTGGAATGCTGCAGTCCAAGGGGTCACAAACAGTCGGACACAACTGACTGAACTGAACTGAACTGACCCATATTACCACACATTTCCAGACTATTTTGTACTTTCAGAACCGTTGTGTCAATGTACACTCCAAAAGATAGTTTATGGGAGGACTTTCACCTTCCCATGCAGAGTACCTGATGGTTTCATAGACCCTGGTCAGTTACTCAGTAATTAGACTCCAAAGGTGAAAGATGACCACACGTCCCTAAAAATGTCTTTTATTATCAGTCATTGAATATTCATATTTATTTATATTTTTCTTATACCAAGTTGCCTTTTCCTGATCTTTGCTTTTTTATAATGGAATTAGAATATTTTCTTGATCTTAAAAGATTTTTATGTAGTAGGAATAGTAATTCTATGTATTTTTAATATTTATAAAATATTTTATATTTTCTACGTAATTCTTGCCTTTGAGGATTTATTTTTTAAATCTCTGAAACAGCTTATATGACATGGGAAAATAAAAAATAAAAAGTATCTTCTTCATTGTGGTTAATCAGTTGACTTTACCTGATTTAATACAGAGACGAGTTAGACATTTTAATTTAATGTAGTATTGTAGTATAAGCTTGCAGTTTGGGGTAAGAAAAAAATTCCTAGGTTTAATTTCCAGCTCCATTACTTTCTGTCTTAAGGCATTTAACTCTCTCAGATTTGGTTTTCTTAGATACAAACTGAGGATAATGCTAATGGCTGTGATGCTGGATTATTCTAAGGCTCAAATTACATAGAGCACATGGAAGATACTTTATAAACAATACTGACATATATAACTTGCTCTGAATCTAATTTTGATGGTCAGTCCTTCTGAGATTGCTTCCAGCTGCCAGAATTCATGGCACACTTGACTTGGATGAGGGCTGAAGAAGTAGACAAATGGTTTTGAAATGACTAGAAATTTCAGTAGTTTCTCTGTGAGCAGTGATGGAAAAGATAGTTCTCATTTTTATAAAAACAATAATCTTAAACTAAATGGCCAGAGAAAAGGAGGATAGACTGAGGATTTAACCAGTATTGTGGACGTTGCTCTAGCAGGGGAACAGGAGACAAAAAAAACATTACTTTTGCTTTCCTCAGACAAACCTAACCGATCACAAATGAAGCCTACACTTTACTATCACTAGTATCCCAAGAAAGTCACCTTGGATGGGGTTTATTTTCTCTCCTGGTTCATATCTATACATCACGTTGGGGGAAACTGATTTTTTGATCAATGAAACTTAAAATCACAGTTCTCCATATTTAGTCCTGACTCAGCATCAGTTAGTGGGAGTGCGTACTAAATTATGTGTCCAAAATTTGAAAACACAGGATGTATCCTGTTACATGGGATTTAAGCTAATCATTTAACCTTCTGAGTCTTACTTTCCTGATAACTCTATAAGTATGCTGTGCTATTTGCATAAGATAGTGTGTAGAGAAACTCATTGCAAGCTGTAATTATGTCATACATGTAGCAACAGTAAACATAACTTTAAGCAAAATGAATATTTTTATTTTGATAGGCAATAGCTGAACTTGGTTGCTGTGTTGCACAAAGCACATTGAGACCAGTTTGAGAAAAATGATGCTGTTCAAGTGTTGCACGCAATATGCCAGCAAATTTGGAAAACTCAGCAGTGGCCACAGGACTGGGAAAGGTCAGTTTTCATTCCAATCTCAAAGAAAGGCAATGCCAAAGAATGTCCAAACTATTGCACAATTGCACTCATCTCACATGCTAGCAATATTATGCTCAAAACCCTTCAAGCTAGTCTTCAGCAGTAGGTGGACTGAGAACTTTTCCAAATATACAAGCTGGATTTAGAAAAGGTAAAGGAGCCAGAGATCAAATTGCCAACATCTGTTGGATCATAGGAAAAGCAAGGATTAAAAAAAAGAAAATCTACTTTTGCTTCATTGACTATGCTAAAGTCTCTGACTGTGTGGATTACAACAAATTGTGGAAAACCCTTATAGAGATGGGAGTACCACACCACCTTACCTGTCTCCTGAGAAGCCTGTAGGCAGGACAAGAAGTAACAATTAGAACTGAACATGGAACAAAATTGGGAAAGGAGTACATCAAGGCTGTATATTGTCACCCTGCTTATTTAACTTATCTGCAGAGTACATCATGAGAAATGCCGGGTTGGATAAAGCACAAGCTGGAATCAAGATTGCTGGAAGAAATATCAGTAACCTCAGATATGCAGATGACATCACCCTTATGGCAAAAAGTGAAGAGGAACTGCAGAGCCTCTTGATGAAAGTGAAAGAGGAGAGTGAAAAAGCTGGCTTAAAACTCAACATTCAAAAAACAAAGATCATGGCATCCAGTTCCATCACTTTATGGCAAATAGATGGGGAAAAAGTGGAAACAGTAGCAGATTGTATTTTCTTGGGCTTCAAAATCACTGTGGACGGTGACTACAGCCTTGAAATTAAAAGATGGTTGCTCCTTGGAAGAAAAGCTATGACAAACTTAGTGTATTAAAAAGCAGAGACATCACTTTGCTGGCAAAGGTCCCTATAGTCAAAGCTATGGTTTTTCCAGTAGTCATGTATGGATCTGAGAGTTGGACCGTAAAGAAGGCTGTGTGTGTGTGCTTAGTCGCTCAGTTCTGTCCAAATCTTTGCAGTCCCACGGACTGTAGCCTGCTGGGATCCTTTGTCCAGTGGGATTCTCCAGGCAAGAATACTGGAGTGGGTTGCCATACCCTCCTCCAGGGGATCTTCCCAACCCAGGAATGGAACCAGGGTCTCCTGCATTGCAGGCAGTTCTTTACCAGCTGAGCTACCAGGGAAGCCTAAAAAAGAAGACTGAGAGCCGAAGAATTGATGCTTTCAAATTGTGGTGTTGGAGAAGACTCTTGAGAGTCCCTTGGAGCCCTTGGGTCTCTTGGAGATCAAACCAGTCAATCCTAAAGGAAATCAACCCTGAATATTCATTGGAAGTACTGATGCTGAAGCTGAAGCTCCAATACTTTGGCCACCTGATGCAAAGAGCCCACTCTGGAAAAGACTTCAATGCTGGGAAAGACTGAAGGCAAAAGGAGAAGGGGGTGGCAGTGGATGAGACTGGTTGGATGACATCACTTACTCAATGGACATGAGTTTGAGCAAACTCCAGGAGATGGTGTAGGACAGGGAAGCCTGCTGTGCTGCAGTTCACGGAGTCACAAAGAGTTGGATACAACTGAGTGACTGAACAACAATTCCAGGGACTCCTAACCTTAGACGTACATTGGAGCTACTTGGGGGACTTTTACATCAAAATCTCTTTGAGTGGGTCCTGGGTATTTCCATCTGCAGTTTAGGCCTCGCCCAGGGAACTGTAGACTCTTTTATCAACTGCCCGGTGATTCAGTGGTAAAGACTCCTCCTGCAATGCAGGAAACTTGAGTTTGATCCTTGGGTAGGGAAGAGCCCCTGCGGAAGGAAATGGCAATCCACTTCAGTATTCTTGCCTGGGAAAATTCCATGGACAGAGGAGCCTAGTGAGCTACAGTCCTTAGGGTCGCAAAGAGTCGATGCAACTTAGGGACTGCACAACAACAATGAATCCTTACCTGGTGTCCAGGCTTCCCAGGACTAACTCAGATTTCCATCAAACAGGCAAGGTTGTTACCAAAGGTTCCTAGTAGCTTCCACTGGCTCACTTTCCCAGGTGTTCCCCCCCACCCTCTTTTCCCCCATCGGTTGCTCATAGCTTTGAGCATACTAGCGAGATTTCCCTCTTTTACTGCCTGGAACTTCCTTGCTCAGTCAGCACATCTTTGACACTTTCACTATCTGTCTTTCCTTCTTTAATCTCTTTTCAGAGACTTTAAGATCAAAGCTTTCAGGAGAAAGAAAAATGCAAGAGCCCCTGCTTAGGCCAAACATAGCATTTCTTCCTCCCTACAATGTCAAAATCTTTATTTTCTCTCTTTTACCCATCCAAAGAGAATTTTTCCCCTTGCTTTACTTGCCTCAGCTTTTTTCTCTACTTGAATAACCTTTTCCAGTGAACTTAGTGTTCCTAGAAGAGATTATTGATACATTGTATAATTCCATGATAGTTTTTCTTAGCAGCTGACTTCAGTTTACATATTAGAAGTCTCCCATAAAAATTGCTTTAGAAACATTTCTTAAAGGAATACAGCCCCTTTGGAGACATTTATAGAAGAATTAAACATACACTTGATATCATTTCTGTATCAGTTAGAATTAGGTTTGGCTGCCTGTGTCAGGAAGCTAAAATTAAAACTGATTTAAAAAGAGAAGTTAATTTCTCTCCTATGTAAAAGAAGTCTGGAGGCCAACACTCAAGTCTGTGGAGACATCTTCATTATTGATTCAGCTCCTTTTATGTTCCTGGTACATATAAGCCATTCCAGTGTGTGACTTTTATCATGAAGGGCACCTCATGGTCAAAGATGCCTGCAGGAGCTCGAATTATCACCAGGCAGTGGGGAGAAGGAAGAAAAGGAAGGCAAAGGGTGGATGGCCCATTTGAGGTAGCTGCCTTTCTCCAACCCACACTTCCGGTTACATTTCATTGACTAGAATGCGATGGCAGGGTCACATCTAGCCTCAAGGGAGTTGGGGAAAAGCAGTCTTGAAAGAAGTCATTGCCACTCCAAATAAAATCGAATTCTATGAAATACTGCCATCTGTAGTGACCTGGATGCAACTAGAGATTATCATAGTGTTGGGCTGCACCCTGAAGGCCTGTCAGGACTGTGATTGTCCAGCTTCAAGACTGAAGGAAGAGGCCAGAGTCAGCAACAGAGACATCAATGGTTTAATGGATGGTTTAATGGTTTAATGGTCCTACGGTATAGCACAGGGAACTATATTCAATATCCTGGGATAAAGCATAATGGAACAGAACATAAAAGAGAATGTATATGTATTTGTAAAACTGAGTAACTTTGATGTACAGCAGAAGTTGATGCAACATTGTAAATCAACTATACTTTAATAGAAATAAATTAATTTAAAAAATCAAGTTCTATTGCTCAAGGAGGGGAGAATGGATAGTTTCTGGCAACTAGCAAACCTTTCCAAGGGCTTCCTAGGTGGCTCAGCAGTAAAGAATCTTCCTGCCAGTGCAGGAGATCCAGGTTCAATCCTTGGGTTGGGAAGATCCGCTGGAGAAGGGAATGGCTACCCTTTCCAGTATTCTTGTCTAGGAAATCCCTTGGAGAGAGGAGTCTGGCAGGCTACAGTCCATGGGGTTGCAAAGGAGTCGGACATGACTTAGTGACTAAACAACAACAAATTTTCCACAGTTTTATACCACATCTATCGGCTTGGCTGTTTTTAAGTTAAATCATCGTGCTTGTCATCTTGCCAACTGGTTCTATTTTGCATTTCTCTTCCAACATCTCTCCCTTAACTTCTGCCCAGATGAAGAAGAGAGTTTTAGAAGGAAGACGATTATTATGAGCATGTCAGTGATAGTAAACTTTATAAGACTGAAAGGCAGAAAGGTCAGTGATAGACCTGGGGCTTCAGTGGTCTTGACCAGTACTGGAATAAATTGTAGGATATTCGCTATGAGTAGAGATGGTTTTAGGTAATAATTGAGAATCATAATGTAAGAAAGACTATATTCCTTATTCAAGGATCTTTTAAAATTTAATTTAAACATTTTTTATCAATGCAACACACATACATAATTCAAAAAGTCATGTAATATTAGAAACATTTTAACAAAGCATGGTAGTCACCACTCAGCCTTATCTCAGCTTTGAAACTAGTTTATGAAAGGCAATCACTTTAAGATCTCAGTTTTGCTGCTATTTACTTTCATATTTATAAGTTATACCCTTATACTGCCATTTCTTGATTTTTAAAGAATTTTAATTAAAAAATAATCTTTGGCTTTCTAAAACCCCGGGACACAAGAATTTAGCTTTCTTATACTGCTCCAATCCTTGCTTTGTTGCCTTCCTCTCCCTCTTCCCTCACTCTCTCAATATAGTTATATCAAAGTTTCATGTTAAATAGTTTCTTACATCATTATGATTATAAAATACTGTTCTCTGATAGACCATATGGTCATCCTATGATTATAGTTCCTGACTTTTAATTTTTCCAGGAGTTAATAATTGTCTCTTTTAAACTTTATTTGCTTAGTTTTCTAAATACTTATTCCTTTTCAAATTATTCAACAAATTCTAAAAAAAACTCATTTACTATCAATTGTGTTAGATAAGTTTCCAGATTCTTGTGTTTGTGACCCCTGGAACTTTCCATCCTCTTGCTCCAGTTTTGATTGTCCCTCCTTCGACCATTTATACAGATGCTATCCTGAATCTTCGTCACCATCTTGGAAACTTCCTCGACATCTTCTTTTGGCTCACCTTTTTCCTGGGCTTTATGTCTTCTTTTCCCTTGGTGTATTTTCTTTAGTAGCTTCTGAGAAAATGTGAAAAGAAGGGAAACTGGTTGAGATTCTGAATATTTAAAACTGACTTTTATTTACTTTCACAAACGGATTTCTAGGTTAGCTCGAAATTTTAGGTTAGAAATTATTTCTCCTCAGAATTTTTAAGTGTTTCTCTAGAGTGTCCTGGCTTCCAGATGTCGTTGTAATTTTCACATCTTAATATACAACCTATTTTTCCTTTCTCATACTCCTAGTGAAGGACAGTGTCTTAGTGTCTCCCTTCCTGGAAGGATCTTCAGTTTATCTGTTATTCTGAAATGTCATCAAAATAAGCTTTGATGTGAGTCTTCACTCCTTGTGCTGGATGCCAGGAGGGTATGTTAACCTGAAAATTCAAGTCCCTCAGTTTTGGAGAAATTTATGATTTCTTTAATTATATCTGGTTTTTTGTTTCCCTTTTTGGAGGAAATGTCAGGTGAAATATATATATATATTTTTAGGTTACTCATGCCAACAACATGGTGATATATGCTTTGTATGTCTTAAGCTTCCAAGAAAGGATCAGAAGGCCTCTGAGATAAATTATGGACCATGTATTGGTCAATATACATCTAAAAACTTGAGTTAGACAGGGAGTTTTAAAAGTTGACAAACCCGCTGTTCTCAGTGAGGACATCCAACCATCTATCTCTCTGATTTGGACTAGTTTGCATTCCCTGGAGACCTGTATTAATAGACAATGATCAACTAGAGCTAGTCCAACAGATTAGCTCTAGTGATATCATGATATAATAAGAAATATATATATATATATTTGATTTTTGTCCCGAGTTCCTGGTACAGAGCTCCTAAAACCCTCCAAGTGGTAGGGGATGATAGGAACATATGTTATCATAAATATTTGATCTTCTTGACATGAGAGCTTCTAAGACCCTTGGAGTCCCTGGAATGATGAGTATCCTTTTGTATGCTAAGGGGATGACTGGTGGCTGGGGTCCTAAATAACTTCACAATTGGGGCTGGTGGCCAGAAAGACCAAAGCATGATCAGAGGACCTCCAGGAAGGAGAGGGAGGCTGGAGATTGAGTTAATTGCCAATGGCAAGAGATCTAATCAATCATGCCTATGTAACGAAACCTCCATTAAAAACTTCTAAACTATGGGGCTCAGAGAGCTTCAACATTAGGCAGAATGCACCTAAGTGCTGGGAGGGTGGTGCACCTCAGCTCCATGGGACAGAAGATCCTGTGCTCAGGACGCTTCCAGACGTTGCTCTGTATTCCTCTTCGTTTGGCTCTTCATTTTTACTCTTTATAAAAGCTAGTAAATGTAAGTAAGGTGCTTTCCTTTACGTCTGGGAGCTGTTAAAGAAATGATTGAACCTCAAAAGGAGGTTGTGGGAACTCCCTGAATATATATCCAGTTCATCAAAAGTCCTGGTGCAACTAGCATCTGAAGTGGGGGCAGTCTTTGGGGATGAGCCCTTAACTTATGAGCCCTTTAGCTGATGCTTATTCCAGGTGGTTAGTGTCACAGTTGGGTTAAATTCTAGGACACCCAGCTGGTGTCTGGAGCATTGGAAAATTGGTTGTTGGTGTAGGGGAAAAAAACCTCACACTATTAGTGTCAGAAGTCTTCTGTGGGTAGAAAAGATCAAAGAAGTTATCAATGGGTCAGACCCTATTAGAAGTCTGATGGCATTCTGATTTCTGCTGTCACTACTGTTATACCTTTAAATTCCTCAAAATTGGTTTCCCTAGGTGTGCATATTCAATCCTTGGGAACTGACCAGATGCCTAGGTATGGGGGAATAGGTGGGGCTCAGGCTGGGTGGGTGACAGTTTCTGCCTTGCAACACCCTGAGGCATGATGGATCATTATCTGGAGCAAATAAAAGCATGATTTTTCCTTTCTTACACTCCTAAGAAGGAAAGTTTCTTAGTTGGGTTTAGTTGAGGATGTGCCAATGTTATAAAAATCAATTCCTTATGTCCTTCCAACTTTCTAACTTTTAATCAGAAGTCATAAATTGAGCTCCATTGACCTAATCAAGTCTGCAATTTTTTTGTTTTTTACTTATATAATATTCACAATATTATCTGGCAACATTTGAAAATTTAAGCGTGTGTGTGTGCTAAGTTGCTTCAGTTGTGTCCAACTCTTTGTGGCCCTATGGACCGTAGCCCACCAGCTCCTCTGTTCATGGGATTCTCTAGGCAAGAATACTGGAGTGGGTTGCCATTTCCTCCTTCAGGGGATTTTCCCAACCCAAGGATTGAACCCATGTCTCTTACATCTCCTGCATTGGCAGGTGGGTTCTTTATCACTAGCGTCACCTGGGAAGCATTTTACACAAATATTTGGGGCTCTAGCTTTTATTCTTGCCTGGATAATCCCCATGGACAGAGGAGCCTGGTGGGCTACAGTCCTTGGGGTCTTAAAGAATTGGACACGACTGAGCGACTAAGCACAGCACAGCACACAGCTTTTATTTTAAAAAAAGAAACAAACAAACAAAAAACAAACAAAACAGATCTGGTAGCAGTGGATCAAAATTACCCCATTGAGACATGCATTCTCCTGCTGACCTGCTTCCTTTTTTCAGATTACTTCCTGGACTCTATGGGCATTTGAGTTTGTGTTCCTGTGTCCCTTGCTTTTATCCATCACAACATGTCCACAGCAAATGACTGAAGTTGAGTCTTGGGTCTGCAGCCGTGTCCAGGCTTTTCTGCATAATTTCTGACTTGTTTTTATCCTTGATTTCATCTCTGGCTTGTGGTGTTGCTGTCCTCCTATGGATGGGGCATTCATGGCTACTATCTCTGGATTTGACTCTCAGTTTCTCTAAAGTTACTGGGCTCAGTAAATCCCCAAGGTTTTCCCACTCCAAGACTATTTTTGTAGGTAAAGTATTTCTATTAGAGTAGATCCTTTGCACTTAATCACTAGTATTGGTCTGCTGGGTTGATGTCCATGCTGGGTCTGCTGTTATCTGCCGTGAGGGAAAATGCAGAGAAGCAATCTATCAATGGAGATCCCAAGTAAACATAGAGCCCTGCAGTTGGTAGATGTCCCAGGGGAGGGTCCTGACCTGGGAATCCAAGTGCTTCTTGATATAATGATGCTGGAAGATAAGCCCACCTGGGAAGCTCATCTCAGATGTGGTTTTGATAAGGGTTTGTGAGAGGGGCCCAGGGGAGACACCAAGTATGGCAAATAATGAGCTGTGTAACAAATTGAACTCCAGAGTGGGCTAGGTAAGAAAAGTTTTTGTGAATGATAAGGTTGGACGTTGATTCTGTGTCCAGGAAGACCAGCTGCCCAGAATCTCTGAGAGAAGTTGGTTGATATTATATGACAGTCCAATACAGGTTGATGGGGGATAATAAGATGATAGATCCTTTTATGCTTTAAAGCATCAGATTTTCATAGAAAATTGTCATATTAAACCAAGAACAGAAGGGCAGGGATCATTAATATCATCTGACTTAATCCCCTAATTTTATAGTGTGTTTTATAGAGAGAGAGAGAGAGGGAGGGAGAGTGCATAGTCAACTAAGCAACTAAACTATCACCAAAAGTTCATTTGCTACCCTCGTAGCTCAGTTGGTGAAGAACCTGCCTGCAGTGCAGGAGACCTGGGTTCAATCCCTGGGTTGGGAAGATCCCCTGGAGGAAGAAATGGCAACACACTCCAGTATTCTTGCCTGGAGAATCCCATGGACAGAGGAGCCTGGCAGAGAGTTGCAAGAGTCAGACATGACTTAGCTACTAAACCACCACCATATATACAGTGTAATTTGTGAGACTGATTCATGTAAATTCTATAAAAGTTGAAAAACCCCAGTGACAACTGTAATGCCATTTCTATATTCCATCCTTCCAATATATTTTCTATGTAGATATATGTATATACATATTTACTTACTTTATAAGAGGAATCACACTGAATTTAGGCTTGTATTATTTTACTCTTATTTTTATCTTATTTTCATGATATGTGAGCATTTCTTCATGTTGTTAAATACTTGTTAAAGTATAAGTTTTTTAAATTTTATTTTATTTTCTTTTTACGTATAAGTTTTAATGGCTTTATATTTCATCATCTGGATCTAAAATATTTGATCATGCCCTTATTAGATGTTTGAATGATTTTCAATTTTTATCACTAATAAAAATAATGCTGGGATAAGACTCTGTTATAAAGCTTTGAATCTCTGAATATTTCTTCAGATTAAATTCCAATAGAAATGAATTAACTCTTATGAGTGCTAAAGTTTTTTCAGCTTTTCAGTTCATTTGCTTGAGTTTTCTAGATAGATATATGAAAATAATGCAAAATTTTACTACTTCCTTTTCAACAATTATAAACTTTATTTATGTTTCTTGTCTTATTGCATTGGCCAGATGTTCCAGAGTAATGCTAAATAATTAAGGTCATAGTGAACATACTGCCTTGCTTCAGTTTTTAATGGAAAAACTCTAGCATTATATTTCCATATTTCATATGCTTGTATTTTATTTAGGAATTTTGCATTTATATTCATAGATAAAATTGGCCTGTAGTTTTCTTTTTCTATGCTTTCTTTGTCAAGTTTTGTGATAGGGTGTGCTAGCTTTGTAAAATATAATAGGTTTCTCTTCTGTGGAGACATTTCCTGTGTCAAGAAGAGATAGCAATTTCCAACAGGCAAACATGGTGAATGTTTGACAGGCCAGTCGGGTGGCTTTCTTTCAAAGATACAGACAGAAGATACATAATTGAATTCCCACACTCTGCTCAAACTGGTTATCCTGTCAGCAAGCTGGCAAGTAAAATGATGTGCAATTGCTTCAATTACAAAAATCGAAGCTTTTAGACAATTCTCCCTCTCCTGTTTGAGATGCAGGCTCTGTCTCTGAGTTTGAAGCTGTCAGGCATCCAATTTAGCCAATTCCAGATTGGAGGGGTTTGCTGTGGGCCATTGCTGGCCCATTGCTACAAGAGTGCTGACATGTCAACTGTCATCTCCGAGGAGACCTTGATCCCCATTATACACTTTTTCCACTGGCCCCTTGGCTAGGAGACTTTCCAGTATGTTTATGGGAAAGATGCTCAACAGTCAAAGCTCACCTTTTTGAGGGATCCTCAGAACTGACCCCAACACCTATCTTCTGGTAGCTCTTCAAATTCAGATCTGGCAGGGCTGAGCTCTACTCATTTGCCCATGCAAATATTGAGACGGTAGCAGAGATGAGGAAATGATCAGTTTAACTCGTTAATTTGCTAAGCACTGTCAATGCTATTTCCCAAATATCCCAGGAATCCATCTTTTTTTTTTTTTTCATGCTCACTGCTACTCAGAGGCCACTATCAGCTCTCACCTGGATTGTTGCAAACAATGCTAATTGGTCTTTATCTTTCTAGCCTTTCCCCTACTCTAGTCCATACATCCTCAAGCCAGCCACAGTGATATTTCTAAATCATCACTAAGTCGATCAGTAACCTGATTTGTTTACCTCTGCCTTAAAAAAATCTCCAAATGATTTCCCAAGGGATTTCAGATAAAGTAAGAACTCCTTGGCATAATTTATATAGCAAATCTGCAAAGTTTTCCCCCTATCTTTCCTCTCTTGCCTGACTTTCTGCATTCCCCTCTGTAATCTGGCTTTCCAGGAATTCCTACCACTTCTAATGCACCACACTTCTCTGCTGTGCATGCTTTCCTTTGCCCGAAAAGCTACTACCTGGCTAACTTCTACTTATCATTCACAGGTTGATTTGGATATCATTTTCTATGGATGTTTTCCTGACGTCTCTAGGTTGTTATGGTGACTCTATTTTTTGCCTCATAGCAGTTGTATTGGGGCTTCCCAGGTGGCTCAGCAATTAAAAATCTGCCTGCAACGCAGGAGATGTGGGTTTTGTCCCTGGGTTGGGAAGCTCCCCTAGAGGAGGACATGGCAACCTATGCCAGTATTCTTGCTGGGAAAATCCCATGAATAGCGGAGCCTGGTGGGCTATGGTCGATGGGGTCACAAAAAGTTGGACATGACGGAAGTGACTGAGCACACACACACACACACACACACACACACTCACAGCACTTATACCATAGCATGTATGATAGCATATTTCTCAGCATACAGTAGGTGCTTAATAATATCTTAAATGAATAAATTGTATTCTTGCCTCTTGGAGAGATCTCTTCAATCACCCATAAGAAATTCAATTTTGAGACTGGAAAAGGTGACCCCATGTGAGAAGAAAATTGAATTCAACTTTCACTTTCAAACTTGAGGGATAACTCAATAGTCGTTGAGTAAATAAATGAATGAAGAGGTTGTGTACATTGTATTTAATGCCTGGCACAGTACAATAGAAATTATTCTTTATTTGAGATCAGAAGACCAAATTGCATCTCCAATCCTTTACTTACCGTTTATGTGATTTGAACAAGTGTCGTTATTATTTACCATCTCAAAGTCATCATCTGAAAAAGAGAGCCGTAACCCCAGCTTGTCATATAGATGTACTGAAATGATGTATTTAAGCCCAATGTGTAAGTGACCTCATCAAGATGGCCATGTATGTCAATTCCTGACTTCAGTCTGTTTCACAAGAAGATCCATAGACAAGACAGCACCGTGAAAATCCTAGAAGTGGGGGTGAATCTGAAGGACACTCTAGATCACAGAGACAGAGAGGGACCACATCAGAAAGTAAGAGGAGTGGCTACACTCTGACCACACTGCTCCTCTCCCAGGGCAGCACATTGCCACACCTAATGGGTCCCTCTGGGTCTATGGCTTCTCCATTGGGAAAAAGAGAACCCAAGGTGGACATTCAGCTCCCTCAGTATAGTGGGGTATCTCCCAGGTGGCCCACCTGGGTCTTGGCTCATGATGGTCATAGGAGAATCTGCAGGGTTTAATTAGCAGGGATCAGATAGAGGCAGAGAAGGGGGACAAGGCTTATAGTCATCAATCTTCAGAACTTGGTGGGTCTTATACTTGCTTGAGCAAAACCTGAGCAGAGATCACGAGCAGTGACTCTGCTCATTTGCAGAACCAAGCTGATGACCCTTCTGGCCAGTGAGCTCAGTTGGCAGTTCTACCTGATTTGAGTTCCCAGTCAATGAGCTGTCCTGGCTGTGGAGCCCTCCTATGGCTCTGCCCTGACAAGAAAGCAAATATGCAGCCTTGTCCAACTGCTCGGCCTAGTCTCCAGTTCTGCCCAACCAGGAAGCCTAGCCAGACAACTCAAGCAGCCATAGAGCCCACCCTACAGCTATGCTTGGGCAGGATCTCTGCCAGAGACCCTACCCTACTGTTAAGTATAGTCTCTAACCCTGTACAACTAGGGACCCTGAACAGTGATCCTAGGCATCCTTGGAACTCAGCTTACAGTACCACAGAGAGGCAGAACTCAGCCTACAGCCCTGCCCCACAGCATAGCTAACCTATAATCCTGCTTGATTGCTCAACACAGACTGCATCTTTGCCTGTACTGGGAGCCCAGCCAGTGGCGTGATCCAGTCCTAATGACCGAGACTGCACAGCAACAGACACACTGCCTGACTCCGGAGCAGAGTCTTTAGCCCCAGCCAAATGCAGTACACAGCTAGGAGACCCTCCTGACCAGTGATTCCAGCCAGTCACCTTGTACAACAGTGGAGCCTAGCCAGGCAGCCTACCTGGTCATGAAACCCTGCCTAGGTCCTGCCTGACTTTGAGGCATAGCGTGTGGTCTTGCCTGATTGCAGAGCGCAGCCTATGGTCTTATCTGACTGCATTGCTCTGACTGCAGCCCTGCCTGAACATAGAGTCCAGTCAGCGGCAATAGCCTCCTGGGAAGAACAGCCTGAGATGCGACCCAGCCAGGAGTGACTGTGGAGTCCACTCTGCAGATTTGCTCAACTGTAATCTTATGGCCCAAAGAACTAGCAAAAGAAGAATACACTAAGCTGAAAGCTAGCAGAAAGAAGGAACAGATAAGGATTAGAGGAAAAATAAGTAAACTATAAAATAGGAAAACAGTGGAAGAGATTAACAAAACCGTAAGTCAAGTTTTTGAAAAAATAAACAAGATGACAATTCTTACATGGATAACAAAAGAGAGAGAATAGAGACAGAGAAACAAAGAGATACAAAGAGGACCCAATGGAACAGAATGAAGAATCCAGAGATAAACTCACGCATCAACTAATTTCACCTAATATTTGACAAGGGAGCCAAAATACTCAATGGTGAGAAAGCAGTCTCTTCAACAAATGTGTTGGGGAAACTGGATTTTCACATGCAAAAGAATGAAACCGGACCTGTATCTTACACCACGCATAAAAAATTAACTCAGAATAGATTAAAGACTTAAATGCAAGACCCAAAACCATAAAAATCCCAGAAGATTGCAGAGACAAAAACATTCTCGACATTGGTGGTGGCAATGATTTTATGGATATGACAACAAAAGCACAAACAGTAAAAGCAAAATAAACAAGCGAGACTATATCAAACTAAAAATGCTCTGCATAGCAAAAGAAACAATCACCAATCTACAGAATGGGAGAAAATATTTTCCAACCATCTATCCAATAAGGAGTTAATATCCAAAATATATAAAGAACTCATGCAACTCAATAACAAAACCACAAATTATCTGATTGGAAAAAAATGGGCAAAATGCCTGAACAGATGTTTTTGCAAAGAAGATATTCAAATGGCCAACAGGTAAACAAAAAGTGCTCAAGAAACTAACGAATAGGGAAATGCAAATAAAAACACACTGGTCAACTCTAACATTAAGGACCTAGGTTCCTTCCACCTTTCTGCTCTGCCATCCTTGGTACAATGGTTTATCCTCACACTTGCTCTTCTCCTGATCAGAAGGTGATTGAAAAGAAGGAGAGGTTTGTTTGTTTGCTTTCTTTCTTGATGTGTATCTTTTTAATCAGTGAGGAAGAGTTTTCTTAAGAAGCTCCCATCAATTCATCCTCATGGCTCAGTGGCCAAAACTGCATGACATGCCCAATCCTAAACCATTCACTGACGAGGGGAATGCAACCACCATGACTGGCTCACTCTAACCTTGACTCGCCCCGTGGAGGGGGAAAGACCCACTTCTTCTGAAGTACATGGCCAGGTAGAAGATAGTGGAGCAAAATTGGGCCTGAGAGAAAGTAGGGAACGGGGACAAATGATTGCAGAGTTGGCAATCGACGGGGTTTGCTGCAGTAGGTGATAAACAACTATCATAGATGTTTGAGCAGGAGTTGACATGATTAGCTCCTCATGTTAAAAAAAAAATCTTGTCATTAGTGTAGAGTTTAGTTTTGTAGACAGAACAAATGGAATAATTCTATGAGAAGTCAAGCTACCTATCTATCTATCTATACATATATGGAATTGGAGCTAAATTTGTCCTTAGGCCATGCTGTCTACCTTCAGGGATACAGGGGAGCTGAGGGGTGGGGAGGTTCCAGGGCAGAGTAGAAGGTTTTCATTCGTGATTTGCCAGGAAGTCTTTTTTTTTTTTTTTTTCATTTATTGTTATTAGTTGGAGGCTAATTACTCTACAATACTGTAGTGGTTTTTGTCATACATTGACATGAATCAGCCATGGATTTACATGTGTTCCCCATCCCAATACCCCCTCCCACCTCCCTCTCCACCCAGTCCCTCTGGGTCTTCCCAGTGCACCAGGCCCGAACACTTGTCTCATGCATCCAACCTGGGCTGGTGATCTGTTTCACCCTAGATAATATACATGTTTCGATGCTGTTCTCTAGAAACATCCCACCCTCGCCTTCTCCCACAGAGTCCAAAAGTCTGTTCTGTACATCTGTGTCTCTTTTTCTGCTTTGCATATAGGGTTATCATTACCATCTTTCTAAATTCCATATATATGTGTTAGTATACTGTAATGTTCTTTATCTTTCTGGCTTACTTCACTCTGTACAATGGGCTCCAGTTTCATCCATCTCATTAGAACTGGTTCAAATGAATTCTTTTTAATGGCTGAGTAATATTCCATGGTGTATATGTACCACAGCTTCCTTATCCATTCGTCTGCTGATGGGCATCTAGGTTGCTTCCATGTCCTGGCTATTATAAACAGTGCCAGGAAGTCTTTTACGGTACTGTGACAAGCACGCAACTTCTTCAAAATCCAGATGATCACATGGTCCGCTCCAAAGGGCTGCTGTCAATCACAGAATCCCAGCTTGCTGGAGCTGGAGTCAACTAGCTCAAGACTTTTATTTTACAAAATGAGGAAACTGGGACCCAGACAAGAGAAGTGACTCATTAAGTTCCTATGTTTGTACATGGCTGAGTGGCGACCAAACCAGACTTTCCAGCCCTGTGCTCTTTATAATGGGTTCTCTGGGCCAGGTTTTTAGGGGGCTTCTGTGTGCATTCAGGGGTACTGGAAAGGTTCTGTAGGCCCTCTTCTTATGTTTCTATTATCCTTAACAATAAATCTATTGTTTGGATTGAAAAGCAAAAAAAAAAAAAAAAGACAAAAAAACCACAACACAACGGGATATCACCTCCCATTTGGTAGAATAGCTATTATTAAAAAAAAAAAGAGGTAAGTGCTGGGGAGAATGTGAAGAAAAGGGAACCCTTGTGCACTGTTGGTGGGAATGTACATTGGTACAGCCACCATGGAGATTCCTCAAAAAATTAAAACTAGAACTGCCATGTTATTCAGCAAACCCACATCTGATACATATCCAAAGGAGATGAACCCCATCTCAAAGAGATACCTGCACTTCTGTGCTCATCGCAGCATTATTCACAATAGCTGAAACATGAAAGCCATTTAGGTGTCCATCCGTGGATGAGTGGATAAAGAAAATGTGGTATATACACATAACTGAATTTTACCTAGCCAGAAAAGGAAGGAAATTCTGCCAGTTACAAGTACCTGGATAAACCTTGAGGGCATTATACTAAGTGAAACAAGTCAGAGAGGGAAACACAAAAGTGCATGATCATTTGTGTTTGGAACATTTATACGTGGAATCTAAAAACCTGAACTCATAAGGAACAGAGAGCAGATTGCTGATTGCCAGGGGCAAGGGCGTGTAGCAAAAAATGAATGGAGTTGGTCAAAGTGTAAAATCTGCCAGCTATAGCTGACTCATTGGAAAAGACCCTGATGCTAGAAAAGATGGAGGGCAGGAGGAGAAGGGGGCAGCAGAGAATGAGATGGTTGGATGAGATGAATGAGATGGTTCATGATCACTGAATCAATGAACATGAGTTTGAGCCAACTCCGAGAGATAGTGAAGGACAGGGAAGCCTGACATGCTGCAATCTGTGGGGTTGCAACCACTCGGACATGACCTAGTGACTGAACAATGTCAATAGGATGAATAATTACTGGTATTGTAATGTATAGCATGGTTAACCATATAGCAGTTAACCATACTGTATTGTATGAAAGCAGCTAAGAGAGTAGATCTTAAAGGTTCTCACCACACATACAAAAAAATAGTAACTTTTTAGGTGCTAGATTTTAACTATCCCTATTCCAGTAATCATTTCACAATATAAACATGTATTAAATAATTTTATTATATATCTTTGACTTACACAATATTATACATCAGTTCTGTCTCAGTAAAGCTGGAAGATTTGTGCATTTGCAATTTGAACCATATGATATAATAACTAGTAAAAATTTAAAAAGTTTGAATTTAAGAAAAATTCAGCATAATGTATAAATATCATTAATCATGATATAAAAATGAGGCACTAACACATTGAAGTGATGTGGTATAATAATTCCAGCAATCATTTTTTGAGTGGTTGTTACCTTCAAAACCTTTACACGCATGATTTTATCATCTTCTTAATGGTCCTGGTCTTGATGACATGCCTTCCCTTGGTTGTTGTTTAGTCACTCAGTTTGTCCACCTCTCTGTGACCCTATGAACTGGAGCCCGCCAGGCTCCTCTGTCTGTGAGATTTTTCAGGCAAGAATACTGTAGGGCATTGCCATTTTCTTCCTCCAGGGGATTTTCCTGACCCAGGGGTTGAACCCAAGTCTCCTGCATTGTAGGCGGATTCATCACCACTGAGCCACCAGGGAAGCCCATGTCTTCCTTTTAAATCTGAGGTAATTGAGCCTCAGAGAGGTTAAGTACCTTGTCCAATGTCACACGACTGGCA
This sequence comes from Cervus elaphus, assembly GCF_910594005.1. Classification (NCBI taxonomy): domain Eukaryota; kingdom Metazoa; phylum Chordata; class Mammalia; order Artiodactyla; family Cervidae; genus Cervus; species Cervus elaphus. The sequence goes on from NC_057824.1 coordinate 37,002,290, forward strand.
GATGGCTCAACCAAGCTTCAATTTGTTCTGGAATAGTGGAAAGATGGTAGGAATTTGTCCCAGAAAACTTGGGTCCAAGTCTTGGTTCCTTTATTTACTAGTTCTACGATGTGGAGACACATCTCTTAAACCCCTGAGCCAGCTGTCAAAAGAGGGTATTTATCTTATAAAGCTGTCATGAGGATTATAAACACTTTTGCAACTCAGTGGTCTGTATACATGTCTGTTTACTTCACCACATATTATTTTCCTAAAGCCCAAAAGAAAGAACAATCGTCTCAGTGCCAATAACTTTGGTTCCCTCCATTTTTTTTCACCCTTTTATTTTGTTTTGGAGAGAACCAGAGACTGTATAGCATAGTGTAAGAGCATAGACTCGAACTATGATAGACCAGGTTCAAATACTGGTCCTATCATTTACTACTTGGAGAAATTATTTGACCTCTTCCATCCTTGCTTTCTTTAGCCCTAAAATGGGGCCAACAATGGGTCCTATGTAGTAAGATTGTTTGTGAGGACTAGATGAGCTAATGCATGTAAGTTCTTTCCCAGTTCATGGTATATTAGAGAGGCTTAATAAATGACAGCAAAAGCAATACCTACGTAAGAAATAATCATAGCACATTATACACATTACAAAGCACTTTAACAGTAACTAAACCAATTTTATTCTCCAATTGCTCTTGACACTGATATTATTAGTTTCTGCTTTATGAATGAGGGAACCACTGCTCAGAGAATTTTAGTCGTTTTTCCAGAGTTATCCCATCAGGGCTCATTCACGCCTAGAAATTCTTACTTTGAGAGCAGTGCTTCATCTATAGTAGCATAGTTCTGGAGAATCAAGGAGAATTTACAGGCTCATAGGGAAGATGGGAGGAATAAGTGAGGTTCACCAGCAGTCTCCAAGAAACAGCTAAGAGGTCAGAGCTACCGAAAAAGTTCAGTGAAGAGAGCAAGCTGGGGAATATTAGTTTCTTGAGAATGCTGAGAAAGTTATTGAACCGGTAAAGTTGAGAGTACAATAGTCCTATTAAATGACCTTTCCTCTCCTCTCACATTTGTGTGCTATGACCCAGACACAGCTGAATGGTCCATGGGTAGCCATATGGCATTTTTCAGATACAAACCTGGCCATCAACCCTGCTCCATAAACCCCCATAACTGGACAAGGTCAGACTAGAAATGGAGGAATTTCAAGGATTGCTAAATGACCATTTGTACTTTATTCAAAGCCACTAAGTCTAGCTTCACAGATGGATTTTCTAAGGCATTCTAAGGGGACATCTACTTCCTGAAAGCTCCTCAAAGTCTTTAAATACTGCTTGATATCAACAATCAACAAAGTTGAGATATTTTTATATAGGACAGCTCAGAGAGATGATGTTCTTTTCTCAAGTTCTCACTAATGGCATTTGACTTATGCCTGCAGATTCATTCTCTCCGTAGATGGAGAGGCAGGGCTTGACTCTAAATCCACTAGTGGCGTCACTGAAAGCTTTCAGTGGCAGCTACCAGCTTTAGGGTCTGGTTTGAATCCTGACGCTCCACTTATTGGCTGGATCTTTGGGCAAATGAATGAACCCTCCGAAGTTCCATCTGTGAAATAGTACCCGTTTCATAAGGTTATTTGAAGAAAGTGCACCTTATCTGATCTTGAACACTTAGAATCCCATCCCTCTAAGCCATCAAATTAACAGTCAGGATACAGACCAGGAAATCCAAGCTGTCTGACTTCAGAGCCCTCAATCATCATGAGCATGAAGTGTGAGCAGGGTTGGGAAGATTTACACAGAGATGGGCTGGAGAGAGAGGTTACAATGCACCTGGCTTCTTAATACATCAATGATGAATATATATCGAGCTTTTGCTAAATGTCAAGCACTCTCCCAAATACATGTAGTAACTTATTTCAGTTCAGTTCAGTCACTCAGTCATGTCTGACTCTTTGAGACCCCATGAACCGCAGCACTCCAGGCCTCCCTGTCCATCACCAACTCCTGGAGTCCACACAAACCCACGTCCAACAAGTCGATGATACCATCCAGCCATCTCATCCTCTGTCTTCCCCTTCTCCTCCTGCCCCCAATCCTTCCCAGCATCAGGGTGTTTTCCAATGAGTCAGCTCTTCGCATCAGGTGGCCAAAGTATTGGAGTTCCAGCTTCAACATCAGTCCTTCCAATGAATACCCAGGACTGAACTCCTTTAGGATGGACCTTCACAATTACTCCTATGAAGTGGGAACTCTTATTAACCCTGTTCCAGAGGTGAGGAACTGAAGCATGGGGTTGCTAAATGTCTTGCTCAGCATCACACAGTAAGAGGAGTAAAGTAGTGTAGTTTAGGAGTCTACTAATTTCACTGTCAAACTATCCTCCATCACTAATAGGAATTAAAGCAGAGTTTCTTGACCTCTGCAGTGCTGACATGTTGAGTTAGGTAATTCTTCACTGTGCAGGCTGTCCTGTAATTGTGAGATGTTAAGCAGCATCCCCGGACTCCATCTACTAGATGTCGGTATCTCTACCCTCTTGCCAGTTGTGATGAGAAAATGTCTCCAGACACTGACTCTGTGTGTGTGTGTGTGTGTGTGTGTGTGTGGTGGGTGGGTGGGAGGTGGTGATGATGGCAAAATTAATTTGAAGCTTGGCTTAACCATTTGCCAGCTGTGTGACTTTGGGCAAATTGCTCTCTGAGGCTCAATTATGTCAAATATTAAGATCAAAGGAAGACGTATTTTAGCCAAGATGATCAGGAAGATAAAACAAAATGATGCCTGTAAAATTCTTGAACATAGTAAACACTCAACAAATGGTAATTGGGATTATTATGCCATGTTGCCTTGGTGTATTTACACCTCACTTTGTATTAATATCATGATTGACACTTTACGAATCATGCCTACATATGTCATTTCAGTTAATCTACGAGGCAAGCAGGGTTTATGATTCCCTTTTCAGACCATGACATCGAGAACCACCCATCAAAGAAATGAAGCTCACCAACTAGATAAATCACTCCCTCTTTCTTGGGAAGGAGTGAGGGTGTTAAGAGGATAGGAAATTATTCTTTTAAAATTCCTTCCTTTTGTAACTCAGAATGGAAATCCTCTCTTGTTTACAAAAATTTGAGCAGTATTTCTCACCACCCCTCTCCCACCCCAGCAACAAGAGCAATGATAGATAGCATTCACTGAGCCTTTTCTATGTACCAGAAACTGTGATTCATTTTTTGTCTTGCCTTGTGTTATTTATTCCTTTCAAATGTCCTATAATTATCCTGGCAGTAGATTGATTTCAGAGGTGGCCCCAGTGGGTTTAGGCCTGCTGAGTTTTGTATGTTTGCCCCATACTCATGCCTTTGGGTAGCACCCTCCCACACCGACTCTGGGTTTGGTCATGTGACTCTTCTCACCGATGGTCCCTAACAGGCTGGGTGCAAGCAGGGACCTGAGAAGTGATGGTGTCTCAGGACTTGCCTTTTTGCTTCTCTTGGAAACTTGAGCTGCCATGTGAACAAGCCCGGGCCAGGCTGCTACGTGACGAGACATTCATGGATCTGTGGCTCCTGTTGTCCTACCTGACCGCCGGCCAATTGCAAACAGCTGGCAGCAGACCCCAGATGCATGAGTGAGCACCTCTCAGACCAGAACTGTCCAGATGAATTTAACCCCAACTACCAACCTATAACCATGAGTTAAGAAAAGGTTTTCAGATCTGAAAGAGACACGTGTACTCCAATGTTCATCGCAGCACTGTTTATAATAGCCAGGACATGGAAGCAACCTAGATGCCCATCAGCAGATGAATGGATAAGGAAGCTGTGGTATATATACACCATGGAATATTACTCAGCCATTAAAAAGAATTCATTTGAACCAGTTCTAATGAGATGGATGAAACTGGAGCCCATTGTACAGAGTGAAGTAAGCCAGAAAGATAAAGAACATTACAGTATACTAACACATATATATGGAATTTAGAAAGATGGTAATGATAACCCTATATGCAAAGCAGAAAAAGAGACACAGATGTACAGAACAGACTTTTGGACTATGTGGGAGAAGGCGAGGGTGGGATGTTTCTAGAGAACAGCATCGAAACATGTATATTATCTATAGTGAAACAGATCACCAGCCCAGGTTGGATGCATGAGACAAGTGCTCGGGCCTAGTGCACTGGGAAGACCCAGAGGAATCGGGTGGAGAGGGAGGTGGGAGAGGGGATCAGGATGGGGAATACATGTAACTCCATGGCTGATTCATGTCAATGTATGACAAAACCCACTACAATATTATAAAGTAATTAGCCTCCAACTAATAAAAATAAATGAAAAAAAAGAAAAGAAATAAAACCTCTACTATAAAAAAAAAAAGAAAAGTTTTTTTTTTTTTTTTTAAGAGTATTTATTTATTTATTTATCTGGCTGCCCTGGGTCTTCCTTGCAGCTCTTGGGATCTCTCACTGCAGTGCACAGACTCTCTAGCTGCCATGCTGTGGGTTCAGTGGTTGTGGCCCATGGGCTTCGTTGTTCCACGGCATGTGGGATCTTAGTTACCCAACCAAGGATGGAACCCGTGTCCCCTGCCTTACAAGGTGGATTCATTAACCATGGACCACCAGAGAAGTCCCAGTATGGCTGTGTGGGTTTTTTTTTTTTTTTAAACTGCTGTGTATTGGTGCATTTTATTAAGGATGCAAAAGAGGCTAACTGAAATAATTCCCTTTTATAAATGAGGACTCACAGGCTCAAAGAGGCTGAATAAGCTTCTGTGGTCACACAGCCCATAAGTAATAACATTGGGAAATGATCACTTCCCTCCTGACTCCATGCAGCTCCAGCCTGGGTTGAGGAGAGGGATTTAGAGGGAGAAGGGTCAGGTAGTAAACCAGGCACAGAGGTCACACAGCTGGGCAAGGCTCAGCTGGAGTTGAGGTTCAGCTGGTGAGGGAGTGTTCCGGTCTATCCAGTTTATCTCCCGGTCTTTCTCTTAGTTATTGGGAGGGAACCTTGAACGAGAGAGGCTTGCAATGTTGACTTTGCAGGTAGCAAGGGACACATCTGAGGTCATTATTCCTCCGGAAGAAAGAGTTTGCAGACCTACCAGAGGCCATGGGATTCCCTGGTCCTACTTTACTGCTGAAATTTTGTCCTTTGACACCATCTCTTAATTTTCACATTTCTCAACATAATAGCTATCTTAACCTTCTCACTTCCCAAATGATAGAAACTTTCTCACTTCCATTTTTGGGGTCACTTTAAGAGCTGGTAAGTCTACACTAGTCCTGGTTTTTCCCATGTTCTCCCACCTTCAGAAGAGAGTGGTTGTCCTGATAAACTTTTGTATGCATACATTTGATCAGATCCTAGTGGGTGTGGTCATTCTGAAACCACACTGCTTCTCGGATGTGACTCGAACCCAGGGGCACCTCAGACTGGGACTTGAACCCACAATCCCTGACTTAGGAGGGGACTCAAGCCTGCTGGCTTTTAATTGAAAATGTCCATCTGGTGTCAGGATTTACTGAAGCTCAGGTTCTTAGGCTGGACACAGAAAGAATTCAGTGTGAAGCAGTGTCAGGCAGAGAGTGAGTTTATCAGCATAGGACATTTGTGACAGATACAGGTGGGCCAGCAAGGGACCACAGCCCCAGGAACAAAGTGGCTACACTTTCATAATCGAAGAAGTGGAGAGGGGAGAAGACCACCTTTTCCCCTCATTTTTGGGCAGTTGTCTAGGCTTACATCATTAATTCCTCCTTTGACTCTGAATGATCTAGCCAGGACTGTCACAGCACTGTTTAAATCATGCATATATTAGCAGGGTGATAACATTAAAATATGGTAATTCATCTCAGGTTTTGGTATCATGTCCCCTTTCACCTCGTTTCTTTCCCCTTTTACCTATATTCCTACCTTGGCTATGTGTAGAAACACTTTCCTTCAAGGACCCTTAACCCCTTGACTTCATGTAATAAAATTCAGGCCCCATTTCTATTGTCTTGTATTTTATGAGAGTTTGTGGCTTGAGTGTGCCTGGTGGTTGAATGCTGCTGGTCTTCAAGGTACTCTTGATGGTTGCTAGGTTACTAGAGTCTTCTTTTCTTGAGTGGTCTTTAGCTTACAACAATCTCCCAAACTCCCTTAAAGTGCCCTTTCTGTCTTTAAACTCCTAGTAGAATTTCTGGTGTGTGTGTGTGTGTGTGTGTTTAATTTTAAAAGATATTTATTTATTTATTTGGTTTCATTTTTGGTTGGACTGGGTCTTTGTTGCTGTGGGTAGGCTTTCTCTAGTTGTGGCCAGTGGGGGCTGCTCTTCGTTGCAATGTACCCGCTTCTCATTGCAGTGCTTAACTGCCGATCACAAGCTCTTAACTGCCATGCACTCATGAAGGGCATGGGCTTCAGTAGTTGCGGCTCATGGGCTCTAGGGGGCAGCTCAGTAGTTGTGGCACATGGGCTTAGTTGCTCTGTGGCATGTGGAATCTTCCCAGACCAGGGATTGAACCCATGTTCCCTCCACTGGCAGGCGGATTCTTAGCCACTGCATCAGCAAGGAAGTCCTCCTGGTGGAATTTCTAAATGATTTAATTATCCTAATCTACCCCTATCAACTCTAAGATATGGTGTACACGTTGGCGTTTTCTCTTATCTCTCTTCCATAATGAAGGCCAGGGGTCCAACTTACGTAGGATGACATCCAAGCATTTCTTTCTCTGCTCAGAGTAAGTGCTCAATAAATGTTAGTTGTGTTCATTTTCTTCTGTATTTGCCTATTCTTGTTGGAAAGGTCCAAGATTTAGGTTAGAACTTAACAGTATGGTGGAGGCATCTTAGGAGTCATCTCATTTTGGTATAATTTCAGGATCCCGCTCCCAGAAGGTTGGCTCATTTTTTTGTACTTAGTACCAAGCTTCAATTTTAACACAGTCTACTATATTGCAATGTAATTCTTCATATGCCTGTTTCTCTTCCAGACTGCTAAGTTCCCTGAGGCTTAAAAATGGTATCTTTTTGCCTTTGTATCCCTATTATCTAACCCAGGATCTAGACAGTATAACATAAATAGAGAAGAAATATTTCTTACCATGAAGAAGTCTGTGTTCAAACCAGCCCCTCTCCTTCCCAGTTGCACAGCCTTGAGAAGGTAGCTTTTCTGAGACTTAATTTTCTCAACTAGAAAATGAAGATAATCATGCCTATCTGACAGGGCTATTGTGAGAATGAAATGAAATAAAATATATCAAAGTCCCCAGGGCTTTTTGTAAACATTGAAGGAACATTATATTCCTTCTTTTCACGACAACCCACCTGTGAATGGGTGGGGGGAGGGAGGACAATGCAGTATGGAAGCTACCAGATCATTGGGCTGGTTCTTCTGCAATTTTACCCCAGATCTGCCTCATTTATATGCATCCAGCTCTCCAATAAAGGACTCTAGGGCCTGGTTTTCTCTTTTCGTTGTCGAGCACCAGCCTTCCCCAGGTGGTGTCTCTGCGATTAATGGCTACAGAATCACCGGGGCTGGAGCAGGCTGGTTTTTCTTGGATTCTTTTCTGAGTTTGTAATCTTAGCTGTCATCCCCTTGGCTGCAAAGATTATTAAGCATTCCACAAGGAAAGCGTTCTCTTTAAAATGGCTCTGAAGCAGCCATGATTGAGGAAAGCCACTTACCCTGCATTGCACTCCTGCCCCTTGCTTGATACCTAGCCAAGAGTCATCCATGACCTTGGCAAAGAGAAGGCAGCTTGCCTCGTTCCAAGCTCAATTATCAGGAGATAACCTCTGCAAGTTGGTTAAATAGGATTTCTCTTTCCTATTTTTCCCCCTTTCTTTTTTTTCGTTCTTTTTGCTTTTTTTTTTTAAGCTCAGCAGAAAAAGGCTTTGCTGGATACAGCAAGGACAAATATGTACTGTGATAAAGGAGACTTTTCAGTTTTGTTAGGGAGAGAGATGGCATATCAAGCTGTACATGTACACACTCTGCCTCTTCAGAGAGAACTTCAGACGCCTTGCCTTGGAGATGTGCTCAGAGGCTGTGTGGCCTGTTGGTTAGTATATAAAGCAACATTTGCTTTTATACTTATAAATATTTTAATTCTTCTTTCACTCTGGATCCCTTGTTTCAAAGCCAGATTTCTTTCACTTTGTTACTAGAATTGCACCTTCTCCCTGACATCCAAGCAATTTTCCTTATTCTGCCCCAGGCTTGCATTAAGGTTAGTAACATAAGTCCTCCTGTCTCTGCCTTTCACAGGCTCTCTCAATTGGACAGCTCACCATTTGTGCTTTTAGGAAATTCTTCTATCTTAGTTTATGTGTTAGTTCTCCTCCTCCTGTAATGCTCAGGTCTCAAGCTCCTTTTTTTTTTAATTTGAAAACAATGTTTTATTTTTCTTTTCCTCCTGTTAACACTTTCTTAGAAATGTTAATTCCACGAACATCGATGTCTTCTCCATATCAATCCCTATGCTAAGAGATGATGCGTTTGTGGGAAGCTCTTTCCAGGAAGAACTCAGAATCATGCAAATATAGTGTCCTAAAGTGAAAGTTGTTTAGTGGTGTCTGATTCTTTGCAACCCCATGGACTATACAGTCCATGGAATTCTCCAGGCCAGAATATTGGAGTGGGTAGCCTTTCCCTTCTCCAGGGGATCTTCCCAACTCAGGGATTGAACTCAGGTCTCCTGCATTGTGGGCAGATTCTTTATCAGCTGATCCACAAAGGAAGCTCACAGTGTCCTAAAAGATTGTCAATATCTATCGATTATCTATATATCTATCCATCTATCTATATCTATAGATATATACGTATGTAGATCTCAATACAGATCTATCATCTATTTAAACAGAAATATAGATACATGTATATTTACAGACATATAGATAGATAAGATATAGATATACTGTGCAAAGGAGCATAGAGAAATATTTAACAGAAACTTGCTCAAGACTTGGAGTGCAAAGGATCATGAAAGACTTCTCTTTCGAGCTTTGTGTTGATGTAGGAATAGGCAATAGGTATTATTCAACTGGATCTATAGGAGAAAGGCACCGAGCAGAACAGACAACATATAAAAAGCCGTAGAAACTTGTAAGAATGGAGCCTGTAATGTGGGAAGAAGAGGAAAATGCGGTGTGGCTGAAGACTAGGATTTGTCAGTGCAGATGATGGGAAACCAGGCTGGAAAGATAACCAGGATCATGCTAGTTCTTCTCCCTTTGGAATAAAGAATTGAGTTTGGACTTTCCCTGTGAGTGGTGCGGGACTCCTGAAGGTTTTCAAACAAATGAGTAACTTGTTCATGTCAGGAAATTACTGTAAGTGGCAGTGAAGAAGAGACTAGTTCAATAAGAAAACGAGGCAGGATATTTCTTAACCTTAAAATTTGCCAAATCCTGACCAAAATTTCTGATAAGTTCTTGGGAATAGATTAGTACAAAAATTGATCAAATCATGTCCCAGAAATCCAAAAATTAAATGCAGACAAAACTTCACACCAAAGGTCAACAACACATACATACCACATGAAGACAGAAACAAGTACGTGGTTTGAATATCAGGATTATAAGCTTTTGTTCAAGAAAGGTTTGTGTCGACATTTTGATTTCATAGCTCCTGGCATTGTGGTCCTGCTGTTATTTACATTTAAGCTAGTCTGATTCATGTTACAATTACATCACAGTGGTCCTTAATTAGAGAAAAAACTTTTAATTCTGTGTTTTCCAAAGTCTTGTTTTGAAATCCAGTAAGTGATGTTTGGTGTTAAGTCCTGCCAGCCAATATTTAGGATGTTATGGTAAAGTTTTCAGTTCTCCCAGGAAGAGATGCTTAGGCTCTCCTCTGAGTACTCATAGCATTTTAGGCAGGAGTAAGTTACAGAATTTACCGTCATGCATTGTGATTAAATCTTGCAGAAACAGTACAGTGGGGTGATAAGGAGCACAGGTCTAGGACCAGAAAGTCTGACCTTGAATCCCAACAGTCATTTATTAGCTGTGTAAACTTGAGAAAGTTACTTAACCTTTGTCTCAGCTTCCTTGTCTGAAAAATGAGAATAACATTATGCAACTTATAGGGTTATTATGAGGAGAACAGGAGGTAATATGTGTAAAGTTCTTAGAGTAGAAATGAATGCAGGACTTCCCTGGTGATGCAGTGGATAAGAATACACCTACCAATGCAGGGGCACAGGTTTGATTCCTGGTCTGGGAAGATCTCACATGCCTCGGAGCGACTAAGCCTGTGGGCCACAAGTACTGAGCCCGTGCGCCTAGAGCCCATGCTCTGCAACAGGAGAGGCCACTGCAATGAGAAGCTCACGTACCGTAAACAGTAGCCCCTGCTCTCTGAAACTAGAGAAAGCCTGCACAAAAGCGGCTAAGGCCTAGTGCAGCCAAAAATAAATTTAAGAAAAAGAAAAAGAAGTGAATGTGTACTTGCTGTTCTCAATTGCTCAGTCATGTCTGACTCTTTGTGACCCCACGGACTGTAGCCCGCCAGGCTCCTCTGCCCATGGGGATTCTCCAGGCAAGGATACTGGAGTGGGTTGCCATGCCCTCCTCCAGAGCATCTTCCCAACCCAGGTCTCCCACATTGCAGGCGGATTCTTTACCATCTGACCCACCAGGGAAGCCCGAATGTATAGTAAGTACTCTTAAAAGTTGTCATTATTCAGCAATGGATAGACCTTGACGGTATTATGCTAAGTGAAGTAAGTCAGATACAGAAAGACAAATATCATATGATCTCACTTATATGTGGAATCATAAAGCAAAACAAATCACCAACCCTGAACTCATATATACAGCAAACAGATTGGTGGGTGCCAGAGACAGGGAATCAGGGTGAAAAAAAAATGGGTGAAGGTGGTCAAAAGGTATAAACTTCAAGTAATAAGATAGGTAAGTACTAGCTATGTAATGTATGACCTGAAGCATTTAGCTAACACTGCTGCACTCGATATGGGAAAGTTGTTAAAAAAAAAAAAATACTAAGAGTTTTGGGCAATGATTATTTTTTTTTAAATTTATTTTTAAATGGAGGATGCTTGCTTTACGATGTTGTGTTGGTTTCTGCCATACAACAACATGAACCAGCCAGCAATGATGATTTTTAAATGCACTGTTCACTTGCTAAATAAATATGAGTCTAAAAGAGAAATAAAAAGAATACTAAGAGTTATTAACAGAATGATTAAAAAATTTTTTTTTTCATTTTCCTCTTTTTTTTTTCATCTCCCAAACTCCTTTTATTAGAAAACTACTGGGCAATGCCCTTTACCAAAAAATGTGGTTTTTAATAAAATAAATACTTTCATGGGGTCCAAGATTCAGAAGATCCAACACAAGGCAGAATCAGAAGAGATCCTGAGGGTAATAGTAAAGGGGACTCAGGCCAAGGTAACATGGGACCCACATTGTTAGAGAAGTCTTCAGGAGTGATTTCTTCGAGAACACTAACTTAACACAACACCCAATGTACCAGAAGATTTTGAAAAGAGATTTATAAAATTGAGGAAGTGTTTGGATTTGAATTACTGTTAAGTAAACGGAAAATTAAACCAATAAAAAGACACTAGGAAATCATTTTACTCCAGGGAAAACAAAATGTGCTGGAAAAGACAAAGTAAACACAGTACACTGTATGGTTTACCTATGAATAGATATCACGTTGTTGTTTAACTGCTAAGTTGTGTCCGACTCTTCTGCAACCCCATGGACTGCAGTCCACCAGGCTCCTCTGTCCCTGGGATTTCCCAGGCAAGAATACTGGAGTGGGTTGCCATTTCCTTTCCATTCCTTTCCTCTTTCTTTTCTTTTCATTGTATCTCTATGAGAAGGTGGGTGTTAGCTGAACTTATTGTGGTTAATAATTTTACAATATAGGTAAATCAAACCATCAAGCTCTATGCTTTGAACTTATACAGTGATGTAAGTCAATCATTTTTCAATAATCCTGGGGAAAAAAGAAAATTGGCTTTATTTCTTGAATTCTCTGACTCTTCTAGTATTTCTTAATCTTACCATGTCATAGAACACATGGAAAATGATCTGACTTGTACAGTACATGTGGATAAATGGATGAGGCTGTTTGTGTTTAAGATGACCCAGCTGAAAGGCTTATCCCACCTCAAGACCTTCCTGGCTGCCCTGATGGTTAAGGGGATTAAACTTCAGAATACCTATAACACTTGGTGGGAAATCCTGACATGACAGATATGAATCAGGGATGGAAATTATGATTTTTCTTCCTGTCCCATGTGTCCTGAACAATTTTTGTCACAGTGCAGGTTCTTAAATAAGTATTTGTTTCAAAAAATGGATGATTGCATGGAAGGCAGGGAGACCCTTCCTCTCTTTGCCCACGTAGGGTAATGTGTTCTCCTGAAAAAATAGTGTTCACTACCTGTGTATTTGTTATTTTCAGTCCACATAATACATTTGACATTCCAAAACTGCAGTGAATTCTGTAAAATCACTTTAGGGGAAGGGACAAGAAAAGCCTCTTGAAAGATGAGCTGTCATAGACTACTTGGGGAGGTTGGCTGAACTTCAACTTGAACCACCAGGAAATACTTGGTCATTCAGAGGCTCAGAATAAGTCCTGCTGGGCAAAAATGCTTATTTCTTAATAAGTGGACTATTAGTGGCACATACTTTAAAATAAAGAGGGAGAAGTTATTCTGTTCAGTGGCAGCAAGAAGCCAAGAGCAAATCAAGAAGCTCCTGGAATGAAAGTCTGCATATGATTCATGTGCCTAGAAATAAGAATGGGTCCTATATTGAAGCATGGATAAGAAACTAAATTCCACTTTCTGGTGAACGGGGTTTTTTAATGGTTTCTTGTGAGAACTGCAGTTCAAGATGGCTTAAATAATTGAATGGCCAAAGGAATATTTAAGATATAAGGGAAAAATCACTATCAGTAACAGGAATTAAGTGTTAGTTACTCAGTGATGTCCAACTTTTTGCGATCCTATGGACTGTAGCCCTCCAGGCTCCTCTGTTCATGGACTTCTCCAGGCAAGAATACTGGAGTGGGCTAAACTTATTTTTTTCAGTATTTAAAACTTTTATGTATTTTGATTTTATAGAAAAAATGGCAAGAATAGTTTAAAAATGCCTGTACTTCTTATTCAGGTTCACTTCTACCTTTGAAAAGCAAAGATCACTTATCTTGAACTGTAAATGATTAACTTTTGTGTCCAAAGCATATTTGTCCATCTTTTGCCCAGAACTTTGCTTTCAGGTTCTGTAGTTGGTGGTGAAGAGTGGAAACACACAAGGCTTAAGGCCTCCCTTTGTCTGTAAAATTGCAGAAGAAGCTGGCTGGGGAGAACTCAAGTGAGCCAGCTGCTGAGACAGACAGAACCTTGGCACAGAATTTTTCTTTGTGAGTAGAGAAGGCTGGCTGGAAAGGGGCACTAACTGAACCTCCTAAATTGCCAGGGAGTTGAGTTTCCTTGAAGAATCACATTTCACTGGCCAGAAGGGTCTACGCCAGCTGCCAGGCCACAGTTGTCAATCTAAATGTGCTTCTAGAAATGAGGCCAGAACCCACGTTAATGAAACTTGATTGCCTTTGAATGATTGTTGGATTAATTAGCAGCTTTGCCAGTAGCCCACATGTGCAGGGTCAGTAACAATTTATAGTAAGTCACATTTAAGTAATTTCATTCAATTCAACCAGCATTTACTGCACCCAAGCATTGTGCTCTGGGCAGGCACAGTGCACGTAGAGGGACTGAGTGAAGTGAAAGTCGCTCAGTCGTGTCGGACTCTTTGTGACCCCATGGACTATACAGTCCATGGAATTCTCCAGGCCAGAATACTGGAGTGGGCAGCCTTTCCCTTCTCCAGGGGATCTTCCCAACCCAGGGATCGAACCCAGGTCTCCCACATTGCAGGCAGATTCCTTACCAGCTGAGCCACAAGGGAAGCCCAGAGGGACTGAAGTGGACAGCAAATCTGAGGGGTTTTAGTTCTATCTCTGCCATCCTATTCTGGGCAAGGAGAAGGGAGAGGGTCAAGGCTTGCCATAGAAAAGGCTTCGGAAAGCCAGTCTTCACCATGGGTCTTCACCTAATTCCAAAGGAAGCAAAATGAATTTCACACCAACACTAGTTGTAAATGATATCCACAAGTCAGTCAGTATCTTTTTTATTACAATTGACAGGAACCCAATGCTAATTAGCTAAAAAATATCAGATGCAAAGACAAAAACAACAAACAAAAAAGGAAAATCTGATGCTGTACTTAGCATCGTTCAAAGGGTTATTCATGTCAGGAATGGCTGGATCTAGGTGCTCAACGATGACCTTTCGCTCTGTTTTCTCCCATAAACTGGTGTGTGTGTGTGTGTGCTCAGTCACTAAGTCATGTCAGACTCTTTTGTGACCCCAAGTACTGGAGCCCACCAGGCTCCAGTCCATGACATTTCCCAGGCAAGAATACTGGAGTGGGTTGCATTTCCTACTCCTGCTCCAGGGGATCTTCCTGACCCAGAGATTGAACTTGCATCTCTTATGTCTCCTGCATTGGCAGGTGGATTATCCAAGGCATAGGACTAACACAGGAAGTAATCTGAGGAAGCACAAGTGAGGCCATGGAGAAGGTGAAAGACAGGAGAAAAGGTCATAAAGGGGACATGGGTGAGCAGGTGACCACTGTGGGCAAGTCGTGCTGGGATTTTTGTAGAGACCGTGTGGGGCATGCTCAGGATCATACCACCAGAGGCAGGGACACTAGGGCGTTTATCTACAGTTTTCCACTCCTCATTGGCAGAAGATTGTATCAGCTCTCTCACACTCCAAGTTTGCCGAGATGGGTCCTGGGGTACCAGCAAAAGCCTTCAGGTGAAGAAGAAAGATTCAGATGCTTGATGTGGGAAACCACCCATCACAGCTGTAGGTAAACACCAGTGGGCCAAGGGAATATGACATCAATAGCATCTGCCCTCATGGTGGAAAAAAAAAACAACAAAAACTGGGGCCACTAGTGGCTTACAACATCTCTAAGGATAGCAATCCCAGAGATCATTTCTTCTCAAGAATTTCAACTGAAGTGTTGGGAGTACCTCTGATTGGCTAAACTCATGTCACATGACCATTCCTGGGCCAATCGTTGTGTCTAGAATGGTGTGTTCTGCCACACTGGGGTGTATGATCCGGCCACCACTCCAAATCTCCTCTACTGAAAATGAGGCAAGGATGACTCCATGAAAGAGACAACCAGCAGATGAAAATCTTGGGACCACGACTGGATATGGTCTTGAGGCTGAGAAGATGGAGGGAAATTCAAGATGGCAGTAATTTCAGCATCCCATCAAGGGGGGCATGCAAGCTGGTGTGTAGAGACCTCAGTACTACATGGATTCTCAAGGAGCTAAGTTCCCTGCAAAGCACACTGGCTACAATTACCAGATGTCACTTCCTGGTGGGGAAGCAGCACTTTGCCACCTCCATGCTGAGCTTTCATTAGCTGAGTCTTCATTGTTTGGGTCCTCATTGGCCAAGGGGCACAGGGGGATGCAAATGGCCTCTTCTCATTTCAAGACTCTGCTCCTTCACTGCCAGTCTAGAGAAGGGCTGGCCATCTTGGGTTTGCCATTCTCCAACTGCTTTCCACTCTCTTCTTCAGCCACAGGCACAGGCCATGTTTGTGTTTGGTTTGGGAAGTGGCCTCTGCCCCAGTGCCCTGCAGTGGGAAATCGGGAGACCTGTACAATTAGCAATTAATGCCTTTATCTCTACTCACATGTAAGAGACATAATTAGCCGGCTCCATCTGTTACTGATACCTGCTGGAATCAGACACTCACACCTCAGCCAGATATTACAGTGAGTGGGAGGGCTTGCAAAGGAAACATTTCAAAAATAACTCCCGTTTTGTTGTTTCAGCCGGCCTGCCCCCCTCCCCCGCCCCCCTCCCCGGAATCTGTCTCCAAATTTGCTCCCCTCAGGTGTATCCAGTTCGCTGTCAGTTGGCAAGGAAAGGTGCCAGCGAACAAATATGGAAGCTGATGGTGTGTGTGATTTTCCCTGGAGCTGAGAACTTCAATTAATTTATTCTAAATAAAAATTTATTTTTATCTACTTATTTGACTGCGCTGGGTCTTAGTTGGGGCATGCGGGATATTCACTGTGGGGTGTGGGATCTAGTTCTCTGAGAAGGAATTGAACCTGGGTCCTCTTTCTTGGGAGTTCGGAGTCTTAGCCACTAGACTACCATGGACTATGCACAGACCTTAAGTCGTGTCCGACTCCTGCAACCCCATGGACTGTAGCCTGCCAGGCTCCTCTGTCCATGGAATTCTCCAGGCCAGAATAGGAGTGGGTAGCCATTTCCTTCTCCAGGGGATCTTCCCTACCCAGGGATCGAACCTGTGTCTTCTGCATTGCAGGCGATTCTTTACCATCTGAGCTACCAGGGAAGTCCCAGATCACCAGGGAAGTCCCTGAGAACTTCAATTTAAAGAGACAAGACTTAGTGTGTTATATGGCAGTAGTAGGGTGCTGTCCCAGCTGGGGCCACAACTCAATACAGGGGCTGGGCTTAGATACTGAGATGGGAAATATTATCAGAGGGGAAAATCCTAATTTAGAAGGACCAACTGGAGCCTGCATGGCTTCTAGAGAAAGTGACTAACCCAAGGTCATTCAGCTAGCAAGGAGGTGAGCTGGGACTTGCATCTAACCCCAAAGTCCATTTTCTGAATCGTGATGTGTCACTGTTGTTGGAAAAAGTTTTACAGATTAGGGTCTCATGGAAATTAAGAAAGCCCAGGACCACTTTTATTTTTTGAGGTGAAGACAGGTGTGCAAAAAATGAGGCATTTAAAAAGAAATATTTCCACCTACATAATTAATGCTTTTAATGTAAAAATGTGCAATGCAATATCATTGGATTATTCACAAGATAATTACAAGGTTCATAAAATATTAATTCATAGTACACTATGAGAGCAGAGCTTGAGTGAGGAACATATATTAGACAGAATTTCAACAGGAAAATGACATACTCAGAATAAGATTATTCAAGGAGAGTTTAGTTACAAAGTGATGATTTATAGATGTGTGGGTGTAGGGGAGGGCTTCCCAGGTGGTGCTAGTGGTAAAGAACCCATCTGCCAATGCAACATGAGACTAGGATTTAATCCCGGGGCAGGAATATCCCCTAGAGGAGGGCATGGCAATGCACTCCAGTATTCTTGCCTGGAAAATCCCACAGACAGAGGAGCCTGGTGGGCTACAGTTCATAGTGTCACAAAGAGTGACGTGACTCTTTGGGACAATTCACATGACTGAATTGACTTAGCATGCGTGCATGAATGTAGGGGAGCCATGAAAGACAGTGCTGCCATCTGGGCTAGTTTCAGCTGACTTTCCGTCTCTAGCTTCCTAGGGACAAGTGGGAGGAGGCAGAACTTTTCTGTGGCTGTAGTGCTGACCTGTCAGTACAATAGCTGGCCTAGAGGGACCTCTAAGGGCAAGACCCAGGTGATAAATGATATGACCTCGCTGTCCATCCTCTTCATTTTTTGTTTTTTAAACATTGAAGAATGGGTGATGAATTAATCATATACATATGCATTTATTACTTATTTGGCTATTTGCTGCAATGCATGAACTCTCCAGTTGTGGTGCATGGGCTTAATTGCTCCATGGCATATGGGATCTTAGCTTCCTGATGAGGGGTTGAACCCTTGTCCCCTGCATTGCAAGGCGGATTCTCAACCACTGGGCCACCAGGGAAGTCACCATCCTCTTTCTGACTTCTTTCCAGGACTCTTCATCGGCAGAACTCACTAAAGTGAGGCATCAAGGGATCAACATTTGAGACTTCTCTCACTCACAGGGTTGTGAAAATCCAGGGTTGGGCTTGGAGCACTTGCACAGTCCTGATAGCGTGGGCTTCCTTAAATTTTGTACCCTCAGCTCCTCACTCCCCTCATCCTAGTCCCAGCCTTGGGCAGGAGGATGTGTAATGAGGTCTATATAGCTTAGACTTTTGTAGTCAAGATGAGAGGGAAAAGGGAAAATAAGATCTACAGGAGCACATGGAAGAAATCCAGCACAGAAAACAACTTTAAAATTCAAAGATAAACATTTGCACTTTACGAGTTCCCTGTAGGACTTCCCTGGTAGCTCAGACAATAAAGCATCTGCCTACAATGCGGGAGACCCGGGTTCAATCCCTGGATCGGGAAGATCGTCTGGAGAAGGAAATAGCAACCCACTCCAGTACTCCTGCCTGGAAAATGCCATGGACAGAGGAGCCTGATAGGCTGCAGTCCATGGGGTCTCAGAGTCGGACACGACTGAGCGACTTCACTTACTTAATTACTTGAAGAAGTGAAGTGAAGTGATGTCGCTCAGTCGTGTCCGACTCTTTGTGACCCCGTGGTCCCAAGAAGTGAAGTGAAGTGATGTCGCTCAGTCGTGTCCGACTCTTTGTGACCCCGTGGTCCCACCAGGCTCCTCCGTCCATGGGATTCTCCAGGCAAGAATACTGGAGTGGGTTGCCATTTCCTTCTTCAGGGGATCTTCCCAACCCAGGAATCGAACCCAGGTCTCCCACATTGCAGGCAGACGTTTTAACCTCTGAGCCACCAGGGAAGCCCACTGCTGCTGCTGCTAAGTCACTTCAGTCGTGTCCGACTCTGTGTGACCCCACAGATGGCAGCCCACCAGGCTCCCCCGTCCCTGGGATTCTCCAGGCAAGAACACTGGAGTGGGTTGCTATTTCCTTCAGGGAAGCCCACTAGCTCCCTGTAAAAAGTTAATAAACAGGAGAGTTGGGAGACCAGAAGGGGGAGCTCTCACACCCCGTGCCAATAGTGGAGCCCAACAGAAGAAAGACTCTTCTTCCCTTCCAAGGACTCAGCCAGTAAAAAGCTATGGACTTACTAACTACAGCGCTCCCAACTTCGTTTACCCCTCTATAAAAGAGTTCTTCCTTTGCTGTGTGGCATCTTGCATGTGGCTCACCAGAATGGCAGATTCTAGACTGCAGTTCTCTGCTAATCCCAAACCCACTGGTGAAGAAATATATGGCATTCTATTTGCTTTAGGTCAACATTGCCTATTTCTGAGTCTTTGTCTATTTACCTCACTTGGAGAGAAAGTCAAAAGTCTAAATATGAGACAGTTTATCCCTCCCCCCTTAGGAGATTGGGATTGCCATATACACACTACTATATATAAAATAAGTAACTGATAAGAACCTGCTATATAACACAGGGAGCTCTATTCAATACTCTGTAGCAGCTTATGTGAGAAAAGGATTAAAACAAAACAAAGAGTGGACGTATGTACATGTATAACTGATTCAATTTGCTGTATACCTGAATCTAACACAACATTGTAAATCAACTATACACCAATAACAATTTAAAAAACTAAGAGACATTCATGGCACCTTATTTTCAACTTGTGATAAGCTTTCATGGACCCCAGTTACCTCTGGTTATTGGAAAGTAAGCTATTTCCCTTTAGATACACAAGCTCTAGAGGTCAAAGTGAGTCACTATGGAGCACCCCTGTCTGTCTTGTATTGTCTCCATGAAAGCCTTTGGCTGTTCCCCATTCTTTTGTAGCTCTCAGAGCATATTCATTATCTTTCAACCCAGTTCTTTCATTCTGCCACTGAGCAATTTTGGACAACTAGCTTTACCTTCAGATATTAACTGGGGCAAGAACCTTAATTCTCCTGATAAACTTCTCTCTTTCTGTCCTCTGTCTTTCACCTGATCCGCTCTCCCTGACCATCTGTATAAGGAATTCTTCTGATGGCCTTTGTCCTACCACAGTCTGAATGGGCCCCCTGCTGACTCTGTTAGGTCCTGGCAGTAATTGGGCCTCTCTTCGATCCATTATTCATGCTTCCATTCATACTATATTATTTACTTATTGTAGTCCTGCAATATATTTTAATTATTTGGTAGAACTAGTTGTTGATCTCAGGTTAGATTTCTTTTTAAAAAGGTTCTCCAAGATTACATTTTAACATTTTTATGCCATTCTGCACTAAAAAAAAACTCATTGGAATGTTATTAATACTTGGATGTTACTTGAGTTTGGAAAGCAATATGGCAGATTTCTTAAGGACTTTAGTGTTAGACAATCCAGCCCTCCTACTAACTGGCTGTTTTGACTTTAGTCAGCTACTTAACATCTCTAATCATCAGCTCTCCCCATTGAACAACAAGAATAATGAAAGCATCTGTCATTGTAAGAGATGTAAGGATAATCACTACATTGTTTTTACACATTAATTTGTTGTAAGTTTACATTTTCACAATATTTTTAGCTTTCTTATCCAGGGTTATGATCCATACCTTCACTTTATAAGGTTTATTTATTCATAACTAGGAATAAAGTGTTATAAATAACATCTTTTGGAGGGAATAAAATTTATTCATATATCTGTTTTTATTTGGTTGAAGTTCTTTTTGAATAGAATTTCTTTTTTCTTTCTGTTTTTCTAGTGGTGTATGGTGATACGATTTATTTTTCTATATTTACCTTGTATCTGTCCTTTGTGTTCATTTAAAAATTAATTGCATATGTTTTATTTATTAAAAATTAAGTAACATATAGATGACAAATAAGCATATAAAAAGATGCTCTACTTCATAAGTCATCAGGGAAATTCAATTAAACAACAATAAATACCAATACACATCTATTAAAATAGCCAAAATCCAGAACAATGATAACCTTAAATGTTGGTGAGGATGTAGAGCGCTAGGAACTCTCAGTCATTGCTGGTGGAAATTCGAAATGGTACCAGTCACTTTGGAAGACAATTTGAAGTTTTCTTACCTTCAAAATTAAGGTCTTCCCTGGCGGCTTAGATGGTGAAGAGTCTCCCTGCAATGTGGGAAGACGCAGGTTTGATCCCTAGGTTGGGAAGATCCCCTGGAGAAGGAAATGTCAATGCATTCTAGTATTCCTCTGTCCTAGAGAGTTCCATGTATAGAGGAGCCTGGCAGGCTCCCCAGTCCATGGGGTCACAAAGAATCAGAGAAGACTGAGGAACCAACACTCTCATTAGTTATCTATTTTATACATGGTATCAATAATGTATGTACGTTAATCCCAATCTCTTAATTCATCCCACCTGCCTCCTTTCCCCCTTGGTATCCATACATTTGTTCTCTATGTCTGTGTCTCTATTTCTGTTTTGCAAATAAGATCATCTACACCATTTTTCTATATATTTTCTAACAAATGTATGATATTTGTTTTTCTCTTTCTAACTTACTTCCCTCTGTATGATGGTCTCTAGGTCCATGCCTTCCTTTTTGACATATCAGCGGGGGAATTAATAGACCATGAGGCACTGCCAGAGTTTGTCTGGTAATGCCATCTCTCAGCCCTTGGAGACATCTGGGCCCACGTGAAATTGTAGTACTTTCTTCCAGGGTTGGGAAGATTCCATTAGTCCCATGGTGCAGCCCCTCCCACCAAGAGAAGGGGGGAACCAGATCATCCCTGTTATCTCTTTGACCAAGCAATCCAGGGTGCGCTTCAGGGTCATGGTGAGATGATTTGGCTGTTTGCATCCAGGCAGTAGATTATGTAGCATACACCATTATTTGACAGTAGAAAGTATACAGCAGGGTGATACAGAAATGCAGCAAGTTAACCAGGAATAAAAATATGATAATAAATCAGCAAATCTACTTCAGACTGATCTTCACCAGATTTGCAAGTCATATTCATCTGACAAAGGTCTGATATGGTGCACCAAAATATCCTTCAAAACTACAGTTAAAAATAGAAAGTATAGTGACAATTATATACAATTTCACTTTTCATTTATTGAGAATAAAGACTCTCCACACCTGCAATGTGTTATTTGCAGAGAAGTGCTTGCAAACATCAGCTGGAAACCTTTTCTTGTGGCTTATGGTTTAGAACAACAATTATATGTTTTTTAAAATTCAGCATAAAATTTAGAATTCTAAACATCAGTTCATAAAAGGAGTTTCTGTCTTTTGTTGATGCCTTGCAACATAGTAAAACTCTGTTCTGAAGTCGACTTATTTTTTCTTTCATAAATAATTTAAGGTAAATCTGCCAGCTTTACATCACAAGTTAAATGGGGACAAGTCAACACTTGTCTTAATGTTATAAAGACTGTAGCATGATCTTTATAGCATGTTGCTTAATAATATAGTCCTATAAGAAACAATTTTTTTTTAAAAGAAGACACATGTATAAATGCTGAAATGATTAAAAATCCCTAAGGGTTTACAGTAGTATATTTATTTATGAGAGGGGTCCATGGATCAAAGGCTTTCCTGGTGGCTCTGCAGTAAAGCATTTACCTGCAATGCTGGAGATGCAGGTTCGATCCTTGAGTTGAGAAGATCCCTTGGAGGAGGAAATGGCAACCCACTCCAGTATTCTTGCCTGGGAAATCCCATGGAGAGAGAAGCCTGGCAGGCTACAGTCCATGGCAGATCACAGAAGTCGGATTTGACTTGGTGACTAAACCACCACCACCACGAGTCAAAAAGAGGTTGGAAAAAGCTGATGTAATGGTAACAGCTCTCACATTTATATTTGGGTAAGTTACTTAACCTTTCCAAAACTCAGTTTTACTCATCTTTAACTTACATGCAGAGTACATCCTGCGAAATGCCGGGCTGGAAGGACAAGCTGGAATCAAGATTGCTGGGAGAAATATCATTAACCTCAGATATGCAGATGACACCACCCTTATGGCAGAAAGCGAAGAATAACTAAAGAGCCTCTTGATGAAAGTGAAAGAGAAGAGTGAAAAAGCTGCCTTAAAATTTAGCATTCAGAAAACTAAGATCATGGCATCTGGTCCTGTCACTTCATGGCAACTTGAAGGGGAAACAATGGAAACAGTGACAGACTGTTTTTTTGGGCTCCAAAATCACTGCAGATGGTGACTGCAGCCATGAAATTAAAAGATGCTTGCTCCTTGGGAGACAAACTATGACCAACCTAGACAGCATATTAAAAACCAGAGACATTACTTTGCTGACAAAGTTCCATCTAATCAAAGTTATGATTTTTCCAGAAGTCATGTGTGGATGTGAGAGTTGGACTATAAAGAAAGCTGAGCGTCAAAGAATTGATGCTTTTGAACTGTGGTGTTGGAGAAGACTCTTGAGAGTCCCTTGGACTGCAATGAGATCCAACCAGTCCATCCTAAAGGAAATCAGTCCTGAATATTCATTGGAAGGACTGATGCTGAAGCTGAAACTCCAATACTCTGGCCACCTGATGGGAAGAACTGACTTATTGGAAAAGACCCTGATGCTGGGGAAGATTGAAGGTGGGAGGAGATGGACATGACAGAGGGGGAGATGGACATGACAGAGGGTGAGATGGTTGGATGGCATCAATGACTCGATGGACATGAGTTTGAGTAAGCTCCAGGAGTTGGTGATGGACAGGGAAGCCTGGTGTGCTGCAGTCCATGGGCTCACAAAAAGTAGGACACGACTGAGCGACTGAACTGAAGTTGAGAAAGTGGCACCTACTTCACAGGGTTTTTTTTTAACTTTTCCTTTTATATTGGAGTATAGCCGATTAACAATGGTGTGATAGTTGGTGTACAACAAAGAGACTCAGACATATATATACATGGATTTATTCTTGATTACATAAAATATGTGAAGTGCTTGGTACAGAGTATGTTCTCATTAAATGATACTTATTATTAAATGATTCATTCATTGAATATATTTATTGAGTACCTACAATGTATCAGGCATAGGGTTATATATCAAAGTTAAAAAAATGGACAGAATGAAATCTCAACCTTGAAGTATTAGATTAAACTCTATAGCAGTGAGTAATCAAGCATGGCTTTCTGTCTAATTGATTAAGAAGGTGAGATATTCTTTCTATATCTGTATTAGTACTAGAGACTAATACTTACATGGAATGCTTCCTATGCATTTGGAACTGTATTTAATGCTTTGTTTTCATTGTCATTTAACACTTATGACAAACCTACAAAGCATTGACTATTATTGTCACATTACTCCTTGCACAGATGAAGAAAACTAAAACCCAGAGAGATTAATTAATGAATGAGGAATAGAGCTGGGCACTGACCGCTGGGAGTTTGGCTTCAGAGCCCAAACATTTAACCGCTACACATTGGCCCAGGAGTACCTTAAGGGCAAAGGAAATTGATTCACAGAGTTTGGATTATGGACATGATTGAGGAACAAGGCTCTGAAGTGTTGAGTGGGGTTGGTCTGGTTGAAACAACTGATTAAGCAGTTGACTGTGGCTGAAAGGTCAGGACAGGATGGAAGGAGTTTGAGAAGGGGAAGTGACACTGATGATATAATAGCATTTTAGGGGAAAGACAAAGAGAAATTACACTAAGAGGGGACAAGTAGAATGGGCAGAAAGAAGAGGCTACTGTCTAGAGAGTAAGAGCAAGATAAGCCAAGTAATGTGAGCAATAACAAGCAGCATGTGGAATATTTCCAAAAGGCTGACCCAGGGTGTCAGAAACATAATGGTACTCCTATCTTCATATTGGAAATTTGATCCAGAGTTGGCAGGGGCAGTTCAATTAGAAGTGTTTTTGTTGGGATGATGCTCTGATATTAAAAAGGAATTCAGTGAATTCCTGCTAAGGTGAGTCCTGTAGAAACCCCTGGTTTCTGCAGAAGATGGTGAACCAGATCTATCTGAAAAGATAAGCTTATTTGGATAGATGAGGTGCTATATTCCTCAGAGAACAGGACTGTGGCATCCCAGGATCTCACTTCTGATCTTCTGAAAAATTAAGACAATGTATAAGAGGACTGGCCCAGAGAGCAAATGGGACCATCAACTTGACAAATAGGGGCGCTCTTTTAAAGGAAACTTATTTAGTTTCAGGTATACAGTGAAGTGATTCAGATACATGTACATATATAGGTACATAATGTTTTATATATATATGTGTGTGTGTGTATATATGCATATATATACATATATATGAGAAGGAAAAGGCAACCCACTCCAGTATTCTTGCCTGGAGAATCCCATGGACTGAGAAGCCTCGCAGGCTACAGTTCATGGGGTCACAAGAGTCGGACATGACTTAGTGACTAAACCACCACCATACATACATATATGTATGTTGTTGTTACACAGATTTGTTGTTGTTGTTTAGTCACTCAGTGGTGTCCAACTCTTTTACAATCCCATGGACAGTAGCCTGTCAGCTTCCTCTGTCCATGGGATTTCCTAGGCAAGAACACTAGAGCAGGTTGTCATTTCCTTTTCCAGGGATCTTTCCAACAAAAGGATTGAACCCGTGTCTCCTGCATTGGCGGGTGGATTCTTTAGCACTGAGCCACCAGGGAAGCCTATATATACAAAATACTGAGTATAGTTTCCTGTGCTGTCTAGTAGGTTCTTGTTGGTTATCTATATACCTTGTCAGTTATATATAGTAGTGTGTATATGTTTATCTCAAGCTCCTAATATCCTCCCCACCCCCCCATTTCCCCCCTGGTAACCATACGTTTGTTTTCTATGTCTGTGGGTCTATTTCTGTTTTGTAGATAACTTCATTTGTATCTTTCTTAGATTTCACACATAAGCTATATCATATGACGCTTGTCTTTCTAAACGTCTTTCTCTTCACTTAGGGCCATAATCTCTAGGAGGCGGTCCCAAGATGGCGGAGGAATAGCAAGGGAACACCACTTTCTCCCCCACAAATACATCAAAAGATTGTCTACACGTGGAGCAACTTCCACAAAACAACTTCTGAACGCTGGCGGAGGACCTCTGATACCCAGAAAGGCAACCCAATCTCTTGGAAATGAGGTAGGACAAAAGATAAAGACGAAAAGAGACAAAGAATTCAGGGAAGGAGACCCCCTCCTGGGGAGTGAGTAGTGACGGAGGAGAAGTTCCCTCACAATAGCAAACCCTCTCACAGGTTGTGTCAGTGGGAGTTTTGGAATTTCAGAGGGCAGCATAAACGGGGGAAAAAAAATCGCCACAGAATTCGCGCCAAATGGCAATTACCAGTGGAGAAGCGGCTCACCCGCTGGCATCTGCCCGCAGTGAGCGCGGCCTGGGTGCGGAGGCGCGGGCTTCGTCCTTGGCCCTCAGGGTAAGGACCGGGGTTAAATGCCCTAAGGACACTCTGAGGGGACGAACAGGACACAGTAACTCAAACCGTGCGAACGCCAGAGAGACAAAGTTTATCTCTAGATCCATCCATTTTTTCTGCAAATGCCAGAATTTCATTCTTTTCTATGGCTGAGTAGTATTCTGTTGTATATCTGTATGACATGTTTTTTATCCACTCATCTGCTGATGGACATTCAGGTTGCTTCCATGTTTTGACTGTTGTAAATATGCTGTTGTGAACATGGGAGGGGGGGGGGGGGACTGTATCTTTTTGAATGATAGTTTTCTCCAGATGTATGCCCAGGTGGGATTGCAGGATCATATGGTAACTAACTCTTTTTAGTTTTTTGAAGAACCTGCATACTGTTCTCCATAATGGCTGTACCAATTTACAATCCGACTAACAGTATAGGAGAGTTCCCTTTTCCCCACACCCTCAAGGAGAGTCATTTTAAAACTCACCGGATGAGAGGCATGGGCACGACCACTTGTGTGCCATCTGAGCTGAGATGAGCAAGGCTGAACGTGGCGGGTCATGTTATTCATGTGGTTACAGTAACCTGAGTCAGGACATGTGGTCTCTTTTCACTTAATGCTGGGGTCTTTGGCAGACACCCCAAGTTAAAGTTTCCATAGCCATCGAGAGGAACATATATTTGTGAGGAAACGTTCTTTTGAAAGCTCAACCTGGTTTAAGTCCAAAAAAAGCCAGGGGAGCAAGGGGGTTTCTGGACTCACCTGCAAAGTCCATTATGTCGGCTAGTTTTTAAGCAAGACTGGATCCAGGGGTATAGATAGCACTGTCAGATCTTTCTCCTTCTCTCTCTCCCTTCCTCCTTCTTCTGTCCTTTTTTCCTCCTGGATTCTTTCAGTTTTAGACAGTCTCTTTCCATCTGGCTATGAAATAGATATGTGTAGCTTCAGAATCACGCAGTCCATAGTATCTAAGATCTTGGAGGGAAGGAAAGAATATCCCTTTTCCAGCATCCATGGGGGCTCTGATGGGTCACCAGCCCACTTTTGGAACAATCACTGTGTTTGGTGAGATAAGGGATACTGACTGGAGAGCTGAAGTCAAGAAAGGCAGGGGCCCAGTTTTCCCAAGCCTGGGAGTTGGTGAGAGGTCATCCTCAAGAGTACGGGGCAAGGAACTTGCCAATATTGATCTGAAATCTGCCTTTGTTTCCTCTAAGCGGGTGTTACCCAAAATGAGGTGTATGGCCCACCAGTATCACCAGGGAGCCTGAAGATTTCTGAGCTCCAACTAGGACTCACTGAATCAGGAATCCCTTTTTAATAGTCTTTCATGTGATTTTGTGTGTGCTCAATTTTGAAAATCATTCTTCCATTTGGCGAGTCCCTTCAACATTCTCTAGATCAACTTTCTTCCTTCAGTCATTTTGTGAAATGTGGTCAGAGCCTGGGGAAGGCATCACACATTACATCTTTGGGTGAGACCTTTGTCCCTGATAAGCAAGTAGGCAAAGCCCCAGGAGCCCCTCGTGCAGAAGACATCCTCCATCCGAGAAGCACCCCTTACTAAATATTCTATCCTTTCATCTTGGTGGCTGAGAAAGAGCAGGGTTTTTTAGTATTCTTGTCTGGTAACAGATATCACTTAGAAATCCATTTTATAATCATTTAAACTGGTTTGCTTTGGGTCTATTTACATAATTCCGTGAGACGCATGGAAAGAGAGGCAGCATGTTATTTTTCTGCAGCCAAAGACATAGAAAAACCACTTTCTAAGGTAATTACCACTTCAGTGCTCCCCACACAGTTCGAGGGCACTGTGAAGAAGTATGCCTTCTGGGTCCAGGGCCACCGAAGTGCGGAAAGAATGTACTTTCTCCCTGGGAAGGGGAAGCAACACACTTAGTGTGAAGCCTCTTTTCCTTATCGGCGTAATCTGCATAAGGTTAAGGAGCTGTGGCTTCCAGAGCCTGGGTGTGGGGGTGGGGGGATCTCATCTCAGAACAAACAAGGCACTTTCAAGACCTTGAGGTGTAGTGCACTGGGGGAGGGAGGACACTTGACCTCCTGCCTGCAGGACTGGAAATGCAAGTCACTCCTGCGAAGGATTACATCAGAGTTTAATCTTTTAGTGGATGCCAATGGGGACTATTTTTTAAGATTAATTTTTATTGGAGTGTAGTTGCTTTCTAATGTTGTATTAGCTTCTACTGTGCAGCAAAGTGAATCAACTATATGCATCCATACATGGGTGCGGGCATGTGTGTTAAGTCACTTCAGTCATGTTCGACTCTTTGCGACCCTGTGGACTGTAGCCCAGCAGGCTCCTCTGTCCACGGGATTCTCCAAGCAAGAGACCTGACCCAGGGATCTTCCTGACCCAGGGATCAAACCGCGTCTCTTCCGCGTCTCTTATGTCTCCTGCATCAGCTCGAAGATTCTTTACCACTAGCACCACCTGGCAAGCCCCATATGTATACATATATACCCTCTTTTGGGGATTTCCTTCCCATTTAGGTCACACATTGAGTAGAGTTCCCTGTGCTATACAGTAGTTCCTCATTATCTATTTATTGTTATTGATTTTAGTTATCTATTTACCCATAGTATCAGTAGTATATATATATATCAATTCTGATCTCTCATTTCCTTCCACCTGACCCCTCTTTCCCCCTTGGTATCCATACATTTGTTGTTCTCTATGTTTGTGTCTATAGATGATCTCATTTGCAAAGCAGTAGAGTCAATGGAGACTTTTTAATGGGAAAGACATCCCGCTTTCCCAGACATCACTTGTGTTCGAGAAGCTTGTGTTTAAGTCACATGAAGGCTTACAAATGAGGAAGGACCCCTGAGTTTTCTCAAGGAGTGATCAGTGGAGGAATATCCTGAGTGACTCTGTCTTCCATCCCCTAGGACTGTGTTTTTTGGATTCATTGAGGCTTTGGATCTCCCCCAACTCCACCTCTAGCCTTTTCTGTTGTCCCATGAGGCAGATTTTGACATTTCTCTGGTGGCTTCCAGTTGCTGATATCCTAACCCTAGTACTCATAAAACCCAGTTGAGGTATCCTGTTCATATCCCATTAGCATCTTGAACAGTGCATGTATATCTGGTACCCTTTGTTATGCCCCTACTGTATACCTGAGAACTATCTGATACCAGTGATCCAAGGATGAATGAGATCTTTACCCTTACTTTACCCTCATGGAGCTCCAGGAATAGGCTTATTTCAGCAGTGTGGTCTTGAAACCAATGACTTGGAGGTATTCTGGGATGTTATGCAACTAAAGCAAGAGTTTGTGACCTGAGGCCTATGGACCTTCAAGGGATCTATGGATAGAACTCAAGTACACATAGGGAAGGGGCTTCCCTGGTGGCTCAGTGGTAAAGAACATGCCTGTAATACAGGTGACATGGGTTCGATCCCTGGGTAGGGGAGATCCCCTGGAGAAGGAAATGGCAACCCATTCTAGTATTCTTGACTGGGAAATCCCATGGACAGAGGAGCCTCGCCTCGTAGGCAATAGTCCATTGGGTCACAGAAGAATTGGAAATGACTTAGCAACTAAACAACAACACATAGGGATGGGGAAAATGACATCTTTATGTTCTTATGACCTTTCTTGATGACCTTGTTTCTCTCTATGGTTGCATTCCATTTCCAAACAAGGATTCACAATTCCACCTATAGATCAGCTCCGTGTCCTCCGCAGGGCTATCTTACATTAACTATGGGGCTAATTGTCAGGATACTGGGCTTTTATCAAAATGCCATCCCACCTCACCACCCTCTTCTCACTGCAAGTGCTACCATCCTAGCTTCTTACTGTCCCCTTCCTCCTATCTTCTAATCGGATCAATAATTTCAGTTGCTTCTTGTTGGTTTATTTTTGCTCATACTCTGAGGTCAGCGTTGCCCATGAAATGTTGAATAAAATTTTATCTCATAAGACCATTGGCTCAGTATCAACTCACTCTTGTTTCCAGGGCTGTTCTCCTTGATCTTTAGATCCATGTGAAAGTTGCTCTAGTCTGACTCTTTGTGACCCCATGGACTATACAGTCCATGGAATTCTCCAGGCCAGAATACTAGAATGGGTAGCTGTTCCCTTCTCCACGGGATTTTCCCAACCCAGGGATCGAACCCAGGTCTCCCACATTGCCGGCAGATTCTTTACCAGCTGAGCCACCAGGGAAGCCCATGCCTACTACAGTTTGGAGCACAGGCCTCAAAGGACCCTTGTAGACCTGCTCCAGCTTGCATGCCTGACTTACAGAACCTGTCTCTCTTTCTTTATGCTGTCTCCACAAACCAACTTCTGTGTAGAGGCAGTTGATTCAAATCCTGGCTCTGTATCTTCCTAGCTGTATAGCACTGGGCCAGTTGTAACTTAACTTCTCAGAGTTTCATTTTCCTAATCTGTACTCATAGTACATACCACATGGGTTCTCTGAATTAAATGAGATAATGCCTAGTCAGTCTTCATGAGGTATTTAGTTATAATCATTGTGTTTTTCTTTATAATTGTGAATGAAAAAGATTGCCTGACATATCAGTAAACAAAGGATGTTGCCATCATCAAGCCATCACATTACAGCGGCCCAGTAGTGAGCCCCGAGGGAACTCAGAATAGAAACAGGATGCCCACCATCAAACCATCTGCTGCTGCAGCTACCCCCAACAATGCATCCTGAGAAGAGTCAGGATGAGAAAACACAGGATTCTAGCCCCAGAGAGCTAAGATGCATATCAAAGGAATGATTTCTATGAGCTCAAACTCTTGGATCTTTCCATACATAGAAAAGCACTATATTCCTTAACTTGAGATGCGTGGTTTTCCTTAATTAATAGTAATATTTTGATGTTCCTACTACCTGGTCTTTGTTGCAAAAGCTTCTGCATATCCTGGCTCCTGCCTTACCTCTTTGGAAGCAGTTTCTCAGAGCCATCTGAGATGCTGTTTCCTGGAGTTAAGTACAAAGTTTTGTCCAACAAATAATTCTCAAGTGTTAGGCTGTGCTGTTTTTTTTTTTTTTTTTTTTTTTTTGAGTCAGCATAATCATTATTAGGGCTTCCCAGGTGGTGCAGTGGTAAAGAATCTGCCTACCAATGGAGGAGACACAAAAGATGTGGGTTCTGTCTCTGGGTTGGGAAAATCCCCTGGAGAAGGAGATGGCAGCCCACTCCAGTATTCTTGCCTGGAGAATCCCTTGGACAGAGGAGCCTGGCGGGCTGTAGTCCATGGGGTCACAAAGAGTCAGACATGACTGAGCAACTAACACACACACACACACACACACACACACACACAATCATTATTACTGGTTTTATGTATCATGTAGTTAATGACCTAAGAGTATTGGGCAAAAATATTAGAATATTAGTAACCTAGAAAATAATACAATATGATTAGAACATGAGTGACTCAGTATTAGTAACTAATATTAGAATATTGGTAACTCAGAAAAATAATAGAACATTAGTACTTCTGCTTTAGGGGCAGCCCACAGATTCTTACCTCTTTTGTTTCCATTCTCTTAGGGTCACTGTTCTTCACTGCTAGGTGGTCAGTGTCTTACAAACTGTTGTTTCATATATTATGTACATTTTTGGTTGTTTTTGGTAGGAGAATAAATGTGGTCCCTGGTATTCCATTTTGGCCAGAAGTTGAGGTCTATGCAGTTTTTTTTTTCACTTTGATGTTAAAAAAAGAGTCTCAAAAAGTCTTTTCATTTCAGTTCTCGTGGATGAACTTATTTCTATTTTAATGGCTACTTAATGTACGAAAACTATAATAATATGCATATTACTGTTACTGGGTGAGTTCTAACTGTGCAGCAGATACTGTGCAGAACACTTTACGTATGAGGACTTATTTGCAGAATTGGACAAGAATCCAGCCTGGACTTACGGTTGTGGCTGTCAGACATCCAAGGATGTCAAGTGTTGCTAAGAGACAGGAGCCAACTCATATTTGAAATCCCCATGACTGTGTTAAATATTGGGCTTCGCAAGTGGCTCACTGGTAAAGAATGAGCCTGCCAATGCAGAAGCTGCAGGAGATGCAGGTTTGATCCCTGGGTTGGGAAGATCCTCTGGAGGAGGAAATTTGTCTTTTTAAAAATTTAATTTATGCTCTCCTTTGATTTTAAAAAGTTTTTAATTTTATGTAGTCAAAACAGTAAATCTTTCTTTAATGGCTTTGCCTAAAAAGTCATTCTGGATTCTGAGATTACAAACATAGTTTCCAGCATTTTCAAGTAGTATTTCAATAGCTTTACTTTTCATGCTGTATTTTTTCTATCTGGGATCTATATTTATATGTAGTGTGTATGTATGATGAGAATTTAAATTTCTTTCTAAAGAAGAAATGACATTGTCCCAATACCATGAATCAAGTATAAAGTATCACCTTTAACTCAAACTGAATTTCCATATAAATATGGATCTGTTTGAAACACTGTTGAATTTTACTAATTTTTTTTTAACCAATATCAAGTTGTCTTAATTATTAGCACTGTGTGATATTTTGGTATTTGCTTAGTTAGTCCCCTGTCAGTTGCCCCTCATCATTTAAGTATAGTGAATTACATGTGTGAAGGTATAAAATAATGAAGGAACATAATGTGATCAAGGTATCATTAAATACTGTATTATCGCAAGAATATAAACTGTGAAGACTTGAGGAAGTGAGGCTAGAGAAATAGGTAGATCTTGAAGTAAGTTGTGTTCCATGCTAAGGAGTTTGGAGAGTCATTGAAGGATGAATCTTGAGGCCAATATGGTTAATTTGTCTTGTAAATAGTCACTTGGGCAATGATGAGAGATTAGGCTCTAGGTCTTAGGTTTTGAGATTTAAATACAAGGAAGGGGAGAAAGGGATTAGGAAAGCCCTGGAGAAATCACAGATCCAAGCTAGCACAATAATATTGGCTACATTTTGTCATTCTGTACAGCACAGTGGTTTCCTCCAGACAATAAATAATTATAACTACAACAATAGAATTAAAAGGCATCATTCATAGATAAAGAAGTTGTGGTACATATGTACAATGGACTAGCACTCAGCCATAAAAAAGAAATGCATGTGACTCAGTTCTAATAAGGTGGATGAACCTAGAGCCTATTATACAGAGTAAGTTAAAAAGAGAAAAATATTGTATTGTTATTCAGTCACTAAATCATGTCCAACTCTTTGTGACCCCAAGAACTGCAGCATGCCAGGCTTCTTTGTCCTTCACTATCCCCCTGAGTTTGCTCAAGCTCATGCCCATTGAGTCGGTGATGCCATCATAATATATTAACACATATATATGAAATCTAGAAAGATGGTACTGATGAACCCATCTGCAGGGCAGCAGTGGAGACACAGGCATAGAGAACAGACTTGTGGACACAGTGGGGGAAGGAGAGGATGGGATGAATTGAGAGAATAGCATTGAAACATACACATTATCATATGTAAAATTACATAACCAGTGGAAATTTTTTGTATGATACAGGGAGCTCAAATCTGGTGCTCTGTGACAACCTAGAGGGGTGGGATGGGGTGGAAGGGGGTTCAAGAGGGAGGGGACATAGGTATATCTTTGGTTATTTTGATATATGGCAGAAAGCAAGACAGTATCATTTCAGACCCAGGGGAGGGAGGCAGAATGTACTTGGGGGTGAAGGTGGAAAGCAGCCTAAAGGAGAGGTATGCTAGTGTCTAGGAGCGTCATGGAGAGTTGGACCAAAAAGAAGGCTGAGCACTGAAGAGCTGATGCTTTCAAACTGTGGTGCTGGAGAAGACTCTTTTGAGAGTTCCTTGGACACCAAGGAGATCAAGCCAGTCAATCTTAAAGGAAATCAACCCTGAATGTTCATTGGAAGGACTGATGTTGAAACTGAAGTTCCAATACTCTGACCACCTAATGTGAAGAACTGACTCATTGGAAAAGACCCTGATGCTGGGAAAGACTGAGGGCAAGAGGAGAAGGGGGTGGCAGAGGATGATGGTTAGATAGCATCATTGACTCAACGGATATGAGTTCGATCAAACTCAGAGAGATAGTGAAGGACAGACGAGCCTGACATGCTGCAGTTCATGGGGTCACAGAGAATCAGGCATGACTTAGCAACTGAACAACAATAATACAGTATTGTAAATCTATGATTCTCCAGTTAAAAATAAGTAAACTTAAATTAAAAAAAAATTTTTAAAGGCATCATTCAGTAAGCACTAGCTATACACCAGATATGTATTCACAGTCTTGATCTCTACATTATTACTTTGATAACAATTGAGGTTCCAAGAAGTTAGTACTACTAAGTCATGGGATTAGAACCTAGATTTGTCTGATTCTGTCCTTAACTTCTTCACTATCTCACCTCTCCAGCAGTAAGCAGGCTTACACCCAGGCATTTCCCAAACACATATAACAAAGATTTCACTTTATGGCCCCTGTGGAAAAAAAATTGAAAATAAATTCAAAATTCACCTGCCTGAAGAAAGAGGTATACTCAAAATTTTTATGTTAGGCTCCTTCGGTATTTCTAAAGACTCTAGCATACTTGAGAAGTTGTAATTTGACATCTCATTGAAAATTATCTTTTTCTATCTTACCTCTTTTAAGGCTTGTACACGTATCTGGTCTCTTGACTGACTCACTCCTTTTTTTTTTTTGGTTATTGATGACTCACTCTTTTTTTGGTGGAGACTAACTTACTAGATTCCATAATGTTTAAAGTAAACCAACCAACCTAATCTCTGAGATACAATATTACCTTTCCTGAGCTTTCTTCCATGAATTCTCCTAACTCCTCTCCTTCTCCACCCATCCTACCAGCATGAAAATCTACTTCTAGGAAATCATTTGCTATTAGAAACTTAATTTACAGGGTCCGTTTTCCTCCATGAATCAGCAAAATGCCTGGTAGAAGAGATTAAAATATGGCTTGCCAATAAATTAAGATCTCAGAGTATTAGCCAAAATGGAAGGCAGCTTTCCAAGATGATTTGTGATTGAGGTATAAAGCCAGAGGTACAAAACCCATCCCATCTAGTATTTCCTCTTCCTGAAGAACCATTGCACCCACCTC
This sequence comes from Cervus elaphus, assembly GCF_910594005.1. Lineage (NCBI taxonomy): Eukaryota > Metazoa > Chordata > Mammalia > Artiodactyla > Cervidae > Cervus > Cervus elaphus. Next base: position 37,037,492 of record NC_057824.1, read on the forward strand.
ACAGAGACGGAATTGGGGAGCTATTTTTGAGCAATGTACTCCTGCCCTATGCCACATTGATCAGATGGACACCTGATCTTAAATGGAGCTTGCGTGTGTGCTAAGTCGCATCTAAGTGCATGCTAAGTTGTCTGACTCTTTGCAACCCCATGGACTGTAGCCCACCAGGCTTCCCTGTCCATGGTATTCTCCAGGCAAGAATACTGGAGTGGGATGCCATGCCCTCCTCCAGGGGATCTTCTGGACCCAGGGATCGGACCCATGTATATTATGTCTCCTGCATTTGCAGGCAGGTTCTTTACCACTAGCTCCACCTGGAAAGCCCATTCTTCCTCCCAGGAACTCAGAATTGGATTTAGAATTGTAATTTACTCTTTGCTGGTCATTTTGAAACAAGAATATGCAAATTTGGGAGCTGTAGGGCAGCTACATTTGGCCATTTGCTCTCTAAGTCAGCCAAAGATAGTGTGCGAGGGGGAATAAAGTGGACACATGGAAGCAGAGATGAAAGGCCATCTGGCCTCAGGAAGGGTGTGAGGAAGGGAGAGAAGGAGTAAGGTGGGAAACAAGGGGCATATGGGGAGGATGAGGGTGAGGGAAAGAGAGAGAGACAGCCGCTTTTTGGGAGGTTCGACTGTACTCTCTAGCCTTCAGTTCCAAGCCATGCTTCTGCATTATTTTCATTTCCCTTTTTTGGTTTGAGATAACAGAAGGAACCTTGATTAAGACACATTTGCTCTTTGGCTCATCTCCAATTGTGGTATAACAAATCAACAGAAACCAGTGAGCATGCTGGGGCAACAGGTGGACCTGCATGGGTGGAAGTGACACAAAGGAGCTTACCCCAGAACTGCTGAGGTCAGTGCATGAAAATGCAGATCAACTTCGTAAAAAGAATGTGTTGGGAAGTCTCCTCACCCTCAGCAGAAAGGTGCAGCATCTTTGGCTTCATCAGAACTGCAGGTAGATGATCCAGTGGGAGAGAGGAATCGGGACTGGCACTAGACGCTTCCATTTTTGGTGGGGTGGTTAATTCAGAAGATGAGCCAAATGGGCAAAGCAGGAAGTCAAAGGAACTTAGTGATCTGGTACCACGATTCAGGAGAATGATTACTTAGAGGGTCTGAGCTAAGGGAGCAGGAAGATCTAACAGGTGTACCTTAAGTGATGCTTAAAAGCCTACATATGTTTTTACAGGGGGGATTCAATTATAATCCCCTGAATTATTGTTTCCAGAGGGATGTTGTATGATGTTTCATAGAAAGTGCCTTCTGTTGTCTAAAGGAAAGGCTTGCTTTTAGACCAAACCCTAAATGGGAAGTGAGTGGGCTTCCCTGGCGACTCACAAGGTGAAGAATCCACCTGGGTTCAATCCCTGGGTCGGGAAGATCCCCTGGAGGAGGGCATGGCGATCCACTCCAGTATTCTTGTCTGGGAAATCCCCACGGACAGAGGAGCCTGGCGGGCTACAGTCCACGGGGTCGCAAAGAGTCAGACACGACTGAGCGACTAAGCACAAGCTAAATGGGAAGTACTCCTTTTCTTTCTCCAAAAGGAGTCTTCACTGGACCCCATCAAGGTTCACAGAATACTGTTCATAGCAAGAGAATTCATCTAGTAAAGTGATTAAGCTCAGAGATCTTTTTCTTTCTTTTTTTTTTTTAACTTAGATGCATATAGATCTTTTATGAGAATTAAATAGATTTATATAAGAAAAATTTTGGCCACTGCTAATGCTACTACTGGGATTTCCCTTGTGGCTTAGTGGTAAAGAACCCACCTGCCAAGCAGGAGATGTGGGTTTGATCTCTAGGCCTGGAAGATCCTCTGGAGAAGGAAATGGCAACCCACTCCAGTATTCTTGCCCGAGACATCCCATGGACAGAGGGGCCTGGCAGGGCACAGCCCATGGGGTCGCAAAAGAATCAGACATGACTTATTGACTAAACAACAACAATTGCTACTACTATTGCTATTACTAACATTATATGCTTGTGGAACATAGCTAGTACTCAATGTCTATTCTTTCCTTTGTACAGCAAAAAGAAACTTCTCATTTTTTCTTGTTCTCCTTAATCCAACTTTGCAGCTGGCCACACAGAGATGCTGTCTTTTTGTTTTGTTTTTTATAGCTGTTCAGACACAAATTTATTTCAAACAGATAATTGGCAAGCAAAATTAATTACAAGTTAGAATGAGACGGTCCCAGTGCTTTAAAACATTAATATAGCAGTATTTTACAGTTGCTCAATTATGGTTAGCAAAATAAAGTCTGGAGTACAGCTGAAAATTACTGCTTATAAGCCTAGAAAGTCAAAATTCCTCGGGTGCCGAAGTCCCCTGCTATAATTTAGTAAGCACAATTCAAAGGTTGTGTGCATATTCAAAGGCCATGACCTCCAAAGGAACAAGAACTTCTATACTGAACATGCAAAAACAACAACAAAAAAGTCCATTCGTTCAGAATGTCTTTTGTTTTTTTAACCACTGAGGATGATGTCTTTGTGGTGTGCCCTGAAAAATGCACCCATCTGTGGAGAGCCTCCAGCAGGGGACACCTGGAGAGGAATCCCTGCCACAGAGTCAGAGCTGAAGAGAGTTTTTAGACACATATTCATCTCATTTACCACTGACCACTCCCCAGGAGCGAGAACATTCTCCCTCCCAGGGCTGGTCATCCCAGCAATGGATGGCTTTGATTATTTCCACCGGCTTGAAACACATTTCAACTGGGATTTGAATGTTTAGGCTCTGGAACCACACGGAGTAGATGTAATCTCTTCCTCACAACAGAAGCCAGTTTGTGAATGTTCTATGTGTCTCCCTTCTGTGCTTGCTTGCTCTGTTCTTTCAACCATTCCACGTCCTATATGATTTTTAGACTCTAACATTCTGCTCACTCTTCGCTGGGCATGCTGCAGGGTAACCAGTGTCTCTTTAGAAAGATGTGTCATTTAAAATTGGACAGCTACTTTCTGAGCTTCTCAGAAGGTGCAAAACAGGTAGGATTCTATCACACCCTTAATCTGGATCCTACATTATTTCTATGAATGCAATCTAAGTTTGAATTAGCTTGTTTTTTCTTTTTCCTCCTTTGAAGTCACGTAACATGCGGGTTCAAAGAAAACCCTGAAGTACCTTTCACATAAAATATTACATTTTCTCTCATTCCTGTGCAGAAGATCTTTTGAACCCACACTTATTAACCTATTTATTTCTATTATAAATGGATTTCTTTGTGTGTCACCCAAGAGTCTATTCTGAGTTTTATGGAACAGATCCAATGACTCTCTGCTGCTCATTGTGTTGTTGTTGTTTAGTTGCTAAGTCATGTCCAACCCTTTTGTGACCCCATGGACTGTAGCCCACTAGGCTTCTCTGTCCTTGGGATTTCTCAGGCAAGATTACTGAAGTGGGTTGCCATTTCCTTCTCCAGGGGAACTTCCTGATCCAGGGATCAAACCCACGTCTCCTGCATTGGCAGGTGAGTTCTCTATTACAAGTTTTATGGAACACATCCAATGACTCTCTGTTGCTTATAGGATACTATATATAATGCCCTTGAATAATGTAAACTTTGTCTCATGACTTGAATTCTGGCATCAAGACAGAAAACTCCCCCTCTTCCTACACTTTAGCCGTTTTGAACTATAAGCAGGTCACCAAACATATACTTTATCACATCTCTGGGTCATTGGATTTGCCATTCCTTCTGCTTAGAAGGTCTTTATTCCCCATGTGTGCCTGGTAAATGCTGTTGGGGAGAAAAAAATTTCCCTTCTTCCCTTCTAGGTTCTTTGACTGGTCTAATAATTAAATTGACATAGAACAGACGAACAGCAGAAAAACAAATTTAATTTTGTACATACAAGAGCCTCATAAAGACATGAGAGGCTCCCTAGCAATCAGGTAATTAAGGTTTATATGCCATCATGAGCTAAGGAGAAGGGGATAGGGGTCTGGGCTCCCAAAGGGAAAGAAGACAAAACATAGGAAGATGAGAAGGATAGATGTTTGGGAAACAAATGTTTGCCAGGCCATGCAGATAAGTCTTCTTGGCATAAAAATTTTTAGGCAGTCAGGGAGAGGTTAAAAAATCTCTTCCTTGGAGAAATGTCTGTTTAGTTCTTTGGCCCATTTTTTGATTGGGTCATTTATTTTTCTGGAATGGAGCTGCAGGAGTTGCTTGTATATTTTTGAGATTAATCCTTTGTCTGTTTCTTCATTTGCTATTATTTTCTCCCAATCTGAGGGCTGTCTTTTCACCTTACTTATAGTTTCCTTTGTAGTGCAAAAGCTTTTAAGTTTCATTAGGTCCCATTTGTTTAGTTTTGCTTTTATTTCCAATATTCTGGGAGGTGGGTCATAGAGGATCTTGCTGTGATTTATGTCGGAGAGTGTTTTGCCTATGTTCTCCTCTAGGAGTTTTATAGTTTCTGGTCTTACATTTAGATCTTTAATCCATTTTGAGTTTATTTTTGTGTATGGTGTTAGAAAGTGTTCTAGTTTCATTCTTTTACAAGTGGTTGACCAGTTATCCCAGCACCACTTGTTAAAGAGGTTGTCTTTTTTCCATTGTATATCCTTGCCTCCTTTGTCAAAGATAAGGTGTCCATAGGTTCGTGGATTTATCTCTGGGATTTCTATTCTGTTCCATTGGTCTATATTTCTGTCTTTGTGCCAGTACCATACTGTCTTGATGACTGTGGCTTTGTAGTAGAGTCTGAAGTCAGGCAGGTTGATTCCTCCAGTTCCATTCTTCTTTCTCAAGATTATTTTGGCTATTCGAGGTTTTTTGTATTTCCATACAAATTGTGAAATTCTTTGGTCTAGTTCTGTGAAAAATACAGATGGCTAACAAACACATGAAAAGATGCTCAACATCACTCATTATTAGAGAAATGCAAATCAAAACCACAATGAGGTACCATTACACGCCAGTCAGGATGGCTGCTATCCAAAAGTCTACAAGCAATAAATGCTGGAGAGGGTGTGGAGAAAAGGGAACCCTCTTACACTGTTGGTGGGAATGCAAACTAGTACAGCCGCTATGGAGAACAGTGTGGAGATTTCTTAAAAAACTGGAAATAGAACTGCCATATGACCCAGCAATCCCACTTCTGGGCATACACACTGAGGAAACCAGATCTGAAAGAGACATGTGCACCCCAATGTTCATCGCAGCACTGTTTATAATAGCCAGGACATGGAAGCAACCTAGATGCCCATCAGCAGATGAATGGATAAGGAAGCTGTGGTACATATACACCATGGAATATTACTCAGCCATTAAAAAGAATTCATTTGAACCAGTCCTAATGAGATGGATGAAGCTGGAGCCCATTATACAGAGTGAAGTAAGCCAGAAAGATAAAGAACATTACAGCATACTAACACATATATATGGAATTTAGAAAGGTGATAATGATAACCCTATATGCAAAACAGAAAAAGAGTCACAGAAATACAGAACAGACTTTTGAACTTTGTGGGAGAATGTGAGGGTGGGATATTTCAAAAGAACAGCATGTATACTATCTATGGTGAAACAGATCACCAGCCCAGGTGGGATGCATGAGACAAGTGCTCCGGCCTGGTGCACTGGGAAGACCCAGAGGAATCGGGTGGAGAGGGAGGTGGGAGGGGGGATCGGGATTGGGAATACATGTAAATCCATGGCTGATTCATATCAATGTATGACAAAACCCACTGGAAAAAAAAAATAATAATAATAAAAAAAAGAAAAAAAATATTAATAAAAAAAAAAAAAATCTCTTCCTGAGTCTATTGGGTCTTGATTGTCGTCTGTTCAAAATAATCCATGTGTCAAAGCAGCCTGCCCTGAACTCCATCAATTCCTATCCATCCTTAAAAATCCAGTACAAACGTCACCTCCTTCAGAAAGTCTTCTATGATTTTACCATCTACTTCTCCAAGGAAAGCATATAATGTAGTGGCTTTCTCCTTGCCACACACTTAAGATCACAGTCCAATACCTGTGTTGGGGAAAGCTGTTATCCTACATTTTCATATTTCCAGAAATGATCTATTACATCAAGGGCTTTACTTTGTTCCAGTCATAGAACTAAGGCCTTGGCATGCACTACCACTTTAGGACATATCCCTATAGTGGGTACCATTGTTGAGCCACCGTATTCCTGTGTCCACACGGCTTCTGACTGAACGCATCCATGACTCTCTGCTTGAGGGCTTTGACTCATCTCAGGAAGATGCTTGGCCAGTGTTACTTGGGGGAGCCTCACTGAAGTGCCAGAGGGTCAACACCCTGGAGCAGCTCTCAGTCAGTAATGCACAGCAGTTGGTGGAACTCTTTGGCTCTTGGGAGGGACAACTCTAGTTCAAGTTCAGCTTCATCTGCCAGAGGTCCCCAGAAGGACTGAGCGCCAGCTGCCCACAGCAGTAACCTGCTCACTAATGTACCTCATGTTTGCTTCTCCCCATCCCTGTCTCATTGCCCTATTGCCTTACCTGCATTTTCTGCTGTCACCTCTCAAACTTGTTCATTGTTCAGTTGCTAAGTCACGCCCGACGCTTCACAACCCCATGGACTGCAGCTCTCCAGGTTCCTCTGTCCTCCACTATCTTCTGGAGTTTGCTCAGATTCATGTCCACTGAGTCAGTGATGCTATCTAACCATCTCATCCTCTGCCATCCCCTTCTCCTTTTGCATGCCAGTATGACTCTTGGGGTTTGCTTTGGAGGAAACCTAAAGTAAAGTGATTCCATTTGGCACATGAGGAAACTGAGGCTAGCACAGATTAAATAACTTACTCAAGTCATCTTTCCAGTAAGCAGCAGAGTCAAAATTAAAGCTCAACTATGTTGAGAGCCCAGTCATTATCTCTCTTGAGACCTGGGAGGAGAAAGGATCTGCAAAGCTGGATCTCAGAACTATCGCCGATGGAAGGCATTCACTGGCTTGAATCCTGATAAGACTAGCCATTTCTGACTTTATCCACCACTTGAAAATGAGCCAGTGCTCAAGCCTCTGAAGGGCAGTAAAGTGACACTGAATAATTGAATTCTGAACAAGCCAGACTAATGCAAATATCTGACAAATTGATTTAATTGCATTCACATACAATAAAGTTGAGCTCTAAAAGGTCAGCTAGAAAATGGGGAAGGACCCCTGGGAGCTTCCAGGGAGAGGCTGAGTTTAATACACATTCATCACATTTTATCATCTAATTAGTCCACACAATGCCCAACTGATAGACGGAGACCGAAACCAGTGTATTGATCGATTATTTGCTTGGCATCTATCATATCACCTTAAGGCTGTCCCTGATATAGGCAGGCAGAAGTTATTTAGTGGCTCAGCAAAAAATGGTTTTGTGTTGAAGAAATTGTTTTTCTGTAAGGGATTTGAGGATCCAAAAACATTTTACTCAGGCACGGAAGCTGCCTCAGAGGATTACTAGTCCATAGTTTGCTACAAAGGCAGCCACTGGAAACCAACATTCTCTCGCATCCTCCTTCCTGAAGAATGAATATTTATAAATCGTGTCATACAGAGAAGCCTTTTAGGTTGTAAAATATTTAATTCAGGTAATTAACTAGTATCAGCCTTGCATGGAAGTACCTGGGCAGAGAAAATGTTCTGGAGAAGTTAATGTGAAGCCAATTTTATTCCATTGTAAAGAAAGTAAGGATTTCAGTCAAACAATTTGCATGGTGAGTTTGGGCTCAGGTAACATGTTGGCTCTGTTTTGCTCCTTGCAAGGATGCTGAAACTTAGGTTGATCCCGGACTTGAGATGTGGGATTGTGCCTAAGATGTAGTAAAGTGATGCTTTTTTTAAAAAATATTTTTTTTATTGGAGTATAGTTGATTTACAATGTTGTGTTAGTTTCTGCTGTACAGAGTGAATCGGTTATATATATAATCAGTTATACACACACACATATCCACTCTTTTAAGATTCTTTTCCCATGTAGGAGTATTGAGTATAGAGTATTGAGAAGGGTTCCCTGTGCTGTCCTTATTAGTTATCTCTTTTCTAGGTGCTGTGCTTAGTCGTTTAGTCATGTCCAACTCTTTGTGACCCCATGGACTGTAGCCCGCCAGGCTCCTCTGTCCATGGAATTTTCTAGGCAAGAATACTGAAGTGGGTTGCCATGCCCTCCTCCAGGGGATCTTCCCAACCCAGGGATCAAACCCAGGTATCCCGCATTGCAGGTGGATTCTTTACCATCTGAGTCATCAGGGAAGCCCAAGAATACTGGAGTGGATAGCCTATCCCTTTCTCCAGGAAAGCTTCTCAATCCAGGAATTGAACCAGGCTCTCCTGCATTGCAGTCAGATTCTTTACTAGTTGAGCCACCAAGGAAGCCTGATTTTATAGGCAGTAGTGTGTACCTGTCAATCCCAATCTCCCAATTTATCCCCCCAACCCCAGCTTCCCCTCTGGTTTGTTTTCTACATCTGTGCCTCTGTTTCTGTTTTGTAAATAAGTTCATTTTTACCATTTCTTTTTAGATTCCACACATAAGCAATACCATATGATACTTGTCTTTCTCTGTATGACTCAGCCATAAAAAAGAATGAAATAATGCCATTTTCAGCAACATGGGTGGATCTAGATATTGTCATATTGAGTGAAGTAAAGCAATGATTCAGTTGCTGCTTCTTGTGCCTTTTGGGAAGGCAGTTCATTGTTATTTCTCTCAGCCTTAGTTACCTCATCAATAAAATTGAGGTGATTCAGTGAGGTGAATGTGAAATAAGATTATCTATGCAAAAACCTCTTCGAGCTGAACTTCTGTGTAAATGTGAACTATTGTGGGTATAGGGGTACCCTAAAGCTCTAGTGCTAATGTATTACTATATAAGAAGTTTCCTTCAAGCTGACCCTATATTCTTTATCTTCCTGTTTACCATCAAACTTCTCTGAGAGTTTTCTGTATTGACCATCCCTACCTTGAAACCGTCCATTCACACCTCAGCCTCCTGAGTTTCCACTTTCATCTCAGCCACTGCTCTCCCCATGGTTATTAATGATTTTCATGTGACTAAGTCCAGTGTCAACTTTTAAGACCTTATCTTATCAAACTCTCAGCTTGATTGGAGGCACTTTTTGCCTTTTCAATAGTCCTCTTTTTATTTTCCATTTGCTTCTCATTTTCTTTTGTAGGATCCTCCATCATTTTTTACTTCAGAGAGTTTATTCCAAGGAGTTCTGTCTTAGCTCACTTTTCTACGAAACTTCTCCAGGCTTCCACCTAATTTTATCACTTAAATTATCATCAATAAGCTGATGACCCCCAAGCTCTACATCTTTTTCCTGCCTACTTCTTTTTTCTCAACTCATGACCTTTCTCAGACCTCGTCATTTCTCTTTTGCATGGATTCATTAGTTTTCTCAGTGGTTATCCTGTTTCCAGTCTTGAGCAAACTCCTGTTCCCTACATCCTTCCTGCTTCCTCATCTTCTGCAGTGTTTCTTGCTTGAGCCAAAGTGATCTTTCTAAAATACAAATCTAGACTCTCCAAAATCTTTTATGAATTTAAAGCATTTTTATCCACTCTCTTTGGTAAAACCAGCAGAAAACAAAAAATGAAAAAAAGAATAAATAAAATTCTGTATTCAATAAAACTGGGAAAGATTTGCAGCTCCAAATTACAACATATGAAGAATATAGTTAAACTGGGCCAAAATAAAAACTGTACATCTAGAGAAGATATACCTCTAGAGGTTTCAGTCATCATGCAGAGTTATCCAAATATATTTGCCAAATATTGTTGTCTGCAAAGACGAGGCCATTCAAATGTCACACACTGGTGGGGTGTGATTTAATTATGAAGACATATAATATGTACAAGAGAAGAGGAGAGGTGGAAAGAGAAGTAAAATAAACATTAAATCATAAGATGAAAACTTGGAAGATACGTCATACAAGGTACTCAAGCTTGTACATCACTACAAGCTAAACAGGACAGTTTCTCCCAACAGACACAGGCAGAGATACCACCTAAAGGAGGGGAGAAATTTGATAGAGGGGAGAGAAGGCTAAATAACACAATTGGTAAGAAAATGTTCTAAGACAGAATACCTAATTCTGAGTGACCAGGTACCATAGCTCACCCTTCCAGCCTGTCCTCCAAACCATTCTTTATCTCAAAGCTTCTCTAGAAAAATGTGATTCTCATTAAAAGATAAAGAAAATTTAGAAAATAAAATACAAGGCAAATGTGAAATAAAGCCTAGAAAAATGATGTAGCAATTTAGGGGAAGTTTATATAAACACTTCTCTATGAAGTAAAAAAAAAAATATTAAAAAAAAAATCAAGTAACAGATACAAAGGCTCAGAGAAGACATATTAAGACAAGAGAAGGGGAAAAGTAACTTAGAAGAACTTAAGAAAAAGTGTAGGAGAAAAATAAAATCATAAAGTAAATAAAATACATGGTGCTGGGTACTGTGCTTAGTCATGTCTGACTCTTTGCGACCCCATGGACTGTAGCCCGCCAGGCTCTTCTGTCCATGGGATTCTCCAGGTAAGAATACTGGAGTGGGTTGCCATGCCCTCCTCCAAGGGATCTTCCCAACCCAGAAATCAAACCTAGGTTTTCCACACTGCAGGCTGATTACCATCTGAGCCACCAGGGAAACAATGGTGGGAAGCATCACCAAGAAGAGCTAACATTTCTAAAAATACAGTTAGGAACATAAACAAGTTTGATAAGTGAATACAATGGAGTAAAAAGAACAAAGAGTTTGAAAGCTTTGGAAGACAAAAACATTGCAATGTATGTGTAATTGGCAGCCCTGATTAAAGAGAACAGAGCAAATGTAACAACAACAACAACAGAACTATAATATTATAGGAAAAAACTTCCCTGAATAAAGAATAATCTACATTTGAAAATTAGAAGGCCACAACGTCAGCTAAGAAGCATTGATATCAAATAACCAACATACATTCCAGTGACACTGGACATGAGGATGGAGAAAAAATTCCTTTAAGCATTAAGGAGAAGAAGAAGAAACCCTAGTAACTGAGAAGAGATGAGCTACTTCTATCAGCCTTCTGGCATAAGATTAGACAGTCATATTTTAGAAGCTTTCAAATGGAAAGATGTAGAACTCAAGAAAAACATAGTCACCATGTTTGGTGATAAAATCCAGGGCCATTTAGAACTTTCACCAAATGAGGCTGATTAAAAGGGAAATTGTATAAGATGTATGAACAAATAATATAAAATAAAAGAGCAATAACAATAATAAAAAAGGATTTTTCATAAACTCATGATATATTTTATCTTTAAAAATGCATATATCCACTGGAAAGTTCTAGAAATAATGGCTAACTCATATTTCATAAAATGCAAGCATTTTTCATTTTGGGTGAACAAAGCACAAGCTTTCTGAAACTCTTATGATAAAAGTTTATAGGTTTATAGTACTCTCTTTTTAAAATTATTGTTCATATATATGTGTGTGTGTGTATATATATATGCATACATATATCCCCCATCTTGAATCTCCCTCCACCTCCCTCCCATCCCATCCATCTGGGTCATCTAGCTCACCAGGCTGAGCTCCCTATGCTAATACAGCTACTTCCCACTAGCTGTCTGTTTTACACACGGTAGTGTATATGTGTCACTGTTATTCTCTCAATTTATCCCACCCTTTCCTTCACCCACTGTGTCCACAAGTCCATTCTCTATGCCTGCATCTCTATTCTTGCCCTGCAAATAGGTTCATCAGTACCATTTTTCTAAATTCCATATATATGCATTAATATATGACACTTGTTTATCTCTTTCTGACTTACTTTACTCTGTATGACTCTATATTCACCTACATCATTACAAATGACCCAACTTCATTCCTATTTTATGACTGAGTAATATTCCCTTGTATATATGTACCACATCTTCTTTATCCACTTATCTGTTGGTGGACATTTACATGGATGGTTGCTTCCATGTCCTGGCTATTGTAAGTAGTGCCACAATGAACGTGGGATACATATGTCGTTTTTGAATTATGGTTTTCCCAGAGTATATGCTCAGTAGTGGGATTGCTACCAATCTGCTATCATACTGCTACCAATATGGTAGTTTTCGTTTTTGATTTTTAAGGAACCTCCATACTGTTCTCCATAGCTTTTCCTAATTTAACCATGTTAAGTGTTCAGGTTTATTCTATTCTTAATGCTTATGTGTTAATTTAACATATTTAACACAAGTCATAGAATATATGTATCATAATATATGTATAATTATTATATAACCAACATATGTTGCATGTTATTGTAACACTTGTATATCACTAATATATTATGTTAATTTAGCATAATTTAACATGCAGTCAATAGTGCTACATTAACACATATGTGAATTAACACAATTTAACATATTGTAACATATATATATATATTCAACCCATGTTCATTACATAAACGATGTATTAATTAGAGAGTGTGTCTACGTGTTTACATGTGTGTGCATTGATATCTCCTTTTTTCTTATGTAAGTGGTAGTACTGTATACATACATTTTAACAAGTTGGTTTTTCACTTAGCAATGTAACCTGGAGAACACACCACATACACAGTTCTGAGGAGGAAAAATTGTAAAATTCATACTCAAATTTGAATGCAATAGAAGGATAATTTCTAGATATGCAAGGTGAGGGAAGTATTTTACTAAAATCAAGCCAATAAATAAATTCCACAAAAAATTTACCCATCTAATGTACTGATGAATTAAAGGAAGTAAATCTTAGAGAAGGAAATTTGAGGCTAAAAGGATTGGCAGAAAGTGATGGAATCAATTGAACATAGAGTTAAGACATATAACTGTTGTCAACTAACAGCATGCAAATGTGAATGAACCTTTAAAGATTCCCTTGACAAAACAGTATCATTTTGAAAATAAAAACTCAAGCTTAAATTTTCAGATAATAACTAACTGGGAGAAAGAAGGGAGAGTAATAAAAACAAAGTATGCTATTTTTCTTATCTGCAGATACCATGCATTCCTGATTTTAATAACTGAAAAAATGGATATTCAGTTTTTAAAAGTGAGCCATGAATATACTTTTCTAAGTTGCTAATGAGAGGGTGGGCCACAGAGAGACTTTCCTGGAGATGTGCAGGGCTGATGAGCAGCAGCAGCCATTTTGCAGCTCATAGGTTGTTGATCTGTTGACTCCAGTCCTTGGTTTGAGATAAGACTTCTCCTGGATCTTCCTTCATTCCTGAGTTATATGTGTGTCCGTGATGAAGTGAGCTCAGAGACCTCATGAGATCTAGCCTGTGGTAGCCTTTGTGGACTTCAAGCTCTAGCATTAAACATAAACAGAATAGTCTTCCAGAAATTGTTTAATGACTTCAGCTGTGTACGATTAGATTGTGTGTGTGTGTGTGTGTGTGTATTCTAATGGCACTTTTTCAGTTGAATACTGACTGATATCCACACCTACGCTGATACATGTTTGTACTATTTATTTAGGAATATAAACATATTTGCAAGATGGTAATTTATTCTATGCTTGACTCTGCCATTCATTTTGTGTAATATTGGACAAATTCCATTACTCTGTTAATCTCGGTTTCCTCATCTGTAATATGGTGGACTGGTACTGCTGATTTCTAAATGTATAGGGGTTTTTTTCAAACTGCAGTTTAAGATCCACTGAAAAATTGTGAAATCAATACAGTAGTGGGTAGCAACCAGCATCATAAATAAAAGTAAATGGAATAGAATAGAAAATGTCAAAGTGCTTAACACATAGGAAGAGTAACATTTTTATTTCAGGTGGATAGATAGACATGTGTGTGTGTGTTGTAATTTGGAAATGTATTTCTTACAGGGAGTCAGGTTAGAAAACCTTGAAAAATGTTTACTTTTGCAATGATCAAAGAGATTATGTCTCAGAGCTAAAACTATGTGTTCACTCTAGTCTGCACAGTGCCAATACATGGAAAACCATAGATTACAATCTGCAGCTCCTGTGTCTGGCTATTATATTTCCTCTGTCTTTGTTTTCCTGAAAAACAAAAAAACTTTGTTTTCCTTTGTTTTCTATTGTTTGAATATATGCATGAACCACACAGCATTTTATGTCTGAATTACTTATAAACAAAACTTTAAGAAGTAAATAAAATCAGGTTTCTGGCTTTTCTGAAAAACTCAGAATGTCTATAATATTGGGCAGATTCTTGTTTGACAACAATTAGCTGGAAATGAGTAGAGATTTCTCCCCTCTACAGGGGCACGTGTTTTAAAATGGATGTTTGATGTATTATTATTCATATACAGTGAGGCCAATTGATGAGGAGAGAATGGTCATTGAAAGATAGCTTTCTGCACACAGAGGAGGGGGTGTTCCATGCCATGCCACTGGGTCGGGGGGGCATGCAGGGAAGCCCCAGGGTTGATCAGCAGACAGAGGAAGTGGGAAGAACACATGAGTCAGAACCTTATCATGGTATCTGCAGGCAAAGACAAGGCAAGGCAAAGCAAGATAAGCAGGTGTAGGAATAGCCGGTGTGAATACTTTCAAGGGGCTCTGGGACTGTCCTTGGTGTCTAGCATCTGGTCCTGGGGTGATTAGTGCAGGGCACTGGTGGTTCAGAATGTAAGAGCCTTTTGAAGGAGATGGTTTGGAGGTGTGAGCTCTGATTGATTGGTTTGCATATGAAAGGCATGCTGTTGGGCAAATCCTTTACTATCTTTAGGAATTGACTAGCCCAGGGAAATGGCAGCCAGCTCCAGTATTCTTGCCTGGAAAATTCTGTGGACAGAGAAGCCTAGCAGGTGACAGTCCATGGGGTCACGAGGAGTCAGACACGACTGAACGACTGAGCACACAGGCAAACCACTTCTAATAGGATTTCCCAAGATGTCAAGGCATCAGAAATACAGAAAATAAAAGGGCATGATCAATACAACACGTGGATTATAGTTTGCCCTAGTCCCCAGCTGGCCATTCATTTGTTACATGTGTTTAAGTCTGGAATCCCTAGTTTGGTCAATTTCCCACTGGTATAGTGGTGAAGAATATTTTTCTGCCTAGGAGATAGCTACCTGTTTTTCAGTTACACACTGTGAGTAGCAGAGAACCTAGAAGTACAAGGTAGTTGTCTGGTGTAGGAAGTAACACTGCAGAACATGAAGCAATGACATACCAACTGCATGGCTCATCTCTCAGGGCTGATGGATTTGGGTTGATGGAGGAGACACAATATCTCTTTAACTTCCTGACTGGCAAGGGACCCACTGCCAGTGAGGCAGAATTTTCTGGCTGGATTATCAATAGGGTACAAATTCCTCTGGGCAATAACTGTCCTTGGTCGGTGCCATCCAAAACAGTAGTCATTAGTTTTGCTTTTACATTTCTAGATTGGGACCAGAATTTAGGATCATCTCTCCCTCCAATGTTGGTGCCCTTTGAGACTGGAGAAAAAGTCAGCATTTTAGGACTTCAGTCACCAGGAGGACAATATGTCAGAGTCATCTCCTCTCACAAGCCTCACTGCCCTTTGCAGTGATGGTCCTAGATCTTGATTAATGTAACCAAAAAATGCTCTTCTCCTTCTTGATTCTTATTCAGTTTAAGTTAGTGATGAATCTTTTTTTTTCTATTATGTACACAAAGTCTGGCATCAGAAGGACCTGGGTTCAAATTCCAGCTGTTACCACTTTAGATTGTGTGATATTGCAATGTACTTCACTTTTTTTTTTTCATTTATTTTTATTAGTTGGAGGCTAATTACTTTACAATACTGTAGTGGTTTTTGCCATACATTGACATGAACCAGCCATGTACTTCACTTCTTTTAGTCTGTTCAGCTATTAAGTTGGGATAATACTATCTATTTAGGCCTTTGTGAGGGGTTTAGCTGCAACTCAACTAAAGCACTTAGAATCTTTTTGGATACAAAATAAATGCTCATGTATAAAAAGCAGAGAAAACACTTTGCCAACAAAGGTCTGTACAGTCAAAGCTATGGTTTCTCCAGTAGTCAGGTCGGATGTGAGAGTTGGACCATAAAGAAGGCTGAGCACCAAAGAATTGATGCTTTCAAACTGTGGTGGTGGAGAAGACTCTTGAGAGTCCCTTGGACAGCAAAGAGATCAAACCAGTCAATCCTAAAGGAAATCAACCCTGAATATTCATTGGAAAAACTGATGCTGAAGCTGAAGCTCCAATACTTTGGCCACCTGATCCTAAGAGCCCATTCTTTGGAAAAGACCTTGATGCTGGGAAAGATTGAAGTCAGGAAGGGAAGGGGATGACAGAGGATGAGGGGGTTGGATGGCATCACTGATTCAATGGACATGAGTTTTAGCAAATTCTGGGAGACAGGGAAGGACAGGGAAGTCTGGTGTGTTGCAGTTTACGGGGTCGCAAAGAGTCGGACATGACTGAGTGACTGAACAACAACATAATGGCTATCATTTTACTTTTATCCATCAAATATACCAAAGCAGGCATGGTGCTGGTGCCACAGAGGTGAGACGGCATGGTCTCTTTCCTGAGAAAATACAGCCCACTGTGGAAAATACTGTAGCATGAAAAGGTATGGAGTTTGCATGAAGAATCTATTCTTGGCGAAGGTGTGGAGTATAACAGGGAAGGCATCAAAGAGCAGGGTCAGGAGCAGCATAGAGTGCATGAGGTCCTTGGGGCATGAAATACAAGGAGTCACTTACCTGATCTTGAGTGCCTCTAAATTTTGCATCCTGGGTACCTCACTTGCCTCATCTGACTCCTGGCCCTACTAAAGATGAGACGCTATTAGAAGTAGACTTTCGAGCATAAGCAGATGATGCCAGAGGAATATCCAATGCAAAGAGGGAGGTAGCTATAAAAGCATAAAGCAAGGAAATATAATAGTAGATTCACGTCATTCACCATGAATGAAACATCACACGGCCACCAGGAAGAGTGAGAAACGAGGCTGCCAAGATAGGTTCAGTTCAGTTCAGTTCAGTTGCTCAGTCGTGTCCAACTCTTTGCGACCCCATGGACTGTGTAGCATGCCAGGCTTCCTTGTCCATCACCAACTCCCGAAGCTTGCGCAAACTCATGTCCATCGAGTCGGTGATGCCATCCAACCATCTCATCCTCTGTCAATCCCTTCTCCTCCCACCTTCAATCTTCCCCAGCATCAGGGTCTTTTCCAGTGAGTCACTTCGAATCGGGTGGCCAAAAGATTGGAGTTTCAGTTTCAGTCCTTCCGATGAATATTCAGGATTGATTTCCTTTAGGATGGACTGGTTGGATCTCCTTGCAGTCCAAGGGACTCTCAAGAGTCTTCTCCAACACCACAGTTCAAAAACATCAATTCTTCAGGACTCAGCTTTCTTTATAGTCCAACTCTCACATCCACACCTGACTACCGGAAAAAACCATAGCTTTGACTAGACAGACCTTTGTTGGCAAAGTAATGTCTCTGCTTTTTAATATGCTATCTAGGTTGATCATAACTTTTCTTCCAAGGAGGTAGGGTTCAGAAAATAAAGACCATTTCTAGGCACTCAAAGGAACTTGGCATTTACCCTTGTCAATGAAGAACCTCTGGAAATAGCTTTAATAATACACTTAATAAGAAATGTGCAGGACCCAAACAAATATAAATATCTTTGAGAGGCATCAAAGAAGTCCTGAATGAATGGAGAAATATAGTTATCTTTGCATTCCTGAGATCATTGAGACTCATTGTAAACTCTCTAAAGTATATTATCATCCAACTCTTTTTACCATCAGATTTGACAGCACCTAAGGACTTTTCACTTAGCCTGACACAGTCAAGTAAGGAATGATGTCAATCAGTAAAAAGTGAAAATTTCCATTTCACCACTAACTTCTGAACTTGCCTGCAACAGTGATAATACTGGTGGAATTTCAGAGTAGTGAAGGAGTAAGGGCAAAACTGGGGACCTCCTTGGCCCCTTCTCCATTTGGCTGGTGATATATATGCCTGGTATTTTTTATATGAGGCTATACAGTGGGGAGGGAGTTTAATACTGAATGATATTGGTCATATCATCACTTCAATACCTCAAACTTACAGCTGTAATTAGTTTGCTTTAAGAAAGATAAAGAAATGGAACATTTCTGGCTTTATATATTGAGAAGTTCTTACCTGCCACCCACGAAAAATCAAGAATCCTTTTTTAAAATCTACATGGACCCTAAAATTTAAAGGCAACTGTGTCAGTCAGCTATTTGCAGCAATATTGTGCATAACAAACTATTCCATAGTGTAGAGGCTGAGAACACCCAGCATTTATTTCATGCTTATTCATCCATGACTTTTTTTTTTTTTTTTTAAAGTTTTGCTAGGTTAGACTCCATGCTTTGAACATCAGCATTTAGGCTGGATTCAGAGCCCCTCCATGTGTCTCTTCATTCTTCTTTTTTTTTTTTTTAATTAATTTTTATTGCAGTATAGTTGCTTTACAGTGTTGTGTTTGCTTCTATAGCACAGCAAAGTGAATCGGACATACATATACGTATAGCCCTCTCTTCTGGAATTCCCTCCCATTTAGGTCACTGTCCTGCGTTAAGTAGAGTTCTCTGTGCTGTACAACGTGTTGCCATCAGTTGTGTATTTTATGTATAGTATCAATAGTGTATACATGTCAGTCCCAATCTCCTAATTCCTCCCACCCAACCCCTTTCCCCCTTGGTATCCACACATTTGTTCTCTAAGTCTGTGTCTCTATTCCTGCTTTGCAAATGCTGATAAAGAATCTGCCTGCAATGTAAGAGACCTGGGTTCAATCCCTGGGTTGGGAAGATCCCCCAGAGAAGGGAACGGCTACCCACTCCAGTATTCTAGTATTCTGGCATGGAGAATTCCATGGACCATGTAGTCCATGGGGTCGCAAAGAGTCAGATATGACTGAGTGACTTTCACTTCACTTCATACCATTTTTATAGATTCCACATATATGTATTAATATCTGATATTTGTTTCCTCTTTCTTTTTGGATTAGCCATTTCCTAGGGCATGCTCTTCTTGGAGTGGATCACATGAGCTTGGAGCTTCTTCAGGTCTAGAACTGTAACATACATTTGTGAGGTTAGGCCAATCACATGGCCGATACTCAAAGGAGTATGTTGGACAATAAACACAGTCACATAAGAGGACAGTTGGGTTTGCTTGTGACTCAAGTGATAAAACCTCCTTAGCATGCATGTTCTTTGCATCTAAGTTATTTCTAAGAGTGGTAAAAAATCTAACTTACAGGCTTATTTGGAAACCCAAGTAGGTGCAGAAGTGTTCTATGAAAGCATGAACTTCCCTAGTGGCTCAGAGGTAAAGAATCTGCCTGCCAATGTAGGAGACAAGGGTCAATCCCTGGTCTGGGAAGATCCCACATGCCGCAGAGAAAGTAAGCCTGTACACCACTACTATTGAGTCCACATGCTGAAACCCCTGAAGCCTGTGTGCCCTAGACCCCATGCTCTGCAACAAGAGAAGCCACTGCAATGAGAAGCCCAAACACCACAACTGGAGAGTAGCTTCCGCTCGCCGCAACTAGAGAAAGCCCACACGGCAACGAAGACCAAGCACAGCCATAAATAAATAAATAATTTCTAAAAAGTTTTTAAAAGTCAAAGCACTTAAAATGCCCTCTTCACAATTGTTAAAATAGAGATGATAAAACTCAGACTTGGCTGTGAGTCTTCAACCCGCGCTTCCCAGTTAGACATGAATTTTTTGTGGGATGGCTCCAGGGATGGCCTGAGGCTGGCACAGACCACACAGACCACACTGCTGATGCTGACCCTTGAGCTTTAGGCTGGCAGAAAGATGACAGGTTGGGGTACGCATTCTAAAAATGGTATGCCAAATCTCTTCCAGCTTCTAGTGTGTGTCTGTTTCTGGTTTTTAACCTGTCCTCCATTGCAATGGAGAAAAACCAGAACTCTACATTCTTTTTTCATAGAAAGCTCATGTTAGTCCAAAATGAACAATGTAGGCTAATCATCCTTCTGTTGGTTTAGATCTTGCTGACAATTTCCCAACCCCATTGCTGACAGGTGTGCTCTAACGTCTGCACGATGGATAGGAGAAAATTACTTGCAAATATAGAAGAACGAATCTGGGGTTGGAAATCAGGATGCCTGGCTTCCAGGGCTGGCATCACCACTTTTCCTTCTGTTTCCTCATCTATAAAATGGAGATAATAATAACTGCCCTACTTTCTCACATGGTGGCTGTGAAGACAAAATGAGAAAAGCACGTTGCAAAATAAGAAACGCTATTCAAATGCAAGACAGTTTTAGATTCTTCAATTCCTCTGTGAATTAATAATAGCCCCTCACATTTGTACAATGCTTTTCTCATTTTTCAAAGAGCTTCCACTAGCATTACGGCATTTTGTCTGAATCACAGTCCTAAATTTCTCAGGGGAGGAAACAGAGGCTGAGAACAGTCCTGTGGTTTATGCAGGGGTCATCCAGTTGGTAACAGGACTGTGTTGTGCTTAGTCAGTCAGTCGTGTTGGACTCTGCGCCTCCATAGACTATAGCCCGCCAGGCTCCTCTGTCCATGGGATTCTCCAGGCAAGAATACTGGAGCGGGTTGCCATACCCTCCTCCAGGGGATCTTCCCAACCCAGGGATCGAACCCAGGTCTCCCACATTGTAGGTGGATTCTTCACTGTCTGAGACATCAGGGAAGCTCAAGAATACTGGAGTGGGTAGCCTATCCCTTCTCCAGGGCATCTTCCTGACCCAGAAATCGAAACGAGGTCTCCTGCTTTGCACGCGGGTTCTTTACCAGCTGAGCTACCAGGAAAGCCCAACAGGGCTGGGAGAGCAGCTTGTTTCCCCAGCGCTATTCCTATACTTGATTCACGGGAATCCACTGCTTTAGCTTCTCCATCAAAGCCCTTGGAAGCCCACCTGAAAAAAGTGCTTATGAAGGCAATGCTTCAGGTGGCTGAGGGTAGCAGGGTGGGAAACAGCCTCCTGGGAATGTGAGTTCAGGGCTAGCAAGAGTAACTCCAGAGCCTGTCCAGTGCTGGGCAATACTGATGGGCCTTGTGGTCCAGTCCCCAGGTCACTGGCAGGTTCTAGATTAATCTCATTTCACCAGCTTTTTTTTAGAATGATAGAAACATGGCCACAAGGTCAGACACCCAATGGAGATTTCTTGAATTTCCTATGGTGTTGGGCAAGATCCTCCAGGACACAGAGCTATCTACTTACTTAACATGGAAGGAAATTCAGAGATCTTTCTATTCCAAAGTGTTCATTCTGTAGCTAGAACACAGAGGGTTACAGAAGAGTAGAAGCTTGCTCTTGGTTAGAGAATGAGTTTGGCATTCTTACAGATCTGGGGATACATTTTCTGCTTTGTCACTCACTTATTGAAGAGCTGCTGAAGCAGAGCCAGATCCTATGTTCCCTCCCCCGTGTCCTCTGCCTGCCTCTTGCCTGTAGAAAACTTTAGTCAAAGAATAAGTTTAATCAGGGAAATGAGAACATGCAAAAACAGAGGCAAACAGTCAAAGGAGACCAAATAATAATAATGTAGTCATTAAGCATAGTCAAGGACCTTTAGTTCCTTCTCAAGGGCAATAGATAATATTCTGAGCTATATCCTGTGAGCTGTCTTATGGGTACTGAAACTCCCCCAGGTGGAAGAGGTTAACTGCATGATGACCAGATTGTACCCATGCCATAAGCTGCCACTGTTCCAAGAGCTGGCCTCAAAGACATGGACACAAACCAACCCTGGAACTGAAGGCTAACTGTACCAAAAATGACCAAAACGATGCTGACGACCAATTTGAAAATGACTACCAGGGCTGTCTCTGCTATTTTTCTGCATGTAGTCCCCCTTCACTTCTGTCTATAAAAGCTCTTACCCCACTGGTTGCCAGCAGTAGAGGAGGGGAGTTGGCCTTTAGTCAGACATCCACCAACCTCCCTCCCCAAGGTGTCAGCATCTGAAATAAAGCCAACTTTCCTTTCCACCAACCTGGCCTGTTTCTTTTTGAGCAGTGAGCAGTCGGACCCCTCATACTGTTCTGGTAACACTGGGATGGTAGAGAAGGACTAAATGAGATAAACGTATTTAAAACACTGAGCATATGATGGGCACTGCAACTATAGTAGAGTCTGTTAGCCAGTGTGCTTGATAGCAAACAATTGAACTCCCTGTAGCTAGTGAAACAGGATGTTATTTTCTTTTTTCTTTTTAAAAATTAATTAATTCATTTTAATTGGAGGCTAATTACTTTATAATATTGTGGTGGTTTTTGCCATACATTGACATGAATTAACCACAGGTGTATAGGTATCCCCCCATCCTGAACCCCCCTCCCACCTCCCTCCCCAACCCATCCCTCTGGGTTGTCCCAGAGCACTCGCTTTGGGTACCCTGCTTCATGCATCGAACTTTCACAGGTCATCTGTTTTACATATGGTAATATACATGTTACAGTGCTAGTCTCTCAAATCATACCACCCTCCCCTTCTCCCACATAGTCCAAAAGTCTTTTCTTTACAGCTGTGTCTCTTTTGCTGGCTTGCATATAGGGTCATCATTACCATCTTTCTAAATTCCGTATATATGCATTAATATACTGTATTGGTGTTTCTCTTTCTGACTTACCTCACTCTGTTTAATAGGCTCCAGTTTCATCCACCTCATTAAAACTGACTTAAATGTGTTCTTTTTTATAGCTGAGGAATATTCCATTGTGTATATGTGCCACAACTTCCTTATCCATTTGTCTGCCGGTGGACATCTAGGTTGCTTCCATGTCCTAGCTATTGTAAACAGTGCTGCAATGAATGTTGGGGTACACGTGTCTCTTTCAGTTCTGGTTTCCTCAGTATGGATGCCCAGCAGTGGAATTGCTGGGTCGTATGGCAGATCTATTTCCAGTTTTTAAAGGAATCTCTACACTGTTCTCCATAGTGGCTGTGCCCACAACAGTGTAAGAGGGTTCCCTTTTCTTCACACTGTCTCCAGCATTTATTGTTTTAGACTTTTTGATGGCAGCCATTCTGACCAGCATAAGATGGTACCTCATTGTGGTTTTGATTTACATTTTTCTGATAAAATGAGTGATGTTGAGCATCTTTTCATGTGCTTGTTAGCCATCTGTCTGTCTTTGGAGAAATGTCTGTTTACTTCTTTGGCCCACTTTTTTTTTTTTTTGGCCCACTTTTTGATTGATACTTATTTTTCTGGTATTGACCTGCATGAGCTGCTTGTATATTTTGGAGATTAGTTCTTTGTCAGCTGTTTCATTTGCTGTTATTTTCTCCCATTCTGAAGGTTGCCTTTTCACTTTGCTTATAGTTTCCTTTGTTGTGCAAAAGCTTTTAAGTTTAATTAGGTTCCATTTGTTTATTTTTGTTTTTATTTTCATTACTCTGAGAGGTGGGTCATAAAGGATCTTGCTGTGATTTATGTCAGAGAGTGTCCTGCCTATGTTTTCCTGTAAGAGTTTTATAGTTTCTGATCTTACATTTAGTCTTTAATCCATTTTGAGTTTGTTTTGTGTATGGTATTAGAAAGTGTTCTAGTTTCATTCTTTTACAGGTGATTGATCAATTTTCCCAGCACTACTTGTTAAAGAGATTGTCTTTTCTCCGTTGTATATTTTTGCCTCCTTTGTCAAAGATAAGGTGTCCATAGGTGCATGGACTTATCTCTGGGATTTCTATTTTGTCCCATTGATCTATCTTTTTGTCTTTGTGCCAGTACCATACTGTCTTGATGACTGTAGCTTTGTATGTAGTCTGAAGTCAGGAAGGTTGATTTCTCCAGCTCCGTTCTTCTTTCTCAAGATTGCTTTGGTTATTCGAGGTTTTTTTGTGTTTCCAGACAAATTGTGAAGTTATTTGTTCCACTTCTGTGAAAAATACCTTTGGTAGCGTGATAGGGATTGCATTGAATCTATAGATTGCTTTGGTTAGTACACTCATTTTCACTCTATTGATTCTTCCAATCCACGAACATGGTATATTTCTCCACCTATTTGTGTCATCTTTCATTTCTTTCATCAGTGTATTATAGTTTCTATATATAGGACAACAAATACCTCCTTCTCAGAATCTTCAAGAGGCTTGACTCAAGGTTGGAGAATGCACAGCTGGTAATAAAGTTCATCCACATCCTGACCAGGGCTGCCCTGGTGGCTCAGTGATAAAGACTCTGCCTGCTAATGCGGGAGACATGGGTTTGATCCCTGACCCAGAAAGATCTAAGCCTCTGTGCCACAACTACTGAGCCTGTGCTCTAGAACCCTGGAGCTGCAATTACTGAGTCCACATGCCCTGCTGCACAACAAGAGAAGCCACTGCTATGAGAAGTTCCTGTCCTGCAACTAGAGAGTAACCCCCACTCACCACAACTAGAGAACAAGAAGCAGGACACAGCCAAAAATTAAAGAAATCTTTTTTTTTTTTTAATACAGTCTTATTAAAAAATTCCTGGAAACCATAAGCAAGGTGAAGAGACAGCCTTCAGAATGGGAGAAAATAATAGCAAACAAAGCAACGGACAAAGAATTAATCTCAAAAATACACAAGCTACTCCTGCAGCTCAATTCCAGAAAAATAAACGACCCAATCAAAAAATGGACCAAAGAACTAAACAGACATTTCTCCAAAGAAGACATAAAGATGGCTAACAAACACATGAAAAGATGCTCAACATCACTCATTATCAGAGAAATGCAAATCAAAACCACAATGAGGTACCATTTCATGCCAGTCAGGATGGCTGCTATCCAAAAGTCTACAAGCAATAAATGCTGGAGAGGATGTGGAGAAAAGGGAACCCTCTTACACTGTTGGTGGGAATGCAAACTAGTACAGCCACTGTGGAGAACAGTGTGGAGATTCCTTAAAACACTGGAAATAGAACTGCCATATGACCCAGCAATCCCACTTCTGGGCATACACACCAAGGAAACCAGAATTGAAAGAGACATGTGCACCCCAATGTTCATCGCAGCATTGCTTATAATAGCCAGGACATAGAAGCAACCTAGATGTCCATCAGCAGACGAATGAGTAAGAAAGCTGTGGTACATATACACAATAGAATATTACTCAGCCATTAAAAAGAATTAATTTGAATCAGTTCTAATGAGGTGGATGAAACTGGAGCTTATTAAACAGAGTGAAGTAAGCCAGAAAGAAAAACACCAATACAGTATACTAACGCATATATATGGAATTTAGAAAGATGGTAATGATAACCCTGTATGCGAGACAGCAAAAGAGATACAGATGTATAGAACAGTCTTTTGGACTCTGTGAGAGAGGGCGAGGGCAGGATGATATGGGAGAATGCCATTGACATATGTAAATTATCATATGTGAAATGAATCACCAGTCCAGGTTCGACGCATGATACAGGGTGCTCGGGGCTGATGCACTGGGATGACCCAGAGGGATGGGATGGGGAAGGAGTAGGAAGGGGGGGTTCAGGATGGGGAACACATGTACACCCATGGCAGAGTCATGTCAATGTATGGCAAAACCATACAATATTGTAAAGTAAAAAAAATAAAAATAAAAAAAATAAAGTTGAAATGGTTTATATGTAAAAAATAAAAAATTCCCTGATCATAAGAATTTTCATATGTGATAGAGAATTTAAGAAATAATCACTAAGGTTTCCCTTGCTTTTCTCTGTCCCTATCTACCACTTTATATGTGCCCTGACTGTAGCTGACTCACACATAGGGCTCCAGACTCCCAAACTGTTTCCTTATATCACATTTTTCCCTCCAGCCTGTCTCTGAACTGGCCCAGTTAAGCTCATTAAAGGCATCTACCAACTTGTGTCTTTCCTGGTGTCAGCTCCTCACTTGCACAGCTCTCATACCACCATTGCTAACCAAACAGTATATTGCAAGCATTTTTCCATGTCATTAATTTTTCTTTTGCAACATGATTTTTAATAGCTACGTAGTACCCACAGTATAGATGCATAAAATGTATTTAACCAACTCCAAATTGTGCACTAAGGTTATAGTCTGTTTTTTTTTCCCCTTGATATCACAAATGATTCAGCAGTGAAAACTCTGCAAAAATCGCTTTGCATACTTGTGATTATTTCTTGAGGTCAGTTTTTTAGAAATAGAAGTACTGAGACAAATGATCTTTAAAAACTCTTAATAGGTACTGCCCACTCGGCCCCCAGAAATGTAGTATAAGCTTTTATATTCCCAACCACTGTGGCAACCTCATCTTTGCTTCTGCCCTTGCAAACATTGGGTGTTATCATTCTTTAATCTCTACTAATTTTATAGATGAAAAATGTTTCTCATTATTATTTTAGTGCAAACTTCTTTGATTATTAGTGATATTAAATATTTATTTTAATTATATTTTTTTATTAGCAGAAGTTTGTAATTTTTATGTAGTCAAATTAATTAATGTGTAAAGCTGATCTCACCATTTCCCCTCCTGAGACTTCATCCAAGCACTGTGTTCATTATATCAGATGCCATGTGATGGGTAGTGTTGATCACCGCAAATTTGTTTATACAGAATAAGAAATGTATTAGACTGAATAACAGGAAGATGAAAAGATATATGATGAGAGATTCTTTAAAAGGGTATATGTACTTGAACATATTGTGTGTGTGTGTGTGTGTGTGTGTGTGTGTATGTGTGTGTGTACGCCCTCACTCAGTAGAGTTAACGGACAGAAATTGCTGGCAAAAAGAACATGCCTCAGTCAACAGGATATTTAGATTTGCAGAGGTGATAAGGAGAAAGACATGGTATACTTTTAATATTCTGGGGACCACAAAAGTTAAAGAACTAGGGTGGAATTTGAGAGATATTTGTGCATAGCACCATAACTTAAATCATGTGGGCAAGGTTTGAATGTAAATTAAAGGATGCATAAATCCCGTCTTCCTGGGTTTGGCATCTGCTTTTTGTTTCTCCTGCTGGATTGAAGATGTAAAACCATTAATAGTGGAAGAAAATAATACAATCATTTTTTTAGTTGGTAATACTTGTTTACTTTTTTTATTTTTCTGTTACACTGATTTATAACATTATGTAAATTTTAAGTGTACATCATTGTATTTCTGTCAGTACTTCTGTAACCCAGCTCACCACTAAAAATCTGTTTTCTGTACATCACCACGCTATTGGCCCCCTTTATCTATTTCTCCCTCCCCCCAACCTCTTCCCATCTGATAACCATAACTCTGTTCTATGTATCTTTATATGTTTGGTTTCTTCATTTTGATTTTTATTAGTTTTTTATATTTCACATATGAGTGAAGTCATGAAGTATTTGCCTTTCTCTGTCTGATTTATTTCATTTAGTGTAACACCCTCAAGGTCCATTCATGTTGTCATAAGTGGCAAGATTTCATGTTTCTTATGTCTAAGTGGTATTTCATTGTATATACATACAGTATATATACATATATGTATACACACACATATATGTAAAACTTCTTTTTTGTTTTTTTAGAGTATGATCAAAGCTTTACAATGTTGTGATAGTTTGTTCTATGCAATGAAGTGAGTCACCTTTATGCACACATATATCCCCTCCTTCTTGAGCCTTCCTCCCACCCCTCCATCCCACCCCTCTAGGTCATCACAGAGCCCCGAGCTGAGCTCTCTGTGCTACGGAGCAACTTCCCACTAGCTGTCTGTTTTACACATGGCACTGTATATATGTCAGTGCTCCTCTCCCATTTTGTCCCACCTGCCCCTTCCCCACTTTGTCCACATGTCCGTTCTCTATGTCTGCATCTCTATTCCTGTCCTGCAGATAGGTTCCTCTGTACCATTTTTCTAGATTCCATATATATGTGTTAACATATGATATTTGTTTTTCTCTTTCTGACTTACTTCACTATGGATGACAAATTCAGGGTTCATTCACATCACTACAAATGACCCAATTTCTTTCCTTTTTATGGCTAAGTAATATTCCATTGTATATATATACCACATCTTTTTTATCCATTCATCTTTCAGTAGACCTTCAGGTTGCTTCCATGTCCCAGCTGTATATAACATCATTATCTATTCAAATATTGAGTTTTTTCCATATCTTAGTTATTGTAAATAATGCCTGATGAACACGGGAGTGTAGATATCTTTTGAGATTAGTATTTTTTTTATTCTTTGGATAAATATGTAGAAGTAGGATAGCTGAGTCATATGGTATTACTGTTCTTAATTTTTTGAGGAATCTCTGTTTCACAGTGGCTGTACCAATGTACATTCCCACCAACAATGTATGAAGGTCCCCTTTTTTCCACACCCTTGCCAACACTTAATATTTCTTGTCTTTTTGGTAATGGCCATTCTGACAGTGTGAGGTGATATCTTGCTGTATAATTAGTGATGTTAAACGTATTTTCATGTGCCTGTTGGCTACCTGTATATCTTCTTTGGAAAATATCTATTAAGCTCGTCTGCCCAATTTTAATCAGTTTGTTGTTTTGTCCAAGGGATTTGCTAGGCAAGAATACTGGAGTGGGTTGCCATTTCCTCCTTAAGGGTATCTTCCTAACCCAGGGATCAAACCTGCATCTATTGCGTCTCCTTTATCGGCAGGCAGATTCTTTACCACTAGAGCCTTTTGCAAATATCTTTTCTTATTCAGCAGGTTGTAGTTTTGTTTTATTGATGGTTTCCTTTTCGGTGAAGAAGCTTTTTAGTGTAATTCCACTTGTTTATTTTTACTTTTGTTTCCCTTGCCTGAGGGTATGTGCATAGAAAGCTATTGCTAAGACTAAGGTCAAAGAGCATACTGCCTGTGCTTTCTTGTAGGTGTTTTATGGTTTCAGGTCTTACATTCAAGTCTTTAAAACACTCTGAATTAATTGCTGTGTATGGTGTGAGATAGTGATCCAGGCTCTCTCTTTTTGTTTGAATGTGGCTGTCCAGGTTTCCCAACACCTTTTGTCAAAGAGACTGTTTTTTCTCCATTACATATTCTTTGTTTTATTATTATGACTTTATAGTATAGTTTGAAATCAGGAAGTGTGATACCCTCAACTTTGTTCTTTTTTTCTCAGAATTGCTTTTGCTATTCAGGGTCTTTTGTGGCTCCAGATAAATTTTAGAAATTTTTATTATATTTCTGTGAAAAATGTCCTTGGGATTTTGATGGGGATTGCACTGAATCTGTAGAATTTGCTTTAGGTAATAAAACACTTTGATAATGTTGATTCTTACAATCCATGAGCACAGAATATCTTTCCATTTTTTGTGTGTTTTCTTCAATTTATTTCAATAATTTCTTAGAGTTTTCAGGGTAAAGGTGTTTCATCTCCTTGGTTAAATTTATTCCAAGATATTTTTGTGTATGTGTGTGTGATTTTAAGCAGATTGTTTTCATAGTTTCTCTTTCTGCTAGCTCACTGTTACTGCATAGAAATACAGCAGAGTTTTATACATTGATTTTGAACTTTGAAACTTTATTATAGTCATTTATTATTTTTAATAGGCTGGTTTTTTTGGGGGGTGGAGTCTTTAGAGTTTTCTACATATGAAATCAAGTCATCTGCAATTAATGACAGTTTTACTTCTCTGTTTCCTATTTGGATATCTTTTATTTCTTTTTCTTGCTTAATTGCTCTGGCTAGGACTTCCAATATTATGTGAAATAAGAGTAGTGAGAGTGAGCATACCTGTCTTGTTCCTGATCTTAGGAAGATAGCTTTCAGGTTTTCACCATGGAATGTGATGTTAGCTGTGGGTTTGTGATATACAGCCTTTGTTATGTTGAGGTATGTCCCTCTATACCCATTTTATTGAGAGGTTTTTTTTTTTTTTATTATAAATGAGTGCTGGATTTTTGTCAAACGTTTTTTTCTGCATCTACTGAAATTATCACATGTTTCTTCCTCTGTTAATGTGGTATGTTTCATTGATTGATTTCCAGATATTGAATCATTTTTGCATCTTTGAAATAACTTGATCATGGTGACTAGTGTATTCTTTTGATGTATTGCTGAACTCAGTTTGCTAATACTTTGTTGAGGATTTTTCATCTATGTTCATCAGATATATTGACCTGTAATTTTTGTTGTTGTCGTCTTTATCTGGTTTTGGCATCAGGGTGACTTTGGCCTTATAAAATGAACTAGAAGGTGTTCCTTTCTCTTCAAATTTTTTGAATAGTTTGGAAAAGTTAAGTGTTACATCTTCTTTGAGTATTTGGTAGAAATCACCTGTGAAGCCATCTAGTTTTGAACATTTCTTTGGGGGGAATTTTTGATTACTGCTTCAGTCTCTGTACTAGTGACTGGTCTATTTAGATTTTCTGAAAATGATACAGTATTAAAGAATGGGAGGTTTTTCTCATCTTTACATGACCAATGTTTAAAGAAAAAAACTATGAATAACCAGAAATTTCTGAAGAAAAAGCTTCATGTGTAAAATTGAAAACTAAACACTAGTCTGGGGAAAATATTTACAACATACCTGAAAAATAGTGAAGTTTCTAAATATAAATAGCACCCTTAAACAATAAGAAAAGCATAAAGATCTCAACAGAAATATGAACATAAGATGTGAATAAACAATTATCTAAAAGAAACCAAAAGATAATAAACATATGAAAAACTGCTCTGCTTTGCTGGTATTAAAATAACTGCAAATTTAAGCAATGAAATAACATTTTATAGACATAATATTAACTGTAAAGTAGTATGATATAGAATTTGCATAATTATAGGCTAGTTTAAAAAAAAACACCCATGTTGACAGTGATTAGCTTTGAGTTGTGGATTATAGGTAATTTACCTTTCTCTATTTTCTTATATTAATTAAAAATTTTTCTATAATAAACATTAATTGCTGTGAAAATAGGAAGACCAGTTATGCATGTATTTATTCACCTTTTTAGTAATAATTTCCAGTGCTGACATGGTTGTATGGAAATGGGAGTATAAATAAGTTCAACATTTCTGGAAAGTGATTTGTCAGGAGAGAAACTTCCAAAATCTGCATAGCTTAAAGTTGACAATTCTGCTTTATTAAACTTATATTAAAATATATGAAGGGCATGAATATATAGTAACAAGAGTATTCATTACAGTGCAGGTATTTGTGGTTAATAATTATGACAACTTGTATGTTTAAGAAGGCAGGACTGGAATATAATTACAGAGTAATTGGCACTGCTCTGAAGGATGTTATTTGAAGCGTCTCAAAAAAGTGAGTCATGCTTGAATAAATTTTAGAAACATCATGTTAAACAAAGTTAAATATTTTCTTTAGTTGTAGGCTTTTCAGAGACTTTAATAGCAAATGTGCATTATAACAATTCAAATAGGCAGTATTTTCCTAACATTTTCTTCTCAATGTACCTATTAGAATCTTTTAGAACAACCTTCAGAGAACAGCAGTCTTCGAAACATTGTCATGTAGAGCCCTTCCAGTGCTGTTGTAGGAAAGCACGTCATTATATGGAAGCGTATAAACAATACATGTGTGTGCATGCTTAGTTGTTCAGTCATGTCCAACTCCTTGTGACCTCATGGACTATAGCTCACTAGGCTCCTCTGTCTATTGGATTTTCCAGGGAAGAATACTGGAGTGGGTTGGCATTTCTTACTCCAGGGGATCTTCCTGACCTAGGGATCAAATCCACGCCTCCTGCATTAGCAGATAGATTCTTTACCACTCTGGCACCTGGGACACGTATACAATACATACAAAATGATAAAACAGTGTACAGAAAGGTACACATAATGTGATCCCTCTTGAGAAAACTGTATGCAGGTCAGGAAGCAACAGTTAGAACTGGACATGGAACAACAGACTGGTTCCAAATAGGAAAAGGAGTATGTCAAGTCTGTATATTGTCACCCTGCTTATTTAACTTATATGCAGAGTACATCATGAGAAATGCTCAGCTGGAGGAAGCACAAGCTGGAATCAAGATTGCCGGGAGAGATATCAATAACCTCAGATATACAGATTACACCCCCCTTATGGCAGAAAGTGAAGAACTAAAGAGCCTCTTGATGAAAGTGAAAGAGGAGAGTGAAAAAGTTGGCTTAAAGCTCAACACTCAGAAAACTAAGATCATGGCATCTGGTCCCATCACTTCATGGCAAATAGATGGGGAAACAGTGGAAACAGTGGCTGACTTTATTTTTCTGGGCTCCAAAATCACTGCAGATGGTGACTGCAGCCATGAAATTAAAAGACGCTTACTCCTTGGAAGGAAAGTTATGACGAGCCTAGACAGCATATTAAAAAGCAGAGACATTACTTTGCCAACAAAGGTCCGTCTAGTCAAGGCTATGGTTTTTCCAGTGATCATGTATGGATGTGAGAGTTGGACCATAAAGAAAGCTGAGTGCCGAAGAATTGATGCTTCTGAACTATGATGTTGGAGAAGACTCTTGAGAGTCCCTTGGACTGCAAGGAGATCCAACCAGTCCATCCTAAAGGAGATCAGTCCTGGGTGTTCACTGGAAGGACTGATGCTGAAGCTGAAACTCCAATACTTTGGCCACCTGATGCAAAGAGCTGACTCATTGGAAAAGACCCTGATGCTGGGGAAGATTGAGGGCAGGAGGAGAAGGGGACGACAGAGGATGAGATGGTTGGATGGCTACACTGACTCAATGGACATGGGTTTGGGTGGACTCCAGGAGTTGGTGATAGACAGGGAGGTCTGGCGTGCTGCAGTTCATGGGGTAGCAAAGAGTCAGACACGACTGAGCGACTGAACTGGAACTGGATGAATGTATTGAAAAGAAACTGGGCAAAAAAGCCCAAAACAGCAAAGTATCGACAGTGGTTAAAAAAGTGTTAGTCGCTCAGTTGTGTCTGACCTTTGTGACCCCATGGACTGTAGCTTGCCAGGCTCCAAAAGTGGTTACATCTGGGTAATGGAAAATGGGTGGTTTTTATTTCTCTCTTTGCTTATACACATTTAATAATATTTCACAATGAATATGTATTGTTGCTGAAATAAATGATAAAAGTTATAAAAAATATGTAGAAGAATATGCAATATATTGTTCACAATGTGTTCTGTAGGGAAAGGAGATTGCAAAGCAGTTTGTCCATTATAATTTCTTTTTTAAAATACTTCCATGTGTGGGTAGTGGTGCAGAGAGAGAGAGAGGAAATGTACCAAAGATATTAACAGTTATAATTTTAGGGTTATAGCTGAGGTTACAGATAATTTTATGGAGCCACATACTCCTTCCTTGTTAGTCTCCCCTCCTTGAGAATGTGGCTTAAACCTCTAGGTTCTGTAAGGGAGAGTCTCCAAAGTGGAGTGCAAATATCCCAAGGAGAGTGTGGGATAATATATTGGGTGGGAAATACTAGACCATATATTTATTTTTTTCATCCTTTAAAGGTCTATATTTCTGTGTTCAGTAATGTACATATTAATCACAAATTAGTACATGTATGAAGTTTATGTTGTGGTTATTTCTCAGTCGCTAAGTCGTGTCCAACTCTTTGCAACCCCATGGGCTGCAGCATGCCAGGCTTCTCTGTCCTTCACTATCTCCTGGAGTTTGCTCAAACTCATGTCCATTGAGTTGGTGATGCCATCTGACCATCTCATCCTCTGCTACCCCCTTCTCCTTTTGCCTTCCATCTTTCCCAGCATCAAGGTCTTTTCCAGTGAGTTGGCTCTTATAAGGTGGCCGAAGTATCAGAGCTTCAGAATCACCATCAGTCCTTCCAGTGAATATTCAGAGTTAATTTCCTTCAGGACTGACTGGTTCGATTTCCTTGCAGTCCAAGGGACTCTCAAGAGTTTTCTCCAGAATTCAGTTCTTCGGTGAGCATCATTTCTTTGATGCTCAGCCTTCTTTATTGCCCAACTCCCTCCCTATACATGACTACTGGGAAAACCATAGAAGTTTATAGATATGTGTATGTATGTCACATACATTTCTATGGGGTTTCATGATTTTAAAATGTTGACTGTATTTCTAAGGTTAAGTTATCAAAACCATGACAAGTGACATCAACACGCACATTGTCAGTCTTCTAAATGGTACTGTCCTGATGATGTGGGCACAGGTTCAGTGATATAACTGCTTAACTCTCTGAATTTGTTGACCATGAAATCTGATGATCCCAGCTTTCCACTCTGTTCAGATTCCCAGGTCCCTCCTGCTGCTCTCAGGAAATGGGAAAGGGCATTATATCAGTATAGTAGCTGGTAATTCTAAACAGCAAATACTTCTGACTCTCCACAAGGGCTTCCCTTGTGGCTCAGCTGGTAAAGAATCCACCTGCAGTGGGAGAGACCTGGGTTCAATCCCTGGGTTAGAAAGATCCCTGGAGAAGGGAAAGTCTACCCACTCCAGTACGCTGGCCTGGAGAATTCCATGGACTGTATAGTCCATGGGATCACAAAGAGTCGGACACGACTGAGAGACTTTAAATTAAAAAAAAAAATGTCCACCTTCTGGATGCCTGATACTTGCTATTCTTAACCCCATTGAGTGGAGCCATGTGAACATTTCTGGTCAGTGAGATATGATTTTTAGAGTCATGTGTCACTCAGCACAAACATCTGATTGCTACTGTGAGACTCTCCCACAATGTTTGATATTGTGGGGGGCTCCATCATTCTGAGTCCTAGAGAGACGACAAGATGACAGAGAGCAGAGCCCCCAGATGAGTAAGTGAGAAATAAGCCCTAAGTGTCCACTGATGGATGAATGGATAAAGAAAAGGTGATATACGTATAAAATGAAATATTACCCAGTCAAAGATAAGAAGGAAATACTGCCATTGGCAACAATATGGATGAACTAGACATCATGGTCTGTGGAATAAGGCAGACACAGAAAGATAAATACCATATGAACTCACTTATATGTGAAATCTAGAAACTTTGAATTCATAGAACCAGAGAGTAGAATGGTGGTTGCCAGGGGCTGTGGGGTGGGGAAAATAAGGAGATATTGGTCAAAGGGTACAAACTTTCAGTTATATTAATAAGATAAATAACTTTTGAGGATGTAACATATAGCACGGTGTCTATAGTTAACAATACTGTATTGTGTAATATTTTGCTAAGAGAGTTAACCTTAAGTGTTCTCATCAAAAAACCAAAAACAAGGTAATTATATAAGGTGATAGATGTGTTAGCTTGATTGTAGTAATCATTTCACAATGTATACGTATATTAGATCATCATGTTACCCCTTAAATATGCACACATTTTGTCAGTTATACCTCAGTAAAGCTGGAAAAAGAGAAATAAGCCCTTATTTGTTTAAGCCCCTGAAGTTTGAGGGCATATCTGTTACTATAGCACCACATAATCTATGCTGATTCTGAGATCAAAGTTCACCAGAAAACCCCAAGTATGTCCTAGGGGAGCTCAAATCCATCCAGTATTAAAAGTCTTGTCCTTGGAACTTCCCTGGTGATCCTGTGGTAAGATTTTGCCTTCCAATGACAGAGGAGCCTGATGGGCTGCTGTCCACAGGGTTGCACAGAGTCGGACACGACTGAAGTGACTTAGCATGCATGCATGCACTGGAGAAGGAAATGGCAACCCACTCCAGTATTCTTGCCTGGAGAATCCCAGGGACAGAGGAGCCTGGTGGATTGCGGTCTGTGGGGTCGCACAGGGTCGGAAACGACTGAAGCGACTTAGCAGCGGCAGCAGAGAGTGCAGGTTGATGGAACAGTACAGGGTACAGTTTGATCCCTGGTTGGGGAACAAAGATCCCACATGCCTTGTGACCAAAACACCAAAACATGAAAACACAGAAGCAATTTTTTAACAAATTCAATAAAGACTTTTTAAAAAAAGGTCCTATCCATAAAAAATGGCTTTTATGATTGAATGGCAAATAAATACTTAAATTTTTATTTCTTTGTATAACTGCATGCTCAGTCGCTTCAGTCATGTCCAATTCTTTGTGACCTCGTAGACTGTAGCCTGCCAGGCTCCTCAGTCCATGGGATTCTCCAGGCAAGAATACTGGAGTGGGTTGCCTTGCCCTTTTCTGGGGGATCTTCCCAACCCAGGGATCGAACCCGTGTCTCCTTTGGCTCTTGCATAGGCAGGCAGATTCGGCAGATTCTTTACCACCGAGCCACCAGGAGGCCCCGTTTGTATAATTAAGGGTTACTTTTTGTGACCTCCTAAGGGCATTCTTCGGAGAAGGCAATGGCACCCCACTCCAGTACTCTTGCCTGGAAAATCCCATGGATGGGGGAGCCTGGTGGGCTGCCGTCTATGGGGTCGCACAGAGTCGGACACGACTGAAGCGACTTAGCAGCAGTAGCAGCAAGGGTATTCTTAAGCATTTAAATTATTTTATATACAGAAACAAAAGTTACTAAGTTACTAGATTTTTCGGAAAGCTTTAATTCCATGTTCTATAATAAAAATCTCCTTTCACTCTCTCTGTACCTATTTCCACAATAGATCTTCCCTGAGCTCCTCTCCTAATTCCTATCTGGTGGTTAAGGGATAACAGTAGAGTCATAGTTTATGCAGGAGTGAGATTTTAAAGTCAGTGAACAGAAAACAAAATAGACAGTTCATTCTTAAAAATCTTTTTATTGGGTTTTACAGTTTTGCAGAAGTGCTGATTGCAGCTCCAAAGACACTTGAAAATTTCTCAAATTGCTTTTAAAGAATAGTCCACGTGAATTTCTGTGTACAAACCTGCACATATGCGTAACTATTAACATACACAGTCATCTTAAATATGTAATAAAGGCTATGTGACTGTATCTACATGCACTAGAATATAGAGGCACAAATGCTTGCACCATGAGAGGGCTCAGGGCAACTGAGGTTGATGGGTGAACAGTGGATTAATGTCATCTATTTTACTCTCACTTCCATACATAAGCTTATGGAGTGCATGGTGGGCAGAACATCCTGCATTATTAAAGTTTCTTTTTCCCCTTTGGCCACCCTTGCAACATATTTGAATTTTCAGATGTTAAATGCATGGCTGTTTCAGTTATGCTATGCTTCCTAATTATAGCATTTGATTCACTTCTTTCTCTTCTATACATTGTTGATTGACTTTTCCCCTTTATGGAAAGCAAAGCTAATGTACCCATCCAACCATTGGTTACTGAAGAGGAAGATTTCCTATTTTAGCCAAATGGATGCTTGCTCATACCCAGAATAGCAGACAGGTCACACTCTGCATTCAGCCTCTTCTGTCCCTTTTCTGACATCTGACTTCTGAAGAGCAGGGACCCAGGGAAAAGACGTTGACTTTTGAACTAGAGTTTCACTTTGCTCTTCCAGCTTTGTCTTCAGTCTTCTCCCTGCTCTGTGCCCTGGGACTTGCATCACCCACTTTCCCTTATGTGCAACTCCTGATTGTGTAAGTCCAATGGGAAGCACCAGCTAGAAACAGGAAGCTGGGGTGAGAGAGATATCTACCCCTCCTCACTCTGCTCAGCCTGCAGATGGTTAGAGATTGGGCTCTTCTCTGGAGATCTCTCCTCGGCTCTTACTAGGTCTCCTTACATGCTCTCTCTTCTTACTCTTTCTCACTCAAGGTGCTAATGGCTTCTTGCTAATAGTAGTCTTTTTTTCTTTAAAGCAAAGAGAGGCTATTGCAAGGGCCAAGCAATGAGAATAGGTGGCTTGTGCTCAGAAGACCTGAACTCCACTAATACTGGTCTTAAACTGTCATATCGCCCTCGTTTATTTCCCTTATCTCTGCCCACACTTTAAGTGGTTGCTTCTGTAAATTCTCATTTATCCTTTCTGAGTGACTTGTGGGAACCAAGGTCTCCCAGGAAGTTGAAGCTACATTGAAGTTGAAGCTTCAGTGAAACCAGTTTCCATGGAGGGAAAAAATGCCTCCCTGTTTTTTTCAAAATTATTTAGCAATTTAAAACGTAAAGTTATGCCAGGAACAATACAATGAATTGCCATGAATCTAAAGAAATTAAAGTATCAATATTGGTGAAATCTTGTTATTGTAAATCCTCTGAAGTATATGCCCATGGTGTTTTCAAGCTGAGAATCCAGGTCAGGACCTGCCTTGCTCCCAAGGAGGATAGATTTCAGTGTGAAATATACCATCTGGGGTGTTTTGAAAAGTAAATGTTGAAGTTGTGAGTGAGTGTGTCAGTGTGTGTTTGTCTCTGAGGGATGAATATTTGAAGTAGGCTATCAGGAATGATATGCTGACCAAGCTGAATTCTATTTAAGAATTGCTCTTTTCTGAGTCATTGGGAGTGCGTGGAGAGTGCCAGCTTTGGAATGGGGCAGGCCTGCATCTGAATCTTGACTATTTTATTCATTCCTTCTAAGAATTTGAAGGAGCCTTTGCAAGGGAATCTCCTGGATATAGAGACCCATTCTTTATGGGAAAACATGACCAAGATGGAATGCTGTATACGGTGTATCATGATGTGTAAGGGAGCATTCATTATACACAGGGATTATTGTTAAGCAGGGGAGATAGGGTATGCAGGCTGATAAAAATAATGCAAGGTTACATGCTATAAAGGTGGTGGGATCTTAAGAACTAGACCATTAAGGTTGCTGTCAAGGGAATAGAGGAAAGAATCTTAGAACCACATTTCTCAGCTGTCTTATCATGGAGATGAGGACATGGATCATGTCCTACGACACATCTTCCTGTACCTACGGTACAGATTCCAGCTCAGCCTGACTCCTGACTCCCACTTTGACCTCTCCACTGCATTGCCTCTTAGGTCATTCCTGCTCCAAGTGGCAGTTTTATTTTAGGTAAACTAGATCTCAGTACAGTTTCATTATTTTCCCCTTTCAGAATTTAGAAAGTCTCTTCTGTACATCTGTGTCTCTTTTTCTGTTTTGCATATAGGGTTATCGTTACCATCTTTCTAAATTCCATATATATGCATTAGTATACTGTATTGGTCTTTATCTTTCTGGCTTACTTCACTCTGTATAATGGGCTCCAGTTTCATCCATCTCATTAGAACTGATTCAAATAAATTCTTCTTAATGGCTGAGCAATATTCCATGGTGTATATGTACCACAGCTTCCTTATCCATTCGTCTGCTGATGGACATCTAGCTTGCTTCCATGTCCTGGCTTTTATAAACAGTGCTGCGATGAACATTGGGGTGCACGTGTCTCTTTCAGATCTGGTTTCCTCGGTGTGTATGTCCAGAAGTGGGATTGCTGGGTCATATGGCAGTTCTATTTCCAGTGTTTTAAGGAATCTCCACACTGTTCTCCATAGCGGCTGTACTAGTTTGCATTCCCACCAACAGTGTAAGAGGGTTCTCTTTTCTCCACACCCTCTCCAGCATTTATTGCTTATAGACTTTTGGATAGCAGCCATCCTGACTGGCGTGTAATGGTACCTCATTGTGGTTTTGATTTGCATTTCTCTGATAATGAGTGATGTTGAGCATCTTTTCATGTGTTTGTTAGCCATCTTTATGTCTTCTTTGGAGAAATGTCTGTTTAGTTCTTTGGCCCATTTTTTAACTCTGTGGGAGAAGGCGAGGGTGGGATGTTTCGAGAGAACAGCATCGAAACATGTATATTATTAAGGGTGAAACAGATCACCAGCCCAGGTGGGATGCATGAGACAAGTGCTCGGGGCTGGTACACTGGGAAGACCCAGAGGGAACGGGTGGAGAGGGCGGTGGGAGGGGGGGATCGGGGATGGGGAATACATGTAAATCCATGGCTGATTCATGTCAATATATGACAAAAACCACTACAATATTGTAAAGTAATTAGCCTCCAACTAATAAAAATAAATGGAAAAAAAAAAGTGAAGCCAAATTATCCTTACATTAAAAAAAAAAGAATTTAGAAAGAGACACATTGGGAAGACAGATAGGCAGACAGGTTTGCAGTTAGTATTGCCATGTCAAGATATTTTTCATGCTCTTCTGATCATGAAGGCTTGGTCTCTGTGCGCTGGTGCCAAATCAAATCTTGGAGACAGAGTTTTGGGTGAAGTAGAAAAGAGTAGCTTTATTGCTTTGCCAGGCAAAGGGGGACACAGTGGGCTTGTGCCTTCAGAACTGTGTGTCCCAACCCAGGAGAGTTTGATGAGGAGTTTCATAGCCATAGTTTAAAGGTGGGGTTTAGGGTATGTGCAGGGCCTCCACTCCTTTAATCTGGTCTCAGGTAATCTCTTGGTGAGCTTCTCTGATTCCTTTAATCTGGCCTCAGGCGTCTTCTCTGGAATGAAGAATGCTGACTTCTTCCATTTGTGGGGAGGGAGCCTGCTCTACTATAAAGAGCTAAAGGATATTGTTACATGTATCCCTTAAGGCAAACCAGGACCCTGCCCAGGAGGCTGCACTGTTGTTACTTGGCTGCTCCACCCTTATCTCTGCATCCCCTCCCTCCTCTGATTAGCAACTGTTTGGACCTGCCCTTTGGAACTCTGGGAAGTTCAGGGAGGTGGAACAGAAAAGCTCCTGTGTCCAGGAACCCAATAAGGTCCTGCTTGGTTTCATTTCCACTCACCGATTACAGGAGACAAAGATAGAGATTCTGGAATGCTTCTGAAGGACTCTCCCTTTGACCTAACTCATGTCAAGCTATTCTGAGTATTCTTTCTCACTGGACCTTGCCCTTGGGCTCTGTCCTGGGTGCATTTACCCAGCTGTAGCCAGAAGTCTGTTGTGTCAATTTAGTGAAAAATCCCCCACCCTTGATACCTGATCAAATTCCTCATCCTCCACTCTTCATATCTTATCACTCTTGCCTGCAGCAAAAATCCTATCAAGTCAGTTTAGCCAGAATCTCCCTAGCCCTGATATGTCTTTGTAATAATTTT
This sequence comes from Cervus elaphus, assembly GCF_910594005.1. Lineage (NCBI taxonomy): Eukaryota > Metazoa > Chordata > Mammalia > Artiodactyla > Cervidae > Cervus > Cervus elaphus. The sequence goes on from NC_057824.1 coordinate 37,078,239, forward strand.
TCATCCACTGACTTTTGCCCTGATACTTAGCTATAACTCTACTTGTCCTTGTTGTATTCAGATTTGAGCCTCATCTCTCTCCCTCTACAAGCCCCCTTTGCAGTAGTCCCCTGAAAAAAATCTGACTTATAGTTTTTAATGTGTCATAACACAATTTTTTCTATAGTGACTCTACCTGGGATTGAACTCCAGATGTACCATTTACTCTCTGCATGTTATTTTTATCTGCAAAATGAAAATAATAACAAGAACTACCTGTTGTGTTAGAATTAAAGAAAGATTCTATAAGTGTGTAAGAATTAAAGAAGTGAGATATATAGATATATATCTATGTCTGTAACCTATGACCTATGACAGTGCCTGGGTTTGGTAACTCAATTCTTTTTAGCTGTTACTATTTTCTACACTAGAATGTAAACTCCTAAAAGTAACTTTTAGTCACTTTGTTTTACTACTATATCTCCAGTGCTCAGGAAAGAGCCAGGCACACAGTAAACTTTCAACAATATTTGTTGATTGAATAAATTAATGAATGGGTTTTCTGATTTCAATTTTGGAAGGCACTTCCAAAGGTTCTTCACTTTGCCTGAGGTTACACAACAAAGCTATATCCTTTCCTCCATTTAATCAGCAACAGCAATTTAAGGATAAAGAGTATTTTAAGATACACTCAATCATTCTTTCATTTGACAAATATCTAATTGTAGCAAATGATAGAGCTAAAAAGATGACTAAGATCTGAGGAAGGGCATAGAAAGATTGCATGCCATGTACAGGTGGATTTCAAGAATCATCTTATTATTGCTGTTGCATTAAGGACACCACATTGGTTGGCAAGAGGTGAAGTTGGAGAAGGAGACAAGGATGATATCATGGATGACTTTGCAAAAAGTCTTAGATTGGTTCCACAGAAGCAGTACTTGAGGACAGGATTTAGGTGCAAGTGATTCATTAAGAAGTAATGATAAGAAAATCTGATAAGATAATGGGAGGAGCAGGGTAGAGAAGAGGGAGAAGCCATCTGTGGTATCCAGTGTCCAAGATGACCCCAGCAATTCTGCACTACCTGGTATCCTTTTTTGCTATCCCCTCCCGCATTGTACCAAGACTGATCTGGGTAACCAGTAGCTTCTAACAGAAGTGATGGCACAGCCCTTCTGAGATTAGGTTTCTGTTTTGGGTGCTCTCTCATTTACTTACCAGCTCCCTCCTTCTGTGGATCATTCGATTTGTGAGAAGAGAGCTGCCATATCTAGTAAACAGCCCTACAGAGAGGCCCATCTGGCAAGGAACTGAGACCTGCTGCCAACAGCCATGTGAGTGATCCTAGAAGCGTGCTCTCCACCCCCATCAGACAACTGCAGCACCAGCTGACAGTTTGGCTGCAGCCAGGTAAGCTGATCCCAGATTCCTGACCCTCAGATACTGCATGAGATAAATATTTGTTGTTTTAAACCATTAATTTAGGGGGAGGTGTTGTTAACACACAAGTATACCAAGTAGGTATGTGACATCAGGCAAAGGCCTAGACGTAACTCCATCCTGCAGAGGAGCTCTGGAGTGTAAGTTACACCTCAAAGTTGGCCTTTACTTGAAGCAAGGAAGTTGGGTTTCCCTACTCTTGTTTCAGTCAGTTGGTAAACTGCCCTGACACTTCTGACTCTCTCAACCTGTGGGCACAGAGGTTCCATTCATGCAGGGACAATCTTCCAGGGAGAGTCTAAGCTGTGGTCTTGAGGAGCAAAGCCTTTAGGAGCTGGTAGGAGGGATAGGTACTTAGAAAGCAGAAGAGAGTCAAGGGGAGTTGGGCTGAGCCCTGACAGTGTCCAGTATTGGGCCATTCCTGTCCTTGAACTTTGCCCTGTAGGTGATAAGGAGCCATCACAGAGTATGACACAGGATGTGATATAATTTATCTTCTGTTTTGGCTCTTATCACACTGGCAGCTAAAGAGGAAGGTGGCATTATGAAACTGTCATATAAAGATTTAGGGCAGAGATACCAAAGATGGGAAGAAAGTGATGAACACAAGAAACATTTGGAGGCAATGTCAGCAAAGAAAGTGATGGAGAATTAGGGCAAAGAAGAGGGAGAAATTATGGACGCCTGGACGCTTTCCAGGCTGTGAAATTCAGAGGGAGAGAGGAAGGCAGCAAATTTAAATAGTAGAGAAAGACTTTGAGCTTTTGAGCCTTCAGCTTTTTTGGCTGCCCTCCCCCACCCCTGCCCTTTTAGCATTCATATTTATTAAATATCTACTTCAAGAATGCTATGAGGGGGACTTCCCTGGTGATCCAGTGGTTAAAACTTCACCTTCCAATGCATGGGTTTCAAGTTCAATCTCATGCCTCAGAGCCCAAAAAACCAAAACATAAAACAGAAGCAGTACTGTAACAGATTCAATAAAAACTTTAAAAATGGTCCACATTAAAAAAAAAAAAAGATGTTGTGAGAATTATAGTAGTGATCTAGGCAGTTTTCCTTGTCCTGAATTCAAGGCAGGATCAGAGATATAAACTAGTAATTATAATACAACATGATAAGGACTACAGTTTTGGAAAATAAGTTTCCTAATCAATTGATTTTTTTTCAATGAAGGTTAAATACAACTCAATAGAGAATGACTAATGTTTTTCAATAAACAGTTCTGAAACAATGAAATGTTTATGTACAAAATAAAGAATCAAACAAATATGGGTTTCTTATGTCACCTTAATTATTTTTTCCGGTATAAATTTTTGCATATGAGGTTCCTAATGACACATGAATCAATTGATACAGACCAGGGAACCCTTCATTATATATTTCTAGATCTATTCTACATTGATATGTAAATTTCTTTCTATCTTATCTGGGCTTTAAAAGTCTTTTTTTTTTTTTAGTTTTCATTTTATTTTGGAGTGTAATTGAGTGTTGTGTTAGTTTCAGGTGTAACTGAATTATACAATTATACTTTTTCAAATTCTTTTCCCATTTAGATTATGACAGAATAATGAGCAGAGTTCCCTGTGCTGGAAAGCAGGTTCTTGTCAGTCATTTATTTTAGATACAGAAATGTATCTAAATACATTCAGTCCCAAACTCCCAATGTATCCCTGACCCCCACTCTTCCCCCCTGGTAACCAGAGTTTGTTCTCTAAGTCTGTCTGTTTCTATTTTATAAATAAGTTCATTTGTATAATTTTAAAAAGTATTCCACATATAAGCAATATCATATATTTGTCTTTCTTTTCTGACTGACTTCACTTAGTATGATCATCTCCAGGTCCATCCATGTTGCTGCAAATGGCATTATTTCATTCTTTTTAGTATGTAGCTGTCTAGTTTCCCAGCACCATTTATTGAAGAGATGTCTTTTCTCTATTATGTAGTCTTGCCTCTTTTGTCACAGATTAATTGACCATAGGTTCATGGGTTTATTACTGGGATTTCTATCTTGTTCCATTGATCTGTATTTCTGTTTTTGGTGCCAGTACCATATTGTTTTGATGACTGTAGTTTTGTAGTATAGTCTGAAGTCAGGAAGCCTGATTCCTCCAGCTTTGTTTTTCTTTCTCAAGATTGCTTTGGATATTTGGTGGTCTTTTCTGTCTCCATGCAAATTGAAAAAAAATTTTTTTTTGGTTCTCTGAAAAATGCTATCGGTAATTTGATGGAGATTTCTTTGACTCTGTAATTACCTTCAGCAGTATAATCACTATGAAAATATTGATTCCTTTAATCCAAAAACATGGTATATCTTTCCATCTGTTGGTGTCATATTTAATTTCTTCTAACAGCATCTTCTAGATTATATCTTCTAGACCATGATCAAGCAAGATTTATCCCAGGGATACAAGAAGTTTTCAACATCTACAAATCAACCAGTGTGATATACCACATCAAAAAATTGAATTATAAAAACCATACTATCATGTCAATAAGATGCAGAAAAAGCTTTTGGCAAAATTCAACACAACTGTCCAGAAAGTGGGTACAGAGGGTACATACCCCAACATAATAAAGGCCATATGTGACAGACCTACAGCTAACATCATACTCAATGGTGAAAAACTTAAAGCATTTCCGCTAAGATTAGGAACAAGACAAGGATGTCCACTCTTGCCACTTTTATTCAATATAGTTTTGGAAGTCTTAGCCACAATAATCAAAGAAGAAAAATAAATCAAATTGAAAAGGAAGAAATGAGACTGTCACTCTTTACAGGTGACTTGACACTATGAAGTAAATCCCCTACATGTGAAAGAATTCCATTCTGAGAGCACATTCATAAGTCCAATTGGTTTATAAGTCAAACAAAGTTAGCGTAGATACCCAACGAATACAATCTATTCCATAGTACTGTACTATAATAGATTTACAAAAGTACAGTAGTACCAGCTACATCACCACTGCTCCCAGACATGCTGCCCTTGAAATAAAGAGACTATACTACCATACTCCACAGAGTGCTGTACAGTAAAGTACATAACAGCACACCACTTGTCGAGGATGCTCATGAACTAGCTTACATGATTGGACATGCAAACATATGTTCACATCATTGAAAGTTCATAACTTGAAGGTTCTTATGTAGGGGACTTGCTGCACATAGAAAACCCTAAAGACACTACCAGGAAGCTACTGATAATCATCAATTAATTCAGTAATGTTGCAGGATACAAAATTAATGCACAGAAACTTGTTGCATTTCTACATGTTAACATCAAAAGATCAGAAAGAGAAATTAAAGAACGAATCCAATTTACCATTGCATCAAAAAGAATAAAATACCTAGGAATAAGTCTACCTAATGAGGGAAAAGATTTGTACTCTGAAAACTATGAGACTGGTGAAAGTAGTTTTATTTCATCCTTTCTTTCATGCTCTCTGTTTTCCTACTTATTTAGTTTTTCTCCTTTTTCTTGTGCTGATTCTTTCATTTCCATCTTTCTTTTCCCCATTAATTCCTTGGGTCTTTTAATACCTTGGGTAAAAGTTTCTCTGTGCCCTGCCTCTGTTTCTGTCTCCCCTGCCCTGCCACTTTTGCTGTGGCAATATTACTTAACCCTGCAGTACTGGTAGAAAGCTTCTCTACTGAAGAAAACTGTGCATGTGTCTGCACTGATATTTTCTGTGTTGGTTGGTTCCCCGAGAGGATGGTGCCTGAAATGCAGAATTTGATATTCAACAACACTGCTTGTGGGGCTCATGGTGTCCTGTATCTCTGGTGTGCAACTGACAAGGTGTTTCAGTTTCAGAGAACTGTCACTCCTACGTAGACATGCATGGTTCATAGTGATCACCATTAGTAATTGGTTTTTCCAGTTTCAAGTCCCCCTGGATTTTCAGGGGTGTACTTGTGCTCGTAGAAGCAAGCCAGATGCTCTTTCTCGTAATTGTCCTGGGGAAGCAAGATCATGACCAGCAATGGGTTTGGCAAAAAATACTGCTGAAACCAATAGATTCCCTAACAGGATCCCTACTTCATTCTTATTGCTTAGAGTGTCCTTAAATGTCCCAGTGTCCTTCTCCTTCCTATTTCCTCCTTGCTAATTTCTTCCCCACAATGTCCCAGCTATTTTATACAAGATGGTGAGTAAAGTTGGCAAGATGGAACCCAACACAGGCTCAGAGGTGAAGATGCCTTTAACCCCACTCCTTTAATTGCCTCCAATCTTTTTTTTTAAAGTCACATTGATTTCAGTTTTGTTTTGTTTTGTTCTTTTTGGCTGAACCACATGGCACACAGGATCTTAGTTCCCTGACCAGGGATTGAACCCATGCCTCCTGCTGTGGAAGCATGAAGTCTTAATCTCTGAACTACCAGGGAAGTCCCCTATCTTCAATCTTGAAATAACTTCTAAAAGCCACATGGGTAAAATACCATTTACAACTAATTCTGCTTGTTACTTGGTTTCTATTTAGGTCCAGATCTCAGTTTCCTCCCTTTTCCCTTTCCTCAGTCACAAGGGCTTGATTTTTCTCTTGTGGGTTTGATAAAGCAAAACCAAGAAGTTTATCTTCTGCCACAGGTAGTAAATAACAGCAGATGCTACTTTGGGCTAAAAGTATTCTTATTATAAATGTATGGAGATTCCTTAAAAAACTAGGAATAGAACTTATCATACAACCCAGCAAACCCACTACTGGGCATTACCCCGAGGAAACAAGAATTGAAAAAGACACTTGTACCTCAGTGTTCCTTGCAGCACTATTTACAATAGCTAGGACATGGAAGCAACCTGGATGAATGGATAAAGATGGCAGATGAGTGGATAAAGAAGTTGTGGTACATATACACAATGGAATATTACTCAGCTATGAAAAGGAATGCATTTGAGTCAGTTCTAATGAAGTGGATGAACCTAGAGCCTATTTTACAGAATGAAGTAAGTCAGAAAGAGAAGGACAAGTATCATACATTAACACATATATATGGAATCTAGAAAGATAGTACCAATGATCCTACAGGCAGGGCAGTAAAGGAGACACAGACATAAAGAACAGACTTTTGGACACAGTGGGAGAAGGAGAGGGTGGGATGATTTGAGAGAGTAGCGTTGAAACACATACATTGCTGCTGCTGCTGCTAAGTTGCTTCAGTCGTGTCCAACTCTGTGTGACCCCATAGATGGCAACCCACCAGGCTCCCCCGTCCCTGGGATTCTCCAGGCAAGAACACTGGAGTGGGTTGCCATTTCCTTCTCCAATGCATGAAAGTGAAAAGTGAAAGTGAAGTTGCTCAGTCGTGTCCGACTCTTAGCGACCCCATGGACCGCAGCCAGCAGGCTCCTCCGTCCATGGGATTTTCCAGGCATTACTGTATGTAAAATAGATAGCCAGTGGGAGTCTGATGTATGATGCAGGGAACCCAAAGTTGGTGCTCTTTGACAGCCTGGAAGGATGGGGTGGGGGAGGAGGTGGGAGGGTCACATGTATGCCTGTGGCTAATTCATGTTGATGTATGGCAGAGGCCACCACAGTATTGTAAAGTAATTATCTTCCAATTAAAATAAATAATTTTTTTTTTATTAAAAAGGAATCGTTGCAAACATCTTAAGCTAGGCTCTGGTTTAGGATGAACTTGGCAAACTGGTAGTTTCTTTTCTACATCAGCCTACCTGTGCCTCTGCTGCTCAGTCTGGGATCAGAGGGTGACTGAGCGTGGCAGACTGTGCTGCTCAGCTGGTGACCCAAGTAGTGTTCTCTAACTCACAATGTAGAGAATTTAACAATTTCTTTGAGCCGTGTTTAAAAGTGAACACAAAGGTGGCATCTGGGTCACTTGTTCATTGGTCAGTCTCAGTATGTGGTACCAGTGAGATGGAGTGGTGAGGTCAGCTTTTGGTTGGCCCTCAGGAAGCAAGAAAAGTTCCCTGATGCTATTTTAAACAATAGGTGATGTCACTGTGGTCAAAAAAAGCTTGCTTTTAAGTTTGCTAAATTACGAAGGTGTCAAGCATATCTCCTTAATCTCCATTTTTGCTTATCATTGAGACTTTAATATGTCTGAGCCACCAGGGAAGCTACTCTCCTATAATTTCTATTTGGCCCCTTTTCAAATATACTTCCTCTTCTTCACAATGCTTTATTTTTTCCAAAGTTTAGTCACTCATGACTGAAAGCTGATGCTATCTATTAGATCATAATTCAGCCTGAGTTGGTATCAGGTTCAGATTTCAGGATTTTATTATGTACAGTAGATCCAGGTCAAGGGTGTGTCCTCTAAATTTAAAGACTTAGAGAGACAAATCATCTGCCCTTTTGCACTTCTAATATATAATGGTAATCTAAGGATAAAATTACCGCAATAGGCAATTCAGTTAAAAAAACTATGTGTGGGGGACAGATACATATCAGCCACCACTCCATAACAATTCTGAATTCTAGCCAGGCAAATGTCAGTTCCTTGCACTCAGTCTTGTACTTTGGGGGTGGCTTCCCTGGTGACGCAGACAGTGAAGAATCTGCCTGCTACGTGGGAGACCTGGGTTTGATCCCTGGGTCAGGAAGATCCCCTGGAGAAACGAATGGCTTGTACATTGGGAGTTGTTCTGCATGGCTCTGGTATTCATATTCTGAGCTTCTGTTTCTACACTTTGAGTCAGTCTTCCTTGTTTTTCTTTTCTCAGCTTTATTGAGCTATAATTCACATATAATATAAGTTTAAGGTATATAAAGTAATGATTTGATATACAATATATTGCAAAATGATTATTCGATAAAGTTAACACATCCATCACCTCACATAGCAACAATTTTTGTGTGTGCAATGAGAGCTTTTAAGATCCACTCTTTTAGCAACTTCCAAATGTTCAGTGCTTCCCTGGTGGCTCAGCTGGTAAAGAATTTGCCTGCAGTGCTGAGACCTGGGTTTGATCCCTGGGTTGGGAAGATCCCCTGGAGAAGGGCAAGGCTATCCACTCCAGTATTCTGGCCTGGAGAATTCCATAGACTGTATATAGTCCATGGGGTCACAAAGAGTCAGACAGGACTGAATGACTTTCACTTTCACTTTCTTTCAAATGTGCAGTACAGTGTTGTTAACTATGCTATACATTATATCCCCAGAAGTTACTCATCTTAAAACTGGAAGTTTGTCCGCTTTGACTCCTACCTTCACCCATTCCCCACCCCGACTCCTATCTTTGCCAACCACCAATCTGCTCTCTACTTCTGCGTATTTAAAAAAATTTTTTTTAGATTCCACTTATAAGTGACACTGAGGCTTCCCCTGTGGCTCAATGGTAAAGAATCTGCCTGCAATGCAGGAGACGTGGGTTTAATCCCTGGTTTGGGAAGATCCTCTGGAGAAGGAAATGGCAACCCAATCTTGTATTCTTGCCTGGGAAATCCCATGGACAGAGTTGTTGGTGGCCTATGGTCCATGGAGTCACAAGAGTCGGACACAACTTAGTGACCAAACAATGAACAACAACAACAAAATAAATGAGATCGTACAGTATCTGTCCTTCTCTGTCAAACTTATTTCACTTGCTATAATACACTTAAGTTTCATCCATGTTGTCACAAATAGCAGTATTTCCTTCTTTTTATGGCTGAGTAAATGTGTGTGTGTATTCACATTTTCTTTATCCATTAATTTATCAATGGACACTTGGGTTGTTTCCATGTCTTAACTATTATAAATAATGCTGGAATGAACATGGGGTACAGATATCTCTTCATAATAGTGATTTCATTTCCTTCAGATATATACCCAGAAGTGAAACTGCAGGATCATGTGGTAGTCCTATTTTCAGTTTTTTTTGAACCCTCCATACTGTTTTTCCATACTAGCTTCATAATCTATATTCCCATCAGCTATGTACAGTGGTTCACTTGGGCCACACACTTCCCAGCACTTATCTCTTATTTTTTTGATAATAGTTATTCTAATAGGTATGAGTTGATATTATTGTGGGTTTGATTATCATTTCCCCGATAATTACTGATGTTGAGTACATTTAGTGTACCTGTTTGGCTATTTGAGTAACTTTGGAAAAATCTCAGCTGCTTTACCCATTTTTAATTGGATTATTTGATTGGTTTTTTGCTTTCTTTTGCTTTTGAGTTGTGTGAGTTCCTTGCTTACTTTGGGTATTAACTCTTGTGAAATAGATGCTTTGCAAGTATTTTCTCCCATTCATAGACTGTCTTTCTCTTTTGTTGATTGTTTCTTTTGCTGCTCAGAGCTTTCTAGTTTGATTTAGTAGCACTTGTTTGCTTCTCCTTTGGTTGCTAGTATACTTCGTGTCATATCCATAAAATCATTACTAAGATCAATGTCAAGGATTTTTCCTCTTCTGTTTTTTTTCTGTGGTTCAGGTCTGACATTTAAGCTTTTAATCCGTTTTGAGTTAACTTTGTGAGTGATTTATGATAAAGGCCCAGTTTCATTCTTTTACATGTGAACATCCAGTTTTTCCAAAACCATTTATTGAAGAGACTGTCTTTTCCCCATTGAATATTCTTAGTTTCCTTATCAAATGTTAGTTGACCATATATGCATGAGTTTATTTCTGGGTTCTTGATACTATTACATTGTGTTATAATTGATTTTATGTGTCTTTATGCCAGTATCATAGTGTTTTGATTACTTTATAGTTTTGTAATATAGTTTGAAATTAAGAAGTGTGATGCTTCTACACTTGTTCTTCTTTCTCAGGATCTTTCTTCCTTTTCTGTGAGTACTGGTTCATGTTTTCAATTGAGGAAACCACTTAACCTGATTCTTTCCTATAAAAGATTGAGGGGCTAATGTCCTTTTTAAATGTGCTCTCACTGACTTTTCAGTTACATCTAGTACAATTCCTTTAGAAATGTGAAGAAATTCCTTTATATCTGTTCCACTACCAAAAGGCACATGACAAATCTGTTTAAAATAAGTCTTTTTCTACCTTGAGCTTCCTATGAGGTTGCTGTGGGAAGACATCCCTCGGTTTCTCAGAAATCTTACTGTTTAATGGAGACAATTTCCCAGACATCTTCTAAAGATTCTTGGAAAGTTTATTGTCAATCTGAAAGGGTTTATGACCTTTTATAACTCAACAACAACAGTAACAAAACAAAGCAAAACAAAAGCTAATTTAAAACTGAGCAAAGAATTTGAACAGACAGTTCTTCAAAAATGTATGCAAATGGCCAACACATACATTAAATGTTGCCCAGTGTTACTGCTCATAAGAAAATGCCAACCCAAACCACAATGAGACATCATCATACACCTGTTAGAATGGCTATCATCAAAAAGATAAGCATTAACAAGTACTGGCGTGGATATGGAAAAAAGTGAACCTTGTATACTGTTGATGGAAAGATAAAATGGTAATTTGAGAAACAGTATGGAGTGTCCTTAAAAAATTAAAAATTGACTTATCAGATAATCTGGCAATCTCACTTCTGGGTATATATCCAAAAGAATTCAAAGCAGACTTTTGAACAGATATTAGCAGACCCATGTTCATCGCAGAGTTATTGACAATAGTCAGGAAGTGGAAGCAGCTCAGATGTTCACAGACAGATGAATGGATAAAGAAAATATAGAATATCTGTACAATGGTATATCACACAGCCTTTAAAAAGGGAAATTGTCTCACATGCTACAATATGAATGAGCCGTAAGGACATTATGCAAAGTGAAATAACCCAGTCACAGAAGAACAAAAACTATATGATTCTTCCCATACAAATTATCTGAAATCCTCAAAATCATAGAGACAGAAAGCAGAAAGGTGATTGCTATGGACTTGAGGAGGGGAAATTCATGTTTAATAAGTATTTCAGTTTTACACGATGAAAACATTCTAGAGCTCTGTTGTACAACAATATGATCTGTACACTTAAAAGTGGTTAAAATGGTAAATTTATTGTTTTTTGTTTAAACCACAATAAAAAATGACATAGCCATTTAAGTTTTCTCATGATTATGGGTCAAGAATTCAGGCAAGGCACAGCTGGAGATCTTTATCAATTGTAGTCAGATATCAGCATGGTGCTGTGGGGCTTCCCGGGGTGCTAGTGGTTAAGAACCTGCCTGCCAATGCAGGAGACATGGGAGACGTGAGTTCGATCCCTGAGTTGGGAAGATCTCCTGGAGAAGGAAATGGCAACCCACTGTAGTATTTTGCCTGAAAAATATGCCTGAAAAATTCCGTGGACAGAATCTGGCAAGCTACAGTACAAAGTCTTGCAAAGAATTGGACACCACTGAGCAGGAGCATGCGTCAGCAGTCACGCCGCATTTCTTCTGCCACATTGCTTGTTACATGTGAGTTACCAGTCTGCCTAGACTCAAGAGAAAGGGCTACAGATCCAGCCTCTGAATGGAAAGGTTGCCCAAGAATATGCATTTATATATGTAAGCATATGTAAAATATAAGATATATGGATATATCTTAGGACATATCTTAAAACTGATATATTATCTAAGCTTTGAACACATGATCTCACCACCCAAATTACAAGATAGAATATTTCCCTAAAAACTGATAGACAGTGAGCTGTGCAGAAGATAATTCTCAGCTCAGGAACCTGAACAATTCTCTGTTTAGATACCCAAGTGATTGCGTCCGGTCCCATCACTTCATGGCAAATAGATGGGGAAACAGTGGAAACAGTGACAGACTTTATTTTCTTAATCTCCAAAATCACTGCAGATGGTGACTGCAGCCATGAAATTAAAAGACGCTTGCTCCTTGGAAGAAAAGCAATGACAAACCTAGACAGTGTATCAAAAAACAAAGACGTTATTTTGCCTACAAAGGTGTGTATAGTCAAAGCTGTGGTTTTTCCCATAGTCATGTATGAATGTGAGAGTTGGATCAAAGGAAGCTGAGCGCCTAAGAATTGATGCTTTTGAACTGTGATGTTGGAGAAGACTCTTCAGAGTCCCTTGGACTGCAAGGACATCCAACCAGTCCATCCTAAAGGAAATCGGCCCTGAATGTTTATTGGAAGTACCGAAGCTGAAGCTCCAGTACTTTGGCCACCTGATGAGAAGAACTGACTTATTAGAAAAGACCCTGGTGCTGGGAAAGATTGAAGGCAAGAGGAGAAGGGGACAACAGAGGATGAGATGGTTGGATAGCATCACTGACTCATGAGTGGATATGAGTTTCAGCAAGCTCCAAGAGTTGGTGATGGACAGGGAAGCTTGGCCGTGCTGCAGTCCATGGGGTCACTGATTCGGACATGACTGAGTGAGTGAACTGAACTGAGATAGCCAAAGGACTATCCCAAAATTGGCAAGCATTTTTTTTTACAAATGGCCAGATTGTAGATACTTTAGGCTTTGTGGGCCATATGGTCTCTGTTGTAAGTCCTTAACTCTGCTGTTACAGTACAAAACCAGCATAGACCAAACATAAATGATCATGACTGTGTTTCAATAAAACTTTATCTATAAAAACAGGCAGTGAGCCAAATTTGGCCCACAGATAGCAGTTTTCTGACTCCCTGGACTAGACCATTCTAGTTCTTTACTGTGGTTCTTTACTGTGCTCCTGACTAGCCATGTAGAAGGCGGTACTCAGGGACAGATACCTAAAAGTGATGCTGATATTGACATATCTGGCATTAGGTATCTTTAGACCCTTTCTCTCCTGACCTCTGATGGGGGCTGAGAGTCTGAAGCTACTTATATGTTTCCTTTAATGATGAAAGTGCCAGCTGGGAGTTCATAAAAAAATCCATTTATATAAAAATACAACTTCTCTTGGCACATTTGAAGATGCAGCAATGCAGATTCTTTATGAAAGCACAGTGATTGGTCAGTCTTTGCTTGTGGACTGCAAAGCCACAGCCTATCAGCAAGTCCTTCATGAATTTTTTGGAAGTCATCCTTAACAGAGAGAATGAAACAAATTCATGACCGGGGTTTTAATTCTGGGGAAAAAGATTTTGTTAGATTAAGGAGGTTCCTCCATCTCAAGAGATAGTCAGGGAAACCAGAAAATTATCAGAATAGCAACTTTCAATGAGGACCAAATTGGAAACCCAGCATTAAGATTTAAGGTACAATAAAAGCTGATAGGAAGATTAGGCTATCTCACTATCAGAAGAACATTAGAGGAATCAATGATCTCTGACTGAGGACCGAATTCATCACACATCACTTTATGGTCAGTGCCTTTGCCAGGTTAGGAATCTGTGTTCATACAAAGGAGAGAGAATAGCATTTAACTTAATGTCATGGTCCTTTGTCTGTTCTATCTGAACTTCCATGTTGAATCAGTTCCATTTATTTATATGGTCTCTGGAACTGTGTTTTAAGAGAATAAGTGTTCTCTTTTATATGATTCTACTCAAAGGCTAAACTGTAATGTGAAACAGCTATCATGTCACCGAATGGTTGTACATTATTTTGGCTCAGAGTTACATTTTCTCTCTCTCTTTCTTTTTTTTTTTTTTGTTGAATTTCTATCTAGGAACATATGGATGGGATTGCTGCCATGTAAGAAGCCAGTCTTCTTGCTACAGTCCTGTCTGCCTTTCTCTTCTATTCCTTTTATGTCTTGTAACCACAGGGGTTTGCCCATACAGGGGTTTGATCATGACTGTGACTGTCCAGCATGCAGACAAAGATCAACTACTGATACCAGTGACATATTTCAAAGACTCAAAAATGTGCTGAGCTTCTGAAGATGGGTAATGACTTCCAGAGTGTGGCAGAGAGAAAAGACTCTGTTACCAAGTGCACAGGTGATCTGTTTTCAAAGTCTGTTCTAGTAACAGACTTACTAGTAAGTGTGTGCGCCATCCATCAGCTTATCCAATCTCTCCAAGACTCAATTTCTTTACCTGTAAAATGGAGGTGATTACGCATACTACGCAGAGTTCTTGTGAAGAATGCTTTTAATAAAATGAAGTGCTTGATGCAGTGCCACGCACAGTATATTTCCTCAGTGAACACTGTGATAGATATGATTAATATTTAGTGTATATTCATTTCTTCCTCCCATCCAGATCCCTATGGGGCTGTGTACTTGATGCCTCATTAAAGTTGTGTTTTGCCAAATGACTTGCTTTGGCTTGAGGACTACAGATGGAAATGATAGCATATGAATTGTGAGCCTGGGCTCATCTTTAAGAGCGTTATGTGTTTCTGCTTGCTCCTCAGGTAGCCACTATTCTTCCCAGGTAGCCTGTGCCCCAGAAGTGGGAGCAGAGCTACGTCAGATGAGTTGAGTCAGACCTGAAATCAAGAACTAGATTCTAAAACTAGATTCTGCACTAGAGTGCAGCTGAAGACAACTGAACTCCAGCTGACCTGCAGACACATGAGTGAGAAATAATTCCCTATTAAGGAATTCCATTGATATTTTATAGTTGTGTGTTATGCCAAAATAGTTAACTGCTGCAACCAAGAACAGATTAATCAAACACACAATGAGCCCTCAGCCCAGGCATGAGAGACTCAGCAAAGCTAGTTCTCAAATTCACTTTGCCAGAAACTCATTCTACTATCTTTGAGTCACGCATTTTGTCTCTCTGACTCTGGTGTCTTCTAATGTGAGGATATCATACTCATCTTAGATGGCCTGATATAGTAGCTACAAACTTTCCATATCTATAGAATTACTGTCCTATGAACATAGACTAATCTGTAGTATTTGTTCAGAAACAAGAACATTGAATGGGGCTATGATTGAAATCAGCAAAATAACAAAAGACATGGATGAATCGAACAGGGTCTGGTTCCTAAATTCCTGGCACAGTGTAGATTCTGAGAGATTTGGAAGAATGAGACTTAAGGCCAATGACAAGAGCTACTTTTGTAACTGAAAGAAACTTTTGGTACTCCTTACAAAGTTATCTCAAATTGTAAACTTTTAGCTTCAAGAATGTTAAGAGTTCTGGTATTATGGATGAATTCTGCCAGCTAACACAGTGTTTGTTTTTTTTTTTTTTTTTTTTAATGAATTACTTGTCAACATGTAAAAATGGGAGAGTTTACATAAGAATCCATGTACATAAAAATTTGACTTACTTTGAAATATACAAGGATCTGGCAGTGCAGACCCTGTATTAAAGCTCAGGAAAAAACATTTGGAGCTAAGTAAGTTTAGTTTTTTTGATAGAATTTAAACTTTCTCTTTCACTTCAGTAACCCCCTGACCTGCATCACTTGTTTGTCCAAAAGTCCTTTGAGTTTACAATCCTTGGCTTTTATTAACTCAATGACTGAACCTAAATAAATATAAATAATTTAGTATGTAAAAATCATTATTAATAGTTTCAGATTGCTGTCATGAAAAGTAACTGAATCCTTCCCCAAGGATCTTTCTGTCTCCATCTTAAAGCAACTCAGAGACTTATTTTTCTATACCCTTAAGAGAAATAAAGTTAGCTGAGGGTCTTCTTTCAGTTGTTGGAAGTAGGATGGGCAATTTCATGTAAAAAACTGAGCCTATTGTTTTATTTACTAACTTGTTCTTTCTCCTCTGTTCCATGTTTTGGTAAATGGTACCATTGCCTACGAAATACAAACTCCTCAAGTCAGTGGTCTCCAAAATGTAGCTCTGTCTTCCCTCTTCAATCTTATCTCTTACTGCCCTTTACCCCATACAGTGAGTCATAATCACTCTGACATAGTTGTCGAAACAAACTCCTCACATATGTGATTATTTCTTTCTTTCTGGTTTCCTTGCCTCCTTCCTTCTACCTTCTACTGCTATCCAGAAAAGTTCTACTCATATATGAAATCTCAGCTCAAAAATTACCTTTTCCTTGAAGTCTTTTCTGGTTCTCCATAGCCGTAAGTCTGATTTAATTGTATCACTCCCTCCTCACTGCTCCCATAGCTATTTCTAACTTTGTCTGTTAGAAGATTTACTCTGATGACCATAATTAGTTGTTTCTCTGCTGTGTTACTGACTTCTGGAAGATACGTTTAGGTTTCATTAATTGTTGTAGCTCCACCATCCATCACAATGCTGGAAGTGATGTAGGTGAGAGTAAATGGTTGCTTAAAGAAGGAATGAATGAATATAAATGGATCTTTCTGTGTCCCCTCAGTGAGGTAAGACCCAGAAAATAATACAGGGATCTTAGCAGAGGCTTACAAATACCAGTGTTCATTTCATCCTGTCCCATTAAACAGTCTAGCTGACCCCCACCCACACAGCTAAGCCTCTGTTGTTCTTTCTTGGATCTTTAACTGTCTTAAGTTTTGCTTTCCATTTTCTGCTGCTCACTTCGTGTGTGTTTTTTTTTAATCTTTAATTTTTTGAAACTTTTAATTTAGTTTTGGTGTATAATTGATGAACAATGTTGTGATGGTTTTAGGTGGAAAGTGAAGGGACTCAGCCATACATATGCGTGTATCCATTCTCCCCCAGACTCCCTCCCATCCAGGCTGCTGCATAACACAGAGCAGAGTTCCCTGTGCTATACAGTAGGTCCTGGTTGGTTATCCATTTTAAATATATCTGCTGCTCATTTTAGATTCTCCACTTAACTTTAACTTTCCAAACTGGAATTGTTGGGGGAGCTTTCAAATATTAATGATTAGATTTCATCCACAAAGGTTTTGATGTAACTGGTCTAGCAGAAGATTGGGTATTGGTATTCTAACATGTAGCCAAGGTTGAGAGTTTCTATTCTAGGTCTTGAGTTGGTACTTCCAATTACATAACACAAGAAGTTATCCTCACATTTTCAGTGGCTCTGTAGTTTCCAGCTTGTTCAAGTCAATACTAACTGGCTTCCCTGTATGAAAGAGGAATTGATCTCCAGTGGCCTTGGCCTGCATCAGCTGGAAGCAGCATTCTGGTTCCTGGCCAGATACTGAGGTCGGGCAGTAACCATGAGGGCGCTAGAGCTGTGGTCAGTGACAAGGTCCTGGCCCTTTGGCTTTGAAGGAGTGAATTCCCATAAAAAGGGAAAGTGGTGAAATAACAGAAGTGTTTATTAGGGGGGAAAGAATTCAGTAGGTCTGGATAGACACATGGGCAGAGAGAGTCCTGCCTTCATGGTAGTTTAAATCACTTATATGGGGCATTTCTTCTGGGTTTCCTTTGGCCAGTCATTTTGATTTGCCTGGTTCTGAGTCCATATTTGATTTATCTCAGAATCCTCCTGTGGGTGTGTGCCCATCTCTAGGCCAAGATGGATTCCAGGAAAGAGGCCTATGGTTAGCTTGACATCACTCCCTCTTTGGCCTCCAAAGGGCTTTTATAGTCAGAAAGGTCTCCATGACTTTGAGAATGAGAACTGTGTGGTGTCTTATCTTCTATCTGGGCAGGGCTTAACCTCTCCAGTTACCCTGCTGTTACAGAGTTTCCATCCACAGGGGATGAACTTCGGCTGTTAGTTCTGGGGCTCATCTAGCTCCTGCCTCAGAATCAGATGTGGGAGTTAAAACTAAAACATTCATATGGTCTCTCCATGATCCTTTAGTTATTCATGTTCCTTTTTTGATTTATAAAATAAACTTGGCCTCTGCAGGAATGTAAGCATCTCTTCATACCTTTTTTTCCTTTCTCCTCTGTTTTGGTTCTGGGACATGAAAACCATGGTTCTGATCTCAGGTGGCTTGAAGCAGGCCTTTGGTTCCCGGCCAGACATTGAGGTCAAGCTGCAGCAGTGGGAACACCAAATCCTAGCCACTAGACCAGTGGTCAGTGACAAGGCCCTGGCTCTTCAGCTCTGCTGAGAAGAATTCCCACAAAGACAGGAACTTGTGAAACAAGTAAAGTACATATTAGGAGGAAAAAGAGTACAGTATGTGTGGACAGACACAAGGGTAGGCTCAGAGAGAGAGTCGCACCCTCATGGCAGTTTGCATCACTTACATGGGGCATTTCTTCCTGGTTTTCCTTTGACCAAATATTTTGATTTGCCTGGTTCATAGGCCATGTATAGTACATCTCAGGATCCTCCCCTGTGTGCACACAGATCCCTTAGCCAAGATGGATTCCCCTGAAGAGGTCTGTGGGTAGCTTGGCATCAGTCAGCATCATTCCCCTTTTGACCTCTGAGGTGCCTTCCTGTTCATATGTAGTAGGGGAGGTCTCCTGACTTCAAGAAATAGAAAAATGTGTGGTCTCTTGTCTTCTATCTGGAGAGAGCCCAGCCTCCTCTCTTAATTGTCCTGCAGGGGATGAATCTCCAATTGCTTTAACTTGGGGACCCATCTACCTCCTGCTTCAGTTCTGTTGTCCTTTCTGGTTTTTCTCTCAGCATTTGCCTCATTTCACTGAAAAACAGGAACATTTCACTCAACATCAAGCTAATACGCTAAGAGAGTTTTTAGTATCCAGGATGAAGCCAGGATGAATCTTGAAATCAGCTCTCTGTTGGAACATAATCAGCATGATCCAACCCAAATCCAGCTGGAAACTTAACCAGTGGCAACATTATTATTTTTTGTTGTTATTACTATGGTAATGCTTCTAGAGGTGCATCAGACACCATGGGAGACTGCAATAGAGGCTGTGGTCCTGTCAGTCTGGCCATTCTGAGGATTTTAAAGATGCCTTGAGTGAACTCAGAAGATGGAATTCAGAGAACAAGATAGATAGGAGTATAATAAACCATTTCCAGCTTTTGTTTCTGAACAGAAAATATCAATGAGGAGGCTGAAAGCAAGAATGTGACTTCTTGAGGTGCCCAGTTAACACCCATAGAGCATCTGAAACCCCAGAGGAATCTGGCTTGGTTCCATAGAATGAGCCAGAGATCCTAGTCTATGGCATAGTGTCTGGAGCCAAATTGAAGCAGCACCGTGGGAGTTTGGGAACAATCCCAGGAACTTGGCAGCCTGAGCAAACTCAATGACCTTCTTGAAACTGACAGCTCACTCTGGCTGTTCATCCCTCTCTTCTCAGTCTTCTATCTCCCTTGCACTTGCAAAGCTGGAAAGGACAGTTTGAAAATTTATTGTCTGGATGTAAGACCTCCCAGATTGCATTCTTACTGGGCCCAACATAAATGGAGAAAACAATACAAATGCTACTGTGGGTCAAGAGTACTAAGTCAACTCACAGGAGAGATTGGGACTGAAGCGCTCTATAGTTATCTATTTTTTGAAAATCTTTTTTCACAGGGGTCATGCGTTCCATGGACAGTAGCCAGGTTCCTCTGTCTGTGGGATTTTACAGGCAAGAATACTGGAGTGAGTTGCCGTTTCCACCTCCAGGAGATCTTCTCAACCAGGGACTGAACCTCTTGCATCTCCTGCATTGGGAGGCGGATTCTTTACCACTGAGCCATCTGGAAGCCTAAGTTTGGTAAAATTGGGTTACTAGTAAAGGGTACCAGAATATGCCACCTCAAAATATGCCTCTTTGGCATATGGATTATTTTGAGCTAAAGGCCATTGAGAGCCAGCAGATGCAAGGAAAGCTCTAAAAACTGGGCACAAGTTTTCCTTTTGTAAAGGAAATTTCCATTTACAAAGGAAATTTCCGTTTGTAGAGAGGGCTCTCATTCTTCTAGTAAGAAGAGATCTTACAACAACTCATCCCTGGAGATGGCACCAACTTAATTTGCATGACAAATCTCATCAAATGAGACTTGTTTGCCATGCTTTCCCTGGTCACCTTCCCATCTCTTCTCAGGAGCTCCAAACTCTTTCTCCTTTGTTTAGCTTAAGATAGTATAGAGCCCAAATTCCAACCACCGTTTTGCACTGTTCATCACTGAGTGCCCCCAACAATTCCCCTGTTAGTAAATCTCTCTTTGTTTTTTCTCTTGTTGATCTGCCTTTTGCCAGTCTAATTTATAGGATCCCAGCCAGAGAACCTAAGATGGGTGGGGAGAATGTGTGTGTCCTTTCCTTTCCCCCCCCCCGTCCTCTACACCATCAAGGATGAGAGCTGCATTGTGTGTTCCCATAATTTCCCAGGGTTAAAATGCAAAGTTCTACTATTTACAGTATCTAGGACATAGAAGCAACCTAGAACAGATGAATGGATAAAGAAGATGTGATACATATACACAATGGAATATTACTCAGCCATAAAAAAGAATGAATTTGAGTCAGCTCTAGGGAGATGGATGAACTTAAGAGCCTGTTATACAGAGTTAAGTAAGTCAGAAAGATAAAAATATATATATAGTATATTAACACATATATATGGAATCCAGAAAAATGGCCTTGGTGAACCTATTTGCAGAGAAGGAGTGGAGAGGCAGGTATAGAGAATAGACTTGTGGACACAGTACAGGGAAGACAGAGTGGGGCGGATGGAGAAAGGATCGTCCACATATATACACTACCATGTGTAAAATAGATCGCTGGTGAGAAGTTGCCGTATAATCCAGCAAGCCCAGGCTGGCACTCTGTGATGACTCAGAGGGGTGGGGTGGGGGCAGGGGAGGGAGGTGACGTATGTACAGTTATGGCTGAATTGTGTTGTTGTACGGCAGAAATCAACACAACATTGTAAAGTAAATTTTCCTCCAATTAAAACATGAATAAATAAAATGGAAATTTCTCAGAAATTGTAGAATAGTCCAAAGCCAGAGAAAGTGGAGAAGCCAAAAGCCGTCTTGTAGATCAATGTCCAGAATGTGAGGTGAGGCATTAATTAGTAAATTGCTTTATTTAGCAAGGAGTTCAGAGGCAAAGAAATGGAAGTAAATGCAAACAGTTAAGAATTACACTAGCTAAGAATTACACTAGATTCTAAATTCCTCCGGAGCAAGGAGTGTGTACTGTTTGCCATTGTGTTCCCAGTCCCTGGTGCAGTGCCTGGAAAATTTGTTTATGTAACAACTAACTTAATGATCAATGGTTTTAAAAGGAAAGGGGTTAGAAGTTAAGAGAAACATTATCTCCTGTTCGTGACTTTTTAAATGAGCTGGCTGAAGCTTATTCAGTGGTTGTTTTGACTGCACTTCAAGGGCTCAGAGTGGAGCAAAAACATTCAATTTTTTTTTTATCTCCGGCTGGTTTCCAGGTACTATGCAAGGCATGAGTGATGCAAAAATAAAAAAAAGACACCGTGTTCTCCCCTGAGAAGCTCAAAGTGTCACAAAATAAATGACATCCTCACCCTCCATTTAATGATAAGTAGTTTTCCGTGTAAAGAGAAGGAGAACGAATTCCAAGTGGATAGACTCTTACCTGCTAGTGATCTGGGGTGGCCTTGGCTTGCAGTGACTTGAAGCAGAGTTTTGGTTTCCGGCCAGAGATTGAGGCCGGGTCGTGGTGTTGAGGGCACCAAATCCTAACCACTAGAGCAGTGATTAGTGACACAGCCCTGACCCCTTGGCTTTGGAGAAAAGAATTCTCACAGAGACAAAAGGCAGTGAAACAAGTAAACTGTTTATTAGGAGGAAAAAGGAGTATAGTTCATGTGTCTAAACACAGAGCTGGGCTCAGGGAGGGAGCTGCTGAGTTGCACCCTCGTGGCGTTTGAATTTCATGGGACATTTCTTCCGGTTTTCTTTGGTCAGTCATTTGATTTGCCTGGTTCTGAGTCTGTATTTGGTGTATCTCAGGTTCCTCCCTGTGTTTGTTTGCATCTCTTAGCAAGAGATGGATTCTAGTGAAGAGGCTTATGGGTAGGTTGACATCACTTTCTATGAGGTGATGCCCATTCTGTTTTTGACTCTCAAAGAGCCTTTCTGCACGTGTACAGTTGGGGAGGTCTCCTTAACTTCGAGGATGAGAAGTATGTGGTCTTTCATCTCTTATCTGAGCAAGGCTCAGACTCTTCCATCCTCCTCCTTTTATGGAGTTTCTGTCACAGGGAAGAAACTGCTCAGCCTGGGGCCCATCTGTCTCCTGCCCTAGGGACCCAGCTGTAACTTTCCTAAGGTAATTGCATGAAGTTAAGAGTATAAGATGTGTAGGAGAAAGTGGTGATGATGTTTGTAAAGTAGTTCAAATTAATGGTGATGAACAGACATTAATGGATTTTAAGTAATCTTAAGTTTTTATAAGAAATAATCTGTGTACACATATGGAGAATGAAATGAAAAGGTTGACACTGCAGACAGAAAGACCAATTGTGAAACAGAGTCTAGGAAAGGATGAGACCAAGAACTAATATCCAGAGATGGCAGGGAGCAAGACATAAGATAAAATTTGATAGCAGTTTAGGAGTTGAAGTCAAGAACATTTGGTGACCATCTAAGATGTGGAAGAAATCAAACCTTACCGTGACATTTCTAACTTTGGAAATTAAGTGGATGGTGATGTTATTAGTTCAAGTTCAGAATGTAAGAAGGTGAGTACTTTATTAAGACAATGAGTTCATTTTGGTAGTGGTAAAATACCTGTAGACATCCGCATGGACTTGTCCTGTGTGAGTCTGGAACTCAGTAGAGGGGGGCAGGCATTGGCTTCCTTGGGACTTGGACTTTTTCTAAGTACATTGCTCCATGAAGGAGAAAATTACTCCTGAACTCTGTTCAACTGCCCCTAAATTGAAATTTACTCTCCTCATGAATATCCTCCAATTTTCCCTCAGTTAATTCCCCCAATTTTTGTTTTTTTCTATAAATCGAGGTTTGAATTATAGACTGAAACTCCAAGTGCTCATTCTATTTGTCAAGGGCCATGTTAGGCTTACTATATTTTTCATACCCTTCACCCAGAGGCAGTTCCTGACTCTGTATACTATTCAACAGTTATCCACTGCTCAAATTTGTTCTCTCTCCTTTCTCTCTTCTCAGTGACTCCTCAGCTGCCATATTTTGACCGCGTCCCCAGTCACTGAACTAAGACTTTCCAAGGTCACCAAAGAACTCCTGGTTGCTGAATGTAATGTTGTTATTCAGTCACTCAGTCATGTCTGACTCTTTGCAACCATATGGACTGCAGCACGCCAGGCTTCCCTGTCCATCACCATCTCCTGGAGCCTGCTCAAACTTATGGCCATTGAGTCAGTCAACCATTTCCTCTTCTGATGTCCCCTTGTCCTCCTGTCTTCAATCTTCCCCAGTATCAGGGTCTTTTCCAGTGGGTCGGTTCGTCACATCAGATGGCCAAAGTATTTGAGCCTCAGCTTCAGCATCAGTCTTTCTAATGAATATTCAGGATTGATTTCCTTTAGGATTGACTGGCTTGATCTCCTTGCAGTCCAAGAGACTCTCAAGAGTCTTTTTCAACACCACAGTCCAAAAACATTAATTCTTCAGGCTCAGCCTTCTTTATCATCCAGTGCTCACATCCACACATGACTATTGGAAAAACCATAGCTTTGACTGAAGGGACCTTTGTCATCAAAGTGATGTCTGTGCTTTTTAATACACTCTCTAGGTTTGTCATAGCTGTTTTTCCTAGGAGCAAACATCTTTTAAATTCATGGCTGCAGTCACCATCTGCAGTGATTTTGGAGCCCTAGAAAATGAAATCTGACACTGTTTCCACATTTTCCCCGTCTATTTGCCATGCAGTGATAGGACTGGATGCCATGATATTTGTTTTTTAAATGTTGAGTTTTAAGCCAGCTTTTCCACTCTCCTCTTTTACCTTCATCAAGAGGCTCTTTAGTTCCTCTCACTTTCTGGCAGTAAAGTGGTATCATCAGCATATCTGAGGCTGTTGACATTTCCTCCTGACAGTCTTGATTCCAGCTTGTGATTCATCCAGCTCAGCATTTCACATGATGTACTCTGCATATAAATTAAATAAACAAAGTGACAATGTGCAGCCTTGTTGTACTCTTTTCCTAATTTTGAACCACTCTGTTGTTCTCTGTCCAGTTCTAACTGTTGCTTCTTGTCCTGCATACGTTTCTCAGGAGGCAGGTAATATGGTCTGGTATTTCCATCTCATTAAGAATATTCCACAGTTTTTTGTGATCCACACATTCTTTTCTATATTATAAATATAATGTAAGCATTAAAAAAGTAATAGTGGAGTTGATTTTGCTAGATTGGGGGATATTAGGGAGAGGCCAAGAAAAGATGGATGGTGTCTATTTTATCTCCCAAACCTACTTATTAGGATACAAGCCAGGTTGTATGAAGGAGGCAGCACCACCTCAGTCTCACTCTTGGTTACCACAAGAGGAAGAGTTTTGTAAAATATGACACTATTATCCAGTTGACAGTTGCTTAAACCAGCATTGGAAGTTTCCTGAATTGAGTCAATCAAAGTCCCTGAGGTCCCTGAGGACTTGGAGCTGAGATCATAAGAGTGAAAGTGAAAGTTGCTCAGTTGTGTCCGACTCTTTGCGACTCCATGGGCTATACAGTTCATGGAATTCTCCAGGCCAGATACTGGAGTGGGTAGCCTTTCCTTTCTCCAGGGGATCTTCTGGACCCAGGTCTTCCATATTGCAGGCGGATTCTTTACCATCTGAGCCACCAAGGAAAGGCAAGGAAACCAAGGAATATTAGAGAGACTATAATTTTCTGGTCTAAATAGGCAACTTCGTTGAGTCAAAGAAATGCTCATTTAGGATAAGATATTGGTGACCTGTTTTCTGCTATATGAACTGGAAAACAGAAACGGAAGGGTGGACTGTGACTTTAAAAACAACCCCTTGTATACAAATGCCAACTAAAAATTGACACAGGTGGCAGAGTGGTAAAGAATCCACCTGCCGATGCAGGAGCCACAGGAGATTTGGGTTTGATCACTGGGTCAGGAAGATCCCCTGGAACAGGAAATGGCAACCCTCTCCAGTATTCTTGCCTGGAAAATTCCTTTACAGAGGAGACTGGTGGGCTACAGACCATGAGGTCACAAAGAGTCAGACATGTTTGAGCATACACACACAACAATAACATCTACCTCTATTCAGATTAAATCATGAGCCCCTGCAGCTTCCAACCTGCAATACACCCTGAAAGGAATTCAGAGTGTTCAGGAATGAGGCACTCTGTACTCTGGGAAAAACCAGCAGAATAGGACTTCAGATAGATATTTTCAGGAGAAGATTTTATGAGCTCAATTCTTACATTTCATCATGTCTAGATGAGCACTAAAATCATTAATGGTGACATCTGCTCCTTGTGGCTAGCAGTAACCTTTATGAGACCAGCAGCAGCCTTCTGCAAAAATGTATGTTTGCTTCCATGTACCCACCTCACCAAACTCACATAGGTACTGACATTTCCCCCCACGTCTTCAGAGTAGTTCCTTAGAGCTATCTAAAATGCTATTTCCCAGGCTATAGTCCTCATTTAAGTCCCCCCAAAAGCTTAATTCACAGCTCTCACATTGTGCTTTTTTTTTTAATCAATGCAGAGGAGGAGAGGAGAGGGATGGAGAGAGAGAGAGAGTTATAACAATGTGTGCTGCTGGTTCTAGTTGCAGTTTTGTTCCTAGTGGCTGTAGGATTCCCTAACACCCTTGTGGAAAACTCTCCTTTTCAAATAAGCTAGATTGATTGTGAACATACAATTGTATATTTTTTTTATCAGATATCACAATTCTGTAGCTTTTTTTTTTTTTTTAAATTAAGCAATATAATTTAGCCAACTTTCCAGGTCAATAAGTATAAATCTACAAGGGCTGTATTTTATTTTTTATAAACATACCATAATTTATTTAAAAAGTTCCTTTTTTTCTAATCAGTATTAATTTTCCCAATATGCTCATTCCCACAATGAACATCATTGAATATAATTTTTAAAAAATATTTGTGCAATTATCTTCTTATCATAAACTCTTTAAAGTCAGATTGAAGATATTTTCATTGAAAATTAGTTACACATTGTCATACTTCCCTCTCTCAAATTATATTACTTTGCAGTTCCTTTAAAAGTGATTGCAAGATACTGTTTCTCCAAAATTACTACCAGCACTAGATTTTGTAAATAGCTTCAGTATTTGTAATCTGGTGGAAAAGTTCATGTTACATTTTAAACTTTGAACCTATGTGATCACCAGTGAAAGTGGACATCACATGATTATCAGTGATTGGTATTTCTTATTTTGTGAGTTGCCTTTTGACCATATTTGATTTGGGAGTTTATATTTTAATGTTGATTTGTAAGCATCTTTACATATGAGAACTCTGTTATCTGAGTTGCAACATTTTTTCCCACTTTGTAATGTTTTTCCTTTGATTTTTGATCTTGTATTTATATATACTGAAAGCGTGAAGGCATTTTTAAAGCCTCTGTAGTCAAATTTCTCAACTTTTAATCTTTTCCTGGATTTCCTGCTTATGAAATGAAAGGCAATAGCTTTCACCCATATTTTATTCTGGGACTTTTATTTTTTATTTTTCAAATATTTGAACCACCCTAGTTTCTAACTTTTTGGATTTTCCACCCACAACCATTTGTCCCTGAAATTCTTTCATTCTATCTCTATAATATCTTTGGAATGTATCCCCTTGTTCCACCTCCAACTTCCTTACATTGGCCAAGAACTCATTATTTTTGGCCTACATTATTGCAACAATCTCTTAACTAGTCTCCCTGCTTCCAACCTGAGAATTCTAAAATTCAATCCCAGATGTTGGCAGAGCAGTTTTTCAAAAGCACTCCTGGGGAACTTCCAGGAAAGATTTTGATTTGAGCATAGTCATTTAATTTTTTTTTTCTGCAAAATTTCCATGGAAGATGCTAGCTGAAGCAGTTTGAACTATGCTACAGTTTTCAGAGTGCCACTCTGGCCATATTTTTTAGTTTCTCAGAATTAGATTAAAATCCCACCAGGATCCCATGCTTCAGAAAAGTAGGAGGTTTGGTGTTGACTTGTATTGCATCTTCTGACTTAAGACCTAAAACACTGCTGACCATTTAAGGAGCCCTCAGAGCAAGAGGGATTTCTAAGAGTTTAATAATATTCCCTTCATGACAAAGAAATTTACCAAATATTTGCGAACTCCTTTGCATTTCCAAGCTTTCTTGCAGTTAGGTTTGGGCCATGTGATTGGTTTTTGTCAACAGGCTGTGAAGAAATGTGAGACGTGTCATGTCCAATGAGAAGCTGCAAGAGCCAACATATGGTTACTCTATTTTATTTTTTCCCTCTGCCATAAAATTGTCCAGATAGAAGCATTCTATTCATCCCCTGACGGATAATGAAGATGATGTGGATTAGAACTGCAGTTAACTCACAAGGAACTTGAAACAGGAGTAAGGATCAAATCACTGAGATTTTGACATCTTTTTCTTCTGAAGCATAACTCAACCATATTTCTAAGAGACGGCAGAAACTGTAAGTCCTCTTAAAGTTTAAGCTCTGAACAAAGCTCTGTCTAGGATCTCAGTTTTATCCTTGAGATGATCTTTACCCTGAGGCCATTTCTTTTATTGAGATCTTTTTGCTGTCTTGACAGTCTAGGAATGAGAAATAGTTTTGTTTTTTAATTTATGGGTCCTGGCCCCTTTGTATTGGATTGGCCAATAACTTCACTTGGGTTTTTGCATATAATGTAACAGAAAAATCCAAACAAACTTTTTGGCCAACCCAATATTTCCTCCAAATTGTTATTGAAAATGAAAACTAAAGAGTTCCTTTTTTGGATCATCTCTTTCTGTTTGCACTTTATTGTGTGTAGCTAAATAAAATCAACCAGTAGTTTCAACATTCTTCCTGGGATGCTTCTAAGCTGAAACAATAAATTTATTACATACAGTACAGTGTCACTTCTATATTGTTAATCAAAGAATTCCCAGACAAGCTTAGATTCAAAACAGGAGGAAATGGATTGGGGAAGGTGTCAAAGAATTTGTGGTTATCTTTCATCTGCCATAATTCTCTCTCTGGCCACAAATAACATTCCTCTCACATGAAAAACACGCTTATTCTCTTCTAACACCTCCCAAGTCCCACCTCATTTTGGCATTGACTCAAATTCCAAGTTGTTGTCATTTAAATCATGTCCTGGTATAGATGAGGCTCTTTGAATTTGGTCATGAGTATGTTTTCTCTTGACCTGAAGACCTACACGTTAAAAAGCTAAGCTATCTATCTCCTAAATATACTACCTATCTAAATATACTATCCTAAATATATACCTATAGTATATACTATACTATCTATCTCCTAAATATGCGATAGAAAGACACAGAAGACACTAAAGGGGTGAAATTGGGGTACACACAACAGTTGTTTGTCTAAAGCAATTCTGAAATACATCCAGGAAGGTGTTGTTAGTACCTTGATTTGGGCCCAAGTTTTACTTCCCAGTAGTGATTTTCCACCCTTGTGGCAGAAAACGAAGAAGAACTAAAGAGCCTCTTGATGAAAGTGAAAAAGGAGAGTAGAAAAGTTGGCTAAAAACTCAACATTCAGAAAACTAAGATCCTGGCATCCAGTCTCATCACTTCATGGCAAATAGATGGGGAAATAATGGAAACAGTGAGACATTCTTTTCTTGGGCTCCAATATCATGGCAGATGGTGACTGCAGCCATGAAATTAAAAGACACTTGCTCCTTGGAAGAAAAGCTATGACCAACCCAGACAGCATATTAAAAATTTCATGGAGACATTACTTTACCAACAAAAGTCCATCTAGTCAAAGCTATGGTTTTTCCAGTACTCATGTATGGATGTGAGAGTTGGACTATAAAGAAAGCTGAGCGCCAAAGAATTGATGCTTTTGAACTGTGGTGTTGGAGAAGACTCTTGAGAGTCCCTTGGTCTGCAAGGAAATCCAACCAGTCAATTCTAAAGGAAATCAGTCCTGAATATTCATTGGAAGGACTGATGTTGAAGCTGAAACTGCAATACTTTGGCCACCTGATGTGAGGAACTGACTCATTAGAAAAGACCCTGATGCTGGGAAAGATTGAAGACAGGAGGAGAAGAGAACGACAGAGGATGAGATGGTTGGATGGCATCACCGACTCGATGGATTCAAACTCAAAGTTTGAGTAAGCTTTGGAAGTTGGTGATGGACAGGGAAGCCTGGTGTGCTGCAGTCCATGGGGTTGCAAAGAGTCAGACGTGACTGAGTGACTGAATTGAACTGAATGATTTTCCACGGTTCTTGGTTGTACCATCTAAGACCATTCCTTTCCATAAGAAATTGATCAGGTACACAATTGAGTAGACTTCTCAGCCTTCTTCTGGAAAGTTGGAGGCTCATAATTTTATGCTATTTTGTCCCTTTTGTAAGTTGCCAGTACTTCCACAAATTTAATTATCTTAAATATTATGTGAGTTTCCTATAAATTGTACTAGGCTTTACTCCATTAGACAAAAACAACACTCACAAATCTCTTCGTGATGGGCTCTCTTTGGCTTCATTTTAAAGTCACAGTGCTGTGAAACAACATTTTAAAGATGTTTAGAAGCCTTTATGCTTAGTTGAGAGTCTGCAAGACATGCCTGTCTTGTTTTCTTAGTATTAGGAAAGGATCTGGGTCTCATCCTTGAGATGATCTTTACCTTGAGACCATTTCTTGTATTGAGACCATTTTGCTGTCTTGAGACTTGGAATGAGAAACAGTTTTGTTGAACCTATGAGTCCTGGCTCACTTATATTTCCTCTAAATTATTATTGAAATTGAAAGCTAAACGAGTTCACCTCTTTCCGTTTGTCATTTTTTTTATACATAGCTGAAGAAAATCAACTGGCAATTTCAACATTATTCCTGGAAATCTGTTTTCCACATTACCCCAGGCAACAATGTTGTCATACTTTTCACCATTAAAAAGAATATATATCCTTTTCACTCCAGTCTCTAATAACAAGTTATTTACTTGCCTTCAAGGAGTCAACTTCACAAAGACTCCCTGAGACTCTTCCAGTTCTTATCTACATCTTAGTTCAAAAGACAATGTCACGTATCTTAGTGAGTCTTTTTTTTTTTTTTGGTTCTGGTGTTGTTAATGACAACACCCCATTGCAAATATCAGTTTATGATCTGATCTTTTATTGTTCTATTACCAACCACTACAAATCTTTCAGGCATAAAGCAAAAACAAGCTTATTATGATCATACTTATTTGGGTATGGGGTTCAATTAAGGTAAAACAGGGACCATTATTATTTGTCTTTGCTGTAAATGCAGAAATAGATAATTAATGAAGTTCTTCTGGCCTTACTCACAGTAATATGTGGGGCAGAAAACTTTTAGTCCATCAGTTTAGGGATTAAGATGTAGAGATCTTGGGCTTTGTGAATAATGTCATGATTGAATGGGACTTTCAGGCAACCTTCTTCAGAGTGTGTGTGTATATATATAGAAGGAAAGGAAGTGAATATCCATGAAAAGAAGGTGGACTGTGGAGCATAGTTTTATATTTACAATATTTGCTGTTCCTTCCTCTGGGAAAGGATTGTACTTCTCCATTCCACTGATACCTGATAGACTATATAACTTTCCTTGGCCATGAAATACAAGTAGAATTGAGGTGTGCTGTTGTGCACAGGAATTTTACTGTTACTTTGAATCCTTGCCTTCTATCTCTTCCCTCTGCTTTGAGAGTGGCATGTCCTTGATGAGTGTTGTTTCTTCAGCCTTGGACTTGGAGTGAAAAAAATGTACAGCAGCTGATTCATGATGGACATGTAATGTGAGCTAGAAATCAACCTTTGTTGCTAGAAGCCATTGAAATTTCAGGACCACTTGTTATTGCAGCATTACTTAACCTAAGCTGACTCATATTGGAGAAGGAAATGTCAACCACTCTAGTATTCTTGCCTGAGAAATCCCATGGTCAGAGGAGTCTGGTGGGCTACAGACCATGAGGGTCACAAAAGTTGGATGCAGCTTAGTGACTAAACCACTATCACCATTTTAAAATTAATTAATAAATTTTTTTTTTTTTTTTTGAAATTTACAAGATTTAATTTCTAATGCAGTAAATATTGATAGATATAGCTCACATAAGCAAAACTCTTTGAGGTCCTCAGTAATTTTTGAGTGTAAAGGGATCCTGGGGGCTTCACAGGTGGCTCAGTGGTAAAGAATCTGCCAATGCAGGAGACTCAGGAGACTCAGGTTCGATTCCTGAGTCAAGAATATCCTTGGAAGGAGGAAATGACAACCCATTCCAGTGTTCTTGCCAGAAAAACCCCATGAACAAAGAGCCTGGCAGGCTACAGTCCATGAGGTCGAAAAGAGTAAGATACAACTGAGTGACTGAACACATAGGCATGCTGACTCATACATTGACCCTCCGGTTTTCTCTTTTCTGTTGCAGCAGTCATAGAGACTGTCTGCCTGCCACGATTCCCTGTGTAACTATGGGGAGAAAAGACCTATGTGGACTTTCATCAAATTTGTAATAGAAACAATAACTCAACATTTTTTTCCATTAGCCTCTGAGATATCAGAAGGTGAAGGTAAAGATGTTAGTCATTCAGTTGTGTCCGACTCTCAGGGACCACATGGACTGTAGCCCACTAGGCTCCTCTCTCCATGGAAATCTCCAGGCAAGAATACTGGAGAGAGTTGCCATTCTCTTCTCCAGGCGATCTTCCTGACCCAGGGATTGAACTCGAGCTCTTCTGCAATCCTGGCAGATTCTTTACCAGTTGAACCACCAGAGATATGAAAATTATGCTTTTAAAAAACTGCAATGTAAACAAGCCTATTCTGACTAATACAAATTTTTTCTGAGTATTGATCCTATTTTGAAATATTTGATATTTGTTCATTGTGGATTTTTGCACTCATTTATTGCATTAAAATAATGTTCATCTTGATTACTGAGTTTTGAGGAGCACCCTTAAATTTTGCTCTGATGTGAGTGTCTCACTTTCTTCTCCTTAATCATGGCTCTGCCCTGAGGTGATGCACATGAATACAATTTTATTCTTGAAGGTCACATGACTTGACCTTATCATCTATTATTACCACAAAGCTTTAAGTCCTGAGACATTCTGATCAGAGTGTTACAGCATTATTGGAAGCATAAGGACATGGAATTTTATAGACAGAGAGCATCTTAGGGATAAAATATCCTAATCTTTCTGTTGGAGAAAAGGAAACTGAAAACTCAAAGGGATAAAATAATTTGACCAAAGACACATAGCTGATAAATTATAGATCTTGTATCCAAACTTATTCTCTTTTGCCTCAAGTTTAGCATTCATTTTGCTACAATAAAAAAAGCTAACTGATTCTAGATCCTTTTATTCACAAAAAGAAATCATCTCCTTGTTAAATTTCATTTGGGTGTTCTGGGATAAAATGTTGAGAAATAATAAAAATCTGGAGTTCCTTTCCTGTAACTCCAGAGTGTGATTTTACTTCAGTTTAGTCTATAAATTGACATGGATTATGAGGTTGTATGGTATTTAGCTTTATGATAATTACCTATTTGAATAGCTGATAAGAGTTAATTTATCCTGAAGACAACTAGAAATAAAAGAATAATTGGGTTATAAAATTAAAGCAATAACATCTGTAGTTTCTACTACATTGAGCATATTTGATGTAGAGAATATTTCAGTTAGGCTGAAAAAAACCTGTGAATGCTTTTTCATCCTTATATTCTTCTTCAAAAGATAAAAAGGCCTAGCACCCTCAAAAAATAATCAAAACCAGGAAACTTTCTTAGCCTCTGGATAGTTCACATTTCTTTAGAGAAAAGTATGTACTCTTGACCTTAAGTACTTTTACACGACCTGTCATTGCTGAAGTGAAATACGTGGTCAGCTTTCTGTAAGTTTAGTTTAGTATAAATGGGCACTCTCTGCATGATTGATGGCTTTACTTAAATCAGATAGTCATGGATTCCAGTCAGTTCCATTGATAACTCTCTGTGACTCTGGGTGAGTTATTTAACCTCTCTGAGACTCAGCTTTCTTTCTTATATTCTCTCATGACTTAAAAAAATTGAATTTTAGTTGATGTACAGTATTGTGTTAAGCCAACTTTTTCACTCTCCTCTTTCACTTTAATCAAGAGGCTCTTTAATTCTTCTTCACTTTTTGCCGTAAGGGTGGTGTTATCTGCATATCTGAAGTAATTGATATTTCTCCCAGAAATCTTGATTCCAGCTTGTGTTTCTATATATACACAAGCAAATGTGTGTATGCTTATATACATAAAAATGTATATATGTATACATATATTTATATTTATATATATGTACACACACATACCACATCTTTTTAATCTATTCATCTGTTGATGAACACTTGTTTTCTTTTATGTCTTGACTATTGTAAATAATGCTACTGTGAATATTGGCGTGCATGTGTCTGCTTGTGAGACTGGATTAGGAAGGGACTGAGTAGCCCAGGTCACACTCTTTTATTTATCAAGCTAGCTCAGGGATCATCTGAAACAGGTGACTAGGAAGAATGGCATGTCCTGAAAAGCATGAATGATATGGTATGACTCAAACACAGATGCTCCCATATAGGGCTTCCCTGGCAGCTCAGATGGTAAAAAATCTGCCTGCAATGCAGGAGACCCAGGTTTGATCCCTGGGTCGGGAAGATCCCCTGGAGAAGGGAATGGCAACCCACTCCAGTATTCTTGCCTTGGAGATTTCCATGAACAGAGGATCCTGGTGGGCTACAGTTCGTGGGGTTGCAAAGAGTTGGACATGACTGAAGCGACTTTCACATAAATACAGAAACCACAAACACGCTGTGCAGTAAAACGAGCTCAGCGAGTGATGTGGGGAAAAGTGCATGTAGGGGAAAGATCAGAGGAGGCATATCTGTTATTCTAAGGGGTTTTGTTATTCTCAGGGTTATATTCTAAGGATATAAACCAGTGGATGATAGAGAATATTAGCAATGTCAACATGTTGTAGTGTTAGAAAGATTTACCCAGTGGTGGTGAGATAGATTACAAAAAGAGTAGGCATGGTTGTCATTTTCTTTGAATGACAGGCTTTCATCTGATAAGGTTTCTCTACAGTATTGCCTAAGATAAGTTGAGGGTTGAGTAATCTACTCAAGTCCCCTTAGAATGCAAGGAAAGACTTTCTGTTCTCAGATAGAATCCTGGAGAAGGCCGTCACAGTGGTTGGCATATTCATTCCCCTTTTTGTGATTGTAATTAGGAAGTACTTGGATTCCAAGGATTGGATTGGATTACCCGCAAAGACAACTTTTAGCTTCATAAAAACTACTTCCTTAAATTTCTTCTCATTCAGCTACCATGACTGAATTTGCAGTTTTCAGAATGTAAAATCCATTAGGTTCCCTAGACAAAAGTGAAGCATTCCCATTCCCTGACTATTTACAGTAACAAACACTCTTTAGTCCTTCATAACCTCTTTTGAAAGCTCCTGTCTATGTTTGCTACATTGTCTGTTTTTCGCTCAAGCACAAAATCAAATTGGCCAGACAGTTTTATATGCTTTTGATGAAGAACTTCCAGTATCAGACTCATCACATAGTATCTACCTTCAGAGGGGCTACGTTGTGGACTAATTCCTGAGAGCATAGCGTATATTAATAATACAGCCACTGCTGACGAGCATTTTGCCTAGTAACACAGAACTTTTCTAAAATGACCCATAAACACACAAACTATTTCTGCATATAGTGTCTTCCTCATCTTTTCCTGCTCCCCAGAGTCTGTGCATGAAAGAGAATACTGTCTTAAAATGCAATAACTTTCTGTGACACTTTATTATCCTAATAGCCATAAAATTACCAAATACCGCATCTTCTATTTTCCTGCATGTAGCTAGGGAAACAAATTCATGTGCACATCTTGCTTCAGAAAACAAAACAGACTAAAGGTCAGAAGTTACCCTTTTGTTTTAGTTTGTCACTGTTTCATTTGAGATTTACCCTGTTTTCACTCTCTCCATTTCTGACCCACAGCATCAAAATGTAAAGATGGTGAATAACTAGAACTGGAAAAATTCAGATGTATTAGACGATATGCAGAAAAGGGCTGACATTTTTAATCTCCCTGGAAGGAGGGTTTGGGGGTTTACACATTCTATATTCCCATTTTTAACAACCCATGTTGATACCAAATTGAAATTACCAGGACTTAATCACTCTTAAAAGCTCTTAATGGATCCTCATTGCCTTTAACAGTATTCTGGACTCAGTCAATCTTTTCAGTTTCAGCTCTTTCAACCATGAGCCATTTGACCTCAACTCTTGATTACTTATCCTTGCAACACCCCTGTGATTTCAGGCCCATATACCTTTCTACCATCCATTTCTTCTGCTTGAAATACTTTTCAACTTAGTCCTTTAGGGCTAGACTAAAAGCAGAAACATCACTTTGCCAATAAAAGTTCATATAGTCAAAGCTATGGTTTTTCCAGTAGTCATGTACAGATATGAGAGTTGAACCATGAAGGAGACTGAGCACTGAAGAATTGATGCTTTTGAATTGTGATGCTGGAAAAGATTCTTGAGAGTCCCTAGGACTGCAAGGAGATCAAACCAGTCAATCCTAAAGGAAATCCACCCTGAATATTCATCGGCAGGACTGATGATGAAGTTGAAACTCCAAGACTTTGGCCATCTGATAGGAAAAGCTAAACTACTGAAAAAGACCTCAATGCTGAAAAAGATTGGTGATAGGAGAAAAAGGGTGAGACAGAGGATAAAATGGTTGGATGGCATCACCAACTCAATGGACATGAGTTTGAACAAACTCCAGGAGACAGTGAAGGACAGGAAAGTCTGGGGTGTTGCAGTCAATGGGGTCACAAAGAGTTAGACACGACTTAGTGACTGAACAACAATGAATAAACTCTAGGGCAGGAGTTTTTATCTACAGTGTCAGGCCCAGTGTTTGATGGATAATAGATGCTCAATAAATGTTTATTTACTGACTGCCTGATTCAGGTCAAAAATTCATTCTCCAGAGATAAACCCACATGCCTATGGTCACCTAATCTATGAGAAAGGAGGCAAAAATGTACAGTGGAGAAAAGACAACCTCTTCAATAAATGGTGCTGGGAAAACTGTACAGCCACTTGTAAAAGAATGAAACTAGAATACTCTGTAACACCATACACAAAAATAAACTCAAAATGGATTAAAGACCTAAATGTAACATCAGACACTACAAAACTCTTCAAGGGAAATGTAGGCAGAACACTCTTTGACATAAATCAGAGCAAGGCATTTTTTGATCCACAACCTAGAGTAATAAAAATCAAAACAAAAATGAACAAATGGAACCTCTCGTTAAACTTAAAAGTTTTTGCACTAGCAAAAGAAAACAAAAAGAAAATGAAAAGACAACCCTCAGAATGGGAGAAAATATTTGCAAATGAAGGAACTGACAAGGGAATAACCTCCAAAATATACAAACAACTCATGTAGTTTAGTATCAAGAAAAACAATGACCTAATCAAAAAATGGTTGAATGACCTACATAGACATCTCTCTAAAAACATACAGGTGGTCAACAAACACATGAAAAGATGCTCAGCATCACTAATCATTAGAGATATGTAAATCAAAATTACAATGAGATATTGCCTCACACCAATCAGAGTGGTCATCATCAAAAAGTCTACAAATAATAAATGCAGAAAAGGTGGGATTGTAAATTCCACACTGTTGGTGTGAATGTAAATTGGTACAGCCACTATGGAGAACAGTATAGAGGTTCCTTAAAAAACTAAAAATAGAGCCCAGCAATCCCACTCCTGGGCACATAGCTGAAGAAAATCATAATTCAAAAGGATGAGTGCACCCTGATGTTCATTGCAGCACTATGGCAATAGCTAAGACATGGAAGCAGCCTAAATGTCCATCAACAGAGGCATGGATAAAGAAGATGTGATAATGCGATAATATGCAGTATTACTCAGCCATGAAAAAGAACAAAAGAGTGCCATTTGCTGAGACATGGATGGACCGAGAGACTGTTATACAGACTGAAGTAAGTCAGAAAGAGAAAGACGAATATCATATAATATCACTTATATGTGGAATTGAGAAAAATAGTACAGATGAACTTATCAGCAAAGCAGAAATAGAGTCACAGATGTAGAGAACAAGCTTATGGTTGCCAAGCAGGGGAATGGGAGAGATGGGACGAATTGGGAGATTGGGACTGACTTACATACATTACTATGTGTAAAATAAATGACTAATGAAAACCTACTTCAGTGATCTGTGGTGACCTAAATGGGGAGGAAATCTAAGAAAGAGAGTGGATATATGTGTGTGTGTAACTGATTCACTTTGCTCATAGCAGTAACTAACACAACCCTGCAAAGCAACTATACTCCAATAACAATTTAAAAAATTATCTCTTTCTTCCTGAATTATGCCTTTTGACAGTCTTTCTGTGAGTGCCCAGAAGGGCCTATGAAAAAGTGAAAGTGAAAATATCTCATTTGTGTCTGACTCTTTGTGACCCCATGGACTGTAGCCTGCCAGGCTCCTTTGTCCATGGAAACCTCCAGGCCAGAATACCAGAGTGGGTAGCCTATCCCTTCTCCAGTGGATCTTCCTGACTCAGGAATTGAACTGGGGTTCAATGCTCTCCTCCAGGTGATCTTTCCCACTCAGGGATCAAACTGAAGTCTCTTGCTTTGCAGGCAGATTCTTTACCAAATGAATTACAAAGGAAGGATCTATAGGCAGTATATTAATTTAATCATTGGTATTTGAAAATACCTTTATTTTTCCTTTACATTTAGCCAAGTATGAAATTATAGGTTATAGTTATTTTCCTCTAGCACTGTGAAGATACATTACTCCATTGTTCTCTGGCATTAATAGTTGTGGATGAAAAGTCTGCTGACAATGTAATTGCCATTCCTCTGTGGGTAATCTGTTTCCTCTGGTGACTTAAAGGCCATTATTTTTTGATGTCCTTAAATTTCCCTAGGATGTGTCTGGATGAACATTCATTTTCACATAGTTTACTTGGATTTGGTGCATTTTTCAGCAAATCTGGAAAATTCTCAGCCATCATGTTTTTAAATATTTCTACTCTGCTATTCACTTTATTCTATACTTAAAATTTTTCTGTTAGATGTATTTTAGAGACTATCAATTTATTCTCTATGTTCCTTAATTATTGTTCAATGGAAAAATATTTTTATCTGTCTGCATCTTATAGTACTCTAATAGTACTTTCAATTCACCAATTCTTGCTAATTATATCAGTCTAGAGTTTATATCAGGGCTTCCCTGGTGGCTCAGGGGTAAAGAATCTGCCTGCAGCACAGGAGACTTGGGTTCAGTCCCTGAGCCAGAAAGATCACCTAGAGGAGGGCATGGCAAACCACTGCGGTAATCCTGCCTAGAGATTTCCATGGACAGAGGAGCCTGGTGGGCTGCAGTTCTTGGGATAGCAAAGAGTCAGACATGACTGAGCGATTAACGCTTTCACTTTCACATACACACACACATATATCCCACATATTCTTTTTTTCTGTTTAAAATTCAGACTTTTAATGGTGACAAATACAAAGCCTTATTATGAAAAAAGTAAAGATATAAATCTAGTTTGAGGAAAAGACTTGAACTTGCTTAAGAGTGTATAGTGTTTTAAAATAATCCTTGGAAATTCAGAATTGCCATTTCCAAGTGACTATAAAATTCAGATTTATACAAATGTCAAGTTATGATCTACCTTTTCAATTTCTTTAGTGAAATGTGATAAACAAAATACTTTATTTTAATGTACTTGTGTTTATTCATAGTTTCCTTTATATTTAGTAATTTCTCTATATTGGTTAAGAAACTCCTCACTACCTAGTGAGACTTTCTTTTATATTGATCCTAAGAGATTGAATAGCTTTGCCTTTTACATTTTTAGACTATTTCTAATTTTGTATATGTGGTAAAAAAACTAAATTAAATTTATTTTCTTGCAGTTTCAGATGTGTGCGTGTGTGTGTCCATGTGTGTCTGTATGTGTACACCAATAAAACTGCTCATCTTATGCACTTTGGTGCATCCCAACTCATCTGTTTTCCCCCAACAGTGCGCTGGAACCTCTGCTCTTGAAACCTAGACTTTTGCAAAGGCTCTCTTATCTGTGGGTGATTATCTAAGATGGTGTTTACGGGGGGCTCACGGGCTGAAACTGAGAGGGGCTGGAGCCAACTCAGGGCCCACAGCAGGTCCATAGCCAGGACCAAGGTCTACCTGCACATTATCCCACACATGTGGGTACAGCTCCTCTCAGGTCCTATATGATGCTGAATCTCACAGCTCCATAAAGGTACTTCTGGCCATGGATGGCTACTGCATTTTTGTTGTTGTTTGGGAGAGAGGGGGACAAAAATGAGGGGCTTCTTATGCCACCACGATGCTGATACCACCCTCTGGAACATTATTTTAACATTAACTTCAGGTTATCCTATTATCTGCTTATTGTTATTTTTATTAATCACCACTCTGTTGATTGTTCATTGTGGACTCTATAGGATCTCTTTCTTAATATTAGATCTCACTGAATACTTCATTATTTTGTGTTATTGTCTCATCTGCAGTGAAAAGCTTTTTTGCTCTCCTCTTTCTCTCTGGGTTCACTCCTCTCTACTTCCAGGTTTGAGCTGGCTCTCCACAACCCCTGGTCCAGAACTGGGTTTTCTCTTGTTGAATTAAGGTACATGTTGATCATACTGGACTAACACAGATGCCTCTGTTGAGCCACTGGGCTGCTTATCCAAGTTTTGGAGAGAGGCTGTGTTTACTCCTTCCTGACTGCCTCACTCTCTCATTGTAGTAAGTCTCAGCTTTTCCAGCTTTCTTTCAGAGGTGGGAAAAGAGAGTCTATCTGCCTCACTGAAGCAGTAATCTTGGCTCTTGTCCCCTTCCTGTCGTGGGGGATGTTTAGTCTCCATCTTCTCACAGGAGCCAAACCCCCCTCTGCCTTTTGACTGCCCCAGGATCCCCTGTACCACCTTCCATTTCTGCTCTGCAGATAATGATCCTTGACTGGTTTTGGATTGGGGTGACACAGACTGGAGGGTAAGACTTTAATTTTGTGGTTATAGGAGAGGTTGATTCTTCGCTGTCACTCTCATAGGATACAAGTAAGGAAATGTTGCTCTAATTACTGTAGAAAGTCATCTCATTGCGATGAAGACTCATCTTTGCCCCAGGAAGAGCATTCATATTAGGGCAATGTGTCAAATATATGTGGGCTTCCCTGGCAGCTCAGAAGGTAAACAATCCACCTGCAATGGAGGAGACCTTGGGTCGGGAAGATCCCCCGGAGAAGGGAATGTCTACCCACTCCAGTATTCTTGCCGGAGAATTCCAGGGACAGAGGAACCTGGCGGGCTACAGTCCATGGGGTCACAAAGAGCAACTAACATTTTCACTTTTAAATATATGAATATATCCTTAAAATTTTTGTTTTTATATCTTATATGAAAGCACATCTTTACTGATTACTGTTTATAAAACCTAAGATTCTTTTTATTTGTTTATCTTTGTGTCAGGTCTTCATTGCTGTGTGCAGTCTTTCACCCGTTGCAGTGAGCACGGGCAACTCTCTAGATGTGCTGCATGGGCTTTCAATTGCAGTGGCTTCTCTCGTGGAGCACAGGCTCTAGGCCATGCAGGCTCAGTAGTTGCAGCTCATGGACTCTAGAGCTTGGGCTCAGTAGCCGTGGCACTGAGTTGGGCTAAGTTGCTCTGCGGCACGTGGAATCTTCCCTGACCAGAGATTGAACCCACATCCCCTGCACTGGCAGGTGGACTCCTATGCACTGTACTACCAAGGAAGTTCACTAATTACTTTCTATGTTTTTTCATTTGTTGCCATGTG
This sequence comes from Cervus elaphus, assembly GCF_910594005.1. NCBI lineage: Eukaryota > Metazoa > Chordata > Mammalia > Artiodactyla > Cervidae > Cervus > Cervus elaphus. Next base: position 37,119,231 of record NC_057824.1, read on the forward strand.
TTTGGAATAGCAGTGGAGCTTTAAGACACATACCTTATAAACCTCCCTTGACCAGAAGTCAAGCTATACATTTTTAACTCCACTCCCTGGGGTGCAACTGCCCAGATTCCCCTCAGAACCAAAGCATTCATTCCTCAGCTTCTGGGAATGTTGGCTGGGGATGGCTCACAGCTGAGTCACTCTGCCAGAATTGTTTTCTGCTGAAGGAAGCTGGCTTGCCGGAAATTATGGCCTTGCCTCAGGAGCTGTGAAATTCCAGTGGCTGGTCAAGTGGATGAGGTACACTGGCTGGCTTCCTTGCTTCAGTTCAGGATGAGGATAAAAGGCCATCCCGCATCCAGAGCTCCCTGTGGGAATGAGCTCAGTCCTTTGCTGCAATTGCATTGTTGTTCAATTTCTTCCTTTTGTCAGTTTTGCTTCACTGACTGTTTCACAGGTGCTAATTCCAAGAGCACCTCTAATAGGCCTCCATCTCAGTAGTCTGTGTCTTTGAGGAACTTTATTTAAGACACTGAGGTTTCCCTGGTGGCCCAGTGGGTAAAGAATCCACCTACAATGCAGGAGATGGGGGTTTGATCCCTAGGTGGGGAGAAGGAAATGGCAACCCACTCCAGTATTCTTGACTGGGAAATTCCATGGACACAGGAGTCTGGCAGGCTACAGTCCATGGTGTTGCAAGAGAGCTGGACATGACTTACTGACTAACCAATTTAAGACACCACTCTATGGGTGGAGAACATCTGGGTCTCCCTAAGGGTCTCATCCAGCTGCTTTCTCATAGGAGACACTCAGGAACATGTGTGGAATAAATCCATGAATAAAAGCAAAGTCACTCAAATTTGATCTACTCAGCTTTCCCAAGTTACATAATTTTTTCTAATTTTACTAACAGAACTTGGACCTTCAAAGTCTGAGAAATTAATCTTGGGCCTAGGTAAGATAACATTCACTTACTCTGCAAGTTTCTGTTTTAATTGAACTTTAATGTTGCCTGGATGAACCTAGTGCTGTTGACACTTTTGTAATACATTGGAAGATGAATTACTCCCACACACGGTATTAATGTAGGAGGTGGAGGCAGATAGCAGCGTGATCAAAAACTGAGCATGAGCTGTAAATTGAACTCAGGCGGTAGAAAGGAATGGTAGTGTTGGAGAACAGTAATAATGGTCACTCTTTTTTAAATGTCGGTAGGGTTGGGACAGCATCATGGCTTTACCTCCCAGAAAGCTGACTCAAAACCCTGATGGGGATTCTCCTCTCAGTATCAACAGTTAAGGTCCTCCAGACAGGGCTTCCATAGTGGTCCAGTGGTTAAGAATCCACCTGCCAATGCAAGGGATGCTAGTTCAATCCTTGGTCCGGGAAGATCCCACATGCTGTGTGGCAACTAAGCCCATGAGCCCCAACTTCTGAGCCTGCGCCCTGGAGTCTGTGAGCTGCAACTACTGAGTCCAAGTGAAGCAACTACTGAAACCCACATGCCCTAGAGCCCGTGCTAAGCAACAAGAGAAGACAACAATGAGAAGTGCATATACCGTAACTAGAGAGTAGCCCCTGCTCTCCATGACTACAGACAGCAAACATAACAGTGAAAATCCAGCATAGCCCAAATAAATAAATAAGTCAATATTTTTTAAAAAGAACCCCCAGGCAACTTTCATCTCAGAGGGCACGTTGAGTCTACTTGCTGTAGGGAGCATAGAGGCAGGGACTGATGGAAAGACCTGCTCCTTGGAGAAAGGGTAGTGTGGTGAGGGTTACAAGGCGTTTCATAAATGTGTTGTCAGGTGCCTGAGGGTTCTCCATGAGGATACTTAAGTGGTACATCGTCATGGTGGCACTAATAATTTAAAATATAAGCATGTCCTTGGTCATCCACCAATGGTGGACCCTGTTATTGACCCATCCTTTGTCCTATTTCCCAGCCTTTTTCAAAGACCCATCTTTTCTTCAGGTATGCCCACATCTCACTCGGTCCATGTTCTCAGAGTGGGTTCTGGTTTCTTTTTGCAAATCATGGCAATCCTATTTCGCTTGCAATTATTTGTTTCAGAAACACAGATTTAAGTAAACTAGCATTCCCTGGCAACTTAAAAGTGTAGGGTAGGCTTAAGATTGCCAGGATGACTTTTCTCTTTTGTGGTTGGGGTGAGGTTTTTTTCGTCCTTTCTCGTTCACAGGATTCAGAAGTGGGAAAGCAATTTCCCTAGTTGCCTGTAGTGTCCATGAAGGAAGCCACCTTCCACTTCATAAACATACAGGAGGTCATCTTGTGTTCATGCAGAAAATCACCTTGTGTATGTGCAGGAAGCCGTTTTGTCACCATGTGGAAGCTATGTGAGTCCATATACAGAGAAAAGCAGCCAGTAAAATCTCAAAAATATACAGAGTCCCAATTTTACTTACTATGTGTCTTAATGACCCCCCAACTTAATGATATATAAGATAGTACATTTTCTTATTGTTTAAACACACTGAGTTGAGGCCACCTATTACTTATAGGAAATACCGTCTTAACTGACACATACTCTTATGATCAAGTACTGTCTTTGCATGTGATTTGTAATTTCATTGATGCTAAGTAATCATTGGTGCCAATTAATGGAAGCACCTACCTTTAACTATCTAGGGAAGCAGATCAGGCTGCCAGTAGATTGGCATCTGATGTCAAAGGAAGAATAATGACTTCTGCCTGAAGTTGACTGTTTGACAAGATTCCCCCTCCCAAATACCTCCATAAAATGTTACTGTAGGAATGAAAATAACATCTCAATATTCAGTGATAAGAGAATATGAAAGAGAATCATCAGAAGAATGATTTCATCTAATTTCTGGAAGATGGATAAGATATGAAGAATTGAAAACTGGCGAAGCAGAATCCAGAAAGCCACAGCCCAGCATAAGTAGAGGAAGGAGATTTAAATGAGGAGGGAGCCAGTGTGTCCTTCCACATATTTAAGGGTCTCAGAACTATGAAATAGCAGGTATAAAAGAGGGTAAAGATTACCATCGTAGGGTAGAAAGCAAGGTGATTAGTGAAATGGATAACCATCAAGGACCTGCTATAACAGCCCATGGAACTCTGTTCAATGTTACCTGGCAGCCTGGATGAGAGGGGCATTTGGGGGAGAATGGATACTTGTATATGCATGGCTGAGTCCCTTTGCTGTTCATTTGAAACTGTCACAACATTGTTAAATGACTATGCATGCTTGCTCAGTCACTTCAGTCATGTCCGACTCTTTGTGACTCTATGGACTGTAGCCTGCCAGACTCCTCTGTCCATGGGATTCTCCAGGCAAGAATACTGGAATGGATTGCCTTTTCCTTTTCTAGGTGATTTTCCCAACCTGGGGACTGAACCCTCGTCTCCTGCATCTCCTGCATTGCAGACGGGTTCTTTACTACTAAGCCACCTAGGAAACTGCCTAATTGACTATGCCCCAATATAAAATGTATAAGTTCATTTTAAAAGTCTATATATGAAACAGTGAAATTCACTTCACTCTGGAAGACATAATTCTTGGAAGCTAGGCTTCTATTCCAATACTTTTAAAAAGGAGTATTCTCATCTGGAGAAACTGGAAGGCTCCAGAGAAGTATCTTTTACATTTGATCATTTACGGACTCACCGGGTTAGGATTTACTTGCCTCCTGGTGTCACTTAGAGCAAATTGGCAAAATGAGCAAGGTCCACTCATGCCACAGGGCCCTCACCAAGTTTAACTGGCTTGTTCTTGAGCTTACAGAGCTCAAGGTCTTCAAATGAGAGACCTCCCACATTAAAAATGGACAGACACACAACATGACCCTGGAGGGAACAGGAGTCTTGCAAAGAACAGGAGGGAGCATACTCAGACTCTAAGGCATGTCCTCAGAGAGATTTAAGAAAATATTAAAAGATGTGTAGAGTTAGCGATAAACACATACCAAGAAAATGGAATAAACATGTAACAAGAAAGTGGAATAAACACGTACCAAGAAAATGGAATAAACACAGACCAAGAAATTTTCTCCCAGATAGTAAAGATGTATTTGTCAGAGTAGAAAATAATTCAATCAAAAAGTTGGGAAAATGGTCTGGGAAATATCTCAGAAGTAGAATGGGAAAACACAGAGGTGGAAAATTAAAAAAAAAAAAACAAAAAACCCTCAGATCACCGCAGGAGCCCTGAACATTTGACCAAGAGGTGAATGATAGGGAAGAGTAGTGATGAAGTAATGAGCAAATTCAAAAAAAAAAAACCAAAAAGGCAGCTTTATACTGCTCACCAACAACTCGAGACATTAGGAGACATTAGGAGACTTTTGGAGGGAAAACCCTTTCAGTTTAGGATTCAGTACATAACGAAAGTACCAATAAATAAGATGGTAGAATAAAGACATTATCAGACTTGAGAGGTTCAGGAGGTCTTCTCTAGGGAAACAGGAGGACTTGATAGAATATCAAATTCGTGGAAGAGGTTGAACAAAATTTAAAATATGCTGAAAGTAATTAGTTCCCCAAAAATTGAACTCCAGGTGAAAAGTCATACGAGAAAGATTTAATCATAGAGAGAAATTATGTGTAGTGAGCCACATTTAAACAGTCATAATAATGAAATCACTATTGATTTTCAGTTTTCAGAATCAATCTACTGACTAATCAGGGGTCTAATTCTCAGGTGACTAATCACCATTGTAGAACCAAAGGTAAGTATTGTAAATGCGGCATTATAAAAGTAATAATTCAGAAGAAGCTAGGGAAATAGAGATGAAAGCAGAACTGATACTGTATCTATATTCTCACATGAGGAAGTAGGAAGTAAAAATATACTGTTTTGATGGAATAAAAAAATAAGTGTTTTAAAAAGTAACTTAAAAATTAACAAACAAACAAGATGACCTAATTTTGCATCTTCTGGTTCTTGCGTTCATTTAGAACTATTTTGTGAGGAATAAAAACAAAGATTCCTTTTTGCAATCCAAAGACACTTTGATGAGAGAAGACTTTGGCTTCTAATGTTATTAAATGAAAATTTTGATTTGTCATCGTGAAAGCAGTAACACATGACTTTCATTGTCACAGGCTAATGCAAAAATGAGAGAGGTGAGCACAACAGATAAAAGATACTTTCGAATCAAATGAAGGCCACATAGCATCATGATGAGCTTTACAAAAATAAATTTTGCAGTTATTTCACACTAAAAATCAGAGGAAAAGGAACTTGGTTCTGCTAAAAGGAAAAGAAACTTGGCTATAGTAATTTATATCCCATTCATTTAACGGGTGCTGATTTACTACAATATTAAACATATTACCATCACATTAAACTGACGTTAAAAAATTAACTTTATTAACTTTGTGGTTTTGCTACATTGAACGTGCAATTTTTTAAAGTTGTGTAATAGCAAAGCATTTTAGCTTCATTTGGGGAACTAAGGAAAGATCCATGTGAGTGACTGTGGGGCCTCATTTCCTTGCGACTGTCCCCTCTGCTAATATAGCAATGAGTTGATTCGGCAGGTTTGAGTTGGCTCAGTGGCAGAATAAGTTGAGACCAGAATCAGGCTACTCCTTCCCCACAAGGTCAGTTCTGTAACCACAGGCTCCATTGTTTTAGAGTTGCCTAGATCCTTGCTACCCATGGTGTGATCTGTGGACCTGCAGAATTTGCGTCCCCTAGGGGATTTTAAGCTCAGCAGAATTTTGACCCTTACCCCAGATCTACGGACTCAGAGTCTGCATTGTAACAGGATCCCCATCTGATTCACATGCACATTAATATCTGGAAGGCATGGACCCTGGCCTTTCCCTGTTACCATAGGGAAGTAGAGTCAGGTAGAGGATTCCATCTCTATGGAACCCTCACCTATGATGCTTCCAGCCCATCTCTGCCCAGTCTGAACATCAGCCCACCTTGAGGACAAGCAGAACTCAGTGGACCACGTGTACTCTTGCTACTGAGTCCAAACTTGTTCTCAACACAAGACTGGCCAGTAAGTTGGGAGACGGATGAGTTGTCGGGGCAAGGAATAACAACCATATTTGAAAAGACGTCAGACTGAGAAGGTGGCAGGTGGACGTCCTAGAGAACCGTCTTACCTCAGTCAGAATTCAGGCTTCTTCTATTCTGAAATGGGGAGGGGTGTGGTTGTTTGTTGCAAACTTCTTGGGGCAGGAGTCTTTTGTTCTTGCACCTGTTCAGGTAGGTCAGTTCATGATGTTCCTGTAAACCTCCAGCAAGTCAAGTGTTGTTCTGTTCTACAACTTTTTATCTCTCTATGAATGGAAAAGTGTTATGCCCTTAACGGTCAAAGCCTTGAGAATGGACTCTCCTGTATATCTCAAGTTATAGGCAGCATTCTTAATTCAAAGCAAAAGCAATAGAATATAAAGGTTAAAGTAAAAGAAACAGATCTAAGGTGCAGTTAGATTTGATCTTCCCTGTTACACTCTATCACTTCTCTACTTGTGTCTCTTAAACTCTCTAGAGGTTGGGAAGTGGAAGTGTGGTGTTTTCATCTGCCCAGATTCTTCATCTGTAAATAAGAACAGTAATAACAATTTTCTCATAGAGTTGTTGTGAGGCTTACATGGGACAACCCATATAAAGCGCTCCCTGCACAGAGTAACATCTCAATAAATGTAGTTATAATTATTAGCTATTATCAAAGAGTCCCAGGTGATAATATCAGCAGGAAAAGGCTCATACATTAATGGTCTCCAGCCCCAGCTGTCATCAGGTTCGTTTCCTTCATCAATAGCTCATTACTAGATTGTCAAGTCACAGACGCTATAAGCCACACACCATCACACCGAATAATAGCAATTATTGCAAGTCTCATGTGTAAAGCACTGCATAAGCCAGTATTCCTTTAATCCAGAGAGGAGTTTGTCTACTGGGGATGGCAGTGGTGAGAAGCAAAGGCTGTGTCTATAGGGACACTCTCTCATCCTCACAGTCCAGTTAGTTTCATGAGCTTCCAAACCATCCTGCCTTGGGTCCCTGTGTTTTACAGAATCAGAGCAGCTCTTTTCCTTTTGTTCTTCTTGTGTTCATTTGTTGATGCACTGCCTTAAGCTGGACATGTGTCCACAGGTGCTATGGACACAAATCCCAGTGCTGAGAAAGATCTTTACCCTTCTCCCACCTCTGCCTCTCAAATTGGAGCATTGAAACTGAATGAAACCCTCTCCATTGAGAACCTCTTCCAAAGATGACCCCTTTCCCAAGTGGATCCTCAGTCCCCTAGACAGGTTTCCAGAAGGCCTTATCACTGAGGTAGGAGATAGATGGGCCCCTGGACTGGACAGCTGGTATTTGTCAAGTGGAATAAAATTCAAGCTTTATTCTCACCCAGATACTCCAAGGACAGAGCTAATGGCAGAAGCTGAGCTCTGCTGAAGTAAAGAGATAAGATGACTACTCCTAAGGTCAAGGACGAACTTTCCTGTCTGCACATGCTCAGGAAGCCTTCTTGGGGGTCAAAAATGGAGGGGGTGCTACCCCATTATAGGTGTGGATACGAACCCACAGGGCTCTGGGGTGGGGTCCATCTTAACAGAAGTCATGCTCGCATCTTGGGGAAGGTTCTAGGGCCAGTCAGGAGGGAAGAAAGAAACAAGATAATTGGCCAAAGATAAACAAAGACCCAGAAGGACTGTCCTATATAAGTGATTTAAATCACCTCCTTACTGTGCTCCTCTTCTTTATAGAGGACACCCTATACTTTGGCACTGGGTGTGTATCTCTGCCTCAATTCTGACTTACATAAATAATCTGCTTCCCTGTGTGTGTTCTCCCACATATTGTGCTGTCTTTAATAATACGCTTTGTACCTGTTTTTTTACAGTTTTTGCCTCTTTGAAACCTTCTTGCTTTCAATGAGGGCAACAGCCAAGGAAAATTTTCTTCTAGCCTCTAGCCCCTGTTGGTCTAGGATTCCTGGTTTTCCTCCAGGCAACCCAGGTTCAATTCCTGGGGAAGGAACTAAGAGGTCTCATAAGGACTGCTCATTGCTGTCTCTCCAAATAATCATGACTGCGTAAACACCTCCCCATCTTGTCTGAAACCCAGGAATGACTGGGGTTAATGGCTATATGGGGTCTCTCTACACTTGAGATGACCAATTCCATTGAGTCTAGAAAACACATGGGAAGATATGAACATGGCTCGCTCTTTTGAAAGACCACAATGTGACAGTGAGATTTGACATATACTCGGGAGGGCATTCCTGAGACAAATGGACAGGAAATGATAGATTGGAAACCACTGCTATGATCCTCGCACTTCCTATGTGACAGGGACACCATGAAGACCAATGTCATCACATTTAATTCCTCAAATGAGTATTTGTTTAACAGATGAAAGTGGCTTGCCTAGCCTAAGTAACCAAGTTGGGATGAACTTGTGTTTATTTTACTCCAAAATCTGCAGGCTTTCCATTACATTATATGGCTTCATATGATGGAATCTGCTGATGGGCGGTAGTAAATTCCCTGTCATGGAGATCATTCAAGCAGAGGCTGGAAGCTGGAAGGCTTGGCCAACCATCCTCAGGCTTGGAATGAAGTCAAAGGGCAACTAAGGATCAGAGTGTGGGGTAATTCCTAGAGCAACACCATAAAGCAAGTGGTCTGGAATAGGGTTATCAATTTCAAACAAGGCAAGAGAATAAGGAAGAACAAAGCATAAAGTTTAAAGTAGCCAGAAGCACAGGAAACTGATATATTATGGGATGCATTGCAGAGATTAAGAAAGATCCAGAGCTGAAAACCGAGTGCCTAGACTAAAATCTATCCATAAACATGTCTTGTTTGGTCTTCAAGCATTAATTCCCATTTAGTTGATCATCAAAATCCAAAAATTGGTAGATTTACCCACAAGTCCAGATTTCAAGACTTCTCTTGAACAATGGGAAGACCTGGGTTTCCCCGGTGGCCCATGGTTAAGAATCTGCCTTGCAGTGCAGGGGACATCAATATGATTCCTGGTCTGGGAGTATCCCACATGCCTCAGGGCAACTAAGCCCATGCACCACAACTACAGACCCTGTGCTCTGGAGCCCGTGAGCCACAACCAGTGAGCCCATGTGCAGGAACTGTTGACACTGGCACGCTCTAGAACCCACGCTCGGCAGCAAGAGAAGCTACTACAATGAGAATCCCATGTGCCATGAATAGAGAGTAGCCCCCACTCACCACAACTGGAGAAAGCTCACATGCAGCAACAAAGACCCAGAGCAACCAAAAATAGATAAATGAATGAATAGATAAATATTTTTTTAAAATTGGGAGGATCTGGCAATTCTGACCCCACATTTCTGTATGGCAACAGCTGAGTGGTGGCTGGTTCTATAAAGCAAGGCACATACTCTCTGATACCCAGGCTCCCACCACCTTAGAGTGCCCTATGTCTTTCTATATTGATTTGCTTGCCTTATCTGCTTAGACTCTGGAAATAACCAAAACAAGTGCTGTGTTCTGCTGCCATGTAGCAGTTCAGCTTAGACAGAGATAGGCTGCATTAGTGGCACATCTCAGAGACTCACATTCCCTTCATGACTCCCATGAAGCTGCACTATGCAGACAGAAGGAAAGACAAGCCATTAGGATGGACATGGACAAGCATGGACACAAGAGGGCTTCCCAGGTGGCGCTAGTGGTAAAGAATGTATCTGTCAACGCCGGGGACATAAGAGGCAGTTCAGTCCCTGGGTTGGGAAGCTCCCCTGAAGGAGCAAATGGCAACCCACTCCAGTATTGTTGCCTGGAGAATCCCATGGACAGAGGAGCCTGGCAGGCTACAGTCCATCGAGTCACAAAAAGTTGGGACACGACTGAAACGACTTAGCATGTATACACTGATACAAAAACAATTACTAAAGCTTGCTCTGAACAGTGAGCTATGCCAGTCACTGAGGGATGGAAAAGTGGATAAGTTAAAATATGGAAGAAACCAAGATAGGCAAGACTAGAGCAGGCGTACTTCGAGCCACCGCTGCCTGAGGGCAGCATCAGTATCCTAGTGAGAAGATACCAATGGTTATCATTAAAATTGTGTTTTGGATATCCTTGATTTATATGGGGATGAGAGAGGGAGAGATGGGGAATGTCAAACTGCATGTAATGTTCTCTACAGCATGGATTCAGTTTTTTTTTTTTTTTTAAGATTTATTTATTTGGGGGGCTGTGGTGAGTCTTTGTCGCTGCATGTGGGCTTTCTCTAGTTGTGGTGAGTGGGAGCTTCTCTTGGTTGCGGTGCCCAGGCCTCTCATTGTAGTGGCTTCTCTTGTTTCAGAGCACAGGCTCTAGGTGCATGGGGCTCAGTAGTTGTGGCTCTAGAGTTCGAACTCAGTAATTGTTTCCCACGAGCTTAGTTACCCCGTGGCATATGGGATCTTCCTGGACCAGGAATTGAACCAGTGTCCCTTACATTGTGAGGGAGATTCTTAACAACTGGACAACCAGGGAAGCCCAGCTTCCATTATTTTCAACTAATTTGTTTTATCATCTTTATCAAAATGATTAAAAAAAAATAACAGCCCTCCAGATTTTTGGTAAGATGTTGTACCTAAGGCAGCTTAGTGGCCACATGGGCTGAGAAGCAGCTCCAACATTAGTGGAGCCTCTTTGCTTACAAGCGATAAAAATTGACACTAGCAAACAAAAACAGGAGAGTTTTGTTGGAAGTATACTGGAATAGATGAGTCCAATCATTTTTAGTTATTGTGTCATTCTGTATAAGATCTTAATTCCATAGAGGGAGCTTGACAGTTAGTTCCACTTATGTCAAAGGAAACCAGATTGTACACTAACATGTAAGCTTCATAAAGTGAAAAGTGAGAAGACACTATTAATTATGAATCCATATTTTCAGCACCAAGGACAGTGCTTGAAACAAAGTAGATGCTCAGTGAGTATTTGTGAAATGAACCAGTGAAGAAATGACAGTATTTCACTCTGACTAGGGTAAGATAAAACATTTGGAAAAATAGTCCCTAAGACAGTGCGGAAGAGGTAATTTTTCTAAAAGGAAATCAGGGTAATATTATCAAAAGACCATTGAATGGGTGCTGGGCAGCCAACAGAGTTGGGGGTATGTAGAGAGATGCTTTTAATTTCCCAGCAAGGTTTAGATATAACATGGAAAACTTCAGATCTCTCCCAGTGTTTCACATTTCGGCATAGTAATGGAAAAATCAGGGTTAAATACATCTAGATCCACACTCGTTTTCATGTACACACAATAGTAGCCAGATTTGAGGTGCTATTGACTGCTGACCCAAAGTCTCATGCCCTGCTGTTCCAGTTTTGATAGGGAAGGCCATATGCTAGTGCCAGCCTGGCCCCAAGTGAGTTCCCTGAGATGCAAGCACATCTCCTCCAAGAACATGCCATATGTACAAGATGCTGTTCCAAGGAGAAGCAAATTTGCACATCCCACTCAAAGAGGGAATGGAAAGGATGGGTGTGAGGAGCCCCCAGATTTTCTGTGCTTCCTCTGAGGTACTTTAGGAAGGAGTACATGGTTCATTTCAGAGAATCAAGGAAAGAATACCACCTGGGGAGTAGGAAATGGTCAAGAAGGCTCGGATAAGAAGCAGCTTTAGGATTGACAATGAAGCAATGTCGCTTTCTTAAATTGATCTGACTGATCATTGTTTTATGGCCCAACACACTCAGTTTGCCAGCTGGTCATATATAATTTAGCTCTTAATTATAAGCTGTCTTGTGAGGTCCTCAGAATTGCTTAATACATGAGCCTCATTCTGACAGCTGAAACAAGGCTCAGAGATTCCTTCAGAACATTCCTTTCAATATTAGTGGGTTTGCTTTCTAGCCTCTGTTTCAGCTATAAGTTGGAGACCTTAGTGTATTTCTATTACTTAGGTTGGAAACATCAGTGCTGAGTATTGGGATGTTTTGTTTGGAGAAGGACGGGAAACAGACTAGAGAGATCTGAGGGCTCATGGACCTAATCTAACAATATGCATTTTTTCAGCTCCCCTAAGATTAACTTTTTAAAATACTATTTTCAAATTTTATAATATTAAGAAGCTTTACATACAAATCTAGATTTTTAACTGGTCTTTGTGTGTGTTAGTCACTCAGTTATGTCCAATGCTTTGCAACCCCAGGGACTGTAGTTCTGCCAGGCTCCTCTGCCCATGGAATTCTCCAGACAGGAAAACTGGAGTGGGGAGCCATTCCCTTATCCAGGGGATCTTCCTGACCCAGGGATCGAACTGGGGTCTCCTGCCTTGCAAGCAGATTCTTTACCAGCTGAGCCACCAGAGGCATGTAAAGGCTTGTGATAGCAGGTCACCTGTCCCAGGAGGGAGCAGAAGAGGAGCTGAACTGAGTGCAGGTAGCCCCCTTTGGACTGGACCTGAGATCTCCGCTCAGCTTGGTCATAACACAGGTGTGTGTCTCTGTATATGTGTGGTGATGGGGCTATGTAGGTATATGAGTTTGCAACTCCAGATTGACATCTTTATTTCTAATTGAGTGTGAAAAAAGTGAAAGTCACTCAGTCATGTCCAACTCTTTGTGACCCCATGGACTGTAGCCTGCCAGGCTCCTCTGCCCATGGAATCCTTCAGGCCAGAAAACCAGAGTGGGCTTTCTCCCTTCTCCAGGGGACCTTCCCAACCCAGGGCTTGAACCCAGGTCTCCTGCATTGCAGGTGGATTCTTTACCATCTGAGCCACGAGGGAAGCCCTAGATCTTAAATTACTAAAAATCTTTTCTCTGCCTCTTTGGATATGACTATTATGGGCTTCCCAGGTAGTACAGTAGTAAAAGAATCTGCCTGCTAGTGCAGGAGACGCAGGTTCAATGCCTGGATCAAAAAGATCCCCTGGAGCAGGAAACGGCAGCCCACTTGAGTATTCTTGCCTGGGAAATCCCATGGACAGGCTCCAGTTCGTGGGGTGGCAAAAGAGTTGAACATAACTGAGAGCCTGAGCAGACGCACGCACGACGTCACACAGTACAGATTTCTAGAAGGAAGCACCAGGCTTGCTGGCTGGCAGGACAGAGCAGGTCATCCTAGGCTCCCACTGAGAGCTGGGTGTTTTTTTTTTTTTCTTGGAATTCTGAGTAAGAAAAGCTCTTAGGTACTATTTGGTGCCTTGTAGAGATGCTTGGCGAGTGAGTCAGGACGGTACAGAGACAGTGCTTCTGTGCTGTTTTCTACATTTTGCCTTGCTGTGACAACTCCTGCTTGGGACTGTCTCCTTCCACATACCGAATGGACATGATACTGTTTATCCTTTCCACTGTGGGAGCATTTCAGGAAAGAAATAGTGGAGATAGACTCCACCAAGAAGGACTGTGTTCTCTCTTACAAGATACAACGGATGTCTTTGGTCTCCCCAAAGGACAAAGGATGATGGATCACATGCTTCAACACTTAGGACATAAGCGGAGTGGAGTTAGGGTGAGTGAGACCAAGTCTGAGACCCAGGAAGGACTGGCAAGGGGATTCTCGAAGATAAAATGCTCTTCAAGCAGAAGAGGGAAAGGAAAGGAAATTCCAGCATCAGATGCATTTGAGGAGTAATGAGTAGCTCAGAGTGGTTGGGACACAGCCTGAAATGGGAGAAGCCACTGCGGGGGGAGCGGGGCGAGACTGGAAAGTTCTGTAGGAAGTTTACAGTTTATTTTGGTGGGAAAATGTGATTCCCAGGAGGTTTATTATATAAGAGAATAATCATCTAACTGTATTTGACAAAGATAACTAGCAGATGTATTGGGTATAGTTACTAGAATAAATTCCTCATGGCTAGAACCAGGAGAGACACAATTATTGTAATGATGCTATCTAGCTCCAGATGATAAACCTTAAAGGAAGGCAGTGACAATAGGGATACAGGAATGAGGGCAGATCTGGAAGGAATTTGTGGAGTAAAAACTGATAGCTTGGTGAGCGACTAAATGAAGAAGCAGGAGGAATGTCAGTAATGACTTTGGGTGTTTGGCTTGATGAGAGCAGTGACTTCACTCCAAGAGACAGAACACCCAGCTGGAAGAATAGTTTTTGACCTTGAAGTCTGAAATCTTTGTATTTTACCCATAATAAGCACTGTCTGTCAGTGTATGCCCTCTGATTGCATGAATTTGCTTGACCAAACATTTACTAAGACCTCATGCTCATGTACGGATGTGAGAGTTGGACCATAAAGAAAGCTGAGCGCAGAATTGATGCTTTTGAACTGTGGTGTTGGAGAAGACTCTTGAGAGTCCCTTGGACTGCAAGGAGATCCAACCAGTCAATCCTAAAGGAAATCAGTCCTGAATATTCATTGGAAGGACTGATGCTGAAGCTAAAGCTCCAATACTTTGTCCACCTGATGCGAAGAGCTGACTCATTAGAAAAGACCCTGATGGTGGGAAAGCTTGAAGGCGGGAGGAAAAGGGGACAACAGAGGATGAGATGGGTGGATGGCATCACCGGCTCAATGGACATGAGTTTGAACAAGCTCCGGGTGTTGGTGGTGGACAGGGAAGCCTGGCGTGCTGCAGTCCCTGGGGTCACAAAGAGTCGGACACGACTGAGCGACTGAGCAACAACCACCGTATTCTGGAACCTGGAACAGGGATTGTGTCAGGGGTAAAGGTCAAAACAGTCTTTTATGTTTTGTTTTGTTTTGTTGGATTTGAATATTTTATGTCTCTCTTCCTCTCTTCCAATGGAGCCAGCAAGGATATTTCTCCTCCCTTCTAAAGAAACACGAGAGCATCCACACCAATTAAAAATAAATAACATCATTGTTTTCTGAAGATCAATTTCAAGCCCTGTTGTAGCAGGGTGAAATTCCTTCTACCTCCAATAACTTGGGGGTAACCCAGGAACAACAGCAAGGAGATGAGTCAATTATGAGCAAAGTCCATCAAGAAAGACCAAGCAAGATTAGCAAAGGTCATAGTTGTGAGTGGGAAATTACCAAATTGGCCAAAAGTTTCATTTGGGTTTTTCTGTTATATCATACCAAAGTTTTTGGCCAACAGGATTTCACTTGGTCGCAAGCAGCTCAGCCCCAGGGGGAATGTGGGAATCTTTGGAATCGCTGGGAGGGGCAGAGTGAGACAATGGGGGATCAATACTTAATTGGCAGACTGGCTTCATCGCTGCTGGCAGTCCTGCTCCAGGACACCCTGGCAAGGTGTCTTGGGCCTACTGGGATGTAGTTGTTGCGCTGTCTTGGGGAGGACAATTCCTCCTCCCGACAGTTTCCTGGAAACTGCTGGAATTTCTTTTTCTTCCAGCAGGATTTAACAAGCCAGGGAGGTTTTCACTCTGTTGCTTTTTTCTGCATCTCTTTTCTTGTTCAGGTGCCAGCGGGCCCTCATCCTCCCTTCTAGGATTCCAAGCTGTAGCTTCTCAGAAGGCTGATGTAACGGTTCTCAGCCTCAGAATAGAAAATTCACTTTCTGATAATCTCTCTGGTGTACGTTCACCTTGCTGACTCTTCTTTCCTCTCTTACTAGCCCTGGCATGAAGACCTACGGCGTCTGTCAGCATCTTCCCCGGGCAGATCTTTCCTTGAACCTCCTTTCCTCTCTGCCTCTTCACTCTTTGCTTGGGCTGCCCCGTTAAGTCGTGCGCTTTCAGCTAATGGATCTGTATAAGAAGACTCCAAAATAGTCATTTCCAGCCTCAACTTCTTGTCTGAATTCTGGCCCAGCGTCCATTCATGCATTCATTCAGAAAGTGTTCATTGACTCTATGTCAGATCCTGCCATAGGCACTGGACGTGTGACAAGATGGACATGATCTTCATGGAAACTTTGGCTCCGCTGGGTCTTCATTGCTGCAACTGGGCTTTCTCTAGTTGCGGTGAATAGGGGCTATTCTCTAGTTACGGTGCACCAGCTTCTCACTGGTGGCTTCTCTTGTTTCGGAGCATGGGCTCTAGAGCTTGGGCTGAGTAGTTGTGGTGCATGGGCTTAGTTGTCCCATGACATGTGAGATTTTTAGTTCCTGGACCAGGGATTGAATCCTTGTTTCCTGCATTAGAGGCAGATTCTTAACCACTGGACCACCAGGGAAGTCCCATCCTTGCTCTTCTAGCTGTCTGTTAGATGTTTAGGCTTTTGTGTTCCTCAGACCCCTCCCAGGGAGGATATATTCTCTTTATTCATCCAACCTATTCCTCTTCTGGGCAGACTTCTGTTAAGAGCGTCACACTCTCCTAGTTGTCTGAGGTTGAGCCTTGTCTTCATTCTTCACTCCTCTCTCTGTTAACCTCATATCGAATCTGTTGCCCAGCTTTATTGATTCTGCCTCCTCATTTCCTTAATTTGATTCTCCTACTCCTTGCCCACCTCTGGTACCTTAGTTAAGTTCACCTCTTTCTTTACCTGTGTAGCTTCTTGGCTGCTTTCAAATCTTCTGATCTCCCCTGCACCACACACACACTCTCAAAATTGTTGCAGACCTTCTTGTTATTTAATGACCATCCATGACTCCCCATCACCTTGAAATAAAACCCACAGCCATGGACTCTCAGCTGCAGGATCTGCTCCTAACCTGCCTTTAGGAATGTATTTGCAAGTAGCTTTTAGCAGAGCTTCCCTGGAAGAAGGAAAAAGAGGAGAGTAGAGGAAAGAGGGAAACAGGAAGAAGAGGAGATTCAGGGACATTGGGAACAATGAATTGAGTGTCTACAGTGTGCATAGCACTGTGCTAAAGGCTATGTATACAATAGCTGCCACCACATCCGTGGGGGATTCTTTCCAAAATCCCCAGTAGATGCCTGGAATGTGGAGAGTACTGAACTTTATACCCAAGGGTTTGAACCCTGAACACAAGTACCGCCATACTGGGACAGTCCATGTGATAACAGAGGCAGCTATTAAGTGTCTAGCAGGCAGGATCTCTGGACAAAGGAGTGATTCATGTCACAGGTGGGACAGAGCAGAACAGGCAGATTTCATCACACTGCTCAGAACAGTATGTGATTTAAAACTCATGAATTGCTTATTTCTGAAATTTTCCATTTAGTATTTTTGGACTGCAGTTGCCCGCAGGTAAGTGAAACCACTAATAAGTGGAGGAGGACCTACTGTATTCCAGGCTATTTAATAATCCTCCCAAACGGGCAGATATTTTTCCTCTTTTTAAAATTGAAGTTCTGCTGTTTCACAATGTTATTTTAATTTCTACTGTACCACAAACTGACTCTGTTATACATATAAGGGGCAGATTTCTTAAAATATCCCATTGAAATATAAGGAAAGAGAAATTCCAAGAGTTTAGACAATTTACCCAAGGTAAATGAGATAATAAATAATAATGGCTAACATGCACTGAGAATTTAAAAGGGTCAGGGACTTCCAAGAGTTTTGCTGACATTAACTCCAAGGGGTAGGTGTCTTTAGGAGTCCCATTTTACAGATGATGAAACTGAGGCACAGAGAGGCATGACATGCTGGGTCCAAGGCCACCTAGCCCTTATGTGATGCCACCAAAAAAACTTTCAACCTTTGTTCAAAAAAAAAAAAAAAAAAAAGGCAATTTAATACACACTGAATTATTCTATAAGAGCAGCAAAGGGAATTACCTTACTGGATATAAAAAGAAGCCTCTTATAATCCCCTCTCCCCACCTTTTTTCTAAGAGTTCACACATCATAACGGGGCTGGTACCTATAGTTTATCCCCTGTTCTCCCCAAACTCCCCATTGCCATCCCCTCTTTTCCTCCTTCCATCTCAGATGTCTTTTCACAAGGAAGTAGCTCTGTTCCTTTTAAAATAAAAATTCATCAAGCCGTTCTTGGCTTCATTCAGTTCTCCTCTCTATGCCAAGTGCGTCAAACCAATGGCCCACAGGTTGTATTCAGCCACCTGCATGTTTTTGTTTGGCCAACGCAATTTTTAAAATAATTTTAGGTTAACACTGAAAATATCGGTGGCTTTCACACTGACTTCCAAATTCCTGGCTTGACTTTGCCTCATTTCCAAAAGATTGAGCAAGAGGAGAGCTACACCCCTGGCTCCCCAGTCACACACTCTCCAGTCTGTCTCATCCCCACCATAACCCCGCTTGTCTCCTCATCCCTCAATCTTGGTCCCATCCATGCTTGTTTCTAGGTGTCCTTAAAAATAAGAACATTGAAAGGTAGAGTGACTCATTGACACACTGTGTGTGTCAAGACCCCATATTTTACTTTGGATGCAAACAGTAATCATCCATGTTTGAAGATTAAAAAGAAAGTAGATCAAGGCTCTTTGGAAAAAAGACTACACTCCTGGCTCCTCACTCATCTAAATATTCCTATTGGCACTTGAGTTTCTGATCTTTAGATCAGATTGACAGAACAAAAAGACCCCCTCTCACCCACCCAGGTCCAGATCAAACGAACAACCAAAAAACCCAGCTGATTATACAAACACATAAATCACCTTCTGAGGTGAGGTGGAAGGAGATGATCTGTGGATTAAACGTTAATATTTCCAGCCATTCTAGTTGCAACTTTCAATCTCCCTTACATTGTAACAAACAAACAAACAAACCCCTTCTTAACAGAAATCTCCAGCTGTTAAGTGTTCTAGATGTTATTTGAATTTAAGTAAAATGACTCCTTTGGCGACTACCTGGCAGCCCACAGCTTTTACAACATATTTTCTGATACAAACTGTTTCACAAAGAGCTTGTATCTTTTTACTACCAAGCATTACATTCTGAACAGAAAACTTAATAAGATTTTCAGTGGCGATTTTAAGAGGATCTATGGTAGGACTTAACAACAACTGTGATCTATTCTTTTTAGTGCAAGTGTAAAGACCTGAGAGAAATAGTATTTTCGATTTGACTTTATGGTCCCCCAAGTTGTGTTCCAGCTAAGTGAAATTTTTAAAATTAGTGTTGGGGAAAGAACGAAGATTTTGGACTCAAACTTGGATTAGAATGCTGCTGTTACTCACTTATGAACTATTGCACTTTGGGCAAGTTGCTTAACTAATTTGTGCCTCGGTTTTCTCCTCTGTTAAAGGGAGAGATCCCACTGTATATGACTGTTAGAACATATCTTTGTGGTCCAGGGCCTGGGACATAGTAGATGGCCTAAATGCTTTAAGTTATATGTGACACAGTAACTCAGCTCAAGTCAGCTTAAGCAAAAATGAGAATTTCTTGGCTTGCCAAACTACAAAGTCCAAGCATGAATTGACTTCAGGCATAGCTGGATCCAGGGGCTCATGCAGTGCCATCAGGACTCAGTCACTGTCCATCTGGGGCACTGTTTTCTTCAGAGTTTGACTTTATCCTTGACCAAGTCCAGCAGACCAGCTGGTTATTTTTTGAAGTAAGCAGCACAGAGCTCTGAAGGAATATGGACTGAGATGTGGAAAGTATAGTTGATAGCCCTCTTAGGGCAGGGCAAGGTTAGTATGGGCAGCATGGTTTTCTTGTGGGATGTCCTAGGGCATGGCATTGACATTGACATTCAGGGCCAACATAAGGATCCAAGACATTGCGTCTACATCAGAGTCACATGGAATAGGCAGATCTAAGATTATAATTTGTTTGACAGATAAGGAAACTGAAGCTCTGTATTATTGAGTCCTGCCCCCAGGCTACAGGGGTGAGCCTTGTACCAAGGCCACAGAAGCAGAGCCCAGAACCAAGGTCACCTCCAAAGCTGACATAGCCCTTCTGTAACCATTGCCAAAAAGCCCCCTGATCATCATTAACAAGCTTCCTGACTCCAAATTAGGCAAAACTGCCCACCTTGGTAGTCACCCTATAGCACTCTAGTGAAAGTGAAAGTCCCTCAGTCATGTCCGACTCTGTGACCCCTTCCTAACCCCGGGATTGAACCCAGGTCTCCGCATTGCAGGTGGATTCTTTACCAGCTGAGCCACAAGAGAAGCCCAAGAATACTGGAGTGGGTAGCCTATCCCTTCTCCAGGGGATCTTCCCAACCCAGGAATTAAACCAGGGTCTCCAGGATTGCAGGCAGATTCTTTACCAGCTGAGCTACAAGGGAAGCCCTAACCAATCACCTAATGCCAATCTTCCAGCAGGAATTTTCTTTGTCTTGAGGCTGTAAAAATTGGCTACTAACCCACAAAAACTGTCGACTCTCCCTGGTCTGTCAGGAGGTCAGCCCACTGTGCTCTCAGTGCTCACATTATCTCTGCTCCTTGTTCTTAATAAACTCACTCCCTTCTAAAATGCTCTGCATCTGGAAATTCTTTTCTAACCTGTGCTCAGATTGCCTCAGCAGTTATTAGCCTCTTACTGTTGCTACAACAAATTACCATAAACTTAGTGGCTTAAAATGACACAAAGTAAGTTCAAAATGAATCTTATTGGCTAAAATCAAAGTGTTAGCATAGCTGCTCTCTTTCCAACGGTCTGGAAGAGAATTTGTTTCCTCGCCATTTCCAGTTTGTAAGGGTGACCCTCTCTTTCATCGTCAAAGCCAAAAGCACAGCATCTTCAAATCTCTTTGACTCTGCCCCTGACCTTTCTGCCTCCCTGTTTCCCATATGAGGACTTTTGTCCTACAGGCCCACCCAAGTAATCCAGGAAAATCTTCCCATCTTAAAATCCCAAGTTAATGACATTTGCAAAATCCTCTTTGTCCTGTAGGGTAACATATTTACAAGTTTCAGAGATTAAGATATGGACATCTTTGGGGACAGAATTATTCAGCGACCATGGGCCTATGAAGGTTGAAATCCCTTGGTCACTCCTTAAGGTAATAGCTGAGTTGTTACTAGAACTGAGGTTAATGGTTCTAAATTAAGACACAACAGGTGAGAATTCTGGCTCTGTGGCAGCGTAGCTGTGTGGCCTCAGTCATACTTCTCTGAGGCTTTGTGTCCTCATCTGTAAAATGGGGATAGTGTTATTAAATGGTATTAAATGAGACACTATTCAAAAGTGTCCAGCACAGCATCTGACATGGAGCAGAAATTAGTGATGGTCAGCATTCCTGCTACTCTTCATGGCCTTGAACAGGAGCAGGTGCCCTTGAACATTTAGCTCAGGGAAAACAGGAAGACCAAGTGGCGTGGTGGGTTGCAGAGAGCGCGGGGTTGGGGTCTGCCTTGTGACCATAAGAACTTGAACTTCTCTGAGTTCCAGTTCCTTATTAGCACACGAAGACAATAGATCCTTCTCTCACAGAATAAAACGGAGGATGCCTAGGTGGTACTTGGCATCCTCAGGCAATATACCCCTCTTTGTCATTCCCTTCCTTTTCTTTTACTTCTCAATTTTAATTCTTTCCCTTTTTCTTTCCTCTCTCTTCTCTCCTTCTTTCTCCTGTTTTCTCTTCCTCCCTCCATCCTGCTCTGATTTCCTTCCCTTCTTCCTTACCTTCCTCCTCTCCCTTGAGTTGCCCATTCTTGAGATGTCCATTTAAGGACAGTTGATCAATTTCAGGGACTTGTGGTATCCGCTCTTGGTCTCCCCTCCCAACTTGTTTCTTCCACTCATCAGTTTCTTAGTTGTGCAATCTAAATGCTAATGATCCTTGCCTAACCTGCTCCTTTATCCCCCTCTGCTGATAAATAGAACACCCCCTAGAAGAATTGCATGGAAGCAAACAGGAGCTACGCTCCCTTCCCCCACCTTTTGTCCAGGATGTGGGCTTGAAACACTGCGATCCTTCGAAAACTTCTAACAGTCCAGAAAGGCAGGGGGAGACCTTCGTCAGGAGTCCCCCAGAGCTTCGTCCTCCCCAGCAGAGACCTATCTATCAAGCTGCCCGATGCCCACGCAGATGCCCTCATTCCCTTTCATGCACTGGCGGTTTTCAGTCTGATATTGAAAGTGCAATATGCTTGCCAGTAATGATGTCTTATTGGAGTGTAAAGATTTTCCCATTTCACTGCTTTATCCTGAATTTAAAGTGTTTTGAAATTCACTTACATCGGAGAGGACCAGCAGCTGAACGTTTGCTGTAAATAAACTGGGGGCTTCTAAAGCGTTATCTCTGAAATGGGAGATGGGATAGGTTACTGCTCTCCGGCGGGCTGGGCAGAATCAATGGCAGAGTTTTTCCATCGTGAGAACCAGGCAGCATTTTTTTGCTTTCAAGTGCTGGTCCAGGGTGTGAGGGCGCTCTGACCTTGTCTTTTGAATCTATTCAATTGAAGCTTGTCTAAGGTGTTGAGTTGGAAGATCACTTCACTGCTCTTGAATACTTGCTTGGAAAATCAGAAAACTCTTAAAGCTAATGCAGAGACTGACATCGAAAAGGGGCTGGTGGGCTGTGGTGTTTATAATTATTGCTGTTGTTGTGTTGTCTGGTTGCTAAGTTGTGTGACTCTTTTCAACCCCACGGACTGCAGCCCACCACGCTCCTGTGTCCTTAGGATTTGCCAGACAAGAATACTGGAGTGGGTTGCCATTTCCTTCTCCAGGGGATCTTCCTGACTCAGGTATCAAACACGAGTCTCCTGCATTGGCAGGCAAACTCTTTACTGCTAGCCACCAGGGAAACCCATTATTGTTGTTATTGCATTCACTGAATGCTCTGTGCTCTGCACCAGGCACTCTGCTAAGGGCATTGCCGGAGTTATCCTCATTAAGCCTCTTAACAACCACTGAGATTGTTGGGATACCACCCAATCTGGTGGGCCAGACAGAT
Source organism: Cervus elaphus (assembly GCF_910594005.1). NCBI lineage: Eukaryota > Metazoa > Chordata > Mammalia > Artiodactyla > Cervidae > Cervus > Cervus elaphus. The sequence goes on from NC_057824.1 coordinate 37,141,831, forward strand.
AGCCCTGGGAAGCTTTTTGCCATCTAGTATCAAGGTCATGGCCACATGTGTCTGTGGAAATAAACCAGGGTAACTCTCGCGCTGGTTGCCTTGGTTGCTTAGATTTACAGATGATGCCTTGCACTGTCCTGCCATGATCAGCATGCCAAGAGGAATGCCTGCGACTCTGGGCACAGCGATGTGTCAGCCACAGGGCGTGACCTGGCACCAGTCATTCCATCTGCACCTCGGTTCCCTCCTCTGCAAAACTGGGTGGTAGTGGTACCAGCTTATGGGGTCGTATGAGGATTCCCCGATCACTGTGTGTAGAGCACCTGGCATGCGCTGAAGGCTGTGTTTCTTTTTTTAAAAAAAATTAAATTTACTTATTTTTAATTGAAGGATAATTGCTTTAAATATTGTGTTGCTTTCCGCCAAACATCAACACGAACCTCCCTCTCACCTCCCTCTCCGCCGCACCCCTCCAGGCTGTTGCAAAGCTCCAGTGTGAGTTCCCTGAGTCAAACAACATATCCCCGTTGGCTCTCTATTTTACATATGGTAGTGTCTATGTTTCCATGTTACTCTCTCCATACATCCCACCCTCTCCTTCCTCCCCCACCTCACGTCCCTAATTCTGTTCTCTATGTCTGTGTCTGCATCGCTGCCCTGCAAATAGGTTCATAAGTAACTTCTTTCTAGATTCCATGTCTTGTAATGTGTAATGTGAAAGTTGTTCAGTTGTGTCCAATTCTTTGGTATCCCATGGGCTATATGGTCCATGGAATTCTCCAGACCAGCATACAGGAGTGGGTAGCCTTTCCCTTCTCCAGGGGATCTTCCCAACCCAGGGATCAAACTCAGGTCTCCCGTATTGCAGGAGGATTCTTTACCAGCTGAGCCACAAGGGAAGTCCCTAGATTCCATATATATGCATTAATAGATATAAGTATTTCTTAATTGAAACCTTTAAATTCTGTTTCATCTTTTCAGGCCAGGTGAAGTTCTACATTGTTGCTCACAGGTCTGGGTGGGTCATTGCTATGTCCCAGATGATAAGCAACAGAACATGGGGCTCTAAAGCCAACTTTTCCTCTTCACTTTCCTGTCCTTTCCCAAGGGCCTGGTGTGGGAAGGTTGTGGTAGTATAGGGTGGGCAACTTCTTCCTGGTTTGTCTGGGCCTTTCCAGGGGTTAGCATCCCAAGTCCCAGGTTCAGGGAGCCCTTTCCAGTTTCAGACAAACCAGGAGGAAGTATGATGTGCTGATGCTGGGCTTTGGGGAGGATGAACGTATGATTGGAGACGGTATTTGTTTGCTAGGGTCACCATAACAAAACACCAGGGACTAGGCTTAAAGAAGAGAAATTTGTTTCTCGCAGTTCTGGATGCTGGAAGTCAGGTCTAGGTGTGACTGAGGTTGGGTTCTCCTGAAACCTTTCTGCTTGTCTTGTGGATGGAGATGTAAGTCCCCCTGTGAGGTCTTTAAGGGTCACTCCAACACAGCCGTGGAAATTATACTTGGTTAGGCATAGGACACGACTGAAGCGACTTAGCAGAAGCAGCAGGCATAGGAAATTAGATTTATTTTACTGATGTGTGCTAGTGAGGCAGGAGGCAGATGGGCCAACCCCAACCCCCGCCCCCCAGGGTAAAACAATTGGAGATTCATTCTCTGTTGGCTGAAACTCCAAGAAAGAATCTCAGGGCAATTAAGGGAGGAGGCTGAACCCTGCAGAGACCACATATTTCTTGTTCCAGAAGTCAGTAGACCTCCCCAACCACATGTGTGCAGAAAAGGCTCCTTGAAGGCCAAAGGGGAGTCATGACAAGGGATGTTCTACCCATAGGCCTTTGTGGTAGAATCCATCTTGGCTAAGAGATGCATGTGCATACATGGGAGGATCCTGAGAATCACTAAATATGGACCATGGACCAGGGAAATGAAAATGATTGGCCAAAGAAAACCCAGAAGAAATACCACATAAAGGTAATTCAAACTACCATGAGGATGCAACTCAGCAACTCTCCCTCTGAATCTGTCGTGTTCTATCCACACGTACTGTACTTTCTCCTCCTAATAAATACTTGACTTGCTTCACTAATTTCCATCTCTATGGAAATTCTTTTCTGCAGAGCCCAAGGGCCAGGGCCCTTGTCACTGATCACTGGTCTAGTGACTAGGATCTGGTGTTTTCACCACCACAACCCAGTCCAGCTCTGGCAGGGAACCCAGGCCCTGCTCCAAGCCTTTGCAGGCCGAGGCCACTGGAGATCTCTAGAAGGGGAGGCATGGCATACCGTACAGGGGGACACATGGGAGGAGAGTCCAGGGAACAGGTTCATCCAAGCAGGGAGGACGCCAAGGAGGGGCGGGGACCTGTAGGAAGTACCTTGACTGGGGGTCGGGGTAGAGTTACAGAAACAAGAGGGGGAGTTCACTGGTGCATTTGAACATCACTAGGTTACACTCTGGTTTCCCTGGTGGTTCTGATGGTAAAGAATCTACTTGCAATGCAGAAGACCTGGGTTCTGTCCCTGGGAAAGATCCCCTGGAGAAGAGAATGGTTGCCCACTCCAGTTTTCTTGCCTGGGAAATCCCATGGATAGAGGAGCCTTGTGGGTTATGGTCCATGGGATCGCACAGAGTTGGACACGACTGAGTGACTAACACACCACTACTATTAGGCCACTCAGGAGGGCGAGACGGGGAACTTGTGACACAAAACAGCCTTATCACATCGATGTAGCTGGTCACCTGGGCAGGTGCTCACAGCCTGTTTGTGGGGATGGGGAGGCATCAGGAGAATTAAGTTTTAAAAATGTACGATATACACCTTGCTTGCAGATGGCTGTCTTCTGGCTGTGTCCTCACATAACCTTTTTCTCTGTCTGCAGGCATCCTTGGTGTCTCTTCCTCCTCTTATAAGGGCACAGATCATATTAGATGAGAGGCCTGCCCTTATGACCTCATTTAATCTTCATTATGTCTATAAAGGTTCTATCGCCAGACTCACAGAGGGGGTTAAGGCTTCAACATATAAAACTGGAGGGAACACAGTTCTCTCCATAATAGCATCTGTGAGTTTTTTAATTCATTAATTAGTTTTTGGCTGTTCTGGGTCCTCATTGCTGCATGCAGGCCTTCTCTGGTTGCAGCCAGTGGGCTACTCTTCATTGCAGTGTATGGAATTATTGCAGGAGTGGCGTCTCTTGTTGTGGTGCATGGGCTCTAGGGCACGCAGGCTTTGGTAATTGCAGTTCCTGGGATCTATAGCACGGGCTCAGCAGTTGTGGTGCATGGACTGAGTTGTCCCACGGCAGGTGGAATCTTACCTGATCAGAGGTTGAACCCGTGTCCTCTGCTCCCCTGCATTGACAAGTGGGTTCTTAACCTCTGGACCAGCAGAGAAGTTCTGTGAGTTTTAATACAAAGGCTTTTCAGAGCATTCATTCCTGCATCGGGAACTCAAGACAACTGAAAACGTTGCAGAAAGGGGGACCCCCTCCAGGGCCCAAGAATCTCTTGTCCCACATTAAGAAATGAATTGTTTGAGGAGACACACATGCTGACCAAGCAAGAGACTTTACTGGGAAGGGGAGCCTGGGTGAAGAGCAGTAGGATAAGGGAACCCAGGAGAACTGTTCTACCACGTGGCTGGCAGTCCCAGGCTTTTTGTTGGTGGGATTAGTTTCTAGGTCCTATGTGGCCAATCATGCTAACTCAGGATCTTTCCTGGTGGTGCACTCATTGTTCAACCAAGATGGATTCTGGGAGGCTGGTAGGACATGTGACATTTTCTTTTGACTTTTCCCAAATTATTCTGATTGGTGGTGGCTTGTTAGTTCCATATTCCTTACCAGGACCTCCTGTCATAAAACAACTCATGCAAATGGTTACTCTGGTACTTGACCAGGATGGGAGGTTGCAGTCAGTGTTTCTTCTAACAAAAGTGCTCTCTGCACATTATTGCTCTGTTACTTCCCTGCTGGTGGCCTTTGTAGCACATGCAGTGGTCTTTAATTGGAGGGCATATCTCAAAACCAAACTAGCAACAGGTAGAATTTTGATGATAAGTTCAGATCCACTGAGGGTTTCCCAGGTGGTGCAGTGGTAAAGAATCCACCTGCTAATGCAGGAGGCACAAGAGATGCAAGAGACTTGGGTTTGATCCTTGGGTTGGGAAGATCCCCTGGAGGAGGAAATGGAAACCCATTCCAGTGTTCTTGCCTGGAGAATTCCATGGACAGAGGAGACTGGCGGGCTACAGTCCATGGGGGTCGCAAAGAGCCAGACCATGACTGAACGCGCGCGCGCGCACACACACACACACACACACACACACACACACACACGCACACACACTCTCCAGATCCACTGACTCCAGTGCTTCTAAAGCAGAAATAAGGCCTCTCCCAGCTCATCCTTGCTCCAGGCCCTACACGGTTGCCCACTGCACCAGGAGCAACATCACAGCTCCTCAGCTCCTAGATGTGCTGTGCCATCCACCTGCCTCTCTGACCTCATCTCATCCATTCCATGATGCTGCTCCTCTGCTCTGACTGATCACACTGGTTTCCTTTTCTTTCCTTGAAAATGCTAAACTGGTCTCTCTCAGGGGACATTTGCATTGGCTGCTTCTGCTCAGAACTCTGTTCCCCACATCCTCCCCTGGCGTCCCCGTCATTTTTCAGAACTCCACCTCTTTTGTGTTCTGTCCATTAAATTCCAGTGTTGGGGTTATGGAGAGACTCCTCCCATACATCCAACAAGCCAAACTACGGACTTCAACTTAGGGTCCAACAGTTCAACCCAATTTTAACATTATCTACCAGGATACAGTCAGATTCCACAGGTTAAGGGCTCAGTCCTACTGTCCTCCACAACTTCAGATGCTGGTTGGAAGTCCCGGTTGTTATCTGTACTTCTGACAAACTGGCTATAAATCAGAGGTTCCCGCACCCCCCTCCTCAGGTTCGATTAATTTGCCAGAGTGACTTATAAAATTCAGAGAAATATTTTATGTATTAAATTCCTGGTTTATTATGAAGGATTTAACTCAGGAACAGCCAGATGGAAGAGATGCACAGGGCAAGGTCTAGGAAAGGGGTTCAGAGTTTCCGTGCTCTCTACAAACACTCCACTTTCCCCAAATCTCCATGTGTTCACCAACTTGGAAGTTCTTGGAACCTAGTCCTTTTGGGGTTTTACGGAGGCTTCATTACCAAGGCATGATTGATTATATCTTGAGTCCAAACTCACTCTGTTCACTGCATGACAGGCCAGTTAACCCAGGCCAGTTAACCTGAGACAAGGTGCTAAGGCAAGGAATATGACTTTATTCAGAAAGTCTGCTGTCTGAGAAGATGGAAGACTAATGTCTCAAAATAACCATCTTGTTGGGGTCTGGGTGCCAGGTTCTTTTATAGAACAGAGAGGGGAGAGGTGAGGAAGTAAAGTAAAAAAATCCATTAATCTTGCAAATATCTCCTTGAATGGCTAGCCTTGGGGACTGGATGTGTTAATTTCTTCATTCCTGCAGCCATCCACAGGTGGCCAGAGTCCTGAACAAAAGCACTTGGGTTTAATATTCAGGCAGAGGGGCAGGGATCCCCCAGGCAGGCCATTATGTGTAAACAGTATCCTTTCAGTAAACAAAAGCAATGGGAAGAAAAGTTAAAGTGAAAGAAATAGATTCAACATGGAGTCAGTTCTTCCCTATCACAATCATGGGCCATGGCTTATTGAACTAATCTCCAGCCCCTTTCCCATCCCTGGGAGGTCAAGGAGTGGGACTGTAAATTCTAACTCTCTAATCCAGCTTGTTTCCCCCTGGCAACCAGGCCACAGTCTTAGGTATAGTCCAGAAGTTCATGAACATAAAAATAGACACTTTATCACTCTCCAAACTAGGAAATTCCTAGGGTTTTGGGAACTGCCAGCCAGGAAAGTGAACTAAGACCAAATACCTATTTCTTATTACAAATCACAGTATTACACCACCCAAATGCCACCTCTTTTGAACAGCCTTCCCTCTGTGTCTTAGTCATATTACTCACCACATTTAACTTGTCCTGTCACTTGTAGGTGGTGGGAGAGATCAGGTGGGTCTGTTCATCAGTTATCTATTTATTGGAATCCTCATTATGTATGAGGGAATGGAGAATCAACAATAAAGAAGACAGATCTTCTCTTTCCCAAAGAACTTATAATTTGGAGCAGGGAGGAAGATAATAAACATATAAATGTCCAAATATAATCATCTCTAGTTAGGTGGATGCTTTGAAAAAGCAGAATGTATACTATTCGTTCTGGAAAACTGCTGGAGTAATCTGTATGGCCTAAACATTTATTTCTAAGATTCCACTTGAGTTCATGGTTAGGATGTTATTCTTGGGTTGGTTTTCAAACCAACATGTAGTGGTCTGTGCACACGTTGGAAAAGAATTTTCAGACATGTGGCAGAATGAGAGGAGAATAAAGTTTATCAGAGTGGGAGATGCTGCTAGAGCAGCAGACCAGCTCAAGGGAGAGCCAACCCCTTTCTCAGGCTAGTAGACAATTTTTATAGCTTCAAGACAGAGAAAATTCCACTGGAAGGGTGGCATTAGGTGATTGGTTAGGATGCTGTGGGCTTCCCAGTTGGCACTAGTGGTGAAAATCCTGCCTGATGATGCAGGAGACATAAGAGACGTGGGTTTGATCCCTGGGTCGGGAAGATTCTCTGGAGTAGGGCATGGCAACCCAGGGTAATAGGGTGGGTATTTTACCTAATATGGGGTCAGGGAACAGGCCAGTTTTGATCCGGAGGCTCATGGCAACAGTTGTCATGGGGCTTGGTCAGTTCCAGAGAATTTTATCCTGTGACCTTGGTATAGGGCTCCATGGAGTCTGCATACAACTTTCCATGTGTGAACCTGCCTCTGACTCTATGTTTGCATGCTTGATCTTTTTGATCTTGTGTAGTTACAGATTATAGTGATCTTAAGACAGGTGAAGGCAGGAAAGTTTCCATGTGCACAAGAAAAGGAAAGGTGAGTTTTGACAACAGTGTATTCATCCCGTATCTAACACTGAGGATGGATCTGTTAACTTAAAAAATAGTCACAACCTAAAAGTTGAGAGTTACGTTTTATTTGGTAGGAATCTTTAAGACTTCAAGCCTGGGACACAGCACCTCAACTAACCCTGACAGAACTGCTCTGAGGAGGTGAGGGGAGGAACCAGGTTATGTGGAAGTTTTGCAACAAAGGGCAGGTAGTCTGAACATCAAAAGATTATTTTTAATGAAAGAAATGTAGATAACCCATGTTAAGGAATATAGCACTTTTCTATGTATGGGAAGATGCAAGAGGCTCACTGAAATCCTTCCTTTGATACGCACCTCAGCTGTCTGGGGCCAGTATCCTGCGTTTTTCACATCCCGAGCTTCCTCAGGGCTCATCATAGGGAGGGGCAGTGGTGGGGTTGTTAGATGGTAGGTACTCTTTTCTCCCTGAGTGCCCTCAGGAATCGGGAACATCACACTGGAGGGCTGCAATCGCTGGTGACTGTGACATCTTTGTTTACTGATTGGCAGCAGATACTCCGTTTCTCAGATCCCTCTACATATGTAGAAAATTTTATAACATCTGGTAGAGTACCCTTCTCCAAAGGACTCCTGGCTCTCAACTGGCTATAAACTTGCTATAGACTCAGTGTCTGTGTCCCATCCATGTTCATATGTTGAAATAATGGCATTTAGAGGTGGGGTCTTTGGGAGATATTTAGGTTCAGATGATGGGATTTGTTGCTGTTGTTTAGTTGCTAAGTCATGCCCTACTCTTTGAGACCGCATGGACTGTAGCCCACCAGGATCCTCTGTCCATGGGATTTCCCAGGTATGAATATTGGCATAGGTTGCCATTTCCTTCCCCAAGGGATCTTCCTGGGCCAGGAATCAAACCAAATGTCTCCTGCATTGGCAGGCGGATTCTTTACCACTGAGCCACCAGGGAAGCCCCATGATCCCTTACAAAGAGAGCTCAGCTCAGCTCTCCCTCTCCTCCCCACCATGTGAGGATGCAGTGAGAAAGCAGCTGATTGCAAGCCAGGAAGAGAGCCCTCACCAGCACCCAACCATTGCTGACATCCTGATCTCAGACTTCTAGCCCGGCACCTGTGAGAAAAGAAACTTCTGTTGTTTAAGCCATCCAGTCTACAGTATTTTGTTATGACAGCCAGAACAGATGAAGAGCTCAAATCAGCAAATATTAACCGAGTGTCATCAGGCAATATGCCAAGCCTGGGGGACACAAAATAAAAAGGTCTTTGCCTTTGAGGAGCTCACAGTTCAGTGATGGAGATTGAAATTTAGATTGCACTACACCCAAAAAGTGCTCTCAAGTGACCTCCACTTAGTCTTTTTCCAGGGATTCTTGACACTTTCCATTTCTTTTGTAAAACCCTGTAGGGGGCTGAACTTTGTCCTACTCCAATAACTATGAATGTGGCCTGATTTGAAAATAAGGTCTTGGTAGTTATAATTAAGGGTTAAAAATGTGATCATACTAGATTTAGGGTGGATTCTAAATCCAATGACTGGTGTCCTTATGAAAGAAAGGAGAGGGAGATTTGAGACACACTCAGAGGAGAAAACCACAGAAGGATGGAGGTAGAGTTTGGAATGAGTCCTCTACAAGTCAAGGAACCAGAGGATATCCAGAGCCACAGAAGGTCAGAGAGAGGCATGGTATGTTCTCCTCCAGAAGGAACCAACCCTGCCAATACCTTGATTTTGAACTTCTCCACAACAATGAGAGTGTAAAATTTCCATTGTTGAAAGGCACCAACTTTGTCAATCTCAGATATGCAGATGATACCACTCTAGTAGCAGAAAGCAAAGAGGAACTAAAGAGACTGTTGATGAAGGTGAAAGAGGAGAGTGAGAACAGCTGGCTTAAAACTCAACATTCAGAAAGTGAAGACCATGGCATTCCATCACTTCATGGCAAATAGAAGGGGAAAAAGTGGAAGCAGTGACAGATTTTATTTTCTTGGACTCCCAATTCACTGTGGATAGTGACTGCAGCCATGAAATTAAAAGATGCTTGCTCCTTGGAAGAAAAGCTATGACAAACCTAGGTAGCATATTAAAAAGCAGCAACATCACTTTGCCAACAAAGGTCTGTGTAGTCAAAGCTAAGGTTTTTCCGGTAGTCGTGAATGGATGTGACAGTTGGACTGTAAAGAAGGCTGAGCCCTGAAGAACTGATGCTTTTGAATTGTGGTGCTGGAGAAGACTCTTAAGAGTCCCTTGGACTGCAGGGAGATCAAACCAGTCAATCCTAAAAGAATCAACCCTGAATATTAATTGAGAGGACTGATGCTGAAACTGAAGCTCCAGTACTTTGGCCACCTGATGGGAAGAGCCATCTCATTGGAAAAGACCCTGATGATGGGAAAGATTGAAGGCAGGAGGAGAAGGGGGCGACAGAGGATGAGATGGTTGGATGGCATCACCGACTCGATGGAGATGAGTTTGAACAAACTCCAGGAGATAGTGAAGGCCATGGAAACCTGACATTATGCAGTCCATGGGGTCGCAAAGCGTCAGACACGACTTAGCGACTGAACCAAAACAACTTTGTAGAACATTGTTAAGGTTATCTCCTGGTTGTTGGAGGATTGAATGAGCTTAAATGTCTAAAGGAACTAGAAGAGTGCCAGGCAGATGGTGAGTGCTCAGTGAGTACTAGCTATCAGCATTTGGTGATTTGCTCATTTTACAGTTTTTCACTGAGTATCACTTTATGGCCAGCACTCTGATGCTACCTCACTTTTGCATTGAAAGGTTTCAATAGATTGCATGTTAGTGTCCACCCACCCCTCCAAATTCATATGCTGAAACTTTGATCCCTCATATGATGGTATTGGTGAAATGGAGTAGGACCCTATGGTTCTTTGCCCCTAATGTCCTCTGCCTCCTTTTCATCCGTGGGAGAACTTTGGCCAAAGAATGGATTTGATCAGAGACGTGAGAAAAGTGCAGAAACAAAGGAAAACAGTCAAAGGACACCAAATAATAATAATGTAGTCATTAAGCATAGTCAGGGACCTTGAGTTCCTTCTCAAAGGCAATAGATAATATTCTGAGCCATTCGCAGCGAGCTGTCTTTTAGATACTGAAACCCTCTTGCCCCCACCCCCCCCCCCCAGGTACAAGAAGTTAACTACACGATGACTAAATTATAGCCATGACATAAGCTGCCACAATTCCAAGAATCAGCCTCAGGGAAATGGGAACAAACTGACTGTGGAAGATTTACTCTACTTGAAACAGTCAAGATGCTGCTGGTCAGACCACCAATGACTCATTTCGAGATGACTGTCGGAGCTGACTAGATTGTTTCTATAAGTAGGCCTCTCCTTCATCCAATAAAATCTCCTGCTCACTGATCATCAGTGTGTGTATGTGTTTGGTGGGGGCAGCGGGGGTCAGCCTTCAGACAGGTGTCCCCTCCCACCCCCCACCCCACCCTCCTGGTTGCCAGCATCCAAAATAAAGCAAACTTTCCTTTCCACTAACCCGGCCTCTATATTGGCTTTTGAGCACCTAGCAGCTGGACCCCACTTTCAGTTACACTGGCAAGGATGGAGACTTTGGAGGGAAAAGAGGTCATGAGAGTGAAGCCGTCATGAATGGGGTTAGTGTCCTATAAAAAGGACCCCAGAGATCTCTCTTGCCCCCTTTCTGCCATGTGAAGACACAAGAAGTTTACCTCCCAGAAGAGGATCGTTGTCAGAACTGGCATCCTGATCTCGGACACCCAGCCTCTAGAACTGTGAGAATAAATTTCTTTTATGTATAAGCCACCCAGTCTGTGGACCTTTGTTATATCAGCCTGAACTAAGACAGAGGTTTTATGTTCAGTGTCTTATTGGGCATTACCTTGTACGTGAACTACATTCCAAAGCTCTCCAAAGGTGCTTTTTGTCTGAAACAAATGTTTGGCATCCATAATGACCCAAGATGTCAAAGGGAAAGTGTTAACCACTCAGTCATGTCCGACTCTTTGCAACCCCACGGACTGTGGAGTGATTAGCCATTCCCATCTCTTCCCGACCCCAGGGATCGAACGCGTGTCCCCTGCATTGCAGGCAGATTCTTTACTGTCTGAGCCACCAAAGATCTCAAAGGGAATAGAAATATTGCATGTTTATAAATGCATTTTTTCCTCATACTATTGGAAAAAAAAGTAAATTCCTGGAACATAGAAAAGAAAACAAAGAATCATCCATAATTTGACCATCCATGCTTAGCCACTATTTACATTTTAATGTCTTTTCTTCTGGGCTTTTTTTATGCATAGTTTTTTTTTTTGACATAATTATATCCATTCCCTATATGCAATTTTTATCTGTGTTTTTTTCAGTGTTTATTATATCACAAGCATTTTCCATATTATACAGACTTTATGAACTTTGCATTTTTACAATTCCATAATGTTTCATGTTAGGATTATGACATAGATTAGTTAGTGAAACATTTAAATTAAAAAAGAATTTATCTCACTATTACTTATGCTGTTGTGACTATAATCTTGGTGCATACATTTACCCCTTCTCAGTTCCCAGTCCACCACCAGTATTTCCAGTGACTTCATTAAGCGATACACTCCATTGTGTAATTACTGGATCAAATGGTGTGACCATTTTAAGGCACTGGATATGCATTTACAAATTGCTCTCTTAAAAAAAGGCTGGGCCAATTTACATTCTGATCTGCAATGTTAAGAAAATACCTTTTGCCACACTTGTGTTAATATACCTATTACCATTTTAAAAGACCAGCTAATTTAAAAAGCATAAATGTGATTGTTTTTATTTGCATGGCTTTGATTAGTAGTGATATTGAACATTTTCCCGTGTTTTTTAAACAGTAACGTTTTGTTTCCGGGGAAATGTCTGTTTAAGCCGTCTCTCCATTCATCCATGGTATCTCTGTTTCTCTTACAGATTTGTATTAATTCAAATGTATAGGTACATGGTTCCTTTGGTTATATCTGCTTCAAATGTATTTCCCTGTTTGTTGTTTTCCTTTTAAGTTTAATTAGTTTTTTTTTTATGGACAGAAGATTTAAATTTTTTGTAACCACATCTACCCATCTTTTCCTTTGTGATTTTTTAAACTCTTTTCTAAATCTAAACACTCCTCTTTGCAGAAGGTGATAAGTATTCATTTTTCTTATAATTTATTTATGCTTTGATTAAAAAATAGCTCTTTGATCTATTTGGAATTTGTTTTATTGCGTAACATTGAAGACACTTTTCACATAGTTAATCATTTGTCCCAATACAAATTATTCAATACCCTTATTTTTCCTCTCTTTATTATATACTAAATTCTCGCATATAGTGGAGTATAATCTAAGCTATCTGTTATGTCTACTTGAACTGATGTACCACATTGTTTAAATGACTGTATTTGCAAAGACTGTTTAAATATCTGTTAATGCTGGTACTAGGGTGGTTCAGGTTTAAGGAGGATATCTGGAATAAGCCACCTTTACTCTTTCTCCTGCCTCCTAGCAATGTTAGAAGGCAAGCAATGTGACAGTGACATCACCACGCAGTAGCAGTAGTTTAGTCTCTAAGTCATGACCGACTCTTGTGAGCCCATGGGCTGTAGCCCGCCAGGCTCTTCTGTCCATGGGATGCTCCAGGCAAGAATACTGGAGTGGGTTGCCATTTCCTTCTCCAGGGGATCTTCCTGACCCAGGAATTGAACCCAGGTCTCCTGCATTGTAGGCAGATACTTTACCAACTGAGCTATGAGGGAAGCCCGACATAACCATAAAACAAAGAATAATGCCAATCCCAGCAAATATGTCCACCTTAAATGATTTTTGGATCTTTTTAAATTTCAACTTTATAGAGATATATTTCATATACAGTTATAAGATTTTAAAAGTGTACATCATGGTATTTTGATACACATTTACATTTTGAAAGGATTTCCCTGACCTAGTTAATTAACACATCCATTACTTCACATATTTTTCTTTTTTTCTTTTTGGTGAGAACATTAGAGTTTTGTTCTCTTGGCAAATTTCAGTTATACAATACAGTGTTTTCAACTCTAGTCACCATGTAATTCATTTTATAACTGAAAATTTGCACCTTTTTACCAACTTCTCCTTATTTCTCCTATCCCCAGCTTTTGGCAACCAGTTTTCTAATCTGTGAGTTTGACTTCTTTTTTTAGATTTCACATATAATGATACCTGCAGTATTTGTCTTTGTCTGGCTTGTTTTACTTAGCATAATGCCCTCAAGTTCCTCCCAATTTATGAAAAGGGGCGAGATTTCCTTCTTTCTCAGGGTTGAACAATATTCCATTGTATAAATATACCACATCTTTATCCATCCATCCTTTGACAGACAGATCATTTTCATATCTTGGCTATTGTGAATAATGCTGCAATGAGCATGTGAATGCAGATACCTCTTTGAGACAGTGATTTCATTTCCTTTGGATGCATACCCAGAAGTGGAATGGCTGGTAGCTCTCTTTTTAATTTTTTGAGGAACCTCCATACTGTTTTCCATGGTGGCATTTTACATGCCGACCAACAGTACACAAGGGTTCCCTTTTCTCCACATTCTCATCAACATTTGGTATCCCTTTCCTTCTTGATGACAGCCATCCAAACAGGCGGGAGGGGATATCTCACAGTGGTTAGTTTGCATTTCCCTGGTGACTAGTGATGTTCAGCATCTTTTCATGTACCTGTTGACCATGTTAGTCCAATCTCTGAAGGTCATTTTGTGTCTAGCTCTCCTCTGTCGTCCACCCTGACATCTGCTCTTGTTACTCCAAGTTGGGACTAGGAGTTGAGAGAGGATTGACTTCCTGGAGGGGCTTCCCAGGTGGCGCAGTGGTAAAGAATCTGCCTGCAAATGCAGGAGACACAAGAGACGAAAGAGACATGAGTTCGATCCCTGGGTTGGGAAGATCCCCTGGAGAAGGAAATGGCAACCTACTGCAGTCTTCTTGCCTGGGAAATCCCGTGGACAGAGGAGCTTGGTGGGCTACAGTCCATGGGGTCTCAAGGAGGACTGGGAACGCACATGTGAGCTTCTTGGAGGCAAGTTTTATTCTCATCCTCAGCACGTGTGGCACTGTAGATCCTTGAGCATCCAGAGCTCCGTCCTTCACTGACTTTTCTTCCGTTTACCGCTACCTTGTCAACTACAAACGGGCACGTGCCTCTACCTCTGCAAGGGTTCAATCATGTGCTGCTGCAGCTGCTGATTTTTAACACCCCTGGAAGGAGTTCAGGGTGGAGGGTAGAAATGAGACACTCTGTGCTCAGCCAGGGTAGGGGTTGCTGGGCTGGAACTGGCAGGACAGGTCTTCAGATAACTAGATATTTTCAGGAGCCGATTTTATGAGCCCAATTCTTCTATTTCCTTATATCTAGAAAAGCACTAAAACCCTTTATGGTGATAACTGTTTCTTGTGACTAGCAGAAAGGTTCATGAGAGGAGCAGAAACCTTCTGGGAAAATAAGATCGCGTGTACTCTCCCTTCACCAAAATCACATATATACTGATCTTTCCTCCATGCCTCCTGGAGCAGTTTCTCAGAGCTATCTGAAGTGCTGTCTCCTGGGCTGCAGTCCTCGTTTCTTAAAAAAGTATTTATTTATTTATTCGGCTGCACCTGGTCTTAGTTGCAGCACGTGGGGTCTTCATTATACCACGTGGGATTTTTCGTCGTGGCGTTGTGGCTTAGTTGTCCAGTGGCATGTGGGATCTCAGCTCTGGATTGAACCAGTGTCCTCTGCATTTGAAGGTGGATTCTTAACCACTGGACACCGATGAAGTCCCTGCAGTCCTCATTTTACGCCCAATAAAACTTAATTTGCAACACTCACCTTGTGCATTTTTTTAAATCGACAACCTGAATCTCCTCCTTCCTCTCCGGCCTGACACAAACGTCTTGCCATCACAGGCATCCACTGACTTGCTTTTTTTTTTTCTCAGAGGATTGCATTTCTTCCTGATATTAGCCAGGTGCCCCTCCCAAGGTGAAAATCTTATCCTTAAATCCTTGGAATACATCTTTGTCTACTTTCTTCCAGACCTGAAGATTTTCAGATTTTGCTACTTCTAATTTTCTCAGGTCCTTTGCTACACACAGTGGGGGATGGGAAGAGCTAAATTAGGGGGATATAGAATACATGATAGGAAAGGGGGACCAAGGAGATGTTCCAGAAGAAAACCCTCTCAGTCATCTGAGTGGAGCTCTGCTTGCCTCAGAAGTTTAAAGGAGCAATATTCAATACACATGCTGCCTACAACACTCAGGCAGGAACCTTTAGCAGACAGAGCAAGCAGATCACAGGAAATTAACACTCCACCATGTCTGTGGGCCAGCCCAGACGTGTCATCCTCTCATCTAGCTATAGGAGTTGATATTCTATGTGTAGCGGTTTGAAAACGAATTCAGATTCTGAACGGAGCATGTTTTCAAAATTCATCAGAACAAGTCCACGAAAGATCTGAAGCAGATCACCCCACTATGGATCAGGTATCAGCAAAGGTGACAGGTGTAGTAAAAATATTCAGGCAAGATTTATTCATTCACTTAGTTAGTCATTCGTTCAGTCATGCAACAAATGCTTATCAAATTCCTAGTCTGTGCCAGGTATTTTTCTCATCCTAGGAACTTGAGATCCAGGGGTGAAATCAACCTGGTCTCATGGCGGAGGCATTCTAGCCAAATCAAATGGAGGAGACAGGTAACATAATGCATTCTTTCTCCTTCTGTCTTTTATTTTTCAACCTTTTGCATTAATGCTTATAAATGAAATGTGGAAATCAATTCTGGTGGCAGTTTACCGGTAATCAGTAGAGGTACTTTCCACACAGGCAGTGCTGCTGGAAGCGATGTGGTGAATATGTATTGTGACTCTTATAAATATGTTTCTGCTCAGCAGTGCCTCTTGAAAAGGAGTGATTTTACACCCACTGAGCTATTTTGCTGATATAACAACCGAAAGACAGATAACAGTTTTGCCCACATGAGATCAGGGAAACGGGAGACATCCAAGGGGAACTCTTTTTAAAATTATTTTTACTGTTTCTATTAAAAATTTTTTTCTTTTAAAATTAATTAATTTTATTTGGCTATACTAAGCTTTCTTCATTGCTGTGCAAAGACTTTCTCTAGTTGGGGTGAGTAGGGGCTACTTTCAAATTGCTTCTCATTGTGTGTGAGCTTCTCATGCGCTTCTCATTTTGGCACTTTCTCTTCTTATAGAACACAGGTTCTAGCACATGGGTTCAGTAATTGTGGTGCCCAGGCTTAGTCGTTCTGTGGCATGTGGAATCTTCTCGTGCCAGGGATCAAACTGCAGTCCCCTGCATTGGCAGGTAGAGTTTTTAGCCACTGAACTACCAGAGAAGTCCCAAGGGGAAGTCTTGTCTTGTCAATCCACTCAAAATATCAAGTTGTTTGAAAACAAAGAAAAAAAATTGTTTTCCTTTCCCCAAGAGGTTAAAAACGGAGAGGAAAAAAACCTAACGTTCAAACAAGGAAGATTCAAGATTAGTTATAGATACTTTATGGGCTTAACTGAGAGTTGGGAAATTCTTAATTATAAGTTACAGTCTCTTGACTTCTTTATTTGATTTGACAAATCCATACTTAGCCATGGCTGATTATTGGCCCCACACAATGTCTGGCATAGAATGGACTCTAAATGAGTTTCTTTCTTTTTTTTTTTTTTTAACCAAACACTGTGACAGATTCTGGAGATATAAGATATTGCCATTAACCTTAAGCAGATCATAATTTAGGGTGGAAGACAGTTTCGTGAACAGCTAACTCAAATGTAGTAGTGACCAAAGCCTATTGAGCACTTACTATATTCCAGGCACCAGGCTCAATACTTATTGCCTGTTACTGCCTTTAAATCTTATAACAATCCTATGAAATGGGCACTAATGTCTTTTTAGGTTAAGGATGAGGAAGCAAATGCTGAGACAGGTTCACAACATTATGGAGGAACTGCGTTCGGAACCCAGATCTTTGGGATTCAGATATCCGCTTGCTTGCGAACCTAGCTGCCTGGCCTCTCTTGCCGTCTCTGTGGCCTTGCAGATGTGAGTGATGTATCTAGAAGGCAGGACAGGGAAGGCTGTTGGTTCTCCTGGAGAAGGGTCTAGAAAATGGTCACAGGGAAAGTGCATTTCGCTTGGCACCTTGAAAGTTTCAGGCGCAGGTGAGCTGAGTGATTTGGCACGCCATTAATTGAGATAAACAACAAGGGACACTGGACGTGGTATCGCCTCATTTTGCTGGTCTGGTTTTGTCCTGGTGACCACATCCGGGAACCTGCAAGCTCATCCCTCTTGTCAGGCACTTCAGTGTCTGGGTTGAGAGGAGAACTTGGCCCCTCCTTCCAGCTCCTCTTCCCTGACCAGCGACTGAGGCTGTCTCCCTGACAGTCTGGCTTTCCGCCCTGTCTGGATGCCTTTCCCCATCTCCCTTTCTCTTGTGACTTCACACAGGGCTGTGCTGACTTTGGGCTGAGCTACCACTCCTGTTACTGACATAACCTCACTGGAAAATCTACCCTGTCTTCTAGGCTTTCTCTCTTCATTAGTAACCAGCTTTCACTTTGCACTCCCCTCAATGCGGATTCCAGCGCAGTGGTTCCGTCAAGTCCCAGCTAATGGGACTTTTCATCCCCCTTCTATCGTGTAGCTCACCCCACTTCAGGCTTTAGGAAAAAGGGTACGGCATCGCTCTCAGAGCTGGGCAAGAGGGATCCCCGTGTTTGGAGGCCCCATTCTGGTTCCTCCCTGTCTACCTCCCCTCCCCACACCACACACACATACACACACACACACAATATGAAAAACTGTCACAACAAGGTCCTATGATAGAGCACAGGGAACTACATTTCATACCCTGTGATAAACCACAACGAAAAAGAATGTATGTATATGTATCTATAACTGAGTCCATTGCTGTACAGAAAGAATTGACACAACATTGTAAATCAACTATACTCGACGACAACAACAACAAATTAACATGCCAAAGAACATATGTATCCAGAGAGAGTGCTCTCCTAGACCATGCTCTGCTCATCAGAATTCTGCATTTCCTGTTCAAATGGCCCCATGCTCACATTCAAGGCCTGTTTGGGAGTCTTTTTGTGTCTGTGTTCCAGAGGGTGGCCTGTGTGGGTATGTGCCTTTTGAGGCCTGAGGGCTGTTTGAAGCAGTGTGGATGGTCTTGGACATGCAGGCTAGTGTATCCACAGGCTTATACAAGAGGATGTGGTATAGAACAGGGCTGGGAGTAGGCCAAGGGCTCAGAGTTGACTTTTCCCATACATGGAATGGGTTTGAGAATTCTGCATGAGAATTTGGCCTTGTTGTTATGAAGGTAGAGCGTATTTTATATAGGTTTTCTTTTTGTAACTGTTTAGCATATGGTATAAGGGTCTTATGTTTTTACTCTTGCTCTTGACTCTTGTAAATGTTAGAGGTGGGCTCACATTGTACAGTTATCTTTCATAAAGCAGCCAAATCTGGTAAATTTTATTTTCTCCCAGGGAGAGGTGTTTCATGGTGTATGTCTTGCCAACATGAAGATACTAGTTCTGGGCACAGCCACAAGATGCCAGATGGTACCCAGGTACCAATTGCTAATCATTGATGGATTATACCATTTAGAGACTAGAGAATCCTGACTGCTTTCTATGTGGCCCTGCAGTAGCTCATGAGACATGGAAAAGATTTACTGCCTTGTTTAAACAGAAAGGAGGCTTCCCAGGTGACTCAATGGTAAAGAACCTGCCTGCCAATGCAGGAGATGCGGGTTCGATCCCTGGGTCAGAAAGATCCTCTGAAGAAGAAAATGGCAACCCATTCCAGTATTCTTACCTGGGAAATCCCATGGACAGAGGAGCCTTGTGGGTTACAGTCCATGGTGTCAAAACGAGTTGGATGTGACTTAGCAACTAAACAAGAACATGGTAAACCATGTATCTTCATATGTAACTTATATGAGCTATGTTTTATGGAATATTCTTGGGTACCATATCATTCTTTCTTCATTCAACCTCTTGAAAATAAACCAAATAAAAGTCATACATACATAGGTCTTATTACATTGCTTCTGTTAAGAGATCTTGTATTAGTTATACACTGCTGTGTAAGAAATTGCCCCCCCACCCCAAACTAAGCAGCTTAAAATAGCAACATGTAGAAACTGGGGTGTGGCTTAGGTGAGTCCTCTGGCTGAGCATCTCTCATGAGACTACAGTCAAGGTGTGATCAGGGCTTCACCGTGAGGCTCAAATAGGGGGAAAGGAGTCCTCTTCCAAACTCACTCATCTGACTGTTGGTGGGATTCACATGCTCACTGGCTGTGGCACTGAGGCTGTGCTCAATTTCTGCCACATGAGTCTCTCCACAGGGCAGCTCACAACAGGGCAACTTGCTTCAGCAGAGGAAGATGAGAATAAAGCTAGAGAAAGAAAGGGTGAGCAATACAGAAGTCATCATGTTTTCTTGGAGGTGACTATGGAATACAGAATTCTAAGACATTCACCTGGCGTACACCTCCAGTATGACCCAAGAGTGCAAATATGATGGGATGGTACTTCCATGATTCTATTACATCATATGGCCAAAAGGGTCTTGCAAATGTAATTGAGGTCTCAGATCAGTTGACTTAAAGATAGGGAGATTATCCAGGTGGAACGGACCTAATCACACGAGGTCTTTAGAAGGCTAGCTACCACATGTATATTTAAGAAGTCTGGTCTCAAGGTCAGAGATGAGGGAAGTCAGAGATTCAAGCATAAGAAGGATTTGACATGCTGTTGCTGACTTGAAGATGAAAGAGGCTAGGTAGTGAGGAATGCCGGGGCCCCTGGCAGCTGAGAAGAGCCCACAGATGATAGCTAGCAGGGGAACAGGAACCTCAGTTCTACAACTGCAAGAACTGAAATCTGCCAACAGCAAGAATGAGCTTGGAGGTAGATTTTCCTCCAGAATCTGTAGACAAGGACTCAGCCTGACCAACAACTTGATTTCAAACTTAAGACACTTAGAACAGAGAACCCAGCTAACCTGTACCCAGAGTCCTGGCCCTGAAAGAGTGAGGTAATCAATGTGTGTTGCTTTAAGCTTCTCTCTGTGTGGTAATTTGTTGTGCCCTGTTGTAGTCTGGACTGTGTCTCCTTCTACCCTCAGATTCACATCTGAAGGCTCTATCCACACCCCCCTCCCCCCACCTTGAAGGTAAGGCCCATATGGAGGTAATTGAGGTTGAATAAAGTTATAGGGTGACAATATACAGCCTTGACATACTCCTTTTCCTATTTGGAACCAGTCTGTTCTATGTCCAGTTCTAAATGTTGCTTCCTGACCTGCATACAGATTTCTCAAGAGGCAGGTCAGGTGGTCTGGTATTCCCATCTCTTTAAGAATTTTCCATAGCTTATTGTGATCCACACAGTCAAGGCTGTATATTGTCACCCTACTTATTTACATGTAGAGTACATCATGAGAAACGCTGGGCTGGAGGAAGCACAAGCTGGAATCAAGATTGCTGGGAGAAATATCAATAACCTCAGATATGCAGATGACACCACCCTTATGGCAGAAAGTGAAGAAGAACTAAAGAGCCTCTTGATGAAAGTGAAAGAGGAGAGTGAAAAAGTTGGCTTAAAGCTCAACACTCAGAAAACTAAGATCATGGCATCCAGTCCCATCACTTCATGGCAAATAGATGGGGAAACAGTGGAAACAGACTTTATGGTGATTACAGCCATGAAATTAAAAGATGCTGACTCCTTGGAAAGAAAGTTATGACCAACCTAGATAGCATATTAAAAAGCAGAGACATTACTTTGCCAACAAAGGTCTGTCTAGTCAAGTCTATGGTTTTTCCAGTGGTCATGTATGGATGTGAGCGTTGGACTGTGAAGAAAGCCGAGCGCAGAAGAATTGATGCTTTTGAACTGTGGTGTTGGAGAAGACTCTTGAGAGTCCCTTGGACTGCAAGGAGATCCAGCCAGTCCATCCTAAAGGAGATCAGTGCTGGGTGTTCATTGGGGGAACTGATGTTGAAGCTGAGACTCCAATACTTTGGCCACCTGATGCGAAGAGCTGACTCACTGGAAAAGACCCTGATGCTGGGAAAGATTTAGGGCAGGAGGAGAAGGGGACGACAGAGGATGAGATGGTTGGATGGCATCAACGACTGAATGGACATGGGTTTGGGTGGACTCCAGGAGTTGGTGGTGGACAGGGAGTCCTGGCGTGCTGCGGTTCATGTGGTTGCAAAGAGTCGGACACGACTGAGCGACTGAACTGAACTGAACTGAAAGTCATAGGGTGGGACCCTGATCCAATAGGATTAGTGTCCTTAAAAGAAGAAACACCAGGGAGCTGGCTCACTCTTTCCATACGCACTCAACAGAGGAAAGGCCATGGAAGGATGCAGTGAGAAGGTGGCCATCTGTAAGCCAGAGAGAGAGCTCTCGGCAGAAACCAGATTAGCTTCAACCTGATCTTGGTCTTCTAGGCACCAGAACTGTGGGAAAATAATGCCTGCTGTTCAAGCCATTCGTCTGTGTATTTTTTTATGCAGCCAAAGCTGACTGATCCATGCAAATATAGGAAACCTACTCTCCATCACTGTTGCTACTTTATTCATTAAAGGTAAGTCACTAGATTGAGCCTACACTTAGGAAGAGGGGTTCCACAGGGTGTGACACCAGGTGATGGGGATCCCTGGGTGCCACCTTAGATGTCCATCTGTCACAGATTTAACATAAATACAACAAAAGAAAAATATCATTTAGTACATACACCAGACATTAAGTAGGTGGACTGCTCTCATGGACATGGAGACTACTGAGGTAATTCCAGTCCTAGACACCATGTACTCCTTGTGCAGTTGTGGCGTTTTTCTGTTCCCCAAGTGAGCATGACAAATCATGGGACATCTTGCTTCTCTGGGTGGCAGTGTGGCACAGAGGTACTTGGCATGTGATAAATTCAAGTCCCAGTTCTACTCCTCACTAAGTATGTGGTCTTGAGCAAATTACTTATATATTCTGAACCTTTGTTTTCTAGCATGTAAAATGGGCATAAAAAAGAGAACTTGACCCACAGTATCATTAAGAGGAATAAATTTGCTGATTCATGCAAAGTAAACCACAGGGCCTAGCATATAGTAAATGCTTAGAATTTTTATTTATGTTAACAAAATTTAATCTGAGTAAATTTTAAAGATCTTATTGGCTTTATTCAATGATTCACAAATTGGACAGCATCCAATCTAGCAGATGGAAAGAAGCTCCAAAGATCTGCACAAGGCAAGAGGTTTTGTAGGCAAAATGAACAAGGAAGTTGGATAAGACAAAAAGGCAATTGGTTATTGCAAGGTTACTTTCCTGTTTGGAATGACAGGGTTTATCAGGAGATGACCTAGCCAGTTCTCATCGTGTGATTCCTGAGTGGCTCGTTTAAGATTCCACTTCTGGGAGAGCTAAAACGTTAGCTGAGTCTAGGTTTGTTGATGTGGGGCTTAGCCCAAGTGACTCCATTTTGGGCCTATTGTCTATTATTGTTATTATTATTTTGGCTGCTTTGGGTCTTCGCTGAGGCATGCCAGCTTTCTCTAGTTGCAGCACATGGGGACTTCTCTAGTTGTGGCCTGCAGGCTTCTTTCGTTGTGAGACATGGGCACTTGGACTCTGAAGTGTGTGGACTCTGTGGTTGGGGCACATGGGCTTAACTGCCCTTATCATGTGGAATCTTAGTTCCTGGACTAGGGATCCAATCAGCATCGCCTGCTTTGGAAGGCAGATTCTTAACCACTGGACCACCAGGGAAGTCTCAACATCTAGTATTAATGTCATTATCAGGAAGGTCTCCTGGACTACCTAAAATGCCACAGACTTGTAATGATGTTTGCTTTTCACTGGAGCAAAGAGTTGATCATGTTCATAGATATTATTTCATTTAATGAGATAGGTATTTATTATCCCCAATTTATACATAGCAAAATTATTAACCCCTAAGGAGGCTGAATAGTATCCCACAGCAATCTAGCGATGAAGTCAGGATTCAAACTGAGGTTCCGTAACTCTGAATCCCACTGATGGAGTTGCTTCCCACTCCATCATGCTGTCTTTATTGATGTCCTTGGTTTCATGGGCTCCAGATTTCAGTACCAGCAGGTTACATGAAAGAGCTCATTCTCTTTAATGGAGAGCACTTTTGGCCCAAGCAGAGATTTTTCTTTATCTAGGATTCCCAGGTCATCAGGACAACTGAAATTATTTACCTTTTTTTTTTTCCCCTTTTTACCATTCCTTACTTTTCCTTTTCATTATCTATTATCTCAAAAAGCCCAGCCTTTTTGCTAGGAAGATTTCACACAGCTCTCTGGGAGAGCATGTGAGTGGTTGGAAGTCAAATTCTGCAGGTCTTTCCCTGCCTGGCCTCACCTACAGTCCTGGGACGCTGCATCTGAGGCTGAATGTGGGGGTGGGGGAGGTTGCTGTTCAGTTGCTAAGTCTCATCCAACCCTTTGTGACCCCACGGACTGCAGCCTGCCAGGGTCCTGTCCTTCACTGTCTCCCGTAGTTTGCTCAGATTCACGTCCATTACATTGGTGATGCCATCTAACCATCTCAACCTCTGCCCCTTCTCTTTTTGTCTTTGATCTTTCCCAGCATCAGAGTCTTTACCAATGTGTCGGGGCGCAGGAGGGCAGGGTGTGAATTCCTCCACCCCCCACCAGTGCCGCTGGGCCTCTGGGGGCACTGTAGAGATGCAGTCCATTAAGGAATTAGCTTGGTGCTAATGCTTTCCACTGAGAAGTGCTATTCTACTGGGGCCTCCTGAGGGGTAGCTGAAAGTGCTTCATTCCTATTCATTCTATTCTCTGCATTCCCTGATTTAATGAGGTCTTTACTTTTGCCTTTAAAGAGTGCTCTCATCCCTGTGGAGTCTGGCTGTTAGCTGGAATTTGAATACAGAAAGGAGCTTGGAAAGAAGGGGTGAGAAGGACCAGAAGGGTAACCCCCCATACACTGTGAAGGAGCTGGCTATCTCTGGCTCCCCATCTTTGGTAGGTCCCACCTCTGCCTTTCCCCAAATTCCAAATTTGGGGTCTCAAAGACCTCCCACCTACTAGATGAATGTGCCCCAGGTACTGGGGAGACTTCCTCTGGGGCACAGAGTTTATTAATAGTCTCCACTCCCAGACTGTTAGGGAGCAGAATGAATTCATATTCTCAGAAAATAGAGCCAACACAATAACTGGGCCTCTGACGGCCTCCCTCATCCTTGTTCCTTCCCAGGCTCTGTTGCTGGTAATCAGACACCCCTCACTGGACTGATATAGTTCCAGGAGATCCCTAGTTGCCCACAGAGTGTTGAAGGCAGAACTTCTGGAATATGGAATTTCACTCAATGTTTAATCCATTCAAGCAACAGGGCTTTGGGCTTGATTGACCTCCCTGTAATACTGTTAAATGCTCTAGACTCACCTTTATTTATTTTTTAAAATATTTATGCATGTGTTTATTTGACTATTGGGCCTTTATTGCAGCCTGTGGGATCTTTGTTGCATCATGCAAGACCTTTCCTTGAGCGCACAGACTCTCTTGTTGCAGCACACAGGCTCCAGAGCACCCAGGCTCAGTAGCAGGGGCTCATGGGCTTAGTTGCTCTGTCACATGTGGGATCTTAGCTCCCTTACCAGGAATCCAACCCTTGTACCCTGCATTGCAAGGAGGATTCTTAACCACTGGACCACCAGGGATGTCCCTAGGCTCACCTCAAGCTCAAACTCAGCATAACTCTCTGGAGCCCTATTTTGTCTTCTGTAACCACATCCATTTGACTCCTAAATATTCCCCAGCTGACTGGACTTGATACCATGGCCTGGGTGATCACTTCCCCAGCCTTTACAGGTGCCTCCAAGAATTAGTGCCGAGGAAGGAAGCCATAGAGCCTTGGGCTCTGTCTACATTGTCTAATCCCCCTTTCCGTGCCAAGTCAGTTTTATCAATGCCAGTCCCAATTTTCTACCATCATCCTATGACATCAAAAGAAATCTAAGAAACTGATTTATTCTTTGCTCTGCTTTATATCTTTCTTATAACTGATAGATTTCTTTCAACCTGGAATGGACTTACTGATAACAGAATGGAGCTGACATTAACTTCTGGAAGAGCTTGATGCAATAAGCCGCTGCAGAAGACTGCCTTGACATGAGTTGCTGGTAATCAGTCACTAGGTATCAGATTCAGAGTCTCAGGTGATCTTTCAGTGCCCACAGGGCCTGAAAAGCAGCACTTCTGGCATATAGGGCTCCAGCCAGTTTTTATTTCGTTCAAGAGACTGGAACTCCAGCTTGATTGGCCATGCCACAGTCCTGTCAGTGATCCTGCTTAATGGCATAGACTCAGCTTTAGCCGCAAGTTCAACCCAGCCTGCCTAGATCCCTTACAGGTGCTTCAGTTCAGTTCAGTCCAGTTCAGTCACTCAGTTGTGTCCGACTCTTCGTGACCCCATGGACCACAGCTCGCCAGGCCTCCCTGTCCATCACCAACTCCCGGAGTCCACCCAAACCCATGTCCATTCAGTCGGTGATGCCATCCAGCCATTTCATCCTCTGTCATCCCCTTCTCCTCCTGCCTTCAATCTTTCCCAGCATCAGGGTCTTTTCCAATGAGTCAGCTCTTTGCATCAGGTGGCCAAAGTATTGGAGTTTCAGCTTCAACATCAGTCCGTCCAATGAACACTCGGGACTGATCTCCTCTCAGATGAACTGGTTGGATCTCCTTGCAGTCCAAGGGACTCTCAAGAGTCTTCAACACTGCAGTTCAAAAGCTTAGGTACTTAGGTACTCAGAAACTGAGTAGCAAGGAGAAGTAAACCAAGATATGGCATGATGGAAGATTGGAGCACCACCATGAACTCAGGCTGACCCTGACACTCTACAAGAGGGACAGGCTGACACTCCGCAAGAGTGATTCAAATTCAGATTCAAACTGATTCAAACAAATTCAGATTCAAACTGATTCAGATTCCTCTATCAGCTAGTGTTTGAAGTCAGGCAACTGTAGGCAGTGGTATTACAGGCGAAAGTTCCTTCTTAATGTCACCTGCCGTCATCTGAAGCTAAGGGCGGCTCTTCACTTTAGCACTTTAGCACATTGGAATCTTGAAGGGAGCTTTTGAAATTTCAAATGCATGGTCTCCACAATGAGAGCTACTGGCCAAAAGAGAATAGGATTTAGAGCTTGGTGGTGGCAATCAGATTGGAGGCACCAGCTCCGGCTTGGAAATGGAATATGAAGCAGAAGAAGAAAGCAAATCTAATCATAGACTAGGCCAACCTATACAAGTTTCATGATGTTTCTCAGATCTGCCAGTCGCACTCTAGTCTATATTTTCCTTCCCCACCAACTGAAAAGCTGAGGTTTCTAGTGGACCACCAAAGATCTCCCTGGTGCATTTCAGCTAAAGGACTGGACTGAACTGAAGTTAGGAGTGGAAGGCCCCACTGACCACACCTGGATGTATCAGGGACTGACATTTTGTTCACATCACTCTTCCCATTAAAATTACATCTGTAATAATATTCTCTGACGTAAAACCATTCCAGGAGTCTCCTTTAAATTGTTACAATAAGAGGACCCTATAGACCTGAGATGCGTAGAAGATAAAATGGGCCATCGAAGAGCCTTCTTTTCGAGTGAAATGGGCCAAGTGCCTTCTTTTTACAGAGTTAACTAGGAAAGAAAACCATCTGAAAACAAACCCTGCGGATGATGGTGATGTGCAGAGAGAGGATTGCGCCTGGAATGTGGTACAGGAGGTAAGCAATGCTAATGGCCAAACAATGATCCATTAGCTTGCAGAGCTGAGCAACTATCGGGTTTGCTATCAGCCATATCCAAGTGAGAGCCCTTCAGGGATGCGCAGTGGCTGTCAGTCCTCAGAATAAAGCTGTGTGAGTCTGCCGATGTCTTTGGCTGGTTTCAATGAGCAGATGTTGCCTAACATAGCTCAGCCTCATTTCCATACAAGCAGCCCGTGCCCTGTCCCAGGCAACCTCTGAGCAAGAGTCTTTGCTTCCCCAGAATTCGCAGTGCCGTGGTTCTAGGTGAGATTGGAGGAGGTTGCAAGGATTGCTTCTAAAACTGATTTTTTTGGTGGAGGGGGGAACAAACTTACCACTTAACCCTATACTTCTCTCATGGCTAATGCGTTGTCCCTCACAGTCCTGCTTTTTGCTGGGACAGTACAAATAATCTTATGTTTATTTATGCAAAATATTTATCAAATGTCTACTTTGGGAAAGGACTATTTTAGGCAGGGAGGACAGAAATCTGAGCACAGTAGATAAGCTTCTGCCATCAGAGGGCTAATAGTCTAGTGGGAGAGAGCAGAGAGCCAAGGATAACTACAAATAAATAAATATCCTGCATGTGTGTGTGCTCAGTCATGAGGCTACATGGACTGTAGCCTGCAGACTCCTCTGTCCATGGGATTTTCCAGGCAAGAATATAGAGTGGGTTGCCATTTCCTCCTCTAGGGAATCTACCCGACCCAGGGATCAAACCCACGTCTCCTGTGTCTCCCGCATTGGCAGATGACTGTACCACCTGGGCATAGAAACATAAAAGCTGTGAGGGAAACATTATGGGTGACCTGAGGATCAGAAGTCAGCAAAGGGAAAAATGAAAAAAATATATTAATTGAATTTGATCAAAATGAAGAGCTTTTATGCTGCCAAGGAAGTGATGCAGTGGAAAAGACCAGCCAATTTTCATTTTTTTAAAGAAAGGGCCAATGATCTGAATAGATATTTCTCCAAAGAAAATATACAAGTGACCAATAAACACATGAAAAGTTATTCAACATCATTAGCCTTCAGTCAAATGCAATTAAAATTGTTTTAAGATACTACTTCACACCTGCTGCTGCTAAGTCACTTCAGTCATGTCCGACCCTGTGCTACCCCATAGACGGCAGCCCACCAGGCTCCCCCGTCCCTGGGATTCTCCAGGCAAGAACACTGGAGTGGGTTGCCATTTCCTTCTCCAATGTGTGAAAGTGAAAAGTGAAAGTGAAGTTGCTCAGTCGTGTCTGACTCGTAGCAACCCCATGGACTGCAGGCTCCTCCATCCATGGGATTTTCCAGGCAAGAGTACTGGAGTCGGGTGCCATTGCCTTCTCCACTTCACACCTACTTGTCTATAATAAAAAAGATAGATGTTAAGTGTAAGTAGGGATATGAGAAACCAAAGCCTTCATACATTACTGCTGAGAATGTCTTTCATATTCTCAGTTCCTCCAAATTAAACACAGAGGTAGCTATGACCAGCAGATCCAACTCCTATGTATATACTCAAGAGAAATGAAAACATGTGTCCACACAAACACTTTATGTGAATGGTCATAGAAGTGTTGTTGTAGTAGTCAAAAAGTGAAAACAACCCAGATGTCCATCAACTGATGAATGGATGAATTAAATTTGGTCTATTCATACAATGGAATATTACTTGGCAATAAAAAGTAATCAAGTACTGATACATTCTGCAACATGGATAAACCTTGAAAACATTATGCTGAGTGAAACAGGCTGCTCACAAAAGCTTCCATTGTTTGATTCCATCTATATGAAATGTTCAGAAGGGCAAAACCAGTGAGCCAGAAGGTAGATTAATGTTTGCCTAGGGGGCTTCCCTGGTGGCTCAGACGGTAAAGAATCCACCTGCAATGCAGAAGATCATTCTGGAACCTAAATCTAAACACAAGTGTCGGTACTAAAGACAGAAGAGAAGACAGATACAGAGGAGAAGGCCATGTACAAATAAAAGCAGAGGTTGAAGTTATATATTTGCAATCCAAGGAATACCTGGAGGTGCCAGAAATTGAAAGAGGCAAGAAAAAATCAGAGTGGGGCCCAAGCAGCACCTTGATTTCTGACATCTGGCCTCCAGAACTATGAAAGAATACTTTTTTTGTTGTGTTAAGCCATCCAGTTTATTATAGCAGCCACAGGAAACTAATAGGGTACTTATGAATAGTTACACTATGAATAAATAAATATTGACAAATTGAGGATGTTAGCGGCAAATGCCGCCAAGAAGCAGAAGGAAGAAAGGAAGGATTGTAATCAAAAGTTTTGGCACCTGTTGGTCTTCCCTGGTGGCTCAGATGGTAAAGAATCCACCTGCAATGCAGGAGACCCAGGTTCCATCCCTGGGTCGGGAAGATCTCCTGGAGAAGGGAATGGCTACCCACTCCAGTATCCTTGCCCGGAGAATTCCAGGGACAGAGGAGCCTGGTGGGCTACAGTTCATAGGGTCACAAAGAGTTGGGCACAACTGAGCATCTAACACTTTCACTTTCATACACAAGTCACTATCTTGGTACTTTCACAGTTATTAACTTCCTACATGATGGAACCAACCAGGATGACTACTTGTATGGGTCTTAAAGTTAGAGTCAGGTTCAAGTTCTGCTCCCACCCTGTGTTTAATATGTGATACCAAGCAGTGAATGTCATCTGTGTGTACCTCAGTTCCTCTCTCTGTAAAATAGGAAAAATCATAGCCTCTAAGGTGGTCGTGAAGAATAATGAGAAGTAGAGATAATATTTGAGACAAGTTATTTCTCTGATTAAACAGATGGGCTTCCTTGGTGGCTCAGTGGTAAAGAATCCTCCTGCCAATGCAGGAGATGCAGGTTCAATTCCTGGGTCAGGAAGATCCCCTGGCGAAGGAAATGGCAACCCTCTTCAGTATTCTTGCCTGGGAAATCCCATGGACAGAGAGGAGACTAGTGGGCTACAGTCCATGCGGTTGCAAAGAGCTGGACATGACTGAGCAACCAAACAAAAAGAGTCTCAAAGGACATATACTCCTACAGAAAGATGAGCTCTAGATAGACATTGCTCCCAGGATTTAGTTATAGATTTTCAGCAGTCTGATTACGACTTGCCTAGGCAGGGTTTTCTTCATATTTGTTTTATTTGCTGACCATCTTGATTCTATAAACTTACGTCTTTCACCACATTTGGCAAGTTTTCAGTCACTATTTCTTTAAATTATTTTTTCTGCTCTATTCTTTCTGCACTGTTTCAGCAACCCTAAAATCCCATATATTAGATCTTTCGATTACCCCCGACAGATCTCTGTACATTTTTTTCTAGTATTTTTTGTTTCTTTATTTTTTATAATCTATACCGACCTCTCTTCAAGTTTACTTTTACTGACTCTTTCCTATGTCATCTCCATTCTGTTATTAATGCCATCCAATAAATTTCAATTTCAGATTTTATGGTTTTAGTTTTATAATTTCCAACCAATCCTTTTTCATATTTTCAGTTTCTCTATTGAGTTATCCTATATTTTCATTCATTATGAGCATACTTTCCTTTACCTGTGGAGCATATTTATACCATTTTAAAGTTCTTTTTTTTTTTTTTTGAAAAAGGGTCTTATTTTCTTTATTCTGCATATGTTGAATAGTTCAGAGTTGTATTCTGAACATTGTGAATGTTGTGATCAGTTATATTTCTCTGAAGATTATTAACATATATAACTTGCATTAATTTGGTTAGGTAGGCAGCAACTCCAATCTCAGTTTTCATAATGGATATTTAGCTGGGCTATTTGTAGCCCATACATATGTGGCCCATGCATCAGCCTGGAGCAGGATCTCTGTACAGAATTTAGGGCTCTCCTCTGGCTCTCTCCGTTTTTGGAGATCCCCTCCATTGGTCTCAGCAGCCACAGTTGCTCCAGTTTCCATCCCTTTTGTTCCTTAGACCAGAAAATTGGGTTTTCTATGGTTTTAGATTCCCTAAATTATGATTGGAGTGTGCTATCAGAGCAAAGCCCTCATTCTCAATGGGAAGCTCACTTTATCATGATTGTTCCTTCCAATCTCTTCCTTTCTCCAATTGTTCCTTCCAATCTCCTCCCAAATCTCTTGCCTTTGTTCATGCTCTGGAGCTTTCAGGTGGTTGTCTTGGGGGTATTTGTCCTGAGTTTATAGCTGTTTTCTGTAGGAGTGTCAGTCTACTGACACTTATTCCTTCATCCTTCAGGTAGAATCTTGCATTTAGCAATAGATGGAGAATGTAAGGAGCACTTAGATAATGCCTGGCATAAGGTAACCCTCAACAATATTCACTGTTTATTATTTTTATTTGAACACTGTGTAAGATTAGTATTATTATTCCCATGGTGCAGATTAAGAGTGAGGGCTCAGAGAAGTTAAGATACTAACCCAGCATCTTATAGCTAGTCATTGGAGCTTTATCAAAAGGAATGAATCTCAACTTGAAATTTTTGGCTAGATATTATCATTCCTATTCTCTCTTGAATCTTGAATAACCTTGAATATCTAAGCTTCATTGATTTCCATCTGTAAATGGAGATTCATAATTGTGTTCCCGAACTCCTGCTGCTACTTTTCATTAGGAGAAATGGGCTTGAAGAAGTTACTGAAGAGTGGCAGACTCAGGTTCACCTTGAGAGCAGATACAATAAATAATCACAATGTCTATTTAAATGAGGATGAGAAAAGGACTCATGAAATCACAAAACCTCTACTAGGCTACTGCAGAGACACTGAACTCCTCTCTTAATTAATCATGTATTAATAGCATTGATCAGTAATTTTTCCTTGGAATCTCAGTTTCTTCACCTGCAAATTGGGTATAATAATTCCTAATCCTCCAACTGGGAGAGAATTCAGTGAGAAAGCTGACTTTCTCATGCACAACTATGCCCATCACAAATGGCAGGGTAGATTTAAGTTAGCAGAATTGGAATAGTGGCTCCATATGTAGTCCAAAGAAAGAGAAAACAAAAGTCTGTGGCACAGAGGAGACCATTAGTTTCTCTTGGAGTTTTCCCATGATACACTTTTCCTTTTCAGATGACTGGGGATGAGGCTTCCATCCTCATGTTGAGGATGAGGT
The DNA here is from genome assembly GCF_910594005.1 of Cervus elaphus. NCBI lineage: Eukaryota > Metazoa > Chordata > Mammalia > Artiodactyla > Cervidae > Cervus > Cervus elaphus. The sequence continues at coordinate 37,173,853 of NC_057824.1, forward strand.
CAGTCCCCAACAGCATCCATTCTCCTCACTGCCACATACCACCACTCTTTCCCTCCAGTGGCCTCAGGCTTTGGCAAACAATTAAGCAAGTGAGAAGACCTCATACAGTTTCTGGGGAAGTGGTTTCTTCTTATTACTTGATGCTTCATTTTTATTTGTAATTTTCTTATCCTTGTCCTCATCCCAGGAGAGGGAGAATCCTCTCACATGCTGTAGTACTAAATTCTTGCAATGGAATGATGGGACAAGTGATAAGAAGTAGAATTTGTAATTCCCCAGTCTCTCTTGGGATGGGTTTGAATAAACAAAACTATTTGTTTCAATCTTTTGGACTTGTATTTGGAAATATTGGTTCATCTAAGGTTTATCACATTGGTTTTATTATCCCCATTTAACACATAAGGAAACCGAGAGGCAGAGATGGTGTTACTTGTGCCAAATTCCACAGCTTCTTAGCGTAGAGCTGGTATTCAGTGACATTAAGGGCCCATGGAAGAGTGAATGTAGCTGGAGGAACACCATTTCTTTAAACTGTCTTTGGCTTTTACCTCTAATTTTATAGCTGCAGTCCAGATTAGAGACTTAATCTTGTATTTTCTCAAAGGTTTTACTTTAGAATTTTTTTTTTTTTTTTTTTGCATTGGCATGTGGGGAATGAGAACTCAGTGCATGTGTCCATTTCAGTTTGGAGACTGCATTTTACATGTCTGTGGATGATACAAGAATAGGTTTATACTAGACTGTACATTTCAGGTCTGTTTACACTCTTCATTTTATTTCTGGCACCTAGCTCTTTTTTCCTACTGTATCACAGCTGTCTCCTTTCCAGCACAGTTCTTTACTGCCTCCTCTATGCCCAGGAACCACATAAACAAAGACATAGAGCATCACTTGTAGTCAGTGTCCTCTGAAAGTTGAAGTGAAATCCCCTGAGATGAAATCTCAGCTCTCCAAATGAGCCCACCTCTTCCCCCACCTGTCTCTGCTAAAGAAGGATTTGTCTGGGAAGGGCTCTGAGTCCATGCCTGTTTGGTGACAGCTGTCCAAATGTAAGAGGTATTATGCATTTGGAGAATGAAGTTATTTGGCTGAATTGATGGTGCGTGACCATGAGTGGCAGATGTCTATTTTTTGTGCTGGGCATTACACCCTCACTTCTTTTGGTTTCCAAAGCAGGCTTGATAGAGGGAGATGATTTTGAAGCAAAAACCAATTCTCTTTATGGAAAGAATAATATTATTCCAGCATGTGAAGGTTCTGCCATGAGGGTCTCTCCAGCCCTGAAGCTAGTTCACGTTTTCTGCTTTTTCTGAAAGCCTTAGTGACTTTTTTCCTTGACTTCCTCATCCACCGGAATCCAGAGGGCCATTGGCACTGAAGGATCCTCCTTTCAAGCTTCATCTTCTCTAAGTTTTTCATATGGGTACTGCTCAAAGTGGAAACTACCCTTTATTTATTTAGGCCTGTAGTATCTGTCTTAGCTATATTCAGGTCGAGTGGGCCATCTGATAGATTCTTCTGGATGGAGTTGTATCCAGGGGCTGTAAATCCGTGCTCAGTAGCTCAGTCGTGTTGGACTGTTTGTCACTCATGGACTGTAGCCCACTAGGCTCCTCTGTCCATGGGATTTGCCTGGCAAGAATATTGGAGTGGGTTGCCATTTCCTCCTCTAGGGGCTCTTCCTGACTCAGAGATCGAATCTGTGTCTCCTGCTTCTCCTGCATTGGCAGTCGTATTCTTTACCACTGAGTTACTTGGGAATCCATCCAGGGGTCATTGGAAATCAAATGCCATTTCAATCTTATCATCAGGACACATGTCCTGTAATCAGCTCATAACTTCCAACAAGTGGGGTTACAATATATGGTTAAGGCTGTTGCTTACAGGGTTTCCCTCTTTCCTGTAAAGCCCCAAACTCACATCTGGAAGTTCCATCAATAAGATGAAAATGTCCAAATATGCTCAGGTAATGAGAAGGTCAGAGATGTCCAGAGTAAACTTACCGCTGATCTCACAGAAGCATAAAGGAGAGGGTATGACCTTCACCATGTATGACCTCTGCTCATTAGAAAACATGTCCCAGTCCATACCCTTTATTTTGACCACACATGATTAGCATTTATTCCTTCTGAGGAAGAATGAGGTTGAGGGTAGGAGAAAGTGTCTGTCCTAGTTTCCTTATCGGAACAAGCATTTAACCCTTACACTTTGCCCTCTTTTCTCAGATTCTCATCAATCTCATCAAGGGAATATAAAAATAGGATTGAAATCCACGTTTGCAATAGAACTAGGAAAGAATTCCATCTATGCGCAGGAGAGATAAGGAACTTCTTCTCGAATACAAAATAAATCAATGTGGAAGGGCACATTGCTGTGTTGTGCTCAATCATGTCCAACCCTTTGCAACCTCATGGACTGCTGTCCCCGAGTTTCCTCTGTCCATAGAATTGTCCAGGTAAGAATACCGGAGTGGGTTGCTGTTTTCTCCTCCAGGGGCTCTTCCTGACCCAGGGATGGAACCTGCGTCTCTTGCATCTCCTGCATTGGCAGGTGGATTCTTTATCACTGGTGTCTGGGAAGCCAATTCTCCTTCTTAAAATTACAGTAGAAAATGAATAGAACTCATCCATCGTCTGCTAGCTTGGAACAGGAATGACTGGAGGCTAGAAGGCATCTGAGACCACTGGACTCTAAATCCCTTTTCAATACTGTTGAACTTTGAAGTGTTGGAAGGTCCCAGAGAGTGAACAGAGATCCAGCTGTTACTGTGTGTGCGTGGGATAAAGACAGGCCAACTAGAAGATGTCGAATGCTAGGTGATTGCTCGGTTAGAAAGTTGCAGAGAATATTGGTATGATTGTTGGGTGATTGGACTGCATAGCTCTTAGTATGTCTTCTTAGCCTGAGACTATGTGACTGTGTGAATTAAATCAAAGTTAATTCACTCTATTTCAAGTTCTCTGTTGCTCTATAGATTTTGATCAATTGCCCCAGGGTAATGAAATGGAACATACACCCGAAACACGCTTTCAGAGAGAGTGACGAATTGATATGCTGTAATTCAACAAATTACATACATATGAACACCTACTGTATGTAGGTCATGGGACTCCAAAGATAAAGAATAAATCATCGTATTTTAGAGGGGCTCACAGTCAGGTGGAGAAGAAAGACATTTAGTCTAGGATATCACGTGATTGGGCTTCCCTAGTGGCTCAGATAGTAAAGAATCTGCCTGCAATGCGGGAGACTCGGGTTCAGTCCCTGGGTTGGAAAGATCCCTAAGAGAAGGGAATAGCTACCCACTCCAGTATTCTTGACTGGAGAATTCCATGGGCAGAGGAGCCTGGTGGGCTATATAGTAAATGCTTTAATAGACCATTACTTGTAGTGCTTGGAAACACAGATGAAGGGTAATTAATTTGCATCACAGAAAGCTAGAGAGAAGAGATGACATTTTTTCTGGGCATTGAGTATTCACTCATGATATTAACTCATCACACATTATGAGAAGAGAGAAAATAAAGTAATATGATTGAAGCATGCAGTTAGGGAAGGGAGTTGTCAGTCATCAAAGTGGAAAGACTGGATGAAGCCAGGTTTGTTTGCCACTTCCTTCATTCTGCTGGAAGTGAGAAGCCATTGAATGCACCTCTTAGACACTCCATTCTGGCAACAGAATCAAAATGGATTTGAAGACTTCTAAGCAACGTGGTAGAGAGAGGACATCAGAGATCTCTACCCTCCGGTCCAGACACATAGAAGTGATCAATAAAATGCTTCAAAAATATAAAACTATACAGATGTGCTACAAATGAGCAAAAATAAACAACAAAAATACCTCTCTCCCTAATTCAGCTCAGAATTGAATCCAGAATTCCATTGCATGCTGTTGGTGGTTTCTTCATTCTGGTTCTAAGTGATGACCACCAAAGAGTTCAGAAAACTCAAAAGCATTCAAATCTTAGTAAATTAATGGATCCCTAGAACTTAATCATCTTGCATAACTGAAACTGTGTGCCCTTGACCAGCATTTCCCCGTTTAAAGTACAGCACTATGACTATAGCTAACAATGCTCTATTAGAACCTGTAAGGGAAAAGAAGCTGAAAAAGAAGATATGTATGTATACCTGAATCACTGTGCAGTCCACCTGAAACTAACACAGCACTGTAAATCATCTACACTTCAAATTAAAACAAAACTTTTAAGATACTTAGATACTTGAAATTTGCTAAGGGAGTAGATCTTAGGTGTTTTTGTTTGTTTATTTTTTTTTTTGGGGGGGAAGGGGCATACTGACAAACAATCCAACCCATGCCCCCTGCAGGGAAAGCCCTCATCAGTGGATTGCCAGGGAATTCCCGATCTTAAGTGCTCTTGCCATTAAAAAAGAAAAGAAAATGGTAACTGTGTGAGGTGATGGATAATTGTGGTGGTTGTACACAATGTTGTTGTTGTTTAGTTGCCAAGTCGTGTCAGACTCTTCCCGACCCCAGGGACTGCAGCATGCCAGGCTTCCCTGTCCCTCACCATCTCCCGGAGTTTGCCCAAGTTCATGTGCATTGAATCGGTGATACCATCCACAATGCATATATATATAAATGTCAACTAGTACTTTTTAAATATAAACAATTTTTATCTGTCAGTTATACCTTAGGAAAACTGGAAAGGCAACTAAAAGGAATAGCAATTTTAACCACTCTCTTTTCCTTGCAGATCTGAGGCAGATTAATAGATCTTTTCATGTACTTTGCTTTGAGATTCTTAAAGCAAAAGTGTTGTATGATTCTAAGACAGAGACTCCTAACCATTTCCTATGCCATGGGCCCCTTTAGGAGTTTGGTAAAACCCATAGACTCCTTCTCAAAATAATGCTTCTAAGTACATAAAATGAAATACGTAAGGGAAGTTAATTATATTGAAATACAGTTACCAAGGTACAAAGAGAACCCCAAATCTGTAATATGGTAATATATGTGCTTTTAATTAACATATTAAATTAAAAAAGAACTAGTATCAAACCCAGGTCTCCCACATTGCAGGTGAATTCTTTACCAGCTGAGCCACCAGGGAAGCCCTGTAGTGGGTCTAATAACTCATTTTATTACTTTTTATATTAAAAAAAATTTATTTACTTATTTGGCTGTGTACGGTCTTAGTTGCAGTACACGGGATCTTCACTCTTTACTGCATCATGCGGAATCTTTGACTGCAGCATGCAGACACTTACTTGTGGCATATGGGACCTAGTTTCCTGATCAGGGTCCAAACCTGGGCCCCCTACATTGGGAACTCAGAATCTTAGCCGTTGGAACTCCAGGAAAGTCCCTAATAACTCATTTTAAAGTGAGGAAGAACATCAGTGATATTTCTATATATCTGCAACAACAGTAACATGACATGAAAATATCTAATATTTATTAATGACACTGTCACGAATACAAATAAGAGTCATACTCAGAATTCAAATTTACACCTTTCATTTGAAATCAAGTCCCACACAAGGCTTCTATGAAACCATTTCCAGTGTTGGCCAAACAGATTTTGTGCCCCTGTTAGTGGTGGAGGATAACCAATGATCATGTGAATACTTGGCACAAGGAAGGTGCTCAATAAATATTTATCAATGAATGAATAACTGAATGATTGAATAGAGCTGATGTACCTGAGAAACAAAGGTAAGCATTCTTCCCTCCTACCCACACTTTCCTTGTCTGTCCTCCTCCTTATTTCTTCTCATCTTCACTCATACATGCATGTACTCACTGCACTGATATTTATCAAGCAGCTTCTATATCCTTGCTGTTGTTCAGTCACTAAGTCATGTCCGACTCTTTGCAACCCCTTGGACTGTAGCACACCAGGCTTCTCTGTCCTTCACTATTTCCTGAAGTTCACTCAAACTCATGTCCATAGAGTCACTGATGCTGTCTAACCATCTCATCCTCTGCTGCCTCCTCCTTTTGCTTTCAATCTTTCCAAGCATCAGGGTCTTTTCCAGTGAGACAGTTCTTCACATCAGGTGGCCAAAGTATTGGAGCTTCAGCTTCAGCAACAGTCCTTCCAATGAATATTCAGGACTGATTTCCTTTAGAATTGACTGGTTTGATCTCCTTGCTGTCCAAGGGACTCTCAAGAGTCTTATCCAGCACCATAGTTTGAAAGCATCAGTTCTTTGGCACTCATCCTTCTTTATGGTCCAACTCTCATATCCATACATAATTATGGAAAAACCACAGCTTTGACTATACAGACCTTTGTTGGCAAAGTGATGTCTCCGGTTTTTAATACTAGGATTTGTGGATGACACTGAATGAACTAGAAATGAATCTGGTTCTAAGATACATAGCCTGGGAGGATGTGATGGGAACCGAGAAAAACCTCATTCATGTTCAGCATGTGACCATTTCTTTTATTGCCTATCTTTTCCTTAAGATTTCCTATAAGACCTGGGACATCACCAAGGGAAATTTCAAAGTTGGCAATAATGAAATAGCAGTCAGGTTGCAGTCTCTGAAAAAGAAACTTGTCACACACAGGGCTTGTTCAAACCATGCAATTTGCAAAGCTGAATTTGGAAAAAGTAGGTCAGTTTGCAGAGTTAGCTGTCATAAGATTCTGCAAACAGCTGCCTTAGCTGGAACCTGTGTTAGCTTGGGAAAAAATCACAGATGGGACCTCTTTAAAATATGCCATAGAGTGGTGCTTGCTGTTGAATTTTCTAAAGTTTGTTTTATGAGATGTTTCCATACTGATTTATTGAGAAATAGGTCACTTCTTCCACAAAATTTGATAACATCTGATTGGAAGTGTAAACTCTCTTCTAAATGCTACCACGAAAATTTCAATGGTCTTCCCTGGTGGCTCAGTGGTAAAGAATCTGTGTTCCACTACAGAAGATGCAGGAGATGTGAGTTTAATCCCTGGGTTGGGAAGATCCCCTGGAGAAGGAAATGGCACCCACTCCAGTATTCTTGCCTAGGGAAATCCCATGGACAGAGGAGCCTGGTGGGCTACAGTCCATAGGGTCACAAAGAGTCAGACATGACTGAGTTATTAAACCACAGCAACAACAAACTTTCAATAACCCCACTTTCAACCCCATTGACACCCCAGACTTTCAGTAAACTCTGGCAAACTTTCAACCCATTCTGCTGTGGGTTGGTAATGACCACTACACAAGTGCAGATGTGGTGCTTGGTTAATTGTAGGGGAAACCTTGCCTCCTTCCACAGTGGTCAACTGGCCTGCCAAGTGCATGTTCACAGGAGAAGAAGAAACCCTGCTTATTTTCCATTTTCTTGGTGGAGAAGTCCATGATCTAGAACAGGGGTTGGCAAACTATGGCCCAAAGGGCCACTGCCTGCTTTTGTAAATAAAGTTTTATTGGAATGTGGCCACACCCATTCATTTGCATATTGTCTCTGCCTGCTTTTATGTTATTACAAAAGATTTGAGTGGTTGTGACAGATACTGTAATGCCTGCAAACCTTAAATATTTACTATCTGGTCTATTGTAGAAAAAACTTGCCAACCCTTGTTTTAGATCAACAGTTCAGATGTGTCCTGTTGCTCATGAGATGGCTGGAATTTCCAAGATATGTTTGGGAACGTTGCAAGGCAATTGTATGGGCTGACTTAATTTAAACTTGCTTCTCCTTTTCCAGTCTTAAGCCCTGTAAAGATGCTAGAGTGTATCAAAGTCCACTCCATCTAAAGAGGAAGTATTTTTATTTTGTATAGGTATAGGTGATGTAAGAAAGGTCCATAAATAACTATAACACAAAAATCAAAGTAGTAAAAGAGATGCAGAGAAAGGTACTCTGGGAGCTCAGTGTGGGAAAAACTACTTTAGACCTTGGGGAACAGAAAAAGCTTTACCGGGTTTTTAAAAAAAAAAAAAAAAAAGTATTTAATCCAGGCTTTGAAGCATGAATAAAATCTAAACAAGAACCTTATGAAAGGGATCAGAATCACAGATGATCTGTGAGAATTTGGGAAAATCACCCGATCTCTTGGATCCTCTACATCTATCAATACATCCAATAAGGATTTATTAATTTTCTACTAAGTCACAGGCATGGAATTATGAAGATCCAGAAACGGTGGTCCAATTCCTCTCTCTTTCTTTCAGTGTTCAGGGTTTTGCCAAAAATGACCCAAGGAGGACACAAAGAGGAGTACAAAGGAAAGTTAAGGAAGATGGCAAATATACGCTACACACTTCAAGAAATTCTCCTAGAGTTAAGGAAATTAGGACTAGATTAAAGAATGTGTGCCAGTTAATTTTATGTGTCAACTAGACTGGGCATTGAGATGCCTGGGTTGCTGATTAAATGTTATTTCTGGATGTGTTTGTGAGGGTCTCTGGAAGAGATTAGCATTTGAAAACTGTACACTGAATAAAGAAGGTCCGTTCTCGCCAGTATGGGTGGGTATCACCCAATTTGCTGATATTCCAGATAGAGCAAAAAGGCAGAGGAAGGATGAATCCTTTCTTTCTTTTCTTGAGCTGGAACATCCATCTTCTGCCCTCAGCCATCAGAGCTGGTTCTTTCAGACTTTGGGACTTACCCTAGCAGCTCCCCTGTTCTAGGTCTTAGGACTCTGAATTCCACCACCAGTGTTCCTAGTTGTCCAGTTTTCAGACAGTATATCGTGGAACTTCTCAGCCTTCATAATGATGTGAACCAATTCCCATACACTAAATCTCTTACATATCTATATGTATCCTATAAGTTCTGTTTCTCTAGAGAAGCCTGATTATTACAGAAAGGCAGCAAAAGTCATAACAAGAGACTTGGAAAGTTGGCACGTGGCACTGCTCTTTAAATGTGGAGAAGAGCTGTCAAAGGAAGGATAAATCATGGTACGTCAAGGGAAAACTATGTATGAATTTCATTTATCAGTCAAGAAGCTGCTGCTTCCATGGTCAAAGATAGTAACATGCAATGGGAAGCTAGAAGACACAAGACTTTTCCATGACATAGTATGATTTCCCCAATCGAGGTGGCAGCACAACTGGGAAGGTCAATGGAAGCACTGTGCCTACTTGAAGAAGAGGTCAAGATTCATAGACTATAAAAAAGATAGCTGGTGCCCAGCTTAAAGCCTCACCAAATACAAAATAAGTCAGAGACCTTCTGTAGCACCTAGATTCTCATCCAATCTGTGCAGTCTGTTAGATCCTGTAACAGATAATGAAAAAAATCATGATGCTATTGAAGCATCCAGATGGACAGGAGAGAACTTAAGGAGATGGCTCACACAATCTTTCAGAAATATTAGGCAAGGATCAAAATATCTTCCATAAAGTCTAAAAAATAAGAAAAAGAAACAACTTGAGACTCATGGAAAGATATTTCAACATAAAAGAGGAAAGAAAATATAGGATTCAAAAGAAGATATTTTTAGAAAAAAAAAAAAAGGAAGCACATTTTAGATAACATGTACTTTCCACTCTCTCTGAAGTGAAAGTAGAAAGATAGGATGATATCACAGCAGTCTGTGATGAAATTTTAGGCTGAGATAAAGAGAAAATACAAGAAAACCAAAATGACAGCGTAGACTTTTAAATGACATTAGAAAACTAAATCTGTGCGATAGGACACAAAACTTAGGAAGCTCTAGAAAGCAAAAATACAAGAAAAGGCAAGGAAAGCCATGAGAAAGACTGTTACAACTTATAGGGTGGAGATACACGACATAAAGAATTGGTCCTTGGGAGAAAGAGAGAGAATAAAATGTTATATAATAATCAAAGACAAAATTGAAAACAGCCCCCCTGAACAGAAGAAAGAACCAAACCCACTGATGTCCAGGTTCCAGCTAGTTGTGGGCAAATTAAAAAAAAAAAAAAAAAGAACTCTGAGCTATCTTTTTTTTTTTTTTTAAGGATAAAGAAAGAATTCTATAAGCATAAAGACTATATGAAAACCATTACCTACAAAGGCAGGGTATTAGGCTGGCAGTATTTTTTTTTAAGTGTCCCTCGTGTTCCCTTTTCCTTTTCTCATTCTTGAAAAAGAAGAAATCTTTCCAGGCTCAGGAGTTCATAAAAACACCACATCAAAAGCTCTTATTTTCACTGTTTACCCTTACATATCTAAATCCCCTCCAACCCTTCACCCATCTACCCATCCTTTCTTCATCCATCCATCCACCAAATATTTATTGAGCACCTACTCTGTACCAATTACTCTTCTAGACACTGCAGTTATATCAGCAAACAAAAGAAACAGCTCTCACTCATGTGGAACTTATTTCCTAGTGGGGGGAGGAAAAATCATTAACAAATATGCTATGGAAGAGAAGCAGAGTGGTCTCAAGGAAGAGAGTGGAGGAGAGGTAAACTGCTTCCCCAAGTTGTTGGCATCTGCACAGAAACCCAGATGAACTGAACAAACAGCCCAGGCAGATATCCCGGGGGAGAAGGAACCGTAAGTACAAATGGCTTGAGCTGGAAATGGGCTTGTTGGAGAGTTTGAAGAAGGGCAAGAGGCGTGCTTGGTTGAAGCAGTGTATGAGAGGGGAGAGTGGTTAGGATGGGAACTCAGACACATAGGTGGATACGGTTTGACTATTAGGGCTCTGAGACAATGGTTAGGAGTTTGAATTTTTTATACAAGTAAGATGAGAACCATCTACAGCATTTTGAGCAGGAGGGACATGATCTGACTTACACTTTAAAAAAAAAATTAAAACCAATTGTTATTGGAGTACAGCTGTTTCACAATGCTTTGTTAGTCTCTACTGTATAGCACAGTGAATTAGCTATACATGTACCCATATCCCCGCTTCCCATTTAGATCAAGATTTCTTGGTGGCACAGACGGTAAAGAATCTGCCTGCAATGCAGGAGACCCGGGTTTGATCCCTGGGTCGGGAAATTCAGGGATCTTCCCTTCGGAGAAGGAAATGGATTCCGACTCCAGTATTCTTTCCGGGAGAATTCCATGCATAGAGGAGCCTGGAGGGCTCCTGTCCATGGGGTTGCAAAGAATTGGACATGAATGAGTGACTGACACACTTTCCCATTTAGATCACCACAGAGCTCTGAGCAGAGTCCCTGTGCTATACAGTTGATTCTCATTAGTTATGTATTTTTTACATAATAATGTATATATGTCAGTCCCAATCTTCCAATCTGTCTCTCCTTACCGGGCCCTTCTTGGAGTCCATATGTTTGTCTTCTATGTCTGTGCCTCTATTTCTGCTTTGCTAATAAGATCATTTATACCAGTTTTCTAGATTCCACATACACGTGTTAATATTCAATATTTTTATATTAACAAATATACAAGGTCTTTCTGACTTACTTCATAAAGGAATCTCTGTGGCTTCTGTTTGCAAGTTAGACTAGAGGAGATGGCAAGGGAAGGTGCGGGGAGACCCTCAGGGAACCACTGAAGAAGCCCAAGTCAGGGAGAATGATGGATTGGAACTGGTAAGATCTTCCCAAACTTCCAACAGAAGGCAGGATGCAGATCTCCTGTCAAATCCTGTTTGTATTCAGTTCCTTTCCTCATGAAGCCCTATCCTCTGAAAGGACTGCTTCTTCCTAAACCCACTACCAGCTTCCACACACCTCTGAACTGAAGTACTACATGTGAAGCAGCAATTGCTCTCACGTGTTGCTATCAGACTCTTACTACTTCACCCCTGGTGCTTTTCTCATGGAGACAGCACCTCCACAAGTTCCATCCACTTCCACTCTTTCTCAGACTGAATGTGGGCATGTGTTGGGCAGTCCTTGAAGGAGGGTTGACCAGTTCTCTGTAGTTACAGCCACCTCGTATCTGAGCCAGGGGAAGTATTGGACTGTTGAAAAGTTGTCTTGCTTTTTTCTGGTGCCCTTGGCTTTCATGAATCAACATAAACAGAAACCCAAGCAGGTCTTAATTTTTTTTCTTTTAGATTCATTTGGGCTTCCCCAGTGGCTCAGATGGTAAAGAATCTGCCTGCCAATGCAAGAGATGTGGGTCCAATCCCTGGGTTGGGAAGATCCCCTGGAGAAGGGAATGGCTGTCTACTCCAATATTCTTGTCTGGAGCATTCTATGGACAGAGGAGCCTGGCAGGCTACAGTCCAGGGAGTCACAAAGAGTTGGACACAACTGACTGACTAACACACTTCTGCCCATAGATCCATTTACCCTGTGACTGAATTAAATTCTCCCCAGATTTACACATTAAAATTTTTGTCAGTTTTATTCATTTATTTTTGCTGTAAATATTCATCTTGAGTGTCTTTGTCATATTTAAGGAGTAGACAGATGAGATTATACTTGAAGTTGTTTACCATTAGCCATATTAAAACAGATATTACCAACACTGTACTTAACAGTATAAAGTAAGATGGTAGAGACTCTTCCACTGCAGTCAGGGGCAAGACAAGAATGGTAGCATTATCACTATTACAGGCATTTCCACAAAAGAATAAATTTTCAAAAGAAGAATTAGATAAAACATGACTAGTTAATTAGGGAACACAGTTTGTACCATGCAGTCCACTAAAGTTATAAAAAAAAATCTCCATTTTCAATACAGTAAGTCTCTTACATATTAATGAGTTCCATTCCAACTGTGTGGTTGTTAAGTCCAATTTGTTCATAAGTCCAATGAAGTTAGCCTAAGTATCCAACTAACACTGTCAGCTATATAGCTATATACTACTATAATGTATAAGTTTATAATACTTTTCACACAAATAGTACCTAAAAACAAACACAAAAAATATTTCCATACAAATTGTGAAATTATTTGTTCTAGTTCTGTGAAAAATACCGTTGGTAGCCTGATAGGGATTGCATTGAATCTATAGATTGCTTTGGGTAGAATAGCCATTTTGACAATATTGATTCTTCCAATCCATGAATACGGTATGTTTCTCCATCTGTTTGTGTCCTCTTTGGTTTCTTTCATCAGTGTTTTATAGTTTTCTATGTATAGGTCTTTTGTTTCTTTAGGTAGATAACATTTTTAACCTTACAGTATGTTACCTTGAAAAGTACAGTAGTATAGTACAGCAGTTGGCACTCCTTAGCAGTGCCAGCTACATCACCACTTCTTTTATACTTACTTCCAAACATGCTGGGCTTGTATTACTGTACCTTGATGCTAGGAACGATTGAAGGCAGGAGGAGAAGGGGACAACAGAGGACGAGATGGCTGGATGGCATCACCGACTCAATGGGCATGAGTTTGAGCAAGCTCTGGGAGATGGTGGAGGACAGCCTGGCATGCTGCAGTCCATGGGGTGGCAAAGAGTTGGACATGACTGAGTGACTGAACATAACATACAGTCTGTATAGTAAAGTATACAAAAGCTCAACCACACATATGTCAATGTATGCTAGATGCATGAACTAATTTATGTGATCAGACATGTGAATGCATGTTTGCATCTTAGAAAGTTCAAAACCTGAAGGTTTGTATTAGGGGACTTACTGTACATACACAGAGAAAAAAGCTATTGTTTAGGCCAGAGACACACACTTGCTTTGCTTTAAAGATGGACTGTTCCTTTATATTGCACTATTTTGTTTGGTTGTTGAATATCAGTCAAAACTTCGAAGTCAAGGTCATGGATGATAGGGGAGAACAAGAAATAGCTGAGTATATAGAATGGAGAACAAATAAGGAAATGTTTAGGTCTGGTTTTGTCAACTTTGAGTTGGCATTTTTAGCTTATAATTACAAAAATACAAAGCATTACACTTTACATTCTTGCAGGACAAAAAAAAATTATAAACCTAAAACTCTCTAGATCCACAATTATCTTTTTTTCCAATGGACTCTACATTTACAATGCATCTTTGAAACTTTTACAATGTGTTTTAAAAAAAATAATTCAGTTGTAGAAAAACATACCATACACTGCTCCAGAGCTTCTTGCCAACTTAATAAAACAAGAAAAGAGACAGTATCAGTCTATATATTGGAAAGGCAGAATAATTTAAATTTACTAAAATAAACTAATTTAAACAATTTACTAATTTAAATGATACAAAAGTCTACCTTGAAAACCCATGAAAATCAATTTAAAACCTATTGGGATTAAAATGAAAGCTCAGTAATGTGGCCAAATACAAGAGAAATAATACAAAATTAGCAACTTTTAAATACGCTTTTAGAAAGTGAGAAAATTGAATAGATCAAAAGGTGCCATGCATATAAAGATCTAAAAATAAAATGTCTAGGTTTAAACTTAAAATAGAAGAATGGCATTCTTATGAAAAATTAATTTGGCTATGGGATGTGAAAAAAGACTTAAAAATAAAGAGAGCCAAATAATGAAGAGACCTATCAAGTTTTTGGAGAGAAGATGGAACTTCATAAAGATTTCTGATTTCCTGAAATTAATTGAAGTTTAAGGATATCCCAATACAAATCCCAAAATAGTTTTTAAAAGCAAGGAGGATGACAAAAATAACAGCTCATTTCTTAGAAGACATAAGATCATAGGAAAGAATATTTTTGAAAAAGAAATACAATGTGATACATGTAAACATGCTATGAAGACATAATGTATTGGAACTGTGTCATTCACATAAAGACCAAAAGATCTTTGAAACAGAACAGAAAAGAAAGACATAGATTTCAGCACAAATAACTATTTATTATACAGGTTTATTGGCATTTTAAGTAAGTAAAAAGATGATAAATTTTCAGTAAATTTCTCTGAAGCAATTGGTTAACTATTTGGGAACAAAGTTTAAATTCCGATTTAACGCTATACACACACACATACACACACACACACACACACAATCTCCAACAGATTAAGAAATTAAATGGGAAAAGTAAACATAACATGATGTGAAAGAAATGTTAGTAAACATGTAATGTAAAATTTAGTTAGGGATGACTTTGCTAAATGGGCTTCCCTGGTGGCTCAGCTGCAAAGAATCCGCCTGCCAATGCAGGAGATTCAGGTTTGATCCCTGGGTCGGAAGATCCCCTGCAGAAGGAAATGGCAACCCACTCCAGTATCCTTGCCTGCCAAATCCTGTGGACAGAGGAGCCTGGTTGGCTACCGCCCATGGAGTCACAAAAGAGTCAGTCTTGACTTACTGACTAAACAACAAGAAAAAAACCTTCTTTGAAAGTCGTTCAATTGTCGGAAACATAAGTCAGCTATGCTAAACTTGACCCAGTATCTAGAAGTGGTGATTACAGTTAAGGATTTTTCTTTTTTGGATCCACCAGATTTTGTCCTTATGTAGCCCTGTGCACCAATTGTGTGTGCTTAGTCACTTCAGTTGTGTCTGACTCTCTGTGCCCCTGTTGACTGTAGCCTTCCAGGTTCCTCTGTCCATGGGATTCTCCAGGCAAGAATACTGGAGTGGGTTACCATACCCTCCTCCAGGGGATCTTCCCGACCCAGGGATCAAACCCATGTCTCCTGTGTCTTCTGCATCACAGAGGCGGATTCTTTACAACTGAGCCACCGGAGAAGCCCAGAGACACCTGTACTTATTATAAAAACTAGAGGATTTGTTTCACCAAAATTTACAAAACCACTTTGGTGCCATTTATAACAGAATGCAATACAAAACAGATGTATGGGAGGGAAATTGGATAGATATGTTTTCAGTCAGGCTAGGCTAGAAGATGCTACAGTAGTAAATGATCCCAAATCTCAGTGACTTATAACCACAAATGTTTATTTCTGGCTGTCGTTGTATGTCGGTCACTGCTAGCTGCAGTCTCGAAGTACTGCATCTTTGTCCAGAGTCAGGCTAATTAGAGCAGCTCCTGTTGGGGTCGGTCCGTGCATCATGCATGGCCAAGGGAGAAGCAACATGGCAAACCACACGGTCTCTTAAAGCTTGCGTTTGGAAGAATCACTTCTTACATTTCAGCGGCCCAAGTTAGTCATATGATAAAGGCTGACGTCTTTGGAAGGAGGATGCGCAGCCCTCCCACGAGGAGGGGCATGTATAGGAGGGCAGAGGAACATGGGTGGATCGGTGACACTAACACACCCTCTTTCCTAAAGACTACCTTGCTGCTCTGGAACTCATAGCACCCTAGGCACTTCTGGTCCATTTGGAAAAAGTGCTTTACGTCCCGCTTGGTCTTCCATTCCTGGGGTGAACGCTCAGCCAGTGGAGCAGATGTTGGCTGCCGAGGCGGCGCCAGAGCCCAGTGTGATGGACAGCTCCTGTGTTTTGTTTACTGTTCCAGGCAGGGTGATAAATTCTCCTTCTAATCAGGTTCGGTGTTTCTCCCTCTCAGATGCACCAACCCTGCTAATGAATGATTCACGGAAGTTAGCAGCTCAGACAGGGCAGGCGGCACCCTGCTCTGCCTTTGTTATGCAAAGTCATGCCCTCACTATCTCCCAAACACAAAATCGAGTTCCCAGAGTATGGCGTGGATAGATGATGGAGTGTACAACAGCCTCGGGTAATTTGTTCACAGAAATTCAGGCCAGTATATTCTGTCAAGCCCTCTGTTGAATACATTTGGCTTAACTTGCTGAGGGAGACTGGCACTTGGAGAGAACCCTTTGAGGTTGATCACCCTCGGTAAATAAAGTCCCGAGATTTCCCAAGCTGTCAGTCCAAGGGATCTGATGGAGCTAGTGCTCTGAGCCTTGTCACTGGGTCCTGAGAGAGCTCCAACTGTTGCAGGAATCTCAGGAACCAGGTCCAAGGGAACCCTGTCCTTGACTGTCCCCATCCCCACAGCTGGAGAGAAATGAAATCGAACAAAGAATGGAGATTTTCTTTCCCTTTTCAAAATTCACATTAAAACCAAGATCCGTGAAAAACAAGTAAAGAAAGAGGTTCTCAAACCATCACACTTTCCACTGGATGTATTCTTGAAGTTACTTTCCAAACTTGGGTATTAAAAATAGGGCAAGCTTTACTCAGCCATAAAAAAGAACAGAATAATGCCATTTGTAACAACATGGATACAAGCTGTATCCATGCTTAATATGGTTATCATACTAACCAAAGTAAGTCAAGAAGAGAGAGACAAATGCCATATGATATCACTTGTATATGGAATTTAAAACACAACACAAATGAACGTATCTATGAAACAGAAACAGACTCACAGATACAAGAACAAACTTGTGGTGGCCAAAAGGAAGAGGGCTGGGGGAGGAATGGAGTGGGAGATTGGGGTTAGTAGATGCAAACTATTTTATACATATATAAAATGAACTATTATAGAAAGCTTGATTAGCTATAGTTTAAGAAACTGGAAGCCCTATTTAAGGAATGGGCTTCCCTGGAGTCTCAGTTGGCAAAGAATCCGCCTGCAACGTGGGAGACCTAGGTTCCATCTCCGGGTGGGGAAGCTTGCCAGGAGAAGGGAATGGCAGCCCACTTGAATATTCTGGCCTGGAGAATTCCATGGACTGTATAGTCCATGGCGTCGCAAAGAGCTGGACGCGACTTTTACTCACTCATAAGGAACTGGAAGCTCATGGCACAGATAGGACTCTGGGATCAGGGCTTTGTGGTGAGCACAGTTCTTAGAGAGGGAGGCATGGACTGGCTAAGCACTCAGAAGAACATCCACCACAATTCCTCACTGAATAAATGGCACATAAGTGCTATTATTATCACAGATAATGATTCTGTTATAGTAGCAGGCTACAAAGGTTGATTCATGGGCAACATAAGGAAGCACATGATCTTTGACATTGAGTGACCTAGTTGTGAATCTAGCCCCTCCAGACAATAATTGAACAATCTTTTCTTTTAAAAAAATTAGAAATACTTATTGTATTTAATTTTTTAATGTTTATTTTATTTATTTATTTGACCGTGCCCCATCTTATTTGTGGCATGTGGAATCTTTGATCTTAGCTGTGACATGCAGGATCTTTAGCTGCAGCAAGTGAATTCTTAGTTGCAGAGTGTGGGATCTAGTTCCCTGACCAGGGATTAAACCCAGGCCATCTGCATTGGGAGTGCAGAGTGTTAGCCACTGGACCACTACTAGCAAAGTTTCTTAGAAACATTTATTGCAAAATAAAGTTATTTCTAGTGAATAAAACTTTACAACTAAAAGTAATACATTTAAACAACTGACTGAAAATTTAATTTTCTTTTTTTACCATTGCGCCCTTACTACTAACAATGAACAACATTTTCTCAAATGCGTTTCTCAGCCTGAGTTTCTTCCGGTGAAAATGGAAGTGAAAGTGGACAGCTCACAGGGAATTATGAGAAAGAAGCTGATTCAGTCCAAAGATGTCTTAAAAGAACACAGAATTTAAAATCAGAGGACGCTAGCTGTGTGACTGTTCAGTATTCACTAAGTCTTTCTGGGCCTTCTAGGCAAAATAGTGAGGAAGTGGTGAAAACAAAAACAAAGTCTTTGTCTAGCGTAGATGCTAAGAGAAGAGACTTTTGCATCAGAATGTGCTGAACTGAAGTTTGCTTCTACCATTCCACAGCTGTGTGCCCCATCTTCATTGGCAGTTTTTAAACTGCCCCACCTGGAAATCTAATCTTTTTCCAGTAAGATTTCTTGGATCACTACCCTAGTTCAGGCCCTCATCATTTTTTTAAGAATTTAATTTTTATATTAGGATATAGCTTCTTTGCAAGGACTGAGTGACTAACACACACATAAACATACACACACACACACACACACACACACACACGCTTGTGCAGAGTCGGACACAACTGAAGCGACTTAGCATAATGCACAACAAAGGACATCAGCTATATGTATACCTATATCCCCTCCCTCTCGGATCTCCCTCCCTGCCCCATCCCACCCATCTCAGTCCCCACAGAGCACCCAGCTGAGCTCCCTATGCTATACTGTAGGTTGCCACTAGCTGGTTTACCCATGGCAGTGCGCATACCTCAGTCCCAGTCCACCAATCCATCCCATCTCCCCTCCCTGGGACGGGAGCCTGGTGGGCAGCCGTCTGTGGGGTCGCACAGAGTTGGACACGACTGACGTGACTTAGCAGCAGCAGCGGCAGCTCCTCCCCGACCTGGGCCCACACATCTGCTCTTTTCACCTGCGTCTCTATTCTTGCCCTGCAAATAGGTTCATCTGTACCATTTTCCTTAATTTCTAAATTTTTCTCTTTCTGACTTACTTCACTCTGTATGACAGACTCTAGGTCCATCCACATCTCTGAAAATAACCCAATATTGTTCCTTTTATATAGTTGAATAATACTCCATTGTATATATGTACCACATCTTCTTTATCCATTCCTCTATAGATGGTTGTTCCATATATTGGCTATTGTGAATAGTGCTGCAGTGAACATCAGGGTGCATGTGTCTTTTTGAATGGTTCCAACACGTTTCTGATTGATCTTTTTTTGTCCCCAGGTATCCAGAGAATCATTTGATCCATGTATGACTTACAGATCTCAGAATACCCCTTACTTATTTACAAGCCTCTAGTGATTTCTTCCCAATTCAAGGATAAAATCAAAATTTCATCACTTCCATGCAAATTCTTCCAAATCTCATCCATCCATCTTCCTTTATCTCCCTTCCTTCCTTCCTTCGTTTCTGCTCTCCCTTCTTTCTTTACCCCACCCCCGCCTCTTCCATGCCTTTTTCTAGTGGCAGACTATCTAGATACATTCTTATCATAATTACCCACAAGCATGTGTGTGTATTTAAGGCAGATATATACAAAATACAAAGTGAAAATTCCCTTTCTTATTCTTCTACCCACACTCCCAAATTGCCACCCCAAGGTAGCCCTTGGTATCAGTATGATGTATAGTCTTTCAATTATTCTGCATGTATTATGTATATACCTCTGTGTCAGCATCTAAAGCTATACTCACAGCTGGGTCTATGTCATCTACGTTTGGATCTATATGTATAATATATAATGAGGGTTTGTGCTTTCTTTGAAAAATACAGTTTGCCTTTGTGCGACTTTCTTTGAACAGAAATAGTATCATACTATATGTTGATACATTATATTACTGCAACTTACTTTTCCACATAACAATATGTGCTGAGGATATTTCCAGATAAACACTTATAAATTTACTGCCTTTGTTTAACAGCTCCATAGTGTTCACACTATCATTTAAGTGTTCTGCTACTGCTGTTTACAGACAGTCCCTGATTTAACAATGGCTTGATTTACAATTTTTAGACCTTATGATGGTATTAAGGCAATGGGCATTCAATAGAAACTGTGCTCTGAATTTTGCTCTTTTCCTGGGCTAGCCAGATGCAACATGATGCTGTCTCCTGATGCTGGGCAGTGGCAGCTGCAGCTCCCAGGCAGCCAGGTAACCAAAAAGGTAAACAACCCGTACACTTAAAGTCATTGTGTACTCAGATAACCATTCTGTTTTCCACTTTCAGTACAGTAGTCAATAAATTACATGAGATATTCAACACTTTTATAACACAGGCATTGTGTCAGATGATTTTGCCCAACTGCAGGCTAATGTAAATGTTCTGAGCACGTTTAAGACAAGGTGGGCTAAGCTGTGATGTTCAGTTGTTCAGTCACTCAGTCGTACCTGACTGTTTGAGACCCTATGGACTGCAGCATGCCAGGCTTCCCTGTCCTTCACCATCTCCTGGAGCTTGCTCAAACTCATGTCCGTTGAGTTGGTGATGCCATCCCATTGTCTCATCTTCTGTCCTCCCATCTCCTCCTGCCTTCAATCTTTCCCAGCATCAGGGTCTTTTTCAATGACTTAGTTCTTCCCATCAGGTGGCCAAAGTATTGGAGCTTTGGCTTCAGCATCAGTCCTTCCAGTGAATAACCAGGACTGATTTCCTTTAGGATTGACTGGTTGGATCTCCTTGCAGTCCAAGGGACTCTCAAGAGTCTTCTCCAACACCATAGTTCAAAAGCATCAATTCTTTGGTGCTCAACCTTCTTTATGGTTCAACTCTCATATCTGTACATGATTACTGGAAAAGCCATAGTTTGACTATATGGGCCTTTGTTAGTAAAGTGATGTCTCTGCTTTTTAATATGCTGTCTTGATTTGTCATAGTTTTTCTTCTTAGGAGCAAGCGTCATTTAATTTCATGGCTGCAGTTACCATCTGCAGTAATTTTGGAGACCAAGAAAATAAAGTCTGTCACTGTTTCCATTGTTTCCTCTTCTATTTGCCAGGAAGTGATGGGATCAGATGCCATGATCTTAGATTTTTAAATGTTGAGTTTTAAGCCAACATTTTCACTCTCCTCTTTCACCTTCACCAAGATGCTCTTTAGTTCCTCTTTGCTTTCTGCCATAAGCGTGGTGTCATCTGCATATCTGAGGTTATTGATATTTCTCCTGGCAATCTTGATTCCAGCTTGTGCTTCATCCTGCCTGTAATTTCTCATGGTCAATAGGTTAACTGTATTAAATGCATATACGGCTTACAGCATTTTCAACTTGTGGCTCATGTGCTCAGTTGTGCCTAACTCCTTGTGATCTCATGGACTATAGCCCACCAGGCTTCTCTGTCCATGGAATTTTCCATGCAAGAATACTGAAGTGGGTGGTCATTTTCTCCTCCAGGGGATCTTCTGGACCAGGAATGGAACCTGAGTCTCTTGTGTCTCCTGCACTGGCTGTGGATTCTTTACCACTGAGCCGCCTGGGAAGCCCTATTCAACTTATTATGGGTTTATGGGGCTCCCCAGGTGGTGCAGTGGTAAAGAATCTGCTTGCCAATGCAAGAGGTGCAAGAGACAGGAATTCAGTCCCTGGGTCGGGAAAATTCCCTGGAGGAGGAAATGGCAACACACTCCAGTATTCTTGCCTGAAAAATTCCATGGATGGAGGAGCCTGGCAGGCTGTGGTCCATGGAATCACAAAGAGTCACACCTGACTGAGCAAGCATGAACACGCACGTATATGGGTATATCAGAAAATAAATCTTGGAAGCTGAGGAAGATCTATATTTTCTTCCTCTCCAATTATATGTACCACTCTGCATCCATGAGTTTACAAAGGATATCCATCCAAATCTCTTGGTAGGGAGTCAGATGTATTTCTTTTTAAAAAAATTAATATACTATTGCATTACTTTCTAGAAAAGTTTTACCAGATTGATTTTCTGTCAACATTGTATGGAAATGTTTGTCCACAGGCACTTAATATTGCCTAAACTTTACTATTTCACTGTGGAAAAAAAACATGAAATATCATTGTTGTTTTGTTTTACATTTTCTTGGTTATTCATAGGATTAAACATTGTTTTGTTTGCATTTTTCTTTTTGTGCATTGCCTATTTATAGTATTTGCCTAGTTTTCTATTGTTTTAGTGTTTATATCTTATTGATTTTGGAGAAATCTCTATATATTTGGATATCAAGCCTTTGGTTAATTTTTTTCAGCATTCTTGGGACATATAACATCATGTAGGCTTAAGATGTCCAATGAGTTAATTTGATACACATATATCCCCCAAAATGATTACCACCATGGCACTAGCTAACACTTCCATCACATAGTTTTTAATATTCTCATTTCAGCTGGGGGGCTTCCCAGATGGCACAATGGTAAAGAATCTGCCTGCTGACGCAGGAGACAAGGGTTCTGTCCTTGGATTGGGAAGATCCCCTGGAGGAGGAAAACGGTAACTCACTCCAGTATTCTTGCCTGGAGAATCCCACGGACAGAGGAGCCTAGAGGGCTACAGTCCATGGAATATCAAAGTGTCAGACACAGCTGAGCGCGCATGCACTACGCACATACCAGACACACACTGTGATAGGTAGAGCTTTTTAAAGTTTTTTAAAATACATACTCTACTTTGATTTATTTATTTAGCACACATTCTTTTTCTTTTTTTGGGTGCATCACACAGCATGTAGGATATTAGTTCCCTAACCAGGGAATGAACCCACTTGCTGTGTATTGAAAGAATGGAGTCTTAACCATTGGACTGCCAGGAAAGTGCCAGGTTGTAGCTTTTTTTTTTTTTAAAGATTAGTCATGATTTTTTTGGCTGGGTCCTCCTTCCTGCGTGAGGGCTTTCTCTATTTCTAGTGTGTGTATTTCTGTTTGCAGTGGCTTCTCTTATTGCGGAGCATGGGCTCTAGGGCACACAGGCTTCAGTAGTTGCAGTTCTCTGGCTCAGTGCCCAGTGGCATGTGGAATCTTCCCGGATCAGGGGTGGAACCCACGCCCCCTTCATTGGCAAGCAGACTGTCAACAACTGGACTACCGGGGAAGTCCAGGCTGTATCTTTTAAGGAGGCTTTCCTGGAGCTTTGATATCATGGAAAGGAGTTACTAATATATGTACATGCTAAGTCTCTTCAATCATGTTTGACTCTCTGTGACCCTATGAACTATAGCCTGTCAGGCTCCTCTGTCCATGGGATTCTCCAAGCAAAAATACTGGAGTGGGTTGCCATGCCCTCCTGCAGGGGATCTTCCAGACCCCGGGATCAAACCCACTTCTCTTTTG
This sequence comes from Cervus elaphus, assembly GCF_910594005.1. Classification (NCBI taxonomy): domain Eukaryota; kingdom Metazoa; phylum Chordata; class Mammalia; order Artiodactyla; family Cervidae; genus Cervus; species Cervus elaphus. The sequence continues at coordinate 37,197,248 of NC_057824.1, forward strand.
TCACCTGCATTGGCAGGCAGGTTCTTTACCACTAGCACCACCCAGGAAGCCCCTACTGATGGACAGCTGAGAGAATAGCTTAAACCCCTCACGCATGCCAGGAGCCCTCCTCAGTAACTCTGCCTCAGCCCCTTTCCTGCTGCCAGAAGGTAGGGGAAACTTGTGCTCACCCCTGGAAGAGATTCAGGTCTTTTCATAATTTTATAATTGGCCTAAATTTACTAATAATCACAGAAAGAAGACAGAGAAATTTCCCCGATCATCTCAGTCTAGGCCTGCCTCTCAAATCCTCATGTCCAAGGACTCAGCCCTTGCCAAGATGACTGATGCAGCAGGAATTGTTCACTTTTGGGCCAACTCCACTCAAAGTGTGGGAGTACAGGGCCTTCTGGACGGCCACTGCAGGATAGCCATACAATGGTCCAGCATCAGCGACTTCACAGTGTCTGGGTCCTTATCACATGTGATGTCACTGCCCAGGGAGTTTTAGGATGTGCCAGTCAATCTCCTTACTAGTCAATTTCTTATCGAGTGTTTAAAAAAATAAACATAGACTCAGGTTGCACCCAGGACCACATGACTGCCTATGTATCATTGGACTTCACACCACAGCTTTTTGTTTCTCTTTTTTTTTAAATTGAAGTATAGTTGAGTTACATTGTTGTGTTAATTTCTGCTGTACAGTAAAGTGATTCATTTATATATATATGCATTTTTTTTAGTCTTTTCCATTATGGTTTATCATAGGGTATTGAATATAGTTCCCAGTGCTATACAGTAGGACCTTGTTGTTTATCAATCCTACGTATAATAGTTTACATCTGCGAATCCCAAACAGCTTTCTGCTTCTGAATCTGCCTCAAGCTCTAGACTGTGAGCTCCTTTAAGGCAGGGATAATAGCTAATGGGGCTTTCCAGGTGGTGCTAGTGGTAAGGAATGTGCCTGCCAATGCAGGAGACATTAGAGACAAGAGTTTGATCCCTGGGTCAGGAAGTTCCCTTGGAGGAGGGCATGGCAACCTACTCCAGTATTCTTCCCTGGAGAATTCCATGGACAGAGGAGCCTGATGGGCTAGAGTCCAAAGGGTCACAAGGAGTCAGACACGACAGAAGTGACTTAGCACGCATGCAGTATCTTATGTGTCTTTACTTATTTAGCTTTAAAGTCTTTATTAAATTTGCTGCAATATTGTTTCTGTTTTATGTTTTGTTTTTTTGGCCATGAGGCCTGTGGCATCTTAGCTCCCTGACCAGAGATCGAACCCACACCCCCTGCATTTGAAGGTGAAGTCTTAACCACTGGACCACCAGGGAAGTCCCATCTTCTGTACTTCTAAATTTCCTTGTCCTGCTTTCCAGGGCTGAACACAGAGCCTGGCACAAAGTAAGTATACTACCGCAATAACATTTGTCTAAATGGATTGAATAATTACCCTTGTCACACCTCCCCCCAACATTATCCTCTTCATATAAAGCTTTTTTAACCCCAGTCTCTCATCCTGCAATTTCCCCTTGCTCCTCTACCACCCCATGATGCCACTGTATAATTTCTTTGTCTCAATATATGCCCCATTGTCTGTGTGACCCTCAGGTCTGTCTCCATTAGCGTCTTTCACGTTCAATCAGATATCTGCACCAGCGTAAGAGGCTCCTTGTAGCTTGATCAGCGAGCAATGGATCAGACAGCTGAATGGTTGGTTTAATTGGCATGAAATAACTACGCCATCTGTTCCATGGAGTTGATCTTTTAAGTGTTACTCTCTTGTCTGCACTGAAATGTCTTGGCCACTTGGAGAGACCATGCATGTCAGATGGCAGGTCACAAAAAATGATGGCTTTAAGACAGAGAGCAACAGTTGAAGGGAAATTGAAGAATTTTATGGTGCTATCATTTTTCCTGCTCTACCTTTCTTTATAGCACTTGTTAGTACCTGTCATATTACATTTTCACTTCTCTCTCTCTTGCAGTCGAGGTGAAGCTCCAAGAGGGCAGGGACTCTGTCCTTGATGCCCCCTGCTGACACCAGGGCCTAAAATATATGACCTGCCTTGAGCTGAGCACCAGTGAGGTATGCTCAGCTCCTTCTTGGGTTAATTCTGTGTGACTCGGTTTACAGTGGTCCACTGGAATACCAGGTAGATGGAAAAGGGTGCAGAGGCCAACTTGGGAAGGAGTCTAAAGTCTAACTCGGCAAGTTCAATGCCTACGTGTATCGGCTCAGTCCCTCAGTCGTGTCTGACTCTTTGAGACCTGATGAACTGCAGCCTTCCAGGTTCCTCTGTCCATGGGATTCTCCAGGCAAGAATATTGGAACAGGTTGCCATTTCCTCCTCCAGGGGATCTTCCTGACCCAGGGATCGAAACTGCATCTCTTAAGTCTCCTGCATAAGCAGACAGGTTCTTTGCCACTAGTGCCACCTAGGAAGCCCAATATGTGCCTATAGCAAGCTTGATTTTTGTTCTGTGTGGCCTGGGGTTTGGGCTTCCCGAGTGGCTTCCCAGGTGGTAAAGGACCCGCCTGCCAGTTCAGGAGACTTAAGAGACGGGTTCAATCCCTGGATCAGGAAGATCCCCTGGAGGAGGAAATGGCAACCCACTGCTGTATTCTGTGGGGTTCAAAGAGTCTAGTCTGCAGGAATAAGGAAGAGACAGTACAGCCAGTGGTGAGTTGTGGCAACATAGTGAAGTGGAGCCTGGGAACATCCTTTAATCTTTCTGAACCGAGATGCACTCATTTGTACAATAGGGATAGTATTCACCACCTTGAATTTATGATATTTATGATGATTAAATGAGATAACATTCATGAAATAATGGTCATCACTTGTCACACTTACTACATGCCAGGTAATATTTTAAGGGCTTCTGTATACTGACTCAACAATAACCCTCTGGTTTAGGATCTGTTATTATTTTCAGCTTATCCAGATGGAGAAACTGAGGCAAAGAGGGGTGCTCAAGGTCTCCTAGATAGAAAGTGGTAGACCTATATCTATCTATATTGATATCTACTATATTGATAGCTATCCATCTATCTATCCGTCTACCTATCTTAACTTGTCTTATTCCCTCCTTCCCTCCTATCTATCTATTCATCTATCTACCTACCTACCTGCCTACCTCGAGGGCACACTAAGAATCCGATTCAATCATTACAGAGGACAAATATATAGAGAAACGAGAATGAGGAGATGATGAACACATTTCAATCACTCTAACAGACAAATACACACAGCGAGAACACACTAATATCCCAGATCTACTTCAGCCATTGTAATACATGAATATACAGAGACTGCACTGATCTGCATTTGCTCTTGAGCCTTTAATCTCTCCTCTACACAGTACCCCCAAGGGATCCTGTTAAAAATACAAAACTAACTATGCCGTGGTGAAGCCAAGAGTTCAGGTGAGCCCAGCAGTGTCACTTAATCCTGGCTGTATTTCTTGAGTAAGAGGATCAGAAGGTACATCGGCCTCCTAAACATCTGGGAATCAGATGCTAAGAAATCTGAATTTAGTTGCCAGCTAGGGGCACTGTTGGAAAATGACAGCTTCCATTACATGGAAATTTTGAGAACTTCTTATCAAGAGAGACTTGAATTCAGGAAAAATTCTTTTTTTTTCAGGGACAGCTGGGTCATCAACATCGACAACTTGAAGAATTTATCCAGATTCACTCTTCAGGAAATGTTGTTTGGTTAAAGCCTTTAAATGGTATCCTTTTGGATGAAGTTCCAAGTCCAGGCAAGAGCTAGTTCCTTCTCCTCATTCACTATGTTCCAACCCCCTTTCCATTTTTGAAAACATCATGCTCCTCCCTGCCCCTGGACCTTTGTACATTCTATTCCATTTGCCAGAGTCTCATTATAGCCCTGGCTTAATTAACTCTCATTCTCCCCTCAGCTATCAACCTAAATGTTTTTTTCTTCTGGGAAACTTATCCAAGCTTCTAAAAGGAAGATTTTCTTTAAGAAAATTTTTCTGGTTAGTACCCTATAGTTTTTCTTCATGGTATTGAAAAATATTTATTTGTTCCTTTGGCTTCCCTGATAGCTCAGTTGGTAAAGAATCTGCCTGCAATGCAGGAGACCCCAGTTCCATTCCTGGGCCAGGAAGATCTGCTGGAGAAGGGATAGGGTACCCACTCCAGTATTCTTGGGCTTCCCTTGTGGCTCAGCTGGTAAAGAATCCACCTGCAATGTGGGAGACCTGGGTTTGATCCCTGGGCTGGGAAGATCCCCTGGAGAAGGGAAAGGCCACTCACTCCAGTATTCTGGCCTGGAGAGTTCCATGGACTGTACAGTCCATGGGGACACAAAGAGTCAGACATGACTGAGCGACTTTCACTTCACTTGTTTGTTTATAATTTGCCTTCACCACTACCCTGTAATCTCCATGAAAGTAGAGCAATTTTTGAGTATGTTTTCTTTGCTATTGTATCCCTAGTGTTTAACACAGTACCTGGAATTTAGAAGATACATTTGTAAAATGTATGAATGAATCTTTAGAACATGCTGATTCAAGTTAAAACTATTTATCAGTGAAACTGGAGAAGTGCAATCCAACTTAACCCATTGCCTGGATCATAGTGGGGGATCAATAAATATTTGTTCACCAACTGAAATGTATCAGTAGAAGGAGGTGATGAGAGATATTGTCTAAACAGGCTTATTGTCCTTTTGTCCAAACAGGCTTATTGTCCTCAGCATCTTCTTTCCAGTCCATCAACTCACCACAGGCATTCCACCTGCATCCTACGGCCCTCTGGGATGCTGTCCAAATTCTGCCTCCAGAACCCACTTACTTTGTTTCGTTTCCTCTCTATTGCAGATTATCTGCTTTAGCTCCCATTCTGTCTCTTTGAATGCTTGGTGACCCTATGATTCTACTTACTATCTCTCCTTTTGCTCCATCCTCAGCCACTGGAAACAGGCCCATTTTCCTCTGGGATTCCTTCTGAGATATCAGTTTTTCCTCTGTGTTCTGAAGCCCTGGACGAGTCCCATTTTCTCCCAAGCTCAACGGGTCTTTAGAGACAGTCCAGGCCAGAGCATTTGAACAACATCCCAGGAGATGAAGTCATATGGTCATTCTCACTGTGATTAATATTGCTATTTCAGACACTTAACTGGTCCATGAATTAGCTTATAAAACCAGAAAATAGAGTGGTTTGCATTATAACTACATGATCAGGCAAAGCACCAAAGCCAGGCTTCGATTCCTGACCAGATGGGCCATTTGTGGATCAGTTACTTTGGCCATTGGCCACTCCAGGCATTGGCTGGTTGTCACCCTCCAATTGGCCAAGTGTGATGGAGCTTCATTTCTCAGCAAGGTCTTGACTATCGGAAGAATATGGAAGTGGTGGGGGAAAGCAGTGGTGTTGGCTTCTTGGCACGTGGGGTAGAGTCAGGGTTCCTATCCTACATAGCCTCACAGCAGTTCCTCCCAGACATGTGGGCTGCCATGCAGGAACAATGGACTTCATGAAAATGTGACTCCCATTCCCAAGCTTCAGCTGAAATCACCTCTCTATTCAAAAAATATATTCCTGTTTCTCCAGTTTGGACCAAATGCACAGAAGAATCTGATGTGAACTTGTAGGGTGGAGGTCTTCAAACTTACTTGCATATTAGTACCGAGTTCCAATATGACTAATATAACTGAGTTCTAAAAGCCCTGGTGCCCAGCTCTACTCTAAATCAAATTTAAAAGGCGGTAGGCATCAGTGTTTTTAAATCGCAAGGATTCCTTTACACACCGCAGTAGTACAACCACTGATCTATTCAGTGCTTCTCAAACTTGAATATGCAGAAGAATCATTTGTAGGATGTGTTTTAATAAAAACAGACTTCCAAGCCTCAACCCCAGAAATTTGTATTCAGTATTTCTACGGTTGGGCTGAGAATATGCATTTCAAACAAGCTCCCCAGTAATGCTGTTGCTGTCTGTCCACAAACCATACACTGAGTAGCTTTGTTCTTTGCTATTCAGCTTGTATTCCATGGACCAGCAGCCTTAGCATCATCCAGGAGCTTGTTAGAAATTAAAAATCTCAAGTTCATCCCAGACCTGTTATATCAGAGCCTATATTTTTAAAAGGGCTCTAGGAAATATGTATGCACATAGGACTGGAAAACATCACTATGTAGAGAGTACAAACGTGCAGCTTCCTGGCCAAATTTTGCTGGCAGATGGACATTTCCTGGATTGCATGGTATTTTTTGGAATTGAGAATTGATTGACAAACTTAAAAGTTGGGATGTTTTACCTCTCTTGAAAAATTGGAAGATGAGCACCACTGGGGCTCCCTTCTCACATGATGACAGCTGGAAACCAGCTACACATGCTCCCAGCTCCCAGGAAACCACTTTCACTAAGGCTGTCTGCATGGTCTCTGCAGGCATTTCTGTTTGCAGCTCTTGGTTCATGCCCTCCACTCTCCACTTCTTCTCTAGTTGAGAATTACTGCTCCTAAGAATTTCAGCTTGAGCCAACCCATTTTTATCTCTTTGTACCTCCCTTGATTCATCTGTAAAATGGCTAAATAGTACCTACTCAGGATTCTGATAAAGATTCAGTGGAACTGGAGATTGTAGTTTGAGCTCTGTATGTCTGTTTTGCACACAAGTTGTTTCCCAGAGTTCTATTCTCCAAGTATGGTCCTTTGATCAGAAGCACTCACACTGGTCTCAGGGAGGCAGCAGTGAGTGGTGGTGTGAAGTGAAATCTTAATTCTCAGCCCAGGAGTTGAACTTGAGTAGCCTGGATGACAGCCAGGAATCCTAGCCACCAGACCAGTAAGAGCTAGAGGCTATAAGCTATTATCCCTGGAAAAATACATCTATCACTGAGGCAGAAACTGTAGATGCAGGTACAAAGCTTATTATTAGAGACATAGTGGGAGAGCACTCAGAGAAATGGTTTGTTTAGTAAAAGATAGAAGCAAGGCAAAGATTCACACTCAGAGGGAAAGGGTGTGGGTGTCCCCTTTAGTGAGGAGGCGTGCAGTAAAGAGGTGGTTAAGTCATTCAGGTAGGTTGGATCTTCCAGGTCTTTGTCTTCCTTCAGGCCAATTATCTGGTTTCTTTTTCCACATCTGACCTACCCTGGGACCCTCCCCCGGGGTGCATACATACTTCTCAGCCAAGATGAATGTCAAAATGAAGGCTTCTGGGAGGAGGAAGAGTCGTTTGGTTTGGCCAACAAGGAGTTTTGACCCACAAGGAGCCTCTCTGCACATGTGTAGTGTCTCCCTTGTCCCAAAAGAGGGGGGATCCGTCAATCCTTTACTCAAATAGGGTTTTGCCTCTCTTTGTCCTTGCCATGACTGTTACCTTGACTATTGCCATGACTATCACCTTAAAGTGTTTACAAGAGACAGACACTGGCTATTCATCCTGTTGCTATTGTCACTTCCATTTCAGAAGGCAAACAGGAGACTGATTGTATATATCTTAACTGGAGCCTACCTATCTCTTGTCTTAGAAAATGCAACAGTTTTAAGTATCCAAGGTGAAGCCCACTTCTTCATACCCATGAAATGGAAACAGGAGGCCATTTGGAATTCCTAGGTGGTACTAGTGGTAAATGCTAGTGGTAAATCTGCCTGCCAATGCAGGAGAAATAAGAGATGTGGGTTTGATCCCTGGGTTGGGAAGAACCCCTGGAGGAGGGCAAGGAGAATTCCATGGACAGAGGAGCCTGGTGGGCTATAGTCCATAGGATTGCAAAGAGTTAGACACCACTGAAATGACTTAGCACATAACCTGGAGTCCACCTATCTCCTACATCAACACCATCTGAAAGTGTTTGTCGCTCAGTTGTGTCCAGCTCTTTGCAACCCCATGGACTGTAGCCTGTCCATGGAATTCTTCAGTCAAGAATACTAGAGTGGCTTGCCATTTCCTCCTTCAGGGAATCTTCCCAACCAAGGGATTGAACCTAAGTCTCCTGCATTGCAGGCAGATTCTTTACCATCTGAGCCACCAGGGAAACCCCAATACCACCTGGGAACTTGCTGAAAATATAATTTTTCAGGCTTAACCTGCGACCTAAATGCTTAATGAATCACCTAAATTGCTTAATAGGTGTTTCAGAGGGAAGGTGGAACTTTGTGTGAATTTCACCAGGATCAAAAGTCCGATTATGAGCTCCATAAGTTTTGTGAAGAAAGTTCAATCAAGACTCATGGGTGGAAGTCAGAAAGAGAAAAACAGTTATTGTATATTAACCCTTATATACGGAAGCTAGAAAAACAGTACTGATGAACCTATTTGCAAGGCTTGAGGACACAGTAAGGGAAGGAGGGGTAACAGAAATTGAGAGCGCGGCAGTGACACGTACACACCATCATGTGTAAGACAGATAGCTAGTGAGAAGTTGCCTTGTAGCACAGGGAGTTCAGCTCGGGGCTCTGTGATGGTGGGATGGAGGAGTGGGAGGTAGGATTAAGAGGGAGGGGATACATGTGTACACACAGCTGATTCACGTTGCTCTACAGCAGAAATTAACACAACATTCTAAAGCAATTACATTCCAAACTTTAAAATAAATTAGTTAATTTAAAAAAAAAAAAGAATTGTGGGTGGGTGAAGTTCTGCAACTGAGAGAGACCGGGGGAAAGGTCAGGTTGTGTAGGATGGGGCTAGCACATCTCTTTTCCTCTGGAATTCTGACATGTCTCATCTGGCTGCTCACCTATGCTCTCATCCTAAGCCAGTGAGCTAGGCTGAGCCCTGGTATCTGGATGGTCTACAGTGAACCCGGGCAGTCACAGGCTCACCGAACAGGCGGCTCCTACTCTCACCACATTGGCCCCATCCAGATAAAGCCTCTCTTGCCTTGGTTTCCCCAGGAGACACTTGAGAAATGAATGGACAGCTCTCCAGCCAATGCCATTGCCACCTCCCTGTACTGACTTTCGGTCCTGCCTGCTGCCTGGGCTCCCAGGATTTCACCATATTCACTGAATTGGGCTCCTCAGATCATGACACCTTCTCAACCTAACCTGGAACTGCTGCCAGGATATTTGGACCAGCTCTATGGTGAGGTCAGTTTCCTTGATGCCCCCTTCTCTCCCTGTCAACACTGGCTGAGCTCCTGGAGTCCCAGGATGCCTATGACCAGATCCTGCCTGGGTAAACAGCAGAGACTTAGAATCATAAAACTTCTTTGTCTCAACTGGGAATACCACATGCTTTGGAAAATCAGTGAAAGGGAAAGCTAGGAGACAAGATATTTTCCTAAAGGTGACGATAGATATGTATTGGGATGTATTGCAGAAGAATTCCTTGGAAACTCTTGGTCCAATCATTTTTAAAGAGTGAGGCAGCAAGAACGACTCAGCCATCTGGGATTCATTTGGTCTAATATTGATGGAAACCGAATTGGATGATATAATTTTTCAGAATTATTTCTAAGCAGAGGAATCAATCAATAATGATAGTAATAACGTTAATAATAATAGCAGCAGTATTTTTTTTGAGTGACAGACATCATTCTAGGTAGTTTATATACATTATCTCAGGAGTCAGCAAAATTCTGCTATAAAGGGCTGGACAGTAAGTATTTTAGGTTTTGTGGGCTCTGTGCTCTCTGTCACAACAATTCAAGTCTGTCCTTGTAGCACAAAAGCAGCCCTAGGTAATAAGTAAACAAATTGGGTGTGCTGTGTTCTAATAAACTTTATTTAAAAAAAAAATATGGTGGGCCAATTTGCAACACAATCTATAGGATGCTAACTCCTTATGCATTATCTCATTGACCCAAATGATACTGGGAAGTAGGTACTATTATTCTTCCCCATTTTACAGATAAAAGAAACTGAATCCAAGAGAGATGAAGTAACTTGCACGAGATCCCAGGGCAGTAAGTGGTAAATTCAGGACTGAAACTGTCTACTGAAAAAAATGCACAACCTAAAAGTTGAGAATTATATTTTATTTGGTGGACTTTGTGAGGACTTCTCTGAGGAGCTGCTCCAAAGAGGTAAGGAAGGAGCCAGGATATATAGGGGGTTTTGTGACAGACACCAGGTACTAGTCGGAACTTCAATAGATTCATGTTAATTAAAGAAAACCAGATATTTCATGCTAATGAATTCTCCGCTTTTCCTTTGTATGGGAAGTCACAGGAGGCTGGGCTCATTGCAATCACTCCTTGGATATGCACCTTAGGTATCTAGGGCCAGCATCCTGTTCTTTTCCATCCAGAGTCCCCTCAGGGCGCACTGTTGAGGGTAGCTAGAGTGCCTGCTGGCTTGATGGCTGCAGCATCCTCTGTTTGCTGATATGGCAGGCAATGTTTTCATCCACACAACTAAGGACTTCATACAAGATACTGTCTAGGTAAGCTTTTTCCTTCCCAGGGGAGTTTCATCATCAGGCTGCCCATATCCTAGATTCAGTTTTTTAATTATGTAACAATTTTTAGGCAGCCTGGACAAACCTATCATGGTGCATTTATTTACTTAACTATTAGGACAACTATGTAGAGTAGCACTGTTTTCCCCGTTTAGTACCTGAGTTCCCAGAGGATAAAGCAGGATACTAAAGGTCCATTCTTCGTGAGATGTTGAGCTTGAAGTTAGACTCTGATTCTCAGTCTAAGTTCAGTGATCTTCCCTCCAAACCTGCTGCTTCTAGGTTTTAAAAATCTTTCACAATTTTTGATTTATCAACGTGGCACATGTCTATTGTTCAAGAACTAGAACAATTATGAAGATAAAGATAGTGACAAAGAAACACTCATTATTCCTCAACCCCAAGTAATCTGTGTTATCAATCTGATGCTTCTTTTCCCATCTTGACCCAAGCTCCTTCTACATAAATTTCATACTAAAGAAAATATTTTGTGTATTTTTACTAATCACATAAGATTGACAGCAATTTCTTGAATTATTAAATCTTAATAAAATCATAATTTTAATAATTGAATATTTTTTCATTAGAGAATGTAGCATAGTTTTAACAATTTAGATACTCCCTATTTTTTTCTATCATAAATGATTTGATTAAACTCTTGTATATAAACCTCTCTCTGAATCTCCAGTTATTTCCCCAGGATAAATTCCTAGAAGGAGAATGATTGCTCCAGAGGGTATCAATTATTTTTAAAATTCTTTATACATAATTCTAGGTTGGATTTGTAAGAAATTTGTGCTAATTCTCATTTCCCTCAGTAGGTCAGTTATACTGAATCCCAAATAAACAACGGATTTTTTAAAAAATTTGATTATTTTGTGGATTAAAATGTTAAAGTTTTACTTTGATTTTTATTACATAGTGGGGCTTTGAGATTTTTCTTATGGATTTGTCAGAGTCCTTTATCTGTTAAAGACATTACAAGTTCTTTTTCTGGCAAATATTATTCCTAGATTTTCATTTACCTTTAAAAGGAAAATAAACTCATCCCCATTTACTTGTCATCTTATTCACAGCAAAGGATATTCTGATCATTAGCATTCAACCCATCTAACAGCAAGAGCAGTAACGAGAGCAAGTATTTCCTCTCTGAGTAGAATTTGCCAGGTGGCTAGAAACCACTAGCAGAGAGTCTTAGCCATGACTTCTAGCACAGACTCTGCTATGGATTGCAAACATGCTGGGCTGTGCTTTCACACCTTCAGGGTAGAAATCAGCCAAAACAGGAGGCAGCCAGGAAATACAGAGTGGATCTTCTGAAGTTGACTGTAAGACTTGAGCAAAAGGCTGTCTTTGTTCTATGTGCAGCCACCAGGCACTGAGTTCCTCACCATCCTTATCCAAATAAGGACAAGGAGGTAAAAAACAATGCAATGAAAACTTTGTTTAGAAGACTATGAAGTCAAAGACAGATAAGAGCTTCATTTTCATGCTCTTTGGTAAATTTAGAGAAAAGAAAAATGATTTGAGGCCTGACATTCTCTCTCTTCAACCCTGAAGCATATTTCATTTTGAGAAAAAATAATCCTTCATGTCAGGTAAATCCTTTCTTTGGGAACAGTAACGTTTTTATGTATTAGAATGGGCTATGGAATGTTTCTCAATCTGGGTGCTACTGACATCTGGGGCCAAATAATTATTTGTTGTTGGGGACTAAAGAATAAATTAGTGAGTGAATAAGTGAATGAATGATTTAACAGTTTGCATTTAAATATTTGAAGAATTATGATATGAGAAATTCAACTACCCCCCTCCCTCCCAAAACCCATTGACCCATAGGGCTGAATTAACTACAGGGAGAAAGATATTGGAATCAGGGTAAGAAATGCAAAAGTGGAATGGTTTAGTTCCAGAATTAATGAGCTCGTGTTCACTGGAGGCATTCAAGGAGAGACTGGGTTGTTCTTAGGATCTTGTAAAGACACTCATACAAAAGAGGAAGGATTCAAAGTTTAAGCGTTCTCTCATCCCTGAAATCCTATAAATTTGTGATTCTTTCTGTCTTTTTTAAACATTTCCTATTCAGGTAGTATTTCCACTTAAGGAACTTATTTCTTTTAAAACAGAAGATAAAACTTTTCTAGAGGGCTGACATACTGCATAAGCTGGTTCTCTGGGGTTTCACAGAGAAAGCAGGCTTTTAAGAAGTTGAGTTAGAGATTTTCTGCAAAAGTTAGACCAGTTTCACTAGCCTAGAGCTGGAAGATTTTTCATGGTCTCTTTCAGATACCTTATGATTGAAAATGGGCAATGGAGTCAACTGAGGAGGGTTGGAGAAAGCACAAAAAGTATGTACAAGGATCATGTACCACTTGGCAGTTTCCATAATCAGGGCTACAGATCTTTGTTGAAATTCTAGGCCTACCCTGAACTGAGATCTAGTTTTCTGAAACCCTGAATCTTCTGAAGGGTTGGATCTTCCCAATACAAGTCATGGGTTAACAGAAGGCATTGGTCGGCAGGAGCTATGTTTCAGCAAAGGACATAGGTCAGCAGAGGACCTAAATGAATAGGGGCCAAGAGTCAGGGTCATCAGAAGTCATATTTCAGCAGGATCCATGGAACAATAGAAGCAAAGGGTCAACAGAAGCCATGGGCCAGGAAGAACTGTGGATCTACAGAAACCAACAGTTGGCAAGCATCATGAGTCAGCAGAAGCCATAGATCAACAGGAGATAGGGTTCAGTAGGAGTTTTTATCCATCAGGACCATGGGTCTGTAGGAACTATTGTCAGTAGGAAGCCTATACCAGCCAGAGAGAGTCAGCAGTAGGTGATGGGAGCAGAGGCTAAAAGACACACGGAAAGAGATTGGAAGTGGCCGATAATGCCGTAAGATGGTGGAAAGCCATGATTAAGCAAAGGCTACAGAGTAACAGGAAGTTGCGTAGAGAGTGCGTATGTGTTAAGTCGCTTCAGTCATGTCCTTTACATAAAGGCCGTAAGACTCTTTATGACCCTGTGGACTATAGCCCACCTGCCTCCTCTGTCTATGGGATTCTCCAGGCAAGAATAGTGGAGTGGGTTGCCATGCCCTCCCTCCAGGAGATCTTCCTGATCCAGGGATCAAACCCACATCTCCTGTGGCTCCTTTTGTTGCAGGCAGATTCCTTACCACTGAGCACCAGGGAAGCCCCTGAGTAGAGAGTACTTAGCAGTAATAGTATAGATTAAGTAGAGTATAAATAATTCACCATCATATAGGGTAGGAAGCAACATGTTTCTGAGCATGTGTCAAGATAACGTAGGGTTTACAAGAGTATTAAAATCCTGAATGATCTAACCCTGAATGACAGTCTAGTCTCTGTGAGAACTGGCAGTGTAGCAAATGAGATTCTTCTCTTTCCTAACTTCCCAGGTATTCTTATCATAAACCTATACTGTAAATAATCTTTTTAGGTTGGATGTCTAAAAAGTGGAATTCTTGAGATACAGTAGACAGGTTGTTTTTTTAAGGTTCTTGATATGTATTGCTAACCTACTTTTCAAAATCTTCTAATTAAAGTACTTATAAAAGTGTCTCCTCAGAGTTTTAAGGGATACTAAAAACTATTAGTGTTGCTATCTGTCAGGAAGAATTTCTAGTATAAAAATTTCAGATAGATGTTTGATGTGTAGTGCAAGAGGGCAATGGTGATTGATACTTTTTATTCTGTTTCTCTCTACCATGTAAGTCAGTACTGTATGGAGTCTCAAGGGAAAGAATACAATCAATTAAAAATGGCTTGAATCAACAAAATAATTTAAAAGGGCAGGTAACTTGGGAGTTTGCAATGTAGCATGGTGGGTTTCAGGTATGACCTGATCCAGGAGTTTGACGTGAATCAGGACAAACGCATCTACTCTTCATCCTTCACCTCAGCTCTGGTGGTTGAAAGCTCTGACTCTCCAGGTCAGGTCCATGTTACATGCCCGTTCTTGGAGGCAGATGTTATGGGAGTTATCAACTGATGTCCCTCTACTCCAATTTATGACTTAGGAGAGTTAACAGAGATGGTGTAGGCAAGCCAAAACAGATGTCAACAAGGCCCATAATATGGACATGGGGGCTTCAGGACACCCTTCAACTAGATAAAAGCTGCTTTTGAAAATGTTCAGAATCATCTGGACATAATAACATGAACTATTTCCATTGAAATAGCTGAAATAACATCAGTTATTTCCACTTCATACATCTTCTAGAATCTAGGCTATAATTTTTTTTAAAGCAAACTTTGATTATGTTGATTATAGCCATTTATTTTTTAAATTATTTATTTTTTGGCTACACTGGGTCTTCATTGCTGCACATGGCGTTTCTCTAGTTGCAGAGAGTAGGGGCTGCTCTCTAGTTGTGGCATATAGGATTTCCATTGCAGTGGCTTCTCTTGTTGTGGAGCATGGGCTCTAGGGCTTGTGGGCTTCATAGTTGCACCTGCACTGGCCCAGTTTCCCTGTAGCTTGTGGAATCTTCCTGGACCATATATTGAACCCGTGTCCCCTGCATTAGCAGATGGATTCTTAACCATTGGGCCATCAGGGAAATCCTAGGCTATATTTTTCAATGTTACAGTGTTAGTGGCTGGGGAAAGAGGGAATGTACTTGCCTGTTACATCTATGATGTGGAGTCAACAGATGAAAGTCTGAACTTGGAACAGCCATAGGACCATTGATTTATTTATTCATTTCTGGCTGCATGCACGGCTTGCGGGGTCTTAGCTCCCCAACCAGGGATCAAACCTTGGCCCATGGCAGTGAAATCACAGAGTCCTAACCACAGGACTGCCAGGGAATTCACTAACTATCATTCTAAATAGCAGAACAGTCTGTTATTTTTGGATGATGGAAAGGCTGATAAAACTCCATCTATACAAGAAACTTTCTGTCGAAAGCGGCCTGAGTCCTCTTCATTCTTCACCCCTTCCTTGTGGCATGCTGGACGAAGGGGCACAGTTTTGATTTAATTTGAATCCTTCTAATACCTCACTGTGCAAAAAGAAGGGTCCCCAGATGCTCAGGAAATTCGAAGTCATCCCTCCTCCTTACTTGTTCTTCCCCTGCATAAAGACATTTCCAGATTATCACATGCTCCTGAAAATGCACTTCCTTGTACATGAAGCCTGCTAACAGTTCCCCCGGGAAGTGTTTGAACACATAATGAGAGCCCAGGCTCCCGGTGTCAGAGCGCTGATAGAGAGGATTCTCTTCCCGAGCCAACGTTCCACCAGGCCGCCCTGGGGAGCAGTTGGTGTTAACTTCAGACTGCTATGGTGGGGAAACCACTTTCCATAAAACCTCAGTCCTCTCTTTCCTGATGGCCCCAACTCTGGGGTGAAATATTGAGTCTCCCACAGGCTGCTCATAATCTGCCTTCTTACTCGTCCCAGAGAATGTGCCTCTAAGAAGATCTAAATCTGTCCTCACAGGCCACACCATTTGGTGGGGGACACAGAGGCATAATTGAGCAGTGATGACACAGTTTGAAAAGTACCAATTTTAAGAATAATCAAAATGCTAGAGTACCTTAGAGGTAGGAAGAAGAAAATTTGCCCAGGAGATCTGGAAAACTTAGAAAGAGGAAGCATTCAAATTTCATCTTGAAAGACAGGAGTTAAGTGGAAATGAGAGTGAATAAAAAAAAAATAATAATATAATATTTTTGAGCACTCAATGTGGGTCAGTTACTGTTCTATGTGCTTTTTTTTTTTTAATAATTTTATTTATTTATTTATTTTTGGCTGTTCTGGGTCTTCATTGCCGTAAGGACTTTTCTCTAGTTGTGGCAAGCAGGGGATACTCTCTAACTGCTTCTCACTGTGGGGGCTTCTCTTGTCGCGGACTGTGGAACAGGGCCTCTAGGGTGCACTGACTTCGGTAGTTGCAGCTCCCGGGATCTGGAGCACAGGCTCAATAGTTGTGGTGCATGGGCTTAGCTGCCCCGAATGGGATCCTTCCAAATCAGGAATCAAACTGTGTCTCCTGCATTGGTAGGCAGACTCTTCCCAACTGAGCCACCAGGGAAGCCCCTCTATGTACATTATATCAGGGGTCCCCAGTGTCTGGGCTGCAGACTGGTACATCCTATCAGATCGGTGGCAGCATTAGATTAGAAATAAAGTGCACAATAAATGTAATGCACTTGAATCATCCCCAAGCATCCCCCTCTACCTTCAGTCCATGGAAAAATTGTCTTCCACAAAATTGGTCCCTGGTGCTAAAAAAAGTTGGGAATCACTGCTTTGTCTGTATTATGCATATGCTATTTATATGTATTAACTCATTTAATCCTCATAACAACCATACAAAGTAGGTGTTAATATTATTCCCATTTCCAGATAAAGGAGATTGAGGCCCAAGAAGTTATTGAGCTCAGTTACTTCAGTCATGTCCAACTCTTTGCGACCCCATAGACTGTATCCTGCCAGGCTCCTCTGTTCATGGGATTCTCCAGGCTTGAATACTGGAGTGGGTTGTCATGCCCTCCTCCAGGGGATCTTCCTCACCCAGGGATCATACCAGCATCTCTTATGTCTCCTGCATTGGCAGGCGGGTTCTTTACCACTAGTGCCACCTGGGAAGCCCTATTTTCCTAAAGTCACACTGAAATGATAAGTGGCAGACCTGAGATTCCAATGTAAGCATTTTTACTCTAGAGCCTGTTTTTAGCCTCTTTGCCATACTACCCAAAAGAGCATAGCCTCAGGGTCATCAAAGGCATGGATGTATGGTGGTGGTTAAAAAAGATGTCCAACTCTTTGATATTTCTTCCTTCGAGTGGTGGTGTCTAACTCCCTTCTCCTTGAGTATGTGCTGGACTTAGTGACTTGCTTCTAATGAATACAGGAAAACAGAAGTGATCATGTGTGGCTTCGAAGACTAGGTTATTAAAAGCACAGTGACTACATCCTCACTCTCTCTGTCTCAGATCACTGGCTCTGAGGAAAGCCAGCTTACACGTTGTAAGGATGCTCAAGAAGCCCTCTGGAGAAATCCATATGGTGAGGATACGAAGTGTCTGGCCAATAGGCAGAAAGGACCTGAGGCCACCTGCCAACTGTGATGTGAGTGAGTTTCAAAACAGATTCTCTGGTGTCCCTTAAACCTTCAGGAACTATGGCCTTAGCTGACATCTAAATGTAACCTGGTGAGAGATCCTGAATCAGAACCACTCAGCTAAGCTGCTCTGAACTCCTGACCCATAGATACTGTGAGAAGATAAATGTGTGCTGTTTTAAACTGCTAAGTGTTGGGGGAATTTGTTACACAGCACATAACCACTACTGGCCTGAGAATGTTTTCTATCTTCAGTGTACATGGGCAGTTGATATTATGGAACAGAAGCTCAGAGTTTACAGAGATTTGACAAGGAGTGAAATTTTTCAGAATAAATGATAAGGCCCAACAGCCATTCCACAAGCTCAAGTTCACAGAGCCCACTTTCCAAAAGCAACTCTTCTCGTCTCCAATCCTGAGCCCTCCCAGACCCAGCCAGAAAATTGCTTCCATTTCCACGATTCCTTGTTGTTGCTACTACATGTCTTTCATTATGCTATTCCTTGTTGTGCTACCAGCTACAGACATGCCTTCCTTCCCACCTACATGGCAAGTCCCTGGTATGCTCAACTCACATTTTATTCATCATCCTCTTTGCATGCAACCCTTTGGTCACTGCCATGTCCATGTTTCGGGGATGAATGCTCCCATTCTGAAACCATGTGGTTGACAGATGGATTTCCATTCAAAACCAGTCAACCTGCTTTGTTGTCTCGGCTTGGAGTACAATGTCCGTGAGTGGGATAGACTCATGGAGACCGAAAAGGCAAATTAAAGTATCAGTAAGTATTCTGGACATTTTCACCATATTGATGTGAAATGATTTATACCTACATAAACCAGGGATAATTTATACTAAAACTTCCAAGTTGGGCCCGTGGAGACAGGACAATAAACCAGGAATAGATGGGCTTCCTTGGTGCCTCATATGGTAAAGAATCTGCCTGCAATGCAGGAGACTGGGTTTGATCCCTGGGTTGAGAAGATCCCCTAGAGAAGAAAATAACTATCCTCTCCAGTATTCTTGCCTGAAGAATTCCATGAAAAGAGAAGCCTGGTGGGCTACAGTGCATGGGGGTCTCAAAATGTCAGATACACAGGGTACTCTTACGGGCAAGAAAGGCTGGCAACCAAGGGTGATGCATCTCAATACAAATTATAGTTTTAATGTAACATTTGAATGAATTCCTCTTTTCTGCCTTATTCTCCACTGTGTGCTCAGCTCCCATACATAGACTATGTTTGATAAATATTTTCTGAATTAAAGAATGCTGATGTCGAGAATAAGTAATAATCATTACATCTAAGTTCTCCAGGCTGTTCTACAGATAAAGAGTTTGGTCTCATTTAAGAGGATGTTTAAGGATAAAGTACTTTATCCAATCACCTGAGGCTAAGGAAAGTCATGTCTTGCCTTGAAAGTGAAAGTGAAAGTGAAGTCGCTCAGTCGTGTCTGACTCTTTGACCCCATGGACTGTAGCCTACCAGGCTCCTCAGTCCGTGGAATTTTCCAGGCAAGAGTACTGGAGTGGGTTGCCATTTCCTTCTCTAGGGGATCTTCCCAACCAAGGGATTGAACCCGGGTCTCCCTCCCTGCAGGCAGATGCTTTACCATCCGAGCCACCCTTCAGTTCAGTTCAGTTCAGTTCAGTTCAGTCACTCAGTCATGTCCGACTCTTTGCGACCCCATGAATCGCAGCATGCCAGGCCTCCCTGTACATCACAAACTCCCGGAGTTTACTCAAACTCATGCCCATCGAGTCAGTGATGCCATCCAGCCATCTCATCCTCTGTCGTCCCCTTCTCCTCCTGCCCCCAGTCCCTCCCAGCATCAGGGTCTTTTCCAATGAGTCAACTCTTCGCATGAGGTGGCCAAAGTATTGGAGTTTCAGCTTCAGCATCAGTCCTTCCAGTGAACACCCAGGACTTATCTCCTTCAGGATGGACTGGTTGGATCTCCTTGCAGTCCAAGGGACTCTCAAGAGTCTTCTCCAACACCACAGTTCCAAAGCATCAATTTTTCGGTGCTCAGCTTTCTTTATAGTCCAACTCTCACATCCATACATGACACTGGAAAAACCATAGCCTTGACCAGATGGACCTTTGTTGGCAAAGTAATGTCTCTGCTTTTTAATATGCTATCTAGGTTGGTCATAACTTTCCTTCCAAGGAGTCAGCGTCTTTTAATTTCATGGTTGCAGTCACCATCTGCAGTGATTTTGGAGCCCCCCAAAATAAAGTCTGACACCGAGCCACCCTTAGATACATACTCATGTAAGCAGGTAGGCAAGTGTTGTCAGAACTCCAGGACACTGGGGAGGGGTTTGGGAAAACAAACAAACAAATAAAAAATAAGAGCACTGAAGAATTGATGCATGAGTTTGAGTAAACTCCGGGAGTTGGTGATGGACAGGGAGGCCTGCCGTGTTGCAATCCACAGGGTTGCAAAGAGTCGGACATGACTGAGCAACTGACTGAACTGAAAAGGAGAACCCAACCATATCAGTTTTTATAGAAGACATCTGCTGTTTTTGTTGTTGATGTTGTTAGTTTATTTGTTTTAAGCTATCTGTTATCTTCCTCTTCTTTTAGTAATAGACCACTGAGTTCCATCATCATTTGCTGACTCTTGGTCCACGAGACTTGAATGTAGTCAAAGTCAGTCCCTACCCCAGCATCTAGCCCAGATCTGACCAATAGAAGCTCTGTGTTTTCTTGGTAACAATGATTGGTTCATGAATGGGCATGTGACCTAGTTGGAGCCAATGAGAATCAATAAGACTTTGGGAGCTGCTCCTGGAAGAGAACGTGCGTTCTTTTCTGCTATAATTGAGCCGGAGAAGAGTCGGCTTTAGAAATAAATGCTGGTCTCCGTCTTGCCTGTCGCCAAGTGGTAGAACTGGAGAGTGAAGCTAACGCAGCGACAGTCAAAGATAGTAAGAAACAGATTCAAATGACACAACTTCAGACTACTAGGAGGCCATATCCCAACTTCATCTTTGAGCTCTTAAGTTGCGTATATGAACCTTTTTTATCTTAAGACTCCTTGAGTTTAGTTTTCTGTCACTTTCCCTGTTAAGATTCCTGACCAAAGGGACTGCTTTTAGATGCCAGACACAGGCTCACGGCATCAAGTCAGTCCCCACTTATTGCTAACCTTACTTCTGTAACTTAGACAGAAAGAGTTTTTTTTTTTCCTTTATGTATTTACCTGTGTAAGTCTAATATTTTTTTACAAATGGTTAAGCAGTTGTCTTCAAATTATTATCACAAGTATGAAATACTGTCTTTATCACATTTTAAACTTCCATGTAATTTTCTTTGATATATTTCTAGACTCTAGTTTGTTCCATTGATCTGTGTATTCCTTTGTCATCAATTTGCTGTTTTATAATTTAGCTTTATAGTACATATTAGAATTTACTGAATCTCATTACTCTTCCCCCCCCCCCCAAAAAAAAAGTTTTATTCTTTGTTTCTGGCATGATATTGTTATAGATGAGGATTAGAAACTTATCATCAAAGTCTAAAGAAGTTCCAGTGGGATTAAGATTAGAAATAATTGGAGATAACTGAGTCTTTCCCTTCAGGTTTCTAGGTGTATGTTTTTCATTTATTCAAGTCTTTGCATTCATTGTTACTCAGTTGCTAAGTCGTGTCCAATTCTTTGGGACCCCATGGACTGCAGTACACCAGGTTCCTCTGTCCCTTACCATCTCCCAGACCTCTAAGTAAAATTTTACAACTTCATCTCATTAAAAAACAGACTATTCTTCTAAAGTTCAGGTCACTCAACTCTAATCTCCTATCCCCTCCACATCCCATTCATCTAATGTCATTCAGGATTTTGTTATTTATTTCATCTTTTCCACAGTTTTACTGAGATACAGCTGACATACAGTTCTGCATAAGTTTAAGATATACAGCATAATCACATGACTTACATGTATTGTGAAATAATTACCATAGTAATCATCTCTTACAGATACAAAAAGAAAGAAAATGCTTTTTTCCCCCTTGTGATGAGAACTCTTAGGATCTACTCTCTTAACAACGTTCAGATATACCATATGACAGTCTTCATTCTAGTCTTCATGTTGTAGGTTATACTCAAGTACTTATTTTTCTTATAACTGGAAGTTTGTACCTTTTGACCACCTTCTACTCTACTCATTTAATTCTTGGCACACATTCTTCCTTTCCATCCCAGCCCTAGCCAGCATCTGAGCTGGTTTCAGTGGTTTTGCCATGCATGTCAGGTCTATGATTTCTTCATCTCTAATACCCTTCCCCTCCTCTCCATCTTAGCCATCTATTCTGACCAAAGCACCCCCCACCTTGTCATCACTTCCAACTCTTCCACTCTAAAAATTCCTAATTTGGGCATGCACACCTCCTATCCTTCCAATTTACTTCCTCACATATTTTTATTACTACTCTTTCTGCACTTCTTAGGTGCCTCTAGTTCAGTGTTTCCTATATCTCTCAGAGCACGTTCAAGAAAAAGCACCATGTGACTTAGTTGAGTGTAAAGAATTTAATATGAAAAGTGTTAATGAGTATCAAAGAATTGAAAAGGCAAAACTCTCTTATTTTCAGGTATAGCTGCAGGAAGCAGCTAATATCACTAGAAGAGAAAACAAAGAGAAGATGCTGGAATTGCTCAAATACATAAGCTTGGAGGAGGGGTCCTTGGTGCTAGGTCCCAGATCTCTGAGGAGGGGCAACTGGTTGGCAGGGACTGCTATCTTTGAAAGTGTGCCCTGAAGCCAGGTCTGAGAGTGTTGGAAAAGCTGCAAACTGGCTTCAGCTGCTGCTTCAGGAAGGAAGTGTCACTGCCAATATGAAGAAGCATTGCTGGGGTGATGGTCAGAGGAACAAAAGGCATACAGGTACGAGCAAATCCCTTCTCCCACCTCCATCCTTGCACTCACCCTCTAGTTCTCCCTTTCTTTCTCTCTGTCCTCTCTCTCTCTCTCTGTCTGTCTATATGTTGGTACTGGCTAATAGGAAGCCAGTTGGCCATACTGAAATGTTACTTGCAGAGTACCAAAGCCAGCTCCAAGTGAGCTAGAAGCTGAAACAATAGCTTAATAATTGAAACAACTTTTTACTTTCTTCCTATCCATCATTCCCACCTGTCTTCACTTCCTTGCTGTCCAGCTTCAGATTAATTATAAGCCTTTCAGTTACTCTCTGGCTGATATCATAAACTCATTTGTTCCAAACAAGCAGATTGGTAGCACTGATTACCCACCCAACACCACCCGTACATCTCACTACATTTCTCTAGGCAACTTGTTTGTCTACACTCTGCAAAGATTGCTTTAAATCTTTCTCCAGTCTTCTCAAACTTCAGCCTCCTTTCCTCTTTTGCTAGTTTCTGCTTCAGCGATGGAAACTACCTCTCAACTCTGAGAACAAGTCCATGTCTGCACCAGTCTTCTCTCCCTCTCTCCTCTCACAGTGAGAAAGGTGATATTTCTCTGAGCAAGGCCAGCCTCAGCTTCTGTTCTCTGGATCCCATCCCATTCTTTTTTTGGAATCTTTAAGGTTCATCTATCCCCACTCCATTCTCTATCTTCATTCTGTTCCTCTGTACCAGGTTCTTGTATTTGGCTCTTTATGCATTTTAATTTCATTCACTCATTTTTGAAAAAATTACACCCAGCAGAATGGCATAGCTACTTTAGAAACAGCTTGGCAGTTTATGATAAACTTGAACATACAGTGATCAGCAACACCACGTCTGGGGATTTACCCAAGACAAAGGAAAACTTATGATCACACCAAAACCTGCCTGTGAATGTTTACTGCAGCTTTCTTCATAACTGTCAAAACCTGGAAATGATGCAAATGCCCTCTAAGTAGTGAATGGATAAAGAAACAGTGGTACATCCATGCAGTGGGTTACTACTCAGTAATAAAAAGGCAAGACCTGTTGGTATCCACAACAGCACTGATGAATCTGAAGTGTTTTGCTAAGTGAAAGAAGACAGACTCAGAAACAGACACACTACATGATTCCACTTGTATGACATTTTAGAAAATCATAAAGATAGTAAACATCAATAATTATCAACAGGAATTACTTTGAAATTTAAATAGAGAAGACTCTTTTATTAAAAAAAAAAAAAAACTCACAAAAGACTTGTGAATCTCAGCCTCTCCTGCACACTATAGCTAATATTGTTTTGACTTTCACAGTAAATTTTATCAAAAACCATTTTCCCCCTATTACTTTTCTTTCCACAGGCTCCTCCTCAACCAACTTCACCTTTGCTTTCATGTTGTTAAATCCATTGAGCATCTCTTTACCATCATCTTTCTCAACCTTGCTCAGCAACATTCCCTGAAGAGTTGAAACTTCCCTCTTCATTTACCTTTGGGAAGACTCTTCTGTCCCAGACAGTGCCAAGGCAGACATTATACTTGAGTCAGTGTACAGTCGGCCCAGTATCTAGCATAGTTCATGCCAGGGACTAGGAAGGACGCAGAGAATGTTTCTGAAAAGTAGCTTTGGAACACATAGCTAGAAAAAATGCTACCTGGTGCTATATCAGGTTTTCAGAAAAATTCTGTATCTCACCTGCTTTGCACTCGGTAATGTTTCCCCTTACATACCTCCCTGCCATTTATCCTATACAATTGGAGAGCAAGACAAACAAACTGACTGCACAAAAATTAACAAGGCCATCTATTTATTTAATTTTTGCCCCTCTCCATCTGTTTCCCAGAAGGATGAACTTCTTTTATTGAACCTTGAAGGAGATGTCTTTTCCTCCCTGGAGCAGGTTCAGATTCTGGATTTATTGCATGTTCTGTGTATCTTCGTTGATTGATTGGTGCTGAACCGCCGAGCAGCAACATTACTAATTATCCTTAGGATGTAATGCGGTTGAAGAGTCATTAAGGACTCTCTAAATTTGGAAGGCATCCACTGCCAAACAAAGGGACTCTTTTCTCGCCTCAGCCAGGGGGAGGATGCACAGTCAGGTCCCTGGGGCCCTCTTTAACTCAACTTGGGCTTCATTTATGTTCCAGCAACTCCACTAAAGCAGGACATACCCCTAATTTTGCCCAGTCACGAAAACGAAGCAGTATTCTGCTGAAATGCCAACAGTTTATTTTTATTTTTTCTTTAGTAAGAACTTGGTAGACTTTTCCTCCTTGGAGAGCATGAGGCTGCTATAGGGCAAGTAGATGGAACTGCCTTAATCATGAAGCAGAGCCAATGGGATCTGAGGGGCCCATGAATTCCCCCCATCAGCCTGTCTCTGATGCCTAAAATTCTGCTGTTGAATGTATAGTAAGTACATTATGAAATTTCACAAGTGTGACCCAGTAAAAAAAAATTAAGGAGGAAAAAAAGCACATTAAACTAATATCAGATCATATATGCAAAATACTCAGTACAGTGTCATAACAGGAGCATAACAAGTACTCAATAAATAGTAGCTTTTTTTTTTTTCTATTACTCATAATTGCTGGAGCATTCATTAGGTAGAATTTTTGTCGTACATCTACTTGGTGTTAGAATACTATGCCGGATGTTAGGGTTATAGGGATTGCCATCATCCCTGCTGTCAAAAGGCTCTGTGATCCAGGCAATTAAACCCTTAGATAAACAATTAGGATTCAGTATTGCAAATGCTCTCTATATTAGGGGTACTGGGTACTGTGTAGGGAGCAGCTAGCTATGTGTAAGGTTAGATGCTGTTTAGAAGGGATGAGTCAGGAAGAATATTTAGGTGCCATGCCAGGTGAAGAATGAGGGAAAGGTATTCTGAACTAATGAGACCATATAGAAAGGTAAGGTGACATTCAAACAGCGACAGAATAATGTGGGATTTTGGTCAGTGTCTTCAGAGCACAGTTTTCATGGAAGAGTATGGAAAGACGTGGAACTAGAAAAAATATCCTAAAGAAATGCTATGCTTAGGTGAATGGACTTAGTCCTATAAGAAACACAGGATCAAGTGTTGATTTTAAGCAGGAATTCAATAAAATGTACTGTTAAAAAGATACGGTTCTTTAAAAATGAAGAACAGTATTCTGGAAACTATGGCCTGTGGGATGAATCCAGTCCCTCATCTTTTTATTTTATGGCTCAGCTAAGAGTGGGTTTCTCTGCATTTTTAGATGATTGAAAATCAATCAAAAGAAGATTTCATGCCATATGAAAATTCTATGAAATTCAAATTTCAGTGTCCATAAATAAAGTTTCAGTGGAACACAGCCACGCCCATTTGTTCATGCCTTGTGCTAAATATTAATAATGGAGATCATTTACGACATTTGCTCTCTATACTTTATAGAAAAATTCTGATGGCCACTGGTTAAAGGATGTAGATTAGAGCAGAGATAAAACAGAAGGCAGGGCTTCCCTGGTGGCACAGTGGTTAAGAATCCACCTGCCAATGCAGGGGAAACAAGTTTGATCCCTGGTCCGGGAAGATCCTACATGCCATGGAGCCACTAAGCCCGTGTACCAAGCTCATGCACCTAGACCCTATGCTCCACAACAAGGGAAGCCCCTGTAATGAGTAGTCCATGCACTGCAGTGAAGACCAGTGCAGCCTAAAATAAATAAATAAAATAAAAACAAGAGCCCAGGGAATTCAGTGCAAAGGTGTGAGGGAGAAGATTCTTCCCCTGTGTTTTTCAAACCTGAAGGATGTACAGCTTCCCTTACAAAACTTCTCTGGGAGTTCTACTGTCACTTAAATTATTTTTATTCAAATGTAAGTTAAATATTTACAAACAAGGCATTTTGGTAAAAATTCTTTACTCTTTTAGTTCTTACGGTGCTATAAAGCAAAGAAAAAAACTTGAAAAAATTAAACACAACTATAAGAACCACGCATTTCACAACCACAGATTTAATTTAATGTGAGAGATGATAGCTTTCTGCTGCAACAAACTTGCTGCTTTGAGGCCCAGGGCCAGTCCCCAGATTCGCCTGAGTGTGACTGCAGGTGTCTACTGCCATACGTGGTGATGATTTAATTCTTTCACAAGCTTCTCTGGGTGCAAATTCTTCAGAAAACTTTATTCATACAGAATGAGGGATTGGCAAAACTTTCTGCAAAGAATCAGATGATAAATATTTTAGGCTTAGTGGGCCCCTGTTGCAACTACTCAATGCTGCTGTTATGACTTGAAAGCACTCACAGATAAAACATAAATGAATGAGTGTGTGTGTGTTCCAATAAGACTTTATTGACAAAGCCAACAGTGGGCCAGAACTGGCCTGTGGGCTATTATAGTTTGGTAACCTTTATTCTAGATCATGGACTTCCACCAGGAAAGTAGAAAATTGGCACAATTTCTCTTCAGCTGTGGATATATACTTGATAGGCCAAGAGATCACATAAACAGAGGAAGAGTCACCACTACAACCAGCCATAAAATTTACTTACAAAAACAGGCAATAGGCTGGATTTTGCCCACAAACCATGGCTTGTCAACTCTGGATATAGAAAACTGTGAGATAGCCAGAACCTCTTTCCTTAACATCTGTATCCAAACCAGCCCACAGCAAGAATGATCACATTGCCACTTTCCTTGTCCCAGCGTGTGGTTTCTACACAAAGCCCCTCAACTTTAAGAGACTTCAGAGATGTCTGCAAGTCATAACCTTTTGGTTCTCACTGGGACATCCAGAAGGCCCAGGTAATTATGGACTTTGCCCATTAGCCACCAGAGACTAATGCTTACTAACAGAGTCTGAGCACCATGATGTTACAATTCTGAAACTTCAAAATGCAGCAAGAAAGGAGATTTGGAGAAAATCTTTTTAATTTGGTACCTAACTTTCTTCCCACACTGCAAGGCATTTGGGATCAGAGAACTGATTCTTTTTATGAAGTCCTTCTATATATAGAATCACATCCTACCTTTATCTTACATCCTGACACGCCAGAGAATTAATCTTATTATTATCATTATGTTTTAATTTTAGACAAAGAATACATTTTGAAAGAGGACCAGGAAATACTATAATTTGGATGAGAAATTGTCTCCTTTAATAGCCTGTTACAAGGAAAGAAAATTTTGTCAAACATTTTCCTTACCTGGCTACTCCTCTCTATCCAAAATAGTAAATTCAGGGCCAAAAAAAAAAAAAAAAAAAGAGAGAGAGAGAGGGGTAAAATCCAGTTACTGTCTCTGTGTTTAAACTTCTTATCCTGGTGAATAAATGGACAGCTATTTACTAACCAGAGGCTGAGTTCTCCAGTGGGACTTCAGGCATGTTTTTCCAGGTATTCTTGGACAAACTGGATTTCATTGCTCATAACCATACTTACTAATGACAGACTTTAAGCTGGGCACTAGTAAACTAGCATGGAAGATGAGCAGGAGCTTGCCCCAAAGAGAAGACACTGATGTGAGTACCACCAAGAAGTACCACCTTTAATGATATGCTTAGGGCTTTCCTGATAGCTCATTTGGTAAAGAGTCCGCCTGCAATGCAGGAGACCTCGGTTTGATTCCTAGGTTGGGAAGATCCTCTGGAGAAGGGATAGGCTACCCACTCCAGTATCCTTGTGGCTCAGCTGGTAAAGAATCTGTCCACAGTGTGGGAGACCTGGGTTCAATTCCTGGGTTGGGAAGATCCCCTGGAGAAAGGAAAGGCTACCCACTCCAGTATTCTGGCTTGGAGAATTTCATGGACTGTATAGTCCATGGGGTCGTAAAGAGTCAGACAAGACTGAGGAACTTTCACTATTGTGTGCCAAACACTATGCTAAGTGGTCTACAATTTCTCTGATAATACTAATGACAACTCTAATAGAGACTGTTTTACTTTTACAGATTAAGAAAATTGAGATAGTAGAGGTTAAATAACTTGCCCAAGGACAGTCAGTGTTAAGTGATGAGTCCAAGTTTATCTTGATTTGCCCTAGTCTCTGAGCTTCTCTACTGACTCATGCAGTAGATAAACACCCAACCTGGCAAGTTCATGACATTCCATCAAGCTGAAATGTGGAAGGGCTGGAGAGGAGGCTCTGGAAGCATGAAACTTATAAGGGTGGTGGGCTAAGTTTAGAGCATTAAGGAAGACATTGATCAGGTCACATGACTTATGGGTAGGACCTAAGCAAAAGCCAGCTTCTGAGCCTAGTGGTGCACTTGGCTAAAAATCCCATTTTAAATGACTCTAGACTCCCTTGGAGAAATCAACAATCGACCAGATTTTCCTTCTAATGATCCCCATGGATGACTCCCTCACCTCGTTCAAATTTTTTCTTCAAGCACCATCTTTACCAGGAGAGCTACTCAACCGTCTCACTTAAATTGAAACCTGCCCCTCCTCTCACCATCACTCTGATCTCGGTTATCCTGCCCTCCTTTTTCTTTTGTTATGGAACTGTTTTCACCTTCTAACAGATGGTACTGTATAACTTACTCATTCGTTATGTGTGTTGCTTATTCTTATTGCTTATTACTTGAATCCTTCCTTTAGAATCTAAAATCACTGAGAGGAAAGATTTCTATTTTCACTAACATATCCCAGATTCCTAGAAAAATGCCTCATGTACAGTAGGTGTTCAATAACTATTTGTTAAACTAATGAATGAGTAAATAAATGCTTGAAAAACAAGCCAAAGATCTAAGATTGGCCTGAATGATTGTGATGGCCCATCCCAGCCTTGGCATTCTGCTCCCATGTCCAAAAAAAATCATCCTTCCCCTTGGGATTCTTGGGATTCTGGGAAGGGAAATTCTCACCTGTCCAGATACCTGGTTTAGATATCACTGGGACTGTGCTTTTGAACCTGGATTAAGTCTATGTGTTCAATAAACTCTCTTTGGCCTACTGTGCTCATCTTCATTCTGGTCCTGTGCTTTCCTGACATGGGCAGTTAAAGAAGAGAATTTAGTGCATACAGCAAATATTCCCCACATCTCAAAGGCAGGCAGAACAAACTCTGAGATCTGAGCTGGAAATATTTTTTAAAAAATTCATGGGAGTGTCTTTGAGTTTGAATTAACATAATTATAAAATTTACAGGCATCCAGTGTGCTTTTTATAAGGCTTCTATAACAGATGTGTCAAATATCTAGTTTTGAAAGGACTTCATAATTCAGTTACAATTTCCTCTGGGTTAAATATTGAAGTCTGAGAGTTGGGGAGGGGGCAGGAGCAAGAATAATACATTCCTTGAAATGTCATCTGAATGTGAGATGAATGCACTCTGTATTAAAGGCTTCCTGTTTTTCTTTTCTCATTATGTTGAGTCATACGCCCTTACCAGGGTGAGGAACACTCCCCTCTCTTTAAAAGTTGAAACTAACTTTTGAATTCTTTCAGGAGCATATTTGGGTTTCCATCAGGCTTCCTTTCCATTTCAACCGCAGGGAATGGTAGAGATGGAAGGTACCAAAATGTATACCTTTGTAACTCAACAATGATAAAGTTGAAAACCTTGATTTGACAGTTGATGTCAGTGAACAAATTTAGTGTTATTCGTTTGTGTTTTCATTCTTTTTTATGCATATTCCTTTGGTTTCTAAAGCCAAAAAAAAAAAATTATCACTTCATTCTTTATTATTCCCTCTGTCCTACTTCATTTAGTCATCAAGTTCTATCAGTTTACCCCTAAATAGTTCTTAAACCCATCCACATTTTCTGTCTTCATTACAGCTGCCTTAATTATAGGTACTGTACTGTTCTTCTGCTAAGGTCCCAAGTCTTGAATGAAGCCTGTAAATAAGGTGATCAATTTATCCAGGTTAGTTTGGGACTGTCTCAGTTTTGAAACAGAAAGCCCCATATCCAGGGACCCACCCCCACCCTTCAATCCTGGCCAAACTGGAATGGGTGGTCACCCTACCTGTAAGTCTTTGTGACTCTCTGCTTTCTTTGTTTGCCCTACCCCTCGACCTGCTTCCAGTTACTTGAACTTAACCACATTCTTTCCTACCTCAAGACCTTCACCCAGGCTGGTTTCCCCCCTGGATTGCTTTTCCAATTGCTTCTGGTTAACTTGTTCTCCTTCACCAGACATTGGCTTAAATGTCACAACTTCAAAAGCCTCTCATGATACAGCACCCAGACTCGCATTAATTTTTGATCTTGCCGTAACCTCTCATTGGACTCTTACTTTTCCTTCTTACCACTTTCAATTTGCAGTTATATTTTCATCTGATAATTATATGTTTAAAGAAGCACTTCCTCATCCAAAATTCAGCTCCTCCAAGGCAGAGGACGTATCTCTTTATACAGCTGTTTTTTTCTCCCAACAGCTACTCCAAGACCTGGCAAGTATTAAGCACTCTGTAAATATATCTTCAGTAAATTTACTTTCTATGTAGTTTCCATTTCCCCTTGATTAAACTTGCAAGACCTTTGTCTATCCTTCCTCCACCAACCCCTGCTTCCTTTCTTTCCTGTCTCTTGCCTTTCTTCCCTTGCTATTTCTTTCTGTGTAGAAACAACTCTTGGGATTCGTTTTTAAAGAATATTTATGTATTTATTTGACTGCATCGGGTCTTGGTTGAGGCCATGGGATCTACATTGCCTGATGTGGGATCTTTTGTTGTGGTACATGAACTCTTAGTTGTGCAAGCAGGCTTCTGTGCTCCAAGGCTTATGGGTTCTTAGTTCCCCGACCAGGGATCGAACCCAAGTCCCCTGTTTTGCAAGGCAGATTCTAAACCACTGCACCACCAGGGAAGTCCCTGGAATTAGTTTTTAATTCTCCTGTTTTTCTGCTCTTCAATAATTTCTGCTTGTGTTAATATTATTTCTTTCTTCTAAAATTTTTCTTCAGTATGCTATTTCTGAGCTCTCAGGCCCACTTGCTCCCACTCTTTTCCTCCCTCTTGATTTAGCTACACTGAGTTGGCACTTTTCCTGAAGAGACTGAAGTAGTGAACTCTGTCACTCTGGCTGCACATCTTGTTTTCTCCATGTGATATGCCCTTCATTTGCTGATCTAACAGATGTTGAATGGATACCTCCCCATCTTGTCTACTCAACTACTAATTCTGTAAGACCTGGCTCAGCTATACCTTGTCTATAACGCTGTTCTTCCTCCCCCAGAGAGCTAATCCATTTCTTGCGCTACAAGTGTACCCTGAGTAGACATCCATTATAAGACTGATGCTGCATTGTAATGGATACCCTACCTTCCCCACTGAACTCCGAGCTCCACGATGACAGTGTCTGACCTCTGTGTCTCTCTTTAAAAAATATTGATCTTTTTTTTTTTTTTTTTTAGTTGGCTCTGCCGGAGCTTAGCTGTGGCATGTGGGATCTTTAGATTTATTTATTTACTTGTTTATTTATTTATTTTTGGCTGTGCTGGGTCTTCGCCGCTGCATGAGCTTTTCTTTAGTTGCAGAGAGTGGGGGCTACACTCTAGTTGCGGTGGGTGGGCTTCTTATTGCAGTTTGCGGTGCCTTCTCTTATTGCAGAACAGGAATTCTCGGGCGTGCAGCTCCCAGCCTCTAGAACACAGGCTGTATAGATGTGGTGGGTGGACCCAGTTGCTTTGGAGCACATGGGATCTTTGCAGGCAAGAATACTAGAGTCGATTACCATTTCCTTCTCCAGAGGAGTTTCCCAACCCAGGGATCAAACCTGTGTCTCCTGCATTGAGACTTTATCACTGAGCCACAGGGAAAGCCCCTCTATGTCTCTTTGGGGGAAGGTTTAGATTCTGGAGGAAAGAAATCTACAAAATTAGCATAGCCCTATGTACAGTCTCAGGCCCCTAATAAAGAAAGAGAGCCTCTAAAAAGCAAGTTCAGTCAGTAGGAAAATAGGAGACAGATAGGAAAAAAAACCATTGGGTCATAGACCATGTACATT
Source organism: Cervus elaphus (assembly GCF_910594005.1). Classification (NCBI taxonomy): domain Eukaryota; kingdom Metazoa; phylum Chordata; class Mammalia; order Artiodactyla; family Cervidae; genus Cervus; species Cervus elaphus. The sequence continues at coordinate 37,229,532 of NC_057824.1, forward strand.
TTCAACTTTATTAGATAATGCCAAAGGAAATTTCTTTATTTGAGGTGAGAAAGAAAAAAAGAGAGGCAAATACAAGTTTGATGTAGATAAGAGAGATTTTGAGAAAACTCACGTTGGATGGGTTTGGTCCCCACAAAACATGGTTTTGTAGGGTCTGGAGGTGGTAACGGAATATGTACCTTGATCAGAGTAGAATAGGTTTGAAGTCCTTTAAGAATGTGTTATGTAGTCAACCAGGGAAAAGTTAAGGATGTTAGAACTACCAAAGGACCCAGCAGATAAAGAGCCAATAACTCTTGTGACTTTGCTAAGTGTTGCCTGACATTCTAGATATTGAAAGGGTGGTGAGTGGCATACTCAGGATGTGTAATGGGCAGGGGTAATGCAAGTTCATGGAGGCGAGGGCATGGGGGATGCTCATGAGAACCAGGGAAGTGGCTGACCCTGGACTGAAACATGTGAGATCAGAGAGCTGTGAGATTGGAGCTTCTGGGCTCGATAGACTGTTCCAGGGGGAACGAGAGGCAAAGAGGTAGGAGAAGCTATGACCAATGGGGTTGATTTCAGAATTCATACTAAGTGTAGGGTAGGTCAACATAGGGCTTCCCTGGTGGCTCAGATGGTAAGCAATCTGCCTGCGGTGCCAGAGACCTAGGTTCGATCCTGGGAAGGTCAACATAAGGGTTACATCTTCTCGCCAGCCAATAGCATGCTTTTACTCCATTTGTTGGAAATGAAATAAACATTTGTGTGTGTGTGTGTACTCATTTGTGTCTGACTCTGTGACCCCACAGACTGGGGCCTGCCAGGCTCCTCTGTCCATGGGATTTCCCAGCAAGAATACTGGAGTGGGTTGCCATTTCCTCCTCCAGGTGATCTTTTCGACCCAGGGATTAAACCTGGGTCTCCTGCATTGGCAGGTGGATTCTTTATCACTGAGCCACCTGGGAAGCTGGAAATAAACACGATAAGATGTTAAAAGAACAAAACTGGTTCAAGGGTTTATCGATCAAACCTAATACTAGGTACTATTCAGGTAATATTGTTGTTGTTCAGTCATTAAGTCGTTGTCCAACTCTTTGGGACCCCATGGACTGCAGCATGCCAGGCTTCCCTGTCCTCCACTATGTCCTGGAGTTTGTATCTTACCTACACTATTCCTGTCTTCTGGTTATAATCAGGACAGCCCTGGGCCCCAAAACCACTACGGTTCATTTAACAGTGGAACAGATTTCAGCATGATTGCTTTTGCTTACAGGTGAGCCTTTGTTCATGGGCAGTAGAGAGATAGGGTCCCCTCCTCTTTTATGTACTGGTCAAACACAAACTTTTTGAATCCTATTTGGAATACAGAGGGATAAGATTCCCTATACATTTTTATAGGAATATAAAAGTCTAACAAGAATTATCTTTAGGAGTTTCCCTGGTGGTTCAGTGGTTAAGACTTTGCCTTCCAATGCAGGGTGTGCAGGTTTAACCCCTGGTCAGGGAGCTAAGATTCCACATACTTCATGGTCAAAAAAACCAAAATGTAAAACAGAAGCAACATTATAACAAATTTAGTAATGGTCTGCATTAAAAATCTTTTTTTTTTAAAGGCAGGATGATTTTTAAATACATAGGTCTTGAAGGAACAGATTTGCAAACACATATTTCTTTTCCTTGAGAAAATCTCTATCCTTGTATGTATCTATGCTTTCTGGGAGAAAACACACAGATCTTGGTGTTATTTTCCTTAAAACAAGATAAAAGAGTCAAAACAGTTATTCTTACATGCTTCAAGTGGTAAGAAAAATCAGCACAATCTGGTGTAGGGGGGAAATATAGATAGTAGAGGCAAAGTAGAGGATTCTCCCAGTGGGTCCCCATAATGATGCTCTTAGGGGAGGAGAGACTCAGAGCAATACAAAGGTCCAAGGCGTGGCCAGGCCTGCAAATGACTCAGGTAGTATGAAGGTGATGGTCACATCCCAAGAGGAGGTCAAGGAATCACAGCTAACAGACTATGGATGTAGCAGCCTTGAGGATAATATGGCTGAATAAGAAATAAATGTATAGGAGCCAGAGGCCTAGGTATGAAACTTCAGCAACTAAGACGATGATGATGCCTTCAATACAAAGAAAGATGCAGAAGGAAAAGCAAACACACACTGTGAAGGGATTGGGTAAGATGGACCTGCTTGGGACTGAAAAGAGATGGCTTCTTGAGCTGCAGGTAGGGAAGTTGGGGAAATCAGAGGGAAAACAGCCACTTTGACCCTCTTCCAATTCTGGTTCAACAGATGTCCAAGCTCCATCTTGACTTCCTTAAGACAGAATGCTAGTCCCTTTGTTTCCTTAATTGTACATTTGGAAAATCAGTTTCTAAAGCAGCCATCGTGGTGACTGACAGGGATGCACTATGGTGATAACTTGACAGCTGCAAGACTTTTGGTCTTCAGTTCAGTTGTTTAGTTCAGTTGCTCAGTCGTGTCCGACTCTTTGCGACCCCATGGACCGCAGCACGCCAGGCCTCCCTGTCCATCACCAACTCCCAGAGCTTGCTCAAATCCATGTCCATCAAGTCAGTGATGCCATCCAACCATCTCATCCTCTCTCATCCCCTTCTCTTCCTGCCCTCAATCTTTCCCAGCATCAGGGTCTTTTCAAACAAGTCAGTTCTTCACATCAGGTGGCCAAAGTATTGGAGCTTCAGCTTCAGCATCAGTCCTTCCAATGAACACCCAGGACTGAGCTCCTTTAGGATGGACTGGTTGGATCTCCTTGCAGTCCAAGGGACTCTCAAGAGTCTTCTCCAACACCACAGTTCAGAAGCATCAATTCTTCGGCACTCAGCTTTCTTTATAGTTCAACTCTCACATCCATACATGACTACTGGAAAAACCATATTAGGTCTTGGATGTCCTCAATCAGCAGTCCCCAACCTTTTTGACCTCAGAGACCGATTTCATGGAAGACAATTTTATCCATGAACCAGGGGTGGCAGGGGATGGTTTTGGGATGATTCAAGTGTATCACGTTTATTGTGCACTTTATTTCTAATCTAATGCTGTCACTCATCTGAGCAGAGGTGCCAGTCTGTGACCTGGAGGTTGGGGACTCCCTGCTCAAATCCACACTTGCCATTTGTTTCCTCTACCTCTGCACTTCCATTAGGAACAGTAACAGTTGTAAAGATTTGAAATCACTTCGTGAGTTTCCACATGTATGCCAAGTCAATGCTCAGTGGTCAGCTGGTTCATTCACCATCTACCAATTTCAGCATCCAATTCCACGTGTGAGTTCAGTTTGTGCTCCCCCCAAACTACCTCATGTACGAATTCACAATTGTTACATCTCAGAGTCATTTTCAAATAGTCTTAAATTTTAAGTACTGAACATGTAAGCAACAGGGGACCGGTGTTTAACAATATTTGCATATGAACTCATTTCTAACCCATTCTGTAGGTCTCATGCCATTAGTCAATGTCTCCACAGGCTCTTCAAACATGAATTCATCATGTTTTATTAGTTTCTGCTGTTGCTGTGGCTCCCGAGGGGTTACACTAGGGAAAAGATACTTAATCATGTCTTTGAACTTTGAACTTTCTGGTAAATAAACCCCCCAAAACCCTGTCTTTAACCAAATTAGTTTCATTTCTGGGAAAGAACAGATCTGGGGTCGACTTGTTGGTTCTCAAAGATTAACACAGAGTAGCATTTATATTGAATTTTAGATTAAATGATTTTACTAAAGCCTCTAAAAAATAGCACTTTTTATCAGGTCAGACAAACAGCTTTGCTCCTGAAATGCCAGCACTGCCTCCAGGGTGAATTCTTTGTGTGTGACGTCTCTCCTTTTTTTTGTCCCCACCTCCACTTCCCAGATGAGAAGCTCTTATGCGCTGTAGGCTGTGGGAGCTACTCTGTGACTAGTTCCAGGGATGCCATTCACATTTGTGTCTGCCCATGTGACTCTCCACCATGGTTAGATGTGCAGGGGTCAGAAAGAAAAGTTGTTTTCAGTTATGTAAATAGATAAACCTCTTAAATAAAGCTTCCTAAATGACCCATACCCAGGTGGCTCAGTGGTAAAGAATCCACCTGCCGATGCAGGAGATGCAGGAGACTTGGGTTTGAGCCCTGGATTGGGAAGATCCCCTGGAGGAGGGCGTGGCAACCACCCTACTGCCTGAAGAACCGCATGGACAGAGGAGCCTGGTGGGCTACAGTCTATGGGGTCCCAAAGAGTTGGACACGACTGAGCAACTCAGCACTTGTCCAACTCTTCGGGACCCCATAGACTGTAACCTAGTATCCCCCATCCATGGGATTCTCCAGGCAAGAGTACTGGAGTAGGTTTCCACGTCCTCCTCCAGGGGATCTTCCCCATCCAGGGATCAAACCCAAGTCTCCCGTATCTTCTGAATTGCAGGCAGATTCTTTATGGCTGAGCCATTAGAGAAGCCCGCATGCTTGCAAGTGGCTAAAGTCAGAATTCCTAGAAGCGGGGCCTGAGATGACCCAGGTAGAAATGAATTATTGGACGAGTGCTGTCTGCAGAGGGGGTGTAAAGGAAGCAGGTCAAAACAGGAGAAGAAAACTAAAGTTGAGGTCTCAGCTGGAGACCAGCGTTAGCCCAATACCCTGGAAAGGTTGGTCCACTTTGAGGCCAGGCGGCCAGCCTTTGACATAGCCTTTGGCCACTGACTGTCGCCTGGTCAGGAGTAACTTCCCAGACAAGGCAGCTCCATTTTTGCAACGAATATGTACAGCAACTGGGGGGTACACACCCCACCATTGAGGGGACCTAGGCAGGGCAGCAGCAGCATCCTCTATACTTTTAGGGGTGGGGGGGTAGGGAAAATTAGAAAAGCAGGAAGGAAAGGCTCCCTGAATAAACAGCTTAAAGCTTAGATCAGAAGGGTAAGAGTTAGGATAAGTAAGAGACATGGAGGAGAGGAGCAGGGAGAAGGGTGTCCCGGGTAAAGGACATGGAACATAGAGTGGCCCCACGGCAGAGAAGAAATCTCCTTTTCTCTCTTTCAAGATGGTTTGGCCTCTTGATTTTGAGTTTAATAAAGGAATATAGTTCCCATAAGGCAACAGCAGAATGGGCAACCACTTTTGTACTTTGGAGTTCTGCAAAAGACCCGACGAAGGCCAAATTCTTGGTTTATAAGGGCAAAGGGTCTTCTGCTCTCAACAGTATAATGTGACCCATCCCTTCCAGGTGGGACATCCTATGTGCCATCCTCAACTGACTTATGGCATCTCAAAATCAATGGTGATACATAGACAGAAGACAGGTAGTAGATAAAAGAAGATAGGTGGATGGATGGATGGATAGATGGATGGATGGATAGATAGGAAGGAAACCAGGGAGTTAAAATACATTTTGTTAGCATATGAATTCTGATATATCAAAAGCAACACCCCCCTAGGAAATGAAACACCCGAAGTGTCCAGTGAAACTTAAGGTGCAGGGAGGAATTAACCCTTGGGTTTCCTCAGTGTCTCAGAATGAGATTTTTTTGATTAGCTATTGTCAGGCAGCTGGAATCAAGCAAGGCAGGTGCCCTCAAGAACAACTAATTGGGGAGAAGGACTTCAATTTTCTTTGCAGGTAAAAGATGCCAAATAAATACTTATTGGGTAGTGAGCAAATACACTATTGAGGCCTCACCTCTTACCAGCCACTCTAAAGACAAGCTGAAAGGAGAAGAAACAAAGATGAAAAGAATAGCAAAAAGAGATTAAGATAAGCTTAAAAAGCTACAAATTTTTAAATGAGATAAAAGAATTTCAATTAAAGACTGACTTGAGGACTGACATATACCAAGATCCTTAAATATGTAAAAACAAAAAGACCAGCAATTCTGTGTTTCAGAAAGCATTGATTCAAACAATAAGGACTTGCATTATAGCACAGGGAAGTATATTCAATACCTCATAATAATATATAGTGGAAAAGAATCTGAAAATTGAGTATATAAGGAAAGTTATGACCAACTTAGACAGCATATTAAAAAGCAGAGACATTACTTTGCCAAAAAGGTCCGTCTACTCAAGGCTATGGTTTTTCCAGTGGTCATGTATGGATGTGAGAGTTGGACTGTGAAGAAAGCTGAGCGCTGAAGAATTGATGCTTTTGAACTGTGGTGTTGGAGAAGGCTCTTGAGAGTCCCTTGGACTGCAAGGAGATCCAACCGGTCCATCCTAAAGGAGATCAGTTCTGGGTGTTCATTGTAAGGACTGATGCTGAAGCTGAAACTCCAGTACTTTGGCCACCTCATGCGAAGAGTTGACTCATTGGAAAAGACCCTGATGCTGGGAGGGATTGGGGGCAGGAGGAGAAGGGGATGAGAGAGGATGAGATGGTTGGATGGCATCACTGGCTCGATGGACATGAGTTTGAGTAAACTCTGGGAGTTGGTGATGGACACGGAGGCCTGGCATGCTGCAATTCATGGGGTCGCAAAGATTCGGACACAACTGAGCGACTGAACTGAACTGAACTGAATATATATATAAAGCTGAATTGCTTTTTTTTGTACACTTGGAACTAACAGAATATTGTAAACCAAGTATATATTTTTAAAAAGAATTAATGTGTAATAATGTTAGAAAACTAGAAAGGTAGGCAGCTGGAGGACATTTTGAAGAAATCCTAGAAGACGAAAAGCAGATGGATCTGATTAATGAAAATGGATCATGGGAAGTTGTAGCCCAAAATACTGGAGGGAAGAGGCATCATTCTCATAGGAGTCTTTTAAAAGCTCCAATGATGAAGGTGAAAGAGGAGAGTGAAAAAGCTGGCTTAAAACTCAACATTCAAACAGCGAAGATCATGGGTATCCAGTCGCATCACTTTATGGCAAATAGATGGGGGAAAAGTGAAAACAGTGACAGATTTCACTTTCTTTTTTTTTTTTCAGATTTCATTTTCTTGGGCTCCAAAACCACTGTGGATGGTGACTGCAGCCACGAAATTAAAAGACGCTTGCTCCTTGGAAGAAAAGCTATGATAAACCTAGGCAGTGTATTGAAAATCAGAGACATCAATTTGCTGACAAAGATCCATATAGTCAAAGCTGTGGTTTGTCCAGTAGTCTGTGAGAGTTGGACCATAAAGAAGGCTGAGTACCGAAGAATTGATGCTTTTGAACTGTGGTGCTGGAGAAGACCCTTGAGAGTCCCTTGGTCTGCAAGGAGATCCAGCCAGTCAATCCTAAAGGAAATCAACCCTGAATATTCATTGGAAGGACTGATGCTGAAGCTCCAATACTTTGGCCACTTGATGCAAAGAGCCAACTTACTGAAAAAGACCCTGATGCTGGGAAAGATTGAGGGCAAGAGGAGAAGGGGACAATGAGGATGAAATGGTTGGATGGCATCACTGACTCAATGGACATGAATTTGAGCAAACTCAGGGAGACAGTGAAGGACAGAGAAGCCTGGCGTGCTCAAGTTCATGGGGTCTCAAAGAGTTGGACACGACTTAGCGATTGAACAATAACAAAAGCTCCAAGCTCCTAGTCCACAAATATAAAACACAAGGATGAGATATGGCCCAAGCATTAAGGTAAATAGTATATTAATTATAATCCAAGTCCTCCTGCATGGTCTGTTTCCCTGACTTCACAGCCTTTCACCCAGTCTCTCCTTTGCTCACTTTATTATAGCCTTGTTGAACTTTATGTCCCTTTAATATGTGAAGTATGTCACCACCTCAGTGCCTTTGTAAGTGCTTTTCCTTTGTCTGGAACAAATATCTCTAGGCCTTCTCATAGTTGGCTCCTCCTTACTACACAGATCTTTACCCACACTTCAGTTTTTCAAAGAATTCTTCTCTGATCACAAAATCTATATTAGATTCCAACCCTAGACAGTCACTCTGTCACAACGTCTTGTTTTCATTCCTTCACAATGTATATTATTCTCTGAAACTCTCTCCCTCCTTTACTTGTTTATCACCATCTGAGGGCAGAGGCCTTATCTACTTTATTTTGTATGCATAGTACCTGGAATACTAAAACAATTTGGCGCTTGTATCAGTTAGCTTTTGCTGTATAACAATCTTCTCCAAAACTTAATGGCTTTAAATAATAATGCTTACCTACCATTGAACCATCATCCTGTTTCTCAGCTGTTGAGTTTACCATTAAGAGTTCCCCACTTTTTTAAAGGAGTTTTAGTAAAAAAACAACCAACAAGAAACCTATAAAAACTCTTTATTCAGTTCATGATTTGGATCAGCTAGGAAGTTCTTCTCTGTGTGAGCTCAGCTCATCTCTGCTGGACTCTTTCAAGCATCCATGGTCAGCTGTGGATTGGCTGCTGGTTGGATAATCAAGGGAAGTCTTTTTTTTTTTCTCACATGCTTAATATCCAACAGGCCATTGATCAGAGTCATAAAGGCAAATGGGCCACATGCCTCTTCTTATAGCCTCTTGGGCTTCTTCCCAGGGCTGTTGCTTTTGATATCTCAGAATTCATATGTAAAAGAATGTATTTTTAACTGTCTGGCCTTTCATCTATCTTCTTTACAAGAGCAGCAAGAGAGAATAAGCCCCAGTGTTCAAGAGATTTTCAAGTCTCTCTTTCAGGTCACTTTTTTAACAGTCCCATTGAACAAAGCAAGTCACGTGGCCAAACCCAGATACAATGGGGTGGAGAAATTGACCCTAGTTCATGCTAGGGGGAGTTCCAAAGTCACATTGCAAAGGTGCGTGGGGACAGAGATGGGTAGAATTTCTAACCATGTTTTTTTTTTTTTTTACTCTGGTCATACTATTAAATAAATAAATGTTGAATATATTTGGTATAAAGGACTGAAGCTAGTAAGTCTGGGCTAGCTGGATGCCGTCTCTTTTCTCTGACCTCTTCCCAAATATATATAGCAGATAACTTGTGGCCCCCACTTAAAAATCCAAGCTGTGCACTCGAAAGAAAGTGTCTTACTCATGTGGAAATGCCTCCTTATACTCCTTATAATGAGTATAAGATCATGAATGGGAAGCAAAGCAGAGTTTTAGAAAACTCTAGAACACATTAGCTACCCAGTGGAAAAAGAAAGGCAAGGCAACCTTTCTCAACAAAAATACATACAGCAAAATAACCCACTGCTAAGGTCAAGTCCTCCTTTTTCTGATTTGCTATCCACGGCGTACTGATTCCTTGTCGACAACTCTTAAATAGGGTTTTACAGTTCTCACACACCACCTACTAGTACAGAATCATCAAGGGAGATGTTTTCAGGGGAACAGATCTATACAAATCCAAATGAAATGCTCATTACTTAGTAGCCAGATCTTTCTTCACAAACACAAATGAACAACCAAGGGTCAACAAACACGAGAGGAAAAGAAGTCACATGCATGAGAAATGTTAAGATTCACAAATAAAATAATTGTGCTTTTAGGAAATAAAGATCATGCAGGAAACAACAATTTAAAAACATTAACAAAGGACTCCAGTGAGACTGGAAAGATGGCACACACATAAGTCATAACAGACTGCTGCTGTGAAAAAGGAGCAATCAGAACAAAAATGAGTACCTGGTAATTAAAAATATGTTTGGCACTAAAAACGTGTTGAAGAAGAGAATGACTATGTTTAACAACCATGTCGATGATCTGATGATAAAGTCAGTGGAATCTCTCAGACCTGAGCCAAAAGCAAAATAATGGAATACATGCAAGAAATATGTATGTAATGTATGAAAGAAATGTAATCCTAATGGAAATCATCCATGAATATTCATTGGAAGGACTGTTGCTGAAGCTAAATCACCAGTACTTTGGCCACCTGATGCGAAGAGCCGACTCATTAGAAAAGACCCTGACACTGGGAAAGATTGAAGGCAAAAGGAGAAGGAAGCAGCAGAGGATGAGATGGTTTATGCCAAATTAATGGACATGAATTTGAACAAACTCCAGGAGATAGCAGAGGACAGAGGAGCCTGGCACGCTGCAGCCTATGAGGCTGTGAAGAGTCAGACACAACTTAACAACTAAACAACAATGAAAGAAATGTAAAGCTGCATGGATGTCTGCTATTTCTTTTATCGGGATTCTGGAGACAGAGAACAGAAGCAATAAAAAGAAGAAAAAATGAAATCTTCTATTAGAAAATAATTTCCCTGAGACAGGCTAGGGAGGTCCCTTGGGCCTCTTTTATAAAAGTACTACTCCATTAATGACCAAAATCCTGGAGTTTCAGCTACAGCATCAGTCCTTTCTACAAGTATTCAGAGTTGATTTCCCTTAATATTGACTGGTTTGATCTCCCTGCTATCCAAGGGACTCTCAGGAGTCTTCTCCAGCACCACAGTTTGAAGGCATCAAATCTTCGGCACTCAGCCTTATTTACAAATCCAGCCCTTAACAACAGTACATGGCCACTGGGAAGACTGTAGCTTTGACTATATGGACCTTTGTTGGCAGAGCAATGTCTGCTTTTCAACACACTATCTAGGTTTGTCATAGCTTTCCTGCCAAGAAGCAATCACCTGATTTCATGGCTGCAGTCACCATTCACAGTGATTTTGGAAGAAAAAACCAAGAAGAGAAAATCTGTCACTACTTCCACATTTCCCCCCTCTATTTGCTATGAAGTAATGGGGCCGAATGCCATGATCTTAGTTTTTTTTTTAATAGTTTTAAGCTGGCTCTTGGAAAGATTGAGGCAGAAGGAGAAGAGGGTGTCAGAGGATGAGATGGCTGGATGGCATCACTGATGCAATGGACATGAACTTGGGCAAACTTCGGGAGATGGTGACAGACAAAGAGGCCTGATGTGCTGCAGTCCATGGGGCTGCAAAAAGTTGGACACGACTGGGTGACTGAACAACAACAACCCCATTAATGAGAGCTCTGCAGTCATGACCAAATCACCTCCCAAAGGCAGAGCTTCTGAGTATCATCACATTGGGTGTGAGGATTTAACATACGAAGTTTAAAGGGACACAACATTCAGACCACAGCAATGGGGCCGCAGAGAATGGTACAATTCATCTTGCTTTGAGCATCTGGGTGCACAACAAAGAAGAGATGTTTTCCCTTTAGATGTGCAATCTAAAAAGAAATGATACAAATGAACTTTCTTACAAAACAGAAACAGACTCATAGCCTTAGAGAACAGTGCTGGAGGGGGGGCAGTAGGAAGGATGAGGGAAGGGGTAGTTAGGAAGTTTGGGACCCATGTGTACACACTGCTATAATTAAAATGGATAACCAACAAGGACATGGGTAACCAAAAAGGACATGGACAAGTACATGGAACTCTGCTCAATGTTATGTGCCAGCCTGGATGGGAGGGGAGTTTGGGGGAGTATGGATACGTGTATATGAATGACTGAGTCCTTTTGCTGTTTACCTGAAACTTTCACAGCATTGTTAATTGATTATATTTCAATATAAAATAAAAAGCTTTTTCTTTTTTTTTTTTTAAAGAGGAGAGCCATTTCTGTTCCACTCCAAAGGATAAATGGGAATTTCCCACTGATCCAAGAGAGGCAAGGCATTTCAGGCAGAGGAAACAGTATATGATCAGAAATGAAAAGGTTTGGAATTACCTGGCATATTTAGAAAAAGGGATTAATAATCTAGCTTGCTGAGAATTTAAGATACACGGAAGCAGGTGAATAAAAATGAAGTTGAAGAGATAGTCTGGTGCCATATTGTAAAGAATTCACATGTTATTCTGAGAGGCTTTTATGCCTTATACTACATATAGTTGGAAACCCTTGAAGGATTTTATACAGCAGAGTGACATAATCACAACCTACTTCATTCTGAGTTATGATGGTAGAAATACAATGACTTCTGATTAGCCATTCCAGACAGATGTAAAACTCAAGAGGAGATGGAGAATTTCAGTAGCACTGGGAATTAGGAATATTATACAATGACCTGCTGCAAAACAGGAAGACTACCCAGGAGTCAAACCTTTCAAGCCCATAGGTATAATGATGGAACCATTAGTGGAAAAATATTTCAAGAAATCTCAAAAACTTGGACTTTCTTCCATCAGAGCCTCATATGGAAACTGTTGACTAGAGTATTCAGAGCCTTTGAACGCCTTTACACAGCATCAGTTGTGATATAAAATCTGCATTTGCAAAGAAATGAGCTGTGGAGTGGCCATGGTAAAGACTGTAGATTTTTAGTCATAAATGCAGAAATAGTCTATTCAGGAATAAATTCTAAATACTGTAGAGGACAATGAGGGAGTAGCACTAAAATATCCCTCCTTAGAAAACCAGAATATTTAAGAATAATTGGCTTTTTCAACTAGAACGTTTAATGATAGTTGGCTATATTAAACTAAAAAGTTGGCCAAAGGCTGCACATCAAATAACTCTCCAACATCAGAACAAAAAGAAGGAATAGATCACATTGCAACCTGATGGGCACTCAGGGGAACTAAGGAGGAAATTTATACACGTAGCAAAGAGGAAAAGCCATAAATTTCTTGTTCCTTGATGAATAAGCAGAAGTAGAAATATGAACAACGTATATCTCAGCCATTTAGCTTAGCCCTATTTTTTTCAAGATTATACAGCATGAGGACAGAAATGTTAAGATCAAGAGTCAGAGGAAGGGTCTTTAAAAGAGTACATACCCTGCAAACTATCAGTTGTGTCTGTGTTCTAAATAAAATTTCAGGAAATTGTTTGCTTCTATCAACCAAGAAACAAAAAATTATACAATAAGTGGAGAGATTGAGATGAAAAGGGAGGTTGAAGTATAATAAATAGAAATAGATAAAGGAAATATTTTGAAAAGGATGAATTTAACTCAAGATTAAATGAAGCTTAGAAACAATAAAAAATAGAATTTCTGCTCCTGGGAATGAAATCAATAATGTTGAAACCATTCTTGGAAAATTCTCTCTGAAAGAAGGACATGAGGAAAAAGAGATAAAATGAGTGAGAAGATTCCAGAAATGGAAGAGATTCCCAGTGTGAGAACGGCTGCCATATCTGATGGAGAGAGCAGAGAAAATGGAGAAAATAATATTTAAAGATATGAAAGAAAAACTTTCTTGAAGTCAAAAAGAGCCTCAATCATCAAAAGTGCACATCCTATACTAGGCAAAAATAATAAAGAAAAGGGCTTCCTGGTGACTCAGACAGTGAAGAATCTGCCTGCAATTCAGGAGACCCAGGTTTGATCCCTGGGCTGGGAAGATCCCCTGGAGAAAGGAACGACTACCCACTCCAGTATTCTTTCCTGGAAAATTTCATGGACAGAGGAGCCTAGCAGGCTACCGCCCATGGGGTCAAAAAGAGTTGTCATGACTGAACAGCTAACACTTTCAATAAGAAAAAATATTACCATAACATATATTGAGAAAGTTTTTAAATTTAAAGAATAAATTAAAATTTCTAGGTATCTAGGAAGAAAGAGGAAAAAAGGGTCATGTTGCATTAAACCACTCATCTGCAATTTTGGAATGGAATGAAATTATGTCTTTAGATCAAGATGAGGGGCAAAATTATGTGAGATAAGCATTCTATAGTCAAACAAGCTCCCATTCACGAGTGAAAACAAAAAGAAAAAGAAACATTTGCATTCATGTGCAAGGTCTCAAAAATACATTATATACTACTCCATTTAGTAACAATTATATAAACATAGTTGAAAGATGAGTCAGAAAAAAATATTATCAACACACAAAATAGACACATGATTAATATTAATACTGAAGAAGGAGCTCCATAAACCCAAGTAATAAACAGGTAAAGGATAGAAATAAACAATTTACTTAGAAATAAATACAGATGACCAGTAGGCAAAGACATCAGAATTAATTAATTTAAAATGAAATTGAGATGGATGAAATTGGAGCCCATTATACAGAGTGAAGTAAGCCAGAAAGATAAAGAACATTACAGCATACTAACACATATATATGGAATTTAGAAAGATGGTAACGACAACCCTATATGCAAAACAGAAAAAGAGACACAGAAGTACAGAACAGACTTTTGAACGCTGTGGGAGAAGGTGAGGGTGGGATGTTGCGAAGGAACAGCATGTATATTATCTATGGTGAAACAGGTCACCAGCCCAGGTGGGATGCATGAGACAAGTGCTCGGGCCTGGTGCACTGGGAAGACCCAGAGGAATCGGGTGGAGAGAGAGGTGGGAGGGGGGATTGGGATGGGGAATACGTGTAAATCTATTGCTGATTCATGTCAATGTATGACAAAACCCACTGAAAAAATAAATTAAAAAAAAAATGAAATTGACAATGGAATACCCTCCTCAACCATCATATTGAGAAGAAGAATGCTGATAATATTATGTAAAGGAAAAGCACATGAAAATAGGTACTTGTAAAATCATAGGGAGAGCTTTCAGGGTCTGCAAGATAATTATAGCTCTCTGAATCCAAATTTCTCCACAGTCATCAGTCAGCTCCCTCCAATAAGTATAATCAGGAAGAAGAACAGACAGAACTACATATAACCAAGACTTTGGCATTACAAGAAGACAAAGGCTGCCATAACCTTTAAATTATCTGTATGTTCATAAAAAAACCCATCAAATTCCAACCCAGTTCCACCACTACTGAAAGTCTTTAGGAGAATGGAAGACTAGAAGGTTTAAGAGACTTGATGAAAAGGAGGAGAGAGTCATGGGGGAATCATATGAAACACAAATAAAATCATCCTCCAAAATAAGTTTAGTACCAAATGCTAAAATACTAAATACAGGTCTGAGACTTGGTGGTTCTGAGCACTGGCCATAAGCAAGTAGCTTGAAAGTGAAAGGCTCTGGGTAGAATGGATACATGTATATGTGTAGCCGAGTCTCTTCACCGTTCACCTGAACATTGTTCATTAATCAGCTATACTCCAATACAAAATGAAAAGTTTAATAATAAATTTTAAAAAATAAATTAAAAAAAAAAAAGAAAATGAGAGGCTCTGGAGGTGTCAGCCATGAAAGCACTGCTTCTATGGGAGAATCAGAAATTTGGAAGAGAGGTAATACTCCTTAAAGATGTGGCAATGAAGGAACAATGAAGTAAAGAAGCTAGAAAGGAAGAGCAAGGATCTTGCATATATGAAAAGAAACAAAACCTATTTCTTATTTCCCAGTAACATTATCGGTTAAAGAAACTGCGCTTCATTATTTATGCTGACAGAAGTAGATTCTCTAAAACTTGGAATTCTGTCCATAAAATACCTAGGAACAGAAAAATGTTTTCATTAAACTGTAAGAAGGAAACAGAAAAAGTGAATCATGACATCTCAGTTAATAAAATGTTAACATCTCAGTTAATAAAAATTTTCTCCTCTCTTCCAAACACATGGAGAAAAACTATAGCATAACACTCCATATTTAATTATTTTAAACAAGCATTTGAAAATGTTTTTAAAAAACACCTAGACTTAGAAACCCAAATACTAAGAAGAGAAATGGACATGGCATAAAAAGAAATAAAGAGAAATTTGACCAAACTTAAGGGAAAAAATTATCTCAAGAAATGAAGATTAAAATTGAAGGTGTCTTGCAAGAATGCATTTAAATGTGAAATTTAATAAAAACATTGAAAAGAGGCAGTAAACCACCAAATAGTTGAAATGGAAGATAGGCCAAGAAGGTCCAAGCTATACACAATTGGAGATTCTGGGGTTTGGGAGTGGGGTAGGAAAAAATTGGGATTTTTTTTTTTTTCCAGGCAAGAATACTAAAGTGGGTTGCCATTTTCTTGTCCAAGAAAAAAAGAACTGAATAGAACTAGTAATTCAAGAAAATTTTCTGGAAAAATTTGAAAACTTAAATATTCATTTTGAATGGTACCGCAGTGGTCTTGGGAAAACTGACTTGGAACAATCAATTCTAAGCTAATCCTAGTAAAATGATTAAAATTCAGAGACAAAGAAAAAGTCCTTTGGGTTTCTAGGTAGAAAATAAAAATCAAATTTATTTATAAGAAGCTTCAGAAGATATAAGAGACTCAGGCTCAATGCCTGGGTTGGGAAGATTCCCCTGGAGGAAGGCATGGCAACCCACTCCAGTATTCTTGCCTTGAGAACATGGACAAAGAAGGCTGGTAGGCTACATCTGTAGGGCTGCAAAGAGTTGGACATGACTGAAGCTACTTAGCAGGCACTTTTACTATAGACCATTGATCTAAGAAACAAAAAACTACAAATTAATCTCAAACATTTTATTATTAGATATGTTTTCCATAGTACATGGTTGTGGCAATTCTGAAACTCTGTTTTGTGTGATGCCAGATTGTGCAAAAGAGTAAGTATGTTGATGTTTTGGGAGCCAGGGTTCTCAATGGGGTGGATGAAAAAGCCAGGAAGAACTTGGTAGGATTAGATTGGAATTTGAGGGAGTATCAGTATCATCTCATGATTTCTTATGTACAAATAAATATAAAAATTCCATAGCTCTGACAACTGAAAAGACCTAAAAGCAATGACATCTCAGTGATAACAAATAAACCCAGAGCCCAGATCTTAGTTTCCAGTCACCACCAAAGACGACCAGGAATCC
The DNA here is from genome assembly GCF_910594005.1 of Cervus elaphus. Lineage (NCBI taxonomy): Eukaryota > Metazoa > Chordata > Mammalia > Artiodactyla > Cervidae > Cervus > Cervus elaphus. Next base: position 37,246,040 of record NC_057824.1, read on the forward strand.
TTGGAGGAAGTACTAATTACAGGACTAGAACATCCAAGAACTTGGAAAATCTTATTGTGCCAAGAGGTAAGCAAGTACTGAAAAAAATAAAAACAAAAACAAAAACAAATTTACAGGGATTTATCAAAAGGACACATGATTCTACTTGAAGAGGATCCCACTGGACAGATCTGGGGAAAACTGAGTACCAAAATAAGTAAGGATTTAAATGTTTTATAACCCACAGGCCTCAGGGCAACTAAGCCTGAGTGCCACAACAATTAAGCCTATGCTCACAGCCCAGGAGCCATAGCTACTGAGCCCAAAACCTGCAACTAATGAAGCCCTTGCACTTTAGAGCCCTTGCTCCACAACAAGAGAAGCCAGCACACCACAGCTAGAGAGTATCCCCAGCTCAGCCCAACTAGAGGAAAGTCTGTTCAGTGGCAAAGACCCAGCATAGCCAAAAATAAATAAACAAGGCATTTTTAAAAGGTCTCCTAAATCTTTGTGACAAAATGAATTTGATAAGTAATATCATTTTTTGTAGAATCCTATTTTTATTTGTGTATAAAAGAGAGAGACTAGTGGCAATCAAACTGTTAACAATTGTTACTTAAAGCAAGTCTATACTCCAGGATAGATTAGGTTCTGAAAGGATATTGTAAGCCCATATGTTTTCAACTCCAAAGTAACTAAGACAGATTTAAACTTGTGATCCCCACTGCGTTTCTGCTTAACAGGAACGTGAATCAATTTCTTTGAAGCTTGAAAAGCAGGCATATTCTTCTCCCTCTTACACATATATTTTCCAACAGATTTATTTTCCCCAAATAGATAAATTTTGTCTTCCTTGGAAATCTGTTAAGGCAGGTATTTGTCTCTTCCTGCATAATCTTTGCAGGTGTCATACATTATTCTTTAGCAATTTGAAGTCCACATGTGCCAGTTTGCCACTCACGTTGATGGTGTCTTGATTCAGATATGCTTTCAGCCCTGGTGGGAATAATCTGTGACACAAAAGAGTCAGCAAAGGCCTGTTAAGACTTACTTAGCCCTTCAACTCTCCATATTAAGTCTTGTCAACAATGAACACCAGGCGGATGGATAGCTGACTTCTTTCTTTCACTCAGTCAAATAGCTTTGTTCGCTCTTAAATTTTTTTTAATTGGAGGATAATTGCTTTACAATGTTATGTTGGTTTCTGCCATACAACGTGAATCGGCCATAAATACACACACACACACACACACACACACACACACACACACACATATATGCCTTCCTAGGTGGCACAGTTGGTAAAAGAATCCGCCTGCCAATGGAGAAAATACAAGAGATGCAGGTTCGATCCCAGAGTCAGGAAGATCACCTAGAGGAGGAAATGGCAACCCATTCTAGTAGTCTTGCCTGGAGAATCCCATAGACAGAGGAGCTTGGTTGGCTACAGACCATGGGGTCGCAAAGAGTTGGACACGACTGAGCGTGCACGCGCGACCACGCACACACACACACATATATACCCTCCCTCTTGAGCCTCCCGCCCATTCCCCGCCACCATAATCCCACCCCTATAGGTCATCACAGAGCACCAGGCTGGGTTCCCTGTGCTATATAGCAGCTTTCCACTAGCTAGCTATTTTACACATGGTAGTGTATGTACATTAATGTTACTTTCTCAATTCGACCTGTTCTCTCCTTCCCTCACTGTGTCCACACATCCATTCTCGATATCTGAGTCTCTATTCCTGTCCTGTAAAGAGGTTCATATGTACCATTTTTCTAGGTTCCATACAGTGTTCAGTTCAGTTCAGTTCAGTCGCTCAGTCGTGTCCGACTCTTTGTGACCCCATGAATTGCAGCACGCCAGGCCTCTGTGTCCATCACCAACTCCCAGAGTTTACTCAAACTCATGTCCATCGAGTCGGTGATGCCATCCAGCCCTCTCATCCTCTGTCGTCCTCTTCTCCTCCTGCCTCCAATCCCTCCCAGCATCAGGGTCTTTTCCAATGAGTCAACTCTTCACATCAAGTGGCCAAAGTATTGGAGTTTCAGCTTCAACATCAGTCCTTTCAATGAACACCCAGGACTTATCTCCTTTAGGATGGACTGGTTGGATCTCCTTGCAGTCCAAGAGACTCTCAAGAGTCTTCTCCAACACCACAGTTCAAAAGCATCAATTTTTCGACGCTCAGCTTCCTTTATAGTTCAACTCTCACATCCATACATGACCACTGGAAAAACCATAGCCTTGACTAGATGGACCTTTGTTGGCAAAGTAATGTCTCTGCTTTTTAATATGCTGTCTAGGTTGGTCATAACTTTCCTTCCAAGGAGTAAGTGTCTTTTAATTTCATGGCTGCAATCACCACCTGCAGTGATTTTGGAGCCCCCCAAAATAAAGTCTGACACTGTTTCCACTGTTTCCCCATCTATTCCCCATGAAGTGTTAATATACAATATTTGTTTTTCTCTTTCTGACTTAACTTCACTCTTATTGATGAATACACTGGATTTCATAGTCACAGTTCTCTTCTTATCTTGCACAATTCATTCTCACAAAATCACTCACACTCTCAATTCATGCCATACACGCATACCACCTTCTTCCTTCTCTTGCTTTTTTTTTTCTTCTCTTGCTTTTTATTTCCAGAAATCTCTTCTATTCTTTTCTAATCATGTGCCCTTTCTTAGCAACTTTTTCAATATCCCAGCTGCTGCTTTTCTATTTATTGGATACGATGGTTTCAATAATACTTGAAAACTATCTCCACACCAAGTCGAAACATGGGAAGTACAGTGTAGGCTGAGAGGGCCCATAAGGATCAGGGTAAACAGGATCACATCATCAGCCAGCGGTAGACTCGACAAATTTTGACTTTGAAAAGTAGCTTTCATGGTATCTATGAGAATTTGTAAGTTCAGTATTTGTTAATAGAGAAGCTTCCAATTACATCTGCCTTCTTGGATTTATTTTTTGCTAAATTCACTACCATGTATTCATATTTCATTTTGTAATTACAAAACCAGAAAACAATAGAACATGAAGATGTGTTATAATTGTGTTATTTACTGGTGGGCTGAATGAATTGCATTTTGGTACATTTCTATATTCTTATGAAAAATGTACTGGGTTTGTTTACTTATTTGGATCTAATCATGGCTGGAGTATCCTTTGTGTCCAGAGCAACAACCAGTCATTGTCTTTTATATAAAAGCAGACTATATTTAATTGGGCACTCTGCCAGGTTCTGGCCCCCAGTTAGAAGTTCAAACCCTGTGGAACAATATATTCCAGAAAACCAAGAATCAAGTTGAAATACCTCAAGTATAGGGAATATAAAAGGACTGGAATGAATAATTGAAGTTCAACATAGTATGCATTGAGAATGTGTGATTATATAGACATAGATGGGAAACACATGTAATAGCAAGGAAGATATATTGTTAAAATATTGATTTAGCAATGATAAGTCCAAAATTTCAAAGTTTATATGAGGAATTGGTTGACAGAGAGGTTGAGAGGAGCTGAGATTAAAAGCTGGATAATTTATTTTACATTAGCGATGTGATGGTTAATTTTATGGTCCAATTGGACTGGCCACAGGGTGCCCAGATATTTTCTCAAACATTATTCTGGGTATTCCCATAGGGGTGTTTCTGGATGAGACTAACATGTGAATCAGTAGAATGAATGAAGCAGATTGCCCTCCCTAAGCCAGGCCTTCTCCAATCAGTTGAAAGCCTTAATAAAGCAAAAAGGCTGATGCTTTCTTGAGTAAGGGGGTATTGTTCCTGGCTTTGCTGGTAAAGAATCTGCCTGCAATACAGGAGACCCCGGTTCAATTCCTGGGTTGGGAAGATCACCTGCAGAAGGGATAGGCTACCCACTCCAGTATTCTTGAGCTTCCCTTGTGGCTCAGCTGGTAAAGAATCCACCTGCAATGTGGGAGACCTGGGTTTGATCCCTGGGTTGGGAAGATCCCCTGGAGGAGGGACAGGCTACCCACTCCAGTATTCTGTCCTGGAGAAATTCCATGTCCATGGGGTTGCAAAGAGTCAGACATGACTGAGCAACTTTAACTTTCACTTCATTTTACAAATAGGTTTGTAAAATAGATATATATTTAAAATATATATCTATGACATGTATTTATATATCTCTATTTGTAAAAATAACCTCAGATATGCAGATGGCACCACCCTTATGGCAGAAAGTGAAGAACTAAAGAGCCTCTTGATGAAAGTGAAAGAAGAGAGTGAAAAGGTTGGCTTAAAGCTCAACATTCAGAAAACTAAGATCATGCATCCAGTCCCATCACTTCATGGCAAATAGATGGGGAAACAGTGGAAACAGTGGCTGACTTTATTTTTCTGGGCTCCAAAATCACTGCAGATGGTTATTGCAGCCATGAAATTAAAAGACGCTGACTCCTTGGAAGGAAAGTTATGACCAACCTAGACAGCGTATTAAAAAGCAGAGACATTACTTTGTCAACAAAGGTCCGTCTAGTCAAGGCTATGGTTTTTCCAGTGCTCATGTATGGATGTGAGAGCTGGACTGTGAAGAAAGCTGAGCACCGAAGAATTGATGCTTTTGAACTGTGGTGCTGGAGACGACTCTTGAGAGTCCCTTGGACTGCAAGGAGATCCAACCAGTCCATCCTAAAGGAGATCAGTCCTGGGTGTTCATTGAAAGGACTGATGTTGAAGCTGAAACTCCAGTACTTTGGCCACCTGCTGCGAAGAGCTGACTCATTTGAAAAGACCCTGATGATGGGAAAGATTGAAGGCAGGAGGAGAACGGGACGACAGAGGATGAGATGGTTGGATGGCATCACTGACTCAACGGACATGGGTTTGGGTAGACTTCCGCAGTTGGTGATGGACAGGGAGGCCTGGCGTGCTGTGGTTCATGGCGTCACAAAGAGTTGGACAACTGAGCGACTAACTGAACTGAACTGAACTTGTAAAAAACATATATAAATATATATTTATCTCTATTTGTAAAATATATATATATACATATGTGTATATACATATGTATATACATATATATATATATGTATATAAATGGGCTTCCCTGGTGGCTCAGCAGTAAAGAATCCACCTGCAGTGTAGGAGATGCAGGAGATGCAGTTTTGATCCCTGGGTCAGGAAGATATCCTGGAGAAGGAAATGGTAACCTATTCCACTATTCTTGCCTGGAGAATCCCATGGACAGAGCAGCCTGGCGGGCTACAGTCCATAGGGTCACAACGGGTCAGACATGACTGAAGTGACTGAGCATGTACACATATGTATGTGTGTATATATATATATATATAAATTATATTCATACATACCTCTTTGAAAACATATATATTTACTTACATAAATATATATATTTATAAATATAAATATAAATGTTTACAAATAGAGATAGATACATACATGCATACATACACACACACGTACATATATAGACAGACAGTTGAGCCTGGAGCATCTTGAAGTGGTCAGAAAGAAGTAAGGAAATGTCAAACAACAACAATAAACAAATGTGAGAGCAAGTACAAAGGACACAGGAAATCAGCATGAAAGAACTCCCAGTGAATAAAGTTGGAACATTTTCAAGAACAAAATAAATTACAGTTATACAGGATTATACTGATTGTGTAGATCAAAGAATAAAATAAATGACCATGAGTTCATCCTGATGTACATAAGCAACTGAATAAATAAACGGAAGAAAAAGGATAAGTCTTCATAGATGAAAATTCCAATTAATAAAGGTTAAAAAAATGAGAGAAATAGAAAAATTACTATTATAACCACCACAGTAATAACTGCTGCAGGTAACAGCCCCTGCTGAATGCTAAAATTAGTGATTGGAACTTTAAAGAGAAAAAGGATATTTGCATAACCTCAAATATCTCCCCCCAAATAATTATTAATTATTGTACTGGTTTTAACATACGTTTGCATAATCTTTGATAGTCCTCCCTCCAGGAAGTGAAACTTAATGGCTCTTCTTTTGAGTATGGCCTGGACTTAGTCACTCACTTCTAAAACAGTTTAGAAAGAGAAAGAAAATGACTTTACAGCAGAGAATCTGGCAGACACCTTGTGAATCTTGTTTTCAAGGAAACTATCACCAGGAAGTCATGGTGCTGTCCCGTGCCCTTGATGGGGTGTGACCAGGAGAGTGCTTTACTTTTGTGGTCTTCTTCTTCCAAAGCCATAATCCCAAACTGATCATGAGAAAAAAAAAAATCCCAAATTGAGGGGCATTCTACATAACATCCATCTGTGTGTGCGTGCTAAGTCACTTCAGTCATGTACGACTCATTGTGACCCTGTAGACTGTAGCCCACCAGGCTCCTCTGCCCAAGGCATTCTCCAGGCAAGAATACTGGAGTGGGTTGCCATGCCCTCCTCCAGGGGATCTTTCTGACCCAGGGATCAAACCCTCATCTCTCACGTCTCCTGCATTGGCAGGTGGGTTCTTTACCCCTAGTGCCACCTGGGAAACCCAATGCCCATCTGGTGTTCTTCAAAAGTGTTAAGGTCATGAAAGACAAGAGAAGATTGAGAAATTTCTTCAGTGTTGGCTCACAGCCTCCGAAGTTCCCCTGGGCTGAAATTTGAAAATAGTCCCATGCACAGAGGGCAAGGAGAGAGGAGAGAAAGAGGCTGCCACTCCAGATTGGTGGGTGGCTGGTGTATTAAGCAAGGAAATTTACAAGCCTTGTCTGGAGTGGCCACAATGGGAGTAAATCTTTACATCTGCCCTCTAGAATCTTAAAGGTTTATTTAGAGACCCTAATGGGGCTTAGTTATGTATACCCTCCAGACGGCCTCAACAACACATTACTCTCTCGAGGCTGAATCCTTGAAAAAGGCTCCAACTGTGGGAACAGTGAGCAGAACATACATTCCAAGGACAGGGATGGGGGTGAGGAGCCTCCAATTGCCAGAGTCCAGCTCCAGGGTCACCAGTGGTCACAACCTCTCAATGACCTCCTTCAATGCACAGACCAGAAGAGATGAAGAGGACATGCCAATAAAATGCAACACAATTGGCTACTGGAACAGGAAAAGAATATTAGTGGAAAAATAGTGAAATACAAATGAAATATGAGGTTTAGTTGGTAGTGTTGTAGCAAAATTAGCTTCTCTGTTTTGACACATGAACCCTGTTTCATGTAAGTTGTCAGCCTTAGGGGAAACTGCATGAAGGGTATGAGGGAACTTGGTGCTATCCTGATGCCCATCTGTAATTCTGAAATTATTGTAAAATAAAAAGGTTTTTAAAAACGCAGTGAGTCCATCGGAAATCAGTTCACTGGTAACAGTCATTACTTTCTCCTACATGAGTCACGTTTTATGGCTTCTCATAATTATAGAAAATGTATTTTGCACATTTCAACATTCATGCACATGTAAATATTTACCTTTCACATAGGTAAAGACATACTGTGTTTTAAAAATTACTTCACAGCTAGGGACTTCTTTTCTTTGTACACGGAAGGGCAGGAAAATACACAGGCTCAAACCTGTCACTTATGATGGAGATCAGATTATAAAGTCACATGTGTTTATACTTGCAATATTCCTACTTGAGAATTCATCTTAGTTTAATATCAACAAACCTAAGCTCCTTGATTAGTCCATAAAGTTGTCAGTTTAGCTTTCTTATCAGAATACGGAAAGACTTTGTATCATAGTACCTGAATAAATGAAATAATTTTCAGACTAAGAAATTTATTTTAATTTTTCTGTTTAATTAAAAAATCTTATGATCTTATATGCAAAGCAGAAATAGAGACACAGACATAGAGAACAAATGTATGGATGACAAGGGGGAAAGCAGGGCGGATGGGATAAACTGGAAGATTGAGATTTGACATATATACACTATTGATACTCTGTATAAATAGATAACTAATGAAAACCTGTGGATAGCACAGGAAACTATTCAGTGCTCTGTGGTGATCAAAACAGGAAGAAAATCCAAAAAAGATGGGATATAGGTATACATATAGCTGATTCACTTTGCTATACAGAAGAAATGAACACACCATTGTAAAGCAACTATACTCCAATAAAATTTTTCTTTAAATTTATTTCTTAAAGGGAGACTAGTTTTTCAGATTACACATTTTCTTTTCTTTTCTCAAAGAGCAAAGTTTATGTCACTTTGTTTCCATAACTCCATGTGAAATTCAGAAATAACTTATTAAGATATACAAAATCCATATCTACACGTGATCCTATTGGGATTTTGTTTGAAAATACTTGGAATTTATTGACTAATCGTAAGAAATTTTATCTTTACGGTACTGTGTTTTTCATTCATAAATATGATAAATGAACAAATGAAATGTGTAGGTTTGTTTATGCACACATGTTTATGCCTGTTGTGAGTTAAATTGTGTCTCCCCAAAAGACATTTTGAAGTTCTACCCTTTGCTACCTGAGAGTGGGGACTTATTTGGAAATAAGACTTTTGTAGATCTAAGTAAGTTGAAATGGAAGTTATCAGGGTGGGCCCTAAGCCAACATGACTGGTGTCCCTATAAGAAGAGGAAAGTGCCATATGAAGACAGAGACACAGAGGAAGAAGGCCATGTGGCAACAGAGGCAGAGGCCAGAGTGATGTGGCTGCAAGCCAAGGGCGGCCAAGGATGGCTGGTCACCACCAGATGCAAAGAAGCAGCAAGGAAGGATTCTGGTGAGAGTCTCAGAGGGAGCGTGGCCCTGCTGACAAGTTGATTTCAGACTTCCAGGCTCCAGAACTGTGAGAGAATAAATTGCATCTTAAGACATACAGCTTGTAGTTCTTTGTTATGGCAGCCCCAGGAAACTAATGGGGCCTCCCAGGTGGCTCAGGGGTAAAGAGTCCACCTGCCAATGCAGGAGATGCAGGTTTAATCCTGATTCAGGAAGATCCCCTGGGGAAGGGAATGGCAACCCACTCCAGTACTCCTGCCTGGAAAATCTCATTGACAGAGGAGCCTGGTGGGCTACAGTCCATGGGGTCACAAAGAGTGGGACAGGACTAAGGGACTGAGCATGCATGTAGGAGACTAACACGGTGCCTTTCTAAATAGCTGTATAATTTTCCTCTATAAAGGACTTGCTTGCCTTTTATTAAGTTTATTTCTAAGTACTTAATGGATTTTTATTGTGATTCTGAATAGCGAGTGAGTGAAAGTCGCTCAGTTATGTCCAACTCTTTGCAACCCCATGGACTGTAGCTTGCCAGGCCCCTCTGTCCATGGAATTCTTCAGGCAAGAATACTGGAGCGGGTAGACTTTCCCTTCTTCAGGGGATCTTTCCAACCCAGGGATTGAACCCAAGTCTCCAGCATTGCGAGCAGATTCTTTACCATCTGAGCCACCAGGGAAGCCCAAGAATGCTGGAATGGGTAGCCTATCCCTTCCCCAGGGATCTTCCTGACCCAGGAATCAAACTGGGGTCTTCTGCATTCCAGGCAGATTCTTTAGCAGATGAGCTATCAGGGAAGCTATCTTCTCTTAAAATTTTATTTTCTAATTGTATCCAGATTATATATCAGAATGTGATAACTCTTTGTATTTTGAATTTTATCCAGCAGTCTTGCCAAACTCTTCTGTTTGTAGAGTTTCATATATTTTCTTTTGCTAACGAACACATAGTATGCAAATAATGATCATTTGTTTCTGGTTTCCCACCTCTTGTGTTTTTTTATTATTCTTTCCTGTCTTATTGCATTCACTTGGAGCCCCAGTTTAAGGCTGAATAGGATCTGTGATGTCAGGCATACTTGTCTTACTCCTGTTGTTAAAGGTTCAGCTCTGATGTTTTGTCATGTCTCATTATAATGTTTGCTGTAGGTTTTTGGCAGATAAGGGAAAAAACTTCCTTTCTCTTAGGGAAGTTACCTTCAATTTAGTTTGCTAAGTGTATGTATAATGAAGTGGGTGAGGTGTTGCATATGCTAAAAATAAACTTGTTTTACCTGGCTTAATTCAGTTTTCCCTCTATACTTGGACTTAAATGTCATTTCTTCTTTGAAGGCTTCCCTGTTGCCTATATACTAGTTGTTGTTTAGTCGCTAAATTTCTTCCGACTCTTTTATGACCCCATGGACTGTAGCCCACCAGGCTTCTCTGTCTCCATGGGATTTCCTAGGCAAGAATACTGGAGTGAGTTGCCATTTCCTTCTCCAGGGGATCTTCCTGATCCAGGGGTTGAACCCGAATCTCCTGCATTCCAGATCGATCTTTACTGCTGAGCCACCAAGGAAGCCCATATACTAATTAGGAATCTCCAACAATGTGTTCCATCATATCTTGTGTTTTTTTCTCTTTTAAATGCCTAACTTTATTAAACTTGCTTGTGTAATTGTTTCTGCCTTCATGAGAACAGGGACACTGCGTTCTGCTTCACTATTTTATCCTCCATGTCTAATCCAGGACCCAGACTGTTAGTCTCTTCAAAATGACACCTGAAAGAATGAGTAAATGAATGAAACAAAAAGAGAGCAAGAAACTGTAAAATTGAACAAAGCAGAATTAGCTGTCAAAACACTCACCCAAAGATTTGTGTAGGGTTTATGTTGATAAAGTTACAGATGTCCAATAAGAGAGAACATTGAATGGAGATTTGCTTTCTACATTTCTGGATGGGAAAACTCCAACATTCTGGGTTTATTATGTGACATTGGCATTTCAAAGGGAAATAGCTAGTGCTAGGAAAGTGAGGAAAAAAATAAAGTTAGATCCTCATGTAAGACTTCAATAAATTTCAGATGGTTTAAACATTTAAATGTAGAAAATAAACCAAAAAATGTACTAGAAGAAAATGTACATTTACATATGTTGGGGACATGGTTTTCCACCAAAGGTAGAAACTACAGAGGAAATAACAGAGAAATTGTGCATATAAAAATGAAAAACTTACATAATTTAAAACACTAAAAAGCAATTTACTGATAAAGGCAAACTGATAATTTAATAATTGAAAATATATGAAAAAAAAAGAATATATGAAAGATGAAAAATCTGATATCCTTACTACATTAGAGGCTTTTATCATTAAGTGATTAAAATTATTTATTAAAATGATTTATCATTTTAATCAGTAAGAAATAGCAACTAGGCAATGAAAGCGAAAGTGTTGGCTGCTCAGTTGTGTCTGACTCCTTGCAACCCCTGCCAGGCTCCTCTGTCCTTGGACTTCTCCAGGGAAGAATACTGGAGTGGGTTGCCATTCCCTTCTCCGGGGTATCTTCCTGACCGAGGGATTGAATCTGGGTCTCCTGCATTGCAGGTAGATTCTTTACCACTGAGCCTCCAGGGAAGCCCAATAGAAAACTTATAAAAACAAACACCTTCACAAAAGTGTGCTCAGACTCAACATGAACATGCGTGGGGCTACAAGCATGTCCCACTGGATGGAGTTCTTGGTTATTCTGCTGGATCTGGGGAAGAGGGGGTGGGGAAGGATGCTGGTATTGATCTTGGAGAGATACAACACAAAGTACAGGAGAGAACACAGAGAAACAATTTACTGCTAGGCAGAAATACACACCCAGAGAGAAAGGGTCTGGACATCCTTTCTAATGAGGAGGAGCGCAGTAAGTCTGAAGCTAAGCAGAAATACACACCTGGAGAGGAGTGCACGCCTCCGGAATGGGGAAGTGCAGTAAAGGGATGAGAGATATGATTTAAATCACTTATATGGGCTTCCCTGGTGGCTCAGATGGTAAAGAATCTGCCTACAATGCAGGAGACCTGGGTTTGATCTCCTGGAGAAGGAAATGACAACCCACTCCGGCATTCTTGCCTGAAGAATTCCATGGACGGGAGGAGCTTGGTGGGCTACTGTCTGTGGGGTTGCAAAGAGTCGGACACGACTGAGCAACTTTCACTCACTCACAAATCACTGATACAGGATAGTCCTTCTGGGCCTTTGTGTATCTTTGGCCAGTTATCTTGTTTGTTTCTTCACACGTGACTTTTCCTTCGACCCTTCCCATGATACATGCACAACATTTCTGCTAAGATGAATCCCACTGCAGAGGCCTGTGGATGTACGTCCACGCTTATTATGGGGTGGTAACCCTGCCCTTTTGATCTCTGAGGCGCCTTCCTGTGCATAGACAGACAGGGAAGTCTTCCTTGACCTCAGGAGCGGTCATCTTATCTCTTTACTTTAGCAAAGCTCAGCTTCTACCACTAAAGCTAATCCTAGGAGTGTCCTAGGTGTGTCTGGGTGAGAACAAAACATTAATTTTACTCCACTTGGCAAACATCAGCTGTCTAGCCCAGGGGCCCATCTATCTGCTACCTCAGTATGACTCCAGGGAGCACGCTGGTCATTATGGCTATACTTCTCATTTTCTTCCCTATGTCATCTGAACTTTCCCCACTGCTTACTTGATGCAGTGGTCAGAGGACCAGGGCTGCAATGACAGGGGTGAGACGTAGCGATGATTCATAAGCAAAGAACTGTAACTAGGTTTTTAACCGTATGTCAGACAGAATTTCTAAGGGCCTGATAAGGCAGGCTGTGCCTTCACCCAACCCAGCAAAATTGAAATTAATAGTAAGTGTAGCTATACTAGGGCTTCCCAGGTGGCGCTAGTGGCAAAGAACCCGTCTGCCAATGCAGGGGACATAAGAGATGAGGGTTCGATCCCTGGGTTGGGAAGATCCCCTGCAGGGGGGCATGGCAACCCACTCCAGTTTTCTTGCCTGGAGAATCCCATGGACAGAGGAGTCTGGCGGGTTGCAAAGAGTCAGACATGACTGAAGCGACTTAGCATATAGGCACGTAGCTATACTGTCTGGGGAGAAAGACAGCCTGCTAGCTCTGTGCCTGTGTAACTATCACTTATCTGAACAGAAGTGGAATTGAGAGAGGCACTTGCTAGACCAGTATTGCTGCCTTCAATCCAGACCAGCACAGTGGCTGAAACTACAGTCGCTTCCAAAGGTGGAAAAGTTTGGGTAAAAATGGAAAAATAAAAGGAAAGAAAAAAGTAGCTGAGTAAAGAGAATGAGTGTGTAGGTTATATAATGAAGGAAATCTAGTATTACATGAACACCTCCAATGGCGGAGGGCAAGAGATGCTATTGTCTCTTAGCCTGATGATACCAGATGCCTGAAAGGCTGAAGCCATATATTGCCGACACCATTTGTGCTTTTGGAACGTGATGGAACGTGATAAGATTGAAAGGAAGCTTGGAAACCTGAGCGGGCTGGTCCTGGGAGGCTTTTTCACACCATTTGATGACTGTTATTAATGACAGAGTGGGATTCTAGTAATGTGTCCATATTTTTTTACCTTTATGACTATTTACTAGAAGGGATCCTTGCTAGAAAACCATGGGATGGACTGAGATACTGTGAGTCATAAAAGAAATATAAGGGACTTCCTTGGCTGTTCAGTGGTTGATACCTCACCTTCCAATGCAGGTGGCTCAGGTTCAAGCCTTGGTCGGGGAGATAAGAACCCACATACCTTTCGGTCAAAAAACCAAAACATAAAACGGAAGCAATACTGTAACAAATTCAAATAAAGATTTTTTAAAAAGGTCCACATCAAAAAAATCTTTTAAAAAATGTATTTAATTCCCACCCTGGTTCCAGACACAGAGCTCCTAAAATCCTTGGAATTTTCATGACAATATCAAACAATAAAGTTGTCATTTGTTGTGTTAGTGAGGTGACTTTTGGAAAGGCCTTAGGTAGCCGAAGGATGGAGCCTGGTTGCCAGGGGAACAAACCACGTGCACATAGCATTGGAACTTTCAGTCCCTGACGCACCCTCCCAACCCTTCCAGCCTCCAGGGGGTAGGAGGGAGAGGAACTGGAGGTTGAATCAATCGCCAATGGCCAATGACTTAATCAGTCCAGACTTTAGTAAAGCACTGTGGCTGCTTAGGTGCTAAGCTGTGTCCAACACTTTGTGACCCCAGGGACTGTGGCCTTCCAGGCTCCTCGGTCCATAAGCCTTCATAAAAACTCAAAAAGGCCAGTCTGGAGAGCTTCCAGGTTGGTGAACCTGGGAAGAATGCAACACTCAGAGAGCAGGGAAGCTTGGTGCTCTTGCCCCTGGTCTTGCCCTGAGCATCTCTTCACTTGGCTGTTCCTCATTGTAAGACTGTATCCTAATAAACTGGTAACCTAGTCAGTAAAATGTTTGTCTGAGTTCTGTGAGCCTTTTAATTGAACCTGAGGAGAGGGTCTTTGGGAACCTCTGACTTATAGCCAGTGGGTCAGAAGCACTGGCAACAACCTGAATTTGTGATTGGCATCTGCAGTGGGGTAGGTCTTGTGGGGCTAAGCCCTTCACCTGTGGAATCTGATGGCATCTCCAGGAAGATGGTCCCAGAATTAGTTGAGTTACAGGGCACCCAGCTGGTGTCACAAGAATTTCCTGTTAATGTGGGGACTGCCCCCCACGCCCCTCCCTCTCAGAAAAACTTACACACATTGGAATTGGTACAAGGACCTATCTACAAACCATAAAGACTTAGCTTGGGTTAACACAATAAAGTACCACAGAAGGGAATGGTAAGGGAACTTCTTACAGTTCTGGGGGCTAGAAGTCTGAGATCTGGGTGCCAGCATGGTCAGGTTCTAGTGAGGACTGTCTTCCTGGCTTGCATAAGGTCTCCTTCTTCTTGTGTCCTCAGATGGTGGGGAGTTTACATGTGTGAACGAACTGAGAGGTATTGTCTGACTTCTTACGAGGCCACACGCATGCATGCTAAGTCACTTTGGTCATGTCTGACTCTTTGCAACCCCATGGACTGTAATCTGCCGGCTCTTCTGTCCATGGGATTCTCCAGGCAAGGATAGTAGAGCCCATTGCCATGCCCTCCTCCAGGGGATCCTCCCGACCCTGGGATCGAACCTGCATCTCTTAATTCTCCTGCACTGGCAAACGGGTTCTTTACCACCAGTGCCATCTGGGAAGCCACACAATCCTATCCAGTTAGGGTTCCACCAGTATGACCGTGTTTTAACCTTACTTCCTAAAGACTTGTCTCTGGATATAGCCACATTGAGGGTTAGGGCTACAACATATAAATTTGGGGGCAACACAATTCAAACCCCAGCAATAAATTTATCATTTCAGTTCTTCCTTACTTGACTCTCTTGCTCTTCTTCTAGCTTCTTGAGTTGAACACGTAGCTCATTTCCTTTTAATCTTTCTTCTTTTTGGATAAGTATATTGAAGATATAATCTTTCTTATAAGTATTGCTGAATTCCATCCACCAGATTTTGTCATGTAACACTTTCAGCTCTAAGTAGTTCCTGATTTCCCATGGGAGATCCTTTTCAATGCAAGGTCTTATAAGTCTGTAGCTATTATTATGATTTTTTAATCTTTTGCTTTTTTTTTTACAAGAATATAATGCTCCTTTTTGGCACTATGTTGCTTTTGGCTGTAGCTTGACCTCTGGATTTCTACAGGTATACTTTTTGTTGACAGGTAAAAGGCAAAATGGGGAAATATATTTTCTGTATATGAGGCAAAGCTTCCATTTACACTGCTGGACAGTGTAGGCTTCTAATCTGTCACTCATCCACCTCTGTGAAAGGGAATTTTAATATTGGCTTGTGGAAGTCATTTTGGTCAACAGCAGAGAATATTTATAATATGTATGTTTTCATCAGTCAGATAGTCCAGGCTGTATTGTATTCACAACCAACCCCCAAGTCCCAGGAGCTGAAAACAGGCAAGGTTTATATTTCATTCATGCTACAAGTGATCATGCTATGGTTTTTCCAGTAGTCACATATGGATGCGAGAGTTGGGCAATAAAAAAGGCTGAGTGCTGAAGAACTGATGCTTTTGAATTGTGGTGCTAGAGAAGACTCCTGAGAGTTCCTTGGACTGCAAGGAGATCAAACCAGTCAATCCTACAGAAAATCAACCCTGAATACTCATTGGAAGGACTGATGCTGAAGCTCCAATACTCTGACCATGTGATGCGAAGAGCTGACTCATTGGAAAAGACCCTGATGCTGGGAAAGACTGAAGGCAAAAGGATGAGGGGGGTGGCAGAGGATGAGATGGTGAGATCGCATCACCGACTCAGTAGTCAGGAATGTGAGCAAACTCCGGGAGATACTGCGGGACAAAGGGAATTAGGAGTGCTGCAGTCGATGGGACTCCAGAGAGCAGGACGTGACGTGGTGATTGAGGAACACGTGATTAGGGGCTGGGTCTTCCCTGTCTTTGCTCAGTGTGGAGGACTGAGCAGGTGGTGGCGAAGAGGGGCTCAAGCCCCCCCCCTGCACAGTTGCCAGGCAGGAAAATCACTCCCACCCGGAAATCTCCCACTGGCTGCCAAAGCTTCTCCCCGAAGAGGCTGTCTCACTTCCTCTTGTTTCATTAGCCAGCGTGGCACACAGTCACACCTGACTTCAAGAGGCTGAGAAAACACACCCCTCCCGGGGCCCACAGAGAACCAATATTTGATAAATGGAAGTGATGGCAACCATACTCTTATCCACTCCATTTATTGTCTTTTCAGAGCTGACTGTTGCATTTTGTTTGTTGTTGATGTTTTAAAAATTCCCTCGGTGAGTTATATATCCTTCTGGTTAATTTCTTTAATTTTTCTTTTATTTAAAAAAAAAAAAACCAAACCAAAGTTGGCCAGAGTTAGTTTCTATTGCTTATAAAAGCCCAAAAAACTATCCAAAGCACTGGATCTGGCATTCCCAAGGCAGCTGAGCAGCTTAAGAAAGTGAACTTCAGCTGACACATTCAGCTGAATTTGAAGGAAGGGTGTGCACGCGGAGAAAAACGTGTTTTGAAAGGATATGCGCACACCAGTGTTCTCTGCAACGATGTTTACAAGAGCCAAGACAAGTGAAAGTCGCTCGGTCATGTTCGACTCTTTGCGACCCCATGGACTAAACAGTCCACAGAATTCTCCAGCGAGAATACTGGAGTGGATAGCCTTTCCCTTCTCCAGGGGATCTTCCCAACCCAGGGATCAAAGTCAGGCCTCCCACACTGCAGGCGGATTCTTTACCAGCTGAGCCACCAGGGAAACTCAAGACAGGGAAGCCACCTAAATGTCCAAGAGATGAATGGATAAAGAAAATGTGGTACATATATACAATCAAATATCACTCAGCCATTAAAAAGAATGAAATAATGCCATTTACAGCAACATGGATAGGCCTAGAGATTGTCATTCTAAATGAAGTTAAGTCAGACAGAGAAAGACAAATATCATATGATATTGCTTATATGCAGAATCTAAAAAAATGATATAAATGAACTTATTTACAAAACAGAAGCAGGTTCACAGACTTAGAAAACAAATTTATGGTTACTGAGGGGAAGGGTGAGGGGGGATAGATTGGGAGTTTAGGATTGACATGTACCCACTGCTGTATTTAAAATAGATAACCAACAAGGACTGGCTATATAGCACAGGGAACTCTGCTTAATACTTTGTAACAACCTAAATGGGAAACATTTTGAAAAAGAATAAAGTGAAGTCACTTAGTCCTGTCCACTCTTTGTGACCCTAAGGGCTATATATAGTCTTGTTGGTTCCTCCATCCATAGGATTTCCCAGGCAAGAATACTGGAGTGGGTTGCCATTTCCTTCTCCAGGGGATTGTCCCGGCCCAGGGATTGAACCCCAGTCTCCCGCATTGTGGGCAGACTCTTTACCGTCTGAGCCACCAGGGAAGCCTATAGATACATGTATATGTATAACTGAATCACTTTGTTGTACATCTGAAACTAACACAACATTGTTAATCAACTATGCTCCTAATTTAAAATAAAAATAAAAAAAGAAAAGGTACACACATTTTTCAAGAATAAGGTTTTAATAGGAAAAGAAGCCTGACATGGATGAGCCAATATTTAGATCCAAATGATTATTGGTAGTTACCACATGTCAGGCTGGGAGCCAGGTATTTTTGCATATGTTCTATAAGTCATTTTGATTCTCTATAAAAACCATTTGGAGTGAGTCTAATTGTCCATAATTTATATATATGCTGAAAATGGGGCTCATGGAGGTGAATGACCTGTCCGAGAGTCACTTAGCTAGCAAATGACAGCTTTAACTCTATTGTCCGATCACATAGAGATGAAACAAGGATTCAGTGTGCATGTCTGAATGGTAGGTGCTGTTTGGTTTGGCAATGAATGTGAGATATGTAAAAGGTGGAAGGGCACTCTGAGTGCAAAGGTTAAGAGGTTGGAATTTACTAGTCTGGGAGGCAGAGGAGGGGTTCACAGATCAGCAGAGCTCTGTCTCAGAAACACTGTTGCCTAAGATGGATAGAAACAGGCTCCTGAGGCTCACAGGAGGCCTGGAGAGCAGTTGGAGGAATATCGCAAACACTTGGATAGGCCTGAATGAGCATGGGTGTTGGCAGTGGAAACAACAACAACAACAACAAAAAAAATTCTATCTGGTCTCCAGATCCACTGGGAATTGCTGAATGCAGGCTGAGTTCTCCCTATGTAGATAGCTTCTGCTTTTTATCGCAGGTTTTTCAAGAACTCACTCTCAGAAAAGCTGGATCAAGACTAGAAAAAAAAAAAATAGCTGCCTAAGTGAGGAACCTACAAACCTCTGCTGTCCCCCAAATCAGCTCCTCCCATCCACTGGGGGACCTGTCGTCTTACTAGTGGGCTCTCTTCTTTCAAGAGTCTTTCATTAAAATGTGACAATGTGGGTACAAGAGGGAAAAGGGATCCCAGGAAATTTCCTTATTAGCATCATCCAGGCAAGTAACATAAATGTAGAGTGGCAATCTGGGTGCCTCATGAAGAAGAGGGCATACATGCCCCACCTATAGGGGGATTCTCAGCTCTGGCTGAGGGACCCAAAACTGCTGGATCTGCTATTTCAACAGAAACCACATGTCCAGATTTTGTGGGGTGGAAGGCCGTTTATGCTTAAATATTGTAGCTAGTTGAAATTCCTTCACATCACTGTGCTGGCCACGGGTTCAGCTTTGTTGGTCACCAGTGTGATACCTCTGAGTTAAATTTTAACATCGTTTTATCAAAACCTTTCCGAACGAGAAAGCACATGTTGAGCAAAAGTAGATGCCTAGCAGGTTCATTTGCATTGCTGAGAGCAGATGGAAAAGTTTGGGAATGTGTGTTACAGGGTGGCCCTGGACCACATGCTGAGCATCCCTTTCAAGGTTGGTATCTGGGCCTTGGAAGGGAGATGGAGGCACAGCAGCAGCAATATTTGCTGCCACGGGGGCCTTGGAGTGGGAAGAGGGATGGATCAAGCCTGTGGTTTCTCCTAGCTCTAGCTGGCTTCTTCCCATTAACATTACAGTAATACAGTCCTGTGGTGTTTGAAAAAAGCATCAGTAGTTACACGGAATGATTTATAGGACACCAGACTCTGCATTTCAGAGGTCTCACGTGTACCATAAAAATATATATATATTATAAAGGAATAATCTTTATCTGAACTAAAGCTGTAGTGAAGGAAACTCGTGTCCAGCTGAGAGCAGCAGTGAGCTTTTGTTCACTCAGGGAAAAGTCCGCGTTCCTCGTCTTATTTGATTAACATTTTCTTCCCCTCTCTGGTACTAGGTATCTAGTTAATATTTAGACACTATGTACATTTTCTTTCAACTGTTGTTCCTATTATGTGATCAAACAAAAACTGGAGATGTCAACCAGATCAGCCGCCAGGTGAAAACAGACAGACCTGGCAGGCACCCAGCTGTGGCTGGCAGGGTGAATGGGATCCCGAGAGCTGGCCCCGTGGGAGATCCTGTTCGCGGGTGTGTGCGGGGCCAAACCCTGTCCCCAGGACGCAGAGTTCTCTAGAGCTGCTCCATTAATGACTCTGCCCCATCTTCCCTTTGCAGACTGATTTCCCCCACCTCCGAGAAGCAAGTCTAGTTTCGAATCTTCCAAAGCCTTTGGATGTTTACCATTACCTCCCCAGGAGAGGGACGTGAGGGGTGGAAATTTCGCTGAAAAGAATATACTTAAAAAAAAAATACAATGAAGCGATGCACAGATACCCTGCAATCCAACTTGCCTCTGCTTATAAGGTGTTTAGAGCGATGATGGTCGCAATCTATTTCAGTCTAGGGAAAATCTAACTCCTTTAGTGGCAACGCCTCCAAGGGGCGCAGGTGTACCTGTGGTTAAGGGTGTGGATGAGGGAACAGCCTCATCTTTTGGAGCAGAATGCGCAGTCACCCGGTGGCGGGGACGGAGGCGAAAGCTCTGGGGGTAGAGAAAGCTGGGGGTTTGTGTCAACGCTCCACCCGTCAGGAGCTTCAAGATAAGATAGGGAGGAAGGAAAGATGGAAGTTGGAATGAGAGAGCTGTTATGGAGAGGAAACCACTCCTGGACCAAAGGCAGGAGGATATCCAGGGTGAGAGAAGGGCGGGTCGGGGGATGGGCGGAGTTGACTTGGAGTCCCAGTGGAAAAGGGGCAGCGAGAGGTCGCTGCCCTCGGGCCCCCCAGCTCGCCGGTGAGTAGCAGCGGCGGCGGGCGTCCGGCTCTACGTCCCTCAAAAGTACCGGGAGAGGAATGGAGGACCGGGCGTCCCGGGCTCCCAGGGGAGGGGAAGCACGCGGGGCGGGGCGGGGAACACCTCCAGCGAGTGCGTGCGGCGCGCGGGGTTGGGGGCGCGATCTCCGCTTCCCGGGGTGCCCCAGCCCGAGCGCACGCCCCCGCGCCCGCGCCCCCCCTCCGCAGGCGCGCGCGAGGCGCACTCCCCCTTCCCTCGGCGGCGCGGGGCGCGCACCCGGCCCCCTCCGCGTCTCTCCGCTCTCCCGGCAGAAAGTTAGCAGCGGGGAAGGAACTCGGGGCTGCCACAGCGCGCGGCGGCGGCGGCAGAAGCTGGAGCGGGAGCCGCGGCGGAGCCGGGGAAGCGGGGGCGCTGCAGACGGAGCAGGTGCATCCGGCGGGTCCGCGCGCCCCCCTCGGTCCCCTTGCCAGAGGCTGAGGGGGGTGGTGGGGGGCCCCCCGGACGCCGCGGGGAGAGCGGGGAGGGGGGGCCATGCGGCCGGGCTCCCCCCCGGCGCAGCGGGACAGCGGCCAGGGCCGGGGGCGCAGCGGCGTCGCTTCATGCAGCCGGGGCGGCTGGGCAGCGGCGGCGGCGGCGGCGGCGGCGGCGGGGGCGGCGGCTGAAACCATGTCCGGGCAGCGCCGGGGGCCGCCGCCGCCGCCGCCGCCGCCGCGAGCCGGGAGCCGCGATGGCCCCGTGGCCCGCACCTCCTCCGCCTCCGCCTCCGCCTCCATCTCTCGCCGCGCCGCCGCCGCCCGGCGTCTCGGCTAAGGGCCCGCCGGCGCGCAAGCTGCTCTTCATGTGCACGTTGTCACTGTCCGTCACCTACCTGTGCTACAGTCTCCTGGGCGGCTCGGGCTCCTTGCAATTCCCCTTGGCGCT
Organism: Cervus elaphus; assembly: GCF_910594005.1. Taxonomy (NCBI): domain Eukaryota; kingdom Metazoa; phylum Chordata; class Mammalia; order Artiodactyla; family Cervidae; genus Cervus; species Cervus elaphus. Next base: position 37,267,430 of record NC_057824.1, read on the forward strand.
GCAGGAGCCGCCGGGCGCCGCCGAGCCCCCGCCACCCTCGCTGCCGCCTCCCCCCGTGCGCCTCGGCGCCCCCTCGCAGCCGCCCGCGCCGCCGCCGCCGCCGCCGGACAACGCGAGCCGTGGGGAGCCGCCCGAGACCCCCAGGCAGCCCGCCGCCCCCGGGGCCGACGGCTGGGGGCTGGCGAGCGGCAGCGGGGGCGCCCGGGACGCCTGGCTCCGGACCCCGCTGACCCCCGGCGAGATGGGCACGGCGCAGAGCGCGCTGCTGGAGAGGGAAGCGCCGGAGTCCAGCACCACGGACGAGGAGCTCGCAGGCCGGAGGGCGGCCAACGGGAGCAGCAACGCCGTCAGCACCCCCGACTACGGCGAGAAGAAGCTGCCCCAGGCGCTGATCATCGGGGTCAAGAAAGGAGGGACCCGCGCGCTGCTGGAGGCAATCCGAGTGCACCCGGACGTGCGGGCGGTGGGCGTAGAGCCGCACTTCTTTGACAGAAACTACGAGAAGGGGCTGGAGTGGTACAGGTAGGACCCCGGGCTCGGCGGATGGGATGGGCGCGTGGGGGCAGACCCACGCGGGAAACAGCCGCTCCCCCTGCCCTTGGGGATCCGGGCAGCGTTCCGAGAGCCCTGAGCCCCGCGAGGGCTCTGCGCACCCTGGCGGGGCAGCTCTGGGGGAACGTGGAGAGGGCTAGAGGCTCGCCAGGGATCACTTTATTCCAGGGCGAGGAGAGAGGGGTCCCCCCTGCTCTGCCTGCCTCAGACTCCTCGTCCAGGGAGCTGTTTTCGGAATCTGCCTAGTTCCAAGTCTGGGAATCCCCAGCCCTGGTGTCCGCGGGGTGTTTCCTAACCTAGGCTCTTGCGGGGCGGTGCGCGTCTGTGTTGGGGACCCCGAGGAATGGAGCTGGACAAGCTGGATTGACTAAAGGGCTTTGGGATTTCCTGGAATCTCTCAAGATCGCCCTCAAACGCATTTGCGTGGCTGGAATCCAACTTCAGTATTTTCAGTTTAGAGCAGAATGAACCGGGAACAGTTAAAAAGATGATGCTGGCGAGTTTGGATGCCCCCACCTCCAGAACTTTCCGTCCCTCTTGGGCTGCTTGAACCCCGGGTTGATTTTGCATCAGGAGCGTCTGTGTCTACATGACAGTTGATTCCCTAGGAGTTTTCATACCCTGCACCTGCGCCTTTCTAACCCGTGCCTCATTGCAACAGATTGGAGCTTGTGTCTAGTGAGTTGTTTGTTCATCTCCCTCTTTTTCCACCTTCTGCCAGCAGCGAGGGAAAGGGAGAAGTAGTAAGATAAGTGCAGGTAAAATAAATTAATCGACCAGCGTTCTCCCCTGCCCTTCCCCTCTTTCCTTTTTTTTTTTTTTCTTTTTTATCACTCTGGAAAACAGATCTGGGTGGCTGGCTGCATCTCGGTTGCATCTCAGTAATTAATTGCAATTGTCAACCAGAAACACAGGCTTTGTCAGCTAAAGTGATGTTATCATCTTAACAGAGCCAGTAGGTAAAATAAGGATTGTTTCCTGACAGGTCGCCTTCTTGTAGAAGAGACGTGCTTTTAAAGTTTAAATTACAGGCTGGGGAAGTTTTAGAAATAACTTAACTTTGGAAATATATAATAAATGTGTGTATTGTGATTAATTTCTTCCCCTTTTAAAAATATGCCTTATGCTTTCAGCTTGAGAGAAGTACACTTAGGCATAAACATTCCAGCACATTAAACTGAAACAGCAAATGTGTCTGTTCATGTCTTGTCTGTTTCAACAGAGAGAACTAATTGCAATATTTTAGGAGGCTTCAAACAGTCCCTTTCTATCAAAACATAAAACAGCAAATGCCTAATTTAACTGGAAAATCAGTATTTATAACATCACAAGCCATGGCTTCCAGTTTGCAATTATAATTAAAAAGGTGTTAGGATGATTAATGCAACAACAGCGAAATTAAAAAAAATGGGGTATGATGTCTGGGAAGGTTTCAGTTGTTTAATTTTTGGTTGTAGGAATGTTCAGGTTTCTGCTGTGGGATAACTGTGGCTCTAAGGGGGGTAACCATGGCTTTTTCCAATTCTAATTTTAAAGCTGTATATTGTGTGAGAAGTGTCAAATGCCCTTTGGGGGAGAGGGAGGCATAAAGATCAAATCTTTCCAACATGTGTTTGGGTTGCTCTGTGGCAGCTGGAAATGGAGAAGGAGGTGTTTTATTCAGATGACTTAAAATAAAGTTGATGAAGGGTGTAATGTGGACTGCATGTCAGGAGGTCCCATTGTAGGGTCGGGAGCATTCTCTGAATGAAAAGATAGATGATGCTGACAGATGCCACGTTCTTTTACACTGCAGCTGGGAAAAGGAAGTGTGTAAATTGCCTTGCTCATAGGACATGGCTGTTGAAGATCTTATTCCAACATGTGGTACCCTCAGCCATCACGTGTGGTCTTTGGGACTTAGCATCCCATAGGACTAAGAGATGCAAATGGAACTAGGTTCACTCGAGTCTCACTTAAGAGGACCATGTGATATCTCTGTATCTTCCATCTGCTGCCCCAGCATCAGACCCAGGGTAAGTCCTTATTACACTTAGTGATGCTGATTGGAGTTACTGCAGGGGAATCTATCTAATGTCGAGGAGTCATTTTCCACCCAAATCTGGATGTTGAGACGACTCCCAGAAACCTTTCGGATCCTAGGATAGCTCTCCAGCCTTAACAGATTCAGCAGTGCTTTGGGGGCGTTTTAGGGATTTCTGTTGACTCCATCTCTTTAGCTCCCTCCTCTCTTCACAGGCTTCCCAGGTGGCTCAGTGGTAAAGAATCCACCTGGCAATGTGGGAGATGCGGGTTCGGTCTCTGGGTTGGGAAGATCTCTTGGAGGAGGAAATGACAACTCACTCCAGTATTCTTGCCTGAAAAATTCCGTGGACAGAGGAGCCAGGCAGGCTACAGTCCATGGGGCTGCGAAGAGTTGGACCCAGCTGAGTACACACACACACACTCACACTCACTCTCTCCCTCCCATGTAGGAAGAGGGGATGGCATCCTCACCATGTCGCAGAAGGGAAGCAGTGGCATTGATTCACACCAGTAACAGAAACCCTTCTTCCTGGTTCCCTGGTTCCAGTCTTTTAAATGGTAGCATCTCTACTTAAATGTTTATAGTACCTCCCTGTTAAATGGTTATAGTATGCTATGTGTTTTATCTGAAATCTTACTCTACTGTTTGCCTGGTTGGAGAGTCACAGGTTAATTAAAGGTTTTGATCCCCTCTTCCCATTATTTGTTTTTCTCTTCTTTTCAACGTGCTTCCCAGTAGCCTACTGATTCGGCAAGTGATTCTGGTGGTTGTGATGTCAGCGAGAGGGAGAGCAAGAAGAAACTGGGGCTGCTCTCGGCAGAGCTGGCGAGAGTTTCCTCGCATTTAACTAAGCAGTCCGGGTTTTATTTCCTCTGTGTCACTCCGGTTATGTCTAAATCCGGGTTTTGCTTTCGCCTATGCTGTGGATCTACTGTGATTTAAAAACACGTTTGAGATTAGAACGTGTGCATCAGATTTGCAGGGCAAGATAGGCTGATGGATTAGGATGTGTGTTAAAGCTACGGAACAGCAAGCCTCACTTGGTGGATTGACACAGGCCAGTGATTAATAAATGTGGGTAGATAACACCCCCCCCCCCCAAAGTAAAAGGACAAAGCCACAATATGCTTTTCAATACGAGCTGATACACGCTGTCTGGGCAGACACCTTACAGTCCTCTAAGGCATGGAGCCATGTGGCAAGCCAAGTGGCTGCTGCCATGGCAGAACTCCTCAAAGTGACAGAGATGAGTGAGCCGTGGTCTGTCTTGTGGATTACAGACCATCCAGGGAACATGACTTCTTGGCTTTGGAAGCCTCTCAGCTGTAGGGCAATGGGAAGTGACCCTCCCTGGGGTCAAGATGTTTTCACTGCCGGCAGTTACGACACACGTCCTGTTGGCTGGAGGGAAATAGCCCGGGGAAGCAGGATCAGTAGTTTTGCTTGTGTTACCGAAAGGAGTGTAACCCTCAGCATCGTTCAGATGAGGTGTCTAGAGAGAGAAGGAAGGAGGGCCGTGTAAGGCTCTGGCGTGTATTGAACATGTGTTATCATGGCAGTTCACGCTTTATAGACGTGTAATCACATCTAGGTGGCATGATGAGGCTGTGAGCAAAAGAGGAGCTTTTCTGCTTTACAGTTGGCCCTCAAAGGGGAAAACAACTTGCTCGAGGTTGCTTAGCCGTTCAGGGGTTGAGCTGAGATTTGAAGCCGCAGTTTGTCCAAAGGCTGGTATGCAGAGTGCTAGCAAAATCTTTTCCTTCCTTCCTTCTTTCATTCAGCAAACATTGAATGATACTTACCCTGTTTCCAGTACTGTTTTAGGTGTTGGGGATACAACGGTGAACAAGACAGATGAAGCACCTCTTCTCCTGGAACTGACATTTTAGTGGGGGTGGGAGAAAGGGGAGACAGCGAACAAACAGGTCTTTCTGCTTACTCTTTTAGTGTGGTTACTGGAAAATTTGAAATTACGTATGTGACTCCTGTTATATTTATTTCCATTTGGGCAGTGTTCCTGTAGAGCTGCGCTGTTTAAACTTTAAATGCACACAAGTCACCTGGGGGTATTGTTAACATGCAGGCTCTGATTCGATAGGCTAGGGGAGGGACCGGAGAGTGTGAATTTCAAATTTCTAACGTGATACTGATTCTGCTGGTTTCTGGACCTCTCTTTGAGTAGCAGGGGCATAGAAAGTAATTCATGTGTATGTGTATACATGTTATCAATGATGAGGGAAAGCCTCTCTAGAGGTGGTATAAGTATCGTGAATGAGTAAGATCCTCCCATGTGAAGACCTGAGTGGAGAGGTTGCCATGCAGAGGGCACAGCCAGTGCAAAGGCCCTGAGGTAGAAACAAACCTCATGACTTTTCAAAGGAATCTACAATGTTTGTAGCTGGGCAAAACTGGGTTCAAAACTCGGCTTTGCAACTTACTAATTGAATGATATGAATTGGATAACTGACTTAAATATCACTCAGCTTCAGTTTATCTGAGAGTAATTCCTTCCTTGCAGGGTTGTTGGGAGGACTAAGTGGAATAATAAAAGTGAATATATATTCTAAAAAAATGAATATCCCTTCATAGCTGCCATAACATTGACTGGAGGCTTTTATTGGGGATGTTTTTAGGAAAAGACTAATAATGATGGGCTTTGCAATCTATATCTGCTTAACCTTTTAAACCAAGGGTCACTCATCAGATGCCTTCAGGGCTCATGTGGGTAATACATTCGAGTGAAATAGACTAGGTGGGGAGAAACTGGGCCACAGACACTCTGTCCAAAAGGGCAGCCGCTGCTCTGTTCCAGCCGCGCCTCTTCTGTGTGCAAATGTGGCATCAGGGGAACCCTGTCTTCCACTTGGGAAGAGAAACTGGAAATCCGGGTTTTGATGTGAAGTGGCCTGGTTTTTAACATTGGCAACAGATTGAGATTTCTTAAAAGTGCCATGTGGGCCAGCACTGCGGGACAAGCAAAACACATCTGTGGGCTGGTCACAGCCAGCTGGCTACTGGTTAGTGACCTTTGGTTTAAACTCATTTCTGAAAGTAACTGGCCTACCAGTACCCTCTGCGGTTGCCAGAATTTGGTACCCTCTGCAGTTGCCAGAATTGTGGCTTAAGTGCACTGTTTCAATTTAGGTGTTTTCCCCCTTAACCAATTTTGCAACAGCATGAGGGAAGTCTCTCAGATATATTGTAGCAACAACAACAAAGGAAGCTGGATATAAACAGGAGCATGAAGCAGAAAAAGACAATTACAAATAAATTTCCCTTTTGTTCCCAGCAAACATTTTCTTGAGGGCGGGAAAGTTCTCAAGTTGTTTACTGCTTAATCAGGACTGCCTGTATTTGATCCATATAGATCAGTTGCACCAGGAAAATAGATTCTGGTCCTGTGAACTGAGTCAGAAAAATTGGGTTCTAGGTTTTTCTTTGCCACACACTGATTTTATTGGATGTCAGTTTTCTTAATAGCTTCTTCCTTCCTCCCCTCCTTTCTTCCTCCTTCTCCTTTCTTCCTTCTTTCTCTGTTATTTACATGATGCATGCATGCTCAGTTGTGTCCGACTCTTTGTGACCCCCATGGATTGTAGCCCACCAGGCTCTTCTGTTCATAGGATTTCCTAGGAAGGAATTCCAGAGTAGGTTTCCGTTTCCTTCTCCAGAGGATCTTCCCGACCCAGGGATTGAACCCACCTCTCCTGTGTTTCCTGCATTGGCAGGTGGATTCTTTACCCCGATCCACCAGAGAAGCCCATTTACAGGATGAGACTTTATAATCTCCATAAGGTCCATTCAGTCACTAACATATTTTGGTTCTAGAACAAACTTCTGTCTTGGACTCTTCAGAGGAAAGAAGCTAGTCGGCTAGAAGCAATGCACTTTAGAATATGTATTTGTATCTCTGAACCTGTCATACAGCGTCCTCACTGTAAGACCTTGGATGAGTTAATATCCCCAAGCCTCAATTTCTTCATTTGCAGAATGGGCTCAATAGTATTTCCTTCCAAGGGATGATGTGAGAAAGAAATGAAATGACATTCAAAGTGCCCCACACAGTTTATGACATAATTTATTTCCCTTTCCCCTTCTTTTCTCTCTCCCATTTTCCTTCTTTTTGCTTTTCTTCTTCATTTTCCTTCCATTCCTTCCTTTTATCCTTCCCATCAGTACAGAAGGCCCTAAAGAGATGCTGTAATGCATTTTTCATTTGAACATAGCCTTTTATTTCAAGATTATGTCCGAATGAGGGATTTCCAACCCTGAAGCATCTCTTAAGTAGCTCTACAGAGAATAATCAAAACCAGATTCCAGAATTTAGTCTGCTGTAACTCGAGCTGAAGGAGAAGAGCCTGATTTCAGGAGGCAAGTGAAGCCAAAATTCTCCATCACGGGGATGGGACAGGGAGCTGGTGAGGCTCTCTGGGTTGGCCCGCTGACATTTTCTATAGCCTGTGATAGAAACTGATGCCACTTGCCTGGATAGGTACAGAGGAGTTTAGGATGCCAAGGCCATGCTTGTCTTCAGTTTTTCAGCAGAATTGAAAGCTTTTGAGAATGAAGGATGGTTCGGGCAGACCCCACAGAACTCCCTGTCTTGAGATTTGGCAGTTTTCACTAGGGAGTTCTCCAGCCATCACGACATGATTTATTTATTTTTATTTTTGTAAATCATGCCAGTCATTTTTACTTTTAAATTGAGTCAGGAGAGAAGCCGTGAGACTTCAGGTGAATGAGGGATTGCTAGGGTTGCATGGTAGAAAGTTTTAAAGGTTTTGGTTTTGCATAATGGATGATATCTCTGGAACTGATGGAACCACCACCCTGTTAAAGAATCTCTTGATTCTATTGGTTTCTGCAGTTTAACAAGCTCTTCTATAACTGTCTTGGGAATTTCAATCTGAAATTATAATTCACTGAGGGAGCGCTTCTGCCTATCTTGCCATTAATTAAAAGCAGGCAGTTGATTTTTAACACACGCTAGTTAGGATTGCCTTTCTTTAAAAACACTTTTTTCTTTCAACCTTTATTTAAGAATGTATAAAGCATATATGCAGGAAAACAAAGCATTAGGCCTTATTTTTTTGGCTATAAGTGATAGAAATTGAGTTTAAGCTATTGTAAATCGAGAAAGGTAATTATTGGTTTATTACTTGGAAAGTCTAAGGGGTCGTGGCTTCAGGAGAAGTTGAATCCGGGTCTCTGTTTCTGTCTGGTCTTTGCTGTGTTTGCTCTGCCTGGCCCCATTCTCAGGTCATCTCACTGCACTTTAAGCAGGATGGTAAGCAGCAACCCTAGGCAAGCATTGTTTGGTTTATCAATTCTTTTGGAAAACTTTTTTTCTTAAGGGCTTCTGTAAGAAATTGCTGGAGATGCTGTTGACCCAGATTGGCTCATGTGCCCATTCCTAAACAACCTGTGTGGTGCTCTCATCAGGCCGGGGGCGTGTAGCCACCCCTTTGGCTTGGGGTGGTGATGGGAGTAGGGAAGGAGGCTTATTCCCATTGCAACCATAGGGAAGAGTTTCCCCATAAAGAATGAGGTATTCAAGGGTTCTGTTGATAAAAGAATTAGGGACCACTTAACACCACATATACATTAAACCTCTAAAGATCCGCTCTGGGAACGGTATATGATCTCTCCCACTTTTTTAAGTCAGAAAGAGGTACAAGTGGTTAGTTTGGGGAGGTTGAGTGTACTTGTTAGTTCAGTTATTTATTCATTAAACATGTATTAAATGTCAGCTATGTGTCAGACATAAATCAGTCATAGCCAGTGATCTGAAAGAACTCAAGTGGAGAAATGGACAATTAAGTGATTACATTACAAGGTAAAGTCCTGACAAAGTGTCATTTATTCTAGGAATGGAAGGATGGTTTGATCTTGGGAAACCTAATAAATTGTGTGATTTATTCTTCATACTTTTCACTTAGAGAAAAATCTTATTTATTTCATGGATGCTAAAAAGTCTGGTAAAGCTAAGCATTTATTCCTGATTTTTAGAACATTTGCTGATAAAATCAGATCATAACCCAAAGCCAGCATCGTATTTTATGGTGTAACACTAGAAATATCCCCGTTAAATCCAGAACAAGACCAGAATGCCCATTATCTTCATTGCTATTTACCATTGCTCAGGAATAAATAGGTAATCCAGTGAGGTGAAAGAGAATAAGAATGGAGAAGATAGAATTATCACTGGTTGCTAGTAATTTCATCTCTTTTTGGAAGACCTAAGATAAGCAATCCCCACTCCCACGCATAAAACTATTAGAAATAATAATGGAATTCTTTAAGGTGACTGGTAAGGAAATTACTATGCAAAATCTATCGTTTTCCTATATGCCCATGCCAAGCATTTTGAAAATATAATGAGAGAAAATATCCTATTTATAGAACCAAGCAAAGAGACAAAATAACCAGGAATAAATTTAGCAAAACTTGCAAAGGACTTGCAAGAACAAAATTTTAATACTTTAGTGAGGGGTGTCAGAGAAGAGAACAGTCACTAGGAGTCCTCTTTCTCTGGGATAGCATTTCTTTCTTTTCCTTCCCTACCCACTTGTTATTGGCTATCTTTGCTACTACATTTAGGTCAGGTGTGTTCGAGAGTGGTCTGAAGCTATTGCTTCTATGAACATAGTCAACATGTTGTACTTCAAATACAAGATTCTGTTACTTTCTACCTTTTACTTAACTGAGGGGAGGATGGTAAGACAACTACTACTGTCCAGGTTCATAAACAGTGTTGGAATTCCTCATGGAGGGCTGGTGCTGACTGCTTTCTATCTCAGGCTGAAGGGGCTTCACTGGTGACTCCGTGGTAAAGAATCCAGCTGCCCATGCAAAACGCACGGTTTCTCTTGTTGAGCTCTGACAGAAAACAGCACAATTCTGTAAAGCAACTATCCTTCAATAAAAAATAAGTTAAAAAAAAAAAAGAGAGACACGGTTTCATTCCCTAGGTCGGGAAGATCCCCTGGAGAAGGAAATGGCAACCCACTCCAGTATACTTGTCTGGGAAGTCCCATGGACAGAGGAGATTGGTGGGATTGCAAAAATCGGATACAATTTAAGTGATTAAACAACAGCAAGAATCATTCCTAGTGTAGATTAACTGGTGAATTGGTGTAAATGAGTAAATTCAGGTGCACTCCTGTTGTTACAAAGTAACACCAAAAAATGAATCACAGACAAGTGATGGTTATTTAATGAAACTAGGAGGTGAAGATGTAAGATTTGGACCTGAAAGAATCATATGGTAAGAATCAATGTGGTAAGAATCTCAGTGGTGGACATATATGGGGGGGGTGCCAGGCTCTGCCCCAAGCAGTGGTTTCAGTCATTCCAGGAACCTGGTGAGACAGCTACTGTGATCACCCACGTTGTACAGGTCAGGAAACTGAGGCACAGACAGGTCATGGGACTTGGTCACGATGTGGAGTTGGGATTCAGACCTAGGCGTCTGGCTCCAAACATACAGCATTTCTTTTCATTTGTCCCCACGCTGTTTTCCACTGGAAGGGCAGTCTTCCAGCTTCCTGGGAGTGAATAGTAAATGCCAGTATTTCTGTGCTGGAAGCTTTTGGTTTCCCACGCGTGCCTGGCCTGCCTACTGGACAGGCTGATTGTGGAGTTTTGCCCCCAAAACGGACCATGGAGGTGTCTCCTTTTCTCTTCTGGGACCAAGCTCATTCTCACTTCAGGACATTTTATTTTATTAAAAAAATTTTTTTAATGTAATTATTTTGATTTTGCTGAGTCTTTGATGCTTTGAGGACTGTTTTTCTTTAGCTGCTGCAAGCAGGGGCGACTCTATAGTTGAGTGCATGGGCTTCTCGTGGCGGTGGCGTCTCTTGTTTCGGAGCACCGGCTCTAGGGCCCAGAGGCTTCAGGAGTTGAGGCTCGAGGCTCTAGAGCACTGGCTCAGTAGTGGTGGTACCTGGGCTTACTTGTTCCTTGGCATGTGGGATCTTCACAGATCAGGGATCGAACCTGTATCTCCTGCATTGGCAGGCGGATTCTTTACTACTGAGTGCCCAGGGAAGCTCCAGGACATTTTAATTCTCCCCTTCCTCTTCTGGGAATTCTCCGCCCCGCTGACCCTTACCCGCCCCCCCCCCCCCCGCCCCCGGCAAATCCCACTGCTGCAATGCAGTTATCTGGTTATCTGTCCTTCAGATCTTGGCTCACATTTCAGATTCCCCCAAAGACCTCTCCTCACTACCTAATTTAAAGACCCTTTTCCACTTCTGAGCTTGTTCTACTGTTTTGTTTTCTTCAGAGTATGTATTACTCTCCCAAATCCTCCTAATGACTTCGCTGTCCCTCTCAGAAGATCAAGTGCATGGGTCTTGTCCCACCTGATTTCGCCAGGGTTCTGAGCCAGAAGCAGTACTTGGCACAGGTAGGCACTTCATGATGGTGGCTTATTCATCACTAATTCTGAATCAGTGACAGTTTATTGAATGAAAGGGGTACCTTCTCTGTGCCATTTTCTTACAAAACTCCAGGCTTCTGCAAAGAAATCACACACTCACACTCCTTGGGAACTCTGGCTAAGAATTGTTCTCAGTTCTCTCAGGTACTATTTTTGCAAGACTATTTTGGGTACAAGAAAGAGAAACCCACTCAAACAAGCTGTGTGGGCTAGACAGTCTCCCCAAAAGGTCCCACCAGCATACCACGTCACCTGATTTATCCTTCACAGCGGCTTCATGAAGTAGGTACCGTCTTATCCCAGTGTTGGAAAATCAAAAGAATGAGACTTCAGCAGGGCAGGTAACAGTCACGGGGTCACACCGCAGGCCTTCCCAAGCCAGGCCCCTTTCCATTGTTAACAGGTGGCCTTTGGTTCCTGGCCTTTGTTGCTATAGGTGCCGAAGTTTTAGGAGAGCCTGGATTATTCCTGATAGGCTGTTATGCTGCAAGAGTAGTTGGTATTATCTTTCTCTAAATGCATGATCAAAATGCCATAATTGCCACTTAATCATCAAACAGTTAAATGGAGGCTGTGTTTGATTTGTTACACACGATGGGTGCAAATCCACCCTTCTGCCTCCAGGTTAAGGCCTCAGCAAAGGGTTGGTGGTTTGGAGCTGAGGAAATGTGAGTCGTTTCCTCAGTCTGAGTGCCTTTATCCTAGGGCCGCGTGCCTGTTTGGAGCTCTGTGATATTTAGGAAAGAAAGCAGAACCTAAAATCAGAAAGTAAAGATTGGAGTCTGAGTGCTGTGTCTACCTTGCTTTGGGTGCCTAGAGAGTATTTAGCCGATGAGCCTTTGTTTTCTCATCTCTGAAATGGGAACATCAGATTCTAATAAGCCCCGAGTGATTTTGCAAGCGCAGAATCCTGGTGACGTGCTGGCATCTGCTTTGTCTACATCCTGCTGTTGTTGTTAATCCACACACGTTTCCATGAACTCCCCCAGGTAATTGGTTTTCTGGAATGTTGCACTCCAGGGAGTACCTGAAATACAGGACAGGCACTCTTATCATCAAGTTAGATTAAGAAGTTTAATTTACAGGAACTATTGTATACCATGGATATCAAACATTGTGAGGGCAGACTGCATAAAGATCCAGAGAATTCCTGGAGAACCTCTGTCTGCATAATTCTTTTCCCTGACTCATGACCACTGAGGCATCTTTCTTTCACACTGAAAGAACATAAAAAGCCATAGGGCACATGTGCTTCTGAGGAGTGCCCTGCAGTGGATGAGCTTTGGGAGTGACCAGAAGATTCTCTCCTTTTGCTCTCAAATGGCTGGTCATCCCCTTTTCCTGTGTACACTGTTTGCATTTACCAGGTGGGCATAGTAACGTCCCACCTTCTGGCTGCCTGACTGGCCTACTATCTAAGCTGTGGAAGGCATGATAACACATCCTCCCGATAACTACATCCTAATCTCCCAAACCTGTGATCATGCTGCATCACACGGCAAAGAAGAATTAAGGTTGCAGATGGAATTATGATTGCTCAACACCTAACCTTGAGGTGGGCGATTATCCCAGATTATCTGGATGAGCCCCCATGTAATCACGGGAGTCCTTTCAAATGGAAGAGGGGGCAGAAGAGAGAGATTCAGAGGGAAGGCAGCACAGAAGGAACTCAGTCCTCTGTTGCTCGTTTTGAAGGTAGAACAGGCCAGGAGCCAAGGAATTCAGGCCACTTCCGGAAGCTACAACAAAGGCCAGGAAATGGATTCTTCCATGGAAGGTCCAGAAGGAATACAGCCCTCTTGACACTTTGTCACCCACGGAGACCCATTTCAGACGTCTGACTTCCAGCGTGTGCTGCCAGTTAGTTTGGGGTCATTTGTTACAGCAGCAAAACACTCTTCCCAGAGCTCTCTAGAAGCCACCTCTTGTTTCTTTTCTTCCCTTTCCTTTTCCTCTTTTTCTGGAAAATATCATCTCTCGGGCTCCTGAGGTGTCTTGCCAGACAGCAGCATAGATGTCACTATGGGCTATTTGCAGATGGTCACTGTATTAGTTGGACTTCCCAGATGGTGCCGTGATGATGAATCTGCCTGCCAATGCAGGAGACGCAGGTTCTGTCCCCGGGTTAGGAACGTCCCCTGGAGAAGGAAATGGCAACTCCCTTCAGTATTCTTGCCTGGCGAGTTCCGTGGACAGAGGAGCCTGGCAGGGTACAGTCCGAGGGGTCACAAAGAGTCAGATACAACCAAACATGCATATACGCACTGTACTAGTTAGGAGAAAAACTGAACTGTTGCAACAAAGAGACCCCAACCTACAGTGGCTTTACATAAGATAGATGATTTTTCTCTGAAATTCAGTATTCAAATTGAATATTCAATATTCAAATTGAAATGTCAACATTCAAAGTTTGTAGCAATCAGGGCTGCCTGAGACCAGCCTCTCAGGAGGAACACAAGCTGAAAACTGAGTTCAGGTGGGTGGGCATGTATGTTTGAGTCGCAGCACCCCCTGGGCACATCAGTCTGGACTGCTGGGGTGGCCGTGCTCAGGAAGAACAATCAGAGACTCAAGTTCCATTCTTTCCATCTTGTTGCTCTGCCATCCCCTGGGGAGCTTGTTAGAAATGCAGGGCCCCAGATCCCACCCCAGACTTTCTGAAGCGGAATTTACAATTTTTAAAAAGATTTTATTTATCTGTTTTTGGCCGTGCTGGGTCTTCATTACTGCCCGCAGCTTTCTCTAGGTGCGGTGAGTGGGTGGCTGTTCTTTGTTGTGGTGCTCAGGCGTCTCACTGCCGTGGCTTGTCTTTTTGCAGAGCTTGGTCCTCCAGGCACATGGGCTTCAGTAGCTGTAGTGCGTGGGCTTCGTAGTTGTGGCTCTCAGGCTCTGGAGCTGGGTCTCAGTAGTTGTTTTGCTTGGGCTTAATTCCTCCCAGGCATGTGGGATCCTCCTGGATCAGGGATCGAACCCGTGTCCCTTGCATCGCAAGGCAGATTCTTACTCACTGGACCATCAGAGAAGCCCCAGAATTTACACTTTAAGAAGACACTTGGGGGATTATTTTGCACAAAGTTTGAAGAAGGTTGCTTTGTAGTAAACCTGTTCAGCTTTCAGCACTGTGGATCTTTGGGATTAGGAGTGTCTTCGTGGTGGAGGGCTGCTCTATGTGTTGTAGGATGTTTTGCAACCCCTCTGACTGTTGCCTTTCCCAGTTGCCAGTAGTTAACTCCTCACCCCCACCCCCCCACCGTCTGAACAGCCAAAAATACCTCCAAACATTGCCAGGTGTCCTTGGGGAGCAAAATTGCCTGTGGTTGACTGAGAACCCCTGCCTTAAAGGATTTTTCTCCTAGGTTCAGAGCTGAAACTCTACCCCGTTTACCTTCCAGCAAACAGTCTGGCAAAGAGGGCAAAGTGCAGGAAGTAATTTCCTCTTAAGCAAGTGGAGGAAGTGACACTCATGACTTCTGCTCTTTCTCTTGGTGAGAATTCCACTGCAGGACCACACTGAACTGCAGGGGATTCTAGGAATGATATGAATGTTTCTGTATCCAAGAAGGAGGGGAGAATGAGTCTGGGGTCATTTGCTAAAGTATCTGCTAAAGTAACTAACACAAGGATGTGATCATACTTGACCTCTTTTTATTATCTTCCATCCAGAAGGGAATCCCGTTGGAAGGATGAAATAAATCTAGTGGGCATAAGGCTTTTTGCTGGGCTTCCCAGGTGGCACTAGTGGTAAAGAACCCTCCCCCACCTCACCAGTATAGGAGATATAAGAGACATGAAGAGTTTGATCCCTGGGTTGGGAGGAACCCCTGGAGGAGGAAATGGCAACCCACTCCAGGATTCTTGCCTGGAGAATCCCATAACAGAGGAGCCTGGAAGGCTGCAGTCCACAGAATTGCAGAGTCAGACACAACTGAAGCAACTTAGCACACATGCAACGCTTTTTGCATGGAACATGGGACTATTTTAGGAGGTCACGGGATGTTTTAGAAGGACACATAAAATTTACCTGATTTTCTAATTCTGTTAAGAATTTAATATTTTCTAAACATCAGTCTTAAGTTTGTTTTTGCCATAAAAATGTACTTACTTATATTGATTTTTTATGTTAAAAATAATTTTCTTCTGCATTTGTAAAGACTATGTTATTATTATAAATGTGTTTGATCAAGTGAAGATATTTGTACGTACACACATCTGTGTTCATATACATAGGCAGCTGTCTACCTATCTACATATCTATCAGTCTGCCTTGGTACCACACACATCACTTGCCCAGTAGACTTCTAGCCTTGTTTCTGCTAATACTCTTTTTTATTTTTTAAATTAATTAATTTATTTTAATTGGAGAATAATTACTATACAATATTGTGGTGGTTTTTGCCGTACATTGACATGAATCAGCCAGGGATGTATGTGTCCTCCGTCCCAAACCCCCCTCCCGCCTCCATCCCCATCCCATCCCTCTGGGTCATCCCAGTGCACTGGCTTTGAGTGCCCTGTTTCATGCATCAAACTTGGACTGGTCATCTATTTCACATAATATAGATGTGTATAGGTAATATACACGTTTCAATGCTATTCTGTTAAATAATCCCACCCTTGCCTTCTTCCACAGAGTCTAAAAGGCTGTTCTTTTTATCTGTGTCTCCTTTGCTGTCTTGCACATAGGGTCGTCATCACCATCTTTCTAAATTCCATATATATGTGTTAATATACTATATTGGTAACACTCTTTTTAAAAATTAATTATTTATGTATTTTTGGCTCATGGGCCTTTCGATGCTGTGTACAGGATTTCTCTAGTTGTGGCAAGCAGGGGCTACTCTCTAGTTGGGATGTGTGGGCTTATTATTGTGGCGGTTTCTTTTGTTGCAGAGCACGGGCTCTGGGGTGTGTGGGCATCAGTATTATGCCGTTTGGACTTATTTAACCCTCAGCATGTGGAATCTTAGTTTCCTGACCAGGGATTGAACCTGTTTCCCCTGCATTGCAAGGTGGGTTCTTAACCACTGGACCACCAGGGAAGTCCCTCTGCTAATGCCCTTGACCTCTATAGTCTGCTCTTCACATTGACTAGAGTCAGTGATACTCTTAGGACATAAAGCAGATCACATCACTCTCCTACTCCACATTTTCCAATGGCTTTTTATGAACCTAAAAGAAAGTTCTAAGTCCTGATCATGATTTATAAAGCCCTAAAGAACCTGATCCCTGCCCACCTCTTTACCCACAGTCAAGAGCCTTCTTGTCTTTGCTTCTTTGCCCGAATCATACTAATCTCCTTGCTTTCTATGTGCTGCAAGAAGCCAAACGTGACTCCATGGCTGTCATGGAGACTTTGCACTTGTTGCCTCCTCCACTTGTAATGCTTTTTCCTTAGATAACTGCATACTTTGCATCTGCTCTTCATTCGGGCCTCTGCTCAACTGTCTCTCCTCAATATGACCTTTTCTTGTACTACCTGGACTTACCAGGGCTTCCCTGGTAGCTCAACTGATAAAGAACCTGCAATGCAGGAGACCCTGGTTCAGTCCCTGGGTTGGGAAGATCCCCTGGAGAAGGGAATGGTACCCACTCTGCTCTTCTGGCCTGGAGAATTCCATGGACTGTATAGTCCACAGGGTCACAAAGAGTCAGACACAACTGAGTGAATTTCACTTTCACTTTTCACCTGAACTGACTTTGTGCACTCCTAGTGGTATGAATCCAGACATTGGAAAGTGCTGATAAAACAGTGTCAACATTAATATTTTCTTAATTCCATGGTTATTTTGATCCTGCCCAGATTTCTGTTTTCTTGTTGTTGCTTAGTCGCTAAGTCGTGTCCGACTCTTCACGACCCCATGGATTGCAGTACACCAGGCTTCCCTGTCCTTCACTATCTCCCGGGGTTTGCTCAAACTCATGTCCACTGAGTCTAGTTTCTTAATTTTCTGGTTTTTAATCCTGCCATCCTGGAGGGAAGATCTGGTTCTGATCAAAATGAGCGTGACCAAAAAAAAAAAAAAATGACCAGGACAGTGCTGGGGTGCATTTAAAAGATGTTTATGGAACTGTGAGCTATTCCTGCTATTTAAGTACATCGCCTCTAGGTGGTGGTCATGTGACACAGACTGATTTCAAAACAAGGCTTTTCCTGAGTCAAAAGATGTTTGAGTGAATTCAGGTTGCTTCCAATGTGGGCTAATCCCACGTATTTTGCCCCTGCAAAATGAGAGACTTTATAAAAGGCTCACATTCAGTAAACAATAAACAGACAAAACAGATGTTTAGAGAATGTTTAAAACAAACAAACTCAAACACAGTTGGCTATCTTTTTTCTCTACCCACTTCTTAGCCAATTTTTAAGATTTGTTTTTGGATACAAAGAGTATATTGCCAGGTGGCATTTTTCTTTCCTTATTAGCTATGAATATCTGAATATGGACAAACAAAATGAACATACCATGTTTCCATAAATATTTAAGACATTTAATGTTAGAAATTATTATAATAATGTATATGCCAGGTATTAAATAGATTACTACCCATTTAGACTCTGAAAATTGCATGGTGATCTCAGCCAACAAAACCCCCATAACCTTACCTGGAACCACCGATTTTCTTATTTAGAATAAAATATGAGTTTTTTTCGGTACTCACTGGTTCTCATTCATGTATGAATTGCTGTGTGAGAGTTTTCTTTTTTTTTTTTTTGAGAGTTTTCTTTTAGTTTACTTTCAACTCTTGACATTGATGTTCCTAGATTTCTTGGGATTATGTGTGCTGCTAGTTTCTTTTCCTTTCCTCCATGAGGAGGAAGAAACTGTCCCCATCATAATATGTTAGAGCATGTTTAAAGACAATCTTTCCCAGTGGTTAGAAGTGTAGCTGTGGAACTCTGTTGGTTAGGATTCTCCTGGTTGTAATATGCAGAAATTCCACATAGTATCTGAACCACGCATGAACCAAAAAGGAATTTTATGGTTTATATGTTTGAGAAGTCCTGAGTGGGAATGGCCTAAAAAGGTAAAAGTGAAACTGTTAGTAGCTTAGTTGTTGTGACCCCATGTACTGTATCCTGCCAGGCTTCTCTGTCCATGGAATTCTCCAGGCAAGAATACTGGAAAGTGAAAGTGAAAGTTGCTCAATTGTGGCCCACTCTTTGCGACCCCATGGACTGTAGCCCACTAGGCTCCTCTGTCCGTGGAATTCTCCAGGCTAGAATACTGGAATGGGTAGCCATTCCCTTCTCCATGGGATCTTCCCGACCCAGGGATTGAACCTTGGTCTCCAGCATTGCAGGCAGATTCTTTATCATCTGAGCCACCAGGGAAGCCCCGGAATGGCCTAAGTCAGGCTTAAGCAATGTCAGCAAGTCTGTCATTTTTGAATTAAAAAAAGTTTCTTGGCCCTGCTGTGCGGCATGTGGGATCTTAGTTCCCTGACCAGGGATCAAACCCATGCTCCCTGCAGTGGAAGCTCAGAGTCTTAACTGCCAGGGAAGTCCCAGCAGATGTCTCATTTTTGGGTTCCACTGCCTCTGAGGTGGTTGGTTGCTTTCTGAAAATCTGTCCCCTTGTGGATGGCACTGGGTGCCAGCCCAGTCTTCTCACCCTAAATGCAGTAGATGCACTATCTTTGTCCCAGAAGTGTCCGCTGATGCCTCATTGCCTCTTATGGAGTCGCACACAGATATTCTGCAACTGGCCCTTGTTGCCAGAGCGGGTGTGAGGCTTGAGGTGCACGCCCCTCTGGAGCAGAGTGGGGCTGCTTTTCCTGGGGGCATGGAGGATGAGATGCGGGCATTTTCCCAAAGCAGAACCAGGATGCGGTTATCAAGGAAAGGAAATGGATGCTGGTGCCAAAACAACAGATGTCTGTCTCAAGCTTCTTCTGTTCAGACATAGTCTTTTGCCGAAGCACAACAGAATAAAACAGATCCAGCGAGCGTTCCGCTGACTTGTGTGGGGATGGGGGGCCTGGGTCCTCGGTCTGTGTCTTTCCACCAAGGTGGGCACAGCGGGACTCCAAAGCTCCCTCTGTGGCTCACTGCTTGAAGATTCCACTGCTCTTTTTTAAAAAATTTTTTATTGGAATATAGTTGATTTGCAGTGTTTTTGTTAGTTTCAGGTGTATAGCAAAGTGAAGCAGTTATACATATACATATCTCCACTCTATTTTAGATTTGTTTTCTGTATAGGCCATTACAGAGTATTGAGTAGGGTTCCCTAGGTTATACAGGGGACCCTTATTAGTTATCTATGTTATCTTCTTTAACATGGAAAGAAAGGAAGGAAGAGGAGAAGAGAGAGAGGGAGGGAAGGCAAGACAGAACGCTTGTTGAGTGTTGCTACCTATGATATATGACAGCCTGGAAAAAATATCTCAAGAACCTGCTCCTCAGAAATCACTAATTATTTATTTAGAATATTTTCTATTTCCATCATTTCCTTAGCAACCCCTAGCAGCTGCCTGGGAAAATTTACAGGGATTGTATATCTTACAAGAAAATTCTTCAAATAGCAAGTGAAATCGTTTCATCACATGAAGTCTTCCTGCCCAGATTCCCTTCAAGTCGAGAGGGAGAAATGATTTGGCATTTCATCAGCCTTCATGTAACAACTAGATAGCCCAGAATTTCTAGAACAACCCTGATTCTGTGTCATTTTTCCTCTTTGCGGTTAAGGTAATGCTGATGTTGGAGAATAAAGTGCGATTTAATTTTTTTTTACGCTTTTGTAAGACTTTTTATGAAAATAAACCTACATTTTAGGGAAAAACTTTTGGGGTCAAATCTAGTGTCTTGGTGTTTTGTTTAAAAATAGGTACCTTGTGTATTGTCTGGGGTTTTTTGTTAGCGCAAAGTAATGTTTTCCTTTAGGGTCCTTCCTCTATCATCTGTGGGGTGGAAGTCTAGCTCTTTCCTTATTCACACCCCCAACTCAGCAAAGAAAGCCACAGAACACTTCTCTGTAAGGGTTTGCCTGCTGGTTCTCACCTGGAGAATCCCATGGACAGAGGAGCCTGGCAGGCCGTAGTCCATGGGGTTGCAAAGAGTCGGATACAATAGCGACTCCCACGCTGCTGGAGGTAAAAGAGATGGATGAATTAGGAAAAGCCATAAATACACCCAGCCTCTGTTAGCCTTTCCACCTAACAGAGTGTGTTTGAACCCTTGTTTTCAGAGGGTCCAGGTTCTCAGCTCTGGAAGAGTCCAGATTCCTTGCGATTTGAGTCTGAAGACCTCTTCAAAATTCTTAGTTTGGAAAAAGGCAGAATTTCAAGATGAATAGATTAGGTGGGAAGTGAACCTTTGTGACTTCTCCCTGGCAGTTGTGCTTTTGCATATTACGCATTCTTTAATAACAACTGTTAACTTCCTTGGAGTGCTTATAGGATTAAAAGAAAACCCCGGGGCCTGCCTGTCCCTCTTATTTAATTCTCACAGCAGTCCCCGTTGAGCTAGGGTACCTGATATTAGGTGAACACTAAGGCACAGAGATGTGAAGAACGATACCCTAAGATACACACGTCATTAGCGATGTGATCAGGATGCCAACATAGGCATTTAGGGTGTGCTCTTGTGGCCAGAAGGCTGTGATGCTGAGAGAGTGTTCCATCCACAGTCCAGCTGTCTCTTATTCCTGTCGGCAGAGTCGGAAGCCACTTCCGCAGTTGAATCCCGCATGTCTGCATCTTAGAGAACAGCTCCCGTTGTGGCATTTCAAGGCTGTTTGGGAAAATAAACCCTCATCTCCTGATTCCATGAAAGACTGTTGATAGTGTCTGCCTACTGGAGTTTGGTTAAAGGTCTCAGCACTTGGGATAACTTCAGAGAGAGGTATTGATTTTCCAGGCCCTGCTATGAGCTGGCAGCTTCAGACATCCAGTGACTCAGCTACCCCTTCCCTGGGGCAGCAGAGGTATGAGATTTGCCCTGGGTCTTGTATGTTTTTAAAAAGAAAGGGAAGAGGGAAAAGCATCCTTCGGCCTTGGCTATTTCAAAGCTGCGTAAGGGAGGGAAGGCATCGTTTGCCTGCATTATGCTTAGGGATGTTTCCCACCTCCTGCTCTGGTTACGGGATGTCTCTTCTGGGAGGGGCTGGTGGCAGAGGCTGTTTTGCTCAGGAATATTGTGGTCAGGTTCTTGTTCCTGATGAAGAAAGTCCCCCCCTGCCACCAGCTTCATAGCTGCCTTTGGGAAAGTGTTTTCATGAACAGTACTTAGGCTGGAATTTTAGTGATCACATCACCCCTTGTTATAAATCTCTGTGACATGAATACTCCTAGTCTTTATAAAAGTGCAAGGTGGCTGGTGTGGAGTAGAAGACCTTCCTAATCCTTGCTCCACCTTAAGCCCAGCTTTATTAATATTTCTTTTTTTAAGGGAAATATTTTATTTCATTTATTTAATTTTTTAAAATTTAGTGTTTAATTCGAGGACTATTCCTTTACAATGTTGGGATGGTTTCTGTGGTACAACAACTTGAATCAGTCATAATTGTGTATGTATATATTCCCTTCATCTTGAACCTCTCCCCACACCCTCCCGCTCCCACCCCATCCCTCTAGGTCTTCAAGGAGCGCCAGGCTGGGCTCCCTGTGTTATATAGCAGCTTCCCACTAGTTATCTATTTTGCACATGGTAGTATATATATGTCAATGCTGCTGTCTCAATTCCAGCTTTATGTCTTGTTCCACTGCTCACACCTTATGGACCAGGCCTCTGACCTTTCCTCTCCTCCTGATGAGAGACACCTGCTGTTCCTGGAGCTTTGCCCTTCTTTGAAGTCGAAAGGGACGTCACAGTGCCATTGACCGAATGGGTGTTATTCCCACCAAGCTCACTCTCTTCCCAAACAACAGACCACCCTCTGACCACCTGCTCTTATACCCATTTTATACATGAGAGAGCTAAAGTAGGGGAAATGAAATAACTTGCCCAAGGTCACCCTGATCCAATAATGAGTTGGTCTGAATCCCAGGGTCTCACTATCACATTCTATATTATGATCATAGTTGCCCCCCCTCCCCCCAATCCATATGTTGAAACCCCTAAGACCTCAGAATATGACCCTGTTTGGAGATGGGGTCTTTTCAAGAGGTAATTAACGCAAATTGGGGTCATTAGGGTGAACCCTAATCCAATATGACTAGTGTCCTTATAAGAAAAGGCAATCTGAGACACAGTAGGGTTTCACTTAAATTAAATTATTTTGGTAAAGTCAATTAGAAAGTACTGAAAGCAGAAAAAACCTATCACCCAGAGATAACTGTGGTTAGTAATTTAGTGTCTGTTTTTCATACATTTTATAGCACTTACAAAGTATATATGAATCATTTTACTTTCAAAGTGTGTTTTTTAAATATTATTTCCTCTTTTCACCTAAATGTGTATCATGAATGTTTTCCTGTGTCCAAAATCCACTTCGATAATAGTTATAGCAGTTTTATGAACACAAAAGTAATATAGACAATGGGCCTCCCCAAAGTTAGGGCCTGACCACACCCAAGTTACAGAAATATATTTCAGATAAAGAACGACACAAAAGAGGTACCACAGGATAACAGTAGCAATGGTAGCAATGACAAAAACTATAAGAAGGCGGTGTGGATATATCTTCGTAATGTGGGGGTGGCAGGGTCCTTTTAAATCAAGATTTAAAAAGGAAAATGACAACCCAGCATCTATAAAGGGGAAGATGGATGGATTTGCATGTAGAAAATGTAATATTCATATATGGAAAAATAATCACTAGCAGAGTGTATTAGTTTGCCAGGTCTGCCGTAGGGAAATACCATACACTGAGGGGCTTAAACAACAGAAATGGGTTTTCTCATGGTGCTGGAGCCTGGAAGTCCAAGATCGGCAGGGTTGGTTTCTTCTCAGGCCTGTCTCTCTGCTTGTAGATGGTTATCATCTCTTCCCTGTGTTTTCACATGGTCTTCCCTCTGTGTGTCTGTGTCCAGATTTCCTTTTCTTATAAGGACATTAGATATATTGGATTAGGATTCACCCTAATGACCCCATTTTGCCTTAATTATCTCTTGAAAGATGCTATCTCTGGGACTCCCCTGGTGGTCCCTTGCTTAAGAATCTGCTATGCAATGCAGGGGACTTGGCTTCCATCCCCGGTCAGGGAACCGAGATCCCACATGCCTCAGGGCCTCTAAGCCTTCACACCCTAACTAGAGAGTCCGTGTGCTAACTGAAGAGTCCATTCGCTGCAGCGAAAGATCCTGCATGATGCAGCTAAGACCCGATACAACCAAATATATATATATATTTAAAGAAAGATCTATTTCCAAATAGGCTCATATTCTGGAGTTTTAGGGGTTAGGATTTCAACACATTAATCTGGGCTGGGGGACACAGTTCAATCCAGTGAAGTGAAGAGCCTGGAGGACACATTTGCAAACACGAGTCTATGGGCTTCCTCTCCCCTGTGAGTTGCTTGGGTATCTTGCTACTTCTGCATCTCTATTCTTCCTAAACCTCTAGGACTCGGCACCATCCCCATCTCCAGCCCATAGGTAGTCACATCCTTTCTTTAGATATGTGACTATTTTCAGTCCCGTTACATCAGGTCCTGAGACTCAGAAACCTCTACCTGTGTATCTTTGCATATCTCTGCTTGCATCCATGAAGAGATGCAATTAAAGTTTAATTCTTAGAGGCCTGTCTTGAAAAAAAAAAAAAAAACTTTATGATAAAAGTAACATGAACTGGGTTTTAGAAGAGAAAAAACACTAACACGTAAATGAAAATAAAGCCAAAGACTTTTCTTTTCCCCAGCACTCACATCTTGCTTTCTGCAATGCCGGCTTCATTCCCAGATGGTCACCATTGCTTACTGATGACCTTGTTTACTTCTCTTTGGGTGATTCACACAGTGTAGAGGAAGATGTGGAAACTGATACAGTCTGCTGACACTGATGACATGTCCTTGATATGGCTAGGACTGCCACACATCTGTAGCGAGTTAACAGTTACCCCATGGCAGCTCACCATCTACTAGGCTAAGTGCTATATTTCATCCTTATGGGATCCTGTGAGGTGGTCCTCTTATTATTCCCATTTTTCAGATGAACATCCTCTGGCTTAGAGATCTTGAATAACTTACCGTCACAGAGCGAGGAAATGACTAAGTCAGACCTTTTGGCTTCATAGCCTGCGTTTGCAATGGCAATCTCACCGGATTGTGAACACCCTCCCACAACACTCTACAGAGGTTGAGTTCGGTGTTTTATAATCTTGACATTGTGTGTTCTCAGTAGGGTTATATGTTGATATATAATTAACCTCTCCACTCTTTGTGAACATCTCTGTCACTTCCACCCTTTCCTTTTACAAACAAGGCTGTGGAGGATACCCTTCTGCTCTTGAATGTGTGCGTCTGTAGACAAAATAGAAGGAGGATGCACTTTTAAAATTTTGATATTCTTTGATATATTTTGATAAGCTGACAAGTGGTAATCTTATTTCTAAGTTCTTGGAAGAGACCTCCATGTCGTCCCCAAGTAATGTTACAGACTTAGTAAAACTCAGCCCCCTTTGTGCCCCAGGCATCTTGATACAAAGCTTTTAATAGTAAGGACAGTGATTCCATGTACCAACCATTTCCATGAGATGAAAGAAAATAGGCAGTTTGAATATGGTGGTCCTTCTTGGATGATCTTATTTAGAGTTTAATTTCCATTATCAAAATAATAGTCAATGCTCCTTTCCCTTCTGTGTGAAAGGGGGGGGGGAAAGTAAATACTTCCTTTTTCTCTTTGAACTGTGGCAGAATCATTTTTTTCCCTTTCAGTCTTGAGGATTCGCAGGGAGGGCAAAGATTCCTTTTTTAAACTTTTCCCAAGCGAATTTAAGTGGAGTGACAGGATTGCTTTAGCTGCAAAGCAAGATGAGATTTTCAAGGCGGTGGTTAGTGACAGGTGGGAGAGCCCTTGGTGTGGCAGGTAAGCAAAGCCACCATCCTTCTGTTGGTGACCTGCCCTGGGGAGGTGGTGGGGGGAGTTCTGTGGGCAAAAGACTGCCCCAGTGTCCCCTGAGAAGTCCAGCTGGGCACCTGTTAGCCTTGTGCATCACTCAGAGAGCAAATCTCAAGACAGGCATTATATGAGTGACAATGGGATGAACCTCTGAAAGATTCTTTCTGGGTAAGACCAGAACTGAATACTTCCACTGGAGTCCGGGGCCTAGGGATTTAGAAAGTTCACATATGGGATGGTGGTGGTGGTTTTTATTAAAATCCAACAAATGCGTTTATGTGTCCATTATTGTGACCAGATGTGTTTCCATGGAGGGTGCTTCCACAATCTCATTCATCCACATCATCTTTTATGGAGGCGCTCCTTGACATAAAATGCTCAATTTCTGTGTACGAATTTTCCTTTCACTGTCTAGCTATAAAAGAGACTGCTGTTCGTCTCTCAATTTTTGCTGGGCACATGACAATCTGAAATAAAACCCGCATTTCCTGGCCATCCTTGTGCTTGATGTGGCTGACAAGGCTAGTTCGTGCCAGTGGGATTTGAGAGCAGATCCTGGGTATGACTTCAGAGGAAGGTCCTTACAAGGATCCTCTTTGCTGTGGATGAGAATGCAAATTTAAGATGAAGTTGAGCAGAAATTTGGCCCCATGTGGAGAGAGCATCATCTTGAAGATGAAGAAGCAGGAGGACTGGAGGAGCCTGATGGAAACCTCTGGACAAGAGAGAGATACCATTTGTATTGCTTCAGCCATGCTATATTGGGTTTTAATTGTTCTTGGATAAACTTCATTGTAATGGATATGCCTGCCTTCTGCATTCCAGGCATTGTTCTAGGTGTTTTATGGAGATCGTCTTATGAATCCTTATTATTGTCCATATTTTACTGATGAGGAAATTGAAATTTAAAGAAGAGAGACTCTAAATGACATGTCTAAGGTGGCACACCTTGTCTTTCTGTGGGCCCAGGATTTTAACTTGTTTGACTCCACTATCTCCCCTTTTAATCTATGTGCTTTCCAGAAATGGTTCTGGGCATTTCTCATTCCATGTTGATTGCCTCTCAGCATGCCAGGTACTGTGTTTGGGGCTGGAGACACGAAGGTAAGCAAAAGCAGTCGATTTCTTGGGCTTGGGCACTTGTTCTCCCAAGTGGAGAAGAAAAGTATAAATCAATCAAGGTAAATAAAATGAGAAGGGACTTCCTGGTATTTCAGTGACTCCCAGTGAGGGGGATCTGGGTTTGATTCCTGGTTAGGGAACTAGATACCACATGCTGCAACACAAGTCAGAGTTTGCATGCCGCAACTAAAGGTCCCACAGGCTGCAGTGAAGATTGAAGATCCTGTGTGCTGCAACTAAGACTCAGCGCAGCCAAATAAATAAATATTCAAAAAAGTTAAAATAATGAGCAGGATGAGTGCTATGAAAGAACAGTATCCAGTACTGCAAGAAGTATCCAGTACTGTAAAAGACTGTAACAAAGGGAGTGCAGTTTGAACATTTACTAAGAGCTGTAACATGTTAGAGGTTTGGAGAGTTGGTCTCTTATGAGACATCTATACATAGATATCAAACTGGAGTTAGATATATGTAGCTTGAGCTCAGAGGAGAGGGCAGGGCTAGGAGATATAACTTTGGGGGTTGTCAACACAAAGGTGAAAGTTGAAGCCATGGTCAGTGAAGACTGTGTAAGCATATGGTGGCTAGAAAGGAAGGCTTAGACATTTGGTACAGAATAAAGAAAGATGAACTTGTAAAAGAAAAAAAAGTGTAAGAGAACAATAGCAAAGCAAATGCATCTGTATCTTGGCAATTGTAAATAGTACTGCTGTGAACATTGGGGTGTATGTTTTGAATTACTGTTTTTGTGGTTTTGTATATATCCTCAGGAGCAGAATGGTTGGATCATAACAGTAGTTTTATTTTTAGTGTTTGGAGGAACTTTCATACCGTCTTCCATGGTAGCTGCACCGATTCACATTCCAACTGACAGTGTACAAGTGTTTCCTTTTCTTCATGTCCTTGCCAACATTTGTAGACTTTTTCATGATAGCCATTTGATAGGTATGAGGTGATATCTCATTATTGTTGTGATTTGCATTTCTGTAATAATTAGTGACATGGAGTGTCTTTTCATGTGCTTGTTAGCCATTCATATGTCTTCTTTGGAAAAATGTCTATTCAGGTCTTCTGCTCATTTGGTTTTATATATATATATATATATATATATATATATTGAACTGTATGAGCTACTTATCTATTTTGGATATTAACCTCTTGTCCATTTTACCATTTGCAAATATTTTCTTCCAGTCTGTAAGTCAATGTTGCGTCAATAAAAAGAAGGCAAATACAGTTTTATGGCACTAAGGGTTTTAAAAAGGAAGGCATGATCTACTATGTTGAATGTCACTAAGACATTTTCTAAATTGAAGTCTGAAAAATATCCGTTTGACTTACTCTAAAGCTTGAAGAAAAGTTGACTTTTTAAGATGTGTCATAGCATTCTGAGAGCTAAGAGATGCCAGATCCAACATCAAAGATATCTCTAAAGGTTCAGAAAGATAGAAATGGGTCAGCATTGAGTGTTAGTTCTTGGGAACAGGGGAGGCGGGTGTGAGGAAAATGAGTCTCTCGTTTAACGAATGTTTAAGGCAACTGGTTCTTTGCCAGGTGCTGTAGATGCCAGGGAAATGGTAAACAGTGAGACACTTTCATCCTTCTGGACCTCATAGTCTAGGTGGGAAGACAGACAAGCAAATGCCAGTCACAATTTAGGTTAATAAGTGCAGAATGTGTCAGTCTGGGTGCTTCTGTCTGTAAGTGAGAAAAATTCTAATGAACAGTGACTTAGGATATTTAGATTTCACTTAGTAAAAAATCCAGGGGGACGGTCCCAGGATAGAGTCAGCAGTTCACCAGGCTATAAAGGGTTCAGGGTGCTTATGTCCTTCCACGCTGCCCTGTTAGCCTGTTGGATTTTGAACTATGGGTTTTTACAGTGTGATCTGAAGACGGCTGCAGCTTTAGGTATTCTCGCCTGAGAGTTTGCAAAGATGGGAGGGAGGAAAAGTGTCAAAAGGGCTATTTCTCCAGACAGCTCCTGCCTTTAATTAAGGAGAAAATTCCTTCTAGAAGAATCTAGTGTATTTTCTTTACACCCACTGGCCACAAATGCGTCCTCTTCATTTATTCTAAAAAATCTGTTCATCGCTGCTATCTGCCAGGCACATTTGAAGGTAAAACAAGGGAAGTGACTCTTAAGCTGAGAAGTAAGGGACCTGTAGGGGTTAGCCATTTAAGCTAAGGGCCAATGGTGAGGGAAATGTTTTGGGCATGAGGAACAGTGTGCAGAGGATTGGGGGAGAGAGAAGATGTGAATGATACACATCTGATGGTGAAATGATGCTATTCCTGTCTTTGAATGTGACTTCAGTGTGGATTACTACAGACTGGGGCTTGGGAACTGTAACCACAGTCTAACTGTGGTGATCCCTGAGGCACCCTTATATTCTGAATTGAGGGTTGCCTTGAAGAACTACCTTATTTGGGCTAACTACCTTATTTGGGCTTAGTCCTTTTTTGCACCCACCCCCACCCCAGTAGCACATGTCTGCATAGCAGTGAGATATACCCTTCTTTCACTGAAAGGAATATTTTTCACAAATCTCATCCAAATGAATTAGCATTCCCATCTCACCTGACTCAGGAACAAATTTCTGCGCTTACATGTGGGTTGACCGTGTGCAGTTGACCGCTGCCTTGAAAATCAAAGCCAGTCAGTGTCTTTTTCTGCAGACAACCCTGGAAAGGCTGTTTCTGGCCACCGCCTCCTCCACGTTCACAGTGACGCTGTTGAATTGCAGCTGACATTCTGTGTAAAGTGTACATACAGCTCAGTGCAGGAGGCTAGTGGAAGAGGAGGAGGGAGGGCATTGTGAAGAGAGGTGAGAGGGGTTAAAAACACTTTGTAATTTTTACTTAGACATTTATCTTGGAGCCGCTTTTGTTTTTCTCTCATTCTCTGCAAAAGTACTGGGTGGATTTGTTTTATGATTCAAATGCATATTTACAGTGAAAGTTTTCCTTCTTTTGACAAGAAACGTCAGGCTGGGAGGAAGGCCTTTTGGGGAACCCTTCTATGTCTTCTTGTTCTTGTCTGACCAGATTGCCTTAATGCACCCAGTTTTCTTCCATGCTCAGAAAAGGCTGTTTGTTGTCAGCATTTGTTTTGGCAGTGTGTAGCTTATTTGGGAAATTCAAGTTTATTAGATAACTGTCTGGGAAATTTGTCCTGGGAGTAGGCTGACATAACTAGATTTTTCATAGAATAAAGCTAACCAACTAACTCCATCCTAAAATTAGCCTGCTACCTTGTACACCCTACAATGCAAATTGTTTTTATTAAAACTTGCAGATCTCTAACAGTTTTTGGAGGGTACAAAAACCAGGACATAAAGTACATCTTCATATCTCTGAGACTCTATGAGGAGGGTTATCTGGTCTACCAAGGTACCAGGTGACGATATATGTTCTCACTCGCCAGCCCGTTATTAAAACCAGTTTGTTTATGTCCAGTTCACAGAATGTCCAATGAACGCCTTGTGTTCCTTTTCTTTTGGTTCATTTTGCCTTGCTTTTCAGCTCATGAGGAATGAAGCTGGCCTTCTGGGAAATTACCTTGGTCTCTCAGACAATACCCAGCAAGGGCATGTGGATATACAATGACTTGGGAAAGGTCACAGTATTTTAACAAGTGATTTAAAGTGGTTTTGGGGAGAAAGAATTAAGGTGCCAGGTGTTTAGACTGCCTTGAAAATATGGGGCAGTCGGGTAACGTGTGCTTTGGAGCCAACAGCTTGGCTGTGAGTATGAGCTGTGTGACCTTGAATGAATTACTGAACTGCTTTGCAAGTCAGTTTCCTCATCTGTAAAATGGGGGATATTAACAGTATGTACTTTATAGGTTAGTTATAAGGATTAAATGAGGTACATATGCAAAGCTCTGGAAAATAAATACAATAAAGCAAAGTGGATAATGTGGATATTTTTTAAAATGAGAAGTCCGTTATCTGTCAGTATAGACAAATGAATCCAGGTACCTTTGGTATTTTTTTTTTTTAAATACCAGTTGTTCTCCTTGAGCATCTATGTTTCTTTTCTCAAATCCTTACTGGATTCCACTAAAAAATCAAGCAGCTGTATTTGTCTAATATTGGATAATTACTTTATAACTGTCTGCTCTCTCTGGTGTTTTGCAAATTGCTGGGAAAACACAAGTAAATCACAAGATTTGAAAAGAGTGGTATAAAGTTGACTGATACACTCTTTGAAAATCATATGTAATCAACTGGAGTTTGGCTCCAAATTTTCACAGTAGCATCCAAAAGGATGGGTTTGTCCATCTGTCTAACAATTTTGTACCTCTTGTTCCCAAAATAGAATTAGTGAGGTTGAAATGCTTTTTTTCCCCTTCAACCTACAAGTGATTTCACTCTTCCAGAGTTAGCACATGGTTCTTCATATCTTCTTACTCACATCTCATCTGAGTGGCAATAGGAAGGGTGGCTTTTAAAAAAATTTTTATTATAGTGGCTTAACATTGATGTGTTAGTTCCTGTAGTCCAGAAAAGTGAATCAGTTCTGTGTATACATATATCCCCTCTTTTTAGGATATCCTTGCCATTCAGGTCACCGCAGAGCCCTGACTAGAGTTCCCTGTGCTATACGGCAGGTTCTCACTGGTTATCTTTTTTATATGCAGTAGTGTATATATGTCAGCCTAAATCTCCCGACTCATCCCACCTCCCCATTCTGCCTTGGTGTCCATAAGCTTGTTCTCTACATCTGTGTCTCTGTTTCTGCTTGGCAAACAAGTTCACCTCGACCATTTTTCTAGATTCCACCTATAAATCAGAAAGAGAAAACCGAATATGGTAGAATATCACTTATATGTGGAAGGGTGGCTTTAAGTCTTTTCGCCAGTCATTTCCATCAGCAAGGATTCTCTTCCAAGCAGAGTAAACCTCTACATCACCTACTTAAATAGAAATCCCAGAGCTGCCATTGTTTCTCCCAAGAGAAGAGAATCATGATGAGTTCAGGGTCCCATCTCTACTTGAGAAAGATTTGGAAAATGAAGAAATGGAATTCAGACAGGAAAGCTGCCTTTTCCTTGTTCCATATTTGGCAATGTTATCAGCCATGTGCCTGACGGGGGTACCACTGAGGTGAAGCAGGAGATTTTAAATAGCATCACTAATGATTATGCTTCCATACTAAAGTCCCTTCCCCACACTTGTTATTCCATGTAACTAGGTTTTCCTAACAGTGAAGTCCTCACCTGAACCTGAATTAGCACTGACTATCAAATTCCTCATCTGGTTCAAAGAGAGGTCAGGTCATTGGCCACTTCATTGCCTCATTATGAATTAAAACAAAGGGTTTATTGAATTCTTGGACATTTTAAAATTTATTAACCTCAGAAGGATATTTGGTGGCCGAAACCTCTAGTTATAAAGTGAAAGTTCTGTCCAATTTTTTGTGACTATATATTAAAGATAACCTTTTTCTATCTCTTTCTGTCTCTTTTTTAAGATATCAGGTATTTTTGATATTTTCTTTCCTTCTCATTCTTCCTTTCTATTATCTCCCCTTTCCCCTCCTTTCCTTCCTTACTTCCTTTTTTTTTTAAAAAGAAACAACTTGTGTGTATACTTTGATACAGAATGCTTTAATTTTTAAACTACTATCATTTTATTTTTCCTGTGAACCTTCTCATAGGACCATTGCTGCTTGCTCCAATGCGTTGGCATGTAGCATTTCTGAAAGGATTTTTTATAGGAGGATGTCAGAGGATGGAATGGTTGCCAGGTGACCTCCTTCATTTGTTACCTTGACTCATTTTTAGGAGCATCTTAAAACACTTAACTTACTTACCAAAACCTCACTTGAAAATAGCCTGTTTTTTCCTGCATATTAACATAATAATTGTTCATTATAGGAAATTTAGAAAATATCAAAAGCATGTAGGGAAAACAGAGAAAAATTCCCTTCACCCATAATTTTACTATCCAGAGGAGGTTTATTTTCTGTGCACATATATGCATATATATTTGATTGTTGGTATTTTGTTATATTTGGGATTATCCTCTATAATTTTTAACTTATTTTCCCCCCACTTACATATAGAATGTTGACATATTTTCATGCTAGAAAATTCTGTTACTACAGTGGTTTTCAATTTTGTTTTTACTGTATCCTGCAGTAGGTTTCCCTGCTGGCTCAGCTGGGAAAGAATCCTCCTGCAATGCGGGAGAACTGGGTTCAATCCCTGGGTTGCCTGCAGTAAGAGATACATTTCATATAGTGACCTAGAATAAACACACGTGCATTTCAAAAAATTCATAAAGCCATAACTACACTTTGTATGGTGCACTCTGATATTCTTCTATTTAAAAAGCAGTCCATGGGAGGACTTCCCTGGTGGTCCAGTGGTTAAGAATCTGCCTTGCAATGTAGGGGATGTGAGTTCAATCCTTGGTCAGGGAACTAAGACTCCATATGCCCCAGAGCACCTAAGCCTGTGAGCCTGTGTGCCACAACTAAGACCCAACACAACCAAATAAATACATATTTTTTAAAAAGCTGTCCATGGACCACAAAAACTGGTTTCATGTCTCATTAGGGATTAGTGACCCATGATTTGCAAACTACTCCTTTACTGAGTGAATTTTATTGGCTGTGTAGTGTTCATTGTATAGTATGAGTGTATCATAATGTATTTAACTGGTGTCCTACAGGCAGACATTCCATTCACCTTGCTTCCAGTGTTTCCCTGGTCCTACAACATTGCAGTGAGCTAATGGTACAGAAAACACTCATACACAGACACATTTTCTGAGGGCAAGTTCCAGGGCATACATGGGCATATAATTACTGGGTCAAAAGGTGAGCAAGTGAGCATGATTTTAAAGCTTTCTGTACACATTGCTGAATTTCCCTCCAGGAAGCTTATATAAATATTTACACTCTTGCCAGCTGTGTCTGGGGATGCCCGGTTCTTCCTGCCATCACCCGTAAAAATGAAATTCTTTGAGTTCACTTAGAATCTCAATCACAGATGAAATTCCCAGAGCATTCAGCAGTGAGGGGAGAAATGTTTTTGGCAGTGATCAAGGTCTGCTCTATGACTGAAGATTGCTATTGTGTCTAAATTGTATATGTTAATGTCCCATGCAGCGAGCTCTGCAGGTGAGGTTTAGTATGTATATTTCTCTTGTGTGCCTCCAAAAAGAAGTGTGTATTTTAAACATTGCAGAGTGCTCTTTGGATTCTGTAGACCTTCCCATCATCCTTGGCCGTGGGCCCTCTGATTCTCTCAGAAAGAATATAGATGCAGTAACCATGTGTCATGCAACCTTCCGGACAGACTTCATTGCACAAGTTCCTGCTCTTCCTTGGTCTAGATATATTTCTTTGTTGTCCTTACTTTTGAGTTGGATCGTAGCATCTCTGTAAGAACAGGTATATGCCCTTGTTGAGAGCAACATTCCTCTGTGTTCCATTTGGAGGAATAGTTGTCCAGCAAAAAGGCATGTACAAGTTGTTTTATTTTTAATCACAATAGATTGAAAACCACTTAGGTGTACACAGTAGGACACTGGTTGGGTAAGTTATGGCTTATCCGCAGAAGGGATACAATGTTGTTGTTGAAAAGAATGAGATAGCGCTGTGCATACAGACATGGAACAGTCTCCAAGATCTATGGTTGATGAGGAAAAAACAGGCTGCAGAGAAGTGTTTAGTGTAAATCCTTGACACTGTGCACCATCCTGTGAGTGTATTACTTCAATCAAAATAGATAATGGGAAAAAGTAGAGATTAGCAAGTCTCTAAGATATTTTACAAAAATGTTTATCAGAAAAACAAAACACCTCGACTGTCTAATATTGATGCTGTGCTGTTTCTGATTGAGAATTTTTTTAAAGTTTATTTTATTGAAGGCTAGTTGATTTATAATGTTGTTTGTTAATTTCTACCATACAGCAGAGCGATTCAGTTATACATATATGTATATTCCTTTCATATTCTTTTCCGTTAGGGTTCATCATAGAATATGGAGCATAGTTGCTTGTACTATACAGTGGGACCTTGTTGTTTATCCAGTCTATACCTCCTCACCCCAACTTCCCACTCTATCCCACCCCCATCCTTTCTTCCACTGGGAATTTTGAGTTAAGTCCTTCCATGGTGGTGGAAATCTGTTGGGGTTCAAGTAGACACTTGGAAAGAATTAACCCCATTCCCCCGAATGCCCGTCCACTACCACCCTAAGCACACCCAGGGAGAACCTGCGTCATTCAGTCAGACTTAATCCATTTAGAGGGAACCTTTTCCAAGCTGAATTATGCCAGGTGGTACACCTCAGGACTAGAATTATGATTTGCTTCTGGGGTTGCTGATCACTCAAATGTTTTATGGAAAACTGAAACTGACAAAAAGCACATGTGCATACCCAGACACCGAGGCAAATACTTTAAAGTGATAAAGTCAGTATTTATGACTTCAGTGTTATGGACCGGGTGGAAATACTGGGGTGAGCTTAAAGGCAGGAGGTTTGGCTTCACGTGAAGACCCTGGGAATGTGTGTGACACATTTTACACCATTTATCACCTGAATTTAACTACTCTTTTATTCTGATTGGGTTTTCAGCAGATTTTTCTTTAAAATGTGTTTCCATGTTACTCTTTACATACACCCCACCCTCTTCTTCCCCCCCGCCCCAGTAGATTTATAGTCAGGTTTTAGCATCATTCTGACCCAGGCTTAAATCTCAGGGTTGCCCAGTCCCAGCTGTGGGACCTTGGGCTGGTTGCTTGGCTTCTCTGAACTATATTTTTTGATCTTACAAAGTGTAAAGTATAATACTTTTGCCATCAGACTGTTGATTGGGTCCAGTCGTGTCTGACTCTTTGCAACCCCATGGACTGTAGCCTACCAGGTTCCTCCGTCCATGGGATTTTCCAGGAGAGAGTACTGGAGTGGGTTGCCATTTCCTTCTCCAGGGGATCTTCCCGATCCAGGGGTCGAATCTGGGTCTCCCTCATTGTAGGCAGACGTTTTACCATCTGAGCCAAAATTATATCAAGTCCCTACCCCAATGCTGTCCCTTGGTAGAGGCTGGAAAGCTGCTGCTTGTTTTTGTGATGTTCTGGGAAAAGAGGCCTCCTGTTTACAAGGTGTTCGTGGTAACTGAGAAGGTCGCTGGGGCAGGGACTTCCCTGGTGGCCCAGTGGTTAAGACTCCTAGCTTCCCCTGCAGGGGGCATGGGTTCCATCCCTGGTTGGGGGACTAAGATACCTACATACCACATGGTCTGGCCAGAAAAACACAAAACCTCAATAAGATGCATGTGTTGACTGTGTGCAGTTTTGTGTGTTAACTGTATCTGAGTAAAGCTTATAAAATAGAAGGTCTCTGGCCTGTGCAGGATTGGGAGGCCCACAGCAACAACCCCTTAGAAATAAGGACTCAGAGACTCAGTGGGAAGGTGGCTATACAAATCAAGATTCCAGAAGAGTCTTCAGTGTTGGTGTCTCCTGTTTCTCAGCAATGATAGCTAACACCTTAAAATGCTTCAGTACTGTGGATTTTGGGGGATCATGAAAATCCACAGGACTGGAGAGACGGGGCACGACCAGCAAGCCAAGCTGGGAGAATTCAGGAGGGAAATGAGTTTTGTCCTGGGATATTCTCCTGAAAAAGAAATGAAACACAGAGAAAGGTAAATATATTAATATGATGTCACATATATATGTGGAATCTGGAAAATAATACAAATGAACTTATTTATAAAACAAAAGTGGACTCACAGACATAGGGGAAAAAAAGATTTATGGTTGTGAAAGGGAAAGTTGGGGAGGAGGGATGAATTAGGAGTATGGGATTAATAGATACATACCACTATAAATAAAATATATTAACAACAAGGATATACTGTATAGCACAGGGAACTATATTCAACATCTTATAATAACCTATAGTGGAAAATACCCTGGAAAAGAATACATACACGCACGCATATATATATATGTCATGTCATGTCATTCAGTCCCATCACTTCATGGCAAATAGATGGAAAAACAGTGGAAACAGTGGCAGACTTTATTTTTTTGGGCTCCAAAATCACTGCAGATGGTGACTGCAGCCATGAAATTAAAAGACACTTACTCCTTGGCAAGAAAATTATGACCAGCCTAGATAGCGTATTAAAAAGCAGAGACGTTACTTTGCCAACAAAGGTCCATCTAGTCAAGGCTATGGTTTTTCCAGTAGTCATGTATGGATGTGAGAATTGGATTATAAAGGAAGCTGAGCACAGAAGAATTGATGCTTTTGAACTGTGCTGTTGGAGAAGACTCTTGAGAGTCCCTTGGACTGCAAGGAGATCCAACCAGTCCATCCTAAAGGAGATCATTCCTGGGTGTTCATTGGAAGGACTGATGCTGAAGCTGAAACTCCAATACTTTGGCCACCTGATGTGAACAGCTGACTCATTTGAAAAGACCCTGATGCTGGGAAAGGTTGAGGGCAGGAGGAGAAGGGGACGACAGAGGATGAGTTGGTTGGATGGCATCACTGACTCAAAGGACATGAGTTTGAGTAAAACTCCAGGAGTTGGTGATAGAAAGGGAGGCCTGGTGTGTTGCAGTCCATGGGGTTGCAAAGAGCTGGACATGACTGAGAGACTGAACTGAACTGATACATATCTATATCTGTATCTATATAAAACTGACTAACTTTGCTATATACCTGAAACTAACACAATATTGTACATCAACTACAGTAGTAGTGGTTTAGTTCCTCAGTCATGTCCGACTCTTTGCGACCCAATGGACTGTAGCCCACCAGCCTCCTCTGTCCATGGGGTTTCCCAGGCAAGAATAGTGGAGTGGGTTGCCATTTCCTTCTCCAGGGTATCTTTCTGATCCAGGGATCAAACCCACGTCTCCTGAATTGCAGGCGGATTCTTTATCACTGAGCCACCAGGGAAAAAGTGCACCTGTTCTAAAAGCAAAGCATTGCTCTCTCCAGCCATACTATGCTGAACATGCCTGATCTTGTCTGATCTTGGAAACTAAGAAGAGTGAGGCCTGGTTGGTACTTGGGTGGGATACCACCTGGAAGTACTGAGTACTGTAGGCTTTTAAAAAAGCAAGCTATTGCATAAAACTTTGACTCGTTAATTGCCAATGCTCCTTCAGATTATATGGATTACAGAAGAGAGCAAGTATAATTGAAGGTGTGTCAACTCCGAAACTATTACTATTTTTATTTCTAGGACCATGCCTTTCCCTCCTTTAAAAAATTATTATGATAAAATAAAAATAATATAAACTTAAAAATAAAGAAATGGGACACAGTGTTTGGAAAATGTCCCAGACATCTCATGGTGTGAAAGCCTGTGGCTTTCTCTACTGCCCACAACTTCCACATGTTTGCATATTGAACCCTCTGAAATACTGGTCTTGCCATCAGAACCATAACTCACCTGCGTCATTTTGATTCGAGAGATGCAGAAAACATAGAATAAATGCAAGTTCTGTCCTGGTGCCCGAATTCTCATCCTCTTTAGATGAAGTGTAGTTTGGTTTAACAGTACCACCTGGGCAGGCAGGAAAGCGATAGAGAGGAAGTTACTTTTCGAGATTTCAATCCCAAAGACAGATTTCCAAGTGCAAAGTACTAGTGTCTTGTATTGTGAGAGACTTGAAGCCTCAGATTCTCACTCATTTCCTTCCCCTCCTTGTTGTCATGGGGACATCTTTTCCCTGAGTTATTACATCTTGCACTTCAGCAAAAATTTTATTGCTTCGGGACCATCGAGTCTCGGGTGGGACATTTTTCACTGGTCATGGTGTAATACACAGAGGTAATTTCTTTCAAATGATTTTTGCTTGAAGTGGTTTTCAATGAATTGAGAAGGGTTAGGAGTATGAATGGAGGCCTGAATTTCCAGCATCGGGTCCAGGCGTGGAGTGTATCCCCTCAGCTTTGCCAGAGCCTTCGATGTAGGTGTGCAGTTGCCTTGGTGGCACAGAAAAAAGCAGCAATCCACTTGATTCTCTTGTCTGAACACAAAAAAAGCATTATTCAATGCCATAATCTGTTTTAGTCTCTCCCAGATCGCTTCTGAAAGTTTTATTTCTGAAGTGGAGCGTTTTCATCAAAAGGGAATAGTTAGGATTTCTCAAAGGCGGAGGTTAGTCATTATACTGGGGAAACAGTTAGAAAAAGCAGGCTCAATGGATGACTGCATGCTGAAGTCTTCAATGATGCCCTGGGTGTTGCACCGGCAGCCTCTGATTTTTATCTATTTTCTTTGTCTTTTGAGGCACTTGTATTTTCTTTCCTGTTGTTACTTTGAGCTGAAACAGTAAGAGATTTGACATGAGAACAGTTCCTTGGCTTGTTTTCTTCTTGTTTCATTTTACTCCTTTCCTGCCTCTCCCTTCTTCTTCCCCTTCCCTTCCTTCTTTCCTTTCTTCTTCCCCTTCTCCTTCCTCCCTCCCTCCTATTCTCCTTTCCTTCCTGAGTTGGGGCAGAGAGGGGGATCTCCAAAACCACTTTCCTGTTTGGTGATTTGCAAGTAGGACTCACAGAACTCAGAAAAGCTAAAAGAATGCATGTTAAAATCAGCAAAGGACAAAGACACAGAGAGCAGAGTCCAGGAGAAACCAGACCCAGGCTTCCCTATGTGTCCTCCCAGTGGAGCCGCACAGACAAGCAGGAATTCTCCCAGCAACAGTGACAGATGTGTGCTAAGTGGTGCCAACCAGGGACGCTCACCGAGGCTTGCTGTCCAGGAATTGTGCTGGGGACCAGTCACCTAGGCCTGGAGTGCCCGTGTGAAGACCTTAGCTACTCAGCCTCCAAGATCCGCCCCTCCAAAGGTCCAGCTGATTTGGCATGGCCCAGGGCCCCAGGCAAACAGAAACAGCTGTTCACTGT
This sequence comes from Cervus elaphus, assembly GCF_910594005.1. NCBI lineage: Eukaryota > Metazoa > Chordata > Mammalia > Artiodactyla > Cervidae > Cervus > Cervus elaphus. Next base: position 37,306,463 of record NC_057824.1, read on the forward strand.
AAATCACAGTGTTAGCAATAAACTGGCACGTTCCAATGTCTCAGTTATAGAGACCCTTCTCAGGTGGGGTATTTAATTCCAAGGGTTCAGAGTTTACCTCCCAGGGCATGGGGAAGGGTCAGGCTTTTCTTTGGCGCGTGCAGGATTTGGGGCCTGCAAACCTGCTGAGTTAACCCTTTAATGCACTCCCACCCCTGCACGGACTGTATGTCAGGCAAGTGTAAGCTTCTGGGGAAAATAAAGATGCTTTCTTACATTACATGGAAACCTGAAGACTTGCTTGGAGGCTGTTAGGAGGTTTTGCCTTTGTCACTTTGCTGTCCCACAGTGAGCAAGCCATTTGGTTAGAGTCTATTTTGGAAGGATAAAACTTTTCATGATGTTTGCAAAGGAGCAGTTCCATCATACCAGTGCATTTCCACTTGGCCTCTCCTGATCCAAGATTGGGGTAGGAACACTGCCAAACCCCACAAGGCCTGCTAGAGATGGCCTGCCCTTTTCTAGGATCCAGGGAATAAGTGGCAGTCAAAGCAACTGGATCAGGCTTTCCACTTTTGAAACTTAAGTCTTTAAAACAAATATTCTAAAGCAAATATTGTAGCTTTTCCCTCTCCTTTCCTTTCTCTCACTGCCTTCCCTGCCCCCCACCTCCTCAAACCCTGGACAGTGGATGAACATCAGGAGAGATTGCCGAACAGGTGGTACTTTCTGGAGGCAGTTTACATCAGCTACCTTTTTACATTGGATGAATTCTGTCAACACATGTCTGCTCAAATAAATGGATATTCTCATTCTGATGACTCATTTGGTGAACTGCATTGATATGCCATCTCTTGGGCTGATCCTTGTAACCCTGCCACCCAAACAGTAGGAAATGAGTGATTATTTTTGTGCTAACAAGCACTGGAGAAAAACAAGCTTTTTCTCCCCTTGGCTATTCACACTGGTACCCATTGACCTTCAGCTGGCATTCTGAGTGGCATAGTGGATGGGTAGAGCCTGGGTGACCCCATGGGGCTCTTGACACCCTGAAGAGGCATTAAGAAATGGGTTTTGGCAGGAGGCTCATGCAGTCTTGGCTGATGGAATTGTTGATGGAATAACAATCACCAAAGCATCCCACTGCATGAATAAGATCAGTTAGATTTCTGGAAGGAGGCAGGGTTGTATGGATTACTGGAGGCCATGGATTTTACTTGTTGATCTTAATTCCTGATGCTTCCTAGCTGTGGGACTCGGGACATGTCATCTGATCCTTCAGGCTGTCTGTTTCCTCATCAATTACAGCAGAGTAACAATCATAACTATTTTACTGGATAGTTATGCTGATTTGCAGGGTAGAGCTAGTAAGACTTTCCACCAGGAAAGCCTTGGCTGCATGATAGGTAGCCATGTAAGGACAACCTTGTTGCCAGCATCTGTAGTTGTAGTAAAAATGTTACATTCTGATACTAAACTGATACTGAGCTAAGGACTTCTGTATTTACCTTGTAGATTTATAGATGAAAGATGCCTTCCCAATAAGATAGTCTCTGAGATCCATCCCATGGAGGGGATTTCTAGAGCCTAGACTTCCTCTCCCTCCAGGATACGGGGAACTGGAGGAAGTGAATGATGGATTTTAGAGGTTATCAAGATGGATGCACACGCAACTTATTATTTTAGAAGTGCCAATAAATTGGTGATATGAGATACTCTCTAGTGTCTTTGATTATTGTACCTCTGAGTAATCTTGGCTCTTTACATCTTGAGCCTGGGCCCAAATAACTGAGTTTGTTACATATTCTCCTTTCTCAAGCATCTTAGTGCATGATACAAAGAGCTCACTGGGAGCCACCTGTCTGCCAGGAGACTCCCATGCGCAAGGTGACACTGGACACCTCCTGTACTTGGACTTGTTTCTTCAGGTCCTTGAGCCTCAAGCCTGGTCATGTAGCAATGAGGTAGTGAGTGAGACTTTCTAAAAGAACTCTGTTCTCTTGGTTCCTGAAGAAGCTACATGAGAATTTATCTCCAGTCTAGGCTCTAGGACTAAATTTCCTGGTATTAGGAAAAAGGAGCAAAGCTGGAAGTTGGTTGGCTTGGACTGTGGCCTCTGTCCTGTCTCCATTTTTTTTTTTTTTTTTGTGTGTGTGTGTGTATAAATTTTTGGGAAAATTGGGAAAAAATAACTTCCTGTCAGTCTCAGTTTCCCTTTCTGAAAAATGGTGGGGAAGCAGAGGAGACTAAGTTGGTTAACAGGTGAGTACAAATGTCTGGCCTCAGTTAGGCTTGGTCCTTTCAGCTTAAAAGCATGTGGCAGTGGCTTATGATGGGTGTGAAGGCTGCCAGGTCAGGCTTAGAGGCCGCTCCCTGACTGTGTGATCTTAGACAGATTGCTGAGCCTTTCTGAGCCTGTTTCTTCCTTCTAAAACTTTGGATAGTCACAGTATCTATCGCATATACATAGCAGTGTAAAGTTGCTATAAGGACTAAATGGGTTAAATGAATGTGCTTGAAAGTGAAAGTCACTCTTTGCAACCCTATGGACTATACAGTCCATGGGGTTCTCCAGGCCCGAATACTGGAGTGGGAAGCCTTTCCCTTCTCCAGGGGATCTTCCCAACCCAGGGACTGAACCCAGGTCTACCACATTGTGGGTGGATTCTTTACCAACTGAGATGTCAGGAAGCCTTGAATGGGTTAAATGAATGTAATGTGCTTAGAATGGTACTTGGCATCTCTAGTGATGCTGCATGGGTGATGGATATATTATTATTGTTATTATATGAGGATGTATGATTATTATATGAGGGTTCAATTCGCTCCTACAAAGGAACGTGCTCTCTCTATAAACACTTTTTAAAACATGGCTCTCTTGGTCTATCTTTATATTTATTTACTAAAAGGAAACAGAGTCATGTGATCATGAGTAGCTGACCTTTGGCCTTGGTGCAGGTACCACATGGGGACTGCGAAAGGGGCAGATTTCAGGCTCCATCCAACCAGTGGCTCAACCCTTACACTCGCTGGCCCTTCACTGACATGTATACTGCGGACTCCGTGTTGCCAGAGCCTCCATGCTGAAAGAAAAACCACAAATCTGAATTTTCATATGAAATCTCCTGGCTTTTTAGATTGTTACCAAAGTGTAAAATTGCACGATGGGGCAAACACGGCCAGCTGTGTAGGACTTCTGGCTTTGATCTCAGATCTCAGAGGCCCACCTCCTCATTTGTTGGAATGAGGACCCAGGGCCCCAGAGGAGTGTGGCATCAGTGGGCGGGTAGACTTGGCAGGTTTAGGACCAGGAACCAGGTCCTAACTCCCACCTCAAGCCTGTCTACCATCAACCATTTATCCATATTGATTGCGTGCTTGTGTTCCAGGCCCTGTATGAGATGCTGGAGTACAGTGGAGCCTGAGGAGAGACAGTTTCTCCTCCTTAAGGAATTTACACGGTGCTGGAGCCACAGACAAGCCAACAACCCCAGGCCTTTGTGATTCCATTAGGAGGCTGCAGCTAGTGTAGTGAGCAGCCCTGTGTGATCTGGACAGGTGAGCTAGTGAATTCAGGTGACCCTTCCCATGTGACACAAACATATCCCAACCGAAGCCTTTGGAGGGGAGAGAGAGTGCGTGTGCTAGAAGCCAAAGGGGCACCTGATGGTGGGGATATCAGGCTTTATTGTGGGAATGATGAAGGGACCAGTAGCTTCATTGGCCCAATAGAGTTTTCTTCTATTTATTACATGATTCTCCCTGGGGCATTCATGCCAGGCTATGGGGGGCTGACCTTACCAGGAGTCCTGTCTACTGTGGAATGTGCTTTGTGAACTCTGAATCAGGCTTTGATCTAGAAACCCCTTGGCAATGTGACTGATTTCCTAGGATATTGCAGTGAATGTCCTCCACATATGTAGTTCAGTGTACAGACACACTCGTGTCTGTGCATTGAAGGGCATGGCCGCTAGTCGCTTACACGCTTGTGGAAGAAGTCTCATCCTAAGCTCAGGTAAGAGGCCGACACAGTCCACCTGCTTGAACATTGAAGCCACCAGCCCTACAGGATCTAGTAGTGAGCAGGATTCCCCCGCTATCTGAAAGCAGAGCATGAACCCTTTTTGTAAACTGAAGTGGTGCGAAGCAAAGAAAGCAAGTTACCTTAGGACACATTGTGCTTGTTGATGCACAGAATCAATTAAGGTAAAGCACAGGTGCTCATGGACACAGTTCAGAGCCAGGGCGGTTTGAGGCAGAGATGCTGAGTGTGGTTCCTGGGGAAGGCAGTTGGTGGTGCCCCCTCATGGCAGGGGATGAGTTCTGCCTCTATAATGGCTGAACTTGGAGTAAAACATACCCTGGGTGGTATTTTTGCTTTTTACCTTTTTTCATAACAGTGTAATATCCTCTTAGAATTTCTTTCAGTTATCATAAATAGATAACTTTTGCTGTTATTCAGTTTCTAAGTTGTGTCTGACTCTTTGTGATACCGGTATGTCAGTCTTTTGTAAAAGCAAGGTGGCCTAAAGTGAACTTTTGAAAATGGGGGATGCCTATATGTTTGTAAGTCAGGGCTCTGTATTTTGCAAATAATAGCACCCTTCCCCAAGAAAGGAATTAATTTGTTTAACCAAGTGAAAAATCTAACATCTTTAGTGGTTTCAGGCAAAGCTGGATCCAGGGATTCAAAACCATCCTGGCTCGGTCTGTCTCTACTTCTTTGCTCTGCCCTGTGCTGGCTTCCTTCTCAGACAGGCCTCCTGCGTGGGGTGACTGCCAATAGTTCCAGGCTTACTTTCAGATGGCCCGCCCATAGCGGAGGAGAGGGAATGTGGCTTTCTCAAGAAGATTCAGCAGAGGTTCCAAGGGTGATTCTCATTGGCCCTGATTGGGTGACATATCCATCCCTGAACCAGTCACTGTGAATTTGATGGCACAGACCAAGTGTCCTGCCATTCCTCAAGCTGGGCTGGAGGCATCCTGCCCCAAACAACACAGACCAAGAGGAAGGAGGGCTGTCCCACAAGGGAAAGTTGGGATACTAATGACTAGAGATTGAAGAATAAAACCTAGGCAGAGAGGGTTTAATGGGTCAAATTCTTTGCCTGAGATCTTTATGTAACAGTTGAATTTTTTTTTTTTATTATTAATCATTAAGTTCCATTCAAGTTTGCAATGATTCTTAGGAAACATTCTCCATCTGTCCTAGTGCAGGTTGCATCCCTTCCTGCCTCAGAGTGGCCTCTGAGATATCACCTCCCCGTGGTGTCTGAGCAGAGATCAAAGGATATTTTCCAAAGCTGTATTAGGGTTTTCCAGAGAGACAGAACCAATAGTATTCGATTTCTCTCTCTCTAACTATGCCTGTGCATATACATGCTTGTTGTCGTTCAGTCACTAAGCTGTGTTCGACTCTTTGTGACTCCATGGCCTGCAACATGCCAGGCAACTCTGTCCTCCACTATCTCCTGGAGATTGCTCAAACCCATGTCCATTGAGTTGGTGTTGCTATCTAATCGTCTCATCGACTTCCACGCTCTTCTCCTTTTGCCTTCGATCTTTCCCAGCATCAGAGTCTTTTCCAGTGAGTCAGCTCTTCGCATCAGGTGGCCACAGTATTGGAGTTTCAGCTTCAGCATCAGTCCTTCCAGTGAATATTCAGGGCTGATTTCCTTTAGAATCTTCTGATCAATAGTCAGGTGTGTTATCCATTGCGCCACTGGCCCCCTGATGATTTCCTTTAGGATTGGCTGGTTTGATCTCCTTGCTGTCCAAGGGATTCTCAGGAGTCTTCTCCAGCACCACACTTCAAAAGCATCAATTCTTCGGTGCTCAGCCTTCTTTTTAAAGACAACTGAATGCATACCTCTACCTATTCCTAACTATGTCTGGAGTTGGGCTGGAGTAATCTCTATCTGTACCTATATCTGTATCTCTACATCACTTAGAGGAAGATGTTAATTTATTATAGGAATTGGTTCATGTGGTTACAGAGATCAAGAAGTCTCATGACCTGCCACCTCCAAGTCGGAGAACCTGGAAAGCTGGCTGTGTGTCATTCATTCCGAGTCTGAAGGCCCAAGAAGCAGGAGTGTCAGCGTCTGAGAGCAGGAGAAGGTGGGCATCCCAGCTCAAGCCTAGAGCAGATTTGCCCTCCATCGTTTTTTTCTTTAAAGCGGAGTTGTTGGTTTTTTAAAAAAAATTCATTTATTTTTGGCTGCACTGGGTCTTCATTCTTGCGCGCGTCTTCTTCCTTCGCAACGAGCAGGGGCTTCTCTCTGGTTGTGGTTCTGGACTTCTCATTGCATGGCTTCTCTTGTTGTGGAGCCCAGGCTCTAGGTGTGTGGGCTTCAGTAGTTGTGGTTCCTGGGCTCTAGGGTGCAGGCTCAGTGGTTGTGGCACTTAGGTTTAGTTGCCCCGCGGCATGTGCAATCCTCCCAGACCAGGGACTGAACCCGTGTCCCCTGCACTGGCAGGTGAACTCCCAACCACTGGACCACCAGGGAAGTCCATTTCCTCCATCTTTCTGTTCTTTTCAGGCCCTCAAAAGAATGGATGATATCCTCCCACCCCAGTGAGAGTGGCTTCTCTTTGCTCAGTCTACTGATTCCAATACTAGTGTTTTTTTTGGAAACACACTCAGACACATCCAGAAGTCATGTTGTACTGGCTATCTGGGCATCCCTTCGCCCAACCAAGTTGATGCTTAACATGAACCATCACAAAGGCGGAGTGAGAAGGCTGGTTGGAGTGACGATACAAAACGATGTTAGAACCTGTCTTTGAAGATGTGATCACTCTTGGTCTTCTTGTCCCCGCAGAGTGATCTTGGCCCCTTAAATATTGGGCGTGATTCATTTGAAGTGAGAAGAGAAAGCAAGCCACAGGAAGTGGCTTGTTAGTGTCTGTGAAGTGAAATTCATTGTGTGGATTTGAGACGGTTGCTCTGAGATTGTGTGTTGTATAGCACACATAAAATTCCTGGCACCCACTGGATGTTCAGTAAAGGTTCTCAGATTTCCTTGAATCTATCATATGCACTGTTACTCTTAGGGTCACTAGGAATAGAGCATTGCAAATTAAACCGTCACAGTAGTACTTTTTACATTTAGAATTTTTTAAATTTTGTATTTATTGGAAAGAGCATCCTTATGCTTCAACATTTATCATCCATCAGTCTCATGCATTCATGCATCAGTAAAAAAATACATGAAATAAATTGGTCCATGGACTCCTTAACATTTCCTATTCAAAGTTTGACCCGTCTAAGCCACCCTCAATTTGCAATGTCTTTCTCTTGCGTGTTCCTTGTGGTATAGTTCTTAATTCACCCAGGCGGATGCCCTGGCAGCCTTTCTTAAAGAGCAGTCCATCCTTGTGCCCAGTATTTCTTTTGCAGGCTGCTGTTGGTTTTGACGCACAGGCTTAGGATGTGACAATATGTGATGATGACTGTGACACACATTTTAATTTCAGATAGGTTAAATTGTGAATTAAAAATACACATTTAAAAAAAAAATACACATTTTAGGATTAATGAACTATGGTAGTTTGCCCAGCTTCCTCTGCTCCTCCCAGCTTTGCCAATTGCAGCACTGGGGCAGCAAAATGTCATCTAATTGCCCATAGAATCATGTCCCCTTTTCTGATGTGGTTCAGAAAGTGTGTGGGTAACTTCTGCGCTCAGCTCATCCTCTTTCTCCTCCATGAAATCTCCCCAGCTGACAGCAAGCAAGCTCAGTCTGCCGCAGCTAAGCATCTGTGGCTATAAAGTCAACTCTCGCCTCTTTCCCCATCACTCATTATATGCCAGGCCCACCGGCCTTCTCCCTGCTCGTTACACAGCCCAGGCTTCTTTCTAACTCGGGGCCCTGGCCTTTGTTCTCCTGTATCAGTGGTTCTCAACAAGGGGAGTGATGGCCCTTCCTTTGGGGAAAGGAGTGGGGACATTTTCTGCTACCCCAGCCTACACAGGGGACCCTATAGATATTGGGTGGGTCGTATACAGTAAAGTGAGTCAGCTGTGTGTTTACATAGATTCCCCTCTGTTCTGGATTTCCTTTGCATTTAGGTCACTACAGAACATTGAGTATAGAGTTCCCAGTGTATACAGTTGGTTCTGATTAGTTAACTCTTTTATACAACTTTGTAAAGCAACTAAGCTACAATAAAAAAAAGTTACAGTGAGTTCTCAGGAGGCCCAGGTGCTTTTGCTGTTTTTTTTTTTTAAAGAATTTCCTGTGTATCAAGGATCTACTGTATAGCACAGGAAACAGGGAATTCTACTCAGTATTTTATAATAATTTATAAGAGAAAAGAATCTGAAGAAGAATATATATATGCATAGATTCAGATATATATATATACACATATGTATATACATATGATATGTGCATGCATACACATATGTATGTGTGTATATATGTATACACACATGAATCACTTTCTGTACATCTGAAACTAACACAACACTATAAATCAGCTTGTCAGTGTGTATTTGTGTGTGTGTGTGTGTGTGCGTGCTCAGTCATGTCTGACTCTTTGTGACCCCATGGACTATAACCCTCCAGGCTCCTCTGAACATGGAATTTTCCAAGCAAGAATACTGGAATGGGTTGCCACTTCCTTCTCCAGAGGATCTTCTTGACCCAGGGGTCGAACCTACATTTCTTTTGTCTCCTGCATTGGCAGATGGATTCTTGATCACTGCACCCACCGGAGAAGCAAAAATTTTTAATTTAATTTAACTAAAAAAAAAAAAAAGATATTGGGTAGGGTCAAGGGATGCTAAATGTCCTGCATTGCTCAGGACAGACCCACACAAGGAAAACAACCCCACACAAATGCCAATAGCACTCCCTTCGAGAAAGCCTGCCATCAGTGGCTTTGGCCCTTGACTTTTCTTGGCCCTCTCTCCCTCGTTGCTCAGTCGCAGTATGAATAGTATCTTCTAGAAGTGCTCAGAGCACAACCTACCTGCCTGCCTTGGCTGTAGCCCTGCTCCTTCCAGCCCGGGTCACTTTCTGTCATATCGCTAAGTTTATTGCCACTGCAGTACTTGTCAAAGCTTGAGATTATCTTGTTTGTTTACCTGATTATTGTTATTTTCATTGTAGTATAGTTGACTTACAAAATTATGTTAGTCTCAACTGTACAGTATAGGGACTGAAGATTTTGTAGATGATGCTCCATATAATGTTGACTATATTCCCTGTGCTGTCCATGACATCTTTGTAAATTATTTTATACCTAGTGGTTTGTACCTCTTGATCCCCTTCATCTGTGATGCCCCTCCCCCCACCCTTCTCCCTTCTGTAACCACTAGTTTGTTCTCAGTATTTGTGACTCTGTTTCTCTTTTGTTATATTTGTTTGTTTTTATTTTTAGATTCCATATATAATTGAAAACGTACAGTGTTTATCTTTCTCTGACATTTCCCTAAGCACAGTATCCTCCATGTCCATTTATGTTGCTGCAAATGGCAAAAATTCATTCCTTTTTTTTACGGCTGAGTGTATACACACACACACACACACACACACACACACACACACACACACACACACACACACACACACACACACACACACACACACACACCACATCATCTTTATCCATTCATCTGTTGTTGGACATGACACTCAGGTTGCTTCCATGGAGGTTCTTCAAAAAATTACAAATAGAACTACTGTATGATCCAGCAATTTAATAAATACCACTCCTAGGTATTTAGCCAGAGAAAATGAAAACACTGATAGGAAAAAATGGGCGTTATTACTTAATTAATTTTGGTTGGTGTCCTTCCACTAGCATATACATTGAGAGCAAGTCTCTCACCTCTTTTGTTTATTGCCCTATCCTCAGCATCCAGAACAGAACCTCATACTTAAGTATTTATTGAATAAGTGAACAAATGAATGAAGACTCAGAATTGTCTGCTAACTACCTCAAGCTTCCAATTAGATAGGGAGCTGTTTTTAACTTGCTCACTTTCCCTGTCTCCTTTTTGGTGAATGACACGCTTAAAAAACAAAACAAACAAACAAACAAAACGACTCAAAAGCCTCACCAATAGTTGGCTGTCGTAGTGATGATCTGCCATTCCTGTTTCTGTTTTCTGAGGAATAGTGTCGTTGCTCATCATTGTCAAAGTGAATTGGATGGGTGATGTCTTAAGCTGATTGTTTCCTGAAAAGTGCTTTCTGGCCCACGACTCCCTGGATGTCTCTATTTGGCATGGCAGGACGTGGGGAGGATTATGATGTTGGTCATTGAAAGACGTCTGTTCCACTTAAGCTTTCTTTGAGATTTCAAGTGCGAGTTCACAGACCTTTTGATTACAGGGAAGCAAAGGTGCGTTGGCATCTGCCCCTGGTTGAGGTGACTAAAGTATCAGCACCCCTTCCTTCAGAAAGGAAGAGAGGAGTCTCAGGAGAGACTGTGTAACTAGTGCTCAGGGCTCCTCCTAAGCCAACGACACGTTTCTGCCTGTTCCCATAAGATAAATACTCGCCTGCTCTGAACAGGTCGAGCCTCTTAGATGGAATGAGCCTCAAAAATATTAGGTTCTGAGTGACTCTTTTGCAAGAGGGTGAATTTAACTTGGTTAAGGTGGGATGCATAGAAACAGGGCCACAGTTGGCAGCCAGGTATTCTGGGTGTGGCTCCCTTCCTGTAAAGGAGGCTTGTTGATGTCATGGTGGCTGATTTAAGCCAGGCACAATGAAAGGATGATTTAAAGAATGATAATTCCTTTGTGGTAGGCACATAGCTTGGTTGGTCAAGAATCCGCCTGCAATGCAGGAGACCCTGGTTCGATTCCTGGGTCAAGAAGATCCTCTGGAGAAGGGATAGGCTACCCACTCCAGTATTCTTGGGCTTCCTCTGTGGCTCAGCTGGCAAAGAATCTGCCTGCAATGCAGGGGACCTGGGTGTGATTCCTGGGTTCGGACGATGCCCTGGAGAAGGGAAGGGCTACCCACTCTAGTATTCTGGCCTGGAGAATTCCATGGACTGTATAGCCCATGGGCTCGCAGAGAGTCAGCCACGACTGAGCGACTTTCACTTCACTCCAAGCACTGTCCATGCCATTTTCTCACCCTAACCCACCAACCTGTGAGGGCGCTACTATGTTACTCCTTGTGTAGATGAGGAGTCCGGCTCAGAGGGGTGGGGTGACCGGTCTGAGGTCACAGTGCCAGAGCCAGGGGCTCTCATATTCCTTGCTCTCCTAATCCCACATTTTTCTTTTAAAGTAAAATTGATTTACAGTGTTGTGTTAATTTCTGTTGTACAGTGAAGTGACTCAGTTATACACACATGTGCATCCTTTTTTGTATTCTTTTCCACTGTGGTTTATCACAGGATATTGAATGTCATTCCTGTGCTATACAGTAGGACCTTGTTGTTGGTCTGTTTTATATATAATAGCCAAACCTGCATTCTTAATTGCTATAGTGGATGGGGGTTTCCTTCCGTCTCATTATTTACTTTTTAATCTCCTATTTGCTCAGATCCAGGGAAAGAGAGAGAAATATTTGAGTAAATAGAGTTGAAAGATATGGTGAGAGTTTCTCATTATTGAGCCTATCATGGATTTTTAGTTTCTGTCTTGAGTCTGTCACTATTACATTTCTGATTATACTATACAGTTTGTGTGTGTGCGTGTGTGTGTGTAGTTTCCTTTTGTGAAAAGTATTTGAATTGAGATTCCTGTTTTTGAATCGTTTGTCTTCTTTCCTTCTCTTGCAGGACTTTAGCAAATGTTGCAAGATTCATTATACACAGACATTTTTCCATCCCATTTTGCATTTGAACATCAGAGATGGATCATAAATTGTTTTTTTTTATTACTTTAAATGATGTACTCCTCAGTCTTTTTTGTTTTGTTTTTGTATAAAAGAAAGCATGTACCTTGCCAAGATTTGATTTTAAGTACCAGCTCTCCATTTCCTTAAAGGGTGCATTCCAGAAAGAAGTGGGGAGGGCGGAAGGCAGTGAGCCAAGATGGGTAGGATTATATGTAGCTGAACAGATACTTTGAGGGCACCACTTCTTAATGAACTGGATTGAACTTCAGATTCAGTAAGCTTAAAAAATATAGAGAGGCTTTTATATCATCTTTCTTTGAAATAATAGTTAAAAACAATGCTCTGTGGCTTATAGCACCCTCTTGCCAGTATTATTTCATCTTATTGATTCAGAATCATTCAGTGAGGTTTGTTCTTGCCAAGGGTGTGCCTGGCCCTGGGCTTGGTGCTGCCATGTGAGGAAGCACATTTATTGCTCTCAAGGGGCTTCTGATGTAGTGGAGAGGCATGGATCCCTGGAGGAGGGCATGGCAACCCACTCCAGTATTCTTGCCTGGAGAATCCCATGCACAGAGGAGCTTGAGGGGCTGTGGTCCATAGGGTTGCAAAGAGTCAGACACGACTTAAGCATCTTAGCACAGCACAGCATGGCAGAGAGAGGCATGGGTACGTAAAGAAAGAGGTCTATGAAACACAGATGATATACTGGCCATCACTTTCAGTGGAAAATGACAGAAACCAACTGCAAAGGAGAATTTATTTGCTCACATAACCAAAAAAAAAATCCAGAGAATGTAGGTAAATATTCAGATAGCAGAATCTAATGTACAATGCCCCCCTCTCCATCCCACTCAGTCCTCTGGTTTTACTTTCTTTCATGTTGATTTGTTTAAGGACAAGCTCTCTGCAGAGCAGCAAAGATGGTCCTGGTAGCTCCATGGGTTCATCTTACTGGCTTAGGTCCCCTGGGTAGTAAAGGGAACATGTCTTTCCTAATAACTCCATCAAATGTTTCAGTGTTGATTGTCACTGGACCCACTTGGGTCTTACATTTACTATCAACCAACTGTGGGGAATCAGGGCAAAGACTCTTCTTATTGACCAGGTTTGAAACACAGGCAGCCTTGGATTCCCCAGGGAATGGGGTCAACCACACCAGGAGAAGGTCACGGAGAGGGATGGTTCCCAGAGGAAAATGTAGGGGAGCTGTTGGAAGAGTAAGGGGGGATGGATTCCAGGCAAACAAAAGCAACCGAGATCTCACTTCCAAGCCTTTTGAAGACCTTTGTATTATCTTCTGGAGCATGAGGCTATTTCCATGCTTAGCTGCTGTTGGCTTCTTTTTCCTGTCTCTGTGTGCAGGGCATGGTTCATGGATTAAGCCTTAGCATCTTCCTCCCTCGGTCTCTGCTTTCTGCCTTCTCAAATGTGAGTGCTTCATGGCTTCGTTGGTCACATATCCAAAGAGGGATTTCAGATTCTGTATCTCTAGCCTTGATATTTGTGACACATGTGTGCCTCTGATTTCTAATGCTTGTCTTGAACTACCTTCCACTTAGCTTTACATTCACATCAAACTCTCCATGTTACACACCCAGCATGTCCACGGTTCCACGGAAAAATCCCACTGGGCTTCCCCAAATCCGGAGTCATTGAAGGTATCAGGGGGTCCACAATACCCAGTTGTCACCTGAACATTCCAGACAGTTAACTAGTATGGTCTGCTCCAGTAACAGGACAGTCATAGGAAGCCTTGCATGTTTCAGCGAGAAAGAAGCAACGAAACTGTCTGATGATAAACACGTGGGCTTCCAGGGCCAGTACACGTGCCTTTGAATCTTGGCTGTTGAATCCTTCCTCTTGTCTGTGTGACCTTGGGTGAGTTGTTGAACTTTTCTTTCTCAGTTTGCTCATCCATAAAAATAGGGATAATAATAGTAACTACTTAAGAGTGTTGTGTGAATCAAATGAATTATACATATAAAGTGCTCAGAAGAGTGTTATCACATAATCATTTTAAAATGTTAGATATTTATTTTGGGCACAAGGTGAAGAGTATATCAATTAATCAATCAGCATATCAGAGAAGTCAATATTTTGTAAGGCAGTTAATCTTTTTTTGTTTGTTTGATGGGTCTTATACTGATTTCCTTTGACTCTCACATGCTGTTCTACCTTCCTCTCTAGCTACTCGGGATGAGTCTAGAACTTGGTGGCTGTGCAGATTTTTCCCATCATCTGTGTCACTCCATCCCATTATTCCCTTCTCCAGTTTAGATAGTATAAACTCTAGTCTAAATGTCTAGTTGACATTTTCTAGGCCTTTGACCATCCTCTCTATTCCCTTCTGGATCCCCTCAGTTTTGTCAACATTCTTCTTCAAAAGAAATGTTCAGAAATAAATTCAATATTCCATCTACTGTCTAAAATGCCTGTTAGAAGCCTCATCTTCTCTGTTCTTTATACTCTGCTTCCTTTAATCCACTAATGTAATTTGATATTGAATTTATTTTTTTAAAATTATCTCCATCACAAAGTTGACTAAAAATGAGCCCGTGGTCAACTAGGATTCCCAGTAGACATTTCCATTTGTCCCAAGTTTGACCAGATATCTTTATTTAACCCTTTTTTCTAATTTAAGTATAGTTGATTAACAGTGTGATGTTAGGTTTAGGTATGGAGCAAAAAGACTCAGTTACATATACACACACATATTCTTTTTCAGGTTCTTTTCCATTGTAGGTTATTATAAGATACTGAATATAGTTCTGTGCTATACAGTATGTCCTGGTTATTTTATCTGTTTTATATATAGAAGTGTGTATATGTTAATCTCAAGCTCCTAATTTATCCCTCTCCCTCCTTTTCCCTTTGGTAACCAAAAGATTGTTTTCCATGTCTGTGAGTCTATTTCTGTTTTGTAAATAGGTTCATTTGTATCATTTTTTAAAGATTGTATCTGTAAGTGATATGGTGGCTCAGAGGGTAAAGAATCTGCCTGCTACCTGGGAGTTTGATCCCTGGGTTGGGAAGATTCCCTGGAGGAGGGAATAGCTCCCCACTCAGTATTCTTGCCTGGGAAATCCCATGAACAGAGAAGCCTGGCGGTCTACAGTCCATGGGATCACAAAGAGTCAGACATGACTGAGCGACTAAGCATAAGTGATATCATATGATATTTGTTTTTCTCTGCCTGACTTCGCTTAGTATGATAATCTCTGTGTCCATCCATGTTGCTGCAAATGGCATTATTTCTTTTTTATGGCTGAGTAATATTCCATCATCTATGCCATGTCTTTATCCATTCCTCTGCCAATGGACATTTAGGTTGCTTCCATGTCTTGGCTATTCTAAGTAGTGCTGCTGTGAACATTGGGGTGAATGTATCTTTTCAAATTAGAATTTTCTCCAGAAATATGCCCAGGAATTGGGTTGCAGGATCATATGGTAACTCTGTTTTTAGCTTTTTAAGGAATTTCCATAGTTCCTTCTAATTTACATTTGGACCAACAGTGTAGGAGGGTTCCTTTTCCTTTTTCTTCACACCCCAGATATTTTTTATAGTTGTATTTTTAGTGGGTGTAGGGATTTGCCTGAAATTTGATTCTATCATCCAGCACACTGGGTAATGAAACAAGCTTGGTGTGAAATACAAAATTAATAAATGGCATATATGAGACAGAAGAGGTTCAGGTGCATATAGTAGAAATGTCCCAAATAACAGTGACTTAAAATAAGACAGAAGTTTGTTTCTCTCTTCAACATAAAAGAAATCCCAGAGTTGAGCTTGTTGTAACATAGTCTATAAATTCTCCTTGGCCATCAGGGACTCAGGCTCCTTTTAACAGGTGTTTCTCTGTCTTTAATATGCTGCCTCAGAGTTCAAGACAGCTGCTGCGACTCTAGCCATTGTATTCATATCCTAAGTGGGAGGAAAAGAGAAGAGAAAATACAGGACACATTTCATCCTTTTATAGGAGTCTTCCTGGAAATCTTGAAGAACACTTCTCATTGGCCAGGACATAATCACATGGCCATATCTAGTTGCAAGAGAGGCTGGGAAATAGTCTTTTGGCTAGGGAGCTAGGTACCCAAATAAAAATGAGAATTCTGTTACTAAAAGTGGAAGAAAAACTAAAGGGCAACTGACAGTATTGACCACAGATATGTTGTTGATAACATTTTGAACAAGGTCAAGCACTTGGTCATGTGTTGCACAACCAGCGACCTTCCCGAATATGACTCTGAGTAGATGATCACTCCATCAGCATTCTGAAAGGGTTGTTCTTAGACCATATCCAATTTGCTAGAGATGCTTATTAAAGATGCAGAATCCTGGGCCATGTCCTATATTTTTATACACATTAAATATTTTATTATGCCCTTAAAAATCAATTTTATTGAAGCATACTTTACAGTCAATACCATTCACAAAATGAAAGTGTTAAACTATACAGTCATGTGTACCATCAAGGTATAGAACATTTCTATCACCCCAAAAGTTTCCTTGTTTCTCTTTGCTGTCCCTTCCTAAGGAATATGATTTATGTCAGTTTTATGTTTGCCTTGTCTGTCTAGTCAAGGCTATGGCTTTCCCAGTAGTCATGTATGGATGTGAGAGTTGGACTATAAAGAAAGCTGAGGGCAGAAAAATTGATGCTTTTGAACTATGGTGTTGGAGAAGACTCTTGAGAGTCCCTTGGACTGCAAGGAGATCCAACCAGTCCATCCTAAAGGAGATCAGTCCTGGATGTTCATTGGAAAGACTGATGTTGAAGCTGAAACTCCAACATCTTGGCCACCTGATGCAAAGAGCTGACTCACTTGAAAAGACCCTGATGTTGGGAAAGATTAAAGGCAGGAGGAGAAGGGGATGGCAGAGAATGAGATGGTTAGATGGCATCACCAACTCAATGGACATGGGTTTGGGTAAACTCAGGGAGTTGGTGATGGACAGAGAGGCCTGGCCTGCTGCGGTTCATGGGGTTGCAAAGAGTAGGACACAACTGAGCAACTGAACTGAACTGAACTGTCTAGAATTTTATATAAAAAGACTATATAGTACATAGTTATTTGTATACCATTAAAATTTGATGTGCAATGACCTATGTGATTTCAGTAAAAAGAAGCTCTGACTTAACTATTATTTCATCTTAGTCTGGTGTTTATAGGATCATTGGACAACTTGTCAGATACTATATTTGACAAAGTTTGAGACATGAATCTCGACTGTATACTGGCCTTTCCTTTCCTTTTCATCCAGTTAAGTCATCCTCTAGATCTTAATGAGGTTTCACTTCCACTGAAAAGTCTTCTTCATTCCTCTTGTAATGCATCAGATGTGCTTGTTCTATACACTTCACTGTTTCATGGATTTAACCTGTTGGTTCTCAGCTCACTCTAAGTCTGCTCTAATTAGACAGTGAGCTTCCTAAGGGCAGTGCCTGTTCCTTGCTCATCATTGAATCCCCAGTGCCTACTTTTTGTGACAATACCTTTTGTTTTTTCAAGTGATTAAATGAACACAAAATGGTGTTACCAGTGCAATAATTTGATTTAAAGTGCTATAGGTTTATGTGGCTGAGGAGGTTCAGAGAATGACTTGTAGAAATTGTCATCTGGACCTTGAAGGAAATTTGCTAGGCAGAGAATGGGATGAGAGCGGCCTGAGTAAAGCAGTCCATGGGCACAGAAGGCATGGAGTTATGAGTAATGTGGGGTGCTTGAAGAGGAAAGAAGAGTTACAAGTGATCAGAGAATGAGGTGTATAGAAAGTGAGGAGGGGATCAAGCTGTGAATCAAAAGTTGGTATTAACCATTGGGCTTCCCTGTTGGCTCAGGTGGTGAAGAATCCACCTGCAATGCAGGAGACCTGGGTTTGATCCCTTGGTTGGGAGGATATCCTGGAGAAGGGAATGGCTACCCACTCGAGTATTCTTGCCTGGAGAGTTCCATGGACAGAGGAGCTTGGCAGGCTACAGTCCATGAAATCAAAAAGAGTCAGCCACGACTGAGTGACTAATACTTATTAAATAATCTGAAAGGAGGGAGAGAAGCATATCTCTGACATGGAAAAACACCCTGGGCATTATCCTTGACACTCGTGTAAGTCCTCTTTCCATTGATTTCTGGCCAATTAGAGGCTTGTGAACATGATAGTCAGAGACAGCCTTGAGTGCTGGTTCTGAAGGTAAAACTAGAAGTCTGTTTCAGCACCATGCTTGTGGACAGCTCCTGTTGCAAAGTTGAGCTTTTGCTGCCTTCTACAGGTCAAGATGGGGGCTTCCCCGGTGGCTCATTGGTAAAGAGTGGCCGATGCAGGAGCCATGGATTTGATCCCTGGGTTGGGAAGAGCCTCTGGAGAAAGAAACAGCAACCCACTCTAGAATTCTTGCCGAGGAAATCACATGAACAGAGGAGCCTGGCGGGCTACAGTCCTTAGGGTCACAAAAGAGTCAGACATGCCTGAGTGACTAAACAGCAACAGGCCAAGAGGTGAAGATATTTAACATGTCTGCATGTCTCCATGCAGGACATGGGGAAGGATAAGCCCCTAAACCTGTGGTCCAGAGCATTTATGCTTCCAAATACAAAAATAACAAGTACCTCGTTGGCCCAGGAGTATTGCATTTCCCCATAGAATTCTCATTACTCAGGTAGATGTCATTTTTACTGCTCTTTTACAGAGAACTGAGGCAAACAGAGAAGAGATGGGTGGCAGGTCTAGGACTCAAGCTTGGGTCTTCCTGACACCAGTATCTATGCTCTTGGCCACTACACTTGTCTTCCAGCCAGCGCTGAGTCTTGTGGAACTCTTCAACTTCCTTCCAATGCCCAGGCATGGGTATCTTCTCAGTGGGGCACCAGCTTTGTAGATAATTCATAGTTGGAATCTTGCTTGAGCCAGCTCAGTAATAGCCAGGAGTGGTGGCGGGAAAGAGGGTTTTTCCTAGCTTGCTTCCTCCCGAGTTTGAAAGGATGCTCACAGATAAATGTGTCAGCTGGCAAGCAGGTGTATGCATCTTAATGTTCTAGCGATTGCACCTGTGAAAGGGAAGTTAGTGAAATTCAGAAACTAAGTCTCTTTCTCTCTCTTGCCAGTAGGAGTCTTTGAAGCTCCAGTGGAAAAAACCTTGGCTGCTTTCTCACTAATTTCATTTGTAATTATGCTTCCTTAATGATGGTCTGGGTTCTGGTCAGTGAGAGGTCAAGTTCCAAGTCTGTGGGAGAGATGTGTTGAGCTCTCCCCAGAGAACTCCTGGCTCTGCTTGGATGGGTGTGCTTACATATGGCATAAGCATTTCCTTCTTAATGGTTGCATGACACTCCTCCTCGCTTTAAAATGAGCCCATACTGTGCCCCATTAGCTGAAATTGACATGATGGTTATTTTCAATGCCGTTTCTTTAAAGAACTCTGTCTCGCTGTGCCTTGCTTGCTTTTCCCTCTTGCTAAGTGGAATGAAGAACCCCTGGGAGAGTGTGGTGGCAGCTTTTCACAAGCTGCAGAGCCTGTCTCCTGCCTTCCCACCCTCACATCTACAGCTCAGAGAGCATCACACATTATACAGACATTAAGGATTCCGCTCTCAAGGCAGAATCCTCTGGAAATCTCAGAATCAAAAAGCTCCATGATAAAAATGCATGAAGCAATATCCTTATTGGTAAACCTACATATCCAGCTGAGATACTGCCCATGATAATGCAATTTTCTATGCAAAAAGGGTTTATCTCCATCCAAATATTATTCCACATCATTATTCATTCTGGGGAAGTGATTGCTGTCCTAGGTTAACTGATTGAACTTTTGGAACCAAAGTGTCAAGCTTATCTTAACTGTCTATTGCCTGACTTCTCAGGAATTGCCATTAGGTTGGTAGGAATGAATAAATGTACACTCCATTAGGAAATATTAAAGTTTTTATATTGGTTTAGAATAAAAACAGGATTAAAGAGGGACATTTGTAAGGTTCAGTACAGCATGAAATTGAATTTTTTTTGGTGTATGAAATGTACAATTTGAATAGTTCTTCCCATTTTCTGGGTGGGGGGTGGTGGCAGATTATAGACAGTGGACAACCACTGCCAAATTCACCTGTATATGCTAACACGAGGAAGCAGGAAAACCCATCTTGGTATTTTCTGAGTCTGTGTCAATTAATGATCAGATTCTTAAACAACAATGACAGCCACAACAATGATAATTACACCAATAAAGCATTACTCAAGTTTAAATACGCGTCAGGCACCATCTTCATGCTTGTCTTATCTATAAGCAGATTTTTAGAGTGATTAAGAAGCTGGAAGAAGCCTGCTTTGGTTTTGAATTCATATTCTGTCTCTTAATGTGTGAGTTTCAATAGACTGCTATTCTCTCTGTCTCAGTTTCCCATTTTTAAAAGGGAACTTTGTATTGCATGAGTTTGTTAAAAGAATTAAATTATGTAACATGCGTCTAGAAACACAAGGAGCTCTAAACAAATGCTGATAATTTATTATTATTATTATTACTGCTGTTATTATTATGATATTTTAGTGGCTCTTCAAAAAACTTTAGACATTATTAGTTCCATTTTCCAGTTCCTGACATTAAGGCTAATGACGTAGAAATGGGTTATTTTCCAAAGAAGCTGAGAGAATAAACACATGCTATTCTGGTTTGCTGTTGTGGTATAACTAACTCACAGAATTTTGTATTGTGCAACAGGAAGCAGTTTATTAGGCTCATGGATTCTGTGGGGAAGAAATAAACCATGCCCAAGGTTGGTGTGTCTCTGCTTCATGGTGCCTGGGGCCTTAGCTGGGCGAACCTGAATAGCGTGGTTCTGGAATCCTCTGAAAGCTTCTTAATTCATTTATCTGGGGCCTGGGCTGGTATGTCACAAAGGCTGGGCTCAGCTGGGATGGTTGACTACAATGCCATCATTTGGGCTTCCTCACAGCATGGTGACCTCAGGGAAGTCAGACTCCTCACACTTCTGCTCAGGGCTCCCAGAGTGAGCCTTCTAGTGACAGAGGTAGAAGCCTCAAGGACTTCCCAGGTGCACTAGTGGCAAAGAATCTGCCTGCCAGCGCAAGAGATGCAAGAGACAGGTTCGATATCTGAGTCAGGAAGATCCCCTGGAGTAGGAAATGGCAACCCACTCCAGTTCAGAGGAACCCGATGGGCTACAGTCCATGGGGTCGCAGAGTTGGACACGATTGAGCAACTAAGCACCCACACGGAGGCCTCATAGTCCTTAATGACCGTGGACATCACATAGCATCACCTTGTTATCCAGGCGTCAAAGGTGGTGAGCCCACCTGGATTGACTTCCCTTTTCCATGAATCACGTGTCACAGGCTTTGCGGCAGGCTCAAACACTTTGCAGTGTTTTTTAGCCCCCATGCGTGCTCTTGGGACTTGATGTTACCTTTGTTTCTGGATGTAGACTGTTACTTGTTCCAGCTAATACGGTGTAGCTCTTGGACAGCGCAGAGTGTTCAGTGCT
Organism: Cervus elaphus; assembly: GCF_910594005.1. Classification (NCBI taxonomy): domain Eukaryota; kingdom Metazoa; phylum Chordata; class Mammalia; order Artiodactyla; family Cervidae; genus Cervus; species Cervus elaphus. The sequence goes on from NC_057824.1 coordinate 37,327,744, forward strand.
TGAGGAACTTTCTCAGTACTCGTGAGCCCAGCCCTCGGTGGTGTTGCCGTCTTGGAAGCTCTTTGCATTCACACATGTGGAGTTTCTCTTCTCTGAGTATTTCGGTTGCCACCCACCTGTCCTGCCTCTTGTGTGTGCGTGTTCATCATCCCAACCTATCACTTCATTCTCCTTTCCTCCTCTTTGCTTCTGAATTCTTTCTTTCCAATGGATTCAATTAGTTCTCTTTGCTGCCTTAGCAATAAAGCAGTTCCCTCCGCAGCATTCGAATGAACCTCTCTCATTATTTCATTGAGACTGTTGTTATGTTTGAAAACTTGAGGGCAGGGCAGGCGGGAGGAGCGGAATGTTAATTTGCAGGGAGTCCCTGTTGTGTGGTGGGAAGGCCGCTGAAGAGGAGCCAAGAGGCTGCCACTTAATGTGCCTGTGATACATAAAAAATTGATGAAAGATGCTTAAAGCTGCACCGTCCCCCTTGTGTCTGCACATGCCGAGATTCAGGACCTTACAGGAGGGTGTCGCGTGGGTCCTGGCCAGAGCTTGGTTGGAAATGGCTCATCGCCATCTCTGCCCACTTGAGAAGAGGGCTTTTCCCTGAAAGTGTGTTCGGATGCTGGTGGGTGCATGTGTGCTCACAGGCACGTGTACCTGGCTTCATTCATTTCCCCCTCTGTACTCTCCAGTCATGGAAATGTTCATTCATTGTGGCCATCACTGGGAAAATGCAGAAGGTGGCAGAGACCGAGCTGAGGATCCTTGTAATCTGACTCATAGAATGTCAGAGAATGTTACACAAAGCCAGGAATTAAGCTCTGGGAGTGCCGGAGCGACATAGATTATGTAGGAATGACATAGAAATAATTACAAAGCATTTCGGGTTTTTGTTAGGAATCTGCTTGTAGAGTCCCCTTTCAGGAGTTTGAAATGTCATCGGTTAGCTGAATAGTGCGAACAGACCTGCATTTCATTCCTGCTTCATACTGTGCTAAATAGGAATCATATTTGTTACTAGACTGAAGAGCCTCTTAGTGGAAAAAAAAAAAAATGAACTGGTTGGGAGTAGGCAGGACTAGATTTCAATCTAATTGCCTTTCATGTTTTCCACTGCTGTTTGGCTTACACGCAGTGGTAGTATTTGTGGGGAATGAGGATTAGACTGTTTGCTGGGAGGTTTAGAATGAGAAAAGACAGGTCTGCTGCCATTGGTGGTTGAAAGGAAGTCCCTAAGTTGTTATGCATTCGATTGTTAAAAAAAATGGCTTTCCAACTGTGTTTCTGTGGCTCGTGTAAGTTTTAAATCTGCTCTGCTGCTTCCATTTCCTTTTATTTTCTTTTTTATCCTAAGATTTAATCTGGGGTTGTTTGGAAGCTTCCAAGCCAGGGAGCAGTTCAGACCAGCTTTGGGAAATACAAGTGGAGATTGGACTAGGAAGGGGCATCCCAGTTCCTTTTACTCTGTGAATAAATATGTCATGAAAAGAGGACTTTCATGAAAGACTCTGAGGGTCACAGTCACTAATTATGCAGACTAATTATCAAATCAAGGTGTTGGGCTCTTCTCCAGCATCACTCAGCCCGCTCTAGATATATTTCACATTTGCAAATGACCAGCCGAATGGGCCAATTGAACACTATTATTAATAACCTGGAGATGTAAAATAGAGATGCTTTGAGGGGGGTGCAGATATGTGTACTTGGACAAGAAAGGCCATTCTGCACATGAAAAATGAGATCTTAGAGTTGGGCAAGAATGAGAGAAAAGTTTAGCAATTAATCACATTGGTTATAATGAGGAGAGGAAATCAACATGATAAAAGGATTTGTCTGAATGGATTATAGGCAAATTTAAAAGAAGGAGGAAAAAAGCAACAAAGGGCATTGCTGGATTGGGAATTGGGCTCTTTCAGAATCCTCAATCATCCTCACAATCAATTCTGCATTTCCTCAATAGCCACGTGAAACAAGGCTCTCTCTTCATTGTCTGAGATTAACCACTAACTGCAAACCATACATTAAATGAAGTATCGAGTATTTGTCTTCCAAAAATACACTTGAACGCTGTTTATTTCCCCGATAGGTCTTCTATGATGCATTTAGGTGCCATATTGCTAAATACATACTGTACTTTCATATCTGCACCAACTCCGCTCCAACTGCCTTACTTAGGAAGCAGCTGTGCAGGGGCCACACAATTACAGATAGAGTTTTTCTCATAAACCGTTTAATTGTTTGCTTCTGGAAACAATTAGACTGACGGTATTATAAAGTGAGTGTCATATTGCAGCCGGCAATCCTCTTTATGAGTTTTCTTAGCAAAATACCATGTTGACATATGCCAGACTCACAGAGAAGATTCACTTATATGATGGCCTGACCTCCAAGGCAGTGGGGCTCGGGAGACATTTCCCCAGGAGGATGGCACTGCCGAGAGGAAGTCCGCCTGGAAACAAGTGTTGTCCTGGCTCGGGTTGCTTCTGATCAGCCTGGCGCTGGGTGTGGACGCCTTACCTCCTCGGCTGCAGCGGGCAGGAGCTGGGGGACCCTGAATCTCATGAATAGCACAGAGGGTGACTCAAGGCATTTGTCCAGACCAACGGGCTTTCAGAGATGTGGAGGTTTGCAAAGCCCAAGTAAGTAAAGTGCTTTGGGAAGGAGTCAGATGTTGATATCTTAGTTTTAGAGGCCAGGTCTCATGATGTTAGCGCTCAGTGGGCAGCATGGCCTCACAGTCCCTTTTCCCCGCAGTGATGTTGCCTTTCCATTGGGTGTTTAGTTAGGCAGCTTTGTGTTCTGTGCCTTTCCTGCCCAGTGATCTTATTTAATCCTCAGAAGCACTTTATGAGTTTGTGTTGTTATTATTATGTCTGTTTGACAGATGAGGAAACTGAGGTTTAGGTGAGTTAAGTGGTTTTCCCAAGGTCACTTAGTGGTGATAAGAGACAAGTCCTTGTCTCAATCTTAAATCTGTCATCAGGTTCTAAACCCCAGACTCTCAACAGCTATAATTTATGGCTTCCTGGAGGAAATCTTAATAAGGACAAGAGATTTCTTATTCCCAGTGTTGTTTTGTGTTTTGTTTTATTTTGTTTTGCCACAAAGGCCAGTTAAAAGCACCAAAGAAGTGGGTTCTACTCATTCAATTGATTATTTCCTCCCTTAGTAATCATTTTATTCATATTATTCAGCATCTACAATGTTCCAGATACAATGGTGGACATAAATCTTTGGCAATGTCTTCATGAAGCTTTCTAAAGGAGGTGGATGGGAGACATAAAAAACACAGATAAACAAAAATACAGGCAAAGCAAATTTTATTCAGTGAGAATTACTAACAAGCACAACCGTGTAATAATTATTGACTCTGTTGTGGTTCTTATGATTGGGGTGATTGAGAAAGGCTTTTCAAAGGAGGTTTCATCTGAATTGAAGCCTGAATCATAAGAAGGAGCTTGTCTTGGAAAGAGCTAGGGAAAGAACAAGTTCAAAGTCTCTGGTAAAGGAATGAGCTTGGTAAATGAGAGACTTAAAATAAAGCCAATGTCTGGACTAATCCTTGACAGCTGTTCCTAAGGTCTTGGTGAGGAGCCTTCATTTATACTCCATTCATCCATCCATTCAGCCACCCACCCACCCACTCATCCATCTACCCACTCACCCACCCACTCAGCCAGTCATCCATACACCACCCATCCATGCATTCCATCCTCCCAGCCAGCCAGCCAGTCAGTCATCAAGCCTGCCACCCATCCATACAACCAATATTCATGCAGATTTACTCTACAACAAGCCCCATTGCTAGCAGAACCAGAGAGATGGGTAAGACATAATTTTTGCCTTTAAGAAGTTAGCATGCTATTGAGAAAGACAGAAATTAATATAAACAATGTGAAAAGTATGTACACGACATAATGTTCAGAGTACTAAAGGAGCCCTAGGGAGGCAGTGATGAACTCTGCCAGGAGAGTCAGGGAAGACTTCACTGAAGAGGTGACATCCCTGCTTTGGAGAAAAAGAGGTTTTCCCAGATAGAAAAGGAATAAGAAGAAAGTGCATATGCGAAGATGCAGAGGTGGGTAAACCATGGCACCCATTCAGTCAGTTCAGTTCAGTTGCTCAGTCGTGTCTGACTCTTTGTGATGCCATGGACTGCAGCATGCCAGGCTTCCCTGTCCATCACCAACTCCCGGAACTTGCTCAAACTCATGTCCATCGAGTCGGTGATGCCATCCAACCATTCATCCTCTGTCGTCCCCTTCTCCTCCTGCCTTTAATATTTCCCAGCACCAGGGTCTTTTCCAAGGAGTCAGTTCTTTGCATCAGGTGGCCAAAGTTTTGGAGTTTCAGCTTCAGCATCAGTCCTTGCAGTGAACATTCAGAACTGATTTCCTTTAGGACTGATTTCCTTTAGGAAATCCATGGCAGCCATGGATGGGGTCTAAGAGTGATGGAGTGAGACTGTGCCATGTGGCGAGGTGAGGACACCTTTGTATTCTGAGTCAGAAGTTATAAAATGAAAGTCACGGGTTACACTCGACTTGCCGCTCTGCTTCGTTCAGCCTGGATGGAGATTTTCAAAAATAAATCCCATTTCCCAGTTTTAATTAGGAGATTCATACACAGATCTCCAGACTTCTAGCTTCTCTTGGAAAATTCAGAAACTTCAGCAACGCTGGGTCCACCTTGGGCTGACCATCCAGTCAAGGCTGCTCTTTTCCGCTGGGGCACAGACCCTCCACGATGCATCAGTCCTGCCCTCCCAAACGGTATCCCCCACACTGAAGCTGAATATCAGTTTTCTTTTATCATCACACTTACACTGTTGTTTGAGAAGAAAGAGGAAAGTAAAGTATTTCTTTTCCTTATGTCTCTGTTAAAAAGCAGGAAAACAAAAGCTAGACAGAGAGGTCTGTCTCTTTCAAGAAAAGAGAGGGAGGAAACATATTTCTTTGTGGAAGTGGAGAATATTCTTTCATCTTTAATATGCAAACAAAGTATGTCAGTGTGGAAGGGACACAGCTCTGGGTGGCATTATAGATACACACACACACACACACACACACACACACACACACACACACACACACGCCTACTTGCTTCTTTCTCTTTTTTTAGCTTTTTATTTTGTGTTGGAGTATAGCTGATTAACAAACAATGTTGTGATGGTTTCAGATGAACAGCGAAGGGATTCAGCCATGCAAATACATGTATCCATTCTCCCCCAAATGCCCGCCTTTTCTTTCCTTTGTTACCTCTTTGCTCTGGCAAGACATTGGAGTCTGTAACCCTTACTGCAGGAGCCACAGGATCTTGGAAGAATTTTAAGCAGAGAAGTGACACAAAAGTGTGGTTGGAACCCTGATTTAGTAAAATCACTCTGGTTGTAGATGATAATGGTTTTACAGTTGGAGGGGAAGATGCTGGACAAACCTACAGATAGAAAGGGTGTTCCAGCTCTCTAGTTGAAGCTGAGTCTGAATGAGAGAAAGACAGTGGCAGGAAGAATTGAGAGCAAGGGAAAGATGAAAGACGGAGATGGAGCCTGTAAGGGATGAGTCACATAGCGATCAGTTGTATCCCTTCTCCTTCTCTCATTTCACTCCGAAGAAGATCTCAGGTCCTCGGATTCAGTGTTGACCACAAACCTTCCTGTGGAGGCAGAGAGACCTGCAGCCTCTCAAAACCTATGATCTCTCCCTGTAGTGAAGCAGTTTTGTTAATAAAGATGATGCTTAGTGAAACAGATATCACTGGTGTGTGCAGAAAGATAAGGAAAGATAAAGAATTACATTGGAGTGGAAAACACTGTTTAAAAAAAATAAAAAAGGACCCAGCAATGTAGCACAGCAAAGAAGTGAAACTGCTTTGATGCTGTCTTTTCTGTACCTGATGGTGAAAGTCTGTGAAACTTCATGTTTCATTGAAAGCAGTAGAGCAAAAAATTCATTAGAATAGCTCCTTCAACTCTTGTCCTGAAAGTATGTCTAATCTATCTAATAAGATCAAGAATAACCTGAGGGTAGCTACCCAGCCATATGTTTCCTATGTTAGTTCAGCAAACCTCTACCTGTCTTTATAGTTTATTAAAATCAATTTCCTGTATATTCAGGGTTGTCATGTGAGATTGAACTGCTTGTGCCCTGCACAACTCTAGGAGGACATTTCACCTAGAAACCAATGTAAATGATGCTTTCTAGATTTATGCCCTGTTCAACCCCACACGGCTATACTAAGTGGCCCTGTTAGATTAAATTAATTCCAATACCACACTGTTTTGACTGCTGTAGCTTTGTTGTATGTTTGAAGATGGGAAGTGTGACTCCTCCAACTTCATTTGAAACCTGGGTTCAAATATCAGACACTTATGGGCTTGTGACCTTGGGCAAGACGTTTAACTACCTTGAGCCTTATGTTCCTTACCCTTCAATGAGATACAGTTATGATACCTACCTTCATCCTAGGCTCTGGGGCCTGACTGCCTGGGTTTGCGCCTTTCTTTCTGCCACCTTCTGGTTGAGGGACTTTGACAAAACTCACTTAAACTGTCTGTGCTGTCATTTTATCATCCATAAGATAAGATGATAATAGCACATGTACATCATAGAATTATCAAGGATTAAATGAGTGAGTATATGTAAAGTGCGTAGAAGAGAGAGCTGCACATAGTAGGTGTTATAAAGGCCAGCTGTCCCTATGGTAAACACTTGATGCAACATCTGGTATATAGTAATAGAGCAATGAAGATGATTGTTTTAACTCTGAGAGCAAAATATTACTTGTTTTGTTGGTTTAGGATCTTATATCCTCCCTTGAACTTGCCCCCTGCTCTGTAGGGCCTTGAGACGATCTCAGGGCCTGATACATAGTAGGTTTTCAGTTCGTTGGATGACTGACATGTGCTACATTGTTGTGTTGTTTAGTCGCTAAGTCATGTCTGATTCTTCTGTGACCCCATGGACTGTAGCCTGTCGGGCTTCTCTGTCTGTGGGATTTCCCAGGCAAGAATACTGGAGTGGGTTGCAATTCCCTCCTCCAGGGAATCTTCCTGATCCAGGGATTGAACCTGCATCTCCCATGTCTTCTGCGTTGACAGGCAGATTCTTTACCAGTGAGCAGCCACCTGGGAAGGTACATAAGCCTTGCCAATCGGGTTTTGAAAAGACTAGAATGAAGTAATCCCAGTTCAAGCCATTGAAGCAGGAGATCATAAGAGTTTCTTTTCCCGGAAGAATAGTAGTAGAGTCCTACTCTGTATAAAAATATATTTAATTTTATACTTTAAAGGTTTATTCCCTTGCATATGGGATCTAAAAAAGAAGTAATACAAATGAACTTATTTACAAAACAGAAAGAGACTCACAGACTTAGAGAACAAACTTATGGTTGCCAGGGCTGGGAGTAGGGAAGGATAGGGAGAAGGGATAGTTAGGGAGTTGCGAATCACCATGTACACACTGCTATATTTAAAATGGATAACCATCAAGGACCTTTTGTATAGCACAGGAAACTCTGCTTATTGTCATGTGGCAGCCTAGATGGGAGGGGAGCTTGGGGGAGAATGGGTACGTGTATGTGTATGGCAGAATCCCTCTGCTGTGCGCCTGAAACTACCACAACATGGTTAACTGGCTGTACTCCAATAAAAAAAAAAGTTAAATTAAGACACACAATTTTTTTTTTATACTTTGAAGTTTTACTTTGATTGATTAGTTAATTTGCCATTTATACTTTAAAATATATTGATTGCCATTTTGTGCATCTTTTAAAAGCAGACTTTTTAAGAGCAACTTTATATTCACAGCAAAATTGAGGAGGTACAGAGATTCCCCATCCTCCCCTTCCCCACACACACACTGCCTCCCCTGTTTTCAGCATCCCCCAGAGTGGTGCCTTTGTTACAACCGCAGTGTAATGGTACCTTTGTGTTGCCTGCAGTGGCACATCATGATTACCAAAGTCCACAGGCTTTCATTCATGGTGTTGTACATTCTATGGGTTTGGACAAATTTCCAACGACACGCATCAGACATTATAATATTGTATAATATATTTTCACTGCCCCCCAACTCCTTTGGCCACTGCCTAGTCATCTCTCTGGCCCCATCCCTTGGCAACCCCTGATCTTCTTTTTACTGCCTTCATAGTTTTGCCTTTTCTAGAATGTCATACAGTATATAGCCTTTCCATATTGGCCCCTTTCATTTAATAATATGTGTTTAAAGTTCCTCCATGTCTTTTCATGGCTTGATAGCTCATTTCTTTTGTGCGCTGAATAATATTCTGTTGTCTGGAAGTACCGCAGTTTATCTATTCACCTACTGAAGGGCATCTTGGTTACATCCAAGTTTTGGCAGTTGTGAGGAAGGCTGCTTTGAATATCCGTGTGAAGGTTTTTGTGTGATCATTTGTTTTCAACTCCACTGGGTAAACAAATGCCAAGGAGCACTGTTGCTGGATCCTATGCCAAGAGGATGTTTAACTTTGTAGGAAGCTGCCAAACCATCTTCCAAAGGGACTGTAGCACTTTGCATTCCCACTAGCCTTGAATGAAACTTTTTCTGTAGCTCCGCATCCTTGCAAGCATTTGGTGCTGTCAGTGTTCCAGATGTGGGCCATCCTGATAGGTGTGTGGTGGTCTCTCTGTTTCTTTAATTCACATTTCCTTGATGACATGATGTGGATCATCTTTTTTTTAAATTTAGTTTTAATTGGAGGATAAATGCTTTACAGCTTGGGTAAGTATACATAAGTATACTTGTGTCCCCTCCTTCCCATCTACCCCTATCCCGCCCCTCTAGGTCATCAGAGAGCACCGGGCTGAGATCCCCATGTTATATAGCAGGTGGGACATCCTTTTGAATTTATTTTTATATCTAACTATTATACTTTTGTCCTATGTTATGGGATTCCTTCTTTGCATTTCCTGATGTGCCTGATTTAGAGGGCATCTCAGACTTCTCAGCCTTTCTTCCTAGACACTAAGATGGAGACTGTCTGAGTGTGGGTATCTATTCAGGTGGAGAACAAGGAGAAGCAAAACCATGGGGGAGTCAAGGACTGAACCTATCTTGTTGAGTTTCCAGCCCCTATCACGCTATTGAGAACACTGAAAATTCAGAATAAAAGTTTAATATATATGCTCCCAGTGGGGACCTTGAAGGTAGGGTCTGTTCCACAGAGATAATCTAAGCCACCTATAATCCCAGCACTCTGTCTCCCCTGCCTCTTTCCTGAGCCCCCAGAATAACTTGCAGCCTTAACATGGTGTCAGGAAAAGATTCTCTGGGCCCCAGATGGACTAGGAGAGATATGGGTTGGCCAAAGAGTTCATTCGGATTTTTCCATGGTGGAAAAACCCCAAACAAACTTTTTGGCCACTGCATTGCAATACAGTCCTCCTTGGAGAGTCCTCCACCCCTCTTCCCCAACTCAATCCATCCCAAGTGAGCGTGGAATAAGAAATTCTGAACAGAGCAGGCACTTCCCTACTCTTTCTCACCCTTTTCAACAATGTCTTTGGTCAAATCATTATATCATTCCAATCTTATACCAGTATCGATCTTATCATTGATCCTCTTTGTAATATTTCTAATTACAGATGTTAACCATGGTCTCTGCCTAGCAGATCGTGAAAGTGAAAATGAAAGTGCAATCGTTCAGTCGTGTCCGACTCTGTGGGACCTCATGGACTATAGCCCACCAGGCTCCTCTGTCCTTGAAATTCTCCAGGCAAGAATACTGGAGTGGGTAGCTATTCCCTTCTCCAAGGGATCTTCCCGACCCAGGGATCGAAGCTGGGTCTCCTGCATTACAGACAGATTCTTTACTGTCTGAGCCACTGGGTGAATGCTGGTGGATGCTAGCAGATCGTATTTGCCATCAATACCTGTGTCAGACTGCTATTGCCTGGTAGATTTTACCCATCATCAGAATTCTTTGAGGGCACCCAGTCTCATCTCTTCCTCTGTCCTTGGGTCAAGCCTGCTTCTCTCAAAGTTCTTCTTTCCACGTGAGCATAACTACCAGGATCCTTAAGAGGGTCTGGACCATCCATGGCCTGGCTTTCCTCTTTTATCCGAACTTCAGAAGGGATCCTCCATTTGCTCATCCTCCATCCCCTCCCACCTTAGCTGGGAGGGCTTCAGACACCTGTACAGCGGTTTTTATGCTGTTTGAAGGCAGATAAAGTGGGTGGTTTGAATGATAATAGTTTGTTGCCTGGCTCCAAATAGTTGTAGCGAGAGAGGAAGAGGGGCCTTTGGTATAAACAAAGGTGCCGGTAAAGGTCAGCGTGGTTCAGAGATGATGCTTAAGAAGAGGAAACCAGGGGCTAAATAAGGTCACAGAGTTAACTAGCAGATGATCAGAGCATTGTTCACTGAAGAGTTTACTAAGATGCAGCAGCTGGTATTTGGGAAAAGCTTACCTTGCACTGGGCACTGTGTTAAGTGCTTTGTATGGACTATCTAATTTGATTTTCCCAGTAGCCCTTTTATTTGTTCATTCAACAGTGTCTGCCGTGTTCTAGGCACAGTACAAGGTCTGAGGATGCTAAGATGAGCAGGAAAACATGGCCCTTGTCTTATAGATTACAGACTAGTTGTCCTAGTCGATGTTAATGAACTACCCACAGAGACGCTGAGAACAGGTGTTAGGAGAAGAGACGGCCACGCCTGAGCTGACAACGGGGACCACACACTTAGAACAAGCCTTTGATGGAAAGTTGGGGAGTGACTGGTCAACTGAGATCTGGAGGCAAAGGTTTGGTGGCAGAAGAGGGGAGGGAGGGAAAGACTTCCTTAGTGGAGGAAACACACACGGAGCCAAAGAGTGATCAGTTGGGGGAACAGAAACCATCGGAAATAGCAGATGGGTGTTTCCCTCTTTTATAAATAGGAAAGCTCAGGCTGCGATTCAGAAAGCCGCCTAAGGTGATGTAAATGAAAGAGACTTGTACTCCATGCTAGGCAACTGTGTTTGTCAGCTTGGGCCGCCCTAATGAAATGTCGCATACCATGGGGGCTTCAAGAGCAGACACATATTTTTTTCATAGTATTGGAGGTTGGAAGCCCAAAATCAAGGTACCGACAGGATTGGTTTCTCCTGAGGTCTGTCTCCTTTAGCTTGCAGACGGTCACCTTCTCTCTTGGGCCTCACATGATTGTCCCTTGATCTCTGTGTTCCTGCGTCTGTCTGTGTCCTAATCTTTCCTTCTTAGAAGGACTTCAGTCATATTGGATTGGGACCCACCCTAATCACCCCATTTTAGCTTCATTATTTCTTTAAAGTCCCTGTATCCCAGTACAGTTATATTCTGGTAATGAGGGGCCAGAGCTTCAGCCTGATGAGAACTTTTGTAGCATGTGTGCTTGTGTGCTAAATTGCTTCAGCAGAAGCTGAGTCTCTTCTGTCTCTTTGCAACCCCATGGACTATAGCCCACCAGGCTCCTCTGTCCATGGGATTCTCCAGGCAAGAATACTGGAGTGGGTTGCCATGCTGTCTTCCAGGGCATCTTCCTGACCCAGGGATGGAACCAGCATCTCTTACGTGTCTCCTGCATTGGCAGGTGGGTTCTTTACCCCTAGTGCCACCTGGGAAGCCCCTTTTGTGTGTATGGGGCACAGTTCAGCCCATTATAGTGACCCTCCCCTGAAGAGAGGACTTAGGATAGTCTGTGGAAGCGGGTTGCAGAGGTGGTGCTGACTCAGAGACAAAAGTGGACGAACTCCGGAACTTCCCAGATATGGGGCCTGGGACAGGAAGCCGAGCCAGAGAGGGCAGGGGGTTTTATGGCTTGCCAGAGTGATTGGATGCTTGCAGAGTGTTCTTCAGACTAGATACCAGAGTAAGAAAGAGGCAGGTCAGAGCCCAGGTGAAGTTCGGGTCCTGGGGAAAGCAGGGCCTGCTCAGGCTCTCTCTGGAGAATTTCCTGCAGTCCCATCTTGCTCAGCAGGTCATCACCATGCATGGTTCCACAGTCACCATCTAACTGAGATGGCCCCGCACCTGCCTAGCTCAGCAGAACTTTCTGCCGCGATGGTGATGTTCTCCGTGGGTTCAAACTAGTGATCACCAGTCACTTGTGCCTGTGGAGCCCTTGAAATGTGTCTAGTGAATGTGATTGAGGCTTTTAATTTAGCTTATGAATTTAAATTTAATCTTTTTTTTTTCTTTACCTTGATGCACAGCTTGTGGGATCTCAGGGATTGAACTCGGGTCCTCGGCAGTGGGAGCACAGGGTCCTAACCACTGGGCTGCTGGGGAATATCCTTAAATTTGAATAAAACTTTACCATATGGATGGCAAATGGTCATCTGAAAAGATACTAAACGCTATTACTCACAAGGAAAATGCAAATGTAAATGCATGATAAATTGTGTTAGTTTTTGTTTGTGGAGCAAAGGATGCATTGAAGTTCATTTTGGGGGCTATGGAAAAATATTTAAAGGTCCCGTACTACCATACTGGATACCTCAGACCTGGACAGTGCAGCCTGGATCTGACCTGAGTGGTGGATCATCCAGGAAGAAGTTGGGGTCTCCACGACCCCAACCAGGGCTGGGGTGGTTCCCACTGAGAGCTGCCTATGTTGCGTGGAGCAGTTTATCCATATCTGCTGGACAGGGAGACTGAGCCGAAAGGTTGAAGGGAACCAGCTCTGGGGAGATTGCTCTCCGGTATTTTAAATAAAGGGCAGAGTTTACTTATTCATTCAATAAGTATTTCTTAAATGCCTACCCTGTGCCTCTGTTCTGTCATCACCGCTGTCCTCTGCTGGCATCATCGTTATTACCTAATTAGACTGTTTACCGAGTGGTTGCCATGTGCCAGCTACTCATGCTTTACGTATATTAATTTAATCCACACAGCAGTCCTCCGAGGTAGCTATTTTCCATATACCTTTAACATTTATTTATTTATTTATTTTAATTGGAGGATCATTACTTTACAATATTGTAATGGCTTTGGCACACCCAGAGCCTATTATACAGAGTGAAGTAGTCAGAAAGAGACACATACTGTGTATTAACTCATGTATATAGAATCTAGAAGGATGGTACCAACAATCCTATGTGCAGGGCAGCAAAGGAGACACCAATGTAAAGAACAGACTTCTGGACTCAGTGGGAGAAGGAGAGGGTGGGATGATTTGAGAGAATAACACTGAAGCATGTACATTACCATACGTACAATGAGGTAACTATTCTCTTTCTCATTTTATAGTCAAGGAGAGTGGGGCTCAGAGAGGTTGACTGACTCTCCCAGGTCATTGGAAGAGGCAGGATGGGAACCCGGGTCGTTCTGACTCTGGAGTCCACACTCATAATCACTGTCCTCTTTTGGAAGATCTGATTGGAGAGGGGGTGCAGGCGAGGGGTGGAGGCCAGGGAGTACTCCACGAAGAGCAAGACAAGAAGGAGCGCGTCTGATTGGCTGTGGAGATGCTGCCACTTGCTGGAGTGTGAGGATGCTGTGGGCGTGGCATCTGCAGGTTTCAGCCAAGGGATTTAACTCAAGGGAAAGCCTGGGAAAAGCCGTCGGTGAAATGCAGAGTTTGTTCTGCATTTTCACAAACCTGTAGGGTTGTGAAATGCATGGTGGGGACAGGAACAGACACCCAGGTGCCCAAGATGCAGAGGGGATGGGGAAAGTTGAGGAGCTGATCTCCTCTACCTGCTTCTCATCACTTCCCACACCCTTACCCCACTGGCAGCCACACCTTATCCATCTTAGAGCAATGGCAAGCTCAGGTAGCCAGGCTACCTCCTAAGAAGGCTGCTCTGACCTCAGGCAAGGTCATCCGAGGCCCAGGAGTTACGGGAGAAAACTTCAGATTTAAAGGAGAAACTTGCCCTTGGGGACATTACAGCACTTGTGATCTCCAAGGCTGTTTTGCTTTCTGCTCAGCTGCTTCTGCAGGGTGGAAGACAGCCCAGGCAATAGGAAATGCCATCTGATAACCCCCTCCCAGGTCTCCTCCCTACAGGCTTAAACCAGTTTTGAGAATGGACTTGGCAGATGTAAACCCAGCCAGGCCCTCAGGGGTCCAGAAGAGATATTTTGCTGGCATCTCTCATTGAGCGTCACGTTTCATGTGTTTATCAAATATCTGTCAAGTACCAGGCACTGTGATGGGCGCTGGGATACAGGCATGGACAGGACAGACAAGGTCTAGGTCAAATATGGGAAGGGTGAGAAGTTAGCCAGATGAGGGGGTGTGGTTGGGAGAGGAACTTGGGGTCTTGCAGGCAGAGGGAAGGAACATATTTAGAGTTCTGAAGGGTGCATTCAGGAGACAAAAAAAAATTCACTTTGTTGAGATCTTAGAAGGGCAGAATTTACTTATTCACTCCATAAACATTTCTTAAATGCCTCCTCTGTGCCTCAAAGGGTCCAGAAGTAGGGCTGCAGAGGGGGAGGGAGAAGGTCAGACACTGAAGGGCTTCCTAAACTGGGGCAGTAAACAGATTGTATTTTATGTTGAAGGCAGTGACAAGCCACTGAAGATTTCTAAGCAAAGGGGAGTGACTTGTTCAGTTTTGAATGTTTGGAGAAATCACTCTAGCTGGGTGGGCTTGGAGATAGATGAGATAGGCCAAGGAAGGATACAGGAAGAGCAGTTAGAAAGCTCGTCTAGGTAATGGCCTGGATCGCATTAGAGAGACAAGGAGGGGTGGAGAGAAATGGATAAAGTCAGGAAATAGGAGGCAGATTCTAAAGGACTTGTGAAGGAGGGCACGGATTCCAGGCTGACTACAGGCTCAGGTGGAAGGTGGTCCCAGGCAGTGATGCAGGGATGGGAAGGATGCAGGAAACACAGAAGGATGAGCAGGTGTGTGGGGGAAGATGATGAATTCTCTTGGGGATGTGTTGGGACATTGAAAGGAGGTGCCTGTGAGCAATCAGACCCTGAGCCCAGCAGTTGATCTGGGCCAGAGTTGATTCGCAGAGCTGCCAGAGAAGGGGAGGGTGAGAAAGAGTGGGTTACTCCCTACTTGGGACAGGCACTTTCACTGAAGTTGTTTCCTTTAAAATCCATACTATAACCCCATTTTACAGGTGAGGAAACAGAGGCACATCAGGCTAAGACCCATACACGGCTCCGTATCCAAGCAGACATTCTAACCGCATCCTTTGTGTGTGTGTGTTTTCCCCAAGAGGCGATCCTGTCATCACTCTTGCTTGTGCCAGCCCATGTTTGAAAATATCACAGTCACCTTTGCCAACTTGGCGCATATCATTGGCTTCCTTCTATGGGCCATCGAGTGTGGACAGCCCCTAGAAAGGGATGGCACATTGATACCAGGGACGAGGGACTCAAATCGGTGCTAGCTGGATGGATCGGAACACGCAGGGAGAATAAAGTAACCACGAGTGGTGAACGCGAGATGTAGCAAGTTCTTTTTTGCACCCTGCCGTATGGGCAGCTTCCGTGGCCATGAACGTAGATCTTGGTAAAATCACTTTCCGACTGAAGAACCGGAGATCAGAAAATATTTCCGTGCGGCGCTGTGTGTTCATGAACTTGCTGCGGAATTATTTGAGGTAAGAGTAACCTTGCGAAAGGCCACCTTCTGATCCTGCCAGTTCTCTCCTTTACCTGGAAAAAAAAAGCTGAGACATAAAAGAAGAGAAACAGCTTAAGGGGAAGAGATGGAAGAGGGAGAAGAAATAAATAGCAGCGATGGGTAGCACAGCGTGTCTGTGGAGCCCTTGGCTGTTGGAGCCTGATAGGGCGGGACCATAAGAAACAGCCTGTGAAATAGCAGAGGACAAGGCCAGAGGCACTGGGCTTCCAGAAGCCACCGTCATCTTATTAAAAGTTACGTTTTAATCCTTGGAAGCAGACGTGTGTGTGTGTGTGTGTGTGTGTGTGTGTGTGAAGGAGATGAGTCCTAGTGTGAAATTCTGTTCCACCATTTATTCTAATAGCTTTCCTGTGGCTCAGCTGGTAAAGAATCCGCCTCCAATGCAGGAGGCCTGGGTTCGACCCCTGGGTTGGGAAGATCCCCTGGAGAAGTGGTAGGCTACCCGCTCCAGTATTCTGGCCTGGAGAATTCCACGGACTGTATTGTCTTTGGGGTTGCGACGAGTTGGCAGAATCATTTTTTCTGAAAGATGCTCCTGTGTAGTGTGCCAAGGCGTTGGGGAAAATCCAGAAATGCCACCCAGAAGGCAGAAATAACACCCAGAAGGTTGTTAAGACCCATTCGTGAGGAGCTGGTTGCCTTTGACATTGTTAGGTTGAAGTGGGACTGAAAATGCTGATTTCCTGAAAGCCTCTGAAATAAGGGCCAACGCAGATGGGGTTCAGAGCTGGAATCAGAGCACATGGTGATGGGGTTTAGTCACTAAGTTGTGTCCGACTCTTGCGACCTCATGGACTGTATAGCCTGCCAGGCTCCTCTGTCCGTGAGATTCTCCAGGCAAGAATACTGGAGTGGGGTGCCATTTCCTTCTCCAGGGGATCTTCCCAGCCCAGGGATTGAACTCATGTCTCCTGCAGCCCCTGCGCTGGCAGGCGGATTCTTTACCACTGAGCCACCAGGGTCGGATTCTAAATCAGATCCAAAGAGAGGCTGTTGTTGCTTTGATAGTGAGATCTTCTGTGAGTAGGCTTCAGGACTGGGACATCTTAACTTGAAGGGCTGTGACAGTCTTCAGGTCCCTTTTAGATCCCGCCTTGGCTCTTGGCTTCTCTGCAACTCAGTAAGTTTGCTCCGCTTGTCCAAGGGGCACATCCTCATTGGCTTACCCAGGTACCGTTGCCCCCTAGTGGATGGAACTCTGTATAGCAAGCCTCCTGGTAATTGTGGCCCAACTTGTGGATGTATCTTCTTGAAGTCTAGTACCCCTGCTAGACTGATCAGTGACCAACTCAGACAAAGCCTGTTACTTTGCTGAGTGCACCGTGATGGGAGTGGGGAGTTGGACAAGGCTAAACCATGGCTGACTGGCCCCAGGCACACACTCTTGTCGTGAGAAAAGGTGGCTAAGAGTTATCAGACTGGGTAACAGATTGATGTGTTATTCAGCTGCTGGGCTTAGAGAATGGGACCAGAAGAACACATGCATTGAGTAGCAAGTCAAGAATCCCAGGATGATGCAAAGACCCTCCCAGGCTTATCTGGACTATTCTCTCAGGGTTGTGGGTATATCTTTGAACTTGAATCAAATGGCAGGGTGCAGAGATAGGCACCACTGCTTCATGGCTGTGTGGTCTTGGGGAGTTCAGCGAATCAGTCAGAGCTTCACGTCTCTTGCGCTGTGAGCTGGATGAATGTCAGCGTTGTGAGGATGAGGTAGGAAGACGGTGCCTGCCATCATTCCTGGTATCCAGAGTCACATCATCACATTAGTGTCCCGACAGTCAAGGTCACTTACAAGTAACCTTTCAGTGTGGAATGAATTGTCATGACTGTGTCCACCCAGGGGCATAACGTGTATAAAGATTTTAGTAATTGTGGATAAAAAAGCTTGGCAGAGTGTGGCCAAACTTTGGATCAGTGTCTGGAGAGGCGAGATATAGACGGTAGTAGTGGTGACAGTTCTGTTTATCTTTCTTACTCATCATTTAACCCATTTTTTCTCTGTATCATGGGGATTCTCCAGTGGCTCAGAGAGTAAACAATCTGCCTGCAGCAGGAGACCCAGGTTCGAGGTCAGGAAGATCCCCTGGAGAAGGGAATGGCTACCCACTCTGGTATTCTTGCCTGGAGAGTTCCATGGACTGAGGAGCCTGGTGGGCTGCAGTCCATGGAGTGGCAAAGAATCACACACGACTGAGCAAGTAACACTTTCACTGTTTTCTCTGTATCATATATTTACCCTTCCACCTATCAATCATCTGTGTACACACACATCATGTTTTTCATCAAGAAATAGTTATTGAATGCCTGTTATGTGCCAGGCACTGGGAATCAAGTGACTAAGAAAATGAACCTCCTGACTTCATAGAGCTTACATTTGGGGTGCAAAGATGGCACAGAAGATAGTACGTAAAAGCAGACTCATTGCAAACAGGGACACCGTGATGAGCTTCTGTGTGCATCACCTCCTTTGTCTTTGCAGCATCTCTTATGGGTCTTGTCATCCCATTTTAAAGATAAGGAAGGTAAGGCTCTGCAGAGGGGTGGGGAGGCATCAATTTCACCAGGCAGCCACAGCCAGTCTGGGGCAGCACCTCCTAACTCCAAATCATGCCTATTATGGACTTCTCCATCATGTAACTTCCTAGCCGAAGGAAGAAATATGAAATGACAGAAAAAAGGGAGAAAGTTTTCCAAATAAAAGTTTGTAAATCAACCCTAAGAAGTTCCATGAATGGCAAAGGAGGAAAAAAATAGCTCACTCCGTTACTTTTATTTTCATTGCTGGTTTTAAATTCCCATAGCGCACTGTCTCTGAGTGGTTCAGGTCACTTCAGCTTCTCCTAACACCAGGCAAATATGTATCCTTACAGATAATGCAATGCCTTGGTCAAGTGCGTAGTCTTATTCTGCTTTAACATTAGCTGTGCATTCTCGATGACCCTCCTCTTTTCTTGTTGGATGAGTCCACGGCCCACAAAGCAAATGCACAGTGGGACCAAGAAGGTGTCAGAATGAGTGAAGGGAGCCTGGTGGGGATGCTGGGGACCAGAGCGTGAACCACCCTCCGCGGGCGGCCACCACTCAACTCCGTCCATTCCTACCCAGGGGGTGGTGCTCAGGGTGCTCATTGCCAGTGCTTCTAGTTTAAGAAAAACACCAAGAAACGTTTCCGTATAGTATTATATGCTGTGCTAAGTCGCTCAGTCATGTCCGACTCTGTGACCCCATGGACTGCAGCCCACGAGGCTCCTCTGTCCATGGGGATTCTCCAGGCAAGAATACTGGAGTGGATTGCCATGTCCTCCTCCAGGGGATCTTCCAGATCCAGGGACTGAACCCGTGTCTCTTTTGTCTCCGGCACTGCAGGTGGATCCTTTGCCCTCTGAGCCATCAGGAAAGCCTGTCTGTCTACTCTCTTGAACTTAAATTTTAATTCAGTTTCAACAAAAAGAAACAAAACCCATAGTGTGGGCCGAGCCACACACACCTGTAGGCCAGGGCATTTTGGGTCACAGGCTGAGAGGTTTCTATCTCTGGATTACTGCATACTGGCAGTGGAACGATGACGGCTGCTTTCCTCAAAGCACCTACTGTGTGCCTGAGTACTTCACAATGCCTGGCACATTGCAAATGCTCAATAAATGCTTCTCAGTGAAGACAGGAACTCAGAGAGGTTAAGTCACACACCTAGGGCTGCTAGTAAGTGATGAACCCCCCACTCAGACTCTTGTTGGCTGGTCTTTTTAGTTTCTTATGGTGCCTGAGCAGATCTGTGCCTTCACCATGTGGGTATGTGGACAAATAGAGTCACATCTGTGTCACCGTGGACCTCACAGTATAGATCAGGAATTTAAAGCTTAAGGCCCAACCTTCCCACTTTATAAGGGAGGAAGCAGAGGCACAGGTGATGAAGGGACCAGGTCCATGTCACATATGGGCGATGGAGTCGGATGCAGAACTAGGTTTCGGAAGCCTGTTCTTTTTCTGTTTTAAATTAATTTATTTTTAATTGAAGGATAATTGCTTTACAATATTGTGTTGGTTTCTGCCAAACATCAACATGAATCAGCCATAGGTATACATGTGTCCCCTCCCTCTGGACCCTCCCTTCTACCTCCCACCCCTTCCCAGCCTTCTAGGCTGTTACAGAGCCCCAGTTGGAGTTCCCAATGGGAATAGCAAATTCCCATTGACTATCTTTTACGTACGGTAGTGTATATGTTTCCATGCTACTCTCTCTGTTCATCCACCTTCTCCTTCCTCCCCCTGCTCATGTCCGTAAGTCTGTTCTCTATGTCTGTGTCTCCATTGCTGCCCTGAAAGCAAATAGATTCATCAGTATTGTCTTTCTAGATTCCATATATATGCATTAATATATGATATTTGCTTTTCTTTTTCTGACTTACTTCATTCTGTGTAACAGGCTCTGAGTTCATCCACCTCTTTAGAACTGACTCAAATGCACACATTTTTTATGGCTGAGTAATATTCCATTGTGTATATATGCCACAGCTTCTTTATCCATTCATCTGTCGATGGACATCTAGGTTGCTTCCATGTCCTAGTTATTGTAAATAGTGCTGCGGTGAACATTGGGGTACATGTGTTTTCTCCAGTTTTGGTTTCCTCAGAGTATGTGCCTAGTAGTGGGATCGCTGGCTCATATGGTAGTTTTGGAAAAGGAAATGGCAACCCACTCCAGTATGCTTGCCTGGGAAATTCCATAGACAGAGGAGCCTGGAGGGCTACGGTCCATGGGGTTGCAAACTGAAGCTACTTAGCACGCATGCATGGTGGTTTTGTTCCTAGTTTTTAAAGGAGTCTCCATGCTGTCTTCCATAGTGGCTGTATCAATTTACATTCCCACCAACATTGCAAGAAGCTTTCCTTTTCTCCACATCCTCTACAGCATTTATTGTTTGTGGATTTCTTGACGATGGCCATTCTGACCAGTGTGAGGTGATATCTCATTGTATTTTGGATTTATACTTCTCCAGTAATACGTGATATTGAGCATCTTTTCATTAGCCATCTCTGTGCCTTTTTATTTTGTGTTGGGGTAGAGCTAATTAACAATGTTGTGATAGTTTCAGGGGAACAGCAAAGGGACTCAGCGCTACCTACACATGTATCCATTCTCCCCCAAACTCGCTTCCTGTCCAAAAGCCTACACTTTTTCTAAAACTCTAAGCTTTTGGTTTTTCTGTCTTTTTTGCCCATGCACATTTCAGTCAACAGAGATGAAATCATACTGTATATACATACACACACACACACACACATATGGGTTTCCCTGGTGACTCAGTGGTAAAGAACCCACCTGCCAATGCAGGAGATGTGGGTTCGATCCCTGGGTTGGGAAGATCCTGTGGAGACGGGAATGGCCACCCACTTCAGCATTCTTGCCTGGGAAATCCCATGGACAGAGGAGCCTGGAGGGTTCCAGTCCATGGGGTCACAAAAGAGTTCCAACGATTAGTGGACAAAACAACATATATGTGTATATCTATCAATAGATATACACATATATATTATATATATATAAATATAAATAGATACACACACACACACATATATATAATTTTCCTGTGGATCACACCCTTCCAGTGTCATTTATGCTTTGACAGTCATCACAGCACTGCTCTTTACTTGAAAGAGGAGTGTGTCTCCTGGGGAAATCAGACTGATCCCAGGGCCCTAGGAGGGTCGCTGTGTTACCTCTCTCTCTGTTTCTTTGTTTCTTGAACACACACAGTGATCAGAAGCCTAGCTCCTGGGTGATAGGAATTCAGGGCAGGGGGTCCCATTTGGCATGAGCAGACCAGGTGTTGACAAGTCAGAATGGTGCTGGAGGGAGCGGATTAGACATTTTGCAGACTGGATGTGAAGTGGAACCTGGCCTGCCAGCCCGGGGAGGGATTTGCTTTGTTTAGCTCTTAGGGTTTTAAGACTATTTTGAATCCATGGCTAATATTTTAAAATTGGAGTTTTCACATAAAAATTTGGGTTTCTGTCTTAAAAAATAGTGAGCAGTGGAAAACATGTGGCCCACGTTCTTACCCAGTCGTGGTCTGCCGGTGTTGAGTGGTGGCAATCCCTCTAGATAGTTAGGTGCTCTTTATTTTTGCCACAGTCCCCACCAGTCGCTATGGTTGATCTCTGGCCCATTTCATTTACCAGTGTGCTCTTTCAGGCTCCGATAGCCATTTGAATGTGTGATCCCAGGTTGAAATCTCTGTTGGGTCAGAACACAAAAGGGACATATCTTCTCACCGGACATCAGTGTGGACTGACAGCAAAAATCAGCAAGAATCAGGGCACGAGCTCTTCCCAAGCAGGTAATAACTCTCAGGAACAAAGCAAGTCCTGGCAGAATCATTTCACTTCAAGATTCATTTCCATTTTACCTGCATCTGGTATAAGATCTCTGTGTGTGTGTCCATGTGCCTGTGTATCTCTGTATGAGTTTGAGTGTGTGTGTGTGAGCATGAGCTAAGTCGCTTCAATCATATCCAACTCTTTGCAACCCTATGGACAGTAGCCGGCCAGGTTCCTCTGTCCATGGGATTCTCCAGGCAAGAATACTGGAGTGGGTTGCCATGCCCTGCTTTAGGGGATCTTCTAGACCCAGGGATTTGAACCTGTGTCTCCAGCGGCTCCTGCATTACAGATGGATTCTCTGCTGCAGAGTCTCCAGGAAAGCCCTTTGTGTGTGTGCACACCTGCATTTATTCTGTGCATGCATGTGTCATGCCGGTTTGATCCTTGTCATGTCTGTTTCCATCTTTCAGATTACTCGGTGGTTATCCCTGCAGTCTTCAGCACTGACTCTAAGGCTTGGTGAAGTGACTTTTTGCTATTTAATGCAGGGACGACCAGCATCTTCTGGCTCATGGCATGGCCCCTTAGTGGCTGGTGATCTTGGCGTTTTACCTATTGTTCCCCCCTCACAATCATTTTCCATTTGTGATGCTCTGAAATCTGTAGCAGTCTCCTTGAGATGCGGGCATTCAGCAGGTGGTACCAATCAAAGCTTTGTCCCTGCGTTCCGCCACCACTGCCCTCCTATGGAAAGGATTTGAAAAGGGAACCTTGACTTTCAGATTGATTTTTAAATCAGCACGTTTTTAACTGTTGATGCTTGAATAGGCTGGATTATATTCTTCCAACAAGCAAACAACATTCTAATTGATTCCACTCCAAGATCACGAAAGGGGCCATCTGTGGGTAATTCCTCACTAGCCTGGGGACAAACCTAACATTTACAAGGTTATTGACAACGGTGGGGGGCAGGGAGAAGACTCCAATGCAGTTACAGATGGACTTCGTTATCCTCTCCCCAGTCCTTTCAATGCAGACTCTGTCTTGCCTCTACTTCTCTCTCTAGTTCCATTGCCATATTTTTGTCGTCACTCTGTACGTTTTTTTTTTTTTTTGCCCCACTTCTAAAAGTAAAACACAGACAAGGTAGTATTATTTGATTGTTTATGTAGTAGAGTTTCCAGTAAAGGTGATGAGACAGCATTGACTATCAAAATGGAACTTAGGAATTTCAGGATTCATCATTGCCTCCCACCTCGTGAAGATTGTTCTTTCTTCCCAGAGATGTCTGGAATCTAAAGTGGTTTTGCCAAGAGATGAGTGAAAGCCTTTGCTCTGCCATCAGGGCTTCCTAGAGTGTGAGAAAGACAATGTATACTCGTTTCACTTGCGTAATGATGGCTTGAGGATGATAAGTGGATAACATTTTTGGATCGCTCCCTGCATCGCTACATCGTGCTGTGTGTTTTCCCTGATCGCCTCTTGCAGTCCTCACAAGTACAGAGGGAGTTGGTTCTGTTATCATCCCTACTTTATGAATCAAGAGACCAGAGGCATAATCAGAGAGGTTAGGGAACCTCTCTCAGGCCACACAGTGTGGATGGTGGTGTTTGGATTTGAGCTCTGCCTGTTTTCTTTCAGTGGAACACACCTTTACACTGTAGCCTGTGTTGATACTTTTCATCTTGCCACTGTTTCCTGATACTTTCTTCTCCATTAGTTGAAGATCAGTGGAGGTGGAATGTTGCAATTTACGAAGCTTAGTTTGCAGGACCTTTGGAGTCAGCCCCACAAGATGCTATTAACAATAGAAGTGGAAAAATTCAGTGCTTTTGATATATCAGGGAGAATTCTAAGTGCTTTGAATGCGTTTTCAGATTGGCCCGCATGGTGATTTTTGAGAGCTGAGTATGAAAGTCACGAACTGTGTGTGAGCCCACAGCCAGGATTTGAAGCAGGATGGATCATTAAGATTGAATTTGTGGAGCCTGTCTGCAGAACCTACCAGACAGCCTATGATATTGTAGCTTCTTTCTCTGCTCACCCCGTTCATTGGCCTCTGCTGCAGCCCCAGGATGGTTCCTTGCTGTTGGTTTAACATGCTTGGTGATTTCCTACCACGGGGCCTTTGCACATTCTCTTCTTGCTTGGCACACCTTTCCTCTTCTCTGCTTAGCCAACTATTCTTCAGCACCTGGTTCAGATGTTACCCCCAAAAGCTTTCCTCATCTTCTGGGGGAAAAAAATCTAGTTGCTTCTTCCTCCTTCCTCCCAGGGAAGCCCAGTGTCTAAGACTCTTATTAGCCTCCTTACAGTGTGTTATTATAATTTATATAGCTCACGCAGTTGTAAATTCTTGGAGGTGGAAATTATGAGGTATGTATCTCACTGGAATATGCAGTTTATGTTTATCATTGTCTCCCCAGTCCCCGCTCCAGTGTCCGGTACATAGTGGGTGCTCAGTGAATATTTGTTGAGTGAGTAAATGAGTCCTTCTCTTGCTGGATCCCAGCTTGAAAGACAGCAGCAGTCATATTGAGCACTTAAGATAAGTCACTGTATTAAGTGCTTGATTAGGCTTTCCAGATAAGCAGACCTGGGTCTCCTACATTGTGGATAGATTCTTTACTGTCTGAGCCGCTGCAGTTTTGCATAAGACGAACAGAACCAATAGGGCCTTTATAGATGCATGTAAGGGGAGATTTACTTTAAGAACTGGCTCTCATGTATGTCAACTGAAAAAAAAAATGCATGACCTCAAAGTTGAGAGTTATGTTTTATTTGTCAGACAAAACTGGGGACTTAAGCCTGGGACACAGCATCTCAATTGCTCTGACAGACTGCTTCTAAAGAGGCAAGGGAGTAGGGGCACCATATATAGGAGATTTTGGAGCAAAGATCAAGAAGTTGAAACATCAAAAGATTACTGTTAATCAAAGAAAACCAGAACTCTCAAGTTAAGGAGTTTAGCGCTTTTCTATGTTAGGGAAGGTGCAAAGTCTGGGCTCATTGAAATCATTCCTTTGATACACACTTCAGCTCTCTGGAGTCAGTATCCTATGCTTTTCATCCTGAGTCTCCTTAGGGTGCACTGTCAGGGGTGGCTGCAGTTTCTGACTGCTAGATGGGGGTGCAAACCCCCTGCCTCCATCCTGAGTTCCCCCGGGGCTCACTGTCGGGGCACTATAATGTGATGGCTTGATGGCTGCATCATCCTTTGTTTACTGATTGTTATTTCACACATGTTTATGGAGACCAGGCAGTTCCAGCATCTGCCATTTGCAAGGCGGACAACCAAGAAAGCAGGGGCTGTTATTCAGTCTGAGTCTGAAGACTCTGGAACCAGGAGCTCTGATGTCTGAGGGCAGGAGATGGGTGTCCCAGCTCAAGAAGAGAGAATTCACCCTTTCTCTAACCTTTATGTGACTTCCCTGGTGGCTGAGACGGTGAAGAATCTGCCTGCAGTGCGGGAGACCAGGGTTTGATCCCTAGGTCGGAAAGATCCCCTGGCGATGGGAATGACAACCCACTCCAGTGTTCTTGTCTGGAGAATTCCATGGACAGAGGAGCTGGTGGCCTGCTTTCCCTGGGGTCACAAAGATTCAGAGGCAACTGAGCGACTAACATTTTCACTTACTATTCTTTTTGGTCTCTTCAGGCTATCAACTGGCTGGATGATGCCTTTCCACTTTGATGAGGGTGGATCTTCTTTACTCAAGCTACTGATTTGGGCTGTTCCAGGAACACCATCCTAGATACACCCAGAAATAATGCTTTAACAACTGTCTGGGCCTTCCTTTGTCCAGTTGAGTTGGCACATGAAATTAACCATCACAGTGCTTAGTGCATTTTTAATGATGGTTTTCCATCATTCTGCTCCCTCTCCTTCTCCTTTGTTATCATCTGGCTTCAAATAGCGTATAGTGGAAGACAGAATGATGTTTCTAGTCTGGGGGTTGATAAGCTTTTTCTGTAAAGGGACAGATAGTAAGTTTTCTAGGCTTTGCAGACTGTGCAGTCTCTTACAACCACTCAGTTCTGCTGTTGTAGCATGAAATGAAACTCTGCTGACAAAACATGGCAGCAGGCTCGATGTGGTACAGGGGCTGAAGCTCACTGATCCCTGATCTGGAATATTCTTGTCATGACAAATGCTGCAAGGTGGTACTTGGGTTTCTCTTATCACAGGCAAGATGAGCTTAGGTGCCTGAGCCACTGATGTGAAGAGCCAGCTCATTGGAGAAGACCCTGATGCTGGGAAAGATTGAAGGCAAAAGGATGAGATGGTTGGATGGCCTCACCGACTCAGTGAACATGAGTTTGAACAAACTCCAGGAGATAGTGAAGGACAGGGAAGCCTGGCGTGCTGCAGTTCATGGGGTCGCAAAGAGTCGGACACGACTTAATGACTGAACAACAAGACCTTGAAGAAAAGATTATGTGCTTGATGATTATATGTGTCACTCTGAGTACATCACTGCTATACCATTTAGGTATCATTTTACCAGAGGTTATGTTGGAAAGGACTTCCTTATGCTTTGGAGTCAACTGTTTTGGTTTGAATTCTGCATTTGAGCTGTGTGATCCTGGGTGAATTACTGAGCCTCTGTGATCCTCACTTTTGTCAGTTCTGTTGCTTCAATCCTCATACTTACTTTGTAGGGTTTTAATGGGCAGAAAATATTTAGCGTGTTTCAGACACATAATAGAGTTTGAGTAAGTACTAGTTACTTTGTCTTCCTGCAGACTTTTATCCAAAAGCTCAACCTTTCAACTGAAACATGGAAATGTAAACTGTGAAAGCCAGCAGAGTCCAAGGAGGCCCCGGTGTCTTTGGAATTCTAGAAGGAGTGTTTGAAAAGTGAGAGACATTTCAGTCTGAGGAATTCAGTGTTTCTAACCGTCTCACCATTCTTTTGGAGAGAGAGTGAGAAAATTTTGACATTTTCAGTTTCACACCTGTAATGTTACAAGCCTAGGATTCAAAGGAGGCTGTGACGTCAGAGGACACAGAAAGGGCAGCGGCAGGGTAAGCGGTCGACAGACCAGGGCAGAGATGCTGTGCTGAACTCCTCAAGGCAGGTAGATCTGATACCTACAAGATATCAAAGGGACTCTTGTGAAATGTTCTGGGGCCAGAAGGAGTAAGAATTGAGACTCTCCATCAGGAAGAAGAAGAGACTGGATTAACCCACCATAATACGTCGATGCACACCACACACCGAGTTTACACGTTCTGCAACTACTTGCATATGGTGTAGGGCAATTAAATGTCACACAGAGAACTGTCAGTTTCCGCATCTGCCCACATTTCCCCAGCTCTGTTCCCAGACAGCATCTCTGCAAATGTTCAAAAATGTCTCTGTTTGGTCCAAGCTGACTTCCAGGCTCCTTAGCTTCATCTCTTCAGGACTTATACCACTGAACTTTGGTGATCTTTTATATATTGCAGCCATGACCTGGCCCCTCCCCAAGGCAGATAGAAATGCTACTTCCGGTCCAGCCCCACAGTGTTTTGTTTATAATACCCTAGAACACTTCCCTGGTGGCTCAGATGGTAAAGAGTCTGCCTGCAATGCAGGAGACTCTGGTTCAATCCCTGGGTCGGGAAGATTCCGACCTGGAGAAGGAAATGGCAACTTATTCCAGTATTCTTGCCTGGGAAATCCCATGGACAGAGGAGCCTGGTGGGCTACAGTCCATGGGATCGCAAATAATTGGACATGACTGAACAACTAACACTTTCACTTTCAAGGAACACTTACAACGTGGTATTAACTTTAGTTGTGAATTTGTCTCCCTAAGAGATTAAAAGCTCGTTGAAGACAGGGACCATATCTTATTAATGCTCTCAGCTCGAGGACCTAGCATGGTAGCAGGTGCTTAATAGAAACCTGATATATATTGCTGAATTTGTAAATAGGAAATAATTTAAAAATGTAGAGATGTGTGCAAGTTGATATACTGAAAATGTCTAGGAAATATTGACAGTCTTCAAAGTAAAAGTTTTGTGATGACTTCAAAGTTGAGTAGTCCAGTCTTTTAAACCAGCCCTGCTAATAAGTCTTTGATGAATCTCAGAGCATCTTGGTGAGGAAAAAAATAACTCAAAACCTGTTGTGATTGTCTCTATTGCTGGCAGCGCTGTCATTCCAAATATCAGTCTTGTAGGGTGTTTTTCATGGGAGCCCTAGAGAAAGGAGCCACTTTTCAAGGAGCATACCAGGATCTGAAGGTTTTGACACTGTGGACTAGTAATAGTTATGGCCATTACATAGATAAGAAGAAGGTTTGATCCAGGGTGATTGGAGGGCAAGGTGAATAGGTTAAAGGAGTCTCTTTGGGAAGTGATTCATGCTCATTGGGTGAACTCGTAAATTAGAATAAGCAGCCACAGGGAGAGCCCTTTGTATAGCTTCTCAGCTTGGATGTTAGCCAACATCCACTGGCTGTCCCCTGTGTGCCAGGCTCTCATTCAGGTGGTTCAAGACCTTTGAAGATAAGCACTACAAGGTTTTTCATTTCCCGGTTGGGAAGATCAAGGTTCAAAAGTTTAAGCAACTCTCCCAAAGACAGAGGTAGAACATTGAAGGGACTCAAACTCAGGTCTCCCACTTGCAAGAAACAGTCTCTTCCCTTGCTGTGGCCATGTTGGTTTTGACTATGCACTCTAAAGGCAAGTTTCCAGACTGAGCTCTGTTGCTTGTAAGCTGTGTGACCTTGGACAAGTGGCTTAACCTCTCTGTGTCTCTGATTCCTCATCGGTAAAGCAAAGATTAATGATACCTTCGTACCTCATTATGAGAAGTAAATGATGTAATACGTGTCAAGTGCCAAGAATGGTGTCTGACATACGGTGGGCACTGCGCAAGCATTTACTATTATTACGGAGGACTGCTTCTTCCATGCACACACCATACTTACTTGATCTATTTGTTGTGTAGTTTTGCATTCATCTTCCTGATGGGCCAGTTGGCTGACAGCAGAGTCTGTTTGCATATCACAATGTACTTTTCACCCACCATCCCTCTCCCGGGCAGCACTGACTTTCCAGGGACACAGAAACCTTTGCTGCATAATGCCCTGGCTCGTAGCTTAAAAATCTGGTGTCTTTATTATTTTTCTTCTGCAAGACAATACATCCCAGAGATCTCTCTTTTAGCGCTGATGAAATAGGATGTTATTTATGCAGGGACCTTGGTGGCTAAGCTGCTGTTGCACCCACCACGTTTATGTGTCGTTTGCGAACTGGCAGATTGATTCATCAAGGGTTCCAGAAGCAGAAGCGCATTTTATTCTGTTATTCTGGGAAGACCTTGGCCACCCTGTCTGTTTGATATACTGGAGGATGGTTTTGCTATGGGCCCCCAGTTCACGGGATGTGAATACTGAAGATTCTAGAGAATGGATCTGGACAATGAGTGTGGCTGGCCTGTGTCTGAAGGATGAGTAGCTGTTGCCTGGTTCTTGCCCTCCCACAAAAGAAGGCAGCACATGACTGCAGAGTGTTATGTGGCTGAAAGGACACCGATTTTGTCATTAAAAAACATCACAGCTTGTTAGATGGTTCAGTGGGGGAAAAGTGCTTTTTACACCAGTTCAGTCATCTTACCTGCCTCCTTGCTGACCTCCTCTGGCTATTCGTTAGGTGCAAAATCAACCCTAAAGTCCGCAGCATGGCACATAAAGTCTTTGCAGTCTTAGGCACCCCATCTCCAGCTGTATCCAAAAAGCCACCCCTTTTCACCACATGTACCCTTGTGGCTCAGTGGTAAAGAATCTGCCTGCCAATGCAGCAGCCACTGGAGACATGGGTTTGATCCCTGGGTCAGGAAGATCCCCTAGAGGAGGAAATGGTATACCACTCCAATATTCTCGCCTGGGAAATCCCATGGACATAGGAGCCTAGTGGGCTACAGCCCATGGGATCACAGAGAGTCGTATATAACTGAGCAGCATGCATATAGGCACCCACCTCATCGTCACTTGCCATTGAATTTTTGGACTTATTGGCAGATATTTTATGCTCATTTATAGCTTTTGCCTTTGCATATTCTCTTCCTTTTGTTTTGTATGGAATGCCCTTCTTCGTTTTTTCCAATGGCAAACTCCTACTCATCCTTCAAAACCCAGATGTGATAACTCTCCCTTTGCATAAGCCCTCTGCAAGATCCATAAACCAAATTACTTGCCCTCTCTTCATCTACCACGCTCTTCTCTGACCTGATAATGGATCCACTTACTTTTTGTTCCATCTCTCTACCAGTTCATGGGGCTTCCTGGGTGGCACTAGTGGTAAATAATCTGCTTGCCAATGCAGGAGATGTAAGAAACACAGGTTCGATCCCTGGGTGGGAAAGATCCTCTGGAGTAGGAAGTGGCAACCACTCTAGGATTTTCACTTGGAAAATTCCATGGACAGAGGAGCCTGGTGGGCCACAGTCTGTGAGGCTGCAAAGAGTTGGCCACAACTGAACAACTAAGCACCCCAGTTCATATTCCTTGATGGCAGAGGCCATTTATTTAGAATTCCTGGCATAGTCCTAGCCCTATGCTTAATAGAGAGATGAAAGATGAGTTCATGGTACCATATGATCCAGCAATGCCACTCTGGGGCATATATCTAGAGAAAACCATAATTCTAATGGTACATGCACCTCAGGTCTTCCCAGGTGGCAGGGTGGTTAAGAATCTGCCTACCAATGCAAGAGATGCAAGAGACTCGGGTTTGATCCCTGGGTCGAGAAGATCCCCTGGAGGAGGAAATGGCAACCCACTCCAATATTCTTGCCTGGAGAATCCCATGGACAGAGGAGACTGACAGGCTACAGTCCATGGGGTCGAAAAGAGTTGGAGACAACCAAGTAACTGACCACGCACGCACGTGTCTCCATTGCTGCATGTGAGCTTTCTCTAGTTGCATCCAGCAGGGATACTGGTCATCACGGTGCATGGGCTTCTCATTGTTTCAGACCACTGGCTCTAGGACCAGGGCCCAGTTGGCATGTGGGATCTTCCCAGACCAGGGATCGAACCCATGCCCCCTACATTGCCAGGCGGATTCTTAACCACTGTACCACCGGGAAAGTTTATGTTTTCCTTACTTTAATTTGTGTCCCTCTGGATCAGTGTCATCCTGCACCCTTCCTCTCTGCAAAGCTTTATGTGTCTCTGATGTGCCCTTGCAGTGTGGGGCAGAATTCTCTGTTGACACAAGCACCTTGGTCTCCACATTGGCGGATTGAACTCATATGGCAATGGGCACAACTGATACATTAGCATTACCTGTCCCCGCTTTGCCTGTTTTGTTTGTTTCTTGAATCTGTTATGCAAAACCTGCCAATACCCTTCACACCTCCATAGCTGTGCCAGGATTCAGTAATCACTGATTTTTTTCCCCAGCAAATATTTATTGTTTGTCTTCTGTGTCAGGCACTGCTCCAGGTAGTAGGGATACAGCAGAAAGCACAACCGTGTATAGTGGATCCGTTGTATACATCATTGAATGAAATACTGTGACGATAAGATGAGAGTACTGTGGAGAACAGTGGAGGTGATAGAAGAAGCCTGGCAGATACTTGGGGGAAGAACATTCCAGGAAGAGGAATCAGCAGGTGCAAAGGCCCCGAGGAGGAAGAGGGCTTGATGGATTTCATCACGGAGGCAGATCGCGTAGGGGATGGAAGATCAGTGGAGAGACTCTGACTTTTATTCTGAGTGAGGTGGGAATACGCCGGCGAGTTTCAAGTGGAGAAACATGATTAACTTCATGTTTTCATGTCATTACTCTCGCTCTTGTGTTGAGGGAAGACTGTATGGGCCTAAAGGTGGAAAGAGAGACTAGTTAGAAGGCTGCACAGTCGTCTGTGTGAGAGATTTTCTTCCTGGCATCACCATTAGTTCCCCAGGGACTTTGGCCACATGGCTTGGGACAGTCAATCCTGAGCCCGCCTGGTCTGCATGGCTGGTGACTGGTTTCCTGAGCTTGAAACCCAGTGTCTTGTCTCCTGCCCTCCCTTTGAGCCTTGGACCTCCTGCCCTGAGTTTTCTCCTCTTACATCCTTTTTGACTCAAGTACAGCAGGAATGAGAAATATTTAAAGATCTGATGAATGTTTTAAAAAAGCTTTTTATTTTGTATTGGGTTATGGCTGATTAAAGGTCCATAGAGTCAAAGCTATGGTTTTTCCAGTAGTCATATATGGATGTTAGAGTTGGACTATGAAGAAAGCTGAGCACTTAAGAATTGATACTTTTGAACTGTGGTGTTGGAGAAGACTCTTGAGAGTCCCTTGGATTGCAAGGAGATTAAACCAGTCCATCCTAAAGGAAATCAGTCCTGAATATTCATTGGAAGGACTGATGCTGAAGCTCCAATATTTTGGCCACCTGATATGAAGAGCTGACTCATTAGAAAAGACCCTGATGTTGGGAAAGACCGAAGGCGGGAGGAAAAGGGGACAATAGAGGATGAGATGGTTGGATGGCATCATCGGCTCAATGGACGTGAGTTTGAGCAAGCTCCGGGAGTTGGTGATGGGCAGGGAGGCCTGGCGTGCTGTGGTTCATGGGATCACAAAGAGTCAGACACGACTGAGAGACTGAATTGAACTGATGGCTGATTAACAGTGTTGTGATAGTTTCAAGTGAACAGCAAAAGGACTCAGCCATATGCATACATATATCCCTTCTTCCCCAAAGCCCCCCTCCCATCCAGGCTGGCAATGCTGAGTGGAGTTTCATGTGCTATACAGTAGGTCCTTGTTGGTTATCCATTTTAAATACAGCAGTGTGTACATACCCATCCTGCATTTAAATCCGTAGATTTTGAGTGAAGCAGATTACCCACTGTAATGTGGGTTGGCTTCATCAGATCAGTTTCATCGACCTCTGTCTCCTTCTCTGTCTTTGGTTCCATCTCTGTATCCACCTCCATTTCTATCATGTTCTCTGTCTGTACTATGTCTGGGCTTCCCAGGTGACACAGTGGTAAGTGCCTGCCAATGCAGGAGAGGCAGAAGACTTGGGTTGGATTCCTGAATTGGGAAGATCCCCTGGAGTAGGAAATGGCAGCCCACTCCATCCAGTGTTCTTGCCTGGAAAATACCATGGATAAAGGAGCCTGGTGGGCTACAGTTCATGTGGTTGCAGAGAGTCAGACAGGACTGAGTGACTGCACATAGCGTGGCACCATCTGTGTCTGTATAAATGTATGTCTGTCTCTCTCTTTCTTTATATTTCCCCCCTATTGTTCTTCTTTCTCTGGAGAACCCTGCTAATACAGCTGTGATTAGCCTGGCTTGAGTCCTGGTCCTTCACCTGAGACAGTGACTTTCTCGATGGGAATGGAACCCACTGGTTGGCCTAGCCTACGGTTATACATTCGCTCCTGTTGGCTGTGGGTAGAGTTATTAATAGATCCATCCAAATGACCAGAGTACCAAGGATGGGAAACGGGTCACCAAACTTATTTTACAGGAGGTTAAATAAGTGGAGGCTGGAAAGAAACAAAACAAGGCAGAGAACACAAGTCCATCACGGGAGCTAACATTATTCCCTTTTACAGATCTGTTAACAAGCTCAGAGAGCTTAAGTGACTTGATCCGAGTCAAACAGGATGTTGGTGATTGAGTAGGATCCATGGCTATGGGGCCTGATCTTAAAGTCTATATTCTTTCCTCGATACAGATCATTTCATTAATTAATTTACTTATTCATTCATCAAGCAATCAACCACCCAAACAGTCCACATTAAGCTAATATTTACTTGTTGCTTGGGCTTCCCTGATAGCTCAGTTGATAAAGAAAACGCCTGCAATGCAGGAGACCCTGGTTTGATTCCTGGGTCGGGAAGATCCGCTGGAGAAGGGATAGGCTACCCACTCTGGTATTCTTAGGCTTCCCTTGTGGCTCAGCTGGTTAAGAATCCACTTGCAATGCAGGAGACCTGGGTTCAATCCCTGGGTTGGGAAGATCCCCTGGAGAGGGGAAAGGCTACTCACTTCAGTATTCTCGCCTAGAGAATTCCAGTGACTCTACCCAAGGGGTTGCAAGAAGTCAGCACTATTGACAGGCGTAGACTGTGTTGGACCCTGAGGAATCCAAACCATCTGACCTTAAAACTATCCCTCACAAGAGATAAAAACTTTGTCCTGTGCTGGAGACCATTTTTCAGATATTCTGAGCAAGATCTGCCTTCCTTGAGCTTCTCAGAGCAGGGGCATTCAAATCCAGATTGGTCCTCAGAGATGAGTATACACTCTTTTTCTACCAAGTTCACTCGTTTCCAATTCACCGCATGAAGGCAGACAGAGAACAATAATAATGACAGCAACACCCACCGCAGCTTACAAGAGAGAAGTCTTCCTGATGGCTCAGAGGAAGATGTACGGCACCTGTGCGGGGAGCTGGCGCAGTATCTTGGCGGCTGCGGATTTATGGCTCGGGTGTCGCCAAAGGAGGGGTCCGTTTCCACTGCTTTCCTCCCGAGGTCCCTGGGTTGGTTATTGCTCCATTTCGTCTTTACGTGAGTGATGAGGGTGTCCTGGGAGGCAAGCGAGCATACGAGTGTGAACAGTTGCTTCATGGATTTATTGTTTCTTCGCTGTTTGATTCACTCTCCGGCCTGCCCCCGTGAATGAGTCCCACTGTGAGAGCAGCCCTGGCCTCGCTGCTTCTAGAACCTGCCACGTTCACTGCTGCCTCTGGGCCTTTGCTCTTGCCTTTGATGAGCCCTCCCTGTTATTGTGTGTGCCTGCTCAGATGCTCACTCGTGTCCGACTCCTGGCAAACTGATGGACCGTAGCCCACCACGCTCCTCCGTCCATGGGATTCTCCCAGCAAGAATACTGGATTGTGTTGCCACGTCCTCCTCCAGGGGATTTTCCTCACCCAGGGATCAAACCCTGCTCACCCTCACCCTCACCTGCATTGGCAGGCAGGGTCTTTAGGGCTGAGCCACCTGGGAAGCCCCCTGTTACTGAAGATCAGTCCAAAAACTGCTCTTCCCGTATGGCCAGGCTGTAATAATAGTGATCACAGTCGCTTTTGACATTTAGGGAGCATTTTATAGTTTGCAAAACTATAAAATATACCTTCTCCTTTTAGAGAGGAGGTAGATCACAGTACTTCAGAGCCTGGTTTTTGGAACCCAACTGCATCTGCGCCTGCTTAGTTGCTTCAGTCATGTCCAATTCTTTGGGACTTCATGGATCATAGCCAGCCAGGCTCCTCTGTCCGTGGAATTCTCCAGACAAGAATACTGGTGTGGGTTGTTAGGGCCTCTTCCGGGGGATCTTCCTGACCCAGGGATTGGACCTGTGTCTCCTGCATTGGCAGGTGGGTTCTTATACCTCCGACACCACCTGGGAAGCTGTCTGTGTTCAAATCCCAGTTTAGCAATCGCAGGGTAGATAAGCTTGGGTCACCTACTCTCTTCACCTTGGTTTTAGCATCAATAAGGCATGTACATTCACAGGGGGCTCCTGTGGAGAGAAATTTGAGCTAATCCACTTTAATCACAGGGTAAACCCCAAATAAATGAGAATGATTATTTTTATAGTAGTCATCTTTAAGTTGACTTTAAGACCAGAAAAGCAGAGAATTGGCACAGTTGCTAGAAGCTCTGCATCTGCCACTAATTGACATGACTTTGGACAAGTTTTCTGTAAAATAGGGATGATGACGGTTACTCTCCCAACCCCACCCTCACTCAGAGAGTTGTTGTGAAGGTCAAATGGGATGTTGCCTGGAAAGCATTGACCCCAGTCTCTGGCATTTAGTAAATGTCTAATAAATACAATCATTTAAAAAAAATTATTTATTTTTTATTTAAGGATAATTGCTTTACATTATTTTGCTGTGTTCTGTCAAAGCTCAACATGAATCAGCCATAGGTATACATATATCCCCTCCCTTTTGAACCTCCCTCCCATCCCCCACCCCATCTCTCTCCTCTAGGTTGACACAGAGCCCCTGTTTGAGTTTCCTGAGACATACAGCAAATTCCCATTGGCTATCTATTTTACATATGGTCATGTGAGTTTCCATGTTATTCTCTCTCCATACGTCTCACCCTCGCCGCCTCTCTCCCTGTGTCCATCAGTCTGTTCTCTATGTCTGTTTCTCCATTGTTGCCCTGTAAATAAATTCTTCAGTACCATTTCTCTAGATTCCATATATATGTATTAGAATATGGTGTTTATCTTTCTCTTTCTGAGTCACTTCACTCTGTATAATAGGTTCTAGGTTCATCCACCTCATTAGAACTGATTCAAATGTGTTCCTTTTTATGGCTGAGTAATATTCCATTGTGTATATTTACCACAGCTTGTTTATCCATTCATCTGTCGATGGACATCTAGGTTGCTTCCATGTTCTAGCTATTGTAAATAGTGCTGCAGTGAACAATGGGATACATGTGTCTTTTTCAATTTTGGTTTCCTCAGGGTATATTCCTAGTTTTTTAAGGAATCTCTATACTGTCATCCATAGTGGCTGTATCAATTTACAGTCCCACAAAAGTGCAAGAGTGTCCTCTTTTCTCCACACCCTTTCCAGTGTTTATTATTTGTAGACTTTTTGATGAGGGCAATTCTGACTGGTGTGAGGTGATATTTCATTGTAGTTTTGGTTTGCATTTCTCTAATAATGAGTGATGTTGAGCATCTTTTCATGTGTTTGTTAGCCATCTCTATGTCTTCTTTGGAGAAATGTCTGTTTAGGTCTTTTTCCCACTTTTTGATTGGGTTGTTTGTTTTTCTGATATTGAGTTGTATGAGCTGCTTGGATGTTTTGGAAATTAATCCTTTGCCAGTTGTTTCATTTGCTATTATTTTTTCCCATTCTGAGGGTTGTCTTTTCACCTTGCTTATAGTTTCCTTTGCTGTGCAAAAGCTTTTAAGTTTAATCAAGTCCCACTTGTTTACTTTTGTTTTTATTTTCATTATTCTAGGAGGTGGGTCATAGAGGATCTTGCTTTGATTTATGTCATTGAGTGTTCTGCATATGTTTTCCTTTAAGAATTTTATAGGTTCTGGTCTTACATTTAGATCTTTAATCCGTTTTGAGTTTATCTTTGTGTATGGTGTTAGGAAGTGTTCTAATTTCATTCTTTTACATGTTGCTGTCCAGTTTTCCCAGCACCATTTATTGAAGAGTCTGTCTTTGCCCCATTGTATATTCTTGCCTCCTTTGTCAAAAATAAGGTACCCATAAGTGCATGGGTTTATTTCTGGGCTTTCAATCTTGTTCCATTGGTCTACATTTCTGTTTTTGTTCCAGTACCATGCTGTCTTGATGACTGTAGCTTTGTAGTATAACCTGAAGTCAGGAAGGTTGATTTCTCCAGCTCCATTCTTCTTTCTCAAGACTGCTTTGGCTATTTGGGGTCTTTTGTGTGTTCATATGAATTGTGCAATTTTTTGTTCTAGTTCTATGAGAAATGTCATTGGTAATTTGATAGGGATCACATTGAATCTGTAGATTGCATTTGGAGGTGTAGTCATTTTCACAATATTGATTCTTCCTACCCAGGAACATGAAATATCTCTCCATCTGTTTTTGTCATCTTTGATTTCCTTCATTAGTGTCTTATAATTTTCTGTGTACAGTTCTTTCATCTCCTTAGGTAAGTTTATTCCTAGATATTTAATTCTTTTTCTTACAGTGGTGAATGGGATTGATTCCTTAATTGCTCTTTTTGATTTTTCATTATTAGTATATAGAAATGCAAGTGATTTCTGTGTATTGATTTTGTATCCTGCAACTTTGCTAAATTCACTGATTAGCTCCAGTAATTTTCTGATACTATTTTTAGGGTTTTCTATGCACAGTATCATATCATCTGCAAACACTGAGAGCTTTACTTCTTCTTTTCTGATCTGGATTCCTTTTGTTTCTTTTTCTTCTCTGATTGCTCTAGTGAGGACTTCCAGAACTACGTGGAATAATAGTGGTGAAAGTAGACACCCTTGGCTTGTTCCTGATCTTAGGGAGAATGCTTTCAGTTTTTCACCACTGAGAATAATGTTTGCTGTGTGCTTATCATATGTTTACTATGCTGAGGTGGGTTCCTTCTTTGCCCATTTTTTTGAAGAGTTTTAGTCATAAATAGGTGCTGAATTTTGTCAAAGGCTTTTTCTGCATCTATTGAGATTATCATATGGTTTTTATCTTTCAATTTGTTAATATGGTGTATCACACTGATTTCTGTATATTGAAGAATCCTTTCATTCCTAGAGTAAACCCAACTTGATCAGGGTGTGTGAGCGTTTTGATGTGTTGCTGAATTCTATTTGCTAAAATTTTGTTGAGGACTTTTGCATCTATGTTCATCAGTGATATTGGCCTGTAGTTTTCTTTTTTTGTATTGTTTTTGTCTGGTTTTGGTATCAAGGTGATCATGGCCTTGTATAATGAGTTTGGAAGTGTTCCTTCCTCTGCAAATTTTTTAAAAGAGTTTTAGAAGGATAGGCATTAGCTCTTCGCTAAATGTTTAATAGAATTCTCCTGTGAAGCTATCTGGTCCTGGGCTTTTGTTTTTTGGGAGATTTTTTATCACAGCTTCAATTTCAGGACTTGTAATTGGGTTGTTCATAATTTCTATTTCTTCCTGGTTCAGTCTTGGAAGATTGAATTTTTCTAAGAATCTGGCCGTTTCTTCCAGGTTATCTATTTTATTGCCATGTAGTTGTTCACAATAGTCTCTTATGCTGCTGCTGCTGCTAAGTCGCTTCCGTCGTGTCCGACTCTGTGCAACCCCATAGACGGCGGCCCACCAGGCTCCGCTGTTCCTGGGATTCTCCAGGCAAGAACACTGGAGTGGGTTGCCATTTCCTTCTCCAATGCACGAAAGTGAAAAGTGAAAGTGAAGTCATTCAGTCTGTCTGACTCTTTGCGACCCCATGGACTGCAGCTTACCAGGCTCCCCCGTCCATGGGATTTTCCAGACAAGAGTACTGGAGTGGGATGCCATTGCCTTCTCTGATAGTCTCTTATAATCCTTTGTATTTCTGCATTGTCTGTTGTAATCTCTCCTTTTTCATTTCTAATTTTGTTGATTTGATTCTTCTTGTTTTCTTGATGAGTCTGGCTAAGGGTTTGTCAATTTTGTTTATCTTCTCAAAGAACCAACTTTTAGTTTTATTAATCTTTACTTGTTTCTTCCATTTTTTTTTTCATTTATTTCTGCTCGGATCTTTGATTTCTTTCCTACTGCTATTTTTTTTTCCCTTCTTTTTCCAATTGTTTTAGGTGTAGTTAAGTTATCTACTCAATGTTTTTTTTGTTTCTTGAGGCAGGATTGTATTGTTATAAATTTCCCTATTAGAACTGCTTTTGCTGCATTCCATAGGTTTTGAGTTGTTGTGTTTTCCTTGTCATTTGTTTCTAGAAATTTTTTGATTTCCCTTTTGATTCTTCAGTAACCTGTTGGTTATTTAGAAACGTGTTGTTTAATCTCCATGTGTTTGTGTTTCTTGCAGTTTTTTTCTTGTAATTGATATTTAGTCTCATAGCGTTGTGGTTGGAGAGGATGCTTGATGCAATTTCAGTTTTCTTAAATTTACTGAGGTTTGATTTGTGACCCAAGATGTGGTCTATCCTGGACAGTGTTCCATGTGCACTTGAGAAGAAGGTGTATTCTTCTGCATTTGGGTGGAATGTCCTGAAGATATCAATGAGATCCATCTCATCTAATGTATCATTTAAGACTTGTATTTTCATATTAATTTTCTGTTTTGATGATCTGTCTTTTGGTGTGAGTGGAATGTTAAAGTCTCCTACTATTATTTTGTTACTTTCAATTTCTCCTCTTATGTCTTTTAATGTTTGCCTTATGTATTGAGGTGCTCCTATGTTGGGTGCATAGATATTTACAATTGTTATGCCTTCCTCTTGGATTGATCCCTTGATCATTATGTAATGTCCATCCCTATCTTTTGTAATCTTCTTTAAGGTCTATTTTGTCTAATATGAGGATTGATACTTTAGCTTTCTTTTGCTTCCCATTTGCATGGAGTATATTTTTCCATCCTCTCAATTTTCTGTCTATATGTGTCTTGAGGTTTGAAGTGGGTTTCTTGTAGACTGCATGTATATGGGTCTTGTTTTTGTATCCATTCAACCAGTCTGTGTCTTTTGGTTGTAGCATTTAATCCATTTACATTTAAAGTAATTATTGATATATATGTTTCTATTGCCATTTTCTAATTGTTTGGGGTTGATTTTGTATATATTTTTTCTTCTGTTGTATTTCTTGACTGTATAAGTCCATTTAACATTTGTTCCAAAGCTGGTTTGGTGATACTGAATTCTCTTAACTTTTGCTTGTCTGAAAAGCTTTTTATTTCTCCATCGATTTTGAATGAGATCCTTGCTGGGTAGAGTAATCTTGGTTGTAGATTTTTCCCTTTCAGTACTTTAAATATATCCTGCCATTCCTTTCTAGCCTGCAGAGTTTCTGCTGAAAGATCAGCTGTTAAGTGTATGGGGTT
Source organism: Cervus elaphus (assembly GCF_910594005.1). NCBI lineage: Eukaryota > Metazoa > Chordata > Mammalia > Artiodactyla > Cervidae > Cervus > Cervus elaphus. Next base: position 37,368,149 of record NC_057824.1, read on the forward strand.
TCCCTTGTATGTTACTTGTTGCTTCTCCCTTGCTGCTTTTAATATTCTTTCTTTGTGTTCAGTTTTGTTAGTTTGATTAGTATGTGTCTTGGCATATTTCTCCTTGCATTTATCCTGTATGGGGCTCTTTGTGCCTCTTGGACTTGATTGATTATTTACTTTTCCATTTTGGGGAAATTTTCAACTATAATCTCTTCAAAATTTTTCTCATACCCTTTTTTTTTCTCTTCTACTTCTGGGACCTCTATAATTTGAATGTTGGTGTGTTTGATATGGTCCTAGAGGTCTTGGAGACTGTCCTCAGCTCTATTCATTCTTTTTACTTTATTTTGCTCTTCAGAAGTTATTTCCACCACTTTATCTTCCGGCTCACTGATTTGTTCTTCTGCTTCAGATATTCTGCTATTGATTCCTTCTACAGTATTTTTAATTTCAGTAATTGGACACAATCATTTTTAGCAATTACTGTGCATCTTCAAACATTTCACCACTATGTTAAATGAGCATGATCTGTGTGGTGTCATCTTAAAAATGGCTTTATTTGTGCATTATTTTGTTTCTTTAGATTTAGTCAGTGGAGGCTTCCCTGATAGCTCAATTGGTAAAGAATCCACTTACAATGCCAGAGACCCCAGTTCAAGTCCTGGGTTGGGAGGATCTGCTGGAGAAGGGATAGGCTACCCATTACAGTATTCTTGGGCCTCCCTTGTGGCTCAGCTGGTAAAGAATCTGCTTGAAGTGTGGGAAATCTGGGTTTGATCCCTGGATTGAGAAGATCCCCTGAAGAAGGAAAAGGCTACCCACTCCAGTATTCTGGCCTGGAGAATTCCATGGACTGTATAGTCCATGTGGTCACAAAGCGTTGGACATGACTGAGTGACTTTCACTTTCAGTCAGTGGGGCTAGTTCTGTGGCTGCCTCTGGATGAAAATTCTGAAAGGTCCTACTGACTTTCTGGTACCTATTCAGTAATTGAAGGTCCTACAGCCCCTGTGGAAATCCCAGGTGGCGCTAGCGGTAAAGAACCTGCCTGCCAAATGCAGGAGACTAAGAGACGCATTTTTGATCCCTGGATCGGGAAGATCCCTTGGAGGAGAACATGGTAACCCATTCCAGTATTCTTGCTTGGAGAATCCCATGGTTAAAGGATCCTGGCAGGCTACAGTTCATGGGGTCAAAAAGAGTCAGACATGACTGAAGTGACTTAGCACGTATGCAAACAGCCTATGTAAGTTGCATAAATGAGCTGCATGCACATCAGTAACTAAAGTATCCAGTCCAGTGCAATTGCTGACATCTTGAGCTTGTTTCTGGGGCTTGCTACATGCAAGGCAGCTGACTATCATGAAAGGGGGGCAAGCCAGCCTCTAGCTCCTTGCTCGTCATTTTGGTCAGTTTCTGCCGTCTCCAGGGTTGGCAAGGGCCCCGGTGGGGCAGGGGAGGTAGGAGGATGACCGGAACCGTTGTGAGCTTTTATTGTTCCTTTCTGGAAGTGGTAGATGTTTCAAGCAGTCTTTTCCTCTCACGGTTGCCTTAAGAGTTTTTTTTTCAGAGATTCCCGTACACATATCCATTCCTCATTGCTGAAGCCTTCTCACCAGCAATTCTCTGGATGGTAGTCATTGCATCTCTGTTTCTGCATTGTCACCTACAGCTTCTTCTTCCACCCTTCAGAAGGCAGGTTCTTAATTCCATCCTTTTTCCACTGAGTTTCCATTTTTCCTTCCAAGTAGTTCTCTTGAATGGAACCTTCTCTCACATGTGGCTTCCATCTGATCTGCAGACACATGAATTTCCTCACAAACTCCTTTTTTTCTTTCTCTACCCTGATGGATAGAGACCAGGGTATGGGACCTGAATGGGACCTGTTACTATCTGCATGGACAGAGGCAGAACCTGAGCTATTGGGCATACGCATAACTTCTTCAGGATTTCACATCTAGCCAGTGATGAAGTCAAGATCTTAATCCAAGTCCCGTGACCCCACAGCCCAAAGTTTGGACCACCCGCATCATACTTTCAATTTAAAAAGTTAGTGTTACTGTTTTCCTTTATTGTCTAAGAAAGGATGTCTAAAGATTATGTACAACTCTTTTTCTTCTTTTGTGTATTTTTTGGTGGCTTTTTTTTTTTTTGGTGGGTAATGAGGCTGAAAAAAGTTCTCTTCATCTTCAATTAGTGATCTCCTTCCCTCCTGCTTCTTGCTCCAAAAAGACCTCACTATACAGAAAAGCAGAACCAAACTCAACCACCAAACAGAAACCCCCCTGTCTTTTGCTGGTGTCTGTTGGGCCAGCATCCTGGAACTAGACCCTTGGTCTCAGTGGTACCCAGTTCCCTTCCCAGGGGCTGTCTCTGTCCCTCTCGCCCTTTCTGTGTGTTTCACACCAGTTCTCTCCAGCTCACACTTAGGTTTTTCTCCGTTGTCACATCTGAATAGTCTAGTTTGGGATTCAGTTTATAAGAATATATTACACTCCATCAGTTTATATGGCATACCCTCTGTATCTGTTTACATATGTATCTGTCATCATGCCACATATGAAATAATCCCAGGATTATTTCAAAGCCAAATTGATTAAGAAAGTGCTAGATTAGTTAAGGAAGGATGAGCCTTGTCACTGCTTGGCTAGTTCATTGTTCTTGAATAAAAATGTTGGATTATCAAGTGCAAGCAAATCAAATATCAGCTAGTTTTTTGTTAATGTTCTAACCTCATTTAAAATCAATGAGATTTTATTAAATTAGAAGATCCAAATAGGTGAAAATAAAATTGATCCATATATTTTTGCAAACATGAGTTTATGAAATCAAACTGCCAGTCTTATTGGCGTAGGAGTTTAAAAATACTTTTCATAGATTTTAGTTCTCTTGTGGTAATAGCTTGTCTGTTTCAATGGTATTGGGTCTCTTGTTAGATGCTTTCATTGTCATCAGCATTTTCTTTGTCCACTTAACACAAAGAAAACGTAATCCACCCCTCATCTTACTGCTTTCTTTGCAAAAAAAAAAAAAAAAAAAGAGGAAGATTGGGAGCTATTTAGCCAATTTCTTATATCAGAGGAATCCTTTTTTTTTTTTTCCTTCTTCATATTTTGTAGGCTGCAAATACATCTGAAGATGTCATTGTTGGTGAAAGGATTGTTTTTCAATTTTCCACTGTGTTTCTTTCCACCAATCTAATTATCTCTTTAACTCACCGCGGCTTTTATTTATAGCTTGTGACTTTTCTTCCAAACCTTCTAAGACTTTCCAGAATGGTTCCGTTTCTTAAAGCTACTGTGGATTGCCCATATTTCTAGTTTTTTCAATTAGAACCACAGAGATTTGGCTTGACTGCCCTAGATTTTAACATCAACTCTGTTGTCGGTGGTTGTCACTGAAGATCACATTGCTGCTTTCCACCAGAGCTTTGGCAATCAAGCCAATTCTAGGTTTTTTTTCTGCCTGTGGCATGATGACAGTTTCCTGATTTCCAGACGTTGCAGCCATTCTGAAGCTGCAACTACTCTCGGGGAAATTTATTCTGTTGAAGGGTAGGGCGAGGTGAGAGTGAAAAATATGATTAATAAAAGAATTTGTGGTAATTCAGACAGGAGGTGACTTTTTCCCCCCTACACTCAGAAGAAAGATATGTGTGAACTTTTTTGTTGTTAGTAAAATATACCTAACATCAAATTAGCCATTTTTAAAAGTCTCATTCAAAGGCATTAAGTCCATTCACAATATTGTACAGCCAACATCACTATCCATTTTCAGAACTTATATAGATATCAGAGATTTTGAACTTCTTGGATGACCAAGTTTGTTAAACACCTTTAAGGCACTTTTTGTATCATTATATATTTCTTATTTATTCTTTAAAATATATTTTTTAATAATTGCCAAGATATGGAAGAAACCTAAGTGTCCATCAGCAGATGAATGGATAAAGAAGACATAGTATATATATACTATGGAATACTGCTAGCCATGAAAATAATGAAATTTTGCCATTTGCAACATGGATGGACTTGGATGGTATTACGCTAACTGAAGTTAGTCAGAGAAAGATGAATGCTGTATGATACCACTTAATATATGGAACCTAAAAATACAACAAATGAGTGAATATAAAAAAAGAAACACACTCACAGATACAGAGAAGTAACTAGTGGTTACCAGTGGGGAGAGGGAAGAGAGATGGATAATACAGAGGGAGGGGATTAAGAGGTACAAACTAATATGTATAAAATAAGTCATAAGGATATGTTGTAAAACATGTGGACTTTAGCCAATGTTTTATAATAACTATACATGGAGTATATCCTTTAAAAATTGTGAAACTATATTGTACACCTGTAACTTATATAACATTGTACACCAACTATCCTTCAGTAACTTTTTTTACTCATTTAACATGTATCTATTGTGTGTTTTTGCTAATGTAGGCTTCATTATAGGTGTAGTGATAACTAGAAAGACACAAGGCTCATAGGTTAGTGGGTTGGCTGGAGCGATTTACATCTCATTTACTTAATACACACATATTAGTATGTTATCCTTTTCAGAAAAATAAGCCGGTCTCCTTACTTTGATCTCTGTTGCCAGCCTTCTCTCAGACTCCATCCCAGTAATGTATTTGGATTATATTAGTCTAGTCTTTTTTTCTCCATAGGTATTGTACTCTCTAGCCCTGTTTCATGGCTGTTTAAACAGAAATGCTATTATATTGTGTGTATGGCTGAGCAAGTTGCTTTTTTTCCCCCCAGTTTTATTAAACTATAATTGACATACAGCATTGTGTAAATTTAAGGTGTACAGTGTAATGATTTGGTTTACATACATCATGAAATGATGATCACAGTAAGTTTAATTAACATCCACTGACTCATATAGATATTAAAAAAAGAAAAAAAGTGTTGTTTTTTTTTTTATTTTCTCTTGGGCTGAGAACACCTGGGATCTACTCTCTTGACAAGTTTTAAATACACCATTCTTGTAGTTTAGTCGTTAAGTCACATGCTACCTCTTTGAGACCTCATGGTCTGTAGTCCGCTAGGCTCCTCTGTCCATGGGATTTCCCAGGCAAGAGTACTGGTGTGGGTTGCCATTTCCTTCTCCAGGGGATCTACCCAACCCAGAGATCAAAGCTGCATCTCTTGCATTGGCAGGTGGATTCTTTACCACAGAGCCACCAGGGAAGACCTATACAGCGGTGTTGGCTATTGTCATCCTACTGTATGTTATATCCCTAATGCTTATTTGTCTTTTAACTGGAAGTTTGTATAAAAGTACAAATTTATTTATATTTTTTGGCCACACTGTGCAGCACATGGGATCTTAGTTCCCTGAACAGGAATTGAACCCTTGCCCACTGCGCTGGAAGCGAGGATTCTTTACCATTGAACTGCCAGGGAAGTCTTGGAAGTTTGTACTTCTTGATCACCTACAATTTGCTCTTTTTTCCACTTTCATCAAGAGGCTCTTTAGTTGGAAAACTCAGCAGTGGCCACAAGACTGGAAAAGGTCAGTTTTCATTTTAATCCCAAAGAAAGGCAATGCCAAAAAATATTCAAACTACCGTACAATTGCACTCATCTCATACACCAGCAAAGTAATGCTCAAAATTCTCCAAGCTAGGCTTCAGCAGTATGTGGACTGTGAACTTCCAGATATTCAAGCTGGATTTAGAAAAGGCAGAGGAACCATAGATCAAATTGCCAACATCTGTTGGATCATCGAAAAAGCAAGAGAGTTCCAGAAAAACATCTACTTCTGCTTTATTGACTATGCCAAAGCCTTTGACTGTGTGGATCACAACAAACTGGAAAATTCTTAAAGAGATGGGAATACCAGACCACCTTACCTGCCTCCTGAGAAATCTGTATGCAGATCAGGAAGCAACAGTTAGAACCAGACATGGAACAACAGACTAATTCCAGATTAGGAAAGGAGTGCCTTAAGGCTGTATATTGTCACCCTGCTTATTTACCTTCTGTATAGAGTACATCATACGAAACGCTGGGCTGGGTGAAACACAAGCTTCACAGGCACATCCAAGCACAGTCAGGATCACCAGAAAAATATAAATAACCTCCGATACACAGATGACACCATCTCTATGGCAGAAAGCGAAGAACTAAAGAGCCTCTTGATGAAAGTGAAAGAGGAGAGTGAAAAAGTTGGCTTAAAACTCAACATTCAGAAAACTAGATCATGGCATCTGGTCCTATCACTTCATGGCAAATAGATGGGGAAACAATGGAAACAATGACAGACATTATTTTTGGGGGCTCCAAAATCACTGCAGATGGTGACTGCAGCCATGAAATTAAAAGATGCTTGCTACTTGGGAGAAAAGCTATGACCAACCTAGATAGCGTATTAAAAAGGAGAGACATTACTTTGCCAACAAAGATCCGTCTAGTCGAAGCTATGGTTTTTCTAGTAGTCACGGATGGATGTGAGAGTTGGATGATAAAGAAAGCCAAATGCTGAGGAATTGATGCTTTTGAACTGTGGTGTTGGAGAAGACTCTTGAGACTCTCTTGGACTGCAAGGAGATCAAACCAGTCCATCCTAAAGAAAATCAGTCCTGAATATTCATTGGAAGGACTGATGGTGAAGCTGAAACTCCAATACTTTGGCCATCTGATGCGAAGAATTGACTCGTTGGAAAAGACCTTGATGCTGGGAAAGTGGAAGGCAGGAGGAGAAGGGGATGACAGAGGATGAGATGGTTAGATGGCATCACCGACTTGATGGATAGGAGTTTGAGCAAGCTCCAGGAGTTGGTGATAGACAGGGAAGCCTAGCATGTTGCAGTCCATGGGGTCACAAAGAATCGGGCATGACTCAGCGACTGAACTGAACTGAGCTGATTTCTTGGGAATGAATCCAAAATTATTATATGTAAGCTTCAAACAAATGCTTGTTGAGTCCTTACCTCATGGCAGGATCGATGAGCTAATATCTCCATCTCTCTGCCTCATTTGATCTTAACAACCACCTTGAGTCAGGGGAAGGGGTAGGTGTTGGACACCATCCTTATTTTGTATTTGAGAAAATGCAGAGTCAGAGAGTTCAGGTGTTTTGTTTAAGGTCACACAGCTGGTAAGTAGAGTCACAATGTCCTCCGGTCCCTGACCTTGACACATGGATGGCGACCATTTCACCAAGCTGCCTCTGACTGCTTGTTAATTCAGAAATTCAGCAAGAATTTGTTTCTAATGAGTCCAGTAAGTGGGCCAGGCATTATGTGGTCACACATACAAATATAACATTGTAATTATGGTGAATGTGTTTCACCAGAGAGGTCCATTGTTCTGTGAGAGGGCTTTGATCTGGTCCAACCTTCCCTCTGTCAGCTTCTCTGGGAAAATGATAATGAGTTGCACTTGAGGGACATAGAGAAATTAACCAGGTAAAGAGGAAGGGAAGAGATTTCTGGGCAGAGGGAACAGCATGCAGGACAGTTGTGATCAGAGGGAGAGCACAGAGCTTTGAGAAACCCAGGGCTCTGGTATGACTTCTGGAGCACAGGCAGGAAGAGGGGAAGTGGGTGAGGCAAGTGGGGAGGGATGGGGTTCCTGCAGGCAGGGCCCAGGGCTAGTGATGATAGGTATGGTTTGTGGTCCTTATTCTGAGAATACTAGGAAACCATCAAATGATTCTAAGCAGGAAGTGTGGTGTTTGCATTTCTACAAGATGTCAGCCATACTAAGAACATATTGAATACAGATCAGAGTGGATGGTGGATGTTGTTGCATTATTTGGAGAAGTTGGTGGCTTGGATAAAACTGCTGGTGGTAGAGATACGAGAGAAGTGAATTGGTTTAACAGTTGCTATTAAACAGGTAGAGTCAGCAAGTCTTGGAGCTGCGTTGAATTGGGGCAGGGAGGGAGGGAGAAAGAATATGAGTCAGTAATGTCTCTAGGTTTTCTGGCTTGGGCAGTTAAATGGGAGGCAGTGATAGCTGAGGGAGGGTAGACAGGAAAATGGCAAGACTTGGGGGGAAAGATCAGGAAGTTGGTATTATTAATGTGCAGAGTTTTGAGCGTTGGGCAGTTCATTTCTGAAGGGCCCTCCAGCTTCATAGTCTGATGGTTGAGTGGTCATGAACATATTCTCAGGCGTCAGACATGGACTTGAGCCCATGCTCTGAAATTTCTGGCAGCTTTGAGTCTGTCCTCTGAGCCTCACTCAGTCTCCTCTTGGATCAGAGGGCTACTATCCATACCTGCCCTAAGGCATTGAGAGGATTAAATAAAAAATGTGTGTGAAGCAGTTAATACAATGTTCTGCAGATGGTAAGTACTCAGTCTACTTAGATCTTTATCATTATCACCATTGTTATTATTCTGAAATGATTTGTAACTAAAATACTGGAGGACCTCCAGGCGACAGGATAGATAATTCTTTACTTTTTCAGTATGTACCAATTAAACCTTCTTCCTGACTTTAACAATGGACTCCTTGAACAATGAGATCTTGTCCCCCATAAAGGACATTCTATTACAAATAAATCAGGCAAACAGTCACCTTTGAATGCATGTTCTACAAGAGCCACAATACATAATTGTAAAGGTCACGAGTGTCAGTTTTTAATTTAATTTTTTCCTTCAATAGTTCAGATCAAATTCTTGATTACATGAAATTATCCAAAAAGAAAAAAAAAAAAAAACCCTGTAATTTCAGAGGCTGGTTTCTGTCTCAAGAGTGACAGCCACGTGACTCCTGTAAGAGGATGTGCTCGGCAGAAAGAATGGGAAAAATTACTTTCATGAATGCCACATTCTCCTGGGAAGATCCCGCCTCTGACATGTATCAAGAAGGAGCCGCCAGATTATTCTCTTCTCCATGCTTGCTGAATTAAAAGCAATTCAAACATTGCTGGTTGAGGTTGAAACTTCGAGGCTGTTAAAAATGTCACATAAAATATGAAGGTGCCTATTGGAATAGGGTAATTTTCCTTCTAGAATTCGCATAGGTAAAGCCATCTGATTTTCAGAGAGTATAATATAGTTTCACTAAATAAATATATGCCAAAGCTTCTATGCCTTATCTCTGTTTGAAAGAAATATCTTTTATAAGAAGAAAAATATTGGGTGTTTGGAGAACAGATGTTAGCAACAGTGTAAGTATTGCCTGAGTCTTAGTTGGAAAAATAGAACAACATGCGTTCAAAATCAGAGGTGGGGAAGGGATTGTGCCCAGACTTTATTCATCTTGCAGATGTGTTTGGCTGTGTGAGGATTGGAAAGATGTTCCTTGGTAGCAACAGTGAGTGAAGCTGAGTGTCCCATCTTGGCTGGCTTGTATTCACTCTCTTCTGTACCCCATTATCTTACCTGCCTGACCCTTCAGGAATTTGACTCTGAAACCCTTCCCTATGTCTATTCTTTTAAGCCTGGGATATGCCACCCCTCGGAGTACCTGGTACTGTATGGGTTACATGGATAATTTCAAAATAATATGGTGCATCTTCTTGGAGTGTTGATTTTACAACATGATATGGAGGAAGTATTTTAATATTAAGACAAAATATGGAATAGGTTTGAAAATTTGCATGATTTTCTTTGTTAAAAAAATAATATGTGAGACTTCAAAGAACCATCAAGTTTGTGAATGAAAGGGTTGACTCCTGAATCTACTGTTCATTCTCCTTAGGCCATCAAGTGAAAGTGAAGTCACTCAGTTGTGTCCGACTCTTTGCGACCCCATGAACACCAGGCTCTTCCATCCATGGGATTTTCTAGGCAAGAGTACTGGAGTGGGTTGCCATTTCCTTCTCCAGGGAATCTTCCCGACCCAGGGATCAAACCCAGGTCTCCCGCATTGTAGACAGACGCTTTACTGTCTGAACCACCAGGGAAGTCTTAGGCCATAAAGGAGGCTTATTTGGAAAAGTTTGGAATGCACTGTCCAAGTCATGGAATTAGAGCTGGAAGTGGCCTTGAAAATTTTAACACTTAGGGTTCTTGGCTGCATGTAACAGAAACCCAACTTACTGCCTCAAGCAAAAGAGGGAATTTATTGGCTTGCAAAACTGAAAAGTCCAAGTTGGATGTGATTATAAGCAGGTTCTCAGAAATATGTCATCATAAGGCAGTGTCTATGAATAATCTATTTATTCTCTCTTTCTATCCATCTATCATTTGTGTATTGTCTGTGGCTCCATCTGTCATCTCTTGTCTGTCTGTCTGTCATTATCATCATCATCATTTCTGCTTTTCTCCGTTTTTTCTTTATTCTTGGGCAGAATCTCACAGTGTAATAGCAGTGCTAAGGATTGTGTTCACTAGTTAGTTATCAATATCAATGGCAATTTTGGCCTTTTTGTCACATAATTCCATCAAAAAGCTATCCTACAGATGAATGGACAAAGATGATGTGGTGTATGTATATATATGTGTATGTTTTAGATATCTATATAGGTATGTGGTATGCATATATATGTGTGTGTATATATATATACATATATATGTGTATGTATATGTATATATATATATAGCCTGGCGGGCTACAGTCCATAGGGTCACTAAGAGTCAGAGACGATTGAGCAATTGAGCACACATGCACTGTATTTCCATATATACATATATTAGAATCATTGCATCAATTCCCACAAAAGTAATGTATTTGATTTTGATTGGAGTTGCATCAAATCTATGGCCTGATTTGTGGGGCAATTGGCAACTTTAATTACTCTTTCAACCCATGAATGTGGTATATTCTCCCATCTCTTCAGATGTCTTAATTTATCTCAGTAATGTTCTCTAATTTTCAGGGTACAGGTTGTGCACATCTTTTGCTAGGTTTGGTCCTAAGTATTTGCTGATACTGCAAATGGTATGTTTAATAAAGTTTTTCATTTTCTAATCATTTGTTACTAATATATAGAGATACAGTAGATTTTTTGGATGTTGTCCAAAGTCTTTCATTTCTTGTAATTTGTATATTCTGGATTTCTAATGTATATGAACCAGTGAACTGTGAATAAGACCATTTTATTTCATTTTCTTGTCTTATGGCACTTTATCTCCTACATATTGTTGGACTACAGTGGGGATGGCAAGTTCTTGTTTTTTATTTCAGGGAGGAAACTTTCAACATCTCAGATTTAATTATGACAATTGCTGTAGGGTTTTTAAGTTGCTCTTTATTAGATAAAGGAAATATATCAGGACTTTGTTTATAAATAATCATGAGTGGGTATTGTATCTCAGGAAAAGGTTTTCATACATCTGTTATGATTTTCCTTTTTTTCTGTTAATATGGTGAGTTGCATTGATTTTTTAAAAAAACATATTGAGATATATTATTATGTTAATTAGTTGGATACATTTGATAATTTTTATTTAGTATATTTACATCCATGTCTGTTAGATTGCTTTGTAATGTTCCTTTCTTGTACTTGTAATGCTAGATTTTGGTATTTGTTTAAGGTAATGCTAGCCTAACAAGTTGGCATGTACTCCTGATTTTTTTTTTGTTTCTTTTTGATTTTTCTTATTTTCAGTAAGGTTTTGTGTAATACATTAATTATATAGATGGTTGTAAGAATTCACTGATGAATCAATCAGGACCTGGAGATTTCTATATTTGGAAGTTTTAATTTCTATTTAACTTCCTAATTGATATAGAACTATTCAGCTTTACCATTTCTTCTTGAATCTGTGAACATTAGTAATATAATAGCCAGTTATTTTACTGGTAACCAACTCCAGGATTCTTGCCTGGAGAACTGTCATAGACAGCAGAGCATGGCGGGCTACAGTCCATGAAGTCGCAAGAATCAGACACAACCGAGCAACTAACACTTTCACTTTACTATCAAAACCAAGTTTATCTGGGACTAGCCAGAGGAAATGCAATTCAGTATATATGAACTAAGGCTGCTGCTGCTGCTGCTAAGTCGCTTCAGTTGTGTCCGACTCTGTGCGGCCCCATAGACGGCAGCCCACCAGGCTCCCCCGTCCCTGGGATTCTCCAGGCGAGAACACTAGAGTGGGTTGCCATTTCCTTCTCCAACGAACTAAGGCAGATCTAGGCAAACCAAGAGATCAGGGTAGGGGAACTTTAATTTATAGGGAAAAAGAAGGCATTGGGAAGGGCTGCAGCAACCAAAGAGTCTATTGGAGGAAGCTGAAAATTCAAAGTATAGAGTCTTTTCATTGGTTGGGCTGCCACAGCCTCTGATTGGCTGGGCTGTCTTTGGACAGAGGGTTTTCTTCTGGCTGGATGGTAAAGTAGGCAGCATCTTCTTGTAGGAGATGTGTGTTGCATGCGTGTATGCATGTCTCTTACTGTTTGAAGTAATTGTTAGTGTATGGCTGGGTATGAGAACTTTCCCTACAGGCCTGTTTGATCTCTAATTTTAGCTGCGTGCGTGCTAAGTGGTTTCAGTCGTGTCAGACTCTGATCCCATGGACTGTAGTCCACCAGGCTCCTCTGTCCATGGGATTCTCCAGGCAAGAATACTGGAGTGAGTTGCCATGCCCTTCTCTAGGGGATCTTCCTGACCCAGGCATCTGGCCACCCCTGTTACATCTCCTGCTTTGGCAGGCGGATTCTTTACCACTAGTGCCATATGGGAAGCCCCCAATTTTAGCTGAGGACTTTTTGAGTAATGTCGCAGACTTGTTTTCAAATTTTGTTGTTCTAGGAGTGTTTTCATTAATCTGAATTCTCCAATGTGTTGGCAAAAATTGTTCTTCATATTCTCACAATATCTTTTAAATGTCTGTAGGATCTTTAATGCTGTTGCTGTTTTTTGCTTTTTTATTGGGATATAATTGACTTACAGTATTATGTTAGATTCAGTTGCACACGTAGTGATTCAGAATTTTTATAGATTAAATTTCATTTAAAGTTATTATAAAATACTGGCTATATTCCCTGTGCTGTACAATATATCCATGTAGATAATTTATTTTACTTCTTAATCCTCTATCCCATCTTTTCGTACTTTCTTTCCCTCCCCACATGTATATATGAAATTATATATATAATATATATATTATTATAGAGTTACATATATATATAATATATGACTTCCCTGGTGGCTCAGATGATTAAGAATCTGCCTGCAATGCAGGAGATCTGGGTTCAGTCCCTGGGTCAGGAAGATCCCCTGGAGGAGGAAATGGCAACCCACTCCATTATTCTTGCCTGGGATAATATATATGGATATATGGATATGGATATATATATACACACATATATATGAAATTATATATATTTATATATGTATATATGGAAATGGAATTATATATATCTGTGTATATATAGAATTATATATATACACACTGCATCTTCTTTATCCACTCATCTGTTAGTAGACACTTAAATAGAGTCCCTTGGACTGCAAGGAGATCCAACCAGTCCATCTTAAAGGAGATCAGTCCTGGGTGTTCATTGAAAGGACTGATGCTGAAGCTGAAACTCCAGTACTTTGGCCACCTCATGCGAAGAGTTGACTCATTGGAAAAGACTCTGATGCTGGGAGGGATTGGGGGCAGGAGGAGAAGGGGACGACAGAGGATGAGATGGCTGGATGGCATCACCAACTCGATGGGCATGAGTTTGAGTAAACTCCTGGAGTTGGTGATGGACAGGGAGGCCTGGCGTGCTATGATTCATGGGGTCACAAAGAGTCGGACACAACTGAGTGACTGGACTGAACTGAACTGAACTAAATCATTTCCATATCTTGATGTCTTATGAATAATGTTGCTATGAACATTGGGGGTTTATGTATCTTTTCAAACCAGTGGTTTTGTTTTGTTCAGACATATATATATATAGGAGTGGAATTGCTAGATCATATGGTAGTTCTATTTTTAGTTATTTGAAGAACCTCTATACTGTTTGCATAGAGGCTGCACCAGTTTACATTTCCTCCCAACAGTGTACAGGGGTTCCCTTCTTACCACATCCTTGCCAGCATTTGTTATTTGTAGAATTTTTGATGATAGCCATTTTGACAGCTGTGAGGTGACATCTCATTGCAGTTTTGATTTGCATATCTCTGATTATTACTGATTGATGTTTAGCATCTTTTCATGTGACTGTTGGTCTTCTGTATATCTTTTTGGAAAAATGTCTGTTCTGGTCTTCTACCCATTTTTTAAGAACAAGTTATTTGTTTGATATTGAGTTGTATGAACTATTTATATATTTTGGACAGTAACCCCTCATTGGTCATATTATTTGCAAATATTTTCTTCCATTCAACAGCTTGTCTTTTTGTTTTATTGATGGTTTCCTTTGCTGTGCAAAATCTTTTGAGTTTAATTAGGTCCCACTTGTTTATTTTGCTTTTACTTCTTTTGCCTTAGGAGACTGATTCAAAACATATTACTGTAAGTTATGTCAAAGAATGCTCTATGTTTCCTTCTAGAAGTTTTATGATTTCTGGTCTTACAGTTAAGTCTTCATTTTGAGTGTGTTTTTATATATGGTGTCAAAAAATGTTCTAATTTCATCTCTGTGAAGCTGTCCAGTTTTCTTAGCACCACTTGTTGAAGAGACTGTCTTTTCCCCATTGTGTATTCTTGCCTCCATTGTCATAGATTAGTTAATCATAAGTGCATGTGTTTATTTCTGGGCTCTCTGTTCCCTTGATCTATGTTTGTTCTTGTGCCAGAATCATACTGTTTTGATTGCTGTACCTTTTCAGTATAACCTGGAGTTAAGGAGTGTGATACCTCCAGCTTTGCTGTTTCTCAAGATGGTTTTGGCTACTTGGAATCTTTTGTGTTTTCAAACAAATTTTAGAACTATTTGTTCTAGTTCTGTGAAAAATGCCATTGACATTTTGGTAGGGATTGTATTGCATTTCATAGATTGTTTTGGGTAGTATGCTTATTTTAACAATATTCTTCCAGTCCATGGACACAGTTTATCTTACCATCTCTTTTTGTTGTCCTTAATTTCTTTTTTCATCATCTTCTGGTTTTCCCAGTACAGATCTTTTACCTCCTTAGTTAAGATTTATTCTAGTTATATTATTCTTTTCATGTTATGGTAAACAGGATTTCTTTCTTCATTTCTCTTTTTGAGAGTTTGTTGTTAGTGTATAGGAATGTAACAGATTTCTGTATATTAATTTTGCATTCTGCAACTTGACTGAATGGACTGATGAGTTCTAGTAGTTTTTGGTGTCATCTTTTAGGATTTCCTATGTATAATATCCTGCCATGTGCAAACAGTGAGAGTTGTACTTCTTCCTTTCCAATTTGGATTCCTTTTAAATATTTTATTTTCTATGTCAAGAACCTGCAATATTACGTTGAATAAAAGTGGTGAGAGTGAGCATTGTTGTCTTGTTCCTGCTCTTAAAGGAAATGCTTTCAATTTTTCACCTTTGAATATGATGTTAGCTGTGGGCCTACCATATATATCTTTTATTACGTTGATGTATATTCCCTCTATACCCACTTTCTGGAGAGTTTTAATCACAGATTTGGATTCTAAATTTTGCCAAAAACATTTTCTGGGTTTATAGAGATGATCTTATGACTTTTATTCTTCAGTTTGTTAATGTGATGTATCACACTGATTGATTTGCAGATATTGAGCCATCCTTGCATATGTAAGATAAATCCCACTTAATCTTGTTGTATGACCTTTTAATGTACTATTGAATTTGTTTTGTTAATATTTTTTTGAGACTTGATGTTCCTTTTGCTCTTGATATTGTAATTTATGCTGTTTCTCTTTTTTCTTGACTGTCTGTTAGGTGTTTATGAACTTTCGTATTATATTGTTTTTGAAGAACTACCTTCTTTGATTTTCTCTATTTTAGTATTAAATTTGCCTTTATTATTTAGTTTCTTCTGTTTTACTTGGCTCTTTATTTAATTTTTTGAACTAAATTATAGATTATTGTTTTCACCTTTTCTTCTTCTCTAGTAGGTACATTTAAGGTTATAAATTTCCCTTCAATTACAGCATTAGCTGTGTTCTACCAATTTTATTTTCTTTAAGATTCAGAGGAAACTATTTTCTAATTTCTATGTTAATAAGTTCTTTCACCATGGTTATTTACAGATATATTGCTTAGTCCTTAAACATTTCTAATTTCCTACATTTTATTTAATTATTGATTTTTTGCTGAATTCTAATGTAGTCAAACGTTATACTCAAATTATATTTGCTTGGACTTACTTTATGATCCAGAACATGATAAATTTTAATAAACATATGCATTTGAAAATTTTTTGTTTTATTATGTCATTGTTAGATGAAGCATTCTGTATATTTCATTTAGGTAACTAGTGTTAGTCATGTTAAGATTTAAAAACTTTTTTCTGGTGTTTTGCTTTGCTTGTTTTACTATTTACTGTTAGTTACTGAAAGAGTTTGTTAAAGTCTTCTACTGTATTTATGTGTTTGCTTATTTCTTCTTTTAGGTATATATTTTTTGCTTTATATATTTGGTGTTATGCTATTTGTTGCAGACTAATTTAAAATGTTTATGTCTTCCAGGAGGATTGGTCATTTTATTTGTATGAGATACACTTCTTTATCTTTAGTTACATCTCTTGCTTTAAAGTCTACCTTGCCTTTTATAACTATAGCTACATCAAGATTTAGTGTTTGCAAGATGTAAGTTTTCCCAGCCCTTTACAGTCAGCCTTTATGTGTTCTTATATTAAAGGTATGTCTCATAAAATTATGGACTTAACCTCATAGCTCAGTGGGTAAAGAATCTGCCTGCAGTGCAGGAGACCTGGGTTTGATTCCTGGGTTGGGAAGATCCCCTGGAGAAGGAGATGGCAATCCACTCCAGTATTCTTGCCTGGAAAATCCCATGGACAGAGGAGGCTACAGAGGTGGGCTACAGTGCATGGGGTCACAAGAGTCGGACACAACTTAGCGACTAAACCACCACTCATAAAATCAGTGTATAGTTTTTTATTTTAATTCAGCATGATACCTTAAAAAAGTGCATTTAAACTGTTTATATTTAACTTAATTACTGAGATGCTGTTTTTACATAAATATTTAATTTTAATTTTCCCAGTGTTTTCTATTTCTTTCTTTTTCTGTGTTTGATTACTTTTTGGTTAGCTCAACATTTTACAAAAATATCACGTTTTGCCCCTTCTGTTAGTTTATGGATACCCTAGGGGTTAAACACGAATCTTTGAATTGTTAATAGCCTAATATTAATCAGTTCACAAATAATGCTAGGATTATGGAATACTTTAACTTCTTCTACCCCTCTAGCCTTTTATGTTATTGTTGTCATGTATTTTAATTTTGGCTCAGCAGGAAAGAATCCTTCTGCAATGCAGGAAACACAGGTTCCATCCCTGGGTCGGGAAGATCTCCTGGAGGAGGAAATGGCAACCCAGTCCAGTATTCTTGCCTGAAAAATCCCATGGACGGGGTTCGACACAAATGAGCAAGTGAATCATATGACATATACTACAAAACTTCATACTTTTTGTACATGTTTCAATAAGTTAATTCTCATATTTAAACTTTAAAATTCCTTTCTGCATTTCTTGTTTCTGTGTGAAATGATTTTCCTTCTTCCTGAATAATTCCTTATAGTATTTCTTTGGTGAAGGTTTGTTGGTGATAAGTTCTCTGAAGCGTTGTCTGTTTGGAAATATTTTTATTTTACCTTTATTCAGTTAATCCATTTCATTTATTTCACTTAGTTCTTTAGTGAAGAAGTATAAAATTTTAGGTTGATGGTTGTTTCCTTCTCTGCTTTCAAGGTGGCATTCTACTGTGTTTGACTTTCACTGTTTTTACTGAAAAATCAATTGCTCGTCTAAACTTTGCTCCTTTGAAGACATACCCTCAACTGCATGCTTTGAGATTTTCTATTTCTTTCATTTGCAATCATTATATATGAGATATGTCGGTGTAGTTTTCTTTTTGGTGTCCTTTGTATCACTTCTTTAATGGCTTCAATGCCATTCAGCAGTTTTAGAAAATTCTGAGTTATTAACTATTCAAATATTGATCTGGGCCTGTTCTCTCTATTTTGCTCTTTTAGATCTCGAATACGATACATGATAATCCTTTTTGTAGGCTTCCCAGGTGGCTCAGTGGTAAAGAATCCACCTGCCAATGCAGAAGCCATGGGAAATGTAGGTTCAGTCCCTGGGTTGAGAAGATCCCCTGGAGGAGGAAACAGCAACCTACTCCAGGTTGCCTAGAAAATCCCATGGACAGCAGAGCCCGGCAGGCTCCAGGCCATGGGGTAGCAAAGAGTTGGACATGACTGAGCGTGTAGATATAGATATAGATAGATATATCTTTCATTTTCTTTTATGTACTTGTCATCTTTTTTTACCTTTTGTGCTTTATTTTGAGTATTTCTACTCATGTGTCTTTCAGCTCTCTTTGTTTATGTCCCATCTGCCATTAACCTGCGCTCTGTGTTCTAAATTTCAGTTAGTGTAGTTTTCAGCTCTAGAATTTCCATTTTACTTTTTAAAATATATTTCAGTTATTTGGTCAACTTGTCTAATGTCTCATCTATTTTATTGGGCATTCTGACAACAGTTCAAAATCTGAGTCTTAAAAAATAAATAAATAAAATCTGAGTCTTACAACTCCAATAATTTGTCACTAGTGGGTTCCTTTTATTGCTTAGTTATTTCTCATGGATACTACTTTTTGATATACCTGGTGATTTCAGTTAAATGTTGGTTATTATAGATGTCAAATTGTAGAATTTCTGGATGGTGTTCCTGCTCTTCAGAGAAGATTCACTTTTTTCTTTAGCAGGCAGCAGGGGACAGATCATCTCATACCATCATGGTTAGAGCTGACTTGAAGTTGGATTGAATTCTTTATAAGGCCCCATCTACCTTTTGTTCAACCTCAGTCCTAGGGTCCCAACTTAGAGTTTATCAGATTTCATAGAACTGGTCTGCTTTACAGGTCTTCAAATCTAATTTTTGTCTCTCTAGCACTGTGAGACTGTAGAAACCCCATTTTTCTCTTTATCTCTGTTAGTTTGGCTTCTTAACCTTCTGTTCTGTGACATTTATAGATAAATGCCTTAGGAAGAAAACTGATACTGAGTATGGGTCTCAAATCTCTGTTCTTTCCTTCTGTCTCTGATCTCTGCTCCTCAAGTTCTGGCTAACTTGGCAGCCCTCAACTCCAGCTTATTTTGACCAGAGCCCTGTGCAATTGCCTGTATCTTTTTTGGTTTCTATCCCTTGTAACACTTATACCTACTTATCCTTTCTGCTTCCTAACTTGTGGCAAGAACTGACAGATGTCCTGTCAACATCAGCATTCAGAAAGTTGGGCTCACCTCAGTGAGCTTTCCTTTTCACTGGGGTCTGGATTTTAAATTTTGGCTTCCACAGAAACTCTGATGCTTTCAAGCAAATGACTTTTGATATGTTACCGATTTTTTTATCATCATTCTTGGTGGGAATGTTGGTCTCTTACAAGCTACTCCAGTTTAGAAGACACTGGATGCTCTGAATTTGTTACTATACTCAGATGCCTTTGGTTTAATAGTGCTGGTCAATATCAGTTCATTGCTGCCACTGAGCAACCAATTATGGCATTGCAAAAATGAACTATGTATTATAAATGACTAGCATTTTGGAGTTTATAGTTGTTCCCATTCATTACCACTTTTTATTTTCATTGCAATATTATAAAATGAGAATCATTTTCTTCATTCTGTAAATGAGGTAACATCTTTTAGGAGTGATGAAATGGGTTATTCAGGATCATACAGTGAAAAAGTACATTGTTTGGACTCAAAGCAAAGCCATCAACATAGCAAATTTTTCTCCTTCCTCTTCGTTATTTTTCTTGAAAGAAGATTCTAGATAAGGAAGAATGCCCAAGTATTGGTATGTATTTGTATCCTTAATCTCAGGCAATATAATATGATGAACTGGTTCTCAGACTCTGATGCTGAGAGACCCATGTTCAAATTTAAAATATTTCATTGAATTATGATATGATTCTTTGCAAGTTACCTATTTAATCTCCTAATTTTGTCATCTTTAAAGTATGCATAATAAATTGTGCCTTAGTTTCAGGTAAGTTAGGAATGGCAAAAGAACTAGCACAAGTGGGGACCTTGGAACACTTATGTGCCATCAAACATGAGCTGCTATCAGGTGTTATATTTTTTTTCATACTAATGTTATTATTGTTTTTTCCTGTTGTTGTTACTGGTGCTTCTTGACCATTCCCAGTGCTCCCTATATTTTCATTTTCTTCCAAGTCTTCCCCTGTAATAGTCAATGATAGGTTTGCAGAGGTCCAAAAGCACTGCTCAAAAACCATTCAGAAAGCAGATGCTTGCATTTTATTGCCAGTGACAACTATGCTTTGTTGTCAGTGAGTAGAACCACGAATCACAACCAGAGTCCTAGACTCCTAGAAAACAGTGTTACTCAAACTGTAAATGTCTTTATGCAAGGCGGGAGAAACCACAGGCCCTCGAGGATATTGGCCGGAACAAGGGATTTCCTGTTTGTCATCTTTCGGCTGCTGTCTGAAGGCCACTTCATTCTCTGCTGGGGAAGCTGTCCATTGCTTCTCATGTCCTGTCATCACAGGAGTGACAGAGGGTGTGTGACATCCTGGGAGAAAGGAGAGGTTTTTGATATAATTGCATGGTGAGCTTGGGCTAGGCGGAAGGGACAAGGACATCAGCCTGCCATTCTGTGCCAGAGTGGGACTAGTGATATAAACCATCAAATTCAAAGGAGAGTGCAAAACTCTTTCAATTCCAACACGGAAGATGCACACAGGCCATCTCTAACAATGCAGACAGTGGTCACAGAGCTCCTAGAAGAAGTGAGTCTTGGTGTTGAGTGCATCTCGAAGTATGGAAGCATGGATATGATAATGTATGTCAGTTTATACTGAGATATGCTGCAGTAACAAAGTGCCCCAAAGTCCCTGGCTTAACAACCACCAAGATTTATTTCTCACACTTCATGTCCATTTTGGGTCTCCTGTAATTATGCTACATAACTTATTTGCTCTAGAATTCAGGCTAAGAGAGCTGCTGTATCAACAGTTTTATGGCAGAGAGAAAAGAGAACATAGCAGCTGAATACTGGAGGTACACGGTGACTCTTAAAGTTTCTGATTGGAAGTGTTTATGTGAAACTTCCATTTTTATTTTATTGGCCAAAAAAGTCACACAGACAGTTTTGACATCAGTGGTGTTAGTTGCTCAGTCGTGTCCACTCTTTGCGACCCCACGGACTGTAGCCCACCAGGCTCCTCTGTCCATGAAATTCTCTAGTCAAGAATACCGGAGTCCCTTCTCCAGGGGATCTTCTCAACCCAGGGATCAAACTCCAGTGTCCCGCCTTGTAGGCAGATTCTTTACCGTCTGAGCCACCAGGGAAGCCTGATGTCAGTGGGGTGGAGAAAAATAAGCCTTCCACAGGAGAGGCAGTGAAGACTTTGAGCAATCGTATAATCTACAAGGACAACTTCACCCACAAAAAAGGGGACTTGATTGGAGAAATCTGATCATTGACTGCTGGCATTTGGGAAGCATTGAGCCATACAAGGTTCTGAAGCATCCTGATCATTCAGATGTTTTCCTCCAGTCTTCTCTTGGAGCCATGATCGTGTATGACATAGTCTCATGCAGAGACCTGTATGCATCAGGAATGCACCTGTCTTACTCCTTCACCATTTCCCTGGACATTGAGTTGAGGGTGTTGATTCCCTAGCACAGGTATTAACATATGTGATCTCTTGAATGAGCAAATAAAGGCTTTCTGGAAGAATCTGGGTGGTGGTATATATGGAGCAGAGAGGTCCTGTGCAGTTTGAATACCCCAGTTGTTGGAGTCTCTTCAATGAGGATATGTTGCCATTTTAATTTTCACAGAGCAGGCTGGAACCACAATTTTCCTGAGCTTTACTTTTTTTTTTTTTTTTGGTAGTTGCAGTCTTGAAGTGAGATGATGATGTTATAAGTGGTTTCCATGCCACCCACATTCAAAGCCTCATTGTTACTTTAAAGTACCATTTCTTTTTAAAACTCTGTACCTTTCAAAGGTTCTTTCTCTGCTGGCTGGATTTTGTAGGACTTGCCCTCATAGTGAGCTCTTACTCATTCTTTTCTGTTAATATACCAAAAAAAAGTCCCCAGTTAAATATTTATCACAAATCTTATATAATCTTCAGAGACAAAAGATAAACTGGAAGGAAACAAAATTTAAATTACCTTGATTCTGTAACCCAGAGATAACCATTGTTCTTGTTTTAGTGGCTAACCTTTCAGACTTTTCTCCGTGAATCATCACCAACAACACAAATCATATTACATGCATTATATGTGGACGCTGACAGCACAAGCTGGCCTCACTACTCATATCTTGGTGGTGTTAGGCAGGTTATTCCAACTCTCCAAATGCATTTCTTCATCTGTAAGGTGGTGGCTTTACTTTCTCATATGGTTGTTAGGATTGAGTGAATTATTCCATTAAAAATTTCTTAAAATACCTCCTAACATATTAAATTCTTAATGTTGACAGGTATATTTTTTCTGGATAGTCTACATATTATTATATTTCTATATCCATATATCTATAGTCATGCCATCCTTTTTGATGAAATAATTGTTACAATAGCACTGTATAACATGGTTCTTTTAATCCATTTTATATGGTAGAGTATTTAGAATGCTTTCAATATTTTATTGTTATTGAAAAATATACCCTCAAATATTTAACTAGGAGAAATCCCTAGAATTTGGGTTACTGGGTCCAATATATGACCAGCTGTACACTTTTTGCTATAAATTACCCATACTTTCTCATTTGCCCAAAGCCTCTGAATCCACTATAGCTATGAATTCATTCAGCTTTAGTATTTTTCTTAATGATACTTATCAGATAAATGGAAACAACTGCTACATTTTAATACAGATTTCTTTTAATTCTAGTCAAATTGAGTGTATAAAACATACCTTTGTTAGAAATTTTTTGCCCTTTTTGTGGGAATGTCACCACCTATTTAAGTCTCTTGTCCATTTTTCTATTGGTTAGTCATACGTCTCTCTCTTAATCTTTTTCCCACTCTCTTTCTCTCTTCCCTTGTTTCTCCCTCTGATAGAAATAATTTTCCTTATTTTAAGTGCAATATGCATCATTGGAATATCAAAATATATAAAGAGGAAAAATGAAATCTCCCTTGAAACTATACCCTAAGGCAGTTTTTCTATACAGTTTGGTCTCTGTCTTTCAGTATTTGCTATTGGTTCTCAGCGTTTAGTGTGCATTATGTTTATGCATAAGTTTATGATTCAGTAGGTGTGGGGTAAGGCCTGAGCATTGACATTTCAGACGATCTCTTGGGTGATGCTGACAACGCTGGCCTGGGGAACCACAAGTTGAGAACCACTGTTGTATAAACATGCAGACAGGATGACCATACTGCTCATAACTTCCTGTCTTTTGCCCAGTTTAGAACAGATAATATTCATGTACATACACTAATCAGTGTATGTAACAAAACACACCTTATTCCATTGTGTTGATGTAGCCTAATTTGATATCAGAGGCATTTAAGTTGCTGTAATTTTATTATTATGATAGCAATGCATCAAAAATCCATGTTCCTATTTGTCTGGATACCATGTTTGTGCAGGCCTTTCTGTAGGACAATTTCTTTGAAATGGAATTGCTGCTAAATGGGCATGCCCATATAAAATTGACACATTTTCATTACTCTCCAGAAAAGTCATACCAAAATTTATTTTTGCTTCCTGGCACAAGAGTTTCTCCAGAGTATGATCACTCCTTGCCAGTCAGAGGAGAAACAAATTACATTTCACTTTTTATGTGATTTCTTTTGTGTTTATGACGTGACACATTTTAAATGTTTATTGGTCATTAGCATGTTTTCTTTTGGATGTTATCTTTGTCCCTTTTCATTCTTCCTGTTTTATGAAAGCTAGTCATTTAATCATAGGTAGTCAGCTTTTGAAACTCCAGTACTTTGGCCACCTCATGCGAAGAGTTGACTCCTTGGAAAAGACCCTGATGCTGGGAGGGGTTGGGGGCAGGAGGAGAAGGGGACGACAGAGGATGAGATGGCTGGATGGCATCACCGACTCGATGGGCATGAGTTTGAGTAAACTCTGGGAGTTGGTGATGGACAGGGAGGCCTGGTGGCGTGCTGTGATTCATGGGGTTGCAAAGAGTTGGACATGACTGAGTGACTGAACTGAACTGAGTCAGCTTTTAGGGTTGCAGATATTTTACCCTTCTGTCATATAATTTCATTTACTTTTTTGATGAAGACAAAATTTAACTTGTCTTATATTTTATGTGTGTTTCTTTTACATCGTATACTTTTCATAATCTGATATTCTTTGTTATTTAGTTAGCATGTATTTTTTACTCAGTTACTACATACTAGAAGCTTTCCAAGGCATTGGGGATAAATAGTTAAAAATCTTGCCATCTTGGGTGCATGCTTGTGTGCATGCTAAGTCGCTTCAGCTGTATCCAACTCTTTTCAGTTGTGTCTGACTCTTTGCAACCCCATGGGCTTAGCCCGCCAGGCTCCTCTGTCCATAGGATTTTCCAGGCAAGAATACTGGAGTGGATTGCCATGCCCTCCTCCAGGGCATCTTCCCAGCTTAGGAACTGTTATGTCTCCTGCAGTGGCCGGTGAGGTCTTTAACACTAGCGCCACCTGGGAACCCCTATTCTAGATAGTAAACAAGATAATAAAGAACTGATACAAGATTTTAGAAACCAGTGAATATGATGGAGAAAAAACAAAGCAGGGGAGGAAAACACACATATTTATTTAAATTTTATTCTGTTTATTTTTTATAATATAATTTTTGTTTGTTCATTTATAAGTTACCTTGTCTTTTATCTAAATTTATTTATTAAAAATATTATTCTTTTTCTACCTATCTGAAATATCTTTAGGGTGCACTTAACACATATATTTGGGTCATTTTCTTTTCTTTTCTTTTTTTTTTTTAAATTTCATTCCATTGATCTACCTCTGTTATGGTCTTAGAAATAATTTTGTTGTTGTTGTTATTGTATATTTTATTTGCTAAGACTGCACCTTTTCCCCTTATTCTTTTGCAATGTTTTTTGGGCTATTCTAATGTTCTTTTGCTTGCTGATAATTTTTAGAATCATGTTATCAAGTTTCAAGTAAAATCACTTTGGATTTTAGTCAGTGGTATTAAATGTGTAGATTAATGTTTAAGGACTTAACACCAATCGATACAGTATTGAGTTGTCTTATCTAAGAACCTGGCTTGTATAACAGTGTATTCTGTTCACTTTATGTTTTCCATCAAAGGATAAATATTTTTCACCTGAGTTGTGTGCATTTTTCTATAAAGTTATTTCAAGATGTTTTACATTTTTGTTGCTCTTCTGAATGCAGTGATCAGGTATTATGCTTTTTAACTGGATATTATTGCCATATGGAGAAGCTAGTGGATTTTAAGTTAAGTACATAATTTAACCTATAATAACTTAATGATATGTATTGTGGACCCCCAACTGAACAATTGTAATAAGTTTAGTGGAATCTGGACTTTTAAGTGGTATATATGATCCAATAATAATATTATAGTTACTTCTTCCTTTCCAAAATTTATCTGTTGCTTTGTCTTATACTTTCATGTTGCCAAAAATTCCCAGAATGATGTTAAAATAAAACTTGAGACAGTTTCCTTTCCCTGTTCTTGACTTTACTGAGATTCCTCCCTTGTATCATCATTAGGCGTGATGGAGCCAGCGTTTCTCAGGTACTCCATGTTTTCCAGGTATTGTGTTATGCTGGAGGTCTGGGGAATTTTACGTGCAGATGTTTTCAGCACTCAATTCATGAGTTTGGTTCTTTTATGACATGCCTTACCCACAGGAGAGGTTTTTATTTTTATATATTTAATTCATTCCTTATCAAGTCCTCTTATAGACTTTATTTTTTTCTTTCTTGAAAGGTAAACAAGGGCTCCATTTCCTTGGTCAATTTCAGTCAAGAGAATTTCTTTTCTGTTGCTTTAACAAGGGAGTTTCAGTTTACTTGCATATACAGTCTCCTGGTTACAAGTGTTTCATTAAAACTACATACAGTTGGCTGTCCTCATCTGCAGCTTCCAGATCCCTGGCTGGAGAAAGATTAGGTGGGTAGGAGAGGGATCCAGAAAGTTCAGAAAGCAAAATTTTATTTGCTTTGTTGTGTATCAGTAGTGGGGGTCCTGGAACCAACTTGTGCGGTATCAAGGTGTGTCCAGATGAAGCTGTATTTTCACTTTTTTCCTGTGATTAAAAAACAAGCTCTTCCATTTTGTAGTTGAGTTCCATTTGTGCGTCCAGTTTCTCTTCTTCCTCTGTCTCCCTCTGTCTGTTTCCCTGTCCCTTCTCTAGAGGCAGACTAGCCTCTGGGTGTGAATTGCAGCTCTGTTCCTAAGCCTCATAATCCTAAGCCGGTCCCTAGGTTATTAAGGCTTCAGTTTCCTCGTCTGTGCGTGCTTGATCGCTCAGTGTCCGACTCTTTGCGACCCTATGAACCGTAGCCCACCAGGCTCCTCTGTCCATGGGATTCTCCAGGCAAGAGTACTGGAGTGGGTTGCCACTTCCTTGTCTATAGAATGTAGCTTATAAAAAATGTCTGCCTCATCAGTATGAAGTGAGGATCAACTGTATCTTTCTGGCTGTGGCCAGATAGTTTCTACCCCATCGGTCCTATGTTCTCCTTCAGGATTTTGAGTCTGTATTTTGCATCACTGTCATCAACATATCTATAGGAATCACTATGAAAGTCATTTCTAATTAGTTTTATCTCCTTTCCTTTTTCTTGTGCATTCAGAAAGAGCTTCTTCAATTTGTTTTGCTCAACAAGGAGCTGAAGTTTCCTGTATTGTCAATGCACCTCTTTAGCCCCTTTAATGTTTTAATTCTGCAAACCATTATTTCTTTTCTGGAATTAATTCCCTAACTCTATCAGCATTCTCTTTTATTTTTTCCTCCAGTAAATTGCCTTATTATTTCTTCTTATTTTACGAGGTCTGTGTTTTCTGTGATTTCCTTGAGAGCGAAAAGCAGATGGTATCTAAAATTTCCCAAGCAGTTTTTCTTGAAAATATGATCCTCCTCTGCTTGTTGTATGTTATGTTTAAATCCTCCTTCAAAGTTCCACGTTCTTTTCACAAGCCTCTTGTGGTGGTGGAGGTGGTGTTCATTTTCTTTTAAATTTATCCTCGAATGTGGACAGTCATGTTCCAGCTTGTTATTTGTCCCAAAGTTTCAGAACATTTTCCCAGGGTTTTCTTCTGTTTGCCCTTATGTCCTCTGGGATTCTTATCTTTGATCATATAACATGAATAATGAAGTGAAATAATGCATTAAATGAGTTTCATTCATTGACTAATGCTTGCTGCTGCATGCTAAGTCACTTCAGTCATGTTTGACTCTTTGTGATCCTATGGACTGTAGCCCGCCGGGCTCCTCTGTCCATGGGATTCTCCAGGCAAGGATACTGGAGTGGGTTGCCACGCCCTCCTCTAGGGGATCTTCCAGACCCAGAGATTGAACCCCAGTTTCTTTCATCTCCTGCATTGGCAGGTGGGTTCTATACCACTAGTGCCACCTGAGAAGCCCAATGCTTGCTACTAGCACTTAATAATTATTAGTTACTATTATTGTTATTGTAGTGTTTTCTCAAGCTGGAGAAGAGGATGATTGAAATTGGCATCAGAAAGTCAAAGAGACCACAGCCTCAGGTAGGATGCAAAGGTCCTTTGGGGACTGAGGCAGTCCAGTCAGCAACTTCTCTGTTAAAATTCTGGTGCCTCTGTCTGTTTGGTGGCTGGGTGGCAAAGTGGTATGACTGAACTAGGCTTCTTTTGTGATGCTACTTACTGATTACTGATTTGGGCCTTCCTATCCTGAGAGGGCCCTTGTGGCATGCTGTTCAATTTGCCTCAAATTATATCTTGCTACCAATACTTTCCAGAAAGGAGCTTGTCTGTGGTCATTTATTTTGGTGTCCTTATATCTGCAGTGCATATCGTCTTACTTTTTGAAAAGGATTGACAAGTCAGTGGCACCCTTTCCTAGATTTATTATCTGGACAAAATCCCCCCTCTATGATGCTTCTCTGGTCAGTTCTGTGTGTGTGAGTGCGTGTCCACAGTGGAGATAGGACATTAGTTCTATCCTTCCAGTTCTGTTTCCCCCACATGTCTACACATGTCATAAAGTGTCAGCTCACCTATCAGAGTCACATCCACTTCGTCCCTGCATTGATCGCACACGCTTGGAAGTTATCACACTCAAGTTTAACTATTTCTTTAATGTTTGTCCTTTTCTAAGACCATGAGCTTCTGTTGAGTGGAGACTATTGTTTATTTGCTCAGTCGTGTCTGAATCTTTGTGGCCCCATGGACTGCAGAACACCAGGCTTCCTTGTCCTTCACCAACTCCTGGAGCTTGCTCAAACTCAGGCCCATTGAGTCAGTGATGCCATCCAACCATCTCATCCTCTGTCATCCCCTTCTCCTCCTGCCTTCAATCTTTCTCAGCATCAGGGTCTTATTTCTAATGAGTCGGCTATTTGCATGAGGTGGCCAAAGTATTGGAGCTTAAGCTTCAGCATCAGTCCTTCTGATGAATATTCAGGACTGATTTCCTTTAGGGTGGGCTGGTTGGATCTCCTTGCAATGCAAGGGACTCTTAAGAGTCTTTTCAAGCACAATTCAAAACCATCAATTCTTCAGCACTCAGCTTTCTTTATCATCCAACTCTAACATCCATACATGACTACTGAAAATACCATAGCTTTGACCAGACAGACCTTTGTCATCAAATAATGTCTGTGCTTTTAATACACTAGCTAGGCTTGTCATAGCCTTTCTTCCAAGGAGCAAGCATCTGTTTAATTTTGTGGCTGTAGTTACCATCTGCAGTGATTTTGGAGCCCAGGAAAAAAAAAGTCAGCCTCTGTTTCCACTGTTTCCCCATCTATTTGTCATGAAGTGATCAGACCCAATGCCATGATCTTCATTTCTTGAACGTTGAGTTTTAAGCCAGCTTTTGCACTCTCCTCTTTCATCTTCATCAAGAGGCTCTTTAGCTCCTCTTCACTTTCTCCCATAAGTGTGGTGTCATCTGCATATCAGGTTATTGGTGTTTTTCCCTGAAGTCTTGATTCTAGCCTGTGCTTCATCTAGCCTGGCATTTCGCATGATGTACTCTGCATATAAGTTAAATAAGCAGGGTGACAACATACATCCCTGATGTACTCCTTTCCCAATTTGGAACCAGTCTGTTCCATGTCCAGTTCTGTTACTTCTTGACCTGCATACAAGTTTCTCAGGAGGCAGGTAAGGTGGTCTGGTATTCCTATATCTTTAAGAATTTTCCAAACTTTGTTGTGATCCACAGAGTCAAAAGTTTTAGCATAGTCAATAAAGCAGAAGTAGTTGTTTTTCTGGAATTCTCTTGCTTTTCCTGTGATCCAACGAATGTTGGCAATTTAATCTCTGGTTCCTTTGCCTTTTCTAAATCCAGCTAGAACATCTGGAAATTCTCCGTTCATGTGCTGTTGAAGCCTAGTTTGGAGAACTTTGAGCATTACTTTGCTAGCATGTGAAATGAGTGCAATTGTGCAGTAGTTTAAAGATTCTTTTGCATTGACCTTCTTTGGGATTGGGATGGAAATTGACCTTTTCCAGTCCTGTGGCCACTGTTGAGTTTTCCAAATTTGCTGATATATTGAGTGCAGCATTTAACAGCATCATCTTTTAGGATTTGAAATAGCTCAGCTGGAATTCCGTCATCTCCACTAGCTTTGTTTGTAGTGATGCTTCCTAAGGTGCACTTGACTTCACACTCCAAGATGTCTGGCTCTAGGTGAGTAATTATACCATTGATTATCCGCGCCATGAAGATCTATTGTGTATAGTTCTGTGTATTCTTGCCACGTCTTCTTAATATCTTCTGCTTCTCTTAGGTCCGTACCATTTCTGTCCTTTATTGTGCCCATCTTTGCGTGAATGTTCCTTTGGTATTTCTAATTTTCTTGAAGAGATCTCTGGTCTTTCCCATTCTATTGTTTTCCTCCATTTCTTTGTATTGTTCACTGAGGAAGACTTCTTTGTCTCTCCTTGCTATTCTTTGGACTCTGTGTTCAGATGGATATATCTTTCCTTTTCTCCTTTGCCTTTTGCTTCTCTTCTTTTCTCAGCTATTTGTAAAGCCTCCTCAGACAACTGTTTTGCCTTTTTGCATTTCTTTTTCTTGGGGATGGTTTTGATCACCACCTCCTGCACAATGAGTGAGTGGAGACTGATCCCTCATTTAAAAAAAAAAAATGGAACGTTTTATTCTGAGATGATCATGAATTCACAGACAATAGTAAGAAATAATAGGGAGAGATCACACCTGGCACTTAATGCAGTTTTCCTGAATGGAAGCTTGGTAACATGTTGCCAGTGAAAAGTGAAAGTGTTAGTCGCTCAGTCGTGTCTGACTCTTTGTGACCCCATGGACTGTACCCGCCAGTCTCCTCTGTCCATAGGACTTCCCAGGCAAGAATACTGGAGTGGATTGCCATTTCTTTCTCCAGGGGATCTTCTTGATCCAGGGATCAAGCTCAGGTCTCCTGCATTGCAGGCAGATATACTTTACCATCTGAGCCACCATGGGCTGTAGTACAATATCCCATCCGAGATACTGACATTGGTGAAATCCACTGATCTTAGTTAGATTTACTGTTCCACTTGAACTCATTCATGTGTGTGCGTGTATTCATAGGTGCATAAATGTTTAGTTGTGTGCAGTTTTATTTCATGTACAGATCTGTGAGGCCACAGCCAAAAGATAGCAGAGTTCCTAGCAACACGAGAGTTCCCTCATGTTGCCCTGTTATAGACACACCCAGCTTCCTCCAGCGCCACTCCCCACGATGCCCTGCCAGCTACTGTTCTCTTCTGCACTTCTAGAACTTTGTCATTTTAGGAATGTTATATAAATGGAAGCATGCTGCATGTAACCTTTTGAGGTTGGCTTGTTTTCACTTCATGTAATTTCCTGGAGATTCTTCCAAGTTGTTGCATGTATTTATAATTCATTCCTTTTTATTGCTCAGCAGTATTCCATGGTATGGCTGTAACTCAATTTGTTTGACTGTTCATCTCTTTAAAGACTTCTGGGCTGTTTACAGTTAGACATAAAGCTACTATGAACATTCATGTACAGATTTTTGTATGAATGTAAGTTTCCGTTTCTCTGGCCTCACTGCCCAAGAGTGCAATTGCTGAATCATATGGTAGTCACATGGTTAGTATTATAAGAAACTGTCAAACTGTTGTCCAGAGTGGTACCATTTTACATCCCTAGCAGTGATGGATGAGTGATCCAGTGTCTCTGCATGTTCGCCAACATTTGAGTCATCTCTATTTTTAAGATAGGTGTGTGGTGACTCCTCATTGTGGCTTTGATTTGCATTTCTCTAATGGTCAATGATGTCGATTGTCTTTTCATGTGCTTATTTGCTATAATGAAATGAAATTCCAGTTCTTGCCTTGTGCATATTTTCTAACTATGAATTGCTTGACTTTTAATGCTGAGTTTTGAAAGTTCTTTATAAATTCTAGATATTTAGACCTTTGTCAGATAAGTGATTTGCATATATTTTCTTCTAGTCTGTAGACTGTCTTTTTATCTTCTTGCTAGGGTCTTCTGCAGAGCAAAAGTTGTAATTTTGATGAGGTGAAGTTTATCAAAATTTACTTTTATGAATCAGGTTTTTGGTGTTTAAGAAATCCTTTATCTAACCTAGATCTCAAAGGAATTCTTTGTCTAAGCCTCAAAGATTTTTTTCCTGTCTTTATTCTAAAAGTGTTACAATTTTACACTTAAGTCCATGATCCACTTTGAGTTAACTTTCCTCTAAGGTTTCAGGTTTTGGTCCATGTTCAGGTTTTTGCCTGTACAAACTGATTGCTCCAACATCATTTGTTGAAAAGGCTTCCTTTCCTTCTTTGAATTGCTTTTGTACTTTAGACAAAAATCAATTGGGCATGTTTCTTTTTGCACCTATTTCTGAGTTATCTGTTATGTTCATTGACCCGTGTGTCTCACTTTTTACTAATACACACTGTCCTGATTACTATAGTAAACCTTAAAGTGAGTGATTCCTCCTCCCATATTTTTATTTTTGAGATTGTTTTAAATATTTCAGTGCTTGTGTTTTGCCAAGTAAATTTTCGAGTGTATTTGTCTACTTCTACAAAAACCTTGTGTGGATTTTGACAGGAATTCATTAAATATACAAATCAACTAGGTGGGACTTGACATATTTACTATGTAGAATCTTCCAATTCCTGAACATGATATGCCTCTTCATTTATTTAGATGTTCTTTGATTACTTTTATTAGTATTTTGTAATTTTTGGCATGCAGAACCTGTGCATGTCTTCTTAAATTTATAATTCAGTGTTTTATTTTCTTTGGAGAAGTTGTGAATGATACTATATTTTAAATTTTGGTTTATACACATTCATGGTTAGTGTGAACATTCAGTTGATTTTTGTGTTGATTTTGTATCTTGCAACCTTGAGGAACACGTTTATTAGTTCTGGAAGGTTTTTGGAGGTAGATTGCTTGGGATTTTCTATGTTGACAGTCATGTCTGCAAAAAGGGGTAGTTTTATTTTTCCCTAATTTGGTTAGCTTTTACTTTTATTTCCTTGCCATATTGCGGTGGCTCAACCTTCTGGTACTATGTCATATGAGAGTGTTGAGAGTGGACATGTTGCCTTGTTTCTGATAATAGTGAAAAAGCATGTATTTTTCTCAGCAGTTATGATGTTAGCTATGGTTTTTTATAGATGATCTTTAGAAAGTTGATCTAGTCCCCCTCAATTTCTAACCTGCGGACAGTTTTTATCATGAATGGTGGTGGTGTTGTTTTAGCTGCCAAGTTGTAGCCAACTCTTGCCATCTCTGAGTTGGGAAGATCCCCTGGAGGATGGAATGGCAACCCACTCCAGTTTTCTTGCCTGGAGAATTCCATGGACAGAGGAACCTGATGGGCCACAGTCTGTGGGGTCACAAAGAGTCGGACATGACTGAGCAATTAACACGTCGGACATGACTGAGCAATTAACACTTTTACTTTTTAGCTTTTTCACTTTCAAGCCCATGGACCATATCCCACCAGGCTCCTCTGTCCATGGGATTTCCCAGAAAGAATACTGGAGTGGGTTGCCACGTCCTTCTCCAGGGGATCTTCCTTACCCAGGGATCGAACCTGCATCTTCTGCATTGGCAGGCAGATTCTTTACCACTGAGCCAGCTGCGTTTCATTTTGTCAAATGATTTTGGTACATTTACTTTTTCATCCTTAGTTTGTTATGATAAATTATACTGATTGATTTTTTTTTTCGATTGATTTTTGACCTTGACCTTGCACACCTGAAGTAAATTCCACTTGAATGAGTGAGTGAAGTCGCTCAGTCATGTCCGACTCCTTGCGACCCCATGGACTGTGGCCTACCAGGCTCCTCTGTCCATGAGATTTTCCAGGCAAGGGTACTGGAGTGGGTTGCCATTTCCTTCTCCAGATGATCTTTTCCACCCAGGGATCGAACCCAGGTCTCCCACATTGCAGGCAGATGCTTTACCGTCTGAGTCACCAGAGAAGCCTTAAATTCCACTTGGTCATGGTGTATAATTCTTTTTATATGTTGTCAAATTAGTTAATATTTTTAAAGTGTTTTTGCATCTAAATTCATGAGAAATATTGATCTATGTTTTTCTCTTTGGTATTGTCTTTATCTTTTTTATAAAAGATAATCCTGGCTTCATGAAGTGATTTGAAAAGTGGCTGTTCCTTTTCTATTTTTGCAAAGAGATTTATATACAGTTAGCATTTTATTCTTGAAATGTTTTAGAATTCTCTAGTAAAAGCACCTGCGTCTGGAGATCTCCTCTTCTGGTAGTGATAAAATTATGTATTCAATGTCTTTAAAGGTTATAGGACTATCCAGACTTTCTGTTTCATCTTCACTGATTTTAGTAGTTTGTGG
Organism: Cervus elaphus; assembly: GCF_910594005.1. Lineage (NCBI taxonomy): Eukaryota > Metazoa > Chordata > Mammalia > Artiodactyla > Cervidae > Cervus > Cervus elaphus. The sequence continues at coordinate 37,402,192 of NC_057824.1, forward strand.
TTTTTGAAGAATTGTCCATTTCTTCTAAATTGTTAAGTTTATGAATGTACTGTTGTATGTGGTTGTTCCTCATTATCTTTTTAATGTTTCTAAGATCTATAGTGGTATTCCCAGTTTCATTTGTGATATTGTTGACTTGTATCGTCTCTGTTTTTATTTTTGTCAGTTTTTCTTATGCTTTACCAATTTTATTGATTTTTCCCCTCAGAGAAACAGTTTTTTGTTTCATTGATTTCTCCATTGTTTTCTTATTTTAGTTTTGTTGACTTTTGCTCTTACCTTTATCATAGCTTTCTTCTGCTTGCTTTAGGTTTGTTCTGCTCTTTTTCTAGTTTCCTGAGGTATAAGGTTAGCCTTTTGATTTGTTATTTTCCCATTTTTCTAAACATTTAATACTATAGATTTCTGCTCTGCATTAGCTGCATCCCAAATATTTTGATATATCTTCATTTAGTTATATGTAATTCTTATTTCCTTTGAGGCTTTCTTTTAGACTCATAAATTATTTAGAAGCATGTTGTGTATTTCCCAAATGTTTAGAGAGTTTGCCTGTTATCTTTCTATTATCATTTTTTAGTTTGGTTCCATTGTGGTCAAAGAAAATTCTTTGTATGATTTCAGTTCTTTAAAATTTGTTGAGATTTATTTTATGTCAGACTATGATCTGTCTTGGAAGAATATACATTCTCATTAAATAAATCTATATATCTAGTGAATATATATATATATTATATATGTCAGAGTATATATGCATTCTGCTTTGTTGGATGGAATGTTTTGTATGTGTTCATTGGACCCGTTGGCTAATTCTGTTCAGAACTTCCATTTCTTTGCTGATTTTCTGTCTAGTAGTTCTATCATTTGCTGAGATTGGAGTGTTAATGCGGCCAACTCTAACCGCAGATTTGTCTGTTTCTCCTTTTAAAAAAACTGTCTTTATTTATTTATTTATTGAGGCTTTGTTGTTTGGTGAATGCACAGTTAGGATCATTCTCATTCATTTTTGTATTTCTAATACAGTGCCCACATATAATATAGGCTTTCAGCAGATATTCCCCAAATGACTTAGAAAGTTAAAATTAAATAATTACATGAGTGACAGATGGAAAAATACTTTACTTTCTCAAGCTGTGATTTTTTCCCCCTTGGTTGTATAAATTATGCATTATATAGTTTTCAATTAAATCTTATTCCTCATTTATGTTTTTTAATGTTGATTCAAAAATTGTTAAGTTTGAGAAGGATCACAACTTAGTTGAAAGAGCATGGGCTTTTGGGTGAGACAAATTTGATTTTAAATATCTGCTGTGTGATCAAACAGATAATTTAGCTTCTTTAATTTTCAGCGTCTTAGTTGGAAAATGAAAGTGATGGCACTTCGTTAGTTGAGTAACTGTTGGTGACAGTTGTCAGAACTGCTGGCCTAAATAACAACAAAGAATAGGTTTATTTAACAGAAAATTTCAGAGGTAACTCATCCTAGGTGTGCCTTGATCAGTATGAGCTTTATTTTCTCATCAGGGAATCTAGCTATATTTTCTGTGATTTTCTGTAATTGTGGTCTTCCATGGTAGTCTTAACCTCAGAGTGCCTTCCCTCTTGGTAGTATAAATAACTTCCATTGTCCCAGATGTCACAGGTTCTCACCTTCCCATGACAGTTTACATAGACAGGGTGAGCATCTCCTTGGGCAACTCCAATAGGAACTCCTTGACAAGGACCCCAGACATTTTCTTGCTTCTTATTGGCTTTCACTAGATCACATGACCTTCCCTGAACCAATTACCACCGACTGTTGAAAGTGGACGTTGCTCAGTTATGTCCGACTCTTTGCGACCCCCATGGACTATACAGTTCATGGAATTCTCCAGGCCAGATTACTGCAGTGGGCAGCCTTACCCTTATCCAGGGGAACTTCCCAACCCAGGGATCGAACCCAGGTCTTCTACATTGCAGGCAGATTCTTTAATAGCTGAGCTACAAGGAAAGCCTAAGGATGCTGGAGTGGGTAGCCTATCCCTTGTCCAGCAGATCTTCCTGACCCAGGAATCAAACTGGGGTCTCCTGCATTGCAGGCAGGTTCTTTACCAGCTGAGCTATCAGGGAAGCCAGTCCGCTGACTACTAAGATGGAGCTAAGGGTGGTGTCTCCTAAAAGATGATGCTGTGAAAGTGATGCACTCAGTATGCCAGCAAATTTGGAAAACTCAGCAGTGGCCACAGGACTGGAAAAGGTCAGTTTTCATTCCAATCCCAAAGAAAGGCAATGCCAAATAATGCTCAAACTACCACACAATTGCACTCATCTCACATGCTAGTAAAGTAATGCTCAAAATTCTCCAAGCCAGACTTCAGCAATACGTGAACTCCCAGATGTTCAAGCTGGTTTTAGAAAAGGCAGAGGAACCAGAGATCAAATTGCCAACATTCGCTGGACCACTGAAAAAGCAAGAGAGTTCCAGAAAAACATCTATTTCTGCTTTATTGACTACGCCAAAGCCTTTGACTGTGTGGATCACAATAAACTGTGGAAAATTCTGAAAGAGATGGGAAACCAGACCACCTGACCTGTCTCTTGAGAAACCTGTATGCAGGTCAGGAAGCAACAGTTAGAACTGGATGTGGAACAACCGACTGGTTCCAAATAGGAAAAGGAGTACGTCAAGGCTGTATATTGTCACCCTGCTTATTTAACTTATATGCAGAGCACATCATGAGAAACGCTGGGCTGGAAGGAAGCACAAGCTGGAATCCAGATTGCCGGGAGAAATATCAGTAACCTTAGATATGCAGATGACACCACCCTTATGGCAGAAAGTGAAGAAGAACTAAAAAGCCTCTTGATGAAAGTGAAAGAGGAGAGTGAAAAAGTTGGCTTAAAGCTCAACATACAGAAAACTAAGATCATGGCATCCAGTCCCATCACTTTATGGCAAATAGATGGGGAAACAGTGGAAAGAGTGTCAGACTTTATATTTTTGGACTCCAAAATCACTGCAGATGGTGATTGCAGCCATGAAAAGACACTTACTCCTTGGAAGGAAAGTTATGATCAACCTAGACAGCGTATTAAAAAGCAGAGACATTACTTTGTCAACAAAGGTCCGTCTAGTCAAGGCTATGGTTTTGCCAGTAGCCATGTGTGGATGTGAGAGTTGGACTGTAAAGAAAGCCGAGTGCCGAAGAACTGATGCTTTTGAACTGTGGTGTTGGAGAAGACTCTTGAGAGTCCCTTGGACTGCAAGGAGATCCAACCAGTCCATCTAAAGGAGATCAGTCCTGGGTGTTCATTGGAAGGACTGATGCTGAAGCTGAAACTCCAATACTTTGGCCACCTGATGCGAAGAGCTGACTCATTTGAAAAGACCCTGTTGTTGGGAAAGATTGAGGGCAGGAGGAGAAGGGGACGACGGAAGATGAGATGGTTGGATGGCATCAGCGATTCAATGGACGTGAGTTTGGGTAACTCCGGGAGTTGGTGATGGACAGGGAGGCCTGGCGTGCTGTGGTTTATGGGTTCGCAGAGTCAGACATGACTGAGCGACTGAACTGAACTGAACTGAAGGGTGGTGTCAGTCCCTGTAGAACCACTTGGCTGAAAATATGGAGTCTTTCCGGGTCTTAAGTGGAAAGTGAATGCAGGAGAGGAAGACAAATGCATGTCTATTATAGTTGCCAGTATTTCAAGGTTGCTATGAGAATTAGAAGTAATATGCAGAGGGTTCCCTTTGTAGTGTCTGGCATAATTCATCATTTGTCAAATAATCCTGAATATTATAATGATGATGATTGCTACTAGGGTTTAGGAGGGCTTTCCTGATGGCTCAGATGGTAAAGAATCTGCCTGAAATGCAGGAGACCTGGGTTCAATCCCTGGATTGGGAAGATCCCCTGGAGTAGGAAGTGGCAACCCACTCCAGCATTCTTGCCTGGAGAATTCCATGGACGGGCTATAGTTCATGAGATCGCAAAGAGTTTGACACGACTGTGCAACAAACACAGGTTCACAGGAATATTAGTCAATGTCTCTAGGAAGTTCTTGGAAAACAGTACTGGAGGGATGCTGGAAATACAAGTTGAGTCCTGAAAGTGTTTTAACCAAAAATAACACTAACTCCTGAGATCTGCTGAGCTCTAACCGCAATGGACTCTTAAGTGATCTTATCTGTGATCTAGCCACCTTCAAACCATTCTCCATGGTGCCTCCAAATTCCAAGCCTGTGGTGGTGGTTTAGTTGCTAAGTCGTGTCCAACTCTTGCGACCTCATGGACTGTAGCCTGCCAGGCTCCTCTGTCAATGAGATTCTCCAGGCAAGAATACTGGAGTGGGTTGCCATTTCCTTCTCCACGGAATCTTCCCTACCTAGGAAATGAATCTGGGTCTCCTGCATTGCAGGCAGATTCTTTACCAACTGAGCTACAAGGGAAGCCCCTTCCTAACCTGTAAATCTCATCAAATTATTCTCCTGGTCAAATCTTCAGATAACTCTCATTGTCTATAACAGTGCTTTTCAGACTTCATTTGAATATGAATCACATGGAATGTTTTAAAATTTCAGTTTTTGATTTGATCAATAATAGTAAGCTTCCAGGTAACGTTGGTGTTCATAATACTGCTCTCAGGATGCATTTTGAGAAACTAGGTGTGTAGAATAAACACTGTGTGGCAAAGACCGTAGTAATCTGACCTCACCTACATCCCTAACCTCGTCTCCTGTCATGTCCTAGCCTGCATTACACACTTCAGCCTTGCCTGAATACTGCAGGTATTTGAATCCTGTTGGGCTTTTTTCATCCTATTGACCTCCCCTTTTGTTTGCCTAGAAACTGTATCCCCTCAGCCATCATCCTTTCCAAGTCTTTCTATTGCCTAATAATCTTCCAGCCTTTTGCTGGAAAGTTGATTTGATACGCCTTTTCATATTCGATTATGAGATTATCCCATGGATTCTCATAGTTTCTTCTGGCGTCTCTCCTCCTATAGAAATACTGTTTTCTTGATAATAGAAAGGGCTGCTTTTTGTTTGTTTTTTATGTTAGTGAAAACAACAGAAACAGTTTATTATGTGCTGGAGGCTGTGTTAAACACTTTCTATGTATTATCATCTTCAGTCTCATTTAATCCTCACGCCTGCTCCTTGAGGGTAGGTACTTCTCAGTGTCTCTGATCAGAACTCCCAATTGCAAAGGACAGAGTCCATGGACTCAATTTAGTTGACCTTTAAAAAGCTGGATTTTATTGGTTCATATCACTGAAATTCCTGGCGGTAGGTATTGGTTACATTTATGGTTCATCCCACAGACTGGATAAACAATATTTACTGTATGGCTGTCTGACAAAGAATTCATGTACACAATGTATAAAGAATGCCAACCCTTTTTACAATGCAGATACACAGACACCTTAAAATGAGCAAAATGCTTGAGCATACACTTTGTAAAAGATGTACAGATAGCCAATAAGTAGATGGAAAGGGTGTTCCATATTGTTACTCAACAAGGAATACAAATTCCAACCACAATGAATTACCCTTTTATGACCACTATAATAGCAAAAACAAACAAAACAGAAACCTAAGTTGACAAAACAAGTGTTAGGATCTGGAGCAGCTGCTGGAACATTACATTGCTTGCTGGAGAAAGTATAGATGTTACAACCATTTTAGAGGACTGTTTGTTAATTTCTTAGAAAGTTAAGCATCAATTTACCCAGTGACCCAGAAATTCCCCTTTTGGATATTTACCCAGAGAAATATAATCATGTGGCCACAAATGGCCACAAATGGCCACATTTGCCCAGCCATTCTCACAGCAGCTATATTCATAATAGCCTAACTCTGGATATAACCTAGATGTCGATCATTTGGGAAAAGGATAGATAAATTGTGGATATGCAGAGGAAATGGAATATATCCCACTCAACAACAATGACAAGGCAAGCAACTGATATATATGACAACATGAATGTGGCTCAAAAAACATGATATTGAGCAGAGGAAGCCAGGCATGAAAGATACATGTATGAAAATACTTTATTCATAGTCATAGAAATAAGAAGCAGTTGTTTCTAGCAGACTGCTTGGGATGATGAAAGTGTTCTGTGTCTTGTTCCCAGTGGAGTGTATTTGGAAGAACGCAATTGTCCAAACCCATCAAGCTAAACACTTAAGAACTGTATCTTATCCTCTGAAAGCTCTACTTCATAAAATAATTATGTAATACAGTGGAAAATTAAAGAGAAAAACTTGTGGGACAGACAGAAACAGAAGATTCTCACTGTCACCACTTCTGTTTATGGTAAAGATAAATTTGAAATCATTTCACATCATGCACAATTTCCCTTAACTTGTACATGGTGTGCAAAGATGCCAGAAGCTACACAGGAACCATCCTGTTAACCATCTTTCTGGCATCCACCGCAAAATCTGGGGTGTAGCAGGAGTGCAGCGAATGGTTTGTAATTTGCAATGAGCACTGGTGTAGTTGTTTCTTTACCCAGGTAATGGAGCCATACATTCAGAAAGGTACAAGAATCACGGGCTTCCCCGGTGGCTCAGCGGTAAGGAATCCACCTGCAATGCAGGAGTCGCAGAAGACACAGGATCAGTCCCTGGGTTGTGAAGATCCTCTGGAGGAAGGCATGGCAACCCACTCCAGGTCTTGCCTAGAGACTCCAATGGACCATGCATAGAGGAGCCTGGTGGGCTACAGTCCATAGAGTTGCAAAGAGTCAGACACAACTGGAGCAACTTAGCATACACACAGGCATGAGAAATATAGATGTGTGCACCTGCTAGGATTGGTGCAAAGACTGGTCTTCATACTTCCAGTCCAGGAGTAGTTCGTTTGTTCTACTGAGAAAACTGTGCCTAGGACAGTCAGATGTGCAGGACTTGATAAATGGAGCATGATGGCGGAGAGATCATGATGACCATTCATTGATGTATCTGGGTCCATATGTGGATAGTTACAAGGCAAATCTGAACCACCTTGCCTGTTTTACCGCTCTGGAATGGGAAATGAGAGATAAGAACATTTATCTTCTTGAGGGAAGAGTGCCCAGTGATTTTTCTGCACCATGGAATGTGTCACTTTACTTAAACCACACCTCTGTGTTCCCCATTTTTTGAAAGAGCTCCTTTATTTATTTTTAATATGTTTACCTATTTATTTTATCTTTTTTGGCCACACTGCACAGTATGTGGGATCTTAGTTCCCCAAGGAGGGATCAGACCCACACCCCCTGCATTGGAAGCATGGAGCCTTATCCACTAGACCACCAGGGAAGTCCCTGTTCCTCATTGTTGAAGCATGAATGCCATCCAAGCAAGGCTGTCTAGAGTTTTGGGGGCCCTCCATATGCAATTTTGGGGAAGGCTCCCCTTTGAGCAAAATGGAAACTAAAATATGTTTCAAATTAAAAAGAGAATGACCATCTGAACATGTTGTAGAGTTTCTCCCAAGGTCTTGGACTGGTCCCAAGCAAGACTTCGGCCTCATTGGCTTCAAGGTAAAATGGCCTCTGTGCTTAAGGATTTTCCCATGAGCTTCCTACCTGTCTCATTCAGCGCATCCCCTTAGAGCTTGTATCTCCACCTCTCCACCCAGCTTCAGCCTCATGGAACTCCCACTCCTCGCTGAGTTTACTAGGCAGTTGGTTTTCAACATCCATTTGAAACTCAATGTTCCATTTCTATAAAAAAATAATTTGTGAGACCCCCTGAAATGAAATTCATAGACATTGTAACCCATCCACATGCATAATTAAAAAATCAGTATGACCTAATTGTAATGTAAAGGAGAAATTAAAATGAAAGGAATTTATTATACAGTAATATACATACCACTGTGTAAATGCCTGTTCATGACTTTACCAAAAGGCTAAATATATACTTATGATCGTCTATCCTTCCCTTTTCTTTTCCCCACTGCCCTGCAGGCCTTGGTGCCTTTAATGTTGGGAAGGATTCCATGAGACCATTTACAGCTCTGCTCTTAGCATGCCCTATACCTTCTCTCTAGACTGCCTTTTCCCCACTGTCTTATCTTTTAAAATCCTCCAGAACCAAGGCTCAGATGGTGACCCTCATCCCACCCCCTCCAGAAGCTTCCATTGATAGCTGACTGCTCGCGCAGTGATCAATACCATTGCCCTCTGTACCTCTGACATCTATCCAGACTTGTGGTTTGCTCTGGCTGTACCATAACGTTCCTACTGATGTCCAAGCTGATTGATATTATTAATCATTTACATCCAAAGCTAGAGATAATGACAGAATTACAGGACTTCAGGCGGAGATAAAGTTAGACAGTGGCTCTATTTATGAAGCCAGAGGCTGGAACAAAAAGGCAAGGAGGAGAAGCAAGAGGATGGATCTCTCTTAAGCTAATTTTGGAGTCAGCCTGTCCTTGCCTGCGAAAACTATTGAATCTGTTTCTTCTTTTACCAGCAGTGTGATTTTGATCGAGTTACTTAACCTCCACAAAGTCCAGTTTCCTCATCTGCGAATGTTACTGAGTTTAGGGTCATACTTACTGTTGGCTGGATGACAGGCCAATAAATCAAGAGATGAGATGAAGGGGCAAGGAAGAGTGACCTTATTCAGAAAGCCAGCAGACTAAGAAAATGGTGGAGTAGAGTTCTAAAGAACCTCTTCTCCAAGTTATAGTTCAGGCTTGTTTTATATTAAAAGGAGGGGCATGGTTGGTTGCTTCAAACTTCTTGCTATTGGAATCCTTTGATCTTGCAGTTGTCCAAGTAGGTCCGGTCATAAGGTTCCTATAAGCCTCCAACAATAAACATGTTATTCTCTATTCTGCAACTTTTTATTTCTGAATGGATAAGTATTACACCTTTAAAGGCCAGAGCCTTGAGAATGGCTTATCTTGTATGTTTCAGGCTATTGGGGACATTCTTAACTTGCAAAAGCAGTTAAGAACACAAAGGTTACAATGAAACAAACAGATCTAATATGGAGTCATATTTGTTCTGCCTTATTACACAAAATGAGGTGAATAGCAGTACCTATCACATAGGGGTGTAGAGAGAAGAGAGTGAGGGATGCTTGCAAAATTCTCACAGGAGGACCAACACTTAGATAGAATTCAGGTGCTATAATTTCAGAATATCCATACCCCCCATATCCCTGGATAAACTAGTACAAGAGTTGGCGACTTTTTTTCTGTAAAGTGCCAGATAATAAATATTTTAGGGTTTGCTGTCAAGCAGTGTCTGCTACAACTGATCAGCTCTGCTGTTGTAGCGTGAAAGGAGCCAAGGACAGTATATAAATAAATAAAACTTTATTTGCAGTGGCAGGCAGGAGGGTGGCTATGGTCCATGGACTATGGTTTTCTCATCCCTGTACTAAGGCATGGGCTAACAGGACGGTCTGTACCCAGAGGGAGGGCAGTATCAGATAGCATTTAAAAGCCTGGACTGGAACTTCCCGGGTGGTCCAGTGGCTAGGACTCTGCGTTCCCAATGCAGGGGCCCAGGTTCCATCCCTGGTTGGGGAGATAGGTCCCACATGCCACAACTGAGTTTGCAGGCCACAACTAAAGATCTTGCATGCCTCAATGCAGATCAAAGATCCTGCATGCTTCTACTGAGACCTGGTGCAGCCAAACAAATAAAAATAAAAACCTGGACTATGTATATTTGTCTTTTGTTTTTCTTTTAATGACAATAGGAACACATTTTATAATCTGTTCTATACCCTATTTTCTCTTTATTTATCAACATATGGAGGACATATTGTAAATTCATAAATGTATTTATGCATATTCATTTTTATTGCCTACAATAGTAATTTATTATATATGGATGAACCATCATTTATTTGGCTTTTCCTCTGCTGCTGGAGATAGAGCTCCAGTTTTGCTTATTATGGTTTATAATTATGCATTTGTGATGTTATCAATACTTTTCTCTGGTGAGACTGGTGCAGGAAGGCTGGAATTAATGTGTATTGCCCAGCTGATGTCTGAAACTTGGGAGTCATAAAGATCCTTGCCTTGGTACTCGCTGCCATCTTGGGGACATAAGTTGACTTTTCCTGGCCAACGTTTCTTCACCAGGGAAACATGGATCCAGCAGTGTTGGGTGGGACATATGACTTCATGTTTATAAAATGTCACAGAACCTGCAGGGTAAATGTTCTACCAGTCCAAAGTATCTAGGTGGCAAGCATCTTTTTTGGCTTACATGTGATTTAGTTTGGCCAAGGAGAGAACATGCTTATTTCCTATGAGAGATGTCAGTTCTGTGTCAAGAAATAGATAATAAACAGTGCTGCTCTAAAGATCTTCAATAAAGAAATGAGAAAGTTAGACAATACAGGCAAGAGGGAAAAGAAGCTTGCTGAGTGTCTGCATTTAACCTCCACACGATGCTGTAAAAGCTCCCGATTTGGCGTCTGATTGTTAAGTCTTGATTTCTTTCTGTTTTCACTCCCATTTTCTGTCTTTGTCTTTCTCATCCAGAGATGTTCTCAGGAGTGGCGATCCTTGAAGACAGGACTGTGCTGGCATCAAGGGTGTGAAGAGGGGGGCAGATTAGAGGATGGAAGTCAGACTTACCTTCATCATGGGTAACTTCAGAGAACTATGAGGGTGTGAACTGGACAGGTGTATAGACAGGGGATCCCTACAGGACTCCAGACTCAGCACAGCCTGCATAAGAGGCTAGAGGACTGAGGCAGAGAGGAGAAGTCAGAGAAGACTGGCCCAGGGTCACCCAGGCCCTAGCTGTTGGTTAGGACCATTATCTTCCCAGGAGAATTTGGCTTAAGAAACATGGTAAGGCTGATCCATTGGTGGGGGCTCCAGGTCTTCCCTGCTGGCTCAGACAGTAAAGAATCTGCCTGAAATGCAGGAGACCTGGGTTCAATCCCTGGGTCGAAAAGATCCCCTGGAGATGGGAATGGCAACCCACTCCAGTATTCTTGTCTGGAGAATGCCTTGGACAGAGGAGCCTGGCGGGCCTATAGTCCATGGGGTCCCAAAGAGTCAGATACGACCGAGCAGCTAACACTTTCACTTTCCAGAGTCTGCAATCCTGCAGAGTTGGGAAGAACCAGAAAACACACCACACACACGTAAACAGTGTGTTCTCACACAAAAGGTTTTCCTCCATCAACCCACTGGAGTCTGGGCTTTTGCTTTTACATGACATTCGAGAGTTTCCCAGGGCAGTGTTACAAACCACAGAGGGTCATGGTCCCACTGAAACCTGTGCAGTTTCTGGTGATGTATGTGTGGTCTGTAGAGAGGCATATTTCCAGAAATGAAATGCGCTAAAAGATCACAAGTCTCCCCCTGAAAGTCTTGTGTCCATTCCTTCTTAATTCTAATGGCATCACCAGAGTTACTTCTGCCTGTGAAAATGCATGGCCCATCTGTTTTATGCTGGTGATTCTATGGGCATTCATCCATGGGATCCAGTTATCACTCACAGAACTGTGGTCCCGGGTGTCATTTCAGCTCCACTGGACACGTGCTCTGGGGGTGCTCTGAATGAATGTGATTTCTCATTCATAACTTGAAGCCTCTTACTAATGGGAGAGCTATTTTTCATTCATGCCATAGATTGGCTGTTTGTAGAAGAGACAGGTCAAGGGATTCAATATTCATCACAAAGTCTGATCCTGACCTGGCGTCCTGAGGAAATGCCCACTGTGTGAGAAGGATTTGAGTTATCTTCCTCTTCTTGCTGAATGTTTAGATCCCTAGAAGTGTGCCATTCTCGCATCCCACATGATGATTCTGACCTCGTGTGCAGAGAGAGGGATGGTCCAGGCCCTGAGTTTGACTCACTGAGAGTTGCTTATTGACTTTTTGTGTCATCTCTTACCTGCTTATTTTTGATGTACCTTCCTCTGGAGAAGGCTGCTCTGGGTTCAAATACCTGTTCTGCTGCTTAGCAGCTGAAAGAATTTAGACAAGTTAGGAAACCTCTTTTTTAACTGATTTTTAAATTCACTTGCCTCAAGATTTCCTCGGGACTAAGGCACGTGGATGAAATTACCAAAGGAAAGAGTTTATCATTTTAGCGTCTTGATGCATATTGCCTTTTTCCCATCCAGAAAACTCCTATCAATATATAATATCAATATATAAACTTAACAGCAGAGTGTGAAAAGTATTCTACTGTCTTTTTCTTCTGCCAAACCCAAGGTTATAATTATTTTTGTTCTTTCTTCAAAATGATAGATAAAAAATGTTTTATTATTAAGTTTTGTACCTTTCAATTTTTTAGTGGTACTAAATCTATTACATTTCTGACTATGACATTTACAATTTGGGGAGGGGTTGATAGCCTATTTTTTCTAATGCTTTTTCCTATTATTGATTTATAAGAACTCTTTACATAGTACTACTCTTGGTTCTGCATCTGCCTGATCAGCTATAAGTGGTTTTTCCTTGACTGTCATTTCCTTTTGAAGGCTACTTGCTAGCTTATAGGTGATTTTTATTTTTATGTGATTAAATCAATCAATCTTTTAAATATGATTTCTTTCTTTGTAATTGCTTTTGGAAACATGCTTTCATTTCTTCTGCAGTCACAGTTGGGGAGCTTTGCATATTTGATATTTCTTCCCTAATTGGATGAATCTGATGCTTCCTAGTCTGGCTTCCTAAATCTACTTGTATTGTTTTTTGTCCTCCCCTGCATTCCGGGTACATGATACGTCTAGGTCCCCTCTCTTCTTTGGAGCTTCTGTAGGTCAGAGGACTGTCCCTGGGAAGCCCAGCCATTCCCAGACCTTCTTCAAGGGGTGTGGCCTCTTGGCCCTTTGATGATGAAAGGGCTGTCTGTATAAACTTCTCAGCAGCAGGGATAGTTTTATGGTTATGCAGCCTGTATACTTTCTCAGGTCCATATTCATAGAAAGACCTGTGTTTGGTTTAATGCTCTGCCATCACCACTTTAACATTTTCGAACACGGTTGGATCTATATTTTAGTTTTCACTGGGTCCTGCAAGTTGTGCAGCTCATCCTCCTTAAGAATTCTGCCACTGACATCTCAGTTTAGATGGTTCTTTGTTGGGGGGCTGGCCTGTGCATTGCTGAGTCATTAGTCATCTCTGGCCTCTATCTATTAGATGCCAGTTGCAACACCTCCCTCCCACTTACGGCACCAAATATATCTCTAGACATTGCCAAGTGTTCACTCAGGGGCAAAGTCATCCCCTGCTACGAACCACTGGGCTGGAGAAATCCCTCCAGTCCCCACCACAGCGTGCCTGTGACTCTATAGTTGTTCCTCCACGTGGGGGAGCCGGGAGAGGGGAGGGGGGCTGGTGGTTTTCCCATAGGTTCTTGCTTTAACGTTCCTAACAACAAGTTGCCTTCTCAAGAAGATTTGCAATTCAGATCCCAGTTTCTTCTTGACATTTAGTCCTATCCCTGCTTTGTCAAGAAAGGATTCCTAGAAATTTGCACCAGTGGTCCTATTTGTGGCCTTGATTCAGCCCAGGGAATTCTTTCTCTTCACAGGATGTGCTTACACATTGTACTTTCTGCTTCCTGATTTCCCTTAAGGCTTATGTTTCCAGAATTCAAAGGTCTAAACTTTTCAAAGGCAAAAGCAGGAGAACTCCTCCATGCTTCTCTCTGATTAGCCACCCCTTGACAATGACTGTTACCTATCTAAAAGAAAGAAGGGCCACAGGTGAAAGGAAACACAGGAATGAAGTGTGAATCTCATTACACAACTCTTCCCGATCTAAATTTTCCTTTAACCATTTGAGATGATTTACTATATATTGGATTAATAAGACTTTCAGGATATCTCCTTTAAGGCTACTATTTATTTCTTTACGTATTTTTGCTTTTTCAGTTTTGTAAAATAATTTTATTTATTTACTTATTTTTGGCTGTGCTGCATCTTTGATGCTGCATGGGCTATTTTCTACTTGCAGTACGTGGGCTGCTCATTGCAGTGTTTCTTTTGTTGGGAAGCACTTGGGTTTCAGTAGCTTTGGCATGTGAGCTCAGTAGTTGCGATTCCCAGGCTCTGATGCACAGGCTCAACAGTTGTGGCACATGGGCTTAGCTGTTCCATGACATGTGGACCAAAGATTGAACCCATGTCTCCTGTGTTGGTGGGTGGATCCTTTACCACTGAGCCACCAGGGAAGCCTGCTTGCTCAGTTTTTGTTTAAATTAGAAAATAGTCAGCTTTACACACAGTCTAGGAAACAGTAGAAGCCTCAACTAGAGTACCTTGCAATCCCTTTGGAAAGGGACAAGGGTGGAGTGAGCTAGCACTGTTCCTGGTAACAGAGTGTGGGTGGCCTGGTGGTGGCTTGGCAGCCCTGGGAGAAACAGGGCTGAGTGGAGAGTGAAACTCACTGAGTTTGGGGCTGGGAAGGCCCTGGATAAGCCACACATCCCTGCATGGCAGACAGTAGCAGAGAGGCCTGTTGATGAGGTGGCCTAGCTCAGACAGACTCAGGACCCTTCCAAGGAGAGCCCAGGCCTGGCCTGCATACTTTATGAGCAAATCCAGCCTTCCCATGTGCTATCCACAGTCAGATGTGAGACACTGCCAGCTTGACAGTGGTGGGGACCCTGACACAGGCCCACCTTCTGCAGCTCTGCAGACATGCCCATCGTGGATGAGGAGCCTGTCAATCTGCTGAATGACTGCATCACCACCATCAGCCTGGTGCTGTCCTGAGACGTAGCTCTGACTCCAAAGAACATCTGCAGAACTTGTGCCCACCGTGGTGACCACCAGATTCTTGAACACACCTCTGGCCACACAGCTTCTCCATTAGCTGCCCAGCAAGCACCAGTGGTTTCTCCTCCTCCTCGGGCATGAGGGCACACTGGACTCGGAGCGAAGGGACCCAGGTCAGAGCAGTAATGATGGATGACAAAGGGCATATGGTCCTTCTTTTCTGATGCTGAGGATTAGAGCATCTACAATGACAATTGTATATGTGGGTGATTTTGGTTCTTTTGATGGTGATGTCCGGGGTGGGGAGGGTGTTCAAATGTTTCCATGGTGATGATATCCAGGCTGCAGGACTGGTGGTTCCATCCCAGAGCAGCAACTATAATGGAGATTTTTGCTCCCACTTACACTCCAGAGTGTATCCTCCCCAGCCTGACTGTCCCAGGGAGGCACTTCTCACGTCCTTGGTCCTCATGCTCCCTCTCTGTCGTCTGGAAAAGGGCCTGTGCTTTTCTTTAACAGAGGAAGCCTTCTCTTTATAGTGTCATCTTCTGCATGTACATCACTAGAAGCAATCCCAGCAACCTCACTGGTTTTATGTTAAACAACTCGTTCTGCCCTCTCCAGGTAACACAAAATGTGTTTTATTCCCTAGGGGTCTCATCAAGCACAGTCTGCATCAGAGTGTCAGAGTTTAGAGACAAAAATAATTATTTTTAAACTTTAAATACCTACTGGGATTTCTTCTACATTATATGCAAAATCTATGACATACAGGTTTCATATATAATTATATATATATATATATATGTATATATAGGCATGCATGTGTGCATACTAAGTCTCTTCAGTCATGTCCGACTCTTTGTGACCCCATGGACTGTAGCCCACCAGGCTTCTCTGTCCATGGGATTCTCCATGCAAGAATGCTGGAGTGGGTTGCCATGCCCTTCTCCAGGGGATCTTGCCGACCTAGGGATCAAACCTGCATCTCTTTTTTCTTTTTTTTTTTTAAACCTGCATCTCTTAAGTCTCCTGCATTGGTAGGCAGGTTCTTTACCACTAACTCCACCTGGGAAGCCCCAAATGTGTGTGTGTGTGTGTATGTATGTGTGTGTGTGTGTATGTAAATATATAATATAAATCTCTCTCTATATATATATATATATAGAGAGAGAGAGTGTGTGTTTGATAGAGACACAGAGACATTGCCATTCTGATGGAAATGTAAGCAGGATCATATGTTTCTATGGTGTTCAGGCATATGCTGGATATTTGCACATAGCACTCACAACAGCTATTTAAGGGAGCTGTAATTATGTTCACTTTATAGTCGGGGAGACTGATATAACCTGGAAGAGCCTTGAGCACTTTTTATTGATAAATACTGATGGAGAGAAGCTGGTTGAGTTAGAATGATGAAAGCAGAGAAGATTCTAAGAAGGAAGGGGTAGGGTGTGCCATGGGAACCAGAGCTTGAGTGAAGCAGGGTGTAGGGGAGACTGTATGTACACAGTTAGGAAGAATGCACTTGCTCCTGATGACTTGTTGGAGTGTGCAGTAGGAATGAATGTCGTCATGAAGAAGGATGGAAAGTGCAATGGGGGATATTTGGAGATCTGAAAAAAAGTAGAAATATACATTAAGGAGAGTGGAAAGGCAAGTTACTCAGAACTGTAGCAGAATTCCTAGGCCGAGGGTCCAGTGAGGGTTGGCGATGATCACAAGTTGATAGTGAATGCATTCTGCCCAGTTGTGTGGTTTTCTCCGGCCCCTCTCAGATGCTCAGGGACTTGGATCATGTATCAGTTTGCTATGCCTGTCATAACAAAGTCCCTTAGGTGAGGTGGCTGAAGTAACAGACATTTAGTTCTAATAGTCCTGAAGACTAAAAGTCCAAGGTCAAGGTGTTGGCAGGGTGGTTTTGTCTGAGGGTCTCTCTCCTTGGCTGATAGATGAATCTTTTCTCTATTTTCATATAGTCTTTCTTTCTTGTGTGTCTGTGTCCTAGCTTCTCTTCTTTTAAGGACACCAATCATATTGGATTGGACCTACCTCCAGGGTCTCACTTTATCCATCTCTCTAAAGACACTTCTCCAAGTATAGTCACATTCTGAAATGCTGGGGTTTAAGATTTCAACATGAATTTTTGGAGGAACACTGTTCAGACTATGATACATGGAAAAGGGGAGACTATGGTTCATTTGGGGCTGGGATTTTTGTCTCGGTGAATGTAGGGAAATGAGAAGGGACAGGGTAGTAAGAATATTACCAAGAAAATTGCAGAAATAAGACCCTGGACTGTGGAACTAGAGAGAGAGATGAAAGTATGGGGGGTGGCACAAAAAGAAAGGGAAGATAGTAGAAGAACCAGTGACCAAGTGTCTTGATAAAGCCAAAGGGGGTCATGAAGGAAGTAGTTGAATAGGCAAGTTGGAGGAATGGGTAAGCCATTGTTGTAGAGTGGGGTGATTGTATTAGTGATTTCAGTACCTTCCATGGTATATAATTTCTCTCAGCCATTTGTCTCTTTATAAAGCATAGACACGCTTGCCCTTTTCAAGCCTTCTGGAATATGCACCCTTCAAGACAGTGATGATCCATGATTTCAGCTCCCACCTTAGTGAAATCTGCATCTCTTGTGATGCCTTTATTTGCAGGTAACAGGAGATCATTCATATCAGGCTAAGGAAAAATGAAAGGGAGATTTATAAGGATTCAGAGATGTAATGTGGAACTTAATAAGAAATAGAGCCAGACCTCTTGGGAGGCTAGAATCCAAAATTGGAAACTCAGCAGGAATGAGGGACCAGAACTAAGAGTTAGAAAGCCACTGAGATCCAAGGTAGCTGCTCTCTCAGCCTCTTTCTTGAAGCCACCCATAGAGCCACACAGCCCTACAGACTGGCTTTCTTCTGATCATGTGAGTGTGGGGTCAGTCTCACTGTGGGGTCAGTCTCAGAGCTTGTGTCTCCCTTATTCAAGCAATAATCAGGGAGTGATGGTCATCCATGCCCTGATTCCACCCCACGAGTGTCTAAGACAGACACAGACATTATTCAAGTGGAGTCTGGGCATCCAAAACATGAACTGACAGTTATGAAATAAACTGCAGTTCCTCAAATCCCTTTGAAGATTTTTCTTTGAAACTTACTATTAATTGTCATTGTAAAAAAAAAAAAAAAAAACGAAACATAAAATATACTCTTCATCAAAAAGCAGACTTTTTGTTTCTATCTGGGTGGAACTCTTTTACTGAAGGAATCAGATTTAAACAACTAAAGTTTTTAGAACAAAGATCTCTGAAGATGCATGTAGTCTATTTTGATTTCTCCCCTGTATCGGGTAACTTTAAAGTTTTAAAATTAATCTGCAGGCACCACTTTCAAGAGTAAATCTGCCCTACGACGTGCCAGGTTGACTGGTGACTTTCATCTCATTTCATCTGCAAAGTACTTTGCTGTGAAGTTATTAACCTCCATTTAACAGATGAGGAAACTCATTGCAACCCTCAGAACTTGCCATTGGTAGAGCTGGCTTTTCAACCAAGTATTGTCTTCAGAAGCTGTGGATTCAGAGAAGCTGTATCACTGGTTAGCTTTGTGAACTTGGATAAGTAATTAACCTCCCTGAACACCAGTTTTCTCTTCTTGAAGGTGGATCATAGGAATGAAAGTGTAAAGTTGATGGGAGCATTTCATGCCCTTGAGGGTGCCTGTGGGGGTCTGCAGGGCAGGGTGTGTGGGCAGTAAATAAATAACATCCCTCTCCTTAGGCCTGAGTTCTGAATAAAGACCAAGGAGTGTCAGATGAGGGCAGTCATGGAACCTTTGTGGAAGGGTAAAGGGGGAGACAGATGTCTTGCTTTCCCTCATACCTATGTCTTTCTCTGTTATTTTTTTCTTTGTTTCTTTTCTTTTTCCATTTTTATTTTTAATCCTTTCTCAGTAAATGCCCAACCCCTGTCTTCTGACCTGCTGATATAACAAACTCATTGAGTCAGTCTTGATTCCTTCTTCTGTTTCACCTTCTACCTTCAATCCATCAGCAAGTTCTGTCTTTTTATCTCTCAAATATATCCTGCATTGGTCCACATGTCTACAGCCCACTGCTGAGTCACTGGTCCAGCCCACCTCCATCTCTCATCCTGCAGACGGCAATGGCCTTCTATCCAGGCTCCCCACTTCCTGTTTTTCAAGTCATTCTTCACACAGTGACATTTCAGAAAGTGTCAGTGCCCTGGGTAAGCGCTCAGTGGCTTCCCATGCACTTAGGATTAACTCTGAGGTCTGTATATGGCCTCCAGGACTCCACCAAAAGTGGCCACTGGTCATTTCTCCAGCCCATGTCCTGCCTCCCTGCCTCTTGTCCCCTCTCTGTGTCGGCCTCTCTGACCTTTCTCATCCTTCTTCTGGCCTTGGCTCTGGCTAGACTTTGAGTACCTTCCCGTGATCATCCTGTGTTTGGCTGCATCTCTTCATTTTGATTTTCCTTCAAATGTCACCTCCTCAGAGAAGTGTCCCCGCATCACCCCACCAAGAATGTCTTCCATGATAGAGATGTTCACTCATCACTCTTTGAAATAATCACATGTCCTCATTTGCTCACTTATCTAAGCATCAGACTATAAATCCACAAGGGCATGGGCCTTTTCTGACATGTACATTGCAACATCTCCAAGGATAGAATCATATCTGGCACATATTAGGGGCACAGGTAATTACCTGCTGATTGAATACATGTGTGGATCCATGAATGAAGAAATGGTTAGGATTCATCTTAGTGACTCTCTGCAATTATATACATCTTTTTCTCTTAGGTCTTTCTTTGGAGCCCTGTTAGAATGGTCTCTCTCAGGGCCTGTTCTTGCTCCATCTGTAATGACTAGGGTTGATTCTCACATCTTCAGGAATTATCTTGGTTGAAAGTCTTCATCATCAATCCATAATAAAGCACATGAATGCATGCTGAGTCACTTCAGTCGTGTCTGACTCTGTGCAACCATATGGACTGTAGTCTGCCAGCCTCCTCTGTCCAAGGGATTCTCCAGAAAGGAATACTGGAGTGGATGACCATACCCTCCTCCAGGGGATCTTCCCGACCCAGGGATTGAATCCACGTCTCTTACATCTAACCTGCATTGCCAGGCAGGTTCTTTACCAGTAGCGCTACCTGGGAAGCCCATAATAAAGCATGTTGGTTCTCAAATACATCGAGCAGCAAAGGCAAGACTAATGCTGTGAACACAGAGAATCCCTCGGTTGACTGAGAGGCTCGCTGGCTGAGAGCATCACAGTGAATGCTGTTTGGGAGGGTGTGGGAGGCTGTGCCAGTCTCTGATGTACATCAGTGACTCAGTTACACACACATACACACACACACACACGCAGACACACACACACACAGACACACACAGACACACGCAGACACACACACATACACACAGACATACACACAGACACACACACAGACACACACACACAGACACACACACACACAGACACATACACACATACACACACAGACACACAGACACACACACATACACACAGACATACACACATACACACACTCATACACACACATACACACAGACACACACACACACATACACACACAGACACACACACATACACACAGACACATACACACATACAAGCACACACAGACACAGACACACATACACACACAGACACACACACACACACACACAGACACACACACACACATACAAGCACACACAGACACACACATACAGACACAGACACACATACACACACACAGACACACACACATACACACACAGACACACACACACATACAAGCACACACAGACACACACAGAGACACACACATACACACACACAGACACACACATACACACACACATACACACACATAAAGACACACACACATACAAGCACACACAGACACACACACAGACACACACATACACAAAGACACACAGACACACACACAGACACACACACACATAGACACACACACATATACACATACACACACATAGACACACACACAGACACACACACACAGACACACACACATACACATACACACACAGAGACACACACACATAGACACACACATAGACACACACACACACACACACACACACGTATTCTTTTCCATATGGTCTGTCCCAGGAGATTGGATATAATTCCCTGTGCTATACAGTAGGACCTTGTTGCTTATCCATTCTGTAATGAGTAGTTTGCAGCTGACAACCCCAAACTCCCATCCATCCCTCTCCCCACAGCTTTGGCAACCACAAGTCTGTTCTCTCTGTGAGTCTGTTTCTGTTTTGTAGATAGGTTCTTTTATACCTTATTTTAGATTCCACAAGCTTCCCTGGTGGCTCAGATGGTAAAGCATCTGCCTATAATGTGGGAGACCCAGGTTCAACCCAAGCCGGAAAGATCTCCTGGAGAAGGAAATGGCAACCCACTCCAGTATTCTTGCCTGGAAAATCCCATGGATAGAGGAACCTGGTAGGCTACAGTCCATGGGGTCACAAAGAGTTGGACATGACTGAGCAACTTCACTTTCTTTCTTTTCTTTCTTTAGATTCCACATATAAGTGATATTACATGGTATTTATCTTTCCCTTTCTGACTTACTTCACTTGATAATGTCCAGTTGCACCTATGTTGTTGCACATGGCATTATTTCATTCTTTGTAATGGCTGAGTCGTATTCCACTGTATATACATGCCACATCTTCTTTAAAGATTTATCTGTAGGTGGACATTTAGGTTGTTTTCATGTTTTGACTGTTGTGAATGTTTTGGCTGTTATGAACATAAGGGTGCATATATTACATTGAATTATAGTTTTGGGTATATACCCAGGTGTGGGATTGGTGGGTCATATGGTATTTCTATTTTTAGCTTTCTGCTGCTGCTGCTAAGTCGCTTCAGTCGTGTCCGACTCTGTGCGACCCCATAGATGGCAGCCCACCAGGCTCCCCCATCCCTGAGATTCTCCAGGCAAGAACACTGGAGCGGGTTGCCATTTCCTTCTCCAATGCATGAAAGTGAAAAGTGAAAGTGAAGTCTCTTAGCTGTGTCTGACTCTTAGGGACCCCATGGACTGCAGCCCACCAGGCTCCTCCGTCCATGGGATTTTCCAGGCAAGAGTACTGGAGTGGGGTGCCATGGTTTTCTGAGGAGCATTCATACTGTTTTCCATTAGTGGCTGCACAAACTTACATTCCCATTCACAGTGTGGGGGAGTTCTCTTTTCTCTATACCCTCTCCAACATTTGTTATTTGTAGGTTTTTTAGTAATGGCCATTCTATCAGGTGTGAGGTGATACCTCATTGTAGTTTTGATTTGCATTTCTCTAATAAGTAGTGATGTTGAGCATCTTTTCTTGAATCTACTGACCATTTGCCTTCTTTGGAGAAACGTCCATCAAGGTCTTCTGCCCAGTTTTTGATTGGGTTGTCTGTGTCTGTCACCACTTCTGTTCACATTGGTATTGCGCTCATTTTGGGGTAATTGAAGACCACATAACAGCGGGGACTTTATATTTCCCTGTAATTTTGCTGACTTTGCCCTTTTAGCAAAAAATAATTTATTCTAATGTGATTTGCATTGCATAAAATTATAATAAATGTTTTTAAAAACAAGGTACTGTATATTTATGAAATCGCTGTATTTATATGAGGAAAGGTTTAAAATGTATTGGCATGTATTTTCCACAAACACTTATATGCAAAGCTATATACTTTGCAGCTTTGACATTAACATATATTATTTGCATAAACCATAAACAGTGGGCAATTTCTTTGTCAAACAAAAAGTACTGATTACCTTAGAAAGGATATTAATATCTTTTCTTTATCCATATTTTTTAAATTTTGCTGACTGTATTTTGATGATCATTCATCTTGTCTGATAGCACAATCTGTAGCAAAGACTCTCAGTATTTTCCAAAACAAAAAAATAAGATACAGGAAAGGCAGCAGCTTCTGAATGTGAATGGTTTGTGATACAATAATTCTGACTGGTAGCAGAAAGCCTTTCTTCAGTTGAAGTTCACAGCTATTAGACGCTTGCAGACGCAAGGTGGACATCTGATTGACAGAGGGGTACTGGTAAATATATTTTCAAATTAAATTTCATGTTTATTTTCTGCCATCCTTAACAGCTGTCCAGTTGGAATCTTGGTCCACTGAAACTAGCTAGTTTCCTTTGGGGGAAAAAAAGAAGGTTGTTCAAATAACTCTTTGTGTGTTTCCCCTTAATGGCTTGGGATCCTTGGGACTAATTTCAACTGAATTGATAGAAAGAAAGAAAGCTGCGATTGCATCCCCCCAAACTTGGGATTCCATTCATGTGTGAACAAGTGAATTGGCTGATGCCAATGGTAAAATAGGAAGAAACGGTGATCTTGGAGTCAAACAGATTAGGATTTCATTGACTAGGGATGCACCTGGGATCAAATTATTTAATTACTCTAAACCATTGCTCATCATACTGTGGACTATGGTGAGGATTAAATGAGTTGATCCATACAAGGAGCTTCGAAGAGTGCTTTATACACAGGATACACTCCATAACTTTACCTGATGTTATTATTATTATCACTGTGACTATACGTGTTGGAGATAATGATGCCTGCAACATAGACCTCTATGGAAATTAAACAAGATCAAGTGCCTGGCATGCAGTGGAAACTCAGTCCATGAGGGTTTCTGCCTCTACCCTGAGGACAGACCCCCTCACCCCCACCGCGTGAGGTCTCATGTAATATAAACCCTGAAGAACAGCTGAGACTCAGCCAGCATGAGTTTCATTTGGGTTATATACAGAGGATTATTGGATGAAAATGCAGAATTTGAAATCCAAAGAAATTAATAGAGTCACCAAGCATGTCCCTGTCACGGAAGATATTCTAGCCTCACACACTGGGGTTTTCTCTACCTCCAGGGTAAAGATGCTCTGGGTGAACTTGGAGGCTTTCCAAGTGCTCATCCATTCGTAACCAGCTTTTTGGAGTGTGCTGTATGCTAGGTCTGATGAAACTAATACAGTATCAGAAGCTTTCTGCCTGGTGGGAAATACTAACTGGCAACTTTGAAAAAAAAATGGCAAAGGTATTTTTCCAGGGCCCGTGAGAATTTGGAGAATGGGAATATATTCTGTATATAAGCTGAAGGTGTTTGTATTCTGTGACCTACCACTTCCCCTGTTAAATATAACCCAGAGGAATGGTTCTCAAAGTGTGGTCCCTGGGCCAGCAATGTCTGCCACCCCTGGGAACTTATTAAAAGTGCACTTTTGGGGCTTCCCTTGTGGCCCAGCTGGTAAAGAATCTTCCTGCAGTGTGGGAGACCTGGGTTTGATCCCTGGGTTGGAAAGATCCCCTGGAGAAGGAAATGGCTACCCACTACAGTATGCTGGCCTGGAGAATTCCACAGACTATATAGTCCATGGGGTTGCAAAGAGTTGGACATGACGGAGCGACTTTCACTTTCACCAAATTTGGGTTGTCTTGATCGTGTGTGGTAAAGCCAGTCTACTAACACTGGGTTGTGGTGAAGGGGAGTGGAGCATTTATTGCTCAGCGCCAAGCAAGGAGAATGGGCAGCTTGTGCTCAAAAGACACACCTTCCCCATTAGCTTTCGGGGATGAAGTTTTAAAGACAGTGTGGTGGTGTTGGGAGTGGTGTCTGCAGGGTGCATGATCAGTTCATGCACAGTTCTCTGATCAGTTGGATCAAGGTCAAAGTTTCAATCATCATCAATTTTATGGTTTTGACCAGTCTGAGGTCTGTGTTCTTGCACTCAGCAGTTTTCATCTGGAGGGGGTCTGCTTCCTATAAAAATAATTTAGGAATATGACTCTGGTCTTTGTCTACATCTTTCAGGGGCTGGTGAGTTCTGTGATTCTGCCATGTATAACCTTTATAGTCTAACTTGTTACTAGTTGTCCAGGCCAACAGCTATTCTTTGTTTCTACATTTTCACATTCCCAATCTTTAACTCTTGAGTCAGCCTTTTGAAACTTAAGGGAGGTCTGGAGATTAAACCAAAAGCCCTTTCCTTCAAAGGACAGGGACACAGGGCTTGTGTACAAATTCTTGAGTTTCATCTCAGACTTACTGAATCTGGGGCAGGGGCCCAGAAGCCTTTGTTTTAAGAAGCCCTCCAGATGATGCCAGTGGGCTCTGAAGTTTGAGAACTACTAGACTAGAGAGACTTTGGAAATGAAGCACAAAGGAGATGGATGAGAGGATGTTGGAACTGGAAATGATCCAAATGTGCATCACCATCATTACGATACATTCCTATGAAATCATACAATCCAGCACTGAACAAAACCAGACACAACAAAGACTGAGTCTCAAAAACATAATGTTGAGGAGAATAGGCATGTGGTTGCCAAGGGTGGGGAGTGTGGGAATGGGAAGGCTTGGGAGTTTGGGATTAGTGGATGCAGACTATTGTATGTATATAGTGGATAAACAAGGTCCTACTGGATAGCACAGGGAATTATGTTGAATATCCTGTAATAAACCACAATGGAAAAGAATATGAAAAAGAATATATATGTATATAACTGAATCACTTTGCAGAAATTAACAACATTGTAAATCAAATGCAATAAAATTTGAAACAAAAAAAATGTTGTGAGAGGGGGAAAAAAAGCAAGTTTCCTAAGAATCCAGATAGTATATCACCACTACTTATATTATAACTTTAATACTTGCAAAAATAATTATATGTGTGTATAGTTACATATAGTCTAGGGACTTTTGTTTAGTCTCTGAGTCATGTCTGATTCTTTTGCGACCCCATGGACTGTAGCCCACCAGGCTCCTCTCTCTGTGAGATTTCCCAGTCAAGAACACTGGAGTGGGTTGCCATTTCCTGCTCCAGGGGATCTTCCTAACCCAGGAATCGAACCTGCATCTCCTGCTTGACAGGCGGAATTTTTACCATTGAGCCACTGGGGAAGCCCTCAGGGATGAATGCATATGTAGAAAACTTAGGGGATGGGGTAAGGAATGTGATTGGAAAAGCTACACGAACCATTTCATCACCATTAGCAAGGTTTTATTTCTTAAGCTGAGTGATGGGCATGTTGGTTTTCATTAAATTATTATTTATGTTTGCATGTCGAAAATGTACCATCATCAACTAATTTTAAAAAGAGACGCTTTCTGTGTATGTGGAATCTAGAAAAATGGTGCTGATGAATCTATTTGCAAGGCAAGAATAGAGACGCAGATGTAGAGAATGGGCTTGTGCACACAGGAGGAGGATGAGAGGGTGGGACGAGTTGAGAACGTAGCTCTGACACATACACGTTACCACGTGTCAGATGGATAGTTAGTGGGAAGCTGCTGTATGTCAGCTTGGTGCTCCGTGATGATCTAGAGGGCTGGGATGGGGGTGGGGGTGGGAGGGAGGCTTTAGAGGGAGGGGACATGTGGGCACAAGCAGCTGATTCACGTTGGTGTACAGCAGAAACTAATGCAGCATTGTAAAGCAATTATATTCCAATTAAAAAATAAATTAAAAAAAACCACAGTACCATTTCCATAACATCCAAAATAAGAAATACTTAGGTATAAATATAACAAAATAAGCGCAGAACCTATATGTAGGAAAACTACAAAACTCTCATGAATGAAAATGAAAAAGAACGAAATAAATGTAACAATAGTCCATGTTTATGGATAGGAAGACTCAATGGGAGGAAAAAAAAAAAAGTAGTTTTCCTAAAATGTGTCTTTTTGTCCCCAGGGCAAATTCCCCTTTACCCACCTTTGTTGGAAAATGAAAACTTCCAGCTACTTGCTAAACATTTCTTACTGGAGGGATCGCCGGGCCAGCATTGCCTTGCTATATGAGCCAGTTCAATTCTGTGCGCGAGCCAGAGGGCAGCTTGTCTATTTTTTTCTGGATTCATATTTGCAGACTTTATATATTTCAAAGTATTGTCTCACACATTCCATCCTGAAAATAACTCTCCAAGTGAGTGTGGATATTATTATTCCTCAGTTGACAGATGATGAAAAAAATCAAATGAGCCAACACTTACGGAGCATTATTTATTGCCATCTCAGAAGAGAAGTGCTTTATGCATATTTTCTCATGCAGCCATTAGAGTGACCCCATTTGAGGGATGAAGAAACTGAGGTTTGGAGAGGTTTAAAAGAACTTGGTCAAGTCCAGCATGTGCAGAATCGGAAGTCAAAATCCGATCTTTATGAAGGTTAAAACCTTGTGTCAACGACTGTTCTCTTTAAAGAACAATGTGGTTTCCTAACTGGCCCAAGACTGATAGGGTCTGAAATAAATCTACACCCTGTCTCTTACGCTAAAGGGTGGTCCATGCTGTTTTTCTTTTTGTTTTAACCTTCTGTGTAAGTCGGGTTTCTTGATTGCAAGTAATAAAAATTGATGCTGGCTCATGTAAGCAGAAGAGAACTTAGTGGGAAAACATCAAGAGAAATGAAAAAGAAGACTTGAAGAAATGGAAATGGATGGAAGTATATACTGGTGGGCTGGGCAGCAGAAGCCACAACTGTGTTCAGGCTAGGAGGAAGGAAGATCTAGTCTTCTCTTCTGGGAGAGAGTCATCCTGAATTCCTTTCCTCCCAAACCTACAAAATAAGAGAGAATAATCTGTTCCTCTCTGCTACCACCACCCCCCACCAAAATAAACAGGCAAACAAAAAAACAGGATGCTATTAAGAAGAAGTAAATGGATGCTGGCAATGCAGTCTGTGTGGCAGACACGCAGACAGGAAGTTCATATCCCTAAGCAGGCAGTCACATTAAACAAGGGAAGAAATAAATAAATACATCTTTGTTGCCTGCCATCCCCCAATGGGTAATTAAAATGATGCCACTGCTGTTTTTTGCTACATTCAAAAGTGTTTTAATTTGTATTTAGCCAGAGGCTTTCCGGCAACAGGAACATTTTTATAAATCTAACAAATAATTATAAATAAATAAAGTCTCCACTTCTGCTATTTGGGGGAACGTTTCCTTCAGGTAACACATTTATAAATCCACCTGGTTGACAATATGGAGCTAAAATAACAGTAGAGCTTGAACTGGTTGCTTAAGTGACAGTTGAAATGGTGTATTTGTCAGCATAGAAATGAAAAACAATATCACGCAGGGAGGTAATCTAGTCCCAAAGGCACCGTGGACTATAAATGCTAAATTACAATAGACCTAGAATATAACCTTGCATAATTCTTGAATAAAGGGTTCGAGGAACAGAAAACCCAAGGTAGCAAGAATTCAGATGAAAGAAAGGCTGTGCAATTTATAGTTAAGGTGACTTCGAGACTATTGATTTGGTCTCTAAGTGCACCCCCAAATGTATCTGAGAGCTATTTTTCAGTAACACTGGGTACAATAATAATGAGAGAGGGAATTTAGAGTGGAGTTGCTATGTAGTTATGTGCTCATGGCCCCTCTTGGGGACCTCAGATCTTCTCTGCTCAGTATGAGTTTATGCCAATCTTGACGGATTTTCTAATCTTCAGTTCATGGAGGATTACAGCTGGAACTTGGGAGATACTATATTTCCTTCTTGAACAGCTGACCTTATTTGGGGAACTGAGGCCAACTAAGATCTATCCACTGCAGAATGTTAGCAAATCAGAAAACTCATTGGATGCCACACAGTTCATTCATGTGCAAATGAGACATATGTGAACTCTGAGTATGAAATATACCCATATCCTGCTTTCCTTTCACTCTGAATGAACAGTGCCTTAAGTAGACAAGCTGGGGTTCCCTGTGGCCTCAGGAGAAGGAGTTTTTCAATAAGGAAGAAATCTATGAAGTTCAGTTTCTAGACATTTTCCAGGAACTCTTAAGAAATGATATAACCTTGTTCTTAAAAATGTCTGAGGCAGGGGAGACAAAGGAAGGGAAGAGCTTATCTTTTGTAAAATATGCTTAAGTTATTAAAAAAAGCAAATGCCTTTGGGTAGGGGAGGGCTCCATCTGACGGGGGTGTGTGTATGTTCCAAGCAGGATTTCCAGGCTTCCCAGGTAGCACAGTGATAAAGCATCTGCCTGCCAATGCAGCAGACACAGGTTTGTTTCACTGGGTCAGGAAGATCTCCTGGAGTAGGAAATGGCAACCCACTCCAGTATTCTTATCTGGGGAATCCCAGGGACAGAGGAGCCTGGCGGGCTATAGTTCATGGGGTCACAAAGAGTCGGACACGATTGAGTTGCTGAGCACACACAAGCATGATAGCCCATTCATTGCATGGTGTATGTAAGGCTTGATTCCTTTGATATAACAGATTCATTGCAGAAATAATCTATGTATATGATATTTTCAGTGCAATAATGGATCTCACACTTTAAGAAGTCTTGTTTTAAGTGAAACGCTTCTTTTAGAACTTAAAGAATCACTTTTGTTGAAGAGAGGCTGCATAGTGTCATGGGGAAGAACACGGTTGCTGCAGCCAGTTGCCTGGTTGGAATCCCAACTCTGCAGTTCCCTAGATGAAATGAAGGGTGTTTTGGATTCCCAGCTGCTAAATGGGAATGCAAAGAGGAGAATACATTTGAATAGTGTCTAAGTATTCAGTGCATATCAACTGCTAGTACTAGACTTAACTGCATCAAGTTTGCTAAAAGCTGTCTCAGCTTTAGAGGACATATACTGCAGGCTTCTTATCTTATGCAGTCTTCCCAGAAGTACTTCTCTGACTGATTCATTCTCTTTATCGCTCTTCTCATTCATTCAACATTTACTGTTACCTGCTATTTGTCAGACACATGTAGCTGGTTTTAACAAAAGGAGAAGATAATAGTTTCAGCTCTCAGGGAACTCACACTCTAATGGCAGAAAACCAATGAGTCCGTGATGGTGATTCATATTGCAGTGCGTGCTTCCATCTCTCTGTGTACTGGTAAAATGTCCTCAGCGTGCCGTTCACTCCAGAATCTTTGGATAGTCGTCCAGTACTCTTGGTTGGATGTTGAAGAGCTGTGATGCCCTGTTTGCTCATGGTCCTTCTTTAGAACACCAGTACCTTCTGTGTCTTTTTATGGAGCCTCTCATTTCTGAGCATTTTCTCAGAGAAGCTGGAATAGATCCAGGCAGATGAGCTGACCCTGAATCATAAGTCACTGGATATCTTCAAAATCAGACCAGTGCTCAACCAATAAAATACCTAAGCTCTTTTGGGGTCACTTTCCCCCCACTAATCCCAACAAGAAATGAAGAATCCCTTGAGGGATGGGGAGGTACCACCAGAGAATTCGGATGTGATTTCCCTTCCCTGCCACTAGGTGTCACTGCTCTACATAAATAAAGTGGAACCAGATTGGCCTTGGCACTGTGAAATTTGACCATCGGTTAAGGGGGTCTGGCAGGTTTAGGTACATCCTCACTTTGAGGTTGTCAAGTAACCTAGTGACTGGCTACCAGACAGGAACCAACCCTGCACAAAGAGCCTTGGGAAATTAAAGTATCTGACACATGTAAATCCAGCACTCTGTGAATATCCTCTTTCGTATTGATCCTTTAAAAACAGATCTTTAAAGATTAACTTCTTGGAACAAAGATAAT
The DNA here is from genome assembly GCF_910594005.1 of Cervus elaphus. Taxonomy (NCBI): domain Eukaryota; kingdom Metazoa; phylum Chordata; class Mammalia; order Artiodactyla; family Cervidae; genus Cervus; species Cervus elaphus. The sequence goes on from NC_057824.1 coordinate 37,432,467, forward strand.
GACTTAATGGAATATATTATTTATGTATCTGTTTGGAAATATCTGGGTGGATCAAGACATCATACAGACAAGAAAGGAAATCTCACAAAGCAAGACTCTTTTTCCTTCTACCATGGCCTTCTTCTCATGAGAGACAAGCGGATAAAAAAATAACATTCCCTTTTAGACCCCCCCTTCCTCTAGTTTTAAATAGTTTTTTTCCAGAATTTTGTACCTTAGGACAATTAGTAGTAGTTCCTCAGCAGTTGTGAGGGGTTTTTAGCAAAATGAAAACACCTCCCACTCATTTCCCATCTGCCATCCCCCATGCAGATGCAAATACACAGAGTTATTATTATTATGTTTAACTTAATTTTTAAAAAGTTTTTGTTTTGTATTGGAATACAGCTGATTAACAATGTTGTGATGGTTTCAGGTGAACGGCGTGGGGACTTAACCACACATGTGCCTGTATCTATTCTCCCCCCAAATCTCCTTCCATTTGGGCTGCCACATAACTTTGAGCAGAGTTCTCTGTGCTGTCCAGGAGGTCCTTGTTGATTATCCATTTTAAATATAGCAGTTTGTACATGTCCATCCCAAACTCCCTATCTGTCCCTTTTCCCCATCCTTCCCCCCAACAACCGTAAGTTCATTCTCCAAGTTGGTGAGTCTCTTTGTGTTTTGTAAGTAAGCTCATTTGTATCATTTCTTTTCAGATTCCACATATAAGGGATGTCATGTGATACTTCTCCTTCTCTGCCTGACTTATTTCACTCAGTATGATAATCTCTAGGCCCATGCACAAAATTATTGACTCAATGATCTCTGACATCCGAGAGATCCTGCCATGGTTACTTACATGATGTTTTTTCTGGGAAGAAGGTATTCTGCTCTATTCTAATGTTTGTTAAAATACAGCGGCCTTGAAGAACAACCACTGTGGTCAGTGCCCATCACTCTACTGGTTTGTCTGTGATAAGTTGTCAGAGCGAGGATTTAGAATGCCAACCGTAGGAAGTCCTAGACAAGGTTTTCTGTCCTTATCCTGTCCCCTAATTTACTGATAAAGAAATGATCACAAAAGTCAACCAGCACTTTGAGCTTTATGTGCCTTGAGGATCCTGGACTGAATTTTAGGGCAGGTCTAGTCCTTTACAAGGAAAAGGCAAACACTACTAATTAAAAGGAGAAAAGTATAGGAAGAGAAGAAGCTAAACCTGAAATAGTTTTCTTATGAAATATTGGTCATATAAGACATTGCTTCAGTCCGGAGTGAAATGGTTGAGTTATACTGCCTATGGTGTGTTGATCAATGGAAACCAGAATGTCCTTTTTGGTTGCTATCTTTTTACAACAACATAAGATGTCTTGATCATCCCTTTCATCCTGATAACTCACTGGAATATGAGGGGTGTAATGGAGACAATTAAGGAAAGACTTTTGTCCAGAATTCCTTAAATACACTAAAAATCTTTATGGGAAGCCCCCTGGTACAAATGTTGGACTGAAAGTTTTGGTTATTACAACAGAAATTTCCAACTGGCTTAGGATTCCTCTTGCCATTTTGAGAAGCAACTATGACCCAGAAGTCTCCCTCCATGGTATGGTTCTGTCAAGTGAGCATGACATCTCAACTGTTCCACTAGAGAGTGTTTTGATAGGTTACATTAAATAGCTTTCATATTTTATTTTACTCCCAATATCAAATACATTGTTGGTCATCATGTAACTTCCAGCCTAGCCAGTGCCTTCGTGTAAATAGTTCTCAGATGCTATCACATTGTAATGATAAAGATAATGTAATGTCAGCTTCCTGGAATAGAAAAGTGGTTTTTTTCCATAAAGGGCATTTTTAAATGGGTCATTAACTCATTTTATGAGTACCTTAATGCTTTGACCACAGTGAGGAAATAATGTATCAACCTACTGGGGCCAGAATTGATTCAGAAAAGGATTTCATCACCTAGGGAATATCCTCTTATTTTAGATATTATGCATCCTAATGTCCTGGATCAGATAAACAATGCAGAGTTTTTATTGTTACAGGCAGCACCCGTGTAAATATTACACATGGGTGAGCTTGTGGTGCTGCTCCCAATCCATAGGCCACCCGTGGCCAAATATTTTTTATCCTAGACAGAAGAGTCTAACCGTTTGCCAAATAAAACCCACTGTTTACTTCTTCTAACATTTTATTCCTTCGCATTTAATTCGAAACCAGGGTTACTCCCATGTAGCATCTTGTATTATTAGCTTTCACAAGTGGGTCTAAATTGTCCTCTCGTCTGTGAGTTTCCCATGAAGGTGGCACATTAGGACCTACCTCAGTGGATGATAAGCAGAATATTCATGCAATGTGTTTGTCCTATTCTTACAGCCGAAAGTATAGTCTTAAACCCAGAGCTGTAATGAAGAGGCTCAGGATTATCCATAGATAAGAGTTCTAAACACATTCTGATGGAGGCTTATAATCAGTACAAATTGTAACGGCCGTAGAAGGAATTGTTCTACAGATGGTTTTATTCTGAGTACTCAGAACCATCTGGCACTTTGGGGCTGAGCCCAGCCCCACCACTACAAGAAACCATATTTGTGATGCGTTGGCGCAAATACGGAAGTCAATGGCTCCTTGACATTTTGGAATCTTCGTCATATGGCAAGTTCAGCTTCAGACCATGCCCTTTTCTAGTGGGCAGAAAAGTGGCTCAGATGAGGTTGGGTTTTGTTGAAGAAGAGGTCACCTCCAGGAGTCTTGAGTCTTTGGCTTAAGTTTGAGGATTACATATGGCGCTGTGAAGCACTTCTTTTAGGCTGAGTGAAATACTTGCGGTATTGATGTAGAAATCTAACAATTTCACACCCGAAGAGCTGAGTTTATGTTAAGATAAGTTTGGATAATGGATATACTGAAACAATGTGGGCTGTTTCTTCTCTACTTTAAAAACACTTCGAACGACTTGGTATCTGTATGTATCATACTGTACTGTAGGTTTTCTTTTTTCCTTCTCGCGCTTACCCTAGTATGAGCTGGGATATTTTTGAAGGCAGAAACTGTGTCTTTTTCATCTTTTTATTCCAAGAATCTAGGACCTGGGTGGGAACATTTTGGATACCTAGTAAATTCATTGAATTGAGTCCTGAAAACCTTCTTTGCGTCTTTGCTTTATTAAACCTCTTATTAGGAAGTCATTGAAATATGATTCTACCACCAGAATCCTAGGAATCAGAATCTTCAGGGACCAGTGACTATTTTGAACTCAAGGGGCTTCGTGCCATTTTGTAAATATACCTTATCATATAGGTGTTCTTAGGCTTCCCAGGCACTAATGGTAAAGAACCTGCCTGTCAATGCCGGAGACGTAGAGACCTGGGTTCAGTCCCTGGGTTGGGAAGATCCCCTAGAGGAGGGCATGACAGTCCACTCCAGTATTCTTGCCTGGGAAATCCCATGGACAGAGGAGCGTGGTGGGCTGTAGTCCTTGGGGTCACAAAGAGTCAGGTACAACTGGACCAACTTAGCACGCATGCATGCATAGGTGTTCTATCAGTATTTCCTGAGAAAATAAGTACTTTTGAATGTACTAGCTCCACTATTTACCAGCTGTGCTACCTGGAACAAGTTATTCTGACTCTAAAGCCTTAGTTTCTTCATCTAGATAGTGGTGCTGATCATAGTATCTACCAGGTACTTCCCAAGTTGTCTAGTGGTTAAGACACCTTGCTTCCACTGCAGGGGGCACAGGTTCAACCTCTGGTTGGGGAACTAAAATCCTGCATGCCAAATGATGCAGCCAAAAATAAATTAATTCAATTAAAAAATCTCTCAGAATAGTATCTATCTATGAGGTAGTTGATTTCCTGAAATTAGTATATGAAGAGATGAGCAGCAGGAGTTGTTACTATCAGCCATTGGCTAAGTCTTGAGAAGGATGGAGACCTCTCTGCACTTCCCCAGCAGAACTTTTTTTTTCCATTTATTTTTATTAGTTGGAGGCTAATTACTTTACAATATTGTAGTGGGTTTTGTCATACATTGACATGAATCAGCCATGGAGTTACATGTATTCCCCATCCCGATTCCCCCTCCCACCTCCCTCTCTACCCGATCCCTCTGGGTCTTCCCAGTGCACCAGGCCCGAGCACTTGTCTCATGCATCCAACCTGGGCTGGTGATCTGTTTCACCATAGATAATATACATGTTTTGATGCTGTTCTCTCGAAACATCCCACCCTCACCTTCTCCCACAGAGTCCAAAAGTCTGTTCTGTACATCTGTGTCTCTTTTTGTTTTGCATATAGGGTTATCATTACCATCTTTCTAAATTCCATATATATGTGTTAGTATGCTGTAATGTTCTTTATCTTTCTGGCTTACTTCACTCTGTATAATGGGCTCCAGTTTCATCCATCTCATTAGAACTGATTCAAATGAATTCTTTTTAATGGCTGAGTAATATTCCATGGTGTATATGTACCACAGCTTCCTTATCCATTCGTCCCCAGCAGAATTTTTATTCCCTCCTCTTACAGGACCGTTGTCTTCTTGGAAAGTGAATGGTTGTCCTCGGTACCCCCAAATTTAGTGGATTAAAACAACAACAACTTATCATTATATCTCAGACTTCTGTGGATTGATTTGCCTTAGCTGGGCAGTTCTCATTTTGGTCTATGAAGCAGCTCCTCTGAAATAGTTGACACCAGAAAACTGGATTTGCCTCTTGGTGGGTGTCAAGCCAGTAGACGCAACGAAACCAAAGATTGCAGGAAGGAAGGATTTATTTCTTGCAGCAAGTAAGGAGGACTCTAGAGATCTTTCCCCAAGCAGTGTGTCATCACCAGTAAATTTAGGGAACTTTTAAGGGAAGAGTACATGCATGTTCATGGTTTCCCTGGTGGCTCAGTGCTAAAGAACCTGCCTGCCAATGTAGCAGGCGCAGGAGATGCGGGCTCAATCCCTGGGCTGGGAAGATCCCTTGGAGAAGGAAATGGCAACCCACTCCAGTATTCTTGCTTGGGAAATCCCATAAACAGAGGAGCCTAGTGAGCTTCAGTCCATAGAGTTGCAAATAGTTGAACTGAATATGCACATGTATATTCATGAAGGAATTTTGAGCAGAAGAGAAGTCAGCGTAGAATTGGGGCAAAGGTCGACAGAACCCAAGCTTTACTTGATAAAAGTCAGGAGGGTCAACAGCATCATTGCATCCTCCACTTGGGGCGGAGCCTTAGGTCCTGCAGAACTCAAAGGTGTATTATTATGTGTATCCCCTTCAGGAGAAACCGGGACCCTGCCTTATCACTGCACGATTGTTTGACTGCCATTTCCCTGTTCTTTCATTTCTTTGTTTCCTTCAGATCAATAATTACTAAGATTTATTCAAGGGCAAGCATCGTGGCCAAGCTTAGAACACAAAATGGCTTAGAACAAAATGGGTTCTCTTATGTCAAGAAAGCCATTCCTGGTTCTCTTTCTCCAGGGACCCCGTAACCTATCTGCTTACATGGTGGCTTCTGAAGATTTGTCTGGGGTCACTGACTTTGTTGACAATTGGTACTGACTGTCAGCTGGCAGCTCTCTGCTGGATCTCCTATACATGTCCTCTCCATAAGGCTTGGAATTTTTATGACTGTCTCAAGAAAGTAGTCCATTTCCAGGGCAGTTAATTTCTTATAGTTGTTGTTTAGTCCTCAGTCATGTCTGACTCTTTGCGACCCCATGGACTGTAGCCTACCAGGTTCCTCTGTCCATGGGATTATCCAGGCAAGAATACTGGAGTGGGTTGCCATTTCCTCCTCCAGGGCATCTTCCCAACCCAGGGATTGAACCTATGTCTCCTGCACTGGCATGAGGATTCTTTATCCCTGAGCTACCTGGGAAGCCCAAGAATACATCTGCAAGATTGTTAAAATGCTAATTTCTAACAGGGAACAATCTGAAGAAGAAGCGTTCCGAGAAAATTCAGAATTTCTCTGACCTAATCTTAGACCTGCATCACTTCCACGGTATTCTGTTTGTCAAAACTAAATCCCAGGGCAAGCCCAGATTTGAGTAAAGGAAGCTACATCCGGGTATGAATACCAGGAGACATGCTTTTCTGGGGGGAGGAGGGGGAGGAGGTTATCTTTTGAGATGAGCTACCAAAGTGAGCTCAGCTCCTCTGGCAGAGAGTCTGGAAATAAACATGGTGGGGGGATTTGTCAAATGATCCTCTACCTTTAACAACTATAATCAACTTCAGTCTTTCAGTCACGGCTATTAACGAGTCCTGTTACTAATGCAGTAGCAGCCTGCGGCATTGTGTGCAGAATTCTTTGATTATCATGCAAGTCTTGGACTGCATTATCATTTGAAGAATGGGGATTGCTTGATGCAAGGTGATCGGCTGTGACACTGCTTGAATTTCATTCTAATGGGTTTTGAATGTCTTCTCTCAAGTTGGTCTAGCTTCCTGAAGTTTGTATACTAGATTGTTGAAACAGTATTTCCCTCCAATTTAAGTTTTATGTTGATATCCCTGAGCATATCTGCAGCAAGAAGCCTCATCTCCACTCTGGCCCATCATTAATTATTCTCCCTATATGTGTTCCTTTCTAATGCCATGGCGTCCATCCTCCTAGACTGCTTTCTGTTCTCTTGCAAAGGTATATTTACAGTTTGGTGGTGTATTAAACAAAGTTAGGATCATTTGTTCATTCAACTAGACATCCATATTTATTGGTTCAGAAATGATTTGCTGAGTGCCAGTAGATCTGCAGTTTTCTTTGTTAAACAACATATCTTGACCAATCTTCTGCAACAATACATATAGTTATCCTCACACTGTTTAGTTGCTGAATGAGATTGTTCATTTAGCCCTTCCTTTAACAATGCTCACATAGTATTTCCATTTTTTTTTTTTATATTATAAACAGTCCAACAATGATCTTTTTTAAACATGTACTTTTGGGCACACACACAACATTTTTTTTCTGTAAGATGGAGTCTAAGAAGTAGAAATGTTGGGGCAAGGGTCAAAAAGAAAGCCTAGTTAAAATTTTAATGAAATGATGCTGAAAAATTGACTCTCAAAGTGTCTGTGCCAAGGAATAGCACGTGATAATGATAGCGATTCCCTGTGCTTAGCAACATTGGATACTATATTTCTCTCTCTCTAATTTTTGCCAATCTGAAGCCTGAAAAATGCCATCTCACTCTTTACTTTGTCCTTTGTTATGAGTTTAGTCTTTTGAATTTAATGCACATTTGTTTCTCTTTGCCTTTAAGTGACCAGTTCTGGCCTTTGCCTGTTTTTCCATTGGGTTGTTTTTATCTTAGTGATTCCTATTGTGCTCCTTTTATGTTAACTGATGGTTGTTGAAAATGTCCCCTGCAAGGAACAGGGAACCAGATTAACAATAACTTTAAGGGATAGGGGCTGAGTGTTCTTATGCACCAAGAAGCCTGGAGAAATACGACTGTTGGCATTTGCTCTGTGGCTTTGTCTTGTCAGCAGTGGGATCTCTTGGATTTTTGTTTTTTCTTTTTTTGTGTGTGGTTTGTTTTTTTCTTCTTGATCACAAAATATTAGTGCCAGTGACATCTGTCCTTTTTATCAGGAGCTACAGCTTTCCTTGAATCTGCAAGGAAGTTTATAATGGCTGGAGTGAAGACAGGAAGCATCAAAAGACAGTGATAAGGAGTTTTGGGTTAACGCACCAACAGTGCCTACCATTTTGGTATTAACACCTCCTGTTATTTGCCATTTAAGTCACATTTCCCCATTTGTCATCCATTTGGAAATACTTAATGAAGTTTCCAGTATCTTTTGGCTCACAGGGATTTACATTTTTAAAAATTTAAATGTTTTCTTCGGCTCCAGAATTTCTCTTTGGTTCTTTTGTGTGTGTATGTGATTTCTAACTCTTTGTTGAACTTCTTGTATTTTTCTGATTGCATTGACTTATCTGTGTTCTCTTGTAGCTTGCTGAGCATCTTTAGAATAATTATTCTAAATTCTTTGTTCATGTGCTCAGTAGTCGCTCAGTCGTGTCTGACTCTTTGCAACCCCATGGACTGTAGCCCGACAGGCTACACTGTCCATGGAATTTTCCAGTCAAGAATAATGGAGTGGGTTTCCATTTCCTATTCCAGGGATCTTCCTGACCCAGAGATTGAACCCACGTCTCTTGCGTCTCCTGCACTGGTAGGCAGATTCTTTAACACTAGTGCCACCTGGGAAGCCCCTCTTTGTTCACAGATCGCTGTTTTTGGGGGGTCAGTTATTGGATGCGATGGTTACCGGATGGCATCATCGACTCAATGGACATGAGTTTGAACAAACTCCAGGAGATAGTGAAGGACAGGGAAGCCTGGCATGCTAGGTTCAAAGAGTCAGACATGACTGAAGAACTGGACAACAACTGGAAATCTTTTGTGTTCTATTGGTGTATCATGTTCCTTGACTTTTCATGTACCTTGTAGCCTTGCTTTTATGTTTGTGCATTTGAATGAGCACTTATTCCTTCCAGACTTTATGGATTGGCTTCTGTGGGGAGAGACCTTCACCCATGCCTGAGCACATGGGCGTGGACTGGGTAGAACGTATGGTGGTGCTTGTTCCGGTGGAACAGTTTCATTTTTGGGGTGAGCAGTGGCAACTGGGGCTCCGGCTCCCAGAGCCGTAGACTGCAGGCAGCTCTACTAGCTGGGGTCAGTGTGGGTGTTGACCACAATTTCAGGGCTCTCCGCAGGGAAGGCGGAGGCATCTGAAGTGTGGCAAGGGCTGCTGAAATCCTTGGTGGCAGAGGAGGTCGTTGGAGTCTTCCCGCTCTCCTTTCCCCCATGGGGTGGAGTTGTGTCCAAGGAGAGCCCTTTTGATGCCGGGCTGTGCCAGCCAGGGGATGAAATAATCCAAGTGAAATGCTTTCTATACTTCTCTGCACAGTCATCCTCTTTTGGCGCTTCTTGGCTCGGTTGCTCCCATTTCTTAATTATACTTCAGAGCTCTTCCAGAATGTTTTTTGTTGATGGGTACTTGTTAAATTGGGCTTTCTTAGTGGTTCAAGTGGTAAAGAATCTGCCTGCTAGTGCAGGAAATGCGGGTTCGATCCCTGGGTCGGGAAGATCCCCTGGAAGAGGATGTGTGTGGTAACCCACTCCAGTGCTCTTGGCTGGAAAATCCCATGGACGGAGGAGCATGGTGGGCTACAGTCCATGTGCTTGTGAAATATTTGAACATGACTTAGTGAGCGACATTTAACAACAAACAAATGACAACATTTGTTAAATCACTGTTTTTGTTGGGGGACCTCCTAACCCCCCATCTTGCTAATGTCACTCTCTGGATAGTGAGTTTCTTACATCATAGTCAAACTTTCCATCTGTTTCCATGTTGTCTGTTCTGTTCCACTCATTCATCTCTTTCCCAGAACTATATTCTTTTAGTTACTGCAGTTCTCATATGTGCTGATATGAATGCCCAGAGTGGCAAATACCTTTGCCTATTCCAGCCGCCTCTTAACACCAGATTTTTATCTTGGCATATTCTCTATTTGCTTCTCTAGATAAATTTTACAAGCTGTTTATTAAGTTTCATTTGCACTCACATTTTTTTTTTTCATGGGATTGCATTGAAGTGATATTCAATAAAATAAATAAAATAGAAGATTAATACTTAAACTTTTAATTATTTTAATGTACTTCGGTGAAATCATGTAATGTTTTTTCATCCCATAGTTGTTTTTTCTGTTGTTGTTATGGAAGCCTTGTGTGCTGCAGTCTGTCCATGGGATCACAAGGAGTTGGATATGACTGAGCGACTGAACAACAAAAATGTGTATAATTAGGTATTTTGTACTGTTATCATTATAATTCAGATCTCTTCCCATTGCAAATTCTTATTGGTGTTGAGGAAAGCTATTGATTTTTTGCTGGCAGTTTATAATGTTCTTATTAACTTAAAAAATTAAGTTGATTTTAGCAGATTTTTTTCCCCTTAGGTCAGATATTAAAACACATGCAAAAGAGGACAATTTGTGGTTTTCTTGATAATTTTAACTTCTCTGAGGTTTTTTTTTCTTTCCCTTTTTCACTAAGTGCAATGTCTATAATATCCCAAAGAATTTTGAATAATAACAGTGGTAATAAACTTTTGAATGTAATCCTTCATTTTAATTGGAGTGCCTATATTGTTTCACTCCTAAGTGTGGCGTTTCTGATAGATTTCTGCTGGATATCCTTTATCAGGTAAAATCAAATCTCCTTCTATTTCTAGCTTGCTGTGAATTTTTCTTGGGAATTTAAATAGATATTTATCAAAGTTATTGGTGTGTTTCAAGATGGTCAGATAGAGTTTCTTCTTTATTTCATGAAAGTATTTAATTTCAGCTCCTAATGATGGATCATCATAGTATTCCTGAGAAATCTCTTACTTGATCCTGTTATATTATTGGTGAGGACAAGGATAGATTAAAACCACTGATCTTTGTTTTAATTTTTGGCGTTTATATTTATGTATTAAATTGGTTTGTTCTTTTTGTTTCTGGTGAAATACAGTTTGGTTTCTGTGCCAGTTTTATGTTTGTCTTTGAGAATGGCTTGCAAAGCTTTCCGTCTTTTTCAACGTTCTAAAATTGTCCCAATAAAGTACAGGTTATTTGCTATGACAATGCTGATAGGATTTATCCATAAAACTATCTAGGTCTGGTGATTTGGGAGTGTAATTTTGCTGACTTTTAATTTTTAAAAATTTATCTTTGCTGTTTTGAAAAGGCTTTTGAATTTATTTTGGTAAGTTAACCATCCTTAGTAATAAAATGGGCTTCCTTGGTGGCTTAGCAGTAAGAATCTGCCTGCAATGCAGGAGGTGTGAGTTTGATCCTGGGTCAGAAAGATCCCCCTAGAGGAGGAAATGGCAACCCACTCAGGTATTCTTGCCTGGAGAATCCCATGGACAGAGGAGCCTGGTGGGCTACAGTCCATGGGTCTCAAAAGTATGACTTAGCGCCTAGACAACAACAAATAAAAGATTTAGTATGAATTTTCAGATTTATGGATATAAGGTTATATATGGTTTATATATATATATATATATAGTAATATCCTTTACATTTTTAGTTATATACACTTGATCATTCTTGAAGTTGTTCTCTGTGCTGCCTTCCTTGATCTGTCTTGCTAGAAGTTTGTCTATTTTATTGCTCTTTTTACAAAGTTGACTTTTAGTTTTGTTACTGCAGTCTCCTATTTTTCTTTAGTTTTCTGTTTCATTTATTTACCTACTTTTATGTTTATTCATTATTCTTTTTACTCTTTAGTTTTTTAAAAATATTTATCCATTTTAATTGATTGATGATTGGTTTACAATATTGGTTTGCTTTCTGTCATACATCAGCATGAATCAAGCATAGGTGTACATATATCCTCTCCCCTGTGAATATTCCTCCTACCTCCCACCCATTCCCACCCCTCTAGGTTATTACAGAGCCCCAATTTGACTTCCTTGAGTCAGACAGCAAATTCCCATTGGATACCTATTTGCATATATTAGTGTATATGCATCCATGCTACTCTCTCCATTTATCTTACCCTCTCCCTCTCCCCCGCCATCCTTGTCCATAAGTCTGTTCTCTGTTTGCATCTCCATTTATTATCCTTTTTGTTTATCTTTTCCAGCTTTCTGAGTTGAGTGTTTAGTTCATTTATTTCCAGTCTTGTTTCTTTTCTAATACAAGCATTTACTGTTGTAGATTTTCCTCAGTGCTGCAATATTCCATCATTTAGATACAAAGCATTCTAGCTATTCACTTCTTTTTACATTTTTAAATCTTTAATTGGAGAATAAATGCTTTATAATGTCGCGTTGGTTTCTGCTGTAGAGCAGTGGG